>NC_077246.1:0-5107500 GCF_947179165.1 Solanum dulcamara | reverse complement strand
AGTCGCCGTCAGGAAAGAAAATTATTGGTTGCAAATAGGTCTTCAAGAAAAAGGATGGAATTCCATGAGTTGAAGATGCAAGGTATAAGGCATGATTAGTTGCAAAAGGCTATAGTCAGGTACAAGGAGTTGATTTTAATGATATTTTCTCACCTGTTGTTAAACATAGCTTTATTCCTGTCTTGCTTCCTTAGTTGCCATGTATGATTTGGAATTAGAACAACTTGATATTAAGATAACTTTTTACACGGCGAACTTGAGGAACAAATATATGCATCATCCTGAAGGATTTGAAATTGAAGAAAAAGAAGATCATGTTTGTTTATTGAAGAAATCCTTATATGGATTAAAGCAGTCTCCAATACAATGGAATAAAAGGTTTGATTCTTTTATGTTGGGTCATGGTTATTTGAGAAGCATTTATGATAGTTGTTTTTACTTCCAGAAGTTAAATGATGGTTCATTTGTTTACTTATTATTATATGTTGATGATATGCTCATTGCCGCTAAGGATTTGACAGAAATTCACATTTTGAAAAGTCAATTGAAAAGTGAATTTGAAATGAAAGATTTGGGAGAAGCTAAGAAAATCCTTGGCATGGAGATCAAAAGAGATCAAGGAGCGAACAGGTTATTCCTGACCCAGAAGAAGTACTTAGAGAGGTTTGGGATGAAAGATGTTAAACCAGTTAGTACTCCTCTTGCGGCTCATTTTAAGTTATCAACTACCTAATAACCATAGACAAAGGAAGAAGAAAGGTATATGGCACAAGTACCATAATCTAGTGTAGTTGGTAGTATTATGTATGCAATAGTGTGTACACGTCCAGATATTTTACAAGCAGTAAGTGTGGTAAGCCGGCATATGGCTTACCCTGGTAAAGCTCATTGGCAGGCTATGAAATGGATCCTCAGATACTTGCGAGGCACTTCAAACACATGTTTGGAGTTTGGAAGAAATGTTAACACCTTTGTTGGTTTTGTAGACTCTGATTATGCAGGTGACCTTGACAAAAGAAGATCACTAACAGGCTATGTTTTTTGTATTGGTGGTTATGCTATCAGCTGGAAAGATACATTACAACATGTAGTAGATTTATCTATTACCAAAGCAGAATATATGGCAGTGACTAAGGCGATCAAAGAAGCCTTATCTTTCACGTGGACAAACCGTCTCTTGCCAGAATAGGGGTCTATTTGCAGAACTCAGCTTACACCAAGGTGGTATTATTATTTTTTGTGATAGTCAAAGTATCATTCACTTGACTAAAGATCAAATGTATCATGAGAGGACGAAGCATATTGATAACAAGTATCACTTCATTCGAGAAACTTTTGCTGAAGGAAAGGTCTCTGTTCAAAAGATTAACACTAGAGACAACCGTGATGACATGTTCACGAAACCTCTTCCAGTCAGTAAGTTTAAGCTCTGCTTGAACTTGATTAGCGTTTATCAAGAATAATTTAGCCCATATGGGCTTTTTCAAAGAGGATGGAATAAATTTACTATATTCGCCAAACTCAGGCCAAGGTGGAGATTTATAATGTGACATTTGTTTGTCAAAGATTTGAAAGCCATAAATGTTGAAATTTGGCAATCATATTTGTCAAAGATTTGGTATACTTGATAAGATTTATATTTGGCAACCATATTTGTCAAAGATTTAGTATACTTGATAAGGTTCACATTTGGAAACCATTAATGTCAAAGGTTTGGTAGCCACAATATTTGATATATTCACACTAAGATGTTGAATTTTTATATCTTCAAATGATATCATCCATGACATCAAGCAACATTTTCCCTATAAATAAGGAAGTTGGCCATTAGTTGAAACACACCTTGAAGCATATGAAAACATTTCATTGCTTTCTTTCTTTGTATTTTCATTAAGAGTTATTTTGTAAGAGAGTTAGTGTTGGAAAACACTTGTGTGAACTCTTTCTTTGGAGTGATATTGTGAGGTTATTCTCTTGGGGTATTTGGGATTAATTAGAGTATTTACTCTAATTTTGTACTCTCTTTTGTAATCTTGTTGTTATAGTAAAATCCTGCTCTCCGCCTGTGGACTTGGTCACACCTATCGAACCACATAAAATTTGTGTCTTCTTTATTTGTTTTTACTTTCGTTATTATCAAATTACTATTTTTATTATAACATTATTTCGCTAAATTCTGCATTACCCGAGTTCTCGATCCTAACACTATATATAAATACTGGTTTATCAAAAATACAGAAGAAAAACAGTTTGAATTGTTGATTAATCATAGAGATGATTTGACCAAGTATATATGTATTTATATTTCCACATTTTCTACTAGTTGCCATAATTGAGAATGAAGCAACACCTAAAAACTCTTGTTGATCTCTACCTGTTGTTTTCTAGTATTCAATCAGTTTTAGCAATTGATTTTGTGTTGAATGTTTTTTTTACCATCAGATATATCAACATATGGTCGATACAGTGTACTTGGATCTAGAATACTCAGTCTTACAACTTATTCATCAACACCTATATATGTGTATACCCTTCAAAGATTGTCACAAAGAAAATAAATTCATCTCTTCCCTTTTCAACATCTTTCATATTTCCAAGTACTACGACAAAAACAGCTTTTAGCAGCAATAAATATGCACATTAATAAAGAGTGCTAAAACTTTTACCGACATTAGTTAATTTTCATTAGATTCAATATCGCTATAAGCTTTAGCGACATTTACAAAGAGTGTTAATTGCTTCTAAAAAGATATTTTTAGTGGCAATTAAGCTATTTCCATCAATTAATTATTGCTAAAGATCATTTTTGGTGTAGGAAATACCATGGAGCTATCAAGATTTGACATGGTTTTCTTGTTTGTCCCACACCTATAAGGTACTAGTAGTAATGATCATGACACTTCTTATCTGAATAACAATGCATTCAGGATTGAGTTTAATGACATATATGATATTAGCAATGTAAAAATATATTCATGTCAATTCATCAATGCTTGGTCATGAAGCAGGATATTGGAATGAAGAGTCGTCTTTCGAGACTTTAAAGTTGAATGATGGAAGAAACTATTAAGTTTGAATTGATTATGTGGATTTCCATATTAATTTGAATATGGCACCATTTGGTATGAAAAGGCCTTATAAAGTGTCACGCTCCGGGAGGGTACCCTAGACGTGGCAGGTACTTAGAAATCATTACTGACTCCCAAGCGAATCACTTGACCTGATCACACATCCGTTCATTCATTCAATTAGCGGAAGACTTAAAATAAAGAGATAATTAGATGGGCAATTCCAATCAACAATCTAGATCAAGGAAGAAAGGCCATGGGCCAATAAATCAAGCTCCAATCTATGTCATTAAATAGTCTGACAAGAACAATTCAAGAAAATAAAATACTTAATCGACCCATCACTATCTAGTCTATGAAGCCTCTATCACTACTATCTAATTGGGCCAATGACAGGTTCATGGCTACCTCAAATAAGAATGAAAAGGCTAAACTCAATGCAAGAATAACATAAGTGGTATCCTCCGAATGTAAGGGAGGACTCACTAATAAGCTGAGTGTGAACAGATCCTCAATGGTGCGCCTATTGCTGATCTCTTAAACCTGTCTCTGCATCATGAAATGATGCAGTTCCAAATGGATGTCAGTACGTGAAATGTACGAGTATGTAATATGGCAGAATGAAACATACATCAAGGTAGAATAATATCAGTTTAGATATCTCAAATCAAAAATATAAGAGAGACTCAATCAAGGTGTCATAAGTCTAAAGTAAGAATACAGTTTAGACAGAGACCAATCATATACAATCCAATCATGTACAATTCAATTCAATCCAATCACATACCATCCAATCCAATCCAATCATATACAATCAAATCTAATCCAATAAAGTCAAAGAACTCAACTCAATAGATGTGCAAATTAGAATTTAGCAATGTTTTACAATTCTCAATCATCTACAATCTCAATCAAACCAATCATATCATGTACAATCCACTCAATTTGGGAGTTTCTCTAACCGACAACCATCACCTATGAGTCAGTGATGTACAACAAGCCAAAGTTGTTGCCACATCCGTCCATACTTTGCCAGGGTATGAATGAATCAACCAATCATAGATCCAATAATCAATCAAGTTCTATCATGTTAGAACAATAAAATAGGAAACATCCGACTTTAATAGTTCAATCATTTCCTACGTTGGCTACGTAGTTTATGGGATTCGAGTAGGGACTATACTCTTACCCAATTTGGTTCTCAATACTCCTTCCAAGACTCAATATGGTCATATCTATGAAGTGAGTAAAATACTCAAAATACGCATTTAGTCTCTTTTGGACTTAGTTCAAATCAACTTATTTAGTCTCATTGGACTCTTTTCAAAACTCAATCAATCTGGTCTCATTTGACCTTCTTTCAAAACTCAATCAATTTCAATCATCACTTCATTCAATTAGGCAATTGTTTCAAGACTCATTCATGACTCATCAGGACTCCAAATCAACAATTGTTAATGTTTACATGTTTTCAACTCAATCATGCAGTAAATATTAAATGGATTTAAAACATAATTTTCACTCCCCAACTCAACTCAAAATAGACGTTTAAATGTAAAAATACTCAACTCGTTTATATTCAAAATACTCATGCTCAAAATAATAATTAAGAGATTTCTCAAACTCAAATCATTTTTAAACTCTTTCTAAATCAAAGATGAAAACAATCATTCTTTAAACTCAAAATGGTGCATAAATAATTTATGCAAAAACGTTCACAAATTATTTTTTTAAAACTCCTTCTCAAACAATCATTTATACTCAAGATCCTCATATGACTCCAATCAAATCAAATTATGCAAATCATATCATGTAGTCACATTAGACTCCAATCCATTACATCTCAAAACCTCATCATCACCATTACATCTTCATCAACCATTTCACTTTTTAAAGATGAACATCATTCTCATCATCATTAAACATCTTGCTACAAAATCCTTATTTAATTCTATGTTTAATTTATAGAGACACAAAGGACATTCTAGCTCCACCAAAGTTTCATTCCTATTTATGTCATTCACATTCATAGCTATTCCACTTCATTCTTTTCATTCCAATCAATACATATACATAATCATTTGCAGTCAATATGTAGCTACGGTTTATGAAATAAAATATGAAAAGTAATTATTCAAAATTCAAGTCGTGAAAATCATCAATCATCTAATAGTATGTAAAAATATTCTAGGGTTGAGGAAAAATTCAAGAAAACATTCATAGAAGGTTCAAGTCTTTCACAATTTCCATCCAACACATCTATGGGGCATATGGAAGAACTCAATCCATATTTTAGGTTAGCCTTACATACTTGGAATGAAGATTATCTCACCAAAAACCAAGGATATGGCTTGAAGATCTTAAATCCAAATCTTCTTCTCCTTCCTAGTCTCTTCTCTCAAATCTCCTAAGGTGAAGGAGAGGAAAACTCTTTGGATATTATGAGGGAACTGATTTTTTTGGTCCCAAAATGGCTAGGGTTAAGCTTTGGGAAAGGTGGGGAAAAACCAAAAAGTCCCTCCCAAAAATATGAAAACTGGTAGAATTTGAACTAAGTTGGAACAGGTCCGCGTTGCGTACTTGTTCCCCCATAGTTCAATTTTTTTCAAAATTTCAAGTTGAAGCAAAAACTGGCCAAGTCCGCGACGCAGACTTGGCGCGCACCCTTCTGGTTAAGAGAACCTAACTTTTTATTCGAATTCCAAAAATTGCAATCTTGGTGGCATTGGAAAGAAGACTCAAATACCTTTAATTTGATAAGTCATGTGCCACCCAATTCATTATATTTTAGGAGATATGGTCATTTGAAGTTGACCCTTCTACGGTCTCATACAAAAACTTAGTCGATAGAAATTCTTTGGGCTTGACTTGGTTTTAGAGATCCATTATGACCCTAAACCATATCTAATACTCTTAAAATACTTAGTAATTGATCCTAACTCATATATACAATTAAAATTCATTCAGTTCAAGTCTATACACATATGAAGAATGGTTCGCGTCTTGGCGGAAAAAATTTGGGGTGTTACAGAAAGCTTTGTTGGATTTTTCTCTGAATCTTTCTCAAGTTTTTCAGGATGAGATGTATGTTGGATTCTCAGCTGTATCCTCAAGAGAAGGTATAGTTCAAGGTCACCAGATCTTATCTTGGAGTTTTAGTAACTCGAATTTATAGATAGGTGATGCTTTGATCACTCATGGTTTACCTTCATTTGAGCTTTCTAATAGTAAAGATGATATTCCATTTTACGGATCGATGGGATTCATTGCAGGTATGACAATTTCATTCATCTTTATTGTTGTCATGGTCATTTCATTGTTTTTGATTAAGAGAAATAGGACAATGAAAAGGGAAAGATCAAAGGATAATATAGAAGATTGGGAACTGGAATATTGGGCATATAGGATTAGTTATCAAGTAATTGAAGCTGCAATAAAGGTTTTTTCTGATGAAAATGTGATTGGGATGGGAGGTAATGGGAAGGTTTATAAAGTGGTTTTAGCTGATGGTTCAGAGGTTGCAGTAAAGCGCATTCATGAAAACAGCGAAGGGGAAAGGCAATTCTTGGCTGAGATTTCAATCTTGGTAGGCTAAAGCACCGAAATTTAGTGGCGTTAAGAGGCTGGTGCAAGATAGGCAGAGGAAGCCTGATTTGGTTTATGATTATATGGAAAATGGGAGCTTGGATAAAAGGCTGTATGAATGTGATGTGAGAAATTACATGTTGAGCTTTGAAGCCAGAATCAACATTTTGAAAGATGTGGCTCAGGGATTCTATATTGCATGAAGAGTGGGAGGCAAAAGTGTTGCATAGGGACATTAAGGCTAGCAATGTTTTACTGCTAACACTACTCGAGTTGTTGGCACTGTGGGTTACTTGTCGCCAGAGTGTGCCAAGACTGGCCATGCCTCAACGCAAACTGATGTTTTGGTTATGGAGTTCTAATATTGGAGGTGATGTGTGGAAGGAGGCCAATAGAGGAAGGCAAGCCCCCTATAGTGGATTGGCTGTGGGAACTAATGAAACGAGGCGAATTGAGTAATGCCTTTGATAATCAACTAAGGACTGATCAAGGATTCAATGAAGAGGTAGCCTTAAGGGTACTGCAATTAGGCATGATATGCGCGAGCTTAGACCCCAAAGCTAGGCAAACCATGAGACAAGTGGTGAAATTCTTCGAAAAGAACTGTGAGGTTGATGAATATGAAACTGAGGATATAGATGTTTACCTTAGATCTAATACTATGTTTTCCAATTATTGTTCTTCCATATTTCTTCAATAAATTCTCTTTTAGAGGATAGGTGAATTTAACATCTCTCTGGTTTAAGTGATATGGCATATTAGAAGAAATAATCATGGTATAAGTTATACATTAATTCATGTCATTGCATGTCAAATAACATGTCATTGCAATCAGGACTGGATTTTGGACATGAGAATAATAAGATTTTGTAACTTGTATGAAATTATTAAAATCAGATTGTAGGTTAATGTATATTTCTGCTGAAATGATAATGCCACATTTCCTTAATAAGCTCCCTTGCTTGAACAGAATCCCCTGATAAAAGATTGAATATGGCAGTCATGATGAGTCATGAACATATGTTTTAATAGTCGAAAGCGGATACATGATAGATCAAATCATATATAACTCATTGGTTCTATTTGTCATTTTTAATTATGCTAAACTAACTGAATAGGTGTGAGCTCTATTATTACAAAACTGTTACTTACACACATGATTAATGCTAAAACAAAGTTTTGCAGTGCTGTCCTTCCTATTATCTCCATGAGGGAGGAGGAGGGGGGTTCAAGCATTCTTGAACAATCATCATCTCTCCGGTTTTGAATTGATCTCACAAATCACCTCATTTGAGAGGCAGCAGCACTAGAAACTGCTGCATAGGGGCAAAGCATTTTCCTCCTCTCTTTCCTTTTAATAACCTGTAGCTTGGGGGAGCTTGGTCTTGTCACGTGTTTGGAAGACCTGTTGTATATAGATTTAAATGTCGTCTTAGTACGAGGAAGACAAGTAAATATAAGATAGAAGAAGAAACAACCAAAAAATCCAATATGCTTTTTACATACTTTTGAGGTAGGAAAGGATGATCAAAATTAGGCACAGGTCTTGCATGCGGTACCAAAGTTCTCCTTAGTTGTTTCAAGGTCTTCTCCTCTTCCATCTAACCATTCCGGAAATTATAATTAGTCTACAAACTTTTTAATGAAAATATCTATGAATATGAATAGTGTACTTGATTATATGGTCCCATACCATTCTTGCACATTCTGCCTCCTCCTGGTACCTCTTATACATCATTTCTTTCTCCTTAATCTGCACAGCAACTTATAAGGTGAGTGCAAGAGCCATACGAAAGCCTAAGAACGCGCATAAATGGGAAAAAGCTACCTTCTTATCAAATTCAGCTCTGTCAACAGCGCGGTGATTTACATGTAGATTGAATTCCTGAACCTCAGTGAACGGTTTCCGTTCTTTCTCAGGAACTGGAATTGGATCCCTGCATTATAAGGTAGAAAATATTAGCCATCTTTCAGTATTACCAAAAGGAAAGTAGAAGACTTATTCCTCAAAGTTCTTACTCAATCAAGATTGGTTGTGCCTTAAATAATCTCATCTTAGCTTCTTCCTCCTCCAATCTCTTCCTTTCTTCCATTTCCCTTCTCATCTCCTCTTCATGCCTAATGAGACTTTCAAGTTCGAAAGGCTCTGTCTTTGTGCATGGTTTGGGCTCTGGTTTTGGTGGGATCTGGCAAGATAATATGTTAAAATGAGCAAAGTTATGTTTTATTTTGTCCTATCAATCAACGGTATTGGTACAGAAATTCATACCACAGGATAATCAGTGGTATAAGGATACGGAGTTGCTTTGGGATTTCTGGACCTCTCTTCATCCATCTGTTTCTGTAGAAGTTCAGAGAACAACTTCCTCTCTTTCTCAACTCCTCGTTCCTAAATTCCGGAAAAAGCCAAGTCAGGACTGAACTATATTTTCAGCTTAGAACAAAACCAAGATGTAGAACTGCCTGATTTGTACCTCAGTGTGTAGATGAAAGGGATTTGGTATAGTGTTTCTGAGGATAGTCTTGTCATTTTGAGGTTGAGAATACAAGGAAAGCTGGAAAAACATGAAGCATATGATGAGAAGGTGGCGCGATAGGACGACAATAAGAGAAAAGAGTAAGAAATATGATTGAACCTTGTCAAACAGATCATCAAAGTTAGCGTGAGGCGGAATCCTTTCATCTGTGGCAAAGTGAAATTCCTGAGGCAAAGTCACCTGCCTCTTTGTGTTGCAGAACATTCCCAAATCTCCTTTACTTTCAAGAATCTACAAGTTGAAAAAATTAAGAGGATAAATTTAGAATGCAGTAAGAGAGTTAAATATCATTGATCACCAGAATACAGCAGGCGATGGCAAATGTTGTTACCTTCTTATTCAAAGGCCTTGCCCTGAACTTTGGCGCTTTTTCAAGTTCTTCCTTTTCCAGTTCTTCTGTGCTTTTGGCAATTGGAGGTCGTGCTCTTAGTGATGTTTTTAGAACAGGTGATTTAGGTGCTGTAAGATGCGGCCGCCACTGATGATGACTCTGAGATGAAATGAATTTATTTTCAATCAGTAATTAGAGCAAGTAATTGTGTTCATTGAGTTATTATTACAGGCAGCACGTGTAGTACCTGAGAAGATTCTATAGATTGAACTGAAGTTGCATCCGCGTTCTTATTGGCCCTTGCCATTGTTTCCAAGTGAAACTCCTGCACAAAAAAAGATATTAAACAGACTATCCTGGTACGCAAACTTTGCTCTCAGTTCTTTTGATTTTCTTTTGGAATCACTATACCATACCTTAAATTCTGGAAGTTGGGGTGTACTTTTAGGTAATAATAACGGTCGAGTTGGTGCTTCCAAAATCTGTTATCAAATGTACAACAAAACAACGTTGGATGGTACACGATCATAGGAAAAGATTAAAAAATTGAAAGGCCGTGCTTGTAGAGTTAGAGAGTTACCAAAATTAATTGCCAAATACAATGTGTAACATGAGCCTACCTTTTTGTCAACTGGGTGAGCCTTAAACTTGGGAATTTTGGCCATCATTTCTTCCTCAAGCTCAGCTGAACTTTTCACCCTTGTTGGACGGACACGTTGAGCTGTTTCAAATTCGGGTTCTTTAGGCCTGGTTAATGTAAGTTTCGGCTTTCTCTGTGCTCGTCCAGTCGGATCACCCTGAGAAATGAATGTACTTCAAAAATAATGTCTAGGGAATCTGATCAATATTACTAGTAAAGTACCAATACTTACATTTGAAGTAGAATTGCTCGTGCAAGGCAGTGATTTTTCCCTTGTGCCAGATTGGAATTTCTTTATCATTTCGGCTGTTGAAACGAACGGGGAAACAAGTGGACTAACATACATCTGCACAATACATAGAGTTTAAGTTAGATTCAGAATATTCAAGTTAACATGTATTAGAAAGTGCAAGAAAAAGGAGTCATGATTTTACCTTTCTCTCCTCTTTTCGAGTTTTAGCTGCAGATGAGAACAACTTAGAGCTGCTATTAGTTACCCCAAGTCTTGTTTTGTGTGGCAAATGTTGAGGAGGTTTGATATCAAGAATCTAGCAGTTTGGAAAGAAAGAAAAAGCAAGTTCATCAGATTAAGTAACATGAAATATTCTGCATAATGCACATCCAGAGAAGATTTAGAGAGGAGAGACTTACCTTCCTAGATTTTCCCTCGCCTAGTTTTTGTCTCTTTACTGCTTGGTTTTCTTGTGCGAAATTTGGAGTTCCAACATCACATTTCTTGATTGCTTGTCTGTGCAGAAGCAAATGAAATTCACTTACTTTTTTGGGACAAAAGATTTTTAGGGACCAAAGAACAGCTAGAGCATTAAGAAAATCTAAATGCCACTTACTTTCTAACAGTAGCTTCATTATTGCTCGTCAGACGCGACTGGTGTGGTTGAGTTTTTGACTTTAATGCTGAAGGGTTTCTAAGTATGCTCGCAATCTTTTTCGCTGTTTGTTGCCTCTTGGAGTTAGTCTTCCGAGAGTCGTTCTTCTGAGATGTTGTTGGTCCGGGTGTGCAAGTTTCTGTTACATGAAGGTCCTAAATTAGAATCTTTATCAGCCTATTCATTCTAAGGATCAAGGATAGGAAGGATTCCCATGGTACAACTAACCTTGGACAGTAGACTGCTTCTCTTCAGATTCCTGGAAGATTATAAAGACACAATAAGATACAGAGTTCAAAACGCGCAAAAGGGTGCTTCTGCTCTACAAGTTATGGAACGTGGCACGTACCGGATTAGGAAGACTGGTACCAGACTCTGGTATGATTAAAATTGGCGTTACCTCATCTTTACTTTTAGAAGAAGTGAGCTCAGCAGCAGGCCTATTTTCAGACAGTAATGTCAGTACATTCACACCAGTAAGAACCTATGTTGCTCGGACTCTTTAAAAATGCAAGTCAGGTTTGTGGGCAATCCTCGAAAAGTAGTGAATTTTGGAGGATCGGACACAGATTCAAGAGCATTTTTGGAGACTCCAAGAGCAACATAGGTAAACTAAGAACATAGTCCCAAATGAGATCAGAATTCAGGAACTTTTTGCAATACAATGTAGTAACAGACCTTGTATTATCCTGCAACTCCTCAGCATCGTTGAAGTCACATAGGCTCTCAAGTTGACCCACTCTACCAGTCTTGATTTTCGGCATAAAAGCTAGACAAATAGCCAAGAAGAAAAACAACATGTCATCCCAACATAAACAGATGAAACAGAAATACATAACCAACATATATATGCAACGAAACAGAAATATGCAATGGATAAACAAATGAAACAGAACTATCCCATGGATTCTTATACCAATGTTAAAATATTCTTTCAACAAATTGACACCCTCAAGTTTTTATCTCTTGAAGTATAATATATAGGCCTCTAAATTGTATGATGTTGTATTTGTACTCTTAGGGCTCGTTTGGTAGGAGGGTTGGGATAACTAATCCTAGGATTAATCTTGGGATGAGTTTATCCCATGTTTGGTTCGGATGAAATCGCGGGATAATTTATCCCGGGATTGGTTATTTTTATCCCCACATTAAGGGTAGGATATAAAATTTGGAATAACTAATCCCGGAATGACTTGTTCCCAACCAAACGAGACCATAAAGATGTTTTAGTTGTATCCCGAAAAAATATACAACAACAACAACAAACCCAGTATAGTCCCACCATGTGAGGTCTGGGGAGGGTAGAGTGTACGCAGACCTAACGCCTACCTTGAAAGATAGGACGTCTGTTTCCGAAAGACCTTCGGCTCAAGAGAGGAAAACAAAATAAAAGATCAAATAGGGACAAACATATCGAAAACAAGATGAAAACAAGAAATAGCAAAAGTGAGAAAGTTATGATAGAATAGTATGGAAAGAAAGAGGCATTTACTACTATAAATAAATAATATAATCAAAGTACAATAGCCCCGCACCTATAAACAGCAATACAATGCAGAAATCAAATGGCAATAAACATTGAGCAGAACTACAACTACTATGGTGTAAGAATAAGTCACCTAGCATTTTATCCTAATCTGTGTCCTCCACAAAAGAAATTATAGTGCGCTACTGCGCCTACTAATAGGGAAGAATAATGGGACTATTTACTAGCCTTCTACCCTAATATGGGTCCTCCACACCCTCCTATCTAAGGTCATGTCCTCGGTAAGTTGTAACTGCGCCATGTCCTGTCTAATTACCTCTCCCCAATATTTCTTCGGCCTACCCCTACCTCTTCTGAAACCATCCATGGCCAATCTCTCACACCTCTTCACTGGGGCATCTGCGTCTCTCCTCTTCACATGCCCAAACCATCTCAGTTGCATTTCCCGCATCTTGTCTTCCACCGAGGCCACTCCTATAATCATCCCTTTTTTAAAAGAATCTCCAGTTCCTATGTGCACCAGATACCTTCCAACATCAACTGAAGAACCAAGTTTGAAACTAAAAGGCCTAATCAGCCAAATGTTGTTCAATGGGGGATAGTATTCGGTCTTGGTTGGTTCCACCTATATGTAGGGTGATGACACGAGTAACTGTGGTGAATTCCAACTACACTAAACTACTTTTGTGTGTATTATAAGTTTTTCACAGTCAAGTCAAAATGTTCATTGATTGTAAGATCCGTATGCTGTATAAAGTAGAAGAAGACTATTTCAATGCATTTGACCACTAGCTGTTTAATTAGTTACAAGTAACCTGCATTATTACAGATTCCATTAAATGATCCCTAAAATTAACATCCAATTTACATCAAGATTCATACTCTGTATCCAACACTCTTCAACCATCAAAATTTTGGATTCAAATAATTATGGTCATATCCATAGAAATAATGCAATAAAATAAACAAGTAACTAAGTTTTGAAATAAGACGGAAAATGTTAGTTGCTCCATAGGTTGGCCACCTAGACTTTAGGATTCGATTTCCCTAGTCCCAACCCACCCACCCACCCAATAAAAAACCACAAAGGAGTAACTAAAATTTGAAGTAAGACGGAAAATCTTAGTGGCTCAGTTGGTTCGCAAATGTACTTTAACCTACTTGGTAAGGGTTCAATTCCTCTAATCCCCTCCCCATTTCCCCTTCTCCTACCCCCACCCAATCTTTTTTTTTTAAAAGAAGTTTGAAGTAAGGTTAAACATGATCAGAATTGAATTCCGACAAATTTAATTAAAGATTCCTCACTTATTAACTACCAAATTACAAGACAAACTTTCCCAGAACCCCAAATAGCGTAAAGTTTCATACTTTAGAAAGCAAAAAGAAAATTGACATACGAGAAGGAGCATAGCTTCTTGTAATCTGAAACCAAAGCTCAGCTTTCCGTGTTTCCTCTTGTGTTTCTTCATCAACAAAGTTATAAAATCTCGGCGCTGAGAACTCATACGCCTCGTCGATTACAAACGAATTCAGATCATCTGTTACTGACATTTTTCCTCCGATTTCGAATGAATTTTTCAGTCGTACGTTGAGAGAGATTTGTGGGTCTGAATTTGATCTTTGCAAGAAAGAAATTCTTAGGTTATTTCAGAGAGAAATGGAGTAGTAGAAAAGGGGTGTGAATATTGACGTTTGTGAATTTTTTTGTGTTCTAACGGTCGAATTTTATTTTTGAAAATGAGTTTTGGCAACTGCTGGCATTGTAACGGCTATAAATCCAGTTGTCAATAGGGCGACGTCGTTTTAGTTTATGATATATAAAAAAAAAACACTAAACTACATCAAATGAATTTTCTTGGGTTAATACATGAAAATTCTCTCAAATGTTAATGTTTATCAAAGTTTCATAAGTGAACTATTGAATAAAAATTACGTTAATATATAGAATAAAAATTGGAAAAATTATGCGGATAAGTAAATATATACTATTTAATTAATTAATATAGTTATAGTTTAATTAAATTACCATTCACCACTAACTTTCAATCATTATTACGTGGCCTACGTCCAAAATTTGTATATTCGGCTCCTACTTGTAGAAATCCAAAATTTGTATAATTCGATTCCTAATTGTATAAATTCAGAATTTTTATAATTATATAAATCTAGAATTTATATATGCTTACCCTAAGTTGTATATAATTATTATGTTGATACATTTAATTTGTATAAGTTCTAAAAATTTTCTAAATGTATAAATGTATAATTTGTATATACTTATCTTATTTATATATTTAACAGTGAATTATACAAACGGAAATACCCATAGCAAATAAAACTATAGCTACAACAACAACAACAACAACAACAACCCAGTGAAATCCCACACTGTTGGGGTCTGGGGAAGGTAGAGTGTACGCAGACCTGACTCCTACCAATGTAGGACGGCTGTTTCCGAAAGACCCTCGGCTTAATAAAAGCATAGAAAAAGGTCAGACAAGAATATTAGAGTAAATAAGTAAACAACGAAAATGGTCCAAACAATAGTATAATCAAAGCACAAAAAACAGTAGATATTATTATTGGATAATAACATAAATACCATAAATAACATACATCAGAGTACAAAGAATCATAGTGTGTTAGTACGCCTACGAATAAGGGAGAATAAAACCATTATGTACTAGCCTTCTACCCTAATGTGTGTCCTCCACACCCTCCTATCTAGGGTCATGTCCTCGGTAAGTCGTAAATGTGTCATGTCCTGTCTGATCACCTCTCACCAATATTTCTTCGGCGTACCCCTACCTCTTCATAACTATAGCTATGAAGCGTAATATATAGTAAATATTGAATCCTCTTTAACTTATTTATGTATATATTTAGGGTTTGTTTGGTGTGGTGGATAAGGCAAAATAATCTTGGGATAATTTTTTAGCACCCATCAATAGCTTGTTTGGTTACAAAGTGTGGATAATTTATCACAGGATTAATAATTATGACTGAAATAAGTTATCCCTACTTGTGGGTAGAATACTAATCCCGGGATAACTTATCTCGGGATAAAAATATAAATTAACAAAAGTACCCCTTAAACCCTCTTTTATACATCCCTTTTATATACATTTATACTTAAAAAATTTAATATCATTTATAACAACATTCACAATCTTCACTACTCGTTATTTTATGATTATATATTTTTCCATTAAAAAATTACACTATATAAATATATTTTTTATTTATGAATATATTATACATTGAATTTATTTAATTGATCCTTATATTTATTTATATTTTGTTTTCTCTAAAAATGTTTACTCCACTACTAAATTACATATTTTTTAATTAAATAGTCTTGTAAATCACTTGAAAATTTGTATCTTATATATCAATTAAAATAAAGATAATTTTAATATGTTACAATATATGAGTGATATATGCTTAAATGAAGTTACATCAACGATAAAATCTCTTTTACGTTAACAAACTTAAAATGAAAGATTTATTTTTAATCGAAATAATATAGATGTTTTATATTTAAAAACACACGGCATAATTATGAAAATGCACACAGAAAATTAATTAAGTTAAATAAGATGAAAAAATTATTTTTAAGAGTGAACAACTAAAGCTTGCAAAGAAAGTGTAAAAAACTAAATGAAATGAAGGGTTTTGTTGTAAACAAACAATTCATTCTTAGAAATTATGTCATGCATATTATTTGAATACAACAAACCAAACAACCAATAAAAAATCACCTCAGCATAACTAATCTCACCATAACTTATCTCATCATAACTAATCTCATCATAACTTGTATTCAAACCAAACGACCCCTTAGTTTTTAAATATTTTGAACCTCTTAATGAAAATTCTGATTCCACCAGTGACCTCCCCCCCTCCCAACCGAGTGCATTTGAATTGTTATTAGGTGTGTGTATCGGTCGGTTCGATTCGGTTCAATTTTAAGTATTATCGGTTCGATTTATAAATTTTTAATTTCTAAATAGGCTAAATCGATAACAAAATCAATAAGATATTGTTATCGATTTTCAGTGTATTGGTTTTTGATCTTTAATGATTCGATTTTCAGTTTAACCAATAAGAAAATACTTTTAAAATAAATATACGATTCATGGAGCCGCCGTCGTGGCAACTTGTAAACTTGCAGCTTGCAAACCCTTGCTACTGAACACTGAACCTAAAGCGGTAAAGCCTTATGGATAAATACTAAATACTAAATAATAAATAGTATGATATAGTGATTAATTGATTATATATTTATATTAATAATTTTTGTTTGCTATTTGTGTATGAGTAAAAAAACTAAAAATTAAATTAGTAAATTATTATAGTTGTAATGATTTATCGGTTTACCCAATAACACAATATTAAAAAATCAATATCGAATCGATAACCCAATAATTTTTTTTAATAAAATCATTAAATAACTATTAACTCAATAACCCAATAGCAATAAATCAATGATACTTTTTTCGATTTAATTTATCGATCTGTCTGATTTTTACACACCCTTAACTGTTATGTGAAACCTTTTTGGAAAAAGAACCAAAATTATCGTTGAACTATTCAAAATATGTCAATTTTATCCTACGTTGTGTTTTTCGATCAAAATACCCTAGCAAAATACTCAAAAATACCTCTATTATAACGATTACTCTAGAACTAGTTAGGGAAAGATGAGCCAATTTTTACATTTGAACTATTCGAAATGCGACAGTAAGCCCTTGTTCTTTTAATTTTTTTTAGGAGAAGAAATTGAATGTGTGAGACATATAATAACAATAAAAAGAATAAGTAATATAAAGACTTCTCATTTTATTATAACAAATAAAAAGGGGAAAGAATAATTATATCTCAAAAAATTAAAATATTTATCCTTAAATGCTCCATTATTTTCATACCCTTTTTTATTTTAAAATGGCATACATCTATTTTTATTTGCGGGCATGACGTTAGCGCACACCCTTTTTTTTCTCTTGGATACCATCATAGTATATTACAGTATATGAATATACTCTGATGGTATCAAAAAGTAGCTAGGCAGTGCATTCATTGAAGGATTATTCGTTCCTCCTTGATATCATCAAAATATAATATATTCCAGTGATATCAAAGAATAACTGAGCAGTATTTTCATTGAGGTTTGCTTCAATCCTTCGATAAAATTATTCAATCATCCATAATGTCATTACAGTATATCTACATACTGTCATGATATCATTGATGTATGTTTCAATCCTTCAATATTTTAATTTAAAACTGTTAAAAAAGAGTCATAATTTAGATATATTTTTTAAAAAAAATTGCAAAAAGAGAAAAAAAAACACAAAAATAAATTTTCTAAAAAAAACACAAAAGTAAATTTTCTACTCATTTAGAGTTTAATACATAAGATTATGACTTTTAATAATTTTCTCTTAATTGTTTCTTATTTATTTCTTAAAAAAAGAGTCAAATCCTATATGATAGCAATAGAATATCAATATACAGACGGAGTATCACGAAAATTAATTCATAATAGTGATGTTGACGTCATGCTAACATTATGCGCGAAATAATAAAAGAAAAAATCAAATAAACAGGTAAATAATTTGGACCGCTGATCCATTAAGTCTAAATAAATTGAATTGGATTTATTTTGTGTAGTTTTCCCAAATAAAAACCGATGACAAAAATGTGAATGATTATAGGCATTACCATATCATCTTTACGAAAATGACACTCAAATCCTACCAATGTCAAGTAGTATACCTTCTTTGACTAATAAGAGCACTGCATTTTGGGCCATTAAGATTTATCTAACCAGAAATTGGGCCGGAATTTTTGTCTCTCTCCCAATGAGGGCTAAAGTCATGTGAGACAACAATAATGTACCAGACTAATAAATACGGAAATTTACGTTTAGAGCTAATTATTTGAATATATTTTAGTTTGTAATATTACAAATATCACCGGATTTTGGTACGTTCAGATACATGTATTTTGAAATACATGAGATCAAAATTAGGTATAATTTATTCTAAATATATTGTATTCAAGTGGATTCGCATTATCATGGATAAATAAACAAATCTCGCTCGTCTCCCTCCAATCTCGCTCTCCATTCTCCTATCTATCTTGTATCTTAGATACATGTGAATCACACAAAATACATACAGATGCATGTATTTAGTGTAATTTGTATGTATATGAGATATATGACTATTTTGTTCGCCTCCCTTCCCATTTCGCTCACCTTGATCCCTATTTTTAGTGTATCTGGTAAAAAAAATGTATTTATTCTAATGTATCTTCCTCAATATATGATAGAAAACTCTTAATTAGTGATAAAATATGTAATTATTTGAAAATATAGATTGAATTAATATATATGATATGAATGTATATCTACTGAGATATATTTCCCTAAAATCTTCACGAAATTGATACCCAAATCCTACCAATGTTAGCTAGTAGTCCATGTACATGGAATGTAAAACAAGCACGCAATTATTTTTAAAGAAATTTGTACGTGGGTAAGTTAAAGCTACTTTTAAATTATCATTCTTTAAGATAATTTTATTTAAATATAAGATATAACAACATTTTATTAATTATTGCAAATATAAGAAATTAGACTTTAATCTTCTCCATTTTATGCTTTAATCTTCTTAGTTGTGTGCTTCTAAAATGATAAATATTTAAAGACAAATATTTTTAATAAAGACAACAAGTATTTTAAAAGTGAGGAAGTATTAATTACTCCCTTCGACTCATTTTAATTATTGCACTTACTTAAACAATCTAATCATTTTTTCGGTTAATATTTTCTTGAGAGGCGTTAGAAAAAAAAAACATACGATTAAAATGAACCAGCGGGAGTATATAAGTTTTAGAATATTTCATCGAGATTTTTATGTATTGAAGTCTAGTATATTTACTTCCATCATTCCAATATATATCATCATTCTTTTGTTGTTGTTGTGTTATATCCTATGTTTGATAGATATATCAAGATTTGATTAAATTTGAGTTCACGTTAAAAAAATCTTAAAACTCCTTAATAAAAATGATTTCATACACCAGCAAATTTAAAGGGAAAACTTTCAGAAATTGTTTGGTATGAGTTATTAAATATAATAATCTCAAGATAAAATACAAAATTATTTTATTTTATATTTAATTAGATGTATTAAATAATCTTTAAATTATTTTATTTTATTATTTATATCTTAGTGATAAAATAAATTATTTTATATATATAATTAAATATTTTATTTTTAAATAATTTATCTCAAAATAACTTATTCCTAATCAATCTGTTAATTAAGAATGTTTTGCTAATATTATGATAGCGCCTAAAGTAGGACGTGGCGAGTAAAGACGCAACTGTCCCATTTTCCAACCGCATTTGCTAATAAGTCCGCGTTACGTTTGAAAACGACAAGTAAGTCAAAAACAAAGGCAAAGGTGGCGGCGTTTTTTGATTTACTTTCACTTTCTCAACCCCAAACGTCACCATTATTCACATCAACGCATATTGCGCCATTTAGCACCTCTTTCCCCCACCCTCACGTGCTTCTTTGCCCCACACAATAAAACCTCTACTGAAAATAATTAAACACTACTCTACTTAACACACATTTCATACCAAAACTAGATACATTATGCATGCGGTGGTTGGTGGCGAAATCAGAATTTTATTAAAAAATTTAAAATTTTAAAAAATAAATATATAAGTTAGTTGAAAGAGTTTTAATATTTATTATATATATAAATAGTATAATTATTTTTTAAAAAAAGCTTAAATAAACTCTAACCACAAGTTGGCTCAACTACATATATAGTTTAACAAGTGAGAACTAAAAGAATAATTATATACTAAATTTTACTCTTTATCTTAAAAAATAAAGTAATTTTTAGTGGACTTTCAACTAAGAAAAAAAAAATCAACACAAAATAGGACACAAGGCGTGGAAAAGGAGTTTTTACCAAAGTAATTATTGAGTGGGAAGGCAAACGCGTATGAGATGCTCGTGTGATGAAATGAGAATGTACTCCACAAATTCCGCCGACTGAAAAATGAAAGAGAGAAAATAGAGTGTGGTGTAAGGCCCACTCGAAGCGCCGTGGGGCCTATACTCATGTCTTTTTCCCTTCGCGGAAAGTCTTTGAGATTCGGATACAATGACCACCTATCAAGTTAGGCCCCTCCCGATCGGCCTGCTGAAAACCCTCGCCTTCGACTCTATACTGAAAACGTCGGTCATAAAGGGACATCAGTCTTCGACCCCTCCTGGTCGGGCCTGCTGAAAATCCTTGCTTTTGACTACATACTGAAAACGTCGGTCATGAAGCGACATCAGTCTTCAGCCCCTCCCGCCCAGGCCTGCTGAAAACCCTCGCCTTCAACTCCATACTCAAAACACTGATCATGAAAGGACATCACGAGGTACATAGCATCAGCAATATTCGAATATCCCATCACTTGTCTCCTCTTCCATTATAAATCAAAATCAAAGTCAAATTATAAATCAAAGTCAAAATGATCCTTAATATATGAGTAATGCTTTATTTTGGTCCTTAATATATTTTATTTGATTGAAATGATCTGATAAATATGTTCATTTTGATCCTAAGTATATTTTATTTGATTGAAATGATAGTTAAGGTAAAACAAAAATTATTTATTTGGGACAGATTTTATCCCCAAAAAGTATGAAATTTAATTATGGACCTATCAGTATTGTCTTCTTTGTTAGTTTTTTAAAAAAAAAATCATGAAATCTAACATCATCTACTGGCTTAAAATATAAATTTTTATTAGGTCAGTAAAATAATATTTTAAGAATGAGAAAATGATAAATTTTATTGGAGAAAATAGAAAAAATGGTGTTAAATTTTATGTAGTTATTTCTTTGAAGCTAAAGAAGAAGATAACGATGGCAAATTTTGTAAGCCACGTGGGTCCACAACTAAATTTCACATTTTTTTAGGGATAAAAATCTGTTAGGTTTAAAGTAAAGGATCAAAATAAATACTTTTTATTATACATTACGAATCATTTCAATCAAAGTGAAATATATTAAGAATTAAAATAAACATATTTGCTATATATTAAGAACCATTTAATCAAGTAAAATATATTTAATCAAGTAAAATATATTAAGATGAAAATAAAACATTACTTATACGGTAAGAATCATTTTTGATCATTTTCTCTATCTTCATCTTGTATGGATGATATTAAAGATAATTAATAAACATTTAAAATCACAAATTTTAATAAACACGTTTTTTCTTTCTTAAAATTTATATCAAATTAAATAGTTCTTCTTTTATTAAGAGTTAAAACAATAGCAAGTGTCATTTTATATTTTAGACACATGCACATAAAGTGAGTGGTAACATATCGTTTAGTATTAAGAGATAAAAAAAAATCATGAAATAAAAAAAAATTAGAAATTAAATTTTAATATATTGTTTAACTATCATATTATATTATTTATATTATAATAATAAAATAAATTATCTCATCAAATATATAAAATAACTTATTCACGATAATTAATTAAGGAATTACTTATTTCCAAGACCCTAAATGATGTATATAAACATTACATAGTGGCGGCAATTGAAAAAAGTCTAATAATGTTGGACGGCAGAATAGTACTTACTTTTAGAGGCGACAAGACAAGTCAAGTTCCCCGTTCACACGGATACGTAATGATCTAATGGGGGGCCCCATCCACCGCTGTTTTTTCTTTTGCCTTGAAATTCCACTATTTTCTATGTTCGATATTTACATTATAATATTAATTAAATTCAAATTATGTACGATATTTTATTGATTAAGATCCACAATCAATGTGTTTTGAGCCTAGATTGGAACTTTGATTTATAAATTTAAAATATATCAAAATATCTTTAATTTTGACATATTGAACATACCACCTGGAAAAATTAAAATTACAAAATTATCAAAAAGAGAAACATTTCATTTAAAGGAAACCTATTTACAAAAATTACTAGTCAACGTTAAGCTTCCATTGGTGGAGCAAGGTTAAGATCAAGATTTAATTGTCTTCTACCTAAGCCTACTACTGACGATGAATCAGATTCACTATGAACTACAGTACCAGTAACTCCGTTGAACTGAGATGCCGCCGCCGGTTCAAAACGGTATGGTTGTGGCCGGTTCACTAATCCGGTTCGCCCTAAATTACCATCAAGCAACAAAATCGGTTGTCCATTAGGCAGAACCGCCATGGCCGGTTTCCAATGAAAAATCGGGAACCCATTCCTTACATGGTCGTTTAACTCACCGACTTTTCCAAGGCGGCGCGTGAGGTCGAGCCCAAGCGGCGCGTTAACACCTGTTCCTGAGGACTCTGCATGGAAAATCGGAAACCCATTTCTTAGAATCCCAACTTCAGCTGAACGGCCACTTTTGTTGCCCCCGTCGAGACGGCGCATGAGATTGACCTCAAGCGGCGCGTGAGCAATAGTTTCCCCACTAGAAGACTCTGTAGGGCTACTTATGTTGCTCGGCGGAGCTGCCATGAACGGCTGGTGATGAAAAATCGGAAACCCATTTCTCACCAACCCACCATTGTTACACCCTCCCTCAACGTTTCCAAGGCGGCGCGTGAGGTCTAACTCCGACGGCGCGTGAACACCGGTTTCTCCACTAGAGGACTCAACTGGGCTGCTGCTGTCACTGGGGCACTGATTCTCCGACGGCAAGGGGAAGTTTGTCTTGGCTTTGACTCCCCGGAATTCTCTGGCGGTGGCGTCGTAAGCTTTAGCCGCCTCCTCCGCCGTGTCGAAAGTGCCTAACCAAACTCTGCTCTTCTTGCCGGGATCACGAATTTCAGCTGCGTAACGACCCCATGGCCTCTTCCTTACTCCTCTGTAGTGAACCTCTTTGTTCTTAACTCCGTTAGACTTGACATTTGCGCCGTTATCTTTTTTCTTCATAGCCATTTTAAGCTGATTCGATGTGTTTTGTGAATGGACGTGTAAGAAGAAGAATAGCTTGAGAAGTAAGGGGTGAGTAGCTCCACATATATAATGGAGGGGATGGAGGATAAAGAACAAAGGGTTAAAAGGTTCTTTTTAAATTTTTTTATTTTTTTTGGATGTTGTAGGGTAAAAACTTTGTTTTTGTATTTTAATGTGTAAATGTGAATTCAATTAATCAAATTGTTTAAATATATAATTTTTCTATGTAAATCTAAAAGTGGAACACATACTATATTAGGTGATATTCCATTTGATTCGTTTTAATTGTTGCTTTACCTTGACAAATTGTTCCAAAGATAATTATCATTTTATGGATTCAAATTAATATTGATAATTATTTTCAAGTATATTTTTAATATTTTAACATTGATAAATCATAAAAAATAATAATTAATGAGCATGGAAAAAACCAAAATAATAATTTAATTTAACATACTTATTTTATTTTTAATCACAATTTATAGCCAATAAATACCTATAATTTATTATAAACTATAAATTTGTATTATAACCAACATATATAAATATAATGATATTAACGTAAGTCTAACCAGCAATCAAGCGATCATTTACTTTATAAGTAAAATTGCTTGTTTTTTTAATTTTTTATTCGATATTCGATATTTATATTAAGATCAAACAAAATTTAAATTTATATTAAAAAATAAAATACTTCTAAATATATATGAATTCAAATTCGTAGTAAAAGAATTGGAACCCGAAACCAATTAGAAATGAATGAACAAAACCATTTAATATGGTAAAAGAAAAGTGTTTTGTTGAGAGTGAGATTGAGTGGGTAAAATTGCGGTCAACATGGATCTTAATTGGAGGGAGCGGCTAAGTAATAATGTGTATCCGATTACGTGGGCAAGCGGGCGTTTTCAAAGACAAAAGCGCTTTACATGTGAGATTGATGGCCCCTCTCCCTGCCCCCTGCCCCCTGCCCCTTGCCGGCTTTGCATTACAAGACGGCCGCTGTCTTAATTCTAGAACGCGCTTCTCACTACATACGTGTAAGTAATTTACTCTCTTTTATGTGACAACTGACAACACAACCACCACATTCTTTTTCCTTTTTCTTATTTTTGTTTAGCGTTAATATATATAATTTATTGGATTGATTTATTTTTAAGCAGCGTATAAGTTGAAAATTATTTATAAATTTTAAAAAAATAGGTGTAGGCTAATTTATTTATTTTGACTTATAAGCTGTTTTCAACTTATAAACTGCTTAAAATAAATTCATTCAAATAAACCTAACTATTTATTGAGGCTTATTTTAAGCACAAAATAATTTTAAGTTGACCAGTCAAACACTCAAAAAAGTTAAAAACAGCTTATAAGTTAATCCAAACGGCTTCATAAATATTTCTATTAATGTAATTGGATCCTCAATAGAACTATTATTTCGGAATTTTTTGCTTTTTTTTTTTTAGTTACGTAGGAGTTAGAAGTCATAACAAGATAGTCGAGTTGCGTCTGTATCACCTCTATTGTAAGAAGAGCTAGTGCTTATCGAATATTTTAGTTGATCCTTTACACCTAATTTTAATATGGTAATTATATTTCGATTCACTTTCTTTTTTCATATTATGTTTAATCAAAGTTGTATGACTCAAAATATGTTAATTAATTAATTATGATAAATTGAATCAAATTTTGTTTTTGTTTTTTAGGGGGGGGGGGGGTGGGGAAGATCTTATAGAATTCTCTCAATTTTTTTTTTGCTAGGTTCATAATTAAAAAATCTATTTTCTTACGATTATGAGATTTATTCAAATATGAAATTAATTAATATTTATAATTTTCTAATTTTAAATATGCATAAATTTGAATTCAAAATTGATGGCACAAATATCAGATATTATGCCTTTTTGTAAACTTCTTCCTATCTCATGGCTTTGTAAATATTTGACTTAGAAAAACTTACCTATTACTCGCCCTACCCCACCCCCACAAAAAAAAGACGAAGGTGATATTTATCTTTAAGTTTCCATTTTGTTATTATGTTTATATATGTTATTAGACCTGAGAAATTAATTATTTATTATATAAATCGTTTTTTAAAATAAATCTAAAGAGGAATCTTCTTCAAGTTTCACAAACAAAAATTGATATCTTATTACTACAAAATAAAAAATTGATAAGTAAATGCCACCTGCAAATTGGACTTTCTTATAACTTCTTGGAGGAGAGGAAAAACTTAATTTTATAGGCTATTTATAATTATTTTAAATTTTATAAATTCCTTTTTACATTTTTTTTTTTATATATAAGTGATCAAGATATCTTAATTAGTCACGTTGTGCATATTGATTACCTAACACTAGTTCTATTTTAGTACTATTACTAGTGGGGCAATAATTCAATTAGCCGTTTTGAGGTCCTATAGAAAGTGACAACTATATTGATCGGTCCACTATCTTCATCACATACGCGTCTTCTCACAAATGCCGCGTTTATAAATTCCAAACTTGTCATTTTCTCACAACAAGAGGTGGCTTATCGATACTCATCTTTGGAATAATCGGTGACTTATATCGATAATGGATTATTAATTCAGCAGTTTTGATAATAGTGTTGATTTTTTTAATTATTGAGTTATTAAATTTTAATGATTTGAATTTTTTTTAGCTAGCTAATTAATTTGATATTAAAATTAATAAATTATATTTATACTATTTAATATATATATATATATATATATAAAGTACTTGACTTGAGATTTGATTTCATCTTTTTATTTTTGGTTATTTCAAACTTTCGATTATTGTACAATATGTAAGTATTTGTTTTTGAATAAAATGTAATCCATCAACTCATGTGCTTGGTTCATTTCGTTTGTCGTCTTGTTTCTAAGTGATTTTAATAATTTTTTGGTGTTAAATCTTAATGGTTAAATTGATAACCGATGAGTCAATATTTTAATGATTCTATAACAATTTAACATGTTTACAAATTGACAATTGATAAATCGAACCGAGAAAGTTTAAAACCAAATTGAACTGACCGATATGCAACCTACCACCACAATTATAAAATTATTATTTTTATAATAAATTAGATAATACATTATTTTAAAATCATAACACAATATTCAATAAAACTAATAATATAATTAATAGCTATTATAATTCGTCAAATTATAATTAATTATAAAGATTTATTAGAGAAAAATAAATAATAACGGTAGTAACAATTTTTTTCCATGTAATCTTTTTAGGTTCTATGAACAATCTTTTCACAATGAACATGTATTTTTTGATCAAATAACCGAAAAAATGGATAAAATTAGTTGGGATCAAAATAAATGAACCTTTTTTTAATTTCTATATAAAATATTAAATTTCGAGGTAAATTTTAAAATTTTAAAAAGATTTTGCCAAAATGGCATTATGATTCCACACTAATCTCGTTTCATAAAAGCAACACCTGAGGGGTAAGGTTTGTTTGGTTGTTAGGATAAAAACATAAGTTATTGTATTAATTTTCATATAATTTATACAACTTTTGATATATAGATAGAAAATAAGTTATTCATGTATAAAATTGATATAATATTTGATTGACAATTTAGAATTTCACATAACTAATACATGTATAAGTTATGAGAAAATATAGAATTTCAATATGGGTACTCTACCCCTATCAAACGACCTCTAAATTAGAAGAACAATTGGCTATTTACTTATGTTTTTGGTTTTCCACCCTTGTTCGATATTTATATTGGAGTCCGATTAAATTTGAATTTGCGTCAGAAAATCCCACATTGGGAGGTAAGAAAATCCCTAATAAAAACGATTCTGTACCTAAGAACATTTGAACTTGAAACCTCTTAATTAACGATGAATGAATATTTACCTCTCTATCACAATCCAGATTGGTGGCTATTTACTTATGGACCAATTACTTAAATAATATATTATATAACATTAATTATGAATTTTAGTACATGCTTCACCTTTACCAAAAATAACAATATTTTTCTGATTTGAAACAACAAAAATAAAAATAAAAACATCCTTCCTTTTCTTCCCCTCCTCTCTCTCCTTTTTTTTTCTTATCCGAATTTCCCCTTTTCTTTTCTCTTTCTCTCTCTCCTTTTTTTTTGTCCATTTTTTTCTTTTTTTTCTTTCTTCCTAATAATAATTAATTATTCTAGTTTAAAACTTAATTTTGAATTGAATATTACAGAAATGATATTTTTACTATTTTTTAAATTAAATGATTTTTTATGTAAATAAATTTATATTGCATTTCTAATACAATAAATACATCTATAATGTATTTCTTCCTCTCTCACTCTCTCACTCTCTCCTTTCTCTTTCTTCCCCCTTCTCTCTCTCTCTCTTTTAAATTTAATTATTTGAATATGTTTAGGGATATTTGGTAAAAATTAATTATTTTTTTAAAGCTATAATTTTTTTTGACATCATTAATAAAATAAACAAATATAAACTACACTTGCAATACTTTTTGAATTCAATACATTATACATATCATAAGCATTTTTCAATTTACATTATGAATATATAACAAATATATTTTTAATACAATAATATATTCCATTAATAAGAGAAAAAAATAAAAAAATAATTATAATAGATTTTGAATTCAATACATTATATTATATGCATGTTTCAATGCACGTGGTGAATATATAACTAAAATATTTTTAATACAATGTATTATAAGTATTATGTGTGAATTTCAAACATTCTAGTACTATTCAAATTAATTTACGTTGTTAGCAATGTATTATATTTGTTGAAATAACAACAATTGAATTCATAACAATGTATAATATTGAATTCTAATTGTAATACATTTTGAATTCATTATATTATACATATTATTGAGATGTTTCAATGCATATGGTGAATATATAATTAAAATATTTTTAATACAATAATATATTCCGTTAATAAGAGAAAAAATAAAAAAATTATTATCATAAATTTTGAATTCAATATATTATAGACATGTTTCAATATATGTGATGAATATATAACGAAAATATTTTTAATACAATAATATATTTTAGCACTATTAATAAGAGAAAAAATAAACAATAATTATGATACATTTTGAAATTAATTTATGATACATAGGCATCTTTCAACGAATGTGGTGAGTATATAATTAAAATATTTTTAATATAAATATACTACAAGTATTATATGTGAATTTCAAATATTTCGACATTATTTAAATTAGTTTTAAATTAGAATAATTACTTATTATTTAAAAAAAGGGAGAAAGAGAAAGAGGAAAAGAAAGAGAAAAAATAGATAGAAAAAAGAAAGAGAAGAAGGAAGCACACGATAAAAAGGAAAGGAGGTAGGGAGGGAGAGAAAGAGGAGGTCATAGGGTGATTTTAATTATTAATTAAAATAAATATACTGTAGATCATAATAAAAGAAATTCTAAAAAGAAAAGGAAATTTTAAAAAGAAGTAATTATTAATATATATATTTTTTTATTTATGTAAAAATTTCTTTACTTATTGGTACAACATAACTCTTATGGTGACATATTGAGAATATGCTTGGAATTGAGAAAAGAAAAATTTAAAGCGGATAGCCACATTAAAGGTGACGTCCTACTAAAGGATTTTAAAACTAGGTTGTCGGTACAGCGACCTACATGTAGTCTGCATTTTTTTTTTAATAACCATGGTGTTTAAATACGCACCTTAATTGATTTTACGGAATACATATCACATCTGATCCTACCAATAATAGGTACATCATATCAAAAATGATTTTTAATGACAATTAATTAATGACAATAACTTAATTGTCGTTAAATGTGTTTTTTAGTGGCAATTAATATTTTTTATAAATGTCCCTAAAACCTATAATGACATTGGATCCAATGTAATTCACTAATGCTGGTAAAAACTCTAGTAGTCTTTGTTAATATGCATATTTATTATCACTAAAAATTATTTTTATTATAATAATACCATGTAATTCTGTCCACCAACACTAAAATAAAATGAAAGAAAAAAAAAAACATAATTTTTTTGGCTAAGCCCCATGAATAAATGGGTACTATACGTATAGAATAATAATTTTTCGAAGTGAATGCTCTTGAACTTTTGACTTGTTTACTTCCTCAACACAAATATGCAATTTGAGAGAATGTATGAACAAATTTATATGAGTAGAATATGATCTGCCCCCAAAGGTATTGAAACAAGTCGACCATAGGAAACCTTCCTAAAATATATTTAAAATCTCTTTTGCTACTACAATATTGAAAGCATTCCTTGTGTCAATACTTTAATACATACTAATTTAAAAAAATATTAAAAAATAAACCTATGATGTAACCTTCCGGTGAAGGAGATCCAATTGACCACTCTTGTCCAATTTGACTTCGTACATTGTCATGAAGAATTAAGTACGTTGATAAGTCATTCAATAGCTCTTCCGCATCTGAGGCTAATTTTAGATCTTATTCCGATGATATAATTAGAAGCTTTCCCAATTTGAACACATAGGAGTCTAATGACGAGAAAGAGGGAAGCCAATTCCATGACGAGTTGTAGGAAACACAACGAACATAAATGTGCAGACTACCCCAACTGCCATTGGCAATATCGCGAGGATTTCCTGAGCATCTGGAGATGGAGAAGGGTACAAACATTTGATCACATTCTGATCAAACGCCGCGACAGCACAAAAAACAAGTATTGACAAAAATGCATGAAAGAAATCCATGAATTTCAGCTTATATTTTTGTACATCCTCAGGAGGGCACGAGCCATCAATAATCCATAAGCCCCTGAATGTCGCTAATCCATAACGAACTTTGCCTCTCTCGTCTCTAAAACTGTCTGTAAAACATAGGAAAAAACATGAAATAGCGCAAAATCCTAAAAGGAATAAAGTCATAGAATGACTAATTGAGGAATGACATTGTCCTTCATGTGTTATAACTGGTGATAATATTTGGAATGCAAGAACAGAACCTGAAGGTAAAAGGTTTGATAAAAGAGCTGTTTTTTTGAATGTTTTTCTAATGACTTTTTGTGCTGGTGTTTTTTTTGGTTTTTCAACAATTTGTAAATCTTCTAACAAAGGTATTTCCAATGGATTTTCAGATGTAACAACAGATTCTGTTCCTAATTTCTCTGCATTAATCGCGACGGAATCTGAATTCTTGGTGACCTCCATATCAACAATGTGTTGAATCTTGTAAAAAAATTTAATTTTTTTTTTGAAGGTTTTAATTCAATGAATTTATAATTTGGGGGAATTTTGAAATCTATATATAACTCAGAATGAGTAATATGCAACAAATAAGATACAGGGTTCTGGTTCATTTGTTATTAAAAAGGGTATATGGGTTTTTAGTAAAAGATTTAAAGGACATAATTAATTTACGCCTTTATTTTTACCTAAATTTAGAATGTTGATGCCTAGGGTTTAAATATGGGGTTTATTAAATTGGTTTTAATTATGGTTTTATAACGTAACGTAGTTATTTTAAATGAGTCTTAGGATACTTTAATTATATTACTGAAAAAAACTATCCAAAGTATACTTTAATATGAAAATATAAACACTTATTTCCATTTCAATAAATAAATAAAATATTAGTGAAAACAAAGGGGTGGCTTCATAAGTTTATGACTAGGGCCAGAGCTAGAAGCCCGAATGCAAGTTCGGTCAAATCCAATAAATTTGTTATACCCGAATACAAATTCAGTCAAATTCAATCTAGCTAAAATATTTCAGATAAAATCTAGCTAAAACTTCAAAAAATTACTAGATTTCTGGATACAACTCAAAATCACCAATGCGAAATCATAGAAAATCCGTCTCTTTTGAAGCACCCAAAATGCGTTTATTCTCATAGGAGTAAGACATATAAAAGAAGTATACATTTGAAGTGGAAAAGAAAGACATAAATGTGAGACCATATATTTATTCCAATTGCAAATTTAACATCATCCTAGAGGATTTCACCTGCAAATTAAAACGATTCCGTATATCCAATAATGCTCACCCAACCATTTAAAACAGGCCGAGGAAGAACATGAAATGGCGAAATAACAAACAGTTAGTTAATGGTAGCATCCTACATACTCACTTTCTTCCGGTGCTATTCAAGTTCAAATCCTGAAGATTGAGCAACAAATCATCAGCACTCAAGTAGGCTTTGTTAGCTGAATTCGAAATGGTATGTGCAATGTCTCTTGCTGCTTCGATTTTCCTGAGCGTTATAAATGCTGGATTGTTGGCGATAGCTTGACCAATCAGCTGCGCGCTCTTAGCCTCACCCTGCAAGAACAATACAAATAGGAACTCAAGCTTCATATAGAATGACAGGTTGAAGAAGTAATTGAAGATTAGGCTAGCATTGAAAAAAATTGTCTTCAACTATCTGTTTGGCTATGAAATTTGATCAGATTTTCAAAATGTGATCTTCAAATATTTTCACGTTTTTGAGACTTTCAGTACTTACACAACTTCAATTTTTTTTTCAAATAAAATGTATGTCCAAATAGAACTTCAAAAACTTAAATTTTCAAGTTTCGAAAAATCTATGGTCAAACGGGAGCTATGATTAAAGAGAGAAGGATAAGATTGGGAACTACATTTGACCTGAGCTCTAATAACAGCGCTTCGTTTATCTTGCTCAGCTTTTTCCACAATAAACTTAGCTCTCTCAGCTTCTTGAGCAGCCACCTGTTTTGCTTCAATTGCCGCTGTGAACTCCTTTCCAAAAGTCAGGCTCGTTATCGAGACATCATCTAAAGCGATGTTGAAGTTGGCTGCTCTCTCAGTTAAGATCTTCCGTATTTCTCTACTAACATTCTGCACGAGTTACACACAAGTGAATAAAAATGGCGAAGAACCTTTAAAATTTTCAAGGAGTTTCTACGGCAGCCAAATAGAAAATCTGTATCCAATATCAGAACATTCCTCATGATTGACGCAACTACATACAGTACCGATGAAGTATTACCAGTTACCGCCTTGTAGCACAATAATCAACACATGAAGTAGGTACACAATCTCTTGCACATACCTCTCTCTGGGTGATAAGCTGGCTAGCATTGTACTGCGCAACCACAGATTTTAAAGTTTCGTGAATAATTGAAGGCAGGACCCGTTCATTATAATTTTCACCAAGAGTTCGGTAAATAGTGGGTAGTTGGTCTGGTACTGGACGTGTGAGAACTCGAAGTCCAATTTTTACCTGAAAAACAATCAAGCAACAAGATCAAATTTTATAGTACTTCATATTGTACATTCTTTACAGCATGTTACCCTTTCCCCTCATTCCCCCTTCTTTCGGTTTCTCTTTTCCTCTTTTATTTCTCGGAGTACAGAGCAATGCAGATGTTGAGAAAAAAAATTACCGTCTGAAGGTCACGACTTCCTGAAGTACTTTCCACTAGATGTGGACGTGCACGAACATCATATATCACAGGCCTATCGAACCAAGGAATCATGAAATGGGTCCCTTCCGGATAAACCTATTCATCAAGAAGACATAAGGCAAGTCGAAAGTACATGAAAAACAGGTCTAAAGGACCATATATTGGGATTTACACCATCAAACCACCATATTGAAGATACGATAAAATAAGTAGATGACAATATCTTCAAACTATAATACTTGAATGTGATTGAGGATTGAATATAATTTGACTACTTTTATGCTGGTGTTAACCTCCTCTTTTATCCGGGCTTGGGGACCAAAACCAACTATATTTGTGAGCATACATGGTTAGAGGTTTGTATATCAGCGTAGGCATAAATCATAAGTATGACATTTGAAAAACCTCTAGTTTTGGGGACTCCATATGTTGTCTTGAAAGAGAAATTACTAAATATTGGGATCAAATGAGTCTGAATAGACCATAAAATATATATAGAGAATTGAGGAGTTCTTGTTATTCCAATTCTGTTACTCTTTAATGTTTTCTGCACTTTGATTAACGTATTATTTTGTTGTAGTGACTGTTCCTTTTTTGTAGGCTTTGTCATACACTCTTTAGCATTTTGTCTTGGCTTATTCAATCCCGTTGTTTTTGTTTTTTCGAACTCCTTTGTAATGCTTTTACCTGAGTTGAGGGCCTATCAGAAACAATCTCTCTCTCCCAAGGTAAGGGTAAGGTCTGCGTACCCACCACTCTTCCCAGACCCTACTTGTGGAATTATTGTTTTAGTTGACACAACTAATCTGGGATTAAGGTGCAATTAATTGATTGATTACTTCAACGTGCTTTAACATCAAGGTCCTGAAGAAATATGAACATCGCATACTGATTTATACTTTTTATTAAAAAGATAGAAGCAAACGGATCCTGCTTGCTAAACCATGCCAATGGAAGAATCTTCCGAGTACATCCAGAAGGAAATCTTGAAGAACCAAAGCTATAGTAGACGAATTTCCTTAACTGTATGAGGGACTCAAATCCTTCCCTGACCGAACTATATTTCTTAGAGTTTCAGAGATGACTGTCATGGTAGCGTCAACTCAAACTAATTTCTATACTGAAAAAGGGTCCAAATATCATCTTAGTCCAACAGGGAAAGTACAGAAGGCATACCTTATCTTTAACACCAAGAATACGGTTGAAAACAATGGCACGATTCCCGCCATCAACATTGTAGAGACTATTCGCAACTCCATACACACCAAGACCAACAACAAGCCCAAACTTGATCAAAGGGGAAGCAGCACCACCACCAGGCATCTTAGGAACCTTAACATTCTTGAGATCCATCTACTAGCCCCTGAAAGTAAAGCCAATAAAAGTCATCATTATAATCAAGTTCTCGCTCCGTTTCAATTCATTTGTCTTACTTTCCTTTTTAATCTGTTTAACAAAGAAAACTTCTTTCCTTTTTTTGACAATTTTTTAATTCAAACTTTTCATATGACATGCTTAAGGCCACAAGATCCACGAATCTTCTTTTACAACAACAAAATACTACAGTAAATTGTAGCGATGAGTCAATAACTATTGTTTAACAAGATTGAACAATTTAACAAATTAATCTCACTGTTTCACAGAATACAGTCAATAGTTTGTTGCTATTTCATAAAACTTTTATGAAACATTCAAATATAAACTATGTACACTAAGATTGTAATAATCAGGAAATCTTTTAGGATAGCACAACCAACCAAAAACAACAATACATGATCGTCTTCCAGTCGCTCTACGTGACTGGGCTAGGCCAAGTCAGAAAGACTTTGATAACTCAAGGTTCATATTTAACCAATTCAATTAGACATCATACATTATGCTAAATATAAGTAAAATCCATAGAGGCTAATTGTACTGAAATGTTTCTACCTTCACGATGTAGGGATAAGGCTGCGTACACACCACACTCCCTAGAACCCATTTTTGGGATTATACTGAGTATATTATTGTTGTAAATGTGTATATAACAGAGTCAAAGATGTATCAAACAGAAGCAAACATCTCAATTCAGAAATCTATATTTCCTTTTGTTTTTGGATACATGAAATGTTTAGGAGTGTAAGTATAATATCTTACCAAGCTGAAAATTGGCGATAAGCGGCGAAATCAGAATTTAAACTTTATAAGGGTACGAGTTCAAAATTCTACCATAGTACTTTAGATTTGTTGATTTGAAATCTATTACTTATATTAATTTAATTACTTTTTTAGCACGTATATAAGGTTTGAGCCAAAATTACGATGAACACAAATTGTACACCAATGCAGTGTTATATTGTTAGTTAAGCAATTCAATGACAAATTGTCAAAATTATGCACAACACATTAAAAAAGCATAACAAAATTACACTAAAAAAAATGGAACTTTCAAAGAAAGATCTTTTTACCTGATCGAATTACAGGGAAGAATCTTCTAGAAAGTTATTAGCAGAGTAGAACTGAAATGGGTTTTAATGGAAACATGGAGAAGGGATTTATTAATTGTTTAGGGCTTTATAATTTATCTAAAATGGTCAAATTTAGCCTTGAGAACTTTATTAGTTACAAGTTTGGCCTAGTATATTATGTCACAGAGAGAGAAAAAAGTTTTAATTTTGCCATTGACTTTTAATGTAAACCGATTTAAAGAAAATCGTTATTAATAATTTGATGATTATCCACAAAGTTACAATGGCTAGGACGGGTAATTAAGTTGATGGGTGGTAAAGTAAATAAAGGATTTAGTGATAATTATTTAGTGGTAATTACATTATATTTAGGAGTAATAATAAATATGATATTTATAATTATCACTTTATATAAATATCATTAAAGATTTTAGTCACTTTGGATGCAATACATTAACTCAATTGCAGCTAAAAGGAGAATCTATTGCTACTAAATATTTCTTTTGTTGTAATTAGTTTGATTTTTGTAGGTCCTTATGTAAGTATGCATATAAAATATGAAGTCATTCTTTACATTGTCCCCACAAATTTTTAAAACCAACTAACTCATAAAATGATTTACATATATTTAGGAGTGACAAAATTAGCGCATGAAAATATGATCCGTCCAAAATTATGGAAGACTAGTAGTGGAGTCACTATCAGGATTGTTGAATAGGTGTAACGGCCTATTAATTTTGAATCAACAATAGGAACTCGATGTGTGTTGAAGTTATAGAAAAAGAGATTTATGATGGACATTGTGCTACATGGGATGAAATACTTATCCTGAGTTTAGTTTCAATTTTACTTGTTTTAAAGTTATTTTGGGGGAATGAAATACAATTTCTCTATATATAATTTGTGTGTCATATTTGGAAGGAGCATAATAAGAAATGCTTTAAAGAAATACCTATCCAAGTTTAGTAGAAGCTTTACTTATCTTAAAATTTTATTGTGAGAATGAGCAAGATACAATTCCTCTACATATATAATTTGTATGTCATATATGGAAGGAGCAGAATAGAAATGCTTTGAATTGAAGTAATGTTTAATTTGAATTTTACTTGTCTAAAAGCATTATTTTCCGTTTGCAACCATGGTAGAAGTGTTACATGATCTTTCAGTATTCCTGTTGTCATTTATATCTCGACATCTGTAATACAAAATAATAGGTTGATCAATGGCAATTAATCGAACATTTTTGGTTCATAACATTTCTGGCAAACAATAAAGCACGTTTCATCAAACTCATGTAAACATAAACTAGTTAAAGTATTTAATGAGGCGGGTTCAATTTTGTAATCAAGTGAATTCCTGATTAGTGAGATGTTCTACGTCTCCTCCCCCATGCCCTCTACTATATGTTTATATTAGCAGTTAATGTTAAGGGTAAAACAAGAAAAGAATGTATTTCTATTGATAAGCTAAAGTGGACAAGTAAAATTGAAAATTTATTTTTAGTATAATGGGTAAGTAAGACTGAATGGATGGAGTAATGATGTAACACTAAATCCACAAAACTGATAAATCTTTAGTCTGAACATCTTTTGAAAAAGGAAATTTAGGGGGAAAGCAACAAAATGAAACAAAATATTAGGATAAGATTTCCCAAATCCTATTAATCAAATCCAGTAATCATTTTTTCTCTACAAATAAGGTAGATTATCATCAGTATCATCAAACCTAAGAAAACATGTCTCAAGGTCCCTATTTCACTACTTGTACAATACCATCTGTTGAGGTTCTTGATGAAGAAGTAGAAGAAGAGGACTTTGTGAATGACGAATCTGAATCGCTTCTTGATGATAGCGTTGATGGAATCGATGAAGAAATGGAAGAAGAGGAGGAGCAGGATGAAGAGGAAGAGAAGGAAGAGTTTGCGAATGACAAATCTGAGTCTATTCTAGATGACAGAGTTGATAAAATCAATGAAGAAGAAGAAGAATAAAAATGTGTGTGAATGACATTTTTGAGTCGATTCTTGATGATAGTCTTGATGAAGAAATTTTTGAAGAAGAAGAGGCGGAAGAAGATTTTGCCTATGAGATAACTAAGAGGATTTTTACAATTACAGAAGAAGAGTTTGCCTATGATATATGTGAGAGGATTTATAGAATTATAGAAGTGAAAGAGGAGTTTACGAATGATATATCTGAGTCGATTCTTGATGATGATCTTGATGAAGAAATTATTGAAGAAGAAGAGGCGGAAGAAGAGTTTGCCTATGAGATAACTGAGAGGATTTATAGAATTATAGAAGTGAAAGAGGAACTTACGAATGACATATCTGAGTCGATTCTTGATGATAGTCTTGATGAAATTGATGAAGAAATTATTGAGGAAGAAGAGGAGGAGGAGTTTGTGAATGACAGATCTGAGTCGTTTCTTGATGATGGTCTTGATGAAGAAATTATTGAAGAAGAAGAGGAGGAGGATGAAGATTTTGTGAACGACATATCTGAGTCGATTCTAACAACGTTCATTACACATTTCAAGTGCCACAATCAATTCTTGACAGACACCTATAGCGATGAACTTGAAGAAGAGGAGGCCATGAGTTTCATGTTGAATGCATCAAAAAGTGGCTGCAGAGGAAGAAAGCATGTCCCTTTTGTATGATTGCCTATATTATTCTTAATCTTGTAAATTCAATCACAGTACTCAATTTATTTAAGACATTGCTTAAAAGTGTCCAGGGTCTATCGAAAACAATCTCTCTACCTTTGAGGTACAGTAAGGTCTGTGTATATTCTATCTTTCTCAGACCCCATTTTATGGCATTGCACTGGATATATTTTTGTTGTTGTTGTTGTATTGCTAAAAACAAGTTTAGTCTCTCAAGCTCAAGGTGGAGAATCGAACCCCCACCAATGCAACAAGATTGATGCAATCTTGATTTTGATGATTGACAAATCGACTGAGGAACCTGGTACCATCGATGTTATTGAGAAACGTCAACTTTACAACTGTAAACTGTACCATCTCTGCAGCTGTGTGGAAGCACTGCAGCAGGATTGCAGTGGTCCTTTCTCTCCGCGACCAATAGCAATTGATTAAGGTTTTGACTTCTCTCATATATAAAGGGAAGTGACCTAGAAGCAAAATCTAGTTCTTGCATATAACAAAATTCACTTCTGTCTCAGCAAAAGCCGTCATAGTTTTCCAAAAGCAAAACTCCGACAACAAGGAACTTGCTTGTGTCATCTGAAGATGCTCTTAGTTCTTTGTTGTTAGGTTTTGTATTTTGCACTTACATTGTAAACTTAGTCCTCCTTGAGACGAATGTGTAGGTGTTTTTCTTATGTTTTGTTATCATTTGGAGTTTGTATCAACTAGAGTTAGTTGATCAATTAGATTGCAATAGTGTTATTGCATTGAGGTCTTGTAATAGAGTTGTTGCAAGGGGGAAAAGATTAAGAGTTTAATTCCTAAGATTACAAGAGTCGTTGCTCGTTGTTAGTGAAACTGTTGGTGAAATCTTACTCCGATAGGTCGTGGTTTTACTCCTTACTCTTTGAACAAGGAGGTTTCCACGTAAATATCGTGTGTTGTTTACTTGTAGTTACCGTTGTAATTTACTTACTGTTTTTAGTAGTTATATTGAGTCAAGAACCTGATCCTTGACTCGTGATGAATTCATACAAGCCATCAAAAATAAAAGTTCAGGTAGCCAACCAATTGAGCTATTAAGATTTCTCAACAATGAATACATTAAACCACTGAACAAGTGCTTTTGTTATTCCAAAGAAATGATCATTCAGCAAAGTGTGCACAAACAACAGTAGTGCAATTAATGAGTGAGATAACTTGCATGACTAATTTGAATTAGGAAGCAAATCAGCAGAATAAAACTAGAAATGTGCTTACTCTCTAGATGAATGGTTGGATAAAGATATGACACTTGATTTTATAAGATTCACACTCCTTACACATATTGATAATTTCCTTCTAACAATTTTTCACAGAAAAAGAAGACAAGGAACCTAGGTCTCCCCTCAAGAACAACTAAAGAAATCAAAGTGGTTAATATTTTAATTTTGTCTTATTTACTTTCTTAAGTTCCGTATCAAGAAATTTCTTTGTAAGCTAATTGTTTTCTTTTTCGTAGACTCCCAGAAGGCTCTGTAGTAGATTTTGTAAGCCTTTTGTTTTTTTGTGAGTGATTGCATCACTCAAGGCTGAGTGTCGTACTCCTCTGCTCTTTTTTTTGCTAATACAACACAAAACTATCCGAATAATTGATTTTAAAAAAAGTTCTATGTCAAGTCAAAATAGGACAAACAAATCAAAACAAATAAAATAATAATTAAAAATGATATAATAAAATTACTATTTTATTTATTTCTTCTTAAAAAGTATACTATGTCAAACGTAAACAAGTAAAACATGAACGAGGGATTACTACGTACAATGACTATACTCAAAGAAAAAAGACTTCATGTGTTCCTCAGCATGTTGGGATAAGGAAACGTGAGGAGAAAGCCAGAAAAAGGAAAAAAAAAAAATATATATATATATATAGGCAAGAAAAATAAGTAATTCCCAAATCCCAATCAAACTCTAAAACAATTATTTCATCCTATAAATAGAATAGAATTAATAACCTTAGTTCATATAATTGAACTCCCATTTTTTTAAAACTTATCGTAATATTCCTTTTTGTCAAAACCTAACCAAGAAAAAATACAAAAAATATTTTTTCCTTCAAGAAATTACTAACATCATGTCTCAAGATCAACAAGATCCTCCTACAATATTACCACATGATCAAACAAGTGAAGGAATTAATAATAATAATGAAGTGCAGCAGCCTAGACGGGTTCGTTTCACAATTATTCGACTGCAGCTGTACGCCCAATCGGTATCGGTTCTTGATGAAGTTGATGATCATGAAGAAAATTATAATGAATTTTTGGATCATGACAATGACGATGATGATGACGTGTCTGAGTATTTGAAAACAAGAATTTATAATACTCCAACTAAGGATATAGGTGATGATGTTGTTGTTGAGGAACAAGAAGCATGTTCTATTTGTTTAGTTGAATATAGAGATAATGAAGATAATATTGGTACACTTAAATGTGGCCATGAATTTCATCTTGAATGCATCAAGAAGTGGTTGATGAGGAAGAAAACATGTCCCTTTTGTAGAGCTCTAGTTTTGCCCACATATGACTATATAGATTGATGATTCACTAAATATCTGTATCGACGTTGTTGATATAATCTGAAAGAAAATTCTTTATTAATGTATCTTTTGAATGGTTTAATTTTAATATTGCTTGTGATTCAAAGAATAAATCTGTGCTTAGTTGGATTAATTCATTGGATAATTAGGGAAGTTGATTAAAGGGTTCATTCGAATCCATTGTTTATTGGATAATTAGGGAAGTTGATTAAAGGGTTCATTCGAATCCATTGTTTATATGTATAGGGTTAAAATTAAGTTTTACGCATATATAGGGTTAAAATTAAGTTTCATCCATTTTATGCTCTTATTTAATGATAAAGGTGACATTAAAAAAAACTTTTTTGATTTTTAAAAAAAATGAATAATTAAAACATAAATAGTATAAGGAACTAGTACTAATAAGTTACCACTCAATTCCCGTGTATCAATATTATTATTATCGTTTCGAATTATATTGTTTTAATTGTCAAAGACAATACTATCAAAGAGGAAAAATTGTGCTTTCTTGTCCATAAAATATTGACAAATCATAATTTTGGTCATTATTATATATTATTATCTGGTTAAAAATATTGGACCTTCGGATAATTGAAACTTGCTTTCTTATCTTTTTATTTGTGAATTTTTACAAATTTATTACATTATTAACTATTAAAATAATTAATTGGATATATTTTGTTGTTAAATTTGTTGTGCTACACAAATATTTCGGAATAATATAACCAAAGGTAATAATCCCTCTTTCAATTTATCTGTCCTAATTTAATTTTCTTTTAGCCTATTTCAAAAGAAAATGTCTTTTTCATTTTGGACAACTCTTTGATTCTAATTTCCACATAATATATTCAAAATCACAAAATTAAAAGACAATTGATACATTTAACATATCTTTAATTTAAAAACACATAATTCAAAAATATCTTTTAATATCTTAAGTTTCATATTAAGTCAATACATAACAAATAAATTAAAACAGAGAATATTATTTCTCATGTAATTCAAGGTTAAATATACTAAATTAATTCAAAAGGACCAAAAGCTAATATATTTTATGAATAGTTGAAGAATAAAAAAATGAGTTAGCCGAAAGCACAAATATTTAAAATTAGAGGAATATTAATAATTAATGGAATGTCAAAAATTCAAACACCCTTAGAAATAAATAAATACTATTGAAAATGCCAACTTCAGAAATATATTTTAAAATACGTAAATTTAAATTTAATCCATCATCAATACGAATACCCAATAGTGTCGGTGGTGTGCAGCCAAAAAGGGATTCAGCAGCAATTTGGGGTGTGTGAAATTCTAATGTGGGGCAGGAAAATGACAGATGAAGCTTCTCCGAATATACAATATATGAAGATTGACTTCAAGTCAACGCATAGCTGCAATAGACTTTCATCCCCTCAATTGAATTAAAAGGCAAAATTATCTTCATTTTATAATATTCACATTCGTTAAACATATTGATAATTTCCTTCTAATAATTTTTCACATAAAAAGAAGATAAGAAGCCTCCCCCTCAAGAACACTAGAGAAATCAAAGTGGTTAGTATTAAGTTAATGAATATTTTGATATCTATTTGTATACATGAATATCTGTTAATATTGCTGTGATGAAATTTAGTTCTATTATCAATTGATAGTGTGAGGAATGTTTATACCTACTCCCTATTTTTTCTTTGTAAACCAACTATACTCGGAATAGACAGAGGCGGAACCGGGATTTCTTGTTTATGGGTTCTAGACCATACTTCTTTTCTTCTTATTGGGTTCCGGACACATTAATTATACATATAAAATGAATTTTGTAAAGACAAATATAGAATTTGAGTCAAAGTTACTGAAATCTGTCGAACATGTAACAGCCCATTGTGGCTCCGGCCCTCAAATATAGATAGTTACCCATGTATAATTGACTTTTACATTCTGTTTGGATGATGGTATTCTATGGTTTCATAATTTACGGTATGATACTGTACAATACTATGTTTGGATAGACTGTATAATTTGTTATTGTTTAATGATAATTTTGTTGTTTGGTTTGATTGTATGATACTGTATCGTAACTAATAAATTTATGAAAATGCCCTTCGCATATGTAGCTAAGGTTCTAATTTTTTTTCCTCATAGATGTGTGATTATGCACATGACCTTGTAAAAACACTTTCTCGCCTGATCTTTTCCTCCAATGAGTTGAACTTCCAAGAAGAATGTTGTTCTCTTCTAGGGGTACCGTCTCCTAATTTTGGGATACCACCAAATTGGTGGTTTCAAAAAGTGAGGGTTTTCATGGTTACAAAATCATGGAATTAAATCATACCATACCATGTAATTAAAGAAACAATCAAAACAAACGTGGTTCTCTTACTAACCATATCATGTCATACCACGAAAAACCACCATCCAAACAAGTTGTTAAGTGAACTTGTTTAAGTAATAATTACTTATTTTCATTTCCAATGGATAGAAGTTAAGGGGAAATACTATACTTGGCAGTCCTATTAGGTGGTTTCAGTATTAGAGATGGCAGTGGTGCGGTGCGGTGCGGGTTGTCTTATTGCAAAATTAAAACCCAGCCCGGCTCCGCCCCGCATAATATTTTCAAATATTATGCGAACTTGCATCGCATAACCTTAAACCTTCCCCTCCCTGCATAGCTTTAAATCCGTCCCACCCCGCTCCATTTGCCATCCTTATTCAGTATAGACAGTTACTTATCCTTTTAGCAGCTTAAACGTAATTAGTTGTGATTTATCAGTGTCGGAGTCGCACATTAGTTGAGGGTTTGGGTTGTAATATCTTTATATAATCTCGAATGATTCTCACCTCATAATGAGTTGACGTTTGAGGATGAGAATTGTTCAAAACCCTATAGTAATTAATGAAGTGGATTGGGAATTATGAGGTTTCAGGTTCAAAACTTGGCAGAGGCAAAAACATGAGGTGATTTCTTATCATTTGTCCAAGCCTTGATGGACAGAATTATCTGGTACTTATACTGGTGGGAGGTAGCAAGTACCCGTGGAATTAGTCGAACTGCAGCAATGATCTGTAATCAGTACATGTACAATGTTTATATGCAATTGAGAATGAATTGACTGGCTTACTGTCCCTAACAGAATGGACAGAGTTGTAACTGTCCTAACTAACTGGACTTACTGATGTATCCATTCCTAACTACTTTAACCAACTGTGTAATTTCCCAATTTCGTGTACTGGGATATGAGTTGCAGTCTTGGGTTGGATTCAATGTCTTTTTCTTAGATATTCACTGAGATGAGCTCCTCATTGTTGCTTTTTTTTTCTTTATCTTTCCCTTCTGTTGTTTTGCAGACATACTTGCCATGGAAATCATTGGTGCAGTGGTTAGCATGATGCAGTGTTTTTGTGGAGAGACCTGTTCTCGTCAATCCATTTCCGAAACATGTACATACCTGAGAAGGCCTCGTGCATTAGCAAATAGACTTGATGAAAAGATGGAATTGCTTAAAGCTCGGGAGGAGGATATCAAAAGGAAGTTACATGTGGAAAATGTATGGCGCGGGATGGAGCCAAAGGCTGAGGTAAGTATGTGGCTTACCAATGTAAGAAAGATTAGAAGTAGTATTGCTACCATGCAAGAGAAACTTACTGTAGACCAGAGGTGTTTAAACAGATGTTTGCCAAATTATATTTCTCGATTTAAGCAGGGGAAACGCATCAATAAGAAAATTAAAGAAGTTGACAGGCTCCTGGGGCAGAGCATATTTCCAGATGCTTCGTTGGTTGATACGATGCCTCAGAGGGGAAAGATATTGCCAGTATCCTCATTAGTGGGAGAATCTGCTCAAAGAAGTTTGGAGGCCGTATGGGAGTATTTGAATGATGGACACACTGGGATAATTGGTATTTATGGAATGGGGGGAGTGGGTAAGACATCCATTCTCGTAGAAATCAATAATCGACTTTTGAGAGAGAGCACAATTTTTGATAATATCATTTGGGTTACAGCATCCAACGATTCAAATGTCCAAAAATTGCAAAAGGATATTGCCAGAGCAATAGGCTTATCTTTTCAGGATTATGAAGATGGTGAAATGACAAGAGCAGCTGAATTACATGAAGCGTTGATGCGAAGAAGTAGATTTCTTTTAATTATAGATGATTTGTGGGAAGCATTTCCTTTGGAGGTTATAGGAATGCCATCCCCAGGTTTCGGAGATTACTGCAAGTTGATAATAACTACTAGATCCATGATGGTTTGTCGTGGCATGGAAACAGTGAGAGAGGTCGAAGTTAGTGTTCTTTCTGAGGAAGAAGCGTGGAACCTCTTTAAACAAAAGGTCGGTGAGGAGGTGCTAGCATCTCCAACATTACAAGTTGTTGCCAAGGATGTGTCGAAGGAGTGTGGAGGTCTCCCGCTAGCTGTTATAACAGTTGGTCGGGCTTTAAGAAGAGAAAATGATCTGAGGCAATGGAAAAATGCATTAAGCCAGCTGAAAAGTGCAACCGGAAGAATAGAAGGCATGGAGAGTCGAGTCTTTGCACGTCTGAGATTTAGTTATGAAAGACTGAAGGATAATGTGACTCGTTCGTGTTTTCTTTATTGCACATTGTACCCAGAGGATCATCATATCGATACCGAAGAACTGATTAAGTACTGGACATGGGAAGGCCTGTTGGATAATCTTGGGTACGGAGAATCCAAGATGTTGCAGGGAAAGATGATATTAGATGAACTGAAAAATGCATGCCTGCTAGAGATTGGATGTCAAGAACGTAGTTTGAATGATTATGTCAAGATGCATGACCTCATTAGGGATATGGCAATAGCTGTTACAAGAGAGAGTCCGCTCTTTATGATCCGAGCAGGACATGAGATGCGTGTCCCACCAGTTGAGAGTGAATGGCTCGTAGGCCTTGAAAGAATCTCGTTAATGAGAAATGATTTGAACTCTTTGATTTTGGAACCGAGATGTCCTCAGCTAACCACCTTGCTATTGCAGTATAATTCATTGTCCAAGGGCGTACATCCTTCTTTCTTTAACCATCTAAGAAGTCTCAAAGTTCTGGACTTATCTTACACGGGCATCTCTGAGTTGCCTGATTCACTTTCTAATCTGGAAAACCTCCATGCTTTACTTCTACGTAGTTGTTGGAACTTGCATCATGTGCCAACAATGGAAAGGCTGAAGGAGCTGAGGGTTTTAGATCTCTCTTCTACATCAATTGAGTGTGCACCCCCCGGGATGGAAATGTTACTCAATTTGAAGCATCTGGATCTCTCCTACACTACAGTTCATGAATTTGATATTCAAATTTTAGGAACATACAGATTTCTGGAGAGTCTCTTAACTATTGGTCTATGGCAACCTCTAATGCTCGGTCCAGATTTTGTTAGTATTGTGAAACGCTGCACCATCTTGACAAATCTTGAAGCCAATTTCAGCACCTTGCAGGACTTCAATTTTTATGTCTCGTCAGATCACTGGAACACACTCGATAGTTTCAAATTTTGCATAGGCTATCCCCAATCCTTTAAACTACCCGGAAAAAATAGCATAGGATTATTTGGAATTCACATTGTTGAAACAGAAGCCTCTTCTTGGTTGCCAGGTATACTTGAGTTGGTCATTCATGAATGTTCTGGAATCACTCACTTACCAATGTTTATTATGAACGCTTCTTCAGACGTAAAACGTTGCAAAATAAAGTACTGTGATGAGATGGAATGGATTATAACTCCCGAGTGGGGCATATTTCCTAATTTAGAGTTGCTAGAGATCGAGGGCCTGAGCAGACTGCAGAATATATGTAAGGAGATTCCACCAGCAGGCACTCTTTCAAACCTTAAGGTGTTGAATTTTATTGCTTGTGATAATCTCTTGACTCTGCTGCCAATTGAGTTAGTGCAGCAACTCATAAACCTCGAAGAGCTTGAGTTGGAAAGCTGTTCGATGCTGGAGGAGATCATAGTCACTGAAGCGGAAAATGAAGAGACCATTCAAGAGAACAACGGTGAAGTGGTCCTCCCAAGTTTGCAAAAATTAAGATTAGTTTCTATACCAAGACTGAGAAGCATATGCAGAGGTCCAATGATTTGTGATTCATTAACGATTATTGAAGTCGTTGATTGTCCAGAGCTGGAAATACTTCCTTTCTTTTTGGAACTAAGGCAGAAACTAGTTGACTCTCTCAAACAGATAAAAGGAAGCAGAAGTTGGTGGAGGACGTTAGAGCGGAATCACCCTACCGCGACGTCCCTTCTTGCTCCATTCCTTAGACCTGAAAGGGAGGATTTTTCTGCTACTAATGAATATAGTCACAGTGGCAGCTCTGGAAATTCTTCTTTCGGGCCACGATAACATTCTTACTGTGAGTAACATGCTTGCACTCTTAAAAGACTTTTTAAATTGTTAGCTAATCAACATTGATTTGAAATCACAACTTTGGATTTTTTGGATCATATGTTTTTTTTCAACACTAAAGAGAATAGATGTAGAGGGTTGATTGAGTAGGAAAAGTAACTGAAAATTTGTATTATGAATAATCGCTATTTCTGGCAGGAATCCCAGTAAACGGATAGTAACAGAAAGACTTATCCCTTGTTTGGATTACAGTTTTATCGTTCCGACTTATTTCCTATTGCAGTGTGATGGTCTCGAGTTTGGGCCTTTGGAAAAAGTTGAGTTTTTCTTTCTCATAACAATGCATTTTCTCTGTCATTTAGTTATAGAGCAGTACTACCTATATTGTTCAGACTCTTCAAAAATGTTGATGGGGAAATTCTCCAAAAGTAGTGCATTTTTGGAATCCAACATGGATGCGACAACAATTTTGGAAAGTCCTAGCAACATAGAGTAGTGGGTACTATAGCCTATATTTTATTGAACTGTACTGTCTTATTTAACAGTTCATGATTGAGACATAGTAGTTGTTCTTTGTGTAGTTCTCTTTTTTAAGGGGCTTAAATTACGGATTCTCATATTGGAGCCAACTATTTTTTCCTTTTTATTTGGGTGGAAGTGGAGGCCGGGCTCTATAGTTGGTTGTGACTTGTGAGTCATGTATTGAAAATCCTGTATCCTGTTTGTCTTTGCTGTATAGTGGCTTCTTCGCAGATAAGAACATGAAGTATAACCAAGTTCGAGTGTTGAAGTGCTAAAAAATATCTAGCCCATGAAAGTATCAGCAAAGATTCTAGCTGGGGAATGCTATATAGAACTGTCGCATGAAATCACTATAGAAGTTTGGCATATTAAAAAACAAATAAAAGAGATGTGAGGTTCCACATGATGTCTCAAACATTAGAAAAGTGTTCCATGTAAACAGGATTAACGTGCTAATGAAGCTCCGTTATTGCTTGAACATCCTGAAATGTTCTTTTGTATCCCATTGAAATAGAATATATATAGTATGAAAACGGAGGGGATTAGTGAGTTTTTTTCTTTTTAACTTACACAAAACCATAATTTATTCATTGTATGCACAGTTCTTCCTGATGAATCAGTCCAAATTAACAGAGTTTATTATCATGTATAAACAATGATCATTTCAGGTGAAAAATCAGTAAGAATACCTTTTCTCTAAGTCTACACCTTCTTCAGTTGCCCGTGTGTTGATGTGGTTCTTGACACGATCAGCTCCAAATTGGTTTGGCTCCAGCGGAATGCTAGCAGTCTTGATTGAGTCCTCACCATGAAAATTGAAACAGGCTTAGAGTTTGCACATCGGGTATGTCCCCTCCTGGGGCACTCACCTTCTGTGCTGTTGGTCGTGCAGCTGAGAAATCTGTGGATATGATTGTAATGTTGTACATACTTAACGAGGGATGAGCTTCACTCATCGCTATACCTCTGGCTCGAGAAACCACTTCTAGACCTTCATCAGGTTTCACTGGAACTTGCTCTGGTTGAGCCCGTCCTGCACCAGTTGCCCCTGAAGTTAGAGCATTAATATCCCAGCTCATGCCTGATGGTGTCCCAAGCCTTACTAGTCGGGTGAGCAGCAGCCTATAGATAAAAAGGTACTGTTTTCATTTGCATTGTTGTACTTATCATTTGCTAGAAGTTAATGCCATCTTAACTAGTAACAAATTTTGTACTATCCTTGAAACCGGTTTCCAATTTCTGCTGCAACTTTTTTCCTTTTTTTAGGAGCAAGCAGATTCATCAAGTTTAATCCTGCACCAGTGAATGAATGACAATGTTGTCCTCGACACCAACGTGAGGATGAGCACCATCATGCTAATCATGAGCAACATATGTAATCGTCGTGATCCTATAATAGGTTCACAATGTTATAGCTCAAGGATTGAATTTTGCAGCACGTTCAATGGATTCGAGAGCTATTGTAGAAGTTGCAACATAGTAACAATTATATTGATTGTAGTACAGTTTTCTTCTTGGCCTTGCACATTTGCAAAACAGAGATTCTAACATTAGTTCAAGGTGCTGTTGAGCTTTATATATCTTTTAGACACAGCTTTTTTATATGTCATGCCCATCTATATGTAAATCAACTTACTTTTATGTACTAAAATGTGAAGTTAATACTTCATCTCAAGTGTTTCTTAATGGATGAAACTTTGGAATTTAAGGGAATAAATAATTTTTATTAAAAATTTACACAAAAGAAATATAGAGTTTGTACGACAATTGTAATACTTGATTGAACTTCCTTTGTCGATGCTTCAAGAATTCTAGTATATCATGCATATGAAATGAAGTCGAATACAACAAATGAAAAAAAGCACAAAAAGCTCTTTAGCAATAAATTTGTCATTTTTGCATTATTGAAAAAGGGTAATAATGTTGCACGCAAGAGTATGAACTAGTGATCAATGAAATAATGGGAGTATCATGAGGTCTCAGGTTCACTCAGCAAAGACAAAAACATTAAGTGATTTCGCACAGACATGACGTACATAATAAGGGTGGGGATGTGAGAATTGATGGTCCAAGACAAATATGTATGGTGTACCCAAAGTTGGAATATATTAAAAATGTGATGAAGGATAAATATAACTTTTTTCTAAAAATACAAGGACAAATACGATCCTTTCCCGTTGTTTCTAAGAAAATATAAATTTTAAATGTATCATCACATGGGATGAAAGGTGGAAATGGAATTAAAATAAAAGGGAGCTATGGAATTTATTTTGGGAAGAGTATTTCGAGATTACAAAACACGTATAAAAAGATTTTAAAAAATTAAAAATAAAATAAAAATGCTTATAAGCTGAAAATTATAAATTAAACAATTCAAATAGTGTTCATATATATCGACTGCGTACTTATAAGTTTATCCAAATTGAGGATATAATTTCCAATGCTCACTTATAATTTGAATATAATAAAATGATTATACAAAGATCTCTGATATTTGAACAAATCCTGTTGCTTCTGCTCTCAGTCAAACTACTGATTTAAGTTTCAACTTTTTCTCCATTTGTCAAGAGATGCTATTGCTGGGATCTTGGGATTTTAGAAAATTCAAAAATATTGTTACGGATTTATCAAAAATTGTCTTTCTACCTTTTTGGCGAATTTTGGAGGGCAAACAATTATACGATATAATAAGGTAATTTTCTAGAGGTTGACTCAATGGTTTTTGGAGATTTGTTCCAAGTTTCGTTTTCTATTTTTGAATCTTTTCGAACTCTCTTAGTAAAAGTTCTGAATTCGTTACTATAATATTAAGAATAAAATTATATTTATATCATCTTTTATAAATTTTACTTATCGAATTATACTATGTATGTTATTATTATAATGGATGAAAAAAGAAAAAGAATTAAATTAAAGCCAGTGTCACAAGTAAGGTATGCAAATTAAAGACGAATGTAGAAACCTGGTTGATCACAAAAAACGGTGTTACAGTTTTTGCCTGCCCTCAGTTACTTTAAAAAGTTGTGAAGTCTACTCTCTTGCAATGAAATATAACGTGAATTTAGAGGATAATCAGACCAATTAGGCAACAGAAGGCATTTCTCCGTTCTTTTTTAATTATCATGTTTTATTTTTCGAGAGTTAAGTTGACTAATTTTTAAAACTAAATTAGATTACACATTAATTTAATATTTTAAAATAAAAAATTAAATTAATACGATAGATTGCAATTTTTTAAATATGAATATGATGAAAAAAATACATTTTAAAATATTATTTAAAATTCATGTAATTTAACTTTTAAAAAGAAAACTATGATAACTAAAAAAAAACGAAGTTAACTAAACTAAAAAGAAATGCAAGAGCCAAGAAGTGTACATTTCCCGTGCCATGCACATTTATCTTTCTATCCTTGTTATTTCCGCCACTCTTTTCCTTGGGGTGTGTTTGGCACAAACAGAAATATCTCTCTTTAAAATATTTTTTTCCGTCCTACTTTATGTGGTTTTGTTTAATTTGACCGGAGTTTAAGTAAGACTTCTAAAAGTTTTGGTCTAAATCAAATCATAAATATTTGTGTGGCTATAAATCATCTCATCAAGGATAAAATGAACATTTTAAAGTTAAATTATATTGTTACTAAATATAAAAATAGATCATTTTTTGGAGAGTAAGAAAAGTGCGTCATATAAATTGGGAGAGAGGAAGTAAGTAATTTTCTGGTGTTTAATAACAACAACAACAACAAAGTCTATTAAAAATAACATCTCTATTTTTATAAACTAAAGATAAAATTACATACACATCATTCTCTTCAAGCCTCACTTATAGAATTACACTAAATATGTTAATGTTATTATTATAGGAGGAGGTTGAGGTGGGAGTGTAGAGTGGTGGAGGTGGGGAGCTATGGAAGTGGGGATGAGATCGGGTGGGTTGAAGGACAAAAAAGAACTCAATGTGACTTGTAAAATTTATTTTTCTTAATTTTATTTTACTCATTAGTTATAAATAAGGAACTTTTGTTTTTCCAAATAAAGATACTATCTTTGTCTCAATTTATATGGCTCATTTTCTTTTTTAATCCGTTCAAAATAATGACATATTTATATTAACTTTAAATTGCTCATTAGATTTATAGTCACATAAATATCTATAACTTATTTTACACCACAAGTTTCAAAAGTCTTTTTTTCTTTTCTTCTTAAATTTCATGTCAAGTCAAACAAACTCGTATAAATTGGACCCGAAGAAGCATATTTTTTTTTAAAAATTGATTAACCAAACATGAAAAATTGTAAAAACATTGCCAAACACACCCTTAATGTACCTCCATGTGTATGTTTGCATAAAAATAGAAAAACTAGAGAGAAGGGGGGGAGGAGGCAGTTTGAAAACCACTTTGAGATGACAAGAAACATGCAAGATGTGACACTTTCTGCTTGACATACAGGAAGAGCTAGAGAGAGAAAAGGGTTCATTCTTGTTTTCTCCATTTTCTATAAATTTCTAAGAGAGAGATGGCAAAGGGGGGAAGCATGAAGGGACACATGCAGAGTCACAACATGAATGGAAGTAAAGGAAGAACAACATATGTAGTGTTATTGCTTCTTGCTTTTGGGGTTGCAACATTTGGAGTAATGATTCTCCACAAACTCAGAGAGAGGCGCATCTTCAACCTCCTTGTCAAAGATCAAGAAATTGAACTCATTCACCTTAAACTCCTCTTGCAGGTGCTCTCTCTACATCTCTTGTGTTATCTCTGTGTTTGTATTTTTTCTTTGTGTGTGTGTGTTTGTGAATTGTGACTGTCCTTGAGCAAAATCCAGTTCCATGCATGTATGTTTTTTTCATTTTCCCACCTGATATTCAATACTCGCATTGAACTTGACTAAACTTAGATTCTCGTAAGTTAAAGCTTTCCTTAACAAAGGCGACTTTATATCTAAAATTTAAATTATAAATCTCTAATTAAGAATGAAAACGTACTCACCACTCCACCACGATTCTAGTTGGTCATGGATATATGTCACATCACTTGTTGGCGGCTCTAGATTAGACTTTAGATCATTTGATGTGCAATTTTAGCAGCTCAGTTGGTCGTATACCTGAACTTTCTCTTTGGTGAGAGTTCGATTCCCCACATTATAATCTCTCCATCTCTCCTCCCCTTCCCCTACCTCCGGCTCCTAGGTGATAAATATATAAATAAATAATAAGACATTTGCTGCAGTTAAAACAAAGATTTAACAGGTGGTGGGTTTTAAGATTTTAAATTGCTTCAAGGGGATTTGAGAAAAATAATACTCTATTAGTTCCAAAATAAGTTGTGTTTTTAGCTTGGGTACATCCTTAAGAAACTATTCATTCCTAGAAAATAAGTAGTGTTTTTATTAACTTACTCCTAATCAAAGAAAAGCTAGTTAATGGCTCTTGGTTTACGTAAACAAGGGTAATTTTAGAAGAATAAGATCAATTCCTTGTTGAAACCTAACACCACTTATTTTGAAACAAAATGAAAAAGCTGAAACACCACTTATTTTGGAACGGAGAGAGTTAGCTTTTTGATTTAGTTTTGAGCCTTAGATTTTGAACTAAAAGATCAGATAGAGACTTATATGCTAAATCAGTTGAGGAGAAATCTGAAAAGAATTTTATTCTTCCTGTTCATAAGATGAAAAAGAACAACAAACAAGAAGATGTTTCATAACTGTATTTCTACTAATTTCATGCAACTATTATCTTGCAAATTCATTATGCTACTACCCAAGCTTATAGAGATTGTCATCTGCGGGACAGAAAGAAAGAGAACATACGAAAGAAGCTAAAAGGAAAGCGGAGGAAATGAAATCCAAGATGCAGTGGATTCGTACGCAGAGAAGGGATCTAGAGAGCAAGATCATGGAAATGAAATCAACAATCTCTTCCCTTCAAGATGAACAGAGAGTAATCGAAGTAGCTCTCGAAGAAAAACAGGATGAAATCAAGATGCTTACAGAGAAACTTACAGAAATGAACCTGAAGGATTCCCAGGCTAAGCTTCTTTCTGAATCTGTGCAACAAAATGAAGCCGAAATTGACATACCTGTAAAGGTCTGGTCAGTGAGTGCAGACGATCCATCAAATCCAACTATAAACTTTACCACCAAGGCTGCAGGTACAAAAGAAGCAACTGGAGGAGAAACCGAACAACTGCGTGAATCCATAAAAAGAGATGACCAGAAAAATTCAGCAGAAAATATACATAGAAAAGCCACGAGGCAAGGTGAAGACAGAGGACAGGCACAAGATGGAGAGGGATCTGCTGACTGGAGGAGCAATACTGGAGAACGGGAGTCTCGTGAGTTGAGAACTGCTCAAGAAGATGTTCCAGGCGACATAAGCAGCACCATATTTCAAACTTTGGATGGCAAAAGAGAGACCACTAACAATTCTAAATCCGAGGAAATTTTCCTAGAAGAGAAAAGATACGATAATGGGGATTCATCTGTGGAAACTATCAATCATAGTGGTCAAGTGCAAAAGCAAAGCAAGGAAGTAGGGGTAATAGATGCCACAGATTGGGAAGAGCATGGAACAGCAGCTGATTTTGCGGATTCTCAAGGTAATAACCAGGAATCTAGACAGAAGTATAAAGACGGGATGAAGTTAGAAATGAAGGAGAAGCACAAGAGTACAGATGCATCAAGAGTAAAGCAGGAGCACATAAGAAAGACAAAAGGGAAGAGTCGGCGAATAATTGCAGAGAAAAAGGTCACTGGAAGTGGTGGGAATACTGAAAAAAGAAGCATTGTAAGCATGAGAAACAGAAAGTTGTTCAAAGAAATACAGGAAAGTGCAACAAATGAGAGAGTTGGAGGCAGTAAACAAGAGAAACAGAAACATAAGCAAGAGAAGAGTATGAACCCGTACAGAAGGAACGAATATGATCCAGAAGATCACAGGATTGACATGATCCAAAAAACCCAACGATTTAAAAATCTGGAGGAAAATTTTGGAAACCAAGTCAGGTTCAAACCAGAACAAAAACTAGATATGAGGAAACAGAGAATGCAAGATGATAACTCAAACCTCGATGACGCTCCACGACGTAAGACAGCACCTAACACTAAGAAACCAGCAGGCGCTCAAGAAGGTATCCGAGAAGGCAGGAAATCTGACACGAATGAGATAACTGAGAAAGGGCAAGAAAGAGAAGCCAACAACACGGAATCTGAGATGTCACGGAGTTCTCAGGAAGTGCCTACAAAGACAGCGGCTTCTAATGTCAACAGAGTTTCAAAAGACACCAGAAACAAAAAGTCGGATGAAACTACACAATCACTAGAGGCAATCGGCATCATTAGAGAACACCAAGAACAAGAACAGGCTGATAGTCTTCCCAATTTTTCTGAGCATGCAAATATTTCTGAAAGAGATGTCAAAGCAGACGACCTTCAGGTTGAGAATGATCAAGAAACAGGAGGAGTGGTAGACCAGTCAAGAGGAATTTCACAAGAGGTCAGATATCAAAAACTCAATAGCACAGCACGCGCAGAAGAGGAAAACAACACCATATTTATAGACACAGAACAAAGGCTGGGCGGCAATCTCCACAGCTCTTCCACACATGTGAGAAATGCTGAAATGGCTTTTAAAGATAGCAACCTTGACACTGAGAATGATAAGGAAACAGAAGACGAAGATCATTCTATAGGCTCTGCTGCCAACTTGGAAGAGGAGGGAGAAGACGTGAATTGAAATAGATGTGTCTGAATTTTAGTATAGACAGTTGCCTGACAGAATGCTAAATTTGCTTCATTTCGATGTAAGATGATTATGTTTCTATTTTTAGTTTAATGTAAGACAAATACTTGCGTCTTAATTAGCCTGCAGCAGTGGCAATTTGTTGCTTCGACTTACTAATCACTTTCATATCTCTTAAGCAGCCCCTGTTCCCCCACAAAATTCCGCATGCCCTATGATACAACAATATTGTGAAAGTAACACAAGAAAAATGAGGGGCGACAGGGGCAAAGCAGAGGAAGTAATCTCATCAAAACAGTAGGTAAAGGTGTAAAATGGAAACCACCAACTTTTAAGCTCGAGATTTTGGATGATGAAGGATGATTTTGGGAATTTTTCATGAAGTTGTTAGATTGACTTATAAGCTGCTTATAAGTTGTTTTTAGCCTTTTTGAGTGTTTGACTGACCAACTTAAAGTCATTTTGTCCTTAAAATAAACCTCAATAAATAATTGAATTTGTTTGGATGGACTTATTTTAAGCATCGTATAAATTGAAAACAGCTTATAAGTCAAAAAAAATAAGTTGGACTTCACCTACTTATTTTTTAAAAACTTATAAGCAATTTTCAACTTATAAACCGCTTAAAATAAGTCCATCCAAACAGGCTCCTACTATGCTTATGAATGTTCAATGACTGTGATTAAGTTTGGATAACACAATTGTTTGAAGCCATCTTCATTAACTCAATTCTCAGTGGTATCGAGATTTACTACATGTGCAAAACTTCTACAAATTGTGGTACGTGGATCTTCAGATTAATGTGTGTACAATTTCCACACTACTGATCAAGATGACAATGAAGCTTAGAAAGCAAATTGACAAAAACCAGTTTCATAGAATACAAAATAAAGAAGTGCATTGCAGTATTAATCCAACCAACTTTTGTCCACCATTTAGTAGCTCACAGGCTCTCTGGTAACTTTTATAACGATAAGAAAATTCATCATATGAGAATTGAATGTCCAATAAGTTGTATTATTAGAGAAAACTTCTCAATTTCGGACTTGAGATATCTCAACCTCAGTATGATGCCACGTAAATTCCCACCTTATTGTGATGCTTGCACCAAATTCTGCACAAAGAAAGGATTAACTAGGATGTCATTCTTCACAAACAGAGAAAACTCATCCTCGTTTGCAGGGAAAGTAAATGACACTCAAAAAGAAGCGATAATTGCATCAGCAAATAACTCCTTCAAACATAATTAATCTGCCATTATTTCACACAATTTAGTATCCTAAAATATAAAATTTGTATAAAATGAAGGTCCATATAGCATTAATAGCTGAAAATTCTTGTTCTATTCATGTATCAAGAATTGAGTTTCAGTAAATTCTATACTTATATGAGTTATCTCAATATGAGAATTCACTGAAATGTAAAGCTTGTTCAAAACTCAGCATTTCTCTAATTTGAATTGAAGATAGCTTTTTACTCCTCCGCCTCTGAAGGTTGGATTTATTCAATGTCTCCTTTAGGCTGTCTTAAATTCCTCTTTGTATAAGGTATAGCTTTTTTTGTTAATACATTTGACTTGTTTCTCAAAATCTTTCGAGGTTTGGGTACACAAATAAAAGTAGAGATGTTATTTGTTTTTGAAGAAAGCTTTATCAACTGCATTCTCTAGCCTCTTTCTTTCTTCTTACCAAGGAAATCCTTTTCCAACCAATGTGGCTCCTATTTTCATTTCCCATATTACCTATGATCCGAAAGAATATGTAGCAATGTTATTCAACGACAAGAAGGTTCTTCAAAACATACTAGGGAAGTATGTCCGATATTTTCAACTAAGAAAATGCATTTGAATTATTTAGCCTATTCCAGAGTTTTGAGCAAATGAAACAGCAATTACATGAATCAACCATTATTTGGGAGAGGTGAATCCATAAAACTGCATAAGGAAAGGAGGCTGGTGATAAGTTTGCAACTTTAAAATATCGAAGGCCCACAGGGCTCCAAAACTGATGCAACTAACTTCTTGAATGGAAAACAAAGTTTTGAACTTTGTGGCTTTGACACCTATATAAATCTGCCAAATTGCGACCACCCAGTATTTACTCACTTCTTCCTCCCTGCACTCAAACTGATAAAATTTAACACAGAAAATAGAAGCTTACTAGTTATGTCTAGCCCTTCTAAGTTCTAATCATATATCTAAAGGTGATACACTATCTTCCCTAGCTGATAGGTAAACCTATTTTTTCAATCATTCAACTATGCCTCAATCTCATATCAATTGGGCCCGACTAGATGAAACGTTTGCATCTAATTGGCTTTATTTATGTCACTCAATATTCAGATTTCAGCAAATTTAAACTATTTTTCACGGCTGTTAAGCTACTGCGATCCTCCTAATTTATCTAAGCTTGGAACCAGCAATGCTAAGCGAGGCTCAGGATGACTAAGGTAAGCCTATTCTTTGAGGTATGAAAATTGTCTACCAAAAACAATTGCATGAAAAATAATATACTACACTTTTTTTTGATGATGACAAGGGAAACCCGCAGCTGCTATCCTTTGGGTGCGCATAGGGTAAAACCCCCGCTCCTATGCAATAGCTCGCAAACCACACATGAGAGGTAACCCGCACTAGGCAAGCCCGGTGCGACGAGCTCGACCCAGAAGGCAAACCCCTTGCTTTCGCTGGCAGGATGTTTCGAACTTGAGACCTCCAATATGGAAGTCCCAAGCCCAAACCACTGGTAAAAATAATATACTACACTTGATAGCAATGACCACTTGCATGCCCTGCTACATGATTAATCAATTGGCCAGGAAAAGGTTAGCTGACAACTGTATCTGGGCATAATGTTCCGATAGTTTTCTTTTTCCTTGCACCACTGACCATCAGAGAGAGGGCAGTTATAGGAACGAAATATAAAATAAGTACCCTGTTTTCATGTTTCATGTTCATTTTTTTAATCAAGAATACCACAGCGTCTTTTTAGGAATTCACACACACGGACAGCTGGTATGTGGTTTTTAAGAAAGAAACATATACACAATATAAGTTTCCTGAATCTTAACTTGGTTCCAAAACAGATATTTAATGGTTTTTAAGTTGTTCCAGGCAGCCTTTTGATGTTTAAACAGCCATTGAATGTCCACGACACTCTCTTCTCCATCTCATCCTAGTTTTGATTGAGCTTCTATAACTAGACCGCAATCTATTGAAAATCATAGCTTATAGCAGAATTTACACGACACTCTCTTCTCCATCTCATCCTAGTTGTGACTGAGCTTCTAACTAGATTGCAATCTATTGAAAAACATAGCTTATAGCAGATATGATCATCTCAGTTTCCTGAAACAGTTAGTCATAAGTAGATAGGTAGCAGTATTTGCACTTTAAGCAGATCAGACAAGTACCTCTTCTTTGTTCTTCTTGCCTCCAGTGAATAACTTGTATCCACCAAAGAAAAGCAAGCCCCAACCGGACAAAGATACAATCACAAACTGCAAAGAGAAACATCATTTGCAACCATAAATGTTTTTGCATATTATATTCCAAAAAGCACCAAAGACAACATTACTTAAGTTGAGATTGTGAACTTCCTTAATACGGGTATAGTAGGTATACGGTTGTTCCTGTTTTAGGATTCTAGTGTACCCAAATTTGATCAAATTGGGTCCAAAATCGGCTAAATCTAAATTAATTTTACACCAAAAAGGACTTGAACAAAATTGATCCAGGTTTAGGTTGTTCAAGAAAAACAAGCACCAGCAACACAATTCTCTATTTTGTTTCTTTTTAATTTCGTCAAACTAACCCTTTACTTATTTTGAAATAAAACATACTTTCTCATATATATAAGATAAGTGATACAAGTTCTTTATATAATAAATGTACTTTAGTAGGTTCGTCAAAATAGGATTGAACAAAATCATGACCAACAACACTGACGAATTGGATATGTACAGTTGCACTAAGATATCATTCTTGAACAAAATCCATTTTTGTTTTATTTATTTCGGTAAAACTGTACCTATATCACCAAACAGAGCCTCAGCATTGCTTAAACTCCAATAGTGAGCTATAGCCTAGGTATTTCTCTTATTCTCATTATGAATACCGTAAGGGACACTAAGTGTTCTGAAAAACTTTTCTAGTAGTTAGTAGGTCTGTTACTCTTTTAGTACCTATTCTGATATTCATCTGTGATATGGATATCTCTAGGAACTATTCAAGTAGCTCTTTTGATAGTGTCTTAATCAAACTTAATCAAAGTCTTTGATATAAAACCACTTTAAATGCATAATATACCAATTCTCCAAATCTTAGTTACCTAATTACACATACCACCATACCTACAGTCCTTCCACAGTAAAACAATCTGGCTTTTTTGTCATTAGTACTCCATATTAGTAGACAGTAGTTCATGTAACACCTTGTTATGATGGAAATCCCATTACATTCATACAATTCAACTAATATTCTCTCCTTTTAAAATCAGAAGCTGGATTTTGTATGATAATTTTGTTACAAGAAGACGTAAACATATAATATTGTGATAGCATTTGTTGAGAGAAAATATAGCCTCATATGATAACTTTTCTTTTTGAGATAATTAGTTCAAATCCAATTGCACCCAAAGGTGTCACCTTTTAGTCAATGAAGTGGGTTGGGCACCAAGAAGTCTCAGGTTTAAATCCCAACAAAGATAAAACACTAGGTGATTTCTTCCCATCCGTTCTATTGTTGGTGGCAAGAGTTACATGATACTACTTGTTGGTGGCAGGTATCCCGTGAAATTAGTTAGGAAAAAAAAAGTTTGAATCGGATGATATTCCAAGTTGCAATTGCCAAACTTGCACAAGCATTTATTCGTTAAAGCGCCAAAAAAAGTTTGCTCCATATGAACAGACAATGGCAAGAAAAATAGGCTATAAAAAGAAAAGAAAAAAAAACTACACTATCATAGAATGTAACGCTACAAAAACAGAGCTTCCTCTATAACGTAGAGCGAATAGTAAGAGAACTAACATGTTCTTCCTTCCATTGAGCAGGATTCATCGGTTCTTTCCAGCAATTGACCTTAGGAGGCCCGTGATGATCTGGAATTATTCACATTTCAATACCATCAACAAATCAAAAAACAACTACAACAATAAATCAAATGATTATATATTAACGTATCAACATTAACGTAAATGAATCCTTCAATAGATCTGAATGAATCGATCAAACAATTTAGAGAAAGAAGAGAATAAGAGAACATTACCAGCTGCGCCGGCAAGGCCGCGGCGTTGAACAAGAGACGCAGTGCTTGAGGAGGGGAATCGAGTGTAGGTTGCCGCTCGACGAGCCATCATTGTCAACGAAGTAGCCATGGATTTGTGTGTTCTGAGAAGTGAGATCGAAGAGAGAAAAAATTGAAATTAATTAACCTAGGGATGTTAGGCTTCAATTGGACAAGGGGCTACAAGAACTTCGCCGAAACGACGTAGCTCGTATTTTTATATTTATGTAAATTCCATTTTACTCCCTCCTTCTTGAAAAACCGTCTTTATTTTCTTAAATTTTGTGTTAAGTCAAAATTGGATAAACAATTCAAAATGGAGGGAATATGTTATAAAAACATGATAGAACTTCAAGTTTTTCCATTAAAATTTAATTTTTCTTATTTTATTTTTTTATTTTAATTTTCACTAATGATATTTGAAACTTTGGCGTAGCTTAGGCTTACCGAAGACATGACTTTAGATTGGAGCATGCGAAGGTCATGGATTAGTAGGTAGCATGTGTGCATTATCTTGTTGTCTATTCAAATTAGTAGTCGTAGTATTGCTTTGGTAGTTTCTTGTCCTTCGATTTTTGTTACCATCTGTTGATTCTTTGTACTTTGACTATCGCATTGGTTTGTTAGAGTTTGTATTATATTAGTATTTGTGGTTTTTGTTATTATTTTTTATTTCTTGTACTTTAATTACTTCTTTTTTGGACTGCTTTGGATTATTTTTTCTTGAGACGAGGCCTACCATAAACTTTCTCTCTACCTCTAGGTTTGCATATGCTCTACGTACCCTCCCTAGATCCCCACCTTTGTGGGACTACACTAAATGTGTTATTGATATTTGAAACTTCATTAGGGTAAGCAATCAGCTGAGACTTTAGGGTAAACAATGAGGCTTCCTCTTTGAGGTAGGTTTGCATACGCTTTATCTTTTAGGGGTAAATAATAAGACTTACTGATTAAAAAAAACAATGACAGTAGGCCAAGAACATCACCAACGTACTCAGTAAGGAGACCACTCATTTCACCAACACTACTTCTAATAATTTAGGTTAATAAACTAGTATATTTAAAAATCAATATGGGATAAGCTGAATCATTAAGCTCAATTATCCGACCAAACCGCCCCGATAATAATGAACTTCTACATAATGAAAAGAGAAAGTAATGAAACTTTGTTTAAGGAAAAGGAAAAACAGAGCAATTAAATGTTAGTAACTATACATTCTAGTATAAACAACTTTTTATTCTACTCTAGACAATCTCATTCATCTTGTAGTTTCCCTGCTTATTCCTCTACAAAACTACATAGATTTCACAGGTCCTGTAAGATGTCTATATGTAGCATTGAATGTGACAAAAAAATGCTTCTATAAATACAGTGTCAAAGAAAAAAAAGTACTGACAATGAATACAAGAATGAAATTCTTACAAACAATAGTCATATTGCCAAAAAAAAAGATTATCCTAAAATTCACAACAATAAAACTTTTATTGTTTAGTCTTTTCTTAGTCAAAAAATTCAGGTATTCTTTTTTTTCTTTCTTATAATATTTTGCTAGCAACTAATGGCCACCAGAGAGGGAAAGTAAGGAGAATGACAAGCAAAATGATAAGGAAAACAGCAAAGCAAGCACACTTTCTTGAGCTTTTTTGGATTTCCCTGGCTTCTTGTAGTTGCTCTGTGCCTCTCCTAACAAAGGAACTTGCATGTGCCACATGACTTTCAATATCATTCAATTGTTGCCCTTGTGCTTCAACTAATGCAGCCATGTCTAGAAATATTTGGTGTAGCTCAATCAAATTCTTCTCAATTTCCTTCACAGCATCATGTCTTTCTTGTATTTCGGAAATTGTGTCCATAATTTGGCCCCTACCTGTTTAAGACCAAAATAATCAGGTGTCATGCAAAAATTACATGACAAAAGACAGAGAAAATACGAAAGAAAATACAAAAATTTAACATACTTCGATCAATTAACCTTCATGGATGATAAGGAGGAATCCACCATTTCAAAGAAGAAGAATCTCAAAAAATTAATTCTCTTAAAAAGGTTCAAACAAGTGACAACAAAAACTTGTGTCTCACAAATTCTTGAAAAGTTTAAATAGTGGGTATGTTGCCATTTCTTTAAGAAGAAAAAAGGGAAAAAAACCAAACACGTCAAGAAAATCAGGGCAAACAGCTAACACGATACCTTGTTCCTGAATTGCCTTCTGGAGGAAAGACTCGCTCTCCCCACTTGATATCAAATTTTCAATCAATTCATCGCCAGCCTTCTCTCCCGTGACAGTAAAATATCTTCTTGCAACCGTTTCTTTATATTCAGCATTCATTTTTGCCCTCAATGCCTGGAAATCATCCATGAGGACTTTTAATTTCTTTCCTAACCCGCTAACTACAGAAGTCCTTGTTCGATCTGCAGAAGAACCTGGGCCACACCCTGATATTTTCCTATGAGCTGCATTGGATCGTTCGAGGGCTTCCAATTTTCCCTTGATCATCTTGACGCGTTTTAAGACCTGTGATACATCTGCGTCCATCCTAGACCTTATTTCTTTCACAGTCTTGGCATTGTGCACAAGTTTGCCCTCTTCATTTGATTCTTGTAATTTTTTATGGAATTTTTCAACATCCTTCATGTCCTCTTTCACATTTTCTACATCTTCAAAGAATTTAGCAAGATCAATACTTTCAGTTCCTGGTTGGCCAACTTGACCACCCTCCAAATCATCTACTTGGACCTGTTTTTTAATGTCCTGATACTTTTTAAACGAATTAGAAAATAAGTCATTCATTTTTGGTTGATTTTAATTTCCCTTTTTTTTCCAGTGAACAAATTAGTCTTGGTTTGTACCTAACCTCAACATAAATTGTTGTTTGTACCACTCTCGATAAAGGGAGGAGGCTTGTGGTAGGTTAACAGAAAATGAAAAAACAAGTGTTGTTTTGGTTGTCAAAGGGAAAACGTCGCTCCCCTGTCTAAACCTTCTCTCTTCATCAATGGGGTGGTGAATTGGAGGAGGGAGAAGAAGAGAAGGTGACAAGAGCAAAGGCTTCATTAAGATATCACAATTGATCAAAATCATTATTTGTTAAAGGAATTTGAGAGAGTAATATTATTTGAGGCTATGCAGCCATTGTTAAATTAAAGTTACACCAGACCAAACTTGAGGAAGGTCGTTAAAATAGGAAAAAATGTTGTGACACTTGGAGTGTGAATTGACTTTGTCTACTCAATTAATATTTCAAATATTTTTATAAATGCAATATTCGCTACAAGTTTGATCAATTCAATAATTATAATTCGGACGATGTATAAGTGTTTAATTTTTTAATTAAATGTGTCAAATATTAAATTTCAAATATCTTGAATGGTCAATGAATTTATGATATCTCAAACCTATAAACTTTAAATCGTATATCAGTCTCAAAACCCAACAACTAGGCAAAGAAAATTGACACATTTGGACTTTTCTGGATATTACTAGAGTTAATTTTACTAAATTCCCTTAACCTCTAAAGGGTTATGAAACTATGCCCCTTTACCTTTCAAATGAAAGCACTAACCTCCATTTTTCTAAATATTAAAATAAAATTAACAGAATGAAAAAAAATTACGAAAAAGTATAATGTCAATTAAAAGAAAACTAAGTAGCATAAGAAAAAAGGAGCAAGTGGGAAAAAAATGAAGAAAAAGAAGGCCAAAGTGGAAAAAGACTAATGAGCTAACTCTTTTTATTTCGAAAAGAGAAAATAATAGCTGATAAAAAATATTTAACGTCGCTAGCAAATATATATGTATTCTATTTATTTTCTTGGACGACTGACTACTTAAGTTACGTTAATTGCTCCAAAATAAAAAAATTCATTTCAGTTCTTTTTATGGTTCTTCAATCTCTTCTTTTCTGCTTTCTTTCAGAAATCATTGTGTTTTACATGAAGGTCTTAGTAACAGAGTTGGTTTGTTATCTAAACTTTCACCTTGATAGTCAGGATTCGATTCTCCAACTTTTAACCCCCTTTCCGATTTTCTCTTCCCCTACTTCTATTTAAAAAGAAAAAAAAAAGATTGGGTTTTAAACCAAAAACCAAACATTTCAAATAGTTTGTTACTTTACTTTGTCCTGCTTGAAGTGTATCCGACCTTAGCTCAGTTGGTAGAGCGGAAGACTGTAGTTTGTAAACAGCTAATCTTTAGGTCGCTGGTTCGAATCCGGCAGGTCGGATTTTTTTTCCTCTTTTAAGTTGCCTCTTTTGTTCTCACTTGAATCTTTATTTTGACTATCTCTCTCTGTCTATATATAATATTATTGTTGTAAAAACACAAATAATTTTAGCTAAATGTTGATACACTTTTTTTTCTATAACAAATAAAATTATCATTTATTATTTTGCTCGAATAATTGTCATTTAAGTAAATTGCTCCATCTCCATCCAAATAAATTTAACAAGTGCAATTTGACGAGTTTAGTTGAAAGTAACCTAAAATATCTTGTAACTTTGTAATATAATAGTCCCATTAGACTAATACAACAAAGAAAAACATAAAAGAAGCACCATATTCATATAATCAACCTCAACTAGTTCATTAATTAAATACTAACGATATAAATGGTTAGCGCGTACACTTTATTCTTCTCAATTATTGCCTGTCGAATTATAATGAGTTTTTTGTTGGTATAGATGGTTAATAAGAAATTCATACTTTCAAATTAATACAACTCAATAACCCTCTATTTCATTTTTGAACTTGAGAAAAATCTCCGAGGATATCAAATTGACATTGTAAAACCTCAAAATCAAATTGTCACACAATAAAATGATTTCTTTGTATATGAATACGCACACTTGTTCATCAAATTTAATCCCACAATCAATTCAAACTTTCATATTTGTTCATCAAACTTAATGTAAGAATCAATTCGAACTGCAAATGGATCAACTACAAAACACATCAAAATTATATCTTTACACATTAAAATGATTTCTTTATATATATATAATAATTCCAGATATCAATATTGATGACTCCATCAATGGAGTCTTTACGAGCAGAAGTAGAAGAAAGAAGAAGAAAAGAGGTGAGTTACAGAGAGAATGCAGCGGAGAAGATGAAGGAAAGAAGAGAAGAGTGTAGAGAGAAGGAGGAAGAGTAAAGTGGTAGAAAGAGAAAAATATCAGTAGAATGAGAGTATTATTTCATTCAAGGGGTATTGCACCTTTTTATACTAACTCTTGTACACGGCAGTGTATTGTGTATTTGTACACTTATACACAGTAACTAATTAACAGCTACTAACGACTCAGTAACAATTCACTAACAACTTTCTAACTGTATCTAACAAATTATAACTAACTTCTAACTGATTCTAACAACTTCTTAACCATGATAGCTTGCCAATATTAGCTATGATTAACAAATATGATATACATCATATATTGATATTGTATCATAAAAGAGATGTTCATTTTGATATTTTTACTTTCTCATCTCTCAAAAAATTCCCACGACTTAGTTTTTAATTTGCCTTTATATAATTTTTTTTTGACGACTTTTAAAGTATTTCAGTCATTTTAATAATAGAACTTAACAATATATTTTTTCAAACGCATCGATCAACTTCATATTATCAGTTTCATCACCTTTATCCAAACTTGTAATAATTTATTTATAAAATTGATTTTCGCACTTAAATTTATATGTTAATTTATAATTTGCTAATCCAAACGGGCTCTTCGTATGATTTTGAAGCCGAATTACACTAGTTGGTCTGCACTTCATCCTGCATGGTTGATCTTTCACTAGCCAGGATTAGGAGAAAATTTATAAACAAATAATTACATTAATAAATTCTTTTAAATATAATAGAATAGAATAGTGTAACACTCTGAATGCAATACGTGATGTGGGAAAACTAATTAATATCTTGGATACTACACAAATTCTTATAGTTGGCATTTTAAAGAAAATTTAATGTGTATTTTTCTTAATATTTAAAAATAAAATCAAAAGTTTAATATTTTTTAAAAAGTAAAATAAGTCGGAATTTTTTAATTAAAAGCATGTAAGATGGATAAGAATTAAGAATAAAATTCATTTTACTCCTAAAATAGAATTGTATCATATAAGATGATATAAAGATAGTATATACTTTATTTTACAAAAAATAATTCATATTTGGGCGTGAAAGTTTTGACTGGTTTAATCCTTCAAAGCATCTTTTTTTTAATTTTTTTTTACATAAAAGGCATATTAATTAATAAAAATAAATATGTAAACAAGATACTCCCTTCGTTCTTTTTTACTTGTCAAATTTTGACTTGACACACCTATTGCTTAAGTGCACCGGGCTCCCCTTTTTTATATGAATTTACCATTTTACCCTTATTAATTGATAGAGTCTTAAACATATTTAATCACTACATTTTTCAAAGACATTAACTTCATGTTAATAAATTGAGGATATAATAGGAAGAAATTTTTTTTGTCCTTCCTTGATTTGTCAAAAATAACAAGTAAAAAAGGAAACCAAATGAGGAAATATTTAACAAATAAATAGGAACGGTGGGAGTAACATTCTAAGAAAATTATATCCAGAACTACATTAAAGGATGAATAATTATTATTATTCTATTTCTATCTTTAAAGAAGATTGGAAAAAACTATTGATTCCACAAAGAAGGAAAAATACTAATTTAATTACCTAAAAGTACAACAAAAAATATTGTATCATATGAGATGATACAAATATAGTTACTTCATTTTAATAAAAAGAATTCATATTTGTGTATAGAATTTTTGACTTGTTTTTAATCCTTCAAAGCATAGATTTTTATCTTATAAAAAAATACATTAATAAGAAAAATAAATATATAGACTAGATACCATTCAGACAAAATCTGATCTAGACCTACATTTTAGGATGGATATTTATTATTTTTCTATTTCTATCTTGAGGCTAATTAGGAAAAACTATTGTCCACGACAAATTAGAAGGAAAGATACTATTTTTTTTACCTAATAAGTATAACCATAGAAGGTAAATTTATATAAAATTTAGTAACAAAATCCAAATATGTGACACGGATTCAATGACTTGATTTATGTTTAAGATACTTGTCCTACTATATGCTTAGTACACTTTCAAACTATAAGATAGTGACTTCAAAATTCATTCTCTTATCTTTGCTAGCAATAGCCAAAACCTCTTTCTTTTTGTGTAAATTTTTTGTTTAGAGGAAAAAGGGAACCCTCTCTGCAATCAATAACATGCCAATCAAATGGTAACGATTTTGAATTCACTAGAAACGTAACATTTTTGAAAGATTTTGGTGTGTATGTTTATGTGTACAATTTGTTACTTTGTTTGTTTTTAGGATTTTTCAGTGGCAGCCAAATGCAGGCACAACAGTCAACACTCAAATACTGTTAGAAATATCTCAATGTGTTGAAAGCATTAATGGTGTTAAAGAAGGAAGTTGGAAAAATACTTTTACCTTCTATAAGCCCATTCTCAAAGGTATTTCATCACTTAATAATTCATATGTGTCTGTAAACAAACTATAAAGGGATGATCTTCTTCTTTGTTTTTTCTCTCGACGCATTATAAAGATTGGATTTGGGGAAGTTTTTCTCTTCCGTAAGGTAAATTATATATAAGCAAAGTAGTATTTTGGGGTCAAGAATATAGAAAAATAGTTGAGAAACATTGATATAGACAACTCCAACTTTATATAGTTAATTGATTGATTTGTCCTCTTTCGTGAGACGACCTTTTGAAAGAGTGATAAGCTCACAAAGGAGCACAAGAAAAAAAAACTTTACTAAGAAAAGATGGGGTGGGGGGGAGGCAAGATGATTTTAAGATTTATAGGGTAATATTTAAAAATGAAGAGTTAGGGTAAGAATGTAAAGATCTATGGGGTAAATTTTTTTAAAAGAAGTTATGGTTCCCATTGGGCAGCCTTTGTTGAGAAGAACCTTGATTCTTCTAGGTTTTAATGAATACATACAAATTTGTATGCAATTCATTTAAACGCTAATTTGACTTTTTATACTATACACATGTGAACCTGTTTCAACTTCTCATTTCTAACTTACACATCATTTATTTTTATGAGTACTTTTGCGCCCATATAGGAGATTTAATTGTGGATTGATTTTTTTTTTATTAGAACAAGCAAATTGCTCGGAATTTCCCCGAAACTTTTTGGGGATTTCACTTCATGAACAACCCAACAAGTATTACATGGCACTTAGTAAGCAACGGTTGATCATGGAAGCAGAGTCATCAATTCTGACGATAATGGAAAACTTACAGTCTTACAAAATGAAGATTGCACTTAATTGTGAGGTTTGTATTATTAATATATGCAAATTATTGTTCTTATAGGAGGATGATTAACTTATATAGCACTATCAACAATCTTTTGCTTTGTAAATGCAAGTGTCTATAAATGTTATTATCTGTATTTATTGTGCTTCAGTGCTTTGTGAAAATTGAAGAACTTCCACACTCTAATATTACTATTTACCTTATAAAAAGTATGAAGATCGAAGAACTTAGAGATGATAATGGACTACATGTTAGTTCCTCTAATCATCAATCAATCATAAAATAAAGCTTCAATTCTTATAGAATTGTGTTATCCAATTGGGTGGCCATTGACGAAATATTCTTTTTCAAACAAGAACTGTTTCATTAAACTGGTCAAGTCTTGTTTCTTGCAATTGCAAAAGCATTATATAATGTTGGTGAAAGTTGTATCTTCAGTACGGTGATTCTTAGAAGATATTTTTGATACTTGCCACTATTTTCCTTGCTTTGATTTGTGCTTTAAATTCTAGAAAAGTACTTACTTCTATTTCATAAATAATCATTAAAACATTTGACTTATATAGGGGCTTCAGTATCGACTTGGTGACTTTCTTCTGCGAGTGGGCAAAATTATTCCAATAAACTCTGAGAACTTGAGGGAAATAGTTATGGAGGTATGAAATACTTTTAGAGATTTATTCTCAGTTGAATGCTTGTAATGTGGGTAATCCTTTTTTGAAATATAGCTATGGTGTAACATATTATATTTTTTACTCTTTATGGAGAGGAATTCATTTATTGTGCTTTACCTAAAAGATAATTACTACTTGTGTCCTTTTCTTAATACTAAAAGATGGTCGGACAAATTTTAAGCAGTTTCTATTATGAGCATGCTTGCCTCACAAGATGTTTGTTTCTTTTGTAGATGGAGTATCTTCCCATTTCCTCATGGGAGACGTCACATCAGATTATGAGTGAATTTTTCGACATATGGAAGGAAACTCTTGAAAAAAGATTATTACCGGGTCATTTTGTGCACATTGAACCAAATTTTTCAGAGTTTGGCCTTTCTGATCAATACACTTCACAGCACACAGTTGTACAATATGCTAGCATCTTGGCTCAAATGGTAGCAACATCACAAGCAACAAGAAAATAGAATGTTTTGTTGACATTATATGATTTTTCTTTAGCTTCAGAAATCAGTTCTTTATGTTCAGAAACAGATTGGGAATATGCACACAGAACGTGATATCGTTATACAATTACTTTTTCATTTTCAGAATTCCAATAGTAAGCAATCTTAAAGCTACTATGATTTCAGATCAATGTAATTTCTTTTCCTTTTTGTGGTTGATATAAACTTTTGCTTTTGTCTTAGTTAGTTTGTGGGTGATATAAACTATGATTTCAGATCAATCTTAAATGTTTGCTTTTGTCTGAAGAATTGTACTTATGCTTATATAGACTTTTAAGCCCATGCAAGACAAATAGGGATTGAGGAACCCATAATCGGGGTGGTTTAGAAGAGTTTTATGCCGGATAAAACTATTTTTTTTTAATATCAAAAGCCAGATGAGGTGGTAGGCGAGTTAAAAATAAAAAATATTAAATTATATAGAGTGAGCCATGTGGGTTGGGGTGGTTAAACCTATTGCCAGGTAAAGCATCATCATAACCCCACAAGTGTAATGTTACGAGGCCTCTTCCTAGAGGATAGGTAATATGAAGCTAGACGAAGCAAATCTAGCTCATGATTATTTTTTGAACTCAATGTTTCTACCTTTGTCAAAACATATAATAGGGTTCAAACCAATAAGTATAATATATTTTGCACTAAACATCGAGTTCAGTAAGTATTTATGCATGATAGAACATGTAATGGTATTTATGCCTTCGAATAAGCTTGTATAAAGAATATGACACAAACTTTAAGATAGCATGACAAGTGGATTTCGAAAGAGACTAATTAAATTTATCCATTGAATATTAGTTTGATTGACAAGTTTTTTGTGTACCAATTAAATTTTATAAATGAAATTAATAGATATTTAGTAAATTTATAATTTAACAACTCACTACTGTGACACTAGTGCATGCACGTGCTGAATTAGCGACTAAGTATGACCTAATTAAACACATCGCATGGTTTAAGATTTTAAGATAATCATCTTTTCTAAAAAATAATTATTTTTGGCATTTCAAAAGCTTGACTAAACAAGCTATTGGTGATAGACTGTTGGCCAAGCTTTCAAAATTATGTTTTCTATCGAAATAAAGGGATGTGCAGATCAATTCTACTTTTCACAAGCAATTAGTGGTAGATTGTTTGTTCGGGCTTTCAAAACCTTCTTATTTGAAAATTGATTTGTGTCTAAAATGCTTTTGTACATAATATTTTGAGAGAGAAATAATTTGTATTTGAATAATTAATTTTAAAAAATATTTTTCTATGAATATAGAGTAGTAATTTGTGTTAGTTGAAGGTTCCAAAAATGCTTCTAAGGAAAAATGACTTTTTTTATTATTCAAAAGCACTCATTTTTTTCTAAATTTTGATCAAACACCTTAATCTTGTACAATAAATATATTTTAAAGAAAATAAACACTTTTGACTTTTCAAAATCTTTATCTAAGTTCAATTATCCATCAAGATCAGATACGGGGGACCAAAAAATCAGCCCACACTTTTGGCACTTTCTGAGATGCATTTAATTATTTTTTTCTCTGGAAATTTCAAATGGTCAAATCGATCCATGACCGCTAAACTAAAGAAAAAACAAGAATAGGATGGTTTAAGGGGAAATGAAGAGTTGAAACTTTAAAATTGCGGATAAAAAAAAAGAAAAGAGAAGATACAATTTTTCTTCTTAAAATATAAGAAAAGATGCATCTAAATACAAATTGGATTTCTTTAAAAAACTGTTTTCCCTAAATGAATTGTTCATGGTTCTAGAGTTTCAACTGCACGTCATAATTTTCAAATGATTCTGATGTATATATGTGCTTGACTGAGTGCATTGGATATTCTTTTGGAATGAGAGGATTTCAGGATCACTCAATATGGTAATTTGCCATTGAAAATACGGGTAGCATGTTGCACGATTTGGAAAAAAATGTATTATTCTGCTGAAAGATTGTCTTCTAGTATTTGTAATGCCTGTAAGTAGATTTAATCTGACTCCGGTAGTTAGAAATGTTCATTATACAAATGGGGAAAAAGCTAGTGAAGGCTCCTTACAGAGTAGCTATGTGGAAGCAAATTAAAAGTTGCTGGGATGAATTTGATTCACATACTACTTCACATGTTAAATTAGTCTTATATTTACTTACTAAATGCATTGGTGATATTTACTACCAAAACATTTAAAGTCCAGAAAGAAAGTTATCACAATTTAAATCCAAAAGGTAAAGACTAGAATAGGAATTGCATCTTATTTCATACATTAAATTACCAAATGTTGACTCTTATGACAGTTAGTTTATAAGTTTAACTTCAACTCTAGAAATAGAAAATAAAGGCAAGAAGAAAAGAAATATTTGCTGGAAAGATGATTTTTTATTGAACTGAAATGGTGTTTAAATAAAAGAAAAATACAATGACTAGAGCCTATATTTCAGCAACTACTTTGCACATGATCCAATGATAGATAAACTACTTAAAATAATAGTTAACTCCTATAAAACAGCAACTAAGTTAAACTACTGAAGATGACTAAAACGTTGGAGAAAATCCAGCAACTTTTGTTTGACTAGTTATTAGAGTAACTGAAGCAATTAATCAACACTTATCTGATGATTTCCTTTGGTAGCCTTATCTCACAAGTCGTGCCTGATAGCAGTTTTTGGGAGGGATCTTAAATAATACAGCCAGTCACATGTATTTTTTTTAAAAAATTATGAACGACATGAATTCCTATTTTGTGACACACAATCTCAACAATAAGTGATGTCCGCCTTTTGAAAATAATGGATATCATTTAATAGGTCATCACTAATTAATCCACAAAATTAGGCTCAATCAGAGTAGGTAACACAAATTATGAAAGAATAATGAATTTACATACGAAAAATTAAAATAATCCCGAATATCTGTTTAATGACACATAAACTCTAAAAAAATGACGTTTGTCTTTCAAAAATAATAGGTATCCTTTAATAGGTCATCACCAATAGGCCCTCATAATTTGAGCACAAAACTGGGCCGGTCACACATATTCCAAAAAATGCATGGATTAATACACACAAAAAATCAAGATAATCATGAATTTTGTTTTGAGAAACATAAACTTCAAAAAAGCTATGTTCGCCTTTCAAAAATAATGAATATCATTTAATAGATTGAAAGATTTTATAAAAAAAATTGACCGAAAGCATATTACAAAGGAATTCATGGGCTAACACACATGAAAAATTGAGAAAATCACCTAATTTCTTTTGAGTGGCTCCTAAATGGTAAGAAAATATCATGGATCATGCAGAGGCAACACATAATATTCCTCTAGGTTCGTATACAAGTCCTGTAAAGGTTTTTCAAAAAAATTGATCGAAAATCATATCATCAAAAAATTCATGGGCTAACACACACGAAAAACTGAGAAAGTCACCTAATTCCTATTGAGTCGTCCATAAATGCCAAGAAATTTTTGTGGATGATGTTGAGCCTACACGTACTGTTCCTTCAGGTCGTTAGGAGGATCATGTAAAGGTGTGCAAAAAAATTGATCGAAAGTCATATCACCAAAAGATTCATGAGCTAACATACACCAAAAACTGAGAAAACCACATAATTTCTATTGAGTGGCCTCGAGATGCTAAAAAATATCCTTGATCATGCCGAGCCTACATGTAATGTTCCCCCAGGTTGTTAGCAAGGATCCTGTAAAGGTTTCGCAAAAATAATTTGCCAAAATTTACCTAATTTCTATTTAATGACCCCTAAATGGTAAGAAAATATCATCGATCATGTCAAGGCTACACGTTCTATTTCCTCAGGTTGTTACGGAGGATCCTGTAAAGGTTTTGCAAAACAAAGTTATTGAAAAATTATATCATCAAAACTTTTAATGGGCTAACACACACGAAAACTAAAAAATTGCCTAAATTCTTGTTAATTGGCTCCTAAATGCTAAAAAAGGTGGTGTGGGTCATGTCGAGGATACACATACTGTTCTACTAGGTCTTTATAGAGGGTCATATAAAGGTTTTGCAAAAAAATTGATTAAAAGAAATATCATCAAAATATTAATGGGCTAAACATACGAAAACTGAGAAAATCACCTAATTCTAGTTGAGTATCCTCTAAATGCTAAGAAAATGTTGTGAATCACGCCGAAGTAATCCATATTATTCCCTAGGTTGTTACGGAGCATTCCGTAAAGTTTTTGCAAAAACAATGACCAAAAGCCATATCACCAAAAAATTGATGAGCTAACTGTCACGACCCAAGCCTAGGACCTAGACGTGACACGACGAATGAGACACCCGGAGGTACCTCACCCAAGCCTCTTAGCATTCATTAAGCATTTCATTGGTAATGGCATACAATAATAAGCGGAATAAAATTAAAAAAAACATTTTCCATTTGTGTCCAAACATACCTCTACTAATAGACTTGGCGGGGGCTAAGACATGTCCCTAGCTCACCCTCAACATAAGTGTCAAGAAATGCCTTAATAAAAGTCTTACTATTCTACATAACACAAGCTTAGAATAAAAAGGATGTCGTTCCCGAAACATGGGAACTCACCACAAGAAATCTTCAACTAATTGAGCTAGCCACGAGGAGGGGGTCGGGGAGTGACGTCAGTTCCTACATGGTGATATCATGTAGGCAAAAATATGCATTAGTACTTTGAATGTACTAAGTATGTGAGTATGCAATGCAATATATCATTATACAATAAGGTAAAATAATAGACCATACTAGAACCTTGTATTCATTCGAAATACCATTTGGAGTTATGAAGCTTAGTCAATAAAATATAGAAACCATCATGATTCATAAAAGAAAATTAAATATTTTAGAGGTAGTCATGAGTCATTATAAGAAACCATATACTTTATTTTGTGATAGACATAGTAGACATCATATGATACATCTTAAACATTGGAAGAGGGACCTTATACCTTTGTGAGAGCGACCATTAACCGACATAAACCATGTGAGACATAACATGGAGTCCTAATGTTTACCCATACATCGGAGGAAAGGGGAAGGCTACTTGCCAAGGTAGACTCCATCATGCCTAAGTGGATCCACTAAGCTATTGTATAAACCGGGTACTCACCTCTAGTTCTTAGACTTGGGTACTCACCACTAAGCCTTGATATTTCGGGTACTCGCCTCTTAGAGATTGGGTATTCACCTCTATCTCCTTTATACCTACGGTGGCACGTAGTTCTGGTACATGGGTATTCGCCTCTAGTCCAACTCGGTGTTAGGTAAACTCTCAACAGAATAGACAAACCATAAAACATAAAGTCAATCATCGTGTGGGAGGGGCCATATCTACTACCCGTCCATTCTTCATAAGAACAAAATCATATAATAGCTCCTTAACTTTGTCTCATGTGATGTGAGTGTATACATTCCCTCATCACATATCTTTATCCATAAAAATATCTTTAGGGCCTTAACTCACCCTATCATTAACTTACTTGAATATTATACACTCATCGTTCACAAAACTTATTTGCAAAGAGCACCTTTAAACTCATTTGTAGACATTGTCAAACATTCATTTCAATTTTTGCTTTATCATAAGAAACTAGGTGGGTTCAAATAAATCAACTTTCAACTCATTTAAATGAATGCTAGCATTATGAGAGTGAAAGAATTTATCATTTAAAACATCTTACAACAACCCACCAATAACTCTAAAACTACTTTCAAGCCTTCATAGAGGGGCCTTGATAAATCATCCATTTCATGTAAATAAGGATCACCATAGGTCAACATAGACAAACAAACTTCAAATATTCAAGAATCTATACATTTGAAATCGTAGTATGAAAATCCCTAAAATTTCTCATCACTTGAAATTAAGAGTCAATACACATATATATATCAATAGGAGTAATTAAACTTAAATATACCACAATCTATGCATTTGGAACCATTATGTAAGATAACATAAGATTTCATCATTTAAAATGGAAATACTAGATTGAGAAAACTTTTGGGCTCCATGGGTGGAAGGACCCATGGATGAAAACCCACATACCTTGGGGACATAAAATCTCTATGAGAACTTGAGGAAGAATTGAGACTTGAATGTCTTGAATTGGAAACCCTAACCTTGCCTTGAAGCTCTTGGGAGAGTTTGAGAGGAGAGGAGTTTAGTATATTGAGTCTAATTGTGAGAAATGAGAGGTTTAGAAGGTTTAGGATCTTTAGATAGGGTCAATTCAGTCCCCAAAACGACCTCACTTTGGGTACAACAAAAGAAATGACTAAAATGACCCTAAAATCTGGAAAATAGGCCAAAAAAACTGTTGGCGCTATAGCTGGCGCCAGCACCCAAACTACTGAGGCTAGTTTGTCTGAAATTTCTGCAGAGATAGTCTGTGGTAAAATGGTCATAACTTTTGACTCCGAACTCCAAAAATATAAATCTTGGTGGCGTTGGAAAGAACACTCAAAGACCTTTAATTTGATAGGTAACGGTCCACCCAATTCTCTATATTCCATGAGATATGGTCGTTTGAAGTTGACAACCTATACGAACTCATTCGGAAAATTAGCCAAGATGAATTCTTTGGACTTGGCTTGGTTTTAGGGATCCCTTATGACCCTAAATCACATATAATACCCTTAAATTACTTATTAATTGATCCTAACTCATGCATATACTTTAAAGTCATCGAGTACGATCTTATACATACATGAAGAATGGTTCGGGTCTTGGCGTAGAAATTTTTGGGGTGTTACACTAACGTACATGAAAAATTGAGCAAATCGCCTAATTCTTGTTCAGTTGGGGCCCCTAAATACTAAGAAATTGTTGTGGATCAAGCCGAAGTTACAGGTTTGTTGCCCCAGGTCATTACAGAGGGTCCCGTATAATTTGCAAAATATTGACTAAAAGTCATATAACCAAAACATTTATGGGCTAACACATAAAACAACTGAGAGAATCATCTAATTCTTGTTCGTGTCCCCTAAATGCTAAAAAGATATCATGGATAATGGCGAGGCTATACGTATTATTTCTCCAGGTCGTTATAGAGGGTCCTGTAAAAGTTTTGCAAATAAAAGTTGACCGAATGCCATTTCACCAAAAAATTTATGGGTTGTTACACAAAAAAATCTTAGAAAATCGCCTAATTCTTGTAGAGTAACCCTTAAATGCTATGAAGATGTCATGGATCATGCTGAGGTTACACGTATTGTTTCTTCAGGTCATTACGAAGGGTATTATAAAGGTTTCCCAATAAAATTGACCGAAAGACATATGACCAAAAAACTCATGGGTTAACACACAAAAAACGGAAACAATTGCCTAATTCTTCTTGAGTGGCTCCTAAATACTAAGATAGTGTTTTGGAGCATGCCGAGGCTACACATACTGTTCCCCCAAATCGTTACAGAGGGTCCTATAAAGGTTTTGCAAAAAATTTATTGAAATTTATATCACCACAAAAATTATGGGCTGACACACACGAAAAACTAAAAAAATCACCTAATTCATGTCGAGTGATCCATAAATGTCAAGAAAATATTGTGGATTATGTCGAGGCTATATCTAATATTCCCCTAGGTCATTACAGAGGATCATGTAAAGGTTGTGCAAAACAATTACCAAATGTCATATCACTAAAAAAATTATGGGTTAACACACAAAAAAATGAGAAAATCGCCTAATTTGTGTTAAGTGCCGCCTACATGCAAAGAAAGTGTCGTGGATCATGCTGAGGCGACACATACAGTTCCCCTAGGTCATTATAGAGGGTTCAATAAAGTTTTGAAATAAAATTGACGATAAGCCATATCACCAAAAAATTCATTGGCTAACATAAACGAAAAACTGAGAAAATCACCTAATTCTTGTTAAGTGACCCCTAAATGCTAAAAGAATATTCTGGATCATTATACCTGTACTGCTCCCCTAGGTCGGTACAGATGGTGTTGTAAAGGTTTTGTAAAAAAGTTAATCGAAAGCCATATCACTAAATAATTTATAGGTTGTTACACACAACAAATCTGAGAAAATCACCTATAATTCCTATTGAGTGGCCCCAAAATTTTAAAAAAATATCATGGATCATGGCAAGGCTACACGTACATTTACCTCAAATTGTTAGGGAGGGTACTATAAGATTTTATAAAAATATTGACCAAAAGCCATAATGAAAAATTCATTTACACACGAAAAATGAAGAAAATCGATTAATTCTTGTTGAGTGTCCCTAAATGCTAAGAAAGTATCATACATCATGGAGAGGCAACACGTACTATTCTCCTAGATCGTTATGAAGGGTCCATTAAAGGTTTTGCAAAATAATTAATCGAAAGTCATATCACCAAAAAATTTATGAGCTAATACATACGAAAATGAGAAAATTGTCTAATTTCTCTTAAGTGGCCCCTAAATGCTAAGAAAATGATTTTGATCATACCGAGGCATAGCTTATTGTTCCCCAAGGTAGTTACAAAGTATCCTTAAAGGTTTTGCAAAGATATTGGCCTAAGGCCATATCATCAAAAAATTCACAAGCTAACACACTTGAAAAATTGATAAAATCATCTAATTCCTTTTGACTGGCTCCTAAATGCTAAAAAATATGGTGATCATGGCGGCGATACAATATTGTTTCTCCAGGTCAATACGAAGGATCCTGTAAAGATTTTGCAAAATAAATTAACCAAAAGTCATAGCACCAAAAATTTCAAAGGCTAACACTCATGAATAACTGAGAAAATTGTCAAATTCCAACTAAGTGGCCCCTAAATGCTAAAAAAAATTATTGGATCATGAGGCTACACGTACTATTCCCCCAAGTTATTTTGGAGGATCCTATAAAAAATTAATTAAAATATTGACCTAAAGTCATATTACCAAAAAACTTTTAGGCTAACACAAATGAAAAACTGAGAAAATTATGTAATTTCTATTAAGTGGCTCCAAATGCTAAGAAAATAATGTGGATCATGTCGAGGCTACATGTATTGTTCCCATAGGTCATTATGGAGGGTCTTATAAAGGTTTTTCGAAAAAATTGACCGAAAGTCATATCACTAAAAAATACATAGGCTAACACATATGAAAAATTGAGAAAATCGTCTAATTCCTGTTGATTGCCCCTAAATGCTAAGAAAGTGCCATGCATCACACTAGGACTACACGTACTATTCTTTTAGGTCGTTACGGAGGGTCCTATAAAGGTTTTGCAAAAAAACTGATCAAAAACCATATCACCAAAAAATTTATGGGCTAACACACACGAAAAATAGAGAAAATCGCCTAATTCCTTTTATTTGAACCTTAAATGCAAAGAAAATGATGTGGATGTAATGACCCGAATTTTTGTTAATTAAGATTTGCAAAAATTGCAAGAAATTTACTTAATTGGGTTCCACCATCCCGCTAGAGCGGGATGGTCCCACTATAGCGGCGCCACCAGAGCGAGAATACTGCCGCCAAAGTGGGAGAACATGGGATAGAACTTAACTCACGATTTTCTTATTTCACCCACTTCTTCCAAGGATAGGTTTGAGGTGAGGGTTACTGCAAAAACCCTCCAAAAGGCTGCTCCTGACCTGAGAAGAAGAAGGGAAGGAATCTCAGCACTAGAAGGCTTTCATGTCACGCCCCGAGAGGGTACCCTAGGCGCGACCGGCACTCAAAAGCCATTTCTGGCCTTCAAGCGAACCACCTGGTCCAGTCATGCTTTCATTCGTTCACATTCTCTCAGCAGAAGGCTCAATAATAGGCATAATATTCATATTTTAGGGGCCAAAGTCCAAACACTATCAAATCAACAAACAACTTTAATAAAACTATTCAAAATAGCAATCCAACATTCCCACACTCTGATCTATGAAGCCTCTATCAATAATCTAGGAGGTGCCAATGACAAGCCCATGGCTACCAACCGTCAAAATAAAGAAAACAAAACAGAACTGTAACGAAGATCTCGGCATCCTCCGGGAACTAGGAGGACTCACCAACTGGCTAGGAGTGAGTAGATCTTCAACGGTGCGCTGGTTGATGATCTCTAGTACCTGTCTCTGCATCATGAAATGATGCAGGCCAAATGGCGTCAGTACATGGAATGTACGAGTATGTAAAATGGCCGAATAAAACAACATTAGAAAGGGTCAAACCAACTCGGAAATCTCAACTCAGACAGAAGAAATAACTCACTCAAGTGTCCTAAGTCTAACAAGAATATGGTTTAGACGGTACCAACTCAAATGCCATTCAACTCAATCTGACTCAGAGTACTATCAAGACCTATATGGGAGTTTCTCTTATCCGACAACCATCACTTATGAGCCAGTGATAGTACAACAAGCCGACGTTGTTGCTACGTTCGTTCCTACCTTGCCAGGGTATGAATGAGTCACCAATCATGGATTTCATCGATCAGTCAAGTCCTATCATTTCAGGATAATAAAATGAGAAACATCCGACTTTAACGGTTCGATCCCACTGGAAGCATCCGACTTTAACGGTTCCATCCCTACCTACATTGGCGGCGTAGTTTATGGGGTTCGAGTATGGACTATACTCTTACCCAACTCGGTGCTCGATACTCCTCCCATGACTCCATGCTCATAAAACTCCATCCAATCAACTCGACAAATCATCATGGCTAATCTTATTTAGAACCTTGCCAACTCATCGACTCTATCCTCAATTCAACTCAATCAAGTGTAACTTAGATATGCATTTATAACAACCTACAAACATATCCAACCATTCCTCTTCTCATTTATCACATCCTTAGGACTCATCACAACTCCAAGGTTTTAAATCAATAATTCAAGATGAATAACACATTTAAGAAAAATTAACACATTTATCATAATCAATAAAGTATGTTAACAACTCGTCCTCATCGATTCATGCTAACATGAAGATTTTAGAAATTTCTTGGCTCAACAACATCAACATAATAAGAATCAAATTAATAGATGACAAGACTCATTTGGGCATAAGCCTATTAAGAAACTCCATTCTTATGGACATTTAACCTTAAAGAGAGTATAGGGCACATGGGTGGACTCAACCCATGCTTTGAGTAGCTGTCACGCCCCGAGAGGGTACCCTAGGTGTGGCCGGCACTCAGAAACCATTTCTGGCTTCTAAGAGAACCACTTGGTCTCATTTCTTATTTATTCATCAGCGGAAGACTTAAGAATACTAATGTGGGCTTGTCATAATCAAAGGAAAAATATATAATTCTTAGAAGAAGTAGTTTCTAAGGAGAACTACTCCGATTACATCATCAGACTCTGTCTATGAAGCCTCTAATACTCTTAGATGGTGCCAATGACATGTCCATGGCTACCTCAAAAGAAACATCACACTCAACAATAATAAAAGGATAAGGAGTTCCTTCGAATACAAGAAGGACTTACCAAATAGCTGAAAAGAAATGATCTTCAACGATGCGCCTGTTGAGGATCTCTAACACCTGTATCTGCATCATAAAATGATGCAGGTCGAATGATGTCAGTACGTGGACTGTACGAGTATGTAAAATGGCAGGAAGGTAAGGACAGATATCAAGAAACTCCTCTCAATAAAACTCAGCTCAGAACTCAACATCATCTCAACATCAATATGTAATGCAAGTTTAAAATATAATAATAAAAATAATAGTAATAAGCAATGCTTACTCAGTTGGAAGTTTCTCTAACCGACAACCATCACTTATGAGCTAGCGATGATACAATAAAGCGATGTCGTTGCCACATCCATCCAATACCTTGCCAGGGTAAAGGACATCACCATCTTGGATCCACTCATCAAAGTTCTCTTTTTGGGACTTAAGAGGCATAGCTTTGATCCTACGCTGGCTACGTAGTTCTGGGGTTTGAGTCAATTAAACTCTTACCCAACTCGGTGCTCAATACTACTCCCAAAATATGTGCTCATATTAAACTCATCATCTAGTCTCATTGGACTTTAATTTAAATCATCAAACTCATCTCATTTCATGTTCATCAATCATTATACTTTCAAAAACATCATTTACATCTCATCAAAACATCTTGCTCAAAATATCATTTGCTCAAATTCATTCAAACTCAACTCTTTTGCTTTTTCAAAACTCAATAAAATACATATATAGTATTAATTCATATAACTTTCTTTTTATCAATGAAAATAATAAAAGCCATCATCTTTACTCAAAACATGTGTAAAAATATTCATGAACATCAAATCAATTAGGATTAATGGTAAAATAGCCATGAACAATAATTCCAATAATATGAGAGATAACAATAATAATAGTATTAATGCATAAATATATCAAACTCAATAGAAGAAGAATTAATTTATTTAGAATTCAAGATTTGGATAAAACTCAACTATAACTCAATTATAATGAATTTAAATATTGGGCGCATGGACGAACTCAATCCAATGCTATGAAAGCCTTACATACCTTAAATCCGAAGGTTTACTCCGAATTGGAACACTCTTGGACCCCTAGCCTTTTCTTCTCGCCGGAGCGTTTTGTGTACTACTCGAAATATAAGAATAACCAGAGTAGTATTTTTATACTACTAAAACTAAAACTATATTTGAGAAGAAGTATATATAGAGAGAAGAAATGCTTAAGAAAGCTTGATGAATAAAATAAGGAAATAAGGTGGGAAAGAGGGACCTAACAAGAAATAAAATAATTATAAAGAAAAATCTGAAAATTTAATGGAATATATTGATGTCATGGATGATGTTAAATGGAGGACAATTTATGTCATGAATGATGTCAAATGTATCTAGATGTTTCTATGGTAGGTAAGATGAGTTCTTTTTAACAGAATACTCTTTTTCGAAGCTGCGTTTGAATAAGATAAATTCCTTATTAGAATTTGGTGTCTTCATAAGAATTGTAGATATGGACTTGTAGTTTCATATCGTTTAAGAATCAACCAATTTGGAGTAACCTACAGTGAGATATGAATTTTCTTCTATAAACACTCAATTCCGTCACAACACTATATCTTGCAAAGATTAATTTATTTGATCTACTTATACTCTGAATCTTAAGATGTGTTCTTCATGAAAGTTGTAGGTAATAATGTTGTGGTTACTCAGAACTTTGAATCACCTAATTTGGACTAACCTATGAAAAGGTATGCCCAAAATACAGAGGATGTATTATTTTCGTCGAGAATTGAAATACCGACATACAACATTTTAGGGGTTGTTACAGTAGCCTTACATACCTTAGAGTAGATTTTGAAGAAACCTTGTTGTTGGGTCTTCAATGGGAAACTTGAAATCTTGAAGCTCTTGAAGGCACTCTTTGTTGGAGAAGGATTTGGAGAAGAAGAAGAGAGGGAAATGTTAGGGCTTTTAGAGAGGGAGAGAGGGACTGAAAATGGTCCCAAAAACGTCCCAAGGTAGATACATATATAATTTGGGAAAATTCCCAAATTGCCCTTTCTCCAAAAATCTGAAAAACAGGCTAAAAACGCTCCTGGCATAATAGTGGCGCGTCGCGCCACTGCGGCGCCAAGTCGAATAGGCTTAAAACCTGCACATCTTCTAGTGGTGCGTCGCACCAAGTACCAAACTACTGATGATATTTTATGGCGTGATAGTGGCGCATCGCGCCCTTACAGCGCCAAGCCCAAGTTTTCTGGGTTCTGGAAAATAGGCTTGAAAACCCTGCATATCTCGTAATGGCGCACCGCGCTAGGGGCCAAACTACTGAGGTGTGTTCCTGGCGCGATAGTGTCGCGTCGTGCCACTGTGGCGCCAAGCCCAGATTTTCAGCAATTGCTACCCAGGCCTGAAATTCCTATCGTGCTAGTTCGTCTTAGGATAGTCATAACTTTTGACTCCGAACTTTAAAAATTACGATCTTGGTGTCATTAGAAAGAAGACTCGAAGACCTTTAATTTAACTGGTCATGGGCCACTCAGATCGTCGTCTTTCAAAAGATAGAGTCGTTAGAAGTCGACCCCTTACACGAACTCATTCTAAAACTTAGCCACGACGAATTCTTAGACTTAGCTTGGTCCTAGGGGTCCTTTGTGACCCCACATCACCTCTAACACTCTCTAATTACTTAGGGACTCATCCTAACTTATACATATACCTCACAATAGTCGAGTTTGATCCTACACATATATATGAAGGGTCCGAATCTTAGCGAAAAATTTGGGGGGGGGGTGTTATATTTCAACCAGTAAAATTTAGTCCTGCCTTGCCCGTAGGACATCTGAAACCAAGGATTTCAGCAGCATTACCTCTCCACAGTTGTTTGGCGCCCAAGTAGGCTAGGTTTCTCTTATCTGAGTAGTGAATTTGTACTCATTGTGTAGTATAGAAGTAAATTTAATAAGAAATCATATAACTAAGCTATGGGTCATGGGTCACAGGCAGAAATTCGATTGTCTTAGTTGTTTAATTTGAAGTAACCTAGGTAAGAGGGTGGTGTAATAATTGGAAGATATTGACTGTGATATTATTGCATACAGATGGATGAAGTTGTAATGGACATAGTAGTATATATAGAGAGATATAAAATATGTGGATATTGGTGATAAACCTTAGGGGTTGGCAACCTAGGTGATGGTTTTTTTGCCGTATGTGTTCCATGTACTTGTTAAATTGCTTCATGATATGCATATATATATATATATATATATATGAATAGGGAAAACATGCTAGGATTTATGTGAAATGATCACTTGATGGCCTGTTTTATGATGAATATGTTTTTGGTGAAACAATGTTGACTATGGTTGTGAAATTGTGATTGCTTGTATGTTTGGATCGGGTGTCACGTTCCGACACAAATTAAGTGTTTATAGGTCCCATGAGAGGAACCTTATGTGAAATTGCATGATATTGGGATGGATCAACTGTGATCTTGTTGAGTACTAATTTACGTGAAAATGGTTAAGTTATTCTATACATATATAGCTGAATTGGGTCCCCTGAAAGGGCCTAAAGTGTGTGTGTGTGAATGGTTCCATGAGAGGGCCAGACGATATTTGTAAATTGAGTAATATTGAAGGTCGCTATTAACGAGCTAGGAGAAAGGACTTATAAAAATAACCTTATTGATTGTAGTATGTCATTAGTAAAGGATTGGGAGTCAGCATAGACTTATTTGTTGGTAAGATAGTAGACCCTGTTAGGCCTCGATGTGGTATAAGTAATATTCTATAATTATCGGGTTAGAGGTGGTAGTTTCTTGCTGACAGGGAATAGTTTTCATTGGAGTTGCAAATGGTAATAGTGGTAGTAATAGTGGTTATCTAGAATTCGGAATTAGTTATGAGAGGCGGTTATGGGATGGCTAGGACCTGGTGTTGTGAGACAACTGGGTCATGACAGGTGAGGGTTGTGTGGAAGCATTGAGTGGCTAAGATTGTTGGCTAGGAATTGTTGAATGGGTAGTGAAACCGTGGTTGGGAGAGTGGTAAAGACTATAGGGGCGAGAGTAAGAAGTTTACTAGCAAGTTTGGGTGGACAGGCTTATAAAGTTTAATTGTTATGATTCTCTCTTATTTTTTTATTTATATATTATGCGGTGAGTATTAGATTAATCGATGATTCCTACCATTACGTGTTGTTTGTACTGATACTACTCTTGATATGCCACTTAGCGTAGTCTGGTTGCAAGGTCAGTTATGTCTCTTAGGTGAAGACGAAGACGATCCTCCAACAGCTTCTATTTTTCCTTTATTATGGTGAAAGTTGGGTCTTGTTTTTATTTATATTTTATATCTTTAGAAACTCTTGAACTTGTTTAGACTAGTATCCTTGGGGGTGTTAGAATTTTTCTTTAATTCAACCTTGGAGTCTTTAAGTTAATTTACAATGACTTTACTACTCTTTTAGGTTATTCATGATATTTTATTAAACTTCCGCATGATATTCTGTAAGGATTCTCCTATCTAGGTGTTAGAATAGGTGACCGCATGGCTCGATGGGTTGGGTCGTGACAGTGGATCATGTCGAGACTATACATATTGTCCCCCAAGGTCGTCAAGAAGGGTCCTGTAAAAGTTTTACAAAAATATTAACCGAAAGTCATATCACTAAAAAAATTCATAGCCTAACACACACGAAAAACAAAAAAAACCATTTAATTCCTTTTTAGTGGCTCCTAAATGCTAAAAATATTATGTGGATTATATCGAGGCTACACGTACAATTCCTCTTAGTCGTTACAGATGGTCCTGTAAATATTTTATAAAAAATTTGACCACAAGTCATATCACCAAAAAATTAATGGATTAACTAACACACACAAAGAAATAATCAAAAAATCGCCTAAATCCTGTTGAGCGACCCCCTGAATGGTAAAACAATATTGTGGATCATGCCAAGGCTACATGTATTAATCCCCTAGGTTGTTATGGAGGGTCCTGTAAAAGTTTTTGCAAAAAAATAATTAAATTCCATATCACCAAAAAAATTCATATGTTAACAAATGAAAAACTAAGAAAATCACTTAATTTTCGTTGAGTGGTCATTAAATACTAAAACAAAGTAGTGGATCATACCGAGGCTATACATATTGCGCCCTCAGGTCATTACGAAGGGTCCGGTAAAGGTTTTACAAAAAATTGACCAAAAGTCATATCACCAAAAATTAATGGGCTAATATACACGAAAAACTTAGAAAATCGCCTAACACCTATTGAATGGCCCCCAAGTGCTAAGAAAATATTGTGGATTAGGTCAAGGAACCAAGTATTGTTCTCCTAGATCGTTATGGAGGGTCCTCTAATGTTTTCGTAGAAAATTAACCAAAAATCATATCACAAAATATCCATAGCGTAACACACTCAAAATACTGAGAAAATTACTTAATTCATGTTGAGTGACCCCTAAATGCTAAGAAAATAATTGGGATCATGTCGAGTCTATGTGTACTGTTCCTTGAGGTCATTACAAAGGGCCCTTTAATGGTTTTGCAAAAAAATTTGATCTAAAGTCATATCATCAAAATATTCATAGGCTAACACACACGAAAAATTGAGAAAATCGTCTAATTCTAGTTAAGTGGTCCCTAAATGCTAAAAAGGTGTTGAGAATCATGGCAAGGATACAATAATGTTTTCTCAGGTCGTTACGGAGAGTCCTGTAAAGGTTTTGCAATAAAATTAACTGAAAGTCATATTATCAAAAAATTCATGATCTAATACACATGAAACATTGACAAAATCGTCTAATTCCTGTTGAGTGGCCCCTAAATATTAAGTAAATGTTGTGAATTGTACTGAGGATACACATACTTTACCCTAGTTCATTACGGAGGATCATTTAAGGTTTTTGCAAAAAAAATGAAAGAAAGTTATTTTACCAAAACATTCAAGTGCTAACACACACAAAAAACTTAAAAATTCGCCTAACACCTATTAAGTGGCCCCCAAATGCTAAGAAAATATTGTGGATCATGATGAGGCTACATTCTGTTTTCTTGGGTTGTTGCGGAAGATCCTTTCAATTTTTTTTAAAAATTGACCGCAATCTATATCACCAAAAAAATCATAGGCTAACACACACGAAAAACTATAAAAATTACTTAATTTTTGTTGAGTGGCCCCTAAATATTAAGAAAACATTGTGGATCATGCTAAGGCTATGTGTACTGTTCCCTAGGCCGTTAAGGAGGGTCTGAAAGGTTTTTCAAAAAATTGACCGAAATCCATATCACCAAAAAAATTATGGGCTAACACACACGAAAAACTCAGAAAGTCATTTAATTCTTGTTGATTGGCCCCTAAATTCTAAGAAAATATCATGGATAATGCCGAGGCTACACGTACTGTTCTTGTCACGGCCCAAGCCTAGGGCCTAGACGTAACACGGCGAGTGAGACACCCGGAGGTACCTCAGCCAAGCCTCTTAGCATTCATTAAACATTTCATTGGTAATGATAAACAAATCAAGCAGAAATATAAGGTATATAGGGATTAAGGGACTTGATATTAATAAGAGTCAAAGACAACATAACATCCTTTACTATGTCCAACAATACCTTCTTCATTAATAACTTGGCGGGGCTAAAACATGTCCCTAGCTCACCCTCAAGATTAACTCAAAAATACCAAACTTAATTTAAATGTCTAAATATAACATAAGCTAGATAAGATAGGAGTGTCATTCTCGGAACATGGGAACTCACCAAAGTGGTAGCCTTCAATGCTCAACTTAGCCATGGGAAGGAGAGTATGGAGCGACGCCGGTCCCTACATGGTGATATCATGTAGGAAAAAGTATGCATTAGTACTTTGAATGTACTAAGTATGTGAGTATGCTATGAGATGAAGAACATAAGAGAGAGACATATATAGGCAATATGCATAAGTGAATGCATGCATGAGAAATCATCATGTGAATCCTTAAAACATTCATTTTATAGGGAAGCGACCATAACCAACATTTAATACCATGCGAACTATTACATGGAATCCAACATATCCCCCTACTTTGACATGGGGAGACTACTTGCCAGGTAGAACTCCGATCAACTTTAAATATTCTTTAACTTTAACGGCTAATCGTGGATCCACTAGCCTATAAAAGCCGACAAAGGCCCCTATGGTGGCACATAGTTAATGCAACATGAGACTTTATGTAAGGACCTCTTCGGTCGAGACCCCATCTATATGCTAAATTTGGTGCTATGTCAATTTCCACGGAATAACATTTAAACATTAATATAACATAAGCATTATATAACTTTAACATTAAAACATCAATCGGTGGAATCGCTCATTAAAACCTTTCATTTGATTCAATGCAAGAATTGTCCTTTCACATTGAAATCTTACTTTGGCTTAGAAGCCCTTCATCAATCAATCATTTCACAAAGACTCCCTTTCATAAGCATTTACTTCATGACATTCATATGGAGTCAAACTTTATTTCAACTTTGCTTTATTATAAGAAACTAGGTGGGTTCATTCCATAAAAACCTTTCAATGCCTTTAAGGAATTCTTGCATGCATGAGAGTAATGGAAACGCGTAAAATACACATTCTTAAAGCAAACCACCATATAAGCACTTTAATAACATCATAACTTCATAAATCAAAAGTCAATATCCATCAATATATGTAAAGAAACTTCAAACCATGAAAGTCAATATCCACTTTGGGTTAAAACCATGAAAAGACCAAAATATCCCTTTAAAGATCTGGCTGGAACTGGCTTCATGGTTCATGATGCCCATCACGGACCGTGGTGGGGTCCCATAATAAAAGACTCCAAAAATTATTTTGGAAAGTGTTGCAGAGAAGTCTCTGAACCTTCTTTACGGCCGGCCATTATGGACCGTATTGAGTTTCACAAAAGATCACCACGGGTCGTGGTTCTCACCAGTGATCTAAGGGATTAAATTGGTTGAAAAAATGGCGGATGGCCATTACAAACCGTATTGAGTTTTACGGAAGGCCACCACGGACCGTGGTCCTCTCCTGTCTGAGCAACTTCACTAAAATGGCGATAAATGTTTACTCTGAACTCCAAATAAGGCAAACTTGGTGGCATTGGAAAGAGTATTAAGAGACCTTTGATTTGGTAGGTAATGGGAGATTTGAGTATATATATTCAAGGATATATGATCTCTTAAATTTGACCCATGCAGAATCTTACATCAAAACTCAATCGGTAAGGAAGCTTGAAACTTAACTTTGTGCTTAAGGATTCTTGTGACCTTAAAACATCTCCAAATGTATTCCACACTAAAGAATTAAACTTAAAGCCCATAAGATAGAATGAATGGACCCCTGGACGGACCATCTTCACGGTCCGTGAAAAGCTCCGCGATCCATAATTATCGTCTGTGGCCCTTGCCTTAGGACGTTTCCTAAGGGTTTTGGGTAGGGGTTACCACGGAGGTCTTCACGGCCCGTGGTGCTCACCATGGTCCGTGCTCATATCTTTGCAAGTCTGAACCTCTGAATCTCTACCACGGTTGCTCACCACGGTCTGTGGTTCTCCCCACGGCCCTTGATGGCTTATGAGGTCAACCCCTGGTGCCGGTTTTTGCAACTTTTTGAGATTTCCTCCTTCGATCCTTGGTTTAGTACTTTCCAAATTTTCAGGGTCTTGCAATATCTCCCCCTTGAGAACATTCGTCCTCGAATGAAAACTGTTAGAATAGAAAGAACACGGCACGAGCACTAGCAACCCAACATGAATACAATGATACTTGAAATGCATCAACCATGAGATCTTTAAACTTAAACATAAAACATAACTTTAAAATTCAACTTCACGAACATGCATGCATATGAAGACTTAGGAAAAACTAAAACATAAGAGTCGTAAACATTTGAACATGAATGACTTATTACTTAGACTTGAGTAGAATGAAAGAGATGAGGATAATATTTCATCATATCCGCTTCCGCTTCCCATGTAGCACTTTTGACTTGTTGATTCCTCCAAAGGATTTAACGGAGGAAACTTCTTTGTTCCTAAACCTTTTAACTTGCCGGTCCAAAATTTCAATGGGACTTCTTCATAGGTCAAATTCTCCTTAATATTCCCTACCTCCAAAGGCAAAATAGAGTTAGGGTGTCCCACACATTTTCTCAACATTGACACATGGAACACCGGGTGAATCATGGTCATTTTCGAAGGTAATTCCAACTCATACGCAACTTTTCTAACCCACTTTAGGATTTTATAAAGCCCTACATACTTAGGGCTTAATTTCCCTTTCTTACCAAACCGAACCACACCTTTCATGGGTAAAACCTTCAAATACACGCAATCATCTACATTAAATTCAAGATCTCTTAATCTAGCTTCGAAATATGACTTTTGATAACTTTGAGCCATCTTCAATCTTTATCTGATGATCTTTACTTGATCCAAAGCACCAAGTACCAAATTGGGACCTAAAAAGGTCATCTCACCTACTTCAAACCAACCAACCGGGGATCTACATCGTCTCCCGTACAAAGCCTCAAATGGCGCTATCTCAATACTCGAGTGGTAACTATTATTATAAGCAAATTCAGTGAGCGGTAGGTAATCATCCTAACTCCCTTTGAACTCCAAATACAAGACCTTAACATATCTTCTTGGGTTTGAATCGTCCTTTTGGCTTGCCCATCTATTTGTGTGACACCCTGGAATTTGTTTTGCAAAGACTCGAACATTTCTTCACGTATGGATAGACTCGTACCGGAGGACTTGTAATTCTACACATGAGTTAGGATTAATTCCTAATTATTTGAAGTTTGTTAGATGTTTTTAGGGGTCATAAGGGATCTCTAACACCAAGTCGAGTCCAAAGAACTCCAATCGATTAAGTTTTCGGATGAGTTAGTATAAGGGTCGAACTCGAATATTGTGGAGCATTTGCAGGAGTTAAGACGAGTTCTTGAGAAATTGAGAAGTGCTAGAGTAGATGTGGGGTCACGAAGGACCCCTAGGACCAAGCTAAGTCCAAAAGATTCATCGTGGCTAAGTTTTAGGATGTGTTCATATGAGGGGTCGACTTCTAATGATCCTATCTTTTGAAAGACAACAATCTGGGTGGCCCACAACCCATCAAATTGAAGGTCGTCAAGTGTTCTTTCCAACGCCACCAAAAATGTAATTTTTGGAGTTCGGAGTCAAAAGATATGACGATCCTAAGATGAACTAGCACAGTAGAGATTTTCAGTCCTGGGTTGCAATTGCTGGAAAATTGGGCTTGGCGCCGCAGTGGCGCGACGCGCCACTATTGCGCCAGAAACATGCCTCAGTAGTTTGGGCTCTGGCGTGGTGAGCCACTAAAAGGTGTGCAGGGTTTTTCAAGCCAAATTTCCAGGACCCAAGAACAATGGCCTTGGCGCTGTAAGGGCGCGACGTGCCACTATCGCGCCAGAAACATGCCTCAGTAGTTTGGTCTCTGGCATGGCGTGCCACTACGAGGTGTGCAAGTTTTTAGGCTATATCAGCCTAGCGCAGCAATGGCGCGACGCGCCACTATCGCGCCAGGAGCATTTTTGGCCTATTTTCAGAACTTTTGAGGAGGGGAAATTTGGGAACTTACCCAAATTATATATGTATTACCCTTGGTCTTTTGGGAACACATTTTACAGCCGCACTCTCTCTCTAAAAGCCCTAGGAGCTTCTCTCTCTCTCTCTCTTCTTCTTCATCTTCTTCTTCTTCTCTATTTCCAACAAGGATTTTGTTCCAAGAGCTTCAAGACGTCAAGTTTCCATTGAAGACCCAACAATAAGGTTTCTTCAAAGTCTTCAAACAAGGTATGTAAGGCTAACCTAAAATATGGATTGAGTTCTTCCATATGCCCATAGATGTGTTAGTTAGGAGTTGTGAAAGAGTTGCACCTTCTAGAAAGGTTTTCTTGAAAGTTTTCCCTAAACTATAGAATGTTTTTAGATACAAATGGTCGATTGATGATTTTAATGACTTGAGTTACTAAATAGTTATTTTTCATATTATTAACTACAAATGTATCTTTGTATATAGATTTATAGGTATTGACGATATTCTTGAGTTGAGTTTTATTGAGAGTATGGGTTCATGTTTCATTCACATGAACCCAAGATGAGATTTCTTGTCATAAATGTCTTGAGGTTGAGATGGATAGTTGTGTGTATATATGTATTGATTGGAATGAAAAGAATGAATTGATTAGTTAAGAATGTCCCTTTGCTTCTATAAAATGAACATAGGACAAAATAAGGATTTTGGAGTAAATGTTTGATGATGATGTAAATGATAATATATGATGATGATGTGATGATGATGTCTTGATGACTATGTGAGTGATGACGTGAATGGTGCTTATTTAATATGTATAGAATGATTGATGAAGAGGTATATTGATGATGATGTTATGTGATGAAGTGGATTGGAGTCTAATGTGATTATGTGATATGTGATTTACCTAATTTGATGTGGTTGGAGTCTTATGAGCATTTTGAAAATAAATGATTTTGGAACCATTTTTGCATAAACTATTTATACACTATTTTGAGTTTAAAGAGTAATTATTTTCATCTATGATTTGAAAAGAGTTTAAGCATGAGTTGAGTTTGAGAAGTCTTTTAATTATTTTTGAACACGAGTATTTTGAGTATAAGTGAGTTGAGTATTTTTACTTTAAAATGTCGATTTTTGAGATTGTATAGATTTTAAAGAGAAGAATTTGATGATTTGAGATGAGTCGATTTGAAAGAAGGTCCAATGAGGCCAGATTTGATTGAGTTTTGAAAAGAGTCCAATGAGACTAATTGAGTTAATTTGAAAGAATCTGATGAGACTAAATGAGCATTTTGAGTATTTTACTCACTTGATAGATATGAGCATATTGAGTCTTGGAGGAGTATCGAGCACCGAATTGGGTAAGAGTATAGTCCATACACGAACCCAATACCTGTGTTAACAAATGTCGGGGGGATTGAACCGTTAAAGTCGGATGCTTTCCCGAGAGGTTTGTACTGACATTATAGGACTTGGTTGGATTAGATCCATGATTGGTTGATGCGTTCATACCCTGGCAAGGTATGAACGGACGCGGTAACAACGTCGGCTTGTTGTACTATCACTCGCTCATATGGTGATGGTTGTCGGTTAGAGAAACTCCTAATTGAATGGATTGTGCTTGATATGATGGGTTTGAATATGATTGTAGATGATTGAGTTGAATTGTAAAACATTGCATAATTTAATTTGCATAGTTATTGAGTTGATTGTTGAGTTGATTATTGAGTTGATTGTTGAGTTGATTTTATATGATCGGATTAGGTGATGTGTGATGGATTGGATTATATGATATGTGATTGGATAGTGTACGATGGAAGGGTATATGATTGGATTAGATCGGATCGTATATGACCGAATTGAACCTATTGTATACGATTGGATTAAATTGAATGATATACGATTTGATTGAACTATATTGTGTATGATTGGATTGGATTGTATGGTATATGATTGGTCCTTGTCTAAAAATGTATTATTACTTTAGACTTATGACGCCTTGTTGAATCTCTCTTATCTTTCTGATTTGAGATATTTGGACCGCTGTTATTCTTCCTTGAGGTATGTTTCATTCTGCCATATTATATACTCGTACATTCTACGTACTGACGTCCATTTGGACCTGCATCGTTTTATGATGCAGAGACAGGTTTAAGAGATATTCAATAGGAGCATCATTGGGGATCTATTTGCATTCAACGTATTGGTGAGTCCTCTCCTACATTCGGAGGACACCGCTTATGTATTCTTGCGTCGAGTTAGCCCTTTTCATTTTGATTTGAGATAGCCATGAACATGTCATTGGCACCAATTTGATAGTGGTGATAGAGGCTTCATAGACTAGATAGTGATTGGGTCGAGCAAGTACGTTCTTTCTTTGAAATATTCTTGTGAGACTATTTTAATGACAATGATTGAAGTTTGATTTGTTAGCCCATGGCCTTTCTTTCTTGAGTTAGATTGTTGATTTGGGATTTGCCCACCAAATATTCTCTTTATTTTAAGTCTTCCGCTGATTGAATGAATGAACGGATGTGTGATCAGGCTATGTGGTTCGCTTGGTAGCCAGAAATGGCTTCTGAGTGCCGGTTACGTCTAGGGTACCCTCCCGGGGCGTGACAATTTGAGGATGGAATGCGATGCTTAACTTTACTTTAGTACCGAGGCCCTTTTGAAATGATCTCCAAAAGTGAGAAGTGAATTGAGTACCACGATCCAAAATGATTGACAATGGCACACCATGCAATCTCACCAACTCCCAAATATATAACTTTGCTTAATCTTTGGCCTTATACAAAGTCTTAACATGTAGAAAGTGAGCTGACTTAGTCATTCTATCAACAATCACCCACATAGAATCATGTCATTTTTGAGTATGAGGCAAACCCACTACAAAATCCATATTCACATCTTCCCATTTCCAAGTAGGGATTTCAATATCTTGGGCTATCCTTCACTTGTTGACAATTTGGACGTTCGAACACGAACCTAGTTATGTCCTTCTTCATGCAACCTCACCAATACAACTCTTTCAGGTCTCGATACATTTTTGTTGAACTAGGGTGAATGGAGTATGCAGAATTATATGCCTCTATCAAGATCAAACTCCTTAGGTCATCCATATTTGGAACACAAAATCGACCTTGGTAATATAACACCCCATCTCCCCCTTGTGAAAAGACATCTACCTTATTTTCCTTCACAAACTCTCTCTTTCCTTTATAAACATGGGCCACACTCCCCACAGACACTCTACTAAGTGCATCGGCAACCACATTGGCTTTACCCGGATGATAATTCACACTTATATCATAGTCCTTAAGGAGATCTAGCCACTTTCTTTGTCTTAGATTAAGGTCCGTTTGGGTGAAAAGATATTGAAGGCTTTTATGATCGGTATGAACATCTTCATGTACCCCATAGATGTAGTGCCTCCAACTTTTCAAAGCAAAAACCACGGCCGCCAACTCAAGATCATGGGTAGGGTAGTTATACTCATGCACTTTCAATAGCCTAGAAGCATAGGCTATGACCTTACCGTTTTGCATTAAGACATAACCCAAACCAATCTTTGAAGCATCACAATAAACCACAAACCCTTCTAATCCTTTCGGTAGAGTCAAAATAGGAGTGGAGGTAAGTCGATCTTCAATGAATACCACAACAAAGGTATCAAGGTATGGTTTGAACACCTTATTCATTAGGTCTATGAACACCGTCGGAGTATTCATCAACCCAAAACTCATTACCACAAACTCAAAGTGACCATACCTTGTCCGGAATGCCATCTTGGGAATGTCCCACTCCCTCACCCTTAGTTGGGATAGCCGAACTGAAGGTCGATCTTGGAGAAGTGGCTTGCCCATGCAATTGATCAAAGAAGTCGTCTATCCTAGGAAGTGGATACTTATTCTTAATATTTACCTTGTTCAATTGCCGGTAGTCTATGTACATTTGAAGCGACCCATCCTTCTTTCTTACAAATAACATAGGAGCACCACATGGCGAGATACTTGACCTTATGAACCCCTTTTCTAGAAAGTCATTCAATTGTTCCTTCAACTCTTTCAATTCTGTTGGGCCATTCGGTAAGGAGGGATAGAGATAGATTAGGTATCAGGGAGGATATATATACCAAAATTAACTTATCTTTTGGAAGGAACACCGAAAATGTCATCGGGAAAGACATCAGGAAAGTCATTGACTATAAGGACTGACTCAAGAGGAGGACTTTCGAAGTCAACATCCATAACCCTCACCATGTGGCAAATACAATCCTTAGCAAACAATTTTCAAGCCTTGCTACAAGAAATGAATCTACCCTTCACTACTGAATCACGACCCTCCCATTCAAAAATGGACACATTTAGGAATGAAAACTTGACTTGACGAGTCCTACAATCTATGGTAGCATAAGATACATATAACCAATCCATCCCAAGGATGACATCGAAATATACCATGTCAAGCTCTATAAGATCACAAGGAACAACTTTATGCAGGATGGACACAGGATAACCCTTGTAGACCTTTCTAACCACAACCGACTCACCCACGGGGGTAGACACCAAATAAGGCTCTACTAACATTTTGGTAAATATATCAAACCCATTAGCTAATAATGGAATAAAAAATGACAAGTTTTTACCCAGATCCAACAATGCATACACATCAAAAGTAAAGACCTTCAACATATTGGTAACAACATTTGGTGCTTCCTCAACCTCGTGTCTCCCATTCAAAGCATAGAAACGGTTGGTGCGTTGTCCACATCCTTGAGCTTTTTGGCTATGAGCAACTTGGCCTTGAGGCCTACCACTACAACCACCTCTACATCCCAAGCATGATGACCCGGTTTGTCGCATTGAAGCACGTATTTAAGCCTACTAAACACTCTCTTTTGTGGGTCCTCCCACACTTCTTACATGGGGGAAAAGCTTGGGCGCCAACATTCTCTCTTAGGATCATTTGGTTGGGACCTTTGTCCTTGTTGAACTTTGGAAGAGGAGTATTGGTGGAACCTTTTTCCCATAAACCGTCGCCTATCTTGAACTTTGTCATCGCTACCATAACGAGACCTTTGAGGGTTAGACCCTTCACCATCCACTCTAACTTTCTTGAACCCTCTAGACCTCTACCTCAACCTCTCGTCTTTGATTTGTTCGGCATAAGTTATTAACCGAGAGATATCCATCTCCTTGACCAACATGGCTATTTTGCACTCCTTGGACACCAAGCTTGAGACGCCGGAAATAAACGTACTTATCCTTGCCTGATGGTCAGAGACCATAAAGAGAGCATACTTGGACAATTTTGTAAACTTGAGGGAATACTCCCTCACACTCATACTCCCTTGATGGAGGTTGATGAGATCTTGGATTTTGGCCTTCCTAAGCTCCAACGAGAAGAAACGGTCCAGGAAGGTACTTTTTGAACTCTTTCCATTATATCGGTCCCCTTTCTTCATTCCTCTCAACAATCCATTGCTTATACCACACTCGAGCCATGCCTTTTAGTTAGTAAGTCATTAGTTCAACTTTTTCAATCGGTGACACGCTCATGAAATCCACCATCCGGTACTAGCTTAGAACCATCGAACTCGGGTAAATTCATACTTTGAAAATCCCAAATCTGAGAGGCTAAATTTTGTACTTGAGGAGGAGGGACACCTTGATTCCCTTGGTGGGATACAACTTGAGCCAATAATGCGACAATGTTGTGGAACTCGGCATGAGTTACCCCTTCCTCATGATGTGGGATATCCAAAATCGGAGGAGCTTGGTCCTCATCATAAACCCTTGCTCTTGGAGGTGCTCTTCCACGAGGCATTATCTAAAGAACATAAAATTTATTGTTAGTTAGAGGAAAACTTAGGACACTCTAGGGCATGACATGAATTGAAAGAAGCGAAGACCCTCCTAAACGTCCCATAGTCTAATATTCATAGTTGTGGTGCACTTCACAACTATGAACAAGACTCTATTTGATGTGGTATGTTGGACTCCGAGGACTATTTTAAAAACTCGTGCTCCGATAGTTCTACAAGGTCGTTATGGAGGGTCCTATAAAGGTTTTTTAAAAAAACTGATGGAATGTCATATCACCAAAAAAACATGGCTAACACATTAAAAACTAAAAAAATTGCCTAATTCCTGTTGAGTGACCCCTAAATACTAAGAAAATATGCTTAGGCTATATGTACTACTCCCTAGGCCGTTACAGAGGGTCCTAAAAGGTTTTACAAAAAAATTGACCAAAATCCATATCATCAAAAAATTCATGGGCTAACACACGAAAAACTAAAAAAATCGCATAATTCTTATTGAGCGACCCCTAAATGCTAAAAAAAATATCATAGATCATGCCAGGATACACATACTCTTCCACAAGGTCATAACGGAGAGTCATGTAAATGTTTCACAAAAAATTAGCCGAAAATTATATCAAGAAAACATTTATGGCTAACACACACGAAAAAAGTGAGAAAATTGTGTAATTCCTGTTGAATGACCCTTAAATACTAAGAAAGTGTTGTAGATTGTGCCAAGGCTCACATATTATTACCTCAGTTCATTACGGAGGATCTTGTAAAGATTTTTCAAAAAAAGTTGATCGAAAGTCATATCACTAGTAAATTCATTAGTTAACACACACGAAAAATTGAGAAAATCGCCTAATTCTTGTAGACTGGCCCTAAATGCTAAGAAAAAGTTATGTATCAACCCAAGGAGACACGTATTGTTCTCACATGTCTTTACGAAGGGTCATGTTAATATTCGGCAAAAAAATTGACCGAAAGTCATATCTCCAAAAAATTAATAGGCTAACACACTTAAAAATTTGAGAAAATTGCCTAATCTCTGTTGAGTACCCGTAAATGATAACAAATTTTCGTAGATCATGCCAATGCTAGATGTATTGTTTCCCCAAGTCGTTACTGAGGTACCTATAAAGATTTTGCAAAATAATTGACTGAAAACCATATCATCAAAAATTCATGTGCTAACACACACTAAAAATTGAGAAAATCAGCTAATTCATATTAAGTGACCTCTAAATTCTAAGAAAGTATCATTGATCATGTCGAGGTTTCACATACTGTTCCCCCAAGTTACTGAGGGTCCTCTAAAAGTTTTGGAAAAAACAAGTCGAAAATCATATCACCAAAAAAATTATGCACTAAACACACTCGATAAACTGAGAAAATTGCCTAATCTCCGTTGTAGCCCCTAAATGCTAAGAAATTTCCATGCATCATGTTGAGGCTAAATGTACTACTCCCCTAGGTCTTTACAGAGAATACTGTAAAAAAAATCATAAAACTTTTAATGAAAGTCATATTACTAAAAAAATCATGGGCTAACACATATGAAAAACCGAGAAAATAAAGTAATTAATGTAGAGTGGCCCCTAAATGCTAAAATAATGTCATACTACATGTATTGTTCCTATGGGTTGTTATGGAAATTCATGTAAAAAATTTACAAAAAAATTGATCGAAAGTCATATAACCAAAAATATTCATAGTCTAAAACACACAAAAACTAAGAAAATTGCCTAATTCTTGTTAATGGCCTCTAAATGCTAAGAAAATATAGTAGTTAATGTCAAGGCTACACGTACTATTCCCACGGGTTGTTACAGAGAGTCTTGTAAAGGTTTTGCAAAAATTTTGAACGAAAGTCAAATCACCAAAAGAATTCATGGGCTCACGAAAAAACTGAGAAAATCATCTAATTTATTTTGAATGTTTCCTAGATGTTGAGAAAATATCATAGATCATGTCGCGACTACACATATTGTTCCCCCAAGTCGCTACAGAGGATTATATAAAGGTTTTGCAAAAAAATTGAATTAAAGTTGTATCACCAAAAAAATCATGGACTAACACACGAAAAACTGAAAAAATTGTCTAATTCTTGTTGAGTGGACCCTAAATGCTAAGAAAAAGTCGTGGATCATGCCTAGACTACACGTATTATTCCTACAGGTCTTTTTAGAAGGTCTTGAAAAGGTTTTGCAAAAAAATTGATCACAAGTCATATCACCAAAATATTCATAAGCTAACACACATGAAAAACTGATAAAATCACCTAAATCTTGTTTAGTGATCTCTAAATGTTAAGAAATTATTATGGATCATGCAGAGGCTATATGTACTATTCCACCAAGTCATTATGGAGGGTCCTATAAAGGGTTTTTAAAAAAATTGATCGAAAACCACATCACAAAAAAATCATGGGCTAACACGCACGAAAAATTAAGAAAAATATTTAATTTATGTCAAGTGGCCTCAAAATACTAAAAAAAGTATCGTGCATCATGCCCTGGCTACACCTACTATTCCCATAGGTTGTTACAGAGGTTTCAGTAAAGGGTTTTCAAAAAGATTTACCAAAAACAGTACCACTAAAAAATCATGGGCTAACACACAGGAAAATCTTATAAAATTGCTTAATTCCTATTGAGTGACCTCTAAATGCAATGAAAATGTTGTGTATCATGTCAAGGCTACACGTACTATTCCCTCGGATCGTTACAGAGGGATCTATAAAGGTTTTACAAAAAAATTAATCAAAAATAATATCTCTAAAAATTTCATTGGCAAACATAAAAAAATTTGAGAAAATCGTCTAATTCATATTGAGTGCCCCTAAATGCTAAGAAAGTGTCATGGATCATGCCGATGTTACATGTATTGTTTCCCCAGGTCTTTATAGAGGGTCCTATAAAGAATTTGTAAAGAAAATTGATTGAAAGTCATATTATCAAAAAATCATAGGCTAACACATACAAAAAAGTGAGAAAATCGTCTAATTCATGTTGAGTGGCCCCTAAATGTTAAGAATATTTCGTGGATCATAATGAGGCTACGCATACTATTCTCCTAGGTCATTACCGAGGGCCCTATAAATATTTTATAAATAAATTGATCGAAAGTCATATTACCAAAAAATTCATAAGTTAACACACGCGAAAAATTGAGAAATTCGCTTAATTCCTTTTGAGTGACTCCTAAATGCCAAGAAAGACTTGTCGATCATATTGAGGCTACACATACTGTTTCCCAAGTTACAGAGGGTCTTGTAAAGACTTTGTAAAAAAAATCACCGAAAGTCATATTACCAAAAAATTCATGAGCTAACACACACGAAAAATTTTAAAAATCGCCTATTTCTTGTTGAGTGATTCCTAAATGCTAAGAAAGTGTTGTGGATCATGTCGAAGTTACACATATTGTTCCCTAAGGTCGTTAAAAAAAGTCCTGTAAAGGTTTGAAAAAAAATTGACAAAAAGTCACATTACCAAAAAAAATCATCGGCTAACAAACATGAAAAACTGAGAAAATCAGTTAATTCTAATTGATTGGCCCTAAGTGCTAAAAATAAGTGTCATGGATCATGCTGATGCTACACGTATTGTTCCCCCATGTCGTTACAGAGAGTCCAACAAAGGTTTTGTAATAAAATTAATCAAAAGTCATATCAACAAAAATTTCATAGACTACACATACGGAAAAAAAATCACATATTTCATGTTGAGTGACCTCTAAATGCTAAGAAAGTGTTGTAGATCATGTCAAGACTACACTTACTGTTCTCCCAAATCGTGATGGAGGGTTCAGTAAAGGTTTTACAAAAATAAATGACCGAAAACCATATAATCAAAAATTCATGGGGTAACACATACGCAAAACTGAAAAAATTGCCTAATTACTGTTAAGTGTCCCCTAAATGCTAAGAAAATATTGTGGATCATGTCGAGGCTACATATATTGTTCCTCCAGTTCATTACAGCGGGTCCTGTAAAGGTTTGGCAAAAACAATCGATCGAAAGTCATATCACCAAAAAATTTATGGCTAAACCACACAAAAACTAGAAAAATATTTGTCTAATTTCTGTTGAGTGGCCCTTAAATGCCAAGAAATATCGTGAATCATGGTAAGGTTCCCCCAGTTCATTACAGATGTTCTTTTAAATGTTTTGCAAAAAAATTTAACTGAGGATAAACGTATTGTTCTCCCGGGTCGTTACAGGGGGTCCTGTAAAGGTTGTACAAAAAAATTGAACGAAAGCAATATCACCAAAAAAATATTGAGCTGACACACAAAAAACTAAAAAAAACTGCTTAATTCCTGTTAATTGACCCCTAAGAAAGTATCGTGGATCATGTCAAAGCTACATTTACTCTTCTTCTGGTTGTTACAGAGGGTCCTATAAAAGTTTTACAATTTTTTTTTACCGAAAGTCATATCACCAAAAAAATTATTAGTTAACACATACGAAAAACTGAGAAAATTGCTCAATTCCAATTAAGTGACCCTTAAATATATACTAACAATTGAGATAACCTTGAATTCTTGTTTAATTTGTGGCACATAAACTCTAATAAGATAATAGTGATATTAGCCTCTAAAATAATAATATCATTTAATAGGTCATGGCCAATGGACTCATAAAATTTGAGTTCGAATAGAGTCGGTCACACATATTTCAGAAAATTTATGAAAATAAACATAAAAATCAAGATAATCTTGAATTCCTGTTTCATGACACATAAACTCCATAAAAAAACAACTTTCGATCAACCAATGAACCCCTAAAATTTAATGTCAAAAAGAATCGGTCATATATATTTTGGAAAATCATGGGGTAATACACGCGAAAGGCTCAAATAATCATGAATTCTTATTTCGTGACACAAAAAAGGGCAGCCCGATGCACTAAAGCTATCGCTATGCGCAGGGTCCGGGGAAGGGCCCGACCACAAGGGTCTATTGTACGCAGCCTTACCTTGCATTTCTACAAGAGACTGTTTTCAAAGCTTGAACCCGTGATACAAACTCAAAAAATATATACCCCTTTCGAGAAGACTGAATATCATTTTATAGATATCACCAATGAACCCAAAAAAATTGAGCTCAAACAAAGTCGATCAAACATATATCGAAAATAATAATAACCAGCAACTACTACTGGCTCATCATCAGTACTAGGGGTGGCAAAATCAAACCCAACCCGTCCAATCCGTTTAAGTTTGGATTGGTTATTGACTCACTCATTCATTAGCTTAACCCATTTCAACTCATTAAAAATTAGGTTGATATGTAATCTAAATTGGCTCATGAGAAATCTTGTTAAAATATTTTTAAAAAACTTTTTTTTTTCAATTTGATATATTATATATAGTCATAATAAAGAAAAAAAAATTATTAGGTACTAAAATAGTTTAAAAGAACAAATAAAAAAGAAAAAATTTCATAAATGGCAAACATATTAAGCTTAATCTATGGGTATAGTTTCTCTAATTATTCTCCATAGCTATATTTATGTTTGCTATGGTCATTAATGTTTGTATATTTCGTTGCATTATACAAATTAGTCTTTCTCGTTTGTAGATCTTGCTGCATTATACAAATTATTCGCTATATATTAGCTTCTACATTTGTATATTCGCTTTCATATGTGTATATTAACTTTCAGATTTGTATATTCGTTTTCAGATTTGTATATGAGCCCCAAAATTTGTATAATAGCAAATTTCATTAAACTATACCCAATTCGTGTAATTAATTGAAATTATACTCTTATCGTATAATTATAGTAGTAATATTTGTCAATTCGCATAACTTTCCCATAAAACAATTAAGCTTAGTAAAAATTGGATTAGGTTGGGCCTTGACCCGTTATATAGCCTATTACCTAACCCATTTTGACCCAACCCGTTTTGACCCAAAAAAATTTGAATTGGGTTGGGTTGAGACTGGGTATTGACCCAATTATTGTCTTAATCCATTATGACCCGTCCAAATTTGACCCAATCCGTCTAACTGGCACCTCTAAATTCAGTACCATGTACTCAAGCATCTTCATCGGACGTGAACTTGTTAAAGAATGCAGATTATCGGGATGGACTTTTTTACATCTATTGTAGAGCTCGATCACTATTGATCATTTCTTCTCAGTCAATTGACTAAACTTTCACCTTAGCTTGTTGGCGAGGATTTGATTCGCACCTTATAATTCCGTTCCCCATTACCTCTTTAAAAAAGGAAAAAAAAAAGAACTCATGCAAAGAAGATATTCAAGTATCCTCTCACAAAATTATATAAACTTGATGAAAAATGACTTAAGACCCTGTTTGGATTGGCTTAAAAGTTCGTCAAACCTACTTTTAAGTTAAAAATAACTTTAAATAAGTTTTAAATGACTTTAAAAAAGTTAAAAACCAAAAATAAGACTCCCTATTTTTTTATTTTTTGACTTGAAAGTCATTTTAGTTTGACTTTTTATTTTTTAACTTAAAAACTCTTTTTTTCAACCAATCCAAACGGGTTCTTAGACGTATATTGGATTTGAGAGAATCTTCATAAGTTTAGCAGAGAATATCTGCTTATTCTCAAACACAAATCCAAAATACACATATCATGCTTGGATGTCCCAATTATCCTGTTCTTTGATTTCAATTACCACCTGTATTTTTTTGTGCTTCGATTATCTAATCGCATTATTCTGTTGTCATCATATTATTCTTTCTTTTGTATACTGTGTACTGCTTTCCATTTCACATTTATGTATTCCCTTTTTCAAATTGCTTGGAAATACTTTATTTAAGCCAATAATCTATTAGAAATAGTCTCTCTATCTCTACGAGATACGAGTAAGACATGCATACACTTACTCTTCTTAGACCCCATTTGTGACATTACACATGATATGTTGTTGTCATGCTGAAATACATCTCAACAAAGTTACACTTGTTAAAACTGTAGAGTAGTCAGCTATTTAGTAGCTATTCTCTTTACACATGAATGAAGAAACCTCAAGCAGCTTACAAATCCAGATACAGAGGGGTCATAAACCCAGGAGGATAAATAAACCTATACAACATTTCAAAAACCATTTATGTGCAGCAACAATGACAATGTATATAATCAATCAAGAAGTGCTTTCATAATATATAGCACTTCCATTTCTAAAGAGGATAAGAAAAGGAAATATGAATTCTCTGAAGCAAAACTTCTACTTCCTTGGAGAAGAAAGAATAATGTAGTGGGGAATAAAGCAACTCCGCAGGCTCCCAAACGAGAAGATGCATACTATGCGCAGATCTTTAGGATTTTACTTTTCAGCTCTTCGTCCTTGACTAATCCTTGGTAACCCACCTTTGACCACGAACTTGTATAGCACCAAAGTTCTGATCACTGCTACTCTCTCCTCCACTTTCTGCACTGGTATATTCAGATTTTCGACGGTGCTTCTTCCTCCTAGAAGTTCCACTATCACTTACGCTTCCATTCAAAAGGGGATCATCTATCCCACGTATGACTCTTCTTGTTGGAGATGATGAGGCAACACCACTATTATCTTTTGTTTTTCTCCCTATGTCATGCTTCTTTATGTTCTGAGAGATTTTATGTAATTTTTGAATTCCTTTCTCTACAGGTTCTACTGCTTGGGTTACTGTGAATTTCAAGTCATTCACTATCTGCTTGCAGGACCAGAAATTATTGTTAGCAAGGAGAAGAGTGAAAGATGGAGACAGTAGGCTCAACGGAATAAATTTAAGAAAATTCAAGCTTAGCTCAAGAGTAAACAGGACATGATCGAGTTCGAGCTGCAACTCAAGCTTATAGTATATACCCTTGTTTGACGAGATAAGCTTATATTAGATATTCCTTCAACCCAATTTACATGAGTATTTTCATTTAAGAATGTCCCAACATGTTTGCAGCACTCCACTAATAATATAAACTATACAATATTCACTACTTTCAAGAATTGTTTAGCATACAGAAAACTTTGATGTGATCATTTTTCTATTAAACTAATTTATAACTACTACTCAAGCATTTTGTTAAACCATCATGATTAAAGTTTTGGCAGTGAGAAAAAAATCAATTTCTCACAATGGGCAGAAAATAGTGATACCGGAAAGTCGCACGGATTCTGTTCAACCGCAGAGAGATGACAGACCGTCTGCAATCATTAGTAATTGAAATAGGTTGACTTTATTAGGACGGCGAGGACATATTGGTAAGTACGAAGTGTGTGTGAGAGGAGAATGCACTTTGAATCCTCAGAATATGATGAACTCCTAAGACTAGAGAAATCAAACAATAGGAACTGTGAGTAGGAGGAGAAAACACTCCAATTCCCTGGGATGATCATTTCATCTATCCTTGAACTTTGTGTCATTAAAAATAATAGTATCCGGAATTGGATGACACTTAAATGGGCTAAAAAGCATACTTGAGATGTCAGGATTTGCAATAGAAAGTTATTAGGTTTAGACACACTAATAGGTAGCTTCAAAAACAACATGGGCTCAAAGCATAAATAGCAAGGAGAAAGATATGCTTACATATTCACCACCTCCAATAAAGATATCTCTAACACTTTCTCTTATGGTTGTTCCGCCCCTATCATCAATGTCCAGTTGAGGAAGACGTGATTTGGTGCGACGTTCACTATCTCTAACCTCGTCAGGATCTACTGGCAAATCAGCAGATACATAATCTCCAAGAACTGCAACATCCCCAGTAAAACAGTCTCCCATCAGCTCGTATGGCTTGGCAGGGAAGACATAGAGGTGGACCACAGAAGCAATGCCCATCTGTACTGGATGAATAACAAGAGCTTTTAAACTTCAAAATTTTGGAGGAATATCAAGCATCAATATATCACAAATAGGAGCTTAGTGTCTATATTCATCAGTGACATTACCCATCCCTCGACCCTCATACCCCAAAGAAACCTTCAGAAAAATAAAAATCATGGGCAGGGTTTGTGCTTATATTTTCTTCCTTCATTTTATGGGTAGGGGAAAGAAACTTGCCTTTGACCCTAAATAAAGAACAAAGCAGTCCTGAAATACTCCAGGGTCAACAATATGAAACCTCACAACGGGACAAGCAAATTCTAAAGCATTATGCAGGCAGTTAATGTCTAAAAGAAGAGTTATTGAGAGCAGCTTTCGACAATAATAGGCATCAGTTCCAGTAGCACATCAGTATGCATCATAAGCATAGATCAAATGGCACATGGATGCATCAGTTGTAAAACATAACATGTTGAACGAATGCAAGATCCATCATGTATGTTTAGAGCTTATCTTCAAGTTTTGTAGCCCACACGTTAATGAAATAACAAGCAACATTGTGTGCAATTCCTTAGGAGCAATCACAAAAGAAAATTCCTGATGGCCCAAACAAGACGTTTGGTATTAGAAGTAATAAAAACATGCCCAGTTCCAGAACAATTACCTCAATGCATATGATAAAATCTTGAATGCTGGATTTAAACTGTAAAGCTTGGGTTATTGGACTTTTAAGGAAACCAAGTGTAGAAAGCAGGGCTATTGCCAGGCCTTGCCACCACGTTAAGAAAACAATTGACTTGAAAGTTAGAAACTTGTACAGCGGCTTGATGTGAGATAATTCATCCTTTGTAATAGTATAAAATTGAACTAAGCAATACAATGCCCATGATTGACTGAAATTCAAAACCACAGCCATATATGGATACCTACAAAGACAAGACAGATAATGTAAGAGATATCTTGGACATTTATTTCATTACTTACATGGTCAAATCAGCATGATATCATGGTATTGAATGTCAAAATATTTCTAGACAAATAATTATTTATAGGAGTATTTGCCAAATAGGTGCAGCTTTATACCCATAAATTGAATATTGAGGCCTATGCAGTCACTATTCATGAATTATTGCGGGATAGACTTCCACTCAAACTTAACACCCTTTGCCTGGCTGGCTGGCTGTCTCATATAAAATGTATGCACATAAAGACATGATAACTTAAGCTTCGCCAAAAGGCACACAAAGACAGTCTCATGCTGGATGGCACCAAGGAGGATAAAATGAAGGAATATTTTCCCATTATCCGAGGAAAGTGGCAAAGGACCATCGGTATCATGGGAAGAAAACAAAAACGTAGGATACAAAGATTATTTGATCAAAGCGATGGATAAAAGGCCAAATCCAGCTGAAAACAAGAAGAAGAGCGTTTCTTACCCACAATTCCATTTGAAGTCTCCTTCACAATATACATCAAAACCTTCCAGAATCACTGCTAAAGTAGCAGTAAATGCTTTGATTATCATCTGCAGATTTTGTGTTGTATATATTTAAGTCAAGAGACGAGAAAGCTTGACGGTCCAAAGGAATATAGGCTCTAAGTCAGGCACTTACATATTGGACAATTCCAAACTTGATAACTTGGTAGACCCACTGACCAAGTTTCCATGGCTTGAAAATATAATTCATGGGAAAATGATGCTTAACAATCCCCTTTTCAGAGCCATGCTCTAGTAGTGGCATCTTTGAACCTGCACGTCCTTCCCTCTTCATAAATTGTATGGTCCTCTTTTCTCCACCTAATTCAAAAAAAATGGAGGGGAAAAACGAAAGGAAGAAAAACACAAATAACTGAGCAGGTTCACATAAGAGATTTTGGATACATTTTGCTGGTGACCAGTGGTATCGACTAGTAAAATCAAACCAAGACAAATTTAAGCTTTGCAAACTTCACTTAACATTTTTACAGTATAGGGGCACTTAAGAAGAACACATAGCAAATAAGGCACACCAGCCCTTTATATCAAGCAGTCAAACTTCAGTTGTCATACCAACAAGAAACATGTGAGCATGTGTGTGTGTGTGTGTGAGAGAGAGAGAAGGAATCTGCTAATGAATAGGAGAACGACAATGAATAGCTATCACATCTTCTCAAGTTGCAAAACAAGGGAAAAAACTCTTTCTTTATGCAGGAAGGTTAGTTGGGTTACTTTCCTAAATCTAAACATTAGATGGAAGTGGCCAAGTAATCAGACTTAACATAGAAAATATCCATACCTAAACATGCAACAAGATACCTCCCAAAGCAGTACATGGCAAGGGATTCATAACAATCACGCAGTATCCCAATTTCAACAGTAATCGCCGGATTTACCAATGACACAAACTGAAAAATAAGCCATATTAGAGAATTAACCAAGTAAACTCCTGTGGGTCTATGACAATAACTCACAAAGTCAAAACGAGCTGAGATCTTCAACAAAAATGATTGCCTTTGCTGTGCGTTTAACTTAATCCCGTAAGATTTTAACAAAACTTTGTGAAACAAATATCATAAATATCAACTTCGAATATCCAGGACTAAACCGTCTCTCATTATTTTCCTTCACTTTGATGGAGTGTGAAAGTGAAGGCCCTTACCAAGGAATGTCAATGTCTAATATACAAAGAGATAAAAACTTTGAACACTTGACAAATGTTACTACTTCTGAAATTGAGGATAGTATGTTCTGCTCTCTTTCAAATTTGCTTTTTTTCTCATATGATTATGATATGTACCTCTATAACCGTTAGACAATTTGTATGTTATCATATTAAATTCACTTTTTCCTATCGGTGTTATCACCTTCAACTAGCAACCAACTTGAACACTATTAACATATCTCTTCCTTGTTTTTCTTCTCTGAAGTTTTTACTGTTTATTTCTTTTCAACATAAGATACTAATGAACCTGAGCAATAAGGTTATCTTCCTCCTTTTTTTCCCTTTCAGTACCTCTTACTGACAAACCTCTATATTTCATTTTGCCTCCTCAACGACTGAGCTTTATCACTATCATTGTTATTGATATTAACAAGTGATCATGACAACTCGTTGATCTTTTTTTTTTTGGATAACCATGGTGTCCGGACTAGCTTGCGCGTACCTCGACAAGATGTCAGAGGATATCTGCTACCTCCCACCAGCAAACAGGTATAAGGTAACTCTGTCCACCAAGACTAGAACAGATAGATACCTGCTACCTCTCACAAGCAAACAGGTATAAGGTAAATCTGTCCACCAATACTAGAACAGATTGAAAAGAAATCACCTAATTTTTAGTCTCTACGGAGATTGAACCTGAGACCTCATGTTCCTCAACTCACTCCATTAACTACTAAGCCACATTTTCAGTTTGGTATTTGGAGAAAGATTTTGTCTTTCTGCAAATCCCAACTCATATAACTTAGAAAATCAAGGAAAATGGAAACAGAAAAACTCACTGATTCAACAGCATAACAAGGTACCATCAATATCACTCCAATCAAAAACTTTTGTTCCTGCCATTACAAAACAGATACATATAGAATCATAAAAACTGAAAGAAAACATCAAAAAGTAGAGTTTTTTACCTCTGGATTTTTGTAAACTGATAAGTGATCGAAAATGAGATACATAGAGAATGCGAATGTAAGGATTACGAAGAACCCAGCAACTAGAGTTGCCCATATAGGTGCTGAATAACTGCTAAGCAGATTCAAATAATCCGATGAAATTGACATTATCCTCTGCATCCAGCTACCTTTTAGGGTTCAAATTCGTCTAAAATTTTGAATTTTTTTTTCCTAATGATCAAATTGTTCCTCCTAAAATTGAGATCAAATGATGAATCATCGATAAACGGAATACTTGAAAATTGAGTTTTCAAATTGAGCTTAGCTTTTTAAAGTTTTTTTTTTCTTCCTAATTTTGAATCGGTACTATTGAATGTTGAAAAGAATTAAGAACCCGCCTTTTATTCGGATATTCGGAGACTAAAAAAGATTATTAAATTAAGAAAGGATAAAGATGGAAAATGATCAAAATGGTCTTTATTATTATATATATATAAAAAAATGGTTTCATTTGGTACTGAATGTTAAATATGATGGAAATGATTTTAATTAATGTATTACAAAAAGTGATAATTTGGTCCTAAATTATATAAGTCAAAGAGTTAAAAAAATATTCTCTTTCTTTTTAGTTGTCATGTTATTTAAAAAATTAGATTACATTAATTTAATATTTTAAAATTAAAATTTAAATATTCAAAAATTATATAAAAATTACAATAAATTGAGCCGTCCAACTCAATTAGAAGGAGATCCTTGACACTTTAAGAATTTTTCTAATTTCATATTACAACAAAAGTAAAGCTTGTTCAAAAACTTAACTTTAAACGGCACAAAGAAAAATATCATGAGAAAAATAAATTCTTCTGAGTTATAGCATTTTATGGTTAAACCTTGCATTAAGATTTTTAGCAATATTTTTTTTTAGGTTTAATTTCTCTTTCTTGTTCTTTTTTGGTTTGATTCTGATAGAGATTACACAAATTTCATAGTGTCAAGAGCTAATTACATCATATCTCTACTTTTTCCAAATTTATAAAAATTTCTTGAATTTGGTGGAATCCGAATACATCACGACTAGGGGTGTACATGGACTGGATTGGTTCGGATTTTTTACAAACCAAACCAAACCATTTGTGTCGGTTATTAAATCTATAAACCAAACCAAACCAATAAAAGTCGGGTTTTTCGATATCAATTTTTTTCGGATTTTTTTGGATTTTCCATTTTTTTTGAGTTTATCGGGTTTTTCATAGTATCTAATAAAAAACACAGAACAATGCTTCTTAAAAAGAGTTCTAGTACAAAATATCAACATATAAGATGGAGGCAGAACACTGTTTGAAGTTTTAACTTTATAATATAACTTTATAAGATGGGTTTTTTTAGTATATTATTTAGATGGGGTTCTCAAATCCAAATCTAAATGTAAGAAAAAAAACAAAATTATGAAAATTTTAAAAAAAATATTTATAAATTACATTTTAATAAATATTTTTATGTATAACATAATTTAAAAATAGTATATCTATAATCGGGTCGATTTGGGTTCGGTTTGACCTTTTTTAGTTAAAACCAAACCAACCCTATAATGGTCGAATTTTTTTTTCAAACACCAAACCAAGTCAACCCAACCACTAGTTGGGTTTTTTTTCCGGTTTGGTTCGGTTTGTCGGTTTGATGTGGTTTATCAGTTTGCCTGTACAACCCTAATCATGAACGTTCTGATACATCACGTAAGTGATGTATCCGATCGATACATCGTGTAAATGGTTGTATCCGACGTCCCGATTTATCGCGTGAAGTGATGTATCCGAAGTTTCGATATATCACGTGAAGTGATGTATCAGAGAATAGGAGAGAGTAGGAATTTTTGCAATTGTTTCAAGAGGTAGAAAATTTTAAAAAATATAATAAAATAAGTTGTGTATTTATGTAAATTTTTTTTAATTCTTTGGTCACACAGATTGCATATCATTTAAATTTTGTTCTCTTTAACTTCCTTTTTATGTTGCACTAAATTGTTAATAATACATAGCTAGCATAAATACTAACCAAAATTAGAGACGAATCACAAATTTTAATTTGACGACATTTAAGATTCTTAATACTGATATTATTTCACTTTCAAAATTATGAATCAAAATTAAAAAAAATTAAACTTTTTGCGTCAAGCACCGAATCCCTTCGGATCAAAGTATATTTGTGTTCTTTGTTTGCTAGAATGGCAATGATTGTTACAAGAAATCACAAGAGCTTTGTGTTTTATATTTTTCTAAAATGACTTTTATTGATGACAAAACCAAGAAAATATTGCAAAAATAAAAATAAAAGCATACAAAGACTAAGAGTCTATTTGGATGGACTTATTTTCAGTAACTTATAAGTTGAAAAATGTTTAAAAAAAAATTAAAAAAAATAAGTAGGTGCAACCCAAATTATTTTTTTTGACTTATAAGCTATTTTCAACTTATAAGCTGCTTAAAATAAATCTATCTAAACAAACCCAATTATTTCTTGGGGCTTATTTTAAACACAAAATGACTTTAAATTGACTAGTCAAACACTCAAAAAAACTGAAAACAATCGGGCTGTCCTTTTTTTTTTTTTTTTTTATAAGCCAATTCAAGGGGCTCTAATAATGGAATGATCATGAATGAATTCATGGGTCTTTTTATTTAATGCAAATGTTGTCCATGATAAATAAAGAGGCTATGTTGTTAATGATGATCAATTCGGCCCAACTTGGAAGCTCAAGAGGATCCATTAATGCAAAGCCATTGGGCCACGAATATTGCATCACAATTCATATTTGGGTTCAAAGCACCAAATTCTACCGCAGTGAGCTTGAAGTCCAGGACTACGCCTGCACAGGTGTCACCCAACTCTGCTGCAATGACAGAGTTGCAGACCAAGGTAGCATCGTTTTTTCCAGAAACTACATATTATGGAAAACGAAAAAATATTCTCAGTCATGATGACAATAATTATATTTAATGTAATCAATATAAACGTTAGGCTCAACATTACTGAAGAAAAAGAGGCCAGGTCTCAACTATCGGACTATTACTATATCAAACGCACTCCACGAATAAATTAATTGAGTGATTAGACTGATAGAGAGATCAACACTATCAAACAAAAAGTGGCAACCTCAACAACCAATAATGTGTACTGATGGGACTCAAAATATATATTCTCTCGTCTCAATTTATGTCGTATTATTTGATTGAGCATACAATTTTAAATTTTTTTTTTTTTGAAAACTTAAAATCTAAAATAAGTCTTAGATTAGTGATGAAGCCAAAATTTAAAATTTATGAATTTATAATTAAATATTCCTACATACATCATTGGTTTCCTAATACAAAACTACACTGTATACACAAAATTCTCTTGGTTCAATAGCTAATATTGTAGAACTGCCCTGCGTTAAAAATTCATGTGACTAAAAATCAATCAAAATGCTTCAATTCCAAAATCAATAAAAATGCTTTAAAAGTCTATCCATCTATCTATCCACAATTTCAATATATATGAACCCATTTTTTTTTATATGAACCTATTTAATGGAAAAAGAGCAAAACATTAGAAACATGTAATTTTAAACATGTCATAATATTTCTGTCATTATAAAAACTTCTTATTTAAGACAAATTGAAAAGTTTAAATTAAAGTGGTTTCTATATTTAATAAGAAATTATTCTTTTATAAACAGACTAAAATAGCAATACATTCACATAAATTGAAATGGAGAGAGCATTATATTCTTTTCAGGAATACTTTACTCCATCTATCTGAATGATCAATCTCACGATTCAAAACATTCAAATTTACCGGCAATTTGTCTACTCTCAACAGCCAGTACAATTATGAGAAGAAAAGAAAGAAATAGGGCCAATTTCTTAGCTGCTTGGTTAGTTAATCCAGCCATAGTATATATTTTGCTCTTAATTAATGGAGATTAGTGAATGTTATATGAAGTTAATAAGATAATATATAGGCTGGAAAATACATTGGAACGACCAAAACATAAACTAGAGATCAAAATTATTGTTGCGATAATATGGCCGGCTTAACTAATTAAGTTCAAATTGATATCGTCTAGATATACTCTGATCAATTGAATATTTATTATCAGTGCAATTTAACTCGCTATATTAAATTAATTATCAAGTTACAAATACCTTCTTAATAAATAATATATAAGGGTGGGTTGTTTTTCTCATTTTCTGTATAAAAGTTAATAATCTCAAATAGCACAATATTTTTTTAGGTTAGTTGTATAGTTGGTTGACTATATATTTGGTAAGAAATTCTTAATAGGAATAAGAATTTTGTATCTCTTAACAGTGGCCTTTATTGAAGAATTGCTCCAAGACGAACCTCGATTTTTTTTGGAAAACGAAGTTAATATCCCACAAACAAAATGTCTTGTGTATGTGTTGTTGGAGAATCAGAAAAAAGAAAGATTTTCCCGTTACCATCTAAAAAAGTGTGTGTGTCTTTTCTCTTTTAAAAGAGGAGAAGAAATTATGGGAAAATTGACTTCCCCAAACATACTCTCATGTTGATAAGTGTAAGTTACTAAAAGAGGTGTGGTAAAATTCCCACTTAAACTCATTCTTATCTTTTCCTCTTAACTGGATCGGGTTGGTCTGCATAGGCGATCCACCCAAAATAAATATCCAACATATTTGAATTATGCAAATCAACGGATTCAATTTTCTAGTTTGTATTGTCTCTCACAACATTTGATTTCGAAATTTGGGACAAAGGGAACTATTACTATTTTACTATGTTTTGTTTTTAGGATAATATAACTATGTATCAGTTGAAATCCATGTACTAGACGTACACATATTATATTTTGTTATATAATAAACTAACTTGGCAAAATAATAAGGAGAGAGTAAGAGAAAAAAAATTATTGAGAAAATTCAGAGTATATTGTGTATGTTTTTTTTTTTTACATTGCAAAGATATGGCCATTTTTATAGCCAGAAAACGAGAACAAGTTATGGGCAACTTGCCTAGTGGGTCCCACAAAGTGGAACATCCACTTTCATAACACTCTTCCTTGGATGTCTACGTGTAATGTGCCTCATTAAAATTTTACAAGAAATAATATACATAGTTATCCTGAACACCCATAGATATTGTGCCTCGTTAAAACCATACTAGAAAAAAAACCGTGTGAAAAAGCCTAGTGAAGAAAAAAGAGTATACACATCTGGTAATACACCTTGAGTGCTGCCTCATTAAAAATCTTATCAGGAAAACTTAGTGGGACAAATCTTTGGTTAAGGGAAAAAGAGTACAACGCGTATTTTACTCCCTCTGATGAAAACTTCATTTGATATTTTGGAGACGACGCATTCTAATCTTATATCTGAGCTTCTCAAAAGTTGATGTTGGTAATGCCTTTGTGAATAAATCTGCAACATTATCACTTGAATGAACTTGTTGTACATCAATATCACCATTTTTCTGGAGATCATGTGTGAAGAATAATTTTGGTGAAATATGTTTCGTTCTGTCTCCTTTTATGAAGCCACCTTTCAATTGAGCTATGCATGCGGCATTGTCTTCGAATATAACTGTGGGTATTTTGACATCATTTTCCAGGCCGCATCTTTCTTTGATGAATTGTATCATCGATCTCAACCAAACACATTCTTTACTTGCTTCATGATTTATTATTATTTCAGCATAATTTGAAGAAGTAGAAACAATAGACTGTTTTCTAGATCGCCATGATATAGCAATTCCTCCGTATGTAAATAGATAGCTTGTTTGATATCGAGCTTTATGTGGGTCTGATAAATAACTTGTATCTGCATAGCCAATAAGGTCTACAGAACCTTTGTTAGTATAAAACAAACTCATATCAATGGTACCTTTTAGGTATCGCAAAATATGTTTGATACCATTTCAATTTCTTCGCGTTGGGGATGAACTATACCTTGCCAGCAAATTAAAAGAAAATGTTATATCAGATCTAGTTGTGTTAGCAAGATACGTAAGTGCACCAATAACACTGAGATATGGTACTTTAGGACCAAGAAGTTATTCATTCTCTTCTGGAGGTCGAAATGGATCTTTGTCCACTTCAAGTGATCGAACAACCATTGGAGTACTTAATGGATATGCTTCATCCATGTAAAGTATAGGCAGATTGGTGGACAAAGACCCCATCTGATATATGTTCAATTTGCAGACCCAAACAAAGTTTTGTCTTTTCAAGATCTTTCATCTCAAATTATTTCTTTAGATATTCAATTGCATTTTGGACCTCTGAGGGGTTCCAATGAGATTTATGTCATCAACATAAACGGTGAGTATAACAAACTCTGATTCCGTTTTCTTAATAAAAACACATGAACAAATGACATCATTTATATAACCTTTATTTATCAAGTACTCACTAAGACGATTATACTACATACGCCCTGATTGTTTCAGACCATATAATGATCTTTGCAATTTCATTGAGTACATCTCCCGAGACTTAATACATGTTTTAGGCAATTTTAATCCTTCTGGTATTTTTATGTAAATTTCATTATCAAGTGAATCATAAAGGTAAGTTGTCACTATCCATTAGATGTATTTTCAAGATTTTTATATACAGCTAGACTGATGAGATATCAAAAAGTTACTTCATCCATAACAGGTGAATATGTTTCTTCATTATTGACCCCGAGTCTTTGAGAGAATCCTTGTACAACAAGGCGTTCCTTGTATCTTACAATTTCATTTCTCTTATTTTATTTTCGCAGCAAAACTCATTTATAGCTAACTGGTTTTACACCTTCAGGGGTTTGGACTATAGGTCCAAAAACCTCACGTTTAGCAAGTGAGTCTAATTCTGATTGAATTGGCTTTTACCATTCTGATCAATCACATCTACGTCGACATTCTTCGACGGATTTAGGCTCAAGACTTTCAATATCTTAAATGAGGTTAAGTTCAATATTATATGCAAAATTATTATCAATCGTGATTTTTGATAGATCTAAATTTATCTCCTCACCGGTAGAACTTATTGAAATTTCTTCATTCACTTGAGTCTCGGGTTCACTAATTTTTTCAGGAATATCAAGATTACTCAAATCTTGACCTTCTTTAGGAGGTTCTTTTGTAGTTTTATCTTTATTATTTCTTACGCTTCCCTTTCTAGGATTTTTATCCTTTGAATCCAATAGTTTACTACTCTTCGGGCGTGTTTGGGATTTAGAAGTTATGATACTAATAGATGGTCCTTTTGAGGCTGGATAGACACATTCACTGCAGGGATATGTGACTTACTTATCTGTTGCAAATCAGTAAATGCATTTGGCATTTGATTTGCTATTTTCTGTAAGTGGATGATCTTCTGGACCTTCTTCTCACATGTACGGATACGTGGATCAAAATGAGATAGTAATGAAATTTTTCACGCAATCTCTTTCGGGTTCTTTTTTCTCTCCCCTTAATGGCGGAAAAGTTGTTTCATCAAATCTACAATCTATAAATCGAGCAGTAAATAAGTTTTCTGTCAACGGTTCAAGGTAGCAAATTATGGAAGATGAGTCAAACCCGACATATATGTCACGACCCAACCCCGTAGGCCATGACTGGTGCCCGGACTGGACACTTGTACATACACCTGTCATCTATAATCAATCAGCAACTAAACTTGATAGAGAATTTATACGGGCAGAACATCGCCTCAAAGCTGTCATACATATATATATATATATATATATATATATGAAAACTACCTGTCTCCTGGGAAGTCATAATCATCAAATGATAACATAGTACATAAGCCGATAAGGCTGCCACTGCACATCACATTCCAAAATATACATGTATATATGCAAGCCGACAAGGCTGCCACTATGAATAGGAGCGTTCCAAAATATAAGTCATACTAGTACAACTGGAAAACATCTATATACCACACACATATATGTCCACAGACCTCTAAGAATATCAACAGTAACATATGACGGGATAGGACCCCACCATACCCATGGATAAATAAATATATACATCAAAATATTTATATCGAAATTCTAGGCTCCAGGATAATGGAGCACTTTCAAAATAGCTGAGTGGAAATCCTAAGCTGGCGGATCCCTGAAATTAATATTTATACCTGCGGGCATGAAACGCAGCCCCCGAAGAGAGGGGGTCAGTACGACATATGTACTAAGTATATAAAGCATAAAATACCATAAGGAAGATCACATTTAAAATAGGCAATCAGGAGACAAGTATAATACCGATAATCAAAAAATCACTGTACCTGTGCCTTATGAAATAAATCATGCATGATCATATCATATATCATATCCAGCCCATTATGGACTCGGTGAATCTGTAATATACATGTATATCATATTCAGCCCATCATGGGTCTCGGCATCATCATCATATCACCATGTCATCATATCATATCATATATATATATATATACCGTACCCGACCCTCTAGTAAGGGACTCGGTGAATAATGCAGTGAAACTATGCACGAATACATACCCGGCCCGGGACTCGGTGAAAAATACAGTAAGGCATGCACGAGCAGAGTAGTGAGAAACCATATGTATTTAAATCATCATTTGGGATCAAAAGAATAATTAAAATAAACCATCATTTAAAAATCAAGAAAATAGTTATTTCAAGTAACCTTCGATTGCCATTATGAATTATACCAAGCATGAATTATCTCAAAATATGAATTATATCAAAATAGGAAGGCTGGAATCATACACATGTATTAAAACATAATGATATAATTTCTAGGAATTAAGAACAATAGCCATCCTAGTGTCTCTAAGAATAGGAGTTTCTTTGGAATTTATACATTCGTCGTCCGTTGATTTCATATGGATCATGCCAAAAGAAAAAAAGGGATAGGCTTTACATACCTGTAATGCCCCTCAAAAATTTTTCCTAAGATTCGGGTCTTCCTCGTATAAGTGTGGGGCCCATCGTATTTATTTCAAAGTATGTGCTTGAGTTGAGATGAGTCTCTGATAAATTTAAGAGCGTTGGAGGTGATGTGGGGTCATTGAGGACCTCTAGGACCGAGCTAAGTCCAAAAAATCCGTCGTGGCTAAGTTGGGACGAGTTCACGTAAGGGTCGACTTTCAACGACCCTATCGCTTGAAAGCCGTCAATCTGGGTGGCCCACGACCTATCAAATAAAAGGTCGTCGAGTCTTCTTTCCAACGCCACCAAGAACGTAGATTTTGGAGTTCGGAGTCAAAAGATATGACGATCCTAAGATGAACTAGCACGGCAGGGATCCTAATCTTTGGCCTGGGTTACAACTGCTGGGGAAATGGCCTTGGCGCTGTAAGGGCGCGACGCACCACTATCGCGCCAGAAACATGCCTCAGTAGTTTTGTCCTTGGCGCGACGCGCCACTAAAAGTGTGCAGGGTTTTTCAGGCCAAATTCCCAGAATTTAGAATAATAGGCTTGGCGCTGTAAGGGCGCGACGCGCCACTATCGCGCCAGAAACATGCCTCAGTAGTTTGGTCTCTGGCGCGACGCGCCACTAAAAGTTGTGCAGGTTTTAGGCGTAATTGGCCTTGGCGCTGTAAGGGCGCGACGCGCCACTATCGCGCCAAGGGCGTTTTTGCCTGATTTTCAGAAATTGGAGGAAGGGCAATTTGGGAAATTTCCCAAATTATATATACACAAGCCTTGTGTATTTTGGGGGCATTTATTCAGCCCCCACTCTCTCTCTAAAGAAAATCCCTAGCTCCTCTCCCTTCTCTCTTCTCTTCTTCTCCATTTCCAACCAAAAAGGAGTCCAAGAACTTCAAGATTTGAGTCCTCCATTGAAGACCCAACTACAAGGTTTTCTTCAAGTCTTCACTAAGGTATGTAAGGCTATCCAAAACATGGGCTAAGTCCACCCATGTGACCTATTCTTGTTTTGAGGACTAGATGTCCATGAAAATGGAGTTTCTTGATATGGTCTAAGTTTAATGAGTTTTGTCCCCTATTTATTTGATTCTATATGCATTGATGTTGTTGAGCTAAGAGGTTCCTAAAATGAGCCCTTATGTGAGTATGAGATGATGAAGAAATGAGTTGCTAAATATGTTTCATTGGTCTTCTTAATTATGTAGACTTGATCAAGTATACTATTTTCTTAAACATGTTGCTTATTATAAAAATGTCGATTTGAAGTCGTGAGGATGTGATGAGTCACAAGGATTTTCTCAAATGGATGGAGGTAATGATTGATTATATCTAGATGATGTTATTTATGTGCATTTAAAACTTCCTTGAAGGTATGATTGAGATTGAGCATTGAGATTGAGACTTGATTGTGATAGAGTTGATGAGTTGACAAGGTTGTAATGCGACTTGTTGATATGAGTTGATTGAGTTGATTTGATGGAGTTTTATGAGCATTGAGTCTTGGGAGGAGTATCGAGCACCGAATTGGGCAAGAGTACAGTCCATACTCGAACCCAATACCTGTGTTACCAAACGTAGGGGGGAATTGAACCGTTAAAGTCGGATACTTCCCCGAGAGATTTTGTCCTGACATTATAGGACCTGGTTGGATTGGATCCATGAGTGTTCGTCGTTCATGCCCTGGCAAGGTATGAACGGGCGTGGCAACAACGTCATTTCGTTGTACCTTCACTGGCTCATAAGTGTTGGTTGTCGTTTAAGAGAAACTCCCAAATATGTGTTGATAGTACTCTGAGTCAGATTGAGTTGAATTGTATATGATTGGTCCAGTCTAAATCATATCCTCGTTTAGACTTAGGACATTTGATTGAGTTGTCATCCATTTTGAGTTGAGCTCCCGAGTTGATTTATTCTTCCTTGATGTTCGTTGTATTCGGCCATTTTACATACTCGTACATTCCATGTACTGACGCTATTTGGCCTGCATCGTTTCATGATGCAGAGACAGGTACTAGAGATCATCAACCAGCGCTCCGTTGAAGATCCACATACACTTCTAGCCAGTCGGTGAGTCCTCCTAGTTCCCGGAGGATATTGGGCCTTCTTGTACAGTTTTTGATTGTCTTTTCCTTATTTAGATTGTCGGTAGCCATGGGCTTGTCATTGGCACCTTTTTTACATGAGTAGAGGCTTCATAGACTGGAGTGTGGGAGGTCGAGTGGTCATCTTGAGGAGTCCTATTTTTATTGTCTTCTTTTGATTGTAAATGTTTGGCCTTCGGGTGCCGGTTACGTCTAGGGTACCCTCCCGGGGCGTGACAATACCTTTAGGGTTACTTGCACACAATATGTATATGCTTCCCAATATTGTCTCAACCTATATTAAAATGTTAAGCACTACGATTAAGCTATGGTAAGGCATAAAACGTACTCTATCGTTAGTAGGTTGTTTCTGAAAATTTGGACAGCACCTCCCCTGAACTTCATCACCATTTTTCGAGTATATATGAGCAAAAATGAGTTTTATAGTCTAAATGAAAGTTTTAGATCTATGAAATATCTTTTCATAACATCTTTAATATCTCAAAACGGAGCTTTACACAATAAGTTATGCTAAAATTACTAACAGCAGTCCCATCCAAAAATGGGTTGGCCAAATTAACTCCAAAACAGCCCAAACAATGCATAAATTCTGCACCATTTACTTAACAACAACAACCACCTTATTACAAGTTATATAGTAATAAATCCCTGCACAACTACTTCAAAAGTGACCTTAAATCAGCCCACAACCAACACATATCGACAACAATATTAGCGGACAGATTTCTGTCTCCAATTAGCTCTTGTAGTTAATTTAATTTAACACATACAAATATGTTATTCTTCTTCAATCAAATTTTACACATCCTTTGTAGTTTATACCTTAAACATATCTTAACCATATCATGCACAAAAACAACATCTAACATCCCCAACATAACTTCACAACACAATAGAGTATTTGAACTCAAAAGTCCTTACACCAAAAACATGTAAAACCTCTTCTCAATTCCGTCTTTAAAAATACCAAAAATGAGCAATAAACCTTCCTTTAACATATTTTATTCCCTTATTAGACTTATACAATAATATCCTAAATCATTCTTCTCAAAACAAACCAAAGATCAAAGTATTTAGAAACCAAAATTTTTGGACAGCCTTCCAAAAATTTCAGATTTATGTTTCCAACATCTATAGCATGATTCCAATGAATTCCATGGAAGAATCAAGTTAAAACAATAAATAATCAACTTACCTTAACCTTGGAGAGATTTATGAAGTTCAAAGAGTGTTGGAACGTTATTGGATAGGTTTTGAGATAAGGGAGAAGAGGGAGAAAATTCTGGAAATTTATCAAGTGCAAATGCTGAAATTTCCTTATCCTTGTCCCTTTTAATTGGGCTCTTTTGGGTCGATTTTTGGGCTAATTTTTGGATCAAAAATAGTTTATTATGTGGACAACATATTAGGCTTTTGTCCAAAAAAAATTATTGGAGTTTGGTAACCCAAAATTCCCATCCATTCCACCAACAATGGGCTGCCAGAAAAATTTCAGAATTGAATTTTTCCACAATTCACTTATATTGGCCCAACAATAAGTCATTATTTAGCGTAATAGTACCATATAACCAACCCATTAAATTTACACCATATCCAAATCTTAATACCTATTACTTCAACTTACTCTTCCTCTTAGAATTAAAAAAAATCACATGCCACCTTTTAAAATTTCAAACCATTGTCACACTCTCATTCCATTCCCAACCAATATATTCACCTACAAGTCATGATTTCTCATACATGTATGAATATTCCGCACTGAATACAATATACTAAAATGTTAGCAAATGGAAAAAAAATACGGGGTGTTACAATATATACCCAACCTTCGTTAAGGACCATTTTTGTACGTTGTGATGGTGCTACAGGCACGTATACCGCACAATAAAAAATTTTTAGATGGACTATATTTGGCTCATGTCTAAATACTAATTTTGATGGAGAGTATTTATTATAATGTGTCGGTCTGAGCCGTACAAGTGTTGCTGCATGTAAGATAGCATGACCCCAAACAATAATTGACAATTTTGTTTTCATTAGTAAAGGTCTTGCTATCAATTGTAGGCGCTTAATAAATGACACTGCAGGGTCATTTTGAGTATGAACATGAGCAACATGATGTTCAATTTTTATCCCAATTGATAAGCAATAATCATCAAAAGCTTGGAATGTAAATTCTCCAGCATTATCAAGGCGAATAGCCTTAATTGGATAATTTGGGAATTGCGCCATTAATCTTATTATTTGTGCTTATAATTTCACAAACATCAGGTTGCGATATGATAAAAGGCACACATGAGACTATCGTGATGATGCATCTATTAGGACTATAAAATATCTAAACAATCCACTAGGTGGATGAATAGGTCCACATATATCTCCATGTATACGCTCTAAAAAGCCAAGAGATTCGATGCCAACCGTTAAGGTTGATGGTTTGGCAATCAATTTGCCTTGATAACAAGCAGCCCATGAAAATTCATCATTCGTAAAAATCTTCAAGTTCTTTAACGGATGTCCAGTCGAATTTTCAAGAATTCGTCTCATCATTATTGATCCAGGATGACCTATTCGATTATGCCATAGCACAAATATATTTAGATAAGTAAACTTCTGGTTTACGATCAAATGTGTTTCAATTGCGATGATTTTTGTATAATATAGGTCAAACGACAAAGTTGATAATTTTTCCAAAATATATTTCTGGCATGAGACACTCTTTGTTATACCAAGGTATTCAGTATTCATTTCATTTAGTGTCTCAACATGATATTCATTTCTGCGGATATATTTAAAACTTAACAAGTTTCTTGAGAATTTAAAAGAGAACAATGCATCTTCCATAACAATCTTTGTCCCCTTAGGAAGAAATATAGTAGTTCTTTCGGAGCATTCAATAATTTTTGAATTACCAAAAATTATAGTAACATTTGCTTTTCTTTTAAGCAAGTAGGAAAAATATTTCTCGTCTTTAAAAATGGCATGAGTCGTTCCACTATCAATTACACAAAGATCCTCATGATTGATCATTGATCCAAATAAAATTTGAGGCATATTCATATTTTTCTTCAAAAAGAAATAAAGTAAACATTATAATTAAAACATGATTTATTATACAAATTTTATTTATTTAATGGATTAGAAAAATACAAATATATTATTTAGTACAAACAAAATAAAAAGAAAATTATTTAAATATTATTAGGCTTATCAGTATTCATATTTTCTTCTGAAAAATTAAAGAAATCAGCTACATCCAGATGCATAGGCTTAATATTATCTTCAGAGATAAAGTTTGTCTCTGAATTATTTTCTGTCCTCTTCAAAGATGTCTAATATAGCTGAACCAAATGTTTTGATGATCGGCATGTCCGTGACCAGTGCCCCATACCTCCACATCTATGATATATACTTTCTAAATTTTTCTTTGGTATGGCTTCTTGCTTTTCGCTCTTCTTTTTATACTGTTGATCATTTTTCGGTGCCATCCCAGCATCATTATTATAATTTCTTCTTCGACCACGATCACGACCACGATTGGGGTCATGACCTTTTTCTCATTGGTTATAGTTTTCCTGATTCACTTCAGGGAGTGACAAAAAACCAACAGGTCGACTATCATGATTTTTCATTAACAGTTCGTTATGACGTTCAGTAATAAGAAGGTGAGAAAGTAATTCAAAATATTTTTTAAACTCCTTTTCGTGATATTGCTGCTGCAGGAGCATATTCATAAGTGAAAATGTGGAGTATGTTTTTTCAAGTTTGTCTTACTCAGTGATTTTTTCTCCGCATAAATTTAACTGTGCTATAATTCTAAACTAGATAAAATTATATTCAATTATATTTTTAAAATCCATTAATCTCAGATTAAGCAAATAATGACGTGCCTGTGGAAGGATGACCAACTTCAGGTGGTCATATCTTTCTTTTAGATTCTTCCACAGTTTAAGGGGGTCTTTTAATCTGAGGTACTGTAATTTTAACCCTCGTCAAGATGGTGGTGGAGAAATATCATGGCTTTGGCACGGTCTTGACTAGATGCCTTATTGTTATTTTTGATGGTGTCTGTCAGACCTATCGATTCTAGGTGTATTTCGGCATCCAGTGCCCATGATAAGTAGCTTTTTCCAGATATATCAAGAGCAACAAACTCAAGTTTAGAGATATTAGGCATTTAAGAAAATAAAATTCTTACTCTTTTGTTACCTTCTTAAAATAGCTCAAAGTGATGAAGGTTCGTGCTGATAACGTGTTATATATTAAACTAACTTAGCAAAATAAAAAGGAGAGAATAAGATAAAAAGAAAGTATTGAGAGAATTCAGAGTATATCGTGTATGCTTTTTTTTTTTACATTGCAAAAATATGATCATTTTTATAGCCAAAAATGGAGAACAAGTTATGGACAACTTGCCTAATGGGTCCCCAAAGTAGAACATCCACTTTCATAACATATGTTAACTTATTTAATTACATGTGTGATTATACCCCCTAATTTAAGAAAAACGTTATTATTTCACTTTCAAAATATAGACATCTTTAGAATTACATAGTAATTCCCGGAGAAATAACTCAACAAGTGTTGCTTGTAATTTGCTAAAATAGCTTGATCGCAAAATGAAATCACAAAACTTAATTTTTAAATTTTTTATATTTGGTGTTCGGTACCCATTTTGAGGTGATACAATAAAATAATTCATGAAGCTTTTTATTTATGCTAAATTTATTGATAATTTAGTGGGCTGATTGCGAACTTTGATCCATACTTTGTATTTATTTCAAGAAATTTATTAAATATGTACAAATTCTTAATTTAGAACCCACTAACGTACAAAAAAAAAAGATAAAATTCCAAGGCATAATACATAAACATGCCCTTCAACTAAGTTGCCTCAACTGAAATTTATGTACTTCAACTTTGAATGTTCACAAGTAAGCACTAATGTTTGTAAAAGATTGAACAAGTAAACACACGCGTCCGATGTGGCATAATATACTTAGGATGCCACATGGGACATAGATTGGCCACGTAGGACGCCATATAAGACACATATATCTACTTGTTCAATTTTATACATGTTTAACTGTCTTTTTTTCATACGCAAAGTTGAAGAGCATAAATACAAACTGAAGTCAAGTTAAGAAGCACATTTATCTATTATGCCAAATTTCAAAATCATAATTTTTAAATTCTACCTCCGCCTCTGATTGTTCGCGTCTTAGCTATGATAAAACCTCAGCTTACTTGAAAGCAAGTCCATCAACACAAAGCCATACCACGAAAATTTTATCGCAATTAATATTTGGGTTCAAAGCACCAAATTATACCGAGGTGAGTTTGAATCTCTGAGCTACGTCAAAGCAAGCATCACCCAATTTTGCTCCTTAGGTCATGTTGCAGACAAGAGTAGCATTACTCTTTCCGGTAACTGTATTATGGAAAAAAACGAAAAAAAGAATTAAAGGACTCAAACATGAACAACTATAGAAAAAAATCGAATTGAATTCAGAATTTTAAGTTTATGAATTTTTTTAATTTTAAAAAAGGACAACGAAGTACGACTTGGTTCTAAGCCGATAGATTAGCACATATTAAGTGAATTTCTTAACAAAAATACATATTTTGGGCCTAATTTATTAATTCTCCTGAACCTGTAACTTATACATGGTGTAGATAGTGGCAGAGCAATTTTATTTGAGGGAGTCAATTGATACTCATTTGTCAGAAAATTACACTACATAAATAGGTTAATGTTTTTATATCTTCATGTATTTATTTATTTATAGTTTCAATTCCTTCACGACAGAAACATTTTCAAATAAACTAGTAAGTAGTAGTTTTTCCATTGAGATATAGTGGCGGATGTAGGTTATTAGTCATATTGAGTTCAACTAATTCAATATTTTCGATGAGAAATGATGATATATATATATATGAAAAAGAATAAAATAACAAATACTATATTTCTAAATTCATAATTTCAAAAGTACAACAAACACAGTATGTTAAAATTTTTAAAGATTAAACCTATCAAATTCAAATTCTGAATCCGTCACACTTTCACAAACGCAATTTCAAGTATGCTAACTTACTTTCAATTTTTCTATTTTCAATTGCCACTGCAAAGGGCCAAATGAAACTTCGTGGATGCTTGGTTATTGATTCCACTCATAATTGATCGATCAACTTAATTACTACTTTATGTTTTGAATTTTTTTTAGATTTTCTTAATTTCTAGTCTCTTAATGGGAAGCTAGTGAATATTTATAGGATAAAAAGCACATTGAAAAGACCAAAAAAATGAAATAGATATCAAAATTATTGTTGGGGTAACAAAGGCCGGCTTATTACTCCATCGATGAAATGGTTCAAAAATATTTTCTTCCATCTAATAGAATAAAAGTGTCAATATTATTTTAGGATTAAAATTGCCCTCACATACAATAACAAAAGAGACATTTAGTAGTAATAGATTATTTTTTTACAGCAATATTTATTATTGTAAAAGTATTTACCAACAATTGAATTAATGTGACCATATTCAGTGATCCACATAAGTAAGCTTAAGACCCTTACCATCAACGATGTGGTATTCATTCATTCATCACCCAACATGCCCGATTATGCTCGATCCAAAGTGTACAGATACAGACACAACCACTTCAATTCTTTTCGCACGTAAACAATTTTATTTGAGTGTTCATATCGGGAGGTTTAACGTAACTCTGATAACATGTAAATGACTATTAAACCTAACTAAACCTACAAATCTCGCTCAAGAAGTAAAAATTACTCAAGTTCATATAAAGAAATTCATGATTCTTCACCGACGTGATATCTTTTCATTCTTCAGAAGTCTGGCACTGTAACTCATGTCGGCGATCGAAGTTTAACATTACTATACATACACCGTGTTAATTCAGAAGCCTGTCATGTAGATATGAAAGTTTCATTATTAAGTCCAAATTTTGTAAGGTATTATGTCAAAAAGTTATTTAGTTTTGTGAGCCGATTGGTGGATAAATAAAAAATAATAAAATAGAATAGTAAAAATAAGTAAATAAACTTTATGTCCAAATGATATCATGTCAAAAGTTATTTAGTTTCACATAAAATTTATGTTCAAAATCATTTTCCTATACAATTATATTCAAGATATTTGTATAGCATCATATAATATTGTCTTGGAGATATTTATATTAAATATTTTAAAATTATTAAAAAATATATTATAAAGATCGTAGGATAGACCGGTGCAATCCGCAATCCACTTATTGATGGACTGAATTTGATATTTTTTGATCCACCAAAAATAATACACCAGATCAGCCTGACCCATCAAATTCCAAAGCTCGTGTGAGTTAATTCTAAGGAAAACTTAGAGAATTCTCACTAATTTAGAGCCAATTACATAGGTACGCGCTAACTTACAATATTATAAAATTTATTAAATTTTAGTGCGTTTAAAAACATATATTTCGAAATATATTGAATCAAAATTATGTATAACTTATTCTACATATATAGACTATATCCAAGTAATAAACTTAAATGTATGCTGAAATACATAGACAATTTTGCTTGCCTCACTCACCTCACTCTCATCTTGTTATCCACTCTCATATGTATCTGATATCCAAAGGAAAATTTATATAGATATACTATATTAAAAAAATATTTATCATTTATAACAATAATATTTTTTTCGCTAAACACTTATAATACATTTATAACACAATTTTAATATATATCAGCAAAATAATTTATAAAGAACATATAATACAAATTTTATTGTGAATAATATATTTATTACACACTTTAATACTTATAATACATTGTGTCAATTTTTTTTTACCAAACATGCATAATATATTTTAAAACATTTATAATACATTTATATTGCATACATAATTTATTTTTAATACATGACAAATTTATCATAATATTGCTATATATTAATATAAATAATAATAAATAAAAAATATTGCTAAAATTAATAATTTATTAAAAAATGTTCATCCAAATAATTTTTCCTATCCCAAATATTATGTGAATCACATCACATATATATATATATATATATGCTCGCACATATCGCTAAAATTAATAATTTATTAAAAAATGTTCATCCAAATAATTTTTCCTATCCCAAATATTATGTGAATCACATCACACACACACATATATATATATATATATATATATATATATATATATATATATGCTCGCACATATCTAGCCTTTTTGTCCATCTCGCTCTTTTCTCTTCTTATTTTAATATATCTAATAGCAAAACTATATGTATTTAAATGTATTTTCCTCGGTATATGATTGAGATATATGATTGAGAACTCTTTAAGTAGTGATAAGATCTGGAATGATTTGAAAATATAGATATAATTTAATATTACAATATAAATACATGTCTAATAAAGCAATTTTCCTTAATCCCACTGAATTGAATCGGCCCAAAATTGACAGCTATAATCGAAAACAGCCAAACATTCAATAAGATCCCACGTGAACATCATATACTTTTTTTAAAGTCCACATGAAAAATTTAACTGAATTAACATGTAGGAATTTTCACTTCTATTATTTTGTTTTATATTATATTAGTATTTGTTTTCCACAACAATTCATTATAGCAACAAAAAATAATCAAACAGGCGAGGGAATTATTTCAAAGAAATTCGAATGTTTTAGTAGTATGATAACAAAATATAAAGCGCCCTTCTAATTCTAACAAAACTACTCCAATAAATTAAAACCATCTGTCTGTCTAGTTAAATAAATCACTCTTCACTTTATAAAAGTTAAAAGAAGAGAGAAAAATTACAAGACGCAAAAATCAAAAAACTCACTAATAATGTGAAAATTTAAATAACCAATTTACTGAAATGTTAAAATTTTCCCTCTCAAAGTTAAAACTAATTTAGCATAAATACAACGAAAAAGTCAAAATTTATCCCCAACAACTAAGGTACATAACTTGCCGTAGTGACTCATCAGTATGCTTACTCTTCTTTTCCTCCCAACAATGTTTTCCTCTGATATGACCAGAAGAAACGGCGAGAAAATCGGGAAAAAATCTGACGCTACTAGCGTCAGATTTTAATTTCTCGCCGTGACCAGAATGTCCGTTTACGACGGCTACACTAGCCGCCATCCAGACGCGGCTCAAATTCATCATCATGTTTTGAAAGTTGTGTTTTGTTAATATTGATAGTATAGTTAAGTTTGATGATACATAGTACTTTCAAGTGTGTTATTGTAAACGGTAATTTAATTGACGAGAGGGTATTTATAGGGGAAAAGGAAAGGCGGTGTGCGAAGATGATATTTAATTAGTGACGAGAACGAGATTTTCATTAAAAAGTTAAAATATGAGAGAAATCGAAAATTTAAAAATTAGTTTAGGTTATACGTTTTAAAAAAGTGTATATTTTTAAATTTCGTTGATTATACATAAATCTAGACAAGTAATAATATCAAATTATATACTAATAATATAAATTATTTTATGTCCTTAAATTATATGACAAACAAGAATCAATTTGTTTTTTTTTCCAACTTTATTCGTAAATTAAGACATAAGATTTTAATTTTTTTTAATATATAATTTAAAAATTAAATAATAAATATTATAAATTATAATTATTAATAATTTAAAATATTTAAATGATCTATAATTAAATTGAGATTAAAAAAATATTGTTTTTATTTTCGAAACTCAAAGGTGATAGATAAATTAAAATATAGGGAGTGAGTTACAGGTGGCAAACATAGGTTGCATGAGTCATCTAAAATATGATCAAATCCATTAGAAGGGTACCATTGTTTTTATCAAAAAATTATTTCTGTCTTTATCCAAAGCAACAAAAGACAACGTGCGTATCACGTGACTCACTTCCAATAATTGTCATCTCTTTAACTTCAAGATAGATTCTTGGAATATGCTGCTTTATTTGGAATCGTGACTTACAAAACATACACTACTACTCTATCTCTGTCTCAATATTTATAGATCTAAAATAAATGAATGATATAATTTTTGATTTAATGAATATTTAATAATATTATTAATAGTTGATTTATATTGTATTCCATTTATTTGACAAAACTTTTGACAAAAAGTTTACTTTCTTAAAGAGTAATTTTAAAACATTAGAATTTCTTTGCATATTTTGTAAATCTCGTGTCAAGTAAAACTACATATATTCATAAATATTAGGGGTGACAAATAGGAAAGAAAGAGCATTACATATATTGGTTATTGACTTAGAAATAAAGAGAATGTCAATGATGCTACACATATTGTTGAAGGGAAGTGAATGAAATCGAAGCTTTCATTTGATGTCTTGTGTGAAAGAACGTATCATCAAATTTTAAAGATAAATTTTTATAAAGTGATGATTGAACCAATTATATGTTATTTGGGCGGAGTTTTGGTAGGTCAAGAACTCGCAAGCCAGAAGATGAGAGTAGTGAAAATGTCTGAACCATCTCAATCTCGTTTTTCGCATCTTGTCCTCCAACGAGTCCATTTCCCTACCTTGCCTAGATACCTTCATATCTAATCGTATCTCTCCTACTATGCGCACACATTCATCTCAACATTCTCATTTCTACAACTTTCATCTTTCGAATGTAGAATTTTTTGACTGGCCAACATTTCGCTCCATATGTACAACATAGTCAGTTTAACCATCATTCTGTAAGACTCGTCTTTAAGTTTTGGTGGCATATTCTTATCAATCAAGACTCCGGATGCGTGAGCCTCCATTTCATCCCCTTGCACCAATATGGCATACTACATTATCGTCAATGTTCCTATTACTTTGGATAATAAACCCATGATACTTAAAAGTTTCTTTCTAACGGATGATTAGTGTATCAAGCATATCATCTCCTCTACGCCAGCCTCATAGGTGACATCACTAAATTTGCATTTCAAGTATTTAGTTTTGATCCTACTCAACTTGACACTTTCAACTCTAGAGATTATCTCCAAACCTCCAATTTAGCATTAATCCACCCCGAGTCTTGTTGATTAGAACTATTTCATCTGTATGTAACATACACTATGACACCCACCTTGAATTTTCTGCGTCAATTCATCTATCACCAACGAAAATAAAAATGAGCTAAGAGCCAATTCCTAGTGCAATTTTGTCACAACTAAAAAGTGCACCCCCTCCCCCCGCATCTTACTCAGATGTTGGATTCATCACAAATATCCTTAATCGTCTTAGTGTATGTCACAAGGACGCCTCTTGCCTCCAGACACCTCCATAAAACCTTCTTCGAAACTATATCGTAAGTCTTTTTTAAGTCGATGAACATCATGTGATGGTCCCTCTTCCTCTTCCCATAACATTGCTCCACTAATATCCTTACGAGATGAATGATTTATGTAGTTGAATGCCCCAACATAATTAATTGATTCTCAAAAATAGACATGCATGCCCCTCCTCAACCTCATCTCCACCCCCTTCTCCTAAATCTTCGTAGTGTGACACCAAAAATAAATTATAAACATTATTTAATTTTAAACCTACCCAAAATATAAACTCCAATTTTAATTTTGTTATTTTCTCCTCTAGGAATCTTCGTAGTGTGACACTAATAATAAATTATAAACATTATTTAATTTTAAACCTACCCAAAATATAAACTCCAATTTTAATTTTGTTATTTTCTCCTATAGGAACATCTGGATAAATACAATGCATGTCATGCAGCCGCAGCTTGTGATGTCACTAGCAACTCCACACGTATTTGCATGAACTATAACCACGCACAAGAAATAACATCTTACAAACCTAATTAAAGAGTGACTAATTTTTCAACCACAAAAATCATCAATTTATTAAAATATAAAATAATTTATACCTAAACATGATGAATATATATTTACATATTGTGTGTGTATGTGTGTAATTTTTATACCAACATATAGATACATTATATGGTGTATATTACATTAAACTAACAATGATTCATACAGTTTGACATCATATATATATATATATATATATATATATATATATATATATATATATATATATATATATATATATATATTATACAAAAGCAATGTGAACTCTCCCTCAATAATTTGGTCAGTGTTGAAGATAACGAAGAAAAAGAAGGCTAATATATTTAATATAAGCTTTATAATTCAAAGTTTGTTGAAGGCAATTGATCACCACCTCACATTTCATAACAATTACTACTTCAAAAATACACATATACCAACGTTGCAATGAAAGAAATGAATATTTGTGTTTGTGGAGAGCTAGGGATTGGAGAAGGAATTAAGTCTAATATCACTCCCTTTCATTTTAAACAGTTGTTTTAGTTCTTTGGCATTCATTAAGAAAAACAATAAATATAAGGTATAATTTTCTAAACTATTTCTATATTATTTTTTTTTGGAAATTGAGCAATATTAAGACGTATTACTATTTTAGTATTAAAGATATAGTTGAAAATAATTGCTAACTTTAATCGTCAATTCCTAAAGTAACACTTAATTTGAACAATGTAATTTATTATTCTCTTTCGAACTTGTATTTTTATATATCGAACAGTCAAATTAATGTTTATCCTTTTATTAAATATATACTAATTTAGCTACGTAATTTTTTTTAAGTATTTCTTAGCAGGCTAATTAGATTGGGTTATCTCGTTGACACCAAACAGGGAACATAAGATGATGTCTATCTATTTATTAAAGTACTAATTTTGCAACTAATAGTTTTCTTTACTTTTTTTGTATTAATACTTTTTTTTTCCTTGCGTCGTTAAACACGTATGTAACAATTTTTTCACATTTGTAGCTAAATTATATGCTCCCATGTTCCATTTTATGTGAGAGTTTTGAGTTGAGTATGAGAGAAAATACTTTATTTTGACTATGATCTCAAATATAGGTTCTTCATATTTATCAAAATAAAATTCAAATATTAATAAATATACGAGAAGTATTACAAATTAACACAAATTTAATAATTCAAAATATAAAAAAAGAAGTTCAAAAAATTGAAAGAATAATATTAAAAATTGTTTAATTAATATTCCTCAAACAGTAATGTCGTCACATAGATAAAATGGGATTGAAAAAATAGCTAAAAGATAATGTTGCTTCTAGAACAGTCTATGACAACTGATAGAGAAAAGAAAAAAATAAAGAACCATTTTAATTTACTCATTATTTGGGAGCGTTGTTCTTTTATGGCTCAAATACGTAAAAATATTTTTTTATTAATTTTTAATGAATTATTTTACCCGGAGTTTAAATAAAATCTAATGTCAGAAGATAAAAGTAATTAGACATATATATAATCTTTTTCATAAATCAAATATTTTGCTTGCTTTATATATGATGCTTCAAAATTGATGGCTTCCACAAAAAATACGTGTTATTTTGTTGATCAAAAACCAAATTAAAATATTTTTATTGGTAAAGTGCTGCAAGTGATGAGGGAAAATGAAATTTCGTCAAACAATTTTGCACTTGTTTATTTTTTAATTATATTCTAACTTTAAGCTTAGAGTGGTATTCATTTTATAAATACTATAAAATGACAACTGTATATTTATTTATTTTTCAGTTTTTGAAAACTCTGTCTCTTGAAAAGCAGATTCTAAGAAGGTGACACGTGGATATATATATATATATATATATATATATATATATATATAGGTGATATGCTGATGATAGTCAAATTAATTAATAAAAGACTTTAGGGAAAGCTACATACTTTGCAAGTCGGTCAAAATAATGACATTCACGAATTTAAAAATATATACATTACTTTATTTTAAATATATGTATTAGATGCATATCATACAATAATATATATAAAAATATATACATTTGGCTATTATTTTGATGAAGGTCGTATACTGTAGTTTTCCCAAGAGCACTACCGCTAAAAGTTTTAAAAAAGAAAAAACTATATAATAATTACACATAATTCACTATCATATTTATTAATATTATTTTTATTATCAAAATATTACGTATTTTATCATTGATTAAGAGTTTTCTATCATATATTAAGAAAGATACACTTAGATTCATGCATTTTTGCTACCATATACACTAAAATAGGAAGAAAGGCAAGCAAAATTGGGGAGAGAGGCGAGTGAGATTTGTATGTATCTCAGATACATGTGAATCACATACACACTAGACAAATGTATCTGGCGTGATTCATATGTATATGACATACCAAATACATGCGAGCATGGCGAACAAGATTTTTTATGTATCACAGATGCATGCGAATCCACTTGGATACAATGTATTTAGAACAAATTACACTTAATTTTACCCCATGTATCTGGACGTATTTAAATGTACCTGGACGTACAAAAATATGGTAAGATACGTAATATTGCAAACTAGAGTGTATCTAAGTAATCAGCTCCTAAACTGGTTAGGTTGATGTAAGTTCCCCTAAAAAAGATACTTCGTTCATCTCAATTTATGTGAAGGTATTTGATTAAATACGGAGTTTAAAAATTAAAAAAAAAGGTCAAATAAGTCATAGACATTGTCTATGAACATTTCATTAAAAATAAAATGAAAAATTTATTACTAAATACTATTATTCTTTTTATACTGATTAAAAAAGAAAATGTCGCATAAATAGCGAGAGAAACAATATCTACACAATCAAATTGCTTGCAATATGTAATTATAAACTAAATCTGTATAATTGTATGTATTATTACCTTGTGAAACACCTTTTTTAATCATGAACACACTTTTGAATTCCTTGCATAGTTATAATTGGTAGGGGAAATCTTAACTACCATACCAACTAATCAAAAGATTTTGATGCAACGTCAAAACCATTAGTTAGCTGCCACTTGTCCATGGCCTTCTATCCAATTTTTCACATTTTCATTAATTTCATCGATAAGTTCAAAAGCTTTTACACCACTACGTAAAAATAAATTGGACGATCAGTATAATTTTACCTTTTGTATCTTGTTGCAACGTTTAATTCTTGAAATAATTACTAATTTCACTTATTATAAAGAGTAAATATAAGTTATGTTTATGATTACTTTTTGTATATTTTTGAGTTATCTTAAATTCGAAGTTTTGATGATTGATAAATATGACACATGTTCTACAAAAAACAAATTCTTAATATGTTTCAAATATTGACAAACAGCTACAATATCATGTCAACTGGGGAAACTGAATTGCAAAAAAATATGTATAATGTGAAAGAACCAGGTCCTTCGCAAAAGACCGGAGACGACTAATGATTAAATAATGGATACGAAGTAGATTTCAATTGCAAGAAGAATTAATTTCTTAATAAGGAATTGGTTTATGACATAAACATGTGAATCAAGGAACAAGAACTTAACATGAAAACTGTCACGCCCCGGGAGGGTACCCTAGACGTAATCGGCACCCGAAGGCCATTTCTGACCTCCGAGCGAACCACCTGGTCCAGTCACACATTCGTTCTATCACATTCTCTTAGCGGAACTCAATTAATGAAATACTATTCACAATATGGGGGCTGAAGGCCATACATGTTTAACTCGACAAAATAAATATAATAAAACTCCTCACAATAACCATTCAACCTCCCCACACTCTAGTCTATGAAGCCTCTATCAAAGTCTAAAAGATGCCAATGACAAGCCCATGGCTACCAAGAAATCAAAGTAAAGGAAGCTACAACAAAACTATACAATAAGGTTCAACATAATCCGGAAACTAGGAGGACTCACCAACTAGCTGGGAGTGTATGTGGATCTTCAACGGAGCGCCGATCGATGATCTCTAGTACCTGTCTCTGCATCATGAAACGATGCAGGCCAAATGACGTCAGTACATGGAATGTACGAGTATGTAAAATGGTCGAATGCAATGAACATCAAAGAAGAATCAGTCAACTCAGAATCTCAACTCATATATATATATATATATATATATATATATATATATAATATACAGGACAACTCACTCAAATGTCCTAAGTCTAAACAAGAATATGATTTAGACGGGACCAATCACATATCATTCAACTCAGTCTGACTCAGAGTACTATCAAGACCTATCTGGGAGTTTCTCTTAACCGACAACCATCACTTATGAGCCAGTGACAGTACAACAAACCGACGTTGTTGCCGCGTCCGTTCATACTTTGCCAGGGCATGAACGAGTCAATCAATCATGGATACAATCCAACCAATTCCTATAATGTCAGGACAAAACTCTCGGGGAAGCATCCGACTTTAACGGTTCAATCCCCCCTACGTTTGGCAACACAGGTATTGGGTTCGAGTATGGACTATACTCTTGCCCAATTCGGTGCTTGATACTCCTCCCAAGACTCAATGCTCATAAAACTCCATCCAATCAACTCAATCAACTCATATCGACAAGTCTAATTACAACCTTGTCAACTCATAAACTCTATCACAATCGAATCTCTACCAATCGTACTATCCGATCAATCTCAATCATCTCTTCAAAAGAAATTTAAATGCACAATTATAACAACATATAGACATAACCAATCATTTACTCTATCCATTTGAGAAATCCTTGAGACTCATCACAACTCAAGACTTTAAATCACACTCTAAAATAGGCAACACTTCTTAGGAAAATAACCTCTTTTATCATAATCCACATAGTTAAGAAGATCAATAAAACATATTTAACAACTCATCTTCATCAACTCATATTCACATATAGGCTCATTTTGGGAACTCCTTGGCTCAACAACATCAACACATATAGGGTCAAATAAATAGGGGACAAAGTTCATACAAATATAAACTATACCAAGAAACTCTATTTTCATGAACATCTAACCTCAAAGCAAGAGTAGGGCACATAGGTGGACTCAACCCATGTTTAGATAGCCTTACATACCTTAGTGAAGACTTGAAGAAAACCTTGTGGTTGGGTCTTCAATGGAGAACTCAAACCTTGAAGCTCTTGGAACTCTTCTTATTGGAAATAGAGAAGAAGAAGAAGAGAGAGAGAGAAAGAGAGAGAGGGACTCCTAGGGCTTTTCTAGAGAGAGAGTGGGGGCTGAAAATATGTCCCCAAATTGGCCAAGGATGATACATATATAATTTGGGACAATTCCCAAATTGCCCCTTCTCAAAAGTTTTGAAAATAAGCTAAAAATGCACCTGGCGCGATAGTGGCGCGTCGCGCCATTGCAGCGCCAGGCCGATTACGCCGAAAACCTACACACCTCGTAGTGGCGCGCCATGCTAGAGACCAAATTACTGAGACATATTTCTGGCACGATAGTGGCGCGTCGCGCCCTTATAGCGCCAAGGCCAAAGGTTCTGGGTTCTGGAAATTTGGATTGAAAAACCCTGCACACCTTTTAGTGGCGCGCCGCGCCAGGGACTAAACTACTGAGGCATGTTTCTGGCATGATAGTGGCGTATCGCTCCACTGCGGCGCCAAGCCCAGATTCTCAGTAGTTGAACCCCAGGCCTGAAATTCCTGCTGCGCTAGTTCATCTTCAGATTGTCATATCTTTCGACTCCGAACCCCAAAAATTACATTCTTGGTGGCATTGGAAAGAAGACTCGACGACCTTTAATTTGATAGGTCGTGGTCCACCCAAATTACCGTCTTTCAAAAGATAGGGTCGTTAGAAGTCGATCCCTTTTTCGAACTCGTCCTAAAGCTTAGCCACGACGGATCCTTTGGACTCATCTTGGTCCTAGGGGTCCTTCGTGACCCCACATCACCTCTAACGCTGCTCAATTTCTCAAAGACTCACCTTACTTATGAAATTGCTTCATAATAACCGAGTTCAACCTTACAAGTGTACAAGAACGGTCCGAATCTTAGGGAAAAATTTTGAGGGGTGTTACAAAAACATAATCACATTTGCATAATAGGAAAGAGCAATTAGGAGAAAACACGTGAAAGTCGAAACAAATAAGAAAATCATGTCCAATCAGAATTGGATTTCTTGATCAAGTTCCAATGGATTTTGGAGCAAAACGATAATATAGGATTTCGACCATAAACTCTCCTATGTAAAGCATCACATTAATGGTATTTTCTTGGGACACTATTCACACATATCAAGATTTATTTTAGTAAAAAATTATCATTAAGAGGAGTATTTTGTGATAGTCAAATTATCAATAAAGAGAATTTGTTCCTAAGAAAGTATTGTTGTTGTAGTTCTCGAGTTGTTAGTTGATTCTTTGTTCAATAAATTGTAACCTATTTACTTTACTAAAAACTTCGCAATAGGGGGTTAAGGTACAACTAGAAAGGGTAAGATATATATATTAGACTCCGTCCCTTTGGTTATAGAGTTGTAACTTAAAATTTTTTGAATTTTAGTGGAGATTCGAAGCAAGTTCTACAAAGATAGTGTCACGTCCTGGGAGGTTACCCTAGACGTGGCCGGCACTCAGAAACCATTACTGGCTCCCAAGTGAACCACTTGACCTGATCACACATCCGTTCATTCATTCAATCAACGGAAGTCTTAAAATAAAGAGGTAATTAAGTGGGCAATTCCAATCAGCAATCTAGCTCAAAGAAGAAAGGCCATGGGCCAACAAATCGAACTCCAATCTATGTCGTTAAATAGTTTGACAAGAATAATTCAAGGAAATAAAATACTCAATTGATCCATCACTATCTAGTATATGAAGCCTCTATCACTACTATCTAATTGGTGTCAATGACAAGTTCATGGCTACTTCAAATCAGAATGAAAAGACTAAACTCGACACAAGAATAACATAAGTGGTATCCTCCGAATGTAGGGGATGACTCACCAATAAGCTGAGTGTGAATAGATCCTCAATGGTGCGCCTATTGATGATCTCTTAAACTTGTCTCTGCATCATGAAACGATGCAGGTCCAAATAGATGTCAGTACGTGGAATGTACGTATATGTAATATGACAGAATGAAACATGCGTCAAGATAGAACAATATCGGTTCAAATATCTCAAGTCAGAAAGATAAGAGATACTCAATCAAGGTGTCATAAGTCTAAAGTAAGAACATAGTTTAGACAGAAACCAATCATATACAATCCAATCCAATCCAATCATTTACAATTCGATCCAATCCAATCATATACAATCCGATCTAATCCAATCATATACAATCTGATCCAATCCAATCAAATACAATCTGATCCAATTCAATCATATACAATCCGATCCAATCATGTACAACCCAATTCAATCCAATCATATACAATCTGATCCAATCCAATCATATACAATCCGATTCAATTATGTACAATCCAATTCAATCCAATCCAATCGTTTACAATCCAATCCAATCCAATCATATACAATCAACTCAACAACAAAATCAAAGGACTCAACTCAATAGATATGCAAATTAGAATTTATCAATGTTTTACAATTTGACTCAATCATCTACAATCTCAATTAAACCAATTATATCATGCACAAGCCACTCAATTTGGGAGTTTCTCTAACCGACAAACATCACTTATGAGCCAGTGATATACAACAAGCCGACGTTGTTGCCACATCCATCCATACTTTGCTAGGGTATGAACGAATCAACCAAATCATGGATCCAATAATCAATCAAGTCTTATCATTTCAGGACAATGAAATAGAGAAACATCCGACTTTAACTGTTCAATCCCTTTCTACGTTGGCTACGTAGTTCATGGGATTCAAGTATGGACTATACTCATACCCAATTCGATGCTCAATACTCCTCCTAAGACTCAATAAGCTCATATCTATCAAGTGAGTAAAATACTCAAAATACTCATTTAGTCTCTTTGGACTTAGTTTCAAATCAACTCATTTAGTCTCATTGGACTCTTTTCAAAACTATCAATCTAGTCTCATTGGACCTTCTTTCAAATCAACTTATCTCAATCATCAAACTCTTATTTTTAAATTTGATCCAATCTCAACTCAATGAATGCAGTAAATATTAGATGCATTTAAAACATAATTTTAACCCCTCAACTCAATCTCAAAATAGGTGTTTTAATGTAAAAATGTTCAACTCGTTTATACTCAAAATATTCATGCTCAAAATGATAATTAGGAGATTTCTCAAACTCAAATCATGCTTAAACTCTTTCTAATTCAAAGATGAAAATAATCATTCTTTAAACTCAAAATAGTGCATAAATAATTTATGCAAAAACGTTCGCAAATCATTTTTTTAAAACTCCTTATCAAACAATCATTTATACTCAAAATCCTCATATAACTCCCATCAAATCAATTTATGCAAATCATATCATGTAGTCACATTAGACTCCAATTCATTTCATGTCAAAACATCATCATCAACATTATCTCTTCATCAATCATTTTACCTTTTTAAAACTAAACATCATTTACATCATCATCAAACATCTTGCTCCAAAATCCTCATTTAACTCTATGTTTAATTTCATCAAACTCATTAAAATATGCATCATCTCACTTTGAAAGCAATATTTTTTTTTATACATGAAAACCATCAATCTCGATCTCAAGACAAATTATGACAAAATAAAAAACTCATCTTGGGTTCATGTGAATGAATACATGAATCCATACTCTCAACAAACTCAACTCAAGAACATCATTAATATATATGAATTTATATACAAAACTCAATAGAAATTATAGATAACTCAAGAACTAAACTCATGGAACCTCAAAACTCAACTAAACTCGAATAAATGAAGATGTAGGACACGTGGATGAAATCAATCCAACGTTGTGAGTAACCTTACATACCTAGAAATGAAGAACAAACCAAGGATTTGATGGCCTTACTTGAAGAACTTGAACCCTAACTCTTTTTCTCTTCTCCAATTCTCGCTCTCAATGTTCTTGGATGTTTTTTGGAGAGAAAACACCTTAGAAACTGATATGGGGCGGAAATGGTGATCCCTAATGTAATAGGTTTAGATATAGGATGGGTGGGAAAGGTCCAGAATGCCCTTTCCTCAAGAAAAATCTTTAAAACGAGTCCAGGACCCTGCTGGCGCTATAGTGGCGTGCCGCGCCAGCACCCAAACTACTGAGACTAGTTTCGGGCGCTATAGTGGCGTTGGGCGCCACTCCAGCACCAGGCCTAAAATCGCTACAGTGATAGTCTATAGTAAAATGGTCATAACTTTTGACTCTGAATTCCAAAAAATGCAGTCTTGGTGGTGTTTGAAAGAAGACTCAAGGACCTTTAATTTGATAGGTAATGGGACACCTAACTCTTAATATACTGAAAGTTATGTCCGTTTGAAGTTGACCCTTATATGGACTCATCGAAAAACTTAGCCGATAGAAATTCTTTGAACTTGGTTTGATTTTAGAGATCCCTCATCAAACTAAACCACATGTAATACTCTTCAAATACTTAAGAATTGATCCTAACTCATATATACAACTAGAAGTCATTCAGTTCGAGTCTATATGCATATAAAGAATGGTTTGAGTCATTCGCGAAAAAAATTTGGGATATTACAAATAGATCATGATTTTTTACTTTCTTGAGTAAGAAATTTTTTCATGGAAAAAATTCTCCGTGTTGATTTACAATCTACACTTTACTTCTTATTGGGCAACTCAAAAACCTGATTCTTCAGAGTATTATAAATCACATAAAAATAATAGATATGATCTACGTTGAATTATACTGTTAATATATAAGAGTTAAACGTAGTCTTTCGGATAACATTTTTAACATTTCCCCCTAAGACACAACAAAGATAGGGACGCGTTGACGTACGTACAAAAAGGCCGGTACCAAATACAATTGACTTTCACTTTCCTTCAAATCTATAAATAAGAGTCTTAATTTCATAACTATAAATGCACTTTTATTTACAAATCACATCTTAGAACTTTTCCAATAATTGCCATAACTCTCTTTATTTCCTTCAAAATAATTACACCATTTTAGTGCAAAAAATAACCAAAAAAATGGGAAGATCACCAATTAGTTCTGATAAAAATGGACTAAAAAATGGTCCATGGACCCAAGAAGAAGATCTTAAGCTTATTCAATACATTCAAGTTCATGGTCCTGGAAATTGGCGTAGCCTTCCCAAGAATGCTGGTATGTACATCAATACTATAATATTTCCTCCGTCTCAATTTATTTGGTGGTGTTCGAATTTCGAAAGTCAAACAACTTTTTTGTTTGACCGATCAATATTTTGTCATTCTCCATTTAAAATATTTAAATTGTTAATTAGTTTGACTTATAATACCACTTATATGTATAGTTTTAAATTTGTAAATTTTATTTCAAAACCCGAAAGATTTTTTTATCCAAATTCATGGTCAAATCAAAAAATAAAATTTGACTCTTGGATTCGAAGTATATATGACACATAAATTGGAACAAAGAGAGGATTTGTTACTCTATTTGACAACTTGAAGATTATTAACCTTATATATATATATATATATATATATATTCAATCTTATTGATTAATAGGTTCTTTATTCTAATGTTTTATTTGAAAACTCGTATATGTAGGACTTGAAAGGTGTGGAAAGAGTTGTCTTCTTCGTTGGACAAATTATTTAAGGCCAGATATTAAGAGAGGAAGATTTTCATTTGAGGAAGAAGAAACTATTATCCAACTTCATAGTGCTCTTGGCAACAAGTAAGATATTATTATTTATTTTCTCTTTGTATCTTGGTAGTTAATACTCAAATCTGTTTCATTTTATATGATACTTTATTTTAGTTTATTTTACAAAAAATGACGTATTTTAGTATTTGGGTATTATTAACTTTATACTATCATTTTACTCTTAGGCTCTATATATTTAGTTTAAATCTATTTTTTTAATGTTTGATTGATTATAATATTTTGAAAAATATTTTTTCTAGCAAAACTAGTTTGTAAAAAAAATAATTAGAAAAATGACTTTTCTAATGAGAATAGAAAAAATCAAGTTTCATAAGAGAAATTTCATATAAACTTATCATTGTTATTGTTATCATTTTTCAGGTGGTCAGCCATAGCGGCTCGTTTACCTGGAAGAACAGACAATGAAATCAAAAACTATTGGAACACTCACATAAGAAAAAGACTTTTAAAGATGGGATTTGATCCAGTAACTCACAACCCTCGTCTTAATTTATTAGACTTATCATCACTCCTAAATTCCACACAATTCAACCTTACAAGTTTACTTGGACTACAAGCACTTTTAAACCCTCAAGTTTTGAGACTTGCCACTTTTGCCCCTAATATTTTTGCATCCCACAATGAAACTAATCCAGAAATATTATTACAAAAACTACAAGAAAATCAATTCTTTAACAAACAAATTCAAAACCATGAAGGGCAAGAAATGTCATTGCAAAAATTTCAAGAAAATGAACAGTTTTCCAATGCCCCTTTAGAAAACTATACCACAAATATTTTCCAACATAATAATAATCAGATTCAAGAAATACCAACATACACACAATCAAACGTGGGACCATATTTGGTGAATAATTGCCAAAACTTAAAAGAAAATGGGATGGTACCTTTGCAAAACTATGGCCAAAATGTAAAAGAAAATGCCATCAATCAGAATTTCAGTTTTGAAAATGAGAGAGATAGTTATTGTAATAATTTTATGAAGTTTGAGATTCCAGAGGGTTTATATTTTGATGATTTACTGTAAATATATTTTGAAAATGTATGTACTTTTTGTTATTTTATTTTTTCTTTTGTATTTTTTTGAATTTCTTTTCTAGGTTTGTTTGGATGGAACCATTGGTACATTTTTTTCCCCATTTGGTCGATCAAATTTTGTTGTTAGTTTTGCTTAGGTGGATTTTGAACTTTGTCTATATATATAAGCTTTGTGCTGTGTTACTATCGTTCTTTTTCCCGTGTAATTGGTGAATTATATAAAAAAAAGTGCTTTTAACCCTTGGTTTTAAGATAAATCGATAAAAATAAGCCCACAATCATAATTTAGAATTTTTAACTTAGCTTTTGGTTTATAAGTCAAAATCAAAAGTCAAAAGTCAATTCAAACAGGTTCTATATTATGTTAGAATTACATTCAATACTACTCTTCCGTCCTAAAATAGTTGTCACTAGAGTTAATTTGACTAACTTTCAAAGCTAAATTTGATTATATTAATTCGATATTTAAAATTAAAATTTAGATATTCAAAGACTATATATATAGTACTATAAATTACACTTTTTCTCATATCAATATGATGAAAAAATACATTTTAAAATATTGATCAAAGTCATATAATTTGATTCTGAAAAAGAATATCGTGACAATTAAAAAGAAATGGACGGAGTACATCTTTTCCAGGTTTGCTATTTCATATCGTTTGTATGCTTGTCACTTGTAGCGTGCTACATTTCCTAAATTTCTTCCGACTTTTATTTGTATTGTATCGTTAAATTCGGTATGTAATATTGAAAAGTATTATTTTGCGTAACAATTGATTTAGTGTACATAATCAATTTTTTTTCTTTATTTTATCCGTATTTATTATTTAATAATTTTATTTTCTTTCCCTTTATTTTACCTTTACATATATTATAAGTGTACCTTGTAACCTTCTTTTTGGTACCATTGTAAGCTTATTATTCAAATTGCCAATACATGACATTATGAAATGATAGAAAATGATATAATCTATTCAAATATTATATTTATTAAAATAATACAATATAATATAATATAAGATATTATGAAACTATAGGTAACAACCAATTCATACAAGCTACTACGTTTGTATTCTTTACTCTTAATGAAAGTGGAGTGAATTAAATAAAATAATAAACAAACTGTAACAATTCGAACCGTCGTTAATTAAAATCGAGAGAAATCGCAAGAAAAATAATTTAACTGCTCCGCACTATCCCGCCACAGCGGGATAGTCCCGCCACAGCGGGGTTGCTCCAGTGGGACTCCTGCCGCCAGAGCGGAAAATCGTGGGATAGAACTTAAGTCGTGATTTTCTTATTTTCCTACTTTTTTCAAAGGGTAAGTTAAGGGCGAGGGTTACTGCAAAAACCCTCAAAAAGGCTACTCAAGACTTGGGAAGGAGGGAAGAAGGAATTTCAGTCCCAGAGGAATTCCTACCGGTAGATTTCAAGCCTATCTTGCCCGTCTAACATCTGAAATCAAGGATTGGAGCCGATGTATCTCTTCACTACTTCTTGGCGCCCAGGTAGGCCAGGCTTCTCTTATCTCAATAGTTAAATCTATATCCATTGCGTAGTATAAAAAAATTTAATGAAAGGTTGCATAATTAGGCTCCGGGTCATGAGTAGAAATTCAGGTGTTATCAGTGGTCTAACTTGAAGTGACCTGGGTAAGAAAGTTGTGTAATGATTTTTGAGGAAATTAGCGGTGGTATTGTAGCATCTAGACTTGTGTATTGGTAAATGTCATAATTACACGTACAGTGGTAGAAAACATGAGAAGAATTATGATAAACCTTAGGGGTTAGCAACCTTGATGATTTAGTGCAAGACCTGAGTGATTTTATGTGCATTGTTCTGTTTGCCTAATTAAATTGTAAATGTGAATTTTGTGGTTGTGAGGATCGAGTGTCACGTTTCGACACATTATGAATTGTGTATCACGTTCTGACACATTTTTAGATCGGATGTCACATTCCGACACATATATGACTGAGTCTGAGTCCCATGAGAGGGCCAAGTGTGTGTGTGAATAGTCCTATGAGAGGACTCAATGATATCTGTTAATTGTGGAATAGTGAATATAGTTGTTAATGAACTAAAGAGTAAGATTTTATGAAAGAACCTCGCCGATGTTGTAGGTGTTAATAGTTGAGGATTGGGAGTCAACATAGGCTCATTATTGAGTAAGAACGTGAAAATTTGTGAGGCCAAGTTGTAATACATGGGATATTCTATGTCTTCGGGCTTAATAGGGGAGGTGGCTTGTTGGTAGAGAGTTGTTCTCATTGGAGCTTCGGTCAGGTGGTAGTTGTTTGTCATGACCCAAGCATAGGTCCTAGATGTGACACGGCAAATGAGACACCCGGAGGTACCTCACCCAAACCTCTTAGCATTCATTAAGCATTTCATTGGTAATGGTAAATAATAACAAGCGAAAATTAAAAATATTTTTTATTTTTGTGTCCAAACATACCTCTACTAATAGACTTGGCGGGGGCTAAGACATGTCCCTAGCTCACCCTCAAAATAAGTGTCAAGAAATTTTTTAATAAAAGTCTTATTATTCTACATAACCTAAGCTTAGAATAAAAAGGATGTTGTTCCCGAAATATGGGAACTCACCACAAACAATCTTCAACTAACTCGAATTAGCCACGTGAAGGAGATCGAGGTGCGACGTCGATTCCTACATGGTGATATCATGCAGGCAAAAGTATGCGTTAGTATTTTGAATGTACTAAGTATGTGAGTATGCTATCAAATGAAGAACATAAGAGAGACATGAGTAAGCAATATGCATAATGATTGCATGCATTAAACATAAAAAAAAAAAACCTTAAAACATTCATTTTTGTGGGGAAGTGACCTTAACCGACATTTAAGACCATGCGAGCTATTACATGGAATTCAACATAACCCCCTATGTTGGCACGGGGAGTCTGCTTGTCGGGTAGGACTCCATCAACTTTAACGTTCTTTAATTTTAACTTTATTGGCTAATTGTGGATCCACTAGCCTAAATAGCCTACAAGGACTCCTATGTTGGCGCATAATTAATGCAATACGAGATTTTACTTAAGGACCCCTTAGGTCGAGTCCCCATATACATGCTACATTCGGTGTTAGGTCAATCCCACGGAATAACATTTAAGTATCATAATGACATAGGCATTGTATAATTTTAGACATCACATCTTCATCGGTGGAATAGCTCATTAAAACATTTCATTTGATTCAAATATGTGAGAATTGTCCCTTCACATTGAATTCTTTCTTTGACTAAAAGCCCTTTCGTCATCATTCAATCATTTTACAAGACTCCTTTAAACCTATGCATTTGCTTCCTAAACTTTCAATTCAACTTCATTCAATATGAGAAGACTAGGTGAGTTCAATTCATAAAGACCTCCAAATACATTTAAAGAATACTTGTATGCATAAGGGTGATGGAAATGCATCAAAATACACATGTTAAAACAACCCACCATATATGCCTTAAATCCTTTTCAAACTTTCATATAAGCATTTTAACAAATCATTCATTTGATGAAATTAAGAGTCAATATACATCAATATATGTCAATAAGCATAAAATACATCATAATATATGCATTAAGAGTCATTGTGTAAAAGCCCATGAAGGTTCACCATTAGAATTTGAAATATCAAGTTGAGAAAATATTTGGGCCCATGGATGAAAACCCACATTCCTTGAGGATTCAACTCTTGAATGAAAAACTTGAAAAGAAATGAAGGCTTGATCTTCTTGGACATGGAGGAAGAAAGCTGTCACGCTCCGGGAGGGTACCCTAGGCGAAACCGGCACCCGAAGGCCATTTCTGACCCCCGAGCGAACCACCTGGTTCAGTCACTCATTCATTCAATCACATGCTATTAGTAGGAACTCAATTAAAGAAATACTTTTCATAATATAAAGGCCGAAGGCCAAACATCTACAATCAAAAGAAGACAATAAAAATAGGACTCCTCAAGATGATCGCTCGACCTCCCACACTCCAGTCTATGAAGACTCTATTCATGTCTAAAAGGTGCCAATGACAGGCCCATGGTTACCAACAATCTAAATAAAAGGAAGAGCAACAAAACTGTACAAGAAGGCCCAATACCCTCCGGGAACTAGGAGGACTCACCGACTGGCTGGAAGTGTATGTGGATCTTCAACGGAGCGCCGGTTGATGATCTCTAGTACCTGTCTCTGCATCATGAAACGATGCAGGCCAAATAGCGTCAGTACATGGAATGTACGAGTATGTAAAATGGCCGAATACAACGAACATCAAGGAAGAATAAATCAACTCGGGAGCTCAACTCAAAAAGGATGACAACTCAATCAAATGTCCTAAGTCTAAACAAGGATATGATTTAAACTGGACCAATCATATTTAATTCAACTCAATCTGACTCAGAGTATTATCAAAACCTATTTGGGAGTTTCTCTTAATCGACAACCAACACTTATGAGCCAGTGAAGGTACAACAAAACGACGTTGTTGCCACGCCCGTTCATACCTTGCCAGGGTATGAACGAATCGAACACTCATGGATCCAATCCAACCAGGTCCTATAATGTCAGGACAAAAGCTCTCGGAGAAGCATCCTGTCACGCCCCGGGAGGGTACCCTAGGCGAAACCGGCACCCGAAGGCCATTTCTGACCCCCGAGCGAACCACCTGGTCCAGTCACTCATTTATTCAATCACATGCTATTAGTAGGAACTCAATTAAAGAAATACTTTTCATAATATAAAGGCCGAAGGCCAAACATCTACAATCAAAAGAAGACAATAAAAATAGGACTCCTCAAGATGACCGCTCGACCTCCCACACTCCAGTCTATGAAGCCTCTATTCATGTCTAAAAGGTGCCAATGACAAGCCCATGGTTACCAACAATCTAAATAAAAGGAAGAGCAACAAAACTGTACAAGAAGGCCCAATATCCTCTGGAAACTAGGAGGACTCACCGACTGGCTGGAAGTGTATGTGGATCTTCAACGGAGCGCCGATTGATGATCTCTAGTACCTGTCTCTGCATCATGAAATAATGCAAGCCAAATGGCATCAGTACATGGAATGTACGAGTATGTAATATGGCCGAATACAACGAACATCAAGGAAGAATAAATCAACTCGGGAGCTCAACTCAAAAGGGATGACAACTCAATCAAATGTCCTAAGTCTAAACAAGGATATGATTTAGGCTGGACCAATCATATACAATTCAACTCAATCTAACTCAGAGTACTATTAAAACCTATTTGGGAGTTTCTCATAACCGACAACCAACACTTATGAGCCAGTGAAGGTACAACAAAACGACGTTGTTGCCACGCCCGTTCATACCTTGCTAGGGTATAAACGAATCGAACACTCATGGATCCAATCCAACCAGGTCCTATAATATCAGGACAAAAGCTCTCGGGGAAGCATCCGACTTTAACGGTTCAATCCCCCCTACGTTTGGCAACACAGGTATTGGGTTCGAGTATGGACTATACTCTTACCCAATTCGGTGCTCGATACTCCTCCCAAGACTCAATGCTCATAAAACTCCATCCAATCAACTCAATCAACTCATATCAACAAGTCTCATTACAACCTTGTCAACTCATCAACTCTATCACAATCAAATCTCTTCCAAGCATACTATTTGCTCAATCTCAATCATATCTTCAAAAGAAAATTTAAATGCACATGTATAACATCATCTAGATATAATCAATCATTACCTCCATCCATTTGAGAAAATCCTCATGACTCACCACATCTTCAAGACTTCAAATCGACATTTTTATAATAGGCAACATTTTTAAGAAAATAATATACTTTATCAAATCTACATAATTAAGAAGATCAATAAAACATATTTAGCAACTCATTCCTTCATCATCTCATACTCACATAAGGGCTCATTTTAGGAACCTCTTAGCTCCACAACATTGGCACATAAATAATTAAATAAAATAGAGACAAAACTCATTCAAACATGTACCATATCAAGAAACTCTATTTTTATGAATATCTAACCTCAAAACAAGAATAGGGCACATGGGTGGACTCAACCCATGTTTTGGATAGCCTTACATACCTTAGTGAAGACTTGAAGAAAACCTTGTAGTTGGGTCTTCAATGGAGGACTCAAATCTTGAAGTTCTTGGACTCCTTTTTGTTGGAAATGGAGAAGAAGAGAAGAGAGAGGAGCTAGGGCTTTTAGAGAGAGAGTGGGGGCTGAAGAAATGGTCCCAAAATGTATAAGGCTTGTGTATATATAATTTGGGACAATTCCCAAATTGCCCTTCCTCCAAATTCTGAAAATTAGGCCAAAACGCCCTTGGTGCGATAGTGGCGCGTCGTGCCCTTACAGCGCCAAGGCCAATTACGCCTAAAACCTGCACAACTTTTAGTGGCGCATCGCGCCAGGGATCAAACTACTGAGGCATGTTTCTGACGCGATAGTGGCGCGTCGCGCCCTTACAGCGCCAAGCCCATTGTTCTGAATTCTAGGAATTTAGCCTGAAAATCCTGCACAACTTTTAGTGGCGCGTCGCGCCAAGGGCCAAACTATTGAGGCATGTTTCTGGTGCGATAGTGGCGCGTCGCGCCCTTACAGCGCCAAGGTCATTTCCCCAGCAGTTGCAACCCAGGCCAAAATGAAATTCCTGTCGTGCTAGTTCATCTTAGGATCGTCATATCTTTTGACTCCGAATTCCAAAATTTACGTTCTTAGTGGCGTTGGAAAGAAGACTCGACGACCTTTAATTTGATAGGTCGTAGGCTACCCAGATTGACGTCCTTCAAAAGATAGGGTCGTTAAAAGTCGACCCTTACATGAACTCGTCCTAAACTTAGCCACGACGGATCTTTTGGACTTAGCTCGGTCCTAGGGGTCCTCAATGACCCCACATCACCTCCAACGCTCTTAAATTCCTCAGGGACTCTTCTTAACTCAAGCACATACTTCAAAATAAATACGATGGGCCCCACACGTATACAAAGAAGGCCCGAATCTTAGGGAAAATTTTGAGGGGTGTTACAAAAGCTTGAGAAGAACTTGAGAGGCTAGGGTTTTTTTGTATTTTTTGAGTGTGAGTGAGAGTGAATGAGTGTAGAAAGGCTTAGGGGTCTCTTAGATAGATGAAAATATACCTTCAAAATGACCTCACTTTGGGTTAAACACAAGAAGAGACTAAAATGACCCTAAAATATGGAAAATGAGCTAAAAACCCTGCAGGCGCGATAGCTGGCGCGCCCCGCCAGCCCTCAAACTACTGAGGCTGGTTTCGGGCGCTATAGTAGCGCGTCGCACCATTGGAGCGCCAAGCCTAAAATTTCTGCAGTGATAGTTTGTAGTAAAATGATCATAAATTTTACTCCGAACTCGGAATGAGAAAATTCTAGTGGCATTGGAAAGAGGATTCAAAGACCTTTAATTTGATCGGTCATGGCACACCTAATTCCTTATATAATACTAAATATGAGCATTTGAAGTTGACCCTATTCCGGACTCATATAAAAACTTACCGTTGGAAATACTTTGGACTTGGCTTGGTATTAGAGATGCCTTATGACCCTAAACCACACCTAATGCCCTTCAAATACTTAGGAATTGATCCCAACTCATATATGAAATTAGAAGTCGTCGAGTTCAAGCCTATATGCCTATGAAGAATGGTTCGGGTCTTGACATGAAAATTTTTAAGGCGTTACATTGTTGTTGTTGTTGTGTAAGAAGCTCAGTTAGTTATAAGGTGTAGTTATGAGATGGTTTAGGTCATTTTTGGTAAGGTAAATGGGTCAAGTCTAATGGTAGTTGTGTTGCTCGAGGGTGGCTAAGGTTGTCAGCTGGCTAAATGTTAGGGTGATCTTTGAGGTCATGGTGGGCCCATGACCCACATGTCTCAAGTTCGTAAACCAGAGTAGGTAGCGAACCCGTGGTTAGTAGAGGGGTGAAGAACTATAAGGGTGAGAGTAAGGAGTTTATTAGTAAGTTAGGGTGAACGGGCTTATAAAGCTTAATTGTTTATGGTCTTTCTTAATTTCCTGTTTATATATTATGCAGTGGGTATCTGATTGATCGATGATGCCTACCAGTACGTGTTGTTTGTGCTGATACTACTCTTGTTATGCCACTTGGCATAGTCTGGTTGCAGAGCCAGTGGAGTTCCCTAGGTGAAGGCGACGATGATCCTTCGACAACTCCTACTTTTCCTCCGTTGTGGTTGGATCCGTGTCTCTTCATTTGTCTTATGTCCTGTTCTGTAGAACTCTTATACCTATTTAGACTAGTATCCTTGGGGCTTTAAACAAAGTCTTGAATAAAACTTGAGCTGGTGATTCATTGCTAGTTTAATAAAACTTCTTGACTTATTATTTAAATTTTCTGTAAAGGATTCTCCTATTTAGGTCCTAGAGTAGGTGCCCACACGGCCTGACGGGTTTGATCGTGACACAAACCCTCAAGGAAATTACATAGTGATCTAGCGAGGAGAATTATAAAGTCTTCTGGTTAAATCTCAATAGAGACATATTAAGATATTCTTCTCATTTGTTCAAAGCTTTAGTGAGAAAAATTATCCAATATCTAAGCTGGGGTAAGATAGTAAATATCCGCTGAAATTAATTGATATGTATATAAACTTTAAATTAATCCAGACACCACCGTTATAAAATAACAATGAAATGATGATAAACAACTACAAAAAGAACTGTATCCCAAATGAAAAATGTTATTTTGGGACTGCAAGGGTAAATGTTTCAATAGTTACATTTTTTTTATAAAAAGAGGAATAAGCTTCTATGTAACAAAGATACAAGAGAATATATATAATAATAAATTATAAAAGCTAGGTGGGGTTTCTAAGCCCACCATGGAGCTTCACCAGTTCTGAAGTCTGTTTCAACCCAGGGAACAAACACCACCTTCCCATCATCAATATCTGCATGAGCCAATGCCAAGGACTGTGCAAACAAGAAAACACAATGTTAGTATTAGTGTCGAGTCCATCTGGACCTAGTACTTTTGAGACGGAAAATAAATTTATGTGTAAAAATCCACAAAAAATGCTAAGAAATAGTAGATATGAACGTATAAATTTAAAAATATAATGCGTTCGATGCTAAAAACTTTTTAAAAAGTTGAACCTGTAAAGTTTAGATACTAGATTCCGCCCTGCTTGGGAGGTGCAAAGATAGCATGGGACACATTCAAATTCAGGATTTTGTGTTATTATTAATGTTGTCTCTAATAACCTGGTTGTTCAGAGGCAAATTCAGAATCCAAAAATCAATGAATTTAGAATGAGCGTGATCTTAATGTATGTATACATTTTTAAATTATACCTAGTTCGAGCCAAAAAACAATGTGTTCAGTTGAATCCATAGAACTCGCCCTAAGAAAGATATAAAGACATCTACTAAGAGCATGGAAAACAGGGGTTTTAAACTTACCAAAGGAGCAGGTCCTCTAACAACTCTTCCTTGGTTATTGTATTGGGATCCATGGCAGGGGCAAATGAACTTGTTCTCAGCCGTGTTCCATGGCACGACACAACCAAGGTGAGTGCACACGGCGTTGATACCATAGGTCGCGAGTGTTCCATCGTTCTCCACAACAAGGTAAGTAGGATCTCCCTAAAAATTCATTGCAACAATATCACGACTCCAAAATCTCATTAAATGTCCCACGGATTTGTTAAGATCATCAAAGGTAACAACTGAATTTACGAAGAAATTATGACACTGAAAGAAAATGTACGAGTACCTTTAGTCCTTGTGCGAGGGTTCGCGTTCCAGGGGCATGAGTTTTGAGCCACTCAGTCGCAACAACATCATTACCTAATGCATCTTTGGCAACGGTACCACTACTACCACCTCCTGAACTGTTGATCAATTCCAAATTAGAATGACAAATCACGAGTCATGGTTAGTAACACAAACGATATTTGAGTAACAACAGTGCCTCGTAGATAGATAGATAGATCAAGTCCGTCTAGTGATACAAAAGCAATAGCATACTGATAATTCTTGTTATAACACCCTGTTTCTTCCTTTTACCTTTTTTCAAGTACAAAGGAATTGTTAAGATATCAAGTTTCCATGGCATTACATTTGTCTATATGTCCATAATTTTACCTAGTTTGAAACTTGGAAACACAAATTAAGATATCATCATATCAACTTAGAAGATCAATATGGTCGATAAGTCTGAAATGTATGGTCAAAAAAGAAAAATCCAGACATATCATTTTAGGAAGGATGTATGTTTTGACTATGTATATATACTAATATCTTCCGGATAATTTTTAAGCGCCTTTATTTTTAAACCAAAATAACAAAAATAACGTTTGGCTTATAAGCGATAAGCCCATCCAAACTTTGCACTAGTTGCTAAAATCTGCAGAGGAGGCAAAACAGGTACACAAACATGCTAAGGCTTAAACACAAGAAAAGAAAACTTTGGTAATTCAGATAACTAGTTACAAATTTACACCAGTTGACCTCCTCTTACATCCTCATGAAATTTCAAATGGAAATAATCAAAATTACAACTAATCGAATAAAAAACCTTATGAAAAGTACAAATTTTACACTATCAAGCCACGAAATAGGAGTTAGAATATAGAATAACAACTTACTAATAAGGTTACAATCCCAATGAAAAGGTGGCCTAAATTGGATTGGGTAAGTCATACCATGCTTCCTAGAGCCCCTAATATAAGACCTGATCCTAGAAAGACATGAGTTTCGTATTTCTTGGAAAAGTAATTCAACTGCTAGTGATTTGGTATGAGAATGATTGATTTTAACGAGTCAATCTTTCTCAACTTATTCAAGATATAATTAAATAAATAAAAATACGCTCATGGTAACATACTTCAATATGATATCAAAAGAGACTTGGATCCAAATCTCATTGTCACTCGCTGTCAATTTTTTTCCCATGTATTTAGCCCATGAAAAAGAATCAGCCCGCACAAGAGCATGTGAACGTATAATTAAGTAAATGAAGAGATTTTAGTTTGTCACGCACTTCAATATTACCTATGATGCAGCTATTAGTTATGCGGGTATTAGTTATTCAATTTTCTACTCTGCATAAGATATTACACAAATACCGTCAGTACTTAAACATGTAGTTGTTATGCAGATTTCTAAATTACAAATCAAACGTCATATTAATTATATATATAAATAACTTACTTCCTAATTAGCTACCAAACATTATACTCCCTCCACTCCATTCCATATTAAGTAAACTTTTGAGGAATTTTTCATTGTGTTCAAAATAATTGAATTGTTCAAAGTTCAAGATAGATGTTTGAAACTTTTTTCATATTTATTTTTTCATTTTTTGAAGTTTTATATTTTCTAGAGATAAATCACACTCCTTGCAAAAGTTATATTTATGATTTTACAAAGAGCAATAGTGAAAATATGGTTCAAATTATGTCCTTGAATGTTTTTCTTAATATATATGCATTGCCTCAAAAATTCACTTAATATAAAATGGAGGGAGTATAACTTATGTAGAAATTAATACATGAATAAGTTGCCTCTTTACTTGCTACCAATGATATTGTGTAAAACTTAAGTAAATTCCAATTATTTTTAAAAAAAAAACAGGGGAACTAATTTGTGACCAAAGGAAGATAGAACTAACCCAGGTGGTGCAAAGAAAGTAGCATAAGGTACAAGCATTCCACCAGTTGGGAGAGCAAGAGCACCCAATAGAAGCAAATTCATGAGGTTTCTTTTTTCCATATCAGGCACTCTGTCATCAGCTGGAATGCTAGTTGCCATACACTTCACTTTCATCCTCTTATCCTTTCCCATTCCATGACCATTAATTTTCATCGGCTTCACAAGCAACGCTTGTGAAACCGATGAAACACCACTCTTGCTAGAGCATAGCTGAAATTTAAAAGGAAAAAAAACACAAATAAATTGTTATAGTGGCGTAACCGGTATTTCCACTAAATCAAATTCAACGTTTCCTATGTATATACATAACATGTAAATTTGATATTATATATATATATATATATATACAATATAATATTTCGACTTTTGCAGTACCTGAGAAGGAGTTACAGGAGAAAGAGTGGAAGAAGCCATGTTAATGTAAATGTTTTTTTTGAGAGAAGAGAGGAAGTTGATGGATGTTACTCTTGTATTGTATAAAAAAAAAAATAGATTAGGGGAAAGATGATGAGAGTCACTCAATCACCAGATAAGGCAAAGTGACAAGTAGAGCCACACGTTTGGATATTAGCCTTTTAAAAATTTTTGATCGTTTGTTATTTTTCTATTGGTGGATTATGAATTATCTTCTTTTCATTTTCGTGTCTTTGTTATGGTATATCCAACAAATTGACCTATAGGGCATAGTTGGGCTCATAAATCAACTTTAAAATAAGAAAAAATTATTTAATACACAATTTATTTTATTGAAAAAATTATCTAATTATACTCTTTTATTTACCATATTTTCTATTACTCCATCTATTTCAAAAAATTTCAAAAATCTCTTCTTTTCATCCGGATACATTAGTTCAGTAATCTGGATACATTAATTTTAATTCATAAATATATCTATATTCAATGTATCATACTTTAAATGTTACCTGCTGATATATAAAAATATAATTAGTGTATCCGGATTACTAAATTAATGTATCTGAATTACTGAATTAATGTATCCAAATTACCATGTTTTTAAGGAATTTCTGGAAATTGAAAAAGGGCGGAGGAAAGTGGTAATTAGTCCTCTACACTATGTGATTCCTAAAAAATCTACTATTTTATTATATTCTCTAAAAAAAATTATTATTTGAAAAAATTACAAAAATCTCTACTCTCTCCTATTTTTAGATACATCACTTTACATGATGTATCAGTCGTATACATCACATTACGTGATGTATTAGGACGTTTTAGGATGTATCCGAATTTCATCAAATTTAATTTTTTTTTGTAATTTGAAAAAAAAAGAGTAGGGATAAAATGTAACAATCTCTTAACACTATGGGATTTGTGTAATCGTTCCTTAAAATAAGAAAAAAATACTTAAATACACAACTTATTTTATCATAGTCTTTAAAATTTCCTATCATTTGAAAAAAACTATAAATTTCTACTCTCTCCTATTCTCGAATATATCAGTTTACATGATTTATCGGTCAGGTACATCACTTTATGTGATGTATCTGTACGTTGAGGATGATGTATTGGGACGTTAAGGGATGTATTTGAAGCCGAAACGCAATATCTCGAAACATTTTTGGGATATATTCAGATTCCACCAAATTTAAGGAATTTTTATAATTTGAAAAAGAGTAAGGATAAGATATAATTAGCTCTTAACACTATGGAATTTGTGTAATTCCTACTTAAAATAGTTTTTGTAAAAATTACATAACTTTCATAGTGATAAGAGTTCAAATTACAAAAATTCATTAAATCTAAAGAATCTCGAATACATCAAGAAACGTGCGTAAACATAGCTCACAGAATCTCAGATACATCAGGAAACTTACGAATACAGAGTTCACGGATTGATAATGATACACAACTTAATGGGAGGAATGTATCCGAGAAGGAATAAAAATGTATCAACGAAAGTATTTTTTAATTTTTTTAAATGGTACAAAGTTTTAAAGATTATGATAAAATAAGATATATATTTAGATAAGTTTTCCTTTAAACGTCCGTACAATCTTGGAAATGGGCCACTTTATAATTCAAAGGTTTGAATTGTGCTCGATTTTTGTAAAGGGAAATTTTCATCAGTAGTTATAGTTTTTTTAATTAGATTGATAATTTTTTTGTTGGAATTTTATCTGTTCACTAGCTATTATTTTGTAGTTATATCTATTTGTTCAACCTAGTTGTATACAATTTCGCTAGATATATTATATTTATTCACTCAATCCAGTTATATCAACACAGAATTTGCTAAATACATTATATTTGTTCGCTCAACCTAGTTTGAATGAGCTTTTCATTTTATCTTGGCAAAATACAAAAAGGTTAAAACCGCTTCTGTATAAAAATCGGATGAATGAATAACATCATTAATTCTAGTATGGGCAATTTAATTTCGGGACCCAACATCGGTTGAGATGGGTCCATTGGTTGAAACAAATTTAGAACTGGTGAGGCTCCATGGAGGGGTTAGAAATCCCATCTTGTATCTTTGTTACATAGAAGCTTATTACCCTTTTTGTAAAGAAAAAAATGTAACTATTGATGAAACATTACCCTTGCAGTCCCAAAATAACATTTTTCATTGGGATACAGTTCTTTTTGTAATTGCTTAATATCATCATTTCATTTTATACAATGGCGTCTGGATCAACTTATAGGCATACAATTAATTTCATTGGATATTTACTATCTTTTTTTAGTTTAAATATCAGATAATTTTGCTCATCCAAACTTTGAGCAGATGAGAGGAACTTTTTCTTTTTTGGGGGCTCTATTGAGATTTAAATGGAAGACTTTTTTAATTGCCCTTGCTATATATGATTACTATGTCATATCCTTGAGGGTTTGTTTATCATTTTTTCTACATCGCTCCACTTTCATTAAGAATAAACAATACAAATGTAATAACTTGTTTGGATGGTTGTTACCTATTGTTTCATAATATCTTATATTATATAATACTATATTAATTTAATAAATATAACAAATGGATACATTATATCTTTTCTATCATTTCCTAATGTCATGTAGTAACAATTTGAAGAATAAACTTACAATGGTACCAAAAAGAAGAAGGTTACAAGGTGAAATTGCACAATAAATATGGATAAGATGAAGAAAAAATAAATTGCGCAATTACATCTAATTCAATTGTTACACAAAATAACACTTTTCATCATTACATAACGAATTTAACAATACAATACAATAAAATTTGAATAACATAAAAAATAAATATTATATTTAAAATAACAATATGATACACTGTAATAGATAACAAGCATCCAAACAAGTTGTAACTAAGAAGATCATACAAAACCAAAATATAAGAAAAGAGACAGAAAGGGGGAAAAAAAGACAACAGAAAAGTAAAGAGAAGCAACTCAATTTGGACGATTTCTCAGCCTCTTTTTAGCTTAATTAATATTTTTCAATCTGATGGCAGCAAACACATAAATTGTTATGAATCTACCTTAACCCCATATGTTTATGAGGTTCCTGGATAACATGAGCAACTCCTTTTGTGTCTGAATCCATTGGGGAAATCGTGGCGTATTAACTCAAACAACTGTAGATTAGTTGAAGAGTTCAAAATTTCATCATTACAAGGTCCTTTCTTCAATCTAACGTTAAGTGAATAAGTTGGAGTTTTAAAATATTTTTCTTCGTCCCAATTCTCTTTTTCACTATACTAATCTCAATACACACTGTATTATTTTTCCACATTTCTCATAATTCTCACTCACAGCATAAAAGAAAAAGAACCACCATTATTTATAGGTGTAAAATTCTTTCATAGAGTAAATACCAAGCTATCATTTGGCCCCAAGTTAAAATATTCATGGCAAGTAATTTTTGGATAAAGTTTTGGTGAAGTTTCACCATGCATTTGACCACAAATTTTCTCAAGAATAATTGTTTGTTTCAAAAAATATTATTTTGTACCTGTAAGTTCTAAAAATTATTAAAAATACCCATAAATTTGTGTTATCATTTTATAATGAACATGTTCCGTTAAAAAAATCTTATAACATAATTGATAACAATCAACAACAACAAAATAACAATATGGGCAAAAACAATACATTAATCGAATCAAAAATAAATTATTCTTTTTTCAATCTTGTCACTCAAACTATTCTTTTCTGGAGGAGGTAATAACAAACTATTCTTTTAGAAAATCTTCCCATATTCTACGAACAATCTCTTCCCGATAAAAAATGATGGGTGTTTTTATAAAATATAAAAGTTTGGGATAATTTTTAAAACTTTCCGAGTATCCAAGTTCTCGTTTTTTCTAGAACTTGAAAACTTGAGATATTTGTCAAGTATATTTGCCAAGTAATGACAAATTATATGACCGAACACTTGTTCCCAATTTCTTTTTAAATTTTTCTCCAAAAACTACTAAGAGCCAAACGACACCCAAAATAGTGGGATCATAACATTGTAGACCATGTGATAGGGGTTATAATATTTAAGTATTAGTGGGGCAATTAATGGTAGATCATGACATTAGGAGTTACATGAGTTACATCGAAAAATGATAATCATCTTCTTGTTAATTTATAACCACTAACATATACACTTTAATATTTTAATTAATATTAAATTGCATAAGAATTGGAAGGAAGAAAGTACAATCAGTATTAATTACTACCTCTCAAAATCCTTTAATAATATGAGCATAGAAATTCATCATAACACACAACAGGACCATGGTCAAATTCTGAAGGCACACAAAATTCACTACTAGTAGTGGTACTAAAACTATCTAGTACAAATGGTTCTCTCCAAAAATTTCCACTGGATTTTTCAAATAATTCTTCTTGAAATACCTCACATTCTCTATCCACAATATTTTCCATATTTTGGTCATTTGTAGCACAAGAAAGAAACTTCACTACATGATTCATTTGGTGAAATGATATTTTGGTCTTCAGCATTTTGAGTGACATTATTGGCCTTTCTCTTTTTTCCATTAGATGTTAATTCTTGAATTGATCTTTTCTTAAGAGAGGTGTGCCAATGATTCTTTATTTCATTGTCTAATCTTCCTGATAAGTAAACGGCAATTGCTGACCATCTTCAATAAAGAAATAAAAAGGTTACATTAGAATTTTGTATTAAAAAAAAGCAATTCAATATACAAAGCATCCGTGTCCGTTTACCTAGGATCCGAAAAAAGCCACTCAAGAGGTGTGATATATGTAGATAATCTCTCCTGCAAACATTAATGATTGTTTCATTCATTTTTTTATTCAGAAAAAGATCATCATCGTAAATATACTCTATTTGTTCAAAGAAAAAACAAATTGCAATAAATATATAAAAGGAGGATTGACGCATATGTTTGTATTATTTGTCTTTTAAGATTTTACATATTTTTTAAAATTAGACATTAATTAATTTTAATCATGAAACTAATTGTGCTTCTCTCTTAGTCGTTTCACTTGATTAAAACTTTACTAATTGAAATATTTAGAATAAATTTGAAAGAAAAAAAATAAATGCATCTTGTTTTCCTTGAAATATTTGAAGGAAATCTAGTTTATCGAAAGAATTTACTTTCCCCGTCTTAATTTATGTGAGAGTTCTCTGGTCATAGAGTTTAAAAATGAAAAAAAAGAATTTTTGAATTTGACAATTTTTAAAGAAAAATAGATTAAAAGAATTTAGAGATATTTATACATCTATAAATAATCTCATTAGAGATAAAATACTAAATTTAAAGTCAAATAAGAAAAAATACAATATTTTTAAATCGACTAAAAAGAAATAAATTGCTTACTTATTCCCAATTTCTGCATGAAGCTTCATGATGATCTGGTCTTCATCTATAGTATAGTTTCCTCTTTTAATATTTAGTCGGAGATAATTCAGCCATTTTGGTCTATAGCTCTTCCCACACCTTGATAATCCTTCACAAGGAGAAAAAACATCACTTATTAAGATAAATTTTGGATGTACCTTAGTGAGCGTTTGGCCCCAAATAATTTTTGGGAAGAACTTGAAAAATATTTGAGAACTTGTGTTATACAATTTGTTATTACTTGGCAAATATATTTGGCAAAATTCCCAAGTTCTCAAGTTTTAAAAAAACTAGAATTTGGGAACTTGGGAAGTTTTAAAAATTTAAAAATAACCTCAAACTTTTATATTTTATAAAAACACCAATCGTCTATTAATTTCAACTAAATATTTATCTACGAACTTACTCCATTAATATGATCAACCAATACTATTAATCCCTCTTAAATAAAACTTACCTATAAAAATATCCACCGACCCTCTTTAATTAAACTTCTCTCAATGAGCCAATAACTATATTTCTATTAAAGGAATGTGATATCATTTGCAAAATTATAGGAGAAGTGAAAGAGAGCCTAAGAATGACAAAGAGTTATTTAACTATAAACATGCCTCTTTGCGTAATGTAATTGAAAGAACATTTGGTGCGTGGAAAAGTAGATTCAGAATACTACAACAAGGCGTGAACAACTATGATTTACACATGCATGTGAAAGTAGTAGTTGCTTGTGCCATATTACATAATTTTTTGTATGAAAATCAAAGCAGTGATGAAAAATTCACTGAATATGAAAGTGATGATATGATCGTTGATAAAAATGATGAACAATTGACTCAGAGTAACAATATTGCTTCGTCTTCTCGGTCATCTGATTTAGAAATGAAAGTTTGTCGGAAAGAGATTGTTCGTACAATTAGGGAAGATTTTATAAAAAAAAGTTTTTTATTACCTCCTACGAAAAAGAATAGTTTGAGTGACAAGATTGGGAAAAGAAAATAATTTATTTTTGATTCAATTAATCTATTGCTCTTGCCTATATTGTTATTTTGTTGTTATTGTTGTTATTAATTATGTTATAAGGTTTTTTTTTGACGGAACGTGTTCATTATAAAATAATAACACAAATTTATGAGTATTTTTAATAATTTTTAGAACTTACAGGTACAAAATAATTTTTTTAAAATTTCACCATAATTTGGAAAAATTATAGCCAAACGCATGATGAAATTTCTCCCAAAAATAACTTGTCAAGAATATTTGAAAACTTGATCAGAGGATCTTATTAAAAGAAAATTCTATATGTTCCAAGATGAGGAGTCATTTTTGTTTTTTAATTTTAATTTTGTACACCATCTATGTGGGTAATTTTTTTTTACAAACTCTCAGGTCATTTAAGATAAATCTCCTTAAAATACGAGATTTGAAATTCCGACATGTTATATACATTATATCAGATAAAAGTGACCGGACGATATGAAAAATGTTCACAATAATGATATATATTATTAAAGTAGGTTTTACAAACTTGAAATTAAATTAGAGAATAATAATAGTTGATTATATATAAATATATATACCAGCAAACTTGGGAAGTTGACGCCAATTCAAGCAGCCATATTTAGTAGCATAAGCTGCTAATTTCCTGTCTTCTTCAAGTGTCCAAGTACCCTTTTTTAACCCACTTTTTTTATCATAACATTGTGTTCTAGCCATTTTTGTTCTCTCCCTCTTATTATTGCGCTTTTCCGTTTCTATATATATATATATATACTATTATACCAAAAGATATAGTGTCAAGTGAAAAAAACGTGTAATATTGTGTGAAATGAAAATAAATAAATTAAATGAAAACGAGTTATAGATGGAAAAAGAAAATAGGGGACTGTTGTACAATAATAATAATAATATATAGCTAGCAAAGTATGAAAGTATAATAAAAGAAGATAAAGGGAGAGAGAAATGGCAAAGGAAGAGAAAACGTAGAGTAGTAATATTTTCCGTGTGTTCCATGTCATTGCAGATTCAATACCTTTTATAGATAAACTTTGTTGAAAGAAAACGACCGAGCTACAGTACAAAACGCGTGAGCTATAGTAAAAATACTATTCATACACTGAAAATACTATTCATCTACAGTGAAAATACTATTCACTACAGTGAAAGTGGTTCCCATGGACATCCACACTTGTTTTACAACACTCCCCCTTGGATGTTCATGTACAAAAGAAAAATTCTAGTGAAAGAACAAATATCCTGAACACCCATAGATGTTGTGCCTCGTTAAAACTTTACTAGGACAAACCCAGTGAGAAAAAGTCTAATGAAGGAAAAAGAATACACACATCTGATAATATGTAATGACCCGTTTGGTCATTTTGAGAATGAGTCATTTCTCTTCCATAAAATACTCTCTCCGTAAAAAAAAAAAAAATTGGACTTTTTGATAATTATAATTAATTAATTGATGGATAATTTTAAATAATTAAGTTAATTAATGGGCCAAAGTGTTAACTTATTTAATTTCATATACCACTTGGTCCATAAATTAAATTAAGTTAAAAAGGAATTAGTGTTATTAATATTTTCTAAACCCTGCGAAAAGAAAGAAGGAAAACTAACCTGTTGCTGCGTTGCCTGCATACATACAATTATGCACTGCTTTGTGCCGCTTTGAGCAGATAAACATCAAGTAAGCCATACTTACAATTACATGGCTGTTGTTTAACATTTTCGGCAAAACAAAATAGCAAATTAGAAAGGTAATAATAAAATAATAAGTAGGCTGTGGGTTGGTGGTTCTTTCCACATTGTTTTCCTTTAGAAGTAAAATAAAGACACTATATTCATAAAGTAAAAGCTAGGAATGTGCAGGCAGTTATGCTCCTTGCACGTTCTTTAAGGATTTCCTATTATGTAAATTTAATTTGTTGCTTTGGTAAGTGTATGAATTTTAGATATTAGTGCCTTCGGTGGTGAAAGTGAAGGCATTGTGTTGAATTTAAAATGGATAAACTTGGCTGAAAATAATAATAATAATAATAATTTTATTTTGTTATCACATTATAAATTAAGTTTTTTTTCCATATATATATTGAAATAGATAATTAATTATTAGGTGTGTTGTATTATATGAACATCAATAGATTTATGATATTTGGAGAAGTCGGCTTGTAACTTAGAAAATACGAGGGATGACATATTAATTGGCATCAAGATTTGGAAATTTAATTGTAGATTTGTGTGAGTTTTGGGTCTAGGCTAGACATATAATAATATGAGTGTTGTTAGTTTCGAAATCTTATTGTAGTTATTTATTTGATTAGATTATACTTATTTGGAGGCCCAACGAAAAGGGAAGGCTCAAGTACCGGAGTAATTGCTCGATTAATTAAGGCAAGTGAATTTCTAAACCTCAGTTTAAGCTTGTAGATGCTTGTATTTCCGTGTTATGTGTACTGGGGAGTAATGAGAATTGAACTGGGTTATTGACTGTATGATTGGCCTTAAAAATGGAGATGAGGGGTATAAAATGGTGATCTAATGACATGTATTGGTGGAATTGATATGTTGTGATTATGGGTTTATTTTGGACATGTGAAATGACTATGTTGATGTGAGATAGGAAAAATTATTATTGTTGTCATGTTATTATCGTGAATTATATGAACATGAATTTATTGCATTAGTTCTGACATATTATGTGAGACTGAAAATGATACGAAATAAAAGGGGTCGGGCCACACACTCCGTGGCGGTATTATGAAACAAAGGGGTCGGACCACACGCTCCGTGGCAGGTATTATGAAATAAAGGGGTCGGGCCACACGCTCCGTGGCAGGATATATATATTGAGGGGACGGGCCACACGCTCCGTGGCAGGTTACATGGACAGAAATATCCCCCATGGGTTCCGGACTGTGATTCAGCGGATGTGTACCGATAGGACAGACATGCATCATTTCATTGCATTGCACTACACCTTTTTGATATTTGTGAATTTGTGTTTATCCCCATATTGCTCTGTGTGTGCTGAACTTGACTTGGTATGATTCATTGACGATACTATTGATGAGTATTTGTGGACTGTATTACTGTTGTTATTGTACAAGTGTAGAGTTGGACTGATTTTATGCAGGTTGTAGTTAAGGAGGTTCGGTTGGGAGGACAGGAGTACTTGTATCTATTAAGCTTTGCTTAGTTTTAGTTATCCACTTGCTGAGTACCGTGTTGTTTGGTACTCACCCCTTGCTTCCACACTTGTGTAGGTTGTGAGCCCGGACCTGCTTGAGCTCCTACTATTTTCTACTACATCCGAGGTTATCAATTCTGAGTGTTGAGGTAGCTGTTACATCCATCTAGCGGACACCTCTTACTCTTTTATTATGTTTTAGTCCTACTCTAGAGACAAAGATATTGTGACTGTATTTTCTTTCGTACTTCGGTAATTTATTAGTGGCTTGTATACGTGACAACCAGTCTTGGGGGATTGTGGAGATTATTTATTTGTTTTTGACCAAGTTAAACCTTATTTTATCTCAATTACTTCCGCATTTACTTTTCGTTGGTTATTAGGCTGACTCATCTCGGTGGATTGAGATGAGTGCCATCACACCCGGATTCGGGTCGTGACATAATACGCCTTAAATGTTGTCTCATTAAAAAACCTTACCAGGAAAACCCAGTGAGACAAAACCTTGGTTAAGAAAAAAAGAGTACAACGCGTATTTTACTTCCCCTAATGAAAACTTCAGTTGATATTTTGGAGACGACGCATTCCAATCTTATACCTTAGCTTCTCAAAAGTTGATGTTGGTAATGCCTTTGTGAATAAATCTGCAAGATTATCACTCAAACGAACTTGTTGTACATCAATATCACCATTCTTCTGGAGATCATGTGTGAAGAATAATTTTGGTGAAATATGTTTCGTTCTGTCTCCTTTTATGAAGCGACTTTTTAATTGAGCTATGCAAGCGACATTGTCTTCGAATATAACTATGGGTACTTTGACATCATTTTTCAGGCCGCATCTTTCTTTGATGAACTGTATCATTGATCTCAATCACACACATTCTCTACTTGCTTCATGAATTGCTATTATTTCAGCATGATTTGAAGAAGTAGCAATAATAGACTGCTTTGTAGATCGTCATGATATAATAGTTTCTCCGTATGTAAATAAATAGCATGTTTGAGATCGGGTTTTATGTGGTCTGATAAATAACTTGCATCTACCTAACCAATAAGGTCTGCACAACCTTTATTAGTATAAAACAAATTCATATCAATAGTACCCTTTAGTTAATTACACAGTTTTTAAAAATAAGAACAAACTTCAAGGATATTTGAGTAAATCAGCTGGTCAATTATCTTCTTAATTAGTCCATAAGTTTCTGTTCATCTGATGCATGACCCGTCGTTTAAAATTAGCCTAAAACGGGTTATTTAATTCATACGAGATTAGAAGCTTCATGATATATGTCAATGTTTACTATTAGTGGTATTGTTCGTTTTGGACTTATGTCCGTATAACTTTAACAAGTATTATTAGATTAGCGTCTAAGGACTCATTTGTTTTTATTAAGATTAAGACGTTTGAATTTGAATGCACATTTAAATATTAAGACGTGCATTAAGATTAAGACGTCTGAATCTGAATGCACATTTAAATATTAAGACGTGCATTAAGATTAGACGTCTGAATCTGAATGCACATCTGAATATTAAGATGTGTATTAATAATTAGATGTCTAAATCTGAATATACATCTGAGTATTAAAATGTTACGTAAAGATCTAAATATTAAATAGTTAAGGCTGTTTGTTTTCTAAATATCTGAATGTATAAAAACTGTCTTTATTTTTAAAAAAATGATAAATATAAAATTCAAATAAAATATTGAATTGATCTAATATTATATCAATAAAATATTTTAATATTTTATATGGAAATTAGTGGTGGTGATGACTAATGATGGTGATTTTATGTGCCAATTTGAGATGGTGTTTACTAATGATGGTGGTTGTGGGTAGTATTGTGGTATAGTGGTTGGTACTAGTGATTAACATAGTTATTGTTGGTAGCAATTGATAAATAATAGTGAATTTATACTGATAACTAATGACAGTGATGAGTGATGATAGAGCTTAGCGATATATAATAATGACTAATGGTAGTAATTATCGATAGTGATTAGTGAATGTAATAATGATTTGTGGCGATGATTATTATTGGTGGCTAATGGTGATAACGGTTGATTTTTGTTATTGACGATAGTTGTGGTTGGGCTGAGGTGGTGGTTGTGGGTGATAGGTGGTGGTGATTGGTGATAGTTGTGGTTGGGTTGAGGATGGTGGTTGTGGATAGTAGGTCGTGGTGATTGATTGTGGTTGTGTGTAGTCGGTAAAAGTAGATGGAGTAACGATGAACTGTCATATTTGTAGAAAATTTTAAATAAACATCTTAATAATATTAAGATTTTTTTATAGATCTTATTCATTCAGGCATATTCAGACCCATTAAGTGGTTGTAAGCTAAGAAAAACATACTTAATGATTAAGAACTGAATGATTAAGATTCAGACCTTAAAAACAAACAAACTTAATGACTGATATCTGAATGATTAAGATTTAGACCTTGAAAACAAATAAATTTAATGACTAAGATCTGAATGATTAAGATTAAGACCTTCATTAAGTTCAAACAAATGAGCCTAAGACTTGCTTTCTTTATATTATATTCAACATCCATCTCGTGTTTTTATTGATGTGAAATTCATTTAGGATAATACATACACCGTTTTTAAGAATTTAATGATCTCATTAAGGTTTGTTCTACCATCATTCAAAATTGCACGACAAATACTCGACTAAGTTGTTACAATATACATGTCACATCTTTAACATATTTTAAAAGGAGAAACTATCTTATTAGACATACGTTCATATCTTATATACTAATATCACTTATACTTTTAAATAATTACGTATCTTACAACTAATTAAGAGTTTTCTATCATATATTGAGGAAGAGATATCTAGATACATATGTTTTTGCTACCAGATACACAAAAATAGGGAAAGAGGCAAGCGAGATAGTCATGTATCTCAGATACATGCAAATTACACTAGATATATATATATATATATATGTATCTAATGTGATTCGCATGTATCTGGGATACCAGATACATAGGAGAGTGGTGAGCAAGATGGGAAGGAGGCGAACGAGAACTGTCTATGTATCCAGATACATGTGAATCCACTTAAATACTATGTATCTTGAACAAATTACATCTGTTGACCCCATGTATCTCGAGATACATGTATCTAAACGAATCTAGATATATCTAGACGGATCAAAATCTGATAAAATTTGTAATATTGAAAACGAATTAAAATGTATCTAGTAATTAACTTCTAAACTAGTGAGATTTCTCTAAGTTTTCCATTTTAAAATCATCACATAAGACGAGCATATATACAAGTTAGCACGTTTATCAGAAATAATCCTACCCAATATTTAAAGGAAAAATTACTTGATTACATTCCCTTATTTACCATATTTTTCATTATTCTCTCCCATTTTCAAAAAATTCAAAAAAATCTTCTTTCCATCCGGATACATTAATTTAGTACTTCAGATACATTAATTATGATTCTTAAATTATCTTTATGTTCAATATATCATGCTTTAAATGTTAGCTACCGATATTTAACACTCCTAATTTGTTAGTAATTTTTTGTATCAGAAACTAAATTAATGTATCCGAATTATTGAGTTAATGTATCCAAATTGCCATGTTATTAAGAAGTTTTTGTAAATTAAAAAAATATATATAATTAACTTTTTACAATTCCTAAAAAAAAATTACATATTTAAAACATGTCAAGTTGAAGTAGTACCAAAATTATTTAGTGGCAACTGGCAAGCTCTAAATTAAGATCTTTTAAAGAATATTAATGATACCTAAACCTTTTGTTATTTTAATAACTAAAGCTGTGCGCACTCGGCAGCCTTTCACAAATATAATTTGTTATATATTCATTTTAAAGTGCTTTGCATTCTAATTAAATTATTAATATAGACAAGTTTTGTCTAATTTAAATTGTTCTTTATCATAATAAAGTAGCAGCACCTTTAGTGCTCCCAAGAGTATCTTAACTTTTTACACCACTAATAATGTATTTTATTTCCTTGTCTAACTATAATTTTGATTCCGGCACTATTACAATTTTACACCTTTAATTCGCCTTTTTTTTTACTATTAAGTAACATTATATTTTAACGGTTCAAATAGAGTTTACATTTTGGATTTTGTAATCAATGACGAAATTAAAAAAATTTGCTAAGTGAATTTAAAATATTAAAGAATTAGATATACAAAGAAGTTAGTGGGATCCACCACTTAATATATATGTACATAAAAATAAGTTTAATATTATATATAACGTAATTTTCGAACAAATAAAATTCGGATGACCCAATTCTTAGGTCGCCTAGCTTTGCCCTGCTTTCAATTCTCTGGTTTCCAAAAAGGATTTAAATTATATGCGTAACAAAAATTACACTTTTAACGTAATATGATTGGATATATCAATTATTATGTTGTTATGTCTTTGAACAACTTATATGCTTATTCTTTTTTTACTAAAATATTATCTTCTTTTTTCATCACGTGGTAAAAGTGATTTAAAAAATAGATCAATTATTGTGATACTTTGTTAGCGAAGATCAATTAATTAATTAATTAAAAATCTAAGATTAAAAAAACACATAGTATAAGTAAATAATGCCAAGAGGTTATATCTTTTGCAACATGTTGTAACCTAACCAACTTCCCAAAAGAAAAAGAAAAAAAACAAATAGAGCGTGTTGTTTACAGAGTTAAAAGTTCATTATCTCAATTAAATCAAATGCATCTTTCAATTTAGTTAGGTGGTGAGCCTAATTAAAGACTTCATTCCACAAATGTGATTTTTAACTTGACATCAACTGATATCTATGTCTTTTAATTTTATTTATGCACAATTTGAATAAGTAGACACATATATTCTATGTGGCATAATACACGTAGAACATGGATTGCCATATGGGATGCATGCGTCTTTTTGTTTAACTTTATACATGTTTAGATGTCTATTGTGCACACCCAAAATTGAAGGACATATATATCAATTGTGACAAGTTAAAGGGCGTATGATTGTGTATTAATAGTAATTTGTTTATATCTAATTTATCGTCGTTAAAGATTTGCTTTGTGAACTTCCCTTTAGACCCCCAACACCATCAACGTGATTTGTGAGATTTGAATTATATACACACTTAAAAAATTGCAAACTATTAGGCCAACACCAATCTTGTTCATTAAATTACAATTTCCAAATCCAATATTTTGTTATACTAAAATAAGAGAAGAAAGGGACCAGCCGGCCAAGACTGTCCAAACCCTACCAAACAAAGCAAAACATTATTTTTTTTTCCCACCTTTCTCTAGCATCTTTTTGTTCTAGCTCAATATAAATTGAATGTCATATTTCATGTGTCCCAAAACTTTAAAAAAAAATAAAAATAAGGTCAATGAAGAGCAAGCTCTTTCTCTGTTTTCGTCCCATTGTTGAGGATTCTGTTCATCAAAATCATGCTATTGATCAATCTACTTCAAGTATTATCACAAAAAGAAGTGACAAACATGATCAATTGGTTAGTCTTTCTTGACAATCTAAAATTCTTTCTAGTCTTTTTTCTAATTTGGATGTTAGAACTTAAGACTATCCAAACTCCAAGATATATGTGTGTCTAGTGTGTGATCATTTCATGAATAGCATATTCTAATTTATTTAATTTTGTCTTCAAGATTTCACGAGTTTGACTCTTTTTTTTCATGGGCAAAACACATGAAATTATTTCTAAGTATTGATACCGGTAAAACTCAAACTCGATAAAATGTACATATGGGCCACTTTTCGACCCTGTCTTTTAAAAAATAATTATTATCAATAAGTTTCGAATTTCACATATGTCATGAAACTTCAAGATAATGATGATTTTAACTTACCAGCAAAAAAAGTGGCTATTTGTGAATTTGACCCCTCACACTCATGACCTATTCCTCTAGCTACATATTGTCATGTTGAAGTGTATGATTATATCATTTATGAGTTTAAATGAGTATTAGAGATATAAGATATATTTATTTACTGAATTATATCTTTAACAATCGCCAATTGTAAATGTTGAAATTGGGGGCGTATTTAATGTGCAAATTATAGTGTACATGAACTCATGGTGTTTCCGCAAAATTAGATATTTTATATACATAATTTTTAAAGCTGATATAATATTATCTGTCAGCATCCTGTTTTGAAAAGGCAAAATGGTTCACGTGTTGGGTTATTTACTTCAAGGAATTGATATCAATTCTCACTTAATGCCTTTTTCTTTCTTCTATTTTATAATAACGTATTCATGTTCTAGAAATCCTAAATCCTGCTCGGGCTAAATGGTTGGCTTCATTTTTGCAGTTTGAGTCAAAAAGTAGTAGGGGAAATAGAAGAGACAAGTTCTTCAAACCCTTATTAGATGGTACATCAAGGAAGCTAGGAAAAATGATCTTGAAGGGCAATAGTAACAAGCAAAAGGAAATTACTTCAATTGGCACTTTATCTAAGGGAAATCAGCCATCAAGGAAAATTGCATACAACCAAAGAGAAGCCACAAGAAGTACTTCAACATCATGTGATGAAAACAAGAAATCTAGCACAAATATTCATTTGATTGCTTTCACCTTATTTGTGACTATTTATTTTGGTAGGGTTTATGCTATATTTTTAACATTATTATGGATTCTATTGTTCTCCATAATGCCCAAGCCAGTTTGCAGGACAGTAGAAAAATTGTTTTTAGCTGGATGTTGTGTAGAAAAAACAAAGGTATAATAATGGATCATGATGTTCTTTTGAGATGGGAAATGAAAAACATGTAAATGTACAGATACATAAACATAGTACACCAACATTTCTTTTGTGAGTTGTTTTTTCATACTTCAGTCTCTTAGTTTGATTGAACACGAAATCTAAAATTACAAAAAAGACTCTAAAATCATATGATCTTAAAATGGTATGTGTTAGACACACTTTGAAAAGTTTGAATGGTTTAATGATCCATCATTTATTAATTCAATCTATTTTGACAGTTCGATTCAGTCATTTAAATATTAGTCTAACTTTAGACTAATTATATAACTCAAATTGACCCCTGAAAAACTTATTAAAGTATTTTTTAAAAAATATCTCTTTTTTTATTTTATATGTTATATATTGTCCACATAAAAAATATTATTACGTTATTATATGTTATATATTGTCCATATAAAAAAAATTATTAGGTTATTAAATAAATTAATTAAAATTAGGTAAGTGTGGACAATAACCCATTATTTATAAATTACTAGATTAATAACTTCTCATTTATTTTGTTTAGTGAGTTCTAATGGTTTGATTGAGCGAGTTATAATGATTGCATGATTCGAACATACGTATATATTAATTACAACATGATGGGTTCATTTGATTAAAATTATTTGTGTAGATTAAAGTGGCCATTGTTATAGACATGGTTCAATTCTTTTAGGGAAATATGATATTGTATGAACTAAATTGGAGTAAGGATTTAATAAATTAAACACCAAAAAGATTATGATGAAGCGGTAAATATTCCATCATCTTTAGTCAGGGATATTAGATTCGAACTCTGGTTATAGAGTTATTTTTTATATGAAGTTCTTTATCCTTCAAAATGAAATTTTTCGACGTGAATTTAGATTAGTCAGAACTCAAAGCCGATACCGTCAGACATCAAATGGGAAAACCAAAAAAATGAGACTTAATAAAACAAATCTAAAAATAGTAAGTATAAAATATTGTTTCCTAGTGATATAATTAAGACACTCCCACTTTCATCAACACGGATGGTGGTGGAGTGATAAGTACTCCTCCATCCTTAATCAAGGTTTTGACTTTGAGTCTCCTTGCGTACGGAGTCGCCTTTGTTAAGAAGTGGTTTACCCCTCCCCCCTCCCTTCAATGTGGACTCCCCGGTGCGAATCTAAATTTAGTCGGACTCCAATATATGAATATCGGATCCACCAGGTGGAAAACCAAAAAAAATACTCCCAATTTCCAATTAAATATTTTTCCCAACATAGTTGGTGGTCAGATAAGCCACTAGGAAAAAGAAGCCAAATTATGGTCTAAGCATGGAAATTAAAAGAGAACGAGTCATTTCTCTAAAGTAGAATCCACAATCACAATGAACGCTGTTTTTTTTTTGTTGTTCTTTATTTTTTTAAAATAAAATATTTTTAAAATTAGATGCATTATATATTGAAAAGGAAAAGTAAAAACACTAACAAGAAAAAAAGATTATGTCTACGTGGAAATCCGTTCTTAATTATATAGTACTTAGGTTAATTGTGTTTGTCATTATAGAACAAGAAAGAAAAAACCAATCGAGCTCCATTTGATTTTTTTATGTCTTAGTTTGACTAAATAAGAAATTTAATAATAATAAAAAAGACTCGTCTTAAACTAAGGCCTCCACTACTATAGAGAAGACAATAAAATTACTGTTGCAAATTATGTATGAAAAGAAGCCAAAGGAAAAATCAGAATGGATATTTTATAATTTTCTTTTTTCAGGTAAAAATAATATTAAAATATTTTTTTAATAGAAAAATGGAACACAAATACATTCTTTTTGTTTTGTGCAAAAGGCGATTTTATTCAAGTACTAGTTTAAACCCATGCAAAAATTATCTTTCAAAATTGAAGTTATTGAAAACAACATAAGTCGTAAATATTAGCTTCACTAAAGAAGTTGATGATTCAGAGGCGAATTCAAAATTTAAATTTTATGAATTCTGAATTGTAGGATAGTTTTAAATTTATTTTTTGAATATAGTAGTAAAAAATTAAAATTTAACACATACACATATAAAATTTAATCCAAAGCTTGAATTATATCGAACTCGTAACTTAAAAGCCAACTTCTACCTCTGAGCTGATCATCGTTATTTCTTGCCAAATTGCCAGATACTACATGAGATGTCTTTCAGAAAACACTTCAATTTCTTCTACACCATATATAAGAAAACCAAACAAACTTTTAATTAGAAAAAAAAATGAACATTTAGCCAAATTGAATTAATTATACATATTATTTGTTATTAATTAATTGAAATTTATATACTTACACAAAAATTAGACGTGGCTTTCTCATTTTTCCCTTCAGCATCACAATAATCATCTGTTCCCATCTGTTCATATCTCCTTTCCTTATTTTTTCGACGAAACAAACGTGGAAATGACAATCCAATCCTTCTTGTCCATCTTTTTTTCTATAACAAGCATATGACTCATGGTTACTCTATATCATCAAATATGAGAGAATTATTTTTCTCTAGTATTGTAATAGTATCATAAATACTCAAGAAGAAAGACATCTAGTTTGTGGGATATTAACTTCGTTTCTTTGAGAATCGAAGTTCAACTTGGGGTTGGTGACAAATTCAATGATTCTTTTGTTGCATTAAGGTACACGTACAATTCACCATTAGAGGATTTGGTGCAATGGATGGGCGCTAAGGCTACTCCTTTCTTAACTAGACATTCCGGATTCGAGTCCTAGGTAAAACAATTCTTGATAGGGAACATTTCCCCCGAGTAAAAACCTACATAGTGCAAATCTGAATTAATCGTGCTTCAATACGGATATCAGACACCTAATGAAAATTTTAGAAAAAAGGTACAAAATTCACTTTCCTTGCTACGATTTATTCTTACATGATATTTCATTCTTTTCAGGACTGATTAATAAGAAAAAAAATGTGTCATAAATTGGGACACAGGCAGTTATTAATATTGTCTATTTAGGAACTTTTCATGCTATTCACACTTCTAAAAAGAACCTTTCTCCAGAAATCTCATATTTCGATGCATTGAAAATTCACGTTTTTTTAGTAGTACATGAAAATGGGAATATGAATTTACCTTATGCTTTTGGTTTGGATTATTGGACGTACATTGAGGGTGTGTAGAATTATCGTGCCTTAACTCATGAGCATAGGCAAGAAGTTGTGCACGACGATCATACCCTCTTGTTCTTGTTGTGCCCTTAGGCCTCGATAAGAATTCATTTCCTTGAGTTCTTTTCAATTGATCAAATCTAGATTGTGAATCTATTGTTGATGAAGATTCAACATAAAAACTAATAATCACCCCTTCTCGTGTCATCTCGAACGATTAAATCTCTTGATAATAATCCATACGTTCTAAAAAGAAATTAAGATTGAAATCTCCTCTGACCGTATTTCTTGCTTGTATTGATGCTCTTTCAACTATTCAATCTGGTCATAAAAGAAAATTAGAGTTAAAATAAGTTTTTCGATTAAATGGGTCTACATACTGAACTAAAGCATGACTATATTTGTTCTTAAATAACTTGATAGAGTCTAGAGATGAAATTGGAGCAGGTGAAAAATTCCAATTTTATGCATATGTGTACAACAAAACCACTCCACTAAACTCTATATCAACTAATTTTGATGTAACATGAAATGCTATTGGGTTATCAGTTGTAAATTCAATCTATTATTATTGTTCACGTGTCCCTTTTGACTTGGGAGGTTGGTCTATTTTTTTTTCCTAGAAAACATTGGAAAGATATTAATTTAAGTTTGTGAAATAGGAGCAGTTTTGGTACAGCCTGATTGGACCTACCAAGTTTAATTGAAAGTTAAAGAAATTGGTTACATATGTTAAAAGTTTGGGCAAATATAATCTTTTACGTTTACAATATGTGGATACTTTTGGTTCAGTCTGACAGAACATCAATAATTTTATTAGAAGTTTTTCGACGCAATAATAATATATTCAGTATAATTTTATAAATAAGAGTTTGAAGAGGATAGAATGCACACAATCATTTCTATCTTTATAAGATACAAAGATTATTTTCGATAGATCAAATCGACTCAAGAAAAATGTAATCAAATCATTATACAAAGAAAGAAGAAAAAAAGGCGGCAACAAATTAACAAGAAGATAAGCAGAATAAATGTAAAAATAGGTAATATTACTAAAAATTAGGAGAATAAAATACTACGCATATGTTAACTAATACTACAATGCTCGACTATCTATTATCCTTTTACTCTTTTTTTCGACAATCAAATCTTTCTATCTAGGGTCATGTCCTCAATAAGATGAAGATGTGTCATATCCTATCTAATGTCTCCTCGTTAGTTCTTCTTCGGCCTATTTCTACCTCTTCTAAAATCGACTATAGTCAATATATCACACCTTCACTTCTCCTCTTCACATGTCCGAAACATCTCAGTGTCGCTTCCCACATTTTATCTATCAGAGAGGTCATTCTTATCTTGTCCAATATAACCTCGTTTTTTTTACTTTATCTCCTAGTATGCTCACACATCATCTGATCATCCTTATCTTCGCCACCTTTTATCTTTTGAATATGTGCATTCTTGACTGACCAATATTGTGCCACATACAACAAAATAGGTCTAACTATTCTTATCACACAACCTCGAGTTCATACATAATATCATCATAAACCATATAATACCCTGACATTTCTATTAATCTATCAATTTTAATCTATGTGACACTATTTAACTTGACATAAAAATTTTAAAAAAAGATTTTTGAAATTTGTGAACTAAAATAAATATTAGATATTTGTGTAACTATGAATCATTTCATTAAATATAAAAGAGAAATTTTAAAGTTCAAATGTCTCTGATTATGAAAAGGTAACTTTTTTTCTTGAGACAGGTTAAAAAAGAAAGAATGTCGCATAAATTAATATAAGAGAGAAATAAAATAAACATAATACGTTTCTTTTATTGGAGGAGATAAGTTGCATGATTTATAATAAATGTTATCTTAGTTATACAACCATTAATTAAAAAATTAATAAATTCTAAAAATATAGCATAAGAATGTTGGGTTTTAAATGTGTGAATAGGAAATGAAAGGTTGTGACCTTTCCAAAAGGTTGTGACTTTTCAACAAAAGTTGTGATTTTTTTTGAAGAGTTGCGACTTTTGTGAAAGGTTGTGACTTTTGTGAAGGATTTTTACTTTTCCGATAAGCCACAATAAGCACTTGTTCACACTACCCTTTGTTGTCTATAAATAGAGGATTTTTATCTAATTTTTAAAACATTGAATTCTCCCTCTTCTGCATATATTTTTTTACAAACAAAGTTGAGTCTTTGTGTGATTTTGTTGTTGACTTTTGAGTTCGCTGAAATTATTGAAGTTTGAGGTACCGCTACTTCTTTAATAGTTTATCCATTTTATCTTGGGAGGAAATAATCCTTAACCTCAGGTACAGTGAGAGGATTAAATTCCTTAAAGACACACAGTGAATTCTGTGGACTCGGATACTATTTTTTATTTTCATATTTATTGTTTCTGGTGTGCTAACTTAATATAGGGGAGGGATAACAATCTTAAGGAATTTATTAAATATCAATATTGATAATCTCTCATTATGAAAATTGCATCTTAATGACAACAAAAATGGTTAATGTGGCAAAGTTGTGTGGTGAAGCCACTAGAAACTTTTCTAATTGTGTCATTTAATTTTACTAGTAATTCTTTTTAGTGGCTTTTCAAATGTCACTGGTATCTTTCAAAGGATTGAAATTAGTATTTAAGAAATTTGGAACAAGTGTACTTTGTTGCTAAGAATGAGAATTTACAAAGGCACTTCGTGACTGCTCATATTTCAGAAAGAAAAAAATAATAATAATATTGATGGTGGTTCAATATTTTTTTTATTGGTGTCAAGAATGGGCTTAAAACGGCAATAGTTTTATATCTTTTTCCTAGAAAGTTTTTTATCCACTAAGAATTCTTGTTCTTGTTGTTTTGGTTTCAATTAGATTGAAACAATTAGGGACTTTTATGATTTTCTACTCTGTTTGAATCTAATACTAATTTGAAGAGTATAAAACCTTCATCAGTGTTCAAGATTCATTCGGTTTACGATTGGAAGAACATAAAAACTTCATCGTTAAATTAGAAACAAGTTGTATATTTTTGCTTCATCTTATATTCTGTTTGGAGGGCTGGAGACTAAAATCGAAAGACTTTCTACTCCAGTGATTAACTTGGTTCAAAGAAATAAAATCTTCATCAAGTTAATTGAGTTTTTATTTTTCTTTTCGGTTTGAAGAATATAAAAACTTCATCGAGTTGAACAAAAATCCCTATTTGGTTATTCTTTTATTTAACATTACTTTTGTTTTGACAAACAGAATGGGTGATATAAATGTATAAAGTTTTAAAGCAAACACAATGCCTTCAACAAGTAGAACACCAGTTTCTACAGCAATGGTGTAACGCCTTGAAAATTTTCATGTCAAGACCCGAAGCATCCTTCATAGGCGTATAGGCTTGAACCCGACGACTTCTAATTTCATATAGGAGTTAGGATCAATTTTTAAGTAATTGAAGTGTGTTGGATGTGTTTAGGGGTCATAAGGGATCTCTAACACCAAGCCAAGTCCAAAGAATTCCCATCGACTAAGTTTCCGGAATGAGTTCGCGTAAGGGTCAACTTCAAACGAACATATCTCCTGGAATATATTGAACTGGGTGGACCACGACCTACCAAATTAAAGTTCTTTGAGTCTTCTTTCCAACTCCACCAAGATTGCAATTTTTGGAGTTCGGAGTCAAAAGTTATGGCCATTTTACTACAGACTAGTACTGCAGGAATTTCAGGCCTGGGCAAAATTCAGGCTTGGCGCTCCAGTGGCGCCCCACGCCACTATATCGCCAGAAAACAGCCTCAGTAGTTTGGGGCTTGGCGCGACGTGCCACTATCAGATGTGTAGGTTTTTAGCCTATTCTGGCTTGGCGCTGCAGTGGCGCGATGTGCCACTATAGCGCCAGCAGGGTTTTAGCCCATTTTCCAGATTTTTAAGGGGCATTTTGGCCTTTCCTTGTGTGTTACCCAAAGTGAGGTCATTTTGGGAGGAAAATTCACCTAGTAAGAGACTCCTAAGCCTCCTTTCCTCATTCACTCTCACTCACACTCTAAGAACAAAAGGGAACAAAAGTCCTAACCTCCCAAGTGCTCTCAAGCCTTCTTCCTCCATCTCCATGAAGATCAAACCTTCATTTCTTTTCAAGTTTTTCATTCAATAGTTTACTTCTCAAGGTATGTGAGCTTCCATCCATGGTTCCTTTCACCCATGGAGTCCAAAAGTTCTTTTTTAGAATTTATATTGAAATTTTAAGGGTGAATCTTCATGGGCTTTTATATGATGACTTTAAATGCATAAATTATGGTGTATTTTGAGTTTATTTACCTATATTGATGTATTTTGACTCTCAATTACATGAATTGAATGATTTGCTAATGTGCCTCTATGAAGGCTTGAAGGAGCGTTTTGAATATGAATGGTGGATTATTTCGAGATGTTTTAAATTGATGCATTTCATCATTCTCTTGCTTGCAATAATTCTTCAAAATACATTTAAAGGTTTTATGAAGAAAATCCACCTAGTTTTCCTCATGATTAAAGTAAAGTGAAATGAAGTTGGATTGAAAATTTATGAAGCAAATGCCCATGATTAAGGGAGTCTTGAGAAATGATTGAATGATGATGAAAAGGCTTTTAGCCAAAGAAGGAATTCAACGTGAAAGGATAACTCTCACATAGTTGAATCAAATGAAATATTTAATGAGCTATTCTACCAAAAATTGATTTGATGTCTAAAGTTATACAATGCTTATGCTATTATAATATTTAAATGTTATTCCGTGGGATTGACCTAGCATCGAATGTAGCATGTAGATGGGGACTCGACCTAAGGGGTCCTTAAGTAAAGTCTCATGATGCATTAACTATGCGCCAACATAGGAGCCCTTGTAGGCTAGTTAGGCTAGTGGATCCACAATTAGCCAATAAAGTTAAAGTTATAGAACGTTAAAGTTGACGGAGTCCTATCCGACAAGTAGACTCCCCGTGCCAACGTAGGGGGTTATGTTGGATTCCATGTAATAGCTCTCGTGGTCTTAAATGTCGGTTAGGGTCACTTCCCCACAAAAATAAATATTTTAAAGTTTTCTATGATCATGTTTATTGCATGCATTCACTTATGCATATTGCTTATTCATGTTTTTCTTATGTTCTTCATTTCATAGAATACTCACATACTTAGTACATTCAAAGTACTAACGCATACTCTTGCCTACATGATATTACCATGTAGGAACCGCCGCCGCTCCTCGATCTCCTCCACGTGGCTAACTCGTATTAGTTGAAGATTTGCTAGTGGTGAGTTCCCATGTTTCGGGAACAACATCCTCTTTTATTCTAAGCTTTGGTTATGTAGAATAGTAAGACTTTATTTAAAACATTTCGTGACACTTATATTGAGGGTGATCTAGGGACATGTCTTAGCCCCCGCCAAGTCTATTAGTAGAGGTATGTTTGGACATAAATGGATAAATGTTTTTATTTCCACTTATTATTATTTATCATTACTAATGAAATGCTTAATAAATGCTAAGAGGCTTGGGTGAGGTACCTTCGGGTATCTCATTCTCCGTGTCGCGTCTAGGCCCTAGGCTTGGGTCGTGACAAATGGCTACTGCAGAAAAGCCTGGAAAATTTACTGGTATTGACTTCAAATGTTGGCAGAAGAAGATATTCTTTTATCTGACTACACTCAGTCTACAATGATTTATAAATGAAGATGTTCCTGTGTTAGAAGAAGGAACTCCTGACAACGAAAAGTTTATTGTGACTGAGGCATGGACACATTCTGATTTCCTTTGCAAGAACTACATACTCAATGGATTGGAAGATGACTTGTGTAATGTCTTCAGTATTTGTAAAACCTCTAAAGAACTCTGGTATGCTCTTGAGAAGAAATACAAAACTGAAGATGCAGGCTTAAAGAAGTTTGTGGCCGCAAAAATTTTGGACTATAAGATGGTTGATAGCAAAACTGTGATGTCTCAAGTCCAAGAATTACAAGTCATTATTCATGATCTCCTAGCAGAAGGTATGATCAAATTCAATAGTTATATTGATAAAATTGTTGAATATAGTAGTGATTTTAAATTATCCATTAAAGGTATGATCATAAATAGGACATTTCAAGTAGCAGCGTTTATTGACAAACTACCTCCTTCATGGAAAGACTTCAAAAATTATTTGAAGCACAAGCGAAAGGAGATGACTCTTGAAAATTTGATTGTTCATCTTAGGATCGAGGAATACAACAAGGCTGCCGAAAAGAAGGCTTGAGGAAACTCAAAAATTATGGGAGCAAATTTTGTTGAGGATGGTCCAAATAAATTTAAAAAGAGGAAAAAATCTTTTGGACCAAAGAACTATCCTAGCAAAAAGAAGTTCTAAGGAGACTGCCACAATTGTGGAAAAACTGGACACAAGATTGTGGAATGTCGTGCTCCCAAAAAGGAAAAGAAGAAAGGTCAAGCCAATATGGTTGATACAAATGAGAATGTTGAAAACTTATGTGCAATGATGATTGAATGCAACCTGGTAGGAAATACCAAAGAATGGTGGCTTGATTCAGGAGCTATGTCGCATGTTTGTGCGGTCCGAGAAGCCTTCGCTACTTATTCCCCTGCCGCACCTGATGCGACTATCTATATGGGAAATTCTGCAACGGCTAAGGTTGAAGGATATGGTAGAGTATTCCTAAAAATGACATCTGGCAAGGTGGTGATGCTGAACAAAGTTTGTCATGTTCGAGAAATAAGAAAGAACTTGGTTTCTGTCGGTCTTCTTATCAAAAATGGATTCAAGTGTGTTCTAGTTTCAGACAAAGTAGTTGTCAGTAAGAATGAAATGTATTTAGAAAAAGTCTACCTCACTGCGGGTCTTTTCAAACTAAATGTAATGGTTGTTGATAATAATAAAGTTCAAGTTTCTTATTACTTACTTGAGTCAAATAATTTATGGCATTCACGTTTAGGACATGCCAATCATAAAACCTTGCGAAAACTGATTAACTTAAATGTATTGCCTAACTTTGAGTGCAATAAATCAAAATGTCAAGTATGTGTTGAATCTAAGTATGCTAAGCATCCTTATAAATCTGTTGAAAGGAATTTCAGTCCTTTAGAATTAATTCACACCGATATTTTTGATATGAAGTTAACACCAACTCGTGGTGGAAAAAAATATTTTATAACTTTTATTGACGATTGCACTAGATATTATTTTGTCTATTTGTTAAATAGTAAGAATGAAGCAATAGAAGCATTTAGACAATACAAAATTGAAGTTGAAAATCAGTTGAATAAAAAGATAAAAATGATAAGAAGTGATAGAGGTGGAAAGTATGAATATGTTTGGAAAATGGAATCATCCATCAAACTACTGTCCCTTACTCACCTCAATCAAATAGAATTGTAGAAAGGAAGAATCGAACTTTAAAGGAAATGATGAATGCATTACTTATAAGTTCAGGTTTACCACAAAACTTATGGGGGGAAGCCATCCTTATAGCAAATCGAATACTCAATAGAGTTCCCCACAACAAAACACAGTCTATTCCATATGAGAAATGGAAAGTGTGGGGGTGTCTAGCCAAAGTCCAAGTTCCTAAACCTAAGAGAGTTATAATAGGACCTAAGACTGTGGACTGTATTTTCATTGGATATGCTACAAATAGTAAAGCATGTCGATTTTTGGTTCACAAGTCCGAACATCAGGATATTCATGAGAATACGGTAATAGAATCAGATAATGCTGAATTTTTTAAACATATCTATCCGTATAAAACTAGATTTAAAGTATCTAGTGAACGATCTAAACGACCTCGAGAAGAACCAAAGGAGAATGTACCTAATAAAGAGAATCCAAGGCGAAGTAAACGTCAAAGGACATCTACTTCATTTGGATCTGATTTTGTAACATTTCTTTTTTAAAATGAGCCTCAAACATTCAAAGAAGCTATGTCTGATGCGGACTCATCTTTTTGGAAAGAGGCTGTCAATAGTGAGATTGATTCAATCTTGAGCAACCCTACTTGGGAATTGGTTGATCTTCCTCCAGAAAACAAACCTTTGGGTTCAAAATGGATTTTCAAAAGAAAAATGAAAGTTGATGAAACTATTGACAAATATAAGGCAAGACTTGTCATCAAAGGATTTAGACAGAAAGAAGGCCTTGATTATTTTGATACATACTCACCTGTAACAAGGATTATATCCATTCGGATGTTAATTGCACTAGATGCAGTATATGGCCTTGAAATTCATCAAATGGATGTAAAAACAGCTTTCTTAAATGAAGAATTGGAGGAAGAACTTTACATGGAATAACCCGAGGGCTTTGTGGTTTCTGGTAAAGAAAATAAAGTTTGCAAACTTGTTAAGTCACTTTATGGACTAAAACAAGCACCCAAACAATGGCACGCGAAATTAGACCAAACCATGTTGGCAAATGGATTTAAAATTAATGAGTGTGATAAATGTGTTTACATTAAAGACACTCCAAATAAAGTTGTCATTATTTGTTTATATGTGGATGATATGCTAATAATGAGTAACGACATTGCAAACATAAATACTACTAAGCGTATGCTTTCTAGTAAATTTAATATGAAAGATCTAGGAGTTGTCGATTTGATATTGGGAATTAAAATTCACAAAACTCCTCAAGGTCTAGCATTGTATCAAACTTATTATATCCAAAAGGTACTTGAAAAATACAAGTACTTAAACTTCAAAAGTGTAAAAACACCAATTGATGTGAACCTTGATCTTGATAAAAATAAAGGTGAAAGTCAAGCTCAATTGGATTATGCAAGAGTGTTGGGAAGTTTGATGTACATTATGAACTGTACACGGCCAGACATAGCTTGTGCTATAAGTAAATTGAGTCGATACACGAGTAATCCCAACCAAAATCATTGGATGGCAATGAAATGAGTTTTGGGATATTTAGAACATACTCAAAACTTTGCTTTACATTACAATAAGTATCCAACAGTTGTTGAAGGATATAGTGATGCAAATTGGATTACTGGGTCAACTGAAACTAAATCTACAAGTCGATATGTTTTCACCATTGGTGGAGGAGCGGTATCTAAGAAATCTTCCAAACAAACATGTATAGCTCGCTCTACAATGGAGTCTGAGTTTATCGCCTTAGACAAGGCTGGTGAAGAAGCAGAATGGCTTCGAAATTTCTTAGAAGATATTTCATTTTGGCCCAAACCAATGGCTCCTAAATGCATACATTGTGATAGTCAAGCTTCAATAGGAAGAGTTGGAAATGTTATGTACAACGATAAGTCTTGTCACATACGACGAAGACATAATACCGTTAGGCAACTACTCTCTAGTGGAATTATCACAATTGACTATGTAAAGTCAAAAAATAATATCACGGATCCACTTACAAAAGGCCTAGCTAAAGAGGGAGTTGAGCGATCATCAAAGGGAACTCTACCTAGAAGACTGGAGATCCCACGATCTAGGTTCAAGGAGATCAAACAAATTCATTGATGACGGTTTAACATTGTCAAAATAATTTTTATGATCCATTCTCATGATGTGACAATGTTCAGTAACAAGGATAAGGCGTGAGGACCTTTTAATGATATCTAAGTTTGATATAGGACATATCAAATGGTGTTTCTATGGGATAACACATTTAGATATCGCCTATGTAAGTGTGAAGTGTAAGCCGCTTCAAGGAGAATCCGGTAAGGCCAGTTCTCTATGCACTTATGAACCAAGAAGTGTTCATGGCTGAAACGAACAAAACAATGAGAACCAAAAATAGTTAAAGGGTTGATTGTGTGACTTATGTTGTCTAGGTATACACCAAAGATCGACGGTTCAAAGATATCAAATCTACCAATTGACCGAGTATATCCAATATATGTTTACTACGGAAAGTTCAAAGGGAAACCTACTTATCCAGATGCAATTAATTCTTACTTACAAATCACAGAGTTTTTCATGCATATGTTTTAACAATAGTCATTCCCTATTCATGTGGGGGATTATTGGGTTTGAAAGGTGTGAATAGGAAATGAAAGGTTGTGACCTTTCCAAAAGGTTGTGACTTTTCAACAAAAGTTGTAATTTTTTTGAAGAGTTGTGACTTTTGTGAAAGGTTGTGACTTTTATGAAGGATTGTCACTTTTCCGATAAGCCACAATAAGCACCTGTTCACACTACCCTTTGTTGTCTATAAATAGAGGATTTTTCTCTTATTTTTAAAACATTGAATTCTTCCTCTTCTACATATATTTTCTTACAAACAAGTTGAGTCTTTGTGTGATTTTGTTATTGGCTTTTGAGTTTGCTAAAATTATTGAAGTTTGAGGTACCGCTACTTCTTTAATAGTTTATCCATTTTATCTTGGGAGGAAATAATCCTTAACCTCGGATACAGTGACAGGATTAAATTCTTTAAGGACACACAGTGAATTATGTGGACTCGGATACTATTTTTTATTTTCATATTTATTGTTTCTGGTGTGCTAACCTTAATATAGGAGGGATAACAAAAAATTCGATGATAAAATGTCACGACCCACTTTTCATCAGGTCATGATGGCACCTACTATAACCCTCTAGTAGGTAAGCCAACCCGTCAACCCAGAACTTCAAGTAATGTGTTTGAAGGCAAAAACTATATAAGAGCATTGAATTATAAAAGTAAACAGAATGAATAAGCGGAAGTAAACCAAAACATGTTTTAAACAACTAAAGATCCCTCCCAGAACCTGGAAGTCACAAGTACAGAGCTGCTACAAAATAAAATACGAGTACAAGTCCCGAAAGTGGACCAAAAGATATAAAATAACTGGCTAGTCTTAGAAGGCAAAAGACGGGCCATCCATGCTGAAGGAGACAAGAATGATCTAAAAACGCCAAGTACTCACCCTAGTCTCCGAAGTTGACTGCAACAGGCTCGATTTATCCACGGCGATAGCTGGTGCTCGGTCCTGCATCACGAAAGTAGATGCAGAGTGTAGTATGAGTACCAAGACAACAGGTACCCAGTAGGCATCATAGGCCGACTGAGCAGAAAAGGTAAAAACAATATGAAAAAGAAGAATAGCCTAAATAGGAGTCAACATAAGCATCAAAAGGGAAAAAAAATACTACCTATGAAAACTACAGCTAACTATACCCAACTGGGCCCCCATAAGCCCAACCGGGACACTCGTGCGCAAGTTAAATAAAAACTCGGACGAACCCCCATAAGCCCGTCGAGTATACAGAATAGCTATAACTACCAAGGCTAGGAACCAAGAATCTGCGATGTTAGGAGCCGAAGTATTATATCATTTCCAAACCCAGAATCTCTAAGAGTCAATCGATCTAGTGGTGACTTAGGGGTCGAGGCTGGGACTGGGACCCAGAGGCTCACCCGAATATTCAAAGTGGTCAAGGCCAGGACTGGGTACCCGGATGCTTGCCATAATACATAAGTACGGTCGAGGCCGGGACTGGGTACCCGGATGCTCGCCGTAACACATCGATATGATCGAGGCCAGGACTGGATACCAAGATGCTCGTCATACTACCAAGTCGACGGAGGCCGGGGCTGGGTACCCGGATGCTCCTCGATAATTCAGAATGGAGGCCGGGACTGGGTACTCGGATACTCACAGATATTTTATCTTATGGTGCCGAATATTCTCCTTTCCAACTAAACAATAATAGTACCATGAATCTCCTTTCCAATGAGTCAACCAATATGCCGCCAAAACTAAAACCGGAGCCAAAGTCAACGATCACGAAATCTAGTGCTGCCGACGCCTCACAAAAGTCACGATTATATCGAGTTATGGATGATGGTATTTTTAAGAGCAAGAGTAACGCCTAGCTAAGGCCAAACTACTAGGCACTAGCCCGCTACACCATTCTACAAGGATCTAAGTCTACCGGAGCGACGCCGGGACATCTAAAGCAAGTTTACATCCTATACTAAGGCCAACATACCCCACTGTATCAATAACATGCTCATTCAACTCTACTTATAAAACTTAACAAATAACGACAAGATACACATGCTTCTAAATATCCGAAAACCCGATAATAAGCCTAAAGCATGATTTCTAACGCCTAAGATATACAATCAAACTACCCAACCCAAATTCCAACTATTTCAACATGCTTTCACACATTTCGGCTCAATCTAAAGAAAGGTAAACCGTAGCCTACCTGTAGACAAACACGCGGGCTTCAAATCACTGTGCTGGAGCTTTTCCCTTTCGAACGACCTCGGAACGCTGCCAAACTGTCAAAAATAGAACCACAACGTCGATACGGTCGTTTAGACACTAATTTCATAATTTTTGGAAATGGACCAATTTTTGGGTCGAAAACGAGAATTGTGGGGCCCACATACGAAATTCCGGATTTGACCCCCAAAACAGGTTCTAAACGTCACCCCAAGCTCAAAATTCAGATTTATAATACAATTCGGGGTGGGAAATTACGCAAGATGATCAAACAACCAAAACTCATAAATTCGGACTAAAGGACCAAAAATGGCAGCATCAAAATCAGTAGATTTTGGAAATACGAGACTCTTTCAACCCAAACAAATTGCACTATGATGATCCTTGCAAAAAACCCCACAATATAGCCTCAAGAATCACTCAAAACGGAGTTATATTGACCAAGATACACTCTTTCAAAATTCAATAAAAATTTCATTCCGAAAATCACTAAATCTGCAGCTAAAAATCAATTTATTACCTCGAACGACGTGCCAAAAACAGATTCTGAAACTTCCACTATGTTCTCCTTAAATTTCCACGCAATATAGCCTCTGGAATCGCCCAAATCGGATTTATATTGGTCAAGAAATAACTTGTCAAAGTTCTTCAAAAATCCATTCCGGAAATGGACACTGCTGCAAATAATATCACGATTTTTACCTGAATCGAATACTCCAAATCAGTTTTCAATCTCTCCAATGCATTCTCCACGAAAAACCTCACAATTTTGTCTTTTGAATCACCCAATTTGGAGCTCTAGAACTCAAGAAATGAGGGTTCAAAGTTGAGGAGAAAATCTGAAAAATTTTCTGCACTGTTGCTGCAGATTTTCTGGTTTTGCCACAATTTAAAGTCTCCGAACGAACCTTCGGAATTCGTTCGGAATCAGATAAAAATAAACCAAATATGCTACCCCACTAAATTCGACATTCCGGACTCAATGACGCATTCAGAATTTCCATACGAGATCATTTTAATAAAAAGTGGGTCCCACATCCAAGAGTCATTTTAAGCCTCATTCCACAACGGGCCTCGATATTAGTTCGGAAGCCTCGAAAAATGAACTAAGGGTCGTTCTAGACCAAAATCAACATTTCGGAACTAACCGCGCTGCCAGAATTTTCATTTGAGCGCGTTTTCCAAGAATATTGACCAAAGTCAACCATAAGCTAAGTTTAAAAGTCAAAAGCGTCAAATGGCCTCAAACTCGCATCGATTGCCTCGATAGTCATTCCAACAGTGCTACTAGCCTAATTTGGTCATTCCGGAGCTGATGGAACCATCAAAATTTGAATTCGAGATCTCGTTGACCCAAAACTCGAAAAATCGCAACTAAACTAACTTAGGCCTTTAAAATACCAAAATGGACTCGAAACCTCTAAAAAATCAGACAACACTTCTTCTAGACCAAAAACCATCTCCTGAATCCAACGGAGTTGTCGGAATTCTATTCCGAGCATCGGAACTTCAAAAGTTGACCAAAGTCAAACCTTGGCTTAAAGTTCCTCAAATTCTCAATTCAAGGCCTCAAATCTTCGTTACAGCTCCAAAACTGATTCCGTAAAGTCTCCTAAGCCTATTTCGACAATTCGGAGCTGCTGGAATCGACGGAATTCGATTCTGAGACCCGTAGCTCCAATTGACCCCAAATACCACTTTTTAACACTTAAAGCTTATAAAACTCAAAATTTCCAAAGATTTAACTTTTCATAGGATTTTCTAAAAATCAACATCCGGTAACAATTAGAAATGACTCGGGGCATCTAAAGGGATAGGTAAAATGGTCATTTTACAAAAATTTCAAAAAAATGACCTTGAGGGTCATTACAATATCCACTACTAAAAGAACTTTCGTCCGCGAAAGTAAGGGCAAGAGTATACCTGGAGGGTCCAATAAGTTGGGGAATTGCTCCCGCATCTCCTGTTCGATCTCCCATGTAGCCTCCTCGATCGGACGATGGCGCCACTGGACCTTAATCACAGGGATGGACTTAGAACGAAGCTGGCGAACATCTCTGGCTAGAATAGCAACTGGCTCCTCAACAAAAGTCCGGCGATCATCCAACTCAACAGAGTCATACTGAAGCACATGAGACTCATCTGGAATGTACCGGCGCAACATAGAAACGTGAAAAATAGGATGTATAGCTGAAAATGCTGGTGGCAAAGCCAACTCATAAGCAACCTCTCCAACTCTCCTCAGAATCTCAAACGGCCCGATATACCTAGGGATAAGCTTACCCCGCCTGCCGAATCTCATCACGCCCTTCAAGGGCGACACCCGAAAGAACACCTGATCTCCTACCTCGAAGCGCAAGGGCCGACGCCTGCGATCAGCATAACTCTGGTGCCTACTCTGAGCTGTCCTTAACTTATCCTGAATAACCCGAACTTTGGCTATGACATCCTGAAGTAAATCGGTACTGTGCGGCCTAGGCTCTGAAGACTCAAACCAACCAACCGGAGTACGACAACGCCTACCATATAAGGCTTGAAACGGGGCCATCTGAATGCTAGAGTGGTAGCTGTTGTTGTACGCAAACTCTGCCAAAGCTAAGTACTGCTCCCAATGACCCTTGAACTCTAATACACAAGCTCGCAACATATCCTCCAGAACCTGAATAGTACGCTCTGACTGACCGTCGGTTTGTGGATGAAATGCCGTACTAAGATCAACCCGGATGCCCAACTCTCTCTGAAAGGCCCTCCAGAAATTGGAAGTAAATTGAGATCCCCTATCTGATATAATGGATATCGGTACCCCGTGCAGACGGACCACCTCCTGAATATAGATTCGAGCTAGACGATCTGCAGTAAAAGTGGACCATACTGGTAAGAAATGCGCTGACTTGGCCAATCGATCAACGATGACCCAAATACCATCATTACCCCTGAATGATCGAGGCAATCCCATCACGAAGTCTATGGTAATTCGTTCCCATTTCCACTCGGGAATGGGTAATCTTTGAAAGACTCCACCAGGCCTTTGATGCTCCACCTTAACCTGCTGGCAACTTAAACAATGGGATACATACTCAGCTATATCTCTCTTCATACCGCTCCACCAGTAATGTTGTCTCAAATCTCGATACATCTTCGCGGTGCCTGGATGGATAGAATATTTAGAATCGTGGGCCTCGTGAAGGATCAACTGAATGAAGTCTCCAACTCTGGGAACACAAAGGCAACCATCGAACCGTAGTATGTCATCCGAATCTATAGAAGCCTGGCCACCCTCGCCTCGTAATACTAACTCTCGAAGCTTTACCAATTCTCCATCCTCAAACTGTCGACCACGAATCTGGTCCAATAAAGACGATCGTGCTCCTACAAAAGCCAAAATCGGTCCGGAATCTAAGATTTCCAACCTGACCATTCGATTAGCCAAATACTGGATGTCCAAGGCTAAGGGTCGCTTTGCAGCAGACAAGTAAGCTAAACTACCCATAATCTCCGTCTTCCGGCTCAAGGCATCCGCTACTACATTTGCCTTGCCCGGGTGGTAAAGAATAGAGATATCATAATCGACTAGTAGCTCAATCCAACGCCGCTGTCTAGAATTAAGATCTTTTTGACTCATAATGTACTGTAAGCTACGGTGATCTGTATATATCTCGCAATGGACTCCATATAGGTAGTGCCTCCATATCTTGAGCGCGAAAACTACCGCCGCTAGTTCTAAGTCATGGGTGGGGTAGTTGCGCTCGTACACTTTCAACTGTCTGGAAGCATAAGCAATAACCCGGCCATGCTGCATTAGTACACACCCAAGACCTACACCAGAAGCATCACAATATACCGAAAAGATCTCTCCCTCAACTGGTAGAGTCAGAACAGGAGTGGTGGTAAGCAAATCCTTAAGCTTTCGAAAGCTCGACTCACACTCCTCGGACCACACAAAGGGAACATCCTGGCGGGTCAAACGGGTCAATGGGGCTGCAATGGTAGAGAAACCCTCAATGAATCGTCTATAATACCCAGCCAATCCAACAAAACTCCGAATCTCCGTAACAGATGTGGGCCTAGCCCAACCACGAATAGCCTCAATCTTCGCTGGATCCACTCTGATACCCTCTCTGGACACCACATGTCCCAGAAATGCCACAGACTCCAACCAAAACTCGCATTTTAAGAATTTAGCATAAAGCTGCTGATCTCTCAAAGTCTGGAGCACAACCCTCAAGTGTTGCTCGTGCTCCTTCCTACTCCTTGAGTATACCAGTATGTCATCGATGAATACAATCACGAAGGATTCAATATAAGGTCTGAATACTCGAGTCATAAGGTCCATAAAAGCTGCGGGGGCATTAGTAAGCCCAAACGACATCACAAGAAACTCATAGTGGCCATAGTGAGTCCGAAAAGCAGTCTTAGGAATGTCAGCTGCTCTAATCTGCAACTAATGGTAGCCAGACCTCAAGTCAATCTTAGAAAACATGATCGCACCCTGAAGCTGATCAAATAGATCATCGATACGGGGCATGGGGTAACGATTTTTCACCGTCACCTTATTCAACTACCTGTAATCAACACACATCCGCATAGTCCCATCCTTCTTCTTAACAAATAAGACAGGCGCACCCCACGGCGACACACTCGGGCGAATAAATCCCTTACCTAGAAGATCCTCAAGCTGCACGCTGAGCTCCTTGAGCTCTGCAGGGGCCATACGATAAGGTAGTATAGAAATAGGCTTAGTTCCCGGCTCCAAATCTATGGCAAAGTCAATATCTCTCTCTGGGGGTAGACCAGGTAGGTCAGTAGGGAAGACATCAGTATACTCCCTAACCACAGGAACTGAATCAATAGTAGGGGCCTTGCTGGACACATCACGGATATAAGCTAAGTAGGTAAGCCAACCCGTCAACCCAGAACTTCAAGTAATGTGTTTGAAGGCAAAAACTATATAAGAGCATTGAATTATAAAAGTAAACAGAATGAATAAGCGGAAGTAAACCAAAACATGTTTTAAACAACTAAAGATCCCTCCCAGAACCTGGAAGTCACAAGTACAGAGCTGCTACAAAATAAAATACGAGTACAAGTCCCGAAAGTGGAGCCAAAGATATAAAACAACTGGCTAGTCTTAGAAGGCAAAAGATGGGCCATCCATGCTGAAGGAGACAAGAATGATCTAAAAACGCCAAGTACTCACCCTAGTCTCCGAAGTTGACTGCAACAGGCTCGATTTATCCACGGCGATAGCTGGTGCTCGGTCCTGCATCACGAAAGTAGATGCAGAGTGTAGTATGAGTACCAAGACAACAGGTACCCAGTAGGCATCATAGGCCGACTGAGCAGAAAAGGTAAAAACAATATGAAAAAGAAGAATAGCCTAAATAGGAGTCAACATAAGCATCAAAAGGGAAAAAAAATACTACCTATGAAAACTACAGCTAACTATACCCAACTGGGCCCCCATAAGCCCAACCGGGACACTCGTGCGCAAGTTAAATAAAAACTCGGACGAACCCCCATAAGCCCGCCGAGTACACAGAATAGCTATAACTACCAAGGCTAGGAACCAAGAATCTGCGATGTTAGGAGCCGAAGTATTATATCATTTTCAAACCCAGAATCTCTAAGAGTCAATCGATCTAGTGGTGACTTAGGGGTCGAGGCTGGGACTGGGACCCAGAGGCTCACCCGAATATTAAAAGTGGTCAAGGCCAGGACTGGGTACCCGGATGCTTGCCATAATATATAAGTACGGTCGAGGCCGGGACTGGGTACCCGGATGCTCGCCGTAACACATCGATATGATCGAGGCCAGGACTGGATACCAAGATGCTCGTCATACTACCAAGTCGACGGAGGCCGGGGCTGGGTACCCGGATGCTCCTCGATAATTCAGAATGGAGGCCGGGACTGGGTACTCGGATACTCACAGATATTTTATCTTATGGTGCCGAATATTCTCCTTTCCAACTAAACAATAATAGTACCATGAATCTCCTTTCCAATGAGTCAACCAATATGCCGCCAAAACTAAAACCGGAGCCAAAGTCAACGATCACGAAATCTAGTGCTGCCGACGCCTCACAAAAGTCACGATTATATCGAGTTATGGATGATGGTATTTTTAAGAGCAAGAGTAACGCCTAGCTAAGGCCAAACTACTAGGCACTAGCCCGCTACACCATTCTACAAGGATCTAAGTCTACCGGAGCGACGCCGGGACATCTAAAGCAAGTTTACATCCTATACTAAGGCCAACATACCCCACTGTATCAATAACATGCTCATTCAACTCTACTTATAAAACTTAACAAATAACGACAAGATACACATGCTTCTAAATATCCGAAAACCCGATAATAAGCCTAAAGCATGATTTCTAACGCCTAAGATATACAATCAAACTACCCAACCCAAATTCCAACTATTTCAACATGCTTTCACACATTTCGGCTCAATCTAAAGAAAGGTAAACCGTAGCCTACCTGTAGGCCAAACACGCGGGCTTCAAATCACTGTGCTGGAGCTTTTCCCTTTCGAACGACCTCGGAACGCTGCCAAACTGTCAAAAATAGAACCACAACGTCGATACGGTCGTTTAGACACTAATTTCATAATTTTTGGAAATGGACCAATTTTTGGGTCGAAAACGGGAATTGTGGGGCCCACATACGAAATTCCGAATTTGACCCCCAAAACAGGTTCTAAACGTCACCTCAAGCTCAAAAATCAGATTTATAATACAATTCGGGGTGGGAAATTACGCAAGATGATCAAACAACCAAAACTCATAAATTCGGACTAAAGGACCAAAAATGGCAGCATCGAAATCAGTGGATTTTGGAAATACGAGACTCTTTCAACCCAAACAAATTGCACTATGATGATCCTTGCGAAAAACCCCACAATCTAGCCTCAAGAATCACTCAAAACGGAGTTATATTGACCAAGATACACTCTTTCAAAATTTAATAAAAATTTCATTCCGAAAATCACTAAATCTGCAGCTAAAAATCAATTTATTACCTCCAACGACGTGCCAAAAACAGATTCTGAAACTTCCACTATGTTCTCCTTAAATTTCCACGCAATATATCCTCTGGAATCGCCCAAATCGGATTTATATTGGTCAAGAAATAACTTGTCAAAGTTCTTCAAAAATTCATTCCGGAAATGGACACTGCTGCAAATAATATCACGATTTTTACCTGAATCGAATACTCCAAATCAGTTTTCAATCTCTCCAATGCATTCTCCACGAAAAACCTCACAATTTTGTCTTTTGAATCACCCAATTTGGAGCTCTAGAACTCAAGAAATGAGGGTTCAAAGTTGAGGAGAAAATCTGAAAAATTTTCTGCACTGTTGCTGCAGATTTTCTGGTTTTGCCACAATTTAAAGTCTCCGAACGAACCTTCGGAATTCGTTCGGAATCAGATAAAAATAAACCAAATATGCTACCCCACTAAATTCGACATTCCGGACTCAATGACGCATTCAGAATTTCCATACGAGATCATTTTAATAAAAAGTGGGTCCCACATCCAAGAGTCATTTTAAGCCTCATTCCACAACGGGCCTCGATATTAGTTCGGAAGCCTCGAAAAATGAACTAAGGGTCGTTCTAGACCAAAATCAACATTTCGGAACTAACCGCGCTGCCAGAATTTTCATTTGAGCGCGTTTTCCAAGAATATTGACCAAAGTCAACCATAAGCTAAGTTTAAAAGTCAAAAGCGTCAAATGGCCTCAAACTCGCATCGATTGCCTCGATAGTCATTCCAACAGTGCTACTAGCCTAATTTGGTCATTCCGGAGCTGATGGAACCATCAAAATTTGAATTCGAGATCTCGTTGACCCAAAACTCGAAAAATCGCAACTAAACTAACTTAGGCCTTTAAAATACCAAAATGGACTCGAGACCTCTAAAAAATCAGACAACACTTCTTCTAGACCAAAAACCATCTCCTGAATCCAACGGAGTTGTCGGAATTCTATTCCGAGCATCGGAACTTCAAAAGTTGACCAAAGTCAAACCTTGGCTTAAAGTTCCTCAAATTCTCAACTCAAGGCCTCAAATCTTCGTTACAGCTCCAAAACTGATTCCGTAAAGTCTCCTAAGCCTATTTCGACAATTCGGAGCTGCTGGAATCGACGGAATTCGATTCTGAGACCCGTAGCTCCAATTGACCCCAAATACCACTTTTTAACACTAAAAGCTTATGAAACTCAAAATTTCCAAAGATTTAACTTTTCATAGGATTTTCTAAAAATCAACATCCGATAACAATTAGAAATGACTCGGGGCATCTAAAGGGATGGGTAAAATGGTCATTTTACAAAAATTTCAAAAAAATGACCTTGAGGGTCATTACATAAAAAATAGAGAATTATTATTTTTTATTCAAATTGTATCTAGTCATAGGAATTATTACTTTTATTAATAATTGTGGCTTCTCATTCATCGCGTACATACTCCAATTAATTTCATTATGTTAAAGAATAAGTGGTGCAAGTGATTGTCCACTTGAATTATTATTTTTCTTCATATGGGGCTCACTGCAAGTTGTCAATTTGTCTCTTATGTTATGGCTATAAATTGACCATTTAGCAACGAAATGAAAATCATAGAAACAGACACGGCTTTTTCAATTCTTCTGCTCTCCTCTCTCTCTTATTCTCACCTTATTTTGCTAAGTTAATTTACTTTATAACACATTATCAATAGGAAACTCTAATTTTTTTTCTAGAAAATTAACTTCTATATCAGGTATATCTATTGAAGAAATTTAATTTTAGTTGTCTTTGTTATTTTTAAATTAATTTTCATCATGTCAAATTTGTCAAAATTGGAGTTTGTGGCACTTAACATTTCTGGTAAAAATTATTTGTCATGGTACCTGATGCTAAAATCCACCTTACCGCTAAGGGTCTTGGTGATGCTATAATCGAAGAAAATAAAGCATCAAGTTAGGATGAGCGAAGGCTATGATTTTCCTTCGTCATCATCTAGATGAAAGGTTGAAGATTGAATATTTGACAGTGAAAAATCTACTTGAATTGTGAAAAAATTTTAAAATGAGGTATGACCACCTCAGGGAAACGGTATTGCCAAGGGCTCGTTATAAATGGATGCACTTACGATTTCAAGATTTTAAAACTGTAATCGAGTATAATTCTGTTGTATTTAGAATAACTTCTCAATTAAAATTATCTGGGGAAACTATAAATGATGAGTACATGTTGGAAAAGACACTAACTACTTTTCATACCTCTAATGTGATATTACAGCAGCAATACCATGAAAAATATTTTCAAAAATACTCTGAATTGAACTCATGCTTTCTGGTAGCTGATAATGCTCTTTTAATGAAAAATAATGAAGCTCATCCCACTGGAACTGCTCCGTTACCAAAAGCAAATGTGGTAGAAGCACATGACCAGTCTGAAAGAAGAAAAGTAAAAATCAAGGCTACAATAATGTGCATGGACGTGGCAATGGCAGAAGACGATTTAATAATCGTCGTGGTGATGGTCAACATAAAAGGAAGAACAATATGAGTTCTCAAAATGGCCCTTCAAGAAGTAACTGTCATCTTTGTGGCATGAAAGTCCACTAGAAAAATGAATATCAGACGTTTGAGCATTTTTGTAAGGCTTTATCAAAATTACTTCAAAAGAAAAGCAAATAGAGGTGGTGCCTCTTCTTCTAATGCTCGGATAGAATCACACTTGATATTTGAAAATAATGTTGAGGCAAAAAAATTAAAGTGATGGAGTCAAATGAATGAAAATGTTTGATATAAGCACTATGAGAGAAGTATCTTATGTTATTCAATCTTGATTTCGTACATTCTTATGTAACTATTTATTTTGTTTCGGACATGAGTTGAAGTATGATTCGTTGCCTATACCCACACGTGTTTCTACTTCAGTGGATGGATCCCTAGAGGTTGATCGGTGTACCGATCCTGCGATATCCTTTTGGTAGGGTAGGATGCTTTTACAAACTTGGTTATTTCAGTTGTGATAGATTTGGTATTGTTTAGGGATTGTTGAAGTATAATAATTTGAATTTACATGCACAATTCTTTTTATAAGAATTTGTAGAAGAGCTACCATGAATACTTACAGTTGTCCGACAGTCTTAAAATTCAACTCTCATCGGGGTCTCATTTTGGCTATGTATGGTAGAATGTAGGGGGCCAATGGGTCTAGTGTTACCGCTCTTAAGGATTGTTTACAATCACAACTACTGATCTACCATTTTCGATAGTGTTATTAGAAGTTTTGTATGCTTGGGTATATCGCTCGCTAGGAAGGTATTCAATCATTTCATTTTTTGGGTTAGATAAATCATATTCTCCAGTAATGAGTACCTAATGCCTAAAGATCAGATTTGTATAGCTTAAGCTCGTGGGAAGCTTTGGTAGTGAGAATGGAATCTTAACAAGATCTGTGATAGTCTGTGCATTATGAGTGTGGTGATTGATTCAGGTTCACTTCTGGTTGTAGCCGGTATTAGTCTAGATTTTCTCGTGGTTATGTGATGAAAGATTGTCCTGATGGTTATGATGAGGTTTAGAGGGTTTCGATTAAGGTTTAGTTCATGGGTTAATCTGTGACGTCTAAATTATCCCTAATTTATAGATTTGCCAAAGTTTGATTCGAAAGTTCAATTCTTAGAAGTTGATCTTGATGGAATAGTCTTAATGAAGAGCTCACTTGAAGGAATGAAAACCGACTTTTGAAGATTATAACTCAGGCTTTTGGTAACGTTGGTTATTCTCCCTTCTCTTTTTTTATGTTTGAGGACGAACATGATTTTTAGTGGTGGATAATGTAATGACCCGTTAGGTTATTTTGAGAACGAGTCCTCCTATCATACGAGACCCTTCCCATAAAATTTTAATGGGTTATTTGGACTATTCGGTAATTTTGGTTAATTAGTTGAGAGATAATGTTAGAGAATTAATTTAATTGATGGGCTAAAGTGTTAATTTATTTAATATCTTATACCACTTTTCTTATATTTATTAAAATAGGTTAGTAGGGTTTGTAAATATTAATACATAAGTAGTTTGGAAAAGGAAAAAGAATAATAATAAAAGAAAAGAAAAAAATAAATAAATTATATATATATACAATCTGATGGTTTAATTCCATCAGATGTAGCGATAAATAGAGAACAACGACGAGAAAATGAGAAACAGAAATGGGAAGGAAAAAAATACGGAGAAAGAAAGAAAAGATAGGGGGGAAATAAAGGAAAAAAGAAAATTAGAGATTTTCAATCACAAGCGTCAAGGTAATTATTCTCATCCTTTCCATTAAATTTTCATGTGATTATGAACATATTTTTAGGGCATATTGGTGGAGAAACAATGCTGAAATAAGAAAATATGACCCTAGGGTTCTTCATATAAAATCTTGATTTGGGGGTCGAATAACGATCCATTTTAGCTGAAATTTGACATGTGAGTTTATTTTATCATGACTGAACATAATCGGAAAGAAAATTTCAGATTTGACTTCAATGACATAGAATGAGTTAGTTCCCGAATTTTGATATATTGAGATAGATAATTAAATATTAGGTATATTATATTTTATGAATTCCATTAAATTTATGATATTAGGGAAATTAGAACCTAACCCTAGGCTTAAAATTTGGAAATATGAGAGTTGACATTTTATTTGACATCAACATTAGGAACTTGATTATAGATTTAGGTAGATTTTGGGTTTAAGCTAGACATATAATAATATGGGTGTTGTTAGTTTCAAAATCTTATTGTGGTTATTTATTTGATTAAATTATACTTCTTTGGAGGCCCAACGAAAAGGGAAGGCTCAAGTACCAGAGTAATTGCTTGATTAATTAAGGCAAGTGAATATCTAAACCTCAGTTTAAGCTTGTAGATGCTTGTATTTCCGTGTTATGTGTACTGGAGAGTAATGAAAATTGGACTGGATTATTGACTGTATGATTGGCCATAAAAATAGAGATGAGGGGTATAAAATGGTGATCTAATGACATGTATTGGTGGAATTGATATGTTGTGATTATGGATTTATTTTGGACATATGAAATGACTATGTTGATGTGAGATAGGAAAAATTATTATTGTTGTCATGTTATTATTGTGAATTATATGAACATGAATTGATTGCATTGGTTCTGACATATTGTGTTGAGACTGAAAATGATATGAAACAAAGGGGTCGGGCCACACGCTCCGTGGCAGGTATTATGAAACAAAGGGGTTGGGCCACACACTCCGTAGCAGGTATTATGAAATAAAGGGGTTGGGCCACACGTTCCGTGGCAGGATATATATATTGAGGGGACGGGAAACACGCTCCGTGGCAGGATACATGGACAGAAATGTCCCCCATGGGTTCCGAACTGTAATTCAACGGATGTGTACCGATAGGACAGACATGCATTATCTTATTGCATTGTATCGTATTTTGTTGATATTTGTGAATTCGTGTTTACCCTTCTATTGCTCTGTATATGCTGAACTTGACTTGATATGATTCATTGATAAGACTATTTATGAGTATTCGTGGACTGTATTACTGTTATTATTGTACAAGTTGAGAGTTGCGCTGGTTTTATGCAGGTTGTAGTTAAGGAGGTTCGGTTGGGAGGATAGGATTACTTGTATTTATTGAGATTTGCTTAGTTTTAGTTATCCACTTGTTGAGTACTGTGTTGTTTGGTACTCAACCCTTGCTTCCACACTTGTGTAGGTTGTGAGCCCGGACCTGCTTGATCTCCTACTATTTTCTACTACATCCGAGGTTATCATTCCGAGTGTTGAGGTAGCTGTTACATCCATCTAGCGGACACCTCTTACTCTTTTATTATGTTTTAGTCCTACTCTAGAGACAAAAACATTGTGACTATATTTTCTTTTGTACTTTGGTAATGTGTTAGTGGCTTGTACACGTGTTAACCAATTTTAGGGGATTTTGAGGTTGTTTTAGGTATTTTTGGTTAAGTTAAATTTTGATTTATATCTTTTTCTTTCGCATCTACTTTTTGTTGGGTATTAGGCTGACTTGTCTCGGTGGGTAGAGATGAGTGCCATCACACCCGTATTTGGGTCGTGACATGGAGGTTGAATTTTTTTTTTACGGATTATAATTGATGTTTAATTTCATTATATGACTTACAATATGTTGTTGTTTTTATGTACTTTTGATTATCATATTTTTACGTTTATTTATTTAAAAGAAAAGAAAAAAAAAGAGCTTATGTTTTTCAAGCAATATTGTTACTTATTTTATCTCTTATAATGTATTTTTATTTAATGAAAATAAATAAATTTCTCAGTCTTCAATTGGATCCAAGATGAATAATTGGGATATGTGCCTTTTGAATAGTGTCACAACTCATACGATATTAAAAGAAAAGAAATATTTCTGTCATTTGATTATGAAAAAGGCTTATATCAATACAATATCTCGTAGTATAAAATTGATTGAAAGCTCTAGAAGAGCGGCCTTATTACTACCTGGAGGAATGATATTGGTAATTGATAATGCATTGTATTGTACTAAGTCTCAAAGAAACTTGTTAAGTTTCAAGGTTATTCGCCAAAAAATGACTATCATATTGAGACTGCGAATGAAGGAAAGATTGAATACCTTTATATTACTACAATTAATACGGAGAAGAAAATTGTGTACGAAAAATTACTTGCACTTTCTTCTGGATTGTACCATACAAATATTGACAATCACATGCCATAGTAAACAAAAATGACTATCATATTGAGACTGCGAATGAAGAAAAGGTTGAATACCTTTATATTACTACAATGACTACGGAGAAGAAAATTGTGCACGAAAAATTACTTGCACTTTCTTCTGGATTGTACCATACAAATATTGGCAATCACATGCCATAGTAAACAAAAGATTTACTGATTCTAATGATTTTATCATTTGGCATGACTGGTTGAGTCATCCCGGTTATAATATGATGCGCAGAATTATTGAGAATTCACATGGATAGACTTTGAAGAATCAGAAAATTCTTTAATCTAAGGAATTCTCTTATGTTGCTTGTTTCCAAGGAAAACTGATTATCAAACCATCAACAACTAAGGTTGGGATTGAATCCCCTGCGTTTCTAGAACGTATGCAGGGTGATATATGTGGGTCAATTCACCCTTCATGTGGATCATTTAAATATTATATGGTTTTGATAGATGCATCTATAAGATGGTCACATATGTGCTTACTATCAACTCGCAACATGACTTTTGAGAGATTGCTAGCTCAAATTATAAGGTTAAAGCACAATTTCCAGATTATGCGATAAAGACAATTCGTCTTGATAATGCTGGTGAATTTACATCTCAATCCTTTAATGATTATTGTATGTCGGTTGGAATAAAAGTTGAGCATCTGATCGTTTGTGTTCATACTCAAAATGGTCTAGCAGAATTATTGATTAAACGCCTCCAATTGATAGCTAGACCATTGCTAATGAGGATAAATCTTTCTCTTTCGGTGTGGGGCATGCTATTTTGCATGCAGCAGCACTTGTGCGCATAAGGCCAATAAATTTTTATTAATTTTTTCCATTACAGTTGGCTTTTGGAAGGGAGCCAAATATATCCCATCTTAGAATATTTGGGTGTGCGGTATATGTCTCAATTGCTCCACCGCACCGCACAAAAATGAATCCCCAAAAAAGATTGGAAATATATGTTGGGTATAAATCTTCTTCTATTATAAAATATTTGAAACATACGACTGGAAATTTATTTATGACAAAATTCGCTGATTGTCATTTTGATGAATCAGTATACCAAACATTAGGGGGAGAACATAAGCAATTGGAAAATGAGATAGATTGAAATTCATTATCACTATCTTATTTAGATCCTCAAATAAATCAATGTGAGCAAGAAGTTCAAAAGATGATTTATTTGCAGAATATTGCAAATCAACTACCGGATGCATTTACTAACATAGGACAACTTCTTGCTCAAGTTCGAGTTGATGTCCCGATAGGACAACTTGTACAGGCAAATGAGTCTAGGTCACGCTTAAAACGTGGAATACCAATTGGTTCCAAAGAAAAAAATCCTTGAAAAAAGGAAAGGAATAAATGATCAAGAATCCGAACACCTGAAGGTGTCAAGCTAGTAGGGTACAAATGAGTTTTTGTGCGTAAACGAAATGAAAAGGTGAAGTCGTAAGATATAAAGCACAACTTGCAGCCCAAGGTTTTTCGTAAAGGTCTGGCATTGACTATATGGAAACATATTCTTCTGTGGTGAATGCAATTACCTTCAGGTATCTAATGAATTTGGTAGTTCATGAAAAGCTTGAAATGCACCTAATAGACGTGGTCACTACCTATTTATATTGCTCATTGGACTACTATATTTTTATAAAAATTCTTGAAGGGTTCAAATTGTCTGAAGCATACAAGGATTCTCGAGAAACTTGCTCAATAAAACTTCAGAAATCCTTATACGGGTTGAAACAATCAAGGCGCATGTGGTACAATCGCCTTAGTGAATATTTTCTAAAAAAATGATATAAAAATGATCCAATTTGCCATTGTGTCTTTATTAAAAGGTCTAGATCTGAATTTGTCATAATAGCAGTATATATTGATGATTTGAATATTATTAAAACTTCGAAAGAACTTTCAAAGGCAGTAAAATGTCTGAAAAAAGAGTTTGAAATGAAAGATCTCAGAAAGATAAAATTTGGTCTTGGTCTACAAATTAAATATTTTACAAATAAGATATTTGTACATCAGTCAATAGATACTAAAAATATTTTAAAGAGATTTTATATGGATAAAACACATCCATTGAGTACCCTAATAGTTGTGAGATCTCTTGATATTAATATAGATCTGTTTCGACCTCATGAAAATGATGAACAGTTTATTGGTACTGAAACATCATATCTTAGTGCAATTGGTGCATTAATGTATCTTGCCAATAATTCTAGACCAGATATAGCTTTCTCTGTTAGCTTATTATCAAGATTTAGTTCTTCTCCAACACTAAGACACTGGAATGGAATTAAGTATATATTCAGATACCTCCGAGGGATCATTTATATGGGATTGTTTTACTCAAATGAATCCATGTCACAATTGATTGTTATGCAGATGCAGGGTATTTGTCTGATCCCCATAAATATCAATCGCAAATGGGCTATTTATTTACATGTGGTGGTACAGCTATATCATGTCGTTCAACAAAGCAAACTATAGTTGCCACTTCCTCAAATCATGCAGAAATAATAGTCATCCATGAAGTAAGTCGAGAATGCGTTTGCTTAAGATCAATAACTCAACATACCCAAGAAACATGTGGTGTTTCTTTGAAAAGAGACGTTTCAACAATATTGTATGAAGACAATGCAGCATGTATAGCTCAACTGAAGGGAGGATACATCAAAGGAGACAAAACAAAACATATTTCACCAAAATTCTTCTTTAGTCATGATCTTCAAAAGAAGGGTGAAATAGATGTCCAAAAAGTCCGTTCAAGTGACAATTTAGCAGATATGTTTATCAAGGCAGTGCTGACTTTAACCTTTGAGAAAATAAGATATAAAATTGGAATGCGTCGTCTCCAAAATATCAAATGAAGTTTTCATCAGGGGGAGTAAAATACGCGTTGTACTCATTTTTCCTTAACCAAGGTTTTGTCCCATTGGATTTTTCATGGTAAGATTTTTAATGAGGCAGCACTCAAAGCGTATTACCAGAAGTTGTGTACTCTTTTTTCTTCATTAGGTTTTTTTCCACTGTGTTTTTCCTAGTAAGGTTTTAACGAGGCACAACATTTATGGGTGTTCATGATAACTATGTATATTATTTATTGTAAAGTTTTTAATAAGGCATATTTTACGTGGACATCCAAGGGGGATGTTAAAGAACAAGTGGTGCAAGTGCTTGTCCACTTGAATTGTTTTTTTTCTTTACGTGGGGCCCACTGCAAGTTGTCCATTTGTTCTCTTATCTTATTGCTATAAATTGGCTATTTTGCAATGAAATAAAAAACATAGAAACAGAAACGACTTTCTCAATTCTTCTGCTCCTCTCTCTTTCTCTTATTCTCACCTTATTTTGCTAAGTTAATTTACTTTATAACACATTAGATATTTGTGTTGCCTCACACCTATGCAGGTACATGATAATTACGTCCACTAAAACTTGGATAGATGAGAGAAAATGGTTTATTCCCTTTGACTCTTTTTTTGGGGTGTAATTTAAATTTCAAAAGTTAAATTTTTTATTGTGAATTTAAATCTAGAATTCAAATTACTTTTAAAATTTTCTTTTACATATTTAAAAACTATGTAAATATTATAAGTTACTATAATTAATTAACAATTTAAAATATTTAAAATGCATATAAAATATAATAATTAAAAAGTATTTATTTAACTTTTAAAATTAAAAAGGTGACATGTAAATTGAAATGGAGACTAGTGAACAGTGGCAGATTCAGAATTTTCGTTCAGGGGGTTCAGAAAAAAAAGTAAGCATACTAATAATGTTGACAAATTAGCATGTCGGTTTAGATATAAATGGGTCGGATCATATATGAGTAAGCTTAAATTCAATATTTATCTTTATTAAATATTTTTATTAAATTTTTTATCAAATATATAATAATATTTACTTGTAAATCAATATTTTGATTGAAATAGGACTATATATTAATTTAATAATTTAAAGAAACCCATAAATTTACAATATAAAGCTATTTGAAGAAGTTAACAAACTAATTTTAAAAAGAACAATGAGAAAGATCTGGAGTTGGTACCTCCGATTCCCATATATATTCTTTGTTCATACACTTGTAATTATATTTTGCTGAATTTAGAGCTTTGAATAATTTATTAGTTCATATGCGTTTTCGTGGCTTTGGATAGTGATGGTAGACTAGGGTCATGTTCTCGCCCAGGGAAGGGGATGAGGGTAAGGAGGGGCAAGTGGGTTAAAGTTGTGTCTAGACTGAGAGTAGGTTCGTGGAACATTGGGACGTTAACGGGAAAATCCATAAAGCTAGTTAAGATTCTAAAAAAGAGGAAGATTAATATAGCTTGTGTCCAAGAGACCAAATGGGTAGGTTCTAAAGCTAAGGAGGTAGACGGGTATAAGCTTTGGTTCTCTGGTAGATCGAAGTATAGGAATGGGGTAGGCATTTCAGTAGATAATGATTTAAGAGATCAGGTGGTGGAGGTTAGGAGAGTCACTGATAGGATGATGTCGATTAAGGTGGTCGCTGAAGGGACCACATTGAACATTATTAGTGCTTATGCACCGCAGGCGGGCATAGGCGAAGAGGATAAGAGGCGCTTTTGGGAGGATTTGGACGAGTTAGTGGGAGGTATACCTCCTACTGAGAAGCTTTTCGTGGGAGGGGATTTCAATAGGCACAAAGGGTTTATTTCGGGAGGGTATGATGATGTGCATAGAGGCTTTGGCTTTAGGGACAAAAATAGAGGAGGAGTTTCACTTTTGGATTTCGCAAGAGCTTTTCGGTTGGTGATAGCCAATTCGAGTTTTCCAAAGAAGAAGGACCACTTGGTAACCTTCTGTAGTTCAGTGGCTAAGACTCAGATAGATTTTCTACTCCTTAGGAAGGATGATAAAGGTCTATGCAAAGACTGTAAGGTTATTCCGATCGACAATCTTACAACCCGATATAAGCTTTTAGTGATGGATTTAGGGATCAAGATGACGAGGAAGAAGAAGGTCGGGGATGACTGACCTAGGATCAGATGGGGGAGTTTGACCACGGCTAGGGCCTTGGAGATGGGAGAGAAATTGAAGGATATGGAGGCCTGGGATAGTAGTGGGGATGCGAACAGTATGTGGGATAGGATGGCTAGTTGTATTAGGGCTGTAGCAAGAGAAGTGTTGGGAGTCTCGACAGGTAGTCGTAGTTGGCATCGAAGGGACTGGTGGTGGAATGGAGAAGTGCAAGAGAAGATGGAAGCAAAGAAGATGGCATATGCCAAGTTGATAGAAAGCAAGGATGAGGTGGAGAAGTGGACGAATAGGGAACTTTATAAGATAGCGAGGAGGAAGGCGAAGTCAGCGGTTTCAACGGCAAAAACGAAAGCTTTTGAATACCTTTATGCTGAACTAGAAGAGAAAGGCGGGGATAGAAAATTATTCAAACTAACTAGGGCGCAGGAGAGAAGGGCACGCAATGTGGGTCAAGTGAAGTGCATTAAGGACAAACATGGAAAAGTATTGGTAGAAGAGACCCTCATTAAACAGAGATGACAGTCATACTTCCATAAACTCTTGAATGTAGAAAGGGACAGAGAGATTGTGTTGGGAGATTTGGAACATATAGGGAGGCGTCACGATTTTGAGTGTTGCAGGAGTATTATGGTCTAGGAGGTTAAGGGTGTTGTTCGTAGGTTGCACTGGGGAAGAGCGACCGAACCTGATGAGATTCCTGGGGAATTTTGGAAGAGCGCGAGCTTGGTAGGTTTGGAGTGGCTGACTAGGTTATTCAATGTCATCTTTAAGACGGCAATGATGTCCGAAGAATGGAGGTCGAGCGTAATGATCTCCTTATACAAAAATACGGGGGATATCCAGAGCTGCAACAATTATAGAGGTATCAAGCTTCTGATCCATACTATGAAAGTATGGGAAAGAGTGGTGGAGATGAGGGTCAGGAGAGGCGTGTCTATTTCAGAGAACCAGTTCGGATTTATGCCGAGACACTCAACTACAGAAGCCATCCATCTTATGAGGAGACCGGTGGAGCAGTATAGGGAGATAAAGAGGGACTTGTATATGGTTTTTTTTTTGAACAACCTACTGAAATCTTCATTAAGTCACATATTTGTATATGGTATTCATCGACCTAGAAAAGGCTTACGATAAAGTTCCACGAGAGATACTATGGAGATGTTTGGAGGCTAAAGGTGTATCTATGGCGTACATTAGGGTGATCAAAGACATGTATAAGGGTTCCAAAACCAGGGTAAGAACAGTAGGAGGGGACTCAGAGCACTTCCCAGTCGGGATGGGGTTGCATCAAGGATCATCTCTCAGTTCTTTTTATTTGCCTTGGTGATGGGTGAATTGATGCGATAAATTCAAGGTGAGGTTCCATGGTGTATGCTTTTCGTGGACGACATAGTCCTGATCGATGAGACTCGTAGTAGAGTTAATGTTAAGCTGGAGGATTGGAGACATACCTTAGAGTCTAAAGGATTTAAGCTGAGTAGGACTAAGACAGAGTACTTAGAGTGCAAGTTTAGTGAGACACCTCAGGAGGTTGGCGCGGAAGTTAGCCTTGGTGACTAGGCCATCCAAAAGAAAAGTAGTTTCAAGTACCTTGGGTCTATCATGCAAAGCAGCGGGGAGATTGACGATGATGTCACACACCGTATTGGGGCAGGGTTGATGAAATGGAGGTTCGCTTCTGGTGTGCTATGTGAAAAGAAGGTGTCACCACAACTTAAGGGAAAGTTCTACAAAGTGGTGGTTATCGGCTATGTTATATGGGGCGGAGTGTTGGCCAGTTAAGGTCTCTCACGTTCAAAAGATGAAAGTTGCCAAGATGAAAATATTGAGATGGATGTGTGGGCATACCAGGAGTGACAGGATTAGAAATGAGGCTATTTGGGATAAGGTAGGAGTGGCCTCGATGGAAGACAAGATTCGAGAAATATGGTTGAGATGGTTTGAGCATGTAAAGAGGAGAGACACAGATGCCCCAGTGCGGAGGTGTGAGAGGTTGTCTATGGATGGTTTCAGGAGAGGTAGGGGTAGGCCGAAGAAATATTGAGGAGAAGTGATTAGACAGGACATGGCGCAGTTACAGCTTATCGAGGACATGACTTTAGATAGGAGGGTCTGGAGGACCCACATTAGGGTAGAAGGCTAGTATATAGTCTCGCTATTCCTCCCTATTAGTAGGCGCATTAGCGCACCATAATTTCTTGTGACCTGATTTCTATTATTATCTATCACTTTCTGTACTTTGATTATTCTATTTTATCTCTGTCGCTCTCTGTTGACACCCAATTTTGGCTCTCTGTACTCAAAATTAACATCTTCAGGCTACTTGATCGTTAAAGAACACAAAATATAATATTTATTTTTACACATTTTTTTTTAGTTTATTTATTTATTTATAATTATCCTTAATTTTAGCATTTTCATGAATTTGTTTTCTCATTTTTTTTTATAATTTATGAATAAGCATTCTTAGTTTCGTAAATAATAGTATTCTTATCCATGTTGACATCGATCCTCCACAATGCAAATTAATCATCGAGCTTCTCCAATTTTAAACAATTTGAAATAATTAATCTTTTAAAAATCCAAAAAAATATATTTTAAATACTTTAAAATAACTTTGTCATTTTATAATTTTTGAATGATATATATAGTTATATATAATAATTTATTATTTTTTATCATTATTCAAAAATAATCTCAAAAAAAGATTTTATTTTAATTAATTATTTCGTAAATTAGTGTTGACATCCAATTTTGACCGACCTATAACCCATTTTTCGATTGCTATTTAATTAAATGTGTATTCTTTAAATTTTTATTTATTGTATGTTTGAGTTTACATTTGGTATAATATTTAAAATTTTATTATTATTATTATTATATAAATAATACTATTATTTACTTCATTGATTATTAATTTAGAATATTGATTCCAATCATCCATCTCCTTTTGACTAATCCTACATAAAGAAAAAGAAAGATAATCTTGTTTTTTTTTCTTCTTTCAAAAGAAGACTAACACATACTACTCTCTCTATTATCTTCTCTTTTCCTCTCTCACAAACACACCACTCTCTCCATTCTCTTCTCTTTTTCTTCCTAAAAAATACACCACTTTCTCCATTATCTTCTCTTTTTCTCCCTCAAAAAGTCTCAAAAGAAGCTTGTCCTTTCATCTATAACAAAGCAACTCCTCCCTTGTGGTAAGTAAATCAAATTCGATTTTTTGAAACTGCATAGCTGTTAGTAATTTTGACGTATCTCATTGTATAGATCTTTGTTTTTAGTAAATAAATATGTTTTGGAAAGATGAAACATGTACCTAAAACTTTTATGTTTATGTTGGAGCCTAGATCTGCTGTTATTTGGTCGAAAACTAGGACGCAACATAGGACAAGTTTTGTCCAGATTTTTTATTTAAAATTCCAGCATGTACAACCGCTAGTATTTTGATCATAACTTTTTGTACAAAATGTATTTTGTGATGATTCTCTTCTTTTTACAATCTTAATACATATATATATACAACTTTCATGAAGGACATAAAGTCCAGTTTTGCCGTTTGGAGTTTCAAATTTTAGGTACAACATGAGGTACATTTTTGGTCGGATTTACTGTTTTGATAGCCTTAAGTGTTGTTGTTTGTTGTTGTTGTTGTTTGTTGTATAGCCTTAAGTGATAATATGAAATATTACTTCAAATTTATATATAGTTCAAATTGTAATTGGCCAATGAAAAAATCTTTCCGTCGATTTTCGAGGCCTCCCCATTTTAAAAAGACAGAAATTTTAGTTTAAGTTTATATTAGACGTTATATTTTGCAAGTTAAAACAAAGTTCAATAGTGTTAAATCAATAACCTCCGGGTGGCTCCATCTTCGGGAAACAACAAATAGCTATCGCGATGTTAAATTCGGTAAGAAACTAACAAGTAACACAACTCTATCTCTCCTTTGTTTTTTTTATTTTTTTTTCATTGTTATTTTACTTTTTTTTGTTTATAGATCTACTTTGTTTTATGATAGATATAATTATTGTGATGTGTTTCTATTATTTTTTTTACTTTATTATTGTTGTCTCCATTATATCTCTTTATTAGTGATATCTATTGTCATATATGTTTGCTTTTGATTATTTTAATTGATTGTTTAAAAGATATGATAGTTTTGATCTACTTTATTTTATGATAGATATAATTATTGTGATTTTTTTCTATTATTTTTTTACTTTATTGTTGTTGTCTCCATTATATCTCTCTATTAGTGATATCTATTATTTGTTGAGTGAAAATTATTATTTTGTTTTTATTTGACTACTTTTATTAATAGTTTAACTTCATTTGTTTTGGCTATATTTATTCATCACTTTTGTTTGTTGGTGGATTATAATTGATGATTAGTGTATACTTTATTTATTTATAGTTATCTTGTATCTATTTTTAACTTTGTTTGACTACTTTTGCTAATAGTTTAACTTCATTTGTTTTGACTATATTTATTCATCAAAGGATTATAATTGATGATTAGTAATAATTTATTTTCTTTAATACATGATTTCTTATTTAATGGATATTGATATTATTATTTTTATTCTTTTTGACTATGTAGGATATACTAAAGCTAGGTTGATTCACTTGTCATTAACTTTAGTATTACTATTTTATTTTTTATATTATCATCTGTTTAAGTTAATTGATAAAATCTTCTCACTTATTTTTTTTTTGTTTTTTGTCATATTGTACCTTCATTTTTGTGGGTGTTGGTGCTTGATGATGTAAATATTCACTAGTTGTTTTTTTTTCTTTTGTTATTTTGTTTATGTTACTATTTTTGTTGAATTATTGTTGTTGGTTTGAATTTTACATCTTTTATCTAGTGTATTTCTTATTATGTTATTAATTACGCTATTATTGTTTCACTTCTCAAATATCTTATATGTTGTCTCTATTATGTCGATTGTTTCATCAATTATTGGTTGTCATGGCTTTCACGTCATTTTATTGAAATAATTTTATTATTTTTAATTATTATTGTAATTCATCATATTAAATAGAGATTACACCTAATAGGTCGATGAAGAAATTACCGTCGATTTCCAAGGTATTCCATGTTTATAAGACGGATTTTATTTTTAGTTATTATTATTATTATTATTATTATTATCATCATCATTATCATATTTATTCCTTACTAACACTTCTATTAAGTCTTTTACAGGTACTCAGAATTGCTTCCTGAGAAAGCTATTCGAATTAAGTTCGAATAATATATTTAATTTATTATTGTGTATATTATTGACGTTAGGCAAACATTAGGCCGTTCTATGTATATTTCATTACATATTTGCGCAATATTTTTATCTCCTCAATTTAAAAGCTGAGTTTAGCTGAGACCTGCAGTTGTGGATTTCGAAGGATGCTGATACCTTCCCTTTGAAATAACTTGAACCCCTTACTTAGGATCCATTGAATTTGTAGACATTTTTAAATAATTGATTGGTTTCTAATTATCCTAAAATTATGGTGACTCCTTAAATTAAACTATTTTCTTTTAAAATCTCTTTTGAACAATTGAATTGATTTTTTTACGAATCACCATGACGTTCTAATAGAAATGTAACACTTATTACAGTTACGCCTCTGAGCTTACTATAAAATAGAATTCTATTTTTTGTAGTATACATATAGACACATATATTTTAAAATTATTTTGATAATAATTTATTCATTATTAATATTTTACCAAGTGTTTGTATAGGTATTCAGAGATATTTTTCGCAAATGATATTCAAAATTATTTCTTTTTTCATATGATAAAAGATTTCTTTGTTCATATTAATAAAGGGCTATTCTTTTAATATTGCATAAAAATTACTTATAAATATATATATATATATATATATATATATATATATTTATGTATCTTTTCTCATATTTTCATACACATAGTTGACAATAACATACATTTTCTTGATTCATATTTTTTTATACATATATTTTATATAATTTTAATACATATTCTTTACATATATATGTGTTATACTTGTAAATAATAATTTTATCCCTCCCTCATTGATAAATTAAGTCTAGCCGATATCATATTTTGTGAATTTTGAAGGGTGCCTAACACCTTCCCTTTGAAATAATGTAAACCCTTTCCTAGAATCTAAACTGGTTTTTCGCAGATTGAAACGTGAGTCATACAGATCATGCATCAAATAGGTTTTCCTTATTTTCCTTAATAAATTAGGTGGCGACTCTATACAATAATCAATCCTTTTAGAGTCCATATGTTGTGCTTTATCTAACCTCGGTTAAAAATAGGGCATAACACTCTCGTTATTTGTTTTCTCATATATGCCTTATCTAACCTCTTTCTATGCTTTTATGTTTTTATTGAACCGAGTGTCTTTCGGAAACAGTCGTCCTACCTTGGTAGGAGTAAGGTCTGCGTACACTTTACCCTCCTCAGACCCCATGTTGTGGAATTTCACTAGGTTGTTGTTATATATATATATATATAAATTTAACCGTCTATACATAATAATTTTTCAAGTGAAGAGGTTCGGATGAACTCCGTGAGTTCCGGCCCTACTAGAGAATTTGCCTTTGCTAGATCTAATAATAGGAAAATCATTTGGTCTTAGTATGGTTTCATTGTAGAATTAGTGTCAAATCAATGGAGAAAGAAGGAGTTAACAAATTAAGTAAGCATATTCGTCAAAAATTTCCAAAGAAACCAGGTGGATAGTTACTAATCCAATATTGTGGCCTACAATCAAAGTCAAATCAATCTCCAAATATTTATATAGTCAATTAATTATTTTAAAATTTTGAAAATATATAACGACAACATATAAAATATAACTTTGCAAGTAAAGTTTGAGAAAGATAATAAAAATAGAGATTACTTGAATAGAAAAAATTCTCTTTAATCAGATCGGCCTTAAAACTGTAAGTTCAAGTCATCAAGGAAATAAAAATGATGAGAGCTTCATGAAGAAGTTAAAAAAAATAGAGATAAGTGTAAAAAAAAAAACCTGAACTATCCCCATTTTTTGAGTTTCATACCTAAATTATTGGGAGTGTGAGTTTCATACCTAAACTATAACTTATTAGTTTGAGAAAACACACCTCTCTATTTTATTTCACTTTTATCATAGTGTGTACTACACTATCTCTTTTATTTAAAATTTTTTGTCATATCACACACTTCACATGGACAAAATATTTCACCTTAACAAAAATTAAATAAATTATTAGAATTAGTTAAAATTAAAGGATTAAAGTATTACTATCTCCCGCCCAAAAAATTATAAATTTAAATATAAAATATTTTTCTTACCCCACTCCACCACTTTTTCTCACCATACCCCCACCCCAATTTTTTAGTTTTATTTTTATTCATTAAATTTTTTTTATAAAAGTTTTTTTAAGAAAATTTCTACTTCATCTCCCCCTCCCCCCTTCAAATAATAATTTATATATTTTTATTTTTATTTTAAAAAATATATATGTACATATTTAATACAAAGCGAGAAAAATATATAAAAAAATATATATAAAAATTGAGGGGGGTTAGATGGGGTGGACATAAATTTATTTTAAAAAGGAGTGGGGAAAGGGGTGAAGTATGGATTTTTAAAAAATATTTTATAAAAGAAATTAAAAAAATTAAAAAAAATAAAAGGCCGGGGATTGGGTTGTGGGGGGGAGAGGTGGTGGAGTGCATGAGCAAAATATTTTAAATTTTATTTTTTAAAAAAATAATTTCTTTTTTAAAAAAGTAAATCTTGTATAAAAAATAATATTTTTTTTGAAATAGAAATACTTTAGTCTTTAACTTTTAAATAATATTAATAGTTTATTTAATTTTGTCAAGGTGGAATATTTTATCCATGTGGAATGCCATGTGACAAGGTTTTTTCAAAAAATAGAGAGAGTGTATCACACATCACTGAGATATGTTTCTCAAACTAATAAGTGATAGTTTAGGTACAAAACTCAAAAAAATAGCAAGAAAATAACCTTTTCGCGATCCTAATAGGTAAAAAGACTATGTTTATTATACTTTTAGATCAAGTAAAATTATTTTTTTGGTCTCAATTAATATGGCATCGAATTTTGATAATAAAATAATTTAATTTTAATTGAAAATTCGAATAAATTTTTTATATTTTTTGAAATAAAATTTATATATATTTAAAAATTATATTAAAAAAATTACTATAAATCACAATGATTGATAATTCAAGATATTTGAAAATTACAAAGAGAATACAATTAAAACGTAGTTGTTTGAATCTCGAAATCGAAAAGATATATATCAAAAATCATAGTAAAAATCTGAAAATATCTTGAATCATATGATGCCTTCTTGCAGAACAAGTGTTTATCACCCATTTAAAGCAAGGTTTAAAGCTAGAACTAAGTGATTTATTTTGATTTGATACATAATTTTAAAAAGTAAGAAAAAATTATGATCTAAAATTAAGATTTATAAATATTTCAAAATGTTCTTTAATTTTGTGATTTTAAATATGTCATGCAAAAAAGTGAAACTAAAAAGTTGATAAAAAGATAAATAATCATTCTTTTTAAACGGCCTAAAAAAGAAAGTAGATCAAACAAATTAAAATGGAGAAAATAGTAATTTTATATCAAATTATATATTTGTGTTTAAAAATTTACCTAATATATAAGGAATCCAATAAACTGTATTGGTAAAATTCAAAATTCTAGCTCTGCATTTGTTGATAGTATATATTTCTCTAGTCTCAAATTATATAACACTTTTTCCTTTTTAGTTAATTCCTCAATGAGATGGTTTATATTTTTAAAAATACAACTTAATTTAGAGCATAAAATTCAAAAAACAAAATCCATTAAAATTCATCTTTAGTCAAATACATCTACATAAATTAAGATGAAATATATATATGTGTGTTGTCAAATTAATTACCTGTAATAATATGTAACTGTTTATAGCACGCATGATATGTTATTTATAAAAATAGAGTAAATAACATATTTAAATAGGCTACTCATTCTTTCTATCTCAATTTCAAATTTTCAATGATGTACTTTTTCTTTATCCATTTCAAAACAGTATCACTTTAGAAGTAATTTAAAGTGATTTTTACTAAGCTATTTTACAAATCACTTAAATATTTAAATGTCACGACCCAAATTCGGGTGTGATGGCACTCATCTCAACCCACCGAGACAAGTCAGCCTAAAACTCAATGAAAATTAAATGCGGAAGTAATTGAGATAAAATAAGGTTTAAATTAGTCAAAAACAAATAAATAATCTCCAAAATCCCTCAAGACTGGTTGTCACGTATACAAGCCACTAATAAATTACCGAAGTACGAAAGAAAATACAGTCACAATGTCTTTGTCACTAGAGTAGGACTAAAACATAATAAAAGAGTAAGAGGTGTCCGCTAGATGAATGTAACAACTACCTCAACACTCGAAATGATAGCCTCAGATGTGGTGGAAACACTAGGAGATCAAACAAGTCCGGCCTCACAACCTACACAAGTGTGGAAGCAAGGGGTGAGTACCAAACAACACGGTACTCAGCAAGTGGATAACTAAAACTAAGCAAAGCTTAATAGATACAAGTACTCCTGTCCTCCCAACCGAACCTCCTTAACTACAACCTGCATAAAACCAGTCCAACTCTACACTTGTGCTATAACAACAGTAATACAGTCCACAAATTCTCATCAATGAATCATACCAAGTCAAGTTCAACATACACAGAGCAATATAGGGGTAAACACAAATTCACAAATGTCAGAAAGGTGCAATGCAATGCAATGAAATGATGCATGTCTGTCCTATCGGTCCACATCCGCTGAATCACAGTCCGGAACCCATGGGGGACATTTCTGTCCATGTAACCTGCCACGGAACGTGTGGCCCGTCCCCTCAATATATATATCATGCCACGGAGCGTGTGGCCCGACCCCTTTATTTCATAATACTTGCCACGGAGCGTGTGGCCCGACCCCTTTGTTTCATATACCTGCCACGGAGCGTGTGGCCCGACCCCTTTTGTTTCATATCATTTTCAATCTCAACACAATATGTCAGAACCAATGTAATCAATTCATGTTCATATAATTCACGATAATAACATGACAACCACAATAATTTTTCATATCTCACATCAACATAGTCATTTCACATGTCCAAAATCACAACATATCAATTCCACCAATACATGTCATTAGATCACCATTTCATACCCTCATCTCCATTTTTTTTAAGGTCAATCATACAGTCAATAATCCAGTCCAATTCTCATTACTTCCTAGTATATATGACACAGAAATACAAGCATCTATAAGCTTAAACTGAGGTTTAGAAATTCACTTGCCTTAATTAATCAAGCAATTTCACCGGTACTTGAGCCTTCCCTTTTCGTTGGGTCTCCAAATCAATGTAATCTAGTCAAATAAATAACCACAATAAGATTTTGAAACTAACAACACCCATATTATTATATGTCTAGCCTAGACCCAAAACCTACTCAAATCTATAATCAAGTTCTTAATGTTGACGTCAAATAACATGTCAACTCTCATATTTCCAAATTTTAAGCCTGGGGTTAGGTTCTAATTTCCCCAATATTATAAATTTAATGTAATTCATAAAATATAATATACCTAATATTTAATTATCTATTTTAATATATCAAAATTCAGGAACTAACTCATTCTATGTCATTGAAGTCAAATCTGAAATTTTCTTTTCGATTATGTTCACTCATGATAAAATAAACTCACATGTCAAATTTCAGCTAAAACGGATCGTTATTCGACCCCCAAATCAAGATTTTATATGAAGAACCTTAGGGTCATATTTTCTTATTTCAACATTGTTTCTCTACCAATATACCCTAAAAATATATTCATAATCACATGAAAATTTAATGGAAAGGATGAGAATAATTACCTTGACGCTTTGGAATGAAAATCTCTATTTTTTTCTTCTCCTTTATTTTTTTTTTCCCCTTTCTTTTCTTTCTTCCTCCGTATTTTTTTTTCTTGTTTCTGCGGGTTTTTTTTTCTTGTTTGCCGCCGCACATCTGATGGCTAAATGCCATCAGATTGTGTGTATATATATAATTTATTATTATTATTATTATTATTATTATTATTATTTATTCCCTTTTTTTCTTTTTCTTTTCTAAATTAATTATGTACTAAAATGACAAACCCTACTAACCTAATTTATTAAATATAAGAAAAGTGGTATAAGTATTAAATAAATTAACACTTTAGCCCATCAATTAAATTAATTATTTAAAATCACCCATCAATTAATTAAATGAAGTTATCGAATAGTCTAAAATTTATAATTTAAATGTACGGAATGAGTCTTTTATGAAGGAAAGAAGACTCGTTCTCAAAATGACCTAACGGGTCATTACATTAAAGCTCGTTAAAGATCATAAATTTCAAAAATCATCCTTTTTTGTACTACTTAAACTTCAATTACAAAGTTGTATTCTTTTTGTTTTAATTTATTTATTTTAGTAATTCTTAAATTTTAATTCTCATATGATATGTTTTAAATCATAAAATTAAATAATATTTTATATAATTATTATTTTTATTAAATTAAATTAAATTAAATTAAAATAAATAAATTGAAATTGAAACGTCCAGAGTAATCACAACCAAGTGAATGTGCTACTTCTATTTATTACCATAATAATATAATTTCTTTGTCAAAGTAGCGGTGAATAGCTAGTTGGTGGAAACAAGTGGTACAAACCAACTAAACCAACAACTCGAGAGGCATAGGGTCCCATCCTTCTGTTCTATTTTTGTGGATCAAATTTTTGTTTGCATTTAAATACTCCATAGACTCTACAACCCCACTCTCCATGACCATGAGATTTTAGACCTAGTTAAAAGAATATCTCATGCAAGTTTATCTATTTCGTAGAAAGGATAAGGAATATTTAATTTTAAAAAGAGTTTGGTTAGAAGCAATTATTATTATATCAAAAATTGATAATAAAAGCGTAATTTTATTTTTTTAAAATAAATTCACCAAGTAAGTGTCATATTACATTATGAGAAACTAAATTTGAAATAACAATGAGCCCTAAGGTTATATTTTCTGCGTTCTATATTAGTTGTCATGTATATTAAAAATAATTGTTTCAAAATAGTTATTAATTTAAACAATCAAGAGAGAATTAATTATATTTTTTCAATTTTACCTTTAACATTAATTATTCTAGACTTAAAAAACACATAAATAGATAAAGATTAAAGATTAATGAAGGGTATATTAGTCAAAAAATATCATAATTAATATTTTTTATAACTAAAATGAAACAGAAAAAGTATTTAAATGGGATAATTACGTTTTTGAATTCCTTTTATAAAATATTCATCGTTTTTAAACATATCTTTTATTTATTACTTAAATATACCATATTTAAAAAATATTTATTATTTATATCAACTGTACTATGTATTAGGTGTGAATTTTATATGTAATATATATATGTATTATAAATATATTAAATTCTTATTTTGATTTTAAAAAAATTACATTATGTATTAAAAATGAATTATGCATATAATATAAATATATTACATTATGTATAAAATAAATTCCGTATGCAATATAAATTATGCGTATAATATAAATATATTAGTATGAAAGCAAATTAAATATCCTAAAATGTATTAGCCTTGTTTTAGTAAATGGCTTTGCTGTAATTTACAACCAAAAATAGGAAGAAAAAAAAAACAGAAAAATAGAAATGGCGTGACGGTATTAGTTAGCCAAACAAAAGCATCAAATCAGTGGTTAATCAGACGGCTACAAAGTCTCGGCGAATTGTAGATCAACGGCTATTACATCGTCCCACTGGAGTTCATTTGTCGCCGATTAGTTCTTCCGATGAACTCCATCGTCGCCGAACATCCAGTAGTTTCAACCTAACCCGGTAGAGTCGGGTCAATTCTCTGGATCTTTGAAGACATTCTAATTCTCGTTGAAATGGAGTCGACAAACTCCGCCGCTTCATCGCCGCCATGCTCCTCCGCCCACGGCAGTGCACTAACTTCCCGATGTGATGTTGAAGTTCCACTATCATCCTAATACAGCAAAAAAAAAAGGAAAATAAGAACTAATTCTTCAGGATTTAATGCTATAAGGAAAACAAAAAGTTCATACATCTTCACGCATTCGCTTCAAGGGAAAAAATTCAGTTAACGACTCGTTGCTGCTCGACGAACTCGCCGGCGGTGATGACCACGGAACAACCTGAATATCATCCAAATCAATTTCCTCCTCCTCCTCCTCATCATCATCTCCCTCTTCTTCTTCTCTGCTATTTCCTTCATCGTTCACGCACTTCTCACATACAGAGACAGTCCGGCCAATCTTCATACCGGCGGCCGACCAAACCGTCGGCGATTGACACACGTTGCATAGCAACGTCCTCGAGTGCTTCGCTACCAGAAAATTCGCCGAGTGAACCTTCAAATCACAGTCCCAACACAAATTTGCATGGTCCGATTCACAGTAAATCCTAGCAAATCCATTGCAAAGCTCACAATTCTTCATCGTTGAAAAATTTCTAGAAACTTACACGAAAAATTCTTCCAGAGAGAAAATCGAGGAACGAATTTCAGAGTAACCTGTTCGGAAAGCGAGAGAAGGTGAGAAAAAGAGAGGGCAACTTGCGGTCTATACCTGAAACAACCTCAATTTTGAATATAATAACGAAAATACCAAGAGTTCTTTTGTTCTGTTAGAGGGGTATTAATGTAATCTCAAAGAAGGGAATTTTCAAAATGGACAATGAAACGACGTAGTGTTAATATGGAGCTGTTTCCTGTGGTTGATACAAGATATTTTTGCTGTGGGGGTATGACGTGGCAGAATGAAGCTGAAGGAGAATCTGATTTGCTGACGTGGATGCATTTGGGCCTAATTTAAAAGGAACATGGGCCTCGTGAACTAGTAGTAACTAATGGTGAGAGTTTGTTTGGGAAAGGACATGTGAGAGGTCGGTTATAGATAGTTTCAAAAGAGATAGACGTATACTGAAATAGTATTAGAAAAGATGATCATATAAGACATGAAGAAGTTTTAATTTTATCAAGGATATGATTTTAGATAGAAGTGAAGAGATATCTATTAAAATAGAAGGTTAATAGGTAGCAATGTGTTTTTTTGTGTCTGTTTATATTAATAATTATAAACTCATAATATTGTTCTTGTAGTTTTATATCTTTCCATTTTTGTTACTATATGTTATTCTTGTACCTCAATTATCTTATTTTATTGTTGTAGGTTCAGTTCTATTACTATTTGTTCTTTTTATAATTTTATTTTTTTTCCCGAAATTGCTTTAGATTATTTTCCTTGAGTTGAGGACTATGAAAAACGACATTTTTATCTTTAAGAGAATAGGATCTGCATGTATTCTATCCTTTCTAAATTAAAAATAAAATAAAGTTTTTTCTTACAAAATATGCGTCAATCCCTTAGTGAAAATATAAATACGATGAATGAATCGGATCAGTTGAATAAGAGACAATTAAATAGAGAATTTTACAATGAAATAGGACTTCTAATTGTCATTTATATAGGTATTTTTAACTAATTATCCAATATAATTGGGAGTAATAATTTTAAAATATTACAATTTAAGAAAATAAATATCACTTCATTTTAGGCACAAATTTGACAAAACCTAATATCTCCCAAAATTTTCTTATTTTTATTCTTCCTAATTTCTAAGAGAGTTTTTTTTTTCCAATTAATTTGAGACTTACTATGATAAATTTATTAAAGGGACAAGAGCTAGATCCTTGCTGGTCAAGCAATGATTGGGGATAGATTTGTCTTTGACAGAATTCTTTTCTTTTTCTCCTTCTTTATATTTTTGGTACTAAAAGAATTTTTGACTTATTTTGGTGGAACAAATGATGATTATGGTAAAAAAAATAAAAAATTGATGAAATAATTATATGTTAGGTGTATATTATTGTGTATCACTTGCGCATAGATTAACCATATACATGAGATACAAGTGAAATATAGTAGATATGAATTTATTTTCGTATATCTATGAAAATATTCCATAACAAATAGAATAATATTCAAAAAATATAAGGCAAATATTTGTGTCCACTTGTCTATGTGTTGGCAATAGGAATATTTAAGGTATGAAACAGTTTTTTAAAACTTTGATTCAGTAATTTTAATTTTTGTTTTTTCAAAATGCTTTATCATTGTCATATCAAATTGATTTACCATGATTTGATATTTTTAAGTTCAATAATTTTGATTTAGAGATACACTAAAAATCAGTAATTATAATTTATTCGACTTCAAGAAAGACACTTATATACTGCCTAGAATTGATTCGGCATTTGTGTTTAGTGGAAAACTTAGTCATCTCAAAGACTAAACGAATATTTCCTTGTGTATTGGGGGGAAATAGTTTATACACATGTCATTGAAGATCGAGGAAAAAAATTTGCATAAGCCATTTTATTCAAGTTACTAATTCGAAGGCACACTGATCGATTAACTTAATCTTTGGCTCATAACTGAGATCACCAGATGGTCATTATTGGGAAAAAGACAGGAACTCGTGATTCAAAGTCAATAAAAAGGATCTGTGTTTCAAAGATAGAACAAAAGGAAAAAAGAAGAGCTACGTCGTCAGATATGTTCGTACAAGATCCTGCAAAATGACAAAGGAATATAATTAGCTAGCACGAGTAGCAGTGTTTTCAGGTGGAGTATTTTGATTAGGCTAGTGTATTACCATTGTTATCTATAAATAATAGCTTTCATATATTTGTAAAAGATTGGATTTTAAACAATACAAAAATTGATTTCCTTCCATTACTATTTTTATTAAGTTCAGTTACATACATATTTAATTGTCAATACATTAATCAACTGTCAAGGTTGGCCACTTCTTCTAAATCACATTTGGACTGATAGGGCTCTTTAGAGGCCTGCTTATCTCTGGTCTAATCATCAGGCTTACTAAGCACTTTGGGCTAACAGGCAGTCCAATTGGATAAGCAAAATTCAATAATGGCTAATTAGAAGAAATCTAGTAAATTAGAGAGAAGGATCATTCACTCATAATACCTAATTATATATCTCCCAACCTTAGAAAATAGGTAGCAAAATCCCTATCTAATAATAGAATAATATCATCTTTGATTAGAAACTAGAAAACATATTTTCATATTAACTTAACTACATAACATAATTAGACAAGTACTTAATTAAGATAGATCATGTTTATTACTCCCCTATTTCAATTTGTTTGTCTAGTTTAACTTGACACAAAATTTAAGAAAATAAAAAAAACTTTTAAATCTCGTAACCATACATTGCATTATTTATGAAATCAGATTTCAGATTGACTAGAATATGCAAATTAGTAAGTTACAATATAATTAACATCATATTTTAATTAATTTGTTTTCAACATTTTATTACTCATTATCACAATAGAAAAGAAATATTCACTTTGACTTGTGAGTAAATAAGAGAGAAAAAAAATTGCATCCACATAAGGCATAAAATGCATTCAAAGAATGCGATTTATGTATCACATTATGAATATATTTTTCTTTTATATTATTTATCTTTGCTTTTCTTTATTCTCATTTCTCAAACTTTACTTCTTATAATTTTATGTAATTGCTCCTACTTTATTTATTTATTTGATCTGTTTTCTTCATTTAGCGTAACTGTGTTATTAATTCTAATTTTTGAAACAATATATGTGAATATTAGAAATAATGAGTCATCCACAAATTTAGCATATAATGAATGATGATATTGTTATTGAAGTAGAATTTCATTGTTTAATGAGATTATAAACTTATATTTTTTCCTTTAGTTTAAATTATATTTACTTAAGTTACAGTAAAACCTCACTAAATTAATATAGGTGGAACTATGAAATATTATTATTTTGTAGAGATATTATTAATTTAAAGAGTGTTTTCAGATTCAATGAAGGTTAATTTGATTACATCAAAATTATTGCATCTTACTATGTATCATATTTATTGAATTCACGTAAAAAAATATTATACATAAAGTATACAATGAATACATCAAAATTATTGTATCTTACTAAATTATGTATCATATTTATTGAATTCACATAAAATATAAATTCATTATATATAAAATACAATGTATGTGTATGATTCATTGTAATACATTTTTTTGTGAAATGATTCAATGTAAAATAAATTCAAGAATTCAATGATTCATTGAAAAAATAAATTCATTATACATAATGTTCATTTTTTTAATAATCAAATATTATTCATTGTATTTTTACCTAAAGTTAGAAATTTTCTTACTTGGCTAGGATTTTGGACTCTTGTCCCCAGCCTAAAAGTTGTGAAAATTAATAACTTTCAATCTATATTATTATTTTGTAGAGGTATTATTAATTTAAAGAGTGTTTTCAGATTCAATGAAGGTTAATTTGATTACATCAAAATTATTGCATCTTACTAAGTTTTGTATCATATTTATTGAATTCACATAAAAAATATTATACATAAAGTACAATGAATACATCAAAATCATTGTATCTTACTAAATTATGTATCATATTTATTGAATTCACATAAAATATAAATTCATTATATATAAAATACAATGTATGTGTATGATTCATTGTAATACATTTTTTTGTGAAATGATTCATTGTAAAATAAATTCAAGAATTCAATGATTCATTGAAAAAATAAATTCATTATACATAATGTTTATTTTTTTAATAATCAAATATTATTCATTGTATTTTTACCTAAAGTTAGAAATTTTTTTAATTGGCTAGGATTTTGGACTCTTGTCCCCAGTCTAAAAGTTGTGAAAATTTATAACTTTCAATCTATATTTTTTTCTTCGAGAAAAATAGGAGATTGAAGTCAAAATTTAGGCTAAGAACAGAGTTCTTATAACATTGAACCCACGAAGGTTCGAATCTAAATTTTCAATTTTTCTTTTTGTGGATTGGAGTTCCGTCAAGTCTTGGTGGTGGTGAAGTCATTTCCGCTCGTCGTCTTCAGTCTTGCTGCCCGGAAACAGGTAAAATCTTTTCTCAACTTTATTTTATTTAATTATTTCATGTTTTATATTTAGTTGATTCGTAATCTTATTTTTTTTAGTTAGCATGTATTAAGAATAATTAGATTAATGATAGAAATTTCTTATAGTTACCATGTGTTATGATTAATTAGCTAGCATGTGTTAGGATTATTTAATGAAAGTTCTTAGTGTCGTTCATTATTTTTTCAAGTAGTTTTCTTTAACAATATAGATTTTCATGTTTTCAATTTCTTCTTTTAACATGATTTAGATAACAAAAATATGCTTAAGTTATTATTTAGTTAAAACTTTCATGGCCTAATTGATTTAATTCTTTCTCTAAAACTTGAGTTAGTATAGCGTATATAATAATTCTGTGTCATTTAGTTACTTGAATATATTTCTTCTTTCCTTTTCTTTGTCTACACAGATATACAATATATATGCATGAAAATAATGTTGTATATACTGATATACAGTGTATATACAATCTGATACACAGTATATATACAGTCCGATATGCAAGAAAACAATGTTGTATTCACTGATATACAATATATATACATTCTAATATACAACAAATACAGGGAACAAACATGTGGTATACAGTGTATATACGATTTGATATACAGAAATAATATTGTATACACTGTATACAATATGTATACACTAATATATAGTGTATATACAACCGTGATATACAGTAGAGTTGGGCCTAAGACTCATAACGCAGATGACCCAACAGCTTAGTCTAGGCGTAAATAAACTAAGTGTCAGATCATATTTTCATATGTTATTATTATTTATTTATACTGATTCGTGTTGTAATAATTTATTCACTTGTGTTATTTATGATTGCTTAGATATTAATTTTAATTTAGTTTAACTTAATTAGATTCTTCTAAAAATAAACCATTTCGTGTTAATTTACTATTTAAAATATTTTCTATCTTTACTTAGCCACTTTAATAAACTTTACTTTCTTTTTATATTGTTTTCAATGTATAAGCTTGATTATTTTTTTTCAAAATAATTTTAAAGTTTTTATTTCCTTTTTAAATTAATATTTTTAAAAGGTAGTCAAATAATTTTCAAATCATCGGATAACCGCGCGTTAGCAGCCACTTTGAGTGCTAACACCTTCTCAAAGTGGAAATTTGAACCCTTACTCATTTTCTCTAATTCTAAGACTTAAATCTGTTAGGATCTTTAAAATTAAGGTTTCTTGATTTTTCTTAAAAAATTAAGTAGCGACTCTCTTTTCTAAAATTGATTTTTTTCCTCAAAAAATTAAAATTAATTTTAAACTGCTTTTTTCCGACATAACATATAGTTATCACCGATTACTGTTTGCGATAAAAATCATCATAAATTTGTGTAAAATATTGATTGGTTTACCAAAAGTCATAATATTGATTGGCTGATGCATTAGCCTTACAGTAAAAAATATTCGAATATACCCTTTAGAAAGGTACTTTTATATTATTTTTTTCCCTTTCATTATTATTTACTTTTTTTGTTTTGATCAATTGCGACAACTTTTCCCAAAAACAATATTATCATGCTAATGCCAAACTCTCTCTTTTTCTTAGGAAATTAATAAGAAAATCATGTGTTCGTCAGCCTTAACTTGTTACAATATTTTAAAATAGCAAAATGAGAGGCGTTGAAATATATGTGCAATTATTTTATTTAAAAATTCAAAGTACTAGAGAGGCGACATTTTGGCTTATTAATTTGGTCACAGCACGTTGTTTCATGTATGAATCTTTTTTTTTTTTGGTGGAATTTATATTTTATAGTGTTAAGAGCTAATTACGTTATTTTTCTATTTTTTTTCAAATTACAAAAATCTCTTAAAATTTATGAATTTCGGATACAAATGCATCAGTAGACATCCGGATAAATAGAGGAGGAATGTACCCAAGAGGGAGGGATGCATTAGAGAAGAAATAGATGAATCAAAAAGGGGATAGTACATCCGGATACATGGTTTGAATAGTCATCTGTTTGAAAGAGAGTAAAACGCAAGGAGAGATGTATCAGAGAGGGAAAAAATATATCAGAGAGGACGATAGAAATGTATCAGCGAGAGGGGAGTGATGTATCCGAGAAGGAATTTTTGATTATTTTTTTTAGAGAGATAAGTGTCAAAATCACACCTAAACTATCTCTTTTTTTGAATTTCATACATAAACTATTGGAAGTGCGAGTTTCATACCTAAACTATCACTTCTTAATTTGAGAAACACATCTTAGTGGTGTGTGTAATACACTCTCTATTTTTTAAAAAAATCTTTCCACATGACATTCCACATGAATAAAATATTCTACCTTGACAAAAATTAAATAAACTATTAATATTAGTTAAAAGACTAAAGTATTTTTATCCTAAAAAAAGAAATTACTTTTTTATAAAAGAAATTATTATTTTTAAAAATAAAATTTAAAATATTTTACTCACGCACTCTACCACCTCTTCCCCCTCCCCCCACCCCCACAATCCCCATACTTTTATTTTTAAAAAAAAATTAAAATTTCTTTTATAAAATATTTTTAAAAAATTCGTACTTCATCCCCTCCCCCGCTCATTCCTAAAAGATATTATTATTTTTATTTTTTACAAAATAAATTATACCTACGCCATCTAATCCCCCGCTCTTAATTTATATATTTTTTAAAAATATTTATCTCATTTTGTATTAGATATGTACATATATTTTTAGGGAATGTTTTTTCCTACTTGAGTACTGCGTATAACAGAAATAACTGTTTTTTCCTACTTGAGTACCAAGTATAACAGAAATAAAATTTTTACTTTAATAAAAGTCTTGCAGGAAGTAAGAAATACTTTCCTAAAATCATATGTATATATCTAACACAAAATGAGAAAAAAATTGAAAACAGAGGGTTGGGTGGGGCGGGGTAGAATTTTTCTTAAAAAAATAAATTAAAAATATCTACATTATAAATTGAAGGGGAGGGGGGGGAGATGAAGTAAGAATTTTTTAAAAATCTTGTATAAAATAAATTTAATAAATAAAAATAAAACTAAGAAATGGGGTGGGCTGGGGTGGGGGTTGGGGTATGGTGAGAGAAAATAGTGGAGTAAGGTAAGAAAAATATTTTATATTTTATTTTATAATTTTTTTAGACGGGAGATAGTAATACTTTAATTTTTAATTTTATCTAATTATAATAATTTATTTAATTTTTGTTAAGGTAAAATATTTTATCCACGTAGAGTGTAAGGTCATAAATTTTTTTAAATGAAAGAGAGAGTATAGTACAAAATCATGATGAGAGTAGAATAAAAAAGATATGTGTGTTTCTCAAACTGATAGGTGATAGTTTATGTATGAAACTCATACTCCCAATAATTTATGTATGAAATTCAAAAAAATGGGATAGTTTAAATATGTTTTTGACACTTATCTCTTTTTTAAATAGTAAGGAAATTTAGGTAAAATAAAATATGTATTTAGGTAATTTTATTTTATTTTTTTAATGCATCAAACACGTGAGAATTCTTTTTAATAGTGAATGAGATTTGGATCGAGATTTTTACATACTTTTATACTATATTATAGTGTATGATCATTTCATTTAAAAGTTTAATTATGTTTCATCATAGAGGAGAAAATTAAAAGAAGATTGACTTCATTGCCACCATGATCTAACAACCTTAAATTCATTGAAGAATTCAGTGGTCAGACTTACTTATATTAAAAAAACACAATAATGCAACTCCGTTATATGTGTAAAATACATTAAATGATTAAGAAAGATGCGTTGCGTGTATATGTTTAATCAAATTTGGTCAGACATACATTTAATCCCAATTAATCAATTTATAGCTTCTTCTTTCGCGTTTTACAAAAATGTTATAATTAATTTGTATTTCAACATATATAGTCTTTACCAAAATTTTAACTAAACACGACTCTAATTGGAATTTGGTTGAACTCTGCACTGCATTTTAGACTATGTTATTGATGTATGATACATCATACAAATTTGAGTTCTTGGTACAACTTAAATTTAAAACAACCACAACAACAATACCCAGTGAAATCCTATAAGTGAGGTTTGGGGAGAGTACCTCATGGAGATAGAGAGACTGTTTCCGAAAGACCATCAGCTCAAAAGTTACAATTTCAAGTAAAAGAGAAAAACAATATATATAGCATAATAGCAAAAAACGGAAAGCGATGCAAATTTACAAGACAAGAACAATAACTATAGCAAATTAATGTGATAATCAAAGGCAATAACAACACAACTATAAAAACACGCCTAGACCTACGACCACCCTAAATCAATACACGACAAGACACCATTCTATCCCTACTAGCAAATTAGTAAGTTACAATATAATTAACATCATATTTTAATTAATTTGTTTTCAACATTTAATTACTTATTATCACAATAGAAAAGAAATACTCACTTTGACTTGTGAGTAAATAAGAGAGAAAAAAAAATTGCATCCACATAAGGCATAAAACGCATTCAAAGAATGCGATTTATGTATCACATTATGAATATATTTTTCTTTTATATTATTTATCTTTGCTTTTCTTTATTCTCATTTCTCAAACTTTACTTCTTATAATTTTATGTAATTGCTCCTACTTTATTTATTTATTTGATCTGTTTTCTTCATTTAGCGTAACTGTGTTATTAATTCTAATTTTTGAAACAATATATGTGAATATTAGAAATAATGAGTCATCCACAAATTTAGCATATAATGAATGATGATATTGTTATTGAAGTAGAATTTCATTGTTTAATGAGATTATAAACTTATATTTTTTCCTTTAGTTTAAATTATATTTACTTAAGTTACAGTAAAACCTCACTAAATTAATATAGGTGGAACTATGAAATATTATTATTTTGTAGAGATATTATTTAATCGATAAATTAATATTTATTAATTTAAAGAGTATTTTCAGATTCAATGAAGGTTAATTTGATTACATCAAAATTATTGCATTTTACTAAGTTATGTATCATAGAGTATTTTCAGATTCAATGAAGGTTAATTTGATTACATCAAAATTATTGCATTTTACTAAGTTATGTATCATATTTATTGAATTCACATAAAAAAATTATTATACATAAAGTACAATGAATACATCAAAATCATTGTATCTTACTAAATTATGTATCATATTTATTGAATTCATATAAAATATAAATTCACTATATATAAAGTACAATGTATGTGTATGATTCATTGTAATACATTTTTTTGTGAAATGATTCATTGTAAAATAAATTCAAGAATTCAATGATTCATTGAAAAAATAAATTCATTATATATAATGTTCATTTTTTTAATAATCAAATATTATTCATTGTATCTTTACTAAAAATATTCAATGTATGATGGTTAGAGAATAAACTATATAAGCAACATAGGAAATTTATTGAAACCATATCCAAAAATGGCTTCTCATTTAAAAGTTGTCACAAAATCAACAATGACAGATCAATTACGTAAAGCATTATGTGAGTAAAAAAGAGATCATTTTGCATGCACTCAAAAAGATTTGCAGTCGTGACAACACCAGAACTTTTGGCTGCAATAAGAAAGTTAGAGAAAAGCTTCAACTAAATATAAATTTTATCAAAAAACCAAACAATGGAATCATATTGTTGACACCCAATTTTGGCTCTCCACAACGTAAATTAACTATCGAGTTTCTTTAACTTTCGAACATTTTGAAATAATTAGTTTTAATAAAAATAAAGATATTTTCATTTTATTCTTAACTATTTTTATCTTTTTATATAATTTTAGTATAATATAAATATTTCTATATAACTATATCTTTAATTACTATTTATGTGATTATTCAAAAGTCATCTCAAGAAGATTTTATTTTTAACTAAATACAATGTTAATTATGTTAGTTTAATTATAGTTTGTATTTTTGAAATTTTAGTTTATAACTTAAAAAAAAAACTAAAAATGTTCATTCTCCCACATCGAAAATCCTTGAGGGATTTGGGATTTTAAGAGCCTATATAAAGACTCATATTCTCATTATTGAGAGGGGAAGTGGGAGGTTTTTTTAGCCACCCACAGTTAGAAATTTTCGTTACTTTGCTAGGATTTTGGACTGTTGTCCCCAGCGTAAAAGTTGTGAAAATTTCTAATTTTCAATCTATATTTTTTCTTCGAGGAAAATAGGAAATTGAAGTCGAAATTTAGGCTAAGAACAGAGTTCTTATAACATCGAACCCACGAAGGTTCAAGTCTAAATTTTCAATTTTTCTTTTTGTGGATTGGAGTTCCGTCAAGCTCTTGGGTGGTGGTGAAGTCGTCTTTCGCTCGTCGTCTTCAGTCTTGCTGCCCGAAAAGAGGTAAAATCTGTTCTCAACTTTATTTTATTTAATTATTTCATGTTTTATAATTAGTTGATTCGTAATCTTATTTTTTTTAGTTAGCATGTATTAAGAATAATTAGATTAATGATAGAAATTTCTTATAGTTAACATGTATTATGATTAATTAGCTAGCATGTATTATGATTAAATAGCTAGCATGTGTTAGGATTATTTAATGAAAGCTCTTAGTGTCGTTCATTATTTTTTCAAATAGTTTTCGTTAACAATATAGATTTTCATGTTTTCAATTTCTTCTTTTAACATGATTTAGATAACAAAAATATGCTAAATTATTATTTAGTTAGAACTTTCATGGCCTAATTGATTTAATTCTTTCTTTAAACTTTGAGTTAGTATAGCATATATATTAATTTCGTGTCCTTTAGTTACTTGAATATATTTCTTCTTTCCTTTTCTTTGTCTACATATATACATGTTGTTAGTCACCTCTAGGATGCCCATCAATTTGATACCTTAAAATATCATGATATATTCCTTGGTTTATCTTAAAATGAGTAGATGCTTATGTAATTTTATTTTGGTGCATGTGATATCAATTTGAGTCCATTTTTGAACTCCATCCTTGCATATCGTTGAGTTTTGAGTCTCCCATCATCTTGCTCGAATTGCTGAAAAGTTGATATATGGAAAGGAAGTTAATATTCATGGTTTGAATATTGATATTGGGTTGTATACACAGAATACAAGTGGAAAATAGTTTTGTATACACTGATATAAAGTATATATATAATCTGATAAGCACGAAAACAATGTTGTATATATTGATATATAGTATATATACAGTACGATATGCAAGAAAACAATATTGTATACACTGATATATAATATATATACAGTCTGATATATAGCAGATATAAGGAACAAACATGTGGTATACAGTGTGTATACAGTTCGATATACAGAAATAATATTGTATACACTATATACAACGTGTATACACTAATATACAATGTATATACAACCGTGACATATAGTAGAGTTGGGCCTAAGGCCCAAAACGCAGATGACCCAACAGTTTAGTCCAGCCGTACAGAAACTAAGTGTTGGGCCATATTTTCATATGTTATTTATTATTTATTTATATTGATTCGGGTTGTAATAATTTATTCACTTGTGTTATTTATGATTACTTAGATATTAATTTTAATTTAGTTTAACTTAATTAGATTCTCCTAAAGATAAACCATTTCGTGTTAACTTACTCTTTAAATGATTTTCTACCTTTACTTAGTCACTTTAATAAACTTTACTTTCTTTTTATATTGTTTCTAATGTATAAGCTTGATTATTTTTTTTCAAAATAATTTTAAATTTTTATTTCCTTTTAAATTAATATTTTTAAAAGGTAGTCAAATAATTATCAAATCGTCGGATAACCGCGCGTTAGAGGCCATTTTGATTGTTAACACCTTCTCAAAGTGAAAATTTGAATATTTACCCATTTTTTCCTAATTTTAAGACTTCAATCTGTTAGTGTAACGACTCATTAGGTCATTTTGAATACAAGAGCTTTTTATTTCATAAAAGACTCATCTCAAAAAAAAATAATTAACGGGTATTTTGGACTATTCGATAATCATGGTTATTTAGTTGAGGGGTAAATTTAAATAAATAATTTAACTAAGGGGCTAAGTTAATAATTTATTTAATACCATATACCATTTTATTTATTAAAATAAGTTAATAGGATTACACTTTTGGATCAGAATTTAAAAGGAGAACAAAAAGAGAGTCCTCACCACTTAGCTTCGGCGCGATAGATGTCATATTTCTATTATTATATGTTTGGTGTGGATACAGTTAAACTTGAAATAGATTGCAAGGACTTTATAAAGTCGTGGGTAAATTGTCAATTCTGTTGAGAAGTTTCTATAAGGACAAGTGGAGTAATATTGGATAATGATAACAAATAGTGAATAGAGAGTCAATGATGAGATAATGGTTATGAAATATTAAGTTAATGACATGATGGTTGGAATTGATGCAACTGTCCCAAATTGATCTCCATTATTTGTTCGACTTTTTCTTATAGTTATTATTTTATAATTCAAATTTTAATATATTGAGATATGTAATTAAATAATTGGTATATTATATTACGTAACTACTATTAGAGTTATATTATTTGAAGGAAATGAAACTTAACCTTTGCTTAAAATTTAGGAATATGAGACCTGAGATATTAATTGTTATCAAATTTAGAAGTTTGATTATAGATTTGGATGGGTGAGTTTTGGGTTTAGGCTAAACATATAGTAATATGGGTGTTGATAGACTCGTTTACTTACGAATATTATATACTTGATAGATTGGAAACGCGAGGCATCGAAGAAAGGAAAATCACCGGTGAATTAACTTGCTTGACTTCGATTCTTCGGTTGAGGTAGGTTATGGTTTTATTCTATATCATAGATAGACTCTTAATAGTGATTGATAGTCATTGAGTAATGTGTGAAGTTTACTATGCATTTAATTGTTGTGGTTTGGATGGTTGGTATGTTGTTGTGATTGGTCTGAAATCTCAAGACCGTGAAATTTATAATCTTGAACTTGCCCTATCAAAAATGGTGCCTTGAATAAAGAAGGCTTGATGAAATATTGTTAATGAAGTGGAATGTAATAATAAAGAATGATGAATTAATTATATTTGGAGCGGGTGTCACATTCCGATACGGTAATATTAAAGGAAACAAATTAAAATGACTTAATGCTACTCAATCTCCAATAACTCATTTCCCAAAAGAGCATGATGTGGAGGCCTGAGTCCTCATGTGTGATCTTGATATTGTTGACTGGTTATGTAATTGTTAATTGGTTGCCACCTGTTAAGTGTTATGGTTGATTTCCCGCTACTACTTTATACATATTAATTTCTATTTTGATTCGGTCGATGATACCTACTCAATACATGTTGTCCTGTACTGACCCCTACTTGTATTTTTTTTTCTTTGTTTTATTTTGTGGAGTGCAGCGAGTGTTCCACCGACTTCGACTCGCCCTCAGCTCCAGTCAGTCTCCAGTTCATAAGATTTCAGGGTGAGTTATCCTTCTAGCTCATGATAGATTCTCTCGGTTATGGCATGGTGTCCTTAGTTTTCGAACACATTTTGTTATTTATTTATTCTGGTGTTTGACATTTTCAGAATTAGTTTTAGAATTTAGATGTCCTTAATGTGATGACTTTCAGATTTTGGGAAATGTTATGCAATATATTTTGGTGGCTTTTGTTATTTTTGACTTTAATAAGATTGAGTTTCCGCATTATTGTCGTGGTTTATATGTTGAATCGTTAATGTAAGTTGATGTTTGTATCGTTGGTTCTTCCACCTAGGAGGTTAAGTGTGGGTGCCACTCATGGCCCAGTTTGGGTCGTGACAGTTAGGGTCTTTAAAATTAAGGTTTCTTGATTTTCCTTAAAATTAAGTGGCGACTTTCTTTTCTAAAATTGATTTTTTTCTCCAAAAAATTATAATTAATTTTAAAGTCTTTTTTCGACATAACATATAGTCATCACCAATTACTGTTTGCGATAAAAATCATCATAAATTTGTGTAAAATACAATACTAAGTTCCCGTGATTTTCAAAATAGAGAAATGGTCAGTTGGTTTACCAAAAGTCATAATATTGATTAACTGATGCGTTTGCCTTACAGTAAAAATAATTCGAATATACCCTTTAGAAAGGCACTTCTCTCTCTTTTTCTTTGGAAATTAATAAGAAAATCATATGTTCGTCAGCCTTCACTTGTTACAATATTTTAAAATAGCAAGATGAGAGGCGTTGAAATATATGTGCAATTATTTTATTTAAAAATTCAAAGTATTAGAGAGGCTACATTTTAGCTAATTAATTTGGTCACAGAACGTTGTTTCATGTATGAATCTATTTTTTTTTTTTGCTTTACATAAATTTCATAGTGTTAAGAGCTAATTACGTTATTTTTCTACTTTTTTTCAATTTACAAAAATCTCTTGAAGTTTATAAATTTCAGATACATCACTGGACTTTTAGATGCATCAGTAGACATCCGAATACATAAGGGAGGAATTTATCCGAGATGGGAGGGATGCATCAGAATAGGGATAGATGAATCAAAAAAGGAATAGTACATCCGGATACATAGTTTGAATAGTCATCTGTTTGAAAGAGAGTAAAACGCGGGGAGAGATGTATTCGAAAGGAGAGAGATGTATCAGAGAGAAATATATCCGAGAGGGCGATAGAGATGTATCAGCGAGAGGGGAGTGACCGAGAAGGAATTTTTGATTTTTTTTAAAGAGATACGTGTCAAAAACACACCTAAACTATCTCTTTGTTTGAGTTTCATACCTAAACTATTGGAAGTGCGAGTTTCATACCTAAACTATTACTTCTTAGTTTGAGAAACACAACTCAGTGGTGTGTAATATACTCTCTTTACTCTCTCTATTTTTTGAAAATACCTTTCCACATGACATTCCACCAGGATAAAATATTCTACCTTGACAAAAATTAAATAAACTATTAAAATTAGTTAAAAGTTAAAAGACTAAAGTATTTTTATCCCAAAAAAAGAATTTTTTTTTTATTAAAAAAATTACTTTTTTTATAAAAGAAATTATTTTTTAAAAAATAAAATTTAAAATATTTTACTCACGCACTCTACCACCTCTTCCCCCCCCCCACAATCCCCATCCTTTTATTTTTTTAAAATTTTTAAAATTTCTTTTATAAAATATTTTTTAAAAATTCGTACTTCATCCCCTCCCCCGTTCCTTCCTAAAAAATGTTAATTTTTTTTTAAAATAAATAAATTATACCTACGCCATCAAACCCCCCGCTCTTAATTTATATATATTTTTAAAAATATTTATCTCGTTTTGTGTTAGATATGTACATATATTTTTAGGAAATGTTTTTTCCTACTTGAGTACCTCTATAACAGAAATGAAAATTTCATTTTAATAAAAGTCTTGCGGCAAGTAAGAAATACTTTTCTAAAATCATATGTATATATCTAACACAAAATAAGAAAAAAAAATTGAAAGTAGAAGGATAGGTGGGGCGGGGTAGAATTTTTCTTAAAAAAGTAAAATTAAAAATATCTATATTATTAATTGAAGGGGAAGGGGGGGGGGGGGGGGAGAGAGATGAAGTAAGAATTTTTCAAAAATCTTTTATAAAATAAATTTAATAAATAAAAATAAAACTAAGAAATGGGGTGGGGTGGGGGTTGGGGGTATGGTGAGAGAAAATAGTGGAGTAAGGTAAGAAAAATATTTTATATTTTATTTTATAATTTTTTTAGACGGGAGATAGTAATACTTTAATTTTTAATTTTATCTAATTATAATAATTTATTTAATTTTTGTTAAGGTAAAATATTTTATTCACGTGGAGTGTAAGGTCATAATTATTTTTAAATGAAAGAGAGAGTGTAGTACAAAACCATGATGAGAGTAGAATAAAAAAGAGATGTGTGTTTCTCAAACTGATAAGTGATAATTTATGTATGAAACTCACACTCCCAATAATTTATGTATGAAACTCAAAAAAATGGGATAGTTTAAATATGTTTTTGACACTTATCTTTTTTTTAAATAGTAAGGAAATTTAGGTAAAATAAAATATGTATTTAGGTAAATTTTTTTTTAATGAATCAAACACGTGAGAATTCTTTTTTAATAGTGAATGAGCTTTGAATCGAGATCTTTACATACTTTTATACCATATTATAGTGTATGATCATTTCATTTAAGAGTTTAATTATGTTTCATCATAGAGGAGAAAATTAAAAGAAGATTGACTTCATTGCTACCATGATCTAACAACCTTAAATTCATTGAAGAATTCAGTGGTCAGACTTATTTATATTTAAAAAGCACAATAATGCAACTCCATTATATGTGTAAAATACATTAAATGATTAAGAAAGATGCGTTGCGTGTATATGTTTAATCAAATTTGGTCAGACATACATTTAACCCCAATTAATCAATTTATAGCTTCTTCTTTCGCGTTTTCCAAAAATGTTATAATTAATTTGTATTTCAACATATATAGTCTTTACCAAAATTTTAACTAAACACGACTCTAATTGGAATTTGGTTGAACTCAGCCCTGCATTTTAGACTATGTTATTGATGTATGATACATCATACAAATTTGAGTTTTTGGTACAACTTAAATTTAAAACAACCACAACAACAATACCCAGTGAAATCCTACAAGTAGGGCTGTACAGGACAAATCGATAAACCGCACCAAACCGACAAACCGAACCAAACCGGAAAAAAAACCCGACTAGTGGTTTGGTTTGACTTGGTTTGGTGTTTGGAAAAAAAAACCAACCATTATAGGGTTGGTTTGGTTTTAACTAAAAAAAGTCAAACCGAACCAAACCAACCCGATTATAGATATACTACTTTTAAATTATGTTATACATAAAAATATTTATTAAAATGTAATTTATAAATATTTTTTAAAATTTTTTCATAATTTTTGTTTTCTTTCTTGCATTTAGATTTGGATTTAAGAAGCTCATCTAAATAATATACAAAAAAGCTCATCTTATAAAGTTAAAACTTCAAACATTGTTCTGCCTCCATCTTATATGTTGATATTTTGTACTAGAACTCTTTTTAAGAAGTACTGCTCTATGCTTTTTATTAGATACTATGAAAAATCCGAGAAATCAAAAAAAACCCGAAAAAACCAAAAAACCCGAAAAACCCTGAAAAATCCGAGAAAAATTGATATCGAAAAACCCAATTTTTATTGGTTTGATTTGGTTTATAGATTTAATAACCCGACACAAATGGTTTGGTTTGGTTTGTAAAAAATCCGAACCAACCCGGTCCATGTACACCCCTACCTACAAGTGAGGTTTGGGGAGAGTACCTCATGGAGATAGAGAGACTGTTTCCGAAAAACCATCAGCTCAAAAGTTACAATTTCAAGTAAAAGAGAAAAACAATATATATATAGCATAATAGCAAAAAACGGAAAGCGATGCAAATTTACAAGACAAGAACAATAACTATAGCAAATTAATGTGATAATCAAAGGCAATAACAACACAACTATAAAAACACGCCTAGACCTACGACCACCCTAAATCAATACACTACAACACACCATTCTATCCCTACTAGCCTTCTACCCTAATCTGCAACCTCCACTCCTTTTCATCTAAGGTCATGTCCTCAATGATATGGAGTAACATCATATCTTGTCTAATTACCTCTCTTTAATACTTTTTCGGTCTATCTCTACCCCTCTACATAACCCCCACATCCAACCGCTCGCACCTCCTAACTGGGGCGTCGACACCCTTCTCTGCACATGCCCAAACCATTTCAGTCTCGCTTCTCTCAAATGTGAAGTTAAATCTCGTCAAAGTAATAATTTTCATAAAAAATGTCTAAAAATGCTATTGACAAATCATTATATATGGGAGATCTCTTGTCGAAATCATAACTTTAGTGAAAAATGTCTGGAGTTTGATTTGGTCAAGTTCAAAAATTTAGTAAAAAAATATTTGAAGTTGGCCTTGACAAGCCATATCAAACTTCAGGCTTTGAGGTTTGGTATTCACATGGCCACATTTCATACAAAAATATCACCAGACACAATTTTTTCAAATTTTATCGCGTAAGTTTAAAGTTTGTTTTTTTTTACGTAGAAAATAAACTTACAACTTTTTTAAAACTTCAGTCACAAATTAAATGACGATCCCAAAATTAAATATTTCTACACTTCACCCTAATATTTAAGATTTATAGTAAGGGGCTGAGTTAATGTATTACTCATGGATGCTAATGAATCCAATAGCTTTTAATTAGACATTGTGTAGTATTAGTATTAGGAAATTCATCATCATCATATATATATATAAATATTTAATTATTAACTCAATTATTAAAATAAGTTACGAGTCCAATAATAAATTCAAAAATCATAAATTTTTAATCCAGACTTTCGCCTGTTTAGAGTACTTAACTCATTGTATTATAAAATAATAAATTCAAAGTTAAATATTTATTTAATTGTAACAGTAATTTGGGTGGGGGTGGGGTGGGGGGTTTGATGACATACGTCACATACTACAACCTAGCATACATGCGTCTCATCGAGAGGGAAAAATTCTTAATACCTTGAATAATTCAAAGAATAAGACTTATAAAAAAATAAAATAATGCTACTCAATTATACACGAATAGAGGTCGTTTGGTTGGAGAAATTAAATAGGTAATTTGGTATTAATTTGAAAATTAAATTTATTCGGTATTTGATTAAAAATATTATTTTTATATTAATATATATTTTATACTTAATTATAGAGTTATTTATCTCGTATAAAAAGTTGAATAGATAGTGTTAGTTATAGTGTCAGGATTATGTTTTAGGATAACTTGATTTTCAACCAAATGATTTCAAGGTGATTAAGAAAAATGTGTATAAAAAGGAAAGGATTCGAGTGAACTGAAGCACGACGAATTCACGATTTATACTTCTTGAGTTGAATATTATATTCTTAGCACTAAACTTATCGTACTATAAAAAAAAGTATTAAGTTCAAATTTCAATGCTCATTAAAATCTTTATGTTTAGGTTCATGTATATTAGGGGTGTGCAAAATCTATTAAATTGAAAAATTGAACTGAAAAATTTATTATTGCTTTATCGGTATTGGGTTAGCGGTTTTGTAAAAAAATTTAATGGTTATTAGTTCAATTTTCAATTTTATGACTTTTGTTAATGATTAAACCAATTCCACTAAGATTATATTAAAATTATTATTTTACTCATTATATAACAGTAACTTTAATATTTTATCAATCATATTTTTTAAATTTTAGTATTACTTTCGACGGTAGGCAATACAAACTACCATCACTGCCTCCCAATCACGACACCTTCTCTTTCATCGACATAAACTAGTATTATCTTTTCTCTTTTCAATTTTAGATTTGATTGTTATAAAGACAGACAATTAATGTTGTTTTCTCCATTTATTGCATGGGTCTTTAGAAGGAATTCAAACAATTATGTCTTAAACAAAAACAGTGGCGGAGCCAGAAATTTCTTTAAGGTTGTTCAAAATTTAAAAGAGGAAATAGATTTTTTTTCCGCAAAGTGGTGCACAAAACATTTTTTTTTACTGATGAATGGGTGCATCCAAATTTAAAAATTAAATTACATATCATTTAACTAAATCATACGAAAACTTTGTTTCAAAAAAAAAATCATACGAAAACTTAAATTATAAAACTATCAATGCTATAAATAAAAATTAAAGTTTACCTTTCACTCTTATCCTTTTGATTATTTTCAAACTATTTTTTTTAGAAAATGTAAAATAGTTCAACAATTTTCTTTAACTTTAAAATATTCACTTATTTTAAATTATAAAAAAAGTCACAATAATTTCTATTCACTTATAATTTAAAATAAGTGAATATTTTAAAGTTAAAGAAAATTGTTGAACTATTTTACATTTTCTAAAAAAAATAGTTTGAAAATAATCAAAAGGATAAGAGTGAAAGGTAAACTTTAATTTTTATTTTAAATATAATTTTTTAGGGTTGTGATAATTTTACGGAATAGTAATTTCTATTTATTTTCTTCTTTGTTTTTTTTGAAACTATTATGTTAAAAAACACTTATTTCCTTCTTTATTTTTGAGAAAAATGTGTTAAAAACACAATGCATATTTCCTTCTTTATTTTTGAAAAAATTGTGTTAAAAACCATCTGATAGGGATCAAACCAGGGGTCCTTGAGGACTTAAATGAGCTCGCTTACCAACAGACTATCAACCTCTGTTGTACTAGGGAGTGTTCATTCATTTATATATCCACATAATAGAAAATATTATATTCATATAGACGATCTAATTTTCCGGCTAAGGGTGTTCATCCGACCACTTTTATTAGGCTGTAGCTTTGCTCCTGAATAAAAATGATCAATGTAGAAATTTGTGTTGGACTTCTATTTTTGGTACTATTTCTATTTTTATAAACATTGTATATATATGATCGTATGAGTATTTTCTTATAAGTTAAACTGATAATCGAACCGTTAAGAACTAAAAATCGATTAATCGAAAATTGATAATAATATTTATTGATTTGGTTATCGGTTTAGCATTTTCACAAATCGAAAATCAATAAATCGAATTGCTAATACATTAAATCGAACAGAATTAATCGATGCACACCCCTAAATTGTATATAATATCTTAGTGTAAATAAATACTCCCTTTGTTTCAATTGAAGTGTTTTATTTTTCTGTTGGACCGATATCAAGAAAAAAAAACTCTCTTTGTATAGTTAGTATGTATTTCAATTTCAATTTTCTACTACCACCGTTTACTTTTACTTGTCCACTATACTAAAAATAAGTTTTTTACTTTTACTTGTTACTTTTAGCATTTCAAGAGAAAAACATATTATTATTGTTATTATTTTTTAAATTTTATCCTCAACATTAATTACTTATTTCTCAAAACTTAAGACTCTACATTAATTAATATGAAAAATATAGTAAAATATTCATATTAATCATTGTTTGTTAAGATACATGCAAAGTTCTAAGTGGACAAGTAAAAGCGAAGGAAGGAAGTATATGGCAACTAAGTTTAAGGCTATAAAATTTTATGAACTACACACATTTCTAATCTAAGACCATAAAATATATAATTCTACCTTTATTTTTAAACTTTATATATATTCAATTAAATTAAGACACTTAAATTGAAACGATGAGAGCATCATTTGGATTCAACCTCATGTGCCTATGGTAGGTAGTGACTAGGGAAGGGTTGACTTTAGGCTTCATCCTATAGTACTCATGCGCGTATGCACCGTGTACGGCATATATGAGGGCTTTGATGGTTATAAAAAACTATATACTACTCAATTATGATGATTTATATAATTAAAAAGAAGATTATGAGTCATATTAAGGATGTGTTTGGTATGATAAACAATGTAAGTTTTCGCAGAAAAAAAATAATTAAGTGGATTTCTTACTTGTTTATTTGATGTTCGATTATAAATAAATTATAAATGCTATCTCAAAAATATTTATACAATCTTTAGGTAAAACTATAGGGGGCGGGGTGGGGTGTTGGGGTGGTGTGGATGCGGGGTTATCAAGTAATATATGCATTTTTACCGATAAGTCAATTTCTAAAAGTAATATATCCTTTGGCTCATCTTTCACCTAAAAAAATGTATTAACAACACATAAATTTTGTAGCTAAACAACAAATATATTATGCAGTTAAATATCTTTTAACTTTTCACTACTAAAGAAACAAGAATTCGCTACTGACAAATTCTGTAGTTAAATAACAAAATCCATCGCTAGCTAGTCTTATCCAACTACAAATTATCAAAAAGTTATATCAGCTATGGTCAATCTAACGATGGATTAACGATGAAATTCATAACTAATTTTATTTTTTTCTAATGTTTAATTATCTCAGTTTCACCAAGGGATCAACCCCATTTTCCACTTAGAATGTGTGGGAGGGTGAGAATGAGACAATCAATGTGGAATGACACTATGAAACTTATTTTCCATACTTTAACTTGGAAAATCATTTTTCTTATTTTTAAGAAATTTATTTTTCATATATTTTTTCTAGAAAATTTTGATCAACCAAACATGAAAACTTGAAAAACGTAATAATCATTGCATACCAAACACACCCTAAAGGTTAGAATATATATATATATATATATACAATTAATGGAATTCATCAAAATATTATATTGATCAACTTCTAGTAGGGTGATGAGAGTTTTGAGGGCTTATATAAAGACCAAGTGTATGTGGACTTGAAAAGCAACAAAGAAAAAAAACTCTTTGTGCAACATGGCCAGCTCAGATAATGATCATCACACTGAAGAGGCAGTTAATGGCGGGCAGCAGCTCAAAGGTAGGAAAGTGTCATGGGCAAAGCTAGCTCGTATCGATTCTCTCAACTTGGAAGCTGGAAAAGTTTCTTCCACTCATGCAACACACAAATCTAAGGTACATGGATTTATAAACTTATTATACTCTAATCGTTTCAGTTTACGTGACACTATTTTTATATTAATTTAATTTTAGAAGAAAATTATGCATTTATATAATCAGAAACAGTTAACTTTACACTTCTCGTTGTATACTTAATAAGAAGTTTATCTTTATAATCTATACAAATATTATGATATATGTATTAATATCACGAATTTCAAGAGTTTATAATTACATAAATGTTATGTTTAAGTTCTACAAGCTTTACAAGTTTTTATTTCTTTCTAAAATTTTGTGTTGATCTGAAATTGGAACCAAGGGAGTGTAAATTAACTCTCAGAGGCAGATCTAGATTTTTAAGGTAGTGATCAGGTTGACCTTTTAGATTCTTAGCACTGAATTGATTGTATTTTAAAATTATGGGATAGAATTCTAATATTTGTTATGAAAATATTTGGAGGGTTACGTTTTACCTAAAATCTATACTCCACTTTAAAAATGTTGTGTTCAGATGGATCCTGTACTAAAATTATACTTGTTAATACTTTTTTCTATATTATTCATTTTGAATTACTTGTTTTGTTTTGTTTTTCGAGAATTTAAATAGATGAATTTTAATCAACATTTTAAGATATATATAGTTTTTTATTATGTTGATATGAAAAGAACTTCAACTTATATATTACTTTTCATATAGTTTTTTGAATTTCTAAATTGCAATTCTAAAGTATTTAATTCAATTTATTATGAAAATTATCTTTTTATTTAGAGATAAGTGTAAAAAAACACACTTAAACTATCCCTTTTTTTTGAGTTTCATACCTAAACTATTAGAAATGTGAGTTTTATACCTAAATTATCACTTATTAATTTGAGAAATACACCTCAGTGGTGTGTGTAAAACACTCTCTACTCTCTCTATTTTTTTTGCAAAAATCTTGCCACATGAATAAAATATTCCATCTTGACCAAAATTAAATAAACTATTAATATTAATTAACAGTTAATGACTAAATTATTTTTATCCCCAAAAAAATTAAATTCAAAATATTTCACCCACTACATTAGCCCCCCCCCCCCCCACAATCCCCGTCCTTTTATTTTTTAAAATTTCTTATATAAAATAATTTAAAAAAAAATCATACTTCACCCCTCCCCCACTTCTTCCTAAAAAAAATGTTATTATTTTTATTTTAATTTTTTTTTATACGCACCCCATCTAACTCTCCGCTCTTAATTTTTTTTTCATTTTGAGTTAAATATGTACATATATTTTTAGGAAAATATAGTTTTTCTACTTGCGTATCAAATATAATAGAAATAAAATTTGTATTTCAAGAAAATTTTTGCGGCAAGTAAAAAATATTTTCCTAAAATCATATGTATATATCTAACACAAAATTTAAAAAAAAATTGGAAGCGGAGGATTAGGTGGGGTGGGGTAGAATTTTTTTGTTTTAAAAAAATTAAAATAATATCTAAATTATTATTTGAAGGGGGGAGGGGGGATGAACTAAGAATTTTGTAAAATAACTTTTATAAAAGAATTTTAAAAATTAAAAATAAAACTAAAAAAATCGAGGGGGGGAGGGGGTATGGTGAGAGAAAGTGGGGGAGTGAGATAAGAAAAATATTTTATATTTTATTTTATAATTGTGCTTTTTTTGGGGGGAGGGGGGGGGGGATATATTAATACTTTAATCTTTAACTTATAATAATTTATTTAATTTTTGTGAAGGTGGAATATTTTGTTCATGTGGATTGTGATGTGATAATTTTTTAAAAATGAAAGAGAGAGTGTAGTACACACACCATGATGAGAGTAGAATAAAAGAGAGAGGTGTGTTTCTCAAACTAATAAGTGATAGTTTATGTATGAAACTCACACTCTCAATAATTTAGATATGAAACTCAAAAAAATGAATAGTTTAAATGTGTTTTTGACACTTATCTCTTTTATTTATTAAATAGAGGATAGTATGTTAGGTGATCATGGGTTTTAACGTTCACTATTATATTACATTATAATTTATAATAATACAATAAGTTGAATTATTATGCTTTAGCTTTGGTGTTGTCGACTTGATAAATATGCATATGATTATTGCAGGCTGATTGGAAGACAATATTGAGTTTAGCATTTCAATCAGTAGGAGTTATCTATGGAGACATAGGGACTTCTCCTCTCTATGTTTTTGCAAGTACTTTTACTGATAAAATTGGACACAAGGATGATATTCTTGGTGTATTGTCCCTCATCATATATACCATAATCCTTGTACCTATGACTAAGTATGTCTTCATTGTCTTGTGGGCAAACAACAATGGAGATGGTAAGTTACAACATATCACTTAATTTATATATGTGAAATTGTTTGATTGGACGTGTAGTTTACGAAAAATTGAAACTTCTGATTTAAAATATATCGTAAAAAATTATATAACTATTCTATTGGTGGCCAAAAATCAAATTTTAGCGAGATGCCTTAATCTTTTTTTCCAAACAAAAGTTATTTAATATAAGGAAAATGTGTGAATATACCCTTCAACTGTGCGATTTAGAACTGATATATCCCTTGTTTAAAAAGTGGCTCATTTGTACCCATGTTGACTGTCATTACACAAATGGCACAAATATCACCCTTTTCGGCTAACTGAAGGGAAAAAAATTATTGTGTTTATTTTTATTGAAATAAAAACCACATATGATATTTGATCCTTCTCACAAAGTTCTTGATTATTTTCGCAAAGTTCATGAATACATTTAAGGGACAATTTTTAATATATACAATAAATTAATTAGTTTACAATAAATATAGCCACATTTTATTTATATTACTTATACATGAGCTATACACTGAATATACATTATTATACACTCAAAAACTGAATATAGCTTGACTATACATGAAATATACACTGACTATACATGCCTATACAACGAATGGTCATTTGTTTGGTAATTGTTTTTGCCGAATGACCATTTAGCGTAATTATCCCTACATTTAATCCATCTCACACATGATCCTTTATGAGCCCGGCCCATATCTACAATTTTCGTGAATTTTTACACATAAACTTATGTTGTGAATCGAAAGTACTGAGTTCGAAACTTCGAATGAACCCAATACCAACACTCTACATCTGCCTCTAATAAATAATTTTTTTTGCACGCAGGGGGAGCATTTGCGTTGTATTCCTTATTGTGTCGATATGCAAAACTGAGTCTAATTCCAAATCAAGAGCCAGAGGACAGGGAGCTTTCACACTATAGTCTGGATATTCCATCCAATCATGTTAGAAGAGCTCAAAGAATCAGACAAAGTTTGGAAAATAGTAAATTTGCCAAAGTTTTTCTCGTCTTTCTTGCCATCCTTGGAACATCTATGGTCATTGGTGATGGAGTTCTCACTCCTTGCATTTCAGGTCAACAATTAAATAGTAAACATAATACCAAATTGTACTTATAGATTTGACATAATACATGAGTATGCTCTTTAACTTGGCTTCAGCTGACATCTATGCCCTCCAACTTTGGGCGTGCACATCTAGACAATTAAACTTGTATAAAATTGAACAAGTAGATACACGCATCCTACGTGACATAATACATCTAGGACACCACGTAATACACAAAATTGTCATGTAGGATGTCACGTAGGATTAATGTGACTATTTGTTCAATTTTTTACAAATTTAAGTGATTACTTGTGCACATCCAAAGTTAGAGGTCATTAATGTCAGTTGAGACCAAGTAAAAGGGCACGTTTCTTGCCATCCTTGGAACATCTATGGTCATTGGTGATGGTGATTATATGATCATTTCAAGCTATATATATATATATATATATATATATATAATATGGTCGATTGTACATGTTTGTTTAATTTGGTGCTTTCACATGATGCAGTGCTCTCTGCCGTAAGTGGAATAAAACCCCTAGGTGAAGGTAAGGATCCGTTACATTTCGTACTCAGTTAAACTATGCCACATAAATTAAAACATGAGGAGAATCATTCTCCCTTTCTTTTTCTTCTTTTAGTTTGATCAATGAATTGTTAAAGACTTCATTAAGTAAATAAGAGAGTGCACTCTCTAACAATTTAAGATTGAAGTACTTTTAGATGAAATGATGACACACTTCAATATATATGGTATCAGAGCAGATAAGAGGTCCTGTCTTCAACCCACACCCAATATCACAAAGAATTTTCACGTGTTTGGATCTATGAAAAATATCAGACTCGCAAGTGAGTTGGGGCGTGTTGAAAACATCATTAAATAAATAAAAAGTTTGCATCTCTCTAACAGTTTAAGTTTTTAGATTAGATGACTATATAATCGCACATCAAGCAATGTGTTGTAAGATGGTCATGCTCTTCAACATGAACAACTAATGGATAATTTATTTATTTATTTATTTTTGCAGGGGCTGTTGTTGGTATTTCCATAGTAATATTGGTAGCCCTTTTCTGTGTTCAACATTTGGGTACAGACAAGGTGGGATATACCTTTGCTCCAGCCATATGCATTTGGTTTTTGTTCATAAGTGGAATTGGTCTATACAACTTGTTCAAGTATGATGTGAGCGTCTTACGCGCCTTTAATCCCATGTACATTATTCACTACTTCAAAAGAAACAGTAAAAAAGGGTGGGTTTCTCTTGGCGGAGTTTTCCTTTGCATTACAGGTTCGAATTTAACTTTTATATACTGACAGTGTGAATATATAAGAATACTATTTCATTTTTTTTTCTTGTATGTGTTTCTATATGTTGAAAGACTTTTTTATGTAACTCTACAGGATCCGAAGCTATGTTTGCTGATTTAGGTCACTTTAGTGTGCGTTCTATTCAAGTAAGTCTTGTTCGTTATTTTTTCATGTTTTTTTTTGTTGTGTCAATCTAAGTGAATACGAGATGCTTTGTGCACTAGAATGCCTTTGTAAACTCACCATGTGGTATATATGTAACGCAGATAAGCTTCAGTTGTCTAGTATTTCCAGCTTTACTCTCAGCTTACAGTGGGCAAGCTGCTTACCTCTCAAAATTCCCTGAAAATGTAGCCAATACTTTCTATGACTCTGTTCCAGGCAAGTCTTACCACTCGTGGAACTACACTGAGTATGTTATTGTTGTCGTTTCATTACTATGTTGACATCTATAACGTAAGAAGTGATGGATCTGTTATCCCTGTATCCCAACAGGATCATCATTTCATAATTGGTTTGTTGGTGCTGTTTTACAGATCCAATTTACTGGCCAACATTTGTAGTGGCTGTTGCTGCAGCTATTATTGCAAGTCAAGCAATGATTTCTGGAACATTTTCTATTGTGTCTCAAGCACAAAGCATTGGTTGTTTTCCAAGGGTGAAGGTAATTCACACATCAATCAAGCATGGTGGTCAAGTATACATCCCGGAACTCAATTACTTCCTCATGATTGCTTGTGTTTTAGTTACTCTCAGCTTCAAAACAACCGAAAAATTGGGACATGCTTATGGTATTGCTGTGGTTAGTGCTGAAATCATAACAACACATATGGTAACATTAGTAATGCTTGTTATATGGAAGACGAGAATTTGGTGGATTACCTTATTCTACGGGGTGTATCTTACCATTGAATCTACATATTTCTCAGCTCAGCTGACAAAATTCATTCAAGGTGGTTATCTACCTATGGTTTTCTCAGTCGTGCTTGTTATCATTATGGGAACTTGGCATTATGTTCAAAATCTTCGATACCAATTTGAGCTCAATAACAAGGTTTCGAGTGACTACATTAGGGACTTGGCTAAGAATCCAGACATTAAAAGAGTACCTGGGATAGGGTTACTATATTCTGAATTAGTACAAGGGATTCCGCCTATTTTCCCTCATTTTGTCTCGAATATTCCCTCTGTTCACTCTGTTATCGTTCTCGTGTCAATTAAATCAATTCCTATAAGTAAAGTAGCACTACAAGAACGTTTCTTGTTCCGTCAAGTTGAGCCTAGAGAATACAAGGTATTCAGATGTGTAGTCAGATTAGGCTACAAGGATCAACTTGGTGATACAACGGATTTTGAAAACCATTTGGTTGAACAATTAAACAAATTCATACGACACGAGCATTATATTCTTGCAGCACATGAACAAGTCGCGGATACAGAAGCAGAACCTGTATCAGGGGAAGGAGTCCTTGGAAAATCATCCAGGGTCTACATAGAGGAAGATTTGCAACAACAAGTGGATTCGAGAATATCATCATCAACTCATTCCATCCAATCTAATCGTTCATCGAGCAGAATACAAGTGGTGCCTCCAAATACTTCGGGACAAGAAGAGATGAAATTTGTGGAAAAAGCTAAGGAGCAAGGAGTGTTCTATCTATTGGCAGAAGCAGAGGTGGTGGCTAAACAAGATTCGTCGATCGTGAAGAAAGGTTTTGTCAATTATGGTTATAACTTTTTGCGCAAGAATTTCAGGCAAGGGGAGAAAGTTATGTCCATTCCTCAAACAAGGCTTCTAAGGGTTGGCATGACTTATGAGCTATAACAAACAGGGTGAATAATATTATGATTTCTGCATTTTGTGCATCTTTGTTCTCTCTTTTTTTTTATCCTTTAATAAAGTGTGCAAGCTTTAAGATTGAGGGATGGAAATTGTACTCTTCAAACTTGTCTGAAAATGTATTATTCCCTCTATTCAATCTATTAAATGAACCTTGGATGTAACTTCAGAAGTTAGCTCGTGGACCTTACATGTATTATTCCCTCTATGCAATCTATTAAATGAACCTTGGGCATAACTCCTGGAGTTATCCCATGGACCTTGAGCGTAACTCCAGAAGTTAGCTCATAGACCTTACATGTATTATTCCCTCTATTCAATCTCTATCTAATACAAATGATCTAATGTATACATCTCTACATGTGCTACTTCCTCTCTCTAACTAATTAACTATAATTAGTTATCCTAACTACCACTCTAACTAACTGTGCACGTACACCACATGTACGATGTTATCTCAGTTTTAGTACTCTCGCTCAAGTTGGTGCGTACAAAGATATTGAACACTCCCAACTTGGACATCAAGTACTCATGTTGTGATCTTGGTTGAGCCTTTGTCCGTATATCCGTCACTTGTTTCTTAGAACATACTTTTTTATTATTATTATTTTTCACCTAGTGTCTGAAGCCTAAATTGAAAAAATATCCACCAAATATAGATATTCTTTTACTTCGGACTTATGAGCGAAATTAGTTATTTCCTAAACGTTATTTAAACCAAAATCCAATTCAATTTCACATATTATTATCAATCTTTTATACTACATTAACCACACTGAAAAATTACCTAAAATGATTCTTTTTAATTAAACACTTTTATATTTCTATACATTATAAAAAAAATTCCTCCATGCAAAATGAAAACTTTTCCATTCTTTTTCCTTTTCCAGAAAACTTATTTAGGAAAAACTATATCCAAGGATAAAACTCATATGAAATATACAAAATATCCAGTTAGAATCCCAAAATTAATACAAACAAATAGAAAAATAGAATGAGTATTCCTTTTTTGTCTTTTATTTAAGATTAGGATTATTTTCCTCACTATGAATTCAGTTGGTTTGGATATAAGAGTAAATATGTAACAACATTGCTGTATAAATTATTCTTTTGTTTGGTGTTTTTTTCTTTGGGTAATAAAATGCAATTGTGATATTTTATTAGCAGCAAAAATTTTCAACTCTAAGAAAAGACAAAAGACGTATACTTAATTATTGCTAAATCAAACCAAACATTCTTATTTTAATAAATTATTTGGTCGTAGATTAACAATAATTCTGCCTTATCCTAATGCTAAAATTAAGTTGGTTGAAAATAGATATAGATTAAAATGGTTGTAGTTGTTCTTATTCAACTATTCATTAAAAATAATGAAAGCTTTCATGTTATTAATGAAAGGCAGCCGATCGAACTTGAACGTAACAAGGTGACAATGCAATGTGTCTTTTTAAAGGCGGATGAGTGAATTTAACATGTCACTTTGAGGGAGATAACAATCCAACCTGTCTCTTAAAAGATAGACGACCCAAGTTAAATTTAACATGTCACTTAGAGGGAGGTGACAATCCAACATGTCTCTTTAAAGGCAGATGATTCAACTTGAACTTAACATGTCACTTATAGAGAGGTGACAACCCAATGTGTCTCTTGAAAAAAGGACGACGTAATTGAAATGTGATATGTCACTTAAAGGGAGGTGACCACTCAACGTGTCTCTTTAAACGCAGACGACCTAACTTGAATGTAACTTGATATGTCATTTGGAGGGAGGTGATAACCCACCGTGTCTCTTTAAAAGGCGACATTTCTCTCTTAATTAATAGTTTATTTTTTTTGTTATGGTTTGTATGTTATGTTAAAAAGGGAAGTGTTCTTTTGCACTCTCCTTGCATTATAAGTAGTGACGGAATCAGAAATTTTATGAAGGGGTTCAGCATTTTATTACCTAAAATCAGAAAAAAAAAATATGTTTATTCGAAATCGAACCCGCGAGTTGAGACAAGTTAAGGCAAAATATTAAACCTCCTTTGCCATTGAGCTAGTCCTTTGGATAATGCTCAAGAGGTTCAATGTTAAATATATACACATAAATTAAAAAACTCATCTTATATATATAATATAATATAATTTTTTAACGAGTGTCCATGTGGGTCATATAATCTTCCTTGACCACTAAAAATCATTCTTAAACATTATTGCATTATTTTTTTTTTGGGGGGGGGGAACAGACCCTACACGAGGCTCCCACCTCTCGTGCACAATCAGGGGTTGAGCATCACCCCCAAGCCTTAACATAAATAAAATAATAAAAATAATAAAATACACAGAGGGGGACATAAACCTTACCTCCGAACTTAAGATGGTTCAGAAGTCAGGCGATCTACTAAGATCGGCCAGCTCTTCTCCATTGGTAGATGGAAATCGATAAACCTATGAGAGGACTCCTCTCAATACAATAAAACTAAAAAGGGCAGCCCGGTGCACTTAAGCTCCCGCTATGCGCAGGGTCCGGGGAAGGGCCCGACCAATACAATAAAACTAAGAAAAACGTAAATGAGGGAGACTCTCCCCTTCCATGTCAATACAAGAAGAAAACCTACACTAGTCCTATTCAACTAAGCTACATTAAAACATAGCTAAATTGAAGAACAAGTATATGAAACTTCCAATTTTCATGGATCGAGATCGTTCATTTCATCTTCGCCTTCTGAATCTTTTTCATACCAAGCTTGTCCATGAGATGCGAGTGCTTCATGCAATGTCAGTGCATGTTGTTGCATATTTGGTGACATATGGATGTATTTCATTTGATGAGTCTTCAGTCGACTAACTTTTTCAAGGTTACTCGACTAACGTCTCCAGTTATCCATTTAGGTTGTGACTTCTTGAGGTCTGTAGTTGCTACATATGCTATCATACTACAACATGTGGGATCAGTTTGATGTTGCATGATGCATATTGTTGAGATTTTGCTGACTGCTGCTGAATTGTGTGTTGCTTTTGACTTGTGTTGTTGCTGATGCTGTTGAGTGGTTGATGCATATGGAGCTTCTGTGTGACTTGCAGAATCATGTTGTTGCTCTGGTATCTGCAAGGGATTTAGGGTTGTTGTTGTGTGCAGGAAATGGTTGAAGATCTTCCAGGTAAGCTGCTGCTGTTATAGTACATGGCTTGTGCAACTGCAGCTTGTTAGAGTTTGCAGCTTCTGATGCTCCAGCAACCTGCATAAACAAACAAGCAAACAAAAATGTAGTGGAGCTCTTGTTGGTTCCAACAGTTGCTCCAGCAGTGGTTGTTTGGTTTCCTCATCTTGTTTTGTTGCATTGTTGAGAAACAGCCATAGTGAGTGCTGCCTGTTGGCAGTTGATGGATTTTTTTTTACCTGCACAAACACAATCAAACAAGTAGGCTTGCACTCCATTGGTTGATGGTGTTCTGCAGATTCCTGTTGGTTGTTGTTGGTGTTGTGTGATTCATCAAGGTGTTGTAGGGTGTTGGTTGTTGGTGATCTTGTTGTGGGATGCTGCATGTGTGTTGCAACCATGAATGGGCCTCTAATTGCTGGATGGTCTATTGTATGTCTGCATCTACCTGCACATCCAAGAATGAGAAGAAAGGAGAAGACCTCTACTCTATTCTTTACCTCTAGTGGTATGTTGATTATTCTATGAAAGCAATAAACTAGGGAGACTCTCCCTTTACAATATGACATAGATATGTTGACTAAGAAACAGTACATTGCAAATACATATAGGAAACTATTACTCAATCTGACTTAAGATATATTAATCAACGAGGTTGTTTGATCCTTTTTAGGCTTTTCCTTCTGAAACTTGCCAGTCCTAGCTTGTCCATCTTGAAGTAACCTTTTGTTTCTTTTGGAAGCTGCTGTAAGTTGTAGAATTGTTGTGTCTGATTAAACATGTGGCTGCATTTAGATAAGGTATTTGCAGGGTGATTTGTTTCTCTGAATATGTGTATGCACTGAAAGAATTCTAGTAGCTGGACCAAAGACTGCAAATTTGCAACATATTTGTAAATGCTCCAAGGTGGTTTGATATCTTGTTTCAGCCACTTGGTCAATAATTCTGAATCAACTTCCAATATCACTCTATTGTAGCCATGTTGAAGGCACCATTTGATGCCACTAGCTGCTGCTTGCACCTCTGCTTGGTTGTTAGTACCCTGTCCCAATGGAGTTGCAAAGACATATATTAAGTTCCCATTGTGGTCTCTTAATATTCCCCCTGCTCCAATTTTCCCAGGGTTGTCTAGTGCACTTCCATCAGTATTCAACTTCACTATGGAAGGTGGAGGCCTGATCCACACCACTTTGATCACTCTCATATCATGCTGGCATTTTTCTACCATAGTAACTAACTCCTTCCAGCTCTCTGACCACTTAATGTATGGGTAAGCATTGTTTATCAGCATGTATAGATCCTTACCTATGGAGAATTTAACTCTAGTAATACTAGATTTCTTTCCTCCATACTTGCTTGCACATCTATTCTTCCATATATGCCAACAAACAAAGATAGGTGTGGCCTGCAACATGAGCTTATGGACATTATTATTGGGCTTGGAAGTCCACCACTTCATCAGGATGCATCTCAGGGATATGTTGTCATGCAGGATCCCCCAGGAACTGGAGAATTGTTGCCAAATATGCTTGGCAAAATCTCCAGAAGCAAATATGTGCTCTATATCATCCAATCCAGGTCTGTAGCAACAAGAGCATGCTGCTGGTGCTACTCCAAACTGGCCAAGTTTATTATTGGTGGGCAGCTTATATCTGAGAGCTCTCCAAAGTAGAAAGGAATGTTGGTGTGCCAAGTGCTGCCATCAGTTAAGGTCCTAGCTTTCTTCTCCCTGATTTGTTCCCAAGCAGATTTGCATGTGAAGCCACCATGAGAATTCAGTTTCCAGCAAGCTTGATCAGGTATGTTGTGTTTGTAGATAATATCAGTGCTAAGTATCTGCTGCACCAGCTGAGGAGGTGCATCTTTTCTGATTTTCTGTACATTCCATTCCCCATTCTCCAGATATTCAGAGACTGTAGTATTATTGAGCCTTGGTAGATAGCTATTGTGATTAGCTAGTGGTCCTATACCCATCCAATCATCCCACCAAAAATTGCATGTACCTGAATTGATGTGCCAATTTATATGAGGCTCAATATTCATTTTATTTGCCACCATATGCCTCCACATAAGAGATTGACCTGTATTCCATTTTTTTTATCACTGGATGTGCTTTTTGGCAGTACTTAGCCTTTAAGAATTCTCCCCATAGTGTTTTCTTGGACCTAAAGGTCCACCACTGTTTGTATTGCAAGGCCAAGCACACATCTTGTATGTTTTTCATACCAATACCCCCTTCCTCCACAGGGTAGCTGAGTGTCTTCCAGGATGCCCAATGGTATTTTCTCTTTTCTTTGTCCCAGCCCCAGAAAAAATCTGTCATAAGCCTTGTAATTTGTTTAAGGGTAGTGACTGTAGGGGTGAGAGCTGACAACAGGTGGATTGGAAGGGATTGCAACACTGACTTAATAAGAGTAGCTCTTCCCCCATAGCTCAATATTTTGGTCTGCCATCCTCTAATCCTGGAGATCACTTTGGAGACCATATTAGTAAAGTAAATGATTCTTTGACCCCCAATGTATAAGGGACATCCTAAATAGGTAATAGGGCTATGAGTTGATTTGAAACCAGTGATAGAAGTTACCCTTTCAATAATAGCTGGATCAGTATTCAGAAGGATCATACATTGACTCTTTTCTTTGTTAATAAGTTGTCCTGATGTGTGTTCATATAGCTGCATAGTCTTCATGATCAGCTTGAGGGAAAAGTTGGAGGTTGAAGTGAAAATAATTACATCATCAGCAAAGCTCAGGTGATTAATTGAAGGACCCTTCTTCTCCATGTGAAAGCCTGTGTACAAATAGTGTTGATGAAGGTTGTTGAATAGTCTTGACAGCACCTCAGCACCTAAAATAAATAGGGCTGGAGACAAAGGATCTCCCTGTTTGAGGCCTCTTGTAGAATGAAAGAAACCATGCCTACCTCCATTCACAATAACTGAGTACCAGTTATTAGCCATTAACCTCAAAACCATGTCAATAAATACATCTCCAAAAACCATTCTTCTCATAACTAGACATATAAATGACCAAGACACCCTGTCATAGGCTTTGGCCATGTCTAGTTTGATAACAACATTGTCTCTAATCTTTGGTTTTTTGATGCCATGAATGATCTCTTGTGCTAACATAATATTTTCATAAATGCTTCTTCCCTGTACAAACCCAGACTGATTTTCAGAGATTACCTGAGGGAGAATTGGGGCTAGTCTGAGGTAAAGGACTTTAGAAATCACTTTATTGGTGAAGTTGCTGAGTGATATAGGCCTGAACTCTGAAAGTTTATTAGGATGGTCTACTTTTGGGAGTAGAACCAAACAAGCATGTGTGATGAACTTGGGAATAGAATGTCCACAACAAAAGTACTTTACTAAGTTTAACAAATCTTCACTAATAATATCCCAACAAGTATGGAAGAATTTGCCATTAAATCCATCAGGACCTGCAGCAGACACATCACTGAGAGAAAATACAGCAGTTTTCAACTCCTCCTTGGTAGGCATAGCATTAATAATTTGGTTTTGCTGAGCTGTGATGGTATTGGGTATGCATTTTATGATATCTTCATTGATCAAATCCTCTTTTCCAGTAAAGATCTTCTCAAAGTATTCACAGGCAGCAATAGCTATGTTTTGATCACCTTGAATGGTGTTTTCTTGGTCATCAGTAATTTTATGAATAAATAATCTTCTTCTCCTTCCTCTGATGATAGCATGAAAATATTTAGAGTTGGCATCTCCATCCTTAAACCACTGAAGTTGAGTTTTTTGCTTAAGGATGGAATGCTCTGTCTTCAAATATCTAATGTACTGAGCATTCACCTAATTAAGCTTGCTCCTATTACTTTCAGAATTGTGTTGGATGATAGCCTCTTCTGCTTATTGTACCTTCTGTTCAAAATCCTTGACAGCTTCATATATGTCTCTATACTGTTGTCTTGACCAAGTGCTAAGAGTGTTTGCCACCCTCTTAAGTTTCATATGGAATATTCTCATTGGATTACCTTCAATAGATTCTTCCCAGCATGCTCTAACAGTGTCCAAAAAGGACTCATTCTCCACCCAGCAATTAAGGAACTTGAAGTATTTTATAGGATTGTTGTGAGTCTCCTTGCATTCAAGTAAAAGAGGATAGTGGTCTGAACCTGTAGAAGCAAGATGAGTCATGGTAGTCATAGGCATTATCTCTAACCACCTATCATTCACCATGGCCCTGTCCAACCTCTTCCATATTCTAGCTTCCATGTCCCTGTTGTTGCACCATGTAAAATTCTGCCCATGGAAGCCCAAATCAGTGAGACCACATGCTTCAATTACACTTATGAACTCAAAACTTTCGTTCATATTGTATGGTTGCCCTCCTAGTTTTTCTTCAACACCTGTGATCACATTAAAGTCTCCAATAGTGCACCATGGTTTATTTGTGTTAGCATACTGCAACATCTTATCCCAGAGGCTCCTTCTCATGTAATCCTTACATTTGGCATAAACAAAGGTAATAATATGGGAATTAGGATTAGCCACATGTTCGATTTCACAAGTAACCTGCTGTTCATCTTGATCTATAACAGAGCAGTCCACATCCTGATTCCAAAACAACCAAATTTTGTTATTGGGATTATGGATGGCACTGTCCATTTTCAATTGATTTCTGTAGTGGTTGAGCTGTGATTGATTTGCAAATGGTTCCAGAATTGTTAACATGGATAGGTTGTGATAATCCTTGAGTTTTTGAAGTCTGTCTAAGGCACCTTGAGTATTAATACTCCTTGCATTCCAGCAAATTGTACTAATCATCAAAGTTTGTGGGATTTAGACCTTGTGTTAATGTTGCTTTTGAAAGCAACATTATTAGAACTGGTGATTGTACTTTTCTTATTCTTCTTCTTTGTTTGTTTACTTGTTGAAGATGGATCATTTTCCTCATTGACCTGCTGCTTTTCCTTCTGCAACAAAACTTCCATAGTGGTTCTAAAGGCTTTTATTTGATCTTCCGAGTTTATTTCCTCCCTTTGGTCAGGATCATCCTCATCTTCAGAATGAGTGACCCTGTACTCATCTGTTAAATCTTCTGATTTTCTAAGTGCACACTTCTTATTAGAAGTACCTTGAATTTGTAGAGGGGTCACACGTATGCCTGCTTGTTCTGGCACAAGAACATAGTTCACACTTGGTTGTCCAGATTTCATGTCCTGAACAAATTTCTTTTTAATAGCATCCTTTTTCTTTTTACTCAAAGATAGAGTACTTTTATTGTTCAGAAGCTGAGCTACTGCACCCTGGTTTTGTTCACTGCTCTTTGGAGATTTAACATCTTCCTTATCAGTCACATTAATCTGAATCATGTCCTCAGAGATCTGTTGAACATCCTCTTGTTGAACTTGCCTGTTGGACCTTATGGCTGTTGAAGAAGTGGTTGCAGGGGCTGTAGAGTCTCTCCTATGGTCTACCAATAGATGTTCCCTCCCCCTGGGTTCCCCTTCCTGCAGATTAGTGAGTTTCTCCTGTATTCCCTCAACCTCACCTCTACAGATTTCTTCAGCCACAACAGCAAAATTATTTAAGACATTAAAAGTATTGGGGGGCCATGGTGGTGTGGGAGCATTGAGTCAATACCTGTGATGGCATTGTTGCATTCCACATTAAGCAACTCAGTATTAGGATCAGATCTGGTAGTATCTATAGGTTTGCTTGCTTTCTTCACATGTAGTACCTGCTGCATGGGATTATGGGGACTGGGATTCACTATTGTATGGGGATAGGGGGTTGGCTCTGGACTCCAGAGTCAACATTACAAGTTTGGATATTAGAAGTATTAGAGTTAGAGTTAATAATCATACCTGCCTGCTGCTGATTTCTTACTTGATGGTTGTTGTTGGTCTTGTGTTGGAGAGGTACAGAACTTTCCCCTTGTAGCATGAGGCTTTGTGTTTTATTCTTTTGTGTTTGTTGTTGGTGGTGTTGTGCATCTTTCTTGCTTTTCCTCTTTTGAGTTTGCCACCCTGCATGTTCTTGATTTCTCTGTTCAGCTTCAGGCCTGTTAGTGTTTTGTTGTTCCTTAATGTGTTGGTCTTCTTGGTGTTGTGTTTCCTTGTGTTGATCAGTAGCCTATTGCTGAGCCTTTCTCTTATCAGTGATGTTCTTGTTGGTGTTCCTGACCTCTTCGTCTTGATCATTCTTTTTCTTATTATCTTCATCTCTTTTTTTAACATTACAAACATGTATGGTGTGCCCTTGATGCTTACAGTAAGGACAGTAATCTGGCACTCCCTCATATTGAATGGATTGCCACCTGCCATCTCCATTTTCATCTTCATCAAAGCCCATCCAAATGTGCTGGGGTCTTTGTTTGGTTAGATCAATTTGAATTTTGACTTTGGCTACACTACCTCTTGTTTTCTTGTAAGTTGCCAAGTCCAAGAATAATGCCTTTCCAATTGGAGACAGTAAATGGGTTACCACTTTAAGCCTATAGCAGTGCCATGGCAGTTCAGGTAAGATAGCCCATATAGGAACCAGAGGTGTTTCTTCTTCAGGCTTGAAGGTGGGAGTCCATAGTTGGAGTCTCATAAGTTGCCCATTTATATACATTTTTCCTTTGGAACATACAGTAGAGTGGTCATACTCATTGTCCAAGTCTATGTAAAGATGTCTAGAGTTAAAATGTGTAAGTTTCACTCCTCCTCTGAGTTCTGTTTGAAGGATGAATTCCTTTCTAATGATTTCCAGTTTGGGCATGGTGTTGGTGAATTTACCTACTAATGTATACTTACAGTCAGTGGCTAGGTTTACCATGAAATCTTCTTTTGTAAAAACCACAGTAGGATATCCCTGTTTTGTAGTAATTTTAGGAGGGGTAATATCAATATCATCATTTTTCCTTACCTCTTGGGCTCTCAATTTAGTAGCTAAAGTGTGAGGGATGACAGGGTTTGGAGGGGTGGTTATATTGGTATTAGGAGGCTTATTTTGAGAGACACTCAGGTTAGGATTTATGTGGCTAGGCTTGTTTCTAATGATAGCAGTAGCTGGGTTATTGGAGTTATGCCTTTCAAAGTTATTTGACACTCTCATAAGATTACTATTAGGGATATAAGGTCTCTGTACTGGTTGCAGATTCACATTGTGTCCCTCACTCAAATGTGTTGGTTGTTTTTGCACATTTCCAATAGAAGTATTCCCCTTTGCATTGTGTTTATCCACATGACCAACATATTGAACTGGAGGAGCCACTATAGGACTACTGTTGCATTGCTGATCAGCACCTCCTTTTGGGACATGATCATGATCCTCAATGCATTCCAATGTATGCACTTTACCCCTTTTCTGCTGGTATTGGTCATGAACCAACACACCATCCATTGTTTTAGCTTGAACATTCATGTTACAGTGTTCTTCCGCTTGAAGAGTGTCTCGACGACATTTTGAATTTGAGCTTTTTGGCACTGATTCGAGGTACCCTTGATAGCTTGGAAGCTGTATAACACGTTGATGAACCTTTTGGCATTGGTCGCCAGTCAATTGGATCGCCGGAGCTCCGACATCACCACAGTCGTCTTGACGACTTTTTGAATTTGAGTAATTTGGGGAAGATTCGAAGTTCCCTACATGGATAGGATGATGCGCATCCCCATTGTGGTTCTTTTGGGGTTGATTTTGTGTCGGAAAATTCATCGGAGCTCCGGCGAGAGATGTACTGTCAGTGTTCTTGGAGATATTCGAAGCTTTTGGTGAGGAACTGAGATGGTGCTCGTGGGTGGGAAAATGCACAACATCTTGTTGAAAATATTGGCATTCATCTTGTTCGATTTGGGTCACTGGAGCTCCGGCGCCGCCATCACTATGTTCGCCGGCAACTATTCCTCCGTCAAAACTTATACCCAAAGATTCATCTTGGCATGGAGAGCAAACCCCTGCTACCGCGCCATCACGACCGAAGCTGGAATCTGCTCGAATTTGAAGGAGCAGTTCCTGTGTATGTGCAGCGATGCTTGAAGAAATCGTCTGCTGAGTGCTGGGCATATATTCGAGAGAGTTCACCTGGTGGGGTGTATTTGTATCATTGAATCGCCCCGTTTTGCATTGGTTTCCACCTGAAAATGTCGCCTGAGCTCCGGCAACCTTGCCGGTAACATCGTCCCCGATGATTTCATCGTCCATTTGAGTTGAAATTTTGGTGGTAGGAGCGTCATGAGGTGGGGAACAAACCCCAGGGGGTCCTCCGTCTCTACTGTCGCCGGAACCCCTTTGAATATGAAGGCGCAATTCCGGCGACTATGCGATGTTTCTCTCAATAGTCTCCTGTTCAGTTCTCTCAAAAGGTGCGATGGTTTGATCCAATTTTTGGACTGTATGTAGTCCAAACGATAAGGAATCATCTACCACAACTCTTGATACTCGAATTAAACCATGTTTCTGAAAATTGATGATCTTGTTTGCAATTCTCAGCTCCTCTTCAGAGACAGTGATTGCATCAGTATTTTGTTGACCGATCGATTGTTGTTGATTCAAACCAGCTTCACTTGAAATTGTAGTGTTATTTTGCAGATTCAGAGTGTCATTAGCCGGATGAAGGGGTGGTGTTTGATGATCTATATTCGGTGGCCAAGGGAGCTTCACCGGCGGCGGTGAAGCCATTCAGAACTGACCGGAGCTGATGAACAGTATGAGGAGAGATGAGATGACCGTTAGCTAGAGAGAATTGTGATTTCATAAGATGCTTGAGATTTAATTACATTATTGCATTATAGGATCGCTAATTATTGTTTTGAAGTTTAATTACTTCTGCGGTCCAAATATATAGCTTTTTTTTCATTTTAAAAGAATGGTATTAACAATTTGTCTTGAAAGCGTGCAGATATAACTTTTGGTCTTAAAATAGAATTCTGGTATTTAAATATTTATCAAAATATACTATACCATAATGCACATTTTTCTTTTTTCTCTTTGTGTAAATATTGAGCATAAAAATTGCTATTAATAATCTGCTTGAATAGGGTTTGTTCTTAAGCTGAAAAAATTGAACATTTTATATCAAAAACTAACATTTCATGTATGCATTAAATCATGTTTTTCTTATGAATTTATTTGATTTTAAGTCAAAAAATGAGGGTAAAAAGCAAAAATATTTTTTTTAAAAAAAGATAAATAGGAATGCTGGCCAAGGAGAGATTCACATTACTTTTCTAATGCCTAAATTAATATGATATATAGATAGATGCTTAGATTGAATAAATAAGGAAAGTACAAAGAATAAAAAAGAAAATTAAGTGATTTAAGAAAATAATATAATAATTAATGATGAGATTAAAGAAGGAAAAAATGTGCAGCATTAAGGATGGAAAAAATGTGAGGGTTTGTTCTTTAATTAACCGAAAACATTGAGTATTTAATATCAATAAGTAACATTTTTTATGTTTATTAAATTAAGTTTTTCTTATGAGTTTATTTAATTTTAATCAGAAAAATAATGGTAAAAGCCAAAAAAAATTAATATAAAGGATATATAGTAATGTTGGTCAAAAGAGAGGTAGCACATTACTTTTCTAATGTCTAGCTTTATAAGATATAATAAATAGATTCCGATCCTTGGATTGAATAAATTAAAAAAAAAAGTAAAAAGAAATAATTAATCTACGGAAAATAAGTGATTTAAGGAAATGATATAATGACATTAAGTAAGGAGAAAAAAATTAATAAAATTCTAGACAGTAGAAAGCATCACGTCACCAAATCTATAATATACAGATGAATAAATTATATAAGAAGTAGCCAATTAATTTTGGCTAGTCAACTTCTTAGGGTGCAAGTTTTTGAGGGCCTCTATATATATAAAGAGCAAAGGCAAAAAAAAGAAGAGGCAGCCTTTGTGATTAAATCAACAAAAAAAAATGGCAAGTTTAGATAGTGAAAAGAAGCTCAAAGGTCGCAAAGTGTCATGGACAAAGTTGCATCGTGTTGATTCCCTCAACATGGAGGCTGGAAAAGTTTCTTTGACTCCATCTGAACACGCGTCTAAGGTATGAATTTAACTTACATATATTGATATCATAAGTGATTTTTTATGATGTTGGTGTTAGTAGTGGAATCAAAATTTTAACGATAGAATTCAAGAAAAGAAAAAAATAAGATTTGTTTGATTTATGACCTAAACTGATTTTTTAACCATCTTTACCACTTCATTAGAAATGATTTTGTTTTACAACAATTGTTTATTTCTATACCCTCCTCTGCCCTGTGAGTTTTTTGTTGTTGTACATAAATTTCCAATGAAGGGATTCATTTGAATTTCTCCCACAAGGGATGTGTTTAGTATGAAGGTTTGTGAAAATGTTTTTGAATTTTTTTCGTAAGTTACATTTCAAGATCGATCGTTTTGACCTCTAGTCCATCTATCCGGAGCTTAAAAGACAACTTTTTAAAGTAAAAAATAACAAAAGGACCAACAAAATTTGTAACATACCAAAAGGGGTAAATCGTATAACTCTCTACGATAAACCATTTTCCTACTCATAATGTTACAAAAATTATTTTGTACTGTCACCCTGTGTAAATTAAATCAAAATTTTATACTATGCAGGGTGATTGGAAGACATTACTGAGTTTAGCATTTCAATCAATAGGAGTTATCTATGGAGACATAGGGACTTCACCTCTCTATGTTTTTCAAAGTACTTTTACTGATAAAATTGGACACAAGGATGACATTCTTGGTGTATTATCCCTCATCATATATACCATAACTCTCATACCTATGACTAAGTATGTCTTCACTGTCTTATGGGCCAATGACAATGGGAATGGTGAGTTATACAATGTCCTCACTACTATCCCTTTTTTTAGTTTCTCTCTCGATATCTCCAGATTCGCATCGCATAAGACCTGTTAAAAATATTCTCTCTCAATTATTTTATGTTATTATTTGTAGAATTGAACAATTTTGTCTCTACCTATAATTTCTTAAAACTCTTTCAAATATTTTGAATTATTAGTCTCGTGATACATACTTTCCACATGTACCTCATATTAATATATATTCCCTCCATTCCATATTAAGTGAATTTGTGAGATAATGCATACATATTAAGAAAAATATTTAAGGACATAATTTGAACCATACTTTTCAATATTATTCTTTGTAAAATCATAAATATAACTTTGTAAGTAGTGTGATTTATCTCATAGAAAATATATAACTTCAATAAATAAAAGGGAAAATATGAAAAAAGTTTCAAACATCTATCTTGAACTTTGAACAATTAAATTATTTTGAATAATCAAAAATCTCTCAAAAATTCACTTAATATGAAATTGAGGGAGTACAAAATTTGTATGGAAATCACATAGTTAATAGTAAATAATATCTTTGAATTATAAAGTTATTAGAAATGATGAATGTTAATCTTGTTTAGTATTTTCTCAATAGTGGAAGAAACCACAAAGGTCTAATGATGAATAAAAAAAAATAATGAAAATTTTAAAAAATAGTTGTAATTACAATTTTGTCCAACATTGAATACATATGAAAGATAAAAAGGTCTTATCAAGATTTCATGTTGTAATGATAAGATTTAGATAGCTATATTAGTGTATTAAGTTTTCAAATTTTGTTTGTCATTAGTGTAATGTTGATTATATTTAAAATATAAATAAAAGATATTTTTAGAAATTTGCTATCTTTATTTTACATATTTTTTAAGATTATGTTCATTGAATGTAATATATATTTTATCATATGTTTCATTCTTTTTGTATTCTCAAATCTGAATTGGGTAAGATATGAATCGACCATTTTTATACTGTTTGTTATGAATATTAAATGTGTGTGAAACCTACTTATTATCTTGCTTAAAAAAAATTATTATCTTCTTCATTTTTCTTTTTATATCAAACGGTTGTTTCGTATATTATCTTTTCCTTTTCCTTTTTTTATATCCTATGACAATTTTGGTGTTTTTCCAAGGGAAGAAGTTTGTTAGAAAATAAAGTTCTATGGAAAAATAAATTTCTTTAAAATGTGTAAAATGACTTTTCTAAAAAAAATAGGGAAAATAAATTTCATAAGTGGTCTATCCATTTAGTGATGAAGCCACATGTTGTTGAGGAGTGTTCATCGACACCTCTTCGTCAAAAAATTATAATGTGTCATTCCTTAATAACAATTCTGGTTCCGCCACTGTACCATCTAGTGTTTTTCTAGATTATGAATAAATACTTTTGAATTTTTATTAATTTTTGCTTATGAAAACAATATAAAATAAATAAGAAACTCATTCATTTTTCAAGAAAACATTTTTCATAACATTTTTTCGTACCAAATACACCCTAGTTATGCTAACTTATGAACAATACTTCTAGCTTAATTTTGAGATATGTAAAATTATATTTTCAAATACATAAAGCATATATGAACTGAGTCAGTACTCTGAATACATTCACATGAAATAGATAGAAAATCTCAATAATCTTTATGTTAACCCTTACAATGTTTAATTATTTTCTTGTTTTGTATGCAGGAGGAGCATTTGCATTATATTCTTTAATATGTAGATATGTAAAAGTGAGTCTCATCCCAAATGAAGAGCCAGAGGATAGAGAGCTTTCACACTATGATTTGGACATACCATCTAATCAACAAAGGGCTCAAAAGATTAGACAAAATTTGGAGAATAGTATTTTTGCTAAAATTGTTCTTGTCTTTCTTGCCATTCTTGGAACATCTATGGTCATTGGTGATGGGATCATCACTCCTTGCATCTCAGGTATAACAATGAGTTTATCTTAGATAAGAATTTTTACTTTATTAGAACACTTAAAAAATAATTAGACGTAACTCTTTGTTGTTAAGTCGAACTATATTGATCTGAAAAAAGTAAGATAACCAACCTGTTATAATAGATTAAACTACATTAATAATTTAAAAATATTTATGCTATTGATTTATATAAGTGTCACGAATTTAAGTTTTATGAGTTAAATATTTATTGTTAGAATTCTAGGTCCATATCTAATAGTTATTACAATTATAATGAGTTTTGGTACATTGCGAAAAGATGTATATATTGAGTGCTCACTAATAATGTTGTTGATATAATAAAGAGAGGGATAGATAGGCTAATTAGTTGAGTTATCCCCTATTAATATTATCATCAACATTTCATAATAGCTAAAAATATCACCTTATTATTATTAAAATTAATCGACATTTCAAAATAGTTAAAAAGATGTAAGTCTGATAAGGCTTTAAAAGATAGAACGCCAATATATAAAAAGGGCAGCCCGATGCACTTAAGCTCCCGCTATGCGCAGGGTCCGGGGAAGGGCCCGACCACAAGGGTCTGTTGTACGCAGCCAATATATCAATTAACAAAATTACGTGAATCGATGGATCACATATATGGAGACAGAGATAGGGGCATGCCTCTCTTTAGAAAGTAAACAAGTATTTTTTTTCTTTTTTGTATCTTGCTTTTCTTTTATTGATAGTGTTAAAATTATTCATTTTATCATATAATTAGTTACATTCTTATTTAACTTGATGTCTTTTTTTTTTTGCAATGTAGTTCTCTCTGCCGTTAGTGGGATCAAGCCTTTAGGCCAAGGTAATTTATATATATGTTAATGAATTCTTCTTCTTTTTTTCTCTCTTATTCCTATCTTTTAACCCAAAAAAAATCGGATAAATGATCCTTGCAGAATCGATTATGTATATTTCTATCGCGATATTGGTAGCCCTCTTCTGTTTTCAACGTTTTGGTACGAACAAGGTGGGATATACATTTGCCCCGGCTATAAGCCTTTGGTTTTTATTCATAAGTGGTATTGGTCTATACAACTTGTTCAAGTATGATGTGAGCGTCTTACGCGCTTTTAATCCCATGTACATTATTCACTACTTCAAAAGAAACGGTAAAAAAGGATGGCTTTCTCTTGGTGGAGTTTTCCTATGCATTACAGGTTAGAATAATTAATTCGTATAATTTAATCAATTATAGCATGTTACTTTTTCTTACATTTTCAAATTTCAACTATATATATACACACAGGATCCGAAGCTATGTTTGCTGATTTGGGTCACTTCACTGTGCAGTCTGTTCAAGTAAGTCTCCTTCACTCTTTGATATTGTCAATGCTAGGTACATCATACAAAATTCTGACGGGGAGCACTTTTTTTTTTAATAAGTCTTACACGATACAAATTCAATTTTTTTTTTATTGCAGATAAGCTTTAGTTGCCTTGTATTTCCATCTATCCTCTCTGCCTACATTGGACAAGCTGCTTATCTCTCAAAATTCCCTCAAAATGTGGGAAATGCTTTCTATGCTTCAGTTCCAGGTAAGTTTCTTCTGTGAATATATTATATTTCTTCATTAAATATGATGACTTATCGACTCTTTCCACTTTTTAAATGTCAATGTCACCTATTATTTTGTGTGAATAACATAGATAAATTCAACAATAACAACTTACCCAGTAAAGTTCCATAAGTGAGATCTGTGGAGGGGGTGTGCTGAAATGTACTTACAGAATTGGGTCAAGTAGCAAGTACATTTGCAAGTCATACTTTATAATAGTCGTTACAACATGTTGATATTGTAGCAGTGCAGACCCAATTTGCGCTGCCTCAACTTTGGAGCCTCATAGTGTTGTTCCCTTGTGTTAAACACAAAAGACGCCTCAACATTTGAATCCTTAGCTCACTCTTCTATTTCTCTTCTATTTCTATGTTAGATTTGCCTAACACAAGCTCCCTAGCAAACTCCCTTTGAATCTAATCACCAACCAAAGGGAGTTCCTCGTGAAACTTCACCTAGGCAAATCCCACATACATGTCATATTAGGACGAGTTTTGGATTCTACTACCTTAGCAGTTGGACCTGGATCATATCAAATCAAATAGTATGTCATATTAGGACGAGTTTTGGATTCTACTGACCGGACAATGCCTTAGCAGTTGAACCTGGATCATATCAAACAAACTAATCATTAAGATTATCATTGTCTATATCACTATATAATTGATTTTGTTGGTGTTTGTTACAGAGACACTTTACTGGCCAACATTTGTAGTGGCTGTTGTTGCTGCCATTATTGCAAGTCAAGCCATGATATCTGGAGCTTTTTCTATTGTATCTCAGGCACAAAGTCAAGGTTGTTTCCCAAGGGTGAAAGTACTTCACACATCTGCAAAACATGGGGGTCAAGTTTACATCCCGGAACTCAATTACTTTCTCATGATTGCTTGTGTTTTAGTTACTTTCAGCTTCAAAACAACCAAAAAATTGGGACATGCTTATGGTATTGCTGTGGTTAGTGCTGAGATCATAACCACAAACATGGTCACATTGATAATGCTTCTTATATGGAAAATCAGCATATGGCGTATCGCCCTGTTCTACATGGTGTATGTAACCATAGAATTAACATATCTATCCGCTCAGCTGACAAAATTCGTGGATGGTGGTTATCTACCCTTGACTTTCTCTGTTGTGTTTGTGATCATCATGGGGATTTGGCATTATGTTCAAAAACAAAGATACCATTTCGAGCTCAATAACAAGGTCTCGAGTGATTACGTAAGGGACTTAGCCAAGAATCCAGACATCAAAAGAATACCGGGAATTGGACTACTATACTCTGAATTGGTACAGGGGATTCCACCAATATTTCCTCATTTCGTCTCCAATATTCCATCCGTTCACTCTATCATCGTTCTTGTGTCAATCAAATCCATTCCTATAAGTAAAGTAGCACACGAGGAACGTTTCTTATTCAGACATGTTGAGCCTAGAGAATACAAGGTATTCCGATGTGTAGTTAGGTTGGGATACAATGATCAACTTGGGAAACCAGAGGACTTTGAAAACCAATTGATCGAATACTTGAAAGACTTTATACAACAGGAACATAATATTCTTGCAGCACATGATGATCAAGTTGCAGATAAAGAAATTGAAGCTGAACCAGCAGTATCTGGCCAACTAGTGGCTGCAAAATCATCGTCAACTGTGGTCCACGTGGAGGAAGAGATGCAACAAGTAGTAGTAGATTCAAGAATGTCATTACCATCTGGCTCGATTCGATCAATTAACCCTCCATTAGCTCAGTCTAATCATTCATCAAGTCGACTACAAATTGTGTCTCCAAATTTGGACGCAGAAGAAGAGATGCAATTCGTGGAAAAAGCTAAAGAACAAGGGGTGTTCTATCTGTTGGGAGAAGCAGAAGTGGTGACTAAACAAGATTCGTCGTTGTTGAAGAAATTTGCTGTTAACTATGCCTATACTTTCTTGCGCAAGAATTTCAGGCAAGGGGAGAAAATGATGGCCATTCCTAAGACTAGGCTGCTAAGGGTTGGCATGACTTATGAATTATAATTCTGACCTATCAGACTAAGTTGCTTCTGGTACTTCTGTATGAACTTTTTATATACTGAATGAACAATTACTTTACTCAGAAAGATTAATGAATGAACTTTAGAAATTCAATTTCACTTACATATATTGATCAACATTAGAAGTTAATGGTGCGTTTAATAACATTGGCATCACGCTCAAAGCTAGAGCTAAAATTTTGAATTTATAAGTTCTGAATAATAGAAAAGGCAACTTATTGGGGTTCTAGATATTTTCCTTGGGAAATCTTTAGAATTCCAACCGCTTATTTTCAATTCGCTTAGGACTTTTAAGTGAAATATAAATAATACATCCTCCCTTCCATCACTATTCCTCCCCCACTAAAAAGAGCCGTTGAGAACCATTCCACTATTTTGATCAAATTACTTGTCCTTTCGAATGTCCAAGTCATTACGAGATTAAAAACTCACGTAATGATTAATGCATAAGAAACTAGGCCAACTTAGCTTAAAATCTCCTCAATTTGCATTTTAATTAGGAGTGTAATAATTTTCCTAATTCTTAACCTATGATAATTTACATATTTTCTTTCTTTCTAGTGACTCGAATATAACAATAAACAGCAGCAAAAATAGCAGTAACAAGTCCACCAATAATGACTCCTCCTCCAGCAACAGACTTATCAGTAGAATGATGATGCCTCAGTTTCAGAATATTATTACTCTCCGGAGCTTCAGCCCCCGAGGGTCCTTCACCAATTTCATTTTCTCCTTCTACAAACAACTCTGCAATTCTACCTTTGAAAAATGAAGGATTTGCAATTCTGCTCTCTGCTACTCTTTTAATAGTAAGCTTTCTTGGAAATGACGGAGAAATCTCAGATTTTTTCTCCGCCGTTGCTTCTAAAATCAAGACTGTAATGAAAATAGAACAAGAGAACATAAATCTGCCCATTATCACAAGTGAAAATCTTGAAATTATTAGCAAAAGTTAAATGATTTTTGAATTGTAGTGAAGGTGTTTGATGAAATTACTAGGAGAATATTTGTGGTTACAAGTTTAGGAGATGATTGGGGTTTTGTGTGTGTATATATAGGGGAATTATAGAATGGTCCAACTGTGTGTGGCTTAGAGGTTGAGAGTAGGTTCAAGATCTAGAAAACATGTTGAGGAAGCTAGTGGGGTCTAATGTGGGGTGCTTTGCACTGAAAATGAACCTTAATGACCAAGTAGCTGTTGATAAGAAAAAGAGTGAGTTATAATACCTTTTTTCTTAAAATATAGGTGTTAGATCAGTTCGGTACATACATCTCGACTATTTCACTAAATATATATTATATTCTTTCATATAATATATATTAGATTGCTTTGCTTTTCTATATTGCTTTGAATTTCTTAGCCTTATCTGATCTCTTTTTATGCTTCTTTTGAACCGAAGGTCTCTCGAAAACAGTCGTCCTACCTTAGTAGGAGTAAGGTCTGCATACACTTTACCCTCCTTAGACCCCACGTTATGAAATTTCACTGGGTTGTTGTTGTTGTATTCTTTCATAAATACATATACATGGTAATATCTTGAAAGTAGATAAACTAATTTGATGGTAAAAATAACTTTAATTTTTGAAGTATATAATATTTATGTTGTTTGTTGATTTCTATTACAACAAAGAAAACCTCCTATCCTTACACTTTGACCAATAAACAATCTCTCTACCTCCATGAGATTATGATAAAATCTGCTTACACTCTATTATTTTCAAATTCTACCCAGTGAATGTCACTGGAATGTTCTTGTGTTGATAGTTGGACAGTGGTAGTTTGTAGTTTTACTTAACTTGTAGGTACAATTGAAAGTAAATACCAAAAGGACATTTCCACTTGGTTCAATAATTTGTTTGGAAATAACTATGGCCGGTGAAATTCATTCAAGTCTGCAAGCACCCAATAGACTAAAGTCAATTTTGACTTGGAAAATGTCAAGTCAATTATTCAGCAGTCTGAATTTTTTCCTTCTATATTTCTTCCCTGTATCGACTAGTAAAAAATAACATCAAAATTTGAAACTTATGAATTTTAAACTTTATTTTAGTATAATCATTTCTGTGATTTTCTGTCTCTTATCATAAATTATTTGCTTGGTGCGAGTCATCGTCGCTTAATACATGTAGGGTCGCTGGTATGTAATTTTGGTTCTAAATTAGATTTTCTATTTTGAAATGAATCTTAAGATATGCCACACGTACTCTTTCAAATCCACATACCAAATCTTAGAAAATTATCAAGTTCGTATAGAACGTGTATCTAATATTCAAGGGTGGAGCTAGGCACCTAGATATAAATTCAGTCGAATCCAATAATTTTACTTAAAATAATGCATTTGTTTTAAATTTAAAATTGAGTTAATAATTCTTAAATTCTTTATTTAGAATTTCAAATCCTATAAAATTGAAATTCTGACTCTTTTTAAACAGGGATGTAATAAATTAACCATCATAAGAAAACATTTTTTATAAGTAAATAATTATTAAAAATAAATATGGGGTTAAGAAATTAAAATTGGTTGGTGATAAACTTTTGACCAAATCTCTGTCTGTGTGACTGTGTCAGCTTCGAGAGCCGTAAACTCCCAACTCTTTTTTCCTTCTCCAATCTTTTCTTCTTAAAATATTGCCTTGGATTATAAAATGCAGCTTTTCTTTTAAGAGAAAAATCCCAAAAGAGCCCCCTTTAACTTTGAAAAATAGAATAATTTTATTTTTATTTGAATTCAATTCTAAATATGTTCTTGTTATTAGTAGAATGACTCAAATTTACTCCTTAACTATAAATAACATAGAATAAGTTTCCACTCTATTTAAATTTGATAGCAAATATGCTCTTATCGTTTTCAGTTCTTATCTATGGCGCGAGGTAGAGCAATTTGGTAACTCGCAAGATTCATAACCTTGGTCACAGATTCAAATCTTGTCTCTGCAACAACTTGTTTCGGCAACTAGTAATTAATTTTCGTTTTTCGCTTTTTGGGGAAGAAGGCATCCAAGACTTGAATCAGTCTCCTCTTACATTCCTTCTCTCTGCCTAGGCCAAAAAGAGTCTCACATTCAAGTAGGTTTTGATAATGATAATTGAGAATCAGGTTTTTTTTTTATGGGAACAGACCATACACGAGGCTCCCACCTCTCATGCGCGGCCAGGGGTTGAGCCGCTCACCCCCAAGCTGTATTATACATAAAAATAGAAAGATACACGGAGGGGGACATAAACCTAACCTCCAATCCTATGGTGGTTCATAAGCCGATATTCCTAATAAGGTCAATCAGCTCATCCCCGATACAAGCACACAAAAAAGGATCCTAGAAACTATGCACCTAAAGGAGAGGACTCCTCTCGATACAAAGAAACTAGAAAAACATAAATAAGGGAGACTCTCCCTTTACATAGTAAAGGAAAAATCTAAATATAAAAGGAGATAATCTTCATAAAAGCTATATATACAACAAAATTTTAGCGTAAACGAGGATCATCAAAGAACATGACTAAAATTATAACATGGGGAATCACAAACACTGCAATTGGGTGATCAATCCAAGGATGCAAAATAAAGTAGTAGATCATGGAGGCTTCTTAATCCGTTTGGTCTTCCTCCGCCTAAAGCTAGGTAGGCCGATTCTATCTAGCATGTAGTATCCTCGAATACCACGAGGTAGCTGCTGGAGGGTAGTGTAGTGGCCTGGAATGGTAAGAGTGTGACTGTGCTTGGAGAGAGCATCCGCAGTGAAGTTTGCCTCCCTGTATACATGTCTGCAAGAAAAGAAGGCAAATAATTTGGTAATATCAACAAGGTCATGAGTTACCTGGTGAAGGCTCCACGGAGGTTTCATCTGGTGATTGATCCATTTAGTGAGCAACTCCGAGTCAACTTCTAGGATAACTTGCTGGATGGTGCAGTAAACAGACGCGTGAAACTGTACAAATCCTTATACAAGTCAAAAACGCAGAAATAAGGAAATACGACACAATAGGACTCCTAAAAAGAAACACAATAAAATTAAAGTTTTACTTTTCTTGTAGGACTCAACTAGGTCTTCAGAAACCAATGATATAAAAGGAAAAGGTCGCACAAAGGATTCTTTGGCTTTGCAAATCTAATATCAAAATTCCTCAAGCAAAAGGCAAAGCAACAGTTCAAGAGCAAAATATCGAAGAAAGAAGAATTAGAGTTAGATTTTCTTTCTGAAAGTTATTTCATGTGTTTGAATTCTACTTAAGAATATTATTGAGTTATAATTTTCTAAGGTAGAAAGTGAAGGTTGTAACAAGAAGTGGGTTTGACTTCTTGGAGAGTTTGAATTGCAATTATAGTCAATCGGTAGAGTTAGGTGTGTTACACCCCGAAAAAATATTGTTTTACTATGGCTATAGATGGCTTAACCGTGAGCTGAGGTGGAGCCCACATAATGGAATATTTATAAAAATAATATATGATAATTTATATGGATAATATATGTAAAGTTAAGAACAATTCAAGAAAGAACCTTGAGCCAAATCCAAGTGTAAGCCATAAAAAAAAGATGTTTTTACGCTACGTCTTCGAGCGATCTTATTTGGGGAGAGATTAACGCCATCATAATTTTGAAATTTGGGAAAACACATAAAATGAAAGTTGTAGATAATTGGATTATCTTTTCAACCATAGTTCGTGGAAATTTATTTGATATCGGAATCAAAAGATATGACTGGTTTACTGAACATTGACGTTGGCCGCAAGTAGAGAGCTAACACGTGGTGGATACGTGGCGGGACCAATCCACCGCCCTTTATCATTATACGTAGGCTCAAAAATATGTCATAAAAAACATGAAAATTGTTATATTCCGTATTTTCATACGTTGAGTCATACGCAAGAGAATTGACTCAAGTTAAAGACGGGATCATTTTCGAACACGAAGTGGAAATCCTTAATTTCCAATTTTAATTAGAACCTAAATTGTTTATCAACTTTAATTAGTGTAACTAAATTATATCATTGGAGATTAGGAATAAATTCATTAATTGAAATTAGATGATTAAGTAGGAACTAGTAGTTCATTAAATTAATTAATCTAATCACTTGTGTGGTCCACACCTACACTAGTTAATCAATAAGATAGATAGATGATACATAGAGGGGCACGTGGGAAGCAACATATAGAGCATATAAAGTATATGCCTTAATGCCTAATGCTGAAAATACATTTCATTATCTTCTTGACCAAAACAAATTAGAGAGAGAAGTGAGAGGGGTAGAGAGAAGGGCTCTTGGCCAAGGCATCAATTGAGGAAGAAATTAAAGAGTGAAGTGTGGTTATTTTTCATGTAGATGGAAGCAAGGTTGGAGTATTTAGGGATGCAAAATCTTTGATGAATCAAGACCTCAAGTCCAACCAAATTGTGTCCTTTTAGCCTAAGGTAAGATTTCATATTTTTCTTCATCTTGGAAGCAATTTAAATTTTTGTAAGTTGATGAATGTATGAAACTATGAGTGTTGATGTTGAAGTGTTGTTGAGCCATGTTAGGGGGTTGCTTAGTTGAAATTGATGAATTGATTTATTTAGTATTTGATTGTTGTTATCATGGTTTATGTGAGGGGGATAAGGGGATTAAATCATTAAGGTTGAGGTTGAAGTTGTTGTGGGTTGTGGAAGAACTTGTGGTGATATTAACATGACTTTCTTGCATATGCATGAATGATGTTGTGGTTGAGTGTGGCTGCTGTTATAGATCACAAAAATTTGATGAAAAGTAGTATGAAATAAGGTGTAAAAATTATAAGTGGTTTGCTTGGCTTGTGGTATGTGTTCATGAGGTTTTTGAGCATCTTTTTGTTGTTAGTTAAGGGATATTTTGATAGGTTGTTATTGTTCTTGTTGAGATTGGAATATTAATGATAATTAAGGTTATATTTTGCATTATATGTTGGTTGGGCTGTTTTAGGATTGTTTCGATAAAACGTTAACACTATGGATCATTAAGGATAATTGGAAGATGTAGTAGTTGTATGTGGATTGAAATTATTGTTGAGTGTTATGAATGTGGGCTGACTTAAATTACCAATAAGGTTATAATGAAGATATTAACTTGTATTAAATGGACTTGGAAGCAAGAAAATCCCATGATTAGTGTTGGTATTAAAATGGACAGATTTGGAGTATTTTTGAATATCGTCTTCGCTTGTCTTGACATGGCATTTGAAGGTGTGATTATTGATGTTGCTTGGGGATTTTATGACTGATTTGGACGTGGAAAAAAATGAGCAATATAAGGGAGTTGCTGCCTAGAATTTTGTATTTTGCAAACCCATTTTTGGATGGGACTGCTGTTAGTAAATTTAGCATAACTCCTTGTGTAAAGCTCCGTTTTGGTTGATTAAAGATGTTTTGGAAAGCTATTTGATAGAGATAAAACTTTCATTTAGGCTCTAAAATCCAGTTTTACTTTTATATACTCGAAAAAGGGTGATGAAGTTAAGGGGAGGTGTTGTCCAGTTTTTTTTGTTTGAAATAACCTACTAACGATAAAGATGTTTTATGCCTTTCCATATCTTAATCATAACGCTTAACGTATTAATATAGGTATTAGGCAGCATATACATGTTGTGTGTGGATAAACACTAAAGGTATGTAAAGCTAACCTTTCTTTCTTTTGGCATGATTTATATGAAACAAACGGACGGCAAAAGTATAAATTCCAAAGGAGCTCCTATTCTTAGAGACACTAGGATGGCTAATGTTCGTAAATTCCTAGAAATTATATCATTATATTTTGATACATGAGTTTGATTCCAGCCATCCTATTTTGGTATAATTCATCTTTTGATATAATTCATGCTTTGGTATAATTCATAATGGCAACCGAAGGTTACTTGAAATAACTATTGTCTTGATTTTTAAATGATAGTTATTTCAATTATTCAATTGATCTCCATATTATATTTTGAAATATGAAAAATGATTTCTGAAAGACTGTTTTGATATAGACCATCGTGACATCGGAAAGAAGTGCACTATGATTATAGCTCAGTTTTTTTTATATGACTTGTCATCAGGATTAAGCTATTGAGTCTCTATAAATGTTTTTATATTTTAAATTGCATTTAGTTTCTCACTACTCTACTCGTGCATACTGTAACCATTCTTTCACTGAGCCTGGGACAGGATATGTTATCAAGTGTACTTCTCTACATTTTTCGTCGTGCCCCGACGTGAGGGGGCAGGTATGACATGTACATAGGTTGTGGTGTATGTTGTGCCACGGAGTTATGCTGTGTCATGTACATATATGCTTATGATATGATGTGATATGATTTGATATGGCCATCTGACATGATATGATCTGATATGATATGATCTGTTACGAAGATATTCCCTACTCTAGTGTTATGTTGTGCTTTGGCGCCAATGACGGGAGGGCGACCACGTTTTGTTCACCGAGTTCCATAGCATGGGGCCGGATATGGCATATGTCTTTGCATATATGATTTGTGATTATGATAAGTATTTTGAAATTCTAAACAATTATTTCATTTTCTGCACATACTATTCAGATTATGATTTTATTTATTACAGTTTATGCTTTACATATCCGGTATATTTTTTGTACTGACCCCCTTTCTTCGGGGGCTGCGCTACATGCCCGCAGGTACAGACGTTCGTTTTGCTGACCCACCTGCTTAGGACATCTGCCATGTCGTTGACAGTGCTCCCTTGTCCGGAGCTTATCTTTTGGTATTAATTTTTTTTCTGTATATTTGTATATATTGGTCAGGGGTACGACGGGGCCCTGTCCCATCATATGACTATGTTATCATCTGTAGAGGTCTGTAGACAGAGTTATGCTGTGGGTTTTGTATATATGTTTTGGGTTGTGTGTGTTTTGTGACGGTCTATTGGCCCTCGTGCCTATATCTATTTCTGTGATTTATTTGGAGATCCCTTATGATCATTACCTATGTTACTCAGATAATGTACTAATTTGGGCTAAGGGCACGTATGGGTGCCCAACTCGGGCACCAGTCACGGCCTACGGGGTTGGGTCGTGACAAGGTGATTGAGTTAGTTCTTTGATTATTGAGTTATAATCTAAACTACTCTTTGACGGTTAGTGAAGTTTAGTGGAAATTCGACACTAGGCGGGGCTAAGAACTTGTTCATATTTGTTCATCAGAATCAACAGACATTCAATATCTTATTTTTACCCATTTAAAATATATTTCATTATTGAATTTTCTTATAATCTATCGCTATTCTGTAGCTAAATGAAATTAACATGGAAATTTTATTGTTTAGCTATGAAATTTTGTCGGTCACTAATTCTCTGTTTTATAGTAGTGTATGGTGGTATAATTTATTTATTTTTGTTTGATTGATTTAGGATATTTGTTAAAATCATGATAAATTTTAAATCACAATTATGGGATTATGTAACGCATATAAAAGTTGGAATTATTTATCCTGATTATAATCTCATGATAACTTGAGTTAGTGCCAAACCGCCCCCAAATGATAAATATAAGTTAATAATCTTATAAAAATGAAAAAAATTAATCAAATGTATGTAATACAAATATATAAAGTTATCTAGAAAACTAATATACAAAATCACTAAATTAGAGGTTCTGGCCTTGTTTTCAATGGCCTTTCCTTCTCAGCTAAAATAAAACTCTCTTTTCCTTGCCAAAATTTTGCATTTATAAAATATTATTTCTCTGTATTTTGAAATTTTCACAAAAAAAAAAAATTTGGCAAAGGTGTGATTTTGATTTAATGATATGATGTTTGTAACTCTTGTTTAGTCAGGAAAAAGTTAATCAGTAAGCTACACAATCATCACCATGACCTACTCATTTGTCCTAAGATTGTGCAAATGTCAATAAGCGCAGATCGTAACAAATTCGAAATTTTCACTATATTAATAAGAGAATGAGAACGCGATTATAATTTGAGAATCGTAATTGTAGATTGCAACACTAAACTGCTAAATTACAATGAAAATATTGAAATAACAAGTAAAACTATAGAGATAAAAAAAACCTAGACTCTAGAAGAAGAAGAGAGGACATACAAATTTTTTAATATGCATAACCCTTGAATCACAGATCACTATACCTATTAATGGAACAAGTCTTACATTCATTACTCGATCCGAATAGCAAATTAACCTGATCATTTTACTTGTTCTAGGCTCAACAGCTCTTGTCAACCCAATAACACAGACTAAGTCTTAAAGAAAGAAGTGGAATTGAAACATCATGATCAAACTGGAATAGTCAAGATAAAAAGGCAAAGTAAGAAAATTTGAGGCAGCTTTAACAATGGCCACCTTGATTCAAATTAATTACTAGATGCTCAACATTACCATAAAAGCCCCAAAGAGCAATCAAGTGTTGCAAAAATCAAGTCAAGATTAATTTCACCTTCCAAGTATTGAAAATTCACTTCATATAAGGAATGTTAGACATTATTTCAACCTCTTCCTTTATTTTCAGATAAAATGCAAAAAAATATCTTGAAGTTAACTTCTAGAAGAGTTGAGACAAACTTGCTCTTACTCATATTGCCATTAATACAAATTTATACGCCACATGAGAATGCTAAATTCATATGAACTTAATAACTTAAAATTACCTTAGATCCTAAAATAACTATGTTGAGAGCTAAAATCCTAGCTACCTAAGAACCATTGAAATTGAAGTAGAGAAAAGAGAAAGAAGGAGAGTTTTTGGATGAAACAGTGCATAAAAGAAATGTAACTGACTTACTTCTCATTAGATGATGTACACCTATTTATCTACAAAATCTAACTAACATTTGCTTTAATTAATCTGTAACTAACTACACTGACAAACTAAATTATGTAACTAACGTTCTAATCACTTAACTGACTAATCCATCTGTATATTCAGTTGCACATTTCTACACTCCCCCTCAAGTTGGGTTATGGAATATGTCCAGCATCTCTAACTTGAACAACATACTGCTATGCAACTGCTTCCCTAATGCTTTGGTGAAGACATCTGTCATCTGTTTTTTTCTTATTATGTACTCAGTTTTGATCATGCCTTTTTGCAGTTTCTCTCTAATGAAATAACAATCTATTTCTATGTGCTTTGTTCGTTCGTGATACATAGAATTTGAAGCAATTTGTATTGCTGCTTTACTGTCACAATACAGTTCTACAGGTAAATCAACTTTGGCTCTCAATTTCTGCAGTAATCTTTGTAACAATACTAGCTCTGCAATAGTGGTTCCCATGCTCTTGTACTCAGCCTCTGTTGAGCTCCTTGATACAGTATTCTGTTTCTTTGACTTTCATGAAACCAAAGACTTACCAATCTTGATACCAAAACCTGTCACAGACTTTCTGGACAACACACATGATGCCCAATCAGCATCACAATAGGCACTGATCTTTCCTGATTTATTGCTATTCATTAACAGTCCCAAACCAAGCTGACTCTTGATGTATCTTACCACATGCAGTGCTGCATCATAATGAGATTTCTTTGGAGCATGCATGAATTGGCTCAGATGTTGCACTGCAAATGAGATATCAGACCTTATCATTGCCAAATACAACAACCTTCTAATCAATCTTTGATACACTCTTCTATCTTCTAACTCGTCATCATTTGTGATATTGAACTGCTTGTCATACTCTATGCTTGTCAGCTTTTGATTCTATTCAAGAGGTGTTGTAGTTGTTTTGCCGGTAGCTAAGCCATATTTTGATACCAATTTAAATGCATACCTCCTTTGATTCATTAGTATTCCACTCTTAGACCTTGCAAATTCAATTCTAAGAAAATATCTCAATTCACCTAGTTCCTTCATTTTGAAGTTGTGATGCAATATGTTTTTAGCTTCTTGTATCAGATCATCATTATTTTTGGCGATTAGGAGATCATCCACATATACAAGGATGATCACAATGCCTACAATGGTATTATTTTTTGTCAACAATGAGTAATCAAATTTACTTTGAGTGAATCCTGATTGTGTGAGTGCATTGGTGAGCTTCAGATTTCATTGTCTACTGGCCTATTTCAGATCATATAAAGATTTGAGCAGTCTGCACACTTTGTGCTCCACCTCACTTCCAAAACTTGGTGGCAAACTCATGTATACCTCTTCAAACAAATCCCCCTGTAGGAAGGCATTGTACACATCCATATGTAAAAGTGGCCAAGCATATTTAGCAGCCAAGGGAACAACACATCTCATATTGATCATTTTCACAACTTGGGAAAAACTGTCATGATAATCCAGACCCTCTTGTTGAGTAAAACTGTTAGCAATTAGTCTTTCTTTATACCTTTCTACACTGTCATCAATCTTATATTTGATCTTATACATTCACTTATATTTAATAGGAGTCTTGCCTGAAAGTAAATTAACAAACTTCCATTGAGGTTGCATTGAGAGCCTGAATCTCCTAGTTCATAGCATGAATCCAGCTACTATCTATAGCAGCTTTTCAAAAGAAGAAGGCTCAAATAAGGAGGAAGAAAAAGTGGTGAGATAGGATCTATAAGAATGGGTGACATTTATGTAGATCAAAGAGTTGGAAATGGGATGTAGAGGCTTAGAAAAAGTAACATAATCTGTATGTCAAATAGGAGGTTTGATGGACCTAGATGACCTTCTTGTAGGTACTGGAAGAGATACAGTAAAAGGGATAAGATCAGGTATAGGTGAGGATGAGGAAGAATAGGGAGAAGCTGGTAATGGTATAGACTGAGAAGAAGAATGAAACTCAGGAAATGATGAAGGACTAAGTGTCTAATAAAGGTGAGGAAGGGAAACATTCATCTACAGGGTGAGGATAAGCAGGAATAGGAGAAGGAGATGAAGAAGTATGAGAAGGAGGTTGAGCATTGAGAAAGGTATGTTTGGGGTGTGTGAAAGGAAAAACAGTTTCTCTAAAGGAGACATCTCTACTGACAAAAAAAGATCCTATGTCTATGTTGTATAAGTTGTAACCCATTTGTGTATTAGAATAACCCATGAAGTCTGAGGAAATTGCTTTTGGGGAAAACTTATCAGTAAAAGCAGGTGTAATGGTATAACATAAACAACCAAAGACTTTTAATTGATGTAGCTTAGGGACTTGATTATGAAATACTTCATAAGGTGATTTACCTACTAAAACAATGGAGAAAAGTCTATTTATGAGGAAATAGCTGTAAGAACACATTCCCTCCAAAACTTTAAGGGTGCATGAGTTGGAATCTTAGAGCTCTGGCCATCTCAAGTAAATGCCTATGTTTTCTTTCAGCGACACTATTTTGTTGAGGTGTGTGGACATAAGTACTTTGGTGGATTATACCAAGGAGTGAGAAAAGAGTGTGACATTGGGAGTTAAAAATTCAAGCCCATTGTTTGATCTGATAGTTTAATAAAAGCTGGGAATTGAGTTTTGATGAGATTAATGAATAATGTAATGAAGGTAACAACTTCACTTTTCTATCTTAGTAAAAACTTCATGTCATTCTAGAGTAATCATCAATAATGGTAAGAAAAAATTTATGACCATTATAAGTGTGTTGCTTATAAGGTCCCCAAACATCCATATGAAGAAGTTCAAAAGGGGATGCAAATTTCTTAGTACTAGAGGGAAAGGAAATTCTAGTTTGTCTTGCAAAAGGACACACAGTACAAGAATGAAGGTTGGTATTCTGTATGTGAGGCTGCAGGTAGTCAATCTTGTGAAGAATGTCAGTAGGGGCATGTCCTAGTCTCAGATGCCAAAGTGAAATATCTGTGGAGGACAAGAAACTAGAAAGACTGGAATAAAGAGTAGTGACAAGTGGTGCCTTCTTGGTAGATTAGAGTATGTAAAGACCTCCTCATTCCATACCAATCTTCCTCACCTTACCAGTGCAAAGGTCCTGAAAAAGACAAAAATAAAGATAGAAAGAAACACAACAGTTAAGCTCTTTAGTAATCTTGAAAATGGATAAGAGATTATATGTGAAATGTGGGATACAAAGCACATTGTGTACTTTATATTTGTCAAAAAAATTGACAGAACTAGTGTGAGTGACAGTTGTGGTTTGGCCATTTGGTAGATGCACATTACTAGAATGAAGAGGTGCAAGGGTTGGGTTAAGCAGTACATCCATGCTAGAAACCATGTGATTTGTGGCTCTAAAGTCCATAATCAAAAAAGGTGGATCTTGACCTACAACAGAACAAGTAAAGGATGCATTGTATGTACAAGCAGGGTATGATGAATACCTTCCATGTTAGCAATATGCTCCTGAGATATAGATTCCTTGTCAATCATCTTCATCAAATGGTTGTACTGATCAGGAGTGAAGGTTGGTACAGTTTGAAAAGAAGAGATGTCAGGTGGATTTCTATTGACCTCTTAGTTTTTAGCATGACTCTATAATGACCCTTAAGGTCATTTTTGAATTTTTTGTAAAATGACTATTTTATTCCTCCCTTTAGTTAACCCAAGTCATTTTTCATTGGTATCGGGTGTTGATTTTTAGAAAATTCTATGAAAAGTTGTCTTTAGAAATTCCAACAGCTCCAAAATATCGAGATTGGCTTAGGAGACTTTACAGAATCAGTTTTGGAGTTGTAACGAAGATTTGAAGCCTGAGGAATTTTAAGCCAAGATTTGAATTTGGTCAACTTGTGGAGTTTCGTTGCTTAGAATGGAATTCCGATGACTCCATTGGTTTCGAGAGATGATTTGTTGTCTAGAAGAAATAAGTTTGTTTAGTTGTGACTTTTTGAGTTTTGAGTCAAAGAGACCTCGAATTCAAATTATGATGGCTCCATCAACTCCAAAATGGACAAATTAGGCTAGTAGCATTATTTCCATGACTATCAAGGCAATCGATACGAGTTTGGGGCCATTTAGCGCTTTTGACTTTGAAAGTTAGCCTATGATTGACTTTGGTCAACATTCTAGAAAAACAAGCTCGGATGAAAATTCTGACAGCACGGTTAGTTTCGGAATATAGATCTTGGTCTAGTACAATCCTTCGTTCACTTTCTGAGGCCTCCGATCTAATCTCGAGACCCGTTGTGGAATTTGGCTTAAAATGACACTTGGGTATAGGACCTACTTTCTAATAAAATGATCTCGTATAGAAATTCTGAATGCACCATTGAGTCTGGAACGTCAATTTTAGTGGGATAGTATATCTAGTTTATTTTTATCGGATTCCGAACTAATCTCGAATACCCCATCGGAGATTTTGGAAAAATCCAAAATCTATTGCAGCATAGCAGCAGTAACAGCCCTTTTTTTGGTTTTTGTCTCAACTATAAAACCCTTTATCTTGGACTATAAATCTCCAAATTGGGTGATTCAAAAGGCAAACTTGTGAGATTTTTCGAGGAAAACGCATTGAAGAGATTGAAAACTGATTTGGAGCATTAGATAAGGTAAAAATCTTAATTTTATTTGCAGCAATGTCCATTTTTGGAATGATTTTTTGAAGAACTTTGAGAAGTTATTTCTTGGCTTATATACCCGATTTTGGTGATTCAAGTATCTAAATTCAAGATAATTTCATGAGAAATCTCATGGTTAGCTCATAAACACGAGGGGAAGCTTTGTTTGAGGTAAAAATGTGTGTTCAGTTGCTGATTTAGTCTTTTTTGGAATAAAATTTTGTTAAGTTTTGAAAGAGTGTATCTTGGTCAATATAACTTTGTTTTGAGTGATTCTTGAGGCTATATTGTGGGGTTTTTCGCAAGAAGTGTCATGGTATAATTTGTTTTGATTGGGAGATTTTGTTTTGGAGAAATCGACGCATAAAGATGTTGTCTTGTTTGTTTTTTTAGTTTGAAAATATGGGAATTGATTGTTTGATCATCTTGCATTATTTTTCACCCCAAATTATGTTATAAATTTGAATTGTGAGCTTGGAGTGACGTTTGGAACCTGTTTTGGGGGTCAAATCCAAAATTTTGTATGCGAATCCCATAATTCTCGTTTTAGATCCGAAATTGGTCCGTCTCCAAAAATTATGAAATTAATGTCTAAACGACCGTATCGACATCGTGCTTCTGTTTTTTATAGCGTGGCAGCATTTCAAGGCCGTTGGAAAGGGAAAAGCCCCAGCACAGTAATTTAAAGCTCGCGTGTTTAGCCTACAGGTAAGCTACAGTTTACCTTTCTTTAGATTGAGCTAAAATGTGTGAAAGCATGTTGAAATAGTTGGAATTTTAGTTGGTTAATTTAATTGTATATCTCAGGTGTTAGAATTCAAGTTTTAGACTTGTTATCAGATTTTTCGCGTATTAGAATTCATGTATCTTATCGCTATTTGTTAGTATTATAAGGAAGTTTGAATGAGCATGTTGTTGATACTGTGGAGTATTTTGGTCTTAGTATAGAATGTAAACTTACTTTAGATGTCTCAGCGTCACTCCGGTGGACTTAGATCCTTATAGAATAGTGTAGTGGACTAGTGTCTGGTAGTTTGGCCTTAGCTAGGCGTTGCTCTTAAAAATACCCTCATCCATAATTCGATATGATCGTGACTTTCATGATGCGTCGGCAATAATAGATTTCGTGATCATTAACTTTTGCTTCGGTTCAAGTTTTGGCGGTATATTAGTTGACTCATTAGGGAAAATATTTTTGGTACAGTTGTATTTATTTGGGAAGGAGAATATTTGGCATCATGGGGTAAATTATCTGTGAGCATTCGGGTACTCAATTTCGGCCTCCGTTCTAAATTATAGGAGAGCATCTGAGTACCCAGCCCCAGCCTTTATCGGCTTGCTAGTGTGACGAGCATCCGAGTACCCAGTCCTGGCCTCGACTGTACCAATGTATGATGGCAAGCATTCGGGTACTCAGTCCCGGTCTTGGCCACTTTGAACATTCGAGCGAGCATCTAGGTCCTAGTCCTGGCCTCGACCCCTAAGGCATCCCTTGTTCTTTGACTCTTGGAGATTTGGGGCTTTGGAAATGATACAGTTCTTTAGTTCTTAATGTCGCAAAGTTTCGGTTCCCAGCCTTGATAGTTGTAGCTATTCTGTGTACTCGGCAAACTTATGAGGGTTCGTTCGAATTTTTATTTAATTTGTGCATGAGTGTCCCGGCTAGGCTTATGGGAGACCAGTTGGGTATAGTTAGTTGTAATTCTCATAGATAGTATTCTTTTCCCTTTTGATGCTTATGTTGATTCCTATTTAGGCTAATTCCTCTTTTTTATATTGTTTCTACCTTTTCTGCTCGGTCGGCCAATGATGCTTACAGGGTACCTGTTGTCTTGGTAGTCATACTACACTCTGCATCTACTTTCGTGATGCAGGACCGAGTATCACCTACCGTTGTGGATAAATCGAGCCTATTGCAGTCAGCTTCGGAGACTAGGGTGAGCACTTTATGTTTTTGGATCATTTCAGTCTCCTTTAATATGAATGGCCCGTCTTCTACCTTTTGAGACTAGCTAGTTGTTGTATATACTTTCGGTCCACTTTTGGAACTTGTACTCGTCTTTTATATTGTAGCAGCTCTGTACTTGTGACTTTCAAGTTTTGGGAGGGATATTTAGTTATTTATATCATGTTTTGGTTTACTTCTGCTTATTCTTCCTACCTATCTTTTTAATTCGTCACTCTTGCTTAGTTTCTGCCCTCAAACCCATTACTTGGAATTCCGGGTTGACAGGTTGATTTACCTACTGGTGAATTATAGTAGGTACCATCATGACCTGAGAAATTGGATCGTGACAGACTCATATTGTTAAGGTTTTTGTTATAGTTCACATTATTGGCCTAAGACATTCTATTACCCCCAAAATTCTGTGGGCTGTTGTTTCGAGAAGTCTGTCCTTTATTGCTTCTATCATCAATACTTTTCTTCGTAGTAAATTTGTAGTTTTGAGTATAGTCAATCAACCTGTAATAATTAGCTTTTGTGTGGTTTCTCAGATGACAATGATCACAGTATAATCTTATGTTCTGATTGAGCTTATTGTTATGCATTGAGGCTAAGGCGGTAAAATCAACATCTAGCTTCTGCAGGGGTAAAACACAATTAGATATTAGGCTTGATTGAGTCTTTTGTTTTTTATCCTGCATTATCATTTTGTAGGGTTGGTTAAGGCTTGGACTAAGAACTGTCATGAGTATTTGACTTCTCGATTGAGCAAAGCTATCATTTAATCCCATTAGAAACTCCATGAGTTTTAGCCTTTCCATATGTTCTGTATATACTTTATATTTGTCACATTCACATATTGGTAGAGATACCAGGAATACATATTCATCCCAAAGGTTTTGCAGCTTAGAGTAGTACTCAGAAATAGTAAGTGTTCCCTGATTCATTGTACAGATCTCCCTATGAAGTTGATATATCCTAGTTAGATTTCGTTTATCAAGTCTCTCTTTTAAATCCTTTCAAACACTATTTGCATTATGTGAAAACATCAAGCCATTTGCCAATTTCTTTGAAATTGAATTCGTGATCCATGATAACACAAACGCATTACATCTCTCCCACTCATGTTCTAAATCTCCTTTGTAGCGTTCCTTTCAACATTTTACATTAATAAAACTAATTTTGTTCTTTGCTAACAATGCTACTCTCATAGAATTACTCCATCCAGTGTAGTACTCAATATCAGCAAGCTGTTGAGAGATCAGAATGTTACTTGGTGTATCAAATGGATAAAGGTACAGTGGATTCTTGGGATGAATATCTATGAACTTCTCGATTTGAGTTGAATTCAATGTATTTATCTCTTGACTTGAGGTTTCTGATGCTTTGTTTCCATTCGTCATCTTCTGATTTCTTCTCTGGTAAGCAAATTAATTTATCTCCGATAAGTAAATTGAGGTTGGTCTTAAACTGTTGCTCCAATTCTTCTCAATTATGCAGAAAATGAATTGCTTCAAAATGCTCTCTTCATCAGCTAGGGCTTCATTGAAAACACTAGCTTTGATACCATTTTGAGAGTTATAATCCTAACTATATGAGAGCCATCGAAGCTGAAGTAGAGAAAAGAGAAAGAAGGAGAGTTTGGATAAAACAATGCATAAGGGAAATGTAACCGACTTACTTCTCATTAGATGATGTACACCTATTTATATACAAGTCCTAACTAATATTTGCTTTAATTAATCTGTAACTAACTACACTAACAAACTAAATTCTGTAACTAACATTCTAACCACTTAGCTCACTAATCTAGCTGTACATTCAGTTGCACATTTCTACAAACGACTTCATCATTGTTCTCATGCGCCTTTATTACTTTCAAAATATTATTTTCTCCTTTTAAAAAAACTTGATTACAAATAAAGTACACCACACTAATTGAATTTCTTTGTAACGACTTCTTTTAAGTGTCTCATTTCTAAGGGATTCTTAAAAGGACAACTTCAAATATATATAATAAAGTAATTAGTTTACAAAAAATATAATCATATTTTATTTACATAAAAAATAACCAAAATCATAGAAAATATACAGTGACTATACAATATAGCTTGCCAAAAGTCATAGAAAGTATACATTGACTATACAATATATATTACTTATACATGAGTTATACACTGAATATACATTATGATACACTCAAAAACTGAATATAGTTTGACTATACATGAAATATACACCAACTATACATGCATATAAAGCGAATGCCCATTTTCTTGATAATTACTTTTGCCGAATGGCCATTTGACGTAATTATCCCTTCTTAACATGGTTATATTTCATTTTATTTCATTCATATACTCTTTTTGTTTTATGTTAGTTGTTCAATACTTTTTCTTTACACACTTCTTAAAAATTTATAAATAAGAATAATTTTACTAATTTATTATTTAAGAATTTTTTTTAGAATTTTACGAAGTTGTTTACACTTCTAAAAAATAATTAATTATAAGAATAAAATGTTTTTTTTTTTTAATTTTATAAATTAATAAATAATTTAAAATAATTATTTATAGTAAAATGGACAGTTAATATAAAACAAAGAATATGAATTTATGAAACACTTTCTCAAAATTTCAATGAGTTTTCACTATAAATATATTTTTTCGAAAAAATCAGAAAAGCAATAGTGATTGTACTGCCACTGAATGTCATCAGGCTGAATTTATTTGAAGCATAGAAGTCCAAAGATTTCTGCCTTCGTTCACACTCCATTAGATTCCAAATATATAATTTGAAATAAGCCACTTGCATGTTGGACTGTCTAATCCTAACGCTGGAAAGATGAAATCAGAATTTGAAATTTAAATTAATTAATTATTATTTTATTTATAATTATCATAATTGTTGGATTTGTTATTATTTATTTATACAGTGTTAATAAAAAAAATTATATAAGGACTTAATAAAATTATTGGATTCGTCTATTTGAAATTAATTAATTTGATTAATTCAAATTTTCGCACCAAATCCACGAACTCATTTAAGGGAGGAGTGATCCCTACTAGGGATTTCTCCATTCTCATTAATCGCAATCGAAACATAATTAACAATAAAAAAGAATCTCATCTATCTCATCACAATTGATAATTCTACTTGAAAACCTATATTTTCTTCCCAATCATTAATCTCATTCATCTCACCATGATTATATTAGATGTGAGTCACGACAGTTGGACATTATTTTTCACTTAGATAAGAAATTTGAAATTTTATGAGAAAAGATTATATTATAATTTCACTTAAAATGTTCTTCAAATAATTGTTTTTTTTTAAATATCATGTCTAGTTAAATACTTCACATCAACTTACGAAAAAAAAGTGTTTTTTAAAAATTATTTTCTAAAAACTTCCATTCCTTTTTACATTCTCGATAATTCGAATTCACTATTTTAAATTAACGGCCAAAAATATTTGTCATTTAAACAAGTCATTTTAAAGTTATGTCATTATTATCTTCAAGCTCAGAAATGACATTTTCTGGTCACCTTTTTGACTGTGATTGATGACTTTTCCACACCATTTCTTAGCTGGTTTAGACATTAGAGATAAAATTTCTTGGTTCCCCACTTAAAGGAATCCTAGATATGGTAAAAGAAAAAGTGGAAGAAAAGGCCAAAACGAAACTAGAATCATATTGACAAATTTCCCTAGAATTAATCACCCATCATTCAACTGTCTAGGTCCTACTTGAATAGTGATGATGTTATGATTCGAAAAAATAATTGATAATTTAAATATATTTTAATAAATATTTGTGATATTTTAGATTAAAAAAATGAAGAATTAATAATTAAGGTATAGTTCAATAAATATCTGGTGATAATTTCGGAGGGAAATTCATACACACTTAATAGTTGAAAAATAAAAATCAAATAATCGAAATACTTTAATTAGATGTGTTTTTGACTCTTTACTCATATATTTATAATAAACAAACATATTACTAATACTTTCTCTTTCGTTATTTATGCAAATGTGTTTAATTAAAAACGAAGTTTAAGAATGAAAAGAAGTTTTTTGAAGTTTGTGGTGTCTAAAAGAAGTTATAGATATTTGTATGATTAGAAATTATCTTATCAGGATAAATTAAGAAATTTAAAATTTAAAATTATATTATTCTTTTTTTAAATTGACGAAAGGATAAATAGTGTGATATATATTAAAATGAAGGGAGTATACATTTTCACTTTCTATTACCATTAATTAACTATAGAATTAATATGATTTAGTAGAAATATCGTGCCTATAAGTTCATTCCGACTTTCTTCTTCTCAATTTTATATGAAGTGTTACTGTTTGGAGAGCTAAATAATTTTTTTTAGTTATAATTTTCATTTTTTCTTTTAAGATATTATGAATCATTAGCTATATTGATTTGTAGTACTTTCATGTATATTTTATTTTGATATTATAATAATTGCATATTTTGATTTTTATGCTCGCATACATTGATACAGAAAAGATAACTAATATCCCATTTCATTTTAGCTCACCACTTGTATTATAAGGATGTGCATTGGTCGGTTCAATTTGATTTGATTTTAATTATTATTGATTTTTAGTTTTTAAATACGTTAAATTCATAACTAAACTTATAAGATATTTATTATTGATTTTTGGTTTATCGATTTTTGATATTTAACGGTTCGATTTTCGATTTAACCAATAAGAAAATGCTTAAAAAATAAATATACGGCTTCTCTAACATTTTGATGCGATACAGGCATACAACGAAAGAAGCAAATGAGACGTTCTTGTTATGAATACTCACAATTCAAAATTCTAGCCGTCGCCTAACTTTTGCCGTTGTCGTAGCAAATCGTAGTTGCCGCCGTCTTAGTTCTTTAGATTTTGACGTTGTGAAATACAAAAGCCTAAAGGGTAAAATATAGTGTAAACTGTAAAGTAGTGTGAACTGTGAATTGTGTAGGATACTGATAGTTTGATACAGTAGTTATACTGATATTTTTTAGTTGATACTTTGATATTTATGTATGAGTAAAAAAAATTAAAATAGTAAATTATTATAGTCTTAATAAATTATCGATTTACCCAATAATCTAATATTAAAAAAATAAATATCGAATCGATAACCTAATAATTTTTTTATAAACTATTAAATAATTGTTAACCCAATAATTCAATAACAATAAACCAGTAACACTTTTTTCAAATTAATTTATTGATCGATTCGATTTTTGCACGAGTATATTATATAGCCCAGCTTATTAAACTATCCAAATCTCGTCAATGTGATATATTTTGCTTTTACACTTTTTCACACGAGACTAATAGAGTGAAGGGGTGCTTATTTATTTAATTTTAAAAAAACCTTAGAAAATTTATTCCTTCCTTTTGAAAGTTTCTTTGAAGTAGTTCATGAAAAAATGTCTAAATTTTTTGGGATTTTTGCATGCTTAGTGATTGTGGCTTTAGATGCTGTAGCTGGTCTTCTTGGAATTAAAGCAGAAGGAGCTCAAAATCAGGTATATATGTTTCTATATGTGCTTAAAAATACACTTATTTTCACGGTTCAATTTATTTGTCTTATTTTTTTTTAATCTGTTTTCCGGCAACTCTTTCATTTCAAACATGCTTTAACATCATAAGATTAACATATATATTTGTTATATAGAAATTAAAACATTTATCATATTAATTGAAACTCTTTTTATTTTTGTGGTATTGAAGGAAAAACACTTGAAACTATGGTTATTTGAGTGTAAAGAGCCAAGCCATGATGCATTTGTTCTTGGGTTAGCTGCTGCTGGACTTCTATTAGCTGCTCATATTCTTGCTAATCTTATTGGAGGCTGCAACTATTGTTACTGTACTGGTGATGACATACAAAAAGCACCACCAAGTAGACAATTATCACTTGCTTGTCTTCTTTTCACATGGTACATATTGTCATTAACTACTTCTCAATTTTTCATTTTTTTTTGAAAATCTATTTTTTTTTTTAAAATCTTACACACAATTTTCTTTTTGGTCATGTTAAAGTCATTAAGTTTTAGCAATTGTATCAATAAAGTCATTTATTTTGAAAGACTTGGTACCTATTTGGTTTAATTTATTTAAAACAACTTATAAGTTTTAAAAAAAAATGGGGGCATCCTTACATTTTTTTTTGCCTAATAAAGTTATTTTTATCTTATAAGCTGATAAGTTAAGCCAAACAGATTTAATTCTTTTTTTTTTGGCTTATTTTAAGCATAAAATACTTTAATTTGACCAATTAAATACTCAAATAAGCTGAAAATAGTTTATCAGCAACTTATAAGCCAATTCAAACGGCTCTCATAGTTATTCTTAAAAGTATCAAAAAAGATTTAGCTAAAAAAAATGAAGTATAATGTAAGTTTAACTAGTTGAGGGTAAGTTTTAAACTTAGTAGAAAATTTCTATTATTATTTTCTTTTTTTCTTTTATTAGCATGATGAAGATATAAATTGAGTTTAAATGAAGATCATATAATCAATCCTATTTTATTTGCGATTAAAATGTATTTAGTTTGTCTTAAATTATCTTTCTTGGTTTTTTTATTCACCTTTCAAATAATATTAATTAAGAAGATTTATGACTATCTTATTTTTATTTATGTCTTAAGATATAATTTTATTGTTTAATATTTGTTTTATTTTTTGTCTCATCACTCTATAATTGAGTAACTGAGGTGTTTGTAATTTTTAAAAACAATTACTAGTAAGGATGAAATAGGAAATAGATAATTAATTTAATCTTAGACTTTTAAAATAATGAATAATTTGAAAAAAAATATTTACTATAGATAATTTGAAACGATATACTATAAATAAAGCCACCAAATTACTTTTTACCTCTTCGAGCCCCACAATACTTTAGGGGTGGGACAAAGGAAGTTGCTCCAATCAATAAATTCTACCGTGATTTGAGGCCATTGTTTCTAGTTTTATGACAAAAAATTTGAGAAAACAAAAAGTAAAATCTTATTTTTCCTTGATGTTATAAATCTTCTTCTTTCTTTAAAAAAAAAGAAAGAAGAAGAAGCTCCTTATGTGTACAATGTGAAAAGTGATACATAGCCCAATTAACATGATGATTCAACATTAGTATTCACAAAAAATTGTCCTTACAATTTTATTGTAATTATTAACTCAAAAAATTATTTTAATTATATTGCTATTATTTTACAAAGTTGTATACTGCATGATTTGACATATATGTGCAACGGTCGTGCTGTAAAACTAGTAATCTTAAATATGTCATGTTATTTTTATGAATGTGAATAGAGATTAAATTGGGATATTAAAATTAAAAATTATATTGTATATATAAAATTACTTTGTATATGTTGAATTTCCTTGATTTTTTGTATATTTATTTCAATATATTTTAAAAATTTTTATTATAAATTCCGACTGTCACTCATGATCATTTGGTAATTTGTTTGAATTTTGGAATTTTAGGATCATAATGGCAGGTGGAATGGGAATGCTGGTGATTGGCACAATGTCAAACAACAAATCAAGAGCTTCCTGTGGTTTATTGCATCGTCATTTCTTCTCAATTGGTGGAATTTTGTGTTTTGTACATGCCATCTTTTCTGTCGCATTCTATGCCACATCTACTGTGTCACTGGCATAATGTCACATTTTCATAATTAGTGTACGCTTCAGAATCGACGTCCTCGTTGTTCGATAGCGAATCAGGCCCAAGTCCTCTACAAGGGGGCGTCAAATAGGGTATTTCTATTTTCTTTGCTTGATCGTAGTTGTAAGAATTAATTTTTGAAATGACAGATTTTACATGGATAATTTAGTGTTTGATGGTTTCAACTAATGGTAATTGCATGATTATTAAGTATTAATTTGCATTGTACAAGTTTTGAGTTGAATACATGTACATCTTACATATGTGTAATATAATATAATATAAGTATATATTATAATTGAACTTTATCCGTTGTAAAATTATAAAATATTGCGTAGGTCGTAACGTGAAAGTCAAAAAACATGTGTATATTTTGTCAGATATATGTACACCTAATTCGATACATATTTTGACCGTCTCTTCTCCTCTCCCTTCGTATCTCTCTCTCATATTCGGCCATAGATCAGCGCTACCGACATTTCTGTGCTTGTATCTATTCTCACCTTTGATGTCAGATGGTGAAGAACGGCCTACAACTAAAGAAGAAGACCCTGCAATAATATATTCTTAAGTGAAATTCTAAATATAAAAGTGTTTATTTTGGAGATTAATGGTAATGTGTTGTATCTTTATAAAGAATCTTCTAATTTAGGGAATAGTTAGCCATGAAAGCATTTTAAGAAATCCCAAAATCAAACAATCTTGAGCTTAATTTGTATAACTTTAGAAAATATAAAGTAGAAAAAATTAAACTCCATCACAAATACATGACTTAGAATGATGTTTGAATAGTTACAAACCTCTAAATATAATGCTTTGTTCAATAATCGATTTTGATAGAGAAATGTGTTGAAATAATTTGGGGGGTCAAAACTTGGTCACGACTCACAAGTCTTAACAGATCACTAAAAGTTGTGATACAAATTAGTCGTTAACACAAATATCGTAATAATTAACTTTGTAACAAATTGTTCACATGCTATGTTCTTAGGGGTGCTCACGGTTCGGTTTGGATCGGTTTTTATTTAAAAAATAACCAAATCAATTGAGTCGGTTTTTCAAATTGTCAAATCAAACCAAACCAAACTATATCGGTTTTTACTATTCGATTTTTGTCGGTTTTTATCGGTTTTTTCGGTTTTTGTCGGTTTTTAAAATACCTTGTAGTCACTATTTGAATAAACAGAAAATAAATTTCAAAAGTATTTTCTTATTATAAATTTCATTGTAGCTAGTAGCTACTAGCCAAGATTGACGCATACATGTTTAATAATAGAGAATGACTCACCTAAAGTTTTACTATTTGTAATTGTGAGTAGCTTTTCTGCGTATGAAGTCTATATTTTATTTATTTTTACTTTATTTAGTATAATTCAAAAGAATGACCCAAGATCAAAAATATAAAAACTCAATATAAATTGTATTTTTTTCATAAAAAAATTTAAACACACACATATATATACAAATTTAATTTTTAAAATATGTATATATAAAGTCGGTTTGGTTCGGTTTTTTCGGTTTTTTTAGACTTGAAACCAAAACCAAACCAAATATAATCGGTTTTTAAATTTAAAAACCAAACCAAATCAAACCAAATAAATGTCGGTTTTTTTTTCCGATTTGATTTGGTTCGATTTTTTAATTTTTCGTGTTCAGCCCTATATGTCCTGATGGATTAACGACTAAGTTGTGATGTTTAGCAATAAAAGTTGCTCGTACCTAATGCCTTTTTTTTTTTAACAAAAAAACATAATAACAATAAGTTTTCAATTTTATACAGTATATAAAAAATAGAGAAGAAGAAAGAGGAGGAAGATAAGAAGTTCTAGCAAATATTTATATTTGCTAAAATGGAGACACAAGTTAAACGTTGATCCTTAAAAAGACACTGGATTAAAAATTCTTGTAAGTTAGAAATTGAAAATTATACTTAAGCTTGAAACCCATTCTCAAGTTGTTAGCATTATAATTGATGATAAACTAATTTGATCAGCTAAACTGAAGCAAGTTAAGCCATGAATGGGGATGTAGCTCAGATGGTAGAGCGCTCGCTTAGCATGTGGGAGCTACGGGCCCGCATCTTTTTTTTTTTAAAAAAACTGCTATTGAACTAAATTACTTCATATATCGCATTTTATAAGGCCAAATTTTAAATATCTAATATAAATTTTGTAATCACACACTTGATTTAGAATAAACTCCGTAATCAATTAAATAGCGCCATATAAATTGACATAATAAAATACTGTTTCTGTGAAGTCTTTGCAGGTGACTTTTGCGATTCACACGGAATTTCATGTCACGTGGCCAATGCTATCCGAGTCAGTTTGTTATTTCTTCCACCTTTGCAAGAAATCAAGGGGTTGTGAAGACTTCTTTTTTATTTTCCTACATTGTTGCCTCTACTTTTTTCTAAATTCGAGGATCTATCGGAGACAACATCCCCATCTTTGCAAGGTAAGGAAAGATCTACGTACACTACACCTCTTTAAACCCGGACCCCATCTCGTGAGATTATATAGAGTATGTTATTTTTTGTTCTATCACAAGTGCACATCCATGTCGTCGTTATCAAAATTAGATATTTTAAACAAGAATTTCTCTCGATCAAAATATAACCTCAAAAGTTGTTGATGATGGACTAATACAGCTAAACAATGAATCCGACTTGTTATTTGTGTAACGACCTCATCAACATTAGACAATTTAAACAAGATTTCTCTCGATCAATATATCCACGATCGAATAAATCATACACAAAAGAGAATTAAAACAATAATTCAAAAACAAAAAACCCAATGGATTACATAAAGAACAACATCATAATGACCACGCCAAATCCCACGGTGGAACTAGCAAGGACACTAATTTTATCAGCAGACGATGGTGGAGATGGTGATGGTGGAGATGATGTTGGTACGAAACCACTAGAAGGAGGCAATGTCGGAACCTCAATAGTTGTTGATGATGGAGGAACTGCAGCAGCAGGGGATTTTGCAGGGGAGATTTTAGGTGCATTTTTCGGCGATGGTGATGAAACAGGAGGTGCAATTTTCGGCGTTGGTGATGAAACAGGGGATTTAGCAGGTGGAGCAACTGCAGGAGGAGGAGAAGCTGTGGCAAGTGTGTTGATTTCAAGTTTCATTCCTGAGGCACAATGTCCACCAGTTCCACAAATAAAGTATCTTTTACCAGTAGAAGATAGAGGCATAATAGTCATCCCTCCACCATTTGTTGATAGTGCATTTGTTGTCTGGCAAGAATCATAATCAGCTTTTGTAACTTCAAGAACATCATGGTTTGGAGCATACACAAAAACTGTCAAAAAATTAGAAAGCATTAGTATCAGAATTGAGCTGGACTCTCTTTTGGAAACAGTCTCTCTACCTTAATGAGATAGTGATAAGGTCAGCGTACACTCTATCCTTCTCAAACACCACTCGTGGGATTTCATTGGATATGTTATTTTTGTTATTGTTGTAGTGTGAAAATTGACAAACATGCATAGAATTATTAATAAAGGTTGTGATGGAATGAACAAAATCTCTCCACCCTTAACTATAGATTTTTGGTTCATCCTAGGTATGAAAAAAAAATCTATTATGAAGCGTCTCCCTCTTAAATAGGCCTTAGTGCAATGCAAATCTAGATTAGTTGGAGTTTCAAATACATATACCAAATACCGAGTGAGAACCAAATAAAAAAATATATGAGGGTCAAGATATGGATGTCAACCCTCCTTAGTACAGAAGAAGGGTGGATTCTAGAGAGGATTGCGCCAACTAAAACTTTGGCTATGAGAACAAAATTGATGTCAAGAAACCCTATGCTATACTCAGAAATCTATGAAATATCTATAAATATTCGATTATGAATCTAATAAGTATTATAGTATTGAGGTCCCATAAACTTCGAAATGTGGATCCATTTCTAACATTAAAGATTAACGGCATGACTTACTTAAACTATCACCAACTACGACAGTTTTGGATGCAGCCCATGTTGCAAGAGCAGTGTTCTGATCCCATCCACCATTAGGAGCTCCCACTGTATGATTTGCAGCCATGGTAGAACCAAACACAATGACTATGGTAGCCAAGCTCAGTAATATTTTAACTATTGCCATTTTAAATCACCAAAAATGTTATAATTAGGATCAGCAAACTACAACACTTGTTAATTTCGCTATATTTTGAGAATTGGTTTCTGCTATTTATATGTAACTTTTCTTTTGAAAGAGGACATAAATATATAGTTTGACTAAGATTATCATATTTTTATAATCCAAACACGCTAATGACGGTGATTTTTTTAATATGTGGTAAGGACTAATTTACTAGATACTTATTATATATCACTAGCACATGAAGTATTGAAAGAAAGTAGGGAAAATTACGCGGGTAAGCAAATATATACTAGTTAATTAGCTAACATAGTTATAGTTTAAATTAATTACGACTCGCAACTTAATTTTAGTTGTAATTACGTTGCCTCTCTCTTCTCTTCCTCTCTCGCACCTCTCCTCTTTTATACACATCCAAATACAAATTATACATATATAATTATATGACAGATATACAAATACAATTAGCCTCTCTCGCTCGGCTCTCTCCTCCCTCTCTCACTCGCCTCTCCCAATTCCGCTTGCCAGATATACAAGTGCATACGTATACGTTACAAATTATACATATAACAACATCAACAACATACCCAGTGAAATCCCACAATCTCGCTCTCACAATCTCGCTTGCCAGATATACAAATACATATGTATACCAGTTATATATATGCAATTATTTGACAGACATAAAATCGACAAATATACATATATACATATACAATTTGCCTCTCTCCACTCTCTGTCCTCTCTCGCTCTCGTCTCTCCTCTCTCTAATATGTAGCTACGAGTCGTAATTAACAAACTATACCTATAAAACATAATTAATGTATTTTTTAATGGCTATATGCGAAAATTTTCCTCGAAAGTAATCACTTAAAAAAACAGGAATGTCAACAAAAGTTTATCGCTAATTCTAGGTATTGAAAAATTAGTGATGAATTATTATTGAAAAATATACTATTAGTTATATGGTCTGTTTAGCCAGTGGCGGAACCGGGATTTTTAATAAGGGGGTTCAAAATCTGAAAAAGTAGACACACGAACTAGCCGAAGGGGGTTCGACATCTATTTTTATACATAAAAAAATATTTTAACCATGTATAAATAGTATAATTTTTCGCCAAAGGGAGTTCGGATGAACCCCTGGACACATGCTGGGTCCGCCACTGTGTTTAGCGACTACTATTGTATTTAATTTTTTAGAGTTGATTTTTGCAAATTGGATTTGTTTTTGTCATATGACAAATAAGATGGACTTGGTAAGAGCATATAAGAGTTTTATATTTGTTTTAGTTTAATTAAACATTATTGACTCCTTACAAAGTCCAACGTATCACAAGAACATGCTTCAATATGGAATGTTATTGTAAAAATAAATAATTATATATTTGGAATGGGTTTGTCAGATAAAGAATATGAAATGTATTCTCAGTATATGTGATTAACAAGTTGAGAAAAAGTCTCTTCAAGGCACATTTATTATAGTTACTTGTCGATGAATCATTCGAGAACGAATTTGATTTTATCATAATTAGAATCTCCTAATTATTCCAGAACTTTTAGAAATAACCAAAAAAAAAAATCGATTCAAATGGGTTATCTTTCCAGAAATTCACTTGTCTCTCTGGTGGGCCTTTGGCCCTTTGCCTTTCAGATAGAAGAAAGATAGCCCCAACAGGAGAATCACCCTAAATCCTTGAAAAATGCCTCTTTGTAAAAAGGTAACAATCAAGATACTTTTTCCGTTTTTTTTTTTTTACTTATTCATTTTAACTTATCAATTTTTTTTTAAAAAAATTCATTGTATATTTTTCTTAGTAATAAATATCCATACTTCCCATATTATTGGCATTGAAACTTTAATAAACCTTACCAAAGATAACTTGGTAAAATCAACGCTTAATAAATGATTTATTAAGGACTGTGCCTAATCAATAGAGGATTTCTTTTTGTTTTTTAGAAAGGAAAAATGAGGGAGGAAATTCCAAAATGGAGAATCGAATCTACATCAACAACTACATCAACAAAGTAAAATATAGATAGTTAATCAACTAACTAAGATTTCTCGATCAATAGAAAATTAATAAAAGAGAAACGGATGGAGTAATAAACTTATTCAAATTTGTAGGAGTGGTTGATATAACTTTTGTTGACCAAGCAACAATGCATAATTTTGGAGGCTGTCGTTAGGTGGATGCACGTTCAAGTTCTAGTTAGTCCTATTTATAAATTGACTACTACACAAAATAATGGAATTGTTCAATTTATAATTTATAATTTATTGTAATAATTTTATTTATTTATTGTTACTGATTTATTTTCCCTTTTTTCCTTTCAAAGGTCCTGGCTGGATTTTGAACTGACCAACTCAAATTCATAAGACCTACTAAAAACAAATAGAATTATATGATGCATTTGATGCAAGGAAAAGTTAAAAAATATATGACCTAAAGCATTAATCCCAAAAAACGGACCTAAGGGCTGCATTATTTTCTTCCAAAATTTTGAAGTCATTTTGCCTTCTCTTTCCAATGATTTTTTTTGATCTTTTATTTAAACTTTTCTCAAAGTAGACCTACCCTACAACAAAAAAGATATTTAGTTATGATTAAAAAAAAAATTAGCGGTAATATTTATAGCCATAAAAATATTTAACAACAATTGAGTTAATGACATTGCATTCAAAGTCGGTGAAACCTTCTTTGATGACATTTATATAAAGTACTAGTTATAAATATCCATATTTATTGTTGCCGTTAAATATAATATAGTGACAATTATTTTATTGCCGCTATATAATTGCAGCTAAATCCCTTATTTAATGTAGTGCTAGGACATGAATTGCATGACATAAGTAGTATTTGAAGTTGAAGTTAAAGTTGAAAAATGATATTTGAAAGAAATTTAAGTTATGTTCGGACATGTATTTTATTTTTTTAAAAAATAATTAAAATGATGTTTTATACATGGAAAAAAAATATCAACTTTCAAATTGAAAAAATTCATCTTCAAAACTAACAAAAAATTCGTTCTAATGTACACCAAACGATTTTTGAAGAAAAGGAAAAAAAATTTCAATATAATGTCCAAAGCGATGCAGTATAAACTATAATTACGGGTGTGTTTGATACAGTGGAAATTAAAATATTCTTCATAAAATGTTTTTCAATTATAATGTCCAAAGCGATGCAGTATAAACTATAATGTGCACGATGCATGGTGCCCGGATTCACCGGTGCATCGATTGTGCAGTGCCAGGGAGAATCAAGTATGCGTGCCTGGTGCCAGGGTGCATCGCGTGCGCAAAAAAATTGAATGATATGTCGCTGGCATGATGATCGTGCGATCCGTCGAATTATCAATAAATCATCTTAGTAATGGGCAGAGGCCGCGTCAATCTTTTATATAATAAATTCAGTTCTTTCAAAAGTCGAGGTTTGTTACACGTATTAATCTTTGAGACAATCATATGACTACTGGCAGGATCAACCAGGTAGCATTCCTCAATGACGTCAGTGTTGCATGAGCCTGAACAGGTCCAAGATGAGAACGACCGTCATTCACAAGGTGCATCGTTTTGGGCTAATTGGAGGCGATGAAGACTCCATGCCCACTGATTTTAATGAATCCGAGAATTCGAGCCGCAGACTACTCCATCTCACGATTGTGCGTGATAATGTCTGGGCATTAGGTATGCATCACAGGAAATTGACTTCGAAAAAGACTAAATTGCACTTGCTCCGCGACTGAGATGGCATGCGCGGCAGAACGTCGCATTCAATATACTATACATTTATTTAGGTATAAAGTATGGTTTCTTTTTTTTTTTTTGATTTTTTTTATATATGTGTGTATTTAACTATTGTTTTATATATATCTTATATAGTACTCCATCCTTTGCAATTTAGATGAAGCGTTTGACTGGATACAAGATTTAAGGAAAAAAATAATTTCAAGACTTCTTTTTCGTAACAACGTGAATATTATAGCCATTACCAACAAAAATAATACACCTAAAGATCACCTAATTTCGTAACTAACTTGTAAGAAGGGTGATGTGAATATATTAAGCATCCAAAAACAATTATTTTTTTCTAATTAAGCATTAACTTTTGCAAAATATCTCTCCATCTATGTTCTTTCTTGGATAATCTAAGTAAAACCCTAAATCCTAGATCCTAATTCCAATTAGTTTTTTATTTGACTAAAAACTATCTCACTAAAGATAAAATGAGAAATTTAAAGCTAAACTGAAAGTATATTGGGAGAATAACGATTTGTGTTTGACTAATTGTTAGAAAATACTCCATCCATTTCAATTTGTTTGTCCTACTTTTTTTTAGTCCTTTTAAAAAATGTCTTTTTCCTTTTCTGGGAACTTTTTAATTTCAATTTTCTACATGACATGTTTAAGACCATAAGATTAAAAGTCATTTTGACATATTTGACATATCTTTAATTTAAGACTACCACTACAAAAGTCACTATTTTAGTCCCCTCCCCCCCCCCCCCCAAGTTTTCCATTGAAAAATGTTCAATAGTTATTCCCACGGTTATTATGATTAAATTGGTGAGAAAAGAAAAAATAGTAATATTTTCACACGGAAAAACTAGGAAGCTTCCCATTATTTCAGTGAGAATTTATTTCCCACCAGATATTTTTCCAGTGAGCTGGTTCGATGAGAAATGAGTAGAATAATCATATTCTATATCACAATTTCCCACTCATGATTAGCGGTGAGAAAAAAACTTTATTTCTAGTATTGTGAGTTTCACTAACAATCCAAATCATGTTTCCGTCATCCCAATGATCTCGCTTCCTGAACAACTCCAACGAACATATTGGAACAAAGCAAAGGAGACAGAATGGAGAAAGGAAAGAGACATGGGCAAAAAATGACAACTTTTGACACTACATCAAAAATGATTTTTACTGGCAATTGCATATTGACAATAACTTAAATATCAATAACTATGTTTTTTTTAGAGACAATTACATTTTAATTAGTAAATGCCGTTAAGATCTATAGCGACATTGAATCTAATGATAATTAATTAACTAATATCAGTAAAGACTTTAACTAGCACTCTTTACAAATGTGCATATCTATTGCGAGTAAAATCTATTTTCGTTTGTAGTGTTATAAAAAGCATGCAAGATAGGAAATTAGGACATGAGTTGCACAAATGTGAAAACATGAAGTTAACTTTTGATCAGTGGCGGAGCTACCTTTGCAACATTCCCTTAGTAAATTTTTTAGCTTCGCCAACACAAAAAGGATGGAAAATGTGAAGTCCAAAATAAAATATAGATTCAGTCCAGAATATGCTAAATTGTTTGTCGAATCTGTTAGTAAACTGTATTGTAAAACATTGAAACAGTAACAATAAAGTTTGAAAATTAAATGACAGAAACTGAAAAGAAGAACAATATCTGAAAAAGTATGTAAAAATAAAAAATCGAGCCCACTGAATGCACAGTGTGTCCTTAAGAAAATTATTTCCCTTAATGTACCTAAGGTTTTGGAATCTTTCCTCTCAGGATAGAACGATTTACTCACCAGAATAGCGGTACAACAAATTATGGTGACTGCGAACCACTCGAAGGCAATATATCATACGAGTTTTAGGAAGTGCAGAAAAGAAGAATAAAAAGATGTTTATCAGAAATTTTCGTTAGGAACAATTCTGAGGATCAACAGAAATATATAGCCTGTTTGCAACTTTTCAGAAAAGGTGTCCGTTGGGAAAAGGTCGCAACTTTTCAGAAAAGGTTGCAACCTTATAGAAAAAATCCGTTGAAAAAAGGGTAGGAAATGTTATAAATTAATCCGGAAAAGAAAGAAATGGGTCGGGTCACGGGTCAGGATTTTTCAATTACTTAATTAATTAAATAATAATAATTAATTAAAAAAATTAAAGGAAATTTGGTCCAATCCAAATCCGAGGCCGAGCGAGCGACAACGACGGCGCGAGGGGAAACCCCCTTCTTGACCCGTTAGCAACATGAAGGAGTGCTTCTACTTTTAAGTAGGAGATTTTTTCTTTCCAACACCTATGTGGAACAAATGCTTATTTCATAAAGCAAGAGGGAACAACTCATTTTTCCCTCTACTTCTTTTCCCTCAATTTTCCATTCAACCTATCAATTAAACCCAATAGAATCTATCAAAAACGAATCAATAAAAGAACATCAAAAATACTTTGAACCTTACCCAAGAGACAATCTAAGGTTGGGTAATTTTTTTTCCATTTTTCACCTGATTTCTAGTACCAGTTAATCTAAATGCGGGGCCATGGAGGTCCATCTTAGGGGGAAATACTTTGAAATTGATCCTATTCATCACACCACAATGATTATATGTCATATGTGGGAAGTAAGTAAATGTAGATGTATGTCACTTACAAAATCAAGCTGATTCCAATTTGGCTCTTGTTTTATTTGAGGCTTCAAGGTTTTGCACTTTTCCAAGAGTTTGTTGGTTCTGTAGGAAAAGTTTTTGAACTCTTTTGACCTATTTCTTCCAATGAAATGTCCTGCAAAAATAACAATGTAAAAAAGATAATTAATTGCACATCATTCAAACACTAAACAATATATTGTTAATTTGTTAGGGCGGTTTCACCCTTAAATATTTAAAAGTACTCTCTCATACTATTTCTCATCTCTACCCCTAAATGTAAGTTAATTAATCAAACCATTTTAACTTTATGTTGTCCTTCGATATATTTCTTTTTTATTGTCTAATTTGTCGATTCAATGTTACTTTGTTAGTTTCCAACATAATATCTAATTATCAAGTTATTCGAGATGAGTATGAAGATTGCAGAGAATGTAGCTCTTTTTGTTGTAGTCCACAAAGAGCCCATGGTGTGATGGCGTGGATGGCTTACTTATTGTCTATGCCCATCTACGAGCCTGTTTTCTTCCTTTGACATAGTTTGGAGGAACACAACAAAAGGAGAAATTTGTAGCTATTGCTATTGTAAATTCATGTGATGTGGATGACATGCGATGAATATACAAATAAAAATTGAGGAGCGCGATCCATGGTCTCATCTTTGTCAAGCATAATTCTTTATTGAATGGGCATTTTTAATTAATTTGATGGAGAATTTTTTTTTGTTTTAAAAAAAGGTGTAGTTGGGTGCTTATAAATCACGAGGTAGTCATACTTAACTCATCCACACAATGCCTAATTGTTTTATGCCTTACCATCCCAATCAATGATTTTCGATACCTATGAATCTTGGTGATGTGTCCTACAATACTTAGTTTTAGACGGAACAACTGAACAGGTCAGAAGTGAGATTAATTAGAATTGACTTTTTAATAAAGCAAAGTTCCAATATAAGCATGAACCAATTTGACGGAGTAACAAATGTAGAATTTAGATGTCCCGCTTTTCAAATCAGAAGTGCAATAGCTATGATATATTTAAGACTCAATAGTCTATGACCTAAATTAGGGGAAAAATAAATTTCTCCCATTTATGGACAACCCTTTTCGCTTGGCTTAGTCGATTTTTTTTATATATAAGAGCATGACAATTGGGGATTTATTTTTTAATTGTGAGTTGTGAGAGATCTGAAATACAAATCTCATACAACGTTAAACTAGGAATCAAAGAAAAGATACCCGTTGTCCAGGGGAAGCTTCTACAATTAGCCCATTTGGTTGATTGTTTGACGTAGACATTACAAAAAATTAAAACTTGATGTTTCTATTGCTAATTCTGCTTCTTCCTTTTCAATTAACCAGACTATACAAGTCCTTTATATAGATGGAGATGTTACCTCTTCCAATTTTCATTATTCAACTATGCAGTAAAACTCATTTAAATTGAAATTTGAACAGATTGGTTACAATTAAATCACAATCGACAGAAATTCATAAGTGATGTAACTGATCAATATATATAAGTTTTTTGTTATAAATGTGCATAGTCTTATACAAATTAAAACCAATTGAACGCAGGTGGACTTGGGTCAAACGGAGAAATATCATATTATACATTTGTCGTTTCTCCAACAATATTGAAAAAACTTAGACATGTTGATAACGTGATATAGATTTTTTACACTATCCCCTTAGTTTATCAGTTGTAAAATATCATTTTCCATCTTAAGGATATCAAGTTACATGTATTTTCGATTTTATGTTAGTGAATTATTATTTTACAGCATCCATTCATAGACTAGATCTACCTTAATCATTAACCAAATATGTGCTCAAGTATTATATTGAGGTGAGAAAAAGTTGCACAATGTTTATACCAAGTCAAATGAGTTTTATCATGCTTAAGTGATATAATAAATGCAAGATCACATATTGATTAATCATGTTTAAGTGACAAAACAATATATAAAAAATAGATACACTCTTAAATTATCAAAATGAAAACACATACTTGAGCCAAATAATACATCAACAAAAAGTACAACCTATTAAAACTAAATTACATTAATATAGGATTTTTAGTTCAAGCCTTCCATATTATATTTTCTAAGATCTAAGGAGTATTAATAAAAGGGTAGATTTCATATATAAAGTTACAACTTCCACCAACAACTCTTCCACCTTCTTTCCCATCACAACAACTTGGAAGTTCAGTAATAATACCCTCAAGACACTTTTTACAATCCTTATTTGTAAGATCTCTTGTACACTGAACCAACCCATACAATTTCTTATTTTCTTCAATATCCATTTCTCCAATTGCATACAAGTTCTTCTTTTTATAAGCATTTTCAGCCAAACTTCCCAACAACTCCTTAGTCTTTGCATTGAAATATTCAGGGTTGCTCACAACTTGAACATTCGACATGTAAAACTTGTACGTATTATCGATTATTCCTAGAAAATCTTTGTTGGAATATTTCAAGAGACAATTATCGTACCATATTATGGCTTCTTTATCGTAAGGACAACGTTTTCCAAGTTCTTCACTAGCATCTAATACACAAGATTTGCAATTATTGCTTGAAACATCGCCACGACATAGAGAAAGTCCATTTGTTTGATCAGGATTTTGACCAATTGAGCTAGTTGAAAATCCTGTTGGAGGAGTTTTTAAGTAGAGATCACCTAAGAGATATTTCAAATTTTGTGCATAGTAACTATTAGCTGTGAAATTACCAGATTTTGAACAAAAATGGAATAGTGGATCTGTGGAAATTACTGTTGCAATGGATGAAAGAAAAAATAGACAAGAGATTAATTTTGAGGAAGACATATTTTTGATGGAACAAAAAATGAGATGGTATAAAATTTATTTGGTGCACCACTTTATATAGTGCAAAAAAATGGATCATAGTCATATAGTTGCTGACTTTTTCTTGTATTTGTTTCGGCTGGTAAACTGACTATTTCTTCTTTGATTCACTCTTCTTCTCTTATTTAATACAAAAAAGTGTTAACGCAAGATTTCTGAAATTTTTCAGTTTATTTCACTTTTTATTTGTTAGAAATTAATTAGGAAATTTTATTATTTAACTGTAATATGTCAATTTTTTCAATATCAAATAACCATGACAAGGCGGTATTTTTTTTAATCAATTTGATACGATTCGTTGTTTTAGTAGCCGTGCATGTGATTATTCAAGTTCATGATAGGCGTATGAACTTGGCGGGATTTGATTTTTGGATTTTACCTAAACCCCCCCCCCCCCCCCCCCCCGATGAACGGATACTGTCATATCATTTAAAAATTATTAAATTAGCTATGAACTTCGTTACTAATTAATATTTCAGAACTAGCATATATAATCTTATGATAATTTATCATGATCCGTCGCTAAATAATGTTAATGACAATTTTTGATGTTTAACTATAAAATTTATCTTGTTCTTTAATAGTAGTGTGCACAATTGGGCAAGAAAAAATTACTAGCTGTATAAAAGATTAACACAATGTAACCACTGAATGATAAAACCAGGACATGCAATCCAATCTGAATCACAATATGTAGTGATAGTGCAATCTGCACTATTTGGACAAATATTCCTAAGCAAGGATCATTTTTAAGATACCTTAATACATAGTAAGCAGCTTTGAGGTGTGGCTCTCTGGGGAGAGATAATTGACTAAGGTTTGGACACTGAAGGCTATGTCCAAGCTTGTTTTGGTCAAAAAGTTTAATTTGCCTATTAACTTCCTGTAATATGTGGGACCTTTCAACAAAGTACCTTCATTAGCTTTGAGTTTAACTGTGGATTCAAGAGGTGAGATGATTGGTTTGCAATCTAAACAATCAAATTCTTGTAATAAATCTGTGGTGAATTTTCTTTGAGAGATTAAGATCCCAGTGTCCTTGTAGAGTATTTTCAATCCTAGAAAGTATTGGAGCCTTCCAAAATCTTTTATCTTGAACTCATCGTGGATAAAAATTTTCAGAAAGGTGATCTCATTAACATCAATACCTGTCAAGATCACATCATTAACAAATATAGCAACAAAAACTAGTGAGGTGCCAGTCTTTCTATAGAATGAGGAGTAATCACTATTTGAATGAGAATAGCCCTTTGAACACAATACTTGGGCCTACTTGTCATACCACTATCTACTTGCTTGTTTCAGTCCATATAGAGACTTTTTGAGTCTAAAGACTAACCTTGTGTCCTCCACTATGAGACTTGGAGTTGTGCATTGTTCACATCCTGTAGAATGCACACTTCCTTATTCAGATTTACATGGAGGACTGTATTGTTCACAAGCAGCAGGTACATATTTCATTCATTCTTTACAACTATACTGATTAAGGTCCTAATAGTGGTCATCTTGACCATTAGAGAGAAAGTCTCATTTTAGTTAATACCAACTTGTTAAAACCTCTTCATAATAAGCCTGACTTTATATCCTTCTATTGGCCCATTAGCTTTGTGTTTGATTTTATAAACCCACCTACACCCTATTTCCTTCTTCCTTATAGGTAGCTTAACAAGATCCCAAATGTTATTAGTATATAGGGCTTCAGATTATGATGTCATTGTTGCTTGCCAAGCGGGATCAAGCACTGTCTCTTCATATGAACATGGTTCACTATCATGAGAAATACTCCTAACTTGCTATTGACTATCTTGATTGAAGTTGTTAAGTGACAAATGGTGCTCATAAAAAACAAGGTGAGAAGATGAGGTTGATGTTATAAATAGGGCAAGGAGTAATTGTATTATTTCAAATAGGTAGGGATGCTATGTGGTCTGTTGGATCTTTTAAGTTTTGGTAACTGATCTTGATGAGTAATGGTTTCTGGTAAGGTAGGGTGGTATGTGATCTTGTGGATCTTCTAAGATTTGGTGTTTAGTCTTGGTGAGTAGTGGTTTCTAGCAAAAAATAGTCTCTTAAGGATTTGTCATTTGGTCGTGATGGATCAGGAGCCAAAAGAGGACCACTGTTATATGAAAATGGCACTTGTTGGGGTGTTGTGGTTTCATCATCCAACATATAAGCATTGTTTAAAACACTATGAGTAGAGTTCAACTTGTTTGGATTAGTAGTTAATTTTTTAATATTGTGTCAAAACTAAAATCAGATTCAGAATCAGAAAGTGCAAAAGGAAAGACATTCTTATAAAATGACATGTCTCTGAAAATATGTATCCTCTTGGTGCTCAAGTCAAGGACTGTGAAGTCTGAGCCATTGTCAGTTTTAATTGATTTGATAGTGATTCTGAACTGATTTTTCACAAGAGATATGAAAGATGTCATGGTCTGTAAAGTGTTGTCTTTGCAATTAAGAAGTTGAGTCCATGTTGATCTACAGAAACCATCAATTATGGTCAAAAAATACTTATAATTATCATGGTTTAGGACTTGATAAGGTCTCCGCAGGTCCATGTGAAGTAGGTCGAAAGATTTGGTGCTGAAAACGGTGGTTTTTGTTGGGATTGGAAATCTAACTTATCTAGCCATGGGGCAGAAAATGCACATGAAAGATTGTTTGTGTGAGAAGGTTATGGGAATGAAGGAAGTTCCTTTCATTTTCACAAAAGGCTCATATCCTAGTCTATTGTGCCAAACTAATCAATATTATTTTATGAGGCATGCATGATATGAGAGAATTATTAATAAAAGAGGATGACACATAATCATTCATATTAGAAAATGTAGTAGTGGAATCAAAAATAGGAAGCACAATTTTATTGCTTGAGCTTGTGGATCTTACATGTGTAGTGGTATGTATGTGTGTGGTGATTTTATCACTACACTTGAGCTTGTGGGTATTACATGTGTAGTGGTGTGTGTGTGCGTGGTGATTTTATCACAAGTAAATAGACTAGAAAGGCTAGAAAGACCAGGCAAAAGACTACATGATCTATTACTAAAAGGAACTGAAGAAAAAGGTAAAATAGAAAAAACAGACATGAAGTTAAGTAATACACTTTTTGAAACAATAGAAGCAAGAGCAAAACAAGAAGTATGACATCTTGAGCACAATAAATAGAGTTAATTTTTTGCCTTACCAGTCTTTGGAGGACTCTTTAGTGAAGGGCCTTGTATAAAATAAGAAGAGCTGCGGAAACTAACAACTCTTTTGAAATGTGAAGCTAAACAATGCAATAATATCAAGTTGAACTTGAATCTAGGTAGAAATACCACTTTATACAAAGTTAGTTAAGGAATTAAACATGTTTCACCAATTTTAATCACTTTCACCCTATAGCCATTTGGAAGGGTAACTAGAAAAGGATAAGGCAAAGGTATGATATTGGTAAGTAGTGCTTTGTTAAAAGCCATGTGGTGTGTGGCCCTTGAGTTTAGGATCCAAGAGTCAACAGATAGTTTGAAGCATTTACATGATAAGCTACCAATATCAGTAATTAAAGAGTAATATGCTTGAATATCTGCAAAGTTCACAGCTCCACCTATAATGTTATTCATAGCCTCTCTTGCAGTGTTGCCAGTGTTATTTCCTCCCTAAATTCGAATGTGTTACAGCAAGGTCACTAATTGATCAAATTGTTGCTTGGTTAGGACTTGACTTTGCTTCTCATGGATATATCTTTCATCACTCCTCTTATGAACTTTTCCTTTGTTTATCTTCCAATTTTTTTCTATCATTTTCTCAAAAACTTCATAAGCAATGGTTGTTGATCCTGCATTTTTTTAGTGAACTTAAAATTTTGAGAAAATCCATGGAGTCTGTAGCATTTGTCCTTGGTATGTCCAGGCTTCTTACAGTACTCAAAAAATATATTGAACCTATTTGGAGGTCCACTGCTCCGACTGTTCTTATATGGAGTATAGTTTGTTCTAAATTCGTGTTAGTGTTGGAAGCATTCACATGAAGAGATGTTGATTTCAAATTGAATTTGTTATGAGGCTTGACCTCTCTTTGCCCTTCTTTTCGGGCAAGAATAGAGAAGTCATGAGCCATTGTAGGCAATGACTTCATCATTAAGATACTATCCTTTGTTACTGTGTATATTTCATTCAATCCCATTAAGAATTGAATGAGTCTCCTGTCTTGCTCAGCTTTGTGCATTTTCGTCTTTCCACCACAAGTGCACAAGCATGTGAATGGTGAATTTGTATTTGGAGTGCTAAGATCTTCCATAGCTTCCTCATTTTAGTGTAGTATGTAGTAACATTAAGGTTGTTTTGATTGAGTTCATTGATCTTTTTTGCTCTATTAGTATAATTATATCTGTCCTCTAACTCCTCCCAAAGTTCTTTGTTATCGTTAATAAATTGTAGGTTGTCCCTAAGATACTTCAACAAAGAATTCAAAATTCATAAGGTTACCGTATTATTGCATCTCTCCCATTGTGCGAAGCTAGCTGAGTCTGGATGTGGATTGTCGATTTTTTCATTGATTATTTACAGATAATGCTCAAAAACTGCTCGTCTTCATGAACAGTATCCAGGTCCATCAAAAATCACTGGAATAATTATAGATTCAATACTTTCAGATGGATGTATATGGAATACACCAGTCAAATCTGCAAATTCCTGAGTTGGAGCTCGATTTTCGGTTGGAACTCAATCTGTAGCTTCCTGATATTGATTTGATTCTATAATCTCAAACAAATATGAATATACAACGATTTTCAGTATGGAACTGATGTCAATTTGAAGCAAAAGGACGAGTAACGAAGCAGAGAAATGAAAAAGGAAAAACTGGAAATTGAAGTTTTGATAGAAAGATGAATGATTGCGGAAGAAACTAACCTTTACGGCTATAATACCATGTTGAATTACAGAAAATTTATGGAGAATTCTAATTCTCCATTGATGAAAACTTGAACAATTTCTGTTAACCTACAACTAAAACTGCAATTGAACAAAGAGGAGCAAAGAAGAATGAAGACTATGATTTAGAAATGAAAAGTGACTCATTTCGTGATTGTTGTTTATTATTTATACAAACACAAGATCAAGAAAAATATTTAAAAATCTAACTGGTTTACTGCACAACACCAATCTAAAAAATAACTAACTGATTTAACAGCTAATTTAAATATCCGGCCAGCTAATCACTTTCAACCAACTTAACCTTAAACACTAAAATAAACCAAACTCTATCTTAACATGCCGATTGACTTAAAATCTTATTCGTATCTTGTTATTCCACTGAATTGCTCTTTAATGATATCATGGATTTATAACTCTCATTTTGATTACTTCATATATTTGTGAATTATTCATAGAGTGTTCTTTTCTAAAAAAATTTAACTTGTCTAATGTATTAAAAATAAATTTTCCTTTATGCTTGTCACTATATCAAAATAGAAATTTAGAGTCAGTTAGTTAGCAACAACTTATCAATTGCCACTAATTTATATTCAGTCAAATATTAGTTAATTATTAAAAGCAATTAGTGTAGCTTTTTCAACATCACCTCTAATTCTTCTAACTTCTCTCCAATTTTGTTTTTCTTCTAAAATTTCCTCTAATTCTGAAGTCTACGCATGAGGGACAGTTGACCAATTATGGTCGTTGAATCTCAATAGTTGTGATTCAAAATAGGTTTGTCCCATATTCCCCTTTTACAATGCTCTCGTGAAGTTGCTCACGAATTAAAGTGAGGCCATGCCAGCCCAATCCAACTCTTGAATTAAGTGAGATTGAGCTTAAAAAATTTTATTCTATTTAGGAACGAGGTTTTTTAGCCTAGTCTCATTTGGCCCGCCAGACTCCTAGGCTCAACCTTCGAGCCTCAGAGGCCAGCCCATGGGTCGTGAATTTTAAAAATATTTTTATATATATTTTAAGTAGTGTTTCATTTTGTCAAATCTTCAGCAATTAAGCAATTGGGGTAATTATAACTATGAATCTTTGACCTCTTTTACTTTTGTATTTATGCTTAAGTTTTTATTTCTCCTTTCTTGTCTAGTTTATGAAAAAATGATAATATGATGTATGTTGTTCTAATGAATCCTATGAATGTTGATTGTTGTATCTTGCATATTATGTTGTTTTGTAAGTATTACACTAAAGTGTGTCATGAATATGAGAATTTTTGATGTATTGGTATTGTGTTCATCAATGTTCGATAGTCTCTCTAAGAGGCCAATATTGTTTATCTCTTGATTGAAGAGCCAACCCGTAGCCCGCTTAGGGCTGGGTTATGCTGCTATTTTATAGGCCCTTAAGTTAAAAAAGTCAGCCCGTCTTAACTCATTGAATTCATTAGCCCTTTAGAGTTGAGTTGGGTTAGACCAATCCATTCTCACAGCGCTAATTGTGACAGTAAAGTCCATTCTTACTAAGGAACTGAAAGAAGCCCCAAAAACAGAAGAAAAGGTGGAAAGTCGTTACTTTTGGTGGTCTTTCTTTTTGGCTGACTCGTCTAAGTGCTCTCCTTTGTCTCATTGCTTATCTCGTAATCATTCAAATCTGCCCCTAAAGCTAGCTCCTAGGTTTTATTCGATCACGAATTACCAAAAAATCGCTTACTAGTATGCCTGTGCCAAAAGACCTTCTCGCAGATGATTTTTAGTCATTATGTCACTTATAATATCTCGACATGCATTTAAGTCCTCTTCAAGAAATTACATCATTGTAATAATTTGATATCACTACTATATATATCAAAGTAAATAAACATATTTGTCCATTCTGTATTCACCTTACATACAGTAAGTCAAACAAAGCAAAAACAAGAAGTACAATACAAGCTATATTCAGTTATAAAATGATATTAACTTAACAATTTAAGAAAGAAAATAGAGTAAGAGAAAGGAGAGAAACTGGAGAGTATATTTTTTCTTATATCTGTTCGTGTATGCCTTTGCCTATATATAGGCATAAGATGGAGAACAAGTACCAAATGGGCAAGTTGCTCACTTAAAAGTGGGACCCACTTAAAAAATGACATCCACCATTTCTTCAACACTCCCTTTTGGATGTCCACGTGAAATATGTCTCGTGAAAAACTTTACAAGACATAATATACATATTTATCGTGAACATCCATAAATCTTGTGCCTCGTTAAAACCTTACTAGGAAAAACCCAATGGGAAAAAGCTTAATAAAGAAAAAAGAGTACACATCTAGTAATACACCTTGAGTGCTGCTTCATTAAAAACCTTATCGAGAAAACTCAGTGGGAAAAAACCTTGGTTAAGAAAAAAAAGTGCAGCACGTATTTTACTCTCCCTAATGAAAACTTCATTTGATATTTTGGAGACGACGCATTCCAACCTTATATCTTAATTTCTCCAAAGTTGATGTTGGTAATGCCTTTGTGAATAAATCTGTAAGATTATCACTTGAACGAACTTGTAGTACATTAATATCATCATTCTTCTGAAGATCATGTGTTAAGAATAATTTTGGTGAAATATGTTTCGTTCATCTCCTTTTATGAAGCCACCTTTCAATTGAGCTATGCACGCGACATTGTCTTCGAATATAATTGTGGGTACTTTGACATCATTTTCTAGGTCGCATCTTTCTCTGATGAACTGTATCATCGATCTCAACCACACACATTCTCTATTTGCTTCATTAATTGTTATTATTTCAGCATGATTTGAAAAAGTAGCAATAATATACTGTTTTGTAAATCGTCATGATATAGCAGTTCCTCCGTGTGTAAATAGATAGTCTGTCTCAGATCGAATTTTATGTGGGTCTGATAAATAACCTGCATCTGCTTAACCAATAAGGTTTGTACAACCTTTGTTAGTATAAAACAAACTCATATCAATAGTATTCTTTAGGTATCGCAAAATATGCTTGATATCGTTCCAATGCCTTCATATTTGAAATGAACTATACCTTGCCAGTAAATTAACAGAGAATGTTATATCATGTCTGATTGCGTTAGCAAGGTACATAAGTGCACCAATAGCACTGAGATATGGCACTTCAGGACCCAGAAGTTCTTTATTCTTTTCTAGAGGTCGAAATAGATCTTTTTCCACTTCAAGTGATCGAACAACCATTGGAGTACTTAATGGATGTGATTTTTCCATGTAAAATCGTTTTACGATTTTCTCAGTGTAGGCAGATTGATGGACAAAGATCCTATCTGCTAAATGTTCAATTTGCAGACCTAGACAAAGTTTTGTCTTTCTCAGATCTTTCATCTCAAATTCTTTCTTTAGATATTCAATCGACTTTTGGACCTCTTCAGATATTTCAATGAGATTTATGTCATCAACATAAACGGCGAGTATAACAAACTCTGATTCCGTTTTCTTAATAAAAACGCATGGACAAATAACATCATTTATATAGTCTTCATTTATTAAGTACTCACTAAGACGAGTATACCACATACGCCCTGATTGTTTCAAACCATATAATGATCTTTGTAGTTTTATTGAGTATATCTCTCAAGACTTATTATATGCTTTAGGCAATTTTAATCCTTCTGGGATTTTCATGTAAATTTCATTATCAAGTGAACCATAAAGGTAAGCTGTAACTACATACATTAGATGTATTTCAAGATTTTTATGTACAGCTACACTGATGAGATATCTAAATATTATTTCATCAATGACAGGTGAATATGTTTCTTCATAATTGACCCCGGGTCTTTGAGAGAATCTTTGTGCAATAAGGCGTGCCTTGTATCTTACAATTTCATTTTTTTCATTTTGTTTTCGCACAAAAATCCATTTATAGCCAACTGGTTTCACACCTTCAGGGGTTTAGACCATAAGTCCAAAAACCTCACGTTTAACAAGTGAGTCTAATTCTGATTGAATTGCCTTTTGCCATTCTGGTCAATCATATATATGTCGACATTCTTCGACGGATTAAGGCTCAAAAGTTTCACTATCTTGCATGAGGTTAATTACAACATTATATGCAAAAATATTATCCACCATAATTTTTGATAGATCAAAATTTATCTCATCACCGGTAGAACTTATTGAAAGTTCTTCATTCACTTGAATCTCAGATTCACTGATTTCTTCAGAAATATCAGGAATACTTAAATCTTGACCTTCTTCAGGAGGTTCTTGTGTAGTATCATCTTTATTATTTCTTACGCTTCTCTTTCTAGGATTTTTATCCTTTGAACCCAATGTTCTACCACGCTTCAGGCGTGTTTGAGATTCAGAAGTTATGATACTAGTAGATGATCCTTTTGGGATATCAATCCGGATAGGCACATTCACTGCAGGAATATGTGACTTAGTTATCCATTTCAAATCAGTAAATGCATCTGCCATTTGATTTGTTATTTTCTGTAAGTGGATGATCTTCTGGACCTACTGCTCATATGTGCGGTACATGGATCAAAATGAGATAGTGATGACATATTTCACGCAATTTCTTTTTGGAGTTCCTTTTTCTCTCCTCTTAATGGCGAAAAAGTTGTTTTATCAAACCGACAATCTACAAATCGAGAAGTGAATAAGTCTCCAATCAACGGTTCAAGGTATCGGATTATAGAGGGTGAGTCAAACCCAACATATATGTCCAACCTTCGTTGAGAGCCTATCTTTGTACGTTATGGTGGTGCTACAGGCACGTATACCGCACAACCAAAAATCCTTAGATGAGTTATATTTGGCTCATGTCCAAATATTAATTGTGACAGAGAGTATTTATTATAATGTGTCGGTCTGAGATGTACAAGTGCTGCTGCATGTAAGATAGCATGACCTCAAACAATAATTGACAATTTTGTTTTCATTAGTAAAGGTCTTGCTATCAATTGTAGGCGCTTTATAAATGACTCTGCAAGGCCATTTTGAGTATGAACATGAGCAACAGAATGTTCAATTTTTATTCCAATTGATAAGCAATAATCATTAAAAGCTTGGAATGTAAATTCTCTAACATTATTAAGGCGAATGGCCTTAATTGGAAAATTTGAAAATTACGCTTTCAATCTTATTATTTGTGCTAACAACTTCGCAAATGCGAGGTTGCGGGATGATAAGAGGCACATGTTATAACCCGTACTTTGCACCTAAGGACATGTTGGGAATACTTGTAACAAGTCAAGGGTAAGACTATGCTTGGTCTTATTATATACAAGTTTCTATTGATTAAGTTGGGAGGTGGAATTATTGGAAAAGTTAAAGGGCAAAATTAGAATTTCACATGTGGAAATACTATAAAAGTTAAAGGGCAAAATTGGAATTTCACATGTGGAAATACTATAAAAGGTTAGGGGTAAAATTGGAATTTCACATGTGGAAATACCATAAAAGGTTAGGGGTAAACTTGGAATTGTACATATGGAAATACTATAAAAGGTTAAGGACAAAGGTGGAATTTCAACTTGGAATTTTTAGGAAAGGTGAGGGGCAAAATGGTAATTTCACATGGAAACCTCTTAGTCATAAAATCCTAGAGATTTCTAGACATTTTGAGAGAATTAGAAGAAGAAAAATTTGAGGAAAAAATATGAGAGAAAATCGGCCATGAGAGAGTAATATTAACTCTCCAAATTTCATCCCCAAAAATTATAATTTTCTAGTATTCCTACTAAGTCAAGGGTGCTCTACAACATGGTGTAGTTGTTTTGGAAGTTTGGAGATTTTTTTTCATTGATTTGGAAGTGAAGAAGTTAGAAGAAAAAGGTAAGAATTGATTCATTTTATTATGTTATGAAGTTTTGTGTATGTTATAGTATGTGGAGGTGTATGGAATTTATGAAAATATGGAAGTTTTCATGGTAATATGATGCCATGTATACATGTTCTTATATGAGTAAGAATTATGTAAATTTTGTGTAGTATTTTTGTGTAGTATTTTTGTGTAGTATTTGGATGGTGGTTATGTTAATTATTTGGTGTTGAAAATGAAAGTTGGATGAGATTAATTGAAGTTGGAAATAAGAGTTAAGTGATGAGATGGAAAAAAAAATTAAGGTTGCATAGCTTGCTAGTTGTTGTTGTAATTTTTGGAAAATAGGGAAACTTAAATGGTGTATTTGGTATTAAACTAGTTTGTAGGAATTATATAATTTGAGTGTTATATTATAAGAAGATGGAGGTAAATTATTAAAAGTATGGATTGTGTTGTTGGTTGTGAAGTTGAAGAAAGAAAATGAATTTTAATATTTTTATTGTATTTATGGAATTTTTAAGTGAAGTATGGAATTGAAAAAAAGAATTGGATAGCTTACTTGGAATATTTTTCACTTATGTTGGAATGAGTTGAAACTAATTATGGATATGAGATATTCATATTTATTTGGAAATGCAAAGTTTGGTTGAAAGTTGTTGCACTAATTGGAAAATTACACCAATTTATATTATGGTGTGTTTAAATTGATTATTGATGAAATTGGTGTTGTTGTTGGCTTGGTTGTTGATATTGTGGCCGAGTTGTAATCTCGGGGTTGCTATATATATAGGGGAGATGCTGCCGAAATTTTTGTAGACAAGTATTGGAAAATTGAATTCTTAAAGTCTTATGAATAGTAATTGGTAAATGTGACCAATTGTAGATTTTGGAGGAAACGAGAATTGAATTTGGACAATCGTAAAACGTCAAAAAGGTATGTAAAGCTTTACATTTTCTTCTCTTGGCATGTCCTAGATGTAATAGGATTGAATACGAAACTCGGGGATCACTCTACTCTTCGGAATCGACGTTCGAAAATTTCCCTTTTCTATTCAATGTAATTGAATTAGGTAATTATGAATAGTTTTGGAAAAATTGTCTAAACTTCTAGATTTTTCACAAATGAATTCCGAATACCTTGAAACTCCTCTAAATAATGTTATGAAGTCTAACGCACGTGATTTGTATACGCCACCTCATTTGACCGAGGTGGGCCCCACTATTCCGAAATTTTCTTCGTTATTCCGTTTGAATTACGGTAGGTAGAATTTGAAAGAAACCCTTTGCTATGCTTCCTAATATTATATGAATAATTATTCCGTTAATTCCCATAATATATTTTGAAAGTACATAGATGATTCGGAAAATACTATTTTTACGTAAACTATGGTGATATTGGAAGTACTTGTACTACTATTATTATTCAAGTTTCCTTTTATGATCTGTTATCGAAATTATACCATCGAGTCTGTATAAATGTTTTGTAATTTAAATTGCATTTAGTTTCTCACTACTCCACTCGTGGATGCCTCAATGCTTCTTTCACTGAGCCTGGGCCAGGATATGTTTTCGTGCGTATTTCTCTGCATTGTTCGCCGTGTCCCGACGTGAGGGGGCAGGTATGACATGTACCATGGGGTGGTAAATATTATGCCACGGAGTTATGCTGTGCCATGTACATATATGTTTGTGATATGATATGATATGATTTGATATGGCCATCTGATATGATATGATTTGTTACGGAGATATTCCCTACTCTGGTATTATGCTGTGCCGTGGTGCTGATGATGGGAGGGCAACCACACTTTGTTCACCGAGTCCCTAAGGAGGCCGGATATGGCATATGTCTTTACATATATGATTTGAGATTTTGATAAGCATTTTGAAATTCTAAACGTTGATTTTATGTTTTGCATATACTATTCAGATTATGATTTTATATAGTTCAGTGCATGCTTTACATATTCAGTACATTTTCCGTACTGACCCCCTTTCTTCGGGGGCTGCGTTACATGCCCGCAGGTACCGACGTTCGTTGTGCTGAGCCGCCTGTTTAGGACATCTGCTGTGTTATTGACAGTGCTCCTTTGTTCGGACCTTGTATTTTGGTACTGACTCTATCTCTGTATATTTGTATATATTGGTCAGGGGTACGACGGGGCCCTGTCCTGTCTTATGACTATGTTATCATCTGTAGAGGTCTGTAGACAGAGTTATGTCGTGGGTTTTAGATGTATGGTTTGGATTTTTGTGTGTTTTGTGACAGCCTTTCAACTCTCGTGCGTATATTTACTTCTATAATATATTTAGCAATTTCTACTAATCAATACATTTGTTTATTCGGAAAAAAAAATAGATTAATTTGGGATAAGGGTACGTTTGGGTGCCCAACTCGGACACCAGTCACGGCCTACGGGGTTGGGTCGTGACAGCACACATGAGACCATCTAAATGACACATCTATTAGAACCATAAAATATCTAAATAATCCACTAGGTGGATGAATAGGTCCACATATATCTCCATGTATACGCTCTAAAAATCTAGGAGATTCGATGTCAACCTTCAGGGTCGATGGTCTGGCAATTAATTTGCTTTGATAACAAGCAACACATGAAAATTCATCATTCGTAAGAATCTTCTAGTTCTTTAACGAATGTCCAGCTGAATTTTCAAGGATTCGTCTCATCATTATTAATCCAAGATGACCTATTCGATCATGTCATAGCACAAATCTATTTAGATCAGTAAACTTCTGTTTTACGATCATATGTGCTTCAATTGCACTAATTTTTGCATAATATAGGCCAGACGACAAAGTTGGTAATTTTTCCAAAACATATTTCTGGCCTGAGAAACTCTTTGATAGATCAAGATATTCAATATTTATTTCATTTTGTATCTCAACATGATATCCATTTCTGCGGATATTTTTAAAATTTAACAAGTTTCTTGGGGATTTAGAAGATAATAGTGGCAATAAAACAGCCATTTCATTATTTTTTTTACGCAATTTAAAGATTAAGTATCTTCTATAACAATTCTTGTCCCCTTAGGAAGAATTATAATAGCTCTTCCGGAACCTTCAATTATTTTTGAATTACCAGAAATTGTAATAAAATTTGTTTTCTTTCTAAGCAAGTTGGAAAAATATTTCTCATCTTTAAAAATAGCATGAATTGTTCCACTATCAATTACACAAATATCCTCATAATTGATCATTGATCCAAACAAAATTTGAGGCATATCCATATTTTTCTTCAAAAAAAAATAAAGTAAATATTATAATTAATATATGGTTTATTACACAAATTTTATTTATTTACATGGACTAGGAAAATACAAACATAATATTTAGTACAGATAAAATAAAAAAATGATTTAAATATTATTAGTCTTATTAATATTCATATTTTCTTCTGGAAAATTAAAAAAAATCAGCTACATCCAGATGTATAGGCGCAATATTATCCTCAGAAATAAAATTTGTCTATGAATTATTTTTTTCTCTTTTCAAGGACGCCTGATATAGCTGAACCAAACGTTTTGATGACCGGCAAGTCCATGATCAGTGCTCCATACCTCCAGATCTATGACATACACTTTCTAAATTTTTCTTCGGTAAAGCTTCTGGCCTTTTGCTCTGCCTTTTATAGTGCTGATTATTTCTCGATTCCAACCGACCATCATGATTATAATTTCTTCTTCGACCACGACTACGACTGGGGCCATGACCTCTTTCGCGTTAGTTATAATTTGTCTGATTCACTTCAGGGAGTGACAAAGAACCAACGGGCCGACTATCATGATTTTTCATTAATAGTTCATTGTGGCGTTTAGCAATAAAAATGTAAGATAGTAATTCAAAATATATTTTAAAATATTTTTCACGATATTGCTGCTACAGGAGCATATTCGCAGGTGAAAATGTGGAGTATGTTTTTCAAATTTATCTTGCTCAGTTATTTCGTCTCCACATAAATTTAACTGAGCTATAATTCTAAACAAGACAGAATTATATTCAGTTATATTTTTTAAATCCATTAATCGCAAGTTTAGCCAATCATGATGTGTTTGTGGAAGCATGACCAACTTCAGGTGGTCATATCTTTCTTTTAAATTTTTTCACAATTTAAGGGGATCTTTTAATGTGAGATATTGTAATTTTAATCCCTCTTCAAGATAGTGGCAGAGAAATATCATGGTTTTGGCACGGTCTTGACTAGATGCCATATTTTCATCTTTGGTGGTGTCTGCCAGATCCATCGATTCTAGATGTATTTCGGTATCTAGCGCTCATGATGAGTATCTTTTTCCAGAAATATCAAGAACAACAAATTCAAGTTTTGAAATATTAAACATGTTAAGAAAATAAAATTATTACCCCTTTTATTACCTTCTTAAAAATATAGCTCAAAGCGACTGAAGCTCGTGCTGATAACGCGTTATAAAATGAGATTAACTTAACAATATAAGAAAGAAAATAGAGTTAGAGAAAAGAGAGAAACCGGAGAATATATTTTTTCTTATATCTGTTCGTGTACCCTTGCCTATATATAGGCATAAGATGAAGATCAAATACCAAATGGAAGGAAAAGTTGCCCACTTAAAAGTGGGACCACTTGGAAAATGACATCCACCATTTCTTAAACATATTCAACAAAATTACATCAATCTATTTTTTTGATTGAAGCCATACCATATTATATCATCTTTTGAGCATTAGCAATATAGTATTATATATATTTTTTCTAAGTTTTAAGGAGTATTAATAAAAGGGTATATTTCATATCTAAAGTTGCAACTCCCACCAACAACTCTTCCACCTTCTTTCCCATCACAACAACTTGGAAGTTCAGTAATAATACCCTCAAGACATTTTTTACAATCCTCATTAGAAAGATCTCTTGTACATTGAACCAATCCATACAATTTCTTATTTTCTTCAATATCCATTTCTCCAATTGCATACAAGTTCTTCTTTTTATAAGCATTTTCAGCCAAACTTCCCAACAACTCCTTAGTCTTTGCATTGAAATATTCAGGCTTGCTCACAACGCGAATGTTCCACATGTAAAACTTGTACGTATTATCGATTATTCCTAGAAAATCTCTGTTGGAATATTTCAAGAGACAATTATCGTACCATATTATGGCTTCTTTATCGTAAGGACAACGTTTTCCAAGTTCTTCACTAGCATCTAATACACAAGATTTGCAATTATTGCTTGAAACATCGCCACGACATAGAGAAAGTCCATTTGTTTGATCAGGATTTTGACCAATTGAGCTAGTTGAAAATCCTGTTGGAGGAGTTTTCAAGTAGAGATCACCTAAGAGATTTTTCAAATTTTGTGCATAGTAACTATTAGCTGTGAAATTATCAGATTTTGAGCAAAAATGGAATAGTGGATCTGTGGAAATTACTGTTGCAATGGATGAAAGAAAAAATAGACAAGAGATTAATTTTGAGGAAGCCATATTTTTGATGGAGAAAAAAATGAGATGGTATGTAGAACATGTGGAGAACCATTTCATATATAATACTTGTAGAGGGTAGAAAAATCAAAACATACAGCCATAATTGCTGACTTTTTCTTTATTGTTAATTTTTTATATTTTTTGCAATTTTTATGGTTTTGGGTAGGAAGTTGAGTAATTTCGTTTTGTTCCTATCGAAGGTTTGAACAGTAGTATGTTGTTGGAAAATTCATAAAATACAAGTGTTAAATCACAAAATTTCTGAATTATTTCAATTGCTTTTTTTATTCACTAATATATTTTTTAGAGTCCAAAACAAATTATATATATATACATATGCAATTTTTTAGAGTCCAAAACAAATTATATATATATACATATGTATATTATATAATTGGATGTCACTTTCTCTACCCTTTTTCCCTTGTGCGTTTTCCCTCTTTCTTCTATTTCTTCTCCGTCACTAACTTCTGTCCCACCAAATTGAGGAATCAACTTGTGTCAATTTGTTACTTTCTTTATTTGTAGTGGTTATAAATAGTTACTGCAAATGTAAATATACATACAAAAAAATATAATTTCATCTGCTCCTTTCTATTTTCTCTTACTCTCCACTTCTTATTTTGCTAAGTTAATTTATTTTATAATAATATTTGTATTGGTTGTTGCATTAGAATTTTTATTTGTTAATCATTTTGTTTAATCTTAGCTTATAAATATGAAAAAGAAAGAAATTTTTGATAGTTCATTGTCTTCGACTTGTCATTTGCTTTTTCAGATTCTTTCGAAATTTCCCTCCTCCAATTCTTTATTCTTTGAGAAAAGAACATACGGAATTTTTTTCATATTTTATTGTTTTCGACTTGTCGTTTGCCTTTTCAAATTCTTTCAAGATTTTCTTATTCAATTCTTTATTTTTTGAGAAAAGAACCTAATGGAAGGGTTGATTTGCGGATGAGGAATTAGCATATTGACTCGCTTTCATCCTCTCCGTTCATAGACCAAGGCAAACTCTTTTTAGTAAGTATTAGTGTTCAATAATCAATAAAAAGGCTAGTTCGCTTGTTCATAATTTATAACTAACTCGAATATTTTTGATATTTTCTACTCGATTTTAAAAAAAAAATAAAAAAAAAAAAGAAAGGAGCGAAGTACTACAAAAAGAACTCTGTTCCTTTTTTTAGTCTATCTATAAGAACACATAGATTGTGATAACCAAATAATCATATTGTGATTAATCAACTTGCTTAGGAAATATATCATTCAATTGTACTTAAGCAATAGTCAAATAATAGGACACCAATAATAGAATTAAGTAATTGATGTAGCAAATCACTTTTTGATTTGTCCATTTATTGAGTTCAATTTTCATCACACAATAACTCATTTCATTAAAAATAAAATAAAAATTTTAAATTATTTTTTCTAAATAAGAAGTACAATATTCATTTTTGAATAAATTAAAAAATAAAAATATATGACATATAAATTGAAAGTATCAAATTTTTTTCTCGTATAGATATATTCCCCCTTGATCTAATCAATCTAATCAGCCATTCAATTGTTTTTGAACTAATTAGTGCCAAGTTCCACAAAGATATTAATTAATCAAACATTTAAAAGTAGATATAATGGATTATTAGAGTATTTAATGACCAGTAAATATACACTAAGACCCAGTGTGATGGAGCCTGAATTTATGTGAGTTGTGAGCGTAAAAGTTTGAATATGATGAACAAAAGAAAAAGTAAAAGTTTGAATATATATACTCTCTCCTCCGGTCCATTTTTACCTATCGTTCTTACTAAAATTATATTGCTAGACATAATTATCATTTTATAAAATCAAAATATAATTAGCTAGTAATTCCACATTTATTCTTACTCAATAAATGTGAAGAGAGATTAATTAATGTGACAAAAAAGAAAATAATATATAAATTGAGATTAAAGAAGAAGAATTTAATCAAATTACTCTTTTAGTTAAATATCTTGTATAGTAAAATTATTATATGTATGATTATACAGGCCAGATGTAATTCGATTTTTTTTTAAAATAATAATAATTAACAATTGGTGGGGTTTATAAGCCATCACAAATTAAAGTTCTATATAAATATTGGTATCATACTATGACGGTTATAAATCTCCACAAGTTTAATATTTTAAAATATTGAGTTCATACAGTGGGGATTATAATTTGTCACTAATTATCTTTAAAAACCTCCACTAATTCAAAATTCATTTTGTGGCGATCATGGTATAGGTTCTAATAAGCCGCTGCAATAATGCTCGTGACAATAATAAATGTAGCCTTTTTAAAAGGCATAATATATAAATATGTTATTTATACTCTCTAATTTTGAATGTGCATATCTAGATACTTAAATTTGTATAAAATTAAACAAATAGATATATGTGGCATAATATACGTAGGACGCCACATAGGACGAATGTGTCTATTTGTTTAATTTTATACAAGTTCAAGTCTCTACTTATGCCCACAAAGTTAGAAGACATATATATCACTTGAGATCAAATTAAAGGACACATTTATATATTTTGCCTTTTAAAAGCACCTAATTCAATTTGTGAGGGTCAAAACTATCACTAATTGGCACAAAATCTCCCACAAACTAAGCTTTTCTTGTAGTGACATCTCACGATGACAAACTCCTTTTACATTATGGCTTCTAGAACTAGTATAATTATTTTGGTCTCCGTTCATCTTTACTTATCCATTATATTATTTTGAAATGTCCAATAAAATTTATCAAGCTTATAGAATTAATGAATAATTTATCATGATGTATCTACTTTATTCTTGCTATTAAATATTATTCATTTTTCAATATTTAAATGACTTGAATTTAATAAGGGTGATTTGGTAATTTTTTGGGATGATTTTGGTAAAGAATTTCGTATGAAATATGCCCCGCCTGCTTATTTGATGCTAAGAAAAAAGAGTTTTCGAATCTAAGGCAACGAGGCATGTCTATCGTTGAGTATCAACAAAAGTTTCTTAGACTTTCTCGTTATGCCGGAGGTATTATTATTGAGGAAAAAGACAATGTGCCTTAGATTTGAAGACGGCTTGAATGATTCCATCAGGAAGAATATGGCAATCCTACAATATGAGAACTTTTGTAAATTAGTTTCTGTTGTTTTTATTTGGGAAAGATTTGATAAGGAAGGAGCTAGTAGACTACTATTTTCTTAATTTCTGTGCCAAATCAATATATATTAGACAACTATTGTTGGAGGGAGTGTTCTCTTGTCCAAATAATTAAGAAGTTCAAGTCATACTACGTGGTCATCACCCAATTAAGGTAATTATGTTATGATTCTTTTTAAGAGAGATGCAAACACCAAGATTTAAAAAAATAGATGAAATTATGTCTCTTAATTTCATACAATAACTAATAAACTAAATATTTATAACAATAAAAATCAATCATTTGCCTTTAGAATTGATGGATAAGTTGACCAGTATATGTGGTCGATATGTCTCAGTATGATGAAGACTTAATTTATGTGAGCGTAAAAGTTTGAATAGAATGTATTAATGTATGTGATATATATCTCAAGTTGACCAACTTCTCTTTACGTTTACTGTTTCTAGAACTATAATCATTTTGGTGCTAAGTCTAATATTCTCTTGTCCAAATGAGAAGTTTCATCCACCAAAGTTAGATAAAATAAGAGGAAACAATAATGAATCTGTCAATTTAATTGGTTTTAGAACCAGATTTAAAATTTAAATTTTATGAATTTTTATAATAATTTTAAATTAATTTATAATAATAATTAAATTTATAATTAAATATATATAAATATATATATATATATATATATATATATATATATATATATATATATATATATATATTATGCAAAAGCTATTAGTTCCCAGAAACCTGTATGTAAAGCTTTGGATCCACACCTAGGTTTTCCAATTGTGATTGAAGTTCCTGCGATTAGAATTTGATCTAATGTTCTTATCTTATTAGGATTTCTTACCATAATTATATATGTTTTACTTTGATGAATTAATGGATCATAGGGGTAATTAAGTCGAAGTATGGCTGAACTTTCTTCATCGAAGACAAAAAAATCATTGAAATTACCTGTATTTTTGGACTTCTTAGCCAAAGCCTTGGCCTGCTCATTCCGTCGGACTCCTTCCACTTACTTTACGAAGTCTGTCACTTCATTGAAGCTTCAACCTACAGAGGTTATGTGAATAGACAATACCTGTAACATGGGATTCAATCCCTTGACGAACAAACGAATCCTCTCCACCTTTGTAGATACCAATTGCATAGCATATTTGGACAAGGCAGCCTCATAAGCAGATACACTCATGCCATCCTGCTCGAGAGCCATAAACTCATCCTTATTGCGATCTCTCAGAGTCTTGGGCACATACTTCTCCAAAAATGGGGCATGGAACTGAACACAAGTGAATGGAGGCAAAACACGATCGACATTCCACAAAGGCTCTCCACCATTGCTTAGCTTCACTTTGGAGCTGGAAAGTCACGAACTCAACTCTCTGATCCAGGATAAACTCATAGGCATCCTCACTCTAAGAACCCTAGAATACTGGAGGCTTCAGCTTTAAAAACCTAGTTAGCATTTCATGCTCAGTGCCTATTATCCTTGGGCCCGGAAGTGGACGGAAGAAGGCATTAGTGTCCAATGCTCCATCCATCTGAGGAATTGCAGTAGCAACGGAACAAGAAATTGAAGCTTGAGCAACGAGACTGTGGAAATGGCTCCAGTGCCGACCAACCCACTCAGAAAAGTCATGATCTGCTGAGCTATAGCATAGTCCAAAGAGGGATGTCCTGCAACTTCAGCCTCTGCATGATTCTCCTGCCCAGCATCTTCCTCAACCTCTACCTTTACACTCTCTTCCACTTCATCCTCGGTGCGGGAGGGGCCTCTTCTTATGGGTCATTATCAGCTTGAGCTGCACCTTTGATGGGTGTTATCCTTCCCCAGCCTTTGTCGCATCCTCTTATTCTGCCCCTGCCTCAATCACGTCCTCTAACTGTGTGCTCCTCCTTTCGCTCGATGGGAGATATGGGTCGGACACCATTTTAATACATATTAACCATCTGCAAATAAGAGAGTGAAATAAATTAAATACCAATTTGGATCACCAGATACCAATTGGAATCAAGTCATAGCACGAAGGGAGAAGAAGATAGAGAGATTTCCTAGAGTTCCATAGCCTCTCAAAGAAAAGTACAGATGTCTCTCTATCGTTCTGAAAAACTCTACTAGACTCTCTTTGATACAATAAGATCAACGAATTTAGGGCTTTGATACCAACTTTGTCACGATCCAAATTTGGTCATGAGTGACACCCACACTAACCCTTTGGTGGGAGAACCAAAATTCTACCACGAACTAGCTTCCTAACACAAAATTAGGCAATAAAAAATGTGGAAACAGTTTTACATAAGTTTTAAGCTGAGTTCCCATAAACTCATAAAATTAAACAGTCAAACATAAATATAGTCAAACATGCGGAAGTCAACCCCCTAGAACCTGAAAGTCATTGTACCAAGATTACTACATAATAAGTCTAAGAGTAAAGGGATACAATCCCAAAAACTATGATAAGAAAAAAAGTCTGAAAGGTCTAAGTCCAAAAATATTGGACTAAGATCCTAGAAAAATCCACGGTAGCCTGAAAGAGCATACTCACCCTTGAATTCAAATGATCACTAGTCTCCTAGCTGAGGTCTATCATCAGCAACCTGAAGATGTCCTGTTCTCAACAACGAAAGAGCAAGTGCAGTATCAGTATACATAAAAATGATGTACTGATAGGATTACGCGATCAATCCAGTAAGTGAAACATGCACAAGTAACTACAACATAGTAAAGACATGCATATATGGAAACACATTATAATTATCACTTCATAAGCATTATACAATTTCACAGTGTCAATCTTAGTACAATAGTCCTCTCATGGGACTCATACTAAAACCGTTATTTTTTATCGGCGTGGTACCTGATCTAGTATATATGTTGAAACGTGACACTCAATCCAGTATATGTATCAGAATGTGACACCCGATCTAATATATGTGTCAGAATGTAACACCCGATTCAATATATGTGTCAGACCATGAAACTCGGTCCAATATCACAATCACAGTCCATAAAGAATAGTTCACATACTTGCACAACCAAGTAACAGGTTCATTGTATGTAATTGATCACAGTAGTCAATTCATTAAGTTCATTACATCATTTCCTAGTCTTATGCATGCAGGCAATATTATCAATTGCAGTTTAACACACACATAACACGGACAGAAAATAAACCATCACCTACCTCAAAATCCAAGCTTGGGAACTCTAAAGAGCTAGAACTTTCCCTTTTCGAAATCTCTTAGCTTGTTCTTGAACAACAATAATTACAAGGAATCCACAAACAATGGCCTACAATATCCGGATTACATCAAAACCCTAACTTTGGTCACTTTCATGATCCCATTACCCAACGGGCTATTTTCCATCATTAAATTCAGGCCAAGAACCCTCCCCTTAGGTATTTAGCATGAATTCTAGGTTATAATAATCAAAATACAAGCTAAGGAAGTATTTAACTTACCTTTGGCGCAAAATGAGTGGAAAACTGAAAGGAATAACCCCAGTTCGTCCCTTTGCTCTCCAAAAATGAGAATTGCAGAAAATAATGTTTTTGGAACTTTTTTCGTTTAAATCCGCAACTACTCCATTGTGGAGACACTTACCCCCGCCATGGCAACCCCTCCATAGCGTGAATAATCCCACCGTGATGGGTTGCACGGGAAAAAAACTCAAAATTTGAGTCTCAAGTCCCCATTCTGCAACATACCCTCAAATCATGATGTTCTAAAAGGAACCTTTCACGCCATACGACAGTTTTACTCGCCCGAATTTGATTTCGTAAAGTTGTACAATCTCCTTAGAATCTTATCTATCAACTCAAACCATCAAATTGATAATTAAATCCCTCATTCATTACCAGATTACCCTGTACCTCACCTGACTCGAATTCCGTCTAAGTCTGGTCTAGGCTCAAATTTTTTAAGTTACTACTTAGAAGTTTTTTGGCCCAAATTCCTTCTCAATTGACTTATCCATAACGATGGAAAGAGATCGTTACACTCCATGTAAATATTAATGTAATAGTTAAGAATATAAATTGAAGGAACCAGTTGAAAATTTGGATAAACATATACATTATATGAAAAAGGTGAAAACTCATAAAGAGGGATAAAAAATATAATTTATAGGATCAATTTAATTTTTATCAAAATTTAAATTAAATCAAATATTATCAATTTCATATCGCATTAATTCAAACCAAAAAAAATATCAATATATTTAATCAAGGGAAAAGGTCATGATATACTCATATATTTTGTCACTTAGAGTTGATATAGTCTTTGTTATAAAAGTGTCTCATGTATACCCTCTTGTTTCACAAAAAGTTCTCATATACCTTTTTCCTCTAACGAAAATAAAAAATAATTTTAAATTTATTTTTTTAATTAAAAAATAATCCATGTAGGTGTATATTTGATCCTTCTCACACATATTTTTTAAAATTTTTGATTTAATGGCTAATTTGAATTTATTATTTTGATGGTCAAATTTATTTTTTAACTAATTTTCTTGTAAAATTTCTCATAGATGTCCAATTTTTTTATACATACAAAAGCAATTACAATATAGTAGCAAAAAAATTAGTCTTAATTTTTTTCCTTTTCTATTTACACTTTTTTCTTTTTATTTCTCATATTTTTACACTACAGAATAGAAGAAAAATATTAAATAAGAAAAAGAAACTCAAATAATGATAATCATAGAAGTAAAAAAAAATTATGTGTGAGAAGGATCAAATATACCTTTGAACTTTGTTAGAAGGATCATATATCCATATATAAATTTTTTTTAAAATCAAAATCAAAAAAAATAATTTAAAATTAATTTTGTTTCACTTCCGCTAGATGAAAAAGGTATATGTAAGCCATTTTTGTAACAATTGGAGTATATGTGGCTCACCTTTGTAACAGTAAAAGTATATGTGAACTACTTTTATAATCATAATGATATATATGAGCTACTTTTATAACGAAGTGTATATCAATTCTAAATGACAAAGCTGGGAAACATATCAGGTCATTTTATAATCATAATGATATATATGAGCTACTTTTATAACGAAGTGTATATCAGTTCTAAATGACAAAGCTAAGAAACATATCAGGTCATTTTCCCTTTAATCAATTCGATTCAAATTTTGGTTTAGATTGATTTTTCGATTAACTTATAACGAGTCCAATGGTACCTTCACACCCACTAACTAAAATATCTCTATACATCTTTAATTATTTTGCTCTTTACAATATCATTAATTATTCATAAAATAACTCTCACATTATAAGTTATACTTCTTCCGTTTAATATTAGTTGCTCACTTTTCTTTTTGTACGTCCCTTAATAAATCATAAATAAGAAGGATAGTTTTATCACTGAAAAACTTAAAACTTTACAAACTTATTTACATATTTAAAAAGTTAATTATGATGGAGTAAAATGAAGAAAATATAATTAATTTTATCTTAATTTTATAAATTTATAAATAATTTAAAATAACTATATTCAGTAATATTAACAATTAATATGAAATGGGAGGAGTAATATATGATTAAAAGTTAGTGAAGTAGGTCATTTGCCTTTAGAATTTAATGGATTATATGACCAATAAATGTAGGTGAAATTCAATGCAATGGCGGCTGAATTATTGCCAGCGTATAAGGTTGAATTTTTGTCGAAAGTAAATATTTAATCACACCAATATGTATATCAAATATAATAATTTTTCATAAGCCACTAAACTATTGCATATTACGGGCGTAACTACACTTTAGCTATTTACCATTTTTAGCAATATATGGATGTTAGATGTTTATATTCATTATATTCGTAATGAATATAATTTATGTGTGTAAATTATATTTTTTTTCACAACAACTATAATTTATATCAATTGCAATATTGGCAAAGATAAAACCACATGGAAGAGTAAAGGTGTACATGCATTCGTTAATTTTCACAAGACACTACAGCGTTGCATATATTACCAAGCATAGCTACATTTTAGTTATTTGTCATTTGTAGCAATATATGGGTGTTAGATGCTTATATTTATTGTATTCATTTGCAACGAATAGAAATTTGTGTGCGTCAATTATATTCATTCGCTCAATAAATTTAATTTGTATCAATTGTATACTTCCTAAATGTGCAATTCTCATATTTACAATGTATAGTGTTATATACACAATATTTATAAGGTGTATTTATACAGTGTTATATGCACAATATTTATAATTTTACCATATAACATTACAAGTTTATTATTTAACATAGCTATAGTTTTATATAATTATGAATTGCGGCTATAGTTTAATGAAATTTACTATTATACAAATTTTGGGGCTGATATAAAAATCTGAAAGCAAATTTAGGATACAGATCTCTAAAGCAAATTTGTATTTTCTTTTGTATTTGTATATTTTGAGCCTCAAAATACAAATCTGTGGGGCTCATATACAAATATATAAAGATTTGTATATGTATACAAAGCGAATTTAAGAGCTCATATACAAATCACTAAAGAAAACTTGTATTTGTATATACAATCTCTTTAAAAGCCCAAATTATATAAAGGCTAATTACACCCTATAGCCCTTCGGCAATTTCGTTTTCAAAAAACATGGCCATGACCTTTTCTCTTATCAAAAAAATGGCCATGGCCTTTAATTTGTCATAGTAGTGGCATTTTGGCGTCGGCATTACTTTGGCCATTTGGCCAGTTTCTTTCGTATTAAAAAAAAACTTTTTATTAGTAATATTTTTTGTTGTGCTATTTAAAGAACAAAAAATAGTTGTTTTAATTTATTTTTTTGACTTTTTAATTTTTTTTCTTTTATAATTGTTTCACTTCTTTTTTTTGGAAAAAAATGAATATTTATGTCTTTTTTTGTTTATTCTTTTATTTATTAAGATGAAAATGCATGATAGTCAAATAAATATCGACACATTATATGACTTTTTATGTAATATTGATACATATTATACACATTTATACAATATCAATATATTACATATACACTACATAATTATTTATACATCATATATACATATTTATACATCATTTATACAATATAGATATATTAATATACACTACATTATTTATAGATCATATATATATGTTTATACATCATTTATACAATATTGATACACGTTTATACTCTATTTATACAATATCGATACATTACCTATACACTACATAGTTGTTTGTACATTATATATACATGTTTATATATTATTTATACAATATTGATAAATGAAATGAATTGCGTGGTCTTATGATTTTTATTGTTTTTTTTACAAAAAACAATAACAGAATTATTATTATTTTTTACAAAAAACAATAACAGAATTATTATTATTTTTTTTAAAAAATAACGCTGAAAAGAAAAAAGAAAATGAAGTAAAAATGATATGTCTTGAAGTGATTTAGGCTTTTTAGTCATGAGTCCATGGCCTGGCTTGGGTCGATTTCAGCTTTGTAGTTCTAAGCCCATAAATCCGCCTTGGGTACGAATTTGGCTATTTTTTTTTAAATAGAAACATGGTATATTTATTTTAAAGTAATTACTTTATTGTATATATTTGAAACTAGCCCATTATATAATGCAGGGAAATATGTGTGTATTAATTCACAAATTTACTTAATATGGAGTGAGGGGAGTAATATGATTTGCCTTTTAAATAAGTTGGTCTTTAATTTTTACCCCTAGAAATCCAACTTATGATTAGTGAGACATAAGTTCTTTAAAAGGGCAAGACATAATTTATGTGTCATTATGCTGCAATAAGAGACATAATTTATGTGTCATTATGATGCAAAAATATAAACTTATGCACCATTAAAAAATAACTTATCTCGAGATGTAAAAAGTTAAAAACTAGCACAAAATAAGAATAGAAGTACAAATGGCCAATTATTGACCCATTTTAATAAGACAGATTATATTTTCATAAGTTAATTTTATCACAGACAAAAGGGAGGACATACCATTGATTCGCTCGTTGCAAAACAATCTGAATTCCCAAGTGCATGTCGAGGAGTGTTGTCTTGTTGTCGAGGGTTCGGACTTGTTGGTGTCTGTCGATGTATTCTAGTGTTTGATATTTATCGTCATCTGTTTATTGTATTTCGACTACTACACTATTTTGTTGTTGATAATCTTTTCTCTTAGGCTTTACATTATTTCTCTTATTAGTTGTTATGTTTTATTCATTATTTTCTTCTTCTTTTTATTTGAAATTGTTGCACTTGAGCCAAGAATCTTTCAAAAATAGTCTTTCTACCTCCAAAAGATAAATGTAAAGCTTGTATACTTTTGATCTTCTTCAGACTCTTTATAAAATTATACTGAGTATGTTATTATTGAGTGCATGAATACTTATAAATACTAAATTTGCCCATATCAGCCTTTTAGACCCGCAAATTTCGCCCTAGACAAATTAAAGTATACATATTTTAACATCTTTTTGCCTTGGAAACTCTGTTACATATCCACATGTTGTTAAATTGCTTTAGTAAAAAGAGATTAGGAGTCCCAATTAACTTTCCATTATTCTATTCTCAACAGCTTTTTTAATGGAAGACTGAATCACATAAAGGGCAAAGTGGTTAAATTTGAGTCAATGAATATGATGTGAAAGTTGACTAGTACAATTTATCAAGAAAATGTTGGCACTTAATTAGTGCTAATAGAATATGGACACATTAGCTATACTAGGTGGCCAAACTCGAAGGCCGGTCCTAGGTGGGAATTGGGATGTCTATAAATTCCCAATTTATAGCAACACATAGTACATGTGCATATATAATAGTGTCTCTATAACATAGTCAAATTATGCATAGCGTGACGATAATTACGGAGGACGGGCCGATGAGGACGTGTATTTAGGTCGATAAGTTTTTGAAGATAGAAGTATATATGATATGCTAGTGAAATTTGTATTTGAATAAAAAAAACAAAGTATATATTTTTATAAGATATAACAAAAATTTATATGGTACATACATTTTTGGATATACATAATACATAAATATGTTCTTTAACTTGACCTTATTTCACATTTATATTCTCCAATTTGGGGTGTACACAAATAGACATTTAAATTTGTATAAAATTGAACAAATAGATACACATGTTCTACGTGGCATAATACACATAGGACACCACGTAGGACATAAAATTATCATGTAGGATGCCATGTAGCACGAGTGCGTTTATTTGTTCAAGTTTTGAATAATTAAAGTGTCTACTTATGTATTAGTAAAGTTAGATGGCTTTTGAATATCTGAAGAAATCAAAAGGGACAAAGCGCTTGTCTGCACACGACAAGCAAATTAGACTAACGCCTAACTAAACAGTCATTACTTTCGTAAGTAGTTGGTTCATCTTTATTTCATATATGTTTGAGGATTCGCATAGCTCTTAGTTTATGTGTTAGATATTTATTTCTATTTTTTTTATACCAATGTTGATGACTGAATGACCATTTAATTTATTACTTTTTTTATTTGATGGTTAGTCGTATGCATTTTCGCAGCTTAAATTCAATTTATGTCCTTTTTTGTCCTGGAACAATCCTTTAATTTTTCTTTATTTTCTTTATATTAGTCCGGACTTAAAAAATGATTATAAGTGATTGTTCATAATAAATAGGACAATAGTAATCTGAAATAATAAAGCAAATTAATAACATGCTACAACATATTTAAATAAAGAAATAGTATAAAAAATATTTACGCTAATTAAAAAAATCTTTAACTTCCAGTCAAATTTGAGATTTTTCTTGATTAACTCACAGGTAAATCAAGAAAAGTCCTAAAAGCTCCCTAAATTGCTTTAGTAAAGTATATATTTAAACTGACTAAATACATATACAATAACAATTCTAAAAAACTATGATTTTCCTAATTTATTTATCTGACTCTGAATTCCCTAATTTATTTTGTCACAAGCAAAGAAAAAAAGAATTTTTCTGCTCAAAACTTTCTTTGATCTCCAGTTTACCCATTGGTTAAAATTCACACAAAATCTCTAATTGTGCATGTAAATAAGTTCATCTTCCTTGCATTCTCTTATCCCTATTTCCATCACTTTATCAGATGTAGAAGGTAATAGATCACAGCAATGCCTTCTTGGTGCTAGCAACTGCATATGACATTAAACAAAATGTTAACATAATTTGACTAAATAGCAAGTTTAAAAATAGATATAATATATAAAACAGACCCTTAAACTTAGACTCAGTTGGCAAGCAAACACTTCAACTTTGAATATGCACATTTAGACACCTCAACTCGTCTCCACTGTATCAGTTGAACACTTCAATTTACAAAATGAACATCTAGACACCTTCAATATTTATGTGTCATGTCAGCTTCGGGTGTCTATAAGACATAGTGGGGATGAGTTGGAGTGTTTAGCTATATCCACTAAGATCAAGTTAAGATGTCTAGATATACATTCTTAAAATTAGAGTATTACTTGTCAAGTTTGAATGTATGTTTATGTCTATGACTTAAAACTATAAATAAGATTTTTGAATCTGATAAGCTTAAACATATAACAATCAAAAATGCCTTTTTGAACCATGCAGTCTCAAATATGCATGTCATTGCTACAACAGGTTGTCATTAGGTGAAAGTGTGAATGTTGGAATTAAAATAATTCCTTGCTAAATATAATATGCATTTATTTTAAACAGACTAAAAAGTAGAGTATGTCGCAAATTACCTGTTTCTGGTCAAGCTCTAACTTGGTGGAGAACACTCTAATTTCTTGTAGTTTTGTTGGTGAATTCTTGCTAAATGTGCAATTTTCATATGTTTTCTTCTTGTAAATAGTCTTGATCACATCAACCCCCAAAGCCACTTCATCCAAGAAATAAACAAATTGCCTTCTACATGGATCAACCTCAAATTTCCTTGTAGTAAACTCATAAAGTGTACCATAAGCATTCTTTTTCCAGGGCAAGTAGCTCTCCTGCACGCGTTGTGCATCAGGCAAATGTACATTGAGCTCAAAAACTTGTACAACATAGCCCCATGACACTGACACGGTCCACGAAAATCGTCGATCGTAACATACTGTTTGCTGCAAAATCCTCTGAGGATCAAAATTTGCAGCATGGTACAAATGTTGCAAGGCCTTCATTCTTGACATGTTAGGGAAAATTGGATCAATTTTCTCCATGTGATGTAAAGATACCAAAGGTCTAATGGGATGTGAAGCCAAAAATCCAAATGCATTTCCTTGAAAATCCATCTAATCAATTCAATTTCATAAAAAAAAATACAGAGCAAAAATCAGCTTAGCCAAAAAAATTCAAATTTATAATAGCCTAAAATCGAAACTTAATTTCAAGTATAATCACTGACATTTACATATTATTATAACAATAAAGTCACGAAACTTTTTTTTAAATCGTACTAAATTAATTAAGCTCTACTCACTAGTATAATAAAGTCAAATAGCTATTTCTTGTCACATTAAAGTAACAAACTAATTGATGTATGAATTACTTATAGATAATACAAATGACAATAAAGTCAAATTTGTGGCATGAGGTAATTGTTAATTTTTTTTGTCACTTTTAAATGTCTAGACAAAATTTTCACGGCCAATTGCTTTATTTTCTGTGCCAGAAACTTCACCAATTATTTGTATTTTTTGAACGATTCATCCATTGTTAAGTTACTTTGATGAATAAAACTTGTAACTTTATTGTATTTTTTAGTCTTTTATTAAATGAATAAAAAAACAGTCTTTTCAAAAAAAAAATTATTGTAAAAATGAAGATGTCTTGTAAAAAGTCCATAGAAAAAAATGTAAGTAATCTAAAAAAATTAATATCCATCATTGATTTCAAACATCAGTGATTGATTCTATGTCTCAAACACACGATCTATAAGTGACACGGAAACAACTTTTTGGTCCATTACTTCCCCTTGACCTCTAGAAGGCAAACAAAAGAAGTAAAAAAGCAAAGGATAGAAAAAATGTTACCTGATGGAAGCCTGGCTCATGTGTTAATGTAACACCAAGTTCTGTCAAACAAGCATGAATTCTACCATCACTTCCATAAAGATGTGGATATCTCTCTATACATGAATCAAAAACTCTAGCCAAAACCTTAGCCAATGGATAACTTATAGCAAAACCAGCACCACCAAATGCCATACCAAATGAGAAAACCTTGTTTTGTATAAAACTTTCTGAATTTGACCCAATGTAATACCAAAGCCCATTGTCATACTTAGACAACGTCTTAACCAAATTTTCTTGGAAAAAAATAGTGTCGTCATCTCCAAAAACAAACCACTTGATATCTGAATGATTAAGATTAAGCGTGACTGTCTCTGATACCACACGTGCCACTCTAATTGCTGATGGACTCCCACCTCTATTTGTATATGGGAATCTTGAAATGTCCTCTGAAATACAAATTGGAGGAAGAAATATTGAATCATTTGTAGTAGTACTAGGCAATTCTTTTTCAAGAAACACACAACCCCTCATTTCATTTGGCTTCCACCATAGTTTAACATATTCTTTTCTCTTTGACCATGATTTGGAATTAGATGCAATTCCAAAAACGACATTTTGAAGAGTAATTGATGATGATAAATCAAATTGTTGATCATGTCTTGATACAAAGGAATGATCAAGAAAATTGGAATTTGGGACAAGTATGAATGGATATAGAAAATAAATTGTGCAAGCAAAACAAGAGATTAAAATAAGATTCTTGATGCCATGACAAGATGGGGTTTTGCTATTTACTTGAAAAAATTTCATCGTTTTTTATTTGTGAGGTTTATTGTTATTTGGTATTTGGTATGAATAAAAAGTTAGGAAATTTTGAAGATTGAGAGTAGTACCACTTTAGACCCCGCAATCTACGCCTAAAGCAAAGTTAGGAAATAGATTTTTGAGCACAAAAAAAAGAAGAGAAAGAAGAGATGAGTATGACATGTTACTTTTTAGTTGAAGAAATATATATAAAGTACTTAAGGCCTGAGCTAGAAGTTTAGAGACGAAACAAGGATATGAACTTTTTTTTTTATGTTGCAGTATATACATATTTAGTAGATTTTTTAAATCAAATATAGAATTTGATTAAAGCTATTGAATTTGAATAACTCTAGCTAGAATATAGATTGCGGGTTCAGCTTTATTCAATAATATTAGTTCAAATCTAATATATTAAACTTAGTAACTTAAATAAATTAGTATTTCAAAATCTAAAATTTTAAATTCTGATTTCGTTTCTACTTGTATTTATTTTTTTCTTCTAATTTTAAATATTTGTTTTTGGTGGAACGAATAAGAAGGATGCATGTGGTGATCTTAGACGATTAATCTAATGTTGAAAATTGAGTTCAATATACCAAAATAATTTTGACTTATTCGATGATTGTGACATTAGGTAAACAATACGTGGAAGAGAGTTCGAGTTTTGTTCAAAGGTTTGGTGAGCGGTGGTAGTTGGCCCAACACTTAATTCCAACATAAAACTATGTGTTGAATCATGAATAATAAAATATGTTGATTGGTCACATGAAATGACAATCACTTACGTGTGTTTCGTATGAGAACAAATATTTTTCACGTATAATATTTCTTAGACTAATATTACCTTAAAAAAATAAATGGTTTTTTACTTTTCTTTTTGTGTTTGATAAATACGTAAAAAAAAATTATTTTAAAAATATTTATATATAGTTTAGCAAATTAATATGATAAAGGTATGGTATGGATAGTAAGGTTGGGGATGATAGGCAGGGGCGAAGCCACTTTGAGTTCAGATGAACCCCTTCGAAAGAAAATTATATTATTTATTTATAATTAAAATAATATTATATATATATATATATATAATAGATGTTGAATCCCTTTCGAATAATTTGTAACTTTGTGTGTCGACTCGTCGAGTTTTAAATTTTTTAACGAAAATTCTGATTCTACTATACTATTGATGATAGGGGATGAAATGGTCAAGAGGTGAGAGTTAGAGGCATGAGCGAAGCCATTTTAGGTGAAGGTTAATTCAGTGTGCACCCTTTTATAAAAAAAATTATATAGTATACGGAGATTAAATAACTATTACTATAGTACCCTTTTAGACCCCGGAATCTACGCACAACGCAAAGTTAGGAAATACTATACTCAGTTGCATCTCCACATGTTACCATAAAAGATTTTTTTAGTACAAGAGAAAGAAGATATTAGTATGACTAGTTACTTTTTATGATATATATTCACTCCATTTTAATTTGCTTGTTTAATTTTTAATTCGTTTTAAAAGGTTTTTAAAAATAATTTTTAATTTAAATTTTTTACATGACAAATTTAAAACAGTAAGATTAAAGAATATTTTAGTATATCACAAATGTCTTTAGTGTGAGATTATAATATTTAAAATCTTCTTTAATTTTTTAAATTTCGTGTCAAATCAAAACGAGATAATTAAATTAAAATAAAGAGAGTAATTTCTATTATAGCTTTCTGGGTAGAAGTGGAATCAGAAAACTCATGGGTTCATGATTTTAGTCATTTAAACAAAAAAGCTATTAGGTTCTTTCGAACTAGTATTCTATTAGCTCCGCTGCTGTTTGAGAACGGAGCTAGAATACTATTTCAGCTAAAATTAGTAGCTTTAATTTTGAGCTACCATTAGCTCAAGAGTGTATGTACCATATAAAGAGATCATTATTTTCTTTCTCTTCAATATTATATTTGTTTTAACAAATTTATTTAGTATATACAAATTATTATTAATTTTAAACTCAATAACTTAAAATGAGTTGGAATTTCAAACCTAAAAAACTTCAAATACTAATTTCACTACTAACAACACTTTCCTTTTCTTTTTCTTTTTTTTCTTCGCACACCCTTTTTCCTATAGTTTTAAATATATCGTTTTTGCCAGATCGAATAAGTGTGGAGGTGGTGAACTTGGTGGATTAATATAAGCACGAATGCAATACTTTAGAAGGAAAAAAAAAAAACATATAGAGAGAGTTTGAATTTAGTAGCAAATATAGCTAATATATATTTCAAGCATAAAATATATGAGTATTTTATAAATTAACCAGAATGTTATACAAGTAATTTTTAACGATAGTTGAAATAATTTCTGATGATAATACAAGTGTCATGCAATAAAAATATAATTACATAGATACATTATATTTCATGAGTGCGCATATATATATATATAGAGAGAGAGAAAAGGATTAAAAATATCATTGACGTCAATATTTTAAGTCTAAAAATGTCCTTACTTATTAGGTCAAAATACTCTTTTTTTCAAATAAATAAATTATTTATTTTCTATTTTGAACACATTCTTTTCCTAATAATATTTTCTTATTAGTAAATATTTATCCTACTTCAATTCGGAAAAAAAAATATTTTTTATTTTATTATAATTATTTTTTATCGTTATTTAAATAAAAATTAATAATGTATTTACTATGATATATAGTATCCGTTAAAAGAGTACATAAAATTATTCTAATTTAATTGATTAAATGAGATTAAGAAAAAAAATTATTTCGTACATTTTTATTACTTAAAATGATTTCAAAAGAAAGAAAATAAGAATAAAGTTCTTTAAAAGTAATTTTTTTATAAAAAAAAATGATGTGTTTAAAAAGAAATATATATATATATATATATATTCAAAAATGATATTTTTGACCCATTTACTAACAGTAGGAGATTTTTAGACCAAACTATGAACGACGGAGATATTTTTGAACCAAAATATTAATGCCAATGACATTTTTGATTCAAATTATATATAATGAATATTTTTGTTTATTTTACGTAATTTAAAAATATTTTAAACGCTTTTATTTATATATATATTCAATGATTGTGACATTAGGTAACAATACGTGGTAAAGGTTTTCAAGTTTTGTCCAAAAGTTGGGTGAGAGGTGTAGGTGGCCCAAACTATGCATAATAAAAAAACACACTAACAAAATGTTGATTAAGGGATCGTTTGGTTGCTTCCGAGGTACAATTAATTCCAACATAAAATCACGTATATTTAATAATAAAATATTTGATTAGTCGCATAAAATAATAATCAATATTTGGTTAACGATATTAAATAATATTCTTTTTAATTATACTATAATATTATGTACTTTTGCCACAAATTAAAGAGGATATTTTTGGGAATTTGGGTATGACTGCAATATATATGCCTTAAGAAAAAGATAATTGTTACAACATCTTTGTTCTGTAGAAGATTTAGAAAATTATACATATAAGACCCCCAAAAAAATCTCCATTGTCTAGTTTTAGTGAGTAAAGTTATCTAATATTTATATCCATTAAAAATATATATACAATAAAATAGTTAATATGCGCGCAACAAAACACCACCGTTGTTAAAAAGAAAAACAGACAGTTTCATTTAATTTTAGTGCTGAATTACAAGACATAACCAGCAAAGTCTGGTTGGTAGTTGTTAGTTTTACAGATGTGAAGTTAACAGATTAGCAAATATTTAATTTCCCCTAATAACTCCTCCAATTCTTGTAATTAACATTTAACTCAGAGAGACAAATAAACAGCACTTAGCAGGTGATGAAGATAAGATGCAACTCCTGATTGATGAAAGATAATACGTACGTACAATTCAAAGAACAAAGGGTGTGTTTGGTAAGAAAGTAAATATATATTTTAATTTTTTTTTATAATTGATTTGTTTAAATGTTTTTTTAATTAATGGATTTATTTTCCTTTAATCTTAGAAAAATAATTTTTCTATTAAAAGTAGAAAAAGTATTTTTCAAAAATCTCTTTCCAACATCCTCTCCCCTGACCCACTACCAGCTCCTTCAAGATCAATAGTATCAATCAAGGAAACGCCAAGGGGGAAAACGCCAAGGGGTAAATAAATCCACAAATGACAAAAGATATGCAATAAAATATTACATAGAGTGATTCATGTCTATTCTAATGATACACATCAGCTCACTAGCATGCCAGAATCTATGAGGGACTCACATGGTCCATGTATTCGCTGGAATCATTTTCCTTCGGCATAATCATCAATCGTCGAAACAATTTTCCTTCAGCATCACCGGAACCATTTTCCTTTGGTATAATCATCAATCCAATTTCAACACAGTGTATCAGAACCAATGCAAATAGGCAATGTTCACATAAATACGAGAAAAAGATGATTACAATAAAAACACATTATTTATATCAAGATAATCACGTCACAAATGTATCAAGTCATCATCATATCAATCATATCGATATAAGCCATCAATTTGCCATTTTATTACCCCTTTTCATTGTTATTAATACCAATCAAAATGAGCAAATAACCCAAACCGATTTTCATTACTCCCTGACGCACATAACAAGAAGCACAAGATTCTACAAGTTTTAACGAAGGTTTAAAATTTCACTTGCCTTAATTTCAATTACAAACTATTGTGAAACTTGGGCCTTCCCTTGTCGTCGGCTCTTCGTATCAACAAAATCTATTCAAATATGAATTCTCAATAAAAATACGAGCAACGACACCCAAATAATCAATTTTGGAATCCGGGCCAAAATCGATCCAAAAACTCCATTGTGAAAACAAAGGGGTAGTTCCAAAAAAAATTATATGAAAATGTTCTTCAAGGTATTAGAAATCTACTAGTGAAAACCATTTCGAAATTGGAGTTAAAATCAACCCATAATCACCATTTTTGTAAAATTCGAGTTCTTGAGCAAAACCCTCAATTTTAAAATCAAAATCGAGGAATTAGGGGTTAAAATCATCATATAATCAATGGGTATTGAAGAATTTTCGTAAAAAACACTTACTCAATTGAAGAATCTCGAAAATCTTATAAAAATTCGCCTAACCTGAGCTTAGGAACTCAACAATCGAGGAAAAATGGCCCTTTCCCAAATTTTGGGAATTAAGTCACTATTCAAGTGACTTTTACCCTCCGCAAACGCGAAGACAACAAATAAGAATCCTCCGCAAACGCAACATAAGTTCCACGAACGCGAAGAAGAAACCATCCTCCTCTGCAAATGCGGAGGTCAGTGATCTAACCTTCTGCGGACGTTGTAGAGCCTTCGCGAACGTAGAGAATGGTGCATGAGGCACCAGATGACAGCAACCACCTTAACATCAAAATTGTGGAATGGACCCTCGGATTTGTTCTGAACCCCGTGCACACAAAACAAACATGTAACCCCATTAAATTCGACGTTCCAAACTCAATAGAACAGTCGGAATTCAAATTTGAGGCCTCGTTGACCCGAAATTTATTTAGTCGCAACTAAACTAGTTTAAAGCTCAAAAAGACCAAAATGCCCTCGAAGCTTTCAGAAAATACACTGAAACTCTTTCTAGTCCTAAAATCACCTTCTGAATCCAACGAAATCATCAGAAATTCACTCTGAACATCTGAACTCCGATTGTTAACCAAAGTCAAACCTTAGTCTAAAATAACTTAAATTTTCAACTTAAGACCTCAAACCCCCCAAAACAACTCCAAATTCAAAAACGACAATTCTCCTAGACCAAATTTCACATTTCAAAACAGATGAAACTGACGGAATTCCATTCGGAGACTCGTATTAATATTCCTTAGATTTTCATAGAACTACCAAAACCAACTCCAAGCAATGATCAAATATGACTCAAGGCAACTATCAAGAGGGATAAAATGGTCATTTATGAAAATTTTCAAAATTGACCCTCAAGGTCATTACAATTAAAGATCTGTCAAATGTATCAAAATGTCCTTTAATCCATGTAGTCTTAAACATGTCATGTGAAAAATTGAAATTAAAAAGTGCTAAAAAAGAAAATAATCATTCTTTTTTAAAAGACTAAAAAAAATAGTTCAAACAAATTAAAATGAAGAGATTATGAGTTTTTTGCATTAATCCTCATATCGTAGATTCTAGCTAGAGATAGGATAACTATTTGTAGTCATATACGGGTGTTCTTAATGCTCCTAATTGGGCTAGAAATAGTTAATCAGGTAGGCTTGTTAAAGTCCGAGAGGAGCTAATATAGAAACATTATCGGGCTGAAGTTAAGTACTTGACCCATGATTAATTAGTGGAGAATAATTATTTGCAATGGATCGTTTCTTGATATAATCCATTTCCCTGTTTCCCAATTTTTTTTGTGGGCCATTGATACAACGCTTTATTCGCTTTTTAGTTAGTTTTCTCTTCATTAGTTTTAAAATTTAAAATCAAATATTAAAAAAAGTGTTTGAGTTAGCTTAGTTAGTGATAAAATCTTTATATTCTTAATCACCTTTATATAGAGAGAGAAACTTCAATATATATACTCGTGAATTCCAATCTATGAAACAATAGTTTATGTAACAATATAAAATTATTCTCCTCGAACATTACAATATTGAACCATGAACAAAGAAAAACATGAAAAGTATCAGTATTATTTGCAGTAATTTGTAATTTATCCATACATTACCTTTTACATTTGTGATTTTAAAAAAGAACTTTTATGACTGGAAAAAAAGTAAATTAAAATTTAAAAAAGAGAGAAACTAAAAAAATAAATAGTTTATTTAGACTAGTATATTGAACAAATATGATATACTGTTTCTGTCGTTACGAATAAGTCAATGGGGAAGAAAATCAGGCTAGAAAACTTTCTGGTAGTGTCTTAGAAATTTTGAGCCTAGACCACACTTGGACGAAATCTGAGTCAGGTGATGACTAGGGTGATCCAATAATGGATGGGCGATTGAATTTAAAGCTTGATTGATTGAGTTGATAGCCAAGACGATACAGAATTTGTACAGCTTTAGTGAATCGTATTCAGACGAGTAAAACTCCCGAATTGGACTTGGCATGAAGGGTATATATTAAGACGTCATGGGATGAGCGTATGTTGTGATATATGAGACCTTGAGACTCTTAAGAGCTCTCTGAGCGGGATTATTTCCTCTAGGGCGGGACACTCGCGGATTAAATCGGGGTAAAAAAACTCAGAAATGATAATTCTGCATAAAACTGTTCTTAAGAAGTTAGGAGGCGACCCAGAGCACTTTTGATCATTTTTCCACTAATGTCCGCGCCAAAGGTAAGATTATTACTTCCCTCATTCGTATTTTGATTCCTAGATCCTAGAATTATGATTGGTAATCAATGGCGGAGGGGTTTGGCCTGAACTTGTTGTGGAAAGTAGCCTTAGATGGGGGATTACGATCATGGGTTTGACCTAAGTTGGGAATTGCGTTATAATACATGTAAATCAGGCCATTGTATTGATCCTCTGTATGTATGTGATTGTTTTTAGACCAAGAACAAGTCGAATAAACCCGAAAAGGGAAAGCTCCAGTATTTTAGAGTTGTCAAAAGCCTGGTTTCGAGATAGGTGATGGTTTTGTCTTTCTGTAAGTGTTATATGTGCTTGCTAATTGTTTGTAATGACCCTCAAGGTCATTTTTTTGAAATTTTTGTAAAATGACCATTTTACCCATCCCTTTAGATGCCCCGAGTCATTTCTAATTGTTATCGGGTGTTGATTTTTAGAAAATCCTATGAAAAGTTAAGTCCTTGGAAATTTTGAGTTTCATAAGTTTTAAGTGTTAAAAAGTGGTATTTGGGGTCAATCGGAGCTACAGATCTCAGAACGGAATTCCGTCGATTCCAGCAGCTCTGAAATATCTAAATTGGGTTAGGAGACTTTACGGAATCAGTTTTGGAGCTGTAACGAAGATTTGAGGTCTTGAATTGAGAATTTGAGGAACTTTAAGCCAAGGTTTGACTTTGGTCAACTTTTGGAGTTTCGATGCTCGGAATGGAATTCCGACAACTCCGCTGGATTCAGGAGATGGTTTTTGGTCTAGAAGAAGTGTTGGTTGAATTTTTAGAGGTCCCGAGTCCATTTTGGTATTTTAAAGGCCTAAGTTAGTTTAGTTGCGACTTTTTGAGTTTTGGGCTAACGAAATCTCGAATTCAAATTCTGATGGTTCCATCAGCTCCGGAATGACCAAATTAGGCTAGTAGCACTGTTGGAATGACTATCGAGTCAATCAATACGAGTTTGGGGCTATTTGGCACTTTTGACTTTGAAACTTAGCCTATAGTTGACTTTGGTCAACATTCTTGGAAAATGCGCTCGAATAAAAATTCTGACAGCGCGGTTAGTTCCGGAATGTTGATTTTGGTCTAGAACGACCCTTCGTTCGCTTTTTGAGGCTTCCGGACTAATATCGAGGCCTGTTGTGGAATATGACTTAAAATGACTCTTGGGTGTGGGACCCACTTTTTATTAAAATGATCTCGTATGGAAATTCTGAATGTGCCATTGAGTCCGGAATATCGAATTTAGTAGGGTAGCATATCTGGTTTATTTTTATCGGATTCCGAACGAATTCCGAGGGTCCATTCGGAGACTTTAAATTGTGGTAAAAACCAGAAAAATCTGCAGCAGTGCAGAATATTTTCAGATTTTCTCCTCAACTTTGAACCCTCATTTCTTGAGTTCTAGAGCTCCAAATTGGGTGATTCAAAAGGCAAAATTGTGAGGTTTTTCGTGGAGAATGCATTGGAGAAATTGAAAACTGATTTGGAGTATTCGATTCTGGTAAAAATCGTGATTTTATTTGCAGCAGTATCCATTTTCGGAATGGATTTTTGAAGAACTTTGACAAGTTATATCTTGACCAATATAAATCCGATTTGGGTGATTCCAGAGGCTATCTTGCGTGGAAATTTAAGGAGAACATCGTGGAAGTTTCAGAATCTATTTTTGGCACGTCGTTCGAGGTAATAAATTGATTTTAAGCAGCAGATTTAGTCATTTTCGGAATGAAATTTTGTTGAAATTTGAAAGAGTGTATCTTGGTCAATATAACTCCGTTTTGAGTGATTCTTGAGGCTAGATAGTGGGGTTTTTCGCAAGGAACGACATGGTATAATTTGTTTTGATTGACAGTATGTCGTTTTTGAGAAATCGACGTGTAAAGAGGCTGCCTTATATCGTTTTCTTAGTTTAAAAATGTGGGAATTGATTTTTGATCGTCTTACGTAATTTCCCACCCCGAATTATGTTATAAATCTGATTTGTGTGATTGGGGTGACGTTTAGAACCTGTTTTGGGGGTCAAATCTGGAATTTCGTATGTGGGCCCCACAATTCCCGTTTTCGACCCCAAAATTGGTCCATTTCCAAAAATTATGAAATTAGTGTCTAAACGACCGTATCGACGTTGTGGTTCTATTTTTGACAGCTTGGCAGCGTTCCGAGGCCGTTCGAAAGGGAAAAGCTCCAGCACAGTGATTTGGAGCCCGCGTGTTTGGCCTACAGGTAGGCTACGGTTTACCTTTCTTTAGATTGAGCCGAAATGTGTGAAAGCATGTTGAAATAGTTGGAATTTGGGTTGGGTAGTTTGATTGTATATCTTAGGCGTTAGAAATCATGCTTTAGGCTTATTATCGGGTTTTCGGATATTTAGAAGCATGTGTATCTTGTCGTTATTTGTTAAGTTTTATAAGTAGAGTTGAATGAGCATGTTATTGATACAGTGGGGTATGTTGGCCTTAGTATAGGATGTAAACTTGCTTTAGATGTCCCGGCGTCGCTCCGGTAGACTTAGATCCTTGTAGAATGGTGTAGCGGGCTAGTGCCTAATAGTTTGGCCTTAGCTAGGCGTTACTCTTGCTCTTAAAAATACCATCATCCATAACTCGATATAATCGTGACTTTTGTAAGGCGTCGGCAGCACTAGATTTCGTGATCGTTGACTTTGGCTCCGGTTTTAGTTTTGATGGCATATTGGTTGACTCATTGGAAATGAGATTCTCGGTACTATTATTGTTTAGTTGGAAAGGAGAATATTCGAAACCATGGGATAAATTATCTATGAGCATCCGGGTACCCAGTCCCGGCCTCCGTTCTGAATTATCGGGGAGCATCCGGGTATCCAGTCCCGGCCTCCGTTTTGAATTATCGGGGAGCATCCGGGTACTCAGTCCCGGCCTCTACCGACTTGCTAGTATGACGAGCATCCGGGTATCCAGTCCTGGCCTCGATCATACCGATGTATTACGGCGAGCATCCGGGTATAGAGTCCCGGCCTCGACCGCACCGATGTATTATGGCGAGCATCCGGGTACCCAGTCCCGCACTTATGTATTATGGCAAGCATCCGGGTACCCAGTCTCGGCCTTGGCCACTTTGAATATTCGGGCGAGCATCTGGGTCCCAGTCCCGGCCTCGACCCCTAAGTCACCCCTAGATCGATTGACTCTTGGAGATTCTGGGTTTTGGAAATGATATAGTACTTCAGTTGCTAACATCGCAGATTCTTGGTTCCTAGCCTTGGTAGTTGTAGCTATTCTGTGTACTCGGCGGGCTTATGGGGGTTCGTCCGAGTTTTTATTTAACTTGCGCACGAGTGTCCCGGTTGGGCTTATGGGGGCCCAGTTGGGTATAGTTAGCTGTAGTTTTCATAGGTAGTACTTTTTTTTCCTTTTGATGCTTATGTTGACTCCTATTTAGGCTATTCTTCTTTTTCATATTGTTTTTACCTTTTCTGCTCAGTCGGCCTATGATGCCTACTGGGTACCTGTTGTCTTGGTACTCATACTACACTCTGCATCTACTTTCGTGATGCAGGACCGAGCACCAGCTATCGCCGTGGATAAATCAAGCCTGTTGCAGTCAACTTCGGAGACTAGGGTGAGTACTTGGCGTTTTTAGATCATTCTTGTCTCCTTCAGCATGGATGGCCCGTCTTTTGCCTTCTGAGACTAGCCAGTTGTTTTATATCTTTTTGGTCCACTTTCGGGACTTGTACTCGTATTTTATTTTGTAGCAGCTCTGTACTTGTGACTTCCAGGTTCTGGGAGGGATCTTTAGTTGTTTAAAACATGTTTTGGTTTACTTCCGCTTATTCATTCTGTTTACTTTTATAATTCAATGCTCTTATATAGTTTTTGCCTTCAAACACATTACTTGAAGTTCCGGGTTGACGGGTTGGCTTACCTACTAGAGGGTTATAGTAGGTGCCATCATGACCTACGAAATTGGGTCGTGACAAGTTGGTATCAGAGCCCCAGGTTCGTTGGTCTCACTTGTACAGAGCTAACGTCTAGTAGAGTCTCGCGGATAGGTGCGGAGACGTCCGTAACTTATCTTCGGGAGGCTACATGATGTCATTAGGAACATTCTCTATGTTGTATCATTTCGTGCAGTGTTGTGTCTTATTAATTCTGTGAAATCTCATTTGTTCCACTCACTCTTTCACAGGAATGGTTCGTACGCGCGGTACCACCGGTAATGATAACGCACCAAGGCCCGGCATGCCTAGAGGTCGTCCTCGTGGGACAGGTAGGAGAGCAGCACCAGCTCCCAACCCAGAGATAGAGCCAGAGCTGGTAGAGGATCATCAGGACGCTCCTATTCCTACTCAGCCAGAGGGACCACCACCACCAGCACAGCCTCCAGCTGCACCAGTTATGACCCCTGCACTACAGGCAGCGATTGTGCAGCTCCTCACGGCTATTGGAGTTGTACCACAGGCCCCGACCCCAGTATCAGGCATACTAGCACCGCGGGATCCGCTTGTTCAGCCAGTACCTGAGGTTCAACTGCCTCCACCAGTTGTTGCACCCCCGCCAGCAGTTCCAGAGGGTATGATGTCATTACAAGATCAGAAGATGTTAGGGATATTTCAGAGGCTATCGCCCCCGATATTTTCTGGAGCCACTGGCGAGGATGCCATGGAGTTCTTGACTACCTGTCAAGAGCAGCTCCATTTCTTGGGTCTTGTGGAGTCCAGAGGCGCCGACTTCACTGCTCACCAGTTTCGAGGGGCAGCCAGACAGTGGTGGCGCTCTTATTTGCAGTCCAGACCAGCTGGGTCACCACCATTGACATGGGCCCAGTTCTCAGAGGCTTACTTAGCTCGATACATCCCTAGGAGTGTTCGAGACCGACTTCGGGATCAGTTTACTCGGTTGGAGCAGGGCCACATGACGATTGCAGAGTACGAGGCTAGATTTCATCAGCTTTCCCGACATGCCACTATGATTCTACCTACTGAGGAGGAGCGGGTACGATGTTTTGTACGTGGATTAAGACCTTACCTGAGATTGGGGACCGAGCACCTTGTTTCTGCGGGCCGCTCTTTTCTGGATGTGGTGGATCATGCCCGCACGATCGAAATTATTCATCGCCAGGCCCAAGGGGGAAGCGATAAGAGACCCAGGCATCAGGGTAGCTTCAGTGGGTCACATTCTAGAGGCCATGATAGTTATGACAGGCCCCGCCAGCGGTTTCAGCAGGATAGGTACCAGCAGGGTCAATCCAGTCGGCCGATTCAGGCCGCTCTACCAGCAGTTGAGAGTAGTCAGCCCCGTTCGGGGGGTTCCATCGCAGGGCAGAGCTTGAGGGGATTGAGTCCACTTTCTTCCTACCGCGGACGAGTTATCACAGGTCGCTCAGCTTCAGGATGTTTCGATTGTGGCTCACTAGAGCACTGGGCTAGGGAGTGTCCCGGCCGGGCTAGACCGTTGGCAGTAGTACCACCTCCACCAGGAGGTATAGATCGGGGTCACGGCCGTGGCGATGGTCAGCAGGGTATTCGGGGAGGTTCCCGGGGAGGCAGGTCAGGTGGTAGGGTGAATGTTCGTGGGGGAGGCCGACAGGGCCACTTCTATGCTGCTCCGGCGAGGGCAGAGGCTGAGGCATCAGATGATGTTATCACAGGTACTATCCTTATTTGTCAGCAGACTGCTTCAGCTTTATTTGATCCAGGTTCCACGTATTCCTATGTGTCTATATATTTTGCTCCACGTTTGGGTATTCCTTATGAGTCACTTGAGGTCCCATTACATGTTTCGACCCCGGTAGGGGATTCTTTAGTAGTGGATCAGGTTTGTAGATCCTGTGTGGTGATTATTCAGGGGCATGAGACTCGGGCAGATCTTATTTTACTTGATATGCTGGACTTCGATGTTATTCTGGGCATGGATTGGCTATCCCCTCATCATGCGGTTTTGGACTGTTATGCCAAGACCGTTACATTAGCCATTCCTGGTATTCCCCCGGTCTTGTGGCAGGGTGTTTATAGTCGCTCACCGACTGGTATCATATCCTTTATGCGGGCCCGACGGCTAATTGCATCCGGGTGCTTAGCATACTTAGCTTATGTCCGTGATGTGTCCAGCATGGCCCCTACTATTAATTCAGTTCCTGTGGTTAGGGAGTATACTGATGTCTTCCCTACTGACCTACCTGGTCTACCCCCAGAGAGAGATATTGACTTTGCCATAGATTTGGAGCCGGGAACTAAGCCTATTTCTATACCACCTTATCGTATGGCCCCTGCAGAGCTCAAGGAGCTCAGTGTGCAGCTTGAGGATCTTCTAGGTAAGGGATTTATTCGCCCGAGTGTGTCGCCGTGGGGTGCGCCTGTCTTATTTGTTAAGAAGAAGGATGGGACTATGCGGATGTGTGTTGATTACAGGCAGTTGAATAAGGTGACGGTGAAAAACCGTTACCCCATGCCCCGTATCGATGATCTATTTGATCAGCTTCAGGGTGCGATCATGTTTTCTAAGATTGACTTGAGGTCTGGCTACCATCAGTTGCAGATTAGAGCAGCTGACATTCCTAAGACTGCTTTTCGCACTCGTTATGGCCACTATGAGTTTCTTGTGATGTCGTTTGGGCTTACTAATGCCCCCGCAGCTTTTATGGACCTTATGACTCGAGTATTCAGACCTTATATTGACTCCTTCGTGATTGTATTCATCGATGACATACTGGTATACTCAAGGAGTAGGAAGGAGCACGAGCAACACTTGAGGGTTGTGCTCCAGACTTTGAGAGATCAGCAGCTTTATGCTAAATTCTCAAAATGCGAGTTTTGGTTGAAGTCTGTGGCATTTCTGGGACATGTGGTATCCAGAGAGGGTATCAGAGTGGATCCAGCGAAGATTGAGGCTATTCGTGGTTGGGCTAGGCCCACATCTGTTACGGAGATTCGGAGTTTTGTTGGATTGGCTGGGTATTATAGACGATTCATTGAGGGTTTCTCTACCATTGCAGCCCCATTGACCCGTTTGACCCGCCAGGATGTTCCCTTTGTGTGGTCCGAGGAGTGTGAGTCGAGCTTTCGAAAGCTTAAGGATTTGCTTACCACCACTCCTGTTCTGACTCTACCAGTTGAGGGAGAGATCTTTTCGGTATATTGTGATGCTTCTGGTATAGGTCTTGGGTGTGTACTAATGCAGCATGGCCGGGTTATTGCTTATGCTTCCAGACAGTTGAAAGTGCACGAGCGCAACTACCCCACCCATGACTTGGAACTAGCGGCGGTAGTTTTCGCGCTCAAGATATGGAGGCACTACTTATATGGAGTCCATTGCGAGATATATACAGATCACCGTAGCTTACAGTACATTATGAGTCAAAAAGATCTTAATTCTAGACAGCGGCGTTGGATTGAGCTACTAGCCGATTATGACATCTCTATTCTTTACCACCCGGGCAAGGCAAATGTAGTAGCGGATGCCTTGAGCCGGAAGACGGAGAGTATGGGTAGTTTAGCTTACTTGTCTGCTACAAAGCGACCCTTAGCCTTGGACATCCAGTATTTGGCTAATCGGATGGTCAGGTTGGAAATCTTAGATTCCGGACCGATTTTGGCTTTTGTGGGAGCACGATCGTCTTTATTGGACCAGATTCGTGGTCGACAGTTTGAGGATGGAGAATTGGTAAAGCTTCGAGAGTTAGTATTACGAGGCGAGGGTGGCCAGGCTTCTATAGATTCGGATGACATACTACGGTTCGATGGTCGCCTTTGTGTTCCCAGAGTTGGAGACTTCATTCAGTTGATCCTTCACGAGGCCCACGATTCTAAATATTCTATCCATCCAGGCACCGCAAAGATGTATCGAGATTTGAGACAACATTACTGGTGGAGCGGTATGAAGAGAGATATAGCTGAGTATGTATCCCATTGTTTAAGTTGCCAGCAGGTTAAGGCGGAGCATCAAAGGCCTGGTGGACTCTTTCAGAGATTACCCATTCCCGAGTGGAAATGGGAACGAATTACCATGGACTTCGTGATGGGATTGCCTCGATCATCCAGGGGTAATGATGGTATTTGGGTCATCGTTGATCGATTGACCAAGTCAGCGCATTTCTTACCAGTACGGTCCACTTTTACTGCAGATCGTCTAGCTCGAATTTATATTCAGGAGGTGGTCCGTCTGCACGGGGTACCAATATCCATTATATCAGATAGGGGATCTCAATTTACTTCCAATTTCTGGAGAGCCTTTCAGAGAGAGTTGGGCACCCGGGTTGATCTTAGTACGGCATTTCATCCACAAACCGACGGTCAGTCAGAGCGTACTATTCAGGTTCTGGAGGATATGTTGCGAGCTTGTGTATTAGAGTTCAAGGGTCATTGGGAGCAGTACTTAGCTTTGGCAGAGTTTGCGTACAACAACAGCTACCACTCTAGCATTCAGATGGCCCCGTTTGAAGCCTTATATGGTAGGCGTTGTCGTACTCCGGTTGGTTGGTTTGAGTCTTCAGAGCCTAGGCCGCACAGTACCGATTTACTTCAGGATGCCATAACCAAAGTTCGGGTTATTCAGGATAGGTTAAGGACAGCTCAGAGTAGGCACCAGAGTTATGCTGATCGCAGGCGTCGGCCCTTGCGCTTCGAGGTAGGAGATCAGGTGTTCTTGCGGGTGTCGCCCTTGAAGGGCGTGATGAGATTCGGCAGGCGGGGTAAGCTTAGCCCTAGGTATATCGGGCCGTTTGAGATTCTGAGGAGAGTTGGAGAGGTTGCTTATGAGTTGGCTTTGCCACCAGCATTTTCAGCTATACACCCTGTTTTTCACGTTTCTATGTTGCGCCGGTACATTCCAGATGAGTCTCATGTGCTTCAGTATGACTCTGTTGAGTTAGATGATCGCCTGACTTTTGTTGAGGAGCCAGTTGCTATTCTAGCCAGAGATGTTCGCCAGCTTCGTTCTAAGTCCATCCCTGTGATTAAGGTCCAGTGGCGCCATCGTCCGATCGAGGAGGCTACATGGGAGACCGAACAGGAGATGCGGGAGCAATTCCCCAACTTATTGGACCCTCCAGGTATACTCTTGTCCTTACTTTCGCGGACGAAAGTTCTTTTAGTAGTGGATATTGTAATGACCCTCAAGGTCATTTTTTTGAAATTTTTGTAAAATGACCATTTTACCCATCCCTTTAGATGCCCCGAGTCATTTCTAATTATTATCGGGTGTTGATTTTTAGAAAATCCTATGAAAAGTTAAGTCCTTGGAAATTTTGAGTTTCATAAGTTTTAAGTGTTAAAAAGTGGTATTTGGGGTCAATCGGAGCTACAGATCTCAGAACGGAATTCCGTCGATTCCAGCAGCTCTGAAATGTCTAAATTGGGTTAGGAGACTTTACGGAATCAGTTTTGGAGCTGTAACGAAGATTTGAGGCCTTGAATTGAGAATTTGAGGAACTTTAAGCCAAGGTTTGACTTTGGTCAACTTTTGGAGTTTCGATGCTCGGAATGGAATTCCGACAACTCCGCTGGATTCAGGAGATGGTTTTTGGTCTAGAAGAAGTGTTGGTTGAATTTTTAGAGGTCCCGAGTCCATTTTGGTATTTTAAAGGCCTAAGTTAGTTTAGTTGCGACTTTTTGAGTTTTGGGCTAACGAAATCTCGAATTCAAATTCTGATGGTTCCATCAGCTCCGGAATGACCAAATTAGGCTAGTAGCACTATTGGAATGACTATCGAGTCAATCAATACGAGTTTGGGGCTATTTGGCACTTTTGACTTTGAAACTTAGCCTATAGTTGACTTTGGTCAACATTCTTGGAAAATGCGCTCGAATAAAAATTCTGACAGCGCGGTTAGTTCCGGAATGTTGATTTTGGTCTAGAACGACCCTTCGTTCGCTTTTTGAGGCTTCCGGACTAATATCGAGGCCTGTTGTGGAATATGACTTAAAATGACTCTTGGGTGTGGGACCCACTTTTTATTAAAATGATCTCGTATGGAAATTCTGAATGTGCCATTGAGTCCGGAATATCGAATTTAGTAGGGTAGCATATCTGGTTTATTTTTATCGGATTCCGAACGAATTCCGAGGGTCCATTCGGAGACTTTAAATTGTGGTAAAAACCAGAAAAATCTGCAGCAGTGCAGAATATTTTCAGATTTTCTCCTCAACTTTGAACCCTCATTTCTTGAGTTCTAGAGCTCCAAATTGGGTGATTCAAAAGGCAAAATTGTGAGGTTTTTCGTGGAGAATGCATTGGAGAAATTGAAAACTGATTTGGAGTATTCGATTCTGGTAAAAATCGTGATTTTATTTGCAGCAGTATCCATTTTCGGAATGGATTTTTGAAGAACTTTGACAAGTTATATCTTGACCAATATAAATCCGATTTGGGTGATTCCAGAGGCTATCTTGCGTGGAAATTTAAGGAGAACATCGTGGAAGTTTCAGAATCTATTTTTGGCACGTCGTTCGAGGTAATAAATTGATTTTAAGCAGCAGATTTAGTCATTTTCGGAATGAAATTTTGTTGAAATTTGAAAGAGTGTATCTTGGTCAATATAACTCCGTTTTGAGTGATTCTTGAGGCTAGATAGTGGGGTTTTTCGCAAGGAACGACATGGTATAATTTGTTTTGATTGACAGTATGTCGTTTTTGAGAAATCGACGTGTAAAGAGGCTGCCTTATATCGTTTTCTTAGTTTAAAAATGTGGGAATTGATTTTTGATCGTCTTACGTAATTTCCCACCCCGAATTATGTTATAAATCTGATTTGTGTGATTGGGGTGACGTTTAGAACCTGTTTTGGGGGTCAAATCTGGAATTTCGTATGTGGGCCCCACAATTCCCGTTTTCGACCCCAAAATTGGTCCATTTCCAAAAATTATGAAATTAGTGTCTAAACGACCGTATCGACGTTGTGGTTCTATTTTTGACAGCTTGGCAGCGTTCCGAGGCCGTTCGAAAGGGAAAAGCTCCAGCACAGTGATTTGGAGCCCGCGTGTTTGGCCTACAGGTAGGCTACGGTTTACCTTTCTTTAGATTGAGCCGAAATGTGTGAAAGCATGTTGAAATAGTTGGAATTTGGGTTGGGTAGTTTGATTGTATATCTTAGGCGTTAGAAATCATGCTTTAGGCTTATTATCGGGTTTTCGGATATTTAGAAGCATGTGTATCTTGTCGTTATTTGTTAAGTTTTATAAGTAGAGTTGAATGAGCATGTTATTGATACAGTGGGGTATGTTGGCCTTAGTATAGGATGTAAACTTGCTTTAGATGTCCCGGCGTCGCTCCGGTAGACTTAGATCCTTGTAGAATGGTGTAGCGGGCTAGTGCCTAATAGTTTGGCCTTAGCTAGGCGTTACTCTTGCTCTTAAAAATACCATCATCCATAACTCGATATAATCGTGACTTTTGTAAGGCGTCGGCAGCACTAGATTTCGTGATCGTTGACTTTGGCTCCGGTTTTAGTTTTGATGGCATATTGGTTGACTCATTGGAAATGAGATTCTCGGTACTATTATTGTTTAGTTGGAAAGGAGAATATTCGAAACCATGGGATAAATTATCTATGAGCATCCGGGTACCCAGTCCCGGCCTCCGTTCTGAATTATCGGGGAGCATCCGGGTATCCAGTCCCGGCCTCCGTTTTGAATTATCGGGGAGCATCCGGGTACTCAGTCCCGGCCTCTACCGACTTGCTAGTATGACGAGCATCCGGGTATCCAGTCCTGGCCTCGATCATACCGATGTATTACGGCGAGCATCCGGGTATAGAGTCCCGGCCTCGACCGCACCGATGTATTATGGCGAGCATCCGGGTACCCAGTCCCGCACTTATGTATTATGGCAAGCATCCGGGTACCCAGTCTCGGCCTTGGCCACTTTGAATATTCGGGCGAGCATCTGGGTCCCAGTCCCGGCCTCGACCCCTAAGTCACCCCTAGATCGATTGACTCTTGGAGATTCTGGGTTTTGGAAATGATATAGTACTTCAGTTGCTAACATCGCAGATTCTTGGTTCCTAGCCTTGGTAGTTGTAGCTATTCTGTGTACTCGGCGGGCTTATGGGGGTTCGTCCGAGTTTTTATTTAACTTGCGCACGAGTGTCCCGGTTGGGCTTATGGGGGCCCAGTTGGGTATAGTTAGCTGTAGTTTTCATAGGTAGTACTTTTTTTTCCTTTTGATGCTTATGTTGACTCCTATTTAGGCTATTCTTCTTTTTCATATTGTTTTTACCTTTTCTGCTCAGTCGGCCTATGATGCCTACTGGGTACCTGTTGTCTTGGTACTCATACTACACTCTGCATCTACTTTCGTGATGCAGGACCGAGCACCAGCTATCGCCGTGGATAAATCAAGCCTGTTGCAGTCAACTTCGGAGACTAGGGTGAGTACTTGGCGTTTTTAGATCATTCTTGTCTCCTTCAGCATGGATGGCCCGTCTTTTGCCTTCTGAGACTAGCCAGTTGTTTTATATCTTTTTGGTCCACTTTCGGGACTTGTACTCGTATTTTATTTTGTAGCAGCTCTGTACTTGTGACTTCCAGGTTCTGGGAGGGATCTTTAGTTGTTTAAAACATGTTTTGGTTTACTTCCGCTTATTCATTCTGTTTACTTTTATAATTCAATGCTCTTATATAGTTTTTGCCTTCAAACACATTACTTGAAGTTCCGGGTTGACGGGTTGGCTTACCTACTAGAGGGTTATAGTAGGTGCCATCATGACCTACGAAATTGGGTCGTGACATTGTTCCACTGTATCCATATATGTATGTGAATATGGAAAGATGAAATGAACCATGCAAAACGACTGTTTATTGACTCTGGCTTGCAATGAAACTATTTTTTGGTAGATTTGATTGTTGAACTTTTCACTATATTTGTGGTTGATTGTGTATGCTTGGATCGGGTGTCACATGATGACACATAACTAGATCGGATGTCACATTCTGACATATATTTGAATTGTGTGTCATGTTTCGACACAATTTTGGATCGGGTGTCACGTTTTTAACACACTAATAAGTGTTTTAAGTTCCATGAGAGGACCCTTTATTGAAATAGCATAATAATTTGGACTGTTAATCTGTGAGTATGTTTAAGTATTCTTTATGAAATGATTAGTGGTAAGTCATCCTGTATTTTTGTGGTTAATATGAGTTAATTACTTGCGCATGTCTCACTTACTAGCTAGCGGCGTAATCCTACCAGTACACCATTATTTTTATGTACTGATACTGCATTTGTTGTGTCTTTGTTGAGTACAGGGCATCTTCATGCGGCTGTTTGAGAGACCTCACAAATAAGACTGTTAGTTTATCAGAGTTCAAGGATGAGCCAGTTCTTTCAGGCTACCATGAGCTTTTCTTTATTTTAATCCTTCATTCAGGACTAGACTCTCAAACACTTATTTATTTTATGACTTTTGAGGTTACATCCCCTTCATTTAGACTTGTTATTTCACTAGAATTTTGGTACATCGACTTTCAGATTTTAGGGGTATTTCTGCATGTTTAGTTGAATTGACTGAGCTTATGGGAACTCAGCACCCTTTTTCTTATATTTAATCTATTTAGCACCTTAAATTGCTTATTCTCTTGTGATTACTGTTAGTTGGGTTGTTATAGTGATTCTCTCACCGGAGGATTAGTGTGGTGCCAATCATGACGGATTAGAATCGTGACATATGATTTGGACAATATAGGTGATAAAAATAAAATAACATCAAAAAGGAACAAAAAAACACTCTAGTCCACTAAAACTAATCTGATTTCTAACACAATCATTGATATATATTATTATCACTAAATACAAGCTACAAACTAGAATACGCATAATAGAGTAATAAAATACTAACTAAGGAGAGATACTTAGAAGAAGATAACTAGAAGGGGATGAGATACTAGAACAAAGAAAAGGGTTGATTGATATTTGATAGCCAAAGCTTCGACACAATTTGCATAACCGTTCCTTGGAATCCTTAGTCCTTTTTAACAATAGCTAATTGGGCTTGAATCCCAAATAAAACTCTCTAACATTTTACTCAGCTCAATAATATCAACTGGATCATATTATTTACCACGTCTAGCCTATAGGCCCTTATGGAGTCATCAAGGTTCACAGCATCCGCCCACTAGGCATGAATACATTTGAATTCAGAGCTTTAAGTTTAGATCTAACTCATCGTTTGTTTCTTCATCGGTATTAATCAATTGAGATCTATTAAATGTAATCTGAATAGGAACATTTTGAGATCTTGTGGACTCAAAAGGAATTTCATTTAGGTTTATACCTATTGAACTTGCATTCACGCTTGTACAATCGTTGTTATCTCTGATTGGAAAAGAAAGATGTGGTGGTAGTGGTTGTGGTGGAGGTAGAGGTGAAGGCGATGGTGTTTGGGGCATAACCCTCTCTTCTCTCGTGAATCTTATTGGTCGCTCTGATGGTAAAACAACAGTAGTTGATGTTATACCTGACATGCTAAAACCTAGTGCTCGATGTATCAATTGTTGGTTCATAGGATGTGGTGGTAGTGGTGGATGTGGAGGTAGAGACAAAGGCGTTGGTGTTTGGGGCATAGCCCTCTCTTCTCTTATAGATCTTGTTGGTCGCTCTGGTGGTAAAACAACAGTTGATGTTATACCTGGCATGCTAAAACCTCGTGCTGGATGTATCATTTGTTGGCGCATAGGATGTGGTGGTAGTGATGGAGGTGGAGGTAGAGGCGAAGGCGTTGGTGTTTGTGTCATAGCTCTCTCTTCTCTCGTGGATCTTGTTGGTCGCTCTGGTGGTAAAACAACAGTTGATATTATACCTGACCTGCTAAAACCTCGTGCTAGATGTATCACTTGTTGGCGCATAGGATGTGATGGTAGTGGTGGAGGTGGAGGTTGAAGCGAAAGTGGTGGTGTTTGGAGCATAATCCTCTCTTCTCTCGTGGATCTTGTTGGTCGCTCCGGTGGCAAAACAACGGTTGATGTTATACCTAACATGGTAAAACCTCGTGCTAGATGTATCACTTGTTGGCGTATTGGATGAGATTGAAAATGACTCATAAATTCATTGTTAGTGCGATCGATTTGATTACATATAGGGCATTGAAGAAGAGTAGGGTGAGAACTCAATGCTTGTAAGAACCTAATATGCACAGATTCAATGTTAGACATGCTTGTACTTGTAGAGAAAAGGAAAGCACTAAAAACATTGAAGAAAAGATAAATTCAATTCTATAGAGTGCGAGAATAATTTATAGGTTAGGACGACTCTTACTTGCACGTAGATTGCATTATATTTAATTTTATTAAATTAAATAATATCATTGAAGTTAGATGACAGATTCGCAAATAAAATCTTTAAAAAATAATTATTCGAAAAGCTATTTTTTTTCCTTTTTGGTTTCCTAATTTTCTAAAAAAAATCTGGAAAAAATTATATAAATTTTTTTAATAATTAAATTATTAGTGGGACAAATAATTTAATGTTTTAATTTTGTAAATCTATACAAATTTAACTTAAAGTAAGAAATTGAATTTATAAGTTAGAATCAGATTATCATAATACAATATTATGGTGAGTCACTCATTTAATATTTTTCAAAAATAATTAGGAAAAAATTATATAAACTTTTAAGAACATTAAATATTAGTGGGACAAACAATTTAATGTTTTTAAGTTTGTAAAAGAATACAAAATTGACTTAAAGTAAGAATTGAATTTATAATTTAGAATCAGATTATCATAATACAATATCATGGTGAGTCATTTATTTTAGATTTTTCTAAGAATAATTAGGAAAAGATTAATAAGTTTTTAAAAACATTAAATTTTTTGGGACAAATATTTAATGTTTTTAATTTTGTAAAAATATACAAATTTGACTTAAAATAAGGAATTGAATTTATAATTTAGAATCAGATAATCATAATATTTTTAGGGAAACGATATTATAAATTTTTAAAAACATTAAATTATTAGTGGGACAAATAATTTAATATTTTTAATTTTGTAAAAATATACAAATTTGACATAAAGTAAGGAATTGAATTTATAATTTAGAATCAAATAATCAGAGTGTGCATTGATCAGTTCAGTTCGATTTTAAGTATTATCGGTTCGATTTATCTGTATTCGATTTATAAATACTCTAAACCGATAACCAAACCAATAAGATATTTATTATCCGTTTTCGATTTATCAATTTTTGGTCTTTAACGGTTTGATTTTGGTTTAACCAATAAGAAAATACTTTTAAAACAAATATACGATTTTTGGAGCCGCCGTTGTAGCAACTTGCAAACCCTTTTCACCGAATCTAAGGCGACAAAGCCTAAAGGGTAAATACTAAATTACTAAATAGTATGGGGCGGAGTGTTGGCCAGTTAAGACTTCTCACATTCAAAAGATGAAAGTTGCTGAGAAGAGAATGCTGAGATGGATGTGTGGGCACACTAGGAGAGACAAGATTAGAAATGAGGCTATTCGGGACAAAGTAGGAGTGGCCTCGGTGGAAGACAAAATGCGAGAAATGCGACTGAGATGGTATGGACATGTGAAGAAGAGAGACACAGATGCCCCAATGCGAAGGTGTGAGAGGCTAGTCATGGATGGTTACAGAAGAGGTAGGGGTAGGCCGAAAAAGTATTGGGGAGAGGTGATTAGACAGGACATGGCGCAGTTACAGCTTACGGAGGACATGACCTTAGATAAGAGAGTGTGGATGACCCACATTAGGGTAGAAGGCTAGTTCATAGTCTCGTTATTCTTCTCTATTCATAGGCGTAGTAGTGCATTACGATCTCTTGCGCTTTGACTTCTGATTTTTGTTATTGTTGTTAGTACTTATTACTTTCTATGCTTTGATTACTCTATTTTATCTGTGACGCTTTCATTATTTATTTATTCGTTATTTGTTATTTGTATTTATTTGTTATCTATTCGTTATTTGTTTGTTGTTTTTTTTATAAACTTTTAGTTTCCTATTCTTATCTAACATTTTTTTATGCATTTATGCTTTTAATGAGCCGAGGGTCTCCAGGAAACAGCCGTCCTACCTTGATAGGAGTAAGGTCTGCGTACATTCTACCGTCCCCAGACCCCATGTTGTGGGATTTCACTGGGTTGTTGTTGTTGTTGTTGTTGTTGTCGTAGTCTGATTGTATATTTATATTAATATTTTTTGTTTGATATTATTGTGTATGAGTAAAAAACTAAAAATTAAATTAGAAAATTATTAGAGTCTTAATGATTATCGATTTACCCAATAACCCAATATTAAAAATCAATAATGAACCGATAACCCATTAATTTTTTTATATAAAACCATTAAATAAACATTAATCCAATAACAATAAACCAATAATATTTTTTTCAATGCAATTTATCGGTCTATTCGATTTTTCACACCCCTAATCATAATACAATAGTATGGTGAGTCGTTTATTTTTCTATCTTAAAGCTAAAATGTACCATATTTAGTTTAAGGTAAGCAGTTTAGAACTAGATAATCATGATGTTAGCGTATTATTTTATTTTCCTTATGTAATAAAAAATATTTTAGATTTTGAAGGTGGATCTCAAATGTAACAACCTGCTTCCGTCATTACACGTGAATCAATAGGGAAGGAATTCGAGCCAGGAAATTTTGAATAGTGACTTCGAAAAATTTGAATTTAGGTCAGACTTGAACGAATTTTAAGTCAGGTGAGGTCCAGTGTGATTTGGAAATGGATGTGGGATTGAATCTTTAGTTGATTGAGTTAATTGATAGACACGATGTTACGAAGCATGTACGGCTTTACAAAATCACTTTCAAGTGAGTAAAACTCCAAGAATCGATCTTGGCGTGAAAGGTATATTTTAAGGCTTTTTGGGACAAGGGTGCATTGTAAAAGGGGAGACTTTGAGACTCTTAACGAGCTCTCTATCTCACTGTGTTTGTGGCTAATTTGTATGCTTGGCTCGGGTGTCACGTTTCGACACACTTTTGGATCGAGTGTCACGTTCCGACACACATTTGAATTGAGTGTCACGTTCCGACACAACCTTGGATTAGGTGTCACGTTCCGACACATAAATAAGTGGTTGCAGGTCCCATGAGAGGACCTTATGTGAAATTGCATGATATTGAGACTGATGAACTGTGATAATGTTGAGTACTGGTTAGGAGAGGATATTGGTTAAGTCTGTTATGTATATATGTGCTTATGGTGCTGTTTTTATTTGTTCATGTCTCGCTTACTTGCTAGCCGCGTGATCCTACCAGTACACTGTTGTCTTTGTGTACTGATACTACACTTCCTCTATTTTTTGTTGAGTACAGGGCATTTTTCGTCGGCTGTTGAGAGACCTCGCTTAGAAGATTGTTGATCTATCGGAGTTTAAAGGGTGAGCCAAATTCTTTCGGGATACCATGAGCTCTTCCATGTCTTGGTCCTTCATTGAGGGCCTAACTTACAAACACTGGTTTATTTTTGACTTTTGGGGTTGCATCCCCTTCCTAAATGAGATGTTTTCTTTGAGTTTTGGTACATTTGACTTTCAGTTCGTATGAGTTAAATTTCGCATATTTGGGATGGATAACTAAATATTTTTTAGTTTATGGGAACTCAGTCATTTTTGTATTATTAAACCTGCTTCCGCATCTTTTAAAATGTATATATCTCGTGAATGTTGTGAGTTGGTCTGTATTAGTGGTTCTCCCACTGAAGGGTTAATGTGGGTGCCGTCACGGTGGATCGGGATCGTAACATCAAATTATTTAATTTTATAAATAATATACCAAAACTTAATTTTAACCAGAAACTGAATTTAGCATTTAGAACTAGAAAATCAGTTTTTCTAATTTTTTTTGTGAGAGGGAAACTTTTTTTTTAATCTTGCAGCTAAGATAATACGCTATTTGTTTTTATAACAATTAGTTTACCAAATTTGTTTTAAAATAAGGAATCAAATTTTAATACACAACATTTACTAAGTGGAAAGACAAATATGTCACTGCAGTACTTTTTTTCCTTTGAACTCTTTTGTTTCATTGACCATGAATATGTTATAAAACTCAAGGTTATATCATTTCTTAAATACCTTTCAATGAGCTGGACTTTAATTTTTGTTTTTCAAAATCAAACACCTATCTAGCTAAAGCATAAATTGTTTAAATACATAAATCATAATTTATAAAATATTATAATGTGAAAATATAAATTTATATCCATGAAAAAATTATTTACCTTAAAGCTTTAAGAATTAAAAACTAGCACAAGATAGGATTAGATATGCAAATGACCTTACAAGTGAAAAATAAAGTCTAGCTTCAAATGAGCCATCAAATTGGGCTTCAGAAAATCAATCAATTTGCAAACTCAACATATATATTCATTTAAATGTTATGTCATTTTAAATTCCAAACTTGTGCTATGAAACAAATATCATAAAATTGAGTTGATTTTTAATTTTTTTCTCGTCAAATAATTTGGTTTTTAGTATCTATTTTTTAGCAATCGAACGTATATTTGGTGGAACAGAAGTTTTGTAGAAATTGAAGTCATGCCTAAGCATAACTTATGGTATATTGTGATATGAAAATATAATTTATGTCCTGAAAAAAAAAGATATTTATTACGAAGGACATAAATTAAAAACCAACATAAAATAGGGGCAAAAGTGGAAACAACACGTCAAGTACAACGGCATGCAAAGTCGAATTACACATGAATTAAAATTTAAAACCTTTCACGTACAAAAAATCCAATTTAATTGTTTAAGGAGAGAGCACAAAAGTTAAACACGGTATTCTTTTTAATTATTAAAATTGTTTTATTCATATATGTTTCATAGGGAAAATTTTAGTGTAACGACCTGAACCATCGTTAATTACAATTAAAAAGAAATCGCAAGAAATTTACTTGAGTGGGTCCCACCTTCCCGCAAGGGCGGGATGGTCCCGCCTCAGATGCAACGCCTCAGCGGGAGGTCGTGGGACATAATTTAAGCCGCGAATTTCTTATTTTCCCCCACTTCTTTCAAGTGGAAGTTAGAGGCGAGAGTTTCTACAAAACCATCCAAAAAGGCTACTCTTGACCCATGGAGAAGAGGAGAGTGAATCTCAGCATTCGGAATGATTCAATCAGTGATTCAATCCGATCTTTTCCGTAGGACATCTGTAACCAACGAATTCAGCATCATTATCTCCCCACGGTTACTTGGCGTCAAGGTAGGATGGGCTTCTCTTTTCTGAGCAGTAAATATATACCTATTGTGTAGTATAGAAGGAAACTTAATAAGAAATCGTATAATTAAACTGTGGTAATGGCTCACGAGCAGAGATTCGATTGTGTTAGGGTCTACTTTAAATGTGACCTGGTAAAAATGAGTTGTAATGATTTGGAAAGTGTGTTGGGTGTGATATTGGTCCATAGAGACGGTTATTTTACAATGGCATAGTACTGTGTATAGGGATGTTAAAAAAACTAAGTATGGATTGATGATAAACCCTAAGGATTTGGTAGTGTGGGTGTTGGTTTGGTTCCCCGGGTTGTCTTAATGTATGTAATTATGTTACTTATGACATATCTAAATGTGTACCGATAGGGGAAACAAGTTAGTTCTTATATAAATGATTATTTGCTGGCTTATTTGTGATGAACCTATTCTGTTGATATAATGTGATATATTGTTGGTGTTTTATAGTTGGTTTGTATAACTGGATTGGGGGTTAAGTTTCGACACATATATGAATTGGGTGTCATATTCTGACACATATTTAGACCGGGTCTCATATTTTGATATGATTCTTGGATCGGGTGTCATGTTTTGACACAAATATGTCTCGATTAGATCCCCTAAGATGACCAAGAATGTGTATGTATGAATGGTCCCATGAAAGAACCTGATGATATCTGTAATTCCATGTAATATAAGGTTAGTGGCAAGTGAGTCATGGATTAAGGGCCTATAAATGAACTCTTGAGTTGAGATGTTGGTTATAAAGAAGTGCGAGCTGGAAGAACTTATTAGTGGGTAAGAGTATGGGTTGTACTGGGTCTTGATGTGACATATGTGTTATAAACACATTCTATACTTACAGGCTTAGAGGTTGAGGTTCTTGTTGACTGAGAGTCTTATCATTGAGACTTCAACAAGTAGCTGAGGTAGTAGTAATGGTTACCTAAAACTGGGTTGAGTAGAAATTATGGGTGTGGGAAGGCTAGGCCCAGTGTCGTGAGACAATTGGTCTAAGATCAGTGATGGTTGGGTGGAATCATTGAGTCGCTAAGGTATCTAGGTGAAGACTGTTAGTTGATTCAGTAATTGTAAGGTAGGGATCATAACCCACAAGTCTTAATGTGTAACTAGGGTGGTAGTGGAGCTCTGAAGTTTGGAGTGGTGAACACCTTAGGTGGGAGTAAGGAGTGTACTTATTTAGTTGGGGTGGATACACTGATAAAGTTAATTATTATGATATCTCTTATTTTTTTATTAATATATTATGTAGTGGGTATCAGATTGGACGATGATGCTTACCAGTACGTGTTGTTTGTACTGATACTACTCTTGTTATACCACTTGGCATAGTCTAATTGTAGGGTCAGTTATGTCTCTTAGGCGAAGACGAAGGCGATCCTCCAACAATTTCTATTTTTCCTTTTTCTTGATGGAAGTTGGGTCATTGGTCTTTTAGTTTATCTCTACTCTTAGCAGCTCTTGTACCTGTTTTAGACTAGTATCCATGGGGATTTTTATGTGTTATTCTTATACAAGTGTATTACTTTAGATTTTTATAAACTTTTAGCTTAATTACTCAGGTTGTTGATTTAAATTCTGCAATATTTTTATATAAGGAGTTAAGAGTTCTCCTACTTAGGTCATAGAGTATATGCCTGCACAGTTCGATGGGTTGGGTCATGATAAATTGGTATAAGAGCCCTGATTACCGGTCTTCCAGTACAAGAGCAAATGTGGAATAGACTCCTGCGGATTGGAGTGTTGATGTCGTCATCTAATCTTCAAGAAGCTATGAAGTATTTTAGGAAGTAATTCCATTCCTTCTCTTTTATTTGTGCGGTCTATCACTTGTGGTATGGGTTGAGTAAAATAGGTATCTCTAGATTCCAATTGGTATGTCAACGAGGTAAACTAGATATCATTGTCACAGCTGAAGGAACATAAGTAAGGAAATTAAAACCAAGAAGGTTTTAATTGGCATATTGCCTTAGAGGCGATGAGAATGCATAAATAATCAACTAATGGTCATTCATGGAGTGAATTAAATTACTTTACTTGCTTGAGTTATGTAGCTGAATATTTGATTATGTGCATAGTAACTCCTGATTTAAAGTGTGAAACACCTTTGCTTGCGTGTTGAAATTATGTGGTTTATGTTTAATAGTAATTTTGTGAACTTGATGCCAGAAAAGAGTCATAATTCAATTATGTGCATTGAACTTGTGTAAGACCAGAGACTATTAATGGATGAGTTCTTGTGTTAAAGGATATGCTCATATGAAGGAATGTGGACTATAAATGGTGCATGGACTTACCATTTATAATAATTGATAAGGGAAAATTAACAAATGCAGACTGTGGGGAAACTTTGGTTTCGGAGCAGTCGAAATTTATCTGGAAATCAGGTGAGAAAAAGATCTAGTGTGGTGCATTAGCTTAATAGTGATTATGGAAGATCCTTAGCATATTTTATAACTGAGCTAAAAGAAGGTGTTGCTGAATTGTGTCTATCTAATATAATGGGTTGAACCATTAGCTTGAGTTAATAAAAACTTGATGCTGCAAGTTGTTTTTAAAAGATGCCTTGTTTATCTTGATGTCATTGGTCTAATGGGGAGAGATAATCTCCTATGTGTGGTGCTCGGTTCGACTCCGAGATAGTTCATGTCAGAATTTTCATGGAAAAAGGAGTTAGATAGGTTAAATTTAACTCTGGGAGTCTAAGGGGGAATATAGGGCAGGAAAAATGCCAAGGGAGATTTCTAAGGTTACTGTCTCGGTGAATACCGGACTAGCGGGAATATTCTACCAGAGCGGGCCTGCTAGAGCGCGATCTCGTGATACAGAATCCTCATAAAGAGGTCCCTTGTTGCTCTCCTATTTTTGGCAATGATCTTTTAAGCACAGTGTCTAGCTCTAAGGTTAATGTAGTGATCGACTAAGATCAAATAGCCATAAAAACGATAATATTAATATGTACAGAGATGTGAAGGAATTAAAAAGCATCTGATGCTTAATAAAATAAGAGAAATAGTAAAGGAAAGTGATAAATTGTTTGTTCTTTGCTAGAAACGGTGCCATTAACACTCAATTACATCTCTCAAAAGAGATATAGACGATCGTTAGAAATATATTTTACCCAACTAAGAGTCGGGGTCGAATCCAAAGAGAATAGGTTGAAACAAGTTCTATTAGCTATCACTATTCAGTCGTAGTTGCTACTTCCCAAAAATAAACTTGCATAAAGTAAAAGTGGGGGTTTTGTTTAAGCTTTAAGAACAAACGACAAAGTAATAACAAGTAAACAAGATTAAGGTTGTACAAATATGAAGGCTAGACTAGGATTAAATTCCCCATTACTTGTAAGTTAATAGGCTAATTGTATTCATGATATCATTCAATATATTGCATAATCTAGCAAGTTAGGTAATATCTAATTCACTTCCCAATCTTTTTTAGACGTATCTCATTCATCTCCTCCCGGTCTCAGAATGTATATTATACTAACCCTCGCTTTGGATTCAAGAGTACTATCTTTTCCCAGTCTCAAATAATCTAGATGAAGTTTATCCCTTCTTTCGAACCCATACTTTTCAAATTTCTATTGTGAAGTCTTTTCCTAATTACTACCTCCCTACCGGACAAGAAATGAATATGGGCAAGTTCTTAATGCGTGCACTCACTAAGAAAGACTTTTAAATGAAGAAATCCCAATACATGCAAAAACAAATCACGGATATCAATTCTACTTTTGCCTATTCTAGTTAAGTCATCATGGTTTCCACAACGCTAGTTGTGGGTTTAGCTACTCATGCTTGTAAGTAAAAGAATAGGAATTTGTGAAGAATTCATTAATTAATACCTACGCAGATGAAGAAGTCAATCTTGAATCAATCATACGAATCACAAATCAAGAATAAAAACAGAAATGATATTCCAAGAATCAATCTCCAAAAGTAAATAAGTGTAGCCTCACTATGTTCACAAAGTACTCAAAAACTAGTAAAAATGTTGAACCCTAAAAATAAAATAAATTCAGATATTTATAGAAATACAAAACTAAATCCTAAACCAACTAGGAAAACTGAAGTTGGCATGTTTCACGCTCGACCACTACAGACCATACTAGAGTTAACGGTCTGTGGTCCTTCTTCCGTAGTGTTTAAGAAAATTGAAGTTGACACGTTTCACGCTTGACCACTATGGAATATACTGGACTTAACGGTCCGTGGTCTTTCTTTCGTAGTGTTTAACTTGGGCTTCAATATTGTGTAGCTCTTCACTTCTTCATGGGCAATCCTCATGGCTCGTGGTGATGAATAAGGTCTGTACTGACCTCCGTGTTGATAGCCTTTGCCAATTCTTCCACATCTACCCTCAGCCTTCACGATCATCCAGCACGATCCTTAGTGGACTCCACGGCCCATGATAGGTTCCGTAGAGTTACACTTGGCTAAAATTTATACCATCAGCACCTTCACAAGGTCAGCAGTACGACACCTACCACGGCCCGCGCAAAGTACTATGGTTTGTAGAGTTGTACTTAGGACCTCCAGCATAGCTTCCTTCTCTCACATCTCTACACCTACCACCACGGCCCGTGCAAGGCACTAAAGTCCGTAGTGAGGCTCGTACTCCTCAATACTCAGCAAAACAGTACTCAGACCCAATGAATCATCAAAACTTGTGTGTGACTTAGTTTTTCTACAAAAAAAAAACCACATCATATCTACAGATACATGCTTGCTACACACACTAATTCACAGTTATGAGCATTGAAAATATCGTAAATATGCAACACATCAAGCTACCTAATCAAATAACAAATCCTAACGGGGACGAGAGAGAGTGTCGACATCTGACTCTAGGTTCTTCGGGGGGTACTCTCCTTCCAAGGCCTCGTTCAGAAAGGGGAACTCACAAAAATCATTGAGTCTAACCTGGGAAATTCCCTCTATGGAGCGATACAGAAGAAGATAGTTTTGATAGTCTTCCACATTCTCATTATGAGGCGGTCCCTCTCTATGCTCTTCCTCCTCTCCCACTGCAGTTGACGACGAAGCATTTCCACCTCCATAGCAGTAACTGGTGGCACTGATGCATAGGTCTGGGAAAAGTGGCCTCCTAATTGCCTCCAAACTGCGTCTAAGTTCTCCTCCAAACGAGGGTAAACTGGTGGCTGTGACTGAGAGAGAGGAGTAGTATCCTTGTCCTTGTCCTCACCTCTGTTGCTGCTACTTAGCTACTTCTGGCCCCGTCTGTCTTTCGTTTCTTCTGTCCTCGGGAAGAAGTCCGTATGATAAGCAGTGGATGGAAAGGGGGGTCCATATGGAGTACCTTGTTAGAATCCAGAAGTGGCACCCCAGCTACCTTGCACATAGCAGATATCAGGCCCAGTAAGAAGAATGTATTCTTGTTACCACGGTAAAACATCTTCCACTCGAACATAATCTAATCCCCCACATTCAGGACTATCTCCTGAATAACACAAGCAACGATAAGAACTCATGGAAAGGTCACGTCGGTGCGGTTTCCTAACAGACGGATCCTCTTGGCCACCAAGTGTAGCCACCTCTTGTCATCATCTTACCAGTTCATGCTAGTGATACCCTATATTCTAGGCCAGTAGACCCTGTTCCTGCACTCTAGGGCCACCAAAGTATCTGATAGCCACTCTAGGTCCATTTCTCTCAGTTTTAGCCTCATAGTCAGCATTGGAGGTCTTAACTACCTCTAATACAGTATTGATATAAGCAGTACTGAGGGAGATGTCCCCTCATTGGATGTGGATAAAGGGTTCAGGATCGTCCCAACATACGATGAAGAGTATAACATAGAACTCCCTCACCCAACCAATTTGTCCAGAAGGAGGGTATTCAGTCAAGGAGCCTCACCCAAACTCCTACAACCTAGCATGAAAAGAGGGTAGCTTATCCGCTACCACCAGCATATAGAAACCCATCTCGAGAAGGAATTTGTTGTTTCGATAGTTATGATATCGCTCCTGGGTAGAGGCATCGGGAAATCAGACAAATAGGAGATTGGCATAGTTGTGGTAAGCCATAGTAAGGTACCTACAAGTTCCACAAAATTCCAGTTAGAACCAAATAATATAAGTGTGAAATCATAGGTTAAAGGGAAGTGAGCCTCTAAAGTGAGGCACTACTTGGCAAAATCCCACCAGAGCGGCCCCTCTAGACCAGGATGAAGGCCATCCAGAACGGGCTTTATCTTGGATGAACACCAAGCGCGATCCATGGAGCCTCCTCACCCCAATTCATAAATTTCTTCCAAATATTTGCAGATCAGTACTCCTAAGTGTCCTAGCAACATTATTTACAAAGGAATTTAATTTAAAAACTCTAAATAATTAGTGTAATCAAGGTTTGGGCCAAGAAAAACCTTTACTTCCACCCTTACATTCTAGTCCAATTTGGGTGAAAATTATTGCTAACCTTACGCCCAAGACATCATGGAGACATTGTGGACGTAAGAGAAGAGTCCATACAAGCAAAATATAGCAATGCAAGCAAAATATTTCAAAAAGAGTTGTATGGGCCTTTAGTTCTACGAATTCTTGTCATTATTAAGCATTAGAATGTACATGTTAACCTTAAATTAAAGTTAAGGACAAGTTCTTACCATTACACAGACTATCAGAGTGAGAAGTTGAGAGAGTTTTAGGAGAGTTTGAGGGAGTATTCGAGGTAATTTTATTTTCCCATAATTCAGAGGGCGTGAACTTTTCCCTAGTTCCCTAAACAGTAATGTGTATCTTTAGCGTGCTTCGAAGAGTTCGTACCTTCTTCTTGTGTGTCGTTCGGGGATGAACGAAGGATAAATTGATATTTAATTATGATTAAAAAGAAATCATAAGAAATTTACTTGATTGGTCCCACCATCCCGCCAGATTGGGATGGTCCCGCCTCAGTGGTGTCGCCAAAGAAGAAATATGAATGCTAGAGCGAAAGTCGTAGAACAGAACTTAAGTTGCAATTTTTTATTTTCCCCCACTTCTTTCAAGTGAAAGTTAGAGGCGAGAATTTCTGTAAAACCCTCCAAAAAGGCTACTCTTGACCTGTGGAGAAGAGAGGAGGGAATCTCAACATTCGAAAGGCTTCAACCGGTGATTCAATCCGGTCTTGCCCGTAGGATAGTTGGAGCCAATGAATTCAGAAGCATTATCTCCCCATGATTGCTTGGCGCCTAGGTAGGCTAGACTTCTATTTTCTGAGTAGTAAATCTATACCTATTGTGTAGTATAGAAGGAAACTTAATGAGAAATCGTATAATTAAACTATGGTCATGAGTCACGGGCAAATATTCATTTGTGTTAGGGTCTAATTTAAATGTGACCTGATAAAAAAGAGCTGTAATAATTTGGGAAGTATGTTGGGTGTGATATTGTTGCATAGAGACGGTTATTTTATAATTGGCATAGTATTGTGTATAGGGATATAAAAAAACTAAGTAAGGATTCATGATAAATCCTAACGGTTTAATAGTCAGAGTGTTGGTTTGGTTCCCGGAGTTGTCTTAATGTGTGTAATTGTATTACTTATGACATGCCTAAATGTGTATCAATAGGGGAAACAAGTTAGTTCTTATATAAATGATTATTTGTTAGCTTGTTAGTGATAAACATATTCTGTTGATATAATGTGTGGTAGTTTATGGTTGGTTTATATAATTAGATTGGGTGTCATGTTCCGATACATATATGGATCGGGTGTCACATTTTAATATATATTTGGATCGAATGTCACGTTCCGATATGATTCTTGGATTGGGTGTCACATTCTAATACAAATATGACTAGATTGGTTCTCCTAAGAGGGCCAAGTATGTGTATGTGTGAATGGTCCCATAAGAGAATCTGATGATATCTATAATTCTATGTAATATAAGGTTAGTGGCAAGTGCGCGATGGATTAAGGACCTATAAACAAACTCCTGAGTTGAGGTGTTGGTCATAAAGAAGTGTGAGCTTGAACAAGTTATTGGTGGGTAAGAGTATGGGTTGTACTGGGTCTTGATGTGACATATGTATTATAAACGCACTCTATACTTACAGGCTTAGAGGTTGAGGTTCTTGTTGACTGAGAGTCTTATCATTGAGACTTCAACAAGTAGCTGAGGTAGTAGTAGTGATTACCTAAAATTGGGTTGAGTAGAAAGTATGGGTGTGGGAGGGCTAGGCTCTGTGTCGTGAGACAATTGGTCTAAGACCAGTGATGGTTGGGCGGAACCATTGAGTGGCTAAGGTTTCTCGGTGAAGACTGTTAGTTGATTGAGTAATTGTAAGGTAGGGATCATAACCGACAGGTCTTAAGGTGTAACTAGGGTGGTAGTGGAGCTCTGAAGTTTGGAGTGGTGAACACCTTAGGTGGAAGTAAGGAGTGTACTTATATGGTTGAGGTGGATAAAGTGATAAAGTTAATTATTATGATATCTCTTTTTTTTGGTTCATATATTATGCAGTAGGTATCAAATTGAAGGATGATGTCTACCAATACGTGTTATTTGTACTGATATTACTCTTGCTATGCCACTTGGCATAGTCTAGTTGTAGGGTCAGTTATGTCTCTTAGGTGAAGACGAATGCGATCCTCCAACAACTTCTATTTTTTCTTTCTCTTGATGGAAGTTGGGTCATTGGTCTTTTAGTTTATCTCTACTCTTAGCAGCTCTTATACCCGTTTTAGACTAGTATCCATGGGGATTTTTTATGTGTTATTCTTATACAAGTGTATTACTTTAGATTTTTATAAACTTTTAGCTTAATTACTCAGGTTTTTGATTTAAATTCCACAATATTTTTATATAAAGGGTTAAGGGTTCTCCTACTTAGGTCATAAAGTAGGTGCCCGCACGGTCCGGTGGGTTGGATCGTGACATTTAATAGATCAGTTGATTGACTATATGAATTTTCACCTTATTGATAAATATTTGATTTTCTACCTCATAATTTATTCCCATTTTTTCCTTCCCCAAAACTTTATTTTATAAAAAAAGGTATATGTTTCATAAATTTTCAGTTTGTTTCAAACGTTATAATATACTTTATGATTTGACATTCTTTTAAAAGATGATTTAATATCATTTTATTGTCTTTCGGTGAATGATCATGAATCATTGATGTGACTTTCTAAAACATACGTTATTGAGTAAATACATTTGCACGCCAAATTAAAATTGTGGTGGAGTAATAATACTCATTAATCGAGAGGTTTTAGGTTTGAGTCCCCTTAGATACAATTCGTTTTTACTAGGGAGCGTTTTACTCGTAATGTAGAATTTTTTAATACGAATTCGAATTTAATCAGACTTCAATATGCATAACGGACACCGAATGTACGAAAACCCAAAAAAAATATATTTGCATGATTAAAAAGTTGATGGACTGAAGTGTAATTTAAAACCCCAAAATTGGAGATAGGGGTATTTAATCAAATAAGAGGGAGGTGAGTCTAATAAAAAGAATTGTGTCTTAGATTTGGGATTTGGATCAGACCTGAATTGGTTAGTTTATATAATGTGGTATGAGAGATTATATGTGAAGCAATTCAACATAAATTGATGTTAGGAGTTCATTCTAATTTTTTTACGATAAATTATATTATTTATACATGATTAACATCATTTTTTTAGAGTAATTTATGATTTCATCCCGAATGTATGCATTCTTTTGTGATTTACACCTTATTCTATTGTTTTTATTGTTTTACACTCTAATCTTCTTAGTTCTTTGCAAAATCATAAAAATGTCTCATTTTTCAATTATTTTCAAGGATAAAAGAGGAAAATTAACAAGTTATTATATTTGTTATAATTTAAAAATATAATTAATTAAATTGCTTTCTACCGACAACTTAATTAATTGTTCAAGTCTTTCTTTTTTAATACACATATAAGTCAGATAAATAAATTCCACTCCGACTAAAAGAAAGAAAGAAGAGGAACCCACAAAGAAAAGAGCCACTTTTTTAGATGAGAAGAAGAATAAGTGTAATGAGTTTGTTGAATAGCAATACTACTAGGTAAACACCACAAAAACCAGTAGATTGTAAGAAATAATTGTTTGGCCAAAAATGAAAACAAGCACCAAATGACTTGTATTCAATATTACTTTTATTTTAAATTTAAATCGTGTTTTGTTTTTCTTTATATGTAAATCTCTATTTCTTTTCTTATAAATAATTAAAAAATAGACTTTTTATGATTTTGTAAATAACTAAGAAAATTAGGGTGTAAATAATAATAAGATAAGGTGTAAGTTACAAAAGAACCCATACATTAGTGGTGCAAATCACAAATTACTCCATTTTTTTTTTATGTATGCATAGTAGATATTGAAATTCTTCAACTTGTTCATATGTTTACTTCTTCATATTTTAAACCTCCTTAGTGAAAATTCTGATTCAACCACTAATTTCAGAATAAGGTTTGCTCAACTCTACTGACAATTACTTAAGAATTATTTTTCACTTTACACCCTTATATCAAGTTTCGGATCGAAACTGAAAACCATCTTTACATTGGATCGTTTAATATTTTGACGATCCTATCTTATTAATGACGAAGTTTTAAATTTATTATCTTCTTCATTTTTACTAAGCCTCTGACAAAAATACAAGATTAGGCTGTGTACAATAGACCTTTCTCTGAACCCTATACATAGCGAGAACTTTAGTGCATCGGAACTGCCCTTTTTCATTCTTACTAAGACAAAGAATATTTTAGGTAGTTCAATACATGACATATACTTTTAAGCTTTATCCAAATGTTTCATTTTAAAAACTATGATTATTATTTTTGTCTTGATATTTTTGGGCTGATAAAGATTTTTAAACTAGTGTGTGAAGTCATTTCCTCCATACGTATTTGTGACGATGAGTTCTGAGTTTGTATGAATTAGTATACTCAAAAATACAATTGCACTTTATTTATATATATAAATATATATATATATATATATATATATATATATATATATATATATATATATATATATATATATATATATATATAAAGTTTACTCAAAGACAATGATGTGCTAGTCCATCGTTATAGAATTTGATTATTTTACCTTCCAATTAGTCATGCGAATTGTTGAATTATAAACTACATACAATATTAATTTTATATATAAATAATTTATCTTCAAATAATTATCAAATATGATATTATTTATATAAAATTTAAAACATATACAACTTATTTTCAAATCAGTAATGAAACGATATCAAGATACATAACTAATATATACTCTACCCGTTTAAAAAAAATGACCTAATTTAATTTGATATAGAGTTTTAAAAAAAAAATCATTTTGTGGTCCTAAACAAAAGTTATGTCAAATGTATCAAAATATTCTATAATCTTGTGGCCTTAAACATGTCACATAAAAAGTTGAAATTGAAGTTTTATTGAAAAAGAAAAAGGTCATTTTTTTAAAACTTAAAAGGGAAAAGAGGTGTTTTTTGACGTAGAAAATATTATTTAATATGTTTGTATTGGTTCTGAAAATGATGTTTGCTTTAAAATCCAAAACTGATCTTATTTTAGAACAGGTGGCATAGGACTAATAATGAACGTAAAGAAAAAACCACATAGTCTCATCATGCTATACTAACATCAACAACAATGACAACAAGATTTTATAGGTGTGAGATTGGAACAGGTGATGAAGAAATTATGTTAAAATAAGATGGTAATTGAATTGAAGAAAATAATAAAAAATAATATAATTGAAGAATAAGATAATAGAATAATAATAATAATAATAATAATATTTATAAAATAAATTAGACAACACTCGTATACCTACTAACATTTTACCTAATTTTGTGCCTTCATGCCCTTTTATGTAAAGATATGTCCTTGATAAGTTACAAATAATTCATATTCAATCTAATCATATCATTTAATAATGCATCCGATTAATCTAGTTTCAGGCTGAATAAATTCACTCATTGAAGCAAATAATGATGTGAAAATAATCTCATAATTTTATAATACCTTATGAATTACAACTTACACGATGTAATATTACAAAGAAAAATTAAAAAAGGTAGAATATATGCAAATTTTATTTGATATATTTAAGACTAAAAAATTGAAGGACATTTTAATACATTCTACATATTTCTATTTTAAATTATAATTTTTTTAAAAAAAATTACTTTCTTAAACTTTATGTCTATTAGCTCAAACCAAATAAATAAATGAAGAATATGATAAGATAAAGGATTATAATCTCGATAAATTAGGAATAAATAATTCTATTAGGGGTCGTTTAGTTGGAAACAAAGTTATCCCAAGATTAATTATCCTGAGATAAGTTATCCCACCAATTATATGAGATAACTTATCCCATCACTATGGTGTAAATGGTGGGATAAGCTATCTCAAACTTAACAATCAAACAAGACATTAAAATTTTATCCCTGAGTTGTTTTTTTATTCCATAATTATTTATTTTTATCACTCACACCAAACGATCGCTTATTATCAAGATTATAATCTTTTTAGCTCACCATCAAATGCCAAAGGATAACCAACAAGGGTTGTGGTGGAGTGGTAAATACTTTTTCATTCTTAACCAATAGATCTCGGGTTCAAGTTTCTTTGGGTACAAAATTGTCTTTATTAGAAAGCGTTTTAACTCCTAATATGAAATTTTTTAGCATAAATTTAGATCTAATTAAATTTTAATATGAATATCAAACATTGAATAAAAAATAAAAAAAAGCTCCCACCAAAAAATCAATATATCAAAAGAATCTAAATACAAAACCTCAAAAACATCAAACATTTTAGACCATCCACTTGGCTACCTTTAAACCTTGAATTCTTAAAATCCAACTGTCATCATATACAATTCTGGTCAGACATCAATAACAAATGAATCCCATCAGAACAACAGTGGACCAATTCCTATTGGCAAATGTACAAATCTTTGAAAGACAGAGAGCTAAATTTTCAAATTATAACCACAAAAATAATATCAAAGTCTTCTTTAACAATCCAAACGTTTGTACTTTCAGAAAAAGACCCCTTCACACACCTCACGTACAATTCAATAACCATACAAGTTTCAAAGGAATAAAATTTTCTAGTGTTATAACGTTAAAATAGAGTATATAATTAAATTTTAACCTAACTAAACAATATGATTTTCTAGTAAAGATATGTCATTTAATTTGAAATCCGTTTAACATAAGGTGTTTTTGTCACTAAGTAACGAATCTAGAATTTTATGTACAGTGCTCAATTATATTTCATTTGGAATTTGTTATATCATTAATTCATTTTAATTTATGCGACATAATTTGAATGAATATATATTATTTAAGAAAGAAATAAATACTTTTAAAATTTATGATCTTAACCATATTTCATAACATTTGCGTGATCATAATTTTTTGAAAACTTTATGGTCTTTATTGATCATTTGTTTCCACATTTAGTACTGTTTCCGTTTTAATTGACTATGAAAAAAGGGGGTCATATAAACTTTTTAAAAAATAAATATGAATTGATATAAATTTGTAAAAAAGAAATGACTTTTTTAAAACTTATAATCTTAAATGTCATAATATTTGTGTGATTATACAACTTTTAAAATTCGTGAACTTTAAAAATATTATAAAATATGTGTAATTATAAGAATTTCTCATTAAAAATGAGATAAAAAATGTAAAGGTTATTATTTTCAAATAATAAAAATATATCATTTCCCAATTAAAAAAAGAAGAAGATATATTACATAAACTAAAACACGTGGGCCCAAGAAGTATAAATTAGTACTAGTTTAATTTTTCTATATAATGAGTGCTTGAGCACCCCACAACTCATAATATAAATTCTGCCGTTGATACCCTCTTTATAATATTGCGTGTTATAGTTTGATTCGATATGAAATTTATTTTAAATGTTAATGCAATTTTTTATCTATATAAATAGGATATTATTAAGAATAAATTTGGAATTAAAATTAAATTATATTTAAATATAAAAATATATTATTCTTTTTTAATGTACTAAGAAAATAATGTGACATAAAATGATACAAATATTATTATTTTTTGGACAAAGAATCAGAATTTATAGAAATCGGTCAAATCAATACTCAACCAAAGAGAAAAAAAACATAATTTCTGTGGGTGTATTTATGTGTGTGGGACTCCATAAAATCATATTGTGGGTTTCCATAGTTTGGAATTAAATCTTTAATTCTTGGCCATACAAATATATCTTTAGTAAACCAAAATTGACTTTGTAACAACTGCACAGCAACAAATAAAAAATCATGGCTCATAATATATCCTCAAGCATCTATTAAAGTTTCATGCCTTAATCAAGTAATCTTTTTTTAAAATATCATTTGTCTGCTTATAAGAAGTTGTACTCAATCATTTCTCTTTTTAATTTACAAATTTGACCTTTTTAAATTTAATTAAAATTATATATTCGAAACTCTATCGAAAATAATAAACAATAATAACCCTAATTGAAATCATTTGATCTGTTTGTGCAATGTACACTACAACCCCTTTTCTTCCTTTTTTTTTCTTTAATTTGTATTATTGAAAAATTGAACCCTCACTTAAAAAAAATGAATATTCATCCAACCAATCAGCTAAACTAAAAAAATTCTCCTGAAAACTAAAATGTCAATATCAAAGTTTTGTTAAATTATTTATTTGACACTTAATATTTATAGTAAATCGAACAATATAATCTCAAGAGTCACAAATTAAATAAGAATATATTCGTTGCTTTTAATACGAATTTTTTTAGTTGGAAGCTAGGTCCTAGTGAATCTTTATATCAATAATTCTCTTTGTTATATCAATGTATAATATTCACTTTAGAACTCTATCGACTAATTTAAATTTATGTCAGAAAATTTTATTTTGAAAAATAAAATAGTTTCAACTAAAAGCGACTCTGATTTTTTCGATCTATGTTCAAACTCAACATTTATTTTAATAATTCTGATTTCAAACCTTTGTCTTGTCGATCCACATGCATTGTTAAGAAAGTGCATGAAAAATTATTCAAAAATAGCTAAACAGTGACCCCCTACTCCTATATAGTGTCAATGTTGCTAAACAGGTAGGGTTGTTTAGGTTTGGGTTTATTAATCAAAAATAGTTTTCAAAAAATTTAATTGAAATCAATATTCAAACTTGATAAGCACTCCAACTTTGAGTATGTGTATCTAGACACGTCAATTCATTTTTATCGTGTTAACTAAAAACTCCTAACGTATAAAATGGTCATTTAGATACCGCCAAAATTTATGTGTCACGTCAGCATTGAATATCCATAAGACACAATGAAAACAAATTAGAGTATTTAGTTGTTATTTGAGACCAATTTAAAATGTCTAGTCATACACTCTCAAAATTAGAATATTTACTTATCAGCTCAAACAAAATTGAATATTTATTATTTATATATTATACCTTATAAAAATTTATACACTTTAAATTCTGAATCCATATCTAAGACCATTTGTCATATATCAACAAGTGTCAATAGTGTCTTTCCAACAACATTCTTCTTCCAATGAAATTAATGTGAAGAAGCAAACACATCCTACACTATTTTTTTTTCCCTATAAATACCCCCTTTGCCATTTCTCCAACTCATATCATGTAACTTATTTAATTTCCACCCCTCTCTCCCCCCCCCCCCCCATCCAAACATACACAAACCAAAAAAATTACTAGAAAAATGTGCAGAGGAAGAAGAGAATTTGAAGAAGAAAAAACAGAGAAAGCCAATATTATTGGTTGTGAACTTTGTAAATCAGAAGCCTATGTATATTGTGAAGCAGATGATGGATTTCTTTGTAGAAAATGTGATAAATTGGTACATGCTGCTAATTTCTTGGCACAAAGACATATAAGGTGCATTCTTTGTGGAATTTGTAAGAGATTAACAAAGAGGTATTTGATTGGAAATTCATGTGAAGTCACTATTCCAAAAGTTGTGACATGGAATTTAGATGATAATTCTGATGAGGAAAATTGTGAAAGAATTGTAAAAGAACCTTTTTTGTTTATCTGATTATTATTATAGTTTTTTTTTAGTTTTTTTTTGAATACTAAAGAAATTTAGATTTTTCAAGATATGCAAGATAAGTTGATGCATTATGTATCTCTCTCTGTGTTCTTTTCTTGGGATTTTTCACATAAATAATCGTTTGGTACGAGAGATAAATGCAAAAAAAATTGAGATAAAATATAGTATTTTATTGTGTTTGGTTAAGGATAATAATTATTCTTGAAATTATTTACTACACTATTTATAGTGTGATAGTTAATTTCATGAAATAATTTTTTCTATTCCATCCTCATTACCCTTATATACTTTGTTTTAATTTTATTTATTTTTATTTTGACTTGACATGAAAATTAAAAAAATAAATATTTTTTGCTTGAATTTTGTAGTTTAAATTAAAGATGCGTGAAATACATTAAAATAATTTTAAATCTTAAAATTTCAGACATGTCCGATAGAAAGTTCCAATTAAAAGAATTCGATGAAAAAAGGGTCCTTGGAACTTATTAATAGATTTGGACAATTTTTCTCTTTTTTAACTAGATTTTAGTGTACGAGTTAGACTTAAACTTACTTAATATGATATTAAAGTCAGATTTGATGTCGATTCCCCAGAAATCGAACAATTACGGAGGCAGACGTGTATCAGGGGTCTATGAATATCACGCATCAAATCAGAGATGATTGGATTTAGGGGTGGGGTGATTTGATGAAGAAAGGATTCGTGAATTTCTTTAAAAGACTTGAGCAATCTTTTTTCATTATCATTACGAGTTAAATTCAAGTTTAATTTTACAGTCTCTTTTTTATTTTTATTTTGAGATTTGTTGGGATTGAACAGTAAAGAGATTTATAGATACTGGAAAAGCCAAGCAAAAAAGGATAAAAATATAGCTTTTTAATTGCAAAACGGATCTTTGATAGCATGTAAATTATGGAGAATTAAGGCCATGATTATAATAATTAAATTCTAAGCAAAAAATGGCCAAAAATAATTCAAAAAAATGGTTGATCTTCAGCCAAACGTGTTTGTAGTTCAGACAAAAATAATTGAACTTTAGTTATATATAATTTCATAAATCATATTTTTTAAAATTTTCTAAAGCAAGTAAACTTATAATTTTTTACTCACTATGAATATTTTTTGTAGAATTCAAAACTCAAAATTCTAACTTTTCCTCTAAATTCTAATAATAATACAACATTTATTTTTAAAAAAATATTTTTTTTCTTGGTAACAAACACACCATGAGTCTTTTCCCAGAGTTTTTATTTTTTATTTTTTATAAAGGATTCTTTTTTAATTTGGCATGTTTTCTGCAGTTGGCATTGGAAGCCATGATTCAATAACAATGATTAATTAAAGTAGCAAATAAGGACCCTACTAGTGAAAACATAATTATGTGTTGATGGGCGATTGGCTAGTACAATGACAAAATTATGAGGTTGATATTAGTTCGATGTCAGAATGGTTGTTAAACAATCAATTTCCATATATATTTTTCCAATAATGGTACTAGGATACAAATATTCACATTTAATTATGCTACTGCTATGGAGTAAGAATTTTATCTATTACAACAATAATTGTAGTGGAGTGATAAATACTGAAGGTCTCAAATTTGAATTCCCCTTGATATGAAGTTGCTTTTGTTAAGAAGCACTTAACCTCCCCCGATGTGGGACTTCCAAGAGCGAATTCAAATTTAATGCGGATATCGAACACCAAATAAAAACCCCAAAAAAAGAATTTTATCTATTCATTATCATCAAAGCCCATTGACATGTATTGCCACCTCATGATTTTGTCTCTCAGGCTGAGACATTATCAAAGCAAAAAACGTGTGTATCATGTGAACTTGTATTATACTTTTATAAAATCTTTTACTTCCTATCTTATTTCAACTTAAAATTCGCTTAAAAAGATCATATATATGTTCCCCTTCTCCAGAAGCTTGCAAACCTAGCCCGTCCTTCTCTGACTCGCTTTTGCAGGCCCTCCCAGGGTCATGGGCATCACACTCTTCGTGTGTCTTCTCTATTATTACCCTCTATATCTCATGTATTATTAAGAAAGGTATAATGAGGTTGCTATAATGCTATTACCAAGAAAATATTATGAAAGAGTATTATTCTATATCAATAATACAATATACAAGACATATCTCTGGAGAGACAATAAAAAAATGGTTCCCTTCATATTCCATTATCAAGTTCACATCTTCCATTTTATAGGAAATATAGTAACATATGCTATGTTTCTTGACATACCCCCAATTGAACTAGTTTAGCCACAATAAAACTTCTCATGGGATAAACCCGGTATTGAATTACCAGATTGCCTCGTCTAAAAGTTTAAGCTCTTATAGAAGATACACTTTTATCGACGTACTAAGCATGTCAACAACAGTGATACGTGAATTTATGACGTCTATCTGCTCTAATACCATGAAGAATTGTTTGACCAGCTCATCTAACATAAACCTTTTCGACTGGCCACCAAAGGAATTCGAGTATCTTTGCCCTGTGATACCTTAACACCGGCAAATTTTGACAATATAGAAGGGGCCAAAATTAGCTTTGATAGCCAACATATCCCTTATTACTAACTAAAAAATAGGTAGCTTGGGTGTACAAAGTTTTCCAATTTCATGCAAAATCCGGAAAGAGTTGCTATAATATAGACACTCTACCTGATGCAAACATTATGGGTTGATTCCACGAGTTGAACTCGTGATCTATGAATCATATAGAAACAACTTTACCGTTACTCTAAAGGTCTCCTTCTCTCATATCCTTGTTGCTACTGGATCATAATCATAAGCATCCCCAGCCTTAACAAATCTGCCTTTAACTCGTCTTCTGGTATTTGCCCTGGCCTTACGCGAAGCATATCTTATTTGCTTATTGAACCTGCAAATTGTAAAGGATGATTAATATTAATATTGGTAACTGTCAAGTGAAGGCAAAAAATCATGATTTGCACTAAAAAAAAACTTGTAAAAATGTTCAAGGAAATGTTCTGAAGGAAGAAGAGAAGCTACAACAGTTTTACTAACCCCCCTATTCGGTTGTATAAGATATATGGGGAAGCAATAATGGATTTTTATCTGGACAATTCAAAGTACGAATGGTCAGTATCAACACAAGTTCGGAATGCTGGCTGAACGTAACATGAAAAGGAACATAGCTTCTCACAAACTACATCAGAAGCGAAATTCTGAACTTCAGATACAATGTGAACTGGAATAGTTGGAAGAAGGTGATTGGACGTACCTTACTTAGTCTTCTACTGGAACTAAATTCTCTAAAGCTTAAAGAGAAGTACTCAAATAACAAGCTTGAGGTGCTATAAGCATGTGCTACGACTGACCAAATGTAAAACAGAACGGATCTACTTACGTTCTAGTTTTCTTTTTCACATTATATCGCATCTTAGCTTCATTCCGTGCCTGTTGAAGACTAACTTCCGTTCTCCAAACCTGTGATGATTCGTCGGTCAAAAAGAGTGGTGACAATCTGCAATCTTGATAGCCGGTTCCTGCACTGCTTTCTCCAGTGATGTTGGAGATTGACAATGACCTTGAATGAACTGATGCTGGTGGAAATACTAAGCCGATATTTTTGTTACAACTTGGATTCATAAGCATGAAATTAGTAGTGGCACTGGCACCTGCAGCCTCTTGTGAAGACTGAAATCCAATGCACTCATGCTGTCCAGATGATGCCTAAAAAAATAGAACAAGCACATTTTCAAATAACAGTCTATGAAACAATCTAAAATATGAACTCTTGTATCTAATGTTGCTCGGACTCTCCCAAAATATTGTTGTTTCCATCTCGGATCCTCAAAAAATGCATAGCTTATGGAGGATCTGACACACACCTGACAATACTTTTGAAGAGTCTGAGCAACAGGACATGGCACAACTTCAGCTTACCGATGATCGACATGACCTTAGATAAGAGACTACGAGGACAAAAATATGGTGCAAGGCCAGTAGGTAGTTACATACGAGTAGTTGTAGCATCACTCTTGTAGTTTCTTATTATTCCTTTTTTACTACTGTCTTTTTATTTCTTGTATTCAATTATAGTACTTATTTTGTTGTAGATATTGTTCCTTTTTTTCAAAATGTTTTGTCACTCTATATTTAATATTTTGTCGTGGTTTCTTCACTTTTGTAGTTTCTTTTCCCCAATTTCTTTGTTATGTTTTTTCTTGAGCCAAGGTTTTATTGGAAACAAACTCTATCTCCCAAGGTAGAGGTAAGGTTTGCGTACACACTATTGTCCTCAGGCTCCACTTATGGGATTGCACTGGATATGTTTTTGTTGTCTGAGCAACATAACAGTCTTGTATCATATTCAAGAACAAAACAATCTAAAATAAGATGTATGTTGCTTGTGTTAATGACAAGATCTACTGTGTAATTCATTTGGTGTACTTTCTTAACTCTTCTTAAGAAGCTATAGCACAAACATATATAGATCTGAGAAGTACCTCAAGAGCAGTTTCAACATGACTATTAGAACCAGTGACAGATAATTTTTTCTCCAAGACTAGGCAATCCATTCCCCTGTCTTCACTATGATGACTTTGTTGTAAACTGCTGAAAATCCTGTAGCTAATATCGGAACTCAATTCTTCCAAATCAACACCTTTCGCGAGATCCTGGCCTCCATGAACTCCAAGATATTTAACAGTGCTACAATTTTGCTGCACTTAAAGCAAACAAAGAAAGCACCATTAGTGCATATCAACATTTTCTGCAAAAATATGCGGAGTCAGAAATTCTGACAAGAATGACATACGAGAGATTCAAACTTTAATCTAAACAATTTGTTGAGCTACCTTTGCCACCACATTAAAATCTTCCGGTATGTGTTAAGATTCAACAATTTATATAACTACGAAAAAAAATAAATTACTTTCACCCTATTTGCAAAGTATAGTTTCCGATGAAGGAAATCAATTGAACCCCTTTAAGACAATGTAGCTCCGCCCCTTTTACCTAGCATTGATAGCAATACTAGAACAAATTCAATTAAAAGCTTCTCTTATGTTAAAGATTCAACAATTTCTATATATACTAAAAATTACTTTCATCCAATTTGCATAGTATAGTTTCCAACAAAGGAAAAGCAATCGAATCCCTTTCAGATCCAAAAATGCGTGTGCCATTAGATGTTTTTGAAGAGTTCGAGCGGCATAGCTCATACTGGAACAAATACAATAAAAAAAAGAAGACATCCTAACCTTAGTGATGCTAGATTCCTCTGAGAAGAAAGGTTTTTGATCTATGTTGTAACTTGTCAAATATGTTGGATTTGAAGGAATTGTTGGAGTTGAAATAGCCCATTGTTCAAACTTCAAACGAGAAGCTAACTCATTGAGCTTGCTAGCCACCATTGAGCCTTCATTAACACACAATGAGCTACTAGGAGTATGAAAGCTGCTATCATTATTAGCCATTTGATTGCAGACTCCGAACTACATTTGCCACAAATAAACAAGTTGCTGAATGCACATTTCCATCACAATACAAACAAAAACTAGCTGAATCTGATTTACAGTACACCATTGCCCTGTCCATCCTACAAACCTCGCACAGAGGCTCCATTTAATTGCCCCAAATTAAACAAAACAAACGCACTAACCATCAATCAATTATAGCTCAATTCTCCTAAATTAAACAAACACGTTCACAATCAATCAGCTATACCTCAAATAGTGGCCAATTAAACAAGCATGTTCACAATCAATCAAATATACCTTAATTTATCGCAAATTAAATAAACAAGTTCACTATCAATCAACTATACCTCAATTTGTCGCGAATTAAACGACACTATCAAGTATACCCCAATTGTCTCGACTAAAAGCTACTTTAACATCTCTAATCAACATCAAGAAAATGGTCATGGAAATTGGGATGTGATGAATGAAGAGAATTTTGTTGAGCTAAGACGGATAAGGCAATAGATATAGGCATGTGTTTTATATTCTAGACCTAGGCACCTCAAGTATTGATTTTTTTGGTTATGTGACATGACTTGTATTTATCCACGTGCCTTTTGAATTTCGCACGTGGGGTAAAGTGAGACTTAAAAGTGAGGGAAAAAATCATATGCAATCCAGAATGCTTAAAATAGCCTTGTGATTCAATTAATTAAAAAAAAAACTTAAAACCTAAAAGTTACTTAAAATAAATTAATTCAAGACATCCACTTAACTTGGTGTTTGTCGGTGGTATCTCGATATTTAAGTGTAAGAAAGAGGGTTATTTGATATTTTCTTCATTCCATAATTTGTCAATTTACAAAATCAAGAGACAACAACAACAATAACATACCTAGTGAAATTTCATAAAATGAGATTTGGAAAGAGTAGAGTGTTTGCAGACTTCAGCTTTACCTCTTGGGTTGGGGATAGAGAAGTTGTTTTCAAAAAACTCTTTGATCAAGTGAAGTAAATTAACATATTCATAGAAAGTAGAAACGATAGTGAATAAGAATATGACAACTAATAGAAAAACAGTGTGAATCATATATGCATGAAATCGTAACATCGACAACAAGGTAGAATCACCTAAACATCATAAACAACATAATGGTGATCCTACCTTATTATTAATGTTATGGTATATGTTATCATCTGTTATTTTCGGACATGAATGTCGATTTTACACAATTTTTTTGACCTACAATGCATAAAAATTACATATTAGGTTCACTTCTAGTAGCACCATGATTGAACATCCACTAGAAAGAGGAGGAAGTTTCCCTCTTTGGCTATGTGTGTGAGATGATAATATAGAGTTTGGGCGTGCTAGATTGTGTTGAGAGCATAATTTATGTCGGGCTTTTATATAGTAATATAATTTTCTTTTATTTGGATTTCTTATGTGATAAATTTAAGAAAATTTAATTGTTTTGATTAGTATTAAGAGTAGTTATCATGATCAATGTTTAGACATTCTAAAGAGTAATTTACCTATAATAAAAAAGGGTAAAAATGAAAAGTAATGTCTAATTAATGTCTTAATTTTTTTTTTTAAGGGTGTGCAATATTCAGACAATTTACTTATTTTGAAATGGAGAGAGTATGAAAGTTTGGCCCAAGAAATAAATGAATTAAGAGGCAAAAACATACTTTCAAGTGTGTGAATTTCTTATATAAACTATCACCAAATGTTTATTGAAACACACGTGAACTATCAATTGTTCATTAATAATTCACATATAAAATTCAAATATACTTTAGATCTTCATTTTTCATATATAGTAGTATTACTTGAAGTTATCCAAAATAGTTAAAACTTATATGATCGCTTGTTTAGGAACAAGTAAGTTATTCTATTATATATATAAGATAACTTATTACATTATTAAGATATAAATAATAGGATAAATACTCTAAAAATTATCTAATACCTCTCGATAAAATAATCGTATATTATTATGCTTCACGCCAAACACTCCTTAAATGCTGGTCCTAAAATTGGCTAGCCATGAAAATAGATTTTCCTATCTTTCTCCGCTTATTGCTTCTTCTATCGAAGCTTCCTCTGCAAGATAAATTTCTTCTAGAAGATTCTGCAACAGCGGAGAGCTTTGATCAATCTTTCATCGGCTCCACACTGCCAACGAATCACTGAATTCTGTCAACTTTGAAGACTTCTCGGGTTATGGCTGATTCCTCCCAGGACGATTTCCTCCAGCTCGTCAAACGAATTGGGGCATTTCTTACCCTCAGGATTTCTAGTCTCTCCCAAACACTGGTTTTTTTCTCTATCTTTCTGTTTGGAATTTAATTTTGTCCCTTTTTGTGATTATATTGTTGTGTTATATAAAGAGATAATGGCAAAAAACAACATTTGAACCATCAATTTTAGAGTTCCAGATCTCAACTATCAATTGTTTGTTTTTCCTAACTGAAACATCACCTAGTTTGGTAGATGATGATGAACACATAGGAAAATGGAATTACTCATAATTGGCCTAACTCAGCATCGAGGTGAGGTGTGCATAAATACATGGATGGTGATAGTTGAGGTAGAAAAAGGGGAACATGGTAATATTTTAGTGGGAAAAGGGAACCGATGATATTTGGAATGTGAAACTCTCGAAAAGGTGATAGTTTTATGTGTTTTTTTTATCATTACCTCTTATATAAACAATGTTTGTGAGGATTCGGATAGTCCAAGTAGGGAAAGTGAACAACTCATAATTGGCCTACTCAGCTTCAACGTGTGTATAGTGTTTTAATACATGGATGGTGAAAGTTGAACTAGGAAAGGAGAACATGATAGTTCAGTAGGAAATGGGAGCAGTTGATAGTTGGGATGTGAAACTCATGAAAATGTGATAGTCAATGTGTGTTTTTGACCATTACTTCTTATATAAACAATGTTTGTGAGGATTCAGATAGTGTTACTGAATAATTTGATGATTAATCAGTGTTGTTAAAGGGTCGAGTACCGCATGCTTAAACATTGAAATTAGAACCAGTGCTTCAGTTTGTTTAGGTGATGGTTTTGCTGAACAAAAGTTGGTGGAATTGTACCTAAAAAATCCATTCAGGTTAGATATGATTAGCTATCAGTGGAAATATAAAAGAGAGGAGAATTAAGTACACATGAAATGGGCCAATTCGAAGGAATAATAGGTCAAGATCATGTGGTTCATTGAGAATTGGAGAGGGGAGAACGAGCAGATATGGAATGTTAAATTTTGATTGTTCCACTGGCTATATCTTGATAAGAGGCTGAACTAATGATTTAATAATTGTTAAGAAGTATTATGGGAATGGACTTTTTGCTGATTAGGAGTAAAATTTAGAATTTTAGTATAAGGAGACCAGTTACTAGTCTAAACTAGAAACTTTAAAGTTGCACATTTGCACTCCTATCAGAAGTTTAAAAAATGATTTTCGAACTTGCTTTGCATTGTTATTACTTCATATATTCCATTCCTTTGTAGTTTGTTTTAGCTCATTTGTCCATATAATTGTTTTTCCTTTTGTAGTTATTTTTATTGCATTACCTATATATATCTTTTTTCCCCTCATTACATTTCTTTACTAAAATCCACAGTTTATTTCTAGTTAATGCTTAAAATTCCTTCGAATACTAATGGATTTCAACACACTTAACTTTGACAACGTGATGGTAGTTTTTTTCCACGGTTCGGGTCGAATTTTCTGAAAATCGTCGACTTTGGCATGACCCAGTACGTTGCAAATAGTTTTAAGACAACTGCCCCATAGCCTGAGCAATATCAAAGTATAAAATTAGATGACCGCACAATGTAGAGTTTCAGGACTTCTTAAGTGTAACTGCCTGAATCTTTTCTTCCACTTGCAAAATTGAGGAAGGCAATGGACGGAGAATGAGCAATTCCACAACCAATAAACTGTCATATATCTAATTGCTTGCAGATATAATCTTTCTATCATACAGGAAGTAGTGTTACAATAGCTCTTTTTTTAAAAAAAAATAAAATAAAATAAAAGTAATGGCATTCCAAAGAAAGATGTTTTAGATGTTGTGCTACTTTCTCTTAGATGGTAACAGCTATTTGTTGTAAATGCAGGATTTAAGATCTGCAGGAGCTATAGCCGGTCTTGCATTGGCAATAGTATTTACCTGGAGAATATTTAGATCACCTAGTGGACCGCAGAGGAGTCATCCTAAGCGACAAGCTGTTACTCCTGGTAGTTCTGGTGTAAGCAGTCATTTTAGTGAAAATATACCAACTTCAGAAGTTAGCCTCCCTTCAGAGGATTCAAATACACAAAATGTCATTGATGAGTTCTTTCAGCCCGTAAAGGTAGAAAAAGATTTTCATTTGCCCCTTACCCCTTTATCCATATATAATTGGTGGATTAGTGACTTCTACTTATTGCTTTGCAGCCAACTCTCGGGCAAATAATTAGGCAAAGACTGAGTGAGGGGAGGAAGGTATCTCTTAATGCTACTGTTGTTGCTATTTATATAACGTACACTTCTCCCCCATCTCCAAGGCCTTGTGGGTGCCAAGTACATATCTGATGTTCAACATACATTTATTAATCTAAGAATAATTTGAGATCATGGGCTGCCTGAATTTGTTCCTTTAAAATAAAAAGTTCCCGTTCTTTTTAGGTGTTTTGTCAATGAATTTATTTATTCTTCAAAATATGCAAAAAAATAAAATAAAATTGGTGTTTATGAAGGTATTTTTCAGCTTTATTTGCAAAAAAATTCTTTTGCAATACTGCTTTTTGAAGTTGTGTGTCAATTGAAGAATGTTTTCAAGAAACTCTTCACGCAAAAAGAACCATTCACACACCTAATGTTTTCACAAACTTTTTCCAATTATTGTCCAAATGGATGTTTAAATTCTGGAGATAGTTCCTGGAATAGTTTTTGTGCAAATAGGTTAATTAGTTAAAGTGAATAGAAAGAGTTCAAATATGAAGGATTCATCAAAGATGAGGGATTAATGCAATGGAATCAACGAAGCAATGCACACAAGATTAACTATTATATTTTATTCCAATACCATTGGCCACTTAGACTTGAGCCCACCACTTTGCTTTCAGTATATTTACTCAATGGTGAGTGAGCATGAAAATGATGAGTGACCTTTTAATAAATTTAATCCCTCAGTAGATGTATATAGACATATATTACATAGGAATATCTTGAACATTATCTAATTTAGTCTTAAAATAGATCTCCTAGATAGGTACTTAAATTTACCTAAAACTAGATTACAATTCTTCGTCTTTGCCATACTTCTTTGGTATTCGGTGCAACTTCACGGGAATAGATCATTATCAGATGCTATCAATTCATTCTTCAAAGAGTATATTGTCTTCGTATCTTTAGATGTTCATAAACTAGAGGGTTAAGATGAGTCTTTCCCAGTTCCCACTTAATAGCATTGGCGGTATGATTTCTACTAACCGCTATTGTATTTTTGGATCTTTTTCTCTTATTGTAACAACTAGACATTTTCGGGACTATGCTTGCCCTTAAGTACATATGTTGACATCAAAGTTAATTTTGAGTTGTGTCATTTATTATAGTTTTCTTATTTTAACAATTTTACATACCGAAACTAGTAATTGTAGAATATATTCATATAATATATACATACATGCACTTGGGAGCATAACATACATCCGTATAATGTATGAAATTTAGATTAAATAAGTGGTTAGTGGGCCAAATTCATATTACATATGATGGTTTGTTTGGTAATTAGGTGACATTGGATGACAACTTAAAGGATATTTCGGTCTCACATCTCAAATGGCTTAGGGACTGGAAACAAACAAAATTGTGTTTTGTTCATTAAGGGAGAAATAGCAATATAGAGGGACCTTGGGGAGTCGTTAAGGGAGTCTAAGCTACTATCTGAATTGTATACTGTGGACATAACTAATTAAGGGATTTTAGGAGAAAAGTACACAAAGCACACTACTTTGTTTTCTCAGGAAACAACGAAAAGTTAAGAGGAGTCTTCTATATAATATACCCCGTGAAAGTAAAAAAAGAATGCTATTATATATTATAAATCGTGATTGCCGAATTGAAAGATTATATTAAAGACTCGTCTAAGTTTTTCGTTGTTTCCTGAGCTAACAAAGCAATTTTCTTTGTGTCTCTTTTCAAAAAAATTCTTCTAAACAGTGATGTCCATAGAAGATGATTCAAAAAGCTCTTCTTCCCCTATTTAATGCCTCCCCCAAAGATCCTCTGTATTGTTGTTTCTCTTAATTAAAAAAACACAATTTATATTTTCACTTCTTTAAGCCATTTAAAACACGAGCCATATTGTCATAAAAGACATGTATGAAGGACCAGTCATTAGAGTGAGAACAATAGAAGAAAACATAAAGGAATTTCCTATAACCATGAGTTTACACCAAGGATCCATATTGTGCTTGTGTACTTATTTACCCAAGTTATCAATGAGCAAACCAACACAATCAAAGGTGAGGTCCCATGGTCGTGGTGTATGTTATTTGCTGACGATGTTGTACTAATTGACAAAATCAATAAGGGTGTAAACCAAAATCTTGAACTATGGAGAAACACTGTCGGAAGTAAGGGTTTTAAGATAGGTAGAAGTGAAATTGAAGATATGCATTTCAAGTTTAGTCAACATATGAAATTAAGGTGAGATAAGATTAGATAGGATTGTGGTGCCTAAATACAAACAATTCAAATTTTAGGCTCATCATTCCAAGAGAATGAAATGATAGGTGAAGATGTTACACGTAATCTAAGTTGGATGATTGAAATGAAGAAGTGATAGAGGGATGTTATGTAATAAGAAAATGCTTACCAAAGTGAAAAGTAAGTTGTATAGAATATTTGTAAGGCCAACAATATTATATGAAAGTGAATGTTACATTCACTAGCTAAGTTACAGAGATGCGGATGCTAAGATGGATTTGCGGTCACACATGATTAGACAAGATTAGATAGGATTGCAGTAGCTAGAAGGTAATCAGAGAAGATGGTTTGAGATGTTTGTCATATTTCAATTCTAGATGTACCGGTCAATAGGTGTGAAATCATGGTGAGTGAATATAATTGTAGTGGAAGAGGACTTAAAATCATATGGGTAATAGTTCTCTCAAGAACTATAATCTCTTGGAATCGGTGCAGATTTAATAAAGATAGTGTGCAATGGAAAACCAAATTTATATAGGCAAATACCAATTAGTTGGGAATATATATTAATCACGCTAATATATTTACCTTAGTTCCTATGCTTTCGAAGAGTTTTTTAGTCCTACTAGAGATTCTTATGTCAATAGAATAAAAAATAGGAGAACTTTACTTTTCATTTTATTTTTTATTTTGTATAATGTTCCTTTTTAGTATGCTTTGTCATGCTTTCTTTTTAGCATTTTGTTGTAATGTTTTTACTTGAGCCAATGGTCTATCAGAAACACTTCTCTATCTCACAAGGTAGGGGTAAGGCCTGCGTACACACTATCCTTCCCAGACCCTACTTTTGGGACTACACTGGGTATATATGGTGGTTGTTGTATAATGTTGGCCTGAGATGAAATTAAATGGCGAATATGGTCAATGAGGATTCATACCGTGAACTCCACCTTGGTAGGGATTAAGGTGTAGTAGTTGTTGTATGCATTATATACATTCAAGTGATGCTCCCAAGGGTGTGTGTATATTTATACATGAATTGTTAAAAAGAAAGCTGTAATTGAGTAAATTACTCAAAAGTTCAATTTAATGTCTATGTAATCCCAGAAATGACAGGTTGTTACACTTGTAATCTATTTATGATCCCCTATAATTCAACTTACTCTCACTCTTTCACTATGAAATTCATAGTTTGAAAAATATGGTAGAGGACAAGGACATGTGGACTGTGGAGTATCTTTTCTTATTCCACCCTTTTGCATCACCGTAAATGAGCACAATGTGTCTCCCCTTTCCATCTATAGTCAAGATAAGAGAGTAGTACACATCTTTTTCTTGACACAGGATCATTGCTTTTTGGTCCAATTAATGTCTTAGCTTCCTAAGAATAAATCAGTAGCCATTTAGTTTATTGAATAAAGGGGGTTTCTTTCTGTCAATTTTTTTGCGTGTGAAGTATAGTTTGGAAGGTTGAACAGATTGGAATGAATTAATTGGAGGCATAACTTCATGCTCCGTGTCATTTATGTGAAGTTATGGATCCGGACTGGGCTAAGCTTGAATATCTAATTACGGATTAGAAGCGAAAATACCATAGAAAAGAAAGGATAAACAATCAAAACCCAATAAGTCCTGCTGCGGCCAAGCCGTGGGACCCTAAGTTTAAGAAACTAAATAAGATTTTTGATATGTAAGCCAAATATATGGAAAGTACTAGAACTATTATTGTTTTGATAACTGATTGCGAGAGTTCCACATGTCTTTTTAGTTTAATTCTCATTGTAAAAGAATGAACTTTTATATCAAGTGGGTCCAATAAGACATTCATTACGGGTAAGACGGCAATGTTAAGATCAAATAGTTTTTTATGTCGTTCTTTCTTGGATAGACTAGAAAGAAAAGCTTATCACACAAATAGGCCAGAGGTTGTAGTAGGTTAATAGAACTATATTTTTATTTTCACGTAGAAAGGAACCCTGCGATTATCACAGCCACACCTCAACCCCAAATTAGTTGGATTGATAGAAAACACCTCTATTTCAATTCGGCTTTATTCAGGTCCCATTTCATACCAACAACTATGCCTCACTTCTAAACTAGTTTGGTTGGCTATTTCTATATACATTTGTCTTTTTTAAAACTAATTAGAGTTTTTAAAATTAACTTTGTAAATTTTATGCTCATCACTGTAAGGTCATACGAGTCATTAACCAGAACAAAAGGGCCTGTGACAGCAACCAGACTTGTCAGCCACTAGATGCCATTGACCACACTGACTGACCTAATGTAAGTGTAACAATAATAAGACATCATGATCATATTATATAGATCCTTTGCTGTTATTGCATTTTGTTCTTAACTAAGTCTGTGTTGAAGCATACCCTAGCATGCACAATTTGCACTTCTAAGGGGGGGGGGGGTAGCCTTATGGGAACCTAGTTAGGATATAATGAAGTAATTTACTGATTGCAACATCAAAAATAATTGAGAGCGTGATGGTTGTCTCTACCTCAATTTAAGAAAGAATGTGCTACTCGACCAAATCTTATCTGTTCAAGCTTTTGCATTCTGGTATCACTTTCCTGCTGTTTAGTGGTGGTAGAGACTGTTAATTTTTATTTTGTCACAGTAGCACAAATAACTTGGACAATCTGCATATTATTTCACTTTACAGGTAACATGTCGGTTGCTTGGCGTGATCCTTGAGGAAACGAGCCCAGAGGAACTACAGGTTAATATTGTGCATCAATTTTTTTCTGTTGATTGTGCATCTATTTTCAACATGCAGTGACAATGTTAATACTTATCCTTTGCAGAAACAAGCTACTGTCCGGTCTTCCGTGCTTGAAGTGTTGCTCGAAATCACCAAATTTTGTGACCTTTATCTCATGGAGAGAGTACTTGATGATGAAAGTGAAGTTAGTGCTCACTCTATTATATTCCATCTGTATGTTGATTAGTAGTTGCTAGAGATCCAATCTCTGTAAAAAAATTTAATCTTCATTGCCTGACTTAGCGAGGATAAATTTTTGGGGTGAGATGCCATTTGATGCCTCTTTCAAAATGAAAAGAAAAAGGCTGTCATTGTTGATTGGCTTTGTATACCAAATAAAATTGGCTCTCTGAACTGATCCCTAAATTTAAAATCTATAAAGATAAAAAGATGCATCTTTGATGCTGTCTTACCACCTAAGACTCTTAGGTGACTCTAAAAAACTAGTTGCCAATGTGTTGCTTTGGGCACCATTTATGCTTACTGATTTTCTGAGAATCACCTATAACGTCGACTCCCTTAACATACCCTTATAATCAAGTGTAATGCCAGCCCCTAGGTAATACACTATTCCCTCTCTGTTTTTTCTTTTATTGGGAAAATGATATCACATTAAATAATCGTCACAACGTTAACCAACATTCATCGTTTACTTGTTTAGTAGAAGATTTTCACTTACTAATCTGCATACTTTAACCAAATAGCTTCCTTTGGTAGTAAGTCGAACTAAAATGAGATTAGATGACCATGTTTGAGCTTCTTTTGGTTTTTTCCTTTCTGGATGTCTGGTCTTGTCTATTATTTCATGGCTTCTTGAAGTCGTCATATTCAGTGCATGATTCATTTCTTAGCACCCATTATCATAGTTACGGTGCATCTTTATGGTGGGCTGCAGTGTTGATCCACTCTCATTCAATTTTTATGAGTAATCTGCATGTGTATAAACACATTCTTTTTCTTGCATACATATTCTTGAAATGTACGAATATTTGCAGAAAAAGGTCCTACTGGCTTTAGAAGATGCTGGAGTGTTTACATCTGGTGGCATGGTCAAAGACAAGGTAACAACTAATCATTGTTCATTTGCCAATAGAAGTTGAAATCCGTTTATGATACTTTCATGGAGTTCTTATTATTATGTTTGTTTTACAATGGGTGATTTCTGCAAATTTAAATCTCAACCGTGCACCTGTGAATACTTTTCCTTTGTCTGCATATTGGTATCCTCGTCCTGGAAAATTCGAGATGATTTATTCTTCCAACTGTTATGCAATTCTGGATGCATAATCTTTATCTTGTAACATAAGCTAATGTCCTCTGTACTGGAAAAAGGATATATTGATTTCCTTTTAATTGTAGTACAAAAGCCTCCCCTGAGGTTTTGGTTTGTAAAAATATATGTTCCTTGTGGTTTTCTAGTACTATGTTAATGTCCCAGTTCCTTCTTTAAAATTGTATAGCAAAACTATATAGGTGGACAAGTTTAACCCATATACTTTAATTTTGTTCTTTTGTGTAGAAAAATGACATTCTCATATTTTGTTGGGCCAATGGGCCATGAATATAATCTTACTATCCTCTTTGCAATTTATTCCTTTATGCTCTTACACACTTAAAAGCTTAGGCCAAATACATTGATGGACCCTAAAACTGTCACATTTTTTCCATTTTGGTACCTCATCGTCATAAACTATTGAAAACTTAATGCTTCCAAAAGTGTGGCTATTAGACACAAATTTTACAGATCCACACCAACAACAAATGTGTGACTCACTCTCTTTTGATCCTGTGACGTGGCAAATCAAACCTCTAATGGCAAATCAAACTTCTAAAAGAATGCATATCTGCAAAAACAAAAAGGAACAATTTGCCCCCAAAAAAAAGGAATTTGTCGCCTTAGCCAACCTTCATCTTCTTCACTGGCTGACGTCCTCTCTCATCATCTGTAACACCATCCATCACCTCTCTACACCATTACACCACCTTTAGACTACTAGATTTTCATTTATCTCCACCATGGCTCCACCAAAAACAGCCAGCAGATGCAACAATAAACAATTCACCAGCATCACCCTCCGGACCATCTTCACAGCTGGAAATTGTATCACTCTCTTTCCTTGCAAGGTAGATATACACAGCTTCCACCCCCACCCCACCCAAAATCTCTCTGAGAGTTCTTGAAGAAGCTTTTGTCATTCCCAAAGATTGAGGTTCTTCATTCAAAGCTCCGGTCTATTACTCACGTTATACTCTATTGGTCGACTTTGTTCATAATTTAGTTAGGGGCTCTCTTTCTAGGTAAGGTCTTACATAAAAGCAGAGAATAGACAATCAAATGTCTCTGAAGAGTCATCAGCAAATGTCATTGTTTTTGATTATGTAGGGAGTAACATAATGATTGGTTACCATCTATAGAGAGCGTAGATTTGTCCCAGCAAAATGTGAATTGAGTAGTATAAAAATGATTTAGTCTTCCAGCTGTCATAGTTTGAATGTTTGATATAAGATGCAACAGTTTAATTGATGGCTCAGCAGTTAGCTGCCATTTTAACCTTTACTATTTTCTAATGGTCCTCTTTCTTGTACAACTGTGTTACTGATTTGATTGCTATACAGGTTCTCTTTTGTAGCATTGAGAATGGGCGAACATCATTTGTCCGACAACTGGAACCTGATTGGCACATTGATACAAATGCGGAAATCGTTTTCCAATTAGCGGTACTCCTTGTTTACTTTGACTGTTAGCATGAGTGTCCCATGATCTTATTTTTTTCTCTATTTCAGAAAACAAACTAATTCATGAAGAAAAGTAGAAGTATCATTAAACAAGAATCCATCCGTTTATCTACCATGCTTAGTTAGATCTCTTTCCCCAAGTAAACAACTTCAACCTCTGCTATATTACTAATGATTCTAAGCAGGTTGCCTATAAAATTTATGTTTTTTCTTCTTCTCGTATTAGGAAATTTGCAAGTTTAGCCCTGTGATTTCCTATCGTCGATGTGAATGTTTCTACAAACACATACAGTTACTTGTCTCTTGCCTGTTTATAACTCAACTTTTGACCTATAAGAGATTAGGATTTTCAGGTCATTGTTTTCTATGGGACTCGACCTGCTTTGAATTATTTTTTTCCTTGAGCCAAGGGTCTATCAGAAACAACCTCTCTACCGCCCAAGGTAGGGGTAAGGTCTACATACGCTCTACCCTCCATAGACTCCACTTGTGGGATTACACGGAGTATGTTGTTGTTTTCTACTAGACATTCCTTTAGGGTAATGATGAAAACGATAATGTTAAGTGTTCCTATAATTATTCAAGTGGCAGTGTGGCTATGCAGATTTTAGTGCTTTTCTTCTATTGATTTTTAATGTGTTGATTGCAGAGGTTTATCAAATATGAGCTACACATTACGCCTACCAAATCAGAAAGAACAGCTATGAATGTCTTCAGCTCAACGTCTTTGGAGCAGTTTTTTGGAACTGTTTAGATGCATATCCAGATGAGTTCTAACACATTTTGATTTGTTTTAGGTCTCACCTTTTGCCCTTCCTCTTCAACTTTGGCCTGTGAGAGTTCATATTTTTAACTCAATTACATCTTTTTCTGGTACCTGCAACTTCATAGTTTTGAGGTTCAAGAGAAACACACTTGTATATTACTCTGTTGTATTCAGAACAGATCACTTCATAATTTATATGGTTGCGCTGTTTTCTTGAGGAAAAAAAACAGTATTCAGAACCGAGACGGCTAAGTTCAAGTTTTGTCAGTTTTCCTAAATGAAAATCTATTCAACCACACACACATATGCCTAGGGAGTTAATGGGTGGGTTGGGCTAGATTTGGGCGAGCAAAATGAGTTAAAGAGTTGATAAGTGGGCGAGTCTGTGGTTATTTGGGTTTGGGCTAAAAAGTGGGTTATAATTCAAGGGAAAAGAACACTTGTACCCAAAAAGAAAAACTATTTTCAAGATTGTTCAACTATTGTTTGATACCATCGGAGTATATATATGTATAACATGCAGTGTTTTAGAGATTGTTCAATTATTGCTTGATACCATCAAAGTATATAGATACCATCAGAGTATATATATACTCTGATGATATCAAAGATGAAGAAGCAGTGGTTTAGTGAATAGAACAAGGGGGCAGTCGGGTAAATAATTTGGTTTGTGGGTCCAATCAGGATAAATAGTTTGGGTTGGGTTCAATTTGGGTAAATATTTTGCCTAATAGGTCCAATTTGTATAGTTTTTTCATGTTCAATTCGTCTAATTTTAACCAAGTGTTATTCCCTCCATTGCAATTTGTTTGTTCTACTTTCATTTTTAATTTATTTAAAAAAGTCTCTTTTTTTTCTTCTTAATTTCAATTTTTCACGTGACATGTTCAAGACCATAAGATTAAAGGACATTTTGATACATTTTACATATATTTAGTTTAAAATCACAAAATTTATATGATTTAATTTAAACTACATATTAATCGAATTTTTAGATGGTCTGACCTAACAAATGGGCATAAACTTGGACGGATTGAACAAGTCGTGTTTTTACATGAGCTAATTTTATCACGTCTAGGTATACCTAATAGTTGGTTGTGAAGCAATGCTGGATCAATTTCACGAGATAATCACAAATACTTCCTATAATCATACTTGAAAGTGAATCAATCAAGTAATCATTTGGTAATCCATTATCCTTGATTGCATCTTAATGCGATTGGAAATCTAGAAGGCTCTATGTGCTAACTTTCATTCATTTCCCATAGTTAGCTATTCTTCAAGACTACTCTTAAGTTGTAGTTCAAGTATATTTCAATTTTGTCGATGCAATGTTATATGTACGTGGGTGGAAGGTTGTACATGTTTTCAGTATAAATTAAGCAAAACAATTAAGAAATAATAAATGATAATTATACAGGTAATGTATATTTATGTGCTGCTTTATAGACGAGCACACCTCAAATAGACTCAATACTACTAATTTGCTGTACAAAAAGAAAACTGGTAATCAAGCTTAAAGCACCATTCTCAGTTAATTTAGTTGATAACAATCTTTAGTATCCAAAAAAACTTGTATGGACCATAATTTCCAGCCCATTAGCTCTATTCCTCTACATATTCACCAGCAGCGTACGAAGTCACATCCTATAATGGCAACATATGGATCACTACGCTAAACAATATCCACCTCCAATGTCTCTTCATCACGTCCATCTGCATCATCAAGCTTATACTGCAAGATAACAAGGCAGGATCGTAGATATCAGATAAATTATGAATATAGATCAAGGACTCGGAGAAAGTCAAACGTTAAAGAGTAGAAAGAATGCTGCAGCTTTTGGCAAGAATCTGAGGACTAGAGTGTAGTCTGCCTGATTTTTTCTTCAGGTGGGGGGAAGTTCGTGAATGAATCTTCTCGGTTTTACCTTTCACACAGTTTTACTGATCACCCACTTGTAGTTTTGCAACCCAATGAAGAAGCAGCTAGAAACTGATGGTGTTGCACTAAAGTAGATTGCAAACAGAAAGAACTTACGGGCACATACATTTGCATGCTAGCTATGAGCTGGTTCAGTTATTGAACTAACCTGCAAACAAGCACCTCGAGGAAGAGGAGGAGGAGGTGGAAGAAAAGGAAACTCTGCGATACCAGAAGGAACTCCCTTCCCAGCTCTTCTTGTAGCATTCCCAGCTACTTCAAGCTTTTCCTCCATCTCACCAACTTCGACATCTTCATCCTTTGCATGAGCGGCCATGCTGGTTGATGGCAAAACAACGGCAATATCAGAAGTTTTGGGCTGCAGAATTTGAAGAATGCATTTATCAGTTCTTCAACAGCAAGCATAAGAAATAAAATGCTCTAAAGATGCAATATCCTTCATTTTTATTTGCAGCATGGAACTAAGAACAACTACCATCAGGCATAAACTGCAAGACAACTTTCATTTTTCAATCTAGAAAACACCAAAGGCAAAGGACATGCTGCTGCAAAATTAATAAAATAATACAATTGGACATGGTTGCATTCTTCCATATGAAAAATGATATTCAAATTTAGTCATGTGCATATTCAGGGGACTACTGATGCATACTCCAATTATTTGATAACCGAGAATCCCTGGAAGACCAGTGGCGGACGGTTCGAAACTCTGTGGACAATTGGCCCGACCATTATCCATTTGTTGAAGCTGTTACAGAGTGAGGTGCCAAAGGTAAAAAGAGTCGGAGAAACCAAATTCACAAGAGATTCCAAGAACTTTGATTTGCATTATAAAGTAGCATCTATCATTCACAAGAAATCTTCTCTTTTCTGACAAGTTCCCTCGTATTGTCACTTCATCTTACTTCCCATTAAGTCCACGTGTCCATTCCATATCATTTTGTTAATTTAATGTAAACCATGTCGAAAAGAGCACCAGAAAATTATCAGCATAAGAATGTAGTTGTATATTGTCCAAAACTCTTTTTAAGTGTCGGCACAGTTTTTCTTTTAACTTCTTCTGGTTGGGAGGAACAGTGGGGGCTATGAAGTTTAAAGTAAAAAGAGTACCTTGTTAGTGAAAGTCATGTCATTGGAAAAGTTTATCCCCTTCTTAGACTTCTCTTCACCCCCTACGGTCTTATACCCATTCTCCCAATTGAACTCTGCCTCGTCTTTCTTCTCATTACTCGGCTGAGTAGGATAAGAAATCCTCTGTGAAGCATTTCCTTTTGCTCTTGTTGAAGCTGTTATAGAGAGAGTTGCCAAAGGTAAAAAGAGTTAAGAGACATCAAATTCACAAGGGATTTCAAGAACTTCGATTTTCTAGATCTAATGTTCACTGGATATGTTGTTGAATGTTTCACAAGAAGGGAGCTTTAATGATATTATGAATCTAATTTTGTGCATACTGCAAATATACAGTGTGGCAAAATAAGGTATAGATGGAATAGAATACAGTAAACTCAAACATGAAAAGGTTAAGACACAAGTAGGAATGAGCGGATTGAAGAATTGATGTTCCATACCATCTAGATGAAACTCAAGCATTTATCACTGAAATCAAGGATCTTACTCTTTTTGTTTCACTTTCATAGTACTAATTTTCAAGTAAAAGAGCATCTCTTATTTAGAAATTAAAATGTCACTAAGGTCAGAAAATAAGGCTGCATTGCCGTCCATACTTCTAGAGTATAATCACCAATACAGAAAAATAAATAAGAAAGAGTATGATGGGATAATAGATATTGAATGGCTTCTAAGTCAAATGAGCAGTGAAAGGACTTTGATGTGAACCATCCTCATTTACATTTTTTCTACTTAAAATTTTACTACACACACGTAGCAGGCAGTTCAAGGCATGCGAATGTCCAAAAAAATGTGGGTTATTGCAATGAGCTATTAAGTTAAGGTGCCACTTTGCTATTCTAGCTCTCCTTGTGATTCCCTATTGATCCATGTATGCTCTATGAACCCCCTTTTCCAAAATGTCCTCAACATCATAGAATATATCCCTCAGAACAAACTAGGGGGAAAGGCGGAAAATTAAGTAACCCACAAGTCTATATGCTAATTGTCATATTTTCTTAGAGCTAATTAGTCTCCTATTCTCAGCTTTATATTTTGCATAGCTCAACTGCTTAATGCTGCAGACCTGCATGTCTTCCATCTCCTTTCCAGTCATGTTTGAGAAACAGAAACGACAGTTGCTAATCAAAGACATCCATAAAGATCAACATAAATTGGAGTTACATGTAACTCAATCACGTGGATTGTTTGTTCTATATACCTGTGCATCTGTCATTAGGATTCTATTTTGGATTAGTTGGACAAGATCTGATACAGTATATTCAATGATCTCTATTTTCTGATTTTCGTCTCTTTCTCCCTCCCCATCCCACCTTTTCTGTCTCTCCTACATCCTTTCCTCTTCTTGAAGTAGCAGGTCTATTTTTGGCTCACCAAAATAGTTTACCTCCATTGTCTGTCTAAGGTTAAAACAGAATTTCTGAAGATATAGTAGGAGTATATGTGAAAGAATTTGAGTTACACGTCCCCTCTAATACAGAATCAATACCCAAGAATCAAGATGTAGGGTACTTCATAGATAGAAGAGTCCTTAGAAAAATTCTATTCACTCAACTGTATACATCCCTATTCATGGACCATCACTGAAATGTATATTATTACTTATTTCCAAATTGCAGTAAATAAAACAATTGTCACTCAGAGACATGACAGAAACATCATGCTGCATCGGACCTACAATAATGAGACTTATCAGCAAACACAAAAAATTTCACTTCCATGTCATCTACATCATCCTTCAAATCTAATAGTCACATTACGCTTTTCAAGGATAAGTTGACCAATTTCAAAGTTAACCTGAACATAGATAATCCACTTCTGAAAACAAAATTTGAGATTTAGAAAATATTACACATGTTTTTTTCTTGGCTGAAAAGTATAAGAAGAATACTTAGAAGTTGGAATGTTCTTAGCGAGATTGAAATAATATTTTACTATCAGGAAGTAAGGAAGTGATGAACTTTTTGGGACAAAGAGCATTAACTACCATAGTTCTTGAACTCTTTATCAGTCTAAATACATAATTCTAATAGCCAAAATAATCATCAAAATAAGCAATGATGATTAGAAAATCACAGTGCTGAAGGAGAACTACAGTAACTTGTCCCCAAATACCATAATTGAAATTCATTTAAACTATCTATATACAACATCTAAGATATTTTTTTCTTAGATTCAAGTATTATTCACATCTATATAGAATGTCTTGAGTCAACTGACATCAGTTGAGTAAGGGGGAACTGAATTTGAAAGAGATGAGCAGGAAACAAGCACTTAATATGAAATTATTTCGGCCCAAGACTGCGACAGCCTCTTCGACTCTCTCTATATATAACGATAGAACAGGGCACTGAGACATACTCTGAAATCCTAGGTAGTTCTGTTCAGGAAAGAAAACCAATTACATAAAAAAGCAAGCACACCTAAAGCTGATGACAAATTAGAAAATTCAGCTTAAGTGCTCTAGATTGTGATAAGAAGCACCAGTACAGTTATTTTATATGAAAAGCTACACTCTTAAGACATAATAGTCATTTATTACCTTGATTTGAGGTTTCATCAGCTTCATGATGAATTCTCGGCCTTTTCTTGGTAGGTGAAGTATTCTTCTGCTGCTCATCCAATGAGCTAAAATGATTACCAGCCATCCCTCCATCACTAATGTTGATGGCAGAATCCTCTTCACTTGCACCAGTTCTGATGAAATCTGAGTTGAGTTTATTAGCGAGGTTTTGAAGCTGAGCTTCTGACCTACAATTGCACTATCTCCACTGAGTATTCATGGAAACCAAAAGTAACATAAATTGACCGACAATATTAGATGACAAGAATCTGGAGTGGATGGGGAGGAGGAAGTCAATAGAAGGAGTAATATCATTAAAATACCTCTTCAGTTCAGCTTCTAACCGTGAGTGATTATTATATGCTTCAATAAACTGCTTAGCCTTCGAAGTTATCCTGGGAGAAAAGTCAGGATTGGATGGACAGGACGTAAGGAAAAGGTATATGCAGACTCAAATTAAAAGATTTTGAAATGCGTTATAACAAATAGCAACCTTTTACGTTCCTCCCTTTCCTTGAAAAGTTCCATCTCTAGTTCCTGATTTTTTGAAGCTAGACTCTCTGCCTGACAAGTTGTCTCTTCAAGGTATATCTTCCAAGTTCCAACCAAAAAAGAGAAGTATTTGATGAATAAACTTGAAATGTTAGAGCAAGGAGCAAAAGAATGTGTTAAATAAAAAGGGAAGGACACAGAGAAAGGAAGTAGAATAGTCTGTTGAAGAAAGAAGAGAGTGGAATGAAGGCAAGTAAACGTTAATGAGAGCCTTTACATCTGCTAATAGCAAATTAATAAACAGATAGAAGAGGAAAGATTTCTCTAATAATTAACATCTATTTCACTGCTATAAGTTAGCACAGAAGATTAAAGTTTTGAGCTTCTAACTTAGGTCAGAAACTTCACTATTGCTGCGATCAAGGACCAGCAGCGACCAGAGAGGGTAGCTAATTTAAGAAGAAAAAACAATCCAAAAGTCAAAAGGGTTATTCTAGACTGTCAAGGTGTTCTTTGACAGCTTATACCCTTTTCTTTCCTTTTTAATATAGCCTATTCATCTATGAAGTGGGTTGAAAACCATGGTCTCACATCCATGGAGGCAAAACCACTAGGTGATTTCTTCATATATGTTCAAGCCTTGTTGGCCGAAGTTATCCGATAGTGCAAGTGCGAGGTAGCAGGTACCCCGTGGAATTAGTCGAGGTGCGTATAAGCTGGCCTAGACACCATGGTTGTTAAAAAAAGTGGCTAATATATGGCATAACAAGCAACTTTACTAATAACCCCTCTATTTGAAACCGGTATCACTGCCCGTCGCAACATAAGAGCTAAAATGTGCCCTATCTAGTGTTAATAGCTTCAGACTTTAAACAAGTGAAAAATACATGCCAAATATAGTGCTACCCCAAAACAAGACATAGACATACAAGTTCAGAACGGTAATCAGAGAAAGCAAGAAAGATTAGTTGTAAAAAAGACTAATACAACGAGACACATAGCTGTAGTCTATTGGACTTGTTTCCTCAAGAACGTCAAATCATACTGAACTTCTTACGGATTGAAGAGCCTTACTTCTCGTATAATAATTGACTTTTCATGAAATACCAGCATAGCCTGATAGTGATACATGGATTATTAAATCACCAATCTCATTATCTTTACTATACCTTTGTAATACACACGTGAAAAGGAAGAAAAAAATATTTATGCATGTACCAATACACACATGTGTACATGTTAGACACGTGTTCATATTCCAATCAGATTTGGTATGTAAATAAATAAAAGGATATATATAAATGCATATGATAACAAAATACCAAAGACATAACTGGAAGCACTTGCTTAAAAATATAAATAAAGTAGGAATTCAGTGGAAAGACATCTCTAAAATTATGCAAGAAGCGACCAATAAAAGAAAGTCTATTAAGCAGCAAACAACCAATTACAAGAAAAACAAAACCAACCTCCAGTTCTCGTTTTTCGTCATCCAACATATTGATTTCAGATTGCAACTGCCTAAGCTGTAACAAGAAGGATAGACAGAAATCACTACAATATAAATATACATAACGAGGATGTAAGAAAGAGTGGGCAAAAGGAAGGGCTGATGAACTCCGCAAGTCGCGAACTAGGATAACAAAGTTCTCCACTCCCTGTACCTGAAGGACATCTTTGGAATTGGAAGATAAATGTTTTTTCTCCTTCACATGGTTTCCTGTCCCATCTGACATGTTCAAACTTCCAGAGATATCACTTTGACCATCCGAATGATGTTTCATCCTGCGCTTTCTATCACTACAATATATAATTTTTCTGATATTAGTCAAACATTATGAATTTTTTGGACAGACATTAGTCAAACATTATGATTCCATACATAGCATCAGGTCAAGGTAAAAGGAAGATAAAATCATTAGATTAACCATCTGAAAGATAGCAAATTGTCTTTACCATGAAAAGCATACCAATTGTCCAATTCTAAAGGCGTTTAGAAATCTCAAGAAATAGGGAAGAGCCAATGAACCTCTTTGCTTGTAAATATTCTGCCTTAGGGAGCTGCTGAGTGATTTCTCCTAATTTAAATAAGAAAAACCTTAGGTCTCCTTACAGTGATCTCCTAATTACCACAAACGGAATATAGCATATGCTACAGGATAAAATTGTCTAACTGGCGACAGAATAAATTCCATCTTAAGTAGCAATTAAGGTTTACATATCTAACATAAATCGTAAGGAAATGGATTCAAGTTCAATCAGCTCACAACTAATTTCTAAGTGACCGGAAGTCGGTTCAAGGTTTCCATCTAAAGCCTGAGTATGTAATTTGTCAACAAAGACCTGTATATTATGTATCACTAAGTCCCAAAATGAAGTATACACAAGATATTGATAAATTTACCTCCTCTCAACAGACTCAGTAGGACTGTGCCCTGCAAAATAAATCAGAAGGAAATATTATATGAATGGAACAGAACCATGAAAGAAGGACGAGAAAGATAACCAGAGAATATATTAGCTCCTAATCTATGTGAACCAATGGCTACGTCTAGCCAACATATTCACAGGATCCCCTGACAGAAATAAGAACCTCCAGCAAGTATATTTCCATGGAATGAATACTCTTAATCACTTTAACTCATCCTTTCAGATGAGCAGGAGTAAATAGTCTATAAAAATCCGACAACAACAGCAAAGTGAAAGTGAAAGAAACAAGCTCTGACCACGGGATGCATGTCTCTCTCTTGCATCTCTATCAGCGGAGTATCTGCCCACAGGAGAATGCCCTCTATCAGAGGAGTATCTGCCCACTGGAGAATGCCCTCTACCAGACGAGTATCTGCCCACTGGAGAATGCCCTCTACCAGAAGAGTATCTGCCCACTGGAGAATGCTCTCTATCAAGCTTCTCTCTCAAGTCACGACCACGAAAATCTCGCCTTTCTGCAATGGGAAGACTATATTTTAAATTGAACTGGACCCAGTAGTTGATTCAACATATTGATCAAATTCACACCAACTAAATCATCAAAAATGAATAATAGAGCTAATCTTACCAATACATCAAACTAAAGAGAAACATAACAGTAAATATTTATACTGCCTTCTTGTGAGTTCCAAAAGAAGCCATAGAAACTACTGCTCTCATACAATGAACAGATATAGTATACCAGTTTTTTGAGCTTTTACCCAGAAGAGCTTCACATATCATAGAACCAACAGAAGTAGTAAACATCCTTGCATCTTGCTCAGTAAAAAAATTGCTACGGCACATAATCTGCTAGCAGCCATATCAAAAGGATATGGATTATCCAAGCCGCATGACAATATATAGGATAATAAACAGGCCTTCTTGGACAAAAATACCATCCAACAGGTTCCTTTGAAGATTCATTCAAACAGAAGTCACAAGAAGGAACACCGTATTCTCGAGGAATATATGAGTGAAGAAATTACTAGGGCACAGCATTGGTATGGTTCATCAAGCTGGCAGATGAGTAAATATACATATGGAAGAGACTATGTCCAGAGAAACATATTCTGATTCCTCATGTGCTGCTGCTTCAAGATGCAATATGATAAACCAAGATGCTGAGAAAAATACCGTAAGCAGCACAAAGATAAAGCAACCAGCAAATTCCTTTCTGATAAGAAATACTAAAACCTGTCAGTTGATAGGCATTTATTCACTGTCCAATAGAATAACCTAAAGTGTGAAATTTCTCCCTTCAACTCAGTAACATCACCAATTTGAGTACACAGATACAACACTTGGATCTCTTAAACTGAATTTTAACCAAAACACATAGCAGAGAAGTGCCAAAATGCTTCATAACAGTATAAAACAAAAGTTGCAAAAAAAAGCAGAACAAGGTAAAAATACGACATATATCCAATGAGAATTTATGATCAAGATATGGATAGGTTTCTGCTCCTTTGATAGTTGAGTAATGCATTTCCAATAATTTTCACTTTATCAGTTTTCTCTTGTCTCAATTTATTTGGAATGATTGACAAGCAAAATGGGAACTGACAAGAAAGGTAAGAAAAAATTCCTGATATCTGATGTACTTTTACAAACTATCTTGTTTCTCTAGAAAATATTTCTGATATCTGATGTACTTTTACAAACTATCTTGTTTCTCTTTCATTCCTTAAAGAAATTTTACAATCTACTACTCTAAAAAAGTTAAATTTAAGAAACAAACTCAAATAAAAAATGAAATGAAATGCAAGATGATACTTCTTCAACTCTTTACTCTTATATTGATGAACCAGACAGAACAATTAGTTAGAGGAAGCAATGATCTCAACAAACCAGCAAAGCTATGTTTGGCGTGACAAGCTTGAGAGTTTTTGACAAGCCTTTCCTTGGAAATAGTATGGAGAGCAGGAACTGAGGAACATACTTTGTAGGGGGAGGCGATCACAAGAAAATATCAATGAAAAGGGGGATAGGTGACTAGAAACACCACCCTACCTTAGGGATACGTAATATGGAAGAATATCTCGGAAGGATGGGAAGCTTACAGTGGCATTGTTACATCAAGGACTTGGAAGGGCAAGTGTTGGAAGTAGAGTTAGTTTTGGGGGCAACAGGTGGTGCGGAGAGAGCACGTTGCGGATTTCCTTCCCAACTTATATAAAATTTCAAGCCAGAAAGAAGAACATGCAACAGATTCTGAGGACACAACAAGGAGGAGTTCTGCAGGACATGATATTTAGAAGGAATTTATTAGGAAGTTGATGAATTCCAGGGACTGTGAAATGCTTCACAAAGAGAAGACAACACACACTAGACAGGATTGGGGTGAGGAGAGCTAGTGTTTGTTCATTAATGTCATACTACCACAAGTTTAGATAAGAGGAAAGTCTGGCTTTCCTCATACATTGATTTGGATTCTAAGGCACCAGAAAGTAGACAGATGTGCTTCTTCACTTGATTGGCAGCAAGGGAAAATTATTAGACAGATGACACCTTGACAAAGAGGAGGATTACATATGTAAATTGGTACTTTATCAGCAGATATGAAGGCAAAGATGTGGAGGAACATACTTAATCAGCAAATATCAACTTCAGCTCAAATATTTTTGAATCAGCTATCAAATAATCAAAAATAAAATAAAATTGAAAGATATAAACTCTTTGGTACTCTCTCCGTCCCAAATTAGTTTTCATGTTTCGCCTCTCTATAGTCACACTACGCGAACTTTGACCAACATTTATTTTTTCACCATACTAACATGACAAGAATTGCAACTTATGTAGTACTTTTCCTATCGATTTTGAATATCTAAATTTAAAATTTAAAATATTGAATTAAATCTAATCCAATTTGCTTGAAAGATTAGTCAAACTGACTCTCACAAAGCGAAACATAGACAACTAATTTGGGAACCTATGATACATTTTACTTGGCTCTTCTACTGAAAATATATTTTTTCAAGATAAATTTATCATTTTCCCCGATACTATCCTTTTTCCTTTTTATGCTTTTCCCACTACACCCAGGAGAAGATCAAAAGTGTTCTCAATTTCCCTCCCGCGTGACTCGAATTCTCAAAACTACCGGTTTATAGCGGAGGTGCTCAACCAGAGCAAGCCTCACTTGTCCTAATATTATCCTCAACTTCAAAGGATTGATTTAGAGAAATAAACCCTAATAAATACTTTCTTGAGGGAAGTGTCAAGTAAACATGACTGAGATTTCGTCCTACTTGTTCTAACTAGGGGTGTGCAAAAATCGAATCTAACCCAAAAAAAATTTATTGGGTTATTGGGTTGACAGATTTTTAATGGTTTTATAAAAACAATTACCGGGTTATCGATTTGATTTTGATTTTTTAATATTGGGTTATTTGGTAGATCGATAACCCATTAGGAGTATAGTAATATACTACTTTACCTCTACATAAATATTAAATATTAATATCAGTGACTTAATGGTTACTATCTCTGTCCTCTTTGCCCTTTATCACTGTAATTCACATTATCGTTCTAATCTTTTTATTTGTGTTGCACTTGTATATTTCTTTTCATGTTAGTTACTATTGTTTCTATTTTATGAGCATTATATAAAGTTATATTATTGTTCAGTCCAAATTATTGGAGAAATCATATGTTTGTTTTACGAGTATTTTCTTATTGATTAAACCGAAAATCAAATCATAAGGAGCAATACCAATAAACCAAAAATCCATAAGAAACATCTTAGTGATTTAGCATATTTAAAAATTGAAAACCAGTAAACCGATAATACATAAAACCGAATCGAACCAACTTAGGCACACCCCTAGTTCTAACCTTGACAAACAAAGTTAATTGGTACCGAGAAATTAGTAGAGCTGCGCAAAAATGGCCCCGGACACCACGGTCATCATTAGGAAAAAAAAAGAACATGGGCCAATTAAAACAAAAGAGAGGGAGCATATGGTAAATGTTAAACAAGTAATGATGGGGGAAGAAACAAAATTACCGCCACCGGAATCTGAGAAGCGACGGAGCTCGGCATTGCCATGAGCGAAAGAGCAAGTCTGACGATGACAACGACCTCTCTGATAAAGCATGCATAGTTTCGTTTTGTACAGCTTCCTTTCCACCATTTTCGATTTTGTATATAAAAACTGTTGGGATTGGGATTGGGATTGGTATTTGCAGCAGAGAAATACTCAGCTCACAAGAAAATGGATCGATAAAAACAAGGAAAATCGATAGTTCACAAAACCCTAGTTTTGGATACCAACACAACAGTTTGCGGATGGATATGGATACCTTCTGACAAAACTGATTTTTAAGTTACTACTATTTCCTTATCTCATCCTTTTTTAATGCTTTTTACTGAGTTGGAAACAGTCATCCTACTTTGGTATGCATATATTTTATCCTCCTACACCGCACGTTGTAGAATTTTGTTGAGTTATTATTGTTATTGTCGTAGTATTATTTTATTATAGAGTTTTATTTATTTATTTTCTATTTTCCATATCCATATTTAGGAGTGTTCACTGATCGATTTAGATCGGTTATCAATCAAAATCAAAATTAAATCAATTTAATTAATTTTAGAATTATTAAAATCAAAGAAAAGAAAAATAAAATATACCTTCGTCGGTTTGATTTGGTTATTATTGATTTCGATTTGGTTTAGCTTGGTTATTAATCAAACACAGAAAATTAAAAAACGATTCACTCAAAAGAAAAAAAAATCATTCAAAAAAAAATCTTCGTGTCATCTTGGATCTTATAATTCTTACAATAGAACTTTAATTATGTTTAACTTTCTATTTATATTGTTAGTTAATTCAATGTACTAAACAACATAAACTTACTGAATAATGTACATGCTAATGATATGATTGTACAAATAAAATTTGCATCATACCTTACTATTTTAAATTAGTGTACTGCATTTTTTTGTATAAAAAGTATTCATAAAAAATAATATATTATGTATATGTAATTATAAAAAATATGTATATAATCAATCGATTCGATTCGATTCGGTTATTTCTTCGACTTTCTTGAACAAAATCATAATCAAACCAACTAATCAGCTTTTAAAAGTGTAAAGCCAAACCAAACTAAATAAAAAACAGTTTATTTGATCTAACTGGTTTTATTTTTTGGTTTGGATCAGTTTTTATCCAAATCGTTAACACCCCTATCCATATTGGTGCTCCATTTTGGATTAAAGATCTCTCTGGGGGTTTTAATGAATCATTCGATAGAGTATATTAAAAAAAGTTAATGCTTATATTAGTTTTATGTACTTTAATTGGTATTGAGATATGTACAACTAATATACAAAAATTGATGAAAGAAGTAATGCAAATATTTTTAATGCATGATTGAAGGTACAATTGTCCCTCAAAATTCTTCCCACGCCATTTCACTACATTTGTGGAAGGTATTTTTATAACAAATATTTTTTTAACAATAATGCAATTTATATTATTTTTAATACACCAAATCAACACTACATAAGAAACAATTTTAGCTCAATTAATATAAGTATTACTAATGCCAACATTAAAACGTACATGCCATATCACACTATTTTTATATATCCTACCAAATGAAACCTTTAGAGTTAATGATTGAACATACACTATAATAACAACAATAACATATGCAGTGGAATTGGGAGAACAAAATGTACGCATACTTATACAAGGTAAAAAAATTATTTTGAAAGATTATGGACTTAATTATAGCAAATCCAAGTACAAGGAGTAAGAATACAATAAAGAAAAAAATATAATAACTAATAAAGGAATAAATCGTGCAAATCTTATAAAAAAACAAAAAAAATAAAATAATACAATAATCGAAACACAATAAATTACAATCAAACACCACCATGCCTAAAAACTCGAAAAACATAACAACACTCTATTGACTAATGTTCTCCACGAGCTCTTATCTAAAATCATACCTTAATAATTTAAAATTATGTGACATAGTGTGTTATCACTTTTTCCTATTCTACCCCTCTTCGTATCAACCATAACCATTTCTATATCATCGACGGACCAAATGATCCAAATTCATCAAAATTATAACTTGCAAAACTTAACACTAAAGTAAAGATATGACGAAACAAACAATCACAGTCACACTATCTTGCCACGTGTCATCATCTCCAGTGTCCAAAGCAAGGTATACAAAAACAAGAATAAAGTAAAATCAGTTACATCTTGAAACCTTCATGCTGTGTCGCTTGACTCGCCAACTCACCTTTCTCAACCCGGCCGAGTCGTACCGGTTCAACTCATTCACCGGCACACCGTACCGTCGCCAATTTCCGGTCAAATCTCTCCTCACTAAATATTCCGGAAAAATCGCTAAGTCATTCTCGATCGCTGTGAATTCCAAAACTTCCTCCTCCTCGGCGGTCATCGGGAGGCGTAAGCCGGCAGAGATGAGTTCAAATCCGATGACGGCGTCGGTGACGGAGGATTTTGTTCACGTTGATGGTGGAGCTGATAATTTTAATTCGGAAGGCTCGGAAGCGAGTGTTGTGGAGAAGCAAGGAGTTGAAGAGGTAATTTCAGCGAATGTAGAGGGAGAAAAAGAAGGATATGAAAGGAAGGTTTTGCCGGAGGAATTGGCAAGGAGTGTAATGATGCTAACTTGTGATTCTTCTACTGATGGAGGCATTTGCGATGTGTATGTCGTTGGCACTGCTCACGTTTCTGCGGTAAATTTACTGCTTTTTTTCTATTACTTTATTAGAAATAATCCTACAACGGAGATATTCGAGTGAGAATAGTTCATATTCATCCTCTATAGTTTTGTTGGAAATCGTACAAGTAGCTATCACAAAGAGAGGTGAGAAAAGAAGTGTACAATAGTGAAGTTTTTACATATTTTTTCTCTCTGTTGAGTTAAAGGAGGTGATAGAAATCGCATTTCCTGTATGTTACCCTATTAGTCTGTAATTCTACTAGCATTATTTTAGGAGGAGGACCAGGTGCTTTTTAGTAATCACACTTGAAGTACTTTTTTATGTGTAAAGCTTCTTAAGACTAGTATTTAATTTTGGTATGATCCAGCTTCCCAGTAGCAGAAGCGGAATTAGTAGATCATCAGTAATAGTTTGCTGAAATGATGCTCTAACAACGTAGGATTATTGGATATCTCGTGAGCATTGTTTGATGATATGTTGTTTAGTTTTGGATTTGACTCTACATCAGCTGGTGCATGGTTAAATAGATGAATATGATTGACACTTCTTGAAGTTAAGAAGCTAACAGTAGAAGACGTAGTTAAGCTCCCATGCCTTATACAAACTAAGCTTGTATGAATATGTACTACTTCCTTTATTTTCATACCTTGTCTTTCTTATTTTCTCGTTTCTCTTGATTAGGTTGATAAAGTTTGAAGCTTTATATGCGACTTATACCTTTTATCGAGTTAATCATTCATCCTAAAGAAATTGATGTTGTAATACAGATTGAGTTATAAAGGATGTTCAATCATCTTAACTTTACTACGTATGGTTACAGGAATCCTGCCAAGAAGTTGAAGCAGTAATCAATTTCTTGAAGCCAGAGGTCGTACTTCTAACAATCTATTGGCACCTAGCAGCCTGTGGTGCATGCTAAATTCTCTTCTTTTTACGTTTTTAACATCAGTCTGATTCATACTGGATTGTTGATGATAGGTTGTCTTCTTGGAGTTATGCTCAGGTCGGGTGGGTGTACTTACACCGCAGAACTTAAAGGTCAGTCTTTCTATTGGTAGGCTCTCTTTTTATCATTCTAGAATTCATGCAGTTTGCAGAAAACATTGGAAACAGAGAATTTATTCGGTTAGGAGAATATCCAGCATTTTGGTAATAAGTATAGAACTGTTTCCTAGCTGGTATTAGGAGTCCTTTAAGGAAAAAAGATCAGGTTTCAGAGATGTACATATGTATTCTTTCAATGTTGTAATGGAGGATTATGATTTGATTTCTGAATCCTTGTTGCTTCTTTGGTGCTTTCGTGCAACCTTATAATAGGAGGTTATGTCTAACCTCTTCCTGTTAGAATTAATGTTTCAATTAATTTTGAAACAGTTCATCCGATAAGAGTTTCTTGATTTCCAAAAGAAATGAATGTGAATTGGAATTTCATTCCTTATTTAATTTTTTTACATTTTAGGTTCTTGAAAGACACATTATATTTCAAAAATTCATGAACCTATTAAAACTATTATTTAATGATAACTCTTCTTTTTCAATTTTACCTGTGACGCTTTCATTATTTATTTAATCGTTATTTGTTATTAGTATTTATTTATTTGTATTTATTTGTTATCTATTCGTTATTTGTTTGTTGTTTTTCTCATAAAGCTTTTAAATTTTCTATTCTTATCTAACATTTTTTATGCATTTATGCTTTTACTGAGCCGAGGGTCTCCAAGAAACAACCATCCTACCTTGGTAGGAGTAAGGTCTGCGTACATTCTACCCTCCCCAGACCCCATGTTGTGGGATTTCACTGGGTTGTTGTTGTTGTAACTCTTCTTTTTCAAGAACTTTTATCATATAAATACTGTTTCTTTTTCATTGAAAAGGCAACCACTCCAAAAATCTTTCCCTTGAAAACATTTGAGAGACAATCATCAAAAGGTGAAATCACCGATTCAAGAATAGAAGAGCAACATTCTTGAATGTTACTTGTTTTGTGGCTTAGTTGAATTTCAAAGATAGAGTTGTTATTTATTCTTCGTTTGCTCGAGGGAGAGGCTCAAACTATCTTCACGAAACGTATTAACGTGCCTCTAAGGCAATCAAGTTCAATTTTGGATTTCTTGTACTATTATCATTCTTGTTCTAACAATTTGAAGATAGTTGTCTATATGGCTTCTACATCAAAATCGATGCCTAATCCTTCTTGTTCCATCTTTGCCTAATCATCATGTTGAAATTTTTGATGGCAAAGCCTTCAGTAGATGGCGTGGAAAGTGGAACTCTTTTTAAGACAATTGAAGTTGACATATGTTCTTAAAAAACCTTGACTTGACGTTCCTGGTTCTGAGGTAGCAACTGACGAGGCTATTTTGATTAAAGAACCAATTGTCAAGTGGCAAGATGATGATTATTTATGCAAGAATTATATTCTTGGACGAATGTCCAACAAATATTATGATCAATATTATGTTAAGTGCAAATTTGCTAAGGAGATTTGCGATACTCTTCAAGCTATCTATTTGGCCGAAGAGGCAAATTCAAAGAAATTTCTTATTCAAATTATAGGGAGTTCAAAATGGTTGATGGCTAGTCAATCACAGAACAAAACAAGAATTCCAACTAATAGTAAAATTGCTATATCTGAAATTGCTCTTAGATGAAAATTTTCATGTTGGTGCTATTGTCTCAAAACTTCCTCCATCTTGGGAAGAGTAAAAAGACGCACTCTTACACAAGAAAGAAGATTTGACTTTTGAACAATTGTCGCAACATTTGCAAATTGATCAATAGATACAGTATTGTGACAATAGTATTTTGAAGGAACCCGTTATGAAAGCTCATGTTGTTGAAGAAAAATCAATCAAGTAGCTGACAATAAGAAATTTTTGAAGGCGAAGAAGAGTATGGATTTCAAGTGTACCAATACCAATTCTAAGTCAAATAAATGTTATCATTGTCACAAAATTGGTCACTATGATTGTAAAATTCTTAAAGCTGAAAAAAAGAAAGAAAAAGCAAATAACAATAGAAAAGATGAACTTGTGGCAATGGTCATAGAAGCATTTGTAGCAGAAGATCAAGTGGAATGGTGGATAGACACTGTCGCAACTTGTCATATATTAGGTGATCGAAATACTTTTATGACCTATGAAATAGTACCTATGAATTAGTGAGGGACAATAAAATTTTGTATATGGGGAACTCATCCTCTGCTAAGATTGTTGGAGAAGGAAATGTTGAATTGAAATTTACTACCGAAAAGATGGTCACATGATATTTGAAAGAACTTGGTGTCAAGTATGTTTTTCTCAAAGCATGATTTTTTTAAATGATTTTTAAGGTCGATAAATTTATTTTGTCTAAAAATGACATGTTTGTTGGAAAAAAAATTATGCTTGAGATTTTCATATTGGATGTCTCAAGTTCGAAACCCCTTGTCAGCGGAAGCAAGGGGTTTGCCTTTTGGGTTGAGCTCATTGCATCGGGTTTGCCTAGTGTGGGTTACCACTCTTGTGTGGTTTGCATAGGAGCGGAATTTTTACCATGTGTGCACTCAAAGGATAGCAGCTGCGGGTTTTTCTTGTCATAAAAAAAGAAGTTGAAAATAAGCTTGAAGATTAAATCAATTAGATCTAATAGAGATGGAGTATTTAAAATCAGATTTTATTGATCTTTGTGAAAAAAAGGGCATTGAGAAACAATTGACTATGTCTTATGCCCCTCAATAAAATGGTGTAGTAGAAAGAAAAAATAGAACTTCATAGAAATGGTTAAAAGAAAAAATAGAACTTCCATAGAAATGATGAACTCTATGCTTTATGGATTTGGTATGACTGAAAATCAGTGGACTGAAGCCTTATTTTCTACCCGTCATATTTTGAATTGAACTCCTCCCAAGAAACATGATGCATCTCATTATGAACTTTGGAATAATCGAAAGCCAAATATAAATTATTTTTAGTATGGGGTTGTTTGGCTCATGTTAGATTAGCAGATCAAGATATGACTAAGATTGACTATAGAGGAATATATTTTGTGTTTATTGGTTATTTACAAACCAAGAAGGCTCATAGATTCTTAAATCTTGAGGCCCCAAGCCCTTTCACAATTATTGGATCTTTACATGCTAACTTTTTTAGCATATATTTCTTCAGAAAAAAGAATCTTTGGAACAAGATACAAGATCTTTTATATCTCCTCTTAAATGGAAAATAGTTGAGCCCTCAGAAGAAAGCCAACCAAGGTGTAGTGCAAGATTAGCCAAACCAAGAGATTTTGGACCTGATTTTCAAGTCTATTTAGTTGAAAAGGATATTGAAAGTTATGATGAAGCAATGTCTTCACATAATGCTCTTTTCCAGCGTGAAGCTATTGATGATGATATGACCCTACTCCATATCACCGAGGACATGACCTTAGATAGAAAAGAGTGGAGGTCGCAGATTAGGTGTCACGCCCCGGGAGGGTACCCTAGATGTGGCCGGCACTCGAAAACCATTTCTGGCCTTCAAGCGAACCACTTGGTCCAATCACACTTTCATTCAGTTACACTCTATTAGCGGAAGACTCAAATTATAAGAATATTATTCATAATAAAGCCAAAGGCCAACCACATCTCCATTCAACAACTAGAAAAATAAAACTAGTCACAACGAAACAATTCAACATCATCCACACTCTAGTCTATGAAGCCTCTATCAACAATATAAGAGGTGCCAATGACAAATTCATGGCTACCACAAATCAAAATAAAGGAAAACTAACTCAAAGCTGGAAAGATAACCGCGGTATCCTCCGAAAACAAGGAGGACTCACCAACTAGCTGGAAGTGAATAGATTTTCAACGATGCGCCTGTTGATGATCTCTAGTACCCGTCTCTGCATCATGAAACGATGCAGGCCAAATGGCGTCAGTACGTGGAATGTACGAGTATGTAAAATGGCCGAATGAAACATACATTAAGGTGGGATCAAATCAACTCAGAATCTCAACTCAGAAGAAGGTACAACTCAATCAAGATGTTCTGATTCTAAACAAAATATAATTTAGACAGGACCAATAACATACAATCCATCCCAATCCATCCCAATCCGACTCAGAGTACTATCAAGACCTATATGGGAGTTTCTCTTATCTGACAACCATCACTTATGAGCCAGTAATAGTACAACAAGCCGACGTTGTTGCCACGTCCGTTCATACCTTGCCAGGGTACGAACGAATCAACAAATCATAAATTCATAACCAATCAAGTCCTCTTATGTCAGGACAGTAATTTGGAAAACATCCGACTTTAACGGTCCAATTCCTTCCTACGTTTGGCGACGTAGTTATTGGATTTGAGTTATTACTTACTCTTACCCAATTCGGTGCTCGATACTCCTCCCAAGACTCAATGCTCATAAAACTCTATTCAATCAATTCAATCTAATCATATCGACCAGTCTCGTTTGGACCTCTGTCAATTCATCAATTCTATTCCAAATCAAGCCTCTTGACCAATCATATTATCCAATCAACACCAATCTTATATATATATATATTTTAAAGGCAATCTCAAGAATATTGCTTACTTTACTTTGTGTCATCACCTTTGACTAGAAAGAATGTCTTTCCATAGTGTTCTTTTGCCAAACATTATTATTTAATAACTATCCAAGTTGTCCCAAACCAAACCAAACACTTCACGTAAAATTAGGAAATAAATGATAAAGTTAGTTTTTTCTATATTATTAGAATATATCAAAGTGGAAGTATTATATGAATATACTAATAGGAATATAACTTTTTCTTAAATATAATTTAATTTCATGATGCTAATGGAATTCCATTGAGGCATCAACTCACAGAAATTGGATTCATGCTAACTAAAAGGTTCATCAAATATTGTTCTCATCTTATTTCTAGCAATTTGGATCTGTGAAGGTGTTAAACTAATGAAAACATCCTAACCAACATTGTAGTATTCTTTCTATGTTCCATCATTTGATAGTCGAATTAAACTGTAACGTACCAACGGATTTCAAGTTACTGCAAGTTAATTATCTATTGTTAATATAACAAAATATGTTTAACAACTCATATCAATCAACTCTTAGACATACCAAAATATGTATAACAACTCATATCAATCAACTCTTAGACATAACAAAATATGTATAACAACTCATATCAATCAACTCTTAGACATAACAAAATATGTATAACAACTCATATCAATCAACTCATATCAAACATGAAACATTTATTAATTTCTCAACTTATCAATATCAACATAACAAAAATCAAGTTAATAGATGTATGAACTCATTAGAACATAGATCTATCAAGAAAACCCAATTCTTATGAAAATTCAATCTCAAATAAGATGTAGGGCACATGGTGAATTTAATCCATGTTTTTAGTAGCCTTACATACCTTAGTGTAGATTTTGAAGAAACCTTGATGTTAGGTCTTCAAAGGGAAACTTGAATCCTTGAGTTTGAGAGGATTTTATTGGAGATAATTTGAGAGAGAAGGGACTAAAGATTTAGGTTGTTTGGAGAGGAAAAGACTGGAATTTTGATCCAAAACGCGTCCAGTTTATGTATATAGATATTAGGTAATTTTACCAAAATATCCCTACAAAATCTGGAAAATCGGCCAAAATTCGCTGCAGGCCTTCTCTAATCGATCAAGCATAACTTTTGACTCCGAACTCGGAAAAATACAATCTTGGTGGCGTTGGAAAGAAGACTCAAAGACCTTTAATTTGATAGGTTATGGGACACCCAGTTCGTTATATTTTAGGAGATATGGTCGTTTGAAGTTGACCCTTATACTAACTCATTCGGAAACTTAGCCGAAAGGAATTCTTTGGACTTGACTTGATTTTTTTGGGATTCCTTATGACCCTAAATCACATATAATATTTTAAATACTTATGAATCAATCATAGATCATATATACAAATTGAAGCCTTCGAGTTCGATCTTATACGCACATGAAGAATGGTTCAAATCTTAATGAAAAAAATTGGGGTGTTACATTAGGGTAGAACGCTAGTAGGGATAAAATGGTGTCTTGCCGTGTGTCGGTTTAGGGTGGTCGTAGGTCTAGGCGTGCCTTTATAGTTGTGCTGCTATTGCCTTTGATCATCGCAGTACTTTGCTATAGTTATTGTTCTTGTCTTGTAAACTTTGCATTTTTTTATTTATATATATATATATATATTTTAATATTTTTTTTCATTATGCTATATATATTGTTTTTCTCTCGTACGTGGAACTGTGACTTTTGAACCGAGGGTCTTTCGAAAACAACCTCTCTTCCTCCATGAGCTAGTGGTAAGGTCTGTGTACATCCTATCCTCCCCAGACCCCACTTGTTGGATTTCACTGGGTATGTTGTTATTGTTGTTTATGTCAAATAATACATGGATTTTATCATATCTTCCTCCTGGATGTAACCTATTGGTTGTAGATGGATTTCAGGAGGAAATTGAAATCTAATGTTACTTTAGTTAAGTACAAAGCTCGCTTGGTAGCAAAAGGTTTTACTCAAATGAAAGATATTGTTTATTTTGATGCCTTTGCACCAATAGCTCGGATGACTTCCATTCGGCTCTTGATTGCTTTAGTAGTAATTTATGGTCTTGTAATTTAGGATGTGAAGACTGCATTTCTGAATGGAGATCTAAATGAAGAAGTTTACATGAAACAACCAGAAGGATTTGTCGTAAACAATGGAATGAGAAATTTAGAAGAGTCATGAATTTTAATGGCTACTCAAATCAATGGTGGTGATATTTGCATGTTTAGCGAATTTCAAGAAAATTCAGGTGTTATAATATGCCTTTATGTAGATGATATATTGATATTTGGAACTGATATTGAAAGAATCAAAGAAACAAAATCTTTTCTAGCTTCTCAATTTGAAATGAAAGATCTTGGAGAAGCCGATGTGATTTTTGGGTATTAAGATTGTAAGATTAGCTAATGGTTTTGACTCTTACTCAATAAGTTATATTGAGAGAGTTTTGAAGAGGCTTGGCCATTTTGACGACAAACCTGTTGATGTTCTTGATCAATTGACATATCCTCAAATTGTTGGGAGTCTTATGTAGGCCATGCATTGTACCAGGCCAGATATTGGTTACACATTAGGAACTTTAAGCAAGTTTACTAGTAACCCAAGAGTTGAACATGGGAATGCCTTAATTCGTGTTTTAGCTCTAAGCCAAGCAAGTTTAATTTTGGATTTCTTGTACTATTATCATTCTTGTTCTAACACTTCCTTCTCCTTCTTACCTCATCTCTGGGAGGTGAAGGGCTGACGGGAGATGTTAGGACTGCGGGTGGGACAGGACGGGGTGTACTTTAACTTGAAAATATTTCTTTTACTTGTATTTTGTAATGGAAAAAACCAAAAGAAGGATTTGTTTGTTAAATACTAATAGTCGAAACTAATAATGTGCAACGACGGAGTGAGGTATGTGTCATATCCCATAGGGATAAAAACTGTGATTTCTCTGCTAATTTAAAATCAGGTACTTTGAAGCGTTTCCATGGTTTTGGTAGGACAAAATGTGGTGTTTCTCGGATTCTCCACTGATGATCCATGGAGTTTACATGGAGAGTTGTAGGTCCTCTAATCTGGTTTTATTTTTCTTCATTGGCAAAACATGAGGTTGCTGATAATGGCTGTTCAGATTCATAGTTATGATAGAAAGTTATGGTTTTCCTAGCCTAGTTTTAGTTTTTCCGAACAAATTGAGGTTTTAATATGGCCTTGAGTTCATTGGATGACAGAGGTTTGACATTCTTTTGGGTATTGAACCTTGGGAACTCGTTTAATTTGATCGACTTTCAAGCTATATGGATCTCTACCTTTTTCTCTTATAATTGCTTGATAATTGGAACCAAATTCTGTGGGATTGGCTTTTGGGTTCCATTTGGTCAGGTTTGAGCTTATTTTGGCCGGTGTTTTTTGCACTATGGTTATTATTTTACTTAGTATTCTTTTGGGGATAGCGTTGCAGATGTCTTTGTCCATATCGTCTATGAATTTAGAGGAAAAGTTTCAACATCTCTGCACTCTTTATGAGGGTGTGCACATGCAATCATGCATGTAGCTTGAATACTAGCTTGAGTTCTGCATCCTGCATTACGAAGACAATTACATTAGATGTTTCCTCCCTCCCCAACCCCTCAAAAGAAGAGGAACTTTCAGCCGTGAGGAGGCATTCATTATTGTTTAACTTCTTTGGATTCATCAAATTTGAAGCACATGCATATGTATGTAGACATCATCTGGTTGTGTCAAACTGGTGTCATTTGTGATTGTCTCACTTTAATATTTCGTATCCACATGTTAAGTTGCCACTTTTCTCTTGCCCTTATTTTTTGCAATTCAGATTCATTTATTGGAAGTCTTAAATTTAATTACTAAGGCACATCAAGAGATTAACGTGTTCCAGTGGACTGGCCATGAGAAAAATCTAGATTCAATTAAGGGTGTATCAGATGTGTATGCTATTAAGTCAACTCGGTCATGGACATAGATGAAAAGTGAAATGACCTTTTGATATAGACTATGCCAGAGAACTGTATTCTCTCCCTCTTTCTCTGTCTCTTCTGTGTGTATGTTTTTTTTTTTTTTTTATGACAAGGGAAATCCGCAGCCTCTATCCTTTGGGTGTGCATAGGATAAAACCCCCGCTCCTATGCAATAGCTTGCAAACCACACAGGAGACTTCTGTGCATATGTTTTTTCGGCATCATGTTTATTGTCTTAATTTTTCTAAGCAAACATATTAATGACACCTACTTTTTCTTACTATGTTATAGAATCAGATAAGTATATTCTGAGATTCTGTCCATGCTTGATTTATCATTCAATTGAGTATTTTCATTAGCTGGTGTTTGTATCATTTAGTTTTAATATATATATATATATATTTTTTTTTTGATGAAAAACATTTTGGTGGATCCATTTTCTCCTCGTTAGGTTTAATGTTTAACATGCCCAATTCTGATATGGCCAGGTACCAACGATGGGAGAAATGGTGGAGATGTGGAAGAAAAATCAAAATCCATTTGGGATACTCTACAGCTGGTTTCTTGCCAAGGCATGACCATAATCTCAAAAGTTGTCTTTACTGTTCGAGGTGCTATGTTACTCCTTAACATTAGTGCTGTGGACATGCTGATCACTCATTGAATCTATGTTGTGTTTTAGGTTGCTAGCAAGCTCGAGGTTTTTCCTGGGGCAGAGTTTCGTGTGGCATATGAAGAAGCAATGAAGTATGGTGGGAAAGTGGTTCTTGGTGACCGTCCCGTGCAAGTAAGGCATTTTCACTGATTTCATTATTAATTGGTCTGTTTGCTTCCGTGTCTCAAAATTGATCATGTGAATCCCTGCTTTAACTGGATAGTGTTTTTACATCACCACATATCCCCTGTAATCCTGGCAAAATTTAGATTGCTGTCCTGTTGTGTCCCTTGAACATCAGAGTTGGTAAAGTAGGAAGCATTTCCTCTTCATCTCTCTCTCTCTTCTCTCCCTTCCCTGAGATAATTATTAGGGAACAATTAATCACAAACCATTAATCATTTGTGTTATTGAATAGATTACTCTGCTTATTGGATAAGGGCTATTAGAAAACAAATTTGTTGATGTTCTAGAAATCCATTTCATTCCAGATGATTCAGCAAACAACAACAACAACATGCCTAGTATAATCTCATAGATGTTGTTATTATTATCCATGAATAGCTAAATTTTCTCTGCCCAGACTATGATTATCTAATGACAAAATAATTTATTAATATAGTTATCTTTAATCTATTGTGAATGAGTTTCTTTTTCTCTCTCTGTAAAAATGGACGTTTTATATCTGGTGATAAGGGTTGAGGTTTCGAATCCTGTCAAGTGTGAAGATGCCGACTACTTCCCGGCTTTAGGTAGGCAAGCCAGAAGGGCGGTCATTAGCCGATGAGACAGGCACAGACTGCAAGGTGTTCCTGCCTTTAAGATAACATGACAGTTCGAGTAATATCCAAGATACCTTTGTGTAAAATCCTTGTTATAAGTCCATATTTACTTTTAATATTTAGAAATTTATTAACAATAAGTTCTAGATATCTTTATTAATAAAGAAAGTTTGTTGTTAGAATATCATTGCTTAAAGTATAGTTTAGGGCAACATTTTTCTATGAATAATCATCAATATACTGTTAATAGTTTTAATTTGTCTATCTCTGAGGTAGAAAATGATTTACAAAATTGGTCTATTCCAAAAGAACCTTTTGAAAAGATTTACCAACTAGGTAATTTTTCCATGTTTAAAAAATATAATATCAAGACTTGTGAATCTACTATTGCTATTAATAATTCCATTGAAACTATCAAGTTGTTAATTGCTGCTGACATTGATAGATTTAAGGAATTTAAGTTCCTTCATATTGGTCTTGTTCAAGTAGCTGTTAAACCTCTTTTCCGGAAAGGTCAGAATATTCCTATTTGTCTACTTCTTAGAGATGATAGACTTTTAAATTTTGATGTCTCTCTGTCCGGAGTAGTTGAAAGTAACCTCGCCAATGGCGTTCGGTCTACTTTAACTGTTACCCCAATTTCTCGGTTGATATCCCTGATCCCAATGTTATGGATACCTCAACTCTTAATGTCAAAACCAAGAATATGAATAGTAAATTAGATACCAGAGAAATAGTTGTAATATATCGGGTATATTACAAGCTTATGAAAACCACTATAGCCCTAAAGGCTATAACTGCTAGCGTCAAAGGAGTAACTATGCTCATGGAAGCTAACCAAGAGCACAGTACTACCTTCGTTCCTCGACTCCTTAAATGGAACGATATCCTCATGGATGAAGAGTGAAAATTTGACTCTATCACGAACCCTTTACCTGTTCAACCCAAACGATCTCAAATCGACAGGGTTTTTCAATTTTCAGATGGATCGATTAATCTTAAATGATTAAGATCCAACTCTTACAACCAAGCTTCTTCAAGTAGAACAATGTCTTCGGCAAGGCCTTCTTCTTTTGACCCACGGGAGGAAGATAACAACAACCTTTCGGAAGCTTGAATATATTGTACAATAGTGCAGGGTTCAAAGAAAATATGTAAGTAAATTTTCTGATGCCTTAATGAAATTACAAGTCTTATATAGACTTCGAAAAGAGATAAGGAAATCTCGATACTGGCTTTTGATTGGCTGCTCCGGATTGCATTATCTTGAGGGTCCACTGCTTGCGAGGCGTGCCCGTCTTTTATTATAGTCTTTAGCTTTAATAATGTTGTCGGCAATAATTTGCCCAAATTTTCCGAATGGGACAAATTTCCTTTAATGAGAGGATAATTTGCTTTCAGCTAAGTGGTCCCATTTGATGTTTAATTAAAAGAAATTCCGTCTCTTTGAGACTCTTCTTTTACTTTATAGATAATTTCGACTTTTTAAGTCTCCATCTGAAAGTCTAATTATTCCGAATTTTAACAACCTCAATTAGGATTAATCATCAAAAGGATTTAGATAAGATTGTGCTAAAGCTCTTGAATTTAGCATATCTCCATTATCATTGCTCTGTGAAGAGGCTTTATCAAAGCTCTTGAGCAAGTGTTTTGACTTTATATTCCTTGTCTAGGGCAAGGATCGGGAAGACCTGCAAAGAAACAATATCAAATTTCTCCTTGGCCTACTGCTTGGAGGTTGCTGTAGGTGCAACGGCTTCAGCGAAACTCTCAGGAGTTTTCATGGTATAACGATCTTTGGTCTGAGTTTAGAAAAATCTTTGCTTTCCTGAAGGAGAATAGGAACTAGGCTCTTGGCCTTGTAAAATGTTTTTTTCAAAACCAAGGGATTTGACGATGAGCTCGGAGGTAATGGTGGATATGCAGCCGGGTTTATAGGAGGCAATTGTGCTAAGGCTGAATATCTATTTTGTTCATTCAATGATGGCCTTATTTCGAAAGGTTTGGCTAAAGGAGTTTTAGCTCCTTCTCTTCCCTTGAAGGGACCACTTGATGTTGGCCTTACTGCTGGCCTCATGTTTTTCCCTGCAAAAATTCTTTGGTTAGAAAATCTGGGAGAGAATTGTCTTCTCCCTTGAGAAACTCAATTTGAAAATCAAAGCTGGATAATAAGGCCTGCCATCTAGCAAATATTTGTTTAGAGACTAGATTTTTAACATCCTTTTGCAAGATATCTTTAGCAGACTTGCAATCTACTCGAAGTAGAAATTCTTTGTTGATAAGGTCATCTTGAAATTTAGTAATACAAAGAACTATAGAAAGAACTTCCTTTTTTACCGTATTATAATTCTTTTGAGCAGAATTTCAGATTCCAGAGAACATTTTAAAAATATATTTTAAATGGGACTTCGTGGCACAAAACTTGATTAATCGAGTCCTAATAAAGCTGATACCAGATATTGAGATACTAAATCAAAAAAAATAATGACAAAACAGATAAAAGGTTCATTAACACAAAATTCTGGTTTTATAGCGATGTGTATTATGATGAATGAAATATCTCACACGACACATCGGTGAATGAATGAAATCTTGGCTTTCTAATAAGGATTGGACAATTATCTTTCTTTGAACTAACTTTTGACTGTGAGTTAGATTTAAGGCCTAATTTAACGTATTATGATTGCCTAATATGGACTAAACGAATATAATGTTGTATACAAATATTTTCTTATTGAACTACGTGATGTAAATATTTTTTCCCAGTAGACATAAAAGCATATTTTCCCCTTTTGACAGTTTTATAGTGGTGATGATCAGACTCAACATATCGAAACAGTTAATGGGATTGAGGGCTTGTGGGAATGAGACTATTTCTTTATCTTATCCCCTCTTTAGGAGTTTCCATTTATTTAATTTTCTTGATGATTCGAAACTACAACTTTAAATGATACCTTGTCATATTATTACTTTGCAACCGCATATACCAAACTAAACTTAGTAATATTAAATTGAAAATCAATTTGGTATGGTAGTGTTGATTTTTTCTCTAAGTTTATTAATGTCAAACGCATTAGGGGAATCTACAACCCACTCCCTTATTGGTCTCCTGACAAATATAATGCTAATCATATACATGTATATCATTAATATCATTATTTTTATGCACTCTCCTCCACTCTTCAATATTTAATTAGAATATGGTCAAAATATTTGTAATATTCCAATTTTTTGTACTATTAGAATCTCACATCGATTTTTATGTATGAATTGTACTTTTCTTATATGATTTCGGATAATCCTCCTCACTCGAGCTAATTTTTAGGGTAATATAACATCTAATGTCCTTTTTTTTTCAAAATGATATCTGAGGTAGACCTGTCCCTAAAAATGTTGAACCTTTATTAACTTATTGTCACACCCAACTCACCGGGCCGTGCGGGCACCCACTATACACCCCAAGTAGGAGAACCCTTAGATAAGAACAGTTGTAGAATTTAAAACAAATTTGAATAATTAAACCAAAATTCTAAAGAAAACTATATTAAGACCAACTTACACAACTATACAAATCCCCAAGGATACTAATCTAAACAAGTACAAGAGCTATTAAGAGTAGAAATAAAATAAAAAAACAATGACCCAGCTTCCACCAAGATAAGGGAAAAATAGAAGCTGTTGGAGGATCGCCTTCGTCTTCACCTACGAGATATAACTGACCCTACAATCAGACTATGCCAAGTGGCATAACAAGAGTAGTATCAGTACAAACAACACGTACTGGTAGACATCATCGTTTAATCTGATACCCACCGCATAATATATGAACAGAAAAGTAAGAGATATCATAATACTTGGACTTTCTCAATTTAGCCACCCCAGCCCAATAAGTGCACTTCTTATTCTCACCCTTAGGGTATTGACCACCCTAAACAACACGATTCCACTACCACCCTAGTCACAACTTAAAACTGTGGGTTAGGGACCCACCTTACTATTATTCCATCACCCCAATAGTCCCCACCTAGCAACCTTAACCATTCAATGATTTCGCCCAACCCTCACTAGTTGGTCTAATTGTCTCACAACATAAAGCATATCCATCTCAGAACCGCACTCTCCTACTCAGCTACGCCTGCCTCAGCTTCGTATCTGGGAGATTCTGGATCTCCATCTTCTTTCTCAGAATCATTTGCTATAATAGATTTTGAAGTTGTACCTTCTTCTGGGTTGCTAGCTCTTTTTAGAACTTGTTTCGTGAGAGCTTCAATCTCAATTTTGTGAAATCTTGCTTTCACTTCTCTGATTTCTCCTTTAAGGAGATTGACTTCTCCACGGAGTTCTTCAATTGAAGGTTCTTCCTTCTTAGAATCAAATATGTGCATGATTTGCTTCATGCTGAATGGGATTACTTTCGGTTTCTCTTCATGTTGCCGAGTAACCAATTTTTGTAATTCTATGAGGTACCTTTTTCTGGCATCTTTGTCCTTGATATGTTCAATTGTTGAGAACAAAGTTTTGGCTGAACTTTTTGAAATAACTCTGATAGATTTACTATCACAAAGGAAAAATGCACCACTGCAATTGCATTCCGAAGTTTCTTCGTCAGATTCTGAATCATGAGCGACATTAAGAAACTCATCGTCGCTTTCCTCACGCTCCTCTCTCTCTCTCTCTCTTTTCTAATGCACTAGAGTACCACTTTCATGGAGTAGATCTCTATAAACATATGGGGTTTCAATGCTTTCATGATTTATCAGCTTACAATTACACTTTGGTAGCAGATTCCACATGAAAAAAAAAACAGTTTTGCGTATTCACTGTTGCTTTGCTCGGTATCTTTGGTTTACCTTTTGTTTTTCAGTATAATGAATTGTGAATTGTTGTATCTGTATTACGAACAGGTGACATTACGAAGAACATGGGCAAAAATGCCACTTTGGCACAAGACAAAATTGGTGTACTCTCTATTATTCCAAGCTGTTTTCTTACCAAAGCCTGAAGATCTCGTCAAAATGGTAGGTTCGTTGCATAAGATTGCTATGGGATTCCCTTCTCTGCATAAAGTAATTTCATTTATGGAGAAGAATTTCTTATGTTGCTTATGCCAAACTATTTTTGTTGGGCAGTTGAAGGAAATGGATGATGTTGACATGTTGACTCTTGTAATTCAAGAAATGAGCAAGCAGTTCCCTACTCTTATGGATACCTTAGTTCATGAGCGAGATGAGTTAGTCCTCTCACTTGCATACAATGTCCCCCCGCCCCCAACCCAACTCCCACTCCCCACCCCACCCTGACCCACCCACCCACAAAATCCCCCTGCCCACCCCATGCGAGGTCTGTTGGTATGATACCAGTTTGTTTGCTGCCTGCTTGTTCTATGGTATTGTTTTGTGAATTCAAGGTGATTACAGTTGTTTACTGGCTTTGAGTCTAGAACCAGGAACTAACTGTCAGGTTTGGCACTCGTACTTGATTTTAGAATTAGATGGCTTTTGTTTGACCAAGTCATTCCAGGTCAAAACATTGAAAATACTCTGATTAATTGCTTCTATGTCTTTAGAGTATTCTTAGTTTGGGTTGATATAACATTTGATCATAGGCTGTTAGACAATGTCTTCTCGCATGTACTCATAATCTCAAGTAATATGGAATAAAGGGACTAATATATGTCTCTGAGTTTAGAGCATGAGAGTGGTGCTCTATCTCACTATTGTGCTCCTTTAGGTGAAGGGTTAATGAGTGTCTTCTCAAGGAATCTCTGTGTTTCATTGCTTGTCTTTATTCACTGCTAGTCTCCGTAGAACATTATTTCTTTATCAATTCCTTTATTTGATTCTAGATTTCCCATAAATAAAGCCAATATTACTATAGCTCTCTCTTAGATTGAAATGTAATTTCAATATCTTATGGCGGTAACAGACTTTAACCCTCCACCCAACATAAAATAAAGGGGGTAGTGCCAAGAAAAAAGCCATTAATGGGACTAATTTGTGGTTGTTTGGTTGGACTAAGAAAAAAAGGATATATCTTGCTTATAAGCTTAAAGCTTAAACGTCATCAGTCTTTTGACAAATTCAGCTATAGTATGGTGATTACCAATGATTTAGAAGTCCTATGTTAGTGCTTGGCACAAATTGTTTCATTAGTCCAATCAAGCAGACTAGTAGTAACATCATTCTTCCTGCCGCCTTAAATTTTTCTAAAAATGCAGAAAGAGTGATTGATCCAACCTTTAGACTTTGACATTTGATACATGTTGAAAGTAATTACTTGTACCATTTAACAAATCTGAAGAATCTTACCCTCTCTCTCTCTTTGCAGGTTTATGTCATCAATGTTACTAAGAGTTGCCCGTGAACACAACTCTGTTGTCGCAGTTGTTGGCAAGGGTCATCTTCCAGGAATCAAGAAGAACTGGAAACAACCTATTGAGGTAATAGACATTTTTTCTTAGTGACAACTTTGGTAAGACTTGGATATCATCTGTTGTGCATCATGAAGTATATGAAAACAGAGCTTGATTTATTTTTCATATCCACATAGTCCAAAACTCGGTTTGAGCTTCTTACTCATAAGTTATTGAGAGCTTCTTGTGTTCTTATTTGCTTCCACAGGTTAAGGAATTACTATCAATACCGTCACCCAAACCTCTCATTTCTGTCAATAAGATTGTGACAACCCTTGGAGTTGCAATTGCAGGAGTGGCCATAATATCTGGCATTTACATTGCAAGCAAGAAATAATCATCAGAGGTTTTAGATCTGTCAGTCGGGCGTTCAATATGAACTTCATCAAGGCTCTGTATTGTGACTTTCCTAATTACATTACAACTCTCTGATAGCAATAAACTGCTAGGATTATACAAATCTAATTAGGAAAATTGTTTGAACTTTGGAGTGGAGTATATTCCTCCATTTGGTCTTTTGTTGTCCCCTAGTGTGGATTTGGAGGATAATCTGTCTGATCCTATACTTGCAGTCTTGCTTCTAATTTCTGGTTTTTCTTTTCATCCAAGCATTTAACAGCCATTGTATCTCAGCCTCCTGTGTTGAAACCTGTCTCTCTATACCCTACCATTCCAATAGTCTCTTCGACATACTCTTTGCATATCCACAACTAAAAAACAGATGAGTGAGATCTCTCCGGTGTCACAGAACTGTCTCGAGGCACCTGTATGCCGCATCTTTCAAGTCTTTCCACAGTAGCTAAATCTTCCCTGTAATGTTAACCATAGGATGAACTCCAAGAGATTTAAAGGACATCTCCACTAAAGAAAAGTGCATATTTGTCAAAATCTGATCTTTGAAGTCTTGAGTAGTACTTCAAATGAGAAGACGGTTGCAGATTCCTAATGAGACGAAGGTCAACTCTACGAAACCTGAAATTAGATTGGCTGAATATTAATTAAGCTTATAAAACATGCATAATACCCATTTCTTTCTTATTTATATTTCAATTTGTTTTTAAAAAAGGACCTTTGAATTTATATTACTGCCAAATTCACCAAAATAATAAATATTTGTCACTATTCCAAAGAAGAGGACTTGAAAAAGAATTTTATTTTTCTAGTGCCGACACACATATATAAAAGCGAAAAACATGTTGTATTAGGTAGTTAAATAGATTAATAAAAAAGTTAAAGCTTAATAAGAATCACGAAAAAATCTTTAGCTCAGTTAATTAGCAACGTAAACTTTTACCTCATTGATAAGGTTTGATTTCCCACATTGTAATCTCTTTCCCTATCCCCCAATTAAATAAATGGAAAAACTAAGCTCATATCCCTTAAAAGCAAAATAATTATAAATAAATACCTCTTTACAATTCATACCCTCTAAAGCACGTGACTCGCGATCATGATACCATTACGGTATCAATATACTGACATAGTATCATTGAGGTTGATTCAGTCTGTAATGATATTACCACAGTATATCTATATGCTGTCATGATATCATTAATGTCTACTTCAATACTTCAGCGACATCTCCATGATACCATTATATACTGGCATGATATCATTAATGATTGCTTCATATAATTAGTAACACTCCTCAGATCATGTATGATACCATCGAAGTATGTGAATATACTGTTGTGGTAGCACTAAGGTTTCATTTATTTATTCATTCACAAAACTACTCATTCCTTAATGATATCATAACAATATATTCAAATACTAGCATGGTATCATTCATCAATGATCATCCTTCAAATATATATCATATACTGACATGATACCATCACAAATGTTGAATGATACCATCATAGCGTATATATATATTGTGATGGTATCATAAACGTGAATTGGGGCTAGACTAAATGGGGTACAGGGGGTAATTAATTAATTTGGGCGAAGAGGTAAATAAAGAAATTATTTAGGGGCAGGGTATGGGGTGATAAATAGTTTGTTTAAAGGGTCCATTTTGTATAGTTTTTCCTTAAATAAATAAATAAATAAAAATAAGAGTCCAATAATTCATATGTTAATTAGTCTATCTTGATCTATCTCATCTCAGCCCAAGCAACATGTCGTCAAGTTAATAACCCTCCGATTTGTTTTCGTTCCAACACCAAAATAGATCAACAATATAACGTTAACTTACACACTTAAAAATAAGATTTACATATTTTTTATAGCTAAATGGTAAAATCGGCTGCTAAACTTATTTAGTAAAAGATTAGCAATTGCTTAAAATATATGTTAGCTACAAGTAATTTAGCGATAAAATTTATAGCTAATTCTAAATTACTATTTTTTGTAGTAAGTAAAAGCGGAGCGACACAAAGTTTAATAATTTTAGCTCAAATTCCAATTTAATTTATGTTAAAAATTATTTAATACGTACACGTATTCAAAAATCACTAAGCAAAACAAATCATGATTTAGAATCCATAAATTAAATTATTTTACTGTGCCTCTGATCAGCATCAAATTTATTTAAAAAATAACCACATTTATTTCATAGGAAAGCTTAGTCCTCTTTTGTTTTTGTTGAGGGTTGTTTGGCAGTCCATTTTGCATATATTAACAACAGTTACATTAAAAATTGCTACGCATTGGGAGGTGCTGACTGCCAAATATAAAACTCAATTTTAATGTTGGGTGTGCTTGGTAGGGCTGTACAGGACAAACCGATAAACCGCACCAAACCGGCAAACCGAACCAAACCGGAAAAAAAACCCGACTAGTGGTTTGGTTTGACTTGGTTTGGTGTTTGAAAAAAAAACCCGACTATTATAGGGTTGGTTTGGTTTTAACTAAAAAAAGTCAAACCGAACCCAAACCGATCCGATTATAGATATACTACTTTTAAATTATGTTATACATAAAAATATTTATTAAAATGTAATTTATAAATATTTTTTAAATTATTTTCATAATTTTTGTTTTCTTTCTTACATTTAGATTTGGACTTGAGTAGCCCATCTAAATAATATACAAAAAAAACTTATCTTATAAAGTTATATTATAAAGTTAAAACTTCGAACAGTGTTGTGCTTCCATCTTATATGTTGATATTTTGTACTAGAACTCTTTTTAAGAAGCATTGCTCTGTGTTTTTTATTAGATACTATGAGAAACCCGAAAAAATCCGAAAAAACCCAAAAAACCCGAGAAACCCGAAAAAACCCGAAAAACTCGAGAAAAATTGATATCGAAAAACCCGATTTTTATTGGTTTGGTTTGGTTTATAGATTTAATAACCCGACACAAATGGTTTGGTTTGGTTTGTAAAAAATCCGAACCAACCCGGTCCATGTACACCCCTAGTGCTTGGTATGGATCAAAAAATATTTTTTAATTTCTTCATGTTTGATTGGTCAAGATATTCATCATTTTTTAGAAAAATAAATTTCTTATAAATGAGGAAAATGATTTTCTAATGAAAATAGGGTAAACAAGTTCATAAAGAACGTTCCATGTTCATTGTCTCTTTCCCATCCACCCAACGAATCCAACCCCCACACCTTGATGGCTTGATTGCACTACAACAAAAGAGTGTTGGTTATACATATTCATATTATATTACTGCTAGATATAATATAGCGTCAATTGTATTATTATCACAATGAAAATTCTTTATTTGTTGTAGTGTGACCATCCCACCAATCACCGCCCCTGAACACCTACTTCCCACTCCATAGTGTTATGCTAGATTACATATACATATTTTTGAGATAATATTTTTATGAAATTTTTTTCTAAATACACAACTCATTTTACCATATTCTCTAAAATTTTCTATCATTTAAAAAAATTACAAAAATCTCTACTCTCTCCTATTTTCGGATACATCACTTTACGCAATGTATCGATCAAAACATCACTTCAAGTGATGTTTCAGGACGTACGTGTTGTATCCGAAATTAAGATGTGATGTATTGGGATGTATCCGAAATGGAGAGTCAATGTATGAAGACGTTTTGGAATGTATCTGAATTCCACCAAATTTAAGAGTTTTTTGCAATTTGAAAAAGAGCAGGGATACGATGTAATTAGCTCTTAACATTGTGGAATTTGTGTAATCCCTACTATTTTTATTTACTTATCAAACACTAAGAAATAAGCAAAAAAAACTCACTTATTTTCTATGAAAACATATTTCTTCATACCAAACACACCCTAAAATTAATACCAGCTTACATAATCAAAGAAGTGATATGTCACCAAATATCCTTCCAATTTAAAAGGACATGTATTTGTGCCCCTAATCATCACTTCAAACAATCAAGTTAAGAAAGCTTAATTAATTTCTTCATCTTTTTGCCAGCCCTTTTTTTTATAAAAAAAAATGGCTACTCTAAAGTTTCTTTCTATTTTCATAATTTATTTTGCAATTTCATTGGGATTTGTTAATTCACAAGGCTTTGAAGTAGGGTACTACAAGAAAACATGTCCAAATATTGAAGAAATTGTGAAAAAGGCTGTTGTTGAATATGTTTCTCTTGATCCAACTCTGGCTGCTCCTTTGTTGAGAATGCACTTTCATGATTGTTTTGTTAGGGTAAGCAAAAATATTTACTATAATATAAATTTATAGAGTAATTTATATATAGGTTTTTATTTATACAATCATTTGAATTTAATTTATATACACCGACAATGTACTAAAATTTTCATTATAAAGTCATGCACCAACTCTTTATAAAATCTGAGATTTGTAATCTTGATAATAAGCTAGTTACTACCTTTTGCAATAAGTAAAAGTGATTAGAGTCAACAATAGCCATATGTCGCGGTCACAAACAAGTTGAAGCCAACTTTATATTCCTCACTAGTATTAGAAGTTCTCTATATTTTCTACGAGCATATAAAGGCGATATGATAGTATAGAAAATTTCTTTAACTATGTATTTAACTGTGAATTATTTTCCTTAAATTAATTTCTATACATAATTATTGTTTTTTGCAGGGATGTGATGGTTCAGTGTTACTTAATTCTACTAAAAGTAATCAAGCTGAGAAAGATGCAATTGCTAACCTAAGTCTAAGAGGATTCCAAGTGATTGATGCTGCTAAATCTGCTTTAGAAAAACAGTGCCCTGGTGTTGTGTCCTGTGCTTATATTTTAGCCTTAGTAGCTCGTGATGCTGTTTCACTGGTAATTAATAATTATTAATTATCTTCTCGTTTCGATATATTTGTCTGGTTTTGATTTGACATGAATTTTAAGAAAATAAAAAAATTTGTTAAAGAGACGTTTTTTTTAAAAAAAGAAAAGAGACGTTTTTTTAAAAAAAAACAAACAAAAAATAAAAGTAAGACAAATAAATTGAACATATTAATTATGATTATTATTTTTTTGGGCAGATTAATGGACCAACATGGCAAGTACAACTGGGAAGAAGAGATGGGAGAGTTTCAATTCTGTCAGAAGCCACAACAAAATTGCCTACTCCTTTTGATAATTTCACTACTCTAAAAACAACATTTGGTGCATTGGGCCTAAATGTCAAAGACCTTGTTGTTTTTTCAGGTAAAATTTATAATTTTATTTCAAGACATTATCAACAAATTCTAATTTTGGTCCTCGTGAAATCCAGTATGAAGAACATTTAAACGTTAACTAATTGAGATATACAACCTTGATTTCTCTCCATTGTGAAATATTCACAAAAGTACCGAACTATAATCCTTGTGTTATGTTAAGTTTGTACCGTTACTGATCAGGGGTGGATGTATCATTATAGCTACGATTCAATCGAACCTATAACTTAAAAAAATATAACAGATTCAATGTTAAAAATCTTAAAAGATTGAACTCATAGAGTTTAAATCTTGAATTCAACTTTGTTATTGATCTATCTCTAAGTGTTAATAAATTGAAGGTTATACATGCTTAGTCATGCGTATCACAAGGATCAAAACTAGAATTTATTAATAACCGAAGGACCAAACATGCTTCTAATCTTATATACTTTACATAATTTTTTGTCCTAATTTATTTCATATCATATGTAGGTGGACACACAATTGGTGTATCACATTGCTTTTCGTTTGGTAGCCGTATATACAATTTTACTGGCAGAGGTGATACGGACCCAAACATGGACCAAAAATATATAGCCCAATTGAAGACCAAATGTAAGCCCAATGATGTGACCACCACAGTTGAAATGGACCCTGGAAGTTTCAAAACATTTGACACTGATTATTATACTTTGGTTAGCAAAAGAAGAGGCCTTTTTGTATCTGATGCAACACTTCTTACAAATACTCAAACAAGAACTTATGTTTTGACACAATTAAGTTCTAGTGGATCAACTTTTTTTAAGGATTTTGGGGTGTCAATGGTGAATATGGGAAAAATTGGAGTCCTTACTGGTAAATCGGGCGAAATTAGAAAAAAATGTGCTTTTATAAACTAAGAGGAATAATTTTGTGAAGTTATTTTTCTTGCAAGATTTCAGTCATTTTTGTATCGATTTTTTTCTGTTCTTCTTTCGGATTTTAATTAGTTCGTGAAAAATGTATCTTGTGGTGTGGTAAACGAACGTACCTTTAATGTATTTTAATTAAGCTTGTTAAGCATGCAATTAATAAAAATGATGTTTCGATTCTACTAGCATTCATGTGTTGGTCTATGAATTTTTTGGTGAGATGACTTTCGGTCAATTTTTTTGCGAACCCTTTATGGGAACCTTTGTAAGTATCCGGGGAGCAGTACGTATAGTCTCGCCATAATTCACGGCATATTTATAGCATTTAGGGCCACTCAAGCAAAATTAATAGATTTTCTCATTTTTTTTCGTATGCGTTAGCCCATTGTGGACTTATAATATTAAAAGAAAAAAAGTTAAACAAAATGAGAACGTGTGCTAGTAAAAACAAAACAATATTTTTTTTATTTATTATATGCTTGAAGAACCAAATTAAATTCTTACAATATACAATCAGAACTGGAAAAGATTATTCACCATAAAGATCCCATAGAACATAAAACAATTCAAAATTATTAAAACCTTGCAAGAAAAAAAAATAGCTTATCAAATTAAGTTTCTCTTAGTTTCTGAAGGCACAATGTTTTCGAATTTCCCCTGCTTTCCCAGTAAGGACACCAATTTGTCCCATTTTGACCATCGATTCACCAAAATCCTTAAAGAAAGTTGATCCATGAGGATTTAATTGAGACAACACATAATTTTTCGTTTGAGTATCTGTAAGAAGAGCTGCGTCAGACGCGAATAACCCTCTTCTTTTGGTAACCATAGTGTAATAATCAGTGTCGAAACTCTTGAAACTTCCAGGGTCCATTTCAACAATTGTGGTCACATCTCCAGGCTTACATTTTATCTTCAAATGATTAATGTAGTTTTGGTCCATGTTTGGGTCCATGTCACCTTTTCCACTGAAATTATACAAACGGCTTGAAAAGGAAAAACAATGTGACATCCCAATTGTGTGTCCTCCTATGTAGGAAAAAAGAAGACAAATTAAGGTTTCGCTTTAATTCTGATTTACTCTCTCAGTTTCAACTTATGTGTCTTAGTTTGACAAGATACGGAGTTTACCTGATAGAACAACAAGGTCTTTGACATTTAGGCCCAATGCACCAAATGTTGTTTTGAGAGTAGTGAAATTATCAAAAGGAGTTGGTAGATTCTTTGAGGCCTCTGAGAGAATTGAGACTCTTCCATCTCTTCTTCCTAAGGGGACTGACCATGTTGGTCCATTTATCTGAAACAACACATAATATATGTATATGTTCAAAGAAAAATTACAATTGAAATGCTAAATATATGTCTATGACTTGTTATACTCAAAATAAAATGAGAGGTTTATAAGAAAATATGACATTCTATTTTGATCAGATTAAAAAGGAAACTAATATGACACATAAATTGAGACAGACAGAGTAATTAGTTACCAGTGAAACAGCGTCACGGGCAGCTAAGGCTAAAATGTCAGAGCAAGATACAATGCCAGGGCACTCTTTCTCTAAAGCATATTTAGCAGCATCTATCACTTGGAAACCTCTTAGGCTTTGATTAGGAATTGCATCTTTCTCTGCTTTATTTCCTTTTGTTGAATTTAGTAGCACTGAACCATCACATCCCTACAACAACAAAAAGAAAAAATAATTAATTGCATAATATATTATGTATTAGTCAAAAAGATATTTTTAACATGATGTGAAATTATCTGTTATGAAACAAGCGTGTACAGTCTTCTTCAAAAGACCTTGCCTATTTAGAATATCCTCACACCTTATATATATATCGCTTCTCAATCTTTTCAACTATCAATATAAGACTTTGTTCGCATACTCAACAATTCTATGTGAAAAAAATCAAAATAATTAAAAAATAAGGCGTTAAATCACTTGCTTACTTACCCTAACAAAACAATCATGAAAATGCATTCTCAACAAAGGGGCAGCCAAAGTTGGAGCAAGAGAAATGTAGTGCTTTGTTGTCTCTTTTACAATTGCCTCCACATTTGGACATGTTTTCTTGTAGAATTCTACTTCCACACCATAACAATTATTAATAACCAGAAAAAGTTGAACAGTGAGAAACGAAAGAAATTTTAATGTTGCCATTATATTATTTTTGTGAAGAAATTGAAATGTTGAAGATGATTGATGATTGGAGGACACAAATTCATGCCCTTTAAATAGGAAGAAATTATGATATCTCAATCCTTTGATTTATTAAAATGATAGAGTTGGTACTGGAAAGTTGATTTTAATATTTAGCAGTTGGTACATTCTAAACTAAGCAGCTTTTTTTAATGTTAGTTCTTGTTGGGAATATATATTGTAGTATTTCGATCGTAAATATCAGTTTATGAAGTTTTCTTAGCAGAAACGAATTTATGACAATCACATGAAAGTCAAAAATTCTCACAAAATAATGAATTTTCTTAGTTCACAGTCTAGATATCCTCTAGAAAATGTGAAGGGGCTAACGGGCATATAGAAAATGGACTCACCAGAAAATTAGAAAGAACAGGAAAAAAAAAAGGGAAAAGACAAGAAAGAGCTTTAATTAATAAATTATCATTGTGTGGTTGATTTGTTAATCAAATCTCTCTATCAAGTTCTATCCATTCAAGAATACTCTACGTACTGGGAGGTTGATAGCTAGTAAAGACGTAATTTATCTGTGTAATAATTTTGGTTAAAATTAAAGGTGTTGTTTTTTCGGAATATACAAAGAAAATGTAGTTATTTGAAATAGAATATAGGTATTTTTTTTTATGACTTTGGACAATTCTATCACTCGATCATACTTGTTTTTTGATGAAATATTTTACTCGTTTTTATTATACTTTTCAACTATAATTTTGTACTTTAAAAACTGACGGAATCCCTCTAGTACGGTCTACATCACACTTTTTGGGGTGTGGTCCTTTTCTAGACCTCGAAAGTAGCCATTGCTTATCTAGTTCACTTATACTGAATCTTACGGAGTCTGCTCATGAACAACATGATTCGGATCATAGAAAAGATCCCCTTTAAGCGAACCAACCTATCCTATGTATAGGGCTTACATGGCGATTGGAATAAAGAGTCACATTTGATTGTGAATTCTCATGTGGCAGACATATATCTACACAGACTAATCAATAGTTCAAGTCACACACCTCCATATGTCTACATCACGTTCCTTGAGATGCATCCCTTCCCCGGACACACAAAGTGAGATATTTTATGCATCAAACTGTCTTTTTTTCTATAAAAAAATAACAACTTATTTTAGGCATTATAACAACTCATAGTTTCAGCTCATTGTATCCTTTGAAGAGCTGATTAGATGCATTATTCTACATTTCTATTCTAACAACTCTAAACTATATCCATGATTCAATATATACACTACCTAAACTACTTATTCTATATTTTCAAGTATTTAATTACTATGTTGTTGACTTCATCTATATTAGTTATAGTCATAATCTTATAATTCCAACTTTTAACTCATACGAGTTGTATTTCCTTATGACTGCTCTAATACTAGACGTACAACTCATATACGTATAACCGATGCATGCAGGATTCTAGCAACGTACCCCTTAGCATGTTCAAAACTAGACATTTGGAGCAGTATAAAAAGTTAGTAAGGGTTCAACATTATTAGAGACAGGTCTAGCTCGAATATCATTTTGAAAAGAAAATGGACATTAGATGTTATATTATCCTGAAAATTAGCTCGAGTGAGGAGGATTATCCAAAATCATATAAGAAAAGTACAACTCATACATTTTAATCGATGTGAGATTCTAATAGAACGAAAATTTGTAATATTACAAATATTTTGACCATATTCTAATTAAATATTGAAGAGTAGAGGAGAGTGTATAAAAACAATGATATTAATGATATACATGTATATGATTAGCATTATAGTTTGCAGGAGACCAATAAGGGAGTGGGTTGTAGATTCCCCTAATGCATGCATTTGACATCAATAAACTTAGAGAAAAAAATCAGCACTACCTATACCAAATTGATTTGCAATTTAATATATTAGTAAGTTGAGTTTGGTATATGTGGTTGCAAAGTAATAATATGATAGTATCATTTCAATAAGAAGGTATGGTTGCTCAGCTCAGGTGGTAAGCATTTTTCATCTGTAATTTTAAGTTCGTGGATTTGAACTTTGAATAATCAAGAAAACTAAATAAATGGAAACTTCTTGGGAGGGATAAGAAGAAAAAGTAGTCTCATTCCCACAAGCAATCAATCCCATTTAACTGTTTCGATATATTGAGTCTGATCATCGCCACTATAAAACTGTCGAAAGGATGAAAATATGCTTTTATGTCTATTGGAGAAAAATATTTATATAACACCCAAAAATTTTCCAATCCTTATAAGAAAGCCAATATTTCATTGATTCACTGATGTGAGATATTCTATTCATCATAATACACATCGCTATAAAACCAGAATTTAGTGTTAATAAACTTTTTTTCTGTTTTGTCATTTTATTTTTGATTTACTATGTTCAATATCCGGTATCAGCTTTATTAGGACTCGATTAATCAAGCTTTGTGCCACGAAGTCCCATTTAAAATATAAAAATGTTCTCTTCCAAAAACTACTCCAATTTCTCTATTTTGACATGATAATTAAAATGGGAAAAGCACACATATTACCGTATTGGACAAAAAAAGTAAATTAATTACCCGCTTATAGCCCATCCTTAATTAATTAGCCCAATAATTATTTCCTAACGTATAGAAAATGGACTCACCGGAAAATTAGAAAGAACAGGAAAACAAAAAGGGAAAAGACAAGAAAGAGCTTTAATTAATAAATTATCATTGTGTGGTTGATTTGTTAATTAAATCTCTCTATCAAGTGCTATCCATGCAAGAATACTCTACGTACTGGGTGGTTGTTGGCCAGTAAAGAGGTAATTTATTTAGGTAATAATCTTGGTTAAAATTAAAGGTGTTGTTTTTTCGGAATATACAAAGAAAATGTAGTTATTTGAAATAGAGTATAGGTATTTTTTTTATGACTTTGGACAATTCTATCACTTGATTATATATGTTTTTGATGAAGTATTTTCCTCATTTTTATTATATTCTTCAACTGCAATTTTACATTTTAAAAACTAACGGAATTCCTCTAGTATTGTCTGTACATCACACTCCTTGGAGTGCGGTCCTTTTCTGGACCCCGAAAGTAGTAATTTCTTATCTAGTTCACTTATAGTGAATCTTATGGAGCCTGCTCATGGAAAACATGATTTGGATTATAGAAAAGATCCCCTTTAAGAGAACTAGCCTATCCTATGTATAGGGCTTACATGGCGATTGGAACAAAGAAACACATTTAATTGTGAATTCTCACGGCATATATCTACACAGACTAATCAATAGTTCAAGTCATACACTCCTTGAAATGCATCCCTCCTCCGGACACCACAGAGTGAGATATTTTATGCATCAAACTGTCTTTTTTAAAAAACCAACAACTTATTTTAGGCATTATAACAACCCATAGTTTCAGCTCATTGTATCCTTTGAAGAGCTGATTAGATGCATTATTCTACATTTCTATGCTAACAACTCTAAACTCTATCCATGATTCCATTTATACACTACCTAAACTACTTATTCTACATTTTCAAGTATTTAATTACTATGTCGTTGACTTCATCTATATTAATTATAGTCATAATCTTATAATTAATTCCAACTTTTAACTCATACGAGTTGTATTTCCTTATGACTGCTATAATAGTAGACGTACAACTCGTATACGCATAACTGCATTCATGATTCTAGCAACGTACCCTTAGCACGTTCAAAATTAGACATTTGAAGCAGTATAAGTTAATGAGGGTTCAACATTATTAGGGACAGGTCTAGCTCGGATATCATTTTGAAAAAAAAAATGGACATTAGATGTTATATTACCTTAAAAATTAGCTCAAGTAAGGAGGATTATCTGAAATTATATAAGAAAAGTACAATTCATACATAAAAATCGATGTGAGATTCTAATAGTACAAAAAATTGTAATATTACAAATATTTTGACCATATTCTAATTTAATATTGAAGAGTGGAGGAGAGTGCATAAAAATAATGATATTAATGATATACATGTATATGATTAGCATTATATTTGTCAGGAGACCAACAAGGGAGTGGGTTGTAGATTCCCCTAATGCGTTTGACATCAATAAACTTAGAGAAAAAATCAACACTACCTATAACAAATTGATTTTCAATTTAATATTAGTAAGTTTAGTTTGGTGTATGCGGTTGCAAAGTAATAATATGATAAGGTATCATTTAAAGTTGTAGTTTCGAATCATCAAGAAAATTAAATAAATGGAAATTCCTAAAAAGGGATAAGATAAAGAAATAGTCTCATTCCCACAAGCCCTCAATTCCATTTAACTGTTTCGATATGTTGAGTCTGATCATCACCACTATAAAACTGTCTAAAGGGAAAAATATGCTTTTATGTCTACTGAGAAAAAATATTTACATCACGTAGCTCAATAAGAAAATATTTATATACAACATTATATTCGTTTAGTCCATATTAGGCCATCATAATACGTCAAATTAGGCCTTAAATCTAACTCACAGTCAAAAGTTAGTTCAAAGAAAGATAATTGTCCAATCCTTATTAGAAAGTCAAGATTTCATTCATTCACCGATGCGTCATGTGAGATATTCCATTCATCATAATACACATCGCTATAAAATCAGAATTTTGTATTAATGAACCTTTTATCTGTTTTGTTATTATTTTTTTAATTTAGTATACTCAATATCTGGTATCAGCTTTATTAGGACTCGATTAATCAAATTTTGTGCCACAAAATCCCATTTAAAAAATATTTTAAAAATGTTTTCTTTCAAAAACGACTCCAATTTCTCTATTTTGACATGATAATTAAAATGGGAAAAGTACACTTATTACCGTATTGGACACAAAAAGCAAACTTATTACCCGCCCATAGCCCATCGTTAATTAACTCACTTTATATCATGTCGGACCAAAGTAATTACCTGCGTTCCTCCTTTCTAGCCTAGGCCCAATTCGCCTTTATGATACCTTCACAGTATATATATATTATGATGATATTATTTAGTATTTGTGCAAGACTCCCTGAATGACTGGTTGTTCCTCAAAAGAAAAGACTTCGATTATCGGCAATGGCAATTTAATACACTAAATTAAAATAAGAAATAATCTCAGCATATCTAAGTAAACATAATTAATTATTACATTACTAATACATCCTATTCAGTAGTACTTGATATTCCTCTTATTCTTATTTTTATATTGTTAACAAGAACATTAAGAATTGCTTAGTTAAGATGGTGCAACTGCTAAATAATAAAATCAACTTACCATTATATGCCATGCCTGTCCTTTTAAGAAATCAAAGAATTGATATGCATCACCATCTACTTAATTCCTATTTAAAGTCCATGAATTTATGTTCTTCAATCATCCCTTTCAAGCAAATAAGAACATAGAGATTTAGTTGAGGAAAAAAATAAATCAATGGCAACATTAAAATTTCTTTCATTTCTCATTCTTCAACTTTTTCTGGTTACTAATAATTGTTATGGTGTGGAAGTAGAATTCTACAAGAAAACATGTCCAAATGTGGAGGCAATTGTAAAAGAGACAACAAAGCACTACATTTCTCTTGCTCCAACTTTGGCTGCCCCTTTGTTGAGAATGCATTTTCATGATTGTTTTGTTAGGGTGAGTAAGCAAGTGATTTAACGCCTTATTTTTTATTTTTTTTGATTTATTTCACGTAGAATTGTTGAGTATGCGAACAAAGTCTTATATTGATAGTTGAAAAGATTGAAAAGCGATATATATATAAGGTGTGAGGATATTCTAAATAGGCAAGGTCTTTTGAAGAAGACTGTACACGCTTGTTTCATAACAAATAATTTCACATCATGTTAAAAATATCTTTTTGACTAATACATAATATATTATGCAATTAATTATTTTTTCTTTTTGTTGTTGTAGGGATGTGATGGTTCAGTGCTACTAAATTCAACAAAAGGAAATAAAGCAGAGAAAGATGCAATTCCTAATCAAAGCCTAAGAGGTTTCCAAGTGATAGATGCTGCTAAATATGCTTTAGAGAAAGAGTGCCCTGGCATTGTATCTTGCTCTGACATTTTAGCCTTAGCTGCCCGTGACGCTGTTTCACTGGTAACTAATTACTCTGTCTGTCTCAATTTATGTGTCATATTAGTTTCCTTTTTAATCTGATCAAAATAGAATGTCATATTTTCTTATAAACCTCTCATTTTATTTTGAGTATAACAAGTCATAGACATATATTTAGCATTTCAATTGTAATTTTTCTTTGAACATATACATATATTATGTGTTGTTTCAGATAAATGGACCAACATGGTCAGTCCCCTTAGGAAGAAGAGATGGAAGAGTCTCAATTCTCTCAGAGGCCTCAAAGAATCTACCAACTCCTTTTGATAATTTCACTACTCTCAAAACAACATTTGGTGCATTGGGCCTAAATGTCAAAGACCTTGTTGTTCTATCAGGTAAACTCCGTATCTTGTCAAACTAAGACACATAAGTTGAAACTGAGAGAGTAAATCAGAATTAAAGCGAAACCTTAATTTGTCTTCTTTTTTCCTACATAGGAGGACACACAATTGGGATGTCACATTGTTTTTCCTTTTCAAGCCGTTTGTATAATTTCAGTGGAAAAGGTGACATGGACCCAAACATGGACCAAAACTACATTAATCATTTGAAGATAAAATGTAAGCCTGGAGATGTGACCACAATTGTTGAAATGGACCCTGGAAGTTTCAAGAGTTTCGACACTGATTATTACACTATGGTTACCAAAAGAAGAGGGTTATTCGCGTCTGACGCAGCTCTTCTTACAGATACTCAAACGAAAAATTATGTGTTGTCTCAATTAAATCCTCATGGATCAACTTTCTTTAAGGATTTTGGTGAATCGATGGTCAAAATGGGACAAATTGGTGTCCTTACTGGGAAAGCAGGGGAAATTCGAAAACATTGTGCCTTCAGAAACTAAGAGAAACTTAATTTGATAAGCTATTTTTTTTTCTTGCAAGGTTTTAATAATTTTGAATTGTTTTATGTTCTATGGGATCTTTATGGTGAATAATCTTTTCCAGTTCTGATTGTATATTGTAAGAATTTAATTTGGTTCTTCAAGCATATAATAAATAAAAAAAATATTGTTTTGTTTTTACTAGCACACGTTCTCATTTTGTTTAACTTTTTTTCTTTTAATATTATAAGTCCACAATGGGCTAACGCATACGAAAAAAAATGAGAAAATCTATTAATTTTGCTTGAGTGGCCCTAAATGCTATAAATATGCCGTGAATTATGGCGAGACTATACGTACTGCTCCCCGGATACTTACAAAGGTTCCCATAAAGGGTTCGCAAAAAAATTGACCGAAAGTCATCTCACCAAAAAATTCATAGACCAACACATGAATGCTAGTAGAATCGAAACATCATTTTTATTAATTGCATGCTTAACAAGCTTAATTAAAATACATTAAAGGTACGTTCGTTTACCACACCACAAGATACATTTTTCACGAACTAATTAAAATCCGAAAGAAGAACAGAAAAAAATCGATACAAAAATGACTGAAATCTTGCAAGAAAAATAACTTCACAAAATTATTCCTCTTAGTTTATAAAAGCACATTTTTTTCTAATTTCGCCCGATTTACCAGTAAGGACTCCAATTTTTCCCATATTCACCATTGACACCCCAAAATCCTTAAAAAAAGTTGATCCACTAGAACTTAATTGTGTCAAAACATAAGTTCTTGTTTGAGTATTTGTAAGAAGTGTTGCATCAGATACAAAAAGGCCTCTTCTTTTGCTAACCAAAGTATAATAATCAGTGTCAAATGTTTTGAAACTTCCAGGGTCCATTTCAACTGTGGTGGTCACATCATTGGGCTTACATTTGGTCTTCAATTGGGCTATATATTTTTGGTCCATGTTTGGGTCCGTATCACCTCTGCCAGTAAAATTGTATATACGGCTACCAAACGAAAAGCAATGTGATACACCAATTGTGTGTCCACCTACATATGATATGAAATAAATTAGGACAAAAAATTATGTAAAGTATATAAGATTAGAAGCATGTTTGGTCCTTCGGTTATTAATAAATTCTAGTTTTGATCCTTGTGATACGCATGACTAAGCATGTATAACCTTCAATTTATTAACACTTAGAGATAGATCAATAACAAAGTTGAATTCAAGATTTAAACTCTATGAGTTCAATCTTTTAAGATTTTTAACATTGAATCTGTTATATTTTTTTAAGTTATAGGTTCGATTGAATCGTAGCTATAATGATACATCCACCCCTGATCAGTAACGGTACAAACTTAACATAACACAAGGATTATAGTTCGGTACTTTTGTGAATATTTCACAATGGAGAGAAATCAAGGTTGTATATCTCAATTAGTTAACGTTTAAATGTTCTTCATACTGGATTTCACGAGGACCAAAATTAGAATTTGTTGATAATGTCTTGAAATAAAATTATAAATTTTACCTGAAAAAACAACAAGGTCTTTGACATTTAGGCCCAATGCACCAAATGTTGTTTTTAGAGTAGTGAAATTATCAAAAGGAGTAGGCAATTTTGTTGTGGCTTCTGACAGAATTGAAACTCTCCCATCTCTTCTTCCCAGTTGTACTTGCCATGTTGGTCCATTAATCTGCCCAAAAAAATAATAATCATAATTAATATGTTCAATTTATTTGTCTTACTTTTATTTTTTGTTTGTTTTTTTTTAAAAAAACGTCTCTTTTCTTTTTTTAAAAAAAACGTCTCTTTAACAAATTTTTTTATTTTCTTAAAATTCATGTCAAATCAAAACCAGACAAATATATCGAAACGAGAAGATAATTAATAATTATTAATTACCAGTGAAACAGCATCACGAGCTACTAAGGCTAAAATATCAGCACAGGACACAACACCAGGGCACTGTTTTTCTAAAGCAGATTTAGCAGCATCAATCACTTGGAATCCTCTTAGACTTAGGTTAGCAATTGCATCTTTCTCAGCTTGATTACTTTTAGTAGAATTAAGTAACACTGAACCATCACATCCCTGCAAAAAACAATAATTATGTATAGAAATTAATTTAAGGAAAATAATTCACAGTTAAATACATAGTTAAAGAAATTTTCTATACTATCATATCGCCTTTATATGCTCGTAGAAAATATAGAGAACTTCTAATACTAGTGAGGAATATAAAGTTGGCTTCAACTTGTTTGTGACCGCGACATATGGCTATTGTTGACTCTAATCACTTTTACTTATTGCAAAAGGTAGTAACTAGCTTATTATCAAGATTACAAATCTCAGATTTTATAAAGAGTTGGTGCATGGCTTTATAATGAAAATTTTCAGTCCATTGTCGGTGTATATAAATTAAATTCAAATGATTGTATAAATAAAAAACTATATATATTACTCTATAAATTTATATTATAGTAAATATTTTTGCTTACCCTAACAAAACAATCATGAAAGTGCATTCTCAACAAAGGAGCAGCCAGAGTTGGATCAAGAGAAACATATTCAACAACAGCCTTTTTCACAATTTCTTCAATATTTGGACATGTTTTCTTGTAGTACCCTACTTCAAAGCCTTGTGAATTAACAAATCCCAATGAAATTGCAAAATAAATTATGAAAATAGAAAGAAACTTTAGAGTAGCCATTTTTTTTTATAAAAAAAAAGGGGGCTGGCAAAAAGATGAAGAAATTAATTAAGCTTTCTTAACTTGATTGTTTGAAGTGATGATTAGGGGCACAAATACATGTCCTTTTAAATTGGAAGGATATTTGGTGACATATCACTTCTTTGATTATGTAAGCTGGTATTAATTTTATGGTGTGTTTGTTATGAAGAAATATGTTTTCATAGAAAATAAGTGAGTTTTTTTTGCTTATTTCTTAGTGTTTGATAAGTAAATAAAAATAGTAGGGATTACACAAATTCCATAATGTTAAGAGTTAATTACATAATATTCCTGCTCTTTTTCAAATTGCAAAAAACTCTTAAATTTGGTGGAATCCAGATACATCCCAAAACGTCCTCATACATTGGCTCTCCATTTCGGATACATCCCAATACATCACATCTCGATTTGGGATACATCACATACGTCCCGAAACATCACTTGAAGTGATGTTTTGATCGATACATCGCGTAAAGTGATGTATCCGGGAATAGGAGAGAGTAGAGATTTTTGTAATTTTTTTAAATGATAGAAAATTTTAGAGAATATGGTAAAATGAGTTGTGTATTTAGAAAAAAAATTCATAAAAATATTATCTCAAAATTATGTATATGTAATCTAGCATAACACTATGGAGTGGGGAGTAGGTGTTCAGGGGCGGCAATTGGTGGGATGGTCACACTACAACAAATAAAGAATTTTCATTGTGATAATAATATAATTGATGCTATATTATATTTCCCAGTAATATAATATGGATATGTATAACCAACACTCTTTTGTTGCAGTGCAATCAAGCCATCAAGGTGTGGGGGTTGGATTCGTTGGGTGGATGGGAAAGAGACAATGAACATGGAACGTTCTTTATGAACTTGTTTATCCTATTTTCATTAGAAAATCATTTTCCTCATTTATAAGAAACTTATTTTTCTAAAAAATGATGAATATCTTGACCAATCAAACATGAAAAAATTAAAAAATATTTTTTGATCCATACCAGGCACACCCAACATTAAAATTGAGTTTTATATTTGGCAGTTAGCACCTCCCAATGCGTAGCAATTTTTAATGCAACTGTTGTTAATATATGCAAAATGGACTGCCAAACACAACCCTCAACAAAAACAAAAGAGGACTAAGCTTTCCTATGAAATAAATGTGGTTATTTTTTAAATAAATTTGATGCTGATCAGAGGCACAGTAAAAGAATTTAATTTATGGATTCTAAATCATGATTTGTTTTGCTTAGTGGTTTTTGAATATGTAATTTGTACTTATTAAATAATTTTTAACACAAATTAAATTGGAATTTGAGCTAAAATTATTAAACTAACTTTGCGCCGCTCCGCTTCTACTTACTACAAAAAATAGTAATTTAGAATTAGCTATAAATTTTATCGCTAAATTACTTGTAGCTAACATATATTTTAAGCAATCGCTAATCTTTTACTAAATAAGTTTAGCAGCCGATTTTATCATTTAGCTATAAAAAATATGTAAATCTTATTTTTAAGTGTGTAAGTTAAAGTTATATTGTTGATCTATTTTGGTGTTGGAATGAAAACAAATCGGAGGGTTATTAACTTGACGACATGTTGCTTGGGCTGAGATGAGATAGATCAAGATGGACTAATTAACATATGAATTATTGTCCAATAATTCGTTCAATTCTTATTTTTATTTATTTATTTATTTTAGGGAAAACTACACAAAATGAACCCTTTAAACAAATTATTTATCACTCCATATCCTGCCCCTAAATAATTCCTTTATGTACCTCTTCGCCCAAATTAATTAATTACCCCCTGTACCCCCTTTAGTCTAGCCCCAATTCACGTTTATGATACCATCACAATATATATATGCTATGATGGTATCATTCAACACTTGTGATGGTATCATGTCAGTATATGATATATATTTGAAGGATGATCATTGGTGAATGATACCATGCTAGTATTTGAATATATTGTTATGATATCATTAAGGAATGAGTAGTTTTGTGAATAAATAAATAAATGAAACCTTAGTGCTACCACAACAATATATTCACATACTTCGATGGTATCATACATGATCTGAGGAGTGTTACTGATTATATGAAGCAATCATTAATGATATCATGCCAGTATATAATGGTATCATGGAGATGTCGCTGAAGTATTGAAGTAGACATTAATGATACCATGACAATATATAGATATACTGTGGTAATATCATTACAGACTGAAGCAACCTCAATGATACTATGTTAGTATATTGATACCGCGATGGTATCATGATCGCGAGTCACGTGCTTTAGAGGGTATAAATTGTAAAGGGATATTTGTTTGTAATTATTTTGCTTTTATGAGGTATGGACTTAGTTTTTTCATTTATTTAATTGGGGGATAGAGAAGGGGATTACAATGTGGGGAATCGAACCATATCAATGAGTAAAAGTTTACGTTGCCAACTAACCGAGCTACTAAGATTTTTCGTGATTCTTATTAAGTTTTAACTTTTTTATTAATTTATTTAACTACCTAATACAACATGTTTTTTAACTTTTATATATATGTGCCGGCACTAGGAAAATAAAATTCTTTTTCAAGTCCTCTTCTTTGGAACAGTGACAAATATTTATTATTTTGGTGAATTTGGTAGTAATATAAATTCAAAGGTCATTTTTAAAAAACAAATTGAAATATAAATAAGAAAGAAATGGGTATTATGCATGTTTTATAAGCTTAATTAATATTCAGCCAATCTAATTTCAGGTTTCGTAGAGTTGACCTTCGTCTCATTAGGAATCTGCAACCGTCCCATCGTTCTCTATGCAAAAATAACTACTTTTCTAGATAAGATTAACGGGTATATTTTATCATTTTTAGACCCTATTTGCTATTTTAAAAAAATAATGAAATTAGCTATGAACTTCGTCACTAATTCTTCGTTCGCTTGTCGCTGACAGAAATTTGTTGCTAAATAAAATTAGCAAAATTTATTATTATTTAGCTATAAAATTTGTTCATTGCTACATCCTATTTTTTTAACAGTGATTCTGAAATTACCATGTATATATAAGTTGTGTTGATTGATTCACAAAACCAACTTGCTGTTGGACAGTCTCTTCAGCTTATAATTATTAATTTCACACATGGAAAAAACAAGTTAAACAACTTGAGTACTTTAATATGAGAACACTTGAGGCTTCATTTGTTTTGTGTTTGCAATAAATTTTCTCCGATACAGAAAATTAATAATTTGCAATTACAAAATACTTTAGTTGTCAAGATCGTGAGCGCGATTTTGAATATAGAATAGTTTGGACTTTTTTCGCGATATATTTGATTGCCGAGTAGGTTTTGAGGAATGCATTTTTTTATGGTGTCTTGTATAGGGATTATGTATCCCTTCATATAAGCATGAACTAGGGTTTAAATAGAGTAGCCTCTGAAAAATTAGGAATGGGTGGGTTTGTTAATTAATTTAGGTTATTTAAAATGTGATCAATAGATAGTCATCACATGTTCAAAGATTTTATTAAATTTATTTAAATGAGTGGCTGTTAAAAAATTGATCAATATTGGGCCCAAAAGTGGATGTCAAGGGTATATTTGAGCTAATAGTTTGGTGGAGGGTAGTTTTGAACCATTTTCAATAGTTCGAGGGTATTTTAGAGCTTTTTCATTTTAAAAATAAAAATTCAATTAAGTAAATATAGATATGTTAACAAAAAGGGTAAATATGCAACATTTGTTAAAAATTTCCATCTGATTGTATAATATACTCGTTGTGAAACTCAACAAATTAAAATTTGCATCAGAAAGTCCATTCTAAGAATACAAAGTTCCCAACCTAGGACGATTTCATTTTCATAACTCGAATTCAAGACTTCTAGTTAAGAATAAAACAATATTCATGTTAGGAGGAGGAAGCACAACAACTAAAGTTTGATATGATAATAAATAATGAAACTAAATTGGACACGAGAATTTTACGTGGAAATCCCTCAAACAGATAGAGGGGGAAAAACCACGGGTAGAAGGATTTTACTATGATAATATGGGAGTACATTGCTCTCAAATACAGGGAGAAAACAACAATAAATACTTCTCTCTTGTAAAAGGAATAACTCACTAAAGAGGACACTCAAGACTACAATATTTATCTTGGTGTATAACTCTCTTTGTGTTCTTACTCTTTTGGATTGTATTTTTGTGGGATAATCTAAATGAGGGCAAGAGGCACTCTATTTATAGAAAACTGGAAACGCGTAAAATACGCGTTTTCGTGTAAAATACGCATTTTCTTGTCAAAAGTTGCTAAAAAAGGCAACAATTTTTGAAACGCGTAAAATACGCATTTTCTTTTGGACGGTGCATATGCACCTCCCTTTTTGACTTTCTTGCATTCTCCCACTTGAAGATTTAATTGAAAATTAATTAAATCTTCACACCATCCTTTCTACCCAATTACTGCAATGTTACGTGTTTGCTAGGCCAATAGAAGATCAATACCATATAAACTTGTTACTGTTGATCGGCTTCGTAAATACTGCCTTCTTCACCTTCTCACGAAAAAAGTGACACTGAACTCGTATGTGCTTTGTCCTTGAATGAAATGCCGGTTTCTTTGCAAGATGCAAAGCGCTCTGACTGTCACAAAACAGAGCAAACTTCTCTTGTTTGTGCCTGAGCTCCTCCAGTAACATCTGCATCCATATTGCCTCTTTGCTAGCTTGTGTAGTTGTTACATATTTTGCTTCCGTCGTAGATGTAGACACGATAGACTGCAGTTTTGAAACTCAGCTTATAGCTCCTCCAGCAAGAGTAAACACATAACCTGTGGTGGACTTGCTTTTATCAAGATCACCTGCATAATCTGAATCAATATAACTTTTAACAGTAAAGTCTGATCCTCCATAACACATTGTAACATCTGAGGTACTTTTGATATATCTCAGGATCCTCTTAACAGTATTCCAATGCTCTCTACTAGGATTAGACATGTATCGACTAACCACTTCCACTGCTTGTGCAATGTCAGGTCTTGTACATACCATGGCGAACATTAAACTTTCCACTGCTGATGCATACGGTATTCAAGACATCTCCATCCTCTCTACTTCATTTCTAGGACTCATACTTGAGGATAACTTGATATTAATAGGAAGTGGGGTAGAAATTGACTTACAGTCTTGCATCTTGAAGCGTCGGAAGATTTTCTTCAAGTAGTTCTCTTAAGAAAGCCAAATCTTCCTATTATATCTGTCTCCGTGAATTTGCATTCCTAGAATCTTGTTTGTTGGTCCCAAGTCCTTCATATCAAACTCCCTAGACAACTGTGCCTTTAAATTTGTGAGACGATTTTTGTTGGGGCCTGCTACCGACATGTCATCAACATATAATAACAAAATAATAAAATCGTCATCACCAAATCTCTTGTAATAAACACAAGGATCTGAACTATGTCTGTTGTATACAAAACTTATAATGAAGGAATCAAATCTCTTATACCAACACCTCTGCGCCTGTTTGAGACCGTATAGAGATTTGTTCAACCTGTAAACCAAGTTCTCTTTTACCTGTTCTTCAAAACCTTCTGGTTGGAGCATTTAAATTTCTTCTTCAAGCTCTCCATGAAGAAATGTTATTTTGGCATCTAACTGCTCCGAGTAAAAGTCAAATGTAGCACACATTGCTAGGACCACTTAAATTGTTATGAGTCAAACCATCGGAAAAAATATCTGATTGAAGTTTATACCTTCTTTCTGAGCGAATCCTTTTACCACCAACCTTGCACGATACTTCTCTACTTGATCATTACCATTGCGTTTGATCTTGTAGATCCATTTGTTTTCAATAGCCTTCCTTGTGGTAATTGAACAAGATCCTATGTTTTATTTTTAGGAAGAGCTTCAATTTCTTCTAGCATTGTTGCCATCCACAGAGATGATTCTTGGCATTTCATAGCCTCGTGAATAATTGAAGGCTCTCCATCCTCTGTTAATAGACAGTATGCAATATTGTCATCCATAGAATAATCTGAATGCCAAACGGGTTCTCTTTTCTTCCTAGTTGACCGTCGAACTTGTGGAGTTTCGATCTCAGCTTGCTCTTGTTCTTCGTGCTCTGGTGCTGCTTTAGAAAAAATTGAAACTTCTTCTATTTCTTCAATTTCAAGTATAGTAGTCTCTGAAATTTCTTTGAAAGTGCTACCTTGTTTTGCTTGTATCTTATTTTCAACAAATACAACATTCCTGCTAATTACCACCTTGATGGCAGTGGGATCCCACAAGCGATACCTTTTGACTCCATCAGCATATCCTAAGAAAATGTATTTTCTGAATTTTGGATCCAACTTTGATTTTTCTTGGGTGTTGTACACAACATAAGTAGGACTTCCGAATATATGTAAGCAAGAATAATCAGTTGGTTATCATGTACACATCTCCATTGGCGTTTTTAGATCAATTGCAGTTAATGGTGACCGATTAATCACATAATAGATGATTTTGACTACTTCTGCCCATAATGGTTTTTCCAATTCTGTAGTTGCCAACATAGCTCTTGTCCGTTCCAACAAGGTTCTGTTCATCCGCTTTGTTACTCCATTTTATTATGGAGTATATGCTACTATAAACTGCCTTTTAATACCTTCTTGTTTACAGAAGTTATCAAATTCATCAGCAGTGTATTCTCCTTCATTATCTGTCCTCAAACACTTGATCTTTTTCTCAGATTCAAGTTTCAACCATGCTTTGAACTCTTTGAAAATCGAAAAAATATCTGTCTTTCTCTTGATTGGATATATCCAACTTCTCCTGGAGTAATTGCCGATAAATGACACAAAATATTTTGTTCCTCTTAGGGACTCCACCGGTGTTTGCCAGATATCAGAGTGGACCATATCTAATATTTTCTTTCTTTTAGCAGATAAACTGCTAAACTTCAATCTATGTTGCTTACTGATAACACAATACTCATAAAAGGGTAGTGAAACCTTTTTGATCCCTGAAAGAATCTTTTGCTCAGCAAGAATCTTCAAACCTCATTTTGACATATGGTCAAGTTTACGATGCCACATCATCGTTGATTCTTCAAATGAACTTGCTGACGCGGTTGATGCTTCTCCTTCTTGGTGTGTTTCACCTTTAAGAACATATAGATTTGTAGCAAGTTTTTCTGCGTTTATCACTACAAGCGCTACTTTTGATTTTTTCATAATTCCACCATGAGTCTTATATGAGCATCCATTAGTATCTAATTGTCCAAAGACAATCGATTCTTCTTCAAGTCTTTTACATGTCGTACCTTCTGATGGTGCGTATCGTGCCATCATACATCTTTATTTTGATGGACCCAAAACCAATAACATCCAAAGCATGATCGTCTTCCATGAACACAGATCCTCCTGAAATAGGGTTATATTGATAGAGCCATTCTCTCCGGGAAGTCATGTGTCATGTTGCTCCTGTGTCCAAGATTCAGACATCAGTGAAATATTTTCTGCCTTCATTATTTGATATTGCTTTATTATATAAAATATCACCATCATCCGAGGTACTTGCAATATTTTCTTGAGCATTTGATGACTCAGGGTGTTCACTCTTCTTCTTGAACCAACAATCTTTCTTGATATGCCCTTTCTTGCCACAGTTGTGACCCTTAATATTCTTCTTACTTCTTGATTTAGATCTACCATGATTGTGACTCCCACTAGGGCCACGTTCCATTGGTTTTCCTCTCACCATTGTCAAAACTTCAGCTTGCTGCGAATTTGCTTGTCTATCTTTCTTATTTTTGCGTTAATTTTCTTCTTCTAAGATAGCGACTACAATTTATATCTAAAACTAGACTGTCTGTATTGTTCGTCAGGTTGATGATGAGTTGATCATACGAGTCAGGCAGACTTTGAAGTAGAAGCCCCGCACGTTCAGTCCCCTCTATTTTGCAGCCCATTATTATAAGCTGCGAAAATAGAGTATTCAAAGTATTGATTTGTTCAGTAACCGACATGAACTCTTCCATTCGAAGAGTATACAATCTTCTTTTTAAGAAAATTTTATTATGCAAAGACTTGACCTCGTACAATCTCATAAGAGTATTTTATATTTCCTTTGCCGTCTGTTTTTCAGCCATACTAGACAACACTTGATCAGCTAGTGTCAAGTGTAGATCAGCAACTGCGTTGCTATCTATGTCGTTCCACTTGCTGTCATCAGTAAAGTCTGTGGGTCTGCCTTCAATTGCAACTAAGCAATTGTTTTTTCTCAATATCGCTCTTATTTTCAATTTTCATAATGAGAAATTAGTCCTATTGAATTTCTCAACGTCAAACTTCATTGTACTTAACATTATTTTTTGCTTCACACCCTTCTAGATTGTTTTTGAATATTTTTGCGAACAATCATGACAAACTGTACCGTCACCAAAATTTACTATTCACGTAAATAGTACTTTTCACAGAATTTTATTATTCACAAAAAATTACTATTCACAGATAGTACCTTCGCATAAAACAAACTGAATAAGCGAGGGCTATGATACCACTATTCGAAGGAGGAAGCATTACAACTAAAGTTTGATATGATAATAAATTATGAAAATAAATTAGACATGAGAATTTTACATGGAAACCCCTCAAACAAATAGAGGGAAAAAACCACGGGGTAGAAGATTTTGCTATGATAATGTGAGAGTACACTGCTCTCAAATACAAGGAAAAAACAACAATAAACACTTCTCTCTTGTAAAAGGAATAACTCAATAAAGAGGATACTCAAGACTACAATATTTATCTTGGTGTATCACTCTTTTTGTATTCTTACTCTTTTGGATTGTATTTTTGTGGGATGATTTAAATAAGGGCAAGCGTCCTCTATTTATAGGAAACTGGAAATGCGTAAAATACGAGTTTTCTTGTCAAAAATTGTTAAAGGAGGCAACAATTTTTGAAATGCGTAAAATATGCATTTTCTTCTTGGACGGTGCATGTGCACCTCTCATTTTGACTTTCTTGCAATTCACCACTCTACCATAACTTTAAATAATTTCTAAAAAAATTGTTTGTGTTAATCCAAATAAAGATAACATGGATTAATCTTACCATAGAAACAACATCCCTAGCTACTAAGGCTAGGATATCTGCACAAGAAACTACACCAGGATACTTTTCTTCTAGTTCAAATTTTACACTATTTATCACTTGAAATCCTCTTAGAGATTGATTTGGTAGGGCATCTTTCTCTGCTTGGTTATTCTTGGTTGAGTTTAGTAGCACAGAACCATCACATCCTTATAAAAAAAAAATTGTGCATCAACATAACATTAATATTTTAATATTTTCAAAAAAAAATATTTATTAATTTTTTTTTAAGATCTATCCTTATTGTTTCAAGTAGTGGAGTATCAACTAAGTGAGACACTTAAAGATATAAAAGGCTAATTTTGACAAATATTTTTCGATGGAGGTCATTAAATATTTTTATTAAGCAGTGTGTAAAAATCTTAAAAGTCAAAACAATTGAATCATTGGAGTACAACAACGACAATTACGCTCAAAGGTGGATTCCAAATTTGAAGTTTATAGGTTCTTACAAAGCTATAATAATTTTAAATTAATATATAATAATACCCAAGTCGGGTTTTATGATAACTATATATATATATATATATATTTAGGATAAAAAATTACTAGGTTCATGTGAATCTGTAGTCGAAACTCTGATCTGCCTCAAACTACATATGCCATAAATAATCGCAAACAAGTAGGATCAATTATATAAACACTCACATACCATGTTTCTCCATAATGACAAAAATAATAGCAATATTAATAACAACAATAATAATAAAAATATAGGAAAATCTTTATATGAAAATGAATATATAGAAATAAAAACATACCCTAACAACACAATCATGGAAATGCATCCTAAGCAAAGGAGCAGCTAGAGTTGGTGCCTTTCTGAAAAGAATTGTACAATCTTGACTGCCTTTTATTCATTCCCTCAAGAAAGAATATATATGTGATACAATATTAAATAAGGAAACTAATTATCTACCTACAAATATGCTACCAAACAATATCAAAGAATTATATGATAATTATCTCCTACCAAATATGCTATCAAATATTATCAAATAATACAAAGATATTATACTGCAATACCCCCTTCAAGTTGGAGCATGGAAATCAAAAATGTCCAACTTGGAAAGCAAGAAGTCAAACTGAGTTTTGTCGAGAGCTTTGGTCAAAATATCTGTCAATTGTGAAGATGTTGAAACGTGTGACGGAAAGATCAAACCTTCATTAATTGCATCACGAACAAAGTGACAATCTACCTCAATGTGCTTTATTCGTTCATGGAAAATCGGGTTTTTTTTGCAATTTACAAAGCGGACTGACTATCATAAAATAATTTGATCGCCTTGGGATGTTGTATACCTAAACTTAATAACAGACCTTTCATCCACTTCAACTCACAAGTGACCGCAGTCATGGACCTATATTCAGCCTCTGCAGAAGATCTAGAAACTATGTGCTGCTTCTTTGTCTTCCAAGAGATGGGAGATTGACCTAAAAATACTAGTTAACCTGTCAACGAACGACGAGTAAGAGGACAAACCGCCTGCATGCATCATCAGAAGTGGCACACAAAATATTCTCATCACTGAGGCCATACAAAGTGAACATTCCAGAAGCTTCTAGAGACGGGCGCCTGGGTACGACAATTGAGGTTGCTTCTGCTATAATGCAAGTCCAATCAGAATTACACCATTCCTACAAAGTCAACTCACTGTTGGCACGTAACAAAATACCCTATCTTGGGGTGCCTTTCAAATAACGGACCACTCGTAAGGCCGCTTCTCAATATTCAATTTGGGGTTCTTGCATGAATTAAGACAAAATATGAACAGAGTATGCCAAGTCCGATCGAGTGACCCCCAAATAAATCAAATGCCCGACTAATCTACGGTAGACCTCCGGATCCGACAACAAATTTCTATTTGCAAGACCAAGTTTATGATTTTTCTCAATAGGGAATCCACTTGGCTTTGCACCTAATAACCCTGCTTCAGAGACAATATCAAGAGTATACTTTCGTTGACACAAAAACAATCCTGATGAACTATGAGCTACTTCAATATCCACAAAATATTTGAGAGACCCAAGGTCTTTCATTTTGAAACAATCACTCAAATAGGCTTTGAAAGTTGCAAGTGCAGCTGAATCATTCCTAGAAATAATAAGATCATCAACATAAATCAAGATATTAATATGAATATTTCCTCTAGTAAATGTAAAATGAGAATAATCAGAACAAGATTATAGAAAACCATACCCTTTCAAAGCAGTCACCAATTTTGCAAACCAACGTCTAGGGGCTTGTTTCAACCCATACAATGATTTACGCAAATGACACACCAACGTAGGATCTAGACTTTCAAATCCGAAAGAGAGCTTCGTACACACCTCCTCATCAAGGTCACCATGTAAAAAGGCGTTATGAACATCCATTTGGTGAAGTTCCCAATTTTTGGATGCTGCAATGGCTAGGAAGGCTCAAATAGTAGTCATCTTGGCGACCGGAGCAAAAGTTTCATTGTAGTCAATCCCTGCTTGTTGATGATTTTCCAACACAACCAAGCGCAATTTGAGCCGTTCCACATCTCTATTTGATAAAAACTTGGTCTTGTACATCTATTGATTACCAAGTGCTTTCTTACCAGGAGGAAGATGTTTCAAAGTCCATGTACCATTGTCTTTCAATGCACGTATCTCTTCTTTCATTAAATGTCTCCAACCTTCGTGTTTCATGGCTTCTTTGAAGGTCTTAGGATCCTTATCCGAAATAATAGCTGCAAGAAACATACGATAATTTACAGAGAAATTATCACAATTAATATAGTATGCCAAAGGATATGGAATATCTGAGGATTGATTGTTAATTGGAGTAGTAGGAGATGGACTATTAGCAAAAACTGAGTATGTCACATGATCACGAAGCAAAACAGAGAGAAATTTCTCCCGAAAACCACTCTCCAAGCCACCTTTCACATCCGTGGTTAGAGTATGGTGTTGCTGCCCACCCTCGCTGCCAGTGGGCGTTGGGTTTCCAGCGGGCTGGGTAGTGGCCGTTGGCTGCAACTCGTCCTGGCTGTCAGCAGGCACTAGTTAGACTGTTGCTTGCGGCTGCTGCCCGATAGCCTTCGAACCATCAACTTCGCCCCTAAGTCATCCTCGTACACCATAAAATCACCATCAATTTCAGCACCTACATTAAAAAAAATTAGACGAAATATGAACATCATCCGGACAAGCAAAAGGAAATACATCCTCCACAAACTTTACAATATGAGAGACAAAAAATTCCTTCGTATCAAAATCAAACAACTGGCACCCCTTCTTACCAAACGGATATCCCACAAATAAATACTTTCTTCTCTGACTAGCAAATTTGTCACCCTGAATTTTTTAATTATGAGCAAAGTACAAACATCCAAAGGTACGAATAACATCGAAAGAATGAGGTTTATTGAATAAAATTTTAAAAGGTATTTTATTTTGTAATTTGGGTGTGGGGGTACGATTTTTGCAATGTGAGCATACAGGACGATCTGCAGAACTACGATGCCATCCTGCAGTAGCAAGACCCGCAAATCCAAGAGCCTCGATCAACGTTGTCTCGGATTCGTGTTTGGCCGTACGAACACGCTCCACTTGAAACACAAGCTGATAAGCCCTATCAAGACTTGGTAACGGATCTTGAGATAATATATTAGTCCGCAACAAAGAATAATACTCAGAATACAGACCCATCAGAAAATCATGAAGTTTAGATTGCTCACAACGAACCTCATGTAAATGACCTATCGTACAAACGAAGCAACAAGTACAAAAAATTAGGGGCTCATGATGATTCAATTCTTGCCATAGAGCATGTAAATTTCCATAATATACGGAAACCGACATTGCTTTGGTCTGTTCACATTTAGCCAGGGAAGATCGAAGTTGTTGAATACGTGATCCATTAGTCTGCGCGAACCTCCTTTTAAGGTGATCCCAAAAGGGTTTGACCTCTCTAAATTTTGACAAGGAAGATTTGACATCAACATCAATGGTGTTGGTGATCCAAGAGATTAACATTGCGTTAATTGCGGTCCAATCGGACTTTGTACAAGGAGGTTGAGGTTCAGTGATAGAGCCGCCCAAGAACTCAAATTTACGTCGTGCCTCTAACGTCGTTTGTATGTCGATTGTCCATTCATCAAAATTGTCGCCCTTGAAATGAGTAGGCGTGATATAGTCCCCGGATCGGTCTTGAGGATCGAGAAAATAGGGAGAATTAGACTCAATTTTGGGTGGTGGTGGAGGAGGTACGTCGTCACCAGCCATGAAAATTTACGATGAAGAAAAAATAAATTTGGCTCTGATACAATGAAAAGAACTGTACAATCTTGACTGTCTTTTATCCATTCCCCCAAGAGAGAATATATATGTGATACAATATTGAAATAAGAAAACTAATTATCTTCCTACAAATATGCTACCAAACAATATCAAAGAATTATATGATAATTATCTCCCTATAAATATGCTATCAAATATTATCAAATAATACAAAGATATTATACTGGAATACTTTAATATGTATTTAGCAGTTGTTTTTCTCACAATTGTCTCAACATTTGGACATGTTTTAATATAAAATCCATGTTTCAAACCTTGTGCATTATAAAAATGGCTAAATGCAAGAGCAACAAAAATCAATTGAAGAATGAACAATACAAAATGTCTTGGCAAAGCCATTTTGTATATATTTGTTAGAAGTATGAAAAAAAAATCAAAAAAAAAGTTGATTATTTTATTGTGTATTGAATATTTATAATCAAATTTATAGAGATCTTTAATTTGCATTTAACATGCCAGAGAGCTGGCTTGAAGAATTTGCAAGTGATAACAAATCAAGTCACAGGGTTGACCTCAAATAACATGCCAACAAGTGCTACTTTTGTAAACTACTTTTTCAAGTATTACCTTAATACCCTAATAGATAGCGGGGCGGAATCAAGATTTCAATTTTATGATTCTATTATTTGAATTTTTTAAAAATATTGTTGTACTCGTATTAGGTTCTCTTGAAATGCATTATTTTTGAAGGATCCGAGACATGTATATTCGTTGATATTTTTGAAAAGTCTGATTAAATAACATAGTTTTATGGATTAATTCTAGATTTTAAATTGACAACTTCAAGTACGGATGATATTCTAATTTCAATATGTGTACGTGTTTAATGAATTTCTTAATAATTAGTACAAATTTTTTAAGTAAAAACTATTGAGTTCGGTCAAGCCCGTTACATCCGCCCCTGAAGTGGTTGAGTCTTATTTAAGTGAAACATTTAACGGAGAGTTTAAGCATATGGTTTAAACAAATACTTTTATGATTATTAACTATTAAATGTCCTTCTAATGGGTGTGCAAAATCTTAAAAAGACAAATATACAGATAGGAAGTATTATGTGATCCCTAGCTTATAGTAATAATTTTTTATATTATTTTTTGTAAAATTTGCAAGAAGATTGCTTTTTAGGTAATGCAAAAATAAAAAATGTAATATTTATGAATGTTTGACTTTAGCATGTTACTAGATAAAACATGCAGGAAAGAAATAAAGCTCTGATTTGTATTTAATCATCTTAGTTCTGATTTGCTAAGAGAGATTATTTTTTTTTACTAATAATTAACCCAATGAAATGAAATCTTTTTTTTTTTAATTTGAGCGTGCTTTTGTGTTCACTAGGATATACAGATTTTAGAGCAACTTACCTGAATAACTATATTTGTAGGGTTATTGAATTTGAATAGCCATAAATATGTTACTTATCAAAAATGACTATAATTTATATTCGTTATTAGTTGTATATTTGTATATTTTTTTATTATTTTATTTATACAGTAATACAATCATAAATATACTGCAATAAATAAAGTAAAAATTTAATACTATAACTAACACAACTTTATTTACTTCCTAAAAACTCTCTTCCTATTATTAAATTAACAACTAATAATTATTTATTGAAAGGCATGTACGAAATCTTAACAAATTATACTTCTCTTCTTCTATTTTTGTCTACATTTTTTTTCACGAGTCATAATTTGTGTTATATTTGTTTAATGTTTAATACATTAATAAATTCATGGCTATGAATATGACAAAGTGGCATGTATAACTTTTCATCCCAACTTAAAATCTCTTAACAATTTTTACTCATTTTATTTTAAACTTGTCATCTTTTTGTTCCTTTAATTCAAAAGGATGAAACGGGGAATATATTTTAAAGATGACGTTTCCATATATAACTCAGTTAGAAATTTAAACTTTAACAAAACAAATGAGGAGCCAACTAGTAAGGGCAATGACTAAGTAAGATACTCTATACAATTTTCAATTCAAATTATATTTCCTTCTCAGATTTTTACTCATCTTAATACAACTAAAAGCGATAATTTAAATACATTACCCTTAATAATACAACAATACAATGTATATATGTATACTCTTGATATTAAACAAAAGTTTGATACATTTGGACAATCCCATAAAATAAACAAATAGAATAGAACATATCACAAAAATAGTATACAATTTTGTATTCAAAAAAATACTAGCATATATGAATACTTTAAATTCAAATGGATGCAAGTATTTTTATAAGTATGATTGTAATAAAATATTGGTGTTGGAGGATATATGAATATTTTGCATTCAAATGGAGACAATATTTCTTCAACGAAATCCTATAAAAAATAGATGAACCATATAACTGTATACAAGCATAATCTACCAAAAAAAAATGAGAACAAAAATTGGAATTGGAGGATACCTAATGAAGCTGAAATCGTGCAAAAGAGAATCGTGATCAATGAAAATATGGGGAAAAAAAACAAAAAAATGATGAAATAAGGATATTGAAAGAGAAAACCTTGAAGATGGTAACAAATTGGGGAGTGCATTGATTAGAGGTGCGTTTATTGTTTTGCTATTAAATATTTATTTAATTGTGTATACAATTTAAAAGTAATTATTAAAAATATAATTAATTTTGCTATTTAATATTTAATTGTATCCATATAATATAAAAAAGATAACTGTAGCTATTTATATTAAATATATATTAATGTTTGTTATATTCTGTAAAAAAAATTAGATTTTATTTTATTTTTTACAAAGTAATGGAGGGGAGGGGAGGTAATGGAGTAATTTTAGTTATTAATTAAGATAAATATGTTATAAATTATAATTAAAAAAAAGATAATTATTAATATAAAAGAGTTTATTTATATAAAAATTCCTGTTTTATATTTAGTGTTGAGTGAAAAGCCCATTTATTGACTTACTCTGGATCTTGGATATATGAGCCTATAATTCAAAATTTTGGGCTCTACTCTGAGCAACTAAACCTTTGGGCCTGACTTCTACAAAGTCCAATCTATTTAGATGTTTTCCAAGTTTGCCAATTTTGGAAGAAATTAGCAAATAACCACTTTCGAATCGTTAATTAGGAGTGCGCATTCGATTTTTTGACTTGATATTTAACTATTAGATTTCGATTTTTCAGACTAAGACCCGATCTTCCACACAATTGTTAATACAAAATTAGAGAGCTTCAGCAAAACTCAAAATTCATAATAAATTTTATTTCTCACGAATATACGATTTTTCCTATCAAAATTTTCATTAAGCTAATTCAAAAATTTTTAAAAAATATGCAAAGAAGTTAAAAAATATTCAAACATGTTATAAATTTTCGAATTCTCTTCTTCTGGTACAATCCTATCTATATTTACAATTGAGACAATTGACCATTGAACTTTGGACCTTTTTGTGTTTTTGAACAGGAGTAGTAATTAATTAATAAGACAAATGCTGAAAAAGTTAGAAATATATTTATATATATATATATGTGTGGGACCCGCATATAGGCATTAAATGTGTAATTGTCAGATCTTTCATTGCTTGGTCATTAATTAGTACTTTCATCTGTACCATATTATATGACTATCTTACTAAAATTATTTATCTTATATTATTTGATTATTTATTAAATTAAAATAAAAATTAATTAAATTTTTTATATTTGCTTCTATAATTAATATGACCTTTTGAATATAAATAATTACTAATACTAACTATTTCTATACTTTATGTATATTGAATTGATATAAAAAATGATAAAGTCTTTTAATTTATTAATGATTTTTTAATTATTATGTAAAATTGAAAGTGTCCATCTAATATTGGACGGATGTAGTAACGTTTTTGATCTTAACATTTCAATTTAATAACACTTTTAATCCTTCTGTTAGTTTTTAATTTTAATTTTTGTAATGTTTAACTAAATATATTTAACTTTTAATTATTTGAGTTGGGCACCTTTGAACCCTTTGTTTATGAATATTGAAAAGAATTCACATTTATTTTTTATTTTTTCTTTTCTTTTCTCAATCCACATGGCAATAAACTACGACCCCACCCAATCCTATTCCATATCCCAAATTAACTCCATTCACTTGGATCCCCAACTGCCCCCTTTATTGGACCACATGACCCAATAAAATTATTTTATGAATTAAAATATTTTATTAAATTAGTTATTTTACGTATATATAGAAGATAACTTATTTTATCAATCATTGTAATATAATTAGTGAGATAAATAATTCTGAAACTAATAACTTATTTTATCAATCATTGTAATATAATTAGTGCGATAAATAATTCTGAAACTAATTAATATTTCATATCAAAATACAAGATAAAATTATCTGCATCTTATCTATGAATTATTGTCCCTTATCCTTCATACCAATTGTTTAGTAAATGATTCTTTAAGAATTATTTGGCATGGGGGATGAGATAGATAAAGTTATTCCATAAATTTGACATATTTCATGTGATTGATTATTCCATCGTATATATACGAGATAACTTATTCCATCATTGTAATATAAATAATAGAATAAATAACTTCGAAAATAGCTAATTAATACACTTATAATCAAACGTAAAATAAAATAATTTTACATTTTATCTCAAAATTATTATCCCTCGTCGTACCCAACGGTACCTAATAGTATAATATTAATACTGGCTTCATCCAGTGTACAATTTTCCTCCATATATACATTGGTTCTAGCTATTCTTCTTTAGCTCTTCATTGCTACTGTTTTTAAATATTAATTTGTCTAGTTATTTAATTCCATCTCTAATGGCTGATTTGGATTGTTCAAGCACATCAAATAATGCCTCCATGGACTCTCCCGGTAAGTAATAACTATTCGTAATTTTCAAATATGTAAATTTTTAACTGTTCTACACACTACGTAGTTACTTTGCATTTGGTATTAATACAGTAGATATTAAACTTCATTCGATTTCTTCGTATGATTACTTTTTTGTATTTTGAATTTCCTTAATAATAATCTTGACTCCGACTAATTATATCCCTAATAATTAATAAATAATCTCATGTTATTGTTTCCAATGATGTGTTTAGCATTTGAGACCGACAAGGAAGAAACCTGGAAGCTTGAATTTTCAGAAGACGAGGATTTCCTTGTTGCTAAAATGTTCAACTTGGTTGGTGAGAGGTAAACTTCCTTGACGTTGAGTTTTACTTGTCCACTTTGAATTTTACACGTCTAAAATAATGATTGATATGAGAATTTTACTACAATGCATGTATTAATTGATATTTAATATTAGGCTTTGAAAAATGATTTGAGAAATCAGTAATTAATAGTAAAGGAAAAACATGAAGTAATTAGATATACTCCCTTCGTCTTATATTACTTGTTCACTTTTTTCTTTGTCTATACTGCTTTATACACGAATGCGTGAGTTATATCGAATACTCAGTATATTGGAGACCACTTCAAATTTTTATTTTCTAGAGGGAAAATCAACTGCGCAAATATCGATCGAAACTTAAACCCTTGTATAGATATGCAATTTCAGAAAGCATAACAATTGAAATAGGTAGTCTATATTGATATCAGATCTATTCTCAAGTTGCGATCTTTTCATTATTTTTTTTACAAGTTTTTTTGAAAAATCATAAACAAGAAGGATATTTTTATTAATTTATCCGTTTTAATACTTTCTATTTAAGTAACATTTTAAATAAATAATGGTGGTTAATTAGGTGGTCATTAATTGCTGGAAGAATTCCAGGGAGAACTGCTGAGGAAATTGAGAAGTACTGGAACTCAAGACACTCCACCAGGCAGTAAATATTTTCTTCTTGCTATATATATAGCTAAAAATGAAAGAAAATATTTATTAGTTCTTAAGGAATTATTATCACTTCTTGCTAATTATTTATTAGGACCCTTTTAGAATGCATGGCCATTGATTATCCCTTGTTTTCTTTTCTCATTTGGGATGACTTTTGCAGCACAATATGGAGAAAAAATAAGTGTCGCAAGGTTGAAAGGTATATTGTCCATTTTTCCTAAATAAAATGATATTATACTTCTCCATTTTGTTTCTAACAAAAGAGCAAGATTTATGGATTCATCATCTCAATGTTTAAAAGTAGCTTTTGAAGCATTTGGACTAAAGTTAATGTGCTTGCCTGATTCTTTTACATGAGACAAGTACATAAAAGAGGGGTGGGGTGTTGGAAGTTGAAGAGACGGGATGGAAAAAAGACGATCAGCATGAAATATCACATATATAACTTTTTTATTATTATTCACTAGAAAAATCATTAATTTTTTTTTAATTTTTAAAAGCTTATTTTTGTAAAGAAAATATTGTTTAAAACAATTAAACTAACCCAGCATAAAATCATTGAAAATAAAATATCTTATTCCCTACTAAACTACTCACCCACAATTATTTTTCGTTTTAATGATATTTGTTTATTTGGTGTTAGGTATGCCTAATAGAACTAATTGTCACTTGGTGCCTTGCATCAACTAACAAAATAAGAGCCCGTTTGGATTAGCCCGAAAAAAGTCAAGTCAAAAAATAAAAATTAGAGAAAGTTTTATTTTTTATTTTTAATTTTTTTAAAGTCATTTTAAACTTATTTTAAATTATTTTTAATTTTATCGAATACTCTCAAAAACTAAAAATAATTTTAAAATGGACTTGATCAACTTTTAAACCAGTCCATACAGGCTCTGAGACTTGTCAACAACATCAAAGTACTATCAAAATGGGAGGGGGGGAAATCAAGAAAAGTTGAACAAATTTTGTTTTCATAGAATCAAACATTCAAACAATGACATACAATTACATGAATAGGAAATCAAAACCAAGCAAAGACCGAAAACAAAATTGCAATCATGAATTGAAATACTAACATGTAATAACATCTTCAACGGCGTATTTGTATAACTACCTCATCTGAAAACTTAACTTATCAAAAAATATATATATATTTCTAATAATTTAACTATGTCTGCAACACGACCCATCATGTGCAGGCCAGACTATTATATCCTCTCAATAGGGTGAGGAGAGAAAGACGAGATAAGATAAAGAAAATATGAGGAGACAAAAAAACCCATAATCGGAAGACGAAATGTTGTTGCTCCCGGAACCATCACCACCTCCTCCTCCGCCTCCCCTGCCACGCCGTTGTCCCATCACGGGATCGGAGAGGAGGCACACGGCCATCAGTACAATAAGAACTATGGTCATTTTAGATGTAATTGTCATCTTCTCAAAACTATGCAAAAGAATATAGGTCATGTAATAATTATATATGGTGTTTGATATATAGTTGTAAATTAGTAAACGCAATGCTACTTTTAATATATTTAACCTATGGCCGGTGGACGTGCTATGATGTCAAGATAGTACTCATTCTTTCAAATTTATGCGTATTTGACTTTGACATAAAATTTTAGAAAGATTTTAAATATAAAAAGTTTTAAATTAACCATTTGTGTGGCCATTCATTATTTTATTAAATATAAAATAAAATTTTAAAGTTAATTTTTGGATAGATTTTCAAAAAAATAATTTACATATGCTAGTTGTCTCTTAAATAAAGTTCGCATCTTAAACACAAAAAATCAACTAATTATACAAATATTCTTATCAGATTATTCACGGGCCCAACATTTTAACTTTTGATATAATTTCATTTGTTTTAAATCTACCTTAGAAATATAAAGTATATTGGTCACAAATTATTTTCGATACGTATATATTAATTCTTGAACACCCTTAGCGAAATTTCTAATTTCGCCAACAGAGAATCTATGGGGAAAGGATAGAGTTGCGATTATTTCTTTATATTTTTATATTAAGCAGTAACGGAGATAGAATTTTTATTAAGGGGTTCAATATCTACTGTTTAAATATGAAGAAAATCGTCACCTTATACATATACGATGTGATATTCCGGCGAAAGGGATTCGGATATTCTGTCCCTCTATCTCCATAGGACACTGTCCCTATATAACAAAATTGAACTCCTCTTTTGCTCAACAATACCATGATGGAAAACAAAGGGAAGCTAGCTAGATTAAACTTGAAGCCAATTATTACTGATTTGGTGGTACCACTGCCACTGTGAACATATTAACAGGTAAACGTGGTAAATGTGCAGGTTGGATTAAATTTGGGCATGTTAAAACAGATCAAATCAATAAACTGGCTATTGTTCAAGCAACTATAAATTTGGTCGAATTTGTGTTAACTAGCCACTTTTCGAGCCTGCCTTTGAAAAATAACTATTGTTCAAAAATTTAACGATGATAGATTTTAAACCTCACAGCGGCTATTTTCAATTATGGGGACTAAAATGATAGGAAATTACACCCAATGACCTTGGAAGTGATGAACAGACCTTCAAAGTCAAAAGTAAAAAACTTGAAATTTTTTTCCCTAGGACAAATAGGGTTAGAAGTTCAAGATTTCCACCGTTTAGGCTATTTTTATAAATCTGGCTATTTGTGAAATTTGCTCCAAAATTTGTTTGGTGGGTCAAAATAGATTAGGTCAAGATTGATCAAGAAAATAGTTATGGCCCAACCCCTAAAATTCCCTCTTTTTTAATTTGGAAAACAAATGTGATAACTATTTCTCCTAAATTACATAATTTTCAATCTCCAAAGTCCAAAATATCTTTTGTATGAACAGAGCAGGGAAATTGCTTCAGATTAGGCCTTTCTGATCTTTTCCTTGACTGGGATTTGCCAAGAACCAGAGAAGGGTTCTACAGGTAGGTGGTATAGTCACATAATGAGTGACAAGTGGTCAGTTAAACAACTTCTATCGAAAAGAAAAATTAGATGCATAGATTGAGATAACGAGATTATACTAATATACTCCTCTAGGTTGATTAAGAATGTTACGTTATTTGAACCAAACAAATTTGGTTCAAAATTAGTGTCTTTTTAGAAGATCAAGAAAATATAAATTATTATTTTGTAATGAGTGATCTATATAATTTTCTATAATGTCATTCCATGCTTAGTTGCATTTACTCCTAGCAATATATATTTGTACTAAACCAAACAATATAATTTACCATAAGAATCACAAATTAAAATGTAATATCATAAGTGGAGTCTGGAAGAGAATATATATAAATTTTATTTCTATCTTTGTGAGGTTGAGAAACTATTTTCGGTAGATACTCGACTCCAAAGAAGTCTAATCAAATTAAGATTGAAAGAAAAAGTGATAATAGGCTTAAAGTATTTATTTCTTCAAAATAGAAATGTTCAAACATATTTAATAGATATATTTTGTTAATCAAAAGGGCCCCTATAGCTCAGTGGTAGAGCGTCAGTCTTGTAAACTGAAGGTCTGTAGTTCGATCCTGCATGGGGGCATAGTATTTTTTCTTTTTTGGAAAACATGATTAAAAAAGTTACGTAAATTTTTTGACAAATAACATAAATTTATATGTAAAATCCACGAAATTAAAATAAATAGTAGATATGAACTCATTACTTTAAAGATATAATGGGTTTAACTCTAAGAACCTTAAATATTGAACCCATAAAATTTAAATTTTGAATCTATCTCTAAAAGGCGAAGATCGCCCAAAATAATATAAGCTCAACATCTGGTGGAATAAAAATTTGATGGGTTTGACTATGAAGTTATGATATCATGATAATATGAGAAAATTGATTCTACCTTAACCTCAAAAATTAACTCAAAAAAGTAAGAATTTTTAAAATTATATACGGATAATAAACAAAAAAGAAGTTAGAATTAATTATGAACTAATCGCTAGTTGTAACGACCCTTTAGGTCATTTTGTATACTATGACTTTTTATTTTATAAAAGACTCACCTCGTAAATTTTTAATGGATACTTTGGACTAATTGATAACTAAGGTTATTTAATTAAGAGGTAAATTTAAATAACTAATTTAATTAATGGGCTAAGTTGATAATTTAATTAGTACTCTATACCACTTATTCTGTATTTATTTAAAATAAAATGGAATAGGGTTTAATATTTTAATTGTTTATTACTACACAAAACTGAAACGAGAAAAGAGAGAAGACAAAACATACTGCGGACGACGGAAGCAGCCCAAGGTAACCACTGAAATCCGTGTAATGTTATAAGGATGTATTAGTATGTTGTATTGTTGACTTGAGGGAAAAAGGAACGAAAAAGCTAAGAAATTTTAGGTGCTAAAGTAGTCACTGCTCGTTTTTGATTTTAGGATAGGAACAAATTTTAGTTTTCTTTATTAGGAACAATTGAAGGCTTCTTCAGGTAAAGGAATATATATATATATATATATATAACCAATTCCTAATCCCTATGATTTTATATATGGATAAATGGTCATAGTATTATTATATTAATAATTGAATTGGATGAGAAATTGAAAGTGCAAACTTTTCATGGTTATTTTAACGTTCTAATTGTTTTGGGTGTTTTGAGGGCACCGAATTTTAGTTTCTATCATTAATTAATGATTAGGTGTAGATGATATATTTTTATCTATTAGGTAGATGATATTTGAGAAAATTGAGACTTAACCCTAGGCTTGAATTTTAGAGAATTGATTATAGAGTTGAGTTTGTTGTCGGGTCTAGGTTAAACATATAAATAATATTGGTGCCTACAGACTAGTTTACTTATAAATATTATATATTTGATAGATTGGAAACGTTCTGAGGCTCCAAAGAAAGGAAAGACATTGGTGGATTAGCTTGCTTGACTTCGGTTCTTCGATTGAGGTAGGTTATGGTTTTGTTCTATATCATAGATAGACTCTTAATAGTGATTGATATTCATTGAGTAATATGTGTGAAGTTTACTACACATTTAATTGTTGTGGTTTGGATGGTTGATATGTTGTTGTGATTGGTCTAAAATCTCGAGGCATGAAATCCATAATCTTGAACTTGTCCTATCAAAAATGGTGCCTTGAATAAAGAAGGCTTGATGAAATATTGTTAATGAAGTGGAATGTAATCATAAGGAATGATAAATTAATTATATTTGGATCGGGTGTCACGTTCCGACACGGTATATTTGGATCGGGTGTCACGTTCCGACACGGTATATTTGGATCGGGTGTCACGTCCCGGCACGGTAATATTAAAGGGAAATAAATTAAAATTACTTAATACTACCCAATCTCCAAAAACTAATATTTCAAAAGAGTTTGATGTGGAGGCTTGAGTCCTTATGTGTGATCTTGATATTATTGACTGGTTATGTACTTGTTCATTGGTTGCCACCTGTTAAGTGTTGTTGTTGATTTTTCACTATTATTTTCTGTATATTAATTTCTATTTTGAGTTGGCCGATGATACCTACTCAGTACATGTTGTCCTGTACTGACCCCTACTTGTATTTTTTCTTGTTAAATTTTGTGGAGTGCAGCGAGTGTTCCACAGACTTCGACTCGACCTCAGCTTTAGTCAGTCTCAAGATCATCGGATTTCAGGGTGAGCTATCCTTCTAGCTCGTGATGGATTCTCTCGGTTATGGCATAGTGTCTTTAGTTTTCAGACACATTTTGTTATTTGTTCATTTTGGTGCTTGATGTTTCCAGACTTAGTTTTAGATTTTAGATGTCCTTGATGTGATGATTTTCAGATTTTGGAGAACGTTATGTAGTAAACTCTTGTGGATTGTTAATTCTTACTTTATAAGTTTGAGCTACCGCGTTGTTGTTATACATTATAAGTTGGGGTTTACATCGTTGGTTCTCCCACCTAGGAGGTTAAGGGTGGGTGCCACTCATGATCCATTTTGGATCGTAACACTAGTCCGCCGCTAAATTATCATAAATCACTCAAATTATATAAGGATACTGCACAAAAAATTAAAATTAACTATGAACTTCATTACTGATTCATCGCCAAATTACTAGCTATAGCTAACATATCTTTTTGCTAATAATCCATCGTTAATCCATTCCTATATAAAATTAGTAACGAATCTTGCTATTTCGCTATAAAATTTGTCTATCTTCTTTTTAATAGAAGCGGAAGACAACTGTCATCCACCCACAGATCAATGTTTAACTACTAACAAAAGGAGCAATATATTGACTAGTGTTATTGAAAATCATGGATACCTAGGAGAATATTCTTGCCTTGCAATATAAGGAATTTTGTTTAATAATAATAAAATCATATGATTGTGAAGGGCCACAGAGTATTAAAACTGTTTGGTATGCTAAACTTGCTTAAACATATTCATCATAATTATTAATCCAATTATTAATAGAACCGGCGGGAGGCAGATCTGATTTGATTTGATGCAAAATTTATGAAAATAGAAATGACTTTTAAATTTTATTATTACATCTACAAAAATTTAAGATGAAAAACCAAAAATATTCTTCTACCATACGGAAAAGATCATTTATGCCCTTTCTTTTTATTTTTGGTTTACCATTGCTGATCCCGATATTACAAAATTGGTGTAAAAATATCCCTTCTCTTCAGGCCTTCCAACATGGCAAACATTAGTCCAAGTGAACTGATATTTCATTGAGGTAAATGTTACGTGACATGCCATCTCATCACCTCAACTTCATCGATCGTCTAGCTATGCTAGACTTTGTTTAAACATATTAATAAAAAATATTCCAGTAATTAAGCATGAAAAAAAACAAGATTCTACAAGATTTTATGCGCCTTAATTCTTAAGTCTAATAATTGTAAAATTTGTTTGATTTTTTTATTTCTTATGGAAAAGATACGAAATCAATGAGATTATTCAAATCACAAGACGCTTAAAAAGTGATCATCTTTATTAGCTTTATTTTATACCAAAAAGATTCTTACAAATTTTCGTATACGTTTGAACATGAATTAGATAAGATTTTTAAGAAGTAATACAATATTTAAAGTTTAATTGAAAATTGAAAGCTAAAATTGTTGGAGATGAAAGCACAATTCAAAGACCTTTAATATTTTTTAAGATTGTTCACGGGTATACATAGAGAAAAATGGGAAAAGTTGCTTATGAAAAAAGATAGTTAATTAATCAATTTGCCTTAAACTAGGTATTATTGGCTAAATACAGTGAATGGGTACATGAAAAATGACAAGTTGAACATGATTATAAGTCGGTACTTGATTGTTTCATTTGTGTGTCATTAGTTTTTGTTTTTCTCAAAATTGTCATTCACCAATCAAATATCAAAACAAGAAAATCCACAAAAATACGTAATTCTATAGTCAAAATAACATTTTTCATGAAAATGACTTTCATCTTACAAAATACCTCAGTACCAAGATGCTTTTTATTTAACCCCCTCCTTATAATGGAAATTAAACCCACTGGACGTGTGACACCCCTGAATAGGGCTGTACAAGACAAACCGATAAACCGCACCAAACCGACAAACCGAATCAAACCGGAAAAAAAACCCGACTAGTGGTTTGGTTTGACTAGGTTTGGTGTTTGAAAAAAAAACCCGACCATTATAGGGTTGGTTTGGTTCTAACTAAAAAAAGTCAAACCGAATTCAAACCGACCCGATTATAAATATACTACTCTTAAATTATGTTATACATAAAAATATTTATTAAAATATAATTTATAAATATTTTAATTTTTTTTCATAATTGTTTTTTCTTTCTTACATTTAGATTTGGACTTGAGAAACCATCTAAATAATATACAAAAAAAAAGCTCATCTTATAAAGTTATATTATAAAGTTAAAACTTCAAACAGTGTTCTGCCTCCATCTTATATGTTGATATTTTGTACTAGAATTCTTTTTAAGAAGCACCGCTCTTTGTTTTTTATTAGATACTATGGAAACCCGAAAAATCCGAAAAAACCCGAATAACCCGAAAAAACCCGAAAAACCTGAGAAAAATTAATATCGAAAAACCCGACTTTATTGGTTTGGTTTGGTTTATAGATTTAATAACCCGATACAAATGGTTTGGTTTGGTTTATAAAAAATCCGAACCAACCCGGTCCATGTACACCCCTACCCCTGAAAGAGGACGGGTTGATGAAGGTGAAGCAAAATTGGCAGGTTTCTAGCTAGGTTGGTAAGCTTATGACATTTTAATGGAATGCCACATTGGAATAAGAAAGGAAAGTGATCGATATGATGTAGTAGAACCGACAAGCATCTAGCTAGGCTGACAAGCTTCTGAAGATGAGGTTCAAATGACATCTTATGCAAATTTCACATAAGAATGGAAGAGGAAAGTGAGGACATTTATAATGCATAACTCAAGTTCACATGATACACGTGCTTTTGAGCTCGATAATAGCCCAAAGAATAAATCTTCAAGGTCTATCGAGCTAAGGGGGTGATAAGTGTCATGTACACTGATTTTGTAAGAAGTGGTGTGTGTGATACCTTGATGGAGGGTGGGTTGGTAAGAATGGATCAAGCAGGACTTGAAAGATTTCTAAGGTGACAAACTTCTTAATTAAATGAGGTGTATATGATGTTTTAGGTGAATTCCATATATATTAGATTAATAATAGAAAGTTAATAACTTTATAAAACACAGTTTAAATTTAAATGCATAGTTCATACACTTTCAGGCTTGATGATGGGATAGCCTAATAAGCAAATTCATGAGTCGTATTAGAATAAAGCAGACATGAACTTAGGTCGACTGAACTCAAGTCTTAGAGGGACTTCATCATTTGTCAAATTTTACCTACTAATACTAAGCAGACACGTTGTCAACAGCCCATGTTCCAAATTCTTGGTTGTTAACAATTTGATTGACTAATTAATTGTGATTTTCCCACCAACTTAAAGCTGATATAATTACCATATGGGATAAACATCTTCTTAATCACTTTAATTTGATGCCACTAATTTTCCATCAACTTTGAGAAAATTCAATTGGTGGATGTGACCCTACAACTATCAAGTTCTGTCTATATTTTTCCTGTCATGCACTAGTGTCCATATATTACCTATAGATTATCTACAACTTTCATAATTAGACATAAATAGTCGTCCTCTAAATAATAATCAATATATATATATATATATATATATATATATATATTTTATTTGTCTAATAAATGTCTGGTCAAATGGGTAACTTCCCCTTCCAATAATGATATGCTTGAAACTGACTTGAAACCTGACATTGGAAGGCTTATCTAGAAAGACTAAATGGAATATTAACTGACAACCTTAATTATCATGTGCTTAATCTTGGGTTTTCTATGTTCATACTACATAGTCACTTAACGTTCCATCACAATTAGATGGTTTTGAACAATTTATTTTTTCGCCGAACTCATTGTTTAAGTTAATTAATTAGTCACTATCACTAATGACTTTGGCAAAAAAGTTAACCAACATATTTCGAATTTTCTATAACATATATAATATTGAGACGGTCCTGATGGAGGGCAGGCTTAGAAGGTGGTATAGGTTAGTAAGCTTTCGAATATTATGGGGTAAATATGATACATTAGCCAAATACCACAACGAAAAAGAAAGAGAAAAAATAATTTCTACATGGTACGACGTATGAGAAATTTTGGATTCAATGATGACAAAATAACCTAAAAAATAAATTCGTGAGATTTATTGGGCCAAAACAAACAATACGTGGTATAAGCATGTGTTATATGACAAATATCATAGCAAAGTCGGACCTCCATACTACGATGATGATGGCAGATGAGGATGGATCAACAAGAAGGATTGACGAACTTCTAGATTGGCAATCATACCTCCATAATCGTGCATAAGATCATATCTTTAAGACTTAAGATATTTTAATAGGAGATATGTGAGGTATTATATAAGTAGCGGTACACTCGTACAAATTTTTATAGGAATTTTGGCTCGATGATGATATAGATCAAGAGATAAGATTTGTCGAGTCAAATAAATAATAGTGTCATGAAATTGTCACAATGATCGTATAGAAGTGTTAAACTTCAAACAAAAACGGTATGCATAGCATGTTGTGGTTTGGGTTCGATGATGGCATAGATCAAGAGACTTCTGTTGTTGACTTCTGTTGTTTTAGGAGAGTTTAATATATTATTATTTGATACGTTTATTTTTTATTCTTTTTGGCAAAAATAAGAGTTTTTTCTAACAACGGAAGTATTAGATAGTCGTTCTCTATGTGCCTTTCATGGGTCACGAATTTGAATCGTAACACTTTGATAATATATTTTTTAAAAATGTTATCTAGTAGCTAGTCTATATATTATATGCAGATCTGCAAGTGATTTTATTTGATATTTTGGAGGAATGTATTGGACATTATCTTTAGATTAGTTGAAGTGTTATAGTCCATTTGTTGTTAATTATGTCATCAATTAAATCATCATACCAACTATTTCCAAATCATACAATAACAACATAACATACTGAACAGGATAATTTTATAAGTGGGGCTTGAAAAAGAAAAAATATATATACAGATGTTATTTTTATTTTTATGAGATAGAAAAATTATTTTCGATCCTCGAAAACTATTATATCTAAATCGTTTTTCAATATAGACAGAAAAAGAAGTAGGGAATTCAACAAGAGAATGTAACAAATATGTAACAAATTGTAAACTTATGGAATTAATGGTTAGTTATATATCAAAAGTCACCTGTGCTCACCTGCTAAATGTGTATGCACATGGAGGGGTCTTAAATTAATTAATTATATATAATCAGTTTTTTAAAAAAATATTTAAACTTGAAAATGACATTAAACATTTAAACTACGTACCAAAATTATTTCATTATACATTGTTAAACCTGTCGTGCTATATTTCCTATTTAGTTGTTGTGCTTACTAAAAGTCATTGATTCAAAATAGTCGTCGTTATTTTAGAAAACTAAGATATAATTAATAAATAATTTCCACTTTTACCTTTACTCAATAAATATGAAGAGAGGTTTATAATGTGGTAAAAAAAAAGTAGTATTAAATTAAAATCAAGGAATAAATAAGAAAATTTTAGACAAATTACCCTTTTAGTTGATGTTTTCTTAAGAAAAGTATAAAAAAAAAATTGACAAACAAATTGGACCAGAATAATTAATTTTTTTACAAACTTATTAAAAAGTATGAGAAAATAATATTCGCCGGTTAAAAATTAAAGTATTTGAATTACTTGATGCCCCAGATATCGAACACAAGTATATATAACAATGAAATAAGACTTCACTATATTACATAATGATCTTTTATATACTTAAAAATAAAAGTAATATTTTTACATGGAGAAAAAGAGAGGAAAAATCAGCCATGGTAGTTGACTAACATAGATAAAGGCACAAGACAAAGTCCTTTCTTCTTCAAGTCTGTATAGCCATTAATTTTGTCTAAAGATACATTGCCTCTTTCTACTTTTTGCACTTCTTGAAATTGTCTTGAGCTACCTTCATTTCCCTACAATATGATCCAAAAATTATGAAAATAATAATACTAAAAAATATTTTATTATAAGGGTACTTGTATTATTTTATTCATTTTTATCCATCTAAAATAGTACGTCAGAAAAAAAATGATATGATGTAGCTTAATCTAATTGAGGATACATCGCAAACAATATTTACTGACTGACAGACCACAATTATCGACAAAATAAATAGTACTTTAGTTGTGAGGGGTGGTTTGGATATTCTATCTGCTCATGTGTGACACATTTTTAACCTGCTCAAATCCAATCCAATCCAATCCGATCTATTTGCGAGCACTAATTGTGGTAAAGTTCTTCTATGGACTATATAAAAGAACCCCTAAAAATAACTAAAGAAAAAGAGCAAAAATTGAACCTCTTATATTATAGAGTACATTACCATAAAATTTCCAGTGCAATTTTCTTTTCTTCTGTAATTGATCTCCATCTTCTTAAAGTTGTTTACCTATTGATAATCACACAAGAAATCAATACAACCAGATGTTGAACAAATAATGATATAAATAGTGTAAGCAATTAAAGGTGTGTTTAATCTAACTATTTAAATTCTTTGATAAAATAGTCACACAATTAACTAGGGTAAATTTCACAAATAGACACTTTCAACGTCTAATAACTAAAAAATGATAATTGTCACGTAATTTCAAACTCCACAGATAAAATCTCACTTTCTGTGGAATTTGAAACTCTCGGATAGTGGCTATTTTTCATATACAAAACTAAAAAATGGTCAGTAAATGCTAATGTCTACCATATATCAATTGTATCGAACCAGAAGGCCTAAGTTCAAATCTCACAGTCATCCGAAGAAGAAACTAGAATTTTCACATGTTTGCCCTATCAAAAACAAATCAGGCTCATAACATGTTGAAAACATAATATAATCAAATAACTACAAAAATATACTTTCATAACATGAGATAGTTACACTGCTCAACTGCAAATATCGACCAAGTAGAATTAAAAAAAAAAAGAACCTTAGGACTGTTGATAGGTGAACTAGCAGTGTCTTCCAAATCAGGATCATTGATTTTCTTGTTTCTTGGTAATTTCTTTAAATGCAACTTCTTGGAAGCAACTAATTGATTGTAATTTGTATTACAATAATTGTGCTTCCATGGAGAAATATTAGAAGAAGCATCAGACAATAAAGAATAATTAGGGCCAAAATTATCATCATCATTATCATAAGTTTCCCTTTGGTTATTCATTAATGAAAAATCCTCCAAATAAGTTGTCCATCCACTCTCTTCTTGTTGTTCATCTTCATTTGTTGATGATGATGATTTATATTCACTTTGGTTCATTCTTGATTTTTTTTTCTTTTTTCTTTGAGGGAATTCTTGGAAATTGGAATCTGAGTTTTGTGAAAATGAGTTGATATAACATATATAGAGAGGAAAAATAGGAAGGAAAAGAAAAAGGGGACATGGAATCTTGGTGTAGGGGGAAAAGTTAAAATCAATTGTTTCATTTCATTAAAAAAAAACAAAGGAAAGCAAGATAATGTGGGGCTACTACTCCGATTAAGTCTCGAGTTCGAGTCTTGATATAAAAGAAATTTTTGATAGAGAGCACTTACCCTCTAATGGACCTAACACAGTGCGAATTCAAAATAATCAAATTCTAATATAAATATCAGAAACACGAGAACCAAATAAAAATAAAAAGAGATAACGTGCAGAAATGGAAAGGAACATTTCAAGGAAGATAGAGATATTTGGTTGACCTTGTGGATTAAAGTGTTACTTTAGGCATTATTCTATATGTTTGTAACACTGTGATTATTAAGATGATAAAATTAATTCATAAAAATTTAATTTTTTTTTAAAAATAATTTGAGCAGATTATGATCAATTATTTTTATTAGAATATAGGGAGTAATTGACAAAGACAATACATTTTTCTTTGGCCGCATACTTATCTAAATAATTTTTGTTTATTTATTTCTCGATCAATGTTTAATATTTTATGTTACGTCTAATTAATTAAATTTAAATTCACACATTGCCTAATTTATTTTTTGGGTGGTACTCCCGAATCCGTAAATGGAAAGGTGTTTATCATCTTGTGACTCTTAATTTTACATAATTATTTTATTGTTTGAAAAAAAAAGAAGGTTTACTTGGGAAATGCTACATGAATCACGCCAATATTTTCTTAATTTTCAGTTTATAATTGGGAAGAAACTATTGGCCAAAAATGTTTTCCTTTAAACAAGAGGTATGTTTAATTGTTTAATGGAAAAGATAAAATATATGAAACGATTAAAAAAATATGTATAGAATCATTATTTTGTTAAATATTATTATAAAAAATATATAATAAACATAATAATAAAAAATTAATTCCACAATAACATAATAATTATACTGAAATATTATTACAGTGAGATCTGACTATCATTTAAATAGCAAATTAAAGGGTCTTTCATTATTTATGAGAGGGAAAATAAATTAAATTACACAATAAGAACAGATCTAACATCACTATCCAACTCAATCTCAAAAAATAAAGAGAAGCATAAACAATTATGTTTTCTTAATCAATTAATTTTTAATCTTAGAAGAAGTTGTCCAAGCAAACAGCTAGCTTTGTGACCACAATAATGATGTTTAGGGTGATTTTGGCATTGTGAATTTGTGATAACATGTCATGTCAAAAAAATTGATTTTGAGCCAAGAATCAGTCTTTTTATCTCATAAAGATAGATGTAAAAAAATCGTGTATATCCTATCCTCTCCAGACATATTATTTGCACTTCTGCCCCTACTTTATGTTGGCTTTTAATGTATGTCTTTTATAACAAATAAGTTTATATTTTCGTATCATAATATCCTACAAGTTATATTCATACATGACTTCAAAATGTATTCACTAAGAGGCATAAGTTCAATTGCTAAAGGACAAACATTATAGACCAATTCATTTAAAGGTCAATTTATTTGGAGGAGAAAACGTATAATTAAATGTCCTCAAACCTCACTTATATATATACTAAATATGTTGTTATTGTTATTTTTTATTTTTGGAATCGTCTCTTGAACAAATAAGGCCCTTAGCTACGTCAAGCTACTATTGATCAATCTTATTCAGACACATCAATTAGACATTTTCCTTATCAAATTGAGAGGAAAAACTTGGCAAATTAACTAAGAGAATCAACCATTTTGCAAAGAGAATTAATTAACAAAACGTTTGTCATAATCATAAGAATTAAAAATAAAATTAGGTCATGCCTATTAATATCATATTAGTAGAAATGGCACCAGGCAGTTGCTTTAAGTATTCCCATTTGAAACATATTTCATTTTTAAAATATTATTTAAAATTTAGCTAGTCTTAACAATCTTCAAGATGACATTGTTGAACTATACATGTTTTATGTTGGATTGAGATCTTCAAACCTCTGAGCTGGAACTTTTCAAACTTCAGCCCTAGCAGTCTGAAACTGAAATTGCCCAAGTCTAACTTCAAATTTGAAAATTTAAATTTTGAAGTAGCTATAATAACAATAACATACTCAATATTATTTTACAAAGTGTGATTTGAGGAGGGTAATAGTCCAATGCAGTAAGCAAAAAGAAGTAATCAAAATAACAAAAATAACTGATAGTAACAAAAACAACAGTCTGTAACAAGACAGTAACTACAACAAAATAATATGATAGTTGAAGACAAAAAACAACAAATACTAACTGAATGGAAGGACGAGAAGCTACGAAAGCAACACTACAACTACTAGAATGGATGACAAAAAAGACAACATACTACCCTAATTTGTTTCCTCCATAACATCATTTATATATCTAAGGTCATGTCGTTAGTAAGTTGAAACTGTGTTATGTCATCTTTAATCACCTTTCTTCAATACTTTTTTGATATACATCTATGTCTCCTGAAACCCCTAATAGTCAGTTCTCACACCTCAAAAGTGGGGCATCCAAACATCTCCTCTTCATGTGTTTAAATCATTGTCACAGTCTCGCTTCCTCCATTTTGTCCTCTATTAAAGTTACTTCCACCTTTTTCCAAATATCCTCAATTTTAATCGTATTGCTTTTAGTAAATCCAGAATTCCATCATTATGTCCTCATTTTTGCAATCTTTTAAATATGAGAGTTCCTCGCTATCCTTTAAATAGAGGTCCCAAATGATTATTTGGTTATGCTTTAAATAAGGGTCCTTAAGAATGTGAAGTTACACTCTCTGGTAAATTTCAACAAAGCCCACATAAATTAAGCTATCTTATTAAAATACAACTTATCCTTACCTGAATTTAAGATAAGAAGAAATTCTTCATTGGTAGCAAAAGGTATGGAAAGCCCAAGATGATTTGGGTCCAAACAAGGTCCAGATAACTATGATTTGGGAAAATTATCTAACTAGGCAAAATTTGTAACTTATTTAGTAAAAATAACTATAGTTTAAAAATATTATAAAAAAACAATATTTTAATTATATAGAAAATTAATGGTATTCTAAGTTAGTTCCTAAATTACCTCATATTAAGGCCACATTTTAAACACAAAATTGAATTTTTTTTCTCTCATTCAATTCCTCACACACGTTCTCTCTCCAATTTTCACAATATTTCAAAAATAATTTTTTCTATCTCTCATCAAATTTTCTCTTTCTTTGGTTCTTCAATTTTCATTATCCCGCTTCTCTCTCATCCAAGTCTCTCTTTCTTTTTCAGAGATTGAAAAACAATCTCCTTAAAGATTTACACAACACATAAGCATACAACTTCTGTATCAAAAAGCATGCAAACATATAAACATAAAAATTTGAAATAGATAAGCATACAATTTTTTTTTTCAATTGTTGTATCAAAATCAAAATGTATTCAAAATAAAACTTTGAAATGTTGTATCCAAAACACTTTGAATTCAAAATAAAACTTTTAATTTTTGGTGTTCAAAACAAATTGAATTCAAAACTTATTCCAAGCAAATTCACGATTCATCATAATTTACTTTAACTAAACTTTTGAATGAATACCCGATTGATTTTAGCTCGGAGATTAAATTGGAATTGTCTGGCAATTAGGTATTTATTTCAACAAGTTTTTTCGATAGATTATCTCATACGAATCCATTTTGTATTCAAAATCTTTTTCATTGATATCGATCTCCTTTTTGTTCAGCAAAAATCTTGATCAATTGTCTTGCCTTCTATGAAAAAGGAGGATCATCAATGGAGAATTCATAGTCTCTATTAGAGGATGAGGAAGACGAGAGAATTAACCTTTGTAAGCGCTAATTGTTGCCTATTTTTATCTCCTAATATGTAAAGTAAGTAATAATATATTTTCAGAACTATTTACCTAATTTGAAAGATTCTCTCCCCTGATTTTCTCTAATTTGTTATTTCTTAATTGTATTCTATTAAGTTAAACAAAAGAAAAAAAATACATAAATCAACCCATAGCAAACTAAAATATAGCTACAACAACAACCCAGTGAAATCCCACAACATGGGGTCTGGGGAGGGTAGAATGTACGCAGACCTTACTCCTACCAAGGTAGGACGGTTGTTTCCTAGAGACCCTCGGCTCAGTAAAAGCATAAATGCATAAATGCATAAGAATAGGAAATTAAAAGTTTTATGAGAAAAATAACAAACAAATAACGAATAGATAACAAATAAATACAAATAAATAAATACAAATAACAAATAACGATTAAATAAATAATGATAGCGTCACAGGTTCAATAGAGTAATCAAAGCATAGAAAGTAATAAATAATAACATAAATAACAGAAATCAGAATTCACAGCGAAAGAGATCGTAATGCACTACTACGCCTATGAATAGAGAAGAAAAACAAGACTATGAACTAGCATTCTACCCTAATGTGGGTCCTCCACACCCTCCTATCTAAGGTCATGTCCTCTGTAAGCTGTAACTGTGCCATGTCCTGTCTAATCACCTCTCCCCAATACTTTTTCGGCCTACCCCTACCTCTTCTGTAACCATCCATGGCCAGCCTCTCACACCTCCACACTGGGGCATCTGTGTCTCTCCTCTTCACATGTCCATACCATCTCAGTCGCATTTCCCGTATCTTGTCTTCCACCGAGGCCACTCCTACCTTGTCCCGAATAGCCTCATTTCTAATCCTGTCGCTCCTGGTGTGCCCACACATCCATCTCAGCATTCTCATCTCAGCAACTTTCATCTTTTGAATGTGAGAAGTCTTAACTGGCCAACACTCCGCCCCATACAGCATAGCCGGTCTAACCACCACTTTATAGAACTTGCCCTTAAGTTTTGGTGGCACATTCTTGTCACAAAGCACTCCGGAAGCGAGCCTCCATTTCATCCACCCTACCCCAATACGATGTGTGACATCATCGTCAATCTCCCCGCTGCCTTGCATGATAGACCCAAGATACTTGCAACTACTTCTCTTTTGGATGGCCTGAGCACCAAGCCTCACTTCAACGCCAACCTCCTGAGGTATCTCACTGAACTTGCACTCTAAGTACTCTGTCTTTGTCCTACTCAACTTAAACCCTTTAGACTCCAAGGTATGTCTCCAATCCTCCAGCTTAGCGTTAACTCCGCGGCGAGTCTCATCGATCAGGACTATGTCATCCGCGAAAAGCATACACCATGGCACCGCATCTTGAATTTGTCGCGTCAATCCATCTATCACTAAGGCAAATAAAAAAGGACTAAGAACTGATCCTTGATGCAGCCCCATCACCACTGGAAAGTGCTCTGAGTCCCCTCCTACTGTCCTTACCCTAGTTTTGGCTCCGTCGTACATGTCCTTGATCACCCTAATGTATGCCACAGGTACACCTTTAGCCTCCAAATATGTCCATAGTATTTCTCTTGGAACTTTATCATAAGCCTTTTCTAGGTCGATGAATACCATATGCAAGTCCCTCTTCCTCTCCCTATGCTGCTCCACCAGTCTCCTCATAAGATGGATGGCTTCTGTAGTTGAGCGTCCCGGCATAAATCCAAACTGGTTCTCTGAAATAGACACGTCTCTCCTCACCCTCATCTCTACCACTCTTTCCCACAGTTTCATAGTATGGCTTAGTAGCTTAATACCTCTATAGTTGTTGCAACTCTGGATATCCCCTTTGTTTTTGTATAGAGGGATCATTACGCTGGATCTCCATTCTTCGGGCATCGTTGCCGTTTTAAAGATGACATTAAATAACCTAGTCAACCACTCCAAACCTACCGAGCTCGTGCTCTTCCAAAATTCCCCAGGAATCTCGTCAGGTCCGGTTGCTCTTCCCCAGCTCATCCTACGAACGACACTCTTAACCTCCTCGACCTTAATACTCCTGCAATACCCAAAATCGCGACGCCTCCCTGTATGTTCTAAATCTCCCAACACAAAGTCTCTGTCCCCTTCCTCATTCAAAAGTTTATGGAAATAGGACTGCCATCTCTGTTTAATGAGGGTCTCGTCTACCAATATTTTTCCATGCTCGTCCTTAATGCACTTCACTTGGTCCACATCGCGTGCCCTTCTCTCCCGCGCCCTGGCTAACCTGAACAATTTTCTATCCCCACCTTTCTTTTCTAGTTCAGCATAAAGGCGTTCAAAAGCTGTTGTTTTTACCATCGAAACCGCCGACTTCGCCTCTTTTTTCGCTATTTTATAAAGTTCCATATTCGTCCACTTCTCCACCTCATCTGTGCTTTCTATCAACTTTGCGTACGCCATCTTCTTTGCTTTCACCTTTTCTTGCACTTCTTCGTTCCACCACCAGTCTCCTCGATGCCGACTACGACTACAAATCGAGACTCCCAACACTTCCCTTGCCACAGTCCTAATACAACTAGCCGTCCTATCCCACATATTGGTCGCATCCCCATTACTATCCCAAGCCCCCATGACCTTCAACTTCTCTCCCATCTCCAGGGCATTTGTAGTGGTCAAACTCCTCCATCGAATCCTAGATCGATCATCCCCGACCCTCTTATTCCTCATCATCTTGATTCCTAAATCCATCACCAAAAACTTATGTCGGGTTGTAAGGTTGTCTATCGGAATGACCTTACAGTCTTTGCACAGACCTCTATCGACCTTTCTCAGGAGTAAAAAGTCTATCTGAGTCTTAGCCACCGAACTATGGAATGTTACCAAGTGGTCTTCCTTCTTTGGGAAAATCGAATTGGCTATGACCAACCCAAAAGCTCTTGCGAATTCCAAAAGTGAAATGCCTCCTCCATTTCTGACCCCGTAGCCAAAGCCTCCATGCACATCATCGTACCCTCTTGAAATAGACCTGATGTGCCCATTGAAATCTCCTCCCACGAAAAGCTTCTCAGTAGGTGGTATACCTCCCACTAACTCGTCCAAATCCTCCCAAAAGCGCCTCTTATCCTCCTCTCTTAAGCCCGCTTGTGGCGCATAAGCACTAATAATGTTGAGTGTGCTTCCTTCAACGATCACCTTAATCGACATCATCCTATCGTTGACTCTCCTAACCTCCACCACCTGATCCCTTAGATCATTGTCTACTAAAATGCCTACCCCATTTCTATATTTTGATCTACCTGAAAACCAAAGCTTATACCCGTCTACCTCCCTAGCTTTAGAACCTACCCATTTGGTTTCTTGGACACAACCTATATTAATCTTTCTCTTCTTTAGAATCTTAACTAGCTCTATGGATTTGCCTGTTAACGTTCCAATGTTCCAAGAACCAACTCTCAGTCTAGACGCTCCTTTAACCCACTTACCCCTCCTTACCCTCGTCCCCGACCCCGTCCCTGAAAGAGAACATGACCTTAGTCTACCATCACTATCTAAAGCCACGAAAATACGTAGGAATTAATAAGTTATTCAAAAATTTAAAGTTACCAAAATACAACGATAAGTGTATGAACAAAAATATAGGTAAACCGGAGGTACCAACTCCAGTTGAAAAGAACCTGATTCAAGCCGAAAACACTGTTCACGCCGGAAACACTGTTCACACCGGAAACACTGTTCACGCCGGAAAACACTTTTCACGCCGGAAAAAAGGAAAACCGCGAGACGACGTCGGAAATCAATAGATCTAGGCCAAATCTGAACAGATCTGGAGGTATTCGTTGGAAAACAAGCAAAAAAAAATAAAAGAAAAAGAAAGAAGAAGTAGTAGTCCGGATCTGAATCTGGAAGTTCTCCTGTAATCAGTCCAACAACCGGAAGAAGCAGGCAAGCACAGTGAAAGTGCGATGAATATAGCTATTTTCAATAAATATTGAAAGTGTAGCTAAGAGATACTATTAAATGCTAAAATGTTGTTGTTTTTAAAATTGTCCCTCTTTTATTCAAGCTGAAAGAAAATTTCCGGGATAACTTAATGAAGTTCAATATTTCTTACGTCTCAAATTATTTATCATATTTTTTTTACACATTTTAAAAAAAGATTTTTCATCTATTTATTTTTTACTCGTCCACTATATTAAAAATACATTGCATGTGTCACTGTTTTGATGGACTTATTTTAAGTAACTTATAAATTGAAAACTGCTTATAAGTTTTTTTAAAAATAAGTAGGTGCAACCCAACTTATTTTTTTTTTGACTTATAAGATGTTTACAACTTATAAGTTGTTTAAAATAAGTTCATCCAAACAAACCCAATTATTTGTTGAGGCTTATTTTAAGCACAAAATGACTTTAAATTGGCTAGCCAAACACTCAAAAAAGATGAAAACAACTTATAAGTCCATCTAAACGGGCTCTAAATAAATTAATATGAATATATGATAAAATACCATATCAATCATTATTTTTGAGAATCGGGTGAAATTCAAATTGGACATTTAAAAATAAATGGAGGGAGTATTAATTTGGAGGAATTCTCGATTATTTTAACCTTGATTATGTTAGACGATATAATTCTTTTATTATTAAATAATTATTTTATTTATCAGTCATAATTAAGATATTTATAATTTTTAGAACAATTAGTACTAAAGGTGAAGTGAGAAAAAAATTATTAAAATTTATCTTAGACTTTAAAAATAATAAATAATAAAAAAATGATTTTTAAAAATTACGCTAAATAATTTGAGACGGAAAAAAATATGGGTTGGATATCTGTATATTGTAATGCTAAAGCTGAACACATTAATTTTGGTGTGTCCACAATTTGCAAGGCAAGTACCCAAATCAGAGACGCATTAATATAAAGCAAACAGCCTTTTTTTTTTCCTTTCATTAATGCAAAAGTATTAATGCAGTGCTTGTTTACAGTAAGAATAGTACTTACTATTTCAAGATACAAAATTTATTGTTAAAAATAATTGGCAATTGACAATGAAGACGCCGATGATAATAATAATAATAATTCATACTATATTAAAATATAAAGATTCTTAGAAATATTGATTGAATTTTTCGTCATTCATTAAAAGACTTTATAATAGACATAATTGTTATTTACTATTTTTTAAAAATTATTTTTATTTAATTATTATCATAATATTAATAAATTTGAAATTAATTAAAATTATAACTATTAAATCTTTACCTGTTTGTAAATATAAGAATTCATATCTTCTTCTTCTTCTATAATTGAAAAAAATATAAAAAAAATATATAGAAATACAACTTAATAAATTATTAAACAAATTAATAACTCTCATTTTCATCATTTAAGTAAATATTGTATTCATTTTTAGCGTTAATTGTTATTTTTAATGCTAATAAATTGACGTGGCATATACATGCAACATATGTGTACTAAAATTATAAGAACACATTTTATTTTTCATTAAATGAATATAATATTACATATATTGCAACTTCAATCGCAATATTATATACTTCATTTTATTTATATGTAATTTTTTATATTGAAGTGACACACACATTGCAATGTCCCAATGTATTATACAGTACTATATTAAAATCATACTTTTTAGTTTTCATATCAGTTTTTTTTAATTGTTAATTATTTTTTATTTGTGGGGTACAAGGAAGTAATAATTTCTATTGATTTTTTATTGCTAAAATAGTTTTTTATGAGAAATCAAAAAGGCCAGAAAAAAACAGATTAAAATTCCGTTACCGGGAATCGAACCCGGGTCTCCTGGGTGAAAGCCAGATATCCTAACCGCTGGACGATAACGGATTTATGTACAGATTATGTAGAATATTGTTTACCTATATTAAAATAATGAAGGTTATTAGAAATATTATTTAAACTTTTTGCCTTTCCTTGAAAGAATTTGTAATAGACAAAATTGTCTTTTCACATTTTTCTCTAATTAAAAGTCCTAAATACTATCGACATTATAGACCTTTTTGTTATATTATTTTATCCCAAATTTTTAATACTTTATATTAGATTTTTATTTGAACTATACAATGATTTATTTTTTTCGATAATCCGTAATCATCTTCGATATGTTTTAAACTAAATCTAAATTAGAAGACAAAATCAATAACAATAACAATAACAATTATAATTATGGCTTTATTTTAAGAAGGTAAGTATAATTAATTTATTCAATTTTAGTATTAGATTTTAACGGTAAACTCTTATTCATGATTATGTTTTTTTTATTGAATTGTTATAATATTTTTGTCTATTTAAAAATTTATATAGAGATGAATAACTAGAGACATTGATGTAGATACTGGTTAAATATTCAAGTGTATGAATTTCGATATTGGTTAAATCTAGTTCTGAGGGAAACATGAACTTTTTATTGAATGCATAATTTGACATAAAAAGATTTAATTACTTATTGCAAAGCTAAATTAAAGTTTGAGCGTGCATTTTTTTAAAAAAAAAAAATCAAAAAAAAAAAACATGATAAGAATGTTGTAGTCAACTTTTTTTTTACAAAAAAGGAATTCTCAACTCCATTATTATTTCTTGTTCTGGATCCCTCAAAATTTTTTGCATTCTTCTTTTTTCAGATTCGAGATTTATCAGAAATAGCCAAGACCCCCACTTTGTAGGACTACACTAAATATAATATTGTTATTTTTATAGTTATTTGTCAATGTTAGAACTTGTACTTTAAAATTTGATTCTTAAACTTTTCACTATTTGAATTATATTAAAAGTTCTAACATTTAAGACTTTAAAACTAAAGACAACAATAAATATATTTTCAATCTGAATAAAAATTACGTGTATAAAACTATATAAATATGTTATATTTATTCTTTAATATTTGATTTGAAGATCCTGCGCATAGCGGGAGCCTTAGTGCACCGGATTGCCCTTTTTATTTGATTTGAAGTCTTAAAGATAATAACATATTTGATATATAGTATTATCTATATCATTTATATAGATACAACATTTATTTTAATGTCAATTGACATTTTTTAATAATTTTATTAATTGACGTGAAACACACATACACAAACTAATATACTAAATTAAAAGCATCATGACAAAGATGTCAAATACAAATCACATGCGTCTTAAGAGAAGGTAATAAAATAGCTTATTATCTAACAAATATACCACTAGACAGTGGAAGTATTGAATTCCAAACCTTCCAACAATTGGATAGTACTAAAGTAAAGAATGTTTTATTGGGATCTAATTTTCTTTTCTATCTGACAGCACAAATAAAGAAATAGAAAGAAATTTAAATAGGATGAATCTGCCTTAGAAAAAATAAGTCTCCTTTTTCTGATAGAATTTGACCTATTGACATGAGCTGCATACAGAGAAATCTGAGTGATAAATTATAATGTATCATACATGAGACTGGAAATAATCAAGATAGGAAAGCAAACACGAAAAAATAGAAGAGAGAAGGCAATGGAGTAATCGAGCTAAATATCAACATGAAGAAACAAGCAACAATAAATAATATCAAAACAGAGGACAAATAACAACAAAGGATGGATGCAACATACTATGCCTAACATGAAGCAATTTTCAAACGCTGAATCCATCGGTGCCATTCTAAAGTTGACATCAACTTTTATTTAGACACTCTTAACTAGACTTTGTTCATTTTAAACACCTCATGTCATGCCTCGTTGTCTCATTTTGACATTTTTTTAACAATCAAATAAATATATAAAGTGTATGTAATACAGTCGTCAATGATATATCAAAATAGCGAATTAAATAAATACACATGTGATATATATACCAAATATAATTGTCAAATAATCATTTTTTAGTTAAAACAAAAGTGTTTAATGATTGATTGACATATGTCATTTTTTATTCAAAAAAATAAAATTAACCCAACTCTCCATCCAGATCGTCTTCTGCACAAACCTACCCCAACCCCTACCCCAACCCCAACCCACGCCAGCTAGATCGTCTTCTCCGCTCCTATCCACCATAACTCCAAAATTACCTATTTTCACCACCTCACCCCATCGACAACCCCTTTAATTACTTATTTTCTACCACTCCAACCCCACCCCCACCCCATTTGCCTTTCTTTCCATCTCTTTTGCCCCCACCCTCCCCTCATTATTTTATTCTTCTTCCAGTTTTTTAAATTATATTTTAATTTTTTTCTTTTTTGTTGTAAATTTTGTTTTGAGAACTATTTTATTGATAGTAATTTTTCAGTAATAAGGTTCCGACAAATATAACATTCTTCTTCTATTTTATTTTCTTAAAATTTTCGTATTTTGTTCTATTAAATATTTTCAAAATTAATGTGATAATTTTTTTTTTCTTATAAATATTTTCAAAATTAGTGTGATGTTTCTTTCTTTGTTTAAAAAAAATGTTTTGTAAGGTTTTTCATCATGATTTTTTCGGTGGAAGGTGGAGCATGTAGTAGGCATAAAGAGTGAAGAAGAAAAAGGGCGAAAAATAATTAAAAAAGACTATCCTCACACGTTCGAAATGGATATAGCATATGCAATATGCCAAGTTAGCCAAAAGTGTTAAATTAACACATTGAAACTTTATTTGAGATGTTTAAAATGAACAAAACCTAGTTAAGATGTATAAATGCAAGTTGGTGCCACCTTTAGGAGACCACCGAAGGACGACTCAACCATTTTCAAATTACAAACAAATGTAACGGAATAACAACAACAAGGTATGTGAATCAAATTACATAATATAAACAGGCCATTTACACATTAGATACTCGATCTTTAACTATATTTAAGTTCATTGTCAGTCTGGTTGCCACAAAAGAACAAATGGGAATTGAAAAGTTGGATCGTCATTTTCAATTGCTAAATTAGTATTCTTGTATCTATCGTTTTCGATTTTGTTTTTCCTTTTTGATAATGTGGATTGGTTTTGCTTTTAATAAAATTGCACGTGACTATATAATTTAATTTAAAAAAAACAAATTTCATAAGTGAACATTGACTGCCATCTTCCTCCCCTTAACTCAACCCTAATCCCTTTATTTTATATATAAAATAGTTTTGCAATAATATTTTTTAATTATTTGACAAATACAAAAAGAAAAAAAATTCACTTATTTTTCAAGAAATATTTTCAAAAACAATAATCGAGTAAACCATTTTCCTTTACACCAAACATACCCTTAGTTTGATTTCAATCAAGTGTGGTTATAACTTTTTCCCTTTGTTTCATCAAAGTTATAACGTTCTTTCCTCCGTCTCATGTTAACGGTCACGTTAGATCAAAATAATTGTACCAAAACAACTATCTCTTTAAAAATTCAAGACTAAAGATGATTGTTGTTTTTAATTAAATATAAGCCCTTAATATTAAAGAAGAATGTAGGGTGTTTAAGAAAAAATAATTAATTGTAACTATCTGTGTCGGTCGTCAGGAATAAGCCAATGGGAAAAGATTTTGGGCCAAAAAACTTCGGGTAGTAACTTCGAAAAAACTTAGCCTCGACCAGACTTGGACGAATTCTGAGTGAGGTGAAATCTAAGGTGATCATGTGAATGATGGAAGGTCAAATCTCTAATTTGATTGGACAGGTTGATAGCCAAGATGATAGGAGCATTTATGGCTTCGCGAAATAGCATTCGAGCTAGTAAAACTCTCGAAATTGAATTTAGCGTGAAGGGTATATTGTAATACGTTTTGAAAAGAGGGTATGTTGTGAAATGGGGCTTGAAGCTCAAACTTCGAGCTCTCTATTTCCGTTCAACCCGCTAGAGTGGCCCCACCAGAGCGGGGCAAACGTGAATTAAGTCGAGAAAACCCCCCAGAATAGTCTTTTTCTGCAAAAACAGTTCCTGGGACTTTAGGAGGCGACCTAGGGCGATTTTTATCAATTTTTCACGGATTTCCATGCTTAATGTAAGAATTTTACTCCCTAAATTCATTCTTTGATTTCTAGAACCTAGAAACTATGGTTGGTAATCATTGGGGGAGGGTTTGAACTGAAAACTAATGGTGTGAAATAGCCCTAGGGTGGGGTTAGGATCATGGGTTTGGCCTAGGATGAGAATTGTGTTATTTTTCATGATAGTTAGGACATTGTGTTGATCCTTTATATGTATTTATTGTTTCTATACCAAGTACGAGAAGAGCAAACCTGGAAGGGGAAGACTCTTGCATTGTAAAGTTGTTGAAACTTGAATTTGAGGTAGGTGATGGTCTAGTTTTTCGTATGTGTTTCATATGCTTGTAAATTGCTTCATTATATGCATATGTGTATATGAATAGAGAAACATGCTAGATTATGTGTGAAATAATCACTTGTTGGCATGCTTTTGTGATGAACTTGTTCTTGGTGATATAATGTTGTAAATACCGAATATATTTGTGATTGTGGTATGTTTGGATTGGGTGTCACATTCCGACACATAATTGGATCGAGTTTCACGTTTCGATATATAATTGGATCAGGTGTCATGTTTCGACACATATTTGAATCGGATATCACGTTTCGACACAAAGTTGATTGTTTGTAGGTCCCTTGAGAGGACCCATGTGTGAAGTTATAGCATGTGAAAGATATTGAGTGTGATATTGTTGAATATGGTTGAACTTGATATTAGTTGACTTATTTTGTCTATGTATATGTCTATTGTGTTGAATTTACTTGTCTATGATCTGCTTACTGGCTAACCGCGTGATTCTACTAGTACATCATTGTTTTTGTGTATTGATACTATTCTTGCTCTGCCTTTTGTTTAGTATATGACATATTCAGCCAACTGCGGAGAGACCTCGTTTAGAATAGTAGAAGCTTGTTCAAAGTCCAAGGGTGAGCTATTCTGTCATACTGTCGTGGACTTTCTCATTGTCTAAGTCATTCGTTCGGGACTCAGATGTTTGGACAATCATTTAATATTATGACTTCTTTTGGGAGTGTTTCCGTTTTCTTTTATTGACATTTGGTTAGAATTTTGGTATGGACAACTTTCAAATCCTAGGATGTTTTTGCATTTCGTTTGATATTTAAATTGTTTTGCTGAGTTTACGAAAACTCAGTCTTATTCTGATTTAATCCTACTTCCACAAGTCTTTAATTGTTTTATCTCATAAATTGATAATTTGGGTTGTAAAATTGGTGTCATGACATTAATATACCTTTTTAAAATAAGAATAACTTAGTAATTTATTTCGTGAAAAAAAGATTTGGACAATCGTTTAATATTATGACTTCTTTTGGGAGTGTTTCCGTTTTCTTTTATTGACATTTGGTTAGAATTTTGGTATGGACAACTTTCAAATCCTAGGATGTTTTTGCATTTCGTTTGATATTTAAATTGTTTTGTTGAGTTTACGAAAACTCAATCTTATTCTGATTTAATTCTACTTCCACAAGTCTTTAACTGTTTTATCTCATAAATTGATAATTTGGGTTGTAAAATTGGTGTCATGACATTAATATACCTTTTTAAAATAAGAATAACTTAGTAATTTATTTCGTGAAAAAAAGATTTAGCATTTCCGTTACCGGGAATCGAACCCGGGTCTCCTGGGTGAAAGCCAGATATCCTAACCGCTGGACGATAACGGATTAGTGATCTAGAAATGTCAAGGGTTTTTCATATCTAATATATTAAAAATCATATTAGATCTTGCAATTTATTTATTTAAAATTAATTCAAAAAAACTTTACAAAATGTATTTTTCTTCATAAATGGTTGATTAAATATTTTGAAGAATAGTTTCTTTATATTTGGAAGATTAAAATATTTTTGGAGAATAATTTCTTTATATAAATGGTGTTCGTGATTAAAGTAGGAAAAATAAGTTTTATGAGTGACGTAACTTGTTAAATTGTCTCGTTCCACCTCCTGTCAGTAACCTCCACCATCATAGTTTTTGCATATATTATAAATTATACATTTAATATATATATATATATATATATATATTCTGATTACTCATTGAACATCAAAAACTAAATTAAAAAAATAAGAAATTTTTTAGGAAAATATTTTCTTGTTTTTTCAAAAACCCTTACGTCATGGTGATGCAACAATGATCTCATACAATAAAAACAATTTCTCAACCAAAAATTTGTCTAATTTATTTTTATTTTAATTAATGAATGGATGCTCTAGTCAATAGTCATATAATATAGTTAAAAAAGTCATTAACTCACAACTGATTTCTACTGTCTTTTTTCTCACTAATTTCTTTACAAACTCATCTCCAAGACTCAAAGCCAAAAAAACAATTAATGCTTAAGTTGTTTTAAGAAAATGGAGTTTGGAGATGGTTGGGACTTTGGGATTATATATTTGCACAAATTCCAAGGCTTCACCTTGCATGCAATACACTTGTTTAACTTTGACTAATGACTTTTAACCAAAAACAAAACAAAAAAAATAATTAATGACTTTGACAATTTTTGGAAGAAAAATAATCGAAGTGCACAAAGCCAATTTGTTAAATCCATAGCTAAATATTTTAAATTAAAATAGATTAAATTTGTCAATTAATTATTTTTTTCTATTCATGTTTACTTGTCTGATTTAATATATAGACATTTCATTATAATATTCATATTAATTAGTGTTTAGTCTTAAATCTCGAGAAATAATTTAAGGATTAAATAAGTAATGCTAAGTATTAAATCCTCTGTTTTAATATAAGTGATATTTTTTAGTTTGGGCATATTTTCCTTAATATAATTATTTGCGCTAAGTGTGTACCACTCAAATTTAATGTTAAAGGTCACTCCCTTTCGTCTCAAATTATTTGTCATATTTTTCATTTTCTTTTATATGTCACTTAAAGAAACATTGATTTACGAGGAATTTTTTACTTTACTTTTACCCTCACTTATATTTTAAGATATAATCTCTATCCATTAAATATTTATTTTATTGAGATATTTGTACTCTTCAAGAATAATTACTATTAAGAATAAAATGAGAAAGATAATTAATTTTATATTTCCTCCGTCTATTTTTATTTGCACATTTGGACTTGACAAACCCATTAAAAAATCAATGATTGACATGATTATTTTACCATACTAACCATATTATTGATTTTTAATAGTTATTAGGTCTTGAAAAATGATTTGAGGGATAAGTAATACTAAAGGTAAAATATGAAAAAAAATAATCTTTTCTTGATATGTTAAGAGTGACAAGTAAAAATGAAAATCTATTTTGGAATAGTGAACAAGTAAAAGTAAACATATGGAGTATTAAACTTCTAAAATGGATAAATAATTTGCAAAATCATTATTTTTTTTAAAATTACGACAAATAATTTGAGACGGAAGATGTAGTTATTAAATTATTATAATTAAATATTTTTTTCAATTATATATGCTCTTTATTAAAATGCTAAAACATCTTATATTTAATTTACTTCTGGAGAAATTAAAGAAGTATTAATCATAAGTTCAGATGGAGGGTTGCATGAATGCCTTCCTCTATATTGCAGTTTCTGTAATTAAAATACTATCTGGTCTATAAATATCAATTTCTTCATCCATACAATTGTAATACGTATGTTTTATGTAACTTTGTATAAGAGCTCCCAAAGGGATTTATACTATTATTATTTTTTCCACTTGAAAGATCATATTTAAAGATTATTGGTTATACGTGTGATTGCATAAGGGGGACATTGAAAACATTCCAGCAGATAGTACGTAATACTTTTTTCAGAACGAGCGCTATAAACTTTCCTATCTTAGAGCAGAAACATACTTACGAAACATAAAACTAACCCTCAAAATGTTATGACGGAAGGACACAAACCCAAAAGCAGAGAAAATAAATAACACCAAATTTAACGTGGAAAAACTTTTCAAATTGAAGGTAACAACCACGGGATCTTCAAAATCCGAATTGCTCCACTATAACAATAAGAGGGTTACAAATATTCTCCTAAATGGCTACACAACAATTGTCAAGTAAGGAGAAGTAATAGCTATAACAACAAAAGTAATAGGAAGAAAATCACCCAAAATAGAGCTACTGTTCGGGAGCTAAGTTGGGATGTTTCTGACCTCCAAATTCGATCTCCACCGTTAATATCAAACACTAAGATGTTAGAAACACTCAATAAAAATTTCAGCCCGATCCAACGGTTAATGAATCGGCAAACGCAGTTTGAAGGTTGCTAATCGGAGAGGCAAAACTCTTGCGGAAAACACTCTTTTCTTCTCTCTTCTCTCTTGTTGAAAGCTCTCTCAAAAACCTCTCTTATGTGCCTAATGTCTCTCAAAGACAATACCAATGAACAATTACATAATTCTCTCAAGTCATCATATTTATAGAGTGGTACTTTTTTCTAAAGTCAAAACCAACTCCAATTAGGATTATAATTACAATTCTTTTCCAAATAGAATTGGAAACCAAATTAGGAGAATTATTCCAATCCTTTTCCAAATAGAATTGGAAACCAAATTAGGAGAATTATTCAAATCCTTTTACAAATAGGATTAGGCCATGGCCTTTGGCTGGAACATGGGTCATAGCCCAACACAAAATTGAATATTACCTCAACTCAAAGGTTGTTTACTCAGATATTTCTTATCAAATCAAGGAACTTGTTTCAGGCGAAAGCAAATCAGAAGCTATTTCTGTTCTACCATGAATTGTTGCTATTTTCACACCCCTATTCAGTGGTTTGAGAAAGAAAGTTGAAGCATTCAGAAAGAGAGCACACGTGTATTAGGCTACTCCAACCGTTTTGGTGCGATTCGTGAATGCTCAAATTACTAAAATCGAGTCACATGTCATATTTAATCTCTTTTATTAGGTACGTCATTTAATTAACTTGAATTGAATGTACTGATTATGAAAATCGAATTGCACATGCTTGTTTAAACACTTTTGATACGATTCACATGTGCATAATCGATCTTTTTTTCACGTGCATAGTCAATCGAGTTACACTCGCATACTTAATGTTTTTCACCACTTTACTTTATTAGTTTACAAAAATTTGATTGCATGAGCTTATTTAGGCTCTTTCCCACGTGCATAGTCAATCTCTTTGACTATTTTACTCATGTATAGTCAATCTCTTTTATACGTGCATAGTCAATCGAGTTACACGTGCATACTTAATCTTTTTCACTACTTCAATTGATTAGTTTGAACTAAATACTCGGATTACAAAATTGGATTTCATTCGCTTATTTAGACTGTTTCACACTATTCACACGTGTACAATTTATCTCTTTCACTACTTCACCCGTGCATATTTAGTCGATTACACATCATACTTAATCTCTTTTACTATGTACATCACTTGATTACTTAGCTTGAATCGAATGCACTGATTAGGAAAATCAAGTTGCACGTGCTTGTTTAAAAACTTTCACATGATTTACACGTGCATAGTCAATTGAGTTAAATATGCATACTTAATCTTTTTCACTATTTTACTTGATTAATTTGAACTAAATGCATGGATTACAAAAATTAGATTTCATGCACTTTATAGGCTCTTTCACACGATTCACACGTGCATAGTCAATCTCTTTCACTATTTCATCAGTGTATAGTCAATCTCTTTCACTATTTCATCAGTGTATAGTCAATCTCTTTTGCACGTGCATAGTCAATCGAGTTAGACATGCATACTTAATCTCTTTCACTACTTTACTTGATTAGTTTAAAGGCACGGGTTACAAAATTAAATTTCATGCGCTTATTTAGGTTCTTTCACACGATTTACATCTACACAGTCAATCTCTTTCACTACTTCATCTGTGCATAGTCAATATCTTTTACACGTGCATAGTTAATCGAGTTAAACATATATGCTTAATCTTTTCACTACTTCTTTTGATTAGTTTAATCTAAATGCTTTTATTACAAAATTAGATTTTATGCGCTTGTTTAGGCTCATTCACACAATTCGCACATGCATAATTACTCTTTTTCACTATTTCATCAGTGAATAGTTAATCTCTTTTACACCTGCATAATCATTCAAGTACACGTCATACTTAATCTCTTCTACAACATGTCACTTCATTAGCTTGAATTGAATTCATTGACTAGAAAAATTGAGTTGCATGTGCTTGTTTAAGATCTCACACATTTCACACATGAATATAAAATCTCTTTCACTACTTCATCCATACATATATAGTTAGTAGCTTTTACACATTCATACTTAATCGAGTTACACGTGTATATTTGATCTCTCACTATTTCACCCAATTAAATTGAATTGAATGCACAAATTATAAAAATTAGAATTCACGCACTTGTTTAGATTTTTCACATAATTTACATGTTCATAGTCAATTTCTTTCACTAATTCACTCGTGAATAGTCAATATATTTTACACATACATAGTTAATTGAGTACATGTATATACTTCATCTTTGATTACTTCACTTGATTAGTTTAAATTAAATACACGAATAAAAAAAATTAGATTCCATATGCTAGTTTAGGCTCTTTCACATGATTCACACGTGCACAATCAATTTGTTCACTATCTCACTCATACATGGTTAGTATCTTTACACATGCATAGTTAATCGGGTACACGTTATACTCAATCTCTTTTATGGCGTACGTAACTCAACATATTAGAAAATCGAACTCATGCACAATCTATCTCTTTTATTACTACACCCATGCATAGTTAGTTTCTTTTACACGTGTCAATAGACTTACACGTGCATATTTTATCTCTTTCGCAACTTTACTTGATTAGTTTGAACTGAATGCACAGATTACAAAAATTAGATTTCATATGCATGCTTAAGCTCTTTCATGCGTGCATAGTCATTCATTTCTTAACCCGTGCATAGATGGTCAATGTCTTTTACATGTGTATAGTCAATCGAGTTGGACATGTATATTTAATCTCTTTCATTACTTCACCCAATTAATTTGAATTGAATTCACGGATTACAAAAATTTGATTTCACGCGCTTGTTTAGGCCTTTTCACGTGATTTACATGTGCATAGTTAAATCTCTTTCACTACTTCACTCGTGTATAATCAATATCTTTTGCACGTACATAGTCAATTGAGTAAGACTTACATATTTAATCTCTCACTACTTCACCTGATTAGTTTAAACTAAATTCACGAATTACAAAAAGTAAATTTTCTGTGCTTGTTTAGGCTCTTTCATACGATTCACAAGTGTACGATCAATATGTTCACTATTTCACCCGTGCATAGTTAATTTCTTTTACACGAGCATTATCAATCGAGTACATGTCATACTTAATCTCTTTTACAATGTACGTCACTTGATGGATTAGGAAAATTGAGTTGCACATACTTTTCTAAGCTCTTTCACACGATTCACACGTGCATATAGTCAATCTCTTTTATTACTTCACCTGTGTATAGTCAATTTCTTTTATACTTGTCAATAGAGTTACACGTGCATACTTTATCTATTTTGCTACTTCACCTGACTAGTTTGAACTGAATGCATGAATTATAAATATTAGATTTCATATGCTTGCTTAGGCTCTTCACATGTGCATAGTCAATCTCATCGAGTACTTAATCCGTGCATATATTGTCAATCTCTTTTACACGTGCATAGTCAATCTTGTTAGACATGCATATTTAATCTCTTTCACTACTTCACCTGATTAGTTTGAATTGGATCCATGGAATATAAAATTTTAATTTTACGCGCTTGTTTTGGCTCCTTCACACAATTTACACGTGTATAATCAATCTCTTTTATTACTTTATCCGTGCATAGTCAATCTCCTTTACGCATGCATCGTCAATTGAGTACATGTGCATTCTTAATCTCTTACTACTTCACCTGATTAGTTTGAAATGAATTCACTACAAAAATTAAATTTCATGCACTTGTTTAGGATCTTTCATACGATTCACACATGCATAGCCAATTTCTTTCACTACTTTACCCGTGCACATATGGTCAATCTCTTTTACATGAGCATAGTCAATTGAGTTACACGTGCATACTTAATTTCTTTCACTACTTCATCAGATTAGTTTAAACTAAATACACAAATTACAAAAATTAAACTCATGCATTTGTTTAAGCTCTTTCACATGATTTACATGCACGTGCATAGTCAATGTCTTTCATTTTTCACCGAATTACTTCAACAGAATGCATGAATTACAAAAATCGAGTTTTACATGCTTGTTTCGGCTATTTCACATCATAAATCTTAACCAATTATTTTATGAATTGAAATAACTAATCAACACGACCTTAAAAAAAGACTAAATATTTGCGATTATTTACTTTGACATCAATAAGTATATTCTTGTTTTCACAATTCATGAAAATAGATTGAAAAGTAAATAGATATATCAAAAAAATAGAATTAACTATAAAATTCATCATTAATTTGTCACTAAAATATTTGTAATTCACAAAAATTCTTTAATAACTTATTGTTAACTAAAACTAATGATATTTTATTTTTAACGACAAAAATTATCTGACACTAATTCGAATACTCCAATTAAAAAACGACAAAAATTATCTAACACTAATTTGAGTACTCCAATTAAAAAAATTAAAACTCTCTGAAGTTTGTTAGGCATAATTTTCACATAATTCAAACATTATGTGTTTGATCAGATCCATTAACTTTAGTCTAAATTTTTTTAATCTTAACAAATTATTTAATTATGAAAAATTATTAATTTAAAATCCAACAACAAAAAAGGTTGATCCGAATTCTGAACCTAGTCATAATTAAGCTTCAAATTCTGATTCCGTTTCAACGTCTACTCACATATACTTATACATATACATATATTCTTCTTTATCTCTCACTACTTCATCTTATTAGTTTAAACAAAATGCACAAATTATAAAAATTAGATTTCATGTGTCTGTTTAGGCTCTTTCACATGATCCACACGTGCACAATTAATCTGTTCACTATTTCACCCGTACAAAGTTAATCTCTTGTGCATAGTTAATCGAGTACACGCCATACTTAATCTCTCTTACGACGTACGTCACTCGACGGATTAGGAAAATTGAGTTTCACGTGCTTTTCTAAGCTCTTTCACACGATTCACACGTGCATAGTCAATCTCTTTTATTACTTCACCCGTGCATAGTCAATTTATTTTATACGTATCAATAGAGTTACATGTGCATACTTAATTTCTTTCGCTACTTCACCTGATTAGTTTGAACTGAATGCATGAATTACAAAAAATAAATTCCATATGTGTCACGACCTAGCCCCGTAGGCCGTGACTAGTGTCCGAATTGGACCCTCATATACACACCTATTATCTATAGTCAATCGGCAATTAAACATGATATAAGATTTATATGGGTAGCACGTCGTCTCAAACTGTTACTTATATATATACCAAAATCACCTATTTCTTGGGGAGTCTTAATTGTCAAAAATAAGATAACATAATATGTAAGCCGACAAGGCTTCCATTCTGAATGTAAACGTCCAAAAACATAAGTCATACTAGTACACCGGACAACATCTATATACAACCCACTCATGTGTCTACAGACCTCTAAGAGGATTAACAATAGCATATGACGGGACAGGGCCCCGTCGTACCCCTAAATACACAAATATATACATTATAAGGATTAGTACCCAAAGTTCGGGCTCTGAGACAATGGAGCACTTCAAACCGTTGAGTAGAATCCTAAGTTGGCGGTTCTCCAAAATGAGTATTTGTACCTGCGGGCATGAAATGCAGCCCCCCGAACAAAAGGGGGTCAGTACGAACTATGTACTGAGTATATAAAGCATAAAATACCGTAAAGGAGATCACATCTGAAATAAAGATTCAGGAGTCAAGTATCATAATCAATAAATCACTGTACCTGTGTCTTATAAAATGAAGACATGCATATCATCATCATATATCGTACATGGCCCGTTATGAGACTCGGTGTCACAATTATATCAATATATCATCATATGTATATATATACCATACCCGACCCTCTAGCAAGGGACTCGGTGAATAGAGTAGTGTACACTGATACCGTACCCGGCCCATTATGGGACTCGGTGCCATAATCATATCATCATATCATCATAATATCATATTATCATATCACGTACCCGGCCCTCTAGTAAGGGACTCGGTGAATAATGTAGTGGAATCCATACATGATAACATACCCGGCCTATCGTAGGACTCGGTGAATAATACCATAACAATATGCACGAATAAGGTATCATTAGCAACCTTGTGAAATTTGATCATTATCGGAGACTTAATAGAATAAGCAAAATAGTCCATCATTTGAAACCCAAGACAATAGTCATTATGAATCACACCAATTATGGATTATACTAAAATATGAATTATACCACAACATGATTTATACCAACTAGGATGGCTGGAATCATACACATGAGTCAAGACATAACAATATAAATTTTGAAAATCAAGAACGGTAGCCATCCGAGTATATCTACGAATAAGAGTTTCTTTGGAATTTAAGCATACGTCATTCGTTCGTTTCATATGGATCATGCCAAAAGAAGAAAATGTTAACTTTACATACCTTTAGCGTTTATACGTATATGTTGTCCAATATTGTCTCAACCTATATTAAAACGTTAACCACTATGATTAAGCTATGGACAAGAATAAAACGTAGTCTATCGTTAGTAGGTTATTTCTAAAAAAAAATTGGACAGCACCTCCCCTATACCGCTCACTTTTCCCACTTTCAAACCAGCCATATAATCATCAACCAACATCAACAATCCAAAATATTGACACAAAATAAGATTTATTATTCATGTTACCAAAGCAGTAAATTCGGAAAGTCAAGTACCTCACGTTGTATCTAAATTTTGAAAATTAAAACGGAAAAACTGGACTTTATAACCTTTATGAAACATTTAGATCTCTGTCTTAAGTTTCCAATGAAAAAGAAATCAACTCAAAATTCATTTTCTACAAAAAGATATCATCAAAATACGAACAGCTATACATGAAGGAATTTTCAATCCTGAATCTGGACAGAATTTGTCTTATGATTCATGCTCGGTTTTCGATATAATAACAGCAGATATAGACTAATACATAAATATAAGAGTTGTAGGTACGTGTATTAGCTTTCCAAAACATGTTTAATATCTAAAATCTAAGGTCTACACAATGAGATATTCCAGAATTACTACCAGCTACTCAATTCCAAAAACGGGTTTTAACATTCACAATCTTCATACACCTTTTTCCTCCAAATTCAAGAACAACAACTCATCAACAACATCAAACAATATCAACCATTATTATACATCATCACTAAGATAATTCCATCTATTTAATCTACCTAAAACAACCCTTTAACCCATAACTCTCAACAAATCACCAAACTAGTTTATAACACTATTTTCTCCGTCCTAATCCGTTAAAACTCTAACTAAACTTGTTAACAATGAAAAGGAGACTTTAATATTACCTTAAATTTGCAGCACCACATAAACTTTTCTCCTTATTGGCTGATTTCTAGCTCAAATTGAAGCCAACGCGACGTACAACAATTTTCTCTTCATGAGCTTCGGATTTCGGGATTTGAATTTTGGTCGGATTTGGGATTTCTCTCAAGAACTCCCTTTCTCTCTCTCTCTGGAAATTTCCAGAATTATGTTGGTCTAAAGTATGAAGGAATAGTTACAAAAAATCAGATTTAATTTCGTGGGTATTGGGCCTGACCCGAATTAGAATTGGGTTGGGCCGAATTCACTATTTAGTTTGGCCTGTCAGACTTAAAATGTCTATATCTTATTACTCCGATATCACATTTCATCCCACGACCTATGGTTGAAAAGATATTTCAATTATCTACAACTTTCATGTTGAGAGTTTTCCCAAATTCTCAAATTATAAAGAGGGTATGGCCTCCCGAAGTCAGCTTACCCGAAACGTGACTTTAAGAAAAACATATTTGATGGCTTCTATTTTGATTTGGCTTAAGGGTCCTTCTTGAGATGTATTTTACTACACATAAATTATTCATATAACTTGGCATCTACAACAAATCATGTCATTTTAAAATTCAAAATTAAAAGTCCTTGAATTTATAATCGTTAGCTTACGAATAATCCAAAATGCAAAAATACGGAATGTAACAATATGCTTACTTAAGCTCTTTCACACGTGCATAGTCAATCTCATTTATTACTTAATCCATGCATATATGGTCAATCTATTTTACACGCGCATAGTTAATAGAGTTAGATATGTATATTTAATCTCTTTCATTACTTCCCCAATTAATTTGAATTGAATCCATGGATTATAAAAAAATAATTTCATGCATTTATTTAGGCTCCTTCATAAGATTTATACGTGCATAGTCAATTTCTTTTCACTACTTCACTCGTGCATATATAGTTAATATCTTTTAAACGCGCATAGTTAATTGAGTAACACGTGCATACTTAATCTCTCACTACTTCAGATAATTTTAAACTAAATGCACAGATTACGAAAATTGAATTTCATGTGCTTGTTTAGGCTCTTTCACACGATTCACACGTGCACAGTCAATCTGTTCACTATTTCATCCGTGTATAATTGATCTCTTCTACACGTGCATAGCCAATCAAGTGCAATTCATACTTAATCTCTTTTATGATGTACGTCACTTGACCTATTAGGATAATCGAGTTGCACATTCTTTTATAATCTCTTTCACATGATCCACACGTGCATAGTCCATCTCTTTTATTACTTCACCAGTGCATAGTCAATTTCTTTTACAAGTGTCAATAGAGTTACATGTCCATAATTTATCTCTTTTCTACTACATCATCTGATTAGTTTGAACTTTATGCACAGATTACAAAAATTAGATTCCATATGCTTGCTTATGTGTCACACGTGCATAGTCAATCTCATTCATTACTTAACTTGTGCACATATGGTCACTCTTTTTTACACGTGCATAGTCAATCAAGTTAGGCATACATATTTAATCTTTTTCACTACTTCACCCGATTAGTTTAATTGAATCCATGGATTATATAAATTTGACTTCACACACTTATTCATGCTAAGAATCAGTAGATTAAAAGGCCTATAGGGTAGTTTTTCAACCTTTTTTGAAATACATTGCTTGCATTAGTAGATTAACATAGCATGGACCCTCCCCTTACGTCTACAATATCTTCACGATGTTTTGGATGTAAGGTTAGCAACGGATTTCACCCGAATTGATTTAGAACATGGGTATGGAAGTTGAAAGATTTTTCTTGGCCAAAACTTTGATTATGCTAACTATTTGGAGTTTTTGAACCAAATTCGTTTGTAAATAAAGGTGTTAGGACACTTAGGAGTACTGATCTATAAACATTTTGAAGAAAACAAGTAATTTGGTGAGGGGAAGGCGCCATGAACGCGCTTGATGTTCTTCACAGATGAAGCCCGCTCTGGCGGGATCTTGCCAAGCAGTGGCCTCGCCTTTGGGGCCTTTTTCTTCCACTCCTTCCCCTAACCTCAGTTTTTACACTTATGCTATGATGTTCTAATTGAAATTTCATGAAATTTACATGTACAACATTATGGCTCACCACGATGCCAACCTCTTAGTTATTCGTTTCCCAATGTCGTCACCCGGGAGAGGCATCATGACTATCGAAATAATAAATTCCTACCCGAGAGAGATACCTACATTCCATGCCAGGCTAGAGGAGTTTGAGTAGGGCCCCTTGACTGAATTCCCTCCCTCCGCATGCACCGGCTAGGTGAGAGAGTTCTATGTTATACTCCTTATAGTACATTGGGACGATCCCCACCCCACCATACGTATCTGAGGAGTGGACAACCAACTGAGTCCCCACTATATTAATATTGTACTAGAGGTATCTAACACATCTAATGTTGATTACGAGGCCAAGTTGAGGGAGATAGATCTAGAATGGCTATGGGACACTCTCGTGGCCCCAAAGCACCAAAATAGGGTCTATTGGCCCAACATAGAGGGAATTACTAGCACTGACTTGTCAAATGAGTCTAAGTGGTGGGTATAATTGGTGGCTAGGAGGATCCGCTCATCCGACAATTGCTCCGACGTGACCTTCCCGCTAGCTCTAGTAGTGGCTTGTGCCATTCAAAGGATAGGCCTGAATGTGGGGGCCCAGATCATGTCTAAGTGGAAGTTGTTCTGTCGGGGTAACAAAAAGGCATTCTTCCTTGTTACACCCCGTACTTTTATACCTTGGAACGCGTTCTTAAGTCTCTTGAAAGGTTCTTAAATCTCTTGAAAGGCTCTTAAGTTTCTTCAAAGGATCATAAGCCTATTAAGTTTCTTAAGGCTTCCTAAAGTTTCTTAAAGCTTCTTAAGACTCCTTAAGAACTCTTAAGCTCTTAATAGTTACCATGTGATTCGGATAATCCATAATGCTATCAAACAATTCTAAGGAAGGGGGAATGAGATACCCCATAATAGAGAAGATGAGGAATGGAGTTGTAAGAATCCGGAAGACGTTGGAGACTAAATAATGAGTCATAGTACTTGACTTACTTAGTTAATCTACCAACTTGTAAAGCTTACATGCTTAAGTTATTCAAATACATACCAAACTTACGTAGCAAGGATTACATAGATTCGTAAAGTAAGATGAGATTACGAACCCACGAAGGAGAAAAGAAGGTACTATGTGGCAGCATGAGAGAGAGCCACATGGAAACAGATGGAGTAAGAGGGTGTCCCCCCACATGCCACATGGAAGCCCATGGTTGGAGGTGTGGTGTGTTGGCCCTATAAGGGCTTGACATGTGTCACCACTTAGGGGTTGACATGTGTCACCCCTAAAAGTGGCCTATATATATATATATATATATATATGTTTTATGACTTTATTTCATACTTATCCTCTAGTCATTCTTATCAAGAGACTTCTAGAGACAAAAATAAGAGAAGAGAAATCTAGAACAAGAGAGAGGAGAAACCTTAAACTTAAGAAAGAGAGCCACGAATTTGGAGCCAAAAAAGGGTAAGTTCTCCAATTTTGTTCTATGAATTAATTATATAGGATATACCATGGTGGTGTGAAGGTGTTATTAATGTAAATTTATGGTTTGGAGAAGCACCAAAACATTAGCAAGCAGCTACAAGATTTTGGGCGCGCTAAGGAAACTTCCGAGGCAAGTTTCAACGAGTTTGACGAGTTTCGGACAAGGTAAGGGTTTCTCTTTCAAATTGAAATTTATGATATTGTTGTTAGGTATATTACATGTCTTAAATAAGGTTTGAAGTGGAAAAATTACATAAGGATGCTAGACGTTAGAAACAAACTAAGTTAAAGTCGTAGTAGCTAAATCGAAGTCGCGTAGTGTGTTGTCGTTGCAACCTGGTTAGATTGTGTGTTGAAGGGATGTAAAGTGTTTTAAAAAGGGTGTGGGTGCTGCTGGTTTCAGCCACACTACCCTCCATTTGGTATGATTAAAGATTTTGCGAAATAAAGATTTAAAAACTCTATTTTGGTATCGTAGTTTGGAGCTAGTTGTTTGGAGCTTGTATTGTGTAATATTGAAGTGATTTACTTGTAAATATGTTGTTGGTTGTTTTTGTTGGTATTGTTGTTGATTTTTTGGCCGAGTCGAAATCTCGGGGATGTTGAAGTTATAGGGAAAATGCTGCCCGATTTTCGGTAGCTTTGAAACTAGTAACAAACAAGTCGAGGGTAATGGATAGGAAATGACTCCTATTAGTACTTGATTGTAGAGTGGGATATTGGAAAATGAAAGTCTATTAACCTTAGTATTACTTTCATTTCAAATAGGTTAAGGAGGTATCAAGACAAGTCGGATTTCGATTAATCCTTGAAAAGGAATGTGAAGCTTTCTCTTGGCATGTTTTGGCACAAGTATGTAAAGCTACCCTTCTTCCCTCTTGATATGTCTTTGAAATAAGTACGATGTTAAAATGCTATGATTACTCACTGAGTCCTATCATGGGTCGGGTACATTTTATGATGGTATGGTAAAACAATGAGAAAGTTATGATACTGAGCTCATGACGGATCGGGTACGATATATGTATATAATGACTCTATGAGGGAAAGTAGAGGGTATGTAAAGCTTATCTTTTTTTTTTGAATGAACCATAGAAAGCCAACATACTAAGAATGCATAAATTCTACAAGAAGCTCTTATTCTTAAGTACGCTAGGATGACTAACGTTTTTAATTTCCTAGAACTTATGTCCTTTTGCCTCGATTCATGTGAAAGTTTCCAACCAACCTAAGTTGGTATAATTTATGTTGTGGTATAAAGCATGACTCTTATTTACTCCTTTAAGATAGAACTCTTCCAATAATTGAACTATGGATTCTCAAGTTTTTCTATACCTTGAGAAGTAGTAAGTAGGTAAAGTTAATCTTTTTTTAGCATGAACTTTATGAAATATATAGACGAAGTATATGTGATCCCAAGGAATCCCCCATTCTCAAAGCCCCTAAGATGGCCATTTTCTTGACTTTCAAAAGATATTTTATTATGCCTTGATACGAGTAGATAATTCCAAAAGTGCTACTTTGATGCAAACCATAATGACACTCTAAAGGTACTTGTTATGACTATTTTCTTAATTTTTGAATAACAGTTCATTTTGATTATTTCAACAAGTCTCCAATGATGATTTAAATTGCATATGGTTACTCACTACTCTACTCGTGTATACCATAATCTTTCTATCATCGAGTCCCAGGCCGGATACGAAATCGTGCATAATTCACTGCATTATCTACTGAGTCCCTCATTAAAGAGCCGGGTACATTATATAAAGACATGGTGATGCAATGACATAATACACTCACCGAGTCCCTCACTAGAGGGTCGGGTACGTATGTATATATGTGATGTGACAAGGTGGAAATAGCGTCGGGCTTATGATGGTCCTACAATTATGATTCACCGAGCCCCTGAAAGGGCCGGCTACATTATATATGTGAGCATGCATGTTTGTTTATAACTTACAAGTACAGGTACAATGTCGTCTTAAGTATCACATTTACTCCCTTGACTCTCTCTATTTCAGATATATTTTCAGTCATGCTTTATATACTCAATATATATGTCGTACTGACCCTTCTTTCTCAGGGGGGAAGGGGGAAGGGGGAGGGGGGATGCATTCATGCCCGCAGGTACAGACTCACACCTTGAGGATCCACCAGCATAGGTGTTCCGATCAGTAGTTCGAAAGCATTCCGTCGTGTTGGGGCCTAGTTTTGGTACTAACCCTCGACATATGTATTTATTTGTTCATACGTATGGCGGGGGCCCTATCACACCTTATGTTATCATTATACTCTTAGTGGTCTGTAGATATGTGTGTGGGTGTATATGGGTTATATAGGTATGTATGTACAGTCGTACGGATATGGTTTATGTTTTGGGGACGTTTTCCTCTGTCGTGATCGTCGTGTCGGTTGAGGTGTTATCTAGTATATTTATATACTGTGACTCAAATAGGGGACAGGTTTGCTTATAGCTAGTAAGAGTATATGTGAGTGTCCAGTTCGGACACCCGTCACAGCCTACGGAGTTGGGTCATGACATTCCTGCCGGGCCTAATCTCCTTCATGTGCAAAATAGATGGGGTGCCACTTTTGGACTCTTACGAGGTACTCTTGATAGATCCCCTTTTTCACCCCTTACTTATTAGGCAAGCCTCTCTCGGGGATAGAAGAAGTGGAAGATAGACAGGGCCGAGAGTAGACAAGCAGTAGCAGTAGAGGACGAGGATGAAGATGATTCTCCTCCCACTTAGTTACAGTCACCGCTCGACCCTCGCTTGAAGGAAGACCTAGCTGTGGTTCGAAGGAGACTAGGAGGCTATTTTTCCCAGACCCCTGCTCCAGTGCCACCAGCCACTACTATGGAAGTGGAGATGATCTGTTGTTAGCTGCGGTGGAAGAGGAGGAAGAGCATAGAGAGGGAACGCCTCATGATGAGGATATGGAAGACGATCAAGGTTATCGTCTATTGCATCGCTCCCTAGAGAGAGCTTCCCACCAAGGAGCCCGATGATTTCCGCGGGTTTAACTTCTTGAACGAGGCATGGGTAGGAGAGTACCCTCCAGAGAAGTTGGACAAGGATAGAGACATTCCCCATCCTCCCCGTTAGTTATTTTTATCAATTGGTTTGCCTCATTTGGATGTGTAACAAACAATTTATTGATTTCTTTACTGTTTCTCTTAATTTTATAAGCACCCGGATGTTATTTAATCTTAATTTTATAAACACTCAGATGTTTTAATTACTTCACATCACCGTGTATAAATAGTACTATTGGTTTTATGGGTTATTCAGTCTTTGTTAAGCATTATATTGACCTCAGAAATAGTTATTTGTGCTTCAGAGTTCATTGCAAAAGCAGGGGAAAATAGGGGAATTTCTTTGGAGTTTCTTTCTCGCGTAATCACGCTCTGGCGGGATAATTCCCGCCCTGGTTGGCCTGTTCTGATGGGATATTCCCTCTGGGGCGGGAATTGTCAAGACAGAACCTCAGTGAATTTTTTTCTAGTATATTTTCCTGTTCCACATCCCTCTTAGAACCCTCAGATTTAAAACTTAGCCCATTTGACTTCTTTTAATGAGAAATTAGCGTGGACTATCCCAGAGTCGAACCCAGCACTACACGTTAAGAGACTATTGCTCTCTATTATCTTAGCATAAACAATTGTGTACACCATAAAAGTCAGTTCCTTCACTCATATCAGGCCAATAACCTCAAGATATATAGAAGCACATTCTAAAAACAACTTGTAACATTGAGTTCTTATTAACTCGTTCTAATAGTTAAAATCACTAAGACAGATAGACACAAATTGGACGCACATTGTTTCAGCCCAGTTATGAATCATAATAAGGGATATTTCATAACCACCCTTATGATAAAGTGCAATAATAGTTCTTTTTTTCACATGGTTCCCAACCAGCTCCGACTGTCCCAAAACCAAAGTTTCTCTAGAGTCCCCATTTATTCCTTTACCTTACCATTCATACCAACGGTAAGTGTATGCACAATTTATAGGTTGTATTTCCTCACCTGAGTATATCCTTAAATATGTTCGAACTCGTTCCTTAATCACCTTATGTTTTATCAATAGACTACTGCACATAAACAAGTTATGATTCTTTTCTGACAACAAGTTCATAGAAGTACAAATAAATATATGTCGCAAAATCTCATCAAGTAGGCAAGTGTACCTCACACATTAACATTTAAATCAGAAAATACTATGCAAATAATCACAATCCCAGTTACATCTCACAAGCAAGTCAAAACTATTAACTCAATTCGCTTAATGGATGACCATTAGTCGATCATCTTATATATTTACACAGCCTCTAAGGAAAGATACCAATTGGAACCTTCTCGGTTCCAATTTTCCTTGCTTGGGTTCCTTCAACCGTGACAACTGTAACTAGTTTACTTTGTTGAGATATCAATTAGACTCAATCCATACTACAAGTGACAAACCGCACAATAAAGAGAGAAGAAATGAAATGATTTTCTAGAATGCTTTATAACTTCCTAAAGATTAGATGTGGATGTTAACACACCAATCCGCAAGAATCTATTCCACACTTGCTCTTGTACTGGGAGACTGGTAAATCGAGCTTTAATACCAATTTATCATGATCCAACCCATCGGGTCGTGCGAGCACCCACTCTACAACCTAAGTAGCAGAACATTAAATCCTTCTATGAAAAATATTGCGGAATTTACAGCAACTTAAGTATTGAAAGCCAGAAGTGATCATTTAAGTCTATATTAAACCAATTCATTCATATAATACTTAACCCCCAAGAATACTAGTCTAAAATTGGTACAAGAGATTTTAAGAATACAAGGTATAAATAAAATAAATGACACAGCTCCCACTAATAAGGAAGAAGTAATAGAAGCTGTTGGAGAATCGTCTTCATCTGCACCTAAGAGACATTACTGCTCCTGCAACCAGACTATGCCAAGTAGCATATCAAGAGTAGTATCATTACAAATAACACGTACTGGTAGGTATCATCGATCAACCCGATATTCACAACATAATATATGAACAGAAAAATAAAAGAGATCATAATAATTAAACTTTATAAGCCTGTCCACCCAAACCTGCTAGTAAACTCCTTACTCTTCCTCCTATAGTCTTCATCACCCTCTCAACCACGGATTCACTACCAACTCGAACAATTACCAGCCAGCAACTTTAGCCACTACATGGTTCCACACAACTATCAATGGTCATGAGCCAGATGTCTTACAACTCCAGGTCCTAGCCATTTCATAAACGCATCTCATAACTAACCCTGAATTCTAAGTAACCACTACTATTACCACTGTTCCCAATTTCAACTCCTATAAGAACAACTCCCTATCAACAAGCAACTCCCACCCCTACTTGAAATTACAGAACATCATATATATTACATCGAGGTCTACCAAAGGTCCACTATCTAACCCACAAATAAGACATACAGTCTCACGGTTCTTTACTATTGACGCACCACAATCAACGGGGTTATTTTATAAGTCCTTCTCTCTAGCTCATTAATAGCTACCTTCACTATTACACAGTTTACAAATATCATTCGTTCCTCTCATGAGACCATCCACACACACACTTTTGACCCTCTCAAGGGATTCAACTCAGTCATAGATGTGTCAGAATGTGACACCTGATCTAAGAACGTGTCAAAACGTGACACCCGATCCAAATATACAAGTCATCACAATTTCACAACCATAATCAAAATTATTTCACCAAAAATAGCTTCATCACAAAACAGGCCAGCAAGTGATCCTTTCACGTAAAATCTAGCATGTTCCCTATTCATATACATAATGCATACCATGAAGCAATTTAACAAGTACATGAAACACATACGGAAAACAAATCCACTACCTAGGTTACCAACCCCTACGATTTATCACAAATATCCACATATTTTATATCCATGTATATACAACTATGACATTTACAATTTCACTTGTCTAAGTACCATAATATCACAACCAACTTCTCCTAAAATCAACACATAACTTTCTTACCCGGTCACTTTAGGTCAGACCACTAACGTCACCCAATTTTCTGCCTATTACCCATGACCCATAGCTTAGTTATACGATTTCTCATTAAATTCCCTTATATACTATACAATGGATATAGATTAACTACTCAGATAAGAGAAGCCTAGCCTACCTGGGCGCCAAGCAACTGTGTGGAGATAATATGGCTAAAATCCTTGGTTCCCGATGTCCTACGGGTAAGATAGGACTGAATTCTACTGATTTGAAACCTTTCCGTTCTAAGATTCCTTCCTCTCTTCTTCCCAAGTTAGAAGCAGCCTTTGGAAGGTTTTTGCAGTAATCCTCGCCTCTAACATACCCTTGGAAGAAATGGGGGAAATAAAAAAATTGCGACTTAAGTTCTGTCCCACGTTCTCCCGCTCTGGCGGTCGTATTCTCCCTTCGGCGGCGGTTGCGGGATGGTGGAACCCAGTTGAGTTAGTTTTTCTTGTGATTTCTTCTGGTCTTAATTAACGACGGTTTAGGTCATTATAACACGTACATAGTCAATTGAGTATGTGCATTTTTAATCTCTTTCACTACTTCACCTGATTAGTTTGAAATGAACTCACAGATTACAAAAATTAAATTTCATGCGATTGTTTAGGCTCTTTCATACGATTCACACGTGCATAGTCAATTTCTTTCACTACTTTACCTGTGCATATATGGTCAATATATTTTACACGTGCATAGTCAATTGAGTTACACGTGGATACTTAATTTCTTTCACTACTTCACCTGATTTGTTTAAACTAAATGCACGGATTACAAAAATTAAATTTTATGCGCTTGTTTAGGCTCTTTCACACGATTTACATGTAGGTGTATAGTCAATATCTTTCATTTCTCACCAAATTACTTCAATCGAATGCACGGATTATAAAAATTGAGTTTCACATGCTTGTCCACGTCATAAATCATGACCAATTATTTTTATGAATTGATATAAATAATCAACCCATCCTTAAAAAAGATTAAATATTTGCGATTATTTACTTTTAAAATGGGTATGAATAAGTATATTCTTGTTTTCACAATTCATGAAAATAGAGTGTAAAGTAAATTGGTATACCAAAAAAACAGGAATTAACTTTAAAATTCATTGTAAATTTGTCACTAAAATATTTATAATTAACAAAAATTCTTTAATAATTTATTTAAATATGTAAAAAATTTAGTCTAAAATTTTTATTTATTTTTAAATAATTAATTAAATATATAAAAATTATTAATTTAAAATCCAACACCGTAAAAAGTTGACCCGAATCGTGAACCTGGTCATAATTAAGCTTCAAATTTTAATTCCGCCTTCTACTCACATATACATACACACTCTTCTTACTCTTTTTTGAACCCACCCCCACCCCACCCACCCATCCCTCCACCCCACCCCTCCTCAAAGATTGCAATAATAACATCCCTACTACATTTAATGCAACTTCACCATCTCTACTTCACATTGCAATTAATCTTCCTTTCCTCAATTCTTTTTCTTCTTCATAGCTTTCTCCTCCAATTCTCAAAATCCCTCTTTTATCTCCACACGAGGGAAAAACTCAAATCTTTTCATCTTCAATTTGTCCTTTTTCATATATGGTCAAACTTAGTTCACAACCAACTATTGACTTGTTCCCTATAAATAAAATCCCTCCCCCTTTCACTCTCCACACACAAGATCTCAAAAACTCTTCCTTTTTTTCCAAGTTCAATATTAGCAAGGAAGAGCTTCACTTCACTAGAGTATGTATACATACCCAATGAAGTCATTTCTTTCATTTATTTTTCTCATTTTAGATGCATTTAATCAGCCAACCCCTAACTATTTGGGACTGAGGCATAACTATTGTTGTAGATGCATTTAATCGAGTTTTTATGTTGTCACGCTTGTTTAAATTAATTGATACACACGTACATACATACATTTATGCTTACTCATATAGCTTCTACAAATTCTCTTTCCTGCCAGCATCGATCTCACTGTATTTTTTTGTTTCACCTAGGAATTTAAGGTTGGTCGATAATCTATATATGTATACATTATTTTTTGAATTGCTTAAGATTTTTGTGGAAGTCGATTTTTCAATTGTTTATTTATTTATTTGTGTCTTTTTTTTTTTTTGACTTCGAAGATTCTCTTATAGAGACACCTACATTAATTTCAATTGCAATAAAAGCTTAGTCAAATCTACCTACACCTTTTCCACTTGTTTTTTTCTTTTAATTTTATGAAAATCCTATGTTCTCATTCTCCATTTTCGACATCTTTTTCATTGGCACATTTTACAAAGCATTTTGTGTTTCTACAGAGTTCGTGGAAGAATCACATCTAAAGAGGTGTGATGTAAACAATGTATATCGTAATACAAATATTAGTGACTGCTTTCACGATTCAAATTACAATTGATTTAAAACTAAAAAAAACTTGACACTTTTTTTCATATTTTTGTATGACGACTTTATACAATTGATATAAACAACGTATATCCTAAAACTCATGATTGATTTCACTACTAGAATTTCAATTGTTTTAGGGTTTGGACTTTGGAGAGTGAACGATGCCGGCCAGAAATTCCCGTCCGGCAAGAAAGATGCCGTCGTTGGTTGAAAATGATGGAACTAATACTGGGGTTCCGCTTGGTCAGGTAAAAGTATTTTTAAAATTTTATTTATTTATAAATATCGATGATAGTATAGGTTATTTTTCTTAAAATATTATGAAATGTTTAAAATTAATTATTAAAAAAATTCTCTTAATGTTGACCCTTTTTAATGTTTGAAAAAGAAAACCATTTTTAATTACTTTATGGTTTTTCTATTGATTAATCGCATCTAAATATTAGAAAATAAATAATATTTAATGAAGAAGGTAAAATACATATAAAACAATAAATTATTTTTTAATTTTTTAAATTGAATAAATAATGTTGAACAATTTTTTAATATACTGAACAAATAAAAATAAACGGATGATAAATAGTTTTTACATTTTCCAAAAAATCCTTCTCGAAACTTGAAAACCGTGTCAAGGACTTATTTTATTTTATTTGTATTGGTCAATAAATGGTTGACTAAATTCCAGACATTTTCATCATTGTTTTTTTATATACTAAGTCAAACTAATTAAATAGACAAGACTTATCTCCCTTTCCCTGATTTCTTGTAAAAAAAAATTATACTTCATAGTATTGTTTCTTCACTTTTTTTCAACAATAATAAAACATAAAACATTTACAAGATTTTAGTTTAATTTTGTTATTTTATTTAATTTGTGCTATTACAGTCAAGTAACATTATGGATAGTCAACCTAATTCAATGGACAATGTATCCAACACATCTGAAACTGAAATGGTTCAAGAATTTGATGATGCTGATGATCATGATGAACAAGAAGAAAATGTCAATACTAATAGGAAGAGAAAGCGATACCATCGCCACACTCCTCATCAGATCCAAGAACTGGAAGCGTAAGTCTTATAAATCCACGAAAATCTAAAAAAAAAGAATATTTATTTAATTATTATATGCACTGACAATATAATAAGATCCGTGATTTGGGTCACCCCTCTTTTTTTTTTGCGGTGTTTAGATACTTTAAGGAATGTCCTCATCCAGATGACAAGCAAAGGAAGGATCTAAGTCGTGAATTAGGGTTAGAGCCTTTGCAAATCAAGTTTTGGTTCCAGAACAAGAGAACTCAGATGAAGGTAAACTTACATTTGGATGTGCAGCTTTATAAATTTACTTTGTAATATTTCATTTGACACTTTTTTCAGTCGATACAGAAGAAGAAAAAAATGACTCATTTATTTTTTGAAAGCAATCTCATTTTATACCCCACAAATATCATGACATTGTTATAGTCTAAACATATATACTGAATTGTTTTAAAACAACTAATTTTACTGAATTCATATGTTAAATTTGGTAGTATCAATATGAGTATAACATGCCAAACATGGCTAGTTATGTAATTTTCTTACTTTTGGGATCATTGCACAAACAATCGATTGAATTCATCGTTTTATCTTTTTAAAGATGTTATACATAAATTATATATTGATTATTTACGTTTATACATATACATGTATTATCAATACGAGTAGAACATGTCAAACATGGCTAATTATATAATTTTCTTACCTTTTGGAATTTTTATACGATAGTAGATCGGATTTATTATTTTTTTTTCCATATAGTATACAGTGATAGAGCTAGACAGAGTTGTTATCAAGGGGATACAACATCTCTTATATATACATAAAAATAGTAATTTTAACCTTATGTGTAATTTTTCAACTTGAATCCCTTACGATATCCTGACTCCGCCCTATATTGTACTATTTGAGGTTAATTCCTGTTTATGTTTTGATATGCAGACTCAACATGAGAGGCATGAGAATGCACATCTTCGTGCAGAAAATGAGAAGTTGAAGAATGAATTGATGAGGTACAAAGAAGCTTTAGGCAATGTATCATGCCCTACTTGTGGTGGCCATCGTGTCAATATTGGTGAAATGTCTTTTGATGAACGCCAATTAAGGTTGGAAAATGCACGTCTCAAACAAGAGGTAAAACTTTTACATGTATGTAATTTAAGTTTATAAGAATATTTTTGATTTATTGATTATTTGTTTCGTAAACACTAAAAAAAAAATCTCAAAATCAACTTATGATTTTATAGCTTATATAAATATTTTTTGGTTTTATCATATCGTTTAAGATTTTATCTCTACTATCTTTGGTAATCTTTAAAATATAATTTTTAATTATTTTTCTATTATGTTTCCGTCTTTCTTTTTTATTTATTTATTTTATGTAAAATTACTTTAAAATTTTGTATTTTAAAAAAGTAACTTTAGGATATTTGGGTCATTTAAGATGGATAGTCAACTATACTTGCCTTTAAGATGATGATCTGGTAGTATAAAAAAAATATACGAGTTTATCGTTTATATACTGACAGAAGAGAAATATTTTTTATATAGATCGAACGCATCTCATCTATGGCTGGTAAATATGTTGGAAAACCTGTATTTCCAAAGCACAACAATGGTTACACCACCAACTCTTCTCATCATGGTGTTGATTTTATTGGAGTTGATCTTCCTCCATACTCGACGCCACAAAGCGTCGATGAAGAGGCATATAACAATGGAGATGTTGGTTTTGAAGAAGTTCCAATAATGATTAATGGACCAATTAGTGAGGTTGAAAAACCATATATTATTGAACTTGTTGTAGCTGCTATGGATGAATTTGTTCAAATGGCACATATGCAAGAACCACTTTGGTTCCCTAGTATTGAAAATGGAACAAGTTTGTTGAATGAAGAAGAATATTTTAGGGGTTTTCCAAGAGGAATTGGACCTAGACCTATTGGATTTAGCACTGAGGCTACAAGGGAAACTACTATTGTTATAATGAACCAAGTCAACCTTGTGGAGATCCTCATGGATGTGGTAAGTATTTTTTTTGTATTTTTTCATGTTTAATTAATAATAGTTGTATTTATGTTATATATACTGATAGTGTAAAATTATTTGTTATAGTAGGTTCTAATAACTTTATTTTTGTAAGTTCTCTAATGTTGTGAGTCAAGTTTACTCGATCAGTGCACGTACAAAACTTAAACTCTGTATTTTGTCAAGAATATTTAAAAGTTTACGTTTAGCTTTAGATTGAAAAAAAACAACATAACAAGTAAGGTCTTAGAAGAGTTAGATGGACCTTATTTCTATCTTTGCAGGGTGGATAGTCTGTTTTTAATAGACCCATAGCAAGAGAACTTTATAGGATTATACTATAACAACAATATATCCAGTGATATCTTACAAGTAGAGTCTGAGAAGAATGAGTATATACACACAAACCTTACCGGCTTACCCCTACTTTTATGGGATAGAAAGACTGTTTTCGACTTAATAATTCTTATGTTTCTCTTTGTGATCTCTAGAATCATTGGTCCGGTATGTTCTCTGGTATTGTCTCAAGGGCTTCAACTATTGATGTGCTATCAACTGGAGTAGCAGGAAACTACAATGGAGCTATACAAGTGGTAATACATAATATACTAAGCATTCTCCTTACTCTTCCTTTATGTGTCATTAATCGTCGTAAAAAATAATTTTACACTGTCAGTATACATATATTTACATAATTCAAATATTTCATGTTGATTTTACAGATATTAGCAGAAACTCAAGTAGCATCACCACAAGTTCCAACTAGAGAATGCTACTTTGCTAGGTATTGCAAACACAGAATTGATGGATCATGGGCAGTTGTCGATGTTTCATTGGACCAGCTACGGGCTGGCCCAGCTATTAGGTGCCGAAAAAGGCCATCGGGATGCCTTATTCAAGAGATGCCAAATAGTTGCTCTAAGGTAAAATACACGTAAAAATAACGTTTACTGATCACTTTACGATTTTACTTTTGAAAAATGGTTAATTGCTTTGGAGTTTTAAGATTCACAAATGAAACCTTAGGATATTATTCCGGAGTTTTAGATATGAAATTTGAAATTCCTGGATAATGACTATTTTTTCAATTACAAAGACTGAAAAATGACTATTTGCAAAAATTTACCTAAGGTGATATAAATGGATTTAACACATATACACTAGCAATATAAATAGTGTTTACACTATGCTTATTATTTCTATTAATTAACATGTTTAACTTCTTTTTTTTGGGGGGGGGGCTCTAGGTGACTTGGATTGAACATGTTGAAGTTGATGATTCAGCAGTTCACAATATTTACAAGCCACTAGTGAATTCTGGTCTTGCATTTGGTGCAAAACGTTGGATTGCTACTCTTGAAAGACAATGTGAACGTCTTGCAAGTGCTATAGCCACACCTATTCCAACCAATGGCATTTCTAACATGGGTACGTAACTCTGTTTCAGTTTACATTACACACTTCTCTTTTTAGTTTGGTTTATAAAACGATGCATGTCTGAATTTAAAAATAATTAATATTACACTTTACCATTGTTTTTATATTCATAAAAGTATCATGATATGTTGATTTACGCAAATGTGGTCCCTTTGTTGAAATACAAAGTTGTTTAACATTTACGATAAATACAAAGTTTTAAATCGTGGTCTAACATTTTCTCTATAAGTTTTTCAATTTGCTCAAAAGGGTATATCTTTAGATAGTACGTGGTCTAAAAGGTCTATAAGTAGAAAAAGGTCATTTACTAAATAGTTATCCTAGATAACGAATAACTGAAACTTTTTTTCTTTCTTAAATTCCGTTTCGATTCAGAACTATGTCATACAAATTGATACGAAATACTAAAATGCTCTTACAATGATGTGATCACAACTACTTAATTTTTTTTCTTGTTGTTCATGTAGTGTTATCAACTCAAGAAAGCAGAGAGAGTATGTTGAAATTAGCTGAGAGGATGGTTAAGAGTTTTAGTTCTGGAGTAAGTGCCACAGCTGGTAATCAATGGACAACCTTATCATCAGGAAATGGCAGTGATGAAATGGTTAGAGTTATGACTAGGCAAAGTGTTGATGATCCTGGTAGACCACCTGGTATTGTCCTAAGTGCTGCTACTTCATTCTGGCTCCCAATTTCTCCGAAAACCGTGTTCGATTTCCTCCGTGATGAGAACATGCGAACCGAGGTAACATTCATTGACGATTCTACAAATAGAATTTAAGTTATATACACTGACTGACTCTCTTCAAAATTAGCCTCAAATGTGATCCAAATAGAAGCTTAACTTCTTTAACAAATATCTTTGATTTTTTGCACCTTTTTTTATGTAATTTCTAAATATGTAAAAAAAATTAATGTGATAACAGTGGGACATTCTGTCAAATGGAGGTATGGTTCAAGTAATGGCTCGTATTGCTAATGGCATGGAGACATGCAACTGTGTCTCTTTACTGAGAGTTAATGTAAGTCCTCTATAATTTTCACTTTCCCTTTATTTCTTCTTACATAAAAAATTAATTTAATTTGTAAAAGCGTTTGAAATTCTGTGATCATTTCATTTAAAAAAATTTAAAAAACTGATTTTATGAATATAGGTATATTTTTATTTACTTAATGATATTCTTAACATGTCTTTTTCATGTAAAAATTCTTTTTCTCTACTCTGACATCATGTGAAATTGACGTGATCATTTTATCTAGAAAGTACTTTAGCTTTCTAGAAAGAGTACATACTTTTACCTACTTAATTACATCTTCAACACGTCTCGTTAGATGAAAATTCTTTTAGACAATAAATTAAATAGCTATATGAGACTTGAAAACAAGAGTTTTGTAGTTGTTGAGATGGCCGAGTTGGTCTAAGGCGCCAGATTAAGAAAACAAAAAAAGAATACAAGACCTTTGTCTGGTTTGACACCATGTTAAAATTAACTTGACCATCTCAATAGAGGGTAAAGTGCATACAAATGTATCTCTACCTCGTGGAGATACATAAATTGTTTCTGACCAACTTTAAATCCTGAATCCGCCCTTCTGAATATTGCAGAGTGACAATGCAAACCAGAGCAACATGCTAATTCTCCAAGAGAGCAGCACAGATCCAACAGGATCATATGTCATTTATGCACCAGTTGATATTAATGCAATGAACATTGTATTGAATGGTGGTGATCCTGACTTTGTAGCTCTTTTGCCTTCTGGTTTCGCCATTCTCCCCGATGGACCTCCATGGGGCAATAGTGGCAGAGGAACTTACAATAATGGTTCTGGTGGATCTCTGTTGACCGTCGCGTTTCAAATTCTGGTTGATTCACTTCCTACTGCTAAGCTTTCATTGGGATCAGTTGCTACTGTTAATAATTTGATTGCTTGCACAGTAGATAGGATCAAGGGTGCTCTGTTATCAGAGCCATGATGAACTTGTAAGTATATTTTTAATTCTCCTCTTTTGTTACATCGAAAACGTTAGTCATTGTCATGAAGTTGCAAATTCTACAGGTAAAATTAAACTTTATTACCTGTGAAATTTACAACTTCATAATTGTTGTTATTTCTCAAAAATAGGGTCGAAAAGTAACCAATGGACGGTTTTTTGTCTACCTTAATGATAAGGGGACAATGTAGGTATAGGATGGTCTAAGAGGAGATGTTTTTGACACAATTTAATTACTATTTCATTTCATTTTATATGACAGTGTTTATCAGGTACAACGCTTAAGAAAGAATTTTTTTGGCAAACACCAAATATACCCTTACAACCATGACATTTTGTAGTCGTAACATGATAAATTATATTAATTGCATATAAATATTTCTACACGATGAGTATATCTATGAATAAAATATCCTAATGAGTTATTTTTTTGTATTTTTTTTTTTTGATTATTGCAGGATAGGATGACAAAGGAATAAGGGGAAGTCAAGAGCGCACCTTTCATCCTTTTACTACAAAAAAGGATTTTTTTTTAAGATTTAGGTTAAGGAGGTTCGTGAAATGACTTCTTGTGGCAATATTCCAAAGAGAGGGAAAAAAAACTATATAGAAAATAGGGTTTACCTTTATTTTATGTTATGTGACTTTTTAGACTATGAAAACTTGGTAGCATTTGGCAGATTGTTTTGTCTGCCTTTTGCATTGTTATGGTATCAAAATATGTTAAACTTTATGTGGTTTCATTTGCTTTTAAGTTTTTCCTCTTTTGGTTGCTTGAGATAATATTTTGTAGGTTTTGTTTGTTTATTGGGAGAAAGGTGAAATTTTCCTTTTTACCGTGTAGAAAGGATTAATTTTATCCTTTGGTATATTTTTTGCACAAAAATATTGTTACAGGTACTCGAGTGGGGAGGTGGACACCATGTTACATGACACCCCACCGACATCCCTATGCATTTTACCCTTCCCCTCCGCTTGTGGTTTCATTTGCTTCATTTTCTTGAGAAGAATGTTTTGTAGGCTTGATTTGTTTATTGAGAAAAAGGTTGAATTTACCTTTTTATTGTGCGAAAAAGGATTAATTTTATCCTTTGGTATATTTTTCACACAGAAATATCATTACAGGTGTTCGAGTGGTGAGGTAGACACCACGTTACATGTCACCTCACTGACACCCCCATTTTACCCTTCCCCTCCGCTTGTGGTTTCATTTGCTTCATTTTCTTTTTTTTCTTGAGATGAATATTTTGCAGGCTTAGTTTGTTTATTGAGGAAAAGGTCAAAGTTGCTCTTTTACTGTGTGAAAAGGATTAATTTTATCCTTCGGTATATTTTTCGCACAGAAATACCGTTATAGGTACCCAAGTGGCGAGGTGGACATCACGTTACATGCCACCTCACCGACGCTCCCATATTACCCCCTCTCCTCTTTATTTTCTTTTTTCTTGAGATATGACTATTTTGCTGGTTTAGTTTGTTTATTGAGAAAAAGGTCGAATTTGTCCTTTTACTATATGAAAAGGATTAATTTTATCTTTTGTTATATTTACATGGCTCAAATATACTTCTTTTTCATTAGGACTATAACAACAACTGTTAGGCTATGACCCATGTTCCAGCCAAAGGCCCATGGCCTAATCCTATTTGTAAAAGGATTTGAATAATTCTCCTAATTTGGTTTCCAATTCTATTTGGAAAAGGATTGGAATAATTCTCCTAATTTGGTTTCCAATTCTATTTGGAAAAGAATTGTAATTATAATCCTAATTGGAGTTGGTTTTGGCTTTAGGAAAAAGTACCACTCTATAAATAGGATGACTTGAGAGAATTATGTAATTGCTCATTGGTAGTGTCTTTGAGAGACATTAGGCACATAAGAGAGGTTTTTGAGAGAGCTTTCAACAAGAGAGAAGAGAGAAGAAAAGAGTGTTTTCCGCAAGAGTTTTGCCTCTCCGATCAGCAACCTTCAAACTACGTTTGCCGATTCATTAACCGTTGGATCGGGCTGAAATTTTTACTGAGTGTTCCTAACATCTTAGTGTTTGATTTGAACGGTGGAGATCGGATTTGGAGGTCAGCAACATCCCAATTTAGCTCCCGAACAGTAGCTCTATTTTGGGTGATTTTCTTTCTATTACCTTTGTTGTTATAGCTATTACTTCTCCTTACTTGGCAATTATTGTGTAGCCATTTAGGAGAATATTTGTAACCCTCTTATTGTTATAGTGGAGCAATTCGGATTTTGAAGATCCCGTGGTTGTTACCTTCAATTTGAAAGGTTTTTCCACGTTAAATTTGGTGTTATTTATTTTCTCTGTTTTTGGGTTTGCGTCCTTCCGACATAACAACAACAACAACATATTCAGTAAAATCTCACAAGTGGGTTTCGGGAATGAGAAGCACTCTCAATTACTCAATTTTTTTCTTGAAGATACATGATGGAAATCGTTCTTCTTTACTTCACTCTATACATGCATCTTAGTATTGATTTCCTAATACATGAACTCGGTACATTCATGTACTTGGGATAAATTTAGTTTACTTTTTCAAAATGTTCAAGGTGGACAACCAATCTTACGTGGCACTAACATATTCTAGTTTTGATTCGAATTAACTTTTATATATTATGAAATAGCAAAATCCATGTCTTGATTGCAACATGAAGTCATGTAGATATTTTCTAATTGATGTTCAATTTTGGAATATTTCAACTTCAAAGCAAAGTCTCGGTTAATTTCTGACACGATCATTTCTTTTTTATGATCGAAAAATTCGTCTAGAGTCGATTCTTTGGGTCCATCAAAGCCTTAGAAACTCGAGAATGATGGTCCGTCCTTCTACCCTTCACCACTTATGTACCAAAGTTTATATGAAGATACAGAGTATGACTTCCCGGAAAGCATTTTCTTGACGATATTGTTTGTCTTGTAGCATATAAAGCTGCTCTTCAATTTTTCAAGAAATTTTTGGGCAATTGTGTGCGTGTTTTCCCCTTTTCTAAATGGTCTGGTGTAGTTCTTCTGGGAGAGTTTTGATAATCTTTTTATCTCTTATTGGGGTTTTGTGGATTTACTGCGTGATGATTTTGTTGAACATGTTTGAAGTGCAATATTTAGAACAAGATTGAAGTCACAATATTTATTTTATTTAAGATTAGATCTCTTTACTAGGTGTTCTAGATGTGACTTTAGGAAGTGGTATTCACGTTTGGAACTAAGTCTTTTTTTTACATCGTATGAAAATAATGGTTAAAATTGAATTCAATTATCAACTGCCTCCATTAAAAATAGGATTGGCAATCGATTCCAAAAGATCGGAAGTTATGAAAAAACATGAGCCCTAGTTGATTTCACTTCTTAATCTTTGTGCATTGTTTTAATAGTTGATCCTGCAGTTGCTGTTGACCAACTTTTTACTTTTAAATAATTGTGATGTTCGATTCAATTCGTGCGGAGTTTTGACTATTCCATGTACTATTTGCTACCTTCGTGTCTCCAAACCAACACATACATCAAATAGCTTTTGACTAACATTTTTCTTGCCACAATCGATTGTTGAAATCTGAACTCTAGTCTCCAATGCTTTTCATCTCACTTTATTGACTTCTAAATCGAAATCCATGGATATTGCTAATAAATTATAACTTTTACAAACTAGCAAATTACAATACCATTGTGCACTTTCAAAAGAAAATGAGAAAAAGAAAATGGAAATATTTTCTCCAATGCATAAAATGTCAAATGAAGACAACCCGAATTTTCACTGGGTGCAAAGAATTTCCCAGTGACCGGTTGGTTATGTGAATCTTCATTTCCTTCTCTCGGAATCTTTTGGATTCTCTCATATATCTATCTACAATTAACAATTAAAAAAAAGCAAACTTTCTTCTTTTTTTCTTCTTTTTTCTTTTTTTAATTACAAAAAATAAGAGAAAACCTAAAAGTCAATGATTGGTTCACCAATTGTGAGATTTCTCTCCAATGACCATGGTAAATTGAAGAGCTTAGCAGTGATGAACTTGAAGATCTTGTTCACATTAATGTTGTAAGTTGCACTTGAGAAGAATAATGGTGCATTTAGTGCCTTTGCATATGCTCTTGCCTGTTCAAAGCCACATTGTAACACCATAAGTATCAATATCAAAAACATTAAATTGACTCAGTATAACTTCATAAGTAGAATTTATGGAATAGTAAGAGTGTTTAATTTCTAATAGATCATCGACTTAAAAAAATAGTTTTTCATAAACAAATATGAAAGAAATGCAAGAGATAAGGAAGTTCTCAAACAACAGTATTTGCAGTCGGAACTTTCACTCTTTATTGCCACTAATTTTTAATTACTATGTCATTAGCTCAAAGTGCAATGATCTTATCAACCCCAACTACACAGTGGCATAACTACGTACTATGTCACATATATATAAAAAAATTATATCATGTATATAAATTAAAAATCATGTTTCTACATATATATACACATTAAATTTTGAACATCTTTAATAAAATTCGTGATTTTTCCACTGCTAATAGAGACCTAGATTGTTTATCTTTACAGACTTTTTAGATGCAAAAGTCTAAAATCAAGAGAGATACAATCCAGATCGTACGCTAAGATTCTTAAGTAATACAAAAGAATAGATACCTGACTTGCAATTGTCCATTGCAGATCCAATGGCAATTTCACAAAATCATCAAACTTTGTCCCTATCATTACAGGAATTGCTGTCTGATTCCATTGACGTGCTTGTTGATGCCAGCTAAGGACACTGCACGAAAAACGACTCGTTAAATTTTATATTGATAATATAAAAATTTCATTATATTGTCAGTGAATATAAACTAAACGTTATTTTTTTAAGGGAAAATAAATCTCATACCTACTGAGTGTACATCGACTTGTGAGATCAAACATGAAAAACATAGCAACAGAGTCCTTACAAGCCATTGGAATTTGAGTTGGGCCAGAAACATCACCTGCATTATTATTATTAATAATAATCATTTAGAAATTAAAATAGGTAGTTTGGTGCACAAAGTATTTTGCGTTAAGCAGAATCTTATAAAAGACCGCACCCTAAAAGGGTGTGATATAAACAGTCTATTATAATATTAGTATTAATCAGTGGCGGAGCCAAAATTTTAAATAAGAGGGTTCAAAATCTGAATAAATAGACGCATGAGCTAGTTGAAGGGGGTTCGACATCTACTTTATATACATAAAAAAATAATTTTAACTATGTATAAATAGTATAATTTTCTGCCGAACGGGGTTCGGATGAACCCTTCGGCACAAGGTGGCTCCGCCACTGATATTAATGATTACTTACGCAGTTCAAACCTATGATCTATAAGTTCAGAAATTCCTTTTTTTAAAAAAACATTTTGATTATATTCTCATTGTTTTAATTTTCTTGATACCCTTTTCTATGCTTAATTTAAATTAAACAATAAAAGAAAAACAAAGATTAAATGGATATTTATACCTTTAACTTCCCACATGCTATATGAGATTCTTGTCCCTCTCACACACAAAGTTTTGTCCATCTGATTTAATCCTTTGGTTGACAATCCTTCATCTACTTGTTCTTTTCCTACATACTTTGTCTTCAATTTAAGAAGAAGAAAAAAACAAGAAAAGTCAGAAATCATGATTGAAAATGGATCAAAACCATAAATACATAAACTAGAAATGGAGGAATAATCCAATATTGCTAATAACAATACTAAAAAATATATATTCTATAGTTATCTAGTCAGAAATTCATCGAAATTTGATTTGTCTCTAATAGATTTTCGATCGATTTCATCAAAAATTCTATTATTTTTAATAGTGAAAAATGAATTTTGAACTTAATTCGACCTCAAAATATAGTTTATGAAACGAAAATCATCTAAAATCATGACAAAAAGTACGGTCCATTACCTCAAGGAGGATGCAACCTTATTTACTAGATTTAGTTGAACCCAATAATTTTGATACGAAATATATATGCTTGGAAAATTAGAAATTTTCACAAAATACTAAATTTTGAACTCATCAATCAAATCTAAATTTTGGATCCGTCTTTACCCCCTACATACCCAAATTACCAAGCATCTAGAGCGTGAAAAACGTAACATTAAAGCTCAACAACGGATATATCAAGAAATGAGATGAATTTAACTCTAACCGTATAGACCCAAACCAAACATCTAAAACATGAAGAAAAAAAAACATGGAGGTTCAACCTCGAATATATCAATAATATAGATGAATCTGACTATACCTCGTTAAGAAAAGGAAAAAAACTTACCAAGAAACTTGTCTTTCCAATTTGATTATCACCCAAAAGGCTAATCTTCAATGCAACAACATTCTCAGATGAATCTTTAGAATGATCACAACAACATGTGGATGCCAAATTCCCTGAAAACCCTCCGTCGGACGCCGTCTCCACCCCAGTAGGCGGAGATGGCATCCTAGTGGCGGTCGGAAAAGATTGATTGTGTGACAATTGTCTATAATTAATAGACTTACCTAACCAACAAGCGAGAATTTTATTCCAAAATGAATTCAAATATTTTTGCAAAATTGTAAATTTGCATATAATTTTCCTTTTCATATTCAAATGAACCATTCTTCTATAACAAAGGAGCAAAGGTTTAGTCATTTTTTTCTCTTTTTTTGTGTGTGATTTAAAAGAGAGGGAATTGAAAATAAAATAAAAAGAAAAGGCCTCAAGAGGAAGCTAAATGCATAGAGTGCTTTAGCTTCTTCTTTTGGCCTTAAAAGAAAAAAAGACAAGTCTCTTTTTGCAGAATAATTAATCATAGTTTCTTTTTATTTATTTATTTTTCTTTCTTCTTAGTGTTTGTTTGTTTGTGCGGGATTTAATTTAATTTGCCATTTTTACCATTCATTTTTTTGTTTTCTATTTTAATATGTGGTTAACGGCTAATTAGGTTTGTAACTATGCCGTAAAATGAGGAACGGTTGACCGTTTTAAAAGATTTTAAAAAATCTGAATTTTGAATTTTATTTTATTTTTTGAATAATTAGTTTCAAATATGGTTGTCTATAGGTTGGTGAGATAAAAAATAAATATTTCTGTTTTGCTTTATTTTGTGAATAAGCAAATGTATTGTAATAAATAGCTCCTTTACATGCATTTTCGGCCTAGCTGGTCGCACAAAATATGTTAGAGCGATTTTAGTATAGTTTGCGAGATTTATTTTGTGCGCATCTGAAAAATAACGGTTACAGCATGTTTTTTTGGTCTAACTTGTCATACGGGACATATTTCATGCAGTTTCAGTGTAGTTTGTGGAATATTATATTGAAGCAAAATTTATTTCGTGCATATTCGAAAGATAACAATCACGGATTTACTTAGAACAAAAAAAAAGATACTTTTTTAGTCAAGTTCGTCACAGGAGACATATTTAGTGTGATTTTAATGTAGTTTGTGGAATATTATATTGAAGCTATATTATACTAAAGCGAGATTTATCTTGTACGCATCCGAAAAATAACAGTCATAACATGCTTTTTCAGTCAAGCTCGTCACACGGGACATGTTTAGTACAGTTTCATTGTAGTTTTTGAGGTATTATATTGAAGCGAGATTTATTTCGTGCACACTTAAAAAATAACCGCCGCAAGTTTACTTAGAATAAAAAAAGATACTTTTTAGTTAAATTCTTCACACGAGACATAATTAGTACGATTTCAATGTAATTTATGGAATATTATAGTGAAGCAAAATTTATTTCATGTACATCTAAGAAATAAGAGTTAAAGATTTTTTTGTCATAAAAAAAATAGAGAAACCAATTATTAAATTAATTAAAGAACCGACAAATGTATGAAGAAAGAGTCAATTTCACGTGTAGCCAAGTTAGCCAATAATCATGCAACCATGTAAGGTATCTAAATGGAAAGAGGAGCCCCACTCATTAGTCATTATTTAGTTTATTATAAATAATAAATAAAAACTCTCTTCTTTTTCAAGACAAAGAAATGATTAATAAGTTTGAAAGTATAAAAATATCAACCAACCTAATTTTAAGTCTAAATTTGTACCATCAAACTTCTCTAAAAGTTATTTGTATGGATATTTTTTAATTACAATAGCAAAATATCATTATAAAAAATACATAATACAATATAAAATAAAAGTCGATGTCAAAGATATCATTATAAAGAATATATAATACAATATAAAATAAAAGTTAATGTAAAAAAAAATTAATAGTAATATTACAAAGGATGATTGTTATAAAAAGGTCTAATTGTATTTTGCTCAAAAATTCTCAAAATAAGTCAATATTAAAATTAATTTTAACACTAGTGATATTAATTTTTTCAAAAAAATAGTAGGAAATGTTATTTAAGAAGTTTCAAAATATTTGGACCCCACAATAATACGGAGTTTTCAATTAAGAGCGTGTTGATTGAGGACCCGCAAGACCTAACGAGGTTGAAATTCTCATATCCAACGTGTATTCAACGGATTAAAATCAATTTCGACATTTGGGTACGAAATTTTATTTTGACAGGGAGCGTTTTTTCTGAATGAATTATATATGGTGTAAATTTGGATTAGTGAAACTTTAATGTAGTTATCGAATATTGGATGATAAATCATAAATTGTGTATTGAAAACATTAAAATCAATTTTACACTATAAAAAAATTTTAAGTTGTTCAAGAAAATGGAGAAATTGACGATAAAGACACACATCGAATGGGGACAGGGAGATAAAATGAAGATATTCGATATCCTATATTATAAGAATGTGTTATCAAAATTCAAAGATAAGTTCTATAGAGTTATTGTCAGATCTGCTATGTTGCATGGAGCAAAGTGTTGATTAGTAAAAAATTTATATGTTCAGAAATGAATGTAGCATAGATGAAGGCGACTTCAGTGATGAACAAGATGGAGGAATGAGGCTGAGATGATTCAAGAGAAGGTGCATATAGGCATTAGTGAGGAGTTGTACTGAGAGATTGACATACAGTAATAAGTCTAAGAAGAGGTATAGATAAACTGAAAAAGAATTGAAAAGAGGTGTTTAAATATGACATGACACATCTTTAGCTCACCTAGAATATGAATCTAGACAGTAAAGATTTTGTATTTATATATTTATCAAAAATTGTAATTTTCTTTTTTTTGATACGTTAATGTTTTCTTAGAAAGATAGAAAATTTGATATCATAATTGAGATCGAAAATTAGAAGGTTTGATTTTCCTACTCCAACCTCCTAATTATTTTTTAAAAACAAAGTAAGTATAAATAATATCTTCTTTCCAAAAAAATTAATACGTGTTTATCAAGTGAGAGCGTGTTTAATGATTCTCTATGGCCCACGAAACCTAATTAGGAGACATTAAACTGATTTAATTGATTAAAATTATTGGAGGATATTCGTTTGGTTTGGGAATTTTTAGGCAAATTGACATTAATTAATAAACATAATAGCAACAAGTTAGCAATCCCCATCTAATTATTTCCATATTTAAAAGTATATATAGCATGTGAGGGTCACTGATTCGAAAATATCTTTATATTTAGGAAAGATAATACAACTCACTCCGTCCATTTTATTTTACTTGATTCTTGTTGATTTGACACGAATTTAAAAATATCTTTATATTTAAGAAAAATAATACTATTCCGTCTGTTTTATATTAGTTGATTCGTGTTAACTTGACACTCTTCTTTAAAAATAGTACTATTTATTAGGGAATTATTTTAATAAATTAACCTTATTAATTATGTTTTAAAAATTTTAATTTTAATAACTAATAGTTTATGTATGTAGTTATTTAATGACAAGAGTAGTGAAAATGATGAATTTTCTCTTAATTTGTTAAAATAGATAAGTACAAAAAATATATTTTTGATATAAGCGTCAAGTAAATAAAATAGAATGAGTATCCTTGGTTCCTCAATTATTAATGAATTCTGATTTTTGTCCTTATGATCAATGATCAGGGGCGGAGCCACATGGTGGCAAGGGGGTTCAGCGAATTTTTTTTATGTATAAATAGTATATGTCGAACCACCTTTTGTTAATTCGTATATCTACTTCTTCAGATTTTGAACCCTCATATTTTCACCTTCGACTAATCAAAATGAGAGTTTTTTTATCTCTTTGGGTATGAAATATGTTATAGGTAAACTAGTTTTAAAAATATATTATCCTATTTGAAATAAAAATACAATTCAAACATCATACTTGGGTTATTAAACATTTGAACAATTAATAAATTTAAAAATTTGTGAATATTTATAAGCAGATGGATAAAAAATACACCTCTCAAATAATTAAAGGTTAGATATATGTCTAGTCAAATATTTAAAAAAATTAAAAATTATTCAATAACAAAGGGATTGAAAATCCTAACCACGTGTCATCTAATTATATCATCTCGTCTTTCTTTCTCTCTACCAATTTTTTTAAAAAAAATTGTTCTTTTTCATACTTTGTGGTAAAATATAATAATATGGGAATATAATCTTTCATGAGCTAATAATGTCCCATGTGGGTGCACACATGTACATGTTTCATGGTGAATTTTTTATTTTTTTTAATAAACAAGGTTCATTGCTTCTTACTTATGTTTTTTTAGACAGAAAGCATTTTGCTTCATAAATTTATAGAATATTATGTCCACACTTCAAACTTCAGACATGTAGTCTGAATTTTAATTGTTGAGGATTATTATTCCACTCAAAGGCAGAACAAACTTATCTCTGTATCGATCACACCAAACGTGTCCTTATTATTATGGTCCAATCCGAGTAACCTATAAATACTACAGTTTGTCATTATTGCAATTTCATGTTTGTAATAAGTTGTTGATAGAAAAATTGATAATATGCCATGAAAAAAGGTAATTATATTCTTGTGTATGTGTGTAATAGATTGTTGATTGACTTTAATGAGATTTAATTATGACATGTAAATGGTAATTGTATTCTTGTTTTAAAAAAATCATTTGTCCATGTGGCAAAAGATAGATTTATTAGGAAAGGAAATTGTATTCTTGCAATTTCATGTTTATAATGATTGTTGATCCACTTTGATGAGACTAATTATAATGGCATGAGAAAAATAATTGTATGCTTACAATTTCTTGCGTGTAATAAGTTGCTAATTGACTTTGATGAGATTAATTATGTCATAAAAACAATAATTGTATTCTTGTTATTTTGTCCATGTAATAGGTTGTTGATTGACTTTGATGAGATTAATTATGGCATGAAAATAGTAATTGTGGCCAAGTAAGTAATATGTTCACGATCTTGGTTCTAATACCATCATGTCAAAAGTTAACTTATAGAAATGACACAATTTTATTTCGCAGCTAAATTTATCAAACAAGCAACATATTTAATCATGACTTCGACATGTGCCCTCCGGATCTCGCCACAGACAAGACGTTAGTGTTATCCAACAACGACATGAACCTTCAAACTTCTCACAAGCTTGAGCTTCATCATTTCTTCTATCTAATTTGGTATTGGGCTCTCTCTTGGCCCATCCACTAGTACAGATATTTAACATACATTCTCATATCGTGCTTAAAATGCGTGGGAAATATTGATCATCTTTATAATTAATCTTGATTCTTGATCATCTTCATTCAAAAATTGGTATTATTCCAGCATTGTTATCATTGTGGAAACCCCATTTGTGAGAGAAGATTGGAAAATCCCTTGGCATGAATCTCCTTTTTGTTCATCAAAAATTCATCTATTCCTCTAGAAGTGGTTCTTTCTTGTCATCCCACTTATTCAACCTACTGTGAGCTAATTCCACCTGCAATCGGAGGCGAATGTAGAATTTATGATCAATAGATTCAGGATGAGTGTAAACTACACACGCACACAAGTATAGTATGTTTGTTGTTTTGCGCGACTCCCCTTGTGAATTAAACCGAAAACAATGAGTTTAGTTGAACTATTGAACCTACTCTAGATCCGCCTCAATTCATGTTTAGCTCAAGGAAAGAATGCTCCAGCCATATTTTTGTATTCTAAGAACCAGTTCAGCTGGACGTTTTATATTGACAATAACTAGTAGTAAAAAGCAGAGATCCTTTTCAATATTGGTCTTAACATACTAAGGATACCTCGCTATGACTAATGTATATTTGAACTTCTGTATTTTTCTTTTTCAAACTGCTTTGATATGCATTATTTGAGTCGAGGGTCTTTCGGAAACAATCTCTCTACCCTCCTCGGACTCAACCTATGAGATTATACTGGGTATGTTGTTGTTGACTAACTTACATTTGAACTTGATTTCCTACTTGTACCAACCTTTTCCAAGTTATGATCAAGATGACTTTATAATAAACATTTTTGTAACCAAATAGTGTTTTGGAAAACTGCTGTCTACCTCTAACAGGATGATTACAAGCACAAGAAAAATTAAAGAATTTTACCTCTTTATGCCAATCAGTTCGGACCGTGATCCATATTAAAATGATTGTTTGCATCACCGTACCTCCCAGCATTCCTGACCATATACCCTGTATACACCACAATAATGTTGTTATTTTTTCTATGATGAGACTGGGACTGGAAATTTGGTTGTGGAGAATGATAACAGAAAAAGGTAAAATCAATTACCTTAGCGCCAAGTTTGAAGTAAAAGCCGAGAAGAGCACCCAATGGAACACCGACAACGTAATAGCAACCTACATTGACATAGGCCACGAAGGTTTGCCATCCACATCCAACGGCCACACCTTTAAGATTTATATACATGAATTTCATCAGATATGTTAACAAAGCAAGTGATTCTCAATCATGTTGTTCATACTCAGACCTAATACAGTAGTAATGCCATTGCCAATTTCATCTATTCCTTTGTTGGAGTCCCACATCGGTGGGTTCAAAGGTCTTTGGTCTCCTTATATGGTCTTAGGCAATCCTCTCCTCGTAAGCTAATTTTTGGGGTTAAGGTACAAGGTCCATTTCTTTATCACCTAATCAAAGATGTTTATCATTTTCCTTTGCTTGTGCTTCGTTTTTCCTTTATCTCGTCAATGTGTATTTTTGAAGGGTCGTTTGTTATTTGATTATCCAAAGAGGGGTCAGTTGATTGTGTTGCCTTTAGACCTTGGTCAGAAATCGGCCATTTGACAGTGTTCGACAATATAGTAATACTATACTAGTATATGGAGGAGGACAATCTGGTGAGGAATTCGAGGGCCAAAGATCTAAACCTTGCACTGAAACTTTAGGTCACCCATTGATTCTAATTTCAGGCCACACATTGATTTTGTTATCATATGTTTTACGATTATACCACTATATATGCAAGAAATATGTCAGCCTCCAATCTGATAACTATTTCATCTCTAATTCTCAACTTCAAACTCGATATATGTCGATCCTAAATCTGATTCAAATTCAATATTGTACTGATGCTCAACAAGAAAAATTGATCTGTTCTCAGTAATCAAACTAGTTAGGAGATTCAAGGAATTGTCTGTGGGAGAAGTGAGTCATTAAGCGTATTGCCCACAGCATAGTGTAAAATAAGGTTTCAAATTGAAAACGAGGATATTTAATAAAACTCGTACCTGACAAGACAGGCTGGATTCCGTTGAGTATAAGGGAAACTGCAAGCAATGGACAAAGATCCGAGACAGCATCAGCAACGACTTCACCTTCAGTGAAGGCATAACTGATGAGATTACGCAATGCAAGAACAATGACTGCAGCAATCAATGAGAGAATGAAAGACCACGATGTAACCACGACAACAGAAAAAGCTGCTGATTTTGGATGCCTTGCTCCTAGTTCATTGCTCACTCTCACACTGTTCATCAGCATGTCACATTTAAGAAAGTCAGAAAAAGATACTCCATTTGCCATTTGCATTAAGGAATTTTCTTATAAACTTGATGAATGTAAATTTCCAATATGCGTAAAGAAGCTTGGAAGATATTGAAACAAATACAGCACAAATTTTTAGTTCCATTGTATGGTACAAACATAGTATAGCCAGAATTACCACAGAACAATATTAATGAAAACGCGATTCATTTGCAGAAACGAAAAAGACTATCTATAGCTCAAACGTTTATTTCAAAAAGAATAAAACAACGAGAAAAAGTAATGATAAAACAAGAACTGACCTTGCTGCTGCATTGAATCCAACTGATATCATGAATACCCAACCAGAAATTGACATGCTTGAGTTATTTCCCACCAAATACAAAGGAAAAAGGCAAAATGGTTAGTAATTGAAAATTAGTAACATACGTTAGATTCTTGGTTAGTAATATTAATTAGTCTCGAGATTATTTATTCCATAAGATATCCCAATCCATGGAATAACTTTATCCATCCTATCCCCCTACCAAACAACCCCCAACGGTGTAAACAATTATTACACAATCATATCACTTAAAACGTAATTGCAGCTGGAAGAGACGAAAAAGAGGACAAGCAATCAATGGCATTAACTATCAGAATCTTAGTTTGTGGCCAAAAAGATAGAGACAAGCAACTTATCGTGAAACTTGGACTAGTATTTTTAACTTTGCTTTTGCAAGTGCAATACGAAATCAAAAAAAATATTTAGCCTTATTTTCAAAGAAAGAGTAGCAAAAATCAAGCTAAAAAAGTAATATTATAGCTTTTATTCAAAAGTATTTTCAAAAATAAAGCCACGTTTTAAAAAATTGACTATACACTAATTGATATGCTTATATTTTATTTTTTTAGACAAACGCAAATTATTTTTCGCTAATCGTAAGGGGTTTTGGTCTTACCAAATAGAAAGAGCATCCAAAGCCAATTCAGGATTTTCAAGCAAACCAGCAAGCAACACCACAATCTGAAAGTACCAAGTCTCCAAGCACAGCATCACCGCCGAGGAAGCCGATAACTTTAAAAAATCCGGCAAGCCGGAAAACGCCCCGGAACTGAATCCTTGCCAGGTCTGTTTACACTTATCACTCTTCACAATGTACACATATTGGCCTATAACAATTAGCCACCATGAAAAACTCAGCACCAGTGAAGCTCCAAGTAACCCGAGCCTGATCTTAAAAATCACCACCCAACTCAACACCAGATGCAACACTAACGTCGCGGCGGAGATGTACGCGCTCGGCGCTACAATGCTCTGAGCTTGAAGGAATTTCTGGATCGGAAAATTAATGGCGTATGCGAATATCTGAGGGATTAAACCGTACACAAATATGGATGCTGCTGCTGCTATTCTCTCAGTTTGGCCTAGAAATATTAGAATTGGCTTGCAGAAAATGTACCCTATAGTAAGTAAAATTCCTGTTAGAGTTAACAGAATTGCTGATCTTTGAAGATAAACTCCAAGCATATCGTATTTTTTTGCCCCAAATGCTTGACCACATAGTGTTTCCACTGCACTTCCCATGCCCAACTACAAAAAAAAACATACGCGTTAATGAACATAAATCACGGAAAAATCGTAAATCACAAAATAGTACAATTTCAGATTATTCCTAAATTTGTTCCGAGTGCAATACCTTTTGCACAGATCGTGTATTTTTATTAAGAAATTCATAAATTATATATAAATATATGATTATGAATAGAGTATAGGAACTTATAAACTTTGAATCGTGAATCCGTCAATATATTTCTTCCAATTTCTCACTCAGACAATATATCAAATATGTTATCTGCATTAACGAAAACCATTACCATGAGACCGTAAGCGAAAACTTGAATCCCAGTATTTCCAAGTGAAGCAGCAGCAAGCTCGAGATTACCCAAGTGACCGGAGAATATCTGAGTTGACATAGACATGATGTAATTGATCATGTAAACCATAACCGCCGGAGCAGCGAGGAAGAAGAGAAGCTTCATTTCGATCCATGTCGCTAACCGGAGTTTATTCCAGAGAGGTATTTCTGTGTCCAAAAGCACAGATTCTAGCTCGTTGCTTGATTCGAAATTGTGAGTTTCGGATAATTGAGGTGATAAAGATGTTCCGTTGTTTTGTAGAAATGGTCGGTAAATGTCATTTTCCGGTGAAGCCATGGATTCCGGTGACTGAGGAATGAGGAGAAAGTTGGAAGAATCTAAGAACGTAGTATGTGGTACATATTTAAGGGAAATAAACAAGCGTCAGCGCTTATGTAATATTTAAAACATATTGATTCAATTAATTTAGATTTGTATTGTATTAAATTAATTAAAAAGAAAAATACTTTCTGTCAATAAATTTTTCATTCTCAAAAACTTAAATTCAAAAGTTAAAATATATGACTACAAATGAAAACATCTCATTCGAGAATATAGTAATTTTGAACGATGATAAATTCAGAATGTAACCTACAAATTTACAAGAATATAGTAATTTTGATTTCAAATTTTATATATGTATTAAAAAAAACTTATTAAATATCTATAAATAACTAATATAAATTTAATTATTAAAATTAAACTCTCTCTAAAAAATTATAAATTTTAAATATTAAATTTTGGCTTTCCTAGATGGTCGATAAATTCAAACTTGGTATTCCAAGTCAATTGGTCCATTTGCTTTATGATATCGATGGAATCTTTTGGATTTTTTAAATTAAAATAATCAGCGGTATTTACCTACTGCAGTTCAAATCAGTATTTTGAAGGTTATTACAATTTGAATTCCATTGATCTGACATATTTCTTCAAAAAGATTTAATAAGTAAGTATATTTTATTTAATAATATTTTAAATTTAAATTTGATTATTACTAATTTATGTAACTTATTTAAGAAAAAAGGCTTAAATATGTCATTAAATTTTGAGAAAAGATTCATTTATCTCATTTATTAAAAGTTTGGCTCATTTATGACATTTTTGTCTGAAAAAAGGCTCATTCATGTCATTATTTGTAAACTAAAAATATTTTTCATTTTTCAAAACTATTTTGTACACGTGGTCAATTATGATTCTGCCACGTCATTAACTAAATTATTATTTAAAATGGAAAAGGTTCAAATATTCCATCGAACTTTGAGAAAAGGCTCATTTATGTCATCCGTTAAAATTTTGGCTCATCTATACCATTTCAGTTAACAAATTATGGCATGGATGAACTTTTTCTCAAACGGAAATGGCATAAATGAGCCAAACTTTTAACGGGTGGCATAGATGAGTCTTTTCTCAAAGTTCGATGGCATATTTGAGCTTTTTCCTTATATTTAATATTAAAACCAGTTTGAAAAAAAAAATCTCCTGATTTGTTAAAATAAACAAGTAAAACAAAATATATATTTTTGATATAACGGCAAAGTAAAATGAGCAGATGAAGTATTTTAAATCAAACAAATAACTTCAAATGAGAGGAATATTTTCTTTTTCTACAATATAGAATTTATCGATTTAATATTTTTATAATGTACCTCCTAAACATTAAAAAGTCCAAAAATATCTCTATTTGGCTTTCATGGTTAGTAGACATAGTTGGATTATTATTTATTTTGAATTATTTAAGGATATACTTGAAGAAATAAAAGACAATGATAACAACTTTTATGAGGTCGATAGATTAACAAAGAACATATGTATATTAAGATTTTTATGAATCGATTAATTAACGAAGGACATATATAAATCAAATTCAATATAGTAGGAGAGTTTAGCACTTTTCAATAGTCCATACTTTAATTTAAATTAATTTCCTAATTTGAAGTGTCATTAAAAGTTGGTTAGCATAACTTGTTTTATTACCAGTCTTTATAATTCATTCTAAGTGGTAACAGCCACAAAAACTTTCCTATTTATTAAGCAAAAAAAAATAGTTGATGTGAACTTTTGCCAAACTTTAAAGTCAATTTGAACATATCAACTTGAACTTAAAGCTAGTGTGACCACATTGTTATTTTTTAGTAAAGTTTTATCGTATATTTGGCCATAATTTTTTTAAAAAATATTTGATTATTTCAAAAAATATGATTTATATCCCTGAGTTTTAAAAATTATTTAAAATATCCATAAGTTTGTATTATCATTTTATATTAAATATGTTTCATTAAAAAATAACCTTATAACATAATTGATAACAATCAACAATAGCAAAATAACAATATAGACAAGAACAATACATTAATCAGATACTATCCATTAAAAATAAATTATTCGTTTTTCTCAATCTTATCACTCAAATTATAACTTAAACTTTTAGAAAGAAATTAGATAAATATTGATTGAAATAAATAAATGGTAAATATTTTTTATAAAATATAAAAAATTTAAATAATTTTTAAATATTTAAAACTTTTCAAATACTAAAACTTTGGCATTTAGCTCACATGGTAAACTCCCCCTTAACAATTTGAGGCGGAATACATATAGTATCACGTTTTCCTTCTTACTATATCATGTGACAGTTTTGAGCTCTTTCCACTGCTTTAACCGATGGAAGATAGAGAACTCACCAATTGAACTAGTTGGCAATTTTATAATTCGATTTGAGTTGACGTGACGTAAAGGAAAACAAAATAATTAAATATTACTTTATTAAGTGTATAGATATTATTAGCTCAAATCATAGTGTACATAAAATATGTAAGAAAAAAAAATGAACATAAAACAATCTTTTAGGGGTCGTTTGGAGTGATGGATAAGGAAAAATAATTTTGGGATAAATTTTTGCCACCCCTCAATTCTTTGTTTGATTACAGAGTGTGGATAATTTATTTCAGGATTAATAGTTATGACTGGGATAAATTATCCTACTTGTGGGTGAAATAGTAATATCGAGATAAAAATGTAATATAACAAAAGTATGCCTCTTAAATTCTCTTTTATATATCACTTTTACATCCATCTAAACACAAATAATTTTTGATATCATTTTACCTATACTTTCAAATAATTATGTATCTTACTTCTAATCAAGAAGTTCCTACTATATATTGAGAAAGATTCACATATACCAGATATACTAAAAAGAGGTAGAGAGATGAGCAAGATGTTGGGGGGAGGGGGAAGGCAAGCAAGATAATCATGTATTTCATATACATGTGAATCACACTAGATACACACTAGATGTATGTATTTGTATGTATCTGATGTGATTCACATATATCTAAAATACCAGATACATAGGAGAATGATGAGCGAGATGGGAGGAAAGCGAGCAATATTTGTCTAGGTATCCTACATACATGCAAATCCACTTGGATACAAATCCACTTGGATACAGTGTATCTAAAACAAATTACACATAATTTTAACCCATATATCTAGACGTATATGAACCCACCAAAAGCTAGTAAAATTCATAATATTACTCTAGTAACTAGAGTGTAACTAAGTAATTAGTTCATAAACTAATGGAATTCTGTAAATTTCCCATTTGAATTTGCATTGAGTAAAAGCCCATTTGGTGGAAGTACTGTTTACCAAAAAAATAATTCATATTCAGCATTTGAAATCAAAACCTCTGATTAAGGGAGAAACAAACTCATCCACCACACCATACCTTCACCTTCAGAGAATGGGAGCAACATAGCTTTCGATACATTCCTCCATGCATTTCACACGCCTTCAATTTGAATTATGAAACACAAATGCCTATGCAGATGTGCACTTGTAGTATACAAAAACTACATGACCCTTGTAATTCCACAAGTATGGTACGCAGATCTTACCCCGACCTTCGTGAGGTAGAGAGATTGTTTTCAATAGATCATAAACTCAAGAGAATCGTTTTTCAGAACAACTTGAAAGAAATGCTCGAGTAGAAAGCTATGACAAATAAAACAAATACCAAATTGATATACTATTAAATTATATCAGAGGTAGTTATAAATGATTCAAAAGATAAATCAAATATTGAATGAAATAATACCAAATATTATATCATGACTATTTCACTACAAACAAGTCTGGAGCTCTGGTTTGAGGAAAACAAAAATGTGGATTTTACATTAGATTTGGAGAACTATTTCCGGAGAACACAACAACATCATATCCAATGTAATCCCACAAATAGAGTTTATGCAGACCATACCCCACCTTGAGAGGTAGAGAGATGGTTTTTGATAGACCCTCAAAAAACACAAACACAAAAATGATGAAGAAGAAAAAGAAATATCAATGAAGAGCAACCAAAATCCTAATTTGATACAAGCATGTTCTACAATTTCCAGACTGACCAATAAAGATTTTATTCCCACAAGATGATAACCTGCTACTCATTACCAAAAGATTAGCTTGACAGTGCTTAATGAAGTAAAAAAATAATCTCGCCCAACAATGGCGTTAAAAGGTTTATGATCCTTTCTCCTCTTTCCACATTGAAGCAGTTACCTGAGAAACGTAGCTAGTAAATAACCAATGTTGTGTTTCATTGCAGACTCAACTGTCGAATGACGTATGGGAGGATACCACCATGGTTGAAATAAGCCAACTCCACCTGTAGAAGGAAATCAAAGAGCCAATGCAATGTTAAAAAGACCTAATAGATGATGAAAGGATATCTTAACAGGAGATCTCTACTGTAGAACATTTTACAATATATTACATACTACAACTTCAGCACACTACGCATGTGAAAGTCATATACCTCGGTGTCGAAGCGCACTACGCATGTGAATGATTTTCCAGTGTCTGTTCGTACAGTAACATCTTGACCTGGGTGGATCTCGCTAATTTTGCCTGGGAGATCAATGGTATATCGCTCATGACCTGTCAATCCAAGTATTTCTGCATCCTCGCCAGCCTTGAAACATAGAGGGACAATTCCCATTCCTACCAAGTTGCTACGGTGAATCCTCTCAAAGCTTTTTGCAATTACAGCTTTAACTCCCTATCAAAGAGTTCTCTTGATTAGAAATTTCTATAGGATAGAAACAGGAAGAAATCAACAAAAATTCAAGCAAAAGTGTTCGAAAACCCACCAACAACATGGGCCCTTTAGCAGCCCAATCTCGGGAGCTTCCACTTCCATACTCAGCTCCAGCCAAGATTATTGTGTCTTGCCCAGCAGATTTGTATTTCTAAAAGTTTCATGCATAAAGAAATAACATATCATATAGCAAATCTCTGAAGTATCAACTATTCTGTTACGAATTTTGAAATGCATTATGGGGAACATATCAATGTCAACAGAATCCGGAAAGGAATGGCACAATAGAAATGTAAGCAAATGGAAAGAGTAAAGTACCATTGCAGCATCAAACACGGAGAGTTTCTCTCCAGTGGGAATGTGAATTGTCTTTGGGCCAACTTCCCCATTTAACAGCTTATTAACAATTCGGATGTTGGCAAAAGTTCCCCTAGCCATAATTTCATCATTACCACGACGGCTACCATATGAGTTGAAGTCCCTGCGATCAACCCCTCGCTCATTAAGGTACTTAGCAGCAGGGCTGTCTTTGTGGATGCTTCCAGCTGGTGAAATGTGATCTGTGGTAATACTATCACCAAAGTTCAGCAAGCAGTAAGCATCCTTCACTCCATGGGGCCCTGGGGGATCCATGGTCATATCCTTGAAATATGGTGGCTCATGAATGTACGTAGAACTAGGTTCCCACAAGTAGAGCTTGTCAGCTGGTACTGACAATTGATTCCACATATTATTCCCCTTTGTAATAGCTTCATACGTGCTCTTGAACATCTCTGGCAATACACTTGATTGGACAACCTAACAAGGAAAGATTTCATTTTCAGTTTACTCTTTTCTTCATCAGTTGTACATTCACAAGGTTAACTAACTAGATACCTCAGCAATTTCTTCAGTTGATGGCCAAATATCCCTGAAGTAGACATTCTTACCGTCCTTACCCACTCCAATTGGCTCTTTCTCAAAGTCTATATCAACCTGCAAATCATTTATAGTTTTCAGTCAGTGTCTCAGCAGCGTGGATTGTATATGATGACAGCATATGATACACTGGTGTGGTTTTCCATAATCTTCTTAGATCCACAATGAAATCATGTGTGTAAGCAATCATTCTAGAATATGGAGTCTATTTTTTGCATCTCCTTTTTGACAGATTTTTGCAGGAACTCAGTGTCTTGGGCCAAGTTGTGTCGGACTAAACTATTGATGGTCCAACTTATGAGAGATGCTCTTAACAGGGACAGTAACCGAGGTTGATCTTTTAATAAAACATGCCAAAAGAGGGTTCTAATGAGTAAATACCAAAATTGTTCACCTTCAAGGCTTTCGCTATTCCTATTTGGTACCAACCTGGTTGCTTAAGTAGTTGCACTTAACACGGATTTCCAATGATACCTCAACTATTTTACATTTCGATCTCTCTGCCAGCTTTTCTCAAACATGTTTAACTTTGCCTTTTAGCAGTTTTAACATTACTATAGACATCTAATTGTGAAAATCTGTTCCTGTATTTATTGTGTTCACAACCACTTGTGGCTCTCCATAATTTTAGTTAATTATGTAAGCTTCCATAAATAATAATAATAAAACTTTTATAGAAGTATGAAAATATTTTTTGACAAATTTTGCCATTTCATTTGGCAAATCATCCCACAAAATATTATTTTTTTATAAAAATACATATAAATATTGACTAGATGTTTTATCACTTTGTGAGATAATTTATGCCAAATAAATATTTTTTAAAGGTTAAATTGATTTACAATTAATTACAACTCTTTTTTTTGCAAATAAATATTTTTCGTGTATTATTCAAATTAGGAAATCTTAATTACTTAGTTGGTTACTTACTCAAATCAATTTTCTTTTTAGAATGACCAATTTTGTCAAATAATTTAGTTTTGCAAAGTAACTATTTTCAATTTAATCAATTATGACTATTTAATAAAGATATAGATTGCAATTAAAATAGGCTAAATTTGAGCAAGAAACTTGGCAATCCAAGTCCCCTGAAATCAGTCAATCCATGTGTTCCACGTAGGCAAGCACATGGATTGTGCTTCTTCACCCTTAATCCTAGACTTTTGTATCAATAATTAAATCAGTCTTTTACCCTTTATATATATATATATTATTTTTTATTTTTTTCTTTAAATTCCGAATTAATCTAAACCGTTAGATATAACAATCGGACGGACCATTATGCCCATTGGTTCAATATGGAAAGCTAGGATTAAAAGTGAAGAAGCACAATCCATGTGCTTGCCTATGTGGCACACATGGATTGGTTGATTTTAGGAGACTTGAATTGCCAAGTTTCTTGATCAAATTTAACCTATTTTAATTGCAATCGTATCCCTGAGAGCAAATCCTTGATGTAGGTAGGGATGCTTGACATTCCACTATCTTGCCCTAGGCTCAGAGGGGTGCTCAACACCTTCCCCTCGAGTAACCAAAACTCTTACCAAGAATCTCAATGATTTCGCAAATCAAAACAGAGTTCACGTTTACATTTTTAAAAAATGGTTTTCCTAATCTTTGGTGACTCTAAACATTTTCAAAAGCAATCACAACTATTTTCTGTTGCGAACTATTTCGACCCGTTCGAAATAGGGGTGCGACATGCTGTAACATGCTTCACGATGATATAAACTCCCATTCTAAATTCAGCATGTCTAATTTGACTCTTATTCAGAGCAGACATTTCTGATTATCATAGATTTTCATCTTATTTAGCTCATTAGAAGTATGTTTTTACTACATTTTTTCCGCTATAAAGCATATAACATATGGAAGAAGTAATTCCCAGGATAATTAATATATGACTTGGTTCATTTACTTACAGTGCCAGCAAGAGCATAGGCAACCACTAAAGGAGGTGAAGCAAGGTAGTTTGCTCTTGTCAAAGGATGAACACGCCCCTCAAAGTTTCGATTTCCAGAGAGTACGGCAGCAGCAACGATGTCTACACATACAAGAATAAGTCAAATAATCACCTAAAAGACAGACTAGACAACGCTACTGCTAAATACAAACAATCATAAGGAGTTACCATTTTCTGATATAGCAGAAGACACTGATTCATCCAAATCCCCAGAATTCCCAATACAAGTTGTGCAGCCATAGCCAACAATATGGAAACCTTGCTGATTTAAGTACTTCTGCAGCCCACTGTTTCACAACAAATACCACATTTCACATAGAGTCAAGCACACACAAGGATGGGATAAATAGAAACTCCCTCTGAGAAACTACAAGAATACCTCTGGAGTAAATACTTTGTAACTACGCCGGAGCCAGGAGCAAGACTTGTTTTAACCCATGGCTTAACCTGGATATCAATAGGATAACATTGACAAAATACGAAGAAAATATTGAAGAAAAACAAGTATATAGACCAGAACTGACATGTAGACCCAGGTCGCAAGCCTTTTTTGCAACAAGGGCTGCTCCAAGCATAACACTGGGATTTGATGTATTGGTGCAACTTGTGATAGCAGCAATAACAACACTTCCATGCTTGAGTTCTGCATCTTGTCCGTGGAAAGAAAATTTTACCACTTTTTCCTGCACATCTTTCGGCACAGCAAAGCCCTACATTGATAGAGCCAGTCAAATTAGCATTTACGGAACTCAAAGGTTGAACTCGGTAATTCAGTAGTCTCATATTAGTTTGAGTTGCATGTTCATATATCACGAGGAGATTCAATGGTATAAAGTAGAAAAGAGTACTTGCTCACCTTGAATCCAACCTTGTTATCAAGGCAAGCGTGCCAATCAGACTTCATTTCTTTCAAAGGCACACGGTCATGAGGTCTATCAGGGAAAATAAAAATATATATTAGAAAGTTCTTACAATGTTTCTCACATTCAATAGATTGTTTACCAAAGACATGAAACATACCTTTTTGGCCCTGACACACATGGCTCAACGTCAGCAAGGTCTAGGTACAAGCAAGAAGTGTACACTTTCTCATGTTGAGGCTGAAATCAGGATATGACAAACTTTTTAGAATATTGTAAAAGACCAAAAAAGGACACAACCTTACAGATTGGTTCATTTTCTTTTTGACAATGGGAAAAGAAGGATAATGATATCTAGCCAAAATCTTTCATTTATCCCCTCAAGAGAGATTCTCATACTTAAATAAAAGACACTCACAGCTGAGGGTAGCAAGGAAGACCTACCTCATTATAGTCGACAAACATATTATTTGCACGCAGATATGCTTCGATCATTGACACCTAAGTTTTAGGAGTTAGAAAATATAAAAGCAATGTACATCTTATCTTCATGTGTAATGCTTACACGTGTCTAAGCACTTACTGTTTCGTCACTTCTCCCAGTTAATTTCAGATACTGCAAAGTAACATGATCTACAGGGAAGAAACCCATTGTAGCACCATATTCAGGAGACATGTTGGCAATGGTGGCCCTGTCAGCCAATGATAGTTCACTCATTCCATCCCCTAAAAAAAGATAAACAAACAGTCAAGTATTTCTCTGGTGAACCCATTTACCAATTTGAAATTATAGCAAGTAATTTTTCCAGTTTCCCCATATTTACCATAGAACTCAACAAACTTTCCGACAACACCATGCTTCCTCAGCATCTGAGTGACTGTCAAGACCAAGTCAGTGGCAGTTACACCACTGCACAATTTCCCAGATAACTTGAACCCAACAACTCCAGGCAACACCATGCTCATTGGCTGAAAGCATCCAGAAAGTAGCATTGGAAAAAAGACATTGAAATTTCAGCATAAATATCAGATGTTTTAGTATAATTACTGTAAATTAGTTAGACACAACTGGACTTCCAGATATTGTATAACAAATTAAAAGAACAATTAAGTATGGTAGAGCCACGAGGAGTTTCTGTTCTCTTAGAGTCAAGGGGAACACACTGCCTGTAATTCAGAAGAGATAACAAGCACATGAATGCATCAGCCTCCATTCCAGCTTAATGAAAACTTTAGGAACAGAGCTGAATACATCCATGTAAAAAAAATTGAGAATTTACATCCATGAAAAAATAATATGTGCACTCACTTTCCACCCTTTCAAAGAGAGATGAAAATGTAGAATTATCATGTCGAGACTTGAGACAATTGACCAATATAAATGGAGCTAACTATGTTCAATTCCATGTAAAAATTTCAAGTGAACTCCCTTACCACTCTTACAAAGAAAGATGAAATGTCAAATTCCAATTTTTGAGTGTGTATCGTGAAAGATAATTTTCAGATTAAGGAATGTAGAAATTTCAGCATAGACAAAAATAAAAGGAGTTAGATTTGGATCAAGAATACATTGAAAAAAATTTAATTGAAAGAACTAATATGAAGTCTGTCTGTTGATAAGGCATAAGGGAAACCTAACATCAAAATACATTACTAACTGAAGCACAGAACGAGAAAAGCACAGAAGACTATTCCAAATTTCAGCATGATAAACAATCCCTTATGGCATTCAAGGTTTCATACCTGACCAAGCATTGTAGCTTCTGCTTCAATACCTCCAACACCCCAGCCAGCAACTCCAAGCCCATCGATCATAGTGGTGTGGGAATCAGTTCCGACAACACTATCAGGATAGAGCAAACCTTCCCTATTAAAGACGACTCTTCCGAGGTATTCAAGATTCACCTAATAATAGTGTGGTGCCAAAAAGCCAATCAGTTCCGGAATATCATATTGTTTCTTGTTTCAGAGGGGTAAATAGGGGTAGTAAATCCAGGAATATCAATGCATTGCCTCTAAAAGAAACTTGAAAAGAGCTACAGTCTAGCACATGTGTTACATTCAATATGCACAGCAGTACAATTGGCCCCTTCCAATTTTCAGGTACAATACCTGATGCACAATACCAGAACCTGGTGGAACAACAAGCATGTTGCGGAAAGCATTAGAACCCCACTTAAGAAAGGCAAACCTCTCCTTATTCCTTTGGAATTCAAGTTCCATATTAGCTTGGACTGCATTTTCTGACCTTGCCACATCGACTTGAACTGAATGGTCAATTACTAGATCTACCGGCACCTGAAAATATACCCAATCAAAAAAAAAAGATAAATTACTGTGAAGTCAAACAATCTATTCAAAGACCAATAGAATATCTGATGATGAAACTTCACGATACAGAAAAGCAATAGAAGAACTGTATAAATGACCTCAATTTTTTTCTATAAGTAGATACCAATGACCTCAAACTTATAATAATTACTGATAACTAAGTCCTTGATACATAAGCACTACAAACAAAATAAGAAGAAAGCATTTCAATGATAATATATCCAAATTATAAAATCCATGGACTGCACTAATTAGGTGGCGTTGCTTTAAAATATTGCACAACTTGTTCTGGAAAAAGTTCTAACTTTTGCAGAAACTCTTTTCTAAACAAACACCAAGAAAACTAACTTCTCTTTCTTGGTGTTTGGTCGAAAAACAGTTCTTGCAAAATATGAATAAAATATTGGTTGAAAGTCCTCTTCAAAAATTTGAAAGAAACACCACCTTAGTTGTTTCAACATTTACCATCAAAGATGACTAACTACACTGTTTAAGAAACTTCGCCAACATCAGCTAAACTTAAAAGAAATGAATACCAATGGATTAATCTTGTCAGCATCGCTGCCAAGCTTGTTCATGGCATCACGCATGCAAGCAAGGTCCACAACAGCTGGTACACCAGTAAAATCCTGACAAAAATAGTGAAGATGAAAGCTGTTACATCTCCAATTGCAATTTTTTTTCTTTTTAGTTTGGAGACATGACATACTTGCAGCAAGACTCGAGCTGGCTTAAACGGAATCTCTGCTAGCTTCGGCGAAGTATTTTCCCAGTCAATGATCTTCTCAACATCTTCCTTTTTGACTTGAAAGTTGTCACAATTACGGATTGCTGATTCAAGAAGAATTCTAATAGAATATGGCAGCTTGTCTGTAACAATAACGAAATCAAGGAAAAGTCAGTAAACTGGAAATAAAAACTTACTGAGAGAACACAAGACTGATGTCAAGCACTTCAACAATGCAAAATTCAAAAGTCGTTAATTTCAATCTGAAAAGGAAAATAGGAGACAAAGAAGAGAACTATTTTAAAATTAAACATAGGGGTAGCCTGGTTGGAGGGAGGGGATTACACGATGGGAATCGAACCCTCACCAACAAGGTGAAAAGTTTTGGTAGCCACCCAACTAAGCTACTGATATCCACCCACCCCACACACACCAAAAAAAAATTGGAAGGGGTCTAATACCAAGCCTAGACAACGATATGCGGAATGAATTAACCATAATTCTCGAATGAGAAATATGATACTCTAAGACATCAAATGAAATACAACAGGTGACAAATACAGATCAACAAATTCAAGCAATTGAGCATGTCATTTATTCACATCACAAATGAAAAGAATGTAGTTTATTATATATAACAAATATCAAGGTCTGATGAAATTACCGATTCGGGGATCATTCAGAGCAGGTAGGCTATAGTACTTCCCGAATTCACCACCTCCAGGCTTGGGAAGACTGGTGAGGATTCCCTTAAATGGGTTCTCTGAAGCTGAATCCATTAACAAACAGTATCAGATTCTTGATTTTCTTTAGGGATCAAGTGTTCTAACAAGTCATTCACTGACAGCAGCTTTTGACAATTATCAAAAACAATATTAACCATTTAAGAAATACCCAAACAAAAAATACAAACTTCAAAAGAATAAATATCTTGGGTCAACTTCAACATCTACCATTCAATTGTCCACCTACCTTAGTCTCATTGAAAAGTATTTTTTTAAAAAAAAAATTATCTGGTCCACTTTTTTCCTATTTCAATAGAAACCAATAGGCTAAATTATTTCTAGCTTTTGGTGGATCCATGATTCCATTCTACAAATCCTAGATTTTTACACCACAATTTTCTTTGATCATTAACAACAATTTTATCACAAGCTAAGTTGCACTCTCTCCACTTTCATTACCGCATCCGCATCAAATTCTCCAAAAAATACATTACTTTTGGAGAATCCGACACACACCCATTGACATTTTTTAAAAGATCGAGCAACATAGATCACAAGGATCCATTATATATAAACCTAAACATCAAAGAGACTTAATATCCACAAATCACAACAATCCATGATTTTTTTTCTTATTTTTTTTACAAAAAAACTAAATCTTGTGGCAGCAAATTCAATAAAAGCTTTTCCCCAACGCTTGACAAATCACAAACAACATTATTATAAGGATTCATTATGAAACTCAAAGAAATTTTTTAAAAAATGTATATAATTTACAATCCAATGAAAAACAGTGAGAGTGAAGTGAAATGACGGATTACCCATGGTAGCTAGTTTTCGATGGTAACTATTGAGAACAGGGGTAGCGGCGGCAGTTCTGATATGAGCTGTAAGACTGATCGGAGATTTCCAATCAACACCACCGTATCTCCACCGCAGCGATCGGAAAGTGGATGAGAATCTCAAAGAAGAAGACCCACTGGAGCAATAAGCACCAGAGGATAAAGAAAGAGTTTTCGAGATTGAAGAAGCAGAGAAAAATCTTGGGTTGATGTGAACAGAAGAAGAAACGTACATTACTGTATATAGCCTAATATATATAGTGACGAGTTGGGTAGGTGGGTGGAGCAAATGGGTATTTGGGGGTGAGTGGGTGGGTGTGTAGGGGGGTAGTAAGGGGTAGGGCGTGTGGAGGCGGCTGAAGGGTCGTGTGGTGTTATTCTTGAAGAAAAACGGAGAATTTTTTACTGTGACAAAAATGGAAGAGATGAAGATGATGAATTTGACCAAGAAGGTCTTATTGGGTATGAAATTGTCTTTATTGGTAAGTGCTTTATTTTTTAATGTAATTTTTTTTATGTGAATTTAAATTTAATTAAATTTTAATATAGATACTAAACATGGGGGAAAAAATGATTTTGAGGGGAAAAAGAATAAAGAATAGAATATACTTACGAATTTTGGGTTCTAATGCTTTAGAATTTAAGAACTTTTTAGGATTTTGTGATAATTGTGATGTCCAAAATTAAAATTATAAGTAGCAATTATTAAAATTTTAGTGACTTTTGTTAAAATTATAATTTAGGAATGATATTTCTCTCCTCTTCGTTGAGTTGAAAAGCTTGATGTATTCAGGAAAGATTAACGCATATGTACATACAATTTAGGAAGGATATTTATGTTTCTCTTCTTCATTGAATTAAAAAGTTTGATGTGTTGGGAAAGATGATTAGACAGAATACGTGTATATGCATATCTTGTTTAGGACTTCTTTATTGAGTTGGGAAGCTTGATGCATCAAGGAGAAGTAATTAAACAATATATGTGTACATGCACGTGTAGTTTAGGAACGATATTTACGTCATTCTTCTTTACGGAGTTGAGAAGTTTGATGTATTAGGGAGAGGTAATTAAACAAGACATGCATACATGCACATGTAGTTTAGAAATGATATTTATGTGTCTTTTCTTTATTAAGTTAGGAAGCTTGACAACACGCAAGTGGATTGACGAAGATAACTAAATTGACACATCAAAGTTGACCATCAGCACAATAGGGTGTTGCTTTACCACATTGTAGGCAGACGCGTAGTAGCATTTGTAGGGGTGCTTCAAGATCTAAATGTATTGCATCACATATCGGGACGAGCTATTCGGCGGACTACTGTTATTCAATTTTTGAGTAAGTTGTCATGCCACCATTTTATCCACTAAACTTTATTGATAGGAAGATATAAAGGTCAAAAATTCATGCATAAAGTTAGTAGGTAGTCAAATGTTGTCTAATTTTCATTATTATTATAATTATTATTATTATCCTACTATCTTATTCTTCATTTTTTTTAATTACTCGTTGCTTTCTTTTACTTCAATTATCAAACTAACTATTTGTTATTGGTATAGTTTTTTTTAACAATATTTTCAACATAATTTTTCATTATTATATTTTTTTATCTATATTACTTGAATCGAAAATCTATTAAAAACAACAGTTCTATCTTCACTACCTTCACCAAAATAATAAAATGTTTTATATATGCCTCTAGTGTGATATAATGATTTTAGAGAGAATATAATTCAAATCTTATCTGAGATGTGACATAAAAGTCCTTTTCATTTTATCTATATAATAACTTGGACTTACTAGAATCTTTGCAATATAAACTATTTTTTTGTTGCTATTAGTAAGTCATAAATAAAATAGATAGACAAAATAAAAAAAAAGTAACAGTTCATACTCATCAATTGATAAGTAGAGTAGTAGCTAGTAGGTCACTTTCAAATTCTAAACAATTAAAATTAAATTGCTATGTTATTTATTCAAATAGACTTTATAATTAAGGAAGTGAGTCGAATTAATTTTTGAAAAAATTATACCTAATAGATCAACTGTAAAACTATTTATTCAAATTGAACTCAACCTAAATTATTTATCATTAATAGACTCATGACCCAAAATATTTATCCTCTTACCCCACTTTTTTCTTTTTAATTTCGCGCATGACGTCTTACCACAATAAAAGTGATAGTTAAATAATTGGACGATGAATTTTATAATAATAGAATTTCTAAACTTGACTTTTCGAATGTTGATATTTTATAGTTTCTTAAAAAAAAATAACTTTGAACGTCGACTTTTAATATTGACCTTCATTTTGAAACCAATATTTGAAATAAGATAGATGAAAGGGAGCCTTGGAGTAACTGGTAAAGTTATTGTCATGTGACTAAAATATCGATATTTATCAAAAATTGATCTCCAATTTGAGGTCGATATTTCTCAATAATCGACTTCCGTAATTTTATTTTCATCTTCGTATCTATCTATCAATAGCGTGGACAAATTGTCGTGTATATTTTTATGTTCATTGAATACAGAAAATAGACATGAGATATATATCTTTTTTAAGATATCATGATGTACGTCACTATCTTGAATATTACATGCACATCCAAAAATAAAAGTGTGGCATCTTAATAAAGTTCATTTGATGTGAATTGAAGAGTAAATTGTCACAAGATTTAATATAGATATGCTTGAATCTTTTTTAAATAAATAAATAAGTAATGCAATGAAACTTCGTCATGTTTATTTATCCTTAATATAATAATGACTTTTGTTGTGAAAATAAATTAAATTTAGCAAAATAAGGCGGAGAGAATAAGAGGAAAGAAATGAGAAATAGAGGAAATTGCCGTGTATGTATTATTTTTGTGCGTCTGTCTATGTTCATTTTGTTGCCAAAATTGGCAATATATAGGCAGAAATGGTGAGCAAATTGCCAAGAAAAGGTGGGCAATTTGCCCAAGTGGACATCCACATCCACTGTTGTAAGTGGACATCCACATCTACTTGCATAATACTCCCCCTTGGATGTCCACATGTAAAATAATTTTACAAGAAATAATATACATAGCTATTGTAAACATCCATAAATATTGTGTCTTGTTAAAGCCTTACTAGGAAAAACTAAGCGGGAAAAAGCCTAGTGAAGGAAAAAGAGTACACATATGTGGTAATACGCATTGAGTGCTGACTCATTAAAAATATTACCAGAAAAATCCAGTGGGACAAAACCTTGGTTAAAGGAAAAAGAGTGCAGCGCATATTTTACTCCCACCGATGAAAACTTCATTTGATATTTTGGAGACGACGCATTCCAATCTTATATCTTAGTTTCTCAAAAGTTGATGTTGGTAATGCTTTTGTGAATATGTCTGCTAAATTATCACTTGAACGAACTTGTTGAACATCTATTTCATCTTTTTTTTTTAAATCATGGTTAAAGAAGAATTTTGGTGAAATATATTTTGTTCTGTCTCATTTGATGTATCCTCCCTTCAGTTGAGATATACATGCAGCATTGTCTTCATACAATATTGTTGGAACGTCTCTTTTCAAAGAAAGACCACATATTTCTTGAATGTGTTGAATTATTGATCTTAACCAAACGCATTTCCAACTTGCTTCATGAATGGCTATTATCTCTGCATGATTTGAAGAAGTGGCAACCATAGTTTGTTTTGTTGAACGTCATAATATAGCTGTACCACCACATGTAAATAAATAGCCTGTCTGCGATCGACCTTTATGGGAATCAAACAAATATTCTGCATCTGCATAACCAATCAATTCTGACTCTGCGCGTTGGGGAATAACTAAATCTTACTAACAAGTTTACTGAGAAAACTATATTTGGTCTAAAATTGTTTGCAAGATACATTAATGCACCAATTGCACTGAGGTATGATATTTCAGTACAACAAGCTCTTCATCATTTTCATGAGGTCGAAATGGATCTTTATTAATATCAAGAGATCTCACAACCATTGGGGTACTCAATGGATGTATTTTATTCATATAAAACCTCTTTAAAATATTTTCAGTATATGTTGACTGATGGACAAATATCCCATTTGTAAAATGTTCAATTTGTAGACCAAGATAAAATTTTGTCTTTCCAAGGTCTTTTATTTTAAACTCCCTTTTTAGACATTTTAGTGTCTTTAAAAGTTCTTTCGAAGTTTCAATAATATTCAAATCATCAACATATACTGTTATTATGACAAATTCAGCTACAAACCTTTTCATAAAGACACAAAGGAAAATTGGATCATTTTTATATCCTTCTTTTAGCAAATATTCGCTAAGACGATTATACCGCATTCGCCCTGATTGTTTAAACCCGTATAAGGATTTCTAAAGCTTTATTGAGCAATTTTATCAAGAATCCTTGTATGCTTCAGACATTTTGAATCCTTCGAAAATTTTCATAAAAATGTTGTGGTACAATGAGCCATATAAATAGGCAGTGACTACGTCCATTAAGTGTATTTCAAGCTTTCATGAACTGTCAAATTCATTAGATACCTGAAGGTAATTGCATCCACCACAAGGGAATATGTTTTCATATAGTCAATGCCAGGTTTTTGCGAAAAACCTTGGGCTACAAGTCGTACTTTATATCTTACGACTTCACCCTTTTCATTTCGTTTACGCACAAAAACCTATTTGTGCACTACTGGCTTGACACCTTCAGGTGTTCGGATTATTGATCCGAAAACTTCACGTTTTTCAAGTGAAGTTAACTCTGCTTGAATTGCATCCTTCCATTTTGGCCAATCATTTCTCTGTCTGCATTCATCGATAGATTTTGGTTCAAGATCCTTATCTTGTTGCATTATTTCAATGGCAACATTATAAGCAAAAATGTCATCAATCACAATATCATTTTGGTTCCACCGTTTTCTTGTCGAGACATAACTTATTGAGATTTCTTCATTCTTATTATTTTCAGGTACTTGGACCTCCTCGGTGATATCTTCATTTGTTGTGTCTCTGGGCTCTTCTTGAGCACTTGCCTCCAAATTATGATCATCTTGATCATTTATTCCTTTTTTTTCGAGGATTTTTGTCTTTGAAACTAATTGGTCTTCCATATTTTAAGCGTGGCCTAGACTCATTTGCCTGAACAAGTTGTCCTACCAGGACATCAATTCGAACTTGAGCATTAGCAACTGGGATATGTGATTTAGTAACTCGTGGAAGGTTAGTAAATGCATCCGGCAGTTGATTTGCAATATTCTACAAATAAATCATCTTTTGAACTTTTTGCTCACATTGATTTGTTCAAGGATCTAAATGAGATAGTGATAATGAATTCCAATCTATCTCATTTTTCAATTGCTTATGTTCTCCCCCTAATGTTGGGTATACTGATTCATCAAAATGACAATCAACGAATCTTGTCGTAAATAAATCTCCAGTCCTAGGTTCCAAATATTTTATAATAGAAGGAGATTCATACCCAACATATATTCTCAACCTTCTTTGGGGACCCATCTTTGTGCAGTGCGGTGAAGTAATTAGGAGATATACCGCACGCTCAAATATTCTAAGATGGGATATATTTGGCTCCCTTTCAAACGCCAACTATAATGGGGAAAATTCATGAAAATTTATTGGCCTTATGCGCACAAGTGCTACTGCATGCAAAATAACATGCCCCCATACTGAAATAGGAAGTTTTGTCCTCATTAGCAATGGTCTAGCTATCAATTGAAGGCGTTTAATCAATGATTCTGCTAGACCATTATGAGTATGAACATGAGCGACTGGATGTTCAACTTTTATTCCAATCGACATACAATAATCATTAAAGGATTGAGATGTAAATTCACCAGCATTATCAAGACGAATTGTCATTATTGCATAGTCTGAAAATTATGCTCTTAACCTTATAATTTGAGCTAACAATCTCGCAAAAATCATGTTGCGAGTTGATAATAAGCACACATGTGACCATCTTGTAGATGTATCTATCAAGACCATATAATACTTAAATGGTCCACATAAAGGGTGAATTGACTCACATATATCACCCTGTATACATTCCAGAAACGCAGGGGATTCAATCCTAACCTTAGTTGTTGATGATTTAATGATCAGTTTTCCTTGGGAACAAGCAACACAAGAGAATTCATTAGATTGAATAATTTTCTGATTCTTCAAAGTGTGACCATACGAATTCTCAATAATTTTGCGCATCATATTATAATCGAGATGGCCCAATCGGTCATGCCAAATGATAAAATCATTAGAATCAGTAAAGCTTTTATTTACTATGGCATGTGATTCAACAGTACCAATATTTGCATGGTATAATTCAGAAGAAAGTGCAGGTAATTTTTCGTGCATAATTATCTTCTCCGTATTTATTGTAGTAATATAAAGGTATTCAACCTTTTCTTCATTTGAAGTTTTAATATGATAGTTATTTTGACGAATAACCTTGAAACTTAACAAGTTTCTTTGAGACTTACTACAATATAATGCATTATCAATTACCAAATCGTTCCTCCAGGTAGTAATAAGGCCATTTTTTTCAGATCGTTCAATCATTTTTCTACTATCAGATATTATATTGAGATATGCCTTTTTCATAATTAAATGACAGATTTTTTTTTAATATTGTATGAGTTGTGGTACTATCCAAAAGACACATATTTCCATTACTCATCTTGGATCCAATTTAAGACTGAAGAATTTATTTATCTTCATAAAATAAAAATACATTATAAGAAATAAGTAATAAAAACAATATGCACATAAGTTAAGTTAAAAGGTATGACGTATTAACATGTAGTAACGTAATAAAGAATGAACCACGAATTAATGTAGTAGTGATAAATGTAATGGTTATATAGAAATAGATACAAATACGGTGGTATATAATTGGTTCAGCATATATAGAAATATATTATAATATGGTGTGCAATTGATGTAGAAGGTTGTAAAAGAATTAAAATAATGTAGAAAATGTGTTATAAAAATATATGGGAATGAAATAATGTCTATTTAAATATTTTCCAAGCTAGTGTCATTTGATGTCCACACCTGGTCAAGGCCCATGAGGCCCAAACTAAACTGACCCGGCCCATAATCTTCTGAACTCTTTCTATATCTCACTCTCATTTTTGCGTATAAAACAAGCTCGAGTATTTTCTCATATACATAACAATGGCGGAACCCAAAGTCAAATACGATCGTCAACTCAGGTGGATTCTGTTTTCTGCCCTCTTTATGAACTCCATTACTAGTCCCAATCACTGTAGACCTGTAGCTTTTGAATATATGTTGGATTAAATTCAAAATTTATAGCAGAAATGAGAAAAGGGCATCTCTTTTATGTGATATGCTACGTTTGTGTGAAATTAAATATCAATTGAATGCTATTCAGTCCCAAGCTAGTTGAGGTTGGGTATATTTAGGGTCGTTCCATTTCAATAGTGTGTAAATTTGTGTTTTATGGAATAAAGTTTGTTTTTTTAAGTTTTGAGTGGTGAACAAGACTGGTATTTAAGGGGAAAAGGGAATGAGATGAATTGTTTGTGAAAAAAAGATGATTATTTTAGTGTGCTGACATGGGCTTTTAAGGAAAAGGATTCAAGGTTAGGGTGTGTTTGGTATGAAGGTAAGTTTTTTTTTTTTAAAACTTATATTCTAGTGTTTGTTGAGTAAGCCAAAAAAAAGTATTATTTTAAGAGTATTTATATGTAATTTAGCAAAACACTGTGAGAGTGGGATGAGGTGGGAAATAGGGGTGGCGGGTGGTGGGGGCATTGAGTGGGTGACAGAACAACAGTGAACGTGGAATGTCACTTATGGAGTTTGTTTTTCCTACTTTCATTAATTTCCTAGAACCTCCTTGAGGTAGTGATAATGTTTGCTTACATTGTACCCTCCCTAGATCCCACTTAGTGGGATTTCTCTTGAAGGAGTCTTAGAGGGCTTCTTGTTTATACATTTGGATACAAAGAAACTTTTTCTTGTTGGAATAAAGGATTTTTGCGACGAAGTGTCACGCCTCGAGAGGGTACCCTAAGCGTGACCGGCACTCAGAGACCATTGCTGGCCCCAAGCGAACTATTTGGTTTGATCACTCATTTAATCAATCAGCGGAAGACTTAGATAAATCAAAGGAAACATCAAGTGGGCTAATAATTCAATAGATGAATAAATGAATAGTTCTAAATAAACAGATCAAACCAACTCAATATCATAAGAATAGTTTGTTTTTTCAAAACGAGTTCCAAATGAAAACATCAACTCTACTTTGTCACTATCTATGAAGCATCGAAACTCATTATAAGAAGGTATAAGGATAGGCCTACGGCTACCTCAAAAGAACTAATCTAATAAAAGAGATCAACTAGAATGAAAGGATCCTCCGAAAGTAAGGAGGTCTGACCAAAAGCTGGGATGGAGTGATCTTCAACGAAGCGTTTGTTGAGGATCTCTAGCACCTTTATCTGCATCATAAAATGATGCAGTTCGAATGACGTCAGTACATGAAATGTATGAGTATGTAAAATAGTTGAAAGAAAAATACGTCATGCAGCTCAACTCAAGGGACTCAACTTTGAAATCGACTCAACTCAATAAGCATACAAGTTTAAAAATAAACAGTGCTTTGAAAATAGACTCAATGATATACAACTCAACCAAATCAAACCATTCAATTTTAGGGAGTTTCTCTAACCGACAACCATCACTTATGAGCTAGTGATGATAAACGCTTTGCACTGCCGTTGCCAGCCGCCCAATACCTTCCCAGGATAAGGAATGATCAACCTCATTGGATCCACAATCAATCAAAGTCCTCTTTTTGGGACTAGAGAGACATAACCTCTATCCTGTGCTGGCTACATAGTTTATGGGATTTGAGTTTTTATTTATTCTTACTCAAATCGGTGCTCAATACTACTTCCAAAAGACTCAATGTGCTCATATGCTTATCCAGACCAATTTATTCAAATCATCTCATTTAGTCTTTTTGGACTCTCATCAAACTCAAATCTCATCTCAATCATCCATTCTTTCATTTAAAACATGCTTTCAAACTCATTGGTATTTCCTCAAAACTCTATCTCAAACAATCATTTACACTCAAAATACTCATGTTCAAAATAATAGAAGTTTAAGAATCTTTCAGACTCAACTCATTCTCATTCAAAACGTTCACAAATCATGCTTTAAAAACTCCATTAATGCATAAAATAAAAATGAAATCTCAATTAGGATTCATGTGAATGAAGACATGAATGTATACCTCAAATACTCAACTCATAGACATCATCAATACACATGTAATTATACACAAGAACTCAATAGAATTTATAAATAACTCAAGAACTCAATTCATGGAAACTCGAAACTCAAACTCAACTCGACTCAATGAAGATGTATGGAACATGAACGAACTCAATTCACATTATGGTAGCCTTACATACCTGGAAATCGAAGAACAATCGAACTCGAAGAATGAAAGTTGAACGCTTGAACCCTAGCCCTTTTCTCTTTTCCAATTTTTGCTCTCAATTAATCTAAGTGTTAATGCGAGGAAATACCCCTACGGTACTGATAAGGGACGGATTTTGGTCCCAAAATGTAGTGGGTTAAGTTGGGAAAAGGTGGGGAAAAGACCGAAATGCTCCTCATTAAAACAGATGTCGGGCAAAAAATAACATCTAGGTCTGCGTTGCGGACCTGGTCCCCAGATTTATTTTTCAAAATTTTTCTTCTCCGCAACGTGGAGACATCGCGCACTTTACTGTCTCAAAATTTTACCTGGACAAAAATACATGCCCAAGTCCGCGACACGGACTTGCTCCCCAGTTCCACTTTTCACAAATTTTCTCTTGGTTCTCGGAATAATCTAAGTTAGACAGTACGGGGTGTTACAGGAAGCCTCTCCTTCTTGGTTAGAGATGTGAAAATGTTATATGATTAAGCTTTGATGGAAATTTCATTTTGGAAAATTTTGTCTCATAGATGACTAATGAGGTACTGCTGACTTTAATGACCCTGATATTTGGTTCTCATTTGGCCAAAGTTGAATGACCTGTAAATTCTGGAAAAGATTAATTTTATTTCTATTTGAAATTTCAGTTGTGAGTAGCCATCAAATAGATCTTCCTTGTGTGTATCCAGATACGTTTGTGTTGCTTTTATGTGTGCCTCTTTTTGTATTAGAAAAGTCCAATCAGGAATGGATCAGGGATGATTATTCCTATTCTAACCCCTCTGAGTTAGTCTAGTGTTAGAAAAGATGATGATTCGTGGTTCTCGATGACCATTGTAAATTTTCTTGCAATGCTATCTCATGGAATGCCTGATGAGATATCTGATGCAACAATGATAACTTTGTCACAGACTTTACTTTTTGACCCAAGTTAACTTGATCAAATTATGAATTTCAAGCACATATGTAACTTTAATGTTCACAACTTTCAGATAATAGTTATACATAGGCAGAGACAGAGATAAGTTCTATACCATATGGCCTCAAATATTTTTTTTTAATACATATGGCTATTATGGGTATTCATGGATGTTTGCATATTCCAACTTGAAATACACCATTCCTCTGCATTGACATGTTTGACAATTAAATTTCTAGGATGGGGTAGAGATAATACTGAAGCTGTTTTGCAGGATATGGGGTGAGAAAGGACAAGCTGCACTGGAGAAAGCCAGTATCTGCTTGCTTAACTGTGGTCCAACTGGTTCTGAAACTTTGAAAAATCTTGTTCTTGGTGGGGTGGGAAGCATCACTGTTGTTGATGGTTCTAAGGTTGAAGTGGGTGATCTTGGAAATAATTTTATTGGTATGTTACGTTGTTGTGCGTATGCATCTACAGTTTTAAAAAGCCTTGGCTTCTCCATATTCTTATTTTTCTCTTGTATTTATGGTAGTTGATGAATCAAGTGTTGGACAGTCGAAGGCAGAGTGCGTGTGTGCATTTCTTCAGGAGTTGAATGATGCTGTTAAAGCCAAGTTTATAGAAGAACATCCGGAGGAACTAATTGAGACTAATCCATCATTCTTTTCTCAGTTTACCTTGGTCATCGCTACACAGGTCTGGAGACGCAAATTATCTTGTACTCCTCATAACAACAATTTGATCTTGGCATGATTCTGCATTCCCACTTTTCTTTAACTTAATTTTTGTCATCATAAAACTCCTGCTTACCTGCATATGGTAAAAGAAAGTTCTTGAACATGTTGGCTTTATATTGTACCACATTTCTTGGTAATTCTACATCATAAAATTGTTAAATTAGATATTCTCTCCCATCAGGCAAATATCATATGTGTTAGTGTTCATACAGTAGTATCCCATCTTCTTGTCTTATTTTTTCATGCATACAAAATAAATTTTGAGAATTTTGTCTTCAATCTTACATTGTCCAATATACATATTCCCTCATAAAGTCTATTTAGTATACACACACCCAACTGTATCATTTTTTCCGTATATATTTTGAGGGAACTTCAGTTACAGTTTCATGCTTGACTATTTATGTATTCTGCCTTATTTTTATAACTGGAGGAATTCCAGACACTTTTATCTACTGTGTAGCATGTCAATTTGAAGAGTCTCTATGCCTCTTGACTTGCAATTTATGAGCTACAATCATTTCACACACTTCTTATCTACTGTGTAGTATGTAGATTTTTAAGTGTCTCTGTAGTATGTCGATCAATTCACAAAATTATGTTGGCTAAATGATATTTGTCTTTTATCTCCTTCTCAAAAGAGGTAGGGCTGTGTTGATTTGAAAGAGCAAACAATTAGTTTTGGTATCTGCATAACTAGGAGCAGCAGCTTATCCACTCTTTAATTGGTGAAGCAAGACAAGCCCCTCCAAAATAAATAAATAAAAATGAAAAAAATAAATAGAAATACACAAAGATTCAAACAAAAGAACAATCTGTTTCCTTTGCCATCTATCTCAACTGAGTATTTAAATGCATAACATGGCTAATTGTCTATCAGCAGATAGCAGTGCAGTGGAATTTCTGACAATTTCGTCTTATGCTTATGTCTGTTCTATATCAGTTGGTTGAAGATTCCATGGTGAAATTGGATAGAATCTGTCGGGAGGGAAATATTATTTTGATATTTGCACGATCATATGGCCTCATGGGTCTTGTCAGGATCTGTGTGAAGGTAATCTTAATACTGCTTATTTGCTATTTCAGGACTAATGTAACTATGAAATCCCATATTGATAGAGAACTGTGGGTCCAAACCAAGTGACTATGATTGGCATGGATTTTGTGAGGATCTATTTCATTGTAAAACGAGGAACTACTGTTGTAGTAAAAGAAAACCACGAAGCCATAGGGATAGAGTGAAACACTGAATGAACAAAGAAGTTACAATGTGTTTTTTTGATAGATCTCTTACCAAATGTGATATCATTTGTGTTAATCATTTTTTTTCTCTTCTATCTGCAGGAACATACAGTAATTGAATCAAAGCCTGACCATTTCCTAGACGATCTACGGCTTAATGACGCATGGCCAGAACTTCGGAGGTCGGCTGTTTTCTTGTGCTTTCCTCTGTGTCATGATATGTCATAGTTCTACAATGGATACTAATCTGTCTACTTTACAATATCTCTTATTTATTACACAAACACCCACACCCTTGTGTTTTTTTTTTGATGGGTAACAAATACCCTTGTGGAGCATATGCCAGGGAGTATAGACTATAACATCATCCCTTACTTCTAAATTGCGGATGCTCCCACCATATTCTTGTCGGAGCATAAAATAGGCTTCCATTATGTCTCAACTGTTCTTTACATCTTTTCGAGTTGCGACCCTGTCTGAAGGACATGATTATGTCAGAAGGGTTGTTGTAGATTATCACCCTTATTCCCACGGTGGAATCCTCTATTTAAGCTGAAATTTAATTGCATCTAGAAGTGCCGTAAGAGTCGATCCAGATCCGTTACATCTTGAAATAACATTCAGGCTCGTGTTTTAGCTTTCCCAAATGGATAGGAAAATGGTTGTGGTTCTTTGGTGGAGCACTCATTTTGCAGCGTGTCTTCATATAGAGATTACATGCTGTTATGTTTGGAGAAATGAATGACCCTCTTCTTCATTTGGCTTCTGTGAGCAGTTTAACTTTGTCTACCTTTTGGAATGTCTCTGTTTCTTTTTTTTTAATTTGAGATCAATTAAATTTTTTCTTTTTCAGAAGCTACATTCAACTAGATTCTGTTCACTCTCTCTGTCAATATCTTCCTTGCCTGGCTTCTTTTATTGGAAATAAGGCTCCTAAAAAGTTGCAGAATTCAGTTGTCTAGTCATAATCCAAGTATCATTAACAGCTTACTAATGTTCGGATGACCTTAGAAGTTTCAAAGCATTGAGGGGTTGTATAAGATGAGAAATAATCAGATGCATTTGTTTTTGCCTTCTTTCTTTGCTAAGGAAGAGTGGTATAACTTATTCTGTATTTTTCAGGAGGCTTGTCATTTCCTAGTATGCATATATGCTGCTGAGGATTAAGATTTTGGTAATGGTAGACATTGTAAGATTTGTGAACCATCTCTGCTAGCAGTGTGTTGCATATAAGTAACACTGTAACAGTAACACAAAATTTGCAAACTTGGTAGGTTATTTGTGGGTTTTGATATTTTTTTAAAAGCATCTCTTGGTGTAAAGCCATACCTCATACCAGTGATGCATTTAGATATATCTTTGTTGGGGATTGGGATTTCATTGATGTGGGCGTCTTTCTACTGGGTTCGTCCTGTACTTAGAGCTTTCACTGTTTCTCCTTTTTAACAAATACATTTTCCTCATTAAAATGAGGAAAGATATAAGGAAAGGGGCTGATTTCATTCATACTTACGACCACAGGTTTGCAGAGACAATTGATTTAAACACAACTGATGCTGTAGTACATAAACACACACCATATATTATTATCCTTGTTAAGATGGCAGAGGAATGGGCAAATACTCATGGTGGAAAGCTTCCTTCTACCAGAGAAGAGAAAAAGCAATTCAAGGTTGAAAAATATATTTGTCAAATCCTTCTTGAGTTTTCATCCTTAATCGTTCTATTTTGGTCCATCTAAAGGTGATTTGGTCAATTTATTAAATGTCTCAGGATTTGATTAAATCCAAGATGATCACGATGGATGAAGAAAACTATAAAGAAGCCATGGAAGCATCATACAAGGTCTTTTCTCCACAAGGGATTGGTAAGTATATCTGTGAATTGTGTGCTGTATCAGAAACTCATACTAGTTTTTTCCATCTTGTCTAATAATATTAGTAGTGATTTCTTATATTTTGTTGAGTCTTTGGGATGGATTCTTAACGGTTCAAACCCTGTTTTGTGTGGAGTGCTTAATCTGGGAAGCAGTTTCGTTTGACTGTCATTGCACCTGCATTAAGAACAAGATCTCTCATCAGTCCATCTATTAACATCCATAACTGATTTATGTTTTCAAATATTGCTTTAGGCAACCTTCAACTTGATGTTATTGGCACAATCTTATACAGCTTCCCTGAGATCTCAAAAGTTTCATAGCAAAAGACAATTAATTTGAATATTTTCTTCTGTGAAATCTCTATAATCTGTAGGAAGCTACATTGAAATGCGTGCAACATCAAGTTGAGGGTTGCCTAATAACCAGATTTGAAGTTTTAGTAGATGATGAATTTTCGTTCTTATATGTCAAAAACTCCCAATTTCTGGGGAAGCTGTTTCACATCTTTCATCTTTTGGTTCCCATTCTTTTAAATAATTGGGAAAGTTGTCTTTGCCTATTGAATGAATATATTCACCTAATTGTGTGTGTAAATCTAGAGTTGCATGTGATATTTGGCAGCTGTTTATTTGATTGTCTGGTTTCTTCCTCGAAATTTGAAAAGATTTTTTACATTGTTTTGTTTCCAAACTATTTCTTGACTGCTTCTGGTTGTCCTTTTCTTTAGTTGATGAGAATGATTGCCAATAGTTCTCAAGATTGTTGAGGTAGGGACATCTTCAATTTACTGAGAAACATGCTTTTGGTGTATTGTCGATGTGGCATTTAGCATAATCAATTACGATGTTACTAAATTTAAAAATAAACCTTCTGTCTTTGTACTTCTGGAGGCTCTTCTACCACTCAAAAAATAAATAAATTGGAGAGCCTTTGCTAAACACCAATATACAGGATGTGCTTAGATTTGGCTGCATGGAGATGGTTTATGAATTTATAATGGTTTTTATGTATTCATCATCTTGTTTCTCTTTATTGCTAACTAGAGGACTAATTAGGGTAACATGCAGTTGCAACTTTATACGCCTTGACAGACATTTATTCTTAGTCTTTTATTTTTTTTGAATTGATTGGCTAAATGCTTCAATGCAAGAGGATAACTCTGTGGTAAAAGTCTTTAAATTGATAAATATCCTAGAGATTAAGAAGGTCTAGAGTTGGGTTAAAGACTTTCTTTTCTAAACTTGTAAGTGTATGATAGTGACTGTAGATCTTAGTTCATCAAACAAAAAAAGAATACTCATGGAGTAAAGAATTCTTTCTGGAAACTTGATATTATATTGGTTTCAATTTAGTTTGGTGGAATCTTAATTTGGAACTGGACGATGAGATCGGAAATGTGTAATTGACTTTTCTCTTTTGTATACTAGGTCCAAACTTACAGAAGATTATTGATGACAGCTGTACAGAAGTTGATTCCAATTCATCTGATTATTGGGTGATGGTAGCAGCCCTGAAGGTAACTTGCATTTTCTTTTAAAAAACCATGCATACACAGGAAAGAAGTTGGAAAACAATTTCTGGAATTATTGCAGCTTCGTTAGTTGATTTAACCTGATTAAAAGAAGAATTGTCGAGTTGATAGGTCCACTAAAACATGATTTTACATTGCTGATGTTTTCTTATTCTTGCTCATTTCTTTAGCTCTAAATAACAAATAGACATTTTAATTAGTCCATACATTTGATGGCTTTTTAGTTGATTGTAAAGATTGGAAGTACCAGTTCCACTGGTTCTTCTCTTGTGAGGTTGCTTGTACATGTTTTAGTTTCATCCTTTAAATCTTACTTGTGTATATTTTCCTTTCAAAAGAGGAAGGGGGAAGGCAGGGGATGGAGAGAAGAGCTCTTGCCAAGTTCTTCATCTGAGTAATGTGGCAACAATCTATTGGCCTAAGGCTCTGGCTTTATCCTCTATAGTGCGATGGTCCTTCAGATCTCTGTGTCTTTGTTGCTATTCCTCATTTGCACAAGAAAATTTGAGTTCCTAGATGGATTAGTCAAGTGTAGTTTAATTTGGGATCTAATTTGAGATTCTGTGAAAAATAATCTTCCTTATGTGCATGTCATTCTTTTAATTGTTTTATATGCTAATTTGTATATGCATTATTCTATTGGTATCCACATAAAACTAGCACCGTGTCTCTCTTCATCTTGGTTTAAACGTTCGTTCTTTTTCCTTTCAGCAAGTACATTTTCCTTAGTAGCCCTTACCAGACAACCTGCTTAAATTCCCTTGATTGATATATTTTCTTGCACTCTAGGAGTTCATAGCTAATGAAGGTGGTGGTGAGACGCCTCTTGAGGGGTCGATACCAGATATGACATCATCAACTGAGTTAGTGGTTTGAGTTTCTTCACAACATATTGAATTTTTGTTAAAATTTATGGAGTTAGTTCACTGATGCTTGGACTGTTGATTCTATTGCAGATTGTACGTAAACCTGCAAAAAACCTACCAAGCCAAGGCCGAGGCTGATTTTCTTGTTATGGAGCAAAGGGTCAAGAATTTACTCAAGAAAATCAGTAGGGATCCAGCCAGCATCTCCAAGGCGAATATACAGAGCTTTTGTAGAAATGCAAGGAAACTTGCTGTAAGGGCATTTCATGTTTTCTGTTCCTTTAGTTTGAAAGTTCATCCATCTAGAATTACTTCTTTGTGCTGCGTGAATCTACTTCCTGTTTGACAAATTGGAACACAACATATTTCTTGCTATATAAACCATGTACTCTCTCGGTTTCATTTTATGTGTCTGAGTTTGGATATATGCAGTTGAAGTATGTAAAAAGATTTTTGAATTTTATGGTCTTAAACTAAATGTGTGTATAACATACCAACACCCTTTGAATCTTGTGGTGTTAAAGCTGCCACGTCATTGCTGTAAGGGAGATGCATTACGGGTAAAATTGGAATTAAAAATTTAATAAATATAGAAAGATGGAATTCTTTTTGAAACTGAGGACACATAAATTGAAACAGAGGGAATATAAATCTATTTGACCCTGATGAAAGGGACTCCTCTGAAGCCTGCTGTTTTTTTGGTATGAGTTTATAATCCTGTCTGTTTGTCACCTTTCTCAAAGCTCTTCTTGTCTCCAACCCCCTTTCTGCAAGTAGTTAAATTTGGGTTCATTCTAAGGAGCATTCCAGAAAAGGCCCTAAATTATTAAACGATCTTGCTTAGCACATGCCTTGTAAGTGCTTCACTACGGCTGCAGGTGGGGGGATCCTGTCAGGCAGAAGGATGCCAGCTTGACACATATTTCCTGGTCTTGCTCCCCTATTTGATTCAGCCAGTTGTTTGAAAATCCTCAATGGCATCAAAAACTATATGCTTCACCAAACATGATTTGGTGGTTGAATTTGTTGTTATGTTAGTGATAAGATACTATGGTAGTGATGCTTTATGTTAATTTCAAGATCATGACTGTTGGAACCAAATTTTGAAGAGACTGCTGACATGACGGTGCATCTTTTCTTAGGATGACAACAATTTTCACCATTAGCTGTCAGCAAACCCCATTTAACATCATTATTTCTGGCTGGATGTTTTAGTTTCCTGTTATTGAAATTTTGTCTATACATTATGTTAGGTTTGCAGATATCGGCTCGTTGAGGACGAGTACAACTCTCCTGTCCAACCAGAGTTACAGAAGTATCTGACAGATGAAGATTATGGGTATGTAATTGCTTACATAGGAATATGGATTGATGTGGTCGAATGGCCTCGATTTGGAAACATCATATGTGATATAAATTGAAGTGGGAAGGGCTTCTTGGGATAATTTAAGCTCTTTGGACCAACATGATCCTTTTATGATACTTTGATTGTTTCGTGATACCAAATAACAGGACTTTGCAAGAAGCCAACACTCTTAAAGTACTTCCTGAAAAGTAAGTCTATCCCAGCTAAAGCGCCCTGCCATTTCATGGTGGATATTCTTTTTGTAAATCCTTTTCCCAAGGGCTTCTAGTGAAGTAACAGATGAACTTCCAAATTTTGAAAAATAGATTTAGAAGACATAATTTAGGTTATTAAGACATTTTCTGTTGAAGTAGGAGTGTTTCAAGTTCTTTTAGTGAAGGATCTCTCTTTTTAAGGTGTCTGTGCTGGACTTGATGAAGGCACTAATTAGTCCAGATGCCTCTATGTTATCAGCTAATCAGGGTTTGATTGAAAACTACTAACTTTTCAAGTGATGCTCACCTTTTGTTGAACAAGAGAAGTGGAGCATAAAGGTAAATAATAAGTAATTAGGATTAAATTCCCTAGTGATGCTAATCAAAGCGTTAGTACTGGCTTGGTCGGAATAAACAAGAAGGTTTGAGAATGAGAAGTTGGTGATTCATACTACATAAGTCTTTTTGATTGGATAGCTACATATTATTGAGCAAGCATTAGGATGGAGTTGCTTCTGGATATTTACTTTGTTCTAATTTTTTTGGTTCCTTTACACTTCGTTTTAAATTTCTTTTGAAGATCATTGTATTTTCTAGTTCTTTAAGATAGTAGCTATGCTGATGGTGCACCTGTGTGCTATTTCTTAATATTTGCAATGGCATCTTGTACTGAGGAAACGGTAAATAGATGGTTAACTGGGAAAAAGGAAAATAAAAGAGAAAGTACTTTAATATTTCTTTTGATAGACCTGGAACTGCAGCCATTTAGTCATTCAGAAGGTTTGACGGGAGCTGTCCCTACTGCCATATATTTTTCAGCCAAAAACATATTTGACAGTCAATCATTTTCTGGTCTTTGGGTATCAAATGTTTGAAAAATTAGCGACGTAATATTGTCCAAGCTTGTTTGAATTGCTTATCAAGATGAAGGTGAAAATTGAATGTGGAAGCATAGAAACACTGGCTAGAATCATAGTATTTAATGCTGAGTGGAAATAACGATGAACACTCACCCTTTGAAGCAATTTATCTGTTGGGATGGTGTAAACTGGATTTTTGTGTTAACAGTTGCTGTCTGATGTATCTCTCAGTTGTCTTTCTATCAGTGGATCATCTTTGGCATGTAAATGTAGGGGGGAGGGCGGGGGGGGGGGGGGGGGTTTAAAGAAATGCAACAACAACATACCTAGTGAAATCCCACAAGTGGAGTCTGGGGAAGGTAGGATGTACGCAGACCTTACCACTACCTCATGGAGATGGGCTGTTTCCGAAAGACCCTCGGCTCAAAGTCACAGTCCCAAGTAAGAGAGAAAAACAATATATATAGCATAATGGCCAAAAAACGAAAAGCGATGCAAATTTACAAGATAAGAACAATAACTATAGCAAAGTAATGTGATAATCAAAGGCAATAACAACACAACTATAAAGGCATGTCTAGATCTACGACCACCCTAAACTGATGCACGGCAAGACACCATTCTATCCCTACTAGAAATGCGAAGATAAAAACTTGTTGCTGAGTTAATACAATACTTTTAACAATAAAAAAAATGAAGCTTAAGGAGAGTTTGACCTTCTTAAAGATATTCTGTACTCTGAATGGGTGCTCAAAAACTTCTTTTTTCTGAACTGTTAATATTTTTGCATTTGAATTCATAGTCGGTTGTTGATCTTTCAACCATTAGTTATTTTGCATAAATAGTCTTTCATTAGGGAGCTTTTGCATACTCCCTTTTTTATGGCAGTACTGCTGCGGGTCTTTATATTCTTCTTCGAGCAGCTGACCGGTTTGCTGCAAACTATAACAAATTTCCTGGACAATTTGATGGGTAAGGACTGATGCTTTCTCGTCCATACAATTCCATTTTTTAAGGAAAAGTTAGTTTATGTCCGCCTGACCTTAAGAATTTCTTGATAGTGAGATGGATGAGGATATATCCCGGCTGAAAACTACAGCTGTTGGCCTACTCAATGACCTTGGTTGCAATGCCTCCGCAGTATCAGAGGACCTTATTAATGAGATGTGTCGGTATGGTGCTTCAGAGCTTCATGTTGTAGCTGCCTTTGTTGGAGGAATCGCATCACAAGAAGTGATCAAGGTTTGTCTCCTTCAATTTTTGATCTTGAATCGTGTTTTTTATTCGAAACTTCTACTCAGTGGATATACAGCCATATTTGATTGGAGCAGTAATGTAAGTTCTATTATGCAGCTCATCACTAGACAATTCATTCCCATGTCTGGAACTTTCATCTTTAATGGCATAGATCACAAGTCTCAACTGTTGTTGCTGTAGTCTCTGAATTTACAGGCATGTTCTTTCTTTCACCTTTTACTATCCTCCTGTTGCTATTGCTCATGTCTTCATTGTGTTTTTGCTTTCTTTGCGCCAAGGGTCTATCGGAACAACCTCTCTACCTGCCAAGGTAGGGGTAAGGTCTGCGTACACTCTATTTTCCCAGACCCTACTTGTGGGACTATACTGGATATGTTGTTGTTTTGTTCTTTCGTTCACCTTTACACAGTTTTCTTAGGTTCACTGGGCCTGATAGTTTTTTTTTTTTGCTTTCACTCCCCTTGGCAGATTGCATTTTTCAGGGATGAACTCAGTTTATGTGGGGTTTCAGTTTTCAATCTTCAGATGAGTTCTACAGGAGTATTGCGAAAAGGAAAGTTTGTCATACTTCCTTGATTTGCAGGAAATTTAGGATCAGTTTTTAACAAAGAGTACATTTCTAAATTTGTACACAAACAAGCGCCCAGGCTCTGCTCCGTGAGATATATGATATAATCAGTTTTAGAAAGAGATGTATGGTATGTCGTCATTCTAAAATTTAGAACTATTCTAACTTTGTTACATCACCAAAAGACGGGGGATTTTTTTTCACGCCCAGTGTCTTACATTAAGTACATGACATGTGACTTTACATCAATTGTTATAATTTAACTTAATTAATGCACATCGTCACCTCAACTTTATTACCATCTATCTTAAAATTAATAAAATTAGTACAAAATATTAAGTGCTAATAAGATAAATACTTATCCTAACAGTTGTTTACACTCGATAAATCATTTTAATCTTAGTTAACAGGTGTTTTCATAAAATGCTTTTAAATATTTTCATGTTTGATTGATCAAAATGTTATAAATAATATTTTTTCCCTATGAAACAAGTTTTATAAAACTGGAAAAAAAATACTAGTGAAAGTAGGAAAAAAAAGTTTCACAAATAGTATTTTAAATTGATTGTCTCATTTCGTCTTTCAATACACTTCATTTTCATCTCCACCTCCATAGCTTCCATCCCCACTCCTTCACATTCCTACCCTCACCTTCAATTTTTCACAGTAGTTGTCTATATTATATATAGTGTATATATACATTTTAAAGAAAATAATAACACTTAAATGACAATAGTTTAACTTTTTTCCAACATTGCAATAGAATCTTTACCAAAATAAAATAATCGAAAAAAATATAATAAAAAATTATCAGATGAATTAAATTGTTGGAGTAATTATTGTGTTAGATTTAAATACCTTAAATTTATCCAATTTGTCAACTTCCATAATTATCTCAACCACTAATATAGTATCTCAACCACTAATATAGTGATTATCTCTCCTAAAACGACTAAACCACGTTAATATCCATACGAAAATCTATTATTTTTCTTATTGCTTGTATGGCTGAAACTAACAACATATCTATTCTAATTCAATACGTGGAAGATGGGATACGACAGATATTATCAATGAATCATTTTATTTTATTATTTTTTTTGATAGTGGAATGGTTTTTATGATGATTTTTTATATGAGGTCTCATTAATCCTCGTTAAGTTTTTTGGTAAAAATTAAAGCATAATATGCAATTCGATTGGCAATATTATGGTTCGAAAAAAATCCGGATAATCTAGTGGAGGTAATCGTAATAATATTGTAATAGTATCGTTGATGTATATTTTCTAAACGTTAATTGAAATCTAGTTGGTGGTAACAAGTTTTTTGATTTTACGGTAACAATCTCTCAATTGGTATATGTTTATAATATCATTGATGTATAATTTTATTTTGTTGATGTCTGATCTAGTAAAAATAATAGTTTTAAATGAATTTTTACATGACAATTTGTTATGGTAACAATTGTAATAGTTGGTAATTAATTTGCCATGAACACAAAATAATCGCATTGATGATACACAATCAAGTGAAAATTATGAGTATAAAATGGTGTTAATATTGGTATGTTTTCATAATATAACAAAAACCAACTCTACAATCTAGCATAAACCTTTTTACGTATGTGCTTTTCATCATAGTTTGGAGTAATGCAGTGATTATTTTGAAAAATATGCTGATAGTTTGATTCAATTATGGTGTAATAATATTTAAAGTTTTTGCATAAACTAATATCAACGTCATAATCAATACCCAAGTTATGCTAATCTTGGCATATTTTCATAATATAACAAAACCAACTCTGTAGCCTAGTATAAACCTTTTTTTTGTATGTACTATTTATCATAGTAATGACGTGTATATTGTGAAAAATGTGCTACTAGTTTGATTCAATTGTGGTGTTATAATAATTAAAGTTTTAACATAATTCAACAACATAGAAACCACCAATAAACCAGAGAACTTAACATAACTTGGGTCATCAAGAAATCAATTTTCTCAGCTCAAAAAATGACAATTTAGATTCCACCAAATCAAAATGAGCTTTAGGAACGTATGATAGCTTTGGCGGAAAGGAAAGAATGTATGTACTAACTAAATAAATCATTGTCATACTAAACAGATCTTCAAACGTAATCAAACCCTCTTGCTTCCAAACTCTAATCAAATCAGCCTTAAGCATTTTATTGCTGGAATTGATGGTGTGTCGAGATCGAAAACAAAATCAATATCATTTGAAATCAGTTATGATTCGAAATTCTCTAATACCAAAATGAAGAACATATCATCACGATCATTAATAGTCTCAGCATAAATCAAGCTTCTGATTACTCGAGGTTGGATCTTCATTTTTAGCAAATCAAGCAAATATCCAAATGGAGAGTCCATAAATAAATGTAGCATGTTGAATCTGGATAAACGCTCGTTTGTCTCATCAAAAACATTCACATTGGTGTACACTCACCAATGTGATTGTTTCTTCTTAGGCTAAAAAAGAATTAACTAGATATTAGCAATTACAATACAATTTATATTGTTTGAACAAAAAATTAGTATATAGAATCAAAAAAGTAAGGTACCTTGAATGGTAGTGTCAATTTTGTCCTTTTTTTTTTAACACATTTAATTCCTTTTAAATTAGGACTTTTTTCATATTAACATAACAAGATTTCTACATAAAAAAAAGATAAATTAATATAAAAAGCAGTTTCAAAAGTGGAACAAAAACATATTATAAATAGAAATAAAATGATTGAATACCTTCGATCTTGCTTTGATTGTTGATGTCGATGGTATATTCACCCGGATCCTTTTGGCTATTGGAATTTTGTCCTCAAAATCACTATCATTCGGTAGTGAAGTTGAAATAACTTTTTCTTTACCCTTTCGTTTTGTTTGTTTTGGTGTAACAATGGTAGAGTTAATCTTGATTTTGGTCGAACTAATTTCAACAACCTTTTGAATTTCTTTAATAGGAAATTGAGTGAAAGCATGAATTTCATAACTTGGTCGAGAACATTGAATTGGGCTATTGATGTTGATTCTTGAAATATTGAGCCTAAGATTTTTTCGTGGTGTCTTCTCCATGAAAATTCTACAAATATTGATTGAAATTAAGATAAATGGGCAAGGAATTTTGAGATGAAAGCGAAGGAAAATGTAGAAACTTAAGAATTTTATCAAAGAACTAAAGCTTCGATTATGCTATTTTCTTGCCATTGATATTCAAAAGTAAAAGGTAATTGAAAAGTCAAAAGGAAACGTATCTTATTAAAAGTGTGATTGGGAATATAAAATGTAGGGGATATTTTAAGTTTCCAAAAAATTAACATGCAGATTAAAAAAGAAAAAAGAAAGACGAATTAAATTAATGGAATATAGAGAATATTGTTATGTAGTTGTAATTAAAAATCTTACTTTGAAGGTGACTTGTTGAGCTTGACTTTATTTTGTTTCTTCTATAAGTTTTTGTTTATGATTAGTCCATGATTGACAAATTACAGCTAAGTAGTTAGTTGCATATCCATATGGAGATATGTGATGCACTATTTTAAGCCGTGGCATAGTCAAGATTTTCAATAAGAGGATTTAAAATATAAAAAAATAAATACACGAAAGTCGAAAAAGGTTCGACATCTATTGTATACACATAAAAAATAATTTTAATTATTTATAATTAATGTAATTTTTCATCGATCCGAACTCCCTAACACCATGTTGGCTCCGCCCCTGATTGTAAGGGGTTTACTCATGAATTAGAATTTTTTTTTATGAACTTCTCTTAAAATCTCCGAGAAAAAAGTAAATAATTAAAAAAATTGGAGTGAGTAAGTTCCATGATCCTACTTTAAAATCCCCTTCAATTACTATCATTGTTTTGTTAATTATCGTTTTCAAATACAAGACTAATAATCTTTCTTGCCATTAAGCATCATCAATTGGGTTATAGGAACTTATCAAAATATTGTCAATATCACCAAATTAATGGACACAAAAATTAGGTTGATGAACTATGTAATAATTTCAAGCTTCTTTTTTCAATAATTATCTAGTATTCAAAATTTACTGATTCAATTATTTTAGATTCACGTTGCGTAGGATCTGTTTGAGGAAAAACGCTATTTACCTATAGTTTCTTCATTTCTGAGCTCGAATTCAAAATTTCTAATTAAGGGTGAGGAATCTTATCCATTCCATCACTTCTAATTAAATGGAGTGTGAATAATTAAATTTAAATAATACTCCATGTAATGCTCCTAATTATTAATTTGGCTTGCTTTTGGAATTAAAGTGTAAACTATGTGAATCCTTGAATCAAATCCTTTTTATTATCAAGCCCTAATATTATATTCATCATAAGCACGGAATTTGTAGTTGGTTTAATCATTAGCGGTGCTTAATTTATTTTGCTAGTTTTTTAATAAATCATTTAATAAAGAGAATCGCAAAAATAGGTCATAGTTTAGAGCATAATTATGAAGCGTAGTATAATAATTATATTGTATCTAGCGGAAAAATTGTATCAGGTGGATATCAATTGTATCCATGTGTATGTGTATGTATATTGTGTAATTGCTACAAAAAAAAAATGTCATTATATTTCATAATTTTTTTGAAATTATAGCTTGGTTATTTATCTAATATTTGTATTGTTATTCATATTTTTTTTCGATATGAGTTCGAATGAAGCTGAGGTACAAAAAATTAAAAGAAATCTATATCAGTAGCCAATTGAGGCCCAGTTGTGTTTATGTTAAGGAAAAATTACTTAACTACACACCTTATATATCTATATTTATTATTATTCCCTACTATTTATAAAAATATCAAAAATCCTCTTTTATTCTTTTTCTCTCCAACTATCAGATACATCCCCTTACTCCTTCACAACTATCCTAATTTTTTGCCTAATTTCAAGCCATTAGGGAAGCAGTTTCATTTTTTCAATTTTAGTTCATCTTCTTTTCAAATTCAAACTTCTAAAAAAGGCAATACAATTTCTCCATTCTCATTCAATTTCATCTTTTCTTTACTGTAATTTTTTCTTTGATTTTATTTTTAAAATTTTCTTAGTTTTCATCGACATTACTTGATACATATGGATTTCGGTCCATCTTTTAGTATTGGCCTTACTCAGTTAAACCAACATCAAGGAGTACTCGTTTCTCCTGGCTCTGATTCATCTTGGGAAGGTTACATCGAGATTAGATCCAAACATCGTAACAATCCCGTAGTTATGGATAAATTACGTGCGAAATTAAAAATTTCCAGTGCAACAGGCACCCCAAGAAGTAGAGAAAAAGATTCAAGGTATTACAACACGATCTAATCTTCCAAAGGTATGAGTTCTTCTATTCTTTATTGTTATTTTTATTTTAAATATCAATTTTTCGAATACATTTCAATGTATCATTCTTAAAGTCCGCAATGGTACATTTAGTCTTTATTTGAATATGGTCTAAATGTATCAAATATCTTATTTTTGTTTCTATTAATGTTGATAAACATTTCGTATGATGATACATAAAGTTCTGATATGGGCTTTGTTATTATGTTATTGATACATAAAGTATACTGCTTTTTATAATGGTCATGATACATCATGTACTAATCATGATACATAAGGTTTTACTATTTTTGCGTTGTTCATGATACATTAATTTATGCCTTTTCTATTATTCTTGATACATAAGGGCAAAACAAAGTGTCTCATATTAATATACACAAGCTCTATATGTTTACTTATTGGTCATGCACCTTATACATAAATTCACTTTGTATGATATATTCTAATATATCATGTTATGTTATATTTTCAGAAAGTCAGATATACAATGTATCAGGTACAAGTCGTAGTTATTCATTTGTTCTGTCAATGCAGGGTCTGAAGTATGTCATCAAAAAGATCCCATCCCATTCTTTGAGTTTTGACACTACATATACCACTAATTTTACTGATGATTTCAAATCATCAATAGGTGAAGAAGGTATTCAGTTGTTTAGGCAAATCATTTTTGATCACTGTTGTAATGACCCTGAAGGTCATTTTTGGAATTTTGTAAAATGACCATTTTACCCCTCCCTATAGTTGTCCCGAGTCGTTTCTGATTGGTACTGGGTGTTGGTTTTTAGAAAATTCTACGAAAAGTTAAATCTTTGGAAATTTTGAGTTTTCATAAGCTTTAAGTGTTCAAAAGTGGTATTTGGGGTCAATCGAAGCTACAGATCTTGGAATGGAATTCCATCAATTTCAGAAGCTCCGGAATGTCGAAATTGGCCTATAAGAGTTTATGGAATCAGTTTTGGAGTTGTAACCAAGATTTGAGGTATTGAGTTAAGAATTTGAGAAATTTTAGGTCAAGATTTGACTTTGGTCAACGATTGGAGTTTTGATACTCGAAATGGAATTCTAACGACTCCGTTGGATTCGGGGGATGGTTTTTATTATAGAAGAAATGTTGGTTGAATTTTTAGAGGTCCCGAGCTCGTTTTGGTATTTTGAAGGCCTAAGTTGGTTTAGTTGCTACTTTTCGAGTTTTGAGTCAAGGAGATCTCGAATTCAAATTCTAATAGTTTGATCAGCTCCAAAATAACCAAATTATGCTAGAAGCATGGTTGACACAAGTATCGAGGCAATCAATACGAGTTTGGGGCGCCATTTGGCTCTTTAAACTTTGAAAGTTAGCCTATGGTTGATTTTACCCAACATTCTTGGAAAACACTCTCAGATGAAAATTCTGACAACGCGGTTAGTTCTGAAATATCGATTTTAGTTTAGAATGATCCTTCGTTCGCTTTTCGAGGCTTCCGATCTAATCTCGATGCCTGTTATGGAATTTGGCTTAAAATGACACTTAAATGTGAGATTTACTTTTTATTAAAATGACCTCGTATGATAATTTCAAATGTTCCATTGAGTACGGAATATCTAATTTAGTGGGGTAACATATCTGGTTTATTTTTATTGGATTTCGAATGAATTTCGAGCACTCCGTCAGAGATTTTGGACTTTTCCAAAATCAAATATTGCAGCAAAAAAGTTGGTTCAAGGCAGTCCGTTTGTTTTGGTTTTTTCTCTCAACTTTAAAACTTCATAACTTGAGTTCTAGAGCTCCATTTTGGGTGATTCGAAGCCCAGTGTGTTTGAAAAGTTCGTGGCTACGCATTGGTGTGTTGGGAATTGCTGGGTACTCTCTGTTTGAGGTAAGATTTGCGTTATAGCAGCTACCCTTACTATTTTCGAAATTAATGTTTGAAGAATTTTGAGAATTTATTTTTTGGTCTATATAAATCCAATTTTGATGATTCAAGGGTCTAAGTTCAAGAGAATTTTGTGGAGAATCCGCTGGTGAACTCAGAATCTTGTGGGGAGGCTTCGTGTGAGGTAAATTTACAAATCTAGCTACTATTTTGGCCATTTTACTTATTGAAATTGTGTGGAATTTTGGAAGATTTTATCTTGATCATTTGAACTCCGTTTTTAGTGATTTTTGAGACTAGATTATGGGATTTTTTACAAGGAACATCATGGTGTATTTGATTTGGAGGGTCTATTTTTTTTAGAATTCGCTGATCAAGAAGCTGCTATTTTCATCTTTTAGTTTGAATTTTGTGAATTTTTATTGCATGCTCGTACCGCATAGTTTTCCATCTCTAATTGTATTATAGTGTTGATTTGTGATATTGGAGTGACGTTTAGAATCTATTTTTGGTCTTAAATACGAAATTCTGAATGCGGATTCCATATTCCACATTTTAAACCCCAAAATTGGTCTGTCTTTAAAAATTATAAAATTAGTGTCTACACGACCGTATCAATGCTGTGCTTCTATTTTTGACAGTGTGGCAGCGTTCCAAGACCACTCGGAAGATAAAGGCTCTGACACTGTAATTTGGAGCTTGCGTGTTTAGCTTACATATAGGCTATGATTTTCCTTTCTTTAGATTGAGCTGGAATGTGTGAAAACATGTTGAAATAGTTGGAATTTGGGTTGGGTAGCTTAATGGTATATCTTAGGTGTTAGAAATCATGCTTCAGACTTGTTATCAGATTTTTTGGGTATCTAGAAGCATGTGTATCTTGTTATTATTCGTCGGCATTGTTAGAAGAGTTGAATGAGCTTGTTGTTGATACTGTAGAGTATAGAGTATGTTGACCTTAATATAGGTTATAACCCTGCTTTAGTTGCCCCGGTGTCACTCCGACGAATTTAGATCCTTGTAGAATGGTGTAGCAGGCTAGTGCCTGATAGTTGGCCTAAGCTAGGAGATACCTTTACTATTAATAACACCCTCATCCATAACTCGGTATAACCATGACTTTGAGATACGTTGGTAATACTAGATTTCGTGACCATTTGGCTTTAGCTTTGGCTCAAGTTTTGGCGATATATTAGTTAACACATTAGAGAGGAGATTCTCGGTACTGTTCTAGTCTAGTTGGGAAGAAGAATATTCGACACCATGGGATAAATTATCTGTGAGCATCCAGGTACCCAGTTCGAGCCTCCGTTCTGAATTATTGGGGAGCATCCTAATAACCAGCCCTAGTTCTGCCAACTTACTAGTATATTAAGCATTTGGGTACCCAATCCTGGCCTCGATCATACCAATGAATTACGGCGTGCATTCGGGTACCCAGTCCCAGCCTCGACTGCACCAATGTATTATGGAGAATATGTGGGTACCCAGTTTCGGCCTTGGCCACGTTGGATATTCGGGCGAGCATCTGAGTTCCAGTTCCGGCCTCGACCCCTAAGGAACCCCTAGTTTGTTGACTCTAGGAGATTCTGGGTTTGGAAATGAAACAATTCTTTAATTTCTGACCTTGCAGATTATTGGTTCCTAGCCTTGGTAGTTGTAGCTATTCTGTGTACTCGATGGGCTTATGGAGGTTCATCTGAATTTTTATTTAACTTGCGCACGAGTGTCCCTACTGGGCTTACGGGGGCCCAGTTGGGTATAGTTAGCTATAGCTCTCGTAGATAGTACTCTTTTCACTTTAGATGCTTATGTTGATTCCTATTTAGGCTTATTCCCCTTTTTCATATTGTTTTGACCTTTTCTGCTTAGTCGGCTTGTGATGCCTACTGGTACCTGTTGTCTTGGTACTTATACTACACTCTGCATCTACTTTCGTAATGCAGGACCAAGCACCAGCTATCGCCGTGGATAGATCGAGCCTGTTGCAGTCAGCTTCAGAGACTAGGGTGAGCACTTGGTGTTTTTGGATCATTTCTATCTCCTTCAGTATGGATGACCTGTATTTTGCCTTTTGAGACTAGTCAGTTGTTGTATATATTTCTGGTCCACTTTTGGGACTTGTACTCGTCTTTTATTTTTTAGCAACTCTATACTTGTGACTTCCAGGTTCTGAGAGGGATCTTTAGTTGTTTATATCATGTTTTGGTTTACTTTCACTTATTCTTTCTGCTTATCTTTATAATTCTCCACTCTTGTTTAGTTTCTACTCTCAAATCCATTACTTGAAGTTCCGAATTGACGGGTTGGCTTATCTACTGGTGGGTTATAGCAGGTGACACCATGACCTGAGAAATCGAGTCGTGACAACTATCTAGATATGCCATAGTGTAACTTTCAAGGTCAAATCATCAAATGTCTCTTACTTCTCAAGGTGGAGCAGAAAAACACAGATGAATTGCATATTCGGCACGTTCAGGGTAACGTACTCCATTTCTCAATTTAGGAATTTGCTATTATTATTGATTTGCGGTATATCAATAACATGAATGAATTTTGTTATTCATATGCACCCCTAAGCAGATTGTTTTCTAGATATTTTGCTGGTGCATAAAATGGTATAATCAAAGGACGTTGGGTCCAGCATTTCCTGATGGGAGGATGGGAATCTAATAACGACGTTGTTCAGATGGTCATTATATACTTCATCTACACATTTATATTTTGTCAACTAGGTGATTCACCTATTTTAGTTGATGAATTTAGGATGACAGAGGATAACAGATATGAGCAGTTCCGATGGGGTAAAATAGCATTTTTCAAACTGATGAAAGGCATGAGGCAGGAATTTACTACTGTCAAATAAATGTATTGTTTGGGCGGCATGCCATACGCTCTTAATGCATGAATTTACGAATGAGCATCTCAGGTCCCTTCTGAAATTGCCATAAGAGTGAGTAATCATATTCCTAGAATTTTTAATTTTCATGTTATTGTGGTCAAGCCCAAATTTGAGACCTTCATGTCTATCATTTTCAGTGAGGTATATTTCATAAAATCATATTCATATTTATATCAAATATATATATCATTTGTTGCTTACTAGCTATAGTTTGAGATTATTCATTTTTCAATTCTGCTCTGATTTAGTATACATAACATTTATGATATATTCAATAGTCTTGAATCTGATACAATAGTCGTTGTTCTGATACATAAGACTCATGTCATGAACTCATGATACATAATGATACTTGTTTTTATTTTTTCTGCTTTTCACTCTATTTGTTTTCCAGTATACATGCTCCAATATTGTCCAACTCAAGATGAAATTGAATCACTTGACATTCTTGGCAGTGAACTCATGTTGAAGCTACTACATCAGCTGCCAAAGTCAAATTAACGAAATCTGAAAAACTCCCCAGATTTGAGGACTTTTCAACTAAACCACCCGAAGAATTGTTAAGAAGATCCGATCTTGTTGCTGATACATCTTCTCCTCTTTCTTCCAAAAGAAAGAAGACTTCCCCTGTTAAAAAAAATCATTCCAGTGGAAACGTCTAACAAAGAAAAAAATATCATACCACCAAAGCCATCAAAAAATCCTGTTTTTACTACTACAAAATCAGTGATAAAGATTTCCTATGGTAAAAAATCCATTTCAGTAGGAGGTAAATATTTTCATATTATTGTATTATGGTTGACAGGAAATTCAAGCGATGAGAGAATAAAATCGATTCAAATCATATCGATCTCTTGAAAGCCATTGATAATATAATGCACCACATGACTAGCATATCATCTCCAATTTAAAAAGATGATTTTCTTCAACCATTTCATGTAGTGGAAGAACAAAAAACACCTATTGTATTGGAGAAGCACAATGATCCAAATAAATCTAATTTCCTCATAGCACATAACCAATCTCATGGCCAGAAAGATATTCAGGTAGATACATCATGTAGTTCTTGATAATTCTGCTTTTTCTATTTTGATACACTTTTAAACTACTTGATACATTTCATGTTCATATATCAGGTCATTAATTTTTATTTTAATTGCCATTTTCATAAGTAATTGATATTATAATTGTAGGAAGTAGAACCATTCAAGACTATATAAAAATGGATGATGTATCAAAACATCACATGGTATCAGATGCTAGAAAATATCTTGAACAACATGTTGCTACTGATACATTAAAGGTAATGTATCAAAACCAAATTTATGACCAATCTGATGTTACATAGCTCTTGTATCTGCTACATTTGTGATGATCTATAGATTTTGATATATTTCATGATCATATATCAGATGATTAATTTTTATTTTAATAGTCATTTTCATAAGTAATTGTTATTATATTTGTAGAAAGCAGAACCATCCAAGACGATACAAGAAATTAATGATGTATCAGAACATCACACGAAATCAGATGCTGTAGAATCCCATGGAGAGCAGGTTGCTATTGATATATTAAGGGTAATGTATCAAAATCAATTTATGACCAATCTGATGCTACATAATTCTTGTATCTGATACATCTATGATGATCTATAACTCTTGATACACATCATGGTCATGTATTAGATCCTTCATTTTTCATTTCAATAATCATTTTCATAAGTAATTGTTATTATTATATTTGTAGGAAGTAGAACCATCCAATATTCTACAACAATTGGGGGATGTATCAACATATCATATAGAATTAAATATTGCAGAACCTTTTGAAGTGTCTGTTGCTTTTGATACATTAAAGGTAATGTATCAGATCAATTCTTATGATATATTCAACATTAATAAGTTTAATATTGATATGATATATTTAATTTAGGATAATGCATCAGAAGAACGAAATTATGCCATGAAAGATGCAAGAGATGTTGTTGATAATACCGATCAAGTTGAAGAACATGTTGAGCAGATTGATAAAGATAAAATCAACCCGTGTGTATCGATAATATTCCACACTTGTATCTGATTCATTAAATTTAGTACAGGTTATTATACTAAAGTCATAATATTTTTATCATTCTTAAAAATCAGGATTCCACAACTTCAACCTCGATATCGTCCGAAACTCGAGAAGTGTTAGATGCTCTAATATACGAACTTCCTTTACCGATCACGCCATTAACTGCCATTAGTCATGAACAAGTAGTTCAGGCTGAATGTCTACTACGTGATAGCCATCTACCTACCACTCTTCAACCCAAACCCAATGTGTTGCCAGATAATGCGAAGACACCTCTTTCACGAAGTAGGATGCCTTTTAAGATCTTACAATCATCGTATCTAACAAACTTTGGATCGAGTGAAAAGGATAAGGAAAAATTGTCGACTGATAGGTATCAAACACACCCCTTTGAAGGTTTTGGCATATGCTATAATCCCCGACCGAGCTTATTACCGACTAATCCCAATGGATAGATAAGGGACTATTAAAATCGCATGCCAACAAGTAAGTATGATATTTACAACTTATATCAATACAAGCTGTTTATTATATATGTACTCTCATTTTAATATAAGTTTTCATTCAGAAAATCAAAAAAGGAACACTACAGAGCAAAGTGCTTTTCATTCGAATTTGAAAAAATGGACTTTGTAGTGACATTTCCTCAAGAAAAGAACTTGTTCTACCTCATGTCACATCCGAACAGATGCTGGAATGATGAGGTAATTATTTTTTGATATAGTACAAGACATTTTGTGATACATTTCAGATACACTGTCTGATACATAAGTATTATTGATCAAATACATCTAATACATATATTTCTATTCTAGTTACTAACCATGTATCAGTTTGTATAACTAATATTTTTCTTAAAAAGTACAGTACATCAATATAATATTTTACTACCTTCGAAAAAAGTCCAAGATGCAGTTGGTCTATCAGTATCGATACACAACAACAAACTGTATCTTTAAGTTTTCATCGAATCTGCACACACACGATACTATCATATTCCACCTGATATTTCTACCCAAGAAGACATGGAATGGGTCTCTGTTGTAGCTCATCAGGAGAGGTCTGTGAAGAATATAATAAGAGGTTTCTCAATTCCAGCCGGTTTGTCATGGCATTTGGTAGATGAGGTATACATTTCAGTAAACTGTGATAGGAATTTTCATTGGATTCTGATAGTAGTTGTGTTGAAACAGAGGTTGATACGCTTCTATTATTCATCTTCTGGAACAAGAAGTAGAAACTCTTCCCTAGAGATTCAAAAGACAGCAGTAATGCTACCTACATACCTTCACTGTATTGATTTTTTTTAGAAGAATGAACGTACTGCCATTTTTATTTTTTTAAAGTTGGTTAATACTTTATTTGCAGGGATTATGGTGTGTTTCTGACTATTTTTGCTGAATTTTTTAGTGATACAATTTCTATTTCAACTACTAGACTACATGCCGAATACTTTTATTCAAGATACGTCTCGCTATTGCAGAATTATGATGGTCGAAAGGCCAAGGATGATTATGTTAGTGAAAATGATGATTCAAAAAAATTTAAGAGATGTTTCATCTCTCCTAGTCAAGAGAACCGATGGATGTCGAGTAGTTTTTTTGAAATTGATAGTAGTAGAATGTAGACTTTTGTTTTGGCACCAATAGTTAATATTTTTTTGGTTATGTATCATTTGTAAGGGTTTTTTTGAAAAAAATACTATATTAATCGTTTGCTGTACAACTATTTAGCAGTTGTTGTTGAATATAATTTTTTGTTGTTCATAACATAAGCCTTTGTATCAGTTACATCTCTCTTATGTATTAATTCTACGTACAGGTTATTAATATATCAATCTAAAAATATAAATCATAAACACTTTGAATCTGTGGTGCATTGTATCTAATAAATCTAAATTAATATTAGTTTTGTTCATGATACCTAACCTTTCAATATACTAGTTTCATAACAATGTTTATGTATCATCTTTTGTATAAGATACATCTTTCTGATATATCATTTACAGGTAACAGTTGAAAGCTTATACAACAATCTTTAATGTATCAACTCTAAATATCAGTCAAATGTTCACGTATCAATAATCAACGTATCAAACTCAAATATAAGTTGAAAGTTTATGTATCAGTAATTTAATGTATCAGTCTTTAATGTATTTGATATATTTTAATAAAAAATCTATAGTGCTTTGTACCAAATAAGCCTAAATCAATATCAGATTTATATCTGATACATTTTCTTTGTATCATATATATTTTATGAATTTATCATTTTCATATATCTGTTAAATGATTATATAACTGTCGCGACCCAAGCCTAGGGCGAATGAGAAACCCGAAAATACTTCAAACAAGCCTCTTAGCATTCTTTTAGCCTTTTATAGGTAATGACAGTAAATAAACAAGCAGAAATCATAATAGTAAATCTTGAACTTACATATGTCCAACAATACCTAACTTTTAGATTTAACGGGGCTAACACAAGTCCCTAACTCACCCACAATCATAATAGAAAGAAATGTTATAGTAAGTGTCTAAAGATATCAACATATCATAAGCTAGAAAGATAAAAGAGTATTGTTCTCAAAATATGAGAACTCACCAAAAGTAGTCTTTAAACGAAATATCAACTAGCCACATGGAGGAGAACGAGGAGGAGCACTGATTCCTATATGGTGATATCATGTAGGCAAAAGAGTATGCGTTAGTACTCTGAATGTTCTAAATATGTAAGCATGCATGAAATAAGGTGGGTATTTATAGGTGTGAAGGAGATTTTGAGAATGATCAAAGGAGTGTATAGACATAAGAGTTGCTTGAGAAAGCTTGATAAACAAAATGATGAAATAAGGTGGGTATTTATAGGTGTGAAGGAGAGACCTAAATATAATTAAAATAATTATAAAAAAAATCTAAAAATTTAATGAAAAATTGTGATATCATGGGTGATGTCAAATGGAGGACTATTGATATTATGGTGATGTCAAATAGATCTAGATGTTTTCATGGTTGGTGAGATGAACCTTCTTTTAACGGAATATCCTTTTTCAGAGATGCGTTTGAATAAGATAACTTCCTCATTAAGATTTGGTATCTTCATATGAATTGTTGCTCTAGAAATCTATTTTTATGTCATTTAAGAATTAACCAATTTGTTTTATCCTGCAGTGAAATTTGAATTTTCTTCTACAAATACTCAATTTTGTCACAGCACCATGTGTTGCAATAGTTAATTTATTTGACCTACTAACTCCAAAACTTAAAATATCACAAAAGTTGTAGGTAATGATGTTCAGGTTATTCAAAAATTTAAATCACCTAATTTGGATCATTTTATTAAAAGTTATGCCAAAATACAGAAGAGATATTATTTTCGTCGAAAATTGGAACATCATATACAACGTTTTTAGGGGGTGTTACATTAACTTTGTCTCTTGTATCAAATTCACAACAATGATGTATCAATGACATGTGCCAGCTTAAATATCATACTTAACCTATTTATTTTAATATTTAATAACTTTTACTACTTCAGTATCAAGTAACTTACAATGAAAATAATTATCAACCATGCATGTATCAGTTATTAATATTCAATTAGTTTTTTGATACATAGAGTTTTCATCTGTTCATGGGCATCTATCAAGTAGAACTATGTATTAAATATAACCACTAAAATGTTAAAAATCTCTGTCTTCTAAATTTTTTTAAAAAAGAACTACTTCATTATAAAAAAAATACCAGATACATAAGTACTTGATCCAAATTGAATGTATCTTGAGGAATCAAAATATCATTTCTCTTTGGGAATGAAATTACAATTTCTTCTATTGTGGCCTTCATGACCACAACGACCACAACAGTTTGTGCTCGTACTTAGCTTACCACTGGAGTTCTTTTTTCTTCCTTTCTTTTGTTTTCCTGGCATCCTTTTGTATCTGGGTGGCAGGACGAATTCTTTCAAAATTTCTTCTGAAAATTTATAAGTATTTGCCAACGCCTCTGGCTTGTAGTGATCAAAGCAGTATGGGTGCATATTTGTAATATTTTTGCTCTTCAACACTGCAATTGCGTGTGGACATAGTATCTCGTCTAGTTGAAACCTGTCATAATTGCATGTTTTTCTTTCAAGACACATAATGTATCTTCTACCTATTTCATAAACAGAATATAGATATTCTGATGAAGTAACAACCTGCAGGAATAATTACCACAAATATGAATACAAAATTGAAAAAAATAAAAATTATGTATCAAGCAGATACATTCTATTAAATAACTAATGTGTACCTTAATTCTTGAACACTTCATCGTGTTTACTACTAGGATATCTTTGAATTTCCTACCCAAAATATATTTTGTATAAGCCGTTATTTCCCAATTTTTGCAGTTTCAAGCACCAAATAACATTTTCTTCCCTTCTAAAAAGTTAATTATAGACAACTTTCGTGCTTCAACAAGACATCCATTGATACATTCTGCGACGTTAAAAGTCTTCATCTTCCCTTGTTGACAGTTGTATGAACCCTTGACCACTTTTTGTACCCCTTATTTTTCAAATACTCTTTCACCCTGTGATCAATTTTTTCAACTTTTGTCATTATTTATTCAAATTTATTTTTTCGGTATACCTTGGCCATATGCAATATAAGAAAAGAAATTTTGAATGCAGCACATACTTCACCATATGTAATGCATCCTGGAGGTACTAAAATGTACCAAACCATCAAAGAACACTACTAGTGAAATGGTATGAAGAAGGACATTGCGGAATTTATTTCTAGATGCTTAGTTTGTCAACAGATAAAAGCCGAGTATCAAGTCCCAACTGGTTTGTTACAACCCTTGTCGATACCTGAGTGGAAATGGAAAAGAATAACTATGGATATTTTTTTTGGTCTTCCACGCACTCATGGAAATCATGATACAATTTGAGTTATAGTTGATAGGCTAACCAAAAGTGCCCATTTCTTGGCCATCATAAGGGACTACCCACTTGAACGCTTATCAGAATTATACGTTAATGAGATTGTGAGGCTACATGGTGTCCCTGTTTCTATTGTATCTGATCGAGACCCAAGGTTTACATCCATATTCTGGACTAGCTTGCAAGAAGCTTTGGGCACTAGGTTGAACTTTAGTACTTCTTTTCATTCTTAGACAGACGGCCAGTCCGAGAAGATGATTCAAATCTTGAAAGATATGCTTCGAGCTTGCATTATATAATTTGAGGGTAATTGGGATAGACACCTAACCTTGATAGAGTTTGCTTACAATAATAGCTACCAATCAAGTATCGACATGCCTCCCTACGAAGCCTTATATGTAAGAAAGTGTAGAGCTCCCCTTTGTTGGTGTGAGTGAAAGAAAATTGGCTGGTCTTGAGATTGTGCAACAAACTGAGGATAAAGTAAAAGTCATCAAGGATCGTCTAAAAATTACTTCAGATAGATAAAAGTCGTATGATGATCTTAAAAGGCGTGAAATTGAGCATCAAGTGGGAGATAAAGTATTTTTAAAGATTTTTCCATGGAGGAAGATTATGAGATTTGGCCAAAAAGGAAAACTTAGTCCTTGATTTATTAGACCATATGAAGTACTTGAGAGGATTGGTCCAATTTCATATAAATTAGCTCTTCCATCGGAATCAGATAAGATCCACAATGTCTTTCATGTTTCTATGGTTAGAAGATATCGCTCAGATCCATCTCATGTTCTTCTCGTTGAATCCATTGAAGTTAATCCTGACTTGACATACGAAGAGGAACCTATCCAAATCTTGGCGCATGAGACAAAAGAGCTTCGAAATAAGAAAATCCCATTAGTAAAAGTCATTTGGAGAAATTATTCTGGCAAAGAAGCTACCTGAGAGCGAGAAAAGGATATATGAATTCAATATCCACAGTTGTTTTGAGAATAGTATAAGGTAAATTTCGAGACAAAATTTCTTAAAGGGGGAAAATTTGTAACACCACAATTTTTTTAAAGTTTTTTTAAGTTACGTTTCGAGTGATCTGACTTCGGGAGGCCATAACCCCATCAATATTTAGAAATTTTGAAAAACTCCTAAAATAAAAGTTGTATATAATTGAAATATATTTTCAAACATAGGTCAAAAGCCTATATGTGACATCGGTATAAAGAGTTATGGATATTTTAAGGCAAAAAGGTCAAGCTAGGCAGTGAGTTCGGGTCAGGCCCATTTTCCTTAACATTTAAGGGATATTTTCAGCCTCCCTTCCTCATTTTCAGACCAAAAAATATCCAGAACATTTTATAGAGAGGGAGAGAGAACTCCTAGACTAATAAAAGCTATTTTTACCAAAATCTGAGTCCCAAATTCCGTAGCTCGTGAAGAGAAAAGTATTGTACGTTGCATTGCCTTCAGTTTGAGCTAAAAATCTGCTATGAAGGAGAGTATTGACGTGGTTTCTGCATACTTCAGGTAAAACTGAGGTCCCCTTTTCCTTGTTAACAAACTTGTTTAGAGATTTTACGGATTAGAACGGAGAAAATAGCGTTATAAACTTGTTTGTTGCCTTGTTGAGATTTATGGATTAAGGGCTGTTTTAATTGGATTAAATAAGTGGAATTAGCTGAGGTATGATGTATAATGATTAGTGATATTGTTGTTGATGTTGTTGATAAGTTTCTATTTTCAAAATTGGGAGAATAAAGTGTATGAAAATATCGTATATAAAGCGTATACTGGGCTGTTTTGTATGATTTTTGTAGTTGTTTTGTGATAATATTTTGGAACTGTTTTATATGATTTTTGTGACTGTTTTATGATAATATTTTGGGACTATTTGGTGGCTGTTATGAACTGTTTTATGTGCTGGAATATCAAGGGAGTTGCTGCCCAAACTTTTATTTTGCAAACCCATTTTTGGATGAGAATGTTGTTACTATTTTTAGCATAACGACTTGTGTAAAGCTTCGTTTTGAGTGATTCAAGATGTTATGAAAAGATATTTCATATATATAAAACTTTTATTCAGGCTATAAAATCCAGTTTTTCTTTTATCTACTCGAGAAAGGGTGATGATGTACAGGGGAGGTGCTGCCCAGATTTTTATTTTGAAAATCCTACATGGACTAATGTTGGTATTTTGAGCATATCATTTTGTAAAAAATAGTTGTAGGGGTGATTCAAAATTTTATGATATCCTAAGACATATATATACAACTTTTATTAGGCCACAAAACCTATTTCTCCCATTTACCTCTTTGAAACTGAGCAACAATACAAGACAGTAGTGCTGTCCAGAATTTTTATTTTGATAGTTTGGGTTGATTTTCATTGATTTCATGTTTAGTTTTGATATGATGAGAATTTTAAAATTAAGTAGATATTTGATTATGTATTTAAGGTGTATATGCTATTATACAAGCTAAGGGGAATTGTTTGACGAAGTGGACTTTGGTTGGTCTATGGCGTAGATGAATTGAACTCCTCGGGTTGTGGTAGAACCTGTTGTGTGCTAAAACACCAAGATTTGTGTATAAACTTAAACTTGGAATATTTTATTTTCTAAAATTTAAAATATCTTGATGGGTTGTTTCCTTACTCTTCGTCTTATATCATGGTATGATTATTAACTCAAGTATTGACAAAATTTCTCTAAATCGCCACTTGTACGAATTGCTTGATCATTTTGCATTTTTATTGGGACTTTGTCCTTCTTGTTATGGTGACTTGTCATCGATATTGGCATGCCTCTCGATTCGAATCTTGCCCATCTTGACTTTGAATTTATATTTCGTCTTGATGATGGATTTTCATCCATTTTCGAGTACAAGTGGAAAGCCACTTTCAGCATGACTCTTGATTCTCTTGATATTGAGTGACGACCCTTCTTGATATGGGTTTTGATCCTTCTTGATTTTGAGGCTTTGGCCCGTCTTGATATTGATTGTGCTTAGTATGTTGGCATGACGTACATATTGGGCGAATTTGATTACTAGATAACTCTCTTGAATTGAATTATAAGCTTTTTGATACTTGAGCCTTCGAATATTAGTGTTGATATTTTGAAACTCTTCAAGGTTTGTATTCGACACTTTGATATACTTGTTCACTTGGACTTGTTGTTACCTTATTGAGCCTCCTACAATGAACGAGGGAATTGAGAAATTTAATGGCTCCAAGCCCAAAGTTTATACACCACTAAATTTTACGCTTAGCGATAGTTGTTTTCTATCATAAGTAATGTGTAAAATGAGATATGAAGATGACCATTTAGAGTAGACTTTTTAGGAGCCCTTGTGAAGATCACATCTGCATATGCATCTAGTTTTTGTAAATATTTTTGGAACTTATCTATGATACATGTGTGGCATTTATGTATGGAATTTTGAAGGCTTGTGGAAACAAGACCATATGCTTGTAACTTGAACTGGGTGACTAGTTTTACTATTTTAGAGTGTACTTTTAACTCAAGTCATGCCATGTATTGGGTTTATATGTTGTCTTGTCATTATGCATAAAAGAAGATAATAATTTCATGATAATTACTAGTTTGAGTTTTATGTATTTTATGGACCCGCAATGGTATTGAATCGAAAATACAATTTCAAAATGAAGTTTTTTTAATGTATTGACTATTTGAGAAAGGAATTAGTGTTTTAAAATGATACTCTGATATTGTATTTCATCTAAAAAAAATTTGGAGGGCGCAATGAAAAAAAAAAGAATGCCCGCACTTTCAACCTTTTTCGCATGGGCCTTTTTCCGCTATTAAATATATTTGTGAATATCTTTTGGCATAAGTTTCTTCTAAACGACGTAAGTGTCAAATTAGCTTTTGTTTCGTAAGTGGTATCCTCCCAAAGGGAATGCTATAGAGTAGGATAAGTAACTTAGTATAGTTTTACTCCTCCTGTAGTTACTACACACATTTTTTCATATATGTCATATGCATGAAAAGTGAGGGACATTGGGAAACACAATACTTACATTCTTCATTATGCTTTCGTTCCTATCCGATACAACACACATATTGTCCCTCTCATCAAATGCATCTTTGAACTGCTGAAAAAATCATGATCATGATGAATCATTTTCTGTATCAACAACACCATACTCCAATGACAATATGCAACCTAAAAAATGATTATCAGCCATAAAATAGTTATTAGAGTATATCAGATTCACAATAAATGTATCAAATGAAATGATACATTGTTATTCAATACATAACAGTAACTAAAAGTAATATCTGCCCCATCAAGTATGCTAGCCGATACAAATGTCTCTTTATAAGGTCCATCAAAATGAGAACCGTCAACAACAACTACAGGTCTACAAAATTGAAAACCCATCATCAATGACCTTAACGCTATGAGTAAATACATGAACTCATCACTTGGTTACTTGTGTATACTTATGTACTAATTTGGATGTATGGTATTTAGCATATGGATGTACATAGACATCTGCCTATATCCATTAGCAGGTTTTCCTCTTAACATCTCCAAAGCATGTTCTTTTGCATGCCATGCTTGTTGATAGGTAATATCAACCCATAGGCTGTTTTAATATCCTCTCTTATATCATTAGGGGTGTGAATTCTCTTATGATTAATCAATTTAGGTGGAGTAAATGCACTAACAAAAAGGCCTTGTAGAATGAACTTTTTTGAAAATTCTATCTCTTCAGGGACATAAATGTTCACTATTGAAATATTTCACTTTTAATATATCGGAGTTTTTCCAACACGATGCTTTCATTCTTCAACAACAGTAGTCTGAATAGCATATTAATACATAATTGCATATTTTTAGAAAAAAATATTAACATGTACCAGATACAAAGAGATTTCTATGTATCATGACCAAATATAATATTGAAAAGTATATATTGACAATAAAATATTTTTCAATTGTACCAGATACATAATAATTAGTATGTATCATGACTATAAAACAAAAACTAAATTTTGAAATCAACAGAAAATTAGGGAACCTTATTGAACTTTATTAGATACATAATATTATAATGTATCATGAATAAAAAAACTCAAAAAACTGAATGAACCTGATACAACCTGAAATTTACAGAGTGTTGCTTAACCATTGAGATCTAGTATTTAGCAATGTATCAAGGTTCAGATTTCCACTCACTTTCTATAAAATAAATTTATAATTATATGTATCAGATAGTTATTAAACAATTATACTCAATATATAAAACTCAATACATATATATATATCTCTAAACACTATGTATCTATATCTGTATTATATCATAATTCTAAAGTGCTATCAGATTTGTTAATGAAGCATAACATTTCTATATATTATTAACATTTCAGAACTCATTTAATACCATATACATAGAAGAATAACTTCAAGTGCCCATACTTTTTACTGTCACATTTTTTAACTTTGAAATTGAATCCATTATCAGTTTTGTATTTGACCATTACAGTAATTAGTGTTGCTTTGTCATTAACAATTGCTTCTTCTTCACTTTCACACCAATTGTATCAGTTATGTAGTTCGTCACATCCAATTCCGATATATAACAGGTTGCAACATTCTCACATTCATCTAAACTAAGAACTTCTATATCATTCATGTTTGCTTAGACACAAACAATTGCACCAGATGTAGCATCCAATGATTGTATCTCACAATTCTTTCTATCTGATGTTGTTATGCGCAGGGGATACATTACGAATCCAGGCTTGTTCTTCTTCAACTCTATGTAAAGCTATATCATTACGAATAATCATTGGAGATGAGTTACCTTGAACGATGTATCGATATTCAATGTTTTTCAATGATTCATCTATGCTCAATTCAGCAGCAATTGCTGATTTTAAATTCATGAATGATATATTATCGCTCACTACGATTCCATCACATTTGTATCATTCATAACTCAACTCGGATTGCCAAACTCCAGAATGTCTCAGTAAAATCGAGATATTCATCTCGAATAGTTTGATGAATTTTAAAATTTGGATTGTAGTTTGATAAAATTCTATGCTCTGCTCATTTGGATTTTTGAATTTTCGAATTCCTCAAACTGTTACGGTTTGTTTGGGTTAATTTCCTTCTTTAACTACGTGATTGATTGAAAGAAGAAAACTTAATTTGATTACGTTACCTTTCCATAAAAAACTCAACAGCATTAATTATTATGTATCAATTCGCGATGTATCAAGCACAATACTTATGTAGCGAAAATTGGCCAAAAACAGAAAATTCAGGTAATTTAAGAAATATCATTGTTTTGTTAATTATCATTACTTTAAAATCCCCTTCAATTAATATCATTGTTTTGTTAATTATCGTTTTCAAATACAAGACTAATAATCTTGCTTTCCATTAAGCATCATCAATTGGGTTATAGGAACTTATCAAAATATCGTCAATGTCACCAAATTAATGGACACAAAAATTAGGCTGATGAACTATGTAATAATTTCAAGCTTCTTTTTTTGATAATCATTTAGTATTCAAAATTTACTGATTCGACTATTTTAGATCCACGTTGCGTAGAATCTATTTGAGGAAAAACGCTATTTACCTACAGTTTTTTCATTTCTGAGCTCGAATTCAAAATTTCTAATTAAAAGTGAGGGATCTTATCCATTCCATCACTTCTAATTAAATGGAGTGTGAATAATTAAATTTAAATAATACTCCATGTAATGCTCCTAATTATTAATTTGGCTTGCTTTTGGAATTAAAGTGTAAACTGTGTGAATCTTTGAATCAGATCTTTTTTATAATCAAGTCCTAATATTATATTCATCATAAGCACGGAATTTTTAGTTGGTTTAATCATTAACGGTGCTTAATTTATTTTGCAAGTTTTTTAATAAATCATTTAATAAAGAGAATTGCAAAAATAGGTCATAATTTAGAGCATAATTATGAAGCGTAGTATAAATTAATTATTGTATTTGGCGAAAAAATTATATCAGGTGGATATCAATTGTATCCACGTGTATGTGTATGTGTATGTATATTGTGTATTTGCTACAAAATAAAAAATGTCATTATATTTCATAATTTTTTTGAAACTATAGCTTGATTATTTATCTATTATTTGTATTGTTATTCATATTTTTTTTTATATGAGTTCGAATGAAGCGGAGGAACGAAAAATAAAAAGAAATCTATATCAGTAGCCAATTGAGGCTCAGTTGTGTTTGTGTTAATGGTGGCCCATATCTTGAATTTTTTTGTATAAAAAGTGTTCATAAAATATAATATATTATGTATATATAATTATAAAAAAAATGTGTATATAATTTATCGATTCAGTTAGGTTATTTCGTCGATTTTTTTGAAAAAAATCAAAACCAGACCAAATATTATCGATTTTTAAAAATGTAGAACCAAACCAAATCAAATAAAAAATCGGTTTGTTTGATCGATTTGATTTGATTTTTCGGTTTGGATCGGTTTTTACCCAAACTGTAAACACCCTTATCTCCGGGTATATAAAACTTAAATCTATTTGAAATCGTGCAGATACGATATCCGATTGTAACTATATGTGTATGCATATGCGATCAACTGTATATGTATGCATGTATTTTCAAAGCACAAGCTGAATGTATGTATGACCAATTGTATGTGTATGTATTTGTTTTTAAAGGAGAAGTTGGATGTATGTGTGTATTTGAAGACGTCAATTGTATATGTGGCCAACTAGATTGAATGTATGTGTTTTCAATCTGTAAGTTCACAACATTGGCCAACAGAATGTGAAAGTTATGTAAATTCCATGTGAAGTATACGTAAATTGTATGTAAAGTGTATATGTGGCCAACTATAATGTATATTGTATGTATATCATACGTGTAGAATGTCGTAGATCCCATGATAGTCTAGTAAACATCATATGCCAGTAAAATTTTACCTGGTGAATAATTATTTAAATATTGTTGATTTATCTCCTTGCACTAACCAGATGATTGGTCCCTCATTAATTCTACAATTCCATTACCACATTAATCACACATGAAAAGTAATTAAAGGGTAATTTCTTTTCCCAATGAATTGAAAAATCTAAAGAAAAAAAAGAGTTTCAAAAAGTGAAAACTTATTTAGCTACACGTATAGCTTTCTTTTATGCAGGCGGTGTAATTACGAGGATAATTATTATATAATTAATTAATTAGATAATTAAAGATTTAGTGCTTGACAAATACTCCCTTCGTCCCATTTTAATTGTCAAGATAAGGTCTTGCACAATTCTTAAGAAAAATTAATAAGGGATGCAATTTGACTAATATAATCCTATTATTAATAGTATTCTTCAATCATTATGAGAATTAATCTCTAATAATGGATTATTAAATATATACATTAAATATCATTGATTGATGTGTTTTGTATTGAATGATAGGCAAAGAATATTAAAAGCTTAATAAAAAGTAATCTTGTAACTTTAAAATGACCTTTTTGAAAACCGTAGTAATAAAGTAAAGTTGTAATAATAATTTTTTTCACATTTCAAAATAACTTAATTACTAAGGGTAGAATTGGAAAAAAATAACTAATTATTTCTTGATTGTTTAAATTGACAACTAATTTGGGACAACTGTTTTTAATATACATGACAACTAAAATGGGACGAAAGGAGTATATGTATACTAGATACAGAGCCCCGTGCCAGCACGGATCCAATATATGTCACTTATTTTGTTTCAATTTATTTGACACGGAAAATTTGGAGTCAATCAATTTTTTATATTTTTTTTAAATATTTTAAGTTGTTAATTATTATGATTTGTACTATTATTTTACACACACACACACACACACACACACATATATATATATATATATATTGTGATTCCTTTTAATTTATTGATCATTGTGATTTACAATATTTTTTACTTAATTTTTACATAATATATGTTTCTCCCGTTGACATCATTTTGAGAGTCAACCAAAATTTTATAAGGTGTTTAGATATTTAAGTTGTTAATGTTTGTGATTTATAATATCTTTTACGTAATTTTTAAATTATATATATTACTCTTTTTATTTCAATTTATGTGATACAGATAGAATTTCGAGAGTCAACTAAATTTTTTATATGATTTTTAGATATTTAAGTTGTTAATTATTATCAGTTATAATATTTTTTATGTAATTTTCAGATAGTAAATGTTACTCCCTTTGTCCCAACTTATGTGACATAAATGAATTTTTTAGAGTTAACTAAATTTTTTATATGTATTTTTGATATCTTAAGTTGTTAATTATTGTAATTTATAATACTTTATATACGTAATTTTTAAATAAATAATAAGCTTAAAAAAAGACAAAATTAAGTAGAGATGAAGGTGGGGTCCATCTATTAGGAAGAATAAAGTAGAGATGTAAATTTTTTTTTATCCATAAAGGAAAAGGTATAAACAGTAACATTGAGTACAAGATAATTGAAGCTTTCAATTATAAAGTGAAAAGGCTGTGAAAAGACTGAAATGACAAAACTGCTCTTTAATTCAAATTTAATTCCAAGAAGCACATATGTCGATATTCTACTATATAGTAATATAAGAAATAATAAAAATGAAAAAAAAAAAGACTTTGAAAGGTCAATTGCAAATTACACCATTGTGATTCCTATTGTTTCTTTGCCTCTCTTGATATATGATGTGTGTAATTGCCATAAGTAATTATTTGACCAAACACATATATTCACTTTTTTTTTTACTTGTCTTTTATATCAAAAATGTATGTTTTATTGTACTTATTTATTTTAGCAAATTAAGAGAGTTTTTATGATTTTTTTATAGTAGGAATTACACAAATCTCATAGTGTTAAAGAACTAATTACATCTTATCCTTTCTCTTTTTCAAATTACAAAAATTTCTTTAATTTGGTGGAATCTGGATACGTCCCAAAAACGCCCTGATACATCGCGTCTCAGTTTCAGATACATCCCTCAATGTTTCGATACATCACGTCTTGGTTTCGGATACATCACTCAACGTTCCGATACATCACGTAAAGTGATATATCGATCGATACATTGTGTAAAGTGATGTATCCGAGAGTATTCGAGAATAAGAGAATAAGAGAATAAGAGAGGATGTGGATTTTTGTAATTTTTTTCAAATGGTAGAGAATTTTAGAGAATATGGTAAAATAAGTTGTGTATTTAGATAATTTTCCTTTTTTGTATTACTCTTACTATTAAATAACTATATAAAGTAGTGATAGTTAATTTTAGAGTTTCAAAGCCTCATTAATAAGATTAGTTTAACAACATATACCTCTAATTATAAATTTCTAAAGGAGTATATTAAGTCAATAGGGCGAAGTAAAATAAAACAGAAGGAGTACCAAACTATATACTTTACTCAAATCCAATAATAAACGACTATCCAAACAAGTCCTAAAGAAAAAAAATATATAAGGTCCCTCAAATTCATATTCTCATTCCATGGTGGGTGAAGAAGTGACATGCTCCACAATAAGCAAAATTAATTGTCCTCCCTTTATGATAATTAATAACCAAAACTTGTTTTTTCTTCATTTTATTCTAAGGTCAATATGTAAATTATATAGTATGGTTTTGATTAATTTTATACATTTGCAAAAAGATAACTGGTTTTGGTAAACTTGTTTATTGGGTATGGAGAGGATAATATCTCCGATAGATCAGCTCCTCTTTCTTCGCTTCGAGAACGGAGGTCGTCTTACAGTAGATAACAACAAGCACAAGTAAATTGATCGAAGTGGATCAGTGATGCGAATAAATATCTAACGAGAGGAATTCCACTTTCACCCTAATGTTGTTGGCCACCAGCAGGACCATGTCTCAATCTCTTTGTTGTTATTATTTTGGTATCTAAAAAAAATAAAAATAACAAAGAAACTTTGTGCTCTTCTTAATCATTAAATGGGTTGCTTCACTAGGTTCAATGCTTTGCTCAATTCAATTTTTGTTTGGTTCCAAACATCTCACAATCAATGAATATAAATGGCCTATAATGATACTTTAATTAATAATAAATATGCTATATATAAGTCTCATGATAGAAACTTTATTACTATATTAATTGTTGGTTTAATTAATAGTTCCATCAGTATAGCCGTAAGGGTGTATAAGTTAAAACGTCAAGTTAAACTGAATCGACAAATCAAGTCAAATCGACAAAAAAATAACGATATGTGGTTTGGTTTGATTGGTTTTGACGTTGAAAAGAATAAATCAATCATTATTGGTTTGGTTTGGTATTAATAGAAAAAAAGTCAAACAGAATTCAAACCGAACCAACATATATATATATATACACACACTATATATAATTTTATTTTCTTTATACACAAAAAATATTTATTATAATGTGCTTTGTAAGTGTTTTTTAAATTAGCTTACAACTTTCAATGTTTACATATATTATTTCATATTTTGGTCTTGTAATATGATTGGCATGTGTTGTGTCGTTTTATGAGTTTTTGATATGTTTTTTGAAGACAATGTCTTAAAGATGTCATTGTACATGTTTTTTTTTCAAATTTATTTATTCAAGTGTCTTTGTGTCACGCCCCGACTCTACACCCTGAACGTAATACGATACTTGGAACCATAATGAGTGGCCCCAAGATAATCCTTGGCCTAGCATGAAATATACAAACTCAAACTGAAAAGAAGTGCGGAAGCTAATACATGTGATGAACTCATATAGCATACACAAATACTAAAAAGATACTGTCAATGAGATATATATTTATTTGAAAAGTTAATACAATTGTTGACTGAATGCCTATGAAGCCTCTACTAATACTGATGAACAGCTAAGACAAATTCCCAAGCTACTCTAAACAATAGGTAAGAATAATATAATCTATGAACTCTAAATAGATTTTCCCTCGAAGAATGAAGGCTCACCATCTATTAATTGGAATCACTGCACCTCACTAACCACGAGTTTGAGAATGGGCGTCAAAATCTACATCGTAAAAGGATGCAGCACAGAGAATGTATGAGTCAGTACGTGAGATGTATTGAATAAATAAGGAACACTAACTTAATCATGAAAATAGCATAACGAGGACAATGAAATAAGGTTTTCAAAATTCATATACATAGTGAGAGAACTTGAAGAGAAAACAATCAGAGTTCATGTTTAAATACCATTAAAAATCTTTTTTCAAAAACATATATAGAGATAAGTCTATTTCAAAAATCTTGCATAAACATATATATAACATGGCATATTTAAAAATAACCATAGTATGTGAAGAGTGTATCATAAAAATGCATAATTGGGGAGTTTCTTATAAACGACATACACCATGTGAGCTAATGATGTCCAACAGCTAACCCAGTTGGGCGGGCCGCCCTTTACCTTGTAAGGGTATAGGACCATATCATATCTATATGGATCCACTAGTCTGTGGCTCTCAGGGCCATATAGATTTGTCCTACAAAGCGGGATACTCAAGTCCTACGGTGGCACGTAGTTATGGGACTTAGGGATTTCTACTAAAGGTGCACAGACGCTAACGGAGACCTTCATCCTTAAAGTCCACTCGATGCTAAATAGTCCTCCAAAAATAATATACATACATAGAATACTCATAGGTATATATATATAAGCCTCTTATCATTCATATCACATGTGAGGCTAAACTCAAAAATTATATCTTGAATCATAGGAGAGACTAAGCTCAAAATCATATCTTAAAATAACATGTACTTTTGTTGTAAATCATGTCATGCTTGCTTTCATGTTTAAAAATCATGCTAAACCTGAAACTACTCAAAAGTGTTTTCATAACTTCACAAATAATATTGACACATGCTTAGAGAATCATAATCATAAAATAAACTGGAGGTCTCCTCTCCGACCTTTCTAGAAACGTAAGAAGACCATAAAAATCAAAGAAACTGGCTTTTTAATGAATTTCGTCTGCCAAATCGGTGAACTGGAGGTCTCCTCTCCGACCTATTCGGTGAGTCACCAAAAAGGAGATTTAGATCGCCAAAATATTCAATGTTTGAAGGTGTTTAGACCCATTTGGAGAACTAAATCGGCTATTCGCCGAGCCAATCGACTATTCGCCGAGCCATTCGGCGAGTCGCTAAATTGGCAGGTGAACTCACCGAATATGACTGTCCGATAAAACAACCATAATTTTCTACTCCAAACTCCAAATGATGCAAACTTGGCGGAGTTGGAAAGAAGACTCACACACATTTAATTTGATAGGTTATGCCACCTAAATTCTTATATTCTGAGAGATATGGTTGTTTAAAGTTGATCTTTATATGAGCTCATGCGAAAACTTAGTCGATAGAAATGTTTTGAACTTGACTTGGAGTTTGAGGTTCCTTATGACCCTAAACCATATCAAATATAATTCAAAAACTTAGAAAAGGACCTTAACATATATGTACAACTTAAAAGTTATCGGGTTCGGGTCTATATGCATACGGAGGATGGTTTAGATCTTTGCTTAGAAGTTGCGGGGCTTTACACTTTGAGATGCAATTAAGCAATATAATTACACGTTCAAAAGAACAACCTGCATTTGAGAACTTCAAGTGCGGCATTAAGTCACACAATCAAGGAAATAACCTCTTTAATTTGATCTCTTTTTTCAATCACGGTTTAATTGTAAAAAAAGGAAAAATCGAAAGAATCGACTAAAATCAAAATAAAAAAACCGAACTTAGGTTGGTTTGATTTGATTTATAAATTTAGTAAAATGGACAAAATTGATTTGATTATTTTTTAATAAAAAACAAAACCAAATCGACCTATGTACACCGCTAAGTATAGGTAGTTGTTTGTTATTTTGTACTCATTATGATTAGTTTGGTGTACAAAATATTCACTTCATGGAGAGTTCACGAAAAAGGTCATATTTTAAGGAGTGTAACGTAGATAACCTATCATATAACAAGCATTAATAATTATTTTCACGAGTCTCATGGTGATAATATATTTTAAGCTAAACATGAAGATACCAAACATACTCACTGTACTGTAGAATCAGATGAAATTTTCTTTTCTGACAGAAAACAATAGCTTATAATCTCCTTACACATGTCAAGATTCTATAGATTCCCTTCTACTTTTCTCTCTTTTGATTCCCCAATCACTTAAATGCAAACTGTAAAGTATATATTCACCACCGGATGCGGAATCAGAATTTTTATTTATAAATTATGGACTATAATATTGTTTACTTATTATGTTTCGAATAGATTATTCGTACATATTACATGAATTTTAAATATACATATTCGGTTTGAGCTAAAGTTGTCTCGATGCTCAAAAGTTATTTATAAGGAAAGGATTAATCAAAATCATATAAGGTGACCAAAAGGACCCATTCCCCTGATGTTGGTGGCTTAACACCCCTACTACGCCCAATGGTGCGTGGATCAAGAACAACATCGGTGGATTACAAGAATTGCAATAAGATTGATTCTGATATTATGTAAAAATATAGCATTTCGATCTAATTTAACCTCAAAAATCAACATATAAAATAATAATTATCTAAGTTCATATAAAAAGACGAAGTACCCATCCCCACCAATGCGGCAGACAATTATATTCACCATTCAAGGAGAAGGGCATTTATGTAAGCCACTGTAGCAAAAAAATAAAATTGATACAGTTAACTCATGATTCATGAACCCCATTTTCATTATAGGAGAAAGGTCCTCAATCTTGAAAAGGACAGTTTGGTAAATTTGGTACATGTACCTGTGCTGTTTCATTGTCTTTACTTCTCTTCCAAAGAAACCCATGTAATATTAATAAGCTAATAACTTCTTGTCCATAAACTGCATCTTCCTCAAACTTTGTTCCTAGGATTCACTTTTCCTATAAAAATTATAGCTTTCTTGATTCTGACTAATCTTGATTCGCGCCACGTAATAAGGCCAGAGAGGGCTTGAAATCGAGACGTCTGATTAAGGGTGTCTTTGATATGTATTTCAAGAACAAAGGAGCAACAGAAAGGTCTTCAAGAAGTGTAGTTTCTCAAAAATGGAGTCTTTTTCTATGTCTTGGAAGTTTTTGTGCTGGAATGTTCTTCACAAACAGGTGAAATTTATTCACTTTTTTCTTAAGAAAGATTGAATTTTTATAGTGATATTTCATTTTTCTTGATTGGGTATGGGATCTTTTGTGTGTTTTGAAGAATCTTGTTTGATATTTTACACTTTAGGTACTGTTCATTTGGATTTTACTATTTGATTCAGACTGAACTACCTTTTGAATTTTTTGTTATTTTTACATTTTTATGATTTTAGTGATACTTTTGGCTTTTACCTAATTCCCATGTTCTTGCACTTGTTGCAGTTAACTACATATTTTAACTCATTTGACAATATTGTAAGCAATTATTATTGCAGAATGTGGATTATTTCTGAAACAAAAGGAGGAATAACAAGAACAACTACAGTTGAAGCTGAAAGATTGAAATTAGTTTCAGAAGGTTGCATTACAAAATTTGTAAGTATTCCTAATTCTTAGTAATAGAAAAGAAAAATTCCAACTTGAAGCTCATTTTTCCCTCAACAAAACATCTTAACTAAGATGCTTTTTTCGTTTAGTTGCAGCAGAAAGATATAAGACTTGTATCTAAAGATAATTTTGGGACATTAGATAACACCATTTCAAATTTGGAGATAGAGTTGGCTGCAGCAAAGACAGCACATGAGGCGATTCTTAGTGGGGTTCCGATATCAGAAGAGATCGAGAAGGGTGAATCACGAAAAAGAAAGTATTTTATGGTTGTAGGCATAAACACCGCGTTTAGTAGCAGGAAAAGAAGGGATTCAGTTCGCGCTACATGGATGCCACAAGGTTTAATGACCGCGCCTATGCCTTAACTCATCTCGTGCTGGCATTTGCTTTTTCTGATTGTTGACATTGTTGATTTTAACATGGTGAAACAGGTGAAAAAAGAAGGAAGCTAGAAGAAGAGAAAGGAATAATCATTCGCTTCGTTATAGGTCATAGGTGGGGGATTTTGCTTCTGCTAAACATTCTAAATTGCACAAATCATATACATATATATTGAGTATTCCTCTTCTGTTCAATTAACTAGACCTTTTCTTCATAATGGTAGTTTAATTTTCGAGTTAATGGTCGAAATATCACCATCATTCCTGATAGTTCAAGTAATAAACTCGCAAAAACATGATACTTCAGGTGTTTTTTACCATTATCTTTTAATTTTCTAATGGGATTAGGATATTATAACAACTTCAGTAAAATTCTGTTGCATTATAATAGCTTCTGAGTGGGCATTTCTCGACATGAGTATAATGATATTTTTGGAGAATCCGACCAACATAGCTTCTGAGTGGACACCTCTTTGTTAGGATCTTAAGCTCTTTGATTGAACTTCATTCCGTCCCTATACCATTACTCAAAATGCTAGCCTCTTTTGTGTGCATCAAATCTTGTTTGCACTCTTGTATTCGATTAAAATAGACAATATAAATGTTTAACGTGCTGACTAAAAAGTTATATTAAACTTGTTCTGCAGTGCCACATTAGGGGGCATATTAGACAAAGCTATTGAAGCTGAGGACAAAAAGCACGGTGATTTCTTGCGTCTGGTAATACTTTTGTCTCACATTTCCTTTAATCATTCGCTTTACTCTTGTGAATCACAAGTTATAATTGATGTATTCATACGTTAACAAGACGATACATCACTCTGCTGCCTTTAAAACAGGATCATATTGAGGGTTATCTTGAATTGTCCGCCAAGACGAAGACTTACTTTGCCACAGTTGTTAACTTATGGGATGCAGAATATTACATCAAGGTTGATGATGATGTTCATGTCAATATAGGTAACCAAAAATTTTCGTAATTTTCTCTGCCTTGACATACTTAGCACTTAGTCAAAACCATCATCTTTCAATCTATATGTAGAGATTTTAAGACTTGTTAATGCAAATACAAGCTTAGTATTTTATTTATGTTGCAGCAACACTAGGGGAAACATTAGCAAGGCATCGTAAAAAACCACGTATATATATTGGATGCATGAAATCTGGTCCTGTCCTCTCTAGGAAGTAAGGACATTCATTTTTTCTGCAAAATTGACTCTTGAAGTTTCATTTTTGAACATTTTATTGTTTTCAATGGCAGGGGTGTAAGATATCATGAACCAGAATATTGGAAATTCGGAGACAAGTATTTTCGTCATGCTTCTGGACAAATATATGCCATTTCGAAAGACTTAGCCACTTACATATCAGCAAACCAGTTAAGTATCTTTTTCTTAATATTTCTATGAGTTAATGGTCAAAAACATACCTGAAGTATCGTTTTTTCGCGAGTTTCATACCTCAACTATATATCAGTTGTTCCTTTTTTCCAACTTTAACTAAACACACCGCATCTATCAACTGTTCCTTTTTCCAACTTGAACTATCATCATCCTTCACGTCGGAAAAGGGAACAATTGATAGTTGAGGTGTGTTTTAGTACAACGGTGATAGTTCGGGTAGCAAAAGGGAACAACTGATAGTTGGGTTGTGAAACTCACGAAAAAGTGATAGTTCAGATATGTTTTGACCATTTTCTCTATTTCTAATAAAAATATAGTGGTTTTCACCCTTTTTTGCCCCCCTTATCTATAATCTTCTTGATATTTAAAGGCATGTACTTCATAAGTATACAAATGAAGATGTGTCACTGGGAGCTTGGTTTATTGGACTTGATGTGCAGCATATCGATGATCGAAGATTGTGTTGTGGAACCCCACCTGGTAAAGCACACTTTTTTTTTTCTTCTGTATAACAGTATTATTAGTTACTCGTTTGATTTCTTTGGGACATTTCCCACTAAGTGATTATATGAATTACTGTATTTTTGTAGTCATTGAAAATAGTTTCACGACTTCACTATTATAGTAGATAAAGTTTAGTGATCATACATGTGTGTAGGTTGATGTCTGACCACACTATAGTTAATTCTAGCAAGACATTTTGGGAAATCTTGTTAGTTTTGATCTTAATGTTACCAAATTTGATACAATGAATGAAAGTACTTTTTGATGCAGATTGTGAATGGAAGGCACAGGCAGGCAATCTTTGTGTTGCATCGTTCGACTGGACCTGCAGTGGGATATGCAGGTCTGTCGACAGGATGAAAGAGGTCCATCGTCGTTGTGGTGAGGGAGATAATGCACTGTGGAAAGCTTCATTCTGAGGACATTCATTAAAGGAAAACAGGTCAAATCACTATGTCAAAACGCCACATTCTTTTGCTCGGAAGAACGTATTATACGTATGATTAGAGGCAAATTTAGAATCTAGAGTAAGTGGATTCAAAATAAGTGTAATTGTATTATATGTATACATTTTGTCTTTTTTTTTATATACATAGGTCGAGCTGAAAAGCAATCGGTTCAGTTGAACCCGCAGAAGGCGCTTTTAAGTCCTCCTGTGTAGTATATGTTATACACGATTGAGAGAGACGCGCATGGAGAGAGAGAGAGAAAGAGATTAATAATAGATGGCCAAGGTTTAGCAGTGGAGAAACCTACTCCATTTTTGTAACAAATAAACTCATATTATTGTACATCACTTCAGTAATGCAAGTGGAATGATTTTTTTGGTGATTTAACTTATTGACACCGACAATGTAAAGAATGTTTATAGTATCAGTGTAACTTAACTTATTATAGAAGATAACCTTATTTTTCAAGTTGCTCACTTTTTATGTTTTGTTGATACTGGTACTCATCCTAGGACATCTAAGCTTTCACTGTCTTTTGTGTTGCTAAAGCTAATTCAAATTATGATTAGTGAAAACAAGAAATTTTGAAAAATATTGCTAGTACTTCACTCAAAGTATATAGATAATTTAGGGATCCATTTAGAAATATTGATAGAAAAATAATTGGCATAATACATTAAAAAAAAATAATTTAAACTTGGCCTCAACTGTCAAGTAAGCACTCCAATTTTGTGAGTGCACATCAAGACACCTTAACTTTGTCTCAACTGACAACTAAGTAATCCAACTCATCCCTACTGTATCTCATGAACACCTGATGCTGACGTGACACATAAATTTTGCAGGTGTCTAAATAATTATTTTGTAAGTTGGGTGTTCAACTAGCATTGTAAAAATGAGTTGAGGTGTCCAGATGTACACTCTTAAAGTTGGAGTGCTTATTTCATAAATTTCTTAATGATCGCTAGCTGCCATCTAATTCTCTGTGTTCTCTTCACGGTAAAAATATGTAACACCACCTCTATTTATAGTAGTGCAAAACGTACTTGAACTAGATACTGTAAAACTTATTCTTATATAACTTTGACTACAAATTATATTTAAACATGAATTAAACAAATGTCAAATTCTAAATTTGAATTATTGTTCAACAAATATGCAAGTATTAGTGGACATCCCAACTAATGCTTGATAGCAATGTTTAAAATATCTCTGTCCCTTCGTAATAAAGCAACATGTTACATATATATCAAGTAAAAGAATGATTACTAAATAGGTAGGGAAATACACATATGGAATGTTGGAGGGACAAATTTGTTGCGGAAGTTGAATATATAGAGAGTGATTCACAATTACTATATCTAAAGACAATTAATAAATAGTAAATGAGACAACAATAAAAAGAACATCAAAAATTTACAAGGTTCGGCAAAAGCTTTTTTTTTTTGCTTAATCCTCGGACACAACCAACCAATATTTATTTCACTCCAAAAGAATACAAGTGAAATACTACAAGAGAAAAAGAAGATCAAATGCCTTAGAAGATGAGAAGGCAAGTGAGAGGTGTGTTACAAATAAACCAAGAGCTACCTATTTATAGGAATGAAATCTTCCTCTTGATGTCATCCATGACATCACTATGCGTTAAAATGTCAAGGTTTATCTTGTGAAACCATTTAATGGTTTACCAATATTTCAACTATAAATTTTCTACCTTGACTTTTTATACTAAAGAAGAATTATCTTCCTACCAAATCTTCACATTAATTCACCTAGAATCTTGTCAAATTCAACAAATCTCCACCTTGACAAGATTCTCCATTTTCAACTTTCTCTCAACAACTTTTGATTGTGTCTTCAACTTTAATCTTCAATGTTCAACAATGTTGATCAATTTCAAACAATGTTGAAACTTGATCGCAGTCACCACTTTTGTCAGCATATCGACAGGGTTATCTGTAGTCCAAATTTTCTGCACTATGACTCCACCTTCTTCTATGATTTCTCATACAAAATGATATCGAATGTCAATGTGCTTCGTCCTTGCATGATAAACTTGGATCTTTGCTAAATGAATAGCACTTTGACTATCACAAAATATTGTGATACCTTCTTGTTCAATACCAAGCTCTCTAAGCAACCCTTGAAGCCAAATTGCCTCTTTTGCAGCCTCTGAAATCGCCATGCACTCTCCCTCAGTGGTAGACAAAGCAATTGTTGACTGCAAAGTAGACTTCCAACTAACTGGTGCGTTTGCAATAGTAAAAACATAGCTAGTAGTTGATCTTCGTTTGTCCAAATCACCTGCATAATCTGAGTCACAATATCCATCAAGATATTGACTATTTTCCTGCTCAAAAACTAAACCAACATCTACGGTATTATGAATATACCGTAGAATTTATTTTTCAGCTTACCAATGTTCCTTTCCAGGATTATGCATATACCTGCTTACAACTCCCACATCATGTGAAATATCGGGTCTTGTACATGTTATGTCGGGAAAAGACGGTTTAAAATTAATTTCAAGTTTTAGAGAAAAAATTAATTTTAGAAAAAGAAGAGTCGTCACTTAATTTTTTAAAAGAAATTAAGAAAACTTAATTTAAAAGACTTTAACAGAATTAAGTGTTAAAAATTAGAGAAAATGGGTAAGGGTTCAAATTTCCACTTTGAGAAGGTGTTAGCACTCAAAATGACTGCTAACGTGCGGTTATCCGGAGATTTGAAAATTATTTGATTAACTTTGAAAAAATTACTTGTAAGTAGTAAAAGATAAATATATTTATTTGAGCAATAAATCAACTTGAAATACTTGAGATAATTTATCAAGAAAATATACTCTATTAAATGACTAAGTGAATGAATTTTAAATATGCTTAAAGAGAAGTAGTAGATCGAATGTATTTTAACTAAATTAAAGGTGACTAATACTTTGATTACGTAAGGAAAATCATTTGAGTTATTTAGGAAAAAATCAATTTAGAGAAAAACAGTTTAAAATCAATTGATTTAAGAGAACATCGACTTAAAAACCTTTAAGATAATTTGAAAGAAAATTATATTTGTTGAAATGTCTAAGTAAAAGAAAACACTTAAATGAAATCATTTTTAAAAAATAAATTAACAGATAAATGGTTTCTGTTAATCAACTTCTACGCAAATATAAATAAACGTAAATAAATTAATAAATTATTACAACTCGAATTAAATATAAATGAATAAATTATGAAAATTTAGCCCAACACTTAATTTCTGTACGTCTGGACTAAGTTATTGGGTTACCTACGTTTTGGGACTTAGGCCCAATTCACTGTATAGCGTGGATGTATATACACTGTATATTAGTGTATGCAATACTATTTTCATGTATATCAACTGTATATACACCATATACAACCTATTTTCAGCTCCAGCAACTTGTAAATTAATATCCTTTTTCATTTTATTTTTGAAGAGGATGACTCGAAAAAGGGTATTTGGGCCTCTGTGGCGAAATATCGAAATGCAAATAATGGAGAAAGTCCATATTGGACTCGGATGATGGTTCATACAATAAACAAAAAGGATAACATTAGTAAATAACTAGAGAGAAAGCAATTGAGATATGATTCTTATTAATTGAATAAAGGATACTTAAACATCTCATTTTAAGTGCAATCACTAGGATCTAAAGAAACCAATATGAAACTTGCATCTAAAAACGAGATACCTCATTAATTCTAATTAATCAGGTGTTGTAATAAGAGATCAATTCATACATAACATTTAATAATACAAATATGAGCTACTGTATATTAACAAACAAACACATAAACTTCACATTAAATGAATAGGGACAACACAACTCATGATCAAATTACCACTAAATTCAACTTGGTATGGTGAGTACTTGAAGCATAAGAATGAAATATCAAAACATACATATGTAAATATGCATAACACTTAAAAAAGGATCACATATGAGCATAATAAAATAACATAGTGACTAAAAACAAGAAAAAAAAAGAAAAAAAAAGAAAAAAAAGGGAACATAGAAATATATTTGAATAAATAAAGAGCATAGAATTAACATATACATTATACTAACTCAAATCTCAAAGCAAAATTTAAATCAATTAAGCCATTAAAGTTCTAATTAACAAGTAACTTAAACATATATTTATTATCTAAATGATGATAAAAGAAGAAATTGGAAATGTAAAAATCTATATTGTCAAAGAAAACTACTTGAAAAAAATAATGAACGAAACTAAGAATTTTTACATATTTGATAAAAAATATCACTACATTTCAAGCAAGACAAGAAATCCTAACACAAGCTTACTACAAAAATCAGATTATAAATCGACTACATAAAAGACATGAAATAGTTATTCATTAAATAAAATAAAGTTGAGAAAAGATTTTTACCTATTTTCGGGCAGCGACTGAGACGACGAATTTGAGGGCGATGAACTTCTTGAACTCACCAAGAAATGAGTGAAAGAACTAAAAAAAATAATCAAAAATTCGAGACTAAATTTTTTTGTGATTTTTTTTTGTTGTAGTATTATGTTCTTGCTTCCTTTTTTGTGTGTTCTTCTTGTATGTTTTTGAATGTAGATTAATTCTTCTTTTTTGTAATATATGTTGTTTTCCTTTTTTTTGAAGAAAGATAAAGGTATTTTAAAAAAAGAGTGAGGTTGGTGGGAGTAATAATGAGGTTTTGAATAATGATGGATTTGGTGGAGTAAAAAAAGGAAAAAGTAAAAGGATGGAGGTAGGAAAATGATGATGTTTGAGAATTTTAAAAAAAAGGGTTTAGGTGGGATTGAGAGGTGGGTTTTGAATAATGATGGATTTGTTATAGTATTGTATGAGTATAATATATGTATTGTAGTGAGTTGGTGTTGAGCCAAAATTGTTATAAGAATTGAGATTTAGGTGTATAGGTGTTAGTATGTTATAGTAGTGTAGGTTGTTGTTGTTATTGAGTTTATAGAGAGTGGGATGACAACATTGGGTTGAGATGACTTTGGACCCGAATTTTGGGCTAAAAAACTTATTTAAAATTTGGCTAAGGGTGGAGTGAAAAAATAGTTGGATTTGTAAGGAAAATGGTCATACGAAAATTGATAACTAAGCCGATTAAGCTTAACAAAATAGCCAAATTGATTTAATTGTAAATTCAGCTAAAAATTTAATAAGAAGAATTGACAATAATTAATTAACGAGCTTCTTAATTCTAAAAAAATAAATTAATTAACTTAATTATAAACTAATTAATTCAAATATATAAGCTACTAATTTACGAAATAATAAAATTATTTTTTTAAAATTATTTTTAAATATTTATAGAAATTAATAATTATATATCATTAAAAATTATAAAAATGATAAAAAAATTCTTTAAAATACACTTAAAAATATTTTGGTATTTTATAAAAATAATTACTTCAGATTGTTTAAAATTGAAGAAACTCAATAACTAATATACGTTCGTGGAGGATCAAAACTGGGTGTCAACAACTCTCTCTTTCTTTCGGTTGGGTCGATGGAAAAGATCCAGGACAGAAAATTGACAAAACTAATTTTGACCGACTACATTTTCATCATCCTACAAAGGGGTTTGGTATGGACTTTGGAAATTATGGCCGGACCCCAATATCAGAATTCCTACATATCTCAGACTGTATGAGAATTTAGGCCACTTGTAGTTTAATACGCTTGATTTGGCGCACGAGTTTGAAAGAATTCAAAATCTATCCTAGTGTCGAATTATGGAGAAACCAGAATGCTCGGGAATGAAATAAGGAAATTAGAGTACATTCGAGTTTTCAACATTGAGCCCGCCTACATATCGCTAAACATAAGAATCAGACTGCTTGTAGTTTGACTTAATTGGTTGGAAAGGAAATCTTTTATGCTAAGATAACTTTCGGTTGGAAGGAGTGACCAATAAATCGAGTATGAAGAAGAAGCTTGCAACCTCTTAGCCATGACTGTGGTGCACTTCACACCCATAATTAATAACTTATACGAACATAATTTCCATAGCTATCGGTGCATTGTCACTTAGATTAAAAAGCTACTTCTGATGAGAGTCGCAGTTTTTCGGATACGAAACAGAAACTGATAAACCTCAAAGAAATACCCACATGCCTTCTGATGGGGGTGTGGTTTGATTATGGTGGAATTCACCCTTCAAATCGTGTCCTAAGAGTTTGATACTTCTCTTCGGACTATGTCTCAGTTCGCTGCTAAGAAAAAAATCCACGTTGTGCTACATCCTTTTTGATGTCGTCGCACTTGTGGTTTATTTGAGAATTCATCCTCCTGGATGCTCTCGACAAATACTGAAACAAAACTCATTAGTATAAAATATATTCAAATAAAGAGGTAGTGTCATGACATGTCGGCATGTATTCATCTTTTGGAACATTTGACATCAATTTCATTCGATTTTATATTGTAGATGATGGATAGATATGATGCAATATAATGATGATAATGTTCCATCAATAGGATGATAATGCTCCATTAATATGATTATGATATTCCATTGATAGGAATGATGATGCTTCATTTATAGGATGATGATGCTTCATCGAAAGGATGAAGACCTATTGATAGGATATATGTGTTGAACCATCGATGGGACGATATTGTTCTATTGACAGGATATAAATTGGTCCATTAGTAGGCTGATGATCTATTAGTAGGATATATGTTGATCCATCGATAGGATAATAATATCCTATCCGTAGGATGTATGTTGCTCCATTGATATGATATAAATCGAGGTTTCATTGGTTAGATATAAATATGTGTGTCCATCGGTAGGATGAATGGAGATCTATTGGTAGGATGATGATATTCCATCGGTAATGATATTCCATCGGTAGAATGTATGTTACTCCATTAATAGGATATAGATTGATGTTCCATCGGTAAGATGAATGGAGATCCATTAGTAGGATGATGATATTCCATTGGTAGGATGTATGTTACTCCATTGATAGGATATAGATTGATGTTCTATCGGTAGGATATAAATGTGTGTGTCCATCGGTAGGACGGATGGAGATCCATTAGTAGGATGATGATATTCCATCGGTAGGATAATGATATTTTATCGGTAGGATGTATGTTACTCCATTGATAGGATATAGATTGTTGTTCCATCGGTTGGATATAAATGTGTGTGTCCATCGGTAGGAAGAATGGAGATCCATTGGTAGGATGATGATATTCCATCGGTAGGATAATGATATTTCATCGGTAGGATATAGATTGATGTTCCATCGATAGGATATAAATGTGTGTCCATCAGTAGGAAGAATGGAGATTCATTGGTAGGATAATGATATTCAATTGGTAGAATAATGATATTCCATCGGTAGGATGTATGTTACTCCATTGATAGGATATAGATTGATGTTCCATCGGTAGGATATAAATGTGTGCGTCCATTGTAGGACGAATGGAGATCCATTGGTCGGATGATGACATTCCATTGGTAGGATGTATGTAACTCCATTGATAGGATATAGATTGATGTTTCATTGGTAGGATATAAATGTATGTGTCCATCGATAGGAAGAATGGAGATCCATTGGTAGGATGATGATATTCCATTGGTAGGATAATGATATTCCATCGGTAGGATGTATGTAACTCCATTGATAGGATATAGATTGATGTTTCATCGGTAGGATATAAATGTGTGTGTCCATCGGTAGGACGAATGGAGATGCATTGGTAGGATGATGATACTCCATTGGTAGGATAATGATATTCCATTGATTGGATGATGCCGATCCTTGATTGATTTTCTGCGTGATAGTACATATTTTGACAAGTTGCACTTCAAATCCTCTTCGATATTTGATGCAATTTATATGTGCCCATCGGACGTCATTGGTGCTGGAAAAAGTAATTTGACGTCATTATAGACACTTGTATATCTTGAAAGGGGATCTCTCATCTATTTCTATACTCAAAAGAAAATAATTAGTAGACACATTGTCGCTCTAACTAGCGACTGAGTAAAAAATCTTAAGGAAAAATTCTTTAAAATGTGTACAAAGTGCCAGATCACTTCGACACTAGTGTGAAAATATCGCCCTCATTTTCGAATACTTTGTGTTCGTTAATGCTCATGTTTTGCTAGGGATTTGAACAAGGCATCGTTACTTGTATTTTGAACTTTTCATTTTCATGAACCTCAAGGACTTTCCTCCTTTCAAAGAAACATTATCAGTTTTGAGCGCTATTTGTTCTTTTGATTTTTCTGTATTTGCTGAATAGAGGAATAGGATGATCTTTGACATCCTTATAAACCCGCATCCACAGAAAATTTGTTAGTTTTAAACAAACTGATTTGTATTGACTTCTTCGGTGGCTTCTTCCTTATCTTTCTATCTTTGGTTGATAGCTCCAATCTCTCGTTATTCGATAGATAAAATACAAAATTATGCTTTATGCGAAATATTTTGACAGATATAGAAAGCCTTTTACAAAAAATAAAATTTTGAAAAATAAGTTTGAAAAAGATCACTACCAAATGTCATATCACGTAAAGCTTGAATGCACATCTCTGGTTCGAGGCTTTAACATGTTCGATAGATTGTTCGGAAAATTCTGGAGATCTTTCAAGCTTGAGAATTTTGATATGGTCCTCTCGAAATCTGTTGTAGCTGAGAAGTTTCACAGTTGACTCTGAACTTCTCAAATTGCTATGGATTATTTGAAGTTAACTTCGAACTTTTGAATTTGACTAAGATCTTCTGATAATGCTGGGGATCATTCAAAATTAATTTTAAATTTTGATCAAGTTGGGGACCATTTGAAGTTGATCTCGAACCTTTGATTATAATTGATGAAATTTTTGAGATCGTCCTCAAAAATTTATGTCCCAGTTAATAGGTCTTAGTGAATCTCAAACTATTGATGGGAGACTTCCTCTCAAAAATTTTGTCTCAATCGCTTTTTCTATTGCATTTTTAGTTGTGACTTGTTGGAGAAAGATCTCCCTCTTTAGAATTTTTGAGACCCTCTCAAAAATTCTGTCCCACTATCCATTATTAAGAGAAATAAAAATATTACGGGAAATGAGACCGAACCATTGTGGCACCTACGTATTCCGTGAGGCAGAAACTAGGTCAAACATAGTTCCCCTCTCGGGAGATAAATGAAAAATGGGAGATTTTAATAGAAAAATGACCGACGCCGACATAGGCCGCCTATGTATCTCATTCTTGAGAATTCATGTCAGATGTAGTTCAAACACAAAAAGAGGATATTGAAAATAGATAAAGGGGTGACCGAAGCCGACATAGACCGCCTACGTATCTCATTCAGATGTAGTTCATTAAAAAGGGATATTAAAACAAACAAGCATAGAAATGATTACAAGAAAATAATGCAATTATAGGGAAACATACAAAAGAAAATTCTAAATCTTCAAACAAAGTGTCTCTTGACAGCATTTGAGTTGATCGACAACTTGTGAGAGACGAGTCGGTGTATAACCGTATTATATTATCATGTGAATGTATCGATGCATTGTCTAAGCAAATTGATGCATCTTATGAGTCTCTATCAAATGGACATTAATTCTGGTTTCTTTGACACATTTGTCATCTGCCATATTAACGGTTTCAGTCTCATTACATTTTTTGAACTCATCATTCGCTTCATTTTGAGCACTCATCTTGTGACATGACATGATATTGACAGGTTTTAAATTATTTTTACTGAAATCATTAATAAAGACTGTTAGATAGCAAAAGTAAAGTATTTAAAGCAAATTTTCACAATAAATGAGGCTTTCATTTGAAATAAATAAATAAAACTTTGGCCATGGTCATGAACCAATTTGCCTTTTTCAAAATATTACGAGGGAAATTAAAGCATAACAAGGTAAGGGTGACATAAATGGTGGGTATTGAGTCTTTTCGGACTACCATCGGATTTTTAAAAATAACATAAGATTCATCTTTATCTATCAAGACGAGCAAAGAACCAAGAGCGGATTGTATGTCCAATTAGGCACTTGCTTTTTTGGCTTGAAATCTCGTATGCCTGACTTCTCGATCATCACAGCATCACTGATTCCTTCTTGTAGATCAACATTATTGGCAGACTTTCGCATAGAAAAGACTGATATACATGAGGAAAAGGTTTTTCAAGATTGTCAAGTTTGACTGGGACTATCGGCTTATCTTTATTCCAATCTTTTCCAATTTCAATCATGTTAATAGTCACCCCTCCATAATTCGATAGGGGGTTATTATTGACATTGGGACCGGTAGTTTAGACAATGACAACCTTTTGATCTATCAGGTCTTAAATTTGATGCTTCAAGTTGATACAGTCCTCGGTGGTATGTCCAGCACCTCCTGAATTATAAGCACAATAAAGATCTGGTCTATAAAGTTTGAAATTGACATTGATGTTCTCTGGGTCGATTGTTTGTATTATGCCCGCCGCTTTTAATCTCTCAAAAAGCTGTGTTCGGATCTCAATCAAAGGAGTAAAGACTCGAGAGGGTTTATTCTCAAAGTTTGGGCGAGGAAAATTGTAATCATTTTGCGAAAGTGGAGGTACTTGAAGGTAGTTCAGAGGATTTCGATGAGTAGGTGCTGGCGTTTGAAAATTTAGGTATTGTGGAGTTTGTTAGTCAAGAGGAGCATTTTGATAGTGCGGAGGTAGGTAATTAGGAGGCGGAGTTTGATAACTTGATTGGACGTAGAAAATTGGGTAGGGATTTTGTGGAGATGGAGGATAGGTTTTGGAGGGTGAGGCTTTTCTGGAGCTAAAATTGGATGATCTCTGTGTCTTTCTGTCATGCACATGTGAAATAAAGGACACATTTTCTTTTTTCTTTTTGAACAAACCTGAGGACCCAGCTTGGACAGCCATATGGGTAATCCTTCTGGTCTTAAGACCGTCATTGATGGTCTCACCAATTTTGACCACCTCCAAAAAAAAATTCTCCTACGAGAAACAACATCCTATCATAGTATTCAGGCTCTTGAATGCGTACAAAAACTTTGATAATCTCTTTTTCAGCCATGGGAAGATGAACCCTGGCAGTCTCTTTTCTCTAACGGTAGGCGTACTCTCAATAGCTTTTAGTAGACTTCTATTTAATTTTCTTCAAAGGGTAATGATCGGAAACGATCTCCACATTATAAGCAAATCTTTCAATGAAATCTTTAGCCAAAGCATTCCAACTTGGCCACTGTTTTATTTCTTGAGTAGTAAACCAGTTCAAGGCCTCTCCGCTTAAGCTTTGGCTAAAGAGATGCATTAATAAAGCCTCGTTCTTCCCATCTCCTACGAGTTGATCACAATATGCTCTCAATTATATATCATTAAAAATTATAAGAATGATAAAAATTTCTTTAAAATACACTTAAAAATATTTTGGTATTTTAATAAAACAATTACTTCAAATTATTTAAAATTGAAGAAGCTCAATAACTAATACTTCCGCTCTAATAGATTGATTTTTTTTATCGTTCATGGAGGGTCAAAATTGGGTGTCAACAGTGCAAACCATTTCATGCATCAAGTTATCAACAACATTTGCATATGGTACTCTTGAAATATACTCTCGTTCAGATTCAGTTTTTGGCGACATAGCATCACCAAGCTTAAAGTGAGGAGCAAGTGGAATGCTAACCGACTTCGTTTTGTCATTGATACCAAATTGGTTTAGTACCCTCTTCAAGTATTTCTTTTGAGATAAAAAGAGTTTCTTTGAATGTCTATCTCTTTTAATCTCCACGCCAAGAATTTTCTACGCCTCATCCAAATTCTTCACCTCGAACTCCTTTCTTAGTTGAGTTTTCAGCTTCTCAATTTCCTCTTTAGAAGCTATCAATATATCATCAACATACAGGAGGAGATATATAAAGGATCCATCTTCAAGCTTTCGCAAATACACACAATGATCGTATTTGCTTCTTCTGTACTTTTGTTGTAACATAAACTTGCCAAATCGTTTGTACCATTACCTATATGATTATTTTAATCCATACAACGATTTTTCAAGTTTTCACACCATATTTTATTTTCCATCAACTTTGAATCCTTCTGGCTGAGTCATGTAGAATTTCTCTTCCAAGTCTCCATGTAAAAACGCAGTTTTTACATCTAACTGAACTAGTTCCAAATTCAACTGCACTACCCAAGACAACAAAACTCTAATGAAGGAGTGTTTCACGACTTGAGAAAATACCTCATTATAATCCATTTCCTCCTTTTGAGCATATCCTTTGGCCATCAATCTTACTTTGTAGTGAACATCTTCTTGATTAGAAAATTCTTCTTTCTTTGCATATACCCATTTGCATCCAATTGCTTTTTTGCCCTCCAGGAGATTGGCCAATTTCCATGTGTGATTCTTATGGAGGGACTACATTTCTTCATTCATGGCTATCCTCCACTTATCTTCTTCTGAACTTCAGATTGCGTCTTTATAAGTGGTATGAATGCCATCAGTTGCAATTGAGTTTGCACAAACCACCATATCTATGAGTCAAACAAGTTTTCTTATTGTTCTCTTTGGCTTGCTTGTTCATATTGATTCAAGTTGTGGTTGAGGTTCTTGAGATGGAATCTCCCCCTCAACTAGCTCTTCTTTCAGAGGAAAATCTTCTGTTGTTTCCTCGTTTTCTCGTCGTGTTGGAAAAATTATTTTTCCCTCAAACTCCACCTGCTTTGAAGCATCATCAATTTGTTTGACATCTTCAATCGTCACCTTAATTGTCAAGGCAGACTCATCAAAGGTAACATCCCTGCTGAAAATAAATTTTTTTGTTTCTGGACACCTTAAAGGGTATCCTTTGACTCCAGAAGTAATCCCCATAAATAGAGATTTCTTTGCTCTTGGGTCCAATTTTAACTCTTTTACATGATAATATGCAGTTGAGCCAAATACATATAAAGAATCATAATCTTTAGCATGTTTACCATACCATTTTTTTAACGGTGTCTTGCCACCAATAAAATCAAATGGTAGATGATTAATGAGGTGGAATGCATATGTTATTGCCTCAGCCCAAAATTCTTTGCCCAAGCCAGCATTGGACAACATACACCAAACTTTCTCCAATGAAGTCCGATTTATGTGTTCTGCCACTCTATTTTATTGTGGTGTATTTCTGATGATAAAATGTCTGACGATGCCATTATCTTCACAAATCTTCTGAAAAAAATCATTTTTGTATTCTCCACCATTATATGCATGAAAACACTTGATTTTTCTGTCACTTTGAGTCTCTATCATCGCCTTTCATTTGAAAAAAATTCTCAACACTTCATCTTTAGTTTTCATCGTATACACCCATAACAGTCGGAAAAAATCGTCAACAAAGGTTATAAAATAGTGTTTCCCATCTAATGAAGGTGTTTTGGAAGCATTCCAAACATCAGAGTGAGTATAATCTAAAATACCTTTAGTATTATGGATAGTTGTTCTAAATTTAACTCTTGTCTGTTTTTCCTTGATACAATGCTCACAAAACTCCAAGTTGCAAGTTTTTAGTCCTTTCAACAATCCTTGATCTGATAAATTTTTAAGGATTTTCCTCCAGTATGTCCCAAGTGCATATTCCATAACCTGGTCATTTCTGCCTCCTTGTCGTCACTGGATATTGTTGTCGTTGTTCCAATAATTATACTACCTTGATAGTGGTACATATTATTGTTCCTTCGAATCACCTTCATTACCACCAGTGAACCGGGGCATATTATCATTACCCCATTATCTATAATGTTTTGTACCCCTTCGATTCTAAGACTCTTACAAAAATGAGATTTTTCTTCAAATTCGGTACGTATCGAACATCTGTTAATGTTCTGCTTAATCCATCATGATTTCTTAATCGGATTGAACCAACACCATATACGGTAGAAGATCATTATTTTTGGTGTGAATAAATCCACATTCTCCTTCTTGTAAATCAACAAACCAATCTCGATTGGGACACATATGATAGCTACAAGCTGAGTCCATTAACCATACATCAGATGATTTGGATGGCTCTATGTTAACCAGCAAGAAATCAAAGTCATCACAGTCAGCTACATTTGAATCCATGACAGTCTTTCCATTGTTTGGTTTGGCCTTGCTTTTCCACTTTGTACAGTCTTTTTTCCAATGTCCCTTTTTTCGGCAAAAGGCACATTCATCTTTACTGGGTCTGGATCTTGACTTGGATCTTCATTTCGTCTAATTTTGAGAATGACCTCTCACGAACAGTGTTTCTGCTTCTCCACCTTTTTGTTTTTCTCTCTTCTTTTGTTCATAACTATACAAGGCAGAACAAACTTCTTTGAGAGATACTTCATCATTTCCATGAAGTAGAGTAGTTTCAAAGTGCTCGAACTCATCGGGAAGTGAACTTAACAACATTAAGACCATATCTCCATCAGTAAAAGTTACATCCATATTCTGCAAATCTATCGCCAATTTATTAAAGCTGATAATATGATCATTCATTGTGTTACAGGGGATATATGTGAAGTGTAACCGTCTCTTTTTCATGTAAAGTTTATTTTTACTGTTTTTCTTCAAGAATTTCTCCTCTAGTGCATTCCACAATTTACTTGCAGAAGTTTCCTTTGTGTATGGATACTTTTGTTCTCTTGCAAGGTATGATCGAATGGTACCGCAAGTAACACGATTGATAATCTTCCAGTCTTCTTCTCCTACACCGTCTGACTTTTTTTCTTCTATGGCAATGTCTAGTCCTTGTTGAAAAAGGACATCAAGGACCTCACCCTACCACATTCCGAAATGTCCTGACCCGTCAAAAATTTCAACTGTAAATTTTTCATTTGACACAATTCTTGTCATAAGCGAAGCTGCCAATGATGACGTACTATTGACATTCGAAGTGGACTCATCATTTTTCATATCTCCCATTTTTGCTACAAATACTATTTATTAGCTAACAATTGCAAAAGGCCAAAATAAATCTTTTCTAATGTAAAAGTTCAGACTGTGCTGCATCCACAGAGCATACTCAGATAAAACATTGCTTCTGATACCAATTATTGCAAAAGCCGAATATATAGAGAGTGATGAAATCACAACTACTATATCTAAAGACAACTAATAAATAGTAAATGAGACAACAATAAAAAGAACACCAGAAATTTATGAGGTTCGGCAAAAATTTATTTTCATTTGCTTAATCCTCGAACACAACCAACCAATATTTATTTCACTCCAAAAGAATACAAGTGAAATACTACAAGAGAAAAAGAAGATCAAATGTCTTAGAAGATGAGAAGGCAAGTGAGAGGTGTGTTACAAATAAACCAAGAGCTACATATTTATAGGAATGAAATCTTCCTCTTGATGTCATTCATGACATCACTATGGGTTAAAATATCAAGGTTTATCTTGTGAAATTATTTAATGATTTATCAATATTTAAACTACAAATTTTTTGTCTTGACCTTTTATACCAAAGAAGAATTATCTTCCTACCAAATCTTCACATTAATTCATTTAGAATCTTGTCAAATTCAACAAAACTAGCCCGCACATGAAAGAAATGCAAAATTCCATAAACCTAAATAACCATGCTCCAACACATATCCCTTCATCTAGAAGTTTCATATTCTAATCTCATAAACAAAGAAAGTCCTAATAAAAAGCGTTTCCTCCTGATAGGCTATAATTTGAAGAAATACAGTACTAGTACATAAAAAATTTCCCCTTTCATTTACATGGCTTAGATTTGTTTGTGTATATTAACCTAAGAGTGCATAAGATATATTTATTGAATAATGATGGTCGATTGGGGGCTTAATTTTGATAATTAAAGTTATTCGGTATATATATTTGTAAAAGATGGTAAATATATATTTGATAAAATAATCAAAGTGGGAACAAGTACCCAAGCTATTATTATTAGAAAAATAAAGATAATTTTCCTTAAAAAAATTGGTTAGTGCGAGCAAGCTTACCCAAGCTATTATTATTAGAAAAATAAAGATAGTTTTCCTTAAAAAAAATTGGTTAGCCTTAATAATAAAAGTAGAACAACCAACATAATATCTTCACCCATTTATTTTTCTTTATTCATCACACCTTAAACAATAAAAATATTAAGAGAGTTTTTTTTCTTCAAAGTCCTATGCAAGTAAGTAGGGGTGTACATGGACCGGATTAGTTCAGATTTTTTACAAATCAAACCATTTGTGTCGGGTTATTAAATCTATAAACCAAACTAAACCAATAAAAGATGGGTTTTTCGATATCAATTCTTTTCGTATTTTTCGGATTTTTTCGGGTTTCTCAAATTTTTTATAGTATCTAATAAAAAGCACAGAGCAGTGCTTCTTAAGAAGAGTTCTAGTACAAAATATCAACATATAAGATGGAGTCAGAACATTGTTTGAAGTTTTAACTTTATAATATAATTTTATAAGATGGGCTTTTTTGGTATATTATTTAGATGGGCTTCTCAAGTCCAAATCTAAATATAAGAAAGAAAACAAAAATTATGAAAAATTTTAAAAAAATATTTATACATTACATTTTAATAAATATTTTTATGTATAACATAATTTAAAAGTAGTATATCTATAATCGGGTCGGTTTGGGTTTTAGTTTGATTTTTTTTAGTTAAAACTAAATCAACCCTATAATAGTCGGGTTTTTTTTCAAACACCAAACCAAGTCAAACCAAACCACTAGTCGGGTTTTTTTTTGGTTTGGTTCGATTTGTCGGTTTGGTGCGGTTTATCGGTTTGCCATGTACAGCCCTACAAGTAAGTATGTGTGGTATTATGTTCTAACTTCTACCTACAACTCTTACAATATTATATTGAAAATTAATCGAATCTTACCGATATAGAAGAAAAACTAAGATAAATAAAATAGTTTTAAAAAGATTAATTTTAGTTGTACAAAATTAAGTAATCAAAAAATTAATATGATATAAATTTTTATAAAATAACCAATTGAAATCGAATCATTGACACCCCCTAAGTAATGGTACATGATACATTAGTTCAGATACGCACAAGTTGCATCAACCACCATCGTCTTTTTGAAAGAAAGAAAATGGTTGTCCTCCAAAAATAAAATAAAATTGGTCAACCTTCAACCTCTTAATAAGGAATAGTCCAAGTAGAACAAGAGCCAACATAAAATAATTTGTCAATCAACATAAAAATCATTATTAACTCTAGAATAGACAACACAACATTTTCAGACAGACATAAAGAGCACACAATTTATGGGGGAAAAAAACTGTTCAAGCAACAAGATCAATTAATTTAATTTTACCAGTAAAAAAAATTACTTCAAACGGCAACAAATTTGTACTTCTTCACTACTTGATGGTGATATATGGAGAAGTACGTACGTACGTACATACATACATATATGGGCTTTAAAGATTTATCAACAAGTGATATTGGTGCGGCTCAATCAAAAAATAGACTCAAAATCTCTTTGAGTACTGCTTTCTCATTGAACCGCATCAACATCTCGTGTATTCATCTGTGTGAAAACTTGAACATCCACCCTTAATTTTGACTTTGACTTTATCTTTTTTTCCTTTTTCATCATATGTACTAAATCAAAATAAACTAGATGAGAAAAGGGAAAAAAATTCTAAGAAGTTATGGGATTCTTGATGAATGGTAGAGATTGAAGAAATGTTGAAGAATAAAAGACTAGATATTTTTGAGGTAAAGAATTAATCTTAAAAATAGGAAAAATAACATGTAGAAGATGACAATATTGTTTGGTGCATTAAAGAAGTATCATTAAATTGGCCAACTACTCAGCAAGAAAAGGAGTTGGAAATATTAAAGAATGAAGGAAATGCGTAAGAAAGACTCTTTTTAAAAATAAAAAAAGAAGGTAGAGGAATACTTCCTCCGCCTCAAATTATCTGACGTGATTTTTTCTTACACATTTCTAAAGAAATTAGGAGGGACTTTATTTATTTTTTTCTTATTTATGTCTTAAGATATTATTTTTTTTTACTTACTATCTCTCTATAATTAAGATGTTTGTAGTCTTTAAGATTAATTACTACTAAAGATAAAATTAAAAAAATACAAATTTTATATTAAACTTTTAAAATGATAAATAATTTAAGATAACTGTTTCTAAAAAATACCATAGATAATTTGAAAGGTAAGAAGCCTTCAGGCTTATGCATTAAATGGGGGCATAGAGTAGGGCAGAGGATGTTTGGTTCTGTTCAATCCTTGCATTAATTAAATCACCTTTTCTTTGAAAGGGCTATTTTTTAAAATATATATTTACATAGAGAAATAGTATAATATATTTTTATATTATTTATATATTTTAACATGTTGTAACATATGACGGTCTTATTTTTCATGTAAATAATTACACTTTTTATGGATGCTCAGTAAGAAATTATATGAACAATTACAATAGAGATTAAGACATAAGCATAATCTCGAGTTATTAGAGTTAATCGAATTTACCATTTCAACTCCATTGATTTAGTAGCAGGAACAATAAATGGTTAAATCTGAGACCAATTTTTACAATTTACTTGTTATAATGCTTAGAGGCGAATTCAGATTTTAAAGATACTGAATTATCACCAACGATTAATGCATGTTAATTAATGCATATCACGCAATGCCGATTTAATGATAATATTATCAAATATAGAAATATAAAACTATATACTAAAGTATAAATATGAATTAAATGACTCAACTTTTTAAAGTGTGCTTTGGGAGTGATGATTTTGAACTTTACTTTACACCATGAGGTATTTTTAAAGGTGAAACCCATCGGTGGCCTCCTAAAATTGGCACCAACTTTCACTTAGACACCTCAACTAGGTTTTGTTCATTTTAGAAACCTCAGGTAAGGCTCCGATGTGTCATTTTGACACTTTGTGCTGACTTGGCACATTGCGTATGCTGCACCATTTTAAGCACGTGAAAAACGTTTTTTGTTTAAAAATATTTTTTTATTATTTTTTTTGTTCTTCTTCTTCTTCATTTCTTCTTCTTTTTCTTCTTCATTACTTGAGGTGTCTAAAATGAACAAAGCCTAGTTGAGGTGTTTAAGTGAAAGTTGGTGCCAACTTTAGGCGGTCACCGATGGATTTCGCCTATTTTTAAGCAACAAAAAAGTAATAAATGGGATTCGAACCAAATCCCCTCACCTCGAAAGAGGAGGCGTGCATCGTTTAAATCAGTGCATCCAAATAGTTTTAGTGTTCATGTGAGGGTGAACGTGCACCCTCACATAAACACGTGGATCAGCGCGTCTTTTTATTCTTTTATAACCCCAAGAAATCGGTTGATGGGACGTCAATCACTAAGCCATATACTCAAGAACACAATACATAAGAATTATTTCTCTTTTTTTTGATTTTTTACTGTGTCTAAAGCCCGCATTGAAACTCCAACTAAATTTGGATTGCACACTGCAGTTTGCAGATCCCATATGAGGGTGGCGCTCCCAACAAAATTTTCTTCATACCCAGTGCTCGAATGCGAGATCTCTCATTAAGGATATGGAAAAGTCTCATCACTCCACCACAACTCATATTGATCAAAACCTTCTAGTCTATGTTATTAGGGATCGGAATCCCCCTTTCGTCAAGGAAATTATTGTCGAATATAGTTGTATAATCATACAATATGATCTGATTTATTCCTTAATTGAGAGAAAAAATAATTATTTAATTACCTAATATGTGAACCACATTAAAAGTCTTAGTTAAAATTCTCAAATTGGAAACGCCTGTAGTTTTTAGTTCTTACAAAAATTGAAAAAATTTACTTTTTCATAATGATATTTATTGGAAAAAAATTCTAAGCAATTTTTGGAACATATTTACCACTTTTTGAAAGCAAATGAGTTCAAAAAGTTATCACTATTTTCTTTCTTCTGCGGGGAGTATTCCGATACACAAAACATCTTGCATTAATACAAAAAAATTCAGAAAAGAACAGCTGCTACAAGAAAACATAGAATCGGCTATAGAATTTATCGAAAATTATTAGTGAGTCGATCGCTAAAAAGCTCCTAGCTAATTAAATTTTCTTATAATTTGTTTTTCATCCGTAGCTAAATGAAATTTTTATTATTTAGTTAGGAAATTTTGTCTTAACGTTAATTATGTTTTCTAGGAGTAAACCATACTACTAATTTTGTATAAAAATTATATAAACACTTATATATACGATGTATCATTTGTTGGTAGTTGGTATCAGTGATGGGTTGAAAGTTTGAATACGATGATCGTGTATAAATTTGTGTATACGATGTATAACAGTTGTAAAAAGTATTCACAAGGTATATTAAACTATTATATTATATACTCTCTATCTCTCTTTATATATAGATCGCTTATACATTACATATACACTTTCTATGCAGAAGTGGTGGAGGGACATCAAAGTGTATCATGTATAATTATCGTATAAAAAAATATAATCATCAACATAATGATAAATCATATATATTGTAATTACATATACAATACCATGTGAAGAGTTTCATCAACATAATCATCAAAACAAGTTTTTTTTTTTTGTTTTTCATTCGGTGTCCGGAGCCTATGGAGTCCCGATTAAATTCGGATTGCGCACTGCAGGCCCATTCAGGGTTGGAGCTCCCAACAAGATTTTCTCCATACCCAAGGCATTAACCCGATACCTCTGATTAAGGATAGAGCAGTCCCACCACTGTACCACAACCCATATTGATATCAAAACAAGTTATCTACCAAAATGAAAAAATAAAAGGAATATGCATGTATATACTATGGTAATGAATAGTTTACAATACCTAAAATATCCCTAATAGGGACCCTTAAAACACGATTAGGCCAAAAATAGGAAAGGTAAGATAGACCTAACTAAAATCGACTAGACGCTCTACTAAATAAAACAGTGAAAATCGATTCAGGTAACCGACCTCAGAAGATCGATTTTTCGAATTTGGGCCACGTTTGGGCTTCTTGTTCTTGTTCAACTTCAGGCCTCATCCTTATTCTTGGACCTTTTGAAGAACTCCATGGACTTAATGAGACTGCTTAAAATTACTAGGAAAAACACATTTTAATAAATAATTATTGATTTTAGCGATATTTTTTATTTATTACCATTTATAGCAATATATAGCAATATTATGATAGATCTATTATGTATTAAAAGTGAATTATGCATGCAATATAAATATATTATAAGTATTTTAAAATATATTATATTTGTTTTGTAAGAAATTGGCACAATGTATTATAAGTGTATTAAAGTATGTGGTAAATATATTATCCATGAATAAAACTTGTATTATATGAGTTTTATAAATTATTCTCCCTAATATGTAGTACATTTATGTAAATTTCCCTTAAATAAGTTCCTTGTTGTGTGCGCTTGTAGGGATAATTAACTTTTTGAGTATTTTTTCTTTATTACCTAATATGTATTATACTTGTTTTAGTAAAAAAAAAACTGCACTATGTATTAAAAATGAATTGTGCATGTAATATAGATGTATTACATTATACATAAAAGTAGATTTTGCATGCAGTATACATGTATTATAAATGCTTTAAAATATATTAGGCTTATTTTCGTAAATAATATGTACTGTATATTAAAAATGAATCATACATGCAATATAGATATTTTAAAATTATATAGCAATAGATGAAAAATATTTTTTTAATATGATATATTTAGATAAGTTTCCCGTGCTTGTATATTACAGTATGTAACTTATCTATTATCATGACCCAAATAACAAGTCGTGACTAAGAAGTGCGTTGTAAAACAAACACGATCAGAAGTGGTGGGCAGTATATTAGTGTCTACACCCCAAAATAAAATTAGGCAAAGTATATAGAAGAGAAGTAGTAACAACAACATACTCAGTGAAATTCGACTAAATAAAATTTGAAGAGAATAGAATGTAGTAACAACAAGAAGTAGGATCCACTTTCTTTTTTTTCAAAAAGATCAACTAATTAAGAAATGTCTAAAAGCAAGGTTCTTATGTATATTGCTTCATAGTATAAACTTTATGTCATAGTTTTTCTATATTTAGCAAAGGCCATATATATCACACATTATTTTTGCAGGCATTAGGATGGAGTAAGATCTGACTTTTAATGGCGGCTACAAACAAGAAAAAAAGTCTTTCTTTTGTCTTAGATTCTGGTACGGGATGTGAAATGGGAGGGTTGAATTAAATTTAAATGGATTTAAGCAGATTTTAAATAGTTAAATTGATATATGTGCGGATCATTGACCTATTCAGAAATTAATTGGGTTGATACGGGCTTAAAATTGGATCATAAATCAAATCGCCAATTCTTACTAAATTTTAATTACTTTATTTGTTCTTTTATTAAAAAATTTAGTACCTAATAAAATTAATTTAAATTTATTATGGCTATATATAGTATATCAAATTTTAAAAAGAAATTTAAAAAATAATAAAATTTCTCATTAGTCAATTTGAGCTATATATCAATTCGATTTTAATGGCAGGTCAATAACTAGCCCAAATTTAAATGGATTGAATGAGTTATGTTTTTATGGATTAACTTTATCACCTCTATTTATATAAAATGTTTGCTCAAATAATTATTGCCAGCATTACCCTCTTTTCTTTTCTTTTCTTTTTTGGGTAATAAGAATGTTAAATGAGTGGGTTTGGTTGATGGGAAAAATTAAAATGAATTAATTAATAAATAGGTGAAATAAAATTATTTGGGTTAAAATGTGTTAAAAGACAGGTTAAAATTCAAACCGATCAATCCTTACTGGGTATTTATTCTTTAATAATTTGGGTACAAAATAAAAAAAATATGATTATTATTATAATTCTATATAACATATTAAATAAAAAATATTTTAAAAAAAAATATTTTGATAAAATTTCTCTTATCTTTATTTAAATTACATATCAACTCAATTTTTAGATGGACTGAATTAAACGAACACACCAGGTGAATGAAGATTAAACAAGAGGATTCTATGGCTTGAAATATGGCAATATTGTGGAAGTCATGAGTGCATGAAGTGCAAAGTAAATTCCATGTTGAAGAAAATTTTGGTGTTAATAAACGATATTAATAATAAAACACAAAGGATTTTTATTGGATTAATTTTTTTCTATTCAAATTACAATTGGTTATAGGAGATTATTTCCTTCGATATATAAATTTCAAAAGAGAGTTTTACCTTCTACATCACTTGACTCAAGCTTAATTTCAAAATTAGTCTATATTTTTAAATCTTACCTTATTTAATTCATTTTGTATGTAATTTGATATTTTTTGAAAAAGACAATAATTTCTATGAAATTATGATTTCCATTTTTTATGCTTAGGAGTTAATTGATCATCACAAATTTAAATTTTGTTGGATGAATTAAAATAAAAAATTAAAAGTTTCATCACAAATTTTGTGATTTGTTGAATTATTTTTCAAATTGATAATTGAAGTTCGCTGGAATGTCATTTTGAAGTTGTGAATAAAATTTGAAGTTATTCGATAAAAATCTGAGTATTTTGGTGATGTTTTTGATCGATTTTCACGAGTTAAAGTTTGCGAGAGACGAAATTCAATTTTCGTAAACTAGTTTATATATTATTGAATAAGTTCGTATAACAATGTAAAACTTTGTATAAATATCTCTTATACGTTATTACACTTTTATAGGGGTGTCAAATGTCCTGGTTGAGTTGAATTTGAGAATGTCATGAGTTAATTAATGGATGGGTCATTGACCTGCTTAAATGTTATTTGGGCAGAGGGTTGGACTCAGTTTGAGAATGTCATATGGGTTGAGTTAATTAGTGGATGAGTCATCGATCCGCTTAAATGTTATTTGGGTTGAAGCGGATTGTACCGAAATGAGCTAAAAATAGGGTCATACTCCCCCCCCCCCCCCCCTCCCCCAATTCTTACTAAGTTTTAAATTCAAAATTTGTTGTCTTATAGTTTGTTTGAGTACCTAAATTAAAAATTCTATTATATTAAGACTAAGAAAAATATATCAAACACGATAAATACTTTTAAAAAAAATATTTATATCTATTTCTCATAAATCAATTTGAGTTGTATATCAGGCCAGTTTTAAAATGGACTGAACTAAGTAGGTCAAAATTAACCAAGTTAACAAAATAAGCGGGTTATAAACATGGTGGCCGGGTTATGATTTTATGGGCTGATTTTGAAAAAAATCTTGTTCTAAAATTATATTAAATCAATAATAATATAATGACATAATTACAGGTCTGAACCATTCGACCATCTAATTTATAAAAGGCGGAACCCATCGGTGGCCCCTCAAAGTTGGCACCAACTTTCACTTAGACACTTCAACTAAGATTTGTTCATTTTAAACACCTCAAGTAAGGTTCCGATGTGTCATTTTGACACTTTTTTTTACAATCACCCAAATATCTAAAGTGTGTGTAATACACTTGCCGCTGATGTGTCAAAGTGACTAATTAAATGAAGTTAATGACCACTTTTTTTCTAATCAAAAGTCATTATTTTAAAATTATTTTTGATATATCTGTTACGTTTCTTCATTTAATTGGTCACTTTGACACATTAGCGTCAAGTGTATTACACACACTTTAGATATTTGGGTGATTGTAAAAAAGTGTCAAAATGACACATCAGAACCTTACTTGAGGTGTTTAAAATGAACAAAGCTTAGTTGAGGTGTCTAAGTGAAAGTTGGTGCCAACTTTGAGGGGTCACCGATGGGTTAGGCCTTTATAAAATATATTAAGTGTATAAGTTTGTGTATATTTATACTAAATATGCATTTACAAGTTATACATATAATATTAATACCTATACACAGCATAGATAACTGATGCCACAACATCCAAAATATGTGGGATGGAGTTCATGGTACACTAACTTAACCTTCAAGGTCAGATAGTGCTACAGTGAACATCAATCCACTATCTAGCACTAATATATTGCATATATTTCAGTCTTGTTGAAAAACTAAGTTAACGAAGTATATACTTTTGTAACCTTTCCATTAATGATATAATTCCTCTTATGAAAAGTGAAATTAAAGTCGTTTCATTTATTACGAGATTGTTTCAAACCTCACGGTGCTTATACCTTTTGCTTATTGAAGTTCTGTTTGAGAATCTCGTATGAGAACTTGTAAATAGAAAAAAATTTCCAACGTAGCAAATATTTTGTACCAACTTAGCTGCTCAACATAGTGATTGACATAACAACCATTACACTATAGGTTATCTGAATCCAATCTTATTTCCACTAGCTTGGTATGAAGGAAAGGGTGAAGAGAGTTTCAACTTTCAAAGCGTGGTGGCTACAACTTTCATATTTCTTTGTTAGCTCAAAACTACTCCTGATCTATTTTATTTGTCATGTTTGTTTTTTACACATTTTTTAAAGAAAATATTTAATTTAAAGTATAATTTATTACCTTTATTTAATTTGGCTTGAATTTAGTACTATTTTCTCTTTCATTATATTAATCTCCCTTCATATTTATTAAACTAAAGGTGAAAGTAAAATAGAATAATTAATTTTATCTTAATTTATTAAAATAATAAGTATTTTAAATAAAATATTTTAAATTTATTTCAAAAAAATGAGCTAGACTTTTCCCCGATAATATTCAGATATTGTCTATCCTGTGGCCTTATGGGCATTAATTACGTGACCAAATGTATGGCGTATAAAAAGCATATCCTAACGTCAAATTAATATAATTAAAGTTTTTCAATATAAAGTACAAAAATACAGAATGCAAAACATGCATGTCATTAGGTCACCAACTAGGAGAGTCAAAATATAATGAAGTAAACAACGCGAAAATATAAATATATATAGTGTGTGTATATGAATAACACTCCTTACTAAAGTGTGTTTGTGCCGCTACAATTGGCATACGTCTTTCTTTCTATATAAGGTTGTTAAATAGTTGTAATATATATATATATATATATATATATATATATATATAAAAAAAAATAAAAAAAAATTGAAGCAATAATAAAATTATATTTTTACGTGATTTATATGTCATGAATTTAAATCGTGAAAATAATTACTAATGACTCCTCCTTAAATCCTGCGTAACTTTAATGCAGAATGTTTTGTTTTAATTTTTTATATATATAAATGTAATAAGGAATAACAACAAATTAAAGGTGAACGATGATTGGGGTGATGGTGTGCATGAGCTTTTTTTTAATAGGGAATTCTAATAATAGACATTTTATTACCTAGTACTTACAAAGTACTAATTATTAGAAAAAGAAAAACAAAAAAAGTCTGCTTATGACATCATAAAATATTTCAATAAATTTTTTTAAAAAACAAACATCATAAAATATTCCAGATTTAGTAAAGACAACATCACCCTGGATTTATGCGAGATTTCGGATAAAGGAGGATATTATTATTATTATTATTATTATTATTATTATTATTATTATTATTATTATTATTATTTATTTATTTATTTATTTATTTATTATTATTATTTATTTAGTTAGTTAGTTGGTCTACCTGATATTTTATTTAATTTTTAGTAACAATTTAACTTCAAATTTCTTATTTTATTCTAAATGAAATATTTTCTGTGACTTATTTTAGATCACAAGTTGTAAAAAAATTTCTTTTTCTCTTAAACTCCACGATTGATCAAATACCTCTACGTAAATTGAGAATAAGGAAGTATTAGGTTTGATCGAAAATTCAAGATAAATATTTTAAATGTTTTAGAACGGAGCAAAAATATAATTTAGACTACGCAAAAAGTAGTTTACACGGTGACCTTTTAATTCTATGACGATCCTCGTAGCCGCATAAAAATTATTTTGTGAAACTGTTTATTATTACATATTTATTTATATATTGTGGAGTTTAATCGCCATAAATGTTGTTTTTTTGGAAATGCTAGTAATTAGGGATGAGTATGATATGAAAGATATTGAATTATCGTAGCAATTTCAGTATTTATATGATATTTGATATTTCATACGATATTCGATATTTATAAAAAAAATCTGAAATATCAAATATTGTATGGAAGTATATGATTACATATACAAGTCATAAATATTATTTTAGTATTAATAAATTTATAAATTAGTATTAATACAACATTAATTATTTAGATGTTAGAATTTTGGTTATTCCATATTGGTTGCAATTTTTTTCTTTTTGGGTAACTAATTAACAAAGAGAATTGTCTATATTTTCTTTTGAGTATCTTTACATGTTTAAAGTGTTAGTTTGATATAATTGAGATATTTTTTGAAAATCTAAATCACAATTCTCTATTGTAGATTATATATAAGTCGAAGTCGAATAAATTATGATTATCAATTTATCATACCGATCGTGCAAATTATCAAAATCGGATTTAAAAATACTGAATCATACCGAATAAATTGATATAATAGTATAATATTTTAAAACTATAAATCTAACTTACCAATCTAAAGTTTTCAATACCATAACTAGGGGTGTACATGGACCGGGTTGGTTCGGATTTTTTACAAACCAAACCAAACCATTTATGTCGGGTTATTAAATCTATAAACCAAACCAAACCAATAAAAGTCGGATTTTTCGATATCAATTTTTTTCGGGTTTTTCGGATTTTTTTGAGTTTTTCGGATTTTTCGGGTTTCTCGGGTTTTTCATAGTATCTAATAAAAAGCACAGAGCAGTACTTTTTAAAAAGAGTTCTAGTACAAAATATCAACATATAAGATGGAGGCAGAACACTGTTTGAAGTTTTAACTTTATAATATAACTTTATAAGATGAGCTTGTTTTGTATATTATTTAGATAAGCTTCTCAAGTCCAAATCTAAATGTAAGAAAGAAAACAAAAATTATGAAAAAAAAATTAAAAATATTTATAAATTATATTTTAATAAATATTTTTATGTATAACATAATTTAAAAGTAGTATATCTATAATCGGGTCGGTTTGGATTCGGTTTGACTTTTTTTAGTTAAAATCAAACCAACCCTATAATGGTCGGGTTTTTTTTCCAAACACCAAACCAAGTCAAACCAAACCACTAGTCGGGTTTTTTTCCGGTTTGGTTCAATTTATTGGTTTGGTGCGGTTTATCGGTTTGCTCTGTACAGCCCTAACCATAACATATCCTATTAGTGGTAATTTTTGAGCTTTTTTGTAGCAATTTTAGTCTTCCCAAAAAATTGATTTATTGTGATGAAGGATCTTTATCAAATTACTATTCATGTATTCTTGTGATAAATAAGCATGATTTGATATAAATATCGTACGCAATAAATTTGTATTATTAACTTAACTACAAGAGAATCCTCTTGTCTCTCTATTTTGCAGGTCGACTCATCAAAATCCAGAAAAAATTCAAAAAAAGTCAGATAAATAATCATAAAAGGATTTAATTTATATTCACTAATAGTATAATAAAAATAATAATAATAATTAAAAAAATATATGGTAAGTATAATTTAACCTATTATAAAAGCTTGCCTGTCTTAATATTCAAGGATTTGATTTATATTCGCTAATAGTATAATAAAAATAATAATAATAATAATACTGATTTAAAAAATATATGGTAAGTATAATTTAACCTATTGTAAAAGCTTGTCTGTCTTAATATTCATGCTATTAATTGTGTTTATTATAAACAACTAATTATCTTACAAATGATCTTATAGTATAAAAATCACTGATTTATAAAATTTAAACACATCTTAAAACTATACATCTAACTCAAACAACAAGTTTATTTGTTTCATAATGCACACAACAAATAAGCCAAGACAATTAAATGATCAATTATCAGTAATCAGTATATCTACATATATTAAACTAAAGTAAACCCAAAAAAAAAAAAGTAACAACAAAATCCTGGAAACTTTGCTAGTGACTTTTTTTCCCCTTCTTTTCTATGTACTTAATGGTAAATTAATGGAAATAAATAAATGTCTTTACTACTACTAATTAACCAAAAGAAAAAAAGAAAAAAAAAACATGTTAATCCAGCAACATGCTCCAATTTCCTATTCTTGATAAACCCTCGGAGAGGCGGATCTAGCTTGTAAATTATGAGTTCACGTGTGAACCTTACACAGATCCCGTCTATATATTAAGAAATTTACTAAACATCTATAACTATTGGACTGATTATTATATGTGAATTTGAGGTTAATGTATTAGAAACCGATAACCTTCAAATTCTGAATCTACGACTCTGAATCTTTTTCATGAACTTGATTTTGAAGACAATTGAATTTGGTCACATTCAAAAGATTGGCCATTAGATGTATTTTGTTGATCATCACACCAATCAGGAACAGGTACACCAAGTGGAAAATTATCAAGAAATCTCATAATATCATCATCCACTTGATTTCCCATCTCTAATGAAGTTTCCTTTGTTGTTATCCCTATTATATATAAAACAATAATAAAAGGTTATTCAATCTCTAGAATGAATGAAATATAAAATAAAATAAAAGTAATATTACAACACAAGTTTTTGCACTACTTAAAAATAACAAAAATCAGCGACAGACAAATTCTATAGGTAAACAATAAAATTCATTATTAATCTTATTTAGTGATAGATTATCAAAAATATTATGTTAGCTACAAATGATTAAACAAGAGATTAAAGACAAAATTTATAGCTAATTCCAAATTATTATTTTTTTATAATGTTAGGAGATAAGTTATATACCATGAAAAATAATTTTACTTCAAGTCTAACTTAACATGTTATATATAGTAAGTTACTATTTACAATAGGTTACCAATAAATTCTTGTAAAATAGAGTTACCTTCAATACATTTTAAATGATATGATTGTGTAAATAATTTTAATTTATTATTATATATAACTTAAACGCATGACCATTAAAAAAGACTATACATATTAAGAAAGGGTACATAAGTTAATATATAGCATAGGTTAAGATAACATAACTATAACAATAGGTAACTTTCTATAATAATCTCCTTAATTTGACAATTTACACTACTAAAATAACGTGAATCAAAATTTTGAAATTTTCCATCGTGAAACAGTGATTGAACCAGAAATTTATATAAGGAGATTCAAAAAAATTCCTAAAATATCACAATTGTAAACTAAACATACAACCTAAATCAATTTTGAACCCCTTTTACCACTATATTTGAATTTTAATTTCTTTATGTCAAGGAAATTCAACAGCTCAGGTTTAACCAAAAAAGTTGAACAATGTAATTTGTTCGATTAAACCCCCTTGGCACTACTTAGTTCCGCTACTACTTAGTTCCATTGTAAATTTGTGTTTTTTTTTCTAGTAGTGTTATCTAATTGATTAAAAAGATAGTGATAGAGTAAATATTTGTTACGTTTTTTCTGCGTATATAAGTTAAATCCAATTAAACATTAATGAAGAATTTACCTGAGGATGAATTGGGAGAACTTGAATCTTCAGAATGTTTATGAGCAAAATTATATGTTGATTCTTCAGTTAAAATTGCATCTGCTGCTTCTTCTGTTAATCCATATTCTTCCCAAACTAATTTCCCTTTATTATCTTCATTTTCAATTTGACAATTTTCCTCAATTTTTTCACCTCTTGTTAAAGTATGAGATTCCTCCAATAAATCTTCTAATAATCCGCTATTACCTCGCGATAATCCATGATTAACCGCGTAATTATCAGCATGATCACTTGATGTTGTAGTCTTAGGCATAGAACGATGCTCTGTGCCTATACCTGTCGATGAAAATACAATTACAATTGAGAAAAAAAATAAAGAAATTAAATAAATTCTTCTGCTTGAGGGGTGCATACCTAAAATTAAACCATTAGGGTTCGCGGAAATCCTTGAAAAAGGTCTTGTAGTGGTTGTAAAATTTGGATAGGTATGTTGAAGTGGTGGCACTGGCATTGAACTAGAATAACCCTGACTAAAATTATTAGGCACGGACGCTACCATTGAAGAAAGTTGTGGATTTTTCATCGATGAGGCTAATGTTAAAGAAAGGCTAATACGAGGGTCGCGGAAAAACTTGACTTGGTTGTTGATATTATTTGTGTTTGTGAGAAATAGAGGACTAGGATTATTATTATTATTATTGAAGAGGTATTGATGTGGAATAATGTTTCTACTAGGTTTCATTGTTGAAGGATTGAAGATATCTAAAAGTGAAAGAGGGGAATTATTGTTGTAATTGGAATTTTGGTGATTATCAAATGGTGAAGGGATATTTGTACTATGTTGTTGTTGATTTTGGTCTTGTTGGTAATTTTGTGGTTGTATGTCTTGAGGGTATATTGGTAATCCAGCTCTTTGTCTTCTCTTTAGCCTCGTGTTCCAGTAATTCTTGATTTCATTGTCTGTTCTACCGGGAAGCTGATGTTCACAGAATAAGAACCAACAAAAGTAATTAGTAAATTTGATGTTAATAAGTATAAAACAATTAAAGAAACACAATTCTAATATTGTAGATAGAGATGAATACAAGATTTTAAGTTTAAAGTTCTGAATCACAATTACCGAATTATGTATATACTATTTATTACATATTAAGAAATCAAAGGAGAATCAGGCCACAAAACTTAATAGATATACACACACTAAAAACATACAAAAGCATATAGATATGCACGTAAACGTGTTGCTTTTTATTTGTTTGGCAGCAATCAATATATATGAAATCTACTTATCCAATTAATTTAGATTCATATTGAATAAATCTATGGATGAAGATGAAGATAAAGATGGAGCAAGACACTCCCTATCGAAAAAAATTTCATTCCAAAGAATATATTGCTTTCAACATTAAGACTTCAAAATGAATATGTCATGGCCCTAGGAAAAAAAAAGACAGATATACATGGCCCCAAAGAAAGGGCATCAGTGACGGATTCAAGATTTATACTCAATAAAATTTCACTTTTTGTATATATGTGTTAATCATTTTTCAAATAATCTGAGTAAGACACAAATTGTGTCAGAAAAAGGAGATGAGAACCAAGATTTTGAATCATGAATTCTACTTTTTATATGTGTTAAAACTTTTTCATGCAGATATATAGCCAGAATTAGATATAAATCTGGTTCAAAAGAAGATGAAGAACCAAAAGATGGTATTAATTGTTATGGAAGAATAAATTAACAACCTGAGCAGCCATACGAGCCCATTTGTTTCCAAGTTTAGCATGAAGTTCCACAATAAGCCTTTCTTCCTCTAAAGAAAATGCACCTTTTTTGAGATGAGGCCTCAAATGATTCGCCCATCTTAACCTACAACTCTTCCCACATCTCATTAAACCCGAATTCCTTTGGACTGCGTTCCAATTCCCTTCTCCGTGTTTCTTCACATACTCCATCAAAATCGCGTCTTCCGTTGTTGTCCATGGACCTTTTTTTAATACCTGCCTTGTCCCTACGCCTCCTCCATTATGATTTCTTGATATTGATATCCCATTGTTCTTATTCACTCCTCCTCCACTTGGAGCCATGAAGATTTTCCTTTTTTCAATTCCTATAAGGAAATTCATAACAAATAATATAAATGTTCCAAAGATTACCTTTTATAGGAGGTAGAAAGAGATACATAACATTAATAATAACTAATAATATGCAAGAGATCAATTGTCCTAGCATTAAAGAGTTGGTTGGCCTTAGTACTATTCATAAACTTGTCTAATAAGAACATTTTCTAATTTGTCTGTCTCAATAAACGTCAATAGCATATACGAGAAGAACTGATAGATATAAAATATCGTTATCGAAATTCGAGATACAATTTTTTTGTATAAAAAGAAGGGGACTTACAATTCCTTTTGTGGGGTTTTCTTCTATATCTTCAATGATTAATATGGATCAAAAATAAGCTCCAAAAACACTTCTTTTCTATTTTATTTTATTTTGGTTGTTCTTGTATAGACAAAGGATATTAGTTTTTCAAGAAGCTAGAGAGAGATTGAAATGTGGAAATGAGAAAAAGTTTTGAGAAGTGAGAGAGTCTACAAAGGAATAGTTGGCAACAAATATTTATAGGACTCACCTTTTATTTCGTAGCGAGTTGTAAGCTCTATGCTTCAATTATTCTTTTTTGGGGGGTTTCTTCGTCCACACTTTTTCTTTTCTCTTTCTAATTCATGCTTTCCATCACTTCCCTCAATTTGCAAGTATTTCTTCTTCTTTTTCCATCCAATGTTTCAATATCTACGTTAAAATCCGATTAAATTCAAATTTGCGCCGAAAAGTCTCACATTGGAGATAAAGCGCTCCCTAACAAAGGCGACTCCGTACCCAAAGGGATTCGAACCCAAGACCTCTTGATTAAGAATGAAGAAGTACTTAACACTCCACCACAACCCTTGTTGCAAGTATTTCATTTCGTTTTGATTTATGTGAACTTATTTAACTTAAGTACAAAATTCAAATAAAAAAAACAATGATGAAATGATTAAATTTACTAAATCTTGTCAACCTTTCTATTGACAATTGCAGCACGTCAGGGATATTTTTGATCTTTCACTTAATGATTTTAAGATAAAACTCTACCTTTTAATTCATTGTTTTTCCTAGAGCGAAATGCACGAAGAAAATGAAAAATGGACATTTATAATTCAATTAAGGATTTCACATTTACATTGTTTAAGATAAAAGAATAATATCTACACGATCAAATTGACAGTAACTATCAAGAAAGGGGAAGGGAAAAAACAACTAAATATATCAAAGAAACTATGCTCGAAAAGAATTTCTAGTTAATATATCGTCATATAAATTCTTAAACCTTGTCCTCCAGAGATAAAAGACTAATAACAGAAAACAAATTGAATCTAGCTAATTGACCTTATATGTACATTGTAATTTTCTGACGAAGGAGGTTAGGATGAACCTCCTTGTACACCCTAGCTCCGCCCCTGGCACTGTCCCCCGAAATAAGTTAATTTGAGAAATCATTTCATTGTTTGGATCACAGGCGAACTATTTCTGCATTTACGCCATTGCTTCCCAGGGCATCGTTTCATGCAATAACTTTCTGAATTGAGCAATGTCATGTGTAACTCACCTTGTTTTTGAAGTTCTCCAGAGAATGAACGAGTCCACCTGCATATCAGCACATCAAGGGGATAAATTGATGGTTTCTGGGTGATGAAGATGATATGCTCGCGGAGAAGTAGAGGGCTTTAGTCTTTTGAGAAGCAACCATGCATCAGATGCAGGACACCCCTGGTTCATTTCAGTAGCAACTGGAATTGGGGATTCCTCATTTAAATGCACAAGCATTGTTCCCTGCAAAACACATTGCCCAAGACATTCTCATGCACAGAGCTTATTTGTAATGTGAAGTAAAAAATTTACGAGATCATAATCCTTCAGCGAGTAACAGCTTTCACACCAGTAACTATTGAGTTATTAATCATAGAAATAATCATTTGTATTTTTTTTTATTTTATGATTCTTGTACATAAGATTTATAAAAGGATCGATATTTGGGTTTGACACAGTTTATTGATCAAATACATGCATTGTCATGCCATTAAGACCTATCCCTGGACGCATATTTTTCACTCAGACGTAGTTGCACTGTAATTCTTGATTCGAAAACACTTTTTATTGGGTTATCCATGTTTACTGCTAGGTGCAATTTTATATAACAAACAAACATGAACTTAGAAGATCCATGTGGAGTTTTCTATCAACAAATTTCCCTTCATGGATAGCAGTGAAATACCTCAAAATTAATCAAGAATTTCTGGAAACATTTCAGTGTCTCCTTCGTGTCACCGACTCTTTTGCTATCTGAAGAACTAAGAGCAGCATTTACCTCTGCAGGAGAAAAGCCTATTTTTTTCTGCACAAGCTGAAGCATACAAAGTTAAACAATAATCAGATTCTGACAGTCAGGGCTCCAGTCTTCAATAACTTACCGCATGATCTATAAGAATCTCAGAGATTAGGCTGCCATCGTCAACATAAACCCGAAGCTCGTATTTACTGCTCTGTTTAAACTGAAAGCCCTTCACACCAGTAAGAAAGCACTGCAGATTTAAGCCAGATCTCAGTTTCTTGCTAACATGATAGATAATTCTACACCATAATCCCAACTTTTGTCGCTAAAAATGAAACACAATAGAGTTCACTGTTTTGTATCTTATGGCAAAACACAATATTAAAACAGTCTTAAACACAATGGCTAATACCAACTCTAAATGCTCAAAAGTCAAGACAAGGCACAACGATAGCAAATGAACCAAATATGCATAAAAGTATGGTGGTAGGAAGAGGGATGCCAGTAATGGGAGTTTTCTTGATAGATTGCCATTGGATTAAGGAAAGATCTGCTCCTACTTAAGCAACTGTTATAGACAGTGATATGATCCCAGATAGCATGTACAACATTGAGGAAGATCTCACGATGTCAAAGGGGCCATAGACTTGTTTCAAGACCAAGAGCACCCAAGGATTGCACATTAAGGAGCTGTATGATCTTCAAGCAACAGTTAGAAGGTGCTTGGAAAGCTATTTTGAGGATTCTCTCAAAGACACCATGTTTGGAGGATTGAGGATTGCATGGAAGTCATCTCAATACTAAGAGCGCTAAAGGATTGCACATTAAGGAGCTGCATGATCTTAAAAAACCCTTATAAAGTACTTTGAGAGCTATTTTGAGGATTTGAATAATATATCATGTTTGGAGGCTTGAGGAATAAATGGAACAAGCCGAGGAGAACATTGCTGGAAAATATGAGTTGGCACATCGCACTGCCCTTGAGATTTGACCCGGTGCATTGTACCGAAGCAGGAAAATTAAAGTTGCATGGAAATCTCAGCTCAGCTAAATGCCCTGAAGCTATTGAGCCAGTGCATCGCACTGGTCTATTGATTGGAGAAAGTTTTTAGTTTGGGCAACTCGGTCTTCCCCATCTTAATGCAATAGTTATAAATATTAGTATCCTCTCTTTTTAGAATAGCTTTGGCATATTACAACAACAACATACCCAGTGAATTCTTGACGATAATTCTTTTCTCCTTTAATCTTTATATCTATGGGTGATTGATTTCATATAATCAATTGCTACCATAACATTCAGTTAGGATTTAAGATTCTTACGATTTGGAATTTCTATCTTGTTATTTTCATTAGATTAATTTGTAGAAATTATCCTGCTTGTCTGTATCCCCAATTAACTCATGTAAATTACAGCCAAGTGAAAAAAAAGACTCAATTACTAAGGGTAAGATAGAAGGGACACAATGAATTTTTTATATAGCAGCATCAGAGAAGTTGATATCACAATGGAAAGCAAAAATTACCTTAATTTTTCCTGTAACAGTGGAAGCACTGCCATTCATACCAGCCTGCTTAGCCGACAGACTAGCTAAGTAAGTGAAAGGGTTTTCCTTCTCACCAGAAAGTATAAATGGATGGTCCAACTCATCAACCAAATCAATTTCCTCAACATCAATTGCTGCAGTAGACAATGTATCTGGTGCTACATTTTCATTATGGACACTACCACTAGAGACAGGAACGCTTCCTCTGCTCCTGCTACTGGCAGATGTGGCAGGTGTGGCAGGTGTGGCAGGTCCACTTCTAACATCAGACAGAAGTTCCTCCACTTCCATGGAGGAAGAAGACAAAAGGACAGGGTCATTATGTTCCCTGCTAATTGGAACATCAATGCCTTCAGTAGCCGTGTCAGTCATATGGATATCCTCCGCATGACTAGCTGCATCAGATGAAAAGGTAGGCCCAGTAACCTTCATATTGAATGGGACAGAAACAGCAGGAGTTGATGGAAAATTAGATTGAGCATCTCTTCTATAAACAGGAGTGGTGATCATCGTAGCAGATGGTAGCCCAGGTGTAATCGGATGAATTTCTTCTGTTGCAGAAGTAGCAACGCCAGACGTTCCTGCACCCCAAACCGAAAGTTTAAAAGATAGATAAGTCTACTATTGCAGTACATGTCCCTATGAAGATTGAAGTAGAAAAGGTTGACACCCTATCCCCTTATCTGGCATAATTTCATGCACACGTTTTCTTTTTATAAAGTTCCTGGCGGCACCTTAAACACGAAAATAATTAATCTACTGAATCAAGTCGTATCATGTGTTACTTTCTCCTACAACATCCATTTACTTTCTCCTACAACATCCATTTACCAACAAGCAAGGTGTATTTGCAGAGGCACCTACAGACCCCGACGCCACACACATACACACACCCTTCCCCCAGAAAAAGATACAAACATATTTAATGGGTAAACTCTCACCTAAAGGATTTGTCTAGATACAAGCAACACCCTGACTCTTTTCTTTTTCCTTTTGGATGTAGGAAATAAAATTACATGGCCATAGTTTGCTAAGCTTATCAACAAAGACAAAAGAAAAAACAACAACAACAACAAACCCAGTATAGTCCCACCATGTGGGGTCTGGAGAGGGTAGAGTGTACGCAGACCTAACCCGCACCTTAAAAGGTAGGGCGGCTGTTTCCGAAAGACCCTCGGCTTAAGAGAGAAGAACAAGAGAGGAGAAACAAGGAAAAAAAGACATAGGTCAGTAGAGCCAGGCATATAGCAAACAATATAAAAAAATGAATAATGAGAGCGATAAAGTCAGGGTAGGAAAGATCGGGGATAAAGGAGCATTAACTACTATAGATAAAATAGGATACCCAAAGTAAACTGGGCCAACTAATATAAGCAGTAATCCCATGCAAAAATCATATGTTAATAAGCAAATGAGCGCGACTACGACTACTATGGAGAGAAGATAGGCCACCTAGCCCACTATCTTAGTCTGAGTCCTCCACAGCCTCCTATCTAAGGTCATGTCCTCGGTGAGTTGCAAATGTGCCATATCATGTCTAATCACCTCTTCCCAATACTTCTTCGGCCTCCCTTTGCCCCTCCTGAAACCGTTCATAGCCAACCTCTCGCACCTCCGCACTGGAGCATCTGTGTCTCTCCTCTTCACATGCCCAAACTATCTCAGTCTCGCTTCCCGCATCTTGTTCTCCACCGATGCCACTCCCACCTTGTCTCAGATATCTTCATTCCTAATTCTATCCATCCTAGTGTGCCCACACATCCACCGCAGCATTCGCATTTCCGCGATTTCATCTTCTGAACATGAAGTTTCTTAATTGGCCAACACTCCACCCCATACAATAGAGTCAGTCTAACCACCACTTTGTAGAACTTGCCTTTGAGTTTTGGTGGCACTTTCTTGTCACACAGCACTCCGGAGGCGAGCCTCCATTTCATCCACCCTGCACCGATACGGTGTGAAACATCATCGTCGATATCTCCATCTTCCTATATAATAGACCCAAGGTACTTGAAGCTTCTTTTCTTTTGAATGGCCTGGGTACCAAGCCTCACTTCCCCGTCAGCCTCACGCGGCAGGCCACTGAAACTGCACTCCAAGTATTCTGTCTTGGTCCTACTCAATTTAAATCCTTTAGACTCCAACGTCTGTCTCCGGCCCTCTAGCTTGTCGTTAACTCCGTTGTGAGTCTCGTCAATTAGGACTATGTCATCCGCGAACAACATACACCAAGGCACCTCACCTTGTATTTGTCTTGTCAAATGATCCATCACCAGGGCGAATAGAAACGGGCTAAGAGTCGATCCCTGGTGCAACCCCATCGTAATAGGAAAGTACTCTGAGTCCCCTCCTACCGTCCTTACCCTGGTCTTAGCTCCATCATACATGTCTTTAATCGCTCTAATGTACGCCACAGGTATACATTTCGCCTCCAAGCATCTCCATAGGACCTCTCTTGGAACTTTGTCATAGGCCTTTTCTAGGTCAATGAATATCATGTGTAAGTCCCTTTTTCGCTCCCTATACTGCTCCACCAATCTCCTTACAATATGAATGGCTTCTGTAGTCGAGCGCCCCAGCATGAATCCAAACTGGTTCTCTGAAATAGACACACTACTTCTCACCCTCATTTCTATCACCCTTTCCCACACTTTCATAGTGTGACTTAGCAGCTTGATACCTCTATAGTTGGTGCAGCTTTGAATGTCTCTCTTGTTCTTGTACACGGGAATGATTGTACTCCACCTCCATTCTTCCGGCATCTTCGATGTCCTAAAAATGACATTAAACGGCGCAGTCAGCCACTCCAATCCTACCCTACCTGCATTCTTCCAAAATTCCCCAGGGATCTCGTCAGGTCCGGTCACTTTTCCCCTGCTCATCCTACGAACAGCTCCCTTAACCTCCTCAACCTTTATTCTCCTACAATACCCAAAGTCGCGACGCCTATCTAAGTGCTCCAAGTCTCCCAACACAAAGTCTCTGTCCCTTCTTTCATTCAAGAGTTCGTGAAAGTATGACTGTCATCTCTGTCTAATGCGGGCTTCCTGTACCAGTACTTGACCATCCTCGTCCTTGATGTACTTCATTTGATCCAAGTCACGTGCCTTCCTCTCTCTCACCTTGGCAAGCTTAAATAGCTTCTTATCCCCACCTTTTTCCTCTAGTTCTGCATAAAGACGTTCAAAGGCTGTCGTTTTAGCCGCCGAAACTGCCATCTTCACCTCCTTATTCGCCATCTTATACTTTTTCATGTTCGTTCGCTTCTCTTCATCATCATTGCTATCTACCAACTTTACATATGCCTGCTTCTTTGCTTCTACCTTTCCCTGGACTTCTCCATTCCACCACCAATCCCCTCGGTGCCCACCATGGCGGCCTCGTGAGACCCCCGGCACCTCTCTAGCTGTTTCCCTAATGCAGCTGACTGTCCTATCCCAAATACTGCTCGCCTCCCCCCTACTATCCCACGCCCCCATAGCCATCAGCTTCTCCCCCATCTCTAGGGCACTAAACGGAGTCAAACGACCCCACCTAATCCTCGGTCGATCATCCATGACCCTCTTCTTCTTCTTCCTTCTTATCTCCAAGTCCATGACCAATAGTTTATGTTGGATCGTAAGATTCTCACTTGGTATGACCTTGCAGTCCTTACAGAGGCTTTTATCATCTTTTCTAAGGAGCCAGAAGTCTATTTGCGTCGCCGCCCTCGAGCTACGAAAGGTTACCAAGTGCTCCTCCTTCTTTGGGAAACTCGAGTTGGCCACCCTTAAACCAAAAGCTTTGGCAAAATCCAAGAGTGAGGCTCCTCCACTATTCCTGCACCCGAAGCCAAATCCTCCATGCACCTCGTCATAGCCCGTCGAAACAGACCCAATGTGCCCATTGAAATCTCCTCCTATGAATAGCTTCTCAGTAGGCGGTATACTGACCACCACTTCGTCCAAGTCCTCCCAAAAGCGTCTTTTTGTCTCCTCGTCCAACCCCACTTGCGGCGCATAGACATTAATAATGTTCAAGGTGAGCCCTCCAACGACTAACTTAATCGTCATCATCCTATCATTGGTCCTCCTAACCTCTACCACCTGATCTCTAAGCTCGCTATCTACTAAGATCCCTACTCCATTCTTAAACCTCGACTTGCCCGAAAACCAAAGTTTGTACCCATCCACCTCCTTAGCTTTAGGTCCTACCCATTTAGTCTCTTGGACGCAAGCTATATTAATCTTCCTCTTCTTAAGAATCTTAACTAACTCTATGGACTTTCCCGATAAGGTCCCAATATTCCAAGACCCTACTCTCAATCTAGAAGCTCCCTCAACCCCCTTAGCCCTCCCAACCCTGGCCCTCGATCCCAACCGAGAATATGACCCTAGTCTACCATCGCTCACTAGAGCCAGAAAAGCAGAAATACGCTACTGGAAGGGTACTCTCAGATAAACGGACGATCAATAGTATAGCATAAGTTAGCAATTGTTTAATAACAGTGAGACAGATACTTAATTTGGCACTGCAATAAATATTTATAGGCTAAAATATCAGAAATGGGCTATTGGAGGCACCAACTCCAAGTTAGTAAAACATGTTCACTGTCGAAACACTGTTCACTGCCGGAAAAGCATTGTTCACCGCTGGAGCACTGTTCACTCGCCGGAAAACTGGATACAAATATATGGTCAGCCTTGGAATGCAAAGGCGACCACCCTGGGAGAAAAAACGGAGTCAAAAAATGGCCGGAAACTGCCACACGCGTCGGCGCGTACAGCGCGTGGCGTCGCAGATCTGCGGCTTCTGGCGACGCGTGACGGCGCGTGGCTGAGCAGATCTCAGAGGAGCTAACTGGGGTTTGCTCGCCTGAGTGTTCCACACCTCATGGTGTTGTTGGTTTTGGCAGCAAGCGCAGAAAAATTGAAGAGAGAGTTTGTAAGCGCAAAGAGAAACTGATACAAATCAATCAATCAACTATGACTCCATCCAAATAAACTAGGTTAGCTGTATCAATCATCTATATCCACAGTGGTAACACGAATAGTCCAGTTCAGGCAATTGCTAACTTTACCACTTGGAGAACAGCGCTGAAGAGGATATAATAGGGTATTAGGCAAATTTGTCAAAGAGTCAAAGAGAGGCTGCTTTTTAACACATATTGCAAATATTCTGGTCATAACCTTTGTTGTCAAAACTGGTCTTCTTTGGTTGTGAACATTAAAAAACCTAGTAACATCATTAGCAAGAACATAGAGAATCCCATTCTTTCAGTATCCTTTCCTTCTGTCAAACAGGTAGACCACTACCAATCTTTAATTAATACACATGTGATCCAAACGGACCCAACCAGGGACATCACCGTTCACCACAGGATGAAGCAAGAGGTTATCTAGAACTTATTCCAATTTAAATATGTGAACCAATCTTTCATCTTGTAGCACTACCTATCATTGTGGAATAAATGTTCTGCTGATTAACACTCAAAACTATAGGAAAAAAACCAAAAAACAAAGCTTCAAACACAAGCTTGTACGGAGAGAAGCCATCAGAAGGAAGCAATCTGACAAAATATCAGCTTCTCTCACATAATAAAAGCCAGAAGATCAGCTTAACCATATCAGCCAAAGCAGCACATAGAAATCGTTAATTCCACTTTAAAAGCAACACCAAAAACAAATGAGCATGCAGTGCATATAAACATATCCTAGACTAACTGCAAATAAACTTTTTAGGATATCAAAGTACCTCGCTCATGAACCTGAAAATGCATACTTTGTCTTGAGGAAGTATCAGCTTGCTCTGGAGCAGTAACACCTTCTCGTGGCCATGCAGCATTAGTAGCTCTAGTTGCCAAAGGAGGAACCACTCCAGACCTTGTTCTGGCAATGGGCATAGATGAAGTGACTTAATCACCAAAAGCGACGACGTTGTTTCTAGCATAACACTAATAAATCATGACAAGATGCCTTATTCACTCATTTGAGAACCAAAGCCTATAACTGAGCAACAGATACCAAGTCTTCACTAGAAGGTCAAAAAACAAATGGACAGGAAAAAGGGGAGGAGGGAGGGAAGAGGGGGGGGTGTCAAAGTACCACTTTGCTAAGATACAGAGTAACAGCTCTTTTCTTTGAAACTTAAAAAAAAAAAAGCAGTTTCTCCGTATTTCAGAAACAGCTCGACTTTAACCTTTATGTTAGGACCATCAGGGTATTTATTTGACCTGAGAATACCCTTATTTGAACATCAACCACTACATCTTAATCCATGCTAGTTGGGGTTGACTGTATGAATTCTCGTTATCAATTTAATTATATTACAATATTCAGTCAGTTAGGGTCCTCTAACATTAGCACTAACCATCTACCTCTGTCATCCAAGTGATGACAACATTTATCTATGGCATCAACCAACAGAATTTGGTAATGAGGTCCAGACAGGAAATGTTTTCTTGGTCCTTAGTCATTCATACCTTTTCCCCCTTGGTGGCTTATTTATTTCATTAACTAGCCGCTGTCTTGCTTCTTCTAACTCTTCCACCATCCCACCCAGAAATTCAATTACTTCAGGGACCAACATCAGAAGTCCATGCCTAACGTGAACATTACAGATAGCAACCTGCAAAATGCAGCAGCGATCAATATGAATATGGAAAAAGTGTTTGTGACGAACACTGTTCTTATCAATCTTCATCTTGCAGATAAGACTTTTAAAGATACTTGACAAACTAATAAACAACATGGTAATTGGTATTCCTTAAACCTTCAGTCCAGAAGGAGCCAGAACCTCGAGATCTTTTATAGGCCTGTACTCCATCCCAAACACACGCTGAATGCCATCAGTCATGGACAATTTCAGACACCTCTTTATTCCAGCAGCTGCTTTCTGGTACCTATCTCGAAGAGGACAACTGATATTCACAATCTCATCTACCTTGAGGGGGAAGGGGATGAAACACTGGAATAGTCAGAGTCACATTAAAGGTATAGATTAACCAAAATTAAGGAAGCTTCTGGTACATTAAAGTTAATTCCAAGAAGTGACATATTTAATTATCAACCTTTCCAAAATGGATTTAGTAAGCAAATGTCATGGAAAGAAATTATTAAGTGAATGAAATTTGATTTCATAAACCCAAGATCATGAATGAGCCCCTTCTCCCTAATTGCTTTTAAATTTAATTATTGTTTTTTGATAGATCAACATTTTTTATAAATTTTGCACTTTTTTGCTGGCTAAATGCTTGAAGCAAAGTCTTCTTGATCACTCCAGAACTTTCTGGTTTGGCACTTAATGTTCCTAGTGTTACAAACAAGAAACTAAAGTCTGTTTCTAATAGATAGATAGGAGGAGACAAAAGACAAAACAATTGAAGCTCTTAAATACCAAAACTAACTGATGTCTGTTTCCAACTCCTTGCTCAACAAACCCAATTCTAGAGGTACCTTCCAAAGAAATTTCAAAAACTATAAGCTACTCATCCATATGAATATTGAGCATGCTTTAAGAAATTTCTTCCTCAAAATAACAAAAACTAAAATATATAAATTCTACTCAATGCAAATTTAAAGAAGTCCCATCCCTTTTGGTTGCCCATAGTGAATTTTGCCTTCCTTTCAGCTTTATATTGTGATAAACCAATGTATTAGATAACTAAATAAAGTTATTGAAGTCAAGATTCATACAGGTACTTCTATTATAAAAAAATGCATATAGATACTTCAAACAAAAGTTAACTAAGATGTCAAGTCATAGCCTTTCATTTACAAACATGAAAGTCAAACTAATTCAATTTATAAAAGGCAAATTAACAAACAACTTAGGGTTTTTCAGCATTACAATGTGTTTTACAAATGTACTAAACCCCAGCAAGCTGAATAAGATCCCCAGTCTATATCATTTTGTAAGCGCAACACAGCAGATTACAGACAGAACAGAGGCTAGTATTTGCGGAATTGTAGAGTTGCTCCATCAGTAACTCGTGAGTTTCAAAGCATGAAAACAACCTCCTTGCAAAATGCAAGAGAAAGGCTACGTACTGTATAGCCATGTAGGAGGAGAAATTATCAAACATCTAGCAATCCCGTCACCCTTGCTGCCCATGTTCTTATTTGAGAGAAGACAAAAGAAAAAAAAGATAAACTACACTTTGTCCATATGGATAGTAAGTAATAATAGCATGGCACTTCGACTTCCATATGAGTAATTTTTTGCATTTCCTTTTCCCTTAAAAGTTTTAGATTTTGTATCAAGAAAGCAGTATGAGATAAGGGGCATTCCTAATTTTCCTTACTTCCACTCTCCCCTACCCTGTACTAGCCCGGGAGCACCTCATTGCCAGTAAAGCTTCAACTTTTTTACAGAAAATTATATATTGAACCCATAACAATGATAAACTTTATCAGCATTTAGATTTTCACTATACCTGAAGAACAAAGGGCCCTTTAAGATCAACCAAATGCAGCTTGTGCACATCCCTTGGAAGCATTCCTTCACCACAAAAATTCATATCCGAGTACAAAAACTGCTCGAAACAAAGTTTCGCCTTCGTCGAATCATCCAATCCCGAAAACCCTCTTACTGATCCTTCAAGTCCTCCAACACATGATTCTAACCATTCCCTCCGCAATCTTAACCCTAATCCCTCCAATACCCGACCAATACCACAATACGAAGCTAGTACAACTTCAGAAACGTCGATGTTTGGTTCACGATTAGGTGTAGGATTTTGATTGGGAGAATTTAGGGTTACTGATTGGAAGTTAGTAGAAGATTCTAGAATTTCCATTTCGATGTTGTTAGGGTTTTCATTTTCTTCATTGCCGCCGGAGAGTTGTTGAGGTTCTTCGTCGCCGTCGTCTTCTTCGTCGTCGGAGGAACAGATGATTTGGTGGCGTCTTCTGCTCATTGTTTTTCCCTGAAAAATTTTCCCTCCAAATTTTTTTTGTTTGGGTTTTTCAATTTTAGCTGCCATTTATTTTGGGGGAGGGAAGCAATTGGGCTGATTAGTGGGCTTTGGTTGTCTTGGGCCGGGTTTGTTTTTCGAGACCATTTGTTTGGGTCGATTTACGCAAATATCCCTCTCCTTTTATAGTTGTTATCCTTACGACCGACTCCTTTGGGTGTGAGGTGCAATCAACCACTTGAATTATTGACCCTTGCTTGCCCCATGAGTAAGGGTATGCATGATACTGTAGATACCAAAATACTATATCAAAATCAAAAGTTTTAATAATGTATTTTCAATATTGTGAGCCCGTTTGGTTTGACCAACTTAAAGCCCTTTTGTAGCTTTTGGACGTGTTTGTCTAATGCTAACTTTAAGCCATAAAGTTTTTAAAGTCAGTCAAAAATGAAAAGTTAGGATTCCTAACTTTTTTTTTCTAAGTGTTTAAAGTCATTTTCTTTGACCATGGAAATTACTTTTATATCCCTTATATTTTAACTAAATTCTCAAACTACCTTTTTTATTCTTTTAACCCTAAAATTCATATAATTTTCCTCATTTAAGCATTTTTATCCAAACACCCAACTGCTTATTTATAAAAATAACTTTCAGCACTTTAAAATTCTAAAAGCACTTCATACATAAAAGTTACTTTTTTAAGTCCATCCAAATGGGCTCTATGATAGTATTTGGTACGGTATTTAGTATTTATAAAAAAAATATCAAAATAATTAATATATATATATATATATTAGTACAAAAATAATTATTTAAATGTTGGAACTTTGACCGCTCTATCCAGAGCTACGTGGGTGCCACGAGGTTCTAAAAATTATGTTGTGTATATAGGGTAGATTTTATATATTTTTGTACGTATACTAATTTTGAACCACCTAAATCAAAGAGGAGAGATAGCTTAATGGTACTAGACTGTCCAACTTGGGCCTGGAAGATTTAGATCTTTTCATATTAGACTCCGTTTATAGATTTTTGTTTTCATAACAAATGTTGGGCTGATTGATTACTCTGACCATTATTTTCATTCTCTTGCTTGTAAGATCCACACTGTTCACATGTTATTCCATCACCTCAGTTCTTTATTTTTGTTTCAAATGATTTGTTAAACGCGAGATTCAAAGATGTTTGTTCGTTGTTAATCGATTAAGATTACAGAACATGTTTATGTTGTTGTTTTCTGTCCATGTTCATGTTCTTATATTTAATTATGGACAAATATAATTGTGTTATGAAATACAACAAAATAAGGAGGCTAGAGTAGAAGATAAGAAAGGAGAACAAAGGAGAAAACATTTGTTGTGTATTGCAGTATCTATATATCATCCTTACATTGAAGAAGAAGGTTATTTGTAGCCATATGTAAGTGGAGGAAAAACATTAGTTGCCCAATAAAAGAAAATAGAGGACTATCCACTAATGCAAATTGGATAACCATTAATTTGGTTGATAACACTCCCCCTTGGGTGTCCACGTAAAATGTATCTCATTAAAAACTTTACAAAAAATAATATACATAGTAGTTATTTTGAACCCCTATAAATGTTGTGCCTCGTTAAAACCTTATTAGGAAAAATCCAGTGGGAAAAAGCCTAATGAAGGAAAAAGAGTACACACATCTGATAATGCGCCTTGAGTGCTGCCTCATTAAAAACCTTATCAGGAAAATCCAGTGGGACAAAACCTTGGCTAAGGAAAAGAGTACAACGCGTATTTTGCTCCCCCTGATAAAAACATCACTTAATATCTCGAAGACGACGCATTTCAATTTTGTATCTCATTTTCTCAAAGGTTGAAGTTGGCAATGCTTTGGTGAACATATTTGTCAAATTGTCACTTGAACGAATATGTTGGACATCTATTTCACCCTTCTTTTGAAGATCATGAGTGAAAAAGAATTTTGGTGAAATATGTTTTGTTCTGTCTCCTTTGATGTATCCTCCCTTCAGTTGAGTTATACATGCGGCATTGTCTTCATACAATATTGTTGGAACGTCTCTTTTCAAAGAAAGACCACATGTTTCTTGAATGTGTTGAGTTATAGATCTTAACCAAACACATTCTCGACTTGTTTCATGAATGGCTATTATCTCTGCATGATTTGAAGAAGTGGCAACCATAGTTTACTTTGTTGAACACCATGATATAGCTGTACCACCACACGTAAGTAAATAGTTTGTCTGCGATCGACCTTTATGGGGATCAGACAAATATCTCGCATCTACATAACGAATCAATTGTGACGTAGATTCATTTGAATAAAACAATTCCATATCAATGGTCCCTCTGAGGTATCTGAATATATGCTTAATTTCATTCCAGTGTCTGCGCGTTGGGGAAGAACTAAATCTTGCTAACAAGTTTACTAAGAAAGCTATACCTGGTCTAGAATTATTTGCAAGATACATTAATGTACCAATTGCACTAAGGTATGGTATTTCAGCACCAACAAGCTCTTCATCATTTTCATGAGGCCGAAATGGATCTGTATTACTATCAAGAGATCTCACAACCATTGGGGTACTCAATGGATGTGCTTTATCCATATAAAACCTCTTTAAAATATTTTTAGTATATGTTGACTGATGGAAAAATATCCCATTTTTAAAATATTCAATTTGTAGACCAAGACAAAATTTTATCTTTCCAAGGTCTTTCATTTCAACCTCCTTTTTCAGACATTTTACTGCATTTGAAAGTTCTTTCGAAGTTCCAATAATATTCAAATCATCAACATATACTGCTATTATGATAAATTCAAATCCAGACCTTTTCATAAAGACATAAGGGCAAATTGGATCATTTTTATATCCTTCTTTTAGCAAATATTCGCTAAGACGATTGTACCACATTCGCCCTGATTGTTTCAACCAATATAAAGATTTCTGAAGCTTTATTGAGCAATTTTCTCAAGAATCTTTGTATGTTTCAGGCACTTTGAATCCTTCAGGAATTTTTTTAAAAATGTCGTGGTCCAATGAGCCATATAAATAGGCAGTGACCATGTCTATTAAGTGCATTTCAAGATTTTCATGAACTGCCAAATTCATTAGATACCTGAAGGTAATTGCATCCACCACAGGAGAATATATTTCCATATAGTCAATGCCAGGTCTTTGCGAAAAACTTTGGACTACAAGTCGTGCTTTATATCTTACGACTTCACCCTTTTCATTTTGTTTACGCACAAAAAACTATTTGTGCCCTACTGGCTTGACACCTTTAGGTGTTCGGATTATTGATCCGAAAACTTCACATTTTTTAAGTGAAGTTAACTCTACTTGAATTGCATAATTCCATCTTGGCCAATCATTTCTCTGTCTGCATTCATCGACAGATTTTGGTTCAAGATCCTTATCTTGTTGTATTATTTCAATGGCAACGTTATAAGCAAAAATATTATCGACCACAATATCATTTCAATTCCACCGTTTTCTTGTCGAGACATAACTTATTGAGATTTCTTCATTCTCATTATTTTCAGGTACTTGGATCTCCTTGGTGGTATCACCATTTGTTGTGTCTCTGGGCTCTTCTTGAGCAATTGCCTCCAAATTATGATCATCTTGATCATTTATTCCTTTCTTTTTTTGAGGATTTTTATCTTTGGAACCAACTGGTCTTCCACGTTTTAAGCGTGGCCTAGACTCATTTGCCTGAACAAGTTGTCCTACCGGGACATCAACTCGAACTTGAGCATTAGCAGCTGGGATATGCGATTTAGTAACCCGTGGAAGGTTAGTAAATGCATCCGATTGATTTACAATATTCTGCAAATAAATCATCTTTTGAACTTCTTGCTCACATTGATTTGTTCGAGGATCTAAATGAGATAGTGACAATGAATTCCACTCTATCTTATTTTTCAACTGCTTATGTTCTCCCCCTAATGTTGGGTACACTGATTCATCAAAATGACAATCAGCGAATCTTGCCGTAAATAAATCTCCAGTCATAGGTTCCAAATATTTTATAATAGAAGGAGATTCATACCCAACATATATTCCCAACCTTCTTTGGGGACCCATCTTTGTGCGGTGCGGTGGAGCAATTGGGACATATACCGCACACCCAAATATTCTAAGATGAGATATATTTGGCTTCCTTCCAAACGCCAACTGTAATGGAGAAAATTCATGATAATTTGTTGGCTTTATGCGCACAAGTGCTGCTGCATGCAAAATAACATGCCTCCATACTGAAATAAGAAGTTTTGTCCTCATTAGTAATGGTCTAGCTATCAATTGAAGGCGTTTAATCAATGATTCTGCTTGACCATTTTGAGTATGGTTATGAGCGACCGGATGCTCAATTTTTATTTCAACCGACATACAATAATCATTAAATGATTGAGATATAAATTCACCAGCATTATCAAGACGAATTGTCTTTATTGCATAATCTGGAAATTGTGCTCTTAACCTTATAATTTGAGCTAACAATCTCGCAAAAGTCATGTTGCGAGTTGATAATAAGCACACATGTGACCATCTTGTAGATGCATCTATCAAGACCATATAATATTTAAATGATCCACATGAAGGGTGAATTGACCCATATATATCACCCTGTATACGTTCCAGAAACGCAGAGGATTCAATCCCAACTTTAGTTGCTAATGGTTTAATAATCAGTTTTCCTTGGGAACAAGCAACACAAGAGAATTCCTTAGATTGAAGAATTTTCTGATTCTTCTAAGTGTGTCCATGTGAATTCTCAATAATTCTGCGCATCATATTATAACCGGGATGGCCCAACCGGTCATGCCAAATGATAAAATCATTAGAATCAGTAAACCTTTTGTTTACAATGACATGTGATTCAACATGACCAATATTTATATGGTACAATCCAGAAGAAAGTGCAGGTAACTTTATTTTCTTCTCCATATTTATTGTAGTAATATAAAGGTATTCAACGTTTTCTTCATTTGCAGTCTCAATATGATAGCCATTTTGGCGAATAACCTTGAAACTTAACAAGTTTCTTTGAAACTTACTACAATATAATGTATTATCAATTACCAATATCGTTCCTCCAGGTAGTAATAAGCCCGTTTTTTCAGAGCCTTCAATTAATTTTGTACTATCGGATATTGTATTGACATATGCCTTTTTCATAATCAAATGACAGAAATATTTCTTTTCTTTTAATATTGTATGAGTTGTGGCACTATCCAAAAGACACATATCTCCATTATTCATCTTGGATCCAATTGAAGACTAAAGAATTTATTTATCTGATATAGAAGTTAATTTTCTGAAAAATTAGAACTTCGTGATGATAACGTGTTATGAAATACAACAAAATAAGGAGGCTAGTGTAAAAGATAAGAAAGGAGAACAAATGAGAAAATGTTTGTTGTGTATTATAGTATATCTCTATCTTCTTTACATTGAAGAAGAAGGCTATTTATAGCCGTACGTAAGTGGAGGAAAAACATTAGTTGCCCATTAAAAGAAAATAGAGGACTATCCACTAATACAAAGTGGACAACCATTAATTTGGTTGATAACAAAAATGCAGTTGTTACCATATTTGCTTCTAAACAATGGATACAATTGATTGCTCATAACTTGTATTTTATTATTGCAAAATAAAGACCCGAAATCAGAACATGTATGGTAGGTAGATACTGAACAAAGTTCACTAAGGGACAGTCTTGCAACAAAACACCACAATTTGAACCATAATCCACGAATTTAATCTCAATGATCCTATTTGGTCATTATGTGACCCAAAAACAGAAAAGGACATTAGCGGTGTGTTTAGTAACAACTTATTTTCTGATTCTGGCTGCCAGAACATATGTTTTAGTGAAAAAATTTCGTTCACAATAATGATCTGATGAATAATACTCATAACCTCTATAGGATTCATGCCGGTTTTTTTTAGAATTTAAGAATTAGGAATCAAAAAATAAGAATTCATAATTTTCTCAATTTATTTTTATGTGTATTAGTTATCAATTTTTAAAAATATGATTAATCAGATATTTTTACTCCAAATTTTTTGTTAGCATTCGTAATGACCTAGTAAATAAATAAAAAGAAGGATAGGTCTTGCCGACGCTTAGTCTTTTTCCAATAAAAAAGTCTTCTGCAGGCAGTAAAGCCGCGTGACACAAAAAAACAAGTGTATATTGAGAATCAACACCACCTGTACACTGTAGAACTCACCGTTTTCTCTGAAAAAATCGGCCCCCTTTTCCACTAAAAATCAAACTTTCTTGTACAAAAGTTCTCTTTACTTGGTAAAGAAAAACTCCTTTTGGTGAATTTGAAGAAAAAAAAAAGCAGTTAATTTGGTGGTGTATTCAAAATGTTAGCTCAAGTGCAGCTTTTGTTCATGGTGGTGTTCTTGGAAATGGGGTTGATTTTGATGTTTCTTTTCAGAACCCCTTTGAGGAAACTGATAATTATGACTCTTGATCGGGTTAAAAGAGGGAGTGGACCGTTGATTGTTAAATCTGTAGCAGCTACTGTTCTTGTGATCATGATTTATACTGTTTATTCTATTAAGGAATTGCAGTCTCGTCCTGTTGATTCTGTAAATCCTACTGATCAAATCCTTCTTGCTCATCAAATTCTTGAAGCTGCTCTTATGGGTATGTTTCCTTTTTGCAATTTTTGAAGTTTTTTGGGGGTTGTTTGTAGAGTTTCTTCTATTGTTAATTCATGGGTATGCTCCTTTTTGCAATTTTTGTACCTTTTTTTGGGTTGTTTGTAGAGTTTCTTCTTATGATTAGTTCATGGATATGTTCCTTTTTTGCAAATTTCGAACCTTTATTGGGTTGTTTGAAGAGTTTTTACTAATGATTACTTCATGGGTATGGATGTGAGAGGTTGGCTTGGGTGGTTTTATCGAAGGAGAGGCAGACCGAAGAAGTATTGGGGAGGTGGCACACAGTTTCAACTTATCAAGGATAAGGATATGATATAAGATAGGAGGTTGTGTGAAATAGGATAGAAGGTTAGTAGGTAATAGTCCGTTGTCTCACTATCCGTCAATAATAAAGTCTTAGTATTGCTCGGGTAGTTTCTTGCCTTCGATTTCTGATACCTTTTGGTGATTCATGTACTTCGATTATCATATTATTTAGTTGTAGTTATTCGATTATCAAATTATTTAGTTGTTGTTACCCCTCATGATGCTTTGTTATGCTTTCATTGCTGCTACTTCTTTTGGAATGCTTTGGACTGTTTTTTTGAATCGAGGGTCTATCAAAACTAACCTCTACTTTTAAGGTAGGGGAAGGTCTGCGCATACTCTACCTCTCCGAACACTCTACCTCTCTAGGCTATACTTTGTGGTACTACACTGAGTTTGTTGTTGTAGTTCATGGGTATGTTTCTATTTGCATTTGTTTGGTGTTTTTTGAGTTGTTTGTAGTATTTCTTTGTATGATTGTTGTTGTTGTTGTCATGGTTATGTTCCTTTTTGCAAATTTTGAACCTTTTTTGGTTGTTTGTAGAGTTTCTTCTTAAGTTCATGGGTATGTTCATTTTTTGCAATTTTTGAACCTTTTTTGGGTTGTTTGTAGAGTTTCTTCTTATGATTAGTTCATGGTATGTTTCCTTTTTGCAATTTTTGAACCCTTTTTTTTTTTTTGTAGAGTTTCTTCTTATGATTAGTTCATGGGTATGTTCCTTTTTGCATTTTTGAACCTTTTTTTTTGGGCTGTTTGTAGAATTTCTTCTTATGATTAGTTCATGGGTATGTTACTTTTTGCAATTTTTCAACCTTTTTTTGCGTCGTTTGGTAGAATTTCTTCTTATGATTGATTCATGGTTATGTTTCTATTTGCATTTTTTTCGTGTTTTTTGAGGAGTTTGTAGAATTTCATTTATGATTAGTTCATGGGTATGTTTCTATTTGCATTTTTTCGGTTATTTTGAGCTGTTTATAGAATTTCTTTTTTGATCAATCGATGGGTATGTTTCTTTTTGCATCTTTTAAAACATGTTTTCGGTTGTTTCCTGAGTTCCCTTTTTATGGTTACTTTGAGAAGCAAAGTGAACAAGTTAGGATTGAGTGTGATGCCATGATTTATTTAATTGGAACATTTGGGTATGTTTAGCAAAATCTCTGTTCGTGATTCCTTTGGTTACTAGTTCTCAAGTTCCATTCAGGTTCCAGTACAAAAGGATAAAGACTTCAAGGGCGGATTTTGTTTTTAGGCAGCAAGAGTCACTGGAATCACTGTTGTTGACTTGAACTGTATCTATAGTTGAACAATTTTTAAATAAATACTCCCTCCGTTATCCTACATTCCTTTTTTAACAACTCCTAATTTCAACTTTCCGCTTGACATGTTTAAAACCACAAGATTAAAGGACATTTTGATACATTTGACACATCTTTAATTTAAGACCACAAGATTTAAAAGTCTTCTTTACTTTCTTAAATTCCTTGTCAAGTCAAAATAGGACAAACAAATTGAAACAGAGGAGCATATGTTTATACTGAACTTCATTGCCACTGATGTAGATAGGGTGGAGCTTAAAGCACACAGGAAGAATGAAAGAAAGGATGGGGGAATATGTAGTATTGATGATCAAATGTCTAGAATGCAGACCCAAACATTCGGGGCTTGGATCTTTGCTCTAATCAATTAAATTATCAGAACTCAAGAAGAATTAGATAGAATTAGGGTAGTAGTAATAATAGAATCCAAGTAAGAATTCAATACCAAATTGATGCAAGCATGTAATGAAGATTCATGCTTAGACTTGACTGTAGCATCGAAGAAAGTATTGAGGGGAATCTCATAGAAGATATCATAGTTCGAAGCAGTTCAACTATCCAGTAAGTTCCTAAGTAGAAGCCGAAGAAGGCAGTGGGCGTCTCCCAATATCTCAGGAGAGAGTTTTCTTCAACCTAATGCTTGGCACCAACCTTTAGTTCTGCGGCAGAACTTCTTTCCAATCTTTTTGCTGAGTGCGGGTCTCTCTGTTAATAGCAGGACTATGATCCTATGCCCAGCAGGGTATTATAAAAGACATTGGACTTTGCACATTCCGGGAGGTTTCTGAATTGGCCAGATGAACACATCTGGAGTGATATGTTCACCTCAATTGTTTAGCTGCTGCTTAAATATTTCCAGTTGCTAAAATACCTTGCGCTGGTTACATTAGCATCTCAAGCTTCTCTTCCTGATGACTATGAATTACTTTTGATTAGATAGGATAACATCCACATGGGTTGCGATGGGTCTCTAAACGAGCTGTTCTTCATTTGTTTTTTCTTCAAAGTTTGAGCCCGTAACAAGTTAATTACTTCAAGCATCGTTACAAGCTAATCTTCCTTATAGGTCTAAATTAGCATTCTTTGGCTCCAAGCTCTCTTGTATTAAAATCCTTCCATGGAAAGATTCTCCCCTACCTGAAGTTCGCATCAGCCACAAAGTAGTAGTGGGTGTAGCAGTAATTTGGAGCCGTTGATAAAATTTAGATTCGACCTGGTTTAGAGATTTCTTAAAGAAAAGATTTTATATTTCTAGATGCGAACGTCTTAAAGATGGTCATGTTGTGTGTCAAGCTCGTTAAAAGGGAACCTTCTTTTTTAGGGAGTCGGAGACGATCGAAGAGGCAGCAAAATAGGAACTTTTGATCAGGGAGAGAGGGTGAGGGGAAGGAGCGGTAAAGAAGTTACAAAGTTGCTGGAATGTGCATCTCTTCAACTAAAACTGAGCATACATATTCTCTGATTGGAGAAATGGCCCTTAAGGAGAAGATCTTATGAATGCTTAAAGAGTTTTAATGAGACAATTTATTAAGAGGGGAACTGGAAAAATAGTATCATTAGGACATCTAGTTTGGTGGATCAGAATCATGCCTGAGGGCTGAAGAATCGATTGAAGAATTGTTGTGATTCTGCTTGCTAAGTTCATTTACTCACCTTGTTAAGAGTTGGTGGTTCTCTGAAGCTGCTTTGCGATGCACTTCTTCAAGCAAGGTGTGACGCAGGAATTTTCAGAATGTTATTGATTTTATCTTTTTCTCCAGCATGGCATATGATACTATGGAACATGAAAGAGTATATGTTTCCAACACCACCAATTGTCTAAATATTGCTTCCAAACTGCTGGTACTATGTAAAGTGTAAACCCTGCCCCTCCAAATTTTTCTGTTTGATTTGATTACACAGTGTAAAACAGAGAAAAACTAGGGCACCTATATTGTTTTTGCTACCTAATACTGTTAGGGGTCGTTTGGTTTGAATACAAGTTATGATGAGATTAGTTATGATGGGATTAGTTATGATGGATAAGTTATGCTGAGATTATTTCTTATTGATTGTTTGATTTTTTGTATTCGAAACAATATGTATACAAAAATACCCTTCACTTTATTTAGTATTTTATATTTTCTTTGCAAGCTTTAGTTATTCATTCTTAAAAATAAAAATTTCATCATATTTAGCTTAAATATTTTTGTGTGTACATTCTCATAATGGTAGCATATGTATTTAAAAATAAAATTTTCATCTTATTTAGCTTAAAAATAGAACTTTCATCTTAAATTTGTTAAAGTAAAAGAGAATTTATTATTTACATCACTTCATTTAAGCACATATCACTCTTAAATTGTAAAATACTAAGGTTTTCATTTTAGTTGATATATAAAATGCAAGCTTTCAAGTGACTAAAAAATTATAAAATTAAAAATATGTAATTTAGTAGTAGAGAAATCAAAACATAAATAAACATAAAAATTAGTCAAATAAATAAATATATTAATATTATATTTGTATAGTCTAATTTTTTTAATAAAAAAATATAAAGAATTATTATAAAAATAAGGAGTAGTGAAGATTGTAAATGTTATTATACATGGTATTAAAAATAATGTGAATATACATGAATGTGAAAAATGATGTATAAAAAGGGTATAAAGGGATATTTTTGTCATTTTCTCTATTTTATCCCGGGATAAGTTATCTCGGGATTACTATACCGCCCAAGAGGAGGGATAACTTATTCCGGTATTAATTATTAGTCCCGGGATAAGTTATTCCGAACTTGCCAACCAAACGACAAATTAAGTGGCACTATAATTTAATTCCGGGACTATTTGATGTTACCAAACAACCCCTTAAAATATGATATTGGAGAGACTTGAATACAAGATGGAGGGAGTTCTATGTTTACGGGGACTGATATGTTTGTTTCTCAGCTCTTTCTTGTTGTCCACCTTTTCTCTACCCCTTTTGTCTTTTGGTGCGTCTCTTTTGTGAGGATTGCTATGGACACTAGCCGAATGCTCATGACATAGAGAACTGTCATGAAAGGTCTGGGTGATTGCAGTATATTTGGCCTGTAAATAGATCCGCTTAAGGTAGTGAAGTGAGCCATTAGCTCAATTTCCGTATCTAAATCCTTAGCTCAGCTAAGGAATCAAGCACCCAACCCAAGTTGATGGGACAGATATCTAGCTTTGGTGGAGTTATCAGGCAAGTATAGGCGAATTAATGAAGGGCATAAAAACACCTGTACACAAGAAGTACACCAAAAAGTAGAAAATCTTTCAAAAAGACGTGGTTTTCTACAAAAGTAGGCCAATCTCCTATTCTAGTAGGAATCTCGTGGTTGCATCTTCATTTGGATCTGCATGTGGAAGTCTTATTATCTGAGTAGAGAGTTGCCCAAATATGAAATTTATAGTGATGTACTGTTATTCACTGATTTTCGCTGTATACCTTCCACTAATGATCGATTTGTCTCTCCGCCCATGACTAGATCAGCCCAGTGTGAGTGCTGGAAATGTTCTTACCTTTTTTGTTTGTATGCTCATACATGCTGGGTATATGGTGCTTTAGGAATAGTATTAACCTTCACCTGCAAGGCGTTGCGATGGAATTTTGTGGTTATTTGAGCTGTAGGCTCTGTTACATGGGTTCTTTTTTCTCTTTCTGCGTTGGTGTACCGTGTTGATAGGGTGAGATAAGGGTGTGGATGCTATGTGCAGATTCTTCAAAATAGACCAAGAATTAGCAAAATTGTGGCACACCGATACCATCAACCCTGTACCCAATGTGAACCTGGGAACAAATTTGTGTAACATAGGTTATAGTGTCGCACCTTGATCTACCCCAGCACTAGGGCCTCTGCTGAACAGCAAAATGTTCCCTCCCTTGGCCATAAATTTGCACAAGATCGAAAGGCGCTCAAGCCACAGCCATAGGGAGTATGACGGATCTTCCAGTTCTGGATAATTAGTTGTGCACCTTATTCTGGATCCTTAAATGTTCCAGATGTGATCTCTGTCATCTTTTTCAAATATATGATCTAGTGATGACACACTGCCTTGATAATTATTAAATGCATAATTAAGAAGATATGGCTGGTAGATTTCTGATTCCATGGCTTAGTCGTCATCTGTTTGAAGCAAGTTTCTGCATAACGGGGTTCAAATGCTTTTAAATTCTTGCAGGATTCTCTCTATTCCTCGGACTGATGATTGACAGGCTACACCATTACATAAGGGAGCTTCGTTTACTAAGGAAGACCATGGAGGCCGTGAAGAAGCAGGATCGTGCATTGGACAATGGCAAGAACGGTGAGGCCAGTACCTTAAGGGATGAAATCTCCTCCTTGAGGAACAAGATAAAACACCTGGAATCAGAATCCGAGGCAAAAGAAAAGGAGGTGCAATCTCAGAGAGCAAATACTGATTCTCTTAAGGGTCAATCTGAAAAATTGCTGCTTGAATACGATCGGTTGGTGGAAGAAAATCAGAATCTTCGAGGCCAATTGCAATCAGTTGACCAAACTGTGTCACATTCTGATAGCAAGAAGAACACATAGGAAGGATAACATGCATCTGTTTTGTCTATCCACTCTAATAGTTGTCTTGAGAATTTTGGTTCAAGAAGTGTGTTGTGTTAGCTTGTCTTTGCCATCTTTGATAGATTCTTGTAAAATTGTGTCTATATTTTCATCATCTTCGATGTCTCGATTATCCTAAACCACCACTCCTCTGTTCTGTCATTCACGGTGTTTGAAGCTGTGTTTGTGTTCTTGGAGGGGTGATTATGTAGTCATATTCCGCTGCTGTTAATCATCATGGTAAATTGATGTGGTTTGGTTTGAACACTGAGTGAGTAAATATTTTGTGAGTTTTGCGTACATTGTGACGATGACGTTGCAATGTATGCCATCTTCTATAACAATATTATCTCTTAACAATGGCCTATAAAATTTACTTTGTGCTAAGGTCTAATCACATGTCCAAAATTTTGTTGAAGTACATTAGTAAGTTTTCTAGTTGGAGTTTGTATTAGTAAGTTTTTTTGGTTGGGAGTTTTCCCTTATCTCAACTCCATTGAAAAGTATGAAGAAATGAGGAAATAGTCATTTCTATATCGTTAATTAAAGATTAGCCATCGTTTTGAAAGTAAACAAATTTAACTACTCTTCTACAAGTGGAATAAATAAATAAATCAGAATTCAAAGTTTAAATATATGAATTTTCCATCATAAGCTATAGCTTGTTGTAGTTATTAGGTTGGGTGCCTTTGGCAATGCGGACATGAGTGGTGTATGGTTATTGTCATGAGTGGTGTATGGTTATTGTCAGTTTGTGTCGTTAGATGTTGAGTTTGGGTTAAGTTCTGCAACGAGCGTAATAGACTGTTGTCCCGATGATAAGTTGAAGGCAAGATTGTCGGTGATAAGTCAGAGGAATGTGAGGATGACGTCAAATCATCATGCCCTGTGCGACACACATGCTACAATGGTTGGGACAAAGGGTTACGATTTTGCGAGAGTGAGCTAACCTCAAATAAATTTATTAATATAAATACAAAATCTAAGTAAAAACTACTTAATATTGTAGCGCCACCCTTGCTGCTTAGAAAAAATAAGAAAAAAATAATTTATTTTATTTTTAAAATTATTTCTTTATTCTTTTCTTTTCACCTTGTATTAATATATTCCTATACTCCACTCCCCTGCAAAAAAAAAAACATTTAAAAATATGCACGCTGAGATCTACGTAAAAATGATTCTTCATTCATCTTTTCCCACAAGCATTTGATTTTACGTAAAGGTTAGTAATTTCTTCACCAATTAATTTAGTTTTCATGAAATTATTATAAAAAAGAATTGCATGAAAAAATTGGTTTACTCATCAAAGATTGTATATTTTTATTTTATTTTAGTGATTGAATGATCAAATAATCTCAATCTACATTGTCGTGTTGTTGGTTTTGTTTCTGGATTTTACGTATTTTTTTCGTGAAATTTCAGTTTTCTGCTCAGTGAAGTAGGAATTGATTTACAAAAATCATAGTTGAATAAGGAAAAAAAAATGTCTAGTTTTGTTGGTGTTGTTGTTTCTGATCAATGGCTTCAGAGTCAATTCACTCAAGTCGAGCTGCGTGGCCTCAATTCCAATGTACGTCAACTTTCTCCGTTTCAGTTTGTTTGGTTGGTTTTGACTTGACAAATGTCTAGTACTTTTGATGCGGTATATAACTTAATGTGTAGAAATTCATTGAAATTACAAGAAATATAGTAGGTATGATCTCGGAACTTTTGAAGTATGATGGATTCAATAGTACGAATCTTAAAAGCTGAACCCAAAGAGCTTAAATCCGTAGAGTGAAATGGTTATAGATAATTTATATAGTCAACCTTAATTAGTATGTGAAGTTTGTCAATAGAGTATTATGTGAAGTTTGTTTCTCCTTTTGACATACTACAACAATAAGAACAATTTCGCCTCAATAACAAGCGAGTCAGGGTTGGCCAAATGAATCCTCACTGATCATATCACTCTATTAAAGCTCATTTCAAACAAATACACTTTTAGGGGGCTAATAGGCCGCTCATTTAGTTGGAGTGTGTATTCGATTTATCTGGACAACTTTAGGGTGCATTTGATGTCATTACCCTATTTTCTACTGGCATATAAGTTTGTTTCTCATTTTGACATGCTTGATTTAATTTGTTACAGTTCCTATCTGCAAGAAATCCATCTGGGAAGGTCACATTGGGAGATCTACCACCTGTGATGTGCAAACTTAAGGCCTTCCACGATATACTAAATGAGGACAATATTAAGGCAATATTGAGCGAGTCATCTTCTGACATGAGTGAAGAAATTGGTTTTGAATCGTTCCTTCGGGTGAGAGAGATAATTTCAATGCACAGTTGTTTTTCAACTTTTACTACAAAATATCGTTTGGTTCTTCAAAAGAATGAACAACTTTGGGCTCTGAAGAAGAATTGAATAGATAATCTTAAGATGTCATGGCTAGTTAGAGTTCAGGTTTCGTGAAGTTACTCTGATATTTATGCCTAGAAGCTACCTTTCATTTTCCTTGCATCATTATCGCGAGTCCTTTAGTGTTGTATGGAAATGAATGCAACATAGATCTTAGGTGAAAGTCTTGGTGGCTATTAGTCTTTTGAATTGTGTAGGGGGTCGCGAGCTTAAGATGCACTCCTCTATCTCTTCTTGGTTATCCAAGTTTGTGTTTAGCTGGTTAGGCATATCTAAATCTACAAGCACGAGCTACAGAAAAATTAGGTGATTCAAAAACGTCCTCCTCTTTCCTCAAGGCAACGACAACCACACTCCGTCACACCATTAGTGAATCTGAAAGAAGCTCATATGTTGCCCACATCAACAGCTTTCTCAGAGATGATTCATTTTTGAAGGATTACCTTCCGATAGATCCATCTACCAATCAACTGTTTGATCTTGCAAAGGATGGTGTTCTTCTTTGGTAAGTGTAAACATTCTTGGACATTTCATGTTTCTACTTAATCAATTTTCCATTCATGTAACTAAATCATTTTGTTGCAGTAAGCTCATAAATGTTGCTGTCTCCGGTACAATAGATGAACACGCTATCAATACCAAAAAGGTTCTTAATCCATGGGAAAGGAATGAGAACCACACCCTTTGCCTCAATTCCTCAAAGGCCATTGGTTGTACAGTGGTCAATATTGACACACAGGATTTAATCGAAGCAAGAGTATGTGAAGTCTATGGTAGTTAATTACTACTAGAATTTTCTTACATAACATACTATCATCAATACGAAAGATGCTGAAGTTTCTTTTGTTGTTCTTATTCTCTTAGCCTCATTTGGTTGTCGGTTTGATTTCTCAAATTATCAAGGTATTTACTATTTTTATTATATTTTGTCCATGTTCTTGTTAGATACATTGGAATTTCACCAACTCTTTTCTACTATTGTTCTTGTGGAACATCAGATACAATTATTAGCTGATCTCAATCTGAGAAAAACTCCACAACTTGTGGAGTTGGTGGAAGATAGCAAGGTTTGTAATAGGTTTCGTGTTTTACCTCTTTGGTGCTTCTGTCAAAAGTTTTGTGCACTTTACTGTTTGTGCTAGATTACGTAATATCAGTAACATTTGCAGGAAGTAGAGGAGCTTATGAGTTTATCTCCAGAAAAGGTTTTACTAAAATGGATGAATTTTCATCTTAAAAAAGCAGGCTACAAGAAGGAGGTTACAAATTTCTCAAGTGACTTGAAGGTAAGAAATCATGTATCTGTTGTTATGAAATTATGTTTGAAAGAATTGGTAACGTTATAATTCCCTATGATAGTTTTCATTTTTCAAAAGTAAGTTTACACTTGGATTCTTTTTAGTATATCTTGCAAAATGATCCCAGAGCTTCCGATCCAAATCTATTCCGATGATCTGGTTTTTGATCTCTATATTTGCTTGTAGGACGGAGAAGCCTATGCTCATTTGCTCAATACTCTTGCACCTGAACATGGTATGTCCAACACATTAGATACAGAAGATCCAATTGAAAGAGCAAACTTGATTCTTGAGCAAGCAGAAAAATTAGATTGCAAAAGTTATGTAACTCCAAAGGACATTGTTGAGGGCTCAGCAAACCTAAATCTTGCATTCGTTGCACAAATATTTCAACATAGGTTAGATTAAGCATTTCATTGATCCGATAACCTGAAATTGTTTGAGTAACATTTTTGAGTGATGGCGATCCTTTACTTCAATTTTTGTATTTTGAATCATGTTCATAATCCCACTGCATTGCAAAGATATATGGCTAAAACTCCTCAAGCTGAAAGTTGAACAAGCCTAACCACTCTCGAGCTACTTCAGTTTTCTCGGTTTATCCCATATTTGTATCCCCTTTTTCAAACTATTTGGCAGGCTTTGTTTAAGCTGAGGGTCTATTAGAAACAACCTCTCTATCTCTACGAGGTAGGAATAAGGTCTGCATACACTCTACCCTCCTTAAACCCCATTTGTGGAATTACACTGAATATATTGTTATTGTTATTGGTTAGAACTAGAAAAAGATGAGGTAAAGCACATGGAAACAATCAATCAAGCAATACTCAAAAGTTATTCATGCTCAGTATATATTAGAGATTTAGTTTCCTTGAGTTCACCTTTTTTCGAGAGTCCTCAATTCAGCGATTTTGCTTATTCTGAATTCTTGTTGCTTTAATATCTTTCATTTTACTTTCTTCAACTGCATGACATCTGACCATTTCATTTGGTGAATATGAAGATAGTGATCATAGGTACTTGTTTTCCTAGCTCTGATGCTCATTTTCATGTGATGGTTAATGCATAACTACATGTTTCACCTCTTTCGTCGCGAATTTGCAATTTGATATCATTACCTATTTTGAAATTATATGACCTCTCCTTTGTGGAACTATTAGTGAGTTTTACTCTGGTATAGGAATGGATTGACAGCGGACACCAAAAAATTGTCTTTTGCTGTGATGATGGAGGATGATGCTCAAACTTCTCGAGAAGAAAGATGCTTTCGGTTGTGGATTAACAGTCTTGGAATTGATACATATGTGAATAATTTATTTGAGGACGTAAGGACGGGGTGAGTTATTTCTTCTTGCCTTCTTGATTGATGCACTTTCAACTCTACAAATGTTGCTTGGCGTTCCTATTATGCAGGTGGGTTCTTTTGGAGGTACTGGACAAAATTTCACAAGGATTAGTTAATTGGAAACAAGCAACAAAACCTCCAATTAAGATGCCATTTAGAAAAGTTGAGAATTGCAACCAAGTCATAAGCATTGGGAAGGAACTGAATTTCTCCCTTGTAAATGTAGCTGGAAGTGATATTGTACAAGGAAACAAGAAGCTTATACTAGGTAATATGATACTATCTGAACCTCAGCTTACTCCTAAGTCCCAAGTTACCTAAACTTCCCTATTTCATGCTTTTGTATGCTAGTTTTTGTTCCGTTACTATCTGTTGTTTGCTGTTTTTATTATTATCTGTTGTTTCTTGTACATCCGTTACTTCTTTTTCTGGACTGCTTTGAACTGTTTTTTCTTGAGCCGAGGGTTTACCAGAAACAACCTCTCCATTTTTGAGGTAGGGGTAAGGTCTGCGTACACTCTACCCTCCCCTCAGCTGACCTTACAACATGTTGTTGTTGTTTTACACCTGCAAAATGCTATCCCGGTGTAAGATGGTGCATTTTTCACAGGATATGTACAATATTTGTTACTTTTCATCCATGTCAAGTTGAATTTTCTCACTATCATGATTAGTTCAAAAACTTGTCCTATCTGAGAAAACAAAAGGAAAAAAGAAGAAAGGTTTCATAGATATTAGAGAACTTGAAAATATGCATAACGATTATGTCTCTACTCTTAATGCATCATTTTCCTTTCCTATAATTGAACTTAAAGATATATCACTCGACAATAGTTGTCCTCTAATTTAATATCAGCTATACACATAGTCATCTTAATAATCGTGCATACTAGCACGACTTGCTATCTTATTTATGCATTTCACATGTTCCTAAGGACTACACAAAACGTTGAGTTTCAATCTGTACAACAGGTTTTGATTTGGTTCATTATTGTTTTCGAAAGCATGCTCAGCCTGATCAAATAGGTGTTAGTTTGTGTAAACATACAGTGAGCATCCGATAAAAACTAAACTTCTGTTCAACATATGCAAATTAGCACTTTTTCTTTCTCGTAAGGACGATGATCTACACCATAAACATGTAACAATGTATCTCAAAAGTTTGTTATGCATAATTTTATGATTTGAAATGTGAGAATCATTGTGTTGTCCTCCAGCTTTTTTGTGGCAGTTAGTGAAATTTTCAATGCTCCAACTGTTGAAAAACTTGAAATTTCATGCCCTTGGAAAGGAGATAACAGATGCTGACATACTAAATTGGGCAAACAGTAAAGTTAAGAGTGCAGGGAGAAGATCTCAAATCGAAAGCTTTAAGGTGATGAACAAAACTTTGAACCCTGCTATCATCAGTTTCTATTGCCATGACATCTGAGATATATTGTTTTGTTAGGACAAAAATATATCAAGCGGGAAATTCTTTCTCGAACTTCTATGCGCTGTGGAGCCAAGGGTCGTCAATTGGAGCCTCGTGACCAAGGGTAAAACTGGTACGTAAAGAGTTCGTACACTCTTGAATCCATCCCAGTAAAAAAGATTGTCTTATTGGAAAACTGAGAAGCAAAGATTTCCTTATCTTTTTGGGAGGTGTTAGGAAAGGCATAATACATAAGCAGACACTCAAACTTGGCCTAAGCTGGCAAGTAAACACTCCAACTATGAGTATGCATATCTCGACACCTCAACCTCATCTCCACTGTGTCAGTTGAACACTCAACTTATAAAATGATCTCGACACTTCCAAAATTTATGTGTCATGTCAGTGTCATGTGTCCATGAGACACAGTGGGGACGAGTTGGAGTGTTCAGTTGCCAATTGAGATTAAGTTGAGGTGTCTAAATGTGCGCTCTCAAAGTTGAAATGCTTCCTTGCCAACTGAGGCCCTCTGTTTATGTATTATGTCGTTAAGAAAAGTCTGAACACTTATCTTTTGCTTTGGCTTTGAAGAAACTACTAATGTCTCTGAATGCATAGCAGATGAGGATAAGAAGCTTAATGCAACTTATACAATCAGTGTAGCACGGAAACTCGGGTGCTCCATCTTCTTATTGCCAGAGGATATAATAGAGGTAAGAGATCAGATTGAAAAAATTGCGTGCTTGTGCTTGCAATTTAGTCATCTATATTTCTTGTTTACAACTTTTAGATGAGATGATCAACACACATTAACACTTAGGTTAGTCTAATCTACTTAAAGATATACCTATGAAATTAGTCATCTACATTTCTTGTTTACTGCTAGTATTTCATATCGAGGAAGAGATGTTTGCAATTCTTCGAATGGACTTAAAGGCTCGTTGATGGAACTAAAAACTCGACTGTAGTCTAGCATTTCTATTAGTTCCATGTAATAGCACAACCATTGCCACTTTGCTTCATATCAACTAGATAATTCCTTGGTTATCAAACTTCAATGGACCATATCATGTTTCTATCAACCTTTTTTCTTGAAACTAAATCAACTTTTACCACTCAGGTGAACCAGAAGATGATGCTGACACTTACAGCAAGCATCATGTACTGGAGCTTGCAAAAAAAGACTGAAAATTCAGAGTCCAACACTGCAGAAAATGCCGGTTCGGATGCATCTCCAGCAGCAGCCTCTGATGGTGACATTGCTTCCATAACTTCTGAAGTCGAAAAGGAGGCAGAGGAAGAAAGATAGAATTTGAAGAAAAGAAATAGATACACAAAAAAAATTCCAAGGTTTCTTTCTGATGTGGTCCTCAGTTTTGCTTTCAAGAGGACATGTCAAGTGAAGTTGGTTAATAGGGCAATTTTTTTTTTCTAGTAACCATGTGGTATTCGGTACTCACTAGCCCGACTAATCCAAATTCTGGTTGTGTAAGAGGCGCCCATAAGGTGGGGAAGAGCTCCCTCCCTACCCTATTTAGGATTTTCTGGTAAAGGATCGAGGGATCCTGTCCATCCCACCACAACTCGTGACAATTATATATATGGTAGTACCTTAGATGCATTCTTGGGGAGCCTTGACGTAACTGGTAAAGTTGCTGCTATGTGACAAGGAGATCACAGATTCGAGCCATGGAAACAGTCTCTTGCATAAATGTAGGTTAAGACTGCGTACAATAGATTCTTATAGTCCAATCCTTCTCTAGACTCCGCGCATAGCGCGAGCTTAGTAAATTTACGAGAAGTAATTGTACTTCCTTATAGAATCATTTGGCTCCTTGCATTTTAAATATACAACTATTTTGTTCCCATGTGAAACTCATATGAGTTTCAAAATGTTCATCTTAAGCCAGTTTCAGTGGATCACACTGCAATATAATGGAATAAAATTTCTCTTTTTCTCCATATTTTTTTGTTTTGTATTTACACTGCCGCATTAAATATGTACTATTGTGAGAGGCAGATTCAAGATTAGAATAATTGAGTTTGAGAAAGTTTATTATTACAAATTAAATGAATTTCTTAACACAAATACAATGTTCAAGTCAAAGCTATTGAATGTTGCTGAATCCGTAACTTTAATGGTAGATACACCCCTCAATATGTCATGATAATTATATTAAATCAAATTTACATTTCTTATGCTATTGATCTTTTATCTCATACAATAATTAAAAAGAATACCATAGTGGATTCATTAAGTAATTATAATATAGGCCAAGGAGTATTGAAGAAAATAAACCATTATTCAATTTTAAACCAAAATAATATTGTAGATTATAGTCACATGTGCAAAAGCTAATACTATGAATCGATCATTTGATAACATATTCAAATAATTTATTATAATTGTGCGCGACTTGCATGTAGTATAAAATTTATGTAATAACAAACTTAATATTGGGATTAGTATCCTAATCTCGATAACCAAACAACTCTATTGTATTTGTTTTAACAAAAAAAAGAAGGATAATATATAAACAAACCGTCAAACTTGACCTCATTTGACAAATAAATACTCCAACTTTGCCTATGCACATCTAGACATCTCAACTCATCTCCATTGTGTCAGTTGAACACTCCAACTTACAAAGTGTCCACGATACACAATGAAGACAAGTTAAGAGTGCTTAGTTGCTAGTTGAGACCAAGGCGTCTACATGTGCACTCTCAAAATTGAAGTGCTTACTTGCTACCTAATGCCAAATTCAAATGTTTGTTTATGTATTTGCCACCAAGAACGGAATGGCCAACCAACTCCTCCCAACACAAGGAAGCGGACACTGCTCTTCTCCGCCTGTCGTAACAATAAAGTATGCAAAACTGAGTAAGTTAACAAATGAAGAACTAGTATACAACAGTCAAAATTTACACTTTTGAGGATGTACAACATAAATAAACACAAGAGGACTCTCCAAGCTGCTGTCTAGCTCATTGCTTTATGAGCAAAAGGGTTGTGATTTCCTAAAAGGGCAGCATGCCCTGATAGAGATACAATATGTATATATATATATTTATACTACAATTTCTAGGTTTCCATCACAAAACTATTGTTCGTCACCCGCGTTTATGGAATTTAACCGCCTTAGTCTCTGGTCAAGCTCTGCCATGACCGCCGGTTCCTGCTTTTTCCTTTGTCTTGATATAGTAGTGGTTGTCATAAAACCAATTTGATCAAAAGCAACCTGAGAACAAATTGTCAAGAATATGGTTCATTTCCGGGGTTAAAACTACTCGTATGAAATAGTGGTTTTAGAATAGATTCAACATTGTTCATGCACAAAATGGTCCTGTAAAAGAATGCAATTACTCTTTCTCCCCCTTTCTTCGGCATCCCTTTCAGGTGCAAGTGACTTAGAATTTAGGTAATTTAGAAGGACTAAACGTACTGATGAAAGGGAAAACTTAGGAAAGAATAGCTAAGGAGAATCCTTCGTTTGAGGAAAGAGATAACAAAATAAGTCGTGAAGAAAAAAAGACAAATAGAACGAGTTCTTTTTTACGTCAAGGGTTCAAATTCTAAGGTTGTTGTCCCTAGCATTATACATAGAGTTTTAAGTTCTATAATAGACAATATGTAGATTTTTTTTTATACCATTAGGTTAGGTTAAGCTACAACAATACGCAGTGGCGAAGTCAGAAATTTCATTAAGGATGTCCAAGATTTAATATATATGCATGAGAAATATTTTTTGACCTATATATTTCGCACAATTTTCTATATACATAGTATAATTTTTCGACGACACCCTACTTATATGTGGCTACGCCACTGACAACACAGCCTATATCCTTATTGAAGTGAACTGGTGGTGAAAATCTCATTATATTCGGTGCATATAACTTAAGTCCTTATGCAGGGCAGAGCTAGTGTATTAAGTACGGGGTCGGACGAACCGAGTAACTTTTGTTTAGACCCTGTATTTGTATCAGAAAATTCATCAAATGTGTGCAAATATTTAATTGTGAAGTCAGTAACTAAGACGAGCTATGGGTTCGGTGGCAAGTTCAAAACTCATAAACTTCAAATTCTGGCTGTGCTAATTAGAACACTACATTGGAAAAAGACATTGTATTCCGGGTTAATCCTGAAATAGGTACTTGAAGATATAAGCATAATTAGAACAGGAGTCTAGAGAGAACATATTACCGTCAACAAGTCATCAGGATCAAAAAGTTGATGTGTGCACCTCTGGATTATATGAATTACATCCCCAACATGATGCACCGTCAGCAACTCTTCTTCGTTCATCTAGTCATTGGCATATCGTAGTATAAGTCTTAGCATTTGAATTTCAGTTCTAAGCAGATGGAGAACTCGAGAGGCAAGAAAAACAATCGAAAGAAGTTATCATAAATGTGTAATATTAGGAAGTATTTACCTTAAAAATTGCCAATGCCACATGAAATAGAAGATTTGCACCTTCATTGAAAAGGACATCCCAGACCCGCAAGGTTGTCTGTAATAAAGTAGTCGATTTAAGAATCATTAAACAATATTACACTGACGTTTTCATATAAGAACACATAGTGCACAGTCATTTCATAGCAACTAAAACACACACACACACAGGATAAAGAGACTAAATTTGTTGACCTCAGAAGGTAAGCTTTTGGCGAAAAGGCAGAGAAACCATTCGGTGCAAACAAGAGAAACATCGAACTCCAGTGCCTCCAAATGAGCGGCTATCCTGTACGTTTCCTCATCAGTATCAGAAAACAACAGAACTTGTAAAGAATCTATATTCACACCACAGGCAAACTTATGGGAAATATAAAAAGTACCTAGGACATTTTTTGGTTAATAGATCCTTGAACACTCTTTGTTCAACATGACATCCAGATAAGTTCTTATTATAACAGTCAGTGACTAATACATTCTCTAGAAGGACAGCAATCATCCAGAAAGCCTCTTCTTCGGTTTTCATCACCAGCAACAATAACGCTGCAACATAGTTTAATCCCTACAAAACAATCAACTGATTTAGACCAGATCGACATATCAACTACTTCCTCCATCCCAATTTAAGTGTCTTGCTTTCCATTTTAGTCTGTCCCAAAAAGAGTCTCTTTCTATATTTAGCAAGTTTTCAAATCCCAACATTCTATGTGACAAGTTCTCAAGACCACAAGATTTAAAGGACTACACACATCTTTAATTCAAGACCACATGATACAAAAGTCTCCCGTTATTTCTTAAACTCCGTGGCCAGTCAAACTAAGATACTTAAATTGGAACGGAGGGAGTATTAGTGAAGCAAAATGACCACTTGTTGATGTAGGTTCCCACATTTCTCTCAGTCAACCACAATTGAAGCCGAATTTATGGACAAAATACTTCAAAATTGTGCGGAGTTGGATGCTGCATGCAGTTTGGTTTAGAACCTAAGGCAACGGCGCTAAATATATTACTATTTGGACATCTGTTCCTTGAGATGTCAAACAAATCAACAAAACTAAACATCACCTATAGTATCAACATGGACAAATAACAATGAACAGTACAATCTAAAAATTTCAAGCTGTCTGATAATTTTGCAAAAAGCAGAAAAGAAATTGGAATGAATAGTTAAGACCTACACAACCATGCTTGCTGATAAGATACATGAATTTAAGGGAGTGCTAATCGCTCATCAACTGCTTTCACTTATATCGTAGCCGACTCAACTGATTTGGGATTGAAATACTCGTATATGATGTTACTATCTTCCTCAAAATGCATGATTTGATCTGGCTAATGGTTTGACATGACTTATTTGCATCTACCGTCGAGCATTTGTTAATTCATCTCATATACGAAAAACACTTTATATATCTAGTTCAACAATAAAAAGAACAAACAAACATCTAATTCTTACGCAAATATCTCTAAGTAATAACTAGGTTAAACAAAATAGGACAGGAGTAGTATTATCCTTTCATGTCTTTTACCTTTACCAGTTTCACTAAGTTTTTCAAGTCTTGAACAATTTCTTTTTCTTAATCTTAGGACTTGAAGAACATAAAAATCAATAGCCTGAACTTGAGCAAAGGCCTAAACTACAGCTGAATTATGTGAATGAATGAATAAAGTAATGAAAGTGATGAGTTGATAAAATCATAGAATTCTAGATTAAGATTTGCTAAAATTTTGATGTACTTCATTGGAGTATCTACCTTGTTTTATCATATTTTTGTACAAAAGGAGAACAATGATGGAATAAAAATATGCTATCAAGAGGACATGTTATGATTCAGCTTTGAAATCGAAAACATATAATTCAAGAAGAATTGGACCTTGAAGTTTAACAGGATTGTAGCTCTTGAAATCTAGATCCCAACTGAACAAATAATGCACAATTTGGAATAAGAATATGCTATCAAGATCATCTTATGATTCACCTTCAGAATCAGAAATGCATAAATCCAAGAGGAGTTGGACCTTGAAGATTGACGAGGTTGTAACTTTGAAATCTAGATCATAACGGAACAAATAAAGCATAATTTGGGCATATCAAAAATTAGTAGTGAATCAGTGCATCTATATTGGATTCCAAAGCAGATACACCAGCAAAATAGTACAAATAGGGCAGTGGCTCACTGCAGCTACGTTGGATTTTACCACAGCTATGCCATCATTTGGATGTGGATGGGGTCCAGCATGTCAGCAGAGTTGTGCTGCTTTTCAGCAGAGCAATGCGGCAGAGGCGGTTTCATATTTAGTACTTTTTCCACAAGAGAATTATTTCCTTGTTCGATTGAAACTCCTTAAAAGTGTGTTTAAAGGTTGATCAAAGAGGGAGTTAGATTTGGAGAAGACAGACAACTAAGGGTAGGCTTTACTAAAAACAGACGAAAGAAGGAAACGACCAAGACAACATTTTCTAGCTAAGTTCATCTTTCCTTTAATTTTTTCACTTGGTTTTGCTCAACTCCATCATGGAGTTGAATTTTGTTTAGGGTAGATGGACCTTGTGAGAAATATAAGAAAAAAATATTATTGAATAGTATTTCTACATTATTAGACAAACACCCTATTTATACACACTACAATACAATCCTTTATCAAGTAGGATAATATTTACTATTTTCTATTCCTATTTCTATTCGTACTCTAAGTAGGATTTCATATACCTATTCATATTTTAACACTCCCCCTCAAGCTAGTGCATACAAGTCATAAGTCCCTAGCTTGTTACATATGTAATTAATACGAGGACCGATGAAGGGCTTGGTTGGATATCTGCAAGTTGATCACTCGACTTCACAAAATTGACAGTCAATCTCAATGAACTTAGTCTTCTCATGAAATATTGTATTTGATGCATAATGCCAGTCAATCTCAATGTGCTTGGTCTTCTCATGAAATACTGAATTTGGGGCATAATGTCGATAAAACACAGAGTGATAAATTCTTGAATTGCAGTGTTGAACTTTCCAAACCAAGCTTGAGAAGACTGTTTTAGACCATAGAGTGACTTACACAATCAAAATACAAGGCTACCAGACTCCCCCATAGCAACAAAATCAATTGATTTCTCCATATAGACTTCTTCCTAGATATCACAATGGAGAAAAATCATTCTTAATGTCCAGCTGATTAAAAGACCTATGGAGAACAACAACTATAGATAGAAGAAGGAGGACATACACTATTTTATCCACGAAGAGAAAATATCACTGTAATTCAGCCCAAATATCTGAGTATACCTTTTTTTTGTTTTGCAAAAGTAAATCTGAAACGAAAAGAAAACACTGCAGTAAAACTCAGATCTCTCATAAACAATGCAATGGTTGCTTAAAAGTGCTCAAAATTTGATATAAAATATATGGAACGTCTCGAAATCAAGAGATGCGTAGATCTTAAACAAGAAAGTCATCGTAAAACTGGTCGAATCATACTCATGCATCGGAGTATTAGATTTGATGTCGTCATAATTGAGAAATAAAATTATATGGATAGGGTCGGAATGATGGCACAACCCTATTAAGAAAGAGAACTATATGGGTAGGGTCGGAATAATGGTACGACCCTACTGGAAAGAGAATGATATGGGTAGGATCGAAATGATGGCACAATCCTACTGAAAATAGAAATTATATGGGTAGGGTCGGAATGATGGCACAACCCTACACAAATAAGAAAGCAATCACCGGAAAGATGGCACAGTGCTACACAAATAAGATATGAAAAAAGTAGTCACCGAAATGATGCACGGTGCTACACAAATCAGATTTGGTTCGTAGCAGCCCAAGTATATCCAAGAGTTCCTTTTACACGCTACGCTATCCTCGGCGACGATATCATCATCAGAGCGAAAAAATGCACGGTTCTACACAAATTAAATATGAAAAAGTAGTCACCGAAAAGATGCACGGTGCTACGCAAATTAGATATGAGAAAATAATCACCAGAAAGATACACGGTGGCCCCGACTTTTGCTAACATAATCATTGGCCAGACGGACGACATATATGGGTAATAGCCGCCCGCCGACAGCAGAAGTTCTTTGATTCTCTACCAAGATCGTAGAGGCTCTGATACCATGTGAGAAATATAAGAGAAAAATATTATTAAATATTATTTCTACATTATTAGACAGAAACCCTATTTATAGACACTATAATACAATTATTTACCAAGTAGGATAATATTTACTATTTCTATTCCTATTAATATTCCTATTTTTATTCCTACTCTGAGTAGGATTTTATATACCTATTCCTATTCTAACAGACCTGAACCTTCTGACGCGATATTCTTATAAGTAGTCATTTTCATTAAGAGCATGTTTTATTGGATTTAATGCTAATTACTAGATTAAATTGTGAGTTTAACCCAATGAGGTTCAAACAAAGAAGTTGTGCTAAAGAAGCACTACGCATTTAAATTCATCCTCGAGCACTAGTGCTATCAAAAGTGAAATGCACAAAACAGCTCTAAGGTCCTTTGGGACTTTAAGTGTAAAGCAGGAATAAAGTGCGGGCTTTAATGTTAACGTGCAAATGGAGGAAAACTACAAATATGTATGTGTAGTCCAAGATTACTAATCATAAGCATGAATAACAAATATATGGACAAAGAAATTGAAAAGAAACTTATGATAATGTGAAATATCAATTGTTTAGTGTCACATCTTCAAGATTAAACTCATTGGCAAAGAAACGTATGCCTTAGAGCCTTGATGACGACACTGCCCATATAGTGAGGCGAAACGATCAACATGTTGTGTGTGTTGCTTCAAGGCCTAATATTATGTCAATGTCTACCACACATTGAACAAGAGAAACCAAGAGGGACTTTAGGAGATTCATGGTCAGTTTTGAGTCTAACCAAGAAGGTTATGTAACTCAACCATAAATGATTCATAGAGTTTAATACATCTTGAATTGAACAAGCCTAGACTAATCGAAGGTAACTTCAAACATAGAAATACTCATGTAGGTGATCTAAATTGAGAGGGAGTTGAAATCAATCCTCTAACAAAGTCTGTCATAGATCCTTTCCAGAGATTTACATTTCTTGCTCTTACCTCCAATTCTCTTTCAACAGTTCTCTTTTCCGTTTCTCAATCCAAGTCCCGTATTTGACATCTCACACAACATAATAGGGTAATCACCACTGTTTATTGATTGTTAATCCCCCTAGGACGATACTATACTTACTAGTTAACTACTTCATACTTACACAATTTAGTGTCCTTAACAGGGCAATTTAGTTATGTCAGGGAGAAGCAAAGATATATTCATTTTATCAGCTTTCACATCAAATAAAAATACACACTTAATAGAGCTAAAAGGATAAGAATTTGCATTGTAGAATAAAATCAAGTTTTAAACAATAAGAAAGAGATCTAAATAGTGTAGTCATATTACATACATATTCCTGTAAGTCGGGCCTATTCTAGCCTATTGAAAGATTAATAGTTTAGAACCAAGGCAACTATACAAATGTGTATTAAATTTGACCAAGATTCTAAATGAATTAGTGTGAACATTTGATAGGAAGATAATTCTTCATTGGTATATAAAGTCAGGTAGTAACTTTGTAGTAGAATTTTTCACAAACCATTAAATGATTTCACAAGTTAAACATTGACACAAAGTGATGTCATGGATGACATCAAGAGGAAGAATTCCTTCCTATAAATAGGTAGCTCTTGGTTCATTTGTAACACACCTCTCACTTGCCGAAATGTCCTGACCCGTCAAAAATTTCAACGGCAAACTTCATATTTGACACAATTCTTGTTATAAGGGAAGATGCCAACGATGACATACTATTGACATTAGATGTGGACTAATCATTTTTCTTGTCTTCCATTTTTGCTACAAATACTATTTATTAACTAACAATGCAAAAGATCAAAGTAAATCTTTTCTGATGTGAAAGTTTGTTCAGACTGTACAGAAACGACATAGCATACTCAGATAAAACCTTGACTTTGATACCAATGTTGCGGAAGCCGAATATATAGAGAGTGATGAAATCACAACTGCTATATCTAAAGGAAGCTAATAAAAGTAAATGAGACAACAAAAAGAACGCTAAGATTTTACGAGGTTTGGTAAAATTTTGTTTTCTTTTGCTTAATCCTCAGATACAACCAACAAATATTTATTTCACTCCAAAGGAATACAAGTGAAATACTACAAGTGAGAAAGAAGATCAAATGCCTTCGAAGATGAGAAGACAAGTGAGGTGTATTACAAATGAACCAAGAGCTAACTACTTATAGGAATGAATTCTTTCTCTTGATGTCATCCATGACATCACTATGTGTCAAAATGTCAAGGTTTAACTTGTGAAACCATTTAATGGTTTGTCAAAATTTCAACTACAAAGTTACTGCCTTGACTTTTTATACCAATGAAGAATTATCTTCCTACCAAATGTTCACACTAATTCATTTAGAATCTTGTCAAATTTAACAATGTGTGTGAGAAAATGACGGTATGGCTTATCCTTCGCTGTGGCCCAGTGGTTTAGGCTTGGGACTTCCATGTTGGAGGTCTCAAGTTCGAAACCCCTTGCTAGCGAAAGCAAGAGGTTTGCCTTCTGGGTCGAGCTCGTCGCACCGGACTTGCCTAGTGCGGGCTACCTCTCCTGTGTGGTTTGCGAGTTATTGCATAAGAGCGGAGATTTTACCCTGTGCACACCCAAAGGGTAGCGGCTGCGGGTTTCCCTTGTCATAAAAAAAAATGACGGTATGGCTTCCACTGTGAAGCATGGCAGCATGGAGAAGATATAAAGCCGATAGAATTACAAAATAATATCTTTTGGTCTGCTTAGAAAGAAAAAACATATCTACCTGGCAGTAGCCAACATCAGAATCACGGAAAGAATAGGCAACAAGGACCCGCCTAAGGGCAGCATGACCCTCAGCAGTATCCAACCAGGGATGACCAGGAAAGGTTCGTGGGAGGTCCTGCAGTAAAAACATATTGAGATAATAATAAAGGTGGTCATATCAAAACATAAGATGTAACATATCACAAATTTTTCAGCATTTCCTACAAGCTTGGTAAGCTCTAAGGCAAAAATTCCAGAACTAAAAACTAAAAGTATAAACTCACACAAAATAGAACATCAATGAAGACACCACAAAGTTTTAATCGCTGTATATGTGCACAACATGTGAATCTCGCTCTAACTTAAAAAAAGATAAAGAAAATAGAACCTCACAGAACTAAAAGTATTTACATGGACTTAAGTTCACGCCTTCACGGACAAGGAAACATCAGTATAAAGACCCTAAAAAGATACAATTGCAAGCTGACACTTTAAAAGAGAATGACAAGTAAATCTCTATATACTACTCTGTGCAGAATCTTATGCAGTTAACCAACCACAAAGAGAAAAAGAAACTCTAGTGTTGTTGTTATGAGTGTGAATAATCGTTTACATAATATATCTATCATGAGTGTAGAATGTCTGCATACACTCTATCCTCTCCAGACCCCATTTAGTGGGATTTCACTGGGTATGTTGTTGTTGTTATGAGTGGAGAATGTCATAAATATACTGGGATGAAAACATTTTGGCCGAACACATGGCAAGCAGAAGGAACTCCTAGGATTCCAGCCTGTAATGAAATGACAAATTTTACATCTAGAGAATCTATGACCACAGGAAATAGCCACCAAAAGCATCGAACAGGTTATCAAAACATCAACATAATGCAAGAACTAACCAAGCCAAAAAAGAGCTAGAGTTCATGGTCAAAAACATACCTAAAGTGTCCCAATTTTCCGAGTTGTATACCTGAACTATCATGTGTGCGAGTTTCTTACCTGAAGTATCACAAACTATTTCTCAAAACACACCTCAACTATCGATTGTTATCTTTTCCTACATAAAATATCATCATCGTTTAGGAAGGAAAAAGGAACAATTGATGATTAAGGTGTGTTTTGATAAATAGTTAGAGATAGTTCAAGTAGAAAACTCGCAAGTCTGATAGTTCTCAAAAAAACAGGATACTTTAGGTGTGTTTTTGACTCTTCACTTGAAGAACTAACATTTAAAAAAAAAAGCATGCTAAGTAACAAAACCAAATCATTCAGATAAACATCAAGTCTCAGCATAATGCAAAATCTAACCAAGCCACAAGAAAACTACCAGGGGCGTATGCACATGGAGGGGTGTGGGTTCACATGCACCCATCCTCTCCTCCTTAACCCATGTATAGCACTGCTATTTTTCTAATTGAATTCTTAAATTTGTATAGGTGAACCTATGAACAAGTGAGCACTTTAGTGTATTGGTTAAGTATGTACAAATAAGGGGTGTACAACTTGTAGTTTTGGGTTTGAATCCCTTTGTCCACATTAATATTTTTAATTAATATAACTAATAAGTGCTCCTTTTAATAATTCTGCACCCATGTTATAAAAATCATGGATACGCCTCTAAAACTAACATCTCATAAAACACGAAAAACATACTCCGTACAATAAAATCACATCTTTACTTTGATTCTCACAAGGGATCAATGTAAAATTTGAACCAAGAAACTCACATGATCAATCTGCTTGGTTGCAGGAGTGACCTTATCCTGTACAGCCTTTGTCAAATCCTCATAATAACTATCCGGGGCGGTCGATTTCTTCTTAGCAGCTCCTGATAGTGAAAACCACACCTTAGGCCTCAAAACAGGTGGAATTCCTTTCCTAATGAGCTTCTTGAGTGTAATTGCATTCACCAAAGCAGAGAATTTGAGGGATGTTTTAAGGGTTGAGGAAACATGAGTTTGTAAATACCAATTAGCACCTTTGCTAGCTTCTAATGCCCACCAAACTTTCCCTTGTTCCCTAACTTTCTCCCTAACCTCATTCAACACATTAACATCATCAACATTCCCTTCAACAGTAAATCCATACAGATCTTGAAATTTCACAGTAATCTTTGCCCTTCTGGCATGTATACTTGGCCTCAAAATTGGAACTTGAGATTGATATTCAATTTCCATGTCTCTCTTACTATGGGTTCCATACATTTTTTGGATTTTACACAAAAGAAGTTGTAACTTTCAGATAAAAGTATAAAATTTGAATCTTTTTACAAATGGGTATCCAAGAATTCAAAGAAAGACCATTTTTTTAACATTAAATTGCAAAAATTGAGCTTTTTTACAAATGGGTATCCAAGAATTCAAAGAAAGGCCAATTTTTTTTGGCATTAAATAGCAAAAAAAACTGAGCGTTTTCACAAATGGGTATCCAAGAATTCAAAGAAAGGTCATTTTTTAGCAAAAAAATTGCAGAAAGAAACTAATAAAATGTGGATTAACATAAAGATATATCACACAACCCTTAAAAAAAATATTGAAACAATAAGATTATAACCTCTTGACCAGCTGAACAGGAACATGAGGGACCCCAGAAAGAAAAAGAAAAAGAAAAAAAAAGGGGGAAAAGCAAATAGTAAAATGGGAAAAATTCCTTAACAAAAGAAGATAAATATGAGGATATGAAGAGGAAAATTGGATGATGGGAGAGGGAGGATTCAAATACAAGGAAAATACCCCCTTTGAGACATTTGGTGGAATGGTTCAAGTGTAAAAAAATAAAAGGAAAGCAAGAGAAAAAAGTTCTTTCAAATTTAAGCAAGTTTATTCATTTTTAAAAAAAAAAAGAAAAAAAAAAGAAGATTTTGTGGCCTTAAAATAGAGAAGAGAGTGGATTTTATTTAAGTACTACAGTCAAACATCCGCTAAAAAATTGATTTATTTATGTTATTTTCGTTTGAGAAATAATAAATAAATATATATATATATATATATATATATATTAGATAAATTCTGAATACAGATAAACAGGAAAGAGGCGAGCGAGATAGATAGAGAGTTGGTGTATCTTTGATACGTGCGAATTATGTTTGGATACAATCATCTCGAACAACTACCACCTGATTTGATCCACAACCACATGTCTCCAAAATATGTATATCTGAGTACGCCAAATACATATATCTGACGAAGTAAATATAGTACTAAAGGTAATTTTAAAAATTAGAGTGAAGGCATATAATTAAATTCTAAATTAATGAAATTTATGTTGTTGCTCTAATTAAATATGTATACTGTTATTTGATTATAAATAAATTATGTCTCACTTTGCATTTCTCCTCATTTAATTATTCATTTGTCCATTCACTCAAGTGATGGACAATGAGCTACTAAAAATCATTAGTCAATGTCATATTTCAACGTAAAGAAGATTTATTTTTTAAAAAAATAAAGACTTTTGTTTACTGGGTCCTTTCCTTGACAGATTATACCAAAATCTCATCATAAAATATCAAAAATATATTAAAATCAAATGCATAAAGTTTAATATCTCATTTGAATAGTTTGAATAGGTTTACCGCCTAAACACTTATATCAACCTCAACTACATGCAAATAAAAGCAAAATTGAGGTTTGACGTTTATGAATCGATATATACGAGTTATTAAATATAAAAAGACAGTTCGGTGTATTAAAATTTTCGCTATGCGCAGGGTTTGAGGAAGGACCCGGACTACAAGGGTCTATTGTACGCAATTTTACCTTACATTTCTGTTAGAGGCTGTTTCCAAGGCTTGAACCCGTGACCTCCTGATCACATGGAGGCAACTTTACCAGTTACTCCAAAGCTCTCCTTCAGTTATTAGATATAAAATTAAATAAATTTCTTAAGTCGAATATAAAATTTAGGCTAAAATTAATAAATTATCTTAAACTCATAATTTGAATTATTTATCCGCTCTCTGCTCTCTTAGGTAGTTAAAACAATATGAATCATGTTAAGTTTATGAGTTCTCCATATATATTTGTATTTTTAGGTTTTATCTAAAAGAAATTAATGATAGCAACGTAAACGTAATTAATTTTACTTGAATAAGTTGAGAAGACTTGGCAATAAATCTAATCGACAAGATATACTCGTCCAATAAAATAAATGAGAAATGAAAAAATTATACGAAAATGCCCCATGCATACTTAAAGGGATAATAGCAATTTTAGTCCTTTAAATATTGATTCTTTTTTAATATTTTAGTAGCTCGTTACCTATTTTAATTGGATAAACATCATTTTTTTAAAAGAATTTAGTGACTCTGAATGCAAATATTAACTCAATTATCATTAAATATTTTTACAGTAAAAATATTATCGCTAAATATTTTTGTATTAATAAATGTTGCCGCTAAAAAAAAATTATTATCACTAAATATCTCTTTTTGTTGGAGTGTACGTATTACTATTACAAACAAGACATATAAGGACGACAGAAAGGATTGATACTCCCTCCATTTTTTTAAATTAGTTGTCCATTTTTTTATACATGCCTTCGAGAAATCATAAATAAGAATTGTAGTTTTACCAATTTATTTTAAAATTTTTTTTTTGGAAATTTACAAATTTGTTTACACTTTTAAAAAGAATTAATTATAAGGGTAAAATAAAAAAATAATTAATTCTATCTTCATTTTATAAATTAATAAGTACAATTTGGGATAACTATTTTAGTAACACAAACAACTAATATGATACGGAGGAAGCAATAGTCCATATACAAATAAAGGAGGAAAAAAAATACTAAAATGTTAAGATCAACATTATAAAGTATATCATTTCTTTTTTCACGTTTTAACTCGCCTGGTACCACTTTAACATTTCAAGAAGTTTAACTTGTCCGATTAGGGGCGGCTCAAATATATTAATGATCTAACGTAAAATTCGAACAACCTTAAATTTTAATTTTTTTCTTTAATAAAGTTTATTATAATGATTCCATTTAATCTTTCTTGAGACATGTAGGATTATAAATTTGTCAAACTTCTAATAATTCTTTCTCTCTTAAATGAAAAGTTTATATTTTTAAAAATAATACTTAATATTTTAAAAAAAATATATCTATAACATATTATTAATTAAAAGTGAGGCTCCTCAAATTAAGGGACCTAAGGCTAATGTCTTTTTATTAGGCTTGTCGAATCGCCTCTGGTCCGACTCATCCTGCATAAAAGCTTGCCTCATCCCGTTCAGTGGCGGAGTAAGGATTTTGAATAAGAGGGTTCAAAATCTGAATAAGTAGACACACGAGCTAGTCGAAGGAAGTTCGACATTTACTTTATATACATAAATAATTATTTTAACTATGTATAAATGGTATAATTTTCTGCTGAATGAAATTCGAATGAACCCTTCGGCACAAGGTGGCTCCGTCACTGATCCCGTCCCACTTAAGTTTTGTCCTGTCCGATCCCGTCTTGCCCCACACCTACCCCCACCACCACACACACATTATATCTATCTCTACATACAAAATGTGAAAGTCGTGGAAGGAGGGGGGCGCTTTCAGTGGTAGGCCAATCTATTCATCATTTCATTGTCAATAACACAATAGTATCCAAATGTCTTGATAATAAGTTCAAATTTTGTCATCAAGTACTAAAAAAAATAATATATTACGTGAAATGGTCCCAAAGGGGGCCAAACATTGTGTATAAATGAAGTCCAAAAATAATATTACAATTCAAAGGTAGTAAATTCGAGTCTTAGGTATGCAGAATAATTATTAGGCAATACTTATGGTAAATTAGGTCTTAGGCCTAACTCACATCATAAAAGCTAGCTCAAAGGGAGGAGGATTGCCCAAGACTTATAAGGAGTTCACTCATCTCATTAACCATCAATGTGAGACTTTTATCCACTCTAACACCCCCTTCGCGCCCAGGCCCAACTGGAGCATGGATCGGGAGTTCAAACGGGGATGCACCTGGCTCTGATACCATGTAAAGTTAAAGAATGACAAAAGTCTCACATTGGTGGTTAATGAGATGGGTGAACTCCTTATAAGGCTTGGACAATACTCCTTCCTTTGAGCTAGTTTTTGGGGTGTGAGTTAGGCCTAAGACCTAATTTAACAGCTTCTTCCTTAAATGGGCATTACAAGTAGTGGTGTTCATTGGTCGGTTTGGATCGGTTATTAGTGAAAATCAAAACCAAACCAATTTAATCGATTTTAAAATTATTAAAATCAAATCAAACCAATTAAAATATACATCGATCGGTTTGGTTGTTATCGGTTTCGGTTTGATTTGGTTCGGTTATTCAGTTATTAACCATACACAAAAATAAAAGAAACTATTCATTCAAAAGAGAAGAAAAGACAATAATTCATTCAAAAAAAATAAATTGTCTTCGTTCCATTTTGGATCTTATAATTCTTATACCAAAACTTTAATTATTTTTAACTTTTCGTTATATTGTTAGCTAATCCAATGTACTAAACAATATAAACTTACCGAATAATACATAAGTTAATGATATGGTTGTACAAATAAAAGACGTATCATATCATACTATTTTAAATTAGTGTGCTGTATTTTTGCATAAAAAAGTGTTCATAAAAAATAATATATTATTTATATATAATTATAAAATAATATGTGTATAATTTGTCGGTTCGGTTTGGTTATTTCTTTGATTTTTTTGAACAAAATCAAAACCAAACCAAATATTATCGTTTTTTAAAAATGTAAAATCAAACCAAATAAAAAATAGGTTTATTTGATCGGTTTGTTTTGGTTTTTCGGTTGGATCGGTTTTTACCCAAACCATAAACACCCCTAATTATACGATGTGAATCCGAATTTATCATGATCCTAATATAGATATTGAATACCAAATGAAAAACCAAATATCGTTAAATTCGGATAGTTGCTTGTACGCTTTCTGGGCCCATTTGGATGATTTGCACCATCTAGTTCGTTCACTAGATCCATGTCCATTTGATCTCAACTTACTGGGCTTCAAATTTCGGACCCAAATAGAGGCTCAACTTAAATTTTAACTTAATTTTTTTTTTCATTTTAATCCTTAATGATAAGCCCTTATAACTACACCTTCCCAATGGTATAACATGTTTAAGACTAACAGTTTCAAAAATCTTATAATCACCTGAATGTTATGACATATTAAAGATCATAATATTCAAAAGTCTTTAATTTTTTCGTTAAATATCACGCCGAGTAACTAAGAATTCACTTAATTAAATTGAAACACATGAGACAAGTATATAATAGTCGGGCCGTGGTCCTATTTGTAGAGTATAGACATCTACTCTCTTGTTATACCAGTGGTAGAACTATCTTTGTCCAACGGGTGTCAATAAAAAAATTACATCGTATAGTAAATTTCAAGCATATTGTAAAATAGGAATACAAAATAAAAGGAAAAAATAATGAGAAAAAAACAGAAACACATCTCATTTTGGGTATTAAAATCTTTGTAAAATACAAACTTTAGTCCTCTTTACCACACATATAGTTGGGATACACTCTTTTGTAATAAAAACATATAAATTTCCACTATACTAAAGAAACAAATAATGTATGTCAATAACAAATAATTTTCTTCCAATTTTAATTTTTAAATCTAATTAATTAAGCAGTTGCAATTGGATCATTTTCCATAACTTTCATGGCTTCAAATCTTGGCTCTTTGGCTTGAAATTTGAGACCAGCATATAACTTCATGTAATCATCAAATACAAATTTTGGGTAAACTTGTTTGTTTTGATCCTGTGCTTCTTTATCAACCAGAGATGGTGCTGGATAGATCATTGCATCATTTCCTGGATTGTAGAAGGATGCTAATGACATCCGAGTCCCGTCTTTTTGCGCGATCACTCTGTGCATCACACTCTTGTACTTTCCATTCGTAATTACCTGTTTAAAGGATTTAACTTAGTTATATACATCGATAGTATCAAGAATAACTGTTTATACTATCAATGTAATTTAACATGTTATATCAGATTGCATGGTAGCTAGTGCAACTTATTATGGACAATTATATGTAGTTATCTTTTGGGTGATTCGATAAGAGACTATCACTGAAGAAAAAAAGGACTTAATTATCTACGTAATTCATCCTTAATCTATCCCTAAATAGTTGTAGATGATAATTCTTTTTGATAATCCATCGCTAATCATACTAAAAGAAAGTAAGTTATGATGCTCAAGGTCTGAAAATGTGAACATATTTTAATTTGTAGTCAACCCTATGTGATCCACACTTTGGAGCCAAACCAACAAAAATGTACACTTTACTATTGACTTTACAAAAATTATTCGAGTCAAAACCTACTTTTTATCAGCACATAGAAGTTAAACTTCAGATAAAGTAGACGTCAAACAAGACATTTTAGGATTTTAACATAAGTAATTGATGTATGTGTACTTACTCTATATCAGACTCGAACTCTAGATATATGCATATATAACATATGAATTTTTTACCTCGAGTTGGTCACCGAGGTTAACGACGATGGAGTGGCGCATAGGAGGGACATCGATCCATTGGCCGTCTTTGAGAAGTTGTAGGCCGCTCACTTTGTCATCTTGGAATAGAAGAATTATGCCACCGGCGTCCGTATGAGCGCGCAGCCCCTTTATTAAATCAGGTTTTGGGCATGGTGGATAGTTGCTAACTTTAGTACCAAAATTTGGACCTTTTGAACCATAAAATGCATTTTTCAAGTAACTTTTTTCTAGACCAAGATTTTCACAAAGCAAATCCAAGAGTTCCTCTGCTAACTTCTCTAATCTTTTAGCAAAATCCCTCATAACTTCCCTACATTATATATACATAATGTTAGCGATAGAGTCAGAATTTCACTAAAGAGATTCAAAATTCACAATAATTTTAATCTTATTATATATGAAATGTAACTTTTCGATGAAGAGGTTTCGAATCAATGTTGTTACAACACCCTATATTTTTAGAAAAGTATTTTTTCTACTTGTGTACCAAATATAACAGAAATAAAAATTGTATTTTAAGAAAAGTCTTGCAGCAAGTAAAAATTACTTTTCTAAAATCATATGTATATATCTAGAACAAAATGAGAAAATATTTTGAAAGCGGAGGATTAGGTGGGGTGGGTAGAATTTTTTTTTAAAATAAAATAATATCTAAACTGTTATTTGAAGGATGGGGGATGAAGTAAGAATTTTTTTAAGAAACTTTTATGAAAGAAATTTAAAAATTAAAAATAAAACTAAAAAATTGGAGGAGGGTATGGTGAGAGAAAGTGGTGGAGTGGAAAAAGAAAAATATTTTTTTTTGGAGGGGTGGGGTATTAATACTTTAATTTTAAATTTTAAATTTTAATAATTTATTTAATTTTTATCAAAGTGGAATGTATTATTCATGTGGAGTGTGATGTGATAATTTTTTTAAATGAAAGAGAGAGTAGTACACACACCATAATGAAAGTGAAATAAAAGAGAAATGTGTGTTTCTCAAACTAATAAGTGATAGTTTAGGTATGAAACTCAAACTTTCAATAATTTAGGTATGAAACTAAAAAAATGTGGATAATTCAGGTGTGTTCTAACACTTATCTCAAAATTAACGCTTTGAAGTTTTTGCTATTTTGTTTTGAATTGACCCATAATAAAATCTTTTGATAATTCATCGCTAAATAAGATTAAATTTTAATTCTAATTCTTATTTTCTTGAATTGATCTTGAAAGTTCTTTAGTTGAGGGGGTCAATTATGATGGTGCAATTAGTGGTCAAGTCTCAATCCAAAGTATATGTGAAACCCTACCACCACCCCTACAAAAGAAAACAAATAAGTAGAATAAAATAAGGGGTAGCAAGTGGAACATGTTTAGTTATAGTAAATCATTGTCCTATTAAAATACTTCCCAATTTGGGATCTTGGACAATCAGCACTAGCTTATATCATGTTACTTTTATACAATAATAACATGACCAATAAGCAAAATATGAATATATATATAGTAACATAATGCTCCTTATCCTTGAGGTTTAATAGTATCCGAGTTAACTATTCCATCAAATATCTGTTATTTTTTATCAATACAGATAATGACAAAGTCGGAAATTTTAAGAAGAGGATTAAAGAAAATTCAAAAATGTTAACTTGAGATATAAACATGTATTTCTCTTTTGTTATACAAAGAGATTCAAGATTTTATAATACATACACAAAAGTTTGTTTTTACCCTACTTACGTCATATAATTTTTTGATAAAGGTTATTTAATTGAGTCCCCTTTTTTATAATATATGCCTCCACCACCAAGCAAAAGTATTATCTAGTAACTATATATACTATCGATCGATATTCAGACAGATGAAAAGAAATTACGCTAAGGTGAAGTTCAAAAGTATACCTGTATATATCATCAAGATCAGGTATTTCAGAGATGTTAGAAGAAGGGAGATGTCTCAAGAAAAAAGTACTTTCCCAATCCATATCAGTAACCTCAGCTTCAACACCTTCAAGTCCTTTCTTGACCACCAATTCTTTAAATCTCTGTTCCATACACTTCTTGTAATGACCCTTTGTTAATTTCTCCACAGTGTCCATCACTTCATGTGGGATTCCATGGTTCACCAACTATACAAAAAATTAATTAATTAATTGTATACATCAATTTCAAGATTACATAATACATTTTAATGGGATAAAGATCAGGGATCGAGTCAAAATTTGAAATTATACTAAATTTTAAATTAATAATTTATATATATTCAATATAATTTTAAAACAAATAATAGATTTGAACCTAATTTACTAAATTCTGCAAAATCTATGACTGACACAGCTAGCTCCACCCTTGGAGGCCATAAGGACACATTTTTTGAAGACTATGAAAACCAATATGAGTATTATAAAAATAATAAAAGAAATTGTTATGTTTTTGCTTTTTATTCATAGTTAATTCTGATTTGACATTAAAAAATATTGATATTTTTTTTATATAATCGAATACTTTTGTATGTAAATACTTTACCTCAAAGAAGCCCCAGTTTTCACAAGCATCATTAATCTTTTCCATAGTGGCAGCTCTCTCTGCACCATTGAGTTTTTCCAAGTTGATAATCGGGAAATTCTCCATCTTTAATTTCTTGAAGAATGAAAGAAAGTTTTTTTTAAAAAAGTAAATTGTGTGTGAATAAAAGATGGAAGATATTTAGTGAGTTTTTGTGTGTAAAAGATTGAGGCTTTGTTTGGGTATTTATAGGGAAATAAATCATATATAGCTGTTAGGAGAGTATTTAATAATTGAATATTGGTATTGCACTCAAGGTTGTGGCCTATGAATTATTAACTAATTAAAGTAAATTACAGTAGAAATAAAATAATTTTGGATCCTCAATATGAAATTATTTTGTTAGGAATTACTTTACCTTTAGTGTAAGATATTTTAGCGCGAATTTAAATTAAGTTGGATTCTAAAATAAATATCAAACATTACATTAAAAATTTAAATATTTTTTTATTTCATTTGCCTAAGTTCAGGAGAAAGCTAGGTACATATAAAGAGTTCAATTGAATACCACTTGTAGAAAAAATATATCTCACAATAGGATGAAAATGATTTTATTCTGATTATATGTTACGATTTGAATCCTCCCAACGTAAGAAAAGATTCTAATATACTAAGTTACTAACAAAACAGTTTATTGAGTTTGGTTTCTAATTATTGATGGAGTCGCAAATTTAAAATTTATGAGTTTTGAATTTTAATTTATTAAGTTATTGGGTTTTAAAATATGTTTGATGAATTTTTAAGATGAATATAAAGCTTAAATTAAATTATTGAATTCGATTAAATCTATTATTGATATTCTAATTTCACCCCTATTTGAATTGTCAGAATTACTCAATATTTATATCGATAGAAAGTGATAGATACCTAGTAAACTCCCATAGTCTTCTACTCTACCCCATTAGAGTTTGGACAATTAGAATTTAGACCCATTTTTCTGGTGGCTAAAATTTGGTCATCTTGACTAAAACTTTTTGATAATTGATTTTTTCATGTGTCATTTTTAAAATAGTTGGTTCAGTTTGACAAAAGATATATATTATTTAGAAATTGCCACGCGATTCACATTTTTAGGGTTGCACATTTGCACCATGGAAATTTCTTTAATATAGCAGAGATCTTCAAAATAAATATGTAGAGTAGTCAAAAAAAAATAATATTAGAACCACGAGTTCTTTAATTATTTCGTTTAATCCAATTAAAATTTTACTAGTAACTATTCTTGCCTACATATTTGAACTTTGAACAGATCACAGTTGTATATTTTTTTTATTTTTTTTGCTTTGTCATCTATTTCATCATCAGCCTAACTTTGGTATAATTAATTGTGACAAATTATCTTAACTAATTTCCTTTTTTCATTTTTTTTCAAATAAAGCAGCCATAATAATATGCAATCTTTGACCAAGAACTTTCCCCTAATGTCGATCAAAGAAAAAACTATATGGCTTAAAGACGCACGGAAGAGGTATTCCCAGCGCGTGGAGGATCCGTTGAGAGTTTGAGAAAAATTATTTCTATTTTATAATGAATAATAAGACGTGATGAACGTCAATTGGATGGTATGATTCCTCTTTAGAAATAAATTCAGAATTTAATGTTTATGGATTCTTACAATAATGATAGTGTCACGCTCCGGGAGGGTACCCTAGACGTGACCGATACTCAGAAACTATTACTGGCTCACAAGAGAACCATTTGGCCTGATCACACATCCGTTTGTTCATTCAATCAGCGGAAGACTTAAAATAAAAGAACAATTAGGTGGACAATCCCAATCAAACAATCTAGCTCATGGAAGAAAGGTCATGAGCCATCAAATTAAACTCCAATTTATGTCATGAAAATAGTCTGACAAGAACAATTCAAGAAAATAAAAGTACTCAGTCAACGCATCACTATCTAGTCTATGAATCCTCTATTAACTGCCTAAGTGGTGCCAATGACAAGTTCATGGCTACCACAAATCAAAATTAAAAAGAGGACTAAACTCAGAGCAGGAATAACATAAGTGGTGTCCTCCGAATGCAGGGTAGGACTCACCAATCAACTGAATGTGAAGAAATCCTCAACGGTGCACCTGTTGATGATCTCTAGAACCTGTCTCTGCATCATGAAACGATGCAGGCCCAAATAGATGTCAGTACATAGAATATATGAGTATGTAATATGACAGAATGAAACATGCATCAAGGTAGAATAATACTAGTTCAGATATCTCAAATCAGAAAGGTGAGGAATTCAATCAGGATGTCATAAGTCTAAAGCAAGAGTAAGGTTTAGACAGAGACCAATCATATCCAATCCAATTCAATCAGAGTACTATCTAGACCTATATGCGAGTTTCTCTTATCCGACAACAATCACTTATGAGTCAGTGACTGTACAACAAGTCTGTTGTTGTTGCCAGAACCGTCTAGTACTTTGCCAGGGTAAAGGACAAATCATCCGATCAAGGATCCAATCAATCAATCAAGTCCTATCTTTTCAGAACATTAAAATAAAGAAAAACATCTGACTTTAACGGTTCAATCCTCTCCTACACTGGCTATGTAGTTATTGGGTTCGAGTTATGACTTACTCTTACCTAATTCGGTGCTCGATACTCCTCCCAAGACTTAATGCTCATAAGACAATCAATTCCAATCAACAAGTCTCATATGGACTCTTATCATTTCATCAGTTCTATCCAATCAATCTTTCAACCAATCAATCTTTCAATCATTCTCAATCATTTAACAGTAGTTGGGACAATCATTTGTGACAACATTTAGTTAAGGCCATTCAGTTGGGTTCAATTATGAAGATATAAAGGACTATCAAGTTTCATCAAGACTATCATCATGCTCACATCTCAATCACAATCATACATTCACAAGTTCAAGGCTCTAGACTCAATCCTTAGTCATGTATATCCAATATTAGTCAAACTATCATGAGGGTTTATGAAGTAAATAGTCAAAAATCATTTGATCAAGAAACAAATTCATAGAAAACATCAATTACGCAATATTATGTAAAAATATGTTGAGTTTAAGGAAAATTCTCAAGAAACACAATCATGGGGACTTAATTCATTCACAAATCAACCTATCAAAATTATGAAAAACATGAAAGAACAATATACATGCTTTAGTTTAGCGTTACATACCTGGGATGAAGATTGGACAATCAAACTAGCAAGATTCTGGCTTGAAATCCTTGAATCCTAACCTTTTCTCCTCTCTTTAGCCCTAGTTTCTTTTGTTTGAATGCATTAAAAGTTTAAGGAATGAGTTTAGAAATCCTTATATGGTTGAAAACGGGCTATATCAGTCATGGGTTAAGTATATGAGGAGTGAAAAAAGGACCAGAATGCCCCTCAGTAAAATTAAAAAACGTACAAAAATACACATAAATCGCATTCCACGAATGCGTTTTATGAAGAAAAACGTAAATCGCATTTAACAAATGTGTTTTATGAATAAGGGATAAAATAAACTATGCTAGGGCAGGTCCGCGACACGAACCTGTCGTGCACTTTTCTGAAATTGCAAATTTTGGTCTGAAAAATTATCTTTTGATCTGGTTGGACTAAAATTCAATCGAGACCACTTTTCCACATGAGTTTTCCCCCTGATGGATATTCCGGCCTCGGATTATCCGAAAAAGTTAAGAATGTACATTATGCGAGCGTTCTTTCTTCTAGGGGTATTTTGGTAATTTTATCGGGTGTAACAGTTAGTAACAACAACATTACTTACCCGATGTAGTTCCTAAAAGTTGGGTCTGAGGAGAGATAGTATGTATGTAGTCTTATCCTTATCTTGTGAAGATAGAAGTTGTTTCTGATAGACCCCGACTCAAATAAATCATAATAAAATCAAGTATGAAAAGAAAAATATAATAGTGAAGCAATATATCATGCTGAACATAATGGATAAGGAAATAGTACGTAGAAACAACGCATAATACAACAGTCGAAGTAAAGAAAACAACATGTAATAATAAAATTGAAGAATAACATAATATGTGAATAATAATAATATTGATAAAAAAGACTAGACAACACTCGACTATGTACTAACTCATAGCGACGCTAGTTCTACAATAATAATTGAATTCATAATAAATTACTTATAGTTATTTGGTAGATTTTTTTTCTTAACTTAAAAGGTCCAAACACGAAATACTTGCTTCATTAAACCCGTAACCGGATTTCAAGATCCACCCATGTCCCTTCCTGACCAAACCTTTTTATTTTCGAAAGCGAATTTGTCAAATTTGATTAACCATTAATGAATAGTTATAATAATAAGACTCAAAAAGAACAATAATTAATTAATTTCTGTTGTCTATTTCTTAATTTCACTGCACATGAAATTATTGAAAAGGCCACATAGGACTACATGCCTCTTTATGGGGAAAAAATGTAGAGCCAGAAAATGTCATCTAGAAAATAATTTTTATTAAGGCAAAAAGCTCTAACACATTATTGACCTACGAACATTTTGGACAATTTAAACACTTTTTTCTATTTATTTATTATTTTATTTTTTGCAAAAAAAATAAAATTGTTTGCTCTTTCTCCCACTACATCCATTGAAGTGAAAAAGTAAGAAGAAAGAACAAAAAAATATTTAACAATGATTAAAAAAAATCATCTAGAATATTCTCAAACCTCAATATAAACTATAAATTAATATAAATTAACAAGTGATAACGATTACTATGATCGAATAATTGAAATCTTTTTTTTTAATCAAAAATCTCAAATTATCTTTGAAAGTTACAAACATTTTAATAGAAGCTTTTAGCTTGTGTTATCACTGTATTAAAAAGACAAAGAGCTGAGTCACTACCAAATAGCAACTCATATTTTTATTAATAATATATTTTCCCTTAAACATTATTCTAATTAAACAACTTACTTTTTCTTTTACTTTTAGATTCCATTTGACCGACCATTCAAAAAAGATAATTTTTTTATATATAAATCTTGTCGATGAACACTAAAAAACAGTCCAAAAAACCAGAAAAGCAGTCTTATAAAAGAATCTAAATTAATATTTTTGTTTAGTAAAAGTTGTCACAATTCAATAATGTTAAAATCTAGAAGTTTCAAAACAGTCACTAGATTGATTGTCATGTGCCTTTTGTTTCCTCATCTTGTAACAAAGTTAATTTTTTTTAATTATTTTTTTATTGATTCGATTAGTTTGAATCCACGTTAGGTAAGATATTGTCTAAACATAAATTTTGATTCTGAATTTTGAAATAAAATTTAATGATTACTTCTTTATTCAAACTTGAAATATATAGAATTTAAAGTTTAAAAAACAGAACTTCAACTTTATTTTCATGTAACACAATTTCAACATTCAAATATTTATTTTAACTTGAACTTCAAATTAATGTTGCTTCTTTTCTTTTTTCAAATCTTAACCCAGCCATGTCCAAACGGCCACTCTCACTCATATTATTCACCTAAATTATGTATATAAATATTTTTTTAAATAATATTTTTATTTACTTATCAAACATCAGATAAATAAGAAAATCACTTATGTTTCAGAAAAAATATATATTTCGTGAAAACATTTTCTTAGTACTAAACACACCACTAATTTTTCATAATTGCATATTCCCCATGCAAATTATTACTCCCATTGTTTCAATTTATATTACACGGTTTGGATTTCGAGAGTAAAATATTTTTAGTTTGATCCTGAATTTGGATATGAGATCTTCAAATTTTTTGAAATGAAATTTGTATATCTGAAAACTACGTAAAAAGTATTGTAAGTTTGACAATTAAAAATATATATATGAAAAAATTAAGATCAGTAATAGACGTATTTGAATCTCAAAATTCAAAATTTGCCACATAAATTAAAACGAAGGGAGTATACTCTCTAACACAATTTTTTTTTAAAAGAAAAACCACACATGTAATGCACAAAAGACATAGTGAAGGCATGGGATGCATGTGTTTTTAATTAAAAACATTCTCAACTTTGGTTTTAGTCTCCACATTTTTTTTCTTCATGTTCCATGCATGTGCATTACCCACCAAGTAAATTCTGTGGTTTTTGGAAAGTTTTGATTATAAAATATCATAATGTATGGATTCTATTGAAGTAAATTAAAAATTTATTTATATTGGATATTTATATTAAAATTATATTAATTTATTATAGTTAAGTTAACAGTTATAGTTAGAATATGTATTATGAAAAGGAATATCGTTGAGTATGTGACTAAATATTTATATATCAGTTGATTAAGGTTGAGCATCATAGATTAAAGACGAATTGAATTTTTACGATCAGTTTAGATATCACAATAGAAATTAGATGAGATAGCTATGAAACTTTGTCTTTGGATTGTCTCGAAGACTACTAGGCAAGCAGAAATCTTTTTCAATTAAAATATGAGCGAGTCAATTACTCAACCCATTTTGATCTACTTAATTCATCGCATTTAAATACAATAATATGTATCAACCTTATATAAAGGTGTATAAAAATATATAAACGTCGCTAACTATATTGACAAATTTCTTCTACGATTTTCAATAGCAAAATTCTAGTTCAAATTAAAACCAATTCTTCAAATCTCCACTAAATAACTTCAAATTTTATAGAATACCCCCTTGGACTATTTCGAACAAATCTAAACCAACAATCACTCCAAATTTATCACAAAATTAAATTCAACATTCAAACTTACTTCTTTAAACCTAAAAAAAGTAATTATGTATTTGAATTTCAACCAATTTATCAGGTACTCATGTCTTTAGAAGTTTATAAATGTTTATAAGAAAATAAAATCGTTCATATATGTTATCAGTTACTTTCAAATTTTCTATGTTGTGTTTATGACCCAAAAACATTGAATCTAGTGCAATTTTGGACAATAAAATTTGGCATGATTATAAATTAAACAACGAAATCAATTCCATTAATAGAAAGTTTTTATTTTCTTTATGCAACCCTAATAATCATTTTCTTACTCAAATAATTCCCTGATTACTTATAAAAATTGTCTGTGTTCGGAGGACATATTTTCTAAAAAATATTTTTTATCTTTTCATGTTCGATTGAATAAAATTTTGACATTTTTTAAAGAAAAACAAGGGAAACTAATAAGGAAAATTATTGAAAACTTTCTAATCACATAATTAATCCCTATATTTTTAATGCCTCCTCATTTCTTTCATTGAGCATAGTGATGCGCAGGGGCGGATCTAGCATGTAATTAGGGGTTCATCCGAACCCCCTTCGGCGAAAAATTATACTATTTATACATGGTTAAAATATTTTTTTATGTATAAATAGTAGATGTCGAACCCCCTTCGGCTAGTTCGTGTGTCTACTTTTTCAGATTTTGACCCCCCTTATTAAAAATCCTGGGTCCGCCACTGGTGATGCGAATCGAATCGGGCTTATCCATCAAGTCACTAGCACACTTGCAGAGGGTAGAAAGGGGATATAGATGCAATCGAATCGGATGTGTACATATTCCTCAAGCATAACTATGCGATTTTTTTCTGTCTATCTTATTTTTAATAAACAGGATTATATGATATTTATTACTAATAAAAAAATAATAAATATCTCATAAATTAATTGAGATGTGCATAACCTAATCTAAACACAGCTTATAATTTTTATTTATTTTTTTCTAAATTTATACAATTCATGGAAGACACTATTTTTTAAAAAAACATTCGTCGCAAAACATGCAACACGTGCACTAAAAACAAGGAAAATTAATGTCGATACCTATTTGCCAAATTTTATTAATAAAAAGAAGTGTGAATAGGACATAAATCTAATTAAAAGTTGAGTGCTTAGGTCAACTTTTTTGGGTAGGTCAATACCGAAGTCATTTGGTAGCTAGATAAGAAATAATTTTTTTATATATTAATATCGTATAACGTATATGACGTATGGTACATAGATACTAAGAAATAAGTTATATATGTATAAAATTAATACGATCTTTAGTTGATAATTTAGAAACATACATAGCTAATACATGTAAAAGTTATGAGGGTATCAATGTATTAATTTATGCAAAATAGAAAGTGAAATAATTGATTCATGAATAAGTAATTCCTACATAACTAATACCAGCATAAAATAATACATAATTTTATATATAATTTATCACTACATAACTAATACCTACATTAAATATACACCTCAGTAGTTTTTATCCTTTAAATTTACTAAGTTAGATTTGAGAAGAACTAAAAAAAAAAACATAAAGAAAGTTTGATCAAATTAAATTCTAAAAATCGCAACATAAAAAACTATATTATAAACAAAAAATAATTGAAGTTGTACCTCAAAAAGTTGCATTAAGATCTAGAAGATAGACCAGTATAATAGAAATTACTAAAATTACATCTCCAAATTCGAGTTTCTGCTAAGTATACATAATCACAGTTCCCTTCAAATCTAATTGACAGAATTTGTTAAATATTTAAATGAGATAAAAAATTGTTCAGTTTTAGCAAATTTAAACCAAATTGTTCAGAATATAATTAAGGGACTGCTTTAAATCTGCCCAAATATAATGGAGCATTTATGTTATTTTCTCTAATTAATTTACACATTGTTTTAGGAGGAAAAAAATAAATTAAAGGGAAAAGAACACATGTACTCCAAAAAGGAAAACTATTTATAAGCAGCTCATCCTTACTTTTCTACCTCTCCAATTTTTAACAGCTAATTTGCATTTACTGCTTGATACCATCATAGTGTGTGTGTATATATATATATATATATATATATATACTCTGATGATATCAAAGAGAAGCAGAGAATACTATTCAGTTGCTCCTTGATACCATTATAGTATATATATATATATAACAAACAGTTTCAATGAAAATACTACTCAGTGTAGATGCTTAAATATATGTAAACTTTACCTAAATCCCATAGTGAAAAAATCCAATTACAATGTATCTCTTATTTTTCTTAAATTATCCGATTTCCCTTTTTTTTTCAAATTTCTGATACATTACTCACCTTCCTGATACATCAGTTTTTGGGTGTAAAATAATTAATGCTTGTGAGTTATTTATGGGTAGTAACGTAATTTAAGTTATGATTGATTGTTTCAATCAATTAGAGTGCTAAATAAGGTAAAGAATCCTTTTAAGAACAAAACAGTTATAAAGATCAAGGAAAATTCTAAAAACAGAGCATCAGTGCAAAAAAAAATTCAATCCAAATTTTAATTTTCATCAAGCGATTCAAGATAAATATCGCGATACTACTGATTACATGTTCTTTACAATATTAATCATTCAAAATTTTCCAAAACATCTGAAAACAAGAGGGGAAGAAAAAAATGTATTTTTTTCTAAAAATAATCTGAGAGTCGTGCAAGGATCATAGATGGTATAATTTAAAATGCCTAACAATGTCAATGCTCTATGAGAAGTTATGGTATCAATATCATCAGATCATTTTTGTGACCGTAGGTAATGTCTTCAGAAGTGACGGGGAAGGTCATCGCACAATGTGATTGAGCAAAATCATGAATGTTAAAATAGTCAATGCGCTAGCCTGATGAGCAGTTCCTAGAGAAATTAGGACAGCTTTTTACAGTTTTAGAAGTTGTATTTGATACATATTTCAATTAATCAGAATAGTATTTGAATATCAATAATTGATACATGGATGGCTGGTAATTATTTTCATTGTAAGTTACTTGGTAGTGATGTAAATTCAAGTTCGACAAATGAGGATAGCTGATACATAATCATTCGACATATTCGACATATAAAGGGTTGATACATTGAATATTATTTTATTTTTTTCAACTAAATTGTGGCTGATACATAACATGTATTGATATAGGTTGTATATATATCAGAATCATTAAATATAGATACATGGGATGCTGATACATAGACAATATTTATCAGAATAATTAAATATTGATACATGATAATCTGATATATAATCAAGATGTATCAGAAGAACTAAATCTTGATACATAAGATTCTGATACATAAACAATATGTATCAGAATAATTAAAGCTTGATTTATGAGATGCTGATACATAAACATGATGTATCAGAATCATTACATTTTGATACATGAGAATTTAATACATAAACAAGATGTATCAGACACACTAAATGTTGATACGTGAGGTGTTGATACATAGATAAGATGTATCAGAAATATTAAATATTGATACATGATAATCTGATATATAATCAAGATAAATCAGATTCATTAAAGCTGATAAATGAGATTCTGATACATAAACAAGATGTATCAGAATCACTAAATCTTGATACATGAGATGATGATACATATACAATATCAGAAGCATTCAAATTTGATAAATTAGAATATGATACATTAACAGTATGTATCAGAAGCAGTCAAGTTTTATACATTAGAATATGATACATTAACAGTATGTATCAGAAGCAGTCAAGTTTTATACATTAGAATATGATACATTAACATTATGTATCAGAAACAGTCAAGTTTTATACATTAGAATATGATACATCAATAGTATGTATCAGAATCAAGAAGCAGTCAAGTTTGATACATGATAATATGATATATAAACTTTCATCTTATATTAGAGTTTCATACATGAGAAAAACTTAAAAGTCTGGTAATTGTACATTCTTTTAATACAAAATTCAAAAAAAAAACTACTCGACGTCCATCGGTTCTCCTTGAATAGGAAATATGAAATCTCTCTTAGGTTTTTTAGGATCATCGTTATCGCTAACATAATCATCCTTGGCCTTCCGACAACCATAATTCCACAATAGTGTGGCATATCTTGAACGGAAGAATTCGGCATGTAGTCCAGTATTTGGAATAGAAATTCCATCCTAAATAACTTTATACCTTCTTCACCTATTGATGATTCAAAATCATCAAGAAAATTAGCCCTATATGCCGTGCCGAATCTCAATGGGTGGGACGGGATCTTCTTGATGACGTATTTCATTCTCTGCATTGACATGAAAAATGGTTAAATACAACTTAAACTTTATATATAAATACGATGTATCATATGCATTAAAATATTTGATACATGAGATTCTGATATATATAGAAGATGTATCAAAAGCAGTAAGGCTTTATAAATTATAATCTGATACATAAATGTAGATGTATCAGAATCATTAAAACTTGATACAATAGAAACTGACACTTAAACACAATGTATCAGAAGTAGTAAATCTCCAAAAAATGGCATTTAAGAAAACATTATGTATCAGAAGAGTTAGCGCTTAATACATGATAAGCTGATACATAAACAATATGTATCAGAATAAAAAAACCTTCATAAAAACTTCATTAAAAAAAAAACCTTAATTGAACCTATACCTTTGGGAGATTAAGGCGTGTTGTAACCCCTTCAATCTTGCTGTCTAGTTCTTTGGGTGCATGTTTAACTGGAGCTTTAGACTTTAATTTCTCGCGTAGCTTATCCATCACTGCTGGATCGTTATGATGTTTGGATCTAACCTCGTCGTAACCTTTCTAAGATGAATCAGAATCAGGTGAAACAAGAAGTCCTTGATTTTTATTCGACGTTTGAGACCATGAACGGATTCCATATGTATCATTGAAGATATGAGTTACAAAAAAGAAAGATTTACAGAAGAAAGCAAATGATATCAATTTTAGAAGATTTTTCAAAGATTTACATAAGAAATCAAACGATACAAATTTTAGGAGAAATCAGATTGAATGAGGATGAAGTGAGATTCCATAAAAGGAAAAATTAAAATATACCTTAGTTCACCTTGAAATTGAGTAACAGATGTACTCATAAATTCAAAATCTCAAAAACTGATGAAGAGGAGCGAATTAGGGCGAGGATTTAGGGAGGAAGAGTGATGTATCAGAGAGAGTTAAAGGAAAAAGAGGGATTTTGGAATTTTTTTGATATAATAGGAAATACAAGTAAATATGGTATTAGAATATGTGTAAAAGGGTAATTATATATATATAAAACAGACAGTTTCAATGAAAATACTACTCAATGTAGATGCTTAAATGGGCCTATGCTTTTCAATACTTGAAACAATTTTCCAAATAGCCAATTTTAGAACTCATATATTCATATTTAAGTCATAGTCAATACTTTAACTCGTGTGCAGGATTCAAGACTACTTTAATTTTGAAAAAAATGGCTTTAATTCATAGATTCTGATTCAAGCATTATAATTCAGCAGTTGTACAATAGATTCGAAAACACTGTTACGATTAGGGGTGTTCACGGGTCGATATAGGTCTATTATTGATAAAAATTAAAATTAAATTAATTTAATCTATTTTTAAATTATTAAAATCAAACTAAATATAATATACATTTATCAGTCAGTTAATTTGGTTATTAATCATACACAGTTTTAAGATCAAAAGACAAGATGGGGAAATAGAAAAACAAATTAGTCAGCAAATAAAGAATAATCAAACAACCCACCAACCACTCGTTAAGCCCTGCAAATCTTGAAGAGGTTTGATTTTTATCAGAATTGACTGTCGTTGCTTTTTTATTGTATTTTTGCTGGTTTTGGACTTGGATCCAAATTGGCCATTTGATGGACTTTTTGCTTACATAAACAAATTATAAATATAAATTTTGATAAAAATATATATAAGATATTTAATTTGTCAGTTCAATTCGGTTTGTTCTTTTAATTTTTAGAACAAAACTAAAATAAAACAAAATACTATTGATTTTTTAAAAAATAAAACCAAACAAAACCTAAATAAAATTGGATTTTTAATCGATTTGATTCGATTTTTTGATTTGAATTGATTTTTATTCAAATCGTGAACGCTCGGCAATCAAATTTAAGCACTCTATTAATATGTTATAAGCCCTCTGAACCTATTAAAGTAAATATATATACATTAGATCATATTTGATTTTCATTTATTATAGGGTAGCATAGTTCCAAAAAGACATTAAATAAAAGGAGAATATGAAAATGACATAACAATGTAAAAATATCCCATTCTGAGAGACTGCAAAATATGGACAGTTTGTGCAAAATCTTGCAATTAAAACATAGGAATAAGGGCAACAACACACAGTACTGAATCTGAAATGCTAAATCAGATTTTAATATTTTGGAAATGAAGTAAAGAACAAAAAGAATGGTCAACCACTGCAACTAAATCACTATTTTGGTGCTAAATTTTTTGGGGTATTCTTTAGGGGTAAATTTTTTTAATTACATGTATCTGTGTTTATTAGAGAGCCTTGGAGTAACTGATAAAATTGTTACCATGTGATCAGGGGTCACAGGTTCAAGCCTTGAAAACAGCATCTGACAGAAATGCACAGTAAGGATGCGTATAATATAGACCCGTGTGGCTGGGCCCTTCCCAAGACCCTATGCATAGCGGGATTTTTAGTGTACCGAACTGACCTTTTTATCTGTGTTTACAGTTTACACCAACAAGTATAGTAGGGATGAAAAAAAAATTAAAATCAACCTCGTCTATAATAGCTCTACCTATTTCAACTCATTAAAAAATTTGGATTAAAATGTAACCCAAATTGATTCATGAGAAATCTTGCCAAAATATTTTTCATTTTTTAAAAAAATTTGATATGTTATATATAGCCATAATAATAATAAAAATTATTAGATACTAAAATATTTAAAAGAATAAATAAAACAATTACAACGTAACAAAAAATTAGATTGGGTTGGGACTTGACATGTTTTATGACCCATCACCTGATCCAAGAAAATTTGTGTTAGGTCGGATCTTGACCCATCTGTTATGTTGACCCATTATGATCCGCCTAAATTTAATTTAAGCCCAACCTGCCCAATTTTTTGTATATGTACAATTCACAGTTTTTGTATAACGTTTGTATATTTCACTATAAAATTCATGCACAACGTTTGTACAGTTCGTTGTGCAATTTGTAGTGTTTGTATATTTCGCTATACAATTCGATTCGCGCACAATAGTTGTTTAAATTGTGTGAATTATACAAAACTCAACTGTACAATCGCGCAAATTATACAAAACTCAAACTGTAATTACAGCTAGATATTTGCCGCGAGCCATAATTAATTCAAACTATAGCTATGTTAGCTAATTAACTAGTATATGTTTGCTCATCCGCATAATTTTTCCCTATAAAATACCTTATAAAAATATTTTTTAAATAATTTTTTATCTGATATTATATATATATATATATATATATATCTTAAATAAATTATAAAAAAATAAAACTTAGTAAGAAATATGTGAATTGAAGTTATGAGTTTTTTTAAGCTCATTTTTGTAATTTTTGAACAGATCATTAATCTGCCTATTATTAACACAATTTATTTTATAATGTAACACAATTCATGACATCTCTCAATGTAGCTATGTTTGCATCAAAGTGAAAAATAAAAAGAAAAAAAAGCTAGTGCTTATCTTGAGGAATAATGGTGAAAGAAAATATAGATGATGTACAATTTTTGTCTTATGGTGATTGTTGACCCCATTATTTACTACCATTCACTAATTTGGTAAAAACAACTTTATTATTTACAATTTATGTCTAACTTAAATAGATGTTTTTTTGGTCATTTTGTCTTCTTGTAAGAGTTTGCATTTTATTTTTTCAACTTTCAAATGAATTATCACTTTCACTTATAGATTTAAATAATATATATATATATATATATATATATATATATATATATATTAACACTTAAGCTAAACTCCATTTTAATATTTTCCAATATGATGTTATGGATGCTCATATTAATATTTGGAGATTATGTCAAATAAGTATTGTTTATCAAATTGATCTATTATTTCAAATTCAAAAATGAAATTTGACAAAGCTCACTTACAAAATTTCAAATGTATTTTCATATTCAAACACAACTTTAATTTTTAACTTAACTTTAAATGTTTTCTTAACCAAATATGAACCAATTAATGTCCAAACTCTTACAAAGAAAGACCCAATACAACAATAGAGACATTTAATAGTAATAGATTTTTCTTTTGCAATATTATCGCATAAACATTTAGTGACAACTGAGTAAATGTTATTGCATCCAAGGTCGCTAAAGTGTTTAGCGACATTTATATAATGTGCTGGTTATAAATATTCTTATTTATTTTGCCGCTAAATATAATATAGCGGCAATTATATTATTGCTGCTAAATTCTTTTTTCGTTGCAGTGAGCATTAATAAGCAGAGACAGTCGGAATTTTAAGTTTATGAGACCGAACTCATAACTCTTTTAATTACCAGGTTCGCAACAATAACAACAACAACACATCCAATGTAATCGTACGAGTAGGGTTTGAAAAGGATAATGTGTACACAGACCTTATCACTAACTTTGAGAGGGTACAAATATTATTTTTGATAGACACTCAACTCTTATTACTAGGTTCGTGTTTAAATATTTATGCATAGATTTAATATATTTTTAAATATAAATACATTATCTATCAAATTCATCTGAACCCATACCTATTGTATCTCATCCCCTATGAATAGGACTAGAATGTTCTTTTGGTAGAACCTAAATACCCAACTCCCATTACCTCCCTTTTGTCCCTTCATTTTTTACAGAAAATGACACATCAACCACACATTTAATTGAATGCCCAATTATACACTCAGCCAGCCCTTTACTTCTTATCATAACCAAAAAGTCTTTTTCTGTCTATAAAATACCCACTCCATTTGCACATTTATTTTCTCATGACACCAAATTCCAAGTTAGGTTAAAGTGAAGGGGGAAAAAGTATGGTATCCTTGAAGTATTTTGATTTTTTTTATAGTTTGCTTCTCATCACATCCATGTATGTACTAGACCAAGAAGAAATGGTGTTACAAGTCATAGAGGTTCATTTATATGAAGGTGATGAAATGAAACATCAAGAGTCATCGTCGTCGTGACACATACAGTGACGTTATCCTTCCTGAGCTTGTTCTTCTTATATAATTTTCGCATCTTTTAGAATTCTTGAACAATTGTTCAAGTTTTCTTGACCTTGCAAGTCCGTAACGTTTTGTATAATCCTCAAGATTGCAAGGTTACTTTATAGTTCTTGTATCTTTTCTATCCCTCCTGAGCTTCTTCTTGTAAAATTATCAACTCTTCTCAATGGTTGAGGTGTATCACTTTTATGTTATATAGTGTAAAAAAAAAACCTCTCTCTCGTCCTTGTACATGCATGCGTGAACAACATAACATGAAAAAACAAATCCATTCGATGTTAACGCAAATTCAATGATAACATTGCACATACATTTTTTCACTTGACAATGGTTCATAACGTGTACTTTCATCTCGATTTATTACTTAATCATGACAAATAATGTCGTTAGGTGTAAACACTGGATACAGATAATTTTGTTCCACGAAACGGTCTAAAACCAATGTCCTTCAGCACACTTGACGGAAAAAAAAACTGTCATTGTAGTATAACTCTGCCTCTGTCATTGTAGAGCAGTACTTCCTTCTGAATTTGTGTTACATGTTTTAATAAATGAATACATTAACAAATATGGGGGGAACCATGCCATCTTAATGGTTGAATAGATATCTACAGAAAGAAAAATTGAATGTGAAATTCCATTTCACTGTTTTCCCACTATAAAATTTGCAAGTGAATTTCAATCAAAGCATATTCTTAACTAGCAGTTTTATTAACTCAAGCTGCAAGGACTAGCACTTTTATAGTTCCCTGACTATTAGCAGCTAACATCGTAGGGCTATCGCTCTTCCAGCACACCGCGCTGATGAAATAAGATCCTGCATCTTCATCGGCTTCGTCCACATCTGGGGAACCGAATCGATGCCAAGTCACGGGTTTGGAGATTGCCTATACCATCCAAAACATTAGTTAAAATCACATACTATCAACACTTCAGTAAAGATAAAAAAACTTCGTTGCACTGAAGGGTGTGGGCCTAGTGGTCAATAAAGTGGGTTAAGAATTATGAAATCTCAAATCCAAATCCCAATATTGACAAAAATACTAGCAGGTGATTACTTCCTATTTGTCCCTAGCCTTGGTAGTGGCAGAATTGTTGGTGGGAGGTGGCAGGTATCCTGTGGAATAAGTCGAGGTGCACGAAAGCTGGTCCAGACACAGCGATTATCAAAAATGAAAAACGCTTACCTTATGGTACACGAATACTTCATTTGTTTCACTGCCACATGAGAGGAATTCATTGTTCACTGAGAGACCAACAAAGTTTTTCTCATTCGTATGTCCTCTAAGCGTGCGAACCTAGAAAAGAAACTCAAACAGTGTTAATTGTCGTGAATAATTTTTGCCTTACATCGAAGACCAAAGAAGAATCTCACCGACCACATCAACAGGTTGGTGGCAGAAAAAATTCCTCAATGAACGATAGTAGAATAGAGTTAAAAGATATCTTACCGGCAAATTTTCTTTTACATCCCACAATCGTAGTGTACTGTCTGTTGATGCTGAAGCAAGTTCATTGTTGGACAAAAATTTTACATATGAAACAGCTTTTCTATGTCCACTAAATATGTGAACCGGTTGGCTGGTGTTCCTTAAGTCATAATAATGAATATGATGATCTGCAGAGCCAACCTAAATATAAAACGATATGTACACTATAAGCATATATTCCCTTTTTTAGGTTTGAAGCGCATAGAACTGAGCTATATGAGAAATTCATGCTCCAAATAGCATCCAGAAACTTTGCACATGACCGAGGGTCAAGAATCTTTCGGACACAAATGAAGTTATCTGTCAGAAAGAAGCATGGAGTCTGCATAGATAACAGAATAAACAAAAGAGTATCCATGTATAACTACATAACGAATTTTGAGAATGGCGTGATTACATAAAAAACTCATCATGGACATCAACCTAACAGCACCAGGAGACGCACATGCATGTATGAGCAATCAATGATACATATGTTCAGTTATTGCATCTTAGTAGAGGATAGAATCCTATAATATCAGTCATGGTCTTTTCAGATTGCAAAAATACAGATTATCACCCATGGGTCGATGAGTAGAAAGGTATTACATAAGAGACTTGGAAGTAGACAAGAAAAGAGGTCACTACATCAAAATAAAGAAATCACCAGCAATGCAGAAGTGGAAATAAAGAATAAAAGAAAGCTCTTCAAAAAATAATGAATTTACCGCTATATGAACACTAGATCCAGGATTATATTTTACACAGCATATATTTGCCTTCATGTCAATATTAAGAACACTTGCTTCCTGCTTCGTGCTCCAAACTTTGACCTGCAGCAGCATAGAATGAAAAATAAGTACTCAAGTTATTGTCTCAGACAGTGGAAAACATGGTTGCATAATAAACTGGCCAGAAAGCAACAAGGATAATTTGTACCAAAACAACAAAAACTACTATGGAGGGATACTATGCCCAGAGATTTACTTCAGTATGAATTAATGGCCCAAAATGTAGAGACTTGATAAGACACTGATAAAAATAAATTTTATTTTACTGTAGCAAAGGTGAAAGATGAGGAGGATCCTTTACTTTCAGAGCTAGCAAGGAAAAGGTTGCTGGTAAAGTTTAGTAAGATTTCAGGACTTCCAAAAGTCGTTTGTGATGCAGAAAAATATCTGCAATACCTGGATTTGTGACAAGGTTACGGAAGAAGAAAAAAGAAAAAGGAAAAGAGAAAACAAAGATTGAGGCTTACGAAGTAGACTTATGCTGTAACTAAGATTTCAGTAGCAGAGACTAAAGGAGAGAACCCATCTTGATGTAGCCCATCTTAGCCCAAGAATACTTTGGGCAGGTTGGGCATTGACCCATTTATTGATTCAGCATATCTTGACCCGCCCAACTTCAGCCCAAACAACTCATTTGCCACCACTAGTCACGTCATATAGGCCTGAGTATTTTTTTCTGGATAGGCCTGACTATTACCAGCCTAAAAAGATTACGATTTGTGTTTGACAAGTGAGAAGTGATCCTTTAATACCTTACAATCATCACTGCCAGATACAAGCATCGAGGGTTCCGTGCGTGAAAAATCAACACTCCATGCCCGTTTCTCATGCTCTTCATATTCCATCACACTCTGATCGCCAGAAAGATTTAGCATCAGTCGTAGAAAGACGAAAAAGTCTACAGTGAAAACTGATTAGCAGAAGTACTGATTCACCTGTCTAGTGGTCACATCCCATACAGTTACTATTCCATCATAATCACTACTAGCTATGTGGTTCTTGGTATACTTATTCCAGCTCAAGCAGCTCAGCTTAGATCGGGTAGACATTTCAACAACAGGACAGTGTACATCAGCAGGTTCATTTACAACCTGAAATGCAGAAGCATAACAGTCCAGATCAGAATCTTGAAAGCATTATGCAAAGGAGAGCTCTGCCATAATATTTGACCACTTTTTTATTTTTTGAAGATGGTAACATTATATTTGCCCACAAAATAACCAAAGACAAATAGAAGAAATAATCAATTTTACCTGTGACGCTTTCATTATTTATTTAATCGTTATTTGTTATTTGTATTTATTTGTTATCTATTCGTTATTTGTTTGTTGTTTTTCTCATAAAGCTTTTAATTTTCTATTCTTATCTAACATTTTTTTTATGCATTTATGCTTTTACTGAGCCGAGGGTCTCCAGGAAACAGCCGTCCTACCTTGGTAGGAGTAAGGTCTGCGTACATTCTACCCTCCCCAGACCCCATGTTGTGGGATTTCACTGGGTTGTTGTTGTTGTTGTTGTTGTTGTTGTAATCACGGCACATTGAAAAGGTTGAGTATATCCTTAAAGGGCCAATATGTGGATTGTGTCATAAGAAGAAGCAAAACACTACTAAGGTAGTTCATGTATGTACTGATGGAAACAAAATTAGCTCCACCAGTCGGGTGTTTTTCTCCTACATAAGTACCACTTCAATGTGGTGCAGGTAACATATAAAAAAAACTATAAATAAACTATGTACAAAACAGGCAATGTGCTATCTGTGACCAGGAACCAGCTGCCATCCAAATTTGCAGCAACACTACTCTTACAAGGAAAATATTATTCTAGAAAGAAGGTGATCCCAATTTGTTCCCGGAGGAAGGTTCCACATTCACACACATCACATACAATCAAGAACTAAAAATGCCAAAAATGTCTTGATTGTTCGAGTTGTAAATGAACTGTACTATTTATGAGCTCACTCTTGGCCTCTGAGCTTCTTTAAATTTTGAGCTAGTACGTTAAAGGGGCTGAGCTTGTACAACTCAAGCTCTGCTCTTTTATATTCATGAAACAATATATTTTTTAACAATTATTCATTTGAACATATATGTAACAATTTGCATATTATGTTCTAAATGCATTTTTCAAGTTATTAGTACGAAAAAACCTTATCATCCCATTTAATTCTAAAATTTGTTGTTTTACTTCTATATGTTGTTTAATAATATATACTCCACATACTTTGAGCTTGATTTGCGGTTCGAGCTCAAACTCAATTTATCAGCTTGTTAGTTTGTTCCACAAGCTGAGCCAAGTTCAACTTTCACTAAATTTATGTGAGTCTTGCTTTCCCCAACTTGTTTGGGATTGAGCTGTAGTTATTGTTGTTCTGATTGAGCTTGCTTTCAAGCTCATTTGGAATTTGAGCCGAAGCACTCTTTAGAATTAAAGTTGAGTTTGAACAACCAAAACTTGGATCACCTCGGCTTGCTTTTTATGGATAATCAATAGGTAAACAATAATTTCAGAATAAATAGCTTTTGCACTTTCTAATTTGCAAAATCGACGGTAGACGTTGACCCATGATATGTCATTCAGTAATGTCATTGCACCCAATGGTATCAAGAGACAAAACCAGCTATAAGTTAACAGCTCACCGTAGAGAAGTCAAAAACTTTTATACGCCGTGAAACTCCAGCAGTAGCAAACAACTCATCATCACGATCAAATTCAATGCTGCAATATAAACATATTTAAAGTTTAGTTCTTGGAATAAGTTTTGCCTACAAGAGCTAAATAAGCGAACAAATGAATGAGATGGAAAAAAAAACAATTTCCTGAATTTTTTCTCTTTTATTGTGTCTCTGATTTTAATTTCAGGTCTGAGGTTTACTAAAAACACAACATTTGCAAGACACAGCAAAATCAGCGCTCCAGCAAAGCCATTTTTACACTCTGGATATGATCTATCTGCTAAAACCACAACCCTGGCTCTCCTCTTTAACAGCTAATTTCCATATTCGAGGAACCAGTAAAAGGAGAACTTTAAGCCTTCAATTATACGCAAAGACCAAACTTGCCTGGACACGATATTGGCCGAGTGAAACAGATCTCCATGCCGAAGCTCAGCAATGACTCTTAACCGACTGTTAAAGGATAAAACTAGAATTGGTAAACACGAAAAGAACAAGTGCAAGAATTTAAAAGCAAGCATGTTCAGCAAATAACAGACTAAAAATTATACCTATAACGCGTGAAAGTGGTAAGTACAGACTGAAAATCTGCTAGTCCTGCACTGTAACCTTCTCTTTGTACAACATCTGTGTCCTTTTCCTCCTTAACACACGATTTGTTAGCCAATTGACGTCTCTTTTGCAAATAACATTCTTGGAGATCATTGAACTGTAAATAAATATAAAAAACATTCACCAAATAGATATCAAAGAGCAGAAAGGCAGGCTAGAAAGATTACCCATAACCAACATAGGCATAAGGCAGTGCATATATCTAATTACTTGACGGAGGAATATGTACTGCTTACATCTTTCAACGAGAAAGCTTGAAAGCTGATGGAAAATAGCTTACAATAATCAAGAAGAATTGTGCATGTAAATTTCTTCAAAATCAGCAAATGTGATATCACCATTATGACGGAAATAAGTTGGGTAGCTGAAAAATAGTTAAATGAGAACCTAGGATGTGATGAGATCATCGTAGTTTGATCAACACAATGGAAGCTTTCATACAAGAAATATGTGACCAAAAGGTAGTCATAGAATAGTCTGTTTCTCATCAAATTTCACAGTAAGCCATGATCCAGTACTGGATCAACTACAGAGATCATCTACTATTACTTTATATAGTGGCCGTTTGGATTGGCTTATAAGCGGCTTATAAGTTGTTTTCAACTTTTTTTGAGTGTTTGGCTGGCCAACTTAAAGTCATTTTGTGCTTAAAATAAGCCCCAATAAATAGTTGGGTTTATTTGGATGAACTTATTTTAAGCACTTTATAAGTTGAAACAGCTTATAAGTCAAAAAAAAAAAAAGTTGGCTTGCACCTACCTTTTTTTAAAAAACTTATAAGCAGTTTTCAACTTATAAACTGCTTAAAAATAAGTCAATCCAAATAGACTAATAGTTACTTAATGATAGGGGTAATATCACAACAACATACCCTGTGAGATCCCACAAGTGGGAAGCGTAACATTGGAACAAACAACAACAACAATATACCCAGTAAAATCCCGGACGGTGGGATGTACGCAGACCTTACCACTACCTCATTGAGATAGAGAGGTTGTTTCCGAAAGATCCTCGGCTCAAAAGTATCAGCCCCAAATAAGAGAGAAAAATAAGGTCTGCGTAGACTTATGGGACTGTCCCTCTACCCTTCTTCACTTAAATACTAGACTTAGTTTGCATGAAAACAATAAATCTTTCGAGATTTGCTACAAGGGACAAATAAAAAGAAAAATATATTTTTAGTACAAGGGCCAAGTGAAATGAAATGGAGTAGTTGAGAAACTTTTAAGTGACATAATGTCACAACTACAAACCTGTGCATTGACGCGTTTCTTCCTAACCACAGCCAGACCAGATTGACTCATATGTTGTGAATTCATTTCACTAATTGAAGTATCTTTTCTCTGTGGTCCAGGAGAACTTATTTGAGATTTGCTGTCCCCCTTTTTGTACGTCAAGTTTCCAGTCGGTAATCCTCCAGGTGCGTTTCGTGAAGTGGAGAAAAGACTACCAAAGTTCCTATCAGTGGATGAAGACCAAGGTTTTTTCCCAATAGGATCATCTGCTAGCATTCGAAGCTTCATTGAGTACCGGTCCCTAGCCCGGTATAGGTCTGTTCTATGTCTCTCTACTGAATTTAAGTCCTCTTTGATGTATTGCAGATCATGTTGCACCTGATTAAATGCACAAATCAACAAACTGGCTATCAGATTGTAATTTGGAGAAAGCAAACTGTAGCTATCCAAGACATTAAAAGGAGACACGGTGACCCAAGTGAAGAACCACTTGTATATAATATAATATATCTTGAAGTTATATAGGGAGAAGGAAACAAATGATAATAGGGATAACCAAATAGAAGACGGAAAGCCGGCAAAAGGCACTCAACTAACATAAGAGTGCAAAACCAAAATCTAGCATATGACCATACCATTTTCTACCATAATACATATTCTTTCTTTAAGATAAATCTCTGTTCTTCCCTTCTTGACTTTTTTTCTCTAGGTGGTATTTAAACAATTACAAACCTCATTGAGTTCATCAACTTTCTGCTTCCTTAACATCTGTAAGAAGTCTAGCAGAATTTGCATATTTCGCTCTGCTTCCTCCTGCTCCAATTTCCTCTTTTTCTCTGACAACATCGACAATAGAGCATCCAGATCCTTAATCGACACTTCACAACCCTGTCTAAGCATAACAAGTGTCACATCTCAAGCTTCTGTACAAAACTGATACTGACAGTTAAATATTCATAGGTGTGTGATTTATCCGATACAGGCCAATAGAAAGAACAAGGAAAATAGTGATTTAGAAATTTTATTGTGAGAAATATTGAAAAAGAATATTATTGAATTGTGTCTCTATATTATTACACAGAGACCCTATATATAGATACTACAATACAATCCTTTACCAACTAGGATACTATTTCTATTTTTATTCCTATTCCAATTCCTATTCATATTCTAAGTAGGGTTGTATATACCTATTCCTATTCTAACGCTCCCCCTCAAGCTAATGCATACAAGTCATATGTACCTAGCTTGTTATAAATGTAACTAATATGAGGACAGGTGAGGGGCTAGGTGAAGATATTTGCAAGTTGATCACTCGACTCCACAAAATTGACAGTCAATCTCAATATAAAATACTGGATTTGATGCAGAATGTCGATACAACACATAATGATCAGCTCCACTATGAGTCATGCCGAACTCTTGAGTTTTTGTACTGAACTTTCCAAACCAAGATGGAAAAGATTGTTTTAGTCCATAGAGTGAGCTGCATAATCAACATACAAGGCTACTAAACTCCCCCTGAGCAACAAAACTAGGTGGTGCTCCATGTAGACTTTTTCACAGTACAACGGTTGCCGGAAAGTGCTCAAAATCTGGTATAAAATATATGGATTGTCTTGGAATCAATAGACGATTCGACATTAAACAAGAAAGTCATAGAAAAACTGGTTAGAACATATTCATGTGTCGAAGTATCAGATTTGATGGCCGAAAGTGGTCACAATCTGAGAAATAAAATTATATGGGTACGGTCAGAATGATGGCACGATCCTACTGAGAAAGAGAATTATATGGGTAGGGTCAGAATGAACGACCCTATTGAAAAAGAGAAATTATATGGGTAGGGTCAGAATGATGGTACGACCCTACACAAACAAGAAAGTTGTCATCGAAAAGATGACACGGTGCTATGCAAATTGGATATGAGAAAGTAGTCACTGGGAAAATGGCACGGTGCTACGCAAATAAGATATGAGAAAGTTGTCACTGAAAAGATGCACGGTGACCTCGTTGACTAAGTTCCCTTCCCCTGAATATAGGGTTCATGCATATCATTGGCCTTACTTTTGTTAACATAACCAATGACCAGACGGGTGGCATATATGGGTCATAGCCACCCGCCGATAACAGAAGTTTTTTTTTGATTTTCTACCAAGATCGTAGAAGCTCTGATACCATGAAAGAAATATTGGGAAAAAATATTATTGAATTGTGTCTCTATATTATTACACAGAGACCCTATATAAAGATACTACAATACAATTCTTTACCAACTAGGATACTATTTCTATTACTATTCTTATTCCTATTCCTATTCTAAGTAGGATTGCATATACGTATTCTTATTCTAACATTTATGTTTGGTTCCAAATGCAGTGACATTAATGTAGAGCTCTATAATCTGTGATCTTTCAAGCAGTTGCACCAATCACTTTCATAATTAAATTGAGGGGCAAAAGTAAAATGAAGAGAAAAGGGACCCTTGGTTATTTAGTTAGGAAGTAAAACTGGAGAACTAAGGAATGATTCTTTATTGGGTTTTTAACTCCTCCCGGATAGAATATGAAACATCCTCAAACTAACCACATTTGACCCATGGAGAAGAATCAGAACCATAAACGTAACATTATCACAAGAAACTATTTTTACATGTTTAAATTACCGTATGAAATTTAGACTCATAACTTCAAGACCACAATAGACATGGTTTACCTTCTTTTTTTCTGTTTTTAGATTGTAGATAGTTTAACCTAATTTTTACCAATCACCTTTTAACCTTTCTTTTTGCAGAAACTTTTTTTTTTTGATTGAGTACATGTATTTTCATTCATAAACATGGTCACAACGGTTGTATACAAGATATATACCAAAAAGTAGAGAATTTAAAAAACAATCTGATTCTCTAGTCTCTACAACTCCACCCATTCATCTATACAACAAGGAAATCTTTTGCCATTCCCATAGCCTATGAACACTACAAATCAGACATCACCTCCTTCAAGTGCCATTGCAATTTCTCTTTATACCTACAAATCAGACATCACCTCCTTCAAGTGCCATTGCAATTTCTCTTTATATCCATACTATTTTCACCTTGGCAAAGACATCCCATCTCCAGTCATGTATCATCATACCTACTACACCCTAAATATTCCAACAAGCAATTTGTAACTTCATTAATGCCCAATTTGTCAATGTCCAAAGTCATTCTCTCTACTCTCCCTTTTTTTGGGCATACTAGTTGTACCCTACTTCCACCTCTTTTATCTTTTTTATGATAAGGTTGTACCCTACTTTCAGCTCTGTACAAAAGAGGTAAAAAAGGAGAACTCCCCCCTCCCCAGTATATGGAGTACAAAAGCTTGTCTTCTGTACGACTTTTTTTTGCACCAAGTCTTCTGTACAAAGTTGACCCAATTGTCTATGTAAGTAGGACTGTCACAACTGATCCAGTCTAAAGGAAAAAAAGAGTCTGTCCCTTCAAAAGCCATTTTTCTATTCTTCTTTTATCAAGGAAAAAAGCCTATTGACTCCAATCCGTCAAATTAGCCATAATAGAGCATATTCCACTTTCCTGCTCCAGCTGCTTCTGTACCCAAGAAATTATATTTCTCGATATTCATAAAAAGAATTGGGGATCCATGGTGATTTCAACTACTAATTATACCATTCCTATATGTAGATTGACATTAACACCCTACTTCAATTCAAAGATAAATATCATCTCTGTTTCCACAAAAGAATGACATCTAATGGAAGATTAGTCTGCCAATTGAATAAAAACTAATGAGAACTACTCATAAATCACAAACTATTACACTACAAGGATGGCCTTACGAGAATTCAGAAATCCGACTTTTTTGTCAGCTCGACAATTGAGTCAACTTAAACAAACCTAACTATATAAACAAATAATTACACCCTAAAACTTTTCTGGATAACCAAATTTAATATGGTCTTTCTTAAAACATAGAGCAAAAAGAAGATACCAAAACTAAAACAAGAATTCAGGCACAGCTAAAAGTTAGATTAGAGTACAATAACTCAAAAAAAACATATAAACCAGATCACCCAAATTTAGATTAATAGTTAATTGGCAAACTTGAACAGGGAGGTCCTTCATAAAACAATCTTAAATTTAGTAGTGTCAAAACAAAAGCAAACTTCAGAGACTAACTCCATTGTGACTTCACCTAGAGATTGAGAAAACAGACTAACCTGTTCCAATGAATGACGAAATTGTTCAACAGGGGATGCAGTTTTTGAAATCTGACGAGCAGATGTCTTCTTCAATAGCTACAAAGGTGGTACAGAGAAACCTTTAACAATAAGCTGCATTGTGAAGTAAATCATTTCAAGATGCTACCATCTCATACTTATGCAACATTAATATCTCTTAGCAACAGTTTATTAGATCGTAAAGACATACTGGTACGTGAAAGCAAATGAAACTTAAACCTTACCAGTCAAAAATGAGAATGCTTGATATCAATTCTCAGCGAAATTTCAAACGCAGAAAAAATCAACAAAGCCTTATAATTGAAATTTGTTCAAAGGCGATAAAGGAACAAATAATTTGGACTCTAATATGAGTCCAACAGCCTGAACTGATGCAAGCATATCATCCTAATCTTTACTTTGAGCATTGTGCAAACCATCTCTGAAGGCCCACTTTTGTTTTCCAAGGGAGCTAACAACATATTAACTACTCAATTGTTTACCACATTTTTTCCTTTCTTTCGTCTTTCTTGAAAAGTACCTTTCTTTCTTCCTACACAAAGAAAATGCTTCTTTACTAAATTAAAGCAAAGATAGGAAAGCAGTAGAAGCCCTTGCCAAATGTGTATGGTAAGTTAATATACTTAATATAAATGGCAAAGGACTACACTAGATAAGCTTATGCTTGTGAGATGGGCGAATCCTCCTTCACATATGTTCAAGGTATTTATGCACGGTACTTAAAAAAAGATCCTAGATGCTCAAATCCATTTCCATAAGGATAGAGTGAATGAGAAATATAAGGAATATAGAACCGCTAATTGATGATTAAACAATTCAAACAATTTCGAATTTACCTCAAATAACAAATAAAAAACTCTTAATCTGAAAAAAATCTGAATGGTCAAACTTGCGTCGACATAGAGATTTGTCCTCTCCTATAAAGAAACCGATATAACATCTTTGAAGTCAAAAAATAGTTTTCCAGAATAATCTCTTCTACCTATTAGAGAAAACGTTTAGTATGATTAGAAGACGAGGCACAATTCCCGTATAAACATAAAAGGAGAGCTACTAAAATGTTGTTATGTCCCTGTTGGATACCCTTCTAATGTTTTTTACAAGATAAATGATTTTATAAATTATGGAGAATCTCCCATATACAAGTAATGCATTAAAAAGTAGAAAATCAATGTCAAAATATGATAAGATAAGATTCTCTATGAACGATAACCAATCTTCTATACAATATTTTATTATTTTTAATTAATAAATTTCATTAATGTGTGGGCAAAGTAAGCGCCAATATACAAGAAGTCCACCAAAAAGTAACAACATGATACTCCCTCCGTCCTAATTTATGTGGCACTGTTTGACTTGGCACAAAGTTTAAGAAGGAAAGAAAGACTTTTGAAATTTAGGGTTTAAAACAAACATTATCCGTGGCCTTGGAAGTTGATCTGGAAAACTAAATTACCTCCTAAAATCATCTGTTTCAGCTGGAATGCACTCCATGAGAAATGTTTGACTCAAGGCAACCTTATGAAACGGAAGATTCAGATGGTCAACAGATTTCATATGTGTCACAGTACACAGGGAGTTAGAGACCAACAATCACTTATTTCTACACTGTCTAGTTGCAACAGATTTTGGAACATGTTCTGTTCTCTTTTTGGAATTAGCTGGGCTATGCCAAACAGCAGCAAGGAGGCTTTTGAGGCAGTTGGGAAGTTGACAACTCCATCAAAACAATTTGGAGAATGGTACCTTCTGGAATTATTTGGTGTTTATGGAATGAAAGAAACAGTAGATGCTTTGATGGAAAATCAACTGCCAGCCACTTCCTTAAAGCAAAATGTCTACTTTCTTTATTTAGTTGGGGCATATATGACCCCAATAGATTCCCCTGATTCCTTATGGAACTTTGTCAGCTCCGCGTACCTAAGATAGTGCTCCTGTATACATAGCTAACAAGGTCTCACTTTAGCTTTTTGCGGCTACAATGTCGCCTTACTCTCTTTTTGTATATCTCTGTGTCTTCTTGATGCCTTCTATGATTAAACCAATTACTTAATCAAAAATAAATTGACATTTGTATGAATATAAATCACTTCATTAAGTTCATTAAGGGTAAAAGGGAAATTTTAAAGTTAAATTGTTTTTAATTATAAAAAGGTGTTACTCTTTCTGGGACAAACAAAACGGAAAATGTGTCACATAAATTGGGATAGAGGGAGTAATAGTTTTCAACGAACAATGCCCTATCTTCTATACAAAAAAGGAATATCATGGGTGCACCAGAAACAAATAAGGGACAAAAAACTACTAGTTAATTGTACAAAATTTATTTCTACGCCACATAGGTGCTAGCGGTGTCAAATTCCACACTTTGTGTCTTCTACTTCTTCCAAGACTCCAATGGAACAAAACATCTTTCACAGTATCAGGTATCACCCGAAAAAATAAAAATTAAGAGTTTCCTGCCATAACCTCGAAGCTACTAAACAATGTATGAGGAGATGATCAACATCTCCAGTTGACCTCTCCCATATAAAGCACCAGCTGACATAGGTGACCTTCCTCTTCCTCAAGTTCTGGGTTGTCAAAATCGGCCCCCTAGCTGCTAGCTAAAGTAAATAAAACACACCTTTCTCGAAACTCTGGGGATTCAAATCGAGCTATGTGAGAATGTAACCTCATCCATATGCAGAAGCTTGTCGTTGCAACTTCACGGATGCAAAAGATGCTAGGAATGAGAGGATATTCTTCAAATATGCATAGTCATTCTTCTATCTCTTAAAAAACTATTTCATTTCTCTCCTTGGTATCTACATGAGTGCTAATGGTGCAATATCCCACACTCTTCACTTCTCTTCCTTTATCTAAATGTCCAACTGAAGATTGCCTCCTCTACTATGCCCGACATCACCAATGGTAGGCCGAACCATCTCAAAATCTCACACCTAAAGCATTGAAGGAGGAGGCCGTCCACATCTTCACCGAAACATTTTCACATAAAAAATTGGCTATATGAATAATTAATATCTGTTCCACTTTACTGGGCACATTTTCAGCCAATGCTACAAAATTATGATTGTGCTATACCTTTCAACACCATGTACTCAAGTCAGTTCAGCTACTTAGATTTTAGTGCCCAAAAATCAATACCAACACTATACTACTACTACTATGTTGGCTATATGGATAATATATATCCATTCCGCTTACCGGGCACATTTTGAACCAATACTACAATTAAAAAAAATCCATAAATAATTGCTAGCAAGAATTCACAGTAAATTAAACAAACCTTGTCAAGAAGGAAATTGGGATAGAGTTGACTGGTAGTGAGATAATGAGAACAACAAGGGCAATCACTCTTGTTGTGAAGGTGAGTAACTATGCACATATAGCAAAAGCTATGCCCACAAGCTGTTAAAAATGCGTCCTTTATGATCTGCATACATATAGGACACAACAATTCCCTGTCCAATTCCCATTCTATCGCTGTCCCAGCTTCTTCATCCCCTACATTACTCCCCTCCTCTTTGTCCCCCATCCTCTTCATCATCTCCCCCTTCACTGCAGGCACCACCCCTCCAATCGAACTTTCCACCATCTCCCTCTATACTCCCACTAGCAAATTGGGTATCCTCCAGAATCAACTACGCCTCAACCCCAAACAAGTTTTTGCAACTTGGGTATTTTCAAGAATCAACTACCCCTCAACCCCAAACAATTTTTTTTTTTTGCAAATTGGGTATTTTCAAGAATCAACTACCCCTCAACCCCAAACAAGTTTTTGCTGATAAATTTCTTCCTAACCAATGAATTATGACTTCTGATCTTGAACTAGTAGTGGAAGTGGAACTTTTAATCAGTAAATCAACCGTAAACTTGAAGAACTGAATTTTTTTATTTTTTATTTTTTGCTTTATAATTTTATGGGAGAGGGGATTTGTGGTGGAGGAGGAGCAAAGAGGAGTAAGGGCTATAGGCCCCACGAAAAGGAAAGTTTTTTGGAGAAGATGAGGAACCTAAAGTACCTACGTTTTCTCCTATCTTCACATTGTAAGCATCCCTGGAACAGCAGACGGGGATTTAAAAAAGGCCAGCATTAACCTCCAGCTTGCACGGATTTCGAGAAGGATCGAATTATAAGTATATTTTACTCAGGGCGGACCTATATGGTGTCATATGTATTCATTTCGTAAAAAAATGACATATATATTTGTGGTTTGTTTTTTAAGAAAATATAAGTAATAATAAAATATTGACCTCACTTGAGCTAAAGAAAGCCTTTGGTCCGGTGATAAAGTGGGTACGTTTTTGTATTCGAAACCAGACAACAATACACTACATTATTTTACCCTTTTCCAACTCTTTTTCTTGTGCTTGACTTTTTTTTTTTTAATTCCCTTCATATTTTGAACTCACTTGATAAAATTTCTAGGTTTTTAGTAAGAGATTATTTTTATAATTCAAATTTGTAACATCTTACGTGATAATAATTTTATTAGTAAAGATGTATTTCATTTTGTTTTAATTTATATTAAGGTGTTTGATTGTATACGAAATTTAAGAAGAAACAATTATAAATTTAAAATAAAGCATAAAATTTTATATGACTATAAATAATTTTGATAAGTATAAAATGAAAATTATATTGTTAGCACTGAATATCGAAAGTTGTCATTTTTTTAGAAATTCTTGCAAGCAGTTTGTAAATAACTTTATCAGCCGCTTACAAATAATTTTGTACATTTCTATATATACATACATTTTATATTTTACTTGCGTTGTAATTTTTATTTTACAACATAACATTGTATATAAAATATCGATTTTTTATGCATGAACATCCTATGACAAAGATCTCATCTTTGCCATGGTTAGAATATAAATAATTTAATTAGTGTCAATTGATAATTTTTCGTGAATAGAAGGAACAAATCTAAAAAAAACTACTCCTTTCATTCACTTTTAAGAAAATAATAAATGAAATGAATATTTTATTATTACTCATGACTATTAACATTTAAAAAATCAAAATAATTTGAAGAATTAATAGCATTGTTATAGATAAAACATGAAACAAAAAATTTTTAAATTGATATACTAAGTTGTTGGAGAAGTCATTTATTTGTTTTAGAGTATTTTTTTATTGATTAAACCGAAAACCAAATCGATAAATCGAAAATCGAACCATTAAAGATCAGATAAATCGAACATCGATAAAAAATATCTTATTGATTTAGCATAATTAAAAATCGAAAATCAAAAATTGAAAACCAATAAATCAAATCGATAATACATAAAACTGAATCGAACTAAACCAACCGATGGCACACCCCTAGCCACAACAATGAACAACCAACAGATTGCTGAGTCTATGTAGAATCTGTATTGCAAGCTTTTTCAACAGAGGAATAAGGCTATCAATTTAGTGTCATCTTTCTTAGATATAGTATTGTGATTCTACACATTTTCACGAGTCCATTTAGTTGCAAGCAAACTCAATATATTTTTTTATTCTATACTACTTGCGTATGACTAGCAATCACAGAGCACACATAACATATTGCTAGCAGACGAACTAAACGATTGATCATTTCTGAATGTATCCCAACGTTCAGAAACGATTGATCTTCACATTGAAGCTTTTCCGCATTGACACAAAAATAGTTTTGTAAGGTATGTTGTTCTGACTTTTCAATAATCTCAATCAGTGCATGTTGGATATTTGGAGTGTGTGTTTTAAGGATCCAACACAGGTACGACAGCATTTTTGGAGAGTCGGAGAAACATAGCTTAAAAGCAATCACAAGAATAGAATATGAGAGAACATTTCAGAAGAACTTTCAAGGCTAACCTATCAAACTTGTTCGATGCCCTTTCAGAATCGACTAACCTATCAAACTTGTTCGATGCCCTTTCTGAATATCAAAAATGGAGCAACCCATTGTGCAAATGTTTGAGGATGGATCACCACTTACCACTACTACAATCTGAGAATAAAGTCGGGGTTGAGAACGTAGAGGAGCCAGTTTACAATCGTTCAGCTCATTCTGTTACAAGACAGTTGCCGGAGTCCATAGCTAAATAAACTTAGTCTGCAAACCGTGAAGTTGTAGAGATAGCTTCATTATCTTGTCCTTGGTGGTCCGGGAGACTGGACCAAGGAAGGGCCTTGACAAAAATAAAACCTTATAACACCTCTACAACTGAGTTACCAATAATTCTCAGCTACGGATTACCTTTTCCATACACCACTTATCCTCCAAATTGTTCATCTTTCTACATTCTCAAAGTCCATTCATGACATTTTGTTTCTTGGAAACAACACATGTTGCCTCCCTAAATTCCAAGTTTCGATAGGAGGATAATCAGCCATAACAGAGTTTGTCTATTCATAATACTCATATGTAAAAAAAAATGTAAAGGTTTAACAGTCTTACTTTCTCTTGGCCGCGAAATCTTTTGGAAGCCTTCACTCCATCTTCTTCTGTGCCAGTACATATCCTCCACATTTAAATCAGTATTATCAAAAGCAAGCGCACAAAAAGCTCTAAGGTCTGTTGGGCTTTAAGCGGAAACCCCAAATAAAGTAGACTTTAATGAAGAAAAAATACAAATATACATGTGTAGTCCAAAACTTATAATTATAAGCATGAACAATGAAAATATATGGATAAAAAAATTGGAAAAAAAAATACCATAAAGTGAAATGTATTGTTGAGTGTTTCCTCTGCAGGATTACACTCATTGGCAAGGGAAAATATGTCTCAGAGATGACGACACTGAAGCGCCTGCTAAGCAAGGTGAAGCGCTCAACATGGTTTGCAGTGACTTTCAACTCATTTGATAGTCCATGATACCACTAAAATACTCAAAGAAAATGCAGAGAGAGAACAAAAAAAAAATGAATATCTCCTATGTGATGAAGCAGGGATAATTCACTTATGAATGTAAACATTCTTTGTACAAAAAAAAAAGGGTTAGAAGAAAGAACAAGCAGAAGCAGATCAAAAGATGGATAAAAATTCAATAATCAGATCCAGTGTTCAATAGTAAAGATACAATCTTTCCTAATACAGATTGCAACACTAATCAATATAACAATAACGACGAACACCCAGTGTGATCTCATAAAGATGAAATCTGAGGAGGGTAAAGTGTATGCAAAGTATACGCCTCTGACTGTTTTCGATAGACGCTCAGCCCGAGCAAAAAACTACACAAATCTACGCATAATTTAAAAACACATTTGGTTATCATCATACACCAAATGGATGGATACATTTTAAACAAGGAAAAAAATCAGAATTAAAAGAAAACATAGAAAAAAAAGTTTTTTTTTCAATCATAATCATCAAAATTACTAGAAACACAAGGGGCTGATGTGAACATCATCAGATGGAGGAGGAAAGTTCAAATCAAAAGGCAGAGGATCTTTACAAAACGACGGCGACGACTCGTCGCCGCCGCCGATGCAATTATCATCTACCACAGATGACGATGAATCACAATCACTATGGCATTCCCCCATCGTCGTGGTCGGAATCCGACGAGGAACTTCAATCCGCGTTTGCATCATATTACACAACACACGCACCCCACTAGATGATTCCACCGTACTACTCATACTACTAGAAGCCGGCCTCGAATGTTGAAGATTTTCAAATTGATTTTGCCCATAAGGAGGCAATATTGGGAAATTAGTTTTCGCTTTAGCTCCATGATAGGACCTTGCAGCAGCATCGTAAGCCCGTGCAGCATCCTCCGCTGTATCAAATGTACCCAGCCATACCCGAGCTTTTTTCATCGGATCCCTTATCTCAGCAGAAAATCGACCCCATTGCCGTTTACGAACACCCCTATAACGAGGTGGGTCAATCTCCGATTGACGAAAAATTACGGATCTTGATCTATTTGTTTCCAGATTTTTCCGACGGGTCATGGCCGGTAGGGTGGATGGGTAGAAATGGGAGATGGGGTTGAGATTGTCGGATATTGTCGCCGCGGCCACCAAGTTGATCGGAATTGTGTTAATTAAACTTCTTGATGATTATTTTCCATGGAGATGAAATTGATAAATGCAAATGCGCAATGAAGAAGAAAGGGGAAAGGAGTTCATCTTCTTGACTCTGTTTTTTTTTTTTTCAAAAAAATATATATAATATTTTGGTTATTTTATTTTTTTGGGATATGCTTTGCTTTATTTTTGGTGGATGGAGAATTATGAAAGGGTGATATCAATAGTATCTACCAATCAATCAACTTCCCAATTTCCAGCACCAATTATTTGGGTTCAATAACAATAAAAATAAAAATTTAATTATATTTTGTTGCTTTTTTTTTTGAACTCCAAGAAATTTTTTAATTTAAATTAATTTATTTTCGGGGCAGCGGAAACAGAATTACGAGTTGGAAAATCGAATCCTTATCAATAAAATAAAAATTATTATAGTCTTGTCGAACAATGGTGCTTGCATTGCAGGAGATGCTCGCCCCGTACGGATAGCCTATGGCTAGTTAATATATGTACTTTTCTATTCATACTATGAAGATTCCCTTTAAATAAATAAGCTTACGATAGAAAGAAAGTGCATAATTTCTTGGGTAAAACGGATAGCCTATGGCTACTTAATATATGTACTTTCCTATTCATACTACGAAGATTCCCTTTAAATAAATAAGCTTACGATAGAAAGAAAGTGCATAATTTCTTGAGTAAAACGGATAGCCTATGGCTACTTAATATATGTACTTTCCTATTCATACTATGAAGATTCCCTTTAAATAAACAAGCTTACGATAGAAAAAAAGTGCATAATTTCTTGAGTAAAACGGATAGCCCATGGCTAGTTAATATATGTACTTTCCTATTCATACTATGAAGATTCCCTTTAAATAAACAAGCTTACGATAGAAAGGAAGTGCATAATTTTTTGGGTAAATATTTACTTATATTCTTGTTTACATCACACTAATAGATGTATAGCAAGTTCTATTAATAGACGATTATTATTTATAGTTGTTTGATTAATTTTTTTAAAATAGAAGCTTTATTTGCGTAAGTTGCACTTTTAAGGAAAGTCCTACATATATTAGAGAAACACAAGTTGTACACGAAGTTTTTCAAGTGTGAGTTTTGATTTGACATGATGGCATTTATGAATCAACATTGCTGCCAAAGATAGGATACAACAACAATACAACAATAACAATCCAGTGTAATCCCACATCGTGGGGTCTGGAGAGGGTAAAGTGTACGCAGACCTGACTCCTACCAATGTAGGACGGTTGTTTCCGAAAGACCCTCAGCTCAATAGAAACATAAGAAAAAAGGTCAGACAAGAATATTAAAAGTAGGAAAGTAGATAACGGAAGCGTTCCAAACAATAGTATAATCAAAGCACCAAAAAACAGTATATATCGTTAAATAATAGCATAAATACCATAAATAACATAAGATAACACAGCATACATACATAAATAACATAAATCAGAGTACAAGAAATCATAGTGCGTTAATACGTCTATGTACTAGCCTTCTACCCTAATATGTGTCCTCCACACCCTGCCAAAGATAGGATGATCATGATAAATCTAAATACAAGTTTTCTCCGTCTTCGAAGCATCAGTATAATTTCTCTCTCCATACCGTCCACCAAATAAACACAAGAATTGTATACCATCACAAATTCAGGTGTACGTAGACCTTACCCCTACCTTATGAGAGGTAGAGAAGTTGTTTTCGATAGACTCAATCATTTCAATTTCACAATTGAAATTCCATCCTTCTTGCCCTGTAATAATAACCAAAGTAGAATCAGGTGAAACAGTGAGTCTGAAGATGTTCAGAATAATTCTTTTGAGGGAAGCATGCTTGCTTTCTTTCTTCCGTCACCCACCGCAAAACAAATATTGACAACATAACAACTTCTCTCTACTCTACAAAAGTAAGAATAATGTCAACATACATCCTATCCACCGTAGACCCCACTTTGTGAGTCCTTAAGATCCATATTATGAGCCCGTTTGGATGGGCTTAAAAAAGTAACTTTTATGTATGAAGTGTTTTTAGAACTTTGAAGTGCTGAAAGTTATTTTTATAAATAAGCAGTTGAGTGTTTGGATAAAAGTGTTTATGTTGAAAATAAGTGTTTGAATTTTAGGGTTAAAAGAATAAAAAGGGTAATTTGGGAATTTAGTTAAAATATAAGGAATATAAAAGTAATTTTCATGGTGAAACAAATTACTTTAAGCACTTGGAAAAAAAGTTAGAAATTCTAACTTTTCATTTTTGACTGAATTTAAGAACTTTATGGCTTAAAGTTAGCATTAGTCAAACACGTCTAAAAGCTAAAAAAGGGCTTTAAGTTAATTTTGACCAACTTAAAGCCCATCCAAACGGGTTCTATATAATGATTACTTCCTTTCATAGTGCATGTTCTAATGAAGTGATATCCATGGTCATTTCATCATTAAATTACAATTGTGTTGCCTCAAATTTCTGATCCCTAAGATCCCTTCCTTCTTGTCAAGTATAATGGAAAGTTCTCTTATCATTGTTGTAAGGTCCTATTTTTTTTATTTTTTTTAATAACCACAATGTCAAGATCAGTTTTCGCACACCTCAACTAATTTCACGGGATACCTTTCACCTCCCACCATACCAAGTAACTCTATTCACCAAGACTAGAACCTATTGAAAGAAATCACCCAATGTTTTTGTCTCTATTGAAATTTAAACCTCAGAACTCACCATTCTCAACCACTTCATTGACTACTACGCCACACCCTTTTTTCAAAGAGTTTAACTTAGATTTATTGGGTTAAAACAACAACAACAACAACAATATACCCAGTGAAATCCACAAGTGGGGTCTGGGAAGGGTAAGATGTACGCAGACCTTAACACTATTTTATAGAGATAGGGAGGTTGTTTCCAAAAGACACTCGGATTTATTGGGTTAAAACAGCAGATAACTAACATTCTTCATCCTTTTTAAAAACAAGAGAAATAATATTGGTGTTAACAAATTTAAATACCTTACCCCTACCTCGTGGAGGTAAAGATGTTGTTTCCGGAAGACCCTCAGCTCAAGTCACGCATATCAAATTTGTTAGTACCAATTTTCAACTTGTTAATGTCAAAGGGACTTGTAGTATACAAATTCTATATTCAAGCCTGTCAATTAAATCAAGAATCAAAACTTGTAATAAATTCATTTCTCTACTTGCCTGCAGGCAGACTAAGAAGCTGTAACAACATCTATTCTCCCGAAATTTCTCTCCATTCGCACTTGTAGAGTGTCATTACCAATACTCTGCTGCTCCTCTTGGATCTCTTTAGCTGAAAGCACTGCAGATTGGCTTGAATTTTCCAGCTCAATTATCTGCAAAGTCGGAATATCTCCCAGATCGTGAGGGATGCTGTCCAAGCGAAGGCAACTCTTAAGAACAAGATGTTCCAGGACAGGAAAATGATCATTTGAGGCACTCCAGTGTTTCAAATCAGACATCTCGATCAGCAAAAGTTTTAAAGAACAGAACCCCTCTTCAACTTGTTCCCACTTTGGACCTGTGAAGGCATAGTTCTTTAATTTGAGTACCTCGAGATTTGGTAATCTACAAAGAGAGGCCATACTCTCCCATGGCAAGTAAGTGAAGCTCAAAGTCAATTTCTTAAGATTCTCTGGAAGTGCATTGAGATGAAGAGCTAATTTTGGTACTTGTACCGGTGGTCTCAACCCAATGATCTTTAATGTTTCGAGTTGAGGCAGGAGAGCGAGATTTACAAGGCAATCCAACCACAAGTCTGATAGTGTGTCACTACAATAGGGCCACAGATTTTCAGACGTGTAAAGAAAATCACTCCAGGGAATCTGGACTGGATAAGTATACTCGACCGTTTCACATATTCCCAATTTCTTCAACTTAGGGATGCTTGAAAAGACATCTGTTGTACAATCTGCAAGGGTAATATTTGTAAGTGTTTGTAGGTTATTTAAGACCAAAGAATTGTATCCGTTGTGTTCTTCTTTCATTTGTCTTGGCAAACAGATGCTTGGTTTAATGTGGAGATGTCTGAGGGTTTGCATCTTCCAAATCTCCCAAGGCAAAGTTGAGTCTCTTGAATACACATGAAGGATTAAAGTCTGCAAACTCCAAAACTGTGAAGCAGCTGGAGGGAATTCACTGCTAGTGGCAAATGCAAGGTAACGCAAATTAACAAGTTGCATGATCTCACTCGGAAACTGTGGGAAATGTTGGAAAGTGATATCAAGAACCCTGAGCAATTTGAAGTCTATGTATGAAAAGTTTGGACTTTGAGAAATATTGAATCCCAAGATGGAACGCGAAAAAGAAACAGTAGGATCAGTGGGGTGACTTGAGAAGATGGTGTCGCAATTGAAACTAACCCGGCGCAGAGCTGTAATGTTTTCTGATAGAACATCGAGGGAGTGCTTCAAGACATGTAGAACGTTTTGTCTTTTAGCTTCTTCTAAGCAAAAGTCTCGCATGATATCATGGAGTTTACATGTTTTGAGTTTCCCATTAGACCGCTTTACAGCGAAAACCAAGCTTCTATCAATAAGATCCTCCAAGCACTCCTCTGCTAGTTCTTCCACGGTTGTAAGCCCTGTTGCATTAAGAAAGCCCTCAGCTACCCACAACCAGATCAGCTTCCATACAGGAATCTCAAAATCTTCAGGAAATGCTCCCATGTACAAGAAGCAGGCTTTTAGATGTTGAGGCAAGTAGTTGTAACTTAGAGCAAGTATGTCTAAACACTGCCCTGGCTCACGATTTACAACGGAACCCACACTTTCTGCAACAGTGTTCCAGCAATCAGGAGTCTTGCTCATTTTCGAGAGATGCCCTGCAACCACAACAATTGCTAAAGGTAATCCTTGGCATTTTTCTGCAATAATTCTTCCGATCTTTTCCAATTCAAATGGACATCCTCTTTTCCCAAAAATTTTCTGACGGAGTAGCTCCCAACCTTCATCGTCGTTTAGAAAATTCAGTCGATGAGGTTGCCGATCTGGATTAGCATAAGTTGCTACATCAATGAGCCTACTCGTTAGTATGATACGACTTCCTTTATTATCATCAGGAAACAACCTGCTCACATTGTCCCAAGCATCAGTGGTCCACATGTCATCAACAACAATAAGAAATCTCCTACCTTTTAAACTTTTGTACACTCGATCTGCAGTGTCTTGGTTTGTTCTTTCATATATTTCTTTCGAAGAATGAGTCATTAGTCCACCATACAGTTTATCAGCAGCTTCTTTGTCACTCTCTTGATTGATTTCATTGGTTGGAGCAACAACAGAATAAAAGAGATCAAATAATATGTCTCTTTCTCTATACTCTTGAGAAACAGTTATCCAAGCACGAACATCAAACCGATAAACAACAGAAGGATGATTATATGCTCTTTTCGCAAGAGTTGTTTTACCAATACCAGCCATTCCGACTATAGTAATGATATCTAGTTCAGAAGGCAAACCTCTGAGCCTATCAATTATTTTCTCCAAGTTGTCCAGGAAACCAACTGGTTCTTGTTGCAAATTTGGACTACTTGTTGATGTATGCCTAAACGGTAAAACCTGTTTATGAAACTTGGAAGTGCTAATCTTGTCACCCTTAATTTTCATCACTTCTTTTTTGATGAATTCCATTTCTTCAATTGCTACCTGCAACCTCCTACATAGGACTGAAAAGGCCTTTCTTCGGTAATTTGCATTTTTAGCCAGAAAATATTTCCTCAGCTTTGAGTCAACAACATCTTCAACTTGATACGTTTTCTCTTTGATCTTCCCTTCCAACAATTTCAGCCTTCCGTGCCTATGCTTTATCGTTTCATAATCCGTCAAGAACTCTTGAAAAGCAATAATCCTTTTACATAGTGATAAGATTTGGTCTTTCCTCTGAAGATTATTCAGTAATGGATGATTGCATTGCAGGAACAGCTCGAGTGAGCAAACAGCAGAAGTCAGAGCAGCATAAGCCATTTCTTCTTCCTTGGAAATTACATTAAACAAACTATGATCAAACAGATGTAATATGTAATCGTAATAACATGTAACACAGTCTATAATGATCCTAATCCGGTAATTACGAAACAAAGTTAATAACCAATTAAAAATATGCATCTTAAGCATTTGTTTGTTAGAAATTACATGACATTTGTTTTAAACTATGCCATTTCTTCTTCCTTAGAAATTACATTAAACAAACTACGATCAAACTCTATGTATTATGTAATCGTCATAATATTCAACCCTTCTCTGAGGTGTTGGAAAAGAAAAATGAGTTTTTTAACTTATATACACCGACAGTGAAAAGAAGCTCACAAGTAATGTCCATCTTAAGCATAACTTTGTAACCTCAAAACCAAGAAAGCATATAGGTTGCTTGTGGTAAGCCAAGAAGCTAGATTTAAGGAAAATTACTCGCATTCACGAGGGGAGGATCTAGTGAAGAAAGTATGGAAGATCCAAAATTTGAAGTTTATGATTTCTATAGCAACCTCAAGTTAAAAAATGCAATAATAATTGAGTTCACACACGATATTTATACTTCCTCCATTTCAATTTGTTCGTTTAAGAAAGTAAAAAACTTAATCTTGTGATCGTAAATTAAAAATATGTCAAATGTACTAAAATATCCTTTGATTTTCTGATCCCTCCCTTCTACTTGTCAAGTTTTGTTTTGACTTGACATATCTATTAAGAAATCAATTATTGATATAGTGAGTTTGTCATTTTACCATATTAATCACTAAAATTATAATCTAAATTTTAAAATATTTTGATACCAAAGATATTAACTCTCTCCCTCAATAAATTGAGGGTATAATTTATCAAATTGAGGGTATAATTTATCAAATTTGACAAGTAAAAAGAAAAATCAAATTAGAAAACTTTTTACAAGTAAAAGGGAAAGATCCACTTTTGGTTCAGTACCTTTGGCTTGGTTAGATTCTATACATATATATTTTTCAAAAAAGAAAATTGATTTAGTGATAAATGAAATGGTTTGAAAATTACGAGATTTCATGTTTAAATTCCAAACGGATTCAAATAATACAGTGAAAATATTAGAAATTTATTAGCAAGTGTACCTGATAGCAACGATGCCTTGATAAAAGGAGGAGGAGAAACAGCAGCAAGAGTTGACCCTTCAATGCTTCATTTGCCAAGTGAGACAGAATACATTTATCGTGCCCTAATTTTGGTAGGTGCTGTCAACTTTATTTATTTATTTATTTTTTTTAAAAAAAAAGTACATTTTTGAAATTAATTTCCTTCCTTCCAAATTTCGGATTAGCCAAAAAAATAAATAAATATTACTTTAGAAATTCAAGATAAAAACAAAAAGTACGTCTTATGTCTTAATTTATACGACTCATTTTTTTTTATCAGACATAAAAAAAATGACACATTTATTTATTTATCAAATATTTTATTCATGTTGGATCCTATTTATTGACGAAAAATACTCTTTTAATTAAAATTTTATTTATTTCAAGGTAGTTTCGAAACATTGTGAAATTTTTTCTTATTTCTTAAATTTCGTGTCAAGTCAAACTATATCACATAAATTAAAAGGGAGGAGTAATTGTTTCTGATTATTATCTTATATTAAAGAACTATTTCTTACCAACATGGGTTGTGGTGCAATTGTGAGACTGTTTCACCCACAACCAGCAGTCTCGGATTCGAGCCCTGGTATGAAAAAAAATCTTGTTGGGAGTGTCACCCATGAATGGGTTCTGCTATGCACGATCCGAATTTAGTTGGGCTCCACGGGCTTCGGATACCAGGTGAAAACAAAAAAAAGAACTGTTTCTTCTTAATAGTGCTCAATTCTCCAAAAAACATTTAATAAATATATTTTAATGGACGTGAAATGAGCTAAAGCGACACCGAGTATAACTTACATATTTCCTCCGACTTAATTTATGTGATATCATTTTTCTTTTTAGTCTGTTCAAAAAAAAATATCACTTAACTATAATTAGAAAAACTTTTAACTTTAAAATTTTGAGTTTTACCCTTAATGAAATGATTATAGTCACATAAATATGTAAGAGTTGTTTTGTATCATAAGTTTCAAAATATTTTTTTTTAAACTTTGTATCAAGTCAAATAGTGGGCACAAATTGGACCGAGAGAGTAAGTCATAGATAATTTATGAGGCTAAAAATTACCTCATTAAATGGTCATTTAAAAGTTAAAATTATAATTAAATATAAAAATATATCATTCTTTTTGAGATTGACTAAAAAAAAATTAAATAATATTAAATTATTTTTATAAAAAAACATGACAGTAATATTAAATACTAGTATTTTAAACTATTTTTCACAATCGTGCAAAGTGCGGGCAGATATATTACTTTCATACATTGAAATGAAAGAAGTACAATTTATTCAATGCACGCTAAAAATTTTATTTCTCACATTTCACGCTAAAGAATGAAAGAAAAAAAATTAAAAAAAATAAGAACAAGAAACTCAAACAATGATATGCAAACAATTCGCCAGAGAGATATTTAAAATTTAAATTAGTTATTGAATAAAAAAAAATTCACGTGTGAGAAAAATTAAATATACTCCTGAACTTTGTGAGAATGATCAAATATATCCCTATATGGATTTTATTTTAATACACAACTAAAAAAGTAAATACAAAATCAACTTTTCAACTCCATTAGTCAAAAAAGATATTCATGGGTCATTTATGTAACGATAGAAATATATATGAGCTATTTTTTAATAAGAGATATATTAGTTCTAAATTACAAAGTTCAAGGGTATATATGACATTTCCCAATATAGAACAGTGTCATTCTTTTTATAACATATTAAAGCAAAAATTATGTCATACAAAATCGAAAAGATAGTATTTTATTTTATTCGAACACAATATTAACTATGAAATACGACTCTAATCTAGCATATGAGAGCTTCTATTTTTCTTGCTTCAAGTATTTGGTGTCTGAAATCCACTGTTTTGATTAATTTCACTTTACATTTAGAGAAAATTCGCTATAGAGAATCTTAGTGCTCCTTATGGAAGAGAATTCTATTTCCTAAAATCCTACATAAAATCTCTTATTAAGAATAAAAATAACATTTACCATTCCCTTACCCCTTTTCTTTTTGTTGTATTATTAGAAAACAAAATTAATGGCATTAGTTTAAGCACTTGTGTAAAACATAAGATAAATTAGTGGCAAATAGAGACCATTGAACATTTCCTTAATTTCCTCAAAAACAGTTACAATTTTCTCCTTTTAAATTCCAACATTTTCCAACTTTGTTAATCACCAAAAAACAAGGAAAATTAATCAAATTCCTTCCCCAACCAATTTTTTTAAAACAAAAAATGGACAGAACAAGAAGATCAATTCTTGCATTTTCTGTCCTAATATTCTTGGTTTGTTCTTCTATCCTTGTTAAAGCCCAAGAACATCAAACAAAAGCCCAATTATCTCAAACATCAAATGTGGATCCAAGGCCCAAACAAGAAGCAGTAGAAATATACCATGAAAATGATGATGCTGGGGTTGATGCTCTTAACAAAGATTTCTATGAGGCTCAACAATTTGGTACAGAAGTCTTTGTTGCTGGTCATTAATTAAATTGATTAAGTGGCGAAATTATCAATTTCGTTAACAATGTTTGAGATTTAAATCATATATTTATAAAAAATAATTCTTGAGCAATATTTTTTCTTTTATGTATATTATATGATTTCTGCGATAATGGGTGTTCAATTCAGGGTTGATTCGATATAATTGGTGGCCTAAAGCCAATTTTAATGTGAGGCTTATCTTTTCTGCTCAACTTTTATTAAAAAAATTAACTTATAAATCAATTATAAGTAAAAATTAGGCCTCATCTAGGGTCGAGCATCGGAATAAAAAAATTTTGCTAGAAAAACTTTTCATTTTTAATAGGCCTTGTGTGCCTCAAGATCGAATTAATCAAAAAATTCAATATAAGTATTAAACACTAGATGAAATAATTTTAGCCCCCCAAATTTTGGGAACCTAAAGCCCTTGCGTTAGTGACTTAACCCTTTGGTCAACCCTAGTTCAATTATTCGTCCTTTGATCCATGTAGCTACCCCTCTCCAATTATAGGAGAAAAAAAGTGTGGAATATGCTTATGTATGCCACGTATTAAAAATAATTCAACTAAAAATCAAAGAAAATTGAACAATGAAAGATTAATTTAATTGATTTGATTCTAAAATTTTAAAAATGTGAAAATTAGACAAAATATCCATTGAGGTAAAATGTCTTACCCTCAATTGTCAATTTTTACCAAAAATGATCATTCGTGTCACAATCCAACCCCGTAGGCCGTGATTGGGGTCCGATCTGGACACCCGTATACATACCTATTAGCTGTAGTCAAATCGAACTACGAACAATGTGATAACATACATGAGAACCCCAATGGGTCATAACGTCTTCATATACATATATCCCTATCATTTGTCCCCTGATGAGTTGTTACTAATTGTATCATGAAGGGACATGCAAGCCGACAAGACTGTCATTTCATATTAATATTTACAATATATTGTATAGACACAACTGAATAAAACTTACATACAACCCACATGTCTACAGACTTCTAAGAGTATCAACAGTATCATATGGTGGGACAGGGCCCCCGCCGTACCTCTGAATAAACGAATATATACATCATAAAGATCAATACCAACAGTTTAGGCTCCGGTACAATGGAGCACCCCCAAAATAGCTAAGTGGAAATCTTAAGCTGGCAGATCCCCAAAACGTGTGTTTGTACCTGCGGGCATGAAATGCAGCCCCCCGAAGAAAGGAAGTTAGTACGATATATGTACTGAGTATAAAAAGCATAACATATCATAAATGAGATCACATCTGAAGTAGAGGTTCAAGAGACAAGTATAACAATTAATAAATTACTATACTGCATCTTATGAAGTGAAGTCATGTATATCATTATCATATACCATACCCGGCCCGTTTTGGGACTCGGTGTTACAATTATATCATGATATCATCATATGTACATATATACCGTACCCGTTCCTCTAGCAAGGGGCTCGGTGAATAGAGTAGTGTACATTTATACCGTATCCGACCTATTATGGGACTCAGTGCCATAACCATATCATTGCATCATCATATCACCATATACTTATATCATACTGTATCCGGCCCTCTAGTGAGGTCCTCGGTGAACAATGCAGTGAAACTGAGCACGATAACGTATCCGGCCTGAGACTCGGTAAAAGAAGTATTAACAGTATGCACGAGCAGAGGAGTGCATAACCATATGCAAATTAAATCATCATCTGAGACTCAATAGAGTAATCAAGCGAACCATCATTTGAAGATCAGGGTAGTAATCGTCTCAAGTACCCTTTAAATGTCATTATGGATCATATCAAATGGAGCCTCAGGAATCATAGACATGTATTAAGATAATGCTAAACAGCTTATGAAATCAGAGACATTTGTCATCGTAGAGTCCTTAAGAATAAGAGCTTATACATCCAATTACTATTCAACATATAGAAGGCTCGAGGGCAATGACTCAACTACTTTAAAAGTTTTAACATCCAAAAGTGAATAAGAGTCATGAGTCATACTCGGAGCTTATGAGTGGAATTATCCCCAAAGCTCATATCACATATCACTTATATCTAAGACATGCCAAAAGAAAATAAGGGATAGGCTTTACATACCTGTTATAGATCAACCGTAACCAAGCTTGCCTCGTTACTTTGTTAACCTATTTAACACAAAAGTAACACTATTATGAATAACCTTTAACTTTCCAGCTTCTACATTTACAACCAATTACCTATAGGAATTACTTCCTCGTTCACACTTCTCGACTAGTATATTGGTTAGTTAAGAAGTTAATGAAAATCGGACAACATTTTCCCTATAACTCGCCCTATCCGAACTTCCAATTAACCTCCGATTAGCACAGCTATACCAACAACAAAACCATCATCCATATACTATAAAACTACGTCAACATTAGTCAATAAAAGTTTCAAACAGCCCACCCAAAATCATGACATCAAAATACGGTTTTCGGTCTTTATTTCGTGAAATCACAACCACACGGAAAGGAGCATAACGTAGATGCAAACGGCAGCACTTATACCTCATTTTAACCATGTTTCCAGCCCTTCAACATATACAAACTACCTCCAAATACAATACCATAATAACGACAACACTAACCAAACTTTAATCCACTAGAATAACTTCAAAACAACCTCTACCCGGTTTTCAACACCCTTCAACAGTAACATGTATAATTTCATATTTTCAGTCCATATTTACACATCCACAACATGTTTAAATCCTTACTAAAATGTGTGAAAAGGGGATCAAACCTTACCTTAACAAGCGAGCTTCCTAAACTTGCTGAAAGTTGTAGGTTCACATTGAACCTCCTTGCTGCCCCAATGATGAATCCCACGTAGCTAATCACCTCCAATGGGTCGAGATTACCTTAGAGAATTAATTTATGAAGCAAAACTCGAAGCTCCACTTTGCTTCATCCATGTCCAAAACTTGTCATGGCTTGAACTCTCTTTCTTTCTCTATTTTTCTCTAAGTCTAATGTTAAGAAAAGGATGAGCAAATGAAGTTTCTAGTCATTATTTAGGCCTATATACACTTCTTTCGGAAAGTGACACGTGTCAGCCCCTAAGGGTGACACGTTTTAGCCCCTACACATGTCCAAACCCAAGGATGACACATGTCCAAATCGGTAGCTTACACAAGTAGGTTGATTACCACGACTCACTACTTGGCCTCCAACTCCTTTCAAATCCTTCCAAACCTATTTCCAACCATAACTACCCACATAGAACTAGCCTATGCAAAATATGGGGCGTTACATCCTCCTTTCCTTAGAGTTATTTGATAACGTCATAGATAACATGGATCACATGGTAGCTTTAGAGAAGCTAAATAAAGGTTCCCATGTACCAAAAGTGTGGGGTATAACAATTCGACACTTTTCAATTGCAAGCAAAGTGCAATTCACACTTTTTTCTTCGTCCCCTTTGTTTTTCTTATCTTCCTTCTTCTTTCTTTCTTCCTTCCACTCTTATTTCTTCATTGTTTTTCTCCTCCCCCTCTTCCTTCTTTCATGTTCAAAATTTAACTTTAAAATTTCTAGTGAAAATATATCAAAAGAGTTGAGACTTTGAGAGGAGATCATATCTAAATTTTGGGATTGTTTAGAGGAATTTAAATTGGTTGAAATTGAAGAAAAAAAATGATCTACAATGTATATTTTATTGTATCAATAATGTATATACATCTTTGATACATAGTTATACATCATTTATACGCGAGTACACATTATTTTTACAATATCGATACATTATATATACATATCGATATGTTACATATACATGTGGACATTTCATTAAAAAAAATTGTTGTACGTATCACTAATTTTGGAGTCCACAACCTAAAGGTACGAGTGTGTATCGATCGGTTCAGTTTGGTTTTAATTATTATCAGTTCGATTTATCGGTTTTTGGCTTTTTAAATACGCTAAATCGATAACCAAACCAATAAAATATTTGTTATCGATTTTTGATTTATCGATTTTTGGTCTTTAACGGTTTAGTTTCGGTTTAACCAATAAAAAAATACTTTCAAAAATATATATGACTTCTCCAACAATTTTCGAAAATCTTGAATATTACTGGAAAAGGAAAAAGAGTTTCTAAAGGAAAATATTCAAATGCTCACCAGATTTAACCCGAATTAGGATGCAATAATCTCCTAATTGTTTACCTGCAAAGTCAATTTTTTTGAGAAAGTGGGTATGAAGAAGAGAAGAAATCAGAAAAGGGAAAAGAAGAGAAGTAAAAAAAGAGAGAAATCAAACTCATAATTCACAACCTAGCCGTTGTCTAACCCTAGCCGTAATTGTTGCAACTTGCAAACCATAGCCGTCGCCGTTCTTAGTTCTTTAGTTTTGAGTTTTGACGTTGTGAACCTAAAGAGGCAAAGCCTAAAGGATAAATACAGTGTGAACTGCGAAGTAGTATGAAGTGTGAATTGTATACGGCACTGATAGTATGATATAGTGATTATACATTTATATTAATATTTTTTTATTTGATATTTTTGTATGAGTACATACTATGAAAGTGTGGTGAAGAGTGGTGGAGATGAGGGTGAGAAGAGGCGTCTCTATTTCAGAGAACCGGTTTGGATTTATGCCAGGACGCTCAATTATGGAAGCCATCCATCTTATGAGGAGACTAATGGAGCAATATAGAGAGAGGAAGAAAGACTTGCATATGATATTCATCGACTTAGAAAAGGCCTATGATAAAGTCCCACGAGAGATACTATGGAGATGTTTGGAGGCTAAAGGTGTACCTGTAGCGTACATAAGGGTGATCAAGGACATGTACGAGGGTGCCAAAATCAGGGTAAGGACAGTAGGAGGGGATTCAGAACACTTTCCAGTTGTGATGGGGTTGCATCAAAGATCAGCTCTTAGTCCGTTTCTATTTGCCTTGGTGATGGATGTATTGACGCGACAAATTCAAGGTGAGGTGCCATGGTGTATGCTTTTTGCGGACGACATAGTCCTCATCGATGAGACTCATAGCGGAGTTAACGCTAGGCTGGAAGATTGAAGACGCACCTTGGAGTCTAAAGGGTTTAAGTTGAGTAGGACCAAGACAGAGTACCTAAAGTGTCAGTTTAGTGAGACTCCTCAAGAGGTTGGCGCGGAAGTTAGGTTCGGGGACCAAGCCATCCAAAAGAGAAGTAGTTTTAAGTACCTTGATTCTATCATGCAAGGCAGCGGGGAGATCGACGAAGATGTCACACATCGTATTAGGGCAGGATGGATGAAATGGAGGCTCGCCTTCGGTGTGTTATGTGACAAGAAGGTGCCACCACGACTTAAGGGCAAGTTCTACAAAGTGGTGGTTAGACCAGCTATGTTATATGGGGCGGAGTGTTGGCCAGTTAAGGTCTCACACGTGCAAAAGATGAAAGTTGCCGAGATGAGAATGTTGAGATGGATGTGTGGACATACCAGGAGCGACAGAATTAGAAATGAGGCTATTCGAGACAAGGTAGGAGTGACCCCGGTGGAAAACAAGATGCGTGAAACGCAACTGAGATGGTTTGGGCATGTGAAGAGGAGAGTCCCAGAGGCACCAGTGCGGAGATGTGAGAGGTTGGCCATGGATGGTTTCAGAAGAGGTAGGGGTAGGCCGAAGAAATATTGGGGAGAGGTGATCAGACAGGACATGGCGCATTTACGACTTACCGAGGACATGACCTTAGATAGGAGGGTGTGGAGGACACATATCAGGATAGAAGGCTAGTACATAGTGACATTATTCCCCCTTATCCGTAGGCGCAGTAACGCACTATGATTTCTTGTACTCTGATTTAGGTTATTTATGTTATGTATGCTATGTTATCTTATGTTATTTATGGTATTTATGCTATTATTTGACGATATCTACTGTTTTTGGTGCTTTGATTATACTATTGTTTGGCACTCTTCCGTTATCTACTTTTCTACTTTTCTACTTTTAATATTCTGGTCTGACCTTTTTTTCCTATGCTTCTATTGAGCCGAGGGTCTTTCGGAAACAGCCGTCCTACATTGGTAGGAGTCAGGTCTGCGTACACTTTATCCTCCCCAGACCCCACGATGTGGGATTTCACTGGGTTGTTGTTGTTGTTATATTTTTGTATGAGTAAATATTAAAACAATACATTATTATTGTCTTAATGAGTTATAGGTTTATCTAATAACCCAATATTAAAAAATCAATACCGAATCGATAACCCAATATTTTTTTTTTATAAAATCATTAACTAACTGCTAATCCAATTGTCCAATAACAATAAATCAATAACATTTTTTGATTTAATTTATCGATCGGTTTGATTTTTGCACACTCATATTTAAAGGGCAATAATGTTTTGCAAAAAACCAAAAGGATAACTGATTTCTGGAAAAAAAAAATACCAAACAGGCAAACGGGCAGGCCCTTTGCGCCTTCCCCTTTGAGGGGAGGTAGGGGGGTTGTGGAGAAAAGGAGAAGTGGCCCACCAATAAGGTAATGGCAGCCTTACAAGGTGTGTGGGGCTATGCGACTTACCGTTGATGTTTTCTTAACAGTTATTAAGGGGCAGGGGCAAAGGCAAAGACGCCTTTGGTTTCTTCCAAAAATTAGTTACTCTTTTGCTATTTTTGCAACAAATTATTGTCTTTTAAGCTTCAAATTCTTAATTTTGAACTGTTTTTTTAATGTAAATAAAAAATTGACCATATTTGATACAAATGAAAATACTTTATTGTATATTTATGAAATTTTCCTATTTAAACAATCAACTCAAACCAACCATTAACACCCTACTTAATATGTGCAATTATTAAGATATTGATGATAATTAAATTAAATAACAGTGAATAATTAAAGACCTCACAAATAAGTTATTTTTATAATAAAATAGATTCATAGAGTTATGGCAGTATACTCTCTCCCCCCCCCCCCCCCCTTTTTTTTTTTAATTTAGTGTCTAACTATTACGAATTTGTGTCACAAAATCTTATTTTCAAAATACCTGTTTTGAAAGCCAACTAATTTAAATTTGTGTCAAGGAATCCCTACTTTTAAAGTTTCCATTTTGAAACTTGATTAATCCAAATTTATGCTGAAAAAATTTACTTTAAAGAGTAAAATGCTCTCTACAAAGACGACTCAAAATACAATATTAGTTGACTACTATAATTTATTTCCTATAGAATATACTAAATACCAAATCAGTTAAAATCAACTAAATAAATCCTATTAAGAAAAAATAACATATTTCTTGTAACCACACATAAACAAGCAAACTCGAGAGCCACCTCCACTTTATTACGAATGAATTAGTGCAGAATGTATCGTCAAATATTCAATACGATTCCACGAAATACAATTATTTCAATCTCCTATAAGGATGTATATATAAGGAAAAGGACAATTTCAGAATGTGATATACAACATAGAAAAAAAAATGCCCAAATACCACTTACCATAAAGAATGTCTTCACCATTTTTCAGAGACAAATGCATCAATTTTACATATGGTACAGGTCCTTTAGGATATGCAGGTTTCAAGGGAAGACTTGGCAAGCCACAATAATCCTGGATCATTCCTTTTGAGGATCAAATAAGTTTCTGTTCTACCAGTGGCATTGATAATAGCGTCTTCACTGAATCCAATCACAGACAGGATATCCATTGCAGCTGCAACCACAGAGGGAAAAGCTAAATGAGCATTTACAGCTAAGGATGCTCAGCATGCAAACATAATTACAAGAAGATGCGAAGAGAAGGACAAGAAGCACCCAATGATCAAGACACATATAGCTTTGACGAGTATGAGTAAATTTCACGTCAAAAGATAAACGATGAGCGATAATGATGTTGATACAATTCCTTTGTGTTGCAGGATCACCAAATACGTTTTAACCTCCACAAATAACATCTATAACGAGTACCACCATGCAAAAACTTCACCTAAATAGAATTTCAAATTGATACCAAACCTAGCCTTGGTCAATTAAACTAAGCTTGTATATCAACTTGAGCATTGCCTAATTTTCCAGAGATCTTTTACCAAAATGTTAGGCACTTGGAAAGACGATGGCAATTCATGCCCTTGAACATAAAACAATGGCTTGAGTGAAAATTCATGCTTCAGTAATTAACCAAATGGTAAATTGTTTTTGTGAAATTGGAAGCAATCAGCAAGAATTGCAAATTGAAAGAACACAGAATTTCACCAAGTGCGATTTATAAGCGCCACCTGATAAAGAGTAGAAGAGCTTTATTTAAGACGGAGTTCACAGATGTATTGATTCAAGGAAAGTGGACAAAGGGAATCTCAGATGCAGAGAAAATTTAACCGTGTTGGATCAGTAGCAATGCTGAAAACTCTCTGAAGGCGACACGAAAGTAGGGGATGGGGAAAGAGAACTGTTGGAGAAGGAATTTCGCAGAAAGGATAAATTGCAATAGATCGAGTAGAAGAACATGTACCTGAATAATTCACCACATCCCTCTGAATTAAAGGATTAGACTGCAACATCCACCAATCAATTGTGATGAATAAATTAAGATGAAATCTAGACAAAACTAAATCACTTGAGACCAACATAATAAATTGTTCACCTTCCGCAGCTTTCTGAATTTCACTTCATCTGGGTGTTCAATTGCATTCCTACAAACAGTTGCATTGCCAACTTAAATCCAAAGCTTACAAAAAATTCCAAATTAAATGGCAGATTCAAGTTCAACATACCTTATAATTTTCAATATAGTTTGCACTACTCTAGAGGCCTCTAAGGGATTTGCTTGAGATCTCAACACGCCTATTGCTTTCTGCAGTCGACTGCAAATAATGGCAACAGGATCTTGTATCCTCTGCAATTCCTGGTCATCTGGATCAGGCTCATCAATCAGTGTACTAGAAATTCCATCTGGTATTATATCCTTATTATTAGTACATGGCTCTACCAGCTTAATTCCTAGAGGAAAATAATCTTGATTGGTGTGTGTAAGAGATCCCCTCTCTTCCTCATTTACATGGTGCCCCAATGAAGCATGGCAATTTTGACCAGCTGTTACTTTCTTTTCGATCCCCATAGTGTGCTCATCAGGATCAGGTTCCAAAGAACTAGGAGTTCCTGTATTGAGTTTTTCTGCAGAGCAATCATCCGGGTCAGGTTCTTCACTTAATTTAGCTTCCAAAGGAGGCGGAAGGCTTCTCATCATATGATCATCAGAACTGAGTTCTATATGAGGCTCATGTTTCATGGGAGAGCCAGTCTCACAATCATCAGGATCAGGTTCAGATTTTCTTTGATCATCAGATGGGACATCAACACTAACTACTTTCACATCATCCAGTTGCTTTTCCACTAGAGCATCTAAATGATTGGATTGCAGCGAGTCACCAGCATTAGATGCCTGATGCATTTCAATTGCTTCCGAGGGATTGGTGGATGCCTGTGCTAAACGGCTGTAGGCAGCAACCACTGAAGATGCTCGAGCATTGAAAACTGAAGTTTGTCCTCCAAGCTTATGTGATAACCCAATTAGATTATCGTTGTCCTCATCGTCTTCGTAGTGTTGCAAATTGTGACCACTCAAGGTATGACCTCTTGATTTAGACCAGTCCAACTTAGCAGCTTCTTCAGTAAGCTGCAAGAGAGTTCTACTCTTAATAACTACTGCACATTTAACAAGAATATTGCAGAGATAAACAGGAGTAATCGAGTTTAGGGGCTCAAAAAGGACCGTCCCAGTCCTTTGATTAAGCATTTGTTGAGCACCTTGCCACCTCAAGGAAGCAAAGAATGATAAAGAGACTAATAACCTTTTACCTGCTTAAGCAGAGCATAGAAGTTCACATCATGTTCAGAATGTACCATGTGGGACTGAAAATGGAAATAATACAAGTTAGAGGCACAACAGAATTCATCATGAAACTCAAAGCATGAACTTAGATTTTCAAATATTTTTAAATTGGACAACAAAGAGTGAGACAGGACCACCCACAAGTTCATGCAAGAGTGTCTTCTTGATGCTATCATACTTCCTGAAACCCTTGAGGTCATCTGTTCGAAGACGTAGTGATATCTCCTCTCCGTGATTCTGAATATGATTAACAGAAAATCATCCAGATAATTGGTAAAAGAAAAAATTATCATCTTAGAAAATCAAAAAGTAATAGCAAAAGTCAAGGAATTAAGATGATGAAGCATGAAATTCATGGGTTCAATATTAAGAACATGATTCTGTTCTGTATCTACTCCTTTGAGGAGAAAGAAAGGGATTGCTCACCTTATTGAAACCAAGAATGCATTCAGGAGAAACACCAACATAGCCTTCTGGTGCCATCTCTGTCATGATACCCACACGCCAACGATGCTTCAAGAAGCCCAATGAACGATAGTTTACCACAACTGATAGCACACATCAACAAAGTAATCCATATGTAATTAAGCTGAGATATGAAAATCTTGCTAGGCTTACCTTATTCATGATTGCAACAATTCCTGGATCAGCAGCAAGCTTGTGCATTAGTTTTAAAGCTTTTGAAGCAGGAGGATTCAACTGAAACCAAGTGAAGACTACATAAATTGGTTGTCAAATAAATCGTCCCAGGCCCCAGGCCTCCAGCCCCAAAAGATGGGATATGTCAATATATTTTTGCAAGTAATCCACATAGATTAGAAACATTATTTTACTCATAGGTCCGACTGCATTTTAAAGCTTTAAATATAGAGAATGATAGTGGTTACATTTTCCCAGAGTTGGCTATACCTTTATACCAGGAAGGTGGAGCGTCCGAAAATCACAAAAGACATAAGGCCCTTGTGGAAGTTTTAATGAACTTTGAAACCCATTTGAGATTCTTTGTCTCGATCTCTTTTCCTCTTCATCAAAACCCACAATCCTGAGGTCTGCCTTTGCACTCTGTACAATGTCATCTACTTCATCTTTGGGCACTCCCAACATCCTAATAGACTTCCCCTGAAACAGAAAACCATCAGGCGATTCCCATCTAAGCCAAAAAGAATTGTCTGGAAGGCTCAGCTTAACGAGTCATAGCCAAGTATGCTAAACAATGATTGGAAAGGCATGAACACATACTATAATATGTGAGAGTTAAAAATTTTAAAAATTCACTCCAACATTTATTTATGTCCTTAAAATTGTCAGTGCTTCCACAAGCATAGGAATTACCGTCATTTTTCTGTCTCTGTAGATTTAATGCAATAGACATTCAAAGCCATAAATATGACATCTTGGCACACAGCTGAACAAGATTATATAGCATGATAAAGATTTCAATAGAATTGGTGTATGAAAAAACTGCCGCCTAACTCACACAGCAAACCTTTTAAAAAAAATATATAGACACTCAGAACCATGACTTAATTCTGGGAATGTTTCATAAAGAACTATGCACAAGCTCATATTGACACAAAGATATTAGGAATATAAACGAAATCATGTAGACAATATGTAGAATCACCATTCAGCTGTATAGTGCATTCCATTTTGTACAAAACGATCTATATTAAACAAGGAAACACTGATCACCAAAAAGGAACCAATTTCAAGAACTTTGCTTATCCTTCGAATAAAGCTTTAACAAAGAAGTAAATACAAGATGTATTTCAGCATGCAAGTACACTCAAACCTTTAAAGCTGCTAAAATGTATTTTTCGCAACGTGCCTTCCGCAATACTAACTTAGGGCTACAACTCCTTCAAGTCATATTCTGAAGGCGAATCCTAATTCCATGATTGGGAAAAATGACATGATTTTTTAGATATTCATCAAGTTAACTCCCTAAAAATAAAGCGTCATGTTGAGATGTTTTAGCAGAACAATCAGCAATACCGCATAAAAATAAAAGGAAAAACAAATTCAAAACAAAGAGCTAAAGAATAAATTTTCAAAAAAGGCCTGTCCAGGATTCTAGCAGATAGCAAGTCCAACAGCTATTTAGTATAATTATCACGAACTAGAGCAGAAACTAATAAAAAAACCTCAAGCATGGATGCTGCCTCCAATTTTAGGCAGGAATGCTCTTCAGAGAAAGGATACAGAAGTCTTGAACTTTTATTAGTAGGCACAATGAGGCGCATTGTATCATCTCTAACATTGGTGAGATTCAGCAATTCATCCCCCAGTGATTTGAGAGTAGCGGTTGGATCCATCTCCAGACAAAACTTCTTTCCTCTCCATATAACAGATAATTGGCATGTCCCCTGCTGCTGCATGGATTTCTTTATCTAATAATAGCATACAAGTAAGCCATCATCAAACACACAAGTTTTAGCTAGTCTTAAATAAGAGAACCAGAAGTATCAACCAATTAGTTTTTGAACTAGGTAACTTATATCAACCAATCAGTTTTTATTTAACTATTTTCTCTTTTGATGAATTGCACTCTGAGCCACAAACAGTATTTAGAATCCTATCTATAGAAGCTCGACGAAGGCTGCAATTTTTCGGCATGTAAACTAAAATCTAGTTAGCTAAGAAAAATCATGAGGGATGAAGGTAAGTTCAACCAAATACATATCTAGTAACCTCTGCTAATAATGCTTTGGAACACCAGACTCCGGGTTCCATGCTGAACCTTAGTTCAAGTCACCCTCTGAGTTTTTTTTTTTTTTGATAAGTAAAGGTTTTTATTAAACTTGTACCAAGCTAGTACAGAAGGAAATACAATACAAAACTACAACACTCCCACTAGCCATACTACATGATTCCCTAAAAGGTAAAGAAAATTCAAATATTGATCCATCCTACCTAGATTACTGTTATAACAGCTTCTGAATTTTCCAGTTCAAGAAAAAACTGAAAATCAACCGCTCAATGGAAACAGGAGCATTCCTATCGATATGGTAAAGTGAAAATTCAGTTTTCTCCATCAAGAAATTTCAACACATATTTCTCCAATCTCCAGAAGTAAAAGAATTATAAGATAGTCTTGTGTTAAAGTCGAGATTCAGATTAACTCTAAAATTACAGAACCCCTAATTTAGTTTAGGAGAGAACTATTAGGAGGATTCATATAGCCGACACCAACCAGATATGGTGTCGAAGCGTAGCTGATAGATAAATTTCTCCAATCTCCAATGAACGTGGGTATGCTATTCATGTAAATTGGCACTATGAAGAAGTCAATTTTATCCCTCCCTTAATCAATCTGTAATGCTTAAATTTAATTTTGTCTTGTTAAACAAGCTATCTCTTCCAAACATCCACACACTACTATTCTGTTGCCAATCCCAGTAGCAAGCATCCAAAAATCTGAATTGCATTTTTGGCACCATCTCTACTCTAGGAATTAGAACCTGTTTTGATAAGCTTTTTTAAAACTGATTATAAGTTGAAAATTGCTTATTATAAGCTAAAAAAAAAGCTAGGGTAACCCAACTTATTTTTTTTGGCTTATAAGCTGTTTTCAGCTTATAAGCTGTTTTAGATAAACTAAGTCAAACAAACCTAATTATTTTTTGAGGCTTATTTTAAACATAAAATGATTTTAAATTGACCAGCCAAACATTCAAAAAAGCTGAAAACAACTTATAAGCTAATCTAAACGGGCTCTTAGTCTAGACTCTTCTGGATATTCCCTCTTTAAGCTAAAATATCAAAAATTAAATTTCAAAAACACCTAAAAGTTAAAAGTGTAGTTATCAATCATCATTAAATACAACTCAATCTCAAACTAGTACTAGTTGATACTTGAATCGACTATATGCATCATCTGTACCCATTCCACTTTATTTTCAGTATACATATTATTCATCATAATTTAATTTTTTCTTTATTTCATGTTCTTCGTCAAACTAACACAATTCTCCTCCTTTATCAACCTTGGACCAATTTTCATTTTTCACAACCGTTGTATTTGCTACTTACTATCTCCCACCTGTAACTATATCCACCAAGGCTTACAGAAATGAAAAACAAACCATCAAATATTTTTGACTATTTACTGAAACTTAAACCTAAAACCTCATGATTCTCCGACTGCTTCATTTGACCCGTGATATGGCTCAATTAAAGCCGATAACTAAGTATTTTGCATCCAAACAACACGGAATCAATCGGAATAAACCTCAAAAGTAACAAATGTAGAGCAGATTTGTTCCAATCAATAATTACTAACTGAAAAATTGAACAGAAAATTAAGAAAAAATTCTTACCTTTTTTGCCTGGGGAGAGTGATGATGATCGGTGATCTATGAGAATTATTGATTGCAAAATTCGCAAACAGAAGGTCAAGTTTTCAAATTTGGGGAAAACAGAACGGGAAGGGTGCGAAGAACACGGGGGCGGTACAAGTTAGAAATTTATGCAGGATGGATTTTAACGTGAGCGGTGGGTATTCGATTTGCTACGTAAGTGCTGGAGTAAATTCCCGCGCGAAAGATCTAGAAGTTACCCTTTGGCACTAGTTACTGAAAAAAAAAATGAGGTTGACTATTTGGGTGAGTGAAAATCTCACCGGATCTATTCGGCTTGGTCCGAATAACTTGTATTGCGTGAAATATTTACTGAAATTTAGATAGTTAATGAGCTATTTTAATTTTAAAAAATCATTTATATTTATTTTTACTTCCCCATTTTTATTTTCACTGTTCAATTATCCTCTTTGTTATTTCATCTGGGTCAATTTTTAACACATAAAATTTGGGTCAATTTTTAACACCTAAATTTACAATAATTTATCTTATTTTTCACTATTTTATAATTAGTCACTATTACTTCCATTAATCACCATGTTTTCTTTTTTCAATTAAGTAAAGCTATCAACTTATCTCAATAATGATGATTTTTAATTTTTGTAAAATTAGTGTGCAATAAAAAGAGGTGATCTTCCAAATAAAAATATTTTGCTTGATCTTCATTTCGTAGATTTACTGTTAATTTTCTTGTTTCACTTCTCAATGCATTTTTATGCTGGTATAGAATGAGTAATATTTAAAATTAGATGAATAATTATTTTTAAGATTCTTAACATTTTGTGAATTCTTTATCAGTCAAATTATATTTGAAAAAATTAAGAGATTTACTACTTTGGAATTTTCTCTTTGATTATGAATTATTTAGGAAAAAAAAAGAAAATCACAAATATGTGACGACGAAAGAAATAGAGTAACAAAAAGAGAGGGTGTGTGCAAGGGGGAGCGTATAAATAATTATTCGTAAATAATTATCCGTAAAGTTGAAGTGTTAAAGTAAGTTTTGTGATCAAATTTAAGGTGGATTTGATATATATTTCCAAATTTAAGTATGTACTTAAGCATAATTCAGTTTTTGATAAACACAAATAGGTATGTAAACTTCTATATAGTTGAACAAATATATACAAACATCCTGCTTTGACAACCTATGTAATAATTTGTGTCATATAGTATACGACATTCTATGTGCCATCCTATATATTATATATGTGTGCGTACTTATTTAATTTTATATAAATTTAAATTATTTACTTGAGCACATTAAAAGTTCAAATTAAAGATCATATTTATGTATTATGCTACATACTTATATAACCAAAATCTATTACTTACTCTGTTTAAAAAAAAGGACCTATTTTTTAAATTTAGTTTATTTAAAAAAATAACCCCTTTCCTTTTCTGATAATATTTTGATTTCAATTTTTTACCTAACATATTTAAAACTAAAAAATAATATTTTTTGATATATTTAACATAATTTAAATCTTGATATAAAGGTTTTTATCTAGCCCTTCCAAAATCCACAATTATTACTTGTACCGGAATCTATAAATATCAACCTATATCAATCAATTTCACCCCCAAATTTAGCCTAATAAAATTCCCAGTACGACGCTTCACTGACAAACACACTGGACAAAATCCACCAAAAACCAACTTCTTCCAAGTTCAAATCTTGAAATTTTTCTGTATATTCTGTAATTTAATCAAATTATGAGGAAGAGGGAGAGGGAAAATCCATGTGGGGTTTGTGGGCATTATCACAAATATGAAGAAGGTGAAGTTTGTGGGATCTGTGGACATCGAATGCCTGATGTATCTGATAAAGGTTCTACCTTTCAAGTCAGTGCTTTCCCTTCTGAGATCTTGCCGGAGTTTCTTTTTCTTGGGAGTTATGATAATGCTTCTCGTGCCGAACTTCTCAAAACTCTTGGGATTTCTAGGATTCTCAATGTTTGTAACTTTTTTTTTTCTTCCTAATTTATGTCTTTGTTATTACTTTTATCTTGTGTATATTTGCTTTTGTAAAGAAATAGAATTAACTAGAGAGGAATGGGGGTCAAGAGGATTAATCCAGTCGACCTTGACTAAGTTTTTTGAGGCATAGTTGATTGATTGAGTTGTTATTGGAGTGAAATGAACCTAAATGTAGCCATATGAATGAAAAAGATTCATATAAAAGGCACCAACTATTGCTTTTGGAAAGAAATAGAACTAAATAGAGTGGAATGGGTCAAGAGGATTAATCTAGTCGACCTTGTCTAAGTTGGTTTTTGAGGCATAGTTGATTGATTGAGTTTTTTTTGGAGTGAAATGAACTGAAATGTAGCTGAATGAATGAAAAAGATTCATATAAAAGACCCTATCTATTGCTTTTGGAAAGAAATAGAACTAAATAGGGCGGAATGGGTCAAGAGGATTAATCTAATCGATCCTAACTAATTTTGCTTTGAGGCATAGTCGATTGATTTATTGGTTGATTGAGTTGCTTTTGAGTAAAATGGACCTAAAAAATGATTGAAGCTAGGACAATGCTTCTCGTTCTGAGCTTCTCAAAACACTTGGGATTTCTTGGGTTATCAATGTTAATATTATTTCTTAATCTGTCTATTTGTTATTACTGTTTTTCATTTTTTTTTGGGTTTCTTGCGAACAGTTGCACTTGGAAAGAAATATTCCATCCGTTTAAAAAAGAATGACCTACTTTCCTTTTTAGTCTATTTCAAAAAGAATGAACCATTTCCTTTTTTGGCAACACTTTAATTTCAACTTTCCACGTGACATATTTAAGGCCATATGGTTAAAGGACATTTTGGTACATTTGACATAACTTTAATTTAGGACCATAAGATTGAAAAGTCTTCTTTATTTTCTTAAACTCCGTGCCAAGTCAAACTAGGCCATTCTTTTTGAAACGGAAGGAGTAGCACTAAATAAGAGGAATGGGTGAAAAGGATTAATCTCGTCGACCTAACTGATTTGGTTTTGAGACATCGTTGATTGATTGAGTTGCTTTTGGAGTGCAGTGGACCTAAATAGAGCTGAATGAATGAAGAAAGGTTCATATAAAAGACCCCAAGCAATCTGAGGTCGAGGCGTAGTCTCTTGATTGAATGATTAAATTGATTTTTGGAGCAAAAGTTGAAAGATTTAATGGTTTGTTGGGTGAAGTAGTTTATCAGTAGACTCGTTCTACTCTGGCATTTCGTCTCTGATCAAGAGCATGTTGTTGAGGGATTTGGTGATCTAGTTAGTAGTTCTTTCATTAGCTTTTGAAGAAATGAAATCATTCAAGTTGATGGATTTATTATTAAATACTTTGTCTAGAGGTAGGTAGGATATAAGGGTGGATTTAGGATTTAAAGCCCGTTTGGATGGGCTTAAAAAAAGTAACTTTTATGTATGAAGTGCTTTTAGAACTTTGAAGTGCTGAAAATTATTTTTATAAATAAGCAGTTGAGTGTTTGAATAAAAGTGCTTATGCTGAAAATAAGTTGTTGATGTGTTTGGCAAATAAGTGTTGTTAAGCGCTTATTTTCTGTCAAAATGACTGAAATACCCTTAAAGCTGTTAACACCATAATAAGTTGATTTAAAAGATTTTTAAACTCTAAAGTTGATTTAAATCAAAAGTAATTTATAATGTAAAATCACTTCCACTATAAAATGTTTATTTAAGTTAATTTTTTATAAATACATGTTACTTAAGGGGAAAATGTGGTATCATTCGATTATTAACTAAACATTTTTATAAATAAGTTAATTTCTTGCTGATCTATTAACTACTTCCCTTCCCCTCGGCACTCACCCTTAGGGATTAATAATTCAAAATTTAAATAATATGGTTTCTGATTATTGAAAAATAAAAGTTGAAGACGAAATGTTCAAACTCCTATAACGATATATGGAATTTAAATTTTAAAAGGTTCAAATATTTAATGCAGATTATATGATATCACAAATTAGAGAAAATTGGCACATGATTATCCAAATGAGCTTGCCCATGATTTGTTTTAAATTAAAACGTTGCTAGAATATGGGTTTATGGACTTTGGCTAATTCTATATCAATTTTCATAAATTTAGACAACAACTTCAGACAAAAAAAATTAAATAGAACTTCATACCAAAGCTTCAAATAAATGGTTGATCATATCTACAAATATTTTCAACCAAAACCACTCCACTATAAATATAAGAAGTGGAAAATATTCATATAATACAGGCATCAAGCATTAGAAATGTCACTAGCAATCATATCACGAAACCCCATCAAGCTCGTGGGAGCATCAAGCTCGTCTCACTGTCGGAATTGCCATAGCTGTGGCGTCTCTATCTTGGTGGACTTTAGCGGAAGAAATGAGGAAAATGAGGTGAATTTTAGGGTTAAAAGAATAAAAAGGGTAGTTTGGGAATTTAGTAAAAATATAAGGGTTATAAAAGTAATTTCCATGGTCAAAGAAAATGACTTTAAGCACTTAGAAAAAAAAAGTTAGGAATCCTAACTTTTCATTTTTGACTGACTTTAAGAACTTTATAGCTTAAAATTAGCATTAGGCAAACACGTCCAAAAGCTAAAAAGGGGCTTTAAGTTGGTTTTGACCAACTTAAAGCCCATCCAAACAGGCTCTTACAGGCAATGTGTGCATCATTACATAATACATATTAAACTTTGGTTAAACATTTTGTATTCATATATAGTCCAAGTACAGGGCACCTGGTTGCACCTGCACCTGCACCTGCTGCTTATGTGTTGGATTTATTGGATCTGCCTCTGGTAGGACAGCAACGTAACCTGAATTTCTCGGTCATTTAGTACCTTTTGCCATCTCTCTTTTGAGTTTTGAAAAGTAGACAGCTTCTGTCATATTTTGATTAACCAAGAAGAAAGCATCACTTATACCTTCCTCGAGTCATTCTCTTAGGGTTCAGTGCTGCGATGGGAGAGAGACTAGGGATTGAACTTGTAAAGATATGCTATGTAGCTCGGACTCTTCGAAGATGTCGATGAGTGCATATCGGATACTCCAAAAGTAGTGCAGTTCTGGAGAATCCTACATGGGTGCGACAACATTTTTGGAGAGTCCAAGCAACATAGAACATATGACATCTAAGCCTAACTCAACCCCATGAGCTAGCATATAAGTAGACGACCAATCCATTCTCCAACCTATGTGAGACTTTGACCCACTCTAACACCCGCCTTCACGCCCAGGCCCATCTGGAGCGTGGATCGGGAGCCCAAACGGGGATGGACCTGGCTTTAATACCATGTAAATATATGATACCTGGGCCTAACTCAACCTCAAAAGCTAACTCATGAGGAGATGATTGCCAAGTCCATATAAGCAGACCACCAATCCATTCTCCAACCAATGTGGGACTTTGACCCACTCTCACAGAACTTATCACTTTTGTCTTCAATACCTACCAATTCATTTGTTCGGATCATGTGAGAAGTCTTTCTTACAGTTTAATACTCATCTAGCTAATCATTCATAAGTTTCATACCTAGCTTTGGATAGCTATAAAGTTATAGGGAAATTGGGGTACTGATCTAAACTTTAAAGATGACCTTTCCTGCTTTTTTTTTTTAAAATTGATGAAGAAGATGACCTTTCCTGCTTATGAAGATAGTTCATGAAGGAGTGAAAAGTAGGAACATTGCAGGTATGGAAAGAATTATCTCAGAAGGGGCAGTTAGGTGCAAATAAACATGCTGTCAGCTAGGTGCAGAAGTGAAGCAAATGGGCTCTCTTTTACATGAGCATCTGGTTTCTTTTTGTTCGTAGCTTTGTGCAGTTACAAATGTAGTCTCATCTGAAATGATGTCAACTAGTTTTTAATGTCAATAAAATTTGTTCCTGATCTACTTCATTCAGTTATCAGATACAGTTACCTATTGAAGAAAATGCTAAAATTGCAGAAATTAACCAGTCATTTATCTTTTTAGCTAAGCATAGATACATTTTGAATACCAGCCTTTTCTCTAGGAAAGGAAGGACGGATATTTCTCTTTGCAATCTTATATTTTTTTTCACTTTTTTTTTTAAAAAAAGAAACATATAATATTTGACACTTAGCCAGAAAAGGAAGGATAGAAATGTGAGATAATGACATAGAAGCAACTTGTGGTACTTATCCAGAAAAAGAAAAACAAGAAATAAAGGAATCGACCAACTTATGGCTACATCAAATTTGATATCTTGGTCAAGTGATTGGTGTTTGGAATTCAGCTTCATGTATTTCCCTTGTAACACAAAAGCACCAGGATACTATCCCTTTTATAATTTAATATGCCTGGGCTAGGTCAGTGTTTGGGAATTTTTTTGTAGGGTTTATGCTTCTTTCTGTGCTTGGTAGCTTTGTCGATTTGTGATTTATAGGTAACAATTCCTGAAATTCTCTCTCACGAGTTATGATTAGTGAAAACCATCTTTATTTGATGACATGAAGTTTGAGGGAAAAATTGCTGCTTGATTGAATTAGATCATTTTCAGCTCGTGTATAAGCATGTGCATGAGAAAAGTTTCAATCATTAATTTACTGATATGGAATTTTATGCTTGAACTTTTTCTAATGCATTATTTCTCTGGAGGCAAAAGGTCATTAGTCATTGCGCCCAAGAGTGTGTCCTAGTGGTCAATAAAAGTGTGTTGAGAATCATCATGTCTCATGTTCAAATTCAGTGAGGGCAAGAACATTAGGTGAGTTCTTTTCATCTCTTCAAACCTTAGTGGGAAGAGTTACCCATACCTGTGGTGGGAGGTGTTAGGGTACATGAAATTAGTCGAGGTCCGCGAAAGCTGACTCGAACACCACTGTTTTATAAAAAAAGGTCATGAGTCGATAATGTGCCAAACCTACCAAGGGTATAGAAGTCATCAAGACAACAGTGATTGCCATGGAATGTGCTTGTACTTATGGTGACAGGATTAAGGTACAAGCATGTAAGAGCGGAATTGCCATTATTTCTAAATCACCAAAAAAGGAAGGAAAAATAAAATACCCTTATAAAGCACATTAACTGAGATTTTCTTTTCTGCTGCACCTTCATTGTCTTTCTGCCTTTAATAAGATTTAAGTTGCCAAGAGAAAAGAAAGAAAGAAAGAGGAGAAAACATCATTCCCTTTTAGGTTGAGTGCTTGACTATAGCTGTACTGTATCCTGATCTGTCTGTGCACATTAATGATTGGGAACATTTTATTTATTTTCTTATTCTTTATTTGATATGATAAACCCAACACCAATTTCCATACTTAGGAGCCCAACAATTCCTTATTTCCACTTTTTTCTCTTGGTAATCCATCCCCAACATAGTGGTTGGAGGGTCCTTATCACTAGGCAGTCTCTCCCTTGTCATTTTTGATTGGGGATCTTGATTATCTATCAAGCATTACTAGTTAATAAAGGAGATGGTGACATTTAGTAGTTCCATCCTTTTTGTACATATAATGGGGGTTCTGGGCCAACTTGTGTGTACCTCAGTTATTCTTTAGAGTTACCTGCGTTCTCCAAGGCTTAGCTTATGCGAAGGAATCAATTAGCTTTTTCCCCTCTGCTGGATCCAAACCCATTCACACCCTTTGGTGCAAAGTTCACAATTATTTAGTGGAAACTTAGCAGTGGACTAATTATATCATACCATATAACAGCCAGATCCTGATCAGGATTCTGTATATTTCTCAACTGAGCTGAACTATGACCCATTAGTTATACAAGTGCAATACATCATTCTCTAAGATTAGATCATTAGATGTAACTGAAAGATTGCAAAGAGATGTAAATGGCAAATTCACTTACTCATTCAAATACACAGCGCTGTTTTTTCTAATTTCTATACAATGCAGTGTAATTTTAATGAGATTCTTACGATTTGGAACAAAACTGAAATCTAGTTCTCCTCTTGGGTATTCTAATGTTCACTTGTAGTTGGTCTTAAAGTTTAGAAGTTGGAAACTTGGTTAGGGTTGATAATGGCTCTTCAAAATTGACGAAACAATTATGTAGAATGTCGATATTAACTGACCTGAAAAGGGCCTTTTGCCGCCAAATTTGCCATTCTTTGGGATAGACCCCAGGGGTTTAGGGGATGGAGTTTGAATATTTAGCTATATAATTCTCTACTTTTTTGTAAAGCATGTATGGGGTTTTGCCCCTATAAGTCGATATAATCTTTACCTTATCAAAAAAATTCGTTTAAATAAATGATAATGTATAAGATGAAAGGAACGAAGAATAATAAGAGAAGAAGAGGAAGTACAGTAGAGAGATAGAGTAAGCACTAGGTGATTCTTCCCATCTGTCCTAGTCTTGGTGCACATTGCTGGTGGGAGGTGACAGGTGTCCTGTGGAATTAGTCGAGGTGCGAAAGTTGGCCCGGACACCACAATCATAAAAGAAAAAAGAAGAGATAGAGCTGTGCAATAAGAGCATTTTAACTTTTTTTGCAAGATAAGTGAGAGTTGTCTCAATAACAACATTTTTCGCTTCTTTCCATATTTATTTGTATAGTATTTTGCCTCCTTCATATGGACTTGGATAAACGAACTGAGATATATGTACTTTTGGCTCCATAAAACCATAGTAGATATTACATAGTTTTCTCTCGGATCATATTGGATGGTTCTTTCTTACTTCAGAAAATATTCAATGATTACACTTTCACTTATTCTTTGTGGCCCATGTTCTTGATTGTTGATACTGGGTATTCACTTTTGTTTTTTCTATGTGCAGACAATACCTGCATGTCAGAATCTTTATAAAAATTCCTTTACTTATCACTGCCTTCAAGACGACCAAAATTTGGTATTTGATGATGCTATCCAATTTTTAGGTGAGTAACATTCTCTTTACTTTGTTTAACCTAATACCTCTAAGTTTGATTAGGAGACCCATGGAACCTCTCTTTGTGTAGCTCTTTAGTACGGTCAACTATTTTCTGCTTCAATGCTTTGTAGGTACCTAGTTGATTGAAAAATATAGAATGAGGATTGAATTATGTGAATAAACTAATAATCTATAAAACAACTCCGCTTCAATATCAAGCAAGTGGGTTTCAGTTTTGTGTTTTCATCCACTGCGTTGCCTCTGCAGTTCACCTTCCTTCTGCCTCTGAAGGTACAAATTGTTGAACATATTATTGGGTAATTAAAAGTGTTGTCCCTCTAACAACTTAATCTTTTACATGAAATGGTCGCACAACTTAAACATGGTATTGGAGCAGGCAAAGGTACTGAGTTTGAGTCTCACCAGTCTCCGCCACCCATTATAAAAAGAATTTCCATGTGCTTGGCCCATGAAAAAGAATTAAGCCCACACATAAGGAGTTGTGTTGAAAACATAATTAAGCAATTAAAAGTGTGCTCTCTAACAACTTAGGTTTTTTGATAAGCAATTAAAAGTATGCTCTCTAACAACTTAAGATTTTTGATGAGATGGTTGCACAACTTCATCACATATACTGTAGTGAGTTAAAACTTGTATAACTATATTAGGTGGAGTTAACTACCTGGACTCTTGTCATTCTTTATTGGACATTCAATGGTAACTATCTTTAGTTGAATGTTGAGCCATCTAATAGTTGATTGTTACAGATTTGTTTCCCACAGGTTCACCTGGAAAGACAATCCTTTTTTTTTTCTTCCAAACATTGTAGTAAGCTTTTCTGTGTACATGTATTGATACATGTCAGCATTTCATATCTTTCAACTCAAGACTCCGTTTACATGTCTCTAACTGTTGCGAAGGAAATTCATTTCTAAAGAAGATACCATCGGGCATCGACCTTGACTGCTGCAGTTGAAAATCATGCTTATGACCTCAAGCTTTTTCTTCAGTGATGTATCATGTTTTGTGGGAGGCATAATGCTGGCTAATCTGAGGATATTTCTTTTGTGCAGAACAATGTGAGAAAGACAGGGCTCGTGTTCTTGTGCACTGCATGTTAGGTAAAAACAGGTAAGGAGATTGATTATCAATTTTGCACCTAAACCTCTTTACAGTTTCCCTTTTTCTTTCTTCCGTTTTTTTGCTTTATCCTGTTCTCCTCCATTCTCTTTGTTCTTCCCCAAGTGGTTCTCCGCAATTAAGGTGTAAATGTGAAACTTATGCTCTTTTCTTCAGCTTCCGCTCAGGAACTTCATATAACATTTAGTGCTACCACATAATATTTCCTGATAATGACAAATGCAGTAAACTACTACAGCAGTTTTCTGGACTGCTTTCAATTAATTGCACTTGCAGAAACCACCATTTTGGTCTACGTGAGTTTTTTATATGTAGAACTCATAGACGTGCTTTTTTGATAGGTCGGCAGCAATTGTAATTGCTTATTTAATGAAAAGTAAAGCGTGGAACCTTGCACAGAGCCTTCAGTGGGTGAAAGAGCGAAGACCTTCTGTTGACCTAACTCAAGGTCACACCGCTATCTTTATAAGGATTTCTTCTTCTACTTTTTTCGGTAAAAGCTATAATATTAAGATTGTAATTCTACACTGCATATATTTGATATGACACACCCTGGTATGCATATAGTTGAAGAGGTCGGTAGTTAATCTTGATTTTGGATACTACTACTATACTTGAATGTAAATTGAAAAAATGGATGGAAATTAAAAACAAAACTACACAACATTGCTGCATTGTTGGTGGAATAAACTGTGACCAAGCTAAAAGAGTTCACTCATTCTGAGTGCAAGCATAGTGACTTCTCGAATTAAAAGCTCAGAGCCCGTTAACCTTTGTGTGGGTGGGTTGCAAGTTTGGCATATTAGTCACTTTGTGATAAGTGTTTCGATCTACCTTTTTTCCTTGAATCCCAGTTAGATTTTTAGTTATTTTGATTACCAGAACTCTGCTAACATTGAGTCACACAACCTCTCTCTCTTCACTTGGGTTATGGCTGCTCTTTGAAACTGATCTTAATAAAAAAGTTTACTCGTAGCTTTGCGTCTGTCTGAGATTCCTTTTTCTTTTTGTATTTACAGAGTTCTACCAGCAGCTGCAGGAGTACGAGCAGAAGATCTTTGGGTCATTTCAGAACCAGCCCAGCCCCGTCATGCCGGCCTTCTCTACTCCTGTGACATCGTTCAACTTTGGCTTCCCAAAGCCCAGTGATCCGATTCCTGCTCCAGCCTTCAACAATTCTAGTGCTCCTCCACTTTTTTCCCTTCCTGCTTTTGAAGTTCCTCCACAGGGATTCACTTTTGGAGCTGCTCATAATCAGCATACCGCCTCAGAAAGCCCTTTGAATGCCAATCAAAATTCAAATGGTAGTGACATTGCCATGGACAGTTCATGATACTATGGCGCCTTTAGCCTTGTGAAAAATCCTCAACTTCAACAAGTATTAAGAAGGTTATGCCAGTTGCTGATGTCAATCTACCATGTTTTTCAGAAGGTCGGATGTGAAGTGGAAGAAAATGCTTATAAAACCACTAGTTGTAGAGTTTGACATGCCCATATCTTACGGTGCCATCAAAATGGATTCGTTATTCAGGAAATCCAAGTAACTACTGCCTAATATGTATGCGATACTAAAGACTGTTTTCACTTGATCTCTTACAAACTAGATTTTGTTATATTATGGGAAAGGTGGGTGAGAGTTTCTGACGAGAAATGGTTTTCATTTATATCCGAGTTGAGCAGTGTTTCGCGTGTTTGTATTTAACTATAGTTAACACTCCTAAAGCTTACTCATCCAGAACATTGTGAACGCTAATGACCATTGATGGTGGCATTCCAAAAACTAAACTTTCATTAGTAGTCTAAGTTTACATTAAAGGACTTTGACTCCCATTTTTGCTCTTCATTTGCAAGAGGAAGGAAGAGAATGAAGATATGATATTAACAGATTAATATAGATTTAGTTTATGGAAGCAGACTTTAATTTCCATGGACCTTTATAGGAATCCATTGTTGTTCCTTTTCTCAGCTGTTAAAGGTTATCCTGAGTCGCAAAAGCAATATTCCCAAGGGTAGTGCCTAGTGATCAATGAAGTGGATTGAGAACCATGAGGTTTTAAGTTTATAACCTATTGGAGGCAAAAACACCTTGGTTATTTCTTCTCATCTATCCATGCCTTGATGCATAGAGTTACCCAGTACATATATTGATATTAGATAGAGTATCTCGTAAAATTAGTCAAGACTCAGACACCATAATAACAAGAAGCTAATGTTATGACACTCTTAAGGTTCCAAGAAGACCTACAATAGATAGAAGGGAATTATGTGCATAAAGGCATAATTAGTACTAGGTGCACACAAGATGGCTATGATGCCACGATTGAAAATGGCTAATGCTCTGACACTCTTAAGGTTCCAAGACCCACAATAGATAGAAGGGCATTATGTGCATAAAGTCATAATCAAGATTTGAACTTTATAATTTATCGTTGGGACTTTATCAAATTCTATTGATTTGTCTTTCTTTAGTGAATATAAAAGACATGTAGGATTTGAGCTAAAAATTATTGAGTTCGGATAAACCCGTAACATATACGCTATATCTTCTCCTTCAAAAGATGGAAAAGATTTTCTCTAGGTTGCTAGAAAGAATAGGGTATAATGGCATCTATGTTTACAATCACACAATAGGCAACTACAAGAAAGTAATTGCTTTATTGAGGACCCATATTTTCTCAAAGGGAAATTCTACCATTCAGTGTGGAATATGCATAGGATGGATATCAACAAGAAAAAGCACAAGTCAAGACAGAACCACACACATGCCATTCATCCACAAAAAATCAAAAGAGTTTCTCAAGTTTCAACATTAATGAAACAACCAAGTGGTACTGCAACATGGTGGGATGAATAAGATTCTTTTCGTGATCTGTTAATCAGGAATATAATTACGAATTTGAGTTGTGGGAATAAAAAAATTCTGATAGGAAATATGTTTTCCTTTAATGGGCCTTATGAAGCACGCATCCGAATTAATCATCAACTGCGTAATAGACCATGAATAAATACTTTTGACCAAAAAAAGTTCCTTCTTATCATGACAAGAATCGATTCTTTTAGGTACCTAACACCAGGTGGAGAATTAAAAAGAAAAAGTAATACTACAAGAATTGGTGTTTGAACCACACATGATATTCCTCTATATCATGATCAATCTTTCCCTTTAGAATAATTTATTTGATTTTCATTTTTTTTGAGGCATTGCAAATTACAATTGTATTTGAAGAATATTTATATCTAATCAATTATGTAGTGGCTCATTTTATATCCTTCTTAGTACTTTATCCATAAACTTATCAGCCCAAGTATATACCTACGTATGCACCCATAAACTTTCATGTGTTGCAAATTTTGCATGATTTAGGTATTTATAGTATGTTATAAATATAATTATAAGGTGTAAATATACTAATCATTATAGTATACAGGATTATCAGAAGATAATACTAAGTAATATGTTAGTTTCTAAAAGTATTTTTGGAGATTAGCAAATTGTGTTTGATCAATTTGAAAAATACTTTTATCAATATTAAAACAACAATTTCTTTTTTCATCAAAGTTCCAAAAGTGCTTCTTGGGGAAATTACTTGTAGCTTTTGAAAAACAACTTTTTCTAATATTCAAAATAGAGACGGATCCTAGATTTTTAGTTTATGAATTCTGATCATAATCTTTTAGCTTAAATGATTTCTTAATACAAATACAGAAATTGAGACAAAATCATTGAATTCTACCGAACCCTTAATTATAATGGTGTCTCCGCTCCGTGCCTCAAAACCGTTTGTTATTTTTTTCCCTCTTAAAAACTTGATCAAACACCTAAACTCTCTAAAACAAACACTTTTGACTTCACATAATCTTTGGCCAAACATGCTACTAGTCATGGATTTGATAATCTAAAATGACTAGCTGGTTATAAATTATTTTAATTTTCATATCTTATAATTAGAAGATTCACATGAATGCTCATCACGTTCAACACAACATTTTCCTTCATTAGTTTAATTTTCTTATTTTTTTTAATATCTCATATATTCTATACGTGTATGGATGTGAGTGGCTAATGCCTTAGTGTTGGTAGCGTTTGTACACTCTAAAATAAATAAAAAATGTTAGGCTGAGAGGAATACAAGGTGTCCCTCTCATTCTTCACAACACAAAGTGAACTTCAATAACCAAAATCAATTCAGAGAGGAAAAAAAAAAGAAAAAAATTTCCAACTAATTTTTTTCAACTAACTTTTCTCTCTGTCCCTTCAACCAAAAACTTCTCATCAATCTTGAATCCAAAAAAAAGTAATTCAAAATTGTTTTTTCACAATCTGCTTTTTTTCAAGATTTCGAGAAGTTAACAATCCAAGTGCCCCCCAAATCTTGTGTTTTGTTCTGTTTGTTGATCATAATCGCATTTTTTTGTAGTCACGAATGTGATCATTTTGGTGTTTGAATCAAGAAAAACTCAGTTTTTTTTTCGTGATCTTGAAAGGTGGGATAAATTATGCCAAGCAAGTTAAAAAAGGCAATTGGTGCAGTAAAAGATCAAACAAGTATTAGCCTTGCAAAAGTTGCAAGCAATACTTGTTCAACTCTTGAAGTTGCTGTCCTAAAAGCCACAACACATGATGATGTACCTATCGATGATCGATACGTACAAGAAGTCATCAAACTTGTGTCTTCCAACAAGGCCTACGCGGCTGCCTGTGCTCGTGCCATTGGCAAACGCATTGGCAGAACGAGGAATTGGATCGTTGCCCTCAAATCTTTGATGCTTATTCTACGAATTTTCCAAGATGGTGATCCTTACTTCCCTCGAGAGGTCCTTCATGCTATGAAACGTGGAGCCAAGATTCTTAATCTTTCTAGTTTTCGCGATGATTCAAATTCTAGTCCTTGGGATTTCACAGCATTTGTTCGTACATTTGCTCTGTATCTTGACGAGCGTTTGGATTGTTTCCTCACTGGAAAGCTTCAAAGAAGATATAATAATCGCGAACGAGAGAATTCTAGTAGCCATAATTATAGAACTACTGGTAGTAGTCGAAGAAGGGGTGATGAGCCCGTTCGTGACATGAAACCAGTAATGCTGCTTGACAAGATCTCGTATTGGCAACGATTGATTGAAAGAGCAATTGCTACCAGACCAACAGGGGCAGCTAAGACAAATCGTCTTGTACAAATCGCGTTGTATGCTGTTATTACAGAGAGTTTTGATCTTTACAAAGATATCTCAGATGGACTCGCACTTGTTCTTGATAGTTTCTTTCATTTACCATATCAATCATGTGTAAACGCCTTCCAAACCTGTGTCAAAGCTGCTAAACAATTCGAGGAGATCAGTGCCTTTTACTCCGTGTGTAAAAGCATAGGAGTTGGCAGGACATCCGAGTATCCAAGCGTTCAAACTATCTCAGAGGAATTAATCGAAACGTTGCAAGAATTTCTCAAGGATCAATCTTCATTTCCAGCACATACACAAAGCAAGTCACATTTGCTTCTTCCAGGCCCTGGTGGTGGTTCAACAAGGACCACGAGCAGTAAACGCGATAGTTATGGTTGTCAATCCGATTTTTCTATGGCTACAGAAACGACTGAGCCATACTCGGAGAAGAGTACTAATTCGCGTTGCACATCATTAGAAGATCTAATAAGTGCAACCGAAACATGGAAGAGTCCAGCTAATATTTCGATTGATTTGGAGGCCTATTCGGATATTCAATTTGAGAAGCAGTTACATGAAAAGGATGATACGGGGTCTACTCATTCGTTGCCTGTTTCAAATTCCATGGCTGATCTTGTATCCTTACCAGATTTGCAAGAATACGATGAAGACTCCGAAAAAAAACAACAAGAAGAAAAGCAACAAAGACAGGAAGCTGAACTTGAACAACACCACAAACAGAATCCATCATTAGATTCTACTACTTCAGCCAAAGGATGGGAACTCGTGTTAACTGAGGCTATCCCATCAACGTCTTTCAATGCGTTCCCTGAACAACCAAAACCAGATCATTTGTCAAGAAAGGAAATGAGAGCGGCAATAACACCATCAGCATCTTTCAACGCGTTCCCTGAACAACCAAAACCAGATCATTTGTCAAGAAAGGAAATGAGAGGGGCAATAACACCATCAGCATCTTTCAACGCGTTCCCTGAACAACCAAAACCAGATCATTTGTCAAGAAATGAAATAAGAGGGGCAATAACACCATCAGCATCTTTCAACGCGTTCCCTGAACAACCAAAACCAGATCATTTGTCAAGAAACGAAATGAGAGGGGCAATAACACCATCAGCATCATTCAACGCGTTCCCTGAACAAGGACAAGACAATGTGCCAACAAATGAAGCAGAAGTTTCTTCAAGCAATGGTTGGGAATTAGTACTATTCGAAAACATTCCACAAGCACAATCAACACAACACCCTACTACCACGAACAACAACAACAACGTTAATAGCTTCAGTTTCGCGACTTTGGATGACTTGTACAATCAGAATCAAACGCCATTTTATCCGAATAATGGCCTAAACTCACAATTCACCCCTAGTACAGACAACTTTTTGTATGATCAAAATCCAGCACCTCAACACTACAATCCATTTTTACAAGACACATCAATGGAGTTGACTATGGTACCAGTCACAGGTGCACCTGCCACACACCCAACTATGGCCACGAATTCATCGTTTACATTTCCGACGTCTGCTGACATGTTCACATCATCAGCACCAGCACCAGCACCTACATTTCAAGCAACTCCAACTTTTAGTGCTCAGAATCACACTACAGGGCCAATGCAGAGTACTAATATGGACGATCCATTCGCGACGTTTTCTAGTAGTGATCAGATGTTTAATGGCATCAGGAATGAGCAGAATTTGATGCAAGAACAACAATTATGGTTGCAGAACCAAAACAAAATCATAGCAAAACATAGGGCTTGATTTATATTACGTGTGTAAAATGAATAACTCTTGTTGTTATGTTTTACAAAATTGATTTTTTGTCATGTTAATTCTCCTCCCTTCTAGTATGACTACATTAATTGCATGATTTTTCGATCGAGTTTGTTTTTAGAAAACGTTCTTGGTGGAAAAAAAATGTGACTGAACGATCCCATTGAATCAAATTGGGTTAACAAATCTACGAAATGGTGAGAACTCTTGATCTCTTTTTGTATTTGAAAACGCTGTATTTAAATTGACGTCCTCTCATTCATTCCTCCTAATAAGTTTCACGCATTGATTTATACTAAAAAAATTCATCTCAATTGGATGTTTAGTTGTCAGTTGAAGAAGTCAAGTTGTGGGGTATATGATATATTCACGTATTACTCCTTTTGAAAAAGAAGTACAATATACATTTGTTTGCAACAAATTTTGAAGTGATTAAAATAAACTACAATCACATATAAAATATGATGGAACATGATTTTATTGATTAAATAATGTGGGTGCAATTCTGTTTGTTGCATTGATTCTTTTCTCCTTAGATTTTTTCTGTGATTCAAGGATTGTTGGTGGTTTATTTCTCGAATTAGGATGATTTGGACTTGATCTTCATGAAAAGATTTGTGGATTTTCTTGAACTATTTGATTATCAAGAAGATTCTGACATATCTTGATATCTTTATGAATATCTCAAGAGGTTATGAGATGTTCGAGATCACTTCTTTGAGAAAGACAACATTTGATGTTTTTATGATCTCTTTGTGAATACTCAAAAATTTATAGTATATCTGATATGTCTTTTCAAGAAAATATAATACATTTTATATACATACAAACTAGTCGAGTCCCATAAAATTTTGATGTCTACAACATTATTAGGAATGAATTCAATACTTTCTCCCCTCTAACTAATCGTAGTATAAAATCCTGTGTAAAATAATATTATAATTAATTAATTGCAAAAAATAAATAATTAAAAATTGCTACATAACACATGTATTAAGTTATTCATTTTTTTTTTGAAATAAGGATATGTGTATTAGAGGATTAAACTATTTAAGGGAAAAATATTGTCCTAAAATAATTCAAGTAATAATGATCTCTTTTATTTAATGATCAAAACGATCCCATTATTATTATTTATGGTATGGATAATTCATACATTATAACTCTGGTATAACTAGTATGTAATCAAAGGATGAGTAAATTGAAGATTAAATTTATTAAGTTAAATTTAACATTTTCCCCATTTTAATAGAACTTAGACTTTTCTTTCTATTTTGAAGTTTCTTACCGAAATTCAAAATCTTTAATTAAAAATAGAAATATAATATTTATTTCACCACAAATTTCAGTAAGAAAACTTAAAAGCATAATATATAGATATACACCTCAATTTATTTTCATTGTGTTAGTTGAACACTTTAACTTACAAAATAATTATTTAGACACTTTTAAAATTTATACGTTACGTCAATATCGGATGTCCACAATACACAATAATGATAGTTGAGATATCTAGATCTCTATTCTATGAGGCCAAAGTGTATTTATGCAAAACTTTAAAACTTGATAGACCATTTTGGACTTTTTTTTTTTCTTCCCATTCTCACCAATTATATATAAAGATAGAACCAGACCTTCAAGTTGCATAAATTTCAATATTCTCCATTAACATAGAGAAGAAAAAAAAGGAAAAATGTCGGGAGTAGCAGCAGGGGAGGAAGACAAGAAGCCCGCCGGCGATCAGTCTGGTCACATCAATCTCAAAGTCAAAAGCCAGGTTTTTCTTATTAACTCATTAGGGTTCTCTTCGATTGCCGTATGATTTAATTAGGGTTTTGTCAATAAAGAAAACGAGGGTTGGAGTAGGTTTTACAGAATAGGATAAGGGATAATTGTATGAATCCTTTCAATTTTGAAAATTTTGGGTCTAAATAGAGTGGCATAGATGTATATACTTGACCCGATTAGCTTTTTTTTGTTTTTTTTCAATTACACTGGTATCCAGACCAGCTTTCGTGCACCACGACTAATTGCCTTTTGGGTTGAGGGGTAGTTGATTGATTGATTAATTTTGAATGAATTGTTGATTGCACCTAAGGATGTGGCCTAATGGTCAATAAAGTGGTTGAGAACCCTGAGGTTTCAGATTCGAAGGGGGTTAAAAAAAATTAAACACGCTAATCAGGAAAAAAATATGTGCTTATTAGGATTTGAATCCGCGAGCTGAGACAAGCTAGGGCAAAATATTGAATCCCATTTGCCACTGAGTTAGTCATTTGGCTTATGCTCAGGGGGTTCAATGTTAAATATATACACATAAATTAAAAAATTTATCTTATATATGCACGTGGGTCCGCCTCTGGTTACTACCTGGTACCTTTTGCTAGTGGAAAGTGTCAGGTTTCTCATGGAATTAGTTGAGGTGCGCGAAAGTTGGCCCAGATACTATAGTCATCCAAAAAAAAAAGAATGAATGGTTGATTAGGCTTCTTTTACACTACTAAGGTTTTAATTATGTTATAATCCTATTACAAGGTATGAACTTGAGTCTCACATCGGTTTAATGGGGAGCTGATGCTGGGCTTGTATAGCTCAATAGTTTGCTTTTGGGGTGTGGTTATAGTTCTCTCTGGGTTGTATTCTTCGTGACCGTCGTGTCTTGGATGGTGACACTGGTATTGGAGGTGGTTTGTTATGATCCTATCCCAAGTAATGGGACTTGAATCCCATAATGGTTTAATGGGGAGCTGATGTGGGGCTCATATAGCCTTGGACTCTCTCACCTTAGTAGGTAGCTTTTCGGTATGGTTCTCCCTTGATTGTATCAAATTACTTTTATTCTACGACTTGTGAGTTGTGTGGCTACATTGGTTAAAAAAATGTTAACACCGATTTAAGTAGCATCAACTTACCTTGATTCAAGTATAAATTAGAAATTTGGACCTAGTGGAGGCAAGAAACACCGGGTGAATTATTCCTCCCATATGTGCAAGCCTTGATGAAAAGAGCTACCCAATACTTGTGCTCATGGGAGGTAGCAGGTACTCCTTGAATTAGTCAAGGTGCATGCAAGAAGGCCCGGACACCAAGGATATAAAAAAGAAAAGAAATTAGAGATTCGGAAGAAGAAAGAAAAACTTAATTTCTAACTGGTTATCTTTGACTCTTCCCAGATTGCTTATTGTTCTCTGCTGTATTTAGTCTAGTAATTGTTCTGTATTTTATTTGTTTCTACTCATAACCGATGGAAATAATTCTCAGACAGCACTTTTGTTATCCTTCATATAATTTTGTCACCACTCATTTCCTAAATCATTTTGCTTGACCTATTGGAATTAGTCTAGCTTGTTGGTGCTGTGAATGCTAATGTACAATGAACTAAATGCTAACACATGTTCTTCGATCTCATTATATGGTTAAAAAAGCTCAATAAAAAAGAGTAAAAAGGAGCCCCGGAAACAGAAAATAGATTGGAATATTGAAGAAAACGCATACCTAAGTAATCCTGAGATGGGAATATCGAGGTTGTTCGACTTTGTGCTAATGCTTCGAGTTGCCAGTGAGAAAAATATTAGTTGTACATATTTAGTCTATTGTCTCATTACAGTTTTCTAAGATCAGAGGAAGAGAGCCCCTGTAATTGTCATGTTGGATCGAGGTGTATTATCTTTTCTCGAGATTTAGATACCCTTTTTTCCCATCAATTTTAAACCAGGATATCTTGGTCTAGCTTAACAAAATGCTGCAAAAGATTATGACAATTGATGGCTTAGTTTGTCAGTCATCAATGGTATACTTTGTGAATGCCTGTTTTAATTATCTAGCCTTAGTTGAAGTTGTTACCAAATCGTGATCTGCTGTTTATTCTCGGAAAATAACCTGGGTTGCACCTCTACTTCTTGAGCTTTGAAATTTACTTTCTATTGCCAGTCCATACAATATTTCTTTTTGACTATACACATTTCATTCTGGCTATAAAACATGATATCATATGCAATTGTGTTGATTCTGATACGTAGTTGATGAAAAAATGACTAGTGAACCTTTTTCTTTCTTCGTCCTATATTTTATTTCCTTTCCCTTACTGTTATAGGAAGATGGGCTGCTCAGTAAAATTTTCTTGAAAATGGCCTTCCACATATATTAATGATAAAATGATAAGAGAACTATGTATTTGACTGGTTTTCTGGTTGCAGGATGGGAATGAAGTCTTCTTTAGGATCAAAAGAAGCACTCAGCTGAAGAAATTGATGAATGCTTATTGTGACCGACAGTCTGTGGATTTCAATTCAATTGCATTCTTGTTTGATGGTCGTCGTCTTAGAGCAGAACAGACTCCAGATGAGGTCCCTCTCCCCCTCCCCCCTCCCTCTCTCTCTCTCTCTCTCTCTCTCCCAAACATCCACACACAAATACAAATAAACAAAGCATAAAAGAATACCAAAAGAGGGTTGTGCATCTGCTTCGTGTTGTGCTTAACAATCGTGATTAGATTTTTTTTCCTTACAAAGTTCCTCCCTTTTGCAGCTGGAGATGGAAGATGGTGATGAAATTGATGCAATGCTGCATCAAACCGGAGGCGCAACTCTTTGAGTCTTCTTCTCTTTTGTTTATGTGGATGTGAGACTCTGTGTTTCAAGATGGTATGAACTTATTGAAATGCTGGTTGTGCAACTTTAGGACCTTTAGAGTGTTATGAACGGGATCGCGTTTGTGTGCTTTATGTTGAACTTAATCGCTAATATAACTTTGACATGAAAGTCATTACTTGCTTCACCTTTTAGTTTTCTGAAGATGACATGAATTCAGAGTCTCAGTGTCTTGTATATAACCCTTCCCAACCCTCAGAAAAGATTGGAAGCTTGGTGTTGAGAAACAGCTTCCACGCAGCCGGCTTGCACCTCGTATGTGATTACAGTTTGGTCCATTACCTCTACTTTAGCATGTGTATGGTTTCTATCTTACTGGTAGTTTGTTTTTCGAGCTCACCCCCAATGTTTTAGTCAAGTGGTAAAAGCGCATCCTCTGATGTTTTGGTTAGGTGCATGTTGTGTGAGTTCGAATCTTGCCTGGTATTTAAGGTGTAGAAGAGTAGATGTATGGACCAGTTGTTATCGAGCATCGAATTATGTTCGTTCCACGACCCTAGGGGATCCCTCGATTTTTTTTCTAATAAAAATATGTTTTAGAACTGCTATTCACATTGGTTGAGAGTCAGAAGGTCTCAGGTTCAAATTCCAGCGGAGAAAAACATTAGGTGATTTTTCCTATTTGTCCTAGCCTTAGTGGGCATAGTTATTTGATATCTGTTGGAGGTGAGAAGTGTTAGGTATCCCGTAAAATTATTAGAGGTGCTGCAAAAGCTGATCTGGATAGTATCCCTTTAGTTGTGTGTTATATATAACAAGAATAAAGAAAAGGACATTTATTTATTTAATATGTTATATATAATAATAATAAAGAAAAAAATTGTTAATTACTAAAAAACTATAAAAGAACAAAAAATAAAATTAGAATTGAACAGGTTGGTATGACTTGCTTTTTAGTCTATTTCTAACTAATTTTAAACCAAGTAATTTTTGGACAAATCAATAATCATCTATTTCGTAACTCAGTTCATTTTAATCTACTCAATTTAATCCAACATACCTATTTGACCCCCTTTATTTTCAGTACTATGCATGTTACAAGGAGCAATGCGGTTGAAAGTTAATCAAATTGTTGAGTTAGAAGCTTGGATGGTCGCTCAACTTTGAGTAATTGCCCTCTATAGTCACTTAATATTGAGATATGTTAGTTTTGCTAACATAAAGGGGGAGAATAACAAAACTAAGATGAATCATTATCAGTATGATCCTTATTAAAATGATAATACAAATGTTAGGAGCATTTGTTGCTTCAAGATTAATCTTATATTTCAGCTGCAAATGAGCCTATTTAATGTTTCGAAAGGACAATATCTATGATACGCATAAAGCATTGTAGATTAGTCGATTCTAATTCTAATATTTCTTTAAAAAGAAAGGGACTAAATGATTACAATAAGAAGACGATATGCTTTTGAAGAGTCTACAACATAACATTCCATGAAATCTCATGAGAGATTTAGGTACCTAAGAATAATGAAGTAATGTGATCTTGATAAATTATGTTGCATTGTGAACCGACATAAAACAATATGTCATCAACTAAATCTTTGGTACAATATAGTTCGGAATATTGCATGAAGATCTGAATTTTATGTTTATTAAAGTATACTGTCATAGAAATAATTACTTGCTAGAATAATGCATCTTGATAAGTGTAAAATTTATTTGACTTGCAGTCAGTCCAGACACTAGAAGATGTAATGTCTTAAATGCTAATATGTGTTGTTCACTTGACAAGAGTTATAAGAAAATTTTACAAAGGTACAAAAATGACTTTGTTTACCCTTGCGTAAAATCATAATCTTTCATATTGTTGTGTATGTTTTGGACTTGAATTGTAATTTTTGAAGAGTTTTTAAAAGAAATATATAATTATTTGTTGAAAGGCATTGGAATATGCATCTTCAAGAATTATGTGATACTTTAATAATTAGAGAAAAATAAAATAAGCATTGCATTTTTTTTTCCTTAATCAAAGTTTTATTACATTAACTTTTTCTAATAAATTTTTTGATGAGGCAATTAGCAATACATATTACTAGACATTTTTCTTTACTAAATTTTTTTCCCACTAAATTCTTTCTAATAAAATTTTAATGAGGTATATTATCTATTAATAAACATTCAAATAATAGAATTATAGACACACCATATCATAAATATCTATTTAATATATAATTTCTTGAATAAAATTGTAATTAAATAAGGTTATAGTTAGAAAAGATTGCAATTAGATAATCTTGCAATCATATAAATTTACAATCAAACAAATAGCTTAAATTTTTCTCTAAATAGAAAATTAATTCATTTCATTTGTACATCAAATTTGTAGGAAAATAAATATCTCTCCACCCACCCCCGTGTTGTTTCATCTTCCAATTTCAATATGTCATCTCTATTTTTGCTTTTATGATTAGGTTTTAAGATTTTAAAACTTCTGTTTTTTGAATTTATTTGCACCGGAAGATGAAGACGTTGTCGCCGGTAGCAGAAAATAGCAATTACCGGCGATGCTATGATCGGAACAATGTCAGGTTTTCCGACGACGCTTCACATTTTTTGATTGTTACTTAAAAGTAACGATTGGTTTGGTTTGATTCCTTCTTTATCTTAGTATTTTTTTTCGCTTTTTATCTTTATTTATTACTCCATCATATTCCGCTTTATGAGAATCAATTTGATCACATTTCAAAACTAAATTAGATTACATCAATTTAATATTTTAAAATAAAAATTTAGCTATTCAAAAATTTTACGAAAAATATTTATTTTTTTCTTCATATTAATATGATCAAAAAATACATCTTAAAATATTAGTCAAAATTCATATCGTTTAACTCTCAAAAAGGATGACAAGTATAAAGAAATGGGAGGGAGTATTTAATAATCCTATTTTATGCTTTGTCCTACCTTTTTATAGTAGTTCTACCCATATTTTACTTTTCTTATCGCTTTATCATTCAGATTATTGACGTGTAACATTATGTAACGACAGGGAACGATACAATTCATTCAAATATGGTATTCATTAAAACATTACAATACGATACGATATAATATGATACATTATGAAGTAATACCTAACAACCATCCAAACATTAATTGAGCTTGCTATAAAGAGTGATATATTTTATACACCAGTGCACAAAACTAAAATACTCTTGCTGAACATTCCTGCTTGCGATAAAACTATGCAAGTAGTTGCACCACAATAGAGATAGAGAGGTTGTTGACGATAGTAGGAGAATGATAATAGCAACACTGATATAGGGACTTGACAACGCCCAACTACCTGCTAACCTTGAAAACCTCTCCTACTACATAACAAATAATAATGTTGGGGGTGCACAAAGATCATATATATACTATCTCCACACAACAGTAAAGTTCAACAAAAGAAACAAAATCCAGAGAGAGCTAAGAACATACTCATGACTCATCTCCCAAAAGACCAGCAACAAGGCCTAATGAACCACAACCACATCCAAAATCTGCAACCACCTTACTGTTCACATCTTCAAATGAATTCTCAGCCTAAAAAGATAAAAAAAATTCACAGAAAAAACCAAAAAGTTAAAAATAAAGATACCCTTAAGCAATACAATTCTGAAGTATTATAGTGGTTCTTCAAAGTTTCAGTAGAAGCACAAATACAAGGAACAATTATAAGAAGTAAATCAAGGAAGGCGATATCTTACAAGCTTAACGGATATAGACCTTGACAGAACTTGCATAGTTGTCTTGAACGACCTGTTGAATTTGCTTGGCGGAATTCCCAACAGATTTTGCACACCTCCTTCTATGAATTAGATCAAGTGTAGTTATATCTGCAAAATCTTGATGAATTGAATCCAAAGCAAAGCAACGTTCAAGAAACAGTCGTTCAAGGCATGTAAAGTGATCACAACTAGCTCTCCAGTACTGAATGTCCGAATAATTCAGTAATCAGAACTTCAAATGAGGAAATCCTTCATCAACTACTTCCCATTCCTCTCCTTTACAGGCATTATCTACAAGTTTGAGAGCCTCGAGTTTGGGCAACTTACCAAGAATGCTCAAATCCTTCCACTTCAATTCAGTCCTGGAAAGAGCCAAATATTTAAGGTTTTGTGGAAAAACATTTGGAGGAAGTAGGATCAGATCATCTTCAGGAGGTGGATTCTCCATTAGTTCCAGCATTTTCGTCTGAGAACTCGAAGGATTTTCTAGAATAACACCTGAAGGTGTAATGCATTCCAGAAAACAAGTAGCATACCGATTAACAAAATCACTCAGACAAATTTCCAATTCCTCTAGCTGATCTAAGCAGCGAAAATCACACAACAACAAACTATGAAAATCTTCCCTCACGCCACGTATTCGCAACTTCTTTAAACTAGGAAACAGTCTAAAGACAGACCTAGTACAGTACCTAGGATTCCATCCAGACAGACTGTAAATTTTTCAGAACCAATCTTTTCGCTGTAGGCTCGTGATACTGCAAGTAGTTCCATCCCAAATAGAGGTGCCTCAATCGTGGCATTGCCAAAATTTCTGATGGTAATATCAAAGGATATCCTCCATCAAAGGAAAATGAAAAGGAAATTAAAAAAGTTTGCAGATAACATAGGCCAGCTATCGATGAAGGAATATCTATTGATGAGGGAATCCTTTGTCGTAGATGCTGGTGCTTCAAGTCAGGAGAACTACTCAAAGCTAGGTATCTCAAGTGAATTAAATCAAGTATCTCATTAGGAAAAACAGAACATCTCATTAAAGCAAGATCTAGTACCCTTACAAGCTTGAAGCGCAACAATTCTGGCATGAGCTCCTCTTGTTTTCTACCAAACAGGAAAATAGAATGAGTGTCAGTGTTACCACACCTAGCCATGTTTTCCTCGATGAAATCGTTCAGCTCTGGGTTAAATTGGATGCTAATTCGACCTCGACTCTTAGAGGAAAAATGCATGGGTTGTGCACAAGAATTTAGATCATTATCTCTTCTAATAACATTCACAAAATTCATGTTTCGAACTTCTCTCAATCAGAGTTCACGGGTCACATCATTCATTACACAACTCTCAATTTTTCCATCAAAGCGTAGATGGCGTATGGAAATTAAACTTCTATCAATAAGTTCTTTTAGACATTTTTCTGCTACTTCTTCAACACTTTTTGTCTCTTCTACTTTCAAGAATCCTTCTACAACCCATAACTCCACAAGTTTATCGACTAAAATCAGTTCATCCTCTGGGAAGATTGCAAAATACAGAAAGCATGATGTTAGGCGACGAGGCAAGTGATGGTAACTCAAAGCTAGCACTCTCATGCATTGAACACCAACATCTGTGCTTACAGCTGAACTTACATTCTTTGCAACACTTTCCCATTCATTCAATGTTTTGCCAATATTGGACATAAGTCCGGCAATCACAGTAAGAGCTAGAGGTAATCCTCTGCATTTTAATGTAATTTGTTTCCCAATTTTCTCATAGTCAGCTGAAAAACATTCTTTATCAAAGACCTTTCAGTGCAGTAAATTCCAACTTTCATCAAAATTCATAAGGCGCATTTGAAAAGGGGGATTACCTGAGCTAGCATATTCAGCTACTTCCACATTCCGAGTAGTCATGAGTACACGGCTTCCATTATTACAGTCTGGGAAACATAGTTTTATATCATCCCAAGCTTTTGTAGTCCATATGTCATCAATGACTACCAAGAATCTCCCACTGCCTTTTAGAAGCTTTTGCAATCTGTCCGCTAGTTGTCCATCCTCTTGACACTCATGAGATTCATCAGTCTTTCCACTAATAGAAGAAAGAAGGCTTAAGAGTACATTTCTCACACAATGTTCTTGTGTAACAGTAGCTTTTGCACGAATGTCAAAGCGAGACATAATAAACGAATCATTGTAAATTTTGTTAGTCAACGTTGTCTTACCAAGGCCTCCCATACCTACAATTGAGAAAACTTCTAGTTCACTTGTTCCTCTAGCAAGTTTATCCTGCATCATCTCCACGGAATGTTGAGATGTAGTACTTGCGAAAGACAAGTTATGTGCTTCTTCTACATCTTTGCTTTTGGTGTACATGTTCTGCATTTTCAACCACTTGTTCACCCTGGAATCAATCCGTCCTACTGCTAGTTTCAAGAGAAAATTAAGTTTCCAAAGAGATATTTTTCGTGAAATTTGGTTTTTAACATTTCTTGATTCCGAGTCCACAATATCTTCTGTTCTGCAGACAAGCTCTACGACTTCAGCTTCCAATCTTGTCAATGCTTCAAGATCGCCTGTTATATTGCAAGGCTTCTCCATAATAGCTCCCAGGATTCAAGCTTCTTATAGAAGGATTGAAAATTATATTGAGTAACTTCCATCGATTGTTGTATGGTGCTCATAAGACAAGTAATAGCAACATAAGCCATTTGTTCCTCGTCTCAATCAAAAGAGTCTCTCTCTCAATCAATCAAAAAGACTAGTTGCTAAGAGTTCCCACTGATCTAACTTTGCTTGATTTCTCTAATAAACAAATAGAAAGACAAAAGACCAAAGTTGTTATCTTTTTCTCTTAAATTAAATTTGTCAAGAAAAAGGAGAAAGATTTTCTTATCATTATCAGATCCTAACTAGAATTTTTTCCTTCTCAACAATCCCAGAGAGAATTGAAGACCTGCAAGGTGTAAGAACAAGCCTTACCCAAAATCACGGTTTTGCCGTGGTGTTCCAGATCCAAAGATCAGGATCTATGAAGAAAAAGGGAGTTGATGAATTTCCTTTCTGTGACAGTTGGGAGAAGGAGAATGTTTTAAGTGAGGCTGCTCGTATTGTTTGCAACAAGTACATGATCAAGTCCGCTGGAAAGGATGCTTTGCGAATTAACAAGATGTTGTCGTGTGCTGGGGCTGATAGGCTCCAATTCGGTGTCCGTGTTGCTATTCTCTCTTGGTAATGCTAACCATGCTCAAGAGGCTCTTCGCCGTGCTAAGTTTAAGTTCCCAGGCCGCCAAAAGATTATCGTCAGCGATTATCTAAAATACAAATCAGAGAATTGTACTGTCCCAGACGGTGTCAACGCCATGGACGGCGAATTAAAGTTGCAGAATTTCCAATCTCAAATAACTTATAACTTGAAAATCCCTTATAATTTTTAAAAAATAAGTCATTACAGTTTAACTTATTTCTTTTTAATTATAAATTGGTCTGCTTTAAATTTTGTGTCCCGATAATCTATCTAGTTCTGAACCATTACTTAAGTTGTTGCTACTCTGAATATTTACCTTTGCAAAAGATAATGATTGGCATTTATTTGGAAAAAAAAAAGTGCCCACTAATCAAACTTTTCAATGATTCATAATATAGAAATGAGCAAAATACTGTTCACTTTAATCATTGTAGAGACCCTAAATTAAAAGGTAAAGAAAAATAATTATTTTTTTTTTGCCTGTCAGTAGTGTTCAATAACCCATTGACCTAACTAATTTGGATTCACGTGTACAGCCAAATTATGAAAAAACGCTCTTTATTAAGATTTTTTTAATGAATACAAATTTATTAATTACTATATGTTAAACATATCTTTTTGTGGCCGTGATTGTCTCATCTAAAACCTCATCCTATTACAGAGTATGCACACTTTTATTTAGTTAATTATGTCCTAAGCAAAGAACATAATTTTATTTGGTTAATTATGTTCTTGAGGCAATTTTGGTCGCTCCAAAAATCAAATGTTTACATCTGCATATATGTGTTGCTCAGAAAAAGTTTGAAATTTTAGGAACAGAAAGTAACAAAACCAAACTCTACAAAGCCATATTAACATCTGAGTAGCAAGACAAAAAGTCAATGTAGTTTGCAAACACTTTTTTTTGGATGACCGGAAATCCGTTTGTCGCCCGTCCTTTGGACCAATCACATCCTTTTCCACTTAAATATCAGACTTGGTTCATTTGGCTCATGACTCGAACCAGTGACCTTAGGCACAAGTCCCTCAACCTTTGCCAATTGAATAGAACTAAGCCCCGGGGCCAATGTAGTATGCAGACGCGCGCATGGTACGAAAGACTCTTTACTTCCTTTATAGAACTAGCAACAACATGAGAATCCTGCTCCAGTTCAGAACTGGGGTGCCCTTAATTTTTACATGCATCATCATCTCTGTATACTTGCTATCTTTTAATACTAGAGAGATCTTTCTTGCTTTCTTTGAGGAACAAAACGCCACAGGTCCACAGCAATGTCGACCTCCTTTTTCTTGTGAAATTTGTACAATTGTGGCACATCATATCGAAGCTGCAAAAGGATACAAATAATTCATAAGGCTACACCGAAGAATTTTACTTAACGTCACTAGCATGCAAAATGCTGGATCTGTTTGTTTCGATACTTAAAAAGAGATAGTTGAACGAGATAAAAAAAAAATGTGTACCTCACATATAACTTCAGCGCTTCTTGCATTATAATCTCGTAAGGCTGCTCTTTTCACATGCTGTTAAGACCATACACAAATGCTAAATCATGACCTAGATCAGAGGACTCGTGCGCAGAAACATGGAATGAACTTTACAAATTGTATGCAGTTTTCTCGTGTAACAAAAGAACAATAAGAACATTATTAAACAAGGCAAAACGTTTAGTGGGAAGAGATCTAGGAGGAATCATAATTGATTATGTTCAAGAACCAAATACTTGCATAAGCAAAGTAACTAATCATGGTAAAATTAAATAATTTAATATTGGGACACAAAGGTGTTGTCATTAATTTATGATGAAGAATGAAAACCATAGAGACCAGGGATTAAACTCCAAATGCTAGGTGAAATCTTTTCATCTGCCCAAATCATGGTGTGCAGAGATACTCAATACATGTACTAGTCGCAAGGCTGATAAGAGCATCAATGTTTCAAAAAAGGATCTAAATTTGGGATGAAATAGCATAGTCTCAATGAAGCTTTCCTTTCCCCGAATATATAACGTGTCAGCCTCCATTCACTAGTGGGCCAACCTCTTTAACTTTCTACTTCGAAAACCATAGACTTTGTTCAATTTCCCTCCTCTTTCAGTGCCAGAAGCTGACCAAAGGTTCCATTAATTTCGGAAACACCAGCAACAATTATTTCAAAGGCAATGGATATTTCCTTGAGGATGTTTCATTTAATAAGGTTCCTTCTTCCCTTCCCATCCACCCTCACCCCAAACCACAAAAAGTAAACCAAAAGTATACTGGTTTTCAGTTATAAATGGTAAAACTAAGCTTCTTGATTAGTTTTGTGCTAGAAAGAGTAAACTCAACATTCAGAATAGGAGTTGAACATTCAGATAACTGTATTGATAAAATCAGCAACTTTTCTTCTTCTTATTTTGTTTTGTTTTTATCAAGAAGTGACAGCAACTTAATTTGCGCCAGCGTGATTTATGAGCACCACAAACTCAAGAAAGTTCAAATTTAAGCTATTTATAGTGCATGCTACAATGGATATTTTTTTCCACCAATCAATCCCTTTGCCGTGGGAAAACAGTACAGAAGAACTTACTTCTCTAGTTGTGGTCTTATGTAAGGAATAAACTGCTTGAGAGGCAACCTGATACATAAATAAAACCACACATTAATCTTGGGAACAAACAAAGACTAAGTGCAAATTCAAAACACAAAACAGGATATTGAGCAAATAATATAAATCTAGGATACCAATTATATAGAGAGCACCACCGTACCTTCATCGCCGAAGAGAGGAAGTCCATGTCAGCACCTTTCCTCCGTGTTCCAAAAGGTGGATTCATAACCACTGTTTCAACAATCTGACCTACACACAGTGGCATATCAATCAGTCGAGAGAGAGATATTTTCTTCTGGGGCTGAAAAGTGAGAAAAAGATACCTCTCCATTTTAAGTTGCTGATGTCGCATTGAATAAAATCCATGTCTAGCTGCAGATGAAATAGTTCAAGAAATGAATGAAACACAAATTAGCACTAGTGAGATTATACATGGAAGGCTACATGTATCAATCAAAACCAATGTAAAAAGACTCTGCCTTGACCACTTTCCCAACCTTGCAACTGAAGAAGGAAAATAAAATTAAAAAAAGCAAAAAATGTTATCACATAAACGGATAATACCTCAAGCTCGTCGGCATTTGTATATGCAATCTCAAGAGACTCAGCATCAATATCAAGCCCAATAACACTTCTGTTCACAAGAAAGACTATGTAAAGAACAAGCATATATAGGGAACCATAGCAATCCAAAAGAAGCTACATATGCCAAAGGGTGGTCGTGTATATAGGTCAAATACCAATTTTATACATATCTTTTAAATCTTGAACCCCCTTAGCGAAATTCCTGACTTCAACAATGTTGGGGTGCACAACAACAACATACCCTATGTACCCATAAGTGGGATTTGGGAAGGATCGAATGGATGCAGACCTTACCCCTACCTTGTAGAGATAGAGAGGTTGTTTTCAAATAGAGTATCTCAAAGCAGTTTGAAAAAGATAATACAAAAATGAAAGCAGTAACAATCAACGAAATAAAGCCCTACGGGAAGCATAATACAATAACTGAAACAATGAAAACAATACGTAATACCACAATCGAATTATACGATAATAGGAGAATAATAATAGCAAAACTGATAAGGTGACTTGAAAACGCTCAACTACCTACCTACAAACAAGCAATAATGTTGGGGGTGCACAAAGATCATATATACTATCTCCATACAACAGTAAAGTTGAACAAAAGAAACAAAATCCAGAGAGAGATAAGAACATACTCAGCTCCCAAAAGACCAGCAGCAAGGCCTAATGTACCACAACCACATCCAAAATCTGCAACCACCTTACTATTCACATCCTCAAATGAATTCTCAGCCTAAAAAGATCAATTTTTTCTCACAGAAAAACCCCAAAAAGTTAAAAATGAAGATACCCTTTTTAACAAAACTTAAAAAGAAAAATATAAAAAAGAAAGTATCTGTATAACAAGAAGAAAAAAAAAAGGTAGGAAAGAAAATTTACGGTGTAAAGCATACGAGAAGCAATGTGGGCTCCAGTAGGATATTGTTCCAATTCAATCTGTAATAGCAAAAAAAGAACATTTTTTACTAAAATTAGTAATCAAGAATCACAAAATTGGAAATAAAGTGCATAAAGATGTACTATATTTATTTATAGAGAGAGGAAAAAAAGAAAAGGAAACCTTTGGGGTGGAGAATTGTTCAAGAGAACCAAGATAACTTTCCAATTGCTTCAGCTTCATCTTCACCTTTGATGACTGCTAAGCCTTGAACTGTGTGTCTGCGGGTGAAAGAGAGAGAGAGAGAGACTTTTTTTGATGTTTCTTTGGGCTTGAAAATCCCTAAGCCCAGTACATTTGTAGAAGGGTAGAAAGGTCATTTGCACTTTTGGCTCTATTTTGGCCAAATAATTTTTAGGGACATAAGTTTATATTTTTTTTATCTTAATATTTCACAAATTGTGCTCAGGCAAGACAATTTCTAGAAAACTTATGCTTCGTTAGGCATATGTTCGATTGCTAAAGAGGAAAAAATTACTCTCTTTGTCCTACAAAAGATTGTCTTGATTCAAAATATAAGTGTCAAATTAGTTAATATTTGGTGTGAATTGGGACATGAAATATTCAATATTTTAACAGTAAAATTTATATATAGAAATTACATAAAAGTATTATAAGTCACGGTAGTTAATAATTTAAAAAATATTTAGAAAGTATTTTTAAAAATTATGGTCAAGAAAATTTGGTTGTCTAAGTAGTAACCAAACCAATCTTTTTGGGACAAAGGAATAAATATCAAACAATTGAAGAGAAAAAATAAAATTAAACATCAGCTTATTTGAAGGAAAAAAGGTGCAATTTTATATAGTAGAAGACAACTTGTGAGGAAATTGCATCAAATGTGTGTAATATGTTGAAGTGGTTGGTCTTTTAACATCTGATTTTATTAAAAATCTAAGGACAAAACTTCAAGTTTAATTTATGACCTTGGGTAAGGTGAGGAAAAAAGTTAAAGACCAATCATTTTACGAGAAGTTAATAGTTGATACGAGTTTTTAAGTAGGTGCTTAAATATAATATGATCGAAGTTTGAAAATAATAATAGTATTTGAAATTAAAATTATTTAGATATGAATTTCATTAGAAAAAAAATGTTCGAAGTTTTGTGACTGAAATTTGAAATAGAGAATTTGATATCTAAATATCTCTTTAAAATTTTTATTTTTTTTCAAAGTGCGAAAAATGAAAAGCTGAAATTTTTAAAAAAATGAATTTCTATTTAAAGAGTGCATAACCGAATGGATAAATTCAAGTTTACCTGTCAACTTGGTATCAAAAAAAAAATACCTTTGCCAAATTAGTCAAAAGCAAAGTAGATTATAGTATTATTTTTTTTAATAAAAAGGTAATAATGGGGTGAGAGAGGCTCGAACTCTCGACCTCAGGATAACTCTAGTTGCTATGAGACCTACGCGCTAGCCAACTGCGCCACCACCCCTTAGTACTTATGTATAATTTGTAAATCAATATATATAACTATGGCTTGTTCTCCTTTTTGAAAGTCTAATTAGCAAAAATGTACAATTTGGATTGTATCAAAAATCAAAAGTGTGGTGGAGTGATGAGTATTTAACTAGAGTATTGTGTTCGAGTTCTAGGAATGGAATCGACATGGTATGAAACGTTTTACTCCTAAAATGAGATTTATATGTATGAATTCGAGTCAATCAGAGTTCAAAATGGATAAAATAAAATATTGATATAAATATTTATTGTTATGAATCCAAAGCAAAGCTATCTTTGAATGCTTCTATTTATACTCGTACATCTTTTCTAAGAGTAGTCCATTACAAATATTATTTTACTTATATGATGATCGATTTTCTTAGAGTCACTTCTTCCATTCAAATTATACCAATCAATGACAATTACCGTCTATGAATTGAATAGATTGGAAGTGGACCATGAGTATCCAGTTAATGTGTATTATGATAGTCAAATAACTTTGTATATTGTCCGAAATTCTATTTTTCATGAATGAATCAAACACATTGAAATGGATTGCCATTATTATGTTCCGGATGAGTTGTAATCCGGTAGTATATCTTCGAGCTATGTTCCAAATGCAAGAGCAAACAACAAAATCTAATCAAAACCTTTTTTTCACCTTAGTACACATATTTTCCACGAGGTAGTTATAATGTCTGTGTACACTCTATCCTCCCCAGACCTCACTTGTAGGATTTCATTGGGTATGATGATGATGATATACATATATTTTGGAAGCACAAATAGTAGCATATTCAATTATTATAAGAAGTAAATCAAGGAAGAAGATGTTGTCTTACAAGCCTAACTGATATGGACCTTAACAGAACTTGCATAGTTGTCTGCAATGTTCTGTTGAATCTGCTTGGCGAAATTCCCAATAGATTGTGAACAACCACATATATCAATTAGCTCAAGTGTGATTATTTCTGAAAAATCTTGAGGGATTGAATCCAAAATACCAACAAGCTTTAACGAATAATCGTTCAAGGCATGGAAAATGATGACTTTCAGCTCTCTAGCATCGAATGCCTAAACGTTTCAATATCAAGAACTTCAAGCGCGGAAAACCATCCTCAACTACCAACCACTTTTCGCCTATGCAGGCATCATATGCTAGTTTAAGGGACTCGAGTTTAGGCAACATACCGATAATCCAGATATCTTCCCACCTCAAAGAAGTTCCACTTAAAGCTAAATTCTTAAGGTTTTGTGGAAAAGCATTTGGAGTATGAAGGATGAAAGGTGGCCAAGCATATTTACGAGGAGGGCCAAAAGTTGAACCCTGACTCATGACTAGTTTCATTTTCGGCGTCCAAGACTCTTCTGAAGTATGTACATTTGAAGGTTCAATGATTTCCATGAAGCAAGCAACAGATTGCTTAGCAATATAAATTTCCAATTCCTCGAGCTGATGTAAGTAGCGAAAATCATAGAGGTAGTACATGTCTTCTCGGATGCCATATACGTGCAACTTCTTCAAATTGGGAAGTAGACTAAGGACATGCCTAGTACAAAATGCAGGGTTCAACCCAGAGAGACATTGTAAGTCTTTCATTTTTTGAGCCAGACTTTTCTCTATCAACGTATTGAAAAGCAAATAACTCCAGTCCAAACAAAGGTGCCTTAATTGCAGCATTGCCAAAACCTCAGATGATAATAGGAAAGGATATCGCGAGGGCTTGGGATGTGAAGGTTTAAGTATAAACGTTTGAAGATAACGTAGCGTTGATATTGATGGTGGAATGTCCACTGATGAGTGGATCACTTTTCCTTGACAGATCTCTAAGCAAGGTGAAAGAGTCAAAGCTAAGTATCTTAAGTGAATTAAATCAAGTATCAAACTAGGAAAAGCAGACCATTTCATTAAAGCAAGATCTAGTACTCTTACTCGCTTGAAACGTAACAACTCAGGTCTGTAGCCTTGGTATCTATAAAACAGGAAAACAGAATGAGCTTCACTGTAACAACACCTAGACAACTCTTTCCCATTTTGGATGCTGATCCGGCCTCGACTCTTAAGAGATAAAATGCATGGATTGTGCATATGGATTTTGATCATTCTTTCCTCCGATAACATTCACAAATTTTATGTTTCGAGCTTCTCTCAAGCAGAGTTCACGAGTTACATCATGCATTCCACAACTCTTGAATTTTCCATCAAAACTCAAATGGTGGATAGAAATTAAATTTCTACCAATAAGATCATTTAGACGTTTTTCCGCCACTTCTTCAATGCTATTCGTCTCGTCTACCTTCAGAAACCCCTCTACTACCCATAACTCCAAAAGTTTGTCAACAAAAATCACTTCATCCTCTGGAAAGATTGCAAAATAAAGGAAACATGCCTTTAGGTGACGTGGCAAGTGATGGTAACTCAAAGCCAACACTCTCATGCATTGGACATCAACATCCGTGGTTACCATTGAACTTACATTCTCAGCAACACTTCTCCACTCATCCCATGTCTTACCGATTTTGGAGAGAAGTCCAGCAACACAACAATTGCTAGAGGCAATCCTCCGCATCTTAATGCAATTTGTTTGCCAAGTTGTTCAAATTCAGGGGGAAAACATTCATGCAAAGGGGCCTTTTCGCACAATAAACTCCAACTTTCATCAAAATTCACGAGGCGCATTTGATAAGGAGGCTTACCTGAACTAGCATATCCAGCCACCTCCATATTCCGAGTAGTCATGAGTACTCGGCTTCCACAGTTACTGTCTGGAAAACAGAGTTTTATATCATCCCAAGCTCTTTTAGTCCATATGTCATCAATGACTATCAAGTACCTCCTGCCTTTTAGAAGCTTTTGAAGTCGATCCGCTAGTTTCCCATCATCTTGCTGGTCATGAGATTCATCGGTCTTTCCACTTATGGTAGAAAGAAGGTCTTGTAGTACATTTCTCGCACAATACTCTTGAGTAACTGTTGTTTTTGCACGGATATCAAAGCGAGACATAATGAATGGATCACTGTAAATTCTGTTAGCCATAGTTGTATTGCCAATGCCACCCATACCTACAATCGACACAATTTCTAATTCACTCTCTCTTCTGGTAAGTTGATCCTGGATCATCTCAAATTCTTTTTCATGGCCAACCATCGTACCCTCAGGCTCCAAGACACGTTGAAATGTACTGGTGAGAGTCAAATTTTGTGATTTCAGATCTTTGCAGTTGGTGTACCTGTTCAGCATTCGTATCCACTGCTTCATGATCGAATCAATGCGTCCTACTGCCTGTTTCAAGAGGAAATGAAGTTCCCAATTAGCTATGTTTCATGAAATTCGAATTTTTTGCTAAGAAAACTTTTCTTTATTCAAAATCAATTGTATCTTCTGTGATGAATGCTACCTCTGTGATTTCAGCTTTCAAGCTTTTCATAAAACTGTTGCAAATTACATCCAGTAAATTGCATTGATTGTTGTATGGTGCTCATAAGAGAAGTCAAAGCAGCACAAGCCATATTTCCCTCTTCTGTCTTAGTTTCTCTCTTATGTGTGTGATGCAATGCAGTAGGCAAATTGTACATAAAAGAAAAGGCAAAATCTCTCAGTATGATAATGGATTCATCAATTTTGAAAAAACAGAAAGTGCAAAGGTATTTCTTGAGACAAATACCTTCCTTCACATTTCCAGCTTGGTACTCATCTAGTCTCTATCAACCAGCTGGATGTTTTTGTTTTACACTTACTATTCTAATTTTATTTTGATATCAAACTAGGCCTCTAACTGAACACTCCAACTTTGAAAGTGCACATCTAGACACCTCAACTTAGTCTCAACTATCAACTGACAACTAAAAACTTCAACTCGTCCTCATTGTATCTTGTACACACCTGACACTGACGTGACAAATAAATTTTGGAGTGTCTAGATGATCATTTTTATTGGTGGAAACACAGTGTTGCAACTAGAACTTACGACTAAATTTAGTTAGGTTGGTAAAATGGATAATTAGTTACATTTTATGTTATTAGGTGCAAACATGTAATAACCCATTTTCCTATGCCCACTTTGAGAAGTAGTCAAAGGAGATGGCTTTAATTTTCTTTATTGGAACATAGACTTCAATTTACTTCCAACAACCTTCATTAAAGAAGTAAAGAAAAATCAACACCAGAGAAAAAATAAAACAAGAGTCCAAAAAAGGAAGTCCCTTTCAACCAAGAAAATTAAAGGCATCTTCTTGGATGCTTAAGAAAAAAAAACTTGTGAACTCTCACCACCACTTGTTTAAAAGTTGAATGACATAATATATAAAGGTGCCTTTTAATTTAGCCTCAGTTAATATCTATGTCCTCCAACTTTGAATGTACACAAATATGCAATTAAACTATCATAAATTTGAACAAGTAGAAATACGTATCACATATGACAAATCTCACGCGATTTGACATGTAGGATGCGTGCGATTTGCTAAAAAAGTTAACATCTTTTCTTGGAAGTTCATTGGAATATTTCTACATTTTCTTAAATATTTTTTTAGCAAGTATAAAATAAAAACTAGAGCTGGACTTCCAAGCTGGTTGATCTAGACTGGACCAAGCTGTAAATGTGGTGACAGTAACTTAATTGTTTCAAGAAATAATTAAAAGAAAGACCTTTGCATTACTTTCTGTTTCTAAAATTTAGAAATTACACAACTTGTGACAATTTGTCCATTTTCATACTAAGAGATATTCTGTCTCCTTCTCTGTGCACAAATTACTCGAACCGCTAACATTCGCTGCAGGGTAAATTACTGCCTCTCAGCCCCCCCCCCCCCCCCTCACCCCGACTGATTCTATCATAGAGGCCAACGATAGACAATAACTCCCCCCACGAACACAACTTACAACTTACTCCCTATTTTGATATGCCTTATGCTGCTATTACTTGCCTTATGAGCACCATACAACAATCAATGAAAGTTACCGGACTTGCGTTGCAAGTGTTCTATGAGGAGATACAATCCTTGAGAGCAATTAGGGAGAAATCCTACAATATAACACGCGAGCTCGAGTCATTGACAAGCTTGGAAGCACAAATCATTCAGCTAGCATATAGAGCAGAAGATATGGTTGACTCTGAATCAAGAAAGTTTTTTTGGCTAAAAATGCAAAGAAACGAAGAAGAGCCTTCTCAAAACTTTATTCCCTCGTGAAACAAGCAGTTGGACACATTGATTCAAAGATGAAGAAATGGATGGCAATTCAAAACAAGCTCAACAACATTCAAGATGAATTGTCTTGATTACGTATTCTGAAAGTTGTGCTCTTAACACATGTCTTAGAGCCTGAGAATGTGATGGTTGGCCATGAAGAATTGTGCGAGCTGATGCAGGATTAACTTGCTCGAGGAGCAAGGGAACTAGAAGTTGTCTCAATTTTTGGGATGGGAGGCATTGGCAACACAACTTTGGCTACCAAAGTTTATGATGATCCATTCATTATGTCTAGATTTGATATTCGTGCAAAAGTTACTGTTTTGCAAGCGTATTGTGTTAGAAATGTAATTCTAGGTCTTCTTTCTTCTATAAGAAGTAGAAAGACAGATGAATCTCATGAGAAACAAGATGATGGTAGTCATTGATGACATATGGACTACAGGAGCTTGGGATGTATAAAACTATGTTTTCCAGACGGTAATAATGGAAGCCGAATACTCTTGACTCAGAATATGGAAGTGGCTGAATATGCTAGCTCAGGCAAGCCTCCTAATCACATGAACCTCATGAATTTTGACGAAAGTTGGAGTTTATTGTATGAAAAGGTCTTTGTGAATGATTCTTTCCCCCCTGAATTTGAACGACTTGGGAAGCAAATTGCATTAAAATGTGGACGATTACCTCTAGTAATTGTTGACTGCTGGACTTCTCTCCAGAAGCAGTAAAACATTGAACGTGTGGAAAAGTGTTGCTGAGAATGTGAGTTCAGCAGTAAGCACAGATCTTGAAGTCCAATGCATGAGAGTGTTGGCTTTGAGTTACCATCACTTTCCTCATCACCCAAAACCGTGCTTTCTATATTATGCAATCTTCCCAGAGGATAAAGTGATCTGTGCTGATGGACTTATGGAATTATGGGCCGCGGAGGGATTTTTGAAGGTAGAAGAGATGGAAAATATAGAAGAAGTGGCAGAAAAATGTTTAAATGATCTTGTAGGTAGAAGTTTAATTTCCATCCATTCGAGAGTTATGGAATACATGATGTGACCCGTGAATTCTGCTTGAGGGAAGCTAGAAACATGAAGTAGGATGCATGATGAATACACACAACAACTGATTTTGCGTAGTTGCCTTCAATGTCCTGGAATCTGCTTGGTGGAATTTTCACAACTGATTTCGATCGAGTAGTTGCTTATATCAACTAGTAGTTTGAAGCCTATATATCTGTCAAATAAACAAACAAAAGACCAAAGGTAGAATGCGGACCCTTTAGTGGGTCCCACGTGACACAAATCTAGATTAGTCGAACTAGTGGGTTCTGGATATCGAATGGTTAAGACTAAAGAAAAAAACAATAATATTCTTCAAATTCAAATAATAATATTCTTACTTATCTCATAAGTTGGACACATAAATACAATTTAAATCAACTAAAAAGACAGGCTTAAATTGAAAGGACTAACTGATACAGACCTCAACAGAACTTCCATAGCTGTCTTCAATTTCCTGCTGAATTGTCTTGGCAGAGTTCCCAACAGATTTTGCAGAGTCACTTATATGAATCAGCTGAAGTGTGATTATGTCTACAAAATCCTGTGGGATCGAATACATGCTCCAACAACGGTTAATGACTAGTCGTTCAAGTCGTGGAAAATGATCACTACTAGCTCTCCACTTATGTAAATACAAATGCTTCAATCGCAAGACCTTCAAGTGTGGAAATCCTTCCTCACCTACTTCCCAATTAGTACCAATGCAGGCATCATAGCCTAGTTTAAGGGCCTCGAGTTTAGGCAACTTACCAAGAATCTCCAAATCCTCCCAATGCAAACGAGTACCTGTAAAAGCTAACTTCTTAAGGCTCTTCGGAAAAGCACCTAGAGGAGGAAGAACCAAAGGTGTAGGAAACATTGGTCTTGCATTAATCATCTTTTTCACCTTAAATTTCAATTCCTTAAGCTGATCTAAGTAGCAAAGATTACGGAAGACCTTGCCCTTGTTGCTTCTTATGTAATCTTCTTGGATGCCATATATCTGCAACTTCTTTACATTGGGAAGTAGTCTACAGACCGAAGAAGTACAAGATAAAGGATTCCATCCAGACAGACACTGCAAATTTATCAGAAGCCAACTTCTCTCTATAGACTCATGTAGCTTCAAGTAATTCCAGTCTAAAGAGAGGTGTCTCAATTGAGTCATCTTGAAAATTTCTGATGGTAATATGAAAGGGGGAGAATACTTCCATGCGGGAGATATTGGAGACTTAAGTATTAAAGTTTGCAAATACTGAAGGCTAGCTATTGATGATGGAATGTCAATACGCCGATCATTAGTGGACGAGTAAACACTCAAAGCTAGGTATCGCAAGTGAAATAGTTCAACTATACAACTGGGAAAAGCATGCAAAGTCAGCGAAGCAAGATCTAGGACTCTTAATACCTTGAAACGCTTCAACGCTTGCATCATTCTTGAGCTTGAGGGATCATCAATAAAAAGGAGAATAGAGCAGGAATCATTATTACGTACCATAGACAACCGATTGGTAACAAATTTTGATTGCTTTGATTGGATACTGATCCGAACTCGCTTTGTGATAAAATACCTGGATTGTTCACATGGATTTTGATTATCCACAATAACATTCACAAAATTTATGTTTCGAGCTTCTCTCAAGCAAAGTTCACGGATCACATCATGCATTCCACAGACTTTTATTTTTCCATCAAAACTACTCACCCTGTGGATGAAAATTAAACTTCTATCTACAAGATCTTTTAGACTTTGTTTAGCCACTTGTTCCATGCTTTTCATCTCGTCTACCTTCAGAAAACCCTCGGCTGCCCATAATTTCACAAGTTTATTCACAAAAATCAATTTATCCTCTGGGAAGAGTGCAAAATATAGAAAGCACACTCTTAGGTGATGTGGTAAGTGATGGTAACTCAAAGCCAACACTTTCATGCATTGGACATCAAGATCTGTGCTTACCACTGAACTTACATTCTCGGCAACACTTCTCCATCCATCCAATGCTTTACCAATTTTGGAAACAAGTCCAGCAATAACAACAATCATTAGAGGTAATCCTTTGCATTTTAATGCAATTTGTTTCCCAAGTTGTTCAAATTCAGGAGGGAAAAAATCTTTCGCAAAGACCTTTTCATACAATAAACTCCAACTTTCATCAAAATTCATGAGGCGCATTTGATAAGGAGGCCTACCTGAGCTAGCATATTCAGCCACCTCCATATTCCGAGTAGTCATGAGTATTCGGCTTCTACAGTTGCAGTCTGGGAAGCATAGTTTTATATCATCCCAAGCTCCTTTAGTCCATATGTCATCAATGACTACCAAGTACCTCGGGCCTTTTAGAAGCTTTTGCAATTGGTCTGCTAGTTGCCCATCATCTTGCTCCTCATAAGTTTGATCAGTTTTTCCCCTTATGGAAGAAAGAAGGCATAGGAGTACCTTTCTCGCACAATACTCTTGTGAGATAGTGACTTTTGCACGTATATCAAAACAAGACATAACGAACGGGTCACTGTAAATTTTGTTAGCCAAAGTTGTCTTACCGATGCCCCCCATCCCAACAATTGAGACAACTTCTAGATCACTGGCACCTCTAGTAAGTTGGTCCTGCATCATCCTAAATTCATTTTCATGGCCAACCATCATATTCTCATGCTCCAAAGAATGTCGAGATGTACTGGCAAGAGTCATATTATGTGCTTCTACATCTTTGCTTTTGGTGTACCTGCTTCGCTTCATCATCCACTTGTTCATCATGGAATCAATGCGTCCTACTGCTCGTTTCCAAAAAGGTAGTCCTAGTTTAATTTCAGTTTTTGCCAAAAAACCTTTGCTTGATTCTGAGTCAACCATATACTCTTCAATGGTGGTGCACCCTTCCCGGATTGCCATCCATTGCTTCATGATGAAATCAATGTGTTCTACCTCTTGTTCCAAGAAACAACAGAGTTCCCAAAAAGCTTCTCCTCGCAAAGTATCTGTTTTTGCGCGTACAACTTTTATTGATTTAGAATCAACCTCATCTTCTGCTCTGTATGCAACCTCCGCGATTTGTACTTCCAAGCTTGCCAATGCCTCAAGATCGCCTGTTATGCCGCAAGGTTTCTCCATAATAGCTATCAACGATTCAAGCTTTTCATAGAACGACTGCAAATTACATCCAGTGACTTGCATTGATTGTTGTATGGTGATCATAAGGGAAGTAATAGCAACATAAGCCATTTCTCTCTTTCTCTCTTTTTCTCCTTGGTCTGTGATAACAGTAGAGAGTTTCTGCACAAAGAACACTCTTAGCTAAGTTGCGCGGACTCTTCACTTTTGATGCCACACCCGTGTCGGATTCTCCAAAAATACACTAGACATTTTTTGAAGAGTCCGAGCAACATAGACTCTCAGTATTTTAAATGTACAAATTGCCACAAATGTACAAATTCTCAATTTAAAAAACACAAAGTGCAAAGGTCTTTTCTCTTATTTCTTGTAAAAAAAAAAAGATCTTTCAAAGGGTGTGTTTGGTATACAAGAGTAACTTATTTTCTCATGTTTGGTACGTCAAAAATTTTGAAAAACATTTTCTTTTCAAAAATAAGTTCATATAAAAACAAGTTAATTGAGTAGCATTCCACACTAACTAAGAAGAGTTAGTAAAAAAAAGTGACCTATCGAAAAAAACATCTATAAAGTTAGAATCTTTAAGAAGAGTTGTTTACAATATTAAAATGTTTATACTCTTTTTGTTCATTACAGAATGAACATAGACACCAGTGTACATAGCTTTGAAAATACTCCCTCCGTCTTATTTTACTTGGTCCTTATACTAAAACGAATTCCTTTTACTCATCCATTTTAGAAAATTAAGAGAAATTTATTATTTTCTTCCGATATTATTCTTATCGAATTATGTAAAGTATTAATTATCAAATTTAAATTTCCAAAACATAATTAGTAAATTTAATTTAATAAAATAAACTGTCAAGTAAATATGAGTTAAGTGGTTACAGGTTATGGCCTATTGGTCAATCAAGTAGTTGAAAATCATGAAGTCTCTAATCGAGGTGCGCAAAAAGCAAGCTGTATTTGATAGAATTTATTTGATTCTATTCTTATCTAACTTTTCTTAATTAGAGCTCATCCAATTTGTATATATAATACTACTACCTACGTCCCATATTAGTGAGCAATTACTTGCTAAATCAAAATAAAATTAATTAAATTATTTTTATTAATTTTCTTTTGAAAATTTAAATAAATTTTGAAGATCTAAGAATTTCTTTTTTTCAAGAGTAAACAAAGGGTAAAATAATAAAGTTGATTAATGTATTAATGAGTTCTTAATTATTGTATAAAATAGAAAGTATCTCATCTAATATGAAAGGGAGGAAGTATTGGGAAATTCCATTATGGAATGATAAAATTATAAGTAATTTTATTCATACCTTTGTATCAGAATCACCACTAGGGCTCGAAATTTTGCTCAAGTATGTCGGGATCGAAAAGGGTATGGTTATATTGATCACTCTAAAAGAGGGTTTTTTTCCGGACGGCGAACTACACTTCCGGCAACTGTGTGAGGACAGAACTGAGGCGCCTCTGGTCTGATTTGGTCAGTATTTGAATTCTGTAGTAGCATGACTTTTGTTCAATATTTGTAAGTCTTCGGTTGACTACAAGTGTAATGTAGCCATATTTTGGCCAATATCTGTTTGTTGTAGCGTATAAGTTAATTATAAGTTATTTTTAATTTTTTTGAGTGTTTGATTGTGTCACGATCCTAATTTATCGTGACTAGCATCCACAATATTTATTTTAGTGGAAGAACCATTTTTATAGACCAGCCTATCAAACTTTAGGAGATAACAGTTTAAGACTTGCGGAAGCAGGAATAAACCAGAAATAATGTTGAGTTCCCATAAACTCAGCCAACCAGGTTAATAACAATGAAGTGCGGAAGTAAACACATTCTAGGAACGGAAAGTCATCGTACCAAAACTCTAAATAATAACTCTACAACAGGAGTACAACTTCCAATAGAAATAATTAAAATAAACAGAAACATTGTCTGAACATCCGAGTCTCAAAAGAAGGACTGAGATAAATAGAAAAGTCCACGACAGTATGACAGAATAGCTCACGCTTGGACTTGAACAACCTGCTAATCTTCCAACCGAGGTCTCTCTGCTACTGGCTAAATATGCCCTGTATTCAACAAAAAGGCAGAGCAAGGGTAGTATCAGTACACAAAGTCATGGTGTACTAATAGGATCACGCGGTTAGCCAGTAAGCGGATCATAAATAAGTAAATTTCAATACAATAGACATATACATATACAGAATAAGTCAACCACATCTCAATATCACAGCTCAATGTATTTCACATGCTATAATTTCACACAAGGGTCCTCTTAAGGGACCTACAAACAATCAACTTTGTGTCGAAACGTGACATCCGATCCAAGTATGTGTCGGAATGTGACATCCGATCCAAATTTATGTGTCGGAACGTGATACCCGATCCCAAGATATCACAATCACAAGAACATTCAATGTTTACAATATTTATACCACCAAGAATAGGTTTATCACAATAACAAGCCAGCAAGTGATCATTTCACGCATAATCTAGTATGTTTTCCTATTCATATACACACATGCATATCATGAAGCAATTTAACAAGTATATGAAGCACATACAGGAAACTAGACCATCACCTACCTCAAATTCAAGCTTTCAGAACCTTACAACACAATAATCTTCTCTTTCCGGGTTTGTTCTTCACGTTCTTAGTATAAAAACATTAAATACATATCAAGGATCAATAGAAATATAATACAATTTCATTCTCTAGGCTAAACCCATGATCCTACTCTTACCCTTGGGCTAGTTTCCCACAATGGATTTTCAGTTCAAACCCTCCCCCAATGATTATTACCTATACTTCTAGTTTTTAAGATCAAAGTATGAATCTAGGGAGTAAAAACCTTATCTTAAAAGTGGAAATCTGTGGAAATTCAATCAAAATAGCCCTCGTCGCCTCTTGGGGTTTTAGAAAGTGAATGTTGCAGAAAAAGACAATTTCTAGTCTTTTACACGACTTAAGTCGCGACTGTCCCGCCCTAGCGGGATATGCCGAAACAGAGAGCTTGGAGTTTGTGCTCCAAGCTCCCCTTTCACAACACACAAAAACTTCAATTCCAAGAATTTTACTCGCCCAAATGCGATTCCGCAAAGCCGTAAATGCTCCATATCACCTTGGCTATTAGCCTATCTAATCAAGTTATAAATTTGACCTCACATCGTTCACGTGATCACCCTAGATTTCACCTGACTCAGTACTCGTCCAAGTCTGGTCTAGGTTCAAATTTTCTGAAGTTACTACCCGAAGTTTTCTGGCCCGAAATCCTTCCCCATTGGCATATCCCTAACGATGGGAGCAGGTCGTTATAGACTGGCCAACTTAAAGTCATTTTGTGCTTAAAATAAGCCCCAATAAATAATTGAATTTATTTGTTTGAATAAATTTATTTTAAGCAGTTTATAAGTTGAAAATAACTCATAAGTCAAAAAAAATAAGTTGGGTTGCACCTATTTTTTTTTTAAAACTTATAAGCAGTTTTCAACTTATAGGTTACTTAAAATAAGTCCATCCCAACATGCTCTAAGAACCCATTTGAATTGGCTTATAGGTTGCTTATAAGTTGTTTTTAGCTTTTTGAGTGTTTGACTGACCAACTTAAAGTTATTTTTGGCTTAAAATAAGCCCAAAAAAATAATTAGGCTTGTTTTATTTAGCTTATCCAAAGCAGCTTATAAGTTGAAATATCTTATAAGCCAAAAAAATAAGTTGAGCCACCCCAATTTATTTATTTTTGACTTATAAGTTGCTTTCAGCTTATAAGCTGATTTAAATAAGTTAAGCCAAACGGACAATAAATTAAAAGAAATTCTTTTTTTTTGGAGCCAAAGTATCACTATGTGGAGGAGATAATTTTGGAATTTCTCTTTTTATTTATCATATTTTCTATTATTTCCCTACCATTTCAAAATATTTCAAAAATCTCTCTTTTTCATTCAAAACCACACTCATCTGTAGGGAATTTCTATTAGTCCCTACTATTCCAAAAGATTAGGAGGCTAGCCTGAGCTAGCATATTCAGCTACTTCCATTTTCCGAGTGGTCATCAGTATTCTGCTTCCACAGTTACAATCTGAGAAACATAGCTTGATATCATCCCAAGCTCCTTTAGTAAGTTGATCCTGCATCATCTCGAGTTCATTTTCATGGCCAACCATCATATTTTGAGGCGCCACAACATGTTGAGATGTAGCACTGACAAGATCCAAGTAATTGTGTGCTTCTACATCTTTGATTTTGGTGTACATGTTCTGCATTTCCATCCACTGGTTTAGCGTTCAATCAACGTGTACTAGTGCTTGTTCCAAATGAAGTTTGCAAGAAACTATTATTCATGAAATTAGATTCTTACATTTCTTAATTTCGAGTCCAAAATATCTTCTGTGGTGCATACAAGCTCTATGATTTCAGCTTCCAACCTTGTCAATGCCTCAAGATCGCTTGTCGGTTTCTCCAACTTTAAATTAACTTCTTCTAACTTATCATTTTTCTTTAGGATACTAAGTATATGAAAGATACTACAATTTATGTTACTCACTCTCACACGCCTAAAATAGAGTGCATTCACGCTCTTTGATGTCAAACTGTCAAGTTCATAAGGTAATTATGAATACTAATAACTTAGGTGTGTACCGAATAAACCAGATACATATTATGCCTACTTTTGTTACATCTTCATCCGGGGATTTTCTGCTTAGGGATTATTAGTTCAAATAATATGACTAAGGAGTAATAGTAATATTAGCAATTTGAAAAGGTTTTCATGTAATTTTTTTACTTGTAAAGATTGATGACAAATTTAAGAGGAAAAAAGGAGAATTTGGGTCTTTGTTTATTAGAGAAATTAGCAAAATTAGGTTTAGTGGACACTTTTAGGATGTGATAGTGATCATTAATCTTCTCCTACTCCCTCTTAGCAAGTTGTGCATTTGATATAATACAAGACATAAAAGACTCCATCCAGACAGACACTGGCAGATTAACAATTTTAACAACTATATCAAATATTATTATGAAAATCATAGCAGAGTACGGGGATGTCACATCATCGAAATAAAATTTTAAAAAACATAAATCAACATATCAATTATATAAATTTGAGCTTTCTAGAGTTTCACCGATATTTCTATAAATGATAACTTAGGAGGATTCATTTATTCTCCATCTTCCAATTGATTCAAACGATTCTGCATATTAGAAACAAGGGTACCCAACCAAGCTTCACACTTGGTCACATCAGATGCATTGAGCTGCTCAATCGACTCCCACCAATTTTTTTTTCTACATTCAAGCACTTCGTCATATGTTTCCTTTTGAGTAATCACAGGGTCTTCTATGATAAGAAATTCTCTATATACACCTCATATATACATTTTTTATACTACTGATTTTAGGCCCAAGGAGAGTTATGTGTATAGCGAGAGTTTTAATGCACCGGACTGCCCTTTATATGTATATATACTTTGGGCTGGTGTATTTCAAATTTAATTAAAAAAGAAGAAGAAGAAGAAAGCAAGATTATTTTATTTGCTGCAATATGACATTTGATTTCATGTGTCCATATGATTGTCAATATTTTACCAAGATGGCTGGTGTATTTCAAATTTAAAAAAACAGAAGAAGAAAACTGTTATAAAATACACTAACTTAATAATTAATTAGACAGAAAGATAATGTATGAAAGAAAGAACGGAAAAGAGAAAAGAGGAATTTGCCTTGTATATATATATCTGTGGGAAAAAGCCTCGTTAAAACCTTACTAGGAAAAATCCAGTGGAAAAAAGCCTAGTGAAGGGAAAAGAGTACACACATCTGGTAATACGCCTTGAGTGATGCCTTATTAAAAACCTTACCAGAGAAAAATCCAGTAGGACAAAACTTTGGCTAAGGGAAAAAGAGTACAGCGCGTATTTTGCTCTCCCTGATGAAAACATCACTTAATATCTCGAAGACGACGCATTCCAATTTTGTATCTCATTTTCTCAAAGGTTGAAGTTGGCAATGCTTTGGTGAACATATCTGCCAAATTGTCACTTGAACGAATTTGTTGGACATCTATTTTACCCTTCTTTTGAAGATCATGAGTGAAAAAGAATTTTGGTGAAATATGTTTTGTTCTGTCTCATTTGATGTATCCTCCCTTTAATTGGGCTATACATGCATCATTGTCTTCATACAATATTGTTGGAGCATCTTTTGTCAAAGAAAGGCCACATGTTTCTTGAATGTGTTGAGTTATTGATCTTAACCAAACACATTCTCGACTTACTTCATAAATGGTTATTATCTCTGCATGATTTGATGAAGTGGCAACCATAGTTTGCTTTATTTAACGTCATGATATAGCTGTATCACCACATGTAAATAAATAATCTGTCTGCGACTGACCTTTATGGGGATCAGATAAACATTCGGCATTTGCGTAACTGATCAATTGTGACGTGGAATTATTTGAGTAAAACAATCTCATATCAATAGTACCTCGAAGGTATTTCAATATATGCTTAATTCCATTCAGTGTCTTCGTGTTGGGGAAGAACTAAATCTTGCTAACAAGTTTACTGAGAAGGCTATATCTGGTCTAAAATTGTTGGCAAGATACATTAATGCACCAATTGCACTAAGGTATGGTATTTCAGCACCAACAAACTCTTCATCATTTTCATGAGGTCGAAATGGATCTTTATTAATATCAAGAGATCTCACAACCATTGGGGTACTCAATGGATGTGCTTTATCCATATAAAACATCTTTAAAATATTTTCAGTATATGTTGACTGATGGACAAATATTCCATTTGTAAAATATTCAATTTGTAGACCAAGACATATTTTTTTCTTTCCAAGGTCTTACATTTCAAACTCCTTTTTCAGATATTTTACTGCATTTGAAAGTTCTTTCGGAGTTCCAATAATATTCAAATCATCAATATATACTACTATTATGACAAATTCAGATCCAGGCCTTCTCATAAAGACACAAGGGCAAATTGGATCATTTTTATATCCTTTTTTTAGCAAATATTCGCTAAGACAATTGTACCACATTCGCCCTGATTGTTTCAACCCGTATAAAGATTTTTGAAGCTTTATTGAGCAATTTTTTCGAGAATCCTTGTATGCTTCAAACACTTTGAACCCTTTGGGAATTTTCATAAAAATATCATGGTCCAATGAGCCATATAAATAGGCAGTGACCACATCCATTAAGTACATTTCAAGCTTTTTATGAACTGCCAAATTCATTAGATACCTGAAGGTAATTGCATCTACCACAGGGGAATATGTTTTCATATAGTCAATGTCAGGTCTTTGCGAAAAATCTTGGGCTACAAGTCGTGCTTTATATCTTACGACTTCACCCTTTTTCATTTCGTTTACGCATAAAAACTCATTTGTATCCTACTGCTTGACACCTTCAGGTGTTCGGATTATTGATCCAAAAATTTCACGTTTTTCAAGTGAAGTTAACTCTACTTGAATTGTATCCTTCCATCTTGGTCAATCATTTCTCTTCCTATATTCATCGACATATTTTGGTTCAAGATCCTTATCTTGTTGCATTATTTCAATGGCAACATTATAAGCAAAAATATTATCGACCACAATATCATTTCGGTTCCACTATTTTTCTATCGAGACATAACTTATTGAGATTTTTTTATTCTCATTATTTTCAGGTACTTGGACCTCCTTGGTGGTATCACCATTTGTTGTGTCTCTGGGCTCTTCTTGAGCACTTTCCTCCAAATTATAATCATCTTGATTATTTATTCCTTTTCTTTTTTGAGGATTTTTGTATTTGAAACCAATTGGTCTTCCATGTTTTAAGTGTGGCCTAGACTCATTTGCCTGAATAAGTTATCCTACCGGGACATCAACTCGAACTTGAGCATTAACAGGTGGGATATACGATTTAGTAACCCGTGGAAGGTTAGTAAATGCATCCGGTAGTTGATTTGCAATATTATGCAAATAAATCATCTTTTGAACTTCTTGCTCACATTGATTTGTTCGAGGATCTAAATGAGATAGTAATAATGAATTCCAATCTATCTTATTTTTTAACTGCTTATGTTCTCCCCCTAATGTTGGGTATACTGATTCATCAAAATGACAATTAGTGAATCTTGCCGTAAATAAATCTCTAGTCATATATTCCAAATATTTTATAATAGAAGGAGATTCATACCCAACATATATTCCCAACCTTCTTTGGAGACCCATCTTTGTGCGGTGCGGTGGAGCAATTGAGACATATACCGCATATCCAAATATTCTAAGATGGGATATATTTGGCTCCCTTCCAAACGTCAACTGTAATGGAGAAAATTCATGATAATTTATTGGTCATATGCGCACAAGTGCTGCTGCATGCAAAATAGCATGCCCCCATATTGAAATAAGAAGTTTTGTCCTCATTAGCAATGGTCTAGCTATCAATTGTAGGCGTTTAATCAATGATTCTGCTAGACCATTTTGAATATGGACATGAGCGATCGGATGCTCAATTTTTATTCCAACCGACATACTATAATAATTAAATGATTGAGATGTAAATTCACCAGTATTATCAAGATGAATTGTCCTTATTGCATAATCTGGAAATTGTGTTCTTAACCTTATAATTTGAGCTAACAATCTCGCAAAAGTCATGTTGCGAGTTGATAATAAGCACACATGTGACCATCTTGTATATGCATCTATCAAGACCATATAACATTTAAATGATCCACATGAAGGATGAATTGGCCCACATAAATCATCCTTTGTATGTTTCAAAAACGCAGGGAATTCAATCTCAACCTTAGTTGCTGATAGTTTAATAATTAGTTTTCCTTAGGAACAAACAACATAAGAGAATTCCTTAGATTGAAGAATTTTCTAATTCTTCAAAATGTGTCCATGTGAATTCTCAATAATTCTGTGCATCATATTATAATTGGGATGACCCAACCGGTCATGCCAAATGATAAAATCATTAGAATCAGTAAACCTTTTATTTACAATGGCATGTGATTCAACAACACCAATATTTGTATGGTACAACCCAGAAGAAAATGCATGTAATTTTTCGTGCATAATTTTCTTCTCCATATTTATTGTAGTAATATAAAGGTATTCATCTTTTCTTCATTTGCAGTTTCAATATGATAGTCATTTTGGCGAATAACCTTGAAACTTAACAAGTTTCTTTGAGACTTATTACAATACAATGCATTATCAATTACCAATATCGTTCCTCCAGGTAGTAATAAGTCCGCTTTTTCAGAGCCTTCAATCAATTTTATACTACCAGATATTGTATTGACATAAACCTTTTTCATAATCAAATGACAGAAATATTTCTTTTCTTTTAATATCGTATGAGTTGTGGTACTATTCAAAAGGCACATATCTCTATTATTCATCTTGAATTCAATTGAAGACTGAAAAATTTATTTATCTTCATAAAATAAAAATGCATTATAAGAAATAAAATAAGTAACAATATTTCTAGAAAAACATAAGTCCTCTTTTTTCTTAAAAGTTAAGTTATGATAATTTAGAATTTAAAAATTATATGATTCAATTATGATGAATGTTATAATAATTTAGTTTATGAAATTATATTGTAATGAATTTGTAACACAGAAAAATGATTGATAATATGAACCTAACGTACCAAATTATTAGAATAAGAATTAACAAACTGAGGTGTGACACGTTAATAATAAACATAATTTTATATTAATAATTTACTAGTGAGTTAGTTTAATGAACTTAGAATTCAAAATGTTTATGGCAAGATATACTTATTAACCTTAAATAAATATTATACATAAGTATTAAAAATAAATAAAATTATAAAACATTAATATAATATTATTCATCATGTATAGATAATTTCTTTATTGAGAAAAATAATACAATCATTATATAATATTAATGTCTAAAACATTAAAAAGAATAAACAATTAGTATAATGGCATTAAATAAAGCGAATATTATTTTTTAGTAACAATATGATATTAAGATTAAATAATAGCACACCAATAGTAATTAATTACAATATTGTAAAATAGCATAATGTAATAAACAATATACAATTATCATAAAAATGTGGCCCTAATTTTTTTTTTATTATTATTATTATTATTTTAAAAAAAATACATAAACGTAAAAATATGATAATTCAAAGTACATAAAAATGACAACATATTGAAAAACATGAAATTAAAAATCAATTAAGATCCTTAAAAAAATCTTCAACTTCCATATGAGTAATATCATTGAGGTCATTAAAATCATCATTCCTCAAAGCCAGATTTGCTTCAATATTATCATTATGCAAAAGCCTTGCCTCAACATTATTTTCGAACGCCAAGTGTGACTCTATCCGAGCATTAGAAGAAGAGGCACCACCTCTATTTGCCTTTCTTTTGAAAGAATTTTGATAAAGTCTTACAAAATGCTCAGGCGTTTGACATTCATTTTTCCAGTGGCCTTTCATGCCACAACGATGACAGTTACTTCTTGAAGGGTCATTTTGAGAACTGATATTGTTCTCTCTTTTATGTTGACCACCACCATAATGATTATTATATCGTCTTTTGTCATTACCATGTCCACGCACATTATTGTGGCCATGATTTTTATTTTATCTTCTTTCAGACTGGTCATGTGCTTTTACCATATTTGCCTCCGGTAACAAAGCAGTTCCAGTGGGACGGGCTTCATGATTTTTTATTAAAAGGACATTATGTTGCTCAGCCACCAGAAGGCATGAGATCAATTCAAAGTATTTTTAAAAACCCTTTTCACGATATTTCTTTTACATTAGAGGCATGAAAAGTAGTTAGTGTCTTTTCTAACATGTCCTTATCATTTATAGTTTCTCCACATAATTTTAATTGGGAAGTTATTCTAAATACAACAGAATTATACTCAATTACAGTTTTAAAATCTTGAAACAGTAAGTGCATCCACTCATAACGAGCCTTGGCAATACCGTTGCCCTGAGGTGGTCATACCTTTCTTTTAAGTCTTTCCACAATTCAAGTGGATCTTTCACTGTCAAGTATTCCATTTTCAGGCTTTCATCTAGATGATGACGAAAGAAAATCATAGCATTTGCTTTATCCTGACTTGATGTTGTATTTCCTTCAATTATAGCATCACCAAGACCCTTAGCGATAAGGTGAATTTCAGCATCAAGCACCCATGACAAATAATTTTTGTCAGAAATATCAAGTGCCACAAACTCCAATTTTGACAAGTTTGACATGATGAAAATTATTTTTTTAAAATAACAAAGACAACTTAAAAATTAAATTTCTTTAGTAGATATACCTAATATAGAAGTTAGTTTTCTGAAAAATTAGAGTTTCGTGCTGATAACGTGTTATAAAACACACTAACTTAATAATTAATTAGACAGAAAGATAATGTATGAAAAAAAGAACGGAAGAAAGAAAAGAGGAATTTGTCTTGTATATATATCTGTGTGCATCTTTCAATGCCAAAAACACAAGCTATTTATAGATATGAAAAGTTACAAAGGAAAAAAAAATAGTGGGCAAATTGCCCACTTTAAGTGGGCCCCACACAACACTTGCAAATGGAAATCCAATTCATTGTCCATCTTATTTTTTAACAAAAACAAGATTATTATTTTGTTGGCGCCAATATGACATTTGATTTTATGTGTCCATCTGATTGTCAATATTTTTACCAAGATGGCTACTTATGTACTTGTCCCAAATTTTTATTCAATCAAGGGAAAATATTTACACCTCTTGCTCATTGCCTAAGGGTACATAATTTAAATGTTGTTTCAAGGACACAGTGAGCAGATTTCTAATTATTTTGGGATTTTTATACAAATAGCCTATCAGATTCACGAATTTTTTAAGCTAATATATATACATTATACACTGATTATATACATATTATTCATAAATTATTTATATATTATATATTAACCGACTATTTTTAATTTAAGAAATTTGGTTAACAACTATTTATATTAACTTTTCAACATGATTTATTCTCTAGTTCAGATTGTCCAGTACACTCCATACATGAACAATGCCTGGATTACCCCTATTTCATGGTGGTCTTTATTTTTAGCACCTCAATTTGGTGCATGCATCTCATTTAATGAAAATATATAAGCCTACATCTCATTAACTATGACTTAATTTCACAAAAGAAATTGTAATGACCCTGAAGGTCATTTTCAAATTTTTTTGTAAACAAACCATTTTATCCTTTCCGATAGTTTTTTCGAGTTATATTTGATTGATATCTGATGTCGGTTTTGTGGTTTTCTTGAAAAGTTGGAATTTTTGATAAACTTTAAGTTTTAGAAGTTTATAATGACTCAAAAATGGTATTTGAGGTCATTCGGAGTTTCGAGTCTCAGAACAGAATTCGTTCAATTTCATCAGTGTCGTAATGTTGAAATTGGTCTAGGTGAGTTGACAGAACCAGATTTGGGGTTATATCGTGGATTTGAGGGGTTGAGTTGGAAATAATTGAGTTTTTAGCCATAGGTTTGACTTTGGTCAATATTTGAGGATCGGATGCTGGAAATTGAATTTCGACGACTCCTTTGGATTTGAAGGGTAATTTTAGGCCTAGGGAGAGTTTCTGTGTAATTTTCAGAAGCTCCGAGGGCGTTTTGGTCTTTGAAGCATAAAGTTGATTTAGTTGCGACTTTGTAGTTTCTCGAGTCAAGAAGGCCTCAAAATCGAATTCTGATGGTTCCGTTAAGTCCGAAACATCAATCTTTGTAGAATTACATATATGATTTGTCTATACAGCATCCCGAACGAATTCCGAAGGTCAATTCAGAGACTTTGAGACTTATTGAAAGTTGTTGGTTCCGGTGCCTTCTCTTATGCGAAGAGGGTATCACAAAAACGACCTCCGCTTAAGAGAACACCATGTCGCAAAAGCGAAGGCCGGGTTTTGTGAAGGGTCGCAAAAGCGACCAAAGTGGCCGTTGTGGCGAAGAGGCGGGGGTCGCAAAAGTGACCAAAATCCCGCAAAAGCGATGGTCTGCTTAAGCGAACCCATGTCGCTTATGCGACATCTGAGAGGGGTTTTAGCTGAGGTTTAAGCTATTTTCTCCATTTTTGGACTTTGGAGCTTGGTAATCCATGTCGCTTAAGTGACATCTGAGAGGGGTTTTAGCCAAGATTTAAGCTATTTTCTCCATTTTTAGACTTTGAAGCTCGGTAGTGGCGATTTGGAGAAGGAGTTTTCGTGGGATTTCATTGGATAAGTTATTTTGACCCTACTTCATCATTTTCCATTGATTAATTGATGATTCTAACATGTATTTGGGGATTTGAATGGGTGAAAATGACCATTTTTCAAGAATTTGAGAAAAATCTTAAATCATTGATTGTGACTTGATTATGGTTGGATTTTTGAAAAAGTTTTCGCTATTGAGTTCTTAAGACTAAGAGATACAATTTCATACAAAATTTATCGTATTTAAACCTCTATTTTGTGAAACCGAATTTTGAGTCTTTGACCCCTTTTTCGCCGAATTTCACATTCTTAGTATCGTTGGAGTTAGTTTCTGATTGTGAATCAATACTTGAATAGATTGTGGAGATTCGGAGTATAATCGAAAGGGAAAGGCACGAGTGGATTGATTGACCGCATCTTGACTAAGGAAAGTGAACTCTTATAACCCTATGAATCTCTTAGAATTCCTGAATATTTCGTTGTATATGTGTTGGGGCATAATGGGGATGACATTGCAGGTTTAATTGTGATCTGAACTAATCTAAAATGAAACGATGGGGTTAATAAAAGGCTATATGTGATATTATTGAGTATTGAAACTTGCATGCCTAATCTAGATATCTGTGTGTATTTTATGAAATACTTGATAGTCTAATTGTGATTGCGGTTTATATGATGTGATTGTTTCTTATTACTTGTGTGAGCGTGTTATTTGGATTGGTTCTGAAACACTGTGATGAGAGGTATATGATTGTGAGACCGATGTCTTTTTCGGTCATAGATGTGGTATAACCAAGGTCATTTCCGGCGGGATTATACTACCGAAGTTATTTTCGGCGTGATTATGTTGCCAAGGTCATTTCCAGCGTGATTATATTACCGAGGTCATTTTCGGCGGAGTTATATTGTCGAGGTCATTTCCGACGGAGTTATATTGTCGAGGTCATTTAGGCTGACTTGTCCGGTGGGAAAGGACATGTGCCATCACACCCGAATTTGGATTGTGATAGAACTTTTGCCTTATCCAGCAAAAAATATGTAGGAATAAATTTTCTCTTTTAATGCATAACTTTGTGAATTCTGAAACTGAACTTATGTCTCTATCGGCATAACTCATGTAGGAACTAAGTCATGTCTTGCGATTTGTTTTGGAAAATTTTTTGTATTACAATTTTTTCCCATCTCATGCATAAGTTGTGTCTTGCGAATTATTTTTTATTTTTTCGATATCAAAGATTTTTTTTGCCCTTTTTTGTTACTTAAAATGCCGAAAAATAAAAATTAAAGGGAAAAAGGTCTGATATATCCATCAACTTTGCGATTAGAGCTTATATATCCTTCGTTACAAAAGTGACTCATATATATCCAATTGTTACAAAAGTAGCTCATGTATATTATTTTCATCTAATGATAGTGAAAAGATTAATTTTAAATTTATTTTTTTATTTTTTTATTTTATAAAAATTCATGTAGATTGTTTTGACTTCTTTGATTCAACACCTAATTTTGTTTTAAATGTCTCGTTTATAAATCTATTTGCTTATCATTATTTGAGTTTCATATACTTATTAATTTTTGTCTTTCATATCATTAAAAATATGAGAAATAAAAATAAAAGTGTGAATGAAAGAAAAAAAGCAAGAAAAAATTTAGAGGTAAATTTTTTGGGGCTCTATTGTAATTTATTTTTTGTATTTGTAAAAATAAAATTGGGGCATTTATGATATATTTTATAAAAAAATTGAGTCAAAAAATATAAATTTGACCATTAAATAAAAAATAATTTAATAACAAATAAAAGTTTAAAATAATAATAATTTAAAATTATTTTTTATTCCAGTTAGACCAAAAGGGTATATTTAGGTCATTTGTGTAACAATAGGGGTATATGTGAGATACATTTGTAACAAGCCGTATATCATCTCTAAATCGCAAAATTGAGTGGTATACCAAATCCTTTTTCCAAAATTAAATACCATAAATTTAAGGGGCAAAATTTAAAAGGGTAACTTACAGAAATCTCACTAGTTTAGGAGCTAATTACTTAGATAAACGCTAGTTTGCAATATTACGAATCTTACCAAATTTTGGTGCATACAAATACATCTAGATACATGTATCTCGAGATACATGAGTCAAAATTAAGTGTAGTATGTTTTAGATACATTATATCCAAATGGATTCGCATGTATATGGGATGCATAGACAAATCTCTATTGCCTTCCTCCTATCTCACTCGCCTCCCTCCTGTTCTCGCTCCCCTCTCTCCCTATTTCAGTGTATCTGGTAGCCAAAAAACATGTATCTAAGTGTATTTGACTTGAAATCTGGTATGATTATTTTAAACTATAGAAAGAATTGATAAATATGATAGAAATACTTGTATAATTAAGTAGTTTCTCCAATTTAAACCATCCCAAAATTGAGGGTTTCGTACAAATAACCTGTCACCCCCGAGAGGGTACCCTAGGCGTGGCCGACACTCAAAAATCATTGCTAGCTTCCAAGCGAACCACTTAGCCTGATCACATATTCATTCATTCAGCGGAAGACTTCGTTTAAGAGAAAAATAAATCTTAATAGGCTAACTCAATCAACAAACTTAATCATTCTAATCAGTAACATAGTTTGAAAGAAAACTAATCAAAAGTTAAAGACATCAAAACAAATCCATCACTATCTAGTCTATGAAACATCTATCTCTACTATCTAGATGGTGTCAATAACAGGTTCATGGCTACCTCAAAAGAACCACTCATAGGCAATGAAAAGAATGAATATGATCCATCCGAAAGCAAGGAGGTTTCACCACTATCAGGAAAGAAGTAGATCTTCAACGAAGCACCTGTTGATGATCTCTAGTACCTATCCCTGTCTCATAAAATGATGCAGGTCCAAATGGACGTCAGTACGTGGAATGCATGAGTATATAATATGGCAGAATGAAACTATAATAAATCAAAGATATTCACGATAGAATGAAACTCACTCAACTCAATATGATATGCAAGCATAAAATATAACAATGCTTTAAGAAGCGCTTAGTAATATGCAATTTGTTCAAAACATGTCATATACTTTCATGCACAATCTAGGAGTCTCTCTTAACCTACAACAATCCCACCACCTATAAGTAGGTGATGTACAACGAAATGACGTTGCTACCACGCCCGTCCAATACTTACCAAGGTAAAGGACGAATCCATCAATCAATCAAGTCCTATCTTTTCAGGACAATGAAATAGGAAAACATCCGATTTTAACGGTTCAATCCTCTCCTAAGCTGGCTACATAGTTATTGAGTTTTACTCTCACTCAATTTGGTGCTCGATACTACTCTCAAAACTCAATATGCTCATGCAACTTAAACAAACCAGTTCAATCAAAACTTTCAACTAGACTCATTGGACTCTCATCGAACTCAATCTCATCTCAATCATTATGCTCTTTCAAATCAACTCAATCCAATTCACGCATTGAAAAAGGTCATTTTAATAAAATAAAATAAAATAAAATAATATATATATATATAATGAAAAAGGTCACATCATAAAAATATTTAAGAAATATGATAAAAGGAAAGGTGTCACAATGTTATTGGGATGGTATATGATGACTAATTATGGTGGAGTTTAGTTGTTTTATGCGCTTACATAGATAAAAAGATATTTATATAGTTAGATTACTTATAAAATAATTATAAATAAATTAATATGATAAATATTACTACTTTGGTAATCTGATAGAAGTGATCACTAACTTATTATTATAAGTTAAAATTTATATTGAAGAGGTAAAGAATCTTTATACTGGCATTGTGTATTTATACTAATAATTTATTCCAATATAATTTTATGAATTGTTACTCCAATTTTATTTTATAGCATGTCACTAATTTATTTTGCAACAAAATAATCACCCTACTTTACTATTGCAGAAAGTCATTAAATTATTTTTCTGTTATAACAAATTAAATTACTAAATTCTAACTGACTTAAATATCACAGTAAGTCACTATTTTTGTGTGTGTGTGTGAAACTAAAGTCATTCAATTTTGGGTAATTATAGGAAAAGTTACACAAATTAGATCTATCAAACAAAATATTTATTCAAATTGGATCAAATCCAAACTATTTATTCGAGTTGGACCCACGGTACAAACTATTTACATGTCTGCCCCCTTGTTCTATTCATTAAACCACTGTTTCTTCATGCTGATACCATCGGAGTATATATACACTTTGATGGTATCTATATACTCTTATAATAACTATCTACTCTGATGGTATCAAGTAGTAATTAATTAGTCTTTTCACTAAAACACTGCTTGTTATATATATATATATATATATATATATATATATATACTCTAATGGTGTCAAGAAGTAGCTGAGTAGTGTTCTCTTTGATACCATCAAAATATAAATATACTTCGATGATATCAAATAGTAAGATGAATTAACAGTTAAAAACATGGGGTCTGAAAGTAAAGAAATAACTACTTGTAAATAATTTTTCTTTTTTGGGATACAAGTGTTCTTTTCCCTATATTATAAACGGACTCTTACTTGATCCTGATGACTTTCTTTGATACCTAGACAAAGTTAAGTAAATTTCACAAATAACTACTATAAGTATCTTAATTATGCTCCTTAGCTACAGTTTGCATATTTACGAGCTGTAGCTATAGTTTAAGCTGTCTCGTTTGTATAATTCGTGGGGTGAGTTTGTATAATTGAGTTATTTTTGTATAAACTCAAAATAACGAATTTATACAAATTCAAACATCTGAACTTTAAACGTTATACAAATTATATTATACAAAAGTTATACAAATTTCAAATTATACAAACATGCGAATTATACAAACTCGAACCGTAATTACTGCTAAATGTTAGTGGCGCATTATAAATTAGCTAAATTATAACTATATTAACTAATTAACTAATATATTTGTTTATTCACAGAATTTTCCCATTTTTTAATTACAAAACAAAATGAATAACTTTGATGATATTAAGTAGAGTTGAATTGCAAAATCAATTACGGTTAGCAATATCCTTTCATTCTTTCCTTTAATTCCTCAATTGGTAGCAAGTTTTCTCTTTATTATTATTTTTTTAGTTTTCCTCTTAGTGTTCTATTTGATAATTATATTGAATTCAGACTAAATTTAATTGCGCATCGCATAGCCCATTTTGTGGGCAAAGCTAAACTTCCAACGAGATTTTCTTCATTCTCAAAATTTAAATTCAAAATCTCCAATAAAAAATTAAGAGATACAATCCATATCAACCAATTTCTCTTTAATTTCACTTCCACACGCATCTCCTTTTCTTAAGACTTTACCCTTTCCATTGGAAAAGAATTGAAAAGTATCATAGCATATGCATTTTTCCACTATAAGAAAGAAAGATAATAAAAAAAAAACTTTGATGTTGGATTGTATTGCCAAGTTGAAACACTTGCATTTAGAGTCTATATATTATATTATTATAAGAGATAGGTAAAAAATACATCTAAATTATTCTCTTTTTTTAAAGTTTTATATCTAAACTATTAGGAGTATGAGTTTTATACGTACACACACAACTGAGGTGTGTTTTTCAAACTAATAAGTGATAGTTTAGGTATGAAACTCACACTCTCAATAGTTTAGGTATTCAATTCAAAACAAGGTGATAGTTAAGTGTGTTTCTGATACTAACTTTAGGCAAAGATCAATTTATTTTCTTCGAGTTTAATGATCAAAACCACATCTAACTATCATTTTTTCGAGTTTCACTTCTTTTGTTTCTTTTTTCTACTTGAATTATATATCAAAATACAACTCAAAGTTTATTAGACTATTTAAAGTTGTTTTCAACTATCATCATCTACTCAATTAGGTATATTTTAATACATAGATAGTGATAATTCAATTAAGAAAATAAAGCAATCGGTAACAATTCAGATTAAAAAAGAAAAACAACGGATGACTAAGGTGTGAAACTAAAAAAAATGATAATATTTTTAATGAGGCAGCACTTAAGACGTATTACCAGATATGTGTACTCTTTTTCTTTCATTAGATTTTTTCCCATTGAGTTTTTTCTAATAAGGTTTTAATGAGGCACAACATCTATGGGTGTTCAGGATATGTATATATATATTATCTTTTGTAAACTTTTTAACGAAGCGCATTACACGCGGACATCCAAGGGGGAGTGTTAGGAAAACAACAGAGGCAAATGGGCCAATGGATGTTCCACTTTTAATTATGGAACCCACTAAATGCAACTTGCCTTAAGAATGTAGATGAAATAATATATTAATTTCCTCTAAACTCCCTCTCTTTCTATTACTCTTTATTATACTATTTCTCCTTCTTATTAATTTATTAGGTCAATTTATTTTATAATAAATTCATATATATTTTTAATTATTATCTATTTAATTTTTATACAATATCTTAATCCTTTCCCATGGACAGAATAGAAAATCAAGTGAGAGAAATTAGAGGACAAAGACAACTTGCTACCGGTTTCTCACTCGTGTCCAGAGCTTGTGAAGCCCCGACTAAATTTGAATTGCGCATTACATGACTCATTCGGGGTGGCGCTCCCCATAAGATTTTTTCTATTTTCAGGACTCGAACCCGAGACCTCTTTAAAGATAAAGCAATTCCACCACTGCACCACAACTTACATCAATATCAAACTATATATTAGAGATTAAATCAACTCATGAAAACATGATTTATTTAATTCATTCGAGTTTCTTCATTCGGTTCATTTTAATCCGCCTGATTCACTATTTAAACGTTGGGGTAATTTGAACTTAACATGTATTTCAAATTGGTCCATAAGAAATCTTAACAAGATATTTTTAATTTTTTATATATTATAAATAGCTCCTGTAGTTTTTTAATTAAGTAATTAAATAAATTATAAAAAAATAAATCCAGAAATTAAATATTATATATATATATATATATATATATGTTTGATCCATTATGTAGCACATTAATAGTCCCACTTTCTGAGACTAGTTCAAATTTAACTATTTTTTTGTGTTTCCTTTTTGACTATTTTTATGGTATTTAATCATGTGGTGCCAAGGTACACTCATATTCTAATCTTCCTAGCCATGAAACATTTGGAAAGAAACAAAATGCTTTAATTTCTTTTAATCTACAAAATTAAATAATTCTTGGGGCTCAATATTTTTGAGGACTAAATTAAAGTAAAGGTTTATTGGTCTATGTTGCCCACCACTTACTCGATATAAAAGATGATCAACTCTACATGAATCAAATTACATTTTCCCTCCTTCCTTCTTTACTATTTTATCTTTATCAAGAGATATATTAGTAAGATTTTTTCATCACTTCTCCATTATTGTGTGTGTTGATCTTTACTATTTTATTCTTATCAAGAAATATGTTAGTAAGATTTTTTCGTCACTTCTCAATTATTGTGTTGAGGCATTATTGAAGATGCTTTCTCTAAAAGTTCAAATTTTCAAATGAAATAATCACATCACTTCAAAATACTATTAGAATAAAGGCATAATACATAAATTGATCTCTAAACTTGGCTTCAAAATTTAAGTATGACCTCCAATTTTTATAGTGCACAAATAGGTACTTTAACTATTCATTTTTTTTAAAAAAAAACATGCGAATCCAACCTGACAAAACGCGTGATCGAGATTTTACCCTAAATGAATCCCTTTTCTTTATTTTTTTTAATTATAAAATACGTGTAATGTTTTTAATTATGTGGCAACTATTGTGTGGCTCAAAAATTCATGTGGGAGCATTTGTATATCACGCATTTTAGTTGTTGTACTCACGTGTTTTTTTAAAAGAAATGGATACTTAAAGTGCCTATTTGTGCACTATAAAAATTGAAGATCATACTTAAAATTTGAAGTCAAATTTAAGGATCAATTTATGTATTATGCCTAAAATAAAAGAGATTGTCAGTCCAAATTTCACTATAATTAATTATTAAAAATATTTTTTACGTATTTTACTTATAAAAAGAACTAGAGTTTGTTAAAAATATAAATAAGTAATAACAGTACGATTTAAAGTTTTTAAATGAAAAGCTTATTATGCACTTTAAAAGACGTGTCTAATAATTTATTATGTAGTTAAAGGTAACACTTCATCTTTTACTAATATATCTATATATATATATATATATATATATATATATATATATATCCTTCATTCAATTTTGTCAAATCAGAAAAGAGAAAAAAAGTGAGACAAGATAGAGAAATGAGAGAAGTAAAAAAGGAATATGATTTCATGATTAAAACCTTGATTCAAAAAAATGCATTGTTAATCTATAGCTAAGTTTGCAAGTCTCAATGAAACGGCAAGGATTAACCGACGGTCAAAGTGGAAAATTATATGTATTGTGTCAAATTATTGGACAGGTCGTATATTTGTTTTGAAAGCATATTCTTATTGGTTAAATCGAAAATCAAACCATTAAAGATCAAAAGCCGATAAATTGAAAACCGATAACAAATATCTTATTAGTTTGGTTATCAATTTAACGTATTTAAAAACTGAAAACTAATAAACCAAATCGATAATACTTAAAACCGAATCAAACCGAACGATGCACACACCTCACCAAAATAGCTAAAATTAAATTTAAAAAAACTTCTAGGAAAAGGTGGATTTTTTTTTTATCGCCAAATAATATCGGTTAAATTTTTTTAATAATCTGTCACTAGATAAAATTAATGGGAGTTATCCAATCTGTCCCATAGCTAAATCATAGCTAATAATGGAGAAACTTTGTCTCAGAATAAAGTGCTTTAGAGATTCTAGAAGTGTTATGTTTCCTCCATGGCAAAATCTCAAAATGTTTAAATATTCAATAGCAATAACACATCATTCAATAATTTCCTTTAATTCCTCTTTTTGCAACAATTTCCCTTTATCGTCAACAACGATAGCTAGTGTGAAAGTGATACATATTTTTTTCATTTTTAATGAAAAATTTTGTGTTCATATTTTTGAGAAATGAATTATTTTTGGTAAAAATATGTCTTATTCTGAAAGTCGAATCTTTAAGTAAGAATTTGAATTAGTTATTTTTTAAAATAAGTTTCGAACACCGAGTGATAAATTAAAATATAGTGATGCATGTATACTCTTAAAACTTTACACTTTTTCAATGGAAAATAATAGAAAATATATCAAGTGAGAGACTACCATCCACATATCTAAAACGCATTATACCTAACACATTTCCATTATTATTGGGAAGAAAAGATACGAATTATACCTTCAAAGTTGGAATATATAATGCCTAAGTTGAAACACTTGCATTTTGTAGATTTTATTATGTGTTGCTACTTTTTTATTGACAAAGGATCTAGATTTGGTTAGAAAAAGAATATACTCCTTTTGAATAGTTTTTAACTTGGAAGGTGCATAATATCTATTCCCTCCGATTAATTTATGTGGCATTATTTGACTTGATACTAAATTTAAAAAAGAACGGAGGACTTTTAATTTGAAATTTGTGGTTTAATACTCCTCTTGACCATCAGTATTGTGGCTATAAATAATTTTATTAAGGATAAAAGAGGAATCTTGAAATTAAGTTATTTCTAAATTATAGAAAGGTGGTGACATTCTTTTTTAACGGACTAAAAAAAAGTGTCACATAAATTGTGACGGAGAGATAATATATATATATATATATATATATATATATATATCACTAATATTTTTATTAGAACATGTTATGTACATCACACTTATTAAGGTGCATCCTTTTCCCTGACTTTGCTAGTGCGAATTGCTTTGTACATCAAATTATCTTTTTTCATCGAGGTATCTAAAAATAATTTGTATGACTAAAGTATTTTTCGATATAATAAGGAGAAAAGATTTTTTAAAAAAATCCTTCAAGGTTGGACTAAAATGGCAAGCTGAAACAATTATTATTATTATTATTATTATTATTATTATTATTATTATTATTATTATTATATAAACTCCAGATTTTAGTGAGTTTGCTATCCCTTTTTTATGACAAAGGATCCAGATTTGTGGGGTTAAAAAAAGTAGATTTTTTAGGAATCACATGGTGTAAAGGGTTGATTAGTAATTTTTTTAATTTTTTTTTTCAATTTATAAAAATTCTCTTAAAAATATGGTAATTTGGATACATTAATTCAGTAATCCGAATACATTAATTAAGGTTTTATGTATTAGGTAACATTTAAAGCATGATACATTGAATATAGATATAATTTATAAATCGGAATTAATCTATTCAGATAATGTATCTGAATTACTGAATTAATGTATTCGGATGAAAAAAAATAAAAAAAATTTTGAAATGAATAAAATAATAAAAAATATAATAAATAAAAGAGCGTAATTAGATAATTTTTCTTTTAAAAAAACGAGTATAGCAGAAAGTGCACTATTGTGAACAATTGCATCTACCTCTACATAAAAATCAATTTATTTTCTTGATGAATTTGACTTCTATATATAATATAGTACTATAATATAATATAAATAAAAATTTCACTATCAAGTCATTTGGGAGCCAATTGCATGTAACTTTACATAACAATTAGTAACATGCACAAGATGATAAGTGACTTGTTACAATCAGTATAACTATATACTCCTTCAGCTTTAATTTATTTATTCTATATATTTTAAATTATTTTAAAAAATATCTTTTTCTTTTTTAGCAATTTTTAAATTTCAGTTTCATATGATATATTTAATATACCACATAATACATTTGATATATCTTTAATTTAAGATTATAAAATTATTTTTTTTATATATATTCTTAAATTTTATGCTCAATCAAAATATAATAAATAAATTGAAAAGGAGAGGCACTACCGGCAGAACATTTTGGATAAACATTGAATGAGGTATAAAACAACATTGATAGTGTAAAATTATTTTAAGCTATCAATAACAATAATATTAATATACTGATCCCTATAATTTCACTAGTGGAATTTGAGGCAGATAATTTTACTGAAGCATTAGATTATATCAGAAGAATATTTGGACCAAATTATTATATTTCTCCAATCCTCAGACAAAACCAATTCAAATTTTATAATACAATATTCAAAAAAATTTAGACAAAATAATTTTTTGTGACCATTGTTCTTCCATGACTGAGGCCTTCAAAAAACTTAATACAAAGAATGAAGCCCTCATTTAGCCCTAGTGGATACATGATGTTATTGTGGAATTTGAGTTGTTACAGGATGCCGCTGCCTAATAAATAAGAAGATAGTACCAAAAGACTTATTAAAAGCTTTAAAAGAACTGTGCGTTGAAAATCCTACTGGTTCGGTGTGGTATTTTGTTGTATATTCTAAAGCTTTTTTGTAATTTATGTCTTCTTCATTCATGAAAGTGATATTTGTTCTAATCTTTTAATTATGCCTTTTAAATCACTTATTTCTGTAGTTATTACTTCTACTTATTCTATGATTTTTGTTACTACTTGAGTCTTCTTAACTTCTAATTCCTGAGGTTTTTCTATTATTGTTTTAATTAGTTTTTCTATTTCAGTCTTTTTAGGTATTTTTTCTAAACTAAACTTTGTATTTAGGTATTGAATTTTTCTATCTATTTCTAATTCTTGTGATTTTAAGAAATCAAAATTCTGGTCTAATTTGTCTAGTACTTTTTTCCGTTTGTTTTGAGCTATTTCTATTATTTTGAGGAGTCTTATTATATTTTTATCTTGTTGTTGAATTTTATCACCGAGAATTATTATTAAGTATATTAAAATATTATACTGCTTATCCTCCGAATGTCATATATGTTCCCCTTAAGCAAAGTTACACCTTATGATATTGTTTTCTGGTAATGATTTATATTTCTTTTCAGGATGTATTCTTAGATCTAAATATTCAAGGGCTTTTAGTGAATCTATTTTGCTATCCTAGGAAACTTGTAATTTTACAGATCTTCTTGTAATATTCTATTCTATTAGTATTGTATTCGATATCTATTTCTACGTTATTAATCTCTTTAAGCAAGTCAACTTTGTGTTTTACAGGGTTTCTGTAAAAGTAATTGGCACTTGGAATATTGATTTAGTCAACTATTCTTCTATCCAATTCAAATGTTCTTTAAATTCTTTTAGGGATTGTCTAAGTTCATATAGTTGACTAAATCAATATTCCAAGTGCCAACTCCTTTTACTGAAACCCTTGTAAGACACAAAGCTGACTTGCTTAAAGAGATTAATAACTTAGAAATAGATATCGGATACAGTACTAATAGAATAGAATATTACAAGAAGATCTATAAAATTACAAGTTTCCTAGGATAGCAAAATAGATTCACTAAAAGCCCTTGAATATATATATATATATATATATATATATATATATATATATATTAGATATTAAATTTTGTTAGCTTCTTCTTGTGTTTATCTAATTTGAGTTCATCACCCAATAATTGAAAATTATTTATCAAAGTTGTTATTAATGTTTATATAACAAGAAGACCACCCAACTATACTTGTATCAATTCAGAGGTTACCCTATTAAAATTTAGTCCACATGAATTTAACACTGGTTGAAGCAAGGTAAATCCGCTTCAAATTTTTGATCAAACATACTATTACAAAGTATTAGTGAATACAATGATACTATTCAATAACGTAACTATCTACTTAAAATTCTAAATTCGTCTTTGATCCGTGCCAAATAATGGCCTGAAAATAGCAAACAAACATGATAATGGAGGTAATATTGGAGATAACCACACCATATAAAATTTGTCATAAATAGGAATTAAGCAGCAAAAGAGACAGTCTACTCCTAAAAGTAGCAAAGAAACACGCAAGTAACTAGTGCACGATGCCAACTATGCATTACTTAAACAAGTTTTGTATGTAGAAATTGCCTACAATGCACTACTTCCTTATATTCCTTCTTTTTTTTTTTTGGTTTTACATTCGATATCTGATATTCGTATTGAGGTTTGATTAAATATAAATTTGTGCATTGTAAAATTCATTTATGGGGAAAGTGTTGTGGTCTCTGTATTTAATATAGTAAAACATATATACTATTAAGATGAAAAGAAAAGTCAGTATTCGAGTCTACAGAATTCACTGTGTCCTTAAAGAATTTAATCCCCTCACTGTACCCGAGGTTATGAGTTATTTCTTTCCAGGATAAAACAGATTAACTATTTAGGAAGTAGTGATACCTCAAATTTCAATAATTTTAACAAACTCAAAAATCAGCAAATAAATCACACAAAGACTCAACTTTATTTGTAAGAAAATATATGTAAAAGAGGAAGAAATTTTTATATAGAAAATTGAGGGAGAAAACACCTCTATTTATAGCCAACAAAGGTAAGTATAAAAAAATGTTAGTTGTACCTTATCGGAAAGGTCACAGCCATTTCAAAATGGCACACCCTTTCGAAAAGGTTACAACCCTTCGAAAAAGTCTCAATATTTCAGAAAAGTCACAACCTTTCGTAAAGGTCACAGCCCTTCAATTCCCACACAACCCTTCATTTCTCATTCACACCTTTAAAATGCAACAAATACTTCCAATATGATTATTTTCAATTTCCTATATACTCCTTCGGCCCTTCTGTTCAATTTTTTTGCCTTATTTTCCCTTTGAATAAAAAAGAATATCAACATTTGTATTAAGTAGTAACTTTTTACTTTCAATATTTCACATAGTACGATTAAAACCCCTCTAGATTTAAAGAGAATTTTCGATACATCATACATATCTTAAGTTAGAATCACAAGAGCTCAAAAATCTTTCTTATTTTCTTGAACTTCGTATCAAGTCAAATAAAGAAACATATAATAAAGGCATGATACATAAACATTATGCACTCAAACTTTGCCTCAACTAACAAGTAAACACTTCAACTTTGAGTATGCACATCGACTTGTATAGACACCTCAACTTATCTCCACTATGTCGGTTGAACACTTCAATTACAAAATGATCATCTAGACACCTCCAAAATTTATGTGTCACGTTAGCGTCGGATGTCCACGAGACATAATGGGAACGACTTGGAGTGTTTAGTTATTAGTTAAGACAAAATTTAGTGTTTAGATGTGCACTCTCAAAGTTAAAGTCTTACTTGCCCGTTGAAGTCAAATTTGAATATGTGTTTATGAATTATGTCTAAAATAAAACAGAGTAAAGTACTAATACATTCAATTAAGGTCAAACTACTAAAAAAAAGACTTAGCAACTTACAAGTTGCATATCGAACAACCAAATTCATTCCTAATAGCTATGGATTAATGATCGATTATCGAACCAAAATTCTTACCTACCTAATTTTAGTTTTTTTGGGTAGTATTCTCTGAAAAGAGAAGATTAGGTAACAAGAGTAGGATAGATATTTTTGGTAAACTGCCATTAATGTGGCTACTTCCAAATTACTAAAGATAGCATTATACATGTGTCATGTGTGCTATAATTAGTAGAAGGGACCCAAGTACAGTAGGGTCTCGTAGTACTATAGGGAATATCCAGACAAATAACTTTTGGCCAAGAAAAAGGGCAAAAAAAGATAATCAAATTTATGACCATTCGTATAATTGGCCAATCAATACATATGGTGGTGGACCAACAAATAAAAATCATCCAAAAAGTATACAATATAATCACTTTTCTTTTAGAGATTCATTATTTATGATAAAGTTTACATTTTCAAGATTATATTAGTCGGCATAACGCCCCAAGCTCAACCGCTGACACACTTGTATTGCTGGATGCATGCCATTCGTAGCCATTTGCGGATGCGCTTTTGGAGGCGGTTCAATTTTTGAAGTTTATGAATTTCTATATCGATTTCATAAATGTGGCCTTTAGCCCTTTAATTTTTGATGTGTATAAGTAGACGCTTAAATTTGTATAAAAATAAACAAGTAGATATGCACATCTTACGTTACAATTTGTGTGAGATACACTCGAATTGATTTGTATGTGACACGTAAGACGCGTGTGTCTATTTATTTAACTTTATATAAGTTTAAGTGCCGATTGTGCACATCCAAAATTGAAGGACATAAATGACAATTGAGGCCAAGTTAAGAGGCATGTTTATGTTATAGTGGAGCAATTCGGATTTCGAAGATCCCGTGGTTGTTACCTTCGATTTGAAGGATTTTTCCCACGTTAAATCTGGTGTTATTTATTTTCTCTGTTTTCGGGTTTGCATCCTTCCTTCATAACAAGTGGTATCAGAGCCTTGATTGTCTATCAATGATTTTTTAATGGAGGATAATATGAGCAAAATTGTGTGTTTAAATGGGAGTAACTACAACATATGAAAGAGCAAGATGAAAGATTTACTGTTCGTGAAAAAAATGCATCTTTCCGTTTTCGTTGCTCATAAACCCGAGAATGTGACAGATGAAAATTAAGATTTTGAGCACTAACAAGTATATGGATATATAAGGCAATAGGTTAAAGATAATGTTCGCAACCATATTGTGAATGAGACACATGCTAGAACATTGTGAAAAAAGTTGAAGACACTTTACGCTTAAAAAATTGGCAATAACAAGTTATTTTTGCTAAAGTAATTGATAACCTTTAAATACAAGGAGGGCATTCCTATTCTTGATCACATAAATGATTTTCAAGGTGTTCTTGATTAGTTGTCAGGAATGAGTTTCAATTTTGATGATGAAATACAAGGACTTTGGCTTCTTAGTACTCTACCAGATTCTTGCGAAACTCTTCGAGTTTCGTTAACAAATTCTGCTTTTGATGGTAATGTTACTATAGAATATGCAAAAAGTGGTGTGTTGAATGAAGAAGTCAGAAGAAGATCTCAAGGCACATCCTCACATTCAGACATTCTCTTTACAGAAGATCGAGGGAAAGGTAAAACAAGAGGTTCGAGAAATAGAGAAAAAAGTAGAAGCAAGTCAAGATCCAAGTATCAAAATATTTCATGTCATCATTGTGAAAAGAAAGGACATATTAAAAGATTTTGCAATAAGTTGAAGCAAAACCTTAGAGAAGGAAAGAAAGAAGAAAATAAAGGAGATAATGTTGTTGTTGTTGTCCGAAATGACCTTCTCTTTGCTTGTGATAAAAACGTCATCAATTTTGTATCTTAAGATACAAGTTGGATAGTCGATTCTGGAGCTACATCGTATGTCACACTGAGGAAAGATTTCTTTTCATCGTATACTTCTGTTAATTCTAGCTTATTAAAGATCGGTAATGCTGATGAGGTAAAGGTGCTTGGTGTTGACACGGTTTGTTTGAAGACCAATCTTGGTACAACGTTAATCCTTCAGAATGTCAAGCACACTCCAAACATTCCTTTGAATTTGATCTCTGTAGGACAACTAGATGATGATGGCTACCATAATGACTTATTCAATGGCCAATGAAAGCTCATCAAAGGCTCATTGATTGTAGTTCGAGGAAGAAAGCATTCAAATTTATACGTGACATAAGGATCAATTCTTGGGACTCTATAAATTTGGTAGAAAGTGAGACTTTGTCAGAATTATGGCACAAGAGACTCAGTCATATAAGCGAAAAGGGGATCACATGTTTGGCTAAGAAGAATTTGCTTGCTGGTGTGAAACAATCAAAGGTGAAAAAATATGTTCATTTCTTAGCTGGAAAACAGAAAAGAGTTTCTTTTCATAGTCATCCTCCTTCAAGAAAGTCTGAACTACTGGAGTTAGTAAACTCTAACTTGTGTGGTCCTTTTAAAGTAAAATCAAAAGGTGGAGCACTTTACTTTGCAACTTTCATTGATGATCATTCTTGCAAGTTATGGGTATCCTTTAAAATCAAAAGATTATGTACTTGATGTGTTTAAGGAGTTTCAAGCCTTATCTGAGAGACAATATGAAAAGAAATTAAAATGTATTCGCACTGACAATGGCGGTGAGTATATTGATCCCTTTGATAACTATTGCAAAACACAAGAAATTCGTCATCAGAAGACTCCTCCCAAGATGCCTTAATTGAATGCTTGGCAGAAAGGACGAATAGAACTCGTGTTGAGAGAATTAGATGCGTTCTTTCAGAGGCTAACTTCTAAATTCCTTTTAGGTAGAAACACTTAACACTGTTGCTTATGTTATTAATTTGTCTCTCACTATTGCTTTGGATGGTGATGTTCCAAACAAAGTTTGGTTTGCAAAGGATGTCTCCTATGACCACTTGAAAGTCTTTAGGTGTAAAACTTGTGTGCATGTTCCAAAAGATGAGAGATTAAAACTGGACGTTAAAACTAAGCAGTGCATCTTCATTAGTTACAGGTAAGATGAGTATGGATATCGCTTTTATGATCCAATTGATAAGAAGCTTATCAAAAGTCATGATGTTGTGTTCTTTGAAGACCAAATAATTGAAGATATTAACAAGACTGAGAAAACAAATTCTCAGATTAATAAGAGCTTGGTTGATGTTGATCCAGTTCTTAGTACTGACACATCTTTTGCACATAAAGGAATCCAAGATACTAATATCGATGGGGATCAAGATCAAAATGATCATCAGAGTGTAGAACTTGAAGATGCTCCGAGTAATGATGTTATGGTTGATCATGTACCAACTCATATTCAAATGACTACTACAGATACTCCAAAAACCTCTTGTAGAAAATCTACTAGGGAGAAGCTAAAGTCAACATGTTATTCTTCTAATGAGTATATACTTTTGAATGACATGGGATAACCTGAAAATTATGATGAAGTCATGCTAGATACTCATAGAGATAAGTGGATAGAAGTCATGGAAGATGAGATGAAGTCACTTCATGAGAATGACACATATGAGTTAGTGGAGTTACCTAAAGGTAAGAAAGATTTGAAAAATAAATGGATCTTCAGAGTAAAGCAAGAGCAACATATATCTGCACCTAGATATAAAGCGAGGTTAGTTGTCAAAGGTTTTGTCCAGAGAAAGAGAGTTGACTTTGATGAAATATTCTCTCCTGTTGTAAAAATGTCTTCTATTCTCATGGTTCTACGCTTAGCTGCAAGTCTAGATTTAGAGGTTGAGTGGATGGATGTCAAAACTGCTTTTCTTCATGGTAATTTAGAAGAAGAAATTTACATGGAGCAGCCTGAAGATTTCGTGGTTAAAGGAAAAGAAAATTATATCTGCAAATTGAGAAAGAGCTTGTACGACTTAAAACAAGCTCCAAGGCAGTGGTACTTAAAGTTTGAATCTATCATCGAAAATTAAGGATACAAGAAAACTTCTTTAGATCATTGTGTATTTTTTCAGAAGTTCTTTGACGATGATTTTATTATCTTACTACTTTATGTGGATGATATGCTTATTGTTGGCAGAAATAAATCTAGAATTGTATTCCATAAGAAGAAGTTGAACAAATCATTTGCAATGAAGGACTTGGGGCCAAAAAAGAAAATTTTAGGCATACAAATTCATCGAGACAGAAAGAAGAAGGAGTTATCATTATCCCAAAAATATTACATTGAGAAGATACTCAAGAGATTCAATACGACAGAAGCAAAAATGGTTAGTACTCCTCTTGCTAAACACTTTCAGTTAAGTACGATCCAGAGTCCATCTACTAATGAAGAAAAGAAGAAGATGCCATGTATTTCATACTCTTCTGCAGTTGGTAGTTTGATGTATGCTATGGTTTGCACTAGATCAGATATTACACGTACTGTTGGTACTATTAGTAGATTTCTTTCTAATCCTGGAAAGGAACACTGGAATGCAGTGAAATGGATGCTAAGATATTTGAAGGGCACTTCAGATATGGAGTTGTGCTTTGGTAGTGACAAGCCTAAACTTGTATGCTACATAGACTCTGATTTGGGAGGCAATCTTGACAATTCAAAATCCACTTCTGATTATTTGATCACTTTTGTAGGAAAAGCTATTTTCTGGCAATCTAGACTACAAAAGTGCATAGCTCTATCTACCACAAAAGCCAAATATATTGCTATCACTGAAGGTGCCAAAGAATTACTTTGGATGAAAGAATTTATGAAAGATCTTGACTTTGAGCAGTCAAGGTTCGTCTTATTCTATGATAATCAGAGTGCTATGTATCTCACCAAGCACTCCACCTTTCATTCTAAATCCAAGCATATTAGTAGAAAGTATCATTGGATTGGAATGGCCGTGGAAGAGAAATTATTTGAGGTTGAGAAGATACACACCGATGACAATCCTTTAGATATCCTTACAAAAGTGGTGATCGCAGAAAAACAAGAGTTTTGTAGAACAGCGATAGACATGAAGCCTGTCAAGAGTTTCTCCACTTGAAGTTCATTTGTCCCCATGGCTACAGGGAGAGTTTGTTGGGATATGACCCATGTTCTAGCCAAAGGTCTATGGCCTAATCCTATTTGTAAAAGGATTGGAATAATTCTCCTAATTTGGTTCCCAATTCTATTTGGAAAAGGATTGGAATTATAATCCTATTTGAAGTTGGTTTTGGCTTTAGAAAAAAATACCACTCTATAAATAGGATGATTTGAGAGAATTATGTTATTGCTCATTGGTAGTGTCTTTGAGAGACATTAGGCATATAAAAGAGGTTTTTGGTAGATCTTTCAACAAGAGAGAAGAGAGAAGAAAAGTGTTTTTCTTTTCCTAAAATGAAAACACAATATCTCAATATTTGGCTAGTCCTTTTTCTTATAGGAAAAGGTTAATGACTCTATAAATAGAGGCTTATTCCTTCTAACTTGGTAGTATTCATAATGTAGTTCTAGGGGCTTTGAGAGTTTTGTGTAGGGGGAGAAACGGTGAGACACAAATGTTACGTTAGCACTTGTGTGAACCTCTTTTTATTCCGAGTGAATTGTGTGAGGTTATTTCTTTCGATTATTTGTACTCTCATATTTATAGTGGATTGCTCATCTCTTCTTGTGGATGTAGGTCGGTTGACCGAACCACATTAAATATTTATGTCTCTTTTGATATATTTCTTATTTTTGTCTTCTTACTTATCGTCTTTCGAGGTTTGCGTTGCTAGCTTCTACATGATACCTAATTATTTTTGTTCCTAATAAGTCGTATCAGAGCAAGGTTAAAAATGGGTGTTCATCTTGGCGGTTTCAGTTCTAGCTACAACTTTTTTGACAGTAATGAAGATTTTTTGATGGAGAAATTTTTTCAGAGAGGTTCTCTGTGTCGAGGCATAGATTTTGCAGAGGAGATTATGAAGATGAAGATGCAACTTGTTGAAGATTATGTGAAGAAGATGGAACAAATTTATTTTGCCAGAAATTCAGGCCAAGGAGGAGAATTGTTGGGTGTTTGCCCTGACTTTCCTAGTATAATTAAGTTATCTTTTTTCTAAATCAAAAACACAATGTTTCCATATTTGGCTAGTCCTTTTTCTTATAGGAAAATGTTAATGACTCTATAAATAGAGGCTTATTCCTTCTAACTTAGTAGCATTCACAATGTAGTCCTAGGGGCTTTGAGAGTTTTGTGTAGGGGGAGAAACGGTGAGACACAAGTGTTACGTTAGCACTTGTGTGAACCTCTTTTTATTCTGAGTGAATTGGGTGAGATTATTTCTTTTGATTATTTTTACTCTCATATTTATAGTGGATTGCTCATCTCTTCTTGTGGATGTAGGTCGGTTGACCGAACCACGTTAAATATTTGTGTCTCTTTTGATATATTTCTCGTTTTTGTCTTCTTACTTATAGTCTTTCGAGGTTTGCATTGCTAGCTTCTGCATGACACCTAATTATTTTCGTTCCTAACAGTTTATGTATTATGTTTAGTAATAATTGAGTTCATAGCCAAATATTTTATAGTTATTTAGTGAAATTTCTTAATAAATATACAAGATATGTGCAAAAGTTATTGAATTCACGTGCATAGGGCATATTTAGTTCAAGTGGCAAAGATTAAGGGACTTGACTCACATGAATTTATGGATCATACGAAACAAAATTTTAGTGGGCATACCTTCTAGAGAAATACCACACGAAAAAATTTCGTCCATGAATTGATGCTTCATAATTCATATATCCCCTATACACATTTGTCTCGTAGCAAGGAGGTGTGACATATTTATTTGTTCACGAATCCAATCCAATAATATATAATAACTATGACCTGTTCCAAATATGTTGTGTCGATAATTTCATCAATAATAAATTCAAAAGAATCAAACTTAAATGAGGATTTTCTGTTATTGGGATTCAAGAATTTCCCACTTTTCAGTCAAGTTTATCTAGCCACTTTTCCACACTTTATTACCTTTTGAGATAATATCAGATCCTCAAACACTAACTAAATGATAAAGTTTTACTTTTACTGAAAAAAATTCAGTGTTTATGATAAAGTTACTTCAAGCTTGGTTGGCGTACCGCCCTAGGGCTTAGTTCAAACGGCAAAGGTCGAGGGACTTGTGACTTTTAGTTCACATTTTTATCCCCATGTCGTGCAAACTAAGCCTGGTATTTAATTAGAGAAGGATAAACTGAGTTTCGAAAGCTACAGTTGGTCTAAGTGTTGGCCACAAAATTTGTTGCCCACTTTCCACATGTTATAACACCTATTTGAGATAACCAAATCCTCAAAACTTACAAGATGTGTAATTTTGTAAGTAGGGATAACCAAGAGACTCTGGCAACTGGTCCCAATAGAGATAAGAAGCACTTTCAGATAAAAAAGAAATGACATTTTTCAATCTTATTCCTTAGTGGGGTTTGTTAATATTTTGACCACATAATCATACTTCAATCAGTGAGTTAGTTATCTCCTGATCTAGAAAGATATTTAACATGAAATTCTGTTGTACTAATGCCTACCTTTTCCAACTTTTTGCCTAATCATTCATTATAAATATGTATCTTCCCCTCCTTCTTTATTCCACAAATTAACTATCCTCTTCTTTCTCATTTCTCTCCAGTGAAGACAAAAAATCTATTACAATGGTAATATCATAAACTCAAGTACTATTCTTACTTCATTTCAAGAAGATAAATTTGTTTATGTTAAGGTATCTTATGTTATCATTATTCAGGTTTTGGTTCATAACCATGCTGAAAAAGATGGTTCAAGTGATGGAGCTCTAGTCGATTTTCGTGGAAATCCGGTTGATAAATCACGTACCGGAGGATGGCTTGGTGCAGGGCTCATTCTAGGTAGGCTTTAACTACCATGAAGTTAACTTTGTTTTTTTCTTGATCATAGCAAAAATGTTTATCATAGTCTCAAACTTAGTTCTTCTATTTCAGGTACGGAGTTATCAGAAAGAATATGTGTCATGGGGATATCGATGAATTTGGTGACTTATTTGGTTGGAGATTTGCATCTTCCATCTTCTGATTCTGCCAACATTGTTACCAATTTCATGGGCACACTCAATCTTCTTGCACTGCTTGGAGGTTTTTTAGCAGATGCTAAACTCGGACGTTATGCCACTATTGCAATCTTTGGTTGTATCGCCGCTGTGGTAAGCTTAAACTGTTAGAGAGAGCATACATTTATTTCACTTAATGATGTCTTCAATACACCTATATACTTGCGAGTCTGATTCTTTTTACATTGAAACAAACACTAGGAAGTTCTTTTTTAATTATGAGGGGCGGTACCTCTACCTGCTCTGATACCATATTGAATTGTGTGACCATCTCAAAGATGGTTAAGTTGTTTGAGAAAGTAAAATATTAATTTATATCTTTTAACTTCTGAAGGTGAAGCTGCCTTATGTAGTAATAAGACGCTTAAACTGTCAGAGAGAGCATACTTTTGAAAGTGTAAAGTTTCCTTATTAGGTAACAAAAGGAAGAAACTTGTTTAAAACATACAACTAACATAATATGTTCTGTTTGTGTCTATAACCAGGGAGTAACAATGTTGACACTTGCAACATCCATCCCAAGTATGAAGCCCCCCGTGTGCGATTCAAGATCGAAAGGCTACTGCATCGAAGCCAGTGGGCAGCAGCTCGCGCTCCTCTACGCAGCATTATACACCATATCACTTGGTTGTGGAGGGATCAAGTCTAGCGTGTCTGGTTTTGGATCGGACCAATTTGATTCGTCGAATCCTAAAGAGAATAAGGCCATGATATACTTCTTCAATAGGTTCTACTTCTGCATAAGCCTTGGATCTTTGTTTGCTGTGACTGTGTTAGTGTACATACAAGACAATGTTGGAAGGGGGTGGGGGTATGGTATATCAGCTGGCACAATGGTACTAGCAGTGGCTGTATTGCTTGGTGGAACATCATTTTACAGATTCAAGAAGCCAGAGGGAAGTCCTTTGACTATTATATGGAGAGTTTTGTTCTTGGCTTGGAGAAAGAGAAAACTTTCTCACCCTTCTGATCCTGGATTCTTAAATGAATATCACAATGCAAAAGTACCACATACAAGAATGCTGAGGTGAGATAAAAGATACTCTTAACGTGATGTGATATTGTCTGATTTGAACCAAGCACACACAGTGTTCCCCAAAAAGAATCATTAAGAGTATCTAAACTATTTTGACAGGCACTTGAATCAAAATTTGTTCTGTTAAATTTGACATCTTTAATATGATTTTATGAAACACATCACCAGATTATAAGTATGTATTCTTGATTTTCATATAGAAGCTAATCAGTGTGTTCTTGTTATCAACAGGTGTTTCGACAAGGCAGCGATTCTTGATGATTATGCAGTTGCAAATGAAAATAGAAACAATTCATGGATAGTATCAACAGTTAGTCAAGTTGAAGAAGTGAAAATGGTTCTTAAGTTGATTCCGATATGGTCTACGTGCATACTTTTTTGGACAGTTTATTCTCAAATGAATACCTTCAGTATCGAACAAGCTACCTTCATGAATCGAAACGTTGGCAAATTTGGCATCCCAGCAGGCTCCTTTTCCTTTTTTCTCTTTATTTCTATACTCTTGTTTACTTCCATAAACGAAAGAATCACCGTACCAATTGCTAGAAAAATCACGGGTAATAGACAAGGACTCACAAGCCTTCAAAGAGTTGGAATTGGACTAAAACTATCTATTGCTGGTATGGTAGCTGCAGCTATTGTAGAAAAACAACGAAGAGAAAACGCGATAAAACACAATTCTAGCATAAGTGCTTTTTGGTTAGTCCCTCAGTTCTTCATTGTTGGTGCTGGTGAAGCTTTTGCCTACGTTGGACAACTCGAATTTTTCATCAGGGAAGCACCAGAAGGGATGAAATCAATGAGCACAGGCTTATTCCTTAGTACGCTCTCAATGGGATTTTTTATGAGTAGCTTGCTAGTATCAATTGTACATAAGGTAACGAACGGAAGCTGGCTTAAAAACAATTTGAACAACGGTAGACTAGACTATTTCTACTGGATGCTAGCAGTGTTAGGAGTACTCAATTACTTTATTTTCCTGGTTTTCTCATCGAGACACCAATACAAGACGCAACACCTTAGTACTACTCTTGAAGACTCGGAAGAAGAGCTCAAGAATTGGAACGATACGAGCAATGATAACACGAAAAAGAATCCTGATGATGCAGAGAAGGAGGAAGTTTAAATGTTCTGCCATGATCTTTTCTACTAGAAGCTTAAACAGTTACATTAGATATAAGATTTCGAGGCCTCATTCTTTTCTAGAGTACTTTGTATTATAATTCCGTATTCGTTTTCACAGTGGCATTGTGTAGTGTTTCTCTCTAGACATAAGGTTTGTGTTTTAGGTAAAGAATGAGAGCTGATATATGGTCATTTTGCATAAGCACAAATGTGTTTTTTTTTTGACATAGTACAAGAAAAATGTGAACTTGGTCTATGTTACTCGGACTCTTCAAAAATGTAGATAGATACGTCTTGGATCCTTCAAAATAGTGCATTTTTAAAAGATTTGACAAGAATGCGACAACAGCTTTGGAGAATCCGAGCAACTTAAAACTTAGTAGCTTAAGCTTGGGGCATTACTGAATCAGAAAAATTGTAGTAGTGTTGTTACTATTTTTTTCTTTGGTTAACTCGTACAACTTTGGATAACTCACCAAGGTTCGAATCTGAAATCTATTTTATTAATTCAATTTTAAACTTCGACTTCAATTAAATAAATTTATCAACCCAATTTTCTAACTTATCCGACCCAAACATTAACCCCCTGAAATATATAAAAAAGCACTACTAAAAAAGAGTTAAAAATTGTCTTATCATAATTTTTTTTAATTAAGATCAGAATTTAAATTAAATTAATAACAAAATGATACATGAAATTTAAATAGTAATTGTTTTAAACGGTTAGTCAAAAGAACATAAATGAGGCCAAAAAAGGAATAGTTTAAGAAATATAAAAGATAATTTAATTTTAAAATTTTATTTTTATTCATAATAAAATAATTTAGTATCACACTAGTACCTAAGAATTACTTTTGATCATAAATTTTATGAGTTACTTTTTTTTTTTAATCATCGTGTCAGATATCACATGAAATGAAAAGGAGTGAGTATATTTAAACCTTTTTGTTACAGTCGAAGCATTTGGCCCTTTTCCAAAAACAAAAAGCAAAAAAATAAATAAAATGAAAACAGTAAAGCTACGTACTACCGTAGCTGCTCAGACGACTATAGATTCCATTTTCCCAGGCACCTCCAGTTATCCACAATTCAAATATACGTACACATACGCTAGAAAATTCCAGAAGATTTGAAGAACCTACCGGTGCCGGAAATGAAAAAATCAGACGGAACGCCGGCGAAGTACGATTTAGAGTACCGGTACAAGGGAGATGACTCATGGTACGGTGTTCTAGTAATTGTGGACGGTGAGACCATGACTGTGAAGTTCGAAGGATATTCGGAAACATTCGATGTGAAATTCGTAGCTGATGACTTCAAGTCGAAGGAGGAAATCGATGAATTCGTAGGGAGGTTTAGGAATGTCTCGCCACAGCTGCAGGATAACGAATGTGGTAGTGTTAAGGAAGGGATGATTGTCTGTGCGGCTTGTAATGCTTTCGGCAAAGATGATATGCTCTTCTTCGATGCCGTTGTTGAAGCGGTGAGTTATGCATAGTTTGAAATATGAGAGAAATTTTTATTACATTCTGATGCTGTCAAATTCTCAGTTCCAGATGTTGAGTATGAACATAGGTTTTCAGATGGCTTAATACACAGTCAGTGATTGAATACTTTAACTTCTAATAAACTGTTCCACTTGGACATTTTCGATTCAAATTTTTGAAAAAACTTTTGCTTCTGTTTTCGTTCGTCTATTAGATATTTAAGTTGACCGCAGAAAATTTATCAACTCCTTTAATTATTTGCATCAACCTCAAGTAGATAGGAATTGAGGTGTTCAGTTGAAACATGACTTAGTTCGAGTGTCTAAATGGAATATTCTGATAAGTTTATGCGAATATTCTGACAAGTTTAAGCCTTTTTCAGAAATTTATCCGAATATTCTTCAAGCGTAGAGGTCTTAGTCATGGAATAAAAGGAGGAACTTAAGGTGAGGAAGGTTGAAGTAGTCTATGTATGATGAACCTTTGAATTTAAGGATACAGAGGATTCTGTGGTTGATCACAACTAATTTAGGATTGAGGCATCTTGATTAATATTACTTGGTATTAACTTCTTCGAAGTCATAACAAAGCAATCAACTCGTAAATGTTATTTTTTAGCATTGTAGCGTAGAGAATAGCAGAAGAAAAGTATAATTGGGGAGACCTTCTGCTAGCCCAAGATCGTTAACTAAGATCGGAAGATTCAACTAAAGAAGAGGAAGCTAGAAAAGAGAAGGAATATTTTAGAAAGGAGAACTTTGTTGTGAAGACGACTCTTTGATTTAGGTTTTTTTTATTTATTGAGTACAAATGTATTAGACCATCCCCTATTTATAGTTATGTATGGATGATTCTAGATACTAAGAATCTGGAATATTCTAACCTCTACTGCAAATATCTCCCTCAAATATCTGATACTCTAGACTATCTAGATTTTTCCTAAGAACAAATATCTTGTTCTCTAGAACATCTACATTTTTCTTAAATACAACAAATACTAAAGATAATATTCTACAAAACTCTAGAAAGTTCCACTAAATATCTAGGATTGTTTGTACCTCCAAAAAATCATCTTTATTTTTCATACTCCTCCTTGAAGTGATTTTTTTGGAAGCTACCCCAAGCTTGTCACAAAGGAACTTAAACGAAGCTTTGAATATATTTTTGGTGAAGATCTCAACAATTTTCTTCTGGCTCCTCTTAGTTCTTCAAATGATGAAGGTTTTTTGTAATCAATTGGTCCTGCAAAGAAACAAGAATATGTATTCATAAGCTTTTCATTTCTATAACGTACCAACAACATTTGCAAACGAAGTGAGTCAGAGCTTTGTCGAGTTTCATGTTGTTGAGTTCTCGAGCTCCCCCTTTCTCTTAGCTTTTTGGTAGTTGTACTATCTAGATAGACATCTATGATGGGCAAGTTTGGAACTCCGGGGTTCAAGATTTTGAAATCTGCTCCTTCTAACGCAACTCTAGAACAAAAGGAGATTTCATTTGTATCAGCCTTCTCGTTTGAGTCGTTAATAGTCTGATCATCAATTTTCTGTGAAGCCTCAACATCATAATAGGATCCACCATCAAATTTTCTTTCTAGCCCTTCAATAACCAGTTTATTAGCTTCAGGGCTTCCAAAAGTTATGTTGATTGTCTCTCTTCTTGGAATTTGGCCTTCAAAGCCAGTTTTTTCATGTATTTGATCATCATCTTCTTCATTTACTTCTAATGTTTGCTCTAAGTCGGTCATTGACCTTGATATGACAGATGATTGACCAAAGACATTAACTTCTACTACATCTTCTGCAACGCCTTCTCCGTAAAGGTCACTACTAGCATATATTGTTTCAGACACTGTCTGTTCAGGATCTACTTCTTTGATTTCTGTGATAACAGTTACCATATCAGCAATATTAGCATCTTGCTTCTCCTCGTGATCGATTGTATTATATATACTGAATCCACAATCCAGTCTCTTTCAAAATTGATGAAAGCCATTACATCCACCGCTCGAGCCTCAGCTAAGAAGCACCTTCCCCAGTCTTCTTTTTTAGCAGCTTTTTCAGCTTGAGCCATATTGCTCTCCTTTGCTCGACAATATCTTTTTATATGTCCTATTTCATCACAACGGTAACATTTGAGAGGCTTCTTACTGTAATTGCTAGAAGACTCTTCCTTTTTTTCCAGGCGATCTTAAACCACTTGATAATTCAGAGAGCGACATATCTCTTGATTTTCCTCTAAAGTTTCTCTTATCAGCTACAAGAGCATTTTCTTCCTCTTCTTTGATAAATACACCAGTCAACTGTTTGGCTAGTAGCTCCTGTGACGACAACAAATTCTCAAATTCCTCCAAGGATGGTTGTTGAACCCATCCTTGAATTGACCTCATGGATGGAATATATTTAGGTTTCAAACTACAAATGATAATTCTTCTCATTCGTGCTTCAGAGATATCCCCCTTCGGATTCACTAAACATGTCTCTGAACATAAGTTCTTAATCTTCTAACAATATTCGGCAATAGAAAGATTACCTTGAATGGCGTTAGCCAATTCATTCTCCAATATCTGCAGCCGAGCATCATTCTTTTTATTGAACAACTGATCAAGGGTCCTCCATATATCATGAGCTGACTTGCACCTTATAATATGATCAAATAAACTGAAGGAGATTGTCCTCTTCAGGATGAACTCCGCCTTCGCATTAATTTGCTTCCACTTCTTGTATACGCTATTATTTTCTGGTCTGTCGTCAGGAGGACTTGTGTTACTCTCATTAACAACATCCCACAAATCCTCACCCACAAGGTATGATTCCATACATGTCTTCCATACCTTGCAATTGGACTGATTCAATAATTGCATCCCCAGTCCATTAACATGACCACTTAAATCCATTTGGACAAAACCAATTGAATTAACCACTAACCAGATCTTGAAATAAAATCCAGAAGCCAATCAACGGCTATGACTCTGATACCATATAGAGAATATCAGAAGAAAAGTATAATTGGGGGACCTTCTGCTAGCCCAAGATCGTTAACTAAGATTAGAAGATTCAACTAAAGAAGAGAAAGCTAGAAAAGGGAAGGAATATTTTGGAAAGAACTTTGTTGTGAAGAAGACTCTTTGATTTAGGTTTATTTTTTTGGTTGAGTACAAATGTATAAGACCATCCCCTATTTATAGTTATGTATGGATGATTCTAGATACTATGAATTTAGACTATTCTAACCTCTTCTGCAAATATCTCCCTCAAATATCTGATTCTCTAGACTATCTAGATTTTTCCTAAGAACAAATATCTTGTTCTCAAAAACATCTACACTTTTCTTAGATACAACAAATACTAAAGATATTATTCTACAAAACTCTAGAAGGTTCCATTAAATATCTAGGATTGTTTGTACCTCCAAAAAATCATTTTTATTTTTCACACGTAGGTCCTAAGTACGGATACAGGAGACAGGTAAGGTAGGTTGACATAGTTTAACTATGATGAATCCTTGAGGATGCAGAGTATTCATGTGGTTGATGAGTGGATCACAACTAACTTGCGATTTAGGCAATTTGTTCAGTCATACCAAATTATAAGCTCACTAGAGCAACATTTTCATGGCACATGTACTTTTCTTTTGATATGTGTCAGCTGTAAATGAAGTGTTTATTTCCTTGATATCAACAGTTGCAAGTAATCTTCTGTGCCTTTTCAACTATCAAAAAAATTATGAGGGAAGAATATTGAACTTATGATATTGACAAGTTACAACAAAAGTTTCTAAAGGATATGTATGAAAGTGAGTTTTTCAAAAAAACTAGCGTGAGAAGAGTAATTGGAGATACATAGGAATTTCCCATTAAAATGGGTTCACCAGGGGTTGATATTGCGCATGTAGTTCTGTACTTGGTTACTTTAGTTATAGGAGTTAACTACGATATATAGCATGAGGTCCCATTCCATATGCTATACGCAAATGATAATGTGTTAATAGACGAAACTAGCGAGGGTGTGAATCAGATTCTTGAATTATGGAGAAGCACCATAGAGAATAAGTGTCTTAAGATAAGAAGTAAAGCTGAAATATATGCACTGGTAGCATTATATAGTGCAGTGTCCTAACATGTTATATGTTGTTAGTGTGGTGAGTAGCAGAGATGGATCCAAGATTTGGCCTTTGTGGGTTATGGACAATCTCAAGTGCTAGTAATGAGTTCTGACTTTAATTTTTGTACATATTTAGTGAATTTCTTAACACATATACAGGGTATGGCCCAAAACTATTGGGATCTGATGAACCCATATCTAAAAGCCTACATCCACCCCAGGTGAGTTGATATATGGCATGTCCTTGAAAAGAGCAGTAGCAAACAGTGAAATGAATTTTGAGATATTTGAAGAGTAGTACAGATATTGGTCTGACATTCAGCAAAAGCAAGATGGCATATTCAGTCTATGTTGAGGACTTGTATAGGAGGAGATATTTAACAGGCTACTTGTTTACTCATTGTGGTGGTGACTGGTGATATCAATTGGAATGTAACTTTGCAAACTAAAGTTGCATTGTCTATCACGGAGTCTGAGTAAGTGGCTTTCTTACAGATGCAATAAAAACAAATATTTGGCCACAGGTTGATGAATGAATTTAGGCTGATTAGCAGCTATTGTGGCCAGGTGACTGAATTCAGACTAAAAAAGAGCGAGGCATCAATATTGTGTTACAGTCGGAGTGCTATTCATCTCACAAAGAATGAGTGTATCATGAGCGTACAGAGAATATTGTTGTTAAATATCATTTCAGTAGAGATATTGTATCCAGGGGTATTGTAGTTGTCAAAAGATTTCTACAAATGTCTATCCATCAGATATTATGATCAAGGCAGTTTCGGTTAGTAGTATAGGTATTGCCAAGACTCGGTTGGAGTTGGCAGTACTAGGTGATGCCTTGTGAAGGTAATTTGGTGTTGATAATGGAGGACTTCAAGCAAAGGGAGCAGTTGTTGATGTGGGTTAAGTTTTATGGTAATTGATATTAATAAGATACTGCAGACTCTTTGCTCAGTATTTCCTTATTTGTGATTAAAAAAATATTTTTTCTTTCCTTTAAAGGACAATAATCATTCTAGCATCAAAGGAATGTTTCTTTACAGTTTAGGGTGTGAAAAGAAGAGAAAAAAGGAAGAGGGATCGAGTGTGAGACAAACTAAGCGAGTGGGTTTGTGAACATATTGGGGACTAAGGTTTCTAAGAATTTGGAAAAAGATTGTTTCTGTTCTTTTCAGCATAGTGAAATTTTCTTATGGTCTTTCTTGAGGACGTTGACATCTTTGGTGAACCTCATTAAAGTTTGTATTACTTTTATTTGTTGCTCTAAATGTGGGTTTATCATAACATATAAAGTAAAAGTAGCAGGACTCAAAGAGGAAAAGGAGGGGCTACTTAATTCATTTCGGCTCATTGGCTTGATTCACTTCAAATTTTCTACTTCCTCTCTTTGGTAGATACACAACGAGAACCATACATTTAACAATGGAGCGGAGGAGTGTTTATGTACCTTTGTATTATCCTGGCTTCATGGCCCAAAAAAGGATGACTTGGCTAATTCTGGAATTGAAGGCATATGCATCATAAAAGGCACAGCCCAAGTTGATCCTAGAATAGCCTCCTTCTTGAAATTGGCAAACCAGAAACTCAGAAAATCCTCTTGCAAGTCAACTTCTACATCTGAGAAAGACAATTCAGCATCCAAAGGATCATCCCGTACAAAAAGAGTCAGATATTTGTCTTCTGAACAAAAATCAGATTCATCCTTTAAGGCAAGTGAACCTAATAATTCATTAATTCGAGTAATGATGCATGTGCCTAAATCATTCTCCTCTTCCTTTCCTTGTAGGGGATTAGCAGTGCCAAGAATGTGGTTGATGTGAGATGTACAACAGAAGGTGTGCTACGGAACTCCATCACCTGTTACGATGTGGTAATTGCACTTTTTTTAAGTTCTTCATTCTGAACTGCAGCAACAGACTATAGCAGGCACTGGGATCATGATAAAGATCTAGGAGGGCAACGTTCAAATTACCATCTCATGCTAGTCGAGAACTTGGAGAGAAACTTGTTGCCTTCGTCATTGAGAGATTTCATACATGAGCACACTTCTGTTTGGTCACAAGTATATATTTCCCCCTGCCCGTCATATATGCCCTATGCACGAGGCATTATCGTGGTAGATTGTGAAGAGAAGCTGAAAAAAATAAACCTTTTTTTGGACAACCCAACTCACCTTGTTGTTTCCTCAAAGGGAAGGTACGCTTCCAGAATTAGTTTCTTTGCTAAAGTAATTGTTGATCCTTTTCTAATCTCTCTCGTTACATTCTAGTATCTTCACTGAAAGAATTGTATCTTCTTATTAATATTTAGGCTTCATTCATGTGTTCTATACCATTATCACGTGTATTAGACTTGTATTGATTAGAATCTATCTCTTGTTAGAAAATCCGTTAGCAAAATCTGGATCATGACCCCAGCCCATATTTTTTGGTGTATTTGCAATGAAAGAAATAAGAGATTTTTCGATGGAGTTTTAGCTCCAATTTGTAAGCTTAAGGCTAATTGTTTGGTTAACCTTTTTTGCTGGGCTAACTCTTCCCCTGTAAATAACTTAGATCACTACCTGGATTTTGTCAGCTCAACTCTATAAGTTTTTTGTTCTTACTGAGCTGACTGATCCCCTGTTGTATCTTTGCATCTACTGGATGCTTACTTCATCAAAAATAAATCTATCCCCCGTTAGAGTTATGTTAAAACACATTTTCATTCAGCTAAAGATCATGTTTGGTGTGGACAAAAATAGCATTTTGGATATTCTGCTTAGAAGATCTTCCGTGCCACAATTACCAGCCACTCAAACTATTTTAGACGTGTAGATAGCATCGGCATGTATTCATGATGTAAAGTTTTATCAAGCATGCTTGTCTTCTCAAACTTTTTTTTTCTTTTTAATTTTTTTGCGTAAAAGAATTGTAGTACGGGGTGCTTACATTTCCTGAGCTTGTGATTTGCTAAAACACCTTAGTTCAATTCTGCCACACCACTTGTTTGAGGCCTTCTCTGTGGTTGCATCAGTAGCATAAGCCTTTTTTCTTCGTCTTGAATTTACTTTGGTGAAAGCGATAACCTTCTCGATGCCATCTGATATTAGTTGCTTCTGCAATTTTTTTTTGTTGATAATATAGTTGCTTCTGCAATTTAGACACCCAACTTGCTGATACTTAAGCTGCATCTGCAGTAAGACTATCTCTCTTGCTGACAGTCAAAACTGATCTGAAGTTGAACTAGAGGTTCTAGAATGGTATCCATCTTTAATAAGAAAAAGAAAACCACAACATTTGAAATGGTTGAGTCTTTGTAAAGGTCCTATAGATGGTATTTATTAATCTGAACTTCCACGCTAGATACTACTTTTGGTGACTAGTTGGGATCGTTTTGAAAGATCTCTCTGGACTAAATATATAGTTTCATATACTATTTCCCCAATTTTTTTCAGGGATTGCTTGAAATTCTATGCATTCTGCACTGTTTTGTTTTCCTTATTTCTCTATTTATGTAGTTGATAACTTTGTTCTACTCTGCTAATCAGCTTCAAAGAAACACTACTTTTGGCCTCGATTTCTGCTTAATGCTGCTTCTTTTCTTGCTCAAATGTTGTTTAATGAACTTCCCTTTCACATTCAATGTTGGTTACTGTTTAGAGTTCCTGTGATATAGGTGTTTCAAGATCCTCTATGTTCCGGTCTGTCATATTATAGTGGATTAAAAGAAAGAACTAACTCAAAAGAAAGTTCCCCAGCACCCAAGTGTGTGGCTTAGTGGTCAATGAAGTGGGTTTAGAACCTTGAGGTCTCATGTTCAAATCCCAGCAGAGACAAAAATACACTAGGCGATACTTCCTAGCTGTCCTAGCTAGCCTTGGTGGACAGAGTTACCTTATTGCTAGTGGGAGCTGACATGTATCCTGTGGAATTAGTCAAGTTGCGCGAAAATTGGCTCAAACATCATGGTTATCAAAAAAAAAAAATCCCTAGAAAAAATGACGAATGTAGACTTGATGTACCAATCATTTTGAGGGAACAGACTTTTTGTGAAATGTCGAGTTGTTTCTTAGAATTTATTGTTCTAGAAGTAACTAACTCGAATCTTTGGGAAACAGGTGTCCACAATTGATATGTACAAATTAGGCCCCACATACTATTTTCACAATTTTTAACTAGTGGTTGCTTGAAAAATGTCATGTTCATTGAGGCACTATTTCTTTTTCTTTTTCTCTCATTTTCAGACGCTGAAAGTTTTTTTTAATTTTTCATCCCCCAGTATCTACTTTAAAGGTGAAAGAGCTGGAAAGGAAGTGCAACACTCTAGTTCTGTGTGCACTACCTGGGGTCTTTATTTCTTAATGTAGTTTAACATTCTTCTGTGATTCAGATATTCTGAAATCCTTAAATATCACTCTATAATTTTTGCTTAATGTGTAGATCCTATTTTCATTTTAACGTTTAAAAGTTGAATTTTCATGTTCATAGATCTTCTAGATTGATGAATGCCTACAGGGTCATTTACTTTTTTCCATTTTCCTTTTACAGGCCGATGGTTATAAGTGAAAGAGATATGAAACACTCCATGATTAAGACGTCGCTTGGGAGCTTAGTGTACAGTTCCCAGGTAAGATTCATACCATTTATTGGTTAGATTTGAAAATGGTTGTAATGAGCCATAATTGTTAGATATGCAGCATGGCACATTGTACTGCCAGTGCTACTTCACAAATGAGTTTGGTAGACAACATATTGGAAAATATCAATATATATGAGGTTTCTTGATAATCAAGAAGCATGCATAGCTTGTCTTTACTCGTAACTAGTGAAAAACTGGATGCCCAGTTATTACCAGTCAAACTTAGATTGACATTTACTGCTGGATAACATGAGAGCTGAGAGTGTGGGATCAGTTGCTCTATTATTTAAGGTTCAAATTTATCTGTCGTAAATTTGTATATTCATGGTCTTGAGGAATTCTGCTTTTACACAATTCTGAAAGTTCTAAACAACAACATGCCTAGTGTAATGGGGTCTGAGGAATGTGGTGTGTACACAACCTTACACCTACCTTGTGAAGGTAGAGATGTTATTTCTAATAGACCCTTGACTTAAGTAAAGTATATATCAAAATCAAGTATGGAAAGAAAACACAGTAATGAAGAAGCCATGCTAAAATAAATGAGAAAAAAACAATAACAACAACTAATAACATGGTAATTGAAGCAAAGGACCGAAGTGAAACAATCGGTAATAATAAAATCGAACACTAAAATAGTATGCTAGTAGTGATAATAATACTGATTAGGGAAACTGAACAACATTTGACTACTTACTAATCCTCTACCCTAATCCTGAACCTCTACATGTGTGTAACGTCCTCGATAAGTTGCATGTATGTAATGTCTTGTCAAATCACCTCTACCCAAAACTTCTTCAACCTACCTCTACCTCTCCTCACACCCATAATAGCCAATCTCTCACACCTCCTCACTAGGGCATTTGTACATCTCCTCTTTACATGCTCAAATCATCTCAGTCTCGCTTCCCGAATGTTGTTCACCATGGAGGCCACTCCCACCTTATCCCTAATATCATCGTTCGTAATTCTATCTCTCATAGTATGCTCATACATTCATCTCAACTTCTTCATTTATGCTATTTTCATCTTTTGGACACGTGAGTTTTTGACCAGGCAACACTTTGCCCTAGGCAATACTTTGCCCCATACAACATGACTGGTCTAATTAGGGCTGGGCATTCGGTTCGGTATTTTCAAAGTTCGGGTTCGATAATTCGGTAATCGGTACTTCAAAGTATATACCAAATACCGAACTTTCAAACTTCAGTTCGGTAATTCGGTAATCGGTAAATCAAAGTTCAGTTCGATACGTTATTCGGTAATACCATATTGAAATCGAAGTCCACACGGAATATGTTAGTACATCATATTCACAATAGCAACAATAAAAGATGTGAAGATTTTTAATAACAAACTAAACAATGGATATACAATTGAGAATACAACTGAGTCTCAAACTAATTGTAAAAGATATTGGCAGGTAGAAAAACAGTGGAAACTGTTGTTCCATTTACTGCAACCCTTCAAAAATCATAGAAAAACAGAACAAAATAGTATGTGTATTAACAGGTAGCCTTAGAGAAGTAGTGCTCACACACTATCATCTTTCTTCATTCTGATAACATGAACCACGTAATAGCAAACATAAGCACAGTAAACAGATATCACAGAAGCTGGCAATAGGCTTCCATTTACCTGGACATAGTTAAAAGGAAAAAGATGATTAGCACAAGTAAGAATATAAAAGGCGCTTCTACTCCTTCAGATCGCCGAAAATGCCGTTCAAGAGGTTCGTGGAGATTGGAAGGGTAGCCCTAATCAACTACAGAAAGGATTATGGAAGGCTCGTTGTTATCGTCGACATCATCGACCAAAATAGGGCTCTGATTGATGCTCCGGACATGGTGAGGAGCCATATGAACTTCAAGAGGCTTTCACTTACAGATATCAAAATTGACATCAAAAGAATCCCAAAGAAGAAGACCCTGGTTGAGGCTATGGAAGCTGCTGATGTGAAGACCAAGTGGGAGAACAGTTCATTGGGAAGGAAGTTGATAGTGCAGAAGAGGAGGGCTGAACTTGATGATTTTGACAGGTTCAAGCTTATGTTGGCAAAGATTAAGAGTTAGGGTTATTACCTTATTGGGTTAGGCCTTAGGAATTTCCGAATTTGGGCAATTGGTTATTGGGCTTGACTTAAATTTTCTTTACAATGGGCCTATAGCCCTTTAATTTTGATCATTTAATATCGGTATTCGGTATTTATCGAATACCGAACGGTATAATTAAAAATACCAAATACCGAAATGTTATATTTTAGTACCGAATATCGAATCGAATTAACGAATACCGAATACCAAAATAGCCGGTTCGGTTCGGTAATTCGGTTTTCGGTATTTTATGCCCAGCCCTAGGTCTAATAACCACCTTATGCAACTTGCCTTTGAATTTTGGCGGCACATTCTTATCACACAAGACACTGTTTGCGAGCCTCTATTTCATCCATCCTACTCCAATGCAATGTATAACATCATCTTCAATCTCCCCCATTCTCTTAGATTATCCACCCAAGATACTTGAAACTTCTTCTTTTGGAGATGACGTGTGTCAATCCTCACTTTCACATCTATCTTGTGGGTTACGTCATTGAACTTGCACTTTATGTACTATCTTAGTCCTTCTCAATCTGAACCTTTTCGATTCTAGGGTTAGTCTCCAAACCTTCAGCATATTACTAACATTATGTCATCCTCAAACACATACTATGACACCTCCACTTGGATATGTTGTGTCAGTTCATCCATCACCCAGACGAATAAAATTGGGCTAAAAGTTGATCCTTAGTGCAATTCATCATTATAGGGAAGTGCCCGAGTCTCATCCCACTATTCTCACCCGAGTCTTGGCTTCATCGTACATGTCCTTAATTGTCCTAATATAAGCTACATGTACACTTTTAGCCTCCAAACATCTCTGTCGAACCTCTCTAGGGATTATCATATGCTTTTCTAGGTTAATGAATACTATATGCAAGTCCTTCCTCCTCTCCCTATACTGCTATATCAACCTTCTGAAGATATGAATGACTTCTGTAGTTGAACGCTCCGACATGAATCCAAATGTATTCTCGGTAATAAACACACCCATCCTCACCCTTATTTCCACCATCTTTCCCCAAATTTTCATATTGTGGCTTAACAACTTCATACCCCTATATATTTTGCAATTTTGATTATCACCCTTGTTCTTGTACAACATGATCATTGTACTCCACCTCCATTCTTCGGGTATTTTGACGTCCTTAAGTTGACATTAATCAATTCAGTTAGCCACTCCACACCTGATGTACCTATGCTCTTCCAAAATGCCACTGGGATCTCTTCTTGCTTGGTCGCCCTCCCTCTTCTCATCTGGCGAATAACCTCCTTAAACTTAATATCCCTACAATTTCCAAAATCTCAATGACTCTCAAAGTGCTCTAAATCACTCAACACTATATTCCCATCTCCCTCTTCATTCAAGAGTTTATAGAAGTATGTTTTCCATCTTCGTCTAATGTATACCGCTTCAACTAGCACATTGCCTTCCTCTTCTTTGATGCACTTTACGTGGTCCTGGTCTTAAGCCCTCTTCTCTCTCGCCTTAACAAACCTATACAACTTCGTATCCCACCTTTGTCGTAAGTTTTTCATGCAAGGGTTCAAACACTGTCGTTTTAGCCATTGTAACTGTTAACTTCTTTTCCTTTTCGTCGCCATATACCTCTCCCTCTTTTCCCCTCGTCTTTGCTGTACACCAAATACATATAAGCAACCTTTTTGGCTTCCACTTTTGCTTGGAATGGTCCATTTCACCACCAATCCCCTCGATGTCCACTAATGTTACCCCTCGAGACTCCCAGCACCTCTGTAGGGACTTCCCTAATGCAATTAGCTGTTCTATTCCACATATTGTTTGGATTCCCACTACTCCCCCAAGCCCTCATGACCATCAACTTCTCCTTCATATTCTAAACTCTAGTAGTAGTTAAGTCACCCCATTTGATCCTCTGTTGGTCATACAAAGCCCTCTTCTTCTTCCTTCTCTTAATCTTTAAATTCATTACCAAGAGCTTATGCTGAGTTGTAAGATACTCACTCGAGATAACCTTGTAGTCCTTGCATTGACTTTTATTCTAAAGAGTAAGTAATCTATCTGAGTCTTAGCCATCGTACTACGGAAGGTCACCAAGTGATCCTCCTCCTTTGGGAAACTTGAATTAGCTATCACCAAATCTAAGGCTTTATTGAGTCCAAAAGCAAAATAACCCTAAAACCAAAACCGTCATGTACATCAGTGGAACCCTTTGAAGTTGACCCGATGCGACCATTGAAATTACCTCCTATGAATAGCTTCTTAATGTTCGGGATACTCCTCACAATCTCGTACAAATCCTCGCAAAACCACTCTTTAACCTCATTCGAGCCTGCTTGTGTAGCATGTGCACTAATTATGTGCAAAGTATGTCCTCCAATAACTAGCTTAATCATCATTATTCTGTTGTTCGACCTCCTAACCTCTACCACTAGCTTCCTGAGCTCCTTATCAACTAAAATTCCTACTCCGTTTCTACATCTCGAGGCTCCTGAGTACAACAGTTTATACCCGTCGACATCCCGTGGCATGGATGCAAGCTATATTGATCCTCCTCTTCCGGAGAATCTTCATTAACTCTATAGATTCCTCCCGCAATGACCCTATGTTCCAAGATCCAACTCTCAACCTATCGACTCCCTTGTTACCCTTGACCCCTGCCCCAAACCCCAACTGACGACAAGACCTAAATCTACCACCATTCACCAATCACACTACTAGGTTTCTAATGAAACTAATGGAGATCTTAGAAAATAGAAAGCCAAGCACTTACACTCGTGAAAACAGAACAAAAATGCTAGAGAAAAGTTGATCACTAAACAATGTTGACAGAAACAACAGCAAGGAAGAATCAGAATAGAAGCACAAAACACAAGGTGAAACATTGGAAATAAATGTCTCATGGCGACCTGTGGAAGAAGAGTTAGGTCATAGTGACTCCAAACCTTCTGGGTTCGATCACCTAATCCCTAAACATAAATTACAAGTGCTGAAACACATAAGGAAAACAAATAAGAAAAGATGTCTTTATAGTAAAGAAAAAGAAAGTGAAATTATAGGCCGATGAGGTGAAATTGGTTTCATTCGGTATATTGCCGTTACATACTACCCTTTTTGATGTTGTGTGGTGGAGTCTTGAATGGACAGACTAATTTTTAGAAGAACTTTAAACTTATTGAGGAGCTTCAAGCCATGACCATGTGATTTCTTATGGTGTATTTCATATTATATCAGATGTTTGATTTCAGTTTATTGAGGCTGACTGGTCTCCCCCTTGCGTCTTCTCGTTACTGTGTAGGATATATTTCAGGCAAAAAGTATCTGCCAAGACTTGATAATAGTTCATTCAGGAAGTGAAGCATACAGAAGAGCAAACCAGGCAAAAGATTTGTTTTTGGAGTTTATGACTCATCAACAGAGACTCTATAAGAAATTAGCTTTGGAAGAGAGGTTATTTTTGCAGATGCTGCAATTACAACCGCGTTTGGATTCGTATCTTTGTTAAAACAACTATGGAGTGATTCAATTTGTGCATATCTTGTGTTGCTGTAATGTTTCAGGATTACTTTTCCTGTAACTAACCCTGCAATGATACGTGTGCTGCATTCTCGTTTTCATATTCTTTGAATATGAAAAAACTGGCGTTGTTTCGTATAAATACTTAGTTAATATGTCAAAAATTGCCAGCGTATTGCCAAATGCATTATTGGTAGTTGGCTAAATGGTGTTAGTTCCACTATTTTTGACTTTTGTTGATCAATTTTTACACTTGGGGAAGGCAGTATTTTTAGTAATGAAAGCTTTGAGTACTTTACGATCGTAGAAACATGACTGCTTTCGTGATACTCACTAGACTCGAATCACTACAATTGCAGTCCTTGTTGGAGCAATGAAAAGGTCTATCCGAGGTCGTCTAGACACATATTTGACCATAGTCAACATTTTGTTTTCAATTTAACTAGTATACAACTTACGCATAGAAGACACTGCAATTGCTAAGAAAAATTTATATGACGAAATGATTAAAGCAAGGCAGAGAGGTTGGTGGGAGACCGTTGTTTTCAATATGCAAAATCGTTTGAACGAATTGGAAAACGGAGCTTCATCCTCACTGCGATATGAAGTTTGAAACAATACCCAAAGCATTGACGAATTATCCTAAGTTTATCATTTATAGAAATATTGGTGAAAAGCTCTAGAAAGTTTAAATTTATATTATTGAGATGTTGATTTTTTTTGTTTTAATTTTATTTTATTTTAGTGATTCTTAATCCCTGTACTTTGTTATGATTGTCATAATAATATTCTAGTCTTTATATTTTAAATCGCATACGTGTATTAATTTGGTGATTCTTGAAATAAATTTTGGGAATTGTTGCAAAGTTAAATTTGATAAACACCAGAGCAACTACAAAAAGATGCAAAAGCACCAAAAAAATTACAATAATTGACAGATCTAGCCAGAGATTTACCAGAGATCGAGATGTTCGTTGGTGATGGATGAAAAGCTGCCAAATCTTGGCTCGCCGTTTTCCGACCATTTCATAGGGAGAAAATAAAAGAAAAACAGAGAAAAAAGAAACAAGAGGCAAATGGGGTGAGCGAGCAGTGGTGTTTATGATACAGTTTAAATTTCGCAAAAAAAAAAAAAAGATGTCACGAAACACCAAACTTTTCGATCACTCAATAATTTGAAGAATTGTCTTTGCAATCACGAACAACTTAAAAGTGAAAATGAGCCATACTGATTGTGACACCCAACTCGCTTTCGCAGAGAAGACCCAACTCATCAATCAACGCACAATGGTTGCACACAAGTCCATCACCATTGTGAAAAGGTCAAACACTACTAAAAATGAGTTTTTTTCTGACAAAGCAAATTGACTGAGTGTTTACAGAAAGCAAACACATAAAAATACAAATAACTTCTTTCAAACTTTTTATCCCGGAACTAAAAAAATGCGTTTATTATATTCAGACAAAAAACGTCTCAAGGAATACAAAAAACAAGTTCTAGTGATCAAGTGGTAGAATACTACCCTGCCACAGTGCGTGCATACTTTAGTTCGATTCATGATTGATGTATTTTATAATTGCGTAATTTAAGAAAAGCACAGTATTTGATTTTTTACCAAGAGATTTGAAATATTTTGTAATTTTGACACTCTACTTTCTGATAGTTATAAATTGGTCGATTTTTAGTTGAAAGTCCACTTTTTTCAACCTTTGTCAGTCATTTTTTACCCTTGGGGGAAAGATAGTAATTTTGGTATCGAAAGCTTTAAACACTTCACGAATTAAAGCTTTTGATTTTAAAATTTGTCTATATATTGTACAAAGTTTTATATTGTTCTAGAATTAAGCATTTTTTTTTTTGTTATTGAACTACAACCTTTCAACGTCAATATATCGACATCAAAAAAATTGGTTATGGTAAATTAAAATTAGTGAATATTGAGTACATATACTAACCCATTCAAGCTAATTATATTCTTATATTTTCGTTGTGTTAATACACTTTTTAAAATTTCCACGAAAAATGTTGTTTGCTATTTACATTCACATTTATTTCAAACAAACATGTTAAGCATAGACCAACTGAAGCATCTTCAGTTTTGGTTAATGTTAATATAAATAAGAAGGTATTTTGTTGTTGTATAACATGAAAACATTTATCTATTCAAGTTAATATTTCAAATCCTATTTAAAATAATGTTTGTTTGATGTTAATGCATATGAATGATTTGGTATGAAATTTGTATCATTCTAAGTTCAATAAGGCTTACTATTGTCTACCTAGTCATATTAAATTTCAATAAACACAAAAATATATTTTTCTATTACTAGTTAAATATGAAAATTTTGATTTTGGTTCTTATCCATAAAATTTGAAGAATTTTAGTATGTATTTGGTATTTCTTCAAATTATTTGTCACGATCTAATCCATCGGGTTGTGCGGGTACCCACTCTAATACCTAAGTAGGAAAATCCTCAATACCCAACAAATCAAAGATGCTGAAATTTTAGGAAATACGAGAATTCTCAAGTTAAAAACAATGAATTAAGAATTACTGAGTTAAACAACATCAAGATCTAAACTATAAAATAATTTACACCCCAGGGATCTACTCTAAATAGGCACAAGAGCTTCTACAGATATAGAGTATAAATAAAATAACGACATAGCTCCAACCATAAGGAAAGAAGGTAGAAGCTGTTGGAGAATCATCTTCGTCTTCACCTAAGAAATATCACTAACATTGCAACCAGACTATGTCAAGTGGCATAGCAAGAGTAGTATCAGTACAAACAATACATATTGATAGGCATAATTGGCCAACCTGATACACACCGCATAATATATAGAAAACAACAAGAAGAAAGATAATCAATAAGGAAATACACCGCTGACAACTATTAACTCACAACTACCTTATCTCACAATATTCTTCTAGTTTTACACTTACCTTTTTCTTATTGGTCCGTTGTCAACTCCGATTTACGAATTCAGGTTAGCCTTTCTATAAAATAGCGAAGTCATTCGAAACCACACTACCACCAAGTCTATCATACTAGCCTTACACACTCAAAAGGCTATATGACATCACATTGTCCTTAACCTATTCCCACTAGTTAACAAGGCTTTACCAACCATTCTAGATCAGCTACTTCCTCACCATACAGAACCTAGTTACCCCACATTCACACCTTTGAGCTAGTTCTGACCCTCACTTGTCAAATACAACAACTGCTACCACCTGGTTGAACAATAAGCAACTGAATCCCAACCTAACAACCCAACCTCTATTCTTATGTCCGAACTCCATAGAATATCACAGACACTACAATATGGTCACACAAGGTTACAAAGTCGTACCGCCAGATAGTACTATACTTACTCCCAGTCCTAAACTCGAATCAATCACCAAACCAGTAGGATTATTCACAATAAGTGAGATAAGAACAAGTAACTACAACACAGTAAACACACATATATAGGATATCTTACCACTTATCATCTCATAAACAATACATATACATATACACAGATTAACAGTCTCAATTTCAATACACATTCAAGAATGTTTCTCTCATGGAACCTACACTCAGACCAATGACGTATCGAAATGTGACACCCGATTCAACTATGTGTCGAAAAGTGACATTTGATCCAGTAATATGTCGGAACGTGACATCCGATCCCAACAAGCACAATTAATTCATGATAACAATTATAATGAGTAGTCATGAACAATTACAAATACCCAAAACAGATTCATTGCATAAAAACTAACATTAACGGTCATGTCATATGGTTCATTTCATGCTTTCCCATCTCCATACCAATATGCATACCAATGAAGTAGTTAAAAGCACACATGGCACAATACAGGAAGACAAAAACCATCACCTACATTTAATTCATCAGAAGATCTTCTTTACTTAAGTCACATCAAATTAAACTGTTAAAGATACACATTTTTCTGCCCACACTCCGTGTCCACGGGCCTAACCACGAAACTTCTCGTTAATTTCCCTTATACTAAACAATGGATATAGATTTAAGCTACTCAGATAAGAAACCTAGCCTACCTGGATGCCAAGCAGCTTTGGATAAATATTGTGGATTCAACCCTAGCTTCCAGACAATGGGATAGTAAAATTAGGCATGAATTTCGCCGATTGAGATATTACATGTGCTGAAATCTCCTTCTCCCTCCTTCCCAAGCCTAGAGCAGCCTTCTGAGAGTTTCTGGGGTAATCCTCGCCTCCTTTTGGCACTTAGGGAAAGAGGGAAAAATAGAATCCGCATTTTTAAGTTCAGTCCCGAGCATCCCACTCTAGCGCCTAGAATTCTGTGGGAGCGGTGCCGCCGTGGCAGAATTTTTCTCCCTCTGGCGTATGATAGGGTCCAATTGGCTCAGTTTTTCTACGAGTAGTCATTTTCTAATTAACGACGGTTTGAATCGTTACATTATATTCATATTTTCTTGTCCTAACTTGATAAATTTCATGAGTATAGTAAAAAAATTATTGTTTTTCCTTAAAAGTCTAGATTTCATTCTATTTACTGATTTAACTTAAAAAATTAAAATTAATTTTATTTACTGATTTAATTTAAAAGTCTAGATTTTATTTTATTTATTGAATTGACTTAAAAGTCTAGATTTCATTGATGTGATTGGTATGCAAAACATATATTAAGCATAAAATTGATTCTGTTTCCTATTTTCACTGTGATGAATAGATCACTTTCCAATATAATATTTGGAAAGATATTTAATGCAATGAAATTCTTGATGTATATAAATAGCTGCGACACCTCCCTTTTTTTAAGCATCATTTCTCATAAAACATTTTATCAATAATCTTTTAACCATTTTGCAAATAAATTTAGCCATGGAGAATAAGAAGAGTAGAGGGCGCCAAAAGATACCTATGAAAAAAATAGAAAAGCAAGACGGCCTAATCGCTAGCTTTTCAAAGCGTCGTTCGGGTTTATACAAAAAGGCTAGCAAACTCGTTTTTGAATGTGATGTTGACATTGGAATGATATTTTTTTCCCCTACTGGTAATCCTTTCTCATTTTTTCACCCAAATGTTGATGCAGTTGTTTCTCGTTTTCAGAATTCCAATACAGAATTAAATGAAAGTAATCTTCTAGTCGCGGCTCATAATCGAGATAAAGTGAACGAACTCAAAAGCAAACTTGAACAACTTGATACCATAGAAGATGCTGAAATTGCAAAGAAAAAATTATATGACGAAGTGATTGAAGCAAGGCAGAAAGGTTGGTGGGAGTCGATTGAGCAGCTAAATGCATATGAAGTGACACAGTTTGAAGCTTGGATGGAAACCTTCATTTTTAATATGCAGAATCGTCTGAATGATCTGGAAAATGGAGCTTCGTCTACATAAGTGGGATGTGAAGGTTGAAACAAAATTCAAATCATAGATGAATCGTCTTAAGCTATCATTTATAGAAATATTGATTAAAACCTTTGAAAGTTTAAATTTATATTATTGAGATGTTTTAGTTTTCTTAGTTTATTTTATTTCAGTTATTCTACATCCCTGTACTTTGCTATGATTTCCATAATAATATTCGACATAGTTATTAAATTTTTAATATCATACATTGCTTGTACGTTATTATACATGTAGATCTAATTAAGATTTGAAGAAGAGTTCGGTGATTCTTGAAATTAAATTTTGATTCGACGAGGTCATATGGAGAAAATAAAAGAAAAGCAGAGGAAAAGAAAGAGGAGGCTCATGAGGTGAGCAAGCAATAGTGTTTATGGTACAGTTTATGAAACACAAGGTTTCTGTCCATTCAAATATTTCATGAATTTAACCATAGTCCCTTTTTGCTAGTGCGGACCACTTGACCCAACTCGACCCAGCTCATCAAACCATGATGATCGAAGACAAGTCCATGACGATTGCGGAAAGGTCAAACACTACTGAAAACTATTTTTCTGACAAAATCGACAGAAACCCGTGAAAAATACAAATAACTTTTTTCAATATTTTATGAAGGAATTTGACAGAATCTGTCGATTATATATATTCACACTAAAAAGCATTTGAAAAAGTATAAATAAGGAAAACGAAAGCATTTGACCAACAAGCCCCAATGATCTAGTGCTAGAGTAGTACTCTGCCACAGTGCATTGCTAGGCTAATGCATTTTATAATTACTTAATTTAAGCACGATACTCGATTTTTACCAAGAGCTTCGATCGGAATTTTAGTAATACTAAAATTCTACTTTCTGATAGCCACAAATTGATCACTATTTTCGACCTTTGCTGATCAATTTTTACCCTTGAGAATCACAGTAATTTTAGTAAACAAAGCTTTCTTTTTAAAAAAAGTCACATTTTAAAATTTGTCTAGCTATTGTGCAAAAAATTTATATTGTTCGAGCATTAACCATTTTTTTAATTGAAATTTAACCTTTCAACGTCAATATATCATTGACATCAAAAATAATTGGGTATGGTAAATTAAAATTAGTGAATATTGAGTACATATACTAACCCATTCAAGCTAATTATATTCTTATATTTTCGTTGTGTTAATGCACTTTTTAAAATTTCCACGAAAAATGTTGTTTGTTGTTTACATTCACATTTATTTCAAACAAATATGTTAAGCATATACCAACTAAAGCAAATTCAGTTTTGGTTAATGTTAATATACATAAGAAGTTGGGTTTTTATTGTTATATAACATGAAAACATTTATCTATTCAAGTTAATAATTCAAATCCTATTCAAAATAATGTTTGTTTGATGTTAATGCATATGAAGGATTTGGTATGAAATTTGTATCATTGCAAGTTCAATAAGTTGCTTAATATTGTCTATCTAGACATGGTAAATTTCAATAAACACAAAAATATATTTTTCTATTTCTAGTTAAATATGAAAATTTTGATTTTGGTTCTTATCCATAAAATTTGAAGAATTTTGGTATGTAGTTGGTGTTCCTTCAAATTATATTCATATTTGCTTGCCTTAGCTTGACAAATTCATGAATATAGTAAAACAGTTACAGTTTTTCCTTAAAAAAGTCTAGATTTCATTTTATTTACTGAATTAACTTAAAAGTTTAGATTTCATTCTATTTACTGATTTAACTTAAAAGTCTAGATTTTATTTTATTTATTGAATTGACTGAAAAGTCTAGATTTTATTTTATTTATTGAATTGACTGAAAAGTCTAGATTTCATTGATGTGATTGGTATGCAAAACATATATTAAGTATAAAATTGATTGTGTTTCCTATTTTCACTATGATGAATAGATCACTTTCCAATATAATATATGGAAAGATATTTAATGCGATGAATTTTTTGATGTACATAAATAGTTGTGACATCTCCCCTTTTTTAAGCATCACTTCTCATAAAACATTTTATCAATAATCTTTTAACCATTTTGCTAATAAATTTAGCCATGGAGAATAAGAAGAGTAGAGGGCGCCAAAAGATACCAATGAAAAAAATAGAAAAGCAAGATGATTTGCTTGTTAGCTTCTCAAAACGTCGTTCTGGTTTATACAAAAAGGCTAGCGAACTCGTTTTTGAATGTGACGTTGATATTGGAATGATATTTTTTTCTCCTACAGGTAATCCATTCTCATTTTTTCACCCAAATATTGATGCAATTGTTTCTCGTTTTCAGAATCCCAATATAGAATTAAGTGAAAGTAATCTTCTAGTCGCGGCTCATAATCGAGATAAAGTGAATGAACTTAAAAGCAAACTTGAACTACTTGATATCATAGAAGATGCTGAGATTGCAAAGAAAAAATTATATGACGAAGTGATTGAAGCAAGGCAGAAAAGTTGGTGGGAATCGATTGAGCAGCTCAATGCATATGAAGTGACCCAGTTTGAAGCTTGGATGAAAACCGTCATTTTTAATATGCAGAATCGTTTGAATGAATTGGAAAATGGAGCTTCGTCTACATAATTGGGATGTGAAGGTTGAGACAAAATTCAAATCATAGATGAATCGTCTTAAGCTATCATTTATAGAAATATTGATTAAAACCCTAGAAAGTTTAAATTTATATTATTGAGATGTTTTAGTTTTCTTAGTTTATTTTATTTCAGTGATTCTACTTCCCTGTACTTTGCTATGATTTCCATAATAATATTCGACATAGTTATTAATTTTTTATTATCATACATTGCTAGTACGTTATTATACATGTAGATCTAATTAAGATTTGAAGAAGAGTTCGGTGATTCTTGAAATTAAATTTTGGGGCTTGTATTTTATCGACAATACAGCTATGGAGAAGTACTGTGGCTCCAATCCTAGCTTCCAGACAACGGGATAGTGAAATTAGGCATGAATTTCGCCAATTGAGATATTTTATGTGCTGAAATCTCCTTCTCCCTCATTCCCAAGCCTAGAGCAGCCTTTCGAGAGGTTCTGGGGTAACCCTCACCTCCTTTTGGAACTTAGAGAAAGAGGGGGGAAATAAAATCCATGGGTTAACACATACGAAAAACTAGCAAAATCGCATAATTCATGTTGCTTCACCCCTAAAATGATCCTAAACACCGTAGAAGCCCTGCCGGGTCTACTGGAGTTGTTCAGCAGGTCTTTACGGATGCTACTAAAGAGCAATCCAAGAAAATTCAACAAGAACCCCCGACACCCAAAACATTCGTGGGTTAACACACAAAAAACTAGCTAAATAGCGTAATTTCTATTGTGCCACCCCTAAAATGCTGCTATATGTCGTAGAAGCTCCATCGAGGCTACTGAAGTCGTTCTTCAAGTCATTACGGATGCTACTAAAGAAGAATCCAAGAAAATTCGACCCAGACCCCCGGCACCTAAAAATCTATGGGTTAAAACAAACACGAAAAACTGAAAAAATCACCAAATTCCTGTTGCATCACCCCTAAAATACTCCTAAAACCATAGAAGCTCCGTCGGGGCTACTGGAGTCGTTCCCCAGATCATTACCAACACTACTAAAGAAGAATCCAAAAAAATTCGACTCAGACCCCCGCCACCTAAATAATTTGTGGGCTAACGCACGCGAAAAACTGTCAAAATCACCTAATTTCTGTTGCATCACCCCTAAAATGCTCATAATCACCATGAAAGCCCCGCCAGGGCTACAAGAGTCATTTCCCAAGTCGTTGCGGACGCTACTAAGGAAGAAACCAAGAAAATTCAACTCGAAACCCGACACATAAAATCCGTGCGCTAACACACACGAAAAATTGGCAAAATCACCTAATTTTTGTTGCGTAGCCCTAAAATGCTCCACCGTAGAAGTACCGTCGTATCTACTATAGTCATTCCGCAAGTCGTTGCGAACGCTACTAAAGAAGAATCCAAGAAAATTCGACCCGAAAATCTCGGCACCTAAAAAATCTGTGGGCTAACACACACAAATAAACTGGAAAAATCGCTTAATTCTTGTTGCGTCGCCCCAAAAATGATCCTAAACACCATAGAAGAACCATCGGGGCTACTAGAGTCGTTCCTCAGGTTATTAAAGAAGATATAAAAGAAAAATCCAAGAAAATTCGACCCGAACCCCCGGCACTAAGAAAATCCATGGGCTAACACACATGAAAAATTGGCAAAATCGTCTAATTTCTGTTGCCTCGCTCTAAAGTGCTCCTAAACATCGTAGAAGTACTGTCGGGGCTACTTCGGTCGTTCCCCAAGTCGTTACGTACGCTTCTAAAGAAGAATCTAAGAAAATTTGATCCGTATCCCCCGCACCTAAAAAATCTATACGCTAACAGACACGAAAATTGACAAAATCCCCTAATTTATGTTGCGTCACCCCTAAAATGCTCTTAAATATCGTAGAAGCGCCGTCGAGGCTACTGGAGTCATTCTTAGGTCGTTACGGATGCTAATAAAGAAGAATACAAGAAAATGAGACCTGAAACTCTGACACCCAAAAGATCTGTGGGCTAACACACACGAAAACTAGTAAATCACCTAATTCCTGTTGCTTCGCCGCTAAAATGCTCCTAAAGGTCGTAGATGCGCCGGCGGGGCTACTGCAGTCTTTTCCAATGTCATTATGAACGCTACTAAAGATGAATCTAAGAAAATTCGACCTGAACCCCTAGCACCTAAAAAATTCTTGGGCTAACACAAATAAAAAGTTGACAAAATCGTCTAATTCCTATTGTATCGCACCTTAAATGCTCGAAAAGGCCGTAGAAGTGGCATCAGGGCTACTAGAGTCGTTTTCCAAGTTGTTACAAACGCTACTAAAGAAGAATCCAAGAAAATTCCACCTGGACCCCCGACACCCAAAAAATCCATTGGCTAACACACACAAAAAACTAGCAAAATAGTCTAATTCCTCTTGTGTCGCCCCTAAAATATTTCTAAAGTCCATAGATGCGCCGTCGGGGCTACTTAAGTTGTTCTCTTGGTCGTTACGCACTCTACTAAAGAAGAATCGAAGAAAAGTCGACCCGAACCCCCGGCGCCTAAAAGATCTGTGAGCTAACACACATGAAAAACTGACAAAATCGCGTATTTCCTATTGCGTTGCCCTAAAATGCTCCTAAACGTCGTAGAAGCGCTGACGGAGATACTGGAGTCGTTCACCATGTCATTACAGAAGCTATTAAAGAAGAATCCAAGAAAATTTGACTAAGACCACCGGTAGCTAAATAATCTATGGGATAACACGCACAAAAAATTAGAAAAATCGCTCAATTCTTGTTGCGTCGCCCCTAAAACTCTCCTAAATGATGTAAAAACCTTGCGGGGCTACTAGAGTCGTTCCTCAGATCGTGACACAAAAAATTGCAAAATTATCTAATTCTTATTACGTCGTAGAAGCTCCGTTGGGGCAACTGAAGTCGTTCCCCAAGTCGTTATGGACGCTACTAAAGAAGAATCCAAAAAAAATCCACCCGAACCTTTGGCACCCAAATAATCCGTTGACTAACACCCACGAAAAACTAGCAATATAGCCTAATTCCCATTATGTTGCCCCTATAATGCTCCTAGAAGCTGTAGAAGCCTTGTCGGGGCTACTGAAGTCATTCCCGAGGTTGTTACGAATGCTACTTAAGAATAATCAAAGAAAATTAAACCAAGACCCCCGTCACATAAAGAATTCATGGGCAAACACACACGAAAAATAAGTAAAATTATCTAATCCTGTTGCATCGCCTCTAAAAAGCTCCTAAATGCCGTAGAAGCCCCGCCGGGGCTATTGAGTCATTCTCAGGTCATTACAGACGATACTAGATAATAATCAAAGAAAATTCAGCTCGGACTCAGCACTTAAAAAATCCATAGGCTAACACACACGAAAAACTAGCAAAATCATCTAATTCTTATTGCGTTGCCCTTAAAATGCTCCTAAACATCGTAGAAGCCCTGAAGGGCTACTGGAGTCGTTTTCCATATCGTTACGGACGCTACTAAAGAAGAATACAAAAAAAATTGACCCGGACCCTCGATATGCAAAAAATATGTGGGCTAACACATACCAAAATCTGGCAAAATTGTTTAATTATGTTCTGTCGCCTCAAAATGCGCCTAAAAGCAATAGAAGCCTCGCCAAATCTACAAGAGTCATTTTCGAGGTCATTACGGATGCTACTAAATAAAGATCTTAGAAAATTCAACCCATACCTCCGGCACCTAAAAAATCCTAGGGCAAACATACACGAAAAATTGGCAAAATTGCTTAATTCCAGTTGCATCGCCCCTAAAATTCTCCTAAAGGCCATAGAATCCCCATGGTAGCTACTGGAGTCGTTCCCAGGTCATTACGGATGCTAATAAAGATGAATCCAAGAAAATTCCACTCAGACCCTCAACAACTAAAAAATTTGTGGGCTAAAACACTCAAAAAACTGGCAAAATCGCCTAATTCTTATTGCATTGCCTCTAAAATGCTCATAAATGCCGTAAAAGCCCTGTCGGGGCTATTTGAGTCGTTTCCAAGGTTATTACAGACCTTACTAAAAAATAATCTAAGAAAATTAGACCCATACCCCTGGCGTCCAAAAAATCTGTGCGATAACACACACGAAAAACTGACAGAATCGCTTAATTTATGTTACATCGCACCAAAATGCTCCTAAATGCCGTAGAAGGCCGACGGAGATACTGGAGTTATTCCCCTGGTCATTACGGACGCTACTAAAATAGAATCTAAGAAAATTCGATCCGGACGTCCGAGATCTAAAAAAATTGTGGGCTAACACACACGTAAAACTAACAAAATCACCTAATTCCTATTTCGTCGCCTCTATAAAGCTCCTAAACGTAGTATTAGCCCCGTCAGGGCTACTGGAGTCGTTATTAGGTCGTTACGGATGCTACGAAAGAAAAATTCAAAAAAATTCAACTCGGACGCCCGACACTTAATAATTCTGTAGGCTAAGACACACAAAAAATTACAAAAATTGCCTAATTCCCGTTGCATCACCCCCAAAATGTGCATAAATGCCATAGAAGCCCCGAAGGGGCTACTAGAGTTGTTCCACAGATTGTTATGGACGAAAATTCGACCTGAACCTCCGATACTTAAAAAAAGCGTGGGCTAACAAACAAATATCTGGAAAAATTGCTTAATTCTGTTGCGTCGCCTCTAAAATGCTTATAAATGCAATAAAAGCTCCTACGGAGCTACTAGAGTTGTTCCCCGGGTCTATATGGACGATACTAAAGAAAAATCTTAGAAAATTCAACCAACATCCTTGACACATAAAAAGTCTGTGGGCTAACACACGCGAAAAACTGGCAAAATTGTCTAATTCCGATTGCATAGCCTTTAAAATGCTCCTAAACGTCGTAAAAGCCACACGGGGCTACTGGAGTCGTTCCCCCAGGTCGTTACGGATGGTGCTGAAGAAGAATCCAACAAAATTCGACCTGAACCCCCGATATCTAAAAAATCCATGGGCTAAGCACACGAAAAACTGGCAAAATCACCTAATTCCTATTGAGTCGCCCTAAAATGCTCCTAAACATCGTAGAAACCCCGTTAGGGCTATTAGAGTCGTTCCAAGGTTGTTACGGACCCTACTTAAAAAGAATTCAAGAAAATTCAACCTGGACCCCCGGCACCTAAAAAAGCTATGGGCTAACATACATGAAAAATTGGCAAAATTGTCTAATTCTTGTTGCATCGTCCCTTAGCTAACACACACAAAAAATTGGAAAAATTCCTTAATTCCTGTTGCGTCGCCTCTAAAATTCTCATATACGCCGTATAAGTGTCATCGGTGCTACTGAAGTCAATCTAGAGGTCGTTACAAACACTATTAAAGAAGAATCTAAGAAAATTCGACCCTGACCCCCGTCACCTAAAAAATTTGTGGACTTACACACACGAAAAACTGGAAAAATCATTAATTCTTTTTGTATCGACTCTAAAATGCTCCTAAAGGTCGTAGAAGCCCCACAGAGGTTACTGGATTCATTATCCAGATCGTTACTGTTATACCCCATTTTAACTCGAGGTCAAACGGTGTATAACATATTGGTGATTCCTAAATTATTTAATTTTAAGGAGTCGCCACCTAATTATTTTTTAAGGTAAATTAGGGTACCTATATAATTAACTAATTTAATGCTAAAATTAACTTAATTTAATGATCTACTTAACTTATATGATTCTAGGTAAGGGTTCTAGTTATTCTAAAGGGAAAGAGATTAAGCATTTTTTAAAATTCGTTAAAAATGATTATGGGCCAACCTTAGGTTAAGTAATTAAAACTAGAAATCATTTAAAAAGTAAATTGACACGAATTGATTTATCCTTAGGGGAATCTAATTAAATTAAACTAAACTAAGATTAATATCTAAGCAATCATGAACGACATAAATAAATTAATTATTACAAACCGAATCTATAAAATAAAAAAAATAAGTAATGAACAACATATAAAAATATGGTCCGACACTTAATTTCTGTGCGCCTAGACTAAGTTGTTGGACCACCTGCGATTTGGGCTTTTGGCCCAATTCTGTTGTATATCACAACTGTATATACACTGTATATTAGTATATATAACCAACAGTTTTCTTGTATATCGATATATATATGAAATTGTATATCAGTCAATTTTGCTCCAACCCCTATAAAGATACTTAGTAAACATGTTAATAATAAATAATGTGAATAATAATAATAACAATAATTATAATACTAATACAAAAATAAAATCCATCTTATGAACATGGGAGGCCTTGGAAATCGACGGTAATTTCTTCATCGGTCAATTCAACTTGTAACATATAATATATAATATAAACTTGAATTAAAATTTTCTGTCTTTTAAAATCAGGAGGCCTCAAAAATCGATGGAATTTTTTTTTCATTAGCCAAAATAAAAGTCTATTACATAAGTAGTAGACATGTAATCATCCCTCCAAATAATTAAAATAATAAAACTATTTTAAATTTATTTTAAAGAAGTGGGTACTCACTTTATTTAAAGTAGTAGTGTAATAAATTTATTTAAAGTAGTGGGGTAATAACTTTATTTAAAGTAGTGGGGTAATAACTTTATTTAAAGTAGTGGAGTAATAACTTTATTTAAAATAGTAGGATAATAACTTTATTTAAAGTTTCAAAAAAAGGGGGGGGATTAATTATGATAAATGCCAAAATAATTACTACATGCTAGCAAATTTTAAAAAAATTACTATAATTATTTTCTAACAGTCAAATATTTCAATCAACAAATTATGCCTGATTAGTAAAATATTAAACATTTCCCAAACCTAAATCAAGAAACTAAATTATCGGTTATCAATTAGCTAATCAAATAGATACCCAAATTAAAAGATATGCATTTAGACAATGACAAATAATAACAATCTAACCGTAAAAATCTTAATTAAATACAAGAATATAAATATGAACATAATTAAAATGTAAGAACATGAACATGAACATGAACATGAACATAAACATAAACAAAAACAATATAAATATGTTTTGCAATCTTAATCAATTATGAATGAACAAAAATCTTTGAATCTTGAGTTTATCAAATCATTTGGAGCAAAAATAAGGAACTAAAGTGATGTAGTAACATGTGAATAATATGGATCTTATAAGCAAGAAAATAACAATAATGGTTAGAGTAATCAATCAGCCCAACATTTGTTATGAAAACAAAATCAGTAAACGGAGTCTAACACGAGAAAGATTTAAATCTTCCAAGCAAAAAAACTTATCAAGAACACGGAACACAAGATGTAATCAACCCAACATGTACACAATAATCATAGAAAAGTATGAACTTTTAGATCTAAAAGAACACAACATATATAGTAAAATAAGAGTTAAATGAAACCATACCAAGACGGATTTATAAAGATCCGTCTTCGACCTCTCGTCTTGTTAGTCTAGCGGCGGCTTGGTGACTTTTCCGGCGTGGTTCGTTGGAGCTCTCGCCGGAGAGGAGTGGAAGAGAGGTATTCGGTGGTGCGTGAAAGGAGAGAGATCGAGAGATGAGGGGAGAGAATGGTGAGGATGGTAACTTGTCTTGTTTTCTCTTTGGAGAAGATGAAGAGAGTGTAGAGAGAGAGAGAGAGAGATAGTGAAGAAGAGAGTTTTGAGAGAGAGTGAGTCTTTTTGTTTGGTAATGGAAAGAGAAAAGAAAAAATTAGTTTTTTAGGATTTTGGGTCTTTAGGGATAAAAATAGGAAATAAATTATCTTTTAATCTAGACCGTTGGTCGATTTTTGATAAGCGGTTGGGATTGGATCTTCGTATTTGATGGAGATGAAATGGGTGGATGTGATTAAATCTTATTTCGCTAAAATTTTAATAAATTGGATAAAGAACACTACACCTTAAAAAATAAAAATAGAGGAAAATTAAATAGATTACTTATCTAGATAATAACTATAATATATATGTTGAATAAGTAAAATCATAAACTTTATCAATTAGTAATATTTTTAAAATAAAGTAACTACTTATATATATACTATGTAAATATATGTGTATGTATGTATGTGTGTATGTATATAGTATGTACGAAATAGAGTTATAATTAATATAGTTAACTAAAATATATAATAAACTTAATTAAGTAATAAATTTATAAACACATTTATATAAGACGTATTAAAATAGATATGTAATATGTGCATGCTAATATGAATAAGTAAATTATAAAATAAACTTAGTTTAGAAGTATATTTTTATATATATATAAAGAAAATACGCACACATACATAATATATAATCAATAGATACGTAAAAAATATTCAAATATATGAAACTCATTATAAAAAAAAGTAAAGATAATAGTTATAATATTAATAAATAGAAAAAATATTTTAAATTAAAAACGTAAAAAAATATAATTTATTGGGTAAAACTAAATATAAATTTATTTATTTAATAAAAAAATAATTTTAAAAATGCTTATTTATTAAGAGAGCAATCCGAAAAATAGTCATGGGTTGGTCAAAATTGGGTGTCAACAGTTATGAATGCTAATAAAGAATAATCTAAGAATATTTGAACCAAACCCCCTGCACCAAAAAAAATTGTGGGCTAACACACATGAAAAACTGGCAAAATCGCTCAATTCTTATTGCGTCACCCCTAAAATGCTCCAAAATGATGTAGAAATCCCGCGGAGGCTACTAGAGTCATTCCTAGGTCGTTAAGAAAATTAGACCCGGACCCCTAGCGCCAAAAAATTCATGGGATAACACATACGAAAAACTGGCAAAGTCATCTTATTCCTATTGCGCCGGTCCTAAAATTCTCCTAAACGCCGTAGAAGCCCTACCGAGGCTACTAGACTCATTTCCCAGGCCGTTACGGATTCTAATAAAGAAGAATCCAAGAAAATTAGACTCAAACCCTTGCACCTAAAAAATCTGTAGCGACACACACACAAAAAATAGGCAAACTCGCTAATTACTATTATGACGACCCTAAAATATTTCTAAACGTCGTAGAAGCACCGCCGGGGCTACTAGAGTCGTTCTCCAGGTCGTTACAGATGCTAGTAAAGAATAATCCCAGAAAATTAGACCCGGACCCCCGGCAACTAAAAAATCTATGGGCTAATACTCATGAAAAACTGTCAAAATCACCTAATTCTTGTTGTGTCGCCCCTAAAATGCTCATAAATACAGTAGAAGACCTGCCGAGGCTAATGGATTCATTCTCCAAGTCGTTACGGACACTTATAAAGAAGAATCCAAGAAAATTCGGTCCGGACCCCCGGCATCTAAAAAATCTATGGGGTAACACATAAAAAATTAGAAAAATCATCTAATTCTTGTTGCGTCGCCCCTAAAATATTCCTAAACGTCATAGAAGCCCCGTCAGGGCTACTGGAGTCGTTCCCCAGATCATTACGAATGCTATTAAAGAAGAATCCAAGAAAATTCAAACCAGACCGTTGGACCTAAAAAATCTATGGGCTAACACACACGAAAAATTGGCAAAATCACCTAATTTCTATTGCGTCGCCCCAAAAATCCTCCTAAACGCCGTAGAATCCCCACCCAGGCTACTGGAGTCGTTGCCCAGGTCGTTACGGACGCTATAAAGAAGAATTCAAGAAAATTTGACCCGTACCCTCGGTACCTAAAACATCTGTGGGTTAACAAATACGGAAAATTGACAAAATCGTCTAATTTTTGCTGCGTCGCCCTAAAATGATCCTAAACGTCATAGAGGTCCGCCGGGGCTACTGGAGTCATTCGCCAGATCGTTACGGACACTACTAAATCCAAACAAATTCAACCCGAACCCCCGACACCTAAAAATTTCATGGGCTAACACACACGAAAAACTGACAAAATTGCTTAATTTCTGTTGCATCGCCCCTAAAATGCTCTTAAACACCGTAGAAGCCCTATCGGGGCTACAAGAGTCGTTCCCAGGTCGTTATGGATGCTACTAAAGAAGAATTCAAAAAAAATTCGACTCGGATCTCAGGTACCTAAAAAATCTGTGGGCTAACACATACAAAAAACTGGCAAAATCGTCTAATTCCTGTTGCGTCGCCTCTAAAATACTCCTAAACACCGTAGAAGCCTCGCCAGGGCTATTGGAGTCATTTTCTAGGTCGTTACGGACGCTACTACGTTACTAATGAACCTACAAATTTAAACTTAGATAGAGTCGGTCACAAATCCCAAAAAACTAATAGATACAGGAAAAATTGAGATAATCTTGAATTCCTATTTCGTGAAACATAAGCTCCAAGAAAATGACGTACGCCTTTCGAAAGTAATAAGTATCATTCAATAGGTCTTCACTAATGTACCTAAAATTTGAGCTCAAATAAAGTCAGTCAAGAAGTATCATTTAATAAGCGGTGTAAAATTTGAGTCAGTCGCACATATTTTGAAAATTTATGAATTAACATATGTGAAAAATAGAATTTTTCATGAATTCCTATTTTGTGAGAAATAAACTCCAACCTCTAATGATGATTACTCTGAAAACATTCATGACCCTTTAGATTTGTAGTAAATTTTATTAAGATATGCAAACTATAACATGTTTCATTGAGTACATGAATAAATAATAAAGTTTTTATATTAGACACATCTGATAGATATGAAAAAAGTTTTTGTACATGCTTATAAGCGCCCAATACGTAATCACACAAAATATATTTTTTCATTAATTATACACACCAATATCAATGAAATATTATGACTTATTGGGGTTATTGCTCATAATTAAAAGTGGAAATCTGTTCAAAACATTTAACTTATTTACGTAATGAATGTTAGAGAATACATTTATAAGAAGTTCAAAATTTTGAATTAAAAAAAAGTATTTTATAAAAATACTTTATCATATATTCAGATGGTCAATCAAAAGATATTATAATTTGAATGTCTTGATGAAATTTATCATCAAATTTAAGGGTTTGTCAATATATTCTGCCGAGAAAAAGTCTCTGTCTTTCCTCATTTCCTTTTTCTATCTCTCCTCATTTTCATATTTCAGTTGCAGGGTCCAAGAAAGAGGGGGAAAAAGAACAGAGAAATTCTCTCTCTTTTTTTTTCCTTTTCTTGAGAAAGGCTCTCCCTTTTTCTTGTGAAAAAAAAAAAGAGAAATTGATTTTTAAAAAATACATTATCAAATCAATCATATCAAGAAAAAAAATTCTCTACAAACTCCAAATTCATGGGGGTATGTATATGTATTATGTGTGGGTTTTTTCTTTCACAATGAATTGCTGATTTTTGTGCAAATTTTATGGTTTCCATAAGATTTATAATGTTGTTTTAAGATCTATCTAGTAATGTGTGTCGTTGTGTTGAGGGTCTATCGAAAACATCATCTCTATATCAAAAAGGCAGGAGTTCTTCAAAGGTAGTGGTAAGGTCTGAGTACATCCTGCCTTCTCGACCTCAGTTGTGGGACTCACTTATAGGATTACATTGGCTATGTTGTTGTTTAAAGATCTATCTCCTATTTTACGTATGTTTTCCATGGAATATAATTATAATATGATTGTTGAAATGGTGGAATACTATGTGATCAAGATTCCTAATAAAGCGAAAAATGTACGTTCTAGCTTTGATGGATAGAGTTACTTGGTAGTTGGTACGTGTTGTTGGTGTGAGGTATTTTGTGAAATTAGTTAATGATAATTAAGATGTGTATCTATTGGGCAATTAATCATGGAATATATGCTTAATTATACAATCTTTGAGCTACTATTAGTAGCATATCAATGACATTACAAGGATTTACAGGTTTTTGATATATAATTTTAAGATCTCATAGTTATATGTTAATCACTATAGGAAGCAGGTCGACCACTTCCAAAATTTGGTGAGTGGGATGTCAATGACCCAGCTTCAGCTGAGGGGTTCACGGTAATCTTTAACAAAGCTAGAAACGAGAAAAGGTCAGGTGGCAAGTCTGACTCGACACCAAAGAGTAACTACAAGCATACAGCAACGCTTGGGAAGCCTCAATCTGTAAGTTCTGGCTGATTCTATCGCTACCAGTTTATGCCATCCATGCCCCAACCTGTGATGGTTCGAGGAAATCATTTCATGAACATCGTGTCTCTACACTAATGTGTTATGCTTTACATAATTATTTGAAGGCATTGTATTCTCAATCTTGGTCCATAACCAACAAGGAAATATCACATCAGTTTCCCTTAAATTATGTTGGTAATTCATCATTTATTGTCATTTTAAAGTAAGAAAATTTGTCAAGATTACGTCTCAATCCTTATATGATGATGTTAGAATATCTCAAGTTGATCGAGGGAGTGGGTTGTTGTACTAACATTTTGTGGTTGAGTTAAGGCCCAAAATATATTTTCTCAACATGGTATCAGATCCAAACTTGTCCCTATTCTCGGTTTACCCAATGTTGGCCTTCCAAGTTAGTTGTACATGCTCCAAATGTCTAGCCTTGCGTATGCATGGGGAGTTAGAATGTCACACATTGGTTGAGGGAGTGCATTGTTGTCTCCTTATATGTTTTTCAACAATTTTCGCCTGTGAGCTAACTTTTGGGTCGCGGTAGGAGCAAGGTCTGTTTCCTCTAAAGACCCACTGGATATAGTTGATACAATTTAAGGTTTGTACTTTTGGCATTTTGCCTGCTATCACTTAGCACTCAAGGAGTCTTGTACCCAAGGGTGTGGCCTTGTCAATGTCGTGAGTTGAGCACCATGAAGTCTCAGGTTTAAATCCCAACAGAGACAAAATACAGTTAATTTCTTCCTATTTATTTTATCTTTGGTGGACAGAGTTACTGGTACTTATTGCTGGTGTGAGGCAACGGTTATCAAAATAAAAAAAAACTCAAGGAGTCTCACAAGTGGGCAAAGGAAGATATACTCCATTTAACTTGTAGATGAAACCAAAGAACATATATAATAGCATGTTCTCCTTTCAATTGTGCATTAACACCACTTGTTACTCTATAACAATTTAATGTTTGATATAGATTTCATATAAATAACCTTGTGGACATGTTGCTTTTTCAGAAGAAATGGTTCTGCTGCTTGCGGTCTGGCGCTGCTGAATGATGAACTCTGTTTGCTCCTAGACACTGCAATGGGACCTGATGGAATAAAACTGTCATTTATAAATAACTGAAATTACAGTTTTTTGCTACCAGAACATATTGCTTCATCTGTGCTTGACTTTTTTCTAATCTCGAGTTTGTTATTGCTACAATTAGTCGTATCTTCCCATTTTCTTACCAAGCCTAAGGAGGGTGGTGTTTGTTGTCATGACTTTTACTTGTTATGTGTTGATGTTTCTCGATTGACATTTCCTTTCAATGAACACGAATATCTGAAGCAATACAGACGTCCAAGCTGTATGCATTCTCAATGAAATCCAATGTCGGATTCAAAATTTGAACACTGTACAGTTTTGAGTTGAGAGAGTGGGTTTTGAAACGTATATCTAACTGTATTTGTACTTGTTTTCGAACATATACAAAATTGGAAGACATTTTAAAAGCTTAACACCGTAGGCAGATGAAGCCTTGTGGTGGACTTTCTCAGCAAAGCATAAATTTTTATGTGTAGAAATTCATCAAAATTGCAACAGATAATATATATGAACTCATAATTTAAAAAGAATACAACGAGTTTAATGCTAAGAACCTTAAAAGGTTGAAACCATCGTGTATAAATCCTGAATTTGTCTCTGTTAACTTAACATCTCACTGTTTTACCACACAAGATGAAGAATCCAAGTTGCCTGCTGCATATCAACTGGAAAAAAAATTATTTGGTTTTTAAACGCGGTCTTTTAACTGATTAACTGTGAAGACGTGGCACTTGATTTGTTTTTCTGCTGAAAAGATAAGGTGTGAACTTCCGTTGTGTCTGAAGGTTAGCTAGCTCCAGCAGGGCAGTCTAAACGCTAACTGTCTGAAGCTTCTTTTCGAAAAGGCGTTGTAGGAGGAAGACCTGAAGGAAGCAGACACCAACAAGGGTAACTGATTCAAGAAGTGCCTTGGTGATTGCTCTTTGGCTCATACCTTCATTCACTGCATTTCCAGCAAGGAAATAGTTAACCCCACTAGGAGTTATATTTGACACTATAAAAGCATCTTCTTATCTTTGAAGAAAATCGATCTTGGTCCTAACTCGACTCAGGTAACTAGATCATGAGATGAGGATTGTCCAAGACCATATAAGGAAACAAAATACTCATATCCTCAACCAACATAGGACTCTAGAACCCCCTCCCCCCAGCCCCCTAAACATAATTGCGACTATTTTGCATTGTTCTCCAATTTTTCCTTTTGTAAAAGAAGAGTTCTTACAGAATTTGAGTTTGTAGCAAGACTAAGGGAAGGATCAAGCTTAAGTACTCAGAGTACATAAATCAATTTGTATTCCTTAACATCAGCATTGAATCCACCACTTGCTTTAGTCTCTGTTTGTGGCTGCGGGCTCAATATTGGATAAACTAAGAATAGGGATGACTTGATTTTGTTTGCACGAGAAGAAAATAGACCTTAGGCATAACTCAAATCTGACTAGCTCATGAAGTGAGGATTATCCATAAAGAGACAATAGTTCATACCGTTCAACCAAAGGTTAAGACGCACACTTGTATGGTCGGGGAGGCTTACTTATATTACAGTTTAGGGGCTTTAGCCTTTTAAGGAAAACGGGTGGATGTGAAGAAGTGAAAGTCATAAGAAAATCATACGTAATGCCTGGCGGGCAGTCTGTGCTTCGAGCCAATGCTGTTCAAACTGTATGTTGTAAAGAGCTGCTTCTAACTTTGATATCTGGTCCAACAATGGATCAATGTGCTCTGTAGGCATTTAGTCGAAAAGATGAAGCAAAACCAAAAGAGAACAAGAAAGAAACTGACAGAGTTCAAGAGGGGTTATTACCATCCTTTGCGTGCTGATCATAGTACGCGTAATGTACAACTTGCACATCGAAATCTAAGGTTTCATGATAAGGAGACTTATTTGTGAAGCAGAACTGGTAAATGCCCTTCTTGTAAGCGACAAACTCGTATTTCTCACTAGTTTTGTCGCGGAAGCCATGAATTAGCTCACCTGACGGCCCCTTTATCTGAAAATTGTAATAGATTGAGAACAATCAGTAACAGAGTACAATGATTGAAAGGGAACAAACAAGTCAAGATAAAATAGAAGAAACAATTCAATCTACATGCTGTCAAACAAGCACCAACCAGCACAAATTATCATTTACTCCTACTGATTTAACAACTATAGTTCAACTTCTATACACCGCCTACCGTATAACTACAAATAACAAATATAATTCAAGCGAAGGAATGAAACCCCGACAACATTTCCCACAACACGTGAAGAAATGCTAGAAGGCACCGGTGCAAACCATTCAAAGTGAGACTCTTGACTAGGACCAAATTTTCTAAACCATCAGCCACCGAATTAGCCTCCCTGTAGATATGAGCAATAGAGACCACACAGTTCCTAGTCAAGATGTAAGATGATCCTTTTCTTTGGCTAGTATCAAGGGTATCAGCAAACGACTAAATACTAATATATTTCAGATGTTTTGAAGGACTATAAGAAATGGTGTTGACGATGATTTTCTTGTGTATGTTTCTTATATGGACCTGTATGTAGTAGATATAATAATATACCCAGTGTATTCCCACAAGTGGAGTCTGGAAAAGGTAAGATGTATGCAAACCTTACCCTTCTATTTCTGAAAGACCCTCGACTCAAGTAAGAACCTGGCGCTCGGCCTTGTTCACCCTTTCAGCTAAGTATCCCTCTTTTTCCTTGAGGGGAGCCGAGATTCAAAATATGTGGGCATTCATCGCCTTAAGGCAATCTATCCAAAGAGCCTACCCTATAATAGATTCAGCTAAAGCTGCGCTTGGAAGATTTCTTTCTCAATCATGAATCCGAGCTTACTACTTGAATCACGAAAGGTGCTTTTCTCACTATCTATTCAATGAAAAATGCTAACTTATGAAATCAACCTAATAAGAACCAAAAATAGAGCATGGAGTCCACTGGCATGAGAATCAAGCGAAGTAGAGAGTCATTTCTGTACATTCAATGTACTCTACGGATAGAGGAATACATAGAGTTGAACATAGTAAATAAGAAATTGAAAGATTTCGTTGAAATTGTTCGTTTGGAAATTTCCCGAAAAGCTAATCATAGGTTCTTCTTTCCATTGGAACAATACGGCCGTTATGCTCATTACTAAATGTATGTTGAAGATGTTCTCAAATAATAAGAATTGGCTACACTAGTCCCATTTTACCATTCAACAAATCATGCTCAAAGCTAGCATTAAAAGTAATTTGTTTACTAATAATGGTGGTTCAAGCCCAACTTGCACTTCGATGAATTTATTGGACAACCAACTACTGTTCACAAGCAGATAAATCTTTAGATGTAGTATTTGTTAAAGTATCAAGATTTGTTATGAGTCAATTAGGAACCATCTAAACTTAGTAACAGAGAAACAAAAAGGCTTAATCTCAGGAATGGTAATAAACTAAGGATCTAAAGGGAAGCCAAATGCATGAAACATTCCCATTTACGTAGAGTTCGGAGAAGGTAGTTGCATCCCAAGACAGTCTACGCTGCCACAAACATTTGCGGCTGATTCAACCACTCGAACACACAACCTATTGGTCACATGGAGACAACTCTACAATTACTCCAAGGCCCCCCTTCCATCAAACTAAGGGTCTACTGCAGCTAATTCATAAAACTGAAATTTGTAACAAATAAATGCATCAACTGTCCCAGTATTTCATATAAACAGTCAGAAATTCATTAACCCGTCCTTGAAAAATCATTTTTCCCATGTTTGGTTGGTCAAAATTTCTGAAAAACATTTTCACTATGAAAACAAGTTCTTTAAAAGCGAGGAAAATGACTTCATCTTCACCCCCACCCCACCTCCCATAGTATTTGTCTAGATTACAACAACAATATACCCAGTGTTATCTCGCAGATAAGATCTGAGGAGGGTAGGGATGTACGCAGACTTTACCCCTACCTTTACGTTGTAGAAAAGTTGTATCTGATAGACCCTCGACTCAAAAGGAAAGACACAACATTGTAAGAAAAAAGACAACAAATTAGCAAGATACAAAACAAATGCTTCAACAGATAGTAGTATACATCATAGAATATGAAACTACGTGATAACTGAATAATACTACTAGGAGGACAATATGAGATGAAGAGTCTAGCCCATCCCCTCTCCCACACAGAAAACGGCCATTCAACTACCTGCTAACCTTCTACCCTAATCCTCAACCTCCGTAACTTCCTATCTAAGGTAGTATCCACATCCATATGTATGACATTGTGCCATCTCCTATCCGAAATTACAAATATTTTTAGGACAATATTTTTTTCACTTATGTACCGAACACAAGAAAATAAGTAGTGTCAAATCATCAACACAACATAAAACATAAAAAGGAGGGAAAACTGTACCATAAGATCAACACCACCCTCATTAGCAGAATGACAAGGAGTGTCAGCTTGAATGACAACAAAGGATACATGAATAGTATCACCTTGAAGATGAACATTGTGAGACAAACATTCTTCTTTGTCTATCACAAATCTAATCCCATAAATTCCTTGCAAAAAATGCACCAATAGCAATAGTACCATCACACTTGACATATTTTCCCATGACCTAATTCTCATCTCTTTGCAATTTCATCAATTAATATAAACCAAAATTAATGAAGGAAAAAAAATAACAATAAGATTCTTGAAAATAGTTATTATCTTCAACAGCCAGACCAGGTTTATAGGTTTTTACAACTGACCATCAATTCTAGGTTTTATTAAAAAAATTTAGTAGAATAGGCCGTTGGTCTCATTTTATAAAAATAAGACAAGACAGAGAGATTTTTTTTTTTTTTAGAAAATGACTATAATTTGGGCCTTATTAACAAGGGAAATTTACATAAATATACTATATTAAGAAAATATTTATCATTTATAGTAATAATATTTTTTTCACTGGACACTTATAATACATTTATAATATAGTTTTAATACAATCTTAATACATATTACCGAGAATAATTTATAAAAATCATATAATATAAATTTTATTCATGAATAATATATTCATCACACACTTTAATACACTAATAATACATTTTATCAATTTCTTACGAAGCATAATATATTTTAAAACACTTTTAATACATTTATATTGCATGCATAATTTACTTTTAATAACAGATATATCATAATATTGTTATGTATTGTTATAGATGGTAATAAATAAAAAGTATCTCTAAAATTAGTAATTATTTATTAAAAAGTGTTCACCCAAGTAATTTTTTCTATTAACAATTTATAGATATAATTTGAATATTTATCATTCATAACAACAATTTGATACATTAGGCAAAAAAGAAAGGCATAATACATAAATATGATCCTTAACTTGGCTTCAACTGACAACTATGACCTCTAACTTTACTAATGCACAAGTAGGCATTTCAACTATCAAAAACTTGAGCAAATAAACACATTCGTCCTACATGGCATCCTACTTGGCAATTTTGTGTCCTATTTGGCATTCTACGTGTATTGTGCCACATAGGACAAGTGTGTCTACTTATTTAATTTTATACAAATTTAAGTACCTACTTATACACACCCAAAGTTGAATGGCATAAATGTGAAATGAGGTCAAGTTAAAGGACATATTTATTTATGTATTATGTCGAAAAGAAAACTTAAAAATCCAAACCTAATATATTCGTCTAATGTAATGTAAGAAGAATCTTAACTAGGTTGGATTTTGCATGTGATATTGATATTATAAGCATTAAAGATAAGTAGAGGAACTCAATAAGATTTTGAGGTCTAAAGCAAAATGTTAAGCCGGAGGTCTTATTTCCCTTTTGGTTTTAAAATTACATATATACATATTTTATTGAAGTTTATTTTTCTAGAATTTTTTAGACTCTAATTTTCTTATAAACCTTTCAATCTTTTCTGAGTATTTTACATAATAGAACTTGATTCAAGGAGTAGACAACTTAATATTGAAATAATTTTTGATACTTCAATATAATTTTGCAATGCTTGAAACCAGAGAAAAAAAGGCACAACATATATAATTACTTTTCTACTATTAAATTAAATACACAACTTTTTTGGGAAATTTATAAAAATTTCACTAGTTTAGGAGGTAATTATTTTGAATATACTATAGTTTGCAATATTAAGAATCTTACCATATTTTGGTGCATCCAAATACATGTATCTCGGGATACATGGGTAAAATTAGGTGTAATTTATTCTGGTACATTGTATCCAAGTGGATTTGCATGTATTTGGAATACATAAACAAATCTCGCTCGCCTCCCTCCCTCGTCACTCTCCTATGTATCTGGTTTCCTAAATACATGTGAATCGCACCAAATACATACAAATACATGTATCTAGTGTGATTTGCATGTATCTGAAATACATGATTATCTTGCTCGCCGCTCTCCCTATTTTTAGTGTATATGGTAGCAAAAATACATATATCTAGGTGTATCTTCTTCTATATATGGTAGAAAACTCTTAATTAGTGGCAAAGTACATAATTATTTGAAAGCATAGGTAGAGTTAGTATATATGATATGGATATATATCTAATAAGATAGTTTCTCCAAAAAGGTTTTAACACAAATATTAACTTATAAATCTATTATAAAAAATGAGCCTCATCTCTCCTCAATTAAAAGTCTTGGGTTAGAGATCTAGAATGGGAAAGAATATTTCAAGGGAGCACTTCCCTCTTTAACGATCGAGAAGTGGTGCGACTCCGAATTAATGGGGTCCACAATATAAATATCTAAATGAGAAACTAAAAAACAATGGGCCCTAAACATTTTTGGGCCTAAAGCCTATGCTTTAGTTGCTTCCCCCTCCTACTCTGAAGAATAAGTTGAATGTATATTATAACAACAATAACCCAGTGAAATCCTACAACGTGGGGTCTGGAAAGGGTAAAGTGTACGCAGACCTTACTCCTATCAAGGTAGGACGGTTGTTTTCGAGAGACCCTCGGCTCAAAAGAAGCATAAAAAGAGGTCAGATAAGGCTAAGAAGTTCAAAGTGTTATGGAAAAGCAAATAACGAAATCGACACAGATAAAATAGAGTAATCAAAGTACAGAAAGTAATAGAAAGATAATAATAGAAGTCAGAGCAAAAGAAATTATAGTGCGCTAATGTGCCTACTAATACGGAAGAATAACGAGACTATGTACTAACTTTCTACCCTAATATGGGTCATTCACACCCTCTTATCTAAGGTCATGTCCTCGGTAAGCTGTAACTGCGTCATGTTCTGTCTAATCACCTCTCCCCAATAACAGAAAGTAATAAGTTGAATGTATATTATTAAGAAAAAATTATCTAAATATATAACTTATTTTATCATATTTTTTAAATTCATTTTTATTTGAAAAATTATAAAAATCTCTACTCTCTCCTATTTTTGGATACATCACTTTATGCAATATATCGAAATATAAGCGGTGTATCGAGACGTTGGTGATGTATCCAAAATCGAGACGCGTTGTATTGGGGTATTGAGCAATGTATCCGAAATTAAGACACGATGTATCTGGACATTTTGAGATATATCCAGATTCCACCAAATTTGAGGAATTTTTGTAATTTGAAAAAGAATAGAGATATGATGTAATTAACTCTTAACACTATGAAATTTGCGTAAAATTCTCTTATTGTTAATTAGAGATTAAGGGCGGAGGTTAAGTATTTGTTAATCTCTAACAGGCTAATAAACTCTACACCTTAAGCTCATTTATTAAAAAAAATATGAATCTAAAGCTTATAGATCTTTAGACACCTTCTGCACAATTCAAGAAAATTATATCTATCACAATAAAAGGTTAATAATGGATTATAAGTTGGCAAAGGACCAAAAATTCTTTTCTAATTGTAAGAATAAAATAAAAGAGAGAAATGTTTCTTAAAAATCAAAAAAGCAAACCAAATCAATCCAAATCGACAAGAATCAAACCAATGGATATGAATTATATTTGGATTGATTTAATTTTAATAATTAAAAAATTGAATAAATTATTTTGATTTTTATTTTACCCAAAAACCGACTCAAACCGAACCATGAACACCCCTAATCATCATTGCATTAATTCATTTTGAGTAACTAAAATTATAGAAATGATTTGTTCAAGTTAACTTATGAGTGATTTTGTCATGGATTGTTTTATACGGGTACTGTCTTTTGTAAATGATTCTTACCTTGAGAAAAATCAAGTTGTGTCATTTTGTAATGTTTAATTTGATATAGTGTGTAATCACTTATAATTGTAAATCTTGACGAACTCAAAATTTTAAAAATGTAAATTCTTTATAAACATTTTGCATATTGGATATTAGGGGTGTACATGGACCGGGTTGGTTCGGATTTTTTACAAATCAAACCAAACCATTTGTGTCGGGTTATTAAATCTATAAACCAAACCAAATCAATAAAAATCGGATTTTTCGATATCAATTTTTCTCGGATTTTTTCGGGTTTTTCGGGTTTCTCGGGTTTTTCGGGTTTCTCGGGTTTTTCGGGTTTTTTCGGATTTTTTCAGGTTTCTCATAGTATCAAATAAAAAGCACAGAGCAGTGCTTCTTAAAAAGAGTTCTAGTACAAAATATCAACATATAAGATAGAGGCACAACACTGTTTGAAGTTTTAACTTTATAATATAACTTTATAAGATAAATTTTTTTTGTATATTATTTAGATGGGTTACTCAAGTCTAAATCTAAATGTAAGAAAGAAAACAAAAATTATGAAAAAATTTTAAAAAATATTTATAAATATTTTATTTATGTATAACATAATTTAAAAGTAGTATATCTATAATCGGGTCGGTTTGGGTTCGGTTTGACTTTTTTTAGTTAAAACCAAACCAATCCTATAATGGTCGGGTTTTTTTTTCAAACACCAAACCAAGTCAAATCAAACCACTAGTCGGATTTTTTTTCCGGTTTGATTCGATTTGTCGGTTTGTCCTGTACAGCCCTATTGGATATACTTGTTCCAACATTTCAAATTAATGTTACGATCAACGTTCAGACCTTTTTATAACTATCATCTTTTATATAATACTTCACTTTATACTATATAGTCATGTTTTTAATGTAATCGATCTTTCATGTTATGTTACAATATCATATAATATATAAGTTCTCTTTACCGCTAAAAGTTGTGGTGAAGTGATAATACTCCGCATTCATTAATCAGAGGTCTTGAGCTCGAGTTCTGAGTATTAAGTCGTCTTTGAAAGAAAACGTTCCACCCCCAATGGGACTTACTGGCTCAAATTCGAATTATTCAGGTCCCAATTTAATTTTCCACCACTAACTTTTACTTTTCATACATATAATATCGTTCTATACAGTATAACAACACTCCGTTATCGTCCAGCGGTTAGGATATCTGGCTTTCACCCAGGAGACCCGGGTTCGATTCCCGGTAACGGAATTTTTTGTTTTTTAGGGAAGTAGAGTTTTTTTTTAAAATGTTTTAAAAGAGTTTATTTTATTTTTGAGTAATAAGAGAAGTTGTTTTATAGAAGTTGAAAAAATAGCTTTTTTTCCTGAGAATTACTTTTGGAACTTTGGTCAAGTTCAAATTGTTACTCTATATTGTCGAAAACAAATCAAATTAATTAACGAACAACAAATTACTACGGTGCAAAACTATTTTGTTAAATTTAAGCTACGCAAATTTTAAAAGTTTGGACAAATTGGAGAGAACCAAAAATGTGTATTAAGGCGGAGAAAACGTATATAAACAACATCAATGAAGACAGATATTTGAGAATTTTACATTACAATTTGCAAAGAATTAATGAATATGAAAAAATAATTTAAGCTATATGCACTTAGTGAAGATTTTTTAGATTACTAATCAAGGGTTTAAGTGTGAAGTGTTGATGTTGAGTATATATATGAATATACTATATAAATGATGGTGATGAGCTTCCTCCGGTGAAGTTATAGAAGTTGTTTTCGATAGACTCTTGGCTCAAGAAAAGCATATCCGAAAAAACAAATAAAAAAGTGAAGAAATCACGTTGAAAACAATTAAGAAAAAAAAGTAGCAACAACAAAATGTGCAACAACTAAAGCCAGCAAAGGAAAACAACATGTAACACTAAAATCGAAGAATAAGATACTAGGAGAGTTATAGTAACAAATCTGATAAGAAAACTAGAGCATACATATTACAGACTAGCCTTCTACCCTAATCAACGACCTTCATATGATGATCTTCCAATTTATGATCATGTCATCGGTAAGCTGCAAGCATGTCATGTCTTATCTAATCATATTAGATCAAGACTTTTTTGGCCTACCTGATATTATCTCCCAACGTATACGGAATACAAAATATATTCCCTTCTATCGTATACGGAAACAATAATTCCTCCTGTAATTGTTCCTTCTCCAAACAAAAACGTACTATAGTACAATTAATTAAATTTTCCCTCACGTTCTCCATCATATAAACAATGCTACGTACTACCAAAGAAATAATAATTTGGAGTGCTTAACCGTACAAATTAAGAAGCAATTTTCTGCTATGGTAACTACTTCCCATCTAATTCGTCAATTATCATGGTTTGTTGTTAGGATTGAGAATTAACGTAGTGCGGAATTTAGCTAAATAATATTATAATGATAATAACAAAGACAATAATAGGTTGAGAATAACGAAAGTAAAACAATGAAAGAATTGAAAAGAACTGTACAATCTTGACTTTTCTTTATTCATTCCTCCAAAAGAGAATATATATGTGATACAATATTGAAATAAGGGAACTAAATATCTCATTAATATGCTACCAAATATACAAAGAATTATATGGTAATTATTTTCCTACAAATATGCTACCAAATATACAAAGATATTATACTGCAATACCCCCCCCCCCTCAAGTTGGAGCATGAGAATCAAAAATGCCCAACTTGAAAAGCAAGAAGTCAAACCGAGTTTTGGTAAAAATGTCTGCCAATTGTGAAGATGTTGAAATGTGCGACGGAGAGATCAAACCATCATTAATTGCATCACGAACAAAGTGACAATCTACCTCAATGTGCTTTGTTTGTTCATGAAAAATCAGATTTTTTGCAATGTGCAAAGCGGACTGACTATCACAAAATAATTTGATCGCCTTGGGATGTTGTATACTTAAACTCAACAACAGACCTTTCAGCCACTTCAACTCACAAGTGACCGCAACCATGGACCTAAATTCAGCTTCTACAGAAGATCTAGAAACTGTGTGTTGCTTCTTTGTCTTTCAAGAGATGGAAGATTAACCTAGAAATAATAGTCAACCTGTCAACGAACGACGAGTAAATGGACAAGACGCCCAATCAGAATCACACCATCCCTGCAAAGTCAACTCACTGTCGGCACGTAATAAAATACCCTATCCTAGGATGCCTTTCAAATAACGGATCACTCGTAAGGCCGCTTCCCAATGTTTAATTCGGGGTTCTTGCATGAATTGAGACAAAATATGAACAACGTATGTCAAGTCCGGTCAAGTGACCCCTAATTATATCAAACAGACGACTAATCTACAGTAGACCTCCGAATCCGATAACAAATCTCCATTTGTAAGACCAAGTTTATGATTTTGCTCAATAGGGAACCCACTTGGATTTGCACCTAACAACCCTGCTTCAGAGACAATATCAAGAGTATACTTGCGTTGACACAAAAACAACCCTAATAAACTACGAGCTACTTCAATACCCAAAAATTATTTGAGAGACCCAAAGTCTTTCATTTTGAAACAATCACTTAAATAGGCTTTGAAAGTTGCAAGTGCAGTGGAATCATTTCCAGAAATAATAAGATCATCAACATAAACCAAGCTATTAATCTAAATATTCCCTCTAGTAAATGTAAAAAGAGAATAATCAGAATAAGATTGTAGGAAACCGTACCATTTCAAAGCAGTCACCAATTTTGCAAACCAACATCTAAGGGCTTGTTTCAACCCATACAGCGATTTGCGCAAACGACACACTAATGTAGGATCTGGACTTTCAAACTCGGGAGGGAGCTTCATATACACCTCCTCATCAAGATTACCATGTAAAAGGGCATTATGAACATCTATTTGGTGAAGTTCTCAATTTTTAGATGCTGCAATGGCTAGGAAGGCTCGAACAGTAGTCATCTTGGCGACTGGAGTAAAAGTGTCATTGTAGTCAATCCCTGCTTGTTGATGATTTCCCAATACAACCAAGAGCGATTTGAGTCGTTCCACATCTCTATTTGACAAAAACTTGGTCTTGTACACCCATTGATTACTAAGTGTTTTCTTACCCAGAGGAAGATGTTTCAAAGTCCATGTATCATTGTCTTCCAATGCACGTATTTCTTCTTTCATTGAATGTCTCCAACCTTCGTGTTTCATGGCTTATTTGAAGGTCTTATAATCCTTACCCAAAATAATAGCTGCAAGAAACTTGCGATAATTTACAGAGAAATTGTCACAATTAATATAGTGTGCCAAAGGATAGGGAGTACCTGAGGATTGATTGTTAATCAAAGTAGTAGGAGACGGACTATTAGCAAAAACTGAGTATGTCACATGATCACGAAGCAAAACAAAGGTATGGTGTTGCTGCCCCCTCCCCTAGCTGCCAGCGGTCATTGGGTTCCCAGCGGGCTGGGTAGTGGCCGTTGGCTGCAGCTCGTCCTGGATGCCAGCAGGCGCTGGTTGGGTTGTTGCTTACGGCTGCTGTCCGGCAGTCTTCGAACTATCAACTTCGCCCCTAAGTCATCTCCGTACACCATAAAATCACCATCGATTTCATCAACCATATCAAAAAAATTAGACGAAATATGAACATCATCTGGAAAAGCAAAAGGAAACACATCCTCAACAAACTTCACATCACGAGAGACAAAAAAAATCCTTCGTATCATAATCAAACAGCCGCCACCCCTTCTTACCAAACGAATATCCCACAAACAAATACTTTCTTCTCCAACTAGCAAATTTGTCACCCTGAGTTGTTTGATTATGAGCAAAGAACAAACACTCAAAGGTACGACTAGGATTGAAAGAATGCGGTTTATTGAATAAAATTTTGAAAGGTGTTTTATTTTGTAAATTGGGTGTGGGGGTACGATTTATGAGATGAGATGCAGCAAGAACACATTCACCCCAGAAAAAAATAGGTAAATTGGCATGAAATCTTAGAGACCTCGCAACATTCAAATTGTTGTAGAGTACCCACACAAGAGGTTTGAAACAGAATACCAGTGGGAGAAAAATAATCAATCAAACAATTAAATTCGATACCATTATCACTTTGTACAACTTTAATTATTTGATTAAATTGGCGATCAACCATAGCAAAAAATCCATAAACATCTGAAACACTTCTGTTTTATGAACCAACAAATAGATCCAGGTAGCTTGGGAAAAATCATCAATAATTGTTTGAAAATAACGAGCTCCACACGACTAAACATATCGATATGGACCCCACAAATCACAATGTATTTTCTCAAATATTTTAGACGTTTTATTATCACTTAAAGGAAATTTATCTCTAGGATGCTTAGCACGTAAATACACTTCACAATCCTTTGCTAAGCTACTCTTATCACTACTAACATGAGGAAGCAACTTAACTACTTTCTCGGAAGGATGCCCCAATCGTCGATGCCACAATTCCAATGTTGACGCTGCTATGACAGTAGACACATGTTGCACCATATTCGGTTTGATAAAACAGTATAGTCCGTCCCTCCTAACTCCCGTTCCAATCATCTCCTTCAGTGTGTCTTGAATAACACATATATAAGAATTAAAAGAGATAATAGTGCGTAAATTATCAGTAAGTTGGGGGACGAAGAATAAGTTGCAACGTAAATAAGGCACATAAAGGACATAATATAAGGTGATTTTATCTGACAGACGAACAGAACCTTCCAAAGAAGCAAGCACCTTTTCACCATTAGGCAAACCAACCGGACAATCAATAGTATGAACATCAAACAACCAAGATTTCTCACCGGTAACATGATGAGTAGCACCGGTGTCAATGATCCAAGAAAAAACATCAAACTTACCATTCAAGTGATTTTCTAGAATTATAGCATTATTAAAATATTCTGTAATAGCCTTCCATTGATCGGAAGTAAAGTCCTGACCCACGGTAGCGGTATTTGATGCAGTTGTTACACAATTTTCCACGGGTGAAGATGTGGAGGTGCTGTCGGGTGTGGAAGTTGTACGCAGCAAGCCACGACCTTGAACAGCGGAAGACAACCTTTCATTCTTTTCAGTCCACCATTCGGGATACCCGACGATGTCATAACATTTACTAACATCATGACCACGCTTCTTGCAATGAGAAGACACCAAAAGCGACCAACACTTTTCAGTCACATGTCCTATCTTCTTGCAATGTGAGAATACAGGACGATCTGTAGAACCACGACCCCGTCCTGCAGTAGCACGAACCATAAATCCAAGAGCCTCGATCGGCGTTGTCTCGGATTCGTGTTTGGCCGTACGAATATGCTCTTCTTGAATCATAAGCTGATAAGCCCTATCAAGACTTGGTAACGGATCTTGAGATAATATATTAGTCTGCAATGAAGAGTAATACTCGGAATACAGAAAATCATGAAGTTTAGATTGCTCACGACGAACCTCATATAAACGACATGTCGTACAACCAGAGCAACAAGTACAAGAAATTAGGGGCTCATGATGATCCAATTCTTGTCATAGAGCATGTAATTTTCCGTAATATATGGAAACCGACATGGTTTTGGTCTGTTCACATTTAGCGAGGAAAGATCGAAGTTGTTGAACGCGTGGTCCATTAGTGTGCATGAACCTCCTTTTAAGGTGATCCCAAAAGGGTTTGACCTCTCTAAATTTTGACAAATAAGATTTGACATCAATATCAATGGTGTTGGTGATCCAAGAGATTAACATTGCATTAATTGCAGTCCAATCGGACTTTGTACAAGGAGGTTGCGGTTCAGTGATAGTGCCGTCCAAGAACTCAAATTTACGTCATGCCTCCAACGCCATTTGTTTGTCGGCTGTCCATTCATCAAAATTGTCGCCCTTGAAATGAGTAGGCGTGATATAGTCCCCGGATCGATCTTGATGATCGAGAAAATAGGGAGAATTAGACTCAATTTTGAGTGGTGGTGGAGGAGGTATGTCGTCACCAGCCATGGAAATTTACGATGAAGAAAAAAAATTTGATTTTGATACCATGAAAAGAACTGTACAATCTTGGCTTCCCTTTATTCATTCTCCCAAGAGAGAATAGATGTGTGATACAATATTGAAATAAGGAAACTAAATATTTACTTAATATGCTACCAAATATACAAAGAATTATATGATAATTATTTTCCTACAAATATGTTACCAAATATACAAAGATATTATACTGCAATAAGAAGACACAAATTTTACATGGTTCGATCGATGTGACCTCTAGTCCACAGGTGGAGAGCTAGGAGGATTTCACTATATCAATAAGAGTAGTGAAAGAAACTATGTTGAAAACAAGTAAGAAAAGAACAAGTAGCAACAACAATACATATGACAACTGAAGCTAGTAAAGGAAATAATGTAACACTAAAATCGAAATATATGACAATATGAGAGTAATAATAACAATACTAAACGTACTACAGTATTACACGATCACCATTTTCCGTCCTCCTCGCCATCATATAAATAACTCCATCTGCCATAACAAGTATGATGATCATAGTGTTGCTCGATGAATTTGCCATCTTTAATCAAGGAATACCATCATTTGCAAACGCATTTGAACCTTAGAAGTGATTTCATAGGAAGTTTTGTGAGTATATCAATAATGAGATCATGGGGAACATGGTTTCTAGGGTTAGGGTTTGATACAAATACTGGATCCATTGGCTTAGTTTGTCCAAATAAGCTGTAGCAAGTCTATTTATAAACATGTTAAGTACAAATCCTATTTAGACATAAATACGATTTTGCTTTCCTACTTCATATATGAATGAATATACTAATCAATACACCAAAAAGACATTACCCATTATTTAATAGAAATCACTTTATTGCTTTATTTTTAGACTCAATTATTAAGTGACAATTAAATTTAATCGCTAAAAAGATCCAATTAATAAAAATTGGGCAAACAACATAAATTCCACTAGTTTAGATCTTATTCACTGTATTTACGATAGTTTGAAATATTACTAGCTTCCTGTGCCACATTTCTTTGGTTGGATACATGTATTTTAACGTGACGGATGCATGTATTCGAGGAAAACAAAGCAGGATACATATTTAATTAAGGACTGTAATTAAAATACTTAATTTCAGGAGAAAATCACTCCTTTAACAACTTTTGAGTATATCTAATATTACAACTTTCAAAAAAATTCATATGAATGAATATACTAAACAATACACCAAAAAGACATTACCAATTATTTCATAGCAGTCACTTTATTGCCTATGGTTTTTATTTTTAGAGTCAATTATTAAGTGACAATTAAATTTAACCGTTAAAAAGATCCAAATAATAAAAATTAGCCTAATAAAATATAAGTTGAAAATCATTTATGGATTTCCACTTTCTCGTGGAATCCTTTTCCTTGTCTTAGCATTCAAGTAATATGCTCACATTAATGTGGAGGGTATTTAAAATTAAGACTCGAGGAGGACTCAAGTGAGTTCGAGTACATGATGAAATTTGAAAACTGTGGTCATTTTTCTTTCATCTGGTGCCTCATTCACTATGAACACTCAATTCATTTTAATAAGAACCAGTTGTTTACAAAGAATCAACAGTAGCATCTCTTCAACTCTAATTTTATCCTAGAGACTCAAAATTTACATGAACTCAACCATCACTCCTGAACACATTGGGAACGAAATCGAGAGGTCAAAAAACAAAAAGGAGAACGCGCTAGACAATTACATATTTCGGATATATATACTGTTAGCCTTTGTCAGTTAGGATGAAAGTGCAAGCTCGGCCCACGCCAAAGAAGACGCCTTGAGCTCTGCAGTGATGGAAGTGTCAATGAAGAGTAATACTCGGAATACAGAAAATCATAAAGTTTAGATTGCTCACGACGAACCTCATATAAACGACATGTCGTACAACCAGAGCAACAAGTACAAAAAATTAGGGGCTCATGATGATCCAATTCTTGCCATAGAGAATGTAATTTTCCGTAATATACGGAAACCGACATGGTTTTGGTCTGTTCACATTTAGCGAGGAAAGATCGAAGTTGTTGAACGCGTGGTCCATTAGTGTGCATGAACCTCCTTTTAAGGTGATCCCAAAAGGGTTTGACCTCTCTAAATTTTGACAAATAAGATTTGACATCAATATTAATGGTGTTGGTGATCCAAGAGATTAACATTGCATTAATTGCAGTCCAATCGGACTTTGTACAAGGAGGTTGCGGTTCAGTGATAGTGCCGTCCAAGAACTCAAATTTACGTCATGCCTCCAACGCCATTTGTTTGTCGGCTGTCCATTCATCAAAATTGTCGCCCTTGAAATGAGTAGGCGTGATATAGTCCCCGGATCGATCTTGATGACCGAGAAAATAGGGAGAATTAGACTCAATTTTGAGTGGTGGTGGAGGAGGTATGTCGTCACCAGCCATGGAAATTTACGATAAGAAAAATATTTTGATTTTGATACCATGAAAAGAACTGTACAATCTTGGCTTCCCTTTATTCATTCTCCCAAGAGAGAATAGATATGTGATACAATATTGAAATAAGGAAACTAAATATTTCCTTAATATGCTACCAAATATACAAAGAATTATATGATAATTATTTTCCTACAAATATGTTACCAAATATACAAAGATATTATACTGCAATAAGAAGACACAAATTTTACATGGTTCGATCGATGTGACCTCTAGTCCACAGGTGGAGAGCTAGGAGGATTTCACTATATCAATAAGAGTAGTGAAAGAAACTATGTTGAAAACAAGTAAGAAAAGAACAAGTAGCAACAACAATACATATGACAACTGAAGCTAGTAAAGGAAATAATGTAACACTAAAATCGAAATATATGACAATATGAGAGTAATAATAACAATACTAAACGTACTACAGTATTACACGATCACCATTTTCCGTCCTCCTCGCCATCATATAAATAACCCCATCTGTCATAACAAGTATGATGATCATAGTGTTGCTCGATGAATTTGCCATCTTTAATCAAGGAATACCATCATTTGCAAACGCATTTGAACCTTAGAAGTGATTTCATAGGAAGTTTTGTGAGTATATCAATAATGAGATCATGGGGAACATGGTTTCTAGGGTTAGGGTTTGATACAAATACTGGATCCATTGGCTTAGTTTGTCCAAATAAGCTGTAGCAAGTCTATTTATAAACATGTTAAGTACAAATCCTATTTAGACATAAATACGATTTTGCTTTCCTACTTCATATATGAATGAATATACTAATCAATACACCAAAAAGACATTACCCATTATTTAATAGAAATCACTTTATTGCTTTATTTTTAGACTCAATTATTAAGTGACAATTAAATTTAATCGCTAAAAAGATCCAATTAATAAAAATTGGGCAAACAACATAAATTCCACTAGTTTAGATCTTATTCACTGTATTTACGATAGTTTGAAATATTACTAGTTTCCTGTGCCACATTTCTTTGGTTGGATACATGTATTTTAACGTGACGGATGCATGTATTCGAGAAATAACAAAGCAGGATACATATTTAATTAAGGACTGTAATTAAAATATTTAATTTCAGGAGAAAATCACTCCTTTAACAACTTTTGAGTATATCTACTATTACAACTTTCAAAAAAATTCATATGAATGAATATACTAAACAATACACCAAAAAGACATTACCAATTATTTCATAGCAGTCACTTTATTGCCTATGGTTTTTATTTTTAGAGTCAATTATTAAGTGACAATTAAATTTAACCGTTAAAAAAATCCAAATAATAAAAATTAGCCTAATAAAATATAAGTTGAAAATCATTTATGGATTTCCACTTTCTCGTGGAATCCTTTTCCTTGTCTTAGCATTCAAGTAATATGCTCACATTAATGTGGAGGGTATTGGAGGAAATCATCTTAATTGACCTTGGACACGATTACTACATTGTCAAAACTTATCCAAAGATAGGACAACCAACGATTAGCCCTGTCTCTTGTTGTTCTTCCATTCCCGACATCAAGTCATGTTGAAAGAGCTTCGGTAGTTACATTTTATGTCTTTGCGGGTGATGCCTGTGTTGAGGTACCCATAGGCATCCCCGTCAAGTAACATTTTTTCGTAGGATACAAGAAATAGAGCATTGTGAAGAATTAGATATATTATGCATAAAATATGGAGTACTGGGTAACACAACAACAAATTGAAGTTGTTTTCAATAGATCCTAAGCTCAAGTGAAGCATATCTTAAAAAACAAGTAAGCGAAAAAATAAAGTAGATGTTGAATACAATTAAGAAAAAAACAAGTAGCAACAACAAAATATACGACAACTGAAGCTAGTACGTAAAGGAAACAACATGTAATACTAAAATCGAAGAATAATTAAACACCAGGAGAGTAATAACTAGACAATACTTGATTACCGACTAATCTTCTACCCTAATCATCGACATCACTATCTTCCTATCTAGGGTGTTGTCTTCGGTAAGTTACATGTGTGTCATATTCTGTCTAATCACCTTACTTCAATACTTCTTCAACCTACCTCCAATCACTCCCTAGACTGCATCTTCTCTTCACGTACCCGAACCATCTGAGACTATAGAGCATTAGGAGAGGACAAAGTTTCCACATAGGCTACAACCTTATTGAATTTAAGTCCTTGTTCAATTCCAGTAACATTAAGTTGTTCCAATTTATGAGTTGTTGAATTATAAGCCACAAATCCAGAGCTAATGTAATTTTTAAACATCATGTATCCATCCTTGATAAAACTCAGAGATCTCAAACAAATGTAGTGATTAGGTAATGGAATTGTCAATATCTTATTCCATGAATTTGTTTTCATCATATACAACCAAAATTCATAATCATAGTGATAATCTCCCAATATTATCCTAGTCAAACAAAGTTTTTCTCCTACATAATCCAAATCATATCTTCTCCCTTCTATTGTATACGGAAAGAATAATTCCTCCTGAAATTGTTCCTTCTCCAAGCAAAAACGTACTATAGTACAATTAACTAAATTATCAGTTATCCCTCCTCGCCGTCATATAAACAACCCCATCTGCCATAGAAATAATAATTTGGGGGCAACAATGCCAATTGATTTCCAAGTGTTACCTTTTGTTGAAAATATATCAATCTCCGGGTGGTCAGCTATGTTACCGTTAGCAAGTCTAAATATTTTGTACTCGTCAATACACGGTAAGTAGCAAAAATTATAAAGAACACCACACTTATTCCAAATTTTTTTATATTAAGTAATTTTACATTTTCCATCGAGTTTTTAAATTACATTTTATGTTATCAGGTCAATATCGTTAAGTGGAGATTTTACATGGCGTAAATTACTACACATAGGATACCACATTTCATTCTGTCAAACAAAAGGGTAGAAGTGAGCCAATAGTATGACATGAAGTGTATTTTTGAACCAGAATATAGTTTAAGGGTATATGTGCTCTATTTCAAATAGTTGAAGGGTAATTTTGGCCCTTTTCCGTTTATTAAATAATACACTAGTAATGTTTACCAATTCATATATTTTTTTTCCTTATAATTATTATTATAATAGAAATGTGAAAAATGCATCCTTACAAGTTGGCTCGAACAAATTAAGAATCTTAACATTACAGTTAAAAATCAACTAAATTGGCAAGATGCTTTCCCATTCTTCCTGTGAAGTATTTGTCTAGCAAGAAATGAGAATTATCACACGAAAGCTAGAAATAGCATTAATGTAATCTCCAGTTTCAGGATTTTAATTAACTTCCAGTTTTTGTATGTTATGATTTATTAACGAAAATCACATTGTTAGATGCCACATCGTCCAGCGGTTAGGATATCTGGTTTTCACCCAAGAGACACGGGTTTGATTCCTGGTAACGGAATTTTTCATTATTATTAAGTTAAATTCTTTTTTTTTGATGGAAAAAAGAACTAATTTTTTTTGCAACATATCTGAAATATTAACATAATTGTTTTTTACTTTATTTCATTTGTTGTTTCGTGTAGTTCGATTATAGTATTATTTTATTGTAGTACTGTTCTGCTATTTTCATTTTGTCTTTTTCTAGATTTTTTTTGTGTCTTGAACCGATAATCTATTGAAAACAACATCTTTACCATTGAGGCAAAAGTAAGATCTGCGTAGATTCTATACCCTCCCATAGATCACTTTGTGGAACTTGATATGTTGTTTTCACTTTATTCAACTATATACAATTCCATTTGCATGTAATCTTCTTGATATCATAAAGTAAGGAAATATAAAACTAAGATTATCATAGAAGTGAAAAATTACAAAGAAAAAATAACAAAAATGCAAATTTAGGGTTATTTTTTCATCATACAATATACAATCAAATAATGATGCATGCATGCATGCCAAAAACACAAATTAATTTATTCAACCAAATACGAAACCAAAACTCAAAATAAATGTTATCAACCAACCACCATTGACATTCATAATCATACCCCCATTATTATTCCTCGAATCCGCCGGTACGTCGCCATCGTTGTCACCGGAGCTCGGCTCTGGCGCCGTATCGTCAGAATTAATAGATTGTGCCTTAAATAATTCACTTGGCTGCAAAACTTTATCAATTTTGTAAACTGCTAATGGCTCTTCATCTAATAAAGTCCCAGTAATTTTTGCTGTAACAATATTTGTGTCCAGTTTTACATTATCTCCATCATTTTGTATAGAAAAATCATATTTATTATTTTTACCTTTTGTTGTTGCCATAGTATTTATAAATCCATTTTTGGACCTTAACATACCTAAAGAATGATAATCTGGTATACCATGGTATAATAACAAAGAAATTTGTCCATTTTTTGTTAAATTTTTGTACTTAGGTAAAAAAGTGTTAACAACTTTATCAATCGGGCAAAACACTGTTAGGCCATTTTCCATAAGATCGATAAATTGTTTCGAAATTTTTGAATTTTGTAAAAGTTTTGCGAATTCTTTGCAACCTTTTTTGGACATTAAATCAATTAAATCAACGTCTGCCGGAGCAGCCACCGGAGCTTCCGCGGCGGTAGATGTTATGATGCTGCTAAGTTGTATGACGGAGATGTTATAAGGAATTTCTTGAACGGATTTGATGAAATTGGCTGAGAAATGACCGTCGTTATCTTCTGTGGCGAACCCTACTTTTTTACCTTTCATGTTCGTAATGTTGACGAACCCTGAAGTTTCAGGAGCCTCACCTGCAGAAGCGCGGATTCAAATTTTTTTTTGAATGAGTTAGTAAAAAAATAAATTCATTATTTGAAAATATGAATGAAAATTAGTAGTGCACTAATGCTAATATTTATTAATTATAGCCTTAACTTAAAAATATAAAGTAGGTTCAATTAAATCTAGAGGTAACAAAATCAAAGTCATGTTTTAATAATTCACTCAAAGAACTCTAGTTTAATAGGTTAAGTTATGATTTGTTTGTTGACTTGAAATGAAGGCTTTAACAGAAATGATCCATTAAACTATTGGGTCGATACGATAAATGCAACCCAAAAATTGTAGAGGTAGAAAATTATGTAAATTTTTAAGAACTTTAGCAAATTAAATAAGTTGGGAGAAAATAAAATAAAATTTCACATATATTTCAAAAGAAAAATAACAAAAGAGGGAAGGTTGGTTTATATATGGTGGGTTGAATTGTGATCCATTTTTAATTTAATCAATTTTGACCAAAGCAGCTTTTTTCCTTTTCTTTCCCTGTAATTGAAAAATACTGTCATGTACTTTAAATTTTGCAAGTGAAACTCGAGAATATTATTATGAGTTTGATCACTTGTGAAATTTATAATGATTAATTTTCAATTACTGAGGCTAAAAACTTACTATTTGTGAATTTTATCCCGAATATATATATATATATATATATATATATATATATATATATATATATTGTTTTGACCTGTTCAAATTTAACCTGACCTACCAACTTGTAATTTCAATCTTACCTGTAGCTTGGAAAAGGGTGGCAGTGAGGGTTGTTCCCTTAGTAATTCTATGAAGTTGCTTGGAACCAAAGTAATCTGCAAAAACATGAAGAGACAGGACATTCTTGAGAGTATAAATGGACATGTGTTTATCAAGAAGATCATCCATGGCGGCGTTATCCACCACGCAAACGGTGATGGTTTGGCGGCGGTTGATCTCGGAAGCTAAGTGAGTAAGGGTTAAATAACGGTTAAAGGTTGAGAATTCAGGGTGTTTTGCGAGTATACTCGTGATATTGTGGGCGGAGGAGGTGATGGTGATGGTGAGAAATAGTAAGACTAATAGAGAAAAGGAGGGTTTCTCCGACGAGAGAGACATTTTCCTGTGATAGATCGGTGATGAATTACGTATTTGAATAGAAGTGTGGAAAATATAAGAGGAGAAATATGAGTCTTTAGTAAAGAGGGGATATATAGAGAGAGAGATGGAATATGAGGTGTGTTCTATAGTAAGTGTTGTTTTTTCTCTTTTTGAAACTTTTAATATAGTTGATTAGATTATATTAAATCAACTTAATATTTTAAAAATATTAATATTCAAAAATTAATAAAATACTACAAGTAGCAATTCCTATTATATATGTCAATATGATAAGAAGCACATATTTAAATATTAATTAAAATTTATGTAGTTTGAATATCGAAAAACAAGAAATTACGGATAATATGGAACATAGGGAGTACTCTACTAGCTATGTTATGGAATTAGTTGTGCCAATTGAGTTATATTCACAACATTGTAACTGGTTATGGTAAATTAGCCTACCTATAACTTGTAACCTAAGAAATAAAGTAAATAACTGCTTAAAATATAGTATTAATTAATATTGTAAATTTATATATTTTTTCGACTAAGACTAAGAACTTTTAGAAAATTTATTTGTCAGAAACCAAGAAAAATACAGAGAATATAATTCAAATTGAAATGTGTGTAAAAGTAGCTAGCTAGTCATTAGTCAACTGTTGTTACAAACTGAATAAAGATTATTAATTTGGGGTGGTTTCAAATATATATATATATATATATATATACACAATAATAAAGTAATTAATTTATAATAAATATAGTTATATTTTATTTATATAAAAAAAAGGCAAAAATCATAAAAAAACATACAATGACTATACAATATAGTTTGTCAAAAGTCATAAAAAAAACATACAATTACTATACAATATAACTTATCTATACACTAATTATACATTATGATACATTCAAAAAACTGGATATAACGACTACACATGAAATATACACTGAGTATACATGAAGTATACACCGATTATTCAATCTCGATGAACCCAAAAATCACCTCTAAACAGTCTCAAAATGTAGATATGAAATCCTCTCATTGTTTCAAGTCTTTTATATATAATTCGCTCGAAACGATTCACGTTTGCGTGTATCAATTTTTTTTTAAAAAGGAAAAAACTGAAAGAAGAAGAAGAAAAACTGGCAGCAGAACACAACAACAACGAAGGTGGAGAAGAAATTGGCCATTCTTGTGGTAATTGAAATGAACGAATGGTCATTTGATGTAGTTATTCCTATTAATTATACTTAATCTAGATCCACGTTCTGATTATATATTCTCATGCGTTTTACTAACTATGCTTCTAATTTCTATTTTAGTAAACTACGTAGTACTCTTCATTAAAATCTCAAACCTCCCAAAAACAATTAATCAAAATGATCCAGAATTAGTTGAGTTGAATAATATGGATAATCACCTAATGCTATGTTTTTTTAAAAAAAAATAATGTGGATGGTGAATTAGCCCAATCATCGTTAGATCTAATGTCATTTTCAGGATTTTCATGAGAGTAGTTATATCTTTGATAATTATATATATTTAAAGGCGTTAATTAGTAAGTAGTATCACAAATTGACAAAGTAGAAAACTATTTATTAATTTCAAAATTGATATTTATGTGAAAAGGGCTTTTCATAGAAATTTGTCATATAAATGAAATAGATTTGTCATTTTAGAATTAGTCAAGATAGATGATAAAATATTCTTATGACTAACATCAACTTTATTAACTAACTAATTTGTTAATTCACACTCATCTTGGGCTCCCTTTAGGAGAATAATATTTTCATTTTTCATGGGAAATATTTTTCTATATAATAAATGATTGTTTTTCTTATTTTTAGTTGTTTGGATAAGTAAGAAAAAAATAATATCACTAGAATTAACATTTATTTATAATTAATTAGGCAAACGCTATGACTTATGACGTAATTACAACAAAAGAGATCTTTCGTAAGTGGATTTTTCTTTAGTAATAATATTTATTACCGCAATTAGCAAAGTATTACCCCACTTTTTCGGAGAACAATGTTCATATATGTTCTTTATTTGTTTATTTAAGTTAGGTTGGATTAGTTAGAATAATATTGGTAGAAGCATTTTTTATACACCTAAATTTTCTGATTAAAAAAAAAAGAAAGTAAACATTACTTGAACATAAGGACATTTAACTAATAAAGTCGAATATTGTATGCTCCTTTCACACTATAACTACTAATTAAAATAAACAAAAACATGAAATTAATACTAATTAATCAAAAGTTGAAACAAAAAAAAAAGCTGCTTTTCTTTTCCCAAATATCTACCTATAAAGATGGTGGAAATCACCTTGACTTATAATTTAATGATACTGGTGAGAGTTTTTCGCACAATAGATGTGAGTTCTATTCCCTCTACGCGTTTCTCTTCCAGCTTAATTTTCCTTATATTTTGGTGATAGTACATGTAGCTTCGCCATCATCCGCGCCATTTTTAAGCATTCAGGAGATGCCTAACAAGAATTAGGTGATTGTCTCCATTTTTCGTATGTATTAGCCTATGAATTTTTTGATAAGCTTGCTTACGGACATAATTTTTGCAAAAACTTTACAGGATCTTCCGTAATGACATGGGGTGACAGTATGTGTAGTCTCGCCATGATCCACGCCATTGTTTTAGCATTTAGGGACCACTCAAAAGGAATTAGGTGTTTTCTCAGTTTTTGGTGTTGTGTGTTAGTCCATTAATTTTTTAATGAATTTACTTTTAGCCAGTTTTTTTGCAAAAACTTTATAAGACCCTCCGTAATGTCCTAGGGTTACAATACGTATAGTCTCACCATTCTTCATGTCATTTTTAGGATTTTAGAGGCAACTCAACAAAAATTAGGAGATTTACTCAATTTTTCATTGTGTGAGCCCATGAATTTTTTGGTGAACAAGTTTTCAGACATTCGTTTTAGAAAATTTTACAGGACCTTCTGTAATAACCTAGGATAATAAAACATGTAGTCTCGCCATGATTCACACTATTTGTTTTAGCATTTACGGGTCACTCAACAAAAATTAGGTGATTTTTCTCAATTTTCCGTGTGTTAGCCCATGAATATTTTGGTAAACTAGCTTTCGGACATTTTTTTAAAATACTTTACAAGACCTTCCGTAATGACCTTGGGTAACAGTAAGTGTAGCCTTCCCATGATCCACGCCATTTTTTAGCATTTAGGACCACTCAATAGGAATTATGCGATTTTTTGAGTTTTTCATGTGTGTTAGCTTATTAATCTTTTAGTGAACTGGCTTCGAGCATTTTTTTAAAAAAAGAATTTACAGGACCTTCCATAATGACCTAGGATAACAGTATGTGTAGCCTCTCCATGATCCAAACCATTATTTTAGCATATAGAGGTCACACAATAAAAATTAGGCGATTTTTTCACTTTTTCATGTGTCATGTATGTTAGCGCGTGAATTTTTTAGTGAACTGGCTTTCGAAAAAAAAATTTGCAAAACTTTATAGGACCCTCTGCACTGACTTGGGTAAGAGTACGTGAAGTCTCGTCATAATCTATAATTGTTTTAGCATTTACGAGTCACCCAACAGGAATTGGGCGATTTTCTCAATTTTTCGAGTATGTTAGCAATGAATTTTATAGTGACCTGATTTTCGGGCATTTTGTTAAAAAAAATAAATTACAAGACCCTTCGTAATGACCTAGGATAACAGTAAGTGTAGTCTCTCCATGATCCACACTTTTTTTAGCATTTAGGAGCCACTCTATAGAAATTAGTCAATTTTCTCAATCTTTTTTTGAAAAAACTTTACAGGATCCTACGTAATGACCTGGGTAATAATATGTGTAGCCTCAGCATGATCCACACTATTATTTTGGCATTTAGGGACCACTCAACATTAATTATGCAATTTTCTCAGTTTTGGCATTTAAGTTGAACTGGCTTTCGAGCATATTTTTTTTGCAAAAACCTTTCGGAATCCTCCGGAGTGACCTTGGGTAACATTACGTGTATCCTTTTCATGATCCACACCATTTTTTACCATGTAGGGGCAATCAACAAGAATTAGGCGATTTTCTTAGTTTTTCGTGTGTGTTAGCCCATTAATTTTTTAATAAACTCGCTTTTAGGCAAAAAATTTTGCAAGAACTTTACAGGACCCTTCGTGATGACCTTGGGTAACAGTACATATAGCCTCTTCATGATCCATACCATATGTACGTGTAGTCTCTCCATGATTAACTCCATTTTTTAGAATTTAGGGGACACTCATTAAAAAGTATGAGATTTTCTCAATTTTTCATGTGTTAGTCCATTAATTTTTGGTCAATTGGCTTATGGCTGTTTTTTGCATAAACTTTAAAGTATCCTCCGTAATGATCAAGGAAAATAGTATGTGTAGCTTCACTATTATCCGCACTATTTTTTAACATTTATGGGTCACTCAATAGAAATTATGCAATTTTCTCGATTTTTGTATATGTTAGCCCATTAATTTTTTGGTGAACTGACTTTTTCGTATTATTTTTGTATAAACTTTATAGAACTCTCTGTAATGACCTATGAAATAGTACATACATCTTCTCCATGATCCACGTCATTTTTTATCATTTAGGGGTCACTTAACAAAATTAGATGATTTTCTTAGTTTATCGTACGTACGTGTTAAACCATGATTTTTTTGATGAAATAGTTTATTGGCATTTTCTTGTAAAAACATTACAGGACCCTCCGTAATGACCTGGTTAACAGTAAGTGTTGTCTCAATATGATTCACACCATATTTTTAGCATTTAAGGTCCTCTCAACAAGAATTAGGTGATTTTCTCTTCTTTTTTGTGTGTTTACCCAAAACAAAATTTGGTGAACCGACTTTTGGAGTATTTTTGCAAAAACAAAACTTTACAGGAACTTCTGTAATGATTTGGGGTAACTGTACGTGTAGTCTTACCATGATCCAAGTCATTTTTTAGAATTTAGAGTCCACTAAACAGGAATTAGGCGATTTTTTCTGTTTTTTTTATATGTGTTAGCCCATTAATTTTTTGATAAACTTGTCTTCGAGTATTTTTTCGCCAAAACTTTACAAGATCATCCGTAATAACTTGGGGTAACAGTACGTGTAGTCTCGTCATTTCCCGTGCCTTTTTTTAGATTTTCGGGGTCACTCAATAGAAAATAGGCGATTGTTTTAGTTTTTTTTTATATGTGTTGGCCCATTAATTTTTTGATGAACTTGTCTTCGAGTATTTTTTTTGCCAAAACTTTACAAGACCATCCGTAATAACTTGGGGTAACAGTATGTGTAGTCTCGTAATTTCCTGCGCCATTTTTTAGATTTTCGGAGTCACTCAATAGAAAATAGGCGATTTTCTCAATTTTTCATTGTGTTATTCAATTAATTTTTTGGTGAACTTGCTTTCAGAATTTTTTTCGAGAAAACTTTATAGCACCCTCTATGATGATCTAGGGTAATAGTACATGTAACCTCGTCATGATTCACACTATTTTTTAAATATTTACGGGCCACTCAATAGGAAGTAGATAATTTTTTCAATTTTTCGTATGTGTTAGCCCATTAATTTTTTGGTGAATTGACTTTCGGGAATTTTTTTGCAAAAAACTTTACAAGAGCCTCTATAATGACCTGGGGTAACAGTACGTGTAGCCTCTCTATAATTCACGTCATTTTACCTTTTGCATCTTTTCATTTGAAAGGAAATATAGTTGAATAATATAGTGTTAGGTCCTCATGTAGCATTTAGGGGCTACTCAACAGGAATTAGGTGATTTTTTTAGTTTTTTTTGTGTGATCTCATGAATTTTTAGGTGAACTAACTTTCACGCATTATTTATGCAGAAACTTTCAGAACCCTCCGTAATGACCAGGGGAAACATACGTATAACCTCACTATGATCCACACCATTTTTTAGCATTTAGAGGCAATCAATAGGAACTAGGCGATTTTCTCTATTTTTCATGTGTGTTAGCCAATTAATTATTTGGTGAACTGGCTTTCAGACATTTTTTTGCAGAAACATTATTGTACCCTTTGTAATAACCTAAATTAACAATATGTGTAGCCTTATCATGATCCACGCCTTTTTTTAGCATTTTGGGGTCACTCAATAGGATTAGATGATTTTCTTAATTTTTCGTGTGTGATAGCTCATGAAATATTTGGTGAACAGCCTTTCGGACATTTATTTTTTGCAAAAACTTTACAGGACCCTCCCTAAGGATCTAGGGTAACAGCAAATGTAGTATCCCTATGATGTACGCCATTTCTTTAGCATTTAGAGAGGTATTTAATTGAAAATTAGGTGATTTTCTTAGTTTTTTGTATAGGTTGGCCGTTTAATTTTTTTGGTGAACTGACTTATGGACATTGTTTTTTGCAAAAACTTTACAAGACCATCCGTAATGACCACGGGTAACAAAATGTGTAACCTCGCCATGATCCATACCATTTTCTTAGTATTTAAGGCCACTCAACATGAATTGGATGATTTTTTTAATTTTTTTGTGTATTAACCCAAGAATTGTTTAGTGAACTTACTTTCAAGCATTTTTTGTAAAAACTTTACACGACCCTCCGTAATGATCTGGGGTAAAAGTTAGTGTAGCCTTGCTATGATTCGACCTTTTTTAGCATTTAGGTGTCACTCAATTAGAATTATGCAATTTTTTAGTTTTCGTGTGTGTTAACTTATAATTTTATGGTGAACTAGTCTTTAATTATTTATTTTGTAAAATTTTTACAGGACCCTTCGTAATAAGTTGGAGTAATAATATGTGTAGTCTCGCCATGATTTACGCCATTTTTTTATCATTTAGGAGTTGCTCATTAGAAATTAGGTGCTTTTCTCAGTTTTTCGTGTGTTAGTCTATAAAATTTTTGGTGAACTGACTTTCAAGCATTTCTTTTGTAAAAACTTTATAGGACCCTCCGTAATGACCAAGGATAATAGTACTTGTATCCTCGCAATGATCCACACCATTATTAAGCATTTAGGGGCCACTCCACGAGACCCACCATAATGACCTAGGGTAAAAATACATGTAGCCTCGCCATTAGTCACGCCATTTTTTTTTAGTATTTAGGGCAATTCAATAGGAATTAAGTGATTTTCTAAGTTTTTCGTGTGTGTTAACCTATGAATTTTTTGGTAAACTGACTTTTGGGCATTTCTTTTGAAATAACTGTACAGGATCCTTCGTAATAACCTGGGTAATAATATGTGCAGTCTCTCCATGATCTACTTTTTTTTAGCATTTAGGGTCACTCAACATGAATTAGGCGATTTCTCAATTTTTCATATGTGTAACATATGAATTTTGGGTGAACTGGCTTTCAAGCATTTTTTTGCAAAAACTTTACAAGACCCTCCGTAGTGATTTGGGTTCAGTATGTGCAACCTCATCATGATTCACGCTTTTTTTAACATTAAGGGCCATAAATTAGGCGACTTTTTTAGTTTTTCGCGTGTATTAGCTCATGAAGTTATTGATGAATAGACTTTCAGATATATTTTTTTTGCAAAAGCTTTATAGGACCCGCAGTAATGACCTAGGTAACAACACATGTAGTTATCCACGCCATTATTTTTTATCATTTAGGGGTCATTCAACAAGAATTAGGAAACTTTCTAAATTTTTGTGTGTGTGTTAGCCCATTAATTTTTTGGTGAATTGACTTGTAGACATATTTATTGAAACTTATTTATAGGATACTCCATAATAACCTGATGTAATAATATGTATATCCTCGCCATAATCCACCCATGAATATTTTGTTCAACTGACTTTTAAGCATTTTTCTTGTAAAAACTTTACAAGTGCATCCGTAATTACCTAGGGTATAAGTACGTGTAGCCTCTCCTTGGGTCACGCCATTTATTTAGCATTTAAGGCCTACACAGTAGAAATTAGGCGATTTTCTCATTTTTTGTGTGTAACGCATATGAATTTTTTAGTGAACTGAATTTCAGGCATTTTTTTCGAAAAACTTTACAGGATTCTCCGCAGTGACTTGGGGTAACAGTATGTGTGGCATTTCCATGATCCACACCACTGTTATAGTATTTTGGGGCCACTCAACAAGAATTAGGCGATTTTCTCTATTTTTCATTTGTTACACTTTTGGGCATTTTTTTGTCAAAAATTTTACACAACCCTCCGTAATGACCTAGTGTAATAATAAGTGTAGTCGCTCAATAGTCTATGCTTTTTTTTAGAATTTAGGAGCAACTCAACAGGAATTAAGTGATTTTTTCTGTTTTTCGTGTGTTTTAGCTCATTAAATTTTTGTGAACTATCTTTTGGTCATAATTTTTGCAAAAACTTTCTCCGTAGTGACCTATAAATATTATGTGTAGTCTCAACATGTTCTACGCCATTATTTTAGCATTTAGGGTCACTCAACAGGAATTAGGCAATTTTTTTAATTTTTAGTGTGTTAGTCCATGAATATTTTGGTTAATTGACTTTCAGACACTCCATAATAACCTCAAGTAACACTACGTGTAGCGTCGTCATCATCCACGCTAATATTTTAACATTTAGGGGAAACTCAATAGAAACTAGGCAATTTTCTCAATTTTTCATATGTGTTGGCTATGAATATTTTGATAAACTAGCATTCGGGTATTCTTTTGCACAAACTTTATCAGGCCCTCTCTAATGACCTAGGTAATAGTATATATAACCTTGCCATGATCTACATCATTTTTTTTTATTTAGGGTCACTCAATTAGAATTAGAAGATTTTCTCAGTTTTTCATGTGTGTTAGCCTATGAAATTTTTTGAAAACTGTCCTTGAGACATTTTATTTACAAAAACTTTGTCATGACCTGCAATAATAGTACGTGTAGCCTCGCCATGATTCATACCATTAGCATTTAGGAGTTGCTCAACAGAAATTAAGCGATTTTCCTAGTTTTCGTGGGTGTAAGCCCATGAATTTTTGGTGAAATGGTTTTCGAGTAGTTTTTTTGCAAAATCTTTATGGGACTCTCTATGATGACCTGATGTAATAGTAAGTGTAGTCTTTCCATGATCTACATCATTGTTTTAATATTTAGGGGTTACTCAATAGATATTAGGTGATTTTCTCAATTTTTCGTGTGTGTTAACCTATAATTTTTTTTGGTGACTGCCTTTTGGGCATTTCTTTTGCAAAAACATTACAGGTCCCAAAGTAATGAACTGGGTTAATAGTACATGTAACTTCGCCAAGATCCACTCTATATTTTAGCATTAGGTTCTACTTAATAGGAAATAGACAATTTTATCAGTTTTTCGTGTGTTAGCTCATTAATATTTTGGTAAACAGGCTTTGGGATTTTTTTCACAAAAAATTTACAAGCCCTTTGTAATGACCTTGGGTAATAGTATGTATATCCTCTCCATTATCCATGTCATTTTTTAGCATTTACGGACCACTCAATAAGAATTAGATGATTTTAATTTCTTAATTTTTCGTGTATGTTATCCATTAATATTTGATTAATTGGCTGTGGGGCATTTTAATTTGCTAAAACTTTACAAGACCCTAGTGACTAGGGGATTAAGCGATTTTTTCAATTTTTAGTGAGTGTTAGCCCATAATTTTTTTGGTGAACTGGCTTTCTGATATTTTTTTGCAAAAATTTTATAGGACCGTCCGTAATAATCTAAGTTAATAGTACGTGTAGCCTCATCATGATCCACGCCATTTATTTATGGGCTATTCAACAAAAATTAGATGATTTTCTTAGTTTTTTCATGTAGGTTTGTCCAAATTTTTTTTTTGATGAACTGGATTTCGAACTCTTTTTTTGCAAAAACATTACAGGTCCCTCCGTAATAACCTAGGGTAACAGTACGCGTAACCTCATCCAGATCCACTCTATTTTTTTAGTATTTAGGGCTACTCAACAAGAATTACATAATTTTATTAATTTTTCGTGTGTTTTAGCCCATGATTTTTTTGACGAACTAGTTTTCACCCATTGTTTTTGCAACATCTTTATAGTACCGTCCGTAATGACATGGGATAATAGTACATGTAGCCTCGTCATAATACACACAATTTTTTTAGCATTTAGGGGTCTCTAAACATTAATTTTGCGATTTTCTCAATTTTTTGTATACGTTAAACAATGAATTTTTTGGTGAACTAGCTTTCGGATATTTTTGGGGGAAAAACTTTATAGAACCCTTCGTAATGACCTGCGGTAACAGTATGTGTAGTCTTTCTATGATCCACACCATTTTTTTTAGCATTTAGGGGCCACTGAACAGGAATCAGACGATTTTCTCAATGTGTGTTAGCCTATGAATTTTGTGTTGGACTCGCTTTTGGGCATTTTTTGCAAAAATTGTATAGGACCCCGAGTAATGAACTAGGAAACTGTACGTGTAGACTCGTCATAATCCACGCAATTGTTTTAAATATTTAGGGGTCACTCAACAGAAATTATATGATTTTCTCAGTTTTTTGTGTGTGTTAGCCCATCAATTTTTTGGTGAACTAGCTTTTGAATTTTTTTAAAATTTTTTTAGGACTCTCCGTAATGACTTAAGGTAATAGTACATGTAGTCTCTCCATGATCTATACTATTTTTTTAGCATTAAAAGGTCATTCAATAGGAATTGGGCGATTTTTTCAGTTTTTCTTGTGTGTTAGTCCATGAATTTTTTGGTGAACTGTCTTTCTAGCATATTTGTTTTGCAAAAAAATTATAGGATCCTCCATAATGACCTGAGGTAACAATACGTGTAGTCTCACCATGATCCACGCCATTTTTTTAGCATTTCGGGGCCACTCGCTTTGAACCCCTTTTTTTATTAAAAAAAACTTTATAGGACCCTCCGTAAGATTTATGGTAACAGTACTTGTAGCCTAATAGGACCCTTCGTAATGACTTGTGTTAATAATACATGTTGCCTAATAGAACCCTTCGTTATGACTTATGGTAACAGTACTGTAACCTAGTAATGATCCACACTATACTTTTATTTTTGATAGTTTATAATGTTTATGGTCAAATTCAACTTTAATATTTAAATTTCATTTTTTTATAACTCTAAAAAACTATTTCTTTCAAATACTCACAATTACATCCCCTTAGTCTTTGAATTCCTTATTTCACCTCCGATATCTTTTGTAAATAGAATATATGAATGGAGTAATTAACACTTCAAAAAGCTAATTTACCGTAAAATGAACAAAGTGAAACAATAAGGTGTGAAAACAAAATAAAGAGAAATAAATTGTTGCCAAAAATAAGAGGTCGCGTCCATGTGTTAAAGAAAAGAATAAATACAAAGAAAACTTAAAAAATAAAAAAATAAAAAAATAAAATAGAGGTAAAAGGATGGGGCCACATGCATAGGAAATTAAGCAAAACTTTTGGCTAGAGCAAAGGTAAAAAACAAGGAAGATAGCCTAATTTTTATGTCCAATAATTAAAAGTCTCCCACCATTCAATATTAAGTAAATTTTTAAGAGATTTTTCATTGTTCAAAATAATTAAATTGTTTAAAGTTCAAGATAGATATTTGAAAATTTTTTTATATTTGTCCTTTTATTTATTGAAGTTTTATATTTTCTAGAAAATAAATCACACTACTTGCAAAGTTATATTTATGATTTTATAAAGAGAAATAGTAGAAAGTATGGTTCAAATTATGTCCTTAAATATTTTTCTTAATATGTGTGTATTGTCTCATAAATTCACTTAATATGGAACGGATGGAGTAATATTTAAGCATAACAATGATAAAATATCCAAATTACCTAGTAGAATTCTTATAGGTTCTACTAGGAGTGTCAAATATATGAGTTGGGTTGAATTTGAAAATGTCAGAATAGATTGAGTTAATAAATGAGTGAGTCATTGACCTAGTATTTTTTGGGCTAAGAACTAAAACGAATTAAATTGAAATGAGCTAAAATTGAGTCATAACCTTATATTATGTCTATAAAAATATATCAAATAAATAAATATTTTTTAAAAATGTTTAGAATTTTTTTTTGATGATCAATCTGGGTTATATATCAATTCAAATAAAAAATTATAAAATATCAAAGAAAAACTAATATGATTATAACACTTCAGATAAATTTTAGCCTTTTTATAATATTGAAATAGCCAGAAAATGTCCTATTCTTAACATTATCCACAAATGTCTAGTAGCAGTCAACTTCATATAGTAATATATTTCTGCAGTTCTTTCCTTTTAACAGAAAAACCTAACTGCAGCTATGTACTATTTTTATTTTTGTAAAAAAAATATTTTCTGTTTATTTGATATTCACATTAAATTTAAATTTACACATTTATAAGACTCATTTTTAGGGGAAGGTTTTTTTCATTTAATTATAGATGCTTTCGTCTTGGGCGTGGGTGGGATTCCTAGATCTAGTGGCCGGTGAATCACTGATCAAAGAACAGATTTTTGAGAGATTCTTCATTTTATTAGCAGTAATGTTTTTGGCTGTCTTGTAGCTCTTCATAAATAAATTATAGATAAATTTTATTGAAAAACATATATAAGATATTTAAAATTGTTCATAATAAATAATATATTATTTATGTATAATTAAATATATATATATATATCGCTTCGATTCGGTTATTTCTTTGATTTTTTTAATAAAATCAAAACCAAATCAAATATTATCAGTTTTAAAAAATGTAAAATCAAACCAAACCAAACTAAATCCAAATTAAAATCAATTTATTTAATCGGTTTGGTTTGATTTTTTGATTTGAATCGATTTTCATCCAAACCGTGAACACCCCTAGTAATTACTACTTCCTGCTTTCAATTTATTTGTCTTACTTTTTGTTTTAGTTGATTTATAAGAAAATATCTCTTTAAAAATTAAAAAAAAATTGTAACGGAGAGAGTATTGGCTTTCAACATCATCCCAAAGTACCTCAGCACTTCATCGTTGATGATCATCTAAGTGCTTTTGATACTCAACATCCACTCTTTTGATATAGGTCAAAATATTATTCAATATTTATGTAATTTAAATATCGAAAAATAAAACGTAATAAGTATTTTGAGATAAAGAGAATATAAATCTTGAATTGAGACAGTAAATTCAACTAGTTTGCTAATTTTTAAGGTGTTACAATAGTGGTTGATTGTTCCTTCGACGACATCCAATAAGAAAGATCAAAAAATAGTGACGGATTCAAAATCTTGCTATGAACCTTAGCTTGAACTAAGATGCACATCAACTCTATTTATACTAGTCGTTTTTATACAAAAATTTCAACTAAATAAAGCATTTTACCAAACTTACAAATACCACAATATCAACAATAACGACAACTTCAATATAATCTACGAGTAAAATCTGAAGAAAGTAAAGCGCTTGCTCTGAATCTTGAGCTAAGGTGTACATCAACTCTATTTATACGAGTGTTTCTTACACACAAAATTCAGCTAAATACTACATTCTATCAAACTTGTGAATACAACAACACATCCAATATAATCACAAGTGAAATTTGGATAAAGTAGAATGTTCATTGTGAATCTTGAGCTAACATGTACATCCGGTGGCGGAACCAGGATTTTTAATAAGGGAGTTCAAAATCTGAAAAAGTAGACACACGAACTAGGAAAAGGAGGTTCAACATCTACTATTTATACATAAAAAATATTTTAACCATGTATAAATAGTATAATTTTTCACCGAAAGAGATTCGAATGAACCCCTGAACATCATGTGGGTCCGCCACTGTGTACATCAACCATATTTATACTAGTGTTTTTAACACACAAAATTCAAGTTAAAGTGTGCATACACTCAATTTATTCTAGTGTTTTTTACACACAAAATTCAATTAAATATTGCATTCTACCAAACTCGTGAACATAATAACAATAATATATTTAATATAATTTTATAAATAAAATCTAGAAAGAAAAATGATAAAGTATATGCAAATATTGTACAGTCAAACATGTCATTTAACTTTGCCATTAAATTAGAGGTGGGGTTTGAGGTGGCAATTTCCAAAAGCAACCTCAACAACAATAAGTTAAAAATAAAGATATGTTAGGAAATAGCAAGTCGATGTTCCACTTTATAAAGTGGGACCAACAAATGCAAATTAAATTTGATTTTTCCTTCCACTTTTCTTCTCACTCCCCTTTGTCCCACATACGTTGTGTTCTTACTCTAGCTATAAATTCCAGTTTCTAGCAATGAAAAATATTTGCAGATACGTTTCATCTTCTGCTCCTCTTTCTTTCCTACTCTCTTTTCCTTCTTAATTTGTCAAGTTAGTTTATTTTATAACACGTTATGAGCATGAAACTCTAATTTTCTCCAGACAAATTAACTTCTATATCAGTTATATCTACTAAAGAAATTTTGTTTTAGTTGTCTTTATTATTTCTAAATTAATTTCTATCTCAGTTGTCATCATGTCAAATTTATCAAAACTTGAGTTTGTGGCACTTGACATTTCCGAAAAAAATTATTTATCATGGATCATTGATGCTGAAATTCACTTTGACGCTAAAGGTCTTGGTGATACTATTAAACAAGAAAATATAGCATCAAGTCAAGATAAATCAAAGACCATGATTTTTCTCCGTCATCATATTCATGAAGGATTAAAAACTGAATATTTAACTCTGAAAGACCCCCTTGAATTATGGACTAATTTGAAGAATCGATATCACCACCTAAAATTTATGGTGTTAATAAAAGCCCGATATGATGGAATACACCTTCGATTTCAAGATTTTAAAACTGTGACAGAGTATAATTCTGCTATCCACAAGGTAAGTTCCATGTTAAAATTATGTGGAGGTACTATCACTGATGATGACTTACTTGAGAAAACTCTTTCCACTTTTCACGCTTCAATATGTTGCTACAACAACAATATCGTGAAAAAGAGTTTAAGAAGTATTCTGATTTAATTACATGCCTACTTATGGCTGAGCAAAATAATACTTTGCTGATAAAAAATCATGAAGCCCGTCCCACTGGATATGCTCCATTTCCTGAAGCGAATGTTGTAGCAGCAAATAATCAGTCTGAATCAAGATAAAATAATTATCGCGGCCGCAGTTGTGGCCGTGATCGTGGAAGTGGACGAGGACGTGGAAGTGGAAGAGGACGAAACAATTATCGTCATCATGATGAAAACAAACATTAGAACAATTAGTTTCTCAAAATAATTCTTCCAGAGGTAAATCAAATATTTGCCACCGGTGTGGTATGAAGGGCCATTGGGCAAGTGAATGTTGCACACCCGATCATTTTGTGAAACTTTATCAAGCCTCTCTCAAAAGAAGAGATAATAATGTAGAGGCACACTTGAATTTTTGGATTGATGATAATGAAACAACTCCCTCAAATAAATATGAAGATATTGAGGTGAATCTTGCTTATAAAGATGATTCTTTCGAAGATCTACCAAATATTATTCATTTGGAAGTTTAAGATTTTATGAATATTGACTGAAGAATTGATCATCTAACTGGGAATAAAAATAGTTATTATTTTTTTATTATATTGTCCTTCGTAAAATGTTTCTTAAGGCAGTACAGTTTTTTAAAGTTTCTTATGTTATTAGTTTTTCACGTTCTTATAATGTATCTTTTTGTTTATGAAGAATATGGAAATTTCTCAGTTATCAGTTGGATCCAAAAATAATTATGATGATATATGTCTTATTGATAGTACCACAACACACACTATTTTAAGAGATAAGAAATATTTATCTTATTTGATTATGAAATAAGCTAATGTTAATACAATATCTGGTAGTACAAGATTAATTGAAGAATCCAAAAAAGTTAAATTTGTACTTGTCGGAGGAACAAATTTAACAATTAATGAAGCATTATATTGTAGTAAGTCTCAAAGAAACTTATTAAGTTTCAAATACATTCGTCAAAATGGTTATCATATTGAAACTATAAATGATGAAAATAATGAATATATTTACATTACTATAATGACGTCGGCCAAAAAGTTTATACTTGAAAAGTTACCCTCTCTTTCATCCAGCTTATACTTCACAAGTATTAGCATGGTTGAAACACATGCCATAGTAAAAGGTTTATTAATTCAAATAATTTTATTATTTGCCATGACCGGTTGGGTCATCCCGATTCTAATATGATGCACAAAATAATTGAGAGTTCACATGGACACTTTTTGAAGAATCAAAAGATTTTTCAATTTAAAGAATTCTTTTGTGCCGCATGTTCTTAACAAAAATTGATTACTAGACCATCAGTAATCAAACCGGGAAATGAATCCCCAATATTTTTGGAACGTATACAGGGTGATAATCAACTCGTAATATGGCATTTGCGAGATTACTTGCTCAAATAATCAAGTTAAGAGCATAATTTCCAGATTATGCAATAAAGACAATTCGTTTTGATAATGCTGGCGATTTCACATCTCAAGCATTTAATGATTATTGTTTGTCCACTAGGATAACAGTTGAGCATCCAGTTGCTCATGCTCATACTCAAAATGGTCTAGCGGAATCATTGATTAAACGTCTTCAATTAATTGTTATACCAATGCTTATGAGAACAAAATTTCTCATTTTATTATGGGGTTATGCTATTTTGCATGCAGCAAGTCTTGTGCGGATCAGACCCACAAGTTATCATAAAGTCTCCCTATTACAATTGACTTTTGGTTCGGAGTAGAACATTTCCCATCTTAAAATATTTGGATCTGTAGTATATGTTTCAATTGCTCTATCACAACGCACAAAAATGGGACCCCAAAGAAGATTGAGGATATATGTTGGGTATGAATTTCCTTTTATCATAAAATATTTGGAACCTATAACTGGAGATTTATTTACCGCAAGATTTGTTGATTGTCATTTTGATGAATTAGTATACCCAACATTAGGGGGAGAAAATAAACAGCTGAAAAAGAAAATAGATTGGAATGCATTATCACTATCTTATTTAGATCCTCGTACAAATAAATGTGAACTGAAAGTTCAAAAGATAATTCATTTGCAAAATATTATAAATCAACTGCCAGATGCATTTACTGATCTATCAAGAGTTACTACATCTCATATTCCAGCTGTTAATGCTCCAATTCGAGTTGATGTCCTAGTAGGACAATTAATTAATGCAAATGAGTCTAAACCACATTTAAAATATGGTAGATCGATCGGTTTCAAAGATAAAAATCCTCGAAAAAGAAAAAAAAGCAAACAATCAAGATGGTCATGATATGAAAGAACCTGCTCAAGAAGAGAGAGGAGACATAACAATTGATAAGACCTTGGAAGAGGTTAAGGCGCCTGAAAATGATAAAGAAATTTTAATAAATTATGTATTATCAGGAAAAATATTGAACCGAAAAAATATAATTGTCGACAATAGTGTTAAGCCCCGTACTTTTATACCTTGGAAGGTTCTTAAGCCTCTTAAGCTTCTTAAGTTTCTTGACAGGCTCTTAAGTTTCTTGAAAGGTTCTTAAGCTTCTTAGAAGTCATCATGTGAGCCAGATAATCTATAACGCTACCAAACAACTCTAAGGAAGGGAGAATGTGACACCTCATAGTAGGGAAGATTGGAAATATGATTATAAGAATCTGGAAGAAGTTGGAGGCCAAGTAATGAGTCGTAGGACTCAACTTACGTATGTAAGCTACCAACTTGAAAATCTTACATTCTTAAGCTACTTAAGTTCATACCAAGCTTACGTAGCAAGGATTATATAAGTTCGTAAAGTAAGATGAGATTACGAACCCACAAGGAGGAAAAGAAGGTGACACGTGGAAGCAAGAGGGAGTGCCACGTGGCAGCAACTGGAAGTGCCACGTGGCATCAGCTGAAGCAAGGTGGTGGGCCCTCACATTCCACGTGGTAGTCCCTAAGTGGAGGAGGTGATGTATTGGCCCATTAAGGGCTTGACACGTGTCACCACTTAGGGGGTGACACGTGTCACCCCCTAAGGTGGCATATATATGTTTTATGACTTTTCAACTCATCCTTATCCCATAAGTTACATATTCATCCAAAAATTCAAGGAAAGAAGAGAGAAGAAACTCTAGCTAGAGAGAAAGAGAGAGCCTCAGATTTGGGGAGAAAAAAAGGATGAGTTCTCCAATTTTGTTTCGTGAATTAATTATATAGGGTATACCACGAGGTATGAATGTGTTAGTAATGTAAATATATGGTTTCAAGCAGACCCAAAAGGATAGCAAACAGCCACGAAGTTTCAGCCGTGCTAGAAGAGCTTCCGAGATGAGTTTTGGCGAGTTTCGGACAAGGTAAGGCTTTACCGTTTAAATTGGAGTTATGATGTTATTATTAGATATATTACATGTCTTAATTGAGGCTAGAAGTGGAAAATTGCATAAGGATGCTTGACGTTAAAAATAAACTAAATTTAAGTCGTTAGAGTTAAATCGAAGTTGAGTAATGTGTTGTGATTGTGGTGTTGCGGTTGCAGCTGGTTTAATTATGTGTTGTAGGGATGGAAAGTGTTCTAATAAGGGTGTGGGTTTTGTTGGTTAACACCACATGACCCTCTGTTTCGTATGGTTAAGGGTTTTACGAAATAAAGGTTAAAAACTCTATTTTGGTATCGTAGTTTTGAGCGAATTGGTTGGAGTTTATATTGTGTAATGTTGAAGAGATTTTACTTGTATATATGCTGTTGGTTGTTGTTGTTGGTTGTCTGTGGTAATTAAGGATGTAGTTAGAAGTTTGGATAGGGCAAGTTATAGGAGAGATGCTGCCCGGTTTTCGGTAACTTCAAAACTAGTAATAAACTAGTCGAGGAAAATAGATAAGGAAATGATTCCTATGGATACTTGGTTGTAGAGTTGGAAATTGAAAAGTGAAAGGTTATTAACCTTAGTATTGCTTTCATGTTAAATAGGTTCAAAAGATGACGAGGCAAACGTGGTTAAGATTAATCCCTAAAAAAGTATGTGAAGCTACCTTCTTTCTTTTGGCATGTCTTTGGCATAAGTATGTAAAGTTGTCCCTTCTTTCTTTTGGCATGTCTTAGAATCAAGTAAAGATTAATATGAGCTTTAGGGGTAATTCTATTCATAAGTCTCGAGGGTGATTCATGATTTCTGTTCTTAGAGATTCTCCGGTAGTTAATGTCCTTTACTTTTATAAGTTATTTTGTATCGTTTTGATTCATGCCTATGATTTCTACGGCTCTTTTGACATGATCAATAGTGATATTTGAGGGATGATTGATATGACTATCGCCCTGATTTTCAAATGACAATTCGTCTTTACTACTTCATTGAGTCTTTGATAATGTTTTAAATTGCATTTAGTTTTTCAATACTCTACTCGTGGATGCCTCAATGCTTCTTCCACTAAGTTCGGGCCAGGATATGTTATCAAGCGTACTTCTCTGCATTGTTCGTCATGCCCCGACGTGAGGGGGCAGGTATGACATGTACATGGGTTGTGATATATGTTGTGTCATGTACACATATGCTGATGTCTGATGATATGATATGATATGGTCATCTGATATGATATGATCTGTTACAGAGATTTTCCCTACTCTGGAGTATGTTGTGTTGTGGCGCCAGTGACAGGAGGGCAACCATGTTTTGTTCACCGAGTCCCCTAATGGGGCCAGATATGACATATGTTTTTCGCATGCATTATCTGTGTTTGTGATAAGTATTTTGACAATCTGGATATTTCGCTCATTTTCTGCATATTTTGTTCTGGTTATGACTTTATTTATTACAGTCCATGCTTTACATATTCAGTACATTTTCCGTACTGACCCCCTTTCCTCTGGGGCTGCGTTACATGGCCGCAGGTACAGACGTTTGAGTTGCCAATCCGCTTGCTTAGGACATCCACTCTGCTGTTTGACAGTCCTCTTTTGTCCAGAGCCCATATTTTGATACTGACCTTTCTGTAGCCTATATGTATACGTTGATCAGGGGTACGACGGGGTCCTGTCCCGTCATATGATTATGCTATTATTCTGTAGAGGTCTGTAGATATGTATTTGTGAGTTCTATATATATTTTGGGCTTTTGTGTTCCGTGACGGCCTTATCGGCTTTCATGAGCTGCATCTGTTTTCGTGCGCTATCAAGTGGCCTAAATTAATTTCTATATTTGTTTATTCTGCTAATATGCTAATTTGGGCTAAGGGTACATATGAGTGTCCAACTCGGGCACGAATCGCGGCCTACGGAATTGGGTTGTGACAAATAGTTTTGTTTATAATGTTGCTATTGAAATAATACAACAAAATGGAAATCTTGAACCAAAATCTGTCGATATATGTAGACAGAGGAATGATTTGCTAAAATGGAAAGATGCAATTCAAGTTGAATTAGCTTCGCTTGAAAAATGCAAAATTTTCGGACCGATAGTCCAAACACCTGAAGGTATAAAATCAGTGGGGTACAAATGGGTCTTTATGCGAAAAAGAAATGAGAAAAATAAAGTCGTAAGATATAAAGCACGATTTGTGGCACAAGAATTTTCGCAAAGATCCGACATTGATTATAAGGAAATATATTCTCCTGTGGTGGATGCAATCACTTTAAGTTATCTTATAAATCTGTCAGTTCATGAAAAACTTGGCATGCATCAGATGGATGTCATTACAACCTATTTATATGGTTATCTGGATAACGATATTTTTATGAAATTCCTGAAGGATTTAAAATGCCTGAAATATATAAAGATTCCCAGAAAACTTGTTCAATAAAACTTCAAAAATCTTTATGTAGGATGAAACAATCAAGGTGAATGTGGTACAATCGTCTTAGCGAATATTTGCTAAAAGAAGAATATAAAAATGATCCAATTTGCCCTTGTGTCTTTATGAAAAGGTCTGGATCTGAATTTGTCATAATAGTTGTATATGTTGATGATTTGAATATCATCGAAACTCCTGAAGAACTTTCAAAGGCAGTAAAATATTTAGAAAAGGAATTCGAAATGAAAGACCTAGGAAAGACAAAATTTTGTAAATGGGATATTTATTCATCAATCAACACATATAAAAAATATTTTAAGGAGATTTTACATGGATAAAGCACACCCACTGAGTACCCCAATGATTATAAGATCTCTTGATATTAATAAAGATCCACTTCGACCTCATGAAAATGATGAAGAGCTTGTTGGTGCTGAAATACCATACCTTAATGCAATTAGTGCATTAATGTATCTTGCTAACAATTCTAGATCAGATATAGTTTTCTCAGTAAACTTGTTAACAAGATTTAGTTCTTCCCCAATGCGAAGACACTGGAATGAAATTAAGCATATATTCAGATACCTCCGAGGGACCACAGATATAGAATTGTTTTACTCAAAAGAATCCACGTCAGAATTGATTGGTTATGCATATGCAAGATATTTATCTGATCCCCGTAAAGGTGGATCGCATACGGACTACTTATTTACACGTGGTGGTACAACTATATCATGGCGTTCAACAAAGCAAGCTATGGTTGCCACTTCTTCAAATCATGCAAAAATAATAGTCATTCATGAAGTAAGTCAAGAATGCGTTTGGTTAAGATTAATAACTCAACACATTCAAAAACATGTGGTCTTTCTTTGATAAGATACACTCCAACAATATTGTATGAAGACAATATTGCATGTATAGCTCAATTAAAGGGAGGATACATCAAAGGAGACAAAACAAAACATATTTCACCAAAATTCTTCTTTATCCATGATCTTCAAAACAAAGGTGAAATAGATGTTCAATAAGTTCGTTCAAGTGATAATTTAGCAGGCATGTTCACCAAGGCATTGCCAACTTCAACCTTTGAGAAATTGAGATACAAGATTGGAATGCGTCATCTTCAAGATATTAAATAATGTTTTCATCGGGAGGAGTATAATACGCACTGCACTTTTTTTTCCTTAGTCTGTGTTTTGTCCCATTGGGTTTTTCTAGAAAAGTTTTTAATGAAGTAGCACTCAAGGCATATTATCAGATGTATGTACTCTTTTTCCTTCATTAGACTTTTTTCCACTGGATTTTTCCTAATAAGGTTTTAACGAGGCACAACATCTATAGGAGTTCAGAATAACTACTATGTATATTGTTTCTTGTAAAGTTTTTAATGAGACACATTACACGTGGACATCCAAGGGGATGTTAGGAAATAACAAGTTGGTGTTCCACTTTATAAAGTGAGACCCACAAATACAAATTGAATTTGACTTTTCCTCCCACTTTTTTTTTTCACTCCCCATTTGTCCCCCATACGTTTGTCCTTTTACTCTGACTATAAATTATCAGTTTCTGACAATAAAAATTATATACAGATACATTTCATCATCTGCTTTATTTTATAACAAGATATTATTAATACTACCTGTACTAAGTTAAAACAAAAACATAAAATACCATTTCATTCGTTATCCCATTAAATACACATTTCAAGTGCCTTTCATTGAAGGTTATATATCATCAACAATATCTCTTTTTTCCACAAAAGTACTACACATGTAATCCACTACTAATACTCCCAAACTTCCAAAAGAAAAAAAAGCTAAAAGCATTATTTAAACACTTCACATGTCAATGTGCTTTCAAAAATATAAAATTAAAAAAAGGACCTAAGAAAGGTAATAGAAAATATCTATCAACACTGTGATGCATCATATGATTAATTTGCTTAATTTTTTCAATGTTTTACTACTTTCATTGTTCGAGTCTGAGTCAAAGAATTTGAAGTTTATAAGTTTTATCTTTGTTCTTGACTCGAACCTCATCATTGGGAGCACCATGATTGAGATAGAGTCAGAATTTGAAGGTTATATATTCTATCTCCGTCCTTGACCGGAACCACCACCCCTAGAGCCGCCGCCGCCGCCCATACCCATATGTTGATAACCATGACTACCATACATTTGATGACCACCTTGAGGATGATACATCATCGAACCCCCCATACCACCATACATACCTCCACCACCCCCACCGTCATACCCACCACCACCACCACCACCTCCCGCCGTATCTCCACCACCCCCACTACCATCTTTCTCCCCTGTTCTCCCCATAGTAGTTTTTTCCCCTTCCATTTCCCTATACTTCGCTAAGTAAATCTTCAATGGCTCAACATATTCTTCGAATCCTAAAGTCGTCATAGCCCAAAGCAAATCATCGCCGTTAATCGTCTTTCTTTTCTCTCTCTGACACTTATCCGATGCTTCACCGGTGATGAAACTGATGAATTCCGACACACACTCTTGAACTGTTTCCTTTGCATCCTTCGAAATCTTAGCGTTCGCCGGCAAAGCTTTCTTCATTATTCTGCTCACGTTTGCTATTGGAAGGAATCTGTCTTGTTCCCTTGTTGATCCTTCGCTGTTTGCGTTGTTGTGACCTCCTGATTCGTTGTCTGAATCAGCCATCGGTATTCACAATTTCACAAATCCCCAGAACAAACTTCAGAGAATCTAAAAAGAACAAAAAAGGAAAAAAAAAACCTTTATCGCTTGAGAGTTGGAGATGAAGTTTTTCGGTGGAAATGTTAACGGGGTTTGGATTTTCCGGCGAGAATTTAAAATGGGGAAAGTGGATTTTTCTGCTGGAACTTCAATAAAAATCCAAATTATATACAAAAAAATGAGAGAAAAACAGCGAACAAAAAAAAGGAAAAAACCCTTTACCGCCGGGGAGTTGGAGATGAAGTTTTTAGCCGGAAATATTAACGGTGTTTGGATTTTCCGGCGAGAATTTAAAAGGGGGAAGTGGATTTCTCTGGTGGAACTTCGAGAAAAATCCAAATTATAAGCAAACAAATGAGAGAAAAACGCAAAAAAAAAAGAAATTGAGAGAAACTTTTGCCGGAGAGTCGACGGAGATTTCTCGCCGAAATGTTTTTCCGGCTGGTGAGAGAGGGAGATGATAGAGATAAGAGCAAAGAGGGGAAAGGCAAAATTGCAAGGGTCCGTTGGATCGTGAGGTATAATATTCAATCGGGTATGACACGTGTCAATTTTAAAACCGTTCATTTGGTGATAAGGGATAGATAGCGTGGGTGAATCTGAACCGCACATTGGAAGGATCTTGACGGTTCAAAAAAGGAGTCACGTGGTGGGTGTGAAAGAAGAATTTCTATAGATCATGTGGGGAATGTATATTATTTCACTAAAAGATTTTGTATTTTAGGAATAGTAGCATTTTTGGTCCCTAAATTATTGATTTTAATTCTTGTGATATGTAATTAAGTATATTTATTTTAAAATTATAACAATAACATTTTAGGAGTGATAAGATTAAGAATAAGGTTATTTGAGAGAAAATAAGATTGACCTCTGTGGCGGACAAGATGAAGAAAGCGAGACTAAGATGATTTGAGTATGTGCAAAAGAGGAGCGTTGATGCCTCACTGAGGAGATGCGAGAGGCTGGTTATGGGGAGTATCCGGAGGGGTAGAGGTAAACCAAAGAAGTATTGAAGAGGGGTGATTAAACAGAACGTAGTGCAACTTCTTATTACCAAAGATATAACTCTAGATAGGAATGAGTAAAAGTCACTTATTAAAGTAGAATGTTAGTAGGGGTGAAGTGTTGTCTTGCCGTGTGTAGGTTTGGGTTTGTTAGTGCTCATCGTAATACTAGTTACACCCTTATAATGTATTTCGATTATCACACTATTTTATTGTTGTTATTTTTTCTTTCTTGTAGATTGTACAATGTTTTTCTTATTAATGGTTATGTCTTCTACATTATTATTTTTTCTTGTACTTGAGTTTGATGCACTTAAGCGGAGAGTCTTTTGAAAACAATCTCTCTACCTCTTCGAGGTAGTGGTAAGGTTTGAGTACACTCTACCCTTCCTAGACCCCACTTAGTGAGATTTCACTGGGTATATTGTAGTTGTTGTAATAATATACCCAATGGAATCCCACAAGTGAGATTTATGAAGGATAAAGTATACGCACACCTTACCCACTATCTCAGAGAGGTAGCGAGGCCATTTCAAAAATACTAAATTGTTTCATCATTTAGCTACTCGCGTAATATGTTAAAATTGTATTATTGCTATATGTTGAAGGATAATATACTAGTTAACATTTTCTCTGTCTTAATTTATGTGATGTCGTTGAATCAACACGAAGTTAAAGAAATAAGGAAAGACTTCGTTATATTTATCAAATTGCCCTTATTAAAGTCATTTTAGTACTTACTTTTAATTGACCTTTTTTTCACAAAAAAATATTATGTAAGACCCAATAAAGATAAAATGGAGATGTTGCCATTAAATATTTATCAACTAAGAAAGGGTGACATTTGTTTTTGAAATGGACTAAAAAAAGAAAGACGACACATAACTTGGGACAAGGGAGTACTCCCTCCGTCTCATATTAGATGAATACTTTTTATTTTACACAATAATTAAGAAATCATTAATAGATTGATTAATTTTACTATTTTGCCCTTTATTCATATTAATGTAATATACATAAAGTATAGAAATAGCCAGTATTGAGAATTATTCACATTCAAAAGGTAATATTAATTGTAGGGGTAAAATGGGAAAAAATTAATTAATTCTATCTTGACTTAGTAAGTGATCAAGTAATATGAGACAAACATTTTTAGTAAGATGCTCATCTAATATGAGACGGAGGAAGTAACATTTTTGATTCCGTTGTGATTGATTTTTTTTTATTTCAACCCTATAATATTGAACCAAGTACATTAAATCTTCAATTAATTGAATTGTGTAATTTTGTTTTCTTTGCTTGTAATGTTATTTCATACTCAACGGTAATAATTAAAGTTGTATAAATAGTCAAATATAACATATTTTTAACATGAAAAGATACAAAACACACATTTTAATTAAATATTAAATGTGTTGAATCATATATCACAAGGATCAAAAACAGAATATACCAATAATCAAGGGATCAAAAATATTATTATCCTTATAATTTCCTACATGAAGTGATAAAATACACATTTTAATTAATTGAAGATTAAATTTATTAAGTCATAATATATTATAAGACCTAAATTAGAGTTTACAAATAACTAAGGGATCAAAATTATTGTTATCTCAGGCATTAATTTGTTCTTTTTAGTTTATAGATTATACATAGATTATTTAACAATATATCTCTTTTAAGTTATATAAATTATTTGAATAGTCTTAGAACTTATTTTGATCTAAAAAATAAATTAAATATGCTATATATTTTTTTAATGTAGTAACCTACTTATAAAAATCAAACGAAGCAAGTTACCTATTACTGGTAGTATTAGAACCTAAATTGTATAGTTTTCTTATAAATTTGTGAGAAAATTTTGTTTTTTTTCAAAAATTTCAATTTCTTTATTATGACTAATATTTGGAGTTTAACATTCGAAAACCAAAAATTACGTATATATAACTTTTATTGTCAAACAACAAAATACATTAGTAATTCTATTTGCGACAAATTAGTAACAATTTATTTCGTTTTTTTAGGTTATATTCCTCGAGGATGGGAAAATGGTATTTAATGTAAACATCAAATAGTAATATGATTAGAGTGATAAATACTTTTATATTTTTAATCAAAAATTTTGAGTTATAGTCCTAAATATATAGTTGCTTTTAATATAAATAATTTTATTCTTCAAAGTAAAACTTTCTAGTACAAATTCAAAAGAATTTGAATCCAAAAAGATATCGAACAACAAATCGAAAAAAAACCCAACAACAATCAAACTGGAATATATATACAATAGCCGCCCCATGTTATTGATTGTGAGAGGTGTGACCCATTAGTTGATTGATCACTACTTATAAATAAACATTGACCTAAGAAGCATTATATATATGGGGACAACCAAAAAAGTTTTCCTTTGGATAAGACACCAATTTCCATTGGAAACATTTTTTCGATTAACAAATAGTGGCATTTCATGAACTCAAACAAAAATAATATAGATCAATTAAATTTTTTTATGAATGACATAGATAATTTTTTTTTCAAAATTTGATGATATGTTTGAACTTTTTCCTTCAAATAAATAATAAAACATTCTTTGATGACTCAAACGTTTGATTAAGATGATCACATAACTTAGACGAATTTTTGACTTTGGTAGTAATTTTCTTTGATCATTTGGAATCACCTTTGACCCCCTTTTTTTTTTGGCACTTAGTAAAAAGCAAATGTATTTGTAAATTAAGAAAGAGTGAAAGGTGTTGATACCCTAACAAGAAAAAGAAGACGAAACTTTAAAGTGTAACAAAAACACTTGGACACCTTCACTAGAATAATTATATTTGGAAGTCAATATCAATGCTTTATCATGTGGAAGTGTATGAAACTATATATGAAGAGACTTGTAAAGACTTTTTCAAATCTTTTCACTTTAATTTTCTAGTCAATATGTATTCCCTAAAGTTGGTTTCTACAAGACCCTACCACTAAAAATATCTCCATGTTCAAGATATTTCTTTCATTCAGCATCTGCCACTATTTTTTATTAATTTATTTTTAAAAGAAAAGATATATTTTATAAAAGGATGTACTAAAACTCCCACACGGGGTCCGGAGAAGGGTTTGACCACAAGGATTTATTACACGTAGTCTTACCTTGCATTTCTGCCGGAGGCTGTTTCCAAGGCTTGAATCCGTGACCTCCTGGTCACATGACAAGAACTTTACCAGTTAATTTAATTTTTTATTCTTAATAATATATGTTTATAGCCATATAAAGTAAGACCATAGTTTAGCTCTAAGAATCTTTCTTTCTTACCTCTCATGACCACATAAATTGAAATAAACATAGTTATTTATTTGGGTAATTAATTAAGTGGTACGAACCGTAAAACTTACCTAATCTATTCCAACTAGTTTGAAGTTAAGGCATAATTATTATAGTTGGGGTAAGCCGACACCAGTTATGGGTTTTGCGCGTTTTATTTAAAAAAAATCTTGAAAATGGTCCAAATTCCACAAGAGGCTTCCTCTTGTTCTTTTTTTTTTTCCGAAAAAATTATACAAAATAGATTAAATTGTGAAACTATTTATTTAAATTGGATTCAACCCAAATTATTTATCCTTAATAGACTCATGATCCAAAATATTTACCTTCTTACCCACTTTCTCCTTTTAATTTCGTGCATGATGTCATGCTGACGTCAATATCACTGCTATGAAACAATCATCTGTGATACTCCATTCGGTACATTGATACCATATCAATATCATATAGGATTGAACTTAATTTTCTGTGATATTCCATCAGTATATTAATATCCTATTGATATCATATATGATTGAACTCTTTTTTTAAGAAATAAAAATAAAATAATTAAGAGAAAATTATTAAAAACACAATTTTATTTATTAAACTCTAAATTAGTAGAAGATATATTCTTTGTGATACTCCATCGGTATATTGATACCATATCGGTATCATATAGGATTGAGCTTAATCCTCTGTGATACTCCGTTAGTCTATTGATACCCTATCAGTATCATGTAGAGTAGGTGCTGACGTCAGCTCGCGAATTTTAAAATAAATTTATTTTATTTTAAAATAAAAAGGGGGTATGAAAGTATTATAGCATTTAAGGATAAATACTTTCCCTTTTGGATATAAGTGTTATTTTTCCTTTTTTTTTCTCACACATAGCTGAGCTGGTGTGAATAATCCCATTATTTGAAAAAGATAAAATGTATTTATATCTATATCTCGTGTTGATCGAGAGATTGTTTACTTAAGATATTTCAATTATTAAAAAAAAACAATAATGCATTAATATCTATCCCAAGATTCCTGCGACACTTATTTTTAATATTTTATTTACACTCATACAACTTGCATATGTTTCAAAAAGTTGAAAATAGTATAGCAAACAGTTCTACGTAACACCAAATTAAACCAAGTGGAATACTTAAATTTCTATGTTTTGATTAAAATAATTAACTTTTGAAGCACTATATATGACCACCTGAGCTTATGGACAAGAGTTGAACTTTCTTTTTTTCTTCTTCCACTAATTATATGAATAATTATGCTTTTATATTGCGCAAATGATTAAAATGTTCACCAATAATGTAGTTCTTTGCATGTGCACATTAATTATATTGGATTAAAAAAAAGTGCAGCAAAGGTTGGTAATTTGAGTTGCCATAATTAAAAGCATTAGTTAATGTTAATTATGATTATTATTCCTTTTAAATTTTCATTATTAAGGATTCTAAGTTCTAACCACATAAATTCTATGCCCATAAGGCAATATTCCAACTCTATATAACTCTAAAATTTATAAGAACATTACAACCACCTTGAGGCCAATGAGGGTCAAATGGGCCGGGTCAATTCGAGACCGGTCCATTTCACAACTCGGTAAAAGATCAGCTCTGCGCGATTAGAGATAGGGCAGGGCTGAGTTGTGGACTTGTGGGTTGGAAGGAGGCTGGTCCAGACTCATTTCTGCCAAGGAGATCGGGACCAATGTTGGTTTGGTTAGCAGTTCATCGAAAAAAGTATCTCAAAAGTAAATTAGTTAAACTAACTTTTTTATTTATGAATTTTTAAGCGGCGTCTTAAAGAAAGTGGACAACTAATATTGAACAGAAAGGGTAGTACCTTAGCTCCAAATTCAAAGAGTTAGAGTCAACAAATTAGGGTGAGTAGTAAGTACTTTCTTCATTTCAATTTGTTTTTATGTTTTTTTACTAGATACGAAATTTAACAAAGTAAAGAAATTTTTTGAAGCTCACGGTCTTAAGCTAAAAATGTGTAAAATGTACTAATGTCTTTTAATTTTGTCATCTTAACAATAAACATATGTAAAAATATACTAAAATATCTTTTAATCTTGTCGTCTTAAACATGTCATGTGAAAATTTGAAACTAAAAAGTTGTCGAAAATGAAAGAATCGTTCAATTGACACAGACTAAAAAGGAAAGTAAGACAAGTAAATTGAATCCGAATTAGTCAAGTTCCAAGGTGGCTTTCGAAAACAAAAACAATTAGTACCAAATAAACACATTTATACTTTCTACAATTCAACATGTAGGAGTATATTAATTGTAAATTCCATTTTAGAGTTACAGACGTTTGTTTTTTTCCCTTTCGAGATGTTGATAATAGTACTTCACTAAGAAAACATCCAAACTAGAGGAACCATGGAGTTGGGGAAATTAGGCAAGAGTTGGGACCAAATATACTAAGACCCTAAGCAACATATATCTTGCTGGAACATTACCTTAAATGATACAAAATTAGGGGCAAAATTATTAGCCTTAGTGAATATATATCCTGTTTTCCAAGAAGTACTAATAGTTTGCTTTTTTTAATTTTAATATAAAATATAGGAAAAACTATGTAATTAGACATATTTCACTACCAGATATATTATTATTATTATCACTTTCAAAATATTACGTATCTTATCACTAATTAAGAGTTTTTTATCATATATTGAGGAAGATACACTTATATACATGTATTTTTGCTATCAGATACATTAAAATAGGGAGAGAGATGAGCAAGATTTGTTATGTATCTCAGATTCATATGAATTACACCAGATACATGTATCTAGTATGTATCTAATCGCATGTATCTGGGATACCAGATACATAGGAGAGTGGCGAGTGAGATGGGAGAGAGGTGAGGGAGGTGAGTGGGATTTGTTATGTATCTTAGATACATATGAAACCACTTGGATACAATGTATCTAGCATAAATTACACCTAATTTTAACCCCATGTATCCCGAGATACATGTATCTGAACGTATCTGGATGCACCAAAATCTGATTCGATACGTAATATTGCAAACTAGGGTGTATCTAAGTAATTAGCTCCTAAATTTGTGGAATTTATGAAAGTTTCCCAAAATATATAAAATCCTAAAATTAGCGAAAAATATATATGCAATTATGTTGTTGTATGTATTTTATATGTCGTGTGTTCATTGTATCAGTGGACATATAAATTACATACACCTGACGTACAATATACATATAACTCATTGTTCTTCTTCCTCTTTGATTTTTTAATATGAAATTCCAATCAAAATCAAGTCTAATCTTCACTAAACTATCTCAAAAATTGACATATAAACCCTAAAACGGATATTTTCCAATCGTTTGCAACGACACTCAATTCAAACAAATAATAATATCAAACCCGATTTTCGAATTCAAAGTTTCTTTGAAACTTTTTAATAGAGTCAATGAAGCTTTTAATGGAGTTTAAGACGTTGGGTTTGTTTGGTGAGATTAAATGGGGAAATATTAGAGCCTAAAATGGAGAAGATTGGTGTCTAATCACTTTTTTTTTAAATAATGTATTTTGTTATACTTGGTAAAGTATTGTTATATTTTGTAACTATGTGTAAGCACCCAAAATAGTTATAATAAGGACTTTGAAAATAGCTTTGGTCGTGTCAATTCGTTGTCCATCTTGTTAGGATAAATTAGCTCAAAAATGTTTTTAGTATGATGTGATATTATCTGTTTTAAGCTAAATTCGCATGATTTTTATTTAAAATCTCACACTATTAAAAACATTAAACATGGCAACACATTATAAGTAATTTATGCTGGGTGAGGAAGCACTACAACTAAAGTTTGATATGATAATAAATAATAAAAATAAATTAGACACGACAATTTTATGTGAAAACTCCTGAAACAAATAAAAGGAAAAAATCACGGGGTAGAAGGATATTACTATGATAATATGAGAGTACACTGCTCTCAAATACAAGGAGAAAACAATAATTAACACTTCTCTCTTGTAAAAGGAACAACTCACTAACGAGGACACTCAAGACTACAATATTTATCTTGGTGTATAACTCGCTTTGTGTTCTTACTCTTTTGGATTGTATTTTTGTGGGATAATCTAAATGAGGGCAAGAGACCCTCTATTTATAAAAAACTAGAAACGTATAAAATCAGTGTAAAATCTACGTATTGCACCTCCCTTTTTGACTACGCGTTCAAAACGCGTTTTGTTGCCTTTTTGCTTAAAACACATTTTGTTTCTTTTTTGACTACGCATACAAAACATTTTTTGTAGTATTTGACTATCTTGCAATTTATTATTTTTTTTACCAATCAAAATATTATAAGCAACTTATTAACATATAAATTTACTGTGTTTGATATTTACATTGAGTCGATTATATTTGAGTTTGCACGTTACAGGGTCCATTTATGGGAACACTCCCAACATAATTTTGGTTAATTATAACTAGCACTCTATATAAATATTATTGAAGATTTTAGTGACTCTAAATACACAATTATTGCTAAATATTTTTGCGGCAATAAAAGAAAAATCTATTGTCATCATCAGTGTTTTGTTTCTATTTGATAGCAAGTGTACGTGTCTCACGAAGGACAACAAATGCAACCTTTAATGAGATACTTCATTTATATTTACATAAATATTTATAACTTTGTTAAAATTTCACGCTTCAAATTTTTGATTATTTATAACTAGCACTCTATATTAATATTGTTGAAGGCTTTAGTGACTCTGAATGCACAATTATTGCTAAATATTTTTGCGGCAATAAAAGAAAAATCTATTGTCATTAAATATCTCTTCTGGTATAGTATAATTTGAGCTAATAATTAAATGGTAGATCAATACTCACTTAAACTTGAACGGGATTAGGCAAATTACATTTTCATGAACTAATTTTGACACCTCCACTCAAAGGTACTAGTATGTAGTTAAAATGTAAAATAGTTACATAATTTATTTTTACTCTCAAACGTTTTTAAAGTTATATATTATTTTAAAAAAAAATTATTCACGGAATTTCATCAATGTTTTCATGTCAACCGCAATTCTAATGTTCAAATATCTTTTTTCAATTTAATGTTAGATATATATTTTTTTAAATATCAACTAATTTATGTCCAAACGCCAGATAGATAATGCTATAAAGATATTTTCTGAACTGAATAAGTTCGATTTGTTGGAATGCCTTAATTTTCAAAACAATCAATAAAGTGAATTAGAACAAATAACCTAGATCTTAAGACTGCTGAGATGTGACTCAAGATTCACAAAAAATTCAAAATATTTGGAATATTGGATAAGGGTAAATTAAAGGATAGCAAAAAGAAGGATTGGGACATAAAGCAAAGCAACTTGCATAATCTTATTTATTCATCAAGCCTCCTCTAAAATATTAAAGGGCGCGGCTCGATACATAAAATATCGTTCCACAGTTATATAGGATTTAGAGATAGTGGCGAAGTCAGAATTTTCGTCAAGGGTGTTCATACTTAGACAAGTAAAAAGATATAAAAAGATTTTGTTCTCTTTTTTAAGTTAAAAGACGAAACTAAAAAAATTAAACAAAACATCTAAGTTTAGGCTTGAACCCAGACCATTAAGGCAACTTTGAACTAAAGAAGCTAAATCAGGATAGAATATTTTCCGTATCTGTATCATATATTCTTGATTTCATTACTGTGTATTTTCTGATTCTGCACTTTAATTACTTGATAGGATTCATTAGTTGTACTGATATTGTGGGATCCTTTACCACATTTTTTTTTGTATTTAAACAACACATTGTATCAATGAAAGACACAAATCATTAACATCAACCCAACTGCACAACTTCCGATCAAACTTACAAGTGGTGCAAACTTTGCAACATAGAAAGCTCAAATCCAAAAGGTCGTGAATGAGTTTGACTTAATGAGCTATCTTGATGGATCCATAATGCCACCAACACGCACCATTAAGCCGTTATCCTTCTGTCGCCTGTTAGCCACACCAGACCAAGAAAAGGCAAACTCAGCAAGATAATCTCATCTGCAACGCCTTAATGGCATCTGTTGAATCCACCATTGCACCGTCAGTTGCCTCTGTTGAAACTTCAAAAGAAGCATGGGATTATTTGCACACTACATATGCAAATAGACCTCACACCAGTATATATAGTCTTCGAAATGCATTGGCAAAAGTTCAACGAGATCAAAAATCCGTCACCAATTAACTCAGGGAAATAAGAACTATCACTGATGAATTAGCTGTTACCGGTGCTCGTACTTCTAACGAAGAGTTAGTTGTAAAAATTCCAAGTGGCCTTGGACCTGAATATGAGGCCCTAAGTACTATTATTCGTTCAAGAGATTCTTCTATTTCGTATGAGGAATTAGCACACAAGCTCACAGATCATGAACTTTATCTAAAGCAAGCTGAAAAGAAGCAATCATCAACTCCAATCACTGCTTAAGCTGCACAGCAAACAACTAATCACAATAACAATAGCAACAGGCAAACTCACCGCTGGTCTGGACAACCTCAACGGTGTTCGCAAACTACTCCTTCTGGAATGCAACAATGGCGTACCCAACACACTCAAAGCAATGGCAACTTCTCCCAGCCATGGCATCCCTCCATCCCTTTGCAGGTCAAAATGCAAATTCAATGTCAGTTATGTGAAAAATTTGGCCACACTGCAAATGTTAGTCGTTCCAAGTCGCATAACCATTTTGACGCTAAGGCCATGTTTGCAGCTCGATCTTCTTCCAATACTACTCCATGGATTTTGGATTCCGGTGCCTCATATCATATCACTGCTGATTCTCAGAACATAGCCTCTCCACATGAGTACACGGGTCCTGAACAAGTTTCAATAGGTGATGGTAACAGTATTTCGATAACTTCCACTGCACTAAAAACTCCTATACATTCTTTTCTTTACATAATATTCTATGTGCTCCATCTATTAAAAAGAATCTTATATTTGTTTCAAAATTCTGTCAACAAAACCAAACATCTATTGAATTCTTTCCATTTTCTTTTGTTGTGAAGGCACTAACTACGGGGGCACCACTATTACAAGGCCGGAATAGAGATGACTTACACGAATGGCCAACGTTTCCGACTTCAACACATTCATCTTCTACAGCCTACACAGCAAATACTTCTCAAGTTCCTTTATCTCTGTGGCATCGTCGTTTAGGACATCGTAATATCCGTCTTTTAAAGCTTCTTTTAAGAAATTACCAGTTGCCTTATTTTGATAATTTTCAATCTTGTAATTCATGCAATTGCAATAAAAGCCACAGGATTCCTTTCTCCCATAACTCTTTGCAAAGTTCAAGGCCTTTTGAAACACTCTATACCGATATTTGGGGTCCTTCACCCATTCTCTCCCTTGATCAAAAGAGCTATTACGTTATTTTTGTCGATCAGTCTATCAAATATATTTGGCTCTATACACTTAAACCTAAAAGTGATGTAGTTAAGGTCTTCTCTGAATTTCGGCCACTCATCGAGAACTTTTTCAATACTAAGATTCTCACCCTATATTCTGATGGGGAAGGAGAATTTAAGGGACTAAAATCATTTCTTGTTGAATTTGGGATTCAACATTTGTCCTTTCCCCTATATAGCCCACAAAGAATTGCCTTAGCTGAAAGACGTCATAGGCACATTATAGAAACTGCTAGAACTTTACTTCACCAAGCATCACTACTGCCCCAATTTTGGAGCTTTGCTTGCCAAACTGCTGCTTGCTTAATTAATAAATTTCCTACATCCTTAGATAATATTTCTCCATATCAAGCTCTCTTTGGTACAACTCTCAATATTTTCTCACTTTTCACGTTTGGTTGCTTATGCTATCCTTGGCTAAAGCCATATACTAAAAATAAACTTGAACCAAGATCCACACCATGTATCTATTTAGGATTCTCCACTCACTTTCATAGTCATCAATGCTTTGATCCCGAATCCTCAAAAATATATTTCTCCATAGAAGTCAAATTTCTGGAAAATATTTTTCCTTATGAAAATATTTTTTCCAAATATAAGGGAATCTCTCAGATTATTTTATGGTTCAATTCCACATCTGATTCAGATACATCTTCCTCTACTCAATATTTTCCAGATCATAAAATATCTTTTCCTATTACTCTAAGAAGTCCACTTCCAATCAAAGATCCAAACTTGGCTCTTCGTATAAATGACTACTACACCAGAAATAGTTATGCGCCCTCAGTCAGAACTTCCAGCAATCCGACAGAATCAGGTAAGCCCTCTAAATAATTCATTTTCTACTGTTGAATCATCCACAACTCCCCTTTCTAATTCTCTTTCCCAACAACAGTAGTCAACACAACTTAACCTCTCTTCTCAGACCAACCAACCTTCACCACCATGATGCCCCGTCACCCGCTCCAAACATCAAATCACTAAGCCCAATCCAAAGTATGCATCCATGGCCACCCTTACATCCCAAATAACACCAGCCACAATTAAACAAGCCTGCAAGGACCCACAATGGAGACAAGGTATGAAAAGTGAATTTGACGCTCTCATGAGCAACAAAACATGGAACCTTATTCCTCCATCTGATCACCAAAATATTGTGGAGAATAAGTGGATCTTTCGAATCAAGCACAAACCTGATGGATCGATTGAACGGTACAAGGCTCGTCTTGTTGCTAAAGGTTTCACTCAACGGCCTGGAATCGATTATGCTGATATCTTTAGTCCGATTGTCAAACCAACAACCATTCGAACAGTACTTGCCATCTCCATACAAAATAAGTGGCCGCTTCATCAATTAGACATAAACAATGCTTTTCTACAAGGTGCACTGATTGAGGAAGTCTTCATGACACAATCAAAAGGTTTCGAGAATCCTGATTACCCAAACTATGTATGCAAATTAAACAAATCCATATACGGTCTCGGCCCTTGCTTGGTACACCGACCTCACAATTTTTCTCATTTGTTGTTGGTTTTTGCAAGACTCATTCTGATCACTCTCTATTCACCTTACACTCTCATAAAACTGTCATTTTCTTGCTTGTATATGTAGATGACATTGTTATTACAGGCAATAACTTGCAAAATATTAACAACATCAAGAGCGCACTCTCCAACCGTTTTTCACTCAAAGACCTTGGACCCCTACATTTTTTCCTGGGCATTGAACTCCTTCCACAATCAACTAGATTATTTCTTTCTCAAATAAAGAACATAATGGACATCTAGCAGGAGTTCTCTATTCGGGACTATCAGGGTGTCTCTACCCCTTTATCCACTATGAGTTCACTTCGATTGAATGATGGCTACCCTCTTACGGATGCAAAACAATATAGAAGTGCAATTGGGAAGCTCCAGTATCTTGCATTTACTAGACCGGACATAAACTTTGTTGTTAATAAGCTCTCCCAATTTATGCATCAACCATCTCATACATGTTGGCAAGCAGTGAAGCGTCTCCTGCGGTATCTTAAATCCATTATCCATCACGGGCTTCTTTTTTGCCATGGATCTATGCTTCCCTTCATGTTTACACCGGCGCCGATTGGGAAGGGGACCACGATGATCGTACCTCTACTTCTGCTTATGTTATCTATCTTGGCTTAACAACAATTAGTTGGTCATTAAAGAAACAGAGAACAGTCGCCCGATCTTCAACTGAGGCCGAGTATCGTGCTGTCGCTCATGCCGTTGCCGAGACAAATTGGCTTACCAATCTTCTCAAAGAGATTCATATCTCTCTTGATAATGTACCAACTATCTACCGAGACAACATTGGCACCACCTACTTGTGCTAAAATCCCGTTTTCCACAGCAGAATGAAGCACATAGCCTTCAATTTTCAATTTGTTAGGGACCAAGTTCAACGTCAACAGCTCCACATAGTACACATTCACTCAGCTGACCTACTTACGAAATCCTTATGCAAAGCACAAACTCAATGGGTTGTCTCCAAGTTAGGAGTCGTTCTACCACCCCTAACTTGCGGGGGCATAAAGAAGCTAAATCAGGATAAAATATTTTCCATATCTGTATCATATATTGTTGATTTCATTACTGTATATTTTCTGATTCTGCACTTTAATTACTTGATAGGATTCATTTGTTGTACTGATATTGTGGGATCCTTTACCACAATTCTTTTGTATTTAAACAATACATTGTATCCATGAAAGAAATAAAACCTTTCTCCCGTGTACTCTGCTCCTTTACGAACAACCTTAACCATTGAACTATTTTTCTTTACTATGTCAAGGGTATTCAATAATTTGTATATATCCAAAAATATCGATATTTAGCATATATACTCGCAAAAATTTTCCGACAAAAATTGTTCATCTGACCACTCTTACTAAGGTGTAGCTCCGCCCCTGTTCAGAGAAAGGTCATGCACATCTTAATCGTGTAATGTTGCTAGCCTATCCTAATAGTAGCTAGCATTAATAACTATTTCCACGACTCCTATTTAGCATCTAATAATGATTGATTGTTGTACATTGACAGTGTAATTAAATGGAACATTTGCACTTTTTATAAGACCTAAAAGATTAATAACTATAGGTAATTGCCCCCAAAACAAGGACAAATTTAGAATTTGAGCTTTATGAGTTTGACCTTTAAGATTTTTTAGCATTCAACCCATTGTATTTTTAAAGTTATCTTGAGTTCATATTTACTACCTATTGCAATTTGAGAATTTCTACATATCAATTTATGCTCCACATTGCTTTAAAAAGAAATATATAATTTCTCGTATTCTTCTAAACCATACAACAACATACCCAGAATTCTTCTAAACCATATTGCCAAAATTGTTAAAATAAGACAAAATCAGTAAGGATCAAAAACCATTTTGGCAATTCCAGTTAGACCTTTCTGATCATCATCAGAAATTGAACATTCTTGAGCATAACCTAACGCAAGCATCAGTGACAACTGATTTCATGACTTAAACACATGATCTACTGTTCACGTGAAAATAACTTTACCGTTGCTCCAATGGTGCTAAAAGAAGCTTGTATGATCACACGAGAAATTTATTTACACTGCATGCTTCTGGTGTTGGAAACTATGACAGTTACAACGATTAAAGTAGTTATTTTATACATCCTTTTAAAATAAAATGGTATTATTATATCTTTTTTTTTGGTGAAAGTAGGTATATAGTAGGTTAGAATCAACAAGATAAATGAGAGAAAAATATATGCATGCATTACCTCACTAATATCACTATTGGCTTTAGCACCATATTTAGTTTATTAGTTATATCAAAAGTTGCATATTGAGATTCCCCAAGTTGTGCTAGAAATAACACACCCAATGCAATAGAAACCAACGTGAATTTCAAATCCATCTATTTTTTCTTTTTTCTTCTTCAGTTTTTTTTTTTGAAGTTTTTTGGGATAGTACTTCAATATATGAATTTGTAAAGTGAATGTTGAAGCCTTTTTATAGTGTAAAAAAATGGCACAATTGAAACTTTCCACCTATTTTAAACCATAGATTGAATTGCGAAGAAGAAGTTGGAAATTAGTTGTACATGGTAAATCTTTTTCCTTTTTATATTTTTTAAAGTTTTAATGATTTATCTTACCACTTATAAACTTTTTTTTTTAATTGGAGCAGGACAGGGGCGGATCTAGAGGGTAGCACGGGGTTTACTCAAATCTCCACGGCAAGAATCAATTCACCATTTCTTAGTAAGTTACATTAAGAGAGCATATCGCACAAGTCAATCTCGCTAAGTCCTTGTGAGATTTTTGGATTTCTTGTTCTTCTTTGGGTTACGACAATCCATAAACTTATGTCCATTTTTTCCATAGTTGAAACAATTGTCCTTGAACTTCTTCTTATTTGGATAATTTGTAGTTCAGAAATTTCTTCAAATTGGCATCTTTAGTTTTGTATTTTTTTCAAACACATTCTTGAGTTCTTTCAAAGTACAAACATTACTGTAGACGTTGTACATATGATACTCCAACTATTTATTATTCGGAGCATTTTACGCCAAAATAAATAAGTATACAAAAACTAACGAGCATAGTCAGTTTATTAATAAAATTAAATAAATTTGTTTTTTTTCTTTTCTAAAATCGACCACATTCCTCGATTTTTTCAATCAAGTATCGATCAACACATTAAATGAAAACTAATGAATTGACTGACCATGTCTGTCGATTTTATGTTAATATAGGTCTAGGTAGATGTAATCATTGATTTTGAAACTTTGGATACATTTATATGCCTATTTTGGTGTTGGTTTCCTCTTACACGATTGTGAGCCAGGGTCACAACACAACTACAAAGGTTAGACTCATTAATCATCAAGAACATTAGAGAGGATGATCGCGATCGCGAAGGGCATTTTGGACAACTGTCTGGTCAAGTCTTGACCGCAAGATGTTATCAAATTTGAAAAATTGTTAATCATGAAAACTGAGAATTTTATACTTAAACCTTATTGAATTGACGTAAAAATTAAATTTTCATTATTAAATTGGACTCCATAGCTTAGGAGCAACACATTCACACAATCAATTTCGATATCGGATCGTTGACCTGAGGGACGAATTTGAGTTAACTTTGATACAACATATTGAATAGAGGCTATTGGAGGTCATTTGATATTTCAAGAAAGGTTTTGCATATAGGTTATAAGGCAAGTGCGACTTAAACTTCTTACATACTTATTTTTCGAAGTCCACGATTTAGAAATTGAATTATTGAACTTTCAAACATTTTGTGTTGTGGGAAGAGCGTGTATTTGGTCATGTATACTATTTTGTGATAAATATATTGCGATCTTGAATTGTTTTTGTATAGATTCTAGCTCTAGTATCGCAACGATTTCTCTCTCTTTGATTTGATTTGAAGCAGTTGCTAATTTCAATTGAGGTAAGTCAATATAAGGTCATTAGACTTTTTTCGTCAAATTCATAGGTCATTAGACTTTTTTCGTCAAATTTATTCTCTTATTCACAAATTATAAATTTAGCGATTTAAAAGGTAGTTACAAAATTGACATGAGTAAGAAAGATCATAAGTTCAATGATCATATGAAAAATGAACTTGAACTTACGATAAAACTCAACAATTAATTAATTAAGAAGACGAAGAAGCAGCAGGAGCAGCAGCAGAGGCAGAGCAAACGGCCGGGATCTGCTTTCCCTTTAAACTTGGCTTAATATTCTCACAATTAGAGTTTGCTGGTCCTTCTTTACCACTATATGAAATGTCAATGTCTCCAACTTCAACACCTTCACATGGTATAGCTTTACTGCAAAGTAGTGATACTGCACTTTGAGTTCTTGATGTACCTTTTATGTTTTGGAAAGTCACCTTGCTAATCTTCACTTGTGAAGGCAACTACACAAAAAAAATAAAAAAAGCGAAAAAGATGAGTATGATATATGAAATCTTGGTGCAACGATAAAAATTCATTGTTGTTGTTGGTACGTGTGACTAGGAAGCCTCAAAAGGTTTTCTATTGTAAGAGCTAGGAAATCCATGATTAGCTCAACCACCCCAACACAGTAATAGATAATTATAAGTGCGCGATAAATACTTACGGCTTTGTTGCATTTTCCACTTGGGCAATAAACTTGATCAATGACAACAGGGTTGCTAACATTTTGCACAATGATATCCTCAAAATGTATATCAGAGACAACACCAGGATGAGAAGCAGGCCATGTCTTAATCCTAACACCATTATCAGTGCTAAGGAAAGTGCAATTCTTAACAAAAACACCAACAACTGGCTTTTCATCAGGATTTCCACCAAGGCTACCAACACTAATACCATGACCAGGTCCACAAGTGACTTTAGTGATGTAAAGTTGTTCCGTTTCATCTCCAATGGAGATGCAATCATCTCCAGTAGCAAAGCTAGAGTCTGTAACATTCACAGAGCTTGACCTCGAGATGTGGATACCATCAGTGTTAGGGCTGTTGGCTGGAGCACTGACGTTGAAGTGCAAGAACGTTAAGTTCTTGCATTGGTTAACGTTAACGTGGAATGATTTGCTGTCCAATGTTGTTATGTCCTTGATTATGGAATTTGTGAGGGAGTTGAAGCTCAAGTTCTACACCATATGTAAATATAAGAAAAAAGTAGATTTTTCAGAATCAGCAGATTTTGAAAGTTTGATCAAACAGAAACGGGTCAGATAAAACTATGTTAACTTACATTGGGAAGCTTGTTGCACTTTTTGGATTCCTTGCATTCATATGCATCTTTACCTTGACCATCAAGGATTCCACCACCAGACATTGTGAAATGATCAAGTTTGTTGACTGTTAACCATTCACCAACCTTGATTTGGTTAGGGTCTGAAGGGGCTTTCAAAGTGGCTTGGATTTGAAGTTCAATAGGGCCTTTGCATGGTCCTTCTAGTTTCACTTGGTTCATTTGGAATGTTCCCTTTGGGATTACAATGATGCTTGGACTTGTTGATTCACATGCCTCTTTAAAAGCTTTTCCCACTGCCTAAATAACAAAGTAGAAAAACAATTGCAATTATTGCTTCTTTTTTTTGGTTTTGTTTCAATGACAAGTGGTGTTCGATCAGCTTGTACACATTTTGATTATTTCATTGGCGTATGCTACATTTCACTAGTACAAGAGTAATTTTTTCTTTTAAGATTTAGGTAAATGGAAAAAAATCATGTATTATCTTTTTCTGATGTAACTTTTTTTCTTCTTGTCAACCTAATGTCTAGTATAGCTCGACTTATCCAGATTCACAGTAGAAATTACTGTTCTCAATTTGAGGGTAAAACACTCTTTAACAAAGATGACTCCATGTTTTTGATGTTCTTTAAATGTAAACCTAGATATGTCATGATTTTCACTCCATTTACCACTAGACACAATAGTGACGGAGTTGGAAATTTTAACAAGGAATTCAAAAAATTACAAAAATATAACATGTGGGATCTGAATAAGCAAATCTTGAACCCCTTTCATGCCACTAGAATGTTTTAATCAACTATTCATGTGTATACAAATGAATTCACTTTCATTCTTTATAATTTTCCGACGAAAGAAATTTAATCAAATTATCTTATTATATCCATCTAGCTCCGCCCCTGGCTAGGTCACACCCTTCGGTACAATAACATGCTTATATTATACATCCTTTTTCACCCCAAATAACATTTCATCATATTTTTTTTCTAAGGTGAAAGTAGTTATATAGGTTAGAATCAACAAAGATAATGAGAGAAAAAAAATATGTATGACTTACCTCACTAATATCACTATTGGCATTGGCACCATATTTAGTTATATCAAAAGTTGCATTTTGAGATTCCCCAAATTGTGCTAGAAATAACACACCCAATACAATATGAACCAACTTGAATTTCAAATCCATCTTTTCAAACCCCTCCAACCTTCTTTTTTTTTTTTTTTGAAGTTTTTTGGGTGGTATACTTCAATGTCTTCTATCAATTTGTAAAAGTGAATGTTGAAGCCCTTTTATAGTGTAATTGTTTTTAGTATAATTGAAACTTTCCACCTATTTTAAACCATTCCTTGAGTTGCGGAGAAGAAGTTGGAAATAATTAGTTGTACATGGTACATGTTTTTTTCTTGTTTTACTTGGTCTAGTTTTCCTTACAAATTAAAGAAATAATTAGTGCTTATACATATACGTGTTTTTAAAAAAAAATTGAAGTCGCCCGACTAATTTGGATTGACACCGAATGAGGATATTAGAAGAAGAGTTTTTCTCGAAGAAAAGGTTTTACAACCTTGTTTTCGGATTGCACCGTTCTCTAATATTGTGAGCTAGTTCTTCAGTCTGTCGTTTTAACTTTTTTCAGTACGCTCACTAAGAATAATAATAAATATAAAGTATAATTTACTAAGTTATTCCTATTTGTTAGATTTTTCTTAAGAACGGGTAAATATTAAGGAGAATTAGTTCTTTAATGTTGAAGGTTAATGGTGAAAATTGACAACTTTGGTCTTCATCATAAAATGACACTTATTTTGAAATAATTTTTAAAGCTAAAACGATATTTAAAATGAGACGGATGAGAGGTATGATTATAAATATTACTCCTTTTGTCCAAAATACACGTCACTTTTCCGCTTTGAGAGTTAATTGATATTTAATAAATTAAATTAATTTAATATTTTAAAATTAAAATTTAGATATTTATAAATTATATTTTAATATATTTGATTTTTTTTTACATAGACCGTTAATTAAATAAAACTTAAAAGAAAGAGAAACGAGTCGTGGCAAGATTATATCGACTTTTCTTCCAAAAGTTTTATGGATAAAATATCCATAAATCAACGTGATTCATACTTCAACAATATGAAAACAACTCTTTGTCCTTTTGTAAAATGAAATATGCATGTGATAAGTGTCCAAATAAAAATTTTATACGAATTTTAAGAAACAATTAAAATGTTATCCTTATAATTTGAACATATCATCTAAAAATAATTTTTAATTTCTCTTTATCACCATACATAAACTCAAAAATAATAATCATGTTATTCTACTTGCACAAAATAAACTTTCAACGAATCGTGGCGGATTCAGGATTTTAATTAAGGAGGATTTGAGATATAAAAATATAGTGTTTGAGATCTCAAGGTGAATTTTGAACCTCTAAACCACTAAATCAACTTCTAATCTTGTGTTTATGAGATTTAAAATATATATATATATATATATATATATATCTAAAAAAAGAGCTTATATATATATATATCCCGTCAAGGGGAACCCCGAACCCATTGACACTACTTGGTTCCGTCATTGTATGGACCATCAATGGATGACTGAGATTCCTTCAGATTTAATTAGAGGTTTGAGTTTAAATTTTCAAAATATATAATTTTGATATAGAATGTTTCCCCTTTAATGGACTCTATGTAAAACAAATATAAATTAATTGAATCAGTAAATTTTAAATATTATATTTTATAAAATAGACAAATATGATAAAATAAAAAGAAGACAGTGATAGGTTTTGGTGAATTTGCGTCTATTTTTAAGAATTTACAAGTTACCAAACGTGTACGTTTGTTTCAAAAGTAGAACATTTTTTTTTTTTTGGAAATTTCTTATTAGTAGAACTTTTTCTGCTAAAACGTAATGAGAATTTCAAATAAAATTTTCAACATTCCGCTAACATCTATAAATAATAATGATCAAAATTCAATTTATTAATAGTGTTTATAGAAGCATTTTTCAAGATACAAGTGTAATATATTTGAAATGGGGTATAAATTAATCTAAAGATATTCTTAATAATAATATAATACTATTCATTTAAATTAAAGTTCGTAAAAATTTTCAAAAAAATCTCATATCATTAAAAATATATACATTTATATGTAAGATTTTATTTCCACGCGCAGTAGTCTCTTACTTAAACTTAACTAATATCCTTTTTTTGAACTAAGTTTCATTTGATTGATTACAACGATCGATCTGCAAGTCAATTTCTTAAATCCAATATGTACTACCTCATATGAATGAGGATCTACGACCACTGAAATCTATTGCTATCTTTTTTTAAGTGCGCCACTTTTATATTTATTTCGTTGAATTATTCGCTTTAATATTCAATTGTTTGGCTATGCCAATCAATTCAAGATACTTTTAGCATGAGGTAATAAATTATTCATTTTGATCTAAGGTCGGAATTAGTTAGCACTAGTTACAGCAGTGAACAGAGTGAGCTCACTCGGTAACAAACTCAATTTGTTCTCTCTATAATCGTTTTATTACGTCAGAATTACAGATATCTAGAAGGATATTTTCTGCGGTGGGTCATTTCCACTTGTTATTCCTTTGTTAGCGTTGAGGTAGCATCTCGAAACTTCAAGAGCAACAGCAACAAAGGCCAAGGAAGCAAGAAAAGCAATTGCCTTGAAGGTGTTCGACGAAATTCTTCAATGAAATATTGCTTCATTAAATGCTATCATTTTTGGGTTTTTGGCCCAAAGATTCGTTCAACCCAAGATCTGCTACCCACACAACCCAAAGGTCGTTGTCAATAACATCTTGGCAAGACGACGTGGACAGTAACTCCGAGTGAACAGTAACTCCAAAGTGAACAGTATTCCGACGTGAACAGTGTTTTCCGGCGGCAACCAGGTTCATTTCAACTGGAGTTGGTACCTCCGGTTTCCATACCTTTCCATATCTATTATTTGCTCATACAATTGTAATTATATTTTGCTGACTTTAAACCTTTGAATAATTTATTTGAATAATTTATTAGTTCATACGCATTTTTATGGCTTTGGATAGTGATGTAGACTAGGGTCATGTTCTCGCTCAGGGACGGAGACGGGGACGAGGACGGAGATGAGGGTAAGGAGGGGTAAGTGGGTTAAAGGAATGTCTAGACTGAGAGTAGGTTCTTGGAACATTGGGACGTTGACGGGAAAATTCATAGAGCTAGTTAAGATTCTAAAGAAGAGGAAGATTAATATAACTTGTGTACAAAAGACTAAATGGGTAGGTTCTAAAGCTAAGGAGGTAGACGGGTATAAGCTTTGGTTCTCTGGTAGATCGAAGTATAGAAATGGGGAAGGCAATTTAGTAGACAGTAATTTAAGGGATCAGGTGGTGGAGGTTAGGAGAGTCAATGATAGGATGATGTCGATTAAGGTGGTCGTTGAAGGGATCACATTGAACATTATTAGTGCTTATGCGCCGCAAACGGGCTTAGGCAAGGAGGATAAAAGACGCTTTTGAGAGGATTTGGACGAGTTAGTGGGAGGCATACCACCTACTGAGAAGTTTTTCGTGGGAGGGGATTTCAATGGGCACATCGGGTCTATTTTAGGAGGGTATGATGATGTGAATAGAGGCTTTGGCTTCGGGGACAGAAATGAAGGAGGAGTTTCACTTTTGAATTTCGCAAGAGCTTTTGGGTTGGTGATAGCCAATTCGAGTTTCCCAAAGAAGGAGGACCACTTAGTAACCTTCCAGAGTGCGGTGGCTAAGACTCAGATAGATTTTTTACTCCTTAGGAAGGATGATAAAGGTCTGTGCAAAGACTGTAAGGTCATCCCGATCGACAACCTTACGACCTAACATAAGCTTTTGGTGATGAATTTAGGGATCAAGATGACGAGGAAGAAGAGGGTCGGGGATGACCGACCTAGGATCAGATTGGGGGAGTTTAACCACGGCTAGCGCTCTGGAGATGGGAGACAAATTGAAAGATATGGGTCCTGGGATAGTAGTGGGGATGCAAATACTATGTGGAATAGGACGGCTAGTTGTATTAGGGTTGTAGCAAGGGAAGTGTTGGGAGTCTCGACAAGTATCCATGGCCGGCATCGAGGGTACTGGTGGTGGAATGGAGAAGTGCAAGGGAAAGTGGAAGCAAAGAACATAACGTATGCGAAGTTGATAGAAAGCAAGGATGAGGTGGAGAAGTGGACGATTAGGGAACTTTATAAGATAGCGAGGAAGGAGGCGAAGTCGGCGGTTTCGACTACAAAAACGACAGCTTTTGAACGCCTTTATGCTAAACTAGAAGAGAAAGGCGGGGATAGGAAATTGTTCAATCTAGCCAGGGTGCGAGAGCAAAGGGCACGCGGTGTGGAGCAAGTGAAGTGCATTAAGGACGAGCATGGAAAAGTATTGGTAGAGGAGACCCTCATTAAACAGAGATGTCAGTCATACTTCCATAAACTCTTGAATGAAAAAGGGGACAGAGAGATTGTATTGGGAGATTTGGAACATACGGGGAGGCTTCATAATTTTGGGTATTGCAGAAGTATTTCAGTCGAAGAGGTTAAGGGTGTTGTGCGTAGGATGCGCTGGGGAAGAGCGACCGGACCTGACGAGATTCCTGGGGAATTTTGGAAGAGTGCGAGCTCGATAGATTTGGAGTGGATGACTAGGTTATTTAATTTCATCTTTAAGACAACAACGATGCTTGAAGAATGGAGAGCGAGCGTAATGATCCCTCTATACAAAAATAAGGGGGATATCCAGAGTTGCAACAACTATAGAGGTATCAAACTTCTAAGTCATACTATAAAAGTGTGGGAAAGAGTGGTGAAGATGAGGGTTAGGAGAGGCGTGTCTATTTCAGAGAACCAGTTCGAATTTATGCCGGGACGCTTAACTGCAGAAGCCATCCATCTTATGAGGAGACTGGTGGAGCATTATAGGGAGAGGAAGAGGGACTTGCATATGGTATTCATCGATCTAGAAAAGGCTTACGATAAAGATCCACGAGAGATACTATGGAGATGTTTGAAGGATAAAGGTGTACCTGTGGTGTACATTAGGGTGATCAAGGACATGTATGAGGGTGCCAAAACCAGGGTAAGAAAAGTAGGAGGGGACTCAGAGCACTTCCCAGTTGTGATGGGGTTGCATCAAGGATCAGCCTTTAGTCCGTTTTTATTTTCCTTGGTGATAGATAGATTGACGCGACAAATTCAAGGTGAGGTACCATGGTGTATGCTTTTTGCGGACGACATAGTCTTGATCGATGAGACTTGTAGCGGATTTAGTGCTGGAGGATTGGAGACATACCTTGGAATCTACATGGTTTAAGCTGAGTAGGACCAAGACAGAGTACTTAGAGTGCAAGTTCAGTGAGACACCTCAGGAGGTTGGCGCAGAAGGTGCCACCACAACTTAAGGGAAAGTTCTACAAAGTGGTGGTTAGACCGGCTATGTTATATGGGGCGAAGTGTTGGCCAGTTAAGGTCTCTCACGTTCAAAAGATGAAAGTAGCAGGATGAAAATATTGAGATGGATGTGTGAACATACCAGGAGCGACAAGATTAGAAATGAGGCTAATCGAGACAAGGTAGGAGTGGCCTCGGTGGAAGACAAGATGCAGAAAATGCGACTGAGATAGTTTGGGCATGTGAAGAGGAGAGACACAGATGCCCCAGTGCGGAGGTGTGAGAGGTTGGCCATGGATGGTTTCATAAGAGGTAGGGGTAGGCCGAAGAAATATTGGAGAGAGGTGATTAGACATGACATGGCGCAGTTACAACTTACCGAGGACATGACCTTAGATAGGAGGGTGTGGAGGACTCATATTAGGGTAGAAGGCTAGTACATAGTCTCGTTATTCCTCTGTATTAGTAGGCGCATTAGCGCACTATAATTTCTTGTGCTTTGACTTCTGTTATTATCTTTCTATTATTTTCTGTACTTTGATTACTCTATTTTATCTGTGTCGCTTTCGTTATTTGCATTATTCGTTATTTGCTTTTCCATATTGCTTTGAACTTCTTAGCCTTATCTGACCTTTTTTTATGCTTGTTTTGAGCCGAGGGTCTCTCGAAAACAGCCGTCCTACCTTGATAGGAGTAAGGTCTGCATACACTTTACCATTCCCAGATCCCACGTTATGAGATCTTATATGTAGTTTTTCAATATTTTAGTATCACGTGAATGGAAACTTTTTTGCACATATTATTCACATCAAATCAATAAAAACAAGACATATGTCTATTAAATACACATTTACTACTTGGTCATAATTAAACAATAAAACTCCAAAAAAGAACAACAACTGGTTTTTCGAATATCAATGAGAATAAAACGAGAATGAAGGAGGAGTTGTTGGTGCTATTAATTACTAATCGCAATCTGATGATTTGACTCATACCTCTTGTACAGGGTGGTAGGGTGGTTTGGTACGCAGAATAAAATGGAATATTTGAGTATTAAATTTGAGATTAAATTGACGGTAGCGTTTTGTCAGAGAGATTTTTTTAGAAAGATTCTTTATTGGTAATTCAAATAAATTTATCTAGAACCAAATATAGTATAATTTAGTTAGGAATCAAACACAATTTAAATCTAATCTCAAACAAATATCCACTTGAACCACCTCTGCGACGTAGTCACAATCATCCTTCATCGAAAAATTATGCAAAATTTTGGCTTAGCCACCGTCCCATTACGATTCTTCAGCTTCTCATAACATACTCGACACGTTTAATTCTTTCTTTTTTTTGTCAATGCATTATTCTTTGTTAGGCCTTCTAAGAAGAGAAAACTTGTTATGCAGAGGAGCCTGTGTTAGAATCTACCCGAAAAGTAGGGATATTTGGAACGTATATCAAAATTGTTTACTGAAATATGAAGGCACGAACCTGCCAGAGGGGTACTAACAACAAATTGGAATGTTTGGTTATCAGTCGAGATCAAATTGAGGATTCTAGATGTGGACTTTTAAAATTGAAGTGCTTACTTGACCCAAGTATCCCCTTCAACTATAACCAAAATTGCTAGAACACATCTTAACTATACATGGGTCCTATTACCCTCCTGGATTATTTTAAAGTGTAATAAACACACCCTTTAGGTGGCACAAAAGAAGTATAAAATCTGACTAATTTGGACACATGTCCATTTTCATTATTAGTTAATACACATAAGTAGTTAACATTAAAACTTAATTTATATCTTTTTAATTAAAATTTCTTTCTTTCATTATGAAATAGAGCCCAATTTTATCATTTCTAGAAATATAAATATTTTTTTCACAACATACTTAAATTGTTGGTGATTTTTTTCCAGATATTTCATCAATTTGTATAATATCGAAAGAATTTTTTTTATTCTTTTTCTTTTTTACTCAAACACTTAACATGAAATTCGATTTATTTATTTTTTGCATATTAGAAATTTAGTTTAGGCAATATATGGTGAGCACAATTTAAATTAATTTTTTTTTTTGGATTTGACGATTTTTAATATTTTTTAGATCTGATAATGCGCTAACGTGGCACTGACATGACGCTGATGTGGAGGCGAGTGTAAAACACCTCTCTTCATGTGAGTGATTATATAGGTTTTAAGGTGTGTTTATTACACTTTGAAATAATTTAAGGAGGTAATAGAACTCATATATAATTAAAATGTCTCCTAGCAATTTCAATTATAATTGAGGAGGTAATTGTATATTATCCCATTGGTTTTTTGGTTTTGTTTTAATCCAACTACCAAAGAGTACACATAAAGTGCATTACTGAACAGAGTATCACGTATGCACAATAGTCCTTCACATTGAATTCTAACATATAGTTTGCAAAAGGATTGCTGATTTTCCTAATGACCTCTTCTTCCACACCATGATCAGAAAATTCAAGAAAGTAAAGTTGATTATTATCCACGTAAAAAATAAACACAAATTCACTTTCTAATAAATTGAGGGTATAATAGGTGCACGAGACAGGTGCAAATTCACAAGGATAGGATCAAAAGATAGGTTGTAAAATGATTTTCGAAGGAACATAAACTGAATCAGTAAAGATGTTATGAATTAAAATCAAAACAAATTTTCAACGACATTTGAGCTTTTTTCTTCTATAATCCAAATATCTTATGAATTTTCCAAATCCATAAACAAAACTACTATATTCCCAAAATTCTACTGATTCAGAGAGCTCTTCCCAGTCCCTTGTAAAAGGATTATACACATTTGTGCACAAGACTCTTGAGTTGTTTTTTCTAAACAAAACTACTATTTCAGAGTCAATACAATTGAATTACATCTCACAAATTTATTTGGACTGTAACAACATGATGTTATTCCTCCTGTATTAAGGTTTGTAAACCAGAAACTATAAAGATGAAAATAAAAAAATAGTATCCGAGTCCGCAGAATTCACTGTGTGTCCTTAAGGAATTTAATCTCTTCACTGTACCCGAGGTTATGGATTATTTTCTCTCAAGATAAAACGGATAAACTATTAAAGAAGTAGCGGTACCTCAAACTTCAATAATTTCAGCGAACTCAAAAGGCAGTAACAAAATCACACAAAGACTCAATTTTATTTGTAAGAAAATATATGCAGAAGAGGAAAAAATTCAATGTTTAAAATGAGAGAAAAATCTTCTATTTATAGACAACAAAGGTGTGACACCCCAGAAATTTTTTCGCAAAGACTCGAATATTTCTTCACGTGTGGATAGACTCGGACCGGAGGACTTTTAATTATACACATGAGTTAGGATTAATTCCTAAGTATTTGAAGTGTGTTAGATGTGTTTAGAGGTCATAAGGGATCTCTAACACCAAGTCGAGTCCAAAGAACTCCAATCGATTAAGTTTTCGGGCGAGTTGGTATAAGGGTCAACTTCAAACGACCATATCTCCTAGTATATAAAGAACTGGGTGGCCCACGACCTACCAAATTAAAAGTCTTTGAGTCTTCTTTCCAACGCCATCAAGATTGCAATTTTTGAAGTTTGGAGTCAAAAGTTATGGTCAAGCCTGGGCGAAATTTGGGCTTGGCGCTCCAGTGGTGCCCCACGCCACTATAGCGCCAGAAAACAGCCTCAGTAGTTTGGGGCTTGGTGCAATGCGCCACTAGTAGATGTACAGTATTTTAAGTCTATTTTGGCTTGGCGCTGCAGTGGCGCGACGCGCCACTAAAGCGCCATCAAGACTTTTGCCCAAATTTCCAGATTTTTGGAAGAGGGGCAACTTGGACTTTTTTCAAATTATATATACACCATCCTTGAGCATTTTGGACCATTATTTTCAGCTTCTCTCTCTCTCTAAAAAGCCCTAGAAATTTTCCATCTCTTCTTCTTCTTCTTCTCCAAATCCTTCTCCAACAAAGGGTGCCTTCAAGAGTTTCAACGATTCAAGTCTCCCATTGAAGACCCAACAACTAGGTATCTTCAAAGTCTTCATAAGGTATGTAAGGCTAACCTAAAATATGGATTTAGTTCTTCCATATGCCCATAGATGTGTTGGATAGGAGTTGTGAAAGAGTTGAACCTTCTAAGAAGGTTTTCTTGAAAGTTTTCCTAAACTATAGAATGTTTTTAAGTACTATTAGTTGATTGATGTTTTTAATGACTTGAGTTACTAAATAGTTATCTTTTATATTATTGATTTCAAATGTACCTTTGTATATAGATTTATAGATGTTGACGATATTCTTGAGTTGAGTTTTGTTGAGAGTATGGATTCATGTTTCATTCACATGAACCCAAGATGAGATTTCTTTGGTCATAATTTATCTTGAGTTGAGATGGATGGTTTTGTATATATGTGTATTGATTGGAATGAAAAGAATGAATTGGATAGTTAAGAATGTCTTTTTGCTTCTATAAATTGAACATAAGACTAAAATAAGAATTTTGGAGTAGATGTTTGACGATTGATGTGATGATGATATTTGATAATGATGTGATGATGATGATAATGTGGTGATGATGTTTGATGACGATGTGAATAATGGTATTTGACGATGTTGTGTGATGAAGTGGATTGGAGTCTAATGTGATTTTGTGGTATGTGATGTGCATAAATTGAGTTGATTGGAGTCTTACGAATATTTTGAAAATAAATAATCTTTTGAGAAAGAGTTTTAAATAAATATTTTGTGAACATTTTTGCATAAATTATTTACACGCTATTTTGAGTTTTAAAGGATAATTATTTTCATCTACGATTTAAAAAGAGTTTAAGCATAATTTGAGTTGGAGAAGTCTTTTAAATATTTTTGAACATGAGTATTTGGAGTATAAATGAGTTGAGCATTATTTTCCTTAAAAATGTAAATTTTGAGATTTATATAGATTTTTAAAGAGAAGAGTCTGATGATTGGAGATGAGTCGATTTGAAAGAGGGTCCAATGAGGCCAGATTTGATTGAGTTTTGAAGAGAGTCCAATGAGACTAAATGAGTATTTTAAATATTTTACTCACTTAATAGCTATGCGTGTATTGAGTCTTGGGAGGAGTATTGAGCACCGAATTGAGTAAGAGTATAGTCCATACTCGAATCTCATAAACTACGCTGCCAACGTAGGAAGGGATTGTACCGTGTCGGATGTTTCCCTATTTTATTGTCCTGAAATGATAGGACTTGATTGATTGACGGATCCATGATTGGTTTGAACTGTTCATACCTTGGCAAGTATGAGCGGACGGAGCAACGGTGTGACTCGTTGTGCATCACCTATATATAGGTGGTGGGATTATTGTCGGTTAGAGAAACTCCCAAATTGAGTGGTTTGTGCATGATATGATTGGTTTGATTGAGATTGGTTGACGATTGAGTTGGATTGAAAAACATTGCATAATTTAACTTGCATATTTATTGAGTTGAGTCCTTTGAGTTGATTGTTGAGTTGATTTTATATGATCGGATTAGGTGATGTGCGATGAATTGGATTATATGATATGTGATTGGATAGTGTACGATGGAAGGGCATATGATTGGATTGGATCGGATCGTATATGACCGGATTAAACCGATTGTATATGATTGGATTGAATCGGAGGATATACGATTTGATTGAACTATATTGTGTATGATTGGATTGGATGGTATGATGTGTGATTGGTCTTTGTCTACAAATGTATTCTTACTTTAGACTTATGACGCCTTATTTGAGTCTCTCTTATCTTTTGGATTTGAGATATTTGGACCGATGATATTCTTCCTTGAGGTATGTTTCATTCTGCCATATTACATACTCGTACATTCCACGTACTGACGTCCATTTGGACCTGCATCATTTCATGATGCAGAGACAGGTTTAAGAAATCGTCAATAGGAGCATCATTGGGGATCTATTCGCACTCAACGTATTGGTGAGTCCTTCTCTACATTCGGAGGACACCGTTTATATCATTCTTACATCGAGTTAGCCCTTTTTATTTTGGTTTGAGGTAGCCATGAACATGTCATTGGCACCAAATAGATAATAGTGATAGAGGCTTCATAGACTAGATAGTGATGGGTCGATTGAGTATTTTCTTTTTTTGAATTATTTTTATCGAACTATTTTAATGACAAACATCGGAGTTTGATTTGTTGGCTCATGGCCTTTCTTTCTTGAGTTAGAGCGTTAATTTGGATTGCCCGCCAAATTATTTCTTTATTTTTAAATCTTTCGCTGAATGAATGAATGAATGAATGAACAGACGTGTGATCAGGCTATGTAGTTCGCTTGGAAGCCAGAAATAGTTTCTGAGTGTCGGTTACGTCTAGGGTACCCTCTCGGGGCGTGATAAAAGGGTAGTGTGAACAGGTGCTTATTGTGGCTTATCGGAAAAGTCACAACACTTCACAAAAGTCACAACCTTTCAGAAAAGTCACAACTCTTCAAAAAAGTCACAATTTTTTTTTTGGAAAAGTCACAACCTTTCGGAACGGTCACAACCCTTTAAAAAAGTCACAATCTTTTATTTCTCATTCACACATTTAAAATCCAACATAACATACCTATGTAGTTCCACAAAGTGTATTCTAAGAAGGTTAGAGTGTATGCTGACTTTACCCCTTGGTTTAATTGGACTAATGTCTCAAATTTATAATATAATCCAAAAAATCCAATAAATTGTTAAATGCCAACCAATAACGATTCTCTATATTAAGTCTTGTCTGAATATGGACTTGTCAAACTTGAAAGATCAGAGTTGAATGGCATTATGATCTTTAACTTGACTTCAGTTAGTAATTATGACCTCTAATTTTATTAATGCACAAGTAGATATTTTAATTATCCAAAACTGAACAAATAGATACATTTGTCATGCATGATAATTTTGTGTCCTACATGGCGTCCTACGTGTATTGCACCACGTAGGACATGTATGTCTGCTTGTTCAATTTTATACAAATTTAAGTGTCTACTTATGCACACTCAAAATTAGAGGGCATAAATATAAAATGATGACAAGTTAAAGGGCATATTTATGTATTATGTCGAGTTGAATTGGTAATGTAGAGGCAAGAAAAATAAATGGTATTCGGAAATTGAAATTGTGTATAGACATGAATACAAATTAGAGTTGTTTTTGAAATTTTCTGGGTGATTTGAAGCGGAAAATTGTAACAAAGAATTTATTTTTTCGGAGTTCTCTGAATTCCGAGCAAATTGTAATAGTTCTATGTGCAAACAAAATAAAATTCTAAAAAAAGTGAATACTATCCTTAGACAAAGGGCACTTAAGATATAATAAATCAAATTTTGGATGTACTAGAACCCCAATAATTCTTAACATTATTAGCCATCTAGTTAAAAATTAATTAGTTTCAACCATGTAGCAATAATTTATAGAGTAATTTATATATTCAGTATGTAATCAGTGTATATATTGATCATGCACATATTAAATAGTAATTAACATATATTAATTATAAGTGGAATTCATCGGCATTCTGCTAAAGTTACATTTTTTTTATCCACCTCAGTAAGCTTTTCATATTTTAATTGCCTGTAATAGATTCCAATAAATGTTTTGAATGTTTGTGATTGCCTTATTTATTTGACCAACAATGATAGCATATGAGTGCTTCCATATTTAAGTCTAGTAAAAATGTGATTAATTCTTTTGATCAAAATCCAAAATTAATCAGAGAAATTCAAATATACGATTCTTCATCATTTTCAAATAATATTTATCTAACAGATTTCATGAATAAATGTTTTGAATATTTGTCATTATTTATATGACCAACAATGATAGCACATGCATGCTTCTATATTTAAGGCTAGTAAAAATGTGAATGTTTCTTTTTGACCAAAAATTAATTAGAGAAATTCTAGATTACGATTCTTATTCATTTTCAAATACTCCCCCACGTCTCTTTTTACTTGATAAATTTTAATTTGATATATTTATTAAAAAAATGATTATTGATATGATGAGTTTATCATTTTATTCCTGTTAATTGATAGGTCCCAAATTTTTCATTAAAGATTTTCAAGAAGTTCTACATTTTTCACTTAACTCTCTAAATAAATTGAGGGTATAATAGGTAAAAAAAAATTATACTTTCTTGATTTATCGAAAATAAAAAATTAAAAAAAATCAAATTAAAAAATATTTAATAAATAAAATGGAACGGAGAGAATCCATAATATTTATCTAACAGATTTCAATAAATGTTTGGAATGTTTATCATCATTTATTTGACTAGCACATGATGATTCCATATTTAAGGCTAGTAAAAATGTGATTAATTCTTTTGACCAAAATTAATAAGAGAAATTCTAAACGATGCTTATTCTTTTTGAAATAATATTTACTCATATTAATTGATCAAATTTATTTTGTACGGTGTTTAAAAAATTATAAATAAGAAGATAATCTTACTAATCCATTCCTTAAAAAAATTTCTTGGGAATTTTATAAATAAATGTGAACATTAAAAAAATTAAGGGTAATATAAAAAAAATAATTAATATTTTTTTGATTTAGTAAGGTGAACAACTATTTTTAATATACTAATCAACTAGTATGGAACGGAGAGAATATGTTACCGATTTCATGGATAAATGTCTTGAATGTTTGTCATCATTTATTTGACCAACAATGATACCACATGCATGCTTCCATATTTAAGGATTAATTCTAGATTTGACCAAAATTAATTAGAGAAATTCTAAAATACGATTCTTATTCTTTATGAAATAATATTTATCTAACAGATTTCATCCCCGCCCTCATTACTATATAAAGGTTGATGCTTCATTCATATCGACCACAACGAAGGAAAAATGAAGTCTTTACATTCATATTTGCCCATAATTTTCCTTGTTTTCACTGCATATTCATGTTTATTGGTACATTCATTCAATGTATCCATTTCCAATGAATTGATAGCTTCTTTAGGAACAGCTTGTATTGTTGACAATGCTGATGCTGGATTAATCGAGATTAAAACTGAAGATATCTATGATTTTCCATTGAGTGCCAACGCTAATTGTAACTTGTCTTGTAGTCCCTTAGGATTAAATGGAACGTTTCTTTTGTTTGATCTCAATAGAGACTCAGAGAGATGCGCCAATGTTACATGTGATTGGCATGTAAGGATTGATGGATTGTTTCTCAATATTAATGGCAATCTAGTTCCTCAGTTTCCTTGGACACACGGACAAAGATTGATTTAGTGAAGTAATCGTGAATTTTGTAGGGTCAGTTATTTTTCTGAACTATTAATAAGAGAATAATTATATAATTCGTTTGATTTTTTAAATAAAAAAGAAAGATGGATTTATACCTCTTTTCTTTGTTTATATTTTTGTTTTTTAAAGTATTGCATGATTTGATCTATATATATATATATATATATATATATATATATATATATATTGACCCCCGTAGAAATGTAAGATAGTCAAATACTATAAAACGCGTAGTCAAAAAGGGAACAAAATGCATAGTCAAAAAGGGAACAAAACGTGTTTTGAACGCGCAGTCAAAAAGGGAGGTCCAATACACGAATTTTACGCGTTTCTAGTTTCCTATAAATAGAGGGTTTCTTTCCCTCATTTAGATTATCCTACAAAAAATACAATCCAAAAGAGTAAGAACACAAAGAGAATTATACACCAAGATAAATATTGTAGTCTTGAATGTCCTCTTTAGTGAGTTGTTCCTTTTACAAGAGAGAAGTGTTAATTGTTGTTTTCTCCTTGTATTTGAGAGCAGTGTACTGCCATATTATCATAGTAAGATCCTTCTACCCCGTAGTTTTTCTGCTCTAACTGTTTGAGGGGTTTCTACGTAAAATTCTCGTGTCCAATTTATTTTCATTATTTATTATCATATCAAATTTTAGTTGTAGTGTTTTCTCCCCCAACAGTGTATCAGAGCCCTTAGTTATTCTGTCTATTTTATGCGAAAGTACTATCTGTGAATAGTAAATTTTTGTGAATAGTAAAATTCAGTGAAAAGTACTATTCATATGAATAGTAAATTTTGGTGACGGTACAGTTTGTCATGATTATTCAAAAAAATATTCAGAAATAATCTAGAAGGGTGTGTAGCAAATAATAATGTCGAGTACAACAAAGTTTGACGTTGAGAAATTCAATGGGATTAATTTCTCATTGTGAAAAGTGAAAATAAGAGCGATATTGAGAAAAGATAATTGCTTAGCTGCAATTAAAGGCAGGCCCACAAATTTTACTGATGACAGCAAGTGGAACGACATAGACAGCAACACAGTTGCTGATCTACACTTGACACTAGTTGATCAAATGTTGTCTAGTGTGGCTAAAAACGGACGACGAAGAAAATATGGGATACTCTTACGGGATTGTATGAGGCCAAGTCTTTGCATAATAAAATCTTCTTAAAAAGAAGATTGTATACTCTTCGAATGGCAGAGTCCATGTCGGTTACTGAACACATCAATACTTTGAATACTCTATTTTCACAACTTACAACAATGGGTTGCAAAATAGAGGGGACTGAACGTGCAGAACTTCTACTTCAAAGTCTTCCTGACTTGTATGATCAACTCATCATCAACCTGACAAACAATACGAATAGTCTAGAATTGCAGTCACTGTCTTAGAAGAAGAAATCGACGTAAAAATAAGGAAGAAAGACAAGCAAGTTCACAGCAAGCTGAAGCTTTAATGATGGTGAGAGGAAGACTAATGGAACATGGCCCCAGTGGGAGTCACAATCATGGTAGATCTCAATCAAGAAGTAAGAAGAATATCAAGTGTTACAACTGTAGAAAAAAAGGGTACTTTAAGAAAGATTGTTGGTTCAAGAAGAAGTGTGAACACCCTGAGTCATTAAATGCTCAAGGGAATGTTGCAAGTACCTTGGATGATGTCGATATTTTATGTAGTGAAACAATATCAAATAATGAAGGCAGAAAAGGTTTCACTGATATCTGGACATGGACACAGGAGCAACATGTCACATGACTTTTCGGAGAGAATGGTTTCATCAATATAATCTTATCTTAGGAGGGTCTGTGTTCATGAGAGACGATCATGCTTTGGATGTAATTGGTATTAGGTCCATCAAAATAAAGATGTATGATGGAACGGTACGCACCATCCAGGAGGTATGACATGTAAAAGACTTGAGGAAGAATCTATTGTCTTTGGGACAATTAGATGATAATGAATGTTCATATAAGACTCATGGTGGAGTCATGAAAATATCAAAAGGAGCTCTTGTAGTGATGAAAGCGGAAAAACTTAATGCAAATCTATATGAGCTTAAAGGTGAAACACTCCAAGAAGGAGAAGCATCAACCGCGTCAGCAAGTTCATTTGAAGAATCAACGATGATGTGGCATCGTAAACTTGGTCATATGACAAAATAAAATTTGAAGATTCTTGCTGAGCAAAAGTTTTTTCCAGGGCTCAAAAAGGTTTCACTACCCTTTTGTGAGCATTGTGTTACCAGTAAGCAACGTAGACTGAAGTTTAGCAGTTCCTTTGTTGAAAGCAAGGAAATATTAGATCTGGTCCACTCTGATGTCTGAAAAGCACCGATGGAGTCCATAAGAGGAGCAAAATATTTTTTGTTATTTATCGACAATTACTCTAGGAAAAGTTGGGTGTATCCAATAAAAAAAAGGTAGATATTTTTCCAATTTTCAAAGAGTTCTAAGCGCGGGTGAAACTTGAATATGAGAAAAAGATCAAGTGTTTGAGGACAGATAATAAAGGAGAATACACTATAACACTGGTGATGAATTTTATAACTTCTGTAAACAAGAAGGTATTAAAAGGCAGTTCACAGTGGCATATACTCTACAATAAAATAGAGTGGTAGAGAGGATGAGCAGAACCTTGTTGGAAAGGACAAGAGTTATGTTGGCAACTGCAGGGTTGGAAAAACCATTCTAGGCAGAAGCAGTCAAAACTGCATGTTATGTGATCAATCGGTCACCATTAACCGCAAGTGATCTGAAAACGCCAATGGAGATGTGGACAGGAAAACCAACTGATTATTATCACTTACATATATTCGGAAGTCCTACTTATGTTATGTACAACACCCAAGAAAAATCAAAGTTGGATCTAAAATCCAAAAATGTATTTTCTTAGGATATGCTGATGGAGTCAAGGGGTATCGCTTGTGGGATCCCACTGCCCGCAAGGTGGTAATCAGCAGGGATGTTGTGTTTGTTGAAAACAAGATACAAACAAAAGAAGCTAGCACTTCAAAACAAAAATCAGAGACTACCACAGTTGAAGTTGAATAAATAGAAAAAGCTCCAGTTTTTTCTGAGGCAACACCAGAACACAAAGAACAAGAGCAAGATGAGATCAATACTCCACAAGTTCGACGATCAACTAAGAAGAGAAGAGAACCAGCTTGACACTCAGATTATTCTATGAAGGGCAATGTTGCATATTGTCTATTAACAAATAATGGAGAGCCTTCAACTTTTCACGAGGCTATGAAAAGCCAAGAATCATCTCTGTGGATGGCAAAAATTCGAGAAAAAACTGAAGCTCTTCATAAATATAAAACATGGGATCTTGTTCAATTTCCACAAGAAAGGAAGGCCATTAGAAACAAATGGGTCTACAAGATCAAATGCAATGGTAATGATCAAGTGGAAAAGTATCGTGTAAAATTGGTGGTGAAAGAATTCGATCAAAAAGAAGGTATAGACTTCAACGAGATATTTTCTCCAGTAGTTCGACTCACAACAATTTGAATGGTCCTGAAGATGTGTGTTACATTTCACTTGTACTTGGAGCAGTTAGATGTCAAAACTGCATTTCTTCATGGAGAGCTTGAAGAAGAAATTTACATGCTCCAACCAAAAGGTTTTGAAAAATAAGGAAAAGAAAACTTAGTTTGCAGGTTGAACAAATCTTTATACGGTCTCAAACAAGTGCCGAGATGTTGGTATAAGAGATTTGATTTCTTCATTATAAGCCTTGGATACAACATACATAGTTCAGATCCTTGTGTTTATTACAAGAGATTTGGTGATGACGATTTTGTTATTTTGCTATTGTATGTTGATAACATGTTGGTAGCAGGCCCCTAAAAATATCGTCTCACACATTTAAAGGCTTGGCAAGGGAGTTTGAAATGAAGGACTTGGGACAAGAAAATAAGATTCTAGGGATGCAAATTCACCGAGACAAAAATAATAGGAAGATTTGGCTTTTTCAAAAGAACTACTTGAAGAAAATCTTGCGACGCTTCAAGATGTAAGACTATAAGTCAATTTCTACCCCACTTCCTATTAATTTCAAGTTATCCTCAAGAATGAATCCTAGCAATGAAGCAGAGAGAATGGAGATGTCTCGAGTACCATATGCATCAGTAGTAGAAAGTTTAATATTCGTCATGGTATATACAAGACCTGACATTGCACAAGCAATGGGAGTGGTTAGTCGATACATGACTAATCTTGATAGAGACCATTATAATACTGTTAAGAGAATCCTGAGATATGTCAAGGGTACCTCAGATGTACAATATGTTATGGAGGATCAGACTTTACCGTTAAAGGTTATGTTGATCCAGATTATGCAGGTGATCTTAATAAAAGCAAGTCCACCATATGTTATGTGTTTACTCTTGCTGGAGGAGCTGTAAGCTGGGTTTCAAAACTGCAATCTATCGTGACTATATCTATGACAGAAGCAGAATATGTAGCAACTACACAAGCTAGCAAAGAGGCAATATGGATGCAGATGTAACTGGAGGAGCTTGGGCACAAATAAGAGAAGGTTGCTCTATTTTGTGACAGTTAGAGTGCTTTGCATCTTGCAAAGAATCCGGCATTTCATTCAAGGACAAAGCACATACGAGTTCAGTATCACTTTGTTCGTGAGAAGGTGGAAGAAGGCAGTGTGGATATTCATAAAATTTACACTAATGACACTTAGCAGATATATTTACAAAGTCGATCAACAGTAATAAATTTATATGGTGTCGATCTTCTTTTGGCCTAACAGAAATGTAACATTGCAGGAATTGGGTAGAAAGGATGGTGTGAAGACTTAATTGATTCTCAATTAAATCTTCAAGTGGGAGAATGCAAGATAGTCAAATACTACAAAATGTGTAGTCAAAAAGAGAACAAAATGCGATTTAAAAACGTAGTCAAACAGGGAGGCGCAATATGCGGATTTGTAAGAAAGAGCATCTTTGCAAATTTGCAAAAGAATGAATAGGTTAGGGTATAAATTATAACAAATTCGAATTCCTCACTATATTAATAAGAACAGGACGGAACACAATTACATTTGCAGTTGTAATACTTAAACTATTGAATAATAATGAAAATATTAAAATTACAAGTAATTAAAAGATAAAGATAAAAATGGGAATGAAGATGGGAGGAATCAAGCTCTTTACTCAACAATTAACAGTATGCCTTATCCCTAAATCACATACAACACCTTTCATAGATCCCGCTGAGTTTGTTGTAAATCCTAAAATTGAAGTCCAATTTAATTTGAAATCTAACACCCAAATTTGAAACCATGGATGTTTTTCAAACGACAAAATGATTTATTTTTTTCAAATATAATGTATTTTAATTTTAAAATTTAATTTTATGTACACTAAACAATAAAATAATTGATGATCAAGAAGGGGGGGATTAAGGATATGAAAATAGTTTAAACTTAAACAAGTCAAATTGTGTAATTGCGTTCAAATTACGCCCATACTTATTAACTAATTATATATAAATAAATACTCAACAAATTCTGATGCCGTGTTAGGACAACCCAAAGATTCCATACTCTATGCCAAATTCTTGATATATCTAGTTTGCTTTAAAAATTCTTATTTTTCTAAAGACTATTTTTAAAGGGAAAATACTTTAAAATCCCCCTGACTTATATTCCTTATGCTAATTTTATTGATGAAATAAAAAATTAAACTTTATGCGTTCTAAATTGTAGGAAAATAACATTGGATGTTAATAATTGGGTTTTGAATTTAATTTAAGTATATATTTAGTCGACTGACCCCATACCAAATCTTCTTATTTCGTCTTTGAGTTTAATATTTAAACTATGAGGGTTCACAATATCCCTAATTTACATTAAATTCATTTATGTGACCTAGTGGTCAATGAATTGAATTGAGAATTGTGAGGCCTCATGTTCAAATTTCAGTAGAGGATTTAGTGGCGGAGTCAGTATTTTCACTAAGGGGATTCGAAATATAAAAAGTAGACACATGAAGATGTTGAAGGGGGTTGAACATTTATTATATATAACTAAAAAATAATTTTAATCATGTATAAACGGTATTATTTTTCGTCGATGGGGGTTCGGATGAACCCCTTGGTCCTTGCTAGCTCTGGCCCTAGAGATAAAATAAAAACACTAGATAATTTCTTCCTCTCCATTCTAATTTTGGTGGATAGAGCTACCTGACATTTGATGCTGGTGCGAGGTAGTAGGTATCATGTGGAATTAGTCGAGGGGCACAAACTAACCAAAATATCAGTTTTTTAAAGGCGTTTTCGGGACGAGGCTAAGCATAAACGCGAATATGCTTTTAGTTGTCCAAAAGAATATGCTATACTTCTTTGTTTCGAAAACAAGAAGTCCATAAAACTCAACAACTATTATAGTTCTTTTGTCAAACATTTTGATTTCCTCCATTTCCAAATTCCTTCTACTTACCTTTGTGTGCCTAATTTTCTCTGTTTTATGGATAGACAAATCAAGAAACACAAATTTCAATCTGATCAAACTTCTCCAATATATGGATTTAATTCCCTACCTAAAGAAATTGTCCTTGACATAGCTTCAAGACTCCCCATAACATCTTTAGTCCAATTCAAGTTTTCTTGCAAATCATTTTACAACTTGTTACATGACATAGACCTTTTGAATCAACACATGTTTCGCGCATTAGAGACCGATCCTTGTATTATTATACACGCGGATTACCCTTTAATGAATCAGCTTTGCTTTCTTGAATTTTTCGATCATCGCGGTGTTGTGAGGAAAATCAGGACACCTTTTGCAAACACTGTGCCTGAATTTAAAGTAGTTGGTTCATGTCAAGGACTATTATGCATATGTGATTCTCTGTTTAGTGATGCACTTTATGTGTACAATCCTTTTACAAGGGATTACAAACAGCTCCCTAGATCAATCGAATTCGAGGTGCAAAAATTGGTTTTTGGTTTTGGTTTTAATCATGTTACCAAAGAGTACAAGGTGATCAAGATCATAAACTATGCTAACGTGTATTATAATGACCCTGGTCGTTATCGTAGGTTTCGAGTTCCTTTCTTTGGTAAATCAGATGTTCAAGTACTTAGTCTTGGTAGTAGCAACAGATGGAGGAGTGTTGGTGAAGTTGTTTATCGTTTTGATCAGAGTTCAGAAGGAATTATGTTGAACGGGAAGATGCATTGGTTGACTCGATTTGGTAAGTATCATGGACGTCGTGATAGGCTTATCATTTCGTTTGATTTGGCTGACGACGTGTTTGGTGAAGTACCAAAAGTTGATTTTAATGTAAAGCCAAGAATTGTTCAGTATCATCTAGCAGTTCTTGGAGATTGTCTTGCTGTTGCTCTAACTTTGCCTCACTATAAAGGGGGGGGATTTGAAATTTGGGTAATGAGAGAATATAATGTGAAAGAATCTTGGATGAAAGAGTTTAGAATTGGGGCTTATACACCAAATCCAAATTCTGTAACACAACATGTGCAACCATTGGTGAAAGTTTTATGTTTGTTGAAGAATGGAGAGATCTTGTTGGAGTACAAAGGTGGAAATCTTGTTTCATATGATCCAAAAAATCGTCTCTTTAGGACTTTAAGGTTTCAAGGGATGCCTAATTTGTTTCAAACATTTGTTCATGTTGGTTGTCTTAATTGGATTGATATTCCACCTCCTGATCTTTTACAAAATTAGATCATCAAAATCTACCATGGGAAGAACGGGTTCGGCAGAACCCAATAACTTTGGTCCAAACCCTGTACATTTGCTAATGAATCCATTTGAATATGTACAGAAATAGATCATCAAAACTTTTTTTGGGGTTCTTTCCAGGGGTACGATACACGCGTTGGGGCCTGACTAAATCTGAATTCACGTCGGACAGTGTGGTAAAGCGCTTCCTAAAAAGGCAGACTTCGTATCCAGATCATCAAAAACCTTCATTCAAATGCTTAGTCATATATGTTTAATGACATTTCATTTTGTTCTTCAATCTTAGTACTTTGTTGCTTTGTCTTCTGAATTAGTCAAGTAGTTGTATGTAACATACAAAAGAAGGTGCTGATTCAGTGAATGTTCAACGAATATGTGATCTTCTGAATATATCATTCTATGTTTAATATCAACCTTGAACATATAGTTATGATTGAGGCACCATAAAGAAAAGGTCGTTCAGAAAGTGTTGGGGGAGGAAGCACCACAACTAAAGTTTGATATGACAATAAATATGAAATTAAATTGGACACGAGAATTTTACGTGGAAACCCTTCAAACAGATAGAGGGGAAAAACCACGGGGTAGAAGAATCTCACTATTAAAATATGGAGTACACTTCTCTCTAATACAAGGAGAAAACAACAATTAACACTTCTCTCTTGTAAAAGGAACAACTACTAAAGAGGATACTCAAGACTAAAATATTTATCTTGGTGTATAGCACTCTTTGTATTCTTATTCTCTCTTTCTGGGATGATATAAATGAGGGCAAGAGGTCCTCTATTTATAGGAGCAAAAACGCATTTCTGTCAAAAAGTGAAAACGCGTTAATTTGTCAAAAGGCAGAAAATGTGTTTTCTGCCAAGAAGTTGCATCCTCCTTTCACCTTTTTCTGCCAACCCAAGCCACCATTTTTGACCTCCTTTTCACTTTTTTCTGCCAATCCAAACCACCATTTTTGACTTCTTTATTTCAGAAAGTCCCTCAAGGGCGACTCCCATACAATTTTTGCGAGAGCTGGAGAAGTGTCTATGGGTAAAGCACCATATCCACATCCAGAAATAAGTAGAAATGAAAATTTGTCTGTTTGAAAAGGTAACTTGAATTAACAGTCAGACTGTGAACCATTGACGCTCGTTAGGCCTCCCATTGATATTTTATCCGGTAATCTGTTTCTTATTGTAATAGTCTTATAGCTTAAAGGGGCTGCTTAGTGCTCTCTATTTTGTTTTTTTAACTAATTGGCAAAGTCAAATTATGCACATCAACATTAGCAAGTCAATAGACCCCAAATTTTGATCACTATTCATCCAAATATCCACCCGATAAGGTAAAATCATCGGTGGAGAAACACGACCAGTGAAGATTCATAAAGCTAACTGCAACTTGTTTAGCACTGAAACATAGTTATTATTGTTGTATTCATCAATATGTCCACCACATTGTCGTGCCTACAATGTAGAAAAAAGCAAGAGATCTCAAAAACTTCGATATTCTCTGATCCCCTTAAAGGATGTTAGATGACTTAAAAATTTTGTCAATTTTCGTGTTCATTCTTTAACAAATAAGGCAGGCTAAGTGTAGATTAATTATATTACAATGATAGTATAAAAATTATTTACACTGTCAGTACATGAAAAGCCAACGAAGACACTTAGCCGACATAATATACCAAACCCTTCTTTCCTACAAACATAACCTTTCAAATAATGCTACACTCCTCCATTTGGACACTTCCCCTTACCATTTTCCTCTGCAAAAAATGGTCATACTGTTTTCTAACATATGCATTCTAACATTTTCTTTTTTGGACTTTGTTCCTTAGTCGCCCGTTCGGCTCCCTTTCTACATCATGGATGAAATTTCAATAAACAAAATGCCAAAAACTAGTCATTTTCTTCCTATATATGCACATTTTAAGCCCTCATAACAAGCAAAAAGAAGATCTCTCTTCTTCTTCATTCTCAAAAGCATGGCATTATAGAAACTGCCCTTCCATATAGATTGTCGTGGCATGAACTAGTTTGTTTGCTTCAATTACGCCTCTAAAACGAGCTCCTAGTCCTTCATGGGAAGCCAGAATAGTTCTTCAGTTGCACTGCTACAAGAAAGATTCAGGCAATTAGAAAAATCAAAAGAGCAGAGAGAAAACAGAACAAAAAAATTGTTCTCACAGCCTCAAGGGATGACACAAACCAAGAATTATGTCCCTATCAAGCCAGAATTCACACGCGAACTAATATTTCAACCGGAAATACTGGAATCTGATCAAGATAAGCTCTTTCTTGAACTTAGTTTGAACAGCAAAAACACAGGTTTTCAAGCAAGAAAGCCTCAGCCTTCATGGCGGGCGTTGAAACCTAAATTTAAATATGAGAATCCTGAGGTTGATACTTCTCTCCATCTATAGTAGGCACACGATACTTTTTTTGCACGATCATATCAGTGTAGTTTAACTTGTTATAGCAAGTTCGTTACCATTTCTGCCAGGTTCCTAAGTAACGCTTATCATGGAGATTTACGTATAATTACCTTATAAGCGACACAATTCTGTAAATACTTTTTTGTACTGAGATTTCATAGAACTTAAGCTCGTTCATGTTGATATCCTACGGAAGTCTAGTTCCTATTGTTTTCTGGTAAACATCAGATATTATATGTTTCTGAATTACCAAAAAGCTAGTTCTGTTTCAAGTCATAACTGATTTCTTCACAAGCAATGTAGTTTTTATAATCCAATCAATACTTCCCCTGTTTCAATTTCTTTATCTGGTTTTAACTTGACACGGAGTTTAAGAAAGTAAATAAATTTTTGAATCTTGTGGTCTTAAACTAAAGATACGTAGAATATACCAAAATGTCGATTATAAACATGTCACCTGGAAAGTTGGAATTAAAGAGTTGCCAAAAAGGAAAGAAAAATTCTTTTTGAAACAAACTAAAAAGAAAAATAAGACAAACAAATTGAAACAGAAGGAGTAATTAGTTTGAATCATTCTCAAATGTTGGTGGTATGCATAGTTTAGAATGATTCTACAAAATTATAACTCTAAATTAGAGGAAGCTTCTAATAATTTTCTTTGAGATAGAGAGACTGAATTGAAAAATATGTAATAGTTGCTTTTGCATATAATATTACTAGCAAGTTCATATATAATACATAAAAAACATGCAGTAGCTCCACATTTTTTACAGATTAGAGAGTAGTAAATTCATTTTCCGGGTACAAAGTTTGTGGCGTAAGCCCAAGCATTGTTGGCAACTGGATCAGCAATGTGGTCGTAAAGGTTCTCAATTGGTCCCTTTCCAGTAACAATAGCTTGAACAAAGAAACCAAACATCGAAAACATAGCCAATCGTCCATTCTTGATTTCCTTGACCTTCAACTCAGCAAATGCCTCAGGATCATCAGCAAGACCAAGAGGGTCAAAGGCGCCTCCTGGGTAGATCTTGTCAAGGCCTTCACCTAGTGGACCTCCACCAATTCTGTATCCTTCCACAAACCCCATTAGCACAACTTGGGCTGCCCAAATTGCAAGAATGCTCTGTGCATGAATAAGGTTTGGGTTACCAAGGTAGTCAAGACCGCCTTCTGAGAAAATTTGAGATCCAGCCTTGAACCAAACAGCCTCACCGAATGTAACACCATTCTTGGAAAGGATTTCAGGGAAGACACATCCCAAAGCACCAAGCATGGCCCAACGGCAATGGATCACCTCAAGCTCACGGTTCCTAGCAAATGTCTCAGGGTCAGCTGAGAGTCCAGCAGTGTCCCACCCGTAGTCACCAGGGAACTCACCAGTCAAGTATGTTGGAGTTTGCTCAGAAAATGGTCCCAAGTACTTTGGCCTGTCTTCTCCATACCTATTTCATCAAACCACAAATTTTAGTTATAACATCTATATCATCAAGCTCTTGATGTACCAAATTACAATTTTTCTTTCTCCACAAATATCTTAAGTACTCCCTCGCAGAAATGCAAGATAAACTTGTGTTTATTAAATCTAATGTGACCTAACCTTTTATTCAAATTTTACGCATAATAAACGTTTAGTGCACTAAATTATCTTTATATATAACTACATTTTTAAGTCACAAAGTGTTTGACATAATTATGTCAAGATTTTGCATTGTAACCATTTCTTTAAAACTTGAAATAATAACATAACTAAATGAACAATGAATAATTCATTGAAAATTAGCAATATGACTGAAAAAAATATATATAAGAAATTAAGAAACTACCAAATGCTTTGTGGTGCACTTTTGACAGTACGTCTCATGGTGATACGTCCACCATCAAAGCTACCAATTTTCCTAACAAATTCATTTTGTGACCTAAGTGCTGTTTGGCCAGCAAATGCAGATTGTTGAATTGCAGAAGTGGCCATTTTTATCCTTTTTTTTCTTTTCTTTTCTTTGAGATGATGCTAATTTTGCAATATGAAGAAGTGTACTATATATTAAATAGCTTGGGAATGAAGGTTTTTATATGAAAATTAATGGATATTGAGAATCAAAAAATATACACCTAAGCAGAAGCTTATTGGTTAATGTATTTTGGATTTGGATTTCCCTTGTGATTTTTTAATAGTTGAAATAGTGAGGTCTTTGGTTTGCCACGTGGCTGTCAAATATCTCTTGGCTGAGATTGTTTCTTTCAGAATGGACCATGTTCGTGTGGATCGGATCGAGTTATCTATTATATAGTATATATTATTAGTGAAAGATGACAGATATTTCATAAAATCATTTGATGAATGTAAAAGTTAACTCAAACATCATAATTATTAAAAATAAAAAAAGGACCATGTTCACGTGTTCAATAAGTACGAAGCATACAAATTAGCAACAAACTTCATCGTTAAATAGCTCGAAAGTCATGAACATAACAAAGATTTTGTTAATATGTGAAGATATCCCCACCAGGGAAATGAAATTTATTTCCTGGCTAATAGAGTCCCCTCTTCTTCTTCTTTTTTCTTTTTTCTTGGTCTAGTGAGTTTTTAAAAATTAAAATTTTAGTTCTTCATGGATACAATAGAAAGATGTATTCTATACATATACTTCCACATAAAATTTGAACTCATAATTCTATTGTTTGAATGGTGAATTTTTTGATCAATAATAAAATTATATTTGATGTAATTTTTAAAGTAAAGTCTGAAAAAATTGATGTATACACAAATTTTACTTTTATTTTATAGTGGATTTTTTGATCATCAAATTATTTTATCATCGTAAATTAAAAAATATTCATTACTATAATAGCTGAATTGGTCAAAACAAGAGTAGAATTACATCAAATCAAATTGTCACGATGTCTTTAATAAAAATTAAAATTTGTAGTAACAAAATTTTATTCAAAAATCACTAGCCATAGGACACTATAGCAAATTATTTGCTTTTTTACTTATTAATTATTATATTTAATAATAATAAAAATAAGATTTGAGCAAATTGTGGGATCAATCTCCACCACCATGGCCCGACCCATGTCCGAAACCAAAACCACTACCACCATTTTGACCGCCACCGCCACCACCGCCCCCTCCTCCGCCACCGCCACCATTTGCACCGGATCCGTGACCCCCGCCATATCCAATGCCATAACCAAATCCGCCATCACTACCTCCACCTCCACCGCCGCCGCCACCACCACCGCCGCCGCCGCCAACAAGACCTCCTACAATTTGGTTAAATCCATCATTTGCACCTGATCCATGACCCTCGCCAAATCCGTAGCCAGCACCAAATCCACCATTACTACCTCCACCGCCACCACCGCCGCCTCCACCACCGCCGCCACCAAGACCTCCTAAAATTTGGTCAAAACCGTTGAAGTTGAGTAAATCCCTCCTAAGAAGCTTCCTTGCAGAGGAAGTTTGCACTAAAACTCCCAAAATAACAACAAACATCAACTTCCATGACATTTTTGCACCTATTGTCACCACTGCATAAAAAACAATTGCACAATTTTTAGTCACGGAATTAGAAATTTTTATAAAAAAAAAATAAAAAATATACAAAAATGCTATACATATTTGATTTGTCTTATATAAAAGATGTAGTTATACTAATATTGTGTACTAGATCCATCCTATCTATATGGTACATCAACAAGATGTTAGGAAATAATAGATTTGGGAAATAAAGAACGTTTAAGGAATTTAAGCCCTCATTATATTATTGCATGGATAATTTATAGCAGAAATAAACTTTAAATTCCAACAAAAACAAATTTATAAACATGTGACATCATAGACACATTCAGTGTAATTTTATAAGTGGAATCAAGAGAAAGAATAGTGTGTACTTGTTTTATTCCTATCTTGTAAAGATAGAAAGATAGTTTCTGATCTACAATTATCAAAAACTAACTGATACTATCATATATTATAAGAAAGAAAAGGAATTAATATGTATCTTACTTTGCTTTCGTGGTCTTTGTTTTGTGAGGCTGAATGTTGGAGTAGCCATGAAAATGTTAAAATATTAATATTTGAGGTATTATGAAAATATATCCATAGGAAGGAAGTTATATATAGGTACCTTGAAGCCTCAAGGTATTAATGGAATATTGGTAAGTTACTACTATTCAAAGTACAATTAATTAATATACAAACCTAAAACGTTAAATAAAATATAATAATGTGAATGTACGTAGGTGAACATTAATTAATTAAGATAGGGAATTATATCTAGCGTTTTGCTTTATTAATTGATAGTAGAAAACATTATTTGCATATTTGTATCCATTTTTTAAAACAACTATTGAAGTCTTATAATAATAGAATCACTTAGATAATCAAGTTAGCAAAAATGAAGTTTTAGTGTAAATTTTAGTGGAGTTAAGTTTTTATAACTCAAAATTCTAGTGTAATGGAAAATATTTTATTCATTAACTCAATTATTAAAAGTACCATTAATTGATTAATATTTACAAAATTAATTAATGTAGTTGACCATGCATCAATATAGGAAAGAGGGTTACTAAAGGAAATTGCATCTTGCGTTTTATGTTATTTATATCACTATACGTCTGTCTAGTGAAAATCCTCAACAGAAATAAATACAAATAATGGGGACTAAATTTTACTTTACCAATCTTAATGAAGTACGAAGCTCTATAAATTTCACTTAACTCTCTTAATCTTTTAAGTGTGAAAAATAATAGGATATTCGCCTTTTAAATGGAATAATAAACTCTCTTAAATCATTTGCCAAAACTAAAGCTACTTCATGTATTTTTAAAATATGTCAACGAAGACCTTCAAAAATAATTAGTCCATATGAATTTGTATGAATGGCATGGGGACAAAAATATGTAATATAAAAAATTGGCTGGTCAAGGTGAAAATAATAATTGACAAAAAGATCACGACATATTTAAAAATTCGAAGCTCTATATAAGGAAATTTCATGAAACAAAAAAATTAAAAAGGTACAAATTTTACTTTAATATTTTTTTCATATTTGGTTGGTCAAAATATTTTTGAAAAATCAATTTCTCTAGAAAAATCAAGCTCCTTAAATTTTTTTCCTAATAAAAATAAAGAAAATCAAGTTCTATAAGTGACATTTTGAGCACATTCACCGAACATTTTCAATTACCACCACTTGACCTTCCAACCCTGAACCACCACTCCCCACCCCTTCTCGCCCATATATAGTTTTACTAGATTATATATAAATATTTTTGTGATAATATTTTCTTGTTTACTTATCATACACTAAAAAATAAGTAAGAAACCCTACTTATTTTCCAACAAAACACTATTCACTTTGTTGTTTTCTTGAGAGAATAATTGTTGGTAAAAGTCTTCAACAGCTTTGCCTCAATCCAATCATCGTTTCTTGATTAATTATGTGGATTTGAAGGAATTAGACTATTTGATCTAGAGAATTCAGGTATTTCTCCTCACTCCTCTTCAATTTTTTGAGATCTCTCAAGGATTAGATTTGGCATACACAATTGAAATAAACAAAGTTTGATTGGCATAAGAATTTTGCATACCTAGAGTACATTTCAATTTTAGTCTCATCAATGAAAGATAGGTACTAGAGATATAATTTTCTTTTGTTACTCATGTGATGCCTATTAGATGTAACGAACAAATGCCACTGAATTGAGCATTCAGACGACAAAACTCAAACTAAAAGGATTTTTGATAATTTATTCATATATTTTTTTTTATAGTGATTTTTCGTAAAAACCGTTTTATCAAATAGCTAGCCGCTTAACATAAACTTACTTTTGGTGTATATGCATTTTATTATTAAAATAAAATATTAAATGCATATGTTAGTGGATATTAATTGTGGTAAATAAAAGATGATTATTAGTTCTTATAACTTATATGATCATTAGTTCTTGTAACTCTCATGTTCATTAATTTCATTATCCAGGTTAGTTATATATATAATCATGTTGAGTCGATTACTAATTGTGTGTAGAAGTAAGCACTCTGGCCATCACTTCAGTTAAGGGTCAATCGATGCGGCTGCTATGCACGTGTGTTTTATGTGCTCACTCTACACTTGTATGTGCAGGTGAGTTTACAAGAACTAGCGGGAAATGGAGGAATGACACGAGGTGTGCCATTTGGAGTAAGGCTGCATACAAATCATCCTACTCAGACTCCATTTGCAGGATTAAATTGAGTTTGTTGTCGTTGTTTCAAGAAACGTCTTGAGGTAAGAATCTATCTAACTACCTATCCTATTTATAAATAATTAACAAAATATTCTTTGCAACGACCCCAAAACTCAGCTTCATACGAAAAGATGTTTGTAACTCAAATAGGTACGTTAAATAGAGATACAGTTGCCTCAACAGTTAGTTAGAGACAAGTTCGAGTCTGTGGAGAATAATAACAAAGAGTGGTATCATTGATCAGAGACCAAAAAACAAATGACGTGCAGGATGTATATCCTTTGTATGGTGCTTACTGTATGTGTGTATAAGTTAAAGCTGCTTTCTCTAAGAAAATATTTTGGTGGAACGTTCACTTTTAATCTCTGAATTCTGATAACTAATTAAGTTGCCCAAGAACAATGTTTTTTATAACAGTTTCTTGTGAGATATTAATATGGCCTCAATTCTTGATTTGTGACTTTTGCCTTCTTTTAGACATAATGATATCAACATTATTCTTTATGAGTAATGATACTTTTTTGGTATTGCATTTCCACCATATCTTGGCACTAAAGTATTCTGAAATTCCATTTTTGATCTAATGCCAATGATACTTCTTTTTTCCTTCTTTGCTCCCCTGAAGAAAGTTGGCAAAGATCATCTACCTTTGATAGATGATGATGATCTTTTGAGGCTGACAAAAGAAAGTGGATATGATCCCATTCTAGGAAGGTATTGAACATTAGACTTTATGCGAGAGGATAAAGCTCTTGATCCTTTCAAGAATGTAATTATCCTTAATATTAAGGAGTCAATTTAGAACCTTTATAGTAGATTAAAAGAAAGAACAGACTTATACGAAAGTTTCCCAAACAAAATGGCTATTGTTGAGTCACCTATGAAGTACGTGAAAGAAAGTCAACAAAGGAGGCCAACAGAGTCAAAAAGGGAGGCCAGTAAAGTCAAAAAGGCTGCCTCCCTAATGACTTTGTTGCAGCCTTCCATTATTGAATTGAACATACGCGTTTTGAAAACGTGTAAAATAATTTTACGCGGTTTTATTCTCCTATAAATAGAGGGCTTCTTGCCCTCATTTAAATCATCCAGAAAGAGAAAGTAAGAATACAAAGAGAGTTATACACCAAGATAAATATTTTAGTCTTGAATGTCCTCTTTAGTAGCTATTCCTTTTACAAGAGAGAAGTGTTAATTGTTGTTTTCTCCTTGTATTTGAGAGCTGTGTACTCCATATTATAATAGTGAGATCCTTCTACCCCGTGGTTTTTTTCCCTTCTATCAGTTAGAGGGGTTTCCACGTAAAATTCTCGTGTCCAATTTATTTTCATTATTTTCATCATATCAAACTTTAGTTGTGGTGCTTCCTCACCCCAACAGTGGTATCAGAGCCCTCGGTTATTCTGTCTATTTTATGCGAAGGTACTATCTGTGAATAGTAACTTTTCGTGAATAGTAAAATTTGGTGAATAGTACTATTCACGTGAATAGTAAATTTCGGTGACGGTACAGTTTGTCACGATTGTTCGCAAAAATATTCAGAAACGATCTAAAAGGGTGTGAAGCAAATAACAATGTCGAGTACAACAAAGTTTGACGTTGAGAAATTCAATGGGACTAATTTCTCATTATGGAAAATGAAAATAAAAGCAATACTGAGAAAAGACAATTGCTTAGCTGCAATTGAAGGCAGGACCACAGATTTTGTTGATGACAGCAAGTGGAACGACATAGACAGCAACACAGTTGCTGATCTACACTTGGCACTAGCTGATCAAGTGTTGTCTAGTGTAGCGAAAAAGTGGACGGCGAAGGAAATATGGGTTACTCTTATGGGGTTGTATGAGGCCAAGTCTTTACATAATAAAATCTTCTTAAAAAGAATATTGTATACTCTTCGAATGCTAGAGTCCATGTCAGTTATTGAACACATCAATACTTTAAATACTCTGTTTTCGCAACTTACAATAATAGATTGCAAAATAAAGGGGACTGAACGTGCGGAGCTTCTACTTTAAAGTCTACCTGACTCGTATGATCAACTCATCATCAACCTAACGAACAATACAGACAGTCTGGTTTTCGATGAAATTGCAGCCGCTGTCTTGGAAGAAGAAAATCGGCGCAAAAATAAGGAAGATAGACAAGCAAGTTCGCAGCAAGCTGAAGCTTTGATGATGGTGAGAGGAAGACCAACGGAACGTGGCCCTAGTGGGAGTCACAATCATGGCAGATCTCAATCAAGAAGTAAGAAGAATATCAAGTGCTACAACTATGGCAAGAAAGGGCACTTCAAGAAAGATTGTCGGTTCAAGAAGAAGAGTGAAAACTCTGAGCCATCAAATGCTCAAGGGAATGTTGCATGTACCTCGGATGATGACGATATTTTATGTAGTGAGGCAATATCAAATAATGAAGGCAAAAAATGTTTTGCTAATGTCTGGATCATGGACACAGGAGCAATATGGCACATGACTTCCAGGAGAGAATGGTTTCATCAATATAATCCTATCTCAGGAGGGTCTGTGTTCATGGGAAACGGTCATGCTTTGGATGTTATTGGTATTGGGTCCATCAAAATAAAGATGTATGATGGCACGGTTCGCACCATCCAGGAGGTACGACATGTAAAAGACTTGAAGAAGAATCTATTGTCTTTAGGACAACTAGATGATAATGGATGTTCGTATAAGACTCATGGTGGAGTCATGAGAATATCCAAAGGAGCGCTTGTAGTGATGAAAGCAGAAAAACTTGCTGCAAATCTATATGTGCTTAAAGGTGAAATACACCAAGAAGGAGAAGCATCAACCGCGTCAGCAAGTTCATTTGAAAAATCAACGATGATGTGGCATCGTAAACTTGGCCATATGTCGGAACAAGGTTTGAAGATTCTTGCTGAGCAAAAACTTCTACCAGGGCTCAAAAAGGTTTCACTACCCTTTTGTGAGCATTGTGTTACCAGTAAGCAAAATAGACTAAAGTTTAGCAGTTCCTCTGCTAAAAGCAAGGAAATACTAGATCTGGTCCACTCTGATATCTGGCAAGCACCGATGGAGTCTCTAGGAGGAGCAAAATATTTTGTGTCATTTATCAACAATTACTCCAGAAGAAGTTGGGTGTATCCAATCAAGAGGAAGGCAGATGTTTTTTCAGTTTTCAAAGAATTCAAAGCGCGTGTGGAACTTGAATCTGAGAAAAAGATCAAGTGTTTGAGGACAGATAATGGAGGAGAATACACTGGTGATGAATTTAATAACTTCTGTAAACAAGAAGGTATTAAACGGCAGTTCACGGTGGCATATACTCCACAATAAAATAGAGTAGCAGAGCGGATGAACAGAACTTTGTTGGAATGGACAAGAGCTATGTTGGCAACTGCAGGGTTGGAAAAACCATTCTGGGCAGAAGCAGTCAAAACCGCCTGTTATGTGATCAATTGGTCACCATCAACCGCAATTGATCTGAAAACGCCAATGGAAATGTGGACAGGAAAACCAGCTGATTATTCTCACTTACATATATTCGGAAGTCCTGCTTATGTTATGTACAACACCCAAGAAAAATCAAAATTGGATCCAAAATCTACGGAATGCATTTTCTTAGGGTATGCTGATGGAGTCAAGGGGTATCGCTTGTGGGATTCCACAGCCCGCAAGGTGGTAATCAGCAGGAATATTGTATTTGTTGAAAACAAGATACATGCAAAAGAAGGTAGCACTTCAAAAGAAAAATCAGAGACTACTATAGTTGAAGTTGAAGAAATAGAAGAAGTTCCAGTTTCTTCTGAAGCAGCACCAGAGCACGAAGAACAAGAGCAAGCTGAGATCGAAACTCCAGAAGTTCGACGGTCAACTAGGGAGAGAAGAGAACCAGCTTGGCACTCAGATTATTCTATGGAGAGTAATATTGCATACTGTCTACTAACAGAAGATGGTGAGCCTTTAACTTTTCACGAGGCTATGAAAGGCCAAGAATCATCTCTGTGGGTGGCAGCAATGCAAGAAGAAATTGAAGCTCTCCATAAAAATAAAACATGGGATCTTGTTTAATTACCACAAAGAAGGAAGGCCATTGGAAACAAATGGGTCTACAAGATCAAACGCACTGGTAATGATCAAGTGGAGAAATATCGTACAAGATTGGTGGTGAAAGGATTCGCTCAGAAAGAAGGTATCAACTTCAATGAGATATTTTCTCCAGTGGTTCGACTCACAATAATTCGAGTGGTCCTGGCGATGTGTGCTACATTTGACTTGTACTTGGAGCAGTTAGATATCAAAAATGTATTTCTTCATGGAGAGCTTGAAGAAGAAATTTATATGTTCCAACCAGAAGGTTTTGAAGAATAGGAAAAAGAGAACTTAGTTTGCAAGTTGAACAAATCTCTATACGGTCTCAAACAGGCACCGAGATGTTGGTATAAGAGATTTGATTCCTTCATTATAAGCCTTGGATACAACAGACGTAGCTCAGATCCTTGTGTTTATTACAAGAGATTTGGTGATGACGATTTTGTTATTTTGCTGTTGTATATTGACGACATGTTGGTAGCAGGCCCCAATAAAGATCGTCTCACAAATTTAAAGGCACAGTTGGCTAGGGAGTTTGAAATGAAGGATTTAGGACCAGCAAACAAGATTCTAGGGATGCAAATTCACCGAGACAGAAATAATAGGAAGATTTGGCTTTCTCAAAAGAACTACTTGAAGAAAATCTTGAGACGCTTCAAGATGCAAGACTGTAAGTCAATTTCTACCCCACTTCCTATTAATTTCAAGTTATCCTCAAGTATGAGTCCTAGAAATAAAGCAGAGAGTATGGAGATATCTCGAGTACAGTATGCATCAGCAATGGGAAGTTTAATGTTCGTCATGGTATGTACAAGACCTGACATTGCATAAGCAGTGGGAATAGTTAGTCGGTACATGGTTAATCCTGGAAGAGGGCATTGGAATACTGTTAAGAGGATACTGAGATACATCAAGGGTACCTCAGATGTTACAATGTGTTATGGAGGATCAGACTTTACTGTTAAAGGTTATGTTGATTCGGATTATGCAGGTGATCTTGATAAAAGTAAGTCCACCACAGGTTATGTGTTTACTCTTGCTAGAGGAGCTGTAAGCTGGGTTTCAAAACTGCAATCTATCGTGGCTACATCTACGACGGAATCAGAATATGTAGCAGCTACACAAGCTAGCAAAGAGGCAATATGGATGCAGATGTTACTAGAGGAGCTTGGGCACAAATAAGAGAAGGTTGCTCTGTTTTGTGACAGTCAAAGCGCTTTGCATCTTGCAAAGAATCCAGCATTTCATTCAAGGACAAAGCACATACGAGTTCAGTATCACTTCGTTCGTGAGAAGGTGGAAGAAGGCAGTGTGGATATTCAGAAAATTCACACTAATGACAACCTGACAGATATGTTTACGAAGCCGATCAACAGTAACAAGTTCATATGGTGTTGATCTTCTATTGGCCTAGCAGAAACGTAACATTATAGTAATTGGGTAGAAAGGATGGTGTGAAGACTTAATTGATTCTCAATTAAATCTTCAAGTGGGAAAATGAAAGACAGTCAACAAATGAGGCCAACAGAGTCAAAAAAGGAGGCCAACAAAGTCAAAAAGGCTGCCTCCCTAATGACTTTGTTGCAGCCTTCCATTATTGAATTGAACATACGCGTTTTGAAAACGTGTAAAATAATTTTACGCGGTTTTATTCTCCTATAAATAGAGGGCTTCTTGCCCTCATTTAAATCATCCAGAAAGAGAAAGTAAGAATACAAAGAGAGTTATACACCAAGATAAATATTTTAGTCTTGAATGTCCTCTTTAGTAGCTATTCCTTTTACAAGAGAGAAGTGTTAATTATTGTTTTCTCCTTGTATTTGAGAGCTGTGTACTCCATATTATAATAGTGAGATCCTTCTATCCCGTGGTTTTTTTCCCTTCTATCAGTTAGAGGGATTTCCACGTAAAATTCTCGTGTCCAATTTATTTTCATTATTTTCATCATATCAAACTTTAGTTGTGGTGCTTCCTCACCCCAACAGTACACTCTTGCTCACAAATCTGTTGTTCTAGCTCAGAATAAGCTATCTTCGAGAAAATAGGGGTCCCGAACGGGAGAAGAATAAGGCAAGCTTTCCTTTGACTAGTTTGTGATTTTTTCTGGGGAATTTGCTTGTCAACGAAATTCCACTCATAAGTAGGTTCATATCGTGATATAAGTTTCATTTTCCATCGAGAGGTTATGATACTGGTGACGATTCATATTCTTCTCCTTGGATTATGAAATAATTCAATAGCTCAGGGCTCCCTCACTGTATTCCAAGGCAAGCTCCTACTACATCCTATTATTCCTGATTTTCCTACTGGATTTGAGCAACTTGAGTATGAACAATGTATCTCTATGCCCCTCGCTTAGCCCCGCTCTTTAGTTTAGGATGGATCCAGACTGGACTAAGCTTGTGTTGGGTTTAATTGATAGGTTGAATGGGAAATGAAGGGAAAAAAAAGTGGAGGGAAAATGATTTGTTCTCTCTTGTTGTATGAAATAAGCATTTGTCCCACATAGGTGGTGGAAAGGAAAAGTCTCCTACTTAAAAGTAGAAGCACTCCTCCATATTGCTAAAGGGTCAAGAAGAGGGTCTCCCCTCGCACCGTCGTCGTCGGCCGCTCGGCTTCGGCCTTCGGCAATTGATATGATTGATTGATAATATTAATTAAAAATTTTGACCCGTGACCCGGCCCATTTCTTTCTTTTCCGGATTAATTTAAAATATTTTCCTCCATTTTCCTAACGGATTTTTTGAAAGATTGCAACCTTGTCCGAAAAGTTGCAAACATTTTTTCAACGGGCAAACATTTTCCCAACAGGTGCTTTTTTTTAAAAGGTGCAAACCGGCTATATATATCTGTTAATCCTCAGAATGCTCCATACGAAAATTCTGATAGACATCTTCTTCTTCTTCTTCTTTTCTGCACCTCTTAAAAACTCGTGTGATATACTGCCTTCGAGTGGTTCGCAGACACCAGAATTTGCAGTACCTCTATTTTGGTGAGTAAATCGTTCTATCTTGGGAGGAAAGATTCCAAAACCTCGGGTACGTTGAGGGAAATAATTTTCTTAAGGACACACTGTGTATTCAGTGGGCTCGATTTTTGTTCTGACATTAATTTTTCTAGTTACTATTATTATTTTCAGTTTCAGCCCAAATTCTGTCTTTTCTTACTTTCAGTAGTTATTATTACTGTTTTAATATTTACAATACAATTTACTATCAGCTTGAAGATCTAATTAAGGACTGAAATTGAAAATGCCATAATTGGCTTCTTTCTTCATGTTCTCGTGAAAGTAAAACTGCAATCCATCAAGAATTTTCGTAAGTTTGTGTCGTAATAATTAATACAATACAAAGTAATTAAATTCACCAGCTCCCCATCCATGAAACTTCATATCGTATTTCTTGTTAAGTCCGTAGGGATCACTAATTGGTTCAAAATGGAATAAGTGACTTATTTGTGCATTTTATCTTGAATAGATGACACATTTATCATAAAAAAAATAAATTACTACCAATTGTTAATAAAACAAATCTCTTCTAACCTCGTTTAGTTTAATGATGTAAACGTTAGCTTCACTTTCAGAAGGTACAATTACGATGTTAATATCAGCAGTGGCAACGACTTTGGTAGTAACTAATCCTTTCTTCTTTCCAGTTCCAACATCATTCTGCAATTCAAAAAATATTTTAAAATTTCATTTCTAAGAATGACAAGTCTATAAACAAACTAAGAGAATCACTAGTGTGTCAATATTCAGCCTACAATTAATTAAAAGAATATACAAAACTGAAGTGTTGGCTTTTCTTTTCACTAACCTAGAATTTTCTCTTATAGTCGATGAATTATTTTTATTTATATCTAATATAAAACACTGTTAATCTCACCCCTCACTTTGTCAATCATTTTTTTAAAAAAAAATAACAAGATTTTAAATATTAAATCGACCTGGTAATCCAAATAAAAGAGACCATGCATGTTTATAAGAATATTTTTTATATACTCAAAGAATTTCTTATTCTTATCAAATAAATTGAGAAAACGTTAATCTCCCTCAATTGAATTAATATTTCATAAAAGGAAATTAAAACTAAGAAATTTTGATTAGCTTTCGCTAAATGTTCAAACATACCAAAAAGTTGGGTCACGGGGTGAAAACATATATATATATATAAACATAATTTATTTGATAACCATAGGTCTAGCCAAAATAAACGAATTAATTTTCTCTCTATATATATGAACTATATGAGGACAAAATTCAAATGCCGTCAATACCAAGTGTAAATAAATGCCCAAACTTCTCAAAATTTCAGTACAAAAAGCTAAAGGTTTTTGGTTATGCAAGTTTTTCCTACATAAAAAGCTAATTAGATAAAATAATTTTCTTTAGAAGAAAAAAAAATTTAGATAACCCTTTTTTTTTGTAAGAGAACTTCTCTAATATCCAAAATTCAGAAAGAAAGAAAAAAATCTCATAAATCTTTTTCAAAAAAATTGATCAAACAATCCATGCATCTTAAGTAAACACAAAGCACCATTGAAAGAATAATATCAATTAGAAGGAAAAAAAATTAAGGCAACATACCATCATTTGAGTATTATTAATTATTGAAATTGGTGTCGTATAAGGAACTATGTCTCGACAAGTGTTCATTTCATATGAATAAGCCGTGTATGCAAGAAGATAGAGATTAGACATCTTTATAAGAAACAAAAAAAAAAACAATAATAATAATAGTTGAGAAGTAGTGTGGTTTGAGGCTGAAATATCGAGGACTATATATAGATAATTAAATTGAGAAGATGGAAAGTAAATTTGAAGATAGATAAGAATGAAAATAATTTTTAGCACTTTTAGAAGAAAAATAATCTCATTCGTGATATTTGGTCAACGCTTATTTAGTGTTTATAGAAGACGAAATGGCAGATGTCCCAGTTTGATTAAGTTTATGTGGCACTAATTTTGCTGAGTCTAATAAAGTGCGTAGTTATACATAGTTAAAAGTGAGGGAATCTGCTTTATTCTTTGAACTTTTGAACCATATATATAAATAAAATGTTGATTCCTTAGGCAACATTTTGAACTTTCTTGCTTATAAGAAGATAAAAATATCACCTTTGAGTTGTACGAAATTAGAAGAAATTGAGTTCTTCTGCAAGATTTTCCTTTAAAGATAAACCGTTTAAATTCCCATCAAATTAAGTTCTTCTAAAAGATTTTCCTTTGTGAATGATCTTAATGAGATTGAAGGTATAAAAAAATAAGACGTAATATCATTAGTGGCAGTGAATTTTCTGGTCATTCTGCCTTTGTAGAATGTATGTTGCATTTTGATCAATGGATAATGTTGTTGTTGTATATTAAAAAATATTCATTACTATATAATAGTTGATTTGGTCAAAAACATGAGTAGAATTACATCATGTCAACATATCTAATAATCAAAAAGTTGGCACTAGCAAAATGTTTATTCAAGAACCATTGATGAAATAGCATATACATGAAAAATAGTGGGATCAATTGCCGTCACCACCATGGCCCCATCCTCCTCCGGCACCAAAACCACTACCACCATTTTGACCATCACCACTTCCGCCGCCGCCGCCGCCACCTCCTCCACCACCGCCGTTTGCACCCGATCCATGACCCTCTCCATATCCAATGCCAAAACCAGATCCGCCATCACTACCTCCTCCACCACCACCACCACCTCCTCCACCACCGTTTGCACCAGATCCGTGACCCTCGCCATATCCAATGCCAAAACCAGATCCACCATCACTACCTCCACCACCACCACCGCCGCCGCCGCCGCCGCCACCGCCAACAAGACCTACAATTTGACCAAATCCATCACTTTCACCCGATCCATGACCCTCTCCAAATCCAAAGCCAGCACCAAATCCACCATCACTACCTCCTCTACCTCCGCCGCCGCCGCGACCACCGCTACCTCCACCAAGACCTCCTAAAATATTGTCGAATCCGCCGTTGAAGTTCCTTGCAGAGGAAGTTTGCACCACAACTCCCAAAACAACAAGAAGCATCAACTTGCATATCATTTTTGTATCTACTTTTAGCACTGCACACAAAAATAGCATTTTCTTCTCAGGATTTCTGTTAGTTCTAACAAAAGAATTGAATTAAATTGAGGTATCTGCTAATTTTAAAATCACCTATACTACAACACAAAACTTTTCGTTAATGATAAGGGAATTCAATAATGCAATGTGTATAAATACAAAATCATTTTATCTTATTTTACTCAATATTATTTCACAACGAACGAGATTCGATTAAATCCCTTTCAATAGTTTGCTCCACTTTCGACAACCACAACAAGAAATAAATTTTAAGTGACTTTTTTTGGCAACTCATGCAGTCACCAATAAAAGTAAGAGTTTTTGCGACGAAATCGCCACAAAATATGGAAGCTAACACTAGTCATTATGACTTCCATTGTTAGCTCAAATCATATACACGTTGTTTAATTATTTTCGTTTAGAAAACGATCTAATTATCTTGAATTTAGACTTACTGCAAAATAGCGGATGCAGTAATATTACGTAATTCGTATTGAATTCTTCAAAAATATATTATTTTTAGAATATCTGACATGAATTTGTTAGTATTTTTTAAAAAGTTCAAGCAACATAAATCTATATATCACATCAAGAAAGAAGGGAAGAGGAATGTATCTTACTTTGCTTTTGTGGCCTTTGTTTTGTGAGGCTAAATGCTTGAACAGCCATGAAAATGCTAAAATATTACTTAGAATATTGTATTAATACTTAAGATGCTATGAAATTTTAGAATAGGAAGGGGTTAAATACTATGGGTAATGGCATGGTTAGTGACTATTAATTGGAAGTACAATTGATTAATCTATAAATGCTTGCAAACCGTAAAATAAAAAGTAAAAAAAATGAAGTGAATGTATGTATAGTTGAACATCAATAAAGAAAAGGAGTTACTAAAATTATATCTTGCGTTTCTAGATATTTATTGGAAGTAGAAAAATAATACTTCCTCCCTTTCAAAATATTTGTCGTGTTTTTCATTTACACGTTCCGTAAATATTAATTAGGATTTAGGAGGGGTATTTAACTAATTTATATTTCTAAGATATAATATTTTTTAATTGAGGTGATATTTGTATTCTTCTATGATCAAAGGGTAAAATGGGAAAAAAATCTTGAACTTATAAAATGACAAATACTTTCCCTTCATTCACTTTTTATTTGTTCACTTTGGACTTTGCACATTTCATAAGAAATAATGACGAATATGAGTATTTTATCATAATATTTATATTAATTGATGAATAGTTTTAAGTCTTGAAAAATAATGTGAAAAACAAGTACTTAATATTGAGGATAAAATAGGGAAAAGTTTTTCTTTTCTTACTACGTTAAAAGTGACAAGTAAAATTAAAAATCTATTTTTAAAATAATGAATAAGTAAAAGTGAATGAAGGGGGTATTTTGAGGCAAATATTTTTAATAAATACAACAAATATTTTGAGACGAATCCGAGGGAGTATATGCATTCCATTTTGAACTTTGAAATCTTGAAATCCAATGACTTAATTACTCGAAAGATGATCAAATATTCAAATTCCATTATAAATTATGTAAAAAAATAGAGTCTTGAAAAGTTAAAATTCATTTTTTTCTTTCGAAACTTATATAAGTTATAATCTCAGTATCTATGTGGGATAATGAAATTATTTTCGATAGACCCTTTTATCAAGAGACCAGCTACCTTTGTGGAATAGTAAAATTATTTCCGGTACATCCTCTGATCAAGAGACCAAATACTGTAATCAATAATTCAAAAGTTAACTCCCCACAAATTCTTTAAATTGTTGGAGTAAATTGTAGTTTAATTCTTGTATGATTTCTCATTTACAACCAATGTTTAGATATTAAATAATCTAATATTGTAAATTTGCAATTGAATTTGGATGAAGGTTTATCTTGGTTGTCCAAAATCCCTAGTTCTTCCCTCTTTATAATTATTCCTCATGCAAATTTCTTGAAATTTTGTTGGGACAACTACTTAAAATAGGCATTTCCTAGCGAAAACATCAATCAAATATGATCGACTTTAAATAATTATTGATCTTTATTAAAAAAATTGACTGAATTAATCTTTTTAAATTACGTAATTATAAAATCGACCAGAGGTGTATAGATAGCCTTTGATGCTTGTTGTAGTTGGTTTAAAGCTTTTTGTATTTTAATTTTTACTCTTCAACAACATTAATTTTGTTTTCTTAGTAACATAAGTAACATTATATCAAGCATTATTATCAATCTCTAATTATCAAAAAGTTTAATTTAAATTAGCAAAATATTTACTCAAGAGCCATTGGCCATATATATATATATCAAATTGTTTGCTTTTAATTTGCTTCACTTATTACATAAAAGAAAAAGAAAAAGAAAAATTAAGCTAATGGTGGGATCAATTGCTACCACCACCTTGGCCCCATCCTCCTCCGGACCCAAAACCACTACTACCATTTTCACCACCACCGCCGCCTCCGCCACCTCCACCACCGCCACCACCACCATTTGCACCTGATCCATGACCCTCGCCATATCCAATGCCACTACCAAATCCTCCATTACTACCTCCACCGCCGCCACCACCGCCGCCGCCACCACCAACAAGACCTCCTACAATTTGGCCAAATCCATCATTTGCACCCGATCCATGACCCTCACCAAATCCGAAGCCAGCACCAAATCCACCATTACTACCTCCACCGCCGCCGCCTCCTCCACCGCCGCCGCCAAGATCTCCTAAAATTTGGTCAAATCCACCGTTGAAGTTGAGTAAATTGGGTAATATTGGATTGTCAAGAAGCTTCCTTGCAGAGGAAGTTTGCACTACAACTCCCAAAATAATAAGAAGCATCAACTTGCATGACATTTTTGCACCTATAATTGTTAGCACTGCAAAAAAATATATATATTGCAAATTATTAGTTTTTTAAAATGAGACGTATTAAACCACAATGAAAAGTATGGCGTAAAGTCGAATCTAGAGCGAGTTCAATAAGATCAATCGAAATAGAGATGAATTTAGAATTCGAAAATTTGTTAAGTTCAACCTTTAAGATTTGGATACGTACTTTTGAAATCATATGTTCAAATTTAATATTTATTGGAGAAAGGCTACATTAGCCCTTAAACTGGTGAAGCAATTGGATGTCCAACTCATGATAATATATATGACATAACCGATCAATAGATACATCTTTGTCATATAATATTCCATGTACAACAAACTAAATAGATATCATATTCATGAAACACGATTAATTCACTTTCAAGATGTCTCGATGGTGAAATTTCTGTTAAATAGTGTAGAAGTTCGAGTCCTCCTCAAATATTATTGAGCATTCTCAATAAGAGAACTCCGATCAAATCGATACATATTGGGGGAAAAAAATACTCATACATACATGTATATTTTCTATATGTACGTAGATATATTATACTCATTATGAATTCACGGACTATATCATATCAAGAAAAAGGAAGAGTATATATATTTCTTACTTTGCCTTTGTGATCTTTGTTTGGTGAGGCTGAATGTTGAAGTAACCATCAAAGTGCTAAACTACTACTTTAGATTGCTTGTAAAAACATTTGAGTTACTATTAAAATTAACCTGAACATAAAGAGGTTAAATACTATAGGTAATGGGCATGGTTAGTGAAAATTTAACCATTAATAAACACTTGCAAAACGGAAAATTAATTATAAATTAACTGAATGTACATAGTTTAACATCAATAAAGATAAAGAGAGTTATTACAAAAGCATATTATATCATGCGTTTGTTATTAAGAAGTTATTTGCTTCACAAAGATTATTTTATTAAAAATATAATACTCCTTGGGTCCCAATTTACATAAAATAGTACAGATTTACATAAAATAGTACAGATTTCGAGAGTCAAATTTCTCTACTTTAACCGTGCATTACAATTTTAATGTTTATTTTTTAAAAAAAAATAATGTACATATTTAGAAACTATATAAAAAGTACTAAAGTCGTATGAATAACAATTTCAAATATTTAAAGTAGATATGAATAAATTACAGTAAAAGATAGGGCTGTACAGGACAAACCGATAAACCGCACCAAACCGACAAACCGAACCAAACCGGAAAAAAAACCCGACTAGTGGTTTGGTTTGACTTGGTTTGGTGTTTGAAAAAAAAAACCGACCATTATAGGGTTGGTTTGGTTTTAACTAAAAAAAGTCAAACCGAACCCAAACCGACCCAATTATAGATATACTACTTTTAAATTATGTTATACATAAAAATATTTATTAAAATGTAATTTATAAATATTTTTTAAAATTTTTTCATAATTTTTGTTTTCTTTCTTACATTTAGATTTGGACTTAAGTAGCCCATCTAAATAATATAAAAAAAAACTTATCTTATAAAGTTAAAACTTCAAACAGTGTTGTGCCTCAATCTTATATGTTGATATTTTGTAGTAGAACTCTTTTTAAGAAGCACTGCTCTGTGCTTTTTATTAGATACTATGAGAGACCCAAAAAAATCCGAAAAAATCCAAAAAACCCGAGAAACCCGAAAAAATCCGAAAAACCCGAGAAAAATTGATATCGAAAAACCCGACTTTTATTGGTTTGGTTTGGTTTATAGATTTAATAACCCGACACAAATGGTTTGGTTTGATTTGTAAAAAATTCGAACCAACCCGGTCCATGTACACCCCTAGTAAAAGATATTCTTGTTTGATCCTCGAAATCTAAATTATGTCGTATAAAGTGAGAAAGAAGAAGTAATTAAACTTAAAAATCTTAAAAGTTTTATCCCCCATCGCCTCACTAGCCGACTTTGTCCTTGCTATTTTGAGGTCATATCTAGTATCCCCCATCATCACTAGCCGACTTTGCCCTTGTTATTTTGAGGTCATATCTAGTATTCCAAGTCGTGAACACAAGAGAGGGAGGGGAAGGGAGGCTGGAGAGAGAATCAAACATGTAATAGCAGCAGGAGTTCACATACATTCAATCTGCAGGCAGGTAATTGTCTAGTGCTAAACTTACAATTCAAGTTTAGAAACTATTAAAACATTACACATTGAAATTTACATAAGAGTCATCTATTTTCTTGATTTGAAACTATAAACATCACAAACTAAAATCAAAGAGAAAATGTAGAGACTACAAAGTTACGTATACATAAAATGCTTGGGCAGAAGAGGGGGAAAAAATTACAAGGGAAATAAGCAGAGGGAAGCGATTTTCCACTTCTCTCCTCTATATATATTATAACTAATGACACACACAGATGGCGTAGATGGCGTTATCAGTGTCTTAAGGTTCCAGCTTCAGTGAAACCACTCTACACTGCCTGTTACGCTTGGCTGTCTTCATGAACACTACGGAGAGACAAGACGGGGCCCACCATGGTCGCCGGAATTTTTGCTCTCCCTTTAAGCAAGCCACTGAAGACATGAATTTGAATCAATAAAGATAAAAGGAACTATAGGACAGCAACAGCAGATTCACTGGAGTATTTCAATAGCTTCCCATTATCTCGAGAAAAAAAAAATGAAGCATCACTAGCTATGATTTTACAAATCTGTTTAGATGTACTTAGTAAGGTAAGAGAGTTTTAGAGAATGTCGACAGTGCTTGACGTGACGATCAAGACCAGATGACAAAATGTGTGTGCAAAATCCAAGGAATTCAAAACAGAATACATATAACTAACGAGGTAGAGGAATATAGCGCCATGGAACCATCACACCGTATTGGCAAGTGAATAAGTCCCAACTTCAAGTTTTGCAAAGGGGTTTTTTCACAAACAAAGAAAACACGAGTGAGTCACCAATCAAAGCTGATTAAAAATAACATATAACAAAATGTAATCATATTTCTGGAAAGTCGGACAAAGAAAGCTATCAAACTAAGAGATATGGTTTCATTAGTGAGCCAAGAGAGAGAGATTATAGGAACCTTTTATCCGCCTCAACTCCTTACACAACGTTATGAAGTCTCCCCATTTCATGTGGCATCTTCTTATAAACCGGAGAATCTGTTCAGTCGTGAACATGGACATCCCCTCCAAATACTCCCCATTAACACCATTTTCTTTGAAAATTTGACGATAGCTGCCAAGATTTATTTCTTCTAACCATAAACCTACATCCTGGCAAAACAATAGCGGTAACAGAATGTCAGTCATTGTTACGTTCCCTCGTGAACATATCTTATTCCTCAACCTCATGTTTTTTCGTCTCCCTCAATTAACACCTTAATCAAATGGATAGAGGTCAGAGAACATAGGATAATAAGAATTTATCGCAAATTACAACTATCCCACTTAAGAATATGAGGCTCCATTTTTCACCCAAGGGTGCGGCCTTGTGGGCTAATGGCCAATGAAGCGGGTGATAACGATGAGGTCTCAGGTTCAAGAGACAGCTAGCCTTGGTGGATAGAGTGGACAGTGTTACCGGTCCTTGTTGTTGGTGGGAGGTGTCAGGTATTTGGTGGAATAAGTCGAGGTGTGCGCAAGCTGCCTCGGACACCGCAGTTATAAAAAGATATCAAGCTCCATCTTGTAATAGTGAATAAGTATGCCAACTTATCATACAAGGCAACTTGACAGAAGGAGGGACGTCTTCGCAAGCAGGTTATCTAAAACTACTAAATAAATTTTTTCACCTAATAATTACATGAGCTCAAAGCATTCAAAGTATTATCCATTCACTAATTCTTTTAGGATTTTGAAGAACACAGGGAACAGATGCTCCCATAAATCAGTCACTGGTTCCTCAAGTCATGGATTTGACATTAGCCTTGGCATATGTCGATGGATTTGACTCTGTTCCTCAATTCACAAAATATCTAACTAAAATGTCATTCATATCAACTTCAACTCATCAGTCTATACACACACTAGAGATAAATTGTTAATCCTAAGCAGTAGTAAGAAGAATGGCATATGTCTGCTGTAGCTCTACTTCACATGTGATTACTTGCTGATGAGCTAACTTCCTCAAAAGTCGACACATCATCTACAGCTCATGGATGACGAATCGACACAAAGTCATCTAAAAGGAATTAAACACTCTAATAGGCGGAGTCAACCAAATAAGCAATCAATTTTTTTACTTTAAAAAAAAATAAAAATTCTCAAGTATATTACCTTTTTGCAAAAGACACGAAAGCCTGTTGACCAGGTCTTTGCTAAACAAAATGAAACAAAAGAAGAGTGCAAAAAGAAACACGCATTTTTCTACAGATAAAAGAATAAAGCACACTTGCAGAGCAGATAGACTTTGGTTGTTATTCCCTATCTAGAACTTCTTCCACTTTGCAGATTAGAATGCTTTCAAGACCAGAGGCAAAGATATGATTGTTTGAAGGACCCGATAATAGGCCATGAGCTTCAAACCAAGGAGCTACTGACAGAGAGAGTTTGACTCCGAGGAAGGTGGAAAGGGAGCCAAAAACAGAGTGCTAAGCTTGTGCATGAACAATGCTTAACACCTCACCCCCACCCCCACCCACACACATACAGAGAAAACTCGAGGGGAAAAAGAAGAAAGGAGGGGAAAAAACTCATTTTATGATTTAGTTAATCTCTCGGGAGAAAACCTTGTTTAATTCATCAGTTCATCTCTCCACTTTAGCCCTCTTATGTCAAATTTCCGTGCAAGTGTACTTTTTCAGTTTCTCCATCATAACCACGAATTTTTGTTTCTTCCTCCCTCTATGAGAACTTATTGATCAATACTATGTTTCTTTTAGTCTTATTCTGGTGCATCTGTCAGATGGACTTGTTACGTGAAGTTGCGAAACGAACATTGAAAATTCATAACTGATTTTAGGGAACCTAAACAAAAGTCCTCAAACTAACTAAGAAAAAACATTTTATACAGTGGCCACACAGGTTGCAAAATGAGACACTGAACAGAAAGATGTAGCATGTAGGATACTGAATTCACCACAACAACATAAAAATGGAACATGCCATTTACTAAAAGTCAGATAAAAGGATTTGGCAAAGATGCTAGATTGAAACTAAGCCAAACTTCCCACATCTCAGAGATTCTAAGAATTCCCACTGAAATCGCGTGGAGTTTGTAAAATATTTTTCCTTTTTTTCTGGAGAACGAATTCCAATGGATGGAACTTGCACTTTTGTCAAGTCGCACAAGTGAAGGCATTTTTGTCACTCAAGAAGGATATGCCAAGAAACTTATCAACAAGTTCGGGCTGAAGCAAAGTAAAAAGTGTGCTACTTTTGAGATAAACACAAGGTTAAGGCGTGATGAAGGCTCACTCCTTGCAGATCCCAAGCCTTTTTGAGCTCTTGTTGGAAGTCCTCTACATTTGACTATTACAAGACTAGATATTACCTTCTCTGTTAAGATATGTCAGCAGATTTATTCAATCATTAAAAAAGCCTCACCTGAAAGCTGCGAAGAGGATTCTGAAATATAGATATGGCTTTATTTTTTCCTGAAGAAGAATGATTTAATATTAACAGATTATACTGAAGCTGATCTTAGTGGCGATTTGGATGACTGAAGATCTATATCGAGCTATATTGTACTCTGTAGAGGAACAGGTGTTTCTTGGTGCAACAAGAAGCAAGACTCAATCTTTATCAACTACGGAGGCGGAATATAAAACATCAATTCTTACTACTCAAGAATGTGCCTAGCCCCAAAGACTTGTTGAGGGCTTGCATCTATCTATATCAAACCCAACTATAGTTTTTGGAAACGATCAAAGTGTCAAGCTTGCAAATAATCCGATATTCCATGCAAGAACTAAGCACATTGAGGTGGAACATAATTTCATCCGAGAAAAAATTCTTGATGGAACTATTAACACTTTAGAAGTGCAGTGTCAGGAGAATATTGATGACATATTCACCAAGTCACTTCCTAAAGCTTCTTTGAGTTCCTCACTGTGGAGCTTGGAATAATTTCCAAATAATCACTTTAAGAGGGGAGTATGAAAAAATTAAAGTTGATCTTCTGGAATATCATAGATTTTTTAAGTAAAGTTTCTAGAATGACCTAGTGTAATATCTTGAAGAAATATCTAGATCTTCTAACGTCTTGCTAGGTTAAGTAGATCATTCTTGTAAATATATCTAGAATAATAGCTAGAACCATCCATAGACAAGTATAAATGGGGGTGGTCTTGTGCATTTGTAACCAAGCCAATTTCCAAAAAGCTTTCTAGCATAACCATGTTTTCCTATCCAAAAACACCCTTTTCTTTCAAAGTGGTCTCTTTAGTTGAATCCTCCAACCTTAATTATCGATCTTGAGCAAGCAGAAAGTGCTTTCGTCGCTATTTTCTTTTTTTACTTGGGTTTGATGCACTTCAGCCGATGGTCTTTCGGAAACAACCTCTCTACCTCCACGAGGTAGTGGTAAGGTCTGCATACATTTTACCCTTCCCAGACCCCACTTAGTAGGATTTCACTGGGTATGTTGTTGTGCTAAGTTCATGAAAGACTCTTGAATAAATACTCTTCAAATTCACTCTTGAGCTCCTCATTTTACACCTAATCGCGCACCAAATGACCTCCAGTATAACCTTTCTATATCCCATACCATCCATTGTTCTTGAGACTTATTTTTCATTTTTTTTCCAGGCATCATGTTCTGGGCAACTATTAACAGTCAAGATTTCTAATCCCTAGAGCCGTAGGCACTACAGAGAAAAAAAAAGCTTCAAATACTACCCAGATCAAAACTTCAACACCATAGTCAGAGGTGATGATCAAAAAGTTCATTTCTCGACCACACTCACAAGATTCGGATAATCAAGAATATTATCATACACCCCAACTCCTAGCAATACCCGAAAACACAATCGAATATTAAGAAAAAAGGCATCCCACATCAGAAATGAGAAGAACCCAAATACAAGAAATGACCAATAAAAAAAAGCAGCACCACACAACAACAATATACCCAATGTAATCCCACAAGTACAATCTAGGGTGGTGCCTCATGAAGTAGAAAGGTTGTTTCGATAGACCCCTCGACTCAACTGAAGCATACAAAAGAATAAAGTAAGGAAGGCAAAAGCGACAACATACAACAACAACATCCCAGTGTAATCCGACTAGGTGGGGTCTAAGGAGGAGAGTGTGTATGAAAGACCTTACCCCTACCTCGTGGGGTAGAAAAGGTTGTTTCTGAAAGACCCTCAGCTCAAGTAACTCATAACAAAGCAATGTTAAAAATAACATACAGACGCAAAGCAGAGACAACAAAAAATAACAAAATCATTACATAGCATTAAAAAAAGACACCACAACAACATCAAAATAATACGCTAAACCGAAGCAAAGAACAACAAGTATTAATAAAAATCGAAGGGCAAAAAACTACGAGATTAGTGCTAATTCTACTGAAATGCACGCACACAACACTTAAACTACCTACTAACCTTCTACCTTAATCTAAATTGCACAAACTCTTCACTTTCAATACTACACCCGTGTCAAATTCTCCAAAAATACACTACTTTTAAAGAAACCAACACACACCCATATAAACATTTTTGAAGAATCCGAGCAACATAAACCTTAATCCTCAACGTCCAAAAGCAGTAAACTCACAAGATCTACAAGTGCAATTTTGATAAATGCAAATAAAATAAAATAAAAAAGTACCTCAACTGTCCAAATAAAGAAATCAAGTGGTTCTGGTGGCTTTTCTTTGCTTATTATCATCTCTCAGTATCAAAATACAACTGAATTGAATTTTCCTAACATTTAAAAAAAACAAATAAAATCATAATTTCACCCAAAACAATTAACAAAATAAACAAAATCTCACATATAACAACCCACAAATTACTTACCTTGTAATGATAATTAAATGTATTGATTTAGGGTTTTAAATTTTCTACTGAAAAGAGAGAGAAGGAAAAATTCAGTTAAGTTTTTTTTTTTTTTTCTTGCTTTTTTTTTACTTTAAAGTTCTCTTTTTTTGTAACTATGTGGGCCCTATATGGGACCCATTTGTTTGTTTTTTATGTTATTTGCGGAATTATATGTTTGTGTCGCTTCCTTCTACTTCCACGCGATTTCTCTCTGAGGATATACCACGTGTATTCTTAAGAATATTGCAGCTAAAAATATTTTCTTCTTTTATTTTTATTTGTTCATTAAATAAAAAAATATTTTTTTTATTTTAGCATATTGAGAAGAAAAAAAATCAAGACTTTTAAAAATGTTAATAGTCATGAATATTATGATAAAATATGCATATAACATGATAACATATCATTTATTATTTTTTTTAAAAGTACAAAAATAAAAGTGAATAAATAGAATAATTATATGTGCCTTTAATTTAATTTTTATATTCGTAGCAGTATATATTTAATGTATAATAGATATATAATTGATGTATATTGTATTGAAATATCTTAAGATTTGAAAATTCTCGAATAAGATAACCTTTCGAATTACTACCAAATCTACTAACATGTAAGATATAATTTGATGAACTGAAACATCTTAGTAGTTTGAAGGAAGAAAAAAATAAAAGTGATTTTCATAATAGTAGCGAGTAAAATAAGAGTAGTTTAAATCGAAAAAATGGTTATTGTGAAAAAGAAATACAAGTGTCATCCTACTAGGCGAAGCAGCTCAAATATTATTAAAAATTTTCATATCTATAAATATTAATATTACTTAAAAAAATACTGTCTACGCCACTGTGACACACAATCTAGACAAGTATCCCATACTGAAAGATCTCAAAGATACGTACTGTGAACTTAGACAAGTGTTGCATTATCCCAACAAATAATTTTATATATAAGTAAAAATGAGATCATGTCAAAAAATAAAAGACAAGAGCATCAAATCATCTCATACATCTTATCTGAATTATTTCCCTAATATAATAAAAGAAAGTTTGTGAATAGTTACATAAGTTAATTAAATATTGTCCAAAGTAAAAATGAAGCAGTTTAATGCACAAAGTATTTTGCATTAGCAAAGTTCCGCACCTTACATAGCGTGATATAGACAATTTACCTAATATAAGTATTATAAGTAATTATTTTTACAGCTCGAACTCATAAATTATAGATTATACGTAGATAACTTTATTGTTGCTCCGAAGCCTCTCTCTGTATTGCTCAAACTGGGATACTTTACACTTCTTGATCCCTCAATTATTGATAAATTTTTATTTTAATCCTTCTAATATCTTACTAAACACATTGAACCTTTAATTAATTAAAGTATTTTAAAAAAAATCCAGGTCTTTTCAATAATTTCAAAAATCGACTACAAAAAAAACCCAAAAAGTTTGAGTTGATGTGGTTTTTCTTAAATAAATGAAAATGAATAGCAAACAACCCAACCCAATCCAAAACAGTCACACCAGCCTATCCAATCCACATCCTGACTTGACATTTATGCAAGAGCCTATTTTCGTAACTCGAACCCTAACCTGCTGATTATATGATAATAACTTTATCAATTACGTCAAAACTCTATTTTGATATAGTATGTAAATTTTTTAAAATTTATGGGTCATTTATCATGTTAAATTTGTCTATTGAACTATGTGTATACATATACTCTGATGTGATATTTTGTGAATTAAAAGCATAATTGGAGATCAATTGTAAAATGTATATCCTTTTATGACTGATACCTGAGTCGGCTTGTGTGCACTTGGACTATTTCATCGAGTACCTGCTTCAAGTATCTGAATTTTGTCCTCTAAGTGATAAACAGAGAGAGATAAAACCATCGATTCTATTTTAGGACCACGAGAAGTGGCAACGGGCAAGTTATCAATCAATCAACTATACCTCAATCTCAAAACAGTCGGGGAGGAGTGACAAGTTAGAAAGAACAACATTTCATTATTAAGATACTTTCCAAGTTTCAGGCTTCCATGATATGTTCCCTGTCATCACTCAATTCTGATGTAAAATGCATCTGCAAACTAGTTACAGAAAAGCTAAAACAGCCTGATCAACAGTCAATAATTTGGTTATTTATGGTAAAACCTAACATTTGTTTCCCGTTTGCTAAGAAACATAATTTATACAGTGAATCTACGATAACACACCTCCATCGCCAATAACGAGTTAAGAAGTGTACCTATAGAAATGTAACCTTCTTTTCTCCCCTTCTGGAAGAGAATAACTGAAGAAATTTGTGAGATTTGAAGACAAGTGCTGTAGGAACTCTACTTCTGGATAAATTGATTGCTTTGCATCAGATGGTTGATATTCAATTTGCACCAATATGAACAGCCATGTCAAGTCCAACATGTTTGTTTTCACCCGATTCAGGTATGGACTCTCCGACATGTTTGTTTCCACCTGATTCAGGTATGGACTCTCCAACATGTTTGTTTCCACCTGGTTTAGGTATGGACTCTCCAACATGTTTGTTTCCACCCAATTCAGGTTTGGACTTTTCAACATGTTTGTTTCCACCCGATTCAATTCTGGACTCTCCGACATGTTTGTTTTCACCTGCTTCAGTTTTGGGCTCTCTGATATGTTTGTTTTCACCTGATTCAGATTTGGACTCTCCGGCATGTTTGTTTTCACCTGCTTCAGTTTTGGGCTCTCTGATATGTTTGTTTTCACCTGATTCAGATTTGGACACTACGACATGTTTGTTTTCACCTGATTCAATTCTGGAATCTTCACGTACGCCTGCTGTACCGGTATCAGGTGCCGCTGAAATTTGGCCTATAGCCTTAGAAGTTGAGAAATCATGGACATGATGTCCTTCATATGTTGTAATGACCAATTTTGGATCATGGGATGCCCTCTCCACATGCTTCTTCACAGGGCAACCAGCAACTGAACATCTGTAGTAACTCCTACAGATGGAGAAGTTGGCATTAGAGAAAGAAAAAGCATTTCAGATAGAACTGGAGGGTTGAAAGCTGACAGACATGTTATCCAAAATACGAAACAAGTAATCAAAGCAACACACAAAATGGAAACCTCACGGGGACTACAAAATATCAAAAATTAGTTACTAGGTATGTTGTTGATTACTGGTTGAATTTATACACTTCAGTAGTGTTGAAGAATCCCACATCGGATGAAAAAGGGATGGGTGGTCACCTTATATGGCTTTGGGCAATCTTCCCCTCATGAACTAACTTTTGGGGTTAAGTTAGGCCCAAGATCCATTTCTTTACATGGTATCAAAGCAAGGTCCATCCCAGTTATTGTTTACCGATGTTAGGCCGTATTGAATTGCCCACGCACCAGATGTCTAGTCCTAGGTGTAAGGTGAGGTGTTGAAGAGTTCCGCATCAGATGAAAAAGAGATGGGTGATCTCCCTATATGACCTAAGATCCATTTCTTTACAAGTAGACAGGCCGAATGTTAAATTTCAACAATTATAGCAATTGTTTGCAAGCAATGATCCATTTAGCAACCACTCATGTACTATAATCACGCTCATAGATCAAAAGCATAGTTCATATTTTACAGGAACAGAAACTATTCGACTCATGCCTGACAACTGTTGAATTCTCTTTGCACCTTATCAATCTAAATAAAGGAGTCAGAACAAACATGGTATCCATAACTGACTGCAGAAATAATAATTTGCTGGACTACAATTAGACATACAAATGCGCAAAACTTTATGGTAAATCCATCTATCCAGATTATCAATAATTGCAGATAAAGAAAAGGAAGTGAGCCAAAAAGGAAGACCTTTTTTCCACCAATAGTCTAGTTTCCTAACTTTACTATCAGTGACAACATTACACGTATCATGAGATTAGTATGTAACAGCACTGCAGCAAAATATGTCGAGGATCAAAAAAAGATAGTGAGGAATGATAACACCTGATATTCAAAAGTATTGAAAGAAAGAATCTTCAGGCATGGGTATTTTGTGCATATATGTTTGAAGTAATAATTATATGTACCTCGGGTTTGGATTGCCTTTTACAATTTTTTGCCCATATTTGCGCCAGCGCTGACCATCATTGATTATATCTACTTCGCTCATGGTCTGAACAATGTGTCGTGGTTCACTATGGGACTTAACAGGTGGAGTATAATCTGTAGCTACTATGTCCTTTTTTCTGTTGCAAAACAATCACACAACTATTAATTTTAAAAGAGTATCTAGTACCTGAAAACACCAAAGACAAACACAGCTTGGGCTTCAACATACTGTCTTTTTGAGTCTGGAACATCATCCTTATCGACCTCATTTTCTAATTTATGTTGCTTCAAAGGCGTAACCTTCACACCACCACAAGCTGATACAACGTCCAACGCAAGCGGGACTTCTGATGGCTTACTAGGTTCACATGTTTCTCGGGGCGTAGTAGATTTCTCACCTTCAGCTGATAAATGTCACTTGTAAAATTAGTAAAGAATCTAGGTCAAAGAAACTCATAATTCACTAAGCAATCTTGGGTACCTTCTAATGCAGTGATAATTGGAATGTCTTGTTGTATCATTTGCAAAGGGAGTACCAACTCGGGGGACATCTGGGGAACACTTAGAGTTTCCGGATGTTCATGCTTCCCAATATAGTGGATATCTGTAATATGCCCGTCATGTGATCTCTCCACTTGCTTTTTTGCTAGACAATTAGGGTATGTGCACTTGTAATAACTCCGAGTAAACTCATTTCCTTTCACAAGCTTCTGACCATATTTTCGCCAGTTATATCCATCTTCTGATGGTTTTTCAGGTGCCTTACTGAGAGTCATTCCTTGATCAGACGTCAAGCCATGGACACTAGTGTCTGGGTTCCGCCTTGGTTGCAACTTATCCAAAACTTTCTCACGCTTTATATGATAACTAACTCGTTGTTGATCAGACTGTGATACAAAAACCTCCATGTTCGAAGTTTGCATTTGATCTGAAGAATCTGAAGCCTTACCAGATAACATGGAAACCACTTTGTCTTTTACACTAGACTCTGATCCACGTGATTTTGCATCTGAGTCCTTTGGGAAGCTAGAAAGTTGACTAGATCCGGATGCATCAGCCTCACTTTTAAGACCCAGTTGCTTCTGCACATTTTCTGACTGATTCTCTTGTACTCTAGAAAGAGAAATAGCTTCTTGATTGGATTGTGACATATTAATCCCTTTATCACATTGACTCAGCCTCTTCTGCAGCTCACCAGAAATCGATTTGCTGGTTGTCTCTTTTAACTCTGATTTGCTAGTTGCAGGGTCAGGGTCCGGCTTCTGCTCTAAACTCTCGGAGAAAACTTCATCTGTTGCCTCTTCTTTAGGGGTACCCATTATCCTGCGCAAAGACGGTATTTGAATCATGAGTACCAAATTATACACACTTTTGGGAATAAAGTACAAGTATATGGGCTTACAAAATCATATTCCAATTATCGTGCTGTGAATTTTCAAAAAGGTAATTAGCAGGAATATAGAAGCTGTGATTTAGTGGCGTACATTAGGGTGATTAAGGATATGTATGAGGGTGCCAAAACCAGTGTAAGGACAGTAGGAGGGGACTCAGAGAACTTCCCAGTTGTGATGGGGTTGCATCAAGGATCATCCCTTAGTCCGTTTTTATTTACCTTGGTGATGGATGGATTGACGCGACAAATTCAAGGTGAGGTGCCATGGTGTATGCTTTTTGCGGATAACATAGTCCTGATCGATGAGACTCGTAGCGGAGTTAACGCTAAGCTGGAGGAATGGAGACATACCTTGAAGTCTAAACGGTTTAAGCTGAGTAGGACCAAGACAGAGTACCTAAAGTGCAGGTTCAATGAGACACCTCATGAGGCTGGCGCGGAAGTTAGGCTTGGTGACCAGGCCATCCAAAAGAAAAGTAGTTTCAAGTACCTTGGGTCAAATAATGAAAGGCAATGGGGAGATTGATGGTGATGTCACACATCGTATTGGGGAAGGGTGGATGAAATGGAGGCTCGCTTCCGGTGTGCTCTGTGACAAGAAGATGCCACCACAACTTAAGGGTAAGTTCTACAAAGTGATGGTTAAACCGGCTATGTTATATGGGGCGGAGTGTTGTCCAGTTAAGGTCTCTCACGTTCAAAAGATGAAAGTAGCCGAGATGAGAATGTTGAGATGGATGTGTGGGCATACCGGGAGCGACAGGATTAGAAATGAGGCTATCCGGGACAAGGTAGGAGTGGCCTCGGTGGCAGACAAGATGTGGAAAATGCGACTGCGATGGTTTGGACATGTAAAGAGAAGAGATGCAGATGCCTCAGTGAGGAGGTGTGAGAGGTTGGTCATGGATGGTTTCAGAAGAGGTAGGGGTATGCCGAAGAAATATTGGGGAGAGATGATTAGACAGGATATGGCGCAGTTACAGCTTATCGAGGACATGACCTTAAATAGGAGGGTGTGGAGGACCCACATTAAGGTAGAAGGCTAGTACATAGTCTCGTTATCCTTCCCTATTAGTAGGCGCATTAACGCACTATAATTTCTTTTGTGGAGGACTTAGATTAGGATAAAATGTTAGGTGACTTAATCTTACACCACAGTAGTTGTTGTTCTGCTCATTGTTTATTGCCATTTGATTTCTGCATTGTATTTTTGTTTATAGGTATGGGGCCATTGTACTTTGATTATCTTATTTATTTATAGTAGTTATTGCCTCTTTCTTCCCGTACTATTCTATCATGACTTTCTCACTTTTGCTATTTCTTGATTTCATCTTGTTTTTGATATGTTTGTCCCTATCTAACCTTTTATCTTATTTTCCTCTCTTGAGCCGAGGGTCTTTCGAAAACAGCCGCCCTACCTTTCAAAGTGGGGTTAGGTCTGCGTACACTCTACCCTCCCCAGACCCCACATGGTGAGACTATACTGGGTTTGTTGTTGTTGTTGTTGTATAGAAGCTGTGATTTAACAGTTCAACAGTTGTTGAATTTGGATCTATTTGTACATGAAAAATAAATAGTTCCAAGGACATGAGAACAGAAGAACATAGCAGTTCATGGGAAAGGAAGCATTTTGTTGACAGTTACTGACCGACAAGTTGAGCGACTTGGGTGCGGGTACCCGACACGGAACCGAGGGTCGGATTCGGCAAAATCTAAATTTTAAGATTCGGGGGTACGGATCCAGGTATGGATACAGGTGCTAGGATTTGGCTAAAAAAAAGTCAAAATTATAAAAATAGAGCTATAAAGATATTCTAAATTGTCAAAAAAACAACATGCTAATAATTGATTCAGAAATTGTTCCTCTTTTCTATGAGAAAGAAACATTTATAAATAGAAAATATTGACCAAGAGGAAAAGCTAAAAAAGACTGAACGTATGTCATTTCCCATGTCCTAAATCTGTTTTATCTTTTATTTTGAGAAATCAAAATCTCAATTTCCACCCCCACCCCCCAAATTTGTCATGGACTCCGGTCAAAGTATCCGATGTGGGTTGACTGAATCCCACACAAATCCTGCATTTGCACCCATGTCGTGTCAACACGGGTTCGGCAATAAAAATGATTCTGCACAACTTAACTGATTGATATATATAAGAGTGAAATTCTATATATTCAGATTTAAGTTGGTCCAGACAAATAAAAAACAAAAAAAATGCATAAGATATCTATGTAGTCACATTTGCCTATGGTGCAAGCGTGTTTTACACATTCAATTGTGTCACTACTTTTTTATTTCGCGTGACTACCAGATACATGTCATTTGGTATGTAAGATCAACAAAAGGCTAGGGGAAATTGTTGCCCAAGAAATGGCTAATTTGTGTTGAAAATTTTGAGAGAAAACACAATGAATTGAAATTAATGACACGGCAAACTAGGAAGTAAACTGCTGAAAAGGAAAGAAGAGAAAGCTACCTTCATTTTGCAATCTACAAACTACACTTATTTCAATATCTGGACTTTTTTTCTACTTAATTTCTCATTACTGGAGAAAGTACCTTATTTAAGCGCAATGACAATGATTATTCAGGTGAGAGTCCCCATTCACCAAACCTTTACAGGAAAAAAAAATCACAATATCAAATTGGGCAGAATTGGAAAAATAAGCCATTTCTAGCTGTATAATTAAATTAGGATAAAGGGGTAAAAAACATAGATAAGATAATAGTTTGAAGGGTTTAAGATGATGAGATAGTAATATATGTTCATTTTTTAAAGGGAAATAGCAATAAATATTATTGAAATCACCATCTACAAACACTCAAGGGCATTCTTAGTGGTCAATGATGTGGTTTGAGAACCATGAGGTCTCAAGTTGGAATCCCGACAGAGACAAAAACACTAGATAATTTCTTCCCATATGTCCTAGCCTTGTCCATGGTGGAAGAGTTAGTTGGTACTTGTGAGCAAGCTAGCCCAAAGGCCATGGTTATCAAAAAAAAGATCACCATCCACAAGCCTTGTGTAGATGACAAATGTTCTAAACTGTCAAAAATAATACTCTCTCCATCTCATTTATGTGAAGGTGTTATTGTTTGGGGAATCAAAAAGTTTTTTCTTTAACTATAATTTTCTCAAACTTCTTTAAATATTCTGAGTCAATAGCTATGTTGACTTGTAGTATCTTTCGTGTAGTTTTCAAATATGTAAATTTTATTTTTTTTAAATTGAATAAACCAAAAGTAACATTTTACTTTACCCAATCATGGGAATATCATCCATGCTCCAAACTATGACCCAATAAACTATTCAAAATCACACATTTCTATCTTACAAACACATAATAACCAATCAAGACCTCCAATTTTGTGACACAAAAACTAGCATATTTCTCAATTGTTGTGACAAGGAGGATGACATTTGATTCTTAATGTATATTTGTATTTCTTTAATCATAACAACAATGAATACTGCAAACCATGCCCTAAATTTTCCTTTCTGTACATGTTTCCTCACCTAGAAAGGAAGGTATACAATTGAAAAAATAATTAACATGTCATGCAAAATATGTAGTTTATTTCTCGCTCTCTTTTCACAAGTCCAAAGCAATTTTTGTATTATATCTTCGCTATATTTTATGTGTATAAAGGAACAGTTAGTAATAATTTGTAACTGCTTTCCGGTGATAGTACTGACATTTGTAGACATACAACTTAAGATATTACTTGAACATTTCCCCATCGCTTAACACAAACAAAAGCAATGGTCCATCTTAATTCTAGATCAATGAATGTGAAATGCTGAACTATTCCCACTTAATAAGTGAAGCCACGAGGAAGTTCCAAGGAGAGAAAAGAAAAGAAAATGGATAAATTGGGGTGGTATGACCATCTAAGTTGTTGTTATGCATTTGGAACTTACTAAATAAGTTGGTTTCTTAATAGTTATAGGAGGTCGATACAGAATGCCATTTTCAGAAGTTATAAACATGAAAAACTGTGTTGTTCTATGACATGTCATTGACGAGATAACTAAGCTTTACGCTGTTTCTTTTGGAAATGACAAGAAGGACTTAGAAATCTAGAAATTCTCCTATATGGCACCATGAACACGGCGAACCAATTAATTTTCATGATCATGCGAAGCAACACGTAGAAATCTTGGGACACTTATCGGAATTTCTATTTAGCAATGACTACATAGTTTATGAAGAAAAATTGGGTTTTCACCACAAAAACCTTATGCTCAACACCTTCTTGCTAGAGTCTTACCAGCAACTTAAAAAGGGTGCAAAAATCAATTAGGAAGGAGAAAAAATTAGCACCATAAACATAGCAAATTTTAAATACGGAGAGCGACATCAAGTACTCACTAAAGCACTAGTCTTTAATCACCATAAGCTCTAGAACACAACTAAACTCCCCAACACTCCAAAAGAACGTTAGAAATCCAGAAACAGTAGGACAAAAAAACAAAAGAATTGAAAGTCAAACTGAACTACCAAAAGAAAAACCATCAATTCAAAACCACAAATTCACAAAATAATAATCCCTAGAATGTAACTAAATTCTCGAAATTCTACAACACTCAAGAAACCATTACAAACCCAGAAACAGTAGCACACAGAAAACGAAAGAACTGAAAGTTAAACTGGACAAAATCTCGAGGAATCTTAGTAGCTCAGTTGGTTGGTTAGCTACCTAAACATTCACCTTGTTGGTGAGGTTCGATTCCTCATCTTGTAACCCCCTTCCCCGTTTCCCCTCCCCCTACCTCCCAAAAAAAAGCACAAAACCCCATCAATTCAAGACTCCAAAATTTCTACAACACTCAAGAAAACATTAGAAACCCAGAAACAGTAACAACAAAAAGCAAAAGAATTGAAAGCCAAACTAAACAAAAACACCCATCAATTCAAAACCCAAAATTCACATTATAACAATCCCTAGAACATAACTCAATTTTACAAAACTCTAAAAAACATTAGAAACCCAGAAACAGTAGTACAAAACCAAAGCAAAAGAATTGTTTTTTTTTTTTTGTAAAATCCATCAATTCAAAACCCCAAATTCACAATATAACAATCCCTAAAACATAACTCAATTCTACAAAACTCTAAAAAACATTAGAAAACCAGAAACAGTAGTACAAAACAAAGTAAGAGACTTGTTTTTTTTTTGTAAAACCCATCAATTCAAAACCCAAAATTCACAGTATAATAAGCTCTAGAAACATAACAAAATTCTACAACACTCAAGAAAACCTTAGCAATAAGCCCAGAAAAGGAAAAACTGAAAATCCATACCTTCTTCTTCTTCCTGCTTAATTTTGCCCCAATTTTCACCTGGGGTTTGTTGGGTCTTTATTATCAAGCAACAGAGAAACTCAAAAGGAGGAGCTGTTCATTGACTTAGACCAAGTACTACACATAACACAGCTAACCAAAAACCAAAAAAAAAAAAATATTACTTGTAATCAAGAATCTAAATTTACTTGTTCAACCTTCGGATTAGAGTGAAGTCAGCCGTTGGATTTGCATAACAAACTTTTTGGAAGAGAAGATTGGAGGGCGTGGCGTAGGGGTAGGGGGTGAGGGACCATTGAAATTGGGAAAAAAGCAAGTTTTTTTTTTTTTGATTTATGAAAGTGAATTCTATTTATAGCTGTTTGGTTTGACTTATATTTAAACCACTCATCAGTTGAAAACTGTTTATAAGTTAAAAAAAAATAAGGTTAGGCCAACTTTTTTTTTTTTACTTATAAATTATTTTCTACTTATAAACTGCTTAAAATAACTTTATTCAAATAAATTCAACTATTTATTAGAGATTATTTTAAGCATAAAATAACTTTAAATTAATAAATCAAACACTTTAAAAAAACTGAAAACAACTTATAATTCAATTCAAACGTTCTCTTACTACTATTATTTCCTAAATGGGATTTCCCTACTAGGGACACATGTCGTATGTTCATTGGAACAGATTACAGTAAGAAATATTTAATTTTTTTTGATTTTTGACTTTTTCCTTTCAACTATTCCTTTTTGACTTCTTCTTTATTTTAGAGTAATGGTGTTTTAATGTAAGGTTGGTTGTAGTCAACTTTAATTAAGTAGGGATTATAACATAGTTGTTAGTTATTCCTCTCTTTGAACCATTTTACTTCTTGTATTTTTGTTTAACACGTTTCTTCAGAAATAATATAGTTGGACTATTATATCGTTAGTTATTTAAGACTGTTTAGTAATTGATTAGAACTATGCAGATATTATTGATGCACAGATTATTTTATGTAGAATTTAGTTTGTCATATATTAATGATTCCGTACTTATCTCATGTATAAATAATGTATAGATCCTCTCATAACTTATACTCGTGCATTGATTTATGCGAGTTCTTAAATTGTGAATCAAATATTGTATTAATTTTATAGATAAATAACTTACCTCATAATCAACTACCAAAATGTAGAATTACTTATGCAGAATTTAATATTTGCATAACTCGCCTCCAAATCAGCTGCCAAACGACTCCTTAAAATATCAATCTCCTTTCAATAAATACATACTATCACTATTCATGTGTCTTATCCATCGATAACACATTCAATTAGGATCTGAAGCAATTAATTGTGGTCATAGTTATTAAAAAAAAAAAGGGCAACTCGGTGCACTAAAGCTTGCGCAGGGTTCGGGGAAGGATCCGACCACAAGGATCTATTGTACGCAGCCTTACATAGCATTTCTACCAGAGGCTGTTTCCAAGGCTTGAACCCGTGACCTCCTGATCACGTGACAGCAACTTTATCAGTTACTCCAAGGCTCCCCTTCGTGGTCATAGTTATAATGAAAGTGAATTAATATAAGCAATCACAATGTTGAAGTATATGTACCTAATTTCAGTTTTCTATTTTTAATTTTATCACCCTCTATCTAGCTTAAATTTTGTAATTACCTTACACAAACTTTTTCGTTCATTATGCTATCGCTCTTGGTTTACATATACATTGATCTCAGCAAAAAATGTTTTACATGCACGTGGTATAAATATTGCATTGAAATCTAGAACCAAGATGGTGTTAGTTAAACTAAGCGCAGGGAAAAAGAAATAGTTATATTTCATTAGTTACTAGATTGTTCGGACTTTTCAAAAAATATTGTCGTACTTATATTGAATCCTTCAAAAATACAATATCTTCAAAGGATTTAACATACACCTAACAATATTTTTGAAGAGTCAGAACAACATAAATTAGCTCTAACCTATAGGGACTCCAATAGTTGTAACATCGATTCAGCCACATTTCCTATTTCCAATCTACACCAAAAGTAAAACAAAAAACCCTCAAAGTTAGCTTTAACAATAGGGACTTGTCACTTGCCTTGAAGCAGTAAGTATTTCCCATTTGTAATGTAATGTAATAGTCTACGATACCTAAATCCCTCTGTTCTAACATTTACTTGCTCCAAAGGAGCACAAACTAAGCAAAACAACATGATCCAGAAACCAATATTCCAAACATAAGATAACTGAAACAAACTGAACACATGGAAATATATATATACACACACACCAGAATTGTTACTAAGCAACTACTGGTTTCTCTGGAACTCCTTCAACCTGCACTTGATGAGATTCGAGGACCTTTTTTGCAGCTTCTACAATGGATTTGCCATTGACATAGTGTTGTCGACAGACAGGCATATACATATTAGCACCACCTATAAGCTCCTTCTGCATCTCGTCTGTTTTTCGCAAAGTAAAAAATGCACGTTTGCCACATAATTCACATCTCGCTGTCAACTTTGTAACAGTATCTGCGATTGGAATAATATCAAGGACTGACCCAAACTTCCTCCTGTAACAAGCAAGCGTGAATTGTCATCAGAATAGAGTTTGTGCTAATTATGACACTCCAAATCTAATGATAGAAATAAACTAGTGGTTAAAACTCAACAAATACCTTAAGTAGTCACCATCTAGGCCAGCAACAATTACAGTTTTCCCATCAATATCAGCAGCATTGCAGCAAAAGTCATAAAGGTCATCAAAAAACTGAGCTTCATCAATGCCAATCACATCCACCTGCTAACGAATAGATTCGATGAGGAATAAAACCATAGCTAACCAGAAATGAACAGCAAAACAATGAACAGCAAGAATTACATCTTGATTATTAGCATCTTCATCATAAGCTAGACAAAGTTGTTCTTTCATAGCATCGATAGCTCTGATCCAAGAGATTCACCTTGTCTATATGCTCAACTCTTCCCCTTCCCACTGGATTTTTTTGGCTTTGGTAAATCCTGACCCCCCAAACCTGCCTCTTACAATAGTGATCCTTTAAGCTTTATTCCCTTGGACCTTGGTGACTTGAATGCACGACTTTACAGTTATAGGTGGAGAGTCCTCACTACTAGGCTAAAAGACAAACAAAATTCCAATAACAGTTTTTCCATGTTCCTTCCCTTTCAGTAAAAGAGTGAAGGGAAAGAAACCCCATAGTCATAGTACTCCAAGAATTTCAAATTAATGCACAAAAGTCAACCCTTTCTTTTTTACATCTCAACATGGTTGCAACCACAAAAGAATTTGATCACTCTTACCAATTACCATATCAAAAACATTTTCAAGACTTAAATGGAAAATAACACAAAGGGAGCCTTGAACAACACAAAATACTATAATTCATCCATTAGCTGACCTTTTCACAAATTTTATGAATGGAAATTGGAAAGTTGTCTCTATGTAACCTATATGTTACTGGTTCGAGTAGTGAAATTAGTTATTAATGCTTGCATCAAGGTAGGTTGATAGTTGACTACATCACACCTCCTTTAGTGCAAGCCTTCCTCTTAACCTATGTAAACACCAAATACTTAGTGCACCAAATTGCTTTAAATTATATCTTTACATGATATCAGAACTAGGTTCATCCTCATTTGGGCTTCCGATCCACACTCCAATTAGGTTTGGGCATGAAGAGGGGTGTTAAACTAGGTAAAAAGTCTCACATTGGTTGAGAAATGAACTAGTGGTATCCTTATATGAACTTAGACAATTTTTCACTCATGAGCTAGCATTTAAGATTAAATTAGGTCAGGTGTCATATCTTTACAGAAAATAACACACTTGACTTCTAAGATCACAAGTCTAGAATATCAAGAATAGGTACAAGTCTTATTTCTTGATGTGAAGGTCAAGGAATAGAGCAGAAGGCCAATAGGTAGTTGAGTGTTATTGAGTCCCTTTATCAATATTGTTATTATTACTCTACTGTCATATTCTTCAATTTATTTTCTTAATTATTTCCAACATGACTTCTTTGATATTTTATTTGCTTTTACATACAGGTAAAGCACAAAGAGAGAAGAAAAGGACTGCACCTTTTCATAGGCATCTGGACCAAATCTGTGTTTGAAAGATGATAGATCAGGCAATGACCAACATGGAAATTTTGTCCCATCATGTGTCACGACTGCATCTACTGCATATCTTGTATCTTTATTTGACTTGATCATCACCACATTTCTAGTTGAAGAATACAAATTATATCACAAAAACAAATATGGAAATTAATCACCCGAATAGGCAACAAAGAAAATACTTCTACTTTTAACAGATCAACAGTCAACACTTGAAACGTCTACAACAATGTTATCACCCATCATCCACCTAACAAAAAATATCAATTGTCCTAAAGAGAATAATGACACATTAAAATTTGAAAACTTACGTAAATCTCACTAATTTAGGAGCTAATTATTTAGATATACTCTAATTTACAATATTATATATTTTATCAGATTTTGATGCATTTAGATATATATATATATTATATATATACTACAACATAAAATTGGAACAATAAAGAGCAAAAGTTTCCTTATTAAAGGAGCTACTACTACTATTATTACTACAACCCAATTCTAAACAAGTTGGATCCAACTATATGAATACTCACTCAAAGGTTGAATTGGGTGTTGTGTAACTAAGTTTATCTAAACTCAAAATAATTTAAGCAAATCATAAATTTATATGTAAAAATATACTAAAATTGCAACAAATAATAACTCTAAATCCATAATTTTAAAAAAATATAATAGGTTCAATATTTGAAATCTTAAACATTTAACATTCAACTCATAGAGCTTGAATCCTAGATCAGCACCAACCAAGTTACTCCATCTAAACTCATCTCATGCTAATGTCATCATTTCCAATATTCTAAAGTGGGAAATTCAACATGAGATTTTTTTAAAAAAAAAACTACCATAACTTTAATTTAAAATTACAAGATTCAAAAGTCTATTTTTATTTATTCAACATGTGTTCTAGTCAAACTAACACTTAAATTAAAACGGGGAGAATATATTCTAAAGACTATAAAAATAAAAAGAAGTTGGTACCTGCCCAATTTGGATTCAGAATTCACCCGACGAAGAAGAGCAGTAGTTTTACCGGCGAACATAGGGCCAAATATTACATGGATTTCGCCAGAAGAAAGATGATTATGCCCTCTTTGATCTGATCCATTGGGTACGGAAATTGGGTTTTTGAAGGATGATGAAGAAGAAAGAGACATGGTGAAGAATTGTCAAATTTTTTGAGCTAAGATTGTAGATTTGTGAGATGGGAAGATGAAGAATGGATTTTTTTTCAAGCTATATAAAAAGAGGTTTGGTTTTGAATTTTTGAATTTTTGAATTTTTGGGAGGAAAGGGTCAAAGGTATATGAAATTTTCGTTTATTAATTTGGGGGGAAAATTGAAAAATATTCAACTTTTCGGTTTTAGGTGTTGTTTGGTTGGAGGGATTAGGAGGGTTATTCCGGTTAAGAATTTGAGATTATATTTATCTCATATTTAATTGAAAGTATTAGTTAATGGGTGTTTGGCCATATTCTATTGTGAAATTTGAAAGAAAAAAAGTCTTTATTTTTAAATTAAAAAAATGATATTTGATTATTATAGTTGTGTTACGCTAAGAATATAAATTGTGTTGTTTTTAATTTTTTGTGAATATTTTGAAGTGAAAAGGTGTAGACACCTTTTTATTTTTTTTGAAAAAATTGAAATTAATCTTCAAGTTGAATTGAAGTTGAATTCCAAATTTCACGAAGGATCTTATTCTTGATCTTAGTAATTTATGTTGTTTTATTTGGTGTGTACTTCTTGTTATTTTATTATAGTTATTTTTGGTTATTTATTTTTTTGAGTCGAAAATCTGGAAGAAACGTATCCACCTTACAAAGATATGGGATAACGTTTGAGTACATTTTATTCTTTTCATATTCCTCTCGTGGATTAAACTCTTATGTTATTATTGTTATGTTTAATTGAAAATATTAGCTAAAATTGATATTAAATTCAGGTCTATAATCTGCATAATTTATTTCATTAAAAGGTGGATAAGTTATCCTAAGTTATTATTTTGTTTTTAGTAACATGATTATAATCATGTGATCTTTTGGTTTCAAACCAAACGACCCATAAGGATAGTTGCTGGATGGTATTATAGTTAGTCACAAAATCATGAATAAATAACTATAATGTTTGATTGATAGCATAAAATGATAAAAATGAAATAATCATATATAATTAAGAGAAAACTACACAAAATGGTTAGGGGAGTAAATAATTTACTTAAACTAGACCTATCACAACTTATTTATCCTGATTGGATCAAAGGTCCAAAATAATTACAGCACTACTTCGCCCCTTCTTCGTCCATGTATGTTTTCGCGTGACTTTTATGATACTGTCAGAATATATATACTATGAAGGTATCAAGAAATAATTGAGCATTATTTTTACTGCAGTGTTTTCTGTTCATGATACTGTCAGAATATATATACACTAATATATACTCTAATGGGGCGGAGTGTTGGTCAATTAAGGTCTCTCACGTTCAAAAGATGAAAGTAGCCGAAATGAGAATGTTGAGATGGATGTGTGGGCATACCAGGAGCGACAGAATTAGAAATAAGGCTATTCGGGACAAGGTAGGAGTGACCTCGGTGGAAGACAAGATGCGAGAAATGCGACTGAGATGGTTTGGGTATGTGAAGAGAAGAGATGCAGATGCCCCAGTGAGGAGGTGTGAGAGGTTGGTCATGGATGGTTTCAGAAGAGGTAAGGGTAGGCCGAAGAAATATTGGGGAGAGGTGATTAGACAGGACATGGCGCAGTTACAGCTTACCGAGGACATGACCTTAAATAGGAGGGTGTGGAGGACCCACATTAAGGTAGAAGGCTAGTACATAGTCTCGTTATCCTTCCCTATTAGTAGACGCATTAATGCACTATAATTTCTTTTGTGGAGGACTCAGATTAGGATGAAATGTTATGTGACTTAATCTTACACCATAGTAGTTGTTATGCTCATTGTTTATTGCCATTTGATTTTTGCATTGTATTATTGTTTATAGGTGTGGGATCATTGTACTTTGATTATCTTATTTATTTATAGTAGTTATTGCCTCTTTCTTCGCGTATTATTCTATCATGACTTTCTCACTTTTGCTATTTCTTGTTTTCATCTTGTTTTTTATATGTTTGTCCCTATCTGACCTTTTATCTTGTTTTTCTTTCTTGAGCCGAGGGTCTTTCGAAAACAGCTGCCCTACCTTTCAAGGTGGGGGTTAGGTCTACGTACACTCTACCCTCCTCATACCCCACATGGTGGGACTATACTGGGTTTGTTGTTGTTGTATATACTCTGATGGTATCAAGAAGTAATTGGACAGTTTATTCAGTGATTAGTTACTTTTTGCTCGTTGATAACAACACAATATATATATATATATATATACTCTAAATGTATCAAGGGCGGTTAAGCATTTTCACTACAATGTTATTCAGATCTTGATAGCTTTGTGATATTGTCAGAGTATATATATACTATGATAGTATCAAGAAATAATTGAGCAGTGTTTTTTCCTTTATGATACTATCGGAGTATATATATATACTCTGATAATATCAAGAAGATACGCAAACTCTTTCGGATATGAAAATAATGGGGTATTCAATGATAAGTAGTTTTCCTTTTGGGGTATAACAATAATTATTTCTATAATTAATGTAATATTTGGTTATTGATGTTGAATAATATTTATAATAATTATATAATTTTAGAATAGAAATACTTGTATCATCAACATTTTGTCATTAAACGTGTCTCGACCGGAATAACAACAACAACAACAATATACCCAGTGAGATATTGGGAGGGTACAATATACACAAACCTTATCACTACCTCATGAATATAAAAATGTTGTTTCCGAAAAACCCTCGGCTCAAAAGTGTTGACCCCAATCGGAATGATTAATCTAATTCACACCTTAAGGACACCTCTGTGTGTAACTTTAGTCTTGGTTTATGAAATTAGTTAATGTCCAAAACAAGTAAAAAAATTGTAACTTCAAATTTGAGTGTGAATCTTGATCATTCATATCTCGGTCATTGAGTGTATTACTTTTTAGTTCATGTGCATGTGGTAAGAAATATATTATTCTCTCGTAATTGCTTACGTGATCTAGAACTTGTCCAGTTAGTTTATCACCGCAATTATCAGGATTAGGTTGAGGACATGATCTTAGACTTTGTTTTGAGACTGGACTATTTTTTGAACCTTCTTGGCATATTTGTGAGTTGAGGGTGTATCAAAAATAATTTATGTTTATTCTGTCATTTCTAGATATACTTGTAAAATTACATTAGTATCTTATTATTGTTTTTATTTAACCATCTACTATTTAGAACTTACGATCTATTATCATGATGTCCAATCCAAATATCAAGAGTAAAAAAAGTTGTTTGTATTAGATGTTAGCATCAAATCAATAAATGTATGACATGTGTTTGAACATATGCATTTATCACTTAATTTAGTTAATAAATACATAACGTTGCTTCATCAAATTATTTTATCATAATAAATTAAATTAATTATATAAACATCTAATACGATTATTGATTTGCTGTTCATCCATCCACCACATTTCTTGTCAAGCAACTAATTTCAAATTGAGGTTGAAATAATACACATAAAATTGTAAATCAAATATTGATTGATTTACTATTCAATCATAAACTATTTGCAAATTGCACTTCGCTCAAAGTTTATTACAAAAAAAATTATACATATTTTTTTTTTTTTGATATGGTCCAATTTTTTTTGGTCCAAAATGAAAAGTTCCTTTTATTATTCTCAACTCCTCCATCTATCAAAACATCACAAACCAAAGACCAACAAAAACTTCAGAAACTCAAAACAATTCTCCTCTTCTCTTTTTCCTTCCACATTTCATCAATTTTTCTCAGAAAAAGTATATATATAAGGAAGGAAATTGGAGGACTAGCAAAACCAAATCCTTTAGATCAAATCACACCAAGAAATTTCTCTCTCATTACCACATATATCTTCTTCTTCTTGTTCTTAACAAAAAAAAAAAATTGAAAACTTTAATCCAAAAAAATAAAAAAAATTAGTTTAATCATCAAAATCAAAACTTTTTAAAAGGGTTGAATCAATCTGTTATTGTTATCATATGGTGTAGAAAATCTTGATTTTTTTTTTTAACAAAATCTGGAAAGAAGAACAGTGGGAACAGAAAAGTAAAGAGGGCAAATATAGAGGAGGAAGAACATCGCCCTCGGTTCTAGTTACTTTGCCTCCTCTGCGGATCTTCTTGATTTGGTTGATTTCTCATATGGGTTTTGTTCAATAGGCAGATTCTTGATTTGGGTATTTGTTAATTTTTTTTCTGAAAAAAGTTTGATGAAACCATTTTTCATTGTTGGGTTGTTGTGTTCTTGATTGATCGTCTAAGGATCCGTTTACGTTTGATTGAATCTGATAATTATTTGATCAGTTTCAGATTATTGTCTGTCTCTGAAGCTCTTCATTGTACTTCACAGTAGAAAGGTATGTCCTTTACTGTTTTGGCTGCTCATGCTTAATCTTTATTTTCATTTTATCAAGGAATGGATGTGGAATTAAATGCTGTATTGTGGATTTACTTTGAGCTCTCTCATTTTCTGCAAAATGGGTTTGTTCTTATGATGTTGTAGTAAGAATGCTTTGTCATGTTTTTTTTTGAGCTGAGGTTCTATCGAAAACAACCTGCCTTCCAAGGTAGGGGTAAGGTGTGTGGACACACTATCCTTCTCAAACTCCACTTGTGTGATTAAGATTACATTGGTTATGTTGTCGTTGGGTTGTTCCTATGAACAAATGGTATTTTGTTTAAAAATCCTCTTTTTGGAGGCTTGAAGTCGCGTAATGTTGAATGGAAAATTTTGGAAATGAGTTATTTAGGATTCTTCATTTTGGTATTGTAGGAAAATGCAAGTTGATCTCAGTAAGTTATTCGTTGGTGGAATTTCATGGGACACAGACGATGAGCGTCTAAAGGAGTATTTTAGTACTTATGGGGAGGTTGTAGAAGCTGTAATTATGAAGGATCGGACTACTGGTCGTGCTCGTGGTTTCGGTTTTGTGGTCTTTGCTGATCCTGCTGCCGCTGAGAGGGTAGTTAAGGAGAAACACAACATTGATGGCAGGATGGTAAGGTCTTTAAGTTGGTCAAATCTTCACAATTTGGTTTTATTTTATCAGAACAACGCGTAGCATGACAGTGTTACAAAGATATAACCAAAACAATGTACTAATATTTAACCAAATGCTCTAGGCCTTCATGGTATTTTTGATTTTCTCAAGCAATGTCGATTATTAATATTACTTCTATAGCATTTTGTCATCAAAAGTTTCTGCTCTTCTACTTTGATCTGAACTTAGAGTGTCAAAAGTACACAACTATCGATCTTTAGTTACTTCATTTACCCGAGATTTCTTACCATCCTCATTTTACAGGTTGAAGCAAAGAGGGCAGTTCCACGGGATGACCAGAGCACGACAAGTAGAAGTAGTCCTAGTCTTCATGGTTCTCCTAGTCCTGGTCCAGGACGTACAAAAAAGATTTTTGTTGGAGGTTTAGCATCCACTGTTACTGAGACTAACTTTAAGCAGTATTTTGAGCAATTTGGAACAATCACGGATGCAGTAGTTATGTATGATCATAACACTCAAAGGCCTAGAGGATTTGGATTCATCACTTATGATTCAGAGGATGCAGTGGATAAAGTCTTGCTCAAGTCTTTCCATGAGCTGAATGATAAAATGGTTGAGGTCAAGCGCGCTGTCCCCAAAGAGTTATCCCCAGGTCCTAGCCAAAGCCCACTTGGTCGGTACAGCTATGGATTAAATAGGATGAATAACTTCCTTGATGGTTATGCACAGGGATACTCTCCAAATACAGTTGGAGGATATGGAGTCAGTATGGATGGTAGATTTAGCCCCATCACTGGGAGTAGGAGTGTCTTTACTCCATTCGGTTCTGGTTATGGTATGGGTCTTAACTTTGAACCAGGCCTGAACCCAGGATACGGGGGAAGTGCAAATGTTAACAGTAGTTTAAGCTATGGACGGGGACTGAATCCGTATTATAGCTCAAGCAGACTTGGTGGTGGCATTGGGTTTGATGGAGGAAGCAGAGGAGGAAACTCTTCTTTCTTAAACTCAGCAAATCGCAATTTATGGGGTGATGGAGGACTGCACCATGGGACGAACTCGACAAGCTCTAGCAACTTTTTAGTACCTGGAAGTGGGAACGTTGGAGGAGCAAACTTTAGCAACAGTGGAGTTTGGGGTTCATCAATTTCCTCTCAAGGCGGAGGAAATGTTACAAGCAAAAATGGAAATCTTGGTTATGTGAATGGAGACAGCATATATGGGTTGGCAAGAGGCTATGGCAGAAACGTCACAAAGCGCGGAACCGCTATGTCTTCAGGATCCAGGGGTAGTTATGATGGGGGAGCTTTAGCTGATTTCTATGGTAGTGGTTTGGGATATGATGATCACACTTGGCGTCCTTCAAATTCTGAGCAGGAAGCAACCAGTTCTCTTGGTTATGGACTAGGCAATGGACCTTCTGACATGTCACCTCAAAGTTCTTCAGGTTATGTTGGTAGTTATGGAGTTGGAAAAAGACAACCAACTAGAGGTAAGCTTCTCATGGTTAAGATGTTGTCTTCTTGTTATTCTTTTCATCTTTGACAAGTATAACTCTCATATGATCATATGATATAAGCTTCTAGCTACCTGCATCAATGTTAAGTTCTTTACGTAGAGTAAGATTGTGCTTAAACTTCATCTTTACGCCCTTTACTTTCCATAGAGAAAAGAGAGGATATGTTACTGTCAAATTATGGTGATTAGAAACTAGAAGAAACCGTGGAAATTGATCAGGAAAAGCCAGAATGGAATCATGAAATAGCGATCCCACAGTTATCCCATCATCTTTTTGGCAATTTCCATTTATTTGGGTAAATTTTATTCGTTGTTGGTTGTACCCTATTGTTTTAGAATTCTAGTTAGTCTCTTGCCTTTCTCAATCCATATCTGGCAGATAAGAAATACTATTTTAGGACAGTATTTATAAAGTTGGGTTCCCAACAAGGTTAACTTTAACAGTGTTTATTTGCTAATTTGGTTGTTTTCTTTCTTTTCTGTAACTTAAGCCTATGATTTTCTTTATCTGTCCTAATTGTAATAGCTAGATGAGTATAATCTCCACATGCGTCAAAAGCGTCAAAAGATAGAGGCTTTTTTGGATCAGAAAATATTAGTGAATACCCCATTGTCCGAGTCTAGTTGTATGTAGTCATTGATGGTTTGGAGGTGATGCTTATGGTCTAAAGTATTTATTTAGATAGTGTACTTAATTCAGTAACTGTTCCCACAAAAAGAGGGCGAAATAATTAATGTACATTACTATCTATACAAATGATATAGCATGTGGGATCGAAGACCTAACAGATAATTTAATAGAATCAAGAAATTTGAAATCAATTTGTGCTATTTAGAAGAAATATAAAATATTGATCAGATCATAAACAATTCTTTTCATGGGAAAATTGAGGATATTTTTTTTTAAACTTGTTTTGGTTTGATCATAATATCTGATCTTTCGTGTAAGTATGCTTATTTAAGAAACTTTGCCATGATTTTGTATGCGTTCTCTAACTCCAATAGATCAGAAGTCCTTGCTTTCTGTTGCGCCAACTCTCTTTGGAGTAGAGACTATAATTGATGAGTTAAAACAGCCCTCAAATTGCCGTATGGATATAATTGATTCATGCATTCTATAACATCTCTTCTCACTAATTGAAAAATACAATAACTAAACCTCAACCATAAGCTCGTTGGGGTCTGCTACATGAATTCTCACTATCTAGTTTGCTCCATTTAGACGTGTCTCACTCCAATATTCAATATATTAGGTTCTTTAACCCTAAAAGTTCTCTTCATTTTCTATTGGCATACAATTTCTCCAACAATATTAAAAGGACTCATGGCAGATATTGGAATAATGGTAGTGTACCACTAAGAGTGGTCTTCATCTCAACTAGTTGGTATCACATATATGGATCGTATTCTATTTTTCGTTAAGTCTGCATGAACTCCAAGGGATTTTAGGTCTTTCAAGACTTCCTTCTTTGTCATTTTAGGTGTACTTCGTCCCTTTTGAACATTTTCAACCATCATGATTTCACACTTACAAACCGGTGCATGTGGAGGTCTGTGTAGAACATGACTATACCATTTTAAACAACCTTGTCTTATTTTAATCTTGTATGATTGCACATATCCTGTCGTTTGCATTTCTGCAACACCCATATTTTGGATATATTGGATGTAGAAGCTCAATATTCACTTACCATATAGCATTGCTAACTTTACAACCATTCTAACAGGACTTGCCTTTTACTTTGATATGTATCATTCTATTGCGTAACACTGCTAGTACTTCTCCATTTACTGTTCTTTTGTAATTTTTATTATATCTTCATCTATCATGCGCTGCATTTAAGCACTGCAAACTAATCTCACTTCAATTCAACTCTTTGTATGCTGGATTACCCATATATTTCGCTGTGACATCATTTGGAACAATTTCTCACTTCTTGTTACACGTCCTTATATATCCTCTCAAGCTCCCCGTCCTTGATGCTAACTTCTTGGAAATTGTTCCTGCTGTTGGAAATAAAATCAGGGAGAGCATTGTAACTGCTCTTTCGTTCATTGGCAAATTTTTTGTGTGAATATCGCTGGAAATTACACAAGAAAATTGCCATTTTGATTGGTCCTCACACAATTCTTCCCACTGGACCACTGTTTTCTTTTTATACCTCCTGTAAAGCTCTGGAAAATCACTGTGAAGTCCTTTCTGACGCACTTAGAACAGCACGATAAGGACTGCATTATTGGGAAATTCTAATCCACCAGCAACACCATTTATTCCTATAACGTTAATTTACCTAGCCTCTCTTTAGAGCCTAATGAAGTCCAACCTATCCACTAACTTCCCTGCCTGCTATGTGTAATCTTATCAATCAACACTTCTGCTTTGGTTTCTTCAAGACAAACGATAGATGATCTCTACCTTTTGTTACTGCTTTTACAACTGCTCTTTGAGACATGTCAATGCTTTTTATTGTATATCGAAAGGTTGTTGATGTTCGTGTTTGACATCTCTTTCTCTGATTCCATTAGCGCTCCTCCCATACCTTCATAATTTACTGATGATATTAGACTGCCTAACTTCCGACCTGTTCCTCCCCAAGGACAATTTCTCCATTTCTAAATGCCTTCTAGAAGGGTAAATAAATTAGCCAAAGGTACAACAAATTCTTTGGACCCTAAAGTGGTTAGGTTTTTCCGCAATTGCCAAATGGTTGCAGATTAGCACATCTGTGCCCTTTCGTGCTTCCATTTCTGGCCTGATATTTGCTTTGGTTCTCACCTAGTTCTGCTCATACAGTGTAGCAAACATGTTTGGTAGGTTCCGAGTCAGAAAGGTGGTCCATTTTTATCTCACTGGGCTTCACGACCTTGATAAAGGTTGGGTAGCCTTCATGGTTTGTTGTCTCCTCCTCTACTGGTCACAAGCACTGACCTTGAAAGGATCGTTGTGCTAGAAATGAGACATTTTTATTTATCAGAAAATATTTCTGAGGCAAATTAATGTCTAATTCTTTCTTAAGATGAAATTGTTCTTCTGTGGGTAAGGCTATGGGAATTTGACAAAGCTTTTCGAAGGACAACATGATGATTGTGATCACTGAAATGTTTGAAAAACATATCATCTCGAGTTTCTTTACTTAATTTTCATGTATTCTTTGTCTACTGGGAACCTCAGTGCTCTTTTATGGCAACTTGACCAGAAAATATATTTGTGTGGCATGAGCTTCAACCAAATAGTTTTATCCGTGTACTCTTAGCTTGTTTTATTACACATGATATTTTCCTTAAATCTCCTCGCCGTCCTCTCTTTCTTCTCAAAGATGTATGTACATTTGCAATTCTTCGAGTTTGTGATGTAAGATAATGATTAGTTTTAATCTAATGTTCTTCTATTGATGCAGGAATCGATGGCTAGGAGAATATCACGAACCAAGGCTCTTATAGTAGGCGAGTTTTTTTTCCCGTCGAAGTTGAATCATTAATTTTGAATATTTCCACAAATTATATGAAGCTGGAGAAGTTATAAGAGTTGGACTTCCTTTTGTATGGCACTTGGAATGCCTGTTTTTTGAAGGTCTAGAGATAGAACTTTGCAAGGCACTTTGTTTTAAAAGGATATTTTTTTGGAGTTATGTTTTAGAAATTTCCTCTTTTCTTTTTTTCCCCTTCCAGTGAGGTGTAAAATCAAATTGCAGCTGCAGCAATACATACAAAGGAAATAGACAGGTTTTTTTGCACAAAATTTTTATATTCCATGTTTTTGCTGTAAATGCACTGAATGCTATGTAATGCTTTCTCTATTATTAGCTATGTTTTGTTACTTTTGTTTGTTCTTATTCTTACTGTTTTGATATGGATACTTGAGCTGTGGGTCTTTCGGTAACCTCTCTACCTCCATGAGATAGGGTAAGGTCTGTGTACACTTTACACTTCCTAGATCCCACCTGTGGGATTTCATTGAGTTTTTTTTGTTGTTTTTGCTGTAAACATAGCTGCAAATTTGCAGATACTTGGCTGCTGTCATTTGCTTTTTAGTTCCCTTAAACATGATTTTGCTTTTCATTTGATTGTATTACAATGTGTGAAATCAAACCCTCACCAATAAGGTGAGAGTTCGGGTAGCTAACCAATTTAGCTACTAAGACTCTCCTTTGGTTGTTTCATTTACTTTGACTATCCACACTATTTTTCTATTAATACAATTTTTTTTACTATTATTTTCATCATTGTTTTTTACTTTTGCTATTCTTTCAAACCTCCTCTCTAGTCGAGAGTCTATCGGAAACAATTTCTCTACTCTCAAAAAATAAGAGTAAGGTCTGCGTATACCTAGACATACCTACTTTCCACATGTGGATCTATATTGGGTATGTTGTAGTATACTGAGAGCTTTTGCGTCCTTGAGTATGAGTACTTTTATTAGCTCTTAAGTTATAAGTGTGCTTTGAGTATATCATATTATTAGGTCATCTAATTAGTAATTGTAGTGCAAATGACCGTTTATAAAAAATGTTGATCGATAACTTAAAGAAATAAGATAAGTAACATGCCATTACGGATTAAACTATCATGATAGTGTAAAAAAGTTTTATTCTTTGGTCGATGATTCTTAACATTCAGTATTGTTATCATTAGATCGAGAGAAATCTTAAAAATGACATCAAATAACACACATACAAATCATTTGAAAAAATATCACCAAGAGGAAAGGGTCAATATTATATCTATCAAAGTAATAAATGTAAATGTCAAGATGGCCGAGTTGGTCTAAGGCGCCAGTTTCAGGTACTGGTCCGAAAGGGCATGGGTTCGAATCCCATTCTTGACAAATAATTTTTACAATTATTTTTACTTACGAATCTTTTTTTTTTTGGTCATATCTTTAGCTAAGTCTGCATTGATGTTTGCTACCAAAGATTTATAAGTTTTTCGGAACAACTTCCTTCTATGTAATTTTGGTCTACCCCGTCCCCTTTTTTAACATCTTCACTTAACATAGTTTCACACCTACATAGCAATATATTTGTAGGTCGATGCATGACATATCCAAACCATTTCAAGCAATCTCTAATGTTTTATCCTTAATGTATACTATTTGGACCTTATGGCAAATATGGTCTTTTTTTTTTATATAATTCTAATCTTGTACGACCATATATCTATTTTAGCATCTACATCTCTGTATCATTTTTATCCAATTGTATTAGAGGACAACAATTTGCTGTAAATTCATTATAGAATAAGAGCCCCAGAGGTAACAGGACTTCCGCAAAGTACTTACTTGTGTGTAACTAAAAATACGAAACAAATCATACAAATAACAAGATTCAATTTGTATATAAATCGCAAATGTAACCAAATAACAAATCTCATTCCTCACATAACACAATCAACCAAAAAAATGTATCAAAAAGAATGCATTGTACATCAAAAACCATTTAAAAAAACAGATGCAAACATAAGTTAAACAACAAAATTTTACAACAACATCAAGAATCCACCAACAATTGCCAAGAACAAGTGATTCAACATGCCCCAACTCATCATCCTATGAGAAGACGAACGCGATGAAGAATCCTGAGATGATGTTGCTAAATTTTTGCCATGATCAGGACTATCAGCATCCGGGGCAATGTCTACTACTGGTGCTGGTGCTGGTGCTGATGCTTGTGTTGGTGGTATATTAGTCCCAAAAATTGCTTCAGGAAGTAAAATTTTGTCCACCTGATAAACACCAACCGGATAAGTAGCAAGAACTGCGCTACTAACTTTAGTATTAGTCCATCCTGAGCTAAGATGAACGGTCTCTGATACATAAGTGAAGTTCAATGAATACAATTCTCCTCCAGCAAAAGTACTAACAGGGCTAATTTCACTAAGGTTCTTGAAATCAGCTAAACTATAGTAATGTGGCAATGCATGAAAAAGGCAAAGGGATTTAAGTTGATCAACAGTAAGATTCGAAAGAGACGGTTTCTTGAGTTTAAAAAAGGCTGAGTCTTTAGGTACAAACAATGTGATTCCTTCTTCTGTGTTGTTGGCTTGTTCTTGGAACGTATCGATGACTTTTGTGGATACAAGGTACTCGAGGAACGTGTGGAACGGGCCAGCAACCGAGAGTAGTTCAGTTAGGTTTGTGTATTGTGGAGCTGGTGCTCGTGCTGGTGCTGGTGCAGGAGATTGAATTGGTGATCCAATAGTTTGGCCATTTACTGAAGTTGAAAGGGCTAACAGCAGAGTAATGACAAGTTGACAACAATAGAGTAGTACATTTTCTTGAATTCTGATTATAAATTGGCCCTGGAAATTCAAGATTTATGGATCAATCACTCAAATTTCAGTTAATCAAACATAAAGTTTGGATCTTTAACAAGAAAGAAAGAAAAATAGGGAAAACTTCGAGTCAATTTCACGTATGGTCGTTGAACTTTATTCAAAATGACAGTAGTGACAAAACAAAACTACTTTTGTCAGGTTAACATAAGCGGATCCAGGTTTTAAGTTTATAGATTCTGAATGACACTTTGTTCTGTTTATTGGGTTCTGAATAAACTGTTTATACAAATATTTTGAGCCAAGCTACATGATTTTGCCGAACTTGTAACTTTTATTGTGGTTCTTCCCCTAGGGTAAAGTAAGTAAACTACATAGATTCTTGTTTTGATCAATCGAAACCCCTTCCCTACGTATGGATTTTATTAATTCACATATGGTCACTAAACTTTACCCGCTATAACAGTAAAGAAGTCCATTTTCTTGTTCTGATTATAAATTGACCCTGGAAATTCAAGATTTGTGGCTCAATCACTCTCAACAAATCAGACACAAAGTTTGCATCTTTAGCATGAAGGAAAAATAGGGAAAATTTGGGTCAATTTCACGTGCAATAGTAGTCACAAGACTATTTTTTGTCACGTTAAAGTAACTAAACTATCTGTGGCTATAATAGTAAAGTCACAAAACTATATTTTGTCAATGGTTCTAGTAATTGAACTCATCTTTCCAACAATACCATGGTGTCCAGGTCATGCTTTCGTCCATCTCAACTAATTCAATGAGATGCGTACTACCTCCCACCAACACAAAACACAATATAACAATAGTCACATAATTGCTTTTTGTCGCGTTATAGTAACTAAACTACGCGTGAATTCATATAATTCACATATGGATATCAAACGTTACTCACTGTAACAGTAAAGTCACTAACTTTTTCTTTGCACAATTAAACTCTTATTTAAGAGTACATTATCTAGACACATTTCCAGATATAACCTATGTTGATTGTACTTTCTAAAAATATTGTCGCATCCTTTATAAATAATACACTATTTTTAGAGTATTTGTGTATCTAACAAACACCTAATGTCATTTATGAAGAGTTCGAACAACCTCCTAGTATCACTACCCCAATACACAAATTTAAAGAAACACAAAATGAAATGTAACTGAATTATCAGATTGAAAAATGCAAGGACAAAAAGACTGATAATGAAAGAACTGACTTGACAATAGAGTAGCTCAGAGAGAGAGAGAGAGAGAGAGAACAAAAGGTTTAGGGACAAAACTGAAGATGAAAAGAGAGAGTATATATAAAGAGAAAGGTACAATTTTTACAAGTGAAAGTGGCTTATGGTGAATGATAATTGTAGGAGTAGGTTCAAGTTTTTTTTTTTAATTTGGGGTGGGGGTGGGGGCGGGGGCGGGGGCGGGGGCATAATACATAAATATATAATTAAACTTGCTCTTACCTGTCAAGTAAATGCTTCAATTTTGAGAATGCAACTAGAGACGTCTTAACTTGGTCTCAACTGTCAACTAGTCACTCTCAACTCATCTCTATTGTGTCTTGTGGACACTCGACACTGATGTGACACATAAATTTTAGAAGTGTCTAGATCGATGATCATTTTGTAAGTTGGAATATTCAAATGACACAATGGAGACCAGTTGAGGTATATAGATTTGCATACAATATACTCAAATATGGAGTATTTGATTGTCAGTTGAGTCAAGTTAAAGTGTCTATTTATGTATTATACTTCTTCTTTTTTTAATTTTCGCCTTTTGTCTGATACTCACATTAGGACCCCGACTAATACGACTATGCATTGCGTAAGATTTAAGAAAACAATACTCTCTTTTAAAACTTTTTTCATTTCAATGTTCAAACTTAAAATCTTTAATTAAATCAGTAAAATTTTATTAATAGGTTCAAGGCTTTTGTTTGAGACTATGATTATTTCACTTTTGTGTTTCTTCTCTTGAGGCCTACACAAGTGCCCACTTGACAGGGACTTTGATAATATGACGTTAAGAAAAAAGAGTTTTGTGTGCTGGCCTATCTATCATGTATTCTTAGTTTAATTTATTTTTGGATGTTTCTCCTAGGTTCTCCAATTTGTAAAATTGTACTTTAACCATATATTTATTTTTCAATAAGCCCTTTCTACTATCGATGTTCGAAATTTACTTATTCATCAATTAATTTAAATATATATCGCGTAAAATTATATAGAGGGAATCATTTTTTCTATTAAAATTTTTTTTATTTTAGAATTTAAACTCGAGACCTTCTTATCAAGGTTGATGGAGACAACTGTAGTAGTTCTCAACATGGACAGGCCAAGGGACATTTTGATCAAATAGAAACAAGAGATAAGTGTCAAAAACACACCTAAACTTTTCCCTTTTCTATTCGATGTTCTCCATTTGTCATAGTCAGGGGCGGAGCTACATGCAGCCTAGAGGGTTCATCCGAACCCCCTTCATCAAAAAATTACACCATATGTATAGAATCAATTTGTTGGTTTATGATTATATATTTAATAATGAATCCCTTGAACACAAGCCAAAGACTTGGTCCAGCGGTAAAGGGGTTCACGAATTTGCTAATTTTGGTGCCAACTCTGTGGGTTCTAGCTCGAGAAACAACATTTTTTTACATATTTTAGTTTCAACCGATTTTTATTTTTATTTGCTTAATAAATGAAACGTTCAACCCCAATATTGTAATATTAAACTGAATTATGTGTTTAATTATGTTACATAAATATTTTAGAGCACAACATAAAATGAATTACACTTACAATAATTTTTTTTCTATTTTTATAAAATTAAGTAAAAGTTATAACTTTTTTTGAGTTTTCATATTTAAAATTAAAAAAAAAAATCTCTCATATTCATTTAAGTCAAACATTTAATTTTTATTTGATTAATGAATAATACGATTATAAGTAAGATTAAATAAATAAGATTGAATTTTGGAAGTATTCTCATATCCTTCTACTGCAGATTAGTGATCACAACTTAAGAAAAAATATGCCTTTAACGTACAAATCAAGAATTAAGAAAATCCTCATTATTAAACTTTCATTTAATTACTTATCTTATTTTAATATATATTTTTGGATAGTATAATCTTTTGTGTTCCTTATTTAGTTTCAAAAATTGAATAATGTATATATACAACAATGACGGCGACAGAACCCATAATTAAAATTTTAAAAATATATTTTCTCATATTGATTTTAATATTATGTTAAACGTGTTCTTTCTCTATTTTATTGTTAGTATTGAGCTAAAGTTGAATTTTATCTAGTTGCTTATATTTGATCCGACCCGTTCATATATGACCCGATTCGACCCGCTTATTTGTAGACACTATTAGCGTGCTTACTTAATTTTTTGAACCCCTTCGATGAAAATCCTGCTTTCGCCACTAATCATAGGATCTGACGTGATGAATTTAAATTCGTGTCAATAAATCTCATTTCAAAGTAAAACATTCTTTACCAAATACTATTTCATTTCAAAGCTCAAATAAAAAATCTCTAATTAAAAATAAATATATATTTAATTATCATCACACTATAACTTTTGGTGGTGGATCATTTATAATTTAACCCAAAAAACAACAACATATAATGATGTTGTTTTTACTTTTTTTTTTTTAAAAATAAAATAAAATTAGGAGTCTTAGCTGGAAACACCTGTATTTGGTTTGGATCTCATAACCATGGAAGGAAATTAAAGTACAAGCAATGATTTACTTTAGTCAAAATCCTTGAGTTAAAATTGCTATAATATTTTCCATTAACCTTAGAAAATTGCTCTTTTTCCTTAATATGTCTCTTTTGTTATCCGAGCTTTGTACTCTCTTTATTTGAAAATATTAATTATCAAGTTTTTCATTTACATGTTCCTTTAAAAAAGATTAATTAGGAGTATTTGACTATTTTATCATTATTTACGTCTTAAGATATACTTTAGTTTTATGGGTTGGTAAGAAGTCAGCCTTGTTTGTTAAGATGAAATTGGAAAAAAAAAAGAGAGTGCTCGACCAAAACAACGACCAACAAAGATCGTAATTACATAGATAACTGCTCCTCCCCTTCTCCTTAAGGCTTCTCTCTCTCTCTCTCTCTCGAATGTATGCCCGGTTTTTGTCGAATCTTTTTGATCACCTTGAAAAACAAATTAAAATTCCGTCTTGACATGATAAATAGTGATGCCTACCTGCAGAGTGTATTGCAGTGTTTGTAGTTTTCAAGAACAATTACTATTAAAGATGAAATAAAAAAAAAAATTTATCTTGAACTTCGACAAATATTTTTGAGACAAATAATTTTAATAAGGAGGATAAATATTTTGAGACAGATAGTTTTAATAAGAACGACAATTTTTGTATATATTACTAGTAGTTATTATTTGTGATGAATAAGAATGTGGCATTGACTACCCAACTAATGCACTTAAATTTGGGAGAAATTGCTATATATACAAAATAAGACACATAATTATCAAGCATAGCATGAGTTTCCGTTTATCAAATATAGCAAGTTTTTTTTCTTTTCAAAACGGATAAAAAATCATGTTTCAAATCTCACTCATGATTTTAGTAAAAAATTATATAAATTTGGTATGAAATACGTATATAACTGTATAAATTTTATACAAGTTAAGTTTTGGAAAAATATATGTAATTTTGTGTATAAAATATGTATATAAATTGTATCTATAATGTGATTACGATAAAGTATATAAAAATTGAATAGATTCTGATAAATTATATATGAAATTTGTATTAAAATTGTTGGGCATTAGATAGAACAAGATTGTTGGGCCTAATTAATATGTTTGTGTTGTTGGGCCGTCAAATCTTGTTGGCCCAGATTATTCTCCAGTGTTTTTTGCACAAATACACAGTTGTCTTAACTATCTTCAATTATTCTTTTATGGAAAAAATACGCGAATTGACAAACATTACTTGTATATTATATAATATAGCTATGTTTCACATAATTATGAATTGAGGCTACAGTCTAATGAAATTTTCTATTATACAAATCTAGAAGCTCATATACAAATCTGGAAGTGAATTTAGGGGCTCATATACAAATCTCTAAATCAAATTTGTATTTTCTTTTGTATTTGTATATTTTGGGTCTCATATACAAATCTCTAAAGGTTTGTATTTGTATCTCTAAAATAAATTTGTATTTATATATACAATCTCTTTGAAATCTCAATTTGTATAATGCATACAAACGGGAAAACCCAATTTATATGATACAATGAGATATACAAACGAAAATTGGCATAACAACTGGAACTATAGCTATGAAATGTAATTAGACAAACCGTAGCTAAGGAGCCTAATTATATTTCAAGTCTTTGATATTTTTGAAAGTTCCTCTTCTTTTATTAATCCATCTTTGTCTTCACTTTTATTTTATCTTATATATATTCTATATTTTTATTAACAATATAATAAATTGATATTAACAAAATATTTTAAACAATATATCTAGTGATGACATAACAAAGAATGTCACGCTTTCAAAAGATCACAAAAATGCTTTATAAAGGTAGTGTTTCTAATATGATAGAACTTAATGTGCTTGCAATTGTAAAAACTGATGTTATTATTGAATAATATTAAAGTATAAAAATATGTCTAGCACAATTACAAATGAAATGACGTTTTATTGTAATATTAATAATGATTATAAGTTGTTTGTTGAGTTGTTGTCATCGTTAAATTTTAAATAATTAAAGAAAATATTAATGTCAAAACAATTAATATCTATCTTCTTGTAACTCTAAAAACCACTGTCTCAACCACAAACATTGCTATTCAAACAAGATTAACATGGTTGACGACATGACTCTAGTACAAAAGAATTGTCGACAATTATATGTAGTTTTATTTGAAAAGCATTGTGAAATAAAGAGAAAGAAAGAAAGAGTTTATGGTATTTTGATATTCCATGTTCACCATAGTATGAAAATACCTAGAAAAGTAAAGTACAATGCAATGTTCTAAGAAAGATTATTATATACGATAAAAATGGAGGAAATACAAAGAAAATGTTAATTAATTTGCTAGAGAGTGACAATAGATGGCTTGATTTGGATGTTGTTGGATTGGATGCATTTTATTCCATATTTTTACTTCCGCTGCGTATTGATCGGTTCGGTCGACATGCTAAAAAATGTTATAAAACCATTAAGATATTGACTTATCGGTTTATCATATTGTTATCGATTCGATTATCGGCTTAACCTTTAAGATTTGATACAAAAAAACATTGAAAATCACTTAGCCATAAGGTGACAAACCAAATGAACCATACACATGACTTGATAGATTGCATCTTGCTAAAAAACAAACACTGACAAATTGTAGAATAATCGAGAGTTGAGATAGCCAGAAATAAAAGTATGAAACTGAACCCTAAGACAAAGACTTATACACCTAATTGTATAAATATAATTTTATTAATTTATTATCGGATTATAGATCAAACCATTAAGAAAAAACCTCAAACAATTAAGAAAAAACCTCAAACCATTAAGAACTAATAACTCGATGTAATGACCCTAAAGGTCATTTTTGGAAATTTTTATAAAAAAACTATTTTACCCCTCCCGATAGTTTTTTTCGAGTCATATTTGATTGATATCAAATGTCGGTTCCGTGGTTTTATTGAAAAGTTGAGATTTTTGGTAAACTTTAAGTTTTAAAGGTTTAGAATGACTAAAAAGTGGTATTTGAGGTCGTTCATAGTTTCGAGTCTCAGAACAAAATTCCATCGATTTCATCAGTTCTGGAATGTTGAAATTAGTCTAGGAGAGTTGACAGAATCATATTTGGGGTCATATCGTGGATTTGAGGGGTTGAGTTGGAAATAGTTGAGATTTTAGCCATAGTTTTGACTTTGATCAATATTTGAGGATCGGATGTTCGGAATTGAATTCCGACGACTTCATTGGATTCAGATGATGATTTTAGGCCTAGGGAGAGTTCCTGTGTATTTTTCAGAAGTTTCGAGGGCGTTTTGGTCTTTTGAGGCATAAAGTTGATTTAGTTGCTACTTTTTAGTTTTTCGGGTTGAGAAGACCTCAAAATCAAATTCCGATGATTCCGTTGAGTACGGAACATCGATTTTTGTAGGTTTGCATATATGGTTTGTCTATATGGGGTTCTGAACGAATTTTGAAGGGTGATTCCGAAAAATTGAAATTTAGAGGGATTTAGTGTGTTTCTACGATCTGGTGCCTGAAGGTCCTTCTCCGCTTTCGCGGAGACTTGCCCGCGTTCGCGGAGGCTGGTCCGCATTCGCAAAAGGGCGATTGTTCCTTATCCGCGTTCGCGGAAGGACTTCTGGTTAGCTTCCGCGTTCGCGGAGAGCAAATGACCCCTAAACAAAGACAAAATCGGAGTTTAGTCTATTTTCACCATTTTTGGTGTTTTTGGAACTCAAGGAGACGATTTTCAGAGGAGATTTTGTGGGAAAACTTTGGGTTAAGTGATTCTAACCTCCAATCTTGATTACCCATTGATTAATTTCTGTGTTTAACATGGAATTTAGGGATTTTGAGTAAAGAAATATGGGGTTTCAAGAACTTAGATTAGTTTTAAGTTTTGATGATTGCGAGCTCGTTTTAAGTCCAAATCCACTTTCATTTTCACTAGTAAATCTCAAATACTTTGAGGATGTTTTTTATGTAAAAATTTCTGAAATTTTCTGTTCATTCGGAATTGAGTTTTTCGGGCATTTTGGGTCAATTTCAGCCCGATTTTCAAAAATATGATATTTATATCGTTGGTTCCGTATTTTGATTGGAAACTTGAATTTGTATAGATTGTGGTGAATTGGAGTGCATTCAGAAGGAAAAAGCTCACGTGGAGTGACTGATCGCGTGTTGGCTCACACAAGTGGACTCTTAAAACTCTATGAATCTCTTAGAATTCTCGAATATCCCGTTGTAAATGTGTTGGGTGTAATGGGGATGAGGTTACAGATTTAATTATGATATGAAATAATCTAAATGAATCGACAGGGTTAATAAAAGACGATGTGTGATTGTTGAGTATTGAATATTATATGCTGTAATCTAGATATCTATGTGTATTTGATGAAATACTTGATAGTCTAATTGTGATTGCGGTTTGTCTAAATTGACTATTCTTCATTACTTGTGTGAGCATGTTGTTTGCATTGGTTCTGAAATACTATGATGAGAGGTATATGATTGTGAGATCGAGGTCATTTCCGACGAGATTATATTGTCGATGTCATTTCCTGCGAGATTACATTGCTGAGGTCATTTCCGATCAGAGATTATGAGGCCGAGGTCATTTTTGGTCAGAGTTTATTATGCCAAGGTTTTTGCCGGCAAGTGCACACATGCATGATTATTGAGTGCGCATATACATATTCTGCATATCTGTGTTGAAAGTTTGATGCCTATTTCTGACTTGTGAGTATTTGTACGATATCTCTTGTGATATTGAGCTGTGATCTGAATCTTATTTGAACTGTATAGTATGAACTGCTAGGTTGGGCTGATTTCTATTCAGGTTTTAGTTTGGACGTTCGGTTGGGTTGGAAAGGAGTTCGTGTATTCTATTAGATTTACTTAGTTTTTCTAGTTAGCTTGCTGGATACCTAGTTGTTTGGTACTCGCCCTTGCTTCTACACTAGTGTAAGTTCTGAGCCTAGACTTTGTTCATCGTCTCCTTCTGATCATTCGAGGCTTCCAGGAATTTTGGGAGAGATAGCTACTAACATTCAGCATACTTTCAGATTTTTTGTACTTTTATGCTTTACTCTACTTGAGAATTGAAGACATATTGAGACTGTATTTCATTTCAGTTTTGTTTTTCTTTAGCGGCTTGTACATGTAACAATCAATTTTTGGGGGTAACTTAAGTTGAAAGACTTCCACTTTTATTTATTGTTTACTTATTTAGAATGTTTCCGCTTTATTTATCAAAATATTGAGATTTAGGCTGACTTTTTCGATGGGAAAGGAAAGGTGTCATCACACCCAGAATCGGATCGTGACACTCAAAATCGCTAATCCATTACCGTTAAATCAATAAAAAAAATTTGATTCAAATTATCGATTTCGGTTCGATTTTGAACAAACTTAATTTTCACTATGTAAAAAAAAGTATAAATATCTTCATATACTAATAGATTCATGTCACAATATAGAATTTGGATTCCTAGGAGTTGATCAAATACATATAAGTGGGGGTAGAGAAAAGAGAAATTGGAGGAAAGTTATAAGGTGAGTAGTCAAACTCTTATCAATAAAGTGAAAACGCAATTAGTTAATCAATTATGTTACTAAGATTTCGATCATACTAGTCATGACAGGCCTATACTATTTTTAACCACTACATCCTATATAAATTCGAACTAATTAAAATCATTATGAGAAGACTATACTTCAAGATTTAAAAACATAAAATTACATCTTTCTTTTTTCCTTCTTATTTTCAAAAAGATCAATAGCGTTTCAACTTACCCTCCAAAATGACTCGATCACTCAACCTAAATTCATCTCTTCATATTAATTCTATTATATGAGGGGGAGTGTGAGGAGCTTGGGGTCAAGCTAACTGCTTAGTCATCCCAAGCTCCTCACATAGTTAAATGTTTTATTTTGTGTTTTAATGATGAACTATCTGATCATTTCCACTATTTATATTTAGTAATTTCATTTTAATTTATTTGTCTTACTTTCATTTTTAGTATGTTATATATTTAAATTACGAAAAAATTATACTATAATTTATAATAATTAAAAAGTTAAAATATTTTTAAAATATATTAAACTTTTAATTGACTCTCAAAATTTTATATCAGGCGCATAAATTGGGACAAATGGAGTAACATATATTATTTTTAAATTACATAAAAAAAGTACTGTAAATCACAATAATTAACAACTTAAACTATATGAAAATCAGAAGATAGCCACATAAACTGAGACAAATGGAGTAACATATAAATTGAGACAAATGGATTAACATATATTGGGCTACTTAGGATCAGAGAATTGTCCAACTTGTCCTTCTACTTCAATTTCCTCTATTAATTATATTTACTACCTTCTCCGCTTTAATTTATTTATCTTACTTTCCTTTTAATATGTTATATATTAAAAAATTATAAAAAAATTATATTATAAATTATAATAATTAACAACTTAAAATATTTTAAAACATATTAAAAAGTTGGTTGACTCTCAAAATTTTATATGTATTTACATAAATTGGGACAGAGAGTTTGAATTTTACATAAAAGTACAATATATTACAATAATTAACAATTCAAAATATTTAAAAATTTTATAAAAAATTAATTGATAATCTTAATTTCTCTTATGCCATATAAATTGAGACAAATAAAATAATATATATTGAATCCGTGTTTGTGCAGGCGGTTGCATCTAGTATATTTTAGAAGTTAAAATATTACTTTTCCTAATTGTAGATGTCGGCATTTGACTTGGACTATTTCATGTCAAAAGGTGCCACTTACGCGTATCTTCAGAAATTATTTTTTTAAAAAAATAATTGAAAGTCAAAAGAATAATCATATTATTATTATTATTATTATTATTATTATTATTATTATTATTATTATTATTATTACTTAATACTTCATCCTCCAAATTTCCAGCAAGATAATTATTTTTTTCCACTTTTAAATATCATCGACGCCATTGAATATGCAAAAATAAAAAAATAAAAAAATTCCCCACCACCATTATATTAACTATTGTTCTAGACAATTCACATTTAAATCTCTTATAATTTGACCATTATAATTTTTTTTCTTTAATAACTGTGGTGTCTCGTCCCAATTTATATGATGTAGTTTGTCTACGTCTTGCAATGTTTCAAAACAATCCTCAACATGAGTAAAATGTTAATTATATCATTAAATATTGGTCAAACAAAAAATGTATCATTCTTTTTTAGACTGACTAAAAAGAAAAATATATCATGTAAATTGATACAACAACAACAACGGCAATATACCAAGTGAAATTCCACAAGTGGGTCTGGGGAGGGTAAGATTCATTCTTTTTTAGACTGACTAAAAAGAAAAATATGTCATATAAATTGATACAACAACAACAACGACAAGTCGACAATATACTGAGTGAAATTCCACAAGTGGGGTCTAGGGAGGGTAATATGTACGCAGACCTTAACACTACCTCATGGAGATAGAGAGACTGTTTCCGAAAGACCCTCAGCTCAAAAGTCACAGTCCCAAGTAAGAGAGAAAAACAATATATATATAGCAAAATGGCAAAAAAATACGAAAAGGGATGCAAATTTTATAAGACAAAAACAATAACTATAACAGAGTAATGTGATAATCAAAGACAATAACAACACAACTATAAAAGCACGCTTAGATCTACGACCACCCTAAACCGACACACGGCAATACAACATTTTGTCCCTACTAGTGTTCTACCCTAATCCGCGATCTCCACTTATTTCTATCTAAAGTCATGTCCTCGATCATATAAATTGATACAAAGAAAGTTTTAGATATAGGTTCAATCAAGCTAAATACTTTCGATATGAAGCAAGAATGTATAGGTAAAAGGCCATTGGATTTAAATAATATTATACTTTGATGCCATAATTAAGTTGAATCCGTAGAGCTAAAATTTCTATGGAATGATATAATATGTACTGCCTAAACTAATCAACTTCCTTTAAGTCAAAAGAAAATGATGATTTAAAAGATTATTAATATAAACTATATGTTAAGGAATGCACATTTATTTTTCACTTAAAATATTGAGTAGACCACTAAAAGGTACAAGTACGATCAACCAATTAAATTAAAATTTCTATACTGATTCTTCAAAATAATAAAAAGGACCTAGAAGTCAACATGAGAAAATTCAATGTCGATTAATCCTTGAAGAGTTTAGTCAAAAAAATGTTATTAATAATAATGAATTTCAAACGTTGTTTAAGTAGGCCATTTATGTTCTCACCAGAAATATGTACTCTGTCTTATTTTATGTGACACTATTTGACTTAGTGCGATTTTTAAGAAAAAAATGAAAACTTTTGCAACTTATGGTGCAAAACAATCCTTAGGTATCTCATTAAGGGTAAAAAAAAAAATTAAAATTAAATTATTTTTAATTATAATAAAATAATATTCTTTTTAATTGAGATGAACTAAAAAAAAATGTATCATATAAAATGGATCACATGGAGTAATGTAAATTAAGTGCCCGTTAGGTCATGAATACTTTTTATTAATATTCCAAAAAAACAATTTGGACATAGAATTAATTAGCACACTTTATATCTCCCAAATGGCCACCGAACATTTTCAGTTAAAAATTTTAATGAAAAAAATAGTGATCTTTTAGTAGCAAATAAAAGAGCACAATAATCTAGTGCACAAAATATGTTTTGTTAGCATGGTTTGGAGAAGGATTGTATCCCAAGAAATATGATATAAATAGTCTATCTTAGTGCAAACATTATGATTATTTTCACGGCTCAAATCCATGACTTATCGATCATACGAAAATAATTTTAGCATTGCTCCATAGCTCTCCTTTCACATTTTCTATTACTAAAAAAATATATATAATGTTTAAAATTTAAAAAGAAAATTATGAAACCATAAAGTCAATACTCCATTTTGTGTGTGAATTTATTGATCATATTTTCCATCAAAAGTGGCATGTGGACCAAACTATATGTCCATTTATAAAATCCACCAAATGCTTCCACTTTATGTCTTTTCTATCAATTTCTACACTTAATAACACATTCATAAAATTCAACATCCCTCAAGAAATATAAATAAAAATCCATCAAATCTTATTTTTCAATATTCTCAAAATTAACATTCTCAAAAAATGATGAATATTTTTCATTTCATATTCTTTTTTCTTCTTGTTATTACTACATCTTCAAGAATTCAAGCTCTCCGGCAGCTGCCGGAGCATGTTTCCGGCACGCCGGCGGCAAGAAAATCACAAGTTTTTCGACCTATGGTGAGTGCTCCGGCAGCTCAAGATTTTGAGTCATTCAAGAGGAGAATTCCCACTGGATCAAACCCTTTGCATAACAAGAAGAGATAAAGATTATCCCGATCAATTTACGTGCACCTTATTTGTTTCACATACGAGTATCTGCTACCTTCCGTTAACACAGGTTTCAAATAACTATGTTCAGCAAGTTTCCAATGAAGTAACTCTGTTTATCAAAATTTTTGCAGATACGAATAAATCACCTAACATTTTTTTTATTATTATTATAACAAATTAAGCTCTATGCTTTTATATTTTCTTGTTTAATTTGAAGGGCTTTATTTGAGTTTCATTCGTTAATTTTGTACAAAATAATACAAGGTTAAGCTTATTTGTAGAAAAGTTTGATGAGTTATATTTAATTTCTTGCAAAGGTATCGGATTTTAAATACTTTTATAAGAAATATTAGGAGTTCTATATTTCTTAGATTGCTTTGATAATGGACGTTTGGAAAATTTTAAAAATAATAATATATTTTGCAGGTAGATGATTATCTGATACAACAAGTTACCATATATTGTCTAAAATATATACAAAAATGAAAAATACAATTAAACTTTCTAAAGTAAAATTAAATTTATTTTTAATATCGAAGTTTCATAATATGAAACGGAGGGAGTAGCAATAATTATGTTAATTGGACTAATTCTATTTTTTTTTAATAAAAAAGAATGAGCAGTAATAATTAATAGCTGTCTTATTATTTCTATTTTTTTCACTTGAATGTCTGTTCCTTTTTCTGGAAAATAACTCCACATTTATGCACCAAGGCTGTACTGGTCAAGTTGTTACCCCATCCCCTCCTGTCTGCCTGCCCATATATCCAATAACACCAGCGGGTACAATAGTTTTTTTTAAAAATAAATAGTTAATATTATAGAGTTTCAGATAGTATATATGAGTGAAACTTTGAAATTTCATGAAAACAATTATATGTTTTCCAATATATGAGTTGAAAAGTGGTTAGTTGTTGGCGCATCCCTTCATGTCCACTAACCAACAATCACAAGCAGATTGATGCACTAAAAATAACGTTTACCGGCCACTTTTTGGTTGTATTTTTAAAAATAATCGTCAATTAATGGTATTGAATTTCAGATTCCACATAATTTTGAACAACGTGATAAAATCCTGGAGTTGCACATATATATATGGAATTCGACACTCTATGGCAACAACTATTTTTCAATTATATGAACGGAAAAGTGAAATTCGACACTCTATGGCAGAACGACTTGATGCGTGTGTCTAATTTGTTGTGTGACAATAATCGTCGAACCTAACATGTGTATGTTGTATATACACTTTTGAAAGCTTATTCGATCACATATAAGTACTAGGGTTTACGTACATCCTCGTACATTATGTGAAGTGATATATCCAATCGATACATCGCGTAAAAGTGATGTATCTGACATCCTGATACATCAAGCAAAGTGATATATCTGATCGATACATCGCGTACAATGATGTATCAGAAAATACGAGAGAGTAAGGACTATTTTGATCCATTAAAATTGCCCGTGGAATAGTACTATTGCAATTGGAAAATATGAATGGTTACATTCTCTGTGTATTTCTAAAAAGTTGGAAACTATTTATATGATTAAGTTAATATGGTAAGAGACAAGTGACAAATGATGTTAATAGATCCTTATGATTTAATTAGCCAGAGTTGTAAAAGAAAATGGGCTGCAAAAGAAAGGAGGATGCACTAGATAGTATCCTACGAGACCAGCTGGGACGAATTTAAAATTTAAATTTGATTAGTTCATCTTTTAAGATTTTTAATGTCGAACACTAATAAAAATAGGCCAAAGATCGAGGGTTAAACGGATAATCTCAATTTTCTGACTAAAATCTACCAAAAATTGATGGATTAAACTATGTAAAAAATTTGGTGGGTTGATTTTTTTTTTAAAAAAGGCCAAATATATAGCTCAAATTTATTAATGTTGTTTAGTACTTCAACAAATTATAAGAAAATTAAAATTGGATTTAGTTGAGTGAATTAAATTATGACTTATTATTTAGCTCATTTGCAGTGCCTAGCCCAACTAACTTTGGTAGAAATAGTGTTCGCGGTGAAAGATATAGTCCAAGAAGCTTCAAATTTTACATCTTAAAGTTTCACCTGTAAAATTTAAACCTCACAATAGTGACACTATTTTTCCATTACACATCTGAAAAAATGACTATTTGTGAATTTAATCATAATTTTTAGGCAAAGTTAGATAATGACCCAGCTTTATTGATCCACCACATATTTTATTCCCTCTTAATTCAATTCAATTCGTTCATGTGACACTATTACATGTAGTCAAGTTTGTTGTTACCAATACAATTTAATTATTAATTAAATGTGGAAATGATGCAAAATGTTAAAAAAGATTAGAACTTACGATCAACATCATGAATACCACTTTGAATGTCCTATGTTCTACTTATTATGTTTTAATGCACATCATGTCGTAAAATCATTTGTTTTGTATTACTTGTTCACAATTCAAAGAAAGGATTTACTCATTTACACAAGTGAAATCTCACTATATTAGATTAAAGGAAAAAAAAATGAAAAAACATGTTCCTTTTTGAAGAACTGGCCTTGGAATAAATATTTCAAAAAAGAAAGATTTTTCAGAAGCTGGCATCGCTGCAGTGAGCAAACACGAACAAGAAAGTACACCCACAATCTGATTTGTGTACTTTCTAGTTCGTGTTTGCTCCAGAAAGCTAACAAGTAGGCACAAGAAAGCCCCTGTGTGCTCAGTAAAGTCATCTAACAACACCACAAATGCAATAAGAAATAATAACAATCTGATTTGAAATAACTAAAACAAAACAACAGCCATCATCCATGGAGCAAAATTGAGATTAAATTTTCATATAGAACGTACATATACAGCTTATAAGCCAAGTGTACTTACAATTACACCTGACACAATTAAAAACGAACTTTCCAATCCCAAAACAAATAAGAAAACATAAAAAAGTATACAAGCAGAAACACATTATATACTTTGCATGCAGATCTTCCTAAACCAGCTAATGTTGTATGGTTCGGAGTGTCGGCCAATCAAGAACTCTCACATTCAGAAGATGAAAGTGGCGGAGATAATGTTGAAATGAATGTGAGGGTATACTAGGAGAGATAAGAGTTAAAAATGAGGAAATATGAGAGGATGCGGAAAGCGAGGTTGAGAAGGTTCCAAAATGCCCCAGTGCGGAGGTGTGTGAGGTTGACCAAAGAAGTATTGGGGAGAAATATTTAAACATGATATGATGCAGTTGCAACTTACTGAGGATATGCCCTTAGATAGGAAGGTCTGAAAGACATGAATTAGGATAAAGGGCTAGTAGGTAAGAGTATGTTAATACTAATAGGTAGGAGTGTTTTGTCTTGTTGCCCTTACTAGTAGTCGTACGACTACTCTTGTACTTTCTTGTTCTTCGAATTTTGTGACTATCTATTATTTCGTGTAGTTTATTTGTTGTAGTACTATTATGTTCCAATATGTAGTAACAACTATCTATTGTCTATTGTACTTTCATAATTCCTTTTCCAAGACTTTTTGCCTTGAGCTGGGAGTCTATCAAAAACAACCTCACTACCACACCTCTAAAGTTCTAAGGTAGAAGTAAGGGGTGCATACACTCTAACTCTACCTTTCCGAGACCCCACCATCTAGGACTATACTGAGTATGTTGTTGAGGCAGATCATCCTAATATTAGAAAGTTAAAGAGTATGTTGTAGGTTTGGGGTGGGGACAATAGACTTTAAAAGTACTTTGTAACCAACATTATTCAGCATTGGCCACAAGATGCAGCTAACACACGCTACCCCCAACAGTTAACTGCGCAAATGGCATGTAATCTTGAAAATACATGCCAACTATAGCTAAGAGGAATCACCAAACCGAGACATCAAACTATGAGCCTGTTTGGATTGGCTTTTAGCTTTGACTTGTAAGTTAAAATTTCTAAGTTATGACTTTTGACTTATTTTAAAGCATTTTAGCTTAAAACCAAGTGCGTATAAACACTCCACAAGTGCTTAAAAGCAAAGCCAATGCAAACAGGCTCTATAATTGGTTGAGATCAAGGCACCTCTAGGAAGCCCAAAAAACTCGGGATCTATACTCTAGGAAGCAATCCCCATAGATCTCTAACAAGCACGCACCATAATCTACAGGAAGTTAAAAAGATCAAGAATCTACCTTATAAAGAACTCACTAGATAATGATACCAACCAAACATCTAAGAAACCAAGCTTACAAAAGATACATGAAAGAGCTCCAAAAGAGTAAGGTTCTAGCTAATTCATAGTTCACAAAAAAGGAAAAATGTCTAAACTAAAACATCGGGTCTCAGGTCCCACAATAGTAAGAGCAGGAACAAACTAGGGTTCTCCCAATCTTCTAGACGTTGACTCCTTGCTAGCGCTCCCATATCTACTCAACTCTGAGCCAAAGATGCATTACCATGAGCCTGAATGCAACACCTAGGAACTGCTTAGGAAAATCTACCTGCCATAGGGATGGTAACGGCCGCTGCCACTATAGCCTGTCCTACTTCCATAAAGACCTCCTGGTCCACCATAACCAGCGCCAGGGCCAGAGTCATAACCAGCACCGGGGCCAGATTCATAACCAGCGCCAGCGCCAGAGCCAGCGCCACCATAGCCCCCATAACCACCTCCACGGCCATATGCCGCCATTAGTCCACCGCCACCATATCCACCAGCACCTCCACCATACCCGCCGCCATAAGAGCCATAGCGACTAGAATAGCCCAGTGAGGGATCTCCTCGATAGCTACCAAATTCACCTCCACCAAAGTCTCCATATCTACCACCGAATTCACCACCACCATATCCATAGTCACCAAACCTACCACTCATACCTCCAGAAGACCTATAAGAAGCAGGGCCAAAACTGCCACTGCCAAAACTGCTATATGAATTGCCAAAGCCTCCATAACTATCATTGTATGCACGTCCCCTAGATTCACTACCATATGCAGGACCAGATGCTGGGTTTGAGGGTTTCTTTGGTTCTGCCTTCTTGATCTCAACCTACAATAAAGAAGCAGGTTAACCTAGAAGATCACCTATGCAATAGCCTGACACAGCTGAGCCCTGAAAGAAGCACACTGCATGAATCCTACAACTTTAAACTACGACACCTGAGAGACATTCTGCGAAAAGCTGAACAAATAATACTGAAATTTGCAGGATAAAACCAAAGAGAAATATTGACCTTTCACTATTTGAAAGACAGTTACATCCCAACACATCTGACCTCTTGGACAACCATTGAATAAAACTCACCTGGTTACCCAACATATCAATCATATTTCCCTCAGACAGCAAATTATCAACTACTTGTTCCTCATCAAACACAATAAATCCAAACCCTCGAGACCGCTTAGACACATGGTCCCGTATGATCTCGCAGTCGGTCACCTTACCATACTTGGAGAAGAAGCCCTTGAATTCATCTAACCACGAAGAAAAAAGAGAAACAATTACATACATGAGAAGCTGGATAAAATCTGGCACAAAACTGCAGTATAAAGCACATGGTGTTTAACACATTTCTTGAAAAGAAAAATAAGTGATATTTCACCTTCATTCATAGTAGTAGGAATGCCGCCAACAAAAACCTTCTTTGTTTTGAAATCCTTCGATTCAGCAGATCCTTTAGGAATGGTTCTTTTGATCTCAACCTGACAAAATGTAATCTAGTAAGTTCAAAGCCATGATGCATGCCACCTAACACAGCAGGTTTTTACTTAAAGCAGATGCTTAGAGAATATGGTATCTACTAGAAATCTCACAATACAAAGTATACTATGATCTTTAGTTACACATATACATTACCTACAATGCAAAAACTACAATATTGTTTCTGCTAGAAATCTCACAATATCAGGAATACTATGAACTTCAGTACAATTATACAATACCAACCAAACTCATAATAATCTCAAAAGAATTTTACGAGTCAACATAAATTGATGGTTTGTTAGAAACAACCACAAAAAGGAGAATTTCTCATGACAATCATATATAAAATTTCTGGTAGCTCCTTTCTCCAACCCTATTTGACAATAATCAAACACAGACTTAGTATATACATTGAAAGTGAAGCTAAGCCACTCACTTGTTTGTCATTGATAATATGAGTTTCAGCAATAACAGTGTCAACGACAGAGGGATCTGCATAAGTGATGAACCCAAAACCTCTAGGTCTACCAGTATGTCTATCCTTCATAATCACTGAGTCTATTATCTCACCATACTTCTCAAAGTACTTCACAAATTGCTCTACAAACCCAAATTAGAAAAAACAGTTAGAAACTTAGAATATCCTATCAGCAAAGAATAATAAAATTAAATACACAAACGTCAGCTTATCCTTCATAAAAAATTAACAATATACAAACATGTGGCAGAGTTTAAAACTAACCTAATGTTGTCTCCTTCGCTAGACCTCCAATGAAGATTTTTCTGTTCCATAGAGAGAACAAAAAATACAAAATTAATACACACCACAGTCACATTGAATATAACTTTTTCAATAGCAGAACAATAAAAAACCTAGACTACACAATCTGGGCAGATAATTTTTGCAAAAAAGCTGAATTTGATTGAGGAAAAAGATTAAAAACGAAATTTTGAAATTGAAGAAGTGTTCAGGAGCTTCTTTTCATCTAAAAACTCTTCTTCCATTCACAAATCCTTTCGATAAAAAACCTTTTGGGAAAAATTAGTTTGTACAAGTTATATTTGTTTATTCCTAGTTAATTTATGAAGATCTGTCAGAAAAATAAGATCTTTTTGACAAAAAATATGTTGGAAAAAGAGCACCCCTAAATCCCAACTACTAAAACCAGCAAAAAAAATGTTTTGAAAAGTCAAAAATAATCTTATAAACATTAAGAATATGCACATAAATCCTTTCGATTATAAACCTTTTGGGAAAAATAGATTGTAAAAGTTATATTTAGTTAGTTCTAGTTATTTTATGAAGATCAGTGAGAAAAATAAAATCTTTCTGAAAAAAAATGCGGGAAAAAGAAACACCATAAATCCCAACTTCTGAAAACAGTAAAAAATGCTTCAATTGTTGTAATAAAACAAACCCTAAATCCCAACTTCTAAAAACAACAACAAAAAAAATTGCTTCAATTGTTGGGGAACCCCCCACCCCACTCACACACCCCACCCCTAAATCCCAACTCTTCTAAAAGAAGAGCAAAATTGCTTCAATTGTTGGGGAAAAAGAAACACCCCTAAATCCCAACACTTCTAAATAATGCTTCAATTGTTGGAATAAAACACAACACTAAATCCCAACTTCTAAATAATGTTTCAATTGTTGGAATAAAACACAACCCTAAATCCCAACTTCTAAAGAAACAACAAAAAATGCTTCAATTGTAGTAAAATAAAAACACCCCTAAATCCCAACTTCTAAAAAAACAGCAAAAAATGCTTCAATTGTTGGAAACAAAACACAACCCTAAAATCCCAACTTCTAAAAACAAAAAAGAAGCTTCAATTGTTGAGGAAAAACACAAACCCCTAAATCCCAACTTCTAAAAACAGCAACATCAACAAAAAAAACTTCGAAAAGTAAAAACAAATCAGACGTATAATTCAATAAAATTTAAAGAATAAAAGCTCATAAAAACAGATATGGAAACGCTACCCTGGGCTAGCTCCATCGCCGAAATCGTTCTTTCTGGAACCCATAGATAGATCTCAAAGGGAGAAAGCGAGAATTAGGGTTTGTAATTTGAGTTGCTCGAAGCCCAAACGGAGAGAGAAAGATGTAATCCCCTTTCTTCTGTGCTTTATATAGAGAGAGATAAATAAAGAATGCGGATACTCTTACGCTTTCTTGAATTGGTTAAGTTTTCAATATGTATATGGGCTTTCTCATTGGGTTTTTGGATGTGCAATTTTGTATTCTTGCCCTCATTTTGTGTTCTTTAAAAAATAATCTATATTTAGAGACATGTATATAGAGATATTGATATATTATTGTTCTTCAAATTGATGTACAAAATAAATTAGTTTGATTCACTATTTGTAGAAGAATAAAAGTAATTATGCAGTTGTTTGATGTTTGTAAAGTTATTTACAGTCTGCTCTATGAGTTACTTTAGAAAGTTGTTTGTAAATCTGCTTTAATGGAGTTGTTTATATAGCTATTTACAGGTTACTATGTATTTAAGCTATTTTAGGAAGCTTAAATAGTATGCTAAATAGCTTGTTATGGTTTGATTCACTATTTGTAGAATAATAAAAGTTGTTATGCAGTTGTTTGATGTCTGTAAAGTTATTTACAGTCTGCTCTATAAGTTACTTTAGAAAGTTGTTTGTAAAGATGCTACAATGGAGTTGTTTATATAACTATTTACAGGTTACTCTGCATTTAAGCTATTTTAGGAAGCTGCTTGCGAAATTACTTCAAAGAATTCGCTTACAAAGCTACTTCTAGCCTACTTTGTAATTAAGTTATTTTAGGAAGTTGTTTGTGAAACTACTTCAAAGAAATTGCTTATAAAGCTATTTGCAGGCTACTCTGTAATTAAGCTATTTTAGGAAGCTACTTGCAGAACTACTTCAAATAAATTGCTTATAAAGTTACTTGCAGACTATTCTGTAATTAAGTTGCTTTAGGAAGTTATTTGCAAAGTTGTTTATAAAGTTACTTGTAGGATACTGTGTAATTAAGCTACTTTAGAAAATTGCTTGCAAAGCTACTTTAATGAAGTTGCTAATACAACTACTTGCAGGCCACTGTGTAATTAAGCTATTTTAGAAAGTTGTTTGCGAAGCTGCTTCAAAGAAGTTGTTTATAAAGCTATTGTAGGCTACTTTGTATGTAAGCTACTTTAGAAAGCTATTTGCAAAGCTACTACAAAGAAGTTGCTTATAAAACTACTTGCACGTTATTTGCACGCTGCTGTATAATTAAACTATTTTAGGAAGCTACTTGCTAAAGTACTTCAAAGAAGTTGCTTATAAAGCTATTTGTAGGCTACTCTATAATTAAGCTATTTTAGAAAGCTATTTGCGAAGTTGTTTAAAAAGTTGCTTATAAAGCTACTTGCAGGCCACTTTATGATTAAGCTACTTTAGGAAGCTATTTGCAAAGTTGTTTTAAAGAAATTGCTTATAAAGATACTCGCAGGTTACTCTGTGATTAAGATACTTTAGTAAGCTACTTGCAGGCTACTCTATAACTAAGCTACTTTAGAAAGTTTCTTGCAAAGCTACTTCAAAGAAATTGTTAATAAAGCTACTTGCAGGTTACTGTGTAATTAGGCTACTTTTGGAAGCTATTTGCAAAAGTTGTTTCAATGAAGTTGCTTATAAAGCTAATTGCATACTACTCTGTAATTAAGTTATTTTAGGAAACCACTTGTAGAACTACTTCAAAGAAATTGCCTATAAAGCTACTTTGCAGGCTACTCTGTAATTGAGTTGCTTTAGAAAGTTATTTGCAAAGTTGTTTATAAGGTTACTTAAAGGATACTGTATAATTAAGCTACTTTAGAAAATTGCTTGCAAAGCTACTTTGAAAACGTTGCTTATACAACTATTTACAGGCTACTCTGTAATTAAGTAATTTTAGGAAGATGCTTCTGAAGGTACTTCAAAGAAGTTGCTTATAAAGTTATTGTAGGCTGGTCTGTATGTAAGCTACTTTAGAAAGCTATTTGCAAAGCTGCTACAAAATAGTTGCTTATAAAGCCATTTGCACGCTACTTGCACACTATTATTTAATTAAGCTATTTTAGAAAAGCTACTTCGAAACTACTTAAAGAAGTTGCTTATAAAGCTACTTGCAGGGTACTCTGTAATTAAGCTATTTGTGAAATTATTTCAAAAATTGCTTATAAATCTACTTATAGGTTACTCTATGATTAAGCTATTTTAGGAAGCTATTTGCAAAGTTGTTTTAAAGAAGTTGCTTATAAAGCTACTTGCAGATTACTCTGTAATTAAGATACTTTAGGAAGCTATTTGCAAAGCTACTCTGTAATTAAGTTACTTTAGAAAGTTGCATGCAAAGTTTATTCAAAGAAGTTAATTATAAAGCAACTTGCAGGTTACTATGTAATTAAGCTACTTTAGAAAGCTATTTGCAAAAGTTGTTTCAATGAAGTTGCTTATAAAGCTAATTGCATGCTACTCTGTAATTAAGCTACTTTAGGAAGCTGCTTACAAAGTTGTTTCAAAGAAGTTGCTTATAAAGCTACTTGTAGGTTACTCTGTAATTAAGCTACTTTAGAAAGTTGCTTGCAAAGCTACTTCAAGGAAGTTGATTATAAAGCTACTTGCAAGCTACTATGTAATTAAGCTACTTTAGAAAGTTATTTGGAAAGTTGTCTCAAAGAAGTTGCTTATAAAGCTATTTGCAAACTACTCCTGTAATTAAGCTACTTTAGAAAGCTATTTGCAAAGTTGTTTCAAAAAAGTTACTTATAAAACTACTTGTAGGCTACTCTGTAATTAAGCTACTTTACGAAGCTATTGCAAAGTTGTTTCAAAGAAGTTGCTTATGAAGCTACTTGTAGGCTACTCTTTAATTAAGCTATTTTAGAAGTTATTTTCAAAAAAAATTGCTTATAAAGCTACTCTGTAATTAAGCTACTTTAGGAAGCTGATAGTATAGCTACTCTGTAATTAAGCTACTTTAGGAAGTTGATAGTATAGCTACTTGTAAGCTTTTTGGGGAAGTTAGTTGTAGAAGTACTTGCAAATTAAGCTTCTTCAAGAAGTTGTGGGAAAATGAGGTCCCTTGTGTTTTGTTGAAAGAGTTTTAACCTTTGTTGAGAAGCCATCAGACACAATTCTAACATAAAATAAAAAATTATTGTTATTAAGTAAATAAATCAAAGGTTGGTATATAAAAAGATTGATATATTATTTTAGTTCAAATTAATGTACAAAATGAATTGGTTGAATTTTTATTTATGAAACAAAATGCTTTGTAAGTTGCTTGCAAAGCTACTTTAGAGAAGTGGCTTGCAAAGCTACTTCAGAGAAGCGGCTTGCAAAGCTACTTCAGAAAAGTTGCTTGCAAAGTTACTTATAGGGTTGCTCTATAAGTTACTTGTAAGCCTCTCGAGGAAGCTGCTTGTAGAGTTACTTGCAAGCTATTTGTGAGTTGTTTGTAAGTTTCTTTAAGAAATTGTTATGGTAATAAATGAACATCTACAGTTAAGTATATTTATAACACTCTCCTTTGAATGTTCATTAACAAATAATGTGCTTTATTAAATCTTATTATAAACAATCACGAAAAAAATTCAAGTGAAAAAAAGAGTACATATGGTTAATAATATGCATTATTAGTTGCTTAATTAAAAATCTTATTAGAAAAATCCATAAAAGAACCTTGATAAGAAAACAAATACAACAGCGTATTTTACTTTAGGAAGCTGCTTGTAAGCTTTTTCAGGAAGCTGATTGTAGAACTACCTGCAAACTATTTATGTGTTGCTTTTAAATTACTTTTAAAAAATGTGAAAATAATAAATAATCACCAACAATTAAGTATATTTTTAATAACAAATACCTATTTTTTAATGTGGCGATAAAAACTATTTTAGATAAAACACGAAACACTCCAATATATTATACTGGAATTTGAAATATGTACAAGTAAAACTCTACTATATTATTGTATTGGAGTTCACATGAAAATACTAGAGTTCAGGAAAAAATGTTGGAGATGTTCAACATGTTATAATCCCTACCCACCTCATGTCCCTAATGGTAAAAAAAAAATCCATATCCGACATAGCATAAGTTCTGTAGTCATATCTAATTCGATCGGTATAAATTTAAATTTTTTTTTGTCTCACTCGATGTAAAATTTGTAGGAATAGGTTGCCTTTTATGGCATGATTTTTTTATCCTGAAATTAAATTCCTGCCTCGCTCGACATAAGTTTTACAAGAACTATATTATGCCTTGTACGACATAACTTATGAGTTTCAAACAGTACTTTTGCCTAGACCAGCATAAATTCTCTAGAAATTAGTAGAATAACTTGAGTTATATTATAATACAAACATATAAACTTACGCTAAGTAAAAATTATTTGTTATTTTAGTGTTGGAAATATTTTTGGCCACTTTTTTTCTTTTTTTATTGAAAGTGATAAAAGACAAAAATTAAAACCATAAAATTTGAAGTCAAACCGCTTTTATTTAGACACATGTGATGGTTTTGAAGAGATACAAGTAGCAATTCTCGAGGCCCTCCTTGGGGAGTAACAAACTTTCTTATTACATATCTGTGTTATTAAAAATATGTGTCTCAATGTACTTGTTAATTTCAAAATCAATATGAAATTAATTAAATTTTCTTCATTTTACCCTTTGAATTATTTTTTAAAAAGGTAAAAATATTGTAAAGTTAAAAAACAATCTCAATTGCTAATTTTGATAGTAATAAATAAGGCTGGTATTAAGAAAACTTAAGGGATAAATTAGTAAAAATGTTCTTTTTATTTATGATTTCTTAAGAGGGGTGTAAATAAAAAATAGACAAGTAATATAAGACGAAGGGAGTAGGGTTGTTTATCTAATGGATAATATTGCTAAACGGTTGGCTTATCCGTTATCAGTTTTTAGATGTACTAATTCCCTAGCCAATCGATAGAATATCAGTTGATTCGGTAATGGATTAACAATTATCGAACGGTGTATCGACTAACCGCTATGGTACCTTCATTTTCAATAAATGCACTTTACGAAAAAGATGACTTATTTTTACCATGACAGAAAAATAGTAGTACCAAAATGCTAACACTTGCCTCACAAAGCCAAGAACAATGTTAAAAATACTTAACACTTGTATCGACATATATTTTAGTGTCAAGTGTACTTGTTACAAAAATTTAATAAGCATCTTATTAGCCTTTAGGGTTAATAATCAATATTATATATTCTTTATTGGTTTATTTAGCGAGAGTATAGAGTAAAAGTGTAAGTATGGTAACTCTTAATAGATTAACGGTTTATTAGATAAGAAAAGTGAGTAATCCACCTTCTCATCGATAAACCATTAATTATAAAATTTGAATCCGTTCACTAATTGTTTATTCGATAACCCAATATCAATAAGTCATAAGCCATTTTGTTGTTCACTTATCAGTTATGGTTCAATTTTGTTTCGTTAAAAGCATCATTACTCTAAATAAAAAAATAATAAAACTTACATTAATGTTTTATAGTTTCGTTTACCCCGTCTAACTGTTAACTTTTGCTTGTTAAAGTTTTTGAATAAAATATTTTGTAAAACGTTACTCATAAAAACATTGATTTTGTTTCATCAAAAAATTAAAAGACATCAAGATCACTTTCATATTATTCTTAAGAATACTTAAAACATGTAAGTTTTATTATTTTCAACATAAACAACCTCTTGTTCCTCTTTATAGCGGCGAAGCCAGAAATTTGGTAAAGGTTGTTCAAAATTAAATATGTATTCATTATAAGCTAACATTTAACCTCTATAGTATACACCACATAATTTTCCAGCGAAGGGTGTGCACTGGACCAACCTTGGCCTAAGGTGGCTATGCCCATGCCTCTTTATAATCTTTCCTTGACACTTTGGTGCTCAGACTCTTCAAAATTGATGACAGGTGATTGTCCGATCTTCTGAAGAGTCAGAGTAACATATCCAGACAATTTCACACAACCTGCCCATGGAATCATTGAGGAACAGAAATGAGAACCCTGGTGGATAGAAAGTCTCTATGTAAATTGTGGATAGAAACAAGAAGATATGAAACAAGTCAAGTTCAAGTAAATATACTTATTGTATATTTCCGGAAATAATTACTATGCCATAGAAGAGAAGACCAATAAAGAAATAGAAGTAAAAAGTAAATGGCCTATTTTTAAATAGAGTTCCATAAGTTGTTCATGATTTTAGGCAGGGGAGGATCAATGTTATGGTACCGATTCATCTGTATCCCGTACTTTCGACGTAAAATATAAACTTATGTATAAGAATTTACTAAAATTGCGACAAATAGTAGATTTGAACCCATAACTTTTAAGATATAATGCGTTCAATACTGAGAATTTTATGGATTAAACTCATAGAATTTAAATTCTAACTCCGCCTCTGAATTTTAGGGGTTATAAGTAAACACATTTTGCTGCAGTATTGTAGAATGGCATCTGCCATGCTTGACATACAAACAAATTGCAAACAACAAACTTTGGCCTGCCTCTATGTGCCAAATTCTAAGGACTCATCTAAAGAAAATTACAACATTATTCTTTATGTCAGAAAATACATACATAGATGCAAGCATGCATATTGAGCTCCTTGATTTCATCAAACCTTTAGAAGTTCAAACTATAAGGACTAATCAATCTCATGTTCTAATGCCTCTAGCATAAGGTGTTGGAATTCACACTATTTCAATCCTTCCTTAAGATGTTAAACAAACTCTTTGGTGGCAAGAAACGGATCTCGGCGGCCAAGGGGAGAACTAATCCTTCCCTAGGCCGGCATGGTCGGCCTAAATACGCCTCGTTCTGCATGCCAGAACGGTCGGATAACCCTCCCTATGGCTTCCACGGTCCGCCTAAGCCAGTCTCATTCTCCGTGCTAGAACGGTCAGATAACCCTCCTCTAGGCCGCCACATTCCGCCTAAGTCGACCTCGTTCTTCGTCCCGGGACGGTCGAATAATCCTCCTCCCGATAACCACTATCTGCCTGAGTCGGCCTCGTTCTCTATGCCACGACGGTCGGATAATCCTCCTCTCGATCGCTATGGTCTGCCTCCGCCTGAGTCGGCCTCGTTCTTCGTGCCAGGTTGGTCGGAAAATCATCCTCTCGACCGCCACGGTCCACCTAAGTCGGTCCCGTTTTCCATGCCGGGGCGATTGGAGACCCGACCATCGGCGTCGGCCTTGAAGATCATCCATGCAGGTGGGAGTGCTGAATACTACTACATGGCAACTCCTGCAGCCAGGATTCTTGAAAAATACCCATCTTTCATACTAGCCAAGCCTGATGTATTCAGAAAACCATGGGATTCAGTAGTCCACCAAGATGAAATCCTCATCCCTGGCCAAAAATACTATCTTGTCCCACAATGTACCTTAAGAAAACTAAGGAGAAGAATCAAGAAAAACAATCATTCATTCATTTCACAATCCTCACAAAATTCAACTAAGTCACAACACATTACAAGTATTATCAAGACTAAGACAACATCTAGTGATAAAAATAAGGTGCGAAATCGTCGTGTGAGGTTCTTTGGGATTGATTGTAAGCAAGATTCATCATGTTCACTCTCGTTGGAGATGATCAACAAGGGAAATGAAGAGGAAGATCATGGGAAAATCTTGAATGATCCACAGAGAATCATCAAGGCTAATAGGAATGTATTAACATGGCAGCCAACACTTCATGTGATAAATGAGAAGTGATAAGCACTATACATACTACTATGGTACTGAATCCAGATGAATAAAGACTTGGCTATAAGTTGTATGGTATGCTATTTTCTTCTTGTGTTAGTACCAGATTGACCTAACAACGAGGGCATCCTACGTGCAACGATAAAGTTGTCTTTATGTGACTCATAGGTCACAGATTCGAGCCTTTGAAACAACCAGTAATGCTTGCATTAAGTAGTGTGTCTACATCACACCCCTTGAGATGTGTCCCTTCTCCGGACCCTATGTGAACGCCTTTGTGCACCACATTAACCAAACTCAGAGATTCTTATGATCAACTCTGTTTATTGATGTAGTTCATATGTGATATGAACTCATAATTAGTGGCAAATAAGCATTCTTCAGATATTGTAATTGTGAATGATACTAAGAGAAAATGGGCGACTGTAATCCTTTATAATTTGAATTAAAAAAAATGATTCCACAAAGATCTCTTACATATAAATATAAAAATCTCTTGTAAAATAACACATGTCTAAGCTCCAATCATCATTGTCATTATTGTATAACTATTTAAGTCTACGCACTAATGTGCCTTGAATGATCTACATCTATAGCTAGATCTGGTGTCATCTATGAGCAAGCAGAAACAACATTATTAAGAAACAACATTTTTAGCATAGGAAAGTAATAGTCTATTTTGATTTTATTTCTATTTCATAACATTTGATAACAACCCCCCCCCCCCCAAAAAAAAAAAAAAAAAGAAGAAGTTTTGAAGGACAAATTGGATAATAATAAAATGTTTAGGGGCTGAGTTTACAATCCCAAACAAGAAATAGCTCAATTAGACTGTTTCCTATCACTAAAATATTCAGTGAAGCAACCAAAATGCGCCAAGTGCGTATAACACCAAAATCCAATAAATCTGACGGTATAAATCAAATTCTCACATCACATGCGCATTTTAGCAAGCACCCTTGTAGTCACTCATTATGAATCTTTTGCATTTGACTCCAGAAAATGAGGAAATCAAGCACCTATTTTTGTTCCATTTTTTTGTAGGGACAAAAGGTGGAGAAATAATGGTAGAATCCATTTTGAGCTAAAAGGGGTTCGTAATTAAGATTCAAGATTCATGAGGTAAATAAAAACAAAGCTTCTGTTATGTATAGATTTTTCATCATTTTCACCATTAACAAAGCTGACCCTTAATTCAAGATTCACTCAGATCTGTGAATTGTTAGCTTTATTTTGTTAGATGAAACATTTTTCAAGCACCCTTTACTTCTATTTGTGGAGTTCTGTTCTTATATATTACATATTTTGGAGATTTCTGTGTCTTTGTTAATTGCTTGTGGTAATAGTGATTGGAATTGTTGGCTATATTTTGTCAAATGTGGCATTTTTCGAGCACCCTTTTGCTTCTGTTTGTTGAGTTCTACTCTCATATGTTACATATTTTTTTTTAAAATTTTGTCTTTGTGTTTAAGAGTTTTTTGTGAATTGCTTGTGGTGGTAGTGATTGGAATTGTTGGCTTTGTCTTATCAAATGTAACATTTTTTGAGCGCCCTTTGCTTATGTTTGTTGAGTTCTACTCTCATATGTTACACATTTTAATGATTTTTGTGTCTTTGTGTTTTAGGAAGAAGTGGACGTCGCATATTAGTGTAGAAAACTAGTAGGGTAGAGTGTTGTCTTGTCTGTAAAGGTACAGTGCTTGTCATAGGACTAGTCGTCCCCTTATAGGTCTTGCCATATGTTGTTTTAAGGTCATGCCATATGTTGTTTATTGCATTTCAATTATCATATTATTTTGTTGTTGCTATTGTTTTTTTCTCTTATGCTTTTGCCATTGTTTTCTTCTTCTTTTTTCTGGACTTGATACTCTTGAGCCAACGGTCTTTCAGAAACCGTCTCTCTACCTCCACAGAGTAATGACAAGGTCTGCGTACACTCTACCCTGCCCACACCCCACTTTGTGGGATTTCACTGGGTATGTTGTTGTTGTGTTTTAGGATTTAGAGGTTTTGTGAATTTCTTGTGGTGATAGTTATTGGAAATGTTGGATTTATTTGTCAATTGTAACATTTTTTTAGCGGCCTTTGCTTCTGTTTCTGAGATAGATTGTCAATTATAACATTTTTTGAGCGTCCTTTGCTTCTGTTTCTGGAGTTCTATCTCATATGTTACATATGTTAAAGATTTTTATGTGTTTTTGTATTAGGATTAGAGATTTTTGTTTATTTCTTGTGCTGATAGTAATATTTTGTGAAATTTAACATTTTTTGAGCACCCTTTACTTCTCTTTGTGGGAGTTATGTTCTTATATGTTACATATTTTAAATATTTTTATGTGTTTGTGTTTTAGGATTTAGAGGTTCGTGAATTTCTTGAGGTGACAGTGATCTGAAATGTTGGCTTTATTTTGTTGGTCAAATGTAACATTTTTCGAGCACCCTTTACTTCTCTTTGTGGGAGTTATGTTCTTATATGTTACATATTTTAAATATTTTTATGTGTTTGTGTTTTAGGATTTAGAGGTTCGTGAATTTCTTGAGGTGACAGTGATCTGAAATGTTGGCTTTATTTTGTTGGTCAAATGTAACATTTTTCGAGCACCCTTTACTTCTCTTTGTGGGAGTTATGTTCTTATATGTTACATATTTTAAATATTTTTATGTGTTTGTGTTTTAGGATTTAGAGGTTCGTGAATTTCTTGAGGTGACAGTGATCTGAAATGTTGGCTTTATTTTGTTGGTCAAATGTAACATTTTTCGAGCACCCTTTACTTCTCCTTGTGGAATTTTGTTCTTATATGTTACATATTTTAAAGATTGTTGTGTGTTTGTGTTTTAGGATTTAGTGGTTTTTTTAAATTGCTTGTGGTGATAGTGATCAGAATTGTTGGCTTTATTATGTCAAATGTAACATTTTTCGAGCACCCTTTGCTTCTGTTTGTTGAGTTTTGATCTTGTATGTTACATATTTTAAAGATTTTCGTGTCTTTATGTTTTAGGATCTAGAGGATTTTGTGAATTTCTTGTGGTGATAGTGATTGGAAAGAGTGGGAAAAATGGTGGGTCGATCGCCAAGTTTTCTATCCCGGAATGGAAGTTTCAGGCCGGAAAATTTGGGGCAAAATGCATTGGCAATGATAGGGAATCTCTGTTTCACTATATTTGTAGTTGGAGTTTTGATTTTCACTATAATGGCTGCAACTTATGAGCCTGAAGATCCTTTGTTCCATCCTTCGACAAAAATCACTAATTTCCTTTCGTCTAAATCCGATGCCACATTTAAAGCTGATGACACTGTTATGAAGACTGGTGAGGACTTTATTGGTGCAAATCAGACTGCATTTTCTACTTTTATAAACCTAACAGATGTCGACGTTTCGCTAACAGCCAATGACATTGGCACTGAGAGTGATCCTGATTGTCAGGGGAAAACTGATGAACCAATTGATTGCACTGATCTAGACGTGTTTCATATGTTGATGAGGGAAGCCATTGAGAAGTTTAAGGATATACATTTTTACAGATTCGGGAAGTCAGTCCGTGGATCGAATGATAGTTCATGCCACATGGCTTGGCGGTTTAGGCCTAAGGACGGAAACACGGCTGCATTTTACAAAGATTACCGCGAGTTTGTGGTTTCTAGGTCGGAGAACTGTACGCTTAGTGTGGTGAGCATTGGTGAGTATCATACTGGTGGGAATGCTCGGAAAAGAAAGAGAAAGAACTTAGGCGAGGGGTTTGAGAAGTCTGCGAAGACAGGGGGACAAAATATTGCTCTGCCTGAGGTTGGTGAAGCTGTGAACGACTCACTTCCCGTGGTGGAATCAGAGAGTTCTTTCAAGCGCGGGAAGTATCTGGTATATCACGGAGGTGGAGATAGGTGCAAGAGCATGAACCATTATCTCTGGAGCTTCATGTGTGCGTTAGGCGAGGCACAATACTTGAACAGGACCTTAATAATGGACTTGAGTATTTGCTTATCCAAGATATACACTTCATCTGGCGTAGACGAGGAAGGAAAAGATTTCAGGTTTTACTTTGACTTTGAGCATTTAAAGGATTCAGCATCAGTTCTTGATCAGGAACAGTTTTGGGCTGATTGGGAAAAATGGCATCAAAAAGATGGATTATCTCTCCATCTTGTCGAAAATTTCAGAGTTACACCAATGAAGTTATCTGGACTGAAGGATACTTTAATCGTGAGGAAATTTGGAAACGTTGAGCCTGATAATTACTGGTATAGGGTATGTGAGGGTGAGACAGAATCTGTCGTTCAACGGCCATGGCATTTGGTATGGAAGTCAAGACGTTTGATGGATATTGTTTCAGCTATTGCTTCTAGGTTGAATTGGGACTATGACTCAGTTCATGTTGTGAGAGGCGAGAAGGCAAGGAACCGTGAAATGTGGCCACATCTTGCTGAAGATACTTCTCCAGACGCTCTTCTATCTAGTTTGCAAGAAAAGATTGATGATGGAAGGAACTTATATATCGCCACAAATGAACCAGAGACATCTTTTTTCAATCCTTTAAAAGATAAGTACTCTACACATTTCCTCAGTGACTATAAGGATCTGTGGGATGAAGGCAGTGAATGGTATTCAGAGACAGCAAAGCTTCATAACGGAAGTCCTGTCGAATTTGATGGTTACATGAGAGTTTCAGTTGATACCGAAGTTTTCTTGAGAGGTAAAAAGCAAATTGATACATTTAACGATCTCACTAAAGACTGCAAGGATGGTATCAATACCTGCACTTCTTCCAGCTAATCAAAGCTTTACCACTGTCGCGTTGGGATAAATCTTCCGATATTTAGATTTCTTTTAGTTTCTTTTCTGGAAAGTAAAATTTGTTTCATTAGTTAGTAGCATCTCAGATTTTGTTATAGGCATCCGATAAATGCTTGTATTCCTTCATTTGGTAATTTTATCAGTTTTTTTATGTTTGTTCCTTTCTTGGATTGCTTTGTTTGAAACATGAAATTGTTGTTTGATCTCATTAATTCTTCTAATGTGCTGATTAAAGTTGTTCTTTGCAGTTATATGTATTGCTGGAAGCTTATATGTTTCTGTAATCTCACAAGTAACACTGAAAATGCTTGACATATGTTGAAATAGATGGCATATGTTGACATATGTTGGTTTCTTTATATGATTTTGAATGATTCCCGCGTCTTCTTATGACATTTGAGGTTGAGTTAGATGCAAAATTCATAATAGATTTACCTAGACCACATCTTCTCATTTCATAAGGGATTGTCTCATAGAGTTCAATATCCGCTCACAACTCATGGTCAATATGAGCTATAAAAAAAATAGGGGTAGGGAAATAGGAAATGGGGGAACGGATTACAAGGTGGAATTGAACTATCACCAGCAAAGTAAAAATTCAGATAGTCAACCAAATGAGTTAGTAAGATTTTTCTATGAGCTTGAAACTTCCTTAGTAACTCTTGGAACTTCTTTGTAATGACTCCCTTGCATGCCTCATTTCAGAGGAAACCTCTAAGTGGCTCTATTTCACTATATTTCATCCATATCCAATGCCTCTAACTCTCTGAAGTGGTGGATTTTAAGTTGTAGCTAAAAAGTAGTAATTTTCCTTCCTGGCTAAGGCCGTTTAAAAATTGCTTTAGGTCATAAAGTACTTGAATACAATAATTATGTCTCAATTCAAAGTAAGTTTGGATTAATTATACTAGTTTGTATTGTTCATATTAATTTGTTTTAAGTGTAAAGTGTACTTAGATCAACACGGTCCAACATATTTTATATTATAAAGATTCAAATTAATTAATTTATATCAATCGTCGATCTACTGCATTTCCCTTTTTTATTCAAACTTAAGATAAACAATATGAGCAAAGCTCGATCCGATAGAATTTGCCTGCCTAAATCAGTAAAAAATTCAGTGTCTTTTCGAGTGAGATTAATAGAATTTGTTTGACTGAATAGTAGTTCAAGATCTACTTCAATCTATCAATATTGGGAACATAATTAATATATTTTAGAAAAAAAAGTTATAAAGGGTACAATTTAATGTTCCAAAATAATAATAAATAAATAAATAAATAATAAGAGTAAAATAAGGAAAAGTGGTGGCGTAGAAAAAAGAAAAGAGATAAACCTCAAATCTAAAGCTAAGAAAGAGTCAAATACGGGAAGGAGTTAATTTTATTTTTTTAATTTCTTTTTTTGAGATTAATTAACCCCCAAAAAAAAATCCTAATTAAACAATGCAAAACATTTCTTTCTTTCATATATAATATTACTCATCCACTTTTAACCCCTATTGCATCTTATATCATTATCCAGTCTTTGCATTTTTTCAGGTATTAAGTCTTTCTTCTCTTTTTTAGGAATCCAGTTTTATGTGTTGGTCTTTTATTTATTTTAATTTGTTTTTAAAATTTGTTTCCCCTCATAAATTTCTTTTTGAAAAGGGCTTAAATGGAGTAATATATAGATCATGGAAATTCATATAATCAATTCCAATTTGCTTGAAACTGAGGCGTAATTGTTGTTGTTATGAAGATCGGAGTTAGATCTTTATAGAAAAGATTGAATGACATTTATGATCAATGAAATTCTTCATATTTTTTAGCATAATTTTTCATATTTTCTGTCTTTTTTAATTACATTTCAAAATAGGATTTAGTATCTGATGAATTGAATGATTCCGGTATAATAAATGAAGAAAAAAAAAGTCTTTCCCTAAATTCTGCATAGAGTAAACCCATGCACCTTTCGGGGGTGAGCAAAAAGCCTTTCACTATATTGTGGTATGAACTCGAAAAATAAAAATAAAAAAACATATCCTCTTGTTCACAAACATCAATCTCTAATTTTGAGACATGCCTTATTTCTGTGACATAGTAGGGATTTCCACTAAGGTTCTTCAAAATATAAAGAAGTAAACACACGAACAAGCAAAAGGAGTTTCAACGTCTACGATATATATATACATAAAACAAATAATTTCATCCACAGTATAAACAGTGTAATTTTTCGCCCCCCTCGGCCCTACCTGGCTTTGCCCATGGTGGGGTGATTTTTGTGTGCATAAAGTGTGAATCACAATGAACTAGGATGTTTGATTCAAGAATCAAGATTCCAGCTCATATTTTCCATACAGAAATTGTTGTCCATACTAATTCATTTCTTCTTCTGCAGATCAATCTTCTTTAGGATGGATGAACAACCACAACCAACAATGGCTCAACAACCAATTGACATTGCACAAACTAGTAAAAAGAAGTTAAATCTACCACATATATGTCTAGAAGCAATGAAAAGCTCACCACCATTGTCATCCTCCACGCCTTCTTCACCGACAACCTTAAGGAAGACATCAAGTGTAAAGTACAGTTGTTTATGCTCACCAACCACACATGCAGGTTCATTCAGGTGCAGATACCATAGGAACTCTGGCCTGACTCGCACCAGCATGTCCGTTGGCTCGAAACTCTCTGAGCTTGCTGCTGGAAAGTGACTTTAACTAACTTTCTGAATTCATAGCATAGCTTCAACAGTTAACGCTGTTTTCAGATATGAAAGTATTAAGCATACAATAATTATTCTTTCATAATCAGTTATCTTTTTATACTTGATCATAAAAACTGTGATAATTGATAAGTGTGGTTGTAAATTTATGAAGGATAATGATAGGTTGCTGTGTATTGGTTGATTCTTGGTTAACTGTTGCACATCTTTCGCAGAGCAACACTTGTTGCCCCTTCACTAGAAATTATATATATATATATATATATATATATATATATATATATATATATATATATATATATATATATATATATATATATGTTAAATCCTCTTGGCTTCTTACTATCCATAGATGAAAAGTCCAAAGAGCGCAGACTAGCCACGGTTTGGCTAACTACGATGGAATAGAGACTACTTTATATTTGACTAACCTTAGTGAAAATCCTTACTCTGCTGTTGCACCCCACCTCACCACTACGATAACCAACACAGGAAAGAAAGAATTGATATACCTTAACAAGAAGTTTGAGTTGAGGAATAAAGAATATCATGGGAAGAGAGTTTTTTCCTCCTCTTGGTGTCAGCAGTTGACATCAACAACAATATACCGAGTGTAGTCCGACAAAATGGGGTTTGGGGACGGTAGAGTATACGCAGACACCCTTTACCTCAGAGGTACAGAGGTTGTTTCCGATAGACCCACCCTCAGCTCAAGGAAAACAGTCCAAAAGCAGTTCAGAAAAAGAATAAACAGAAGTGAAAGCATAACAAAGCATTCTGAACAATTTACGATAAGAAAATAGGAAGCAACTTTGTTAGTACATATTAAAGAAAGGAAGTTTGAGAGAAGAACTATTTTTATGACCAAACTGGATATGCAAAGAAAGAGTTCTCTTGTATCTTTCACATCATTCAGCTTTATTCTATTACAGAGTAGACTTCAGTTTTCTTCATTCCCTTTTTTTCCTCTTAAACAAATTCTTTCACTGCTCTCACACGAGAAAAGAAGACGAAAGATAAGGATACCAAAGCTTAAAACCAAAAGCAAAAGTACGAAAAGAATGCATTTGTAGCTTAGGGTCGAGATAACCACTTTTTTCAGTTAAAATAGTCTAAACAGAAAGCATCTATTCAAGTTCGTCGTTGCAATAGGTTCTCCTTTACATTAAGATTTTATGACGCTTAGTTCTAACTTCAATCTTGGAGAAAGGTGAGTGGGCTAGTATCGGGCTCGGACCAACGTAAGTCAGTAGCTACCCGAAAAAGGACCACTCAATCCATACTTGAACCTGAACTTTCTTTTCTGTCCTTCCTTCTTGATCTTTTTCTGGTGATTTTTCATGTAAGTAACCTATCGGGATCCTACCCCACAAAGGTAGGAATAAGGCTTGCGTATATCCTACCCTCCCTAGACCCCGAATGTGGATTATGTTGTTGTGAGATTTGAGATTTCACCTCACTAACAAACTGAAATAGTTGTTTAGTTGTTAGTAGAAGTTGGAACATAAGAGAGCTTTGAGTAATGTATGTACAACAATGTATAAGTTCTTGGTCATACCAAGAGAAACCCGTCACTTGGAGAGGACGAAAAGCATTACAAAGACAACAAGCTACAGGACTACACCGTGTACTAAAATGTATAAGTTTTTGGTCACACCAAAGAGACCCGTCACTCTGAGAGGACGCAAAACATTACAAGCACAACAAACTACAGGACTAAATCATGTACAACAATGTATAAGTTTTTGGTCACACCATAGAGACCCGTCACTCTGAGAGGACGCAAAGCATCACAGATATAACAAGCTAACAGACTACAACACATCAAAGATCAAGCATCCACATACTCGGCCTGTACATTACTAAGCTGTACATAATAAAATCCTCAAATGGATGAAGTGGCACCGTAAAACATTTAATCTCACATTGGACATGCATCGTCCTCTTCTTGTTGAGGCATCAAGTAATTTCTGCAAAGAGGACAAGTTACATGCCAATACCTGAGCCACTTCTCGAGACACAGCTTGTGGAAAACATGACCACATGAGAGACTGTTTACCCCTGCATCAGGCTCGAATTTTGTCAGGCACACAGAGCATTCTTGTTCAGGGTGGTTAGAGATACAAAGTGAGTCATAACGAAATGCAGGTGTTCGGCTTCTGAACTCCTCCATGTATGATTCTGGTGGGCTTCCACGGCATTCATCTGAGGGTCCTTCAATAGAATAGTCTTCCCATGATGCGATACGGATGCCAATCACACGAAGGATCGATTGGAGTATCTCCTTGATAATGGATATGGATATGGCTGTGTTTACTAGAATCGCACCGAGTAATCCTGCATCTGCTGGAGTCGGATATTGTGACAGGCCCATAGTGGATTGGAACCTAGATAGTGAATGAATATAAAGACCATTAGAGAAGAAACATAGACTTCAAGTAAGATTAAACTGCACCACCAAAAATGATATAATAGTGTAAACACCATAGGAAAAACTCATTTTTATAAAGGTACAAGATATAAACCAATTTTTTCCATCCGCCTAAGCCTTGATCGATAGAAGACCCAATCTTGTGTTGGTGTTTAGCAGCTACTTGGCCAAATAGTCAATGCGCACACAAATTGACCCACACACCATTATAAGAAAATCATTTTTCAGAATTTTTTTTCTAAATATTTGACACTAGCTGGTTTCTTCTCATTTGCCTAAACCTTGGTTGACATATTTACAGACCGTGTGCTGTTGGAAGGTAGCAGGTACCTAGTGGAATAGTCTAGGTGTGCACAAGTGTTACAAAAAAAAAAGTCTTTTGACACTTTCGAGGAGCACCTAAAACGATTTCTTGATTCTACAACCAAAATAGATAAGTAGCTTGGTCAGAGGTAGTAATTGGTTTGGTTGTGATACTTTCTTTGAGGTAGCAAATGTGGTAACTATTGTACATTACTATAAATCATGTCCAATTCTTTTCAAGATTGTCCATAATTTTAGAGCTTCAACACATTAACTTAACTAATCAAAGAGAAAGTTGGACAAACATAAAATCAATGACTGAATAATCTCTCTTGGCAATCAAAAGCCAAGTGATTGACACAAAAGTTTACCTAGTGTTGAAATGATGATTATTTCTTCAAAAAGCTTTTGGAAGATCTCAATATTACTGGATCTGCACAGAAAAAAGAAGCAAACACATAAATTAGTTACTATGAAGAAAATTTGCAGGTCAAAAGCAATGAGTCAGTAAAAAAACAATAAAAACAGAATCCAAGTTAAGAAATGAAAACTGAAACTGCATAAACTTAATTCTTATCAAACAGAAGAATCCCAATTTATCCAAAACCACCAACTTTTTTCATAAAGATTCCAACTTTGTGCCATTTAACAACAAAAAAAGACCTGATTTTTATCTATTCATAGCTCAAAACACTTATGGAAAACCAACCCCTGCCAAATTTAGCTAATTATTGGGAGTGGGGTTGGGGGGGTTGGGGTGGGGTGGGAGGTGTAGACATCAGGTTTCCTAACACCAAAGATAAGTTCAAAAAACTAAAAATGACAAATCTTTTCTGGGGTTAGGACTTCTGGACATTTTTTCTTGATTTTATTCCAACCCTGTTGTGTTTTTTCAATAAACACCAAACAAGATACAGCTACATGTAATTACAGCATTCCACAGAATAAAAACTTGGGATTATTGAACAAAATGTAAAGATCCAAGATAATATCAGTCATTTCTAAGTTCCAAGAATCATCATTTATCATTATAGAAGTATAAAAACAAAAAAATAAGGTGAGCCAAAATCAAATGAAAGCATAATCAAGGTGAAAAAAGGACAGAACCAGAAGAATCATCACAAATCTTGAAACTTGAGATCTGTTTAAAGATCATACTCAACTTTCAAGCATAAACAGGTGAAAAAGATTGCATTTTTTTTCACTAACCAGTAAAGAAGTAAGATTGTGAACCAAAAAAAGAGGAAACATAAGCTCATATAATTGAAAGAAAGAAAGAAAAGGGTACCTAATAATATGAAAACTTGACACTTTTTGTATACAATTTTTTTTTTTGTAATATTGTAAGAGCAAATGAGACTTCAAGATTTTGGAAGAGAAAGTTGTTCTTTTTAAGGGTTGATGTGTTGGAGGAGATTCATAGGATCCCAAAGGATTGGGACAGTGTTTGATAAAGCTAATGATGTTCACCTCCAAAGACCCCTTCTTCTATTTATAAAAAAAAATACAAAATCAAACCCTCTACTCCAAGACCACAAATTCTCCTAATTTCGAATTCGACCTCTCAGAATTTTTTTTGATAGGAAGCTTTACTTTTCAAATGGAGCCTAACACAATATGAATTTAGATTAGTCAAATTTTAATACAATATATCTAAACATCTAATAGAAAATCAAGAAAAAAATACCACAAATTGTTTGTCTGTTTGCTTTCCTCCATCTCTTTTTGTCTTTATGGAAAGTGTATCCTTTTATCTTCTTTCCTTCAATATTGGTAATATAATCTTTGGTTTCATAGGATAATAAAAACGTGACATATTTAAGATTATAAGTTTGAAATGTATTTTTAGTTGCGTGGTTAATCTATTTTTATGAAAAATATTCAAACTTGCTTTTGAGATGTTTGACTTATCTAATATTTGTTATTTATTTATCTTTCAGATTATAAAAGTCTTATACATATGTAATTTCATTACGTATTTATTTTTTTCTCTAACGATTATCTAACTTGACTTTGATATTTGCTACGATGAAAGCACATAGACAAATTTAAAGAAAATTATCCCTAAACTATCAAATTGATCTATGTATATTATTCGTACTAATTTAAAATATGTTTATGAACAATCAAAAACGTTTAAATTTACACAGAAATAATTTAAAAGGTTCAAATATATTCTACATGTACTCTATCGCATCAATCAAATCAGATCAATATCTCCACAGTGAAAAAACATTAAGATGAGCATATGACAAAAATATAAAATAAGTAGCAAACATTGTGAATATATTTTTTTTAAAAATCCTTTAAATAACATACTCAATTAAACATTATCATATAAAATAAAACAAAGATATTTACAATCAACATTACTCCAATTGAATCTTTATTGAAAATAAAGATATAGTCTTTCTCTATTATAAGTAACTCTTTAGACACCAACGAAAGCGATAGTGAAGTTGTAAGTACTTATTTATTCTTAATTAAAGATATTTGGTTTGAGTTTTCTTGAGTATGAAGTCGCTTAAGAAGCGATTCTTTTCAACACAAATTTAAATTTAATTGAGCTCCAATGTGGATAGCAGATACTAAAATGAAAAATGAAATTAAAAAAACAACTCTTTAGCTCTTTGGTTTTCCACATCATTTTCCACTCAAATGTTATGCTTTTTTTTCTTTTCTTTTTTTCCTTTTCTTTTTTGGTCAAACAACAAAAAAATTAAAGAAATAATAAAATTAGACCAAACTCATATTTTGATGAAATTTGAATTTATTTTTTAATCATTGGACTTGACTTGTTGAGCACTAAACAAAAGTTTCATTGGCTCATAGGCTTATCTTTACAATTTACATTATTGCTCAATATTTTGAGAATTTTTGTTAATGATTGGAACTTTTTTTTTAATTTAATAATAAAATTGTCCATTTCTTAGAACCAAATTGGTAAAGTTGTCTTCCATAATCATTCCAAATTCTGATTAAAAAAATTTTAATTCTCGAATTAGAAACTTTGTTGACTTAAGGCGGAATTGCTAACAATACTTCATGATAATAAATTCATTGAATCTTACATAATGTTTAAAGACGTTAAATAGAAATATTTAATTTACACCAACCATGAGTGTAACAGTTATCTTTTACAATATTATTTTATTACAACAATTAAATTTTCATCTGATTGAAATTGATTTTTCATGTTACGTTATATTATATTGTTACTATAATAATATTTTATTATAACAATTAAAAAATATTTAAAATTATTTTTCAAAAAAAAGAATCTTCTCTTCCTGATTCTATCGAACCAGTTATATTATATTTTTACTATAATAATAGCAGCTAAAAAATATTTGAAATTTTTTTTCTTTTGAAAAATCCATCGGCCAAGATATTATTCCTCCATTAATCTCGAAAAGAGATCGTTTTGGATCATATCTTAATCAAGATATATTTGTTAAATCCATAAATAACGTTGAAAGTGTTTGGATAAAATTAAAAAATGCTTATAAATACTTATTTTAAAGCCACACCCCATCCCCACCTTCTTTCTTTGCTTCATAGTGCAACATGTGGACTATTTGGTCCATTTTATTATAATGTCATCAACTACGTGTCTATTTACAAAAGGAACCTTCACATAATGTTAGTGTATATATGCCTTTTATTTACATCCTCTTTTTTCACTTCTTTAGATTCTTTATCCTCCAATGATTCCAATCAAGAAATGAACTAGTAGAAGATAATTTCCGATTTCCAGGATTTCAATATGATTTTTTTTTTTTTATAAGAGATATTTTATTTTAATAGATTAAAATTAAATGAATTTCAACGCAATTGCCAGAAATCGAATAAAAAATTGAACAAATATAGTAAAGATAAAGTTTTATCATTTGTACCAAAAGATGCTACTATATATGTGACCAAATAAATTAGCCATCTCATATTTATTATATAACTTGCAATATTATTTCATTTTTAAAATATAGTAAAAAATCTTTATATAATATAAGACTTTCGATGAAACCTATAAAATTAAAGATTCTGAAGATCTTTTCTTTCTTTCCACGAGAAATTAGCGACAAACAAAATTTTTCAGTTAAACAATAAAAATTTCATACTAATTTAATTTAATTACGAATTAGCGTATATATAAGAAAATTCAACTAGCTAAAGCTATTTAGCGACTGATTAACTGAAAATTATCGACATATTTTATAGTATTGTCTAAATAGTGATCTTCTACTTCTTTTCTTCATGCACATTTCTCTCTCTCTATATATATATAAGCTCAAAGAAGATAGACTACATTATTTGAAGAAACTCCAATCTTAGAAAATTGATAGGTATCTTACGAGTGTGAAAAAGCTTATTCCGTCCCATCAGAAAAAAAGTATCTAATAGTAGTATGTAGATACTAAGAAAATACCTGATTAAAGATTTTTTTTAAGTAATATTTTCATGAAATAAAAAGTTTGTTTATGTAATTCTTGTCAACTTCAATTACATTCATAAAAGAAATATATATATATCCTCAATAATCATGAAAGATATTCATTAATTTCTAGCATTTAAACAATTGGGACCCAATATTTCTTTGTTTCTACTATCACGTAAAAGAACACTGTGTGTCAATTTTAGAAGAAAAAGAACTTCCCATAATGTTGTTTTCCAAAGAACACCCCCACATACTCTTCACTATCTTTTATACAAGTGGCAACAAGAGATTTGTTTTTTAAAAAATAAATAAATTAATAATATGAAAATATGGAAAAATGATAACATTAGTCATTTCACTATATAGATATGAAGAGTAACAAGTCAAAGTCTCCATCAACTCTTTGTCGTTCAAAAGGTGGAGGGGAAAATAATTATTATTATCTCAAAATTTTCACATCTTTTAGATTCTTTATTCCACAATGATTCCAATCAAGAAATGAACATTTATCCTTTTGTACCAAGAGATGTTGTGTCTACTGTCTAGTACTCCCAACTCTGTCCTATTTTATTTATAATATACTATAGGTGTTATACTTTTATTATTTGAGTTCAATGTATTTAAGCCTTTTCAAATCTTATTTAGTGGGATCTCACTGAATATATTGTTGTTGTTGTTGTTGTTGGGTGTTACACTATTAAAAACAATGCAAACAATTGAGGAACGTCTATCGGTTAAAACTTAAAACCTAGCAAAATTTGATAAATTCGACAAAGTCTTTTTTTTTTACACAAATTTAGAAGAATCGATGGATCGTCTCAATTAACATCTAGTTAATATCAATAGAGTCCACGTTGGTTTTTTTTTTTACCTTTTTTCAATAAAAAGTTATATTTATATATTTTATATAACATTCAGTGGTAGTACATCGATTTTTTTAAGGAAAAACTTAAAAAAACTATTGATAAACTGATGGAGTCCCTCAGTTTTTTCTCATTCTTTTAGTGGTGTTATCTGAAGAGTTAAATATTTTTAAAAAAATTATAATCAAAATTAAATATTTTGACCTCATACTCTGAATTTCCTCCCACAAATTGGAATTGAGGGAGCACTATATATATATGGACAAACTTAGCTCATCCCAATAAGTATTTGTTCTATTATTAATTTAAACATGGAGATTATAATTAAAAAAAAACATATCTTCTAGTACAACAATATACTAGAATGACCAAGATAGCTTTATAATAGATTAAATAGAAAGGTGGTTTTATTGGATACCAATTGGATCTACCACACTGTGTAAATTAAAGGACCAAGATAGCTTTATAAAGTTCAAAGTTTATCAACTTGCGTTACAGTAGAATCGTTGAAATTTTTTTATTCTTACTTAAAATTTAAATTTAAACTTTAAAAAAGAAATTATGCTAGAATTATCATCTCCAAAAATAAATTTTGTAACGCATGAATTCAAATACCAACATTGCATAAATAAGGATAAATTCTCTATCGAACAGTCAAATATATAAGTTTTTTTTTTGTTTATACAATAAAATTATATTTGATCTCAACAATTAATAGAGAATTTAAGTCATATTACAAAGAATTCATCAAAACTTTACATCAGCATGATGACTAACCACTTTTGGCTGTATTCACAAAAATATCTCATCGTTCTTGGAACTCTCTAGAGAGTATTTCAAGAATCTTATGAAACCGTTAGACTTATATTTATAAAATCCACTTGGTGATATTATTAAAAATAATAATAATATATCTAGTATAATTTATAACTAGAGCTTTTTGGTCATTAAATTCGACAACGTTCACTCTTTCATCTTCAGCTGCTTTATATACTCTGCACTCTCATAAAATAGGATTTTATTTTCCTGTTATATTGTTGAGAAGAATATGGTCATATTGAAACACTATCGCATAAACAAGACGATTTTCTTGTTAAATTCTTTTTGCGGTTCAAATATATAAAGTCTGTAAATAAATGTAGACTTTATCTCTATTTTTATAAGTCACAAAATTGTTTTTGATTAACTCTCGCATTAAAAAGAAAATATTCGATATAGAATTGTGAAAAAAAGAGACGATAAGTAGCAAAATTCAAACAAATACGTTTATTATGTACTTGTTTTTGATATTATATTAATTATTTTAAAATATTTAATTTAGAGGTAATTTATACTAGTATATATTTTAAGTTGTGACACAATACGCGCAGATGTGAAGACATCTTGTCATGACAAGTGCCACGTAATTTTAGAGTTGAATCGGAAGAGTCAGCCTGTACGGTAAGGATTTTTATGTGTGCGTATTATTATTAATTAGCAACCTACAAAATTAAAACAGTTTCTCTGTAATCAGTCATTTATAATATAAAATAAATTATTTTCGTTTTTGATAAACTTAGCAATGACTAGAATTATACTAATCCTCCTATTTAACAATACTCGATCATATTCGAGTACCTCATATCTTTTTCGGGATGTTTCAAGATTCGATTTTTTTAATATAATTTTAACGAGACCTCACACAAATAGAATTCAGTATTTCTTTATTGATGGCTAACCCAGGACTGTCTATCATTTATTTCTTTTGATTAATCGAATTATATATATTATTCAAGAGCTTAAATAAAGAGGGAAATACTTAAAGGAACAAACTATCAGGCCTTATCTTATATCTTACCTCAACAAAAAAAATTAAGGAGAATAATGATTACATACCTTAAGGCTGATTGAAACTTTCCTTTTTCCTAGTCTTCATTAATTACCTCGATAATCCTTTTTCATCGCTCTCCAGTAACCCATGCGTGGTACTTATAAAATGTCACCCTAATTATATTGCGAATCATTCAGGTAGACTTCTTAAAGAATTAGAAGGCCTAGTATACTGCGATGTATGATTTGATCGAAATTCTAGACACCACATCAATTAAAATTTACTAAGTATATATACCTAAATAATATAATTTGTAAGAAACAAATATATATATATTAGAATCGCTTGAGAATAATGAAAAAAAATAATTTGGAACAGGAGATAAAGCACAATATATATGGTTTGAGAATGCAATTAAATAATAAAAATGTATTTATTGTGCTAGTTTAATTTTTTAGATGAAATGATCATATAATTCAATACTATATTAGAGCAAGAAGAAATCTTAAGATCGAATCTCATCAACACCCAATTTTTTTTTACATACATGTCCCATAAAAAATAATTAAGCTCACGCATGAGTAAGCATGACGAAAATATAATTAAAATAGTATTAAAAATGATATTATTCATAACCGTTTGAGATTAGATTATATCAAAGCAACAATAGATCTTAAGATCGAATCTCACCATCATCCAATTTACTTATTTGCTCACGCGTGAGTAATCATGATGAAAATATAATTAAAATAGTAATAAAATGGTGTTATTCCTAATCGTTTAAGCTTAAATTATTAATTTATTACTCATATATCAGTCGACTCACGATAAAAATTGTAGAAAAAGATTTGTTTTCGAACTTTAGAATTAAGTCATCATTGAATTGTACTTTTTCCATAAAAATTTTTAATTCAAATTATTAATCAAATCTCAAAACAGTTACGAATTAAGTATCAAATAAAAAACTAAAAAATATATATATAGGAAGTTACATTTGTCGTTACACAACAACCAAAGAAAATCAACATAAAATTTTGAGGAAAATGCATATTATATTATACTATACTATAAAAGAAGTTAAACCAAAATCTCAAAAAAATTAACTTTTAGCCAAAAGTTCCGTGAACTGATTTTTTTTTAAAAAAATAAAATTGTGATGGACACATACTTTTCATATGATATTCACGTGTCTTTACCTTTGTAATTATTGGCCAATTTTGTTTCTTTATTAAAGCTTAGCTATTACAACAATTTGTCCTCATCTACCATAATAAATGAATAAATAAAAGGGTGAATATAGCAGAAAAATTTATATTTGGTATGATATTCAATATTTGTTAAAAAAATATATAGTTACACATCGAGAATTATTTTTTTCTATTCCTATTAAAAAAGTCATTTTCCTAATTTGTAAATTCTAAGAAATTATAAAACTGAACTCATATAGCAAAAAGCAGAAGTAATGAATACATCTGTTCGGATTCATTCAAATCCTATGTGAGATTAGTCAAATATATCATATGAGATCGATAAATAAACCACGTAAAATTTTGATAGTGTCATTTTTTTCCTATTCAAATCGATTGAGTTATAAACTAATTAGTTAATGTTGGTATATAAATTAGTTGTTTTATATCATGTTTGTTTTTTGGTGCAGATTTTAATATTAAAAATTAATGTTATATAACATAGTTATAAGTTATATGAAAATTTATATGTTATTTTATATGTAATAGAAGGTAGACCAAGTATAATACAAATATATATATATATAAGAGTAGCTAAAGATAAAAATGCAAATTCCTAAAACTCAATTCTTGTATCTCTATTAGTCGTATAATAATTTTTATATTATATAATATTTTTGAAATAATTCGTATTACTATGTCCCATATAACTAATTCACGTATTACAATCAGAAAAATTAAAATAAGAGGCATGAACTATTTCTTCTAATTTACTTATTTTTCAAATTTGATAAATGTTGGTTGATTATATATGATGATATGAGTACTCATTGTATATTTCACCTATAATTTTTCTGGTCAACATTTAAATTTGGTTTTATCCAAATCTTTTGATTCTTCTCAATTTTTTTTTATGTGTTTGACTGTTGCTGAGCTGTTTCTAGTCAATGTTTTAAATTTGATTCTATTCAAAAATATTTGATTGACCTCAATATTTCTCACTTGACTGATTATTGCTGAGTTGTTTTTGGATATTAAATAAATCTCTTTATAAGGTAATTTTAATGTCCCCAATTTTCCTCTTTTAACATTGGTTTCGCTATAGCATCCGCCACATTATTTACATCAAACCAAATGACCCCTATTATAATCAAGATTAAGCTCCAGTTATTTGAAACTTAAAAATTTAAGTTTTTGAAGTTATGGTATTTAGACATGTATTTTACTTTAAAAAATTAAAGCTTTGTGAGCGAAAAATCTCAAAATCAATTTTGAAACTTGAAAACAAATTTTGAATGATCTAAAATCTAAGGCAAACAGATACTTGAAAATAAAATTTTGAAATATGATTCAAAATTTATGGGCAAATATTAATTAAAGGACAATGGACAATTTCTATTTAAGCATTATTGAAATTACACAGTATGGAATTATGAATTAACAATATAACAAAATTTCATCTCAATAAATCCAAATGTTTTCTTTTCCAAATTTTTATAGAACAACTTTACCTAGCTAGACTACAAATGATGAAATTTGATAAGCCACCTACCCACCCAACAACAACAACAACAATGAACTAAGTTAGGAATTTCGCTAAGAATACCCGAAAATTCATATATAAATATAAAAAGTCATATTTCACCTATATATGCAATATATAGATAAAAAAAAATATTCAGTTGTCCACCATTCGATGTACGCAGCTATCTTTGGTCAATTTACAAAGCATTTTGTTATAAACGAAATCAACTTCGATGAAAGTTCAACTATTTTTGAGAAAAAACAGAAATCGCAATTAAATTCTTCAATTTTTGGTTGATCTGCAGAAGAATTTCCCAAAGAAAATTGTGGGGATGATGAAGTACTTCCATCGAAAAATTCTGAATTTTTGTACTTAGGTATCTGAATTGGTTGATTTTTCAGAAGGTCACTGAGGCTAACATACTTATATTCCACCATTATTTCCTTGGAATTTTTTTTTGGTGAAACTAGAACTTTTATTTTTCTGAAGAGAAAAGAAAAATAGTTTTTGTGCATTGAAAAAATAATATATGGGAGGATATATATAGCACAAAGTACAATAATTATGTAAGATGTTTGTAATATGAGTCTAGATTATGTGACATCTTTTTTTCTTGGGATAATAGTGGATTAATTACTTACTTAATTAATTATAATTTTAAAGGAATCACTCCATACAGATTAACTTCTTTATAAGAATTTAGTTTATCCGAAACATTTGTTACGTACTTTTTTTTATAGTGATGAATATTGTTATACACCTAAAATGTATAACAATTGGCATTTAGATCTTATTGATTGTTATAGACGAAAAATATACATATTTTTTTAAAATTTATGTTGTAGAAAATAATAAATTATTTAATTTTATAATATCAAATGATAGTAATAATTCATTAATACAAAATCTTAAAAGCTTTTTTTGGTTTCCATCCGATATGTACGCACATTGGAGTCCGATTAATTGGAATTTTCGCCGGATAGGGCCCCATTCCACTAAAGGATGTGGTGCAGTGGATGAGACTGCTCCTCAAACCAGAGGTTTCGAGATCGAGCCATGCGTACGGAAAAATTCTTGGTAGGGAGCTACCGGTGTCCGGTACCCACATTGAAGTCTGAATAATCCGAATTCGACCCGGATAGGGCCCCATTCAGGGGGTAATGCTCCCTAAGATTTTTCCATACTCACGGCTCGAATTCGAGACTCCTGATTAAGAAAGGAGTAGTCTCACCTTATAAGCTAATACTATTGATAGGTTGGAATGTTTTGGGGAGAAAGGAAGGCGTAATTCATTTTTTCTCTGGGAACAAATTAAAAAGAAAGTGTGATACGTACATTAGGACAGAGGAAGTAATAGATTGTTTTTATTATTATTGGATAATATATATATATATATATATATATAGTTGAGTAAGATTTTTATAGAGGGGTAATCGTATAAAGAATGTACCATTATAACGATGAACGTTGTTGTTATAGAATGACATTTCTTCACTTTCTATTTCCCCGCATAAGGCAATGAAATGGACTATTCTGATCCTTTCCTCGAAAACGACTCCAAATAAAATGTGTTTGTTATCGTGAAATAACATTATAAAAAAATGGATTTTAACTTGTTATAGAGAGGTGTGGCTGTCATGGCCATAAAACACGATTAATTTCACGTACAATCAATAAACGAGTAAAATCAAATATGATACAACATCCCTACTATGCATGACTAAATTTCTTTTCTATTGATTAAACCTCCCATGAAAAAAGAGTTGTTCGCAGTGTATACTCAGTATATAACCTGTATATAACAAATATACTATCAGCATATAATGTATACACATTGATTATACTAGCTAAAAGTAGTAAAAAAAAATATTTGTTGTTGTGACTTTGTTGGGCTTATTGTGCAAAAATCCCAAAAGTTATTAGAAACTGTTAATGCATTATCAAAAATATGCGGCATATATAATTGGATTTCAAGAAACAATAAGATTAAAAAAGGCATCCCTCCAAAAGAGGGTCACACCCCAAGAAATGTGATGTAAACAACCTACTCTAATGTAAGCATAGATGACTATTTCCGCGTCTCAAACATATGAAGAGACAATAAAATGATAATATACATTCCAATGTGATGCCCACAGTTCCAAAAACCACAATTTGTGTTATTACAGAGTGATAATAATATTAAACTTCTCAAGACTCTAACTGCTACATATTTTATCGGTCGATTTACGCAAATAGCCATTTTAAGGCCTTGTACATAGAAGATGGCATTTTTTTTTGAAATTAGACCAGTGGTCTGAAGTTTAAAATCCAAAACTACTATTCAAACCACAGGTCTAATTATGAAAAAAGTGGCTAACTTTTAAATACAAGGCGACAAAAGTGGCCACCTGGTGTAAATATCACCATTTTATCTTGCAACATAAATGAACTAGTTTACAAGAGCAAGCTTTCGTCTATCTCGATAACTCATTATAGCATTTAAATTCTACACACTGACCATAATATACATGATATGTTAACATAATAGCCGAGGAATTCACAATCTCCGGACCTAAGTTCACGTGCAGCTAAGTTCGTCAGTCACCTAGTTAAGAGTTGCAAGAACAGAAGCTCAGAAAGTCCCAGCATACTCGTGGTGAATCTTAATCACTCTCCTGAAAGAAGGGTGATTGTGTGGCTCCAGAAATGGCAAAATCTAGCTTCTCTGCAGAATTCTTTAGTTGATAAAAATGAGGCACAATGTATATGCTTTGAGCTTCGTTGCTCAGAAACGTCGTGATCCCCTGAGACAATCATACAATTTGTCATTGCAACTACAAGTATGGTATTCTTTCATCCATTTGGAAGAAACCTCAAATCATTTGGTCACAATTTAAAACGGATTGTTTGTTTCCTTATATAGTTATATACAACATACCCAGTGAAATCCCATAAGTGGGGTCTGGAGAGGGTAAGATGTACGCAAACCTTACCACTACCTCATGGAGATGGAGAGACTGTTTCCGAAAGACCCTCCTTATATAGTTATATATATGATAAAAAAGTTTACCATCAATAGCTTCTGGTCGGGAGAGGATCATAGTCGTAAGCATCACCAGCCTTAATAAACCGTCCCTTCACACGCCTTCTGACGTCAGCTCTTGCCTTGCGGGAAACATATCTCACTCGCTTGTCAAATCTATTATATTATAAGAAGACAGTTAAAGAAGGTATTGGTAACCTACCAAATCGAAGAAAACTTCATGAACCATGGTGTACATAAGCTCAATAAACAAGATATCTCAACTAGTTCCAAGGAACCAAAGACATTAAGAGCGGTATCATTTCTCGTTTCAATGTGATACGGTAACACAACTGAACAGAACTAGAGATGCTACTGAGACGTGCATATCAATGATTAGTAAACAAGAACTTACTTCCTTGTCTTCTTTTTTTCCTTGTAGCGCAACACAGCATTGCTCCTGCTAATCGATGGCGATGAAATTTCAGGACATGGAGGACACCATGGTGGCTCGCCCATCAGGAGCATCGGGGAGACTCCACATTCTTGGTGATCTCCAGCACTGCATTCTCCACCAGTTTGGTTGGAAACTGAGAGGCTAGATTGTCTAGCAAAGTAAAGGATAGAATCCGTCTTGCAGCTCATCATGGAATCTGCAGATGCTGCATCGCTACATGTTGGCTGCACTGTATTTACCCACGCAATTGATGATCCCTGGTAAAGCATTAACATATTTAGGTTCATTCATGTTTAGTATGACTGGGGTAACACTTTCCCAGCAAGATCAAAGAATAATAACAGATGACATGATAAAGAGCATCAGAACACAAGAAGACGAATATAGCGATATATACCGCTCACAAACAGAGAGATGTTGGAAGAAAAAGACGGAAAATAGACGTTCTGCACTACAAGAAGGAATCAGTATTTGTTTTGGCATCTAGGACTAGATCACTGAGGGTCTATCGGAATCAACCTCTCTACCAGGCTTCACAAGGTAGGGGTAAGGCTGCGTATACACCACCCTCCCACTACCAACTTGTGAAATTACACTGGATATGTTGTTGTCGAATCTAGTACTAGATCCTGCTAAAGGTTGGTGAAACAAAAAAGATAAGTCATCCAGCAGCAGAAGGAATGTGTCGCAATTAAGAAGTCAGATTACTCGCAAGAAAAATTTACTACTCTTCAACTGTCAAACAAATCTAGATGAAAAATTACAAATTGCCTCTCTACCCCACAGATTGCATACACTCTACCCTCCCGAGACCCCACTTATGGGATCACAGTGGGTATGTTGTTGTTATTGTATTAGTACAGTCTGTGCCAGCTCTGACTATAGAAGTCTGAATATCGTAGTAACTTCCCAGCAGACATTTTCTAAACATCACATTGCCATGTTATTAATTCCAAAAAAAATTAAAAAAATAGCAATGAATAGAATTACATATCTAAGATGGTCCTTCCTACAGATACATTGTGAACCCTTACGTGCTAGTTCAGCAAGTTGTCCATTTTCTGTTTCTCGGCTAACTGACTTCCAACCCCTTTCTCTTACTCCTCTCCCTCTCACAAACTAAATGGATCACCCACACAATAAAAACAGAAAAATACAGCTAAAATGCAATGCATTCTTCAAACACTCTACATAAACAACAAATGGTAGAATTTTTATGACAATATGTAATAATACTCTTCTGTTGTTGCTGTATGTAATAATAACTCTGAAAGTTTTCAAATGCTCTATTGATTTGTCTATGATAAAATAGAGGGAGCGGTTGTTGAAAAAATATAGCAGCAGTAGTCGTCATTCCTGTATGTGTACATATCTACAGGCCCGAAGAAAATTTCAATGTCCATTGATGATTTAAATGTTTAATATTTGTTGAAGCAAATGTCATTTCCTTTTTGTAACTGAGACACAAACCTATCACGTGCTGACACAGTGAATTCATTAAAAACATCAAAACGCAGCATTTGACATCAAAAGTTTCAGAAAAAGAGAGATGTAGTCTAAAACCTGCTACAACATATAGCATAATAGTCCAAGCATTGACCTACCATGATTGAAAACATCCAACAAAATTAGTATTATGTAAAAGGAGTCCGACTATTAATAGTACACGGCTACAATAGATATAAGCTTCCAACTCTCTATACCTGAAATCAGTTGCTGGGACCATCAATCATCAGGAACTTGGAAGGTTTTGGACTACATATATGTTGTAATTGGTGCATCAGTCGCAGGTCCTAAAATTTTAGCTAAACTATAGGAAACTCTCCTCATGCAACATACTACTATTTTTTATTTTTTTTAATAAACCGTGGTGTTTGGTCCAACTTGCACGCACCTCGACTAATTCCACGGAATACCTGCCACCTCTCACCAACAACAAGTACTACATAACTCTGCAAAATACTACTGTTTTTGCTTTCAGCACTGTTTCTAGTTCGTTATACTATTCATTTCAACTGTTCTCCCAAGGCCCAGATCCCGTCCACATGGCTAATACCAGTCCAATAAAGGCTGAAAAGCTAGAAGCTATATCCAACGGGTACTATTAATGTCGATTGCGTAAGTGGGAATTGATCCATTTAAGTTGCAAATACCAATCAAGTGACAAATATCAAAACTAGCAGAAAACTCAAAAGAATCTATCTACCTCTTATCTCTATATTGTATATTTTCCAGCTAAATTTATGATAATTCAGCTACCAGAACCACATTCTGTTCGGGTATTGATCACGCTATTCAGAAGTTTCAGTCCTTCCATCCCAGATCAATTTCTTTCACTTCAACCTAACATTGACAGTCGATACTCCAAGTTTATTGGGAATATCCCAATGGTGTAATGCCTTTGACAACTCACAAGACAACCAAGATCTTCAACTTGGCTCCTAAAGGTAATTTACGGCTACCAGTCATACAATAAAACAATATGGCTTTTTGCCACTGGGTGACTAGGGATGAGACCAGACCGACCATTGTATGGACACACCAGTGATTAGACTAGTACTCTCCCCCTTCAAGAAATCTATAAAATGGTTCATGCTATAAATTAATGAAGACTGGTCGTCCCCAGCCCCTGAAAGTTCATTGTGCCATTCTCTCTTTCCTTTTGGTCGCAAACAAAAGAAGGCGCAAACTAAAAAACTACAATAGAACATTACACATTTTGTGGACATCCTTCCACATGAAGAGAAATGTTTTTGCTAAGTAGTGTAAACTGTCAATGAAGAGAAATGATTATACTAACCAGAGATGAGGAGAGAAAAAGTCAAGTAATTCATAAGTTCTTGATCTAGCTAAAAGTAATAGGTGATGGCATGCCATCCCTGTAAAAAAACTAATAGTCAATGAAAAGTATATGGCAGTTGAAGTATATGCAGGAGAAACAGTGTTAACGTGATATAGTTAATCCGCAGACCCACCTCGGCAGCATTGGCACCCCGGCAGCTGGAGTCGGCACCTTTTATGTCCTTCATTCCAAAGAAGCAATCAAGATTTTCATTCTCAAATAGCTCATCCGGATAATTGAGAGAATCACCAAATAGCTCTTCATAATTCTCAATACTCAAGTCCACCGCATCCATAATGAGATTATCACAATAAGGATCCTCCTCAAATAAACTAGAGCCTTTTGCTTCCATATAGCAACCCTGAAAGTTAATAAAGATAATAGCTCATGAAAATTCTCAAAAGTGCCAAAAGGAGAGACAATCATGCTTCAAGAACAGACATTTTTAGTCAACCACTTCCCTCCTTCCCCCCACCCCACCAAGCCGTCGGGAATCAGGAGCAGAGTTGCTAAGACTGCTTATATGGCAAAGTGATATATGAGGCAGGATACTAGGATGTAAATGCAATCAAATGCTAAATAAAGCATATGGAGTTCTTCTGAAGATAGAAGAGAACATCGGAAATTAGAGTTTATCTTTCCTCAATCATTTCGACACTCTTAGAACTCTAACTAATTTCTTGTGTAGTGTAACAAAAGAACAGTGCACTGCCAAATCCAAAATGAAGTTTTCAGGGCATCCCTGAAGAATAATCGTTGCAAAACAACCTCGGGCTTTAGGATCCAGCAGCGCAACACTAACAAAGAGTAGGGGGGGGGGGGGGGTTATATCAACAGTCAATTGTCATAGTTTCATCAAGGACACGACACTAATGTCTTCTAGAAACATGGGAATCAGTTCCACAAAGTTCCATTCATTATCAAAAAATAAAAATAAATCAGGCAGCATTTATTCACTTCTACCAAAAGCATCGCTGAAAACTTAGATTACCTTCGACGAAGATCCAATTGGCGGTTCCACATTATGCAGTTTGTTGTCAAAAGTAGGCATAGACGATTCCATTAAAAAGTTCGATTTGTCTGAAATATTCATGTCATTCTCTTCGACTGCCGCACATTCATTTAGTGAGTTGTCCTTCCCTTGAGGACCTTGACCATCCCTAAGGAGGTTATCATTGATGCTCATTGAACCCATTCTCTGTTCACAAGTATCACCAATTGAAGGGTCATCTAATAGAAATGACCAGATATTAGAAAGTTCAGCAGCGGAAGGACATCCCGTATAACAACTAAGTGCTTGCCTCTTGTGCATTGATGAACCTGAACTAGAACTAGCATGACCTGACCAATCACAGTTCTGGCAAAGAGATGTTCTCTCCTCAACACATCTAACAACAGCTGGTTGTGAATTACATCTTTCACATATAAGCGTCCTGGAATGACGTTGCGAAAGGGCATTTGCAGAATGGACATTTCGATCACACGACAAACATAAGCAAGCTGCATCAGACCGGCAATATACAATTGATCTTTGCTCTCCACAGTATTCACATATATAACCCATAATTTCTTTTTTCCCGATTATTCTAGACCAGAATCAATCTACTGATCTTTAGCCTTCAAGCAGAAAGTTTACAACTTTACGTGACAGAAGATGATTTGCTCAACTGATTTCGTTCTCTTCTGCAAGAAGGAACAAGAATCTGCATTATCAAAAACTAATGAGTAAAAAAGATGCAATTTTTAGTACAGTACAACTCTATCCTTCATATTCAAATATCTTTTCCCCACCAAAATAAGAAAATTCAACTTCTTTCATGAATTCAAGAATTCAAATTGGGATCTTGGTCAGTAAAATAATACTTTTAAATACAACTTAAAAGAGAATGGAAAAAGAAAAATCAACTATGCTACTTTTGTCAATAAAGGAAAAAAGTGCTACAAACTAGTTGAGAATCAAGCATCCAGACAAACAGTGCAGAACTTTCAGAGTCACAACTTTCTTTCTTTCTGAGCATCATTATTATCTACCACAAAAAACAAAAAAAATGACATTTTTTTTACTTATTAAATTATCTTAAGCTAGAGAGGATAGCAATTTTAACAAGAAGGGAAAAAGAATCATCAAAAACAAAGAGATAGAGCTCAAGACAAAGCATAGAGAAAGATCTAAACAATAGAAGTTTGAGAAACTTCAAAAGTATCAACAACCCAAACACAGATTCAAGAAAAGCAACCTCAAAGAACTCAAAAAAAAAATAATTTTTTTACAAATCATTCAAGAAACAGAACCCCATGTCAAAAGTAGGACTTGCAAGCAAATATTAAACAATGGAAGTTTGAAAAACTTCAAAATTATCATCAACAACACAAACAGATCAAACAAGAAACACCAACACAGATTCAAGAAAAGCAATCTCAAATGAACTCACAAAAAAAAAACCAAAAAAATCAGAACTTTACAAAACATTCAAGAAAGTAACTAACTTTACCTGATATAACCTTGAAGCTGAGCAAAAAAAAAAAAATCAACACAACAAAAGGGAAACAAGTACAGATAACCCCTTTTACAGCAGCTTTTTTTTTCTTTTCCAAAGGTAGAAGAAAACCCCAATCAAGAACTATGCCTTTCCAAAATATCTTTCTCTATTTGTGTGTGGGGGAGTTGATTTTGGAAGTCTCTTTTTTTTTGTATGTATAGACTGATGAACTGTTGAGTCGTGATAATATCTACAAATAAAACAATATTAAAGTTGATAAAAAAGTGCAAGAGAGAGAAAAGGAAAGAGGGGTATCTTGTGGGTCCTTGTCCTTTTCATAAAAAGAAAAAGTTAGGCCCTCTCACCACCCCTCTACCCGCCCTCTCCACTCCCATTTGGTGGAAAAGTGTGTGATGTGGCACCCTGTCTTTCCTTGATATTTTTTTAGTTTTGAAAAAAATAAAGTTAAAAGCATTTTTGGCAGATCTTCTTATGAGTAATTTAGATATTTTTAGAGAAAGATCTTCTTATGAGGAACTTGGATATTTTAGAGGAAAGTATTTTGAAATATCTCTTTATGATCAATTATAAATTAAAAATAACACAAATAAAAATTGTTGTAGAATGATAAATATTTATTTATTTTTAATTATAGGTTTTAGATTTGAGTTCGCTTTTGTCAGACAGCATTTTACTCTTTATTGTAGGTCTTTTCGGCGCGAATCCGTATTTAGACAGACTCTAATATGGATATTGAATATCGGATGAAAATTCAAAAAATAGAACATAATTTTTTTTTCAAATTTTTTATATATAAAATTATCAAATTTTCAATAGGTGTAAAAATGCTATAAGAGCCCGTTTGGATTGGCTTATAAGTTACTTATAATTTGTTTTTAGCTTTTTTGAGTGTTTGGCTAGCCAACATAAAGTAATTTTGTGCTTAAAATAGGCTCTAATAAATAGTTGAGTTTGTTTAGATAGACTTATTTTAAGCAGCTTATAAGTTGAAAACAGCTTATAAGTTAAAAAAAATAATTGGGTTGCACCTGCTTTTTTTTTTAACTTGTAAGCAATTTTCAACTTCTAAGTTACTTAAAATAAGTTCATCCAAACAGGCTCTAAAACTAATAAGGGTTATTCAAACTAATGCCCATATCTGGATGTTGTATTCGACTTTTGCCCGTGAAATATGTGATTTTCTTGTTTTTGTGGTTCAATACTTTTAAGTAATCACAAAATTGGATGAAAATATCTCTGATGCAAAATAATACCTTTTCACAAGATATAAATTTATATTTTATGGTATAATATCTCACGAATTATGTTGTTAATGACATAACAAGTTATGTCTTATTGCATAGCTTGGTTTCTATGGAACTTACAGCAAATGAGGCAAAGTTCAGTTTTTAAATCCACAAATTATGACGTAAAAGACATAATTTAATTCCTACAAAAACTTATTTCAAGTGAGACAAAAGTTCAATTTTAAAATCCACAAATTATATTGCAAGAGACATAACTTAATTTCTACAAAGTTTAAGTCAAGCGAGACAAAAATTTAATTTCAGTGTTCACAAATTATGTCGCAAAGACATAATTTAATTTCGACCGAACTTATGTCAAGCGAGACAAAAGTTCTCTAAACTTATGTGTACTAGCTAAGTATTATAAATACTTGCTTTTGGTCATATATTTGTGTATCTAATTCTATAGGTGTTATTTTCATCAGAAAATTATGAAGAAATCACCTATTAATATTATTGTCCTTCAGGATTGCTCAATGGTTTGAATGGTGGTTATCCACACAGATGAACCAGGATCGACCCCCCCCCCCCCCTCCTCAATGTTTTCTGAGTTGAGCCTGTCGCATAGAGCTTATCTAGTGCGGTTTATATTCTTGTGTGGTTTGCAGGCTATTAAACAATGGAAGATTTACCTAGTGCACACAAAATGCTCTCTCGAAGGACAGAGGCTGTGACAGAAATTATAAAGACTGTGGATTACCCTTGGAGTTCCAAAAAAAAATCATCTTTCAAAAAATTTGAACTTAAAACCTTATAAATTTCAATTTGATTCATTAATTACATGTCACACCCTTCATGTAGTTGACTTTAAATATTTTAAAGTAGTTTTTAATTACCAATTGTATAAGAATATTCAAACGAATTTAAATTATTCTCTATGCTAAGATTATGTAATCACTTATATATTTGTTTTAGCCGCTTAACCAATCAAATGAATCCCCATGATCTCCATTATGTCAAATTATCATTATTATTATTAATATTATTATTATTATTTTCTTTTTACCAAACTAATCCTTTCAAATATCCCATCGATTTCAATTTAATTATCCCATTTGAATTTAATATAAAGTTTAAAAAATAAATAATAAGTTTGAATTTTATGATCTCAAATTAAAGATATGTAAAATTGTACCAAAATATTTTTTAATTATTTAATCTTCGTATAAAAAAATAAAATAAAAAATAAATAAATATATCAAAATATCTTTTAATCTTTCGAAATTTCATTTATTAAGCGATCCTTCCTCTCACCCCACATCCATTTTTTTGAAATGAAGCCCCTAGTAACATATTACAGAGATATTATCTAGCTATTCTTTCTTTTAATAAATGCTTAACTAGTCATATGAAGTAACTTTTTCAAAATGAAATAGGTTAATTAAGAGGCTAGACAAATTATATTTTCACGAGCTAATTTTATTGCATTTTACAAAATTGAAAAGTGAAAGCCAATTTCTCAATTACTAGAAATTATGCACCTTTTTTTTTTGACTATAGACAATGCAAGTACAATACTACAATGTGAATGGGTTGAACTATAGCAACAATTGTAGAAGGAAAAAGGGTACGTAATAATAGATGTTGCAAAAATTCTATTATTAATTAAATACTACTATAAAACTAGTGATTGTACAAATTGTAATTTATAGAAAATGTTCTTTTTTTTCTTTTTCAGATAAGATATTTGAAGTAGTCCAATTAAATGGATGAGAATTGAAACAAACAAAAAAGGTACACCTTCTCTATTAAGCAAAAAAAATGTCACCATCTTCCTTCTCTCAATGTAATACTTTGTACATTTTAATTTATTTGTCTAATTTTATTTTGATATAAAATTTAAGATCTAATGATTTTATATTAAAAATATGTCAAATATATTAAAATGTCGTTTCATCTTATGATTTTAAATATGTTGTGTCAAAAATTAAAATTAAAAAGTTATTAAAAAGAGAAAGAGACATTTTTTTTAAATAGATCAAAAAAAGATAGTAGAATGAACAAATTGAAATGGAGAAAGTATTTCTTTTCCTTTTTTGGTTTGGGAAAATATTTAAATTTATTTTCTTATTATTCAAAATTGAGCAATTTTAATTATCATTTTTTTTTTCTCTTGATGCATACTAACTCCTGAAAAATGTCAGATTTTATATGAAAAAACATAAATTACATCTTGTAAAGTTAAGATCAACAAAAATATCCACGCAATCTAACTCAAAATGGGCATTTTAAATCAGATTTGAGCTTAGGAATCAAAGTTACGCAAAAGAGTTATGCGAATCGAAAGATTGTTCGTGGATTAGCCTAGTTAGGAACTTAAATAGAAGAGTAAACCCTAAAAAGTAATTAGGTAAGGCCTAAAGTCTGTACTTTGCCATATACGTGGGTTCGATCCTCCAAAGCCTGTTAAAGCTCTCTTGAATCTGCTAAACGCCAAAAAGAGTCGACCACATGTATGTTAGGAGTCTCAATCACTTAAATCAAAATAAAACGAGCACCTAATCAAGACTAAAGGGAATGAGATTATGGTATAAAAAAAATTATTGTCCCAGTAAGAGATATAACATTTTTTATCATTTAATAATTTCTTAGTTATATTTTTCCACTGTGTCAAATTAAATTATGTGAACTTGTGTTATATGCCAAATTAATAAGGAAAGGGTAGACAAGTCATTTCATGTAAATAAGAAGGGCATATTAGTCATTGATCGAAGAAAGATTAGTTACATGGTTAGTAGGTATAAGTTTAGGGAATTCTTGTATTGCTCATTCTTTGATGAGAAAAAATATATTTCATAAGTGGGGTATATAGAATGTGGTAAGTATGTAATTTTATTCCTATCTTATGGGCGTATAATGATTGTGTTCGATAAACTCTCGATTCAAGTAAAAAAATATTAAAAAATAAATATAACTGTAATAAAAAAATCATGTTGAAAATAACGGCAGTAAGTATTAAAAAAGACAGTCCGATGCACTAAAACTTTCACTATACGCGGGGTCCGGGGAAGGGCAGTGAGTATTATGGCAAGAATAATCAATGGATTAATCCTAAAATTAAAGTGGATGATGTTAGTGTTAATAAATGTACTTAATTAACAATCCAAAGTGCTAATCTATGGTGTTTTATTGTTTGGGATAAGGTATTTTAAGTATTTAATGAAGTGGTCCACTTAAGGAAACAATGACTTAGACTTGTGAGTGAGATTGCTTCCAATGAGGTCCTCTGATCCAATTACCATTGAGGCCTTGTGTCATCACAAAATATCATGGGACAATTCCATTTTGAATCACAAGGGCAACAACTAAAATAATACTAGTAGTAACTTTTTTATTTTGTCTTAAACTATTTACCAAAAAAATAATCCAGCTCAATCTATTTAGACTTAATGGACCAGCACTCCATATTATTTACACGCTTACCCTACTTTCTTCTATCTTATTTCAACCATGATGTCAGCATTACTACTACATAATCCTCCACGATACTCCGTCGGTATATCGATATCATATATGACTGAGTTTAATCCTCTATGATACTCTATCGGTATATTGATATCCTATCGATGTTATATAAGATATAACTTTTTTTTAAGAAATAAATAAAAAATAATTAAGAGAAAAGTATTAAACTCACAGTTTTATTTATTAAACTCTAAATTAGTAGAAAATATTTTTTTATATATTTTTTTCTCACTTTACAATTTTTTAAAAAAATTGTATCTATGTTCTTAAACTGTTTTTAAATTAAAATATTGAAGAATTGAACATATCACAATTATACCATGACAGTATGTACATATATCGTAATGGTATCATGGATGATTGAGTAATTTCATCGAAGAACTGAAGCAGACCTCAATGAAAATACTGTTCAATTACTTTTTAATACCACCGGAGTATACTTTGATGGTATCAAGGAGGAAAAACAATCCTTCAATGAAGACATTTCTCAATTACTCTTTGATACCATCAAAGTATATTCATATACTGAAATATACTGTGATGATATCAAAGAGGAAAAATATGATAAACGTTGATATCAGCATAACATCAGCGTGCGAATAAAAATAAATATATGTTATTTTAAAATAAAAAAAAGTATGAAAGTAATGTCCATTTAAATGCTCTTCTCCTAGGGCTGTACATGACAAACCGATAAACCGCACCAAACCGACAAACCGAACCAAACCGGAAAAAAAACCCGACTAGTGGTTTGGTTTGACTTGGTTTGGTGTTTGAAAAAAAAACCCGACCATTATAGGCCTGGTTTGGTTTTAACTAAAAAAAGTCAAACCGAACCCAAACCGACCCGATTATAGATATACTACTTTTAAATTATGTTATACATAAAAATATTTATTAAAATGTAATTTATAAATATTTTTTAATTTTTTTTCTTAATTTTTGTTTTATTTCTTACATTTAGATTTGGACTTGAGTAGCCCATCTAAATAATATACAAAAAAACTTATCTTATAAAGTTATATTATAAGTTAAAACTTCAAACAGTGTTGTGCCTCCATCTTATATGTTGATATTTTGTACTAGAACTCTTTTTAAGAAACACTGCTCTGTGCTTTTTATTAGATACTATGAGAAATCCGAAAAAATCCAAAGAAATCCAAAAAACCCGAGAAACCCGAAAAAACCCGAAAAATCCGAGAAAAATTGATATCGAAAAACCCGAATTTTATTGGTTTGGTTTGCTTTATAGATTTAATAACCTGACACAAATGATTTGGTTTGATTTGTGAAAAATCCGAACCAACCCGATCCATGTACACCGCCTATCTTCTCCAATCCATTAGATTGTTTAACAGACTATTGGATTGTTTCATACATTTTGCTGGCCCAACTACCTTTTCAGGACTCTAGCCCAATATAATGTTCAGAAATGGGCTTGTTCACAACAAGAGAATATGAAGAAGAAGCCGGATTGGATCGATTTTAAAATAAAATCAAAATTAATTAATTAATTATTTTTTTATTTATTAAAATTAAATTAAATCAAATATAATTCATAATTATCGTGATATTTAAATAAAATGAAATAACTTTTCATTATAAAAAATAAATTTAATAAGTTTTAATACAATAAATTTAAGAGAAAACACTACTAATAGATCAGTTCTTTCTCACTGAAAAATGTTCAACGACTATTTTTATAAATATTTTAATTGAGTATGAAAAATTTAGGAAGTTTGCTACTATTTCAGTGAGATTCTGTTTTTCACAATGCAATTTTTCAATAAGTTGAATCGATAAAAAATGAGTAGAAAAAGATTATGTTCTATACACAAATTTTGCATAGATTCACGATGGGAAAAACTGTTGTTTTTAAATATAAAGGGTTAAAAATACTTCTCAATTATTAAAAATATATCAAATTTACTCTCAATTATGTTTTTGGATTAAAAAAATATTCTTATCGATAAATTTTAATTAAAAAATACACTTAAATAATTTAAATGTACCAAAATTACCCTTCTGAAGGGAAAATGAGACAATTGAGTGGCACCCATAGCTAGAAGTAAGTAGGACTTTCCGGTGTAAATTCAAATTTTATCGGACTCCGAAAACAATAAAAATAAAAAATAAAAAAAAGAAGAAAAACAAAGCCTAAAAACATCAGATCCCCCACATTCTGTTACTGCCATAGCCAAAATCTCAGAAAAAAAGAGAGAAGAATTTCCAATTTCAGAAGAAACGAAGAGCAATAATTATGCATAAAACAGCACAATCTTGGTTTACTGGAGGACCAAGTAACAATCTGGAAAAGACCCTATCGTCTCTGTTAGCTGATTGGAATGCTTACGCTGCTAACCAAGATGAGGGTTCATCATCTGATCTTGGGTTTGATCTTGAAGCTGCTGTTAGAACGGCTAATGAAAAAGTATCCGGCACATTTAATGTGTAAGTGTGTAATTTTGTTATTAGCTGAAAATGGAAATGAAATTGAAGATATTTTGATGAAAATCCAGTTCAATTTTCGATGTTTTTGGGGCGTTATGATGTTTTCTTGAAGAATTGGCTATTAATATAAATGACATTCAAATATTTGGATGAAAACCCAGTTCAATTTTCGATTTTTTTGAGGTGTTATGATGTTTGATTGAATGGGGGCAGCTAAAGTTTCAATTTTGAACTTGTCATACCTAATACAAAGCAAATGAAAGTGCTCTAATAACTTTCAATTAATTTTGCTTTTCCAATTCTGCAACCCCATTTTGCTGTGGGTGCGACATTTGAGACTCAATACCTTGTCGAGGTAAGTGTGTGTGTGAGAGAGAGAACAAGGATGATAACAATACCAACAACTCAGAGCAACCTTTAACGAATGCTACTTGTAGTGTGATTTAATTGAATCCTAAAGATAGAGTTGTTATTTATTCTTTCGTTTGCTCGTGGAAGAGACTTCAATTATGTTCAAGAAATGTCTTGATGTGTCTCTAAGCCAAGAAAGTTTTATTTTGGATTTCTTATATTGTTATCGTATTTGTTCTAACGGTTTGAAGATAGCTGTCTCTATGGATTCTACATCAATAATGAATGGTGTTCCATCTTTGCCCAATAATTTTAAAATATGTGATGGCAAAGACTTTTCTAGATGATGTGAAAGGATTAATTCTTCTTACGACTTATAGAAGTTGGCATATGTTCTTGAACAATCTTGTCCTAAAGCCCCCCATTTTGCGTTAACTACTAATGCGATTACTTTGATTAGAGAACAGATTGCTAAATGACAAAGGTGATGATTATTTATGCAAGACTTATATTCTTGGAGGAATGTCGAACAACTATTATGATTATTATTATATCAATCAGGGTGAGGTGGGGTGTGTCTATTATCGAGAACCAATTTGTATTCATGCTAGGGCGTTTAACTAAAAAAGCTATTCATCTTGTAAGGAGTTTTGTGGAGTGGTATAGGGAGAGGAAGAGGGACTTACATATAATGTTCATTGACGTAGAAGAAGCATACGACAAAGTCCTCAGGGAGTCCTATGGAGATGTTTGGAGGCTAAAACTATACCTGTAGCTTACATTAGGGGATTAAAGACATGTCCGATGGAACCAAGACCTGAGTGAGGATAGTTAGAGGAGACTTGGTGATAGATGAACTGACACGTCATATCCAAGGGGAAGTGCCATGGTATATGCTATTTTTATATGACATAATATTGATTAGCGAGACACGCGATGGAGTTAACAACCAGAAACAAATTTATTGGCAAAAATTAGGGCATATGAACTCGTGGTTTCTCCGTAAAACTAGGTATTTATGTATATATTTTTTAAAATTTGTATAATACTATCTACTAACATCCACGCTACAAGAACACTAAATGATGCACCTGGTTGAAGGTTGAGTTTTTTACTTGGAGGACTAGGGATCAATTCCCACTAAACACATTTTTTCTTTTTATAATGGTGCATCCTTGTTCTAGAAATTCTAGATTCAGCACTGTTAACAATAGGTTGGAGGTTTGGAGATAGACCCTGGAGTCTAAAGGATTTAGGTTGAGTAGGACTAAGACAAAGTACTTGGAGTGCAAATTCAGTGATTTAACTCATATGGAAGATGTGAAAGTGAAGATTGAAGCACAAGTCATCTCCAAGAGAGAGAGTTTCAAGTATCTTGGGTCAATAATCCAAGAAAATATAGAGATTGATGATGATATTACTATCGTATTGGAGTGGTGTCGATGAAAAGAGGCTTACATCCGATGTCTTATGTGATAAGAATGTAACACTACAACTTAAAGGTAAATTTTATGAAGTGATTGTCAGACCAAGTATGTTGTATGGGGTGGAGTGTTGGCCGATCAAGAACTCACACATCGAGAAGATGAAGGTAGCAGAAATGAGGATGTTGAGATGGATGTGTAGACATACTAGAAGCGATAGGATTTGGAACGGAGATATTTAGGATAAAGTAAGAGTGGCCTTCGTGATGGACAAGATTAGGGAGGCGAGACTAAGATCGTTCGAGCATGTGAAGAGGAAATGCACAGATGACCTAGTGAGAAGGTGTCAGAGGTTGGATATGGTGGATATGAGAGGTTAGGTATGGTGGGTATGAGAAGATGTAGAGGTAGGCAAAAGAAATATTGGGGAGATGTGATAAACAAGACATGACACACTTGCAACTTATTGAGGACATAACCTTAGATAAGAGGATTTGGGGGTTGAGGATTAGGGTAGAAGGTTAGTAGGTAGTCGAGTGTTTTCTAGTTTCCCTTATCACTTATGTATTATTACTTTCCTACTATCTTATTCTTCATTTTTATTACTACCTATTATTTTCTGATCGTATTATTTTAATGTTGCTATTGCTCTCTTCTACATTATTTCCAACATGACTTCTTCACTACTATACTTTCTTTTCATACTTAATTTTGATTTGCTTTACTTGAACCGAGGGTCTATAAAGAACAACCTCTCTACCTACACAACATAGGGGTTCCCTTTCCAGACTATCAAGGATTTCAAAGATCTTTCATACTGTGCCCAATCCCGAAATTGGTTCTATACATATGACCAGCAACTAGAAAAGGAACAAGTTATATTTCTACAATTTTCAATAAATATAAAATCAAACTCGAATACTCAATCATGAATAAATACAGGCAAATACCCTCTCCTTCTTTTTCGATAATGTAAACAAAAAAGTCTATGTCTACACAACATAGGGGTAAGGTTGTGTACACACCAACCTCCCCAGACCCCACTTGTGTGATACACCGGATATGTTGTAGTTGTTGTAATATTATATCAAGTGCAAGCTAAAGAGATTTGAGATACTCTTCAAACTATTTATTTGGCAGAAGAGGCGAGTTCAAGAAAATTTCTCATTCCAAACTATAAGGAGTTCAAAATGGTTGATGACAAGTCAATCACTGAACACGTGCAAGAATTCCAACTTATAACTCCTAAAATTTCTGATTTCTAGAATTGTTGTCGATAATATAACTTCAACATGTGAAGTCCGGATTTAATTTAGCATATTCTTTGTCTAAAGGGCTAGGCAAAGTATTAATGGTGGAAACCTGTACAGGTATGAAGTTGTACTTTATGGGAACCCTATCTAATGATGTAATCTTGGATTCAAAGCTTAAAAAAGTAAATTTAACAAATTCAGAAGCACATCAATAAATTTCCATTTCTTAAAGAGTGAGTAGATATGTACATAAGTTGAGATTCCGTTCTCTTAATAAATCTCGGAACACTCTTGATAGATTTACTGACACCTTACTGTAAAGAAGGATGAGATTAAATTTTCTTACTGAATTCATAGACTGTTTGGTCGGAGTATGCAAAATCATTGTTGAATTTATTGCGCTAAGTGCGAAGTGGTGACCTGTTCAATAAGTGTTAACTGAAATATCTGAAAGTACTTAGATAAAAGGATTCAGGACACATGATGTAAGGTGCCAAAGAATTTTGATTTTCGCTGGAGCATAGTAATGTGTGTGGGGTATTATGTACTTCATTCAATGAATTTCTTAGTTCAAGATTCCTTCACATAGTAATCTATGATGTGGAAAGTCTTCACTAGCTAATGGAGCAAGTCTCTCCCATTTAGTTTGCAAATATTTCGTTTTCACAAATTTATTTAAAAACATAGATAGGAGTAAGATTGTGATACGTTCACGGAAGAAATCCCTCTGCAGACAACAATTTATCAAATAGTTATGACTTATATCAGTCTAGGATAAATAGGAGGGTTGTTTAGTTGATGATTAGGGTGAAATACTCAAACAATGATTAATCAGATTAATGGGCCAAAATAGAGCGGAATGGTACAGAGGATTCGTATAGCCGTCTTCAACTAGTTTGGGATTCAGCTGTCGTGACATATTTGATTGATTTATATTAGTTCAACTTGTAATGATGTTTGCTGGATGTATTCACTCGTAAGATTTCCCACTCAGTTGATGTTGTATCAGTTTTCCGAATTTAGGACCTTGGCGTGTCTGTGATTGAACTTATGTGAACTCTGAGATTGTTAATTGCCTGGGATATTTCATAATTGACTTCCATGGACCTAGTAGTTTGATAATTTGGGCAAAGCATTGGTGGAATATTCATGCGTCAGCTAGTACCCATGTGCTAGAAGTAATGAATTTGGTTTTCTTGAGTGTTCCAATCTAATTAAAGTAGGTGAATCTGCCAGGAGTTTAGGTTTTATTGCTCACTTGCTAATGATATTTGTTAACTTTCCCTTTTTCTGCACAGGGTTTCTAAAGGAGTAAGAGATTTACCAGGCAGCTTCCAATCTGCAACCAGCAATGTTCCTTCTGGGAAGTCCCTTATGTACTTTGGCTTATTTATTGCAGCTGGTGTTTTCTTCATCTTCATTGCATTCACTATGTTCCTCCCTGTCATGGTGCTGATGCCTCAGAAATTTGCTATCTGTTTCACAATTGGTTGTGCATTCATTATTGGCTCGTTCTTTGCCCTCAAAGGCCCAAAGAATCAGCTTACGCACATGACATCAAAGGAGGTACTTAGTCATCCCCAGTCTTGGTTTTGCCATCTTAAATGTCTAACTTGTTGGTTTGTCAAAATAGATAAAACTCATAAAAACACCTTTTCCGTCCATTGTAATAGCTCAATTTGCAATCTCATTATTCTTCTTTCGTTTCCAGAGGCTTCCTTTTACATCGCTTTTTATCGGCAGCATGGTAGGGACCATTTACGTCTCTATGGTGCTTCACAGTTACATTCTTTCTGTGCTCTTCTCAGTGATACAGGTATTGAATTCCTGGGCCCTTATTCTTTCATTTTAATGCAATGCTATTTTTATTTACCTAATAATTTGGCCATGATAAATTCTTTTGTTAGCCTCTATAGATGGGAAATGCGACAAACACTTTTAAGCTTGCTAGTTAATTTTTCCAGGGCACATAGCCCGGAAAAAACAAAAAGGTTCTAGGTCAAATAATATGCTACTATGACCTTTCCAACTTATCAAGCCTTCGCTTATCAAAAGTTTTATTCCGAACCATTGTTTTGTTTTGTCTTTAGTAGTCATTTTGCCATTTTTTTCTTGGGCAAGTGCATTCATGTCTGAAGCTACATTTTCTAGCCACTTCATGGGGTATCTACTCTTTCAACTAGAAATTAGTCTTGTTTTCCCTTTATTCATGAGCTATACTATATGGTCTTTGATTTCTCGAATGTCTTCTGTTTGGGCACCAAACAGTTGAAGCTTGGGCAATGTCATTTGCGGTTGGTTTATTTTACTTTTCACCACCCTGAATCTCTGAAGTTTGCTATCTCCTAGTTTTATGTCCTAGTCCATATTGCATAATTCTTTTAGCTTTCTTGACCTTATTTGGTGATTAAAAGAAAGTGTTTTGTCTACGTTCCACGGTAAACACAAAGTCTTTGCTTACATTGTCTGCATGCATGGAGTAATTATTCTGTTTCAAAATGACACAAGGGACGTGTTAAGAGTATCTGAATAAAAGAGTTTACAGTATCATGGGACATGGCGTCTTGCCTGAATATATGCATGGATTTTAGGCTGTCAAATTATGTTCTGTACTACAAGGAAATTTTTATACTGGAGTTTGTCCTTTTACGGAATAAATTTCGGAAGCCATGAGTCAATTTAGTTTAATAAGTATGAATCTCAGCAGGGGCCCATCAGCCCCATCTTTGAAAAGAGGAGAAAAATATGCAACTTGCTTGCACTTGCAGCTTTTAAAGGGATCTTTCCTTCCTTCTCTACCTACTTCTCAATACCCTCTGCCCTAGAAGGTAAGGAAAAAGCAAGAGTGAAATTACGAGCTAAAAGCAGGTATGATGCCTCTCTTATAAGAGAACATGATACCATCCTCCACTTTTGGCGCACTTGTTTGATGAGCTATGCCTAAGCCCCACCATATAAGTCCAACGCTAGCCTGAGACCTAAAAAACACTTGAGCTTGTTACCTTCTTGTTCACCTTTCCTTTTCTTTACTTATTTTCTGTATCGAATGATTGGCTCAATAGCTTTCTAGCTTCAATTTGAAAAGGAGCTAATGAAAACTCAGGAGCTTCACTCCGTGCTATTAAGCCAGAAGGGTGGTTGCTTCTAGGCAAGCTGCAAACCTCTTGGCTGTACCCCTCCCTTCTTTATCACTGAGCGAGCGGTCATTTAGGGGCTTTAGCTGGTGGTGATCCAGGCTCTTTCACTCTCGACGTTTTTCTTAGAAGGAGGTAACTACCTATAGATTTGTATGCAAGTGCACAATAGTAATAAAGAGAAAGCTGACATCCAATCAAGGAAGAATCACTTCAGACATATAGACTAAGCTCTCCCCTTGTCTCTCTTCTTTAGCTAATTATGAAGCCCAACCTTAGTAGAAGTGGGTAGCGGCACTGCGTGGACGGTCTATCTGCCCTTAAATGGTATTACCAGCTATTCTGGAGGAGCTGTTAAGCTATTGGACATCAATGGTATCAGAGTACACCTTATCAAGAGGGTGATTAAAGTGCAACGAAATGCCTTAAAGTTGAATGTTGTTCGTGAAACATCTGGCTACTTGGCTTCGCTGCTTGCTGAGGTTTAGGAGAGCCTTGTCCTTCCTCCCCCGTTTTTTTCCGATTCCTTCTTTTTGTTCTATTTAGGTGAAACAATGGTATCAGAGTACACCTCATCACGAGGGTGATTAAAGTGCAATGAAATGCCTTAAAGTTGAATGTTGTTCGTGAAACATCTGGCTACTTGGCTTCGCTGCTTGCTGAGGACTGAGGATTAGGAGAGCGTTGTCCTTCCTCCCCTGTTTCTTTTCCGATTCCTTCTTTTCATTCTATTTAGGTGAAACAATATGAACTCTTGACAGAATATAAAACAGGACCACATGCCTCTGTAAACACCTCAACGAACTCATGTGAACACTCCTCAGCCTGAGGTTACTTGATTTCAAACTCAACCAAAAAAAACCTTGAGTCATCAACAAGAAGAACTTGAGTCAAGTGATCAACCGTGTTTTATAATCTTTATTAGTGGCCAACGGGTGTGCAACGCGTAGGAATCAAACACTTCGGGCCAAATCCCGAATATAGCTAAAAAGTGCTGTTTGACCAGGCCAATGATTAGGTTTACTGATAAATTGTAAATATGATGCATATTAAACTGCCCAAATCAGATTCCGGTTGAAAACAAATGTAGATACAGGTTAACATTTTCCCAACTTGTTTAGGACCTGACTTAATTCTCACTCCCGGTGTCCCAATATATGGAATGCACTTTGCTGGGCATGAAGTTTAAAAAAGAAAAAAAAGCTTTAAAACTTGTAGTCTGGGACAAGCCATAGATACTTGCGTCCTACAAATTATCTTATTATAGAAATATATCATTCTTTTTGGGACGAACAAAAAAGGAAAGGACATCAATTGAGCTTTATCATAATTCTACTAAAGTTTAGCAAATGAGCAAGAAACGGCAAGTGTGACTGTTAATGAATTCTTGCTTTGATAGAATGATGATGAATAGTTGGAAAGCATATGCAACTGTAAAATGGTAAGAGGAAGGGAAAAGGTCCTTAGAAATGTGGATCGTAAACACGGATTGACGAATGTAAGATGTTTAAATTATATCAAAGAAAAGAAAGAAACTAGTAAGTAGGGAAAACAAATGATACAGGGTCAAACTAGGAGGACAACAGATGTTACTAGCAATTCCTGTACCTCTCCACCGAATTGTAAGATTAGTGATTTGATGTCACGCCCTGAAGGGTACCCTAGACGTGGCCGGCACTCAGAAACCATCACTGGCTGCCGAGCGAACCTCTTGGCCTAATCACACATCCGTTCGTTCGTTCAATCAGCGGAAGACCTAAAATAAAAAGGATAAATAAGTGGGCAAATTCAATCAACAATCTAACTCAAGGAATAAAGGCCACAGGCCAACAAATCCAACTTCAATCTATGTCATGAGAATAGTCTGACAAGAACAATTCAAAGAATAGAAATACTCAATCAACCCATCTCTATCTAGTGTATGAAGCCTCTATCACTACTGTCTAAATTGTGTCAATGACAGGTTCATAGATACCTCAAATCAAAGTGAAAAGACTAAGCTCAAAGCAAGAATAACATAAGCGGTATCCTTCGAATGCAGGGGAGGACTCACCAATCAGCTGAATGTGAAAAAATACTCAACGGTGCGCTTGTTGATGATCTCTAGAACTTTCTCTGCATCATGAAACGATGCAGGTCCAAATGGACGTCAGTTAATAGAATGTACGAGTATGTAATATGGCATAATGAAACATGCATCAAGGTAGAATAATATTAGTTCAGTCATCTCAAATCAGAAAGATGAGAAACTCAATCAGGATGTCATAAGTCTAAAGCAAGAGTAAAGTTTAGACAGAGACCAATCATATACAATCCAATCCAATCCAATCCAATCTAATCAAATCAGAGTACTATCAAGACCTATATGAGAGTTATTCTTATCTGACAACGATCACTTATGAGCCAGTGATCGTACAACAAGCAACGTACAACAAGCTCGTTGCTGTTGCCACAACCGTCCAATACTTTACCAGGGTAAAGGACGAATCATCCAATCATGGATCCAATCAATCAATCAAGTCCTATCAGTGTTGTGAAAAAGCGCTAAAGCGCTCGCTTTAAGCGTGAAGCGAAGCGAGGCGAGGTACTAGCGCTTCAACATCGTGAAGCGAAGCGATTTCGAAAAAGAGAGCGCTTCATGGGAGAAGCGAGAAGCGCGCTTCATCTAAAAGCGAGAAAAAAACGAGCTTTTTTGGAAAAAAGCGGCGCTAGTTTTTTTTTTAAAAAAAAAACTGTATAACTTCTGTGACTTCTCCAAGCTACTCTTTCAGTGTGACTTCTTCAATTCGACAGTCCAACTTCAACATTTCAACGTCAACCAAGTTAGTTTTTCTTCTTCTCTTCTTCTGTTCTTCTCTTCTTCTCTTTCTATTTCTATTTTTATTTTCATTCAGCGCAGCACTGCTCTCAACTGCTGCGATCTTCTTCTCTTCTTTTCTTCTTCTCTTCTTCTTTTTCTATTTCTGCGCAACTGCTGTTTGCGAATAATTATTTTTTTCAACTTTTATTCAGCAGTTTTGCCTCTTTTTTTTTAAGATAAAGCATATGCTCTGTTCAAGTTCATGTTCAAATAGAAGTAGAACTCTTGTTGATGAGTCCTCCGATGAGGAAGAAGATGAGGACCAAGTAGAAGTAGAACCCTTGTTGATGGCACTTCAAGAGTTTGAGGATCTTGTTGAAGAATAGGATTTTGCTCTCTTTGTGATTTGGTTATGCATTTGCTTTATATGTTGTTACTTATGAGGATTATTGACTATCTAGTTACTTTTTAATCTAATTCTTTTGAGTTCTTGATTATTTATCTATGCATATTTTATATTTTATATTTTTATACTAAATAACGCTTTTTCTGAAAAAGGCATGCGCTTCGCTTCACGCTTCTCGCTTCTGTGAAGCGAGCCCCCGTCGCTTTTTTCCGCTTCTCGCTTCTCAAAACACTGAGTCCTATCTTTTCAGGACAATAAAATAGGGAAACATGCGACTTTAACGGTTCAATCCTCTCCTACGTTTGGCTACGTAGTTATTGAGTTCGAGTTATTACTTACTCTTACCCAATTCAGTGTTCGATACTTTTCCCAAGACTCAATACTCATAAGACAATCAATTCCAATCAACCAATCAACAAATCTCATATGGACTTTTATCAGTTCATCATTTCTATCAAATCAACCTTTCAACTATTCAATCTAGCCACGCAATCCCAATCACATGTTGCAAGAGTGGTTTAGTCTCACATTTATGACCACATTCAGTTAGGTTCAATCATTTGGGTTCAAGCTATGAAAATGAAAAGGACCTTCAAATTTGTTAAGACTATCATCATAATCATATCTCATTCACATTCAAGCACTCACAATTCAAGGCTCTAGCTTAAATCATTAGATATGGACATACAATTATGATCAAAATATAACTAGGGTTTTATGAACTAAAATATGTAACTTATTTGTTCAAGAATTCAAGTCATCATGAAAATCATCAATCAATTAATAGTATGTAAAAATATTCTAGAGTTCAGGCAAAATTCAAGAAAACATTCATGGAAGGTTCAAGTCTTTCACAATTCCATCAAACACGTCTATGGGGTACATGGAAGAACACAATCCATGTTTTAGTTGGTCTTACATACCTGGAACGAAGAATATCTTGTCGAAAATCAAAGACCTCACTTGAAAACCTTGAACCCTAGCTCTTCTCCTTCTTTCTAATCTCTTCTCAAAAGTTTTTAAGCGTTAATGAGAGAAAACTAGCATTAGGAACTGATATGGGGCGGATTTTAGTCCCAAAAGGACGTGGGTTAGGTATAGGAGGGGTGGGGAAAAGTCCGGAATGCCCTTATTAAGAAAATATCTGAAAAACGGGGTCGGGCGTATTGCTGGCGCGCCGTCCCAGGCCCCAAACTACTGTGGCATGTTTCGGGCGCACTAGTGGTGCGCTGCGCCAGACCCTAAACTACTGCAGCACTAGTCTTCGGTAAAACGGTCATAGCTTTTTACTCCAAACTTGGAATGAGGCAAACTTGGTGGCGTTGAAAAGAGGACTCAAAGACCTTTAATTTAATAGGTCATGGGTCACCTAACTCTTAATATTCTGAAAGTTATGGTTGTTTGAAGTTGACCCTTATATTATCTTATACGAAAACTCAATCGGTAAAGGATCTTTGAACTCGACTTAGTACTAGAGGTTCCTCATGACCCTAATTCACTTCTAAGACACTTTAAATACTTAGGAATTGACCCTAAAACATATATACAATTAGGAGTCATTGGGCTCGGGCCTATATGCATAAGAAGAATGGCTTGGGTCTTATTAACACTTGAGAACTACCTGCGCCTTCCTACCCCTCTAAATACAATGAAAGAACAGAACTTATGAAAAGGAAATACTAGAAAGTGCCCACACCTAAACAAAGCCAACTCACAAAAAAATGGTAATCAAATGGCCTTGGAGCCTTTGCTTACAAACGTTTAGCTTCAACTTTTTATCAAAAATCTTCCAGAAATAAACCCCAACACTCACGGGGATCACTGGTGTAAGAACGTATGGTACATTTGTCAAAGAAATAGTATGCTGTTTCTACTAGTTTTACTAAAAGACGGTCTATTTTAACAACATTGTGGCTTTATCTCAGTTCGACGGATGTTACTGTCTTTCCATGAATCTATCAGTTGTAATACATAACTAATGTGCTGCAAAATTCTGTTTTACCCAGGTCCTTGCTCTATCTTATTATGTTATTTCCTACTTCCCTGGAGGTTCAACTGGGATGAGATTTCTTTCTTCAACCCTTACATCCTCTATTTTCAGATGTTTTGGAAGGTGACAACGTTGCAGGCCTCACAAATTTCCCCTACTTTTCGAGAATAGCGTAAGTCTGACAACATTGTGCATTCTTGATGAATTGATTGAATGATAAATGATGAGAAGGGAATAAGATTCATTTTTTTGGTACATGCTCTTGCCTTCGTTGTTGCGCATTTGAATTGAATTGGTACGTACTTGGATTAGTTGTTGAGTTATTATGATGTCGGTAAGACCAAAATCTAGACGTATTGCGTTTTGGAGGGAAGATTTCGAAATTGATTTTGCACTTAGCGTCCATGGAGTGAGTGAAAATCACGGGAGTTCAAACCCCAACAGAGAAAAAAAGGCTAAGTGATTCATTCTCATCTGCTTTAGGCCTTGGTGGCAGAGTTATGTGTACCTGGTGGAAGCGAGTAGTTAGCCAGACAGAGCGAGTCATGAAGCAATAGATCATTTTCATTTTGAACCTATTGACTCTAAACCCTTAAATCCAATTCCGACATTGAGAATAATTTGTGCAACAGTCACACCAATTTGCCATCACGAATGTCCTGATATGTATTAATAATTATTGTCTTAATCCATAAACTTCAAATCCTAAATTCGTCGGTGATGACGTTGATGTCATTATCTCAATCTTTCAAGCTTCCACGATTCTTCTCTACCAAAGAAAAAACATGGATTGCTTCTAAATTGGCTTGAAAATAGCATATACCTAATTTAGTGCAAAGATAGTATGCAAAACATGTTTTTTCATGCCATGATTAACATGAAAATATCATGTACCTAACTATTTGGTTTCAAATAGTGCAAAAAGCAATGTAAGGAGTTAAAAGGACCATGTTAACATCTAGAAAAACTTTTGAATTATGATATTTGCCTAATTTCCTGTCAAATCTTTTAAAGAAAAATTTATAATATGTTTTCTCCACAAGTGGGTTATGTTTATGTCATTTTGAGTAATAGAAAGTGAAGGAAGTTATAAAAGACTATTGGATCAAAAAGAAGAAGAGAGAAGAAGCTAAAAAGGGTGGGTGGGGGTGGTGGGGCATTTGCACTTTTGCCCATTTTTGGTGTTGGTCTTTAATTTATGTTCCTCTTAACAAATAATTTTTTCGCGAGGCATAAGTTTGTTAAATAGTTTGGGTATGACTTTAGTTTTTAAAGAACTTATACTCTAGTAAACATAAGTTCGCTTTCTAAAGGATAAAAATTAAAAATCAGTTCATTTGAAGGAAAAGCCAGCGGTTTTACGTAAAACAAAAAAATGCACTAAGTTTTTTGAATCTCAAATATGAATAATAACTTCTAGTAGGGGTGTATATGAAACGGGTTGGTTCGGATTTTTTACAAACCAAATCAAATCATTTGTGTCGGGTTATTAAATCTATAAACCAAACCAAACCAATAAAAGTCGGGTTTTTCGATATCAATTTTTTTGGGGGTTTTCGGTTTTTTTCGGGTTTCTCGGATTTTCATAGTATCTAGTTAAAAGCACAGAGCAGTGCTTCTTAAAAAGAGTTCTAGTACTAAATATCAACATATAAGATGGAGGCAGAACAATGTTTGAAGTTTTAACTTTATAATATAACTTTATAAGATGACTTTTTTTGTATATTATTTAGATGGGCTTCTCAAGTCCAAATCTAAATGTAAGAAAGAAAACAAAAATTATGAAAAATTTTAAAAAAATATTTATAAATTACATTTTAATAAATATTTTTATGTATAACATAATTTAAAAGTAGTATATCTATAATCGGGTCGGTTTGGGTTCGGTTTGACTTTTTTTAGTTAAAATCAAACAAACCCTATAATGGTCGGGTTTTTTTTCCAAACACCAAATCAAGTCAAACCAAATCACTAGTCGTTTTTTTTTTTCCGATTTGATTCAATTTGTCGATTTGATGCGGTTTATCGATTTGCCCAGTACAACCCTAACTTCTAGTATAACTTTTTATATCATAAGATTTTTTATGAAAAAAATGATAAAGAAGTACAAACCTTATAGGCATGACACCATTTTTGAGAAGTTCAAAAGGGGAAAAGGAAATATGGTAGGTGGAGTTGGAGCATGGTTGGGTAGATTTTTTTTATTAATCAAACTGTTGAAAAAAATTCTCTAACACCATAGTTACATTTTTTTTACACCATCAGACTGCGACAATGTATATAACTTTAACTCGAAGTGAAAAAGCCTTTTGTCGTGCCAATTGGGCTACGACACTTTATAACCCCTCTTCGACCCAAGCGATATTACTAGTAGCTTAAATCTAATTCGTTTTAACTTGTTTAATTTTAGGCTAACAAATCGAATATACTTATATATATATCAGGTTATTTTTTTTTTACACCAAATCAATAATTTGATCTTAGCAGTTAACACTTGAACGTGGTGATAATGCATATTATTAATCATGATTTAATGATCAATATATACGTAAAAGAAATATTTGTTGTTTTCATGATTATTATTTTTTGCACATGAAATTCAGAGGTTTATGGTTGGCTTGGCCTAATAATTTGGCTATGGAGTACAGAAAGTACTCAGTACGTATCATTAATTGTCTCTAACAAAATAGTGACAAAAGTCAACATACAAATATAATTCAAAAATAAAATCCGTGCAAATATTATATATTCAATAATAATAATAATAATAATAGACACATAACATAATCAACAACAATAACATATCCATCCAGTGAAATCCTACAAATTAGGTTTTGAAGACGGTAGAGTGTATGCAGACCTTACCACTACCTTGTAGAGTTAGATAGACTGTTTTTGAAAGACTCTCGGCTTTAGTGCATCAATCCCAAATGAAAGAAGAAAACACAGTGGAGAAGGCATAATAGTTAATAAGAAACGTAGTATAAAATCTACAAGAGTGAAACAATAACAACGAAATAGTGTGATAATCAAAACACAATAAACAACATATGACAAGAACTACAAGGGCACGACTAGTCCTACACCGGGCACTAAACCTCGCAAGGCAAGACAACACTCTACCCCTACTACCCTTCTACCCTAATACGTGAGCTCCACTCCTTCCAATCTAAATTCATGTCCTCGATAATATGAAGTTGCACCATGTCATGTCTAATCATCTCTCTCCAATACTCTTTTGGTCTATCCCTACAACCAGCCTCACACACCTCCTCATCGGGGCTCTGCACATGTCCAAACCATCTCAATCTCGCTTCCTTCATCTTGCCTCCACAGGGACCACTTCCACCTTCTCACGAATAACCTTGTTCCTAATCTTCTCACTTTTAGTATATCCACACATCTATCTCAATATTTTCATTTCCACAACACACATCTTCTGAATATGAAATTTCTTGATTGGCCAACACTCTACTCCATACAATAAAAACAGTCGAATCTCCGGTCTGTAGAACTTAACAAGATAGTAAATACAACATAGTAATATGCAACAATCCAACATTCAACAAAATGCACAATCAAGACGATATATGTATAGCGATATGCACTTACTGGCGGAGGCGTAATTAAAAAAATTGAATTTATTTAAATTAACTACAAATTAAGTGATTTTTTTTCTATATAAAGACAGAGTTTAAATTAAAGCAGTTAAGAAAAAATTACCTACCTCAGAGAAAGAGTGATAATTAATGGCTATGAAATTTCATAACATAGTACTTTAATTTCAAGCATTTTATTACAATAATACTACTATGAGGAGTTGTTTTGCCACAAAACATCATATCCTATTTCTTCCATCGGAAATGAAGAGCAAAAATGAGAAAAATCAAAATCAAATTCTCCAACGTCGAAAATCTCGTTTTCGCCCTCGGGACAAGCGATTGTATTTGACAATTCCATCATTTCTAGCCACTCGAAATCCTTGATTACAAGCTCCTCCTCCTCTTCCTCCTCCTTAATTTTCGTGAAATTCGGTGCAATATCAACCACCATTGGTTGTATTGCAACATCTTGGACACTAATATTATTATCACAATTTGGTTCTAATCCTTCTTCTTCTTCAAATAATAATTCTCTTAGTGTGTCTTCATCAAATTGTGTCACTTCCAAATCTTCAAATTCATCAATATTAATGTTAGGACTCAAAATAGGAATTTGTGTAACATCCATCTTAAGATAAAAAGGAAGAAAGAGAGAAAATGCTATCTATTTGGATATATTGCATATAGTTTTTATAAAACTTTATGGCTAAAAAGCTCAAGAAGAGAAGGCCTTAAATAGGCTCAATAAAATTCCAAGTCATAAAAGATTTCTTGAAAATTTCATATACCTAATAATTAATATTTGCTGCAAAATAATACTTGTAGAAAATGGGGTCATGAGAAACTTCTGCTTAGTTTTGGAAATAATGAGAAACTTCTGCTTATTTTATCTTTTGTGGAAAATTAAATAACATAATAACAATGTACGGATTCAATCGAACCTAATAGATTATGTTAAGTAGGGTTGTACAGAACAAACCGATAACCGTATCAAACCGACAAACCGAATCAAATCGAAAAAAAAACCCGATTAGTGATTTGGTTTGACTTGATTTGGTGTTTGGAAAAAAAACCCGACTATTATAGGGTTGGTTTGATTTTAACTAAAAAAAATCAAACGAACCCAAACCGATCCGATTATAGATATAAAGGGCAGCCCGGTGCACTAAAGCTCCCGCTATGCGCAGGGTCCGGGGAAGGGCCCGACCACAAGGGTCTATTGTACGCAGCCTTACCTTGCATTTCTGCCAGAGGCTGTTTCCAGGCTTGAACCCGTGACCTCCTGGTTATACATAAAAATATTTATTAAAATATAATTTATAAATATTTTTTTAAAATTCTTCATAATTTTTGTTTTCTTTCTTACATTTAGATTTGGACTTGAGAAGCTCATCTAAATAATATACAAAAAAGTCATCTTATAAAGTTATATTATAAAGTTAAAACTTCAAACATTGTTCTGTCTCCGTCTTATATGTTGATATTTAGTACTAGAACTCTTTTTAATAAGCACTGCTCTGTGCTTTTGACTAGATATTATGAAAATCCGAGAAACCCGAAAAAACCCGAAAAATCCAAAAAAAATTAATATAAAAAAATTCAACTTTTATTGGTTTGGATTGATTTATAGATTAAATAACCGACACAAATAATTTGATTTGATTTGTAAAAAATCAGAACTAATGTTAAGACTGATGTTACTCTATCGTCATAATTCAGATAAAATGCTATCTTCTCAAAAGTATAACTAGTATAATTCTATTTCCAACTTCAAAATAATTAATTTTTACGATATTTACTTAACACTCTTAAAGTTCAAATTTTAATGCGGACTCTATATAATAATATTATAATATATATCTTTGCCCCTTTTTTTCCGTTGTCAGCAAAAGTGATGTTGCTTTTTTGAAAAAGTGGGGTATGCTTATCTCTTTTTTGGGATAAATTGGGAAAGGGAAATGTTTGGTATATAATAATTTTAAGTTGCGTTTGAGGATAGGATATTATTAAGTGCAATGTTACAAGTTGGTTAATAAGTTAACACCATTTACAGCTCAGTTTTTTTTTTTAGTTTAATTTTGTGCAACGTTGTAAGAAAAAAATATATTATGTATCGTATATTATTATAAGTATTAGTTTTGATATAATAAAAAAATATTGAGTGACCATCTATGAAATTATTTCAATTGGTTCATTTCAAATTGGAGATTCCATATGGCCAAACCAAGAAATGCCACATTGTGACACATGGTGTCACTAAATATTGTTAGCACACATGGTTTGCCTCCAATAACTTCTTAACATATTAATTACTTGTAACTAAAGTTAGGTTTTGGAGACTAAAATGACTCATCAAATTTTGTGTTAGTTTTGTAAGTACGTGATGGTACTATGATTAGAAATAGTTTTTTTTGTTCATTCAGTGTTGAGAGTCCATATTAGAGTTATCATTAAATTCAAATCGTGCATTGCAGGACTCATTCGGAGTGATATCTCAATAAAAAATTTCCACGCTCAAAATTCAAATTAAATACCTTTATTTAAGGATAAAGTATTTTCACTATTACACCACAATCCATATTTATGATTAGAAACAGATTTAAACCATATGATTAATAATTAATTTTTAAATCGTGTTAAATGAAGAATAAATATAAAACAAAGATAAGATAAAGATATACCAAAAGGACAAACAAAATGTTGCAATCGATGAATTCGTTTGGTTTCATTGTAACCCCACTTTATCTATTTCACATCGATGGTTTTCCTTTGCCCACGTAGCTTTATTTTATTTAGTATTATTTGTGCTTAAATTTGTAAAAAAATAACAAGAATTTATTTAATTACGAAGCGGAATAATATTTTGATTTCAAAATATAGTGAAAAATACTGTACCTATCTATATAATAATAACAATCATCATTACTATCGCCAACCATTAACTATCTCTTCCATCACAATCACCGCTGACAAGCACCATCATTGCCAATAAATATAGTTAGTCGCTATCACACTCACCACCTTACATTATTATAATTATATCTACTGTCACCACCATCATAGTTACCACCGCCGCCACTTCCACCATCATTTTAATTAATTCGTTGTCACCAGTATTACGGTTAATCCCTATTACCAACCACCTATGCTATCACAACAACTAGCACCACTACTAATTATTACCAACACTACCATTGTCAACCACCATACATTTTTTCAACTGTCACCACCACCAACATTGTTGTCAATCACCGACCACTACAATTAACCCTCTCTGTCATCACAACACCATTGACAACCACCACTATTGTTGCAACCATACTTATGTAATGACCTTCAAAGTCATTTTTGGATTTTTTTGCGAAATGACCATTTTGCCCTTCCCTCTACTTGCCTCGAGTTTTTTCTGATTTGTATCGAGTATAGATTTTGGGAAACTTCTATGAAAAGGTGGAGTTTCGGAAATTTTGAGTTTCATAAGCTTTAAATGTTTAAAAGTTGCATTTTAGGTCAACCAGAACTACGAGTTTTGGAATGAAATTTCGTCGATTCCAATAGCTCCGGAATGGGGGAAATTGGTCTAGGAGAAATGACCATTTTGCCCTTCCCTCTACTTGCCTCGAGTTTTTTCTGATTTGTATCGAGTATTGATTTTGGGAAACTTCTATGAAAAGGTGGGGTTTCAGAAATTTTGAGTTTCATAAGCTTTAAATGTTTAAAAGTTGCATTTTAGGTCAACCAGAACTACGAGTTTCGGAATGAAATTCCGTCGATTCCAATAGCTCCGGAATGGGGGAAATTGGTCTAGGAGAGATTATAGAATCAGAATTGGGGTTGTAACGAAGAATTGAGGTCTTGAGTTGAGAATTTGATGAATTTTACACCAAGGTTTGACTTTGGTCAACTTTCAGAGTTTCGATACTCGGAATGGAATTCGATGACTCCATTGAATTTGGGGGATGATTTTTGGTCCAGAAGAAATGTTCTTTGAATTTTAGAGGTCCCGACCACATTTTGGTATTTTGGAGGCCTAAGTTAGTTTAGTTGCGACTTTTCGAATTTCGGGTCAAGGAGCATCAAATTCGAATTCTGATGGTTCCATAACGTCGAAATTAGTATAGTAGCATATAAGGTTTGTGTGATCGGGATTCCGAACGAATCTTGAGGGTCGATTCCGAGAATTGAGACTTGGTGATTTTTTTGTTGTGTTCTGCAATTTGGTGCAGGGACATTTGTTCTTCGTGATAGTGTATGACTAGTCGCGATCGCAAAGGATTAGTTGAGTTAGTCATTGCGATGACCTTTCCGCGATCGTGACGGTGAATTAATGAGTTGGCCATCGCGATCGCGAAGAAGGATATTGTGATCGCGAAGAGAAATATCTGGGTTGACCTGAAATTCTCCAAAAAATGAGATTTATCCCATTTCCTCCATTGTTGAATCCTATAAACTCGGCCTAGGCGATTTTGAAAGGGATTTGTAAGTTCTCTTATTATGATCTCATCTTTTCCAATCAATTATCTACTGATTTTAGCCTGGAATCGAGGTTTTTAATTGAAAAAAGTTTGGGGGTTTTCAAGAGACTAAAATCTTAATATTTCAATGATTCTAAGTTGCAATTGGTTTTAAGTCTAAATTTAATTCCGTTTTCACTATTAGTTTCCAAATGCTTCAAGGATCGTTTTCATGTAAAATTTTTTAGATTTTTCTTTCGTTTTCGAAATCGGATAATTTAGGCTGTTTGGTCAGTTTTGGATCCGATGTTAAAATATCGAATTGGATATCGTTAGACTCGTATTCTTATTTGGATTGCTTATTTGAATAGATTATCTTGATTTGGAACGTCAGCGTAAGGGTAAAACTCAGATTCCGACGTAGTTCGAGATTGAATTCGAGTCAAGTGAATTTCTAAACCTATGTCTAAACTTGTAGGATTATGTATTCGTATTTTTACGTGATTAGAAGTGATGAAAAGTAATTTTGGGAATTAGTTGAGGTTAATTGATGTTTAAACAAATTGATATGGAAATAAGGGGTAATAGATAGCAAATGAGAGGATTTAAATATGTTGTGTTCGATATGAGTTGATACCTGACTTATCGTGGATATTTGAATATACTGTTGTGATATGAGTTATGATTTGTTAATATTATCATTCCATCATTGTATTTTACATGGTCATTGCCTATTTGCATTGGTTCTGATACTTTGAGATATAATTTGATTTGATGATTATGCCGAAGGGAAATAGTTCCGGCAAGAAATGATTTATGCCGATGGAAAATAGTTCCGGTGAGAAATGATTTATGCCGAAGGAAAATAATTTCGGCGAGGCAGAAGGAAAATGGTTCCGGTGGATACATGGTCCATGTATGGCCCCCATGAGTTCCGGCTTGCTAGTCAGCGGATGTGTATCATTTAGGACAGACATGCATCACTATATGTGACATTGCATTGCATCATACATCTTTGCCAGTTTTGACTATTTTACCCCTGTTATCTCCTTGATCTGTATTATTGATTGTTGAGATCCTATGTGAATACCTGAGTTGTACTGTTGTGGAGGCTTATATGTATATTTATATTATGCTGTTAGAGCTGTTAGACTGGACTGATTTCCGTGCAGGTTGTAGTCTGGGGGTTAGATGGTATGACAGGAGTATGTGTGTCTTATTAGCTTAGCTTAGCCTTAGTTGTTCGCTTGCTGGGTACCGTGTCAGTGGTACTCACCCTTGCTATCTACACTTGTGTAGGTTCTGAGCCTGGATAGTGATCCCGTTATCTCATCTTTCATCTGTGGCGGCTTACTGAGGAAATTCGAGAGGTAGCTGTTGATGCCGACCAACTTTCCTATTCCTCTTTATCTTTTACTTTGATTTATTTGAGATACACAGGTTGAGACTTGTATTTTCTTCAGTATTTTATATTAGAAGGCTTGTACATATGACAACCAGTCCATGGGGAAATTTTGTAATTATTAAGATTTCCTCTTTTGACATTTAAATTGCTTATTTTAAACTGTTTCCTCTTTTATTTCCACATTTAGTGGGTTAGGTTGACTTGTCCGATGAAAAATGATAAGTGTCATCACACACGAATTTCGGATCGTGGCAACTTATCACCCCTATAAATATATTCAACTTCACCACCACTGTCTACACCTCCACCGTCATTATAATTATACCCTTTATTATTACTGCGGCAAATTCATACTACCAACATTCTCCACTGTCACAACTAGAACCACTATCAACAACATCGTCAACTATCACACATTCTTCAACCACCATCACCATCACCACTGCTACCACCAAAAACTAACATCAACAACCTCTACCATCACAACTACACAACCACCACGACCAATTACCACTCTCATCAGCAACTACAAAACTCACGGCTTCCACTATCACAATTATCTCTGCCACCATTGCTAGTTACTATTACAGCTACCAACGCAACCGCCATTACAAATCATCTCCACCATCACTAGCGAACATAAAGTATTTTTTTAAAAAAATCAAATAATGATTTTATATTTATATATCTTTATAATTATAATATTTAACAAATTTTTGTTTGAATGGTATATTTATTATGTTTAAAACAAATAAATTATGCATATTCAGATGTTGAAAAATAAAAAATGATCTTAATCATTCAGTGTTCAAATTTTGAAACAACATCTTCATCATTCATATGCATATTCAAATTCAAATATATATCTTAATCTTAATGCAAATGAATGAAACCTAAATCAACTTGCGCCAGGAATAAAACCTAAATCAACTTACTCGGCGCAAAGTCAAATTAATCAGGCTAATATATCTTGAATATAGAATGATTAAATTTAAAAATGTAAAAGGCAAATTGAAGATGAAATAGAAGTTGAAAGACAAATTATGAAAGAGTTGAGTGATTGTTTTCTCCATTATTTTGGACGTGGAAAAGATGTAAACTTGCACATCGATTGTGATAGGCTTTTTATCAGCTTATTATATGATTTATCGACAAGAAGACATAACACGTACTACTATATTAAAGTACATGATTGTCTATTTTTCTTGACACTTACTTAAACCTAATTTTTGTGACAATAGTATAACAGCAAAAAGTATTAAGAAGTGAACAAGAACTTATTTAGGTCGTGAGTCATCACTAACATAATGGCAGAACCAAAAATTTTTCTATAAATTTAAAAATTTAAAATATGAAGAAGTAAACATCAGAAGATTTATACATACACATATTTGTGAATTTTTTAATATATGTATATGGTCTCATTTATTTGAACCTAACAATATATATATATATATATATATACGCAGAAGCTTTTGTTCGATATATATAATAAATTGGGGGGAACATTCAAGACCTAATGTATATGTATATACCAACATGGATTGTGGCTGGTAGGATGGTTGGGATTCCTTCATTTTTTAATCAGAGGTTTTGAGTTTGAGCTTTGGTATGGAAAAAATGTTATTGGAAGAGGCGCTCCGAAAAATGAATCCTGCAATGTGCGAATTCAAATTAATCAGATTCTAATGCAAATACTAGACGTTGAGGTAAAAAAGAAGAAGAAGAAGGCCTAATGCATATAGAGTCTGCTTACCTAATTATTTTAGTACGATCTTTAAGTGATTTGATAGTGTAAAAAAATGTTCATAATCATGTATAAAATTATGAAGAATCAAAATGTTAAAAAAGAACGAGATAAACTTAAAATCACATGAAAGGAATTTCTCTTGAAAAACCTAATATCTAAGTATTACATAAAGCAAATATCTCCTTTTGTCTTGAAATATCACACAGTCACCATAATCAAAATATGATCATTGAACTTTGTGCAAGTATCATATCAAAATTTAGCGTATATTAGTTGAAAAATAGTTTAATGACTTCCATAATACTTAGATAAAATTGAGGATCTTTTAATTATAAAAAATAATTTAATAACTTTGATACAATGCAATAAAATAAAATTGAGTGACCATTTATATATAAAAGTAACCTTTTAATTGTATTATTATTGAAAAGAATATCTAAATATTTGACCTTAGCTCATGAAGAGAAAGGAGAAAGGAGAAAAGCACTTGAGAACTGGTATAGTGGTAAGAACGCAATACATGATGCATATGTTAGATATATTTTTATCAATTGAAATTACTTTGTTGTTGATGAAAACTTGATATCGAAAAGGACGATAAAAAGATAAAGGTTATTATTCATCGAGTTTTAAATCGTGTGTCATTGACTCTTGAGAATTTTTGAATTATAAAGACGGGAATGAGAAAGAAGAAATTAGTAAGAGGTGCATTCATTTTATATAACAATGTACCTAGTATAACTCCATAAAGTGAGGTATGAATAGAGTAGAGTGTACACAGATTGATCTTACTCTTATCTCAGAGATAGAAAAACTATTTCCGATCAATTCTCGAATCAAGAAAAATTAATTTAAAAAATGATGAAAGTGGAAACATCAAAATATTTTTAATCCATTTTATATAAGAAAAAAAAGAAATATTCCTCAAGTCATTGCCCGTAAGAAATTGATAGACAAATTGGATATTTCAATACTTTTAAAACCAAACAAAGCCGGATATTAAATTAATATCTGTAATAATATGCTAAAAAGATATTTTAATTCTCATGCAATAAACATAAATATAAATAAATAGATTAGCCTCAGGATTTTGGTCTAGTAATAAGAAAGTAACACCATGATGTGGATTGTGTATATGTTATGAATTCAAACATAAACACCGATTTTATATACGAAGAAAATTTGAAATATAAACAAGTAAACATATAAAAAAATCAAGAGAATTCAATATATGATAAAAAATCAAGAGAATTCAATATATGATATATGTGCATTAAAAAAAATTGACCTATATATGCAGTGTAATTATGCGATGAAAGGTTGTTAATTGATACCTCATAGACAAAAAGTGACTTTGCGTGATTGAGTCAATATTTTCACTAAAGAAATTTTAAATAAAAGTAGATACGTGAAGAGGTCAAGATAATTCAACATTTATGTATACATAAAAGATAATTTTGACCAATATACCGCCCATGGGATGTGCTAGTGTAAAACTTGGATATATTAAGTTGAGATAGGTAGGATATGAATCATATGATGGGTACTTTTATAAAGTGGAAAAGTGTTGGGCTTTTTAGGTAAAAAGGAAATGTATATCACATTCAATCCATTTTTAAAACTAAGACAAGGCCATGACTACTTCCATTTTTCCTTCAATTACCACTTTGTAGTTTTTTGATATTTGGTAATCGAAAATTTATTGGTTTAATTAAATTTAAGTTCGCATCAGGTAAATCTATTAAGGTGTAAAACACTTTCTATAAAAAATTCTCCATTTTTGTATCTCAAAATCAAAATATGTGATTAAGGATCGAAAAATTTCAGCCATTTCACTACACTTTCTTGGTCGTCACTAGGGGTATGACAAACTAGGGAATTAGGTTGAATTAGAATGGATTATGATGGACCAAGCTAATAAATGGATAAGTCATTAACCGTCTTAAAGTTTAATAAGACTGAGATGAGTTAGATTAAGATGAGCCAAATAGTGAGTCATAATTTAACTATCAAACTCTTACCAAGTTTTAATTTGGTTATTTGTTTTCTTATACTTTATTTAATTATCTATTTTCTCATTATTATCGCTATACAAACATGTTAAATAAATAATTTTTTTTTCATGGATCAATTTGAGGCTACATTCTAGCCCAACTTTTATCATCTCTAATTATGACTTTACATTTTCCCACTATAAAATGGATAACTAATCCATAGTCAATCTCAACATTTAGTCCAAGTCCAACCAAATATTTAGGCAAAATTAATGTGAATGGAGATTTTAGTCCCAAGTCCAACTAAATATTTAGGCATAATTAATGTGAATGGAGATTTTAGTCCCAAGTCCAACCAAATATGTAGGCATAATTTTCAAAGCGAATAAGCAAATATAAAAAAGGGCAGCCCGGTGCACTAAAGCTCCCGCTATGCGCGGGGTCCGGATAATTTCTCACCACTAATATATAGCTATATTTACGTGGGCCACGTTTGATTTTGTATAAGGGAGTATAATTCGATTTTAACCAATTATACAAACTATACTTTCTTTCTTTCCATAATCTCTTTAATTCACTCAACACAATCAGATTTCAAACTTTAAAACTTTTCACCTTTTCACCTTTTCCTCTCAAATCTTACTTCTAGATTTTTTGGCCAACATTTGTGCAGTTTAATTTTTTTTTTTTTAAGTTCTGGCGATTTCAATCTTCTTTTGTGATTTGTATTTGTATATGACTCTTATTTCTTTTGATTTTTCAGTAAAAAAAACGTTAGATACAATCGAAATCATGGATGAACGCAATAAATTTTGTAGGGTTTTAGTTAAAAAGAGATGAACAAAAGAAGGATGTTTCAAGCAAGTTTAATAAAGAAACCGAAAGCAAAAGAAATAGTATCTAACAACACTGAATAAAAAACGTTTGAAGAAGAAGATGATGAATCTGGGTCAATGGACCAAGATGATGGTGAAGAAATTGAGATATTTTGTATAATTTATAAACATATCAAAAAATTAGGTTGTCACACAATTCAAATTACTATTATATATATAAAGTCATTTTTGACATGTTTATTTAGGAAGTTAAATTTATCTTTCTTTGTTTGGTAGAAGTCATATTTGGTAAGAAATTCTAATGAGATACAATCTCGTGATTTATGAGATTGTTTTTCTTTTTTCACAATCGAAATTACCATCCATTTTCCTCAAAAATAAAATAATTGAAAGCCAAATTGTATAAATTATTAAATGTACGCAAAATATACAAATGAAAATACCTATAGCAAAGCTATGGAGCGTAATTAGGCAAACTATAGCTACGGAGGCTAAATAAATTTTTTCTCTTAGCTATTTATGAAATTTAATAAGGAAACAAAAGAGCATTCTGTTATTTGTTGAGATCAATTCTTAAATAATGTTAGTGAAACATGTATTATACTACCTTTTAGGGGTACAATAATGTTAGAAATTTAAAATTAGTAACAAAAAGTACAACACATATCCCTATATTTTATAAAAGGGTCAATAACATTTGATTAGTTATTAGTAGTAAATTCTAATTTTAATTCTTGTGATATTTGACTAAACAAATTTAATTTTCAATCAATTGAAATGTTCACTTTTGATTCCTTTATCCATAACTATTCACAAATTTACCATTTTTATTAACAGTTTTAATACTTTATACATGTATTATATTATTACTAGAATCACGTCTCGCTGCTATCCATTATCAATAAAAAGGATTTCAACATGCTTGCTCAGAAAAAAAAAGAATCAGACCCACACGTGAAAAAGTCTACAATGAAAACATAAGTAATTAAACTATACTATTTCTAAATTTTGTAACTTGAACAAATACTTATATTGTTCATCCAAGAAACTCATAATCCATCATTGATCACTTCCTTTTGGAAATTATGTAGATCATCCTTTTGAAACTTTCAACTTGACATAAAATCCTTAAGGTTCCTTCTTGATTGTAGCCAACCTCATTAGCAGAAAAATCAAGCAAAGATATAACATAAGGATGCTTAATCAACTTCATAGGAATCAAGATTTTCTCCATTACTTCTTCATGATCTCCAACAACAATAGGGACATACCCTTTTCTAATTGTTTCATCTTTTTCTTGAATATCATAATCACTTCTTAATCTCACATAATTAAAAGAACATGTGAGTTTCTTTACTCTAATTAATCCTACTAATCTCATGCTCACAACTCTTATGGCCATTGATAATTGGCTTTGTAAACTCAAGTTTTTTTGTTTGTTTGTATGGTTATATTTCAATATAGCATAAGATCTATTTATACCCTCTTGTATATAAAGATGTGAATGTGGAATTAGTCTTTTTTCTTGACTAACACACCATTTAATTAATCGATTATGTCTAACAAACCTTGATAAGTTATTAATTAACTTATAAAATACAAAGCTTTTACTAATTGTTAAAAAAGAGGGGCAGTTTTTATGAATCATCAATAGTGGATGGATCAATCACTTAATTAATATACGAATTTTGAAGCATTTTTTATTTTTCGATTTCTCTTAGAATCGATTATATAAGGCCAAGCTTTGAATATACAAAGCTTTGAGTTTTTTTTTTTTTTTAAAAACAGTTTTGGTGAATCATCAATATTTGATGGATACATCACTTAATATATGAATTTCGAAGCAGTTTCATCAACTAAAATACTAAAAAAATTAAGCTTTAATTTCTTAAATAATTACAAATTATTGAAGAAAGAAGTAAGATTAAAAACTCAATAGTTTTATTATTGCCACTCATTATATTATGGAATTACTTTGAGTAAGTTATTTTGACTGGATACATGGATCAGAACAAAAAATGATAAGTCATAGTATTTTTATTTTTATTTTGTTGTATAACTATCTAGTATCAGTGGAACTATTAATTTAGATTTGAACTGCGTAAGGCCTATTATGAAGAAAAATGCTCCTTTGTCTTTACTCTGTGTGGGGGTGGGGGGTGGGGGTTTCTCCATTTCTTCTAACATCTCTGGTTAACGCTAGAGGGATTCTATCCAATTAACCACGTTCCTCTAAGAAAGTCGGTGTAATTCCATTACTATTAAAAATTATTGTTTTCTCATTGAAATTCATCACTGAAAAACATTTAGCGGTTATTTTTACAAATATTTTGATTGAATAAGTGAAAAAATAAAAAATAGTAGTGTTTTTACACTGAGAAATTAGAAAGCTTCTCAGTATTTCAATGAGAATCTGTTTTCCACTATTTCAGTGAACTGATTCGATGAAAAATGTCATGTTTTATAACGCAAACTTTTTACTATTCGCAATAGGAAAAGTCTCTTTCTAGTAGCGCACAAGTAGGGCTTGAAAATTTGAAAAAGGGTAAAATGTTCGCAACCTTACTTTCACTTTTACAAGATAGAGAAACTATTTTCGATTGACCCTTAATAACCTTTTTTATTTATTCATATTAGAAACCGACAATATAAACTAGCTCACAGTCGCAGATAAAAGATAAATTAGTATGATAGTCTTCTAACTTCAACAGCATTGTAACTTGTAAGTCTGCAGTCATATTTAGTTGTTGATAACTTGGTATAAAATAATACATACTATTAGCAATTTAACTTGTATCTTACAAAATAATCTTTGAAAAAGCAATAATCTCATTTAATTGGCTTAACTATATAATATAAGTTATTTGGTTAACCAATCTAGCGCTCTTATTTTATGTTTCTGTCATGCGTAGGTGTCAATCATTCAGAGCTCTACTATCTATACTTTTCTACTTAGTTTACTTTACATTTGAATGGGAAAAAATTAACCATTTTCAAAATTCAGAATTTTAAAAATTATATCATTTTGACTATAGTATATATACCACTAGTAATTAATTACTATTATAATAATAGTGATTTGAATTGTGTGACCACCTTAAAGAGTCAGAAGATGTATAATTGTATTCATTTAATTATGTCCTCAAAATTATTATGAAACACAACAAGATCAAATATCATGAGAATAATTTAAAAAGATCATAATTTGTGACACCAAATTGATATGTGAAAATGAATAAATTTAAGATATTTATTCTCATTTAGTTAAAATATTTGATCAAGCATGTTTAACGACCTAAATTATTTTTCTCATTAGAATTGACACCAAACTTTAAGTTTGTATTACATATGCATTATTACTATTGCACTAAACATGCTGGATTATCATGTATTGAAATTTTGATAAGAAGTAATTTGTAATTATGTGCCTTCACTATTATTATGAATAATTAATTTCTTCACTCATTTTTAGATAAAGAGGGAAAGGTCAAGGCTCAAGTGTCCCTTATAACTTGCCAAACGACACTTGACAATAGAGGCACACGAATGCAAGATATATTCAATTGTTCATTTCATATATTTATAGGGAAAAAAAACATTGAGCGATTTTTTTCTCCTTAAATTTTTACATTAATTTGAAAATTCTTGGTAAGTTAATGATATTTCTTATTAGAATTGAGAGGTGATCACCCCGCTTGTTTTAGTCTCAAATAAGGTGCATTGAGGTAAACATACTGGACTGAACCTCTCTTCACAAGAGAGCACTAGGTCTAACACCGAAAGACTGCACCATTATTAGTTATTATTTCTATAGAAATTAGACTGCTTATGTTGGTTGATAACTGAGACATCAAATGGCAACAAGTTAGGCCCCAAGGTACTAATACTACTTCAGTACTCAAAACACATTACAAACCTACCTATAAGTCCATAACGGGTGTTTACATCAAATTATTTAGTGAATTGCGAATATATATCATTTAGCCATGGTTAAAGTTCATCAATTTATATGACTAAACAACCACATTTACAACGTATAGAATGACAGTAAACTCACAATTCATTCAAAGGATTGTTCAAGCTTTCATCAGAAATGAAGAAAACACATGAATTTGTCTGTGTAAAACAGTTGAGTCTGAGAAGCAACTCAGCTCAAAGGAGGCAAAAATCATGAAATAAACCATGAATGTGTTTCTAAATGATGGAAACGAAACGAGACTGAATGAGAAATTTCAATCAGAGATGATGATTAGCGCACTTGGGATGTAGCAGTATTTGATTCCTCAGCTTCATTAACAGCTATTGGTGGCGTCCCACTGTGTTGCGTCCTGTAAATCAGATAAACAACCTCAGGATTGATTAGCTAATCTTGAGAGAAAAGCTCATTGATTCAGAAATATACTGAATTTTAATCTAACATCAATCGTAAACTGCTTTTCACACCAATTCTAGATCAAAGAATCGAAACACAATGAAGACAGATAAATAAAAGAGCACATATAAGTTTCAGTTATTATACCTTTGTGAAATATTTGTTTCTTCAGACAATGCCTTCTCCAGTCTCTCCTCAAATGGCGTTGCATGCCAACTAACTTTTTGATCCTAAGAAGTCCCAAAGTCATCAGTTTTTATTTGTTGAATTATATAGCTGAGTAAGTGAAATGAGTAAAAGACGAAAGCATGGCAAACCTCTTTGTACTTGTTAGTAGAATTTGGAATCCCGTTTCCATCCCACCATTTAGGAGATAAACGTGAAGTTTCATCATCATTCCAATGAGCAGCAACCAACCCGATGATAGGTCTATCTCTAGGAGTTCTGCCATAATGAACTTTTTCTCCATAAACAGGACCAAAATGCTGCCTACTCTGCACTTGATTGATTGAAGGTGGTTTTGAGTCTTTATTAGCTGCACTTTCTCCGAATCCAGACATTTCCAGTTCTGAAATACGGGTTGCCTCTTCAGGCCTTTGATCAGAATCTGTTGTGTGACTGGACAATAATCTAGAATTGGAATCTTGAGTGGAGTAAGAATCTTCATCTGACAATTCCTTCAACTGTGAGGCATCATCCACGGGGTTTAAAACGGGATACACATACTGAGATCTGATCCGTGCAGTTTTAGCTATTCCCATGCGGTCCAAATATGCTGGAAAAACGGTTCCAGGTGTTTGCATCTCATCAGTTAGCTTTAAGGGGGTTGGGTAAGGTGAATACTTCGATGCATTGTAGTTGCCTGATGATTCAGATTGTTCGGAGCTATGACTGGTTTCAGATGAAATACATTTTGATGACATTGAAGATAGATCCGACTCGCTTTCAAAATGAACAGATCGGTATCTGTACTGGGCAGTAGGAGCAGTGATTGGTGAATCTGCTGAAGCCTTATTATCATTAAGAGTCAGATTAGCTTTAACCTCAATGGATATTGGAGTGCTAGAATTCTCACTGCCATGGATGAAGCTCTTAGATAAACTTTGATCACTTTGTCCATCCGTTAAACAACTACAGAAATATAACAACACATTAAATGGCTGTTAATGTCTTTACATTAGGGAAACATGAGATGTTAAATGGCTAGGTGTATATATATTCAGAGTGAAACAAACCGGAATAACAAAAAGTGGATCAGTATATGCTATGCATTCTTTAGTAAATAAAAGCAATATTTCTTGCAAAATCCAAACATGAATTCAGTTCGAGAGATAGGACCTGAATAGGAGAGCCAAAACAAATGTCAATTTATGCACAATTTAATGCTACATTTAGTTCTAGAGAAGAAATGATATCTAAGAATATCATTTAATCAAACTTTTCTAGCCATGTTTTTGAGGTTAGAATTCCACCTGCTAGCCGTATGCACTAAGGAACCAGAATGAGTCTTTACTCCATCAATCTTGACAGGTGTGGGCTGATCAGGTAACGAATTCAAGTTGAGCTTCTGATATGTTGTATCAGAGGGCCATGGATTGAATTTTAAAGGCTCAACTTCTTCCATTGGAGCTGACAGGTCTTTGCTTTTGATTGAGAAGTTCCGAATTTCAGCAGGAGTCTCAGGCAAGGTTCCACAAGCTTTGAGAAACTTGGCCTACAAAATTGAAGTGGATAAACTATGTAATCAAGCAATTCTCAAATAATAGCATTACCTCCCAAAGCCAAAAAGAAAATTTTTGAGGTCCTTGTATAAATAGTAAACCATTAACAAATCAAAAAGTACAACTATGGTACAATACACAGACATTCAACTGACTTTTAGTATCGTACTCCATGTTGCATCTTGTTTCTATCAGCAGAATAATCACTAGCTATTGGTTTTCACTAAATACTTAAATTCATCTTCCCAAAGTTGACATGATGAAGCTTAAACAGCCAAATAAGCAGGTAAGGTAAATCTTACCAAGCCTCAGTGTCAACAAAATATATCTAGCTGCTTAGTGAATGATCCAGAATGATAGATCAATAGATTGTATATACCAAAATAGGACATCGACAAACAGAAAAAGCTAACATAACAGGAAGCTCGGACTATTTTAACAAAGATTTAAATGTAAAGACAAAATTCATCATCTGCTAGATAACTTGAATGCTTTCTTTATTTCCAGACATCTTTGCAAGTATTTCCAAGTGGAACTATCATATGCTACATAACTTTGACCACAGCGGCTTTATAGATGCTCTTAAAGAGTGACAGCATATTTATTTCTGGATTCTTGCTACAAGAACATCCTTGGTGTAGGTTTCAATCAGAATAACTTTTATGCAGGTGAAATGTCACTAAATAAAATCTCTGCTTTGTAATTGGTGAAACTATGGGGTATGGAAGAAACTCCAACACCATTTTTTCCTGTTTTACTTGGAGAAGAGATATGAAAATATACATTCATGCAGTCAACTTAGTTTGACTTACAATTGATATGAAAAATAAGAATAGGATATTAGTGCACTTTTCATCTTAAGATAAGAAGAAAACACAAAAAGACAATGTTTTACACATAAATTTCTCTATTCATCTGTATATAATCCCTCAACACTATCGAAATGTGAAGGCATTTTATTACTTCTATCAAACATATCCTCCGTTTTGCATATCTCAAAATATATAATTCATATCATAACCATAAAATTCCAAGAAAGCCAACCTGATTCCGAAGCTCATTTGTGTCCATCAGTGGCATTGGTGTATCCGAACTCTGATTCTCCACTTCTTTGCAGCCCAAAGTTTTGATCTCGTCATTTTCTGAAATCAACATTGTCAAAAACATATGAACTTGAGCATAATTAATTTCCCTTCTCAGAAACAACACTCTAATTTAGTTGCCAATAATATGATAAATTGAAAAGATACCTTCAGTAAAAAGTGAAGATAATGGACTTCTATTGCGAGACACCAAATGTTCCTGATCAAGCAACAAAAACAATCAAAATATATAGGATAAAAATAATAAAGAAAACTCAAGCTCCTCGCCAGTTATGTGCTTCTTTCAGTAGATATTTGGAAGACAGCATACAATTGAAAATTGCAGATTTCACAAACGTAAATAACATGAACTATCAACAATAGTTGAATCTTTACTATCTAGCAGACCAAAAATTACGTCTTCGAAATTAATGAATAATTCCAGTATCTGATTCTTTATCTATAACTAGCAGCAGATTAGTTCTTTTAACAGACTATAAATCACGAACCTATTAATCAAAATTAACAGTAAATAGCTTCTTCATTCTCTCTTTTTCTTACAGATTTCATCAGCAATAAAACATCACTTCAAGCTAAGCAGCAAAAACAAATACTTCGTAATAAGAATGAAAAAACAACTAATCGAAAAATTCCGCTGCAATTGAGTAAGACAGCTGCTTCTTTGCTCTTTTACAGCGAACTCCTACTCCGAATTGATCAGAATATGAAGTAATCGAAATATCAAATGATTATTTTCTGAATCATTTTATACTTCTTCGAAATCTACCAGATTAAACTACAATTTATTGCTATATTTGGTACTGGATCTGGAGCCTCCATACCCCTCCAAAAATCAAGTTCTTCATATGGCTCCTAACACATGGGAGACTCCCCACCAATTCCTTCCTCAATCATATAGGTTTAAACATCAAGCCAAACTGCAAATACTGTGATTATGCCCATGAAGATATTGATCACATATTTTTCAGCTGTCCTAAAGCCTCTACATTCTGGAACCACTTGGCCAGCTGCAGCACTCCCTCCTTTACATTGGATTCCACTGTCATCACACCCACCAATATGAGACAGATTTGGAACAGCCTCAAGGACAAACCCTATAACAAATGGATTACCTGGGGAGATGTTCTACCCTACTCTCTCTTCAGAGACCATAGAGGGAATTGGATCACAGGGTTCATACAACACTGTGCCCACACTACCCCCGGACCAGCCGAATTATTAGCCATCCTTTATGGACTGAGAATTGCTGTAAATAGAAACCTTAAACCTCTCATTATTAATACTGACTCTATGGAAGCCATTTCAATGATCTTAAACAACAACATGCCCTTCACTAACATCATCTTAGAGTGCAGGTATCTTATGCAGGTGCAGGAGGAACCAACAATTGAACACATCTACAGAGAGGAAAACAGGTTGCAGACAAACTAGTTAAGGAAATAGCTGAAGAGAACTGCAGAAATTTTGATGCAATTGTGTTTGAAGCCCCACCATCTTCCATGGCGGACTACCTAGCTTTAGATAACTCTGAAACTACGTTCACTACAAAAGTTTTCTGTTGCAATGGTCGTATAACAGACCAATAAGTGGGGAACCCCCCACCACTTTTGTATTAAACTCATATTAATATTAAATATATCTAATCTTTATAACCAAAAAAAAAAAAAAAAAAACCGAACTGAATCGCAATCAAAATACACGCAGAAAATCAAAAAAAATTATAGCATGAGAAAAACTTAGCAGGAGCAGATTAAAATACTACAATTTATCCTATATCTGGTACTTTTATCACTTCATATAAAAACAACAGCTAATCCAAAAATTCCGTTGGAACGCAGCTGCTTCTTTGCTCTTTAACAGCACTACTCTGAATTGACAGAATATGAAGTTATTTTCTGAATCATTTCATAGTTCTTCAAAATCCGCCAGGTTAAACTACAATTTTATCCCTAATTTTCTATAACTAGCACTTTTGTCACTTTGACATGAACCAAACAGAATCAGAACCAAATCACACACAGAAAATTCAAATAAAATTTTTTTAAAATACAGCATGAGAAGAAGACCTTAGCAGGAGTAGATTGCGAGACGCGATTCGATTCCGAATTAGAACCAGGTGTACAAGGAAGCGTAACATCCTTGATTTTGAAACAGCCAAATAAACAAGCCATGACCAAGGCCACTACCACCACAGAGTTATAATCTCTCAACTGATCACGATTTCCTCTGATCACTACTACTACTACTACTATTAATAAACAGAAAATTATTAAAAATCATCATCAATGACAATCCGAATAATCATCTGCATTTATTGATTGATTGATTGATCGATTGCGAAACTGCAAATTCAAAGTTTCAATCCCAAAATCAGCTAAGATTTCAATTCACATTGCTTGCGATTCAATTCATAAATTTGGAGTTTTAAGGGATGTGAGGTGAACAGTCGCTGTATATTAAAATTGGCTCTAATGGGTTTAAAGTTTTTGAAAATTTGAACTGGATTTTATATGACACGTGTCAATATGTGCTTGGTAAGTACGTCAGGATTTACCCCGGTTTTAAAAACCGATAATAACAATTTTGTTCCCTTAATTATCGATAAATTTTAATGTTATGACTAAACCTTTATTAACCTTCTACTTTCTTTTTTAGTAGAGAGAGAGAATATTCTGGTATATTCTACGTATCTTTAATTTAAGACTATATTCAAAAGTTTTACTAATTTATTTTTTAAAATTATATGTCAAGTCAAAATAAGACAAATAAATTGAAAGAGAAAAAGTAATATAGTTGGATACTTTTGCAACAAAAACATACAATCTCATAAGTGACTGATGAATACTTTGAGAACTTATAATATTTTAAATATAGATAATAGTACAAACTTAATTAACATATTATATAATATACATGGGTAATTGTATGATATTATGGTTAATAATGCACTCAAAGATTATTAGTTAATCAAACATTATCTTATTTTTCTTATCGATAGTAGTATTAATATACGTTCTCCAATATTTCTTGTTTTTTCTTTCTTATTGATTTGAATATGATTTATTTGATTTGATGATTTATTGCGATAATAATTTTTCTATTTTTACAAAGTAATAGCAAAATTGCGTATATACCATCTTCTGTGGACCCCAATGGATTACTTGAGCATGTTGGTGTTATTGTTACAAGAAAAAAGATCAAAAATGGATATTTTAAGTAATTAAAGATTAAATGGGGTTGCCAAATATTACTCAGATCAAAATCATAATTTATCAATATTTAAAGGGGTAAAATTAAAAATTCTCTTTTTTTTAATTAAATTTTTTAGGTTGTAAGACAGTCATTAATTGGTTTTGAATGTTTGTAACTGTAGATCCCCATGGCATAGAAAAATTTGAAAATTTCAAATTTTAGAGGAGGGAAGTACTCCTTGAATATATTAAAAAAGAATTGTCTTTTTTAAAAAAAAAATTATGTAAATTTGGATACTACTCACTAAATTTAGACAAACTGAAGCAAATTTAAAATATTACACCTCACACATTTTCGAAAATAAAACAAAATGCTATGGTACTTGCTCAATTTTATTTTAAGTTAAAGTGTTTAATATTCAGGTAGTACATTTTTTAATATCCTCCTCAAAACAAAAAAATGTACTATCTGAATATTAACACCTTAACTTAAAATAAAATAGAGCAAGAACCATAGCATTTTGTTTTATTTTTGAAAATGTGTGAGTTGTAATATTTTTAATTTGCTTCAGTTTGTCTAAATTTAGTGAGTAGTATTTATATATATTGATTTGATGTAAATATTTAGTATTCTTTTATCGAATAAAAAGAGAGAGTAAATCATTCTGATTCATGTCAGATCTACACCAATATTTTTTGTCTCGCCGTTAAAAATTGTGGTGGAATAAATGAGCATAATGTCTTTATTCTTGATTAAAGGTTGCCGATTTGAGCTATATGAATTTATTTTTTTAATTAAGAGTAGTGCAACGTCCTTTAATGACCTTATATAATGCAGTTCAAATTAGTTGAAATATATATCGAGTTAGAAACTAAATAAATTTGTTTTCTCACATGACTAAAATGGAAAAGAATATCAAAACTCAAATGGATATAGATTGATGAATTTGCTAAGAATGTTAATGTTACACATTTGACAATGGAATGTCAAGCTTATATTAAAAATTAATTAATGGATTAAAGCAAGTTTGTGAATAAACTTAAAAAGTTCAATATTTACCTAATTCTTTTGAGCTTCGTTCTTTGCACCAGTTGACAAATAGATTTGGTGGTACCAAATATTTGGAAAAAAAAGGGTTTAAAAAATATAATTTATTCATGAATAGACTCGTATAAATTCTTAAAATTATTATTTTTTATTTAATGTTCAAAATTTATATTAAAGTTCTGACTAATTTAAATTTACTGATATGAAATTTAAAGCGAAAGTATTTCATATTATGATTTTTTTATTTATTACATCATAATCTTATAATAATATGATTTATCAAGAAAAGAATCATTCAAAAATCATGATTTCAAGATATTTTTGAAGAAAGTTTTTTTTTATAATGAAAGGAGCCACATGCTAAACTATAAAGAATAAATAAGAGAATATAACTATTCAACTGTGTGAACATACATCTAAAAAAATTCATTATTTTTTTGTTCTTTTTGCACACATTAAAATGGAATTCCACACAGGGAAATCAAGGATTTGAGTAGAGGTGATCAATCCAGGTGGAAGGGTGAGGGCACGTGCATCCTTCCCCGGACCCCACGCATAGCGGAAGCTTTAGTGCACCGGATTGCCCTTTTAAGTTGTCAATGTGGTTGACAAAACATAGTAGAGGAATGAAAGGATAGAAATTATCACACGTTACTAAAAATATATTTGTACTTCTAATCATTTTTTAATTATAAACGTGTTTTTTTCAGCCTTTTGTTTGCATTTAAGCAAGTCAAATTATACATACCATAAAGTCTATAGCATATTCTATAACTAGCTGTTAATAAACCTAAGGTCAAAATTATTATAGTTGTAATAACATGGAATGCCTTCTTGTAAAAAAAATTTAAAATTAATGATCCATTCTCACGGAGTTAGGCAAGATTCCAATTAATATTTATATCAAAATAATAATTAGACAAAGAAGATATTATTAAAAAATTAATATTTTTTCATTGAATATTCAATAACTATTTTCACTGATATTATGGTTGATATATGTTATCTTCCACGAGTAATAGATATCAAATAGTTAACTTTATCCATTAAAGGTAAAACAAATAAAAAAAAATATTCAATATTTTTGCGTTTACTCAAATTTAAATCTAAACAATCAATATAATTCTAATCAATCATTTTTATTAACTATTAAGAAACACCTTACTGCACATACAATGAAACATCTAATGAGAGTAATGCCATTTTTATTTGAATATCTTTTAACGATTTACTATATCAACATATTGTTATATAAAATATATAATATACATAATATGAAAAATCATTTAATTTTTTTAATCATTATAAAAAAATATGTTGTTATAAATGATGTTATAGAGAAGGTCGGCTCAATTATAAGGTTACTAAAACAATTGTTTGGTGCCCCAAATTTGTTGAGGCCTCTAGCTTTTCTATACATATATAGAAAAAATTCTCATGTATTGTTAGATTTTTTAAAAAAAATTGAAAAATATAATAGTTTTTTACCTTATTCAATGTGGGGATCGTTGTAATAATTGAGAAATGAAATAGTTTTTTTTAGGTAATTGTATTATCCTTTTTCTTACTTGACTACTTATTTTGTTGTGTCATTTATATCCTGATGATAAACATGAACCCACATTATTTTTTATATATTCATCTTTTTCATTTCTCTTTCACTATTTTTATTCTCTTATTATTGAATATCTAAAGTCTCTCAAATGTTCAAACATTTTGCATTTATGCAAAATTTATTGTTGTTTATTTACAAAAAAGATCAAATTTGCTTTTTGATACTCTCCCCGTTCCTTTTTACTTGTCAAATTTGACTTGACACACCTATTAAGAAAACAATAATTGGTATAGTGAGGTTACCATTTTACCCCTATTAATTAATAAAATTTTAAACATATTTACTCACTATATTTTTCAAAGACATGAACTCAATGTTAATAAATTGAGGGTAAAATAGAAAGAAAAAAATTGTCGTTTCTTAAATTATCAAAATTGACAAGTAAAAAGAAAAATCAAATTAGGAAATATTTGACAAATAAATAGGAATGGAGGGAGTATTATCTTCAAATTTCAAGCACTACACCAAGTCAACACTATTTAATATTATTAAATACTATCAACATTATTTCAATATCATTATATGAACTTATCAAATTTTTTAACCAAATTTTATTATTATCATTTTTCATTGAAAATTTATATTATTTATATTTTATTTCATAATATTTGTGTATATCTTACCTTCTTCAGATCTCACTTGTAGAATTATATTGAGTATGTTATTATTATTATTAAATTATATATGTCAATTAAAAAATAAAATTAAAATCTTTTTTATGAAGTTTAGTTTTAGATCCAATATTATTGAGACAATAGTATTTATAAAGAGATCTAACTATATATATATATATATATATATAATGTGAGGTGAGTTGTCAACATCATTTTGCCTTTTAGAGATTATTCAAAGATTACAATAATTGCCTTGTCATTTCTGTTTGGAATGAAGGATTCAAGCCCCTAAATTGCACTGCCTTTTCCACTCTACTTCTATCCATTTATATATTATAAAATAATAATATTCCAGCCGCAATAATTGTAACTAATCTTTATTATATTCGTTTTTTCGTCTTCTTTATTACTTGCATGGGATTTCTACGTAAGTTCATTCAAAAAGGGGTTTGAAAATAGAAAATAGACATTTTGGTAACTACAATATTTTAAGAATAAAGACACTTTCACATTAATAAGTTTGTAGTAATTTCTTGGTTTCGTTTCATTTTATTTGTCTTTCTTTTGACTTATCAAAATAAGATTTTAAGAAATGAGAAAATCTTGTAATTTAATTTTAACCACTGATATCATAAGAATTATTATTTCTAAGGGTGTCATATTTAATATTTATACTTTTCTTATAAATATATATACATAAATATACATGTATATACTTATTTTTAATAGAGACCACGGAGTGGCGTGGTACCCCCTCCAAGCAACATAGATCCGCCCTCATATAAGGTATCAATAATATATGTTTATCAAATAGTTTTGTGATCCTAAACATATTATGAAATGCTAAAATATGAAAGATAATACTAAATAAAAAAAGTACTATACTTTTTGAAACAGACTAAAAAGTAAAAAATAAGACACGTATATAAAAAAAAGAGTAAATAATTTATATATATTAAATAAATATTTTTAAAAATAATATAAAATTCGAAATTAAAATTACAAGATTGAATCCGAACCTTCAATTCTATATTCGTAGGGTCTGCCCTAGCTTGGCTACACATAGCTTCGCCCTGTTGCCAACTTTTTTGACTTATATATATAAATATATTCCTTTTTGAAACAATAATTCAATTCCAAACAAAATTTGTTGATTAATTGATTGCTAGGTTGCATTTGAATACCTATATTATATAGTTTGCCCCTCTAACAAATAATCACATGTTATTTTCTAATTTGTAACTTTATTCAATGAATTGAAGTCCTAATTTACATTTTTTTATTTATTTTGTTTGCAAGGTCCTCGATCTGATGGCAAACAGCCAAAAAGTTAGAATATCTTCATTTTACTATTTTTATGTTCACCTTGTTAATACGAAATGTTCATGCGCAAAACTGTCCTTTATCATCATATGAAATTTAAATTATTCTAACCAATTAAAATTCGTGTCGTATATGCGGAGTGAAGTGAGGTTCAGAATTTTAAAAAACACAAAAAGAATTTATGAAATTTTCATTGGAAATTAGTCCAAATTTTTTTTGTTCAAAACACTTTTGACAGGATTTTCATCAGAAATCCTCGAATTTTCGATGGGAATGTTCATCGAAAATTCTCATCCTTTTGGAAATTTTGTTCTTTCTCAATATATTACAATTCAAGCCCATGATATGTATTGCTCGCTTTGCCCTGTTAAATCTCATAGATTTGTCCTTCGAGCTATATTATTATTGAGTCTGAACGTACATATATTATGTGAATTTATGTTATATCTGAATAAGTTCTTCATTTCTTCTTTCATTTTGATGGATAGTTGAGCTGTGGTTTAACACACATCCCTTCTTCGAAAGTTTTCCGACATAATTAAAGCTTGTAAGTTCTTCTCTTCGACCCAATATTGGCCTGCTCTCTGTTATGAATGTCATATAATATATTACTTTAGACTTGACAGATCAAACTAAGAAGGAAGGAATTTCAATTATATCTCCAACTCAAAATAAGTGTTATCTTAGCAAAAATCAGATTTATCAATAGATCAATAAATATAATGTGTAATTTACTAAATTATTCTATGTAGTAAATATCTTTTGAAAGCTGAACACTATTAAGAAGATGAAATATAAAAATATAATTGAATAAACATATATACAATTTTTTGTCTTGAAATTCTAAAATAATTCTTATTTTTTTGACAATTTTTTTTACTAAGATAACACTTATTTTAAAATGAAAAGGGCAATAATTTAGAGAATGTCTTTTACATCAACTATATAAATGTCAAAGTTGAGGGAATTTGTTTAATTCTCTTTAATTTAGAACAAATGTGAAACCCAATGTAAGCTTAATTAGTATTAATAGGAACCTAAAAAGCCTAGATATCCTTTATAGGGTAGACAAGATTGCACTATACATATAAAGTTAATTTTTTAATATAATTTTTATTCCTTTTTAATTAAAAAATTATATATGTCCAATACAACAAAAGAAACGTATAGTTCGTAACAATTGAGATATTGTTATTATATTCAGGATTGTGAAAGCCTAAATAATGTTTATATAAAATATTAATAAAAATTCATATTTATTATTATCGCTAATTTTTTTTATTTATGGTAGTGGTTGCTTTCATGAAATTCTAGGGTTACATTGAATTTGGTATACTGTTGAAATTAAAACAAAAGTAGGCACCGCCTTTTTTTGACATGAGATTTGAGACTTTAGCTTAGGTTATTTATATATATAAAAGGAAGAGAAAAAAATATATACCTTTTTTTCGTGGTTCAAACATTTGACTTTCCATGTTAAATAATTAATTTGAATTTTTTATATATATTACTTAATTAAAAAAATAATTTACGTTAGCTATTAGTGTAATTAAATTTAGACCAGAAGGTCTATCAAAATAGTCTCTCTGTCTCAATTTTTTTTGACCCCACTTATGAAATCACTATGGGACTTTTGTTGTTATTGTTATTATTGTTGTTGTTATTATTTTTATATCAATGTAATTTAATTTATCATACTTAACGATGAATTAACAAAAACATTATGTTAACTACGATCTACTTAACGAAAAATTAGCAAAAAAAATTGAAGTATAAAAAAGCAAAATTAGGTGACACTAATCATAGTTAGGTTCCTATGTACAATCATTTATTAATCATCGAGCCTAAACTGTACGGTATACATTAATATAGGAGTAATACTTTTTTGGGCAAGAAACATAAATTATAATTTTTTTTAAAAAAAGAAAAATTCCCACAAATTAATTAGATAATAAAAGCAATCCTTAAATACCATATTTCAAGTTAGTATAGTTTGGGATATATGTCAATTGTAACTCTATAATGTATAGGTTTATAGGGTTAAATTAGATATTTATTTGCTCAATTTCTTTTTGAGGTCAAGAAAATTATGATTGTATTATAATTTTTATTTTTTATTTTTTATTTTTCATCGTTGCGGGAAAGGTATAGTATAGTATATTTATTAACAGTGTAATTTTTTTTATGTCATTAATCGTGCAATTTAATTGAATATATATAGAAGGTTATATATTACTTTCTATTTCAAAATTGGCAGATCAGACTTGTTAAGTTGTTATGAACATATTGTTATCGATCATGGTGTTTAAATTTATTTACTAATAGTGAATAGAAATTCAACTCATTTAAGAAAAAAAATGCAATTAATAGGGTTTAAATGGGTTATATATATGTAAATCAATAAGATTGATAGTGGGATGAAGTCGTAAACGATAAGATTTCTTTACTCTTTAATTATTAGTCTTGAGTTTGAGCCTTCGAAAATAAAAAAAGAAATACTAATAGGGAGTGTTTCCCGTTGAATGAGCATTATCCATACCCAATGCGAAGTCTATTCAATCAAATTTCTAAAACCGACTTATTTTCATAAATAATAATTAGTATTTGATTAAATTTTTAAAATATACTTATACCGCTATATTTCAAAATAAATATCCGATATGGCAACTGAATAGAAAAAAAGGGTTATACATGCAAACCATTATAATTTATAAATAACAATTTGACAAAGTCACTTTACAAAGATTTTTTGTTATTATTATTCTCATTCTAGGGCTTTTTTTCTTCTTCTTTGTTTAGCTTTTCAATTTTTGTTTCTTTTTTCTTGCCAGGGAAATTCAAGAAGGAAATGACAAGGAATTAGATGATGTTTCCTAAAGTCCACACAAATCAAGAAAAGTCCAAAATCTCAGACTCCTCCTTTTTTTTTTTTTTGTTTACACAACAGAATATATCTTTATATAAACTCATGTTATAATATAAGCTTTTGAGATGATGGAAATATTCTTAATGCCACAGGAAATTATGAAAACATCAAATAAAATAAGGGAAGTTAGAAAATACAAGAAATCATTAGCTCCACGTTTAAGATGGACTCCACAACTTCATCATCTCTTCATTCAATCTGTTCAAAATCTTGGTGGAAGAAATAGTAAGTTTTTTTTTCCAATAAAAACATCACAAAATAGAAATTAGTTTTTTTTTTGTATAATCTATAATAATAAGCAAAGAAATTCTAGAAATCTTGTGTGGTTTTTTTTATCAATAAAAAAATTAACTCAATTAGAAGCTAAGGGTGTCATTTAGTCGTAGAGGCTGATTCAAGATTTGAATTTTATAAATTTTTGAAGTTGATTATATGTACATATTCACTAGATTAATTATACGTTATTGAACATCTTGGTGGAAGAAACAAGTTTTCATTCTTTTGGTGTTCTTTCTTGGATTTAGAAGTCACCTAAAAAATTTGAGGGTGGAGGTGTATAAGTTGAGCAGAGGCGAATTTAGAATCTAACAGTTATATTTCGAATGATCAATAGATAATCTTATTATTATATGTGAATATCTTAACCTTTTTTTTGTATAGCTATACAAACAGATAATCGGATTCAAGATTTAAGCTTGATGGTTTCAATTTTGAATTATTAACAATATAAACTCATGTGCGCACTACACTTAATTATAAAATTATTGGTTCAAAATCAAATATTTATTACTACATAAAAGTGTGTATGTTATCGCGTATCTGAAAATATTGGTTTAGATGAATTTATAGCACAAAAGCTCCGGCCGCTTCTATGGATATATAGTTCGAGCTAAAAGTGATAACTAATTAGTTAAACACATAGAATTTACTCTAAATCAGCCTCTATTATTTGAATTAATGAATTTTTTTTATTGTATTTTGACAGAAGCAACTCCAAAGAGAATTGTGCAGGTGATGGCCATAAAGGGATTGAAGATTTCTCATGTTAAAAGTCATCTCCAGGTAGTTACTAATTAACCCTAGCGGATAGTTACTACTACTAATAATAAATATTGTTGAGATTTCTGTATTTACTCGAATGATGCTATAAATCTTCATTATAAAGTGCTTATATTTTTATTTATTTTTTATAATTGAAGAAAGCGAGTTTGAATTGGTACATACTTATATTCGACATAATACATAAATTAGACCCTTAATTTGGCTTTAAATTATAAGTTTGACCTTTAACTTTGATAGTGCACAAGTAGACGCTTAAACTATCCACCACTTAGATAAAAAAACACTCGAATCTTACCTAACAAAATACGTGAAAAACATCCAAGTTACGCGCGTGAGAAGTAAAATTGAGGACAATATTCGAGTGTTTTTTTGTTAAAGTGTTGGATAGTTAAAGTGCCTACTTGTTCAATGTCAAAGTTAAAGGTTATTTTTAAAATTCACGTGTATTTATTTTAATTGGGTGGCAGTCACTGAGTGGCTCAGTAATCCACGTCGGAGTGTCTGCGTATCACGCATTTGGGCTGCAATATTCGAGTGTTTTTTTGTTTAAGTATTGGATAGTTAAAGTCCCTACTTGTTCACTGTCAAAGTTATAATTTGAAGTCAAGTTAAGGGTCTTATTTAAGTATTATGCCCTTATATAATTATTGAACTTTCCGATTATTCGCTTTAGGGATGGCTTCTGCACATCTCTTTACTTTTTAGCAGTTATTGCTCCGATTCTTTTTAAAGTTTAGGTATCACACTTATTTATTTCATTATGCCTTCATCAACGTAACTCATCATGTGCGAGCCTAATTCTTTTTCAAAAGTTTAATTTAATTTCTTATAAACCTTGTGGACCCATTGTGGCACATGGAAATGAAATAAATAATTAATATCAGATAAGTATATATCATGTCTATAGGAGCTAGGTCTATCTAGGTAGATTGAGTGATTATAGTAATAAAAAAATCTAGCCTAATCTCATAAGTGAGTCGAGAAAAGGTAGAATCGATATATGTAGACCTTATCCCTACCACTTTTGATTTTTTGGTAGACCGTCAGCTCAAAAGAAAATATATGATGCAGAATTGTAATAGAAGATATAAACAAATGTAATATATACACATCGAAGGATAAAAACTACGCGATAACTGAATAATAATACTACGCACTCCACTCCCTCTCCCAAACTGAATTAGATACGGAGCCGTTGAGAATCTATTGCTAAATACCCAGTCATCAAATAATTTTTTTTGATAATTCATCGCTAATCCATACTAATCAATTACTAAATAGAATTAGCAATTATTTTGTACCCTAATTTTATTTTTATTTTTTTGGTTTTATAAGAAGTTTAATTACTAATTTTGTGTTTATTAATCTGAATTAATTATGAAAACCAGATGTACAGAAACATGAGGGAGCATCCAAGCCTCCATGTTGTGATGCCAGATTTCAATTTGTCTTCACCACTGTAAGTCTAAACATCTACTTCCTTTTAACTAATAGTATTTAATTTATAAATAGTAATTTCCTCTTGTAGCAACGGTAAAATTGTTTATGTGTATAATTTAAAGGTCAGAATTTAAACTATCTAGCGTAGGATGTCTACATGATGCTACTAATCTCCGGACCCTGCTAACGCGGGATGCATGCTTTGTTGGGTTCTAATAATTTCTAAGTTGATGGGTTATTCAAAGAATTTTTAAGATATAAACAAAGTATGAATCAAAGGTACTGAGCATAGGTGGAGCTAGGGTCACCTTCATGTAAAAATTATGTTGAATATATACCAGGTCAGATTATTTTTTACGTATATATAATTGATTTGATTGTGAATTTTCTTTTGATCAAACTCTTATAATCGAAATTTTAGCTCCACCCTCAGTCCTTATGCTTGAAAGTAATTATCCCTTTTTCTTTACATCCTTTTTCAGGCATGTGTCAAAAACATTAAGAGAACATCAAAATGGTGAAAGTATCCATTACAATGATTACCAGGTAATAATGATCTTCAATCCTATTTTATTGTAGAATTTGAGATATATACATCATTGTAAAGAATTTTTTAATATTATTTATGAATTTTAACAACTGATTAGTTATCATATTTATCAGGTTACCTATTACTTTCTTTATCCAAATTTATATGATCATTCTTTTATTTTTAATCGGTTCAAAAAAAATATCATCATATTTTTCTATTTAAAAATAAGTTAATTTTAAATTTTTTATTTTTATTCTCAGTGAGATTATTTGTAAGTTATAGCTACATAAAACTACTTATTTTAGACCACCAAAGTTTCAAATTTTTTTTTATTCTTTCTTAAATTTCATGTGCAGTCAAACACTATCGACACATAATCTGCGATAGAAGGTGTAAAGTTTTATCATTGAGGTGTTTAACTTCTATACAAATATACAAAAAAATATATATATATTATTAGGTCATTTAAAAGACACGATACACAATTGTTCGTAAAAATAGAATAAAGGGGGCAGCCCGGTGCACTTAAGCTCCCGCTATGCGCAGGGTCCGGGGAAGGGCCCGACCACAAGAATAAGTAGCTTAAACAATAAGACAGACTACTTGCTACGTACATGTTGAAATAAATTAATAGTGTAAAAACTTGTATATTGTTAGTATATATAAGTTAAATTTTACCGGCTATAATTACCTAATCATGATCTGATTGTATAAATATCTTTTACATGCTATTTTTTCAAAAAAAGTTAATGTTATGCATATTTAAAGGTTTTATTTATTTATTATATTTTTAATCTTTTTTTGTGTGTGTGTGTTTGGGGGGTGATTTCCAGGAAGCAGAAGGAAGTATAAGTAGTGGAATGACAAAGGAGGAAGAAGAAGATAATTCTGGTGAAATATACAAGTATAGTGAAACCAGTACTCACATTAATCTAGATTTATCTCTCTCTTGATCATTTTTTTTGTTTTTAATTAATTAATTAATTATGTGAGTATAGAATTAAATAGTCCCCTAGCTAGTATTTATATCCTTATTATGTTTTTGTACATTGTGATCATAATAATAATAATAGAACTATGCATATATAGGCTCCAATTTAGTACCTACATCATTGTCCCAAGAAACCATAGAGCTCATTTAGTGGATTATAATCGCGATATTCAGGTCAGTTTGTGTGCATTATTACTAATATCACAGGTGCTTAGCTTGCTACCTCCCACCAACATAGGCCAAGTTGGTACTTTATCTATCAAACTTTGAATAAATGGAAAGAAATCACCTAGTGTTTTTGTCTCTGATGAGATTTGATCGTGACAAGAATATTGTAGAGATAACAAAGGTTGAACAAAATTGAAGAAATAATCAAATACTCATTCTTCCATTTCAATTTTTTAGGTATATGATTGGACACGAAATTTAAGAAAGTAAAAAAAGAAACTCTTCTGGAAAATATGATCTTAAATATCCTACGAAATTTTTGTGGCTATAGGAAGATGTCAATCAACTATAAAATGGAAAGTTTATAGTTATATTATTGCAAATATAAACACATATCATCCTTTTTAAAACAGACTAATATGAAATTAGCGCAATAAAATGAAACAAAGGAAGTATATTTAAGGTTGAATTCTAATTTACCCACGTTAATACAAGAATGTTGAGTAAAGCCATAAGCCAAGAGACTTCCAATACTGCAAAAAGCACATTTGTCATTCCAAATTTCCAGTCACACGCATAGCTTAGAGTGACTTACCGTACCTTACATCAAAGAGGAATTGAATCTCTTCTAGTTTTTTGAAAACTCTAATCCATTTGATGCAACACATGCAAGTTCTTCAAAAACTACCATTCATACTTCTTTTGTTATAATTATGGTGTTTGGACCGCTTACACGTATCTCGACTAATTTCACGGGATACCAACAGCAAATACCAGGTATCTCTATCCGCCAAGAATAGGACAGATGAAAAGAAATCACCTGAAACCTTATAGTTCTCAATCCAGTTCATTGATCACTAAGCCGATCATACTTTCAGCAAAAACTCAATTTATTTCCAAATGCCAAAATATCAAAGTATATGCAACATTTACACAACAAGGTGACCTATGGTTCAATACACTTCTCTTTCAACACCTCGTCGATTAATCCTAAGCATACATACAGCAATTTTGTTACCTAAACACGCAAAACGAGTTTCATATTCAATCTCTGCATATCCACGAGATTACGTTCAGTAATTAAAGATCTATTCAACCTTCTTTCCCCTGAAGCTGCCTCGCGGAATTCTACTGAGGACACCAGAATCCAGCTTTTTGTAATGGCCTTGAAGCTTTTCGAGGGCACTGTATACGAAACCATCAACTTCATCTTCATATCTTTCGTAGAGCACTGGAAGAGTGTGAGCAGCGATGAAACCTTATAAACAGTCAAAATTCAAAGTATAGTCAAGACAACAACGTCCTTCTTGATATTTGTAACGAAAACAACAACAAAAGTAAGAAGAAAAAAGAAGCATAGATCCTGGAAATGCAATTTCATCTATATAAGACGATACCAGTTAGTTAGGATGAAGTTCTATTGACACTAACGAGTTTAAGGTGATATCAATATGTTACTCAGACTCTTCAAAAATGTCAACAGATACGTGTCAATATTCCAAAAGTAGTGCATTTTGGAGAATCAAACACGGGTCAACAATTCTGGAGAGTCCAAGCAACATAATCATATCATAAGACACAGCGAAATGCTGAGAAAATTAATTGCATATTTGTTTCTATAAGTGACGCTGTTGATACTCTTCATTAGACAGCTTCATATCAGTATGAAATATCTATCTGGAAAATGAAATGATCTCCATGTTTGATACTCAAAGAATAAACGATAGTACACTATCATGGAAATGAGAGATCTCTTACCAATATACAGAACAGTCAAGAAGTTGCACCAGCTTCCTATCATACCAGCAGCCCATAAGCTCAGTATAACCTAGGACAAACCCGAAAGACATTAGCTTCATGTACTATACAATAACAGAAATTTCCAGCCACAAGATTCAGTGAATAACTAAATTGTTAGCCTAAATTTGTTTAGGTTTGCAAGTTGACATCATAGAGAGGAGAGAAAGATGTCACTATGGAAAAATCTCGTCTAAAATTGGGAGAAAGATAGGATATGACATTAAAGAAAATGAAGATCCAAGAGATTTCAGAGAGGCAGACAACAGTCTTTTGTGAAGGGGGTGGGCGGATGTCAAACAGCTGCAAGAAAATTTAGTGATCAGGGCATAGAACTTGCCCTAGCATATGGATCTTAGTTAAAAAATGTCAGTAGATATCGTGAAAATAAGTTAGACGAGCACATAATATTGAACAAACAATGGCAGAAGTCTTGGGATCTTGTAACTGAATTTAAAAGGGAAAACCTATCTCGATTAGCCTATAGAGGCAAAGCTAACTCACTTTGCTTTCTATAGACTGGTGGTCTATAATCGGACACAATTCATACTTGCGTCACACTTCACCTAGAGAATAAATAATCAAATAAAAAGGCTACGACATTCAAAGAAAGGGCCACATAATTCACGAAAAGTACTTGATACTTTGCATCATTTTATTGTAAGCATATCCCTTTGAATACCATTGAGGGTAGATATGAATGGTAAATGAATTTAAGCATACCACTACGAATCGTTTCAGATTACCGCCCAAGGCAGCATCTTGAAGGAAGCCCAAACCATGGTTTATTTCAGTGCCTATTCTCTTGGCAATATTGATGAAGAGGTCGTCAGGTAAGACAAGACGAGGAACCGTAGGAGACCTGTTGCCATAGAATGTAACTGCCGTTAATTTGATTCAAGAATGTGATTTATAATACACAAATTAGAAACAACAAAGGACAAGAAGAGAACATGCTTTAGAAAATACACAACCTGCCACTATTTTGCTGTTCTCGTTTTTCCCTTGATATTTCAAATATTTTAGGTCCTAAACCCCCCTCCAATACATATGACGGAGTCTTTTAGGCCAGATAAATTGGGAATTTAGGTATCACCACTAGACCCATGAATCAGGCTAGTCCTACGTTAAACATCACTCTGCCTCCACTCTTATTTAAGTTATATATTAAAGCATACCCGGAACGGACAGAGATGAATGAAAATGGAAAAGAGACAAAGTATGGTGCACCGTGTTTGGAGATAATGTTTATGAAGTTCTACACCAATAAATAGAAAGGGATCTGTTAGGTAGATGAAAAACGTTATATTAGCAACTAGCTACTAAAAAATGGACAGTCTTTGGGAGACAGCATGCAACACTTCTTTGTTTGCAACTCTGCATTTTGATATCCTTAAATATTCAACAGTCAACACTTCTGCGTGCTACGAGAAAATTAATGTGTAGTACTTTATAGTAATGACTTCTTATTTTGTGATATAACTTGAGCAGGCCACATTGTTAAGCACCTGAAATATTATATATATTATACATAACTCGGGCTACTTTTCTCCCTTTAAAGGGTCATTGAAAGAATGTGAATATTCAACCTAAACCTTAACTGAATGAGTTTAAGTAGCATGATAGTACATTTAAAATTAAAACCCAATGAATGATTGAAATGCAATGTTAGACATTATTATTACCAATAAAGACATACTCAGTGAAATCCAACAAAGTGGGATCTGGGGAGGGTAGGTAGAAAGGTTGTTTCCGAAAGATCATCGGCCCAAGTGAAGCAAATCAAAGTAGTTATGAAAAGAAAAAATGACAGTGAAGAAATCATGGCAACTAATAGGGAACGTAGTGCAGAAGATACATGCAAGGCACTGCAACATCAACAAAATAGTTTGATCACCAAAACATGATAAACAACCGATGGTGACAGATAACAAAAGCTACCTGTTTATTACCCCAGAAGCATTTTTCAACAGAAACTGCGCGATCAGACCAAAGGACATAGCAAAGCACAAAAGTGAAAGAAAATTGTAGTTAAGCCACTCAAATAGCACCCAGATGGCTGTAGCACTGATCAAAACGCCAGCTGAAATTTTCTTGTTTCTCCACAACATGCTATCAGCAGCTACAAATCCAAGGAAGCATATTGAATATTGCTATACAGCCATAACGAGATAAAGACGATAATGTATAAAACTACCGTACATTTGCCTCCACCCAAACAATGGTGGATTGGTTTCTGACGTCCAAATAGCCTATTGAATTGAGCACCAACAGAGCTTTCACTTTCCTCTTGAAAGAATGAAGCAGATTTATGTTTTGGCCCACCCTCAGAAATAGACTCCACGATGTTGTTCAAAAGATTCTCAGCTGTTATTCCTTCCGGCATTTTGTTCTTTCTTTTTTTTTTTGGACACAAGAGAAGCTATGTCAGTCATCAGAAGAAAAACACAAGGCACCAAGTCATTATGGACAGCTGCAAGATTTATGTAGACCAAATATAGGTAAAACATGTTGCTTGGACTCTCCAAGAATGTTGTCACACCCATGTCAGATCCTCCCAAAATGCACTACTTATGGAGGATCCAACCCGCACTTGTTGATATTTTTGAAGAGTCCAAACAACATAGTCAACAACCAAAGAAAATAAGCTTTTGGTAAGTAATATCTCAAAGTAGAATAATATTGGATAAGAACACAAATCATAAATTAGTATTACCAAATAAAAAGATACCTTCAGAAGAAATAATGGAGCAGGGTAAAACACGTTACACAAGATTAATCCCCAAACACGACACAAAAAATCTACTGATTGTACGAAATCACAGGACTAGTCACATTCCAAAAGTACTTAACAATCAGTGTCTATTGCTAAGCTTAGACAGCATGAATTCTTATTTGCTATAATTAATGGTACTCCTCCGTCTAAAAAAGAACGCGGAAAATCTGAAATAATACTGATGTATATAACAATGGAACCAAAGACCCCATATGTACACTAAAATTTATCAAAAGATAACGAGATAAAGAACGACAAATGCTTCAGAAACTAAAAAGAAACAAGCTTTCACGAAGAACCAAAATCCATTAGACCCAACAACAATAATAACAACAACATACCCAGTGAAATCCCACAAGTGGGGTCTAAATCCATAAGACCCCAAAAAGTTAAATATAGTGTACAGCAACAACATACCCAGTTTGTTCCCACAAGTCAAATGGGGTCTAGGAAGGGGAGGGTAGAGTGTATGCGGACCTTAACTCAATACAGTGTAAAGAAGAAAATCTTTGCAGGAGAGAATCTGATAAACCTAAGCAGAAACAAGAACTTGAATTAGAAGATTTCTAGCAAAAGATTTCATCATTGAGTTCAAAAATAAAACTTCTAAAGGTATACACACACAAACATCACAGATATCGACCAAATTATCCCTCAACTCTCAATCTACTTTTTCCCCCCTGATAACCATGGTGTAGGAGCCAATTTGCATGCACCTCGACTAACAACAATAGTATCAGATAACTCTATCCACCAAGACTAGAACAGATGAAAAGAATTCAACTAATATTTTGTCTCGGTTGGGATTTAAACCTCAGACATCATGGCGATCAATCCAATTCATTAACCACTAAGCCACACCCTTTGGCACAACCCCCAATCTACCTTTTTTTTTATAAACGTGGTATTCCTACCAGCTTGCGCACACCTCAACTAACAGGAACAAATATCAGAAAACTCTATTCACCGAGGCTAGAACAGATGCAAAGAAGTCACCTAGTATTTTGTCTCAGGTTGGGATTTAAACCCGAGACCTCGTGGTGCTCAACCCAATTCATTGACCGCTAGGCTACGACCTTAGGCACAACCCCCAATCTACTTATATTGGTGCAATTTTCTTCATAACTTAAAACTTTTCTTGGGCAATTCTTGACTAATCCTAGGCTTTATCTAGGGAACAGAATAAAGAGATCTCAGCTTTTAGGTCTATCTAACATAATTAATTACTTTCTATTACAAAAGTTAAAACATTTCAAAGAATCTTGATGGTACCCCACAAAACAAAAATCAATTTTCTTGGCACATAAAATGGAAAGAATAAATCACAACAATGGAACCATAAAATCAAAAGCCTAAAAGGGGGTAAAAGGAAGAGTAAAAAGGACTAACCTTTATCAAGAATTATATACCCAAAGTACTCAAACTGGAGAAACTAGCAAAGGAAAAAAAAATGTTTCTTTTTTTAATCAAGAAGATATTCTGTTCTTGGGTTTTTGGTCATTTTAAAATTACATCACCCCACCCCCTAAAGCCCCCCCACCCCCACCTTGATTGTTTGTTGAGGATTGGAGGAATATGGGCAACGTGTGTGATAGCGTTTGCATTGGGAAAAGGGCCCAAAATGAGAAAAATGTTGCATAAGTGGACTGAACATACGGGTCGATTGGTACGCAGACTAAATTTTTTTTTTTTTTTTTTTTTTTTTTTACGCAGACTAAATTAGTTTTAAGATTATAATATTTAGATTAATTTTATCTCACTTATGAGGGTAGTTTGATATGTTGATTAAATTATGTTATACTAATTTATCTCACCTAAGAGGTGGATAAAATAATTATTAGTTTTGGTAGATAAGGTGGGACGGTGGCTAAGCCAAAATTTTATATAATTTTTTTACGAAGGATAACTGTGGCTATGTCACTGAGGTGGTTCAAGTGGATATTTTTTTTGAAATTAGATTTAAATTGTGTTTGATTTCAAATTAAATTATATTTTATTTGATTCTAGATAAATTTATACCGTTAATTTAATCTCAAATTTAATACTTAAATATTCTATCTTATCTTGCGTACCAAACGACGTGTACAAACGATGTGTACAAGAGGTATGAGTCAAATAATCATATTGCGATTAGTAATTAATAGCACCAACAACCCCTCCTTAATTCTCGTTTTATTCTCATTGATATTCGAAAGATCAGTTGTTGTTCTTTTTTGGAGTTTTATTGTTTAATTATGATCAAGTAGTAAATGTGTATTTAATAGACATATGTCATATTTTTATTGATTTGATGTAAACAATATGTGCAAAAAAGTTTTCATTCACGTAATATTGAAAAACTACATATACAACAATAACAACCCAGTGAAATCCCACATCGTGGGGTCTGAGGAGGGTAAAGTGTATGCAGACCTGACTCCTACCAATGTAGGACGGCTGTTTTCGAAAGACCCTCGGCTCAATAGAAGCATAGAAAAAGGTCAGACAAGAATATTAAAAGTAGATAAGTAGATAACGAAATAATCAAAGCACAAAAAAACAGTAGGTATTATTAGATAATTACATAAATACCATAAATCAGAGTACAAGAAATCATAGTGCATTAATATGCCTACGGATAAGGGGGAATAATGCCACTATGTACTAGCCTTGTACCCTAATGTGTGTCCTCCACACCCTCCTATCTAAGGTCATGTCTTCGGTAAGTCGTAAATGCGTCATGTCCTGTCTGATCACCTCTCCCCAATATTTCTTCGGCCTACCCCTACCTCTTCTGAAACCATCCATGGCCAACCTCTCACATCTCCGCACTGGTGCATCTGAGACTCTCCTCTTTACATGCTCAAACCATCTCAGTCGCGTCTTCCGCATCTTGTCTTCTATCGAGGCCACTCCTACCTTGTCTCGAATAGCCTCATTTCTAAGATTTTTTAAGAAAATCGTACGATCTTAGATCAAAATGAATAATTTATTACCTCATGCTAAAAGTATCTTGAATTGATTGGCATAGCCAAACAATTGAATATTAAAGCGAATAATTCAACGAAATAAATATAAAAGTGGTGTGCTTAAAAAAAGATAGCAATAGATTTTAGTGGTCGTAGATCCTCATTCATATGAGGTAGTACATATTGGATTTAAGAAATTGACTTGCAGATCGATCGTTGTAGTCAATCAAATGAAACTTAATTCAAAAAAATAATATTAATTTAGTTTAAGTGAGAGATTATTGAGCGTGCAAATAAAATCTTACATATAAATGTATATACTTTTAATGATATGATATATTTTTGAAAAATTATACGAACTTTAATTTAAATGAATAGTATTATATTATCATTAAGAATATCTTTAGATTAATTTATACATCATTTCAAACATATTATACTTGTATCTTGAAAAATGCTTCTATAAACACTATTAATAAATTGAATTTTGATCATTATTATTTATAGATGTTAGCGGAATGTTAAAAAATTTATTTGAAATTCTCATTACGTTTAGAAGAAAAAGTTCTATTAATAAGAAATTTCCAAAAAAAAATAAATAAAAATGTCCTACTTTTGAAACAAACGTACACGTTTGGTAACTTGTGAATTCTTAATCAACCAATTTATATATCGTCGTAGTTTTTCACAAATAGACGCAAATTCACCAACACCTATCACTGTCTTCTTTTTATTTTATCATATTTGTCTATCCATAAATAATTATTTATAAGATAAAATATTTAAAATTTACTGATTCAATTAATTTATATTTATTTTACATAGATTCCATTAAAGGAGAAATATTCTATATCAAAATTATATATTTTGAAAATTTAAACACAAACCTCTAATTAAATCTGAAGAAATCTCAGTCATCCATTGATGGTCCATACAATAACGGAACCAAGTAGTGTCAATGGGTTCGGGGTTCCCCTTGAAAGGATATATATATATAAAAGTTCTTTTTTTTTTAGATATATATGTACATTTTAAATCTCATAAACACAAGATTAGAAGTTGATTTAGTGGTTTAGAGATTCAAAATTTACCTTGGGGTCTCAAACACTATATTTTTATATTTTAAACCCTCCCTAATTAAAATTTTGAATCCGCTATGATTCGTTGAAAGTTTATTTTGTGCAAATAGAATAAAATGATTATTATTTTTGAGTTCTATGTATGGTGATAAAGAGAAATTAAAAATTATTTTTGGATGATATGCTCAAATTATAAGATAAAATTTTAATTTTTTCTTAAAATTCGTATAAAATTTTTATTTGGACACTTATCACATACATATTTCATTTTACAAAAGGACAAAAAGTTGTTTTCATATTGTTGAAGTATGAATCACGTTGATTTATGGATATTTTATCCATAAAACTTTTGGAAGAAAAGTCGATATAATCTTGTCACGACTCGTTTCTCTTTCTTTTAAGTTTTATTTAATTAACAGGCTATGTAAAAAAAAATCAAATATATTAAAATATAATTTATATATATTTAAATTTTAATTTTAAAATATTAAATTAATTTAATTTATTAAATATCAATTAACTCTCAAAGCGAAAAAGTGACATGTATTTTTGACAAAAGGAGTAATATTTATAATCATACCTCTCAACCGTCTCATTTTAAATATCGTTTTAGCTTTAAAAATTATTTCAAAATAAGTGTCATTTTATGATGAAGACCAAAGTTGTCAATTGTCACCAATTAACCCTCAACATTAAAGAACTAATTCTCCTTAATATTTACCCGTTCTTAAGAAAAATCTAACAAATATGAATAACTTAGTAAATTATATTTTATATTTATTATTATTCTTAGTGAACGTACTGAAAAAAGTTAAAACGACAGACTGAAGAACTAGCTCACAATATTAAAGAACGGGGCAATCTGAAAACAAGGTTGGAAAACCTTTGCTTCGAGAAAAACTCTTCTTCTAATATCCTCATTCGGTGTCAATCCAAATTAGTCGGGCGACTTCAATTTAAAAAAAAAACACGTATATGTATAAGCACTAATTAATTCTTTAATTTGTATATAAGGAAAACTAGACCAAGTAAAACAAGAAAAAAACATGTACCATGTACAACTAATTATTTCCAACTTCTTCTCCGCAACTCAAGGAATGGTTTAAAATAGGTGGAAAGTTTCAATTATACTAAAAAATATTACACTATAAAAGGGCTTCAACATTCACTTTTACAAATTGATAGAAGACATTGAAGTATACCACCCAAAAAACTTCAAAAAAAAAAAAAAAAAAGGTTGGAGGGGTTTGAAAAGATGGATTTGAAATTCAAGTTGGTTCATATTGTATTGGGTGTGTTATTTCTAGCACAATTTGGGGAATCTCAAAATGCAACTTTTGATATAACTAAATATGGTGCCAATGCCAATAGTGATATTAGTGAGGTAAGTCATACATTTTTTTTTCTCTCATTATATTGTTGATTCTAACCTACTATATAACTACTTTCACCTTAGAAAAAAAAATGATGAAATGTTATTTGGGGTGAAAAAGGATGTATAATATAAGCATGTTATTGCACCGAAGGGTGTGACCTAGCTAAGGGCGGAGCTAGATGGATATAATAAGGCAGTTTGATTAAATTTCTTTTATCGGAAAATTATAAAGAATGAAAATGAATTCATTTGTATACACATGAATAGTTGATTAAAACATTCTAGTGGCATGAAAGGGGTTCAAGATTTGCTTATTCAGATCCCATATGTTATATTTTTGTAATTTTTTGAATCCCTTGTTAAAATTTCCAAACTCCGTCACTATTGTGTCTAGTGGTAAATGGAGCAAAAATCATGACACATCTAGAGTTACATTTAAAGAACATCAAAAACATAGAGTCATCTTTGTTAAAGAGTGTTTTACCCTCAAATTGAGAATTGTAATTTCTAATGTGAATATGGATAAGTCGAGCTATATTAGACATTAGGTTGACAAAAAGAAAAAAAAGTTACATCAGAAAAAGATAATACGTGATTTCTTCCCATTTACCTCAATCTTAAAAGACAAAATTACTCTTGTACTAGTGAAATGTAACATTCGCCAATGAAATAATCAAAATGCGTACATGATCGAACACCACTTGTCATTAAAACAAAACAAAAAAAAAATAATTGCAATTGTTTTTCTACTTTGTTCTTTAGGCAGTGGGAAAAGCTTTTAAAGAGGCATGTGAATCAACAAGTCCAAGCACCATTGTAATCCCAAAGGGAACATTCCAAATGAACCAAGTGAAACTAGAAGGACCATGCAAAGGCCCTATTGAACTTCAAATCCAAGCCACTTTGAAAGCCCCTTCAGACCCTAACCAAATCAAGGTTGGTGAATGGTTAACAGTCAACAAACTTGATCATTTCACAATGTCTGGTGGTGGAATCCTTGATGGTCAAGGTAAAGATGCATATGAATGCAAGGAGTCCAAAAAGTGCAACAAGCTTCCCAATGTAAGTTAACATAGTTTTATCTGACTCGTTTCTGTTTGATCAAACTTTCAAAATCTGCTGATTCTGAAAAGTCTACTTTTTTCTTATATTTACATATGGTGTAGAACTTGAGCTTCAACTCCCTCACAAATTCCATAATCAAGGACATAACAACATTGGACAGCAAATCATTCCACGTTAACGTTAACCAATGCAAGAACTTAACGTTCTTGCACTTCAACGTCAGTGCTCCAGCCAACAGCCCTAACACTGATGGTATCCACATCTCGAGGTCAAGCTCTGTGAATGTTACAGACTCTAGCTTTGCTACTGGAGATGATTGCATCTCCATTGGAGATGAAACGGAACAACTTTACATCACTAAAGTCACTTGTGGACCTGGTCATGGTATTAGTGTTGGTAGCCTTGGTGGAAATCCTGATGAAAAGCCAGTTGTTGGTGTTTTTGTTAAGAATTGCACTTTCCTTAGCACTGATAATGGTGTTAGGATTAAGACATGGCCTGCTTCTCATCCTGGTGTTGTCTCTGATATACATTTTGAGGATATCATTGTGCAAAATGTTAGCAACCCTGTTGTCATTGATCAAGTTTATTGCCCAAGTGGAAAATGCAACAAAGCCGTAAGTATAATTATCTGTTACTGTGTTGGGGTGGTTGAGATCCTAATCACGGATTTCCTATCTCTTACAATAGAAAACCTTTTGGGGCTTCCTAGTCATACGTACCAACAACAACAATGAATTTTTATCGTTGCACCAAGATTTCATATATCATACTCATCTTTTCGCTTTTTTATTTTTTTTGTGTAGTTGCCTTCACAAGTGAAGATTAGCAAGGTGACTTTCCAAAACATAAAAGGTACATCAAGAACTCAAAGTGCAGTATCACTACTTTGCAGTAAAGCTATACCATGTGAAGGTGTTGAAGTTGGAGACATTGACATTTCATATAGTGGTAAAGAAGGACCAGCAAACTCTAATTGTGAGAATATTAAGCCAAGTTTAAAGGGAAAGCAGAGCCCGGACGTTTGCTCTGCCTCTGCTGCTGCTCCTGCTGGTTCTTCGTCTTCTTAATTAATTAATTGTTGAGTTTTATCGTAAGTTCAAGTTCATTTTTCATATGATCATTGAACTTATGATCTTTCTTACTCATGTCAATTTTGTAACTACCTTTTAAATCGCTAAATTTATAATTTGTGAATAAGAGAATAAATTTGACGAAAAAAGTCTAATGACCTATGAATTTGACGAAAAAAGTCTAATGACCTTATATTGACTTACCTCAATTGAAATTAGCAACTGCTTCAAATCAAATCAAAGAGAGAGAAATCGTTGCGATACTAGAGCTAGAATCTATACAAAAACAATTCAAGATCGCAATATATTTATCACAAAATAGTATACATGACCAAATACACGCTCTTCCCACAACACAAAATGTTTGAAAGTTCAATAATTCAATTTCTAAATCGTGGACTTTGAAAAATAAGTATATAAGAAGTTTAAGATGCATAACTCTAACCTATATGCAAAACCTTTCTTGAAATATCAAATGACCTCCAATAGCCTCTATTCAATATGTTGTATCAAAGTTAACTCAAATTCGTCCCTCAGGTCAACGATCCGATATCGAAATTGATTGTGTGAATGTGTTGCTCCTAAGCTATGGAGTCCAATTTAATAATGAAAATTTAATTTTTACGTCAATTCAACAAGGTTTAAGTCTAAAATTCTCAGTTGTCATGATTAACAATTTTTCAAATTTGATAACATCTTGCGGTCAAGACTTGACCAGACAGTTGTCCAAAATGCCCTTCGCGATCGCGATCATCCTCTCTAATGTTCTTGATGATTAATGAGTCTAACCTTTGTAGTTGTGTTGTGACCCTGGCTCACAATCGTGTAAGAGGAAACCAACACCAAAATAGGCATATAAATGTATCCAAAGTTTCAAAATCAATGATTACATCTACCTAGACCTGTATTAACATAAAATCGACAGACATGGTCAGTCAATTCATTAGTTTTCATTTAATGTGTTGATCGATACTTGATTGAAAAAATCGAGGGATGTGATCGATTTTAGAAAAGAAAAAAAAAACAAATTTATTTAATTTTATTAATAAACTGACTATGCTCGTTAGTTTTTGTATACGTATTTATTTTGGAGTAAAATGCTCCGAATAATAAATAGTTGGAGTATCATATGTACAACGTCTACAGTAATGTTTGTACTTTGAAAGAACTCAAGAATGTGTTTGAAAAAAATACAAAACTAAAGATGCCAATTTGAAGAAATTTCTGAACTATAAATTATCCAAACAAAAAGAAGTTCAAGGACAATTGTTACAACTATGGAAAAAATGGACATAAGTTTATGGATTGTCGTACCCCAAAGAGGAACAAGAAATTCAAAAATCTCACAAGGACTTGTGCAATATGTTTTCTGAATGTAACTTACTAAGAAATTTCAAGAAATGGTGAATTGATTCTTGCCGTGGAGATTTGAGTAAACCCCATGCTACCCTCTAGATCCGCCCCTGTCCTGCTCTAATTAAAAAAAAAAGTTTATAAGTGGTAAGATAAATCATTAAAAATTTAAAAAATATAAAAAGGAAAAAGATGTACCATGTACAACTAATTTCCAACTTCTTCTCCGCAATTCAATCTATGGTTTAAAATAGGTGGAAAGTTTCAATTGTGCCATTTTTTTACATTATAAAAAGGCTTCAACATTCAATTTACAAATTCATATATTGAAGTACTATCCTCAAAAACTTCAACAAAAAAAAAACTGAAAAAGAAAAAAGAAAAAATAGATGGATTTGAAATTCACGTTGGTTTCTATTGCATTGGGTGTGTTATTTCTAGCACAATTTGGGGAATCTCAATATGCAACTTTTGATATAACTAAATATGGTGCTAAGGCCAATAGTGATATTAGTGAGGTAATGCATGCATATATTTTTCTCTCATTATCTTGTTGATTCTAACCTACTATATACCTACTTTCACCAAAAAAAATATATAATAATACCATTTTATTTTAAAAGGATGTATAAAATAAGTACTTGTTGCATCGAACGGTATGGCGCAGCTAAGGAGTTACGTATCTGAAAGAAGATTCAATTGAATCTCATTCGTTCAATAATCATATTGTATAAATAGGACAAAACTAAATTATTTTGCATACATATGAATCGTCGAGTGCCATTTAATTGCATGTATAAAAAGAAGTTAGTGTAGTAGCTAGCAAAGGGGATTCAAAATTTTCTTCGTATAGAGGTTCAGATCTCAAATGTAATATTTTTATGTATTGTTTGAACCCCCTTTGTTAATATATTTGACTCTGTCATGAGGCCTAGTGATAATGAAGTGAGTTAAAATCACGAAAAATAGATTTACAATCATATCACAAATCATGAGGTTGATTAGGATAATGACAGTTGATTCCCCTTAATCTTGAATATGACCGAGTTATTCAACATATGTACTGGTGGAATGTAGCATACATGCATATGACATATGACATAATCAAAATACACACAAGCTGATCAGATACCGCATCGATATAAATCTCTCTTCTTCTTCTTTTTTTTCATTTTTGTTGATGGAAATTTTTATTATTAATGTTTAGGCTGTGGGGAAAGCTTTTAAAGAGGCATGTGCATCAACAAGCCCAAGCAGAATTGTGATCCCAAAAGGGACATTCCAAATGAATCAAGTGAAACTAGTAGGACCATGCAAAGGCCCTATTGAACTTCAAATCCAAGCCATTTTGAAAGCTCCTTCAAACCCTAACCAAATCAAGGTTGGTGAATGGTTAACAGTTAACTACCTTGATCATTTCACAATGTCTGGTGGTGGAACACTTGATGGTCAAGGTAAAGCTGCATGGGAATGCAAGAAGTCCAAAAAGTGCACCAAGCTTCCCAATGTAAGTCCCCATTAATATTTATTTGAGATGTTTCCGTTTGATCAAACTTTTAAAATCTGTTTCTTCTGATCGGAAAAAAGTATTTGAGAAAAGTAGCAAGCTCTATTTGATCATATCATGGGGATTTTTTTCATTTTTTCCGAGTCACTTTATTCGAATATCAGCCTCTGTCCATAAAAATTTCAAATACAACTGATTTTTTTTTTCACTTTCACTATATTTTTCTTTTTCAAATATACCTTAAACTTTTTATTTTATAAAAATAACCCCATTTAAATTATATTTCGATAATTTTTTGAAAAAAAATACAGTCAAACAACCAAGTACTATTAATTTGTAAAAAAACTATAACTAAACACAAGTCCAACTTTAAAAATTCCAAATAAAGTTAAAAACATTAGTAATAGTATGTAGAATTAGCTCGTATATGCAGATCTAATCTATGACATTATCTGACTTTATCTATTTTTAACATATTACTGTTTTATATCATATTTGATTATATATTTCATATAAATTAGTCAAGTTAAGTCACTACTAAAAAACGCTGGAATTAGCTATGAACTTCTTCGTTGGTCCGTTGTTAATTTGCTCGTAACTAACGAAAATCTACCGCTAATTCGTCGGCAGGATTAGCGACGAATTTTGTTGTTAGCTACGTCACTAAATCCCCTTTTTTTTAGTAGTGAGTGATTTAAAAAAAGTACATTCAAATTCTAACGCAAACTAATTCTATTTTTTTTTGTTTGCATATGTTGTAGAACTTGAGCTTCAACTCCCTCACAAATTCGATAATCAAGGACATAACAACATTGGACAGCAAATCATTCCACGTTAATGTTAACCAATGCAAGAACTTAACATTCATCAACTTCAAAGTCAGTGCTCCGGCTAATAGCCCGAACACTGACGGTATCCACGTGGCAAGATCGAGCTCTGTAACTATTACAGAGTCCGCTTTCTCCACCGGAGATGATTGCATCTCCGTTGGCGATGAAACGGAACAACTTCACATCACTAAAGTTACTTGTGGACCTGGTCATGGTATTAGTGTTGGTAGCCTTGGTGGTAATCCTAATGAAAAGCCAGTTGTTGGTGTTTTTGTTAAAAATTGCACTTTTACTAGCACTGATAATGGTGTTAGGATCAAGACATGGCCTGCTTCTCATCCTGGTGTTGTCTCTGATATACATTTTGAGGATATCATTGTGCAAAATGTTAGCAATCCTGTCCTCATTGATCAAGTTTATTGCCCAAGTGGAAAATGTAACAAAAACGTAAGTATCGCTCGATCACATACTTATAATTATCAGTTGCTGTATTGGAATGGTTGGGATCTTTACATTCTTAATTACAGATTTTTGGTTCAAACGCTAAAAATGAAGAATTTTTTGGTAGAACGTGTTTTACATGGATAATTTGGCAAAAAATATCTACTTTTGTTGCTTTGTATTTAAAAATTAGCCATTTTTGAAAACTTTTTCAAAATTAGTCTAAAGTTAGAAAAGTAGCCCAAACCACTATGAATGGGTTTGGGAAAGGGAAAGGATAGAATCACATTGAGTCTATTGTGCACTATTTTTACTTGCATTTTTACAAAATACCATTTTTCATGGCTTACACTTTGGTAATCTTCTGGTCACATATCGATAATTTTACTAATTTATGGTCTTCTTTTTTTTTCTTATCACTGTGTTGAGATGATTGTAATCTCTACAACTTAATCAAAGATTTTTGAATTTTACATTGAGAATAGATAACCTCTTGATAGGTAGAGCTTTACCCAACTAATTTGCAAAAATAACAACTTTTTTCTCCCTTGTATTTAGAAGTTGACCACTTTTTTCAAAATCAGACTATTAGTCTGAAATTCAAAAGTGGCCACTCACTATACAACACACTGAATCTATTGTGCACAATCTTATTTTTCTTTTTTACTTTAAGACGGTTTCCATATCATGACCTCCTGGTCACACATGTATAATAATAATTATTATCGTTGCACTAAAATTTCATGATACTAATCGCATTTATTTATTTTCCACTTTTTTTGTAGTTGCCTTCACGAGTGAAGATTAGCAAGGTGTCTATCCAAAACATAAAGGGTACATCAAGAACTCAAAATGCAGTAACACTACTTTGTAGTAAAGGTACACCATGTGAAGGTGTTGAAGTTGGAGACATTGACATCTCATATAGTGGTAAAGGACCAGCAAAATCAAGTTGTGAGAATATTAAGCCAAGTTTAAAGGGCAAACAAAATCCACCTATTTGCTCTGCTCCTCTTGCTACCGCCGCGGCTGCTGAATCTTCTTGAATTAATTCACATAATTTTTGTTTACAAAATTACGCGTAAAAAATAAAATAAAATTACATTTTGAATAAATAAAGAAAATCTCAATGTTGAGATTTATCATAAGTTCAATTGATTAATTTCATGTATGATCATCGAACGTATGATTTTTTTTTTATAAATAAAAAATATATTCTTATTATTATTGTTGAGAGATGTATTGCTAGCCGGCCCAACCACAATTATCCAAACAATTAATGGATTTGTTGGATTTAAATGTTAATTTTTTTACAATTGAATTGAATGCCTATTTGTATCATGTAACTTCGTTCATATTTATATAGTATAGTTTTTTGCCGATAGAATATTTATCTCAGCCTTGATTATGATCATAACTATGTGTCTAACTCGGAATATTTATGTTTATTAAAAAAAATGACACATATATAAAGAGTAAAATAATTTGACTCTGATTATTTCGTTTGAACAAGTTGATTTTCTGCTTAGAAAGTTACTTCTGTAATTTCCATATTGTTTTTGTTGAATGTCTATGTCAATGAACTATTTATTGTTTTTGTTGAATGTCTATGTCAATGAACTATTTATTGTTTCTAAAAGCAAGAATTAAAGAAATTTTCACAAAATAATATAGTTATTCTCAAATTATTCAATTAGATAATTATTGAATAATTTATATTTAATATTGATTGGTTTAAGCAAGAATACTTTTTTCGTTTATTTTTACTTGGTATGTTTTATTTATTGAAAATCAAAATTTAAATCAAGCTACATAAATTTTGATGAATATTTTAAGATATATTTTTCATTATATTAATATGAGAAAGATTGCAACTCATAGTATTTTTTGCATCGTTCTCAAACATCTAAATTTAAAATTTAAAATACTAAATTAATCTAATTCAATTTTAACTCCGAAGATTAATAGAATTAACTCTCATGAATCAAAATATGACAAATAAAAATAAACATAGAGATTAGTTTGTAAAATGACTTACAATAATATGTAGCTTTTTGTATTATAAGTCTGATGGCTAACCTCCCGATCGATAATAATTAAACTCACGTAACGTTGTGCCTGACTGACGATTCTACCATATCCATTACTTCCCCTTTTTGGGATCGACGGTGTAAAAATTCTTTAAACTGTGAGTATATACAACTTAAATCCAGATACAATAAATGAAGTGAGAATAGGGTGGATTTGAATCAGATGCAGTGGCCACAGCAAATGTATTGGAGACATGATTAAGTAAAAAACAACAACAATGTGAGAACTTGCTTCTCAAAAAGAGAAAAGCCAAAGCCCTCTAATCTACCCCATCTCCAGGGGATAAAAGATGTATCTCTCACTCAAGTTTTGGATATTAAAAAGTTAGACAGAGTGTATGCAGCCTTGTCAGATAGAGAAGTTGTTTCCGATAGACCCTTGATTCAAGAAAAACAAAAACACAACATTTATGAAGACATGGCCAATAACAACAACAGGAACCCACAGGAAATCAATCAAAAGAAAATAGAGATGGAGAAGTTCAAGATTTATTGCTGGACTGAATGCAAATTGTACATTCTTGTTTGTCTCAAATGTTAGCTCAATGATGTAAGGGAATATACATCGAAAGAAACTGGTCAAGGAGAGAAATCTTGTAATGACTCACTCGCCCATTCACCTCCAAGACTTCATGTTCTGCAATTGCAGTCGTTCACACCATTTCTTACAGCTCCATCGTCATTGTGCTTCATGTTTGCAGGATTCAAACCCCATATATGAATGGTCCGATCATCGCTTCCTGATGCCAGCATATGAGGATTTGCTGGGTTCCAACTAACACAGTTGACAGTCCCAGAATGTCCAGACAACCTACCAAGGATTTGTTGTGAGCATCTGTGCCATATATATACCTGAAATATGGTATTAGATCAAGATCAATCTCTCCCTCGGATATAACTTTTGAGAAAGTATTCTCTCTAGGATAATAAAGATGTCAAAGCACATTAAACAAAGTAAATAAAGCAGGACGTTGTAACGAGCTGGTCTTGAACCTTAAATTTTGATTTTTAAAAAAAGAGAGTGAAGGGTCAAAAACACAACCAAAGTATCCCTGTTTTTTGAGTTTCATACTTTAACTATCAGGTGTACGAGTTTCGAGTTTCTTACCTGAACTATCACCAACTATTTATCAAAACACACCTCAACTATTAATTGTCCCCCTTTTCCTACATGAATGACTGTGATATTTCAGTTAGGAAAAGGGAACAACTGTCAGTTGAGGTATGTCTTAATAAATAGTTAGTATTAATAAATAGTTAGTGATAGTTCAACTGGGAAACTGGCACACCTTATAGTTCAGGTATGAAGCTCAAAAAACCGTGATACTTTTGGTGTATTTTTGACCATTAATTTAAAAAAAAGAAGGAAAAAAGAGAAGGAACTTGGAGTTGGTTCCCACATAACAAATCGCTAGCAAGATCCATTTTGACCCGTCATAGTTCTCAATCATTTCATGGCACCGGACGTGACGGAACTATCTACAATGGAGGGAAGCTAATGCAAAAAGAAGAATTAGGGTGTCCTACATCTCTTTGCTGATGCAAATAATGTAAGAACCAAACAAGAGATAGAATTCAAAGAAAGTACAGGAAAGAGGTTAGCAATTGTATTAGTACAAGATCCAGTATATCCAAAAGTATTTCTATGATCTCTTCCCAGTAATTGGGGAAGGAAAAAAAAAACTTTTTACAGGTATATGTTTACGTCTCCGATTGTAAAGAGAGAACAATATGATGATTGTGTTCTTTTTCTTTTACAGGTAACAAGGAGAAGATCATTTCATTCTTCTCATAAGAGTTCTTTTCATCAAGTTGTCATTTTGGGAACATAATAGTCATTTCATTCTTCTCATTGCTACCTATCTTTTCGTTATGAAAAAACAGCTACCAAGGATAGGAATGAAATAATTACTATTTTCTCAAAATGACAACTTGATGACAAGAATTCCTGATGTAGAAAAAGGAAGTTTCTACTCTGGTCATGAAAAATATGTATTTGTGGTCAAAAGACAGAAAACCATCTGAAAAGATACATGTCTAATCTGATGATAGCAGAATTGTCAAATTGCTTGAATGGGCAACTAAGCATACAAATCATAATAACAAAAATATTTGGCTTCTCAATCAATGAGAGAAGTACCTGTGAATCCTCACTCCCACTGGCAATGAAAGCTTGACTTAAACCACCGAAGCAAGACCTTACGACGAAGCGTTCTAGCTTATGCCCTTTGTATGTGTGTAAGAGTTTTACAATCCCATGTATACTCCACAGATGGATTTCTTGGTTCAAAAGACTTACCAATATATATTTACCGTCTGCGGACAATACAAATGAAGTTATTGCTTCATCCTCTAGAATTATTTGCTCTGTTTTTGTTTCCAATCCAAATAATAGTATCATATTATCTTTACAAACAGAGACCATATGTTTCCCATCACTTGTTATCCCCAAATCAGCTATTCTAGTAATCCGATGGCCTTTCCAACACTGCAGCTCTTTCCCTTCAAGATCCCACATGCTAATGCTTTTGTCAGTAACACCACAAAATATCCTTTTGCCATCTGGAGCCCATCCACATGAAATCAAACCAAGACCATTTTTCTCATAAAGATGTAAACATTCACCTGAGTTTACATCCCAGAGTCTAACAACCTCCTCCACTCCACAAGTAAGAAGCTGTTTGTCATCAGGGCCCCATGATATAAACGACACGGGTTCCTCATGACCAAAAAATCGGTGCTTCAAGCATAACCTCCCATCCAACTTTACCTGCAAAAGAGCAAATAAATGAGAGGTGAACTTAAATCGTCAGTTAACCTATCATAAAAATTCAGATTTCCAGCAATAACAGCTCACTTTTCCCATATTCTCTGAACTACCTCCCCATGGGAAAAAGAGAAAACCCATCTGTTTAGATCTTTTACCAAAAATCGTATACACCTATAATAGGATACTAAAGGTTGGAGAATGAATATTACGCAACGTTTAAATGATATTGTGGGATAGATAAAATATGAATGAATTGAGAGTCATTGGGGAACCAAGACTTAATCATAAAGTTGTATTAGTAAAAATAGTTGGTGATATGGCTATCTCGTTAAAACTAATATGAGAAAGAAGACAATCAGAAAGGAATTAGGAAAGATAGCTAGTGCAATGATGAAAAAGAAAGAAGTTGGTATTGTTACGAGTTCTAGAGAGGAAGAGGAGCTACTCTCTCTAAAGGTTTGTCAGTTACAGAAATGGACGAAGGACTTTCTACTGTCATACTAAAGATACATCAGGGGAATCTACAAAAAAGAAACATTTCAGTTGTGGCACTGCACGGGAAAGTGAAGTAAAAACAGTGATACTTTTTTCTGAAATTATTAGCTAAAGGAAAAAAAATAAAGGTCATGCAAGAAAATTATGGCATGCAAAGAGAGAAGAGATTCAATGGAAAAAAGTGATCTTTTAAATTAAAATTCATGGAGAATATAACAAGCAATAGTCAAGAGGACTTTTGATAAAGCAAAAATCTATTGAGCAATATTTAAGAGCGCTTAAACTTACCTCCCATACAATAACGGAACAATCAGCAGAAGATGAGGCTAAGTACTTCCCATTATGAGAGAACTCCAAAAACCAGACTTCATCTGTGTGCTCTTGTAGTATCTGGTGCATGGAAAACAATGAAGAAACGATTAGAGCTCAACGTGATCAACAAACCCTTCTCTTATTTCTTTTACTTTCAACTTTTAATAATTGATCTGAACCGCTTCATTCTCAACAAAAAAATTGATCTAAGCCCTTCTACCAATCATAGTCAAGTCAATTATATCATTGTTAAAAGAAGGAATAAAAAACCTGTGTATGAGGAATATATGCAATCAAGCTCTATACAAGGATACTACAAGAAAAATTCAAACCAAGTTGTCACATTTCTTCATCATTCTCAAGTATGGGGAAATACATGTGCATACTTTCTTTTTGATATCTATGGAAGAATCAATAACCCACTTTCGCAGGTCTCATTCAAATCTAGAACGTCTAAAAGATGGATCCAAAATGACAGAACGAAGGAGAAGAACAATAAAGTGGATACTGGACTAGGTAGAGGACAACAAAAACTTAATGGAAAATAGAGAGAAGCAAAAAGTAATAAGAGGAAGAAGTATTTCTCAATCCTAAACTATGCATTGTATCACGATAAAATTAGAGGACCTTCAATTTATGTCTTCCTTCCCTTTTTAACTGTTAAAAAAAGAATGCCACTTCTAATTTAGTACAGAGTATATGTTCTCAATTTCATGGCATGTTCAAGACCAACAATTTCAAATAATACTCTTGGTATGTTATGAACACTTCTAGCTACCACAAGATTCAAAAGTCTTTTACTTTCTTAAACTTCATGCCCAACACTAAGACTCATAAAATGAAACATAGGGAGTATTTTCTATACTGTTAAAAAAATGTGTAGTTTTCAACCTTTCATCTATAGACAATGTACACGTGAATTTCTTGTTTACTGTATGAATATGAGAATTCACATTTGCCCTCCATTCCAGCAAACGCTAGGAAGGGATATTATAGTATTAAAGAAGTTCTATAGGATTATCATATGGAAGACAACAATATGTCTAGACTTCTATCACAGACACAAAAAAGAGGTCTAGAATAAATGAAACTTGATAAATTCTACTTATTGCTGTTATGGTATAATTTTACAATACAAGCTTGAGTTGGAGCACCACAGTGATAGCCTTATACAGATACTTGTACTTGCTGAATTAAAAAACATAGGAAAAACCTTATTGACACAATGACAGCATAATTAAATATGGAATAACCAAAATTTTACACAATAGAAAGCACAAACACATCACCTCAGACCTATCACTGATACATAAACTTAGATGGAACAAGTTATTAGGTGATTAACAATGCAATAAACTGACAACCAATCCTGGAATGATAATGCTTGCAGGTTAAACATGTATCAAGACTAAATGTGATCTAACCTGCAAAGTTTTAGATGGTATCTGATCTATTCCACAATGGTGATCAGTGAGCAATGACATCTCAGTGACTAATGAGTTGTGAAGAAAACAAGACTCTAGTTGAAATTCAAGGCCCTGTTCAACAAGATGGATCAATCTTTTCTCAGGAATCAAAACTGTTTTGGGGAACAGTCTTTGCAATTCTTCTAGTAGCTTTGTCCTTGATTTTATTTTAATTATTTCTGGACCTAACTCTCCAGAGACAATCTGTTGTGAAGGTGCTATAATGCACAACGAAAGATCGCGGACTCTATCGCTATTTATGCAAAGAGGTGCAATCTCAGTCCTCAATGTCTTCAAAGCATGCATGACTTTTTCTCTGTCTAACAGTTCAAAGAACTTCTGCTCCAGTATCATAAAAGATGCCAACTTCACAATTTTTTCATCCACAAGACCAATTTTATGCAATGTGACTATACTTTCATCCCATCTCCCATCAAGGATTTGCTGCATAAACAAACTTACGAGAGAGGGATGCAAGGGTATCCCTGACTCTTCCTCTAGCTGCGCCCCTGCCTTCTTATAACCAAGAGAATATAATGCCTCAGCTATGATCCGAACAAATTCAACTTTCTTGACTACTCCTTTTCTACCAACAATCTCATCGCCCCCTTGAAATTCCAGAGGACGAACCATCGAGTCACTCAATGAGAAACTTGCAGGATCCCTAAGAAATGTCCCGTTCGAATGATCTGCCGATTCTCCAAATGATACTTTCATGCGTTTTGAGAGTGGTTCATCATCCTCTGAGCCTCCCATGAAATATATATCTCAGCCCATATATAACAGCATATGCATAAGCAGATCTGAGATTTGAGATCACGATCTCAATCCTTCAAAGGAAAAAACGTGACTACCTGCATAACACCAGGAAAGGAAAGAACATACAATCAATATAGTTGTAAAGAGCATAACAAGAAAAAAGTTAAGTAGAGGTTTACTTGCTTTAACAAATCCAAGATATGAAAAATGAAATAGAGATGGAGACAAGGGGCGGAGACGGAGAGGGAGACCAGGGCGGAAAGGGAGAGGTAGAGGAAGAGGGAGACAGGGGCGGAGAGGTAGAGGTGAAAGACACAAACTGATCTAACAAGAGTATAAGTTAAAAAACATCTCATATTCACATCATCTTCAATCTATTATATACTAAACATTTTTGTTGAATGCACTCTCAAAACCTAAGTTACTCGGACTCAGGTGCGGATATCTGATACGGGTGCGAATCTAAAGGTTGGATTCTTCATCACATAAATTTTAGAATTCAGGGTTATGAATTCGAGTGTGAATATGGATGTTGGAGTATGACCAATAAATGAATATTACGATATATAAAGTATATATCTCGATTAACTAAAGCTATGAAACTGAAACTAATATAATTTAATTATTTATAAACACCTAATAGTTTTTATTCATAAAATATCTCGTGTAATAGCAAAGCATTCTCATGTTTTATGTAAATATATATATGACATAAACCCAAAAATCGAACCACATACCTAATCAATCTATACTTCTCCGTCATAGATCTAGTCAAAGCAACCAAGGTAAATTGACCAAATCAAGTGTGGATCCCACACCCATGTCATGTCGACACGGGTGCAGCAAGGATTTTGAAGGGTCTAAGTAAAATAGCTCAAAGCAATCCAATGCTGCCAGTTACAAATGGCAAAGAGCTCCCTACCATCGCCTACCCCCACAGAACTTTGCCATTAAGGAGATTTACTAAATTAAATGTCGTTACACGATCAAACAACTTTTCTTGACCGTGTAACATACCAGCAATTGTTTCTAATACAAAATTGTTCTTCTTGCTTAAGTACAAATTGAATGTCAAGAGCGTGAGACCTATGTACAAAGCAATAACAAGAGAAAACGATCCATAAACAAGGTTACAATATTGTATTCGAGCACCATTGAGGGCGAGACGGGAGGAAGAAAGAGGGTGGGAAGAGACTGAAGTAAATGCTTAATCAAGAACTAGCTCAAATTGGACGTTCAGAATTCCTTTTTATCAGATATCATAATTTAAGAAAATTATCCAAATATAGATATCAAACTGTTGAACAACTTGCATATTTCCTTCCTTCCTTCCACAAATCCACATAAAATGAAAGGCCCACTTCTACTCTTTCTCTCTCTCTTTTTCCTTTTTTCTAATTCAGTTCACCAACATAGATTATCTTTTCCTTTTTGGGATAAAGTTCAATACATAGATTCTTTTCTTACTTTTCTTCAATTTTGAACAAGTTCTCATACATAATTTTTCACTTTTTTTGTGTGTGCATAATGAGCCTTTGTTTATCAGGCCAAAACAGGTGGCATTCCCAGTTATTGCTGCCTCCCAAGACAGAAAAAGAAACTAGTTACACATAAACAAACTTCAATTGCTGACCCTAAAAGAGTACAAAAATAAGGCATGTGTTTGAGTGCGCGTCTGCACACATATAAACACACAAGTTATCCTTTCATCAAGATTTGTCATCAGTATCTCCTCCTCACTTCCTATCCTCTCAGCAAGGCTAGTGAATGATTAAGTTACACCATCCAAGATATTAAACTATCTATCTTAGAAGTATAGTTAAAGAAAACATCCAAAGTTCATTAGCCACTGTCAACTTGTTAGGTCATTGCAAAGTGACTGAAAAGAGTCTAGCCCGCCCATGCAAAGAATGACTTGAGGATATAAAATACACCCACAATGAGCTGGAGCAATTAACACAAACAATCTCATTTGGAGTGCAGAACTTTACATGAGTTGTCTGCACAACAGAATCAACTTCCCCAAATGCTGCACATCTAAAGTCATACCCTACATCATGTACAAATTCTGTTGAATAGTTTTGAGCAGGAAAAGTTAAATGTCTTCCAAATTGGTTGAATGTCATCTATGAGCTTAACCTGTTAGAGAGAGGACATTTTCTTCCTTTTTTTCAGTAAGGCCTGCAACACAGTTACTCACATGTAGGCATGATTCTTTTCCTTAGCCAAGTAGGAAAAAACATGTTTCATTTATGAGTGCCAGACAAACTCGAATCCATGACCTCTGCTTGCTCTAATACCAAGTTGAAGTGCGTGTGCTGCCTCTTTAAAAAATTGAAATTATTAAAGACGAGGCTTTTATATGTGTCTATTTATGTTTGCAACAATGATCAACAATGACTAAATTCTCAATAATCATGCTCCTCTAAAGTCCAGTTGCATCTAGTATCGCATGCTAAATAACTTAACTTTCACTCCGCTTGAAGGTCAAAAACATAATCCACAGCAGCAACTACAACGGCTAGTGATCCAACTATAGATATTTAATAAGGAGCTAACCAAACAATCCAACAACAGACTTAAGTGTTCACTTCATAAAACTTAGTGCAATCTATGGTCAGAAAAGGCCCACACATTGTAGTTTCTAGTACATTAAGGTAAATCAGCTGCCTCTTGGATCCAAGATTTGAAGATTATGGTTCTTACAACGACCTTAAGTTAATACTATAAATATTCAGTAGATTTGGATATTTATATAAAGTCTTAGCAGAATCTACCGGTTCATGTGAACCCATAATCAGGCCTATAGATCCGCTCCTGTCAGCTGCTAGGAAAAGACTTTAATTGACTATTATGCATCAATCTGAAACTAAGTGTTCACTTCATTAAACATAGTGCAAATGTAGTTTCTAGCTCATTATGGTACCTCAATCTGGAACTAAGTGTTCACTTCATAAAACTTAATGCAATCTATGGTAAGACAAGGCCCACACATTGTAGTTTCTAGGTCATTAAGGTAAATCAGCTGCCTCTTGGAACCAAGATTTGATGTTTATGGTTCTTACAACGACCTTAAGTTACTACAATAAATATTCAGTATATTTTAATATTTATATAAAGTCTTAGCAGAAGCTACCGGTTCACGTGAACCCATAATCAGGCCTATAGATCCGTTCCTGTCAGCTGCTAGGAAAAGACTTTAATTGACTATTATGCCTCAATCTGAAACTAAGTGTTCACTTCATTAAACATAGTGCAATCTATGGTCAGAAAAGGCCCACATGTTGTAGTTTCTAGTTCATTATGGTACCTCAATCCAGAACTAAGTGTTCACTTCATTAAACTTAGTGCAATCTATGGTCAGAAAAGGCCCACATATTGTAGTTTCTAGTTCATTAAGGTAAATCAGCTACCAGAAGTAGACCCAAGATTTGAAGTTTATGGTTCCTACAGCTACCTTAAGTTAACAGTACAAATATTTAGTATATTTTAATATTTATACAAGGTCTTAGCAGAGGCTATCCCTTGAGTCAGGGGTCTATCAAAAACAACCTCTCTAGCTCTAAGGTAGGAGGGATAAGTTTTGCGTACACTCTACCCTCCTCAGACTCCACTTTATGGGATTATAATAGGTATGTAGTTGTTGTTGTCGTCATCTCAGCAAAAGATACTGGTTCACGCGAAACCAATAATAAGGCCTCTAAATCTGCTCATGTTAGCTGCTAGGAAAAGACTTTAATTGACTATTCTGCCTCAATCCTAAACTAAAAAGGATCGGCTTTATGAATCCTCTCTATCCATTTCGCTCCATTCAATCCCATATCTATCACATTAATGAGTAAACTTTTTGTTGCTCAGCTAATACAGAAACACATTTTACTATATACAAACTCCTAAAGTTCCAAATTAGCATAAACAACTATTTAAGTTCTTCAAAAGCATAATCATCTTAGTTAATAAACAGATTACAATAATCACCCATAATCCAAAATTAGAAAGAAAAAAAAAAGGCAAATGACAAATAATCATTAACTACCACTGAATAAATCAAAACATATACTAAATACTTACAGTTACACCAAACTATCCTATATCAATAAATCAAGAATCAAACAAAACCCAACAATAAAAATTAAAAAAAAAATTACCACAACAGTATATCAATAGTTTCGCTTGAAATCTTCAACACCCAGAAATTAATTGACGCTTCAGATCAAAATGGGTATACAAAAACAGAAAAAAAAATGAATTTGTAATGGATATTACCCAAAAAAATATTTAAAATTTTTAAAAAAAAATTGTACTTTTCCCCCTTATTTCTTGGTATTTAGATGAGTAAGCCAAATATGGATTCAACGAGGTAAGAAAAAAAAAAGTAAAGAGAAATATGACCGACTGTTCGAAACTTTTGTTAATGGCGGTTTCAGTTGAAGGGTAAATTGTTGTGATGAGAAAATGGTGAAGAAGGTGGGTTATTTTATTTAATTTTATTTTTTAGTATTTATATTTTGCTATGTTTTCTTATTTTACTCTGGAACAGTTAGGTAACCATGAATAGTTTCAATCAAAATTTCATCCATTATAGCTAGTGATTGCCGGGTCGAGCGAGCGCTCTGTGCGGTATTTTTTATATTTATGTCTGGTTATTCAGAGCCAGCAATTGGCTGTCGGATTTCGTTCTGCAACTAGAAGAAGATCGCTTCGGGGTCACTATGGTGTAGCTGAATATAGAGCAGACTCCGTTCCTTATAGCCTAGTCTATATCCATAGCTAATCGACCCTGGGGCAAGCTTTCCGGTGTCCAAGTGTCAAGTCCCGAGGGTTTGTGTCCGCCAAAAGCGTTAGAAATCGTAGTCAACATTTTTCCAGTGCTTCAGCGGGAGAGAAAGGAGGCATTACTCCCATAAAACGTGCAACCAACCTTTCCTTCCCGCTTCTTCCTTGAGATTCGATCTCATAAAGAGAGAGCAACCTGTGCCTTTGAGTTGAGGCCGCTAACGGCGCAGAGCGAAATATCTCTGACACTGGCTGTTCTTTCTACCTAAACTTGCGACCAGTCCATCCTAAGACAGATAAAAAAAGAGTGGGGAACATATCGGTCGGTTCGATTCGATTTGAAGTTTGTCAGTTTAACTTATCAGTTATCGAATCATAGTTATGTTAAATTGTTATGAAATTGTGAAGCTATTGACTTATCGATTATTGATCGTTATTGATTTGGTTATCGGTTTAACCGTAAAAATTTGACACAAAAGAAATCATTGAAAATCACTTAAAATAAGCTGACAAACCAAATGAATCATGTATATGAGTTATAAATTGTAGTTTGCTCAAAAAAACATTATCACATTATAGAATAACTGAGAGTTTAGGATAACCTGAAATAAAAGTATAAAACTAAACTCTAAGTCAAGAGCTTTATATACCAAATGGTATAATAATTTACTATCGGTGTTATCAATTAACCCATTATGAAAAAATTTTAAATTGTTAAGAACCGATAATCCAACAATAAAAAAAAATTAAAATCATTATCGAAACCGCTAAACCAATAACCATTATCGATAAATCAATAACTTTTTTTTATTGGATTATCAATTTCGATTCGATTTTAAACAGCCCTAAGTATGAGATAAGTGATAACACATGTGTACACTCTACCTCTCAAACGTTATTTATAAGATAGATTTTACTGAGATAAGTGATAACATATGTGTACACTCTACCTCTCAAACGTTATTTATAAGATAGATTCTACTAGATATGTTATTATTGTAACTTGTATGTATCAAAATAAAAAAAAAAATATTTTTATTCTATCTCAATTTATATAATATTTGTTATATCATATTAATATAATAATTAAAATTTAGATAATTTAAATTTCGAGGAGCAAAAAATACAAGAGGATTAGTAGTACTAATGTAAGTATTATTGTATGCAAATTTGAGTGCGTTTAACAGATCACCTCTAAGAAGGAACGTATAATATTGAATTTCTTTAGCAAGAAGATTTATTTAAATATCTAAGATGTAAGAACAAATTGTGAGAATTGAACTATGAAATATTAAGTAAAAAAAAATAATCACATAAACTTCATAGTTGAATAATATTTTGATTGGAGTATTCAAAGAGAATTGATAAATTGAATTAAATTGAAATAAGAATTAATAGTAGTTTGATTTAATTTCATATTGAAAAAGAAAACATTATAATTGTTTGATTTGATAATAATTAATTATTTTTATTAGCGTTGTTTGTTTTATGGGTTTTATAATTGTTATTTTTGTTTATGTTATATTTTAGTTCAATGTCATGATTTATTTTATATTTGTTTGAAAAATTATATAATTGTTATATTTCACTAATTTATTTTTTTTGAAAAAATTAGTACGAAGGTCTTATCGAAAACAGAATCAAATTCAAAAAAAAGTAAATAAAATCAAAATCAAAAGAATTAACTTTAAGGATTGATTTGATTGAGAAACAAGTTATTTCGGAATTAGCTATTCTAAGAATTTTATTTCATTTTTAAATAATTAATTTACAATCGTTTTACGATTTTATGCCAATTAAATATAAAATAAAATTATTTTAAAATTAATTATATATTTTTTATCTCTCATATTAAACAAGTTTCGAATAACATGCAAAGTTGAAAATGAACAATTAAAAATGAATCGACCTTAAAATTAAAATAGCAGCTAGAAACTAGTCAACAAAATTACATTATTACCTTTTTAAAAATAGTCTTCGTCGTAATTTCGAATTTTCCGTCGGACTTCCTTCTTATGAGAAGCGCCGGAGATCGGAGTTTCGTTTTCCGGGCCCATTCTCTCTCTACATTATAGGTACTTTCTCTCTCTAAAATGTAACAAGGCATTGGTAAAGCTAATTCATTTTTGGCTTATATGTAATTCGTTTCGATTTCTTTATAAATGATGGATTTTAGCTTTATAAAGTCATTTTATTTCCTAAATTAGGTTTAATTTGAGCAAAATGATTAGTTAATTACAAGTAAAGTTGGGATTTTGAATGAATGGGGTTGATTAGAGCAAAAAAATAAAAAAATACGGATGTTTCATTTGTTAAATTGATTGATTGATGGATGGATAAATATGAAAGCTCGAGGGAATTTTAGTGTCTCAGTTGATTGGTTACATGAATTTTCACCTCTTAAGGTGAGAGATCGATTCCGTACCTTTTAATCCCCTCTGGATTTCCCTATCCCAAACCCCCAATTTTTTAAAAAAATAAATATAAAAGCTTATGAATTTCTTGTGTTTTAAAACTTTAAGATGTTTTCAGTTTGATGTGTTTGGAGCAGCATTATCAAATCTTGGAAATAAAGGAGAGAAAAAAAAATGGGTGTGAAGCAAGCATTAAGAGCTATTGATGCATTTCCTCGAGCTGAAGAACACTTGTTGCAGAAAACCAAGTTTGGTGCCTTTGGTATTTGATCTTAATCCTTTTTTATTCTTGTGCTTTTTCTTTGGTTTACAAAATGAGCCTGCATTGAGTGGAATATATATTGGGATGATTCTTATAGCCAACCTTAACTAATGTGGGAATGAGGAATAGTTGATTGATTCTCTGCATTTGTTCTTAATTATTTCTTAATGAGATAGGCTCGCATCTAGAATTCATATAGCTAAAAAAGAGGAGCCCGGTACACAAAACATCCCACGTTAGGAAGATTCAGGTAAGGGCTTCATCCCAAGGGATGTGATGTTGACAGGTTACCCTAATACAAGTATTAGTGATTGCTTCCACGGTCTCATACAGATGATCCAACTAATTTGGGATCGAGGCATAATTGATCAAAAACAAAAAGTGTTGAAAGGTTTCATTTACCCTTGTGAGTGGAATGAATAGAGAGGATTCTTATAGCCAGCCTTAACTAAGGTGAGAATGATGCATAGTTGATTGATTCTCTGCGTTCTTAGTTGTTTTACTGGAATTCATATAGCTGACTTGAGACAAAATTGATCAATTCCATGTATTGTCTTAATCTTCTCTTCTCTTTATATGAGAACCTAGGAATTGTTTTGTATTTTATTTGGATGATCATGAGCTAGTTTTTATGTGATCATTGAATTTAGGAAATGATTATAAGAGATCATTTTAAGGCTTTGAATAAAGTAGTATCCTTTTCCTTGTATGATCGCTGTCCAGAAACGAAATGTCTTGAAAACTTCTCTTTATCCTTGTTAGTGTTACTAGTTACATTTTCACCTCTTTGCCTTGGCCATCTTTGATTTTTTTTCCTCTTTGGTTCCTTCGTTTTGATAATTTGATTTCAGATGACAGGAGTTTTGACTACTCTTATTCTAAAAAGTATTCTCATAGCAAAACATTTGATCTTAAATCCAACAATTATTTAGTACTTTTGGTTCATTGTTAGAGGACGGTTTTAATTTTTAATTACAATTCCCATCTTCATCAAGTATAGGGTTTTTGGTTGAGATTGGTTTGAAGAAGAGGTGCATGCCTGATAGTTGTGGAGAATAGATGAATGATGTGTTCATCAATTGTTCTCTCTATTATCTAGAGTACTGCCTTGAAATTCAGGCACTTTACTTTCTAATTTCTCAAACTCATTTTCCTCCTATTAGAAACCATATGGCCTTATCCCACATGAACCGGGCCTTGTTCTTGCTCTTCCGTCGATTTGCCTCCACGGATTCCTTGCCAAAAGATTTTTCGGTGGATATGGTGTATGGTACCACTTGCTTCTGAGCTATTGGATTGATTCCAGTACACAATCCCTGGAACATCAACCAAGGAAGTTAATCCCAAAAGAATGAGAAAATCAGTTAGATATAGGAGATCTTTTTAGCTGATTTTAGGTAGATGTTCTAGAATAGATTTATTCATCAGATATTGGAATTCGTTTGATATGTAAGTTTTCATGTTCTGCAGATGAGAGTATTCAGATGTTTGAATTACTGGATTTTTCTTAGCATTAGATGAGAATGACACTTGAGTACTGTTGAGTAGCAGAACTTCCACTCCTTATTTTCACCCACCCCAATTGTTTTTCTCTTATTTTCATGATGATTTGAATGTTAAAAATAGAAAAAGATAGCTATTTCGTAAGTAACAGATTACGAGGATGCAACCTATTGATGGTGAATGCCACAATGTTTATGTGGGTGAAAAGTGAAGTTGATCTTTACCTGATTGGTGCTAACCACTATATATTTGTGCTTTATCTGTGTTACCTATCCCCGACCTTTTCCGTGAGAATCATAAGCAATTCTCTCTAACATTTTCACCGATTTAGCTTTACTTTTGAATGAACATGTAGAATATTTCTTGCTTATGTTGTGTCTGTGTTTTACTTGAGTTTGATTCTTTTACTAACTTTACTCTTTCTTCTTTTTTCATTACCAGTTTCTGTTGTGGGACTGCTAATTATGGTAACATTGTTCTTGCATGAACTGAGTTACTATCTTAATATAAATACTGTTTATCAGGTAGTTCACATCTCTTTGATGAAATCATCTTCAAGTTTAGCTTAGTGTAGCTCATTTGAAGTGAGTTTGTGTTGTGACTTTCGTTTGTGCAGATGGCTGTTGACATGAGACGTGGAGAAAATCTTCCCATTCACATAAATATGACATTCCCCTCTCTACCTTGTGATGGTAAGTCAATATTCTCTACTTGCTGTTCGGATTTGTTTATTTATTTTAATATGAGTTTTGCTTTTCTTTGGTAATAATTTTTTCGTAATGTTTCAGCGGTTGATCAATTTATTCTTTTTGGTAGTTCTAAGTGTAGATGCTATTGATATGTCGGGGAAGCATGAAGTAGATCTTGATACAAACATATGGAAGGTAATTGGTCTACTGTGACAAATGAAAAAATTCCGCTGCCCATCGAACTGAAAACTAAACAAGAATGTTTTGTACTACAGGGTAATGCATAACACGGCTAGATTGTTACACGTTTTAGTAAATTGTGTTTCTTACTGTTTCAAATGAAAAAGAGACTAGGATCATAATGTTAATGTTGTTGGATTCTAGTTAAAGAAACTTTTATGCCTTAGATAAAAGTTTTATGGGATGAATCAATTTGTTATCATGTTATCAGACCTACAATAGTCAACGCAATTATTCTGGTGCCTTTCCAGTCAAAAGTATTGTAAACAAAACTTTTTGTTTCTGGTTTGTCATATAGAAAAAAAAAATCTACTTTAAGCGTGCGTGTCAGGGAAATGGAAGAAGAAAAGGATTGTTCTGTTTTTACTGATTTTTTGGATTTCACTTTTGTTTTTGGTTGTCTTCTTCTAAGATATGTTTGTAAATTTACTGGTTATCTAGTCACTGGTTCTTTTTTTTTGGCCGGGGGGGGGGGGGACGTTTGATTTTATCGTATCCAAAACGGGCAATCTAGTCATAGTGGCATCTGAATAATTTAACGAATATAATGTGTTTCTAGTTTTGATGGTTATGACTTGCAGCATTGATTATGCCATGCTTAGGTTTTGGGTAAGATACTTTGATGTCCATTCTAGTTTGTCATAACTACTTATCCTCCTCCTTCATTACAATTTCAAAATAACTTGTCATCATCCTACCTTCTAAAGTTACAGTCTTTAAATACTATTGATACTATAAGAAAAGTTCTCTTAATGGTAAAAGCCAAAAAGGAAAACTTAACAAACACAAAAGAGATGTAGGTTAAAATGATTGACCTTTTTACTGTTACCATTGTCAAAATAAAATAAAAAATGATTGACCTTTTTACTTTTCTTGTATTTCCCATTAACACTTCATATTGGTTTATATTCTGTCAGTAGCTTCATAGGCTAGATTTTTCGTAAACATATTAAGGATCTTTTAGCAATAAGCAGGAAACTTTTTGCATGGGTGGTTTGTCCAAAATACCAATAACTTATATGCCCAAGAGGCTGTAGTTATGGAAATGAGAGAGGCGGTCGAGGCTTTGTACTAGTAAATTACAACTCTACTGTAGTTTTCCCGAGAAAAAACGTAATGCCTCACAATATGTAGGACAATTATTATAATTCCCTATCACCTGCTCTCTTTGTTAACCCGGCAATTAGGGATGACAGTGTAATTTCCCCAACATTTCTCATTCTTTCTTAACTTGGTATTAGCAGGCTAGAACTTCTGGTAGTCTTAAATCTTACAAATTTGAATTGTCGTACCTTGGCATCCACACCTTCCCAGTTTCAGTCTGTTAGTCAAGCGAATATATCTTTGCAAGCTTTGTAACACTGAAGCAAACTATGAAGATATTTGTTATTTGTCTTCTATTTCATGTTTATAGTAGTTGCAATTTTCTTTTTTGTCAAATTGGTATTTATTTTTTAGATTCAATCTATACTCTATAGTGTATGCATGCCCAGGCATATCCTTTTTTTTTCATGCCTTTTCGGCAATCAAGGTTGAGAGTTTTTGCAGCTTCGCTTGAACAGTGATGGCCATATCACTGGCACTGAGTATTTGTCAGACCTTGTTGAGAAGGAACATGAAGCTCATAAACATGGTAATGCCTTTGGTTCTTCTGCATTTGGATAGTAGCATTAGTTTAACTCTCTGCTTCTCTTTATCTGAGTCCAAGTTGTACACTGGTGTGCTTTTGCCTTAAACCTGCTTTATGCGGCCTTGGCTGTTGATCATGTTAATGTTAATTTCTTGACAACTATAAAGAACTTTGGTTGAAGGGGAGCCTTGGAGTAACTGGTAAAGTTGCTGCCATGTGACCAGGAGATCACGGGTTCAAGCCTTGGAAACAGCCTCTAGCAGAAATGCAAGGTAAGGCTGCGTACAATAGATCCTTGTGGTCGGGGCCTTCCCCGGACCCTGCGCATAGCGGGAGCCTTAGTGCACCGGGCTTCCCTTTTTTATAAAGAACTTTGGTTAGACCTTAGCGGCTTTTATCAAATTCTCTCTTTCTGGAAGCGGATAAATGGATCCAACTTGCAAAAACCAAATTACTTGAGAAATTCTTTTTTTATGGATGTATCAGTTGATTAATTTGTGCTCTAACTTGCATAACACAATTGAGTATTAATCTCCTACAAATTGATAACATGGTTTTAAGTAACAACTTTTACCAGATGTGCACAAAGAACATAATGAAGATTCAGACAAGATCCATCTACAGGGCATTGATGAAGAATCTCAAAATATGATCAAGAAGGTTAAGCAAGCATTGGCTACTGGGGAAGGCTGCAGGGTATGTTTTGGTTGCTTCGTATTATGCCTGTTCTCGTATTTGTGATTTCCCCCCACCCCCACCCACATTATCTTTCTCTCTTTGGGCCTAAAATATGTGGCCACTTTGGCTAACTAAGTGATGGCAGTGTTGCACCAACTGATGATGACATTGTTGTGTGCAGGTGTATGGCACTTTAGATGTCCAGCGAGTTGCTGGGAATTTCCACATGTCCGTTCATGGATTGAACATTTTTGTTGCTCAAATGGTCAGCTCTGTTGATATTTTATAATTTTTTTTATAGATTTGATGGAAATACACTACTGTTGGAAAGTGTATACTATTGCATTGAATTTTGTCCTATTCTAAGGTATCTATCGGGTCAAATTGTTTGAGCAATTGTGATCCTTGAAATTACGGCGGTATAGTTGGAAGATGCTAAAAAGAGTTTGTTTAAGAAACTTGGGCAATAACCCTCCCAAAGGTGTGAGAGTTAGACAGTTCTTTTCGTCGGCTTCCGGTGTTCTATCAAGTTATATGTTGGTGGTTTAAGTAAAGTGAAAGCTCTGATTCAATCAAACTTGCTAGTTATTTTGTACTTGTACACGGCAAAAGGAAGGTTGTGCTGAAGCTACTTTTCAGATTTTGCTTGTATTTTGATCTATGATTCTTAAGTTGTACAGAGAGTTTCTAGATAGTTTGTGAAACGAGTATAGAGAAATTAGCAAGCCATATTTCTTAAGTTGGTCTGAGTTCAGAAGCTGATTTTCATTTTTATTTTAATCCATGTTATGAAGTACAAAGACTAGCCTTTGAAGTATTACTTTCTCTTTTCACTTAAAGAGTATTTGCTCACTCTTATTTGCATCCTTTGAAAATGCAGATTTTTGAAAGGTCTACTCATGTCAATGTAAGCCATATTATCCATGATTTATCATTTGGGCCCAAATATCCAGGTATTCACAACCCGCTAGACGGAACATCACGAATTCTCCGTGGAGCTAGTGGCACATTCAAATATTACATTAAGGTTTGTGAATATCTAATTTAGTGTTTTGTTTGAATGCATTGCATAACAACACAGCCTTGGCCATTCTTTCTATCTTTTTTTTAACATAAGGAGCCTTGACCAAGTTTCTTGAAGTGATGGAAAAAACATACTTGTATTTATGGCTGCATGCTTCAGTAATTTGCTGGATTATTTCGTGTTGTATGGCATATGAACCAAATTGAAGTCCTAACCCTGCATTATTTTCCTTTACTGTAGGGACCTAATTATCTTATTCTTCACCAAGGCTAAATATCTGCAATTGTTAGCAGCCAGAGTGAAAACAATTAGCGGATTTGTTCTTTTTGAAATCCTCTCCCATGGGCCAGCAGTGCCCTTTACCACTTTTTTATTCCTTGATGACTTGGACCAGTAACCTCATGGTTGGAGGTTAAAGATCTCCTCCACTAGGCCAACCTCCTCTAAACCATTTAGGGGTTTCGTATGTTGCGAATCTAAAATAAACAAATAACGTGTTTCCTCTCTAGCGACTTAAACTCTTAGATGGGACAATTTACAAAATAATTGAGAGCTTAATCCAAGTCTTACTGCCACTCAACACAATTATTTCCATGTGTTTGGATAAAGAAAAAAAATGAAGGCATGAGAAGTGTGTTGTAGACTTGAAATAGGTACGTCTCCTTTATAACAAAATTAGACTAGATGAGACGGTTCACACAATCTAACAGTGTTGACAAGAAACATTTGATGAAACATGCATCCAGATTGGCTTAACTGGATTTCCTTGTTGTTTTACTTTGAGGGGAAGATAAGTGTTGAGTCACAATGATTTTTTAATCTCTTGGACGTACTCTCGTGCTTCCTTATTTTTACGTTCTGGTTTTTGTCATATAGGTTGTTCCAACTGAATATAGATATATATCAAAAGAAGTTTTACCGACTAATCAATTTTCTGTAACGGAGTACTTTTCTCCCATCCATGATTTTGAACGGACATGGCCAGGTGAGTCTCTGTTCTCCTTCTCCCTTTTCCTCTTGCTGTATTTCATTGTTCACTGAGTGTCTTTTGCTACTTTATGCAGCTGTGTACTTCTTATATGATCTGTCACCAATTACCGTGACCATCAGAGAAGAACGTCGCAGTTTTCTGCACTTTATCACTCGGCTCTGTGCAGTTTTGGGTGGGACATTTGCCTTGACAGGTTTGCCTTTAATACTTAGCTGTGTGGTTTAATTAAGGTGAAAACCACTGATAAGCCATAAGTCCCTGCTCCTCATTTAATTGAACCGAAGGCTGTTGACTTGAATAACTGTGAAGAAGTGAAAAATCATTTCCCCAGGTGCACGATAAATGTTGAGCAATGTTTGGTATGAGAAACTTTGAGTCTTGGGCTTGTCTTTGTTCTTCCTGATTACCCATAAATCAAGAGCTGAATGCTATTTCCTAGGGGGAAATCCTTCTCCAATAGTCTCAAGCAAGTGTTTGAATCTCTTTTTCCCTGTTCTCATGCAAGGAATCTCTGTTTGAACTTTGTTAAAGTTTTTTCTTGACTGGCATTTCCCTCGTAAATTGCTTCTTGCAGAAGAAATCTAACTGTTAGTCAGCCTCTATCAGAAATCTTCAATATGTAGTCAAACATACTGATATGTTGGTATTTGTTTTGTGTAATAGGTATGCTAGATGGATGGATGTACAAGCTTCTTGAAGCTGTTACAAAGAAAAACAGCAGAACTATTGTGCGCTAAACGTCGAGGCATTGCAATACTGATATGTTCAGCCAAGCTGAATTGCAGAACTGGTGAACTAGGCAAAGAGCTTTAGTCAACAAAGCAGATCAACATCAAGTTTATGAACAAAGTTGTTTTTATTCCAGTGATTTTGGTAGCACTAGAAGATCAATTCATTCATTGGTCAATCTAACAAAAACTAGGATTATGAACATTTTACTGGCAATTTTGTTCACTTGTTGAAAAGCTATATAAATTAGCATATTGATCTCTTTTATCAAAACATAGCAGCTCTCTAGTAATAGTTTTTCCTTGTTGATGGGCATTTTTAATGTATGTTTTAAGTAAGCTAATACATTTTTTTAAGATTTGAAAGAAATAGCTTATTTGTTCTAATGATACTGTTTGAAATGTCCAGAATAACACTATGAAGTCTATAATAGTTTAGAAAAATCACTATTTCCAAGTGCAAAACATAAACTAAATACACTTTCCATTGTAACCTTTTTCACCTGTTGATTCAATAATTCAATACATCCTCATAAAATGGTTAATAAATAAGGTCTAGGCTTGTACAAAATTTATACTGAAATCAGAACATTACAAACACTAGGTACTACTAGCAAGTGCCAACATGATCTTTTGCAAAAAATATTCATCCCAAGCTTGAGATCAAAGAATTATAAACATAAAGCGAAGAAATACAATGCCAGTAATGATGAGAACTTGGTAGCTATCGATTACATATAAGCATGTAGGTGCCTTTCGAGACCAAGTAGATGTTGAAGTGTTATTTTATAATGTAATGAGTTATAGCATCTTGTGTAGATGCTGATACTCTAACTACAGCACCTGATAATCAACACATACACTTCACACATCGGAGTTCATCTTCATCATCATCTATTGAATGGCCACATCTCCTGAATCAACCAAAGCCATTACGTGAGAATATAATCCTTCGGTTAAAACCTTAGGAGCTTCCTATGATGGAGGCAGCATGATATTATTAAAACCTTAGGAGCTTCCTATGATGGAGGCAGCATGATATTATCAGATCATTCTTTGCTTCTGGTATTATACATCAGACAAGAAATATACAGGACCTCTAAACAACATTTCACTATTAATAACCATGTTTTTAGTGGAACCGATCTTTCATGTTATGTTATATGTTTGGTAAACATCATTTTTTGTTATAGCATCCAAAAAGATATCGGAACAAATGATGTTATAGAGAGGTTTGACTGTAATATCCCCGCCCCCTAAATTTTTCTGGTCCTAAGTACAATGAAATGCAGCATAGTAGTCAAAACAATCACATGCATATGTTGGTGGGCCTAATAGCATCATATCAACCAATGTGAGTTGACTGCAGTATCTTTGGAATAATTCATCAGCTGCAACATGTTTTATGTCCTTCTGAAAGAATTCTTCCCACAACTACAAAAACTATTCAAGGAGCAGTCCCTCCAATATGTGCATCATGACAGACCCAATAATAAACCGCACGCTAGCTTAACATCCTATAGACTTAGCTTTTTTAATCTTCTTTTCAACATTTTATGTTCAGTAGTATCTACAGGTATTGGAGAATGAAACTTGCCTTGCAACGGAGTTAGAAATGGTTCCTTCCCCGACTCTGATCACCATTCCCCACTATCTTTGTCATCTCCGAAGTCATCAAAACGGCTTGAAGGGGTGTTTCGGTCATAATCCGAATCTCCAAATCTTCTAGAACGGCCTGAACCCAACTCTTCTGCAAAGTTAGTCGACCGATTTGAACTTTTGGAGCTTCCAAAACTACCAAAGTTACGGAAACCACCCAAACGTTTTGAGCCTCGTGTGTCTCCTGAACCACCACCAAACTTTCTGGAGCGGCCTGAGCTAGGTCCACTAAAGCCACCCCTTGATCTTCCTGAACCAGTTACACCGTATCCACCTGTTCGAACAGAAGATGAAGCGCCTTCTCGATCAAACTTGCTGCTCTTATTTCCATAGCCACCAGAACGGCCTCCACCAAAATCACTAGATCGACTACGCATGGTGCCGCCTCCATAGGAGGAGCCAAAGCGGCCAACATCTTTGCCCATGTCACTATACATTTCTGCTGCTCCAGCTTCTACTTTAATTGTTGGGAGCTTTTTTCAGCAAGTACATGCAGAAAAGATAATTCGATGAGAACAATTCTGTATTCAGTGTAGCATGACAAGAAAGAACAGGGGAAAACTGTCAGCATCATAAAGGAGAGAAGTCCGGTCATCACCAGCTAGCAAATTTTCCTTATTTAAGATTTGAGTTTAGGAGATGAACCATCAAGAACTATTAGAAGTGAGTATAGAAGAACTGCAGAATATTTCAGCCCAAAAATGGTATAACTAATATGAGGATAAGTTATATGGAAATTTATGTATTATTTTATATGGGATAGAAGGTGGAATATGGATTTTAATTCCGGAAACCAAACCTGGTATAAAGTAATACTGATTTACATACCAAGATTAATTTGGCTTATACCTCAAACCAAACGATCCCCCAAGGGTCTGCGGCTAGAAACAGATCATTATGCAATTACCACAAACAAGCATAGCAACATGCATCTATTGCATCCTCCCTATCTCCATAAGTGAAAATGACAGCAAATTCAAGTGAGGATTGAATAAGTAAAACTGTAAGGTATAAGCATCCTTACCTCAGTAAATCTGCATCCGGCATCATGTTCAATACCTTTTACATCCCTATGCTGTCTTGTGGAATGCATGAGAATGGCACTTCCTTTCTTCCCAGCACGTCCAGTTCGACCAGATCGATGAACAAAGATCTCTGAATTGTTCGGAAGTTCATAATGTATCACCTGAGCACCAAAATCTCTACTTTAACTTCACAGAGCAAAATAAGATAAAGCAAACTGCATTAAAGAAGACTCTAAACCTTCAAGCATGAACACATTTCTTCTCTTTCTGTTTTGGATAACAGCATAAAAGACTTTTTTTCTTAATAGTTATTGAAGAATCACCCAACTGCTTCCTTCCCTGAACAGCATTTTGAGCTCACTAGACATGCAGCTATTGAAAAGCCATTGTAGTGCGCTCTTGGTGCACATTTCTCTTATGATAAAATATTTACTTATATTCTTGAAAAGGTTTTGTTTGTTTCTGAAAGGGTGTTCAAAAATGACTCTGTAAATGATGTGAAATTTGTCTCATATATGGCAGTGTTTATATGTTTATCATAATTTCTTTAAAATTTTGTGTCCTACACTTTCTAAGATTCCATAAACATTTAAGTTTATGTATAGTAACTTCTAACCTCAGGTGACGTATGTAGCCATAACTCTTTCTTAGAACCTAAAACGGATTTATAAGCTTATCTTCCCTCCTCAGTGTTTCTTTTCATGAAGTGGAAATAGAAAGGAAGACAAGGAATAAGAATGCTTGAAACATGGTTAAATAATTAGGCAAATAAAAGCATGAAAGACCAACCAGATCAACATTAGGTACATCAAGTCCTCGAGCAGCAACATCGGTGGCCACCAATACATTAAATTGACCTTGTCGGAAACCAGATAAAGTTCTCTCCCTCTGGCTTTGTGAGATATCTCCATGCAAAGCTTCACACTTCAAAGTTCTTTGCATTGCACCTGCTAACCTATCAGCATCACGCTTTGTTTGAGTGAAGACAATACACTTGCCTCCTTTTGCATGCTCCTGAAGAATAAATATATGCTCAGACATGAAATTTTATTAGAAAAAGAACAAGAAGTCATTTTACTCCTTATGGTGGGCGGCAACAACATATATGACAATAAGAGACTTATAGCCTGTTAGACCAAGCTTCTAAAATCAACTTAGTTTAGAAACAGTTTGTATTTGATTAATCAATTCAAAAATCACTTTTGAAAAGCAATTAGTGTTTGGCTAAACTTTTAAAAAGTGCTTCCAAGGGGTCATTTGGTAGTGTGTATTAGGTAGAATAAAATGCTGCTATAAAATTTTAGTACAATGTTAGGTTGCAAATTTAAGTCTAGCAAAACTAATATTAGTATTACTTATACACACTATTCAATACTATTCTTATACAAAGTAAACCATGGCATTAACAATACCAGTTCTATTCTTATACTTATGCATGCGGTACTATTTATGCAAGACAGCCTAGTAAGCTATAGATTCATACCGATATTAAGGGTCCAAGAACTGCTGGTTTTTGACGCATCTCACAAGCAATTGAATACAAGGAAATGCCATCAGCTAATTTCTGGTCAGAATCTCCTACCTGCACGCACATTTACACATAATTATTGAGCATAGAAAACCTCTAGGATACTCGACACAAATAAGACAGTAAGTTAGAATAGCAGCCTCACAAGATCAACGTGAATTGGTTTCTTCAAGAACTTCTTGGTAAGTTTCAATATCCAACTTGGCATCGTGGCTGAAAACATCAATGTCTGATGTTTCTGCCGAACATTTTCTAAAATGGTTTCAACATCCTCTGCGAATCCCACATTAAGCATCTGATCAGCTTCATCTAGAACAACAAACTGAATATCTGACAAATTCAAAGACCCTCTCTTCAGCAAATCTATGATACGACCAGGTGTCCCAACAACAATGTCTGCTCCCCTGTTCAGAGTACTCATTTGGCGTGAAATGGGGACCCCACCATAAACACATAGCGTATCCAAAACAGGAGCAGACTCATAAAATTCTTTATCCACCTGGCGTGCAAGTTCTCTAGTGGGAGCCAAGATCAATGCTAAAGGGTTTCTTCCCCGTCTGTATAGTTTAAAATAACCAAAAAATAATTCAATTGTAACGAATTTAACATTATCAACAGATTAGCAGAATTTAATAGTCATCAATAACTCAAGAAAATGACAAAAATGGTGCCTTATCTTTGATAGTAGGTTTAAAATAGTCATTTAAGTATCACTGGAGCAGTTTTGATCCTTTAAGTTTGCCAAAAGTGAGCATTTTTAGTCTTCGTCGGATATTAACCAAACTCTGATTGTTAAATTTAATCGAAACAATGAAAGTAGAAAATATTTAACGGGAACTCACATTTAGGAGTACAAATTTTGTAGTATATGTTCTTTTTTGTCTATTTCAAGAGCTTGGTGCAATACCACAAATAATGGACCATTTTTATCATTTTCTCTCAATAACTCTTTGACAAGCTTAAGATGAGATAATACTTTATGTTGCTACCATAGCTTCTTTTTTTTTTTGAAACTAAATGTTGCTACCAGATCTACCTATTACTAAATAAACCTCACAAAAAAACAGAGTGAAGTGATCAAACCCATTTTTTTTGTTGAAGCGAATGATCTTATCCATGATAGGAATGCCAAAAGCTAGTGTCTTTCCAGTTCCAGTTCTAGCTCGGCCAATCATGTCGGACCCCTGCATTGCTGGTTCCAAAACAGCTTTCTGATACAAGCCAAAAGGAAAAACATCCATCTTGAATCAGAATTTTTTCATAGATTTTCAGTTTTGATCAGAAACCAAGCCAAATGAAAATATGTCTATTAGAAGAACAAATATTTAGATATCTCTTCCTTTATCCGAGGGAGGCCCAAAACAACATATTAAGCAAAGCATATAAGACCAAACACAAACAAGAAAGCTCGCCCAAAACAATTGACAAAAATAAGTAAAGAACAATCTTTCACACCTGACACACCTCAATGTTCTTTACAAGAATTTATTAAGGGGTTGTTGTTTGACCATGAGAATTATTCATTTTTCTCTATACTGGGATTTGTTGCACTTGAGCCGAGGCCCGAGGGTCCTTCAAAAATAGTTTCTCTACCACCGTGAGGCAGTGGTAACTGATAAGGTCTGCATACATTCTACCCTTCCCAGACCTCACTTGTGGAATTTCACTGAGTATGTTGTTGATTTCAAAATAATTTTTCACTTTGTTTCAAAATTACTATTTGGTTGTAAAACTCCGCAAATCTAACTTGGAATTAGATTCCAAATTTGGAGAAGTGCACAACAACATACCCAATATAGTCCAACAAAGTGGGATCTAGCAAGACTAGCGTGGCCCAAGTTTAAATAGTCCAAAGCATTCTAGAAAAAGAGGTAACAAATGTACACGAAATAACTTATAGTAAGATAGTAACAAAAACAACATATAGTAACACAACAGTAACTACAACAAATTAATACCACAATCAAAGTACAAGATATAGCAGATAGTAAAAGAACCCGAATTACAAAATCTACAACAGCAACACTACAACTATTAGTAAGGACGGATATCTAAACAAGGCACTTCAGAGAACCGCCTTTAAGCTTAAATTACTATTTTTTTCTCAAACACAAAATTATACTTAAAAATAAGAGGTAAAATGCTTTTCTTTTTCTCAAATGGAAATTACTCATTTTATCAAAAAAATTGAATATCAATCAACGAATACACAAATATAGCAAAATTAGGAGCTAAAAATGCAATCCTTTTAAAAATAAAATAAAATTATAACAGTTTAAAACACCTGAATTGGAAAAAGACTAGTAATTCCCCTTTGTGCCAAAGCTGAAACAATTTCCTCAGAAATCCCAAGTTTCGAAATCTCAATCCCTTCATCACAATCCTCTTCCAAATCCACCATCGCCGTCGCCGTCGCCGTCGCTGCCTGTAAACAACAGCCACCCCCATGAAATCCCTTAACACTATACCCAAATTTACCATTAACCCAGTTCATTGGTGGTTCTGATATCGTTAAAGAAGTGGTAAAGCTGTGAATTTGAGGAACTGGAAGGGCATTTCTGGGACTAAATTTGTCACTGAAGATATGGGAAATGGCATTAATGGAGACCCTTTTTGAGGTTAGTGAAGATGAAGACTTTTTCAGTAGAAAAAGACTGTTCATTTTGCTATATCTCAATGGACAAGGGAGGAAAGCCATGTTTTTGCTAGGGTTTTGGTAGGGTTTATGGAGAGGAAGGAAGAATTGAGGAGAGTGTTAAGTGATAAGGTTTTCAAGAAACACTGGAAAACCAAATCCAAGCTGAAAGTCTAAACTAAAAGGACTTTAATAAGATAAGGGGGGAAAGAAATATTTAGTGACAAAATGCCCCTTAGGTCTAAGACTAGGGGTTGTTCGGTTCGCGGACTAAAATATTACGAATTTAGAACATATTTGGATTGTCGTGTAGAATATAAATATTGAAGTGGAGGGGCCGAGCTAGAGGAGTGGAAGGGGCAAAAAATCATGATATATATATACAAGGTAAAATGGTTGTCCACTTTACAATGGTGGATAGTCCATTTACTTTTTAAGTGGGTAAATTGTCCATTAATATTTTCCTCCACTTGTAAATATGGCTATAAATATAGTCTTAAACTTCAATGTAAAAACACACAAAACACATAAAAGAAGAAAATTACTATTACTCTCTCTATATTACTACTCTCTCTATATTAATACTTATATATATATATATATTCTCTTGTTCTTCTTCCTTTATAAAATTGTCAAGTTAGTTAATTTATAACACGTTATCAGCACGAATCTCTAATTTTTCAGAAAATTAACTTCTATATCAGGGATATCTACTAAAGAAATTTAATTTTTAAGTTATCTTTGTTACTTTTAAATTAATTTTCATTATGTCAAACTTGTCAAAATTGGAATTTGTGGCACTTGATATTTCTGGTAAAAATTATTTGTCATGGTACTTGATACTGAAATTCACCTTACCGCTAAGGGTCTTGGTGATGCTATAATTGAAGGAAATACAGCATCAAGTCAGGATAAAGCAAAGGCTATGATTTTTCTTCGTCATCATCTAGATGAAAGCCTAAAAATGGAACACTTGACAGTGAAAGATCCACTTGAATTGTGGAAAGACTTAAAAGGGAGGTATGACCACCTCAGGGCAACGGTATTGCCAAGGGCTCGTTATGAGTGGATGCATTTACGGTTTCAAGATTTTAAAACCGTAATTGAGTATAATTCTGTTGTATTTAGAATAACTTCTCAATTAAAATTATGTGGGGAAACTATAAATGATGAGGACATATTAGAAAAGACACTAACTACTTTTCATGCCTCTAATGTAATATTACAGCAGCAATACCGTGAAAAGGGTTTTAAAAAATACTCCGAATTGATATCATGTCTTCTGGTGGCTGAGCAACATAATATTTTTTTAATGAAAAATCATGAAGTCCGTCCCACTGAAACTGCTCCGTTACCGGAGGTAAATATGGTAAAAGCACATGGTCAGTCTGAAAGAAGACAAAATAAAAATTATGGGCACAATAATGTGCGTGGACGTGGCAATGACAGAAGACGATTTAATAATCGTCGAGGTGGTGGTCAACATAAAAGGGAGAACAATATCAGTTCTCAAAATGGCACTTCAAGAAGTAACTGTCATTGTTGTGGCATGAAAGACCACTGGAAAAATGAATGTCGGACGCCTGAGCATTTTGTAAGACTTTATCAAAATTCTTTCAAAAGAAAGGCAAATAGAGGTGGTGTCTCTTCTTCTAATACTTATGTATAATATTTATTTAAGGTTAATAAGTATATAATTCCATAAACTAAATTATTGTAACATTCATCATAATTGAATCATATGATTTTTTAAACTTTTAAATTACCATAATTTAACTTTTAAAAAAAAGGGACTTATGTTTTTCTAGCAAAATTGTTACTTATTTTATTTCTTACAATGCATTTTTATTTTATGAAGATAAATAAAATTATCAGTCTTCAATTGGATTTAAGATGAATAATAAAGATATGTGCATTTTGGATAGTGCCACAACTCATACGATATTAAAAGAAAAAAAATATTTCTGTCATTTGATTATGAAAAAGGCCTATGTCAATACAATATCTGGTAGTACAAAATTGATTGAAGGCTCTGGAAAAGCGGCCTTATTACTACCTGGAGGAACGATATTGGTAATTGATAATGCATTGTATTGTAGTAAGTCTCAAAGAAACTTGTTAAATTTCAAGATTATTCGTCAAAATGGCTATCATATTGAGACTGCAAATGAAGGAAAGGTTGAATACCTTTATATTACTACAATAAATATGGAGACAAAAATTGTGCACGAAAAATTACCTGTAATTTCTTCTGGGTTGTACCATACAAATATTGGTACTGTTGAATCACATGTCATTGTAAACAAAAGGTTTACTAATTCTAATAATTTTATCATTTGGCATGACCGATTGGGCCATCCCGGTTATAATATGATGCGCAGAATTATTGAGAATTCACATGGACACACTTTGAAGAATCAGAAAATTCTTCAATCTAAGGAATTCTCTTGTGTTGCTTGTTCCCAAGGAAAACTGATTATCAAACCATCAACAACTAAGGTTGGGATTGAATCCCCTGCGTTTTTGAAACGTATACAGGGTGATATATGTGGGCCAATTCACCCTTCATGTGGACCATTTAAATATTATATGGTCTTGATAGATGCATCTACAAGATGGTCACATGTGTGCTTATTATCAACTCGCAACATGGCTTTTGCGAGATTGTTAGCTCAAATTATAAGGTTAAGAGCACAATTTCCAGATTATGCAATAAAGACAATTCGTCTTGATAATGCTGGTGAATTCACATCTCAATCATTTAATGATTATCGTATGTCGGTTGGAATAAAAGTTGAGCATCCGGTCGCTCATGTACATACTCAAAATGGTCTAGCAGAATCATTGATTAAACGCCTCCAATTGATAGCTAGACCATTGCTAATGAGGACAAAACTTCCTATTTCAGTATGGGGTCATGCTATTTTGCATGCAGCAACACTTGTGCACATAAGACCAACAAATTATCATGAATTTTCCCCATTACAGTTGGCGTTTGGAAGGGAGCCAAATATATCCCATCTTAAAATATTTGGGTGTACGGTATATGTCCCAATTGCTCCACCGCACCGCACAAAGATGGGTCCCCAAAGAAGGTTGGGAATATATGTTGGGTATGAATCTCCTTTTATTATAAAATATCTGGAACCTATGACTGGAGATTTATTTACGGCAAGATTCGCTGATTGTTATTTTGATGAATCAGTATACCCAACATTAGGGGGAGAACATAAGCAGTTGAAAAATGAGATAGATTGGAATTCATTGTCACTATCTCATTTAGATCCTCGAACAAATCAATGTGAGAAAGAAGTTCAAAAGATGATTTATTTGCAGAATATTGCAAATCAACTGTCGGATGCATTTACTAACATTCCACGGGTTACTAAATCGCATATCCCAACTGCTAATGCTCAAGTTCGAGTTGATGTCCCGGTAGGATAACTTATTCAGGCAAATGAGTCTAGGCCACGCTTAAAACGTGGAAGACCATTTGGTTCCAAAGATAAAAATCCTCGAAAAAAGAAAGGAATAAATGATCAAGATGATCATAATTTGAAGGCGAGTGATCAAGAAGAGCCCAGAGACACAACAAATGGTGATACCACCAAGGAGATCCAAGTACCTAAAAATAATGAGAATGAAGAAATCTCAATAAGTTATGTCTCGACAGGAAAATGGTGGAACCGAAATGATATTGTGGTCGATAATATTTTTGCTTATAATGTTGCCATTAAAATAATGCAACAAGATAAGGATCTTGAACCAAAATCTGTCGATGAATGCAGATAGAGAAATAATTGGCCAAGATGGAAGAATGCAATTCAAGCAGAGTTAACTTCACTTGAAAAACGTGAAGTTTTCGGATCAATAGTTCGAACACCTGAAGGTGTCAATCCAGTAGGACACAAATGGATTTTTGTGCGTAAACGAAATGAAAAGGTTGAAGTCGTAAGATATAAAGCACGACTTGTAGCCCAAGGTTTTTCGCAAAGACCTGACATTGACTATATGGAAACATATTCTCCTGTGGTGGATGCAATTACTTTCAGGTATCTAATGAATTTGGCAGTTAATGAAAAGCTTGAAATGCACTTAATGGATGTGGTCACTGCTTATTTATATGGGTCATTGGACCACGACATTTTTATGAAAATTCCCGAAGGGTTCAAAGTGCCTGAAGCATACAAGAATTCTCGAGAAAATTGCTCAATAAAGCTTCAGAAATCTTTGTACGGGTTGAAACAATCAGGGCGAATGTGGTACAATCGTCTTAGCGAATATTTGCTAAAAAGGATATAAAAATGATCCAATTTGCCCTTGTGTCTTTATGAGAAGGTCTGGATCTGAATTTGTCATAATAGTAGTATATGTTGATGATTTGAATATTATTGAAACTCCGGAAGAGCTTTCAAAGGCAGTAAAATGTCTGAAAAAGGAGTTTGAAATGAAAGACCTTGGAAAGACAAAAAATTTTCTTGGTCTACAAATTGAACATTTTACAAATGGGATATTTATCCATCAATCAACATATACTGAAAATATTTTAAAGAGATTTTATATGGATAAAGCACACCCATTGAGTACCCCAATGGTTGTGAGATCTCTTGATATTAATACAGATCCGTTTCGACCTTATAAAAATGATGAAGAACTTATTGGTGCTGAAATACCATACCTTAGTGCAATTGGTGCATTAATGTATCTTGCCAACAATTCTAGACTAGATATAGCTTTCTCAGTAAACTTGTTAGCAAGATTTAGTTCTTCCCCAACACGAAGACACTGGAATGGAATTAAGCATATATTCAGATACCTTCGAGGTACCATTGATATGGGATTTTTTTACTCAAATGATTCCACGTCACAATTGATCGGTTATGCAGATGCGGGATATTTATCTGATCCCCATAAAGGTCGGTCGCAAACAGGCTATTTATTTACATGTGGTGGTACAGCTATATCATGACATTCAACAAAGCAAACTATGGTTGCCACTTCCTTAAATCATGCAGAGATAATAGCCATTCATGAAGCAAGTCGAGAACGTGTTTGGTAAAGATCAATAACTCAACACATTCAAGAAACATGTGGCCTTTGTTTGACAAAAGACGCTCCAACAATATTATATGAAGACAATGCTACATGTATAGCTCAACTGAAGGGAGGATACATCAAAGGAGACAAAACAAAACATATTTCACCAAAATTCTTTTTCACTCATGATCTTCAAAAGAAGGGTGAAATAAATGTCCAACAAATTCGTTCAAGTGACAATTTGGCAGATATGTTCACCAAAGCATTGCCAACTTCAACCTTTGAGAAAATGAGATACAAAATTGGAATGCGTCGTCTTCGAGATATTAAGTGATATTTTCATCAGGGGGAGCAAAATACGCGTTGTACTCTTTTTCCCTTAGTCAAGGTTTTGTCCCACTGGGTTTTCCTGATAAGGTTTTTAATGAGGCAGCACTCAAGACGTATTATCAGATGTGTGTACTCTTTTTTCTTCATTAGGCTTTTTCCCACTGGGTTTTTCCTAATAAGGTTTTAACGAGGCACAACATCTATGGATGTTCAAAATAACAATGTATATTATTTTATTTTTTGTAAAGTTTTAACGAGACACATTTATTGTGGACATCCAAGGGAGAGTATTATCAACCAAGTAAAATGGTTGTCCACTTTACAATGGTGGATAGTCCATTTACTTTTTAAGTGGGTAAATTGCCCACTAATATTTTCCTCCACTTGTAAATATGGCTATAAATATAGCCTTAAACTTCAATGTAAAAACACACAAAACACATAAAAGAAGAGAATTACTATTACTCTCTCTATATTAATACTTATATATATATATATATATATATATATATATATATATTCTCTTGTTCTTCTTCCTTTATAAAATTTTCAAGCTAGTTAATTTATAACAAAATTCATATTTTTTGTTTATATATAGTAGATGATCAATCTAATTGATGAAAATCGTGCACCTGCAACTCCGCCACTAGTGAAAGGTGCGGTTTTAATTTAGTTGGTATGAGTTAAAATAAATTGGGTCCAAAATTACCGACGTGGATAGTTTAATTTTAGAACATGTATAAATTCTAGTTTTTCAAATTCCGTTATTTGAGCAGTTAGTGAATAGTGACATGGATGTGCAATTCTGGTCAAAGCTAGGGCATAAATATGATCAATTATTGACGAATTGCATGGCTATGTCATTTCTGAAAGTTATGTTTGAGCTTTTTCCCTTTGAAATGTTACGCTATCATAAGGAAGGAAAATAGTTTTGAACCTGAAAATCAACCCAATAATTAATATGGGACCCGATCCTGACATTCAAATCGGACAATCAATATGGGATCCGACCCCGAGACCCGACCCACAACCTGACCCCGCCACCCGACCCGAAAACCAACATTCAAATTTGAGTCGATACTCGACTTCAATGACTAATTCGAGATTTGATCATGATACCTGACTCAGACCCAGACACCTAACTCAAGACCTAGCACCCGAACTGGATCCAACTTTGAAATCACCACTCGACACCCGACACGGGACCCAAATTTCGAATTAAACCCCAAAACCTAACCTGAGATCCAATCCTGAATCCTAACCCAGGACCCAACTTTCAAACCGAGATCGAACCCCGACCTCGACTCCAGAATTAGGACCCAACTTCCAAATGAGGACCCGACCTAGACTCCCAATTAAGGATCCAACTTTCAAATTGGGATCCGACCTCAACCTGGTTCGAGATCTGACTTCCAATTCGATATCCAACCTCGACACTCGATCTCAACACCCAACTCGACGACCAATCCTAGACCTGAACCCAACACCCGACTTGGAACCCGGCCTCAACTCGGGATTCGACCCTACTTTTGAATCGCGACTTGACACCCGAATCAAGACCTGACTTCCAAATCGGGACACGACAAACCGACCTAGGACACGACTTACGAATTAGAATCCAACCCCGACACCCAACCCAAATGAACAATTTGAGACCCTAACCCAACACCTAACTTGAGACCCGACTTGGACTTCCGACCCAAAACCTGACCTCGACTTCTAAATAGGAACCTAACCTCGACATCCTATCTGGAATTCGACTCCGGGATCCAACTTCTGACTTAGGACCCAACTTCTAAAGTAGGACCCGATCTTGAATTTCGACCAGAGACCCCGACCCTAGATCGGGACCGACCCTGACGACTGATTCAAACCCAACACCTAATTTGGGACCCGACCTCGACTTTTGACTTGAAACCCGACTTCGACACCTGACTCGAAACCCCACCCCGACACCCGATCTGACCACGAATCCTAACCCGAGCCCAACACCCAAAGCAGGATTTAACCCCGACCCGTCTTGGGATCTGAGAGTTGGGTCACAAATTGAGGTCGGGAGTCAGGTTCTCAATTGAGAATCAGGAGTTGGATCCAAGATTACTATCGGGGATCGGTACCTAAGACTTGAGTTTGGGTGGAAAGTTGAGGTGTGAGGTTGAAAAAGAGATTGGTAAGTCATTTTTCTCAAATTTGAGGAAAATAAGTTGATTTGGAAAAAGACTTTCCAAAATATTTAACTCAACCAAACAAGAGAAAATGGAAAATATTTTCCAGAAAATGTTTTCCTTCCTACCAAACACAGTGGGGAGAAACAGAAAGGAGGAAATAGCACAAGGATGTAGTTTAAGAAAATGGAAAGATTGCCGAGATAGACAAAAGGACTCCTGATACAGTCAAATCTCTCCATAACAACGTCGTTTGTTTTGACATTTGTTTGTTGCTATGGTGAAATGCTATTATAGAGAACATATGGTAAACCATAAGATTTCCAACAAGTATTTTCTATGGCTTCATTAACTTTTTCAAAAGATTCTTATAGCTTTATAATTATAAGTTATGATATGAATGAAGTTAACTTAAATAGAGAGAAATAAACAACACAGAAGAAAGATCACAGATAAAGAAGCACAAAATTTCTGGCAATACTTCAATAGAAATCAATTAAAGAGACATACCAATCATTATAAGAACTCTTTTTGATCTACTTATTTTAGGATCACAAATCACTGATGTTGTTCCATGACAATAAGAAACTTACGTCGTTCAATTTTAATATCGTATTTGAGGGGATTAAATTTTAAGTGTTTGCCTCCTTCGTGTATTCATATGAAGGCTTCAAATTCTCTTAAAGTCCTGAGCAAGGAGAAGCAAACTGAACAAGCTCATCATTTCCTTCAAATGCATACATCTCTCCTTCTTCCAAGTTTACGATCACTTCAAGTCCGTCCCCATTTTGGTTATCCATCAAGACAAACATATTTATTGGATAAGTAGCAATATCCACTTTTCTTGGCCTTCCCCATCCAAAATTCATGGCATTCACTGGGAATTTCCTTAAACTAATCTATACATAGAAACGTCATTGTTTGAGGTCTGTTCGTTCATTTCTCTAGCTATTTTAGATACCTTTGAACATAACAATTCTTCTGATTCAATATATTTGAGCATATCTTGAATCTTCTCTTTACCTTTTCTAAGCTCACTAATTAGTCTTTGCAAATTCATCTCTTCCTTATTCGTTGCTGATACATCGAAAGGAAGAGCAGCATTCCCGGTTAAGTCTGTTGGAACTATTGCATCATTACTTGTTCCGCGTAGATTTACTGCTTGTATCAATAAGGATGGTGTAAAAGTTGGCGTGTTGACGGATTTGCATAGGAATGAAGTGATTGCTTCTACAGTCGTAGGACGGATTTGGCTTCCGGAATCAGCTGAATTAATCAAGGACTTGAGAGCTTTTAACTTAGAGGCTGAAAAATGGTATCTTTTTGATACATTTTTATTTAAAGGAGGATCATTAACCACTTGAAATGATATATGGTTCAACTATTGATGCTCCATTAAACAGAGGAGATGGTTTTGCTTCTGAATCTCACGCGACCATGGCCCAGTCCCATAGGAAATTAGCCATAGTGTAACCATCACTAACCTTGTGGGAAAGGCATGCACCGAGCGCTATGCCACCACACTCAAAATGACAAAGTTTAGCTGCTACTAAACTGTCCGTAGATGGGTACCGAGGATCTATAGGAAGTACCAAGTTATCGATATAAGTACGAGGGTGGTCAAAGATACTAGACATTGGACAATCAATTTGGACTTGGGATAGATCGGCTCCCATGTCATTACATTCGACAAAGGAGTTGGCTCTTAAATGTCCAGCAAACGGCTAGTATGACGTTAGGACTTTGGAAAGGGATTTTTCAAGAATTTGGGGTATCTTCGTTGGATCTGGCATGCTTGTCGTGGTGTCCTGTTTCGGGTAGAATAACATAGCTGCCATGTAGGAGTGAGTGCCCATTTGATCCATAAGTGAGAGCTAGTGAATTCGATGTGAAAGTGGAGTTGGAGAAGAAGGTTTAATAATCTTTTTGGAAAGTAAAACAAGTCTTGAGGCAGACATTTTTAGTTGAATGAATGCAAATGGTTTCTTTTAGCTGCAGGGCACTTCTGGTGTGTACCCTCATATCTAACTCATGATATATATATATATATATATATATATATATAATAGTCTTGAAATTGGCAAGCTAAAGGTGTGGCCTAACAATAGACAAAAGGCGCGCTAGGTGATTTATTCCCCTCTCGTCACACATAATATCCGCAGTTATTTTTATCTATTTTTTGAAATTCAGAAATTGTAAGCGATTCCATAAGGGATTTCAAAGGATTTCTGAAGTAAGTTATTTTTCTTATTATGTTAATATTAATCAAGAATTTCTTATATAGCTAAAACGATCCTCACAAATTGCGAATACTAATTTGTTAAGAATGAATCGGATTGGGGATATGGCGTCATCATTTGCTGGAATTGAAATCTCTGCGAGATTGCGGTCACAATTTGTATCGGTTAAATAAATTGTTGGAATTCCTTAAGTAATACACTCTCGCAGGGCTGTATATTCTTCGTGCTGATCAATGATGATAAGCGCGCTAAGAAAGGTTGCTTCTATCGCCCTTTCTGTGCAACAGTCCACCAGTAGCACAAGAGAGTGTTACCGTACATACAAGAGCGATAGAGAATAAAAGGCAAGAAGTTGACTCAGAATTATTTCAAGGTTAAGTGATAGACAAAAGATTTCTCAAATTCATTAGTTTGATGTAAACACTGACTGTGAGCAAGAGTTCAACTCCAAATTGTCCCCTGATGATGCAAAGAACTTTCTTTAAAAAAAACATCTAAAGCTACACTATGTGTTTTTAAGTAGGGTAGGTAAATATACTTTTGGGATCTCTTATGTCTTTTCTGTTATATCTTACAGTATCCCACATACTGTAAGATTTATGAGTAGTAGTTTCATGTGTTAGATTATTTTGGAGTGACCAATGAGACATGCTATTCTCTCATTCTTGGCATTTGCTTTATAACTTCCATGTGGAAGTTAAACATCATCAAAATTAGCATGTGAATAGCATTCAATAATTCCTCTCCTGAAACTTAAATTTTTGAAGCATATCATAAAAATAAAATAAATATTTTTAAAAAAGGGTAAGGTACTAGCCTACTTTCTAGTGTGAATGTGGATAAAGGGAATGTTTTGTGTATATGATTTCTTGAAAGACTTCTTATATAGTCAAACCTCTTTATAACAACATCGTTTGTTTCAATATTTTTTTGTTGCTATAGTGAAATGCTTTTATCTCGAACATATGATATACCATAAGATTTCCAAAAAATATTTGCTATGGCTTCATTAACCTTTTCAAAAGATTCTTATACCTTTATAATTATAAGTTCTGATATGAATGAAGTTAACTTAAATAGAGAGACATAAACAAAACAGAAGAAAGATCACAGATAAAGAAGCACAAAATGTCTGTCAATACTTCAGTAGGAAACAATTAAAGAGATATACCAATCATTATAAGAACTCTTTTTGTTCTACTTATTTTAGGATCACAAATCACTCGTGCTGTTATCGTATTTGAGGGGGTAAAGTAATGTGTTTGCCTTCTTCGCGTATTCATATGTTGGTTATTCATATGAAGGCTTCAAATTGTCTTAGAGTCCTGAGCAAGGAGAAGCAAACTGAACAAGCTCATCATTTCTTTCAAATGCAGACATCTTTCCTTCATCCAAGTTTACGATCACTTCAAGTCCATCTCCATTTTGGTTATCCATCAAGACAAACATGTTGATTGGATAAGTAGCAACATCCACTTTTGTTGGCCTCCCCCATCCAAAATTCATCTCGTTTATTGGGAAGTTCCTTAAACTAGTAAATCTATACATAGAAATATCATTGTTTGAGGTCCGTTCGTTCAGTTCTCTAGCTATTTCAGATACTTTTGAACATAACAACTCTTCTGATTCAATATGTTTGAGCATATCTTGAATCTTCTCTTTACCTTTTCTAAGCTCACTACTAGTCTTTGCAAATTCATCTCTTCCTTATTCGTTGCTGATACAACCAAAGGAAGAGCAGCATTCCCGGTTAAGTCTGCTGGAACGAGTGCGTCATTACTTGTTCCGCGTAGATTCACTGCTTGTACCAATAAGGATGGTGTAAAAGTTGGCGTGTTGACGGATTTGCATAGGAATGAAGTGATTGCTTCTACAGTCGTAGGACGGATTTGGCTTCCGGAATCAGCTGAATTAATCAAGGACTTGAGAGCTTTTAACTTGGAGGCTGAGAAATGGTACCTTTTTGATACATTTTTATTCAAAGGAGGATCATTAACCACTTGAAATGATATATGGTTCAACTATTGATGCTCCATTAAACAGAGGAGATGGTTTTGCTTCTGAATCACGCGACCATGGCCCAGTCCCATAGGAAATTAGCCATAGTGTAACCATCACTATCCTTGTGGGAAAGGCATGCACCGAGCGCTATGCCACCACACTCAATGACAAAGTTTAGCTGCTACTAAACTGTCCGTAGATGGGTACCAAGGATCTTAGGAAGTACCAAGTTATCGATATAAGTACTAGGGTGATCAAAGATACTAGACATTGGACAATCAATTTGGACTTGGGATAGATCGGCTCCCATGTCATTACATTCGACAAAGGAGTTGTCTCTTACATGTCCAGCAAACTGATTGTATGACGTTAGGACTTTGGAAAGGGATTTTTCAAGAATTCGGGATATGTTCTTTGGTTCTGGCATGCTTGTCGTGGTGTCCTGTTTCGGGTAGAATAACATAGCTTCCATGTAGGAGTGAGTCCCCATTTGATCCATAAGTGAGAGCTTGTGAATTCTATGTGAAAGTGGAGTTGGAGAAGAAGGTTTTATAATCTTTTTTGAAAGTAAAACAAGTTGTTTGGAAGCAGACATTTCTAGTTGAATGAAAACAAATGGTTTCTTTTAGCTGCAGGGCACTTCTTGGTGTATAGTACTCTCATATCTAACTCATGATGGTTATATAATAGCTTTGAAATTGGCAAGCTAAAGGTGTGGCCTAATAATAGACAAAAGGCGCGCGCAAGCAAAAGAAGAACAAAAAAGAGGGGCCTCTGGCTTATTAAGAAGCATATAAACGTGATTTATCCCCCTCTAATCAAGACCACGGTGAGTAGAGTTATTCGATATATGTGTCGATGGAGGTAATGTATCCAGTGGAATAGTCGAAGTACATACAAACCGTGTAGTATCAATCATGAAAAGGAAAAACTTGTATGAAGTATGGTTATGTCATAAGCATGATTAATGATGTGAACAAATCTATTGTTTCAAGCAATTTGAAAGATTATTGAAATGAAGTTGGAGAAGGAAAAAAATTAGAAGTTACTAGTGTGTGGATGATTTCTTCTTCTTCTCTATGTATACTCCTTTTTGTTCTTGGTGAATATTTATCGGCACTCAGTTTTTACATCGAATTAAATAATTTAACCTTAATTATTAAAAAATTAAAGTAAGAATACATAATGCTAAACGTTTGGATAAAAGATGTCTTAAATTCATTATTTTGATGTGTAAACATCGAGTCCCAGTAATAACTTTGTTTTTCCTTGGAAACATCTTAAGCTACACTATGTGTTTAAGTAGGGTAGGTAAAAGACAACACAAGAGGAAAGACCTATAGGGTGTGAGGGATAGGTTATACATGCTGAAATTAAATAATCTATGTTAAAAAATTATTTTCTATCACTTTAGTCAAAATAATATGGTCCATTAAACTTGTTACTTTAGAGTAAGAAAATCAAGATATGTATTGAATATTTTATTCCAAACCCCCTCACTACGGATTGCAAATGGATTGTTTGAATTGAATTTGAGCGATTAAGAAAAATTGAATAAATAAATAAATTAGAAAAATATATGATATATCAAATTTAATGGTGGTGTATATCAGGTTCTTTAAAAAAATATTGATAATGTAGTAAGAATTTAATGCAAAAGTATAATGAACTATGTTGCTTTAGATAGGGGTGGACATAAAATACCGGAAACCGAATTACCGAACCGAACCGACTATTTCGGTATTTCGGTATTCGGTACTTCGGTTCGGTATTCGGTACCGAAATTTAATATTTCGGTATTTCGGTTTCGGTATTTATAATTTTTCCGTTATTTACCGAATACCGAAATTATTTCTGTTGGGCCTCCTAAAAGATGACTTTTAAACATAAAGGGCTATAGGCCCATTCCTATAATTTAACTTGAAGTCCAGCCCAGTCCTTAACAGCCCAATTAAGTATGTTTTTCATTCACTACATCCAGCCCAATTGAACAAGGGTTCCTATGCTTCTCTACAGCAATAGAAATGGCAGAAACTGCTGCATCTCTTTTCTCCTGGAGCCTCTGAAGTGAAGCATGCTCTTTAGCAATAACAGTTGCTTGACGCTTCTCCAACATCTCTGTAGATTGAACAATTTTTGTCTCAAACTCCTTCTCTTGGTCTTCCAGTTCAGTGAAACGCCTCTTCAAGGACTTCTGAAGCCCATGAAAGTTTTCTTCAAGTTGCTTCCATTGCAAGTTGAGAGTAACAGCACGACGACTTTCCAACTCAGCCCTTCAGCTTCACGCCGCCATCCCTTCACTTGAAGGTAAGTTCTCTTTGCTTCTTCTCTTCCTCTTCCTCTTCCTCTTCCTCTTCCTCTTCCAGTCTTCCTTCACATTCTGTCTCTATTTCCCCCCCAAATAATACGCGTACCCTAAATTCCATTTCAAATAGATTATGAAGTTTTTGTCCTTTTTTGAGTTTAGTTGAAAAAAGTGGACAAATATATCTATACACCACGATTTCTGACTTGTGTGTTCTGAAATCTGAACCCTATACGAATTGCTTCTCACTCAGCAAAATACCACACTGACTTGTGTGTTCTGAACCAAGACTCACATATTTGTTGTATTGACATTTTCTGAACCAAGACTCACATATTTGTTGTATTGACATTTTCTGAACCAAGACTCACACAAGACACAACACTTGCCTCCTAACTGTAAGTCATCCCATCCCTCCTAATAACTACTCTTAATTTTTGTATATGGGAATGTGAATTTTTTGTTTTATTTTTGTGATTCTGCATATTTTTTGTGTGTTTTGAATGATTGTTAATTTATGTCTTAAGATTGAGCAGGTTTCATTTTCTATATACTATAAGTGAAGTTTGTGATTTGAAATGAATTGGAAAAAGTAGTAACCAGCTCTTAGGCTCTACTCTCTTTAGCTTTCACTTAGTTGGTACATTACAATTACAATGAACTTGGTTGAGAATTAGGGCTGGCAAAATCAAACCCAATCCGCCCAACCCATTTAAGTTTGGGCGTATTATTGACCCGCTCATTTATAAGTTCAAGAGAAATCTTGTCAAAAAAATTTCATTTTTAAGTTGATATGTTATATACAGCCATAATTAAAAAATAATAATTTTATTAGGTACTAAAATATTGTAAAAGAACAAAAAAACAATTAAAACTTACTAACAAATGGATTGGGTGGGTCTTAACGCATTCTGTAACCCACTACCCAACTTGTTTTGACCCAAGCAAATTTGGATTGGGTTGGGTCTTGACCCGTTTTTATCTTAAGCCATTATGATCCGCCCAAGTTTGAGGGGTGCGTAAGCTGACCCAAACTCCACACAAATTAAAATAAAAACACAGAAGCTGCTACATAGTCACACATTGCTTTCTCAGTGAATACATTAAAAAAATGTATATTGCTAAGAGGATTCACACAGCAGACAATGGCTGCCACTACTTGTAACAACAGTAAAATGGCTACTGTAATAAATTCAAGCACTAATTTGCAAATAATAAAATATCTAAGAAACTTTCCTGCCAATTCCATGTGTAATAGGCTGTCATCCCAGTACCTTGCCATATAGTGTCTGATATTCAAGTTTTCCTTCTTTTGCTGTTGCATTATCCCTGTTCCATTAGTACCTAATGTGTATGGTTATAGTCACCATATACTACCTGGGCAACCTTCTTTTTTCCATGCCATTGCTTCTCAGTTTCTTGAAGTCCAGTGCTTTCTGGGGTCTTTCTTGAGCTATTTGAAACAATTCGTGGCTTATTCAGTTCTTGTTGGTGGCTGCTCATTTGCATGAATATCTCTCTGTGAATTAGACAGGGTGCTGTATTTGCAGTCTAAAATGTGCATGACATCCTGAAACAAAAATCAAAAAGGAAAAAGATCTCTTTGTGAACGTATTTGTGCGCTACATCAAAAGGTTAAGCTGCATAGGCTACATATGTGTGTGTGTGTGTGTGTGTGTTTGTCATCAATGTATCATCCCTAATCTATTGAGAAGTTAACACTCATAATCCTGTCCTTTCCTTGTTTAGCCAAAGCGTAAACTCGAATTGTTATCTTTATCAACAAAAAAAAGCGTAAACTCGAATGAACCCCCTTCATTCTATTTCAGTAGCAAATATGGTACATGTGTGTACTTATATAACCTTAAAAGTAGTACAACCTACCTGTAAACTATGTTTTTTCTTTATTCAGGTTAAATTTTGAAAACAATATATCTCTTTCTTCATGGTACATGACTACATGTGTGCACTTATATAACCCAAAATGTAGTACAACCTACCTGCAAACTATGTTTCTCTTTTTTGAAGTTAAGTTTTGAAAACAATATATCACTTTGCTGTTGTTTATCGGATTTTGTTTATATATATAAAAAAGGGAAAACTAAAATCAGTGGAACCAATGGAACATTGGTAACTCTTCTTACCTAACGTGGTCTTCACATAATTTTCTGGAAAATTTAAATGCTTGTGCTGTAAATTGTAATAATCTTCCACCTCTATCCTTCCAGTAGTGGAAAGATTCAGGGTTCTCTAGGAACACTATGAAAATTTGGTGTCTTCACTGTCAAATGTGAGTGGGGAATGTCATTTTAATTTCATATTTTCGTGTAGATAGTATATATGTTTTTCCTCAGTATAGTCAGGAGACCACAATTTTACCAAATATCAAGTGTTAGAATTACAGAAAAATCTAATCGTATATTTTTACTACAGTGTTATACATATGAAAGGAAAAAAACATACTTCTTTTTTCCATTCAATTCCCTATTTCTCCCATTAAACTGTACATCCTTAAAGTCCACAAGTACAATCTAGTTGTCAAAGAAAGTCACAACTCAAAGTAATTCATGTGTTCGAATCCACAAATGTCAGGATTTGTTGCATGCATTACACCAATTAGTGCATATATGTTGTTTAATGAAGGGTTTATCATTTGTCATGATTAAGTTATGTGTGTTGTTACTTGAGTCCATCCTTAATCATGAAAAATAAGTTTGATTTGATGCAAACAGTGCATCGAAGTAATTTTTTTCCTTAGCCGATTTGCTCGGTTGGCCTCTGCAAACATATTAAATAGAAATGATAAAAAACTTACACCTTTGCAATAATGCTTAAAAAAGTTTTACCTCTTCCCATCAGGTGTTCTTTAGCTGCACGTCAAAGGAAGATGAAAGAACAGATGGCTATATTAGGGAATAATAGAATTGAAGATGTTCGGTGGCTTTGTTCCTTAACCGAATCTGAGCTTGTAAGTTATCTCTGCTCATTTTTCCCTTTTTCTTTTGGGTGATGACAAATATCTTATGTATGATCTGGTTGAATTTTTAGGATTTATTGATAGGTTTGAAAGTTCTGATACAACAACGTGCCAAAAAGATTGGTCATAAGTCTTTAGCTAACAAGTTTGATTTGAAGACCCTTCGAGCTCTCAGTGAGTTTTTTCTTCCTCCTCTCCATAAGATTGTAAAAATTATTCGTTACTCGAAATTTGAATGGTGCATCATCTATAAACTGGGTTTTGCTGTAGTAATTGGTGAATTCTTTGTCTGTTTTTATTTTCCTTCAGATTGACAGTAACCTCTCTTTTTAAAAAATAAATTGTTACACTTGAACTCAATAGCGAAAAACTTGCACATTTATCGTAAGTAAAGAACAAAAGGAGAAGGAAAAGAATGCAAGCAAAAGATGAGAGGGAATATGAGAGGAGGGAATTCAGTTTTTCAGTCATTACATCTGTATTATACTTCCAAACATAATTTAAAGAAAGAAACGTAGAATGGGCAAACAAGTCTGAGATGACATATTCGAGGATTCTAGAAGGCTTAGGACGTATTGGGAACGGCTTGAAAGAGGTTTATCTATGAAGAGCTTTAATGGGTTCATTATGCAGTCGGGCTACTTCATAAGCATCCATGAGGGTGACAGGGTTGGCTATCCTCACTAGAGACTTGAGCTCACATTTCTATACATTGACAAAGCAAGTTACAAAGTGGAATTCAGTAAGATGGAGGTTAATCGTCATCATAACGGTTGCACCCTCCAGTTGCCCCAAATAACTGTCTACATTTCCACATTGCTGAAGTTTATTGAACTTATCTATAAAATCGCTAAACCTCTTGCCAAGCAGAGTCTCACGAAATTTCCCCTCTTTGCCTTCAATTACATCAGAAAATATAAATCTGCCCAGAACATTACCAAGATATACCATCCACTGGGAATCCATCAAATGCTTATTAAATCAGTAATTAAATTGATGCATTAATTGTTAAACATAATTTATTTTTATCTATTTAGGCACAGAAGCGGACGCTTCTTCTTCTTATAAGAAAATAAGAAGAATGGTAGCTTATAGGAAACTTGGTATTTAGAAACGCAATGTATTTTTTCGCATTTCTTTAAAGTTGAATGTTCGTAGAATTATTGAGTTATTGTGGGTTTTACTACCCTAGTGAGGGTTCCTACTTCCTTCATTGCTTATTTCTTCTTGTGTTGTTGTTATTTATTTATCCTGCATGAATATCTTGCATTATTGTGACTTCAAAAAACTTTACCATATATGCCTTAATGAGATCAGGTTTACTCCCCTGGATATTTTGAAAAACAATTCACATAATCACACCTGTTTTTCGGCTGCCTAGGCTTTAACCTACCAAAGTCTTTTTCGGTGTAATTATTACTCCTAGTTATAACATGCAGAAATAATCCATGTAGTTAACATGAATCACACGTCCGTTTAACTGAAGTTCTGATCACTTCATTATTATTTGATAATGTCTTTCGGCAGGTTTCATTTTGATGGAGAATCTTAATGGAAAACTTAAAGATCTCTCTGGTACACCTGGTACAGCCGAGTCCTCATCAACTTTAGATGCATGTAATTTGTTGAATTATGGTCTAGACAAGACTTTTGCAAATATGGGGGTTGAACAGCTGAGCTCCTACATTTGCAACGATAAGAGGAAGAGAATTATGGAGATGTAAGTTCTCTAGAACTCACTTAATCATTACCCCATGAATTGATTTATGAATCATACTGGATTCCCAACTTATTGATAGCTTTGAAAGCATGACTTCACGCACCCAAGGGTGTGGTCTAGCGGTCAGAGAAATGAGAGGAAAATCATGAGGTCTTAGGTTCAAATCTCAACTGAGACAAGAACACTAGGCGATTTCTTCTCTATAGTCTTAAGCATTGGTGAACAGGGTTACCTGATACCTATTATTGGTGACTTGGTGGGAGGTGATAGGTATCCCATAGAATAAGCGAAGTGCATGCAAGCTGGCCCCGGACACCATAATTATTAAAGGCAAAAAGAGCATGACTTCACGATTCGTGCATTTTTGTGAGCAATCTCATTTTCTGGACACTTAATTAGATCTGCATAAAACAATGTTTTGTTTCCTAACTTTTGATTTCCTCGATACGTTAAGTCACATTCTTTTCTATAATTTATAGGTCCAATAAATTTTCTATGGTCTCCCTCGTGGTGTCCTACTCTCCCTTGGACCTCAACTAATTTAGATTCATGCCTGGTAAGGCCCATTAAAGAGGGAAGTGCTCCTTACCAGGATTTTTTCTATTTCTGTGCCTCGAACTTGAGGCCTTTGGTTATTCGAACTATAAATACCGTGTGTTTCAATATTCTTTTTCGTGCTCTGAAGACGAATGATTTCAGACCTTCACACACAGCCTGGGTACTAAGTTCTTAACTTGTGCTGTAGGTTTTTTGAAGACATGTCTCCAAATAGAAAGCAGAGAGTTAACAGTGACAACAGTAGATCCATGTAGCTATACAAGCAGATTATAAGTTCTTTCCTAATATGTAATATTCAAAATTTGATGTGAAGGGTTATTATTGCTTATTTTGCTTTCACTTTTTGAGCTATATAAGGTGTAACTTTAATATATTTTTACTTTTAATCTTCTTACCGATCCTTTCATTATAGAGGCGGTATCAGAATTTGAAATTTATGGATTCTAACTAATCTGGAGTTACTTCACATAAAGCCCCTCTATATCAACTTCTTTTTGTTATGACCACAACTCAAACCTGAAATCTTAGGCTTGAGTGGGCATCTTCATCCTACCACAATACTTGGTGGTAACCTCAAGTTAATATCGATTATTAATTGATAAATATTTATATATGTTTGATGAATTTTTTAATATTTATTTTGATTAGAGCAAAAAGTTGCTGAATATTCGTCAAACCTCTAGATTATGCTCTAGTATATCATACTCTCTTTCTTAACCAAAAGACCCATAAATGTATTTCTAATCAAAAGCTTCGTACCGGAAGCCAACTATTGCGGTAACAATGTTTAACCTTAATATTTTTACTTGAATTTTCACTACTATTAAATTAGCTAATGATGATAATAATAATTTATTCAGTGCAATGGAAAAGATAGTATGTACGTGATTTTATATATATAAAAAAAAGAAATATGAACAATAGTAGAGAAAAAAATAGCACCAATTAATTGTATGAGAAATTAGACAATGCTCAAATATAATTATAATCTTCTATTATAATCCTCGTCTTTCAATTAGCTACACAACAACATCATTAATATATCCAGTGTAATTTCACTAAGTGAGGTTTGAAAAAGATAAAGCGTATGCAGACCTTATCATTATTTTGAAGATAAAGAGATTTTTGAGTTCAAGAAAAAATAGGCCAAAGCAATATAGAGAAAGAAATAACAGAAATTGAACGTAACGACAAAATACTATAGACAAACTGTTAAATCATCCTAAACAATAGTTATAATAAAATAAAATAATAATTGAAGTGTAAAAAAATTATAGATAATAACTAAATTCAAAGAATAAAAAATTATAAAAGCGATATCATGACTAATAGTACGACTAATAGTATAGGAAAATTAGCTAATGGTGTTATAAAAATATATAAAGGTACTTCTCAGTTTTTTTAAAATAAAATGATTTGACTTGTTAATTAGTGAGCATTCGTGTAACTGAGTGATTATATACTTATTTATTGGAAAAAAAATTATTATATATCTTTTGTAAATGTAAGGTCGTCAGAGATATTAACCATCGTAAAATATAAATAAATAAACTCTCTTCCCAATGCTCACACATATCTTTACCGTATATTCTCTGATCCGTGTGTGAAAGTGATAAATTCGTGACCTAGAGATCATATGAAAATAATTTTATCGCTTCAGATAAGAGTGGATTTAACTTGATTATAAGTAACGAGTTTATGTGAATTTAGTTAAGAAATTTATTAATACCTTATTTGGATGGGTTTTTTTCCAGATAGAAATGACATAAATAAACTAAATTTTTAATGGATGACATAAATGCGCCTTTTATCAAAGTTTAATAGTATATTTGAATCTTTTTCATTTTAAATAATAATTTAGTTAATGACGTGGCCGAATCATAATTGGCCACGTACAAAATAGTTTTGCAAAATGAAAAATATTTTTAGTTTGCAAATAATGGCATAGATGAGTCTTTTCTCAGATAAAAATGACATAAATAAGTCAAACTTTTAACGGATAATATAAATAAATCTTTTTTCAAAGTTCGATGACATATTTAAAATTTTTCGCTTGTTTATTATATCTTCAATAAAAGTAGAAATACTGTTACACAGAGAAACAATCATGGAACACAAGAACAAAGAAACGTTTATTTTTGCAGAGATACAAATAGTTATATATTTATCTCTGCAGTTTTTTCATCTGCTTTCTGCAAGTGGCCTTTTACAAAAAAGCTTAAATAAAAGATAAAAGATAAAAGATGAGTTTAAAAGTTTCTTTTTTTAAAAAAAAATGCCAAAAAATGAACTGAATTTCATATATATATATTATTTTAGTAATTATTTACTGAAGAGGGTAGTGGCTTAGCACTGACAGTACATCATACTTAATGGTAATCTTATTAATTAAATTAATTAACGGTCTTATTTGTTGATCTTTACCTCGTTTAGAGGGTAATTACAATGAATTAAATTATAATTACTATGGATGGAATAGTGTAATTAATTAGTAGAGGAGAATAACTTGTCAAACTTTTAATCCTTCTATTTTAACCATATTACTTACTCTGCGAGGATTCGTATAACTGATCCCAATTTATTTGCATAGACGGAGCTAAGGGGTGTAAAGGGTTCGATGAATTTCCTTCTTTTTCGTGTGTTTAGTATTTTTTTTTTTAATATTTTGATTTTATTTAGTAAAATTCTGATCCCGTCACTAATTGATATATTGATCATGTTGGTAGGAACTTCTTACTCTAATATACAAGTTTTATTGTTTCTATCTTTCTATATGCAACTAGTATAAATACATGTACGATGCGCGTATATTTTAAAATATAATAATTTTTAAACTTAAAATAACTAATACGAATTGTTATTAAATTTAAAATTTAAATTCATAGATCAATCTAAAGCCATATGTTTAAAAATGACATTATTGAAGAAAAAAGTAGATGACTGTGAGAACTTGAGGCAAAGGAGCGTAAATTTTTCTCTATTTGGTATTTTTAGATTTGTTCTTTTATCATTAAAGACTAAAAGGGCAGTCTGACGCACTAAAACTTTTATTATGCGCAGGATTCGAGAAAGGGCTCGACCACAAAGGTCTATTGTACGCAGCCTTACCTTACATTTCTGCCAGAGGCTGTTTCCAAGGCTTGAACCCGTGACCTCCTGATCACATAATAGCAACTTTACCAGTTACTAACAAAACAAAATACTAAGACAATATATTACTATCTAACTAATTTTAGACTAACAAAAATACAGAAATCAAATCGTTAAATATAATAAAATCTAACAAAAAAAAGCAAAAAAATTAAGTTATTTTTTATTACTATACAAAAGAACCCTTCTTTTTTATATCCAATATTTTTTGTGATTTTTTTTTTCAATTCAATATTCAAGTAAAAAATTTCACATTGTTTACCCTATTATCATTCACAACATTTCATGTATTTTTTTTAAAAATATTTTAGTTAGCAATAACTAAACAAATCTTAGCAACAACTTGAAGACACCACAAAAAAAAAAATCAGAACTAACCTTTTGCTTCTTCCATTGACAAATCATCCATGAATTCAAACATCTTTAAATTGAAATTCAAAAATTAATTAACCACATTCAATATTATTATTTTTCTTCTCAAATTTTTGATTATTTTTAATTTTTATTTAGTTTATTTATATTTTAATTGACTTGATATCTTTAAAGTAGTTTTGCTGATCTTGATTCTTTAAATTCTATTTGTTGTATTTTTGATGCACAAAAAGGATATGTAAGATAACATTTCTGGTCATTATTTTCTGTTTATGTTTCATCTTTCTAATTAATCAATCAAATTTATAATTATCCCTACTTACCTCAATATCTGTTTGAGAAGTATGCCAACAACAATTGTATAGAATCTTTCATGCTCTTAACAATATTTTTGACTCTTTTTACACCTTCAATAACAATATTTTTATTTTTATTTTCAACTTTCAGTCAAGAAGAGGAAATAAGAATTTTCAATAATACAAATATCTATATTAAAAATAGAAGAAGGGGGGATCCAAAAGAGGGATAAATGTTTTTTTATTTTTTTCTAAAAAAATGATTTTAACCGGTAAAATAGTTGTTTGAATAAGTATTGGTTATGACTTTTTACCTTTTGTTTCTTCCTCTTCTGAGTTTTTACCTTTAGTCCATTTTCTTGTCTTAGATGCTTTTAGACAGGAAAATTACTTACTAAATAATATATTTCTATTCTTACGAACTATTTCTAACTTTAAACTTGTCATTTTTCATAAAATGTCATATTTTTATAGTCATGACATGTTTATGATCACGATTTTTAAACTTCAGGTCATGTTTGTGTGAAATGTAATTTGCACATATATAATCAAATATTTTTTTTTATTTTTTGATTTGTCTTTGATATATGTTGAGTATAAGACTCAACAATGAATGGGTTTGGATAATTGAAAAGTAACAACAACAACCCAGTGAAATCCCACAAAGTGGGGTCTGGGGAGGGTAGAATGTACGTAGACCTTACTCCTATCAAGGTAGGACGGCTGTTTCCTGGAAACCCTCGGCTCAGTAAAAGCATAAACGCATAAAAAAATGTTAGATAATTATAGGAAATAAAAACGATATGGGAAAACAAAAAATAAATAACGAATAGATAACAAATAAATAATATAAATAACGAATAACCAATAACAAATAACGAGTAATTAAATAACGAGAACGTCGCAGATAAAACAAAGTAATTAATGAATAGAAAGTAATAATAATAACAGAAATAATTGAAAAGTAACCTGACGGAAAATTCTTAAATGACTAATGCAGTTGCATGTATCTAATAGAGTAATTACTTGTGTAGCTGAGTCTGAGAGAGTTAGAGCCTGTTTGGATGGTTTAAAAAAAGTAACTATTATGTATGAAGTACTTTTAGAATTTTAAAGTGCTAAAAGTTATTTTTATAAATAAGCAGTTGAGTGTTTAGATAAAAGTACTTATGCTGAAGAAATGAGGAAAATGATGTGAATTTTAGGATTAAAAGAATAAAAAAGGTAGTTTGGGAATTTAGTTGAAATATAAGGAATATAAAAGTAATTTTCATGATCAAAGAAAATGGTTTTAAGCACTTTATGACTTAAAGTTAGCATTAGGCAAACACCACAATAAGCTAAAAAATTAACTCATAAGCCCATCCAAACGGGCTCTTATATTTGAGAAAGTTATTTGATCAAAGTGCTATTCATAAAAAATGTCAAAGTGAAATTGATGAAGATACGATAAAAGGAAAAGCTATGTTGCTTACACCCAAAACATTTGCCAAATTACATATCAATATGTATACTTAAAATGAAAAAGAAAGAAGTGATTCTTAAATTTATTGTAATAATCAAAATAAATTCAGTAAAATATATTTGGAAAATGAAATACCATACCTTTCGGGAATGGCTTACGATTGTTTGTGAAACTCCAAAATAATTCACAAGAGAACTAATGTTAGCAAGGAAAATATAGATCTTTCTTTAATATATTATCACTATCTTAAATTAAAATTAAATTTACATAAGGATAAGCAAGGAGGATATCAAAATTGTATCTTAAAATTTTAAATTACATGTTGTGTTATATTTCAGTTCAAATACCAACTCTATATCTTAAAACTTAAAGCAACCTCTCTTTGAATCACTTATAATCTCCAACATCTCATTATCTATAAATGATCATTTTTAAAACCTTCTATGAGGCTATCTCCTTGAACATTTCTCTATGATAAGGAAAATGAGTACTTCAATTGTACTACATAGAGGCATACACATACATGCAGTATTATAAGTAAGTGTAAAAATCGATGAAGTTATCTTTATTTTCTATATAATAAACTCTAGTGAAAACTGATTTATGATACTTTCGACATCTTGTTGCCTATAATTTGTTGATAGAATTAATGTCAAGAGCCATATTTTCTGAACTAAGACATACTAAAGGAGAGAAAACAACTTACATCATCTTTTGCTCTAATTATTGAGAGTTGATTCTCTTAGACTTTGTGATTGAATCTGCAAGAAAGTGAACCCAAATTTCAAAAGTTTGATTTTTTTTATTACATGTACTATTAACACTGTCTAGATCATGTTCCACATTTAAAAAAAAAAACAATAAAGATAGCCAAAAGTAAGAAATATCGGTTCTGCAGTAAAAATTTTGATTTTGAAGGAGTAAATATTTTTTATTTGTTTGATTGTAAAAAATTTGTTCATTTTTTGTAGATCAATTTGGAGAAGCCAGTGTTCTTCCTCCGTCCATGAAATTCTTACATATACATGGAAAAAGCAAGTTCACAAACAACCTTTTAGTGACAAAATTATGTAAACAAATATGAGATCGAAAAAGGAAAGGGAAACAGACAAATTGAAAGAGAAAAAAAATATACTTCAGAAGCTCTTGTTTAATATGATATGCCATGAATTGTCATGCCTCCGTGCTTTGATTTTTAATATCAAAGAGATAAAAAGTGAAAGATACCATCATTGAACTCTATAAATTAGTTAAAACTAAGGAATTAAGAAGCAAACTTTATCAATAACAATGTAAAATTTAAAATATAACAAAATGAAAATCTAAACAATCAAATCCACCGGACAAAGGATATTATTGAGATGTCTGTCAGAGAAATTGATTCATCCTTTTCGAGTCGAAATTTGAGGAATTAAGAAGCAAATTTTATCAATCATAAAAGAGCAAACTACAGAGAAGGAATTTAGAGGTTTGGTCATCACAGTTTCGTAAGATTTTATTTAAAATTTTGAAAATTAAAAGTAATTTCGGTGAATTCCAATTAATTGAGAAAGAAAACTGCTTCTTAAAACTTAAATAACAAAGCGTATGTTCTTAAAATTTAAAAACTGATTTTAGCGGTTAGAAGAAAAGTGAATTTCTTTTTATGCCTTTATGTCACGGACTTAGACTTCACACTAAGACTTCCGTGCGGCACTTGACAACTTACTCACGAATCTTTCACGATCTTGTAAGCTCAAGTAAGCCTTTAAGACTAGATCGCTAAGGGAATGCTAGATTGCAAGAAAGACAAGAGAGCTTTTATGAAGAAGGCTTTTGTATTGCTTTGGAAGAATGCTTGATTGCTTGATGATCTTCTACAAATGAATGCCCCCTCTATTTATACTACTCCTAAGGGCCTAAGTGTAAATAAAATTTACTATACAAGTCCTTCCATATTTACAAAGAAGTCCCTACTCTAGAACTCTCCACACACTCTAGAGAATTCCAAGTCTTTCAATACTTCTCTACAAGCTTCTACAAGAATCTAGAGTCTTTCACTAACCTCTCCAAGACTCTAGGTTCTTCTACCTTCTTCTAGAATTCTCTTGGACATTCTAGAGCCTTATATTAACCTCTCCAAGACTCTAGGTTCCTCTACCTTTTTCTAGAATTCTCTTGGACATTCTAGAGCCTTCTATTAACCTCTCCAAGACTCTAGGTTCCTCTACCTTTTTCTAGAATTCTCTTGGACATTCTAGAGCCTTCTATTAACCTCTCCAAGACTCTAGATCTTTCCCCATTTTCATGATCAAGTGGCGGGTCATGATATTTAGCTCTATTTTGAAAGTGGGGGTAATGGGGTATTAACCGTATAAAGGACGTGTAGATAGTTATATCGAGTTTATTCTTTATTTTAAAATAATTTTTTTATTAAAAAAATCGTGATTGTTTTTAAAGTAGTTTTAAAGATATATACAATATTGTAAAAAACTGTTCAGTTTACCTTAGTTAACATGTAGTGAAATTAACACATTGTATAAGCATAAAAACTAAAGAATTGTTATTTGAATTTATGTAATATTTATTATTATATAAACTGATATTCTTTACACATTTTTTCAATATATAAAAAAAGTAACCAGCATAAATTTTCATGTATTTTCTAATTAAAAAAATAAATTTACTAATCTATTTATTTAAATTTAAATTTGCTGGTTTAAAACTGTCCAATATACATTTTTATATTTTAGATTTTAAAAAGTATAATGTAACCATTTTTGAAACTATAAAAAAAATTACAGAATTAAAAACGGGCTTAATAGATTATTAAATTAAAAAAATAATGTAAACAACGACGTGTCTATTTTATTTTTTTTTGCAAAAATATAAATTTTTAATATTCAATAATTAATTATATGTAGGTAGATTTAGATTTCAAATATATATACATATTTAATTAATTTTAAATTTTTTATATTTTATATTTTAAAAATTATAATGTAACCATTTTTAAAACTATTTTCAAATTAAATTTTAAAATCTATATCTTTTAAAACTGATCAAGCACTCTAAATCAAATTGTAAACAATTAATATAAGCAATTTATTAAAAAAATGATATAAAAAAGAATTACAGAAAATAATATAATTTAATTTAAAAAAACTGAAAATTCAAAGAATTTTGTAGTGCTGACATGTGGCACTTTTGCCTCTCTTATTATATATAAATAGATACTCTCCTTCAATTTCATTTTAATGTTTTATAAAGATTTTAATGTTTGATATTAGGTGATTCTAAAGTGAGTGTTGGAAACAGGGGCAGAGTCACATTATAGTTAGGGGTTCATCCGAACTCGCTAGGGGTTCAGATTTCAAACTTCTTTCGGCGAAAAATTATATTATTTATATATGATTAAAAATATTTTTTTATGTATAAATAGTAAATGTTGAACTCCTTTCGACTAGTTTGTGTGGCTACTTCTTCAAATTTTTGAACCCCTTTATTAAAAATCTTGATTCCGCCATAACTAGACACCAAATTTTAAATGGAAAGTTAAAAAAGGAAATAACTTTTTCGTTGTTTGATTTTATTTTATTTTTCACAATCGTCCTATTGAGTACAATTTGCATGTTCATTTCCAATTCCCATATTTGCGTGACTTTTCATAAACATAAATTTATCATGACCAAAGTACACAAAAGTGCCACCCCCTCAACAAAAAAATAATAATTAACCACCTCTAATTTCATGATTTTCACGTACAAGTTTCATGATTTAACGACAACGATAATTTATTCAGTGTAATTCAATAAAGTGAATTTGAATACGAAAAAATATATGTAGATCTTATTTCTAGATTTATGAGATAAAAAGATTGTTCTTGATAGATTTTTCGGTTAAAAAAATATAATCAACCTGAAATTATAAGAATATAAAACAGTAAAATAACTAGAAATTGCATTTATGTAAATTTAACCAGAAATTGTTATTTTTAGTTTTTCTATTTTAAATTAAATAATACAAAAATTCAGCTTGAGGCAAGGTGCTCAGAATTGATACCATTTGTCTATATGAAATTTCACAACCCAATGCAACTGCCACGTAGATATTTGTTTTCATGCTTACTTGTCTTTTTTGTTTTTTTAATTATTATTATATTTATTTTATCTCTTTTAATTTTAATATGATATATAAATAATTAATTAATGGAAGAATAGTACATAAAACCAACGGTTTCCAATAAATAAATGTTTTTACCTATAAGTTATGACACATGAGCACATGTAAATGTTCAACTTATTCTGTGAGATTACAATATGCAACTTGTGTATTAGAATTATCATTGAAGAATGGTGAAATGATAAAAGGTTTCCTTAATCAGAAATTTTCTATTCAAATTTTAAAATTTCTTTTGATAAATAACGTGATTTTTGAAATGATAGGCTTGATACTTGCAGTTAAATGATTTTATTTCGTATGTTTTACCTGTTTTTAGTTCATGAACACAAGATTTATATCTTAAAATTTTTTTGCGATTAAATTAGAAAGACCGCAGTGATGCTACTGGAAATGCAATTGCAATATTTTCCATATGCAATCATTTGTATATACGTTGTGGTAGACGGACTATATGATGGAATATATCCACTAATATGCCTGTAATATGATGAGAGGCTATTCCTCCGACAAAAAAAGGATCAAAATTTTCCACGTTTCATGCTGAATTTATAAGCTGTACTTTTTTCGTTAGTTCATAAGGATCGAACACCCATATTCTGAAACTATATAACTATGTTACATAAAATGCACCAAAATCGAGTAATAGAGTTCCTTTCCAGGTAGATTTTCAATTCATGCCCCTTCCAATGTCGCAGTGAGATCGTCTACACATATACTCACTTTTTCATTTAATATTCAACTTATATCATCACTACGTGAATCAAGGGCGGAGCTAGAATATGAATAGAATATTATTTAGTCGAACTCAATAATTCTAACTTAAATTATGTATTTATTTTAAAATTTTATTAAATATATACAAATTATTAGTTTAGAATTCAGTAACTTGAAAAGATTAAAATATAATACTAACTCATAAGCTTCAAATGTTAACTCCGCCTACTATAAATCATCATCTTTTTATTTAAGCGCAACTCATTGCAGTATACATTATACACTAATTATATACTCCCTCAATCTCATTTTATATGACTCATTTTTCTTTTTAGTCAATCCCAAAAAGAATGATACATTTTTATATTAAGTAATAATTTAACTTTTAAATGTCTATTTTATCTTTAATAAAATCCATCACTTATTTTTTACCACACATTTTAAAAGTATTTTTTTTTTCTTAATTTCTGTATCAAGTTAAACTAACTCATATAAAATGAAACGGAAGAGGTACTTATTTACCTTCCGATGACAACTACAAACCATTATGAAAGTGATAGTTCTTCGAGAAAAATCAACAATAACAATATACCCTGTATAATTTCAGAAATAAAATCTAAAACGCTCAAAAATAAAAAAGAAGTAAATAACCTCAACGGGAAAGTACCATAAATGACCAGTATCCACTCCACTTTCATGTGAAACATAACAAAAAAAAATAAAAAAATCTTCAAAATATATTTAAAAATAATAATTAAAAAAGTAAAGTTTAAAAAAAAAATAGGCTCCTTCCCCACTTTAAAAGGCTCAGTCTCTCAACTTTCTTCATTACTATACTCCCACTTATTCTCCGATTAACCGGAAAATCGCCGGAAAAATCACCTGAAAAACTCTGTTTTACTTTTTTCAATTTTTCTGATTGATATCTCAAATGGGTGATCAAATTTGCACAAGAAAAGTGATTGTAGAAGTCTGCAATGCCAAAAATCTAATGCCTAAAGATGGCCAAGGCACTGCTAGCGCCTTTGCCATCGTCGATTTTGATGGCCAACGACGTCGTACAAAGACCAAGTTCCGAGATCTCAACCCTCAATGGGATGAGCGTCTCGAGTTTTTGGTACACGGCGTCGATTCAATGGCTTCTGAAACACTTGAACTAAATATTTATAATGATAAGAAGATCGGAAAAAGGAGAAATTTCCTCGGAAAAGTTAAGATTTCCGGCAGTACTTTCGTCGGAGTTGGGTTGGAAAGTCTGGTTTATTATCCGTTGGAGAAACGGAGTGTTTTTTCGCAGATTAAAGGTGAGATTGGCCTTAAGATTTGGTATGTAGATGAACAAGCTCCTCCGCCGCCGCCTCCACCGACGGAGGAGAAAAAGGAGGAAGTTGCAACAGAGACGGCGCCGGAGGTGAAAGAGGGTAATACTCCGCCGCCGGAGGTGAAAGAAGAGAAACCCCCTACTCCGTCTGATGAAAAGAAAGAGGAGCCGGAGAAGAAGGAGGAGGAGAAAAAACCCGATGAATCAGCTGAAAAGAAGGAAGAAAACCCGCCGGAGAATCAGAAAAAAGACGGCGAAACAGCACCACCGCAACTACCACCACCACTGCAACCGGAAGTAATGGAGCATCCTCCGATAGCTCAACACAAACCCCCAAACAAAAACCCACTGGCAAATGAAAACACCAGTGAGCTCAAAGTCCTTCATCAGAATCTCTCCACCGGTGTGGATCGTCGAACAGGGGTTGATCAAATGCCCTTCCTTTATGTTCGACTAGTGAAGGCGAAACGGGCTCATCACGAACCCGATTCGTCTGCTTATGCAAAGCTGGTAATCGGAACTCACAGTATAAAAACCAAATCACTCGCAGATTACAGAGAATGGGACCATGTTTTAGCGTTCGACAAAGATGGATTTGATAGTAAATTGTATTGTAATTATTAAAAACAGTAACAACAACTAAAGGTAATAAAACACAGAATCTGGAAAATTAATGCAAGAACAAAATCGAGCCCACTGAATGTACAGTGTGTCCTTAAGAAAATTATTCCAAATCCGTAGCCGTAGCCGTAGCCGAAGCCGAGCCGAGCGACGACGACGACGGCGGCGCGAGGGGAGACCCTCTTCTTGACCCTTTAGCAACATGAAGGAGTGTTTCTACTTTTAAGTATGAGACATTTCATTTCCACCACCTATGTGAGACCAAAACTTATTTAATAAAGCAAGAGAGAACACTTCTTTTTCCCTCAATTTCCCATTCAAACTATCAATTAAACCCAATAATCTCCCAACATGAATGGGGAATGTCTACAAGATAAAGGAATGCACGGATAAGTGTGTGATATACAAGCGAAGATTAATTGCATCTGGATAAGTAGGTTTCCCTTTGAACTTTCCATAGTGAACTTATATAGGATATACTCGATCAATCAGTAGATGCGATATCTTTGAACCGTCAAACTTTGTTGTATAACTAGACAACATAAGTCACACAATTAATCATCAACCATCTATGGTTCTCACGGTTGTGTTCTTTTCAGCCATGAACACCGCCTGATTTCGTGAATGCATAGAGAATGGACCTTTACCGTCATTCCCCTTGAAGCGACTTATACTTCACATTCACATAGGTGATTTCTAAACGTGTAGTCCTATAGACACACTATCTAGTTATTTTCCGCCAGACTTAGATAATCATTAAAAAACCTTTAATGCTGTATTAACTCAGCAAAAAGCCTTAAGGTTTTATCCTTTGTTTCTGAACATTGTCATCATCACGAGAATGGATTGAGTTATTTGACAATGTTGAACCGCCAATCATAACTTTGTTTGATCTCTTTGAACCTAGTTCTTGGGATCTCCAGTCTACTAGGTAGAGTTACTGCCATGATGACTTGTCCTAGGCCTTAACCCCATTCCCCTCGATGATCTTTCAACAGCCTCTCTAGATAAGCCTTTTGTTAGTGGATCCGATACATTATCTCTTGACTTTACGTAGTCAATAGTAATAACACCACTAGAGAGTAGTTGTCTAACAATATTGTGTCGCCGTCGAATGTGACGTGATTTTCCATTATACATAACGCTTCCTGCCCTTTCTATTGCCGCTTGGCTATCACAATGTATACATATGGGTGCCAAAGGTTTGGGCCAAAATGGAATATCTTCCAAAAAATTTCGAAGCCATTCAGCTTCTTCACCAGCCTTGTCTAAAGCTATAAATTCAGACTCCATTGTAGAGCGGGCGATGCATGTCTGTTTTGATGATTTCCAAGACACTGCTCCTCCACCAACGGTGAAAACATATCCACTTGTGGATTTAACTTCTGATGATCCGGTGATCCAGTTTGCATCACTATATCCCTCAATTACTGCGGGATATTTATTATAATGCAAAGCATAGTTTTGGGTGTGTTTCAAATACCCCAAGACTCGTTTTATTGCCATCCAATGAGTTTGATTGGGATTATTCGTGAATTGACTCAACTCGCTAATAGCACATGCTATATCTGGTCGTGTACAATTCATAATATACATCAAACTTCCCAAAACTCGTGCATAGTCCAATTGTGAGTCACTTTTACCTTCATTCTTTTGAAGTGCAAAACTTACATCAATTGGAGTTTTTGCAACATTAAAATTTAAATACTTGAACTTATCAAGAATGGTTTCAATATAATGTGACTGTGATAATGCTAGACCTTGTGGAGTTTTATGGATCCTAATTCCTAAGATTAAGTCAGCAACCCCTAAGTCTTTCATGTCAAATTTGCTAGCAAGCATACGCTTCGTAGCATTTACATCGGCAATGTCTTTACTCATTATCAACATGTCATCAACATATAAACAAACAATGACTTTATGATTTGGAGTATTTTTAATGTAAACACATTTGTCACACTCATTAATCTTAAATCCATTTGCCAACATTGTTTGGTCAAATTTTGCATGCCATTGTTTAGGTGCTTGTTTAAGTCCATAAAGTGACTTAACAAGTTTGCACACTTTCCTTTCTTTACCTGGAACTACGAAACCCTCAGGTTGTTCCATGTAAATTTCTTCCTCCAATTCTCCATTTAAGAAAGCCGTCTTAACATCCATTTGATGAATTTCAAGACCATATACAGCTGCAAGTGCCACTAACACCCGAATAGATGTTATTCTTGTTATCGGCGAGTATGTGTCAAAGTAATCAAGACCTTCTTTTTGTCTATAACCTTTGACCACAAGTCTTGCATTATATTTATCAATAGTGCCATCAGCTTTTATTTTCCTTTTAAATATCCATTTTGATCCTAAAGGTTTATTTCCAGGAGGAAGATCAACCAATTCCCATTTATGGTTATTCAAAATTGATTGAATCTCACTATTGATTGCCTCTTTCCAAAATGCTGAATCAGAAAAAGACATTGCAGCTTTAAATGTTTGAGGCTCATTTTCAAGCAAAAATGTCACAAAATCTGGTCCAAAGGAAGTAGATATCCTTTGACGTTTGCTACGCCTTGGATCCTCTTCGGTTGGTTTACTTTCCTTTGGTTCTACTCGTGGTCGTTTAGATCTTTCACTTGAGGACTCACTTTTAGTTTTATACGGATAAATATTTTCAAAGAATTCAGCATTATCTGATTCAATTACCGTATTAACATTAATTTCAGGATTGTCCGATTTGTGAACCAAAAATCAACAAGCTTTGCTGTTTGTAGTATAGCCAATAAAAACACAATCCATGGTCTTTGGTCCGATTTTTACCCTTTTGGGAAAAGGAACTTGGACTTTTGCTAAACACCCCCACACTTTGAAATATTTCAAGTTGGGTTTTCTTCCTTTCCATAGTTCATATGGAATAGTTTGTGTTTTGCTGTGGGGTACTCTGTTGAGTATTCGATTAGCTGTAAGGATAGCTTCCCCCCACAAGTTCTTCGGTAAACCGGAACTTATTAATAAAGCATTCATCATTTCTTTTAATGTTCGGTTTTTCCTTTCAGCAATTCCATTTGAATGAGGTGTGTAGGGGGCAGTAGTTTGATGATTAATTCTATATTCTAAACATATCTTTTCAAAAGGAGATTCGTATTCTCCACCCCTATCACTTCTAATCATTTTTATCTTATTATTCAATTGATTTTCCACTTCGTTCTTGTATTGCTTAAATGCATCAATTGCTTCATTCTTACTATTAAGCAAATATACATAACAATATCTAGTGCAATCGTCAATAAAAGTTATAAAATACTTCTTTCCACCATGAGTTGGTGTAGACTTCATATCACAAATGTCTATGTGAATCAATTCTAAGGGACTAGAATTCCTTTCAATAGATTTATAAGGATGCTTAGCATACTTAGATTCAACACATACTTGACATTTTGATTTATTGCAATCAAAGTTAGGCAATATATTTAAATTAATCAATTTCCGCAAGGTTTTATGATTGACATGTCCTAAACGTGAATGCCATAAATTATTTGACTCAAGTAAGTAAGAAGAAGCTTGAACTTTATTATCATCAACAACCATTACATTTAGTTTGAAAAGACCCTCAGTGAGGTGGCCTTTTCCTAGATACATTCATTCTTACTGACAACTACTTTGTCTGAAACTAGAACACACTTGAATCCATTCTTGATAAGAAGGCCGACAGACACCAAATTCTTTCGTATTTCTGGAACATGATACACTTTGTTCAGTGTCACCACCTTGCCGGATGTCATTTTCAGAAATACTCTCCCATATCCTTCAATCTTAGCAGTTGCAGAATTTCCCATATAGATCGTCGCATCAGGTGCTGCAGGGGAATAAGTAGAGAAGGCTTCTCGGACTGCACACACATGCGAAGTAGCTCCCGAATCAAGCCACCATTCTTTGGGATTACCTACTAGGTTGCATTCTGATAGCATTGCACACAGAACATTGATACCTTCTTTATTTTCCACCATATTGGCTTGTCCCTTTCTCTTGTCCTTTTTCGGAAGACGACAATCTGGAGCTTTGTGTCCAACTTTCCCACAATTATAACAATTGCCCTTGAACTTTTTCTTGTTCTGCTCCTGATTCTTTCCAAAAGGTTGCTTCCTTTTCTTATTCTTTGGAGCAGCATCTTCAACGATGTTCGCTCCCATAATTGTTGAATTTCCACGCGACTTCTTTTCTGCTGTTTTGTTATCTTCCTCAATCTTGAGACGAATCACAAGATCTTCCAACTTCATTTTCTTGCGCTTGTGATTTAGATAATTTTTGAAATCTCTCCACGAAGGAGGCAACTTTTCTATCATCGCAACCACTTGAAATGCTTCATTAACTACCATACCTTCAGCAATAAGGTCATAAAAATAAGTTGTAGTTCTTGAACTTGGGTTCCAACAGTTCTGCTATCTATCATTTTATAGTCTAGGAACTTAGCAACCACAAATTTTTTCAAGCATGCGTCTTCAGTCTTGTACTTTTTCTCAAGTGCATCCCACAATTCTTTAGAAGTTTTCACAGCACTGTAGACATTGTACAAATCATCATCCAAAGCACTTAGGATGTAGCCCTTGCATAGAAAATCTGCCTGTGTCCATGCCTCAGTAATCATAAAGTTTTCATTGGCCGACATAGCAGCAGCGGGCACAAGAGGGTCTTCGTTGGTGAACTTCTGCATACCAAGAGTGGTAAGCCAAAAGAACACCCTTTGCTTTCATCCTTTGAAGTTGGCTCCAGAAAATTTTCCTGTTTTTTCTGCCGGTGGCACAGAAGTGCGGCTTGTTGCAGCAACAGTCGCAGAAGTAGTAGCAGTATCACTTGTCATTTCTTTTCACTATCAAAATAGACAAACTGTCTTAATATTCCAGAATATCAACCTTTTACAAAAACAACGATGAAGTTTTTATACTCTTCAAATCATTGTACAAGTATGAACTTTAATATTCCAACAACGTTTTTATACTCTTCAAGTCAGAATATTTATTTCATACGGAGTAGAAAACCACACAGGTTTTAGTCTCCAAAAACAGAATACAGTTTAATCTGAAAAATAAAATAACGTTAATTTCCTTAAGATTGTTAGTAAACTGTATTGTAAATATTAAAAACAGTAACAACAACTAAAGGTAATAAAACACAGAATCTGGAAAATTAATGCAAGAACAAAATCGAGCCCACTGAATGCACAGTGTGTCCTTAAGGAAATTATTCCCCTCAAAGTACCCGAGGTTTTGGAATCTTTCCTCCTAGGATAGAACGATTTACTCACCAAATTTTAGTAACTGCGAACCACTTGAAGGTTGTATATCACATGATTTTAGAAAGTGCAGAAAGAAGAAGAAGAAGAAGATGTTATTTCAGAATTTTCGTATGGAACATTCTGAGGATTAACATATATATAGACTGTTTACACCTTTTAAGAAAAGGCACTTGTTGGAAAAAGATTTGTCTGTTGAGAAAAGGTTTGCAACTTTTCGGACAAGGTTGCAACCTTTCAAAAATCCGTTGGAAAAACGGAGGGAAATATTTTTAAATTAAGAAAAGGAAAGAAACGGGTCGCGGATCAGGATTTTTTCACTTAATTAATTAAAATTTAAAGAAAATTTGGACCGAATCCGAATCCGTAGCCGTAGCCGTAGCCGTAGCCATAGCCGTAGCCGTAGCCGTAGCCGTAGCCGTAGCCGTAGCCGAAGTCGAGCCGAGCGAGCGAGCGACGACGACGGCGCGAGGGGAGACCCTCTTCTTGACCTTTTAGCAACATGAAGGAGTGCTTCTACTTTTAAGTAGGAGACTTTTCATTTCCACCACCTATGTGGGACCAAAGCTTATTTAATAAAGCAAGAGAGAACATATCATTTTTCTCTCCACTTCTTTTTCCCTCAATTTCCCATTTAAACTATCAATTAAACTCAACAGGATTGAACTCAACTTCGTTAGAAGTCTCCATTTGGGTCGAAAAGAAAGGTGCTGATGATAAAACCGCCGAGAATTGCATCGAAACAGTGTCGTTTGATTTGCAGGAAGTTCCGAAAAGAGTACCGCCGGACAGTCCATTAGCTCCATAATGGTACAGTTTAGAAAGTGTCACCAGCAATCAGAATCAGACCTCACCAGAAAATGACGTCATGCTGGCGGTGTGGGTCGGGACTCAGGCGGACGAAGCATTTAACGAGGCATGGCAGTCGGACTCCGGTGGGCTGATACCGGAAACCCGAGCCAAAGTTTACCTTTATCCGAAGCTGTGGTATTTAAGGCTAACGGTTATCCAAACCCAAGACTTGCAGCTAGGTTCGGGTGGTGCCAAGCCTAAGGTTCGAAGTCCGGACCTCTACATGAAAGCTCAACTGGGCGCGCAGTTACTCAAGACGAGCCGAACAACAGTAGGCTCGTCTAGCTCGGCGTCCAATCCTACGTGGAATGAAGACCTTGTATTCGTGGCCGCCGAGCCGTTCGAGCCGTTTCTAGTGATCACAGTGGAAGATGTTAGTAATGGTCAAGTGGTGGGGTATGCTAAGGTGCAGGTGACATCTATCGATAAGCGTACCAACGACAAATCAGAGCCGAGATCAAGGTGGTTCAATTTGATTGGCGATGAGAAAAAGTCGTATGCCGGTAGAATACATGTGCGAACTTGTTTGGAGGGTGGTTATCACATGCTTGATGAAGCAGCACATTTAACAAGTGATGTAAGAGCGACGACAAAACAATTGTCCAAACCACCTATTGGATTGCTTGAAGTTGGTATTAGAGGGGCCAACAATCTCCTCCCTGTGAAAACGAAAGATGGTACACGTGGCACCACCGATGCCTACGTGGTGGCAAAGTACGGGCCCAAGTGGATCCGGACGCGAACCATCCTTGTTGTTTCAATCCGAGGTGGAACGAGCAGTATACATGGGATGTGTACGATCCTTGCACCGTGTTGACGATTGGGGTGTTTGATAATGGGAGGTACAAGCACGACGATGCCCTCAAGAAGGATGTACGACTCGGGAAGCTAAGGGTACGACTCTCTACGCTCGACACGAATAAGGTTTACATGGGTACTTATTCACTTATGGTCTTGCTCCCTAGTGGTGCAAAGAAAATGGGTGACATTGAGATTGCTTTAAGATTGAATTGTTCATCATGGTTGAGTTTGATACAGGCTTATACTAATCCTATGTTGCCAAGAATGCATTATGTGCGCCCATTTGGACCAGCCCAACAGGACATATTAAGGCACACAGCTATGAGGATTGTGACAGCAAGATTGGCTAGATCAGAACCAGCATTAGGCCAAGAAGTGGTTCAATGTATGTTGGATTCAGACACACACATATGGAGTATGCGACGTAGCAAGGCAAATTGGTTCAGGGTGGTAGGGTGCTTGTCTAGAGCAGCCACGTTAGCTCGTTGGCTCGATGGAATTAGGACATGGGTGCACCCACCAACAACAATCTTGGTACATATACTATTGATAGCCATTGTGTTATGTCCACACCTAGTGTTACCTACAATATGTATGTATACATTCTTGATCATTTCCCTTAGGTTCTGGTATCGCCAATGTGTTGCAATCACCATGGATCCTCGATTGTCCTATGTAGATGCAATAGGCCCCGATGAGCTCGATGAGGAGTTTGATGGGTTCCCAAGCTTGAGGCCTATGGAACATGTTCGTGTCCGGTATGACAGGTTGAGGGCACTAGCAGGGAGGGCACAAACACTACTAGGTGATGTAGCAGCACAAGGGGAAAGACTAGAAGCACTGTTCAATTGGAGGGATCCTAGAGCTACTGGTATATTTGTGGTGGTGTGCTTATTTGCTTCATTGGTCTTTTATGTGGTTCCATTCAAGGCATTTGTGTTAGGGTCAGGACTGTACTACTTGCGCCACCCTCGGTTCCGCAACGACATGCCATCCGTCCCCGTCAACTTTTTCCGGCGACTGCCACCACTTTCCGATCAAATACTTTAAGATTATTGAGTGGTCTTTTTTGTTTTTTAAATTTTTAGCTTTTAGACTGGTTGCTCTGTTTACTTTGTGTAAAACATGGCAATTAGCATAACTATTTTATTTTATTCATTGTTTTGTTTTCTCAACAATGTATATTTTGACCGTTGGTGTATTGGGGGAAAAAAATATATGAATACTTTAAATTTGGGTTGATGGGAGTGTTAAAAAGTGGACCATAAATTGGATTTAAATGTAGTGACCTTTAAGATGAGTCAAGATATATAACTTGCAGCTGAAAACAAGGAATAATCTTTTCTGGTAATTGACAAAGAGGTATACACTTGTCATACACTAGCATTTAAACATAGATTTGGTTGAAAAAATGAAATTGAAGTTTAAGTTTAATAATGAAATTTAGAAAATGAAGTTGGAAAATGGTGTTTAGAAGTTGAGGGTTGTATCGAACAACAACAATATACCAGCATAATCTCAAGGGTAGGGTATACTCATGGAGGTAGAGAAGTTTTCAAAAACTCAAATAACTCATAATAAATCAATGTTAAAAATAGCATATAAATGTAAAGCAAACATAACAAATAATAACGAAATCATCTCATAGGATAAAAAATAAAAAAAACGGAATAACAACACATCAAAGTAATGCGATTACAAAAACTTGGAAAAAAGTAATTGAAGTTTTGTGGGCTTAGAAAAATTGGTCAAAACAATTTTTTCTTGAAAATTTAATCTTAAAAAACGAACCAAAAATCAATCCTATGTATATGGAAGAAAAAAAAAGGAAAAAGAGGAAAACACTCTATGGATAAATGGGGCCATTGCCACCAAGTTCTACATAGCAAATGGTACTCTTGAAATAGAGCATCAATCATTAAAAATTCTCTTCTATAAATAAATATCAATCTTTAATGTGTGATAACAACATACTCAATGAAATCCAATAAGTGAGGTCTGAGGAAGGTAGAGTGTATGCAGATCTTATCCGACCTCATGAAGATAGAGACGATAACCAAATTATTTTACTTCATGCAATGCACATCAAGCATAAAAGTATTATGATTTTGCATAAATATGCTAATGTAGACAAAGGTTGCAACTGAACTGCATTGAAGCAAGAAGCATACACTCTGAAGGTCATCCAAACCAGTACTTTCACTACTGGGTTACCCCCAAGCAAGATCCCTATGGAGCGCAGTTAAAAGTCGTAACAGGCAGATTTCAATTTTCTGCAGTTGCTTCTTTATCTCCAGGAAAGGCTGAGAAGAAACATCTTGCTCCTGTGACTGTCGCTGATGCTGTCTTCTGCGAAAAAGAGAAAGAAGAAAGCTTCTATTGCTGCCAAAAGCCCCGTCTTTACATCAATCTTTATTGCAGAGTCGTAGTTCTTTCCTCGTGTCTACTTTGAGGGAGGATTTGTTAGGGAATTTCATTACTTCAAATCAGAAGTTGTATAAACCAAGAATGACTGACTCCTTGTATAACTGGAGATGAAGGCCTTTCCAGCTGAGGTGGGCTGAGAATAGGCTAACTCTGAGCGTTTAAGAACCAAATCCTTGCAAAAACTTTCCCTGCATTGGAAAATAAGAAGCAAGTTCAGATTAAACTTTAATCATATGCAGTGCAAATATATGTGGTTTGCCATTTCAGAATGCAAATGTCAAATAAGGAGTTTAATTTAAAGAGAATAGTTTACTATCCCTTTTACCAACTTCAAGCAAATTACTTGACCAAAATGCAACAATTGTTTTCCATACCACATGGTCATGCAATAAAAAGTAGACTGAGATTATACCAGTGGATCATGGTTCGAAACTCAGTTAATAATGGACCTGTCCCTCTACCTCTATCAACTTAAAAACCAAGCTTTTGTTTGTGGCAGGATTGGAGACCGTGGCATGCACTTAACCCACACATCGCGCATGAAATAAATGAATTTATCCAGGTGGGAGGAGCCAGGGCTCTGACAGCATGCCTGTTAAAGAATGAGCCGGCGACTCATAGGCAGTGGCTTGGTTAAGGGAACCCACCAGTTGTGTTAAGATAAGCTGTACATGAATTGGAAGTAGCCATCTTACCACTAAGCCAAAGACCTGGGGGCAATCATGTATTTTATCATGGTGTCGAATATTAAATTTTAATGGAACGATAGATCAGGCCCGGCTGGCTATTAACACTATCAGGCCATGGAGTACAATAGAAATTTGTTGTCTTGTCACATTCATTTTCCGTCAAATCTATACAAGTTGTTCTTGAATAAATAGAAAGACTTTACTTTAAGGATCACTTGAGGAATGTATATTGCCAATTCCAGATACCAAGAGACTTTTGATGCTAAGTTACAAAGCTTTCAATTTATTCTTTATGACCGCAGTCATTAGACATTAGAGAACCAACATCATGTTGTGCAAGGAAATACCCACTCAAAAATCCCAGAACTCCTTAACTGATAGCTAAGGACAGTTGCATCTTGATTCCACCATTCTCCAGTAACCTTGACTAAAGCATAATCCTTCCCTAAAGTAGCAGCGACTTCATCACCATTGACAACTTAATCATAGCCTGAATTTAAAACCGCTGTACGTTGAATATATAGGAAGCAGTGGACGAAACCTTCTTCATTGTCAAGAAATGGACCTTAGGCCTAACTCAATTTCCAAAATTTAGCTCACATTGCCCAAGATATAAAAGGAGACAACCCATTACCTCCACTAACGTGGGACACCTAACAATAATCATCTCTAAACCATCTAGATAGCACTCAGTTATATTCCTCAAAACAAATTTCTTATCAAGGCAACTTTTGCTTGAAAAAAACAAGAGGTATTTTGTATGCCAACACGTCGATTGTTGTGCCATATCAACATTTTTCAAAAGCATTAATTATGCCCGAAACTGCAATAGCAGCAGGAGTGTAAAACTGTCAAGTCTTTGGTAAACTTTAAAAAGCCGGAGGATAGCTCTTGATCTTGAAAAGCACCATAAACAAAGCATCTCAGTCATGTAATGCAGCAGCAGTCTACACCATTCTGATTGTGCAATATAGATGGAGACTATAGTAGGATCCTCTCATACTATATAGATGGAGTACACCATTCTGACCTTGAGAATGCTTGCATAACAGGACCGTTTCATAAATTATCAAGTGTGAGTGAAGAAGAATTCAGCTACAAGTTCACAAAAGACACTTATCAAGTCAGAGCATCAGACTGCTTACTCTATCAAAATTAGGTTTGGTGATCTGTGACAGCCAGCTTCTTTTCCAGTGGTCTTGTTTCTCAGACAAGAACTTTTTTGTTTCCAATAGAAACCAAGGAGCAATTACTAGTTTAAACATCTGACTTTCATCATTGTAACTTCACTGAGCATGCAACTTATTTTCAATTAAAAACTTCAAGGAACCATAACAACTCTGAGAAAGTGAATGGTGTTACCTAGCAGCATCAAGTAAATAGCTGGCAATATGCTTTCTTCTGTTGGAGGGAGTGACCCAAATGGCTCTAATGCCACATAAAGCAGATACAGCTTCCTTCTCACACAACACTACTCCACTGTCGCTTTCATCAGACTCTTCACAGCTTTTGGTTGATTGATTTCTTCTTACCATTTCCCTCTGGAAACTCACTCCCCCAAATTGGAGCGTGGTTGAAGTCTGTTTTGCTTCCTTCTCTGGTGAAACATTACACCTGCTGCCTTCTGGTCTTGAGAGAATCTTATATGCCCTCTTAATGGGCTCTGCTACCAGACATCCAGATATTCTTTGAGAAGATACAAACAGATACACCTGTTAACAGGAGATATGTTTTAGTGTTTCATTCACAGAGCTAGTAAAACTCAGCCTGTCACATAACCACCACACAAAGAATTTTTCACTAAAATTAGTCAGCAAAATGAGAACATACATTCAATGACATAGGACGATTAAGAAGCTCATTGAACTCAAGTTAAAAAATAAAATGAAGCAGAGAATAGGAAGCCGGAAATTTGAAATTCGATATTAATTGGTGAACAGCTTTGAACAATGAAGTTTACTTTCTATGACTGTAAGTTTCTAAGAATTGCAAGAGTAGGAAACCTTGCATAGCTGATGATATATCCACCCATCTCCAAGTTCCATCTCCATCATCTTCACAACTTCCATTACCTGCCAACAATGCACTCTCTCTTAAGTCTATGAACCATGTTTAACATGATTAACTAGAGAAATGCCAATCAAGGAAGTAAAAATACAGTTTTTCATGCATAAACAAATAGTATCTGTAAACCTTGTTTCTCTGAGGAGTAGGGTCATCTTCCAGCACCAAGATAATTCGTCCAATTTCAAGTGTAGGAATTCGAAGAATTCTTTCAGTCCGCCAACCCTGGACATTTTGTCAAAGCCCGGTGGGATAAAACTTTAATCTTTTTCATAATATTTTTTATCAAGCACAATAGAATATTTTGAAATACCAAATTTTGTTGTTGAATTACCTTAAATGGAATACCATGCGTATAATTCTTGTGAAATGTCTTATGAAATTTTTCATCCTCTTCATCACCTTTGGCATATTTGAATCCACAGACAGTACAAGTATGCAATAAAAAATCAGACTGACCAAGTTCCAAATAGAATTGGGCGTACTTTCTCTTCTTATTCAGAATTTTCCCATACTTTCCCACCTCCAAGCTTGGCACCTCCAAGTTTATTTCCTTGGATGCTTCACCAGTTGATGCAACATTCATTTGCCTGCAAAATCAGCTTAGCATAAGCAAAGAACTTGAAGATGACATACGAAAGGTCATCACTGTTAAGTAGTAACCACTCTGAGATATAGTTTCTTTTCAAACACATGGCTAAAGCCCCAATTTAGCAGAAACCCAATTTGTTTGACAAAATGACTTGAGAAAGACCGAGTAACGATCAAACTTCTATACTCAAAAGCATTTAGATTAGTTTAATGGTGTGATTTTAAGAAACTGTCATGAATCATTTCTCCTTATCTGCCTTAAGTGTCTGTTTCGTCAAAATAGCCATCTCATCCTTTAGTCTTATAGAAGAGAGCAAATGCTAGTATCAACCAAATAAACAAATTAATTGCAAGTTGATGACAGACATGATGAATGAGTATGTGTTGGCTCACTTATCTATCAATTGATCACCTTCTTAATTGGCAAAAGACTCATGAACTACATACCCCAAGACAAAAAACACTAGGCGATTTCTTTCCATTTGTCTAAATCTTGGTGGACATAGTTACTAGGTAACTGTGCTGGTGGAAGGTGTGGGTAGCCCATGGAATTAGTCGAGGTGCATGCAGTGTGCAAACTGGCAGAGATACCACATTTAGAAGGAAAAAAAAAAGACTAGTAAACACAGTTATTAGCTTTTGAAGCCACCGCTCTGAAATTCAGAACACACAAAGTTGAAATTCTAGCTCCACCACTGAACTGAACCGAGTACTTCAAAACGGAGCTTAGATATAGAAGTAAAAAACATCAAATTTTCAACAAACATTACTACTTTTTGAAGCCACTTTTCTAAAAGTGTAATGAGACTAGTGGAAAATCATGAAAATTTAACCCATCAAGTTAAAATTCTAAATCCGCCTCTTGCTACCAACCAAACACTTTTCTTGGCAGAAATTCCAAGATTCAAAGGGCATCTAAAATACAGAGGAAAGGGGGTTGTTTCTTAAATCGTCACTTAATTAATAATTATTATATCATAAAGTCACTTTCTTTATTGAAGAAAATTGGAATCGAAAAGAACTGACATAATAACTATTAGTCAAGTTAACGTCCAAGAAATCGGAAAAGAAAAACAATTCAATGAAGGGAAACAGAAAAAGAAGTAATTTTACAACATACCCATTTGAATTTTGACATCTTCTCTTGTATGTAACCAAAATTTCTGGTTGTACCTTTTTATAATCAAACTCATCACTGCAAATATCAGATGAATCTACATTCTTGTGCGTAATCGATATTGAAGAAGAAAATGGCTTAAAAAAACTGTTAATCTTCGATTGCATAGCTTCAATTTCTTCGATTTCCCCTCAGCCTTTTTTCGCCTTTCACCTGTAAATTTCAAATGGAAATTTTTGCTGTAGCGCCATTTTTCTACAAGAATTTCCCGCCTTTGTACTCCTAATTATTATACTTGGATGCCCAAATGTTTGAGAAATAGCATTTCACTCCCTCAATAAATTAATCAAATATATTCTACTCTATTTTTATTCACATGTAAGTAAAGGCAGGTGTTCGGATTGTATAAGTATTAATTGTGCACAACCAAACATTGAAGAATAGATTTCACTCAAATTAAATAATCTTTCAAATTGCTTGAAACAATAGATTTGTTCCCATCATTAATCATGTTTATGACATAACCATACTTCATACAAGTTTTTCCTTTTCATGATTGATACTACACGGTTTGTATGTACTTCGACTATTCCACTGGATACATTACCTCCATCGACACATATATCGAACAACTCTACTCATCGTGGTCTTGATTAGAGGGGGATAAATCACGTTTATATGCTTCTTAATAAGCCAGAGGCCCCTCTTTTTTGTTCTTCTTTTGCTTGCGCGCGCCTTTTGTCTATTATTAGGCCACACCTTTAGCTTGTCAATTTCAAAGCTATTATATAACCATCATGAGTTAGATATGAGAGTACTATACACCAAGAAGTGCCCTGCAGCTAAAAGAAACCATTTGTTTTCATTCAACTAGAAATGTCTGCTTCCAAACAACTTGTTTTACTTTCAAAAAAGATTATAAAACCTTCTTCTCCAACTCCACTTTCACATAGAATTCACAAGCTCTCACTTATGGATCAAATGGGGACTCACTCCTACATGGAAGCTATGTTATTCTACCTGAAACAGGACACCACGACAAGCATGCCAGAACCAAAGAACATATCCCGAATTCTTGAAAAATCCCTTTCCAAAGTCCTAACGTCATACAATCAGTTTGCTGGACATGTAAGAGATAACTCCTTTGTCGAATGTAATGACATGGGAGCCGATCTATCCCAAGTCCAAATTGATTGTCCAATGTCTAGTATCTTTGATCACCCTCGTACTTATATCGATAACTTGGTACTTCCTAAGATCCTTGGTACCCATCTACGGACAGTTTAGTAGCAGCTAAACTTTGTCATTGAGTGTGGTGGCATAGCGCTCGGTGCATGCCTTTCCCACAAGGATAGTGATGGTTACACTATGGCTAATTTCCTATGGGACTGGGCCATGGTCGCGTGATTCAGAAGCAAAACCATCTCCTCTGTTTAATGGAGCATCAATATTTAAGCCATCCAATTCTTCATCATTTCAAGTGGTTAATGATCCTCCTTTGAATAAAAATGTATCAAAAAGGTACCATTTCTCAGCCTCCAAGTTAAAAGCTCTCAAGTCCTTGATTAATTCAGCTGATTCCGGAAGCCAAATCCGTCCTACGACTGTAGAAGCAATCACTTCATTCCTATGCAAATCCGTCAACACGCCAACTTTTACACCATCCTTATTGGTACAAGCAGTGAATCTACGCGGAACAAGTAATGATGCACTCGTTCCAGCAGACTTAACCGGGAATGCTGCTCTTCCTTTCGTTGTATCAGCAACGAATAAGGAAGAGTGGGCATGATATGGTATGTACCTAATTACTTTACCATATCAAAAAATTTGATACTGTAATTTTGATATAAACTTGAATTGCTGACCCAATCCAAAATTCCTTTATTTATTTATCATTTTTTATTATCATGATATTTGGTATAATATATGGTATAATTTTTTTTATATTCTATATTTAGAAATAACATACCGAAGTATATAGTTACATAAATAACATCTATATATATTATTATTAAAATACTAACAAATATGAAATCTAGTATTAGTATAAACTAAATGTTTAGAAATTGAAACTTTGACTACTTTATTTTGATTGAAATATATTTTAAATGTAATTGAAAAATGAGTTGTTTATACTTTTTTTTTGAATATATATTTCTACATGTGTAATGTGTTATTATGATCAATTGAAACCTTTTTTTGAATTGTCGAAGTTATAATACTCTATTATACGAGTATATATTAATCGAAATTGAAAAAACTATGATTACCGATTTACCATACAATAAAATATAGAAATCAAACTTCAAATACCGAACCATACCAATTGGTATGGTCATAGTATAATAGTTTTAAAATTCTAGCGAAATTACCATATCAACAACAACAACAACAACAACAACGAACCCAGTGTGATCCCACCATGTGGGGTCTGGGGAGGGTAGAGTGTACGCAGACCTAACCCCCACCTTAAAAGGTAGGGCGGTTGTTTCCGAAAGACCCTCGGCTTAAGAGAGAAGAACAAGGGAGGAGAAACAAGGAAAAACAAGACATAGGTCAGTAAAGCCAGGCATATAACAGACAATATAAAGATATAAATAATGAGAGCGATAAAGCGATAAAGTCAGGGTAGGAAAGATCGGGGATAAAGGGGCATTAACTACTATAGATAAAATAGGATACCCAAAGTAGACTGGGCCAACTAATATAAGCAGTAATCCCATGCAAAATCCTATGTTAAGACAAATGAGCGCGACTACGACTACTATGGAGAACCGATCGGCCACCTAGCCCACTATCTTAGTCTGAGTCCTCCATAGCCTTCTATCTAAGGTCATGTCCTCGGAGAGCTGCAACTGTGCCATATCATGTCTAATGTCCTCTTCCTAATTTCTTCGGCCTCCCTTTGCCCCTCCTGAAACCGTCCATAGCCAACCTCTCGCACCTCCGCACTGGAGCATCTGTGTCTCTCCTCTTGACATGCCCAAACCATCTCAGTCTCGCTTCCCGCATCTTGTCCTCCACCGATGCCACTCCTACCTTGTCTCGGATATCTTCATTCCTAATTCTATCCATCCTAGTGTGCCCACACATCCACCGCAGCATTCGCATTTCCGCGACTCTCATCTTCTGGACATGAAGTTTCTTGATTGGCCAACACTCCACCCCGTACAATAGGGTCGGTCTAACCACCACTTTGTAGAACTTGCCTTTGAGTTTTGGTGGCACTTTCTTGTCACACAGCACTCCGGAGGCGAGCCTCCATTTCATCCACCCTGCACTGATGCGGTGTGAAACATCGTCGTCGATATCCCCATCTTCCTGTATAATAGACCCAAGGTATTTGAAGCTTCTTTTCTTTTGAATGGCCTGGGTACCAAGCCTCACTTCCCCGTCAGCCTCACGCGGCAGGCCACTGAAACTGCACTCCAAGTATTCTGTCTTGGTCCTACTCAATTTAAATCCTTTAGACTCCAACGTCTGTCTCCAGCCCTCCAGCTTGTCGTTAACTCCGTTGTGAGTCTCGTCAATCAGGACTATGTCATCTGCGAATAACATACACCAAGGCACCTCACCTTGTATTTGTCTAGTCAATTGATCCATCACCAGGGCGAATAGAAACGGGCTAAGAGTCGATCCCTGGTGCAACCCCATCGTAACAGGAAAGTGCTCCGAGTCCCCCCCTACCGTCCTTACCCTGGTCTTAGCTCCATCATACATGTCTTTAATCGCTCTAATGTATGCCACAGGTAAACATTTCGCCTCCAAGCATCTCCATAGGACCTCCCTTGGAACTTTGTCATAGGCCTTTTCTAGGTCAATAAATATCATGTGTAAGTCCCTTTTCCGCTCCCTATACTGCTCTACCAATCTCCTTAAGATATGAATGGCTTCTGTAGTCGAGCGCCCCGGCATAAATCCAAACTGGTTCTCTGAAATAGACACACTACTCCTCACTCTCATTTCTATCACCCTTTCCCACACTTTCATAGTGTGACTTAGCAGCTTGATACCTCTATAGTTGTTGCAGCTTTGAATGTCTCCCTTGTTCTTGTACACGGGAATGATTGTACTCCACCTCCATTCTTCAGGCATCTTCGATGTCCTGAAAATGACATTAAACAGCGCAGTCAGCCACTCCAATCCTACCCTACCTGCATTCTTCCAAAATTCCCCAGGGATCTCGTCAGGTCCGGTCGCTTTTCCCCTGCTTATCCTACGAACAGCTCCCATAACCTCCTCAACCTTTATTCTCCTACAATACCCAAAGTCGCGACGCCTATCCAAGTGCTCCAAGTCTCCCAACACAAAGTCTTTGTCCCCTCCTTCGTTCAAGAGTTCGTGAAAGTATGACTGCCATCTCTGTCTAATGCGGGATTCCTGTACCAGTACTTGACCATCCTCGTCCTTGATGTACTTCACTTGATCCAAGTCGCGTGACTTCCTCTCTCTCGCCTTGACAAGCTTAAATAGCTTCTTATCTCCGCCTTTTTCCTCTAGTTCTGCATAGAGGCATTCAAAGGCTGCCGTTTTGGCCGTCGAAACTGCCATCTTCGCCTCCTTATTCGCTAACTTATACTTTTTCCTGTTCGTTCGCTTCTCTTCATCATCCTTGCTATATACCAACTTTACATATGCCTGCTTCTTTGCTTCTACCTTTTCCTGGACTTCTCCATTCCACCACCAGTCCCCTCGGTGCCCGCCATGGCGGCCTCGTGAGACCCCCAGCACCTCTCTAGCTGTTTCCCTAATGCAGCTGGCCGTCCTATCCCACATACTGCTCGCCTCCCCCCTACTATCCCACGCCCCCATAGCTATCAGCTTCTCCCCCATCTCTAGGGCACTAGACGGAGTCAAACGACCCCACCTAATCCTCGGTCGGTCATCCACGACCCTCTTCTTCTTCTTCCTTCTTATCTCCAAGTCCATGACCAATAGTTTATGTTGGGTCGTAAGGTACTCACTTGGTATGACCTTGCAGTCCTTACAGAGGCTTTTATCCTCTTTTCTAAGTAGCCAGAAGTCTATTTGCGTCGCCGCCCTCGAGCTACGAAAGGTTACCAATTGTTCCTCCTTCTTTGGGAAACTCGAGTTGGCCACCCTTAAGCCAAAAGCCTTTGCGAAATCCAAGAGTGAGGCTCCTCCACTATTCCTGCACCCGAAGCCAAATCCTCCATGCACCTCGTCATAGCCCGTCGAAACAGACCCAATGTGCCCATTGACATCTCCTCCTATGAATAGCTTCCCAGTAGGCGGTATACTGACCACCACTTCGTCCAAGTCCTCCCAAAAGCGCCTTTTTGTCTCCTCGTCCAACCCCACTTGCGGCGCATAGGCACTAATAATGTTCAGGGTGATCCCTTCATTTTACCATATCAAAGTTTCAAATATCGTATCATATCATACCATGCTCACCCCTAGTCCATAGTATAGCCATTCTTACATACCACACAACAAATGAATACATAAGGATGTGTGCCTACTTATTCAGTTTATTATGGTGTCGTTTGTCCTTAAATAATTTTTGGGAAAAACTTGGGAAAAACTTGAAAACTAGTGTTTGGCCATATAATTTGTAATTAATTGGCAAATATATTTGGCAAACATCCCAAGTTTCCAAGTTCTAGAAAAAACTAGAACTTGGAAAGCTGAGAAGTTTTAAAAATTACTTCAAACTTTTATATTTATAAAAACACTCATCATTTATTAATTCAAACTACTCCCTCCGTCCCATATTAGTTGTCATGTATACAAAAAATAGTTGCCAGTTTAAACAATCAAGAGAAAATTAATTATCATTTTTCAACTTTGCCCTTAACATTAATTATTTTAGAATTAAGAGGCACGTAAATAGATAAAAATTTAAAAATTAATAAGGGTATATTAGTCAAACAACGATCCAAATTAATGTTTTATTAAGAGTTGTCCAAAGTGTTATCATGACAACTAAAAAGGAACGGAGGAAGTAATATTTATCTAAACATACTCTATTAATGTGGTCAACCAACACCACTAAATAACACCTCTATCTACCTCTTCCGGAAAAGAGTAGTTTGAGTAACAAGATTGAGAAAAAAAGAACAGTTTGTTTTTAATGCAATTAATGTATTGTTGTTGCACATATTATTATTTTATTGTTGTTGATTGCTATCAATTATGTTATAAGATTTATTTTTAACAAAACACGTCTATTATAAAATGATAATACAAATTTATGAGTATCTTTAATAATTTTTAGAATTTATGATTACAAAATAATATTTTTGAAACAATCAAATATTTTTGAAAAAAATAGTGGCTAAACACACGGTAAAACTTCATCAAAAAATAACCTGCTAAAAATATTTGAAAATTTGGAGCCAAACACTAGCTATAAGTGTTAATTGTGCACAACCAAACATTGAAGAATAGATTTCACTCAAATTAAGTTAGAAAAATATGTTTATGTATTATGACTAACAAAAATAAGGTATAAATTATAATTGCGTTCAATTTTGTTATTCAGAACAGATTTAATGAAATTAACAAATCGTAAGTTATTTTCTTTGTAGACTCATTACAACGTACAACTTAAGAAACATCACACACTAACTCAGATCCACAAACTGATCAACATAGCATAAGTAAACAAGACATCTAGCCCTAAACCATCAAATACGCCAACCCAAGACGCAAAGTACAGATACAAGATGACCCAGGTAGAGAAATCAAGCAAAGAGCAGAACTAGGAAGAAAATTTTAATGCTTGGTGACAACCCAATAAGCAGAGCACAGATACAAGAGGACCCAGATAGAGAAATGAAACAAAGAGCAGAACTAGGACGAAAATTTTAATGTTTAGTGTCAACCCAATTAGCAAAGCAGGGATACAAGATGACCCAGATAGAGAAATCAAGCAAAGAAGAGAACTAGGACAAAAATTAAAGTTTGATGTCAACCCAACAAACAAAACACAGATACAAGGGCACCCATATAGAGAAATCGGACAAATAACACAACTAGGACTAAAATCAGTTGACCACATACTATAAATCGGTCGAACTAGCATAACTGAACGAGACATTTAGCCCTAAACCATCAAATTCCTTAAGTTCCACGTCAACCCAATACACAAATCACAGATACAAGATGACCCAGATAGAGAAATCATGCAACAAACAGAACTAGGACAAAAATTAAAGTTTGATGTCAAACCCAACAAGCAATGCACAGATACAAGATGACCCAGATAGAGAAATCGAGCAAATAACACAACTAGGATAAGAAAACAGTTGTACAGATAAGAGAAATCGAGCAAAATAGCATAGCTGAAGACATTTACCACTAAACCATCAAATTCCTAAAGTTTCGATGTCAACCCAATACACAAATCACAGATACAAGATGACCCAGATAGAGAAACCATGCAACAAACAGAACTAGGACAAAAATTAAAGTTTGATATCAACCGAACAAGCAAACCACAGATACAAGATGACCCAGATAGAAAAATCGAGCAAATAACACAACTAGGATAAAAACAGTTGTACAGACAAGAGAAATCGATCAAAATAAGCATAGCCGAACCGAGAAATTTAGCCCTAAACCATCAAATTCATAAAGTTTAACGCCAACCCAATACGCAAACCACTGATACAAGATGACAATGGCACACGGAAGAGAAACTGATTAAACAATAGAAATTAAACAAGAACATACTCACCAGATCAAATCCAGCAAATGCTGAATCGGATTGAATCTTCAGAGGAGGAATTCGGTTGCAGACTTGCAGATGAGGAACAAGTGTTGAGTCTATACTCAGATCTGTGAGATCCAGAGAGAGAGAGAGTAGTGTGTAATGTTTCTTAAGTCGTATGTTGTAACGAACCTACAAAGAAAATAACTTACGATTTGTTAATTTCATTAAATCTGTTCGGAATAACAAAATTGAACGCGATTATAATTTATACCTTATTTTTCTTAGTCATAATACATAAACATATTTTACTAAAGCATGAAGCCACACCCCTCAAACCTCTTGTTATGAGCTGGTGGCTTCACAAGTACCGCACAGAAGCTCACAAACTTATCCTTCACTCCACCCTAATATTTATATGTTGGAATTTGTGGAAGAATAGGTGCGCGAGCAAATACGGGGGAAAGATTTCTAGCCTGGCGAGAGTGAAATTTGTCGTTTTCAAAGACATCTCTAATCTACTTAGAGTCGCGTACCCCTATATCCATTGACCTTCGAACTGGATCCACACTATTTCCTGCATAGATAAGTGTGCTCATGAAATGAAGATCACCCAAGTCTCGTGGACTAAGCCACAACTCGGTTTCGTTAAGCTGAACACTGACGGAAGCGCGTTGGGTAATCCGGGGGCAATTGGGGGGGTGGCATCTTAAGAGATCATATGGGTAGATTCATCTTCGCCTACGCCATACCGTTAGGGGAGGGAACCAACAATCAAGCCGAACTAGAGGCGGCAGTTTATGGGCTTAAATGGTGCATTCAACAGGGCTTTCAGCACGTTATCCTAGAAGTCGACTCAGAGTTGATCACTAAATGGATCAATCATCAGACGAAACCTCCGTGGAGCCTTCACCGGGTAACTCATGACCTTGTTGTTATTTCCGAATTATTTGTTTTCTTTTCTTGCAGACATGTATACAGGGAGGCAAACTTCACTGCGGATGCTCTCTCCAAGCACAGTCACACTCTTACCACTCCAGGCCACTACACCACCCTCCAGCAGCTACCTCGGGGTACACGAGGATACTACATGCTAGATAGAGCCGGCCTACCTAGCTTTAGACGGAGGAAGACCAAAAGGATTAAGAAACCTCCATGATCTACTACTTGTGTTGCAGCATTGGATTGAGCGCCCAATTGCAGTGTTTGTCTCCATGTTATATTTTTAGCCATGTTATTCGATGATCCTCGTTGACGCTAAAATTTTGTTGTATATAGCTTTTATGAGGATTCATCCCCAGTTTTATTTAGATTTTTCCTTTATTTTATGTAAAGGGCGAGTCTCCCTTATTTATGCTTTCCTAGTTTCTTTGTATCGAGAGGAGTCCTCTTCTTTAGGTGCATAGTTTCTAGGTTTTCTTTTCGTGTGCTTGTATCGGTGATGAGTTGGCTGACCATAGTAGGATGGTCGACTTATGAACCACCATAGGATTGGAGGTTAGGTTTATGTCCCCTTCCGTGTATTTTTCTGTTTTATGTATAATAAGGCTTGGGGGTGTGCGCCTCAACCCCTGGCTGTGCACGAGAGGTGGGAGCCTCGTGTAGGGTCTGTTCCCGTAAAAAAAAAAATTGAATGAAATCTATTCTTCATGTTTGGTTGTGCACAATTAACACTTATAGCTAGTATTTGGCTCCAAATTTTTATCTGATTTTTGAGTTTTTTTAAGATATGTCATGAAAATTAACGACTCCAACTCATCTAATATTTTGCTTCTTAAAATTAGTTTTTTGAAGCCACCGCTCTGAAATTCAGAACACACAAAGTTGAAATTCTAGCTCCACCACTGAACTGAACCGAGTACTTCAAAACGGAGCTTAGATATAGAAGTAAAAAACATCAAATTTTCAACAAACATTACTACTTTTTGAAGCCACTTTTCTAAAAGTGTAATGAGACTAGTGGAAAATCATGAAAATTTAACCCATCAAGTTAAAATTCTAAATCCGCCTTTTGCTACCAACCAAACACTTTTCTTGGCAGAAATTCCAAGATTCAAAGGGCATCTAAAATACAGAGGAAAGGGGGTTGTTTCTTAAATCGTCACTTAATTAATAATTATTATATCATAAAGTCACTTTCTTTATTGAAGAAAATTAGAATCGAAAAGAACTGACATAATAACTATTAGTCAAGTTAACGTCCAAGAAATCGGAAAAGAAAAACAATTCAATGAAGGGAAACAGAAAAAGAAGTAATTTTACAACATACCCATTTGAATTTTGACATCTTCTCTTGTATGTAACCAAAATTTCTGGTTGTACCTTTTTATAATCAAACTCATCACTGCAAATATCAGATGAATCTACATTCTTGTGCGTAATCGATATTGAAGAAGAAAATGGCTTAAAAAACTGTTAATCTTCGATTGCATAGCTTCAATTTCTTCGATTTCCCCTCAGCCTTTTTTCGCCTTTCACCTGTAAATTTCAAATGGAAATTTTTGCTGTAGCGCCATTTTTCTACAAGAATTTCCCGCCTTTGTACTCCTAATTATTATACTTGGATGCCCAAATGTTTGAGAAATAGCATTTCACTCCCTCAATAAATTAATCAAATATATTCTATTCTATTTTTATTCACATGTAAGTAAAGGCAAGTGTTCAGATTGTATAAGTATTAATTGTGCACAACCAAACATTCAAGAATAGATTTCACTCAAATTAAATTAGAAAAATATGTTTTTGTATTATTACCAACAAAAATAAGGTATAAATTATAAGTGCGTTCAATTTTGTTATTCAGAACAGATTTAATGAAATTAACAAATCATAAGTTATTTTCTCCGTAGGCTCGTTACAACGTACAACTTAAGAAACATCACACACTACTCTCTCTCTGGATCTTGCAGATCTGAGTATAGACTCAATATTTATTCCTCATCTGCAACTGAATTCCTCCTCTGAAGATTCAATCCGATTCAACATTTGCTGGATTTGATCTGGTGAGTATGTTCTTGTTTAATTTCTATTGTTTAATCAGTTTCTCTTCCGTGTGCCATTGATTTTCGTCCTAGTTCTGTTAACAGCTCGTTTTCTCTTTTGGGGTCATATTGTATCAGTGGTTGGCGTATTGGGTTGGCGTTAAACTTTATGAATTTGATGGTTTAGGGCTAAATTTCTCGGTTCGGCTATGCTTATTTTGATCGATTTCTCTTGTCTGTACAACTGTTTTTATCCTAGTTGTGTTATTTGCTTGATTTTTCTATCTGGGTCATCTTGTATCTGTGGTTTGCTTGTTCGGTTGACATCAAACTTTGATTTTTGTCCTAGTTCTGTTTGTTGCATGGTTTCTCTATTTGGGTCATCTTGTATCTGTGATTTGTGTATTGGGTTGACATCGAAGCTTTAGGAATTTGATGGTGTAGTGGTACTGGGATGACAGCCTATTACACGTGGAATTGGCAGGAAAGTTTCTTAGATATTTTATTATTTGCAAATTAGTGCTTGAATTTATTACAGTTGCCATTTTACTGTTGTTACAAGTAGTGGCAGGCTTTAGATTCTTCAAAAGTGTCAATCGAATCCTTCAAAAATTATTTATTTTTAGAGAATTTAACACAAACACGGTAGACATTTAATTTTTGGAGGATCCAACTAACTATTCTCCATCTTCCTTGTTTAATGGAGCATCAATATTTAAACCAGCCAACAATTCTTCATCACTTCAAGTGGTTGTTGATCCATATAGTATTCTCTAGATATTGTTTTTTTTTTAATGAATGTGAATTTAGAATTTAATTTTTTGGGTTATTATTATAACGACCTAAAGTTGATACTATAGTAACAATGGAATTTATAATTAAATATTTATATTAATTTAGTAAATATCTTACTATATATATGGAGAGTTTGAATTAAAAAAATTATTAAATTTATCTGAATCCATAATCGACCCTCTAGATTCTCCCAATTTTCTTTTAACTTTTAGATTAATACATTCAAATTTTGGTCAATGGTGAAACCCTTATGTCCTTGAAAGGCTAAATCAATCTAGATTCAAATGAAGAAGCATTTTTTAAACAGAAATATATGAAATTAATAAAATTAGTTAGAAATGCATATACTTGAAAATTATTTTGTAAAAAATCATCTTTATCCTTGGTGTTATCTTTTGTATTTTCTTCATTTAAGCATTGAGGCGTTATATTGTTTACCTCCTACTTTCCCCAAATTAGAACTAGCAGGAGAGCATCTTGTGTTTCTGAGTTGGTAACACTATCTATTATCTATTCGTTGTGATTGAGGTGTGTTATAATGGATGAGATTTCTTCGATCTTAACAAAAAATCTCAATTTCGATTCATGAGAATGCAGAATCATCTAAATTCTAATAAGAAATGTCTTCTTTAATAAACTTTATGTGGCTCGAATCACAGTAAAAAAATTGCTTAAAATCTTGATAAAATCCATTGGAATTAGGCTTGTCGGTCTTTCACCAAGGAGCCAAATTCTGATGAAACATCCGAAAAATAACAATTTTCTAAGGGATAGTTTGATTGAGAACAAGTTATTCCGAGATTAATTATCATTGAGATAACTTATTCAGGGTCGTCTCGACCATAAGGCCACTAAAGCAACCGCTTGGAGCTCCAAATTTTTTAAGGCCCCCAATTTTTTCTTAAGAATATATATATATATATATGTGTGTGTGTGTGTATGTGTGTGTGTTTACTTTATTTAATGTGTAGGTCGTTGTAATAATTGAAAAATTGAATAATATTTAATTAATTATAGCATCTTTTTTTACGTTGTTACATTATATTTTGGTGATTATCATGAATCCACATTATAATTCCTACATTTACCTTTTTATTTCCTAATCAATTTTTATTATCTCATTATTTAATATTCTAACGTCTACCAAACAGTCAAACCTTGCAACAAATTCGTACTAGTATCATTATATAATTTTTTTAAATATTGAGCCAGATTCTATTATTCTAACTTTATATTATATTTCTTCATTGAATATTTTCATTGTTAGCATTCTTATATTATAAGGTCTACGTATATCCTACCTTCTCGAGACTTCACTTGTAGGATTACATTGAGTATGTTATAGTTATTCAATTTACATATGACAACTAAAAGAAAAAGGCTTTTCTATGAAGATTGGTTTTAGGCCCCCGAACTTTTTGAGACAGCCTTGAACTTATCCCATCACTAAAGTATAAATGGTGGAATAAATAATAATTCAATGATTACCTAATACCTGCAACCAAACATAGGACGAAATAATCTTGCGTTTTATTCAGAAATTATTATATCTTATATCTCACACCAAACGACTCGCAGATGAATCAATCTAGATGATTACATTTTAAAAAATCAGTTAATCACCTCATATAACAATCCTATAATTTGTCTTTTAGGACAAAGTAGAAGCTACCAAATCAACAGATGCATCTCATTGGTGTATATATACACCTTTTTTCAATTAATCGTGGAGATTAATACTTATTTCATTAAATTACTTAATCATGATAAAGTATAATTTAATAAAAATATGCTTTCACAATTTTGATTTGTATATTTGTAATGATACTATGAACGCTTTACGACATCCTCAAGATATATTTTCAAATACCGTTATATAATTACAATCCGTTTTTGCTTAATGGATACAAAACACTCATGCAATCATGGTTTAGCACCTGGTGAAATAGCAAGCATCAATTTAACTTGGACGGTTGGTGATTTAAGAACAATTCAACATAAAATTTAAGATATTTCATCAAATCATGAAACGAAGATAGGATAAATTTTTATATTGTATCAATTGAAATCCTCCAACACAATACTCTTTTGAGTGCACGTGCAAAGTTAAGTTAGATTCAAGTAGTTATCCCCCCTTAGCTCCTCATGTGCCAACATTCATGCATCTAAGTTACCAAATTAGGCTTTTTTGGTCCTTAGTTGATACCAAAATTCATATTTTTGTATTCGTAATATTTAACTAAGTGCATTCCGCATTACCAATAAAAATTGCGGTGAGATGATATTAGAGTTTTTTGTTTGAGCTCTGTAGGATATATAATTATTTTTGTTTGATGAAATTTTCGACATGAATCCGAATTTAATCGGATATTTAATCATAAATCAAGAAACAAATGTATAAGGGAGGACAAGAAGGAGTTATTCGGATGATGAACAATTTTCACCTCCAACCCTTATGTTGTGGGCTCAAGTTATCAAGGGGACAAAAATAGTGAGAAAGTCTAGAGAGCGGTAGAAAAAAAATGTGTATGGGCTGCTCAATAAGATTGGTTCTTTGGTGGCCTAAAGTCAACTTTAATGAAATGTCTTATTTTTTTTTGTAAAGTTTACCTAAATCCCATAATGGAAAAGTCTAATTACTATACATCCCTCATTGTATCAAAATTACCCGATATCTCCTTTTTGTTCAACTTTTCTGATACATTAGTTTTGTATCTGATACATCAATTATCTAATGAGTAATTAATGAAGATCATCTATTTATGGATAATATCTTAATATAAGGGATGATTGGTTCTTTAAATCAATTACTGATCTAATTAATGGGATTAATTTGGTTAAAAAAATAACGGTTGTGAAGTTGAAGATTCAAGCCAAAAAAACAGAGCATAAATTCAAACCAACTTCGATTTCAATTTTTTTTCAGTTTTGGTGATACATAAGTTATGTATCTGATACATCAATTGTTAAAAAAATCAATTGTTATGTCCATGAAGATTCAAGCCAAAAAACAGAGCGTCGTCTCGAATGGAAAAAACAGAGCATCAATTCATACCGAATTTGATTTCAATTATTTTTTCACTTTTACTGATACATAAGTTATGTATCTGATACATAACTTTAGCTATAGAATAGTTAATGCACATCAGCTATTTATGAATAAAAAATTAGCTCTTTATATCAATTACTGATCTATTAAAGAAGGCGACAGTTATGTACGTGAATTTTGAAGCCAAAAGTCAGAGCATCGACTCCAAGGAAAACAACAGAGCATCAATTCAAAGCAAACTTCGCGTTTCATCAATTAATCGATATTAATATCCCGATACTACTGAGACATTCTGGAGTTTGGCAATCCGATATTACTTATGAACAATACAAAAGTGATGGAATCGTTGTCGGTGACAATGTATCTTACTCAAATCTAAAAGTAGCAATCGTTGCTGAATTGAGTGTGGATGAATCAAAGAAAAAAATTGAAATCCGATACATAGTTGAAGGTAACTCGTCGCCAATATATATTCGTAATGATATGGGTGTTAATCTTTACATAGAGTTGAAGAAGAAAGAGCCTGGTTTCGTGAATTATCCCCTGTGCATATCAAGCTTTGATATAAAAAGATGTGAGATAAAATCATTCGACAGTACATCTGGAGCAATCGTTTGTGCCGAATCAAATGCGAATGAGTCCCACATTTTTGGTTTAGAAGAATCTGGTAATGTGGCAAATTGTTATATAGCAGAATTGGAGTTGACGAACTACATAGATGATACAAATGGTGCGGAAGTGAAGGAGAATCAATTCTATAAGGATAAAGCAACTCTAGTTGATGTGATGGCCAAATACAAAATCAATAATGAATTTAATTTCAAAGTTAAAAGGTCCGACAGTAAAAGGTATGCGCATATTCTGCATTTGGAAATTTTGATGTTGGATAGTATCCAACAGTATGTATCAAATACATATTAATGTGTGTATCTGATACATTCTTAAAATAAAATAATTTTTCCTGTCATGATACATCAAAACTCCATTTTTGTAACTCAGTTAAAAATGATAATAATGCTGTCAGTATGTATCAGATTCATAATACTCTATGTATCAGATTATTTTTTTTTTAATAATACATAGAAAGAAGCATGTATCAAGTACATGGGTTGACACACTTCCTATCAGTATGTCACTGTATTTGTTGATATTATAAATGAAAAATATTGGTATGATACATGTCCTTTTTTTTATACAAATGCAGTTATGTGTTAGTATGCCTTTCAGACGGCTGTTGTTGGAGAATGAAAGCTTCATGTTGGAAAAAATCCGATATATTCAAAGTTAGATATTTCAATAGTGAACATTCATGTGCACTGAAAGATAAGATTTTCAACAAAGTTCATGCTACAAAGGCTTTTGTTAGTGCATTCACAGCACCTAAATTGGTTAATCATAAGAGAATTATCACCCCTAATGATATACGAGAGGATATTAAATCAGCGTATGGAATTGATATTACCTATCAACAGGCATGGCGTTCAAAAGAGCATGCTTTGGAGATGTTAAGGGGAAAACCTGCTGATGGATATAGACAGCTGCCTGTATACATACATATACTAAAAACCGTATATCCAAATTCGTACATAAGTATGCACAAGTCATCAACTGATGAGTTCATGTATTTGTTCATAGCGTTAAGGCCCTTAATGAGGGGGTTTCAGTTTTGTCGACCAGTAGTTGTTGTTGATGGTGCACATCTTGATGGACCTTATAAAGGGACGTTTGTATCAGCTAGCACACTTGATGGGGCAGGTATTACTTTCTTATACTGTTTCTTATTGAATAACAGTGTGTCATCTCATTTTTCATGTTTGTTGTGATTCTGATGAATTCTAATAACTATTGTATCGCTATTATTGATTTATTAGGTTGCATATTGCCGTTGGCGTATGGTATTGTTGATACGGAAAATGATTCATCATAGACGTGGTTTTTTCAGAATTTCAAAAATGCATTTGGAGAGAGGGACAATATGTGTATTGTATCAGATAGGAACGAAAGCATAATCAAGAGTGTAAGCATTGTATTTCCCAATGTTCCTCATTTTGCATGCATATATGGAAAAATGTGTGTACTAAATACAGAAGGAGCAAAGCTGTACTAAGTGACATCTTCTATTCAATGGCCAAGGCATACCGAAAAAATGAAGTCGATAAATTAATGGCCAAAGTTGAAAGAATCGATCAACGGGTGGCACAATATTTAAAAAATATAGGATACGAAAAGTGGTCAAGGGTTCATGCCACTGTCAACAGGGGTAGAATGATGACTTCTAACATCGCAGAATGTATCAATGGATGTCTTGTTGAAGCACGAGAGCTGCCTATAATTGACTTTTTGGAGCAAACGGGAATGTTATTTGGTTCTTGGAACTGCAAAAATAGGGAAATAGCATCTTATACAAAACATACATTGGGTAGAAAATTTGAAGATATTGTTCGAGAATGAAGGTACACGATACATACTTTCTGACACATATATACTGATACATCAGTTCTGGTACATGATACATACTTTCTGATACATACTTTCTGATACATATATACTGATACATCAGTTCTGATACATCATTTCTGTAATTGATACCTACTTTCTACTTTCTGATACATATATGTGAAATTTATTTCTTGGTGGCTGATGATTCATCAGTTATGTATAACATGTGCTAATTAAATAATGAAACATCAATTATGATACATAAGTTCTACATTTGATACATAAGTTCTGATACATATATGTAAAGATTATTTTCCTTCAGGCTAATGATTAATCAGTTATGCATAACATGTTCTAAATATATACTGATACATCAATGTAGATACATTAGTTGTATAGATGATACATAAGTACTAATAGATATATATGAAGTTTATTTATATCAGATTGTTGCTTCGTCATTCAGGTATAGCCTGTGCTCATTATACACTGATATATCAAGTCGGATACATCAAATGTGTAGTTGATAAATAAGTACTGACACATATAAACATAACATGTTTAAAATACATACTTTCTGATACATATATACTGATACATCAGTTCTGATACATCATTTCTATAATTGATCCATATTTTCTGATACATATATGTGAAATTTATTTCTTGCTGGCTGTTGATTCATCTGTTATGTATATCCTGTGATAATTATTACCCTTTTACATCAGTTCTGATACATAGTTGTGTATGTGAGGAAGCAGTACTGATACATATATTTGAAATATAATTCTTGTAGGTTGTTGCTTCATCAGAGTATCTTTATTCTGTTTACGAATTAGGTATAAGATACATTGTGTGTCTAGAAAGAAAAACATGCAGTTGTGGTAGATTTCAACTAGACGAGATACCATGTCCACATGCAATTGCAGTGTTGAAGAGCAAGAACATTACTGACCTGCACCCATATTGTTCTGATTACTACAAACCAGAGGCGTTGACAAATACTTATGAATTACCAATGGTTCCAATGCCAGATAAGAAAGACTGGACTGCTCCGAAGGAAATTTTGGAAGAATTTATCTTGCCGCCAATATACAAAAGGATGCCAAGAAGACCAAAAAAGGGAGAAAAAAATTCGCTAGTGAGAACATAACAAGTAGCACAAATTCTTGTGGACGTTGTGGCCACGAAGGCCACAACAGAACGACTTGTAATTTCATTCCTAAATAGATATGATATTTGTGATATCTCGGTATACATTCTATTTGAATCATATAATAACAACTATTATTATATTTTATATTTGAGTTTGACACGTGACATAAATATCAAAATCTTTTTTCAGTTGATATGTATCAAGATTAGAACATTTTATTGCTATAATTTTTTTTAAAATAAACTACAGGACGTCCATCGGTTCGCCTTGACTTGGATTAATGAAATCTCACATGGTTTATTTTTTGGATCGTTATTTTCCCAAACATAAACATTCTTGTCTTTTTGACAACCATAATTACACAAGAGTTGTGGGTGATACATAAGATCTTATTTGATATAGGTTGTAGATTATCATATGCAGTAAATCTTGATAATGCGAATCTGATACATAAGCAAGATGTATCATATACGTTAAATCTTGAGACATAAAATTCTTATGCAAAATATTAATGTATCGGAATCATTAAATATTGAGAAATGAGAATCTGATACATGTACATGATGTATCATAATAAATAAAACTTGATTCATGTATCAGAATTCACAAAATGTGACACTTATGAATATTATACTCGATACAAATTTGATACAGTAGAAATATAAAACATAAACTTTGATTTTATATTCGATTTTGACACCAGAGAAAAACATAGTAAATCTGATGTATGGAAATATTAAAACATATTAAATCTGATACATTACAGTTTATGTATCAGATACATTAAAAGAATCAGAATCACCTAAAATGTTTACTATAAAAAAAAAACTACTGGACATCAATCAGTTCTCCTTGGTTTGGAGAGATGTCTCTCCTAGGTTTTTTTGGATCGTCGTTATCGCTAATATAACCATCCATGGCCTTCTGACAACCATATCTCTATAAGAGTGCGGCATATCTTGAACGGAAGAATTCAACGTTTAGTCTGGTATTTAGAATAGAAATTCCATCACTAAGATATTCAGCAAACATGGCCAGGAAAACTCCACAATCCCTGCAAAGAAAGAAATAAACGTATTTTAAAAAAGTAAAATTGACATATGAATGATTTAGATATACATAGCCGATGTTAATACTCACAAGCTGTCACTTCCCTGTTGCGCAATTCCTTCAACATACTCAACTGCAAATGGGTGATGTGGTTCAAGCATGTTACCGGTTGATTTGTCCTTGTATGAATCAAGAGACGACCAATCAGTACGTTCGTTGTTGTCAAAGAAACCACTGTCTTGCAGGTATGTTGGTAGCATTGCTGCTATCTTTTGGATCTCTTGGGAAAGGTTGCTACTTCTTCGTCTAGGCGATGAATCATACACACGTATCAACCTCTCTTTCAACATAACTACCGCAAGAACCCAATGAAAATTCCTGTCGCAGTTTACTGGAATATATACCTCATCTACCAAATGCTAGGGCAAACCTGCTGGTATTGAGAAACCTCTTATTATGTTCTTCACGGATCTCTCGTGATGAGCTGTAACAGTGGCCCTTGCCATATCTTCTTGTGTAGAAATGTTAGGTGGAAGGTGATAGTAGCGTGTGTGTGCATATTCGATGTAAATTTTGAAAATGCAGTTTGTCGTTGTGTATCGATACTGATTGCTCAACTGCATCTTCGATTTCTTCCGAAGGTAGTAAAATATTACATCGATGTGCTGCACATTTTAAGAAAGTATTAGTTATATAACAACTAGCATCATGTATCAGATTATGTATGTATCAGATACATTTATCTATATATGTATCAGATACATTAATATGTATGTATTAGGTAGTTAGTATGAGTTGTATCATATTATTTATGATGAAATTTTTACCTCATCGTTCCAGCATCTGTTCGGCTGTGACATTAGGTAGAACCAGTTCTTATCTTTAGGAAATGCCACAACAAAGTCCATTTTTTCAAAGTCGAATGAAGAGCACTTAGATCTGTAATGATCCTCCTTCGAATTCCTGAATGGAAGCTTGTAGTTTAATAACATAACAAATATAATACACGACTTGTATGGGTATAAGTTGAATATATCATACTTACTTGTTGCCATGTGATTTTAGAAGTCCATTATCTATCCATTGAGAGTAGTCTGTGACAAGCTCGGATGGGGGATGATAACATATACCAAAACCTTCAAAAGGGTGTGTCTGATGCATAACAACTGACAAATTTTCCTTTCCCTTTTCACTCGACCCAAAGTTTGAAAGATACAGCGACTGTAAGATCTTCGAAGGAATCCTGGTTCTTCGAAATGGTGTCTTCGCATCGTCAGACAATACATTGGCTTTTGATGGAAGAGTGGTTGGTAGCTGGCTATCGCGTAATAGACATTCATCCTGAACTTGCTCATGACTAACAATTGTCAATGGCATGGCTGGTAATGGAAGTCCGTATATTAGAGCATCTATCACACCCAGAGTTTCGGTCGAAAATGGTGCTGAAGTATTGGATTCTGATGTGCTTGGTTTGATTTTTTCTTTTTTCAATCTCCTCAACTTGCTCTTCTACTTTGTCAGTTTTATCATCGGCTACTCTTCCATCTTTCTTTCCAGTGTTCTACACGTAATGTATAACGTCATTAAAAAACTTAATAATGTTGACTTTATCTCAGTAATGTATCTGATACATTACCTGTAATGTATCAGAATCAACAATAAGCTGATCAGTATCTGCTCTTTGTGGTTCCATTTGGTGTGTTGATACATCCTTCAATTGTGGTGTAAAATTTAATGTTTTCGGTTCCTACAAATGTTAAAAAAACAATTACTTAATAAAAAACTGTGGATATCATACATTATCTTAAAAAACCAATTACTTAGTAAAAAATCTGTCGATATCATACATCATCTGCTACAATGTTATGTTATGATACATCATCCACCTTTTGTATCTTGACGGATAGTTCATCTTCCTGGAAACATAATAACATTTACTTATGATATATATGTACTAAATGTCTAGATATATATATATATATATATATATTTAAAGATGTTGAGCTTATACAAAATATATATATAGAATCAAATTGTTCATCAATTTGTTTCTGATACATTACCTTTAATGTATCAGAATAAACTTTCTGATCAAATAATTCAGGAACATCTGCTGAAATGCTTTGTTCCGATATATTGTCCACCTGATTTATCATGGTGGATAGTTCAGGTCCCTGAAAACATAATAACATTTACATTTGATACATGACAATGAAAAGTATCCAAAAGTTTAAAAGCATAAATATCAAATATTACATGATGTATGTACCTTAATATCTTCCTGGACATTAGATTTGTCATTTTTTGGAGGTGGGTCAGATTTATTTGCAAAATTGTGCACCTCCAATGCAGTAGGTGCTTCTTGTTGTTCAACCACATGGAATGTTTGATCAAAATCATCTGTTTTAACTTGAGATGATGTGCCAGTCATTCGGTTCGCCATACTGTCGATGGCTTTCAAAAGATCAATGTAATTTGAATCAATTTTATTCTCCAAACGCTTGAACTTCCGGTCAACCTTGATACATGTATATGAAAAATCAGAATGTATCACCTAATTAAAAGTATATTGTATGTGATATATCTTAAAGTAGAAACTTACGTATTTCTTTAGAGACTTCTTTATGGACTTCTTCAATGCTCTGAATTGCATATGAATAATTTGATCCGAATGACCAGAAGATTCACCTCCTACAGCTGATTTCGCCCCTGGTACATTGTCAGGAGAAACAGGCTTTTCTGATTCATTTGGTGGTATGAAATCCTTGTGCATGTTGGCTGTTTCTACTTGAATTGGCTTTTTAGCAGGGGAAGTCTTCATTCTCTTGGAAGGAGGTGGAGAAGATGTATCAGCGACATGACTGGATCTCTTTAATAATTCTGTGGGTGGTGTTGTTGAAAAGTCCTCAAATCTAGGGACTTCATGAGGTTTTCTGAAATTGACCTTGGCAGCCGATGTTGAAGCTTCAGGTTTCTGTTGGCTGCCATGAATGACAATAGATTCCATTTCATGTTGAGATTGGACAATGTTGGAGCATGGATACTGCAAAAAAATATTGATTGATTGTCAGAAAACAATTGAATAATTGATACATGATAATGCTGATACATAAACATGATGTATCAGAAACATTAATCCTTCATACATGCTAAACTGATAGAAAAACAACATTATCTGATACATACATGCAGATGTATCATGAGATGTAATTCTTGATACATTATAATTTGATACATAAGATAGAGTTTTCATGAGCTGTAAATACTGATAAATGAGTTTCTGATACATACAATTATATGTATCAGAAAGGTTATATAAAGTATATGTATCAGATACATTATATCTTGATACATTTATATCCTGATACATAAATATATGAGCTGATACATCTACTTTAAGAATCAAATTATATTGTATCAAGGTCATGAATATATAATGTATCTTAGATTTTATGTATAATGAATCAGTGCATAAACGAATAATATTCAAAGCATGTACCTCACTGAAGATGGTAGACATGAATGTCTCAAATTTTGGCTTCACGGCGACAACACGCCAGTTAAGAATTCTGGAAAATTTATTACCCACTCTTACAGCAATTTCAGAGGGAACTTGAGATGCACATTCATATATCCAAACATTCAAAGCGTATGACATGCCGCCTAGACGATACATTTGTTTGGCATTTGAAAACTTCTGACGCATTCCTTTTATCAATTTTGAAAATGCTATTTTCCCCATGGATATTGCTCATACCTACCATCTTCTACCATCTTAAAATCATCAACTGATATAGGTGCATCACCTAGTTGAGAAAAAACAAAAGTGTGGATGAAATAGAGAATGGCCATCTGAACAGCGTCTTCATTTGTTTTCCATCCTCCAACTAGAAAACGCTCAACGAAACGAGCTTTGTTGACCCCATTTTTGGCACCAGGAAAATATAAAGACAATAATCTACTTGTTTGGTCATAAGAATACCGAAAGTCATTCATATTACCGGTACATCGCAAACCAGTAATGATAGCAAAATCATTTATTGTAAATCGTAGTATATTACCCTGCACATGACGAATGTGCAATTCTTCTTTGCTTTTTTAGTCTACCTCAAGAAGTAAGAGACATTTGATGATTTGCCCTTGAAAATTGCAGTTTGGCATATCTAAGTAGTGACCAAATATGGATTGCCTAAATAACTTTATACCTTCTTCACCTATTGATAATTCAAAATCATCAAGAAAATTAGCCCTATATGCCGTTCCGAATCTCAATGGGTGGGACGGGATCTTCTTGATGACGTATTTCATTTCCTACATTGACATGAAAATGGTTAAATACAACTTGAACTTTATACATAAATACGATGTATCATATGCATTAAAATATCTGATGCATGAGATGAGAATCTGATACATACAGAAGATGTATCAGAAACAATTATATATTATATTCTGATACATAAATGTAGAAGTATCAGAATCATTAAAACATGAAACATCAAAAAATGACACTTACACATGATGTATCAGAAATAGTAAATCTCTAAAAAATTGCATTTGAAAAAAACATTATGTATCTGATACATAAATGTATATGTATCAGAATCATTAAAACTTGAAAATAACAAATACTGAGACTTAAAGATGATGTATCAGAAATAGTAATTCTCAAAAAATTGCATATGAAACAGACATTATGTATCTGATACATAAATGTAGATGTATCAGAATCATTAAACTTGAAATAACAGAAATTGAGACTTAAACATGATGTATCAGAAATAGAAAATCTCCAAAAAAATAAATTTGAAAAAGACATTATGTATCTGATACATAAATGTATATGTATCAGAATCATTAAAAATTAAAACAACAGAAACTGACACTTAAACATGATGTATCAGAAATAGAAAATCTCCAAAAAAATACATTTGAAAAAGACATTATGTATCTGATACATAAATGTATATGTATCAGAATCATTAAAAATTAAAACAACAGAAACTGACACTTAAACATGATGTATCAGAAATAGAAAATCTCCAAAAAAAATTCTTTTTAAAAATACATTATGTATCTGATACATAAATGATATGTATCAGAATCATTAAAACCTTCACAAAATTTTTATTCTAAAACAAAAAACTTAATTGAACACATACCTTTGGTAGATTAGGGCGTGTTGTAACCCCTTCAATCTTGTTGTCTATTTCTTTGGGTGCATGTTTAACTGTAGCTTTCGACTTCAATTTCTCACGTAGCTTATTCATCACTGCTGGATCGTTACGATGTTTGGATCTAACTTCGTCGTAACCTTCCCAAGATGAATCAGAACCAGGAGAAACAAGAATTCGTTGATTTTTAGTGGACTGTTTGAGACCATGAACGGATTCCATTGAAGGTATGAGAAACAAAAACAGAAAGATTTACAGAAGAAAGCAAATGATAAAAATTTAGAAGATTTTTCAAAGATTTTTAGAAGAAATCAAAATATACAAATTTTAGGAGAAATCAGATTGAATGAGGATGAAGTAAAATTCTATATAAGGAAAGATTGAAATATACCTTATTTGGAACCTTGAAATTGATTAACAGTTGAAGAGTAACAAATTAACTAGAGCAAATTAGGGCAAGAATAAAGGAATAAGCGGATGTATCAGAGAGGTATAGAGAGAGAAAGGAAAAAGAGGGAATTTGGAATTTTTTTGGTGTATATGAGAATAAAAGTAAATATATTAGGGGAATATGTGTAAAAGGGTAATTTTCCCTTTTTTTTTCTCAATATTTTTTAAAAGAAACATTAACCTATAAATCTATTATAAGTATAAAATTGAACCTCATCCTTCCTTAAGTAGAGGTTTTTGATTTAAGCCTCATAATGAAAAACATTGGGGGTGTGCGGCTCAACCCCTGGCTGTGCACGAGAGGTGGGAGCCTCGTGTAGGGTCTGTTCCCGTAAAAAAAATAAAAAAAAATAAAAACAAATAATAAAAACAAATAAAAAAAATAATGAAAAACATCTTGCTGAGGAGCACTTTCGATCCCTTTTAATCAGTTTTATGTGTCTCAAAATCAAATTAATTAAAAATTTTTAATACAAATATAGAATATCAGATTAAAAAAATTAAGACCTAAAGTCCTCACTTTAGAGGCTCGACCCTTTCACTCCATTAGTATAAATAATCAGAGAGATACTACAACACTTGATTTATCTTGATGCATATTGAGCATAGTTTGTTTGTTACATTTTATCAAAATAGCAACAAATAATAGATTTAAACATATAACTTATGGACCTCTAAGTGGTTATACTATGGAGGAATGCAACAATTGATCAAGAGTGTGTTGTTTGGAATGCAAATAGTCCTCCATCATTATAATTATATTTATTGTCATTACTATTAGTCATTATCATTATCGCAATCAATTTCTACTTTGAATTATCCCCATCATCACTATTAGATCATCACCAGCATCATCATCAATCATCAACATCATCACTATTAGATCATCACCATCATCGTCAATCATCAACATGACCAAATACTAACATCAACTAAGCTTCATTACTAGCCATTAATATCAACCATCACCATTATTACAAATCATCTCTGTCATTACTGGCGAACTTATTTGCATATTAATTATTTTTATTTAAAATAAAAAGAATTATAATTATTCAGTATTTAGATATAAATGACAATTAAAATTAAGAAAGATAATGTGAAATGGAGAAAAAATAATTGTATGAAAGGGAAGCTCTGACAGAGTCTTCTTTCCACACTTAGATACCTCAAACTTCCAAGATGACCTTTTTCTCTCTCACATTGTGACACATACCTAAAAGCTTATATATATCTTAGCTACAAACAGCCTACAAAGGCTACAGTGTTGTGTAGTGCCATAAATAAAGGACATGAATTATATAATATAGTAGTATAATACTGTTATAACAAAGTAGGAATAATAAATTATATACTAGTAAAGACTAACACAGTAGTTCTCCCAAAGATTGAGCCAACAGTTAGCAATCTATCACTTTCTATAATCTTCCTTCAAATCTTTTGAGGGTCCCTCTGTTCTTTTCTTTACTGCTTTGAATACTTGAACAGTCTCAAGAAGAAAAAAACAAAGATCTGTACACAAGAAAGCTGCTTGATTTACTGTGCTTTTTTCTTAGATTTAAGTTGTTTAGGGTTTCAAGATTTTACTTGGGAACTTGAAGATCTGCTTCAGTTTTGATGTAATTAGTTGGTTATGTAGTTTCTTTGGAGAAAAGGGTGTTTTGGGGTTTTTATTGATTTTTTTTTCTTCAATGATCTGAGACAAGTATGAAGAAGCTGACATTGGTGGTGTTTAGTAGTGGAAGTGGGGTTGGATGAGAAATATGTTTGCCTGCTTCTTGGTTTTTGCTTAGGCTGGGGGGTGGGGGGGTCAGACTAGTGCCAAAGTTTTCATTTTTGGCTTTCTTTTTGCTCTTTTATATATTTATTTGGGTTTTTCCTTTTTAATTTTTTTTGAGTTAGTTGAATTGAGGGATGAAGGTATCTTCTTCTGGCTTCAATCCTCAGCCTGAGGAAGGTGTGTTTTGTTTATGTCTTATTTATTTTTGTCATTTTTTTGTTTATTGAGCTTGAATTTAAGTATTCTTGGTCATGTATGATGAATAAAGTGAACATTTTTGATGTTTGATTATGGCAGCAGTGGAGAAGAAATGCTTGAATTCAGAGCTGTGGCATGCTTGTGCAGGGCCATTGGTCTCTCTTCCACATGTAGGAAGCAGAGTAGTGTATTTTCCTCAAGGGCATAGTGAGCAGGTTAGTGTTCCCTCCGTTTCATATTACTTGGCCCCTGTTGGCTAACCCCTTATGAAAGCTTTAATTATAGTTGTATCTTACTAAACTTGACTTATTAATGATGCTTCCGAACTCTAAATTTGACTATACTTTTTATGTAAGGTATTTAATACCAAGGGTAGTATGAGAAAAAAGTAATAAAACTCTCTTGATTTGCTAAAATGGAAAAGTAAAATGATAATGGAGGGAGTGATAGAACTTATGTTATGCCATAAGCTCATAAAGTTAATTAAAGCATAGGTCTTTGACATGGTTGGTAGTAAATTCTTATGTTCTGGTTCTTCATGGTGATGCTCCCTTTGAACTTTGGACTTCTCTTTTTCTTTTCATTTAATAGTGGGCTATGTGTATAAATAACCTTTAAGATTTAACCTGTGCCACATGAGGTATGCTACTATTTTGTAATTTTGATGTCTCTCTGTCATGCGTTCTGGGTTTTTTTAGCTTGTATTTGAAGGGGTTAACTATATTTGCACTTCCAGTCATGTTTTTCGCGTCGGAAGTATGTATAGGAAATAAATTTTTCTTTCTAACTCTGGAGAACTAAGCAATTCCCTGGTGGCGTTATTCATCTCGGTGAACAGAGTTGAGCTAGTATTATGGGAAAAAACATTATTTATTTGTTGATATAGTTCTTTTTATTAATTTGTGAGATTCTAATTCATTTTAAGATATTTCCTAGATTTGATCTTCTTGATATAATTCTGCATTAGTTTGGAAATTGAGATTTTGTTTGGCTAATTTTTGGTGCAACAGAGAATAGAATGATCCACTGGATTCCTAGAGTCTCTTAATTATTGGTGAAACGATGTTACTTGAAATACTTTGTACTGGTCTTTTATTTTTGTATAGCTTGGAGACTAGTGGTAGGCACCTTTAATCTTTATGAAAGTCTTACAGGTTGCTGCATCCACAAACAAGGAAATAGATGGTCATATCCCTAACTATCCTGGATTACCACCTCAACTTATCTGTCAGCTTCACAATGTGACCATGGATGTAAGTTTGACCCTATGTATTCTTTCTGGTGTGAAAATCACGTGTTTTTGGAGTGTTAACAGTCGGTAGAGACTGAAGAATTTCTAAATTACAGGCAGATGTTGAGACTGATGAAGTATATGCTCAAATGACTTTGCAGCCACTAAGTCCAGTATGTTACATTCATCAATTCATTTGTTTTGAAATTATTTATAAGTGCTAATTGACTATTTCTCCATTAGCAAGAGCAAAAATATGTGTTCCTGCTACCAGCTGAACTCGGGACCCTGAGTAAACAACCAAGTAACTATTTCTGCAAAACATTGACTGCAAGCGATACCAGTACCCATGGTGGATTCTCTGTCCCTCGACGTGCTGCAGAAAAAGTTTTCCCTCCTCTTGTAGGTCCCATCAGTTGAGCTCATCAGCATTTTTTTCTTTTTTCTTTTTATTTGAGGTGTTTCATGAGCATTTGGTTTTAAAATATCCTGCTACTGGTCGGTGGTGTTCGACTGACTCAAGTTATATCTTGCTGTTGCAGGATTACTCTCAACAGCCTCCTGTGCAAGAGTTGATTGGTAAAGATCTTCATGGAAATGAATGGAAGTTCCGGCATATATTTCGCGGTGAGTTTCTGTTCAGAGAGTTGATAGAGTAGTTTTACCTTGAAAGACTCTGTTACAATGTTGTCATGGGGGTTGGTACCTTGATTTAAATTGGCTATGTTTAAAGTTCTTAGGGGTTTTATATACACTTCATTATATGAAGTTTGAATTCACTACATTGTGGTGGGAAGTTTTTGATGCAACCAATATACATACTGACTTCTGATTCCTAATTTTCTAAATACAAATTCTGAAAGCCTTATGTTACCATTCTAAAAAAACAAAACCAAATTCTGAATGCCAATTCCCAGCTGTAAAATGATCTTACCACATGTAATAAATGCAATGACTACACCAATGGCTGAATGACCCACTTCCCTGGCCGAATAGACCTTCTGCAGAGTGAGCTGGTGAATATATAATACCTTGTACCGGTGGTTAAAACTCTGTTTACCTTTTATTTAACAGAAAAACTTCACCCTTTCCTTTTAGCTTCTAAAGCACTGAAGATGACACAAAGAAAAAGCTTGAAATTGAGAATTCTTGTTTAGAACCTAGTGTAGTAGTGTATGATTGTTTTGACTTAGGTTCTGTTGTCTCGTTTCTCTGACGTAGATTCCATTATGGATGCAATTTGATTTTTTTCCTAGTTATTATCCTCTTATTGTATGATTTAAGGAAAGAGGTTCTGGATTCTGGTGTTGAAAATTTCTGATTGCAGTGCTATAATTTATGAAATTGGACACTAATGATCTGATTCCTCGTTCTTAGGCCAACCAAAGAGGCATCTCCTGACGACAGGATGGAGTGTGTTTGTAAGTGCGAAGAGACTTGTTGCAGGCGACTCAGTTATCTTTATCTGGTAGAAAAATATTATCCTAGCTATTGCAGTTCCTTTGGAAGTTTCTGTAAACCATTTAAGACTCACAGTTGATGTGTATATGTGTTTATAAATTGTATGTATCTGAGCTGCAGATGCAATATGTCTGTTCTGTTGCTTGTCTTGTATATCAATGGATTTGTTATCTATCTTTCCTTATTGGTGCACTTTGAGTAGGTGGGGTCTGTTACATTTGCCTATGTGCTCTTTTCTATGGTAGAATACAGAAACTTTTGAAATCTCCATGTTTGTGTTGTATACTTGGCTAAGCTAAATATTTACTGCTCGAAAATTTTACAGCCAAGTATAGTATATTAAGTTCATGAAGTTTAGGACTGGTTAACAACTATTACCTGTCAGCATACAGTCTATATTGGGTGATGGGTGTTGGTGTAGCTTCTTGGATCATTTTACAATTAATAAACTCTCTTGTTTCACCCCCTCAATTTCTTAGATCAATTTTTTCTTCCTTCACAAGTTAGGGGTAAGGTCTGCACACAACATACCCCACTTGTGGGATTACACTGGGTAGATTGTTATTGGTGTAATTTTATCTGGCTAAATGCTGTCATCTCCCATCAGGAATGAAAATAATCAATTGCTTTTGGGGATACGACGTGCCAATCGTCCGCAAACTGTTTTACCTTCCTCGGTGTTGTCAAGTGATAGCATGCACATTGGTCTTCTAGCTGCAGCAGCTCACGCAGCTGCAACAAATAGCCGATTTACAATATTTTTCAATCCAAGGTAAAGGTTGCATTTCTAGTTTACTAATGGACTTAAGTTCACATTTGACGTTTTAGCTTTCCAATTTCAGGGCATGTCCATCAGAGTTTGTCATACCTCTCGCCAAGTATGCTAAAGCAGTGTATCATACGCGAGTTTCTGTTGGCATGAGGTTCCGAATGCTATTTGAAACAGAAGAATCGAGCATCCGTAGGTAGGTATAATCTTCTAGAATTTTTTGCAAGCATTACGAATTACAAGGTCAGTTGGAGAACCAAATCTTTTATTGATAAGAGGGACATTATATTGAAATGGGAGGGGGTGGTCCAGGGGCTAGTACCAATTTCTCATTTAGTTTGGTGTGAAAGTATTTTAAGGCATCTTTGAAAATTATAGCTGACTTAGTCTAAAAATGTTCTTGTTAAAATACGGGAAACGCAGGAGATCATAATTTTGGAGGGAGCTGCAGCCTAACCCTCTCCTCCCAAAAGAAAGTTGCAGGGAACTAATCTTGTTTGGACAAAAAAAAGGAAATCCTTATTGTTAAATAAGTGTCAATCTAGGACGATCCGAATTTTGGAGTTGTTTATGTTCTTTTATCAGGAAAAAAAGAAGTTGTTTATGATTCTACGGGATACCTGCCACCCCCAGCAGAAACAGGTTCCAGGTAACTCTGTCCACCAAGGCTAGGACAAATGGGAAGAATCACCTAGTGTTTTGTTTTGTCTCTGCTGAGTTTTGAACGTGAAACCTCAGGGTTTTCAACCACTTCATTGACCACTAGGCCACACCCTTGGGTGATTCAGTTTTTTCTGCCTTCTATTTTTCCACCGTTTGTGATAATTTCCTAAGAGAAAGAAGATAAACTCTGTCCTCCCTTGGGTGATTCAGTTTTTTCTGCCTTCTATTTTTCCACCGTTTGTGATAATTTCCTAAGAGAAAGAAGATAAACTCTGTCCTCTGTTTGTTATCCACTTTTTCTCTCTAACTGATACAAATAGTTTAATCATGTGAATATCTTTGGTCTCAGGTATATGGGCACAATTACTGGCATCAGTGATTTAGATCCTGTTCGTTGGCCAAATTCTCATTGGCAGTCTGTAAAGGTTAGTTCATAGCAGGTGGTCATTTAGTATTAAATAATAAATTGAAACTATGGCTACTTAAATCCTTTTAGTATTCGTGGATTCTCATGTGTATGCTGTCATTTTGGTTTAGAATTTCATCGTTGATCCTCTTTAACATACAGGTTGGATGGGATGAATCAACTGCAGGGGAGAGGCAGCCTAGAGTTTCGCTGTGGGAAATTGAACCTCTGACAACCTTTCCAATGTATCCATCTCCTTTCTCCCTTAGGCTGAAGCGGCCATGGCCACCTGGACTGCCTTCATTTCCTGGTCTGATATATTGTTGCTGTTGTTACCCGGGGGAGGGGGGGGGGGTATCTGTATTCTTCAATTTGATTCAGTTGTTCCTATCTTCTCATCCATTCAGGTCTATCAAATGGTGATATGACTATGAATTCTCCACTTACATGGTTGCACGGTGGCATGGGTGATCAGGGGATACAATCACTTAACTTCCAGGGATTTGGTGTTACTCCATTCATGCAGCCAAGGTTTGATGCTTCTATGCTAGGTTTGCAGCCTGACATTTTGCAAGCAATGGCAACTTTAGATTCTTCTAAGCTTGCAAATCAGTCGCTTATGCAGTTCCAACATGTCCCTAGTGGTACACCATCTTCAATTCAGAGCCAGCTTTTGCATCCATCCAATTTGCAACATACTTTTCTCCAAGGCTTCCCAGAAAACCAACTAATATCTCAGGCACAGATGCTGCAGCAGCAAATGCAGTGCCACCAATCTTATAATACTCAGCAGCAGCAGTTGCAGCACCAGCAATTGTATCATGATCAACAAGTTCAGGAACCCCATCAAGTGCACTCGCAGTGTCAAGATCAGCAGCAAACCAAGGCTCAATTGTGTTCAGCTACTCAGTCACAGCTTTCTCATTTACAGGTCTTAGGTTCAATGGGTTCTCAACAAACATATTCTGATATAGTTGGTAATCATATTAATACATCTAACAGCAGTTCCACCATGAAAAGTCTCCTGAGTTCATTTCCCCGTAATGGAGCATCCACTTTCCTGAACATGACTGAAACCAACTCTCTAGTGTCTCCTTCCTCATCATCAAAGCGGATTGCTCTAGAATCTCAGCTCCCTTCACGAGCTCCATACATAGTGACACAGACTGAAGATTTGATGGTGCCTAATACTAAGGTCTCAGATTTTTCCACTTTGTTTTCACCAAATCCTGGCAGAGAAGTTTTGGATTATCAAGCTGTAGCAGATAGCCAAAACAACGCGCTATTTGGAGTTAATGGTATGTCAAACCTGAAGGGTAACAGTCCGGAGAACGGATCTTTACCTGTGCCTTATGCTACCTCTAACTTCACAAATACTGTGGGTAGTGAGTATCCCGTTAATTCAGACATGACAACTTCAAGTTGTGTAGATGAATCTGGTGTCTTGCAGTCCTCAGAAAATGTGGAACAAGCAAACTCACTTACAGAAACCTTTGTGAAGGTGAGTGTATAATCTGCTGTGAGAAACATGGAACCTTTTATTTACTGATGATTTGATGGCACATCTTTTTAAATTAGAAAAAAACCCGTCTAGAAGTTGGGAAATATTTGTTAATAATGTCTTGATTCACGTTTCTTGTTTCTGGCAGGTTCACAAATCAGGGTCCTTTGGACGATCACTGGATATCTCCAAATTTAGCAGCTATAATGAGCTGCGAAGTGAGCTTGCTCGCATGTTTGGCCTTGAAGGCCTGTTGGAGGATCCTGAGAGATCAGGCTGGCAGCTTGTATTCGTTGACCGTGAGAATGATGTTCTCCTCCTTGGTGATGACCCCTGGCAGTAAGTATCCAACCACTTGTTGTCTGTGGCAGGCTTGCTCCTACCACCAACACTTTTTTGTGCGCATTTCTTTTTTTTTTTTTTTGGGAGAGGGGGCGGGGTGGTTCTGTGAAGATTTCGCTTCAGTCAAATTATTGTCCTCACAAATAGTTCCGATATGTGAGGTTTTGGGGATAGTCTTCTGATGTTTTCTTGCAACCTACTAAAAAACAGTTTGGATCGGACCACCTCTAAAACCACTTGGAGGAAAAAGCTAAATAGGCATGTGACATCTCCAGTAACTTCGTCTAAGGAGAGAGCTCGTAGTCGCTCCCTCTTTGGTTTACACTTTTGAACTTCCACAGTTTATTAGTTTCTGCTCCTCTTTAGACATCATGAGCAGCATTTAGTCTATTACTGCTATTTGAAGCCGATCATAGTTTCCACTTAAAATACTGCCAATTGCGTTGCTCAGCTACTTAAAGATATGAACTCTATCGGTTTATATCATCATATTTCCCTCTTACACATTTCCGAGTATGCTTATTTTACTATGTTTAGTTATTAACCTGTATACACTGACAATGTAGAATTTTTTTGAACCGTTACTATGTCAATGTTATTGCGTATTTGTTAACCCTTTTAGTTATTACATTTTTAACTAATCGTTATGTTGCTACAGTGAGTTTGTGAACAGTGTTTGGTACATCAAGATACTTTCTCCACTTGAAGTGCAACAGATGGGCAAAGAGGGCCTCAACCTACCAAGTGCTGGCAAAACGCAGAGGATCACTAGTAATGGCAATGGCTGCGATGATTTCATGAACCGGAACCACTCGTGTAATATTATGAACGGAATACCCTTGGGGTCACTTGAGTACTAATTTATGTTGCTTGGACACTCCCAAAATGTTATTGCACCCGTGTTGGATCCTCTGAAGCACAGCTTTTGGAGGATGCGACACACACTCGGTAATTTTGACGAGTCTGAGCAACGTAAACTACTAATGAACAAGAACAATTAAGTGATCCCTAAGGTAAATGTACCATGTATCTGCTAATATCAGCAATTCTTTGTACCTTGTTCAATCAATGTCATTTTGTCATGTACTTCTACCTAAAAAATGGGGTCAAGTCTCATTTGAACCTTGTAAACCAGATAATTTTCAATGTAAATTGTAATGTTTATTGTTGTTATTCCTGTGGAACTACCTCCAGAGACAACTGTACAAATAGTGTTACTAGCTGAAGCAATGTCTTTTCTACCTGTTGTATTTAAGAATAGACTGATTACTTAAAAGCTCTTATGATCAAATTTTAAGATGGATAAACTTGAATTTGTTAGTGCATGATACTCCCTTCGTCTCAATTTCTTTTTCTTACTTTTTTAATGTCATTTTTTTGGCAATTTTTTAATTTAACTTTTCACGTGGCATGTGTAAGACCACAAGATTAAAGGATATTTTGAATAATACATTGACACTTTAACTTGGCTTCAATTGACAATTAAACATTCCAACTTTGAGTATGCGCATTTAGACATATCAATTCGTCTCAATTGAGTTTGTTGAACACTCCAACTTACAAAATGATCTATATGCCTTCAAAATTCATGTGTCATGTTAATGTTGGGTGTCTATAAGACACAATGGGGACCAATCGAAGTGTTTAGTTGTTAGTTGAGATCACGTTGATGTATCTAACTTAGAGTGCTTACTTGCTAGTTGAGGTCAAGTTTAAATGTCTTTATGTATTATGCCTACATTCTACATGTCTAATTTAAGACTAGAAGACTCAAAAGTTTTCTTTATGTTCTTAAATTTCGTGCCAAATTAAAATCAGACAAACTAATTAAAACGTAGAGAGTATACTATCATGTCTAGAGATTTAAGCTTTATATACTAACAATTATTTATACTAATACTAATATTGTACAAAAGTTCTTAAGTTATACTTTGCTAAAATTGGCCTAACACTAAAAACTAGGTGGAAAACCAGCCCAGGAGCAGATCCACAGTGTAAGCTATAGATTCGGCAGAACTCATTAACTTTGGTGTAGACCTTATAATCTGTTATAAAATTCATTAAATATGAACAAATATTAAATTTCGTATCTAGTTATTAGAGCGCACTTGAGGTCACATAACAAAATTCCGAATTCATAAATTTCAGGTCTTGGATCCGTTCCAAAACAATTCTGTTGCTACCTAACTTTTTCATCACTCAGTGATAACAATATTGATCCACACCTAAGCTTCCTACTGAACAACAAAGCTACATAAAAATCTACACAAGGACTAGTAGTTGCACCTGTTCTGTTCATCTTACTGAATTTTGTACAAACGTATTTACATCTACTCACATTGTGTTCCTTTCAATGCATATAAGGTTGCATTGTTGTTAAAGAGACAAAAGACAGTGAGAACAAGAACAATGGAGAACCAACAGACATTGCTACCTAATATACTTCACTCAACAGCTAAGTTATCAGACATATCATCAGACGAAATCGAAGAGCTCTTGGAACACAAGAATGTGTCTTTCAAGTTGTATCTCAAATTGTTTGCTTGGGAATCAAGGCTACTTTGGCTTCTTTCTGGGGCTGTTATTATAGTCTTGATTTTTAACTACATGCTTGGCTTTGTCACCCTTATGTTTGTTGGACATTTAGGTTCATTGCAGTTAGCTGGTGCTTCCATTGCTAGTGTGGGAATTCAAGGCCTTGCGTATGGTGTTATGGTATGAATTTAAGTTATATATACTGACAGTGTAGTAGTCTAACATGTGATAGCTGTAGGTTAGTTACAATTTTTACGAGTTTACCAATTAATACTTATTGTAGGGATTTACTTATAATTACCTTGTAAGTGATCTGATTTTGTGGATAATACTTTACGCTGTGAGTAAGACAAAGGGCCATCTTAGTGCACGAAACATCCTGCATTCACACAAGATCTTGGAAAGGGAAACACCCCAAGAGGTTGTGATGTTTTACACCGTCAATGATAGAACTAATTAAATGCAAAAAAAGTTATAAAGATTGTTAAGAGTTTCATATAAATATGGATGATGCACTTGTTATTTCAAATCTTGGATTCGCCTGTATTATATTGTTTTTGAACTTTGCAACTATTGGTATGTTTTGGTACTTGACTTAAAAAGAGTTTTTGTCAACAGTTGGGCATGGCAAGTGCTGTTGAGACAGTTTGTGGCCAAGCATATGGTGCAAATAGATATGCAGTTATGGGAGTGATATGCCAAAGAGCAATTTTACTTCACCTTGGAGCAGCTTTTCTCCTCTCATTTCCTTACTGGTTTTCAGGGCCATTGCTTAAAGCAATAGGCCAATCAGAGACCCTATCTGAGCAAGGCGAATTATTCACCCGCGGATTGATCCTTCAGCTCTATGCATTTGCTATAAGTTGTCCAATGCAGAGGTTTCTGCAGGCACAGAACATTGTTAACCCTTTGGCTTATATCGCGGTATCCGTGTTCATTGTGCATGTTGTGATCACTTGGCTGGTGGTTAATGTCTTGGAATATGGTCTATTCGGGGCTGCCCTGGCACAGAGCTTCTCGTGGTGGCTGTTGGTCATCGCGCAAGGTCTTTACGTTGTTTATAGTCCTTTGTGCAAAGAGACTTGGACTGGTTTCTCTATGAATGCTTTCAATAGCATTTGGCCTTACTTCAAGCTAACTGTTGCCTCTGCAGTCATGTTATGGTAATTGGTTTGCTTCATATCTTACAAGTAAACTTTAGCCATTTAAGTCCACCCCTTAGACAGCCCGGCCCACATCATGTATTAGCCGATCCAGTCCCTTAAAAATGAGGCCTGAATCGGCTTCACATATGCCATGAACTGGCCCTGGCCCAAGCCCAAGCCCAAGCCCAAGACTGCTTAGTGATCCATGGACAACCCGGCCCAGCCCGGTTAACAAAAAAAATTTCCAACAGTCACTCGCCGCCATCAACAAATATCCCACATACACACACTTGTATTTGCCAAAACCTCCTTCCCTCTCAGTTTTCTTTCTCTCCTTCTCAACTAGACCTATCAACTGGACAGGGTCGACCCACAATCCGGTCCATTTAACCCATTTCCGCATACCCCTTAAGGGGCCTGGGCCGGTTTTGCATATTTGACCTGTGAAGTGGCCCAGGCCAATTGGTGTCCAATGGCCCGGCCCGGCTAGTTAAACTAAAAAAATCCCAATGATCAGCAGCCACTATCAACAAATATGCCAAACAAACAAACACTAACTCATGTAAAATTTTATGTTCAAGTAATAATTCTTGATTTTTTTTTTTCTGAAATGTAGCTTGGAGATATGGTACTTCCAAGGCCTAGTACTTGTATCAGGGCTACTTCCCTATGCTACAATCTCACTGGACTCCATCTCTGTTTGGTAATTCAAAGAAAGAGAAAACATCCTTTCTTTCTCTGTTTCATAAATAACTTTTTTAAATGCTCACAACATTTAGTGGCAATAACAGCATGAATTACTGGAACTGGGACATGCAATTTATGTTGGGACTAGCAGCTGCAGCCAGGTATTTATACATCAGACAGCCTACATTCTTGATTAAACGATTGAAAATAGCCGGAGTATGTATAATCCATGTATAATATATGTATACCGGTTAGGAAAAGTAAACAGCGAATCTGGCTGGCTATTTGTGTATACATCCCATATTGCTTTGCAAGTTACAAGTTTATTTGGGAGCTAATAGAGACATTATTATATCAATATTAACGTATTGATTGCTGAGGGTCCCTCACCAGACACTCACTGGGATTATACTGTGTATGTTGTGGTTGTTATTAACAACAACAACAACAACAACAACAACAACCCAGTGAAATCCCACAACGTGTGGTCTGGGGAGGGTAGATTGTACGCAGACCTTACTCCTACCAAGGTAGGACGGCTGTTTCCGAGAGACCCTCGGCTCAAAAAAAGCGGAAAAGGGGGTCAGATAAAGTTAAAAAAATTCAAAGCGCTATAGAAAAATAAATCACGAAGGCATCACAGATAAAATAGAGTAATCAAAAGTACTGAAAGCAATAAATAGTAACAGAAATAGCAGAAATGAGAGTACAAGGAATTGTAATGTGCTAGTGCGCCTATGAATAGGGAAGAATAACGAGACTATGTACTAGCCTTCTACCCTAATGTGGGTCCTCCACAGCCTCCTATCTAAGGTCATGTCCTCGGTAATTCACGTATCATTTAATTCACGTACCTGCAGTGTTCGAGTTAGTAATGAGGTTGGAGCAGGACATCCAAGGGTCGCTAAAATGTCGGTGATTGTAGTGAACATGACTAGTATCATGTTCAGTACAATTCTCTGCATTATTGTGCTGATATGCAGAGTTGGATTAAGCAAACTCTTTACAAGTGACTCTCAAGTCATTGAAGCTGTCTCTCATTTGACTCCATTACTTGCCATTTCTGTTTGGTTGAATGGCATTCAGCCTATTCTCTCTGGTAAACAATCCCTTTACATGCTGGCTCTTCGTAGAGCTGTTTCGTTATAAAGTTTAAGTTCTATGCATTGATAGTGAAAAGAATATAGTACTTAAAAGACAGTTACATATAACCTTTATAAGTACAATCAAAACTCTTTATAACAATACCGTTTGTTCGGATCGTGTTTCGGCTATAGCAAAATGCTGTTATGGTAAACATATGGCATGAAAGTTGGTTCGAAAGAAAATATTATAAAAGATGATTGTTGTAGAAAGGTTTTACTGTATATTGATTGATAACTTGAAACATGTTAAGCTATTCTAATACTGCAAGAAATATTTACACTGTCAGTGTATATAACTTAAATCGTTTGTCAAAATTCTTAAGTTTTCTCGAACCTAATTTCTTGCAAATTTTAGGTGTGGCTGTTGGAAGTGGATGGCAAGCAGTGGTAGCATATATCAATCTAGCTACTTACTATTGTATTGGTCTCCCAATTGGATGTTTTCTTGGCTTCAAAACAAGTTTGCAAGCAGCAGTATGTTTTTTTTTTCTCCTATCCTCTCAACATAATTAGATAATCAGAACCGCAAGTTGATCTAGACACCATAATTATCACAAATACAAAACAACAACAACAACAACTACGCCTCAGTTCTAAACAAGTTGGATCAACAAATCATTCTGCTTCTCCGCCTTTTTTTGGCGTTTTGCCTACACGCGTAGAATATAAGTATTTGTTTATTGTTTTGGACAGGGAATATGGTGGGGGATGATTGTTGGAGTAATCCTACAAACATTCAGCTTGTTTATTTTAACTGCCAGAACAAACTGGAATACTGAGGTAACTTTAGCTGCTCCTTTCTACGTTTATAAGTCGTAAGTTATACTCAAGCACTGACTATAAATCTTAGTTTCGCCTCTACTGAAGTAGTTATGCTTCACTTGATTCTTCTTCCAATGGGAAGTTCGGGGAATATTTCATTGTTCCTAGATCGATATAAAACAAACCATATTATGATTTTTGGATTAATGGAATGGGATAGAGTTGAGTCGGGAGAAGAAAAAGACTTTTGACGTTTATGGTCTGAATTTAGTTAGATCCCAAATGTGGACTACATCCTAGGGCTAGAGAGACCGGAGACCCTTACATAGATTCGACTGGTATTGATTCCAAAATTGAGACCTATGCTGCATTTCCCGGAATGTAGTCCGACACTAAGGCGGATTCAGGATTTGTAGTTTAGGGGATCCTATAGCGACATCAACTACTCGAGTTAAATTCAAGTCAAAACATTATAGATAGTGATTCTCTTCATATATATATATATATATAGGATCTAAACAAAAGCTACTAAATTTCCGTAAACCAATATATTGTACTCTAGATCCGCCTCTGCTTGTAACGTACTTAAAACTCTCTTAACTAGAATATTGCAGGTTGCAAAAGCTGCTTATCGTTTGAATGAAGCTGGAAATAGAGAAGATGAAGATCTTGGAGACAACCATTGAAGAGAGTCTTCAAATTCTTTTCAGACTATATTTGGGCAATAAGTGTTTGCTTCAACATGAAATGCAAATCAGCCAATTGTGAAACAATATGAGATTTGAATCTCATCAAAGTCCTTCCTATTTATCTTCCTTTCTCATTGTTCACATATAGCAACAAACATAGATCACAATTATGAAAGAACCTTGGTTACTATGCATCTCCTTTTCATTATATTTGATGAATGGCTTATGTTCATGATCAAATAATTTTGACTTCAAATGTATGTATAACCTTGACTGGCTCAAGATTACTAAGCTAAATAAAGAGGTTGTTCCCAATAGATCCTCGGGCCTCGAAGGAAAGTACAACAAAGCAGTTCAGAAAAAGAAGGAAAAGAAATAACAGAAGTGAAGAACCCACGAAAAAGAACTAAAGAAAGCATGACAAAGCATTCTAAACAAAATAATACTATAATCAAATTACAAGAAACAACGGATAGCAATAGAAATTGAAGAACAAATAAACTACTTACGACTACTAGTATAGAAGGATAAGCGATACAATGCTCAACTACAAACCTGTTCTAAAAAAGTTGAGGTATTTCGAATTGTTTGTTGACACGGACAAAGTCAGGAAAAACCTCTGAGACCCCTCCGTGACGTGGTCTTAGACTGGTTAATCGCGATGGACCAGTATTTCGAACTAAAAGAGATTTCGAACCCGGATCAGGTACGTTTCATTACCACGAAGTTGAAGAAAACAAAAAAGCAGGTTTATGGTGAGCACATGTACATCCAATACAAAGCGGCCTTTCATTCCCTTGTTTCGTCGTGGCACCCCCTTCCCCCCCCCCCTCCCTCACAAGCACCCCGGCTCGGGGGGACTAGAAAACGCCTTTTGTTTTCCACCCTTTGTCGGCAAGCTTCTACCATGATTATTGTAATCCATAGTTTCCTATCTATGAGAAAAGGTAATGCTTTAAAAGGCAAAAGAATAGTAAGTATTTCTAGTATTTGGTGGTTAAAAGGTCACCAGAAGATCAACAGATTTTACAGCTATATGTTAGTGATGCATCTGCCAAAATGAAATTGCCATGGAAAACATGTACGCGTCATTATGCGAAAATAAGGTAATTCATCAGACAATTTGTCTAAATAAGGTAATTCATCAGATAATTCTTCTTAAACACAACAATTCGCCAAGGTTTTATGAACCAGTATCATCACAAGCTTCAATGCACAGCACTGTATTACAAGAATAATGTCCTCTATTGTCCAATTCACCTGGAAATGCTAATTCTTTGACAAGGAATGGCTACCCAACTTTAGCTGATGCTGAAAACACATTTAGAAATCCTGTGATTTCAACGAGCTAAGTAGCCAGCCAAACTGTGATGGCTCAATCCCATGTCTCGACTAAATTAAAATGTATCCGTGTAAAGGAACCTAAGAGTTACATTCTGGATATCAAAATGGGTATAAGTGTTTCCTCATACATGACTGGCTGGAAAATATCCAACTCTCCATGTCGCTCCAGGACACGCATCCTGCAGTCCTCAGCAGCCAGCAATCCGGTTGAATATGCACCATGTACAGAACCTGGGTAATCAGCACTTGTTGCCTCCCCAGCAAAGAATAGGTTATCTACTGGTATTCTAAGCTTTTCATACAGATCATGGGGCATCCCAACAGTATCATAGCTATATGATCCCAGTGAGTTTATGTCTGTACCCCAGTGAGAAACAAGATACTGAATCTGCATCAGGACCAGGAGAATAAGATAAGAGTTATATATCGTAATTATCATGAAAATATTAGTAAAATTGAAATGGTTTTAACAGGAAAGGATGACTCAAAAACTATAATTGTTTCCTAGAGCAGTGAAAACAAAACTGTAACCCATTGAGTTACTTGAGTTATCACTCAAATGAGCCAAATGCTTTTCTTTGGAAAAGGTCCCACTTATTACCACAGGGTAAGATAAACAATTTGTACTGATCTTGTTTAGATATTGGTGTACGACACAATTTCAAAAAATTTATGCAATTTGATTAAAAAACATCATGTTTGACAAACAAAACTAGTATCCTAAAGAAATAAAGAAACAAAGACAGACAGATCATGTAAAGAACTCTTTAGGCAATTAGTCCGGCTTCTTCCACTTTGAAGTTCGGAGAACAATTAAACTAGAGGAAATTTCCTTAACTGGAACTGTCAGCTACTAACATCTTGATGAAGCGGCAATCAACACACATACCAAAGAGTTTATTAGACGAATGATGCTAAGCAGACAAAACAGAGAATGAAATTTGCAGAGCAACTCAATAAAGTAAAACCCAAGAGAAATGGTAGCAAGAAAGGAAGGTTAGCATTACAGGAGCAGTCGCATTGGGAAGAATCCTCTTAAGTTGAGTAAATGCAAAATTAGCAGCAGCCTCATCAGACAGTTCCCCAATGTCACGGGCCAGTTGCCCAGCAGGCATATAAACAAGGACAGGATGGCCAGTAGCTTTGTGAAGATTAAGAAAATAACTGCACTCATATGAGCTGTCTGCAACTACTCCCAAGAACTCAACATTTGGCCAGAACACGTCTTGAAAGTGCAGAATAATCTTGTTCTCAATTCCTACACCAAGTTCTTTAATGGCAGCCTCTTTCCACTCAGGTAATCTAGGTTCAAACTTGATACAATTTGATTTCAGAACACCAAGAGGAACAGCAATAATGGCAGCATCGGCTACAAAAGTACTCCCATCCTCAACTGTTACCTTCACACCATTATAACGTCTAACAATTTCTGTAACCCTGAGGAATGATTCCAAAAACAAATGAGCAACAACTGCTAGTGTCCCTTGTTTTGGGGTGGGGGGGGGGGGGGAGGGGAGATGTCAGGGAAGTATCCTTTACCTGTGACCTAAGCGAATGTCAAGCCCTTTTGCTAGTGTATTGATGACAGGCTTATATCCCCGGACCATTAGACCATGCCCACCGGGAAGCAATTCTTCCTGTATATCACAATCACAAATCTGTAAGGCAAAACTTTAAACAACATTTCCAAGGTCAATAAACTATACTAACTCTATTTGATGTTTTTCCTGTCAAACTAAACTAATACGAGAGCAATTATTACAATCACATATTTTATACAAGGACATTTTCAGAGCTTCAGACATCTTAGATGATCATTTTGACACAGGTATTAGCTTATTAGGAGATCTAAACTTTCCTGAGCTGATGTAATCCCTTCACATATTCAAACCAGCTACAAGTAGAACTCAAATGTTAAATAAACAATCTATAGATAATCTTTTGCCCTAATTTATGTGACATAATTTGATTAGGCATAAACCTTAATAAAGTAACTTGAAGTAACTTGGCTTATTGTATTAGTAGCAATAGAAGAAAATGCTACAATAGTTGATAAGTTAGTGTTATATGGAAACATCATATCATTGTTTAAATTAGTTTGAATCCTTGAAAGAAGTGATACTCGTATGGAACAGTATTATCTATAAACATGAGTCAGACATCTTAAAAATCCCAACATGACGAGTTTGTGGGATTGAAGGAGGAGTATCTGGAATGAAAGCTTGTGAAAGAAGATAAAACTGGCTAAAGGCACAAAAGTGATGACATAATTCTTCAGAGCTAGTAACCAGCCGAGGACCTGGAACTGCAGATACTGCCTGCGGCTGTTTTTGTACACTGAAATTATTTAATCTCTTGGCCAATCATCTTTCTAACTAGTATCTTTTCCGTGAAAGTTGTATTAAATTTCTATATTGGCAACTTCAATCTCTCAGCCAAGTATCCTGCTCACCAACATTATTTGTATCTCTATATTGTCAAAAGTTTTTTTTTCTCATTCCCAAGGTATCTTTACTTATGAGTAATTAGATCTATACCAGACAAATGACACAGATCCCATTTGGTAACAGGAAAGACAGAATGAGATTCTCTTTCTGAACAATCTGTCATTTCAGTTGAATACTATGGTGAGACCCAGAAACATTCCAAATGTCTCTGGAAGACAATAGTCAACGAGAAGATAAGCATTCCTCCAACAAGTAAGCTCTGAAAAAAGAGAGTCAAAGGAAATTAACCTGGTCCCAACACTTGAGTGATATGGTATCCGCATCCGCAGCAAACCAGCCTTCCATTCTGCATAGGTACCACTGCAGCACCTTATGACCAAGGCCATTCAACCTGTATTAACAGTTTTTCTCTTAGTGAAAAATTTATTCACTTTTTTCCTCTTTAATTGATATGGGGAGAGGTGGTCAATATGTTGGAAAAACAGAATTAAGTAGGACCTTAAATCGGGTCTCCTTTCAAAAACCATTGATATAGCACGACCGATAGACATGTCTTCACTGTGTTCTTGCCTAATTTGATCAGTCTGCAGCCAAAGCAAGTCAGCTTATAGTCAGAAAATGTCCAAATACTACATACTTCAAATACGGATCCTTTCCTCACAGAAAGAATCAGATATTTCACAAAGATGATTCATAGAGATAAAGGTGGGTATAGAAAGGGAAAACATGCCTCCTTCAAAATGCTCTCAAAAATCTCGCCAACCTTTGAGACTAAGTCCTGGGGAACTTGATTACCCTCCATGTCAAAAAGTCCATAACTGGAGAATCAAAAGACAAGTTAGTTAATTCTCTTACATGCTTAGAAAGGTAACTATAGAGAACTAGCAATCTCTAATTTTTCCAGAATTCCACATAATGACATGCAGAAGCATATAAACTTGATATGTAAGTTTTTATGCATTAATGTGATGCATTTTTAGGAAGTGGACATGTGATAGGTAAGGAAAGCTCAGAATACAAACCTTTCCAGATCATGGTCGTACAAAACTGAATTGTCACCACTTGTACGATAGAGAGGCAGTCCTAGTTTTCCAATAAGAGGTGCCAAAGGATTCTCGTTGCCGACGCCATGCAACCTAAACCAGTTAAAACTTCATTATCCATAGGAAGAAAAACAAACTGTTTACTGTATAATAAACAAACAAGTGATGTTCCAAAAAGCAAAAATTCGCTACCATGATGCACCCAAGTCAACAGGAAAACCAAAAGAATAATCAGTGTGAACTCGGCCTCCAATTCTATCTCGTGATTCTAGCACAACCACCTGCAAGAAAATATTAAATTGATGAAATATTTCCACCGTCACCATTACAGCAAGTAAAAAGTTATAAGATGGTCATATTTCTACTAATACATATTTCCAGGGCATACCTGAAATGATGCATCATAAAGTGTCCGAGCAGCTGCGAGGCCTGCAAATCCACCACCTATTACAATGACAGATGGTGAAGCCACATTCCTCCGTCCAACATTTGAGAAGCAAGGAGCTAGGGAGAAAACAACAACTCACTGGTAAAGTTTTTAACTTGAAAAAATTGATAAACATCCATAATGTTAGAGACAGAAATGTCCAAAATCATGTCTGAAGTGATCATATAGACAGCCAAATCGTAAGGTGACAAAATTTTGTATTAGTATAGGCAAAATACAAAATGGCCTAATGGCTTGCTTTTATTAGCTCGCTCTATTTTTTTCTTCATGTGCTTCTGATTCCAAACACATGAAAGCACTGTAATTATCATTTATTGGGTGTCTTGTCCCTTGTTCAAATTATACTCAAGAACTCAGTTATACTAAAATTAGCAAATCGATAAGCAGGATAGCGGGTTATTCTGGAAATGAAAAAGAACAAAACGCCTACTAAATGGCGGCTAACCAGTAAAAGTTTTATTGATATGTTACCACTTACCAGCATACAAAATCTATTAGTAACCCGTTATTATTCTTGATATAAAAGGATGAAAAATATGAACTGTCACACTGACAGAAAACCATTTAAAAAGCATATTCCGTACAAGTTTAAAACTTCAGAGTAATTCTTATAATACCAAATTGCTGTTTACTGACATGTTCCGGAAATTCTACTAATAACCTGTTATTGATATAGAGGACGAAAACAGGTAACACCACAGCCTGTTGAAAAAGCATATTCCTTGAAAGTTGAAAATTTTAATAAGTCTTATCTTTTTAATAATAAAATAAACCAAATGTCTACATTCAGATGCTGCAGTATACACATTTAATATGAACAACATAAATCAAACATCAATCACCTTAATTCATCTCAAATAACTACAAATTTAATTGTTCATACAAACTAACCAAACTGAATTAAGTATAAGCAAAAAAAAAAAAACGGATCTAGAATGCAGAATCTGTAGGTTCAAAGTAGGTGCAGCCTTTTTTATATATACAATTTTTAAAATTTTACATCTCTATACTGCAGCCCCGTTGTATACACTACCCTCTCCAGACCCTCCTCAAACCCCACTTATGCGACTACACTGGGTATGTTGTTTTGTTGTATTACGTAGTCGGAAGGTAGAGGTAAGGTTACCTACACACTACCCTCCCATACCCCACATGTGGGATTAGGGTATGTTGTTGTTGTTGCTATTGTATAGTGTTGCCTAAAAAGGTAGGGAAAAGTTGCAACACCCTAAACTACTCAGACTCCACGTGTGGGACTACACTGGGTATATTTTTTGTTGCTGTGTAGTGTAGCCCAAAATGGTAGGGGCAAAGTTGCTACATGCTACCTTCCTCAAACCCGACTGCACTGGGTATGTTGTTCTCTTGTATTTTGTAGTGCAGAAGGTAGAGGTAAAAGTTGTCATACACTATCCTCCCCATACCCCACTCGCGGGAATACACCCCAAACTTATCCAGATACACTGTCCTCTTCCGACCCTACTTGTCGGACTATACATTGGGTATTGTTGTCGGTAGCCGGGTCATGGGTCAAAATTGGTGGGTTCTGTTAAAACCATTAAAAAAATAAATCTATATTGATCAAAATTAAAACTTTATGAAAACAAACCTCTTTGGACCTGGCGATTACTCTTGTTTTGAGAATCCATAGCTAAAATGCGATGATTGACAATCAGCCCAATAAAAAAATAATCGAAATTAATGAAATTAAGTAAGATTTATCGTTAATAATCTTAATCTTAATAACAATCTCAGTATTAACGAGTTAATACTACAATTATTACTCGTAAAATTGAAATTAGAATCAGAAAAAGCGAAAATCTGAGGGGAAAAATGTAGAATAAAAATTAAAAAGCAAGTAATGAATAGATTTGAATTTGAAGAGAAACCCAGCTTGATCAATACACACATGCGTATTTCAAATCAACCCAGATGAACAAAAACAGCAAAAATAGTCAATTTTTTTTTTAAAAATAAATTCTCTCTCCTGATCAGAAATTCTTGAATGGATTGTTAGATCGGAGAGAGAATTTGGAATTTTTGAGAGATGAATTGGGAATGAGAAAAAAATCAAGAAAAAGAGATGTGCTTTTTTGGAGTTTTGGTTATGGAGGTTAGAATTTGGTTTAACTAATAACTACGTGTGGGGAAGAGGAAGTGGGCAGGAATATTCCAAGTATTAATTAATTATTATATAATATTTTTTGATACGTTTATATAAAAATTAGATATTTCGAGTTTGAATCTTCAGAAAGAAGTTTAATGAGAAAGTTTAAAAATTCAGTGAGTATATGAATTAGTCGAGAATAAATAATAACATACTTAGTGTGAATTCCATCAGTGGGGTTTGCGAGGATAGAGTGTATGCAAACCTTACTACTATGTCGTAGAGGAAGAATGTTTTCGAAAAAATTTCAGCTCAAGTATGACAAATTCAAGTATAAAAAAGAGAACACAATCAAGAAAACATAGCAACTAATAAGAGAAAAAAAGAAATAATAGACGGTGATAGATATCAAAAGCAAGACCTATAATACTACTACTAGTATAATGACAAACTCTAACAAGTCTAAAACCTCGAAAAGCAAAGTAACACTCTACTACATACTAACTTTCTATCCTAGTACCCGTCATACACACCTTCATATCAAAAGTTATGTCTTTAGTAATCTGAAGTTGTGTCATGTAATGTTTAATCGTTTCTTCTTAATTATTATTTCTTCACTCAATCTCTACCTTTCGTCGTACCTACTACAACCAATCTCTCACACCTTTTCTCGCTAGAGAATTTGCGCATGTCCTCCTCACATGTTCAAATTATCTCAATCTCGCTTCTCTTATCTTATCCACCACGAAGGTTATGTTAGTAAACTGTATTGGAAAATATTAAAACAGTAACAAAAACTAAAAGTAATAAAACACAGAATCTGGAAATTAATTCAAGAACAAAATCGAGCCCACTGACTGCACAGTGTGTCCTTAAGGAAATTATTCTCCTCAAAGTACCCGAGGTTTTGGAATCTCCGTAGCCGTAGCCGTAGCCGTAGCCGAAGCCGAGCCGAGCGAGCGACGACGACGCGAGGGGAGACCCTCTTCTTGACCCTTTAGCAACATGAAGGAGTGCTTCTACTTTTAAGTAGGAGACTTTTCATTTCCACCACCTATGTGGGACCAAAGCTTATTTAATAAAGCAAGAGAGAACATATCATTTCCTCTCCTCTTCTTTTTCCCTCAATTTCTCATTCAACCTATCAATTAAACCCAACAGGTTACTCTCACCTTATTCCGAATATCCTCGTTCCTAATATTATCGCTCTTTGTATGCTCATACAATCCATCTCAACATCCTCATTTTCGCAACATGCATCTTCAAAATATGAGAGTTCTTGACTAGTAAATACTTTTCCCCATGCAACAAAGACGGTCTTATCTTAAAGTTTGGTGTACCCTCTTTATCACATAAGACTCCGGATGCAAGCTTTCACTTCATCCGCATCAATATGATGTGTGATATCATAGTCGATGTCCCCACTTTCCTAAATTATAGGTCCAAGATATTTGAAGCCATCTCTCTTGGGTATGACCTGTGTGTCAAGCCTCATTTTTGTTCCTGCTTCTGATAGGACATCACTGAATTTACACTCTAAATCTTCTATTTTAATCCTGTTTAACCTAAACCCTATTAATATTTTTCTATATCGTTTTAATTCTATTGAATATTTTTTTTGACAAATTTTTTAATATAACATGATTAAAATTACAAGATTATAAGATATTTTGATGCATTTAACATATCTTTGATTCAAAATAAAATAAACAAATTGAAACGAAAAAAATATATTTTTCTAATATTTTATTTTTTAAAATTTATAATAACTAAATTAAGATATTTTAACAATAAAAATTAAAATATAAAATAACCTATGTTCGAATTCACCATATTTTATTTTTTAAAAAAGATATTTTGACTCTTGAACCATGCCAATTAAGGTGGAACAGAGGGAAGTTATGCATCTTGACCAATAAGGTGCATGTTACTGGTTTAGTTCTTGTCTGGTAGTTATGTTATTAAATTCTTTAAAAATGATGTTATATTCCTAGCGAATTCTTAAAATAAAAAAAAAAAGCTTTAGAATATACGACACATACCTAACAATATTAGAAAAAAGAGTCTTAGCAATATAATAGGCATTTAGCTATAAAAACAAAAAAATATTTATTTCGTATTGAAATAAAATTTTAATTTATTATTTATTATTAGATTCACTTTATTTAAAGTTTTTAAAGCTGAAGTTATATTTGATTATATTTTTTATAATAAACATTTAAAATTTAAATATTTTTTTAAATACGAAATATAATTTAAACGAGGTCATTTTATACAAAATAAATTTTTTAGGATAAATTTGAAAAAAAAAAATTAAAAAGTGAAAATATGATTTTGAATGTTTTCCAACTTATCTCCGACACTATTTACCGACAAGAAAAACTTCTTCTATTATAATATTTTTGACGAGTTCAAATACGATTTAAAAATATATGTGAAATTTTATAGTCAAATACTGATTTTTAAAATTAAAAAAATCTAAAAAATTAAAAAAATTATCAGTAGCGTTTAATCTATAATCTGATTATAGAAAAAAATAGATAAAATATTCATTGAATCAATACTGCCTTATGGAGTTAGGCTACCTAAAGAACATCCCACAAACATTTTTTCCTAATCCCCCCTTCAATGTGAATTCTCATGAATTTTAGGACCGTTTAGAGGAAGTTTGAGTTAATTGAAAATGATTTTTTTTTGTTTGCAATATATAAATAATGTATATAAATCTTTGATGCATAATTCTATATGATTATACATTATTTATATAATATTGATATGTTACATATGCATATAATTATTTTATTAAAAATAACTTTTGTTGTAGGTACGTATTTTGATAAATAATTCCTGATAATATAATAAACTTTGGTCTTTTCTCTATTATTGTGTAGGGACCATGGGATTGTCCTCTTGAGATATTTTCTATTAGTATCTCTGTCATTAATTAATGAAGAAAATATAATAACCACAAAAAAGAAAAAAAGATATTGTCTAAGCTGATTTGGAATACTCTTAACAAGACAAATTATTGAGGATCTGTTTAAATGCTAAGCATATTTGGGTGAGAGTAATATTAAGATGAGTGATCTCTTATTTCTCTTTTATAAAAAAAAAAGAAAGAAAAGAAGGAAAATAATTTATTCAAATGCTAATTATATATGATGATTAATATATAGTGTAGGGATTATTTTTATATAATAATTTTTATTTTTAATTTTATCTTTTCCTTGAAGACTTCGGAAAAACGAGTTTTTTAAAAGGGCATTTCTGTCATTTGATTGTTTTACCCAAAGATTTGCTTATCTCTTGATTGTTATCACATATTGAATAAAAAAACGCATTCCGGTGCACTAAAGCTCTCGCTATATGCAGGGTCCGGGGAAGGACCGACCAAAAGGGTCTATTGTACGCAACCTTACCTTACATTTCTGCCAGAGACTGTTTCCAAGGCTTGAACCCGTGACCTCCTGGTCACATGACAACAACTTTACCAGTTATCACATATTGAATGTGATATAAAAATAATATCAAAAGCATAAAATTTTAACAAACAACAACAACAACTCAGTGAAATCACACAACGTGAGGTCTGGGGAGGATAAAGTGTACGCAGACCTTACTCCTACCAAGGTAGGACGACTATTTTCGGGAGACCTTCAACTCAAAAAAAACATAAAAAGAGGTCAAATAATAAAATTTTAACAAACACATAATAAATAATCTCATATTTTATTCAGAATTTATTATCCTTATTTCTTATACCAAACGATTACAAAAGTACAAATGTAAGATAATTTTCTTGGTACAGACAAAAAAAAAACATTATTTCAACTCCATATAAAGTTTATATTATTTTGTAGTGAGATAAATTAGAATTGCCATCAAGTCCTTTCTTGTTGGAATATTCAAAGAAGTCCTTCATTGTTGTTGCTCTATACTTTGGAGGATTGTCTTTTGATAATAACTCCTCAATTGGTCCATAAATTCTGGAAGTTGCAAATGGCCCTGTGCTGAAGAAACTTGCTATTGATATTCTTGGACCAATTTTATTTGCCAATACTCTATGCTCTATGCTTTTGTATTTGTCATTCGATATAAGCTGAAAAATCAAAAGTTAAACAAAACTTTATAAGTTGATAGCGACTTTTTAAATTTTATTTCAAGAAAATTTATATTAATTCTATGAATTTCATCGATGACCATTCGATTTTTTGTTCATTGTACCAAAATTGCGATGGAAAAATCACTCAATTAAGTTTATAGTAGCAATCTGCAATCAAACAGGGTCCTTGGAAGGGATGCACCCTTAAAGGAGTGTAGTGTAAATTATATTGTTCGGACTCTATTCGATCCTTAAGAAAATATATTATTTTTGGAGAATCAGACACACACGTGATAATATTTTTGAAAAGTTTGAGCATTATAGAATGATTTATCCAACCTTTTGATTTTATGATTCGAATCCTTAACTTAGTTAGACAAAGACAATTTATTGCTCGAATATACCTGAAGAATGTCACCAATATTGATAACTACAGCTCCATGAGTAGGAGGAACATCAACCCATTGATTGTTGTGAAAAACTTGAAGTCCACCAATATCATCTTGCAAAAGCACTGTGAAAAAATCATTGTCAGCATGTCTACTTGTGCCTATTGCAAGCTGTGGTTGTGGGCATTTAGGATAGTAATTGCACAAAATGCCTAGCCCCTCAGCACATCCCATTTCTTTGAGATGGTTTGGTTTGAGACCAAGTCCCTCTGATAATAATTCAAGCAATGTGTATCCCAATTTCATCACATGATTTGAGTATTCAATTGTAATTTCCCTACAAGAATGTAAAGTTATACCGTCAAATCTTTCTATAACAACATCGTTTGTCTAGATAATATTTGACTGTTATAGCAAAAATGATGTTATAGAGAACATATAATATAACATGTTTCTTAAAAGATATTTCAAGTCAATACTGAATAAATAAAAAGAAATGATTTAAAGTAACATGTTAATCTATGATCTACAAATAAGAAATAAAAGCGTCTAGTCGATTAACAATTATTAGGCGGAGAAGAAGTCAAAGGCAAGTTTCTGTCAATGCTTTGGCCTTTCCAATAAAAAGGCATATAACTAACATTCTCGGTAAGTGTAATTTTTTTTTGGTTGTCAGTATATATAAGTTAAATTTCTTCGAAAAAAAAAAACCTGCACGTCTCGGGTATTTCCTCGGGATTAGCAGGATTAGGAGCCATGACAGAGTATAGTGAATCTCTCCAATTTGCTGCAAGAGATTTCTCACTAAACAGATCAAAATTGCAATTGTACATAACTTTCCTCGCAACATCTCGACTATAGTATGGTTTTTTAACGTCGATATCTTGCTCGTGAAAACGTCGTGCCCCACGCAACATTTCGTCTAGGACGGGCATTGGAATACCATGATTGATCACTTGGAAGAAACCCCATGTCTCTGAGGCTTCTTGAATTTGTTTCACTATTTCTTTCTTGTTAATGTTGATGTTTTGGAGGTCAATTAAAGGGAAATTGGAATGTGTTATTTTGGGATTTGAGGTTTTTCTTTCTAAGATTTCTGGATGGATGAATATTTGCGGTACTTTAGTAATTCCACCATCAATAAGTCCTTTCACACCTGCTTTTGTGTCATCAAATGCTTTTAATTCACTCTGTTTGTCATAATTTTGTTGTGTATTGCAGGCTTCCATTAGGTTTATTGGATACTTAATTAAGTACCTCGAAGTCGTTCGTACGAGGTGGGATGATTGAAATCTCTTTATTTATAATAATTAGAGATTTTGACTTCGAGCCCTTAAACCTTTAGAAAAAGCAAAAATAAGTGTATCACTTGAGTAGTAACCAAAAAACTTAACTTTGAGCTCTCGACCAAGCCGTTAGGAGAGCACAAACAAATATTTCAATGAAGATGTACCAAAAAGGTAAATAAAAAGATATGAAACAAAAATTTTGTTTTGATTTTTAGAAGGAGAGATAGAGATGATTTAGATTTTATTTTAGTATCAACATATTATAGTGACAATTTTTCTTGTGGAGCAAGTATGGTCCTTTTAAAAAATTGGTAAAGCACAACATGTGAGGGACCATGGAGTTGGTGGTACTTGGACACCAAGTATGGTCCTAGTCCAAAGTCCTCAGTTTTAATTTTTAATAATACTGATTTTATTATGCGCTTTTGTGCGTGTACCTCGTATTAATAATACATAGGCCCACCTTATTCAGGCAATTATCAGTCGACGGTAGTTTGGATTGTGATCTTTGCTGATAGTTTAAATAGCAAAAAAGAATAACTAATAATTGGGTATAAAATTTTAAAAAAAACAATTATTTAATTTAGATATGTTTATGATGATTAAGTCTTGATAAATAGTGCTTTCTCCATGAATAAGGTTCACGAATTCGAATTAATCAAATTGCGAGTATTGAACTTCTTTCCTCTTTCTTTTTAATAATATAATACTATGGTCAACTAGTACATGACTAGGCAACCAAATCAAAGCATGTCACATGATAACATGGCTATTAATGCAGATTCATCACAAATATATGAATCTGCAACACTAATGCACATCCCATGAAATCTGCCTTACAAAAAAGTTTTTTTTGACAGTAAGATTTTATTATATTCTGATATCTTTGATAATTAAAATATTGATATTTTTTGTAAAATACATATTAATGAAATATTATAGGTAAATAACACTATAATATTAGTTGCATTGTCCAATTTTTTTTTCCCTATTTGATATTGAGTCATTGCGGATATTATTATTACCTTCTTTATTTATTGAGGATAGATAAACTATATAAGAAAGAAAATTTTCTTTTGTTTTATTTTATAAGATGGAATTTACCTGGATGTTGAATTTGAATAAGAAAGAAAGTAATTTTTTCACATGCCAAAATTATCATAGTACTTGTGATTGTAAATACACCATATGTTATTAAGGGTAAAACTAAATGGTTAAAATTTTTAAAAATTCTAAAATAAAAATATGTCATTTTTTGAGAACATAATAAAAAGAAAAAAAGTTATATAAAAGGGAACATTATTTTTTTCCCATCTTTGGTTATCTTATTTTAGAGCCATTGATTTGTATAAATGGTTACCCTTTAATTAAGGGACTGTTTGCTAAGAGAAACTCACAAAGTGTAACTAACTTCTTTTATATGTATGTCAGCAACGTTAATTTCATCTTCATCAATATATATAATTTATATGTTCTTTTACTTTTTAAATTGAATTACATATTTGATTTTTGGTAAATTCATAGATTTTTAGAGTTAAAAAAAGAGATGGCACAAATGGTAAAACCAACTGAAAAGTTACCACAATATGATCAAGACATGCAAGATATTCATGTAAATAAAACACAAGTAAGATTCATTTTATGGAATTATTGTTCAACTTCACTTGTGAAATTACACTGAATCTGTTATATTTTTAAGATTTCAAATTCACATCTAATTAAAGAGATTTGCATGTAGATATCTTTTGAATGATCCGATAAAGTAAAAACAAATTATAATGCGGTGTATGTTACTTAAACTTGTTCTGATTTATTATGTGCAATTTTACATATATTTCTTAAACAAGCTTTTCTTATGACTTTAAATTTGTGATTTTCGAATCACATGCCAATAATTATTTTTACGGTAAAATTTTTTTACACCATCAGATCTTTTTTGCCTTGTTGTTGTTGTAGTAGGTCATCTGTTTTATTTTCAATATTACAATTCCATATATTAAGGAGACTTACCTGTTCTATTCTTTAGATGATCCGGTGGTGTAAATTTTTTGAATTTTTCGTATGCAATTTCACCTTATATATCTGAAAGAGGTTTTTGTTATGGCTTTAGATTCATGATTTTTGAAGCACATGGAAATACAATAACTTTTACTGTTGCGTCGAAATGTACTTGTGCATATTCTTTTGATGATTCGATGGTGGTGTAGATTTTTCGAGTTTATCGTATGCAATTTTACCTTATATATCTTAAACAAATTTTATTTATATATCTTTAAAATTTGTGATGTTTGATTAATTCATGCGACGGTATGTTAACTTTTATTGTTGCGCTAAGGGCTATGTTCAACTTGAACAAATGTAAGTATTTCCTAATTATTATTTTTATATATATTTCTTCTTATTATTATTATATAACAGGATGGTCAGATAAATCATGATCAGCTATGTGATTACCTGCATGATCAGCAGCTGCAGCCCCAAGATGGAGCCCAACTTGAAGGCAAAATTGTTGCACTTTCCTTGTCACCAAGACATGCCCAAAACCATGTCATGCACAAGTGATATATTATTTTGAGTGTCGATTTTTCAGATGGTCATTTAAATAATAATTATTTATTTTAAAAATTATTTTTAATTTTAATTTTTTTAACAAAATAATAATTTTATAAAATATAGGCATAATATATAATATGACCCTTAACTTAATTTTATTTGGCAATTATGATTTCTAACTTTGTTAATGCACAAGTACACATTTTAACTATTCAAAACTTAAATAAATAGACACATTCGTCCTACATGGCAGTTTTGTGTGCTACGTTTTAAGTGTCTACTTGTGTGTACCCAAAGTTGGAGGGCATACATATGAAATAAAGCAAGTTAAAGGGCCTATTTATGTATTATGCCAAAAATATATAATAACTATCAGTTAATCAGTGACCATTTGAGAAAATCAAACTCAAAATAAAATAGAAATTTTTTTTAAAAAGTGAAAATATTAATTTTCACCTAGAGTTAATTAAGTATCTTGTTCGAATCAAAATATATTAGGGTAATTAGTATGCTTACTGCAATAGTGTTTGCAAGATTTCGCTAAGCAGTGTTTGTCTATTATCATAATTTGTACGTGACTTTCAGGTTTATGGTGACTTTAAGGTATTAAGTACTATATATATATTTATATATATATATATATATATATTTTTTTTTATATATATTTTTTATATTTACTCAATGTTCTTTTCAAGTGGTGTTGGCATATTGTGTATCCATAGTAATTTTATAAAGAAATTATTTACATGTATATAGAAGGAAAATTTTGACAAAGTGATTTTGACGTTGATGACATTTTTAATGAAAAGTATCCGTCACGGTTTTGATTAATTTAAATTTGGTGTCGTGTAAGGTTTATTAAAAGGGAAGTACATTTTATAAGATTTTTTCTATTTTTAAAATTTAAATCCTAAATTACTAATTAAAAATGAAAGAATTCTATCTATTTCACCACAAATTCATGATGAGGTAACGGATTTCGTATGAACTTATTTGGTATTATCAGCTCTCTCTAGTTTTTTTTTTTTTTTAAATATTCGATTTTTGAAATTTACTGTCTCAATTAATTTTAGATTTGTTCTAAATAGATTCACTAAATGCAAGGATGGAGCTAAAGGTTCATCTGAATCCTCTACGTTGAAAAATTAAACTTTATATAAAAGGTTAAAAATATATTTTTTATATAGAAATAGTAGATGTTAAATCTTTTTAGCTTTTTCGTACATTTTCATGTATATTTTAAATTGCTTTGATGAAAATTTTGACTTCGTCATTGACTAAGGAAAAGGGTAACACAACGAGTTCTCCATTCCAAAATTTTAAATCCAAAACTCTTGTCTAGTGATAGAGGGATTCCAACCATTTTGTGCACTCGACTTGGTCATAACCAACTCTCAACATCAAGAAAAAGATAGAAAATAAATGATAGGGTCGCTTGGTACGAGGGATGAGATAAGTAAGATATTTTATGAGATTATTTTATTCACTTTTTATATGAGATAAAATAATTTTAAAATTAGCTAATACCTTAAATCAAAAATAAAAAAAGTTAATCCTAATTTACATTCCAAAATTATTATCCTTATCCTACCTACCAAACGACTCTAAATCATAAGTACTTGTGCATAGACATGATTGGTCACAGAGGATTCACCTTATTTGGCTTATTTTGACACATTATGAGAAATATCAAAGGAATTTGCCATGTTGGTAGTATTTTTAAAGCTAGTGATGCATATATTTTTCTACTCATGTTGCAACTTGAGTGGACTCTATATATGCTAAAGAGAGTGAATATTGGTACAAAAAAATTATTATCTGACATAATATATAAATATGTTTTTTAATTTTGTCTTAACTGATATTTATGCCTTTTAATTTTAGATATGCACAAATAAGCACTTAAACTTATTAATTTTAACTAACCAAGAATTTTTTTTAATTCTTTACATACCCTTATCATTAAATAACTATATAAAGTACTACTAGTCAAATAGAAATTTCCAAAAGCATAAGCAATATATTACCTAAATGAATACAATTGATCGTTTCCATTATGTTATGTTCCTTTTTATTTTACTTGACCTCTGTATCAAATATAATTTATTTATTTTTACTTGTCTATTTTAACCAATTAAGAGAGTTATTACTTTTTCTCCATATTATTCTTAATATTAAATAACTACATAAAATAGAAATAAGCAAAATTAGGGTTTCAAGCGCAATATTAATAATGTTAATTTAGTAAAATACACCCATAATTAAAAGAAAAATTAAAGGTCGTGTCACGTTAACATGAGCCAAGTAAAATAAAATATAGCGAGTATTGAGGTAAGGTCGAGAACATCTTGCATTTTTGCCTTCTGTCTGATGGAATTGGCAATTGGTAATGTGAATATGTGATAATAACCAACATAATTCACTACCTTCAACCGAACGTGATTTTATTGAGTACGAAGTTTAAAAAATAAAAAAAAATTGAAATTTATAATCTAAAATATGTCATAATCAAATATTTGTAGGGAGAAACATTTTGGATAAATACTTGTATAAATTATAATTGTTGGGTGTACGAACAAATTCTCAATTGGGTGTTAGCAACATATAGTGACAACTAATATTACTTTAGTCTTATATAACAATTCTTGTTGGAAATAATGAACTTTTTTTAAGAAAATAAATATTGTCTCATGTTTACACTTTGGATAACTATTCCTTTGAGAAGTAAAATGGAATACTCCATATTAGTTGTTCACATTACTAAAATTGTCGTTCCAAATTACTTATCTATTTATAAAATCAAGATAAAATTAACTATGTGTTTTTTTTTCATTTTATCCTTCAAATTAACTTTTGTAAAGTGTAAACAAGTTTGTAAAGTTTCAAAAAAATTTCTTAGAGCCTGTTTGGATTGGCTTATTTTAAGTGTTTTTAAGCCAAAACAATTTTTAAGCACTTTTGGAGTGTTTGAATAAATAAAAAAGTACTTATAAACACTTAGTTTTTAGCTAGAATGGTAAAATTAAGTCAAAAATCATAGTTAGAATTTCTAACTTTATGGCTTTTGACTTATAAGTCAAAAGTCAATCCAAAGAGTCTCTCAATGCATAAATAAATAAAATTACTCTTCTCATTTATGATTTCTTAAAGAACTTGTAAAAGAGAAAGTAGAGAACTAACATAACACGGGAAGAAGTACATCTTACGAAAATCAAGTGAATTGTTGAATGACTAATGATACACAAGAATATGTTTTAAAAAAACAAACAATAACTTGCCAAAAGATTTTACAGTTATATATAAACCTAACAAACTGTCAACTATGATATCATTATTGTCTTAACACACAGGATTTTCCAATGCCATTGTTGTCTCCTTGGCTTCTTCCTATGTTATACTTATACTAAAATCCTGACTCCGCTATTGAGTCAGCTAAGAGATATGATGTTATCTATTCAAAACAAAAAAAGTAATACATGAGTTCAAATCTTAAAACTTGTCTACTTTAGTTGTAACCATTTCTATGTGCCTTTTGCCATCTCCATGCTATTGCTAAGCTCTCTTCAAGCGTGTATCTCGCGATCCAGTTCAGTTCTCGTCTAATTTTAGAAGGATCACTGTATACTTCAGCATAATCTCCAGGACGTCGAGTGAGGTATTCAATATTTATGTTAACTCCTGTAGCCCTTTTACAAGCTTCAACAAATTGTTTCACTGAACTACCTGTAGTAACAATGAGCATCAAACAAAATCTTTAATCTGTTAAGTTATTCTCGCATTAGAAACAGAGAAAGCAAACCTCTTCCTGTCCCGACGTTGTAAATACCAACTTTGCTAGGTCTTGCATGCTCTAACGCTTTTACATGAGCATCGATTAGGTCAGTCACATCGATGTAGTCTCGTATACATGTTCCATCAGGTGTGTTGTAATCTACTCCTCTTATCTGCAGTTAATTCACCATATAGAAGAAAAGAACCATTGGTACATATTAAAGGACATAACAAGTTGGAAGCTTCAAAACTACTTTGCTCGGACTTTCTGAAAATGTTGTGTCGGATTCACAAAAAATGCAATACTTTTGAAGGATCATACATGCACCAGCCGGCATTTTGGTGCACTCCTAGAAGGATTTTACTTATATGCATTTGACAATGTAAGGAATTTCTTGCAGTATCAATGTATTTTAATCGCTTGTAGTAGGTAACCTGTCTTATTTTTCAGTTTATTTACCCGTCATGATTATATCAGGGGTGACTTGATAGTGTAAAAAAAAATCTAGTAACTTTGTCAGTGTAGCGTATGGAAGTTAAACTCATAGTACTGCTAACCTTCAGCCCTGGAATTATTCCCCTGGCTGCATCAAAACAAGCACCAGATATCCGTCCTTGCTCGCGCAATTCTGGCCTAGGAGCTTCTCCTAACCTTCCTTCAGGGTCTGATCCAATTACATTGAAATACCTGAATAATTTGATTCGAGACTTTAAGAAAATGGAAATCAATACGACACTCCTGGAAAAGAGTTTAAGCTTTGTGTACTGTCAGTGTATACGTTTTATTAAACCATCAGGCAAAATTAACCAACAATAGTAGGTAACTCTTTATATCAAGTCTTCGAGAAATAGAAAGAGAATCTGCTATATTAAATGACACCAATAGTGTGAAAATTCTATATTGTCAGTGTATATAATTTAAATTCCATAGGCAAAATATACGAGATCATTGATAGAAAGTACTAATCAAAATTCTTCTAAAAGTATTGAAGTAAAGCACAAACCTTAATATCATGACAGCAACATCAGAAGTTTTTGAGAAGTCCAGTATGATATCTTCAGCCATTTTCTTTGCTTTTCCATACGGATTTATCGGTGCCTAATTGTTCAAAGTTAAGTCAGTACTCCGGAAAAACTAGAATCATCGACTACAATTATAATAACCAAACAATTACTCCACAATTCAGCACCAGCAAAAGTATCAAATGGAAACAACTCAACTCTAACATAAAAGGAAGTGTTCTTACTAGACGCATAAGCTACTATATCGAAAATCAATTTAGCATAAACTGCTTAATAAGTAACTGGAATTCAGTTACTAACTTGTGGAGTTTCTTCTGTAATAGGCATTTTCTCAGGTTCTCCATACGTAGCACAGGTACTCGAATAAATTAGTGTCTTTACACCATGTGTTGCCATTGCCTTAACTAGTAGCAATGTATTTGATGTGATATTGTGATAATACCTACAAAATACTAAAGAATATTACTATAAAAGAAGATTAGACACACACGAAAAAACAAGCATTTCTCATAATTCTGATCTTTCTAATACCCAAGGTGCACGAGCTCGTAAACTTGAAGCTCAAAAGAAGAGTATTTTCTGACTACTGCATTGGAAGATCAGTTCTTGAAATGAAATATATTATGCTCGGACCCTTCAAAAATGCTTCAGCACTCGTATTTGATTCTCCAAAAATGCACTACTTTTGGAGGATCTAATAGGCACATGTTGGCATTTTTGAAGAATCCGAGCAACACAGAATGAAAATCATTATTTTCTCGTGTAAGTAGAAAATGAATCAAACTGAACGATTTTAACAGTCGATATGAGTTAGAACTTCAGAATTTTGGGGAGTACCTGAGAGGCTCTTGTGTACTTTCACCAACATATGCAACAGCTGCAAAATGCATCACAGCATCGAATGCATTTTGTTTAAATATCTTGTTAACCTGAGTTACCCGTTAAGGATGAACACGCTAGCCTATAATCAGACCAGTGGCGGAGCTACAATATTAGGAAATCCATTATAAATGTATAAATATTTAACTGCAACCAGTAACTAAATCGAGCTATGGTTTCATGATAGGTTCAAAGAATATAAACTTCAAATCGTGACTTTGCCTCTGAATTAGACAAAAGAGGTGATTTGAAGGGATCAAGATAAACACAGAAAGAATAAAAGAAAATGTTAAGGATACAGCTACTGCATCTCCTAAATCTGCATAGATAAACTGAAGTCGTCCTGGCTCAGGAAACAATTCTTGAAGAACTTTTACCGCGCCAATGTTTCCACGCGAAAGGTTGTCCTGTTCAAAAGAATCCCGGGATTATGCACAATTTCAAAACTTGATTCGTGAAGGGGAAGATGAAATGATTAAGTAAACTTACCACTATAGTTACACGGTATGAATCCTTTAGGAGTCGAACAGTAGCATGAGAACCTATGAAACCAGCTCCTCCAGTAACTAAGACATGAGTTACACCAGGTTCATGTTGAGCAAACTGAAAATTTTAAATAAAAAATGTCTATCAGATCAAAACGAAAAAAAAATTGTATGTTTGAACTAGCCCTGCTTCAGCAAAATATGTGCATCGTAAAATTTAGCTTATATACTTTAATGAAGTTCGAAAAACAAGAATATAATTTTGAGATAATGTTCACCTAGTATATAATACCGACAGAGAATATACCTGTTTCACATTGGGAATTTACAAATTGCAAGAAAGTCAAAAAGGGAGGTGCACATGCACCAAGAAGAAAATACATATTTTACTTATTTCAAAAGTTGTTGCCTTTTTTAGCAATTTTTGACAAGAAAACGCGTATTTTACGTGTTTCCAGCTTCCTATAAATAGATGACCTCTTACCCTCATTTAGATCATCCTACAAAAATACAATCCAAAAGAGTAAGAATACGAAGAGAGTTATACACCAAGATAAATATCGTAGTCTAGAGTTTCCTCTTTAGTGAGTTATTCCTTTTACAAGAGGGAAATGTTTATTGTTGTTTTCTCCTTGTATTTGAGAGCAGTGTACTCCCATATCATCATAGTAAAATTCTTCTACCCCATGATTTTTTCTCTCTATCAGATTGAGGGGTTTCCACATAAAATTCTCGTATCCAATTTATTTTCATTATTTATTATCATATCAAACTTAATTGTGGTGCTTCCTCCCCCTAACAGTGGCATCAGAGCCCTCGCTTATTCTGTCTGTTTTATGCGAAGGTAGTATTTGTGAATAGTAAATTTTTGTGAATAGTAAAATTCGGTGAAAAGTATTATTCACGTGAATAGTAAATTTTGGTGACGACACAGTTTGTCAGGATTATTCGCAAAGATATTCAGAAACAATCTAGAAGGGTATGAAGCAAATAACAATGTCAAGTACAACAAAGTTTGAGGTTGAGAAATTCAATGGGACTAATTTCTCATTGTGAAAATTGAAAACAAAAGCGATATTGAGAAAAGAAAATTGCTTAGTTGCAATTAAAGGCATGCCCACAGACTTTACTGATGATAGCAAGTAGAACGATATAGATAGCAACGCAGTTGCTGATCTACACTTGACACTAGCTGATCAAGTGTTATCTTGTATGGCTGAAAAACGGACGACGAAAGAAATATGAGATACTTTTACGGGATTGTACGAGGCCAAATCTTTGCATAATAAAATCTTCTTAAAAAGAAGATTGTATACTCTTCAAATGACAGAGTCCATGTCGGTTATTGAACACATCAAAATAGAGGGACTAAACGTGCAGAGCTTCTACTTCAAAGTCTGTCTGACTCATATGATCAACTCATCATCAACCTGACGAACAATACAGACAGTCTAGTTTTCGATAAAGTTGCACCCATTGTCTTAGAAGAAGAAAATCGACGCAAAAATAAGAAAGACAGAAAAGAAAGTTCGCAACAAGCTAAAGCTTTGACAATGGTGAGAGGAAGACCAACGAAATGTGTCCCCAGTGGGAATCACAATCATGGTAGATCGAAATCAAGAAGTAATAAGGATATCAAATTTTACAACTGTGGCAAGAAATGGTACATCAAGGCTTAACATAAATAAACAAAGTAAAAAAACACAAAGTGTATATAGGTGTAGATAATTCTACAGGGGTCTCAGTTCTTGCTTGATTGATTCTCAATTTAGCAGCAAAGGTTTGAGTTACAGTATAAGGGGCTGGCTGAGGGACCTGTTCTTTTCTGCTAGGGAACTGAGTCTTTTGAGCATTTTGGTTGGTATTGTCATTATGATGAGTTTGATTATTGAGAATTTTGGAACCTTGATTGTTAGGAGTATGCCTATCAAAATTATTAGAAATCTTAGGGAAGTTATTTTGATAGGTGGTAGGTCTGTTAACTTGTGGGAGACTGTTTTGCTGAGGATTATCATTGATATGAACCTTGGTAGATTTTTCAGGATTGTTTATAGCCATAGTATCAGTACCCTGCATAGAAGATTTGATCACAGCACCATGGTTCTCATTTGCATTGGGTTGCAAATGAGTTCCAGTGGATTTCAACATAACATGGACATTACCAGATTGAACATTTTTGCCAGTAGGATTAACAAGAGGTGATTCAGTGGGCTTAGTATGTATTTGTTCATTAAGGTTAGTATAATTAGTGTGAGGTAATGAAGATTGGTTGAAAGTTTCAGAGAACTTACCTTGTAGAGGAAGACCAACGAAATGTGTCCCCAGTGGGAGTCACAATCATGGTAGATCAAAATCAAGAAGTAAGAAGGATATCAAGTTTTACAACTGTGGCAAGAAATGGTACATCAAGAAAGATTGTTGGTTCAAGAAGAAGAGTGAAAAGGGAATGTTGCAAGTACCTCGGATGATGGTGATATTTTATATAGTGAAGCAATATCAAATAATAAAGACAGAAAATATTTCACTGATGTCTAGTTCTTGGACACAGGAGCAATATGGCACAAACTTTTCTAAGAGAATAGTTCCATCAATATAAAGCTATCTTAGGAGGATCTGTGTTCATGGGAGACGATCATGCTTTAGATGTTATTGGTACACGATATGAACCATTCATGTAAAAGACTTGAGGAAGAATTTATTGTCTTTGGGACACTTTGATAATAATGGATGTTCATATAAGACTTATGATGGAATTATGAAAATTTGAAAAGGAGCGTTTGTAGTGATGAAAGCGAAAAAACTTGCTGCAAATATATATGTGCTTAAAGGTGAAACACAACAAGAAGGAGAAGAATTAACTGCGTCAACAAGTTCATTTGAAGAATCAACGATGATGTTGGATCGTAAACTTGGTCATATGTTAGAACGAAGTTTGAATATTCTTGTTGAGCAAAAAGCTTCTTGCAGGGCTCAAAAAAGTTTCACTACCCTTTTGTAAGCATTGTGTTACCAGTAAGCAACATAGACTGAAGTTTAGCAGTTCCTAGAAAATATTAGATTTGGTCCACTCTGATGTCTGGTAAGCACTGGTGGAGTCTCTAGGAGGGGCAAAATATTTGTCATTTATCGACAATTACTCTAGGAGAAGTTGGGTGTATCCAATCAAGAGAAAGACAGATGTTTTTTTTGATTTTCAAAGAGTTCAAAGCGCGTATGGAACTTAAATCTGAGAAAAAGATCGAATGTTTGAGGACAGATAATGAAAGAGAATACACTAGTGATGAATTTGATAACTTCTGTAAACAAGAAGGTATTAAAAGGCAGTTCACAGTGGCATATACTCCACAAAAAAATGAAGTAGTAGAGGGATAAACAGAAACTTGTTGGAACAGACAAGAGTTATGTTGGCAACTGCAGGATTGGAAAAATCATTTTGGGCAGAAGCTGTCAAAACCGTCTGTTATGTGATCAATCGATCACCATCAACTGCAATTGATCTGAAAACGCCAATGGAGATGTGCACAGAAAAACCAGCTGATTATTCTTGATTACATATATTCGGAAGTCCTACTTATGTTTGTACAACACCTAAGAAAAATTGAAGTTAGATCCAAAATCCAAGGAATGAATTTTCTTAGGGTATGCTGATGGAGTCAAAGGATATCGCTTGTGAAATTCCACTGCCCACAAATGTAGTAATCAGTAGGGATATTGTATTTGTTGAAAACAAGATACAAGCAAAATAATGTAGCACTTCAAAAGAAAAATCAGAGACTACTACAGTTGAAATTGAAGAAATAGAAGAAGTTTCAGTTTTTTCTAAAGCAACACCAGAGCACGAAGAACAAGAGCAAGCTGAGATCGAAAATTCACAAGTTCGACGGTCAACTAGGGAGAGAAGAGAACCATCTTGGCACTCAGATTATTCTATAGAGGGAAATGTTGCATACTGTCTATTAACAGAGGATGAAGAGCCTTCAACTTTTCATGAGACTATGAAAGGCCAAGAATCATATCTGTGGATGGCAGCAATGCGAGATGAAATTGAAGCTCTTCATAAAAATAAAATATGGGATCTTGTTCACTTTCCACAAGGAAGGAAGGCCATTGGAAATAAATGGGTCTACAAGATCAAACGTAATGGTAATGATCAAGCGGAGAAGTATCGTGCAGGATTGGTGGTAAGAGAATTCGCTCAGAAAGAAGGTATAGACTTCAATGAGATATTTTCTCCAGTGGTTCGACTCATGACAATTCAAGTGGTCCTGGCAACGTATGCTACATTTGACTTGTACTTGGAGCAATTAGATGTCAAAACTGCATTTCTTCATGGAGATCTTGAAGAAGAAATTTACATGCTCTAACTAGAAGGTTTTGTAGAACAAGAAAAAGAGAACTTGGTTTACAGGTTGAACAAATCTCTATAAGGTCTCAAACAGGCGCCGAGGTGTTGGTATAAAAGATTTGATTCCTTCATTATAAGCCTTGGATACAACAGTCATAGTTTAGATCCTTGTGTTTTTTACAAGAGATTTGGAGATGAAGAATTTATTATTTTGCTGTTGTATGTTGATGACATGTTGGTAGCATCCCCCAACAAAGATCGTCTCACAAATTTAAAGGCACAGTTGGCTAGGGAGTTTGAAATAAAGGACTTGGGACCAGCAAACAAGATTCTAGGAATGCAAATTCACCGAGACAGATATAATAGGAATATTTGACTTTCTCAAGAGAACTACTTGAAGGAAATCTTGCGACGCTTCAAGATGCAAGACTGTAAGTCAATTTCTACCCCACTTCCTATTAATTTCAAGTTATCTTCAAATATGAGTCTTAGCAATGAAGCAGAGAGGATGGAGATGCCTCGAGTACCGTATGCATTAGCAGTGAGAAGTTTAATGTTCGTCATGGTGTGTACAAGACCTGACATTACACAAGCAGTGGGAGTGGTTAGTTGATACATGGCTAATCCTAGTAGAGAGCATTGGAATACTGTTAAGAGGATCTTGAGATATATCAATGATACCTTAGATGTTGCAATGTGTTATGGAGGATCAGTGTCACGACCCAAATTTGGGTGTGATGGCACTCATCTCAACCCACCGAGACAAGTCAGCCTAAAACTCAACGGAAAGTAAATGCGGAAGTAATTGAGATAAAACAAGGTTTAACTTAGTAAAAAACAAATAAATAATCTCCAAAATCCCCCAAGACTGGTTGTCACGTATATAAGCCACTAATATATTATCGAAGTACGAAAGAAAATACAGTCACAATGTCTTTGTCTCTAGAGTAGGACTAAAACATAATAAAAGAGTAAGAGGTGTCCGCTAGATGGATGTAACACCTACCTCAACACTAGAAATTGATAACCTCGGTTGTAGTGGAAAACAGTATAAGATCAAGCAGGTCCGGGCTCGCAACCTACACAAGTGTGGAAGCAAGGGGTGAGTACCAAACAACACGGTACTCAGCAAGTGGATAGCTAAAACTAAGCAAAGCTTAATAGATACAAGTACTCCTGTCCTCCCAACCGAACCTCCTTAACTACAACCTGCATAAAATCAGTCCAACTCTACACTTGTACAATAACAACAGTAATACAGTCTACAAATACTCATCAATAGTCTCGTCAATGAATCATACCAAGTCAAGTTCAGCATACAGAGCAATATGGGGGTAAACACAAAGTCACAACTATCAGAAAGGTGCAATGCAGTGCAATGAAATGATGCATGTCTGTCCTATCGGTACACATCCGCTGAATCACAGTCCGAAACCCATGGGGGACATTTCTGTCCATGTAACCTGCCACGGAGCGTGTGGCCCGTCCCCTCAATACATATATCTTGCCACGGAGCGTGTGGCCTGACCCTTTTATTTCATAATACCTGCCACGGAGCGTGTGGCCCGACCCCTTTGTTTCATAATACCTGCCACGGAGCGTGTGGCCCGACCCCTTTTATTTCATATCATTTTCAATCTCAACACAATATGTCAGAACCAATGCAATCAATTCATGTTCATATAATTCACGATAATAATATGACAACAACCATAATTTTTCCTATCTCACATCAATATAGTCATTTCACATGTCCAAAATAAATCCACAATCATAACATATCAATTCCACCAATACATGTCATTAGATCACCATTTTCTACCCCTCATCTCCATTTTTAAGGTCAATCATATAGTCAATAATCCAGTCTAATTCTCATTACTTCCTAATACCCATAACACAGAAATACAAGCATCTCTAAGCTTAATCTGAGGTTTAGAAATTCACTTGCCTTAATTAATCAAGTAGTCACTCTGGGACTTGAGCCTTCCCTTTTTGTTGGGCCTCCAAATCAACGTAATCTAGTCAAATGAATAATCACAATAAGATTTTCGAAACTAACAACACCCTTATTATCATATGTCTAGCCTAGACCCAAAAACTCACACAAATCTATAATCACATTCCTAATCTTGATGCCACTTAAGATGTCAACTCCCATATTTTCTGAATTTCAAGCCTAGGGTTAGGTTCTAATTTGCCCAATATAATAAATTTAATGGAATTCATAAAATATAATATACCTAATATTTAATTATCTATCTCAATATATCAAAATTCCGAAACTAACTCATTCTATGTTATTGAAGTCAAATATGAAATTTTCTTTTTGATTATGTTCACTCATGATAAAATAAACTCACATGTCAAATTTCAGCTAAAATGGATCGTTATTCGACCCTCCAAATCAAGATTTTATGTGAAGAACCCTAGGATCATATTTTCTTATTTCAACATTATTTCTCCACCAATATACCCTAAAAATATGTTCATAATCACATGAAAATTTAATGGAAAGGATGAGAATAATTACCTTGACGCTTTCGAATGAAAATTCCTATTTTTCTCTTCTCCTTTATTTTTCTTTTTCCCTTTCTTTTCTTTCTTCCTCCGTATTTTTTTTTTCTCCGGTGTTCGTCGCTCGTCGCTGTTCTTTCTTGATTGTTACATCTGATGGCATTAAGCCATCAGATTATATGTATATAATTTATTTATTTTTCTCTTTTCTTTTTTTTTTCTTTTTCAAACTAATTATGTATTAAAATTTACAAACCCTACTAACCTATTTTAATAAATATAAGAAAAGTGGTATATGGTATTAAATAAATTAACACTTTAGCCCATTAATTAAATTAATTTTCTTAAATTATCCCTCAACTAATTAACCAAAATTACCGAATAGTCCAAATAACCCATTAAAATTTTGCGGGAAGGGTCTCGTATGAAAGGAGGAGGACTCATTCTCAAAATGACCTAATGGGTCATTACATTATCCACCACTAAAAATCATGTTCGTCCTCGAACATAAAGAAGGAGAAAGGAGAATAACCAACGGTACCAAAAGCCTGAGTTATAATCTTCAAAAGTCAGTTTTCATTCCTTCAAGTGAGCTCCTCATCAAGATTATTCCATCAAGATCAACTTCTACGAACTGAACTTTCGAATCAAACATTGGCAAATATATTAATTAGGGATAATTTAGACGTCACATATTAACCCATGAATAAAACCTTAACCGAAATCCTCTAAACCCCATCATAACCATCATGACAATCTTTCATCACATAACCACGAGAAAATTCTAGACTAATACCGGCTATAACCAAAAGTGAACCTGAATCAATCACCACACTCATAATGCACAGACTATCACAGATCTTGTTAAGATTCCATTCTCACTACCAAAGCTTCCCACAAGCATAAGCTATATAAATCTGATCTTTAGGCATTAGGTACTTATTATTGGAGAATATGATTTATCTAACCCAAAGAATGAAATAATTGAATACCCTCCTAGCGAGCGATACATCCAAGCATACAAAACTTCTAATAACACTATTGAAAATGGTATATCAGTAGTTGTGATTGTAAACAACCCTTAAGAGCGGTAACACTAGACCCATTGGCCCCCCACATTCTACCATACATAGCCAGAATGAGACCCCGACGAGAGTTGAACCTTAAGACTGTCGGACAACTATAAGTATTCATGGTAGCTCTTCTACAAATTCTTATAAAAATAATTATGCATGTAAAATCACTATTATACTTCAACAATCCCTAACAACATCAAATATATCACAATTGAAATAGCCAAGTTTGTAAAAGCATCCTACCCTATCAAAAGAATTCGCAGAATCGGTACACCGATCAACCACTAGAGATCCATCCACCGAAGTAGAAACACTTGTGGGCATAAGGAGCGAATCATACCTCAAATCATGTCCGAAACAAAATAGGTAGTTATATAAGAATGTACGAAATCAAGATCGAATAACACAAGATACTTCTCCCATAGTACTTATATCAAATATTTTCATTCATCTGACTCCATCACTTTGATAATTTTTTTTTGCTACCCACAATCAACCAGTTTGTTCCCCATACCAAAACTTAGATAATTTCTTGGTCACCTGAATAATTCTACATACTATGAGCACATAGCCTCTATTTACCCTCTAGTGCCTATGTAACGCATCACAATAGTTCGTATAACCCATCAACAGAGTAGTATCAATCCAATTCGATATCATTAATAACCACGAAGAACTATATCTCATCTCGTAGTGCATCCATAAGTCACCTACCATAATTTGAGAGTCTAACCTTACATAAAACACATAATCTTCGACACCTCACTATTTGTCATTCAAATCAAAATCAAACCTTAAGAAAAGTCGTTGTTACATCCCTCATAAGTCTGTGTCGAACCAATCGACATTGTATAGTCATATCTGAAAACAAGGGAAAAAATTCATGAAATCTTCAACTTTGAACTAAGGATCTACACGTGATGTCTTATTTCTTCTCATTTCTTAGATGCTTCCCATGACGCAAATTTCAAATACCTTGAACTATTCAATACACCAGACTCTTGTTCCTTTTGCTGACTCGTTTACCAACCTTATTCTTTGACCAATAACTCATGACATTTTACCTCATGTTCTAACTTAAAAATTTAAGTGGAGCACTTCCTTAGGGCCCTTAACAATCAAAAGTAACAACTTGTAAGACCCAAACCCTACACAAGTATTTTCAATTGCTCAATATCTGCTGTGATCGATCATTTCTCTGCTTATTAATCTATACCTTGATGAAATCTACTGCCATAATGTAGACTTACAATGAACAAATTGAATTTTGAATTCCAACCAAGTAACCCAATTCCATTATCTATCAACATTAGCTCATACATTGAAGACCTTTATGAATTCACGTATCTTAGCTATCATTGATCTCCTCTCTATTGATCTTATCGTATCCTTCGTTAAAATTTAATTATACCAGTTACCAAACTCAAAAACACAAAAAAAAACTTATTACCACACTTGAGTCAAATGCCTATAGAGTTATTTCTCAAATCTTATCCAATAATCGTTAACCCATATGAATAACACATAACATTGCCACCATAAACAGAGCAAAATAAATAGAACCACATGTCACTAAATTTAATTCTCCACTCTCTCTGAAGATACATTCAGCCCTTACAACTAGAGTAAATATATTTGTTCTTGCCTTATTTCGAAGGCTAAACTATATTTCACTAATATTTTTATTTATGAATCTAGATTCTTTCAATTCTATTCGAGCGGTGTCTCAACAAATTCTATGACTTTTCATACAACCACATCACTCACCAAATAGTAGAAAATCGTAATTTAGATACTTACAAGTCATTATTATCATATCGAATCTATTTAACCAAAAATTCTTAACGTATGGTTGTGACATTCAGCCCTTACAACTAGAGTAAATATATTTGTTCTTGCCTTATTTCGAAGGCTAAACTATATTTCACTAATATTTTTATTTATGAATTTAGATTCTTTCAATTCTATTCGAGCGGTGTCTCAACAAATTCTATGACTTTTCATACAACCACATCACTCACCAAATAGTAGAAAATCGTAATTTAGATACTTACAAGTCATTATTATCATATCGAATCTATTTAACCAAAAATTCTTAACGTATGGTTGTGTCATGATCATAATCCATCACAAATTCTTATTACCGTTATGCTCAATAACTATTACCATCATCTCGAAGTCAACCTTCTCAATCGAAAAAAAATACCTTAAACCTAGTTATACTAACCAAATCCAATGGAATAACCCAATTTTATGGGCACTCTCACTAAAATTCTTAATTGCATTCACACAAGTATACTCACTGCTATTTTCTTTATCCATAAGCTTATCATTCTGATATCGATCCACTCCCTTGGAGTTTACGGTTAAGTTACAAGTCCTTAGTTAGAATTCTAGGGATATACTTCACAACCTAAACGTATTAATCATACCCAAAATCCACCACTAAGATCTTTCTTATAAACAATGCTTACCCCAAGCGTCCCTAGTAACAAACTAGTTGGGTTGTTTTTCAAATGTGAATGCAACATCAAATCTCATCATATGAGAAGATGATACAACTGATAACTCCTTAAGTAGTTAGTAATCACACTTGATAATCGATGTATTTGTTTTTGTATACCAATAGTACCACACCGTGAAAGCTTGATAGATTCACCACTAGAATACATCATACCCATCGTAAAGTTCATACCTAGATAGTCTACACCTTTCTATCCATTACGTAACTATCATACATTACCAACGCATTTCAGTCTCCAGTCAAAATCGATATCACCCTTCAGTAGGTAAGGTCAATAGCAGAAGCTACATAACCCGTAACCCTTACCAAATAATTACAAGTACCGCAGTAGTAGACTTATAATAATGCTTGCTGATATACATCCACCCTATCAAACCACCATAGAAATTCTGATCTCGATTAGCACAAAATCATCCTCATCGCACACTATATAACTCATTCTTTCACGACAAACTTCACAGTCTGTAGTCTCCGAGGGCACAGTGCTCACAACATAGTCATTCCCCTAATTATACCATTCTCAATTGTAGAACCACTTCAAACATCGGATAGGCTAAACAAGCATCATTCTCGATGCTTAACCACTATCCAGAAATATGAGACGTTCATATAATCCTCCAAACCATTGTTTCTCTTCCTACACTATATCCTCAAAGTACATTATTGAACCATAGCCTTACTCACTCTTTTAAAATCATCGTGCATTATAAGTCTCACAATACACCCTTTCCATAAGTTTATTACTTCCACCTCCAAATTAAATCTAGACCACGTGATGATATTTTAACTACACGCATATAGAATTAGGCAAGAGTCACCACTATATGTGAGAGAACAGAGTGAGGTAATAGAAAATAGATCGGATCAAGGACGCACGATAAAGAATTAAAAGGTGAAGATATTTCCTAAAAGTCTCCATAGCCTCTTGAAGATAAGTACAGACGTCTCTGTACCGATCCTCAAGACTCTATTTAGACTCGGCTTGTATACACGTGAGACCTATGAACCTGGGCTCTGATACCATTTTGTCACGACCCAAATTTGGGTGTGATGGCACTCATCTCAACCCATCGATTCAAGTCAGCCTAAAACTCAACGGAAAGTAAATGCGGAAGTAATTGAGATAAAACAAGGTTTAACTTAGTAAAAAACAAATAAATAATCTCCAAAATCCCCCAAGACTGGTTGTCACGTATATAAGCCACTAATATATTACCGAAGTACGAAAGAAAATACAGTCACAATGTCTTTGTCTCTAGAGTAGGACTAAAACATAATAAAAGAGTAAGAGGTGTCCGCTAGATGGATGTAACAGCTATCTCAACACTAGAAATTGATAACCTCGGTTGTAGTGGAAAACAGTATAAGATCAAGCAGGTCCGGGCTCACAATCTACACAAGTGTGGAAGCAAGGGGTGAGTACCAAACAACACGGTACTCAGCAAGTGGATAGCTAAAACTAAGCAAAGCTTAATAGATACAAGTACTCCTGTCCTCCCAACCGAACCTCCTTAACTACAACCTGCATAAAATCAGTCCAACTCTACACTTGTACAATAACAACAGTAATACAGTCTACAAATACTCATCAATAGTCTCGTCAATGAATCATACCAAGTCAAGTTCAGCATACAGAGCAATATGAGGGTAAACACAAAGTCACAAATATCAGAAAGGTGCAATGCAGTGCAATGAAATGATGCATGTCTGTCCTATCGGTACACATCCGCTGAATCACAGTCCAAATCCCATGGGGGACATTTCTGTCCATGTAACCTGCCACGGAGCGTGTGGCCCGTCCCCTCAATACATATATCTCGCCACGGAGCGTGTGGCCTGACCCTTTTATTTCATAATACCTGCCACGGAGCGTGTGGCCCGACCCCTTTGTTTCATAATACCTGCCACGGAGCGTGTGGCCCGACCCCTTTTATTTCATATCATTTTCAATCTCAACACAATATGTCAGAACCAATGCAATCAATTCATGTTCATATAATTCACGATAATAATATGACAACAACCATAATTTTTCCTATCTCACATCAACATAGTCATTTCACATGTCCAAAATAAATCCACAATCATAACATATCAATTCCACCAATACATGTCATTAGATCACCATTTTCTACCCCTCATCTCCATTTTTAAGGTCAATCATATAGTCAATAATCCAGTCTAATTCTCATTACTTCCTAATACCCATAACACAGAAATACAAGCATCTCTAAGCTTAATCTGAGGTTTAGAAATTCACTTGCCTTAATTAATCAAGTAGTCACTCTGGGACTTGAGCCTTCCCTTTTTGTTGGGCCTCCAAATCAACGTAATCTAGTCAAATGAATAATCATAATAAGATTTTCGAAACTAACAACACTCTTATTATCATATGTCTAGCCTAGACCCAAAAACTCACACAAATCTATAATCACATTCCTAATCTTGATGCCACTTAAGATGTCAACTCCCATATTTTCTGAATTTCAAGCCTAGGGTTAGGATCTAATTTGCCCAATATAATAAATTTAATGGAATTCATAAAATATAATATACCTAATATTTAATTATCTATCTCAATATATCAAAATTCCGAAACTAACTCATTCTATGTTATTGAAGTCAAATATGAAATTTTCTTTTTGATTATGTTCACTCATGATAAAATAAACTCACATGTCAAATTTCAGCTAAAATGGATCGTTATTCGACCCTCCAAATCAAGATTTTATGTGAAGAACCCTAGGATCATATTTTCTTATTTCAACATTATTTCTCCACCAATATACCCTAAAAATATGTTCATAATCACATGAAAATTTAATGGAAAGGATGAGAATAATTACCTTGACGCTTTCGAATGAAAATTCCTATTTTTCTCTTCTCCTTTATTTTTCTTTTTCCCTTTCTTTTCTTTCTTCCTCCGTATTTTTTTTTCTCCGGTGTTCGTCGCTCGTCGCTGTTCTTTCTTGATTGTTACATCTGATGGCATTAAGCCATCAGATTATATGTATATAATTTATTTATTTTTCTCTTTTCTTTTTTTTTCCTTTTTCAAACTAATTATGTATTAAAATTTACAAACCCTACTAACCTATTTTAATAAATATAAGAAAAGTGGTATATGGTATTAAATAAATTAACACTTTAGCCCATTAATTAAATTAATTTTCTTAAATTATCCCTCAACTAATTAACCAAAATTACCGAATAGTCCAAATAACCCATTAAAATTTTGCGGGAAGGGTCTCGTATGAAAGGAGGAGGACTCATTCTCAAAATGACCTAATGGGTCATTACAATCAGACTTTACTGTTAAAGGTTATGTTGATTCAGATTATGTAGGTGATCTTGATAAAAGCAAGTCCACCACAAGTTATGTGTTTATTCTTGCTGGAGGAGCTATAAGCTGGATTTCAAAACTGCAGTCTATCGTTGCTACATCTACGACGGAAGCAGAATATGTAGCATCTACACAAGCTAGCAAAGAGGAAATATAGATGCAGATGTTACTGGAGGAGCTGAGGCACAAACAAGAGAAGGTTGCTCTGTTTTGTGAAAGTCAGAGCGCTTTGCATCTTGCAAATAATCCGGCATTTCATTCAAAGACAAAGCACATACGAGTTCAGTATCACTTTGTTCGTGAGAAGGTGGAAGAAGGCAGTGTAGATATTCAGAAAATTCACACTAATGACAACCTAGCAAATATGTTTACGAAGCCGATCAACAGTAACAAGTTTATATGGTGTCGATCTTCTATTGACCTAGTAGAAACATAACATTGCAGTAATTGGGTAAAAAGGATGGTATGAAGACTTAATTGATTCTCAATTAAATCTTCAAGCGGGAGAATGCAAGAAAGTCAAAAAGGGAGGTGCACATGCACCGTCCAAGAAGAAAACGCATATTTTACGCGTTTCAAAAGTTGTTTCCTCCTTTAGCAACTTTTGACAAGAAAACGCGTATTTTACACGAAAATGCGTATTTTACACATTTCTAATTTTCTATAAATAGAGGATCTCTTGCCCTCATTTAGATCATCCCACAAAAATACAATCCAAAAGAGTAAGAACACAAAGAGAGTTATACACCAAGATAAATATCGTAGTCTTGAGTTTCCTCTTTAGTGAGTTATTCCTTTTACACTGGTTGGACCATAGATCACTTGAAATTCTGGGATGAAGAAGTAAATGAGAATTCAATGCATAAACGACAAGTTTGAGTAGAATTTAACCTTCATGAAGCTACCAAAACCAGGTGAAGTTCTGAATATAAGAAAACAAATTGCAGTAATGCCAGCAGCCAAGAGCAGTTTCCTAGTAATGTTGTTCCTTCTCTTGGACACCACCAATAAATCCATGCCTGAAAAGAATAAACGCGTAAGCGCCAGCATTCCTCGAGTATTTTTTCACTTCAAACTTTATGATTTTAAGCTGAAAAATTGGAGTGATTCAGTTTATATCCATTTCAATCATACTATAAATGATAGTTCTTCCACATTAAACTAAAACTATTTATGAAAATAGTGGTTTATGACAATGTAGATGTATCATTTTGAAGCTATTAAATCTGTACTAGTACTTTAAATTTCAAATTATTGCATTTAAGGCAAACTAAATGGGAGGATGTGGAGGTCGCAGATTAGGATATAAGGATAGAGGGTAATGGAGTGTTGTTTGTCCTAGTGATATCCTTATTCTTATAGTGTATTGATTTTGATTTTCTTTATGATATGTGTTTATTGTACTTCAGGTATCGCACTGTTGTCTTCTTCTTCTTTTGACTATCTGCTATGTTTTCTTCACTGTCGTTTTTTTCCACTTCTATATCTACTTTGACTTGATGTACTTTTCTAGTAAGGTGTGTGCGCACACTCCACTATTCCCCGACCCTACTTGAGAATTTCACTAGAAATGTTGTTGTAAGGAAAAATAGGTTTATAGAACCCAAAGGCTATTAAAACAAGGGGAAAACTAGTTTTATAGAACCCAAAGGCTATTAAAACTAAGGGAAAAGGCTTCGTAGCAAATTTTCTCGTATTTGCTCTTGACCCGCTATCATCCAACCTGAGGTATAATGGAGGATAATTTTAAACCATAGTCAAAAGTAGAGGCGTAACTTTTGGACCTTTTATCCACATGGTCTACAACTAGTCCTCAGTTAGAGTCAAGAGCAAATACGAGACGAATTGCTAATGATAACCCTATGAATAATGCCAAATTATAACGAAGGATAAAATTAAGAAATATTCATAAAAGAATAAATTTAACCTTTTTCCTAAAATTAACCAAAAAGGCTCAAAAGATTGACTTTAAATAAACCAAAAAAGATATAAGGAGAGAATTCACTTACTTTTTTCACTAGAAAAGAAATTCTATTACTCAAAGCAATTGCTTTCCTATTGCAAAAGGACTAGTTGGGAAGCAAAAATCACACTTGCAAAACTTCTCTCCTCTGCACCAAGAGAAACAAGGTAAATACTTATTCCGACTCGATGTTTATATCAAACTAAGTAATTTAACCTTAGTGGTAAGAAATTAAAGTGAGAATATATATCACCTAACTATAATTAAAAATAAATAAATGTATGTATGACAAACACTTATCTTGCATTTATTAATCTGGTGCAAACATCGAGTATGAGTAAGTTTTATGTAGAGTACTCCCTCTACCGTAATTTACGCGATGCATATTAATTAGGCACACATTTTAAGAAAGAAAGAGCAATCTTTAAAATTTATGGTCTAAAATAAACTAGAGATATTTGTGTAGATGTAAATATCTCATTAGGAATAAAATGAGAAATTTTGAAGTTAAAGTGTTTGTTTCTAAATAGAGAAAGATATTTTTTTTTTAAAGACTAAAAAAGAAAATGCATCATATAAATTAGGAAGGAAGGAATATAAGGAGAGTAGGTGCAAATGCACCCCTGTACTTGACTTAAGCTATATATATATATAATTAATTTATAAATAAAAAATTGTACCTACTACCACATATTAGTATGAGAATGACTATATAGCAAAAATAATTTTAGCATTCACTAAATTATAATTTTCTACTATTTCTATGTAATTTTTATATAGCAGTCAAAAGTGGTTGGGAGCCATCAGGTCTCAGGATCAAATTCCAGTGAAAATAAAAAAAATACTAGATGATTCTTTTCATCTGTCCTAACCTTGATGGACAAAGTTAACTGATATAATCGAGATGCACGAAAGTTGACCCTGAACACGACGGTCATAAAAGAAATATACTAAAATCCAATCATTTATAAGCTGATTAAACATCAGAAAAATCCATATGAAACTAAAACATTAATATATAAAATCAACAAAAACAAGAAAAAATAAATGAAAGAAGGCCAAATGATCCAATAACTTAAAGAGAGAACAAAGAACCTTATTTACCAGAGTCTCTTCTGTAAGATGAAATGCAAAAAAAAAAGAAGGGGGAAAAAAAGATACAACAAGAGAAGTGATTCAACAAATTTTATAAATATAAATTAAACAAAGCAAGAAAAGAAAAAAAAAGATGAATAAATGGTGCAAAAATAGATCTAAGGCCTCAAAATAAGGGAATATTAATTATTTTACAACTTTGAATTGTCATAATGAAGTCCTGGTCTTCTGGAAATTAAAGTGTTTTATGACTATTATCTTTATTACAGTTAACATTAAATAAGGGAGGTATTATTGGTATATTGTTCATTGAACTTATTTTATTATTTTTTACTTAATAAGATATGTATTTACAATTAACTCAATTTTTTTATACTTAATTATGTTTGAGATTTGAATGCCTTAAATTTTGCTTTTTTTTTGGTATAACGATTTTAAAGGCAACCCTACATTGATTAAGCTCACACAAATTGTGAACAACAACGATGCAACTAATGATCGAGTAGATAAGTCGCATAGCGATAGCCAATTAGATCATGAAGGGACGTATGATGATCAATCATTCGATGATAATGATGTCGATTTTGATGGAGACGGTAGAGTCGGTTATCATTCTAATGTGATTTCATAGTTGGATTATATTATATGCAATTAGGTATGCTATTTCCAAGATAAAAGTTTGATGATTCGTTTTAGAGAGATTTCAAGTGATACGTGGAAGCAGGTAAAATGATTTAGGAACACACATGTTTCATAGATGATTACAAGGAGGATCATTTCAAATTGAACAACAACATGATTGTTATTGTGTTGATCAACGTACACATGAGGAGGTTCGCATTATTTTGAAATGGATGTACAAGTTTTGTCCTCACCTTTCACTAGCCCCCTCGACGTCGTCTACCACTTGCCTTATCCCTAGATACAGCTTGCCTTAAACGACGTCGAATAGGAACAATAGGCGGTTCCTCATATTCAGTTGGTGGTGTATAGTCTGGAGCAAAGCTCAACCTCGTCCCTAAGGAAGCAGCAGTCATAGACTCCACTGAAATGCGGCTGAACTTCTCTGCTAAAGCCTTCTCAGCATCAATCGCGGTAGGATCATTCACAACACTGAGAGCCAATGTATACGACTTTTGATGTCCTCGAGCCTAAAACAAAATCAAAAGATAATCGTAGTCTAAGACATGTATAAAGTATCAAGTAAGTACTAAAATGATGTTTAGTAAATAGTACATACCAATGCCTCATGTCTACCTGCCATGTGCTGATATCCTCTATCCACATCATGAGTTGGATTTCCTATAAAAATCCGCGAGTGACGTTGATACCAATCAAAGTACTCTGATTGTGGCCTCGAACTCGAAGCTTCAATCAATAGCTCAGCACGAATTATGTTATCTTGGCGATGTGCCCAGAAAGCAGCCATAAACTCAAAATAATGTATATCTTCTTGTGTTACCCTAAATCGCTTGTCACGTTTGAAATGAAGGTGGTTAAATGTAGTGCATGGTCCAGGAATATGTTGCCTCCTACCAAACTGTCTTAGGACACGATCCACCATGTGCCACTCACGATAGATCCCACAAATTAAAGGCGCTTGTGCCATCCAAACATCTCGGCCACGCCTACACCACTCGGGGAGCCCATTAATGATTGTCTCTGAATAAGGCTCCCAAACAAACTATAACCAAAAATCGTAAACATTAAATAAATTAAACAAAATCTACATCTCTATCACGAATAAAGCAAATAGCAAACACAATTACGATTAATTTACCTGACCATCAGTTAGGTTGTCCAATACATCCCTGCAGATGGCAAGCACACATCGCACCTCATTTTGGCGAACTCTACAACGAGTCCACTTCCGTGCAAGTGCTGTAGGTGGCTCAGGTAGAGGCAAGGGGACACCTGGCATATGTACTACTTTTGGAGGACGCGATGATGGCTGCATTGGGATAAGTCGCTCCCAAGCCCAGACCTACATTGAAGAAAAATTTAAAAATATAACTATCAAATTGAATAAGAGAGGGAAATAAAACGACATAATTGTAAAAGTCACATACCTGCACCAAAGACAGAAATCCACATACATTGCTAGACTCGGACATTGAAGCACGACATAGACAATTGTACAAGTACGATAATGCAGATGCTCCCCAAGCTTGTGTTCCCATTTTGCTAAGGTCACGCATGTCAAGTAGATAGTCTAAATTAAGTTTACAACCAGACTTATCAGGGAATATTGTGCCACCACACAACCATAATAGGTACAACCTAACTCTCTCCTGCACATTAACCTCGGTGGACTGGTCTGTAATAGCATCTAACTCGTCCATATACGCAGCTAAACTACCTACATACAACCTGCTAACACCAGCAAAGCAATTCTCATCAGGTGTCCAACCAGTAAGCTCGCGGATCAACTGTTGCCACCCTTGAACAGAGATATCTCTAGCACCAGTTTGAAACAAAGGGTCACCATCTACGCACATGCCAAACATGACCTCGACATCCTGTAATGTGATTGTTGCCTCACCTGTACGCATGTGAAAAGTATGTGTCTCTGGGCGCCATCTCTCAATAAGTGCAGTAATGACTCCCCAGTCATATGGAACACATCCTACCTCTACGACTCCCCTAAATCCACATTTACCAAAATAGTCAAGAATGCGGGGATGCAAAGGATGATTCTTCAAATGTTGCCAAAATTCGTGATCAGCACGACGTGGATGTAGACACGCTTCCTCTCCTGTCAAGGTCCCATTCCACACACTTTGCGATCGATGTTTCTCCTGCAACGTTAGCACATCGTACACTTCTGGACCCGGATGTAAAGTCATCTGTGGAGGATCCATACCTATAAATAAACAAAATCTCGTGTAACTTATATGTTATTGTATTTAGACTTAGAATTTTAACAAGGACTCTTATACCCGATAATTAATTAATGGGAAAACTACACAAATTGAACTCATTATGCAAAGTATTTATCTAAATTACATCCAACCCAAACTATTTATCTGAGTTGGACCCACGGCCCAAACTATTTACCCGTGTGCTACCTTGTTCTATTCACTGAACTACTGCTTCTTCATCCTTGATACCATCGGAGTATATATATATGATTTGATGATATATATATACTTTGATGGTATCAAGCAGTAATTGAGTAGTTTTTTCACTGACACTGTTTATTATATATATACATATCAATGAGTAACTGAATAGTGTTTTCTACTTCTTTTTTATATCCTCAGATTATATATATAATCCGATGGTATCAAGCAATAAACGCGAATTAACAGTTAAAAATGGGAGGGTATGAAAGTAAGGGATAATTATTTGTAAATAGTTTCACTTTTGGGGATACAAGTGTTCTTTTTCCCGTAGAACAATTACTGATTATATATTGTTTTTGGACTAATTACTAAATTTCACCTAAGCTTTAAAAACATTTCCCAACATAGAAGCAAGTTAATAATTCCTTAAAAATTTAAACTAATAATTACAAACTAGTAATTCTAAAATAAAAAAATCTAATAACTCAATTGATTGACTATCTAAAAATTTTACCTTTTTAGTAAAGGTTCGATTCCTAGTAATCTCCCCTTCCGCTACTTCCATTAATAAAGCTATAACTCACCAGTATGAATTTAAAACTAAAAGACCAAGCTAAAATGGACTCAGAATTTTGAAAAAATTATACACTAATAAAATTAAAATAAACAAAATAAAACATTTTTTTTCTTTTTCCAAAAATACCCTTAGGGAAGCAGCCTCAACTTAAGAGAAGATATATAATTTTTTTTTAAAAAAAAGGTAATCCTAAAGCAGAAGCTAGGACCAAACATTTCAACCAAAAATTTAGCACAACCATGAAAAAAAAAATCTACAAAAATCAGATATCATAGATCTACCCAAACTAACCAATATTATATGAGTAAAAATATTAATAATAACTCGAGTTAGCAAAAATACCTCAAAATTCGATTTTATTCCGTATAAAGCTTGAATTTTGAACTGAATTATTTTGCTGTGTTGAAGAAACCACAAACGTAGGGACGAACAAATTTTAAACCCCCCAAAAAAAGAATGGTTTTAGTCTTTTAGAGAGGTTTACTGATGGTGGATGAGGAAGATGAAAGTTGGGGGAGATTTATTTTTTTCAGAAAGTTATTAAGGGCAAGTCGCAAGGGAAGATGCGACTTGCCGAAAGGCTGCCTGTGTCTGCTTTTATTATGCCACGGAGTCGTTACTTTATTATTTTCTTCTCATTTTTTTTATTATTTAATAATTATATTCTCTCCTTTATTCTATTTTTTTTATAGTAATTCTATAATGTACCCTACTTTACTTATAGATTTATCACTTAAATTGTACATGAGTAATATTATATATGTAATGATGGAGAACGATACAATTTATTCAAACCTTGATTTTATTAAGACTATACAGTACAATACAATATGCTACATTATGAAACAATAAAGAACAACCATCCAAACAGAGTGCTGGGTCGATTATTAGTCGGTTTGATTCGATTTTGTTATTATCGATTTTCTGTTTCTGTTTCTACATACTGATAAGATATTCGTTATTGATTTCTGATTAATTGATTTTGGATTTCGATTGAACCAATAAAAAAATATTTATCTATCAGTTTTGGATTTGCTATTTCTTACAAATAGTTGAAGGGTAGTATTGAGAAAGTATCACATCTGAGATGGCAAAAGTTTTGAGTCAAATGTAAAGCTTTTTTCAGCCACCATATAGCATTGCTGATCTATACAGTAGTTCTAATATTCAAAGCAAAAGGCCATGTTTGTTACATGCTTTGTACCATACAATAGACATGAACTGCTAAGCAACAAAACATTACACAGAAACTATGCTCTAACATACATAAACTATCGACTTCGATTGGCTGGGGAAAATATCAGCACTTGCATCAAACAAAACATGTCGTTATACAACTGAACCAGCACTGGTATGGACATTCAGTCGCATACAGTGACGAGTGATTATAACACAGAATACACAGCCCTTTTCATCATATTGTGACGACTGAAGAAGACAACATATACCTACAGTTCATCCAACATGCTAACACTGGTAAAAGCTATAATGTCAGTGGCATACCTGAACCATTGCAGGGTATGACAAATTTCAAACAATATGGGGAAATGTTACAGTAAAATAATAGTCGATGAACAAGAGCGTGTAATTACTATTACAGTTTTCAACAATGTTAAGTTTCAAGTCTAGCAAATGTATCCTACCAAACCTGCAGAGTTGAACCGTTACATCCTATGAGCCAACGACGTCACTTCAGGTGAACACCTTCTTCCTCGAAAAAGAGAGGGGAGATAGCCAAGTCGGAGTGCTCCCTAAACTCCACATAAATGGCCTGTACATCCTATCTTTCCAGCTTTAATCCAAGTTTACAGAAAGAGCATTAAAAAATAAGCTCTTTGGATGAGAAATACTAAAAGGAACGAACAATAACCCTGTCACTTTCTAACATTATACACAGTTACGTAAGATGAGACTTGTCACAAACGAGAAAGGAAAAAAGGGAAAGAACCAAACTTTTACTTCAAAAAAAGATGAAGTAAAGTTGAAAGGAAAGGAAGGAGAAAGAAGCATGGTAAGAAAAGGTAGGGAGACGGGAAAAAGAAACACAAGTAGGAAGAGGAAGAAGAGCTTTAGGCATTAAAACGACGCCCCACATACCCTTGCTTCTAGCCTTCAACATTTCTACTGGCATGGAGGTAGAGCACAACATTGTGTTCTGAAAAAGGTAGCCAGATGGTGATCTTGAGAACTATATGCAATCATGGCATCTTAGCATCTCCACTAACAACTTACAGATTCAGGATTTATTTGTCCACTGCTTTCACCATGAGCATTGAATCCAGTTACAGGCATAGACCTCTGAGCAAAATTCAACAACAGCTTCCTTTGATGCTCATTTGTGTGGGGGAGACTAGCACGTAAGAGTTCGACAGGCATTTCTCTGCTTACAGCTCTTGCAGCTTCTGAACCAATCAGTTCTGTGTTTGACTGGGTCGGTGAAACGATCGATTGCATTATAGAGTCATACTTACTCAAACAATACTTAGTAAGTAAACCAAAAAAGGCATCAAAAGACGCCTGCCAAAGGGCAGGATTAGGCATGCTGAAGTTGATAACAGCCTGAGGATCAGTCAAGCGATAAGTTGCCCTTTCAAGAACAGATTTAAGAATAAAAGAGGCTCCATCTCCAGCAGGGCTGCCAAGAGGGCGAAGAGGTGGCTGCTCTGAGGAACAAACAACAGCAGCTAGACAAGCACTAAGCAAATTAAGGTCCATGCCAGTTGTACATGCAGAGACTGTTTTTGCAAGAGTAGTGATCGTCTCAGCATCTCCTAGATCAGGTGGAAGGCCGCCAAACAAAAATCTTAAATGGCGAAAAATTGCCATGCAAACTATTCTTGCAAGCTCACCACCAGGTACAAGAAGCTGAAGATATCTTGAAATGAGTTTCCGGCCTTTTGGAAGAGACACCAACCATAAGAACACAATGTCGTCTTTAGGGGTCAGCCCAACTGAACTGCCACTTTTTCCAAGTGGGTCAACAAGCTGAAGTGAGGCAGCCATGCCTTCCAACAGAATCTGTCGCTTCCGCCTCAGCTGAACACCACCATCTTGCGGCTGACTAAACTGAAGTAGCCTATCGATGTCATCAACCTCAAGGAGAAGATAGAAACCATCCTCTATTGTGATTCTAGCAGCAAGCATTGGTTCCTGCTCCAATGGTTTCTCAGACATTTTCTGATCACCACTGCCATTACATACAAATCCTGGTGGATCATATTCAAGAAGAGGACGAGGCCTGCGGATGGAAGAAAATGAAATCTGCCCCTTAGCATCAACATGGAGGTGAGGCTGTGCGTCTGTACTATTACGTGATCGTGAAGGTTGCTCCTTGTTAGGACAAAAACGATGTTTTGACCTCGATTCAGCTGCTTTCTTTGCAAGTCGAGCTTGGTAATAATAGTCGTCCGCATATGGATCATTGCCATGTGTTGCAGGATGCTGCATTTTCAGGATGCTCTCTATTTCATCACCAGTCATGCACTTAGATCTGAACTTGGGAACATTACTGTCACTTGTTTGGCTACCACCTTCAGATCCCAGTTTAGAAAAGCGCACATTCTGTCTACCTTTATGTGATGACTTAGATTTTGAATCTCTAAAATCAGTCAATCCATGCTTACCCAGATGGGCAGGAGAAGGAAAGGAATTAAACTGGGAAGGCAGTGCAGAAAAATGAGCTAAAGATGGTTGAACTGAATGATGCAATCTTTGCTGCTGCAGTTGCCGGGCAGACATTAACAGAGGGGACAGTAAACCATTCTGAGGAAATTGATTTGGAGAAATACTATCTAATAGTCTAGAATGATCCCCAAGGCTAAGACTCACATGACCAGTCCAGTGGTTTTGCAGCCGGGTATCGAGACAAAGACCGGGAGGTGTCCATTGCGGCATGTTTCCACCATAATGGAGTCCATGAGACAAGCCTGCTAAATGGATATTAGGATTTGACAAATTGGATAGATTGGCATTTGGATAGGGAGACTGAGGTCCAGCAGCAAGAGATGGCATGCTTTGATGATGGGATAGGCTGTATGGTGAGGCTTGTTGAGATCTGCCACCCGGAGGAGGGAGAGAAGTGAAAGATGACTTTGGCAATAAAATGGGTTCGCTTGAGAAGCGCTGAAGTTGTTGTGGTTGCTCAGGATATGAGGATGTTCTATACAACGGTTTTGACTCTGACAGATGCACAGGAGAGAAATGAGGCTGTGAAGACCATCTTTTGCTATCCTGGTAGCATTCAGTGTCAGACAAATGCTGATCAAAACAATCAGGAAAATCAGTTTCCTTTGCCCATTCAGCTGCCGATGAACCTGCAAACAACTTCTGTCAATCAAAGCGAGCTACATGGAAACTTATCATTGGAATGACAATCATTAACTATAGATCTAATCTGGCAGATGTTACAAAGGCAAATCCTGTAATAAAGACGAAAGATGGGTAAGGAGATGATTTCAGCACAAGTCAAATAACTTTTTGTATTCTCCCACTAAATTCTCAACACAACCATTTGATAAAAAACAAAGCAGAGGCATAAACCACATGTCACACACATATGCAGAGAAAAGGAGTACAAATGTGTAGATGTCCCAAACTTAGATCCTCTCACATTTAGTTATACACAAGTCGCCAATGTAAACTAACATGCAAGACAAATAAATGAATAAGAAAAGCAAGACAAGAAAAAAAGAGAGAGACTTTAGAGACCAAGAAGAAAGAGAAACTTTATGGTATTTTTCAGAAATTTACAGAACTTGGACTAGTGGCCCAATATGCAGGAGCAGATAGTGTTAGGGGGATATGATTCCTATTACAAAGTAGCATCAGATACAATAAACAAGAAAATAGTGAATTTCATCCAGCCAATAGTCCAAAGAGATTTTTTCAACAAAAACTAGTGATATCAGATACTGACACAAAGACGAATCCACATGTGCACTTACTTTCCCTCGAAAACGATCCTGATCCACGATCACCAATAATTCCTGGATGCCGAGGTCCTGCGACATTTCTGTTCAACTGAAGAAATGAAAAAAAATTATGTAAGCTTTAAAAAAAAATGTTAGGTCACACCATCAAGACCATCATAACATACTCGACTTTGCAATGTGCAGAAAAGATCGGAAGGTAAGACACACGGCATGCAAAACCAGGATTTTTAAACTTTAAGATAGTAATGATCAAATCAAGTACTTTTGAGATATCCTTTCACTTTAGTTACATTCAGAGTACAAGAGACTAAGTAAAATCAGAAAAAGAAAATTATTAGTTGCAAGTTTGTTTATTCTTAAAAAGCTCCTATTCCCCTACACCTCAAGTTCAACATTTTGCAACCATCAATTCATTAGCCCCTTCAAAGACAGGAAACTAATCAGATCGATAGCACAGAATAGTTTCACATTTCTCTATAGAGAAGATGCTACGATAAAACTTACAAGCCACAGCTCCAACACCCTTACTAGTTAGTAGTAAGATGTTAAGCTTGTAAGCAAGTTATAAAGGATAAAATAATCCCACATTTTATCCTGGATTGTTATCCTTATCCTTGATACCAAACAACCCCTTGGACATCGACAAACTACATTTAAGCAAAATTAACCAGATTTCTGTTTAGAATTAAGAAGAGATAAAAGAAAATAGCATAACCAGGTATTATATTGAACACCCCCAATTAAAAAGGGTACACTGTGATCAAACCTTTGAAAACGTAGTTGCCAGATCATCTATGTCAGATAAAGACCCCAAAGCTGATCCCTGAAAATAAAGCAGTCTATTAGTATAGGCAGCAAAAGAAGTATAACTACAAAGAAGTACAATACATCAAGAGTTTATCAAAGTAATAAAAAATATAGCATGCTCAAATCACCCAAGGCACAAATTCACGAGATGGCACCGAAAAATTTTAGGGATCAGACATTAGCTAAATGCAACTTAATGAGAGTGATACAAAACTCTTGCGCCAGAAGAATAGAAAGTGGGTCAAAAGAAAAAAATAAGTACTCCAAATATAAAACTATTTAATTGGCAATGAAACAGCAGACCCTCCAGTTATAACAAGATAAACATATTGATAAATTTCCAAAACCAAATCAATAAAATGGAAACTTGCACTCTTTCCCCTCAAGTTAGAGCTAAACGGCAATCTTAAAACTTTTACTAGCACTAGACATATTCAGCCTAAATTTTAATGAACAAGGAAATTTTGCACCTCGTGGGTACTGCAAACCTAATCAGAGTGAAGTTGAAAATCCATGCCTTCTGCCACCCTTTGCTGTTTTCCTAGCTACCACTTCTCCAAACCAGCACAAACCTTAATTGCAGCTCGGAAGCTTGGACCAAAATTTGCATACCACCATCCTAACCCTCCCAATGACCTCTTAGATCAATGGTGAAAGGAAGGAATGTACTGGACTCGTGATTGTAGAGTACATGGCAATGGTTTCAGGACCCTTAGGTGACAAAGCAAGAAAAGAACAGGGCAGAGGACAGCGGAATGATAAAATTTTCATTCTCTCTTTTTATTGATTCACCAGTAGGAAACTAAAGAAGCTCATCTCACATAAAATTGGAAGTATAATGCATTGAGCACAAAAGTAAACAAGAAACAAGCATTGGAAAATGAAGTAGCAAAACCTAGGACCAATTTATGCTAATTTTCTCCTGAGGCAATATATGTACGATATCAATGTTTCAGTGCCATAGATGGTAAAAAAAACCTTCATAATATGAGCACTCGTAATTAGTCAGACTAAAGAAAAAAATGAGTTTAACTCTAGTATTTTCAGTAATAGAATGTGTAGATGCCAAGTTCATTTATTTCCTTTTTTCTCTTTATATAAAAATAAAGAACGAGAGTTAACAAAAGAATGTACCTCATCTTTTCCAAACAAATGGTACTCATGTGTATCCTCATCACCAAATCCACCATCCACCACAGGAACACAATTGATTCCTTCTTCCTCTAGACCACCCAATTCAACTTCCTCTCCTATATCTCGTCCGAAAAATGCATACTGTGATGCATCAAAGAGAGCACTATCTGCATAACCAAACGAAAAAATCAAAATTAATCTACCGTTTCCACATCCAAAAACAAGCATGAATTTTCTGTTAACAGTAATACAGGAAAACTGTAAAGAAAATGGACCATGGACCTAACTCAACCCTAAAAGCTAGCTCAAGAGTTGAGGATTGCCCAAGCCATCCCTTCACTGACCAATGTGGGACTCTTCAACAGAAACCCGAATAGAATCAAACAGTAAATCGAATGAAATTCAGCAAGAGCATCCAGCCAGAAAAGAAAAAAAACAAGCGAACAATAGCAACTATGCCTTAACCTCAAACTAATCGGTTTGCTATATGAATCTTCTTTATGCATTCAGCTCATTCCCACAAAATTCAACCAAAAGACACACAATTTAAGAATGAACTAGTTGGGTCTCTATATGAATCCTCCATATATATAACCTCTATCTTATCCCATTTACAAAAAACAAAAACCCGACTTAAGAAATGAACTAGCTGAAACCCAGATAGAATAAAACAGTAACTCAAACAAAATTCAAGCAGAAGCATAATTAAGCCAAAAACAACAACAACAATAGCAACTACGCCTTAATCTCAAGCTAATCGAATTGCTATATGAATCTCCTATATGCATTCAGTTCATTCCCACAAACTTCAACCCAAATCGAACAAAAAACCACAATTCAAGAATGAAAATTGGATTTATTTTTTAAAAAATTAAAAAAAAAACCAGCTGAATCATCTTTAAGAAAAACCCATTTAAGAAGGGAAAATTTGCAGTGAGCTGACCTGAGATGGAGCTCGATGAGTTAGACAAGTCCATGAAATCTTTGCAATCGGATCTCTCCATAATAATTTACAAAAAAATCACACAAAACAAATTGGCAAAAAAAACACCATGTATTCACCTATGGAGAAGGAGAAAAATCGAATCTTCCACCCCAAAAAGAAAACTCACCTCTTCGCTATAAAAAGAGAGAGAAAAAAACAGAGGTTTTTAGGGGTTTCAAAGAAATAGAGAGAGAAAGAGAGACAATAGCGTGAATATGAATATTACGTGTTTGGTTAAATGCGTGTGTAAAAGTCAGGGAAGAAAGAGACGGGAGACTTCCTTTTTGTTTCACCGAAGGTGAAAGAATAAAAAAAAAATTGCAAATCCCCGGTCACTATTATTTTTGGTGCGTATTGGATAAATTATTCGTGTATAATAGCTTACAAATTATATAAAAAAGATGTATGTCGTACTAGGTAAATTGAGAAGAATTTGACAAATAAATTGATCCATGACCTCCTTTATAAAATACGACCTACTATTCAGATATTTTTATGGGTGATAATATTAATCTCTTTATATATTTTTTTACTTAAACATAATACGTGATTAATTAAGCAGTGAAATGATTAGTAGGTAAATTTGTGAGGATTCACAAGTAAATCAATTAACAATGCGCATCTCAATTAATTGAACGTTATAGGCCCTTAGCTCAAGTGATTGCTTCGTTTACTATGCTTACAATTTTCATCATATTATGCGCTCCCAAAAAGACGCCCCCCCCCCACTCTCAAAAAGATAAAAAAAATTATCTTTTTAAAAAAAATAAATTATTTGAAAGTTAGATTTGAAGTCGGGTGTGGTCGGATTTCGGTGCGAAAGTCGGGATCGAATCTAAATTTGGAAGTCAAATCTTTGATTGAAAGTCGAGTTGGATCCCAAATCAAAGGTCGGGATCGGATCCCGAGTCAATTACTAGGGTTGATTTTCATGTCATAAACTATTTTCCTAAAAATAGTTTCTACTCTCTAGCAAAAAATAAAAGATATTTTCTAAAATATATTTTCATTCACTAACCAAACAATAGAAAATATTTTTCGAAAAATATTTGTCACTCACCAAACAAACATAAAAAAATAAGTTAGAAACCAACTTGTTTTCCAAGAAAACATTTTCTAGAAAGACAAACATTTTCCTTCCTACCAAACACACCCTTAAAGTAAATTCTCCAACATTGCTTATAAATCCACACTCATGCTTCACTATTCTTTAATTTAGCAACTAATTGGCAAATGCTATATTCTAGTGTTTGAAAGTAGCAAACATTTTAATTGAATTTAATATGAATAAATTGTTGGTAATTTCTATTTTATGGACTCAAATATTAATATATTTGTACATAGATATGTTGGCATTTAAAGGAGTCCAGTTTATAATCTAATAAAGTATTAAAATATTTGGGCCTAAAAATTAAATATTTATTAATATTGGGGTTAATTTAATAGACTTATTATCCTTTTTCTTATGTTTAATGGAGACTTATTAAAAAGATACATTTCCTGAAAAGACACTTCAGAATCCTTAAAGGAGTTAGTCTCTAATCCAAATGACAACGTTGCTTTTCTCTTTCCCTCCATCTAAGAAACAAAATACAGTAAAAGCAATTTTCAAGATTTAGAAGATCAAGTTAAGATCTTCAATAAAGTTATTGCCTTGGAACCTTTTCATTCTTAAGGATTAATATTTCTGTCTAGTAATTTACTTGTAATCTTTGGATAAATTCTATAAAGTTTTCAAACATAAATAGCAATAAACAAGAAATGGTTAACAAAAATAAGGATTGTATTTCTTAACTTTGAAAAGGTTCAAGTTACTTTAATTCCAAATAAAAAGATACAAAAGGGATGATTTTTCCAATCTTTAGCTTGAAGATAACTTTATTTGATCATGTCAAACACAAGTAGTTAATAATTATAATTATCGTACTTGTACATTGTACGTAAGCAAGAGAAAGTACTTCATAAATTAGTACCAAATGTTTATGTTAGCAATATAAATAACTTCCCTCCCATGCAAGAGTTTACTTAAAGGGCAAAAAGCTAACGACGTTAGTATGAAAAAATGTACACTCTCAATTGAAAAGATTACTCTCAACAATATTCAAATATTATCACGTGTTCATAGTTTAACGTTGTATTCGATGTTAATTGATGTCAGGTCGCAGGTCGTTATGAGTGTACTCCAACAAATTTGTGATCTGGGATTGATGGGAGAAAGTCCAAAGGAAGTGATATTGTTGGTCACTTGATCATGGAATAATTCGTGCTATACAAGATGCCACCGATCTAAGATACACCGATAGCTTCAAGATGTTGTCGGGTCATGACCAGAAACACCATCGCAGACTTAAATTTGATTAAGTCAATGCCATAAATGCATGCGCGTAAGTTGATCAAGACACAGGGGCGGATCTATTAAGGCCCGTGGGGGTGCCACGCCACCCACCCACAAGCTTTGACGGAAACTCTATGTATATATAGGTGTGTATAGATATAAGATACATATAAATAATAAACGTGTCATCCAAAGAACAAAAGTACGTTGTGATGCCAGTGGTAAAGGAGGGCAATGTTTGTGCCTTAGGTCGCGGAATTGAATCATGCTGGCACTTTTTTAATTAATTTTTTTTTAAAAAAACTACAGCAGCCAGACACGTTTTGTTTTCAACTACATGAACAAGTTTTTTTTTTAAAAAAATAAATTAAATTGTTGTTGCCTAATTATTAAGTATTAATCAATAATTATTTTTAACTTATTAATTTAACTTTTTGACTTTTCTTTTATTTGACTAAACATAAAGAAGAATCTTGTCCCTTTTCTCTTTCTCTTCAAACCCTCCTTCCCAATCGAAAGTTTTTTGTAATATTTAATAATATTATTGAAAGTTTTAATTTTGTTCACTTCATGATGTTAGTCGAATGTGGAGTATGAATTTATAGTATATGTAATACATAAATTTTCATTTTATTACTATTTATATTTTATTTTTCACTTAAAATGAAAAGATGAATAATTCAATTCAAACCTAAATATATTTAATTGATAAATCTACTTGGCACCCACAAACTCTAAATCCTTGATTGGCCTCTACCAAGACACCAATATTATCTCAAAAGACAAAAAGTTTGTGTCAATTATTTTCTTAATTTATTAGTAACAAGTACTACATTTTCTTTTATGTAATTTCCTTTGTTGCTCCCGCACATCATGGACAAAATCACATAGCAATCTTTGGTGTCAGATTAGAAGCACATGATGCATTAATATTGAGGCCAAATTGTTACTATTATATTATATATTATCAATATCACAGGAATTTTTGTGGTGTTTATTTATTAACGATGGGAAAATTAAATAATGCATTTGATGGAATACATTATTCTCTCTGTTTCATTATATATATGATGTAATTTGATTTGATATGAAGTTTAAAAAGAAAAAAATTGAAACTTTAGGTGTAAAATGAGTGACAGATGTTTGTATAACGATAAATCATTTTACTAAGGGTAAAATTGATATTTTAAAATTAAATTATTACTAAATATAGAAATTTATCGTTTTTAGGGACTGATTAAAAAAGAAAGTTATTCATATAAATTGGGACAAATGGAGTAATATATTGTGTTAGTTAGAGCCGATAAATTATAGCTCATATTTATAAAATTTGCTTATTTTATTTATATTTTAATGAATTAGATCACTTATATTTTAGTTAGGTAAAAATATGAGATTTAGTGATGATAAATGAACCGATTTAATTGAATCTTGACGAATTGAAAATGATTTTTCGTCTCTAACAACTAGCTAGTTGACTTACTTTGTTCAGTTTTGAATTTATTTAGATTGTAATTGAATTTCACCCGCAATAACGATAAAATAATTGAACTTACCTACTACAAAGGAAAACCTGCCATCATGGTGACCTTGTTATTAGTGGCGTCATGTAAATTCGTGGTCATCCAATTAAATTCGATATACTATTTGTATAATTTTTAAAATATATCTTAATGCTATTTGAAAACATTAGATCCCCATTGGTTAAAAGTTTGGTCTTAACTTTTTCAAGCCAAGAGATTGAATTCCACTTATCGTGAAAAAGTAATAATACACCAGTCGTCTTGAAATTCTAGATTCGTTTATGCATGTTACAGTGGGCTATGTTTTGATAAGTCAACCTTAATATTTATCTTAATGTGACAAAAATAGTTTAATGACTACTGTTATAATAGATAAAGTTAAATCACTTTACTATAACTGACTGTATATGTATATGATTGATGAATTTTGTAGTTCTCAGTGTCAATGATGATATACAGTTATTTCATGGAATCATATGATCTTGTGTCCATTTTATCTCATCTTCAATCTATTAAAAGTCAAATTTCTATCAAAAGACACTTGTTCTTTACAAGGATATTCAAAATCTAAGGAAGAAAGTTGAATATTTTCATCAAGTTTCAACAAGCCTGACTACAATGCTGAAGCTAGAAATTTCATTAAGTATTCGAAATATAATATACGCATATGACTTATTTAGGCAATAATTATTCAGCGAAAGGTGTTCAAGCTCCGCCCTTGCATCAATGATGTGGAAGGACAATTTTTTTTTTACCAAGTTAGCATTCAATATACACAAGCTCATTTATATCAACCATATCGTATGAAGCATATATTATTTTCTTTTTTGGTATAAATTTTTCACATCCTAACATTAGAAAGGAAAGTTGTCAAGTTATCCATAGCTTTACAACTAGCCACTTTTCCCATTGTCATCTCATTTAGCCTATCAATTCTTTCACTCATTCCATCATCCTCCATGACCTTTCTCAATCCTCCTTCCAAATCTTTCACTCTAAAACCATCAATTCTGACGCCAATACGCCATTTCTGAACAATATAAGCGCAGTTTACAAATTGATCACCTGCGATCGGATAACACAGAAGGCGTTTCTTGGACTGTATAGCTTCCATCGTCGAGTTCCATCCACAGTGTGTCAGATAATACCCCACACCTTTATGTTGTAGCACATCCATTTGTGGCGCCCATGACACAATTTTCCCTTGTTTTGAAATTCTCTCCAAATAGCCCTTTTGTAAACCTTGTCTCCATGATGGGCCTAACACCCAAATGAAAGGCCTTTTTGTTGCTTCAAGTGCCAATGCCAAACTATTCACTTTTGCTTCACCAATTGGACTCACCCAACTCCCAAAAGAAATATACAAAACTGAATTAACAACTTGTTTATCTAGCCAATCCAAACAACTTGAATCTTCCTTCCAAAAACTTGAATTCTTGATTGTTACATGTGTGTTCAATGGCCCAATTGGGAGAATTTGTGTATTAAAATTTGTTGTATTTTTTTGGTCCTTGTGACATTCATCTTGAAAAGTGTTTATTAGTAACCACTTAAGGGTTCTTGTTCTCTCCATGGTTCTTGTCCAAAACTTGAATCTTGAAATTCTTGCATTTGAATTTCCAATAAGCCATGGTAAATCTTGTGAGGTAATTGTAGGTTGACAAAATGATCGACATATTGGATCATTGTGTAATGGACAACCTATAACAATATTGTCAATTGTTATTAATCATAGATTTCTCAATCTAAATAGATTCTAATCATATTGTGGAGTATACATGTTCGTTTAAGGGAATATTCTGAAGTTATCATTTAACTTCTGATTATAATTTAAAATTATGTTTAAATCAGAATTCCAGTAAGGGGCAACAATAAAAATGAGACTTTTCCTAACGACGAGATAAAATGAAAGCAATTTTTTTTTAAAAAAAAAACAATATTGAACAATTTGAGATAATTAAATAGAAATTTTGACTTTACACCAAAAGGGTAATTAAAAAAGAAGAAGATAGTGACCAAAAAAGAAGAAGAGGAAGATTGTCCCACATTTTTTAATTCTTTTCCTCGCTTTCTCATAATAGATTATTGTTTTCGATTACTTTCTCCGTCTCAAATTATTTATTATGTTTATTATATATATATATATATATATATATATATATATATATATATATATATATATATAAATAGTAATTATGAGGAATTTTGATTATTTATCATTATTTATATTCATTAAATAATTACTTTCTATTAAAGTATTTGTAATCTTTAAGAACAATATCTAAAATGATAAATAATTTGAGATAACTATTTTAAAAAAATCACCATAGACAATTTAAGAATAATAAAAACATTTGGAATAATGGTTATTATTGTGAACATAACAAATTATCCTTTAATCATGCATGCGAATTTCCAAGTTTATTTTTAGAAATCACGAAAAACAATTTAAGAATAATAAAAACATGTGGAATAATGGTTATTTTTGTGAACCTAACAAATTATCCTTTAATCATCTATGCTAATTTCCGAGTTGATTAAATAAAAGAACTTCAAAAATAGATTTAAAATGAAAACTTTATGGAAATAAGTTAAATCTTCTAAAGATTCATTTGATCATGAACCTCTTATGGTTAACTAATTTAATATGACATCATATTAGAATGAGATAAGTTGACTTTGACCTAATCATTATAGGTGCTATTAATTACTCTAATTAATTGCACGCTAATCAAATTGTACTTTTTATTAGATATTTATGTTGCAAGTTACTTCCATTAAAAGGTTAAATGTATTATTAAAAATACTAATATAGAACTTAATTTAGATTAGCAATAAATTTCATTTTAATACTCGAATTGTCATTTATTTCAATTGATGGAACATCAAAACACATGATAAAATTGTTCCTTTTAGTTAAAATTTTGAAAGAAAACAAAAATGTATGTTTTCTTTCAAGTTTTTATTAGGTGGTTAAGTTAACCACATGAAATATGTCATAACTTTAATTTAATTATACACATCAGCTGTAATTAGAACCTATCCACGGTTTTGTAGCTTACTGAGGCTAATGCATATAATTAAAGAAAGTAATATGTTTTATGTAGTTGACTTATTTACGTAATTAACATACAATTATGAGTTATCGTATAAAGTTCCTATATTAACCTGTAAATAACATGATTATCTAGAAGAAGAAAAAACTTTTTACACCGACGTGGATAAAAGTTAATCTATATAACTATTATCGATTTTAATTATATACATTAACAGTAAAAAAATACTTTTTACACCATCCATATATATTCAATTACAAGTTCACACATATTATATCAGTTAACTATAATTGGTTTTTACATAAGCTGATTGTGTTAAAATAAAACTACAATTTCACACTTACTATAATCAGTTAACTATAATTGGTTTTTTCATCTTATTGTGTTTTTAAAAAATAAAAGAATTTTTTAAAAAATAAAACAAGAAGTGTCAATGTAGAAATAATTATATCTAAAAAGATCACTGGATTGTGATGGGATGAATATGATCCCTTTACGTTTTTTTAGATGTCTCAAGTTCAAGTCTTGAATATAATAAAATTTTCCGACAGAAAACACTTTTCCTTTCATGGATCTTACGTAGCAATGTTGGTGCTCCAAAACAGGGACAAACCACCAAGTAAAAAACCAATAAAAGAATAAAAACTATATCTATAAAGATCACCAAGAGTTTGTGATGAAAAGAATATGATCCCTACATATTTAACATATATGTCTCGGGTTTGATTTAGGAAAAAAAATCATTTTTCTCTTTAACAGACCTTAAACAACACAAATCCTAATTAGTTGGAACTCTAAAGCGAATATAAGATATCATGTTGAAAATTCAAAACAAAAATGTGTGAATTTTTACCTGTTTCAGAGATGATTCCATCATGTAACATTTCTGGAATTGAATTAATCAATTTATAAGTAGCTAACATGGCTGGCCAAAATCCAGCAACTTGAATACCACATTTATTGGCAATTTCAATAGCCCATGAAGCAAGCAAATCAACAATCAAACATAAGATTCCACATTCTTCTTGATCTCGAATTATCTTTTCGAATTGACATGGCATGTAATTCTCCATAGAATTTTCTATCGCGAAGAAATCGCGAGGGGGAGATGTTATTAGTCCATCTTGATCTAGCCCATCTGAAATAGATATGATGGAAATATTCACATCTTTAGAGTCAATTTTAATGAAATTTGGAATTATGACTATTGGATTAAGGCCATGATTAATTAGCAATGAAGCTAGTTTAATCATTGGTGTTACATGACCTTGTGCTGGATATGGAACTAATAGTACTTTGGTCTTTTTTTTGCACTTCATAGTTTCTCTCTCTCTCTCTCTAAGTTTTTATTTGGTTATAACTCTTCAAGGGACTCACAATGCAAGTCATAATATATAGTATTTTGGTGTGTGTGTGTTTTAAAGTTGGTGGGGGTGGGGGTGGGGTGGGGGCAGAGACGGAGCCACCTTATAATCAGGGATTCATTCGAACCCCCGAGGCAAAAAATTATATTATGTATATATGGCTAAAATATTTTTTTTATGTATATATAGTAGATGTTAAATCCCCTTCTGTTAGTTCATATGTCTATTTTCCCCCCAGATTTTAAACCTCTTACTAAAAATTGGGTCTAGACTAAGAGGTAAAGTAAGGGTGGAGGGTGGGAGTTGAATTAATATCTTTTACTGAAAAATTATATCGAGTAAATAATATAATTTTTTTTTTAATTATATAAAAATAGTTGGATCATCTTGGTAACCTAACTAGAATTTTTATGTTTATGAGTTCTAGATTATAGGAGAGGCGCGGGGGGGGGGAGTATTATTAGATTCTTAATAGATTATTAATACATATTAAATTGATTTTTCAAATATAAATATGTAATATGTGCGAAAATTACTGAGTTCTACCTAGGGGGGATCCAAAGGTTAACTTATGTGATCAGAAGAATTCAATTGGTTTTTTGCTTATATTCTTTGTGTGTATTGAATAATTCACTGACTATTTAATCATGAATTCAATTAAATTTATAAATCACTTTAAAATTTTTATAAAAATCATGAACTTTAAATTTTAAAATGTATCTTTAATTTTGCAAAATTCGTAAGTGAAATATTAATATACTAAATAAATTTCCAACTTCGCCACGAATTGAATATGGACTGACCCTTTGCAAGTGGCTTACGCAATTGGATTTCCCTTTTGCATGTGGCAACTTGTTTACAAAAAGGAAAGAATAAACTAACATTAGAGTGCTAATTAATTCTTGATTAATGTGATGATTATAGAAAAAGGTTAGTATTAGGCACAATGGCACTAAAAAGTTATTAATGATATTAACTAGTAATGCCACGTTTAGCCAAATTTCTGGTAAGTAAAAAGTGTTTATTTTATTTAAAGTGCTTGATTAATCTTTTAGAAAAAACAAGTGTTTGGGAGTCGTAGAAGAAGTTTTTTTAGAAACCGAAAAAAATAGTTTTTCTTATAAGTACTTTAGAAATTGTAGTTAAGCACAAATTGTTGTCCTAATATTAATAAAACTATCTTTTAAATTAATTATCCAAATACAAATTATAAATGTTTAAAAATACTTTCCCCTTCTTTTTAATAATAATACTGTTTAAATCAATTTGCACATTTTAATTATTTTAGTATCTATTATATTTCATCAACATAGATATTGAATAAATATGTATCAAAATTTAGCTAAAAATAAAATAAAAATTTTCACCAATGAACTTTTGGACCACATCTTTGAATCAAAGAAACTCAAAAGGTTTTTTTTTCTTCAGCTTTTGTATGAATTGTTTCTGCATGCCACTTGCTGCCAAGCCACATAAAAGTTAAAAGTGGGCATTTATAAAACAATGTGATTAATGTGGCTATATAAATAAATATTTGTTATTTGGACTCTTAAAAATATTATTATGTTTGTGTTGATTTTTTAAAAAAATATATTACTTTTAAAAAATTCAACACACATTTATCGACATCTTCAAAAAGTCTAAGCAACACAGAGATAGACAACCTCTACAAGCTTTTTGTTTCACTTAGTATATGGGAAAAGGATTAAAAAATAAATCCTAAATTATTCAAAATAGATTAATTTTATCTTCATTATGTTTCATTATGAACTATTCAAAATAAAATAATTTTGCAATTAATTTAATTTTAAATTTTTTATTATATCCTTCACAAAATAATTTATAACTATAAAAATATCTAATACCTGATAAAATTAGAAAGGTGGATAGACAACTCAACTTTAAAATGTAAAAAGTAGCACGTATTTATTTGTTTCTTAAATTTGAGTCCTCAGCATTGCTGGTTGCAGTGATTTTAAGGGGGACGGGGAGGGGGTGTTTGATACGTAAATTAAATTATTTTGAAATTATAGTCTTAAAATTTTTATTTTCTGCACTAATTTATCTAATGTGAGAAATAAAATAAAATAATCTTAAGTTAAATAAAATAAGGTGAGATATCTTAAAATTAAGATTGGTATTAAATTTATTATAGATATCATATTTAGTTGATGGTATAAATTAATCTTGGAATAAATTTAAACTGTCAATCAAATATGATATAAATCTAAGGCGGAACGTCCTCGGAGACTCCTATATTTGACTCTATTTGTCAGTTGAACCCTCCTACTTAGCAGTTTGCCAACTGAACCCTTAAATCCATTAGAACACAACATTTCAAAACTTTTTCTCATCCAATCATTGTGCATGTAATACACTCCACTCCACGTGGCATTCCACGTTATTTTTTAATGACACATAAGAAATTATATTAAAAAGAATAAAAAAATAAAATAGGCCACTTTTACAATTTTTAAAAAATTCAAATAGTCATCTCCTTCACATTACTCACAAATTCAACATCAAATTCATGCCAAATAGGTGAAATTCTTTCCATTTGACTTGAAAATTCAACTACAAGTTTACCAACACAAACCCAATGAGCATCAATCACATTTTAAAATTAATTTTATAAATTTACAAGATCCATTTATTGTTCTTTAATTTTTTTCAAGTTCATTCATGGAGTTTAAATTTTTTTAACACCCCTCATCACCCTTCATGTTAATCCATACACACACCTCTTCTTTGAAACTAACTAACACAAATAATGGTACCAATATTTTTAAAATCTAAAAAATTAAAAATTAGAGAGGTAAGGGGGTGGTCAACGAAAGGTCTATGGGATGGGATATTGATTTGTAGCAAAAGAGTTGAGGAAAAAGAAGAAGATGAGGAGGAGAATGGGTGTGATAGATAAATTCGAAGAAGAAAAAGACTGGAGGAGAAGAATTTTGGGGATTGGGTGTGGAGGAGGCTGGGTTGAAGAAGATTGGTTGTTTTTTTTTAAAAAAAATTAATTATTATTTTTAAAAATAATTTTAATGTAAAATTATATATGTACTCGCTTTAAAACGCTTGCTTTCACGCGTTTATCCAACTCAATGCCATATAAGTCGGTAAATGATCACAAGGGTTTAAAATGTTGTGTTCTAATGGGTTTAAGGGTTCAGTTGACAAACTGCTAAGTAGGAGGGTTCAACTGACAAACGGAGCCAAGTATAAAAGTCATCTAGGTCATTCTGCCTAAATCTAATACCAACCTTAATACTGAGATATAACTATTTTGAAATAAGTTATTCAGAAATTATTATCCCACTCTCAATTTGAGATAAAAATAATACTTCAATTCCAAAATAATTAATTTTAAGATAAATTCTCAATAATTTTTAATTAAATATAAAATAAATTCATTCTAAATTAATTATCTCTTGTCCGTTACACCAAACCAACCCTAGTGCTGGATATGTCGGTAGAAAGAAACAAGAAATATTTTAATTTCAATAGCACACAAAATTTTGGGTAAAAATTATTCATTGAATATTTACATTAAATCAAAATTTATACGGATAATATTGCATTAGCAATCCACATCAATTATTACAATTTGATTAGTTCACCGATTTGAATTGGTTCTTTATTTTTTTTAAATCTCCATGAATCAATAAAAAAGACCAAATTCATACTCACTTTACATTATTTTTCATACGATATCAACATATTAATATACACTTATTATAATTTAGAAAAGAGAAAAAACCTTAAATATGCCATTAAATTTAATAAAATGGTATGTCTATGTTACTCGTTAATAATTGGACATAAATATGCCATCGACATTATCATTTTATACTAGATTTAGCCATATGATATTATCTAAACTCTTCATTATTTATCTGGCTAGTTCGCTCACCTCTTTTTATAAGTGATATATGTGACCCATTTCGTCGAATATAGTGGCATATTTGAATATTTTTCTAAGGGACGAGAGGAGAGGACGCTAGTAAGTAATAAAGGGTTTAAATAATGCCATGTAGTTGTAACCTTTTATAATTGGCACAAATATAAACTCAATGTACGACAAATGTATAATACTTATTAAATTAGTCTGCTATGTATATTTATACACATATTATACGAAAATAATACAAACTAAATTTGTTAAGATTATGGTTTCCTTTTTTAGATGGACCACTTAATTTGGACTACTGTGTGGTATATTGTTTTTTTTTAAAATAAAATAAAATAATAATAATTCAACTGAAAATAACGTGTCCAAGAGGGAGCAAAGTTGAATATTAATTGTTAAAAACAAACAAACTAGGTCATAGTCAATATATTCTCTAATAAAAAGATTAATATTCAAGTCCACCCTAATAAGAGATTTATTATTTTTAAATTTTGAAGGATACTTATATGACTTGGTAATGGCCTAATTAATGGACATGACTAAATCAAAATAAGACTTTATTCACATATATAACAATTTTTGATTCGTACTCGATATTTAATATACATACATAACAATTTTCTATTCGTACCTGATATTTAATTATAAAAGGCTCTAATTAGTCGTTTGAGTGTGATTCAAATTGTTATTAATTAATTTCTTTATTATTAGACTCGAAAAGAAAGAAACGTGAATTAATTAAACTAAACTTTACTTTTGTAAAAGAAGTAAATTCAAATTGTGAATTTATAATAAATTAATTAGTAGAAATGTGATTAATTAAATCAGCTTTGGTGTTCGTATATGCAGAGACAACTTTAACAACTTTTCTTTTTCACTTTATAGATCGTATTAGATTGTCTCATGTTTTAAAAACACCATATTATTACTATACCAAATTAATTTAGTATGACTCAATATAATAAATTATTATAGTTTGTTCATCTTTGACTTATATATATATATATAATAGAGAATTATGACTTTAAATTTTCAGAAAAAAGCCTCAATGATATAATACTAACATCTTACATATATAGAAATATATATTTAAAAAAATAATTCAAACAACTTCCTTTGTTAATCAGTTCCACAAAACACACTCAATCAAAATAAAGTAATCAAAGTTTCAATGTCTAAACATTTAATTTTATATTAATATTGGGTTGTATATTTATTAGTTATATTATATTATATATGAATTATTTATGTAACTATATACTTTGATACAATAGTCAATCTTTCAACATTTTTTTATTTATAAGCACCAAATACTATATTGAATACCAAAAAAATAATTAGATTATATATCATTCAAATACCATAATATAGAAACCACGATATTACAAAATTTGATTCGATATGGTAATTCAATATCTACCCTATCCGATTACACTTGTTCATAAATAGTTGAAATTTCAACCAAGAAATATCATCTATTCTTCCTTTTTTTATCTTTTTTTTTTCAAAACGCAACGTTTCAAATGAATATATAAAAAAAAAGTTTCTTATATTTTGACAGAAATAATCTATGAACATGACAGATGACCAATCAACAATAAAATAAGAATAAAATCATTGTACCATTTTATCAAAGTAAATGAATCATTATAAATTTCATCATAATTAAATAGAGTTGAAGCCTCCACTTGTGGAATTCTCTCCATCAATCACTCATAACTAACTAGTATAGTACTAGTGCGATGTGCGAATATTATATTAAATTATAATCGAGATTTTATGTAATTAAACATTTTAGATCATATTAAAATTAATAAATATCTAATTATTATCTTATTTTGTAATAAAATATATCTAATAATAAAAAATAATAATTGAAAACAAAAAAATTTATAAATAAAATCATCAAATAACTTTTTGATGTACTCCGAATATTTTAATTAGATACAAACAATTTGAAAGTATAAAATGATTGAAGAATAAGGAAAATATAATTTAGAGAATATTTTAAAATCTTTCAAAATAAGTTGTTCTATATTATCTTAATTAATATTTGTTTGTTCTTTTCGTGACTTCAATATTTCTTATTTTAGAAGAAAATATAATTTTTAATTTTTAACTAAGCAAAAACTCTTTAGTGATTTTTTTTTTTGTGCTTATGGTTTATTAGAAACAAAAATTTTATTCCACAAAGATAGATAGATAAAAATAAGGTCTGAGTACATTTTACCTTCTTCAAACCCCACACGTGAGATAAAAATGACTATGTTATTATTGTTGTTACAAAAATATAAAGTGCAATTAATAATTAATTTATGTATACAACTTACTTCTGAATTTTAGCTGCAATTGTCTCACATATGATTTATATTTTATTTTTAATTGTTTCAATCCATTCTCAAATTTGATATCAAATATTTTAAATATTTTTTCTCTTTCCATCTTTGCATATCATTGTTACATTATCTGTCAAGTGCTCAAGATTTTTTTTTTTTAGTCATTTAGATAAAAAATTGTTCAGATCCCAATTATGAAATTTCACTAAGTATATTATTATTTAGATACAAAAATATTGTAGTTTAGTTTATGTTTTTATATATGCAAAAAAAGTTTATTTTTCAAAAGATTAATTTGTTTTTATAAGTTTATTCTTTTGCATGGAACTAAAAAATATTTATAAACTTTTAATTTATTTATATACCAAAAAAAAACGTTTTGAATGCCAAAAATTATTGCATGCTACTTTATTTTATCATCTATAGCATAATTTTTTTAATAATTTGTTGTCGGTCTTTCGTATGCATTCTTCCTCACTTTTATGAGAAGTCCTTTACGACAATACTATAAAGATATCTCCCTCTCCCTTTAAATAATTCTAATTTATTAAAACTTGATTTTGAATTGGGTATTATTACAAACAATACTTTTAATGCTCTTTAAATTAATTTTTTTTTATGAATACATACACAATGTATTTCTAACGCAATTTTAATATATTAACATATAAAATGGTCAATTAAATATTTTTCGCCAAAAAATTATAATATATATAAATGTTTGGTATTATATATATTATTTTGTACACTTTTAATAAAAATTTCTATTTTTACCAATGACAAACATGTAGATAGTAAGGGATATGGGCACTCTCTCATATAACAAGTGGAATTTGGGCCACTACACAAATCCTTATCTTACTTTATCCACACACACACACAAACACAGATATCTTATCTTGTACCAACGGAAATTGTGGTGAAGTGGTAGGTACCCTTTTATCTTTAATAAGAGATTTTGAGTTCGAATTTTCTTGGATACGAAGTTGCCTTTGTTAGAAAGGGCTTTATTCTTCAATATGGAATTTTTCAGCGCGAATTTGAATTTAGTCAATATCCAATGTGGATACCAAACACCAAATGAAAAACAAAAAAAATAATCTATTATCTTATGTCAGCCAAAAAATACAAAAAAGAAACAAGAAATCAGAATACCTAATCTAAGCTCAAAATTGAAAACTAAAAAGCAAACACACACAAAAAAGAATAATGGATGGGATTCAACAAGTAGGACTTCCAATACTTGGAATTATAGCAGCAGCTGCTGTTACATTTTATGCAGTTAGCTTTTCAGAAATTAGAGAGGTATGCTACATTTCTTCCCATTCTTCTTCCACATTCAATTATTATAATTAGTAGCTGAGGCAAGATTTTTTTCAAGACATATTTGTATACTATGTTATTCAGACTTTTGAAAAATATTAACTTGTGTATATTGAATTCTTCAAAAGTAGTGTTTTGTTTTTTGGGGGAAAATTCACTAATTTTTGAAGAATCTAATATAAGGGTAACATTACTACAACAAATAAATGATTTAGCGGCAATTATCTATAGATAATAATATAATTGTCGCAATTATTCAGCATTCTATATAAATGTCGCTGAAGATTTTCGCTACTCTGAATGTAATGATATTAACTCAATTGTCGCTAATTAATTAATGTTTTTGCCCGATAAAAAGAAAATCTATTGCTGCTAAATGTCTCTTTTGTTGTAGTGTATTCCGATTACTAGTTCGACCAAACCTAATAGCTTTTGATACAAATGTTGTTAAAAAATCAACTCAATATGTATAAATAATTTATCAAGAGTCCAGTAACTTTTTTTTGTCTAAAAATCTAGAATCGATAAACTCAAATTCTAGCTGTGCCTTTGATAGGATATGAATGAGGAAACATTTTTAAAGAATCCAGACAATATATCTGATGTATACAATGTGATTTTCTGGCGAAAAGGATTCCGATGAACTCCTTTTCCCCCCTGCTTATAACTTACCGAATATTTGTATTTATTAATTGCAACCATTTTTTTTTTTATTTTTTGGGAAATTGTAGAAATCTTTAAGAGATTATGAGGATGGAGAAGAATCTGAAAGTGGTGGATTCAAGTATGTTAGCTCTAAAGAAAGGAGAGCTAGAAGAAAAGCTGATAAACAGAAACCAAAATCTTGATTTTTTTACTCATATTTCATATATCCTTAATTTCTATTGCATTTGAGGTTGTTGCCATCAGAAACGAATTAAGAATTTAATTTTTATTGATTCAAGATGCTACTAAATTCTTACTGACCATTTAAGGTATTGAGTTCGAAGTTTAATATTTATAGATATTTATTAGTTTAATATATAGACAAAATACGGCAAAAGCTATGGTTTGGCCTTTTTTTTTTTACCGGGGGAGGAGGAAGAAGAAATATGAACGGATTAGATCAAATTTGAGATGGAAAAAACAGGACAAATTTAAAAAGGGTTATGATCCGCCTAAAATTTGGTTGGATCAAAATAAATTAGGTCAAACAATGTATCATAATCCAACTTGACTTATCTAGCATGATATGACTAATTGACCGCCATACTTTTTGATTTTCAAATTTCAACTTACAAAACTTCAATTCTATTTTCATATCCATCTAAATACTTTTTTTTAAAAAAAAATTAACTTCAAATATTATTTTTTATCCGATCTCAACCAAATTATGTCCAAACGCACTTACACGATAGAAAGCAAAAAGATAAAATGCCTATGTTTTTTATCTAAGCCTACTTATCTTGGTATAAGCGGTTACCGAAAATTTGAAGCTGACTTTAATGAGCAACACTTCCTCGTAGGGTAGAACATTTGATTTAGATTGATCATAGACCAAAATAAAACTAATCTAACAGAGCCAACTAATATGGGATCTGGAATTTGAATAATCAAAAATGACTTTCTTGACCAGATCTCGATTGATTTACAGACTTATTATCTTTTTACTCTTTTTCAAGCTTTTTTTTATTTCTTCTGAGACTTGAGTTCTTCCACTTTCTTTTCAGTATCCTTCAATGCTTTCCCATATTTGCTTATCATCTGCAAAAAAAAAAAAAGAACGGTTTTAGTCGTTTTTCAGCTTTCGTGGAAAAACAACAACATACCAAGTGTATTCCCACAAGTGGAGAATGAGAAGGGTAGTGTGTACACGGACCTTACCCCTACTTTATGAAGGTAGAAATGTTGTTTTCGATAGACTATTTCAGCTTTCATAGAACGTTTAATGTTTATAGTTGTTACAAGAAACAACTTCACCATTACAAAGTATGGCTCCTTATAGATCATAGAACTTGACATTGTTATGTTCATGCCACGCAATATATAACAACAAACCGAGGAAACTAACATTGAAATTACAAATGTGGTGTTGATTTCTAGTTAGATGCAGAGGGATAGGAACATACCTCGTCAATTTCTTCCAAACTAAGAATGTAGGGAGGAGACATCATTATGTTATCACCAGCAACACGTACCAACATCCCGTGCTTCTCACACTGTGCTCCAAAATATGCACCGATACCTGTGGAAAGAGCGAATGATTTGTCAAAATGAGATTTAGAGTTTAAATTCATCTCGGATATGACTAAAGAGCGAAAACATACCCCATTCAGGAGGGAAAGGATCATTGGGAGATTTGTTATCTGTAAACTCTGTACCATGTAGCAAACCAGTTCCCCTTATCTGAATTAAAGAGCGAAAAGTGAGTTAATAAAATGAACGACGTTTGAGCTGATTCTATCATCGATAGTTACTGTACCTCTCCGATTATGGGACTGTCGGAAAATGCTTTCAAACCTTCTTGGAACTTTGGTGATATTCTGTTTACTTGCTCAATAATATTTCTTTCCCTGATAAGAGAATTTGAGAATAGGTAAGTACAACACCCCTAGTTGTGAAACCACTATTTTCTATGTTGCTTGGATAAGGATACGGCATGTACATGTCGACATTTTTGATGAGTCCGAGCAACATTGTTATTTTGACATAATTCTTTCAGTCCATATCTACAAAATGTTGAAAATCAGAAGAAGAAAAAAAAGTCGCGTACTTGTAGATCTTCAGTGTTTCCAAGGCAACTGCACACGCGACAGGGTGACCCGAATAAGTAAATCCATGGGAAAATGTACCTAGTGAGAAAAATAAAGTTAGGAACAAATTTGGTTACCAAGAAGCAGAGGATTCGATGTCCTATCGAACGGACAATGTACTCACCGAGCTTGTTGCTTTGAGAATATATGACATCAGAAACTTCAGGGCTTACAAGGACAGCGCCAATTGGCATATATCCGGAGGAAAGAGCCTGAAAGTGTAGTTAAGAGACGGATTGAGAATCCTGATATACGTTGCGTATATTGGACAGAGTTATATGAATATCTACCTTTGCTACAGAGACAAGATCAGGTTTAATGTTGTACTTTTCACATCCGAACATTGTCCCGAGCCTTCCAAATCCACATATGACCTCATCCGCGATGACTAGAATGTCGTACTTCTTTAGTACAGCTTGGATCTAAAAATGAGTAGGATGTACATTATTGTTTCAACTAACAATTCATAGTAGTTGTTCTTTCCTCATTCGAAAATTAAAAAGTGCAAGTAAAGCTGACCTTTTCAAAATAGGTCGCGGGAGGAGGTATGACACCCCCTGCCCCCATGACTGGTTCGGCAATGAAAGCAGCAATCTAGTTGATGAACAAGTAAATATATGGGAGCATCAGTTCACTTTTATATATGATGCAAAGAAAACAGGATACATGATAAAAGTTGATAGAAGTTACAGTTTCAGGTCCCTCTTTGAGTATGAGATTTTCCAAATTATTCGCCAACCTTGTCGAGAACTCCTCTTCCGTCTCACCTGACATAGACATTTACCATAAAAAGTTCATGTTCTGAGCACCGACTGATATAAGATCACGATACAATAAGAAGAAGGGATATGTAAAAAACCTGGCAGATGAAAGCGCCAATAATGAGGGCAGTTAGTGTGCAGAACAAACGGAGCTGGTAGATCAAATTGCTGATGTAGTGCAGGAAGACTGAAAAAGAAAACGTTAGCATAACGGATACTTCAAACAAATAATTGATTGTTTGGAACAGATGAGTATATTACCCAGAGAGACTGGCGGAAATGAGAGTTGACCCATGGTATCTGTTTGAAGGCGACAAGCATGAGGATTATGTCAGCCAAACGAAAAACAACACAACACATACACACACACAAAGAAGCAGGGTGGTTGAGGAATAAGATTACGATTTTGTTCGAGCAATAAATTTCTTTTTGTCTGGCCTCCCAAGTGCATTGTTGTAATACCATACCAGCTTCACCTACAGATCGAAGCGTAAGGATCAAAAGTTAGTTAATATCCTAAAAATCATTCCTCAAAAAGACATTTCGCAAACACCAAATATGAACAAAAATATTTTTTCTACTCCCTCCGTCTCAATTTGTTTGTCTTACTTTTCTTTTTAGTCCGTTCCAAAACGAACGTCTCTTTCCTTTTCTGTCAACTCTTTAGTTCTAACTTTCCACATGATCACAAGATTAAAGGGCATTTTGGTACATTTTACGTATCTTTACTTTTAAGACCATGGGATTCAAAAATCTTTTTTATTTTCTTAAACTCCATGCCAAGACAAAACCAAACAAACTAATTGAAACAGATGGAGTATTATTTAGCAGGCTAATTGTGTAACAACCTGTGTGTCATTAGCTTCTGAACCGCTGTTTGTGAAAAAAGCTTTCGCCATTTTATTTGCAGTAAACAAATCTAGGAGTTCTTTTGCGAGATCCTGAATGTTCGAAAATAAAATCAGTATGAGATCTAAGTAAAACTAGCTAAATATGGACAGTGAGGAGATTTCTTTTATCTTTCGAGATGAATTTTACATACCAAAGATGGTTTTGTGGAACGATTCCAAAATGAATGGTAAAAGGGCAACTCATTCATTTGTTTAGTTGCAGCAGCAACAAGACGAGGCTCATTTCCACCTACAATAATGTGTAACAAGACATCTATGTGTTAAATATTGAGAGGAAATAGAGGTTCACGATAGTAACGCAAACAAGGACTGAGAGTACCTAAAGATGTGCACCACAAACCAGCTAGAGCATCGAGGTACTTCTTCCCGTTAATGTCATAGACATAAGAACCCTATGACAAATTGCATAAAATATGTTAAACACAGAATTAAGTAACTTCTTGAGTAGATAGCCAATGAAGGACACGAATCTAACCTCGGATTTTTGTATAACTAAAGGTTCCATATCAGTAGTATGCCATCCCGCAGTGAAGGGTGCCAACATATCATGCCCCTTATATCTTCAAACGCCAAGACATTTGATTACTCACAAATTCGTAAATTTGATTGAGAGACACTGTATACATTTTTAGACTACATGCGTATTGTTGGTATGTAATTTCAGAGTTCTTGGTATTCAATATCACTAAATGTTTATCGAAACACACCTCAACTATCAATTGTTCCCTTTTCCTTCCTAAACGATGGTGATATTTCAGGTAGGAAAAGGGAACAACTGATAGTTGATGTGTGTTTTGATAGATAGTTGATGATAATCCAAGTAGGAAAAGTGAACACCTGATAGTTCTGGTACGAAACTTGAAAAAACGTGATACTTCAGGTGTGTTTTTGACCATTAACTCATATCAATATATAGCGTTCACGATAGGTGGAGATAGAGACAAGTAGTAAAGAAAGGAAAATGAAATTCACCCTCTAACATCAGTTGCTGAAATGTCATTCTTCAAAGATGGCTCAGTGCTACTCCATCTGACCGGTAGTTGATCGCTAACGATTTGTTTCTGCAAATTGCTAACAGCAGGGATATGCTTTATGTGGGGACCGACCTGTTAAACTCGATAAATTAGGAACCATACATACCAAACAGATATATAGATTGTTCATGAACTATGATAAAGGCCCTAAAACAGAAACGGTAAACTACAGATGTCTAAGTTTCTTAGGCAATCTGTTGACAGACCATTCTGTAAATTAACCAAGATAACTTGATCTTCGAGTCTATACAAACTGTAAAATGATCTGATTCACGGTTGATTATGCCACATTGTCCAAAGTGAAATACATGACAATCATCTCCGTCCAGAACAAAAGCAAAATTTGGATTTCTGAACTTGTTGGCAAGCACTTCTCTTGATATTAGACCATCCATACAGATAGAAGGAATTTGAGCTTTAGGCCTAGGGAGAGATGTTGCTTGAACTCTTCAAATTGTTGCTCAATGCATGTTGGATCATCCAAAAGTAGCGCTTTTTTTGAGGATCCGGCAGGGGCACAAACTACACTGTTGGAGAGTCTGAACAACATAGAAAATGACTATGTCTCAATCCCAAGCAAGTTGGGAAGTCGAATATATAAGTCCTCAATCAGTGATGGAGCCATAATTTACACTAATGGGGTTCAACATGTACTATATATACAAAATAAAAAATAAAAATTAAGAATGTATAAACAATATAATTTTCCGCCTAAGGAGATTCAGATGAACCCCTCGGCCCTACCTAGCTTCGCAATTGGTCCTCAATGACCATGTTGATCTATTTAAGCACGTCTCAATCCAAAATGACTATTTAACCCTCTACATTGGGGAAAAAAAAACTAAACTAAGCTTCAAGAATACACTCACAGGCAAGGGAGGAGCTACAAGCTTGTCCACGGGCTTGGCAGAACCAAGTAGCTTTAACCCATAATCCAACATGCTATCTTTTCTAAAATCCAAAACTCATAACCTCAAAATCCTAACTTTGCCTCTACTCGGGGAGGATCATTTTAACTTTTGTTCAAGGTTAAAATAACCAAAAGGAGCAAACTTTACAAGGAAACACATTCAAGAACACAAAAAGTGCTATTACAAGTTTGAAAAAAGTATAAGAACCAACCACAAAGCAAGAAAAAGCAAAATGATCATTCAAGAACCAAAAAAAAATAATAACCCCCTTTAACACAATTAAACCAATAAAGCATAAATAAATTTGAAAAAAAAAATTCCCATAACCAAAAAAAAAACAAAAAAAAAACCATAATACAAACCTGGTTGGTTGCTGCTACAATTCCAGATCCAATCAAACTAGTAATCTTGGCCATTAATTTTCCCTTCAAGATTTTCTTGAAAATTATAAAATTATACACAAAAACCTCCCTCTTTCTATGTTCCCTCTTTCTTAAAGTTTTATAATTATAAGATTTAAATGTAAGTTGAAGAGAACACAAAGAAAACAAGAAATTAGAAAGAAAGACAATTGACAAGTGACAACATATGACTCAGCCTATCTTCTATGAATGCATAATGACAAGAGTATTTATATGTATGGACCAAAAATTTGTAATGTTATAAATCCTCATTCATCGGACATTCAAACAAATTTTTAATTTTTTTTTGAAGGTTGTAATATTTTTAGGAGGGTGAAAAAACCACAGAATTAATGTACATTGAATTTGGACACTAGTCATATATTTTTTCCTTCAATTTATATGATACTAGTTGAATTTTGCGAGTCAAACAAATTTTTTTTCATCACAATAATGTACATTGAATTTGGACATTAGTCGTACTTTTTCGTATCAATACATGTGACACTATTTGAATTTCAAGAGTTAAACATACTTATGATACATTGTATCTGGTCATTAATTATGGGCAATTCTTTTTGTACTTGTACAAAGAGTAAGGTAGAATTCAATTTTGGTTAATTTGCATGGATCAAATTATTTTAAGTTTTTAACAAATATAAATTAATTTTTACTAATTCATACGCCTTCTAATTCACTCCCCTTTGTGTAAAAAATGTTTACATAATTTGTTCACTTGTTATTAAGTATATCATTAATTAGTGATCGGATAAATATGGTAACTAATATGCTATTATAGTATTATAATAGATTAAAATTTCTTTAAAGTAAAAATCTTTACACTAATATCAATTAGAATTAATTAGTGATTAGATAAAAATGGTAGCTAATATGCTATTACAAATTAAAATTGTATTTACGTACAAATCTTTACACTAATATCAATTATCATTGATTAGTGATCAGATGAAAATGGCAATATGTTATTACATATTAAAATTGCAGTAAGATAGAAATCTATCTATCTATATATATATATAAATAAAGAGATTCCTAGCATTATAGAAACACTTATCATATAGGGAAAGTGGTATTTAATAAAACACACAGGGTATTGTTGGATTCAGAATGTAAGGTGTATGAATTCTCACAGTAATATCAAATTAACAGAAAATAGTAAATGAATTTATAATCAAATACTTATAGATATTTAGTAAATTTTCTCATGCACATACAAAATCTCAACAAAAGCTATTGAATTTATGTGCACACTTAAGATCCACAAGCATGGACCAAAACATATCGTCGGGGTAGTTTGTTAGCTGGTTAGAGTTATGCAAGTATTAATTCTATCGAGATTAGTTATAAGAGAATCAATATATTATTTTATGCATGAATTAGTTATGCAGGATTTATGTATTGAAAACACCCTTAAACTTGGAGTGAATTATTAGTTTCGTTCCCAACCTATTGATAGCCCTAAAAACACCTCTCTACTTAACTAACTGAACTTAAATAGACCCCCGATCTGCCACATGGCATAGCAAGTGGTCTCAAACTCTTATAGAAGCCTGAGGCTTTTAATAAAAAGCCGAGAAAAGTATTAAAAACACCCTTAAACTTGACGAGAATTTAGGGGTGGGTTTGTTTAGGTTTAGTTAGTCAAGTATAAGGGTGTTTTTAGTCTGTTAATAATTCAAGGATGAAATTAATAATTCGTGCTAAGTTTAAGGGTATTTTTGATACTTTTCTCTTAGTTATTTCATCTTCTATCCAACATAAAATAATATATAGATTCTCACATACGTATACATATATTAGTTATGCAAATTTCTTAATTACAAATCAAACATCATATTAAATGTGTTGAATTTTGTACATAAACAAAAGGACACTGCAAATATGGTATTACTTAAGTAACATTTAGAGCTATCAAAATGGGCTGACCCAATCCAATCCTAAAGGATTAACAAGTTAAATGGGATAGGACGACTGACCCTTTTAACTAAAGAGCTTATAAAATAGCAGCCCAACCCAGTCCTAAGCGAGCTGTGGGTTGGCCCTTCAATCAAAAGATGGAAAATATTGGGCTCTCAAAAAGACTATCGAACATTGATGAACACAACACTAATACATCAAAAATTCGCATGTCCATGAGTTGCACACGCTTTAGTGGAATACTTACAAAACAACATAATAGGTAAGATATAACAGTCAACATTCATAAGATTCATCAGAACAACATATATTACATGATCATTTTTTTTCATAAACTAAACAAGAAAGGAGAAACGAAAAATTAGGCATAAACATAAAAGTAAAAGAGGTCAAAGATTCATATTTATAATAACTTCAATTGCCTACTAAAAATTTGGCAAAATAAAACACTACTTAAAATATATACTAAATATTTTTAAAATTCACGACTCACGGGCTGACCTCTGAGGCTGCAAGCTCGCGGGTTGAGCGTATGAGGCTGGCGGATCAAATGAGATTTGGCTAAAAAGTCTTGTTCCTAAATGGACTGAAAAAGTTTAGCCCAACCCCACTTAATTCAAGGATTGGGTTGGGTCGACCTCACGGGTCAAACCTATTTTGATATCTCTAATAATATTTAATACATGAATAAGTTAGCTCTTAATAACCAGATATCAAATGACCCCTTAATTATTTATTTATTTTTTTAAAAAAGGAAAAGAGTTGGTTCAAAATTCAAGAAATCAAATAACCCAACCTTTTTACTTCAAATGAATATTTTTGGATTGTTGAATCATACATCAATAGACCTAAAATAAGGGAAGAAAACAAAAGAATAGACAGCCATTAGTGCAATCAAACTCAGCTCCCTCTTAGTGCAAGTCATGGTCTTTCAAGTTTCTATAATTGGTACCGACATAAATAAATTGTGGTGGGATAATTGCATGGACTTTTTTCATTTTTAATTAGAATTTTAATTTGAGTCTGTGACTCAAAAATTCTGTTGGAGCGTTATATCAAAAATGAGTCTTACAATATTCGAATTCTAATTTAATTAAATTTTAATATAAATACTGAATATGGATGTGAGTAAAAATGAAGTTTCCATTGGTCACTTTTGTCAATTACTGCACTGAGTGAGGCACATGGTGGAAGGATTTTCATGTGATTGTATTAAATTTTTGGTAAAATAGGTGACTATGACAACCAAATATGTACCTATTTTTCATCTTAGTTTAACTTTGCATTAATTACTAGTATATTAGTTGATCACTTTTTATTTTGTACGATCCTTAAAAAATTATAAATAAAAAGATAATTTTACTAATTCACTCCTTAAAAGAACTTATTGAAAACTTTATAAACAAATGTGAAAACTTTCAAAAAAAAATTAATTGCAAGGGTAATATAGAAAAAAAATTAATTAATATTTTCTTGATTTAGAAAGATGGACAACTAATATGGGACAACTGTTTTTACTATAATGATCAACTAATATGGGACGGAGGGAGTTGTATTAAGAGATGACATTGATTAAATTCTTTGCTTCCTTAATGATATTACTATTTATGGTTCACTTGTCCTTTTTCTTTTTTCCTTCTTTAGCTTAATCCGGAGTGGAGCTAAATATAATTTACGAGTTTGAACGTATTTAGTAGTTTTGATTTAAATTTTATATATGTTTCAAAAAATGCAATGAATACGTATAAATTATTAATTTAGAAGTCTAATCTCTAAATAAGAAGATTTGAAAGTCGAGAATTAAGGAAGGAGGCTTAGTTAGTAATCTAGTGTTGTCATATTTTATGTGAGAGAGGTAAGGATTATTTAATAGTCGCGTAATCTCTTATTCTTTAATGTGTATTACTATTTATTGTCTCATATGTTTTGTATCTTGTAATTTTACTATCATATTATTCATACAATCGTGCTTTAAAACATTTTTTTGAGCAGAGAGTATAAGGGAAACAACCTCTTTATCCCACAAAGATAAGGATAAGATCTACATACATCCTACCTTCCCCAAAACCCACTTATGAGATTAAACCCAATATGTTATTGTTGTGTTCTCAAATTTCATAAGCTTCGAATTTCGACTCCACAGCTGAATTTAACCATAAAGTATTTCTTTGGCTGGTTACTTGAGAAGCTACTTAATTCTATATTGAACATATTTTATGTAATTACATATATATGCTTAAAACAAGAATACAAGTACAAGTTTGGTGTGGTTGTCATTGCAAAATTGTAAGATTAGGAGGCTCTAAGCTACCAAAGAATGTTTCCATCCACAACATACAATTATTGTTGTGTTAAGATGGGCAATTGATCGAGAAGAAATGATAAATACATATCTGCATCATCAGATGTTTACACCAAACAATTTAACGCAATACATATCACTTAACCGTGTTTGTATGGAAGAGACATGTTTTGCATTCATTAATTTGGCATAAATATTGGGTGCGGGTAAGTTTTTATTAGAAGAAACATTTTAATCGAGTACCCGAGCAGCTGCAAGGTTCCTGGAGGTTCAATGACAGCTCATTCAAGAGGTTTCTTCTGTTCAACCCTTGCTATGCATGGCTGGAGAATGCAAAGTGAATATCACATCATCAGCCCTGCCTAGAGCTACTTTGAGCAGTTCCAGATGAAATATTTGGCAAAAAATCATCAGGAACAAACACAGGAAGTTGGTGCGAGCCAGCGTCCCTTTTAAACCTGGATTCCCGAGTCAAATTAAATGGTAATCTCTCTTGGACATCTCTTGAACCCGAGCCTCTTTCGTTTTTCAAACCATCCTTAGTTGGACCGCGCAAAAGTGGACCACCAAAGAATATAGACTCTCCACTATACATTAGCTTTTCTGACTGGCTGACTAAAGGCTTTGCTGGAGCCTGTGAAGGTTCTTGAGGGAGAAGGGCTGGCCTCTTGTCATTGATATCTGATCCTGCATTTGGATTCAATAATTCTACTTGCGAGGATGGCCTTGTACAAGCTTCAGAAGCTGAGACCACGACAGACACATACCTTCCAGCTTCTTGGTCCCAGACTACAGATGTTCGTTTAACATCTCTGAGCAGAGAAGTTGCAGGATCAGATACACTATTCCTCTGCATGATCTTCTCATCAAACTCTGAAGAAGACTGCGACAATTGATAGACGTTATCTGGGAATGCGTCTCTAGAAACTCGGGCCTTTTCTGGTTCTATACCGGTGTTAAGATGGCCAAAACTGTGAACTTGTCGGAAAGGGCTTACTGCGACTGACTCATGAACATGGCTTTTTGGACTACTCAAACTGCTGACACTACAGGTGCTAGTTTCAAACTCGTCTCGGGTACCTTGACTATGAGCAAATGAATTTCCCAATTCGTTTCTCATACTTTTATTTCCACCGGTCTCAGCGCTGATAATGCTTCTGACACTCATACTATCACTGAAACTCAGTTCAGGATCAAAGCGATGATTGTCTATAGGACGTAGAACAGATGACGATGCTCTGGCTTTTGCTGCAGCTCTCATGGCTTCATTTGAGCCCAATTTGGCAAGCTTCCATGCACTGATCTTAACAGCTCGTTTAGGTCCCTTGTTTCCCTTTTCTCCGAGCCTAGCTGCATCCGGATCAACTGTAGATGGGACCGTTCTTGGCTCTAACTGAGGAGCAACTTCTTCCTGGTCACAAGTGAAATGCAGAGTGATAACTTAGAACTGCAGATATTTCAATTCTTCCGCAGCCATAGCAAAGGTTTCAAAATCAGAAATAAGACAAAACAATGAAGCAATCAAGAGCTATTTGTCCAATAGGAATTCATTTCACTCTGATTAATTCAATGATTTCAAACCAGCAATGGAACCTGAAGCGCAGTAATTTTCTCTACTTAATAATCCATTTTAATTACATAGTGAGTCTTCATGTGACCCATACACAGATTCGAGCCGTGGAATCAATTGTCGATGTGTGCATCAGGGTAGGCTGCCAACATCACATCCCTATGGATGTGTCCCTTCCCCTAGCCCTGCCTGACTGCCGGATGCTTCGTGCACTAAGCTACACTAACTCACGAGTCATGACTGTCCAATCCCAATCATGTTCTTTCTTTGCATCTTAATCAAAAAAATCAACACCTGTTTGCCTCAAATTTCCAAGTCCATCAGCAAATTCTAAATCTCAACCTGCATTAGCAATGTGATGTGGATTTCTGCGTCGTACTATGTCAACAACGACTAATACATGTTGTTCTTACATCACGGGCAGACTTGTCCCTCAAATTAATTCTGCTGAACATCAGTCTGTACAGGATTTTCAAACAAACAAAACTAGGCTTCAATCCCGAGCTAGCTGGGATCAGCTATATACAGGATTATCTGATGACTGATCAATAAAATCCATTATCCGCCTCTAGCGGAAGTTGAAATGGCAAGCACCATAAATAACTAATGCACTTATGTCTCAAGTTGAATGGACTCCACTATTAGAAACTTCACAAAATGGCTATATGCATGGCGTGGCAATGCAACTGCAGCTTAATATGCGCCATCAGAAGCCTCGACAGATGCTTAACATTGAAATTATTGAATCTTTCAAGTGCCAGAGACGAAAAATATAACTTCTCTAGAAAAACTATATACTCCTAGTAAATTAGATTTAGTGCACCGGTAATGCAGGTTGTGAGAATAACAAGTGGCTGCCAATTTTTTTTTGTATTGAATTTCTAATATTACAGAGAGAGATTTCAAATCCATCAAGCATTAGTCAGAATTATATAATTTGGTTTGATAGGAATTCCTAAATCAAATCCCTCCATGGAGAAGCTTAACTTCCCGAACTTCTTTTGTAATTAGTAATTCACTTATACATTTATGTATTTATTTCACTGGTATAGAAGGACATGCTCACTGCCTCTAAGAGATAATCATGGCAGACAACGGCTGTATAGATTTTAAAATAGCAAGGAAATGAGTATAAAGCTCTTTGCAATAAAGAAAGAAAGCTTTTGAACTTTAATTACTTTACCACCAGGTTGAATAGATTTACCTGATAATCAACGAACACCCTAGGAGGGGTGCACCATGCACCTTTGTACTGCAAGCCCAAAGAACTTCCACCGCTGAAGCCAGTCGTAGCTGATCCTGAAGGAGAGTATACAATGTTAGGATGTTCTTCATCTACAAACTCTTCCCCGGGTGCCTCGCTCATGGCCCTCATAGCTACAACATACTCGTACGTTGTAATGCCCTGAAAAGGACGACAATTTTTAAAAAGAATCTGAATTGGTTTTTAGGAAGTTTCTAGATAGGAATCATCTAACTGCATATCCTTTACAACTGAAACTTTTTGATATTCCCTATTCTTGATGAAAGATTTAGACATTTTTAAAGCAACATATTGTATCTAATATATTTTAATTGTATTCTATGAAAGATCCGTCAATAATATACCTTTCTTATCAGTATCATATGGAAAAAGAAAAGCTCCCCCAGAGGAAAACAAGCCAGCAATGAAACGGCTGTACATACAACCTGAAGAAGAAAGTAACACATATTATGAACAGTGTTCTTTTCTCATAGATAGTTGTGATTGGGAGCTTGGTGCAAGTATACTATATCTGAGGTAAAAATTACCACAACAGTTGCAAATGGGGCTTGAGAGAAACCATTCCCTAGTCGATCAACTATTTCAGCCTCCATATTCTTTTTGTTCACAAAGCATCGTACTAGAACAGCAATTCCAACTCCAGCTTCAATAACAAGCTGAAATAAGAATATGGTTGATTTAGTATCAATCATTTAAAAAATGTAACTGACAAACATTTGCCTCCGACATACCCAGACCAGGCTGGAAACCATCAATGATATAAAAGAAGCATAGTTTTTCCTCCCTACACAATTGTTGAGCCACTGCACTTGATAAATGTGGTTAGAAATTATGAAGTGGCGAGATGCTTCACAGATATCAGAGTAGGTTATAACATAGGTACGCAAGAGATGTATACCCGACAATGATGATCAAATCCATCCACACATTTATCACAGCTTCGACAATGTTTACTGAACTTGCAGACCTGCCACCCACAAGCACAGAGATATTGCATGACTAATGCATAAAACAACACCTGAGGTCGTGCCCACAACATTTTTAAGAAGTGCAATACTATCCTGCACTTTTTGCTAAAATTGAGGTTACTTCTATTTGTTAAATTAAACATGAAACGAGGGAAAAAACAAGGAGCGAAAGATGGTCTTTTCTTTTTTTCTCTTTCTTTCTCTTTGTGGAGATTCACTAAGTCATGAAAAAACTGAACTTGAAGGACTTAACACCCACAATTTTATCGCACTTTCTTGAAATATCAAGGACCTTCCACGTCATTAAAGACATACATTGATAACTGCCAAAATCAAGGAATTAGATTAACTACCTTGGCATTGCACAATGTGCAATACAAAGCATCTTCACCATTCTCTTTTTCCTGAGAAAATCCCCCTTGTTTGCAGCAATCTTCATATACAAATAAAAAACAAAGGACTCCTCCGATTTTACAGCACGATGACTTTCTACTAGAAGAAACCACCAGATTATCAGATATTTCAGTTTCTAGTTGATCTTTCTTGATGGAGTTGGTAACGGCAATAGAACTTCTAGAAACTGATGATAGAGAAGAACGTGCATCATTACTAAGTTCATCAAACTTTCCAGACAACTTTCTTGCAGACAATCTGTGTTTTGAGTTAGCATTATTCACTCGTTCAGAGTCAAATATAGACATTATGCCAGGATCTGCAGGGTTGATTGCAGTACAACGAACATAAAGAACAAAAACAAGCAATGCCTGCAACACAACAAAAGGAGCCAACTTAAGACTTAAGACACCTTAAATGTTTATGTAATAGAATTTGAAGGTTACTTATAGTAAAAAGATTGATCGGCAAAATATCTACTCATATGTCAAGTTTGAATAGCTAAATGGATCCCATTTTTTTCAAATTTGTGAAAGCTGTATAATATGTTACTAATATGAAAGTTTGTCAATTACTTTGAGAAGAGCCCAAAACAGTAATGTGTCGCATAAAAATAGGACAAAATGAGTAGCAGTACCAGTAATGCATTCAAGAATATTCAGATGAGCATAAATGAATCAAGACAAGTTGTCCACACTCAGCAGAGCCATGTCCAGCAATGGAGGATGTATTGTAATATCAAAACTACATTCCTCATATTATGTTTTGCCTAACTTCCTATATTTTAGTTCATCATCTAACAAAATGTCCTCTTTCCTGTACAGCAAGATCTAGTATCTTCAAAAAGTCAAATTGACACATAACATCTCATAAATTTAAAGTGAGAGTTTCACCTACATTTCCTAAGATTTTCAGTTTGTAACGCTACCTTTTTTCTTCTTCTTTTTTTGAAAATCGTGGTGTCCGGGCCAGCTTGAGCGCACCTCAACTAATTCCACGAGATACCTGCCACCTCCCACCAACAACTGGTACCATGTAACTTTGTCTATCAAGGATAGAACAAATGGGAAGAAATCACCTAGCGTTTTGTCTATGCTGGGATTTGAGCTACCTCCTTTTGACTTCTCATTTTACAAACTATCCCTTCTTTCAAGTTTTACATAACAAATTTGTCGCTTGTACTTAATTATATTCTTCTGTTGTAGCAAAACTATAGTTTGTTCCAGCATCCAGCTTCTTCTGTTCTTCAACTAATTATAGTTACAGGAATCCAATACCAGAAAGGGCTTTGGACAAAAAATCTTGCAACAAACTTAGCATTTAAGAATTTTTTGTGAATGTAGCACAAACAGCTCAATAAACATTTGAAAGGCGGATCCTGGTAAAATTACTTGAGTTCACCTACCACTGGCGAATACACTGCAATCAGAGCATACTCCCAAATTTGTCCTCCAAGGAAAGGAGAGAAGAAAGCATAGAAGGCAACCACCAAAAAGCAAAATACAGTTATAGCAACAACCTGCAAAGTCAAGAAACAATCATAATGAGGCAACAAGTTGCAGTGAAAACAAAATGACCTTTCGCAAAATACAGCAAAAACCAATGAAAGTGGAGTCTGTAAAATAATTATTGATAAAGCCCCAAACGGCCAAATATACACACAGACATAAATTCCGATAGCAAATCGTTCAATATGACAAGTGGTTGAGGAAGAAAGAAAGAAAAGCAAAATCAAAATCACTAAAACAAATTAGCAATTGATATCGGAGTTCTACGCTAAGGAACACTATCAATGTGTAACATATAGCTAATCTTAATTCATACATGGATTTCATAAACTGATTAAACCTCCAATTTCATCCCAAAAAAGTTATAGACCTTTAAGTCTCCAGACTGGAAGGGTTCAAAGAAATAAAAGGCATTTCCAATGCTTGATTAAAGAAAATTTGAAGACTTCAAGGCCGGCCAAAGTTGAATAATCTAGTGCCAACGCTTTAACTACTACAAATAATACTATAAGGACCGTCTACGATCAAGAGAAATAAACAGGATTAAGGGGAAAAGACAAAGAACCAAAAGTTTCATTAGATAACAAACAACAACAACAACATACCCAGTAAAATCCCATAAGTGGGGTCTGGGGAGGGTAGGATGTACGCAGACCTTACCACTACCTCATTGAGATAGAGAGGCTGTTTTCGAAAGACCCTCAGCTCAAAAGTATCAACACCAAATAAGAGAGAAAAACAATGTATATAGCATAATGAATAAAGCAAAACGCGACGCAAATTTTACAAAACAAGAACAATAACAATAGCAAAATAATGTGATAATCAAAAGGCAATAGCATCACAACTAAAAAGACACGCCTAGACCTAAAATCAAACCTAAACCTAAACCATCACAAGGCTGGACAACATTCTACCCTTACTAGCCTTCTACCATAATATGTGAACTCCACTCTTTTTCATTAGATAACATTGATACATATTTTACTTGTGGAGTCTTGTGAACAAGCCCTTAATAAACAACACTAATAAGCGATGTGACCTAGTGGTCAATGAAGTGGGTCGTGAACCATGAGTCTAGGTACTAATCTTAGCATAGACAAAAAACATTAGTTGATTCATTTCTTCAATTATTCAATGAAAATTGACCTAGGCATAGAGATACTTATAGTCCAGACCTGAAAGGTGTGTGCTGGTAGCTTCCATCCATGTTTTCTCACCATCACTTCCAACACCAAAAAATCTTTTTATGTGGGAAAAAAAAAACTTTCACTTTAAAAAATAATGGAAGATAGAACTTCAAATCTGACAAAAGAAGAAAAAATCACAACTTTCTAAATGAGTTGTTCTTCATTTGCTCTCAAATTTAAGGATTTATCTAAAAACATAATCTTTAACAAAAGAAACAAGAATATGAAGAGTATACTAAAATTTCAAAAAGGGGTTGTAAAAAATTACAAATTTCTACAGGATTTCTTCTTCAGTGCTCTGTAAATTCAAGATTTACCATAAAAACACAATCTTTAATAAAAGATCAAGTGTGAGGAGTATACAAGAAGCTGGAAAAAGGGTTTAAGGAAAGAAGAGAAAGGGGTTATTGAGTTTGACTAAAGCAAAGCAAAAAGTTCTAAGTACAAATTTCTACAGGAGTTTTTCCTCTCTAACTCTCTAATTTAAGATTTATCAATATTTTACATGATAAATTTAATACAATTATAAAATTTAATAATCTCAATTATTTTTTAAAATTTCTTATTCTATCAAAGATACTTAAATTAGTAGTAATGATAACAAAGGAGTGAGTTACAGCTTCCTTCAAAGGTTTGATGAATGAAGAATGAGAAGGTTCTTTTCTTGGAGTAAAGGTATTGGAATATTCTCCTTTTTTTTTAATTCCTTCTGTTGTTTGTATTTATACGTGAGATGTTAGGTATAATATATAAATGTGTTTTTTAATTTAGTCTTAGCTAATTTTTATATTTTTTAATTTTGAGTGTGTATAGTTGAACGAGTAGGCATATGTGTCATACATCACAAATATTACGCGATGCAGGGGCGGACCCAACATGTAATGAGGGGGTTCATCCGAACTCTCTTCGTCGAAAAATTATACTATTTATACATGGTTAAAATATTTTTTTATGTATAAATAGTAGATGTCGAACCCCCTTCGGCTAGTTCGTGTGTCTACTTTTTCATATTTTGAACCCCCTTATTAAAAATCCTGGATCCGCCACTGGATTTATGTAGAACTAGTGATTTGTCATATAGGACATGTGTGTCTATTTGTTTAACTTTATAATTAGTTAAGTGTCAACTTGTATACATCCAAAGTTGAGGATATAAATGGCAATTGAAACAAAATCAATTGGTATGTTTATGTATCATGTCAAGATGTTATTTCTTTATATTTTTTTGGTATAATACATAAATATGTCATTTAACTTGGTTTTCGCTAGCATTTATGTTCTCTAACTTTGGGCGTGCACGAGTAGACACTTAAACTTGTATAAATTTAAACAAGTAGACACGCATGTTCTACGTGACACAATACACAAAGAACAATATGTAGGACACAAAATTGTCACGTAGGATGTCATATACGACGAATGCGTCTATTTGTTCAGGTTTTGGATAGTTAAAATGTCTAGCACTAGTAAAATTAGAGATCGTCATAATTGTCAACTAAAACCAAATTATGCCTGTGATAAATAAATAATACGGAAATTATTCTTTAGGAATTACCGATTTCTGTCTTAGGTATATATTTTCATTCATGTATTGCTAATACATATATTGTTTAATTATTTTTTATCTCATATAAAATAATACATAATTTTTTGTTAACTTATGTCTGTATTAATTACATTGCATTTGTTGAAATTTGCATAACTTAATATCGAAAATCAAACCTGAGATAAAGCAATACCAATTTACATATGAAGTTAACTTAAATTTTAAACGACCCCTTAATATTCTCATTAGCTTCTTTACATTATGGGATTATAAATTTATGATTCTATAACTTTTACATAAAAAAAAAGGAAATAGAATTTTTCACAGTGTTTTTTTTTTAATTTCTCACGATATTTTTATTGAGGTATAATTAAATTTAAATTTGTGATAGTAAATCCCAAGGTGGTGAAACACGCTTGGGGATATACAGGTTCAAGGGTCACCTATGTGGAGATTTCACCTCAAGCTAAAGAATACTTGTAAAAGGCTTTCATATTGGTCTAAAAACTCTATTGGTAACATCTTTGACAAAGTTGAAGAATTGGAGAAGAAAGTTAAAATTCTTGAAGAAAGGATCATCAATAATAATTGTGAGACTAACAGAGTTGATCTAAATTATGCTAATGATATGTTCATCATGGCTTATAAAAAAAGGAAGCCATCTGGAAACAAAAATCTGGCATCAAATGGTTAGTGGAGGGTGAGGTGAATTCAAAATTCTTCCATTCTATTGTCAATGGAAGAAAAAAGAGACTTTCCCTCAAGAAGATCAAGTTAGAGGATGGCACTTGGATTGAAAGAAATGAGAATATAGCTATTGAAGCCATATCCTTTTTTTCAAAAACAATTCTCTAGAGAACACACTGATACCAATTTCTCTATTTTAAATTGTATCCCACACTGATCACTGACATGGACAATGACAATCTAAGAGTTGAACCTTCTATGGATGAACTAAAAGATGTAGTCTTCTCCATGAGCTCAAACAGTGCCCCTGGACCTTATGGCCTCTCAGGGAAGTTTTATCACTAGGTTGGGATATCATTAAAGATGACCTATTGCTAATGATTTTTGATTTTTTTGCAGGAAACATAATCTCAAGAGCTATTACGCACACTTGCCTCATCCTTATTCCAAAAGAGGATAGTCCCCAAGCCTTTACTGATTGCCAACCAATCAGTTTAAGCAATTTCTCTTGCAAAATTATTTCTAGTCTAGTAAACAGGAGACTGAGTAGTCTAATGAATAAACTTATTTCCCCCAATCAAACTGGGTTCATCAAAGGGAGATCCATTAATGAAAATATAATGCTTACTCAGGATATGGTTCACAACCTCACAAATCCTTCCTCTCATGAGAATATAGTTTTGAAATTTGACATGTCTAAGGCCTATGATAGGGTATCATGGGAATATCTTTGTGGAGTTCTTAGAATATTTGATTTTAATGAAAATTGGATTGCTATGATTTGGAGACTCATGTCTAATGTCTGATACTCTATTAATATCAATGGCTTTAAACATGGCTTTTTCAACTCGGGAGATCCTCTATACTAATGGACTCATTAAATCAGTCTACTTTCATTCCTTACTTTATGGATAATAATAACCCTATAATAACTCATTTATGTTATGCTGATGACACTATTTTGTTTTCCTCATGTGATGCAGACTCTTTGAAGAATATGATGGAGAAGTTGTATACTTATGAAAATATCTCTGGATAACCAGTGAACAAAGCTAAATCAGGCTTCTATGTTAACTTTAAAGAAGATCCAAGAATTAACCTTATCAAGCACATCACTGGTTCCAACCACTCCCAGTTCCTTATGTAATACCTAGGTTGTCCTATTTATATAGGAGTGAAGAAAATTATCTATTTTAATAATACATATGGTGGCCAAAATTTCCAAAAGAATGCAAGGTTGTCAGGGAAAACTTCTCTCGTATGAAGGCAAGGCAGTGGTAATTAAATCAGTATTGCAGGCACTTTCTCTACACATGCTCTCTGTTATTCAGCCCCAAAAACTATTTTAAAGCAAATAGAAAAGATCATCGCAAATTTCTTTTGGGGCACGACTAGTAATAGAAATAAGAAACATTAGATTGCATGGAAACACCTGTGTTATCCTACTGAGGAAGGCGGTGCTGGCTTTAGATCCTTATATGATATTTGTGATGTCTTTTCAGCTAAGATGTGGTGGAAATTCAGGTCTCAAAATTCTCTCCTTAAAGACTTTCTGGTAGCCAAGTACTGCAAAAGATTTCACCCAGTAGCAAAGAAGAAAGGCCAGGGTCAATCTCATATTGGAGGAGAAAGAAAGACCAAGTGAAATCTTATATCACGTGGAAATTGGGAAAGGGTGAAATTTCATTTTGATGGGATTCATGGACTGAATTTGGACCATTAGCCTATGTAGCTCAGAACAGGAGGACCAGGGGAGGAGCCACATTGTGGCTAGCGGGTTACCCCATTCGGTAAAAAATTATACTATTGATACATGGTTAAAATAATTTTTTTATGCATAAATAGAAAATGTCGAACCCCCTTCGTCTAATTTGTGTGTCTACTTTTTCCAGATTTTGAATCTCTTATTGAAAATCCTGACTCCGCCCACCACTGAGGAGGACCTCCAAAAGCACCCTCGTCAAGGAATTGTACTCAAATGGTGCTTGGAAGAGAAACAAATTGATGAGAATACTTCCTCACTTTGCGGTCAACACTATCATGACGACCTCATATAATGATACAAAATAAGACTATCCAATATGAAAACTTGATCAATCAAGAGAATTCAGTTGCAAAACAGCTTGGCAATTGTTAAGACAGAAAAAGGGTACGACTCTTACTGGAAGATGTATTTGGCACAAAAAAATCCCCTTTAAAATTTGTTTCTTCATGATAAGAGTATTATCAGATAATGTTGATGTTGCTGTGAAAAGATTTGGGGTGAACATTTCATCTATTTGCAACTGCAGGGTCAATCACTATGAGGAAAACAGTGAACACCTTTTTTAGTGAAAGTTACATTGCTAGTAAAGTTTTGTCCTTTTTCAATAAATCATGTGGCATTAATATGGATCAGGGTCAAGTTAGGCAAAAATTCATGAAATGGTGGCTTACAAAAGTCAAAAATAAATTCCATAGGATGATCTTGCTATGTCTCCCTAACATTATATGTTGGCATATATGGAAGAGCAGATGTACAGCAAGGTTTGATGATAAGAAAATGTCCCATTAGATAATCAACCAATAAGTCATCAAGATGATCACCCATAACCAATTTCCCGAGCTTCAATTATCGAATCATTGGCATGACTTCATTCGAGGAGCGAAAAATTTGCAGCCTATCATCCAGTCCCAACCAGCTTTGTGGGCGAAACCTTGTGTGGGATGGATTAAACTTAATGTTGATGGATGTAGCAAAGGCAATCCGGGCAGTGCCGGTGGCGGTGGCATAATTAGAGACCATAATGGAGCTTTTTGTGTGCTTTTGCAGATTACTACGAAGCTAAGGCCATGCATAAAGGTATCCTGTATTATTAAAGGCCTTGTTAATGTAATTATGGAATCTGACTCCATTTTCGTGCTAAGCTTGGTTAAAAAAATTAAAAAACCTCCTTGGCAACTTGAGCATACTATTGAGGAGATATGGAAGTTGGTACATGATGAAAATTTCACCTTCCATCACACGCTAAGAAAAGGTAATAGTACAGCCGATATCCTTGCCAACCTAGGTGAAAAATCCAAAACTGTGACTATCTTCACTGAGGCTGACTCATTACCTCGATATGTCAGAGACTCAATGAAGTTGGAATCAAAAGGAATATCTGTCACGATCCAATCCCTTAGGTCATGATGGCACCTACTATAATCCTCCAGTAGGTAAGCCAAACTGTCAACCCAGAACTTCAAGTAATGGGTTTGAGGGCAGGAACTAAATAAGAGTGACGAATTATAAAGATAGGCAGAAAGAATAAGCGGAAGTAAACCAAAACATGATGTAAACAACTAAAGATCCCTTCCAAAATCTGAAAGTCACAAGTACAGAGCTGCTACAAAATAAAAGACGAGTACAAGTCTCGAAAATAGATCGAAAATATATATAACAACTGACTAGTCTCAAAAGGCAAAAGACGGGTCATTCATACTGAAAGAGACAGGAATGATCCAAAAACGCCAAGTACTCACCCTAGTCTCCGAAGCTGACTGCAACAGGCTCGATCTATCCACGGCGATAGCTGGTGCTCGATCCTGCATCACGAAAGTAGAGGCAGAATGTAGTATGAGTACCAAGACAACAAGTACCCAATAGGCATCATAGGCCGACTGAGCAAAAAGGTAAAAACAATATGAAAAAGAGGAGTAGCCTAAATAGGAGTCAACATAAGCATCAAAAGGGGGAAAAAGTACTACCTATGAGAATTACAACTAACTAGACCCAACTGGGCCCCCATAAGCCCAGTCGAGACACTCGTGCGCAAGTTAAATAAAAATCCGGACAAACCCCCATAAGCCCGCCGAGTACACAGAATAGCTACAACTATCAATGCTAGAAACCAAGAATCTGCGATGTTAGGAGCCGAAGTACTATATCATTTCCAAATCCAGAATCTTCAAGAGTCAATCGATATAGTGGTGACTTAGGGGTCGAGGTCGGGACTGGGTACCTGGATGCTTTCCATAATACATAAGTGCGGTCGAGGCCGGGACTGGGTAGCCGGATGCTCACTATAATACATCATTATGATCGAGGCCGAGACTGGGTACCCTGATGCTCGTCATACTAGCAAGCCGGTAGAGGCCGGGGCTGAGTACCCGGATGCTCCCCGATAATTCAGAACGGAGGCCGGGACTTGGTACCCGAATGCTCACTATTACATCCCGCACTTTGGCGCATTAAAAAAAATTGATTTGCAAGGAATGAGGTTGTGATTTATTTTATTTAAGATTGGTGTGATGTTCATGGAAAAAATTGATGTGAAAATACGGAAGAAGTCCAAGGGTAAAATTGAGAATTTTGGAGATTAGATTGTGAATTGCAAAATGAGAGAAGACTTATAGCTTTTGGGCTTAAATAATTACAATAAAGTAGTTTGGGCTCACATAATAACAATAGTAATAGAAGAATTGAGGCCCAACACAAGAAATGGCCCAAGTCTTGGAAATTTAGTTCATTAATTAAGTGGCCCATCATCTATTTAGTATATATATCTCTAGAAAGTTCAAGACTCCAAAAAGAAAGCTAAGTCATCTTCCAAGAGAAGAAGAGACCGAAACTAAAAAAAAAGAGGAAAAATTTCAAGTTCTTCAACTTTGATCCAAAAATCTTGTCTTCTTGAATTCTTGTCAAGTTCGAGGCCCTCTTCAATGTGGCATAATTAATTAAGCGAGAAAACTACGTTTGTGGCAAGTCAAAATTTGAAGAATAAGGTAAGAATTCTATCTTCTCATGTTATGGAAGAAGTAGGTGTGTTGTAGCTAGTAGAATTAAGTGAAAATCATGTAATTGTGATGTATGTGTGTGTGACCATGTGGGTGTGCAAGTGGGTGTGTGTGACCGTGTGGGGTGATGGTTGGGAGAAGAGGAATTGAACTTTATTTAGCTTGTTAGTGGTGTCGTTATGACGGTTACGGTATAATTAATAGTTTCATGATTCGAGACAACCTCAAAATTGGTTATAAGTTGTTATAGGAAATTATGTGATTTTAGTATAGTTTATATGTAATTATGGAAGTAGAATTCTATTATGGAAATTATTGTCATCCTTAACGAATTTGAAAGAAGGTAATGCGATTTGATAGTTTTCTTGTGTTCGTAGAAGTTTTTGGATGGATTATGGTTTTGGTGGAATTTTTGGTATATTGTATGGAATAATGTTAATTTCTTTTGAGTTATGTCTAAATGGTTTCAAGTTAGTTAGTGAGTGAATATGAAATGTGGATATTAGTGGCAAGGTGTGAAGTTGGAGTATAAATTATTGCTTTATGTAACAAAAAGAAAGAAGAGAAAGAAGAAAGACTATTAATGTTACAATGTATTTTGTAGTGATTGTTGATGTTGTCGGTATTGTTGTGGTTGTTGTTGTTGATATTTCGGCCGAGTTAGATTCTCGGGGATGTTGAATTTATAGAGGAGGTGTTGCCCAAATTTTTGTAGACTAGTAAGGACTAGAAATTGAACTCTTAAAGGCTTATAACTTACAATTGATAATTGTGACCATTTGTAGAGTTTGGAGAAAACGGAAGTTGAGTTTGAGTGAGCGTAAGAAGCGGATAAGGTATGTAAAGATCTTCCTTTCCTTATTTTGGCATGCCTTAGGTGTAATAAGTCTAAATTTGAGCCTTGAGGGAAATCCTCTCCATGGAAATCCGAGTTTAAATTTCCTACAAATCATTTCAGTGAAATTGAACTTAAACCTATGTATATTGAAAAAAATGTGCAAACATCCGTAACTTTTACTTGTGAGACCGGATCATCCTACAACCTTCATAGATGACTCCGTAGAGCCAAATGTTTGAAATTCATGTACGCCACCTCGGCTCGATCGGAGGTGGGTCCACTAACTGCGAAACTCGCCTAAGTTGTTCTACTTAGTTATTATTGTACAACATACAGGGAAAACTTTTGCCTATGATTTTTCCTATAAAAAAATAATGTCTTAACCGTCCCCTTATGTTCTACTACCCACTTTGGAATTGTAAATATAACTTCAGAAATGCTTGATATATGTATATGTGCTGCATTAGTTTCTCACTACTCCATTCGTACATACTACTGTGACATCATTCGCGGGAACTCGGGCCGGCTTTGTAATCGTGCGCCCTATAATGTATTCGGCAGTATGATGTGTTATGGATCTCAAGACCCCGCCATAAGGCCGGGTACCATTTATGGCGTTATGATGTGATATTGCATATAATATGTTCTGATGATACGACGTGTTGTGAAGATATGATATGTTTGAGGTTTGTACGGAGATTTGAAACCTTTCGGAGTATGATGTGTTGTGGTACCAGCGTCGGGGTGGTGACCACGTTCCTGAGCCGTAGGCATGATTTTTATTTGCATTATGTACATATGTTTCCGTACTGATTTTGAGCCCTGGTTTGTATTTGCTCCTTGTACCTTTCCTTTCGATTATGGTTGAGATTCTCTATATTTCATACTTTACATATTCAGTACACATTTCGTACTGACCTATTTTCTTCGGGAGGGCTGCATTTTATGCCCGCAGGTACCGACGTTTGTGATCCGTCCGTGCAGGTTACACACCTTCTGCTATTACAGAGTACTCCTTGACTCGGAGCCCACATTTTGGTATATGGCTTTCCTATGTATATGCATCTATATATATTTGACCATTCGGGTACGGCGGGGGCCTGTCCCATCATATGTTTCTACTATGCTCTATAGAGACCTGTAGACATACGTGTGGGTCATGGATCGTGTGTGTTCGTCTGTTTATGACTGGTGTCTTAATGCGGTCCCTTACGTTATAATGGACAAATCGGCCCACATACTTGTATGTATATATGAACCTATCCGGCGATGCGCGTTCCGTCACCCTTTTGTTAGATATGATATTTTATGCACGCGCAACCACTTAAGATAATCCTCATTTACTATTCTGATTAAATAAAGAAAACTCAATCGAAATTCTTCTATAATATGGCGAATCAGTATGTAAGTTCGTCTGGGTGTTCAGATAGGACGCCAGTGGCGGCCTACGGGACTGGGTCGTGACACTCACAGATAATTTATCCCATGATGCCAAATATTCTACTTCCCAACTAGAATACAACAGTACCAAAAATCTTTTCCCAAATGAGTCAACCGATATGCCGCCAAAACTAGAACCAGAGCCAAAGTCAATGATCACGAAATTTAGTGTTGCCGACATATCACAAAAGTAATGATTATATCAATTTATGGATGAGAATATTTTTAAGAGCAAGGGTAACGTCTAACTAAGACCAAACTATCAGACACTAGCCCGCTACACCATTCTACAAGGATCTAAGTCCACCGAAGCAACGCCGGGACATCTAACGCAAGTTTACATCCTATACTAAGGCCAACATACCCCATAGTATCAAAAACATGCTCATTCAACACTCTTTATAATACTAACAAATAACGACAAGATACACATGCTTTTAAATATCCGAAAAAACCCGATAACAAGCCTAAAACATGATTTTTAACACCTAAAATATACAATCAAGCTACCCAACCCAAATTCTAACTATTTCAACATGCTTTCACACATTCCAGCTCAATCTAAAGAAAGGAAAACCGTAGCCTACCTATAGGCTAAACACGCAGGCTCCAAATCACTGTACCGAAACTTTTCTCTTCCGAACTACCTCAAAATGCTGCCACGCTATCAAAAACAGAACCAAGACATCAATACGGTCATTTAGACACTAATTTCATAATTTTTGGAGATGGACTTCGGGGTCTAAAATGGAAGATGTGGGACCCGTATATGGAATTTTGGATTTGACCTCCAAAACAGGTTCTAAACGTCACCCAAGCTCACAAATTAGATTTATAACAAAATTTGGGGTGGAAAAATAACACAAGACGATCAAACAATCAATTCTCATATTTTCAACTAAGCAAACAAATAAGGCATCTCTTTACGCGTCGATTTCTCAAAAACGAAAATCTTCCAATCAAAACAAATTATACCATGACGTTTTTTGTGAAAAACCCCACAATCTAGCTCAAAAATCACTCAAAAAGAAGTTATATTGACCAAGTTACACTCTTCCAAAATTCAACAAAATTTGATTCCGAAAAATACTAAATCTGCAGCTAAAAATTAATTTATTACCTCAAACGACATGCCAAAAGCAGATTCTGAAATTCCACGATGTTCTTCTCAAAATTTCACGCAAGATAACCTCTGGAATCACCCAATTCAAATTTATATAGGTCAAGAAATAACTTGTCAAAGTTCTTCGAAAATTCATTCCGAAAATGGACACTGCTTCAAATCAGTTTTCAACCTCTCCAATGCGTTCTCCACGAAAAATCTCACAAGTTTGCCTTTTAAATCACCTAATTTGGAGCTATATAACTCAAGTTATGGGTTTTAAAGTTAGAGAAAATATTCCAAAAAAGGGATTGCACCAGCGACTGCCAAATGAGATTTTGGAAAATCTAAAATCTCCGATGGGGTGTTCGAATTTCGTTCGGAATTCAATAAAAATAAACTAAATATGCTACCCCACTAAATTTGATGTTCGGACTCAATAGCGCATTCAGAATTCCCATACGAGATCATTTTAATAAAAAATGGGTCCCACACCAAAAAGTCATTTTAAGCCACATTCCACAACGAGCGTCGGTATTAGTCTGAAAGCCTCGAAAAGCGAACGAAGGGTCTTTCTAGATCAAAATTGATATTATAGAACTGACCGCGTTGTCAGAATTTTTATTCGAACGCGTTTTCCAAGAATGTTGACAAAAGTCAATTATAGGCTAACTTTCAAAGTCAAAAGCGCCAAATGGCCCCAAACTCGTATCGATTGCCTCGATAGTCATTCCAACAATGCTACTAGACTGATTTGGTCATTCCGGAGCTGATGGAACCATCAGAATTTGAATTTGAGATCTCGTTGACCCAAAACTCGAAAAGTCGCAACTAAACCAACTTAGGCCTTCAAAATACCAAAACGGACTCGGGACCTCTAAAAATTCAACCAACACTTTTTCTAGACCAAAAACCACCTTCCGAATCCAAGGAGTCCTCGAAATTCCATTCTGAGCATCGGAACTCTAAAAGTTGACCAAAGTCAAATCTTGGCTTAAAGTTCCTCCAAATTCTCAATTCAAGGCTTCAAATCTTCGTTACAACTCTAAAACCGATTTCGTAAAGTCTCTCAAGCCAATATCGACATTTCGGAGCTGCTGGAATCGACGGAATTCCGTTCCGAGACCCGTAGCTCCGATTTACCCCAAATATCACTTTTTAATACTTAAAACTTATGAAACTCAAAATTTTCAAAGACTTAACTTTTCATAGGATTTTCTAAAAATCAACACCCGGAAGTTAAGATTTATGTCCTCCTCCGCATAATTATAATTTTTTGAAAATATATATGTTGGAGTCATGCCTAAACTCCTGCGCCATACGGTGGATTATAATTTTTTTTTTTTAAAATCCAATAGGGTTTGAACCCGGATTAAACATTGGACATTTATATACAATTTTAAACTAGAATTAGAATTATTTCTTGCTTATCACCAACTGCAACTTAATTTAATAAATGATAAAATGATTCAATACACTCATTGTTTCCAAGAGTACAACATGAAAGATTTATTAATAATGTGTTGATTAAGACTAATTGCAATCATTAGAGACTTAGAGCTTCTTGAACTTCACAAGACAATTTTCAGGAGGATAAGTTTTAATCTCTGGATTAGCCTGCTCAATCCTGCATACATATAAAAATATACCAATTAATTAAATTGATCTATAATTAAATTACACAAAAAGTTTATAATTCAAAAAACATTTATGAAAGATGTGATCAACAACATCTTTAACTTAATAAGTAGTATTTCAATTTGTCACATGAATTAGAACATAAGAAATAGTAGTTGACAAATTTAGATAATCAATACGAGTACGAGAGTCGAAGTATTTTATATTTTTAATAAAAATTTAGCAATAAAGTTTTTACATTGTTGAAAATAAAATTTATATATTTTAGTCCCTTTGAAAAATATTTGGTAATCATATAGAAATTGAAGTCAATAATTCAAAATATCTAAAAATAATTATAAAAAATCAGGTCAAATAAAAACTTTTTAAAATCAATAAATAGTAACATTGTCACATAAATTGAATTGTTATGTCCCCAAATCCAAAAAAAAAATAGTTAATAAATTTCAGATGATTAGTAAGGAGCTATTTACCTGTAGTAAAGAAGAAAGTAATGAAGAATAACTGAAATTTGAAGCTTGGCCAAATTGGATCCTGGGCATGCTTTGGGGCCCATTGAAAAAGGAAGAAAGTAGCCTGGCTTAGTGTTCATATCCTGTAAAAAAATTCACTTAATCATTGTCCAATAAGTAATGTGGGAGTGATATTCGTGGTCAGGAAAAACGAAATTGAGATTATTCGGATATGTAAAAAAGAGAAACATAGTTGCCTCAATGAGAAGGTGTAAGCAATTGCCAGTGATTTGTCTAAGAAGAGGTAGGGGTAGACCGAGGAAGAAATGAGAAGGTGATTAGCTAGACAGAACATTACACATTTTAACTCATCGACGAGATGACCCTAAATAAAAGAGCATATGAAAGTTCAAAATTAGGATAAAAGGGCGTTAGTAGGTAGTTAAGCAATTTTTTTCTTCCCTATTGGGGGAGGAGGGGGGGGGGAGATTCTTGTTTAGAGCACATTTCCGACATCATCATCATTATTATTATTATAATATTATTTTATTCTTCATTAATTTTATTATTATTATTATTGTTTCTTTTATCTTTATTATTTTTGGTGACAATATTCTTTCTTTCTTCAATATTTTAATCTAAGCTTTTTACTCTTGTATTTTTCAAATCTATTTTTGAAAAACACTTTTGTCGAGCCGAGGAACTATATGAAACAATCTCTCTGAAAGAAAAGTCAACAAAGGCTGCTAAGTAAAGTCCAATTCAAAGAAGGAAAAAGTAGGAAGAAAAAGTAGGTAGAAAAGGAAAAGAATTTCCTAATATAATTGAGTTTTCCTTTTCCTAAAAAGAAAACACAAAGTTTCCATATATTTGGCTAGTCCTTTTCTTATACGAAAATGTTTATGACTCTATAAATATAAACTCATTCCTTCTAACATGACAACACTCACAATGTAGTTCTAGGAGCATTCACAATGTAGTCTTAAGGGCTTTGTAGAGCATCCACAATTCAGAGAGAGAGTAAAAACACAAAGAGAGTTATACATCAAAATAAATATTGTAGTCTTGAGTGTCCTCTTTAGTGAGTTGTTCCTTTTACAAGAGAAAAGTGTTAATTGTTGTTTTCTCCTTGTATTTGAGAGCGGTGCACTCCATATCATAATAGTAAAAATTCTTCTATCCCGTGGTTTTTCCCCTCTATTTGTTTGAGGATTTCCACGTAAAATTCTCGTGTCCAATTTATTTTCATTATTTATCATCATATCAAACTTTAATTGTGGTGCTTCCTCCCCCAACACTCTCTACCCCAACAAAGATAGAGGTAAGATGTGCGTACACATCACCCTTCTTAGACAACTCGTGTGAAATTACAAGGTCGTTTGGTAGCTAATTATAATCATGCAAGTATTGGTTGTAATACATATATTAGTTATGAGAGTATTAGTTATTCCATCTTCTATCATACATAAAATAATACATCATTTTTCTCATAACTTATACATGTATTAATTATGCGAAATATTCTAAATTGCAAAACAAACATTGTATTAATTATTTTATATATGAATAACTTATTTTCTAGCTAATTATCAAATATTATATAATTACTTATACACAAATTAAGTTATTGTTATATTAATTAATGACTAATAGTTACATGGATATTGACTAAGTGACAAAATTTCATGGCTACATAATTTTGATTTTTATGGTACAACTAATGATATACTAGTAGCAGTAGGGTTGTCAAATAGACATATTGAATAAATTTGGGCATGTTAAAATAAACTTAGTTAATAAACAAAAAATTATTACTTGGACTTGAATGAGTTGAATCAAGATGGATTAATTTATGAATTAACGTGCAATTCTCTCTAATCAGCCCAAATTACTTGAATTTGTTTTCTTATAATTTATTTACTTATCTAACAATGAATATTTTGATAAAGTTCGTCATGAGTTAATTTTAGGCTACATAGTTAGCTTAAGTTAGTTCAATTTTTAGATGAATTGAATTAAACAGTTCAAAATTGATTAAATTAATAAATGAGACATTGAATAAAAACACATTTTCATTAGTTAATTTTACTGATATCTTTATGTACGAATAAATCCACATCATGAGATTGAACCCTATCATAAATAAAACACTTAATATTTAAGTAGAGAAATGCAAAAACATAACTTATTACCCTCCATATTTTTAACCAAACCCTATTAATCTAAAAAATTTCCCAATTATATAAAAAAGTGAAATAAAATTTCTTAAACACAATTAATTAAGGTACATGTCACTTACATCCCATCTTGAAGGATTAAATTCCTTAGGTTGAACATAAATCTCAGGATCCATATGAACACTCCATACAACTGCAAAAAACTTCCACCCTTTGGGTATGGTGTAGCCTGCACATACAAGAGATAAAGGAATGAATCATTCAATTTTCTCCGTCTCAAAATATTTTTCATATTTTATTTTTTCGAAAGTCAACTTAATTGATTTTTAAAATTATAATTTTTTTCTCATTTCTATATAATGAATAAATATATCTTAAAATATTAATTAAATTTCATATAATTTGACTCTTCAAAAAATAAAATGTGACAAATATTTCCGAACAGGAGGAAATATATTAGTAGAAAAAAATGAAGGCTAAATACCAACCATTTATGTTATATGTAGTATTTGTGTTTCTAAGGAATATTGTCTGGTCGGTAGCAAGACGTAGCGTTTCAGTAATTACCTGTCACAAATGATAATTCATGTTAGTCCATTTTTTATATTATCAGTTCATATTTTTAATTGTAATTTTTTTTTTATAATGTATTATTTATCTGGATAAGGTAATCACTTTTGATATTAGAAATACCTTGGCAGTGTCATGAATTTCGAACTTAAACAGGTGAAAAATTTCAAAGACATAATACATAAATATGTCATTTAACTTGGCTTCATTTATATTTATCTCCTCCAACTTTAGGTGTGCACAATTATGCACTTAAATTTGTATAAAATTAAACAAGTAGGCACACATGTCCTACGTGACACAATACACGTAGGACGACACATAGGATGCAAAATTATCATTTAGGATGCCATGAAGGACGAATGTGTTTATTTGTTCAAGTTTTCGATACTTAAAGTGTCTACTTATGCATTAGTGAAGTTAAAGATTATAGTTGTCATCTAAGCCAAGTTAAGAGTCATATTTATGTATTATGCCAATTTCAAAATATCATCATGAATCTTACGATTCAACTTACACTTTCCATTTTAATACTAATGAGAAGCTTTTATAGCCACAAAAATATTATAACATAACATCTTTAAGATTGGCAAGAGTCAAAAAAATCATTTTTTTCTTATAACTCTGTATCGAATCAAATTCTAACTGAAAATGAATAGAATAATTGTTTTACATTAAAAAATGTACGGGCTATCCACTTTTCAAATCGATTTTTTAAACATAGCCAACGTTGGAAAATTCATCGAAAGTAGCCACTTTTAATGCGAAAACATCATAACATTTTCTTACCTGACTAAGATACGTCATTTGTTTAATCTCATCAAAACTAAGTCCTACATTTGAAGATGATCTTCTCTTAACTATATCCTCTTGTTCCTCCTGTAAAGAAAAAAAAATAGATTGTCAAACATCCTCATATAAAATGAAATGAAGGAGAATTATCCAATTCACCTATGAATACACGATTCACCCAATTCGCTTAAGTTTGAGTGAGTCAATAATATGTTCAGTTATTAATATAATTTATTTTGATCTGTTTAATTTAGCCCATCTAAAAATTGAATTAATTTAATGTGTAGCCCAAATCAATCCATGATAAATCTTATTTTGTCAAAATATATATTTTTTTGTTTCATATCTTAGTTATAGTCATAATAAAAATAAAGATTTTTTCACTTGGTACATAAATAAATTATAATAAATAAATAAATAAACTAAAATTTAATAAAAATTGAGCAGGTTAGGTTAGGATCCGTTTGTTGACCCATTTCAACCCTAAGTAATTTAAAGATGGATTCACTTAGTCCATTTTTACTTGTTCAAATTCAACTCAATCCGCTCAATCAGACAAGTTGAGTTATGACCCGTTTGTTAGCCCATTTCAATCTAATTAACTCAACCCATCCGTCCAAATTCAACTTAACCCCTTCCCCTCTTATTTGACACCCCTACAACAAAGTAATGAGTACATACTTTGGCTTTCTCCAAGAAATGGGGATGTTTTTCCAAGTTCATAATTGCCTTGGTAGCCATAAGAGCAACAGGTTCAAAACCAGCAAATCCAAACAACACTAGGACTTCAATGATCTTGTCATCACTTAATCTTTTGTCTTCATAATCATCTTGATTAATGTCTGATAACAACATATCAATTATGTTGGACTTTGGCATTTCTTTGCAATCCTTTGCAATCATGTGTTTTCTTCTTTCTTCTAATATTTGTCGAAATATCTCAGCTAATTTTCTTCGAGCCTGAAATCATAATAAAAATAGCATGATACAAAAAACATATTATTCTATCTAACAATTTAAACTTTTAAACGAGATAGTTATACAAGTTTGACACATCTTACCTTGAGTGCCTTATGGTAAGGAAATCCTGGGAGATTAATGGGCAAGTTATGAACACCACTAATGAGGCAAGTAATCTCCTCGAACATTTCATCAAACAATTCTCGATTAACCTCACCACCTAAAAGAATTCTCATAAACACCTCAAATGTAAGTTTATTCATGGTAGAGAGGAACTTAACGGGTTCTTCTGTAGCAGCATATTTCTCGAGTGTAGTTCTCACGTTTCTATCGATATAATCAAAATAATCAGATAATAATCCATGGCTTTTCACCGGAGCTGTTAATCGCCGAAAATGCTTGTCTTCTTCGATCGAAGTTGTTAATCCAATTAATTTTTTCATGTAATCAGGCAAACCTCTATCAAGATATTCTTCCTCCATCAATATTTTCCTAGTTATTTCACGCTTTGTGACAATAATGGTTGGCTTCCCAAATATGTAACCCCTGTACATTCCTCCTGGCCCAAACCTTTTTTTGAAAAAAAAAAGGAAAATAACAAAAAGTTAGGAGGCGATGCACGTATCATGAATTAATATTTGATCACTAAGATATGTTTGGTACAACATAAGTCATTTATATATATAGATTATTTCCCATTAAAAGTAGAAGGGGGGATGACATTTTCTTGCTAATGTTTTTTTCCCACCTAGAATATATTTGAAATGTGTTCCCTATATGAAAAGGAAGAGATCAACATAAGTCATCTCTTGACACGTTATTCTTTTATGCCTAAAGTTGCCCCTTTGATTCCCCACCCAACCCCCTTCCAAAACAAAAGGGACACATTTTTCATCAATAATAGGTATAAACTAATTTTTTCCTAAATCCATCTTTGGTCTTCTCTACTGTTTTTTGCTGCTTTCATGATTTACTCAAGCTACATACTCTATTATATTTGAGAAAGCTAACAAAAGAATATTTTTTAACGACTGAATGTAATAGAAAGAGAAGACTTATTTTGCATCACTCAAAATTAAAAATTAGTCACATTCTTTTGGGAGAAATTAAACTTTCCTTCATACCAAACACGCCCTAAAATATCATAGCCGCAGTATTCATGTTAGATCCTTCAAAAATGCATTATTTTTAAAAAGATCTGACATGCACGTAGTGATATTTTTCAAGAATCCAAACAACATAACAAATAAGTACCACAATGAAATATATGAAAAGTTAAACATAATTTACCTAGTTACAAAATACGATAAAAATGAATTTGGATCGCCACTTATGGAAGATTTGAAGTAAGAAAGTGTGTTGCCAACATATGGCCAGCCCATATCACCAGGAGGGATGTTATATTTCATTGAACAAAATTTGATTGAATAATACCATCCATTTGCTCTCCTTAATATACCATAAAGTGTTAAAATCCCTACTGGTAAAGCTGTGAAGAAGAAGGCTAAAATATGGTAGTACTCCATTTTTTTCTTTTGGCTTTCTAGTCAACTAATTTGGTTAACTTTGTGAATCTGACTATGTGAGTTGGTTTTAATATATAGACCTACTAGGATTTTGTAATGTGCTTGTTTAGCATTCATAATCTATTTACTATGCCTTGTATTATATAAGGACAATAATTTTTCAGAATCCAAAATTAATTTGCTTATTATTGTATTTATATAATAACAATAGTGTCAGTCATTATGTAGAATAAGAAATTGAAACAACATCTCACTATTATATTAATTTCTACCTGTAATTTATTTTTAATGGGATTTCCCAAGTATACAACGGCCCACGGATCGTCAACTTCATTTTTCCAGAGAAGAAGCAATGATAATTTGTGGGGAATAAGCATCAGCTAATGCTTTGCCAAACGTCGCGTAACACAGAAAATTTAAGCGTTATTCGAAATGATTGAACGTAAAGTACCATATGTTAGATTAATTTTTTAGCCTTAATATATATTTTTCAAAACAATTTCGCACGTTAATTGATATAATCTATCGAAAATTTGCCAGGAGAAGTTATGAATGGAAATCACGAACAATCTTAAGTGAGTAGACATATACCCATCCACTTCTTTTTAAAAGGGAGCCTCCCTCATCGATCATGCATTGGACGAGACCAATTCCAATAAGAAAGTTTTTTATTCTCCCCTATTCTCATCTACTTTTCTCTCAACTCCGAAAATCGCCTTCTATTGCCAAAAGATCTTAGTTTCTCTTCTTGGTATAAAAAGTGAGTTCGATAAAGTCAAAGAGTCAATTCAATCATTTAAATCAGATAATTTATGTATGCTAGGATTCGACTCACATGAACTCTTTCTAATATTCAATTGTATCTTATCTTTTAAAATAATAAATATTATTTTTTCTAAACATGACAAATAAATAAACAAGAAATATATAGTAATTAGATTAGATCTCACGCTAATTTTTAAAAAGGTACTCTCTCTATTTATTTTTATTTGGCATATTTGAATTTAACACACCTATTAAAAAATAATAATTATCATAATTATTTTACCATACTAATCCTTTTAATTGGTGTTTAGTCTTAGACTAGGGATGGATGTTCGATTTTTCAATTCGATTTTGCTAAAGTTCGATTTGATTTTTTGATGTTCGATTTTGGAAAAGTGTGCCATATTCCAAACCAAACTAGATCAATTCGGTTCAATTTATTTTGGTGTTTCTAAAATAATTTTTCGGTACAATTAACTATGATTATTCTATATATGGCTTACTCATTAGTTAAAACAAGAGTTTTATTGAGTTCAAGCGTGGCATCTAAATTTCTTAGGTGAAATTTATCGGGTACTTGATACAAGTACAATATTGATAAACTACTTTGACTATGTCTTTGTTACAAATTAGTTATATAGGTAATCTATATCTTTTCCACTCTATTCAAATAATTTCAATATTTCATAGAGTAATATGAAATATACAAAGACTAGAAATATAAGTACTAAAACTCAAAAATTAAAAACTAATCTTTTATAATGAAAGCAAGAAATTTCATTGGGTGAAGAGAGTAATGGAGAGTGAAGAGTGACAATAGAGTGAAGCCTGAAGGCTTCAGAGGGGTGTGGGGTGAGCAGTGAGCCCTAAATTTCGTTTCATTTAGGGCTCTAAAATTTGAGCCAAATTTAAAATGGGTCATTGAGTTGGCTAAAAATTAAAATATTTTGAGTCAAAATATAAAATTAATATAATTTAAAATATTATTTTAAATTTATTTGATAAAATTTTGGTTCTTTGGTGCACCGTGGTATCGTGACCTTACACCGAACACCGAATCAAAAAATCGAAGTTTTTGAAAAAAAGAACAGATACCGAATCGAAAAAATCAATAGAACCGACATCGAAAAATTGAATTAGTTTGGTTCGATTCAGTTTTTTAATTTTTCGATATTTATGTCTACCCCTATTTTAGATCTTGAAAATTAATATTTTAAAAATCAGTAATTAATTTTAAGAATAAAACATCAAAAAATATAATATATTTTTTTGATATGTTACACGTGGCAAGTAAAAATGAATAGGAAGGGTACTGAAAATGGATCTACGTTTTTAGCTTTTCAATGATTTATTTTACTTCTCCCAAGGTGTTGAATCCACATTAATTGACTTAAATAATTTCTAGAAAATTTGTAAGTTGACGAAACTGTCCTTGGTTGTCGTCCAATAGGAAGAACAATTAATTTTATTATTATTATTAATAATAATAATTAAAACCTTGATATCTATTTATGATAATTTTATAAACATATTTCAAATATAGTTAATACAAAACAATTATTAAAAATAAAGATCTTTTGTTTAACAAATCTCTAATATATTATCTATTTATATAGTAAATAAATTTCACATTTTAATTTAGAACACATTTCATTAATGATAATTAAAATTCATTATAAATTAATGCTAATTTATAATTACATAAATATTTATAAATTATTTTACACTACAAATTTTAAATTTAGATTCTGCCATCAACCAAATCCCATGAGACAAGGGAAGTAAACGTGATATGTTTACCTAGATTAGGCAAATATTAGATGCCAAAGATTTAATTAATGTAAACGTGATATGTTTACCACAAATAAATAAACGTGATTTATTTATGCCACAAAATAAATGAACAATTGGCATAAAAAAATGATTGGAGTTATGGAAATTATCGCCCTCATGTGCATATTGCTCGAATCTCAATGCTTGACTTTTAAAAACTTGGCTGGCTACGTGTAGTTACAAAAATGATCATGGAGAATATAATTTATTAACATGAAAAGTTTCACGAATAGCTATTATAAATATCTTAATTATACGATTTAGCTACAATTTACATGTTTACGAGTTATAGCTATAATTGAAGTTGTTTCATTTGTATAATTTACGGATACATTTGTATAATTGAGATATTTTTATATAAATTCAAAATAATAAATTTATACAAACACAATCATCTGAACTTTAAATAGTTATACTAATTATATTATACAAAAAGACATTATACAAACGTTATACAAATTATATTATATAAATTTTGAATTATCCAAATGTGCGAATTATACAAATTTGAATTATAATTAACGCTAAACGTTAGTGGTAAATTATAAATTAGCTAAACTATAGTTATGTTAACTAATTAACTAGTATATATTTGCTTATTTGCGTAACTTTTCTTATTAATATCGGGTTCATACAAATTTAGGGGTCATTTGATTACTAGATTAAAAAATTATGCAGATATATCGATTATATGGAGAAAAGTCAAAAATGTATTTAAATTATGTGAACTAAATAAAAATGACCTCAGTTGATAATTTGGTTCAAAAATATCTCTACCTCCAATAGTTTGTTCAAAAATATTTTTATTGTTACTTAATGGGTCAAAAATGTTCTTTTCCGAATATATATATATATATTTTAAAACAAATTCTTTTCCTGATAATGATTTTCTTAATTAGAAAATATTTATTATACTTCAATTCGTAAAAGATATTAAGAAAACAAAAATATTTTCTATTTTATTAGAATTTTTTTATAAGTAGGAAATACTCTCTTATTTCTCCTTAATCTCATTTTAACAACTAAAATAGAATAAATTCATGTACCCATTTAAAAGATAATTTAGGTCATATTTATAAGATCATAGTAATCCTGTCATTAATTTCATTTAGATAATGATAAAAAAATTTAATAAGATAGAAAATATTTTATATTTCTTAATCTTTCAGAATTGAAGTAGGATAAAAATTTCTAAGTTAAAAAATTATTATTAGGAAAAAATGTGCTTACAAAGAAAAGAAATAATATATATTTGGAAAATGACATTTTCGATTTATTAAGTAACAATAAGGATATTTTTTAATAAACTATTGACGTCAAGGGCATTGTTGAACCAAACTATCAACTTAATGCATTTTTGTTCATTTCACCTAATTTAAAGACTTTTTTTTTTTACCCTTTTCCAAAAAGGAAATAGCAATTGTCACTAAAAATTTTTTGTTTGGTTTTTTTCCCAGTGTTCAATATTTTCATTGTGGTCTGAATAAATCTGAACTTCCTAATAAAAATAATTCTGTACCCAGCAATGCTTGAACCCAAGTTAGACATTGGGCAAAAATATCCACTTGTAAAACTTGAATTAGAATTATTTTCTTCATTAGACTACAACGTAATTCAATAATTGATAAAATCTTTAATTCAATATATACAAACTTATTGTTTTCAAGATTACAACATGAAAGATTAACTAATAATGCGATGATTAAAATAAATTACAATTAGTACAGACTGAAAGCTTCTTGAATCTTACGAGATAATTTTCAGGAGGATGTGTTTTAATTTCTGGATTAATCTGCTCAACCCTGCATAAAAAATAATAAGGTTGAATACATTAATCATTTGTCAGTAAATTTTATTAACACGTGAACTATGACATATTTCAATTGATGACCACATGAACCATATGATAAAGTATTCTTATTAGACATTTTTGGTTAATATTTTAAAATGTTTTCAAGCGTTACGTAGATAAATTAATCATATAAAATATACCTCAAAACTTTTAATTGTACCCATTTGCAGCAATTGAAACCCACACGTACGCATTTTAAATAGTCATTTGGTAGGTGGTTAGAGTTGTGTATCTATTAGTAATATCGAGAATAGTTTTTAGGAAATATATATATTACTTTATGCTGGATTTAGTTATTCCATTTTTTATCGTGCATAAAAACACTTAATACATAGATTCTCTCATGATTTACAGATGTATTAGTATGTCATTTCTAAATTACAAATTTAAACATTGTATTAATTTTATAAATAGTAAAAGAATGGTACTAAACATGTTATTACTTATGTAGGATTTATCATATCTAGTTAGAATTATGCGAGTATTAGTAATATAAAATTAGTTATGAGAATTTTTTTGTATTATTTTATGTAAGTATTAGTTATGCAAAAATAAGTTATCCATATAATATAGATTCCCTCATAACTTAAACATATACTCCCTCTGTCCATTTTAATGTGACACCCTTTTCTTTTTAGTCCGTCCTAAAAAGAATATGACCTTATTATAATTATAAACAATTTATCGTTAAAAAATTTTCTTTTACTCTTAATGAAATGATTTGTAACCACATAAATATCTAAGGATTGTTTTAAACCATAAACTTCAAAAGTATTCCTTTTTTTTTCTTAAAAATCGCACCAAAGGATACCACATAAAATGAAACGGAGAAAATATTAATTATGCGGGTTATTTAATTCTACAAAACGCTATTAATTTTATATATGAATAATTTTACCTTCTAACCAGCTACTAAATATGATATTACTTATACGAAATTTAATATATGCATAACTCACCTTTAAATTAATTATCAAATAAACCCTGAATGATTAACTTATCTATGTGATAAACATTGAGAACATACGTAAAAGCTTTTTCAGATAAAATTTACTAATAAGTTTAAACTGCAACTATAACTTATTACCTGTAGTAAAGAAGAAAGTAGTGAAGAATTACTGAAATTTCAAGTCTGGCCAAATTGGATCCTGGACACCCTCTGGGGCCCATTCCAAAAGGAAGAAAGGTGCCTGGCTTAGTTTCCAAATCCTGTAAAAAAATTAAATATAAATAAATAATAATTACAACAAAATATTTATATATTGATATCATTTGTTCGATAGCATATTGATATAAAGAACATATATTTTATGAATATAGGGTTTTAAAGAAGATCTAGTCTTTATAGTGAAATATAATTATGAAGAATGATTTAGAGAGAGGTATAATTATCTTTGATTTTGTGGTAAGATCACAACTTATGATGTTTGAATTAAGTCAAATTATATCAAAAAAAAAAACTTTATAAGGAAGATTTACGCAGAAGTTTCATTTTTAGAACACTACATATATTCCCCCCCCCCCCCCCCCCCCCCATCTTTTAAAATTTGTATAAATATAGCTCTTGAGATTGATAAACTATTAAAGTATCGTCTTGTGACAATAAAATTTTAGATCATTATCTGTATTTTCTCATAAAATTTTCAGTCTTATCTAAATAGTCTTTAGATTATGATAGTCTAAAATGGCTCATAAGTTGCAAGAAAAAAAAAATAAGGTCATTTACTAAATAAATATATCAAAAAGAGATTACCAGCCAAAATATCTAGAAGGATATAGAGCGAACCAATCAATTATCCATCAAATTTCAAATCGTATTTCAATTATAAAAGGAAAAACATAAGTGAACAAAATTTCATGAAAACAATTGCATGCCACTTACATCCCATCTTGAAGGATTAAATTCTTGAGGTTTCACAAAAGTATTTGGATCCATATGAATATTCCATAAATTTGCGAAAAACCTCCACCCTTTGGGTATGGTGTACCCTGCACATACAAGAGATAAATGAATGAGTCATTGGATTTAATTAAGTGTAAAAGTTGCAGAGGATATATAATTCTTTTCGCCCCAAAATACTTGCCTTCTTTCATTTTTCAAGAGTTAATAAGATAATCTTTGAAGGTAAATTAGATTAGCTCAATTAATTTAATATTTAAAATAAAATTTAGATACTCAAAAATTATATAAAATGTGATCTCTGTCTAAGCCACGGATTATCCTCCGCGTCCATTTTTCAATATATTTTTTTGAGTGCATTAGCCATCCTCTTAATTTATTATAAGTTATAATTTTTCTTATATTAGTATAATAAAAAAATAATAATTTAAATGTGTATAGTTAAAACTCTCGAAAAACTAAATGTGACAAGATAGAAGAAGTCAAGGATAAGTACTAACCATTTATGTTATAAGGAGTATTTGTGTCTTTAAGGAATACTGTCTGATTGCTAGCAATACGCAGCGTTTCATTAATTACCTTTCAATATTGAAATAGAAAAAAACAATTAAAAGAAGGCATGTTAGTCCAAAAGAATTTGATATTGAGCTTGGAAGGTAATAAAAAGTAAATAAATAATTTTTAAACTATCAGATTATTTTTACCTACTATACTTGTTGGTAATATATTTGTATTTTCAAGATCTCAAACTGAATACTTTAGGAAATTATTTACAATTGCTAAACTAATTAGAACTGTTAATATGTGTTTGACTCATTGAGTCGACCTAGCCCAATCCAACTAGTGATTTAATAGGGTTTAGCTAAGATTTTTGAAGCCTATTTTAAAGATGCCTTTTAGCTCAATTCAAATAAGTCTATCGACCTGCTAGCATCGGGAGAAATTACCCTCAACTCTCTTAGTTCAATTGTATCTAATTAAATTATGCCATATAAATTGAAAATGAATAGAGTAATTGTTTTACGTACAATTTGCAAGGAGTAGACACTTTTAAAGCCATTTCTTTTTTACATAGCTAATATTTAAAAAATGGCATAATACATAAATATGCTTTTTAATTTGGTTTCATCTGACATCTATGTCCTCCAATTTTGAATATGCACAAGTAGGTGTTTAAATTTATATAAAAATGAACAAGTAGACATACGTATCCTACGTGACATAATACACGTAGGACATAAAATTGACATATAAGATGTCATGTAGGATGAATGTGTCTATTTGTTCAAGTTTTAGATAGTTAAAGTGTCTACTTGTGCACTAGTAAAGTTAGAGGTCATCGTTGTCAGCGGAAGCAAGTTAAAAGGGTCATATTTATATATTATGCCTTTAAAAAATCATTAAAAAGTAATCACTTTTAATGCGGAAACACCATGTGTGTTTTCCAATTTTACCCTTGAATGTGTGAGTCGATTCTAGTAAAGAAGATTTGGATATCCAACCTTACTAAGATACTTCATTCGTCTAATCTCATCAAAATTAAGGCCAACATTTGAAGATGGTCTGCTCTTAACTATATCTTCTTGTTCCTCCTGTGAAAAAAACAAATTGTCAAATATCATCATATAAAATAGATTATACGGAGCTATGTTATTCAGATTCTTCAAAAATATTATTGCGCTAGTATTAGATCCTTCAAAAAAAAGGCAACATACATAAACATAAACTCAAATTTTGGCCATATGTACCAAGTAAACACTTTAACTTTGAAAGTGTTGACGTTTCAACTGGTCTCATCCGATAACTAAACAATCCAACTCATCCTTACTATGTCTCGTGAACACTCAACACTGACATGACACATAAATTTTTGAGGTGTCTAGGTAATCATTTAAGTTGGAGTTTTTAGTTGACAAAGTAGAGAGGAGTTGAGGTGTATAGATGTGCATACTCAAAGTTGAAATGTTAATTACTTGTAAGCTGAGGCCTATTTTGAGTGTCTGTTTGTGTATTATGCCTTCAAAATGATACTCCTACTTTTGAAGGATCTAATACGTAATCGTCGAAGATATTTTAAAAAGTCCTAAAAACATAGGCAGATCAGAGTAATGAGTATACACACTTTTGCCTTTTGCAAGAACTCAGGATGTTTTTCCAAAAATATAATTGCCTTTGTAGCCATTAGAGCAGCAGGGTCATAACCAGCAAATGCAAATAAAATTAGCATCCTAATGATCTGTTCATCACTTAATCTTTTGCCATCATCATCATCATAATCATCTTGATTTGTGTCTAATAGTAACATATCAATTATGTTGGACTTTGGCATATTTGCCTTGTAATCCTCTGCAATAATCACCATGGCTTTTCTTCTTTCTTCCAATAATTGTTGAAATATCTTAGCTAGTGATCCTCTAGCCTAAAAGATAATATAAAAGAATATAACTCAAATTAAGCAGAGAAATTGATGTTATATATAAAGATATAACATGCATGATATATAAAGGAGCAATCTAACACGTGAGGAGCGTGTTGAAGATAAATAAATATACGTTTCAATTCAGATATTAATGAGCAAGTTGAGTTATTACTTAATTAAATATATATAATTAAGTAAATAAAAACATGCACAACTTACCTGGATTGCTCTATTGTAAGCAAATCCTTGTATATTAATGGGCAAGCTGATAATACCACAATTTAGGAAAGTAGACTCCTTGAATACTTCATCAAATAATTCTTGATTAACCTCACCACCTACAAGAATTCTCATAAACACCTCAAATGTAAGCTTCTTCATCTTAGAAAGGAACTCAATGGGTTCTTCCGTAGCAGCATATTTCTCGAATGTAGTTTTCACGATTCTATCGATACATTCGATGAAGTTGGATAATAATCTTTGGCCTTTTATTGGAGCTATTAATCGACGAATACACTTGTCTTCTTTGAATGTTGTTGTTAATCCCACTAATTTTTTCATATAATTAGGCAAACCTCTGTCAAGATTTTCTTCATCCATCAAGATTTTCGTAATTATTTCAGGCTTTGTGACGATAATGCTTGGCTTTCCAAAAATGTATCCTTTGTACATTCCTCCTGGCCCAAACCTTTTTTAAAAAAAGGAAAATAATTGATCATCAGTGTGTTTGGTACGATAGTAAGTCATTTTCTAATAATTAACTTAATTATTACTAAATCTGTCTCTGAAAATTAGGTTATAGTTTGGCCATAGATTCTCAAATATTTTCCTAGTAAATTTATGGATTTGAATACTTCTAACACTGATTTTTTTTTTTGTAAATTCAACTTGACTTGTACCTGGAACAGAGAAAAAGGGTATTCAATGGGGGAAAATATATTACTTTTTAAAGAAATATGATTAGAGGAAGAAAACAAAAGAAAAATATCATTGATTTGTACACGACAAACTACTATTGCTGCTTGTAATTGAAAGTGACTTCGGAGAGCAAGCTCGGTAAAAACTATATAAAATATATATATAACCATATTAATTTTTTACCATGAACTAAGACTGACATTTAGTCCAAAAACTATAAATGATGGGTGTTTTTATAAAATACAAAGTTTGAGATAATTTTTAAATGTTCCCAAATAATAGAATTTCTCCAAAATACTATAATTTTACCAAATAATAAACAAATTATATGATGAAACACTATTTGCCAAGTTTTTCCCTTAAAACTTCCTGCAATATCTATGGCCAAACAGATCTTAAGTTAAAACAAAAAAAAATAGATTTTGAAGATGAAATAGAAATAAAAAAACAATGTTTTCACTTTTCATTGCTCAAAATTGACAATTAGATGTACAAATTAAAATTCTTTTTAAATTTTTAAAGGGTGTTGGTTTGTGAGACAGTTTATATATTCTCATGAAAATTAGGGAAAAACACATTCTTTCACTTGTATTTCTCTGCATACCAAACACACCCTCGAATATGAAATAAGCTGCTTTTCTCGGACTCTGCAAAATTACGTACAGTTATATTCATGTTAGATCTTCCAAAAATATATTATTTTTGAAGGATTCAATACATACTCAATTATATTTTTTTAAAGAGTACGAGCAACGTAGAAGAAAAGTACCACATTGAATATGTGATGAATTAAACATAACTTACCTAGTAACAAAGTATGATAAGAATGAACCAGGATCACCCATCATGGAACATTTGAAATAAAATAGAGTGTTGCCAACAAATGGCCAGCCCATATCACCAGGAGGGATATTATATTTCTTTGAACAAAATTTAATTGCATAATACCAACCATTTGCTCTCTTTAATATGCCATAAAGTGTTAAAATTCCAATTGCTAAAGCTGTGTAGAAGAAGGCTAAATGGTAGTACTCCATTTTCTTTAGCTTTCTAGTCAACTACTTGTGTGAGGTGGTTTTAATACATATGTGTATATATATATAGACTTCTCTATTTTGGAAATCATTATGTAATTGCTACATTGTGTAATTATTAGGATAGTAATCACACTCATCAAGTAATTATACAGTATAGTAGTTATGATAATGTGTTTGTCAATTTTATGATAAAAGTTTATATCGAGTGATATTATTACAATATTCATGATTGTCTCAACAAGATTGGGGGCTTAAAGCTAAACTTCATAAAAAGAAATATATAAATTGAATATTCATAACATATTAAGTATAGTCCTTCAAGTGAGGCATGTGGAGAGGATATGATGTACACAAACCTTATGAAGTAACAATGTAATTTTTTAATGAAAAATACAATACAAAGTTAGAATAATAAACATTTGCCTATAACCTTGCTAAAAAATTGAGAAGTTGATATAATAAAATTGAATAGTGTTGCGATGAATTGATATAATGATATTGAAATATTGTCAACTTGTTACGATGCTTGAATTTGAAGAAAACATAAAAAAATATTTGATCACACAACAATAGATTTTGCATAATACAAAAGGTTTGACCACTCAGAAGATTTCAGAATATTCAATAACAAAAAATTTAAATAGTGAAAGGAGAATGAAAAAAATAAATATAAAAATAATAATATGAGTTCATTTTATTCGTCAGAATATAAACGAGGCAACAAAATAGACAACCACATAAAAAAATGTTACAATTATTAAAAAATTATTCTATTTCTCAATATTACAGGTGACAACACTCCACACTTGAACTAATTAAAAAAATATATTATATTTTCTACGAATTTTTCTTCTTAGGAACTATCGCCTCAGATACATGCATGTAACTTTGAAAAATGTATAAATTTAAAAATAAAGAATAGAAAAATGAAGAGCGCTTTATTTTATGATGATTCAAAGAGATTATTAACACTAATACTTGAAACTCAAAATTTGATTATTATTATAATGGACTGGACAAATAAAATAATATATATATATATTGATATAAGGCACAAGTAAAATGAAATAAATAAAATATTTTAAAATATTTTTAATAATATAGACAATCAATATAAATCTGAGAAAAATTAAATTTTTGCCAAATTTAACAAAGTGCCTCTTTTTCATCGAAGGGACAGGTGGAATACAATAGTCCCTCGGGTCCAAAATTAAGTAATAAAAATATCTTGAGAAAATAGTCAAATACACCTTCAATCTATTGTCGAATTCTCAACTACATATCTATATTTTATGGGGGTCTTATTATTTTCTTAAACTATTTTAAAATGAAATTAATTTCACCCTAGATGCAGAAGTGGCAAAGAAAGTATATTCACTTTGTCAAAGAAAGTGAGAGACATTTTTATTTTTATTGAACTTTAACTTTACAAGTATTTTCTCTTTTCATATTAAATTTCTGATTTTTTTAAGATTATGTTACCTTTTACTTTTATTTATCTTTTCTTTTTTATTGTCTTTCTCTTCTTTCTTTTCTCTTCAACACTTCGCCGGATTTAAATTGCCGGAAAATACGATGAACTCACTTCACCGTTTAGTTATCACTAATGTTATCTCCTTCCTTTACAACAACAACAACCCAGTGAAATCCCACATCGTGGGGTCTGGAGAAGATAAAATGTACGCAGACCTGACTCCTACCAATGTAGGACGACTGTTTCCGAAAATGTTATCTCCTTCCTTTCTTTTTTTAAAAATAATTTTTTTTTTCATTCTCACGCCACCATTTTTGTCGTTGCTAGGCCAGAACCTCCACCTTCTTTTTCCGAATCTAAAAAATTCTCCGACTATCATTATCTGTTATTATTGAATTTAGAATAGTAGTAGATTAAGAAATGTTTAAAATTGAGACCGACAAATTGGTTTCATTCTAAAAAATACCTTTCGTAGACAGTAATGATGATAACGAGATTAAAAGTAGCAAAAATATTTTTTATACTTCAAATCACAAATTCATTTTGGGCAGCCTCAAATTCGATTTAGCAATATTATCATTACCCGTTGGATGAAATTTCACTAAAATTATATAAAAATAAATAAATAGAAAAAATAGAAGAAAAAAAGAAGAAGAAGAAGGAGTGATGAGAAGAAGTTAATGTTCTCGAGGGTTTCATATCAATGGAGAAAAAGAAACCGTGAAAGAAAAGGAAAAGAAAAGACAAAAAAAAGAAAGAGAAAATGAGAAAGGGAAATATAAAAGGGGAAAATAGAATAAAGACAACAAATAATAATTTTTTTATAAAAAAATAATATAATATTACGTGGCAAGGCGCATGGAGATCACTTTTTAATATAAATCTGGGTATGAATTTTTGAGAGAGTATATATTATACTTTTAAAAAGTTTCAAGGGGGTAATAGGATTCCCGTGATGTATGAGTGTGTAGTTGAGACCGTTTTTGATCTTTTTCAAGATTTAAGTCGCGACTGTCCCGCTATGGCGATTCCGCGAAGCCGTAAATGCTTCTTATCTTCTTGGCTATCACCCTGTCCAATCAAATTATTGATTTGACCTCCCATCTGTTGACTACGGAGTTAGTTAGGCAAGCTAATGGTTAGTTAGTGGTTAGTTAAACTGATCAGGTTTGTTAGTAAGTTGTTAGATGGTAGTTAGAAGTAGTTAGTTGGGCAAATGTGTACAATACTCATAAAATACACAATGTGATATACATGTACAAAAAAGAAGGAATATACTAAAAATAACACATACTGATATTTTTCATACTCTCTTTTTTCTTACATTTCCTCTCTTCTCTCTCTTCCTTTCCTCTCTTATTCTCTCTTCACTTCTCTTCAATGGTCGTTTGTGCTTAACCTCTATTCATGATGATTTAACATGGTATCAGAGCCTCACTGTGTTCTACGGTGTGGTAAAATCGAGTGTTGAGATTCTTAGCCAACAAGCAGTAGAGTCGGTAGTCAGCAACTAAGAAGAACAAACGAATCTTGAAGCTGTGAAACTATGGCTGTTACAGTTGAGTTTGAAGCCGGATCTGTGGAAACCAACAACTTAAACACAAACACCACAGCTGAAGCAGTGCATTTCAGAGCTCCTGTGATAAATCACAATCATCCGCTTTACCTTCAACCAAATGACACTCTAGGAAGCTCTCTGATCTCCTTGCAGCTCACCGAATCGGAGAACTATGCAATCTGGAGTAGGTCCATGCGTATTGGACTACTAGGTAAGAGTAAATTAAGGTTTGTTGATGGTAGGTATCCTAAATCGAAATTTGGCCCTGAGTATGTTGATATTTAGAAAAAATACAACGCTGTTAGTTTGTCATGGATTATGAATATTGTGAGGCCAGGCCTGCTCAGCAGTGTAGTATACAGTGATGATGCTCACAAAGTATGGTGTGATTTAAAGGAGAGGTTTGACAAGCTTAATGGTGTGCATGTGTTTCATCTTCATAAGGAGATTCACAGCCTAAACTAGGGAACTCTGTCAGTGACTGACTACTACACTATACTTAAGAGCCTATGGAATGAGTTCGACCCCATCATGCCTTGTCTAGGATACTTTTGTGATGAGTCTAGGAAATTCAAAGAACACTGTAAGTTTCAAAGGCTACTTCAGTTTCTAATGGGACTGAATGAGTCCTACTTAGCTGCTAGAGGTCAAATTCTACTTCAGACTCCTACTACTAATCTAAACAAAGCCTTCTCACTCATATTAGATCATGAGAGTCAGAGAAATTTGATACATGCAAGTTCAGATGCTTTCCTTCATAGGGCTATTGAAAGTACAACTCTGTTCAGTCAGAAAATGTACACTACAGGCAATGGTAATTCTGGACACCAACAAAGATGTGGTGATAGTCAACCAAATAGAGGACATTATGACTCTCAATACAAGCCACAGTCATAGAAACCTTAGAAGATTGTAGTCTTATGCGAAGTGTGTGGATACAGGGGACACAACAAAGAACAATGCTTTAAGGTTAAAGGTTATCCTGTTGGCTGGAGATCAAAGAAGAAAGGTGGCACTACCAACTCCTATGCTAATCAAGCTGAAACCTCTCAATCTGCTAATTCTAATTTAAACTCTCCAGCTTCAGCACCCTTCTTCACACAAAATTAGTATCAACAGATCATGCAAATGTTGGCAAAAGAAAGTGAGAATGCAGGAGAGCACTCAGTTAAAGAAGCTACTGCAGGTAGTACCTTATCTTCCTTAGTCTTCAAATATGTGCCTATGGATTGGATAGTTGATACTGGAGCCACAGATCATATGACAGCTAGTCTTGATGTACTTGATACAATTCAACATGTGCCTAACTATGAGAGGAGAGAAGTTCAGCTCCCTACTGGTAATGTAGCATCAGCCTCACATACTGGGAAAACAAAAGTACTTGGTAGCCAAAGTATTAGTAATGTGTTGTTTGTTCCAGAATTTAAGTGTAACTTACTATTTGTGTCATAACTTACCAAGGAACTTCAGTGTGTGGCAGCCTTCTTTTCTAATTTTTGTATTTTTCAGGATCTCAATAATGGACTGGTCAGTGGGATTGGTATAGAAGATCAAGGTCTCTATATCCTCAAGGAAGATCTCATCAGTTCAATCCCAATTGTTCCCTCTTCAGCACATTCAACAAATACCTCCTTTACTCCATCAAGTCAGTCTGAATTCATTTTCCTGTGCCATAAAAGATTAGGTCATTCTCCTATAGACATAATAAAGAAGTCCACTGGTCTTGATATTATACATACCAATTTGCATCTACCTTGTATTGTCTGCCCCTTAGCTAAACAAACTAAGCTTCCTTTTTTAGCCAGTTTTCATGTTTCTAAGTCTGTATTTGAACTGGTTCATTGTGATATATGGGGCCCTTACAGAGTACCAAATCATTCTGGAATGAAGTACTTTATTATTATAGTAGATGATTTTTCTAGATTCACTTGGTTATTTCTCATTACCTCTAAAGCTGATACTATAGTGGTATTGAGGAAGTGTTTTGCACAGGTTCACAATTTATTCTCTACTATTGTTAAAACTTTTAGACTGTAATGATAGTGAGTTCCTCAGTCATGATTTCCAATCTCTCCTATCTACTCTTGGTATTCTCCATCAGAGCACCTGTGTATATACACCTCAACAAAATGGTGGTGTTGAAAGAAAACATAGAACTATCCTAAATATGGCTAGAGCTATCAGATTTCAAGCCAGTATTTTTTTAAAATTCTGGGTGAGTGTGTCACTACTGCTGTCTACCTGATTAATAGACTTCCCTCCAAACTTCTTCACTATAAATCTTTTTTTGAATTGTTACATTCATCATCCCCTTCCTTCTCACATATAAGAACTTTTGGTTGCTTATGCTATGTTGCCTGTTCAAAGGTGTCAGACAAATTTGCACCTAGATCTATTCCTGCAGTCATGATGGGATATGCTCTACCACAAAAGGGTTATCTCTTATATGATTTGCACTCCCAATCTATGTTTGTCAACAGAAATGTGGTGTTCATGAAAGATGTTTTTCCCTTCAAATATCTGCAAGTCTCCTCTAATCCTGTCTTTCCTGTTCTTACACTACCTACCCAAGCAGTTGATCCTTCTCCTCCCTCCTTCCTCCTTCATGTCCAAACCAATGTCTCTCACCCTCCACAGCTCCTCATGTTACTCCTCCGACCACTGTCCAAACCAATGTCCCTCCTACTAGAAAGTCCTCTAAACAAACTAAACCTCTCATGTGGCTTCAGGATTTTGTCACTGCACACCACAATACCTCATCTACATATCCCATCGACCATTTGTCCTACAACCATCTGTCCCCCTCTTATGCCCATGCTCTAGCTGCCTACTAAGCCATCACTAAACCTACACCTACTCTGAAGCATCTCTTGACCCCCAATGGGTCCAGGCTATGGAGCTTGATATTGCTGCCTTACAGGATAATCATACTTGAATTGTGGTGGAATTGCCCCCTGGCAAGAAACCTATTGGCTGCAAGTGGGTATATAAGGTGAAGTATAAGGCTTCAGGTGAGGTTGAAAGGTTTAAGGCCAGGCTAGTTGCAAAAGGTTACAGTCAACAAGAAGGTCTGGATTACAGTGAGACTTTTAGCCCTGTTGCAAAGATGGTTACGGTGAGATCCATTGTTTCTCTATCTGCTTCTAAAGGCTGGTGCATTCACCAAATAGATGTTCACAATGCTTTCCTCAATGGTGATCTTTTGGTGGAGGTCTACATGATCATTCCTGCTGGTTTTGCAAGACAATGGGAGCATGGTAAAGTCTGCAAACTCCACAAATTCCTTTATGGCCTCAAACAAGTTCCTAGACAATGGAACTTGAAGTTAACAGAAGCCCTGGTACAACTGGGCTTTATTCAGAGTCACTATAACTACTCTTTATTCACTAGACAAGTTGAAGGTAACATAGTCATTATATTGGTCTATGTAGATGATCTCCTAATCACTGACAGCAGGCAATCACTTATAGACTGCACAAGGAAGGATATGCAGAAATAATTCAAGATGAAGGATCTAGGAGAACTTAAATTCTTTCTAGGAATTGAAGTTGACAGATCCAGTCAAGGTATACATTTGTCTCAAAGGAAGTATGCATTGGAGTTAATAGCTGAAGCTGGTCTAGGGAGAGCTAAACCTGCAGGTACACCACTTGAACAAAATCTGAAGCTAACCTTTGTAAAGTTTGATGAACATGTTACTTCAAAAGGAGAATATGTAGATCCTGTGCTGAAGGACCCTGGCAAATATCAAAGACTAGTTGGAAGACTTCTCTATCTTACAATGACCAAACCTGACCTGGAATTCTCAGTTCAGAAGTTGAGTCAATATATGCACTTCCCCAAGGAGTCACACATGGTTGCAGCACTCAAAGTGGTAAGATACATTAAGGAAGCTCCAGGCCTTGGACTCTTCATGCCAACACTAACTTCAACTCAACTACTTGCCTACCGTGACTCAGACTGGGGAGCATGTCTAGAAACTAGGAGATCTGTCACTGCTATTTGATCAAATTTGATGGAGCTCTCATCCCTTGGAAGTCCAAGAAACAAGAGACAGTCTCTAGAAGTTCAGCAGAGGCTGAATTCAGGAGCATGGCAAACTGTGCTGCTGAGGTAACTTGACTGATTGGCTTATTCAGAGAGCTTGGCATCCAAGTTGATCTTCCTGTTAAGATGGTGTGTGACAGCAAGTCGGCAATACAAATTACAACAATCTTCCATGAAAGAACCAAACACATAGACATAGATTGTCACTTTGTAAGAAAAAAGATTTGTCAAGACATGCTGAAAACTGAGTTCATTCACACTGAGGATCAGCTAGCTGATCTACTCACAAAGAGTCTTGGAAAAGCACAGCATCAACTACTTCTAAGTGGCTTAGGGGTCATGGATTTGTTTAAACCATGAGCTTGAGGGGGAGAGTTGACTAAGGAGTTAGTTAGGCAAGCTAATGGTTAGTTAAACTGATCAGGTTTGTTAGTAAGTTGTTAGATGGTAGTTAGTTGGGCAAATGTGTACAATACTCATAAAATACACAATGTGATATACATGTACAAAAAAGAAGGAATATATTGAAAATAACACATACTGATATTTTTCATTCTCTCTTATTTTTCTTACATTTCCTCTCTTCTCTCTCTTCCTTTCCTCTTTTATTCTCTCTTCACTTCTCTTCAATGACCATTTGTGCTTAACCTCCCTTAATGGTGATTTAACACCATCATTCACATGATCACCCTAGACTTCATCTGATTCGAAATTCATCCAACTCTGGCCTGGGCTCAAATTTTTCGAAGTTACTATCCAAAGTTTTCTGGCCCGAAATTCTTCTCCATTGATCTATCTCTAACGACGGAAACAGGTTGTTACAATGATACTATTAGAGTATATATTCACTCATATATACTCTGATGGTATCAAAAAGTAATTGAACGGTTTATTCAGTGATTAATTGATTTTTGTTCCTTGATAACTGCACAATATATATATACTCTAAAGATATTAAGGACAGTTAAACATTTTTCACTGTAGTATTATTCAGATCTTGATACTTTTATGATACTGTCAGAATATATATATATATATATGTTATGATAATGTCAAAAAATAATTGAACAATATTTTTCCGTTCATGATATAAGACTAAATATCATTATTCACTGTAGCATATGTAATCCCTTCAATAAGCAGAGATGTTGACTGGGAGGGGCTAAAACTCCTCTTATGGACAAAATAATAATATAGCACATGTAAATTTAATCTGCTTAAAATATTCAACAAATATCAATATTCATTATAATGCATTGAATGATCAAACAATGTCTGTCGATAAATAGTAACTCCTCCGTCTCATATTAATTGTTATATATTTTAAAATAATTATCAATTTAAATAATAAAGAGAGAATTTTTTTTTTTAATTTTGTTCTAAACATTAATTATTTTAGAATTAACAGACTCATAAATAAATAAATATTAAAGAATTAATAAAAGATATATTAATCAAATAATATTCTTAATGAATGTTAATCTTAGCATGATAACTAAAAAGAGACGGAGGGAGTATTATTATGAAGAGGTGCTTAAGGTCCCTCTTAATATTAATAATAAAATATAAGTGTCAAAAACACACCTAAATTATTTCTCTTTTTTTAATTTCATACCTAAACTATTAAAAGTGTGAGTTTCATAACTAAACTATCACTTCTCAGTTTGAGAAACACACCTCAATTGTGTGTGTAATATGCTCCTTTTGGACCCATGCATCACTTTAAAATCCTTTTTTTAAAATTTGGAGTGAAAACTTCAAGAAGTTTTTATAGTTGACACAATTTTTTTAATTAAATTTAATGAATTCTAATTATTTAAATGACTTATATTAAATAAGGATAATTTGTTAAAGTTTTTTTTATTATTTACTGATTTTTAATTTTTGTGTCAAGTCAATAGGAGTCAAATAAAAATAGACGGAGGTGAGTAATTTTTATAAAAATATATAAATGACAAAATAAACAAGAATAGTATTAAAATGTGATGTGATTACCCAGATTCAATTCAGACAACAATTAGAGTGCCACAAAATTTAATAATGCTGTGGTCCCTCCTGTCCAAAATAAATGCTTTTTTTAATGAAAAATGTTCTTTTTTAATCGGTTTAAAATATTCCATATATTTATATATTTAGTAATAATTTAATTATAAGGTATGAGATTTATATATGTAATTTAAAAAATGTTGTTTTTTAATCAGTTTAAAATATTTGATATATTTTATATTTAATAATAATTTAATTATAAGGTATGAGATTTATATATGTGATTTAATTCGACATATTTTTATATTTAGTAATAATTATTTTTTAATCACTTTTACTTCTCAATTATTTCAAAAATAAAATTTTATTTTTACTTATCAGTTTTAACATATCAAAAAAATATAATTATTATTTTTTATATTTTAACCTTAACATTAATTATTTGTTTTCAGATAATATTTCAAGACCTAGTACTAAATATTAATTAATAAAAATAATATGATAAAATAGTAATGTCAATTATTTTTTATCGGCACATACCAAATTCAAATATAATAAGTAAAAGTGAACGAAGAAAATAATAATTAATTACTTAAAATAAAAAAATATAAAAAATATATGATAATATAAAAAAAATATGAGAATCTTCTTTTGTTTGATTCTCCAATTTCATGAAATGCATGTAGCCAAATGATTGGGCTACTGTTTTGTCGAGTTCAGTGCACCAAACTCCAAGAATTCATGTTGTTTTATTTAAATTCAGTGCACCAAACTCCAAGAATTCATGTTGTTTTATTTAAATTCAGTGCACCAAACTCCAAGAATTCATGTTGTTTTATTTAAAATTATAATATAATATTTATGTTTTTATTTAATTATATTATTTCTTAGACCCTGGGAAATTTTGGCATTTATCTATGCGATTTCTAAATGCTATGAATACGGTGCGGATCTTGTTAAAATTATACGTACTGATCTTTCGGATACTTACGAAGGATCCCATAATAGTTTTTTAATAAAAAATTATCGAAAGTCAGTACATCAAAATATTTATAGGCTAACACACGTAAAAATGAAAAAATTGTCTAATTTCATTTGTGCGGCCCTAAAATGTTATGAATGTGCGTGTGAAAGCTACATGGACTGATCTCGTCAGTACTCTACTTTAACCTCGGCACAAATGTAAAAAAAAAGGAAGAAAAAATGAAGAGATGTATAATAAGGCATAAATCGCATTCAATGAACGTGATTTATGAACAAAATTTGTAGCTTTCAAATATATACAGTCCAACAATAATACTACGATATGAATCTCAATATATAATACTATACGGATGGTCCAATAATGGTTTCGGAAAAAAATCGATAGAAAGCCAGTTCATCAAAATATTAATAAATAAAACACAAAAAAAATTGCCTAATTTCGCTTGTGCATCTCCAAAATACTATGAATGCATTGTGGATCATATTGAGGCTACAGGTACTAATTTCCCGGGTACTTACGAAGGGTCCCATAAGAGTTTCAAAAAAAATTGACCAAAAGCCATTTCACCAAAATATTTATTAGCTAACGCATACGATAAATGAGACAATCAGCTAATTCTGTTTGGACGGCCCCTAAATATCATTTATGTGTCGTAGATCATACGAAGGCTACAGTACTTATCCCCCCTGGTACTCTACTTTAAACTCTGCTCAAATATATAAAAAAAAGATGCAAAAATGAAGAGATATATGATAAAGCATAAATTGCTATCACGAAATGCGTTTATGAACAAAATTTGTAGCTTTCAAAAAAATAAAGTCCAACAATAATATTACGATACATATCATAATATATAATACTATATAAGATTATATCTAAAAAATTTCATATTATTTTGTTAGATAACATATAAATTCTATTGACATGATTTTTTTCTTCATTCCAAGCACACTTTTTATGTATAATATGTGTATATCTGCATCTATTTTACCTTAAAAGCTTCTGCGGCCCAGAAATGCTATGAATACGTCGTGGATCCTACCGAGGCTACACGTACTGATCTTTCGAGTACTTACAAATTTTTCCAAAATGGTTTAAAAAAATTTAACTGAAAATCAGTTCACCAAAATATTAATTGGCTAAAACACTTGAAAAATAATAAAAATTGCCTAATTCTGCTTGTGCAGCCTTAAATGCTATGAATACGCCATTAATCGTGTCAAAAACACACATTCTGATCACCCGAATACTTGCGGAAGATCCCACACGAGTTTCAGAAATTTTTTTGACCAAAACCAGTTCACTAAAATATTAATGAGCTAACACACATGATAATGAGACAATCGCCTAATTCGCTTGTCCGATCCCTTAATGGCATGAATGCGTCGTGGATCTTGCCGAGGCTACACGTACTGATCCCCCAGGTATTTACGAAGGGTCTCATATGAGTTTTGAAGAAAAATTGACCGAAAGCCAGTTTACCAAAATATTTATTGGCTAATACACAAGAAAAATAAAAAAATCACGTAATTCAGATTATGCGACCCTAAATGCTATGAATGTATCGTAGGTCATATCAAGGCTACACGTACTGATACCTTTGGGACGCTACTTTAACCTCGGCTAAAATATAAAAAATATAAAAAATAAAAATGAAAAGATGTATGATAATGCATATATCACATTCACTGAATGCGATTCATGAACAAAATTTATAGCTTTCAAAGATATATAGTACAACTTAAATATTACGATATGTAACTCAATATATAATACTATATAAGATTATATCTACAAAAATTCATATTGTTTTGCTAGATTACATTTAAATTCTCTTAACATGATTTTTTTCTTTATTCCAAACACACTCTTTATGTACAATATGTATATATCCGCATCTATTTTATTTTAAAAGCTTGTGCGGCCTCAAAATTCTATGAATACTTCGTGGATCGAGTCGAGGCTACACGTAGCGATTCTCGGGTACTTATGGATGATCCCATAATGGTTTCGAGAAAAAATGATCGAAAAGCAGTTCACAAAAATATTCTTTGCACTAACACATATGAAAAATAAAAAAATTGCATAATTCAGCTTGTGGATCCCTAAATGCTATGAATGTGCCGTGGATCATGTCGAGGCTATACGTACTAATCCCACGGATACTTACGGAGTGTCCAATAAGAGTTTCAAAAAATTTAATCGAAAGTCAATTCATCAAAATATTAATGGGCTAACACATACGAAAAATGAAAAAATCGCCAAATTTCGCTTATACAACTTCTAAATTCTACGAATGCACCGTAGATCGTATCGAGGCTACACGTACTGATCCCCTAGATACTTACAAAGGGTTCCATAATAGTTTCAAAAAAAATTGACCAGATATTACTTCACCAAAATATTTATGGGCTAACAACACACTAAAAATGAGAAAACCGTCTAATTCTGATTATACGGCCCCTAAATGATATGAATGTGTCGTGGATCATATCGATACTACACGTACTGATCTCCCGGGTAATCATGAATGGTCTCATAAGAGTTTCGAATTTTTTTATAAGCTAACACACACGAAAAATGAATAAATCGTCAAATTACGCTTATGCAACCCTAAATGTAATGAACACACAATGGATCATATCGAGATTACCCGTATTGATCCTCCGGGTACTTACGGAGGACCAATAAGAGTTTCAGAAATAAATTAACCAGAATCTGATTAACCAAAATATTCATGGCCAACACACACAATAAATGAGACAATCGCCTAATTCTGTTTGTACGGTCCATAAATGCTATGAACTGACCGTGGATCATGCAGAGGCTACACATACTGATCTCCCGAGTACTTATAAAGGGTCACATAAGAGTTTTGAAAAAAATATTGACCGGAAGTCAGTTAACTAAAATATTCATTGGCTAACACACATGAAAAATGAGAAAATTACCAAATTCCGCTTGTACTGCCCCTAAATGCTATTAATGTGCCCTGGATTGTACCAAGGCTACACGTACTGATAACCCCAATTATCTATTTTAACCTCGGCTCAAATATCAAAAAAAAAGTAAGCAAAAATAAAGAAAGATATGATAATACATAAATCGCGATCAGTGAATGCGATTTATGAACAAAATTTGTAGCTTACAAAGATATACTTTTAAACATAAATATTACGATGTGTATCTCAATATATAATATCATATAAGATTATATCTACAAAATTCGTATAGTTTTGTTAGATTACATATAAATTTTGTTGACATGATTTCTTTTCTTTAATCCAACCACGTTTTTTATGTATAATATGTGTATATTCACATCTATTTTACCTTGAAAGCTTGTGCAGCTCCAAAATACAATGAAGACGTCGTGGATCATGCCTACGTATGGTTCCATAATGATTTCAAAAAAAAATTCATGAAAAGCCAGTTCACCAAAATATTAATGGGCTAACACTCTCGAAAAATGAAAAAGTCACCTAATTCAGCATATGCAGCCTAAATGCTTTGAATGCACTGTAGATTGTGTCAAATCTATTCGTACTAATCCATCGGGTACTTACGAAGGGTCCCATGTAGTATTTCTGGAAAAAAAATTAATCGGAAGCCAGTTCACCAAGATGTTAATGGCTAACACACGATAAATGAGAAAATTGCCTAATTCCGCTTGTGTGGTCCCTAAATTCTATTAATGCGGCGTGGATCATTCGAGACTAGACGTACTGATCCCCTGGATACATATGGAGGGCACATAAGTGTTTCAATTTTTTTTTTACCGACTTGCAAGTCAGTTCACCAAAATATTCATGGCTAACAAGAATGAAAAATGAAAAAAACGTCTAATTCCGTTTGTGCTGCCCCTAAATAATATAAATGTGTCGTAGATCATGTCAAGGCTACACGTACTAATCCCCTCAATACTTTACTTTAACCTTTGCTCAAATATAAAAAAATTAGCAAAAATGAAGAGATATATAATAAGATTATATCTATGAAAATTCCTATTGTTTTGCTATATTACATATAAATTCTCTTGTCATTATTTTTTTTTCATTCTAAGCACACTTTTTATGTATAATGTGTATATCCCGCATTTATTTTACCTTAAAAGCTTGTAAGGCCCAAAAATGTTGTGAATACGTCATGAATCCTGCCGAGGTACACGTAATAATCTCTGGGGTACTTACGAATGTTTCCATAATGGTTTTGAAAAAAAATTAATCGAAAGTTAGTTCACTAAAATATTAATACGCTAACATTCACGAAAAATGAGAAAATCGCTTAACTACACTTGTGCAACCCCTAAATTCTTAGAATGCATTATGAATTGTATCGAGGCTACATGTAATGATCCCCCGGGTACTTACGGAGGGTCCTAGTAGAGTTTCAAAAAAATTGATCGAACGCTAGTTCCCCAAAATATTCATGACTAACACATATGAAAAATGAGACAATAGCCTAATTCTACTTGTACGACCCCTAAATTTTATGAATGCGTCGTGGATGTTGTTAAGGCTACACGTACCGATCCCCCGAGTACATACGAAGGTTCCATAAGAGTTTCATAAACACATTGACCGTAAGACAGTTCACCAAAATATTCATTTGCTAAAACACAAAAAATTAGAAAATCGTATAATTCCGCTTGTGTAGCCCTTAAATGATATGAATGAACCATGGATCATACAGAGTCTACACGCACTAATCTCCCCAATAATCTATTTTAACATCGGCTAAAATATAAAAAAAAGAAGCAAAAAATAAAAAAATGTATGATAAGGAATAAATGCATTTAGTGAATACGATTTATTTAAAAAAATTAGCTTTCAAAGATATACAGTCCAACATAAATATTACGATACATATCTCAATATATAATATTATGTAAGATTATATCTATGAAAATTCAAATTGTTTTTGCTAGATTACATATAAATTCTCTTGGCATGATTTTTTTCTTCATTCCAAGCACATTTTTATGTATAATATGTATATATCCACATCTATTTAACCTTAAAAGCTTGTGTGGCCCCAAAATGTTATTAATATAAAATTGGATCATATTGAGGCTACATGTACTGATCCCCCGAATACTTACGGATGGTCCCATAATGGTTTTGTAAAAAATTGACCGAAAGTCAGTTCACAAAAATATTCATGGGTTAACATACACGAAAAATTAAAAAATTGTCTAATTCTGATTGTGCATCCACTAAATGTTATAAATGTACCATGGATCATGTCGAAGCTACACATACTGATAAGAGTTTCAAAAAAAATTATCCGAAAGTCAACTCTCCAAAATATTCATGTCTAACACACACGATAAATAATTCCACTTGTGCGGACTCTAAATGCTATGAATGCGTCATAGATCTTGTCGAGGCTGCATGTACTGATCCCCCGGGTACTTACAAAGGGTGCCATAGGATTTTCAAAAAAAGTATTGATCGAAAGCCCGTTTACCAAACTATTCATTGGCTAATACACACAAAAAATAAGAAAATCGTCTAATTCCGCTTGTGTATCCCTTAAATGCAATAAATATGCCGTGAATCATGTCGAGGCTATACGTACAGATCCTCCCGGTACTCTACTTTAACCTCCGCTCAAATATAAAAAAAGAAAGCAAAAATGAAGAGATGTATAATAAGGAATAATTTATGAACGAAATATATAGCTTACAAAAATATACAGTCCAACATAAATATTACGATACATATCTCAATATATATTATTATATGAGATTATATCTACAAAAATTTATATTGTTTTGCTAGATTACATATAAATTCTCTTGACATAATTTTTTTCTTCATTCCAATCATAATTTTTTATGTATAATATGTGTATATCAACATTTATTTTACCTTAAAAGCTTGTGCAACCTCAAAATAATATGAATACGTAGTGGATCATGCCGAGGCTACACATAGTGATCTATCGAGTACTTACGGATGGTCTCATAATGGTTCCGAAAAGAAATTGACCGAAAGCGAATTCACCAAAATATTGATGGTTACACAAATGAAAAATAAAAAAATCATCTAATTCTGCTTGTGTAGCCCTAAATGCTATGAATGCATCGTGGATCGTGTTGAGGCTATACGTACTGATTTCTCGAGTATTTATGAAGGGTCTCATAAGAGATTCAGAAATAAATTAACCGGAAGTCAGTTCACCAAAATATTCATGGACTAACACAAATGATAAATGAGACCAACGCCTAATTCTGCTTTTGCAGTCTTTAAATGTTATGAATGTATCGTGGATAATGCCGAGGCTACACGTACTGATATTCCGGGTACTTATGGAAGGTACCATAAAAGTTTCAAATTTTTTTTGACCGAAAGTCAGTTCACCAAAATATTCATGAGCTAACACACACGAAAAATAAGAAAATTGCATAATTCCGCTTGTGCGACCCCTAAATGCTATAAATGTTGTGTGGATCGTACTGATCCCCCTGATACTCTACTTTAACCTCGACTCAAATATCTAATAAAAAAAAGCAAAAATTTTAAAATTATACAGTCCAACAATAATATTACGATGCGTATTTCAATATATAATACTATATAAGACTGTATCTACGAAAGTTTATAATTGCTTGCTAGATTACATATAAATTCTCTTGACATTATTTTCTTCTTTATTCCAAGCACATTTTTTTATGTATAATATGTGTATGTCCACATTTATTTTACCTTAAAAGCTTGTGCGTCCCCAAAATACTTTAAATACATTGTGGATAGTGATGAGGCTACACGTAATGATACCCCAATTTATTACGGATGGCCCCATAATAGTTTTGGAAAAAATTGATCGAAAGCTAATTCACAAAAATAATCATGGGCTAACACATACGCAAAATAAAAAAATTGCCTAATTTTGCTTGTGCATCTTCTAAATGCTATGAATGCGCCATGGATCGTGTCAAGCTATACGTACTGATTTCTCAAGTACTTACGGAGGGTCCCATAAAAGTTTCATAAACAAATTGACTGGAAGTCAGTTCACCTAAATATTCACATACTGCTCTCTCAGTTACATACAGAGGGTCCCATAAAGATTTCAGAAAAAAATTGAACGACGGTTATATCTCCAAAATATTAATGGGCAACACACATGAAAAATTTGGGAAAAAAATCGCCTAATTCAGGTAGTGTGGCCCTAAGAAATGACGTAGAAAAAGGTGAGGCTATATATATTGTTCCTTCAAGACATTATGGAGGGTCCTGTAAAGATTTTAGAACAAAATACCCAGAAACTATATCACTGTAAAATTCATTGTCTAATACACTCGAAAAACTGAGAAAATTGCTTAATTCTTGTTGAATGACCCTTAAATGCAAAAATAATTGTGTGGATTATCGTGATGCTATACGTACTGTCCCCCAGATCATTACGAAAGGTCTTGCTAAGGTTTAGAAAAAAAGTGCCCAAAAATTATATCACCAAAAAATTCATTGTCCAGCACACACGAAAACTAAGAAAATCATCTAATTTATGTCGAGTGATTCCTAAATGCCAAAAAAATGACGTTGATCATGGTGAGGCTATACATACTATTCCCCATGGTCATAATGAAGAGTCCTGTAAAGTTTTTGGAAAAAAAATTCCCGAAAAATATCTCATCAAAAAAAATTATTAACTAACACACATGAAAAACTAAGAAAATCGCTTAATTCCTGTTGAGTGACCCTAAATGCTAAAAAATGGCATGGATAATGGTGAGGCTATACGTATTTTTTCTCAGGTCATTACGAAGGGTCCTGTAAAGGTTTGGAGAAAAAGTGCCCGAAAATCATTTCACCAAAAAATTCATTGACCAAAACACACGAAAAATTGAGAAAATCGTATAGTTCTTTTAGAGTGGCTCCTAAATGCTAAAGAAATAACGTGATTCATGGTGATGTTGTACATCTATTCTCGCAAGTCATTATGAGGGCCATGTAAAGGTTTAGGAATAAAATAGCCTGAAAACCATATCACAAAAATAAATCATTAACTAACACACGCGAAATACTGAGAAAATCACATAATTTATTTTGAGTTGCCCATAAATGCTAAAAAAAATGGTGTGGATCATGGTGAGACTATACATATTATTTCCCCAGGTAATTATGAAGGATCCTGTAATGCTTTTGAAAAAAAGTGATCCGAAAATCATAGCACCAAAAAATTAATTGAGTAACACATAAAAAATTAAAAGAATACGTAATTCTTATTGGGTGGTCCCTAAATACAAAATAAATGGTGGAGATCATGATGAGGCTATACGTTCTATTCCCCGGGGTCATTAAAGAGGGTAAAGATTTTCAAAAAAAATGTCCGAAAATCATATCTCCAAAAAAATTCCTTGATAACACATGAAAAACTTAGTAAAGTGTTTAATTCTTGTTGAGTGGTCCCTAAATGAAAAAACATAGCGTGGATCATGGTGAGGCTATACTTATTGTTCCCCCAAGTCATTACGGAGGGTCCTGTAAATGTTTTAGAATAAAAAGTGCTCAAATATCATATCACCAATAAATTCATTGACTAACACACACGAAAAACTTAAAAAATCGCCCAATTTCTATTGAATGACCCCTAAATGCAAAAAAAATGGTGTGGATCATGATAGGCTATACATGTTATTTCCCAGGTAGTTACGGAGGGTCATGTAAAGGTTTTGAAAAAAAAGTACTTGAAAACCATATCACCAAAATATTAATTGACTAACATACATGAAAAATTGAGAAAAATCACTTAATTTCTATTGAGTAGCCTCTAAATGCTAAAAATAGTGTGAATCACGGTGAAGTTATACATATTACTCTCCCGGGTCATTACGGAGGATCTTGTAAATATTTTAGAAAAAAAAGAGTCTGAAAACCATGTGTTTCAACTTTCGTATTCTTCTTGGTTTCCTTAGAAGTGGAGCTATCTGTCAACAAAATTGGAGTCTACGGACTTGTTACATTTACAGTGTTGTAATTTGTAAACCTTGTGATTAAAGGTACTATCAAAAGAAAACTCATCCAACATAGCCTGTGATAATATGTGTTGCTTGGATTTTTAAAAAATATTAATATGTGTATGTTTTTAAGTAATGCATATTTAGAAGATCCTACATAAATATGATAATATTTTTAAATAGTTTAAACAACATAAATAATAACAACACGAGTGAACAAAAAAAAATGTGAGTAGCCATATTAAGCTGTATTAGTGAACAAATTCGCGTTTCGAACAGTAATATATTTCTTTTTTTATAAATTTAGTCATAAGAAAAATATAAAATATAAATCATATACTGATAGCTCTATCTTGGTCCTAGGAAATCGAGAGAAAATACAAACTAAAATTATAAATTAAATGTCTAAGAATAGAACTACATAAAGAAAAAATAAATTGAATTATTTCTCTAAACTAGAGAACATGCATACTAAGGGCAATGAAATTATTCAGCCCAATATTAAAATATTATTTTCCTATTGAAATTTTTGGAAAAATATTTTTTAGATATTTTCACGGATATTTTAATTGAGTTAGTGAGAAAAGAATTGTAGTGTTTTCATACGGAAAAAAAATTAGAAAGACAGTATTTCAATGAAAATTTATTTTTCACTATGTTTTTTTTTCTTCTTTTCATAGAGCTGAATAGCTGAAAATGGGATGGAAAAATCATATTTTCTAACACAAATTTCTTATTGATTCCAAGGGGGAAAATGGCAGTAGAAATGAAAGGTTTTAGAAACTGAAAATTAGGCAATACGGTACATAATTGGCATGTTAAATACACTAACATAAATTATTGTACTTACTAAATTTTCTGTTACTTTAGCTAAAGGTACTCAAGCGGCCAGTTTAAGCACAAATTCAAATGAAATAAATGTAGATAACTTTGGGATTTCTTAAATTAGTTAAGCAGAAAAATAAGAAGAAAAGAGCAAAATTCTGAAAAAAAAAAGATAAATAAGAATGATAGTCATAGAGAGGTGCCAGATGAGGAAATCAGATCGTTTGATGATACTCAATGAATTTTTACAAGATAACAGTGGTATCAAGAATATATCCAAGTTATTCAAGTCCAAAAAATCAGTCCTTACAACGCCTTGTTTGGCTCAACGAGCAACACAACAGGACCCCTGAAATAACTTAAACATTCCGCCTCGACTGTGATATGATTCTCAAAAGGAATCTTTCACTTTTTCTTGTAATAATTTAGTAAATGTTATAGTCCAACACATTAAAATTTAGGCTAAAACTTTATTGAAATAAAAAATTAGAATGTAAGAAATTAAAACTTACCTTATGTACGTGAGACTTCACCAAATCTTCTTAATGTAATAGAAAGCGCACACAAATGAATTTTTTTTTTATGTTGGAAACTTTTATAATGAGGAAAATTGTAAGAAACATAGAGAGAGGGGGTTCTGAGACCTATCTCTTTATTTCATACGATGAATCCTTATATAGACATGAAAAAGAGAGAAAAACATAGTAAATAGAAATTTTCAAAAGTTTTCACTTGGTGTTCGGTATATCTATTGAAACGAGCATGACTAAATTCAACTTCACGTCAAAAATTTCAGGGGTAAAACATTTCCTAACAAAAACTAGGCTTTAAGTGAATTAAACGTTGGGCAAAAATATCCAATTTTAAACTAGAATCAGAATTCTTTCTTGCTTATCACTCAGACTGCAACTTAATTCAATAATTGATAATATGATTCAATATACTCATTGTTTTCAAGATTATTACTACCAAAACAAATTTATTTTTCAAGATTACAACATGAAAGATTAATTACAATCAGTAGAGGCTGAGAGCTTCTTGAATTTCACAAGACAATTTTCAGGAGGATAAGGTTTCTCCTCTGGATTAATCTTCTCAATTCTGCATGCATATCAAATATCGTTTAATTAAATTTAAATACGATTTAATCAGTAATTGATATTTTCTTTTTATTTCATATACTCCGTCCATCTCAATATAATTCATATGACAAGGTTACGAGTACGAGAGTCAAAATACTTATTTTTGGTATAAATTTCGTAATAAATTCTTTAAGTTCTTGGAAAGAAATTCATATATTTTAGTCCCTTTGGAAATTATTCAGTAAAAAAAAAGTATATTTAAATTACATAAAAAGATAATAATTCAAAATATTTATGAAATATATGGTCAACAACATCTTTAACTTAACCAGCAGTATTTCAAAAAAAGTCACATAAATTAGAACATAAGAAATAATAATTGGTGAATCTCAGATGATCAGTACGAATACGAGACTCGAAGTATTTATTTTTTTAAACAAATTTTGCAATAAAGATTTTAAGTTGTTGAAAATTAAAATTATGTATTTTAGTCCCTTTGAAAATATTTCAGTAAAAAATAAAAATATATATTTAAAAATTAAAGTTAATAATTCAAAATATAATTAGTGAATTTCAGATTATGAGTACGGAGCTATTTACCTGTAGTAAAGAAGAAAGTAATGAAGAATTACTGAAATTTGAAGCTTGGCAAAATTGGATCCTGGGCATGCTCTGGGGCCCAATGAAAAGGGTAGAAAGTTGCCTGGCTTAATTTCCATATCCTGTAAACATGTCACTAGATCATTGATTAATAAGTTATGTGGGAGTGGTCTTCGAAATGAGACTCAGATAGATTTAGATATATAAAAAGGAAAAACGCAGTTGTCCTAATAAGGAGGTACAAAAGATTGACAGTGATATTTAAGGAAAGGTAGAGATAGACAGGGAATAATTAAAAAGAAGCGATTAACTAGACGGTACATGATTCATTTTCGATTCAATAAGGATGTGATTCTAAATAGAAGAGTATATGGAGTTACGAAATTAGAATAGAAAGATGCTAAAAGGTAATCAAGCGATTTTTTAGAGCACATTTTCATTATTATTATTATTATTGCACTATTTTACTCTTCATTAATTTTATTACTACTATTATTTCTTTTATCTTTATTATTTTTTCTGACATTTCTTTTTTTCTTCAATATTTTCATTTTACTTAGCTTTTTACTCTTGTATTTTTTAAAACTATTTTTGAAAAATACTTTTCTTGAGCCGATGAACTATAGGAAACAGTTTACTCAACAATTTCTTTATTCCAACAAAGATAGGGATAATGTCTACATAAACCTCACCGTTCTCAGGCTCCACTTGTGAAATCACAAAGTCGGTTGGTAGTTGGTTAGTACTATGCATGTATTAGTTGTAACGCATGTATTAATTGTGCGGGTATTCGTTGTTTGTTATACACCAAAAAATTTTAAGCTAAGATGCGAGTCATTCTTCTTATTCGTATAGGCTCGAGCCCGATGAATTCTAGTTGTATATATGTTTTAGGATCAATTACTAAGTATACGAAGCGTATTAGAGGTGAATTAGGGTCATAAGGAACCTCTAGTACTAAGTCGAGTTCAAAGATCCTTTACCAATTTAGTTTTAGTATAAGATCATATAAGGGTCAACTTCAAATGACTATATCTCTCAGAATATTAAGATTTAGGTGGTCCATAACTAATCAAATTAAAGGTCTTTGAATCTTTTTTCCAACTCCATCAAGTTTGTCCCATTTTGAGTTCGGAGTAAAAAGTTATGATCATTTTACTGAAGACTATTGTTGCAGCAGTTTGGCGCCTGGCGCGACGCTCCACCAGTGCGCCCGAAACAAGCCACAATTGGGGCCTTGGGCGGCGCGCCAATAGTGCGCTCGAGCCCATTCTTTAGATTTTTCTTAATAAAGGACATTTCGGACTTTTTCCACCTTTTCCAAACTTAACCCAAGCCGTTTTGAGATAAAAATTCATCCCGTATCAATATCCTAAGAATATTTCCTCTCATTTAACACTTAGAACTTTGAGAGAAGAGAATTGGAGAGAAGAAAGAAAGTTAGGGTTCAAGGTTTTCAAGTCATTCTTCAAAGTCTTCGATTTTCAGGTATGTAAGGCTAACTAAAATATGGATTGAGTTCGTCCATGTGCACTGCTTCGTTGATTTGTTGAATTGAGATTAACTTGAGTCTTTTATGAACGAGTTCTTGAAAGTTACCCTAAATTCTAGTAAATTTTTGCATGATATTGTATAGTTGATAGTTTTATAAATTAAATACTTAGAATAATTGATTATGTCCTTTTCCCATATGAACCCTAACCAAATGTTGCATATAATTTACTATCTACATGTAATGATTGAATTTGAAAGCATGAATCGTGAATGCCTTGAATGTGAATGCAATTGAATATGAATGTAGCCTCAATGACACTTGAAGGTCCTTTGTATTTCATAAATTGAATCCAAATAGGATTGAATAGAATTAAATGTCATCATAAATGCATATCTAAACTACGCTTGAAAGATGTGATTTGGATTGATTAGATAGTATGATTCGTCGAGAGGTTTGATTGTGATAGAATTGATGAATTGATAAGAGTCCAAATGAGACTTATCGAATGACTAGATTGAACTGATTGTATAGAGTCTTATAAGCATTGAGTTTTAGAAAGAGTATTGAGTACCGAATTGAGTGAGAGTAATTAACAACTCAAATTCAATAACTATGTAGCCAAAGTAAGTGAGGATTGTACCGTAAATTGGATGGATTCCCTTATTGTCCGGACATAACAGGATTTGATTAATTTGTTGGATTTATGATTGGTTGATTCGTCCCTTACCTTGGCAAAGCATTGGACGGTTGTGGCAACAACAACAAGCTTGTTGTACGATCACTGGCTCATAAGTGATTGTTATGGGATAAGAAAAACTCCAAATAGGTATTGATAGTACTCTAATGATTGGATTGGATTGTATATGATTGGTCTCTGTCTAAACCTTATTCTTACTTTAGACTTACGACATCCTGATTGAGTTTCTCATCATTCTGATTTGAGATCTCTGAACTGATATTATTCTACCTTGATGCATGTTTCATTCTGTCATATTACATACTTGTACATTCTATGTATTGACGTCCATTTGGACCTGCATCATTTCATGATGCAAAGACAGAACCTAGAGATCATCAACAGATGCACCGTAGAGGATCTGTTCACATTTAGCTGATTGGTGAGTCCTCCCCTGCATTCGGAGGATACCACTTATATTATTCTTTCTTTGAGTTTAGTCTTTTCATTTTGATTTGAGGTAGCCATGAACCTGTCATTGGCACCATTTAGACAATATTGATAGATGCTTAATAGACTAGATAGAGATGTGTTGATTGACTCTTTTTATTCCTTGAATTGTTCTTGTCAGACTATTCTCATGACATAGATTGGAATTTGATTTATTGCCTTATGACCTTTCTTCCTTGAGTTAGATTGTTGATTGAATTTGCCCACCTATTTGTATTTTTATTTTAAGTCTTCCGCTGGTCTAATGAATGAACGGATGTGTAATCAGGCCAAGTCGTTCGCTTGAAAATCATTAATGATTTTTGAGTGCCGACCACGTCTAGGGTACCCTCCTGGGATGTGACAATGTTCAACTTTTACATTGCATAAAATAATACATCATTTCTCATTTGACTTATACATGTATTAGTTATGCGGATTATTATAAATTGCAAACCAAATATCTTAGTAATTTTATACATAAATGACTTATTTTCTAACTAGCTATCAAACAAAAACTAATACATGAATGAGTATGTTATTGTCATATTAATTAATGAGTAATAATTACATGGATATTGGCTAAGCGACAAAATTTCATGGCTACATAGTTTTGATTTTATGGTAAGAGCACAATTTATGAGATATTATAAGTAGGAGGGTTTAATAGACAGATTGAACAAATTTGAGCATGTCAAAATAATTTAAGTTAATAAAAAAAAGTTATTACTTAGATTTAAATGAGTTAAATCATGGATCAGTGCTCAACTTACCCAAATCAGCCTAGACTACTTGGATATGTTCTCTTATAATTTATTTAATTATCTAATTATGTTATTTTTTTAATTATGATTATATATAATATATCAAATGTATTATTTTTAATAAATATTTTGATGAAACTTCTCATTAGTTAATTTTGGAATACATATTTGGCCCAAATTAATCTAATTTTTAGATGAATTGAATTAGACGGGTAAAAATTGATTGAATTAATAAATGACATGTTTAACAAATCACATTTTCATGAGCTAATTTTAATGGTATATCCATATTATGAATTTCAACCCTAATGCTAATAAATACCTAATATTTAGTGTAATTTACGTAAATCACATAATGTTAAGAGTTAGTTACATTATATCCCTACTATTTTTCAAATTACAAAAAATTCTTAAAATTTATGAATTTCGGATACATCACTAGGCTTTCAGATACATCAACAAACATCTGGATACATAGGGGATCAGAGACGTATCCGAATGGGAAGAGATGTATCAGATAGGGGATAGAGACGTATTAGAAAAGGGATAAGACATCCGGATACATAAGGGAGGGATGTATCTGAGAGTGGAGAGATGTATCAGAGAGGGGAGGAATGTGTCCGAGAGGGGAATAGGGATGTATGAGCAAAAGGAGAGTGATGTATTCGAGAGAAAATTTTTGAAAGTTTTTTAAATGGTAAAAAAAATTCAAAATTATGATAAAATAAGATATGTATTTAGTTAATTTTTTCTAATATTTAAGTGAAAAAAAGAAGGCAAAAACACAATTTATCACCCACTATATTTTTAAACACAATTAATTAAGGTACATGTCACTTACATCCCATCTTGAAGGATTAAATTCCTTAGGCTGAACATAAATATCAGGATTCATATGAACAGTCCATGCAATTGCAAAAAACTTCCACCCTTTGGGTATGGTGTACCCTGCACATACAAGAGATAAATGAATGAATCATTCAATTTTCTTCGTCTCAAAATATTTTTCATATTTCATCTTTTGAAAGTCATCTTGACTAATTTTTAAAATTATAATTTTTTTTTCATATCAATATAATAAAATAATATATCTTAAAATATTAATCAAAATTCATATAATTTGACTTTTGAAAAATTAAAGCGTAACAAATATTTCCAAACAGAGGAAAATATATTAGTACGAAAAAAAATGAAGGCTTAGTACCAACCATTTATGTGATATGAAGCATTTGTATTTCTAAGGAATATTGTCTGGTCGGAAGCAAGACGTAGCGTTTCATTAATTACCTGTCAATATGAGATACGTGAACAAATAATAATGCATGTTAGTCCAATTTTGTCACTTTTAGATAATTTAAGTGTGTAATAGATCGCCTGATAATTTAAGTATGTAACTGACTTTTCGATATAATTTTCGGAAGGAATTTATGCCTTTTCCCTTTTTTTTTAATTATACAAATAAACTTTTGTATAACTGTATTATTTTCTGAATATTTTTTACAGTTCAACTTACATTTTCCATTTTATTACTAATGAAAAGTTTTTATCGCCACACAAATATTATAACATAACATCTTTAAGATCGACAAGTGTCAAATTTTTTATTTTTTTTATAATTCTGTATCCAATCAATTTTTCAAACGTAGCCAACATTGGATAATTTCATGAAAGTAGCCACTTTTAATACAAAAACATCATAACATTGTCTTACGTTACTTAGATACGTCATTTGCTTAGTCTCATCAAAATTAAGTCCAACATTTGAAGATGATCTTTTCTTAACTATATCTTCTTGCTCCTCCTGTAAAGAAAAAAAAAATTGTCAAACATGAAATGAAATGAAGTAGATGTGTGAAATCCACTTATGAATACACGACCCACTCAACCCGCTTAAGTTTGGATCGATTAATAATTCGCTCAGTTATTAACATAATTTATTTTGATCCATCTAGTTAATCTCATCTTAAATTGGACTAATTTAATTTGTAGCTCAAATTAATCCATGATAAATTTTGTCTTATCAAATTTTTTTTGTTGATATCTTAGTTATATATAGTCATATTATAAATAAAGATTTTTTTTACTAGGTATATAAATAAATTATAAAAAATAAATAAATAAACTAAAATTTAGTAAGAATTGCAAGGGTTGGATTAGGACCCGTTTGTTGACCCTTTTCAACCCTAAGTAATTTAAAGGTGGATTCACTTAGTCCATTTTTACTTGTTCAAATTCAACTCAATCCGTCCAATCAGACAAGTTGAGTTATGATCTGTTTGTTAGCCCATTTCAATCTAATTAACACAACCCATCCGTCCAAATTCAACTTACCCCCCCCCCCCCCCCCCCACCCCATTTAACACCCCTAGAACAAATTAATGAGTACATACTTTGGCTTTCTCCAAGAAATGGGGATGTTTTTCCAAGTTCATAATTGCCTTGGTAGCCATAAGAGCAACAGGTTCAAAACCAGCAAATCCAAACAACACTAGGACTTCAATGATCTTGTCATCACTTAATCTTTTGTCTTCATAATCATCTTGATTAATGTCTGATAACAACATATCAACTATGTTGGACTTTGGCATTTCTTTGCAATCCTTTGCAATCATGTGTTTTCTTCTTTCTTCTAATATTTGTCGAAATATCTCAGCTAATTTTCTTCGAGCCTGAAATCATAATAAAAATAGCATGATACAAAAAACATATTATTCTATCTAACGATTTAAACTTTTAAACGAGATAGTTATACAAGTTCGACACATCTTACCTTAAGTGCCCTATGGTAAGGAAATCCTGGGAGATTAATGGGCAAGTTATGAACACCACTAATGAGGCAAGTAATCTCCTCGAACATTTCATCAAACAATTCTCGATTAACCTCACCACCTAAAAGAATTCTCATAAACACCTCAAATGTAAGTTTATTCATGGTAGAGAGAAACTTAACGGGTTCTTCTGTAGCAGCATATTTCTCGAGTGTAGTTCTCACGTTTCTATCGATATAATCAAAATAATCAGATAATAATCCATGGCTTTTCACCGGAGCTGTTAATCGCCGAGAATGCTTGTCTTCTTGGATAGAAGTTGTTAGTCCAATTAATTTTTTCATGTAATCAGGCATACCTCTATCAAGATATTCTTCATCCAGCAATATTTTCTTAGTTATTTCAGGCTTTGTGACAATAATGGTTGGCTTCCCAAATATGTAACCCCTGTACATTCCTCCTGGCCCAAACCTTTAAATAAAGAAATTTGTCGCAGTACTCATGTCAGATTCTCCATAACTATATTATTTTTGAAAGATTTGACACACACATAATGATATATATTTTTCAAGAGTCCAATCAACGAAGCAAATATATATCACAATGAAATATGTGAAAAATTAAAAATCATAATTTACCTATGAAAAAAGGATGATAAGAATGAATTTGAATCGCCACTTATGCAAGATTTGAAGTAAGCAACTGTGTTGCCAATAAGTGGCCAGCCCATATCACCAGGAGGGATGTTATATTTCTTTGAACAAAATTTGATTGAATAATACCAACCATTTGCTCTCTTTAATATGCCATAAAGAGTTAAAATTCCTACGGGTAAAGCTGTGAAGAACAAGGCTAAATGGTAGTATTCCATACTCGGTCTTTTTTAAGATTTCTAGTCCAGATATGGATAACTGTGTAAATCAGATTGTACAAGGGAGCTGCTAGATAGCGATATTTATTTAAGGTCCAATATAAAAAGACCATACTAACCTTTTCCCTTCAAAACATATAAATCTATAACGCACACCTCTCTCATTTACAATATTACGCTTATCTCCCTTATTTTGATTATTTTTTTTTGCAATCATTCTTTAAATCTATTTAAAATAGGCTAAATCAATCGGTGACCCCTTAAAATTGACACCAACTTTCAATTAGACACTTCAATTAAAATTTTTCCATTTTAGACACCTCATGTTAGGTCCTGCTGTGTCATTTTGACATTTTTTTGACAATCAACTAAAATTACAAATTACAAAGTGTGTGTATTACACTCGCTGATGACGTGACATGATGACTAATTAAAAGATGACATGTGTCATTTGGGTATAAAATAGTAATTATAAAAATACTATTTTTATAATTTGGGATAAGGTCAAATATATTTATCAAGTTGTATGACCAAACACCACTTCTCAAATTTTTCTCTAATTTTTTCTAAACTCTTTCCAAAAATATTTGTGACCTAACGAACCCTAATAAAAGTTGATCCTTCCTTACCCCACATCTAACTAGGGAAAAGAGTCTGATATACCATTCAACTTTGTCATTTAGAGTTGATATACCGCTTGTTATGAAAGTGAATCGTGTATACTCCTGCTGTTACACAAATGACTCACATATATGTAAGCAACTTTTGTAACGGTAGGAATATATGTGAGTCATTTGTGTAACGGTAAGGGTAAATCTGACTTATGAGCCACTTTCATAACGGGGGTATATCGACTCTAAATGTCACGCCCGAGAGGGTACCCTAGGCGTGGCCGGCACTCAGAAATCATTTCTGGCTTCCGAGAGAACCACTTGGTCTCATTTCTTATTTATTCATCAGTGGAAGACTTAAGAATACTAATGTGGGCTTGTCATAATCAAAGAAAAAATAGATAATTCTTATAAGAAGTAGTTTCTAAGGAGAACTACTCCGATTACATCATCAGACTCTGTCTATGAAGCCTCTAATACTCTTAGATGGTGCCAACGACATATCCATGGCTACCTCAAAAGAAACATCACACTCAACAATAATAAAAGGATAAGGAGTTCCTTCGAATACAAGAAGGACTCACCAAATAGCTGAAAAGAAATGATCTTCAACGATGCGCCTGTTGAGGATCTCTAACACCTGTATCTGCATCATAAAACGATGCAGGTCGAATGACGTCAATACGTGGAATGTACGAGTATGTAAAATGGCAGGAAGGTAAGGACAGATATCAAGAAACTCCTCTCAAGAAAACTCAGCTCAGAACTCAACATCATCTCAACATGAATATGTAATGCAAGTTTAAAATATAATAATAAAAATAATAGTAATAAGCAATGCTTACTCAGTTGGGAGTTTCTCTAACCGACAACCATCACTTATAAGCTAGAGATGATACAACGAAGCGATGTCGTTGCCACATCCATCCAATACCTTGCCAGGGTAAAGGACATCACCATCTTGGATCCATTCATCAAAGTCCTCTTTTTGGGACTTAAGAGGCATAGCCTCCATCCTACGCTAGCTACGTAGTTCTAGGGTTTGAGTCAATTAAACTCTTACCCAACTCGGTGCTCAATACTACTCCCAAAATATGTGCTCATATTAAACTCATCATCTAGTCTCATTGGACTTTAATTTAAATCATCAAACTCATCTCATTTCATGTTCATCAATCATTATACTTTTAAAATCATCATTTACATCTCATCAAAACATCTTGCTCAAAATATCATTTTCTCAAATTCATTCAAATTCAACTCTTTTGCTCTTTCAAAACTCAATAAAATACATATATAGTATTAATTCATATAACTCTCTTTTTATCAATAAAAATAATAAAAAGCCAACATCTTTACTCAAAACATGTGTAAAAATATTCATGAACATTAAATCAATTAGGATTCATGGGAAAGTAGCCATGAACAATAATTCCAATAATATGAGAGATAAGAATAATAATAATATTAATGCATAATATATCAAACTCAATAGAAGAAGAATTATTTCATTTAGAATTCAAGATTTGGATAAAACTAAACTATAACTCAATTATAATGAATTTAAATATTGGGCGCATGGACGAACTCAATCTAATGCTATAAAAGCCTTACATACCTTAAATCCGAAGGTTTACTCCGAATTGGAACACTCTTGGATCCCTAGCCTTTTCTTCTCGCCGGAGCGTTTTGTGTACTATCCGGAGTATAAGAATCACCGGAGTAGTATTTTTATACTACTAAAACTAAAACTATATTTGAGAAGAAGTATATAGAGAGAAGAAATGCTTAAGAAAGCTTGATGAATAAAATGAGGAAATAAGGTGGGTATTTATAGGTGGAAAAGAGGGACCTAACAATAAATAAAATAATTATAAAGAAAAATCTGAAAATTTAATGGAATATATTGATGTCATGGATGATGTTAAATGGAGGACAATTTATGTCATGCATGATGTCAAATGCATCTAGATGTTTCCATGGTAGGTAAGATGAGTTCTTTTTAACAGAATACCCGTTTTCGAAGCTGCGTTTGAATAAGATAAATTCTTTATTAGGATTTGGTGTCTTCATAAGAATTGTAGATATGGAAGTCTAGTTTCATATCATTCAAAAATCAACCAATTTGGAGCAACCTACAGTGAGATATGAATTTTTTTCTATCAACACTCAATTACGTCACAGCACTATATCTTGCAAAGATTAATTTAGTTGACCTACTTATACTCCGAATTTGTAGTTATGTTCTTCATGAAAGTTGTAGGTAAGGATGTTGTGATTACCTAGAAATTTGAATCACCTAATTTGGACCAACCTATGAAAAGTTATGCCCAAAATACAGAGGCTATATTATTTTCGTCGAGAATTGAAATACCGACATACAACATTTTAGGGGTTGTTACACTAAATGACAAAGTTGAGGGGTAGATTAAGACCTTTTCCCTTAAAACTATAATACAAGGGGGTCCTTCCTTACCCACACTTATAAGGAGTCGTTTGGTTTGAATACAAGTTATGATGAGATAAGTTATAATGTGATAAGTTATGTTCGAATTAGTTATGATGAGATAAGTTATGCTGAGATTATTTCTTATTGAGTGTTTGACTTGTTGTATTCAAAATAATATGCATTGCATAAAAAAAAGTTATTTATTTATAAAAATACCCTTCACTTTTTTTAGTTTTTTATATTTTATTTGCAAGCTTCAGTTATTCAATATCCATTCTTAAAATAAAGCTTTCATCTTTTTAGTTTAAATATTTTTATGTGTGCATTTTCATGATGTCCGTGTGTATTTAAAAAATAAAATTTTCTTCTTATTTAATTTTAAAATAGAATTTCCATTTTAAATTTGTTAAAGTAAAAAATAATTTATAAGAAATCAAAATATAAATAAACATAAGAATTAGTCAAATAATTTTATAAATAAAAAATTATATTTGTAATTTTTTAATAGGAAAAATATGAAGAATTATCATAAAAATAAGGAGTGAAGGTTGTGAATGTTGTTATATATGATATTAAAAATAATGTAAATATATAAATTTGAAAAGTAAGGCATAAAAAAGATTTAAAGAGATATTTTTGTCATTTATCTATTTTATCCCGAGATAAGTTATTCCAAGATTAGTATATCACCCAAGAGAAGGGATAACTTATCACATCACTAATTATTAATACCGAAATAAATTATCCCAAACTTGCTAATCAAATAATAAATTAAGTGCCTCTATAATTTAATTTCATCACTATTTATTGTTAATGTTCACACCAGTATAGTTTACTTTCTTCAGGAACCTCAATCAATTTTACTTACTAAGTTCTAAATTAATAATATATCTATATTCAATAGATTTTTTTTTAACACAAATTAATATAGGAAAGCATTTATATCATTGAGCTTGTTTAATTATTTGTATAGTACATTTAATATACTTTTGTTTGTGGTCATAAATCAAGTAGGACCCACAAGTTAGACAGCTAATCTTAAAAAAAGCTAGAATCACACATCACACCATACGTACCCTATTTGGATTGACTTATTTTTAAACAGTTTATAAGTTGAAAATTGCATATAATTTTTTTAAAAAAAAATAGGTGCAGACCAATTTTTTTTTTGACTTATAAGTTGTTTTCAACTTATAAACTGCTTAAAATAAGTTCATCCAAATAAACTCAACTATTTATTGGGGCTTATTTTAAGCCCAACATAATTTTAAGATGGTCAGTCAAACACTCAAAAAAAGTTGAAAACAGCTTCTAAGCAATTTATAAGCCAATTCAAAAGGCTTCATGCTCTTGTTCTCTCCCTGTATGTATTCTGTATTTTTATCTCTCTATATATTTTTATATTTCTACTTTTCTCATTGTATTTATAGATTTTTTAAAGTATCATACGAGTATATTTATTGTATTTATATGTATATTTAGGTTATATCTTTTTCCACTCGCTTCTCTTTTTTTTCCGTCTCTCTCTTCTTGTGTTCAGTATTTTCACTTCTTTCTCTGAATTTTGTATTGACATTACTCTCTCTGTATTTATATTATTATTATTATATTTATATGTGTATTTAACTTGTATCCTCTCACTCATCTCTCTCCTCTCTCCGCCCTATCTCGCCCTCTCTGTCTCTGTCTTTCTTTCCCTATTTTTATTCAATATTTTCACCTCTTCGTGTGTTTTGTATTTTCACCCTTCTTTCTATGTATTTATATATTTATATATGTATCAGGCGAATGTATTTGTTATATTCATATGTGCATTTAGGGGCCGTTTGGTTGTTGGTTAGAATTATGCATGCATTAGTAATATATATATTAGTTATGCAAGTATTAGTAATGCAGGATTTAATTATCCAGGGTTTGGTTATAACTTATAAAAATAAAATACTATTAATATATTTCAAATATTCTATTTTATATAATGTAAATATTCTATCAATATGTTGCATATATTATTTATACATTTTTAGCATACCAAATATATAAATTATGTATAAATTCACGTCCTAAACAATAGATAATTCATGCTAATTAAATATGTGGAATATATTTAATAATATATAGTGCTAATATATGATTAGCATATGCGCCGTTAAAATATATACAATCCAATTTGTACTATTAATAAAATACTTACATTTGGAGTTCAAATAGAAAGAAATAGAAATTTGTCCGTATATAAAAAGAAATAAGAAACAAAAATAGTTAGAAAAACATAATAGCTATGTAAAGTTCTCAATAAAAAAAATATTTAAAAATAAATGAATTGGGGTAAATGTGTAATTTATTATTTTAATACATGTATAACTAATACCACATTATTCCATCTTCTACCCCGCATAACTTATATATAGGTTCCCTCATAAGTTATGTAGGTATTAATTATGTAGGATTACAAAAAAACACAACCAAATATAGTAAAACTAATACAATTTCTACCAAACATAGTAAAACTAATACAACATTTTATACATGAATAAGATTTATCTTATACAGAAACCAGACATCCCCTTAGGTTTTATCCCCTCTCTCTCTCCCTCGTTCACCTCTCTTTATATTCTATATTTTCATATGTATATCTGTATTTCTATATTTTTTGAGGTGTCATACGACTGTATTTATTGTATCATACATGCTTTTACTTTGTATCTTCTCTCTCTCACACACACAGAGGCAATCGTTGATATTTCTACTTATTTCATCCAATTTAATATTATTTTAATTCACCTTTCAAGATGGGATAAATTAGTCCAATAATTATAATCTCAAAACTATAGTACCAAATTAACTTAGTACGCGAATATAAAAAATCTACTTTTAGAAATAAAGGTTTTTCTACCCTGAAATAGTGAAAAATTTGTGTTATAAAACATAATTTTCCATCAAGTCAATTCACTATTGGAAAAATGTACTGCGGAAACAAACTCTTACTAAAATAATTGGAAGCTTTCCTAATATCAATCATTGATCATTATTGGTGTGATTGTTGATTTAACCATTAATATTTCACATACAAAAAATTACTCAGAAATAAGGTGACCAATACATGAATTGACATATTGTATCTTGCTCAAAAATAAATACTGACACCTCGTGAAATAACTGAGATTTTAGATAGCCAAAAATAAAAGTATTAAACTAAATCCTTAAGTCAAAAAAGCCTAAATATGCAATGCAACTATGCAATAATATTTATAATTTGTGAGAAAAACACCCAGATCAGGTGTTTAAATTTAATATATTGAATGGCATAAATATAATTTATTGATTTACTTTAGAATTTTATTTTTCTGTCAAAGATGGTTACTCGCATTATTTTTTCATTCACTTAGGTTGGTTACATCTATATAGCTTTAATTCTTCAAAAATATTAACGAATTCTTTAAATATATACTATTTTCGAAGAATTCAATACTCATATATCGATATTTTGGAAAAATTCAATTAACAAGGTTGTCAACTTGTCATTGGCGTAGCATAACCACACAAAATGTGGCATGAATCCCAAGAAGGATTTTTGTTTTTGGGTGGGTGATGTTTTTTGAATTTTTGGTTGATAGGGAATTAATATTTGTGGAAAAAACAGGAAATAAAATTGTTAAATGTATAAATTTGTGAACAACTACAATAATTGAAAGTATGGTCCACAAGTCAGAGAAAAATAATTACATAAAAAAGTACTCTATGGTAATACCAAGGTAAACGACAGGGGATCCACATATTCCACGAGGTGTTTTTTTTCCTCAAGTTGAACCCCCAATCACATAATTATATAATAATAATTTTATAAATTATGTTAAAAATTTTATTTCATTAAACTTAATTAATAGTATATTAGTGAGACTACGATTCAATTAATATCTTCTTGATTATGTGAGAGCCTTAATTTCAGTTGAATGGGATAGTTTATGTATTTACAGAAGCTATAGGGATAGGAACAGTTGCCATTTCGATAACTGTTACCGACAACAACCAATCAATTCGAAATGAATAAAGAAAATGAAAATAATTTTTTAGATATTTTTAAAAAAATTTAAACTATCTAAATTCAATTTCAAGTTAATTTTTATAAAACTATATGGCCAAAAGTAATTTTCAAAATTAGAAAGTTTTTCTCACTACTAAAAAACAACAGTTTTATGACAAATTTATACTAGACAACGTGAATTTTTTTATTTATTTGCCATCGAATCAGATCATGACTGAAAAAATACATAATAAAAATAGATTTTCTAATATTTTTTTATGAAAATAAAATATTATCTTTATTCGTAATAATTTAATTAAATATGTGAGCCTATATGATTAGATTTGTGAGGATAAGCTTATATGACAATCTGAAAGCTTATTGGTGTTTTAGATTGTCTCACATCTAGAAAACGTGACGAAGGGCGCCTCTAATAAAATAAATAAATTTACATGTGCTATATATATATATTTTTTTTTTATTAGTGGGAGTTTTAGCCCCTCCCCGTCAACATCCATGGTTATTGATGGGAATATGATGTGTTACCTTCTATAGGACTTAATTCATCGGTGACCTCTCAAAGTTGACACTAATTTTTATTTTAGATACCTCAAGTAAGGTTTCGATGTGTCATTTTGACACTTTTTTTACAATCACCCAAATATCTAAAGTGTGTGTAATACACTTGCCACTGATGTGTCAAAGTGACCAATTAAATGAAGTTAATGACCACTTTTTTTCTAATCAAAAGTCATTATTTTAAAATTATTTTTGATATATCTGTCACGTTTCTTCATTTAATTGGTCACTTTGACACATCAGCGGTAAGTGTATTACACACACTTTAGATATTTGGGTAATTGTAAAAAAAAGTGTCAAAATGACACATCGGAACCTTACTTGAGGTGTCTAAAATGAACAAAGCTTAGTTGAGGTGTCTAAGTAAAAGTTGGTGCCAACTTTGAGGGGCCACCGATGGGTTCCGCCCCTTGTATAGTGATATTTCCTGAATACATGATTTAGTTTTTTTGTCAAAATTTTGGGTCTTACCTAAATTTTATGCACAACATAAATTTGCATTAATTATAAAAATTATATGTTCTTGAAAATATGTAAGAATGAGGGTGTTAAGTGGGCCGGATCGGATCAGATCGGCCCGAGGTTGTCGGGGTAGACCGGATCATTACTAGGTCGGGCCAGGCCGCTCTGAGCAATGAATTTTTTTTTAAAACCCGGCCCATGACCCATTAAGGGTATAGGGTTCGGGCTTAATGGGTTGTGTGGGGTTGGACCCGTTTGGCCGGGCCGAGTCCGTCGGGCTTGATATTTTTTTTGGCTTTTATGTATTCGAAAATTTGAGTCAATCATCAATATAGTGTATCGTTATCTAGTTAATTTACAAGTAATTATAATAATTTATATACTCACAATATACTATCTATTATAGTAATATACTTAATTATATATTATATATCTACTTACAATCTATATCTAATATACTAACATTATACTATATATTATAGTGATATAATTAATTATATATTATATATATACTTACAAAGTATATCAAATATACTCACAATATACTATCTATTAGTATGTATATACTTACATTATACTACATATACGTACTATGTATATTGTTGACACTCAATTTTGGCCTGACTTTGTAAAATTAATACTTTTAGTTTTTATTTTTGTTAAATAGTTCAAAAATGCATTTTTACAATTTTAAATCAATTTTATCGATAATTATCCCTAGATGAGGATTTTATCAATTTATTTTTGAAAATTTTAGTTATAGCTATTTTTTATCATAGTTCGTTAATTTGAATTTTTACATGTCATTTGTTATATTTGTTCATATTCATTTTAGTATTTTTAGCACGGTCTAGGATTACATTAAAATACAGATAAATATTAAAAAATTTCACACAATTTTACCTACCCCACTAATCACACAAATTTTTTCACACAATTTTACCTACTCCACTAATCACATAAATTTTTTCACACAATTTTACCTACTCCACTAATCACACAAATCTTTTCCATAATTTTACCTACCAAACTAATCACACAAATTTTTTCCATAATTTTACCTACTCTATTAATCACGCACAATTTTCTACACCTATATAACCATTTTCAAACTCTCTCTCTTTCTCCTTTCTTATTCTTCCTAAAAAAAACACACTCATCAACAACTACAACAAAAGTCCAACACCTATTGTCACGACCCAAAATGAGTCATGACTGGCACCCAAGCTTAACCTCCTAGGCTCGAGCGGCACCTTCTCATTTCTCTTAGAATTCTTTTTTCCCCTGCGGTGCTTCCTTCCAACATCTTATTTGACGTTGGTAGCGGTAGTGGCGTTAATGTCTCCCTCACTTGCCATTTCCCTTAGTAGAACATCGCTCTGATACCACTTTGTCACGGACTTAGACTTCAAATAAGACCTCCGTGCGGCACTTGACAACTTACTCAGGAATCTTTCACGATCTTGCAAACTCAAATAAGCCTTTAAGACTAGATCGCTAAGGGAACACTAGATTGTAAGAAAGACAAGAGAGCTTTTATGAAGAAGGTTTTGTATTACTTGGAAGAATGATTGATTTTTGGATAGTTTGCTACAAATGAATGCCACCTCTATTTATACTACTTCTAAGGGGCTCAAGTGTAAATAAAAATTGCTATACAAGTTCTTCCATATTTACAAAGAAGTCCATACTTTACATTCTCTACACCCTCTAGAGAATTTCAAGTCTTTCAAGACTTCTCTACAAGTTTCTACAAGAATCCAGAGTCTTCCACTAACCTCTCCAAGACTCTAGGTTCTTTTTCCTTCTTCATGATCAAGTGGCGGGTCGTAACAGTAGACACCAATATTATTTTTATGTTTAATCTAGACCCTACGACAAATCCAACTCTATAATCAATTTTCTAAAACTTAAGCCTAGGGTTAAGTCTTAATTCATCCAATATCATAACTCTAATGGTATTTAGGTAATACAATACACCTAATATTTAATTATTTATCTCAATACATCAAAACTTAAATTATCATGCAATAATTATGTGGAAATAAAGATTGAAGCCATGTTTTACCATTGGTCGTGGTGTTACTGTATATGAAACCAACATTATGCTTTAATTAAGAAACCAACATTATGCCTCCGACAAATTCATTATATGTATATAATAATATATAACCTCTAACGATTACTTCCCTGAGTTTCATTGTTATCATTATTCAGTAAAACAAATATTTGGGCGAGGTTGTGATGTACTTGAAGCACTTGCGCTGCGCCGGTAAGTTATCTCTGTGTTCTTTCATTTCTTTTCTACTTAATTATGTATCAAAATTAATAAACCCTATCATTTTCCTTTATTAATTAGTATAGAGTGTTAAATAAACTATCAACTTAGCCCACTAATTAAATTAGTTATTTAAATTTGCCCTTCAACTAAATAACTATGGTTATTGAATAGTCCAAATACCATTAAAAAAAATTATGGAATGAGTCTTTTATAAAATAAAAAGTTCTAGTTCTCAAAACGACCTAATGAGTCGTTACACCTATACACTACAATTTTCTATACCTATATAATTATTTTCAAACTCTTTCTCTCTTCTTTCTTATTCTTCCTAAAAAAACCACATCCATCAACAATTACAACAAAAGTCCAACACCTATACACTACAATTTTCTACACATATACAATCATTTTCAAACTCTTTCTTTCTCATCTTTAATTCTTTCTAATAAAAAAAAACACATCCATAATATTTATTCTTCTTCTCCACTCTCTCCCTCACCCTCACTATAAATAACACCAATTGTAATTCTTCTTCACTACTTTTATCCCTTTCCTTCACATTTCTCCATTAAAACCAACCAACAACCACCAAAATCCTCTTCTTTTCCAGCCAAACACACTTCATTTTTGGTAAGGTTTGAGCTTTCACTCCCAAATCTAACTAGGCATAAATGTTGCTTCACTTTGTTTTATGATTTTGTTGTTCTTGTTGTTATGTTTTGTTGCATTTTCACGTATATTTTGTTCCGTTTCAGATCTGAACGGAGGGGTTCAAACCTAGACATTATTTTCTGCGTTTTCATGTTCTCTGGTCATTATTCATGATTTTTCGTTAAGTTTTTGTTTACTATTCTTGTTTGGGTAATTTTTAGTTAATTTGGACGTCTTTAATGTTATTCTTTTATCTCAATTTTGTTTGTTTCCTTTTAAACTGTCCGCAGGTCCAATTACCAATGAAAATATTCTTCTGTCGGTTTTTGAGGCCTCGCCATTTTAAAAGACGGAAATTTAGTTTAAGTTTATATATGTTATATTGTTTGAACGGACTAATTTATGTTTTCATGTAGTTATAACTTTTGCTAATGGACTGATTTTAGATTTTCTTCTTTTTCTAATGAATTGTGTAGTTATAGAGCATTAGTTTTGTTTTATTTTATGTAAACTGATATATGTAGTGGGCAGTGGCGGACCCAGGATTTTAAATAAGGGGGTTCAAAATCTAAATAAGTAAACACATGAGCTAGTCGAAAGGGGTTCGACATCTATTTTATATACATAAAAAATTATTTTAACCATATATAAATAGTATAATTTTCCACCGAAGGGGGTTCGGATATCCCCCTCGGCACAAGGTAGGTCCGCCCCTGTTAGTGGGTAAAATTATTAATTAATTCATAATTTTACATATATAATATTTTTATTGATACGCGTTTATTGTATCATTGTTTGTTCTTGTTTTTTTTATATTTACTACAATTACTTTCTATATTGTTAGATTATTTATTAAAAGGTTTTAAATTATTATTATTTTTATTGTCCTACCATTAATGATATATGTATATTTTATTGCTATGATTAATTTTGGGTTCACCCACTTTGGTTATTGCTTTGTATTTAAGGAATTGTTTACCTCTTGGAATTTTTATTTAAATCAACCGTGAATATATATTATAATTTTGTATGTTAAAATTTTCCAATGAAAAATTTTCTCTATTGGTTTTCGAGGTCTCTCAATTTTAAAAGACGAAAATTTTAGTTTAAGTTTACGTTACATATTATATATTATTAGTTGAAATTGGTTGATGATGAAATTACTGTTGATTTCCAAGGCTTCCCATGTTCATAAAACGGGTTTTATTTTTGTATTATTATTATTATTATTATTGTATTATTATTATTATTATTATTATTATTATTATTATTATTATTATTATTATTATTATTATTATTATTGTATTTACAGGTGTTAGAGCACAAACCAACTGATATACAGTCCATGTATATATGGTATACAAGAAAATTGGCGGCTGTATACACTGATATACAATGTATATACCGCTGTGATATACAACAGAATTGGGAAAAAAGCTCAAGGTGCAGGTGACTCAACAACTTAGTCTAGGCGTACAGAAACTAAGTGTCGGACAATATTTTTATGTGTTATTTATATTGATTCGGATTGTAATAATTTATTTACTTATGTTATTTAAGATTGCTTAGATATTAATTTTAATTTTGTTTTAACTTAATTAGATTCTCTTAAAGATAAACCAATTCATGTTAATTTACTCTTTAAATGATTTTCTACCTTTACTTAGTCATTTGATAAACTTTTTACTTTTTTTTATACATGTGTATATTATTTTCAAATGCTTAAGTTTGATCATTTTTCTAAAAAAAAATAATTAAAAGTCTTCGTGTCCTTTTAAATTAATATTTTCTAAAGTTAGTCAAATAATTTTTCAAATCGTCGGATAACCGTGCGTTAGCGGCCACTTTGAATGCTTAACACCTTCTCAAAGTGGAAATAAGACCCTTGTACTTTTTTCTCTGAATTTTTAAGACTTGAATCTATTAGGGTTTTTTAAATTATGTTTTTTTAATTTCTTTAAAAAAATTAAGTGGCGATTCTTCTTTTTTAAAATTGATTTTTTTTCTCTATAAAGTTGAAATTAATTTTAAACGGTCTTTTTCCGACATAACATATATCAAGTATACTAATATTATACTATCTATTATATTGATATACTTAAATTATATATACTTACAATGTATATCTAATATACTAACAATATACTACCTATTATAATAGTATACTTATGTTATATATTATATATACCTATAATATATATCTAATATACTCACAATATACTATCTATTACTTACATTATATATTATATATACTTACAATGTATAACAAATATACTCATTATATACTATTTATTATAATAATATTTTTTCAAGTATTGAAATCTTATAGTGACTACAAATTTAATTTCCTTAGATGATTATGTAAAGTAAAAATAATTATTTAATTGAATCATATAAAATTGTAGGGAAAAAATTGACTTTATTAAGATATTGATAAAATTCAAAACATACAAGTTACAAACATACAATTAGTTGTATATAATAAATTGTAACCTCTGCATATTTCGAATCATTTTCTCCAATTCATCTGTATTAATATTAATAGGAATTGACTCGTAATTTTCAAAATCAACAAATCCGTAATTTGAACTAGCTTGTGCCGAATGATCTCCAATTGACATTATTTCTTCAAGTTCTTCGTTTTCTTCCGTGTCTTTTGCTCTTCCTTTATTCATACACTCGGATCTAATCCAATCTCGAAGGCAAACTGAAACATTAATGGCATTGCTCCCCAAAGAGTGTCGATTGTCTTTGATCTGCCGTTTTCCTTGACTAAATGCGCTCTCCGATGCAACAGTTGATATTGGAACATTTAGCACATACCTAACTATGGCTGATAATACTGGATATTGTTTTCGATTGTTCTTCCACCATTCCAGTGTAATGACACTATTTTTCATCATAGATCTCTGCAGTCTGTCACAAATAATAATTAAGTTTGTCCTGATTTATGCTCCGTTATGACGTAGACTGTATTCTAATCCAAATAGCTAAATTAGAAAAACCACGGGTAGGCATACCACGTGTTTGCCCTTTAGAAGATGATGGTTCGTCAGAATGACGAGATAAAGGAACAGTATGACTAGTGGTAACATTATTAAGTAAATCGATATAATGATTATATAGTGTTTAAATATAATCATTTGTATCACTCATCGCCTTAAATATATTAGGATCTTTATCTTTTCCAATTTCTATAGAAGTATATATATAAGTTGAACACATTCAGACATAGTATTAAATTTTATATACTAATTTAACATAGCACCAATTAAATAAATAGGAAGAATAGGAAAAAAGATACTTTTTAAATTTTTCTATCATTTCAACAATAGCATCTTTGTAATCAACTTTCTTTTTATATTCATAAGCAATACAGAAATTCCGGCTAAATAAGCTAAAATATTAGAAATAGTAGGATAATAAGCACTAAAAAATTCAAGAGTAGCCAAATTATTTTTTTCTAAAAATATAACAACATTATTAATTTTAGTCCAATCAGATTTTTCCAACATGAATTTGGTAAATTAATATGCATATTGATTAAAAGTTGTAGTTATAGGGGTTTTATAAATATTACAAGTCTTTAAAAAATTATAAGTTGAATTCCACCTAGTCTCAATTTCTTCGGGCATTAATCTAGGTCTAAGATTATTTTCCTCGTATTTTTTTTAAAATTCTTTAAGTCTAGCTTTCTATTATTTCCTTGAATAAAACCAACTGCATGCCTAATTTTTTTAATTGTTGGCTCAAAAAAATAAAGTTTATCTTTTACAACTAAATTATATATATGACACGCACATCTAACATGAAAAATATCATTTAAAGAGGGGGGGAGCTCAATTTTCAAAAAATTAATATCAACGGTGTTGTTAGATGCATTATCAAAAGAAATATATAAAACTTTATGTTCAAGACTATAATATTTTACAACCATTGATATAGAATTAGAAATAAATTGAGCATGCCTTCGGTCATCATCATATTGAAATGCTAAAATACATTTTTGCATAATAAAATCACTATCTATCCAATGACAAGTGACAGTTAAATAATTATTTTTATTTATAGCACGATCAAGATCAGAATTAAGTGAAACTCTACACGGAAGAATTTGTTAATAACCAACGTAAATAGTATGCATATTGTACATGAAGTCTAAAATTATTTGATCTAATTGTACATGAGATTATAAATTGATTGTATATAATGAATAAAAGCATCAAAAGAAGCAAATGAAAAATGTAGACAACCTACAACTATCATTTTCGCTATCTCTTCATGGTTCCTCATTTTATTATACATCCCCGTTAATTTTTCGGTTTGTGAGTTTATTCTATCTTGAACTGGCCCAGTAGCACCCCCTATTCGTTCTTTTCAACCAAGATGCTCATTGTGTAGATACCTAGTTAATTGTCCCGTTCCACCTCTATTACCCCCGATCTTATGCTCAAATTTTTTTTGATATTTTTTACATTGAACTTTAGTTATTCCGGGTATGCGTTCAAAATAATGTCATACTAAACTAGTTTTTTTTTCTTTGTTTTACAGATCTTGAAAGAAGATTAACAGTTCTAGATTGAGCATTACCTAAATCTACATCAAGACTAGTTGGTGTACCATCCACATCATCATTATCATCATTTTCTATTTCTACTTCAAATTCATTTGGTTCTTCTATACCGTAAGTTTGTTGATATTCATTTTCATTCATATCATGTGTGCCTACACCTATTTATCCAAATTCACTAGGTACTGCTTCAGGCATACGAGAATAATTTCTACTTGTACTACCTCTATCTGAAGCACTTTTTTTCTTACTACCATAACCTCTGCTGGAACACAAATTTTTAACACTTTTATCTATATTTTTTAATCTATCCATTATACAAATTAAACTAATAAAAATTATAAACATAAAAATTAAATATTTAAATATACTAAAATTAATTTACTAAATAAAAGCAAGAAAAGGACCGATTATATCAAATTGCCGGTATCAAATAAAGAATCGTAAAATTAATAAAATGTTGAATACATGAAAGTTGAAAACTTTCACTTGATGTTGTTAATTGCAAAAAATAATAAAAGATTGATATCACTTTAAGAAAGAATTGAGAAATTGAGAGAGAATTAGATGATTGTTGGTGGGAAAAAATGATTAAATATTGTAGATATTTATAGAAAAAAAATTTGATTAATAATTTTTTTTAAAAAAAAAATGGTAAATTTGGGATTTGGCCATTGGGCCCAACGACTATTTTCCAAATTGTGGCCCAAAATTAATTTCAGGAAAAAATATTTAGCGAACTGGGCCGGTGAACCGGTGGGCGGGTACTGGTCCTCTTACCAGGCCGGTCTTACCAGTACAAGGTCAAAAATAGATCGAATCGACCCGATGGGCGGGTAATGTCTCGTGTCGGCCCGATACCCGGTCGGATCTGTCTCATGTCGGGCCCTTAATGGGCCGGTTAGGGGGGCCAATCGGCCCATTTGACAGGTTCATGTAAGAGGGAGTACTTTAAGCATCTTTCATTAATATGCTTCATTTATTGACAGGCACAATTTGATCAATTAATATGTTATTGTTTGTAACAATCTGTCCCTTCGTTACGGATAAGTCAACGGAAAAGGAAATCGGGCAAGAAAACTTTCGGATAATGACTTTGAACCTAGGTCAGATTTGGACGAAATCTGAGTCAGGATAGGTTTAGGGTAATTTGGGAATGGAAGGGGAATTGAATTATTAATTTGATTAGTTGAGTTGATAGCAGAGACGATATGGAGCGTGTACGTCTTTACGAAATATTAATCGGGCGAGTAAAACTTCAAAAATTGAACGAGACGTGAAAGGTAGATGTTAAGACATCATGGGATGAGGGTGGCCGGTTGAAAATGGGAGACCTTGGGACTCAATATGAGCTCTCTGTCTTCACACATCCCGCCAGAACGGGGCTACTGCGGTAGGATAGGGGCCGCTGTAGTGGCCTAGTCGGGACTAAAACGGGAAAACAACCTACAAACGATATTTTTCTGCAAAAGTTGTTCTTAAGAGCTAAGAGGCAATCCAAGGCAATTTTCCATCCATTTTCTACGAATTGTCGCGCTAAAGATAAGATAATTACTCCTCTAATTCGAATTTCGATTCCTAGAACCTAGAATCATGTTTGGTGATAATTGGAGGAGGGTTTTGGCCTGAAATTAGTGGTGGAAAAAACCCTAGTTAGGCATTAGGATCATGAGTTTGGCCAAGGGTTGTAAAGTTGTTATAATTCAAGTGAGTTAGGTCATTTTATTGATCATTTGCATTACGTGTGACTGTTTTTAGACCAAAAACAAGCCGAACGAAACCAGAATGGAAAATCTCCAGCAATTTAGAGTTTTCAAAAGCTTGGTTCAAGGTAGGTGATGGTTTTGTCTTCCTGTATGTGTTATATGTGCTTGATAATTGCTTCACTATATTATGTGAATAGGGAAAGATGAAATGAACCATGTAAAATGACTATGTATTGTTTCTGGCTTGCAATGAACTTGTTCTTGGCAGATATGAATGTTGAACTATTTACTGTAAATTTGATTGACTGTGTATGCTTGGATCGAGTGTTACGTCCCAACGCATAACTGGATCGGGTGGTCACGTTCCGACACGTAATTGGATCGGGTGTCACATTCCGACATAATCTTAGATCAGGTGTCACGTTCCGATACACTAATATGTGTTTGTAGATCCCATGAGAGGACCTTTCCTTGAATTTACATGATAATTGAGACTGTTAATCTGTGAGCATGTTTAAGTACTGGATATGAAATGATTAGTGGTAAGATACTTTGTATATATGTGTATACTGTGCTGTAGTTACTTGCTCATGTCTCACTTACTGGCTAGCCGCGTGATCCTACCAATACAGTGTTGCTTTTGTGTACTGATACTGCACTTGCTATATCTTTGTTAAGTATAGGGCATCTTTAGGCGGCGGTTGAGAGACCTTACATAGAAGATCGTTGACTAATAAGAGTTCAAGGGTGAGCCAATTCTTTCAGACTACCATGAGCTCTTCTATATCTTGGTCCTTCATTCAGGATTTAAATTTTCAGACACTTGTTTATGATTTTGGAGTTGCATCCTCCTTTCTTTAGACTAGTTATTTCATTAGAGTTTTGGTACGATGATTTTGAGATTTTAGAGGTATTTCCGCATGTTGGTTGGACTGGCTGAGTTTATAGGAACTCAACATCCTTTTCTTATATTTAACATGCTTCACATCTTAAATTGTTAATCTTTTGCGATTGTTGTTAGTTTGGGCTGTAATAGTGGTTCTCCCACCAGAGGATTAGTTTGTGTCAATTACTACGAGTCAGAATCGTGACATTGTTAATATTGATATTTGTTAAATACGTTAAATGATTTAAATTTTATGTTTTATATATTATTATTTTTAGTCTATAAAAGGGAGTTTTAGCCCCCCACCCCACCCCACCCCAACATCCCTACTTATTGATGGGAATTTGATGTGCTACAGTGATTACTGATATTTGCTGGATACGAAATTTAAATTTCTTTGTGAAAATTCTGAATTTTAGCAATTATATTATACGTTCTTAAAATTATTTTTATCTATATTAATAATAGTTATTAAGAATTTATTTTACACTTGTTAAAATGATTTACTATCGTATAAATATAATCAATATCATTTTAAAGAAAATTATGAATAAATATTAATTCCACTAAGAGGGAATAAGCCGACAACATGTCTGTATAGCTATTTCTTGAAAAGTGGTCCACCTTATTTTATTTAACGTGAATGATCCTATCACTTACACGTAGGGCTCAATGTTTTTTCTTATTGGCTCTATCTATATTTTATATTCTTTTTCATTCATCTTAAATTTTATATATTTTTTAAACTAAAAAGGATCAAAAATATTTTTAAATTATGCAAAATTAAATTAAATTACCTCAAATAAATATTTGATCTAAAATTATCTTTGTCATCTATAATTTGATCTAAAATACTCCTAACGAGCCAAAAAATTCATTAGGCTGCAAAAATGTACCCCTATAAAGTCTTTTATATATATAATATTTTCTTGAAATTTATGTTATTTAGAAATTTAGAATAAAATTAATTTTATATTAAATAAAGAATTTGAAAAGAACAAAATTTATATTACATGAAGTATAGGGTGATTATTTGAAAAAGAAGAAGAAATGATTTATATTATGAAATAAGAAAATAAAAATGAAATAGAAATAATAATATAATATTAAAAAAAATTATTTTAGAAAGTAAAATAAAAAATTGGGTCGAAGGTACAATAGAGATTGAGTTGGAGATACCCTAAGAGTCAACATCCGAATTTGATATGCTATCTTGAATAGTGATATTTGTTGAATACGTGATTTAATTTTTTTGTCAAAATTTTGGGTCTTACCTAAATTTTATACACAACATAAATTTGCATTAATTATAAAAATTATATGTTCTAAAAAATACTTTTTCCATTTCTATTTACTTGTTAAAAAATGTTTAATTTAATTTCCCCTTATACTTGACAATTTTGAGAAATTAAGAAATGACTAATTTTTTCTTCCTATTATATCCTCAATTTATTAATATTGAATTAATGTCTTTGAAAAATATAATAAGTAAATACGTTTAAAATTTTATTAATTAATAAAAGAAAAATGATAAACTTATTATAACAATAATTATTTTCTTAATACGTGTACCCAATCAAAATTATAAAGTAAAAAATAACATAGGGGTATGTAAGAGGGATTACTTTAAGCACCGTTCATTAATATGCCTCCTTTATTGATAGGCACAATTTGATCAATTAATATGTTATTGTTAATATTGACATATTTGTTGAATACGTTCCCTGTCAACATCCCTACAGTGAGTATTGATATTTGGTGGATACGTGATTTAAATTTCTTTGCTAAAATTATGGATTTTACCTAATTTTTATGCACAACATAAATTTAGATTAATTATTAATATTATATGTTCTTAAAAATATTAAGAGGGAGCTTAAGCACCTCTTCATAATAATATTTCATCCGTCTCTTTTTAGTTGTCATATTAAGATTAACATTCATTATGAGTATTATTTGACTAATATACTCCTTATTAATTCTTTAATATTTATCTATTTATGAGCCTTATGAGCCTGTTAATTCTAGAATAATTAATACTAAGAATGAAATTAAAAAAAATTAATTCTTTTTTAATTATTTAAGTTGATAACTATTTTAAAGTAAGTATTCTAATATACATAATAATTAATATGGGATGGAAGAAGTAGTATTTATTGACGGACATTGTTTGATCATTCAATGCATTATAATGAATATTGATATTTGTTGAATATTTTAAGCAGATTAAATTTACATGTGCTATATTATTATTTTGTCCATAAGAGGAGTTTTAGCCCCTCCCAGTCAACATCCCAGCTTATTGATGGGATTGGATGCGCTACGGTGAATAATGATATTTACTCTTATCATGAACGGAAAAATATTGTTCAATTATTTTTTGACATTATTATAGTATATATATATATATATATATATTTTGACGGTATCATGAAGATATCAAGATTTGAATAATACTATAGTAAAAAATGCTTAACTGTATTTTAATATCTTCAGAGTATATATATACTATGCTGTTATCAAAGAACAAAAATTAACTAATCACTGAATAAACTATCTAATTACTTTTTAATACCATCAGAGTATATATATGAGTGTATATATATATACTTTGATAGTATCATGAAGAGAAAGCATTGCATTAAAAACACTGCTCAATTATTTTTTGATACTATATATTCTGACAGTGTCATGAAGGTCACGCGAAAACAGACATGGGCCGAAGAAGGGGGCAGTGCTGTAATTACTTTGACCTTTGGTTCAATCAGGATAAATAAGTTTGGGGTAGGTTCAATTTAAGTAAATAGTTTACTCCCTTGGTCTATTTTACCTAGTTTTCCCTTAAATTTTTGTGCTAAAATTTGGATTTTACTTTAATTTTATGCACAATATAAATTTTCATTAAATATAAGTATTATATGTTCTTTAAATTATTTTTATCAATATTAATAATATCTATCAAGAATATACTTTATACTTATTGAAATGATTTACTATCATTTTTTAAAAAATTATGAATAAATATTAATTACATACACAACACAAACTTTTCTTAATAGTTACACATCGAAAATGGGCTAAAAATACCTCTGAACTATAGAAAAAGGTTTTAAAAGGCCATCCATCCACCTTTTGTTCTAAAAATACTCCTCTTCTCATCTTTTGGTCTAAAAATATCCTTTCATTCGCTTTTTTGGCTAAATGTTGTAACGACCCATTAGGTCGTTTTGAGAACTGGAGCTTTTTATTTCATAAAAGACTCGTTCCGTAAATTTTTAATTGGGTATTTTGAACTTTTCCATAACTGTGGTTATTTAATTGAGCGATAAATTTAGATAACCTATTTAGTTAATGGATAAAGTGATAATATATTTAATACTCTATACCACTTATTTTATATTCATAAAAATAAGTTAATAGGTTTTATCATTTCAATACATAAGGATTTTAGAAAAGAAAAGAAAAAGGAAGAAAATTTACTGCGCCACACGAGAGCACGCCGCATTCAGGTAAGAATCCGTATATATATTTTCTTATATATGAACTGAAGGTATTATTGATAGATTGTAAAGTGTATAGATGGAAAATCTTATTTTTTACTATATTAATTGAATTAGAAAGAAAACAAATAATTGTGGGCATGTTGGAATTAAGTGATTTTGCTGCAGCGTCTTAGTGGCCATCATTCATTAATGATGGCCAATGATTGGGTAGTAAAGGGTTGAAATGATTAGAGGAGTATAGGGTGACTTAATTGTCTTCTGCAAATTGTAGTTTAGCGACAAGGTATTAATTCGTATATAGTCTTTGAACGCCTTTATGCTGAACTAGAAGAAAAAGGTGGGGATAGGAAATTGTTCAAGCTAGCCAGGGCGCGGGAGAGAAGGGAACGCGATGTGGATCAAGTGAAGTGCATTAAAGACGAGCATGGAAAAGTATTGGTAGAAGAGACTCTCATTAAACAGAGGTGGCAGTCATACTTCCATAAACTCTTGAATGACGTAGGGGACAGAGACTTTGTGTTGGGAGATTTGGAACATACAGAGAGGCGTCGCAATTTTGGATATTGCAGGAGTATTAAGGTCGAAGAGGTTAAGGGTGCTGTTCGTAGGATGCGCTGGGGAAGAGCAACCGGACCTGACGAGATTCCTGGGGAATTTTGGAAGAGCGCCAGCTTGGTAGGTTTGGAGTGGCTGACTAGGTTATTTAATGTCATCTTTAAAACGGCAACGATGCCCGAAGAATGGAGGTCGAGCGTAATGATCCCTCTATACAAAAACAAAGGGGATATCCAGAGTTGCAACAACTATAGAGGTATCAAGTTACTAAGCCACACTATGAAAGTGTGGGAAAGAGTGGTGGAGATGAGGGTGAGGAGAGGCGTGTCTATTTCAGAGAACCAGTTCGGATTTATGCCGGGACGCTCAACTACAGAAGCCATCCATCTTATGAGGAGACTGGTGGAGCAATATAGGGAGAGGAAGAGGGACTTGCATATGGTATTCATCGACTTAGAAAAGGCCTACGATAAAGTTCCAAGAGAGATACTATGGAAATGTTTGGAGGCTAAAGATGTACCTGTGGCATACATTAGGGTGATCAAGGACATGTATGAGGGAGCCAAAACCAGGGTAAGGACAGTAGGAGGGGACTCAGAGCATTTCCCAGTTGGGGTTGCATCAAGGATCAGCTCTAAGTCCATTTTTATTTGCCTTGGTAATGGATGCATTGACGCGACAAATTCAAGGTGAGGTGCCATGGTGTATGCTTTTCGCGGATGACATAGTCCTGATTGATGAGACTCGTAATGGAGTTAATGCTAAGCTGGAGGATTGGAGACATACCTTGGAGTCTAAAGGGTTTAAGCTGAGTATGACCAAGACAGAGTACTTAGAGTGCAAGTTTAGTGAGACACCTCAGGAGGTTGGCGTGGAAGTTAAGCTTGGTGCCCAAGCCATTCAAAAGAGAAGTAGTTTTAAGTATCTTGGGTCTATCATGCAAGGGAGCGGGAAGATTGACGATGATGTCACGCATCGTATTGGGGCAGCGTGGATGAAATGGAGGCTCGCTTTCGGAGTGTTATGCGACAAGAAGGTGCCACCACAACTTAAGGGCAAGTTCTACAAAGTGGTGGTTAGACCGGCTATGTTGTATGAGGCAGAGTGTTGGCCAGTTAAGATCTCTCACATTCAAAAGATGAAAGTTGCCGAGATGAGAATGTTGAGATGGATGTGTGGTCACACCAGGACCGACAGGATTAGAAATGAGGCTATTCGGGACAAGGTAGGAGTGGCCTCGGTGGAAGACAAGATGCGGGAAATGCAACTGAGATGGTTTGGGCATGTGAAGAGGAGAGACACAGATGACCCAGTAAGGAGGTGTGAGAGGTTGGCCATGGATGGTTACATAAGAGGTAGGGGTAGGCCGAAAAAGTATTGGGAAGAGGTGATTAGACAGGACATGGCTCAGTTACAGCTTACCGAGGACATGACCTTAGATAGGAGGCTGTGGAGGACCCACATTAGGGTAGAAGGCTAGTACATAGTCTCGTTATTCTTCCCTATTCATAGGCGCACTAGCACATTACAATTCTTTGTACTCCCATTTCTGCTATTTCTGTTACTATTTATTGCTTTCAGTACTTTTGATTACTCTATTTTATCTGTGATGCCTTCGTTATTTATTTTCCTATAGCGCTTTGAATTTCTTAACCTTATCTGACCCCCTTTTATGCCTTTTTTGAGCCGAGGGTCTCTCGGAAACAGCCGTCCTACCTTGGTAGGAGTAAGGTCTGCGTACACTCTACCCTCCCCAGACCCCACGTTGTGGGATTTCACTGGGTTGTTGTTGTTGTTGTTGTTGTATAGCCTTATTATTTCTTTCTTTCCCGATCTTTTGTATAATGATCACACTATAAATTTAAGTTTTGATAAATTGAGATATGTAATTAGATAATAAGTGTATTATATTATATGAATACCATTAGAGTTATGACATTGGAGGAATTAAGGCTTAATTCTAGGCTTGAGTTTTAGAGAATTAATTATAGAGTTGGGTTTGTTGTGGGGTCTAGGTTAAACATATAAATAATATTGGTGTCTACAGACTAGTTTACTTATAAATATTATATATTTGATAGATTGAAAACAGTCTGAGGAATTGAAGAAAGGAAAGGCATTGGTGGATTAGCTTGCTTTACTTCGATTCTTTGGTTGAGGTAGGTTATGGTTTTATTCTATATCATAGATAGATTCTTAATAGTGATTCATATTCATTGAGTAATGTGTCAAGTTTACTATGCATTTAATTGTTGTAGTTTGGATATTAGTATGTTATTGTGATGGTCTAAAATTTCAAGACCGTGAAATCTAAAGTCTTGAAATTGCCCTATAAAAAAATGGTGCCTTGAATAAAGAAGGCCTGATGAAATATTGTTAAGAAAGTAGAATGTAATAATAAAGAATGATAAATTAATTATATTTGGATCGGGTGTCACGTTCCGACACGATATATTTGGATTGGGTGTCACGTTTCGACATGGTATTATTGGATCGGGTGTCACGTTCCAGCACGGTAATATTAAAGGAAAATAAATTAAAATGACTTAATGCTACCCAATCTCCAAAACTCATTTTTCAAAAAAGTGTGATGTAGAGGTTTGAGTCCTCATGTGTGATCTTGATATTGTTGTCTGGTTATGTAATTATTCATTGGTTGCCACCTGTTAAGTGTTGTTGTTGATTTCCCGCTATTACTTTATGCATGTTGATTTCTATTTTGAGTCGACCGATGATACCTACTCAGTACATGTTGTCATGTACTGACCCCTACTTGTATCTTTTCTTGTTTTATTTTGTGGAGTGCAGCGAGTGTTCCACCAACTTCGACTCGACCTCAACTCTAGTCAGTCTCAAGACCATAAGATTTCAGGGTGAGCTATCCTTCTAGCTCGTGATGGATTCTCTCGGTTATGGCATGGTGTTTTTAGTTTTCGGACACATTTTGTTATTTGTTTATTCTGGTGTTTGATATTTTCAGACTTAGTTTTAGAATTTAGATGTCCTTCATGTGATGACTTTCAGATTTTGGGGAACTTCAAGTAATATATTTTAGTGGCTTTTGTTCTTTCTCACTTTAATAAGATTGAGCTTCCGCAATATTGTCGTGATTTATAAGTTGAATCGTTAATGTAAGTTGGAGTTTGTATCGTTGGTTCTCCTACCTAGGAGGTTATGTGTGGGTGCCACTCATGACCCATTTTGGATCGTGACAAATATAACCCATGAAACTAACAACCCTCTTTTTATTTTTTATTTTTCAAAATATTCATAATGTGTCATTTCCTTATTGGATGAAATAAAATTTCACCTCCACTAAATTATTTTCATAATTTATCGAAGCCAAAAATAATATACCTCTTTAAGGCTCCATTTTTTTTCTTTTTAAATCTAATAGTTTTTTGTTGCCATAGCTTTTTCTTCTTATTTTTTTTAAAATTTGTTTTGGAATCATGAAGAAGGATATTGTATTGATTTGGATAAATTATGGGGGAAAATATTTTAAAAATAACTTTTTTATTCGCTGTACTATTGTTCTTTTAATTTAGTTTTGTTATGGTCATCAAGCATGTATATTATTTTGGTTTGGATAAATTATGAGAAAAAAATTAAAAAACTTTTATTTAAAATCTTTTAGTTATACGTATTATTACAAGCTAGTTTTGCAACTATTATCTAAAAACTATCTTGTAATAACTAAAAAAAAATATTTATTTGTTTATTTTTGACAATCTTGTAATAACTACTTTAGTTTAAAATAATTTTTAACTATCTTTTAATAACTAGAAAATAATTTAGTTATACGTATAACTAAAATCGTTTAGATATTTTATTTATAAGTATTGTAAAAAAATTAATATTTTTAAATAGAAAAGAAAAATCAAGCTAAGAATTAAATAGTCTTTTTTTTCTAGTTAACCGGATAAAAATATTCTAGTCTTATTTATCAATGTAGCTTTTTTTAAAAAAGAAATAATTGGGGGAGGGGGGAGGGTGTTTGTCACGACCCAAAATGGGTCATGAGTGACACCCACATTTAACCTCCTAGGTGGGAGAACCAACGATACAAACCCCAACTAATAAATATGATAATAACGCGAAAGCTCAATTAAATAAGTTTTCCCAAAACCTGAAAGTTATCAAATGAAGGACATCTAAATTCTAAAACTAAGTCTGAAAATATCAACACCAGAATAAACAATTAACATAGTGTGTCCGAAAACTAAGGACACTATGCCATGACAAGAGATTCTATCGCCAGCTAGAAGGATAACTCACCCTGCAATCCGATGAACTGGAGACTGACTAGAGCTGAGGTCGAGTCGAAGCCAATGGAAGACTCGCTGCACTCCACAAATAAAACAAAGAAAGATACAAGTAGGGGTCAGTACAAGAGACAACATGTACTGAGTAGGTATCATCGGCCGAATCAAAATAGAAATTAATAAGCATAAAGTAATAGCGGAAAATCAACCATAAGACTTAATAGATGACAATCAATGAACAATTACATAACTAGTCAACAATATCAAGATCACACATGTGGACTCAGGCCTCCACATCACGATCTTTTGGGAAATGAGTTATTGGAGATTGGTAACATTAAGCCATTTTCATTTGTTTCCTTTAATATTACCGTGCCGGAATGTGACATCTGATCCAAATATACCGTGTCGGAACCTGACACCCGATCCAAATATACCATGTCGGAACGTGACACCTGATCCAAATATAATTAATTTATCATTTTTTATTATTACATTCTATTTTATTAATAATATTTCATCAAGCCTTCTTTATTCAAGGCACCATTTTTGATAGGGCAAGTTCAAGATTATGGATTCCACAGTCTTGGGATTTCAGACCAGTCACAACAACATACCAACCATTCAAACCACAACAATTAAATACATAGAAAACTTTACACATACCCAATGACTATCAATCGCTATTAAGAGTCTACCTATGATATAGAATAAAACCATAACCTACCTCAACCGAAAAACCGAAGTAAAGCAATCTAATTCACCAATGTCCTTCCTTTCTTCAATGCCTCAGACCATTTCCAATCTACCAAATATATAATATTTATAAGTAAACTAGTCCGTAGACACCAATATTATTTATATGTCTAGTCTAGATCCAAAAACTCATCCTAAAATCTATAATTAATTAATTACCTAAATCTCAACCTTAGGGTTAACTCTAAATCCCTTCAATACCATAGATATGGTGATAATCATATAATAAAGTACACCTAACATTTAATTTTCTATCTTAATATACCAACTTAAATCATAATGTAACAATAATAAGAAAAGTAAGACAAATTATGAAGCTCTCAAGGAAAGACAAAATCAAAATGGACAAGGACCCACGTGAATAGCATCTTCCAATTCAATTTTCCTCCTTTTTTTGTTCAACACATGATATATATATATCAATCTTTCCATTATACATTGATAGCAATAGTACCCTATGCTCCTATATAAAACTTGCACAGAATTACCTTACCTGGCTCACTTGACTTACTCTTCATTTTTGTTTCCGCCACAGTGAAGTCTCTCGTCCTCTTGTTCTCTTTTTCTTCTTTTATTTTTCTTTCTCAAATTAATTAAATACTAAAAATGATAGCCCTACTAACTATTTTAATAAATATGGAATAAGTGATATAGGATATTAAATATATTATCACTTTAACTCATTAATTAAATAAGTTATCTAAATTCACCCCTGAATTAAATAACCATAGTTATCAAATAGTCTAAAATACCCATTAAAATTTACGGGATGAGTCTTTTATGAAATAAAAAGTCCAGTACTCAAAATGACTTAATGGGTCGTTACAACAGATACCAATTTACCCACCGTTCATCCCCGAATGGTCAAAAAAAGAGCGAGGGTACAAAAGGGTACCTGATTCGACGAACAAATGTGGATATCTTCCACGCATATCAGTCTCAATCTCCCAAGTGGACTCCTCAACAGGACGATTCCTCCACTGGACCTTCACAGACGCAATCTCCCTTGACCTCAACTTGCGAACCTCCCTATCAAGAATAGCTACAGGCTCCTCCTCATATGATAAATTCTCATCAAGTCACACCGAATCCCAGCGGATAATATAGTTTCCATCACCATGATATTTTTTTAGCATAGACACATGAAACACTGAGTGTACTCCAGACAAACCCGGAGGTAAAGCCAATTCATAGGCCACCTCTCCAACACGCTTAAGGACTTCAAACGTCTCAATATACCTTGGACTGAGCTTACCTTGCTTACCGAATCTTACCACACCCTTCATGGGTGAAACCTTCAACAACACTTGCTCTCCCTCCATAAACTCCATGTCCCTGACCTTTCGGTCTGCATATTCCTTCTGCCTGCTCTGAGCTGCTAGAAACTTCTCCTGAAAAAATCTCACCTTCTCTAGTGATTCCCTCAAAATATCAGTTCCCCAAGATCTCACCTCAAACGCATCAAACCAACCAATAGGAGACCTACATATCCTCCCATACAATGCCTCAAACGGAGCCATATCAATACTCGAGTGATAGCTATTATTATACGAAAACTCTGTCAGGGGTAGGAACTGATCCTAATGACCACCAAAATCTATCACGTATGCACGAAGAATATCCTCTAGCACTTGAATTATCCTCTCAGACTGCGCATCGGTCTGAGGGTGAAATGCAGTACTAAGATCCAGTCTAGTACCTAACTCAGCATGCAAGGTTCTCCAAAAGTTAGAAGTAAATTACATACCTCTATCTGATATGATAGAAACCGAAACTCCATGTAATCGAACAATCTCACGGATATAGAGTTTGACTAACTTTTCAGCATCATAAGTCACCTTGACTGGAATGAAATGAGCAGACTTAGTTAACCTATCAATAATCACCCATATCAAATCAAACTTACCCAATGTCTTCGGAAGGCCGACCACAAAATCTATTGCAACCCTTTCCCACTTCCATTAAGGAATGGGCATTTTTTGAAGTGTCCCTCCAGGCCTTTGGTGCTCATATTTTACCTGCTGACAATTTGGACAGTGGACAACAAAATCAACAATATCACGCTTCATTCTGTTTCACCAATAATGTTGTCTTAAATCACAATACATCTAGGTTGCACCAGGATGTATAGATACCTCAAACTGTAAGCCTCTGAAAGAATAGTCTGAATCAAATTATCAACACGGGGCACACATACCCACCCCTTAATCCTCAAGACGCCTTCCTCATCGATCACAACCTCTTTGGCCTTTCCCTGCAAGACCATATCACGAATACAGCTCAGCTTCTCATCATCAAACTGCTTTTCTTTAGTCTTTTCAAGGAAAGAAGATCTTGTCCCCACACAGGCCAAGAATCCTCTTTTCTCAGTGACTTCCAGCCTTATTAAGTCATTAGCCAGATTTTGAATTTCTCTAGCCAATAGACATCTGGAAACCTGTAAATAAGCTAAACTTCCCATACTCCCTGCTTTTCTGCTCAAGGCATCGGCCACTACATTAGCTTTTTTCGGGTGATAAAGGATAGTGATATCATAGTCCTTTAGTAATTCCATCCACCTTCTCTGTCTCAAATTCAAGTCTCTCTGAGTGAACACATGTTGTAAACTGCGATGATCTGTATACACTTCACATTTTACCCCATATAGGTAATGTCTCCACTGCTTTAATGCAAATACAACCGCAGCCAACTCCAAATCGTGAGTGGGATAATTATGTTCATGCACCTTTAATTACCTTGAAGCATAGGCAATTACATTTTTCTCTTGCATTAGTACTGCGCCTAAACCGGAATATGATGCATCACAATAAACAATGAAATTCTTACCTTCTACTGGCAAAGCAAGAATCGGTGCAGTAGTCAATAAGGTCTTGAGTTTCAGAAAACTCTCTTCATACTCGTTCGACCACATAAATGGAACTTTCTGCTTGGTTAGATTGGTCAGCTGGGAAGCAAAAGAAGAAAATCCCTTGACGAACCGGCGATAGTAGCTAGCCAAACCAATAAAGCTCTTTACCTATAAGACATTAGTGGGTCTTGCCCAACTCTTCACTGCTTTAATCTTCCGGGGATCTACCATCACTCTCTCTTTAGAAACCACATGCCCTAAGAAAGACACTGAATTAAGCCAGAACTCACACTTGGACAATTTGGCATATAGTCTTTTCTCCTTTAACAATCCCAGAACAATTCTCAGATGCTCTTTATGTACTTTTTTGCTCTTTAAGTAGATCAATATATTATCAATAGAAACAATAACAAAGAGATCTAAATATGTCTTAAAAATTCCATTCATCAGACTCATGAAAGCAGTAGGCGCATTTGTAAGCCCAAAATACATTACCAAGAATTCATAGTGTCCATACCTGGTTTGAAAAGCAGTCTTCGATACATCTACTGCCCGTATTTTTAGTTGATGGTAACCGGACCTCAAATCAATTTTTGAGAAAACACAAGCACCCTCTAACTGATCGAATAAGTCATCAATGCGAGGAAGAGGATACCTATTTTTAATAGTTACCTTGTTCAGCTGCCTGTAATCTATGCACATACAAAGGCTACCATCCTTCTTGTTTATAAATAAAACTGGAGCACCCCAAGGAGAGGCACTCGGCCTAATAAAACCTTTACCCAACAACTCCTGAAGTTGGGCTTTTAACTCCCTCAACTCAGCCGGGGCCATTCTATAAGGTGGAATGGAAATAGGGTGAGTGTCGGGATCCAGGTCGATACAAAAATCTATATCCCTATTAGGTGGCATACCAGGTAAGTCTACGGGGAAAACATCCATAAACTCATGCACTATCCAAATAGACTCAATCAATGGCACTTCAAAACTATCATTCCTGAGATGTGCTAGGAAGGCTAAACAACCCTTACTCACCAACCTCTTAGCACGAAGAAATAAGATAATCCGAACTGGGGTGGGAAGATAGTCACCCTCCCACACCAATTGATCCATCCCAGGCTTGGCTAATGTCACAGTCTTAGCATTGCAATCTAAGATAGCAAAATTTGGAGAGAGCCAAGTCATACCCAAGATTACATTAAAGTCAACCATCTACAGAATAATCAAATCTATATAAGTTCTACTCTCCACAAAAGTCACAAGGAAAGATCTATACATTTTCTCAACTAGCACAGACTCACCAACAGGAGTAGAAACATGAATAGGCATGTCAAGTAAGTCACATTGTAAATCAAGTCCATCAGCAAATGCGAAAGATACATAAGAAAATGTGGATTCAAGATCAAATAATACGAAAGCCAAGCTATCACAGACCAGAAGAGTACCTGTGATAACAGCAACGGATGCCTCTACCTCTGACCTCCCAAGGAAAGCATAATAATGGGCCTTGTCACCTTTCTGACCATTTCCCTTGCCGGGCTGTACTCTAGTAGTTCCAACCTACCTGCCACCCCAGTCGGACTGGCGACCACCACGATCTTAGCCACCACATCCTCCAGAATGACGGCCCCTACCATAGTCGTCGCCTGTACCTCTAACTGCTGAGGCTCTATAACCCTGATCATGCCAATCCTGACTCTGCCTTGGATAATATTTTCTGATATGTCCAGGCTCACCACATCCGTAACAAGTCTTAGGATCAACAGTGGGTCTTTGTGAAGACGAAGAAGACTGAAGATAACCCCAAAAATTAGAAAAGGGTTGACTAGTATTTAAAGGACCTCCATCTGAAACCTGCAATGAAGACTAAATAGGATGGGTCGAATAATCTCCAGAACTCTGTCTTCTAGAGTAAGAACCACTAAACTCACCTCCCTTACAAAACTTCTTGAACGTTGTCTCTTTAGCGAAGTAATCTAGCTTCACCCTTTCCATCTCTATCACAAAATCAACCACTTCTTGAAAAGATTTTGCTGAAGCAACAACCTGTAAAGCTGAAATCCATAAATCTGACCTCAATCCCTTCACAAAGTGGCGAATCTTCTCTTCTGGACTGAAGTAAAGCTGAGTAGCATATCTAGCTAAGGAACGAAACTTAGCCTCATAAGCGGCAACAGACATCGTCCCCTACTCTCTATATTCAGGAACTCATCTCTCCTCTTATCCCTCAAGGTCCGGGGGATATACTTCTCCATAAAACAGTCAGAAAATGTTGCTAGGTCATAGGTGGTGCCTCTGCTGGTCGGCACTCAACATGAGACCGCCACCACATTTTGGCGTCTCCCTGAAATTGGTATATCACAAGCTCAACACCAAATCGCTCTACTATATCCATTTTATGAAGTAGCTCATGACAATCAACAAGGAAGTCATAGGCATCCTCAGATTCAATACCCCTAAAGACTGGGGGTTTCAACTTCAAGAACTTAACAAAGAGATCATATTGGTCACTAGTCATTACCGTCCCTGTAGTCAATCAAGGAAATATGCTTGTTCCCAATAACGCAGTCATGCGGGGAGCCACAACAGCTGCATGTTGAACTCCTGGAATATGAGGTGCTGGGGGAGCTTGTCCCTGATCGGATAACCCACTGAGATAGGTGAGAACCTGGTGGATCATCTTTGGAGTAGGTTAGGGTGGTGATTCTCTCTCAGGAACCTGCTCATTCTCTACCTCAACATCATCTCTAGCTACCTCATCGGCCGGTGGAGGGGTCGCTGCTCTTTTTATGGCTGGCCCAGCTCCTGGGCCCTACCCTTGGTGGGTTTTCTCTCGCGACCTCTACCACGACCTCTCGTTTCTACTCTTCCTCTGCCTACAGCCCCAACGGATGGCTCAGGTGCTCTTGTTGCTCTAGTTCTAACCATCTGCGAAAGTAAAGTGAAGAAGGTCAGATACCAATTTGTATCACCTAGATACCAATTGGATTCAAGTAATAGCACAAAAGAAAGAAGGGATGGAGTTTTCCTAAAGTCCCGTAGCCCTTCAAAGAAAAGTAAAGGCGTCCTCGTACCATTCTGCAAGACTCTACTAGACCCGTCCTTGTGTGATGAGATCACTGAACCTAAAGCTCTGATACCAAGTTTGTCACGACCCAAAATGGGCCATGAGTGGCACCCACACTTAACCTTCTAGGTGGGAGAACCAACGATACAAACTCCAACTAATAAAAATGACAATAACGCGGAAGCTCAACTAAATAAGTTTTCCCAAAATCTGAAAGTTATCACATGAAGGACATCTAAATTCTAAAACTAAGTCTGAAAATATCAACACCAGAATAAACAATTAACATAGTGTGTCCGAAAACTAAGGACACTATGCCATGACAAGAGATTCTATCGCCAGCTAGAAGGATAACTCACCCTGCAATCCGATGAACTGGAGACTGACTAGAGCTGAGGTCGAGTCGAAGCCAATGGAAGACTCGCTGCACTCCACAAATAAAACAAAGAAAGATACAAGTAGGGGTCAGTACAAGAGACAACATGTACTGAGTAGGTATCATCGGCCGAATCAAAATAGAAATTAATAAGCATAAAGTAATAGCGGAAAATCAACCATAAGACTTAATAGATGACAATCCATGAACAATTACATAACTAGTCAACAATATCAAGATCACACATGTGGACTCAGGCCTCCACATCACGATCTTTTGGGAAATGAGTTATTGGAGATTGGTAACATTAAATCCTTTTCATTTGTTTCCTTTAATATTACCGTGCCGGAACGTGACACCCGATTCAAATATACCATGCCGGAATATGACACCCGATCCAAATATATCGTGTCGGAATGTGACATCCAATCCAAATATACTGTGTCGGAACGTGACACTCGATCCAAATATAATTAATTTATCATTCTTTATTATTAAATTCCACTTCATTAACAATATTTCATCAAGCCTTCTTTATTCAAGACACCATTTTTGATAGGGCAAGTTCAAGATTATGGATTCCACAGTCTTGGGATTTCAGATCAGTCACAACAACATACCAACCATTCAAATCACAAAAATTAAATACATAGCAAACTTCACACATTACCCAATGACTATCAATCGCTATTAAGAGTCTACCTATGATATAGAATAAAACCATAACCTACCTCAACCAAAGAACCGAAGTAAAGCAATCTAATCCACCAATGTCCTTCCTTTCTTCAATGCCTCAGACCATTTCCAATCTACCAAATATATAATATTTATAAGTAAACTAGTCCGTAGACACCAATATTATTTATATGTCTAGTCTAGATCCAAAAACTCATCCTAAAATCTATAATTAATTAATTACCTAAATCTCAACCTTAGGGTTAACTCTAAATCCCTTCAATACCATAGATATGGTGATAATCATATAATAAAGTACACCTAACATTTAATTTTCTATCTTAATATACCAACTTAAATCATAATGTAACAATAATAAGAAAAGTAAGACAAATTATGAAGCTCTCAAGGAAAGACAAAATCAAAATGGACAAGGACCCACGTGAATAGCATCTTCCAATTCAATTTTCCTCCTTTTTTTGTTCAACACATGATATATATATATCAATCTTTCCATTATACATTGATAGCAATAGTACCCTATGCTCCTATATAAAACTTGCACAGAATTACCTTACCTGGCTCACTTGACTTACTCTTCATTTTTGTTTCCGCCGCAGTGAAGTCTCTCGTCCTCTTATTCTCTTTTTCTTCTTTTATTTTTCTTTCTCAAATTAATTAAATATTAAAAATGATAACCCTAGTAACTTTTTTAATAAATATAGAATAAGTGGTACGAGATATTAAATATATTATCACTTTAACCCATTAATTAAATAAGTTATCTAAATTCACCCCTGAATTAAATAACCATAGTTATCAAATAGTCTAAAATACCCATTAAAATTTATGGGATGAATCTTTTATGAAATAAAAAGTCCAGTACTCAAAATGACCTAATGGATCGTTACAGTGTTGAAAAGGTATATTATTTTTGAGTTAGATAAATTATAAATTTTTTAAAAACCTTTTCATATAGTTTAGAAATATTTTCGGTCATTTTCCGGTTACACTTACTAATAATAGTAAGAGGGAATAAGCCTATGATTTCTTTATCAAATGTGAATGATCCTGTCACTCACATGGGCTGCATGATTATTTTTAAGATAAGATTGGCTCTATCTATATTTTTATATTTTTTTTCCATTCATCTTAAATTATATATTTTAAACTAAAAAGGATCCAAAATATTTTTCATATTATGCAAAATTAAATAAAAGCATCTCAAGTTAACAGTTTGATCTAAATTGTTTTTACTGTCAATAATTTGATCCAAAATATTTTTAATGAACCAAAAATTTCATTAGGCTGCAAAAAAAGTACTCCTATAAAGTCGTTAATATGATAATGAGCTTGTGTGTTTGAGGTGTAATAATAATCTCTTGCAGAAAAGTTATTTGATAAATAAATAATTCGTTATCTCTATTCATATAAATTTGATTATGGAGGGATAAAAAGGGGAGAACATTTAGTTGAGGAACAATAAAATAGTTGATTTTTAAAAAAATAAGGTGATTTAACATGCTTAAACAAGATATCACAGTGTCAAACAATTAAAAATAATACTTTAATAGTTGAAATACACTTTACAAATTTATATTTGAACAAAAAGTAGAGTTATTATTTTTAGCACTAGGTTCAAATTTGATTTATGAATTTAAAATATAATTAATTAACACAAATATCAATTCAGCACACCCCACATATGTTATTAATCTTCATTATATTAGGAGAACGAGAAGTTGTTAGAACAATATTTGATCAAGTGCTTATATAAACTCAAAATATTATATATGATTACACATACACTTTTATCACTCAATAATAACATGTATTAGTTATTTTTAAATTAAAATATTATTACATCTTAAAATATCCGCACAACATGTAGATACGCATACTAGTACAATATAAAACTGTTTATAATAATTACATGTATTAATTATTTTAAAATTAAAATATTATTACATCTTAAAATATCCACACAACACATAAATACATATACTAATATAATATAAAACTACTTACAATAAACTCTTATCATCCTATTTTTCCGGAATCCCACACATTAAGGACGTAATGAAAATTGCATGTGATGATTGTTGTCGACATTTAGGTGTGGGGTAAGGAAGGAGCACCTTTTATTATAGTTTTGTTGAAGCTAACAGACCCATCATGGAAATTATGTTTTTCCATAATATGACTCGCATAAAGTTTAAGTTTTATGCATTATTTGTATATGTACACCTGTTTTACACTATTATTTAATTTTAGAAAATGAAAAATATAACCTTGAAATCTGGAGAAAAATAAATTAAAAAAGATTGGATAACTTGCAATTGCAAGTCAATTTTATTAATTTTATCTGATAGTTGCAAAATATTTTATGCAATATAAGGATATTTATAATTTTTGAGAAAAATACTCAGATCAGGTTTATATACTGAATGATATAAATATAATTTATTGATTTAATTTAAAATTTTATTTTTTTGTCAAAGATGGTTACTCACATTATTTTTTGGTTCACTCAGGTTGGTTTCATCTATATAGCGCGAATTTTTAAAAAATATTATCGGATTTTTCAAGATTGGCACGAATCCCAAGAAGGCTATTTATTTTTGGTGGGATGGGTGTTTTTTTGTTGGTAGGGAATTAATATTTGGTGGAAAACACAGGAAATTGTTAAATGTACAAGTTTGTCAACAACTACAATAATTAAAAGTATGGTCCACAAGTCAAAGAAAAATAATTACATAAAAAAGTACTCTATGGTAATACCAAGGTAAACGACAGGGGATCCACATATTCCACGAGGTGTTTTTTTTCCACAAGTTGAACATCCAACCACATAATTATATAGTAATAATTTTATTAATTACATCAAAATTATCGTTTCATTAAACTTAATTAGTCGTATATTAGTGAGAATACGACTCAATTAATATCTTATTGATTACCAAGTTAAAGGACAAGGGGATCCACATATTTTACAAAGAGGTTTTTTTCACAAGTCGAACGCTTAATCACATAATTATATAACAATTATTTTATTAATTACGTCAAGATTTTCATTTCATTAAACTTAATTAACAGTATATTAGTGAGAATACGATTCAAATAATATCTTCTTGATTACGTAAGAGCCTTAATTTCAGTTGATGGGATAGTATATGTATTTACAGAAGCTGTAGGGATAGGAACAATTGCCATTTCGATAACTGTTACCGACAACAACCATTTCGATTATGTTGTATCGACCTGTCCCATCGTTATAGGTACGTTAATGAGAAAAAAGATCGGGTCAGAAAACTTTCGAATAGTGACTTGGAAATTTTGAGCCTAAGCTAGACTTGGACCAACGAAATCCAAAGGACTAACCTAATTTTATACGCACTTTCTTACTAAAATCTTCAATTGTCTTTACCCAAGTTTACTCGTTGGGACTTTCTTTATCCATAATCTTGTCATTCATATATCGATCTACTTCCTTGAAGCTTATGATGAAATCACTGGTCCTCATTTAGAATCCTCATGATACACTCAACAACTTAAACACATTAATCTTATCAAAGATCCACCACTAAAACTTTCTTATAAACAATGCTTAACTCAAGCGTCCGTAGTAACAAACTAATTGGTTTCTCAATTGTGAATGCAACATCGAATCTCATTAAACGAGCATGTGATACAACTGATAACTCCTTAAGTAGTTAGTATTCGCACTTGACAATCGACGTATCCATTTCCATATACAAATAGTACCACATTATACCTATTGAGAAGATCGTACCCAAATGGTCCACACAGTTCTACCCATTGAATGGCTGCAAAACATTACCAAATGCGTTCCGTCTCTAGTCCAAGCAATATGCATTCTTTTGTAGATCAGGTCACTAGCAGAAATAACACAATCAATAACTCTAACCAAGTAAACATCGATATCGTTATAGTAGTCGTATCATGTCCCTCTTAGATATACGTTCAATCTATGAAACCGTAGTAGATATGCTGACCTCAAACCTTTCACAAAGTGGTGAAATCCGCTCTTCTGGATTGAAAAAAAAGGTGAGTAGCACATCTAGATAAGACACAAAATCTGGCTTCATAGGCTGCAACAGATATCATCCCTTGCTCTATATTTAGGAACTCATCTCCCCTCTTGTCCCTCAAGGTCCGGGGGATATACTTCTCTATGAAGAAGTCAGAAGACGCTGCCCAAATCATACAGAACCTCTAACAACACTATAAAAATATTAGATCAATAGCTATGATTGTAAACAACTCTTAAGAGCGACAAAACTAGACTCAATGGTCCCCATATTCAATCACACATAGCTAGGAAGTGACCCTGACGACTAGATGAATCTTAAGACTGTTAGACAATTGTAAGTATTCATGTTAACTCTTCTATATATTCTTATAAGGAAACTGGTATGTGTAGAATCATTGGTATACTTCAACTAACCCAGAAAACACCAAATATGCCATAACTCAAATGACCAAGCCTTCCTAAGGATGTCACCCTACCAAGATGGCAATCACATGATCGGTACACCCAATCCACCACTAAGAAATCACCTATAAATATGAAAACACGTGTGGGCATATATAACGAATCATACTCCAAGTCATATCAAAATAAAGTAGGTGGTAACATAAGAATGTACAAAACCAAGGTCGAATAACACAAGATACTCCTTTCATAATGCCCATATCAAATATATCCATTCATTTGAATCCATCTCTTCGATTTTTAGCTACCCATAATCAACCAGTCTAGCTTCTAATACAATCGTACACATACTCAATTTATCAAATACCACATACTTCTTACAGTACTCCAATTTAGTACCAGGTCTAATGAATGGCTTAGACATTGTTGTCGCTCTAGTTCTGATCATTTGCGAAAATAGAGTGAAGAAAGTTAGATACCAATTTGTATCACCTAGATACCAATTATATTTAAGTAATAACACAAAATAAAGAAGGAATATAGCTTTCTAAAGTCCTGTAGTCTCTTGAAGAAAGGTAAATGCGTCCTCATACCGTTCCACCAGATTCTAACAGACCTGTCCCTTTGTGATGAAATCACCGAACCTAAAGCTCTGATACCAAATTTATCATGACTCAAAATGGGCCATGAATGACACTCACACTTAACCTCCTAGGTGGGAGAACCATCGATACAACCCCAACTTATATTAGTTGTTCAACTTATGAATTACGATAATAATGCGGAGGCCCAACTTACGGAAGTAAGAAATAACAATCCACTAGAGTCTATTACATATCATTCCCAAAACCTGAAAATCATCACTTCAAGGACATCTAATTTTAAAATACTAAGTCTGAAAATATCAAACATCAGAATAAATAAATAACTTAATGTGTCCAAAAACTAAGGACATCATGCCATGTCCGAGAGAATCCAACATGACCTAGAAGGAATAGCTCATCCTAGAACCTAATGTGTTGGACACTGGCTAGAACTAAGGGCGATTCGAAGCTGATGGTGCACTTGCTGCACTCTACAAAATAAAGCAAAGAAAAATATAAGTAGGGGTCAGTACGGGGCAACATGTACTGAGTAGGTATCATCGACCGACTTGAAATAGAAATCAATATGCATAAAGTAATAGCAGAAAATCAACTATAACACTTAACAGGTGGCAAACAACAAGATCAAGATTGAGTGACAACACAATGAAATATTTAGGTAATCAGTCAACAATATCCAAAGAATGCATGAGGACTCAGGCTTCCACACCACGCTCTTTTGAGAAATGAGTTATTTGATATTGGGTAGTATTAAATTATTTTTATATATTTTCCTTTAATACTATCGTATCGGCTCGTGACATCCGATTCAAATATACCGTATCGGAATGTGACACCCGATCCAAATATAATGTGTCAGAATGTGACACCCGATCCAAATAAATCATGTTAGAATGTGACACCTGATCTAAATACACCATGTCGAAATGTGACACCCGATTCAAATGGACCGTGTCAGAATGTGACACCCGATCCAAATATACAGTGTCAAAATATGACACCCGATCCAAATGTACCGTGTCGGAACGTGACATCTGATCCAAATATATCGTGTTAGAACATGACACCCGATTCAAATATAATTAATTTATCATTCTTTATTATCACATTCCACTTCATTAACAATATTTCATCAAACATTCTTTATTCAAGACATCACTTTTGATAGGACAAGTTCAAGATTATAGATTTCACGGTCTTGGAATTGCAAACCAATCACAACAACATATCAATCATTCAAACCACAACAGTTAAATGCATTATAAACTTCACACATTACTCAATGACTATCAATAGCTATTAAGAGTCTATCTATGACATAAAATAAACAATAACCTACCCCAACCGAAGAACCGAAATCAAGCAAGCTAATTCACCAATGCTTTTCCTTTCTTCAAAGTCTTACGCTTCTAATCTATCAACTATACAATATTCGTAAGCAAACGAATCCGTAGACACCTATATTATATGTATGTTTAACCTAGACTCAACAACTCACTCAACTCTGTAATCAATTCCCTAAAACTCAAGCTTAGGGTTAAGCCTAAATTTCTCCAATATCATAACTCTAATGATATTCATATAATACAATACACCTAATATTTAATTACCTATACTAATATATATTACAACCACAAAATAGAAAAGAAAAAGACAAAAATAAAATTATGCAGAACCTAATTCTAATATGCACCTATATTCCTATAAAGTATTTTAAGGCAATCACTATCTAACCCAAATTTTAATCCTACCAATCATTAGCCAAGAATAATCATTAACCTACCATTGGCAACTATTTTCTTAGCAAATTGCTAGTCGTCACCACTGCAATACTCTAGTAACACACATGCCAAACACCAATCCCATTTATCCATCATAATATTGACAGTAATGTGACTACTTATATTCATATAGAAAAGATTTAGACGTGGAATGATACCTGAAGCAGCATTCCCTTCTCCTTTCGTGCATGCACAGCAGTTGACAAAAGAAATATCAAATCCTATTCTACTTCATTTTAAATAATAAAGTGATAAAGAGTATTAAATAAATTATCAATTTAGTCCATTAATTAAATTAGTTATCTAAAATTATTTTTTAATTAAATAACCGTAGTTATCGAATAATTCAAAATGTATATTAAAAATTTACGAGATGAATCTTTTATGAAATAAGAAGTTCTACCACTCAAAACGATCTAATTATTCTTTACACGGGCATAGTTTGATCATTTGATACGTTATTGTGAATATTGATATTTGTTGAATACGTTAAGCGGTTTAAATTTACATGTGTTAATATTTGCTAGATACGTGGTTTAAATTTCTTTACTAAAAGTTTGAGTTTTACCTAAATTTTATGCACAACATAGATTTGCATTAATAATAAATATTATATGTTCTTAAAAATATGAAGACGGAGTTTAAGCACCTGTTCATTAATATGCCTATTTATTGACGGGTATAGTTTGCATTATTGTGAATATTGATATTTATTGAATATGTTAAGCAGTTTAAATTTACATGCGCTATATATTATTTTTGTTAGTCTATTAGTGGGAGTTTTAGCCCCTCCCCGTCACCATCCATGCTTATTGGTGGGAATTTAATTTATGTGTTGCCTTGTATAGTGATATTTGTTGATTACGTGATTTAATTTTTTTGTCAAAATTTTGGGTCTTACCTAAATTTTATACACAACATAAATTTGCATTAATTATAAAAATTATCTCCCTCCATTATTTACTTGTCAAATATTTTTTAATTTAATTTTTTTTTACTTTTTATTTTTGACAAATCAAGGAAAGACAATTTTTTTCTTCCTATTATACCATCAATTTATTAACATGAGGTTATTGAAAAATGTAGTGAGTAAATATGTCTAAGACTCTATCAATTAATAGGGGTAAAATGATAAATTCATATACCGATCATTGTTTTCTTAATAGGTGTACCAAATCAAAATTTGACAAGTAAAAAGGAACGGAGAGAGTATATGTTCTTAATCTAATTTGATTTCCCTTTTTGCTGGTCAATTTTTACAAATCAGGACAAAATTTTCTTCCTATTATATCCTCAATTTATTAACATTGAGTTAATGTCTTTGAAAAATGTAACAAGTAAATATGTTTAAAAATCTATTAATTAATAGAAGTAAAATGGTAAACTCACTATATCAATCATTATTTTTTTAATAGGTGTGTCACTATATGTGAGAGGGGGTACTTTAAGCACCTTTCATTAATATGCCTCCTTTATTGGCAGGCACAATTTGAGCAATTAATATCTTATTATTTGTATCGACCTGTCCTGTCGTTATAGGTAAGTTAATTGAAAAAAATAATAATAGTGATTTAGAAATTTTGAATCTAGACTAAATTTGGACGAAATTTGAATCAGATAAGGTTTAGTATAATCCGGGAATGGATGAGGGATTGAATTGTTAGTTTGATTGGTTGAATTGATAGACAAGACGATACAGAGCGTGTACGACTTTATGACATCATAATTGAGTGAATAAAACTCACGAAATTAAATTGGAGGTGAAAAGTAGATGTTAAGACGTCACGGGTCTTACCTAAATTTTATGCACAACATAAATTTGCATTAATTATAAAAATTATATGTTCTTAAAAATATGTAAAAGGGATTACTTTAAGCACCGTTCATTAATATGCCTCCTTTATTGATAGGCACAATTTGATCAATTAATATGTTATTGTTAATATTGACATTTTGTTGAATACGTTCCCTGTCAACATCCCTACAGTGAGTATTGATATTTGGTGGATAAGTGATTTAAATTTCTTTGCTAAAATTATGGATTTTACCTAATTTTTTATGCACAACATAAATTTAGATTAATTATAAATATTATATGTTCTTAAAAATATTAAGAGGGAGCTTAAGCACCTCTTCATAATAATATTTCATCCGTCTCTTTTTAGTTGTCATATTAAGATTAATATTCATTAGGAGCATTATTTGACTAATATACTCCTTATTAATTCTTTAATATTTATCTATTGATGAGTCTGTTAATTCTAAAATAATTAATGCTAAAGGTAAAATTAAAAAAAATAATTAATTTTTTTTAATTATTTAAATTGATAATTTTTTGAAATAAATATTTTAATATACATAAAAATTAATATGAGACGGAGGAATTACTATTTATTGACGGACATTGTTTGATCATTCAATGCATTATAATGAATATTGATATTTGTTGAATATTTTAAGCAGATTAAATTTACATGTGCTATATTATTATTTTGTCCATAAGAGGAGTTTTAGCCCCTCCCAGTCAACATCTCCGCTTATTGAAGGGATTACATATGCTACAGTGAATAATGATATTTAGTCTTATATCATGAACGGGTCAATTATTTTTTGATACTATATATATATATATATATATATATATATTTTGACAGTATCATGAAAATATCAAGATTTAAATAATAGTGTAGGAAAAAATGTTTAACTGTCCTTAATATCTTCTGAGTAAATATATATTATGCTGTTATCAAAAAATAAAAATCAAATAATTACTGAATAAATTTTTTAATTATCTTTCGATACCATCAGAGTATATATATATGCTCTGATATTATCATGAACAGAAAGCACTGCATTAAAAACACTGCTCAATTATTTTTTAATACTATATACTTGATAGTGTCACGAAGGTCACGTGTAAACAGACATGGACCGAAGAAGGGGGGCAATGCTGTAATTACTTTGGGCCTTTGATCCAATCAGGATAAATAAGTTGGAATAGGTCCAATTTAAATAAATATTTTACTCCCTTGATATATTTTACGTAGTTTTCCATTAAATATGAATATTATATGTTCTTTAAATTATTTTTATCAATATTAATAATATCTATCAAGAATTTACTTTATACTTATTGAAATGATTTGCTATCATTTTAAAGAAAATTATGAATAAATATTAATTCCATACACAACACAAACTTTTCTTAAGTTATACTTTGAAAATGGGCCAAAAATATCTCTGAATTATAGGAAAAGATTTAAAATGCCATCCATTCACCTTTTGGTCTCAAAATATCTTATTTTATTTTCATCTTTTGGTCTAAAAATACCTTTGCATTTATCTTTTTGACTAACTATAACCCTTGAAACTAACAACTCTCTTTTTATTTTTTAAAATATTTATAATGTGTCAGTTCCTTATTGGATGAAATAAAATTCCACCTCCACTAAAATTTTTTCATAGTTTATCTAAGCCAAACAATAATTTACCTCTTCAAAACCTCAATTTTTTTTCTTTTTAAATCTAATAGTTTTTTGTTGCCATAGCTTTTTCTTCTTATTTTTTTTAAAATTTGTTTTGGAATCATGAAGAAGGATATTGTATTGATTTGGATAAATTATGGGGGGAAATATTTAAAAAATAACTTTTTTATTCGCTGTACTATTGTTCTTTTAATTTAGTTTTGTTATGGTCATCAAGCATGTATATTATTTTGGTTTGGATAAATTATGAGAAAAAAATTGAAAAACTTTTATTTAAAATCTTTTAGTTATACGTATTATTACAAGCTAGTTTTACAACTATTATCTAAAAACTATCTTGTAATAACTAAAAAAATTTATTTATTTATTTTTAGACATCTTGTAATAACTAATTTAGTTTAAAATATTTTTTAACTATCTTATAATAACTAGAAAATAATTTAGTTATACATAACTAAAATCTTTTAGTTATTTTATTTATACGTATTATAAAAAAATCAATATAATTAAACAGAAAAGAAAAATCAAACTAAGAACTAAATAGTCTTTTTTTTTAGTTAACCGAATAAAAATTTTTTAGTCTTGTTTATCAATGTAGTTTTTTTTTTAAAAATGAAAAAAATGGGGGGGGGGGGGGTTTCAAATGTTATAGTTAACCTAAAAGGTAAATGAAAGAATATTTTTAAAATCAAAAAATGAGTAAAAAATATTTTAAAACTAAAATATAAATAAAAAATATTTTAAAATCTTTTTATATAATTCAGAGATATTTTCGATCCTAAGACCCGGACCCGTCAACATGTCTGTTTAGCTATTTCTTGGAAAGTGGTCCATCTGATTTCTTTATTAAATTTGAATGATCCTATCACTCACATGTTGGCTCCATGATTATTTTTAAGAGAGAGAATAAGATTGGCTCTATCTATATTCTTATATATATTTTTTTCCATTCATCTTAAATTATATATGTATATATATTTCAAACTAAAAAGGATCAATTTTTCTTTTCATATTATGCAAAATTAAATAAAAGCATCTCAAGTTAATAGTTTGATCTAAATTATTTTTATCGTCTATAGTTTGATTCAACATACTTTTAATGAGACAAAAATTTCATTAGGCTATAAAAAAAGTACCCCTATAAAGTCGTTAATATGATCATGAGCTTGTGTTTGAGGTGTAATAATAATTTCTTGCATAAAAGTTATTTGATAATTACATGATTTGTTATCTTTATTCATATAAGATTTAATTATGGAAGGACAAAAAGAGGAGTACATTTCATTGATGAACAATAAAATAATTGGACTTTTTAAAATTAAGATCACTCAACATGCTTAGACAAGATATCATAGTCTAAAACAATTAAAAATAATACTTTAATAGTTGCAATATACTTTACAAATTATATTTAAATTTTAGCAAAAAGTAGAGTTATTTTTTTTAGAACTAGGTTCAAATTTGATCTATGGATTTCAAATATAATTAATTAACACAACCCACATATGTTATTAATCTTCATTATATTAGGAGAACAGGATGTTGTTAGAACAATATTTGATGTCTTTGAAGATCAGATCCTCATTGCACGTAGATTAAAGTAAAATTTTATCATCATCAAGTGCTTATATAAACTCAAAATATTATTTATGATTACGCATACACTTCTAACGTGTATTAGTTACTTTTGAATTAAAATATTATTACATCTTAAAATATCCACATAATATACAAATACATACACTAATATAATATAAAAATGTTTATAATAAAATCTTATGACCCTATTGTTACGGAATCCCACACATATTTTTTTTTGACTTTATTTTATTCAAAGGCTAATTTAGATTTATTATTTTGATGTCAAATTTATTTATTCACTAATAAGAGTCAAACTATCCTTTCAACTATTTGAAATAGAGCACGTATACCCTTAAACTATATTCTGACTCAAAAATACCCTTCAAGTCATACCATTCCCTCAAAAATATCATTCACGTCAAACTATTGACTCACTTCTACCCTTCTGTTTGACGGAATGAAATACATAACTACGAGAGTCAAGGATGAGTTTGGGTCTTTTAATGAGTGGATTTGGGTCTTTTAATTGATGGGGTGGAATGGGTGCTTATGTGCAGATCTTACGTGACGTAAATTAATAGGATGCCACATGCATTTCATTCCGTCAAACGGAGGGGTAGAGGTGAGCCAATAGTATGACGTGGAGGGTATTTTCGAGCCAATAGTATGAAGGAAAGAATATTTTTGAGCCAGAATATAGTTTAAGAGTATATGTGCTCTATTTCAAATAGTTGAAGGGTAATTTTAACCCTTTTCCGAAAAATTTATTATAGATGCCCCAATTTTTTTACAATACAAAAATTAAATTACAATAAAACACAAAAAGCTTTAAATTACAACATAAACACAAAAAATTAGTTTTAAATTAAATAAAGCCACAAAAAAAATAATTTTAATTTTTTCTTACTCTTTTCTTATTTTTCATTCATACTTCCTTCTTTTTATTTTTCTTATTTTTACACCAAAGAAAGAAAGAAAAAAAATGAATTAGTATATGAAACTCAAATAATGATAATCAAAAAATAATTTATGTGTGAAAAAGATCAAATATACCCCCAACTTGCTAGATGGATCATATATATTCCTACATAATTTTTTTTAAAATTAAAAATTAAAAAAATAAATTAAAAATAAAATTTTCACTTCCATCGGATGAAAAGGGTAAATGTGAACTACTTTTATAATGATAGTGGTATATGTGAGTTACTTTTATAACAATAGGAATATATGTAAGCCACTTTTCTAACAAACGATATATCTGCTATAAATGACAAAATTAAGAAATTGTTTCCATCATTATTTTAACTAATTATTGATCTTGGGACACAACAAAAGCCCCTTATTATCTTTAAAAAATTACAAATTTTTTTAAAAAATTCATACATAATAATCTCTTTGTTCCTATTTATATATCGTCCTTACTAAAAATAGATGGTTCGTAATATTTATCATTTCACAAAATCAATGCATAAACGACACTATTTTTCTTATTTTACTTTTGTGAGTTATTAACCTTGAAAATATACATTTGACCAATACAGAAAAACTAAGTAAATAATCATAATGGCCCTAAAGGTCAGTTTTGATAATTTTTGCAAAATGATTGTTTTTCTCCTTCCAATAGTTTTCTTGAGTCATATTAGGTTGGTATCCGATGTCGATTTCATGAATTTCCTTGAAAAGTTGAGATTTTTGGTAAACTATGAGTTTTAGAGGTTTAAGTGGCTTAAAAATGGTATTTGAGGTCATCCGAAGTTTTGTGTCTCGGAACGAAATTTCATCAGCTCCGAAATGTGGAATTTTATCTAGGAGAGTTGACAGAATTAGATTCGGTGTTATATCTTGCATTTGAAGCATTGAGTTGGAAATCTTTGAGTTTTTGGCCAAAGAGTTGAGTTTGGTCAACATTCGGTGATCGGAAACTTTTGTATTGTTAATTTTAGGCCTAAGGAGAGTTGTTGTGTATTTCTCGGAAACTCCGAGGGCATTTTGGTCTTTTGAAGCATAAAGTGAGTTTTGTTGCAACTTTTTGAATTTCGTATCAAAGAGACCTCAAATTTGAATTTCAATGATTCTATTGAGTCCAGGATGTCGAATTTAGTAGGGTTGCATATATGGTTTATGTGTACTGGATTTCGATCGAATCCCTAGGGCCCAACCAGAGTAATTTTGGAAGTGGGATTTCTGTTGTTTTTTGAGGGGTTGTAGGCTTCGCTAAAGCGGAGGGTGTGTCGCAAAAGTGACTTCCGCTTAAGCAAACACCCTACTAAGGTGAAGGCCGACATTTGTGCAGGCTTCGCTAAAGCAATGGGTGTGTCGCAAAAGCAACCTTCACTTAATCAAACACCCTGTCGCTAAAGCGAAGGCCAAGATTTTTCATGTTTCACTTAAGCGAACCCCGCGTCGCTTAAGCAACATCAGAGAGGGGTCTAGCCAGGGTTTAAGCCTTTTTCACTATTTTTGGAGTTTGAGAAGCTTAGGTAGTTGGTTTTCAAGAGCAATTTTGTGACAAACCTGTTGGGTAAGTGATTTTAACCCCTAATCTTTATAACCCATTCCTTAATTGTGGATTTCAGCTTGGAAATTGGTGATTTGAATTGGTGGAAATGGGTCTTTTTTAAGAACATCGAAAAATTGTTTAAATGATGATTTTGAACTGATTTGAACTTTTTTTTCGAAACAGTTTTCACCAATGAATTCCTAATTCTTAGAGGAATGTTCCCATATGAAAATTTCCAAATTTGGATCACATTTTTGGAATTGAATTTTGAGTCATTTTGACCTCTTTTTCCCGAATTTCGCATTTTTGGTGTCTTTGGACTTGGTTTTTTATTGTTACCCTTTCTTTGACTAGATTATGGCAATTCGGAGTATATTCAAAAGGGGAAGACTCACGTGATTGATCGAAATTTGATTAAGGCAAGTGAATTCCTAAAACTCCATGAACCTTATAGAATCCTAAATTTTCCTTTATTATATGTATCGGGGAGTAACAGGGATGAGGTTATGGATTGATTTATGACATGAACTAATCTAAATTGAATGATGGGGTTAACAAAAGATAATATGTGCTATTGTATTGATTCAAGTATGACATGTCGTGATCTTGATATCTATGTGTATTCAATAAAATACTTTGATAGTCTGATTATGATTGCGGATTACTTAACATAATATATTTCTCATTACTTGTGTGAGCATGCTTATTGCATTGATTCTAGAACACTATGATGAAATGGACATGATTGTGAGGCCGAAGTCATTTTCGGTGAGACATTATGATGCCGAGGTAATTTTTGGTGAGACACTATGATGCCAAGGTCATTTTCAGTGAGAAATTATGATGCCGATCTTATTTCTGGCAAGATTGTGATGTCGATGTCATTTTTGGCAAGATTGTGATGAACAGGTTATTTCCGACAAGATTGTGATGTTGAGGTCATTTTCATTAAGAGATTGTGATGTCGATGTCATTTCCAGCGAGATTGTGATGCCGAGGTATTTGCTGGCAATTGTACGCATGCATGATCATTGACAGATTCGATGCTTGTATTTGACTTGTGAATATTTGTACGTCGTGACTTGTGATACTGAGTAGAATTTTGAGCATTATTTGAACTGTTTAGTATGAACTAATAAGTTGGCTGATTTTTTGTGCATGTTGTAGTTATGGAGATTCAATTGGGTTTGAAAGAAGTTCGTGTATCCTATTAGATTTACTTAGTTTTTTTAGTTGGCTTGCTGGGTACCATGTTGTTTGGTACTCACCCCTTGCTTCTACACTTGTATAGGTTTTGAAGCTGGACTGGGATTACCCATCTTTCTTATCATCTGAGGCTTCCAAGAGTTTGAGAAAAGTAGCTATTTTTATCCGACGGACTCTCTAATTCCTATACTTTTATGCTTTAATCTGCTTGAGAGTTAAAGACACATTGAGACTTGTATTTTTATTTCAGTTCAATTTTAGTGGCTTATACATGTGACAACCAATCTTTGGGGTTATTTAAGTTGAAAGATGTATGCTTTTGTTATTACATGCCTATTTAAACTTTTTTGCATTATTTTTCATAAATGTTGGGTTTAGGCTGACTTGTCCAGTGGAAAAGGACAGGTGCCGTCACACTCGGATTCGGATCGTGACAATAATTCATGTCCTCTGGTCAAATTAATTAATCCAAATAAATTATTCATTTTCATTGTTTGAAAACTTGACTTTTAAAAAATATTAAATAAGGGTAGAATTGTAAACTTACTTAGTTTCTTAATGCATGTTAAATCTAAATGTCACCACCCAACCCGCCGTGACTGGCACCCACACTAACCCTCCAGTGGGAGAACATTTATACGATCTAAGTTAACACACTTGTGAGACATAACAATTAAAGATTTGCGAAAGCAGGATTAAATCAAGAATTAATCTGAGTCCCCATAAACTCAGAAAACCAATCTAGACAACAAAATGAAAACCCGAAAATATCGTAGGAACTGAAAGTCATCGTATCAAAACTCTAAAACTAAATAAGTCTAAGACAAATGGATACAATCCAAAGAGAAATAATCAAAAATAATAATTGTCTGAATATTTAAGTTCCGAAAGAAGGACTAGAAAAGATGAGAGAGTTCATGGCAGCATGAAAGAATAGCTCACTCGTGGAATCGAACAAGAACAAGACTCCTCTAGGCAAGGTCTCTTTGCAACCAACTGAATATGCACGGTACTCAATAAAAGACTGAGCATGTGTAGATTAGTACACAAAAGTATTGTTGTACTGGTAGGATCACGCGGTTAGCCAATAAGCGAATTATAGACAAGTAAACTCAACACAATAAATACATATATACAGAATAACTAACTAATATCACCTCAACAGTACTCAGCAAGACCATAGTTCAATAACTTCAACATGATATAACTTGACAAAAGGGTCCACTCATGGACCTACAACATTCAACTTTATGTCGAAATATTACATCCGATCCAAGGTTTGTGTCAAAATATGATACTCGATTAAAAATATGTGTCAGAATGTGACACCCGATCCAATTTATGTGTCAGAATGTGATATCCGATTCCAGCATACAAACAACCACAATTTCATTCATTATTTAATATTATGTCACCAAGAACAGGTTCAGCACACAACAGACCAGCAAGTGATCGTTTCACATATATTCTAGCATTTTCCCCTATTCATAAATACATATGCATATAATCAAGCAATTTAACAAGTATATGAAATACGTACGGGAAACAAAGTTATCACTTACCTCGAATTCAAGCTTCAACAATTCTAAGATGTAAGAGTTTTCCTTTTCCGGTTTCTTTCTGCTAGTTCTTGATCTAAAAAGAAGTCACATATACACAAGGATCAATAAAATAACCTAATTTACAGGAATTATAACTTAATTCCCTCCTAGGCCAAAACCTAAGCGAAACCCATCGGTGGCCCCCTAAAGTTGATACCAACTTTCACTTAGACACCTCAACTATACTTTGTTCATTTTAGTCACTTCAAGTAAGACTCCGATTTATCATTTTGATACTTTTTTTGATAATCACCAAAATATATTAAGTGTGTGTAATGCACTCGCCTGACGTGTCAAAAATAACAAATTAAATAAAGACATGTGGCATATATATATATATATATCAAAAATAATTATCAAATAATGACTTTTAAATAGAAAAATAACCAATAATTTGATGATACGTGACATTTTTTAAATCCAAATAATATTTTTTTGAAAAACTAAAAATTAACAACTATTAACCCTACTCACCCCGCCGTCATCTTCTCCAACCCTACCCACCCCAACCCCAACCGCTCCCCCACCCCGCCGTCATCTTCTCTAAACCCACCCACCCCAACCCCAACCCCTCCCCCACCCACCAAATCTTCTTCTCCTCCAACACTCATCCAACGCTATCCATATTATCTAAAGAGGAAAAAATGGAGTATAATGACAAACAAAAATATAAATCAAATTGGATCAAAAAATCCGACGAACCTTTATTTTTTTCGGCAAGATTAATACAAATCTAAAATTATTTTCTTTAAAATTGTTAAAGAATTCAAACCTTAAAGAACCACAAAAAATTCGAAGTCTAATTAAAAATCAAATAGGCTATTTTCCAGCTTCTAAGATTTCTAAGAACAACTTCAACAATACAAGTAGTAATCTTTGAACCCAACTCATCAAGTTCTTGGCTTTTTGATGAATCAAGACACTTAGTGAATATATGAACAAGTCAATGAACAATTCTTGAATCGTCTGGAGAGATTAGAAGAGGGGAATTTATGGGTTTTTGACAAATGAGTGTTGAAAAAAATGGAGAAAGATTGTATTTTATAAAAGGAATTGTTAAAAGAAGAACACGCAATGAAGAAGAAGAAGAAATTAAGAAGAAAAAGAAAAAGAAATGAAGAAGAAATGATGGAAGAAATGAAGAAAAAGAAGAAGAAAAAAATATTTTTAAAGAAAAAAATATTTTTCACGCGCTTAAAATGGGTGCAGCACACGCAATGTGCCAAGCTAGCACAGTGTCAAAATGACATATCAGAGCCTTACTTGAGGTGTTCTAAAATGAACAAAGCCTAGTTGAGCTGTCTAAGTGAAAGTTGGTGCCAACTTTAGGGGGTCACCGATGGATTTCGCCCAAAACCTATGATCCTAACCCCATCCTAGGGCTATTTCCCACGATTAGTTTTAATTCAAACCCTTCCCATTGATTATCAACCATAGTTTCTAGGTTTTAGGAATCAAAATACGAATTTAGAGAGTAAAATCCTTACCTTAAGCGTGAAAGTTCGTGGAAAATTGATGAAAATCGCCCTAAGTTGGCCCCCTTCATTTTAGAAACTGTTTTGCAGAATTGGACCATTTTTGGGTATTTTTTCGACTTAAGTCGCAACTATTCTGCTTGGCGGGATCTATCGCTCTGGCAGGTTGCACCAAAATAGTAAGTTTGGAGTTTGTTCTACAAGCCTCCATTTCACAACACTCACCATCCAAAGACGTATTAAAATATGCCTTTCATGCCAAGTTTAATTTCGAGAGTTTTACTTGCCCGAATATGATTATGCAAAGCCGTAAATGCTCTATATAATCTTGGCTATCATCTTACCCAATCAAATTAGAGATTTGATCCCCCCACTATTCACAGGATCACCCTAGACCTCACTTGATTCAGAATTCGTCCAAGTCTGGCCTGGGCTAAAATTTTTGAAAGTTACCACCCAAAGTTTTTTGGACCAAACTCCTTTCCCATTGGCCTATGTATAACGATGGGGATAGATCATTATAATAGATACCAATTTACACATCACTCATTTTTGAGTGACTAACTAGAGAAAACAGAGGTAAAGTAGAGATAGCGTACTACATATTTCGATGAACAGTTGAGGATACTTGTCTCGCATGTCTTTCTCAGTCTATCAAGTAGCTTCCTCTATCGAACGATGTTTCCATTACCCTTTAACCATATTGATATCATTAGTCCTCAAAATTCATATCCCTCGCTCAAGCTAGAAGGACTGAGTTTGCCCTTCTTGCCAAACATCATTACCCCTTTAATTGGTCACACTTTTAGAAATACCTGCTCACCAACCTCAAAATTCCTATCCCTCACCTTACGGTCAATATATTCTTTCTCACAACCTTGCGCTACTAAAAGCTTAGCTTGGATGCTCCTTACCTTATCCTGAGCATCCCTCACTAAGTCTACCCCCAATGGCTCTACTTCTCCAACTTCAAACTACCCTATGGGAGACCTGTATCCCCTTCTATAAAGAGCTTCGAATGGTGCCATTTCAATGTTGGAGTGGTAGATATTGTTGTAGGAGAACTTACATAAGGACAAGAACTAGTTCTAATGTCCCCCAAAGTCGATCACACATGCCCTCAACATGTCTTCCAGCACTTGGATAGTCCTTTCTAATTGCCCACTTCCCCCAAAACTTAGAGGCGAACTGCATACCATGATCTAAAATGATAGAAAGGGGCACCCCATGCAACCTTACTATCTCTTTCATAAAAATCCTGGCCAGCTGTTGTCTATTGTAGTCCACTCTAACAAGAACGAAGTGCGCTGAATTTGCCAACCTGTCCACTACCACCCAAATGGAGTCATACTTTTCCAAGATCTAGGGAAATCCCTACCACGAAGTCCATGGCTATTCTCTCCCACTTTTATTCAGGAATGGGCATTCTTTATAGTAAACCTGCAGGTCTTTGGTGCTCATATTTCACCTATTGGCAATTTTGATACTTGGCTACATATTCAGATATTTCTTTCTTCATATCCAGCCACCAATATAGATGTTTCAAGTTTTGATACATCTTAGTTACTCCTGGGTGAATAGATTATCGCGAACCATGAGATTCAAATAAGATTTTCTAAATTAAGCATCTACCTGGAGAACACAAATCCTCCCCTTAAAGTGGAGCACCCTATCTGAACCAAGTGTTAAATCTGCTTGAATTTGATCTTTTCTATAAAAGTGGGCCTTAAATCAACACTGGCCATCACTTTACCTTTCTCTGAGATGCCTAGCCTTGAATCTAGCCCCAAGGACTGAATTTCCCTAGCTAGGAGTTGCTTAAGGGCTCCCAGATAGGATAGACTGCCCATACTAATAGGTTTCCGACTCAATGCATCTGCTACCACATTAGCCTTGTTTGGATGATACTGGATGGTGACATCACAGTCTTTGAGCAACTCCATCCGCCTTTGCAGTCTCAAATTCAAGTCCTTTTAGGTAAACACATACTGTAAGCTGCGGTGATCAGTAAACACCTCACATTTGATGCCATATAAATAATGCCTTCAGATTTTTAGTGCAAATACTACCACTGCCAACTCCAAGTCATGAGTTGGGTAGTTCCTCTCATGCACCTTCAACTATCGCGAATCATAAGCTACAAAGTTCTTATCCTGCATCAACACAACACCCAAACCTGAATGTTAAGCATTGGTGTTGTGGTTAGAAGAATTTTAAGCTTTTGAAAAATCCCTTCGCACGTGTCAGTCCACTCGAATGACATCTCTTTTTTGTCAGCCTAGTCAAGTGAGTAGCAATAGAAGCAAAGTTCTTCATGAATTGACGATAATAATTGGCCAATCCCACAAAAATTCTAACCTCGATCATGAAAGTAGACCGAGCCCAGTTCTTAACTGCTTCAATCTTTTACGGGTCTACCATTATCCCTTCCTTTAAAACATAATAGCCTAAAAAGACAACTGAAGGCAACCAGAATTCACACTTAGATAATTATTCATACAACCTTTGTCTTCCCAAAACACCTAAGACAATGTGGAGATGGTCTGCATGTTTCTGCTCACTCTTTCAATATACCAATATATCATCTATAAATATGATCACAAAAAAATCCAGGAACGGCTTGAACACCCCATTCATCAAACTCATGAAAGTGGTAGATGCATTGATCAGCCCAAAATACATCACCAAAAATTCATAGTGTCCATAACTGGTTTTAAAAGTTGTTTTGGGCACATCCTCAAGCCTAATTATAAACTGATGATACCCAGAGCTGAGAGCAATCTTTGAGAAGATTGATGCACCTTGTAATTGATCAAAAAGGTTATCAATATGAGGAAAATGGTATTTATTTCTAATGGTAACCTTATTCAGTTGCCGATAGTCAATTCACACTTAGATAATTTTTTATACAACCTTTGTCTTCCCAAAACACCTAAGACAATACGGAGATGGTCTGCGTGTTCCTACTCACTCTTTTAATATACCAATATATCATCTATAAATATGATCACGAAAGAATCCAGGAACGTCTTGAACACCCTATTCATCAAACTCATAAAAGCGGTAGATGCATTGATCAGCCCAAAAGACATCACCAAAAATTTATAGTGCCCATACCTGGTTCTAAATGTTGTTTTGGGCAATCCTCAAGCCTAATTATCAACTAGTGATACCTAGAGCTGAGAGCAATCTTTGAGAAGATTGATGCACCTTGTAATTGATTAAAAAGGTCATCAATATGAGGGAAAGGGTATTTATTTCTGATGGTAACCTTATTTAGTTGACGATAGTCAATGCACATCCTCATACTACCATCCTTTTTCTTGACAAAAAATACCAAAGAACCCTAAGGAGAAATACTGGATGAATAAATCTCTTATCCAGAAGCTCCTGGATGTGAGCCTTAAGCTCTCTCAACTCTGTCAGAGCCATATGGTAGGGAGGAATAAAAATTGGACGGATCCCCAACTCTAAGTCAATGCAGAAATCTATATCTCAGTCGGGAGGCATATTAGGTAAGTTTGAAGAAAATACTTCCGCAAATTCATACACTACCGAAATAGACTCAATAGAAGGAGACTCTATATCCACATTTTGAATATGGTCCAAAATAAGCTAAACAACCCTGCCCCATAATTTTTCTAGCCTGAAAAAAAGATATGACCTTAACTCGCTTAGGCTTGTACACCCCTTCCCACTTTAATCTTTCCCTCTTTGAGATCTATGGAGCCACAACTTTTACATTGTAATTAAGTACAACAAAATATGGGAAAAACCAAGTCATGTTTAAGATCACATCAAAATCTGTGATGTCTAAAATCACCAAGTAAACCCAAGTTTGATATCCCATAAATACAACAGAACAAGCACAATAAACATGGATGACTATGACTGACTCTCCAACAGGGGTAGAAATATGAACAGGTCATCTAGTAAATCACACAGTGGATCAAAATCCAAGATGTATTTTACAGACACATAAGAATAAGTAGAACCCGGATCAAATAGCATAGTAGCTATTCAGTCACAAACAAGAATAGTACCTGTGATCACTACGTCAGATGCTCCTGCCTCAGTCTTGCCTGGAGATGTATAAAACTGTGCATGGTCATCTTGAAGAGTTACCTTCCTACCTGGCTGGGCTGCTCCTTGACCTGCACTACCAATTCCTCGGCCCCTATGACCTCTTGAATTTCCTCCTCTCATACCCTGTGGATGTCCTCTACCATTGCTTCCCCCAGCCACTGGTACCATTGCTCGGGCCTGTTGGGTGCTAAAACTATCCCATAGGGGTAAGGATACTCCCTCCATATACATCCAGTCTTTCCATAAATAAACTAGTCGCGATCAAAAAATGGCCTGCTACATGAGAATGATGCTCTTTGACCTTTATTGGCTAGATATTGTTGTGGAGTACCTGAAAAACTACCAGTTGAAGCGGGCAGCACTGACTGAATCGACTGGGCTGTAATTGCAGCCTTTCTGACCCTCTAGAATAGGATCCCTGGAAATTACCTATGCTCTGGTCTTTTTAGCTAAAGCTTTGGCCTGCCCCATCTCTTTTCACACCTTTCACCTTTTTCATAAAGTTCATGACTTCATTGAAACTCTTGCTTGATAAAGTCATATGAATGGAATTAACCTACAACTCGGAGTTCATCCCCTTCACAAATAACCTGATTTTCTCCTTCTCTGTAGTGACCAGCTGAGTAGCATATCTAGACAACGCGTGAAACTTAGCCTCATAAGCAGTCACTGATAACCCTCTTTGCTCCAATGCCATAAACTCATCCTTCTTTTTGTCCCTCAAAGTAGGGGGCACACTGTCGAACGACACTTTACATAAGCCATCCACCATTGCTTGTCTTCACCCTGTAGCTGAAATGTCAAAAACTCCACTCTATATTGGTGAAATATACCCAGCTTGTACAACCTCTCATAGCATTCAAGGATGAATTCATATGCATCCTCATTCTCAGTTCCACGAAAAACTAAAGGTTTGAGATTTAAGAACTTGGTGAGCATGTCATGCTCAGTACCGATTATCATAGAACCCATAAGTGGTCTGAAAAAGGCATCTATGCCTACCATCTCATCTACTAGCGGTTTGTAGCAGCAAAAGAACAAGCAATTAGAGTTGATATTGCGGGCATGGTGGGAATAACTCTAGTGCTAGCCAACCACTCAAGAAAGCCATGATCAGCTGAGCTAATATGAGGTCCAAAGGGGGAATATCTAGTATGGGTGTCTTTATCCTATTCAACATTCTCCTCTTCTTCTCCAACTTCTACATCTCTCTCTAATTCATTCTGGGGAGCAGGAGGGGCCTCACCTACTGACACCACTTTAATTGGAATTTCTACTCTGGCGGGTGCTTCTTTTCCTCTACCCCTGCCATGTCTCCCTCTCCTACCTCAACCTCGGTCTCTCCCTCAAACATTGGGCTCTTCTTCTAGCTCTACTGGAGCTACGGGCCATACACGATTATATCATGTGTTAACCATCTATGGACAAGAGAGTGAAAGAGGTTAGATACCAATTTGAATCTCCAGATACCAATTGGAATCAAGTTATAGCACAAGTAAGAAGAAAAAGAAACTTTTCCTAAAGTTCCGTAGTCTATCGAAGAAAAGTATAGATGTCTCCGTACCGTTCCAACAAGATTAATGAACCTAGGCTCTGATACCAACTTTGTCATGATTCCGACCCGCCATGACTAACACCCACACTAACCTTTCAGTGGGAGAAAAATTTATACAGCCCAAGTTAACACACTTGTGAGATATAATAGTTAAAGATTTGCGGAAGCAAGATTAAATCAAAAAATGGTATTGAGTCCCCATAAACTCAGAAAAATAATCTAGACAACAAACTGAAAATGTGAAAACATCCTAAAAAATAAAAGTCATCATACCAAAACTCTAAAACTAAATAAGCTAAGACAAAGGGATATAATCCTAAGAGAAATCATTAAAAATAACAATTGTCTAAACATGTAAGTCCCGAAAGAAGTACTAGAATAGATGAGAGAGTCCATGGAAGCATGACGAAATAGCTCACCCTTGGACTGAAACAGGAACGTTACTCCTCTAGGCGAGGTATCTCCGCAACCGACTGAATATGGCTTGTACTACAAAAGAACAGAGCATGTGTAGTATCAATACACAAAAGCAACGGTATACTGGTAGGATCATGTTAGACAGTAAGCAGATCATAGATAAGTAAACTTAATACAATAAACACATATATATAGAATAGCTAAGTCATATCACTTCAACAATACTCAGTAAGACCATAGTTCAATAACTTCAACATGATATAACTTGACATAATGGTTCTCTCATGGGATCTACAACATTCAACTTTGTGTCAGAATGTGACTCTCAATCCGAGATTTGTGTCTAAATGTGACACCCGATCCAATTTATGTGTCAAAATATAACACCCTATCCCAGCATACAAACAACCATAATTTCATTCAATATTTAACATTATGTCACCAAGAACAGGTTCGGCACACAAAAGACCAACAAGTGAGTATTTCACATATATTCTAGCTTGTTTCCTTATTCATATACATATATGCATATAATATAGCAATTTAACAAGTATATGAGACACGTATAGGAAATAAAACTATCACTTATCTCGAATTCAAGCATCAACAATTCTAAGATGCAAGAGCTTTCCCTTTTCGATTTCTTTCTACTACCTCTTGGTCTAAAAACAAGTCACATATATACAAGGATCAATAAAATAGCCTAATTCACAAGAATTAAAACATAATTCCCTCTTAGGCCAAAACCATGATCCCAACCACATCCTAAGGCTATTTTCCATCATTAGTTTCTATTCAGACCCTCCCCAATGATTACGAACCATAGTTTCTAGGTTCTAGTAATCAAAAGACTAGTTTAGGGAGTAAAATCCTTAATTTAAGTGTGAAATTCCATGAAAAATTGATGAAAATCGCCCTAGGTTGCTTTCGGTTTTTTAGAAACTATTTTTGCATAATTGGACCTTTTCTAGGGGTTTTTCCAACTTAAGCCACGATTGTTCCGCTCTAGCAGGTTGCACAAAAATAGTGAGCTTGGAGTTTATGCTCCAAGCCCCCATTTCACAACACACCCCCTTCCAAAGATGTATTGAAAAATACTGTCATGACCCAACCCCATAAGTCGCGACTGGGGTCCGATCTGGATCCCCCTTATGCGTATCTATCAGCTATACTTAAGTTGAGCCGTGTGCGATGTGATACTATACACAAAAACTCCAATGGGTTAAAAACTTTTTTCATCTAGCTGTAGCCTCTTTCACCTGTATCATAAAATGAAAGGGCACACAAACTGATAAGGCTGCCATAACACAAAAATATTTACAGTATGCCATATGAGCGCAACTGAAACAAACTTACAATCAACCCACATACACATGTCTACAGACCTCTAAGAGTAATAATTGTATTATTTGGTGAGACAGGGCCCCCACCATACCCCCGAATAAATAAATATGTACATCAAATGACCAGTATCAAAAGTTAGGCTCAGCATAGTTGAGAGGAAATCCTAAGCTGACAAATCTCCAAAATGAACATTTGTACCTGCGAGCATGAAACACAACTCCTCGGGGAATGGGGGTCAGTACGATATATGTACTGAGTATATAAAGCATAACATATCATAACTAAAACAACAACTGAAATAGGGATGCAGGAAACATGCATAACAGTTAATAGATTATTGTACCTGCAGCTTAGGACATGCAGTCATATACCTTATCATACCCTGTACCCGACCCTCTAGTGAACTCGGTATCATAATCGTTTCATTATAATCGTGTGTCGTCCAATCATCATGTATATTATTTCATCAGGTCATTGTATATGACATCATATCATCGTATATGGCATAATCTCATATTTCATCATAATATACCCGGTCCACTGTGGGATTCGAGGTCACAAATGTATTCCTATATTTTCATATGCATGCCTATATAAAGTATCCGGCCCATCATGGGACTCGGTGTCAGAAATGTTTTATAAGGTCATCATATGCATATATGTGTCATACCTGGCCCTCTGTGAGGGACTCGGTCAATAATCGTACTATCATAATAGCCATACCATTATATGTCATACTCGGCCCTTTATGGAACTCGATTGTACCCGGCCCTTTATGGGACTCGGTGAATGCTCATATCATCATATATCGTACCTATCCCTTTATAGAACTCGGTCATACCCGGCCCTTTATAGGACTTGGTCATATCCGGCCTTTTATGGGACTCGGTGAATAATCATGTCATCATATATCATACTCGTCCCTTTATGGGACTCGGTCATACCCGACCCTTCATGGGACTCGATGAAAGATGTATTAACAGTATGCACAAGTAGAACAATCGTCATGAACTATCATTTGAGGGTCAAAATGATCATCATCCCAAGTATCCTCTAAATGCCATTAGGGCCATATTAAACGGAGTCTCAGGAATCATGGACTTGTATTAATACACTGCTAAACGGCTTATAAAATCAGAGACACTTGTCATTATATATTTCTTAGGAACAGGAGCTCATACATTCAATTACTATTTCACATATAGAAGGCTCGAAGGTGATAACTCAACTACCTTAAGAGCCTTAGCATTTAGATGTGAACACAAGTCACGTGTTATACTCGGAACTTACAATTGGAACTACCTCCACACTCATATCATATCTCATTTCATTTATATTTAAGATATCCCAAAATAAAGGATCAATGGGCTCTACATATATTGCCATTTATCATATCGAAGCCTTAAAAAGGCAATAGCTCAACTATTACAGAAGTTTTACCATCACGAATTGGATACGAATTATGAACTCTACTCGGAGCTTTACGAATGGAATTATCCCCATATTTCATATACAAACCATTCATAACTTATATTTAAGACATGCCAAAAGAGAGAAGAATAGCTTTACGTACTTATGCCAAAAATATGCCAAGAGAAAGAAGGTAGCTTCACATACCTCTTATCGATTGCTTTTAACTTGGCTTGTCGCGTCGTCCTCTAACCTATTTAACAAGAAGGTAACACTAATATTAATAACCTTTAACTTTCTAGATTCTAAATCCAAAACCAAGCACCCACAGGAATCAATTCCTTATCTGCCTTGCTCGACTGGTCTCGACTAGTCTTTTAGTTAGTTAAGGAGTTAGTGGAAATCGGGAAGCATCTCCTCTATAACTTCCCCTATCCAAACTTTCAATTTAATCCCCAAACCTTAGGATCCAAACAACAACAATAATCAGTAGCTCATATGCAATTAAAATATGGCAACATTATGCAATACAAGCTTCCAACAACTCGCTTAAAATTATGAGACCAAAATAGGATTTTTAGTCGCTATTTCATAAAATCTTTAACCGTACGGAATGAAAGGTTGTGTGGCTGAAACCAGTAGATACCACACACCTTTTGGAACGTGTTCCATCCCTGCAATATACAATAAAAGCATCTGCAAGCCCAGCACAACAACCACAACACCCTACTCGAAATTCGATTTAACTATGACAGGCTTAGTTTAGTTCATTTCCAACATCAAGAATCCTTGTGTAACTTTTATAGTTCCATCCATGTATAAGATATGTAATACACTCCATAACTACACCATAAACTTCAAATTGAAAGGAAAACCCTTACCTTACCCGAAGTTGGCCAAAGCTTGCCAAAATTCGCCTCGGAAATTCTTCCAACGCGGCTGAAACATCGTGGCTGCTTGTCACCCTTTTGATGCTGCTCCAAAAAGAAAATTTAAATTATTAACACCTTCATATCATGTCCAAAACCTTACCAAAATGTGGTAGAAGAGAACCAAGCCATACCTTGCTAAAACTTGCTAAAACTTGTCTCGGAAGTTCTCGTAACACGCTGAAAATTAACGGACTGTTTGTATCTCTTCCTTGCTGCCCCAAAATAAGATTTTACTCTATTAAACACTATCATGTAGCCTTGGGATACCTTGAATAATTAGTTCATGGAATAAAATCGTAGGGCTTACCTTGCTTGACCAAATCAGTAGCTCTCTCTCCGTGTTCTCTAAGTTTTTCTCTAATTTTTCTAAGTGTAAAGATGCTGAAAATAAGACCCTTAGTCATAAGATGAATAATATATAACCTTCCTTAGAGGGTGACATGTGGAAGCCCCTAAGCGTGACACGTGTCAAGCCTTTAGGCAGCCACGTCATCTCATGTAACAACCCCAAGACGCCACGTGGCAGGTGGGGGTCCACCCCAAGCAGGTGAGTCACCTACTTGGTGCAAGTAGGTGCGTCACCTACTTGTCACCTGCTTGCTTTATTTTTGTGGGTTCGTAATCTCATCTTACTTTAACAGCCTATATATTTCTTGCTACTTAAGCTCGACATGTACTCAAGTAGCTTAATTATATAAGACGTCCAAGTCGGTGGCGTATGTGAGTAAGTCAAGTCCTATGAACCATTACTTGGCCTCCAACTCCTTCTGAATTCTTATAATCCTATTTCCAATCTTCCCTATTATTGGGGTATCTCATTTTCCCCTCCTTAGAGTTGTTTGATAGCGTTATAGATTATCCGACTCACATGATGACTTCTAAAAAACTTAAGAGTCTACCCAGAAACTTAAGAAGCTTAAGAAGAGTTCCAAGGTACCAAAGTACGGGGTGTAACAAATACCCTTTACGCCAAGTCTAATTTCGGAAGTTTTACTCACCCGAATACGATTCCACAAAGCCGTAAATGCTCCGTATCGTCATGGATATCAATTTAGCCAATCAAATTAGATATTTGATCCTCCACCATTCATAGAATCACACTAGACATCACCTGACTTAGAATTCATCCAAGTCTGGCCTAGGTTAAATTTTTTCGAATACTACCGAAAGCTTTCTGGCCCAAAATGCTTTCCCATTAGCCTATCTATAACTACTGGGATTGGTCATTACACTAAAATGGTTACATATAAATAGGTACGGAGGGAGTAACATAAAGTTCACATAATAGCACTACACTTAAAGAAAATTGTGACTATAGGTTAATAATTGCCAAATATATTTTTTTAGAAGCAATTATTAATGACAATTACATTTTAACACTATTTGTAGATGCCGCTAAAGTCTATAAAGATATTGAATCTAATGACACTTAAATAATTCTAATAAAGACTTCTACCCTCTTTGTTATGATGCATATTTATTATCGGTAAAAATTAATTGTCGATATGATAAAGACTTTGCATGCACGGGGTTCTGAACTAATCTCGAGAAACTAAGCAGAGTCCGTCGGGACTTAGCTAACCTTTTTGGTGCCTCATGCTGGTGCAACCTGTTTATAGATCCCCTTCTCTTTAGCGGCTAGGACTCCGCTTTAGCGGGTTAGCCCAAAAGAGGCCAGCGCTTTAGCGGACCTCGCCTTACCTCAGCGCTTTCCCCTTTAACGGTTAGGGGATTGCTTAAGCGATGGCTGGCCTACTTGGCCATATGCTTTAATAGACAGGCGCTGTGTTTGAGAGTGCCTCTTAAGCGGCATTAGTGACCGTTTTTGCAGCACTAGTGACCATTTTTGCGGCACCTGCAAATTATTAGGCCCGTTTTGTGTTTTTTTCTTCATTGTTTAGAGTTCAACCTAGGGTTTTTTAAGCTCGATTCTCTAAGGGAATTGGTGTTTCTTATTGGGTTTTGTTAAAGTATTATGTGAAGACTCTCTATAAGATGTTGTAGGTTCATTTCGAAGGTTAGTTCTTGCTCCATAGACCTATTTTTGACCTTTAATGGCGATTTTCTTGCCCTTATCTTGCATGTTTTGGTTTCAGCTGATTTCTTCCCTTGTGAGCCTCGAAGGGACATAAGATCAATGTATTATTTATGACCTTTTTTGACAGAGTCAATTTTAGAATTTTGGCACGATTCCACAATTTCGTTTTAGACTTGATTTTTGGTCTGTCTTCAATTATTGTGTCTTTTTGTATCAAACTATCTGTATTAACATTATGGTTATATTTTTTATAGCATGTAGATGTTTAGAAGCCATTTGGAAGAGTAAAGCTCTGAAATTGTGATTTTAGATCTCACACGGTCTGCGTTAAGGTAGGCTATAGCTTCTCAGTCTTTAGATTGAGCTCGATAATATGAATTCATGTTGATTAGTTGAAATCTGGGATGCTTTTGAAGTTTATCATACCTTTTTTATTTAGAAATCATGTCTAGGCCATATTTTCTCATTTTTGGAAGGATTAACATGTTTTATTCCTTTTTTGTGATCATCCTTACCTTGTGACCTTTGTTTATGCTTGTTTGTGATCATTTGGAAGCTTGTTATTGAACTTAGCCTAGGTGTAGGCTAGTGTTGGTTTAGACCTATGTTTTCGAGCTGATAGGCCTTAGAGATTCTCTGACGTCGCTTCGAATTGCTTAGCTCCCTGTAGACATACATAGCAGACTTAGGTATAATAGTTGAGCCTTAGCTAGGTTGTAACTTAGCTCTTTTGACCTATTATCCCTAATTCCCTCGATGCTTGGGCTTAGTGTATGTTTGGTCTGATTTCGATTATCGGTTGGCTTATAGAAATTGGATGCAATTCGAGCTTGGAGTGATTTGTTAATGGCATTCGACATAGTATTTCTCCCTGGCTGCTCGTATTATCCCAAATTCAAGTCCTGGTCACTTGGTCTCTTAGCCACGATTCGAGGACTCCGCCTATCTCTTAGCCATAGTTCGGGGCTTGGCCCATCTTTTCTGCCATGGTTTGAGGCCCATCATATCTCTATAGCCACGGTTCGAGTCCCTGATACATTGTTTTTAGCCTCAGTTCAAATCTGGGTATCACCCTTATTCATTGGGTTCGAGCCCTAATATGGTGATTTTATTTGGGTTTTTTGGGATGTATTAGCAATGGTTCAAGTCCGTGGATAGATTTTCAGTACGAAATATCCTAATATTTCATAGTAATATCCATAGTTCTTATGTGTACTCTTCGGCCTTATAGGGTCGGGTTCGCTTGAGTTTCATGTAAACTTGCCCACAAATGTACCTGCTGGGCTTATGGGAGTCCAACAAGGTTATAGTTAGTTATTAGCTTACATTCCCGTTGTTTTCTAGACTCGTATGCATTCCTTATAAGAATTTCGTTCTATGACCCAGTAGGTTACATTCCTATTTTTCATTATTGTCTTTATTTTTCAAGCTCAATCGGCCTGTGATGCTTACTGGGTACCTGTTTTTTGGTACTCATACTACACTCTGCATATATTTTCATGATGCAAGTCTGAGCACCAATTACTAGTAGATGATTTCAAGACGGTTGCAGGAGGATTTAGAGACAAAGGTGAGCTTATGACATTCTGGATCATACTTGTTTCCTTCTATTTAGTTTTTGACTAGTCTTCAGCTTTTGAGACAAGTCTGTATATTTTGATCCACTTTTGAGACTTGTACTCTTTTGTGTACATATCACTACCATGTTTTGGGAATGGATCTCGTTTTGTATTGTATATACTTGCTCATTTTTCCTTCTTCCGTTGTGTTCTCTAAATTATATTTGTTAATTGTTGTTTCAACCAAATATGCGTGTTACTTGTCGTTTTGGAATATGAATTGACTTACCTACTGGTGGATTATGGTAGATGGCTCAAGAAATCGAATTGTGACAGATACTAGATACATGTATCTTTAATACCAAATATATTTTGAAATATAGGCACATAGGAAGAGAGGCGCGCGAGCGAGCAAGAGAGGAGAGAGGAGAGAGGCGAGAGGCGAGAGGCGAGAGGGGAGAGAGAAGAGAGAGAGAGAGAGAGAGAGAGTTAGTATATATCATATACATGCGAATCACGCTTGGATACAGTACATCTGGAAAAAATTACTCTTAATTTGACCCGCATGTATACGAGATACATGTATCTAAACGAAGAAAAAATGTCACAAAAGGTAATTTCCTACATATGTGAGTGCACGTAATTAAGACCTAAACTAGTGGGGCTTGCTCCCAAAAAAGCGGCCCATCCTATCATTCACATGTCGGGGTTCGTTCATTTTGAATTTTACACACTTCTTAAATTTAGTAATTAATATAAGTTTTTTTACCACAATATTCATAGTAATTGGTATAACTCCTTTTGCCTGATAATTCTAATTCCAGTTAAAAGTTGGATTTTTTGTCCAATATTAATCTTGGTTCATATCCTGTTGGATACGAAGTTGCTTTTGTTGGAGAGCGCTTTGTGAAATTTCTTAACGCGCATTCAAATTTAATCGAACACAATAAGAATATCAAACATTGATTGAGAAACAAAAAGTAACTCCTGAAAATTTCTATTTCGTTTATTTTAATTAGTATTTTTAGTATTATTATTAATTCATTCTACTTTTTGTGGGAAGAAAATTAAGAACTGTGCAGTCAGCGTCCGAAATAATGGCTAAAGTAATAAACAGCCTAAAAAGAAAAAAGAAAAAGAAATGAACTTAATTGAAACTTTGGTATATTTATTAGGATCGTTTGATTTATGATATAAGATAAATATTTTAGTCTTAAATTTATATATTATTTGGTTAATAATATAAATTGATTTCAACTTAATGCAATATAAATTAGTCCAACTTATTTAATCCAAGTTAATATTATTTTATTTCATCTTTCAACATAGTTTTTCCACTCCTTTTTTACCAAATCAATTCATTGAAAAACACATGATGAACACGACACAGATTCTCACTATAATAGTAAAAAGCTTTTTAATTTTCCGTTTTAAAGCATTAATCTTTTTTTCCCTTACCAATTCAATCAAATAACTGTCTTATTATTTATTTATTTTTTTGATAAAAGTATGTTTTACATGTTTGCGTTTGTAACGATTCATTAGGTAGTTTTGAGTATTATGAATTTTTAGTTCATAAAAGACTTATTCCGTAAATTTTTAATTGGGTATTTTGGACTTTTCGATAATTACGATTATTTAGTTGAGGGGAAAATTTAGATAACTTATGTAATTAGTGGGTTAAAGTGTTAATTTAATTAATACTTTATACCAATTATTAAAGGAAAACGATAGGGTTTATAAATTTTTATACATAATTAGTTTGAAAAAAAAAAGAATAGCGACGACGAACGCAGAACGCAGAACCTGAGAAAAAAAATACAGAGGAAGAAAGAAAAGAAAGGGGAAAAGAAAAATAAAGGAGAAGAGAAAAATAAGAATTTTCATTCCAAAGAGTCAAGGTAATTATTCTCATCCTTTCCATTAAATTTTTATGTGATTATAATCATATTTTTAGGGTATATTGGTGGAGAAATAACGCTGAAATAAGAAAATATAACCTTAGGATTCTTCACATAAAATCTTGATTTGGGGGTCGAATAACGATCCGTTTTAGTTGAAATTTGATATGTGAGTTTATTTTATCATGAGTGAACATAATCGGAATTTTTTTTTCAGATTTGACTTCAATGACTTGGAATGACTTATTGACCCAATTTTTGATCCAAAAATAAATATAGCTATATGGGTGTCATTGGATTCGTATTCTTATGAAGATTATGTATTTGAACAGATTTTGATCATTCGGAAGTGTTACGAAAGGCTCAAGTTTTAAAGTGATTATTTAATTTAATTGAGGTTTAACCCTAGTTTTAAAATTCAGAAAATATGAAAGTTGACATGTTAAGTGACATCAAGATTAGGAATGTGTTTATAGAATTGAGTGAGTTATTGGGTCTAGGTTAAACATATATATAATATTGGTGTTTACGGATTAATTTACTTATAAATATTATATATTTGATAGATTGAAATTGGTCTGAGGCATTGAAGAAAGGAAAGACATTGGTGGATTAACTTGCTTTACTTCGATTCTTCGGTTGAGGTAGGTTATGATTTTTATTATATTTCATAGACAGACTCTTAATAGTGATTGATATTCATTGAGTAATGTGTGAAGTTTACTACGCATTTAATTGTTGTGGCTTGGATGGTTGATATGTTGTTGTGATTGGTCTGAATACCGAGGCCATGAAATCCATAATCTTGAACTTGCCCTATCAAAAATGGTGCCTTGAATATAGAAGGCTTGATGAAATATTATTAATGAAGTGGAATGTAATAATAAAGAATGATAAAGTAATTTTATCTGGATCGGGTGTCACATTCTGACACGGAATATTTGAATCGGGTGTCATATTCCGACACGGTATACTTGGATCGGGTGTCACGTTCCGACACGATAATATTAAGGAAAAACAACTTTAAATGACTTAATGCTACCCAATCTCCAATAACTCATTTCCCAAGAGAGCGTGATGTGGAGGCTTGAGTCCTCATGTGTGATCTTGATATTGTTGACTAATTATGTAATTGTTCATTGGTTTCCACCTGTTAAGTGTTGTTGTTGATTTTCCACTATTACTTTATGCATATTGATTTCAATTTTGAGTCGGCCGATGATACCTACTCAGTACATGTTGTCCTATACTGACCCCTACTTGTATCTTTTTTTGTTTTATTTTGTGGAGTGCAGCAGGTGTTCCACCGACTTCGACTCGACCTCAGTTCTAGTTAGCTTCCAGTTCATCGGATTGTAGGGTGAGATATTCTTCTAGCTGGCGATGGAATCTCTTGTCATGGCATGGTGTCCTTAGTTTTCGGACACGTTATGTTAATTATTTATTTGGTGTTTGATAATTCGAGATTTAATTTTAGAATTTAAATTAAGATGTGATGACTTTCAGGTTTTGTAAAAAACGTATTATTTGAGCTTCCGCATTATTGTCATATTTATTAGTTGTGGTTTGTATCGTTGATTCTCCCACCTAAAATATTAAATGTGGGTGCCACTCATGACCCATTTTGAATCGTGACAGCTTTCTATAGGAAAATTCAACGAAATGACAAAACTGCTACATATAATTGGGTGTAGATTGAATAAATTTACATTTAATGTGTCAATAATATCCTATCCTTTAAAATGTCAACCACTAATATATTAGGTAGTTGATAATTAGAGGACCCTTCATCCTTCTCAAGATGAGATATTATGAGTGAATGGGAATTTAATCAACCAATAAGCTACCCTTCATCCTAATATTTTCATACAGAAAATTAAGAAGTTTGTCGCTATTTTAGCGAGTTAGTTCAGTGAAAAAAATTTAGTTTGTTAGATAATTTTTTTTTATTTGAATTTAAAAATAATCATACATTTGAATTGAAAAAAGTACCATGTGTCAGTACTGCAAAAAAAAGTATTTTATCATTAAAATTAAAATATAATTAATATTCATCAATTAAATAAATTGATTTTAAAATTCGAATTGAAAAATAAAAAAACCGAACAATTAAAAACTGAAAGATAAGAACCCAAAGTAATATTATCATAATTATCTAGAAGATAAATATTTTGAAACATAACCATCACCCATAAAACAGAGTAACCATATCATAATTTAAAATTTTCATGGCCATTTCAGACTCTTTCAACATTTATTGGGGAAGAAGAGAAGGATTTTGACGAAGGAGTAGTGAACATTAACGAAGAGGAAGAACAGTGCACAACCATTTCGGCTTTCACCTCGCAGTCGCAATGGTAACACCCTCCAAGTACATAAGGGAAAAAAGTAGTATATATTGAAACGACGAATTCGATAAATACGAGATTTATTCATAAATTGGTTCAAATATAATATATTTATCAAGAAGTTTTCATGCGAGCTATTTTTAACTTTTAGTGATGATTAAGAAGAATGGATAACTGCATAAGAAAAAAGTAGGAGAGAAGAACTATGACAACCAATAAGAATTGTAAGGAGTGTGTACGATCAATTTTATGAGGCAGTTTGGCAAATTCCTTGGTAAGTAATTTGACTTTGTTTACTCACTTAGAAATTGAAATTTGTTTGAATTATACATGCATTTAGATCTATATTATTTTTAATAATATATTTTCAAATTTGAATTCTACTTATCTTTACAAAAATCAATACCTTTGCAAAATGCTCCTGCTAAAAATGTCCAATATGCTGGTAAGATTTGGAGTTTTCAAGTGGAATATGGTAACTAATACTGCTAAGGATGTCCAATATGCTGGCAAAAATGCTCCATATAGCTTTTACTATCCAAAGGTAAAGGAATTAAATTTTCTTATCATCAAGATGGCACAGAAGAAGATGAATGCTCAATTTGCCACCACGACTTCAATATAATTCATAAATAGCATATAAATCCTCACAATCTATCTAAAGCGAATTTTGTTTCATAAATAAGCAATTCATGTCAAACAATATTACCCCTTTGAATATTTTTTTGTTAAATTTAAACAGCGAAGCAATTTCCAGTAATATAATAAAAATATTAAAATATATTAGATTTCAATAAGTATAGTTTTTTTTATTATATTAAAAGAAGAGTGCTTTTAATTATGATCTGAAAAATCAAACTCTACGGATAAACTTACTTAATTGAAATTTTAACAGATATTATATTAAAAACATATAATTCAAATCCATATGTAGATGATATTAATAATTAAAACTAAAATTCAATATATCATATTGAAAATAAAATAAAACAAAATATTATTGTTGATCCTCAGAATTGTTCTATACAAAAAATTCTGAAAAACAATATTCTTCTTCTTCTTTTCTACACTTCCTAAAATTCGTGTGTTATACCGCCTTCGAGTGGTTCGCAGTCACCATAATTTGTTGTACCGTTATTCTAGCGAGTAAATCATTTTATCCTGGGAGGAAAGATTCCAAAACCTCGGGTACGTTGAGGGAATAATTTTCTTAAAGAAACACTATGCATTCAGTGGGCTCGATTTTTGTTCTTACATAATTTTTTCTGACACTGTTCTTATATTCAGTTTCTATCTTTTATTTTCAGAAACTATTATTACTGTTTTAATATTTTACAATATAGTTTACTAACAATCTTAAGAAAATTAATGTTATTCTTGTTTCTCTGATTAAACTATATTCTGTTTTGGAGACTAAAACATGTGTGGTTTTCTACTCCGTATGAAATTTGGTATTTTGACTTGAAAAATATAATAACTTCGTTGGAATATTAAAGTTCATACTTGTACAACAACTTGAAGAATATAAAAACTTCATCGTTGTTGTTGTAAAAAGTCTGATATTTTAAAATATTAAGACAGTTTGTTTATTTTGATAGTGAAAAGAAATGGCAAGTACTTCTACGACTGTTTCTGCAATAAGCCGCACTGCTGTGCCACCAGCAGAAAAATCAAGGAAATTTTATGGAGCAAACTTCAAAGGATGACAACAAAGGGTGTTATTTTGGCTTACCACTTTTGGTATGCATAAGTTCACCAACGAAGACCCTTCTATGCCTGCTGCTGATATGCCGGCTAATGAAAAATTTATGATTACTGAGGCATGGACACAGATGGATTTTCTATGCAAGGGCTACATCTTAAGTGCTTTGGATGATGATTTATACAATGTCTACAGTGCTGTGAAAACTTCTAAAGAATTGTTTGATGCACTTGAGAAGAAGTATAAGACTGAATACGCATCCTTGAAAAAATTTATAGTTGCTAAATTTCTAGACTATAAAATGATAGATAATAGAACCGTTGGAACCCAAGTTCAAGAACTACAACTTATTTTTCATGACCTTATTGCTGAAGGTATGGTAGTTAATGGAGCATTTCAAGTGGCTGCAATGATAGAAAAGTTGCATCCTTCTTGAAGAGATTTCAAAAATATCTAAAGCATAAGCGCAAGAAAATAAAGTTGGAAGATCTTGTGATTCATCTCAAGATTGAGGAAAATAACAAAACAGCCAAAAAAAAGTCGCGTTAAAATTCAACGATTATGGGAGCGAACATCGTTGAAGATGCTGCTCCAAAGAATAAGAAAAGGAAGAAATCTTTTGAAAAGAATAAGGAGCAGAACAAGAAAAAATTCAAGGGCAATTGTTATAATTCTGGAAAAGCTGTACACAAAGCCCCAGATTGTCGTCTCCCAAAAAGGGACAAGGAAAAGGGACAAACCAATATGGTGGAGAATAAAGAAGGCATGGATGATCTATGTGCAATGCTATCGGAATGCAACCTGGTAGAAAATCCCAAAGAATGGTGGCTTGATTCAGGAGCTACGTCACATGTTTGTGCAGTCCGAGAAGCCTTCACTACTTATTCCCCTGCTGCTCCTGTTGCGACTATCTATATGAAAAATTCTGCAACGGCTAAGATTGAAGGATATGGTAGAATATTTCTAAAAATGACATCCGGCAAAGTGGTGACGCTGAACAAAGTTTATCATGTTCTAGAAATGCAAAAAAACTTGGTTTCTGCTGGTTTTCTTATCAAGAATAGATTCAACTGTGTTCTAGTTTCAGACAAAGTAAGTAAAAATGAAATGTATTTAGGAAAAGGCTACCTCACTGAGTGTCTTTTCTAACTAAATGTAATGGTTGTTGATGATAATAAAGTTCAAGCTTCTTCTTACTTACTTGAGTCAAATAATTTATGGCATTCACGTTTAGGACATGTCAATCATAAAACCTTGTAAAAATTGATTAACTTAAATGTATTGCCTAACTTTGATTACAATAAATCAAAATATCAAGTATGTGTTGAATTTAAGTATGCTAAGCATTCTTATAAATCTATTGAAAGGAATTCCAGTCCCTTAGAATTGATTCACACAGACATTTGTGATATGAAGTCAACACCAACTCGTGGTGAGAAAAAGTATTTTATAACTTTTATTGACGATTGCACTCGATATTGTTATACATATTTGCTTAATCGTAAGGATGAAGCAATTGATGCATTTAAGCAATACAAAAATGAAGTGAAAAATCAATTGAACAAAAAGATAAAAATAATTAGAAGTGATAGGGATGGAGAATACGAATCTTCTTTTGCAGAGATATGTTTAGAATATGAAATTATTCATCAAACTACTTTCCCCTACACACCATAATTAAATAGAATTGCGGAAAGGAAAACCCAACATTAAAAGAAATGATGAATGTTTTATTAATAAGTTCCGGTCTACCATAGAATTTGTGGGGGGAAGCTATCCTTACAGCTAATCGAATACTCAACAGGGTGCCCCACCACAAAACACAATATATTCCATATGAACTATGGAAAGGAAAAAAACGCAACTTGAAATATTTCAAAGTGTGGGGGTGTTTAGCAAATTCCAAGTTCCTTTGCCCCAAAGGGTAAAAATTGGACCAAAAATCATGAATTGTGTTTTTATTGTCTATGTTACAAGCAACAAAGCTTGTCGATTTTTGGTTCACAAATTGGACAATCCCAAAATTCATGTTAATATGGTAATTGAATCAGATAATGTTGAATTCTTTGAAAACATTTATCCGTTTAAAACATAATGTGAGTCCTCAAGTGAAAGATCTAAACGACCGCGAGAAGAACCAAAGGAAAGTAAACCAATCGAAAAGGATCCAAGGCATAGCAAATGTCAAAGGATATCTACTTCCTTTGGATCAGATTTTGTGACATTCTTGCTTGAAAATGAGCCTCAAACATTTAAAGCTGCAATGTCTTCTTATGATTCAACATTTTGGAAAGAAGCAATCCATAGTGAGATTCAATCAATTTTGAACAACCATACATGGGAATTGATTGATCTTCCTTCCGGAAATAAACCTTTAGGATCAAAATGGATTTTTAAAAGAAAAATAAAATCTAATGGCACTATTGAAAAATATAAGGCAAGACTTGTGGTCAAATGATATAGAAAGAAAGAAGGTCTTGATTACTTTGACACATATACGCCAGTGACAAGGATAACATTCATTCGGGTGTTAGTGGCCCTAGCAGTTGTATATGGTCTTGAAATTCATCAAATGGATGTCAAGACGGCTTTCTTAAATGGAGAATTGGAGGAAGAAATTTACATGGAACAATCTGAGGATTTCGTAGTTCCTGGTAAAGAAAGGAAAATGTGCAAACTTGTTAAGTCACTTTATGGACTTAAACATGAACCTAAACAATGGCATGCGAAATTTGACCAAACAATATTGACAAGTAGATTTAAGATTAATGAATGTGACAAATGTATTTACATTAAAAATACTCCAAATCATGAAATCATTATTTGTTTATATGTTGATGATCAGGGGCGGAACCAAGGCAAGTTCAGGGGGTTCATCCGAACCCCTTCGTTAAAAAATTATACTGTATATATAAGATAAATTTTTTAATTTATGTGTATATATTTAACATTGAATCCCCTGAGCATAAGCCAAAGGACTAGCTCAGTGGCAAATGGGGTTCAATATTTTGCCTTAGCTTGTCTCAGCTCGCGGGTTCGAATCCGAATAAGCATATATTTTTTTTGATTAGCGTATTTAATTTTTTTTTGAACCCCCTTCATAAAATTCCTGGGTCCACCACTGTTGATGACATATTGATAATGAGTAGAGATATTGCCGAGGAAAATGCTACGAAGTGTATGCTTGCTAGCAAATTTGACATGAAAGACTTAGGGGTTGCTGATTTGATCTTAGGAATTAGGATCCATAAAACTATACAAGGTCTAGCATTATCACAGTCATATTATATTGAAAAAATACTTTATAAGTTCAAGTATTTAAATTTTAATATTGCAAAGACTCTAATTGATGTAAGCTTTGCACTTCAAAAGAATGAAGGTGAAAGTGACTTACCATTGGACTATGCACGAGTTTTGGAAAGTTTGATGTATATTATGAATTATACACGACCAGATATATCATGTGCTATTAGCAAGCTGAGTCGATTTATGAATAATATTAATCAAACTCATTGGATGGCAATGAAACGAGTATTGGGGTATTTGAAACATACCCAAAATAATGCTTTGCATTATAATAAATATTTCACAGTAATTGAAGGATATAGTGATGCAAACTGGATTACCGAATCATCTGAATTTAAAACCACGAGTGGATATGTTTTTACCGTTGGTGGAGGAGCAGTGTCTTGGAAATCAACAAAACAAACATGCATCGCCCGCTCTACAATAGAATCTGAATTTATAGCTTTAGACAAGGCTGGTGAAGAAGCTAAATGGCTCCGAAATTTCTTTGAAGATATTCCATTTTGGCCCAAACCTTTGGCACCTATATGTATACATTGTGATAGCCAAGCGGCAATAGGTAGGCAAAAAGCGTTGTGTATAACGAAAAATTGCATCACATTCGATGGCGACATAATACTGTTCGACAACTACTCTTTAGTAGTGTTATCACTATTGATTACGTAAAGTCAAGAGATGACGTATCGAATCCACTAACAAAAGGCCTATCTAGAAAGGTTGTTAAAAGATCATTGAAGGGATTGGGGTTAAGGCCTAGGACAAGTCATCATGGCGGTAACTCTACCTAGTAGACTAGAGATCCCAAGAACTAGGTTCAAAGAGATCAAACAAAGTTATGAATGGCGGTTCAACAATGTCAAATAACTCAACCCATTCAAATGATGATGACAATGTTGAGAAATAAGGATAAAACCTTAAGGTTTTTTAATGAGTTAATAAAGCATTAAAGTTTTTTAATGATTATCTAAGTCTGGCAGAAAATGACTAGATAGTGTGTCTATAGGACTACACGTTTCAAAATCACCTATGTGAGTGTGAAGTATAAGCCGCTTCAAGGGGAATGACGGTAAAAGCCCATTCTCTATGCATTCACGAAACCAAATGGTGTTCATGGTTGAAACGAACACAACCGTGAGAACCATAGATGGTTGAGGGTTAATTGTGTGACTTATGTTGTCTAGTTATACAATAAAGTTCAACGGTTCAAAGGCATCGCATCTACCGATTGATCGAGTATATCCTATATAAGTTCACTATAGAAAGTTCAAAGGGAAACCTACTTATCCAGAAGCAATTAATCTTCATTTGTATATCACACATTTATCCGTGCATTTCTTTATATTATAGCCATTCCCCATTCATGTGGGAAATTGTTGGATTTAATTGATAGGCTGAATGGGAAATGGAGGAAAAAGAAGTGGAGGAAAAAATGAGTTGTTCCCTCTTGCTTTATAAAATAAGCATTTGTCCCACATAGGTGGTGGAAAGAAAAAGTCTCATACTTAAAAATAGAAGCACTCCTTCATGTTGCTAAAGGGTCAAGAAGAGGGTCTCCCCTCACGCCATCATCGTCACTCACTCGGCTTGGTTTCGGCTACGGCTACGGCTAGGGCTACGGTTTGGATTTGGATTTGATCAAATGATCTGATTGATTGATAATCTTTTTGGACCAAATTTACTTTAATTTTTTAATTAATTATTATTAATTAATTTAAAAAAATCCATACCCGTGATCCGACTCATTTCTTTCTTTTCCAGATTAATTTAAAATATTTTCCAATCGATTTTTCCAACGGAATTTTCTGAAAGGTTGCAACCTTTTCTGAAAAGTTGCAAACCTTTTCCCAACAGACAGAATTTTTCAGAAAGGTTGCAAACAGGCTATATATTACTGTTGATCCTCAGAATTGTTCCATACGAAAATTTCTGAAAAACAATATTCTTCTTCTTCTTCTTCTCTGCACTTCCTAAAACTCGTGTGTTATATTGCCTTCGAGTGGTTTGCAGTCACCATAATTTGTCGTGCTGTTATTCTGGTGAGTAAATCATTCTATCCTGGGAGGAAAGATTCAAAAACCTCGGATACGTTGAGGGGAATAATTTCCTTAAAGAAACACTATGCATTTAGTGGGCTCGGTTTTTATTCTTACATAATTTTTTCTGACATTGTTCTTATATTTAGTTTCTGTCTTTTATTTTCAGAAACTATTATTACTGTTTTAATATTTTACATTACAGTTCACTAACAAGTAGTTCAAAAATATTATTTTGATTATAGGCAAATTACTAAATTAAAAGTTTAGTAAATAATAATATAGCAAACAAATTTGCAGAAAAGGACGACAGGAAAGGTGTGAGGGTACTTATAATTTTGAATTATTTATAAAATAAATAAATTAAATAATCAAATAATGTTAAAAATTATTGCTAACAATAGATAATGAACCGTGCTTATATATTTGATTTATTTTTCATTAAGTATTAACTATTATAAATGGTTATGATGTTAAATATACTAACATGTAAATCTTATAATATCATTTTACAAAAAAATAAAATTTGAAATTGTTTAACAAACCTATACGTTTATGATTACAGTTGAAATCCGCATCGCACGAATACGTATACTAGTATTATATAATATAAATTTCTCACTGATTTATAATACGAACAACTAAGGTAAAATAAAATAATATTAAATTGGATGACATAAGTTGAAGTATCAATGATAATTTGTATTTTATTTAAGTTATAATAAATTTATATTTTTAAGGAAAAATGCCTAATTACACAAACATTCATGTCATATTTACTAATTCTCTCTATAGTTTGAAATAATTACATATTGTCTCACTAGATAATTAATAATTTCATATCAGATTTTTAATCAAATACACCTAATACATGTATTTTTGCTATCAGATGCGCTCTACAAAAAGAGTGAGGCGAACGACAGAGGGAGAGAGGCAAGTGAGAGAGTTAGTATATCCCAGATACATATGAATCACACTACATACATGTATCTAGGACACCATGTATATTATATTCTAGATACATTCTGAAATACAAATACAAGGAGAAAAAGGTGAGTGACAGAGTCACTGTATCTCACATACATGCAAATCCACTTGACTATAGTGTATCTGAAATAAATTATACCTTATTTAAACTCCATGTATCCGAGATACATGTATCTGGGGATCAAAATTTGACACGAATAATAATTTCAAAAACTCAAAAAAGGCACCTAATTAAGCCTTAAAATATTGAAAGTTGTGTTATTTATTCTTTTTTTAATCAAATAATATATAATCTTAATTCTAAAATAGTCAGTTTATCTCATAAACCAAATGATCCTAATAGATATGTCTTACGATTCTGGCCGTCGTACGTGGCACCCACACTAATCCTTTGATGCGAGAACCAAAACTAATTCAACTACAACACGATATTAATCAGACACAATCCTTAAATAAGTGGAAAAATGGATTAAATATAATTAAAATTGAGTTCCTACAAACTCAGATAATTTTATCTAAAAACATGCAGAAATTACCCCTAGAACCTGAAAGTCATTATACCAAAACTTTAGCTAACAGTCTAGAATAAAGAGATGCAACCCCGAATATAATAAAAATAAAATAAGAATCTAAAAGTTTGAGTCCGAGAAGAAAGGGCTGAGAAATAAGATGAATCCACGATAGCCCAAAAGAACTAGCTTACCCTTGAATTTAAAAGATCAATGGTCTCCTAATTGAGGTCTCTTAACAACCGCCCGAATATGCCATGTACTCAACAAAAAAAGAGCAAGTGTAGTATCAGTACACAACTATAGTAGACTGGTAGAATCACGCGGTCATTTCCAATAATGAAATACAAACAAGCAACTACAACATAGTAAGATAACAATATACAATTACATCACAGTTATGTCAATTCTTGAATCATTATACATGTGACCATACTCAATCATAATGCAAAAGTCAAACGGTGGTCCTCTCATGGAACTCATATTCAAATTGTTATTGTACCAATGCGGTACCCATTCCAATAGTCAATGTATCGGCGTGGTGGCCGCTCAAATATATTGACGTGGTACCCAATCCAATTATACAGGCATGGTACCCGATTCAAATGTACTAGTGTGGTACACAATCCAACATGAAGTCACACATCACATTCACATATATAATGAATATGCACACACATGCACAATCAAGTAACACGTTCATTGCATGCAATCTGATCACAAGATATCATTTTACTTCATGTTCTTTCCTTTTCCCTAATTATATATCATGCATACAATATTAGTGAAATAGTTAACAGACACATATAACACAAACGAGAAAACACAACCATCACTGTCACGGCTTCAACCCGCCGTGACTGAAACCCATAATACTTATTTCAGTGGGAGAACCATTCTAATAGTCCAACAACAAAAATCACAATATGTACACAATCTTAAGGATGCAAAAGAAGGTTTAAATTAAATACAAGTGCTGAGTTCTCAAAAACTCAGAAAACTAACTATTTATAACCTCCATTGTGTGGAATTAAACACCCCTAGGAACTGAATGTCATCGTACCAAAACTCTAAATTAATAAGTCTAGAACAGGAGTACAACTCCAAATAGAAACCAGTAATAAATAGACACATTGTTTGAACACCTAAGTCCTAGAAAAAAAGTAATAGAATAACGATAGAGTCCACGATTGTCTGAAGGAACAACTCACCCTTGGACTCGAAGAAACGATCACTCCTCTAGATGAGGTCTCTCTGTAACTGGTTGAATATGCTATGTACTAACCAGAAAAGAAGAGCAAGTGTAATATCAGTACATAAAAAGAATGATGTACTGGTAGGTTCACACGGTAAATCAGTAAGCGAATCATAGATAAATAAATTCAACACAATAGGCATATACATATACATAATAAATCAACAACATCTCAATATCACAACTCAATGTCTCCCACATGCTATAATTTCACACAAGGGTCCTCTCAAGGGACCTACAAACAATCAACTTTGTGTCAGAATGTGACACCCGATCCAAGTATGTATTGGAACATAACATCGATCCAAATATATGTCGAAACGTGACACCCAATCCAAATTATGTGTCAAAATGTGACACCCGATCCCAAGAAACCACAATTACAAGAACATTCAATGTTTACAATATTTATACCACCAAGAATAGGTTCATCACAATAACAGGCCAGCAAATGATCATTTCATGCATAATCTAGCATGTTTCCCTAATCATATACATATATGCATATCATGAAACAATTTAACAAGTATATAAAACACATATGAGAAACTAGACCATCACCTACCTCAAATTCAAGGTTTCATAAATTTACAATGCAAGAGTCTTCCCTTTCCCAGTTCGTTCTTCTCGTTCTTGGTCTAGAAACATTAAATACATATCAATGATCAATATAATGGCCTAACTATCAAGAAATATAACACAATTCCATTCCCTAGGCCAAACCCATGATCCTAACCTTACCCTAGGGCTATTTCCCACTATAGATTTTCAGTTCAAACCCTCCCCTAATGATTATCACCCAATATTCTAGTTTCTAAGAATCAAAGTATGAATCTAGGGAGTAAAAATCTTATCTTAACTGTGGAAATACGTAAAAAATCAATGGAAATCGCCCTAGGTCGCCTCTTGGGTTTTAGAAACTGATTGTTGCAGAAAAGACCATTTCTAGTCTTTTTCACGATTTAAGTCACGACTATCCTGCTTTGACGGGACAGATCCAGCTCTAGAGGCCTTGCTCTGGTGGGAATAATCCTGCTCTGGCGGGATATGCAGAAATAATGAGCTCAGAATTTGTGCTCCAAGCCCTCATTTCTCTACACACCCTACCAAAGACGCATTAAAATTATACTCTTTATGCCAAATTTGATTTCGAGAATTTTACTCGCCCGAATGCGATTCTGCGCAGCCATAAATGCTCCGTATCATCTTGGCTATCATTCTATCTAATCAAATTATAAATTTGACCTCCCACCATTCACTGATCACCCTAGACTTCACCTAACTAAGAATTCATCCAAGTCTTGCCTAGGCTCAAATTTTTTGGAGTTACTACCCGAAGTTTTCTGATCCGAAATATTTCCCTATTGGCCTATCCCTAATGAAGGGAATATGTCGTTACACCTACCTCGAAACAAGCTTTGGAAACTCTAAAGAATTGGAGCTTTCTCTTTTTCTAATGCTTTGCCTCGTTCTTGATCTAAAACAAGCAAAGAATATAGATAATCAATGAACAATGGCCTACATTACTCAGATTATATCAAAATTCTAACCATTTTCCCATTTCATGATCATCTCACCCAACTAGGGCTTTTCCTAAGAGAATTCTCATAGATTCTAAGATCTAAGAATCAAATTACAAGTTAGAGCAATGAGTAACTTACCTTTACCGAAGAAATTAGTGGAAAACTAAAAAGAAATAGCCCTAAGTCACATGTTTCACTTCAATGAACGATATTGCAGAAATAATAACTTTTTGAGACTTTTCTCACATTAAACCCGCGATTGTCCCACTATAGCGGGACCAACCCAATATAGTGGCCCCCGCCATGGTGGGATTCAGCCCGCTATGGCGGCTTGGATGGAGACAGAAACTAGGAATACGTATCCCAAGCCTCCATTTCACAATACAACCTCAAGCCTTAACTTTCTAAAATAATCCATCACGCCAAATTTGATTTCGGAGTTCTATTCACTTGAATTCACTTCCGTAAGGCCCTATGAATTCCTTAACGTCTTAACTACTAGCTCAAAACAATCAAAACTCAGAAATCAACTCCAATCCATTACGGGATTGCCCTAGACCTCACCTGACTCAGATTCCGTCCAAGTCTGACACAGTCTCGTAATTTCTAAGTTACTACTCATAAATTTTCTGGCCCAAATTTCTTCCTCATTGGCTTATTAATAAAGACACGAACGGATCACAATAATATGCCAAAATTTTAATTAATTTTTTTAAAAGGTCTATTATTGAAGGAGATAATGCAAGACTTTGTAGCCATTTATTTTGGACGTCGACAGTGGTTCTTAATTTTCTGTCCACAAAAGTAGATTGAATTAAATAATATTATTAATAATTTAATAATAAGAAAATAGTATCTTCTCATAATTTTTGTCCAAGTAAAATGATAGTAGTGTCCCTCAATTGTCCTCCCATGAATCCATCGATATATCTAGAAATATAGTGAGATAAATAAAAAATATATTTTTTTAAGTAGAAATTTCGAATTTGAATATACATTATATTTTTTTTATAAAAAGTGTTTTTTTCTAAAATAGATCCTGCACAATGTTGAGATTCAAGAAAAATCAATTTCATGCACTAAGTTTTTTCTTTCAAAAGTTTTTTTCTCGAAGAAATTAACAATGGCTATTTTTTTTGGATGTATACTAAATAAATTTGTTTTTATGTAATAAATTATAAATCATATATGAGATGTATAAATCGCACTCGACAAAGCGCAACAAGCTCAATTTGAAAAAGTATTGGTAAGAAGAATCAATCCCTACCTCTCTTATGGGACGTCATCTATTGCATCAAATTAACTATCATTGTGAATTTATGCACTACATTTTTGCTACAACTAGTATTAAAAAAGAAAATGATGAAATGAATTTGAATCGTGAAATTAGCTAAATACTTGCATATGATAGACTGTCTATATGATTGTTCTTTATATATTCAATGAATATTGGATCTTCTCTTCTCTCCCTTCCACCTACCAAATCAAGAAGAAAAAGATGAAAAGATTTGTATTTCCTTTGTTACATATTTATTTATTTTGAATGTTTTTTTTAAAAAATTATAAATAGAAGGATGATTTTATTAATTTATTTCCTGAGAAACTTTTTAAAAATTTATAAATATATTTACATTTTAAAAAAGAATTAATTTTAAGATAAAATAGAGAAAAATATGATTAATTCGATCTTTATTTGATAAGTAAGTTGAGATAACGATTTTTAATAATGCGAGAAATTAATATAAGACTGTGGTAATATGTGTTTATCCTTCATATAATGCTTTGCACATATATTTTAGGTCCAAAGTGTTCCCTAAGGAAATATAAAAATACTTGTTATAAAACAAACTAACTTAGCAAATTAATAATAAGGAGAGATAGTACGAGAAAGAAAGACAATTGAGAAAATCTGTATTGGTATGTTTTTGTATTGTAGTGGTGCCCTTTTATAGACAAATTTTTGAAGAAAAAAACGGCGAGCTACAGTGTAAAATGCGTGAGTTTACAGTGAAAATACTATTCATCTACAGTGAAAATACTATTCATTACAATGAAAATGGGTCTTGTGGACATCCACTTTTGACTACTTTTACAACACTTCCCCTTAGATGTTCATATACAAAAGAAAAGTTCTAGTGAAAGAACAAATATCCTGAACACCCATAAATGTTGTGCCTCGTTAAAACCTTATTAGAAAAAACCCAGTGGAAAAATGCCTAATAAAGAAAAAAGAGTACACATATATGATAATACGCCTTAAGTGCTACCTTATTAAAAAATTTACCAGAAAAATCAGTGGGACAAAACCTTAGTTAAGAAAAAAAGAGTACAACACATGTTTTACTCCCTCTGATGAAAAACTTCATTTGATATTTTGGATACGACGCATTCATATCTTATATCTTAGTTTATCAAAAGTTAATGTTGGTAATGCTTTGTGAATAAATCTGCAAGTTTATCACTCGAACGAACTTGTTATACATCAATATCGCCATTCTTCTGGAGATCATGTGTGAAGAATAATTTTGGTGAAATATGTTTTGTTCTGTCTCATTTTATGAATTCATCTTTCAATTGTACTATGCACACAGCATTGTCTTCGAACATAACTATGGGTACTTTAACATCATTTTTCAAGCCACATCTTTCTTTGATAAACTGTATCATCAATCTCAACTACACACATTCTCTACTTGCTTTATGAATTTCTATTACTTCAAAATGATTTGAAGAAGTTGTAAAAATAGACTGCTTTGTAGATCGCCATGATAGAGCAGTTTCTCCATGTGTAAATAGATATATTGTTTGAGATCGAGCTTTATGTGGGTATGATAAATAATCTGCATCGGTATAACCAATAAAGTATGCAAAACCTCTATTATTATAAAACAAACTCATATCAATGGTATTTTTTAGGTATCGCAAAATATGCTTGACACCGTTATAATGTCTTCGCGTGGGGGATTAACTATACCTTGCCAGCAAATTAACAGAAAATGATATATCAGGTTTGGTTGCGTTTGCAAGATACATAAGTGCACCAATAGCACTGAGATATGGTACTTCAGCACCAAGAAGTTCTTCATTCTAATCTGGAGGTCGAAATGAATTTTTGTCCGCTTCAACTGATCGAACAATCATTGGAGTACTTAATGGATGTGCTTTGTCCATGTAAAATTATTTTAATATTTTTTCAGTATAAGCAGATTGGTGGAAAAAAATCTTGTTTGCTAAATGTTCAATTTGGAGACCCAAACAAAGTTTTGTCTTTCCAAGATCTTTCATCTCAAATTTTTTCTTTAGATATTCAATCGCTTTTTGAACCTCTCCGGAGTTCTAATGAGATTTATGTCATCAACATAAATGGCGAGTACAACAAACTCTAATTCCGTTTTCTTAATAAAAACACATGGACAAATAACATCATTTATATAACCTTCATTTATCAAGTACTCACTAAGGCAATCATACCACATACGCGTTGATTATTTCAGACCATATATTGATCTTTGCAATTTGATTGAGTATATCTCTCCAGACTTAGTACATGCTTCGAGTAATTTTAATCTTTCTGGAATTTTCATGTAAATTTCATTATCAAGTGATACATAAAGGTAAGCTATAACTACATCCACCAGATGAATTTCAAGATTTTTATATATAGCTAAAATGATGAGCTATAGAAAAGTTATTCCATCTATAACAAGTGAATATGTTTCTTTATAGTTGACCCCGGGTCTTTGAGAGATTCCTTGTGAAATAAGGCATAGCTTGTATCTTATAATTTCATTTCTCTCATTTCTTTTTTGCACAAAAACTCATTTATAGCCAACTGGTTTTACACCTTCAGGGGTTAGGACAACAGATCCAAAAACCTCACGTTTAGCAAGTGAGTCTAATTCTGATTGAATTGCCTTTTGCCATTCTGGCTATTCACATCTACGTCGATATTCTTTGATGGATTTAGGCTCAAAACTTTCACTATCTTGCATGAAGTTAAGTGAAATATTATGTGCAAAAGCATTATCAATCGTAATTTTTAATTGATCTAAAATTGTTTTATCACCGGTAGAACTTATTGAAAGTTCTTCATTCACTTGAGTCTCAGGTTCACTGATTTCTTCAGGAATATCAGGATTACTCAAATCTTGACCTTCTTCAGGAGGTTCTTTTGAAGTATCATCTTTATTATTTCTCACGCTTCTTCTTCTAGGATTTTTATCCTTTGAACCCAATGGCCTACTGCGCTTCAGGCGTGTTTGGGATTCAGAAGCTATGATACTAGTAAATGGTCCTTTTGGACATTAATCCGGATAGACACATTCACTACAGGGATATGTAACTTAGTTATTCGTTTCAAATCAGTAAATGCATCTGGCATTTAATTTGCTATTTTCTGTAAGTGGATGATCTTTTGAATCTCCTACTCACATGTGTGGGTACGCGGATCAAAATAAGCTACTGATGAGACTTTTCACGCAATTTCTCTTTCAGGTTCCTTTTTCTCTCTTCCTTATTGCGGGAAAGTTATTTTATCAAACTGACAATCTACAAATCGAGTAGTAAATAAGTCTCCCGTTAATGATTCAAGGTAGTGAATTATTAAGGGTGAGTTAAACCCAACATGTATGCCCAACCTTCGTTGATGACCCATCTTTGTACATTATGGCGGTGTTACAAGAACGTATACCGCACAACCAAAAATTCATAGATGGAGTATATTTGACTCATTACCAAATACTAATTGTGACGGAGATTATTTATTATAATTTATCGGTATGAGACGTACAAGTGCTGCTGCATGTAAGATAGCATGACCCCAAATAGTAATCGACAATTTTGTTTTCATAAGTAGAGGTTTTGCTATCAATTGTAGACGCTTAATAAATGACTCTGCAAGGCCATTTTGAGTATGAACATGAGCAATAGGATGTTCAGTTTTATCTCAATTGATAAACAATAATCATCAAAATTTTGGGATGTAAATTCTCCAGCATTATCAAGGTGAATAGCCTTAATTGGATAATTTGGGAATTGCACCCTTAATCTTATTATTTGTGCTAATAACTTTGTAAATGCCAGGTTGCGAGATGATAACAAGCACACATGATACCATCTTGATGATGCATCTATTAGGACCATAAAATATTTAAACAATCCACTAGGTTGATGAATATGTCCACATATATCTCCATGTATACGCTTTAAAAAGTCAGGAGATTCGATGCTAACTTTCAGGATTGATGGTTTGGCAATTAATTTTTATAACAAGCAGCACATGAAAATTCATCATTCGTAAGAATCTTTAGGTTCTTTAACGGATGTTCAATTGAAATTTCAAGAATTCGTCGCATCATTATTGATTCAAGATGACTTATTCAATCATGCTATAGCACAAATGTATTTAGATCAGTAAACTTTTGGTTTACGATCAAATATGCTTCAATTTTACTAATTTTTGCATAATATAGGCCAGACGACAAAGTTGGTAATTTTTTTAAAATATATTTCTGGCCTGAGACACTCTTGGTTATACCAAGTTATTCAATATTCATTTCATTTAGTGTCTCAACATGATATCTATTTTTGCGGATATCTTCAAAATTTAACAAGTTTTTTGGGGATTTAGAAGACAATAATGTATCTTTTATAACAATCTTTGTTCCCTTTGGCAGAGATATAGTAGCTCTTCCGGAGTCTTCAATCATTTTCGAATTACCAGAAATTATAGTAACATTTGCTTTTCTTCTAAGAAAGTAGGAAAAATATTTCTCGTCTTTAAAAATGACATGAGTCGTTTCACTATTAATTACACAAATATCCTCGTGATTGATTGTTGATCCAAACAGAATTTGAGGCATATCCATATTTCTTTTCAAAAAAAAATAAGGTAAACATTATAATTAAAACATGACTCATTATACAAATTTTATTTATTTACATGAATTAAAAAAATATAAACATATTATTTAGTACTCACAAATAAAAAAAAATATTTAAATATTATCATGCTTATCAATATTCATATTTTCTTCTGGGAAATTGAAAAAATCAGCTACATCCAAATGCATAGGCTGAATATTATTTTCAGAGATAAAGTTTGTCTCTGGATTATGTTCTGCTCTCTTCAAGTATGCTTAATATAGTTGAATCAGACGTTTTGATGACCAGTGCCCCATACCTCCACATCTATGACATATACTTTCTGAATTTTTCTTTGGAATGGCTTCTTGCTTTTCATTCTTCTTTTTATATTGCTGATAATTTCTCGGTACCAGCCGAGCATCATGATTATATTTCTTCTTCGACCACGACTGGAACCATGACCTCTTTCTCATTTGTTATAGTTTGTCTGATTTAAGGGAGTGAAAAAGAATCAACGGTCCGATTATCATAATTTTTCATTAACAGTTCGTTGTGACGTTCAACAATAAGATGGTGAGAAAATAATTAAGAATATTTTTTTAAAACCCTTTTCGCGATATTGCTGCTACAGGAGCATATTCGCGACTCCGCATAAATTTAACTGTGCTAAAATTCTAAATAAGACAAAATTATATTCAGTTATATTTTTAAAATCCATTAATCTCAAATTGAGCCAATCATGGCGTGCCTGTGGAAGGATGACCAACTTCAGGTGATCATATTTTTTTTATAGATTTTTTCACAATTTAAGGGAGTCTTTTAAACTTGTATAAAATTAAATAAATAGATAAATTTTTACCACTTATTACTATAACAAATTAAACGACAAATATATTATCAGTGTAGTACAAGTTATTAAAATATTGAAGGGTCCCTAGCTCTCAACTTTTTCCTTATTTATACTTTTGCCCTCTCTTTCTATCTCAATGTTTCTTTCCTTGTTTTATCCTTCTCTCTTGTTCTTTCTCAACATTTTTCAAGAAAGCTTGAAGGAATGGCCAAGACTACTAATGGGTAATGTACATCATTCATTATATTATGAGGGGGGGGAAAATAGCTTTCTAATTTACTTATGATAAAATTTCGTAGTATTATTGTTGTACGTAGATAACGTTTGATTACTTACTGCAAAAAAAATAATAAAATTATAACTTTATTGTTATAACGAGTAACGAAAATATGTTCATATTTAATTTGCAGATTTACGGGCCGTGGACATGATATGTTGGCACCTTTTACTGCGGCTTGGATGATTGATATGGGACCTTTAGTTATAGAAAAGGCGGAGGTTAAATTTCGTTAGGAGCTTTTAAGTTATATACATTGTTACTTTGTTAGTATAAGTTTTTTCTGTTAAATTTACTGTTGGTTATTCGTAATGTTGAAAATAAGATATATTATATATTATAACAGGTAAATTTTGTTGATTATTTTTAACTTGAGAAACTTTAAGATCGTATGTTTTTTTTAATTATTATTATTATTATTATTATTTTTTAACATTTGTGTAATTTTGTTATAGGGTTCTTATGTCTATGACATAAATGGGAAGAAATACCTTGATTCTTTATCTGGTTTATGGTGCTCAACATTAGGTACTTAATTACAACCCTTAATTATTGAATTATTTTTGTGTACCCACTTATTTTTTAGTACTCAAAATATTTAACACATAAATGTCATTCTTATGAGTTTTTATTTTATTTTTTTATATTGGCTAATTATGTCTTTCATTTGATTCTGTTTTCTCTTTTCTTTTAGTGATTGCAAAACATTTAGCATCAATTACTACTAGAAAACATAAAATTAGCTGAGAAATTTGTCGGTAGTCCCTATCCACGGGGGTGGGGACCTATGTGGGTGTTAGGGGTTCATTCGAACCCTTTCGATAAAAAAATACACTGTATATATAAGATAGATTTTTTATATTTTTGTATATATACTAATTTTGAATCGCCTAAATTAAAGAAGAGAAATAATCCAATGGTACTAAATTGTGCAGCTTGGGCTGTGAATACTATCTCAGTTTACAAGTTCAATTCTTGTTGAATGTGATATTTATATTTATATTTTTTAAACCCCTAAGCGAAAATCTTAAATCCGCTACCGTCTAATCCATCTCTAAAAGGTTCCTGGTTAATGAATTTTACATGAAATGAATCTGAATTATTGCAGGGGGAAATGAGCCTCGTCTTATTGAAGCTGCAAATAAACAACTCAACAAATTGCCATTTTACCATTCATTTTGGAATCGTACCACAAAACCTTCTTTGGTATATATTAGCAAAATTTTCAGTTCAATACTTACAAATTTGGATATTAATTTATTATTTCCGTGGCAAAAATAATTATTTCGTTTCTCGAAAGTCGAACTGTACCAATTTCAACAAACGTGTTAAAATTTATATGAAAACAATTATAATTTATAATATTTTTCATGTAGATTTTTATTATCTAAATTTTTTTAATTTAAAATATTTTATACATCTAATTCACTTCAATTACAAAAATTAATCAAACTGACTTTCGAGAAACAAAATGTAATAACTATTTTGGGGCAAAAGGAGTAGTTCACTGACTGATTAATTAATTTTATTTTAAAAACGTTTACAGGATCTTGCAAAGGAGCTCCTAGATATGTTTACTGCAAATAAAATGGCAAAAGTTTTTTTCACAAATAGTGGATCAGAAGCTAATGACACTCAGGTTTTGTTCATTAAATGTTGTCTTATTGTATATATTTAATTTATCTGTTATAACATGTTTATTATTTATTTTAAATTATTATCAGTTCAAATGTAATTTAATACTCCTATGTTATAGCACTTTATGTGTAATGTAATTGTATAAATATTTTTATGGAGAAGTTTTCAAGGATATTAAATAATTAAACTTTGACTTTACATGTCAATTATATATAGGTGAAGTTGGTGTGGTATTACAACAATGCCATTGGGAGGCCAAACAAAAAGAAATTTATTTCTCGAGCAAATGCGTAATTTTATTTTTTTTAAATTTGATTTTTTTTAATAATTAAATTTTTCATTTTTTTTTGTTTTACTTTGGCTGACACAATATTCTTCAAACAGATACCATGGTTCTACTTACATGTCTGCCGGTCTTTCTGGGTAATTTTTATTTCAGTTCATATGTATTTTATATGATGATATTTGATAAAGTATAAATTTTAATAATTTTTTAATGTATATTTTATTTTTTTAATTTATAATTTTAAATATGTCATGAATTATTTTAATATTATTTAAAAATAAATAAAATTAAAATTTAAGAGTTTTTAAATTTACACAACTTATCATTCTTGTAAGAAGACCGGAAAAAGTTAGCGTCGTGTAAAATAGGAGTATTTGTTTTTAGCAGAAGTGAAATTAATATATAAAATTATAATTTGTTTAAATTTACACAGATTAATAAATCGCATATTTATTACCTCATGCCATTTTGACACGCCGATTCAATCCATCTAAAAGTTGGCTAAATATGTGATCGAAGTTAATTCATGAAATTGTTATTAAAATATTTTAAAAAGATTTCTCTTGCATGCTCATATAACCAGAATAAGGGAAGAAATATTTATTAATAATTAAATACATTATACAAATAGACAAAGAAATTATTAAAATTTGATACGAGTTGAGCAAGTTAAACTTGATCTAGTATTTAGTGCATTAGGAGGATCTAAGGGGGCGTAAAGTTGATACAAAGATATACTATACATTGTAGATTATAAGATGAGTGACCTAACCATTTAGAAGGAATCAAAATCATAAAAAACGTTTCAACTTTGCTTTTCTTACTTTCCATTCAATCTGATTCAAATTTCGTGAAAACAATTTCAAATTTGAATACGATCACCCAATATAATCCTCCTTAACTGCCCTAGCCTCTTATCCATCGAGCATGGTGAAGCATCCTTTTTGATTGTTTTCCAGTTATGAGCCATTATTGTGTGATTTCTATCGAGCGATTTTTCCTTTCCTTTTTTTAATGATTTAAAGACGACGATTCTTTTCTTCTATCATTATGTATATATATAAAATTTTGAATTCTTTGAATAACATGCAAAAGGTTAATTCAATGGTTTAAGTCAATGAATTTTTTTCTTTGTTTTTTCTCCCTGGGGCATTGAAATGCACCCAACATCCATTGTTCAATTTTTTACGACTGCGTTATTTTTTATATTTTATTTTTCAAACCTCATAGGCGAATATCACCATTAATATCAGCTTTAAATTCTATTTATTTTAACCCTTTCAAACTTAACTCAATCTCATCCATTTTATTTTTCAGGCTTCCTTCACTACATTTAAAATTTGATTTGCCACCTGAATTTATTTTGCATACTGATTGCCCTCATTATTGGAACTATCACTTACCAGGTAGATTTTTATTTATTTTCTCTTATTGTATATATTGATCTTATATTATATGGTGGTATTAATAACTAAGTATTTACTAAAATAAAATATGTATTGTCAGGTGAGACAGAAGAGGAGTACTCAACTAGGTTGGCAAATAATTTGGAAAATCTTATCCTCAAAGAGGGGCCTGAAACAGTAATTTCCATCTACTTATATCACTTATTATCAATTTCTTTTTTCATTGCATAAAATGTAAATATAGAGATGCAGATTCAATAACAATAATATATTCAAACAAGTAGGGTCTATGAAGAAAGAGGTGTTCGCATACCTTATTCTTACTTCCATAAGGTAAATCAACTATTTTCGATAGATCCTTTATTCAAGAAAATCTTATTATTTTTTTTTAGAAAATAGTTTGAAAAAGAAATGCAAGAGTAAAAAAATTGTGATGAAATATAAATATTAAAGAAACCAAAGTTGAATAAACATAGTAATCATTAAATGCTAGCATAAGGAAATGCTAGCATAATAATAATACTATTGGCAAGAGAACATATAAATGCTCTAGACTAAAACCCTGCCCTACCACTATGAAGCGAGACAATGCTCTACTGCCTATAAATCGTCTACTATAATTTTCGATCTTTATGTTTTTCTATCTAGGATCATGTCTCCGGTGAGCTAAAGCTCTGTCATTTCTTGTCTAATCACCTCTTATCAATTCTTCCTCGATCTATTTCTATCTCTTCTCCAATTTATCATCGTCACAATCTCTCGCACCTCCTTATCACTCGGCATCAATTATGGTTAGTGGTAAATGTAGTTCATAAGGATCGAAATTTATTAAATTCAGTATTTTTGATTCAAAATTTATATAATTATTAATAATAAATTATTAAATTAATATGAGTAATTAATTTCGAATTCAATAAATCAAATGAATTCCACTAAAATATTAAACTTGATCCTATAATATTCAAATAATAAATTTACACTCCAATAATATATACACATTATAATATTGTATAATTATATAATATGTTATCTTATTATTTTATTATTTATTGATCAAGTATATTTATGTGTGTTCACCTAGGTTGCTGCTTTCATTGCTGAACCAATTATGGGAGGAGCAGGTGTCATACTTCCTCCAGCAACCTATTTTGAGAAGGTCTGATTTATTATTTCCTCCTTCCTAATATACGTTATGATATTTGATTCCATATAAAAATAAATTATAAATATTTATGTGGCTATTATTTCTTTCCGTCTCATTTTTCTTGTTCGTCTTTTTTCTTGTAAAATACTTTTTATATTATATTTTCATAACTCCTTCCTATTTATTTTTAGGTTCAAGCTATTTTAAAGAAGTATGACATTCTTTTTATCGCGGATGAGGTGATATGTGGATTTGGAAGACTTGGGACAATGTTTGGATGTGATAAGTACAACATTAAACCTGATCTTGTCTCTATAGCAAAGGTAAGTTAAATAATTATGTCCAATCAATGCAAATTATAGCTTGTTGATATTTTTTTTTATATTATCAATGTATTTTGAATGTGTTAGATCGAAATAGATACAATATTTTTAAGTTATCAAATTAATTAGGGATTTAAGTTGAATATATTAATAGTGATTTTTTTGTTTTTGTATTATTAGTGAATATAAATTGTGATAGTAGGCTAATTATCTTTTTTACTAAAATTTTCAATTAATGTTTATTAAGAGATTCATATGTAATTATCTAATAAGCGACTTATTATGATTAATTATCATTTATTTACGTTATTAATGTATAAACTTTGAATTCTTAATTCTTAATTTGTCTCTCTTAACTATGGTTTTAGGCTCTTTCTTGTGGATATGTGCCAATTGGGGCTGTGCTTGTAAGCACTGAAATTTCCAAAGTCATAAGTTCTCAAAGCAATCAACTTGGTGAGCATATAATATTAGTGTGATTGAATATTTTATTAACTAAATTGTTTAAAATTTTATATTATTATATTTCTTTTTGTATTCATTTATTTAAGTTTCACTTTTTTTTTTTTTTGCAACTAGGTGTTTTTTGTCATGGATTTACTTATTCCGGACACCCTGTTGCGTGTGCGGTTGCACTAGAAGCACTGAAGATCTATAAGTATGTAACCTTTTTTTTCGATTTCCATATATAAAAAATATGTTATATTAAAATTATTTTTAGAATTATATTACCTTCAAATATTGAATAATAATACAAAATTGACATTAGACATAGGTAATTCAATAGGGTAACCATTAATAATTCGGTAAAAAATTTACAAATCTCAAAGCAGATGTATTAAAGATTTTTTTGCATTATAAACGATTTGATTGTTTGAATAATATTAATATCATTGGTATACTTAAAATATTTAAATTATTTTTTCAGGGAAAAAAATATTACTGAGGTAGTGAACAAAATAGCACCAAAGTTCCAAGAAGGTTTGAAAGCATTTATCGACAGTCCCATAATTGGGGAGGTACATATTTTTCTTTTATGTATTTAAGTTATATACGTCGATATTGTCATGAATTTTGTTTATTATTATTGTTATTTAAATTGTTAAAAAAATTATTTACTATATTTTGTGTTATCACTAATCATCAATTAATGCTATTATATAGTATTATCTGTAATTAAATTTTAAATTTTATACAGTGTGATGATAAGATATATTCAATAGAAGTATGTCTACATAAAAAAGAAATTAACCTATCTACATAATATAATCTACTAGCAAAAAAGGATTATGAATCGACTCCCTTAGGTAAGAATATGTTTCGCCCTTAATTTTAAGTGATTTGATTATGTAAAATATCGTTTATACTATCAATGCATAAAAACTTAAATTCGGCTTTTTATTCACTCTTTTTTCTTTTTTTAATTTTAAAGATAAGGGGAACTGGTTTGATGCTTTCTACAGAGTTTGTAGATAACAAATCTCCTAATGATCCCTTTCCACCAGAATGGGGTATGTTTTTTCCTTTTAATTTTAATTTTAATTTTTATCTTTCGAATAAAATTATATTCAATGCTCAATTATATTTTACAAATTAATTAATTATTCATTCTTTTCTTAATTAAGCTGTTGGTCCATATTTTGGAACACAATGTGAGAAGTATGGGATGTTGGTAAGTTTTTCTGGTGATCACATAAATATGGCTCCTCCATTCACCTTGAGTCTTGAAGAGCTTGATGAGGTAATAAACATCACTTTTCATTTCATAGAAATAATTAAAGATGGGTTTTTGAGTTGAAATATACCTAGAGTCGATGATTTTATCGAAAAATAATCTCTTTATCTGTATAAGTTAAGAATAAGATCTGCATTCATTCAATTTTTTTCGAATTCCACTTGTGAAATCATCTTAAATATGTTATATGATGTTGTTGTTTTGAGTATATAATATCTAGAAGTTCCTCTTTTATTTGACTATAAACTATATCATGTTTGGCCTTTTTTTGGGAGGTTAAAGATATATTATTTAGAAAGTATTTATTTTAAAAAGTTAAGGTGTTTAGCCAAGCTTTTAGCGAAAATAATAAGTCTTTTAGGTAATAACATAAACAATTTTTAAGAGCTGAAAAATCACTTCTCTTAAGAAGCATAAGTTGCTTATAATTTTCCTCTTGAGAGAATATTGCTCTATTGAGAAAAGTATTTTTCAAAATTTTTAGCCAAATACAAACTGTTTCTCTAAAAATTAAAAATTTGATCAAACATGCATCTAGTCTTCAAATGTACGTGGTCACATCGATTGTACTGTTCGACTTTCTTTTTCACTTTATGTGGTGAATAGGTTGCTATTAAAAATCTTATTTTATGTAATGATTTGATGAAAGACAATTAAAAGCACTATTGTATTTTTATTTTTTTTTAGATGATAAGCATATATGGAAAAGCATTGAAGGATACTGAAAAGAGAGTTGAAGAACTCAAGTCTCAAAAGAAGTAAAAAAGCTCATGACAAAAGCTTGATGATCCCAAAAAAGAAAAGAGAGAAAAAAAAAAAGTTCATTTCCGTTTAAATAAAACTCTGCCTTTCTTGAAGTTTTTGCTCATAGTTGGTACTCATAATATATCGTACTGTGTTGTACTGTGTTATTTTAATGAGTATAACATTTGAATAGGTTGTATTATTTTTCGTCTCAAAATGCTTAAAATTTTGAATTACTTTTATATGACATTGAAACGGTGAAAAATGGTACGCCAATAATGAAATATAACGAGTACTGGTCATCAGACATTTAAAGTCTGACCTGGATAAGTTTGGAGTTCAAAATAGTTGGCCGGCTAATATTAGAAAAATCAATGGATTAACACACATGAAAAACACTTAAAATCTTGAAATTTTATTTATGAAAATGCAATGAATACTAGTTACCGACTTGTGAGGCCCGCCCTATTCAAGTTTTGGGGTCAACGGAGTCGATTGACAAATTTTAAAAAAATCATTGGACTAATACACTGAAAAATATTTAAAATTTTATTTTGTGACATCGAAACACTGAAAAAGGAGACGCTATTAGTGAAAATACCCAAAGTATTGCTCATCAGGACTAAGAAAGCCCGACCTAGTCAAGTTTGGGGCCAACATAGTCGATCAATAGATTTCTAAAAAACCAATGGACTAATATACATAAAAAATGTTTAAAATCTTGAATTTCTATTTCGTGACACTGAAATGCTGAAAATAACGACGTAATTAATGAAAATGCAACAAGTATTGGTCACCACGCATGTGAGTCCCATCCTTGCCAAGTTTAGTAGCCAACGGAGTTGGTCTACAGATTTTTGAAAAATCAGTGGACTACCCATACACAAAAAAGGCCTAAATCTTGAATTCCTATTTCGTGACACTAAAACGCTTAAAAATGAGACTTTCATTAATGAAAATGCTATAAGTACTAGACACCAAGAGGTTCGGCCTGACTAAGTTTGGGGGCTAATAGAATCGATAGACTAATTTTCAAAAAATCAATAAACTAACACGTGATTATTTTTTTTTGAGTTTTTATTTCGTGACATCGAATGACATTTTTAATGAAATGAACATGATCGACCTTAGTCCACTTGTCTTTAACCCCTTTTACAAATTTTACTGTTAACTAAAATGATAGTTTTTTTTTTTTTTTGACAAACGGAAAAACTCATCTTTTAGGAATGCTAGTTGGCACATTAATTCATTAGCTTGTCCTTCTTCGAATCTACATATATCGTATAATTACATTATTACAAGTGTTGGAAAAAATAGTCAGAATTATTATATAACAAGAAGTTAGAATTCCCTCTTTTTTATGTTTCCTTCTGTTGACACTAATCTACTGATCACTCATTTTTTTCCAAAAGTTTCAATATTCTCATTTACCCTAAATTTGAGTTTAACCTACATATTGCTTGGTCCTAATTATTTATATTTTTATAAAAATAAAATAATTATCAAATTTAATTATTTTCCATTTGTTTAGCTACTATGTACATATACATTTAAAGTTTTAACACGTGCTGAGTATTTAATACCATTCCTATACTGGTGCTCGTTGAGAATTCAATAGCCGACATGCCTTTTATAATTCAACAAATAAATAAGTCAAAGGAAAAATATTTTTTAAAAAAAATATACGGTCCAATACAAAATATTATAGGATAATTTCAAATATATATGATAAAATAATTAGTTTACAACAAATATATTCATGTTTTATTAGCATAAAAAATAGCCAAAAATAATAAAAAGTATACACTGATTATATAATATAAATTACTTATATATGAGATATACATTAAATATACATTATGATACATTCTGAGTATACATGAATATACATCGAATAACTTTTTTTTTTGGTGATTAAAATAACCGAGTGATCTACTGTAACTATTCCAATATTATATTCATAATCCATGTAGTCATATTTTCAATTTACACCCCTATAAGCAACTTTTGTTTTCCCCAAACAATGTTTATATATTGTGTACGCAATATTCTACATTTACCGTAAACAATGTAAAAATGTATAACAATATATAAGAGATATTTATATGTATTTTTATTGTTATATACAATTATATAATATTGTTGTTGTATTTATATGTATTTTTATATTGTTATATACAATTATATAATATTATACAAAAATAATATTTTGTCACTTATGAACTTCAACTAAGAAATTAACTTCATTGGAAAATGGTCACGTATTCATGGAATAGCTTCATTTTAATCACAATTTCAAAATGACACGCAATCATCAAAGTATCAAAAGTTTCAATAAATCGCAAAATCGATTTGTGAGTTTTCAAACTTATTAAACATCCAAAAATAGAGTTTTTAATTTTTTTTCACTTTGTTTTATCCAATAATGTTTAAATCTGTAATGAAAAACATGAATATCACTTTCAATCAATTTCTTAGCATAAAAAAAATGAAAATCATAATCATAAATCAAAAAAATATTGTCTTTTTCCAAAATATTTTAAATTATATACAAATAAACCTAAATGGGATAAAATGTATAAATATATACTCGTTTTTTATAGTAAGTTTGAACCAAAGTAATATAGAATTGAAAAGTCTCATATATACAGAAATGAAGCATAGAGGAAAAAAGACATACAATAAAAGATTCCATTAAACCCACAAAAAACTATATAAAGTGTCAAAAATGCAATAAAGAAATAGATGAATTACACGTAGAGAAAGAGCAAAAAAAAAAAAAAAAGTAAAATTACACTACGTAAAAGAAAAGAAGGCTACAATAAAAAAAATAAAAAATAAACAAATATAGATTTAAATTCTTGTCATGTACCTTGTCAAAAACTTTATTATATTAAAGACTCGAGCTCAGTATTTTAAGATTAATAAATCTTATCGATCCATTAATATTGACGGATTGTTAATCCTATCATCATACCTAACCAAATTCTCAGAAATCTCCATATTATTAGATCTAGAAGAACTAATATTTTCTAGTCCATTAAAAATTAAAGTTTCACCAATTTGACCTTGAGGAGGGAAATTTTGTTGTACTTGCTGCTGAAACTGTATATTGTATGCACTAGGATTCACAAGATTAATATTCCTGGGCCCGAAAAACTGATCGAGCCCTTGTGATTCTACCGGCCCGGTTTGATTTCCGGTAAATTGTTGAACCATGGCCCGGAAATTCCTAGTGTCTGTATTGAATACAGTTGTAGGGGTTCGCCGTGAGGCCCGTGATCTTCTCCTAATGGGCCTAGAATCACGGCCTAATGGGCCGTGATATAGAGGCAGAGGAGGAGGACTAGTGGAAGAGGAAGTTGATGTGGTGGTGACCATCGTGGCATCGGAGAGTCTGCCATGGCCAGTAAAGGCGGTGGCTGACACCGGTGGCGATGATGATAGTGGTGGTCTAGAGAGGGTATGTTGATATATATGTACACAGTCAGTGGGATTTGGTATGTTGTCACTCATGGATACAAAATATTAATTAGTTAAAGAATTAAAGTGAGTTAATATATAGCCTTTGAAGTTAGAAACTTTGGTTTATAAAATTAATAAAAATAATAAAAGAGTAAAAAAAATAGGTTTTTTATTTTCTAGTCAAAGTAAATGACTTGTACTATGGGCATGACCCCACCCCTAAACAAAATATTTTCTTTGACAAGAAGATTTATATACTTATAAGATATTAATTTATATTGAAGTCTTAAATAATTTAAACTAATATTACATAAGATTCATTAAAAAAATGTTATTTAGGATTTGAACTTGGTATTTATGGGTACAATTTTAGTAGTCATGTGATTTTATATATGAGTCCCACTTTTTTATTTGATTGAATCATTAGTTTCATATATAAAAATAAAGGAAATTTCATTATAATATTACTATTTTGAATATTCAAGAATGGGATGTGAATTAGTGATAGGCTGCCAAGGAAGTAAAGCTTCTGGAAGCAGTACTAAATTAAAGTTACTCAGCGTTTGGACATAAAAATTGTCAAATTTAAAAATAAAATAATATTTATTTTTAAGTTAAAAATAATATTGAAAAATTGAAATTGTTTCCACATAAATATAATCAAAATTATTTTGATTTTTTCGGAATGATTTGGAGTAAAAATTGTGAAAATATTTTTAAAAAAAACTTTTCAAATTTCAAAAAGTTATAATAATTGATTGTTGGAGAAAGTTGGTTCTAGGAAATAACATGTCTGAAGTGAAGAAAGCAATGACGACATAAAACGTGGGTATAAATGGTAATTCAAATTCTAGAAGGACTATATTCTCTCTACCTAATTGAGTTGGGGCGGTTCAATAAAATTGATAATTTAAATTATTTTTTTGATTTTTTATCAGTATTTAAGTATTTTGTATTAGGACATGATTGAATTTAGATTTGGATCGAAAACCTTTATATGCAATACTTTCTAATAAAGAAGATTCTATATTCATGAACTAGAATCGAAATTTTTGATTAAAAAAATATTTAATATTCATTATTAGACTTATTGATTTTATAAAAAATTATTAAGAGGTCTTACTATTTGTAAAATATATATATATATATTTAAGTTTTTTATTTTTAACTTGTTGAGATACAAAATTGTTACGTATTATAATTTTATTTAAAACTTGAGGGCCTAAAGCCTCTGCATTAGCGGCTTCGTTCGTTTTGAAACAAATAAGAAATACTTTATGTGCTTTTCTTAATAGTACTAATTTTTTTTGGTCTCCAAAAGAAAACCGTCAGGAAGCAACCTTGTTCGACATGTTTAGTTTGAATACGTGACATCGACAATAAATTCAATGTAATCTTATAAATAAATTTTTAAATTGTAAGATGTACGCATTTTTACCTTTATTTTATGGGATAAAGAAGTTATTTATGATTGACCCTCGATAATTCTTCATTTATTTGAATTTGAGACCGACAATGTGAACAAGCTCACACTCCCATAAAAAAAAGAGTGATTCCAAATTGTTCTCATTATATTTCAAAACTATTAGTATGTATTGTTAAAACAATTTAAACATAAATGATCATATTTTGAAAATTATAATTCAAACAAAAGATCCAAGAAATGAAAAAATCAAAATTAACCTAAGTCCCATCAATCTCGATGATACCCGTACTTTCACAAGCAAAAATGTCCTTTAAGTTATACAAACTAATATTATTGGGTAAAGTTGATCTACAACAACATATAACTCTTTACAACAAGCTTGATACAATAACCTAGGTAATAGAATAACAACATGTCTTAATAAGTTAAGTTGCACCAATAATGTAATAATTCTTTACGATGTCAGTATAACAACAACAACAACATGCCCAGTGTAATCCACAAGTGGAGGGGTCTGAGGAGGATAAAATATATGCAGACCTTACCACTACCTAATGGAGACCTTAAAATGTCAGTATGTATAACTTAAATCTGTCCAATAATGTGTGTGACTTGTTATACCTGCATTTGCTCATTGTTCATCCTTTATGGCTTTCCTTTCTCTGCAGCAAGTAGATTTGGCCAACAAACTCTATACTAACAACAAACAACAACAAACCCAGTGAAATCTAACTAAATTCATTTGAGATACCTAGCTTTGAGTCTTCATCTACGGGTTTTGGATTAATCCTTCATCAGTAGACATTCCTCCCTCAATAGCCAGTTATAACTTTCCGCGCCTTGAAAGCTTAGTGCATATATATGGTTTCTAAGCCATTTGCACTTCACATTCATACAATTGACTTGTAACAAGGCATATCTTTCACAGAATCTAAGAAAAGGTCAATCCTTGAAAAGAGATCATGCCTGTTTCTGCAGAAAAATTGACATCATGTACAATTTTCCTCTAAACCACACTCGAAAATATGGAAGGACATAATACAAGCAACAATTATAAGAAGAAGATGTCTTGCATAGCCTGATTGATATGGACGTCGATAGAGCTTCCATAGTTGTCTTCCATGTCTGTTGAAACTCCTTAGCGGAATTCCCAACAGATTCTTGACAATATCTTATATCAATTAGAGAAAGTGTGGTTATATCTGCAAATTCTAGAGGGATTGAATCCAAATACTCACAATCTTCAATAAATAGTCGTTCAAGAGACGAAAAATGATCACAACTAGCTCTCCAATACTCAAAATCCAATCCTTGTAAGAGCAAGAACTTCAAGTGAGGAAACCCTTCATTAACTACTTCCCACTTCTCACCTATGCAGGCATCACATGTTATTGTAAGCATCACGAGTTTAGGCAATTTACCAGCAATGCTCAAATCCTTCCAACGCAAAGAAGTCCCGGACAAAACTAAGTTCTTAAGGTTTTGTGTAAAAACATCTGGAGGAGGTAGGATCAAAGGTGGAACAGCATCTGCAGGGCATTTTAACCTGAAACTTCAGAGGATCTTGTTGAGTAGAACCTGAACGTGTGTCGCTTTCTAGAAAGCAAAAAGAATGTGGATACCTAAGATCAAACACCAATTCCTTGAGTTGATCTAAGTAGCGAAAATCATACATGTCCTTGTGACTACAAAAATCTTCTCGGACACCACGTATTTACAACTTCTTTAAATTGGGAGACAGTCTAAAGACAGAAGCAGTACAATACCAAGGATTCAATCCAGACAGATATTGCATGTTTTTCAAAACAGAACTTTTCTCGATGATACTGCAAGTATTCCAGTCCAAACGGTTGTGGAATCATCAAATGGAAGGGAAAGTATAAAAGTCTGCAGATAACATAGGCTTGACATCGATGGAGGAATGTCTATATTATTGATGAGGGAACCTCTTCTTCGAATCCTAGATAATGCTCTAAGCGAGGATAAAGACGCAAAGATAGGTATCTCAAGTGAATTAGATTAAGTATCCCACTGGGAAAAGTTGCACAGACAATTAAATCAAGATTTAGTACTCTTACTAGAGTGAAAGGCAACTCCTGCGTGAACCATTCGAAGTTACCAAACATGATAACAGAATGAGCCTCACTGTTACAGTACCTAACCAATTCTTCCTCATTATGGATACTGATCCGACCTCGATTCTTAGAGGATCACTGCATGGATTTTGATCTCTCATTCACAAAATTCATGTTTCGAGCTTCCCTTAAACAGAGTTCACGGATCACATCATGCATTCCACAATTCTTGATTTTCCATCAAAACTCAAATCCTGGACGGAAATTAAACTTCTAGCTATAAGTTCGTTTAGACATGTTTCTGCCACCTCTTCTATGTTTTTCATCTCTTCTACCTTCAAAAATCCCTCTACAGCCCATAACTCCACAAGTTTATCTAAAGAAATCAATTCATCCTCTGCGAAAATTGCAAAATATAGGAAGCATGGTTTTAGGTAAGAAGGCAAGTGATGGTAACTCAAAGCCAACACTCTCATGCATTGGGCTTCAACATCTGTGCTTACCACTGAACTTACATTCTCGGAAACACTTTGACACTCATCCAATGTTTTACCAATTTTCGAGAGAAGTCCAGCAATCACAACAATTGCTAGTGGCAATCCTCTACATTTTGATGTAATTTGTTTACGAAAGACCTTTTCATGTAATAAACTCCAACTTTCCTATTCCACCCATTCCTATAATTGAGACGACTTCTAGCTCCCTTTCTCCTCTAACAAGCTGATCCTGCATCATCTCGAATTCATTTTCATGGCCAACCATCATATTCTCAGGCTCCAATGCATGTACAAAGGTACCCTCAAGAGTCAAATTTTGAGCTTTCAGATCTTTGCTGTTGGTGTACTTGTTCATCATCCTATCCACTGCTTCATGGTGGAATCAATGTGTCCTACTGCTTGTTTCAATAGAAAACCAAGTTTCCAAATAGCTAATCTTCGTTTCTTAGCATTTTCAGCCAAAGAAACTTTTCTTGATTTCAAGTCAACCATATCTTCTGCAGTGTATGCTAATTCTGCAATTTCAGCTTCCAACCTTGTTAATGCCTCGAGATCATCGTTCCATGGTTTCTCCAGGACAGCCCTCAAGGATTCAATCTTATCATAGAATGATTGCAAATTACGTCCATAAGTTCCATTGATTGGTGTATGGTTCTCATAAGACAAGTAATAGTAGCATAAGCCATATGAATCCCTTTTTCTCTCCTATGTGATAAAAATAGGGAGAAACTGCACAGAGAAGAAGCAGAATATGTCTCAGGATGAATTTCCACAAATTGTGTAATTTGTTTATCAATTCAGAAAATAAGAAAAGCAGAAAGAGCAAAGGTCTTTCTTTCAATTATTATTTCAAATTAACATTCTCCTTTCCTATTTTTTTCTGCTGAAGCCAAGATATCAGCACTAAAGTTTCATAGCTTCTTCATTCTTTGTACTATTGTTCATTTTGCAAAGCACTATTGGCTCAAAATTTGAAATTTAAAATATCAGTTACAAAAAGTAAAAAAGGAAAAAGGATCTCTTACAGGCCTAACAATAGTAACATCAACAGAAGTTCCAAAGATTATCTAAATAGCAAGTATGATCTCAGTATGACAAAATTACAATTCCTCAAGCTGATCTAAGCAACGAATATCGTAGAGATAGATCCCTGCAACTAGGGAAGTCCTCTTCGACACCATATATTTGCAACTTCTTTCTCCTAGATACCGTTCCACACCAGGAGAAACAGCCAATGCTAGTTGTTTCTAGAGTCGATTATATCACGATATACTACACTTATTACTAGCTTGAAAGACAACTTTGGGGGAAAAAATGATGTTTTCTAAAACAGATGAGAAAACGTATCTCTTCAAAATAGGATAAAAAGCCAATATATTCTCAATAATAAGGTCAGACATGTTCAATTGGATACTGATAGTAGTTACTAGACTCGTACAAGAACATGCATGAATCACACACATGTATCATTAAGCAACAAGTTTCTTCACCTGTTTGTTTAACCATAGTAGTTCTGATGTATTGCAACATTTGGAATTCAACATATCCAATGTAATCCCATAAATGGAGTCTGAAAAGAGTAGAGTGTACACAAACTTTACCCCCTAACTTGGAAGTTGTTTCCGATATTTCATCAGCTCAAGAAAAAATAGTTCAAAGCAATTCAGAAAAAAATAATTCATGACGAAATACTACAAAATAATATGATAATCGATACACCAAAAATACAAATAATTACACAAATCGAAGAGCAAGAAACTACTAGAGGAATAGTACGACTACTAGTATGAAATGAGAACCGATACAATGCTCTACTACCTACAAAAACCTTCTATCCTAATCCTTGTCCTCTGCAACATTTAGAACCCATTTAAATTGCCTACTAGAGGCTGTTGTGTGATATACAATATGTACAAGTACAACAAATTGGATGATAAGAAAATATAGGATAGGGACTATATAAAAGATAGTAGTAATATACAATTACATTAGAACCCAACCAAATTCATAACCCCTATGCTAAAATTTTAGAAAAACAAAAGGAGATGGCCAGTCAAGCAGGTGACTTCTGAATTGATATTTCTTTCAAAGAACTAGCTAATCTTCGGAACACCTTAAGGTCATGACCTGTTTTATCCTGCAAAAAATAATAATATGAAAATGAAATGGTAAATTCCCAAAATTACAGAAAAGGAGAATTATAACAAGCATTGCTATGCAGGTATCAAAAATTTACATAGTGCAAAACATGGTGGAACAAGAGAAATATTACAAGCTCCTTTCTTTTTTAATGATCGGAAAATTCCAATCGGAAACAGCCTCCCTACGCCCCAAAGGGAGGGGCAGGGTGTACATACTCATCATCCTCCCAGGAGCCCACTTGTGGGACTACTAGGTATGTTGTAATCAGTGGCGGATCCAAAATTTTCACTCAGGGGTTCGAAAAATAAAAATGTGTGAACTAGAGTGCAAATACAAACATCAAAGGGAAAAAGTTTTAAGTTATTCTGACCCTTTTTCTTGAAGTAGTAGTTGTACACCAGCAAAGAATTCAATTTTAAAAAATTAAGCAGCTTATGCACCCAGCAAAAATCAAATCTGCAAATTGGGAATGATATTCGCGGCCCAAGTTTGGGAGTCTAGTACCACTAGGCTATCTCTCCTCTTTGATTTAGATGGTTCAAAATAAGTATATGTGCAAAAATATACAAAACCTACCCTATATATATTGTGTAATATTTTGCCGAGGGGGTTCGGGTGAACCCCCAGCACCCACGTAGGTCCGACCCTAGTTGTAATAAAAAAAAATCCCAAGGGCCAATGGTGCTTGGTTCCCTACCACTTTCCTCATTTTTAAGATACTTGTTTTCCTAAAGAAAATGTTTTCCAAAACATTTTGACCAATCAAACATACCCTCGGAGAGGATTGGTAATCTTAAAAGCTAACTTAGGACTATCTCACAAGAGGGGAGTTACTGTTAGCATACCTCGCTTAGTAATTCAAGCCTCTCCAAAGCAGAGATTAACTTTCCACATAGCAAATTCAAGTCGTCTTTTGAGTAGGGCTTGGTGCCACATTCGAAGGAACTGCAATGCGCAGTTGAGGTTAACCAAGCAGAATTTGTACAGCCATGAATGAAAGATAAGTGTCGTAAATATCGTACCTGTCCTGAAAATGAACGAGGATAATATTCATCACGTTTTCCGCCAGTAAAAGCAATAGTGTCATAAGTTGATTTCTATCTCCAACAATCTGGCACATCTCCAACATTGCGACATATCTCCTGGAATATAACCAATCAGAAAATTAGTCAGATTAGCATACTAAAGGGATTTGAGGCATGCTAATCATTCACCTCTAAGCAACGCAGATCATCCAGTCAACACAACAATAGCAAGATTAAACATATGACTGTACATCATATATGTGACGGTTAACAAAATCCACATACTGATTAAAGATTAATGAAATAAAATTAAGTTTACTTCCTAATATTTGACCACCAAACAGGATCTATTTTTGTGCCTAAGATATTAAAGAAATTTCAGGGAGCTATTATGTCTGGATACAAGTAAATACTTGAGTAAAACAGTTGTACTAGTTGTTCTATTGGTGCGGTCATCACTGCCACTAGAGCTGGTCAAAATAAACTGCCGTTTGTATCAGCAATCAAAAGGGAGATAACCAGAAAAAATGAGTTGGACAGATGGAATTGCACTAATAGGGAAGCTTATTATCTACATACACTATAAATTTTCGACAAAGGGTGTACAACTGGCCACCCGCCCTTCACTGTATGTGGCTACGACACTGCCCACCACTCTCCGCCTAGTATTATGAGTTCTAATAATCTAATCAGACATCTCATAATTAGACGAGTAAAATTCTCTCCTGCAACAGTATTACATGAAGCTACATGTACCTTTTCTGAATGTTTTCGGACGATGAAATACAACCCTTGGGAACACACATATTGATGATTTCATCCACTTCCTGTCTTGATAGTTCATTTATGTCTTGAATCTGGAATAATAAAGAGATTTAGAGCTCAGTTAATCAATTATTAATTCTTTATTCAGTAGCCAAAACAATTATCTTTCACCTTGCTAAGCAGTAAATATCTGTCCTCAGTGGTTCTTTCCAATGCTGTAGTCAGAGAGTTGAGAAGAAAACCAAGTAAATTCAAGGTTGGCTGTTGCTGACCAGCAGAAGTGCGATAGTCCATTGGACCATCTGAGACCTGATCCAAATAGAGTGAACAAAATTGTGACACATGCCATTTTTTATCCTCAAGGCACCAGCAATAGAAAAGGACATAAACATTCCATGCCTAACCATTAATTTAAAAGTTAATAAGCAGGAAAATAGTTAAACAAGACAAATTTGATGTACCGGCAATCTTAAGGACTTCTTCGTTACAAGAAAACAGAGATAAGAGCTCAGGCTAAAGCAAAGACGAGATACATTCATTTCCGCCTTCCGCTGTTCCTGATAATACATACAAAAGGGAACACAATGAGAAGGTATATGACTATACAAGCTTCACCACTATATACATCCTGCCTCCAGAATACACAATCAAGCTAAACCTGGAAATTCTTATTACCTCCAGAAAATGTACAGATTGGTTTTTAATAAAAGAGTCTGGCTCACGAGAGAAAAGAAAACGCATCATCACAAAAAGCCCTTGAACAAAACCATATTCATCGGTCTCCTCATATGGCCAAATCTACACGGATATATAGTTAAAATGTAAGTCGAGAGTGTTAGAATAGAAGCAAGACTAGTAAGTGGCAATTTAGCTAAAATATCAATTATATAACAATCAATGGAATTGAAATCCACCTAAAAGCCGGTACGCCAAACAAACTGTACGCATATGTTTACCTTTGTAAGTATGCCAACAACCAGATTTATTTGTTCCATTGTCAAGTCATCAGCATCAGAAAGATCTTCTAGAAGGATTTGATCAAAAAGTAATTGATGACTTCTTACAAATTCAATGACTTCACGCACAACTTTATTTTTAACCTGCTAGCCACCCACGTAATTAAAATGACAGATTTTCAGATAGGTAGAAAATTCCAAAATTCTACAGGAAAGAGAGGGTGAGCACTGAGCACAATAAGGAGAAGCAAGAAAATAGAGGAAATAAAGAGTCCTTTTGAGTGCATAGAACAAAAAAAACAGCAAAATCTTTCAATTTTGATAATTTCCTGTAAACCAGATTAATTTTTTAAAATAAAGATACAGTAGAATTAGGGATGCCAAGAGTCAAGGGAGAGAGATCTACTAGTTATTCCGGAATATATAAAATCTGTTGCGTGACAAATGACTACAGAAGGGTTGAGTTTTTCCTAACCAAGAACAACCTAAAGTTGGCTCCTACTCCTCATTTAGGATAAGATCCTTCTTGGTCCTGTTTACACGACACTCTTGTCCATCCAGACATTTGGCTATCTTTCTCTTTATATGCAGTATTTTGGAAGGCAAGGAAGAAGATTTACCTTGGCAACAAACACGTCATTGACTGACATGATATTTTTCTCAGAAGGAAATGTACTAATAGATTTGTGTGTAAGTGCATGATAGGATATTCGTTGCATGTAATTCCATACTCAATTGTCACTGACTGGCGACTCGGTCCTCATTAGAATTTTATGGCATGAGCTCTTTCATTTACAAGGGACACAATTTAACAGAAATATTGTTTTACGCTCTTCCCGGCTGGGGTTTCTTATACATAAATGCTGCAGGCCCTACGAGTAGTCGAACAAATGAGGTAGTCGACAAAGGGTCAAATGTTGCACTTGTGGTAATTTGAAGGTTGCAAGAGAAAGAGGATTCCTTTAAAATATCGTAAATCTCCTCTTGCATAAGTGCCAAATTGCCAGAAGTGCATTCAGAGATTTCATATTCTAGAACTATATAATTAGTTGAATCAACCATAAAGGAAAACTCTTTTTTTCTTTCTACAAAAGGTTATTTGTTAGAGAACAAGAATTTTATGCACCATAAGCTATCAAAAACAGACTGTAAAATGAAATATTTTTACACGTCTTTACAACATTATACTGCATTATATTGAAGAAATGAAGCACACCTCAAAAAATTCAGATGCATCAACCAATGAAGTAAGTGAAAACACCAATCTCAAGATTGGAGCTATGATCATTCGTTGTTTATCAACATCAACTGACAATTCTCTTCCAAATTTGCCATCCATGCGTCGGTAGCTTCCCTGGTAAAAGATTGTAACAATTTAATCAAAGAGGACATTGCGAACTAAATCACATGAAGAGAAGAAAAAATACCTTCAATTGCATATTCAGTGCCTTACAGGCAGATATGTGCTCATATGCACCCATTGAAAAAAGCACCTGGGCCCCAGATTTACCATACTTGTGGCTAAATCTCAGAAGAAGAGCAAGTTTCGCTTCAAGAGTGCAGACACGCTGCATTGACTCCAAAGAGAGCCCACCATCCTGATGGGAGATGCCAATCGAAAATTTAAACCCCACGAAAATTAGATTAAAAAAATAAAAACTACACAACGTATTGCATACAAGTTAATGCATGGAGAGGGTTTCCATCAGGTTGGAAAGTTAATACACATTTCAAAGGAGAATACACCCCCTAATGAGGCCGCATGAGCTCTGACATAATCGTGATTTTCCTTTCTTTACATCTTTTTAATTTGCAAACGAAGACTCACTTACACAAGCAAACAAATGCAAAGTTCTTTTAATAAAGATCCAAAATAAATGTAAAACATCATCAACTACAACAAAAAGAAACGTAACCTTTTTATTTCTGTGGTTGACATAAATCTACTGAAGGTAATACCAAAAACTCATATGCTTCAGTGTAGTCAAAGGTGAAAAGCTCTAAAAATCCCTCCAGGTCTATTAGTGCTTTAAGCACAAAGGGCAACTTAAATGTGGGCTTGAGTAGAAAAAAACGCAATGATTGAAAAAAAATATATATGTAATTCCAAGAAAAAGTAATGAATTCAATCATAATGCTTCATTACCTATATGTTTATATTACTCATGTCTTTTTCCATTACTGGTACTAATAGACACCATGGCTTGAAACTAAACTCCAAAGCAGAAGAATTTTACGAGAAAATTAAGCTGGCTTACTAGGATTTTCACATAGCAACAGCATAAATATCATAATAAGAGGTACTTGCATACACGTGGATTACATTTCAGTTTAAAATATGCTGCACAGCCAAGGAAACAAATACAGAGTAGATACATGAAATAGCAAGGATACTCGAGTGAACCTACTATAAATATGATTATTACTAGTTACAAATAAATATCGACAGAACAAGTGTTGACAGGCATAAATGTGAAACGAGAAGGAAATTATGGAAACATGAAATTTAGTTGAAGAGATTTTACACCCAAGAAAAGAATTTAGAGGAGAAGAGATCAGATACTCCAACAGGAAAACAGAGATGTATAACAGTAATACTTGAAGTAAAGGCAAGAATTCCAGATATCAACAGAGATCTTATGGGGAGTAATGTATCAAATACCTGAGAAAAGTTATTGATGTTCATAAGGCAAGACCTTAAAAAGCCTCTGCTTTGCAATTGACTCAAGAAAAACTTTTCATGATCAATGCAAATTAAAGCATCCAACACATAGAACGAGATAGTCTTTCCAGATTCACTGCCATGGGTTGCATCTTTTATGATCTGTTTTTAGAATTTTAAAAAACAAATGGTAAGCTAGCGCAGCAAGAAAGCAATTGTGATACATATATACATCAAAATGCAAAAAGAACTTATGGAACAATTTGATCAAGTACAAAGTAGATGAATTATGACAATCATAGAAAGTAGAGAAATAGATTAATAATGGTATATGTTAAATAAAATAACTTGTGCAGATGAGTGAGAGAAGTTAAATCCGCCTATACGAGCTTGCTCAATTACTGGTCCCAAGCACGGATATTGATCAGCATCAGAAGAAATAACAAACAAAATTAAGAATTCAATCTCATCCGTGCTACCCACCAGATCTAGAAGTGATTGAGCTTCCGTCCTTACAATTGAAAAATTTGCATGTGCCATTTCAGTTTGATCTTTGACAATCTGTTCAAGTTTAAGATGGAACAGAATGAAATAAAAACTCTCTACATCATTGTGTTAAATTGATCCAGTAAGAACATAAGATTAGGGAGGTCCAATGGGCAGTTTCCCCACTGAGATTCTAAAACCTTTTCAAGATCCAGATCATCATTTTCCTGTTCATCCATTGTCAACAATTGCATTACTGTGGTTGGAAGATCAGGATCAAGCATATGCTGACAGTACTGGATATAGCTAAGGAGCAAAGCATATTGGCTGTAGTCAAAAAACAAACAGCAAAAGTCAGAGACTTTGTCTCTGCAGCAAAACTAAAGGAATAGATTAATCAAATATGAAGCACTATACCGCCTCCTCAATGCTTCTGATGATTCGTTTCTAAGAATCGCCAGTATGAGCTTGAATAGAATAGAATGGCATGCTCCGTTAGATAATTGTTTTGTCATCATGATGTCAAGACAAGTGACAGTATCAGAGTTTAAACCACTAGGGCATAAGAATCTTTCATCACGTAGTTTGGCCATGCATGTGACACCAACCTACACAAATATCTTAAGCAAAATAAGAATAACAATCGAGGTAACTGAAATACATGGTGTCACCACTTCAACAAACTAAGAAGATGAGAAATGTACAACCTGTGTCAGTATCAGTGCCATCTTCAATGAGCAGTCAGGAGAACCAGAAGCACCGAGAGAGGCATCAAGCAACCTATGCATAGAAGCAAAAGTAAGACGGGGATCACAGATTAGCAACAAAACGAAAAAAAAAGACATGGTCACTCACTGAAATAATATTTCAGAACGGTTGGGAAGAGAGGATATTTTGCTGGAGGCAGAGACCTAGAAGAAAAATTGCATAACAGGATATGTTAGCCCAACATACTCACATACAGCAAAGCATACCGACGAATTGAGAACCAAGAGAAAAAGGAAAAGAAATGTGACCTCAACAATTTGAGACCAGCCAGTTAACATATGAAGCTGAGCTGCTTGTTCTTCAAGATTTTTGTTGCATTTCCAACCCCATCGTAACAGCTGGTGGACTGTATCTCGAATTTCATTTAGCTCAACTTCAGTATTAAAGGAGCTATGCTGGGGATTAAACAAGTTGTATTTCTGAAAGAGGGATAAAAATTTAAAAGAAAGGTTAAGCAGCACCTCCAGTGGGTAAAAACAATCTCACATGGCTAAAGGGATCTTATAAATAAAATAAAGGGACAAACGAAAGGAAAAACTGGAGTGCTAAGAAATACTGCACCTGCCATAATTTGTCACGAAATGCAGCTAGATCAATTAAACGGTCTCCACGTTCTGAGTAATAATAAACACCACCCTTTTCAGAAGTAGCAGGATTGGTAAGTATATCTTCAGCCTGCAGAATGCCAGAGAATTGAAAAGACTACTCCCCAAAAAAATAAAAGCAAGGAAAAACTGATCCAAACCTAACAAGGTCCCTACCAGAAACCCATATTTCGAACTTGAAACTGCTTGTGAAGATTTCAACACAGTATCAGGAGATTTAAACTGGACAACTTCAAGCAACTCCAATACCTATACATAAATGCAAATGGAAGTTGTTCTAACTTTCTTTAATAATGGAAACAGAAGATACTTATCTAACTTATCCAAAAAAAGAAGAAGATTTAATCCAAAAAATATTAATAATAAATCGAAGTTATGAAGAAAACATGAGTGACAAGAAAGGAACACCACAATTAGGGCTCATCTGGTTACCAGGAGTACCAAAAAATACCAGTATTAAATTTGGTATCGTTTTAAACTTTGTTTGGTTGATTTTTTACTTTCGATATTGAAGACATAAATAAATAGAAGTGTGCTCTCTCTAACTATTTGATGTTTCCGATGCGATCGCCAGACATTTCAATATGGTATCAGAAAATGCAGAAATCCTGGGTTCAAGTTTCATCGCCACCCACTATTAAAAACCAAATAGAATTTCACGTAATTTGCTCATGAAAAATAATCATGTTGTATATGAGGGAACATGTTGAAGACATAATTATGTAAATAGAAGTGTTCTTTTCCTAATAGCTTAAGCTTTTATACCACATCCAACATGGCAAATCACCGCTCTGCCAAAGCTCTTTTCAAAATGTTGTATTATGAAGGTCAAGGTTAAAATTAGAAACAAAAATTTATCCAAGTTTATCCAGTTTAAAACCAAACTAACTTAGATTATACACTATATACCCATATTTATTCCATTGAACGAAACAAACCCTAAGTACATTATCCAACGATTATTAATCATGTATTATAATCCCAGAATAATTTTGTCCGCAAAGCAAACGACTACCAAGAGGTTTGAAATAGCAGCCGCAGAAGCATTAGAAATATTTTGATAGAAATAAAAGTTCCTATTCGATGCACAGGTTTGAGAGCAACTTATACGTGACACCATCTACATACTATAAGAGGGAATCAACATCAAAAGGGAGAAAATTTGGGGAAGGTTGCTCTAAGTAATTTGGGAAATATCTCATAACTGTTACAGACGAAGAAGAGGAGAAACGATCGAGAAATAGATAATGGAGGTGGGGCAGAAGTTAAGAACACACTGAACACAGATAAGGGATTATGTAAGGAACAATCTTGGTTATGTCACCACTTAAGTGGAAGAAATGTTCAGAGCAAGGTGTATATAATATGAAGATAGAAGAAAACATAAAAGTTCAGACTCGAGAGTTTCAATGATTTTGAGCAAATGCTTGAGCTTCATATGAACAGAAGGCAAATAAATTGTTGACGTGTTAAATAGAATATTGAGAAGTGATAGTAAAAGAAGGACAGAGAGAGGGCCAAGAGGCAAGGCAAAGACAGGAAACAGAAGCATGAAATAAAATGATTGGAATGTGACATTAATAACAATGAGAACAGTAAAAAAATGAGAGGATGTAATCATATTCCTGAATACTCGAGACACTGTGAGCAGTAAAAACTTTACCTTAGTTTTACTAATCATTCTGGCTCCATTCACTCCAGGACTGATATGACTATAGGGAGAAGATACACCGAGATCAACATCGTGTTCAAAAATTCCCTCTCCAAATAGTTGAGATAGAATACTTTGACAAGCTTCTCGATGAGTGGAACTAGACATATCAGCCGCATGCAATTCTATTGTTAGAAGCTTCAACAGCCATGCTCTCTGAAGAAACAAGGGACATGTGAAACCAATAAATTAGATCAAGTAAGCAAAATTGGAGAAATATTTGAAGCATACTCACCTAGTTAATTAGAGGAACAAACGAACCACTAGCTCAAAAACAGACCTGATGAAGGGAACTGATACGAAGTGCCTGACTGCTATTCCTTCTGGGAAGTGGAGCAGTGCCAATTAAATCCAGATGCTGTAAAGATAAATTTAAACAATAATTGAGAAAAATGGATCAAAAGCAAGAATGTGGTTTTCTAAAATGTGGAATAATATACAAAATAATTTCAATCTACACAGTCGCACCTGTACAAAGAACCAATACTTTTTGGTGCTCAACAAATCCATCATAGGATTACAAGTCAGGGGATCGGTACATAACTCATAAAGAAGCTGCATATAGTAACCAATTATAAGCTCACCAAAGTACAAGGATTTATAGCAGTTTCAAAGAACAGACTAACAGCCTCTACAGCTTAAAGTCAATTGACAAATCATATGAAAAGGAAAATAAACAAGACTATACACCCCGATACAATGATCAAACCACTCCAACCTGAAATGCAAATTCATGGAGCAATGCATTGATGTCAGGTTTCAGAAGTTTTTCCAACACATCAAGAATGATCTTCAAGCAACTGCAGTAGAAAGAACGAATTTCAAGTCCTTGAGTAAAACAAAGGAGCACGGGAGTTAAAATATATCAATTGAAATAGAACCTATAGTGAAATTTTGGCTGAAGCACGGTCCTCTCAACAGCGCCATCGACATCAAATTTGAGCAATAGATGTGTGATATTCGGGGCAGGCCGGCTAATATTATCAATAAGCAGCTGCAATTGAAGAACCAGAGAATCAGTCAATGATTGTAACCAACATTTAAGAAGAAAAGAGCACCAGCTTTGACCAAATTCATTCTCTAATAAGTAAAAAACATCACCAAAAAAATTATCGGAGAAGGATGAATTTACTTAATATCCAACATCAAGTGAATGCTGGTGAGTATTACAATTAGCACCATTACATGTCATGTTATGTGCTCAAAGATCAAACATGGCTTCTACATATGAAGCCGTATTGCACAAAAAAGAAAGTGAAGAAATACATCTGTATTTGAATTTAGTTACAGATTCTTTTCAGGATGCTACACTGACACCTACGTAAGAACATGGCTTTCCATTCAAAGTGATTTGGCAAACTTATTTGAGGAATCACAAGTGTTGGAAAAAGGTACAACTTAATTTCTTCTTAATGACCCAAGTTCACGAACCCACAGACTATGATTGCCTATAGAGAAAAAAGAGAACTTATAATTCAAACTTCAAATTTGAAGTTCTCAGTTTCCAAAAGCAAATTCTTATCAGAAAGAAAAGGAAAAAGACTCCAAATTAATAAACAAGAAACACCAAAGCTTAATATATAAATTAGGGGTTAGGACTAAAGAAACTCATGAACAAGGAAAACGGTGTGTTACATTTAGGCCTCATTTGCTTGCACTGGAAGTCTGAATCTTAATAATTCAGATTCAACTCATTAAGTGCGTTAGTTTTATAGGTCTGAATCTGAACCATTCAGATTCAGCCCATAAGTCCATTTGTTTTTTTTTAAAAAAACTCTTAATGGATCTAAAAAGATCTAAATGGATCAGATCTGCAGGAGAATCTTAACAACATTCAGACAAAATAAATACGCTACAAAAAATTAGAAGACAATGCATCGCCTCTTTCACTCTCTCTTTGCACGACTTTGCTCTCACTACTACAAACTTTTTTCCTCTCTTTTTTCAATCAACGCCAATTTTTTCCTCTAGAACTGGTAAGTTTTCATAATCTTTACAATTATTTTTTTAATATTAACAATTTTTATGGGTGTATTGACGTTTGTCAAGAACACTTGTTGCAATAATATTTTTGGTGTATTGATGTTTGTCAAGAATCCTTGAGGCAAGTAAAAACAACAAGGGAAAGATTTCTCTCATACAAATTGGTGGTGGAACAATAACTATGTATACATATTTCAGGTTTCTTATTAAAATTTAATTTTAGGCCACTAATTTTATTGAGATTCTTTGATCATCAAATTCACTTATGAAATTACACTAGATATATTATCGTTGTTGAATTATGTGCATAGTTAAGGTGTTTTATTAAAATTGTCTTATGCCACTAATTTTATTGAGACACTTTGATCTTTAAACTCTCAAACTCACTGGTATGATCAAACTCACTTGTGAGATTGCACTAAATATATTATTATTGTTGTTGTATTTTAATCTCTTAATACATGTGAATCAGAGAGTGGTTAAAAGAAGAAATATCATGACATACTACAACTAGATTAGTTTTTGCTTCAATATTCTAAATTTGAAGATTTTTTTCTTCGTTTTTGATATTTTTAATCATGTAAATTGTCTTTGTTTAGTTATTTTTTGTTGCATCTGTTCATATGTTATATTTATTATATTTTATATTTTAGCTATGGAACAATCTAGTGAAAATTCAAGAGTGATTTGGAAGCATTTGGAGATAGATATGACTTTTTTAGAAACTTGTATTCAAGAAATATCTTTAAATGGAGACTTGGAAGTAGTTTGAAGTCAAACTCATGGAATAAGGTTAAACTAGCTTTGGAAACCTCTCATGGTTTATTGTTACCCAAAAACAGATGAAGAATCGTTATGATTATCTAAAAGAAAAATATCAAGCTTGGTTGCTAATTACTAAAAAGACTGGCAATATTTATGATCCAATAACCAATACTATTCTGATGTCTAATAGTGAGTGGGATGAGTACATAAAGGTTTGTTAGTTAATAAATTTTTTCTTCATTTTGCTATAAAAAAAGTTTTATGTTCCTATTAAAAATATTATCTCTTATATTTGAATATAGGCTCATCCAAAAGCAAAGACATTGAAGACTTCACATCTACCCTTCCCCGATTTGTGTTCAAAACTTTTTGAAGGTTCTACTGCAACAGGAGTTCATGGTTGGAGTCCAAGTTGTACCTATCCCCATCCAGGTGACTCTTCTGTATCTGCTACTATAAATGTAGATACACCTGATGAAGTTGAAGAGCTAGTTGGTGACAAAAATAATGGAACTCCTAATAATTATCCATCCCAATTTTCAGTTTCAGCTGAAAAGAAAATTTTGGGGAAGAAAAGAAAAACTTCTTCATCTCAATTGAAAATTGATGAGAAGACGAGTACTGCTTTGGAGTTATTAATTAAAAAAATAGTGCACCTACCTTTGAAGAATGTATGGAAAAATTAGATGGACTTGGATGGGAAGAGCCATTATACAGTACAGCTATTAGTATATTTTGTGAAAGTGACAGCTCCAAAAAAGAATGGATGACACTAGAGGTTCAGAAGTTAGAGAATTGGATTAAGGTTATTGGGAAAAAATAGGAATTCTTTAGTTTTTCTAATTAGCTAGAATATATGTTAGGCGTTGATAATGTGACACCTTATTTATTATTTTTCAACTAGAATCTATCATACTTTGAACTTTTTGATATTATATTATGCCAATAAAAAAAATATTCTTGATATTTTTTTAATGTTATGCTTGATGATTATGATTATGTGTTGTGATTAATTTTTTGTAATTAGGTAGATTTTTATGTCAACCAAATACAAACATATTATGCTTATTATCGTTTATTGTTTATTATTTTTGTTAAAACAGTTTAGAGATGGACAGTGAAGATCAAATATAATGGTTGATGAGCTTGTATTGGGGTAGAAAACATCTTAGACTCAAAAATGTTCAAAGAAATAAAGACTTAACATCATCTTTATATGGTCAGAATTACACACTAGAATTATTATCTGGTTCTAGTTGACAATGTTTGGAGTTGATGCGCATGTCTCGTGATGCATATGTGCGATTGTGTCAATATTTTAGACATAATGGATGGCTCACAAATAGTAAACATGTATCCGTTGAAGAAAAAATAGCAATATTTTTATGCATTATAGGGCATAACGAGCGTTTCGTGGTTATCAAGAGAAGATTTCAACATTCTTCGCAAACAATTCACAAATATTTTCATGAGGTTCTTGAAGCAATGATGAAATTTGCAAAAGAGATGATATCATCTACATCGTCCAACTCAAATTCAAATATTTCGGGTGCTCAACAAAGGTTACGCATAATTTTTAAGGTGGTATTTTTCATGTTATCATTTAGAATTTTATATTAAAAAATTTCGTAATTTTTAATTTTTATATATTTATTTGTAACTGGTAAAGTTGCTGCCATGTGACCAGGAGGTCACGGGTTCAAGCCTTGGAAACAGCCTCTGGCAGAAATGCAAGGCAAGGCTGCGTACAATAGACCCTTGTGGTCAGGCCCTTCCCCGGACCCCGCGCATAGCGGGAGCTTTAGTGCACCGGGCTGCCCTTTTTTTTTTTTTTTTTTTATATATATTTATTTGTAGGGAGCAATAGGTGCACTTGATGGGACATTAGTACATGCAGTCGTTCCCGCTAATCAACAAATTATGTATAGAGGAAGAGGAAAAGGTAAATGTTATCAAAATGTATTAGGTATATGCGATTTTAACATGGTCTTCACTTATGTTTATGCTGGATGGAAAAGGGTAGCACATGATGCTCAAGTTCTAACAGAGATTGTATCTAATCAAGATAATGGATTTCCATTCCCCCCTTCTAGTAAGTGATACAACTTAAACTATTATGAAATAATGTTTAACTCTTTATTGTGAACATTTGAATATTATTGTAATGACAGATAAATACTATTTATGTGATGTGGCATATCCAAACACTCGAGGATTTCTAGCACCATATCGTAATGTTTGATATTGGTTAGGAGATTATCATCTTAGGCCGGCTACTAATTTGGAGGAAAATTTTAACCATGGTCATGCACAACTCAGAAATGTTATAGAACGTACTTATGGAGTTCTGAAAACAAGATTTCCTTTATTAGACAAGATGCCTCCATATTCTATTGATGTTTAGAGAGATGTTGCATATTTTGCAGTTCATAATTTTATTAGGAAGGAGCGTATAAATGATGACCTTTTAAATCAATACGAGTCATCTCAATTAATATTTGACGAGGATGAAGGAGAACACGAAGAAATGTTGAATGAAACTAATGGACCTGGTTGGATAGCTACAGATTCACAGATAATGAGTAATATTCGTGAAGAACTTGCACTTCAACTAATGCAAAGAAGAGGAAATACTTGAGAGTTTTTATATTTTCATTATTTAACACGCTTTATAATGTTTGAATGTTAGAATTTGATTAGTTGAATAATTCTTTTTATGAAAATATGTTTATGTTGTCTTAAAATTATTCATGTTACAATAATTTTTAATTGCATATCATATAATTTAATTTTTTAATCAAATTTTAACATTTAAAATAGAGAAAATAGCCAAATGCCCCCTCAAGCTATGATCGGATTCTCAACTACAAACTTATACTGTACGGGGGTCCTATTACACCCTTAAACTACTTTAAAACGGAATAAATAACACCTTAAAAATAGACACCCACATTCTTTAACATGCTGTGAAGGGCACACACTACCAACTGTCAAATATATATAATGATTTTAATTTTTTTATATTTATAGTTCATTCTTTAATCTTTTTTCTACTTTTCTTTTTCTTTTAAAATTTATAATTGATATATATACACAAATTTATCCTTCAGTTTATAGATTGATATAATATTTGCCCAAATCCTTCAAATGCTTTCTTGACTTTATTAATTTCTGAAAATTTTCAAGAAGAAAAAAAGCTATTGTTCTCCATTTTGTTCATCGAGTTTGTGCAAATCTGTGAAATTTTTGAATGTGATTGGGTTGGTGTATTGAATCTACGCATTATTTGTTAATCGATTTTGAATTTTGTGCAAAGATTTGAGCCAAAAATTAGAAAATTCCATTGATGTAAGAATGTGTATTTGAATCTAAATCTGAAAATTTTCACTTGAAATTACTAAATGGGAATCCCATTGTTGAGTTCTTAAGTTTGAAAGCATCTCAATTGATTTGAGCTATAAAAAAAAATTGAGGAATGAAGTAAAAAACACAAATCCATGGAAAGCCATTGTTAAAAAGCTTCAAAGTTCAAGTATGAATTTGTCGGTGAATTCATCTTTTCCGATGATTTACTTCCTCATCATCGTCGGCTCGTTCGATGAATTTCTCTAGCAAATATATATATTTATCATCCATCAAAGATGGATTGTTGGGATTGCTGATTCTTCTTCTCCATTGAAGTGAGAGGGAAAGTAATTTCCTCCATTAAAAGGGGGTCATTTTGCTTATAAAAATAAATAAATAAAAAGAAAAAAATATTATTTAATTATAACAGAAATGTAATTATTGCTTCTCACTCCCTCAAAGAGAGTGAAATACACTCTCTATGGTATGCCAGCACTTAAGTGGTTAAAGGGGGTAATAAGACTCCCGTGAAGAATAAGTGTATAGTTGAAAATTCGATCATAGCTTGGGGGGGGGATTTGGCTATTTTCTCTTTAAAATATTATATTTTATCAAAAGGTAAAAAAAATTTGTTGAACTGAAATTTTTATAATATTTTATCAATATAATGTTTAATTTCATATGCATATTCAAATATTGAAAACAAACAATCTTAACTATTCAGTGTTCAGATATATAAACCACATCTTAATATTCAGATGTGTATTCAGATCTAGACATCTAGATCTTAATGCAAATCTTAATATTCAGAGGCTTATTCAGATTCAGACGTCCGAATCTTAATGGAAACAAATGAGGCCTTAGTAAGGAAAATTAAATGTACACGTAACAAATATGAAATGCAGGAATATGTGAAACTGAAAGCAGAAAGCAGTTATGAAAGCTAACTGCGGAAATTCACAACACACCACAGCGGGCAGGCACTTATCTTGACATTCCAAGGCACACAGAGTCTAATTATATCTTGTCCATAAAGAGTTTAGGAGTTCTACTCTATCAATGTATGCAATTACCATAGTAAGTTCTGGGCAAGTGATGCTACCGATTGCGTTTACTTGTAGATTTCTCAATCAACTTATATTATTTGCATATAGATATGCAGTGCCTTCTTAAAATGTAATTGGACGTACTTTCTTTGAAGTTAAACTAGAGGTTCAAGTTCCCCTAATAGCACATTGTCTAAGTAGATTAAGGTAATAACTTACAATTACACAGTACAATACCAACTAATAAAGAAGCAGACTCCAGTTCATCAAAGTTTTCAATTAAACATCATTCTCCGCATTCCTATCCTTGCAGTGAACATGGCTAAAGAATATGGCATCAAGACATATTACTAGAAAGTAAATCTCTCGCCTTCCCAATTCTGAAGGTCTTAGATCCAGGAACTTACTTGTAGTATGAGAACACCTGAATCTTCACGGCAATCCTCTATAAGTTGACATTCTTCAGATCGCAGCTCTAAGCAGGCAGCATAATCCTCAACCAAGCACCCTGCAGCATTGGATTTTAAGAGCAACTGAACAAGCCCGACCATGCGAGAACTGCCATCCACGAAAAAGCATCATCGATATTAGAAATTGGTGCAGTACATGACACAGTACAATCCTTTCTAAATACTTAATATGATGCCACATTTCTTATTTAGGTTGCACTAGAATAGTTTGTGCTATCCTTAAAAAACTAATTAGAAGGAAGAGGAGGTGGAAAACTGTTAAAAGGTAAATGCCGTTTTTTTAATGAAATAAGTAGCTTCATTGATGGCATCAAGAAGATCCAAAATAGACAATAAAGGTTAAAAGTACTGTAAAAGGTAAATGCCCTTATTTGAATCGGTAAAAGAAATAGTGTGACGCAAAGGAATTGAACTTCAATCAATACATTGAATCATGTTGTTTGAACAATCGGGGACTTGGAGAATGACAAAGATTAGCAGCAAAAGGAATAGAAATTTTTTTTAAAAAAAAAAAAGGATGAAAGGAATACCTTAGGATGTTCATTATTTTGATAGATGATTGTTGAATACGGGGCTGAAAATCATATCTAACATACTCTAATAAAGCCACAACTTGGCTCTGATCTTGTGAGAGAATGACATCTAGAGGCTGCATCGACAAGAAGCAACAGTTAGACAATGAACTGACATCAAAGGGAAAGGCAACAACATGCAGCAAAACAACTCAACCAAATCAAATAAGTTTGAGTAGTGTGTAAACATGCTCACATGCAGCAAAGCAGAATCAGTTAAAAAAATATTCATTGCAGTCACTTCGATTCGTTTAATGTCTTTACTCTTCATCTATGAGAATATTTCACCGTTGTTCTTCCATGAAACACCTGTAACTTACTCGAGAAATTAAACATTTAATAATGCTGCTAATGGCGATTATTCAATCACTACATATACCAGCCCAAAGTCAAAAGCGTCTAAGCTAAGATCATTTTAACTAGTTGTAAAATAAACAACCATTATGACACTTTACAACTGGTAATAGGATGTAATCTGCAAACAGTGATTACAATAAAACTAGCAAGAGATTATTTTCATTCAAGTTAGCAGCTTCTTCCAGTGGAGCTTAGGCTATTGAAAAGAAAAAGCAGGAAACATGAGATGAAGTCTTAGATTCTTACCTGATACAAAGGACTCCAAAACTCAGACATAGCTAAATCTTTCTCCAATACGAGATTTAAAATTTCCAGAGAAAGGAGGACAGCTTGTTCAAGAAGTTGCCCATAAATTTGACTTGATCTTTCAGAAATTAGGTAATTGACTCCTGGTGAAAGAATACTCATGATATTCCGGAACACAGTTTTACCACTCATAAAATCCTGCATAACAGCAAAAAGACTTTACATAACTGAGTTGCCAACAATAAGTACGGCAATAGTAACTTAATACATAGCAATACTAGCAAATACTTACTCCCCATCACATTTTATGTAGCACAATTTCCTTTTTAATTTGTCCCAAAAAGAACACCTTTCTAAATTTAGAAACAATTTAACTTTTCATTTACCATTTTACCCTTGATAAGATGATTTCATCCCACAAATATTTATGGCTTATTTTCTTCTTTTTTTTTTGATAAGTAAATAATTTTATTAATAATTGAGGGAAACCACGTATACAAGCCAAATACCAAAAGAAGAGAACCTACATCAAACTATGGTTCTCAACAAAAGATCCAATCCTCGATACAAATAGGGACCTCAGGTACACCAAAAAGAAACTAGGGACATGACACTACTTTGCATTTTTACAAATTCTAGTTCCACCCCTTCAAATATCCTCCTATTCCTCTCTTTCCAAATGACCCACATGAATGCTAAAAGGGCAACACACCATACCCTCAAGCTTCTCTTCCTCCCTTCTATAGGTCCAACTTTGCAAAGCTACCTTCGTAGTACCCAGCATCACCCATTGCACCCCAAACAAATTAAGGGACGCCCTCCATAATCAACTAGCCACCTTACAATGCAAAAGAAGATGATCTACATTCTCGCCTTCTCTTACACATAAAGCACCAACTAACATAGGTAATCCTCCTCTTCCACAGATTCTCCGATGTTAAGATCACACCCCTAGCTGCTAACAATACAAAAGAGCTAACCTTCCAAGGAGCTCTAGGGATCCAAATGGAGTCATGGGGGAAAGTACATTCCTCCCTCACTAGTAACCTCTTATAAAAAGAGCTAACAGTGAATAACCCGTTTCCACTCTCCCGCCAACTCCATACATCCAATGAGTTGTTAGGTGTGTCTAGCCCATACAACAACTTAATCAAATTGTGAAATTCTTCCATCTCCCAATCCTGCAGGTTCTTAAGTCCCAATGGATACACCCTCATTAGACCTAGAGCCCATAAAACAGTGCTACATAAATTGGAAAGGAGGGAGTATTAGACATGAAAAGTTTAAAAAGAAGGATTTAAAAGTTAAAACAAAATCAGATAGCATCAACAGGACAAAGACACTAAATAACAGCGTAAGTTGAGGAATTAATACTTTCATCAACTCTATTACAGGCAGCTGCATCTGCAGCGGAGCAGATTGACCTGTTTCTGACAGCTGAGATTGGTCCACAACACTGTCAATATCCTCATCTCTGATACTATACATATTCAGCATCCTGCAAATAACATTATTGGACATGAAAGTTATCAACGTCTTTCATAAATATACAAGCAACGAACTAAAACCTCACAAACAAGGACCAAGATGGAAAAAGATAAAAATGTAGAGAGTGCCATAGATAAAATTGAGATAAGACTTGCATCTGGAAATGTTTGAGGCAAGCTATGACAAGTTGCCACTTCTCACAAGGATTAGCATAGGCTCTCTGAGGGAATGGTCCAAAGACATGATCATAAATGAATTTAAAGATGCCAATGAATCTGCAAAGGCGTAGCTCAGAATGAGAATCAATACAATTGCCAAAGAATATTAACTAGAAATCATGATATGGTACGTGCAATCACCAAAAGCCTAATACCTATGCCCTCTATCACCAACATCCTTTTCCGCGGCAATAAGAGTATTCAACAGGTTAATGAATGATATAGTTGAAGGGTATTGCTCCCTTCTAGCCTCTATTTCATTCAGCTCAAATCGCATGTCATAAACCTGCATGAAAAAGTTTTTGATGAGATGGTGTCCCTAAAAAATAGACGAAGTAGAGGGAAGATGGGAGAGAATAAGAGAATTCCTTGGGAAGCCAAATCCCAGTGCATTAGACCATAAAAAAACATCGCCGTATTAGAAAAACCAAAATTGCATCTTCAGTCCAGTAAATTGATGGTTTTTTCTTTTCCTTTATTTCTGCCCAACCCACCCATTCCAACACCACCCTGGCAATACAGATCATCTGAATCGAGCTCTTACTTAATCAAACAGCTCAACCATATGTACGCAGGACTTCCCCAATTATATTAAATAATTATTACTTTATTATTTATAAAAAATAATCAAATAGCCTGCAAGGTAGAGTAAATAACACGGACACCACCGACCTGTGTTGTCAAGGATTGTGTTGTGTTCCCAACAACTACTGGTAGATCATATTGCTCTAAATACCTCCAAGTTGTATCTTTCAGAACTGGTGATACTTGAACAAAAGTAGCTATGGCATTTCTTAATGCACCCTAATAATCACAGGTACAAAAAATAATTAGTAGCAGAACCCAGTGGCAGGATCTAACCATGAAACAGAAATAGCAACTAAACGAAGCGAGTTACATGAAAAACAGAGGACTTACCTTAAGATAAGGAGGGACATTTTCATAACCAAGGAGTTTGAACAATGGCTCAATATCAGGGAACCAATTCTTCCAGTCTACGGGATTTGCATTCTCAACAACCTGCAGCACACAATAAATATCTCAAGCCCATTATATCTGCTCACCGGAGCAGAAAAACATATGTACACAGAATTTCCTCTATGATGTCCTGAAAATGGTTCAAAATCTGATATTGAAAGATATCTTTATTAATATCTTGAGACAAGAAACCCATGAACTTCCATACAAAATGATTCATATATATATATCATAGTGTATTATAGGGTTTAGTAGGAAGTACAAAACATACACATATGGTTGCACATAAGGAGAATGGCCAGAATCCAGATAACCAAACTCATAAAAAGTATGGCACTGGAGTGACTAGAAAGTTTTGGATTTAAATGGTTCAAAATCTGATATTGAAAGATATCTCTATTAATATCTTGAGACAAGAAACCCATGAACTTCCATACAAAATGATTCATATATATATCATAGTGTATTATAGGGTTTAGTAGGAAGTACAAAACATACACATATGGTTGCACATAAGGAGAATGGCCAGAATCCAGATAACCAAACTCATAAAAAGTATGGCACTGGAGTGACTAGAAAGTTTTGGATTTAAATGCCTGCTCAGCATAGCCCCTTGAAAGATGAATCCCTCCCACCTCCCACCCCAAAAAAAAACGCATATACAAATATATGTATATGTGTGTATATATATATATATATATATATATATATATATATATATATATATATATATATATATATATATATATATATATATATATTATATACACATACACTCTTATGAGGAGACTGGTGGAGCAGTATAGGGAGAGGAAGAGGGACTTGCATATGGTATTCATCGATCTAGAAAAGGCTTACGATAAAGTTCCACGAGAGATACTATGGAGATGTTTAGAGGCTAAAGGTGTACCTCTGGCGTACATTAGGGTGATCAAGGACATGTATGAGGGTGCCAAAACCAGGGTAAAGACAGTAGGAGGGGACTCAAAGCACTTTTCAGTTGTGATGGGGTTGCATCAAGGATCAGCCCTTAGTCCGTTTTTATTTGCCTTGGTGATGGATGGATTGACGCGCGTGCCATGGTGTATGCTTTTAGCGGACGACATAGTCCTGATCGATGAGACTCGTAGCAGAGTTAACGCTAAGCTGGAGGATTGGCGACATACCTTGGAGTCTAGAGGGTTTAAGCTGAGTAGGACCAAAACAGAGTACTTAGAGTGCAAGTTCAGTGAAACAGCTCAGGAGGTTGGCGCAGAAGTTAGGCTTGGTGACCAGGCCATCCAAAAGAAAAGTAGTTTCAAGTACCTTGGGTCTATCATGCAAGGCAGCGGGGAGATTGACGAGGATGTGACACATCGTATCAGGGCAGGGTGGATGAAATGGAGGCTCGCTTCCGGTATGCTATGTGACAAGAAGGTGCCACCACAACTTAAGGGCAAGTTCTACAAAGTGGTGGTTAGACCGGCTATGTTGTATGGAGCGAAATGTTGGTCAGCTAAGATCTCTCACGTTCAAAAGATGAAAGTAGCCGAGATGAGAATGTTGAGATGGATGTGTGGGCATATCAGGAGTGACAGGTAGGGTTGTTCACAGTTTTGGTTAAAACCAAAACCAAACCGAAAATTTAACTAAACCGAATAAAAAAAACGACATTTGGTTTGGTTTGGTTTGGTTTGATTTTAAATTTGAATAACCGATAATATTTGGTTTGGTTATGATTATAGGAAAAAATAATCGAATAAATAACCGAACCAAACCGATAATTATATACATAAAATTTATAATTATTTATATGTATAATATTAGTTTTTCATAAATAATTAAAGATATTTTATACTTTTTAATTATTAATTTAATATTAATCTACTTATTTTTAAGGGCCAACAATCCAAGCCCAACTCTCAAGCCCAATTATAAATTCTAATAAACGCTAAACAGCAGCCCAAGTCCAACAATCCAAGTCCATTATAGCCCAACTCTCAAGCCCAATTCTAAATCCTAAATTCCTAATAAGCACTTAAGCAGCAGCAGTAACATAAGGTAAAAGTTAAAACTTTAAAACCCTAGTATCTATTTTCCTTTTAAATTTCTGTTCCTCTCACGTTGGTTTCTCACAAAGTCACAGACTCACAGTCATAGACTAAAAGTGAAGGCTCAAGAGCAACCTCAACTCCTCAACCCCAAGTACAAGATTGTCAAATTTTGAGAAGGTTTGTAAGAAGTTTTTCAAATTTTAAATTGATTTTAAGTTGTTTTCTTTTTTGTTTCGAATGTTTAAGTTGTTTCCTTTTCTGTTTCAAACCTCTGTGGGCCGTGAGGAAAAAAGAGCTTCGCAAGAGTTTGAAGAATGTAGAGAGAGAATATTTGAATTGTCTCGGCTAGTCATAAACCGAATAACCGAACCAAACCGACAATAATCAAACCCGTGGTTATTATTTTACTTGGTTTGGATATGGTCTTAGACATTTAATAACCGATTAAATTGGTTTGGTTATGGTTTTAATCAATAACCGACCCAAACCGAACCACGAACACCCCTAGTGACAGGATTAGAAATGAGGCTATTCGGGACAAGGTAGGAGTGGCCTCGGTGGAAGACAAGATGCGGGAAATGCGACTGAGATGGTTTGGGCATGTGAAGAAGAGAGACACAGATGCCCCAGTGCGGAGGTGTGAGAGGTTGGCCATGGATGGTTTTAGAAGAGGTAAGGGTAGGCCGAAGAAATATTGGGGAGAGGTGATTAGACAGGACATGGCACAGTTACAGATTAACAAGGACATGACCTTAGATAGGAGGGTGTGGAGGACCCATATTAGGGTAGAAGGCTAGTACATAGACTCGTTTTTCTTCTGTATTAGTAGGCGCATTAGCTCACTATAATTTCTTGTGCTCTGACTTTTGTTACTATCTTTCTATTACTTTCGGTACTTTGATTACTCTACTTTATCTATGTCGCTTTCATTATTTGCGTTATTCGTTATTTGCTTTCCCATATCGCTTTGAACTTTTTAGCCTTATCTGACCTTCTTTTTATGCTTCTTTTGAGCCGAGGGTCTCTCAAAAACAGTCATCCTACCTTGGTAGGAATAAGGTCTGCGTACACTTTACCCTCCCCAGACCCCACGTTGTGGGATTTCACTGGGTTGTTGTTGTTGTATATACACACACACACACAGAGTGTGTTCGGCTGTACAACCTTATGCAAATATGGGACAATGTAGAGAAGGTAAAAATTGAATTACCATTCTAGTGAGGCTCTGGAAAGAATGGGAACGGAGTGTCGATTTAAGTTATTAGGTAAGTAGGAAAAGAAGAAATTGATAAATAAGTGCAGACATGCTCGGTCGTGGACAAAACATGGTGAAGGAATTTACTCTGTTAAATCTGAATACACAATATTGTCCTCTGCCTTGGCATACAGCTGCTTGTACAAGGGAGATTTTCCCATCATTAATAAAATTAATTACCTTATCAAAAAGCAATATTACACTGCTAACCATGAAATATGGCCATGAAGCTTCATTTGGACAAAACAAGAGCATTCCATGGGTAGCTTGTTTTGGGTGGATTCTTTTAAACAAAAAAAATATGACACCGGTTAACTTTTTTAAGATTGGCTTTTCAATGGATGCTTCTTACATCATGTTAGACTGGATGTGTAAATCATCATTGCCTTTGTCGTTCAGTAGCAAGGGAGATGTTGAATTTATTCTTGAATCTTGGTTGGCAAACCATGTCTTGTATCTAAGTGGAGAAAGGTAGAAGGATGAACCCATTATCACCAGGTTCCAAAGCTGGCTACAGCAGATTTCTTGGTAATGGAAAAGATGCGAAATTCTTTCCTATACTTGCAATCTTTGAAGTGTTAAAACCTGAAATTTTAACCCAAACATTTCACAGACAGAAAGGGGTAATGGCATAGAAAAGCAAAATGAATACATGGTATGTTAACCCCCTTTTGAATGCTATGGGTGTTACAGGAAAAGACGAACAGCAGGTGTTTTAACGGTGAACTAGACCAGTAAATCAGCTCAAGTACCTTCTGGATTTTTGTTTAACTGGTGTAAACATGTGGTTATAAATGATATAGATCAGTCATCAGATATTAGGCATTGTCAGTTCTGACTACAACTGAAAAGAAAATATGTTTATTTTCAGATAAGCACCTTCTTGGTACTGTAAGTTAATGGATTATCTTTTCCTGGAATGCTCCTGTGCACTCTCATAATTACTTTCTTGGAGCTGAACGTTAATGGAATATCTGTACTTCTTTAAGAAAGAGGAAAAAGAAAAATGTTGCTCTAATTAACAGATGTTATCTGTGCCATCAAAGCCTAGAGAGTGTCAATCACTTCTGAAATCTGGAATTTCTTCCTATCTATTTTCGGACTATCTCCCTCGGACCATCAAGGAAGCTTACACTAGCAGGATTTTTTGGATAGTTGACAAAACCATCAAGAAGGTCTGGGAAATGATTCCTGCAGTCATCTTTTGGGTTGTATGGAATGAAAGAAACCGTATGTGTTTTGATGGCATATCAACTCCAACTCAAGCCCTGAAAACTAGATGCTTAGTTGTTTTGTTTAGCTAGAATTTTCTCACTCCTGTTAATAGCATGGACAGTGTTTTGGACTTTGTTAGCTCCATGGTACTGGTCTAGCTTTTTTGTATAGGGGCTAACAGGTTATTTTTTTATTCAAAAGCCTACTGGCTTTTCCTTTTGTAATTTGGCACCTTCCAGTTGCCATATATCAATGACAACATTTTACTTCATCTAAAAAAAAAGTTGACCCTGGAAACGCAAGTTCCCTAAGATGTGACAAGGATTTCAATCCATGTGCAAACAGGGAACAGCAGAGAGGCCTTTTCTTTTGGTTGGGGAGAGGAGAGAGGAGGGGGAAATGATGAGGCAATGAAGAGAAACCACAAAGTCGGAGAACATTGTGATTGAGCATTAGATTAAACAAATTTTGGCATATAATACATCCTAGAAGTTCCTAACCAGACACAAAGATCCTCATATAATCTTTCATGAATACGACAAGACAAAAAAAGCTGGGAGAAATATGAAGTCTATAATGTTATCCTATTCTTTATGATATTATCTCATCCACCGGCATTGCAGTTTATCCAAAATTCATTACAATCAACCAGGGCTTTCCAAAAGACAGGGAGATTCAGACTTTGTGGCAACTAGACCTAGGTAATTATGAAATATATAGCTATGAAGATATGTTCCCATACAAAGCTCCCAAAAAAACATAAAATTAAATGAGACAATGTCTCAACAACATAGCATTCTAGTCTATAAATTAAAAATGTAAAAAAGAAAAAAAAAAAGAGGCAGAACAGTTATACCACAAACCTTTTGCAGAACATTCAAGTAAGCAACGAGTGCTTTTGCATCTCCTTCCTGTATCTCTGGCAGAACTGCCCCAGGAATTTGAAGGGCTTGTTTGAACTTCTCCTCATAAATTGATAAACAATCAAATAAAGTGCTCCATCCGATAGAACGGAATGTCTTTCCCTGAAGTAACTCAAAAACTTTGGAAGCACCTTCAGCACTAGAAGCCTGGACTCAATGCATGACAATAACAAAACTTAGTTACAGCTTGTTTATTATTCGAAGAGATGAAACATTCACCAAGTTGGTGATATAACCAAACTTACATACCAAGGTACTCAGCATTCTTAAAAATGCTACAAGTGTCTGAAAGTTAGTGTGATCCTCTCCAGCGAAGTTGACAAAAGTCCACATAACATCATTACCAGACAGCAGCTCAGGTTCTTTCTGATAAAAGATCACAAACAAGGAAGTCAAAGTAAGACGACAAACAATACAGGAAAAAGACAACACAACAAAAATGGGAAAATCGAAAGCTTTGCATGCACCTCAACTATTTCATCGAATAATGCATTCTCCTATTAGTTAGTACAAGACAACCAAGGCCCCACTAAGGGTCAGGCAGGTGGGGAAAAATCTCTTATCAATCTTATACCTGCAAGTATTAGAATCATGGTCTTCCATGGCATTTTTTTTGTTTTTAATAACGGTGATGACGAGGCAAACTTGTGCACACCTCGATATTCAACCGAGTACCTGTTATCTCTCACCAACATATGTATTGGGTAGCTCTATCTACAAAGGCTTAGGAGAAGAAATCACCGAGAGGTGCTTGTCTCTACTAAAGATTTGAACCCTAATCCATCAAGGTTTGCACCAACTTCATTGACCAATGGCCATAAGGCCACACCCCTGGGTCCTGGACTTCCATAGCTTTCGTTCCAACTTCATTAACTACTATACCACAACTTTAGGTTCATCTCTACAACCTTATTCTTAATGAGTATTCACTAAAATAACCTCAAGGCAATGCAAACTATGTACAGAGGACTCCATCACTCCACACAAGAAATACCCTAACAATGTCGATTAAACAATCATCAACAGCCTCCAAAATCACGTAAAAACATCTATCCTAAAGGGTCAATCCCACTTCGAACAGGTTTAAGCAGATATATACCTTGTGATAAGAAATCATGCAACAGTGCAGACCTACTTTCCTTTAAAAACCTAAAATATGATATAAAAGGTACCAATTGGTACACTGCATAAGTTATGGCTACGCAAGCACGCTTTTGTGATCTATTAGAGGAAAAACTTGCACATAAATTAGGGTCTTTAAGAGCTCGCAAAGTTAATCTTAACCTTTATTTAATAAATTAGACAGATTATACATAGTTATAAGAAAGAAAGTCTCCACTCTGTATACATGCTTCAGCACACTCTGTGAGATTAACTACCTAACTTATCATAAAAGATTCTAGTCTATATTTATGTTGTCGGTTATACCACATGATAGTCTCAAATCGTTCATTAATTGCAGTAAGCCATACTTCTAGAAAGCAAGAAGCGCCAAAAAAACAAGGTCAGTGGGGCATGAAGCAAAAAATGAGAAGTGAAAGCACAGGCTTCAATGAAGTGAAGCACAAAAATATGGAACACCAAAAAATGAAATGAAATTGCACGGAAAAAAAACAAATGTTAGCAATCAATACCAATAATACCAATATCAATAATCAATTCAACTTCTTAAAATTGAGATTAGAAAAACAAATCTTTTATTTTGGATCACTGGACAGATGATTGGTGTAGGACATGAATCAAAAGGCCTCTACTACCTTAACTCTCCTAATTCCTCCATACCATGTTCAGTTACAGATCCTCCAGACTTCATTCACCAATGGGACATCCGAGTATGTTCAAGCTACAAAAGACGTTGCCTAGTTTGTCTTGTTTATCCACATTAGATTGTGAGTCGTGTCAACTTGGGAAACACACTCGCACTACCTTTTCACATAGTGTTGAGAGTTGTGTCAAGTCTCTTTTTCCTTAGGGTCTGTTTGGAAAGCCACCTGGTAATTGAAATTGGTGTAATTACTAGAGTATTAATTACAATGACCTGTTTGGTTGCCACAATGTAATTACAAGTGTACTGTTTGGCTGCACAAGTGTAATCATAAAGTTATATTAAATTTTAAAAATAAAAGTTAATTATCTAAAATTAAAATTTTGTATTAGACAAATAAGGGCCTTTATAAATGATATTAAATTAAATATTTAAGATATATATTGTCTTTTGAAAATATATTAATTAATAAACATATATTCTTAACTAATATTATAAAAAATAATTGATTTATATTTTTTAAATTAATATATTTTAATTAAATTAATCATAAAAACTAAAAGTACAAAATTTCTATGAACATCGTGAAATGCATGTTTGACAAAAATATTAATATGCTCTTATATCAAATTTCAGCATAACGTCCATAAATATGATTTAAAAGAAAAGGAAAACGTAAGTCTACAACCTTAGTCAACAATGAATTCTACTTTAATTTAAAAACTGATAAAATTATGTTAATGAAAAAAATAAACATAAAATAAATAAAATATAGATAATATGAAAAATTGCATGGAATCCAATGAAGTAAAGGTTGAGAATGAGAAGGAAATGAAATATAAATAATATAAAATAAAAAATATATATTTTTAGAAAATATTAGAATAATAAAAATAAAAAAGAATTTAAACTAGTAAAAATAAAAAATAAATTAAAACGAAAAAAATAAAAATAGAAATAAAGGGAAGAAATTAAAAAGTAACTAGCTTGTAATTACACTAGGTAATTACAAGCAATTCACAGCCTATCCTGTGAATTGGAGAGTGTAATTAACCCCTGTCAATTACACTCAATTACCTGCTAAACAAGTAATTACATGGTCAACCAAACATGTCGGACAGTGTAACTACACCCAATTACATCAAATCCAATTACCAGGATGGCTTTCCAAACATGCCCTTAGTCCATTCTGATATTTGGAATCCTAGTAGAGTTACTTCAACCTTATGATTTCGTTATTTTGTCAGTTTTATTGATGATTATTCAAGATGTACTTGTATTTTCTTAATGAAAAGATCGTTTTGAGTTGTTTTCCATATTTAAGTTTTTGTATTGAAATACAAAATCAATTCGGTATCTCCATTCGCACCTTTTCGTAGTGATAATGCCCTAGAAACTCCAAAATCAGCAGGAAAAGGCACTAACCTGGTAAATTTCACTCACAAACTCCAAGAGAGAGACAAAAGTTTGTGGTGCAGGTTCAGCGGCCTTCTGAAAATGCCCAACTCCCTCCACAGTATAATCATGTGAAGTAGACAAGCGGTACGGACTAAGTGTCGTCATAGCCTTCTCTTTTGCTTCTTTAACCTGTAACAAAAAATTGAGTAATTGAATGGAAATGAAGAAGACATCAATCTTTATGTTCCTACTTGGTAAATGACAGAGATCCCACCGACAAGCCTAAACCCCCACCACAAAATAACCTCAAAAGACGATTACTTGATACGACAAAACCTTACTAGAATTTAAAGCTTCTTTTCAACAAACCAATAAGCCACGGCTGTTCATGATGGTATGTTCACCATCTGAAAATTTTAAGCAAACAATGAACAATAATCTCAATTACATAGCTCATTCAACAAAATAATCTTTTCCGATTAAAGAAATTCCTTCGAGAAATTCCAGCGAGTATAGATTGAATAGAATAACAAAAAGCACAACCTTGCAATGCACCAAAAGGATACAAGGGATAAAAGGCTACTCCTCAACAATAATATACCCAGTGTAGTCCCAGAAAGAGGCTACACCTCAAATACACAAAACCATTCTCTACTTCATCAACAGCTCTCCTATCTCTCTCCATACCCAATAGCACACATGATAGAGGAAGCAAAGACTCAAGCAATATATTCTAGAACTTGTAACGGATTCAAGTCGACAATATAAAGAACGAGACGATTAAGCAAATAAAGATACGTTTGTTAAAATTCAAGCAATGAATCAAATCAGAAACCCAACATGAATCCTTGTTCACCCCCATAATCCCACATATAGAAACGAAAAACCTTGAAATTAGAGTAGAAAACCAGTCAAGTTTATCAAAAAATAAACATTAATTTACCTTACAAAGATAAAAGAGTTGCTCAAAGTACAAAGAAGAATGTTTTCCTCCCTCAAATATTATCAAAGTTCATCCAAAATTCATAACAAGCTATTAAAATATGCCTAGATTTCTAACTTTATAGTCCCCTAGGATAGTGTACTTGAAACAAGCTTGCCCTTGTAAAGCCACAGCCCAACTTAACGGTGAGTGAAAAGACCTTGAGGCCACAACTTCAAACTAATTTCTTCCAAACCCATGTTCCTAGCTGCTTCTTGAGTCCAAATTATCTCGATGCCCCCTTACAATAGTGTAACAAGCATAATGACACATCTATGAGATATTTCCAAGGCCTTTAACTCATCTTCAAGAAGAAAACACTTCTTGATCTTCATTCCTAACCCAGATAACTTCTCTTCAAGTTCTTTTGCATGCAATAGTTTCATAGGATATCGCACCGACTTTTTATCACTATGCCACTGCCACATGTAATGAGCCATCATGGGTACAATTGATACAGGTCCATATAATTGCTCGAAGAGCAACATCCCACGCCCTTCATTTTCACTTCCGCCTTCTAAGGATCCAGCCAGGCATTGCTTCCTTAATCATGCCTAACATCAAAAACTAAAGACCAAACCATCTCAATATTTCCTAATCCTACCGCAAGTGAGATATATGACAATATAAGAGAATATGATTCATGTCTTACCACAAGTTTTACGCATGAAGCACCAACTGATTGCATACAATCTTCCTCTTTTCCAAATTCTCGACCTTGATCACCCCCCCCCCTCTGCAGCTAGCCAAGTGCAACAATACACCATTAATGGTAGCCTAAGAATTTGTACCGAGATTGATATAGAAAAACTTATTCTTCCCTACCCAAAAACTTTTCATAATGTTACTTAGCAGAAAAGCTTGTCATTATTCCCCTCCCTCGTCTTCACACATTATGGCAGTAGGCATAACATTTTGTTTGTGAAGCAATTCTATCAAGCTTTGGAATTCAACGACCTTCCAGTCTTACAAGTTCCTCTTAAACTGTGAGTCCCAATGAACTTCTCCACCTTGTAGCCTTCGTATGCGTTGGACTGGCATCACCTGTTGGCATGAAATCATGTACATATTTGAAAAAGTGATGCTCAGAATATTGTTCCCGCACTAACTACGTGCATGGAAACTAACCCTACTCCAATCATCACCATGATAACTTCACAACCCTTCAAGATGCTCTTCCAGAGTCGTGCCCATAAGGAAGAGCGACATTTTTAGCACTCTATTCCCCCCCACCCTCCCAAAACCTATCTATCTCCACAATCACCTCCTTCAAAAGGTTTTTTCCTCTACCCCATATATCCAAGCCACTTTTATAGTAGGGCCTTGTCAAAAACATAAATTTTCAGTCAGAAGACAGTCTCCTAATTACCACGTCAATCTTCATTTTTCTGCTTGAAACATCCCACAGATAGTGCCTTTGAAGTTTACCAACATCCCTGCAACACTGACTAAAGCTTACAACAAAGGCCTGAAATCCTTGCTTGATTAGAATACTCTTTATTAACACTTACTTTCCCCTATTCACAAGTGTGTGTTTAGCAAACCTGTGAGTCTCCTCTCTACCGTTTTTATGGCCGGGTTACAAGTTGTTTGGTCCGCATTATATGTTCCTAGTGGTAAACCAAAATATGTAATTGGAAAAGCCCCACCTTGCAATTTAACACATATGCTAAGGCCCTAACATCCTCTACCTCACCAACGTCTAAAATTGATCTTAGGCTTGACACTCGACGCCGGAACCATGTCAATACTTGACTCAAGTACACAACTGAGCCCTGTAAGCATCATAAAATACTAAAGGGTCATCATCGAACAACAGGTATAACACTCTCACAATACCTGGACCACCAACTGCGGTAAGAAATTCTCATGTAACCTATTTGCACACTAAAGTCATTGTCCAAGGGAAAACTGTCACTAATTTCTTTGATGATGGTGGTATTTGGGCAAGCTTGCACACACCTCGATATTTCACCGGCTACCTACTACCTCGCAGAGGTACCCGTTAACTCTGCCCACAAAGGCTGAGGCAGATGAAAGAAAATGCCTAGTGTTTTTTGCCTAGGCTGGAATTCAAACCAGAGACCTCACAGTTCTCCTCCCATTTAATTGACCAATAAGTCATACCCTTGAGTGCAAAACTAACATTAATTTCTACTCTAGCTGCCACAGAAAATCTCCACTCAAAATGTTTACGAAGGAAATACATGAAGAGATTTCTACAAGAACTTCCCTCTCACTTTGATCTCAAACACACCTACGGAACTTACTGGAGTAATTAATGGTTCCTGGAATGGAAAATATTCTCAATTGGGATTCAGTTAGGATAACATTGTAAAATTATTGGCCAAAGTCTATAGTAGTGACTTTTGTGTGAGAGAGAGAGAGAAGGGTAACTTTAAATTCACAAAACAGGCTCATCATCCAAAAAAAAAATGATGAGGCTGATCAGCTACAAACCTAGTAGTGACTCTAATTCTGTCTGAGCACACCACAACAAATACACACCTTGAGAAATGCCCTCAACTCACCCGAAGTTACTAGGATAAATGAAAATTTCCATCTACAATGCATTTTATTCTTATGGAAAGAGATCCTGAAACAAAATCTGGGGTCAATATAAATAGAGTGAGGAACTCATATCCTACCATGAAGCACTTCCACTAGTAGCACTAGAAGAATGAAAACTCATATCCTTCCATCAATCAGAAACGAAGATAGATAGTTGGAAAGCATAATAAATAACTCAAAAAAGAACCCTATATCTACATCATTGAGATTAAGGAAAATGAGAGACCAAATTAGTCAATTTCTGTCATCACAAGTTGCTTAAGCAAACCAGAACTAAACCTCAATAAATATTCAGACACAGAAAGTCCTAAATGCCAATCAGATTCTTGTTGAGTATACACTTTCTTAGTACTTGGACATAGAAAAAGAGACATTCCAAGTGCACATGAATATTTTAACATATCTGGGAAAGGTCATAATGACCAAAATACATGGCATGCATATGTTTTCAAGCAACTAGCAATCCACAAAATAGATGAAATGGATTACTAATCACAACCAATTAAATGATGGCTTATGTCATGCATACTTATCATCCCACCAGTTTACCATTAACTGTTGATGCCTTACATAGTAATATAAACATAATGTTTGAATAAGTGGCATCGCATCATGAGGCTAATGCATCAGATCAACGATGCTATCCTCTTTTTTTAAACGATGTAATCTTTTTATTTCTCCCTTGTGAACCACTTATTCTACAAAACAAGAGAATCAAAGTCATCTTCCCCTTTTCTCCAGCAAGCCGATGGCATTATATCATAGGGATACTTGGGAAACATACTCTCACTATTGAGCCATCAAGAGAACCCAACTATACATGGGCTTCTACACAATACAATTTAGTGAATGCGTAAATTTACGCATTCGCTTTATAGGACATGAACTCATATGGCAGTGTACCAAAATTCCAGCAGGGTGGGGCTGGACAGCAAGCAACCAGGACTCAGACGCCTCTAATTGCACGTGCCTTAAAAAGAAAGAAACTACAACAATTAAGTGGAAAAAACAAACATAACTTCTTTTTTAGAGGCAATTACAACCATTTACCCTCAAAAGAAATTAGAATATTAAACAAAAGAAACTAAACCAACCTTGTCCTTGGCCAGTGGATGAGACAAAAGACATGTTATCATCTTGTGCAAATAGGCATTGTACATGTAGATCATATCCTCATCATCATTCTGCCCATGAGAGATAGAAATGAAACTTGAGATAATTACAAAATGGAAGGACTACACAATTACGATAACATGCTACAGGACTATGTATTTGTTATACAACTCAAGAAATATTCCAATTATCCATGACAACTACAGGAGTAAAATATGATAAGGCATGTGACTCATCACGAGGCAAAAACAACAACATGCCCAGTGAAATCTCACAAGTAGGGTCTAAGGAGGGTAGAATATACGTAGACATTACCACTACCTCGTGGAGGTAGAGAGGTTGTTTCCGAAAGACCCTCTGCTCAAGTGCAACAAATCCAGGAACAAAGAAGACCAAGAAAATGCCGAAAACATAGCAGGTAACAACGAAATCATAGCAAGTAACAACAAAATAGTGCAATAATCGAAATACCAAAACAAGCACTACAATAATACTAGTATAACAACAATGAAAAATACCAACCCCTCTGAGCAAAATAAAACTACACTACCTACTAACCTTCTACTCTAATACGTTTCTTCCACACCCACCTATCTAGGGTCATGTCCTCGGTAACCTAAAGTTGGGGCATGTGAGTCATCAAGATGCAGTCTATAAAAAAGAAATAACACCAAAATTACCTAAAAATGGGCAGTAGGCCAGTAACCAATAATCAATACATTATGCAGAAAATAGGATGTTGAAGTGATGGGATCCTTTGCCTATTTTTTGGTAAAGTAATAAATTTTATTTATGTAGGGCAAAAAAAGTGTGTAGGCTAGTAAGATTCTGAAAGTGAAAACTTAACAAAAATATATGATTTTCTACGAATGATATCCAATCTTCTATGCTCATAGGCACCTCGTGGGTGCACCAAAAAGAAATAGGTGATAATAAGCTACTCCTCAAGTGTACAAAATCACTTTCTACTCCTTGAAAAGCTATCCTTGATATCTCTCCATATGGTCCACATAAGATTATATTTAAGGTGCTTTCTGATAGATTGAAGAAGGTCATTTATGAGATGGTGTCTATTTTGCAAAATGTTTTTTGTGGAAGGCAAACAAATTCTAGATATAGCACTAGCTGCAAATGAAGTAGTTTGATTCGAGAAGAAAGCAAGGAGAACCATGGATTTTGTGCAAACTGGATCTTGAAGAGCCTTATAATCATTGTGACAATGAGTTTCTTGATTTCATTATATTGAAGATGGGTTTTGGTGCAAGATGGAGGAAATGGATCAAAGTTTGCTTCTCAACGGCCAAGACTCATGAATGGTAATCCATATGGCTTTTTCGGTAGTTCGAGAGGTGCGTGAGCCTGGGAGACCAACTTTCCCCAATGTTTTTCATTCTAGTAACGGCCTGATGGAAGCATTGAACAGGATGATACATAGAGTTGTAGCAGGAGGTTACTTGAGGATGTTTTCTCCAATAGTTGCTTGACGACGTACTGTGAGGGTGCCACACCTTTTGTTTGCAGATGCTACTTTAGTTTTATGTGATGCTGACAGTGCTCAATTGACTTGCTTGAGAAAAGTGTTGACATGATTCCAGGTGGTGTCGAACTTAATGATCAATCTTAGAAAATGTGTGATCATCCCAGCGAACTTGGTAGAAAATATGTAGGTCCTAACAAAAGTATTAAAATGTAAGGTTGGGGCTCTTCCTACAACATATCTTGATTTACCGCTAGAAACATCTAATAAAGACCAAGCAGCTTGGACTCTGGTGATAAAGAGGGTAGAAATGAGGCCTGTTGGTAGGAAAAAGAGGTACCTATCCAAAGTGGAAAGAATGTGTCACTCAAGAATACACAATCCTCAAGTATTCCCACATATTTCATGTTGTTGCTACACACTCCAGTTAGCTTTACGGGGAAGTTTGAAGAAACTTTAGGATTTTCTATGGCATGGTTCAAGCGGGTAGACGAAGTTTCACAAGGTAAATTGGGAGTCTATTACCACATCAAAGTGTAGGTGGAATGTTTTAACAAGGCATCACAAGGAATGTGGCTATCAAAATTTGACGCGAAGGAGAATGCTTTTTGGGAAAGGAGTGATTACAAAAAATATAGAGTTTTGGAAAGGAGATGGGGGACTAGAAGTGTTTCACTTCCTTATGGGACGGGCTACGGAGAAAAATCTTGAAGGGGTGGGATGCGTTCAATGGGAACATATCATTCAGGATGAGTAATGGGAGTAGGGTGAATTCCTGGGACATAGGTAGAGTGGGAATAGCATCTTGAGAATCATATACCCAAACATGTAAGAATCTCATGCCAAAAGGAGATGTCAGTCTTGTTTGCAGGGGGTAGAAGTCCATTGGAATTTGTGGTTTAGAGGAGCTTGCAATTGGGAGATTGCAAAATATCAGAGTTTGGTCAAATCTATGATGCTCGGACTCTCCCAAAATGTAGCCGCACCCATGTCAGATCCTCCAAAAATGCAACTAGAAAAATTGAGCTTCTTCTCGGGAGGGGGGGTTAAGTAAATCACATGTCATATTAGACCAAAATAATAATAAGAGGGGTAAGGAGAATTGCTAAGATAAAACATCAGTAGTTGCTTAATCAGAGACAAGTCAATTCTCACCTGATAGGCAGGAGTTAGGAGGATCTTATTCAGCCAAGACAGGAAGACATTGTTGGAGAATATAACTTCCAAGCATGAATAGATGTTCCTTATATCATTATTAAATGAAGCACTTGCTGATGTGTCTTTTGCATCAAGCCCATCGTGTATTAACATAAGATGTACAACCCACGCACTCCTTAAGCAATCAACATAGCCCTCAACAACAGGATCAGTCCCAGCGACCATTACCTAGAAAGGAAAAAAATAGAAGGTTTTGAAAATGACAAACCACTGGTTGTCAAACATTTAAAGATGGTTGTCTGCTTACAGATTCCTGGAATTCTTGCCTAAAGGACGCATCATGAGACAAGACTGATGTTTTATCAGGTACTGCACTCAATGCATCTGATATGAGAGCCACCACAAGGGAGAAGAGAAGACTATATGTTATCTGCAAGTTTTTCAAAGGAGGATCAGATAGAAGTATAGAGCAAAATACTGAAGAACGAGAAAAAGGGATAGCTAGATGGTACATGTCATGCAGTTCAAGATAGAAAATACTTTCATTCTGTCCTCTATTCGGCAATTGAAAAAGAAAAGGAGAATGTAAAAAAATCTAGATCTGGATAATTCTAGAGGCAAAACCACAAAATCAGAAGACTGGAACTCTTAAAAGGAACCAAAAATGAGGTGGTATATAGAGACTGACGCTGAGCTTTAAAATCCAATTCTGGTACAAAAGTTGAGAAGGTATATAGAGACAGAGGCTGAGCTTTAAAATCCTATTCTGGCGAATAATAAAAATATGAACTTCACGTAGTTTGATATATATCAAGATGGTTAATAGTACCATATATATATATATATATATATATATATATATATCAAGACGGTCAACAAATGACGATTGAACATAAAGTGGCATTTGGAGAAATTACAAGGTTCTTATGTGAAAGGATACAACTGCAAAAAGAACCATATCTTAAATGCCTAAGATCAGATGCTTTAACTTCCCAGCCAAGCCACTACATTATTACTTCTTCTGAATTCATAATCAGTAATTCATCATAAAGCTTGAAAGAACCATGGTCAAGAACTGTGAAAACCTGATGGCTTAAAGTGTCAGTGCTATCACTTAGCCCTGCTGCATTATCCTTTAGAGCAGAAAAGACATCCTTCACATCTTTAGGGCCTACAAAGAGAAAAAAGATAATTACTTTTTCAGTGGTAAGATAAGTAATTGCAGAATAACTAAATCTCTTTAAAGGAGAATAAACGAGATGTGGAGCAGTTCAGGCATATATGCTATTCCTGACTACACTGGAAACTTCAAACACTGGCTAAGGAACATTTCTTCATTTTGTATTGTTCAAAGCACATTGGAATCTTCATTAAAAGTACACCCATTCAGGGGGACAAAGTCATACAAAGAATCATAACGGGGAGAACCACAACATCTTTATAATCGTGGTAGCCACACCAATTTGCAGGCACCTCGACTATTCCATCAAGTACTTCCTACCTCCCACCAGCACAAGTATTGATTAACTCCGCCCCCAATGCTTAGGCAAATGGAAAGGGGAGAACCACAATATTAATATAAGAATCAAATGAGTAGTCTCTTCTACAGTGCAAAAGCACATTGAGGATGTTTTGACTTCAATGTTGGAGTCATGCAGAAAAATAAGGCCAGACAAACAGATATAGCATATAAGGAATGATTGAACTCTTACGTACATAACTTCAAAAACATTTAACTAATATATATATGAGCATATACCATAACATCAGAAACATATAACTGATATTATGATCATGCAGTCTTCTATAACGATGTGACAAACTAAGTTAGCTAGGTGCTTGTTGTATAAAATACCAGGTCTCTTAAACATGGAAATTACTATTGGTTATGCACAAACAATATGTATCAGTCATTGTCAAGAAGAACTAAAAGAAAATATAAGAATGATTAACTCTCCCATTGGTCCATTATAGGATTTACCGGAAAATCATCTACGGCAACATCTTTCCCTGAAACCATGCAAGCCCAAATAGAATGAAGAAAAGACAAGCCCTCTCTTTAATGCATTTACCATTTTCTCCATTTGTTGATGCATGCGAAAGAAAGAAGCCTAGAAATAGAAAAGCACGGCAAAACAGACTTAACACGAACAAGGAGCTAAAAGAGTAACTTCTAATAAACAAAAACTTCCTTGCATAACTATATCCTTTGCGAGAGTGAACTTAATACTCACAACTTACTAGCCCGTGCAATCAAAAATAAAAAGAATAATGCTACTATAAGTATGTCCTAATAGAAACAATTTCTATGACTCGATAAATTTGGAAGTGAACAAGGAGAAGATCAAAATATAGCCATCCATAACTTACTTGCACGCACAACCAAAACAGAAAGGACAAGGCAATGAGCCAGAATGAGCCTTTCCCTGGAAACAACAGCTCTCCTTTCCACCAAAGCTCCTCTTGAATCCAGAATATAGCGTTCACAGTTAGGCCCGCCCAAACCAGATGGCTCTTTTAGATTGAGTTCCTAAAAGTATACTCAACATGTAATATGAAGAAACCATCAGCATATATTCATTCACCTCACTTCTGTCAAATGAACAACGAACAAATTTATAAACTCATGTTTCACGTGATCACGTGACCTGAAGGAATATTTTCAGTATCATCAGGAGGAGGACAACCGTCCTAGATTTTGAAATAACCTGAAATTTAATTTAGAGACACTTGGAGATATTTTACATCAAAAATATGACTTTGTTTGTACTTAAGGACGTACTAGTGAAAAATTTGGACAACGGTTGACTTGAAGAAAACCTACACACATAAAACACTCTTCCGAGAAGAAAACTGTATATCTAAGCTCTGTCAATAAAGATGGTCAAAAATGAGATGATGTAACTAAAAGGGATAGATATGAAAGACAATTAAGTTTCCAAAAACCTTTATGAGTGAAATCAACTGCTTTCTAACTCCAGCATTAATGAGATCACCCAAAAATCTCTGAATATCTGCCACAAGATCAGGTTCAAGTCCTTGGTCAAGGACAACAGCCTGCAAAATCACTTTAGTCATATCTAACAGGCAGCTAACAAGAGATACACTTATCTATCCCTAGAAACTAAGAATGAAAGTATACCCTCAACAGTGTGTAAAGTGCTGTTATAAGATCTCTTCTCTCTGTATACCACAGTCCAGCTGCAAGACGGAATATCTCTAATGGCTCACGTCCCAATAATCCCCACTGCATGCATCAATAATTGAAAAGAGAAAGTAAAAACTGGTCAAAAAACAAAGTGTTAGAAGAAAATTTGTATAAAGGAACTTAGATGTGGTGATTGAAACCCAAATTCAACTCCTAAAACTAAATGCACTTAAGTCAGACATGTCTAGAGAGAAAGAAACTTCATTCTTTGAAGCGTTTAAGATTATTGGGCTGTCCACATCATGGCTTGAAATCTCGCATAGACATGGCTTTGTGAACAGAAACCCTAATTTATGAATATCAGTTGATACAGAACTTCAACTCTTTTGGCAGTTGTGTAAGGGTGGAAGCTCCATAAAGGAAGGGCAGAGAGTACGTCATGGGTGATGCCTATATATGTACAAGACTTGTTGTTGATGGAAAACTAGAAAAAGAAGGAGAAAGAGCATGGCCTAGACTGTTGCACATCTAGCTTTGATGTGGATTATTGGGAGAGGGAGAAGCAGGAGAATATTTGAAGGTATAGAAATGTGTTTTGGTCAGTTGAAACCCACAAGGGTGGTCAAGTTGATTGAGCAGGGAATCTCTCTCAAATGGGGGTTCTCGAAAACCCTTGCATACCTTCTCAGTAGAGCTCATCGCACAAGGCTTGCCTATTGCAGTTTACCTCTCTTGTGTTGCTGCGGGTTATTACACCGAAGCAGGGTTTACCTTGTGCGCACCCGAAGGGTAGCAACTGTGTGTTCCGTATCATCAGGAAAAATGAGTTTTGGTCAGTTGAGGAGTAGTCTCTAATCGCTTATTATTTTTTGTTCCCCCATGTAGTTTCTGGTTGTATAGATGATTCGGTGTCTTTTGTAGAGAACCATATCGTTTGAAGGTTCTTCACTTTTTGGTATACCTCTTGTTATGGCCGATTTGGCCCTTTTGATGAATGAAATCATGTTAACTTGATCAAAATAAAAAAGGAAGGGACAGAGCGGCTCGATCAAACCAGACCTTGGACTCAACACTAGGTGAGCACGATTGAGAAATTTGAAAAAAGTGAGTTGCTTTGGAATGCCTTATTTCTAAAAATTACATCCAAGCCGCAACGATATTCCATTAGCCAAAAGATCAAAAGTTCATATGTGCAGGGAGGGAGAAGGAAGATTTCGATATACGAGGAAAGCCTACAGTGATCTCCAAAAAATATCTCTTGATTGGTCAATACAGTTAAATCTCATTGGAGGTAGCCAGCAAGGACGAAATAGAAAAGTGGGTTAAAGCTAAGAGGGAATTCTTGGTCAGCATCAAGCAGAGTGACATGAATAACCTATAGCCTATATATCGCTTTTTAGTTCCTATCCAGATCAACGGGAAAAAAATAATTGAAGTGGAAAAGCAGGAGAATGATGGAACTCCCTGTTATTGTCCCGAATTGACAGTTGCATCAAGTTGGTCAACAACCTAGAGCAGTGAAAATGAGGCTATTCTGCTACACCTTCGGTTGAACCAACTGTTTAATGAGGTGAGAGATCTCTGTGGAGGCTTCCTCCAAACAAACAAAGATATAAGGAGGCAGAAAAATCAATCCTAGGTGCAAGTGCAACTGTTGGTGGTGGCTAGAAAGAAGCCTATCGAGTCGCTGATCACATTGTACATGGGCCAAGGAGACTACCTTTATCCCAATAAGGGCAGGGACTAGAGGCGGCAAAAACAATTCTTCAGAAAGGGCAGCAAGGCAAATTTTCCAATAACAAAGAGGAGTAAACTGTATATTACTCTTCGCAATGAGCAAACTGATTACATAAGAACTTCCAAAAATTCTACAAGACAAACAAATAAAGAGAATGACCTACCTCTTGATTGGCAGAAACAAGCAACCGAACAGAGTCTACTTCATTAAGATGCAGATCATCACTCAACTTTAGGGCCTAAATATCACATAACAAATTAGACAATGCAAATGGTTTGCAACACCAAAACAAATGTGAGAGAAAAATTTACAATATGCACATAGAGATAAAATAAACGTTCAATTCAAAGACAAAGTAGATACAAAACATTTAAACTCCACCATTATGTGTGTGAACATAATTTTTTTTATTACCGTGGTGTCCGCGCCAACTTACATGCACCCCGACTAATTCGACAGGATACCTACTACCTCTCACATGTGTCACAATTATTTGTTTAGTTCATTCTAGGTGACTCTTGTCTTCCTCCTCCCCTAATATTTCTCCAGACACTATATCCAATAGTTCTAGGAAACAGCCGTCCTACCTTGGTAGGAGTAAGGTCTGCGTACATTCTACCCTCCCCAGACCCCATGTTGTGGGATTTCACTGGGTTGTTGTTGTTGTTGTTGTTGTTGTACACTATATCCAATAGTTGCATTACTAAATCTCGCCTTGAATTCCTCTAACACCTACATTGACTTTACTTTACACTAGAGATTGCAATTGGTCAAGATGCGGTCAGGCGAGATGAATGAAGAGTTCTTTGTTTCCGGAAATGGTAAAGGCATTATTTTTTTTGATAATGACATTAATAGATGATTATGGATGTAAGTCTAAATCAGACCCCTAAATCATGGGGAATCAGAGGGAGCAAACATGTCGACTCTATTTCAATTTTTGTGCACATAACCATGCTTCCTTTATTCTCAATATCATCCAGAGCATCGGCTTATTGTGCACAGATGGTAAAGGCACTATAAATGAAGTACAAAAGTACAAGGCTCTAGAAAGACCAAATTATACTGATCTACGAAAATTATGCAACAACTTCGTTCCTCCTAACATTTCTAGGAAAATCATAAACTGCACCATACCATCAATATGCCTACTCTTACACCAGAAAAAGAGTGCAAATAGGTGTTCTTAATCCTATTAATATGACTTTTTGTCCTCCCATACAAGCTCTACTCCTCTCCAACCATAGAATCCAAAAGATGCAGAGAGGAAAAGTGAATCATATTTGTTCCAGATCCTTTTGGAATTTGTGTCCCTGCCAGCAATCTAAGGAGCCCCTGATGCTATTAGGCATTGTCCTAGGAATGCCACAAATACTTAGGAATAAGTCCCAGCACTACTTGGAGCGCATGCACTTCACATCTCGGCACAATGGAATATCTTCCCAGCCACAGCTAAAAGTTTCTGCAACCTTCACCTAAGGTTGAGGTTGTGGGATCCATATCGAATATGGTCAAGCAATTTTGCGTACTTTGACCAAATTTAAATTCGAGAGAGACAAAATGATTTAAGAAGTAAAAATAAAAATTACGGTGAATCATAATTTAGGCATATCTATTTCATTGTTAAGATATTGACTGAATACATATGCAGCCCCTTAAACTTGCCAAAATTTTTCATTTAAATACTTCAACTATGAGTTGTTCCTATTGAACACCCAAACTAAAGTTAAATTGTGTCTATTATACACATTTTGCTGACATGGCACTGTGTTTGCCACACAAATTTTTGGCATCCGAGGCCATCATTTAAAAATAATACTCCCTTTGTCCCATTTTATGTGGCACCATTTCCTTTTTAGACTACAAGTTTCAAAAGTCTTCTTTTTTCTTTTGCCAAGTCAAAGGGTGCCACATAAAATGGAACGGAGGAAGCATACAATTTATTGTCCATCTTCTTCATTTTCTTTCCAAGCATTTAGTAAAATAATGTTTTAAACTAGCAGAAGGGTCAAGTCTATGTTCTGAACAGGTGATGGCTTGGTTTTTTGGTAGAGCTTATTAACTAATCAAGAGAATAAAATAAGTGCAGTTGACATCTACCCAATGATATACAATCAAACCTCGTTATAACAAGCATTCACTATAATAACAATTCATTATAACGTCCTTATTTTCTCCCTAACTGAACTTTCATGTTATGTTTTACTTCTCTATAACATCATTCTACCTACAACAGTAGTGGCATTCATTATAGGGTACATTTTTGTAAAATTACCCCTCTATAACAGCCATACTCCAATATTCAACAACAACAACCCAGTGAAATCCCACAACATGGGGTCTGGGGAGGGTAGAATGTACGCAGACCTTACTCCTACCAAGGTAGGACGGCTGTTTCCTGGAGACCCTCGGCTCAGTAAAAGCATAAATGCATAAAAAATGTTAGATAAGAATAGAAAATTAAAAGCTTTATAAGAAAAACAACAAACAAATAACGAATAGATAACAAATAAATACAAATAAATAAATACTAATAACAAATAACGATTAAATAAATAATGAAAGCGTCACAGGTAAAATTGAGTAATCAAAGCATAGAAAGTAATAAATAATAACAGAAATATATATTATGTATAAAAATAAAATATTTAAGGTAATCATCATTAATGTCATGAACATATTAAATTTTAGTACGAATATCTGAAAGGAAAAAATTGTATTTAAATGGTGCCCATCAGTTATGATCATAACTTCACGAGAAAAGGCTATTGGTGTTTGCTGTTTTACGTTCATACACTTTCTGTTTTTTTAATTAAATTGGTTAACAAACACATTTCTTCTTCTTTGTACACAAAATCGCTAAACTAATTTTTTAAGTACTTTTGTTTATAACAGCTAAATGAGATTGGAAGGTCAAATGTATGTGTATATATAAAGGCACCTCCTGTATTTAGGGGAGCGCAAAGCGGTAAAAAGCGACAAGGTCCTGCTTCACACTTTAAGCGAAGCGTGAAGCAAAGTGCTCGCTTCATTGAAGTGAAGCACAATTTTAAAGAAAAAAGACAAAAATAAATAGAGACAAAATATACAAGCAAAAATTCATATTAAAAACCAAAAAAAGTTCCCCTTTAGTTGTCTTGTCACAAATCAAACATACAATTGTTGTCCTATTGGTCTCACTAACTTTTTTCCCATCTTTTAATGTCGGGTCAACCATTTTTAATCGCAGATAAGATTTAAACAAATAATCAACACTATATTTTTATTACTATTAAGAAAACATACAACAACATTTAAGTCATTGTTAAGAAACAAAACAATTCAATAATATATATTTTAATCACTATGTGGAAAAAAAAATTCAACAACATATAATTTAAATAATCAAAGCTAAACAGGGCAAAGGAAAACAGAGTAACAACCAGAGTAGGAAAAAAGAAGAAAAATCCTAGGCTAGCAATGCAGTGCACCAAAAAGAAGAAAGAAAAGAGAAAATACCAGGTAAGTCATGCCTCTTTTTATTCTTTAAAAGCGATCACTTATAAAAAAGGGCAGCCCGGTGCACTTAAGCTCCCGCTATGCGCAGGGTCCGGGGAAGGGCCCGACCACAAGGGTCTGTTGTACGCAGCCTTACCTTGCATTTCTGCCAGAGGTTGTTTCCAAGGCTTGAACCCGTGACCTCCTGGTCACATGGCAGCAACTTTAAAAGCGATCACTTACAAATTAAAAAAATTAAAGCATCGCTTTTCTTTCTTCGCCACTTATGGTCGCATTGCACTTCAAGCCCAGAAGCAGCCGCTTCTTTTCACATGCCTCGCTTAAAGTGATGAAGCACTCTCTTTCCTGAACACTGGGCACCTCACTATAGTAGCCATGAAATTTTCAGACAAATACTGCAACTAACGAAGTTTGACTGTATTAATTGTTTCAGTTTATTGTTTTGGTTTAAAAACCAATAGCCAACATCGGAGTACTCGCCGAAATCAATCTAACCCGGTCTTTGTTGCTCTTCTCTAAAACAAGCTTCTGAACCCTTTGAAAACATACCCCCTTCAGGAACTTCCCCATAAATCTTCAGTGAAAAAATCATCATTGACCACCGCCTACGCACCTTCTGTAAGGTCACCTTACACCACTGCTCCACCTTAATTCTTTCCCCACTTCTCAAAAACCTCATCAGAAGCTGGATTAGCTTTTGATATTATCCATTTACTCAAATGGAGAAGCATTGCGGCGGGAGAAGGAGGTCAAGAAGAAGAAGAAGAAGAAGGGAGATTCTAGAAAAATATTGTAAAAGAGAGGTTTTTCTTTTCAAAAAAATTCCATGTGTAATATATTGTTTAATTCACTTTGCCACAAAATAGGCATTTAGCATCACTCGCTTAAGTTGTTTCTGAGTTTGAGTAAGACGTGTCTAACAAGCACAGTTTGGCATGAGTTCAGGTGTTGAACAGGAACAGCCTATAGTTGAGGTGTCTAAATGAAAAATTCGGGCAAGTTTAAGAGGTTGCATATGTATTCAGACAAAGATATTTGCATGAGAAAGTCATCAATCAGATTTAAAGATATTTATAGGTCAACATCAATGTTGAATGTGCAATGAACTCAAGAAGTTCTTCATGACTATATCTCATTTGCAATAGCGATGTTGCACCCAAAAAACAGTAAGAAGATGGGTCTATACTTAATAATAATTGTAAAGTCAAACTTACACCCAAAAATTTGTGCATCCACTTCCTTCCAAATAGTCCACCACAATTTAGGCATAATTTTGTAACTCTATTTTAGATATTTAATTATTTCTAACCGAATCCGCACACTCATATCCATACTTGGATTTGCACCCCAACATTTTAAAATTTAGATCATGAAGGATCGACACTTGTATCAGACACTCGCACTCAGGTCCGAGCAACTTAGCTTATAATAACCAAAAATCTTCCTGTCTTTTTAAATTACTCTTTACTTCTTAAAAAATCATAGCCTACCTTAAGACATAAGGGAGGCAGAAATACATTAAAGAATGGAAAAAGGGGTAGAAAAAAAATCTAGAGAGAAAAGAGGACAAGACTATACCATCATAGAAATGTTGAACTTAAGGGATAGTGTTCTCAATAGAACCCTTAGGGGCCGTTTGGTTGAGGTTAGGTTATGCAGGTATTAGTAATGTAAGGATTAGTTATGTAGGTATTAGTAATGCAAAAATTAATTATGCAAGTATACATAATGCAGGGAGCCAGGGACTAGTTACGCAGGTATTAGTAATGCAGGGATAAGTTATGTATGTAGGATTTTCCTTATTCATGTATTACTTAAATCATCTTCTACCTTGCATAAAATAGTACATAGATTTTCTTATAACTTAAACATGTATTAGTTATGTAGAAAAGAAGAACATGAACCAAACATTGCATTAGCAATGCAATGCTTTATGTTGAAAAGAGAAAAAATCAATCAAACATTGTATAACTTTGCTAGACTCAATGAGGGGATTATTTTTCCACATTTTGTAACCAAATAATATATAAAAGTTATGCCAACGTTTCTCTAACCAGCAACCAAATGATCCCTTATTATTTGTCCCTTAGGGGATAATGTTCTCGCCAGAACCCTTAGTATTTCTTCCATTAATAAATTTAGGTGCATATTTGAGATAGTTTCATTCATTTTGGAGAACACAACAAATAACACTATTTATTACTCCCTCTGTCCCGAAATACATGTCACATTTCGCTTATTGAAAACCAATTTGACTAATCTTACGATCTAAATTGGATTACATTAATTTAATATTTTAAAATCCAAATTTAGATATTCAAAAACTACTTGAAAAATTCTATAAGTCGCAATTTTTCTCATATCAATATAGTAAAAAAATACATCTTAAAATGATGGTTAAAGTTTATGTAGTTTGACTTTCGATAAGCAAAACATGACAAGTATTTTGGGAAAGGGAGTATCGTTTACATCCAAGAAGACAAGAACACCTCACTAATGGTCGTGCGAATATGCTCTTCTACACCTCCCAATGTAAGCAGAAAAGTGCAATAACTTATGGCGTAACCTAGTGTGTTCTAATGTCCCCCCCTCCCAGTGTGTTGTAACACGTCCCACCTGATGCAGTTTATGCAGCTGAAGATAAACTGTAGAATTACCTAAAACAAGAAAGAAGTACCAAGTGCCATACAAATCATAAAGGGAGAGACTACATTTAAAGATGTCGAACTAGTTCTTCTGTGTAAATTAATTAAAAGGGCATCATTATTGCATAGAAAGAGATTTTTAGCTCATATTGAGCTACAGCTCCCAAGGTTTAGGGTCTTGATATTGCAAAACCATTCTTAAGTAGAAGCTTACTAGCTTAGTGTGAACAAGTTTATGTAATCCAGTTCTAATTTCCAAGGGATTATGATGCTTTGATAGTAAAGAGAAAAGAATCCTTTAAAAAAGATCATGAATTAAGTTACACGGGGTACAACGAGAATACAGCATGGAATGGAACTCACAATTTGAACATCCTGATCATCCAGTGAAATTGGGCCAGAATCTGGAAGTCTCACTTCTTTGGACTGGACTTGAACTCGGTCTGAAGGCTTGGGGGGCTACATATTAAGGAAAAAATGTGAGCTTGGTCATTGATAACGTCATTCTTTCACAATAATTTTTCCACATTTTGAAAAAATAAGACAATGTGAAGAATTCTCGTTTTAACCAACATATTTCACAGGCTCATATTTATTTCTTAGAGCAAAATCAACCAACAAACCAACCATTCCAAGAGATGAAATTCATCGATCAATAGACACAAACAATAACCTATTAACCTTTTGATATACATGCTTGTGTACTTCAAAAAAAAAAATCAATAACAACTGTCAATCAATCAATGATTCAAGCAACTGTTTCCTAAACAAAACCTAATTGAGGTCAGCTAGGCTATATGAATCCTCAATATCCATTCATCAATATTAGAGACCTCCCTTTTTTTTCCTTTTGAAAAAGGACTCTGATCTGGTCTAATTTCATTCCAACAATAAATAATCAAACTCAAAGTAAAGTTAATTTGTTCTTTATATCTCACACATTCTTATATGATTGAGATATCATCCGCTGTTTTAGCTTAAAAACTTGCCTTTTTCCTTCTTCACTCCAATAGCTACACTGACATGCCTAATGAAATGAATAGAAGTTTACCGGATAGGAAAGTAGGGACTGGAGAGATGGAAGAGAGTGACGAATGGCGTGAAGCATCTCAATCCTCTGCGATGGCGTAGGAGGACTGGGACCCAATACGGTAGATTCGATTAGAGATAGTAAAATCTTCGGGGACACCATTGTTACTCTCAGATTTCAGCTCCGTTCACCGGAATCTATGCGTACTTTTCAGCTCCGTTCACCGGAATCTGTGTGTTACTTCCCCGCACTGAACAGCGAGAGGTGAGGAAGAAGGCGGGAAGAAAAGCCCTAGTTTAGGGGTTTTGTATGGAAGATTTTTAAAAAAAATGAAATGAGACTTGGCGTTAGGGGAATTATTTTGTTAGTTTGTTTTTAAAAAAATTATGTCTAATTTGTCTTAATTACTCTTCGGGGCGGAGTGAAAGAAGGGTTTTTCGGGATTTAATGAATTCGAAAAAATTGAATGAAAAGTCGTATGATGTTAAAATTGAGGATCTAATTGTGAACTACTTGAATTATATGTTATATAATGATTTTATAATACACAAATAAATAATAATATTATGATCTGAAAATTTCAAAAGTATTTATTTTTAAAAAAATATATGCTTAATCAAATATGATCAGGTAAAATGAACAGATAAAATGGTATTTATAGCTCCATTTTTTAATGGTTTGTATGATTACCTATCAACTTAAAATGTTATTTTAACCTATATATGGGATTAGTAGTAGTGACTAAAATTATTAAAATAATAACTGCATAATTAGTTTTGATATAAAAAAATATTATTTCAAATTTAATATAGGTAAATAAATTTTATCTCACGAGAGTTGAGAAAGATATGTATGCATTCAAGAATGTGATCTAGTGGTCAATGAACTAGATTAATGAATATGAGGTCTCAAATTCAAATCCAAACAGACAATAAAATCTATGCACACTAACTCAAACACTATGATTATAAAAAAAAAGTAATTATGAAAGCTACGTAGAATATTATAATTAATGAATGTCTATTGATATGTTTCAAAATGAGAAGTGTCTTGTATAAGTTAAAGACAACAAAAATTATACTAAAAAATTGTTAGGGTCTATTTCTCTCAAGTAATTGATTAACATATGCTAAAAAGTTAGATAAAATAGAAGTGGAGTGAGAAGAATATTATGAGACCTCAGATTTAAATCACATTGATCGCAAAAAAATGGTAAGTAATTTCTTTTCAATTATATAAATTTTAATGAACAGAATTATCAAATATATGTGTTAGTGAGAACTAATAAGTACCTAATGAAATAATCTAAACCACGTATAATGAGATATGAACATCACCGTCGCTAAAAAAAACTAATGGATAGAGGTACCTTAGGCCTAGGGTGTTCCTTATTAACCCAAGGCACCATAGGCCTAGGGTGTTCCTCGGGAACGGTGACAAGATCCAATCTGTGTTGTTTATTACACTTCAGACTAACTTCAACTAACCAAATCATCGTTTAGTCATGGTTAGTAATTGTTGTTTCAAACTTGACATCAAGAGTTCAAATCTTTATCCCAACATTCTTTCCAAGTAATACACATTCTATTTAAGGTATAAAAGTTAAACACACCAATAGGTGTCCGGGTCGGGCATACCCCAACTAATTCCACGAGATACAAATATTGATTTTTCAGAAGAGTAATTGTGAATTCTTGTTTAAAATCTTGAATGTACTGTAGTATAGACTCAATCATGTCTTTCAAGAATGTGCCTCATTCACTAATAGTAACACAACCCATCAGCCATTTGGCCAACAAAAAATTACAAGCAATAGCTCAACAACAACAACAACAACAACCCAGTGAAATCCCACATCGAAGCAATAGCTCAAAAGAAGAAGAAAAAACATCCTATAAACCATACATGTCTACTCCTGACTTAACCTTATAGCAGTATATAACTATAGCTGCTCCATCCCCCATTTATAACATCGCTCGAGGGCAATAAGCAGTCAACTAATCCGTTATTCAACAGAGAGATTTCCATTATAGCACACGAATTGCAACCAGTCAGGAACTAGAGGCAGTGCTTTGTGTTAAAATCTTTATCAGACAACAAACCAGAAATAAGACCTTTTATTCTCTGTGCACCTGGTCCAGGTCTCAATGAAGTCACGTTTCTTAGAATGTACTGTGAGATGGTAGCGTTTGCACCCCTGCCATCAAACCAACTACCAGGAACAAAACCATTGACTTTGCGCCCCAACAGCTCAGAATCAATCTTGTCAAGCACTGGTTCGTTCCTGCGGAATTTTCTTGCGAATGCTGCATTGCTGTCGACCATGTTCTGGTAATCGTTAAGAGTTAGAACATGTGGATGTTGCTTTGGCGGATTGTCCCAGGATATAAAATGAAGGTCGTGATTCACTGTAGTGTTCCGGAACTCTTCTGCATTGCATATGACAGTGTGGAAATATCCTTCAGGCGTTGAAAGGAAGTTGGCGTAGTACATTAAGACTATCCTTGGGAGGTTATCCCATCCCCATAAAAGGTACTCAATAAAGGGGCGAGAAAGCATTGTCCAAGCAGAGCCTGAGGAACAACAATAACAGCTTATCAAAATCTTTGATTGGTTATGGATATTGATATTTGATTGTACAGAAGCAAAAATTTATATTGCTGATTTCATAGACGTGTGACAAAGACAGCAGAATTGAAACAGTGATCACACAGCAGCCAAAAAAGAGGAAAGTTGACCTATGACAACTTATTCAAAGTAAGAAACTTTATGCAAGTGCAACAGAATAGTGTGTAATCAGGTCCGGTCTGATATCGTTCCCAGTTTCATACGATTTGACAACTCAGACATTCAAACAACCCTGTTATATGTTATAACAAAACATAGTTCACTGTAAAATGGGTTAAGAGATCGAATTGTAGTATGGAGAATCATACTTGAACTAAGAGAAAATAACAGTTTAATTGCATAAGTGGACAATTAAAAAGGGCAGCTGATTCTCAGGCAATAGTAGGAAGATAAGGTGCACCTGGTTTTGTGGTTTTAACTCTTTTTAAGATCTCTTGGTATCAAAATGCGCAAATTGTAGTTTTAACTCTACAATTTAAATTCATAGACCACATCAGGGATAACCAGCCAAGGGTCATCTCAAAGAGTTTTCTTATATTAAAAGACCTTTCAAGAAAGTCATTTGTGATATTTCTAACACTTAAAAGTTTGCATTGTTCTGTTTCCAAACCAACCAGGCTTTCCCCTAAAAAAAACGTATTTTCCATAACATCCTATACTTTTGTGTAACCTTTTTGAGAACATGCCTCTGGCTATCATGAACTCCACCTGAAGTTTAGGAACGGAAGAGACAGTCGTCTGTGAGGAAATTCCATCATATTATCATTGCATAAAGCTGAAAGGGTGCAAGGGGGAGATTCCTGAACTGTATTTAATACTGAATTGTTAATTCAAGCAGATTTTGAAAGCCAAATACACATGACTAACTCACGGAGATCTCACAGAAGAATTAGCTGAAAGCAGGCCTAAAACCAACCCAGAGAACAATATAGAGGTGCTTCATGGGAGGCTTTAGACGAGTTAATACGGCTTTGAAAGCTGAAAATGGCAGTAAGAAAGCAAACCAACAAAGCAGCCAAAAGAGCTCGATTGCTTCCTTTTGCATCGACACAAATGCACAAAAGTCTCACCTGTGAATAGTTTAAATGCTGTTGGCATACTCCTTTTCTGTGGGATCCAGAAGAGATCTGATTTATTCAGGCTGTACAACCCTGAATCAATTATTACAGGTCTGGCTCTGTGGTATCTACAAATAGAAATATAACATTTTAGTAAGCTAAACATACTAAATCTCATTAAATCTAATCACCAAAAATAGGTTGACTGATCAAATGAAAAGTGATCCACATACTCCTTCCATCCAATGTCACTTGTATGCTCAATAAAATTAAGTTCTCTTGGCACGGTTGAAAAAGCATGAAGTAAATCTGCCAAACACAATATCAAGACACAGGATCATTAGAAAGGAGGTAATGAATTAACCGGTTCTTGTACTTGTATAAACTCCGAGCTGCTTAAAACAGCTTTGGTTCAATGTCAAGCGTGGATCCAATAAAGTTACTAATTTTTTGTAAAGGAATATTCAAAATCTGATATTGAAAGATATCTCTATTAATATCTTGAGACAAGAAACCCATGAACTTCCATACAAAATGATTCATATATATATATCATAGTGTATTATAGGGTTTAGTAGGAAGTACAAAACATACACATATGGTTGCACATAAGGAGAATGGCCAGAATCCAGATAACCAAACTCATAAAAAGTATGGCACTGGAGTGACTAGAAAGTTTTGGATTTAAATGGTTCAAAATCTGATATTGAAAGATATCTCTATTAATATCTTGAGACAAGAAACCCATGAACTTCCATACAAAATGATTCATATATATATATCATAGTGTATTATAGGGTTTAGTAGGAAGTACAAAACATACACATATGGTTGCACATAAGGAGAATGGCCAGAATCCAGATAACCAAAGTACCAAACTCATAAAAAGTATGGCACTGGAGTGACTAGAAAGTTTTGGATTTAAATGGTTCAAAATCTGATATTGAAAGATATCTCTATTAATATCTTGAGACAAGAAACCCATGAACTTCCATACAAAATGATTCATATATATATCATAGTGTATTATAGGGTTTAGTAGGAAGTACAAAACATACACATATGGTTGCACATAAGGAGAATGGCCAGAATCCAGATAACCAAACTCATAAAAAGTATGGCACTGGAGTGACTAGAAAGTTTTGGATGCTCAATAAAATTAAGTTCTCTTGGCACGGTTGAAAAAGCATGAAGTAAATCTGCCAAACACAATATCAAGACACAGGATCATTAGAAAGGAGGTAATGAATTAACCGGTTCTTGTACTTGTATAAACTCCGAGCTGCTTAAAACAGCTTTGGTTCAATGTCAAGCGTGGATCCAATAAAGTTACTAATTTTTTGTAAAGGAATTCAATAGATGTATCAATCAAGTACACCTCAATTCCAAACTAGTCAGTGGCTACATAAATGTTCATCACATATTATTTAGGCTCATCTCATTTGAAATTTATGGAAAATTCGGATTATCTTACTTCCCACTATTGGGTGTTTGCTCTGACTTTCCTAGATTAATTGGGCTTTCCTAAACCCAAAGTCTCCATATTTGGCAAGTCTTTTTTCTTGTAGGAAAAGATTTATGACTCTATAATTCCTTCTAACTTGGTAGCATTCACAATGTAGTCCTACGGGCTTTGAGAGTTCTGTATAGGTTAACACTTGTGTGAACCTTTTTGTATTCTGAGTGAATTTATGAGGTTATTTCTCTCGATATTATATACTCTCTTTTATATAGTGGATTGCACATCTCCTCTTGTGGATACAGGTTGATTGACCGAACCACGTTAAATGTTTGTGTCTCTTTTGGTATATTTCTCATTTATCTTCTTACTTATGGTAGATCGAGATTTGCTTTGCTAGCTTCTGCATGACACCTGATTATTTCGGTCCTAACACCCACACTTATATTTACACGAACATACAAGTCTTTTTTCGAACTAAAAAGACTCTTGACAAGTACCAGCGCTGAAGTAAGAGCAATAACTACTAGTAAGCCTAAATTCTCTTATAGTTAAATTACTGCCCTTCATGACGGTTCGTCTACTGGAATCCTCGTTTTCACTACTGTTTTAAATTTCACCACCACAAAATGGCGCAACATAACTGTCAATGTAATTCTCACTACCACATATAACGGAAGCAGCTATACAGATTTGAGACTGAAGAAAACAAGTTGGTGTCGTCTATCATTAAACACAAAGGAAAGGAAGCAATAGAAAGCAAGCACCACAATTATTCAATCTGAAAACCAAGAATCTCAGAAAATGGAAGTGATAGTCAAATATTAAACAAATGCTCCCAACTAGTTCAGAAAAGGATGTTCACTAGCATACACACAGGAAAGGGCAAGGATAGATCAAAAAGATTGCAAGAAATAGTTTTCCAACTATATACCATCTTGTGTCACCAAGGATAATCAGAAGCACTAATATTGATGAACCAATCCCACTCACCAACTTCCTTAAGCATAGCAGCAGCATGAAGTGTATTACTAACCATAGTAGGTCCTCTACAAGTGACCAAATCAGATCTCACCACTACTCTCACATTCCCAACTTCAACAAACAAAGTTACCCTTTTTACAAAGTTCACTAACTGTAGTTGGCATTGCCTACGTTAAAAAATAAAAGAAAGGAGGCAATAGCAAGCAAGTACCACATTTATTCAATCTGGAAACCAAGAATCTCAGGAAATGAAAGTAAAATTGAAATATTAAACAAATGATCCCAACCACTAGTGGAGCCACAACTTTCACCAAAGAATTCAAAATATGAAAAGTAAACACAAAAAAAGCCAAGGGGGTCAATATATGTATAAGATAATGTAATCATCTATAAACAATATAATTTTTTGCCGCCGAAGTGGTTCTGAACCTCCTTAGCCCTACCTAACTCCACCCCTGGTCCCAACTAGCTCAGAAAAGGATACTCACTAGCAAACACACGGAAAAGGGCAAGGATAGATCAAAAAAGATTGCAAGAAATAGTAACTAACTACATACCATCTTGTGTCACCAAAGGATAATCAGAAGCACTAAGATTAATGAACCAATCCCATTCACCACCTTCCTTAAGCAAAATAGCAGCAGCATGAAGTGTATTACTAACCATAGTAGGTCCTCTATAAGTAACCAAATTAGACCTCACAACTACTCTCACATTCCCAACTTCAACAAATAAAGGCTCCTTTTTTACAAAATTCACCAACTCTAATCTCTCATCAGCTGGCGCTTCAAGGTCTAAATGTACAACATATTGGTTCAATGGATGGTACAATGCCTTTAATGTCCTCTTTAAGCTCTCCCCATCACCACTTGAACCAGAAATCAAATATGCCAATTTGGGTATTGCTGAAATAGGTCTAGTTTGAGATATATGTAGTTTAGATTCAACAAAGACTGGAACTTTACCTTTAATGGGTGATTTCTGAAATGGGGTTTTAGTAGAAAGAGTAAAAATGATTAGGAAAAAAGAGATAAAAAGGGCAAAAGCCAAACGAACCATCCATTTTGTTTTCTTTATGGTAAGTTCCATTTTCTTGATCTGCTGCTATTTTCAAGATTTTTCTAACTTTTTTTCTTCTCTTTGGCTTCTTCCTAATTCCTATATGTTCTTGGAAAATAGTACTATTGCCATTCTTGAGCTTTGCTGTTCATGGAAAGTTTGGAAAGTTGTAAAAAAGCATTTATCTTTTTTAGTTGGTTTGTATTAACAAATCTTGTTTAATTCTCTAAACATGGTGTTTAATGGAGTTAATGGACCCCACCACCAAGACAGGTGTAATGAAGGAATAATCTCTCTTTATGAGGGAAAGATTTTTATTCTGTGATGTTAATATATTCTAGTTCAAGAAATCATTTTTTTTTTCTGTAGAATAAAAGACATTTTAGTGAGGGTTTGAATGTGAACTTTAGTGATATTTTAAAAAGAAAAAGTAATAATGAAATTACATTTTTTTAAAATAGTAGTTGAATTACATATTTCACTTTAAAAAATAGTATTTGTCTTATGAGAGGATCAAAATGTGTTTAGGATTATTTTTCTTCAAACTTCAAAAATTCAACTTCCAAGTAGAAATGAATAACTGGTTATAAATACCATAAAAGAAGGATTGGTGAAGTGGATAAGGTTGCTCGTCTCTTAATTAAAAGTTTCAGATTCGAACCCTTAGTATGAAAAAATTCTTGTTTCCTTTCAAATAAGGTCCTTGCGAATTAAAAATAGTCGTACTTTAATACGAATATCGAACATCAAAAATAAAATAGTTGTAATTAGATATGAGAGCATTGGAGATTAGAATTTTTAAAAAAATTGACCAGGTTAGGTTAATTATGACCAGTGTTTTTAATTTATTTCAATTTTATGTAACTTTTGGGTGAGTCATTGATTTGTTACGCGTTCATTTATTAACTTAGAGCCTGTTTAAATTAATTTTTTATTTTTAACTTATTTTTGTTATTTTAGCTTTAAATCAAATATTTATAAATACTCTTTTAATTTATCCCAACACTCCAAAAATAAATCAATCTAAACAGATTCTTAGATATTTTGATATACTTAAATTTAACTCAATTTGTTCATTTAATACTCATAGTTTTGACAAACCCAGTAATCGACTGTTGAAGACCATTATTTTGGTGAAATATTAATAAATTTTCCAAAGAAAGTATATCAAGTCCTATGAATTAGATCTATATATTGTCCGTGATTTCCTTTTAATTAGTGGGGTGTATGATATAAATGAAAGTAATAATATTGTTGTGTTTAAGCATACAAACAAATTTCTCCGTAATAGTGTTATTTAATTATTATATTAAATAATTATTATAAAAAAATATATAATATAAATAATCACTTTTAACAAAAACTTGACCACTATAAATTATTACAGATTATGACTACTATGCCTGATTATATATATAAAAAAATAGACTCAATTGTGAAATTATTTATCCAAATTGGATCCAATCCAAACTATTTGACTCAGGGTCAAATTATTTATCTTTTTACCCCACTTTCTTCTTTTAATTTCATGCATGACGTAATCAGCATCACTGATATGAAATAATCTTTTGTGATACTCTATCGGTATATTGATACGTATCGGTATTATATAGGATTGAGCTTAATTCTCCGTAATACTTCGTCTGTATATTGATATTCTATCGATATCATATAGGATTGAGCTATTTTTTAAAGAAATAAAAATAAAATAATTAAGAAAAAATTATTAAAATCACAATCTTATTTATTAAACTCTAAATTAATAGAAAATATATTATTTATGATACTTACTGAGCTTAATCCTCTCTGATACTCCGTCGGTATATTGATAACCTATCGTTATCATGTAGGTGATGACGTCAACGCGCAAATTTTAAAATAAATTTATATATTTTAAAATAAAAGGCGAATAAGAAAGTAATGGGGCATTTAAAGGTAAATGTTATTTTCTCAAAAAAAAAAGGAAATAGTAGGAATGGAAGTAAATAAAAGCTTTAATTAATTGCATATATTATTTTTTTATATAATTTTTGAATATCTAAAATTTAAAATTAATTTAATCCTAAAAGTTAATCAAATTAATTCTAGAAAAAATGAAATATGACAATTATTTTGAACAAATCAGGGAGTAAGTTTTAGTAAAAGGGTAGTTTACGGTGTTGGTGTACATATAATCAATTTTAGGACCCTCATTTACGCCACGACTTTAAGTTCATAAATTTTTATAAGTTTAGATATTTTACATTGAAGTTACACATTATGTTTAAAGGTTGGCTTATTGTTTGTGTTTGTGCAGACAAATATCTGAATAAAAAGGATAATTTTATTAAGTGAAAAGGATCAAATATGCTTCTGAACTTATCGAAAATGTCTAGATATACCCTCCGTTTGAAGTTTGGCTGACTCATGCCCTCGCCGTTTACATTTGGGCGCATATATATCCCTTTCAGCGTTAGTTGCTTTGTTGGAATTTTTATTTTATTTTATATTACACGTGAAATTGCCATGTGTCAAACGGAGGGTGTATCTAGACATTTTCGACAAGTTTAGAGGCATATTTGACCATTTTCCCTTAAAATTATAGTCACGAATAACATTCTATATTAATTGCATTTCACTTTCATAGCCTTCCCAAACACTATTATCTTTTTTTTTTATTACGAAATATGCCCTTTGGGCTTCTTATTATTGTCAAAAGTTGTCAATGTTTGAGTACACTGTAAACACTTTCCCAATTGACTTCCTAGTGTCTCTTTGTCTTCTTCCATTTTCATCTCCGTTTCCTCTGTTTGTGATGATGAAGGGGCCAAATTGATGATGGTTCCCTTCTGATATGCTCTTGATCTAGCTATTTTTTGTGGTTTTTAGCCTTGCATGTTGGTGTGTTGATGTGTTGGTGTGTTGTGACTCGTTTTTCATGAAAGTGATGAAGAGGCTAAATCTCTTCTGATTTGTGTCTGATTTACCTGAATCTTGTTTATTTTAGCCCTGCATGTGTGTTTGCTGCTTTGATTAGAAGAGGGTCCTTCTCCTTGTCGTCTTTCCTCTTTGGTTGTTTAAGCTGGTCCTCTGTTATTGTGGTGTGCTGATGCTGAAGGTGCCAAAAGATGTTGTGTTTTGGTCTTTCTGATGTGCACCCTTCCTCTTTGATGAATCTGTTGTGTCTTAGTGATAAAGTTTGTCTAGTATATGTGTGCCTATTCCTCTCAGCTTGTTTTCCGCCATTGTAGTTACTGGTGTGTCTGACATGTCTTCTAGGAGTCGATTCGTTGTTGTTTAAGTGTATTGCTGTCCTATTCTTTGTGTTGTTTAGTCCTTTTGTGTATACCTGCAAAATAAACAAACTGTTATATGAGGAATCATTTTCCTCCTTCTGGTTTTGACTTTCTTCCTGTGTCTTTTTTCCTTTTTCCTCCATCTCCTTCAGAATTTCTTGATTCTTAAATAAGGAATTTGACTTTTATCACTATTTAGGATACTTCTTGTAATGACCTTGAGGGTGATTTTCGAAAATTTGTACAAAACACGCGTGAACAATAACACGCGTGAACAGTAACTTTTTGGGCAGAAAATGCCCTTTTTTCCCATTTCAATATTTTTCATCATTTGTTTGAGTTCTTGAACTCCTTGAGGTGATTTGGGAAGAGATTTTCGAGGCAAAGTGTTGGGTAAGTGATTTTTGACTTAAAACCTTCCTTTTTCATTAAGTTTTTGACGATTTTAACTTTTAAATTTTAGTTTCAAACCCCAAAAATCTTTGTTTCTTTCCTAATCCGAATTTAAGGAAAATTGTGATTTCCAACTCGTTTTGAGCTCTATTTTTATGGGTTTTTCAACCATGAGTTCCTTATTACCAATAGAATGGGATTGTTCAATAAATTTCCAGATTTGACCCTTTTCGAAAATAGTTAATTTTTGGACCATTTTACCCCCGGTTCCGAAACCTATCAATATGGGTATCATTGGACTACTTGTGATGTGTATGTTTTATTGTTGATAGTGGGTTGTCATTCCGGGCGTTGAATCCGAGAGTTGCTTGTCCGGTGGAGGTATTCGAGTGCGGTTTCGGCAATTGAGGTAGGTTGGCTATCTTTATTTGAGATTGAGATGGGGTAATTAGTCATTCATATGTTATAGACTTTGGGATGGGGTTGTAGTATGAGTTGAGAATGTTATATATATTGTGATGTCCGTGTGGAGGCTTATTTATTAATGTGTTGCCGTGATGGGGTTTATTTGTATTACATAGCCCGTGTGGGGGCCTTATTTGTTATCTTATTTGCTTTGAGAGCATGTGAATTATGATTTGCCTAAGAGAGAGGCTTGAGTATATTATTTGACTTGTGATGCCGCCTGAGAGATTGAGTTGGGGGTTTTGAGCATACTTGAGTATTGAAATATTATTGAGAAAGGGGTGAATATTTAAATGAAAGTGTGTTCTTCCCGTTACTATTTATTGAGGGTGAATATCATGTATAGGTTAAGTTTTGAGAACTTTGAACCTTATACCACATGTGAGTTGATTATTACTTCCATGCATATGTGTTTTGATGCATTCATCCTCATTCATCATATCATGAAACATGGGAAGTTGAAAAATATGGAAATTCTTTTTGAGAAAGAAAATGAAATACCTTTAAACCTTTGTATCTTGAGTCCCTAACCGAGGCAGTTTTCCGGCAGGGTAGTGGATGCATTGTGATCCCAACCTTTGTATCTTGAGTCCCTGACCGAGGCAGTTTTTCTGTAGGGTAGTGGATGCATTGTGATCCTAACCTTTGTATCTTGAGTCCCTGACCGAGGCAGTTTTCCGGCAGGGTAGTGGATGCATTGTGATCCCTTGACCACGAGGAGATGGCAAGGATAATGAGATATTGTGATTGAGGTATATGGTCTGCGAGACCCCCATGGGTCCTGCTTGGTAGCACAGCTCGGCAGGTGTATACGACAGGATGTGCGACAGTCTTGATTCCACCGTACCACCACATCATTGCATCATCATATTGCATTGCATTGATATTTGTGCTGCTTGAATTATTTGATTAATTGTGATTATGAGTTATTATTATGGGTTTACTTTACTCGTGCCACTATATATATAAACTGGCGGCACAGATGCCGAAGTGAGACTTTTCTATATGCAGGTGGAAGCGTTCCTTAGTTTATTTCATAGGTTTGATTAATTCCTTATACTCAGTCAGCTAAAACCTATTGAGTACATGTGAATTGTACTCACCTCTACTTCTGTGTCCTTTTTTGATGCAGATATTAGTCGGGGTACCCCACGTGGCAGTTAATATTCTAGCGGATTGTGTATTCTTAGATTAATGGTGAGGTCCTAGAATTCGGATCGTCACTAGTCTATCTTTATTTTTCAGTCTTTTGTATCATTCAGAGACTTATGTTGTATCTTCAGATTCGAACCTTGTATTAGATGCTCTTTATACTTATGACACTAGGTTTTGGGATAATTTCTTCATTATTTTTTTTCTTTTTATTTAAATCGTGGCATCACTTTCCCCTTAAGGAGTCTTGTATGAGTTTTATTTTTAGGGTTACATATCAGATTGGGTTTTGAGATGTGTGCCATCATGACCTCAGTTTTTGGGTCATGACACTTCTCATTTTTGTATTCAAATCCTTAAACAAGTAGCACTGCATTGGTCCTTCATCTAGCGCATAATTGGCTAGAGCATCAGCTAGTTTATTTGCTTCTCTTAGGGTATGCTTGAAGATGACATCCATATCCCTTTTGTATTCCTCCACTTCCTCTATCCAGCCTGCTATGTTCCATGGAGGTTTCCAATCTCCAGTTAAAAATTTTTGTATGGTTTGAGAGTCTGTTTGAAAAATGATATTATTAAGTCCTTGTTGTTTACAGTACTTCAGGGCTTCCAGTAGAGCCACCATCTCTGCTTCTATATTAGTGGCATCTCCAATTTCATCTGCTTGAGCATATATTAGATTTCCTTGTGCATTTCTCACACAAAATTCATAAGCACTCCTCCCTTGGTTACCTCTAGAAGATCCATCTGTGTTGCAAGCACACCAATCAAGTGGAGGAAAAATCCATTTAACTTGTGTTACTTTCAATTTTGCCTTGCCTTCCTCCATCATATGCACCAGATTTTTCCAACCAGTAGGGATAGTTCTAATTGAGGGATTTCTGTGTAGTACTAGTCTTTGGATAGAATTTAGGACTAGATATATAACTGAGCTATTGATCTCCCTATGTCCATGTTTGATACCATTTCTTCTCTTCCATAATTCCCAAATTATAATTGATGGCACTGCAGCGTATATCTGTTTCAATCTAGAAGTTACTGAGGCATTCCACCATTTTACAATTAGTTGTTGCAGCTGCACTCCCTCCATGTTTATTCCTGCAGCCTTGCAGAAATAAGACCAAGTCCTTTTAGCAGTTTCTGATGTTAGGAACACATGATGTATAGTCTCCTCTTTAGGATTTATACAACACCAACACTTAGACACTAGATTAAAGTTCATCTTTTTTAAGACATCATCAGTAGGAATTTTGTATTTCCAGCATCTCCACAAAAAGAATGAAATTTTAAAAGGCAAACCCTTAATCCAGATGAAATTGTATTTGCTCATTTGAGGTCCCCTTAGCCTAATAAACTCCCAAGTTTATTTGATACTAAAAGCTCCACTTGTGTCTAATATCCACCAGGGTCTATCAGAATCTTTTTCTTCCTTGGGGGTGGTTATATTATTAATTATGTGATCAACAATGTCTTCTGTGAGTACTTCCATCAGTCTTTTTCTATTCCATTTCCCATGTTTTGTCATTTCCTTGATAGTTTGAATTCTTGTATCATAAGTATTCCCTGGATTTACATAGTATAGAGCTCCTAGTCCAGTCCAGTTATCAAATCAGAAATGTGAATCTCCTTTCCTAGTTTGCCACCAAATTTGGTGTTCTACTAGGTCCCTAGCTTCTAGCATTCTTTTCCAAGTTTGTGATCCCTGTTTCCATTGTACCACTGTAGCATGTTCCTTCCTACAATATTTGTTGGTCATATACTCACTCCATAAGGTAGATTTTGTTCTGAAGTTCCACCACAATTTACAAAATAGTGCCAATGACACATCATATAGTGATCTAAATCCTAGGCCTCCTTCTGTGGTTGGGATACACATCTCATTCTAAGCCACCCAATGTCTACTCTTGCCCCCAATTGTATTGCTCCAAAAAAATTGAGAAACATCTTGTGTATTTGTCTGATAATTCTAATAGGGGGGTTAATAGCTAATAATATGTGTATTGGCATGCTTTGTAGCACATGTTTAATAAAAATTGCCCTTTCTCCAAAAGATAACATTTTTCCTTTCCATCCTTGCAATCTATTCATGATTTTCAGGGTCAATGTATTAAAGAACTCCTTCTTTCTCCTACAGTGATAAATAGGGCAGCCCAAATACATAAAAGGGAATTCTTTTCTATTGATGCCAGTTACAATCTCAACTGTGATACTGATGTCACCTGATACTCTATTATGCATATAGACAGCACTCTTGTCCATGTTAATCTTTTGTCCAGAAGTCTTTTCATATTTTTTCAAACTTCCTATTATTTTTTGCAAAGACACCACATCTGCTGAGGTAAAGATAATCATGTCATCTGCATATGCAAGATGATTGATTTTTGGACTCCATTTAGGCATGCCAAAATTCTTAAACTGACAGTCTTGGTGTAATGCATTTAGGCTCCTTGATAGGACTTCTGCTCCTAGAATAAATAGGGTAGGGGAAAGAGGGTCCCCTTGCTTTACTCCTTTGGTCGATTTAAAGAAGCCTTGTTGTTGTCCATTTATCAACACTGAGTACCAGTTATTGCTGACAATTCTATAGATCATGTCTATACTCTTTTCTGAAAATCCTGTCTGTTTAAGAACTTTAGTTAAAAACAGCCAGGATACCCTGTCATAGGCTTTTGCCATATCCAGTTTCATTATAACATTAGCATCTTGTGTTCTTAGTCTTATGTCAGATACAATTTCTTGAGTCAGTAGTATATTCTCCACTATACTTCTGTTTTTAATAAAACCAGCTTGGTTGATTGATATATTATCAGTTATTTTGGAAACCAGTCTCTCATGGATCAATCTAGAAAAGATTTTGTTCACAAAATTGCTCAAACTAATTGGTCTCATATCCGAAAAAGTGTTAACCAAATCTTTCTTTGAAATTAGTATTAAATTAGTGTGAGTGACAAACCTGGGCAATTCTGCACCACAAAAAAGGCTTTCATCATATTGGTGACATCCTCTCTAATGATTTCCCAACAGTCTTGATAGAAAACACCAGTAAAGCCATCAGGTCCTCCTGCACTATTTCTATTTAATTGAAAGACCACTGCCTTAACTTCTTCTTTGGTAGGTTCTGCTTCAAAACACATGTTGTCTTCCTGAGAGATCATTTTGGGAAGGTGGTTTAGAATTTCATAATCTTTTGGTTCTTCTCCCTTTGTGAACTGATTTGTGTAATAGTTGATGGCTTCTGTGATTATTCCCTCTTCCTCCTCTATCCAGTTCCCATCTTCTCCTTGTATTCTTCTTATCTGCATTCTTTTCCTTCTCCCTTGTACATGTGCATGAAAGAATTTTGTGTTTCTATCCCCATCTTGAAACCAAACATCTGTCTAGTCTCTTGAAGATACAGTCATCCCCATGTTGACCATTCCACCAAGTAAATTTGTTGCCACTAAATCTCAAATCTGATACTCCATAATTTTGGATACATCCCCTGAAATCCATAATTTCATTAATGGTTACTGGTAGGCCTCCAAGTTTCTCCTCTTCTGATGTTATTGTATTAAAATCACCCCCTATCATCCATGGGATATTGACTGAGGTAGCTAAATTCTCCATAGAGTCCCATAACTCCATTTTTTCATTCTGGGTACATTTTGCATATATCAGTGTTACTAGTATCTCCTCTTGACTTCCTCTAATTTTTAGTTTTATGGTTAAATATTGCTGATGATTCATTATTATGTGATATTCAAAAATATCTTCCACAAAAGCCCAGATCTTACCAGATATATTGGCCATTGCATGCTCCATGCCTAGCCTTCTTTTATAATCTTCTATCTTGTCTGTGTCTTGGAAAGGTTCCATTAAACCTATGAATCCAAAATGGTGTTTTTGATTAAGCTTTATCAACCTTGTAAAGGCTTCCATGGTATTGACTGACCTAATATTTCATACAAGAGCATTTATTATGGTTGATTGAGTTTATTAATCTGCCTTCTTGTGTGTACTCCATTCCCAGGTGGTACACTTGTCTCTCTTGAATATAATTTTTTTCTTTCTTTTCTCCCTTTTTGAAGGTGTTTGGGTGATATATCTCCTGCTCTTAAAGCTGCTTCCAAGTTTTGCTCTAAGGTATGTTCATCTAAATCTCTGCTACTCCTTTCCATATTCAGTTTTGGTTTTGTTGATATTCCTTGTTTCTGCTGGTCCTTATTAAGCTCTTGAATTTCTTTCCCCTGGTATGTTCCTTCTATATTTTTTTGGTTGATTTCCTCAATTTCCATGTTGTTTGTATTATTTTTTCTTTCTTGTTGATTTTGATTTTGTCTCTCTCCTTCCCTCCAGCTGTGAGTTTTGTGAGGCAAATCTTTGTTTTGACTATTGTTTTCCTTTTCTTGTTCTATTTGATTTAGATCAGGGGTCTAAAATTTTACCATATTTTCTTGTACATCAGATGATTGTTTCTCTCTACTTGTGGCTGTAGTCTTGTTGCTGTTCCCACTGGACTGTTTGTTGTTGTTGTTGTTTTGTTCATTCTCTTCCTCTTGGAAGCTTGATGCTGCAGTTTCTGTTTGGAGGATTCGTTTTGGTGTCTGTATTTGTGGATTCTCAGGTAAGATATCCTCCTCAATGTCATTTACTATGTGTTGATCAGTAAATGATTCCAGTTGATTGTTGCAGTTTTTCTGTCCCTTTTTGTTGCTATCTCCTTGTGTTTGTTCTGTACCATTAGTGATATTGACTGTTTCCTTTGTTTGATTTTTGTTAGCATAGAAACTCTTCTCAATCCATGTTCTAGTATCTTCTTGTGGTAGTTGTGTTTTATTCATATTATCTTGGTTTTCTAGGACCTCTTCCAGTGTTGCAAAAGGTTTGGTGTTTGCCATGATTATATCTTTATTCTTTTGTATTGGACTCACTTCCCCAATTATAATCCCTGATTTATCCTTCTTGTATTTGCTCCTTCTTTGCATCCATTCTTGTTTACCAGTAGTGTACCCTCCCCTTCTTCCATGATTGTCTTCTTTATTTTGTGTGTCTGTGTCAATTCCTTGTGTATTTTCCTTTCGTAGATCTTCTTTAAACTGTTTAGCCAAATCAGGATTAAGACTTCTACATTCTTTTTCCTCATGACCTTGAAGTCTACAGTGTTTGCAATATTTTGATAGGTAGTCATAGTTTATCCTTACCCATTTTGATTTTAGTATTCCTGATGCATCCTCTTCTGCAATGTTAATCCTTTTTGGTAAAGTTGCTAATAAATCTACCTCGACTTTGATTTTTGCGCAGCTTGGCCTTGTCTTGTTTGCTGTAGCCAGATCCACCGTTAGTGGTTTTCCAACTGCAGTTGCTATGGAGAAGACTGCCTCTTTAACAAAAAAATTTGGGGGCAGTTCAGGGAAGCTTATCCAAGCTAATGCCTTTGATGTCTCCTCCTTTGGGTTGAACCATGGGTTTCATATAAAAGATCTCATTTGGCAATATCGATCATGTATCTTGCGGTAGTATATAAGTGTCGACATCATTTTAACATAGTCTTCTAGAAAATTTAGTCGGATCAGAATATGTCTTTCATCAAGCAGTCCTATTATTGGTACACCTTTAATTCCACATTGTATTGGAATTACCTTCCTTAGTTCTTTAATATCAATGTTGTCATATGAAAACTTACCTATTATTGCATACTAAAGTTTCTCCTTCTCAATCATCTGCTGAATCTCATTGGATTTCCAGGCAATAAAAGGTTCTCCGTTGATGTATGAAATCTGCTTTGGTGGTATTTTGGCAATATCTGTTTCTGGGTTTGTGGGTTTGAAAAGATTGGCATAGGATTGATTTTGGTAATTGCTTTTTGAGATTTCAGTATGAGGTATAGTAGTTTGAGTGATTAAAGTGTTGATTGTGTTCTGCGTTACCAGAGGAGGTCTTCCCCCGATTACTTCGGCCATTCCGATCAGTATCTGCCTGATTTTTGAGAGACCTCAAAGAGAGAAAAGAGATAGGTGGCGGCTAGGGTTTTCGAAGCTGACCCAAACACTATTATCTCCCATGATATTTATGTAGAATAAACTTTAATATATCTTAGTCTTTTTCTATTTGAACCCTTCAATTTTTTATGTTTCATTTAAATTCAAAATACTAATTTTATGATTTCTTTATTTTTGTATATATTCTTCGAATACAGTTTTGCATTTTACAAATCGACGTTCATCCGTTAGATTTGGTATAAAAAAAGCTGACAAATGAATATCATTTTTTTTGAGAAGTTCTCTATATTATGCGTAAAAAAATAACCGACGAAAGTGTGATAATTTTCTTTATTAAACAATCAATTATGTGGTGCTATTTTAATTTAATATTGTTTAATACAGAAAATTATCACACTTTCGTTGGTTATTTTTTTACGCAAAATATAGAGAATTTCTCAAAAAAATTGATATTCATTTGTTAGTTTTTTTTATACCAAATCTAACGGATGAACGTCGATTTGTAAAATGCAAAACTGTATTCGAAGAATATATACAAAAATAAAGAAATCATAAAATTAATATTTTGAATTTAAATGAAACATAAAAACATTGAAGGGTTCAAATAGAACAACACTAAGATATATTAAAGTTTATTCTACATAAATATCACGGGAGATAATAGTGTTTGGGAAGGCTATGAAAATGAAATACAATTAATATAGAATGTTATTCGTGACTATAATTTTACGGGAAAATGATCAAATATGGTCCTGAACTTGTCGAAAATGTCTAGATATACCCTCCGTTTGACACATGGCAATTCCACGTGTAATATAAAATAAAATAAAAATTCCAACAAAGCAACTAACGCTAAAAGGGGTATATATGCACCCAAATGTAGACGGCGAGGACATGAGTGAGCCAAACTTCAAACGGAGGGTATATCTAGATATTTTCGACAAGTTCAGGGGCATATTTGATCCTTTTCCCTTTTATTAATCTACCTTTAAGAAATTTATTTGAAATTTTATAAATCTGTTTATACTTTCAAAAATTAATAATTATAAAGAGAAAATGAAAAAATTATAATTATATATTTATAAATAATTTAGGATGTTTAATTTTACTAATATAGACAACTAATATAAAATTAAAAAAGTATTATATAACGAGTTTCGAATACCGAATAGTTAAAAAGAAAGGACGGTGCCTTCATTTATGATTTTGACTTGCTCCCTCTTTTTCATTGTGGTAACACAAATTATTCAATGCACAATTAAAATGATAAAATTTAAAGGTCATAAAGATAGCTAATTTTTCGTTGGTTGTTGGGATTACCACCATCCTTCTCCAACTTTTATTTATGAAATTATATTGGCATATTATTATTATTATTATTATTATTAGTTAATAATAAAATATTTCTCTATTTATTTTATTTGTTCATTTTAAATTTTGCACATTTTTTTAAAAAAAATACGGTTGATATGAGTTCTGTACTATAATAAACATATTAATTAGTGTTTAGTATAAAATAACAAATTATTTCTAAAATTTTCAATTTGATTAACTAAAAATAAAATTTATTTTTAATATATGAATAAATAAAAATGTACAGAGAGAATAGTATAAAACAAGCAGCAAAGGTTACCAATAAAGCTCCACAAATTGTGCACTAACATATGTGAAAGAAAGAATAGTCAATTCTCTACCTTTATTAGTTTATTAATATGAGTTATCATGATTGAAATTTCTTTATTATTAATTAAAATTTTAAATGCAAGTTCATGAAAATAATAAAAAATAATTATAAGCATCAACCCCATAAATAAATTCTAAAGTTTCTAATTACTCAAAAGTGCAACAAAAATTAGCCAAGTGTACTCTTTATTCTTCTACCTCACTTGACCAAATATAAATAATTTTTTTAAAAAATCTATCTTTCCATTATTTAGTAATGATCTTCGTTTTATAATTTTTGTATTTTATTTTTAAAAAAATTAGATTATGAATTTGAATCTACGACTTTTTAAAATATTTTTAAGAGTTATATTTATACGACTTTTTAAAATGGAGGAAAAAATTTAAGCAAATGGACAAAATAGCTTCATTTTGTATAAATCATCTTTCCAATTCATTCATGCGTGGGTCGGAAAAGAGAAAAGAAAAAAAAATTATTGATGAATAGCTTTAAATAAGAAGATTTCAAAAAATATGTATGTAAAAAAAAGTATATGATATTTTGTCTTTTCGAGATTGGATTAACGAGAAAATAACAATAGATGTTACCAGATTTTGATAAAAAATGATTCACTTTTAGGGAAAAAAATCTTTATCAAAGAATTTTTGTTATCATGACTCGAACTAGACTTTTTTTTTTTACTTTATTTGGAATTTATTTATTAGAGTTGAAGATGAGAGTTACATTTGGTTATACTCATTAATTTTTCAATGATCGAAAAAAGCAATTTCTTTTGGAGGTCAAATAACTCCGTTCTCTTTTTGCAAAGAAGAAAAAAGAACACTTCATTTGAAATTTATTAAGATGAGGTTGAAAAACATATTTCAAACACATCTCTAAATTTGAAATTCAACTCCAAGTTGAATTTTAAAACTTTATATATGTAAAAAAAAGGTGAATAATTCTCAAATTCGAATTATTGAGTATAAATTGTTTTTGTTAAGAAATTTTTCATCCTTTAATGTGAGTTTTTTGCTCAGATTTAAATTTAATTGGATTTCTATGAGTATTGAAAATATGTACAAATAGAAAAAATGGCCATGCCATTAAACCAAGTAAAAAGTGAGTGAAGTTACGAAAATGTCATTAAATTTTTTTAATGGGTTTGAAAAACAGGTGTATATATATTACCTTTTTTTATTATTATTATTGTTGGTAAGTTTTGTTTGAGCTTTTCTTTTGTAGTTCTTGAGCAACAAAAAATGAGAAAAAGTGGAAACTTTAATGGACAATCTGTATTTTTAATTTACTTTAACCAAATTTCCTAGGTAAAAGAAAAAACTTACTTGCACAAAGTTTTTATATGAGTTTGATAAATATATAATGTGTTTGTATAATATTTTTGATTGATACTCCTTTTGTTTCATTTTAATTGTAACTTTAACAGGCGTTTGATTATAGAATTTGAGACTCATAAATTTAAAACTTTACCCATAAGTGATCAATTCTCTTTCTATTTCAAATTGTGATTTCAATTTTTTTAAAATAAAACTTTGCCCCTGAATTTATATTTTATTAAAAAAATCATTATTATAAAATTTATATATATAAAAAAAGAGACTCGTGCTTGACGTGATTTTTTTTGTACTGTGTGAAAGAATTATATTGAGGAATAACTAGTTATTATTGTTATTGACTTTTTGGATCAGTAAATCTTGTAGAGTTATATGTATTCGAAAACTAATAATAACATATAATCACGGATATTAATTTGTAAAAGAAAAATGGAGATATGATTTATTCATTTGGTAGCATTATATCAGAGTTGAGCAAGTTTTGATAGTTTTCACAAATTGTGGGATTTTCATGTTTGTGAAAATTAATACAATTAGGAAATTCAAATTACACGACCAAACAAAACTTCAACTTAAAATTACAGCGACAATTTAAATCTTAATTTTTAAATTTATTTATTTTCTGGGAAAGAACTTCAATTTACATGAGACTACATGACAAGATTAAAATTGCATAGAAACTAACAGTTTTATTAAAATAATAAACAAATAGTGCCAACTGCTTTTACGAAATAATTTTTTAAATATACACATATTACATGCCAATTAATATCCCGTATTTCAAGTATTAACTTTGCTTAAATTGTAAGAAACTTTCTTACAATTATGGCAACATAGTATATCTACATTATGACTTATGAGCACTTTTCTTCCTCTTGCAAACTAATAATAGAATTAAAAATATTTTATTTTTTATTTTTCACTCATCATCTACATTAAAGTTCGATTAAATTTAAATTTGCATAAAAAAATATCACATTGTTAGGCATTTGACCAGCAAGGATTGGATGGAATGATAAATACTCTCGAGATTGAACTATGCTAGATACAAAGTCGCCCCAATGTGAAATTTTCTGGCGTAAATTCTTTTTTTTTTTTTACTTCTTGTTAAGAGCTCTCACCTTTTTATTTTCTTGATGACTCGAACCTACGACCTCAAGATTGGAGGTAGAGGATGCTTATGTGTATTAAGCTAAAATTTGATAATCACTTTGATTTTTTATAAATCGGTGATATTGCAAGGAGATTTTTTGAAACATAAGTTTGTACACTATCTAGTCGAATTTCAAATATAAATATGAGATATTGAGTTAAGTTTTTCTTCAAAAGAAAAAGATGACATTTTACCAAACTTTGATTAGTCGTTCTATTATTTTTGAGATTGACAGAAAACAAACTTTCTCACTTTATTATAGTCAAGTGTTAGAGCCCGTTTGGATGGGCTTTGAGTTGGTCAAACCAACTTATAAGCTCCCTTTTAGCTTTTGAACGTGTTTGCCTAATATTAATTTTAAGCCATAAAGTTTTTAAAGTCAGTCAAAAATGAAAAATTAGGATTTTTAACTTTTTTTTTTCTAAGTGCTTAAAGTCATTTTGTTTGACCATAAAAATTACTTTTATATCCCTTATATTTTAACTAAATCCCCAAACTACCCCTTTTATTCTGTTAACCCTAAAATTCAAACACTTATTTTCAACATAAGCACTTTTATTCAAACACTCAACTGCTTATTTATAAAAATAATTTTCAGTACTTCAAAGTTCTAAAAGCACTTCATACATAAAAGTTAATTTTTTTAAATCTATCCAAACGGGCTCTTACTTGTATTATGAATGCAATAAAAGTTTCACCTTTTTTGAGTAATAATTCATTTATTCTTTACATTCGAAATTATAACCATAAGTATAAATGCTAACACAGAAAATAAACACCAAATAAAAAGGACAGAGAGTTCGATTTCAAATTCCATAATTTATTGACCTACGCATTTACTATTACACAACTCAATCCGTCTCCACAATTTTTTTTCCAGTCATTCCATTGTAAATAGAAAACTCTTTAGTGGAAATAATTTCTTGGCCTATTGAAACGCTTTTCGTCAATTTGCAAAAAAAAAAGTCTTTTTTTTGTTCTCATCTGGTGTTCGGTATCCATATTGAAGCCTGACTAAATCTGGATTCGCGCCGAAAAGTCTCATTGGGGGTAAAACATTCCCTAACAAAGGCGACTCCGTACTCAGGGAAATGCAAATCCGAGACCTCTGATTAAGAATGAAAAGTACTTACCACTCCACCAAGACATTTATCGGTGATTTGCAAAAAAAGTCAACAATGTTTGTTGCCATGCCAAACTTGGACTATAATTGTTACAAGTACTCCTATAACAAATCCGAGACCTCTGATTAAGAATGAAAAGTACTTACCACTCCACCAAGACATTTATCGGTGATTTGCAAAAAAAGTCAACAATGTTTGTTGCCATGCCAAACTTGGACTATAATTGTTACAAGTACTCCTATAAACAACTAAGATTTGATATCAGAAATAGGATTTAAATTTTCAAGTTAGTGGTCCATATTATTATTTTTGCATTCACAAATTATTTATAGTAATGAGTGCATTGTACTATAATAAAGATATAATTCTTTTAGAAATTATTAAACTATGCATTAATTCAAATGTAAAGTAATAAATACAGCCACACGTTATAAAATTAGCTATAAAATTTATCACTAATCTATTATTAAATTATGCATAGTTAACATAATTTTATAATAATCTATCGATAAATAGAATTAGCGATAAAAATTATTATTCAGTGACACGCCCTCATGCTGTAATGCTGCTTATGGTGGTTGTTGGAAAATATAAACTTTATTTTGATTATAATGATAAATAAAAAGGATTGAAGGAATTCAATTTAACATTTTACGTCTATACATTAACTTAAAACCTTTTTTTCCCTACAAATATATCACATGTGAGAGAGTTTATTTTTTGACTGTCCTTGTCCTAATAAGAATTGACATGAAATGATAAATAGTTATTTATTATTAATATAAGTATGTGTTAGGACATAAATTTTAAATATTTTTTATTTTATTAAAATTTAAGCTAGAGTTGAAGATAAGATTGTATTTGATTATATTTTTTGTAAAAAAGAGAAAATCGCACTTCATTTGAAATTTATGAAGATGCAATTGGAAAATAAGTTTTTGCATTGATTGTCTCTACTGCAATTGGAAAATAAGTTTTTGCATTGATTGTCTCTACTTCCGGCTGGTCTTTAATTTAATTCTTTCTTTTTATTTAATAAAAAAATTTGGGCTAAATCACCCTTAACTATGTCCTAATTTCACAAGTCAAAGACTTAGAGAACTTTTGCTTGTGCGCATATTAGTTGTATTGTATCTAATTTGCAATGCGTAAGTTTAAATGACTTTTTTTCTATAACCGACATAATTTCGTAGGAATAAGTTATATTCTTTAAGGCATAACTTTGTAGATTTGAAGCTGAATTTATGCCTCTCTAGCATAAATTTCATCGGAACTAGATTATGCCTTGTGAGTTATGAATTTTTCTTCGGACATAATGTTATGAAACTAAACTTATAGCTTAATTATAAGATATAAATTCTGTTGGAACTAAGCTATTTCTTGCGGATTTCTTTCCTCTTGTAAGATATTGGTAACTTGTGGCTTGCTAATTTTTTTTTAATATGTTAGAGATATTTTCAATTATTTTTTATTATTTAAAGCACAAAAAGATAAAAATAAAAAATCACTAATTTGACGAACAAAAATTAAATACAACATCAAATAGGGGTATCGCTTGAATGACCCTTTGAAAAACAGTTTTGGAACACTTTCCAAAATTGAAATCCAGATGAAATTTAAATAAAAAATTATTTTAGAAAAAAGTAAAGTCACTTTTACTAAAAAAAACAACTTTTCAAGGTGAATTTTCACATTAAATTTAAATATAATCACATTTTAATATTAATATCAGACATTATATACAGACAAAAAAGTGGTCCTAGCCAATAAATCAATTTGACCCAAAAAAGTAAATTTTGTTTTTCTCACCAATATTATTACGATATTATATATTTAATTGAATTTTAATATAAATAAAATAATTTTTGGCATCAAATGAAATAGTATTAAAAATCTGGAATGAATTAATTACCAAGTCAAAGAAACGATATGAGATTCAGTTTCACATCCCTTAACAATCTTACACGAAAGCATATAAACTCTCTTTACTCTTTCTTGTGTCCTGTAACGCCTCCTCTTTCTCCTCCTAAATTTCTCTCTTTTTCCCCCAAATTCCCTTTTCATTGATCCAAAAAGAACTTGTGGGTCTTTCTTGATTTTGGTTATTGAGTTGAAAAAATGGGAAAAGGTGGAAACTTGAGTGAAGGGGTTGTGAAGAAAATCTTGCTTTCATACACTTATGTTGCAATTTGGATTTTCTTATCATTCACTGTGATTGTGTACAACAAGTACATCTTGGATCGTAAGTTATACAATTGGCCTTACCCAATTTCACTAACAATCATTCATATGGCTTTTTGTTCTTCATTGGCATATCTTCTTGTTCGTGTGTTCAAAGTTGTTGAACCTGTGACAATGACAATGGATCTTTATTGCAAATCTGTGGTACCCATTGGTCTGCTTTATGCATTTTCACTGTGGTTATCAAATTCTGCATATATATATCTGTCTGTATCTTTTATTCAAATGCTTAAAGCTTTGATGCCTGTTGCTGTGTATTCAATTGGGGTTTTGTTGAAGAAAGATACATTTAAATCTGATACAATGGGTAATATGGTGTCGATTTCAATTGGGGTTGCTATTGCTGCTTATGGAGAAGCTAAATTTGATACATGGGGTGTCATGTTACAGTTAGGTGCTGTAGCTTTTGAGGCTACAAGATTGGTTATGATACAGATTTTGTTAACATCAAAGGGTATTACATTTAATCCAATTACTTCACTGTATTACGTTGCGCCTTGCTGTTTGGTTTTCTTGTTCATTCCATGGATTTTTGTGGAATATCCACTGTTGAAGGATACATCTAGTTTCCATTTTGATTGGGTCATCTTTGGTACTAATTCCTTCTGCGCGTTTGCTCTCAATCTTGCTGTGTTTTTGCTTGTTGGGAAGACATCTGCTTTGACTATGAATGTTGCTGGTGTGGTTAAGGATTGGTTGTTGATTGCCTTTTCATGGTCCGTCATTAAGGATACTGTCACACCTGTGAATTTGGTTGGATATGGATTGGCTTTCTTAGGTGTGGCATATTACAACCACGCCAAATTGCAGGCTCTTAAGGCGAACGAAGCACAGAAGAAGGCTTCACAGGCTGCTGATGAGGAGGCTGGAAGATTGTTGGAGGAAAGAGAAGGGGAGAATGGTGCTAAGAAGAATGAATCTCAAGGCTGAGTTGATTCTTCATTTACTTTCCTATTATCCTTAGGTAGGATGGATGACATTGAGAGGTAAAACCTGAAGATCAGACTATGACGTCCTTGTGCGGATGATTTAGGTTCTGTTTTTTTAGGTATAAGTTGTTTACATTATCTGTTTTGAGGATGTTAAATTAGTTTTATTGCTCATATTACCAGATCGTGCATGTACTTGAGCATGACTCTAGTCAAATATTATGTTTATTTTGACAGAATAGTAATACTAGAAGAGCTTTTTCCGATGAAAGTAACTGATGCTTCGCTATATGTCTTTGTTTCTCTTTTCATGGAATACCTTAGTTGTCTTTAACTTCATTGCCTTAGGAGTTAATCAAATGCATCTGTTACTTAAAAGCTTTCTCTTTGAAATGCACAACATGTTAACTGATGCTGTTAGTTATCTCCAACATGTTCAAATAGTTGACCTGAAATTTGGACAGATTTAGTCTTGTTGATGTAACTATATTGAATAAACCATATTGTTGTACGATAGATAGATCGATAGATGACATGGTTTTCTTTGGTGTTTTCTTTGAGTATGCGAAGATATGTATAAGGTTGTTTGGTAGATGACATAATTCATATTAGTCTAACATGATGCTTTCTGCACCCCACTTAGCCAGGCCATCCTTTAGAAAAGATGCTTGGTTACTCTTTCGCGCTGCTTATTTTAGCTCGAATACAAGTTAATGCTGCCAATTTATCCGAGTTTGATCCCTGAGACCGACCTTTTATCACCTGAAATGTTCGAGCTTTTCTCCTAAAGTCTGCCTTCTTGGTTGATGATAGAATAGGCTTGAGCTTTGAGGAAAGTCAGTTCTAGTAATAAAGTGATGAGAAATGGTAGTATGCTATTCTGAGCAATGAAACTCTGTAGAAGATTGGTTGAGGATGGGACATAAAGGAACTAGAGCAGCTAATAAGTCATTGTAAACTACCACCTCCACCATCACCACCAATATACTCGGTGCAATTCCACAAGTAGGGTATGAAGAATCTATGATGTACGTAGACCTTATTCCTATCTTGTCGGGTGGAAAAGTTGTTTCCAATAGACCCTCTTTTCAAAAGAAAAGAAGAATTTGAAGCACGATTATAAAAAAAATAAGACAATCAAAAATATGATGCAAAACAACTGAAGCAACAAATAATAATAAACACTGATGAACAAAGAAACTAAGTGATTCCTAAGTAATATTACTAATAAAGAGACACAGAGAGGAGGTTAGCCCCATGCCTTCAACACCTGGCTAACTATTAACATTCTATTCTAATCCTCGTCCACCATACCTTCTTATCTAGGACTATGTTCTCAATAAGCTGAAGTTAACTATATTTTGTCTAACCACCTTTTTAATGATTCTTCGACCTACTTTTATCCCTCCTAACTTTTATTATTGTCAACCTCTCATACTTTTTTACCTGCACGTTCATGAAGATCTTCTTCACATGTTTAAATTATTTAGTCTTACTTTTCTTATTTAATCTGTCACGAAGATCAATCCCATGTTGTAAACTACCATTGAGTCTTAGAGCCCATTTGGATTGGCTTTAAGTTGGTCAAAATCAACTTAAAGCCCATTTTTAACTTTTGGACGTGTTTGTCTAATGCTGACTTTAAGCCATAAAGTTCTTAAAGTCGGTAAAAAATGAAAAGTTAGGATTCCTAATTTTTTTTTTTTCAAAGTGCTTAAAGTCATTTTCTTTGACCATGGAAATTACTTTTATATCCCTTATATTTTAACTAAATTTTCAAACTACTTTTTTTTATTCTTTTAATCTTAAACTTCACATCATAAGCACTTTTATTCAAACACTCAACTGCTTATTTATAAAAATAACTTTCATCACTTCTAAGTTCTAAAAGCACTTCATATATAAAAGTTATTTTTTTTAAGTCCATTCAAACGGGTTCTTAATTTGTATCACTCATTTTTGTGTAAAAAGTGAAAAGGTTATGACCAAAGATGAAAGATGTAAACTTTCCTAAAATTGGGGGACCTTTTTAATGTTACTCAAAGGTCGCATTTATTACTACAGCCTACAGCCATGGCTGGCAGAAAGTTTGTGGCAGGCACAGTTCTCAAAGGTCAAATTATATTAGTTTATGATTGGTCACCTGGGATATCTTAAGTTGTATTTATTGTTTTCATCCGGAATAGTTTGGGACTAAGGCATAGTTATAGTTGTTATGTGGTCGAGTATCAACCCCATGATCCTAGGCACACCTAATCATATTGTTAGTGTTTGAAAATATGGATCTTTGGGCTCACAATTAAGCGAGCTGATGAGGTAAGAATTCCTCAAGACTATAACCAATTAAACTAGGGGCCAACATTGGGTTAGCTAATACGTGATGATCACGTCTTACCTCAAGAGCTAGCTTAGATAAATATTTTTGAGATGATATTATTTGCTTACTGTCAAACAACAAAAAATAAGTAAAAAAACTCATAGCAAAATACTATATAAGCAAAATGGGGTAAGGAGTGGGAGTTGGAGATGTTGGATAGTTGGGGAGGACAATAAACTTGAAACGTCATTTATGAATTTTTTTTTATTTTTTATTAGAGGGGTTATTTTTCTTATTTTAAAAAAAATATTTTTTTAACAAATATTTTGAACAATCAAATTTATTTGTTTGCCTACCAAAAATATTTGATCATCGAAATATGAGATTTTTTTTAAAAAAAAAATCAAAAAATATTTTACTGCGTGCGAAACACACTTGAAGATGTTCAAGACACCTATTGGACACGTGTTTGCTACTAAAGCAGTACATATGTGAAATGGAACATTAAATGTCAAGGCTGCCCTCAATTTACTTTTTATTCTCAAAATGCCCTTAGCTTAAATATATGTTACAAATTACGTCCTCCTTCCTCTTTGTTTTCTCTTTTTCTGTAAATAACGTATCGTAAACACGAATTATTTTGAGCAAATTATATATTGAAGTATTCAAAATATAATTTATATCTAAAATTTAGAACAATTTAAAAGAGATTTTTAGTTGATTGAGATTGAATGATCAGTGTATATTTCATGTATAATTAATATTTATTTCATATATAATCAATGTCTAATTCACGTATAATTAAATTATATTTAAATTTTTAAGCTAAATTTATTTATTTTTAATAATATTTTAATAAAAATTTTGATTTCGCCATTAATAATACAGTTGACGGGCTGAAGCTCCTAACTAGGGCTGTACAGGACAAACCGATAAACCGCACCAAACCGACAAACCGAACCAAACCGGAAAAAAAACCCGACTAGTGGTTTGGTTTGACTTGGTTTGGTGTTTGAAAAAAAACCCCGACCATTATAGGGTTGGTTTGGTTTTAACTAAAAAAAGTCAAACCGAACCCAAACCGACCCGATTATAGATATACTACTTTTAAATTATGTTATACATAAAAATATTTATTAAAATGTAATTTATAAATATTTTTTAAATTTTTTTCATAATTTTTATTTTCTTTCTTACATTTAGATTTGGACTTAAGTAGCCCATCTAAATAATATACAAAAAAAAACTTATCTTATAAAGTTATATTATAAAGTTAAAACTTCAAACAGTGTTGTGCCTCAATCTTATATGTTGATATTTTGTAGTAGAACTCTTTTTAAGAAGCACTGCTCTGTGCTTTTTATTAGATACTATGAGAAACCCAAAAAAATCCGAAAAAATCCAAAAAACCCGAGAAACCCGAAAAACCCGAAAAAACCCGAAAAACCCGAAAAACCCGAGAAAAATTGATATCGAAAAACCCGACTTTTATTGGTTTGGTTTGGTTTATAGATTTAATAATCCGACACAAATGGTTTGGTTTGGTTTGTAAAAAATCCGAACCAACCCGATCCATGTACACCCCTACTCCTAACTGTAGACTTCTTATATAAGAGAGAATTAAAAGTTGAATAGATCACTCTTTTTTTTCTATTTCCACACCATCATAATTTCTTCTCTTTCAGTCTTCCAAACTTGGTGAGTCTTCTCTCTCTCTCTCTCTCTCTTTTTTTTATAAATTAAAAAAAAATAAAAAATTGTGGTCACTTTATCTTTACTTTGCATGAAATATTACTTAGACCTTTAAAGCATCTATCATGTCATCCTTTTAATGATTTGATGAAAAAGTGATATATACGAAAAATAATTTTAATCTACTTGCAAGATAAAACTTAATAATTTTGACTTAAAATTTGTGTTTGTGTTAAGAAGAATTAGTTTTTTTAAAAAATTTATGTGATATTTTTAATTTTCAAAATTCAAATATTTTTTTTAATCATAATTTTTTCATATATCTTCAATCCTTAACTGTTGTGATTTATAGCATTTTTTACATAGTATATAAATTTTATTTTAAAGATTTTATGTCCAAAATTACGGTTAAAATTAAATTATTTGGTCTTGAAATTTAAAACATATTGTTTTATCGAAAAAAACGAATATATTTGTGAAAGATCAAAATTGAATGTCAACACATACATTTAATATAATATTAAGAGGGAAGCAAGTGTTTTACGACATGCCTGCTTCCCTAGTCAAGGGAATATATATATATGTATAAGCGGCTAGGAAAGTAGGTGTTGGATGACATGCCTGCTTTTCTAGTCAAGGGTATTTTATTTATTTATCTTATTTTATTTTAGTCTATTATATATTTTAAATTAATATAAAAAATATTATAAATTATAATAATTAATAATTTAAAAATATATGAAAATTTTGATTAACATTCAAAATTTCAGATGTATCACATAAATTAAGACAAAGAGAGAAACATATATTATGTGAAATTATGTCAAAAGTACTGTAAATAACAATAATTAGCAACTTAAAACTTTTTTAAAAAATATTTAAAAAATTTGGTTGACTTTTGAAATTTATTTGTGCTACATAAATTGAAACAAAAGGAGTAACATATATTATGTGAAAAAAATGAAAACGTACTATAAACTATAATAATTAACACTTGGAATATTAAAAAAAAACATATAAAAATTATTTGACTCCAAATTTCATATGTGTCGTATAAATTAAAACAAAAAAAGTATTACAAATTGGACTTGTGCTGGTACAGACTTTATATCTATTATATGAATAATCTATCAAGAACACAATAAGTAGAAGAAAAGAAAGTGATACAAAATTCATAAACTAAATAGAGCTGTTAAAATGGGTTGACCCATCCCAATCCAACCCAACTCAACTTAATCCTAAAGTGCTAGCGAGTTAAATGGATAGGACGGACGGAGCATTTTAACTAAAGAGCCTATAAAATAATGGTCCAACCTAGTCTTATGTTGCCTATGGGTTGGGACGTTGACCTTTAAATCAAAAGATGGACAATATTGACCTCTTAAAAAGATTATCGAATATTGATTAACACAACACCAATACGTCAAAAATTCACATGTCCATGAATTGCACACACTTTTAGTGAAATAATTACAAAACAATAGAATAAGCAAGACACAACAGTCAACATTCATAGTTACAGTAACTTCAATTGCCTAGTTGTTAAAGATTTGACAAAATAAACACTACTTAAAATATATATAATAAATATTTTTAAAATTCACGATCCACGGGCTGATCTCCAAAGCTCGGGGGTTAAGCCTATGAGACTGTTCAAGGAAGGGGAAAAAATGACATTATATACATAACATATTTAAATAGAAAATAAACAAATTCTATCCTATTTTTTAAAAATCCTATTTTGGGTGGATCTAATATAGACCAAATGAGATTGAGCTAAAAAGCCTCGTTCTTAAATGGGTTGAAATTTTTCAGCCCAATCCCACTTAATTTAAGGATTGGATTGGGCTGACCTCACGGGCCAAACCCATTTCGACACCTCTAAAGCTAACTATGAAAAAATTATCAGAGAGAACACTTTTTAATAAATAATTACTGATTTTAGTGATATTTTTTTATTTATTATCATCTATAACAATACACAGCAATATTATGATATATATGTAATGTATTAAAAGTGAATAATATAAATGTATTATAAGTGTTTTAAAATATATTATATTTGTTTGGTAAGAAATTGACATAACGTATTATAAATGTATTAAAGTGTGTGATAAATATATTATCCATGAATAAAATTTGTATTATATGAGTTTATAAATTATTCTCGCTAATATGTATTAAAGTTGTATTAACACTGTATTATAAATGTATTATAAGTGTCCAGTGAAAAAAATAATTATTGTTATAAATGATAAAAATTTTCTTAATATAGTATATTTATGTAAGTTTTCCGCTAAATATTATGACTCTTGTCTGCATTACTACATATACTTAATAATTCTTAGCGAAGAATATTCAACTGATCATTCTTTGCCGACCTAACTTTGCTTCTTCAACCCTTCAATAATTTGAACGTGAGATCTTCATTAAAATCACTAAACTGTAAGTCTTTGTAAATAACAGAAAAAATCAAGAATGTGGAAATTGAAGATCGCTGAAGGGCAAGATAATCCATATTTGTATAGCACAAACAACTATGTTGGACGACAAATGTGGGAGTTCGACCCAAATGCTGGAACGATAGAAGAACGGGCCGAGATCGATTCGGCCCGTCAACATTTTTGGAACAATAGGTATAACGTCAAGCCTAGTAGCGATCTTTTTTGGAGAATGCAGGTTTATAATATCTTTCATTTTTCTCTATCCTTTTGTTTTTCTATAAAATTTTGAATTTTGTGATATTAAATAAAATTAGTATTTCATGTAGCATTGTTTTTAAATTTTGTGGTTTCAATATACTATGCGTGAAACTAAATATATAAATTCAAATAGAGGGGAGTATAAAAATATAAATTGATAGGTGGGCTTTTGAAGATAAATAGTGTTATACATATTATATCAATTATTAAATTAAAGAATTGTTAGATATAAAATGTAACTTTTTTTTTTTGGAACTAAACTTAGAAAATAAAAAGATAAATTGATATAGAAAGTAGTACTCATTTTATTTGGATTCATGAAATTATGGACTCTTAAATTTCAATATTTTTATTTAATTCTTTAAAGGCTTTCATTATAGGAATGGCATAATATATCTAAACTTACAAAATTCAAGAGATATTTTTTTATTCAAGATATTTGAAGTGACCAATTTTATCTTTAATTTTCAAGTATAATTTTAATTAAACTCTGTTTAAAGTTCGAGTAAAGGTCTTAGCGCAAATTTTGAGACTTTTTTCTATGAAGTGGCGGTAATATTAGATAAACTTCAACGAATAGTAAAACTAAGTAGACGTTTAAATATGCGATTTTAAATCGTTATATGAAATCATAAAATAAAATTAACGTTTGGATATGTGATTTCATGCTGATTTTATTTCATGATTTCATATTATGAGATGAAATTTCAAATTCTTCATAAAGCATGATTTGGAAATATCAAATCATGATTTGAGATTTTTCAGATACAAAACTTGACCAACAAATTTATATGTTGTAAAAAGATATTTACTTACTATTTATTTCATATGTAAATAAAATTTATAATTCATATCATTACTTTTTAAATCATTTATATCTCATATAACTATTATTCTCACCAACACAAAATTTATTATTACTTCAAATTAATTTCTACTTTATCATTTATATTCACAAAATTTAAGATTTTTGATCAAATTTATTACTATTTCATTCAAATTTATTTTTATTGCATTTAAGTTTGATCAACAAATGTTGTATTTTTTTAGAATAGCTTTGTGATAGTGTATTATACAATTTTATAAATTTTTACTTATTTGATAAAATTATATAAATAATTGAGACAATTTATGGGGTTCTTATATTTATGAAAAAAACTACAACATAAAAAATCCAAATTTACATGTCCAAACAAAACATCAACTTCATCTCATAATTTTATATTATGATTTCATATTGCACGGCCAAACACACTCTAAGAATTTTAAATTGGCATTAAACAATAAATAAATATGTTATTTTGCCTCACAAATAACCACTCCAAACTATTAGAGTGTATATTTACAACAACAATAATATACCTGCAGAAATCCTACAAATAAAGTTTGAAAATAATAAAATTTATGTCTTATTATTATCCTATGAAAATAAATAGACTATTTTCAATATAAAAAAAAAGAGAATTAAAAGAATATGTTATATAACAAAAAACAATGTAGAAGTAATCAAAATAATAATTAAATCATATGATAATCGAAACATTATAAATAACAATGATACAGATAAAATAAAACTACAATAATATAAGTAATAGAAAACATACCATTCTACCATAAAACGCTTCCTCACACTTTGCTATTTAGGGTCAGTGTACTAGTACTTTTTCCTCTCCTCGTGCCCTTTGTGCAGTTTCTCGGAGAGAAAAATTTCAAACAGAGAATTGGAGCAGTAAAAGTAGAAAAAGGAGAAGAAATTAGCCATGAAATTGCCACAATTGCATTGCGCAGATCTGTTCATTTCTTCTCAGCCTTACAGGCTTTTGATGGCCATTGGCCTGCTGAAAATGCTGGCCCTCTCTTCTTTCTTCCACCTCTGGTAATTTAATTCCTTGGAAATTTTTAAAATCCTTTTGACAAATTGGAAAACTTGGATATGATTAAGCTATTTTCCCCATAAAATTTTCAGGTTATGTGTATGTATATCACTGGCCATCTTAACACTGTATTCCCAGCTGAACATCGTAAGGAAATTCTCCGGTATATATACTGTCACCAGGTATATGATGTAATGTCACAATGAATATATTTTTATTCTACCAGAGTTTGTTTTGCACATTCCGAAATTATTTAAGTGTATGTTTAACTTACGTGCTTCAACTTGTGGTACGTACAATTAGACACTTAAATTTGAACACGCGTGTGACATGACAATTTGCGTGATAGGACACTCGAACTGATGTGTATTATGCTAGATAGGACACATATTATAACCTCGTAGGACGCGTGTGTCTCTATTTATTCAACTTTATACAAGGTTAATTGCCTACTCGTGTGTATACCCAAAGTTGGAAGAATAAATACTAGTTAAGGTCAAGTTAAATGATACATTTATGTATTATTCCTTTATTTATATAAAATTTAAAAAATACAAGTCAATAATCTCTAAAGTTCAAATGTCAAATTAAACTATAAACTATCAATCGGGAATCTCACTCACTTTTTTTTTTTAAAAACAAAGTTCCAAATAGATGATTGCAACTAAAAATATGGAATCCCCTTAATTCCTTTTTTGCCAATTTCTTTTTTTTTTTTTGCTTTCCAGAAAATGATACAAATATGTTCATGAAGATAAGAGAAAGAACCACTATGGGAAAATTGAAATTATCAAAGAAATTATTTAATAAATAAGTATATTTTTTACTTTCTTTCTATGAAGATTTTTTGTTGGCTTATTTAAATGGAATAGAAAACCCATTTCTTCAAATGGAAGGTGTAAAACACACCATTTTCCATGTCAACCTGAAGTGTTCTCTTGACACACTTTTGTCAAGTTCAAGTGTCTTAGCTGATTACTGACTAAGTTTGAGCGTCTACTGATTCCTGACTAAGTTTTGAGTGTCTATCTTACAAAACATGTCAAGTATTTTGTATTCTGCATTATTCAGAATGAAGATGGTGGATGGGGTTTGCACATAGAAGGTCACAGTACTATGTTCTGTACATCACTGAGTTACATATGCATGAGGATCCTTGGAGAAGGACCAGATGGCGGTGAAAATAATGCCTGTGCTAGAGCAAGGAAATGGATTCTTGCTCATGGTAGTGTCACTGCAATCCCCTCTTGGGGAAAAACATATCTCTCGGTATGCTTTATTACCTAATGACTTTTTAGAGTATTATCAATTAGGATTTAACTTATATACACTGATCGCGTACAAAGTTTTGCGTCCTATCTGTGTATTCTAACCGGTTATGATATACTGATGTTAGTGATTTTTAACCTTTTGTAATTATCTTTAGACGGCCTGATATTAGTTACACCTAGTAAATTATATCATTCGCTATAGTCATGTAACCTTCTAGTGTCATGTATTTCTTCTTGTGCAAAGAAATCTCCTCTTCTTTGAATCAGATTCTTGGAGTTTTTGAATGGTTAGGAACCAATCCAATGCCACCTGAGTTTTGGATTCTTCCATCTTTTCTTCCCGTGCATCCAGGTTGGTTAGTGTTTTTATACCTCATGCATTTATTAGTACATATCCTGATAGTTTTATTACATGTTATTGTAGATAAAAGTTTTTCAGGATTGTGTAGTTTGACTCATTATTTAACTGCAGCAAAAATGTGGTGTTACAGCCTAATGGTCTACATGCCAATGTCTTATCTCTATGGGAAGAGATTTGTTGGTCCAATCACACCTCTCATTTTACAATTGAGGAAAGAGTTATATAATCAGCCATACAATGAAATTAACTGGAAAAAAGTACGCCATTTATGTGCAAAGGTATGACTACTAAGGGTCATTTGATTACTGAGATTAGTAAAATAACCTCGACATAATATTCGATTATCATTTATCCCTCTAAAACTTTGTCTACTGACCAAATGAGTCCTCAGTGTTGAAGTTAGTGTAGATATCATACTATTTTCTACAATGCTCAAACACAAACTTCTTGCTGCAGGAGGATCTCTATTACCCTCATCCATGGGTTCATGATTTGATGTGGGACAGCCTCTACACATGTACCGAGCCTCTATTGACTCATTGGCCTTTTAACAAGCTAAGAAATAAAGCTCTTGAAGTTACCATGAAGCATATACATTATGAAGACGAGAATAGCCGATACATCACCATTGGCTGTGTTAATAAAGTACGGCAACTTATTCATTTTGGACAGATTACAAAATACCTACATTTTCTTAACGACTTCAATCCTTTGACACTTATGTAACACATGGATTGTGTAGGTACTGTGTATGCTTTCTTGTTGGGTTGAGGATCCAAATGGCAGTTATTTCAAAAAACATCTTGCTCGGATTCCAGATTATTTATGGGTAGCTGAAGATGGAATGAAAATGCAGGTTGGTGTATATGAATTATTTTTTGTAAGCAAGGAAATCATACTATTTCCCAAACCACAATGAGTTTGGAAATAGGATCTCTTTTACACTTAACGCGCGTTTGTAAAATAAAAGAAAACTAGCCCCATTTCATATTCTGAAATGATGCAAGCAATTGTTTCTGAAACAGGCGAGTATTTGTCGTTGAATTGCAGAGTTTCGGTAGTCAAGCATGGGATACTAGTTTTGCTATTCAAGCACTGTTGGCCAGTGAGATGAACGATGAGATATCAGATACTCTTAGAAAAGGACATGACTTCATAAAAAAATCTCAGGTTGGATGTCCAATTATGAGCATAACAGCTCTTTCAAAATATGGACCTTATTAATGTAATGACTTCTTGCTAGGTGAAGAACAATCCTTCTGGTGATTTTATAGGGATGTATCGGCATATCTCAAAAGGATCGTGGACTTTTTCAGATCAAGATCATGGATGGCAAGCATCTGATACCACTGCCGAAGCATTAAGGGTATCTAACTATTCAATGAAATTAAGATTCCAACTTCTTGAAATTACTGAAAAGTAGTAAGATGACAATGCTAGTAGATTTTCCTGATAACTTCTTAATTTTGTTTCTCTAGTGCTGCCTTCTCTTCTCTACAATGCCTTCTGAATTAGTCGGTGAGGCAATGGAACCTGCACGACTGTATGACTCGGTGAACGTTATTCTTTCGTTACAGGTAAAAAAAAAAGAGAAATGTGTCTTAAAATCATTAGTCATTGAATCTGAAGTTGTCTGCTGCTTGTACACAATTTCCAAGATAAACATATATCTTACACTGAATAGAGAATCCAATACATGGCTACCTGTGTTATAAAGTCATCTTTCTGAATTTAGGCACTCGTCATTTGGCTCAGTTCTAGTTATATTGAGATCCATTTTAAATAAAATTTCAGAGCAAAAATGGGGGTTTGACAGCATGGGAGCCTGCAAGGGCCTCAGAGTATTTGGAGGATAGTAAATTAATTATTTTAGTTTGAGATTCACAATAGGAATTTTATCTATCTGCTTCATTTCATGGTTGTTAACAACATTCAACTTCTTCTGTAGTCATCCAGAACCTGAATATTTAACTTTCTTGTTCTGTTTTATTCACTGACAGTTGCTCAATCCTACTGAATTTCTTGAGGACGTTGTCATTGAGCATGAGTAAGATTTTGTCTCTTGTTTTTCTCTTTCGCTTTAGCTTTTTCCCCATTGTTAGTCTCCATTTTACAGCTTCACATTGATTACATGTCAATCCAGATATGTTGAGTGCACTGGTTCGTCAATACAAGCACTTGTTCGTTTTAAGAAGCTATACCCTGGACACCGAACCACGGAGGTTGACAATTTCATTGATAATGCTGTTAAATATGTTGAAGATGTACAGAAGCCTGATGGTTCATGGTATATGATATTTCTCTTGTGAGTCCTTGAACTTTCTGCTCTATCGATACATATGACATGATTAATCATGTCAACAGGTATGGTTGCTGGGGTGTGTGCTTCACATATGCTTCCTGGTTTGCTCTTGGAGGGCTTGCTGCAGTAGGCAAGAGTTACAGCAACTCTGTAGCTGTTCGTAAAGGCGTTGAATTTCTGTTACGAACACAAAGGTCTGATGGTGGTTGGGGAGAAAGCTACCATTCTTGTCCTGACAAGGTAATGTAAAAGCAAAAAAGCTACGAAAAACAAAAATAACAACACCTACATCTCAATTTGTGCATCGTTAAGGTTGGTTATAGGCTATGCTGCTCAGAATGTCACTTGGTGCGTGTTGGATCCTTCAACAGTTGTGCATTTTGGACCATCCGACATGGTGCAGCAACCATTTTGGAGAGTCCGACCAACATTGGTTATATGTACTCTGGACATGCATCCTACTCCATTTGGAACCACTTTATTCCAATACTGAATAATTAAAGTCAAGTTGTATTTGATCAAACAGGTATATAGAGAGCTTGAAACAGAACACTCAAATCTTGTACAAACTTCATGGGCATTGATGGGGTTGATTCACTCTGGCCAGGTTAGTTCCTTGTTACTATTAGTAAAGGCATAATACATAAACAGACACTCAAACTTGGTCTCAGCTGATAAGTAAGCACTACAATTTTGAGAGTGCACATTTAGTCACTTCAACTCATCTCGACTGTGTCAGTTGAACACTTCAACTTACAAATGATCATCTAGACACCTCCAAAATTTATGTTACACGTCAGCAACGGGTGTCCACGCGATACAATGGAGACGAGTTGGAGTGTTTAGTTTCTAGTTGAGACCAAGTTGAGTTATCTAGATGTGCACTCTCAAAGTTGGAGTGCTTACTTGCCAGCTGAAGCCAACAGTGAATGTCTGTTTGTGTATTATGCCATTAGTACATGCTGTAATTTATTCCACAGAGTAAAACCTTTCTTTAAAAGAGTTCTTTACCAACTTTCCTAATTGCATAGGTTGATAGAGATCCAAGGCCCCTCCACCATGCGGCAAGGCTTTTGATTAATTCTCAGATGGAAGATGGTGACTTCCCACAACAGGTAAATACTCTGTAAATTACAAGCTAAACAAAGGAGAAGATATTTCGACCGTTAGAAGAACAAGCTGTTAAGTAGTGGAACGAAATAGACTGGAGTTAAATGAAGCGAACATAGATGATTCATATAGTCAACTCAAACAAGCTGGTCATATTTGATTGATATTGTTCAATGGAAATAAACTCAAACTAGTAATGGATGACATGACTGAGCCAGTTCTAAAAGTTCGATGACATGTTTGAGCTTTTTCCCTGGATTAATTAAATATAAAGGAGCAATCTCTTTCAAACTGGCAAAACAATTTCTAAAAGAACATAGATTTGCTAAAACCAAGTTTTATCAAAATATTGCTTTTGTCTGACTTGTGTTTCACTTCATAAATATGTGCAGGAAATAACTGGAGTTTTCAATAAGAATTGCATGTTGCACTATGCCACATATAGAAATATATTTCCATTGTGGGGTTTGGCAGAATACCGCAAAAATGTTCTATTACCATTAAAACACAACTAAATATATAGAATGCAATTTGGTCCTTAAGAAAATAAATAATGTAACTTATTGTTTGTTGTGTTAATGTAAGTGATGTACCAATGTCTAAAATCATAGCCTAAGCTGTTGTTAAATATTTGGTATATGTGCATAATTTGTGAATAATGAAAATTACAAAAAGAAAAATAATAATTATAATTCTCTTCAGCAAGTGATTTGTTCTTCTATTATTCATATTGGGCTGATTTAAGCCCAATTCATAATAGGGACAATTTCAAATATATAAATAAACTAATTAGTTTACAACAAATATAACTTGTTTTATTTACATAAAAAATAGCCAAAATCATAAAAAATATACATTGATTATACAATATGGATTACTTATACATGAGCTATACACTGAATATACATTATGATACATTCAAAAACTAAATATTAGCTTGATTATGCATGAAATATACACTGACTATACATGCTTATACAACGAATGATCATTTTTTTGATAATTACTTTGGTCGAATGGCCATTGGGTGTAATTTGCCCTTCATAGTAATCCATTTAGAAAGTGATCTTCAATTCAACCCAATTTTTAGTTATTTTTAAGATTTACTTTTATTTGAATTTACTGGTTGAGATTTAGAGCCCGTTTGGATTGGCTTAAAAAAAGTAACTTTTATGTATGAAGTGCTTTTAGAACTTTAAAGTGTTGAAAGTTATTTTTATAAATAAGCAGTTGAGTGTTTGGATAAAAGTGCTTAAATGAAGAAAATTATGTGAATTTTAGGGTTAAAAGAATAAAAAGGGTAGTTTGGGAATTTAGTTAAAATATAAGGGATATAAAAGTAATTTCCATGGTCAAAGAAAATGACTTTAAGCACTTAGAAAAAAAAAGTTAGGAATCCTAACTTTTCATTTTTGACTGACTTTAAGAACTTTCTAGCTTAAAGTTAGCATTAGGCAAACACGTTCAAAAGCTGAAAAGGGACTTTAAGTTGGTTTTGACCAACTTAAAGCCAATCCAAACGGGCTCTTACTTGATGTTTTCTATGGGTCAAGTTAGGGTCTAATCCCCAGTAGAGGTCGAGTCCTGGATTTGGGTCAAGACTCGGGTTCTTGGTCCGATCCCCAGTAGAGGTCGAGTCCTGGATTTGGGTTGAGACTCGGTTCTTGGTCAAAGTCAGGATCATGTTGCAAGTTCTGGGTCAATGTCGGGTATCGGGTTTCGGGTCCTAAGTTGTGGTTGAGGTGTCGAGTCAGGGTCGAATCTCTGATTTCAGGATGTGGCGAGATATGAATGTGATCATCGAGGGATGTGGTGAGATGTGAATGTGATTATCTCTTAATCAAATATTTTTCGTGTTCGAGCTGTGAAAATATTGAGTAGAATAATTCTTTCTAATACATATGTACAAATTCTGTTTAAGGCAGCAAGTTGCTACTTCCGGTCCATATTAAATTTTGGTTACAAATTAGTGTATGCGATCCCAGAAGGCATTAATTTTAGGTCTCCCAAATCTACATATATCCTAAATTCCTAATAAATGATTTAGCACCAGTTTAGCCATGGGAATTATTATTTTTTCCCCTCTTTTTTTGCTTTTATAAAAAAATAGCTTTTGATCTAAAATTCTGTTTTCACTTTTACTATATTATCAAATTTTGCCGTAAATTTTTATTTTTATAAAAATGACCTCATTTAAATCACGTTTCATGTTTTTTTTTTATTTTATAAAAAAGTACATTAAACAACCAAATATTACTTTTGCAAAAACTATAACCAAATATAACTTTATTTTCAACTCCAGTTTTAACAATTTCAAATAAAGTGAAAAAATATTTGTAATCGTATGTAGTATGAGATCTAACCTATAAATGTGACTATCTATATTGAAACAATATTCTTTTAGAGTAGATTTGATTTATTAGTCAAATTGGGTAATTTTACCAGCTTTTAGAAATTGGGAGTATAAATCATATCTAGAAAAAGTACATTCAATTTTAAATTATTATTTTTTTGTAAAAAATTGGACCAAACATAATTCCAACTCTAATTTAAACTTTTAAAAATCCCAAATAAAATAAATAATATTTGATATTCATGGCCGAACCTCACTTATACAATTTCTTAAACAGTTTGTCAGCGTTTTTGTGTCTCATTTTGAAGAGGGACGAAAGGCAATTTAATCAAACAAATTAAATTTAACGTATGATATATAATAATGTACGTTAATAAATACTCCTTGTGGTCCATTTAGTGTCCTTTAAGGTTATTTAACTAGATTACCCTTTAAGTTACCATATATGCATTATTTTGTGATTTACACTTTATTTATTGTTCTTATTGATTCACGATTTCACGTCCTAATCTCCTTAGTTTCTTGTAAAATCATAAAAAAATATTTTTTTCACTTTATTTTTAAGGGTAAAATAGGAAATCAAAATTAATATTTTCCTAAGTAATTTTTTTATCCACAAGAAAGTTGGGGGATATTCTTCCCGTCTTTTTTCCATAGGTCTGCATTATTTAGGTTATAGTGATACAACTTAAATAGTAATCAATAAATTGATTAATGATAGTTTGAGTTCGAAATAATCAGGGCGTCAATGTTGGTGATAAATTGGATGATAAAAACTTATACTAAAAGCATAATATTATTATATGATTTAGTCAAATGGCCTATATATAAAAAACTAATATAAAAGAAAATATTAAAATTGTTGAGAGAAAATCTCCTCCTAAACAAAACTCTTTAACGACTACATTGTGGATGCTGTTCTATCCTATTCAAAATCGTCACAAATAACGAAGTCTAAGATATGGGTAGTAAAAAAGGGAGCAAATGTTTGCTTTTCATTTTCTTGTTTTATTTTTTAGTTTAAATAACTTTCTTTTTTACTTTCTACTGCTGGTTTCCTATTTTACCCTAAAATAAATTGAAAAAATTATTTTTTAAAATAATTTTACAGGAAACTAAAAAGATTAGGATGCAAATCCTAAAAAAACAATTAATAAGATAGGACATAAATCACAAAACAATACATACGTTAGGAACGAAAATTGCAAGTTACTCATGATTGAATTTTCTCTTTGCCTTTTCGAAGAATCAATTATAGGTGTGATTTAAAAGTCAAATATTTAAGTTAATCCTAACTAGGATAATATGGCCTAGCCCTAATTTATTTTGATGTTAATGACTTGTAACTAATTTCTGTAAAAAGGACATAATATACTATGTACGAGTTAGGTGCACGCCATAAAATTCTAACCCTACAACTTAATTTATTTTGAGGTTAATGACTTGTAACTAATTTCTGTAAAAAGGACACAATATACTATGTACGAGTTAGGTGCACGCCATAAAATTCTAACCCTACCATCTATCGTGAACAAAATTGTGTATTAATTTATGTTGGGAGTTAGTTAAAAATAGAGTCCATATTTGAGAGAGTTTCAAACTTATGCGCCAATAAAAAGTTAAGACATACAACAACATATCAGTATGGTTTCATAAATAGGATTTAGGAAGGGTGAATATACACATACCTTCTCTTTATATATTTTATGGGGATAGAGGTGTTTTCAATAGACTCTCGACTCAAGTTAATACATATATGTCTACAATAATAACATGCTAAAATCTAGATGAGCACCAATGAAATGAACCATTTAGAGATAAATGCACCATTTAGCTAGAGTCTAATATAACATACCTAGTGAAATTTCATAGGTAGAATCTGGAGAAGGTAGAATGTACATAGATTTTGCCGCTGCCTTGTAGAGACAGAGAGGTTGTTTTCGAAAAACTCTTGCCTCAAGTAACACATTTCAAAGTACATTTTAAAGGTGAAAATAAAATCACAAATAATAAGAGAAAATTCAAAAGCATACATTGAAAGGAATAGTAACCACAATAAAATGAAACGATAGCCGAAGCATAATGAACAACATGTAGTAGTATAAATCGAGGGACCAGAAACTAAAAAAACGGTGATAATATTACTGATATATAAGGGGAAACCTATCTAGCTAGACAATGAGGCTATCTACTGATATACCACGCTAATTCCGCAACCAAAATGTAGATGCCACACAAATATCTCCCCAATACATATATATGTTCGAAAATTTTAATACTGAGCTTGCTTAAGAGAGTAAAAAATCATTGCTTATCCTCACAGTATTTTCCTCAAATCTCCACTAAAACTCGAGCAATTTTAGATTAATTAGTCTCTATAACCAAAGAGATTAACTATAGTACCTTTCACTCTTACCATCAAATCAATTGTAACAACCCCTTTCAAGACTATCACAACACTCCTACTCTAGATAGTAGAAAGCAAAACTTCAACACTCAAACACCCTTTACAATATTTCTATGAAAGTAAATAGGTTACGGGCACAAACAAAAATCTCAAACCTAATCAAATTAAGAACTAAAGCAGGAGCTTCCTTTGGAATATGCTCTTTAGTTGATCAATAGAATCTCATAATATATAATGTGTGTGTGAGTGTGCCTGCATGATACACGATCTAACGTATAATAAAATATACAATATATATATATATCGCCGTGGTACCCAATCTAATGTGAAATAATATACATAATGCATATATGCTGACATGGTACCCGATCCACTCATGCATCTCAAGCATCCAAATTCACATCATCAAGTCAAATATGTCCGAAGACCAATCAAAAAGAATTTAACTCAAGAATATACATGAATCTAAGTCAAGTCTAACTCCAATTAATCAACTACGAACCTCCTCCCCTTTATCGTGATCACCGGCCTAACCATAAATAAAGCAATACTACTATACCCCTCAAAAATGCTGTGATAAGATCACCCTTGTTAATGGTAATTAATTCTATTTTTAGGCTACTAGCTCATGAAATTCCTCTATCGTTCCTCACGTTCACATATTCATCTTATAATTTATCAATTAAGTCATATCTACACAGAATACCCGTCAAAGGATTCATACAATAACATATCAACATACAAATTGCATCTCTTTTATTTATATTACTCGTTTTATCCATCCAAACACTATGCCTGCAGACTTAATCATAAATCTCCCATCAAATCTATATTATGTACACATTCTCTAACCACATTCTACTACTCATAAATCATAGCCTATCTGGACGCCAAGTTAATGCTACAGAGCGCATGGATCTTTGTCCCTTGATTTCGTTCTAGAGAGATTGAAGAAGAATTTGCCAAGACAGGGTTTGGAGACGCGTTTCTTGCGAGCCTTTCCTCTCTGTTACCCAAAATTTTCTATTAAATAACCCTATGATGTTTTTAGGATTGACACTGCATGGGCATTGATGGGATTGATTCACACTGGCCAGGTTAATTCCTTGTTACTAGTAAAGGCTGTAATTTATTCTAGTCACAGTAGTAAAACTTTTCTTTAAAAAGATTTCTTTACCAACTTTCCTATTTGGACAGGTTGATACAGATCCAAGGCCACTCCACCGTGCGGCAAGGCTTTTGATTAATTCTCAAATTGAAGACGGTGACTTCCCACAACAGGTAATTACTCCTGTAAATTACAAGCTAAACATATATGATTCATATAGTCAACTCAAACAATCTGGTCATGTTTAATTAATAGAAAAAAAACTCAAATATACTATAGAACTTTCAGTGAAGAGTGATACCAATATGGACTTTTGGTCACAGTGACGACATTAATAAGTCCAAATATTAATGGACGGCATGGCTGATCCATTTCTGAAAGTTCATGATATGTTTGAGCTTTTTCCCTTGTCTAAAAGAACAGAGAGTTTTATCAAAATATTACTTTTATCTGACTTGTGTTTTACTTCATAAATATGTGCAGGAAATAACTGGAGTTTTCAGTAAGAATTGCATGTTGCATTATGCCACATACAGAAATATATTTCCATTGTGGGGTTTGGCAGAATACCGCAAAAATGTCCTATTACCATTAAAACACAACTAAATATATAGAATGCAATTAGGTCCTTTCACGGATACCACCCATAGCGGCAGGTTAGTGCACGAGGCTAGTTTTTTTTTTGTTTGTTTTGTTTTTGTTTATGGAAGTTATGTAACAATGTTTAAAATCATTATAATTCTCTGCATAAAATTCAATAATAAATTTTATAATATAAATATAAAATTTAATCTAAAATTACTAAGTTTTCATAATTTCCTTTTTTTCCTCATAAATAATCGCTAACAAGAATTTGATTTTTTTTACAAACTTGATATCAATAAATGTGCGATCTTATCCTCCCGTCCTTGTCATTGTGACAACTACATGCTATTCAAATTGCAACTTATAACCTTTAGTCAATGCATATCAAGAAAATATATTTGCGGTTTCAAACAATGGACATATGGAGGAAGCATCTCAAAATATGGGGCAAATGATTAAACACTGACTTTGTTTCTCGAAATCTATTACATGTTGAATTTGAGAGTCGTGTGGGGGCTTTTGATCAAATCAAACTTTTAATTCATTTTTAGTTTATGATTGTGTTTGGCAAATTTAAAAATGATTTAAAATAAGTTAAAAAATTAAAAGTAGAACTCTCTCTACTTTTTATTTTTTAACTTATAAGTCATTTAAGTTTGATTTTTTATTTTTTGACTTAAAAACTATTTTTTTCAGTCAATCCAAACGGATTCCAAATGTTCACGCAAGTTACTACTATTAGTCCATTTCAAATTTCGTTTTAACTAAACAAAAATGGTTAAAAAGAAGTATCGCTTTTAAGATTCCCAAAAGATATTAGTAGTTTTTCCAAATCTATAATTGCTCCAATAAATAATTTATACAAATTTTTGAAAAAATTCTAAATAGTTATCTTGAGGATACATGCATGACAAAACCAGTTAATATTAATTATAAAGGTTACTTGGCTAGATTACCCATTAATTAATGTTTTTTCATATTTTTGACACCTTTATATATATTACCTAATTACATTCCTTTATTTACCATATTTCCATTACTCCCATCCATTTCAAAAAAATTTCAAAAATCCCTTTTTTCCATCCGGATACATTAATTCAATAATCCGGATACATTAATTCAAAAATCCGGATACATTAATTCTGGTTCATAAATTATCTCTATGTTCAATGTATCATGCTTTAAATATTATCTGGCGATACATAAAACACCGATTAATGTATCCAAATTACTGAATTAGTGTATCCAAATTATTGAATTAATGTATCCAGATTATCATGTTTTTAAGAAATTTCTGTAAATTGAAAAATGGCAGGGAAAAAGAACTAATACAAGTTCCTCAAGTTACAATTAAAATTTGTAGCATTTCTACTAACTAATTAAGTCCTTATTTGATTGAATATTCTCTTCATCCTTTTTAATAGAAATCAATTATGTGAATTACATTTAAAGTGAAATATTATTTAAGTTTAACCTAGCTATGATTATTTGGGCCTAATTTATTTTTAGGTTAATGACTTGTAACTAGTTTCTCTAAGAAATTGCACTAATTAAAGTTGGGTATAGCTCCTCACTTGTAATTGTCAAATTTAATGGGAGATATTAATTAATAATAAGGTACAATTCCTCAATCCTTTGCTTTTTCTTACTAATATCCAAAGTAGAAATTAAAAAATCCTTTGCTTTTTCTTACTAATATCCGAAGTAGAAATTAAAATTCTATTCAATATATCGGTTTTTAAGTCAATATATCGATTTTAAGTATTTTAATGATAAGGATACAACATACGATGTATGAATTAGGTATACATCATAAAAATCAAATCGTATTGTTTATCGTGAACAAAGCTTAGACTATTATTTAAGTTAAACAAAAGCTCTAGCTTTGCTTGTGTTCAATTCTCGAGTTTCAATTCTTGCTTGTGATCTTCATCGACGTTTGTCAGACGTATCACTCACCATGCTCTAGAAACAGAGTATCCTTGTGTATTTATTATCTTTATAAGAATTATATATTAATCACATATGTTGATTGAGAATTGCTCGGAAGTTCATTGATAATGACTTTCTCATATTCAATTAGAAAGCTTAATCTTTCATCACATATATAATGTAATATATTTTTAAATATTGTTTTTTTACAGCAATATGCATGAATTTGTAAATATCCTAAAAAATTGGATTGTACTAAACCTAGGATCATATGACCTAATTAATTTGGTGGTTATTGACTTATAACCAATTTGTATCAAAATTGCACTTTGGTAAAGTTAGGTAGCTCCTCACTTGTAAATTGTGTTCAATATATTGACTTTCAAAGTCTCATAATATCAATGATAAAAGGACTAATGCCAGTAAAATGAATTTATATTTAGTCAACTCGTTCATATTTTAATGGGTTAAATGGTTAAAGTATGAACTACAACCCATATTCAACTCGCAGTAATATGGATATTCATAGATAAAATAAGGGTTAGCCTAAATTACTCTCTCTCAGTTGGATGCTTGGTAGAGGGTTGAAGCAGTGACCAAGTCTGAATTTTCACTAAAGAATGTCAAAATATAAAGAAATAAATTTACAAAGTGCCAATATGTAATGACCTTGAGGGTGATTTTCGTAAATTTGTACAAAACACGCGTGAACAGTAACACGCGTGAACAGTAACACGCGTGAACAGTAACTTTTTGGGCAGAAAATGCCCCTTTCTTCTCATTTCAATATTTTTCAACATTTGTTTGAGTTCTTGAACTCCTTGAGGTGATTTGAGAAGAGATTTTCGAGGCAAAGTATTGGGTAAGTGATTTTTGACCTAAAACCTTCCTTTTTCATTAAGTTTTTGACGATTTTAACTCTTAAATTTTAGTTTCAAACCCCAAAAATCCTTGTTTCTTCCCTAATCCGAATTTAAGGAAAATTGTGATTTCCAACTCGTTTTGAGCTCTATTTTTTTGGGTTTTTCAACCATGAGTTCCTTATTACCAATAGAATGGGATTGTTCAATAAATTTACAGATTTGACCCTTTTCGAAAATAGTTAATTTTTGGACTATTTTACCCCCGATTCCGAAACCTATCAATATGGGTGTCATTGGACTCCTTGTGACGTGTATGTTTCATTGTTGATAGTGGGTTGTCATTCCGAGCGCTGAATTCGAGAGTTACTTGTCCGGTGGAGGTATTCGAGTGCGGTTTCGGCAATTGAGGTAGGTTTGGCTATCTTTCTTTGAGATTGAGATGGGGTAATTAATCATTCATATGTTATAGACTTTGGGATGGGGTTGTAGTATGAGTTGAGAATGTTATATATATTGTGATATCCGTGTGGAGGCTTATTTATTAATGTGTTGCCGTGACGGGGTTTATTTGTATTACATAGCCCGTGTGGGGGCCTTATTTGTTATCTTATTTGCTTTGAGAGCATGTGAATTATGATTTGCCTAAGAGAGAGGCTTGAGTATATTATTTGACTTGTGATGCCGCCTGAGAGATTGAGTTGGGGGTTTTGAGCATACTTGAGTATTGAAATATTGTTGAGAAAGGGGTGAATATTTAAATGAAAGTGTGTTCTTCCCATTACTATTTATTGAGGGTGAATATCATGTGTAGGTTAAGTTTTGAGAACTTTGAACCTTATACCACATGTGAGTTGATTATTACTTCCATGCATATGTGTTTTGATGCATTCATCCTCATTCATCATATCATGAAACCTGGGAAGTTGAGAAATATGGAAATTCTTTTTGAGAAAGAAAATGAAACACCTTTAAACCTTTGTATCTTGAGTCCCTGACCGAGGCAGTTTTCCGGCAGGGTAGTGGATGCATTGTGATCCCAACCTTTGTATCTTGAGTCCCTGACCGAGGCAGTTTTCTGGCAGGGTAGTGGATGCATTGTGATCCTAACCTTTGTATCTTGAGTCCCTGACCGAGGCAGTTTTCCGGCAGGGTAGTGGATGCATTGTGATCCCTTGACCACGAGGAGGTGGCAAGGATAATGAGATATTGTGATTGAGGTATATGGTCTGTGAGACCCCCATGGGTCCTGCTTGGTAGCACAGCTCAGCAGGTGTATACGACAGGCTGTGCGACAGTCTTGATTCCACCGTACCACCACATCATTGCATCATTATATTGCATTGCATTGCATTGACATTTGTGCTGCTTGAATTATTTGATTAATTGTGATTATGAGTTGTTATTATACTTTATTCGTGCCACTATATATATAAACTGGCGGCACCGATGCCGAAGTGGGACTTTTCTATATGCAGGTGGAAGCGTTCCTTAGTTTATTTCATAGGTTTGATTAATTCCTTATACTCAGTCAGCTAAAACCTACTGAGTACATGTGAATTGTACTCACCCCTACTTCTGTGTCCCTTTTTGATGCAGATACTAGTCGGGGTACCCCACGTGGCAGTTAATATTCTAGCGGATTGTGTAATTCTCAGATTAGTGGTGAGGTCCCAGAATTCGGATCGTCACTAGTCTATCTTTATTTTTCAGTCTTTTGTATCATTCAGAGACTTATGTTGTATCTTCAGATTCGAACCTTGTATTAGATGCTCTTTATACTTATGACACCAGGTTTTGGGATAATTTCTTCATTGTTTTTTTTTCTTTTTATTTAAATCGTGGAATCACTTTCCCCTTTGGGAGTCTTGTATGAATTTTATTTTTAGGGTTACACATCAGATTGGGTTTTGAGATGTGTGCCATCATGACCTCAGTTTTTGGGTCGTGACAATTGGTATCAGAGCCCTAGGTTCACCGGTCTCATAAGTTAAAGAGCAGGGTGTCTAGTAGAGTCTTGCGGATCGGTACGTAGACGTCCGTACTTATCTTCGAGAGGCTACAAGATACTTAATAGGAAAATCTCTTTCTTTTTACTCCCTTCGTGCGATTTATTCATATCAAGTGTTGTATACCTCTGATCTATTCCTTCTGCGCAGATGGTGAGGACTAGAGCCACAATTACTGAGGGTGAGGATGCACCTGCTGCTCGAGCCCCAGTACGCGGGCGAGGTAGAGAACGTGGTGGAGTCAGAGGCCGGGCAAGGGGAGCGGCACCTGCTCGTGGACGAGCTAGAGAGCTATCACCTGAGCCCATGTATGAGCATGAGGATGACTTAGAGCAGAAGACTGAGGAGGAGAGGCCATCCCAGCCTCCTGTGGTTCCCGATAGTACTCCGATGCTTCAGGAGCTATTGGTTCGATTATTGGCTAGACTGGATGGTGCTCCTACCTCTGGTATTATTTCAGGTACTATAGGTTCTCCTATCACAGTTGGTGCTACACCGCCAGTTCAGGGGCCTAGTGTAGGATTTCAGACTCCTGGTTCATCTTCAATGCCTTCTATTGCACCTCCGAGATTTGCAGCTCCGCCAGTTTCTGCTAATGCTGCCATGTCGGTAGCTGAGCAGAAGAGTTTCGAAAGGTTCGTTCGATTGGCACCTCCAAGGTTTGATGGTAAAGCCAGAGAAAAAGCCTATGACTTTTTGACTGAGTGTCAAGATAGGTTGTTCAACCTAGGCATTTTAGAGGCACATGGAGTTGCTTACACTTCATATCAATTTGCGGGAGTGGCCAAAGAATGGTGGAGGTCAGTTCTGGCTCGTAGACCTATTGGTTCTCCTATGATGAGTTGGGAACAGTTTACTGAGGTGTTCCTTGAGAGATTTGTGCCTTATAGCCTTCGTGATCAGCGTAGGGATGAGTTTGACAGACTGGAGCAGGGCTCCCTATCTGTATCTGAGTACGAGACTCGCTTCCATGAGTTATCTCGTTATGCTATGTCGAGTATTCCCACCGAGTTCGAGCGGATTCGCAAACTAGTGAAGGGATTCGCCGGTTATCTCCAGGAGGCTACAGCCTCTCTTGTACTGTCTGGGGGTACGTTTCAGAGTATTATTGATCATGCCAGGATGATAGAGAGTATCCGACGTGCTAGACAGGGCGGGGTCAAGAGGTTCCGTCGGCAGGGTCAGTTCAGCAATCATTCCTCCCAGGGTAGAGAATATTCGGGTTCAGGAACCCATGGTTATCAGGGCAGACCAGTCCAGACAGCTATTCAGGGTTCTTCGAGCTCCGGAGGTCGTTTTAACACTTCTAGTTATTCCCCACGGAGTTCAGGTCCTCGAGGTTGTTATGTGTGTGATGAGTTTGGGCATAAGGCCCAAGATTGCCCCAAACGTGCTCCTTCTAATGGACGGCCTGGGGCACCAGTTGTTCATTCTATAGATGCTCCAACTATTCGAGGTTCTTCGCAGAATACTAGAGGTGGCACCCATGGTGCTAGGGGTAGAGTACGAGGTGGTGCTCGTGGTGGTTCGCAGGCTAAGGGTGACCGTCAGTTATGCTATGCTATACCGGGTAGATATGAGGCAGAAGCCTCTGATGCAGTTATTACAGGTATTGTTCCAGTTTGCCATCGTTCTGCTTCAGTATTATTTGACCCAGGGTCTACCTATTCTTATGTGTCGACTTATTTTGATGTGGGTATTGATTATGTGAGTGAGTCCCTTATTGTGCCTATTACTATTTCTACCCCAATAGGTGAATCTTTAGTAGTGGATCGGGTATACAAGGGATGTTTGGTGATATTTTCGGGTAAAGAGACCCGTGCAGACTTGATTTTATTAGACATGCTTGATTTTGATGTGATACTGGGTATGGACTGGTTATCTCCTTATCATGCTATATTAGATTGTTATGCAAAGACCGTGACCTTAGCTTATTCCGGTTTACCTAGCTTAGTATGGAAGGGTAATCCGAGTTCGTATCCTAAGGGGGTGATATCTTATATTCGTGCTCGTCGCTTGATGGATAAGGGTTGTTTATCTTATTTGGCTCATGTACGTGATCTCACCACGGAGTCATCTCATATAGAGACTACGAGGGTGGTGAGAGAGTTTATGGATGTATTTCCTACAGACTTGCCGGGAGTTCCTCCTGACCGTGATATCGATTTTGTGATTGATTTGGAGCATGACACTAAACCCATCTCTATTTCTCCTTATCGAATGGCTCCGGCAGAATTGAAAGAGTTGAAAGAACAATTGGAAGATTTATTGAAGAAAGGGTTTATTAGACCTAGTGTATCACCGTGGGGTGCACCGGTTTTATTTGTGAAGAAGAAAGATGGTACTACGAGGATGTGTATTGACTATCGACAGTTGAACAAAGTCACTATCAAGAACAAGTATCCTCTCCCTCGCATTGATGATTTATTTGACCAGCTTCAAGGTGCATCGGTGTTCTCAAAGATTGATTTGAGGTCGGGTTACCATCAGTTGAGAGTTCGGGAATCTGATATCCCAAAGACTGCATTCAGGACTCGTTATGGGCATTATGAGTTTGTGGTTATGTCCTTCGGGTTGACTAATGCCCCGGCTGCTTTTATGGAGTTGATGAACCGGGTATTTCGACCTTATTTGGACTCGTTTGTGATTGTGTTTATTGATGACATCTTGGTTTATTCCAAGAATGAGGCGGATCATGTTAGGCACCTGAGGAAAGTCCTTCAGAGATTGAGAGAGGAGAAGTTGTATGCAAAATTCTCCAAATGTGAGTTTTGGCTTGAGTCCGTGACATTCTTGGGTCATATAGTGACCAAGGATGGTATTATGGTTGATCCAGCCAAAGTTGCAGCGGTTCGTGATTGGGTTAGGCCTACTTCGGTTACCGAGATTCGGAGTTTTATTGGGTTGGCAGGCTACTATCGTCGGTTTGTTCAAGGATTCTCTTCTATTGCAGCCCCATTGACTAGGCTAACTCAAAAGACCGTGGCATTTCAGTGGACTGATGAGAGTGAGGCGAGCTTTCAAAAGCTCAAGGAATTATTGACTTCAGCACCTATTCTAGCCTTACCCGATGAGGGCGTGGCATTTATTGTGTTTTGTGATGCTTCGGGAGTCGGCTTGGGTGGTGTATTGATGCAAAAAGGTAGAGTTATAGCTTATGCTTCTCGACAGTTGAAGGTACATGAGAAGAACTATCCTACCCACGACTTAGAGTTAGCAGCAGTGGTGTTTGTTCTGAAGTTGTGGAGGCATTATCTCTATGGAGTGCATTGCGAGGTCTATACTGACCACCGTAGCCTTAAGTATATCTTTTCTCAGCCGAATCTGAACATGCGGCAGCGTAGGTGGTTAGAGTTATTGAAAGACTATGACATTACCATACTTTATCATCCGGGCAAAGCTAATGTGGTAGCGGATGCCCTGAGTCGCAAAGCATCTAGCATGGGTAGTTTGGCCTTTCTTAAGGCTGTGGAGAGGCCTTTGGCGTTGGAGGTTCAGTCATTGGCTAGACAGTTGGTCCGACTGGATATTTCTACACATCATGGTATTTTGGCATTTGTGGAGGCTAGGTCTACTTTGATGGACCAGATTCGTACACACCAGTTTGAAGATGAAAAGTTGAGGGCCATTCGAGACAAAGTGTTGAGTGGTGAAGCAAAATCAGCCTCTCTTGATCAGGAAGGAGTTTTGAGGATTAATGGTCGCATTTGTGTGCCCAAGGTTAGTGAATGGGTACGTATGATATTAGAGGAGGCTCATTGTTCCAAGTATTCGATTCACCCGGGAGTGGCAAAGATGTTTCATGACTTGAAACAACATTATTGGTGGTGTGGCATGAAGAGAGACATTATTGATTTTGTGGCTAAGTGTCTAAATTGCCAACAAGTGAAGTATGAGCATCAGAAACCGGGTGGTCCTATGCAAAGGATGCCCATTCCTGAGTGGAAATGGGAGCGTATCACTATGGACTTCGTGTCTGGATTACCCATGGCATTGGGTAAGTATGACTCTGTCTGGGTGATTGTGGATCGATTGACCAAATCAGCCCATTTCCTTCCGGTGAAGACTAGCTACAATGCGGATCAGTTAGCTAGGATCTATCTTCGTGAGATTGTTAGGCTGCATGGGGTGCCTATCTCTATTGTATCAGATCGGGGTTCAGTGTTCACCTCTCACTTTTGGAAGGCATTACAGCGTGGTTTGGGTACGCGACTAGAGATGAGTTCAGCATTTCATCCCCAAACCGATGGTCAGTCTGAACGGACTATTCAGGTGTTGGAGGATATGCTTAGGGCCTGTGTGATTGATTTTGGTGCCCGATGGGACCAACACTTGCCCTTAGCAGAGTTTGCCTATAATAACAGTTATCACTCCAGCATTCAAATGGCACCATTTGAGGCATTGTATGGTCGTAGGTGTCGATCACCCATTGGATGGTTTGATTCTGTTGCGGTTGATGCATTGGATACTGACTTACTTAGGGATGCTGTGGAGTGGGTACGTTTGATTCAGGATCGACTATTGACAGCTCAGAGTCGTCAGAAGAGTTATGCTGATAGGAGGGTTCGTCCCTTAGAGTTCATGGTGGGTGATTGCGTGTGGCTTAAAATATCGCCCATGAAGGGTGTGATGAGGTTCGGAAAGAAGGGCAAGCTTAGCCCAAGGTTTGTTGGCCCGTTTGAAATCCTGAGGAGAGTAGGTGGAGTGGCGTATAAGTTGGCCTTACCCCCTAAATTGTCAGCTGTCCATCCGGTGTTTCATGTTTCCATGCTTCGCAAGTACATACCGGATGAGTCTCATGTGATTTCTTATGATGCGGTAGAGTTGAGTCCGGATTTGACTTATGAGGAGGAGCCGACAGTTATTCTAGATAGGCGGCTTCGTAGACTCGGGACCAAGGAGGTCGCTTCGGTCAAGGTGCAGTGGCAGCATCGGCCTGCTGAGGAGGCGACTTGGGAGTTAGAGTCTGATATGCAGGCTCGATACCCTCAGCTTTTTGAGACCCCAGGTACTTTATTTTATCTTATGTTCGAGGACGAACATCCTTTTTAGTGGTGGATATTGTAATGACCTTGAGGGTGATTTTCGTAAATTTGTACAAAACACGCGTGAACAGTAACACGCGTGAACAGTAACACGCGTGAACAGTAACTTTTTGGGCAGAAAATGCCCCTTTCTTCTCATTTCAATATTTTTCAACATTTGTTTGAGTTCTTGAACTCCTTGAGGTGATTTGAGAAGAGATTTTCGAGGCAAAGTATTGGGTAAGTGATTTTTGACCTAAAACCTTCCTTTTTCATTAAGTTTTTGACGATTTTAACTCTTAAATTTTAGTTTCAAACCCCAAAAATCCTTGTTTCTTCCCTAATCCGAATTTAAGGAAAATTGTGATTTCCAACTCGTTTTGAGCTCTATTTTTTTGGGTTTTTCAACCATGAGTTCCTTATTACCAATAGAATGGGATTGTTCAATAAATTTACAGATTTGACCCTTTTCGAAAATAGTTAATTTTTGGACTATTTTACCCCCGATTCCGAAACCTATCAATATGGGTGTCATTGGACTCCTTGTGATGTGTATGTTTCATTGTTGATAGTGGGTTGTCATTCCGAGCGCTGAATTCGAGAGTTACTTGTCCGGTGGAGGTATTCGAGTGCGGTTTCGGCAATTGAGGTAGGTTTGGCTATCTTTCTTTGAGATTGAGATGGGGTAATTAATCATTCATATGTTATAGACTTTGGGATGGGGTTGTAGTATGAGTTGAGAATGTTATATATATTGTGATATCCGTGTGGAGGCTTATTTATTAATGTGTTGCCGTGACGGGGTTTATTTGTATTACATAGCCCGTGTGGGGGCCTTATTTGTTATCTTATTTGCTTTGAGAGCATGTGAATTATGATTTGCCTAAGAGAGAGGCTTGAGTATATTATTTGACTTGTGATGCCGCCTGAGAGATTGAGTTGGGGGTTTTGAGCATACTTGAGTATTGAAATATTGTTGAGAAAGGGGTGAATATTTAAATGAAAGTGTGTTCTTCCCATTACTATTTATTGAGGGTGAATATCATGTGTAGGTTAAGTTTTGAGAACTTTGAACCTTATACCACATGTGAGTTGATTATTACTTCCATGCATATGTGTTTTGATGCATTCATCCTCATTCATCATATCATGAAACCTGGGAAGTTGAGAAATATGGAAATTCTTTTTGAGAAAGAAAATGAAACACCTTTAAACCTTTGTATCTTGAGTCCCTGACCGAGGCAGTTTTCCGGCAGGGTAGTGGATGCATTGTGATCCCAACCTTTGTATCTTGAGTCCCTGACCGAGGCAGTTTTCTGGCAGGGTAGTGGATGCATTGTGATCCTAACCTTTGTATCTTGAGTCCCTGACCGAGGCAGTTTTCCGGCAGGGTAGTGGATGCATTGTGATCCCTTGACCACGAGGAGGTGGCAAGGATAATGAGATATTGTGATTGAGGTATATGGTCTGTGAGACCCCCATGGGTCCTGCTTGGTAGCACAGCTCAGCAGGTGTATACGACAGGCTGTGCGACAGTCTTGATTCCACCGTACCACCACATCATTGCATCATTATATTGCATTGCATTGCATTGACATTTGTGCTGCTTGAATTATTTGATTAGTTGTGATTATGAGTTGTTATTATACTTTATTCGTGCCACTATATATATAAACTGGCGGCACCGATGCCGAAGTGGGACTTTTCTATATGCAGGTGGAAGCGTTCCTTAGTTTATTTCATAGGTTTGATTAATTCCTTATACTCAGTCAGCTAAAACCTACTGAGTACATGTGAATTGTACTCACCCCTACTTCTGTGTCCCTTTTTGATGCAGATACTAGTCGGGGTACCCCACGTGGCAGTTAATATTCTAGCGGATTGTGTAATTCTCAGATTAGTGGTGAGGTCCCAGAATTCGGATCGTCACTAGTCTATCTTTATTTTTCAGTCTTTTGTATCATTCAGAGACTTATGTTGTATCTTCAGATTCGAACCTTGTATTAGATGCTCTTTATACTTATGACACCAGGTTTTGGGATAATTTCTTCATTGTTTTTTTTTCTTTTTATTTAAATCGTGGAATCACTTTCCCCTTTGGGAGTCTTGTATGAATTTTATTTTTAGGGTTACACATCAGATTGGGTTTTGAGATGTGTGCCATCATGACCTCAGTTTTTGGGTCGTGACAATTGGTATCAGAGCCCTAGGTTCACCGGTCTCATAAGTTAAAGAGCAGGGTGTCTAGTAGAGTCTTGCGGATCGGTACGTAGACGTCCGTACTTATCTTCGAGAGGCTACAAGATACTTAATAGGAAAATCTCTTTCTTTTTACTCCCTTCGTGCGATTTATTCATATCAAGTGTTGTATACCTCTGATCTATTCCTTCTGCGCAGATGGTGAGGACTAGAGCCACAATTACTGAGGGTGAGGATGCACCTGCTGCTCGAGCCCCAGTACGCGGGCGAGGTAGAGAACGTGGTGGAGTCAGAGGCCGGGCAAGGGGAGCGGCACCTGCTCGTGGACGAGCTAGAGAGCTATCACCTGAGCCCATGTATGAGCATGAGGATGACTTAGAGCAGAAGACTGAGGAGGAGAGGCCATCCCAGCCTCCTGTGGTTCCCGATAGTACTCCGATGCTTCAGGAGCTATTGGTTCGATTATTGGCTAGACTGGATGGTGCTCCTACCTCTGGTATTATTTCAGGTACTATAGGTTCTCCTATCACAGTTGGTGCTACACCGCCAGTTCAGGGGCCTAGTGTAGGATTTCAGACTCCTGGTTCATCTTCAATGCCTTCTATTGCACCTCCGAGATTTGCAGCTCCGCCAGTTTCTGCTAATGCTGCCATGTCGGTAGCTGAGCAGAAGAGTTTCGAAAGGTTCGTTCGATTGGCACCTCCAAGGTTTGATGGTAAAGCCAGAGAAAAAGCCTATGACTTTTTGACTGAGTGTCAAGATAGGTTGTTCAACCTAGGCATTTTAGAGGCACATGGAGTTGCTTACACTTCATATCAATTTGCGGGAGTGGCCAAAGAATGGTGGAGGTCAGTTCTGGCTCGTAGACCTATTGGTTCTCCTATGATGAGTTGGGAACAGTTTACTGAGGTGTTCCTTGAGAGATTTGTGCCTTATAGCCTTCGTGATCAGCGTAGGGATGAGTTTGACAGACTGGAGCAGGGCTCCCTATCTGTATCTGAGTACGAGACTCGCTTCCATGAGTTATCTCGTTATGCTATGTCGAGTATTCCCACCGAGTTCGAGCGGATTCGCAAACTAGTGAAGGGATTCGCCGGTTATCTCCAGGAGGCTACAGCCTCTCTTGTACTGTCTGGGGGTACGTTTCAGAGTATTATTGATCATGCCAGGATGATAGAGAGTATCCGACGTGCTAGACAGGGCGGGGTCAAGAGGTTCCGTCGGCAGGGTCAGTTCAGCAATCATTCCTCCCAGGGTAGAGAATATTCGGGTTCAGGAACCCATGGTTATCAGGGCAGACCAGTCCAGACAGCTATTCAGGGTTCTTCGAGCTCCGGAGGTCGTTTTAACACTTCTAGTTATTCCCCACGGAGTTCAGGTCCTCGAGGTTGTTATGTGTGTGATGAGTTTGGGCATAAGGCCCAAGATTGCCCCAAACGTGCTCCTTCTAATGGACGGCCTGGGGCACCAGTTGTTCATTCTATAGATGCTCCAACTATTCGAGGTTCTTCGCAGAATACTAGAGGTGGCACCCATGGTGCTAGGGGTAGAGTACGAGGTGGTGCTCGTGGTGGTTCGCAGGCTAAGGGTGACCGTCAGTTATGCTATGCTATACCGGGTAGATATGAGGCAGAAGCCTCTGATGCAGTTATTACAGGTATTGTTCCAGTTTGCCATCGTTCTGCTTCAGTATTATTTGACCCAGGGTCTACCTATTCTTATGTGTCGACTTATTTTGATGTGGGTATTGATTATGTGAGTGAGTCCCTTATTGTGCCTATTACTATTTCTACCCCAATAGGTGAATCTTTAGTAGTGGATCGGGTATACAAGGGATGTTTGGTGATATTTTCGGGTAAAGAGACCCGTGCAGACTTGATTTTATTAGACATGCTTGATTTTGATGTGATACTGGGTATGGACTGGTTATCTCCTTATCATGCTATATTAGATTGTTATGCAAAGACCGTGACCTTAGCTTATTCCGGTTTACCTAGCTTAGTATGGAAGGGTAATCCGAGTTCGTATCCTAAGGGGGTGATATCTTATATTCGTGCTCGTCGCTTGATGGATAAGGGTTGTTTATCTTATTTGGCTCATGTACGTGATCTCACCACGGAGTCATCTCATATAGAGACTACGAGGGTGGTGAGAGAGTTTATGGATGTATTTCCTACAGACTTGCCGGGAGTTCCTCCTGACCGTGATATCGATTTTGTGATTGATTTGGAGCATGACACTAAACCCATCTCTATTTCTCCTTATCGAATGGCTCCGGCAGAATTGAAAGAGTTGAAAGAACAATTGGAAGATTTATTGAAGAAAGGGTTTATTAGACCTAGTGTATCACCGTGGGGTGCACCGGTTTTATTTGTGAAGAAGAAAGATGGTACTACGAGGATGTGTATTGACTATCGACAGTTGAACAAAGTCACTATCAAGAACAAGTATCCTCTCCCTCGCATTGATGATTTATTTGACCAGCTTCAAGGTGCATCGGTGTTCTCAAAGATTGATTTGAGGTCGGGTTACCATCAGTTGAGAGTTCGGGAATCTGATATCCCAAAGACTGCATTCAGGACTCGTTATGGGCATTATGAGTTTGTGGTTATGTCCTTCGGGTTGACTAATGCCCCGGCTGCTTTTATGGAGTTGATGAACCGGGTATTTCGACCTTATTTGGACTCGTTTGTGATTGTGTTTATTGATGACATCTTGGTTTATTCCAAGAATGAGGCGGATCATGTTAGGCACCTGAGGAAAGTCCTTCAGAGATTGAGAGAGGAGAAGTTGTATGCAAAATTCTCCAAATGTGAGTTTTGGCTTGAGTCCGTGACATTCTTGGGTCATATAGTGACCAAGGATGGTATTATGGTTGATCCAGCCAAAGTTGCAGCGGTTCGTGATTGGGTTAGGCCTACTTCGGTTACCGAGATTCGGAGTTTTATTGGGTTGGCAGGCTACTATCGTCGGTTTGTTCAAGGATTCTCTTCTATTGCAGCCCCATTGACTAGGCTAACTCAAAAGACCGTGGCATTTCAGTGGACTGATGAGAGTGAGGCGAGCTTTCAAAAGCTCAAGGAATTATTGACTTCAGCACCTATTCTAGCCTTACCCGATGAGGGCGTGGCATTTATTGTGTTTTGTGATGCTTCGGGAGTCGGCTTGGGTGGTGTATTGATGCAAAAAGGTAGAGTTATAGCTTATGCTTCTCGACAGTTGAAGGTACATGAGAAGAACTATCCTACCCACGACTTAGAGTTAGCAGCAGTGGTGTTTGTTCTGAAGTTGTGGAGGCATTATCTCTATGGAGTGCATTGCGAGGTCTATACTGACCACCGTAGCCTTAAGTATATCTTTTCTCAGCCGAATCTGAACATGCGGCAGCGTAGGTGGTTAGAGTTATTGAAAGACTATGACATTACCATACTTTATCATCCGGGCAAAGCTAATGTGGTAGCGGATGCCCTGAGTCGCAAAGCATCTAGCATGGGTAGTTTGGCCTTTCTTAAGGCTGTGGAGAGGCCTTTGGCGTTGGAGGTTCAGTCATTGGCTAGACAGTTGGTCCGACTGGATATTTCTACACATCATGGTATTTTGGCATTTGTGGAGGCTAGGTCTACTTTGATGGACCAGATTCGTACACACCAGTTTGAAGATGAAAAGTTGAGGGCCATTCGAGACAAAGTGTTGAGTGGTGAAGCAAAATCAGCCTCTCTTGATCAGGAAGGAGTTTTGAGGATTAATGGTCGCATTTGTGTGCCCAAGGTTAGTGAATGGGTACGTATGATATTAGAGGAGGCTCATTGTTCCAAGTATTCGATTCACCCGGGAGTGGCAAAGATGTTTCATGACTTGAAACAACATTATTGGTGGTGTGGCATGAAGAGAGACATTATTGATTTTGTGGCTAAGTGTCTAAATTGCCAACAAGTGAAGTATGAGCATCAGAAACCGGGTGGTCCTATGCAAAGGATGCCCATTCCTGAGTGGAAATGGGAGCGTATCACTATGGACTTCGTGTCTGGATTACCCATGGCATTGGGTAAGTATGACTCTGTCTGGGTGATTGTGGATCGATTGACCAAATCAGCCCATTTCCTTCCGGTGAAGACTAGCTACAATGCGGATCAGTTAGCTAGGATCTATCTTCGTGAGATTGTTAGGCTGCATGGGGTGCCTATCTCTATTGTATCAGATCGGGGTTCAGTGTTCACCTCTCACTTTTGGAAGGCATTACAGCGTGGTTTGGGTACGCGACTAGAGATGAGTTCAGCATTTCATCCCCAAACCGATGGTCAGTCTGAACGGACTATTCAGGTGTTGGAGGATATGCTTAGGGCCTGTGTGATTGATTTTGGTGCCCGATGGGACCAACACTTGCCCTTAGCAGAGTTTGCCTATAATAACAGTTATCACTCCAGCATTCAAATGGCACCATTTGAGGCATTGTATGGTCGTAGGTGTCGATCACCCATTGGATGGTTTGATTCTGTTGCGGTTGATGCATTGGATACTGACTTACTTAGGGATGCTGTGGAGTGGGTACGTTTGATTCAGGATCGACTATTGACAGCTCAGAGTCGTCAGAAGAGTTATGCTGATAGGAGGGTTCGTCCCTTAGAGTTCATGGTGGGTGATTGCGTGTGGCTTAAAATATCGCCCATGAAGGGTGTGATGAGGTTCGGAAAGAAGGGCAAGCTTAGCCCAAGGTTTGTTGGCCCGTTTGAAATCCTGAGGAGAGTAGGTGGAGTGGCGTATAAGTTGGCCTTACCCCCTAAATTGTCAGCTGTCCATCCGGTGTTTCATGTTTCCATGCTTCGCAAGTACATACCGGATGAGTCTCATGTGATTTCTTATGATGCGGTAGAGTTGAGTCCGGATTTGACTTATGAGGAGGAGCCGACAGTTATTCTAGATAGGCGGCTTCGTAGAATCGGGACCAAGGAGGTCGCTTCGGTCAAGGTGCAGTGGCAGCATCGGCCTGCTGAGGAGGCGACTTGGGAGTTAGAGTCTGATATGCAGGCTCGATACCCTCAGCTTTTTGAGACCCCAGGTACTTTATTTTATCTTATGTTCGAGGACGAACATCCTTTTTAGTGGTGGATATTGTAATGACCTTGAGGGTGATTTTCGTAAATTTGTACAAAACACGCGTGAACAGTAACACGCGTGAACAGTAACACGCGTGAACAGTAACTTTTTGGGCAGAAAATGCCCCTTTCTTCTCATTTCAATATTTTTCAACATTTGTTTGAGTTCTTGAACTCCTTGAGGTGATTTGAGAAGAGATTTTCGAGGCAAAGTATTGGGTAAGTGATTTTTGACCTAAAACCTTCCTTTTTCATTAAGTTTTTGACGATTTTAACTCTTAAATTTTAGTTTCAAACCCCAAAAATCCTTGTTTCTTCCCTAATCCGAATTTAAGGAAAATTGTGATTTCCAACTCGTTTTGAGCTCTATTTTTTTGGGTTTTTCAACCATGAGTTCCTTATTACCAATAGAATGGGATTGTTCAATAAATTTACAGATTTGACCCTTTTCGAAAATAGTTAATTTTTGGACTATTTTACCCCCGATTCCGAAACCTATCAATATGGGTGTCATTGGACTCCTTGTGACGTGTATGTTTCATTGTTGATAGTGGGTTGTCATTCCGAGCGCTGAATTCGAGAGTTACTTGTCCGGTGGAGGTATTCGAGTGCGGTTTCGGCAATTGAGGTAGGTTTGGCTATCTTTCTTTGAGATTGAGATGGGGTAATTAATCATTCATATGTTATAGACTTTGGGATGGGGTTGTAGTATGAGTTGAGAATGTTATATATATTGTGATATCCGTGTGGAGGCTTATTTATTAATGTGTTGCCGTGACGGGGTTTATTTGTATTACATAGCCCGTGTGGGGGCCTTATTTGTTATCTTATTTGCTTTGAGAGCATGTGAATTATGATTTGCCTAAGAGAGAGGCTTGAGTATATTATTTGACTTGTGATGCCGCCTGAGAGATTGAGTTGGGGGTTTTGAGCATACTTGAGTATTGAAATATTGTTGAGAAAGGGGTGAATATTTAAATGAAAGTGTGTTCTTCCCATTACTATTTATTGAGGGTGAATATCATGTGTAGGTTAAGTTTTGAGAACTTTGAACCTTATACCACATGTGAGTTGATTATTACTTCCATGCATATGTGTTTTGATGCATTCATCCTCATTCATCATATCATGAAACCTGGGAAGTTGAGAAATATGGAAATTCTTTTTGAGAAAGAAAATGAAACACCTTTAAACCTTTGTATCTTGAGTCCCTGACCGAGGCAGTTTTCCGGCAGGGTAGTGGATGCATTGTGATCCCAACCTTTGTATCTTGAGTCCCTGACCGAGGCAGTTTTCTGGCAGGGTAGTGGATGCATTGTGATCCTAACCTTTGTATCTTGAGTCCCTGACCGAGGCAGTTTTCCGGCAGGGTAGTGGATGCATTGTGATCCCTTGACCACGAGGAGGTGGCAAGGATAATGAGATATTGTGATTGAGGTATATGGTCTGTGAGACCCCCATGGGTCCTGCTTGGTAGCACAGCTCAGCAGGTGTATACGACAGGCTGTGCGACAGTCTTGATTCCACCGTACCACCACATCATTGCATCATTATATTGCATTGCATTGCATTGACATTTGTGCTGCTTGAATTATTTGATTAATTGTGATTATGAGTTGTTATTATACTTTATTCGTGCCACTATATATATAAACTGGCGGCACCGATGCCGAAGTGGGACTTTTCTATATGCAGGTGGAAGCGTTCCTTAGTTTATTTCATAGGTTTGATTAATTCCTTATACTCAGTCAGCTAAAACCTACTGAGTACATGTGAATTGTACTCACCCCTACTTCTGTGTCCCTTTTTGATGCAGATACTAGTCGGGGTACCCCACGTGGCAGTTAATATTCTAGCGGATTGTGTAATTCTCAGATTAGTGGTGAGGTCCCAGAATTCGGATCGTCACTAGTCTATCTTTATTTTTCAGTCTTTTGTATCATTCAGAGACTTATGTTGTATCTTCAGATTCGAACCTTGTATTAGATGCTCTTTATACTTATGACACCAGGTTTTGGGATAATTTCTTCATTGTTTTTTTTTCTTTTTATTTAAATCGTGGAATCACTTTCCCCTTTGGGAGTCTTGTATGAATTTTATTTTTAGGGTTACACATCAGATTGGGTTTTGAGATGTGTGCCATCATGACCTCAGTTTTTGGGTCGTGACAATTGGTATCAGAGCCCTAGGTTCACCGGTCTCATAAGTTAAAGAGCAGGGTGTCTAGTAGAGTCTTGCGGATCGGTACGTAGACGTCCGTACTTATCTTCGAGAGGCTACAAGATACTTAATAGGAAAATCTCTTTCTTTTTACTCCCTTCGTGCGATTTATTCATATCAAGTGTTGTATACCTCTGATCTATTCCTTCTGCGCAGATGGTGAGGACTAGAGCCACAATTACTGAGGGTGAGGATGCACTTGCTGCTCGAGCCCCAGTACGCGGGCGAGGTAGAGAACGTGGTGGAGTCAGAGGCCGGGCAAGGGGAGCGGCACCTGCTCGTGGACGAGCTAGAGAGCTATCACCTGAGCCCATGTATGAGCATGAGGATGACTTAGAGCAGAAGACTGAGGAGGAGAGGCCATCCCAGCCTCTTGTGGTTCCCGATAGTACTCCGATGCTTCAGGAGCTATTGGTTCGATTATTGGCTAGACTGGATGGTGCTCCTACCTCTGGTATTATTTCAGGTACTATAGGTTCTCCTATCACAGTTGGTGCTACACCGCCAGTTCAGGGGCCTAGTGTAGGATTTCAGACTCCTGGTTCATCTTCAATGCCTTCTATTGCACCTCCGAGATTTGCAGCTCCGCCAGTTTCTGCTAATGCTGCCATGTCGGTAGCTGAGCAGAAGAGTTTCGAAAGGTTCGTTCGATTGGCACCTCCAAGGTTTGATGGTAAAGCCAGAGAAAAAGCCTATGACTTTTTGACTGAGTGTCAAGATAGGTTGTTCAACCTAGGCATTTTAGAGGCACATGGAGTTGCTTACACTTCATATCAATTTGCGGGAGTGGCCAAAGAATGGTGGAGGTCAGTTCTGGCTCGTAGACCTATTGGTTCTCCTATGATGAGTTGGGAACAGTTTACTGAGGTGTTCCTTGAGAGATTTGTGCCTTATAGCCTTCGTGATCAGCGTAGGGATGAGTTTGACAGACTGGAGCAGGGCTCCCTATCTGTATCTGAGTACGAGACTCGCTTCCATGAGTTATCTCGTTATGCTATGTCGAGTATTCCCACCGAGTTCGAGCGGATTCGCAAACTAGTGAAGGGATTCGCCGGTTATCTCCAGGAGGCTACAGCCTCTCTTGTACTGTCTGGGGGTACGTTTCAGAGTATTATTGATCATGCCAGGATGATAGAGAGTATCCGACGTGCTAGACAGGGCGGGGTCAAGAGGTTCCGTCGGCAGGGTCAGTTCAGCAATCATTCCTCCCAGGGTAGAGAATATTCGGGTTCAGGAACCCATGGTTATCAGGGCAGACCAGTCCAGACAGCTATTCAGGGTTCTTCGAGCTCCGGAGGTCGTTTTAACACTTCTAGTTATTCCCCACGGAGTTCAGGTCCTCGAGGTTGTTATGTGTGTGATGAGTTTGGGCATAAGGCCCAAGATTGCCCCAAACGTGCTCCTTCTAATGGACGGCCTGGGGCACCAGTTGTTCATTCTATAGATGCTCCAACTATTCGAGGTTCTTCGCAGAATACTAGAGGTGGCACCCATGGTGCTAGGGGTAGAGTACGAGGTGGTGCTCGTGGTGGTTCGCAGGCTAAGGGTGACCGTCAGTTATGCTATGCTATACCGGGTAGATATGAGGCAGAAGCCTCTGATGCAGTTATTACAGGTATTGTTCCAGTTTGCCATCGTTCTGCTTCAGTATTATTTGACCCAGGGTCTACCTATTCTTATGTGTCGACTTATTTTGATGTGGGTATTGATTATGTGAGTGAGTCCCTTATTGTGCCTATTACTATTTCTACCCCAATAGGTGAATCTTTAGTAGTGGATCGGGTATACAAGGGATGTTTGGTGATATTTTCGGGTAAAGAGACCCGTGCAGACTTGATTTTATTAGACATGCTTGATTTTGATGTGATACTGGGTATGGACTGGTTATCTCCTTATCATGCTATATTAGATTGTTATGCAAAGACCGTGACCTTAGCTTATTCCGGTTTACCTAGCTTAGTATGGAAGGGTAATCCGAGTTCGTATCCTAAGGGGGTGATATCTTATATTCGTGCTCGTCGCTTGATGGATAAGGGTTGTTTATCTTATTTGGCTCATGTACGTGATCTCACCACGGAGTCATCTCATATAGAGACTACGAGGGTGGTGAGAGAGTTTATGGATGTATTTCCTACAGACTTGCCGGGAGTTCCTCCTGACCGTGATATCGATTTTGTGATTGATTTGGAGCATGACACTAAACCCATCTCTATTTCTCCTTATCGAATGGCTCCGGCAGAATTGAAAGAGTTGAAAGAACAATTGGAAGATTTATTGAAGAAAGGGTTTATTAGACCTAGTGTATCACCGTGGGGTGCACCGGTTTTATTTGTGAAGAAGAAAGATGGTACTACGAGGATGTGTATTGACTATCGACAGTTGAACAAAGTCACTATCAAGAACAAGTATCCTCTCCCTCGCATTGATGATTTATTTGACCAGCTTCAAGGTGCATCGGTGTTCTCAAAGATTGATTTGAGGTCGGGTTACCATCAGTTGAGAGTTCGGGAATCTGATATCCCAAAGACTGCATTCAGGACTCGTTATGGGCATTATGAGTTTGTGGTTATGTCCTTCGGGTTGACTAATGCCCCGGCTGCTTTTATGGAGTTGATGAACCGGGTATTTCGACCTTATTTGGACTCGTTTGTGATTGTGTTTATTGATGACATCTTGGTTTATTCCAAGAATGAGGCGGATCATGTTAGGCACCTGAGGAAAGTCCTTCAGAGATTGAGAGAGGAGAAGTTGTATGCAAAATTCTCCAAATGTGAGTTTTGGCTTGAGTCCGTGACATTCTTGGGTCATATAGTGACCAAGGATGGTATTATGGTTGATCCAGCCAAAGTTGCAGCGGTTCGTGATTGGGTTAGGCCTACTTCGGTTACCGAGATTCGGAGTTTTATTGGGTTGGCAGGCTACTATCGTCGGTTTGTTCAAGGATTCTCTTCTATTGCAGCCCCATTGACTAGGCTAACTCAAAAGACCGTGGCATTTCAGTGGACTGATGAGAGTGAGGCGAGCTTTCAAAAGCTCAAGGAATTATTGACTTCAGCACCTATTCTAGCCTTACCCGATGAGGGCGTGGCATTTATTGTGTTTTGTGATGCTTCGGGAGTCGGCTTGGGTGGTGTATTGATGCAAAAAGGTAGAGTTATAGCTTATGCTTCTCGACAGTTGAAGGTACATGAGAAGAACTATCCTACCCACGACTTAGAGTTAGCAGCAGTGGTGTTTGTTCTGAAGTTGTGGAGGCATTATCTCTATGGAGTGCATTGCGAGGTCTATACTGACCACCGTAGCCTTAAGTATATCTTTTCTCAGCCGAATCTGAACATGCGGCAGCGTAGGTGGTTAGAGTTATTGAAAGACTATGACATTACCATACTTTATCATCCGGGCAAAGCTAATGTGGTAGCGGATGCCCTGAGTCGCAAAGCATCTAGCATGGGTAGTTTGGCCTTTCTTAAGGCTGTGGAGAGGCCTTTGGCGTTGGAGGTTCAGTCATTGGCTAGACAGTTGGTCCGACTGGATATTTCTACACATCATGGTATTTTGGCATTTGTGGAGGCTAGGTCTACTTTGATGGACCAGATTCGTACACACCAGTTTGAAGATGAAAAGTTGAGGGCCATTCGAGACAAAGTGTTGAGTGGTGAAGCAAAATCAGCCTCTCTTGATCAGGAAGGAGTTTTGAGGATTAATGGTCGCATTTGTGTGCCCAAGGTTAGTGAATGGGTACGTATGATATTAGAGGAGGCTCATTGTTCCAAGTATTCGATTCACCCGGGAGTGGCAAAGATGTTTCATGACTTGAAACAACATTATTGGTGGTGTGGCATGAAGAGAGACATTATTGATTTTGTGGCTAAGTGTCTAAATTGCCAACAAGTGAAGTATGAGCATCAGAAACCGGGTGGTCCTATGCAAAGGATGCCCATTCCTGAGTGGAAATGGGAGCGTATCACTATGGACTTCGTGTCTGGATTACCCATGGCATTGGGTAAGTATGACTCTGTCTGGGTGATTGTGGATCGATTGACCAAATCAGCCCATTTCCTTCCGGTGAAGACTAGCTACAATGCGGATCAGTTAGCTAGGATCTATCTTCGTGAGATTGTTAGGCTGCATGGGGTGCCTATCTCTATTGTATCAGATCGGGGTTCAGTGTTCACCTCTCACTTTTGGAAGGCATTACAGCGTGGTTTGGGTACGCGACTAGAGATGAGTTCAGCATTTCATCCCCAAACCGATGGTCAGTCTGAACGGACTATTCAGGTGTTGGAGGATATGCTTAGGGCCTGTGTGATTGATTTTGGTGCCCGATGGGACCAACACTTGCCCTTAGCAGAGTTTGCCTATAATAACAGTTATCACTCCAGCATTCAAATGGCACCATTTGAGGCATTGTATGGTCGTAGGTGTCGATCACCCATTGGATGGTTTGATTCTGTTGCGGTTGATGCATTGGATACTGACTTACTTAGGGATGCTGTGGAGTGGGTACGTTTGATTCAGGATCGACTATTGACAGCTCAGAGTCGTCAGAAGAGTTATGCTGATAGGAGGGTTCGTCCCTTAGAGTTCATGGTGGGTGATTGCGTGTGGCTTAAAATATCGCCCATGAAGGGTGTGATGAGGTTCGGAAAGAAGGGCAAGCTTAGCCCAAGGTTTGTTGGCCCGTTTGAAATCCTGAGGAGAGTAGGTGGAGTGGCGTATAAGTTGGCCTTACCCCCTAAATTGTCAGCTGTCCATCCGGTGTTTCATGTTTCCATGCTTCGCAAGTACATACCGGATGAGTCTCATGTGATTTCTTATGATGCGGTAGAGTTGAGTCCGGATTTGACTTATGAGGAGGAGCCGACAGTTATTCTAGATAGGCGGCTTCGTAGACTCGGGACCAAGGAGGTCGCTTCGGTCAAGGTGCAGTGGCAGCATCGGCCTGCTGAGGAGGCGACTTGGGAGTTAGAGTCTGATATGCAGGCTCGATACCCTCAGCTTTTTGAGACCCCAGGTACTTTATTTTATCTTATGTTCGAGGACGAACATCCTTTTTAGTGGTGGATATTGTAATGACCTTGAGGGTGATTTTTGTAAATTTGTACAAAACACGCGTGAACAGTAACACGCGTGAACAGTAACACGCGTGAACAGTAACTTTTTGGGCAGAAAATGCCCCTTTCTTCTCATTTCAATATTTTTCAACATTTGTTTGAGTTCTTGAACTCCTTGAGGTGATTTGAGAAGAGATTTTCGAGGCAAAGTATTGGGTAAGTGATTTTTGACCTAAAACCTTCCTTTTTCATTAAGTTTTTGACGATTTTAACTCTTAAATTTTAGTTTCAAACCCCAAAAATCCTTGTTTCTTCCCTAATCCGAATTTAAGGAAAATTGTGATTTCCAACTCGTTTTGAGCTCTATTTTTTTGGGTTTTTCAACCATGAGTTCCTTATTACCAATAGAATGGGATTGTTCAATAAATTTACAGATTTGACCCTTTTCGAAAATAGTTAATTTTTGGACTATTTTACCCCCGATTCCGAAACCTATCAATATGGGTGTCATTGGACTCCTTGTGACGTGTATGTTTCATTGTTGATAGTGGGTTGTCATTCCGAGCGCTGAATTCGAGAGTTACTTGTCCGGTGGAGGTATTCGAGTGCGGTTTCGGCAATTGAGGTAGGTTTGGCTATCTTTCTTTGAGATTGAGATGGGGTAATTAATCATTCATATGTTATAGACTTTGGGATGGGGTTGTAGTATGAGTTGAGAATGTTATATATATTGTGATATCCGTGTGGAGGCTTATTTATTAATGTGTTGCCGTGACGGGGTTTATTTGTATTACATAGCCCGTGTGGGGGCCTTATTTGTTATCTTATTTGCTTTGAGAGCATGTGAATTATGATTTGCCTAAGAGAGAGGCTTGAGTATATTATTTGACTTGTGATGCCGCCTGAGAGATTGAGTTGGGGGTTTTGAGCATACTTGAGTATTGAAATATTGTTGAGAAAGGGGTGAATATTTAAATGAAAGTGTGTTCTTCCCATTACTATTTATTGAGGGTGAATATCATGTGTAGGTTAAGTTTTGAGAACTTTGAACCTTATACCACATGTGAGTTGATTATTACTTCCATGCATATGTGTTTTGATGCATTCATCCTCATTCATCATATCATGAAACCTGGGAAGTTGAGAAATATGGAAATTCTTTTTGAGAAAGAAAATGAAACACCTTTAAACCTTTGTATCTTGAGTCCCTGACCGAGGCAGTTTTCCGGCAGGGTAGTGGATGCATTGTGATCCCAACCTTTGTATCTTGAGTCCCTGACCGAGGCAGTTTTCTGGCAGGGTAGTGGATGCATTGTGATCCTAACCTTTGTATCTTGAGTCCCTGACCGAGGCAGTTTTCCGGCAGGGTAGTGGATGCATTGTGATCCCTTGACCACGAGGAGGTGGCAAAGATAATGAGATATTGTGATTGAGGTATATGGTCTGTGAGACCCCCATGGGTCCTGCTTGGTAGCACAGCTCAGCAGGTGTATACGACAGGCTGTGCGACAGTCTTGATTCCACCGTACCACCACATCATTGCATCATTATATTGCATTGCATTGCATTGACATTTGTGCTGCTTGAATTATTTGATTAATTGTGATTATGAGTTGTTATTATACTTTATTCGTGCCACTATATATATAAACTGGCGGCACCGATGCCGAAGTGGGACTTTTCTATATGCAGGTGGAAGCGTTCCTTAGTTTATTTCATAGGTTTGATTAATTCCTTATACTCAGTCAGCTAAAACCTACTGAGTACATGTGAATTGTACTCACCCCTACTTCTGTGTCCCTTTTTGATGCAGATACTAGTCGGGGTACCCCACGTGGCAGTTAATATTCTAGCGGATTGTGTAATTCTCAGATTAGTGGTGAGGTCCCAGAATTCGGATCGTCACTAGTCTATCTTTATTTTTCAGTCTTTTGTATCATTCAGAGACTTATGTTGTATCTTCAGATTCGAACCTTGTATTAGATGCTCTTTATACTTATGACACCAGGTTTTGGGATAATTTCTTCATTGTTTTTTTTTCTTTTTATTTAAATCGTGGAATCACTTTCCCCTTTGGGAGTCTTGTATGAATTTTATTTTTAGGGTTACACATCAGATTGGGTTTTGAGATGTGTGCCATCATGACCTCAGTTTTTGGGTCGTGACACAATATATATGTATATATATAACTACACAATGTAATTTTCAACGAATTTAAGGGTGTCGACCTATACCCCTCAAGTACATATGGCTCCGCCACTGAGGTTGGAAGTATCTTGGATATTGAAATTACTACTTCCTTCATCTCAAAATTTTTCTTTTACATGCTCCTTAATAAAATATTGATTAAGAGGAATTTTGACTATTTTATCTTTATTTATATCTTGAGATATAGTATTTTTTAATTGAATGTTTACTCATTTTATGTGTCATCTCTCTATAATTGAGTTGTTTGTAGTTTTCACAAACAAGTATTATTAAGGATAAAATAGAAAAACACGATTAGTTTTATTTTAAATTTCTAAAATAATAAATAATATATATTTTTAAAAATTACAACATATAAATTGAGACGAAGGAATTACTAATCATCAAAGTCGATGGCAAAATTGTCTAATGCACTGTAAGAAACCCTAAGTTATATTATAAATATGTGAAACTCACCTTGTCTTTGTTCTAATCGTTCTAAATTTGATTCAATCCACTTATTTACTATTACTAGTTGAGAGTAAGATAAAAGAATGGGCCATATTTATAATCATAATTTAAAAAAAAATATAATTTTATCACACACTAAAATATTATATAAATAAAATAATTAAAATAATTAAAATTTAATAAAATTTGAACGAATTTAATTATAACTTATATTTTAGTCTATTTCAATTTAAATAATTTTTGAATGAATCAATAACACACATATTTTAACCCGCATAAATTCAAGCCTACTGATCACCCATTTGATTATTTGGTTTTGTTTTACTTTAGATGACTATAATTTTGTCTTTTAGTTCTTATATGCCAAAATTTTGTTATCTAACAGAAAATTCCAATGCTTCCAACAAATGGAATTTAGACCTTGTACTAACAACAAAAAAAAGTAATTATAAATAATGTTTACGATAGAAATTTAGTTGTAATCTGATAAGAGTTATATGAGGTGTATTATTTTCGTTTTTGTAATCTTATAATTAAGACATTATATGAAATGTAATATAAATAGGAAAAGTGATCGTCTCCTTTTTTTTTTTATTATTGGTTTAATTATTGAGTAGATTTAAGGTTTTTCTAAAGGCATGTCTATGACCAAAAAAAATAATAAATAATTATACAATTTTTTTGTTTGTTATTGACATGGGAAATCGGTTTCGAATTCAAGATCTTTCATGCTTAATCAATTCGATCATCTTTGCGGATTATATATTTCTGTTGATATTAAATCTTGTTTAGTTTTTTTGAAGTCCATTCAGTGTCAGAGCTAAAATTTTGACTAAGATGATTCAAAATCTGAAGAAGTAGACACATGAACTAGTCTCAAAGAGGGTTCAACATCTACTATATATTAGTATCTATATCCATGGAAACTTCATAACAGAAACTAAAATTTTGAGTCTGTTTCTATTATATCAAGCTAATAAATGTAAAACATGTGTCTTTCTTAGAGTATAGTTAAGTAAGACGTATTTTCACAATTTTTAACTGCGAATATTTGTAATCTTTAATTGCTAAGTCCATTAATTTATGTAAGTAGAAAAAAGACAAAATGAAGAATTCTGCGAGAAAAGGATATATATATATATATATATATAAAAAAAAAAAGCCATTAGATGGTATCTTCATCTCCATAATGACAAAATAACTAATTTTGTATTATAAATAGTAGCATAAAATCACTCATTTTTTTCCTCACAATCATAATTTTCTTGACTTTGCCTAATACCAAACTTTGCAGTCCAAATATTTTGTTATTGCTTTTATCCCCAAATCCCCCCAACATACAGACTATAGTAAGTCTTTAACATAAAAAATAATAAAAAAAGTCTACCAGAATTCATTATTCATTCTTTTTACACTTACACTCTTTCAGCAGAAACTCCTCTTATTATTTAAGTGACATTTTCCATCATTCATTTTCATATTCAAGAACTCTTCATATAATCCTAGCAGGTATATATTTTTCCCTTCTTCATCTCTTTCTTTTTTAAGGTAAAGTTAACGTATATTTCACTCTTTTCAGACTTTACTTATAAGTGTAGAGATTACACTGAATATGTTATTATTGTTGAGGTGATAGAGGTCAGGGCGAAGATAGAAGGACGGAAGGTGTTCATTTGAAACTTTGATCCTTTTACGAAAAATCACATTACATATACAAGGTTATTTTTATTTTATTTTATCTATCTAGCTATCTATAGATACATAAGAGATCATGAAAAAGAATTCTTACCGATATTACTAGACTCTAAGTTTTTTTGATGGCGTAAAATATTGTATTTAACCTATTCGGTAGTTATAACTTTTTATTCTGAATAGTGAAGATTGAACTTTTTTTTTTTTTGGGTAAATTTTGGTATTTTCAAGCCTTGGAAATAGCATTTGGCAGAAATGCAAGGTAAGACTGTGTACAATAGAACCTTGTAGTCGGGCCCTTTCCCGGACCCTGCGCATAGCGGGAGCTTTAGTGCACTGGACTACCCTTAATGAGTATAAGCACCACATTACACTTCCTCGGGCAATCCCCATTTCCTTCATGTCCCAATCGACTAGGAAAGAAATAAACAAACAACAAAAAAATCTCAAGTAAATTTTGATTTTGTAAAGATATTTTGACATATTCTTAATAATTTTTTTTTTTGTTTGTTAAGAAAGGAAGTAAGAGAAGTTAATTAAGGATGTGGAAATTGAAGATTGCTGAAGGGCAAGATGGTCCATATTTGTATAGCACAAACAACTATGTTGGGCGGCAAACATGGGAGTTCGACCCAAACGCTGGGACGATAGAAGAACGGGCCGAGATCAACTCGGCCCGTCAACAATTTTGGAATAATCGTTATAAAGTCAAATCTAGTAGTGATCTTCTTTGGCGAATGCAGGTTTATAACATAACTATCTATTTTATTTTTGAAGATTAAGATAGTAAAAGTGTCCACGAGAATATATTTTTATATTTTATTTTAATTTATTTGCAAATAACACAGAATTTATATCTAAAACATGACACTAAAAAATTATTTTTTTAAAGAGAATTTTCCCTCATATATAAAAGATACTGTAAAACAATGATAGCCCATGTTTAAAGTGTTTATTTATTTTTAATTGATGACACGACTAGATATCCTATCATTGAAAGTGGGAATAGAAGAATATGAAAAAGACGTCCAGAGGAATACTTAAAAAAGAAGTCCATTATTGGAAGACCATAATAGACCTCGTGAATTAGTAAACAATAATTATATAGACCAATGAGAATTTTGGAATAATCGTTATAAAGTCAAACTTAGTAGTGATTTTCTTTGACGAATGCAGATTTATAACGTAACTATTTATTTTATTTTATTTTGAAGATTAAGATAGTAAAATTGTCCACGAGAATATATTTTTATATATTATTTTAATTTTTTTCTAATAAAACAGAATTTATATCTAAATTCTGACACTAAAAATTTGTTTTTTTATGAGAATTTTCCCTCATATATTAAAGATACTGTAAAACAATGATAGCCCATGTTTAAAGTGTTTATTTATTTTTAATTGATGACATGACTAGATATCCCAAATTAAATCATTGAAAGTGGGAAAAAAAGAATATGAAAAAGATGTCCAATGGACAGGAAGACTTGAAAAAGAAGTCCATTATAGGAAGACCATAATAGACATTGTGGATTAGTAACAATGATTATATATACACCAATTTGAATTGCGGTGGAATATTGGCTTTATCTATTTTATAAGAGAAATATTTAATTGGTTAGGCTGTTTGGGATATTATTTATTGTGCTTTATTTATAGCGGTGTGTATTATTTGGGGTGATAAAAAAATATCATCAGTGTCCTTGTTCCTTAATTACTAGGCTACCTTTCTATTTTTCAGCTTCTTAACCCCTAAAATATTCGAATCCAAAATTAATCAGATCCATGTGAACACAAAACTTCTAAATCAAAAACAAAAGAATATTTATCATTCCACCGCCTACGTATTCGTATTCCTTTTTACTTATAATAATAAAGATTTACTAGTCATAATAATTTACTACTCCATCTTCTAAGTATATAGAGATTAAATTATATGATTATCATCTATATTTATTTAATTCCTATAAGCTGATAGTGTAAAAAATTATATTATCATTTCATCTAAAAACTAATTAAAGATAATAATTTATACTAAGTGAAATTAGTAATCTGAAAAAATAAGTAAAATAATCTTTTTTTAGCAAATTAAATTTTACTAACACATTTTTTTTTTCAGTTTCTGAAAGAGAAAAATTTCAAACAGAGAGTTGGAGCAGTTAAAGTAGAAGAAGGGGAAAAAATTAGCCATGAAGTTGCTACAATTGCTTTGCATAGAGCTGTTCATTTCTTCTCAGCCTTACAGGCTACTGATGGCCATTGGCCTGCTGAAAATTCTGGTCCTTTGTTTTTTCTTCCACCTTTGGTAAGTGTTTTTTTTTTGGGTGGGCGGGTGGGGGTAATAGTGTAAAAAATATTTATACGATCAGATCATTTATTTTATAAGATAATTATAAATATTTGTATGTAGGGGAGGAGCTACTTTGAGCCTGGGTTGGCAAGTAAACACTTTAATTTTGATAGTATATATTTAGACACCTTAATTTGGTGTCAACTAACAATTAAACATTCTAACTCATCCCCACTGTGTCTCTTGGGTAGCCGATACTGACGGTTGTGATATATAAATTTTGTAGGTGTCTGAATGATCATTTTGTAAGTTGGAGTATTTAACTGATATCGTGGAGACTAGTTGAGTTATCTAGACGTGAATACTGAAAGTTGGATTGTTTAGGTGTGCCAAACTAAAGCGTTTATCTATGCATTAATCCTTAAAAAAAAAGTACCTTTTAAGTTTCCACGTTTAAGTTTTTAGCACGGAACACATTGTACATATGTACTTTTAAGATTATAGATTTAGATCTAATATTTGTTAGATTTTTTGTGTGTTCTCTCATAAAAATCTATATTTTGTGTCGAAAATATTGAGTTAAGATGGATTCGGTGCTAAAGCTAATTCTTTGCTCATCTTTTTGGGACTCAAAATTCAGGTTATGTGTATGTACATCACTGGCCATCTTAATACTGTATTGCCAGCTGAACACCAAAAGGAGATTCTTCGGTATATATACTGTCACCAGGTATATGACATAATGTCACAATAACGATGTGTATAAGTTAAATTCTTTTAGCATCTTTATGTTACCAATTTAAGATTACTATAGATAGTGTACGTGTTGTCAATGTATAGAACTTAAACTTGTTTTTTAATTGGTGACAACTTTTCAGAACGAAGATGGTGGATGGGGTTTGCACATAGAAGGTCACAGTACTATGTTCTGTACAGCTCTGAGTTACATATGCATGAGGATCCTGGGAGAAGGACCAGATGGTGGTGTAAATAATGCGTGTGCTAGAGCAAGGAAATGGATTCTTGATCATGGTAGTGTCACTGCAATTCCTTCTTGGGGAAAAACATGGCTCTCGGTATGACTAGGATTTAACTTTCATACACTGATCGCATACAAATTCTATATCCTGTCAGTATATTTTAATATGTTATATCAGATAGTGGATGGTTACGTATATACATTGAAACTGTAGAAAAATTTCACATTGTTAGTGAATCTTAATTTGTAAGTAGTTAAACTAAGCGAATTATATCATTCCCCATTGTCAAGTATCTTCTAGTGTCATGTATGTCTTCTTGCTATGTTGCTCAGATTCTTAAAAATGTCGTCATGTGCGTGTCGAATTTTCTAAAAGTAGTGCATTTTTGGAGGATCCGAGCAATATTGTCTTCTCGTGCTGAGAAATCTCCCCTTCTTTCAATCAGATTCTTGGAGTTTTTGAATGGATAGGAACTAATCCAATGCCACCTGAGTTTTGGATTCTTCCATCTTTTCTTCCCGTGCATCCAGGTTGGTTGATATTTTTTTCCAGGATTGCTAAGCAGCATTTCGATCTACCTCGTATTTTGACACTTCCCTTTAAATACAGCAAAAATGTGGTGTTATTGCCGAATGGTCTACATGCCAATGTCTTATCTCTATGGGAAGAGATTTGTTGGTCCAATCACACCTCTCATTTTGCAACTGAGGGAAGAGTTATATGATCAACCATACGATGAAATTAACTGGAAGAAAGTGCGCCATGTATGTGCAAAGGTATGACTATCAAGGGTTGTATGATTACCAACATTTCAAAAATAATCCCGACATAAAATTCAGTATTGATGATCCGTCTATAACCTTGTCTACGGACCAAACGAGTCCTCAGTGTTGAAGTTAGTGTCTATATCATACCATCTTCTATAAATGCTCAAACACAAACTTGTTCAGGAGGATCTCTATTACCCTCATCCGTTGGTTCAAGATTTGATGTGGGACAGTCTCTACATATGTACTGAACCTCTATTGACTCGTTGGCCTTTCAACAAGCTGAGAAATAAAGCTCTTGAAGTTACCATGAAACACATACACTATGAAGACGAGAATAGTAGATACATCACCATTGGATGTGTCGAAAAAGTATGGCAGCTAATTCATTTTGAATAGATTACAGAATTACCTGCATTTTGTTAATGACTTCTATTGTTAGACACTGATGAAACACTTGGATGGTGTAGGTGTTGTGCATGCTTGCTTGTTGGGTTGAGGATCCCAACGGCGATTATTTCAAAAAGCATCTTGCTAGGATTCCTGATTATTTATGGGTAGCTGAAGATGGAATGAAAATGCAGGTCTGTAATTCTGTATTATACTATTTCACAAATCAGAATAAGTTAGAATAGGATCTATTGTTACTGAATAGGTGAGTATTTGTCGTTGAATTTCAGAGTTTTGGTAGTCAAGAATGGGATACTGGTTTTGCTATTCAAGCACTATTGGCCAGTGAGATGAATGATGAGATAGCAGATACTCTTAGGAAAGGACATGACTTTATAAAACAATCTCAGGTTTGGATATTTAAGTAACCAGAACTTGTTCTAATGGTTTCGTTTTAACTAAGTCTTATAGTGTGAGAGTCTTCTCACAGGTGAAGGACAATCCTTCTGGTGATTTTAAAGAGATGTATCGACATATTGCAAAAGGATCATGGACTTTTTCAGATCAAGATCATGGATGGCAAGTCTCTGATTGCACTGCTGAAGCATTAAAGGTATCTAAAACTTCAATTTTCTTGTAATTTCCAACAAATGGTAAGACGATTGCTAGAAAGTTTGCCTAATATTTCCTTAACTTTTGTTTGTATAGTGCTGCCTTCTGTTCTCTACAATGCCTCCTGAATTAGTCGGTCAGGCAATGGAACCAGGGCGACTGTATGACTCGGTGAATGTTATTCTTTCATTACAGGTAAACTCTAAAAGATGTGTCCTCAAATCATTAATCATTTAATCTGAAGTTGTTTTCTGCTTTTACAAAAAATTCTAGAGAATCCTATATCTGAAAGAAAAAATATGATCCATTTTAAATAAAATTGCAGAGCAAAAATGGCGGCTTAGCAGCATGGGAGCCAGCAGGGGCCTCAGAATATTTGGAGGTAACCTTTTCTACTAAGTAAAATAACTGTTTTCCGAGAATCACGATATAGGAATCTCTACTCTGTGCTTTATCTCGAGTTTGTAAAACTTGTTCTATAGTTTTCCACAACCTAAACAAATAACTTTTTTCTTCTGTTTTATCATTGACAGTTGCTCAATCCTACTGAGTTTTTCGCGGACATTGTCATTGAGCATGAGTAAGATTACTATAGTTCCTCTCTTTCCCTTTTACCGTTGGTCTCCATTTTACATCTCGACACTGATTAAATGTCTATCCAGGTATGTTGAGTGTACTGCCTCGTCAATTCAAGCTCTCGTTCTGTTTAAGAAGCTATACCCTGGACACCGAACAAAGGAGATTAACATATTCATTGATAATGCTGTTAAATATGTTGAAGATGTACAAATGCCTGATGGTTCATGGTATATTACATTTCTTTTCCGAGCTCTTGAAGTTACAACATATAGTTCGATAACATATGACACGAGTAATATGTTAACAGGTATGGTAACTGGGGTGTGTGTTTCACATATGGTTCCTGGTTTGCTCTTGGAGGGCTTGCTGCAGCAGGCAAGTCCTATAACAACTGTGCAGCTGTTCGTAAAGGCGTTGAATTTCTGCTAAGAACACAAAGGTCCGATGGTGGTTGGGGCGAAAGCTACCATTCTTGCCCCGACAAGGTAAAGTAAAAGTGAAAAAAAAACTACCTAATTGTTATCCTTACTCAGGACTTTGCTGTCAGCATACTTAAGTTATCTGCATCTAAAGTCTGATGCATTATTTTTAAATTCCACACCCCTTCCCCCGTTAAAGAACCACAATAACAATAACTATGTCTCGATCTGTACATAGTTAGGGTCGGCTATATGAGTTAAGATGCATCCTGCTTTATTTCAGGCCATTTAATTCCAATATGCAATAAATATATAAAAAAATGGTTTTCTAACATTGAAGGTTCTCAATACGAAGATAGACACTTTAACCTGGCCTCAACTGGCAACCGAACACTCCAGCTTTGAGTATGTACATCTAGACACCTCAACTCGTCTCCACTATGTCAGTTGAACATTCCAACTTAAAAAATGATCATCTAGACACCTCCAATATTTATGTTCCACGTCATCACCAGGTATCCATGAGACACAGTTGGGACGAGTTGGAGTGTTTGGTTGCCAGTTGAAACCAAGTTGAGGTGTTTAGATGTACACTCTCAAAGTTGGAGTGCTTTCATGCCATCCGAGGCCAAGTTTGAGTGCCTGTTTATGTATTATGAACATGCATGAATGCTTTCTCATAAGACTATCGTAACCGAAAAAAGTGTTATGTCAACCCTACATTACGAATCTTCTCTTACGAAATTCCTAGTTAGTTGACTGTCAAAAAGCCACTGTGACTGAGTTTTTGTTTTTGATCAAAACAGGTATATAGCGAACTTGAAACAGATGACTCAAATCTTGTACAAACTGCATGGGCATTGATGGGATTGATTCACTCTGGCCAGGTTAATCCCTTGTTATAGCTAGAAGTAAAAGGCTAAATTTATTCACCATCATAGTAAAAAATTTCTTGTTCAAGATTGATCTACCAACTTTCTCATTTGGACAGGTTGATAGAGATCCGAGGCCCCTCCACCGCGCAGCAAAGCTGTTGATTAATTCTCAGATGGAAGATGGTGACTTCCCACAGCAGGTAATCACTCTGCAAGTTACAAGCTAAACAAAGGGGAAAAAAATCTTCGACTGTTAATAGATCAAACTATTAAGTGTTAGAATGAAATGGACGGGATTTAAACAAACCGGGTAGAAGATTCATATAGTCGACACAAACTAGCTTTAGATTGAATCACATTTGATTGATATTGATTGTTAAAGAAAAAAATCTCTCTTTCAAACAACCAATACTATATGTAAACGAAATAGACATTACTCCGCTCATCCCATTTTATGTGTCCCACTTTAAAGACTCGGCATGAAGTTTAAGAAAGAAAGAAATACTTTTAAAACTTGTTGCATGTCTTAAAACATGCCACAAATATTTGTGTTGCTTTATATCATCTCATTAACATCAAATTGAGAAGTTTAAGCCAAATTGTTTCTAAATATAGAAATGTATCATTCTTTTTGGGACAGACTCAAAAGAAAAATACATCACATAAATTGGGAAGAAGGGAATATTAAGTCTGTCTTATCCTAATTCAGTATGATATATGAGTTAGGCACACGTAGAAAACTTTGTTATAGAAAAAAGATGTGGTATATAAGTGGAAAAAGATATGGGGTCCTTTATATATTGAATTACGAACCATGTACCACTAGCTCTCGAAAATTTCTCAGTTATTAAAAAAATTAGTCTTATTGTCAAAAGATTTCTATTATCTGACTTGTGTTTTATATATTTGTGTGTGCAGGAAATTACTGGGGTTTTCATGAAGAACTGCATGTTGCATTATGCAGCATACAGAAATATATATCCATTATGGGGTTTGGCTGAATACCGCAAAAATGTCCTATTACCATTAGAAAATAATTAAATATATGTAATTTTTCTAATATATTTAATTTTTTGTGTGTTAATGTGAGTGATGTAACTGTTAGTAAACTGTATTGAAAAACAAATAATGAAACAGCAAGAATAAATTCTGAAATAAAAGACAGAACTATAACAGAAAATAAGAACAGTGTTTGGAAAATTTTTGTAAGAACAAAATCGAGCCCACTGAATACACAGTGTGTCCTTAAGGAAATTATTCCCCTCAAAGTACCCGAGGTTTTGGAATCTTTCCTCCCAGGATAGAACGATTTACTCACCAAAATAGAGTTACTGCAAATTCTGGTGACTGCGAACCACTCGAAGGCTGTATATCACACGATTTTAGGAAGTGCAGAAAGAAGAAGAAGATATTATTTCAGAAATTTCGTATGGAACATTCTGAGGATTAACTGGACCCTTTTAGCAACATGAAGGAGTGCTTCTACTTTTAAGTAGGAGACTTTTCCTTTCCACCACCTATGTGAGACCAAAACTTATTTAATAAAGCAAGAGAGAACATATCATTTTTTCCTCTACTTCTTTTCCCCTTAATTTCCCATTCAAACTATCAATTAAACCCAACAGTAACTAAGTCAAAAATCACAGTCTTAATTTATTGCTATTTTATTTTGTATACATAGTATGTGAATAAATAAAATTACATATATTTTTTAAAAAAAAACAAAAAACTTTCTCTTGTTTCATTTCCTTCAAATTTTATCATCAAAGGATATGGTGGAATGGTAAAGGTTTCACTCGGAGAAATTCAAGATTTATAGTCTTGCATATCAATCGACTTTGTAAAATTCTTGAATTAATTCTATCACTAATACCTAGGAGATACGTGAAGAGGGCTATTAATGGTGGGAAGTCCCACATTGTGGGGTTATAACTCTTACTAACAAAAAATAACTTCACATCCATGATTCGATCCGACCCGATCCTTTGATTCAGGATGAAGAGTATTACACTATCAAAACTTTACTTGTTTTCTGCATATTTTACAACAACTTTCTTGCAATTTTTACTATTAAATATAAGCTTATATTATTTTTATCTGTTTTTATGTCATTCATCACTTTTAAAATTGATAACAAAATGTCACGCCCCGGGAGGGTACCCTAGGCGTGGCCGGCACTCGAAGGTCATTTCTGGCCTCTGAGCGAACCACCTGATCCAGTCACACATTCATTCAATCATATTCTCTTAGCGGAAAACTCAAATAATGAAATATTGTTCATATATATATGGGGGCCGAGGGCCAAGCATTTTCGACCCAAAAAAACAATATAATAAGACTCCTTAAAATAACAGTTCAACCTCCCCACACTCCAGTCTATGAAGCCTCTATCAAAGTCTAAGAGGTGCCAATGACAAGTCCATGGCTACCAATAATCAAAATAAAGGAAACGACAACAAAAACTATACAAGAAAGCTCAACATCCTCCGGAAACTAGGAGGACTCACCAACTAGCTGGGAGTGTATGTGGATCTTCAACGGAGCGCTGATTGATGATCTCTAGTACCTGTCTCTGCATCATGAAACGATGCAGGCCAAATGGCGTCAGTACATGGAATGTACGAGTATGTAAAATGGCCGAATGCAACGAACTTTAAGGAAGAATCAATCAACTCGGAATCTCAACTCAAAGGGGATAACAACTCAATCAAATGTTCTAAGTCTAAACAGGGATATGATTTAGACGGGACCAATCACATACAATTCAACTCATCCTGACTTAGAGTACTATCAAGACCTATTTGGGAGTTTCTCTTACCCGACAACCATCACATATGAGCCAGTGAAAGTACAACAAACCGACGTTGTTGCCGCGTCCGTTCATACTTTGCCAGGGTATGAACGAATCAACCAATCATGAATCCAATCCAACCAAGTCCTATAATGTCAGGACAAACATCTCGGGGAAACATCCGACTTTAACGGTTCAATCCCCCCTACGTTTGGCGACGTAGTTATTGGGTTCGAGTAGGGACTATACTCTTGCCCAATTCGGTGCTCGATACTCCTCCCAAGACTCAATGCTCATAAAACTCCATCCAATCAACTCAATCAAATCATATTGACAAGTCTCATTTCAACCTTGTCAACTCATCAATTCTATCATGATCAAATCTCTCTCAATCATACTATCCGATCAATCTCAATCATATCTTTCAAAGAAATTTAAATGCACGTTTATAGCAACACATGGACATAACCAATCATTTCCTCCGTCCATTGAGAAATCTTTGAGACTCATCACAACTTCAAGACTTTAAATCGACATTTTATAATAGGCAACATTCTTAAGAAGATAGCATCTTTTATCATAATCTACATAATTAAGAAGATCAATAAAAATATATTTAACAACTCGTCTTGATCAACTCATTCTCACATAAAGGCCCATTTTAAGGACTTTTTAGCTCAACAACATCAACACATATAGAGTCAAATAAATAGGGGACAAAGCTCATACAAACATAACCATACCAAGAAAACTCCATTTTTTTCATGAACATCTAACCTCAAAGCAAGAGTAGGGCACATGGGTGGGCTCAACCCATGTTTTGGATAGCCTTACATACCTTAGTGAAAACTTGAAGAAAGCCTTGTGGTTGGGTCTTCAATGGAGAACTCAAACCTTGAAGCTCTTGGAACTCTTCTTGTTGGAGGAGGATTTGGAGAGGAAGCAGAAGAGAGAGAGGAAACTCCTAGGGCTTTTTAGAGAGAGAGTGGGGGCTGAAAATATGTCCCCAAATTGGACAAGGATGATACATATATAATTTGGGGGAATTCCCAAATTACCCCTCCTTAAAAGTTCTGAAAAATAGGCAAAAATGCATGTGACACCCCGGAAAATTTTTTGCAAATAATCAAACATTTCTTCACGTGTGGGTAGACTCGGGCTGGAGGACTTGTAATTCTACATGTGAGTTAGGATTAATTCCTAAGTATTTGAAGTGTGTTAGATGTGTTAAGGGGTCATAAGGGATCTCTAACACCAAGTCGAGTCCAAAGAACTCCAATCGATTAAGTTTTCGGACGAGTTAGTATAAGGGTCAACTTCAAACGACCATATCTCCTAGGATATAAAGAACTGGGTGGACCACAACCTACCAAATTAAAGGTCGTCGAGTCTTCTTTCCAACGCCATCAAGAACGTAAATTTTGGAGTTCGGAGTCAAAAGATATGACGATCCTAAGATGAACTAGCACGACAGGAATTTCATTTTTTGGCCTGAGTTGCAACTGCTGGGGAAATGGGCTTGGCGCTGTAAGGGCGCGATGCGCCACTATCGCGCCAGAAACATGCCTCAGTAGTTTTGTCCCTGGCTGACACGCCACTAAAAGTTGTGCAAGTTTTAGGCGTGATTGGCCTTGGCGCTGTAAGGGCGCGACGCGCCACTATCGCGCCAAAGGCGTTTTAGCCTATTTTCAGAACTTTTGAGGAGGGGCAATTTGGGAACTTACCCAAATTATATATATGTAACCCTTGGTCTTTTGGGAACCCATTTTGGCAGCCCCCACTCTCTCTCTAAAAAGCCCTAGGAGCTTCTCTCTCTCTCTCTTCTTCATCTTCTCCATTTCCAACAAAAAGAGTCCAAGAGCTTCAAGATTTGAGTCCCCCATTGAAGACCCAACATCAAGATTTCTTCAAAGTCTTCAAACAAGGTATGTAAGGCTATCCAAAACATGGGCTAAGTTCACCCATGTGCCCTATTCTTGCTTGAGGTTAGATATTCATGAAAAATAGAGTTCTTGGTATGGTGTATGTCTATATGAACTTTGTCTCCTATTTATATAATGCTATATGTGTTGATGTTGTTGAGCCAAGAAGTCCTTAAATTCCTTCATGATTAGTATGAATTGATGGAGATGAATTGTTGTTATGTTTTGTTGACCTCTTTAGCCATGTGAATATGTTGTTTAAGTCAATTTCCTTAAATGCGCTATTCTATTTGAATGGTTGAGTTGAAGTCATAGAGTTGTGTTAAATCTTGAGGAGATGTCATAAATGTTCATGTAGAGGAGGCTTGATTGAGTTGATATGAGGAAGGAATTGACAAGTGGACAAAGTCCTAAATGAGACTTGTCATTGTGCCTCAATTGAATTGCAAATGAGAACCGAGTTGATGAGGTGGTATTGTACCACATGAAACTAGCCGTGAGGGCTTGTTTGAGATGATTTGAGGAGTCTTATGAGCATAGAGTCATGGGAGGAGTATCGAGCACCGAAGCGGGTGAGAGTATAGTCCATACTTGAACCCCAGAAACTACGCCGCCAATGTAGGTAGGGATGGAACCGTTAAAGTTGGATGTTTTCCGAGGGATTGGAACCGTTAAAGTTGGATGCTTCCCGTGGGATCGAACCGTTAAAGTCGGATGTTTCCCATTTATATTATCCTGAAATGATAGGGATTGACTAATCGATGGTACTCATGATTAGAGAGGCGTTCATACCCTGGCACGGTATGGACGGACGTGGCAACAATGTCGGATTGTTGTACTATCACCGGCTCATAGGTGATGGTTGTCGGTTAAGAGAAACTCCCATTTAGGCCTTGTTAGTGCTCCGAGTCAGTTGAGTTAAGTGGCTTATGAGTTAGTCCTGTCTAAACTATTCTTGTTGGACTTAGGACACTTGAGTGAGTTGTTACATACTTATTGAGTTGAGTCCTTTGAGTTGAATTGTAAAGCGTTGCATAATTTAATTTGCATATTTACTGAGTTGAGTCATTTGAGCTGATTGTTGAGTTGAATGCTGAGTAGATTGTATATGGTCGAATTGGAATAGATGAATTGTGATTGGATTGAATAGAATGGTATGTGACTAGATTGGATTTGATTATGGAGTTGATTGTTGAGTTGAGTGTATATAATCGGAGTGTACATGATTGAAAGGGATCGAATTGTAAATGATTTGATTGAACTGTATTGTGTATGATTGGATTGGACTGTATGGTATATGATTGGTCTTTGTCTAAAAATGTATTATTACTTTAGACTTATGACGCCTTGTTGAGTCTCTCTCATCTTTCTGAATTGAGATATGTGGACCGATGTTATTCTTTCTTGAGGTATGTTTCATTCTGCCATTTTACATACCAGTACATTCCACGTACTGACGTCCATTTGGACCTGCATCGTTTCATGATGCAGAGACAGGTTTAAGAGATCGTCAATAGGAGTATCATTGGGGATCTATTCGCACTCAGCGTATTGGTGAGTCCTCCTCTACATTCGGAGGACACCGTCTGTGTATTCTTGCATCGAATTAGCCCTTTTCATTTTGATTTGAGGTAACCATAAACATGTCGTTGGCACCAATTAGATAGTAGTGATAGAGGTTTCATAGACTAGATAGTGATGAGTCGATTGAGTATTTCTATCCTTGAGTATTTCTTGTCAAGCTATTTTTAAATGACAAATATTTTAGTTGATCTGTCGGCCCATGGCCTTTATTCTTTGAGTTGGATGGGTTATTTGAGTTGCCCGCTAAATTACTCTTTATTTTTAAACTTTCCGCTGAATGAATGAATAAACGGATGTGTGATCAGACTATGTGGTTCGCTTGGGAGCCAGAAATGGTTTCTGAGTGCCGATTACGTCTAGGGTACCCTCCCGAGGCGTGACAATGCACCTGGCGCGATAGGGGCGCATCACGCTATTGCAGCGCCAGGCTGATTACGTCTAAAACCTGCACACCTTGTAGTGGCGCGCCGCGCCAAGGACCAAACTACTGAGGCACATTCTTGGCGCGATAGTGGCGCGTCGCGCCCTTACAGTGCCAAGGCTAATATTTTCTAGGTTCTGGAAATTGGCTTGAAAAACTCTGCACACCTTTTAGTGGCGCGCCGCGCCAGAGCCCAAACTACTGAGGCATGTTTCTGGCGCGATAGTGGCGCGTCGTGCCACTGCGGCGCCAAGCCCAATTTTCCAGCAATTACAACCCAGGCCTGAAAATCCCTGATGTGCTAGTTCACCTTAGGACTGCCATATCTTTTGACTCCGAACTCCAAAAATTACATTCTTGGTAGCGTTGGAAAGAAGACTCGACGACCTTTAATTTGATGGGTCGTGGGCCACCCAGATTGTCGTCTTTCAAAAGATAGGGTCATTAGAAGTCGACCCCATACACGAACTCATCCTAACTTAGCCACGACGAACCTTTTTGGGACTTAGCTCGGTCCTAGGGATCCTCTATGACCCCACATCACCTCTAATACTCTTTAATTTCTCAAGGACTCATCTTAACTCAAGCACATACTTCAAAATAAATACGATTGACCCCACACGTGTACAAGGAAGGTCCGAATCTTAAGGGAAAAATTTTGAGGGGTGTTACATTATCTCCCCCTTGGGATCATTCGTCCTCGAATGATGAGTGATCAAGAATGGACTCGGGGTACAAATCACAATCAAAATTCAGTCATTCAACCAATCAAATTCTCAAAATGTACAAACAAATTCAAGCCAAGGAAATGGACATTACCTTCAACATTCTCCTCGGTAGGCACGAATAGATGTGGATATTTAGATTGCTTCCTCCGCTTCCCATGTGGCTTCCTCAACAATTTGGTTCCTCCACAGGACTTTGACTGAGGCGATCTCCTTGTTCCTCAGTTTGCAAATTTGGCGATCAAGAATTTGGACCAGAACCTCTTCATAGGATAAGCTATCCTTAACTCCAACACTATCAATAGGGACTACCAACGAAGGATCACCCAAGCACTTTTTCAACATCGAAACGTGGAACACCGGATGAATAGATTATAGCTCTGAGGGTAACTCCAATCCATAGGCAACACTCCCTATCCGCCTCAAAATCTGGTAAGGACCAATGTACCGAGGACTGAGCTTTTCTTTCCTTCTGAACCTCATGACACCCTTCATGGGTGACACTTTCAAATACACCCAATCACCCACCTCAAACTCTAAGTCTCTCCTTCTCACGTCGGTGTAAGATTTTTGGCGGTTTTGGGCTGTCTTTAGCCTATCTTGAATAATTCTCACTTTCTCCATGGCTTTGTGAACAAGGTCAGGCCTAATCAACTCAGCTTTACCAACTTCAAACCACCCAATGGGAGATCTACACCTCCTCCCATACAAAGCTTCATAAAGAGCCATTTGAATGGTTGCATGATAGCTATTGTTATATGCAAACTCTATGAGAGGCAAGTGGTCATCCCAATTTCCCTTGAAGTCAAGCACGCATGCCCTCAACATATATTCCAATGTATGGATGGTGCACTCGTCCTGGCCATCTGTTTGGGGATGGAAGGCCGTACTCAAGTTCACCTTCGAACCCAGTCCCCTCTGAAAGGATCTCTAGAATTGGGAAGTGAATTGAGCTCCTCTGTCTGAGATGATAGATAAGGGAACCCCATGCAATCTGACGATCTCTTGAATGTACAACTTTGCATAATCCTCTGCGGTGTCAGTAGTCCTAACCACTAAGAAGTGAGCGGATTTCGTCATCCTATCCACAATCACCCAAATCGAATCATGCTACTTTCGAGACTTCGATAGACCTGTAATAAAGTCCATGTTGATCATTTCCCACTTCCACTCTGGAATTTCTATATTTTGAGCTAAACCACATGGCCTTTGATGCTCAACCTTCACCTGTTGACAATTCGAGCACTCGGAAACGAATTCCGCAATATCTTTCTTCATCCCACTCCACCAATAGATTTCCCTCAAGTCATGGTACATTTTCGTAGAGCCCGGATGGATAGAGTATCTGGAACTATGAGCTTCAGCCATAATCCTTCCTCGAACACCATCGACATCTGGCACAGACAATCTGTTTTGGTATCTCAATACACCATCTCCCCCTTTGGTGAAAACCATCACCCCCTGTTTGTGGACAACTTCCTTCAATCGAAGGAGGACGGGGTCCTGATCTTGTTTCTCCTTTACCTCCACCACAAGTGAGGATGTAGACCCATCTTGAACAGTAACTCCGCCTTCATTGTTCTCTTCCAGATGAACTCCCAATCGGGATAATTTGTGTACCTCCTTCGCCAATTCTCTCTTTCCTTTCTCCATGTGGGCAGTGCTACCCATAGACAACCTGCTAAGAGCATCAACAACAACATTAGCTTTACCTGGGTGGTAGATGATGCTCATATCGTAGTTCTTGAGTAGCTCAAGCCATCTCCTTTACCTCAGGTTGAGTTTCTTCTGGCTAAAAATATATTACAAGCTCTGGTGATCAGTGAATACGTCAACATGCACTCCATACAAGTAGTGGCGCCAGATTTTAAGCGCGAATACCACAGCTGCCAGCTCAAGGTCATGAGTTGGGTAATTCCTCTCATGAACCTTAAGCTGTCTCGAAGCATAGGCTATCACCTTTCCCCTCTGCATCAGTACACAGCCCAACCCTATTCTAGATGTATCACAATAGATCACAAAGCCCTCTGTTCCATCGGGCAGAGTCAGGACAGGAGCAGTGATTAGCTTGGTCTTCAATTTCTGGAAACTCTCCTCACAAGCATCGGACCATTGAAACTTAGCCTTCTTTTGGGTCAGCTTAGTCAATGGTGATGATATGGATAAGAATCCCTCTACAAACCTTCGATAATAGCCAGCCAAACCCAGGAAGCTCCTTATCTTTGTCGGGGATGTGGGTCTGGGCCAATTCTTCACAACTTCAATCTTCTGAGCATCAACCTGAATACCATCTCCAGATACAATGTGACCTAGAAAGGCCACCGATGCAAGCCAAAATTCATATTTGGAGAACTTTGCATATAATACCTGCTCTCTCAAAGTTCGTAAGACGATTCTAAGATGATGGGCGTGCTCCTCTTCATTCTTGGAGTAGACCAGAATATCATCTATGAATACAATCACAAACATATCAAGATATGGTTTAAACACTCTGTTCATGAGATCCATAAAAGTTGCGGGGGCATTAGTCAACCCGAAGGACATGACCAAAAATTCGAAGTGGTCATAACGAGTCCGAAAAGCGGTCTTCGGAATATCACACTCCCTCACCTTCAACTGATGGTAGCCGGATCTCAAGTCTATCTTTGAGAAACAAGTGGCATCCTGAAGTTGATCGAATAAGTCATCTATTCTGGGGAGAGGGTATTTGTTCTTTACGGTGACCTTATTCAGCTGCCTGTAGTTGATACATATTCTAAGGGACCCATCCTTCTTCCGCACAAATAGGACCGGAGCACCCCATGGTGAGACACTCGGCCTAATGAATCCCTTATCTAACAAGTCTTTCAACTGCTCCTTTAACTCCTTCAACTCAGTCGAAGACATTCTATAGGGAGGGATTGAGATAAGTTGGATATCAGGAAGAATATCAATCCCGAAGTCGATCTCCCTATCAAGAGAGACTCCAGACAGATCTTTAGGAAAGACATCCAGAAACTCATTGACGATCGGAACCGACTCCAGGGATGGAGACTCAATATCGTCATCTTTCACTCAGACAAGGTGATAAATGCACCCTTTTGAGATTAGTTTCCTGGCCCTAAGGTAAGAAATAAACTTACCCTTAGGCATAACAAGACTACCCCTCCACTCTATGACAGCTTCGTTCGGGAATTTGAACTTGACAACCTGAGTTCTACAATCAATAGAGGCATAGCAGACATAAAGCCAGTCCATGCCAAGGATCACATCAAAATCAACCATGTCCAACTCAACTAAGTCGGCCAAGGTATCTCTGTGATGAATTGACACACAGTGCAATCTCTATAGACTCTCTCAGCTAAGACAGAATCACCAATAGGAGTAGCTACACTGAAAGGCTCAAGAAGACATTCGGGAATTTTATTGAATTTACTAGCCACGTAAGGAGTCACAAAAGATAAGGTAGCACTTGGATCCATCAAAATATAGCAATCAAGAGAAGAGACTCGAATCATACCCGTCACGACGTTTGGAGAGTTCTCCTGATCTTGGCGACTACCCATGGCATATAGGCGGTTTGTACCTCCACTTGTACCTGAAGTAGTGCCCCTCTGATTACCCCTATATGGTGGTGCGGCGGTAGAGAACTGGGCTCTGTTCCCCCATGCTGGACACTCCTTCTGAAAATGGTCTATTTGGCCGCATTTATAACAACCCATCCTTCTCGCTCTGCACTCTCCCAAGTGAAGCTTACCACACTTGACACATGGTGGCTTCCCTTGTGAACTTTGACCCACGCTAGTTTGGGATTGAGAACCCTGGGGTCTGAGATTCTGGCGACCTTGTCCCTGCCGATCATACTTGTTCTGCGGCATAGGTGCGCTGACGGTAGATGAGGCATAATTGGGAGACCTCTTCTGGAAGAAGGACCTGTTGCCCTTGTTTTGCCTCTGCTCATTCTCATGCCCAGCTGATCTTGCCTTTTTTGCTCAGATGCTCCTCTCTGTCTTTCCTCTTCTCATCCTCTATCTGTTGAGCATACACCATCAATCTGGAAATATCTATGTCCGAGATCAACAATGCTGCTTTGCACTCCTTCTTTACATGCCTCCCTAATCCGGAGTCGAACTTCCTCATCTTTGACCTCATATTTGGGATCATTTCTGGAGCATACCTGGATAACTGGATGAACTTCAGGCTGTACTCCTTAACAGTCATACCTTCTTGTTTTAGATTTACAAATTCCTCCACTTTCGCTTCCCTCAATTCTCGAGGAAAGAAGTGGTCAAGGAAGGCTCCCTCAAATTCATCCCATCTAGCAGGTTCAGCATCCTCACCCCTACCTTTTTCCCATTGGTTATACCAAATGTTCGCCACATCTTTGAGTTGATAGGACACCAACTCGACCCCCTCAATCTCCGTAGCATGCATAGCTTTCAGAATTTTCCATATCTCATTAATAAGGTTTTGGGGATCTTCAAAAACCTTAGAACCCGTGAATGCAGGCGGATTCATCCTCAGAAAGTCTCTAATTGTGGTGGCAGCAGATGGCTCTTGGGAACTAGAGCTAAGAGTCGGCGAACTCTGGTTACCATTTTGGGCAGCCATTAATTGCGTGAGCATTGCAATCGCTCCTCTAAATTCTACCTCTGACGTGGGTGCAGGCAGAGTAGCAGGCACTTGGGTTGCCTCCGCATACCTCGCAGGTCGACATCTAGACCTTACTGGGCGTACCTCTAATTGGGGCATCTCGGCGTTGTCAACGTTTCTCTAGCCAGTCGTACGTTTAGGAGGCATTATCTGTAACGTACAAATGCACGAATTAGAAATGAGTTTTATAGAGTTTTAACTCTATCGCATGAAGTCAGAGTATGAAAGAAGTGAAATAATTCCTAATGTCCTATAGCCTCCTACTTATAAGTGTGGTGCACAACACACCCATAAGCAAGACTCTACTAGACACGGCTTCATAGACTCCCTAGGACACTTGAACTCTGGGCTCTGATACCATGTTTGTCACGCCCCGGGAGGGTACCCTAGGCGTGGCCGGCACTCGAAGGCCATTTCTGGCCGCCGAGCGAATCACCTGGTCTAGTCACACATTCATTCAATCATATTCTCTTAGCGGAAAACTCAAATAATGAAATATTGTTCATATATATATGGGGGCCGAGGGCCAAGCATTTTCGACCCAACAAAACAATATAATAAGACTCCTTAAAATAACAGTTCAACCTCCCCACACTCCAGTCTATGAAGCCTCTATCAAAGTCTAAGAGGTGCCAATGACAAGTCCATGGCTACCAATAATCAAAATAAAGGAAACGACAACAAAAACTATACAAGAAAGCTCAACATCCTCCGGAAACTAGGAGGACTCACCAACTAGCTGGGAGTGTATGTGGATCTTCAACGGAGCGCTGGTTGATGATCTCTAGTACCTGTCTCTGCATCATGAAACGATGCAGGCCAAATGGCGTCAGTACATGGAATGTACGAGTATGTAAAATGGCCGAATGCAACGAACTTTAAGGAAGAATCAATCAACTCGGAATCTCAACTCAAAGGGGATAAAAACTCAATCAAATGTTCTAAGTCTAAACAGGGATATGATTTAGACGGGACCAATCACATACAATTCAACTCATCCTGACTTAGAGTACTATCAAGACCTATTTGAGAGTTTATCTTACCCGACAACCATCACATATGAGCCAGTGAAAGTACAACAAACCGACGTTGTTGCCGCGTCCGTTCATACTTTGCCAGGGTATGAACGAATCAACCAATCATGGATCCAATCCAACCAAGTCTTATAATGTCAGGACAAATATCTCGGGGAAACATCTGACTTTAACGGTTCAATCACCCCTACGTTTGGCGACGTAGTTATTGGGTTCGAGTAGGGACTATACTCTTGCCCAATTCGGTGCTCGATACTCCTCCCAAGACTCAATGCTCATAAAACTCCATCCAATCAACTCAATCAAATCATATTGACAAGTCTCATTTCAACCTTGCAACTCATCAACTCTATCATGATCAAATCTCTCTCAATCATACTATCCGATCAATCTCAATCATATCTTTCAAAGAAATATAAATGCACGTTTATAACAACACATGGACATAACCAATCATTTCCTCCGTCCATTGAGAAATCTTTGAGACTCATCACAACTTCAAGACTTTAAATCGACATTTTATAATAGGCAACATTCTTAAGAAGATAGCATCTTTTATCATAATCTACATAATTAAGAAGATCAATAAAAATATATTTAACAACTCGTCTTGATCAACTCATTCTCACATAAAGGCCCATTTTAAGGACTTTTTAGCTCAACAACATCAACACATATAGAGTCAAATAAATAGGGGACAAAGCTCATACAAACATAACCATACCAAGAAAACTCCATTTTTTTCATGAACATCTAACCTCAAAGCAAGAGTAGGGCACATGGGTGGACTCAACCCATGTTTTGGATAGCCTTACATACCTTAGTGAAGACTTGAAGAAAACCTTGTGGTTGGGTCTTCAATGGAGAACTCAAACCTTAAAGCTCTTGGAACTCTTCTTGTTGGAGGAGGATTTGGAGAGGAAGAAGAAGAGAGAGAGAGAGGAAACTCCTAGGGCTTTTTAGAGAGAGAGTGGGGGCTGAAAATATGTCCCCAAATTGGATAAGGATGATACATATATAATCTGGGGGAATTCCCAAATTACCCCTCCTTAAAAGTTCTGAAAAATAGTCAAAAATGCACCTGGCGCGATGAGCGCATCGCGCCATTGCAGCGCCAGGCTGATTACGCCTAAAACCTGCACACCTTGTAGTGGCGCGCCGCGCCAAGGATCAAACTACTGAGGCACATTCTTGGCGCGATAGTGGCGCGTCGCGCCCTTACAGCGCCAAGGCTAATATTTTCTGGGTTCTGGAAATTGGCTTGAAAAACCCTGCACACCTTTTAGTGGCGCGCCGCGCCAGAGCCCAAACTACTGAGGCATGTTTCTGGCAAGATAATGGCGCGTCGCGCCACTGCGGCGCCAAGCCTAGTTTTCCAGCAATTGCAACCCAGGCCTGAAAATCCCTGATGTGCTAGTTCACCTTAGGACCGCCATATATTTTGACTCCGAACTTCAAAAATTACATTCTTGGTAGAGTTGGAAAGAAGACTCGACGACCTTTAATTTGATGGGTCGTGGGCCACCCAGATTGTCGTCTTTCAAAAGATAGGGTCATTAGAAGTCGACCCCATACACGAACTCATCCTAACTTAGCCACGACGAACCTTTTTGGGGACTTAGCTCGGTCCTAGGGGTCCTCTATGACCCCACATCACCTCCAACACTCTTTAATTTCTCAAGGACTCATGTTAACTCAAGCACATACTTCAAAATAAATACGATTGACCCCACACGTGTACAAGGAAGGTCCGAATCTTAAGGGAAAAATTTTGAGGGGTGTTACAAAAAATTCCCTATTTTAAGTTTATCTACCAAATCTCTCCATATCACTCCATATTTACAGTAAACTAAGCATATAACATAACATATTTTACCATTTAATTTAATTAATAGAGAAATTTTTACCTTTTATACCCTGAAACATTGTTAAATTCCGATTTTATCCTTATGATATTTGGCTAAGCATAGTTAACCTTCAATTGATTATGATCCTTCTACCGTGAATCTTTACAAACTTAACGAGTATTAACTATTAAATCATCTATTTACCAATATATTACATTATTATCGCCAAGTATATATAAAGTGGCGTGTAAAAGGAACTCCCAGATATATTTGGACTGCTACGAATCAAATCACCAAAAGGTGAGCTAATGTGAAAGCATGCCAAGCTCCGTAAAAACACAACGGGGCTCCTATTACAAACAAACTCTACCTCGAGAAAACAAGAATTTATAATTGTTAGAAAAGAATAGTACACATACTTTCACAATAGTCTTGTCCACAATCAAATTAATGTTCGACAACAGAAAATCAATTTTGAGAACATGCTTTATTGAGATTTCAAAAATAGTAATGTAAACATAACATATTTCCTATGTAAAGGGATCAAAAGACGTATATTTCAATTAATTAAGTAAAAACACAATAAGTAATAAAATACGATTAAATTATTTGATTTGACGAAATTATATATGTACTTTTTCTTTTTTTGGTTTTCCATGGATGTTAGGTGGGCGCTTTGGGGCCAACTTATCCGAATTTGCATCTGGAAGTCCCACTCTAAAGTTAAAACACTTCCTACCAAAGGTCATTCTATAACCAGGACTCGAATCCAACACGTCTAATTAAGAATGAAGGAGTATTTACTACTCTACCCAACAATATATATGTACCTAGCTTAAATGGTTCCCTGGTTCTAGGATCAGTTAATATATCCATATAAAATCATTTTCTTCACTTCTTAATTCATTTTTGCACCTTTCATTGTCATTAATGGAGATTATCATCAATGGAGCAAAACAGTAATAATGAAAACCTTCCTCAGCTTCCGTTCGACATTATAATCAAAATCCTCAACAGATTGCCTGTTAGATCTCTCTTCCGGTTCCATTGCGTTTGCAAATCATGGCGTTCTCTGTTACAGTTATCCACACGCGAAATGTCCATTCATTTCAACAAAATTTGTAATAAAAAATATACATTAATGAGAAACGCTGATACCTGGTACCCTCACGATGTGATTTGGAAATTTAAAATTCCATTTGAATTGATATCCTTAGATTTCATGTTATTGAGCCCTGTTAAAGGAATACTCTGTATTTGTGGACCTTGTAGGTCCTATATTTCTTTTGTGTATTGAAACCCTTTAACTAAGGAATACAAAGCTTTGCCCAAGCCAATTGTTCATTTGCAATATCTTGTTGTTAATTTTGGCTTTGGATTTGTTCCTAAGAGCAATGATTTCAAAGTAGTGAGGGTACTTCAACATGAGTGGAAATCCAATTCACGGATTGAAATTTACTCTTTGAATCGCGATTCCTGGAGTAGGGTTAGTGATTCGTGCTCGTGTAATGAAATCACCGAAAAAGAGAGAGATGTTAGTGTCAATCGTTCTGTCAGGACTCGGGCTACCCTTGCTATTGATCTGGAGAAAGAAGTGATTATTGAGGCGAATTGTTGGTATGTATATATGACATTCCTTATTGATTTTAGCAATGCCAGAGCCAGAATTTTTTCAAAAAATAAATGAGTTAATGGTCAAAAGCACATCTAAATCATTTTTCGCGAGCTTCACACTCCAACTATCAGTTGTTCACTTTTAATGCATGAACTATCACCATCTATGTATTAAAACACACCTGGAAGTTGATTAAGTCAACCATCAGTTATTCCCTTTTTTCTCTAAACTACCACCTCTACTCAACTAGATGTGTTTTAATACATAAATGATGATAGTTCAGGGAAAACATAGATAATGATAGTTCAGGTAGGAAAAGAAAACATTTGATAGTTGAGTGTAAAAATGACAGTTCAGTATGTTTTTGACCATTATCTCAAAATAAAAGTGAACACATGAAAACGTCGAGTGACATTCAACATCTACTATACAGAATAACATGATTTGACCTTGTATATATGCAGTGTAATTTTCCGACAAACCTTGCTCTCTCTAGCTCCACCACTGAATTCCAGGATTTAGTTTATCAACTTGAAAAACGAGTTGATGATCGAAAAGGCTTCTTCTTTTTTATCTAACAGGAATCATTGTGAAACGATCAGTTGGAGCAATGAAATGGATGCTATGTCGTTAACATTGCCTGAATATGATCTGGTTCTACGCAACAAAGAATATGTCAAGAATGATTCGAGTTACCACGATGGATATTCTTCAAAAAGGTTCTCTTTTACTGGGAGCCTTGTTCCACCCAACTGACATCACGACGATCTTAGCCAATAGGCGGGAATCCTTTTGAATCTTGTTGGTATTTTGGATTTAAGTTACATATACTGACTGCGTTGAAAAAACTTTTACATTGTTGGTTCATAGAACTTAAGTTCTTTGCATTTTGCTTTTGTTCCCCAAATGTTGCTGGATCTGTGTTGTCAAAGGCTCATTAAACTCAGGGAGGGCGCTACGCCTAGCTTAAGCTGTGGTTCAGTTTAGGCAAGTCAAGGCGCGTGCCTCATTGCCTGTGAGTTCTATCTTGAATAAATAAATTCAATTAGCAAAAGAGATATTAAAGACACTATATTTTTTATTTTTTTTAAGGGAACAGACCCTACACGAGGCTCCCACCTCTCGTGCGCGGCCAGGGGTTGAGTCGCTCACCCCCAAGCTGTATTATACATAAAAACAGAAAAATACACGGAGGGGGACATAAACCTAACCTCCAATCCTATGGTGGTTCATAAGCCGACCATCCTACTAAGGGCAGCCAATTCATCCCCGATACAAGCACATGAAAAGAAAACCTAGAAACTATGCACCTAAAGGAAATGACTCCTCTCGATACAAAGAAACTAGGAAAGCATAAATAAGGGAGACTCTCCCTTTACATAAAATAAAGGAAAAATCTAAATAAAACTGGGGATGAATCCTCATAAATGCTATATTAAAGACACTATAAAGTTCTTTTTTCTGGCATTACATATACATTTTTATATTTTTCTTCATTGAGCCTTTTTTTTACTAAAGCTCATACTTTAATTGTGTTTTGCGCTTAAAGACCAAGTAGACTTGGAGCGCTTTCTAAAGCTTTCGCCTATGACAAACACTGTTCTGGAGCATAGTGAAAACATGGTATGTTAGGCCTTAAGTTCTTTGCTTTTTTTTTTTTTACTAAAGCTCATACTTTTAGTAGTGTTCACTACATAGAAATCACTATTTTTCCATTGAAATTTCCCACGGAAAAATGTTCGGTGGCTATTTTTACAGATATTTTGATTGAATCAGTGTGAAAAGAAAAAAATAGTAGTGTTCTCATATGGAAAAATTAGAAAGTGTTCGCATATGGAAAAATTAGAAAGCTTCACAATATTTCAGTGTTAATTATTTTCAGCATGTGTTTTTCCAGTGAGCTGGTTCAGAGAAAATGAGTGAACAGTCATGTTTTATATCACAAATTTTTTATTGATTCGCGGTGGGAAAAACCGTTGTTTCTACTTTCTAGTAGCGGTTTGTTCTGTTTTGAAGATGTGGCTAATGATTAGAAGAACAATAAAGAGTGATTCTATTGGAAATCTCTAACAAGTGATCAAGATACTTATATTTGTTGAAGCTTTTAGCACTTCTTGATGATTGTATAAATCTATATAACCGACATTTTCACTTTTATAAGTTACATCGTTCTTGTAGTTGAATAAAACTTGTTTGGGGCTGAGCCGTAGTTGTTGTTATCGTTATTCTTGTTCTAGTAGCTAGTGGTAGATTGCTTAAGCCTATTAATTAGCATGTATTCTCTGTTGTATTTATTTCTTGGGAAGTGTGTGTTTGTTAAGAACTTCATAAGGCTATTTAGAGGGAAATTTTTTTTGAGTCCCAAAACTTTGATGAACATGACGCTTCCTCGATGGTGATATAAAAACAAGGGCTACAGATCAATCTCAAACAAGTTGGGATCGGGTGTTGGAACTCTAAGGGTTCACAACACCTCGATGAAAGTTTATGTACCCTTCGTAAAGTATATCGATAAACTTGCACTTTAATGTATACCATTTGCTGTCAAATAAGTCCGTTGACACATGGTACAAATAATGTTATGTATGGAAAAAGATTGAGAAGATTAGGTTAGCCTCTAGAGAGTGTTCTCCTTCCCAAACCTGCATGAACGAGGGATGCTTCATGCACTGAGTGTCCCTTCTCTTCTTCTTTAGTTTTTTTTTAACTCTAGATGGAGGATTCAACACATTTGAGTGACATCTCTATATGAGAATGGAACAATATTACACAAATGATATATATCCAGATTATTTGTGTAACGATAGGGGTATATATGTGAACCATTTTTATAATGAAGAATTTATCAACTCTAGATCAGAAAGTTGGGTGTATATCAAATCCTTTTCCTTATAGAAAAACCTCTTGTTATTTGGAACCTTTTGAAAAATTTGACACTATTTCACTAATAATATTATGTCATAGGAGTAGTACTTTCAAGATTCATATTTATTTAACTATTCAAATATTATTCATATATTTTTATTATCTAACTTAATAAGTAGGGAAATTCGAACCAATAAATAATGATTTAGATTCTAATAATATTAATATTTGTATTATTACTTGATATTCGAGAAATAATATTTGGTTCTAAAAATAAGCTAATTATATAACATATATTTTCTATGTAAAGGGAATTAAAAAAATTATTTAATCTAAGATTAAATTAGATCAAAATTAGGAGGACCAACAAGATTAAATTATTTGATTTGATTAAAATATATAGAGTGACTAGGTAAAAAATAATAATCTCATATACTATCATTTTTTTCAAGTTTTATAATGAACTATTGAGTGTTCACGAAACCTCTTGAACTACACCCCGAAAGAATATGACATGCTATGTGAACATCACGCTCCCAAAAATCCTCCAAATAATTCCAAGTACATGTGAAATAAAGTTTATGAATAAATAGGTTGAAATTCTCATAAACTATCCCTATTTGCAAGTTCCATATCCAAACTATTGAGCGTTCATATAACCCTATAAATTCACTTTGTCAGGTGGATTCATTTTCTAAGAGTAATTTCTTGTAGTTCCCACGCGTCTCTCAACAAGTTATACCAAATATTTTCACATATTTAATCGAGTGTTTTTCCTTAATGTTAAAGGAGTTATAATGCCGAGTAACAAAAATACCCAATAATTATAGGTTTAGAGAATATTCAAAATAGGCATAATACATAAATATGACCCTTAACTTGATTTCAGCTGACAACTGTGACCTCTAACTTTACGAATGCACAAGTAGACACTTTAACTATCCAAAACTTGAACAAATAGACACATTCGTCCTACATGACATCCTATCTGACAATTTTCTATCCTACGTGGCGTCCTACGTGTATTGTGTCACATAGGACATGTGTGTCGACTTGTTTAATTTTATACAAGTTTAAGCGTCTACTTGTGCATCCCAAATTTGGAGGGCATAAAAGTGAAATGAGACAAAGTTAAAAGGCATATTTGTGGTCAGACCATTCCCCGAACTCTACGCATAGCGGGAGCTTTAGTGCACCGGGCTGCCCTTTTTAGCCTTCAAAAATACCCTTGAACTTGATGTAAACTATTAGTTTCGTCTCTAAAATATTGATAGCTTTAAAAGTACCCCTCTACTTGACTAACTAAACTTTAGATAAACCCAGATTTGCTACGTGACATTACAAGTGGTCTCAAACTCTTGTTGGAGCATGAAACTCTTAATAAAAATATGGTAGAAGTGTTGAAAACATCTTTAAACTTGACGAGAATTTAGTGGTGTATTTCACTTATGTTACAAGACCAAATGTGTATTTAAGTTCAATTAGTCAATTAAAGGAGTGTTTTTAAAGTTGTCAATAATTCGAAGATAAAACTAATAATTCACGATGAGTTTAGAATTTAAATGTGTTTCCAATACTTCTCTCATTTGAGTATTAAACTCCTAAAATGGTGATGGTTTAGGAGAGTTTTAAACCATTCGGGTTTCTAAGATCACTAAAAATTTGGCTATGGAAAATTATTTACTAAACTTTGTCATTCTTATTGTACTTGCTATTATCCTCTGGCGATCATCAACAAATGGTGAGAAAAACTAATATTCCGCCATTGATGAATGCTGTGAAAGACGAAAACACCACAATTACTCCTTCGTCGTCGTTGCATCAAAGGGAAAGAAACCTCATTTATCTTCCATTCGACATAATAATCAACATCCTCTCCAGATTGTCAATGAAATCTGATGGCTCCATCAGTGGAGCTTTGACATGGAGATAAAGTGATGAAAAGAATAAGGAAAGAAAAGAAAGGAGAAGAAAATGCAGACGAAGCAGAAGAGAAGAGAAGAGGAGAAGAGAGAAGGGAGAGTAAAGTTAGAGAGAGAAGGAAATATCAAAAAATGTAAAAATTGGATTGTACAGTGTATAGTTACATCTTTATATACTCACACTTGTATATTGTGATGTATTTGTGTATTTTGTACACTCATATACTAACTACTTCTAACCATTCATTAACAACCTTCTAACCATATCTAACAAATTATAACTAACTTCTAACTAATTCTAACAGTTTCTTAACCATGACAGCTTGCTAATTCTAGGCTATGGTTAACACTCCTCCTCAATCTCATGGTTTGAAGAGATTCAGCATTCCAAGATTGTTCAGCAGATGTTGATGCTGAGCCTTTCCTAAGCCTTTTGTGAGGATATCTGCCAACTGGTCCTTTGTGTGTATGAAACTGGTCTTCAGCATGCCTTGGCAGATTATTTCTCTTACAAAGTGGCAGTCTATGTCAATATGTTGGTCCTTTCATGGAAGATGGAATTTGCAGCAATTTGGATTGTAGCCTTGCTGTCATATATCATGTTAACAGGTGTCTCAATGTGAACTCCCAGCTCCTTAAACAAGCTTATCAACCAAGTGATCTCAGCTGCACAGTTGGCCATGCTTCTAAACTCAGCTTCTGCTGAGCTCCTGGACACTGTCTCTTATTTCTTTGATTTCCAAGAGATCAGTGCTCCGCCAAACTTCACCAGATATCCGGTGACTGACCTCCTTGTTTCAAGACAAGATCCCCAGTCTGAGTCACAGTAGGAAGTAAGTGCATTTGTATTTTCAGATGGCATTAATAATCCCAGACCTGGAGCTTTCTTGAGATATCTGATAACTCTAAGTGCTGATTCCATGTGTGACTCTTTAGGATTGTGCATGTACTGGCTCAGTACCTGGACTGGGAAGGCTATATCAGGTCTGGTCATGGTGAGGTACAAGAGTCTTCCCATAAGTCTTTGATATCTTTTAGGCTGCTGTAGTATCTGATCATCAGCACTGCTCTCAGGTGAAATGTGTTCATCATACTTCACTGATGTAAGCTTCTTGTTCTGCTCTAATGGTGTTCCTACAGGCTTAGCTCCTCCTAGGCCACATTCAGCAATCAGTTCAAGAGCATATTTCCTCTAAGAGATATGTATTCCTTGACTGGATCTAGCACACTCAATGCCTAGAAAGAACTTCAGCTCACCTAGGTCTTTCATTTTGAATTAACATTGTAGATCTCTTTTTGTGTCCTCTACTAAGCATGTGTTGCTCCCAGTGACCAACAGGTCATCCACATAAACCAGCACAACAACAATATCTTTTTTAACTTGCCTGGTGAACAAGGAGTAGTCATGGTGACTTTTGTTAAATCCCAACTTGAACAAGGACTCAGTCAACTTCAGGTTCCACTGCCTGGGGGCTTGTTTGAGTCCATACAGTGATTTATGGAGTTTGCAGACCTAGAAGGAGTAGTAATATAATCTTGCAGCCCGGAGGGAGGCATACTAGCTCTGGAGGATTTCTTGGAGGGGACAGGAGCAGGGGGAATGAGGGATATATCAGGGGAGAAAGAAGGTAGTGGAGGCTGGGGGTGATCAGGAGATACTGTAGGGGAGGGAGGGGAAGTGTAGGATTCTAGCAGTGTGAGGACTGGAAATATAGGATTAGGAGAGACTTGCACATCCTTGAAGGGAAAAAGATCCTCTTTGAACACTGCATGCCTGTTAACAAAGAAGGATTTTGAGTGCAGATCATATAGTAGGTACCTCTTTTGTGAAGATGAGTAGCCCATCAGAACAACAGGTATAGCTCTAGGAGAGAATTTTTTAGGTATATGGGGGCAGGTAGCATAACAAAGACAGCCAAAGACTTTAAGATGAATGATGGAGGGAGGATGTAGATGGAGTAGTTCAAATGGAGTCTTATACTGCAGCAATTTGGAGGGAATTATATTGAGGAGATAAACTGTAGTGGTGACACATTCACCCCAGAATTTCAAGGGAACAGATGATTGAAACCTGAGTGTCCTGGCCATCTCCGAGATAGTTCTATGCTTTCTCTCAGCAATACCATTTTGTTGAGGAGTATATACACAAGTACTCTGATGTAGGATTCCAAGGTTAGACAACATGGTTTGAAATATAGTATTGAAGAATTCACTTCCATTGTCAGTTCTCAGAGTCTTAACAGTTGTGGAGTGGAGGTTGTGAACCTGTGTAAAAAAGTTTCTTAACACCACAATGGCATCAGACTTAGAAGTGATAAGGAAAACCCAAGTAAACCTAGAGTAATCATCTACCACAGTCACAAAATACTTTTTGCCATCATGAGTAGGTACCTTATAGGGACCCCAAATATCACAATGAACCAACTCAAGTATAGCATTTAAAACATGAGAACTTACAGGAAAAATGAGTTTAGTTTGCTTAGCAAGTGGGCAAACTGTACAAGTAGAGTGATCAGTTTCTAGAATCTCAATACTGGAAGATTTCTTTATTATATCTACAGGTACATGGCCTAGTCTTAGATGCCATAGAGAAGCAGAAGCAGAAGCAGAGTTACAAGATGAGGTGACACTGCTCTTTGTATGGAGAGCAGAGACTACATTTGGAGACTGAGTTGCTGCACCATTGACTGCTGTCTTTAGACCACCTTCCTTTAGAATGTAGAGTCCTTGATCCTCTTTACCAATCCCCTTGACCTGACCACTGAAGAGATCCTGAAAAATACAGAAGTCAGGAAAGAAGGTTGCCATACAGTTGAGTTCTTTGGTGAGTTGTGATACAGATAGGAGATTGTATTTGAAGTTAGGCACAAACAGGACATTGTCAATACGATGATTATCAAAAATGTGAGTACTGTCAATATGTGAGATTGATACAACATTTCCAGTGGGTAAAAGTACTTGTCTCCTCTCAGATGGTGGTACTGTGTGGCAATTAGTTAGCAGATCAGCTTTAGGAGTCATATGATTGGTGGCTCCAGTGTCAACTATCCAGCTTTTATCTACATATACCAAAGCAAATAGAGCACTACCTGCACTAGCTGCTTTAGCTGAGAGATCTCCTCTATTTTCACTTCCTTTGGCCAGCATTTGCAGGATCTGATGGTACTGATCCTGTGTGAAGAATGTTGAAGGTGTAGGTGTGTCAAAAGTAGGTTGTGGGCTTGTAAACTGAGTGACCTCAACCTGATTAGCATATGAATTGGATTTGGAGTTTTCTCTCTTCTTCTTTGACTTCCATCCAACTGGATAACCTTTCACTTTGAAACATTGTTCCTTGGAGTACCCCCTGTAACCACACACCTCACATACAAGCAATGGCTTCTGGAATTTTGGTGGCTTATATTGGTTGTCGTAGTGTCCTCTTCATGAGTTACCATCACCCCTTGTTGATGGCCAAAGTTGTCACCTTGATTAGGACCACTTCCACCTTTCTCAGTGAATAAAGCAGTGCTTTCAACAATTCTAGAGGTAACATTCTCATAACCTGTACTTGCCAGATTTCTTTGGCTTTCATGATCTACTATCAAGGAGTATGCTTTGTTTAGGTTAAGAATTGGTTTCTGCATTAGTATCTGACCTCGAGCAGTTGAATACGACTCATTGAGTCCCATAAGGAACTCGAGCAGCCTCTGGTACTCAAAGTGCTCTTGGAACCTTTTTGATTCAGTACAGGAGCATCCTGGACATGGCATGATAGAGTCAAATTCATTCTACAACCCTCTTAGATGTGTGTAGTATTCAGTAACAGTCATAGTTCCTTGTGTAAAACTCTGAATTTCCTTGTGCATTTGGAATACATGTGCACCATTAATTTTGTCATATCTCTCTTTCAGATCACTCCATACCTTGTGTGCATCACCAGCATAACCAATACTACTCAGCAAACCAGGTATAACAGCATTCATTATCCAGGACAAAACTACAGCATTACACTTCTCCCAAATGTCAAACAGCTCAGGTGCAAACTGAGACTTAGGGAACCTTCCATTAACAAAGCCCAATTTACCTTTACCTAAGAGTCCAATTCGCATAGACCTACTCCACACAGCATAATTCTCAGAGCCTGTGAGCTGAAGAGAAATTAGAGAGTTACCTGGAGTGTCATTCTGATGGAGATACAGAGGGTGATTGTGGCCTATAATCGGAGCTTCAGCAGTTGCATGTGCTCCGTTCAGGTTTGCATCACCAGTTTCCATAGCTCCCGACGTAGCTTCAGCTGTATATATCTCTATTGACAGCTTGAGCCCTAGATCGCCGATTAACTTCTTCTATTGGAATCTAGGTCGCCGGTTGTGAACTTCTTCTTCGGCTCTGATACCATGATGGCTCCATCAGTGGAGCTTTGACATGGAGATAAAGTGATGAAAAAAAGAAGGAAAGAAAAGAAAGGATAAGAAGATGCAGATGAAGCAGAAGAGAAGAGAAGAGGAGAAGAGAGAAGGGAGAGTAAAGTTAGAGAGAGAAGGAAATATCAAAAAATGTAAAAATTGGATTGTACAGTGTATAGTTACATCTTTATATACTCACACTTTATAGTGTGATGTATTTGTGTATTTTGTACACTCATATACTAACTACTTCTAACCATTCATTAACAACCTTCTAACCATATATAACAAGTTATAACTAACTTCTAACTAATTCTAATAGCTTCTTAACCATGACAGCTTTCTAATTCTAGGCTATGGTTAACAAAATCCCTCTTCCATTTCCGTTCCATCTGTAAATCATGGCGTACTCTGTTCTGCACACGCGAAATCGCCATTCATTTCGATCAAGTTTTCGATAAGAAATACACACTGGTGAGGGATGATAACAATTGGCAGTCTCGAGATTGTGGGATTTATAGATTTAAAATTCCGATTGAATTGCAATCGATAGAATTCATGCTATTGGAGCCTGTTAATGGAATTCTCTGTATTTTGGGCCTATATTTTCTCATGTTACTTGGATTTACTTGTGGAGTCCTTTAACTAATGAATTCAAATCTCTGCCTAAGCCAATTGTTTCAATGGGATATGTTGTTGTTGGTTTCGGGTTTGGATTTGTTCTGGAAAGCAATGATTACAAAATAGTGAGGGTAATTCAACATGAGAGGAAATTCGATTGCGTGTTGAGATTTACTCGTTGAATCGAGGTTCTTGGAGCAGGGTTAGGGATGATCCGTGTTCGAGTAGTAGTGAAATCACGAAAATGAGAGATCTAGATTTCGCTATGGTGTTGTAACTGTTGATCTGGAGAATGAAGTGATTATTAAGGCAGAGCGTAGGTACATCTATCATAGGAAGCCCGAGGAGGATCCTAGGTACGTCTATCATACAAATCACGAGGCAGATTCAGGATTTAAATTTTACCGGTAAGATTCTTAGCATTGAATCGATTATATTTTTAAAATTATGGTTTTGTTCATGTAATATTCATTGCAATTTTAGTAAATTGTTACACATACAATTAGGTTTCACATAGAAAGTTTTGGGATCAATTGAACCCTGTACCTATAATGGTTCATCCTCCCACGTATGAATCCCCTTTGTCAGAAACTACACTCCATATACAGTTTAATGGTAAAATAACCCATCTAAACTATCACTTTTTTGCGAGTTTTATATCACAACTATTCATTGTTATATTAACGACCTAAACTATCACCTTTTCTCCAGTTTCTTACCTCAATTATCAATCCCCTTTGTAATAAAACACACCTCGATTTTGAGTGGCCTGCACACCTATGTTGTCGTTCAGGAACAAATATTTGGCCCACTCATTATCGAGTTGTGTTTTAATACAAAGGAAGTTATAGTTTTGGTAGGTAAAGAGAACAATTGATAGCTGAGATATGAAACTCGCAAAAAAGTGATAGTTTGGGTATGTTTTTGACTATTAATGCTTATTTTTTAATGTAAATATAGTAGATATTGGATCTCCTTTGCTTCTTTGTATGTTTACTTTGTTATGTTTTGAATCTCCTTAACGACTATTCCGGTTCGTCTGTTGTGTATATATGACATTCCATATGGCTTCTGGGATTCAGTTTATTGACTTGAAAAACGACTAAGTGACCGAAATGATTTTTACAGAAGGAAGCATTGTACAACAAGCAGTTGTAGCAATGACAGTGATGCTATATTGGCTATCATGACAATCTTGGCTAATAGGTTGGAATCCTTTTGAATCTTCTTGGTACTTTGGATTTAAGTTAAATGCACTGACTACGTGGAAAATTTTTACACTGTCGGTTCATACTACTTATATATTCTTTGAGTCATTGCGTTTTGCTTTTGTTACCAATTGTTTCTACTGCATAGTGAAATCGCGGCATATTATGCCTTGAAGAGCAAAATTTTTTGTTACTGAGTAAGAAGCTTTTAGTCGTGTTTGTTCCGTTTTGCAGATGTTGGCTAATGATCAAGAACTATAAAGAATTTTTTTTTTTTTGGGAAATGTCTAACAAGTGTGCCTGGAGCTTATCATTATAATTTCCTGATGTTTTCCATGTGCCAATAAGTATCATCAACTATTAAGTGTGAATTGAGGATTTTTAGACAATAACAGAGAAGCTAAAGCACTTCTTGATGATTGCATATTCTTTAGTTAGGTGAATGGAGATTCGAAATACAAATCTATGTAATTGACATTTTCACTTTGATAATTTACATTTAGTTCTTGTAGCTGATATCAGTTTGTTTGGGAGTAAGGCGAAGCTGTTGTTGTTCTTGTTTAAGCCTGATTTGCATCTATAGTCTCTTGTATTTACATCTTGAGAAGTGTGTTTGTTAAGAATTTCATAAGACTATTGAAGATAATAATTGAGTCTTGAGACTTTGATGGAACGTGGCACTTCATTGACGATGACATATACAACGGCTACTATAGCTCGATCCCAAGCAAGTTGGGGTCGGGTATTGGAACTCTTAAGGGTCCACGTACCTCGAAGAATGTTTATTTACCCTCCTTTTAGCCACTGAAATTTGTCGATGAGCTTGCTTGCAACTTGAGATACACAAAATCACAAACAGAAAAACTTCAGTTCTCTATGCTTAGAATTACTAATCTTCTTCATGTGATTTTGTGTTGCTACAATCTTCTTCCTTGTGCACGGACGATTTGGTTCGGTTTTCGTTGAAACCAAACCAACTATATTCGTTTGGTTGGGTTCGGTTTTGACATTTTTTTCGATTTTTTGGTCACATGAATATGATTTCAATCCTTACTTTTTGGAGTTAATAAATAAAAATATATGGTAGTAACTGGTAAACATATGATAGTTATTTTGTTAGTCTTAGGGGTGTTCATGGGTCAGTTTGGGTTGGTTATTAGTCAAAACTAAAATCAAACCAATTTAATCGATTTTAAAATTATTAAAACCAAACCAAACCAAATAAATATACATCCATTACTTTGGTTGTTTTCAATTTCGATTAGGTTTGGTTCGGTTAGTCGGTTATTAACCATACACAAAAATAAAAGAAACGATTCTTCAAAAGAGAAAAAAAAAGAAAAAAGACAATAACTGATTCAAAAAAACAATAATTGTCTTCGTGTCACTTTGGATCTTATAATTCTTATACCAGAACTTTAACTATATTTAACTTTTTGTTTATATTGTTAGTTAATTCAATGTATTAAACAACATAAACTTACTAAATAATGCATAAGCTAATGATATGGTTGTACAAATAAAAGAAGCGTCATATCTTACTATTTTAGATTAGTGTGCTGCCTTTATTGCAAAAAAAAGTATTCATAAAAAATAATCTATACATTAATATATTATGTATATATTATTATAAAAAATATGTATATTATTTGTCAGTTCGATTATTTCTTTGATTTTTTTGAATAAAATCAAAACCAAATCAAATATTATCAATTTTTAAAAATGTAAAATCAAACAAAATAAAAAATTAATTTATTTAATTTTGATTTAATTTTTTGATTTGGATTGATTTTTATCCAAACCGTAAACATTCTAACAACTATTTTTCAACATTAAGACTTACTAAAATTTTCAATTAAACCCCACATCGACTCAAGCCTCATGCCTTACAATGGATCATAACATCCAAATCGGAAAATAGCCACACTGAAACAGCATAAGAATACATCCCCAACCAATTAACATTAATATGTTTCAAACTGAAAAGAAACGAGGCAATCAATGTCGGAGGTAGAAGCCTGGTTGAAGGTTTGATCGAATCCAGTAATTTTTGTTTAAATAATATATTTGTGTTAAAAATTTTATTATATGCACATTAAATTTAGAATCCAATTATTATCATTTAAAGCATCCAAATATATGATTTAGTGATCAATGAAGTGAGTTTGAGTACTACAAGGTCTCAGATTTAATTTCCACCAAAGAAAAAATAATAGGTGATATATTCTAGTCTCACAAAATTACCTGAAACCTATTGCTGGTGGACGTGCAGAGTATTAAGTAAGTATAATCTAGATAAGCACAAGTTGGCCTAAACAATAAAAAATACGGAAAAGGATCAAATATACCCCTATACTATTGGAAATAGTTTAAATATACCTCTCGTTATACTTTCGGGCTAAATATACTCCCCCTGTTATACTTTTGGTTCAAATATACCCCTTTCATTATACTTTGGTACAAATTTGCTCTTAATTTTAACATAATAACACTTGAAAAACTCAAAATTAAATAATTCATTTTCAATTTCAAATATCTAATTTTTTTAGGAATAAATAAAATTTCCAAGTACTAATTTGAGTTTTTTTTTCTTCTTAGAAATGACAATACATAATGCATTGCATAATTTTACGTACTAATACATGAAATTTTTAAATACTAATTTGAGTCTTTTTTCCTTAGAAAATGATTAGATAGAAAATGCTGTAAAATTATTTTGCAGCATTTACTGTCTTATCATTTTGTAAGAAAAAAGACTCAAATTAATACTTAGAAATTTCATGTATTAGTGCTGTATTGTCATTTCTAAGAAAAAAACTCAAATTAGTACTTGAAAATTTTATTTATTTGTAAAAAAAATTAGATATTTAAAATTGGGAATGAGTTATTTAATTTTGAGTTTTTCAAGTATTGTTCCGTTAAAATTAAGGGCGAATTTGTACCAAAGTATAATGAGAGGAGTACATTTGAACCGAAAGTATAGCATAAGGGGGATACTTAGCCCGAAAGTATAACGAAATATATATTTAAACTATTTCCAGTAGTATAAGAGTATATTTGACCCTTTTCCGTAAAAATTTACTATCACTTAAAGTTGTAAGTTTAATTTAGATGCACACAAGCTATCGTGGACCAAAAAAATTTATCATCACTTAAAGTCGTAATTTATAAAATCTTAAACCAATAAAAATTAAAATTATAACTCCGTCACACTTAAAAAGCTCCTTCTCATCTTGCATTTCTTTGGTTTGGAAGTTCCATAATCTTGTCTGCAACTATATTTTTATTAAGGAGGAAAAAGGTGTGTGGGGTGGGTTGGGGGTTAGGGATTATTTTGTGAAGTGTCTTTTTCATTTTTCTTATTTGCTGACATGTTTTTATTTAATTGGTCCGATTTGTCGCCTAATGAAGCAAGTGATGTCACACTAGTCAGGACCAAAATTGAGGGGTTGAAATGAAAATTGGAGTAAACTGTATGGGTCGTTCTTGTATTTGGCTAATTTCTTTTTACTATCGTGGGAAAAAGGTCATCTGTTAAGCTATTTTAAATGAATAAAAATATCCCCGTTTATAATTTGATCTAAAAATATCTTTCTTTTTTATATTTTGGTCCAAAAATGTCCTTATTATTATTTAATGGGTCAAAATGTCCTGTTGTTACAAAATAGGTCAAAGATGCCCTTTTTCGAATATATATATATATATATATATATATATATATATATATATATATATAATATTATTTTTTAAAAAAATAATTACAAATTTTGTTCTTTATAAAAATATTGCTTTTAAAGAACTGTATTCTTGTTTTTTTAAAACCACTTGAAGTAATAAATATGTAGGAAATTATTTTATTCTTCGTAATCTCATTTGATCAATTACAAAAGAATAATTTTATGTACTCTAAGTTTTAACGGATAATATATTTCATATATATAAGATCATAATAAATTCATCATTAATTTTTATTCAAATAACGATAAAAAATAATTATAATAAAATAAGAAATATTTTTAATTTTTAATTTTTTCCCAACTGAAGTAGAATAAACATTTGTTAATAAAAGAAATATTATTAGAAAAAAAACATGTTCAAAAAGAAAATAAATAATATATTTATTTGAGAAAGGGCATTTTTGACCAATTAAATAATAATAAGGGCATTTCTGAATCAAAGTATTGACGGTAAGAACATTTTTGAATCAAACTATAAATAAAAAGCATTTTTATTCATTTCAAATAGTTTAAGAATATTTTTGACCCTTTTTCCTACTATCATATATATCTAAATAGCAATATTCTGATTATATTTTGAATTGATCTTTCATTAACTTTTTAATTAAAATCAAGTAAAATGCACGTTCAAATACTACTTAAATTTTAGATTATCTTTTTCCTCAATTTTATTTTTTTAGAGAAAGTATTTTGAAAAGTGCCCCACTAGTTACTAAAATTGAAAACTCGGCCCAAACTTTTCAGCATATAGATCGAAAATCCCTTTCATTTTTGTGCCCTTTGAGATTTCTGATTTCCAGACCAAAGAGAAACAGAGAAGAAAAAAGAGAGACGAAAAAATGGGATGGATCGGAGAGCAAATCGATTCGATAAAGTCAATTCAGTTCAGACAACTCGTAACTCAAGCAATTAGTCTTGGTTCGTTTTCATCTTTTATCTTTTTGTTTCAATTCAATTGAGCTTTTATATGTATATTTATATTTATAGTGTTTTGCTTTTAGTACCAAAGAACCAATTTTAGATGTCTATTTACGATTATTGAGCTTTGTTCAAGGCCAATGACCAAGATAGAGAGTTGTTTCATGCATATAGATAAGTGTCAAAAACAATGTTAAGGTATCCCCTTTTTTTTGAGTTTGATACTTGAACCATTGAAATTGTGACTTATTACTTTGAGAAATATATCTCTCTATTTTTTTTCATAACCTTGTCACAGTGACAAAAAATAAATAATCTATTAATATTAATAAAGTCAAAACTAAAGTATTTCTATTTCTAAAAAAAAAAATCACCCACTCCACCACCCCCTCCCCACCAATCCCCGTCCTTTTATTTTTTACATTTCGTTTATACAATATTTTTTAAAAATTCATACTTCACCTCTCCTCTCCACTCCTTCATAAAAAAATATTATTATTATTTTTTTTAAAATGATGTTATTTTTATTTTTTAAAATAAATTATACCCACCCCATCTAACCTTCCACTCTGAGTCAAGTAAAAAATATTTTTCGAAAATCATATGTATATATCTAACACAAAATGATAATTTTTTTTGAAAGCGGAGGATTAGGTGGGTGGGGGGGTTAGAATTTTTTTAAAAAAATTAAAACGACATCTAAATTATTATTTGAATGTAGGGTAGGGGGGAGATGAAGTAAGATTTTTATTTTTAATTTTTTATAAAAGAAGTATGGTAAGAGAAAGTGGTGGAGTGGGAGGGGAAATATTTAATATTTTATTTTATGATTTTTTTTTTGGGGGTGGGGGGGTGGGGGAAGGGGATAGTAACACTTTAATTTTTAATTTTAATAATTTATTTAATTTTTTGTTTTTGTCTATGTGAAGTGTGATTGTCACAATTTTTTTTACAAGAAAAAGAGTGTAGTACACACACCATGATGAGAGTGAAATAAAAGAGAGAAGTGTATTTCTCAAACTAAAAAGTGATAGTTTAGGTATGAAACTCACACTCCCAATAGTTTAGGTACGAAACTCAAAAAAAGGATAGTTTAGTCGTGTTTTTAACACTTATCTCTTATGCATATTAATAAAAAAAAATTGGCATTAAAAAGCAAGAAATAACTTAATTGTGAATGACAAGGTTGAATTATATTTCTATGTAAGGATACTATGCTACTTAATTGCCCTTGGAAAAAAGTGATTAGCTACGAAAATCACCTTCTCAAATAATTAAATGTGCAGCAGTGCAAGTATGGAACTAATGCAGTTGAGAGTTGAAGCTAATTTCTATCATCTTTTCAATGATTAATGTCTAACTTTGGCTTTGTTCCGGATTAAGATGATACGAGCTAGAAAATAGTTGGACTTCTAGTTTGGGATAGAGGGAATATCTAGTTGGCATTGAAGAATTGAACTTGAAACTCAGTTTTCAAACTTTTCAAGAAGTGTTTGTTTTAGCTGTTTGAAAAAAAAATGAAGAATAGAGTATCATAGTCTTTGAGCAATTTGAAAATCATAGTTTCAAATTCTTTAGACCTTTTTTTGGTGGCCAAAATCAGTTCAACACAGACTTCTTGAAAAAATTGATATTCAAACTGAGTTATGCAATGTTTTTCAAACAAACACTGAACAGTCTTACATGCAGATATTTTTTTGTAATCTTTCTCTACCTCTCGATCTCAAAAAGAATTCATTATGAAATGTGAAATCTGTATTCAATTCTTTTGTTGTGTGAAATAGTATGAAAATTAAAGTTGATGGATTCTGTTCTTTATACTGAGTTCCGACCCTTCTTCACATAATCATTTTCAGGGATGATTGTTACATCAGCGCTTATAATATGGAAAGCGTTGATGTGTGTAACTGGCAGCGAGTCACCTGTGGTGGTTGTGCTTTCCGGAAGTATGGAACCTGGCTTTAAAAGGGTGAGTTAAAGAAACTTGTTCACTAGATATGCATAATTTATGCCCGATATATCTTCTTATATACGGCTTATTGCAGAATAGACTTCAGGATTTCAGTAGCAACTTGTTATTCGAAATAAATAATGAGTCTTCCTATATCTAATGTTGTGCAAACGACGCCTTTCATATGTCAATGATAAGTATGATCCTGGTGTCTTTCTTACTATCGAAGAGAACCTCAACTGAGGTTTCTCCTGAATTCGTTTTCTTTTTTTCCCCACTTTAGTGAGAAGTAGTAATACTTCTTTAAGTGGAGCGTTAGTTGATCTTTTGACTTTGTATTACTGAAAGCATCATCTACTTTCTTGCAGGGTGACATTCTTTTCTTGCATATGAGTAAGGATCCTATTCGTGCGGGAGAAATTGTCGTGTTTAATGTTGACGTAAGTAGTGCATACCAGCATCTTCTGTTTTATTTTCTGCTCGAGTTGCTTTGGCTTTTGAGAAGATAAATATACACGATAAAGAATAGTTATTTGTATTCTCAGCTTTGCCAATGCCAATTACTTGGGAGTTGTTTATGTTTCCATAGAAACAGCTTGGCACCTTTCCACAATTCTATTTCGTCTACAACAACAGGATTAGGCACATGAAATCAATATTGAAATCTTTTTCGAGGAATGGGATAGACGGAAAATTAGGTATCTGATGCTAGGAAGAAGTCATCAAATAGGATGTGATAGTACAACAACAACATAGCCAATGAAATCCCACAAGTGGATTTGGAGAGGATAAAGTGTACGCAGACCTATCTTTTGAGAAGTTTATAGAATCCTAAGTGTGATAGATATATACTCTTGAAACAAATGGCCTCAATCCCCCTACCCCACAAAAAAATAAAAAGGAGGACTTGGTCTCTAATAGTCCAAGTTTGATGTAAGGAAATAAAATGGTTCATTGAATAGACCACATTTAGTTTTTCTCATAAATACTAGTAGTATCTATTTTATTGATTGAACTTCAATCTGTCAAAATCATCTAGCTGAAATTTATGCTGTCATTTATATTGACTTTGAAATTTATTTTTGGTGATGGCATTTTTTTGTTGCACAGGGACGTGACATTCCAATTGTTCATCGAGTAATAAAGGTATGTTGGGAAGTTTCTCTCTATAACAAATTTTCTTTCATCTGGTTGTGCTTGATTATAATAACTTGGTTTCCTACATCTAATGTTTCTGGGCACTGGTAGTGAAACAAGGAATGTGCAGTTAATTATTAAAATTTGTCGAGGAAAAGAAGGATATAAGGTACTGATAAATGAAGTACATTCTGAAGTGAATAAAGTGATAGATGTCCCTCTTTCCTTAACTAGATTAGGGTATGTAACCAATCAGAGTAGGGTTGGTTTGAAGCCTGGCTGATGATTTGCCCTTTCTCTCTTCCTGGATAATTGAGAGAAGTACATATGTAAAGTAAAAGTAAATTCTGGAGTCATATACTGCTGATGTGTCTAACCGAGAACACACAATAGCATTTCACAAATATTATAGCTTTGGTGGACAGAGTTACCTGGTACTTGTTGCTGTTGGGATGTGGCAGATATTGTTGGGTTTAATTGATAGGTTAAATGAGAAATGGAGGGAAAAGAAGTGAAGGGAAAAATGATTTGTTCTCTCTTGCTTTATGAAATAAGCATTTGTCCCACGTAGGTGGTGGAAAGAAAAAGTCTCCTACTTAAAATTAGAAGCACTCCTTTATGTTGCTAAAGGGTCAAGAAGAGGGTCTCCCCTCGCGCCGTCGTCGTTGTCACTCGCTTGGCTCGGCTTCGGATTATCCTTGTCTGAAAAGTTGTAAATCTTTTCTCAACAAGCAAACATTTTCCCAACAGGTACCTTTTCAAAAAAGCTGCAAACAGGCTATATATATCTGTTAATCCTCAGAATTGTTCCTTACGAAAATTTCTGTTAGACATCTTCTTTTCTACACTTCTTAAGCATTCAGTAGGCTCGGTTTATTTTTCTTACATAATTTTTTTCAGACACTATTCATACTTTCAGTTTCTGTTCTGGTTCTGTCTTTTATTTCAGAATTATTGTTACTGTTTCATCATTTGTTTTCAATAAGGTTTACTAACAGATATCTCGTGGAATTAATCAAGGTGCGCGAAAACTGAACCAGACACCACGGTCATAAAAAAATAGATATCAGCAACTTCCTCTATCATTTTCTTCACTTGGTAATTCAATTTGCAGTACCACTTTGTTGTATTTACTTCCAAACCCAACCTAAATACCAACCCTCTGAATGAAAAGGGAACAGAAACTAAAATGTTGTTGAATAATGATGATACAACTACATTTGCTGTCTCCGCACTTTTTCTTCCTTTTGAGTAAACTAAACCACCATTATTCTTTTATGTTCCCCCTTGTAGGTTCACGAACGCAAAGACACTGGAGAAGTTAATGTCCTTACAAAAGGTAATTTTATGATGCATATTAGGTAGAAGTCAAGGATGTGTTATATGTCTCTCTCTCTCTCTCTCTTCATAGTTTTCCATCTAATGGAAGAGTTTACTTCAGACAATGATCCCTCTCCTCTGTTTCTTTGTACTTATCAACTGAAAAATCCTTCTGTTACTTGCTTGTCCCCTAATAATTGTTAAGCAAGGTTTTATGATTCTTAGTCCTCGATGAAAATATTAATTTCCTTGTTTGTTTATGATTCATATCTTTAGGAGACAACAACCCTTCTGATGATAGAGTTCTCTATGCCCATGGTCAACGCTGGCTGCAACGTCATCACATTATGGGGAGAGCTGTTGGGTGAGTTGACAATTAGATATGCTCTTTAGATCTTTAATTTCTCATTTCTTGCTGTTTGTGCTTAAGAGACCTGTTGGTGAAATTACAAGATTACAAATTACAATTGAAAAATAAAATGAAGAAATTAACTTCACTTCTTGGCTGAGGCGCGGATATCTCGCTCTCTTTAAGGAGATTCAGGCCCACTGCAGTAAATCGTTTCACTGGTGCAGCAGTAGTCCTCTTGACTTGTCCCCTCCAGGATACAACAGCCTTATCACAGAATGTAACTCAACAAACTCTGGACAAGAGTTGAGTTTAAAGCTCCACACAAAGAACACCTCCCTTCAACTAATAAGAACTCTCTTTTTAGACAAACTTAATTCTCTCAATTTTTTCTTCTCTTATCTTACATTTCAAAACAACGAAGACTTCTCTATTTATAGGAGAGAAAGTCATACAAAGATGTAACTGGTAAAGTTGCTGTCATGTGACCAGGAGGTCACAGGTTCAAGCCTTGAAAACAGCCTCTGGCAGAAATGCATGGTAAGGCTGCGTACAATAGACCCTTGTGGTCGGGTCCTTCCCCGGACCTTGCGCATAGCGGGAGCTTAAGTGCACCACATATTAGTGATAATTAGATTAAAAATAATAGAATGCCATCATTATCATCACTTAGTGCACCATTATGATTTAGTGCACCACTTATTAGTGATAATTAGATTAAAAATACATAATAAAATGATTTAGTCTTGCACTAACTAAAGATGATAATGAAAGACATTTTTATGCACTAGTGAAAAATAGAATAAAGATGACATTAAATGTCATCAATGAACAATTTCTAAAATTGCAATTTAATAAAAATATTAAAATGTCAACACTTAGAATCCCCCACTCATTTTAATATTATATAAGAGAGTTTATCAGCTGAAGGAAGACTACTATACATAATAAAGGTGTGCTCTGCATTGAACCTTTACTTAGTGAAACAATAACATTTACTCCAAAGTCGTAGTGGTCTCAAACTTGAACTACGACTGCTTAAGGGATATAAAATATTACTGCTCACACATAGTAATCAAGGTATTGTCACGAGCTTTATAAGCCAACACATTACGTCCTTGTGCTATCCCGGTTTTATGAGTGCTTTTAAGAATAAGCTCAATTCTCATAGGAAGCGACCTACTTCCACACTCACAAAGGTGAAATCTGTCGAGAGTGCTCCTGTAAGTTTAACACTCCACCCATACGGGCTACAGATTTTTATTAAGAGTTTTTTAAAACTCAACCTCCACAATTCACTACAGGAAACAATGCACTCACATCATAGGGAGGGAATAAAAAATAGTGCATTTTTTTTCCACTACAAGTCATCATATGATTCGTTTTTCCCATTGAACCTGGTTATAGGATCTCTAGTCTCCAAGTTGGGTTTTCTCATATATGACTCATGAACTTATAGGCTTCAATCCCATCCCCTTCGATGTGCTCCAGACCTTTTCTCTAGTTAAGACCTTAGTAAGAGGATCTGCAAGATTTTTACAAGATTTGACATAATCAACATTAATGGTACCACTTGCCAAATACGATCTTACATTACTGTGTTTCCTCCTTATAGGTCTGGATTTACCGTTGTAATAACGATTTTGAACTCTATCAATTGATGCAGTGCTATCACAATGAGTTAAAATTGGAGGAATTGGTTTTTCAAAATAAGGTATTTGAAATAATAAATCTCTTAACCAATTCGCTTCCTCACTAGCTGAAGCTAAAGCAATTAGTTCAGCCTCCATGGTAGAGTTAGCAATTATAGTTTCCTTTTTTGATTTCCAACAAACAGCACCACCACCCAATGTAAAAATGTAACCAGTGGTAGAACAGGAATCACCTGCTAGAGTGTTCTAATCTGCATCAGAAAAGCCTTCAAGTACAGCAGGATATTTTTTATAGAACAAACCACAAGTTTTTGTTCCAATTAAATATCTCATAACTCTTGTTATAGCATGCCAATGTTCATTACCTGACTTGCTTGTAAACCTGCTAAGTACTCCTACTGCATATGCAATACCAGACCTAGTGCAATCAGTCACATATCTCAAACTTCCAATTAAGCTAGCATACTCCTTTTGATTTATCACATCATTTTCACTTTGAACAGGAAACAAGTGTACAAAGTGACTGGTCAAGGAAAATTCCATCACATGTTCTAGTAATTTTTATTTCCAGAATAAAATTTGCCTCACCAAGATCTTTCATATCAAAATGGCTTCTAAGAATGTTCTTAGTTTTATCAATAACATTCATATTCGAGCCAAAGATCAATAAATCATCAACATATAGGCAAATAATAACATGTGTATTATTCCAAGACTTATGATATATGCACTTATCACACTCATTTGTTTTAAAATCATTTTTAATCATGCAGGAATCAAACATTTTATGACATTGCTTTGGTGCATGTTTCAAGCCATATAGGGATTTAGTAATTTTACATACTTTGCTTTCTTGGCCTGCTTCAACAAAGCCCACAGGTTATTCCATATAAATTTCTTCATTAAGGTCTCCATTTAAAAAAACAGTTTTTACATCCATTTGATGAATATGCAAATTAAAAATTGCAACCATAGCAATTAAAAGTCTAATTGATATAATTCTTGTAACCGGAGAAAAAGTATCAAAAAACTCTAAGCCTTCTAGTTGCTTAAATCCTTTAGCAACTAGTCTAACCTTATATTTATCGATTGATCCATCTGGTTTTAATTTTTTTCGTAAGACTCATTTGCAACCAATTGTTTTATAACCTGGTGGTAAATCAACCAACTTCCAAATTTTATTAGAAATTAGTGATTCCATTTCATCATTTACAGCCTCTTTTCAAAAAATAGAATCATGCGAAGATAAAACTTCTTGTAAAGTGAAAGGGTCATCTCCAACATTAAAAACATAAAAATCAGGACTAAATATTTTTTCTACTCTAGCTCTTTTACTTATTCTTAACTCAAAATCATCAATTTCTTTATTTTTTAAAATGGAAAAAGAAGAACTAGGTAGTGATAAAATATTTTGTTCAATTCTTTGACCCCCACTATTTTTAGAATCAAAAGGAAATTTATTTTCATGAAAAATAGCATTAGCTGATTCTATTACAATATTATCTTCAAGATTAAAAAATCTATAGGCTGTACTATTTGAAGCATAACCAAGAAAAGCATAAGTAGTAACTTTCTTATCCAATTTTGTAACTTTGGGATCCATTAGCCTTACAAAGGCTAGACAACCCCAAACTCTTAGATATCCCAAACTTGGCTTGTGACCTTTCCACAATTCAAAAGGTGTTAGTTTAGTCTTTTTATGAGACACTCGATTTAACACATAACACACAGTCAAAATAGCTTCACCCCAAAAATTTAAAGGTGCATTTAACTCAATAAGCATAGCATTATTCAATTCAACCAAAGTTCTATTTTTCCTTTCCGCTACACCATTAGATGAAGGAGAATAAGGAGTAGTAGTTTCATGAATTATTCTCAATGATCTAACAAAAAAATTAAACTCATTTGACTCATATTCACGGCCTCTATCACTTCTAATTCTTTTTATTTTCTTTCCAAACTAATTTTCAACCTAATGGAGAAAAAATTTAAAATTTTTAAAAGCATCACTTTTATTTTTCATCAAGTAAACATATGTAAACTTAAAAAAATCATCAATGAAAGTGATAAAATATCTATTTTCTCCACGAGTTAAAATTCCTCCAAGTTCACAAATGTCAGTGTGAACTAATTTTAATAAATCAGTTTTTCTTTCAACTTGAAAATGAGACCTTTTAGTGATTTTGGCTTTACTACAGGCTTTACACTTTTTAAAATTCTTTTTAATCACTGGGATTAATCCTAAACTACTCATGATTCCAACATAACGATCATTAATATGACACAAATGAGCATGCCAAAAATTAGTAGAAGAAAGCATGTAAACAAAAGTAGAAACTTTATTCATTTCAACATTCAGTTTAAACATCCCATCACAAGCATACCCCTTTCCCACAAAAATACCCTTTTTCACAATTACATATTGATCAGATTCAATAATCTATTTAAAACCTGCTTTATTAAGAAGAAAACTAGACATCAAGTTTTTTCTCATGGAAGGAGTATAAAGTACATCTTTCAAAGGTAATACCCTTCCAGAGGTAAAACACAATTCGACATTTTTCGTTTCAAGCACTTGAGTAGTATGATAATCACCGAGCATGATGGTTTTGGGCTCTCCAAAAGGAGTATATTCTTTAAACCAATCTTTTTCATAATAGACATGACGGTTTGCACCAGAATCAGCCCACCATCTATCAACATTCTCAATCATGTTTATGTCTGTAATCATTGTCACAAAAGGCTCTTCGGTAACGTTTACCTGAGGTATAGGACCATGTTTCCGGTATCTGCAAAATCGAGCAATATGCCCACTCTTGCCACAGACAAAGCACGATCCTTTATCATAAACTTATTGATTTTGTGTTTGGCTATTTTCACCATTATATTTTTTGGGAAGTCTACCATTATTTTTCTTGAACTTTTTCTTCTTAGGCTTCAAAGAGGTATTTTTGTTAGATTCAGGAGTAGCATATTTTGAAGTAACTAAATTTACCTTCGTTGTGATGTTGCTCTCTTCATTTTGTAAAAGTGCATCTTGGCCCCTTGCCTCCTCTTCCATGCGGATTTTATGGTCAAAGTCTCAAGAGAGGTTTCCTTTTGTTTGTGGCGCATAGTTTTTTGAAACTCCTTCCATGAAGGTGGAAGTTTGTCTATTATGCCACAAATAATAAGGTTGTCTCCAATTTTGACTTCCTTGAACCTGAGCTCTCCAACGATCATTATAAAATCTTGAGCTTGGTCTATCACTGATTTGTCATCCACCATTTGAAAACGAAAAAATAGGCGAGCAGCATATTTTTTTTGCTTTAGCTTCTTCGATATCATATTTACTCTGTAATGCTTTCCATATTTTCTTTGCACTAGAGTAAGTTCTATCATAATAATCATAAAAATTATTAGATAGACAATTAAGAATATATAATACCGACACTAGTAGGAATCATTATTGTACTTTTCCACTTTCTCTTGATGAGAAATAAGTTCATCATTATCCATGGAGAGGATGTCAACTTTATTAGGATTTTTTTGAGTTAACACATATGAAACATTGAGAAGACTTAAGTAGAAAAGTACTTTACCCTTCCATCTCTTGAAATGATTACCATTGAATCGAAATGACTTATTTAGATCTCCCATCTTGATATCCGCAAATTTTTCAATTGTAGCTATATTGAATCTCCTTAAAATTGTTGGTGAAATTACAAGATTACAAATTACAATTGAAAAATAAAATGAAGAAATTAACTTCACTTCTTGGCTGAGGCGCGGATATCTCGCTCTCTTTAAGGAGATTCAAGCCCACTGCAGTAAATCGTTTCACTGGTGCAGCAGTAGTCCTCTTGACTTGTCCCCTCCAGGATACAACAGCCTTATCACAGAATGTAACTCAACAAACTCTGGACAAGAGTTGAGTTTAAAGCTCCACACAAAGAACACCTCCCTTCAACTAATAAGAACTCTCTTTTTAGACAAACTTAATTCTCTCAATTTTTTCTTCTCTTATCTTACATTTCAAAACAACGAAGACTTCTCTATTTATAGGAGAGAAAGTCATACAAAGATGAAAAAATAATAGAATGCCATCACTATCATCATTTAGTGCACCACTTATTAGTGATAATTAGATTAAAAATACATAATTGAATGATTTAGTCTTGCACTAACTAAAGATGATAATGAAAGACATTTTTATGCACTAGTGAAAATTAGAATAAAGATGACATTAAATGTCATCAATGAACAATTTCTAAAATTGCAATTTAATAAAAATATTAAAATGCCAACACTTACGAGACCTATCAACAATTGTTAGGTTGATGTCTTTTAGTGGTGCTGCCATGACATTCATTCCCTTCTATGCTTTATCTTATATGAATATGCACCACTTTCTTGCGGTTCTACTCGATGCAATAATGGAAACTCCAACAACTAGTCCATAATAAATTTGCCGAATGCATATTGTTAATCGTTTTCCATTTGAAGTTTTCCCCTTGAAGTGAACTTTGCGCAGAAGTTTATCGTTATTTTCTGCCTCTATTTCCATGCTAGGCAAATTCCATGAACTTGTTGACACTTAAGAAAGGATTGAAGTAGTCACTCACCTATTACCAAAAAAAAGTAGTAGTCACTCTTCTATTTCTCTTTTTGTTTTCCTGTTTTCATTTTTTTGTAGTAATTTTTACTCTCAGTACTTTTCTTTCTTTGATTTCATCATAGCTTTCTATTCTGCCATTTCTTTCAAACTTGTTCTGGAAACGTTTTTCTTGAGCCGAGGGTCTATCAGAAACCCCTCTACCACACAAAGGCAGAAGTAAAGTCTACGTACACCCCACCCTCTCCAGACCCTACTTGTGGGAATATACTGTGTATGTTGTTATTGTTGTATTCAACCCTTTGTGAGTTACCTATTTGTTCCTTTTATGCTGAACCAGTTGCTTGTCAATTTCAGGTTCTTGCCTTACGTTGGGTGGGTAACTATAATCATGACTGAAAAGCCAATTATCAAGGTTTGTTATGAATCAAACTTCTAATTCTGCTTTCAACTTTATTCAAATAAAGTGTTTTTGAGTTTTATAAGGTTAAATATCTAGGTGCAATGAAATTCTAATGTTTGGCTCTTTTTCTCTTACTGCTTATTGCAGTATATATTGATAGGTGCATTGGGATTGTTGGTCATCACATCAAAAGATTAGTGGACAAGGAACGGCCTGCTGCCCCAAGTATTATTTTGCTATTGATGCGATGATCTCTATCGGATGTAGTCGAAGAAAAAATATTTTTTTAGGACATACTGATCAATAAAATGATAGTAGGCACAAATACGATTTTCAATCAAACCAAAATGTAATATGTGTTCATATAGCTAATATAAAATCTGATCCGATCAGAATGATTTTGACATATTATGCACCTTCATTACATGAAGGGGTTGGGTTTTCTTTTTCATTTGGGGATTATTTAGGTCTACCTGGATTGCTACAAATATTGAATCCCAAGTTGGGTGTTGAAAAGAAATCACAAAATTGGATATAATGATTTTTAGAGTAAAATGACTAATAAAAAAAAAAGGTGTTTTCTTTGGAAATATCCAACAAGTGTGACTGGAGCTTATCATTATATTTCTTGATGTTTTCCAAGTGCCAATAAGTATCATCAACTAAAGTGTGAATTGAGGATTTTTAGATAATAACAGAGAAGCTTTTAGCATTTCTTGATGATCTTTTGATGATTGTATATAGTTTAGTTAGTTAAATGGAGATTCGAAATACAAATTTATGATTTTATCGACATTTTTATTTTGATAATTTACATTTAGTCTTTGTAGCTGGCATCAGTTTGTTTAGGACTAAGGTGTAGTTGTTGTTGTTGTTGTTCTTATTCTTGTTTAAGCCTGATTTGCATCTATAGTATGTTGTATTTACATCTTGAGAAGTGCCTGTATGTTAAGAACTTCATAAGACTATTGAAGATAATAATTGAGTCTCGAGACTTTGGATGGAACGTGGCACTTCATTGACGATGACATATACAATCAGATCGCGAGCTATGTGGTTAATTTAGAGGTTTACATGAAGCGATTTTGTTCGATTTTTATCAAAACCAAACCAAACCAAAAACCAACTCATTTTGGTTGACATTTTTTTGTCACATGAATATCATTTCAATCTTTATTTTGTCTAGTTATAGCTGAAGTTTTAATAAATCAACAATAATTGACAAACATATGAAAGTTATTTTGTTTTAATCATATATTTGTATTGAAAAATTCACTAAATACAAGTGAAATTTTTAACTCAATTTTTATCACTTAAACACCCAAGCATGTAGTCTAATGATTAATGAAGTGGGTTTAGCACCATGCGATTTCAGATTTAATTTTAGTAGAGATAAACACTAGGTGATTTTCTTACCTAAAACTTATTGATGGTGGAGGTTCAGAGTATCTCATGGAATTGGTCTAGATGAGCGCAAGCTAGTTTGGACAAAAAAAAAATATTATTACTTTAAATCGTAAATTTAATCTAGATATGCACAAGCTGATCTGGAAAAAAAAATATATTCTCACTAAATGTCGTAATTTATAAAATTCAGAATCAATAACAATTAAAATTTTGATTTCGTCTCTACGGGCAGCTACTATGGTGTCGTGGGGGGGGGAGAAGGGGCGTAGGGTTTATTTTGTGAAGTGTCTTTTTCATTTTTTCTTCTTTGCTGACATGTTTTTATTTAATTGGTCTGATTTGTCTCACACTAGTCACTAGGTAATGACCAAAATTGAGTGGTCGAATTGAAAATTGGAGTAACTATATGGGTCGTTTTTGTATTTGGCTAATTTCTTTTTACAATCATTAATATCTAAATAGCAATATATATACTTTGTATTTATTTTGATTTTCCACTCAATTTGATTTATTAAAATTCAAATTGCATAAGATTCGTTAAATTAAAAAGCATAATATCTTTTCACTCCAATCTTAATTTATTAAAACATTTTTACTTAATTTATTTTTCCTTTTTTAAAACTTTTAAAAATATCTTCCGATTATATCTTGAATTGATCTTTTGATTAGTTTTTTAAAAATATATATTTTTTCAATTGAATTCTTTTCACTTTTAAATAAAATCAAATAAAATGCACGTTCAAATACAACTTAAACTTTAGATTATTTTTTTTGTCAATTTTATTTTTCAGAGAAAGTATTTTGAAAAGTGCCCCACTAGTTACTAAAATTGAAAACTCGGCCCAAACTTTTCAGCATATAGATCGAAAATCCCTTTAATTTTTGTGCCCTTTGAGATTTCTGATTTCCAGACCAAAGAGAAACAGAGACGAAAAAGGAGAGACGAAAAAATGGGATGGATCGGAGAGCAAATCGATTCGATAAAGTCAATTCAGTTCAGACAACTCGTAACTCAAGCTATTAGTCTTGGTCCGTTTTCATCTTTTATCTTTTTGTTTCAATTCAATTGAGCTTTTATATGTATTTGTATGGATGGATGGATGGATTCAGTTAGTTTCTTGTTGGAATTGTTTGATTTTTTCGATTCATTTGTGTGTGTTTTCGGACCTATTAATTGATTGATCAATTGTGCTGATGTATCTAGTCTAATTCATTTGGGTTGACCCGTTTTGATGGATTCAGTATTCAGAATGAATTGACTTCTTTTTTTTGCTGTCTGTTAAGTGTTAGCTTGTGCAAAACCTTCGTTTTTCATGGATTTGGGGCTTTTTGATGATTTTTTGAGGATTTTGGACCTAACAATTAATTGACCCATTTGGGTTGACCCGCCTTAATGGATGCAGTAAGTGTTAAGTGTTAGCCTCTGGAAAATCTTCATTTTTTCATGGATTTGGGGGGTTTTGATGATTTTCTTTGGATTTTGGACCTAGCAATTAATTGACCCATTTGGGTTGATCCGTCTTAATGGATTCAGTAAGTGTTAAGTGTTAGCTTCTGGAAAATATTCATTTTTTCATGGATTTGGGGGGTTCTGATGATTTTTTTCGGATTTTGGACATATCAATTAATGGACCCATTTGGGTTGACCCGTTTTGATGGATTCAGTATTCAGAATGAATTGACTGTTTTTTGCTGTCTGTCTACTTCTGGAATATCTTCATTTTCCCGGGATGTGGATTTTTTTGATGAATTTATTGGGATTTCAGACTATGAAGCTGAGGTTTTTTAAAAAAATTTCATCTTTAGGTGTTTTGTCAAGTTTAAATTAGGTTGCTTTTCATGAGGATGAGTATCTTTTTTGTGTTGATTGTTTCATGGTAAAAAGGCACAACTTGGTGCATTAAGCATCCCGCAGGATCCGGGGAAGGGCTGCACCTCTAAAGTGTGTGATGTAGGCAGCCAACCCTGATGCAAACATCAATGGCTGATTGTTGTATGATGTATTTTATATTTATAGTGTTTGCTTTTAGTACCAACGAAACCAAATTCTGAGACATCCCATGGAAGTTAAGATGAAGTAGTTTTCTTGTTAGGTGGCATAAATTTGCTTGCTAACTGTGTGTTGTACTATTGCTTGTTTGGAATGTGCAGTTTGCTCAGAACTAGGCTACGAGAAGTTCTATACCTTATTCTTCTTTATAATTGTTGAAAAACTATGAAGTGAAGGATCCAACTTTGTACTCATTGTCTCAAGGTGAATTGTAGAACATGAAATAGCTGTGTTCTATTATTAACCTATTACCTATAGGTTCACATATTTTATGATACAAGGCTGAAATATTTAACCCAAACCAAGTACATCTGTAGTAGTCAATGTAACCAAAGATAGAGAACTGTTTTATGCATATCAATAGTTTTTTGGGGGCATTAAAAAGCAAGAAATAACTTAATTGTGAATGGCAAGGTTCATTATATCTCCATGTAAGGATACTATGCAACTTAATCTTGCCCTTGGAAAAAAGTGATTAGCTATGGAAATCACCTTCTCAAATAATTAAATGTGCAACAGTGCAAGTATGGAACTATTGCAGATAAGAGTTGAAGCTAATTTCTATCATCTTTTCAATGAATTAGTGTCTAACTTTGACTTTGTTCCGGATTAAGATGATATGAGCTAGAAAATAGTTGGACGTCTTGTTTGGGATAGAAGAAATATCTAGTTGGCATTCATTTGAAGAATTGGACTTGAAACTCAGTTTTCAAAATTTTCAAGAAGTGCTTGTTTTTGCTGTTTTTGCCAAACGAAAGTTGACTACTATGGGAAATAATTTCGAACTCAAATTTTCAAATATTTCAACTCAAATTGACTTCTTGAAAAAAAAATGAAGAATAGAGTATCAGAGTCTTTGAGCTATTTGAAAAACATAGTTTCAAATTCTTTAGAACTTTTTTTTTTTTGGCAAAATCAGTCCAACCAAAGACTTCTTGAAAAAAATGATATTCAAACCGAGTTATTCAATTTTTTCATACAAACACGGAACAGCCTTACATGCAGATATTATATCATTTTTTCCATACAAACACTGAACAGCCTTACATGCAGATAATGTTTTGAAATATTTCTCTACCTCTCGCTTGCAAAAAAAGAATTCATTAAAATGTGAAATCTATTTTCAATTCTTTTGATGTGTGAAATAGCATGAAAATGAAAGTTGATGGATTCTATTCTTTACTTTAAAGGTTAGTATTCTTTATTCTGACCTTTTTCACATAATCACTTTCAGGGATGATTGTTACATCAGCACTTATAATATGGAAAGCGCTGATGTGTGTAACTGGCAGCGAGTCACCTGTGGTGGTTGTGCTTTCCGGAAGTATGGAACCTGGCTTTAAAAGGGTGAGCTAAAGAAACTTGTTCACAAGAAGAAAAAAAGGAGGGGCTGGGGATGGGAGAGGGCATTTAAACAACGGATAACAGCAAGCTATAGCTGGAGTTGTTTCTACTTTCTACTTCTTTTTTGCTAAAGATTCTTTACCAGAGGTTAAAGACTAGAGGAAATTAAGATATGAACTAAAGAAAGGGAGTCAAAATAAGATTAAAAAATAGTTTGTGGTTTAACTATCTGGTATATCATCTAAATATGCATAATTTATGTCAGATATATCTAAGAAACTACGGCTTATTGCAGAATAGCTTCAGGGTTTCAGTAGCAACTTGTTATTTGAAATAAATAATGAGCCTTCCTATATGTAATGTTGTGCAAAGGACGCCTTTCATGTACAATGACAGTATGATCCTGGTGTCTTTCTTACGACCGAAGAGAACCTCAACTGAGAACTCTCCTGAATTCCTTTTCTTTTCTTTTCCACTTTCGTGAGAAGTAGAAATACTTCTTTTAGTGGAGTGTTAGTTGCTCTTTCGACTTTGTATTACTGAAAGCATCGTCTACTTTCTTGCAGGGTGACATTCTTTTCTTGCATATGAGCAAGGATCCTATTCGTGCGGGAGAAATTGTCGTGTTTAATGTTGACGTAAGTAGTGCATACCAGCATCTTCTGTTTTATTTTCTGCTCGAGTTGCTTGGGCTTTTGAGAAGATAAATATACACGATAAAGAATAGTTCTTTGTATTTTCAGCTTTGCCAATGCCAATTGCTTGGGAGTTATTTATGTTTCCATAGAAACAGCTTGGCACCTTTCCACAGTTCTATTTCATCCACACCAACAGGATTAGGCATATATTATTTTGCGAATAATCAATTTTATTTTGGCAGGTGGGGGGAGAGGTACAGAGCTCTAATAGGAATAAAAAATGATAAAATTGGTCTTGATGTACAGTATGTTGATTTGTGTGAACTACCTTGTACAACTTATCTACAAGATAGAAGTGGAGGATAATCCAACATGGGTCATTCTTCTAGAAAACACAACTGTAGTGATGTAGTCCAAGATTGATGTAAGGAAATAAAATGGCTCATTGAATAGACCCCATTTAGTTTTCATCATAAATACTAGTAGTATCTATTTTGTTGATTGAACTTCAATATGTCAAAATCATCTAGCTGAAATTTATGCTGTCATTTATATTGACTTTGAAATTTACTTATGCTGATGGCATGTTTTTTGTTGCACAGGGACGTGAAATTCCAATTGTTCATCGAGTAATAAAGGTATGGTGGGAAGTTTTCTCTCTATACCGAATATTCTTTCATCTGGTTGTACTTGATTATAATAACTTGGTTGCCTGCATCTAATGTTTCTGTCCACTGGTAGTAAAACAAGGAATGTGCAATTATTTATTAAGATTTTTCAAGGATATGAGGGGTGGATAAATGAAGTACATTCTGAAGTGAAAAAAGTGATAGATGACCCTCTTTCCTTAACTGGATTAGGGTATGTAACCAATCAGAATAGGGTTGGTTTGGAGCCTGCTAATGATTTGCCCTTTCTCTCTTCCTTAATAATTGACAGAAGTATATATGTACAATGTAAATTCTGGAGGCATACACTGCTGATTAGTCTAACCGAGAACAGACAATATCATTTGACAATTATTATCAGCAATTTCCTGTATCATTTTCTTCATTTGGTAATTCAATTTGTAGTACCACTTTGTTGTATTTACTTCCAAACCCAACCCAGGTACCAACCCTCTGAATGAAAAGGGAACAGGAATTAAATTATTGTTTAATAATGATGATAAGAAGGCACGTGTTTCCTGTACTCAACTAATTTTGGTTTTGTGCTACATTTGCTGTCTGCCCACTTTTTCTTCCTCTTGGGTAAACTAAACCACCGTTATTCTTTTATGTTTCCCCTTGTAGGTTCACGAGCGCAAAGACACTGGAGAAGTTAATGTCCTTACAAAAGGTAATTTTATGATGCATATTAGGTAGAAGTCAAGGATGTGTTATATGGATCCCCCCCCCCCCCCCCCCATCTATCTCTGCATTGAGAATCAGTTACCATAAATATATTACAATTCTTAAGGTGTACATCAATCATTTCATATTTTTCCATCTAATGAGGGAGTTTACTTTAGACAATGATCTCTCTCCTCTGTTTCTTTGTACTTATCAACTGAGAAATCCTTCTGCTATTTGATTGTTCCCTAATAATTGTTAAGCAAGGTTTTATGATTCTTAGTCCTCAATGAAAACTATTAATTTTCTTGCTTGTTTATGATTCTTTTCTTTAGGAGACAACAACTTTGGTGATGACAGACTTCTCTATGCCCACGGTCAACTCTGGCTGCAACGTCATCACATTATGGGGAGAGCTGTTGGGTGAGTTGACAGTTAGATCTGCTCTTTAGATCCTTGGTTTGTCATTTCTTGAGGTCTGTGCTTAAGAGACCTGTCAGCAATTGTTAGGTTGTGAGGTCATCCAGTGGTGTTGCCTTGGTGCTCATTCCCTTCTATATTTTATCTTATTTAAATATGCACCACTTCCTTTCAGTTCTACTCGATACAATAGTGGAAACTCCAACAACTAGTCCTCCATATGTTTGGTGAATTCATATTGTTAATCCTCTTCCATTTGAAGTTCTCCCCTTAAAGTGAACTTTGCACAGAAGTTTAGCATTATTTTCTGCCACTATTTCCATGCTAGGGAAATTTCATGAACCTGTTACGAAAGAATTGAAGTAGTCACTCCTCATCTCTCTTTTTGTTTTCCTGTAGTATTACTTCTATCGTCAGTACTTCTCTTCCTGCAATATTTTCATCATAGCTTTCAAACCTGTTCTGGCAAAGAGTTGTCTTGAGGCGAGGGTCTATCGGAAACGTCTCTACCTCACAAAGGTAGGGGTAAGGTCTACATACACCCCACCCTCCCTAGACCCCACTTGTGAGAATATACTGAGTATGTTGTTGTATTCAGTCCTTTTTGCATTACCTATTTGTTCCTTGTATGCTGAACCAGTTGCTTGTCAATTTCAGGTTCTTGCCTTATGTTGGTTGGGTAACTATAATCATGACTGAAAAGCCAATTATCAAGGTTTGTTATGAATCAAACTTCTAATTTTTTTTTTGAGTTTTACAAGGTTGACTATCTAGGTGCAATGAAATTCTAATATTAGACTCTTTATTTCTTCCTGTTTATGCAGTATATATTGATAGGTGCATTGGGATTGTTGGTCATCACGTCAAAAGATTAGTGGACAATGGCTTCGATTCACTGGCACAAATGGTAGCTTGAAATTAGAGAAACTATGTATCTGCCATTTGAAGAATCATGACTCATTTTTGGACAAATAGAATCCTCTTTCTAGACATGATCAGACTCTCTCCCCTCTCCCCCGCCGTGTGAGTGTGTGATTTCGACGTAGCATGTGATGTGCAAGTTGGGGTTTTGAACCCTGCTGCAAGCTTCTGCCCCAACCAGAGCTTGGTAAACTCAATATTCTCTGGAATTTGAAACCTATGCATCAACCAGAGTTGAGCTAGAAGCCCAGAGGCAATTACTCCGATATAAAAATGAAAACTGTGACAAGTATAGGATTTAGCATGAACTCATATTTGAAGGGGTAGAACAAAGAATTTTTATTTTTGATAGACCTTCAGAGCCTACATGATAAAAAAAAACGGTAGAAATGATTAGTGTATACAATTTTTAAAAGTTGAGAAAGTTGCTTCCATTTTTATTAATTGGGGGCCAATAAATACTATAGGTAAGTAGAAAATCATAGCTAAATTCGAAAACAAATGAACTAACCATCACCGTGAAGGTAAAAAAAAAATTAAAATTTAAAAATAAAAATCATAAGGGGCCCTAAAGTTTTACCTATTTACATTTTCATTTCATAAAACCCTGCCCCAACTTCTTAAACCCTCCACTGCTCGCGACTCTTTCGGGGATTTGGCAAAAGTTCAAAAATGTGACCAAGAAGTCAAAATAATGGCCACATGAACTCGTGGTCTCTTCATGGAATTAGATATTTTTTGTATATATTTTCTAAAATTACTGTAATATTATTTATTGACTACAAGATGATTAAATAGTGCACTTGGTTGAATGTAGAGTTATTTACGTACTTGGAATCAATTCTGCTTAATACATTTTTTTTCTTTTTCTTTTAGTGGTGCACTCATGTTCTAGAAATACTAGATTTGCCTTTGGATCGAGTTGTAGAGACAATCTCTTGCAGAAATGTAGGCTAAGGTTGTGTGTTGCATCATGTTCTAGAGATTCTAGATTCACTTTTGGTTTGAGCTGTGGAAACAAAAATTCCAGTGGTCCGTTTCTTATCCGACCCATGCATAGTTGGAGCTTAGTGCATCGTTTTGTTTGTACATCAAATTTGTTGCTTTAGTGTGCAATGTTCTTTTTCGAATTTTGAACGTTCTCCCTTTTCGTATAAATAAGGCTACTATCTTCTTCAATGGATATATCAAATTCAACAAAAAATATAGTATTTTGATTTTTGGCTTGCTGAAGTTTCAAGTAACTTTGATAGTTAATTTCTTGTTTTCATAGGTCCAAAAAAGGGCCACATTGGAAATGAGGATGTGTGTTGATTATCGCGCCTTTAATCGAGTGACAATTAAGGATGAATTTTCCATTTCTGTTATTGACGAACTACTTGTTCTTACTGGAAAGATGCTTTGTTTTTGTGTAAAGAAGGCTAGTACTTTGAGCTTTGGCTTTTTATTGAGGTTTATATGAGTCTCATATTAACACTCCAATCTTTATTTTATTTTTGGCTTTGGCTTCTCGAGAGTCTGGTATTCGTACTGGAACTTGATTAATTTAGATTCACGTTACGTAGGTCCATTAGGAGGGGAGATGCTCCCTACCAAGGATTTTCCATACTTAAGACTCGAAATCGAAATCTTTGGTTAAAAGGAGGAGCAACTCCTTTTGACACTCCAATTTACTTAGTTGAACTGTGAATTCTTTTTTATTTCATATATTATCATAGGTCTAAGGAAAGGCCTGCCGCTCTGGGTATTATTTCATGTTGTTTTGTATGTGAGCTTCTTCAAAACGGACTTATTGTTATTGATTCGATGATCTCTCTAGGATGTCAGTTAGAACTAATTATTGAGCCATTATTGTCATGATTGATATTGAGTGAAACAAAGCTTCCCAACAAGTCCTAGTATGAAGTGATTCTCTTTTAATAAATTTTATGCGACGCAAATTTAAATTAATCAACACTCTAAAACAAGTATGGAGTACAATGCTTGACACTGAAGACGTGCAAATTATGGAAGAAGATCCAACTTTGAAATTGTCAAAGACAAAAGATATAAAGTCTCCAAAGTCAAGAAAACAAAGACAACTTTCAAAAAAAAAAGGTTGAAAGAGATAAAAAAATATATTCCTACAAGGTCGATGTAAGACAAAAAGGAAAATACTCCAACAAAAAAGGAGAAACATCAAAAGGAAAGGGTGAAAAGAGAAAAAGGTCCAAAAATAAAGACTAAAAAAGAAGTGGAAATCTAAGAAGGAGATAACAAAGAGGATCGGACGCCAAAAGCCGTATCATTCATAAAAAGCACAAATTCAGTGTAACGCTCAAGGAGAGATTAAGTCACTTTTATCCCAAATTAATATCATACCCGTCCTTAAGCCTACATTACAAGGCAATAATAAGTCCTACATGATCTCATTCCAAATATTCTCACATTAGTGGAGACTTACATGCAGACCAAGGAGATGGTATCACAATTGTATGTGTTGAACATTTTTGAGAGCGTGAGTGCACTTTGCAAAATGTCCTCAAATCAAACACTTCAGCTATGTGTGAAATAAAACTTTCTTTATTGTGAGGGCACTTGAAACATGAGGATTGGTATAATTCTAAACCTTTATTGAAAACAAGATAAAAAAATCTTGTCGACACTTAAGTATGCTTGAGGTACTACTTGAAGCTATAGGAATTACCTCGAAGTGGCGACTCTTCTTTTCTGAAATTGATTTTTTAATTTCAACTTTATAGAAAAAAAATAATTTCAGAAAAGAAGAGTCGCCACTTCGAGGTAATTCCTATAGCTTCAAGTAGTACCTCAAGCATACTTAAGTGTCGACAAGATTTTTTTATCTTGTTTCCAACAAAGGTTTAAAATTATACCAATCCTCATGTTTCAAGTGCCCTCACAATAAAGAAAGTGTTTCAACTTTATAGAAAAAATAATAATTTTAGAAAAGAAGAGTCGCCACTTAATTTTTTAAAGAAATTAAGAAAACTTAATTTAAAAGACCCTAACAGATTTAAGTCTTAAAAATTCAGAGAAAAAAGTACGAGGTTCGTATTTCCACTTTGAGAAGGTGTTAAGCATTCAAAGTGGCCGCTAACGCGCGGTTATCCAGCGATTTGAAAAATTATTTGACTAACTTTTGAAAATATTAATTTAAAAGGAAACAGAGACTTTAAAATTATTTTTTTAAAGAAAAAATGATCAAATTTATACATTGAAAATAATATACATGTGTATATAAAAAAAAGTTTATCAAATGACTAAGTAAAGGTAGAAAATCATTTAAATAGTAAACTAACATGAATTGATTTATCTTTTGGAGAATCTAATTAAGTTAAAACAAATTAAAATTAATATCTAAGCAAGCATAAATAACGTAAGTAAATAAATTATTACAACCCGAATTAATATAAATAAATAATGAATAACACATGAAAATATGGCCCGACACTTAGTTTCTGTACGTCTGGACTAAGTTGTTGGGTCATCTGCGTTTTGGGCCTTAAGTACAATTCCACTGTATATCGCAACTGTATACACACTATATATTGGACTATATATGTTGTATACAGTGTATACCATATTATTTCTGTATATCGAATAGTATACCACCTGTTTGTTCTCTGTATCTGTTGTATATCAGACTATATATATATATATACTGTATATCAATATATACAACATTATTTTTTTACATATCGAACTGTATAGATACTGTATATCAGTGTATACGACATTGTTTTCCACCTCTACTCCATGTATACAACCCAATATCAATATTCAAACTATGTATATTAGCTTCCTTTCCATGTATCAATTTTTCAACAATTCGAGCAAGATGATGGGAGACTCAAAACTCAATGATATGAAAGAATAGAGTCCAAAGATGGATTCGAATTGATATCACATGCATCAATATAAAATTACATAAGCATTTGCTCATTTTAAGTTAAACCAAGAAATATATCATGATATGTTAAGTTATCAAATTGATGGACATCTTAGAAGTGACTAACAACATGCATATATGTAGACAAAGGAAAGGAAAGAAGAAGTATATTTAAGTAACTAAAGAATATATGTAGACAAAGGAAAGGAAAGAAGAAATATATTCAAGTAAATAAAGAACACAGATTTAATATATACGCTATACTAGCTCAAATTTTAAAGAAAGAATCAAATCAATTAGACCATGGAAGTTCTAATTAAATAACAACTTTAAGCATATTTTTGTCATCTAAATTATGTAAAAAGAAGAAATTGAAAGCATGAAAATCTATATTGTCAAAGAAAATTACTTGGAAAAATAATGTACAAAACTAAGAGCTTTCACTAAATAATTCTAACACATGATAGCTAATTAATCATAACACATGTTAACTATAAGAAATTTCTATTATTAATCTAATTATTGTTAATACATGCTAACTAAAAAAAATAAGACTACGTATCAACTAAATATAAAACATGAAATAATTAAATAAAATAAAGCTGAGAAAATATTTTATCTCTTTCCGGGCAGCGAGACTGAAGACGACGAGCGGAAGACAACTTCGCCACCACCCCAAGAGCTTGATGGAACTCCAATACACATAAAGAAAAATTAAAAAATTAAACTCGAACCTTCGTGGGTTCGACGTTGTAAGAACATTGTTCTTAGCCTAAATTTCAACTTCAATCTCCTATTTTTCTTGAAGAAAAATATAGATTGAAAGCTAGAAATTTTCACAACTTTTAGGCTGGGGACAAGAGTTCAAAATTCTAGCCAAGTTAAAAAATTTCTAACTTTGGGGTGACTAAAAAAACCTCCCACATCTCCCATCTTCTTAATTAGAATATGAGACTTTATATATGCTCCAAAACTCCAAATTTTCATACATTTTCGATGTGGGAGAAGTGCATTTTTTTTAAAATAACAAAAAAATTCAAAAATATAAACTATAATTTAACTAACCTAACTAACATTGTATTTAGTTAAAAATAAAATCTTTCTGAGATAATTTTCGAATAACCATATAAATAGTAATTAAAGATATAGTTATATATAAACATATGTATATTATACTAAAATTTATAAAAAGATAAAAATAGTTAAGAGTAACCTGAAAATATCTTTGTTTTTATAAAAACTAATTATTTAAAAAATATTCGAAATTCAAAGAAATTCGATAGCTAATTTGCGTTTTGGAGGGTCAAAATTGAGTGTCAACAATATTAAGACTCTGTTCTAGATCTTAATGATTAAGACTTATTTAGACCAATTAAATACTTCAAATCTTAATGAAAACACATGCACTTAATGGTCTGATATTTGAATCATTTAGATTCAAATCTCAATTAAGTGCAAACAAATAAAGCCTTAGTCTGATTATAAGCGAAATATTAAACTAATAATCAGTTCTAATAAAAAAAATTGGCTTTCAAACGTGTAATTATCTAACCACAAAAACATATTTTAAAATAGACATGAACTATTTGATCGATTTTTCAGATTTGGTAAGAATCAAATTTGTCGATAAAATAAATTAATAGGATTTAAATAAGTATATAGTAATAGCATAAAATAATTTTACATAAAAATCTTTATATATAAACTTAAATTCCATATATAAGTATGTATAATTCGGTATATATCAAATTAGCAAAACAATTTTTTTTTGTATTTCAAAATTCAAATTATAAAATATCATACTGAAATTACATACTTAAATACGCATATAAGAAAGCTGTTATTCCGTTTATCTCAATTTACGTGACACATTTTAAATTTCGAAAGTTAAATAGTTTAATTTTGATTGTTATTCAAGTAGAAAAACGTTAAATTTTTTGAAATAAAACTTAAATATTAAAAAATTATTAAAAAGTACTATAAGTCATAATAGTTGACATTCAAAATATTTATGAAAAATTATAATAATTTTTTTATTTGAATCTCAAAATTAAAAAAAATATTACGTAAATTGAAACAGAAATAAAGTAGTATAAGCCTACAAGGGGCTCTAAGGTTTGACCTATTTGCATTTTTAAACCCATCACTTTGTCATAAAAACCCATCCCCAAAATCTTAAACCCTCGCCACTCTCCTCTTTCTGTAAGGCATTCTGCAGAAAACTAAGCAAACGAAAAAATGGAGATGGTTCAAGAATCATACGAATTGGACGTGGGTAATCTCATGGCTTCATACCCACATCACAACTTTGCATCTCAACCATCTTCCAGGTTTTTTTTCTCTTGAAAAGTTCCTTTCTTTACATGTACTGCTTTGCTGATTTTTGTTCCAAAGGTCGAATCTTGGAAAAGATTTATTGTATAATTTTGGCTCAAGTTTGTGTTGTTAAGAGTCATATTGGGGTAAAGGGGTAGGCCTAAAACCGCAAGAAATTGTCAAAAGACCTAAAAGTTTTATGGGAATTAGTGCAGATTTAGCTTAGAATATAGTATATGGAAGTGAGGTGTATGTGTTAAGTGATACCTAGCTAGTTGGAATAAACTGGTTAGCTATATTGTTGAAAACTACCCTTCGTTTACATGTATTGTGTTTTTTTTGAACTCGAAAAGCTGGAAATTTGGTACAAGTTTAGAGTATACTATTTGGACGATATTTGCTTAAGTTATGTTGCTTTTTGATTTGTGGGATGACAGAGTCATTTTGGGGCAAATGTGTAGACCTTAAATCAGTGGAAATTATCAAAAGACCAAAAAGTTCCGTTGGAATCGGTGAAGATTTCGCTTAGAATATAATAGATGGAAGTTTGTCTGTGTAAGAGATATCTAGCTAGTTGGATTAAACTGGTTAGGTATGTTATTGAAAAGTACCCTTCTTTAACATGTATTGTGTTCTCTATGCTTTTATGCAACTCGAAAAAGGTGGAAACTTGGAAAGAGTTTACAGTATTATCTTCCACTATTTGGACAATTTTTGTGTAAGTTATGTTGTTATTCTGATTTGTGGGGTGATAGGTTCATCTTGGGGAAAAGGGGTAGACCTAAAGTCACATGAAATTGTTCAAAGACTAAAAAAATCCTTGGGAGTCTATGAAGATTTAGCTAAGAGTATCCTAGTTAGTTGGGGTTAAACTGGTTAGCTATGTAAAGGTATGTCTGAGCTTTAAAGAGCTCCTAGTTTGTCTTTTGAAAGGGAAATCAATTGATATATTCCTGAATAGATCTGAATAGGGAAGAATAGGTGTAGAGGATTCTGATTGCCAATCCAAGCTGATTTAGGATCGAAGCTTAGTTGATTGATTGATAAGCCACCTTTGTTAGTTTGATATCTGGTTCAACTTCCTTTTGAGTTTTCAGCTTGGTTTGTAATCCTTAATAGTTTAGTGCTGGCAGTTGCTAATATCGTGGGGTCTCAGACTCATTTTGACTGGAAGAAGGGGAAAATCTTAACTAATTTAAATATGCAATATTTAAGGCAAATCAAGCCAATTCTTTTTCGCTACAGTCTCAACATCAGCACTGAGAGATGTGAGAGATCTAGTAGTTTCTATTCTGGTTGAATTGCAATGAAAATATGTAAACTCGTAGTTCTATATTTTATCGTTATCCGTTTAGCTTTTACTTATGTATTTAAGATGGCTGTGAAGGGATATTTGCTTTATGCCTTTTGCACCTAAATATTGAACCAACCCTGTTTCTATTATTGTTGATCTTTTCTTTTTGGGGGTTGTGGTGGTCAATTCAACAGGGAAAGGAAGTCGATGCTTTTGTAATGAAAATGGCACTCATGAAATTCCTTCTATGCTTTGTACATTCTTGTTCCACATATTACGGAGTGTTCTTTCTGGAAAATATACAAGGAGTGTTCTGTTAAAGTTGTCTTTTTAGTTTAACTCAAAGGGATAGGAAAGTAGCCTCACAATTAGCATTGTTAGATCAATTTGATGTTATGACTAAGTTACAATGATAAGGACACTCAACGGATTTCCTTTGTTCATCATATATTTTTGTTCTAAATATGTAGGGAGGAGTTTGTGAAGGAGTGTCTACAGGAGGGGACCAAGTTAGTGCAAGCTATTGCAGAAGCCCTCTTCAACTTACCTTCAACAGAAAGTCCTGATGGTCCTCTAGTCCAGTTGCCTCAACCAACTACGAGATTGCCTAGAGAGAAGCCTGTAATACCTCATTTCTATTTTTTGCGCAAGAATTGTGTTTTTCTTATCAGTTCCAAGAGTTGTGTGGTCGAGCATGTATTTGCAACAATGAACTCATTTTTCTGCACATTCATGATATTTGAAACGATTGATCTGTTTTCTATTGTGTTGGTGCTTTCTGTTTCTGAATAAAGAATAGTTGAATCTCATTATTTAATTTGTAGATTTTTGTGACTCTAGCTTCAAATGTGAATTGAATCTGATATGCAGCATAAGCTCTGAAAAATGCAATTTACTACATAGGTCACAGGGGCAAAGTGCTTACGAAGATTTTAACCTACATAATTTGAGAAGTTATGTGGTGGTCGTCAAAAAATTGTGAACTTATGTGGCAAGAATTTATGTTGCCGATGCTGCTGATGACTTAGCTAGTTTATTTTCTTTTCCCAAAACTATAGTACAGTGGTTGATGTAGTAACATTGATAATACATTTTGATCTGAAGTTTGTTGAGTTCATATTTTAAGGAATTTAGCACTGATCCTAGTATCAAAGTTCTGTTATATAAGATGCTTAAGATGCCTCCTTTCCTCCTGCCCCCTATCTTCTATATATGCATAGTGGAAAAGAAATCTTCTTTACAGTGGCCTTATCTGTTAAATCAGTCAGCTCCTTTTAGTGCTAATTATGATTTGATTGTTTCAGCTTCCAAGGCCTAAACCTCCAACAAAATGGGAAGTGTTTGCCAAGAAGAAAGGTACCATGTGAATATTTTGTGGGTTTTAGAATAGTTATATCTTGATTTAAATGACCTTCATTGTGTTCTTAATTTTTGGAAAAATTGTCTTGCAGGTATACAAAAACGTAAGAAAGACAAGGTGGTGTTTGATGACCAAACTGGTTCATGGAAGCGCAGACATGGCTACGATCGCGTAAATGATGACAAAGATGTGCCAATCATTGAAGCCAAGGCAACTGATGGTAAATAAGAGAATTTTTCATTCTTTGACATCTGCAATACTCAATTTTTCTTTTATGCCTCAAGCTCTCAACTGGAAGGATTTTGAATGATAGGATTCAAAGGGTCATAAGATCCTAAAATAAATGTATGTCTTGAAGTTGAAGTTCAGTATTTCAGTTCACAATGGATAGTGATTTTGATTATACTCTCTTATATCAATCAAGCCCTCTGGATGATAACTATAGCGAAAGCAACTTAACTTTGTCAAATAAGGGAAGAACATATCTGCATTAGCATTTTGTTTTTCTGAAAATGTGTTCTCCCTGTTTGTTTTTTCAGAGCCTGGTCAAGATCCTTTTGCTAAGAGACAAGAAGATAAGAAGAAAAGAGTAGAAAAACAAGAGAAAAATCGATATAGTAACTTGAAGGAAGCTGCAAAAGCTGGTGCCTTGCCAAGGTCTTGTTCTTCTAAACTTCTCATGTTTTTCTGCCAAAACCTTAATTCTTTATTAATTCCCGCCATCTATTAGGGATGTATTAGTTTTTTGCTCATGTATCAAATCCATTTATTTAAAAGATCCAGTTTAGACTAGCTGTTGAATTGTTCCATTGATTAGCAGATTTCATTCAGGAAAACTATCAAGCTCTGTTTCTATCAGTTGCTAAATTCCGCCTTGAAGTTTGCATCTACCTTTTTCTTATCCTGTTACATCCTTCTGTCAGACGTCATTTGTCTTGATAAGTGCGGTGGTTAAATATTCTACTCCCCCAAAGAGAGAACCTCCTTGCACTTATTCGAAGTGCTTACAAATCCTTGACATATTTGTCGTTTTGCAATTTGTTTTATGTTTTCTCAAATTATATTGGACGCAACAGTGACTAAGTTTATCATCACTCTAGAAGGAGAGGATTCTTCACGGCTTGTAAGTTACAGAGATTTAAGCCTCTGCATGAAATTATTATCTCTTACAGCAAGAATGCATAGTCAATGCTGGAGAAAAACGAAGATCCTGCTGAAAGAGCTTCTTTAATTATGACGTGTAGTTGTAGAAAGCTAGAAGCATTTATCCAAAAAGTGTTTAGTCATCTAATCTTTTCAAATTACTTCCAGCGAATCTTACTATTTGTTTGGTGCGTTGGTCCAAAGAGAATTCATAACATCAGTGAACGAATCAAAACAGTGGAAGTTCATTTTTGTTTGCGAGTTTCCTTTGGGGTTGATTTGGTGATATTATCATTCTGTTTCTTGGCCTTGACTTCTTAAAATTCCTCACTATGGTGTCTTAACATACATTAGTTTGCCAATTTCTGGCACGACAGTGAAAAACGTGGCTCACACTCTCATTTCTTGCTTTGCAGTCACGTTCAGCTTGCTGCCACAGCACTGCCTATAACAGGAACACAAGCTGCACCAAGGAAAATTAGCAAGGATGAACTCGGGAATGTTGCTGGAATGGCAGCAAATGCAACAGCTAGTGGTGGAAAATTTGACAAGAAGTTGCCTGGTGAAAAGCCCCCAAAACACGACAAGAAGTATCGAAAGGTTTGTATTACAAAAACTGCATACATAACTTTGCTTAGTTCTGACCTGATCGTACATGTCTAAGTCCGCTTCACTCCTATCTACAACCAGTTCCTACCAGTTGCGGAAGGATCAGGAATGGGATCCTTGGAGAGACAGCAAACTGAAAAGGTTCTAAACAAATTCATGTCCAAGAACTCACATGAGATACTCAACGTGCAAAAGGTATGGCATATACATATTGTACATCTCTATCATTTTATCCTCCGAGATGTCTACGTGCTAATTAGTGCGAATTTTTCATCTTATACTGTAGGCTGTAAACATGTACAATGTGAAAAAAGATAAGAAAGGAAGGAGCCAGGGAGGGAAGTCATCGTCAACCGATAACAAATTGAAGGCAAGGAAGTCACCCTACAAGAAATCATCAACAAAAGGGCCTTCAAGTAAAGGAAAATCTAAGTAACTTTCATATTTCAAATTGTAGTAGTATACATGATAGTCAGCCCTCTTCATTTATTATGCTTTGTTTGTTTAATTTTTTGTTGCAATGGTACTGTGAAGAGATTCTTGAAAAAGGAGACTTGTATTTTCCATGTGTGAAGTAAAGTAAAATACCCTTTAGTTGAACTAGCAAGACTTTCATCAAGTCTCTGACAATCTAAATTAATAGCTTGTTTGGATTTGACTTATTTTTAAGCAGTTTATAAGTTGAAAACTGCTTATAAGTTGAAAAAAAAAAGTAGGTGCAGGCCAATTTTTTTTTTGACTTATAAGCTGTTTTCAACTTATAAACTGCTTAAAATAAGTTCATCTAAATAAATTTAATTATTTAGTGGGACTTATTTTAATCACAAAATGACTTTAAGTTGACCAGTCAAATACTCAAAAAAAATTGAAAACAACTTATAAGTCAATTCAAACGGTCTCTAAATCTGAGTTAGTATGCTACACTGTGATAGTAGAAATTAAATACTCCTTATGTCCCAATTTATATGGCGATGTTTGATTGGTTACATTTGAGTTATAAATTATTTTGTTAAGGTGTTAGGTTAAAGTCTGAAGTCGAATATTAAATTATTTTTAAATAAAGAAATATGATTTTTTTTGAGACAGACTAAAAATAAAAGTAGGATACATGAATAAGGAAGGGGGAGTAACTTATATTCTATGTGCTTTTTTTAACAGTAAAACAAATAAGAGGAGAGGAATAAAATGTTGGGGAACTTTTAAAAATAGCAAATATTTGGAATATAATTATGTTCTTTAGCTATATTTTATTTAATTACGTTTTATAACTATATTTTTAGTTGTTATACCAATTTCGTGTGTATATCTCATAGCATTATACAAATTGAGCTTTTTTGTTTTTATATCTCGTTGTAGTATATAAATTGGGCTTTCAAAGAAATGGTATGTATTCGCTTTCATATTTGCTTTAAAGATTCGTATATTCGCTTTCATATTTGTATATGAGCCCTCAGATTTGTATAATAACAAATTTTATTAAACTATAGCCAATTCGTGTAATTAATTGAAACTATACTTTTATTGCATAATATAATAGTAATATTTGTCAATTCGCATAATTTTTCCTACATTTTATTTAATTCTTGAGCCTGTTTGTGGTTTAGCCTCAGGCCCAACAACTTGGCCAACCTCTATCTAGATAACTCTAGTCCATAAGCCCTATCTAGACTATCTATGTTTACAACAAAAATTTATGTCCAATTAGATAAATCAGCAACCTCAGTTAGATACTCGGCTTCAGAAAATGATCAACTATTTGAATAATCTATTATATCTCCTTTGAGAATTTGACATAATTAGATTACTTTTACATGTTCCTCAACTAATTATGATCAGTGGCGAAATTAAAATTTTTACTAAAGGACTCAAAATATAACGAAAAAAATATATGAAGAAGTCAAGGATTCAATATCTATTATATATATATAATTATTTTTTGACCGTATAAGTATAATATATTTTTTTTTATTAAAATAGTTCGGATGAATCCCTTTTGTACCCTAGCTACGCTCCAAAAGTACCCTAGCTCCGCTCCTAACCACAATCTTCCTCCTTTACTCTGAGCTTTGTCAAATAGGTTGTTACTTCAAGACAACGACAGAATGGTGAACACTTATAGCCTATGTGGATTGACTTATTTTTAAACAACTTATAAGTTGAAAACTGCTTATAAGTTAAAAAAAAAAGTAGGTGCAGACCAACTTTTTTTTTTGACTTATAAGCTGTTTTCAACTTATAAACTGCTTAAAATAAGTTCGTCCAAATAAATCCAACTATTTATTGGGGCTTATTTTAAGCACAAAATGACTTTAAGTTGGTCAGCCAAACACTCAAAAAAAAAACTGAAAACATCTTATAAGTCAATCCAAACGGCCTCTTAACCTTCTTCATTTGTTCAAAAGAAAGGTGGACTTTGAACATAATGGATTACCCGAAAAAAAATCAGGGTAAATAGAAAGGGCAAAATAAAGTAAAAGTTTCACTCTCATTATGCAAAGATATTGTCACGACCTAAACTGAGCCATGAGTGACACCTACACTTAACCTCCTAGGTGGGCTAACCAACGATACAAATCCTAACTTATATTAGCTGTTCAACTTATGAAATACGATAATAATGCGAAAGCTCAAATGTTATTAAAGTAACAAATAAAAATCCACTAGAGTCTATTGTATATCGTTTCCCAAAATCTGAAAGTTATCAAATCAAGGACATCTAATACCAAAATATCAAGTCTAAGAGTATCAAATATCAGAATAGATAAATAACATAATTTGTGTCCGAAACTACAAAACATTGTGCCATGACTAAAGGAATCCAACACGATTTAGGAGGTTAGCTTACCCTTGAATATGATATACTAGAGACTGCCTAGAGCTGAAAACGAGTCGAAGTCGATGGTACACTCGTTGCACTCCACAAAATAAAATAAAGAAAAAAATACAAGTAGGGATCAGTACATGACAACATGTACTGAGTAAGTGTCATCGACAGACCCGATATAGAAATCAATATGCATAAAGTAATAGTAGAAAATCAACTATAATACTTAACAGGTGGCAAAAACAAGATCAAGATCAAATGACAACACAATAAAACAATTACGTAATCAGTCAACAATATCAAAAGTATATATGAGGACTCAGGCCTCCATACCACGTTCTTTTGGAAAATGAGTTATTTGAGATTGGGTAGCATTAAATCATTTAATTTATTTTTCTTTAATATTAATGTGCCGGAACGTGACACCCGATCCAATAAATATCGTGTCAGCTCGTGACACCCAATCCAAATATATCGTGTCGGCTTGTAGCACCCGATCCAATTGTATCATATCAGCTCGTGACATCCGATCCAAATATAATTAATTCATCATTCTTTATTATCACTTTCCACTTCATTAATAATATTTTATTAAACCTTCTTTATTCAAGACATCACTTTTGATAGGGTAAGTTCAAGATTATGGATTTCACGGTCTTGGGATTGCAGACCAATCACAACAACATATCAATCATGTAAACCACAACAATTAAATGCATAGTAAATTTCACACATTACTCAATGACTATCAATCATTATAAGAGTCTATCTATGATATAGTATAAACCATAACCTACCTCAACTGAAGAATCAAAGTCAAGCAAGCTAATTCATCAATGCTTTTCCTTTCTTAAAGCCTCACGTTTTCAATCTATCAAATATACAATATTCTTAAGCAAACGAATCTATAACATTAACATTATATATATATATATATATATATTTAATCTAGATCCAACAACTCAGTATTATTACTTCGAGAATAATACTGTATATAAACCACCAAGAAGCCAACCAAATCAACACACTAATCTGTCAATGATTTAACATGATTGTCACAATCACCTTATTGCTCCCACTACATATTACAACTTAACCTACCACTAGATGGCCCCAAGTTGGCAGAAACCCTTTCCAATATTCAAAAGTCACCCACCAAACCACTAATAATTACCAATGTTACTAATATATACTACCTTATTATCAACCAAGTAATATCAACCAAGTAAAATGGTTGTCCACTTAAAATGGTGGATAGTCCATTTACTTTTTAAGTGGGTAAAATGCCCATTAATATTTTCCTCCACTTGTAAATATGGCTATAAATATAGCCTTAAACTTCAATGTAAAAATACACAAACACATAACAAAAGAATTACTATTACTCTCTCTATATTACTACTCTCTCTATTAATACTTTCTATATACATATTCTCTTGTTCTTCTTCCTTTATAAAATTGTCAAGTTAGTTAATTTATAACACGTTATCAGCACGAAGCTTTAATTTTTCAGAAAATTAACTTCTATATCAGGTATATCTACTAAAGAAATTTAATTTTTAAGTTATCTTTGTTACTTTCAAATTAATTTTCATCATGTCAAACTTGTCAAAATTGGAATTTGTGGCACTTGATATTTCTGGTAAAAATTATTTGTCATGGGTACTTGATGCTGAAATTCACCTTACCGCTAAGGGTCTTGGTGATGCTATAATTGAAGGAAATACAGCATCAAGTCAGGATAAAGCAAAGGCTATGATTTTCCTTCGTCATCATCTAGATGAAAGCCTAAAAATGGAATACTTGACAGTGAAAGATCCACTTGAATTGTGGAAAGACTTAAAAGGGAGGTATGACCACCTCAGGGCAACGGTATTGCCAAGGGCTCGTTATGAGTGGATGCACTTACGGTTTCAAGATTTTAAAACCGTAATTGAGTATAATTCTGCTGTATTTAGAATAACTTCCCAATTAAAATTATGTGGGGAAAATATAAATGATGAGGACATGTTAGAAAAGACACTAACTACTTTTCATGTCTCTAATGTAATATTACAGCAGCAATACCGTGAAAAGGGTTTTAAAAAATACTCTGAATTGATATCATGCCTTCTGGTGGCTGAACAACATAGTGCCCTTTTAATGAAAAATCATGAAGCCCGTCCCACTGGAACTGCTCCGTTACCGGAGGCAAATATGGTAAAAGCACATGGCCAGTCTGAAAGAAGACATAATAAATATCAAGGTCATAATAATGTGCGTGGGCGTGGCAATGGCAGAGGACGATATAATAATCGTCGTGGTGGTGGTCAACATAAAAGGGAGAACAATATCAGTTCTCAAAATGGCCCTTCAAAAAGTAACTGTCATCGTTGTGGCATGAAAGGCCACTGGAAAAATGAATGTCGGACGCCTGAGCATTTTGTAAGACTTTATCAAAATTCTTTTAAAAGAAAGGCAAATAGAGGTGGTGCCTCTTCTTCTAATGCTCGGATAGAGTCACACTTGGCGTTCGAAAATAATGTTGAGGCAAGGCCTTTGAATAATGATAATATTGAAGCAAATATGGCCTTAAGGGATGATGATTTTAATGACCTCAATGATATTACTCATTTGGAGGTTGAAGATTTTTTTAAGGATCTTAATTGATGTTTAATTTCATGTTTTTCAATATGTTATCATGTACTTTGAATTATTGTGTTTTTACGTTTATGTATTTGAAGAAAAAAATAATAATAATCAAGGTTACATTTTTATGATAATTGTATATTATTTATTACATTGTGCTATTTTACAATATTGTAATTAATTACTATTAGTGTGCTATTATTTAATCTTAATATCATATTGTTACTAAAAATAATATTCGCCTTATTTAATGTCATTATAATAACTATTTATTCTTGTTAATGTTTTAGACATTAATAATATATAATGATTGTATTATTTTTGTCAATAAACAAATTATCTATACATGATGAATAATATTATATTAATGTTTTATAATATTTTATATTTGTTTTTAATACTTGTGTATAATATTTATTTAAGGTTAATAAGTATACAATTCCATAAACTAAATTATTGTAACATTCATCATAATTGAATCATATAATTTTTTTTTAATTATAAATTACCATAATTTAACTTTTAAAAAAAAAGGACTTATGTTTTTCTAGCAAAATTGTTACTTATTTTATTTCTTACAATGCATTTTTATTTTATGAAGATAAATAAATTTATCAGTCTTCAATTGGATTCAAGATGAATAATGAAGATATGTGCATTTTGGATAGTGCCACAACTCATACGATATTAAAAGAAAAGAAATATTTTTGTCATTTGATTATGAAAAAGGACTATGTCAATACAATATCTGGTAGTACAAAATTAATTGAAGGCTAAAGCAACCTTATTACTACCTGGAGGAACGATATTGGTAATTGATAATGCATTATATTGTAGTAAGTCTCAAAGAAACTTATTAAGTTTCAAGGTTATTCGCCAAAATGGCTATCATATTGAGACTGCAAATGAAGGAAAGGTTGAATACCTTTATATTACTACAATAAATATGGAGAAGAAAATTGTGCACGAAAAATTACTTGCACTTTCTTCTGGGTTGTACCATACAAATATTGGTACTGTTGAATCACATGCCATTGTAAACAAAAGGTTTACTGATTCTGATGATTTTATCATTTGGCATGACCGGTTGGGCCATCCCGGTTATAATATGATGCGCAGAATTATTGAGAATTCACATGGGCACACTTTGAAGAATCAGAAAATTCTTCAATCTAAGGAATTCTATTGTGTTGCTTGTTCCCAAGGAAAACTGATTATCAAATCATCAGCAACTAAGGTTGGGATTGAATCCCCTGCGTTTCTGGAACGTATACAGGGTGATATATGTGGGCCAATTCATCCTTCATGTGGACCATTTAAATATTATATGGTCTTGATAGATGCATCTACAAGATGGTCACATGTGTGCTTATTATCAACTCGCAACATGGCTTTTGCGAGATTGTTAGCTCAAATTATAAGGTTAAGAGCACAATTTCCAGATTATGCAATAAAGACAATTCGTCTTGATAATGCTGGTGAGTTCACATCTCAATCATTTAATGATTATTGTATGTCGATTGGAATAAAAGTTGAGCATCCGGTCGCTCATGTACATACACAAAATGGTCTAGCGGAATCATTGATTAAACGCCTCCAATGGATAGCTAGACCATTGCTAATGAGGACAAAACTTCCTATTTCAGTGTGGGGGCATGCTATTTTGCATGCAGCAGCACTTGTGCGCGTAAGGCCAACAAATTATCATGAATTTTCCCCATTACAGTTGGCGTTTGGAAGGGAGCCAAATATATCCCATCTTAGAATATTTGGGTGTGCGGTATATGTCCCAATTGCTCCACCACATCGCACAAAGATGGGTCCCCAAAGAAGGTTGGGAATATATGTTGGGTATGAATCTCCTTCTATTATAAAATATCTGGAACCTATGACTGAAGATTTATTTACGGCAAGATTTGCTGATTGTCATTTTGATGAATCAGTATACCCAACATTAGGGGGAGAACATAAGCAGATGAAAAATGAGATAGATTGGAATTCATTGTCACTATCTCATTTAGATCCTCGAACAAATCAATGTGAGCAAGAAGTTCAAAAGATGATTTATTTGCAGAATATTGCAAATCAACTGCCGAATGCATTTACTAACCTTCCACGGGTTACTAAATCGCATATCCCAGCTGCTAATGCTCAAGTTCGAGTTGATGTCCCGGTAGGACAACTTATTCAGGCAAATGAATCTAGACCACGCTTAAAACGTGGAAGACCATTTGGTTCCAAAGATAAAAATCCTCGAAAAAGGAAAGGAATGAATGATCAAGATGATCATAATTTGGAGGCGAGTGCTCAAGAAGAGCCCAGAGACACAACAAATGGTGATACCACCGAGGAAGTCCAAGTACTTGAAAATAATGAGAATGAAGAAATCTCAATAAGTTATGTCTCGACAGGAAAACGGTGGAACCGAAATAATATTGTGGTCGATAATATTTTTGCTTATAATGTTGCCATTGAAATAATGCAACAAGATAAGGATCTTGAACCAAAATCTGTCGATGAATGCAGACAGAGAAATGATTGGCCAAGATGGAAGGATGCAATTCAAGCAGAGTTAACTTCACTTGAAAAACGTGAAGTTTTCGGATCAATAATTTGAACACCTGAAGGTGTCAAGCCAGTAGGGCACAAATGGGTTTTTGTGCGTAAACGAAATGAAAAGGGTGAAGTCGTAAGATATAAAGCACGACTTGTAGCCCAAGGTTTTTCGCAAAGACCTGGCATTGACTATATGGAAACATATTCCCCTGTGGTGGATGCAATTACTTTCAGGTATCTAATGAATTTGGCAGTTCATGAAAAGCTTGAAATGCAGTTAATGGACGTGGTCACTGCCTATTTATATGGCTCATTGGACCACGACATTTTTATGAAAATTCCCGAAGGGTTCAAAGTGCCTGAAGCATACAAGGATTCTCGAGAAAATTGCTCAATAAAACTTCAAAAATCCTTGTACGGGTTGAAACAATCAGGGCGAATGTGGTACAATCGTCTTAGCGAATATTTGCTAAAAGAAGGATATAAAAATGATCCAATTTGCCCTTGTGTCTTTATGAGAAGGTCTGGATCTGAATTTGTCATAATAGCAGTATATGTTGATGATTTAAATATTATTGGAACTCCAGAAGAACTTTCAAAGGCAGTAAAATGCCTGAAAAAGGAGTTTGAAATGAAAGATCTTGGAAAGACAAAATTTTGTCTTGGTCTACAAATTGAACATTTTACAAATGGGATATTTGTCCATCAGTCAACATATACTGAAAATATTTTAAAGAGATTTTATATGGATAAAGCACACCCATTGAGTACTCCAATGGTTGTGAGATCTCTTGATATTAATACAGATCCATTTCGGCCTTATGAAAATGATGAAGAACTTATTGGTGCTGAAATACCATACCTTAGTGCAATTGGTGCATTAATGTATCTTGCCAATAATTCTAGACCAGATATAGCTTTCTCAGTAAACTTGTTAGCAAGATTTAGTTCTTCACCAACACGCAGACACTGGAATGGAATTAAGCATATATTCAGATACCTTCGAGGTACCATTGATATGGGATTGTTTTACTCAAATGATTCCACGTCACAATTGATTGGTTATGCAGATGCGGGATATTTATCTGATCCCCATAAAGGTCGATCGCAAACAGGCTATTTATTTACATGTGGTGGTACAGCTATATCATGGCGTTCAACAAAGCAAACTATGGTTGCCACTTCCTCAAATCATGCAGAGATAATAGCCATTCATGAAGCAAGTCGAGAATGTGTTTGGTTAAGATCAATAACTGAACACATTCAAGAAACATGTGGTCTTTCTTTGACAAAAGACGCTCCAACAATATTGTATGAAGACAATGCTGCATGTATAGCTCAACTGAAGGGAGGATACATCAAAGGAGACAGAACAAAACATATTTCACCAAAATTCTTTTTCACTCATGATCTTCAAAAGAAGGGTGAAATAGATGTCCAACAAATTCGTTCAAGTGACAATTTGGCGGATATGTTCACCAAAGCATTGCCAACATCAACCTTTGAGAAAATGAGATACAAAATTGGAATGCGTCGTCTTCAAGATATTAAGTGATATTTTCATCAGGGGGAGCAAAATACGCGCTGTACTCTTTTTCCCTTAGTCAAGGTTTTGTCCCACTGGGTTTTCCTGATAAGGTTTTTAATGAGGCAGCACTCAAGGCGTATTATCAGATATGTGTACTCTTTTTCCTTCATTAGGCTTTTTCCCACTGGGTTTTTCCTAATAAGGTTTTAACGAGACACATTTCTCGTGGACATCCAAGGGGGAGTATTATCAACCAAGTAATATCAACCAAGTAAAATGGTTGTCCACTTAAAATGGTGGATAGTCCATTTACTTTTTAAGTGGGTAAAATGCCCATTAATATTTTCCTCCACTTGTAAATATGGCTATAAATATAGCCTTAAACTTCAATGTAAAAATACACAAACACATAACAAAAGAATTACTATTACTCTCTCTATATTACTACTCTCTCTATTAATACTTTCTATATACATATTCTCTTGTTCTTCTTCCTTTATAAAATTGTCAAGTTAGTTAATTTATAACATACCTTTCATAACAACAAATATGCAGAACAAACAAAAGGAGTTTAGTCGTTATCTGGAGAGACTCAATCAAGGTTTAATAAGTCTAAAGTAAGAATACAGTTTAGACAGAGACCAATCATATACAATCCAATCCAATCATGTACAATCCAATCCAATCCAATCATTTACAATTCGATCCAATCCAATCATATACAATCAGATCCAATCCAATCCAATCACATACCATCCAATCCAATCCAATCCAATCGTATACAATCCAATCACATACCATCCAATCCAATCCAATCCAATCATGTACAACTCAATTCAATCCAATCATTTACAATTCGATTCAATCCAATCATATACAATCCGATCCAATCCAATCATATACAATCTAATCCAATCCAATCCAATCACATACCATCCAATCCAGTCATATACAATCAACTCAACAATAAAGTCAAAGGACTCAACTCAATAGATATGCAAATTAGAATTTAGCAACTTATAGATATAGTAGCAAACAATCCTATGAAGATTTGATATATTCACTACTAAAAATAATGCAAAAATTGACGGATAGAGTGATAGAGTCGGTCCAAAAAAATTGAGGAAAAATCAATTCAGTCCGTCGGTTTTTTTTAATTAAAAAAATTAATAGAAAACAGATCGACTTTATGAAAATCGATCAATGTCTGGCGTTTTTTTATTCGCAATTAAAGAGCAAAAATTATAAAAAAAAATAATTGTTTTTTATATTTTCTTTAAAGAAAACCGATGTAGTCCCTCTATTTTTTTGTTATCCAAAATCATAGAAAAAAACACGAATTTTAATAAATTTGAAAACCCACCCTTTCCATTGGTTTGTAACGTTTTACTAATTTATTTAATTTTTCAGATGAAAAAGGTGTTGAGGGCTTACTTTCAAGAGGCAAAATGGTATAATGAGAAGCAAGTACCAAGAATGGAGCAATATATGAAGAATGGAATTTCATCAGGTGCTTACCTATTGCTAGCAACTACTTCTTGGTTAGGAATGGGAAAGATAGCAACTAAAGATGCATTTGATTGGATAGTAACTCAACCTCCAATACTTGTTGCTTCTTCTATCATTACAATATTGCTCAATGATCTTTCATCACATGAGGTATATATACATATAATTTTTAAACACATTTTAGTTTATTTGATTGATTTTGTTTGTTTTGTTCATATTATTAGGAAGAACAAAAAAGAGGAGATGCAACTTCAAGTATCGAATGTTACATGAAGGAATATGGTGTTAAGAAGGAAGAAGCACACATACAAATAAGAAATATAATAGAAAATTATTGGAAGGATTTAGATGAAGAATACTTCAAAGTGGATGTGGCTATTATACCAAAGGTTTTGCTCATGTGTATAATTAATCTTACAAGAGTTGCTGAGTTCTTGTATAAAGATGAAGATGCTTATACTTTTTCCAAAAATAACTTGAAAGGTGTCATCTCTGCAATGGTAATTGATCCTATTATATAGTCCGGGGCTGGTTTTTCCATTCTATAAAAATATGGGATAAGTTAATTAAGGGTTGTTTAGTTACCCTGTATTACCAATAAATAAATAAATAAATATTTCAATGTTAAAGTTTGTATCAATAGACTATTATTTTCATTTCATCTACAAACTCAAAGTTGAGTGACGACTTTCTGAGATAAAAGTATGTTAGTTGAGTGAGAATATGAGAAATTAACTTGCTTTTCTCAAACAGTGCATTAGTTTCATGACCATTTCAAGACTACAATATCTTTACAGAAGAAGTATGTGCAAAATTTAATGTCTATCTTAATGATCAACATATTGGATAACCATAAATACTGATAGTACCATGGGAGCATTCTGGCTATAAACTGAGCCATCCACTCTGTTTGATCTTTATCAGCTCACCAATAGTCCAAGCACGAGCAAGAACCGTTTTTGAAATGGTGAAATCGATTCCTGTCTCTTGCGATGATCTCCCTATTAAATATCTTGGATATCACCTTCGTGGCTTCGTGACAATTGCCACACACCCTAAGATTCTTAACAATCCTGAGAGTTGTCCCTGGATTTGTACTGATCAATCCAAAGGCTATTGCTAACTTCTCGCTATGTTGATTTAGTTTTTCTTCTTTCCACTCCTCATCCATTTCATAATGTACCTCTGATGTATCTGGAACATGGCCAGCCATTTCCAATAGCCTATCGACTTCATCCAACATTTTATAAATCTCAGTGCTTTGCGGATGTGTTCTATCACTAACAAGAAAATCATGGACTACTCTATCAATCTCAATGGAGGTACAACCAGGAACTTTCTTCATTCCTTGATCATTTAAAAAAGTTCTTATCAATGCTACTTTGTCCCAATTTCCAGAACCAGCATAGATGTTGGATAAGAGTACATAAGCACCAGGATTTTCGGGTTCTAGTTCAAATAAGTTCTTGGCAGCATATTCACCCAATTCAAGATTCTTGTGGATTCTACAAGACCCTAGCAAGGAACCCCATATTGCACCATCGGGTTTTATCTCCATGCTTTCGATCATGGCCATTGCTTCATCGAATTTTCCTGCTCGTCCTAGAAGGTCAATCATACATCCATAATGCTGCAACTTTGGTGTGTACTTGTAGCTTTGGGTCATGGTATTGAAGTATTCTCGACCAAGATCCACTAAACCAGCATGATTACACGCTGATAAAACACTAACGAATGTTATATCATCCGGCTTCATTCCTTCCTCTGTCATTTTTTGGAAAAGCTCCAGAGCTTCATATGCATCCCCATGCATTGCTAGCCCTGAGATCATCACATTATAAGAAGCTAAAGTTTTCGTTTTCATTCCATGAAAGATTTGTTTTGCCGCTGCTATGGATCCACATTTTGCATACATATTTATCAGGCTAGTCCATAGAGAATTGTTTTGCAAGTGTTGATAATGCTTGTCAACATAGACATGTATCCACTTGCCAAGATCTAGAGCACCTAAATATGCACAAGCCGGAAGGATGCTCAGCAAAGTAACATCATTAGGATCGATATTTACTTGCTGCATCCGATGAAAAACAGCCAATGCATCTTTATAATTGCCCATATGTGTATAGCCCCCAATCATAACATTCCACGATACGAGATCTTTCTCCTGTAAACCCTCGAACAAGTTCCTTGCTGTATCAAGATCACCACATTTTGCGTACATATCAATAAGTGCATTAACAAGACGAATATTCAAACCAAGCCCATGATCTTCAATCCATGATCTCACCCAACTCCCCAATTTGAGTTCACCTACACGAGCACAAACAGAGAGAACACTCAACAACGTGCTCACCGAAGGTGTCACATTCACATTTCTCATCTCCTCAAACAACACCAACGCCTCCTCAAACCGACCCACCTGAGCATATCCCGAAATCATGGCATTCCACGAAACAACATCTCTCACAGGCATTTCATCAAACAGTTCACGAGCATCACTGAGACGTCCCTTCAACGAGTACCCATTAATCAACGCCGTGAAGGACACAGCATCTCTCTCAGAACTTTTATCAAACACCAATCGAGCATCATCCATTTCACCATTTTGAGCATACATATTGAGAAGTGAAGCATGTACGTAAACATCAGTCATTAACCCAAGCTTAAAAACATGCCCATGAATCATTTTCCCCATCTGGGTATCCATTATTTTCGCACAAGATTTAAGAACAAACGGAAACGTATAAGAATTCGGTCGATTACCAGAAAAAAGCATTTTTTCGTAGAAATCAATGGCTAAATTAGGTGATGAACTCAATGAGTATCCTCTAATTATCATGTTATACATAACGTGATTAGGGTCATCAGTAGTGTTAAAGATTGATAAAGCATATGAAAAGTCACCATATGGATTAGTGGCACAAAATTCAAGTAATTTGCTTAGTGCAAATTGGGTATTGTGTAAACCAAATTTGATGAAATGGGAATGTACTTTCTTGAGGTCTTCCATGTTTTTGCATTTGGATAAAAGGGAAAAAGATGGGTGTGTTTGGAGGAGTTTGTAAGGGGGATTTGAGCTGGGAGGAAAGTGGAGGATAGTGATTGGGGAAGAGAGTGTCATTTGGGAATATGAGGATAAAGGTCAAATCTTGAAATTTGGCCCCCCAAAAAACTTACTCGTTATGATGCGATTTGTAAGGTATGGGACTTGAGTCCCACCTCGGGTTAAATGGAGGTTGATCTTGGGGTCAACCACATCAATAGCTAGCTTTTGAGATATGGTTCTCCCTGGGTTGTTTGTATGAATGGTACTCCCTTTGTGCTCGTCGTCACGCCTTGGATGGTGCACATCCTACTACAAGGTATGGGATTTGAGTTTCACATTTGTTAAATTGGGAGCAGATGTGGGGCCGTGCCTTGGATGACGCAGATCCTACTGCAATGTATGAGACTTGAGTCTCACATCGATGTGGGGCTTATATAGCCTTTGGGCTCTCCCATCTCAGTAACTAGCTTTTGGGGCCTGGATTGTATCATTACCCGCACCCTGTGCAAATACATGTCTATGTTTTCATTAGTTTGGTGTAAATACAGGGTGCGGATAATCCTCAGCGTGACAGCTTAGGCGGGAAGTTTGGCTTCCATTTCAGATGTTATACGTCCTTTGGTAATAAGATCTAACTGTGGGGGGATGAGGATCTATATCTTACATGTTAAAAAGTCAACAATCTTTTTTCCCGAGTGAAATCCTAGAATAAAAGATGCAAAGGTATCTTAATGCTCTATCAGTGAGAACAATCGAATTGAGGGTGTAACAGACGATTCGGAAGAAAAAGCATCTACAGTATAGACGAGATAAGTTCTCAAACGTTGAAGACTAGAGGGTTGGTAGAGGTCTAACAACTTGTGTTTAATCCATTGTCCCAAAAAATGGATGTTTTTTCTCAAGTATACAACCTATGCATGAACATTATGGGAGTTTGTTCAGTATGCTCAGAAAGAATATAGATGTAGGTGTCTTTAAGAATATATTCTGGTTTTGTCAAGCGGCAGCCTTTTGCAATTGGCTCAAAAGTAGTTCTGCTACACGATGTTTGTTCTGTTACAAAGTAATTGACTAAACATTTGTTATATTGTTCCAGATTCTGTATGGGAAGTGGAGGTATAACTAACATTAGAACTATATATCCAACAGCGTGAGGTAACCTTTTCTCTTGTGAGACAATTTGGTTTGGCTTTTGCTACAAGAATTATTTGGACAAAAATAAAAGTATTTGTCACAGAGGTGTTGCAATTTTTTAAGTTGAATTATGAAAAGAGTGATTTTTTTTTAAAAAAATACTTCTGAACTTTTTTGTTCGTTTTACACCCTAACTATCAGTTTTGAGACGTAGATGGTGATAGTTCAGATAAGGAAAGGGAACAACTGATAATTGGGGTGTGAAACTCGCGAAAAAATGATAGTCCAGGTGTGTTTTGGACCATTATTCTTATGAAAACCAAGAAAATTAATGGATTATTAATTCCTTTGTTTATGTATTCTAGAGATCCTTGTTTATCATTCATCAAATGAAGTTTTCAAGTCCTAATTTGTAGAGCGAAAAAAACCCTAAAAGCCTTTTCAAAAGGATTACTCTTACATGCTAAGAACTTTGATCAGAGGCGGATTCAGAATTTTAATGTGACAGGTTTAGCCTTTAAGGTTCTTAGCACCTAACTCATTATACTTTCGATATTATAGGTTGTAGTGATTTTTCTCATATATACTTGTGCTCCTTGTCGAAAATATTAGGTTCAGATGAGTCCTTTGTCCAAAGGCTGCATCCGCCTCTTAAGATGATAGAAGGACATTCAAAGAAATATATTAGTTGGATTCTGATATAAATGAGGTAATAATTAGCAGTTGAAAATGTTCAAAAGAATAACTATCTGGGAGTTGCTTGCCACTTATAACCAAGATTGTGGAGCATCTGTGAGAAGTCAAAAGACAAAAGCCCGTGGCACCAGAGGCAGATGAAGTATTTAGTCAAGGCATAGTACATAAACATACATCCAAACTTGGCCTCATTTGGCAAGTAATCACTCAAACTTCGAGTATGCACATGTAGACATCTTAACTCATCCCCACTGTATCAGTTGATCACTCCAGTTAACAAAATGATCATCTACACACCTCCAAAATGTATGTGTCAGTCAGCAACGGGTGTCCACGAGACACAATGGGGATGAGTTGGAGTGTTCAGTTGTTAGTTGAAATCAAGTTGAGGTGTCTAGATGTGCACTCTCAAAGTTTGAGTGCTTACTTGCCAATTGAGGTCACGTTTGAGTGTCTGTTTATGTAGTGTGTCTTTAGTCAATATAGCAACTTAACTGACAAGTATCACCATCATTTCAACAGATTTTAAGTTGAACTCGTAATTTCAAAAGTGTAATGGGTTCAACAGCAAGCATCTAAAAGTTAAAACCGTCCAAGTTAGAATCCTGTATTCGCCTCTGACGACTTGACTCTCTAATTTTCCTGCAGTTGTGGCTACTTGATGCTGCATTGCTTGAGAGTTGATCAGTGAGTTACTTTTTTGAAATAGTGCTCTGGTCCAGCGACTCGACCAAAAATATCCAAGTGAACTCATTCCTATATGGTTATTTGATGCTGAAGACCAATAAGAAAACAAGTTATAGTGGGCAATACAAAGGGCTTAGCCAAAATGATATTTCTTTCTGTGATTCTTTTTTTACCACTACTAATCGATCTTTAGGACCTTTATTCTGATGAGATTTAAGAGAGTGTCAACTCATTTTTTTCAAATAGAGATCATGTTAAAGTAGTGGAGAACCTCAGCTAAAACCATGCTATGTATTCTTTTGGCTATAATGAAAACATCCAGAGAGGGACAGGGCATCTATAATCATTCTTCTTGGTTTTATCGCCACTATCATCAATATCATTATTACTCGATGAGTTGTTTCCTTTTTCAAATTAACTAATTGAGTAAAGATAAGAAGAATATATCTTAATTAATCACTATTAGCTTAAACTTACCTTCTGACAGCACAATAGGAATTTGCAAAATTCAAAAGCAACGGCTATATTTATCATTGCCGTTAGGATGTAGATTCTGGTAAGTATTATTGAGGAGTATTGGCCCCCTTTACAGAATGGTCACATATAAAGAATAAAGTATGAAGCTTTGTCTGAGGTTTTCTTATCCAGAATATTCATGCTGTCTGGTTAAAAATAGTGATTAGGATTCCTCCTTATCAAATCCTATTTCAACACACAAGCTTCTGTGCTTAGTTGGAATCAGCTGTGGTTTCCATGTCAGCTTTTGTGGACTCGATAATTTGTCAAAAGATTTCAACTCATTGTCAATCTTGATTACTCTTGATTTGCTCCAATTTGAAAACCATAGTTTGTGTTTGCATAAAAGGCCTGTTTTGTTTTTGTTACTCCTTCCATTTCAATTTGTTTGTCTGATTTTGACTTGACTTGTAGTTTAAGAAAGTTAAACTAAAGATATTCATAGTGTACCAAAATGTCACGTAGAAAGTTAGAAATAAAGAGCTGTCAAAAAGGGAGATGGACTTTCTTTTTTAAACGGACTAAAAAGGAAAGTAAGACAAACTAATTGAAACAGAGGGAGTATTCTTTTATGTTGCACACATCAAGAACAGCAAATTGTCTATTTTTACTCACTTCTTTCCACTTATAACTAAGTGGGAGCTTACTGCCTCGGGCTGCCCTTTTTCTTCCTTCTGCTTGGTTTTATATCTGTAAAGTTCTGAAGGAAAGATATTAGCATTCTACCGTTAAGGCATCGGAGCCAAGTCAAAAGTTATAGAATAACCTTACACTATATTGATTATGGTCAAAGATGGTTAACCTTTTCACTTCTCATCTGCAACTACAGGGCATCAAATTCATATAATTCGAGTCTCGTACAATGCATCACTTTCAGAATCTTCAGAGAATATTGATGATTTCTTTACTAATGAAAAATGAAGATAAACTCCATGTGATGATCATTTAAATTACATTGTCTTAGGTACCTTTCATGAAAGAGGTATTTCTCTTCAAGTTGATATATTCAATACTGTCAGGAATAATGTAACTCTGGTGTTTTGTTCCGACTTCAAATATCACCTGTTTGCTCTGATAAATTGTATCATAGGAATAATGTAACTCTCATGTTTTGTTCCGAATTCATGTATCATTTGTATACGTCGATAAAAATGCTTTTTATATTCCTAGCAATCTACTAACCAAGATATTGTGCTTTTCATATAGAGATAAAGGGCGAAATGTGTGATTAAAAGCTCTAAAAACTGGTTATGTCAAAATAGACACTTAAACGCGGACCTGACTAAAAAGGAGATGAAAAGAAGTTCACTTTTGAATTATTAAGAAGAATATAACACAAAAGAAGAATAGAACTCAAATTATGCATTATGAGGGAATTGATTCCCTGGTAGTAATTGTTACAGTGTTTACCCTTTGGAACCTGGACCATTTTCCACCTGAACGACATAAGCCTTCGTGTCAGGCAGTTGCTTGCATCCGTGATGTGGATTACACATGTTAATCTATTGTGTAAGCGTGGTAAATCCATATCATCTCGAGGGCCATTCGATCTTAGCAAGAGCAAATGGTGAAATAACCCCACCTTTCACATAACATCTTCCCCTCATAACACCTACTAGAAATGGATACAGAACAAAGAATAATATTTTGAGAAACACTTTTTAGTAGAATAATGGTCCAAGAACGGGCAAGGAGGAGAATTATTTTGTTTTTTCAAGAAAATACTGCTTCACATGCATGAATTTGACAGTTGAGAACTTTTGTGAACCATACCTCTAAACTCGAGAAGGAAGGAAAGTAGGAGGTTTATCCAATTCCTTTTTGGAAAATTTGCGATATCTTGTGGATCCCATTTAAGGAAACCGTCTTGTGCTCACAACAGATCAAAAAGAAAACCCTTGGGGCCCCAATAGTGAGTTCTTCCAACTATATAAACCTCCTCAAACCATTCATCAAACTTACCAACTCCAGCAAGCCATTTCTTGAGCTTCAAGCTTACGTGTTGTCGAGAAGCTCAGTTCTTCAAATCCTTCGATTCTTTTAGGTGAGGCATTCATTATGTTTTTCTTATGTAGTTCATTTTGTTATCTCATATTGAAAGTAAATGCAAAAAAAAACTGCAATTTTGAATGCAAGTTCTTTAAAAAATTGGGCCTTCTATACAATATTAACGTGCCACGGAATTTCTTCCTAGAATGAAATAACTGTTCCAAGTGTAAGCAATGCAGTTCTTGGCTTCCTTCTTATATACAGTATTTTCAAATGCCTCAAAGGTTGATAAAAAATAAGATGTCTCCATTATATTGTTTTTTCATGCCTCTTAAGATGGCGTATTTTACTTCCCATATGCAAATTTGTTCTCATAATCTTTTCATGTTTACTAATTCAGATTTCAAGACAGAAAATGAGCAGGGATGGAGACTGGATGTGTGCTGCATGCCAACACCTAAATTTCAAGAAACGGGATGCATGCCAACGATGTAGCTGCCCAAAATATGCAACACCGTCTGATGTTGCCATGTATGGACTAAACAAAACTGAAGTCTTGGCTGGTGACTGGTATTGCAGCGGTTTGAACTGTGGTTCTCACAACTACGCAAGCAGAACAAGCTGCTATCGATGTGGTGCCTCAAAAAGTGATTATTATGGTATTGGGGCCGGAATGATGGCACCGGCAGGTTATGGATATGATTCAAGTGCTCTTCCTGGTTGGAAGAGTGGTGATTGGATTTGCAGCAGGTTAGTTCATTTTTACTTCAATAACAACAATTACGGCTCAATTCCAATCAAATAGGGACGGCTATATGAATCCTCACTGTTTATGTCCCGGTCCAATATTAGATGAACAAACTAAAGATAATTTTTTACTACTGGCATATGCAAGTGACTTGCTCTATAACTGACACAACTTCCTTCTTGATCGACAGATTAGGATGTGGTATGCACAACTACGCCAGTAGAGCAGAATGTTATAAGTGCAAGACACCTAGGGAATTCGGTGAGCCATCTTCCTTCTGATTCTGGTACTGCATCATCGACATTTTTCTTTCCAACGCCATTTATCATTTACTAACATCCTGTTCATTTATCTGTTTTTTTCAGGAGGTGACATGAGAGAAAGTGAATTATATTGAGGGACGCTGTGACATTAAGTTCCTATTGAAGATTCAACCTTCAAACAACCCTTCTTCGTCTTTTCTCCCTTGCTTTTAGTTTTTCTTTTCTTCTTTCTTTAGATTAGTTTCTTGAAGAAGGGTTTAATTTCTAACTGCATTGTAACTGTGCAAGTGTTCTAATGAAGAAGTTCCTTCAGATTTTCCGTTCTTTCCGTCTTTCGTTTTAAGGATTACAGCAAGAAAAAATAGGAGCAATAACATAAGGATCAGATATTAGATTCATAGAATCTTTGGGTGGTTTCATTCTAAAGGAACAAAATTAGTTCCTTTAAGCATCAACTCTCAATTATTACACAGATAAGAACCTGATGCTTTAATTTTATAATTGAGCCAATTTCACCTTTTCTCTTTCCTTTGCTCCCTCAAGTTTCCAATTCGTTTCAATTCGATGCTAATATGAAGCATTTTCAAGATAGTCATTCTATCTTTGTTGAGATAAGTACATATAATTTCAATGCAACTAATTATTCAAAATCCCATTTGAGGGTTCTTATGTTCAATGCAACTTAAGAGACAAGAATGAGCCAAGAATTTCTAAATCACACTAATAAGGCTACATCAAAGTTCGAATGGAAGGGCCTGTGTACATTCTTTAAGGGTAAGAGAAATAGTAGGAGTTGTTGAAGATATAATTAAGTTATTAAACTCTAACAACTTAAGCTTTTAGATAAGATGGTCACACATTTCGACATGGTATCAAAACAAATAATGGTAGTGAGTTCAAGTCTCACCACCACCCATTATCAAGAAAAAATTGCACGTGATTAGCCCATGCAAAAGAATCAAACCCGTACGTGAGAAGGTGTGTTGAAGACATAATAAAGTAAATAAAAGTGTGTTTCTCTAGTAGTTTAAGGTTTTTGAAGAAATGGTCACACACTTCAATAGCAGTAATCATATCCATATATTTGAAGCTCAATAAGAAATTGTATTATGATGCAAGGCTCATTCAGACAAGAAAAAACTTCAATGATTGCTCATATTTGAGTTGTTGAGTAGACTTAATAGGAATATTTGAGTTACACTTTCAATTTCTAAAAAAATATCTTAGGAATTGGAGGGTAGGGGTGAAAGGAGCAGTGGCGCATTCAACCACGAACAAGGATGAATGTGTGTGTGTGCGCGCGTGCATAAAATAAGTACATCTAGAGTTACATATACATCTTAATACTCCCTATCTTAGTTTAGGACCTACAACGTCTAAATTTTAGATCCACAACTCAAACTGAGAGCTGAAGTGCATTGCATGGCAGGGGTAGAAAGACCTATCTTTGTCCCTCCACCTTACAACAATTCTACACATTCTTCATCCACCAACGTCTAGATTTTATATTCCTTCTTTTATCGAGACAAGTGTCTTAGTTCTTGTGAAGAAGTTTCAACTCCTTGAAATATTCTCTTGTGGTCCAGACAGCCAGAACCAATTCATATTAGTCATGTCTTTTATTTTCTCTTCTATAAAACTAGTGGCCTTTCATTTCAAATATCTCTCTCAATAAAAGGTCATTTTCTTGCTTAAAAATCGATATTTTGGGATTTTATTCCCTAAGTTTTCTCTATTTTTTTCCAATCGAGAAAGAAAGTTCAAATTATTGAAGAATATTTAGGAAAAGAGGGATGTTAGCATCATATCCATTTGTCAAACCATACCTCTATACCAAACTTGTCCTTTAAATACATGAATTTAACAGTTGACAACTTTTAAAAACTTGTGCTATCTTGTGGATCCCATTTAAGGAAACTGTCTAAAGCTGACAACAGATCAACAAGGAAACTTTTCAGCTTCAACAGTGAGATCTTCCAACTATATAAACCTCCCTAAACCATTCATAAAAATTATCAGTACAAACAAACCATTTCTTGAGCTTCAAGTTTTATGTCTAGCCGAGAAACTCAGTTCCTCATTTTTTATTTTTTTTTTAAGGTGAGGCGTCGATAAAGTCCTTTCCTTGTGTAGTTAATTTCATTATCTTATATTGGAACTAAATTTCCTATTTTTCCAACTTCTAGACAAAAAAAACTGCTGTCTTTAATTCAAGTTTCAATACAAGATTAATGTGCCGCGAAATTTCTTTCAAGAATGAAATAGCTGTTCATATAATGCAAAGTATGTTTGATTCACCTTCTTAACTATAACAATTTAAAGAATCATTTAACGGTTGTTTCCATGTCCCTTACAATGGTCTATTTTACTTCTCATATGAAAATTTGTTCACATAATCTTTTCATGTCACTTTCAGATTTCCAGACAGAAAATGAGCAGGGAAGGAGATTGGATGTGTGCTGCATGCCAACACCTATATTTCAAGTAACGGGATGCATGCCAACGATGTAGTTGCCCTAAATTTGCAGCACCGGCTGATTTCTCGCATGACATGTTTAAGACCACAAGTTTAAAGAACATTAATTTTGGTATATTCTACGTATCTTTAGTTTAAGACCACAAGTTTAAAGAACATTAATTTTGGTATATTCTACGTATCTTTAGTTTAAGACCACAAGATTAAAAATCTTCCTTACTTTCTTAAACTTCGTGCCAAGTCAAAACCAAACAAATAAATGCTTTAATAAATGCAAAGGCTTATGTGTCACTTATGAACAGAAGGATCAGATATTAGATTCACAGAACTAAATTAGTTCCTTTAAGCATCAACTCTCAATTATTACACAGATAAGAACCTGATACTTTACTTTTATAAGTGAGCCAATGAAGTAACTTAATTCCACCTTTTCTCTTTTTTTTTTTTCTTCAAGTCTCAAACTCATTTCTATTTCCAATTAAGCTGCAACATTTCCAAGCTAGACATTCCATCACTGTTGAGCTAAGTTTATATACAAAAGTTCAACGCAACTTAAGAGACAAGAATGAGCCAAGAACTTCTAAGGATTGGCTCTTGGCCGATAATCGATCTAGCAATAAGCAAAGTGCAAACAAAAGGTCCTTTATACATACGTAATTATAGGGCACCGTTTGACTAGCTACAAAGTTTAGAAGAAAAGACGACTTTTGAAATTTGTGGTCTAAAACAAACGTTAGATACTTGTGTGACTATAAATCATTTCATAGGGTAAAAGGGGAATTTTAAAGTTAAGTTATTTATGATTATAGAAAGGTGACGTTCTTTTTGGAACATTACTAAAAAGGAAAGTGTGTCACATAAATTGGGACAGAAGTGAGTACTTAAAATTCTGCTTTGTGCTACAACTTAAGCTTTTAAATAAGTGAATCACACATTTCAACATTATATCATTAGCAGACAAAGATCGTGATTTCAAGTCTCACCGCTACCCATTATCAAGAAGAATTTCCATGTGTTTAGTCCATGAAAAGGAATCAAGCTATGTGTGAGGGGTGTGTTGAAGACATCAACAAAAACAACAACAACAAAACCAGTGTAATTCCACGAGTGGAATCTAGGGAGGGTAGGATGTATGTAGACATTATCCCTACCATTGTGTAGGAAGGTTGTTTTTGTGTGTTGAAGACATAAAAAAGTTATTAAAAGTTTGCTCTTTCTAACGGTTTAAGTGTTCATATAAGATGGTCACACACTTCAACAAGAGTAATCTTATATTTGGAGCTCAATAAGAATTCATAATTTAATGATCCAAATATGCATTTTAAAGTTTCTCACTCCAACTTGTCTTTATAAGTATCATGTCTATGAGGATGTATATAATCATGGGAGGTTTTGGACCTGGTCATGGAAAAAATGATGTCCTATCCTTCATTTAAGACAACCTCACAAAGCCCCTTAGGAGAAGGCGATGTGGATCTATGTAACTACGTTTTGCTCAAATTATATAGAAAAGAATGAATATATATGTGTGTGTGTACATATACTAAACGATACTCTTTCTGAATCCATGTCGATTTTGGGGAGAAAGGCGAGCACTTGATTTCCATCCCTGGGTTGTAGAAGCAACCCCAACCAGAGGTGAACAAACCATACATTAATCATTTTCAAGACGAATCATAGATATACAAGTGAAAAGGCATTAACATGTCAACAAATATAACACTTTAAACCAACAGTTCCAAAAATGCAATGGATTCAGCGATAAGGACCTTAAAGATTAAATTACTTGCTACTACATGACCAGGAGGTCACGGGTTCAAGCTTTGAAAACAGCCTCTGGCAGAAATACAAGGTAAGGCTGCATACAATAGACCCTTGTGGTCGGGCCCTTCCCCGGACCCTGCGCATAGCAGAAGCTTAGTGCACCGGGCTGCCCTTTTATCAAGTTTAAATCATGAATCTGCCTGTGGCTCGATCATATCTCCATGCAGGAATAATCCATCATTTCGGAAAGGTTCACATTCCATGCACAATTAATTAGACAGGTGTTTCAGTTCATGTGAAGTAATTTCAATTCCATAGCATATCTCCTGTGGTCCAGACAGCCAGAACCAATTCATATTAATCATTTCTTCCTTTCAAATATCTTTGTCAATAGAAAGTCAATTTTCGTTTAGTCTGTCTAATTAGGATTCTATTCCCTAAATTTTCTCTATTTGTTTCCAATCGCAAAAAAAAGTTCAAATTATTGAAGAATATTTAGGAAAAGTTAGATGTTAGCATCAAATGCATGATTTTAACAGTTGACAACTTTTGAAAGCCATATAACTGTACACTTAAGAAGGAAGGTTTATCCAATTATTTTTTATGCTATCTTGTGGATCCCATTTAAGGAAACTGTCTAAAGATCAAATAGGAAACTTTGAGCCCCAATTGTTAGATCTTCCAACTATATAAACCTCTCAAACCATTCATCAAAATCTACCATCTTCAGCAAATCATTTCTTAAGCTTCACATTTATGTATAGTCGAGTAGCTCAACTCATTCAAATCCTTCATTTGTTTTAGGTGAAGTTCATTTCTTTATCCTAGATTGGAACTAAATATTTCCAGCTTCTGTACACAAAAAAAGAAAAGAAAAAGTTGATGCCTTCAATCAAAGTTTTTCAAAATAATTAGGCCTTCGATACAAGATTCATATGCCAATAAATTTTGTATAGAGTGAAGTGAGTACTGTTCATGTTAAGAAATGCAGTTCTAATGATTGTTGCACGTGCCTCTTACGATCTTCTATATTGCTTCCCGTATGAAGAAAACTTCTCATAACCTTTTCATTTTCACTTTCAGATTTCAAGACAGGAAATCATGAGCAGGGAAGGAGATTGGATGTGTTCTGCATGCCAGCACCTAAATTTCAAGAAACCTGATGCATGCCAACGATGTAGCTGCCCTAAATATGCAACACCGGCTGATGTTGCCATGTATGGACTAAACAAAACTGAAGTATTGGCTGGTGACTGGTATTGCAGCGGTATGAACTGTGGTTCTCACAACTACGCAAGCAGAACAAGCTGCTATCGATGTGGTGCCTCAAAAAGTGATTATTATGGTATTGGGGACGGAATGATGGCACCGGCAGGTTATGGATATGATTCAAGTGCTCTTCCTGGTTGGAAGAGTGGTGATTGGATTTGCAGCGGGTTAGTTATATTTAACTTCATTGATAAAACTTATGCCTCAATCCCCAACAAGTAGTGGACGGCTATATGAATCCTTACTATTCATGTCCTTCCATTTAAGTTCATCCCGGTCCAATATTATAAAAAAGTTTACCACAAGTGACTTGTTCCTTCTTGATCTACAGAATAGGATGTGGTATGCACAACTATGCCAGTAGAGCTGAATGTTATAAATGCAAGACACCTAGAGATTTTGGTGAGCCATCTGCCATGTGATTCTGGTACTGCATAGTCGACGTTTTACTTTCCAACATCGTTTTTCATTTACTAACATCTTATTCATTTCTCTGTTTTTCAGGAGGTGACTTGAGAGAAAGTGAGTTATATTGAGGGCCGCGGCAATATGAAGTTTTTCTTTTTTTAATCTTCCTGTAGATTAGTTTTCAAAGAAGGGTTCTAACTGCATTGTAACTGTGCAAGTGTTCTAATGAATGAAATCCCTTCAGATTTTGTATTCTGTCTTTCAACAACTGCTTTTTGTCGGGTGCTCCAACGAATAATATTATGTAAACTTAGCACCCCTATATAGGCCTATGGACTTAATTTACAACAAGAAAAAAGGAAGTTGAACTTACATAAGGATCAGATATTAGATTCATAGAATATTTGAGTGGTTTCATTCTAAAGGAATCAAGTTAGTTCCTTTAAGCATCAACTCTCTATTATTACACAAATAAGAACCAGATGCTTTACTTTCATTAGTGAGCCAATTTCACCTTTTTTCTCTTTTCTTTCTTTCCTTCAAGTCTCAAACTCATTTTCATTTCCATACTAATCTGCAACATTTTCAAGTTAGTCATCTCAGTATTGTTGAGCTAAGCCCATATAATTTTAATGCAACTACAACAACATACGCAGTGTAGTCTCACGAAGTGGGGTCTAGAAAGGGTAGAGTGTATCCAGACCTTACCCCTAACTTAGAGGCAGAGACGTTTCCAATAGACCCTCGGCTCAAGGAAAAGTAATGCAAAGCAGTTCAGAAAAAGAAGTAACTGAAGTACAAGAAACAACATATAATAACAATAATTTCCATGCAATTAATTAGTGGAAACCCCATTTGAGGGTTCGTAAACTCGTTGCAACTTAAGAGACAAGAATGAGCCAAGAACTTGTAGATCACACTAATAAGGCAACTAGAAGTGGAGAGCAGCCGTGGTCAAAGCTTGGATTTTGATCAATAAGCTAGTAGTAAGCTTGGTTACATCGAAGATCAAATAAATGGGCCATGGCTCATGTACATTCTTTTAGGGAGAGATAACTATTACAACAATATTTGTATCCTTATATTTAGAGCTCAATATAAAATTGTATTTTAATGCAAGACTCATTCAAATAAGGAAAAACTCGAGAGATTGCTTCTATTAGAGTTATTGAGTTATTCAATAAGAATATGGAATTGATTCTTGTTACATTATTTCTGAAACATTATCTATCTTAGGGAAATTGGGGGAGGGGCGTAAAAGGAGCATTGGCGAACTCAACCACAAACAAGGGATGAGGGGTTGGAGGTGACCTGAGCAATGACAAATTCAACCACAGATTAGCATTTTCAATAGAACCTGGTGCTATGGTGTCGAGTTTATACATATGTGTGCGTTTGTGGGCACATAAAACAAGTATGTCTAGAGTTAGATATACATTTTAGAACTCACTATCCACAATTAGGACCTACAATATCTAAATTTCAGATCCACCACCACCACACTATGACAGAGAAGCTTGCATTATGATGGCAATTTTACATATACATTTTAAAGTTTCTCATTTCAACTGGTCACAAATTAAAGGCCATTAGGAGAAGGCAACATGAATCTATTACTACAGTCACACACATGATTTCCACATCCCTTGGTGGTAGAAGCAACCCCAACCAAAGGCGAACGTACCATACATTTAACCAATTCAACTGTAACCATCATTTTCAAGATGCACCATAAATATACATGTGAAAAATCATGAAGAACGTCAACAAACATTATATTTCAGGCCAATAATTACAAAAATGCAATGTGCTTAGCGATAAGTACCTTAAAGATAAAACTTATCAAGTTTAAATCTTGAATCCGCCTGTAGCTCCAACAAAGTCTACTGCTAGATTTCCATGTAGGAATAATGGAAAGGTTCACATTCCACGCAAAATTAATTATATTCCCTTTTTAATGGTAGACAAGTGTCTTAGTTCATTTGAAGTAGTTTCAATTCCATGGCATATCTCCTGGTGTCCAAACAGCCAGAACCTATTCTTAATTAATCTCTCTGTCAATAAAAAGTCAATTTTTTGTTTAAAAATCAATGTTTAAGTCTGTTTTAGGATTCAATTCCCTAAGTTTTCTCTATTTTTTTCCGATACAGAAAGAAAGTTCAAATTATTGAAGAATATTTAGGAAAAAAGAGATGTTAGCATCATATGTTGTCACTCCCCGGGAGGGTATCCTAGACGTGGCCGGCACTCAGAAACCATTACTGGCTCCCAAGCGAACCACTTGGCCTGATCACACATCCGTTCGTTCATTCAATCAGCGGAAGACTTAAAATAAAGAGATAATTAGGTGGACAATTCCAATCAACAATCTATCTCAAGGAAGAAAGGCCATGGGCCAACAAATCGAACTCCAATCTATGTCGTTAAATAGTTTGACAAGAACAATTCAAGAAAATAAAATACTCAATCGACCGATCACTATCTAGTCTATGAAGCTTAATCACTACTATCTAATTGGTGCCAATGATAGATTCATGGCTACCTTAAATCAGAATGAAAAGACTAAACTCAATGCAAGAATAAGTGGTATCCTCCGAATGTAGGAGAGGACTCACCAATAAGCTGAGTGTGAACAAATCTTCAACGGTGCGCCTATTGATGATCTCTTAAACCTGTCTCTCCATTATGAAACGATGCAGGTCCAAATGAACGTCAGTACGTAGAATATACGAGTATGTAATATGGCAATATGAAATATGCGTCAAGATAGAATAATATCGGTTCAAATATCTCATGTCAGAAAGATAAGAGAGACTCAATCAAGGTGTCATAAGTCTAAAGTAAGAATATAGTTTAGACAGAGACCAATCATATACAATCCAATCCAATTATGTACAATCCAATTCAATCAAATCATTTACAATTTGATCCAATCCAATCATATACAATCCGATCCAATCCAGTCATAGATAATTTGATCCAATCCAGTCATATACAATTCGACTGTCATGCTCCGAGAGGGTACCCTAGACGTGACCGGCACTTGGAAACCATTTCTGACTCCCAAGCGAACCACATAGCCTAATCACACATCCGTTCATTCATTCAATCAACAGAAGACTTATAATAAAGAGAATATTTGGTGGGCAAATCCTAAATCAACAATCTAACTTAAGAAAGAAAGGCCATGGGCCAACAAATCAAACTTCAATCTTTGTCATTAAAATAGTTTGACAAGAATAATTTCGAGGAAGTAAAATATTCAATCGACCCATTACTATCTAGTCTATGAAGCCTCTATCACTACTATCTAATTGGTGCCAATGACATGTTCATGGCTACCTCAAATCAAAATGAAAAGGGCTAACTCGATGCAAGAATGATATAAGCGGTGTCCTCCGGATGTAGGGGAGGACTCACCAATACGATGAGTGTGAATAGATCCTCAATGGTGCTCCTATTGACGATCTCTTAAACCTGTCTCTGCATCATGAAATGATGCAGGTCCAAATAGACGTCAGTACGTGGAATGTACGGGTATGTAATATGGCAGAATGAAACGTACCTCAAGGAAAAATAACGCCGGTTCAAATATCTCAAATTAGAAAGATAAGAGAGACTCAATCAAAGTATCATAAGTCTAAAGTAAGAATACATTTTAGACAAAGACCAATCATAAACCATCCAATCCAGTCTGATCATGTACGATACAATTCAATTAAATCATTCAATCCAATCCAATCATATATCATTCTATTCAACCCAATCACATATCACCTAATCCAATCCATCACACATCATCTAACCCGATCCAATCGTACACAATCCAATTACATATCATCAAATCCAATCCGATCATATACAATCAACTCAACAATCAACTCAAAGAACTCAACTCAATAAATATGCAAATTAAATCATGCAATGTATTCAACTCAATTATCTACAATCACAATCAAACCAATCATATCAAGCACAATCCATTCAATTGGGAGTTTCTCTAACCGACAACTATCACCATATGAGCGAGTGATAGTACAACAATCCGACGTTATTACCACATCCGTCCATACTTTGCCAGGGTATGAACGATCAACCAATCATGGATCCAATTCAACCAAGTCCTATCATGTCAGGACAATAAAATGGGAAACATCCAACTTTAATGGTTCGATCCCATGGGAAGCATCCGACTTTAACGGTTCAATCCCCTCCTACATTTGGCGACATAGTTTATTGATTCGAGTATGGACTATACTCTTACCCAATTCGGTGCTCGATACTCCTCCCAAGACTCAATATGCTCATATCTATAAAGTGAGTAAAATACTCAAAATACTCATTTTCAAAACTAATTAAAGGACTTCTCAAACTCAACTCATGCTTAAACTCTTTTTTTTAAATCATAGATGGAAATAATCATTCTTTAAAACTCAAAATAGCGTATAAATAGTTTATGTAAAAATGCTCACAATCATTTATTTAAAACTCCTTCTCAAGAGATCATTTATTTTCAAAATGTTCATAAGACTCCAATCAACTCAAATTATGAAAATCACATGTCACATAATCACGTTAGACTCCAATCTACTTCATCATACAACATCCTCATCAACATAGCCTCTTCATTCACATCATCGTCAAATATCATCATTCACATCATCATCAAACATCATCATCACATCATCATCAAACATCTACTCCAAAATCCTTATTTAATTCTACATTTCATTTATAGAAACAAAAGTGACATTCTAGCTCTACCAATGTTTTAATTTTTTTATGCCATTCACATTCATAACTATTCCAATTCATTCATCTCATTCCAATCGACACATACCCAAACCATCCATCTCAAACTCAAGACAAATTATGACCAAAAAGAAATCTCATCTTGGGTTCATGTGAATGAATACATGAATTCATACTCTTAACAAAACTCAACTCAAGAACACTATCAATGCATATGAATTTATATACAAAACTTCATTTGTGGTCAATGATATGAAATATAACTATTCAAGAATTTAAGTCATGAAAATCGCCAATCAATTTCTAGTACATAAAAATACTCTAGAGTTTAGGAAAAATTCAAAGAAAATCTTTATAAAAGGTTTGAATCTTTCACAACTTCTACCTAACACATCTATGGGCATATGAAAGAACTCAATCCATATTTTAGGTTAGCCTTACATACCTTGCTTGAAGATCATCTCACCGGAGACCAAGACTTGACTTGAAGATCTTGAATCCTTGAGCTTTTGAGAGTATCTCTTGTTGGAGATGGATTTGAAGGAGAAGAGAAGGGGTTTCTAGGGTTTTTAGAGAGAGAGATGGACTGAAATAATGGTCCAAAACGTCCCAAGGCAGATGTATATATAATTTGGGAAAATACCCAAATTGCCCTTTCTCCAAAAATCTGGAAAACAGGCTAAAACGCTCTTGGCATGATAGTGGCGCATCGCGCCACTGCGGCGCCAAGTCGAATTTAGGCTTAAAACCTGCACATCTGATAGTGGCGCATCGCGCCAAGGACCAAACTACTGAGGCTGTTTTATGGCGCGATAGTGGCGCGTCGCGCCCTTACAGCGCCAAGCCTATATTTTCTAAGTTCTGGAAAATAGGCTTAAAAACCCTGCACATCTCCTAGTGGCACACCGCGCCAGGGACCAAACTACTGAGGCTTATTCCTGGCGCGATAGTGGCGCATCGCGCCACTGCAACGCCAAGCCCAGGCTTCCTGCAGTCACAACCTAGGCCTGAAATTCTGGCAGTACCAGTCCGTCTTAGGATGGTCATAACATTTGACTCCGAACTCCAAAATTTTCAATCTTGGTGGCGTTGGAAAGAAGACTCAAAGACCTTTAATTTGATAGGTCATGGTCCACCCAATTCATCATATTTTAGGAGACATGATCGTTAGAAGTCGACCCCTTATACGAACTCATCCGAAAACTTAATCGATTGGGATTCTTTGGACTCGAATTGGTGTTAGAGATCTCTTATGACCCCTAAACACATCTAACACACTTCAATTACTTAGAAATTAATCCTAACTTATGTGTAAGATTATAAGTCCTCCGGTCCGAGTCTACACACATATGAAGAAATGTTTGAGTCTTTGCGAAAACTTTTTTGAGGTGTTACATCGACCCAATCCAATCCAATCATATACAATCCAATTCAATCCAATCACATACAATCCAATCATATACAATCAAATCAACAATAAAGTCAAAGGACTCAACTCAATAGATATGCAAATTAGAATTTAGCAATGTTTTATAATTTGACTCAATCATCTATAATCTCAATCAAACCAATCATATCATGCACAATCCACTCAATTTGGGAGTTTTTCTAATCGACAACTATCACTTATGAGCCAGTGATGTGCAACAATCCGACGTTGTTTCCACGTCCGTTCAATACTTTGCCAGGGTATGAACGAATCAACCAATCATGGATCCATCAATCAATCAAGTCCTATCATTTCACGACAATGAAATAGGGAAACATCCAACTTTAATGGTCCAATCCCTTCCTACGTTGGCTACATAGTTCATGTGATTCGAGTATGGATTATACTCTTACCCAATTCGGTGATCAATACTCCTCCAAGACTCAATGTGCTCATATCTATCAGGTGAGTAAAATACTCATTTAGTCTCTTTTGGACTTAGTTCAAATCAACTCAGTTAGTCTCATTTGACTCTTTTCAAAACTCAATTAATCTGGTCTCATTGGACTTTTTTTCAAAACTCAATTTATCTCAATCATCACTTCTTTTAAGACATCCAAAATCATGCTTTCAAACCCAATCAATGCAGTAAATATTAAATGCATTCAAAATATAATTTTAACTCCTCAACTCAATCTCAAAATAGATGTTTTAATGTAAAAAAAAGTTCAACGCGTTTATACAACAAAACTCATGCTCAAAATAATAATTAAGAGACTTCGCAAACTTAACTCATGCTTAAACTCTTTCTAAATCAAAGGTGAAAATAATCATTCTTTAAACTCAAAATAATGCATAAATAATTTATTCAAAAACGTTCACAAATCATTTTTAGAACTCCTTCTCAAACAATCATTTATACTCAAAATCTTCATAAGACTCCAATCAAATCGAATTATGCAAATTATATCATAAAGTCACATTAGACTCCAATCCACTCCATCTCAAAACATCACACCAACATTACCTCTTCATCAATTATTTTACTTAAAATAAATAAATATCATTTACATCATCATCAAACATCTTGCTCCAAAATCCTCATTTAACTCTATGTTCAATTTCATCAATTTCATTAAAATATGCATCATCGCACTTTGAAAGCAATATTTTTATTTATACATGAAAATCATCAATCTCAACCTCAAGACAAATTGTGACAAAATGAAATCTCATCTTAGGTTCATTTGAATGAATACATGAATCCATACACTCAACAAAACTCAACTCAAGAACATTATTAATACATATGAAGTTATAGATAACTCAAGAACAATATAAGTGGTATGGATTTATGATAACAATTAATCCTATCCAATCATTTCTCCATTCATTTAGCCAATCTTTTGCGGCTAAATCATGACTCATCAATACTCCAAATCAACAATTAAGGATACTCAAAATATTTAAGTTTATAACAAAAATATGTATAACAACTCATACCAATCAACTCTTAGACCCAACCATAGTATAAGAATATTGTAATATAGGAATCAATTCGGGTTCATGGGGATGAAGACATGAAGCACTTATCAATTTCTCAACTCATCAACATCAACATAACAAAATCAAGTTAGTAGATGTAAAAACTCATCAGGGCATAGATCTATCAAGAAAACTCAATTCCTATGAACATTCAACTCAAAGAAGATGTAGGGCACATGGGTGAATTCAATCCATGTTATGAGCAGTCTTACATACCTGGAATGAAAATTATCTCACCAAAAATCAAAGACCCAGCTTGAAGATCTTGAATCCTAACTCTTCTTCTCCCTCCACATCTCTTCTCTCAAAAGCTCTAGGGATGAATGAGAAGAAAACACCCCTAGGATACTGATAAGGGGCGGATTTTATCCCTAAAACGTAGTGGGGAAAGGTGGAGAAAAGACCAAAAATCCCCTCCCCAAAATATGAAAACTTACAGAAGTGAAGCAAAAACTGATCGCGGACTTGGCGTGTACCTCTCTGGTTAACTAGACATAACGTTTTACTCCAAACTCTACAAAATGCAATTTTAGTGGCGTTGGAAAGAAGACTCAAAGAAATTTAATTTGATAGGTCATGGACCACCCAATTCGTTATATTCTAGGAGATATGGTCGTTTGAAGTTGACCATTATACGAACTCATTCGAAAACTTAGCCAATAGAAATTCTTTGGACTTGGCTTGGTATTAGAGATCCTTTATGACCCTAAACCACATCTAATACTCTTAAAATACTTAGGAATTGATTCTAACTCATATATACAATTAGAAGTCATTTCGTTCGAGTCTATATGCATGTAAAGAATGATTCGAGTCTTGGCGAAAAAAAAATTGGGGTGTTACATACGCATTTGTCAAACCATATCTCTATACTCAAGAAGGAAGGTTTATCTAATTATTTTCTTGAAAATTTATGCTATCATGTGATTGTGGACCCCGTATAAGGAAACTGTCTAAATTCAACACAGATAAAAAAGGAAACTTTTGGGCCCCAATAATGAGATCTTGCAACTATATAAACCTCCCCAAACCATTCATCAAAATTACCAACTTCAGCAAACCATTTATTGAGCTTCAAGTTTTACGTCTAGTCGAGAAGCTCAGTTCTTCAAATCCTCTAACCTTTTTTAAGGTGAGGCATTCATAATGTTTTTTTCCTTGTGTAGTTCATTTTATTTCATTCCAGCTTCTACATAAATAAAAAAGCTTCTTTCATGAAAAATTTTCAAAAAATATTAGGCCTTAAATACAAGATTCATGTGACAAAGAAATATATGCAACTATATTTTTTTAATAACAAGATTGATTTGTTTTTGTAAGCAAATTTATACTCAAAATCTTTTCATGTTTACTAAATTTAGGTTTCAAGGACAGAAAATGAACAGGGAAGGAGATTGGATGTGTGCTGCATGCCAGCACCTAAATTTCAAGAAACGGGATGCATGCCAACGATGCAGCTGTCCTAAATATGCAACATCGGCTGACGTTGCTATGTATGGACTAAACAAAACAGATGTTCTTGCTGGAGACTGGTATTGCAGTGCTATGAACTGTGGTTCTCACAACTATGCAAGCAGAACAAGCTGCTATCGATGTGGTTCCGTAAAAAGTGATTATTATGGTATTGGGGCAGGAATGATGGCACCAGATGGTTATGGATACGATTCAAGTGTTCTTCCTGGTTGGAAGAGTGGTGATTGGATTTGCAGCAGGTTAGTTCGCAATTTCATATTTACTTTGATTTCCATGCAAAGTACTACGCCTAAAACCCCAGAAAGATTGGTCGGCTATATGAATCCTCATTGTCCATATCGCTCCATTTAAGCTCATTTTAATACAATATTATAGGTTAGTCATGTGACCTAAGCTCACGATACATGTAGGATCTGGGAAATGGCCAGACCAAGTACCTTGCATTTCCGCAAGAGATTGTTTCCGTGGCTTGAACTTATAACGTCCTGGTGACATGACATCAATTTTTACTGTTGCGCTAAGGCTCCCCTTCCCATCTCAGTCCAATATTATATAAAATGAAAATAAAAAGTACCAGAAGTCCCTTTAAATTTATTAGTTCCTACCGGCATATTTAACTTACACAAATTCCTTCTTGATCTACAGAATAGGATGTGGTATGCATAACTATGCCAGTAGAGATGAATGCTATAAGTGCAAGACACCTAGGAATTTGAGTGAGCCATCTGCCATATGATTCTGGTACTACATAGTCGACGTTTTTCTTTCCAACATCATTTTTCATTTACTAACATCTTGTTCGTTTCTCTGTTTCTTTTCAGGAGGTGACCTGAGAGAAAGTAAGTTATATTAAAGGACGCGGCAACATTAAGTTTTTCTTGAAGTTTTACCTTTAGATTAATTTCTCAAAGAAGGGTTAATTCCTAGCTAACATTGTAATTGTGGTACTGTGCAAGTGTTCTAATGAATGAAATGCCTTCAGATTTTGCTTTCTTTCTGTCTTTCAACAACTGCTTTTGACAATCAAGCAATGCTGTTTAGGCCTACAGAGAAATGCAAAAGTTAATGTATCACTTAGGACCACTATTTCGGTCTATGTACTTAATTTAAAAAAACAACATCATAGCCAATGTAGTCCAATAAAGCGGGATTTGGAGAGGGTAGAGTGTATACAGACCTTACATTCCGCTTAAGAAAAAACAGTCCAAAAAGAGAATAAACGAGAGTGAAAGCATAACAAAGCATTTTGAATAGTTACTACATCAAAATAATACGATAATCGAAGTAGAAGAAATAACAGATAGTAACAAAATTTAATTAGGGAAATAACACTTAAGGATCAGATATTAGATTCATAGAATCTTTATGAGTAGTTTTATTCTAAGGGAACAAAATTAGTTCCTTTGAGAATCAAGTCTCAATTATTACACAGATAAGAACCAGATACTTTGCTTTTATGAGCACATATGAAGTGAGTCAATTCTGCCTTTTCTCTTTCATTTTCTTTCAAGTCTCAGGGTGTGTTCGGTATGAAGCTTTCCCATGTTCGGTTGGTTAAATATATTGGAGAACATTTTCTCTAAGAAAACAAACTCCTTAAAAATGAGGAAAACAAGCTTTACTAGTGACATTCCACGTTGATTATGTCTTCCCAGGAAACTTACGGGTTTATACAGTGTGGAAGAAAATCTGCAACAACCACGACTCGTGTCATTAGTCATCGGAATCCTCACAAAGCAATGAACTCCCTTTGTCCACAACCTAGATAACTTTAGGAAATGCAGAGTGTTTTCTCTATTGTAAACAGTAGATGTCAACTAATCAAATATTTTTGGGTATTTATACACTAAGAGTTACAGTTAAGGAGGACGACAAGACAATAGGCTAGATATTTAAAGTGAACTAATGCTAATCAAGACATTATCTTTAATCCTAAGTACTCGAAAATTTCATCAAAATACTCTCCGATTTGCAAATATTATCATTAATCATTAACATATTATTTCCAAGAAACAATTCCCGATCGAATACAAACCAAACATTCAGAAAGATATTTACCATGTAAAATGACTTATGTCATACCAGACAGGGAAAAGGACTAAAAACATTCTCGCAAGATGAGAGCAAGCATTAGATGAAGCCGACTTTGTCCATCTCGCATATCAACTTCCTCTATCGATAGCGTAAAGCCGCCAAACATACTCTTAGTCATAAAAATATCATTTGGAACTCAATATGAAATTGTATACTCATGCATATAAGAGGACAAACCATTTGATGAGTTCGGCTGAACCCATTAATTTTTAGACAAACCATAGATATACACACTAAAATGTCAACAAGTACTAAATTTTAACCAAATAATTCCAAAAAAAATGCATTGATTTTAGTGATAAGAATCTTGAAAATTGAACTCGTCAAATTTAAATTACAGGTTCATTTACGGCCCCAACATAGTCTTCCTTTTTTGAAAAAATAAATAAATTTCACCCCGATACTACCATTGAGGTCCGCAGCTAATCCATACTAGCACATGCCACGTAAGGGCCATTAGGTGGAAGCGCTCCTTAATTATTAGGATTTTGTCCATACTCGAAGCGCAAATTTTTAAGACTTCTATAGTAAATAATGAAGAATTTCTATTCATATCATCACAACCTTCGATTGTACAGTCTAGTAATACATTTCCATGTAGGAATAATTAAATTATTTGGATAGGGCTCTTTATAGTAGACAAGTGTCTTAGTTCATGTGAAGTATATATATAGTTCAAATTCCATGGAATCTCTCTTGGGGTCAAGACAACAAGAACCAATTCTTATTAATCATATCCATTTATTTTTTATTTGTTTTGAATAAAATTAGTGGGCCCTTCTTTCAAATATCTGTCAATAAAAAGGTTTTTTTTTTCAAAAAAAAAAAAAAGTTCACTGTTTTTATTATTCCTATATCTAAAAAGTTGTAGAATAGAATGAGATTATCAAATAATATTCATGATACTACAAAAGTACCCTCATTAGTCATAAGAATGAAAGAATATTTGGATTAAAATGGAATTAATTGTTCCATTTTAATTGAGTAAACAATTCTTGGGGAACATCAAAGGCCTATGCCCTTCCACCCGTATATAGATAAAGTGAATTTTTTTGATTTTTTTAATAACTAGTTATGAAAATTTCGTGCTATACGAGCTCAAAATTTATTTAAAAAATTATTTTTTTAAGCAGTGTTAATTAATATTTTTAAATTATCTCATTAAGTGTAAAATAAATATTGGATAAATAGTATTAATATTGATAAATTTTAGATGATATTGATCAAATGATTCTAAATTTTGCTCTAAAATAAATTATATATGTATTTATGTGATAGTAAATCATCTCATTCTAAATCATCTCTTTTTTTTTCTCGCAAATATAATGTAAAATGACCTATTGAGATGTCCATAATTAAAATATTTTTTTTCCATCGATCGTTAATATTTTACTTGAAGTAGTTACAAAATATTAGCGGCATTCAAAGTAATAAAGTTATAACTAAAGGATATGAATTTAAAATTAAAATAGGTCCCATATTTTTTAAAAAATTGTACACTAACTAAATTAAAGAAAAACAAAAAAAAAATTAAAATGTTGTTGCTGAAGCAGGCACGTCGACGGATACGTGCATGCTTCAACCTCAACTCTCTCTCTCTTATATAATAAAAAATATGTTGCTTGAACTTTTTGAAAATACAGGTATACCTATGTTAAAGGATTCAATATGCACCCCTTGATATTTTTGGAATTCGATAAATATAGTTTTAATCTTTTTGGAAAGTCTTCACTGTTTTGCAAGTTTCTCAAAATAAATTCTTAAATTTAAGAATGTCATCTTTCGCAAATTTCTAAGATGGGGGGCAAAATTTAAATATCGATACAAAATTGTCATATTTGCAAATTTTCCGCCAATTTAATTTTTAATCAATATCTAAAACGATTTTTGAATGTTTTCAATCTAACCATTGGGTACGATAAGCACGCAAAATGGTCCATGTTTACGTATGGGGCAATCTTAACATCTTTTAATTAAAGAAAAATGAATAATGGCTACATATTTCTGATATCAGCTTACATCAGTAGAGATTTCTCGATTATGAAATATATTGAACCCTAGATTGAAAAAAAAAATCATAAAATGAAATGTTGCATTTTTAAGTTTGAAATTGTTAGTAATAATTTTGTACATTTTGTATACCTTTTTCACAAAGAAGAATTTGAAGAAGATCACCACCAAAAAGTTATCCCTTCATTAAGAAATAAATTTTTATTTTATGAGTTAAATATTTTTAATTTTATGTATTTAAGAAGAGAGAAGGATAAGAAGAAACCTATTTTTTTCTATTTTGTGCGTTCTCATTCTTTTGTTCAATAAAAAAAATGTGAACTTCTTTTCAAAGAAGGTAACCACCTCAACAGAAAACAATTAATTGAAACTTTTCAAATTTTTCTTTGTTTAATTGGTCGAACATTGAATCAGGTCACTACGAATTCAGATTAATTGAATCGATTGATTTATAGATGATTAATTTTTTTAAAAGTAAAAAGAACGGAAATATGACTGAAAAGCACAAACCATAACTCAAAAATCATAAAATTTATTATGTCGCACATAATTTGCAATTATAGTATAATTAATTAATTGATGGATTGATTGTCGAATAATTTCTTGTTTGTCCATAGTGTTAGAAGTTGAAATTTGAAACTCGAAAAAAATAAAAGAATTTTTGAAGTTATAATTTTGAAACTTAAAATTTTACTTGGATATACATTTTACTTGAAAAAAGATTTAAAATTCTATCGGTAGAAATTTAAAAAAAAATAATTGAAAATGGTTAGGGAAATTACAAGTTAAGGATCGAACCCCTCACCAACAAAGGTGAAAGTTCATATAACCAACCAACTGACCTACTAATATTTCCTGAAATGAAGTTCAAAAACTTTAAAACTAGTAACTTGAAATATTTTTTAAAGTTAGATTTTCATAACATGATCCAAAATCTATAGTCAAAATATATTTAAAAATAAATTTTCAAAATTTGATTCAAAATATATAGTCAAAAATACATTCAAGGATAAAATTTTAAAATGTGATCCAAAATTTTTAGTCAAAAATACATTTAAGGATAAAATTTTAAAATGTGATCCAAAATTTTTAATCAACAATACATTTAAAGTTTAATTTTAAAACGCAATCAAAAATTTATAGTCAAAAATACATTTAAAGATAGATTTTCAAATTTTAATCTAAAATCCATGGTCAAACCTAACTAAGTTTATTTACTTACAAGTACCTTTAATATAAAAGCTATACTCTTAACCCTAATATTTAAGTCGGGACAAATTTGAACTAATCAAATCAGTAGTTTCTCAAAGATAGGTTAAGCAAAAAAAGAATTTAGGGGGAAGTAATGTAACATGTCCAAATCTACAAGGACCTATGACGCAAAAAATCCAAAACTTACAAAAAAAACCAGAAAGCGTTAGCTTCTATAAAACTTTGAACACCATAATCACCCTCATACCCTACCCCCACCCCCACACCACCCCCACCCCTACCCCACCCCCACCATATACAGGTGTTGTATGTATATGTGTATGTATAGATATATATTCATTGTTGAGGGTTTGGTATTTGATCGAGTTATTGAACCTCAATGCTTTGAGAATTTTGAACATTTTGATCAATGGAGGAAGAATTTCGGAAGCGGTTTACTGATTGTGTATATTTTTTAGCATCTCCCCTTACTTGCAAGAAGGTATATCTCTCCTTCTTCTTTTTTCATTTGTATTTTCGTCGAATTTCTGATTTTTTGGTGAAAAAAATGGTGGATGAATGCATTTTTCGTATGAATTTCTATATGGGTATTTGTTAAACTCGTTGATTATCTACATTGTTAATCTGGGTTTCAATTATTATTTTTTGCTGTATGTAACTGTTCATGAATTGGTGGAAAAAATGGTGGATGAATGCATTTTTCATATTAATTTCTATTTGGGTGTTTGTTTAACTTGTTGATTATCTGCAATTCTAATCTGGGTTTCAATTTATATGGTGTGTTTTTGTTCTCATTTTGAAACATTCTAAAAACAAGTTTAAGTAGGATATGTTAGTAGTTCAGTGTAGTATTAGCTTGTTAGTGAGGGTTAGATTCCTCACCTTGTAATCCCTTGCCCCATTTTTCCCGTTGCCTATACACAATTTATTCTGAAAAAAATATGTACTTTTTGTGGAATTTCTACTTTATTTTTTCTATTTTATGTAATTTTCTTGCTATTTATGTTAGTCCTGATATAATTTATATGTTAAATTAATATCTTAAACTTTGTGTTTAGTAAACAAGTTGTATGAAATTGAATTAGTGTTTGTGTGTGTGCGCGCCTTGTTAGATGTGTTTTTTTCAGGATTAGGGTGCATTGGTTTGTTGGATTTTATGTGGAATGGTTAAATGGTGAGATTATGCAAGGGGAACTCAATGGATTGAGGATTTGGGTGTTATGTTAAGTTTTTTAGTGAATTGAGTCAATGATCCTGGTGTGGTTTGCTGAATTCGTGAATTCAGTTAGTCGTCTTCATTTAGTTTGCTGTATTGGCACTTTTTCTTTGTTTAAGTTATTATTGTCTTTGGTTGTTTCTGTATTTATAGTTTTAGTTTTCCAGGTCAAGTCTAATAAATTATGCCTTAGAGATGATGGAATCACAACAATCGGAGTAGTAGGTCTCAATACAATGAACATTTATCATTGTTGTTTAACTTATGCCACCAGTATCTGTAATCTTAGATGTTTTTGTTAGCTGTGCATTCGTGATTCATCATTTCAAGTATTGTACCTGACTCTGGGTTTTCCTGACATGGATAGTTTTGTTTGTGTGCGTCTTGTCTCATTATTTGTAGTATTGTATCTAAGAATCTGGTTTTGTGATATGGATTTCTGTTCCAGGGTATGGAATGTGAATATCGACATAGTGAGATAGCAAGGCTCAATCCCAGGGATTGCTGGTACTGGCTGGCTGGAAGTTGTCTTAATCCAACATGTGCTTTTCGACATCCGGTAAGTACAAACCTGTCATAGTTTGAAATTGAAAGTTGTGCTGATTTTGACATATTATTATTACTGCGAAAATGCAACAAAATGAGATATGCTTTTGCTTTGGCTTGAATTATGTCTCTCAACTTAAAAGTTTGAGTTCAGACATGTTTAAACTGTTTCATATATCGAAATTTAAGAATATTAGTGTTAGTCTATAGGGTAGGGTGACTACAACTTGTCTGCAGTCTGCCTAAGCTCTAGAATAGTAGAACCACTACGACCTAAGAAGTAGGAAAGTGCTTCTTCAATGGGTAGATAATGCATTAGTCTTTATCTCCTGTTTCGATCATCCTATCGAAGAAGCACTTTTCCTACCATCATGAGTCAAGAAATATAGATCTCCACTAAAAATTACTGACTCCTCAAGGTCTTTTTCAGCCAAGAAAACGAGATACCTTCTTGTTAAAGCACTTTTCTTAATGACCTGAAGTCCAAAAATATAGATCTCCCCTAAAATTTACTGGCCACTCGAGACTTGTTTGTGTCAGCCAAATCCATAGCAACCATTTCTCGGGGAAATTTTAAGTTTTAACAACCCTAGAGCACAATTTCCAAATTCTTTTCCTGAAAAGTGTACAGTGCAACACCCTTTAGGAGCTCGAAATGTGCAAATTACTGATTTGACTAACAATCGGTGCAATTATTTGAAGGTGTATGTGTTCAACATCTCTTGTTTTATTTACTAATAAGGGCTCATGTTAATTCTTCTGGTGGAACTGAAAAGAGGCTTTTGGGGGGGTATAAATGAGTTAAGTACCTTGAGACTAGTTAATGAGGAGGGATAGCTTAGTTGAAACGACCACCCACCTCCAACCATGAGGTTGGGAATTCAAGTCACCAAGGGAGCTAAGTGGATGAAGTTCAGTGTTGGGCAGGGTGGTTTGGGAGGTGGATTTACGATACTCCAAGAAAAAAATGAAAAGTACTTGGAAACTGATTGTTAGATCTTCCACGGTCTGAAGGTTTTTGTGACTTAATGTTATGGATTACTTGAGGATCTAGTAAAGAAGAAATTAGATGCTTTTAAGCAAATATTTGGCCTTGGAATAACTGGTAAAGTTGTTGCCATGTGACTAGGATGTCACAGGTTCAAGCCTTGGAAACAGCCTCTGGCAGAAATGCAAGGTAAGGCTGCGTACAATAGACCCTTGTGGCCAGGCCCTTCCCCGGACCCCGCGCATAGCAGGAGCTTTAGTGCACCGGGCTGCCCTTTAATTTGTCTGACCTTTCATTTCCTAGTTTCTGAATTGACTTAAATTGCTTCTTGAACTTGTTATTTTAAAGTCTTTGGACGTGCTAATTTTTCTGTGTCCGTTTTTTCAGCCATTAGAGAGCCATGCTGAGACATCATCTGAATTGGCTCCTCCACCCAACAAATCTGCAGTGCCTGTTAATAAGACAAATACGCCCTGTTACTTCTATTTCAATGGCTATTGCAATAAAGGTGAAAGATGCTCGTATCTGCATGGACCTGATGATGGTACAATTGCATGGAAATCCTCAAAAGTAGCTTCTGAAGTCCCTGATGAACCAATAGCTGAGAAGAAGACTACTGCAGGAAGTGAACCTGGTCCTTCAGCAGGCGAAAAACATCCCGATTCTTCTGAAATGGGGCCCAAGGCAGCAGCAGATGAATATATCAAGTCAAAAGTGGATCTCCATTTGATGACTAATAATGTTAGTGAGCAGAGTGCTTCTCATGAGACTTCAGGATCTCCTTCTGAAGAAGCTACTGCAGTCGGGTTAGATTCTTTAGTCCCTGCTGAAGGCTTTACCCAGGGAGGATCCTATTTGTCCCCCAACCAGAGCTCAGACGAAGAAGTGGAGGAGAACGTGGAGAGAGAGGAGTGGCTGGAATCATCTCCAGGTTTTGATGTTCTTGTTGATGATAGAGTAGAAGGTTTGAGTCATGATTATGAACGTAATTATCTGATGCATCATGATATGGAAGACAGGGAGCTTGATGAACGGTTTGCTGGATATGATTTTGAGAAAAACCTCGAGTATGATCCTGCATATCCAGATACCGGAATTGTGTCCGACAAAGAACAAGACGCTTCTTATTATAACTTTGAGAATCATGAAATGAATGAACATGTCGGAGTCATCCCTATCCCTGCTCTTGGAAGACAAAGTGTATCACGTAAAAGAGAGTTGCCTAGAGAACTGGCTTTTCGTGGCAGAGGCAATGTTGACCTCCGGGACCTTCTGAAGAAGCGACGAGCCAATGAAAGTGATTCTCCAGATCACTTGTCTAGAAGGCTTGACCTGTCTAGGTCGAATGTCCATGAGCAAGTCAGAGACAGGCATTATCCACAGCATTCCCAGTGGATGCCTCAAAGACGGGCTTCAAAAGTGGAAAGCAACGTTTCTTTCTCCCCCGGCTTTTTGGACCGCACTCGTCTGGAGGGTGCCAATCGGCTGAAAAGGTTGAGACAGTCTCAAGGAAGCAGTTACAGACAGCAGCATTTCAAGGACAGGAGACGGGACCAGTCACGGCCTTTTGCAAATGAATCCCCTAGGAGGAGGATGGCTTCTAGGAAGAGATTGACTGAAGAATTTCCAAAGATGTTTGCAAATGAACCCCCTAAGAGGAGGATGGCTTCTAGGAAGAGATTGACTGAAGAAGTTCCAAAGATGTTTAGTGCACCCAAGACTCTAGCTCAGATTAGAGAAGAAAAGAGGAGAGGAAAAGAAGATGGAAATTCTCTTGAGGGAACAGGTCCATCTGGAGGAAGTAAAAGAGTAGATTTTTCAGGTCCAAAACCCCTCAGTGAAATTCTCAAAGACAAAAGAAGGCTGAGCTCAGTAGTGAGCAATTAGTAGAATTTAAAGGTTTTGATAAAAACTTAGTTTTGGAAAAGCTTTACTGTAGCTTGGTGCAAAGTTTTGTACAATTTTCTGGATTAGCATTTGAAACTTTACAACTTTTTTGAAATAGCTAAATCATGGATTAGTAGTAGAAGAAGAAATTGTGGAATTGAATATTACAGGTATATTGGAAAATAGCCTTTTTCCTATGAAAAGGCATATTGCATATTCTGATTAATCTCTTTCAGTAGATAGACACTGCTGCTTGAGCCGAGTATCTATCTTAAACAACCTCTCCACCTCCTTAGGTAAGGGTGCAAGATTTGCGTATACACTATGTACCCTTTGAAGATTCCACTTGTGGAATTATACTGGGTATATTGATTACTATGGGGTGGTTAAGAATCTTTTGGTAAGATTACATGTGTTTCTATATTTACTTGCATTATTAGTTTGGTTGAATTAGTCAAACTCATTATTAGTTAAATTCAGAAAAATATACTTCAACAAATAATATGTTAAAGAAGATATATGAGATTTGTAGGTTATACATTATATTATTTTGAAGAATTGGCATAGTTACGTAATATTAGAGACTTCCCAAAATAATAAAATCAATCACTTCGAAATGATCTGAAAGATTCAAAATAAATAATCATTGTATTTGCTAGCGACATTTTATTGCTTAATAATTTTTTTCATGAATGCTAATTTTGTATTCAAAGATGGCTGCTACTTTTACACTCTAATTTTGACTGTCCTCAAATTAACTTTTATTTCCTCAAAATTGGTTTACTATCTTCATATCCAACATATTGTCCTTTTTGAGGTAGGGGTTTTCATTTTGTGTTCAATATTTGTATTGGACATGATTAAATATGAATTTCTGTATTATAGGGCTTATTTTTGATAGTAGCACTTTCAATTAAAATTTTATCATTTCTAGAAGCTTAAACTCAAGATATCTGATTAAAAATTAAGGGATCCAACTGCAATCAGTATCTAACATATTAATCACAAGTTGAAATTAGATTATCTAATTTATAATGATGAATTACTAAATCCAAACTTTGACTCTGCAAGTGTATGTTAACAATAAGGTATTAGTGAAAATGATGTATGTATTATTTTTGGTTAATAATTCTTTGCTTGGTACATTTATTTGGTAGTTGATTAGAGTTATGCAGATATTAGTAATATAGGAATATAGTTATGAGAAAATTTATTTATTATTTTATGCAGGTTTTAGTTATTCATGTAATAATTAGTCTACCTTTTATCCTGTATAAAATAATATATGGTTTCCTCATAACGTACACATGTATTAGTTGTGCGGGTTTCTAAATTGCAAAACAAATATCGTATTAAATTTACTCTTTATATATGAATAATTTACCTCCTAACTAAATACCAAACATAGCTCACCTCCAAACTATCATTTGGTAGTTGATTAGGAGGTGATTTATGCATGAATAAAATTTTACGCTCTCAAATTACCCTTAATTACAAATAATTGTTCATAAAAATAAAAGTTTAGATTTTCAAATGAACTATTAAGAATTCTCGATCATAATATACTAATAATCTAAAAATTATATCCAATTTTAGTGTATATTAGTTAAACATTAAAACTTTTCCTCATGACCAAATTTATAACCTTACTAACAATTTCACTTTCTATATTTCTCCCTGAAATATTTTTACAATATCGATATATATATAACTTATATCGAACAATTTTTTCGAGCATACGCAATAATTTTGGTGTATAACTTATATCGAATAATTTTTCGAGGATACGCCAATAATTTTGGTGTAAAAACTAAATTAAGAAAGAATTAATGGAGTTGTGTCAAATATTCAATCAGTTTCATTAATTTCAAAGGGCAAACAAGTAATTTCAAACATTACTACAAAATCAAATGTGAAATTCATTTATTTTATGATCACGTCGTTGTCCAACTTAATCTTTAATATCTTATTTCTTGTTAGTGTACATCAATGATTGAACCAAATTCAATAAAAAAAAATCACATAAAAAATAACTATAGATAATTGTTCACAAAACATGAACTTATAACATGAAAATAAAATTTATTACCTGCTTAATATCAGAGCATACAAGCTAAATCCTAAAATTTATAAAGTTTAGTTATATATACTTGATTAGTATAAGAAATTTTAATTATATCATCAGTTCATCCTTAGTTGTTATGTACAATATGAAATTAATCTTATTTTTAATGCCATTCGAGCCTCATTTGCCAGAATAATATATTATATATACAAGGTTAAAACTTTAAAGTTAATATTACAAAAGTCTAATCTTGACTTCTTCATGTACTTGTATTTTTTATTATGAGTTTCTTTAGTGAAATTTTGGCTCCCATATTAAACTATGATCACCAGTATAATTTTGTTTTAATAGTAATATTGTATATAACTTAAACTCAATCTAATAATAGACCAAAGATAGTGTAATTTATGATGGTATATATTGTCAAATCTTCAAAACCATACCACAAATTTCAAAGGGCAAAATTATAATTTCAAAAACACTATACAAAAAAATAAGATATGATTAATTTTGTTTATATATATATATGATCACATCATTGTCCAACTAATCTTTTCATATATTATTTCTTGTTTGTATATATCAAGATTTGAACAAGTATATTTTGACTCAAAATTTCATCAAGAACCCCATAAAAAAATTTAGACTAAAGTTTCTATATGGCTGATCAACCTCCATCTCTTGGAGAAATGTTACCAAGATCAGAAATTTCATTTAGAAGGCAAGGTTCATCAGGTTTAATATGGGATGATAAATTATTATCTGGAGAACTCAAGAAAATTGATCATCAAGAAGGTGAACAAGGCAAGAAAAAAGAAAAAAAATCATCAGAGCCAAGACCTATTAAGTCTCGTGCTACAGATAACTACATGCAACCGTCCATAGATCCTCCATCTCCTAAGGTATCTGGTTGTGGTATTTGTGGTATTTTTGGGAAGCCTGTTGATAAATCTCAAAAAACTAGAAAAAATAATGTCAAACGTAAGTCTTAGTATATATTTTGGTGAAATTTATTAATTACATCTATGTTTGTTTTGTTATATATCTATATATGTACTGTGTTTCTTTTTAAGACATATATGAATGAATCATGTTTGTTTTTTTTGGTTTGTAAGATGAGACTTTTGTTACCGTTAATTTATATCATATCTTTCATTCTTTTTTATGATTATTATGCTCGAGTCAGATTGTACGATAAATGAAATGCAGTTTCTTTACATAGCAAGAATCTGAACAATAACTATCAATTTCCACAACTTCTTAATGATCCTAAAGTTTTTGTAATTGTAATCAGACTCAAATGTTCACCAAATAAGATAGGGGAGAAGGGGAGAGGGAAGAAACAAATATTATTAAGCAAAAAGAAATGTTTATTTAGTCAAAATGTCTCTATAACAGTCTCATTTGTTATGAGATCTTTTAGTGACTAACTGTTATACATGTATATTTGATATTTAAATCTTATTTAGTTGTAATAGACAAAAAAATGCAAAAAATCTAATTTTTCCTTTGGTAATAATATAAACAATGAAATGAAAAATGCATGTTTTCAGAAATTGTTTTGTATCTCTTAGCCATTATATTTTTTTGGTTGATCATTAGATCATCTCTCTCTCGACCATCAAGATGGAAAACAAATATTGGTACTCGTATTTACATCAAATCATATAATTAACTTATTATGGTTATATGATTAATAGATGAGAACGTATATCATTAACCATGGTTAAGTTTAAAAAAAAGGTATAAAGACTTGTCATGTATTTATTAATTTAATTAATTGCCTTCATTTCATATACCTTTTTTCAAATTTTGCTTCATAATACAAACCTTTTTTTGTAATTTGTGATATTACATTTACTTTCTTTATTTTAATTTTCTGCAATAATTTTTTAACCTATATATTGCTATATTTCTTTTCTTGTGTGAAGATGTTTTTATTTTATTTTATGCATATAACAAAGATAGCCATTCTTGAATATTAAAGACAACTTGAAGGTTCAAGAAAGTTGTGCTTTTCTTGGTTTTTTGACTTTTTGCTAACAAGTTGATGATAATTGAAAAATTCCAAGTTTGATCACCTAAAATAAAACAATTACAAGTATTATTTATTGTGGACCTTTGGTCTTATTTTGTGGAAACAAATATCAATCCGTATCAATTTGTTTCTCATATTTTAACTTGACACAAAATTTAAGAAAGTGAAAAAAAAATGAATTTTATGATCATAAGCTAAAAATATATCAAATGTATCAAAATGTCATTTAATCTTGTGATCTTAAATATACCATATGGAAGTTGGAATTAAAGAATTGTCAAACAAAAAAAATTAAAAAATAGACTAAAAAGGTAAAACAAAAAAATGAAAATGAAAAAAAATACTTAGCAATATAATTGACATTGAAATTATGTTATATTTTAAAAAGGCATAGGGGAAACCGAAGGATGAAGTGGTTATTGAATATAATAATTTTTTTATAGATATAAAAAAAACAGGTCATTTTCATGATAGATATATAAACCACCCAATTCCTAATTAAAATCCATTAATTTGTTGCCTTGTTGGCTGGTATAGTCCACATATTATAATATTACAACCTGTATGGGTCTTCTTTTAGGTAGAATTGTCCTACTTTAAGTAAAAATCATCTTGAAGTGGGGGAGGTTTAGGTTTGAACAACCCCACTAGTAGTATATTAATAACCAAAAATTAATTAAGGATTTAATTTATACAGATAACATAAATAATTTTACTTTAATCGAGAGTTTATCAAAAAATATATTAATTCTTACCTTTATAAGGTAAGGGTAATTAGCCTTCTATATCACTATTCTCTCCGAACTTTATTTGTGAATCGAAATTACACTAAATATATTATTGTTATTGTTGTTATTGGTATAAATAACATAAAGGATTTGCACATTATCGGTGTAATTTAATTGTTATAGAGGTCTAATTTAATTGTTTATTATGGAGATTATGCGTGCAGAAGATGTCTATGAGTTCAATCGAACCCAATAATTTTGAGTTAGATCAGATTTGTGTGTGTGATAAAATATCTACTAAATGTATATGATATTAAATTTCAGACCTAGTAACTCAAAATATTTAGTACATTTATGGCATCCCAAACTCATTAAGTTTAAATCTTAGATCTATCTCTACTTATAAATATCTTTTATGAGTAGTAACTAGATTGTGTGAATATTTTTACATAGTTGCATGGGGATAGACATATAAATCTATCTCGATCCAAATTCATGGCACGTATTATCCATGCATTTTATCCCAATAGGCCTCACAGATTTGTTCTTGGGCTACGACATCATCAAATTCAAAAGCATGCGTACCTGAAGAGGGTCGATACCCTCAACTATCTTAGGAACTTGGTTCCTTAGTTTGATGTTTTAAATGTAAACAAAAGGAACACAAAGATCTTCTTGTGGAAAACCTCCTCTCTCAAAGGAGTAACAACCACACTTTCTATTATTTTTCAAACTCAACTTTTTATGATTACAAACTAATAATCAAATGAACTAACTCTAGCACCTAACCTCAAAACAATTCCCTAGAACTATTTTTCTAACTCTCAACTCTTACAAGAAGTCAAACTCGCTCCTTACAATAAAGAACTCTTAAACAAACAAAACAAACAAAACACAACGACCTAACTTCTGTTTGCTCAAAGAACAGCCTCGTTGGATGCTTAATGCCTTTAACACAATTTGATCTTTATGCGTGCAAAAAGGTGAAGAACTCTGTATAACCTCTCTGCCGTATATAGAAGCAAGGATTTCGAGTCCTCCTTGAACACAAATTCTGAAGGATCTCGAATCCTACTTGGACACAATTTTTGAAGGAAAAAAATAAACTTTCCTTTTCCTAGTTTGGTTGCAAATACAATTTTTTGGACTTGTATAGTTTACTAAAAATAGACTCTTTCCAAGAATAGATATTGCATCATCAAAACATAGTTGACACGTGTATTATACTCTCCAGTACCATATGAACTTGTGTTATACCTTGTAAAGCTCTTCATTTTCCTTTGATATTTTGATGTAGGATTAGTCTAAGGTGTCATGTACGCCATTTCTTCAACAACTTGTCAACCAAGAGACTTGCTAGTCCCTCTGCGACCTGCCCTCGTTGGTTGATCGACCCTTTGTTAGAGGCGTCACATATACCCCTCCCTCTCCACTTAGAGGCTCAGTGTCTTCGCTAAGATTATGCCCCACCGGCCACCACACTACTAAAAACAGTTCAAAAAATGATGGAAATATTAGCGACGGATTGCGTCGCTCAAAAAAGCAACGGACTTTGAGACCCTGTCCGTCGCTTTATTTTGTATATATATTTTTTAAAATTTTTTTAATAAAAAGCGACGGATAGGGTCTATTTATCCGTCGCTTTTTTGGCGGATTTTTGCGCCATATATAAATATATTTAAAAAGTAATTATAAAATAAAACTAATGACGGAGTCTGTCGCTTTTAATTGAAAATAATTAAATATTATTTAAAACTGGCGTCTCCGTCCATCGCTATTTATTACATTTTATTTATTAATTATTTTTTAAATAGGCGATGGACAGTGTCGCCCTGTCCGTCGCTTTTTTGGTCAAAATGGTGGTCAACTACTTAAAAAAGCGACGGACGACACTGTCCGTCGCTCTTTCTGAAATATTTCAAACCAGTTGCCCGACTTTTTCTTGTTTTCTTTGCTCTCTCTCTATCTAAACCCTCTCCCTTCTCTCTAAAATTTTGACCCCCACCCTCTTCGCCGCGTCGCCGTTGTTTGCCGCCTCCACGCCCTCCCCGTCGCCGTCGTTGTCGTCGCCTCTCCCCACCGTCAGCTTCTCCGTATTGTTAATAATAAGGTTAGTTAGTTTAGGGTTTTAATTTTGAAAAAAAAATTAATTTGTTCATTTAATTTGTTTAATGTATCTTTCAAGAAGATACGTTCTAATAGTTGCACCATATATGATTGCGTTCTTGTCAAACTGAATCTTTATTTTCTATTTACTTGAATCTTTATGGTATGACTCTTGGTGAGTTGATATTTTTTCCATTCTCTAAATTGGATTTGTTGTTTTTTCGTTTAAGTAATTACTCTTGTTGTTCGAGTTACTCATTTTTCTCTTTCACTGCTGGTCATTTTCATAATTTGGTCATGTTTCTTAAAATCATTAACCTCTGAAATATTTCCAAGAAAATAGGGATCAAATTAGAATCATTATTAACATTAGCTTTAGGATTACTCATCAGTATCTCACTTGTTGGAAGGTTACTAAAACTGCACAAGATTTTTCTATTGCAACTCATGAGTTATTCAGGCAAGCTAATGAAACGTTTGATCTAGCAATGCCACCTATTCAATTTCCAGAGATTCATAGCAACCCAATGTCTTCGTCAAATGTAAGATGCAATATAATGTATGAATTTAAGTTCACTCTTCATAATTTGGCCATGTTTCTTAATTAATTTCACTAATTCATGACAAACACTTGGTCCAAATTTAGAACTCTTTCACAATCTGGTCATCATACTTCTAGCCAAGAATACGCAAACTTTAAAACTTAATTAGATTAATTTAGGTCTTTGCTTTGATTTGGATTGTTTTTGAATTAAATTGTGAATATAATATAGAACTTGAACTTAGAACTTGAATTGTGAGCTTGAACTTAGAACTTAGAACTTGAAATTTTGTTGACTTTAGAAATCTTGTTGAATTGTAGTCCTTATGAACTAATTAAGCTAATTAATTAGAGTTAGACAATATTCAAAGTCATGAACTTAAACTCTAGTAATTTTGAAGTTGAACTTTGAAATTTTTAGGTTTGTATATGTTTGAACTCTTTAAACTTTAGAAGTAACTAGAACTTAGAAGTTCATGTGATTATTAACTTGAACTTTAGATACTTGAATTTTAGGAACTCGGAACTTTATAAATTATTTTGGTTTGGATAAATTTTGAACTTTTAGACTTTAAAACTAATTAATTAGAACTTTATGTTGTCATGAAATTGAACTTTAATTAGATACTTGAATACTCGTATTTTAGAACTTTAATTTGTATATACTTGAAACTTGTAATTTTGTTCTTATTTAACTTAGAACATCATACTTGAATTAATTAGAACTTGAATTATTTATAATTTGAACTTAACTATAAGTTGAATTTAATTATTATATGAATTAATTAATTATAACTTGAACTAATCATAACTTGAACTTAAGTATTATATGAATTAATTAATTATAACTTGAATTAATCATAACTTGAACTTAATTATTATATGAATTAATTAATTATAACTTGAATTAATTAGAATTTGAACTTAATTATAAGTTGAATTAATTATAACTTGAACTTAATTATTATATGGATTAATTTAATTATAACTTGAATTAATCATAACTTGAACTTAATTATTATAACTTGAATTAATTAGAATTTGAACTTAATTATATGTTGAATTAATTATAACTTGAACTTAATTATTGTATGAATTAATTAATTATAACTTGAATTAATTAGAGTTTGCAGACTCGATGAATTGTAGTCATTATGAATTAATTAATTAATTAATTAAGCTTGAATATATGTAATTTTGTAGATGGATCATCGTTTGTGGATATATAACATGCATTATGAAGTTGGTGGTGGTTTGAAACCAGAATTTATTGACGGTGTAAGAAGTTTTATCGATCATACCATGACACTTGATGTTTTTAAGCGAAATGGATTGGTTAGGTGTCCTTGTCGTGAATGTAGGTGCTTGAAATTTTTTAATCCAAATTGTCTAGCTGGCTAAAGAAAGCTAGGGATGATCGGGCACCTTCGAGTTGGATGTTTCCTCATATATTTGAAGAATTATACCGGTATTGGGATACCAAAAAATTTAAGATTTTGTCCGATCAAGAAAAAAAAGCAAGAGTCAGCCTAAATGATGGCTCGTTGCACACCGGAGGTGCAAAAAGTGTTGGTATGATTCAGATGGAGATGGTAAGGTTTTTAAATTTTAAGTTTACATTCATTTTCTAAAATACATTATTTGACAAAATAGTATTTCATTAATTGTATTTTTATTTATAGAAAAAAAAATTGGGACGCACTCCCTATCGTCATGAAGTCTTTAAAAAGACTCATGTGAAGAAAAAAAACTAATGAGTCGGATCTGGATGAGTGAGTGGAGGAAAAGGTCGAACGAGCCTATGTAAGTTATTTAACATATAATGTATAATATATTTTGATTCTAAGTTTTATTTTTAATATATATATATATATATATATATTGATTATAACTTTTATTTTCTAATATGCAGTAAGATTATGAGCGGCACGTACATGAGGTGGGAGATTCGGTTCAGCTAACGCCTGAACAGTCCACTCAAATTTGGATAAAAAATGTGGTTGGAGGCAGCCACAAGGGCCGAATATATGAAATGGGCTCTAGGAATAATGTACGACGACTCCAATCAGGTTTAGAAGGTATTGGATCGTCGCGTCAAGCCGAGGCCATTGACGGGGTTCAGATAGCTGCAATGTCTCAGCAAATTGCAGAACTTACATGCGCATTGGCAGAATCAGAGAAAAGAAGGCTCGCGGATCAAAAAAGTATGAATGAATAAGTTGAGCAAATTAAAGAACAAGTGCTCAACCTCGTCCGTCAGCCTCCGCCCCGTTATTCAAGAGGGTCCACTTCGGATGATTCCGACGATATTGATGAATATATAGCAAATAGTCCTTAGGGTTCCCTATGTTAGTTTATAAACATTTTTGAAATTTTTTGTTAACTTTGAAACACTTTAAATCGTTCTAAATTATGATTTTATTCATTTTAAGTGTTTAAGTATTTTTGTTATTATGTATTATGCATATTTTATTTGTTGTTATTTGTGTTAGAATGAGCTGAATTGAATAAAAGTGAATTGAATTTTGATTGCAGGTGGGCAGCAAAAACTGCAGGTTTCTGCTGTAAAAAATGTTGCAGAAAAGCGACGGATAGAGTCCTTCAGTCCGTCGCTTTTCTGGTTTTTATTTTTATATTTTTCTAGAAAAGCAACGGACTAAAGGACTCTGTCCATCGCTTTTCTTCAAAATTTTAATAAGACCAGTAAAAAAATAGTGACGAACGGAGACTAATAGTCCGTCGCTTTTTATTAAATAATTACTTTTTTTAAAAAAATAAAAAGACGTAGTCTGTAGTTTATATATATATATATATTTTTTTTTAATTTAAAAAATTAGGGGCGACGCAGTCCGTCGCTTTTTACGGCCCTGTCCGTCGCTCTTTCAAAAGCGTCGAGCAAAAAAACTACGAAAGTGACTGCGTCGCTTTTCCGTCGAGTTTGACCAAAAAAGCGACGCAATCCGTCGCTTTTTTGCGTCGTTTTTTGACAGTTTTTTAATAGTGCCACCATATCGAGAGAGTGTCCCTCTCTAATTCTATATTTGTTACTATCCAAATTCATGACATCTATTATTCTTTTTGCCCAACAGAACTCACAAATTTGTCTCTTAGGCTATGCCAGCATCAAGCCTAAAAAGTATAAAACATAGTTTTCCTAAGGCTTAGTATATAGATTACTCCTCAAACTTGTATGAAATTCCTTTTACACACCCTATTTTCAAGAGCTACAAGCCAAAAAGATAATATGGAATAATTACTTGAATGTTGGCATCATTAAATAGATAGTGATAGAAAGTGTAAACAAGAAAAACAATACCAATTTGGAAAATGAAATGATGGTTAAAATCTAGCCACTAGTGGTTTGTATTTTAGCAAAAGAGTTCTTTTCCCATTTAAGTGTCAATGCTAATAGACCCCTAACATACAAAGCTTAACTACTATATGGACCTTTATGTCAATTTCACATAATTCAGTTCATTATTGAACCATTATTATTAGCATAAATACAAAATGTATTTTCTATAAAACCAAAAAGGAACCCTTTTTAAAGTAGAAAAGAATGCGAAAAAAATTAAATCATTTTGCATGAAAACCAAGAAAATATTAAGAGGCTGTTGATCAAAAATACTTATTCGTACTTAGTATTTATATTAAATCAGATAAGTTAATTATAAGTGTCATAGATTTGATTATTATACAAATTATATTACAAAAAAATGAAAAGCAATTTTAAGCTGAACAAGTAGAGTTATAACTTCTTCTTTTTAGCGAAAGTATAAATGTTGTCATTGTTGTGTATAGATCTTTTTTCAATTGTTTTACTTACATAAATTACTCCTGCGTAAAATAAAATTCTACAAAAGATAATGAGTTACGCAAATTGGGCTATCGATGTTAGATACTAGACAAATTATAACATAGAATTACGTAAACACACACAGCAATGAATTGATTGTAAAGAATGAATTTACGAGAAACTTCTCTTAAATCGTCACAATCATATAGCTTAAAAAAGAAAGGAGAAGAAGAGGTATATTTTAGGATAATTGCATATTTTTTTCTTAAAAAAAAAATTAAGACATATACACACTTCATCTCAATGAATTTCCATTTACAAATCTAAAAATAATTAAGGAAATTTCTAAAAAAAAGTGATAAAAATCACAAAAGTAAAAGTATTACTACCAAAATAAATAAATAAATTAGGACTCAATGGTCCTTTGGACTTTTGTCTTGAAGACTAATATATAAATTTTTTCCATTGAGAAATAGAGGAATCCACCTGTGGAGTGAGTAACATATGACCCAAAACTTGAGCCCACTATGCAATGCCAGGCAGGCCCATATATTTTATCAAATTCCTGTTGAAATTTGTCAAACAAAAATCTCATTAGAATATATATATATATATATATATATATATATATATATATATATATATATAAACATAAAAAAATAGTTACAAACATACGAACTGTCACTTTTCCGTGAGTTTCATACGTTAACTATCAGTTGTTCCTTTTTCTTACATCAACTATCACCATTTATGTATTAAAACATACATAGTTGAGTAGATGGTAATAATTCTGGTAGGAAAAGGAAACAATTAATAGTTGAGTTAATCAGCTTTGAGGTTTGTTTTAATGCATAGACAGTGATAGTTTAAGTAGGAAACAGGAACAACTAATAGTTAGGGTATGAAACTCACAAAAATTGATTGTTCATGTGTTTTTAATTAACTTTATCGGTGTATTTTATTTTGATGCAATAAATAACCTATCTTATTTTTCAAGTTACCAGTATGGATAGTTATCTGTATTTAATTTTGAGTGATATTATAGTGTTATAATAAATCTTTTATGTTGTCGAAGGGGTAATAACATTTGTAGTCCCTACGTTATCGATCTAAATTCTGATTGGAGTCATTATGATATCTGGCTAGATAAATTTAATTTTTAATTAACTGAAATATATGCTTTCAATTCTTTTGTTTGTGAATATTTGTAAATTTACCATATTATTAACAGCTCCATTACTTAACAATTACAATAATAATATATTCACTGTAATTTCAAAAGTAAAATTTGAAAAAAAATAGTGTGTACGTAGATCTTACTCCTACCTTGAGTTCCAAACTTAATTATACATATATTTTGTTAAGCATGTATTGTTACTCCATAATTGACAACTAGCTTATGATCAAATATATAATATTTAATTCTTACAAATATCAACTATTTGGCTTTTGTTATTCACATGGGATGACTAAGAAGTGAATAATAATTGACAATTAGCTACATGATTAGAGATACATTATGCTATTATTAACATGTAATTTTACAATATTTTTTTTAATATGGTCTAGCTAGCATTCAATCAGTTGTCTCAGATCTGATTGACAGGTTTGCAAAGATGTGTTAATTTGTCTAACACTTACATGTGCCATAAAAATGAGTAGATGAGTAAATGTTATTTTATTAAAAAAAAATCCTTTATTTTTTTTCCCTCAAAATGAGTAATAACTATTGAAAGATATTTTAGGAAATTGTATAGATAATTTCTTATAGAAAAAGAAACCTATTTTAGACGATATATATTTGGATAAAATAATAATATGCAAAAAGGATTTATAAAGTATATGAATAAATAGAGAGAGACAGAATGAGAAACTTCTTTTAGCTATATACGATACGTGGGTGGAGTTGTTTCTACGTACATTTGATTTAATATAATTTATGTTTAGGGGTCGAAAATATATATTGATAGTATAAAAAACTTACATTATCTACGTATTCTAAGACGTTATAGCACTTTGTTTTCTACATGTTATAGGTTACCGAATTAGAATTACGATAAAAATTGTATAATATTTGCAAGTTATCTTAACTTAATGGAGGAAAAATTATAAATTATCTGTGCACTCAAGTTAAACTTTTTCTCAAATTGCATAATTTTTCAAATAAGAATTTGTGTAAAAATTCACAAGGAAAATCCACCTAGGACAAATAGACATTTCCTTCGCCTCAAATTATCTGTCATAGTTTTTTAAAATAGTTATCTCAAATTATTTGTCATTTTACAAGTTCAAAACCAAAATTAATTACAAATTATCTGTCATAGTTTTTTAAAATAGTTATCTCAAATTATTTGTCATTTTACAAGTTCAAAACCAAAATTAATTACTATATTTTTCCATTTTATCTTGAGTAGTAATTGTTTTTGAACATGATAAACACATCAATATAGTAAATATTTAGTGAAGAGATTATATTTTAAGATATAAATAAGGGTAAAATAGGTAAAAGACATAATACATAATATGCACAAATAGACACTTATGTTCTATGTGGCATAATACACGTAGAACACCACGTATGACACAAAATTGCTATGTAGAATGTCATGTAAGACGAAAGATAAATACGACAGTTAATAGATAAATACGACAGATAATGCCATGTAATATTAAATCTATTCTTAAGGGGTATGTATAAAAAATAAATACGACTGATAATTTGAGACGGAGGAGGGAGTACCTTTTTCATGCTATAGGCCATATGTTTGGAACTGAATTTCTCCAAGCTATCATAAGTAGTTCTTGCACATTTAAAAGCATGAACTTGCATAAATCCAGGCATGTCTGTGACCAATACTTTAACTTGAAGAATTGCAGCCATTGATGCCACATTTAATTCAACATGTGTCACTGATTTTCTTGTTCCAATAATGCAAGAAGCTGATTTTCTTGATTCAAGAATTGGATTTCTTGATGATGCAATTTCCTTATTAACAACAACAACTTGTCCTTCGATTGATGAAACTGATTTTCTTGTTGTTTCTCCTTTTGTTGTTCTTGTTGTTGTCATGACAACATTATTTTCGCGATACGTTTTCGATTTTCTAAGGGGCCATCCTTTTGATATCCCTTTCTTTAACATGGTTGATAAGTCTGGTTCTGGCTTCGGCTTCGGCTTTGACTTTGACTTTGGATTTCCTGTGTCTAAGTTGTATACATACATGGATCCTTTGTTTTGCTTCTCTCCCATTGTTCTTGTTGCCATTTTTTTTTAGGTGGGTTGAGTTTGTTGATTGGTATTTTGGTGGAATGAGAGAAGAAACCATGTATATAAATCTTGAAGGGGGGGGGGGTGTTGGTTAGGGTCAAAGGAAAATACATTTATTGAAGACCGTTTAAAACAGTTTGGTGTACAAAGTATCACACGTTGAAAAAGTTCAGGAAAGAATTGTATCATGTAGACGATCTACCCTAATACAATTTATTAATAACTATTTTCATTGCTCAAACTCAACTTATAAATTACGTGAAGATAATTTTACCATTGCTTCAAGACTCTCCTTCAAAAATCGTCTCCTTTAGTTGATTAGAGCATAGTAGTTGATAAGCATCAAAGATCGACCAAAAAAAATAGTACTCTGTTAAAATCACTTAAATGTCCTTAATATTAGTATTTACGAAAGATATAAATAGTGAAAGATAAATAGAAAACGAATTGCCAAATTGGAATGATTGAAGGAATTAAGAATTCTGCCTTGGAAAGGGTGTTGAGAGGATTACAAAAATAAATAGAGAAATGAGAAAAAAAATTATTTGTCATATTAAAAATGCTTATTAATTATATATTTAAAAGCTTTTAAGTTTGGAATGCTAAATTTATAATTGATTCTAACTTATAAGATTTTTTGAATTTATCAAATACGTAAATAAATCAGAAAATGTTTATAAGCTCGCCCCTATTCTTTTTGGAGTCATCAAATTCAAAATGAATATAAATCTTATTAAAGATTAAATATAAACTTTTTCAATATATACACAAATAATTATATTGAAATAAATTAAATTATTCATAAAATTCGTTCTAGATATGCCACTAATTATAATCTTAAAAGTTAGCTCATAAAAAGATAAATATTATGGTCAAATATAGTTTGATTGGATAGTAGGTAAAGGGTTAATCAAAAGTAGCAAAGCATGTGTTATTGCCTATAATTTTGGATAATAAAATGGTGGTATTGTTTAAACATGATTTGATGTATTTTTGACTCTATTATAATTAGTCTTTAGGGGCATATTTGTTTTTTTTCCCTAACCACATACAGACCCCCTACCTTCCCCCGCCACTCTTAATTACTATTCATGGATCCCATTTTTTTTTATGTCTGATATATCTATTGGAATAAATTAAATTTGAATATTGTGTATTATAAGGATTATTTATGAGGGTGACGTTGTTAATATATTTTTTTATTATTTTTACAGCTTAAATTTAAAATTTTTGATAAAAAAAATAAAATCTCAATAATCTATCATAATTCAGATACCTCATTTCCTTCATCAAGCCTTTACTTGTTGAAAAAAAAGCATTGGTACTTCATTTTTGTTTTCTCTATTTGTTTATGTGTAAATTGATTATGGAAGATTGCATCTATTTCTTTATATTTTATTCTTTGTCCACTAATAGTCATGGTGGAATGAATAAAAATATTTTTTATTTTTAGTTAAAGATTTCAAGTTTAAAATCTTGAATATACAAGAAAAAAAATATCGGGGATTTACAAGAATGATAGATATAAAAATTGTGGGTGATTTTGAACTTTTGACCCTATTTGTTTTATTTACCGAGGACATGACCTTAGATAGGAGGGTGTGGAGGAAACATATCAGGGTAGAAGGCTAGTACATAGTGACATTATTCCCCCTTATCCGTAGGCGTATTAACGCATTATGATTTCTTGTACTCTGATTTAGGTTATTTATGTTATGTATGCTATGTTATCTTATGTTATTTATGGTATTTATGCTATTATTTGACGATATCTACTGTTTTTTGGTGCTTTGATTATACTATTGTTTGGAACTCTTCCGTTATCTACTTTTCTACTTTTCTACTTTTAATATTCTTGTCTGACCTTTTTTCCTATGCTTCTATTGAGCCGAGGGTCTTTCGGAAACAGCCGTACTACATTGGTAGGAGTCAGGTCTGCGTACACTTTATCCTTCCCAGACCCCACGACGTGGGATTTCACTAGGTTGTTATTGTTGTTGTTGTTGACCCTATTTGCTTTATGAGCATAACTTCAAGGTCAAGAAATTTTGCGTATTGACTTTGATGTATTGTTCATAGAGCAAGTGAAAATCAAAAATTCATGATGATTTATTTCCAAAGTCATTAGATGTAATTCTTAATAGAAATTAGCGTTCTCTTTTTAATAACTTTACGTAGTATGAATTTGAATTAATTGAAAATCTTACGTAGCTAGGTATCGAAACACCAAATTAAAAACATTTTTTTTTCTTTTCAAATTAACAAATAGGTATGTAGCTCTCTATAGTTAATTAACAGAATGGAGATAAGGACAGCATTCTATGGCAGGAATGGCACAATAGGTGAAAAAAATTCAAGCTCCATATTGAGTTATTAGCAAACAAAGAGGAAAACTATAAATAGAGAACATGTGATGTTTTTAATCTCTTTTTTTTCTTTTCTCCTTCTAGATATTTGAAGATTTGGATTTTTCTGTTAAAGTTTAATTTTTATATACCAACCATGTACAAAAAAATTACATTTTTATGTAGAATATCATAAAAACTAAGATTAGTAATATGAAAAACAAGACAAATTATTCGTTATAATAGGCTAAAATGTCCTTACAGCGTAAAAATTCTTATACTGTCAATTTATATAAATTAAATCATTTCGGGGTGAGTTTAATATATTTGCTACATGAACAGCATAAAAAGATTTTACACTATCATATAGTCATTTAAAAGATCTTTGTCAACATTTTCTTCAGGTGATTAATCATTTGATATTCTTTATTCGCTGGCATGATTAATTTAAATTTGCCCACGTAAAAATTTATTGAACAAACCGCACTTTTTATCAAGATTTGAATCTAAAAATCTTTAATTAAAATAGAAGGAATTCAATTCATCTCACCACGATATTTGGTTAAAATAGGTTGAAGAGGATAATAAAAGCTATCAACTTCAACACATATATTATCAACTTCTTTGCTCCTCCTCAACCTCAAGCACTCAAGAAAAACAAAGGAAAGCTAATAAAAAACAATAAATAGTCATCAAGATGTGGAACTAACTTGACTCCCACAATTTAATTATCATCTCTATTATTTTCTATATATCTCTTTCAAAGACATTTATTGAAGAATGGAAAGTGAGATTCTTGATCATCAAGTGTTTAGAAGACAAGAGAATTTAAGAGAAATGAATTTTACCTGATTTATACCCTTTGATGTAACTCCTTTGAGAAAGACATTAATGTTGCTAGTCATCACATGTTAGATTAGACAAAATTCATACTGTTTGAAATTTATCCACTCTTGTTTTATCTTTGTAAAAAAAAAATTGACTCAAGTGAAGGACCACTTTAAAACTAAAGTTTCAATATATATTACTTTTAGTTATCTTTTTTTCATATTAGTTATCTTTTTTTCATATTCAATTCACTTATAAGGTAATTATAAGTATATCTCTATGATAAGAATGAATTAATAGCTTGTTAAATATAGTAATTAATATACTATCACAAGTTAAACTACATTGAGAGGTGATTGTTACAAGGCCTAATGTGAACACCCCACCTAAATGATTCTGACTCGTACCAAATAACCTACACAAAGCTAAGCGAGCTAAAAGCTAAAGTATTTTTTTTTGGGTAAAAAAACTATTAGTTGAATTATTAATCTATTAAGACTAACTGAAAAAAGTAATGTTGTTCTAGGAATATGGGTATAAAGTGAATTCAGTTCACTCTATATGAAGCGGAGTGCACTTCTTTTATCATGTATAGAAAATTCTACCAATGATGAAGTCAACAATGAATTTGTCGGATCATAAAGTTTACACTCTATGACTTAGGAAGGACATTTCCGAGAGACTTAAGCGTCAACACTAGACATTTTATTCAATATTAGAAGCACAAATTTTTTTCACCGTTGAGTAATGAGAAATTTGTGTTATAAATCATAATTTTCTCATTCATTTTTCATCGAACCAACTCACTGAGAAAACACATTGTGGAAAATAGATTCTTACTGCGATACTGAAAAATTTCCTTTTTTGTGTGTAAAAATACTACTAGTTTTTTTCTCAATCAAAATATCTAGGAGAATAACCATTGAACATTTTAAAATGAGAAATTTTAATGGGGAAATAATGTGTTTTGGGTAGTGATTGGGCCATTTATTGCAAAGGTATTGGGAAGAGTTTACATTGGCACATATGACATAATTGCCTCACTGTCCATTTTTGGGCCCTTTGAACCAAGCATATTGGCCTGTTATAGGGATATATTACCAATTGTGCTTATCCACAGACCAAATGGGGTTAATGTTTGGCAAATTCTTTCAAAATTATTAATGGAGGATATGAAAAGAGTAGGGACGAGTATACTTGGTATGAAAATGATTGTCACAACTGTCTTTGGTATGAAAAATGATTGTCACAATTGTATATTCTGTTATCTTTTCTATTTTTCGTTTTAATTTTTTTTTAAAATGATAATATTAGAGTGATTGTAAAAGCGATTTATCCGTCAACTTTTTTACCATCAACCTCAAATAACACTTTCTATTTTAAAGTTTGCGAGAGAAGAGGCGAAGCCATAATTTGATGTTTATGATTTAGGGGTTCTAATTTATTAAGACTATTGCATTCTAAATTAGTAATAATTTGCATATAGTTAATGAAGTTTTTTAGACAAATATAGAATTAAGAGGCAAAGCTACAGAGTTCGATCAAATCCGTAATCAATACACTGGTTTCGCTCCTGTGTCAGAATACGATTTACCTCTAGATTTAAAATTATTACCTTATATACTCAATATTTGTCATAATTCACCAAAAACATTATATAGAGAACATGTGTAGTCTTAATAAGTAAGGGGAAGGGTTAATGATTTACTCAGTATGAGATATTAATTCGTTATTTTTTTTAGAACCCTAGATGTTGTCCGAACAAAGCATCCTTCTCACACCTCGATTATTCTATTGCGTTATCGGTGCCAACTTTTTTCCAACTAACACAAATACTAGATAATTCTACCATTAATATTTATGCAGATAATAAAAAATCATCATCTAACACTTTTTGCGTGTCCCTAATATGAATTCAATAACTTTTTTCATTATATATTTATGAATATTTAATTATAAAATTATAATAATAACTTGAAATTGCTATATATAAGAATGAGATCATAAATTTCATATCTTGTATCCGCCGTTGATTAGACTACATTAGTCTTTCATAGTTTTTATACACTTGAATGGCCGTATATAGCCACACCTTTTTGATGTTATCTTCTGTCTTCCTTTAAATCCAATTTGTTGCTTGTTTCTTGTGGCCCTTTGGTGAGCATTCTTAAATGCATAATACACATAGATTGAGACATGAAGTGGCAACCAATGGTTGGAAATTGATATTACACAAATTATGATTTTTATTGTCACAATGCATGCCTATTGATGTGATGTGAATGCATTATTTGAAGTAGACATTTAATTGCATATTCCTGTGTGGACAATTGCTATTGCCACATTCTGCTAATATAATAATTCCTTCGTCCAACTATAGTCGTCTACTATTAACTTGACATACACTTTAAAAAATATAAATTAATAATTTATTGATTTGCCATACAAATAAAGTTAAACAGAAAGAGTAGTTCATCCATTTCATTTTACTCTGGCTCATATATCTTCCTTCAGAAAATATTTATCAAGGACTTTATTTCACTAAATTAATTTTATTAATTATATTTTAAAATTTTAAATTTGACTATTTGTATTTTATATCGTTATTTTATGATAAAAATAATATTAAAAGAAAATAATAAATTATTTATTTATTTATAAAATGGACCAAAATTACATACATCCTCTTTATCAAAAAACACACCTGCACTCACTGAATATGATACACAAAAGTACAAAAAAGGTTCAATATATTGAACACCAAGGGCGTGTTCGATACAAAGGAAAACATTTTCAGAAAAATGCATAATCCTGCAAAATGTTAAATAAGGAAAAAGGTTAAACTTTTTTTTTGTACCGATCGAAATCGAATAACTCTCTTTATCCTTTAAAATTTATCTAATATCCTTAACGGAGCTCCCAACATGAGGATAATTTTAAATCATAATAAAAAAAAATGAAGGTAATTTGAACTTTTTTTCTTGAAATGTTTGTAGTAATAGCGTCCGCTAATCACTTTTCAGCCTTGTTATACTCCAAGATAATAATATCTTTCAATTACTAGGTTGAAAACTGAAAAGCGGCTATTTGTGACTTTTATTAAAAATATTTGGACACGTGAGTTCGCTCATTTCACGTTAGAGCTTCGTTAACGTCTAGAGCAAATTAGGAAATGAGGGGTAAATTTGAAGCTTTTTTCTCGGACTTCTTTTTATTAGACCATTTGTTGAATTTTGTTCTGCTGCATGGTGCAGTGGAGAGTTGAGCATGGCCGGAGAACTGTATCACCACCGGAAAGTGGAATCACCGGCAAGTTATCGCAGTTACAGATCTCGATCATCGTGCCATCGGGATCATGGAAGAATATTTGATCAACATAGATGCCACCTTCTTCAACTCTGCACTTAATATACTCTGTTTCCATCTCTTTAAGCCTTTTTTCTACTGTTGCCATGCTCTCACACTACAACAAACAAACACTAGGTGTCAATTTAGTTCAAATTATCGACTCGTTGCACTAAGTTTTCACTATACAGAAAGTATTGAAAAAAGCCAAATTCCATAGTTGGTCTATGACTATATATATGATCGTACTCTTCATCAGACATGTCGTTCATAACGAAAAACTTAATGCACATTATCCTTTTGGTAATGATACATACATAATAGTTAGTGATTTATTTACCATAGTTCAATTTACATAAAAATATGGCTCTCATATAAAGATTTCGTAACAAATTAGGAAACATGACATCCATATGTCCCAACAAGGTAATTAACACTTCCTTAATTTTAATTTGTGTATTTTACTTTTTTTAATCAATTTAAAACGATGTATATAGTAATAAAAAATATATAGATCAACACCATTTACTTAAAATTCTACGTACATCATTGGTATGGTGTATATGGTAACAATAAATCGATTATGTTTGCGAAAAATGCAGCTTTTATATGTTATTTTATTGAGTTAAATGAGTATATATGAAAGTTGTAAATCTTATATATTACTCCTTCGTTTCATTATAATTATCGTTTTAGCTCATTTCATATCCATTAAGAAAATAATAAATATAAGAGATAGTTTACTAAGTTACCAATAATGATAACAAAAATCATTTTCAGAAATAATCCCTTGTGATTTGGAGAGGATGAGATGTACGTACGTATACTTTACCCCTACCTTTGTTTGGTTAGAGAGGTTGTTTTCGATAGATCATCAACTCGAAAAAGAAGTTTTTTGAACTAGGGTTGAGTTTACTAACTGTTTTTTGAAGTAGGGTTGAGTTTACTGACTTTAATCTTGAATTTCTAAAGTAATAAGGAGTCGTTTGAAGTGAGGTATAAGAAATAAAAATTGCAGGGATAAAATGCAGGACCATTTTATCCTGTGTTTGGTTGGAGGTATTAGACAGTCCTTGGATTATTAAGATTAATTCTTGAATCGCGGATCTATTAGAAAGAATTTCTCTATCTCACACGACCGAATAAAATTTATGTACACTCAACCCTATTCTATTCTGACCTCCCTCGTGAAACCACGCTGAATATGTTTTTATTGTTGTTGGATATCAAAAGTGAATTAAGTGGTGGAAAGTTGTGTACCTGGAAGGAAATGTGATTATCCTTGGGATTAATGATGCTAATCTTGGGCATATTCTCTGGATCCTCAGATTGCAAAAGATGTATGCCAATTCCATAATTAAACAACCTGAAAAATGTCATTAATAGTTAATCAATATTTTTATTTAGTGTATTAAGTTGTTAATCAATATTCATTTTAGCTTAGTTAATTAATTAGTACTCACCAAGCTCCATCAAAATTAAAAGAACAAGGCCTCCTAATTGGAAAAAATCCAAGAATGTTTTGGTAAAAATCAAGAGATTTATCAACTGATCTGCAAACTATTGATATGTGATTTAATGACTTTAAATGCAATGGATTTTCCATAATATCCTTCCACAAAATATGAAATTAAAGATAAGAACAAATGAAGAAAAAATAAACTTTAAAGCAAGAAAGAAATTAAAAGAACCAAAGAATTAATTACAAAGTAGAGTAGTAATGAAGTGGCTTTATATAGAAACAAATAATCTTTAAATAATATTAAAAATAAAATAAATTTGGGGACAACTGGTTGTAAAACAAGTAGATACTACGTGGTGACAATTACTGTTAGTTAATATTTTTTTAAAAAAAAACAAGCAAAACCTTTTTTTTATTTCCCACTATATTCGATATTTATTATGGAGCTCGATAAATTTGAATTTGTATTGAGAAATCCTACCTTATGGGATAAAATGCTTCCCAATTCATCAAATTTGTGTGTATAAGGCCACCTAAAAGAGGAAACGTGGCAAGCCCAAAAAATTTTAATTTTTAAGCTCAAATTTAAAACCTCTAATTAATAATTGAATCAATTATATATATATATATATATGTATATATATATATATATATTCCTCCAATTATAAACCCATGTTTGTCACTCTTCTTCCCTGTAGTATCAAACTATACATGTCATGATCTCTAGATAGTAGGTGTAATTGTATGATTAAATTAATTATATTATAAGCACCCAATAGTCGACCAACTAATTAATTCATAACCTAATCATAGATATAAAGTAGTCCTCATTTTTTTCTTTTGGAGTTCACATTGGATCACCGATTAAATTCGGATGATGCACTGTCAGGCTCATTCAAGGGTTACACTCCAAACAAAAAAAATTTCATACACAGAGCTCGAACCAGAATCCTCTGATTAAGAATAAAGTAGTTTCACTAGTACATCACAACCCATAACGTCCTCATTTCATGTGTTTGTTATAATTTTATTATTTTTATATCTAGTGAACCTTCTCGTATATCGTTAATTGTATGCTTAATCAGCTTGAATAATTAGGACCATTCATTTATTAAACAATAATACTGTACCCCACTCATATTTGTATTTGAAATTATAAAAAATCTTAAATTATTTTACACGTCGTCACGGAAAATAATTACTTAAAGATCAGTTACAAATAAAATAGAACATAATTTTTTTAAAAAAAATCTTTTACATGTGAAAATAAAGTATCTCTTATAAAAATAATATAAAATTAAAAATAAATTTATAAACGACTACAAAATCAAAACTTCCCGTTGTCACATATGTAATCAGATCCCCATCATTATCCCATGTGAATCTCTAGATTAATTTTATTAAATCAATGTACTTGGACATAAATTTAAATAAAATTAAGCAAAATAACGTCAAAAATTGGGGGTGGTTTGGACAAATAGGGTCTTTTAGTATCATTGTTTAAATTTTGATTTCATTTAGAAAAGTTTTATAAAAATTGCATAAAATTCATACAAAAAGTTTAGAATCGTCATAAAATTCATCAGATTATTTTATCTCAAATTTTGACAATTGTCAAATAAAAATCACCAAACCTAATAATTTTGGTGAGTCGCCATAAATTTGTTGTGTAACATGATTTCAGCATACACTTTTTTGTTCTTATCTTTATTTTTTTAAAGAAAAATAACATCTTTTACTTTTAGAAGACCATTAAATTACACTTCACACTTTGATATATGAGGGTTTACAATTCAACATTGGTGTGAGTTTGAGTATAAATTGGTTTCTTTCAATTGGATGGTAACTTTATAAAGAAACACGAGAGAAAAAGAAGTCTTTGAAGAAAATTCGTAACACCTTATGGCCAACTAAAACTAAAAGTACAGATTTGTTATAAAATAAACTAACTTAGCAAAATAAGAAGGAGAAAAAAATAATAAGAGATAGTTGAGAGAATTCTTCCATATATCATTTTTCACAATACTGATGCTATTTATAATAGTGTAAAGAGGAAGACGTAGAAGGGGGGACAAAGGGGTGTGGAAAGAAAAAGAGAAAAAGAAAAAGTGGGAAGAAAAATAGGAGGAAAAGCAAACTACAATTTGTATTAGTGGGTCCACTATAAAGTGGAACATCCACTTGTTCTTTCTTAACACTTTCCTTTTTATGTCCACGTGTAATGTGTCTCATTAAAAACTTTACAAGAAACAATATACATAGTTATTCTGAACCTCCATAAATGTTATGTCTCGTTAAAATCTTACTAGAAAAAATTTAATGGAAAAAAGCCTAATGAAGGAAAAAGAGTACACACATCTGACAATACGCCTTGATTGGTGCCTCATCAAAAACCTTACCAGGAAAATCTAGTGGGACAATACTTTGGTTAAGGAAAAAAGAGTGCAACGCATATTTTTACTCTCCCTGATGAAAACTTCATTTGATATTTTGGAGACGACGCATTCCAATCTTATATCTTAGCTTCTCAAAAGTTGATGTTGGTAATGCCTTTGTGAATAAATCTGCAAGATTATCACTAGAGCGAACTTGTTGTACATCAATGTCACCATTCTTCTGGAGATCATGTGTGAAGAATAATTTTGATAAAATATGTTTCTTTCTATCTCTTTTTATGAAACCACCTTTCAATTGAGCTATGCACGCGACATTGTTTTCGAATATAACTGTGGGTACTTTGACATCATTTTCTAGGCATATTTCTTTAATGAACTGTATCATCGATCTCAACCATACATATTCTCTACTTGCTTTATGAATTGCTATTATTTCTGCATGATTTGAAAAAGTAGCAATAATAAACTGCTTTGTAGATTACCATGATATAACAGTTCCTCCGTGTGTAAATAGATAGCCTATCTGAGATCGAGCTTTATGTGGGTCTGATAAATAACATGCATCTACATAACCAATAAGGTCTGCACAACCTTTATAAGTATAAAACAAACTCATATCAATAGTACCCATTAGGTATCGCAAAATATGTTTTATACCATTTCAATGCCTTCGTGTTGGGGATGAACTATATCTTGCCAGCAAATTAACAGAAAATATTATATCAGGTGTGGTTGCGTTAGCAAGATACATAAGTGCACCAATAGCACTAAGATATAACACTTCAAGACCAAGAAGTTCTTTATTCTCTTCTAGGGGGCAAAATGAATCTTTATCCACTTCAAGTGAACAAACAACCATTGGAGTACTTAATGGATGTGCTTTGTCCATATAAAATTGTTTTAAGATTTTTTCAGTGTAGGCAGTTTGGTGGACAAAGACCCTGTCTGCTAAATATTCAATTTGCAGACCTAGATAAAGTTTTATCTTTCCAATGTCTTTCATCTCAAATTCTTTCTTTAAATATTCAATCGCCTTTTGGACCTCTTCAGAGGTTCCAATGAGATTTATGTCATTAACATAATCGGCGAGTATAACAAACTCTGATTTCATTTTTTTAATAAAAACACATGGACAAATGACATCATTTATATAACCTTCATTTATTAAGTTCTCACTAAGGCGATTATACCACATACACCCTGATTGTTTCAGACCATATAATGATCTTTGCAGTTTCATTGAATACATCTCTCGAGATTTAGTACATGTTTAAGGCAATTTTAATCCTTTTGGGATTTTCATGTACATTTCATTATCAAGTGAACCATAAAGGTAAGCTGTAACTACATCCATTAGATGTATTTCAAGATTTTTATGTACAGCTAAACTGGTGAGATACCGAAAAGTTATTTTATCCATAACAGGTGAATATGTTTCTTCATAGTTGACCTCCGGTCTTTGAGAGAATCCTTGTGCAACAAGGCATGCCTTTTATCTTACAATTTCATTTCTCTCATTTCGTTTTCGCACAAAAACTCATTTATAGCCAATTGGTTTTACACATTTAGGGGTTTAGACTACAGGTCTAAAAACCTCACGTTTAGCAAGTGAGTCTAATTTTGATTGAATTGTCTTTTGTCATTTTGGTCAATTATATCTACGTCGACATTCTTAGACGGAATTAAGCTCAAGGTTTTCACTATCTTGTATGAGGTTAATTGCAACATTATATGCAAAAATATTATCCACTGTAATTTTCGATCGATCTAAATTTATCTCATCACAGGTAGAACTTATTGAAAGTTCTTCATTCACTTGAGTCTCAGGTTCACTGATTTCTTCAGGAATATCAGGATTACTCAAATCTTGACCTTCTTTGGGGGTTCTTTTGTAGTATCATTTTTTTTATTCCTTACGAATCTTTTTCTAGGATTTTTATCCTTTGAACTCAATGGTATACCACGTTTAAGGCGTGTTTGAGATTAAAAAGTTATGATACTAATAGATGGTCCTTTTGGGACATCAATCCGGATAGGCACATTCATTGTAGGGATATGTGACTTAGTTATCCGTTTCAAAATCAGTAAATGCATCTGGCATTTGATTTGCTATGTTCTGTAAGTGAATGATCTTCTGGACCGATCTCCTGCTCACATGTGCGGGTACGTGGATCAAAATGAGATAGTGATAAAACCTTCCACATAATTTTTCTTGCGGGATCATTTTTCTCTCTCCCTAATGGCGGAAAAATTATTTCATCAAACTGAAAATCTGCAAATCGAGCAGTAAATAAGTCTCCTATCAATGGTTCAAGATAGCGAATTATGGAGGGTGAATCAAACCCAACATATATGCCCAATCTTCGTTGAGGGCCTATCTTTATACGTTGTGGTGGTACTACAGGCATGTATACCGCACAATCAAAAATTCGTAGATGGGCTATATTTGGCTCATAATCAAATATTAGTTCTGACGGAGAATATTTATTATAATGTGTCAGTCTGAGACATACAAGTGTTGCTGCATGTAAGTAAGCATGACTCCAAACAGTAATTGACAATTTTGTTTTCATTAGTAGAGGTCTGACTATCAATTGTAGGACATAAATAAATGACTCTGCAAAGCCATTTTGAGTATGAACATGAGTAATAAGATGTTCAATTTTTATCTCAATTGATAAGCAATAATCATCAAAAGCTTGGGATGTAAATTCTCCAGCATTATCAAGGCAAATAGTGTTAATTGCATAATCTGGAAATTGCGCCCTTAATTTTATTATTTGTGCTAACATCTTCGCAAACGCCAGGTTGTGAGATGATAAGAGGCACACATGAAACCATCTAGATGATACGTCTATTAAAACTATAAAATATTTAAACAATCCACCAGGTGGATGAATAGGTCCACATATATCTCCATGTATACGCTCTAAAAAGTCAGGAGATTCGATCCCAACCTTTAGGGTCGATGGTCTGACAATTAATTTGCCTTGATAACAAGCAACGCATGAAAATTCATCATTCGTAAGAATTTTCTGGTTCTTTAACGGATGTCCAGTTGAATTTTTAAAAATTCATCCCATCATTATTGATCTAAGATGACCTATTCGATTATGCCATAACACAAATGTATTTAGATCAGTAAACTTTTGGTTTACGATCATATGTGCTTTAATTACACTAATTTTTGCATAATATAGCCAGACGACAAAGTTGGTAGTTTTTCCAAAATATATTTCTGGCCTGAGGCACTCTTGGTTATATCAAGATATTCAGTATTCATTTCATTTAGTGTCTCAACATGATATCAATTTCTGCGGATATCTTTAAAACTTAGCAAGTTTCTTGGGGATTTAGAAAAGAATAGTGCATCGTCTATAACAATCTTTATCCCCTTAGGCATAAATATAGTAGCTCTTTTGGAGCCTTCAATCATTTTTAAATTATCAGAAATTGTAGTAACATTTGCTTTTGTTCTAAGAAAGTTGAAAAAATATTTCTCGTCTTTAAAAATGGCATGAGTTGTTCCACTATAATTTACACAAATATCCTCGTGATTGATCATTGATCCAAATAAAATTTGAGGTATAACCATATTTTTCTTCAAAAAGAAATAAAGTAAATATTATAATTAAAACATGACTTATTACATAAATTTTATTTATTTACATGGATTAGAAAAATACAAACATATTATTTAGTACATACAAAAAAATTATTTAAATATTATCAGGGTTATCGATATTCATATTTCCTTGAGGAAAATTGAAGAAATCAGTTACATTCAGATGCATAGGCTCAATATTATCTTCAGAGATAAAGTTTGTTTCTGGATTATTTTCTGTCCTCTTCAAAAATGTTTGATATAGCTGAACCAAACGTTTTGATGATCGGCAAGTTCGCGACCAGTGCCTCATACCTCCACATTTATGACATATACTTTTTGATTTTTTTTTTGATAAAGCTTCTAGTTTTTCACTCTTCTTTTTGTACTGCTGATTATTTTTCGATGTCAGCCGAGCATCGTGATTATAATTTCTTTTTTGACCATGACCACGATCACGACCATGACTGTGGCCATGACCTCTTTCTCGTTGGTTATAATTTGCCTGATTCGCTTCAGAGAGTGGAAAAGAACCAACAGACCGACTATCATGATTTTTCATTAGCAGTTCGTTGTGGTGTTCAATAATCAGAAGGTGAGAAAGTAATTCAGAATATTTTTTAAACATCTTTTCGCGATATTGCTTTAGGAGCATATTTACAGGTGGAAATGTGGAGTATGTTTTTTCAAGTTTATCTTGCTTAGTGATTTCTTCTCCGCATAAATTTAACTGAGCTATAATTCTAAACAAGAAAAAATTATATTTAGTTATATATTTAAAATCCATTACTCTCATATTTAGCCAATCACGTGCTTGTGGAAGAATGACCAACTTCATGTGGTCATATCTTTTTTTTAGATTGTTCCACAATTTAAGGGGATCCTTTAATGTAAGGTATTGTAATTTTAATCCCTCGTCAAGATGGTGACGGAGAAATATCATGGCTTTGGCACGGTCTTGACTAGATGTTGTATTGTCATCTTTGATAGTGTCTGCTAGACTCATCGATTATAGATGTATTTCAGCATTTAGTGTCCATGATGAGTAGCCTTTTCCAGATATGTCAAGAGCAACAAATTCAAGTTTAGAAATATTAGACATTTTAAGAAAATAAAATTCTTATCCCTTTTGTTACCTTCTTAAAAATATAGCTCAAAGCGATGGAGGCTCATGCTGATAACGTGTTATAAAATAAACTAACTTAGCAAAATAAGAAGGAGAAAGAAATAGTAAGAGATAGTTGAGAGAATTCTTCCATATATCATTTTTCACAATACTAATTCTATTTATAGCAGTGTAAAAAGGAAGACCTAGAGGGGAGACAAAAGGGTGTAGAAAGAAAAAGAGGGAAAAAAAAGTGGGAACAAAAGTAGGAAAAAAAAGCAAAATACAATTTGTATTGGTGGGTCCCAATATAAATTGAAACATCACTTGCTCTTTCTTAACAAGATTGAATTTATATAAATAGGCGAATTGTATTAAATTTGAATGTGGATCAAGTCAATAAAATAGATCATAGTTCAATTCACCTTAAAGTTTACTTCGATCCATATGAATTACGTTAGATTAAAAACAAGTCATACTCGAAAAAATTGATATATAAAATCAAAATTTATCGAACATATATATATATATATATATATATATATATATATATATTCAAATTGTCATATACCAACAAAAAAGGAAATCAACATGACACGTAGTCATGACAAGCTGGAGTTTTTATTAAATAAGTGACGTGGCAATAACCTGTCTAATTGCCATATCAACTACTATGATAAACACATCATCAACAGCTTTGACTAGTATTTTGTTATTTTAATTTGTCTTTAATACCACACTATTTTTTTTATTTTTTGGTAGGCTAGGACACTTAAAATGAAAGAGTTAATAGAATTAATGTCTTTTGATTCACTGAGGAGGTGCACCAAGTTCAATCGGGGCGAATTCAGAATTTAAATATTATAAATGTTGAGTTAAGAGATAAAGTCTAAATTTTATATTTAATTAAATTTATATGAATAGTTAAGATCAATCAAACATATCATTGATTTAAATTTAATTGATTCAAATTATAAGATTTTTAACCCATAAATTATTGTATTTGGTAGATTATGAATTTAGATATGATAAATATCAATTAAAATTTCATATGTATATCTTATATCTATGATCCATTAAAAACAGAGTTGAGATAAATTTATTGCTGAAGAGTTGTATCCGCTATTATAATGTTTAATCAAATCATTGAGTTTTACTAATTTATAAATTCGTGACTGAATCGATCTGTCACTATATTCCTTAGCCACCAAAAAAAAATTAATATTAAGATGATTATTACTACATATCTACAGTTTAATTTGAATTATTACACATGCTAACCTTAATATGAAAGTTATGCATGAATATAAGATTCATAACTTTTCTCTAGACCTAATTGTTATCGAAGTTACAAGACAATTTGCTAACTACACAACAAAAAGTAGCTACCTTACACATGTTAATTAGAATGATATAGATTGTGGAGAAGCAAATTCGAATTTGAGTTTTAGTATAAGAGAATTCATAGTCTTAAGTATTTTACAAGATTTTCACTTGTCTAAAAAGTCTCATATATTGCTACACCTTATAAGAAAAATATCATAATTGAATCTTCCTTACTATTATTTAATCAATTTATTGCATTTCAATTTTCTATCTCTTTGTTGAAGAAAATCTCAGTGGAGAAGATTTTTCAAATTAGATCGTATAGGATGCTAAGAATATATTTGAACTATTTAGTTTATTGATGCAATAATACGTGGTGTTAAGTTTCAGAGAAAAAAAATCTTAAATAAATTGACGTTCAAAACTAATTAAAGATCTATATAGGAATCTTTATTAATGGTTTGCATCTATTTAAATTCTTTTCAATTGATGGATCGTAATTAAATTATTTTTACTATTATATAATAGGTGGAGTTTAATTTATTTTTTTTAACACAAAAAAATAATTTTATGATTTTACTATTATTAAAATATAATTTTTTTGACGATTATGAATGAAATTTTACCTTATAATTGAACGTTTCTCAATATTTAATTACACAATTTGCTCTTCAAATAAGTTGATCGTCGATTTTGCCTTTAACAATCAAATTTATCCATAGCGGGGCATAAGTTCTTTAAGGGCACGCATTACATAATTGTGAGATATTATGATGCTAAAATATAAGCTTATATCCCGCAAAAAAAGTTATTTATCTTAAGAGACAAAAATTAAAAACGAGCACAAAATAGGCTCATAAGTACAAATGACCCGTTTTCCAACCCATCCCACAAAACATCAATATGGGCCATAGTGTAGTTCGTAAATGATAAAGCCCATATCCTAATAGGCCCAATGAAATTAGCAAACTTAAAGCCCAATTATTTTTGACGGGTATCTTCCTCGATTTAGGGCACAATTTAGGATTTCTCCGACACTTCTTCCCGGAAAATCTCCCTGAAAAATGAACGGCGATCTGGAAATCTCCGTGGACAAGCTTCCGATCAAGCGTTTAGAATTTATTGAAGAACAAGGCGCCGAACGCTTCCCTTCGTAATCTCTCTCTGTCTCTCTGAAAATGTAGAATTTCATTCATAATCTGTTTGTGAGCTGGATGTTTACATTTAGATTTTGCTTAATTGTTGCAGTGACATAGGATACGATGAGAAAACGGTGAATTTGATAAGGAGAATAGATTTTGCATGGGCAGTGGAGAGAGAGGAGCCAAGTAAGAAGCAGAAGAAAAACAGTAGTGCTACTTCTTCGAAGGAGACAAGTAGCAGTCAGCCATGGCAATGGCAGAGTTTGGTGGAGAATTTGCGATTGGCTCATCAAGAGCTTCAAGTCATTATCGATCTCATTCACACTGTAAGTTAACTGTAGAATATTTGCTCACCATATAGAATTTTGTGACATTATAATCTTAATGATTGGGACATTTTTATTATGTTATCAATATTCGTCAAGGCATGGATTGGGCGCTGAGCGAGAAAGGTCTCTTCTTTCCTTTATTTTCCTAAACTTCGTCAAGCCTATCCGCTCATTTGTTCCAAACCCGAGTTTATAGTTTCAAGATCGCACTTTTAGTACGCGTGTGGTGAGATGTTCCAAGCTCGGTATCTACTGATTTTTCCATTCCTATGATTCAAAGGATTCACCAACTATAGGGCAGGTAGTGCAGACATCAAGTAAGGGCTCATAGGCTACTAAAAAAGGATTCTATGCACAGACGTGAAAGCTCTATCAATAGAAAGATTCTAGCTTCGTTTTATTTTATTTACAGTGGAATGATTCCCTTGTCTGAGAACCGCCATCCGCCATTCACGTACTATTCCTATCTAATTCAAAACATACAATTACAGAGATGTATATTAGGTAGAAAACTGTAAACTACATGCATAAATGACGTGAATGTAGTTGAAAAGTGGGTAGAGAAAGAAGTTTCAAGACATCCTATCCACAATAGAGTAGTTATTTTATTCAAAACAGAAGCTACCTCTAAGTTGTTCCAATAGGGAATTCCATGTGTGCGTGATAAAGCAAAGCCTTCAGGAAAGGTGTAAAGTTGGATATACCACATTTCTAGTACTCAGTAGCAAGGATGTTTTGGCTTTTTGAATTGAATCATTATGGCTATTTCTGAATTCAATCGAAAACCCACAAAGGGAATCGAACATCTAATATCAAATGGGCTGGTTGAAAACTCACCAACTCCAGTTGCTCAATGTCTCAAAAGCTCTCCTAGCTTGGACAAGGTAAAATATCATTTATTCCCTTTTTATTCCTCTTTGCCTCTCTAGTAGGGATGAAGGGCTGTCTTGGTGTGTGTAGGTCGAGGCTTGTTAGTGCCTGTCATAGGACTAGTCATATCCCTATAGTTCTTGCCATATGATGTGTATTGTGTTTCGATTATCACACTTTTTTGCTTCTTTTATTGTTTCTTTCTCATAGACTTTACACTACCTTTCTCATTATCGACTATGTTTTTTTTCAATATTTCTTCTCCTTTTACTTGGGTTTGATGCACTTGAGCCGAAGGTCTTTCAGAAACATCCTTTCTACCTCCTCGAGATAGTGGTAAGGTCTGCGTACACTTTACCCTCCCCAGACCCCACTTAATAGGATTTCACTGGGTATGTTGTTGTTGTTGTATGGCAGTGGCACAATGCTTGAGCTGTTTTCTCCCTGTTGTGTATGACTACTATTATTTCAGGAAGAAGTATTCGGAAGCCATATATTCTAGTCCTTAATATCTATATCCTCATGTAGATTCTTGGAAAAGTTGTGAGCTGAATTTCCAGTGAGAGTGAGTCATTGGCGATATTTGGTAGAGTTTGGATGCAGAATGAACTCTGCGTAGTCTGGCAATGCCTCATTCTATAAGGATTGATATGTGGATTTAGTTCCAGGGATCCAATTGAGATATGCAATGCAGAAACACACCAGTTGATGCAGCCACTTGTCTTGAAGGGAAAATTTGCTAGTGTGGGAGCTTTTCTCTAGGATATTGCAACTTCTCTATAAAACAAGCTAGTTGTGGGAGTCAATGATGTATTCAATTATTTTGTTCTCTTCCATTTATTTCCTTGTTTTGCTTTGTGTGATAGTCATAAAGTTGTGCATCACCTTGGTGGTTCATTCTGCTGATATGACGTACTTATTAAAAGATGTCACTTCCTCAATTTTCTTTTAGTCTCATTGTCAATTAACCTACTTAGGTACTGGTTCTATATAGTGCAGGTGCCTCAGAGTATACGTCTTTAAATGGTTTCCATTTCTTAATGATCCTGCAAGGTTATGTTTATTTATATATTTGGTAATAGTCAACTTTGTATATTGAGTGTGTTGCTACATTAGCAAATGTTTCATTTGGGTTCTCTTGTGATCCTTTCACACATGGATGGTATTTAATTGCATTATTATGTTATGATGAAGCACTGGCCATGTCACAGGTTTTTATTCTCTAAATTAAATTGTATGCCAATTGGATGAAACGCCTTAACATTTATATAAGAAAAAGAAGCAGAACAAGCCATGCCTAACTTTTGATTTATCCATCTTTAGTGAATTCGACTCGCTGGTTACTCCGCCCCCTTGATTTTATTAGTCTTTATGTGATCCAGTTTCATAGATAATGTTTCTAGAAGAAACATTGATATGATGGCATATCAATTTACTCTTCATTGTCAGAATGATAGAGACAACATTAGAAAAAATTTGACTTAAGCTTTTGGCATCAGCTATTTAAGTGGCATGAGATTTGTCAGTCCATTTGGTCCTTCAATTCCTTCCTTCCCCTTCTCCCTGGCATTTTAGACAACACCTTTTCTTAGGCATAATAAGCTGAATAAATTAGTGCAAACTGTGGATTATATATTGCATTATTGACTCTGATGTTCTGCATACAGGTGGAGGCAAACGATGCAGTGACAGTGGCTGGCATGACCAGGCCAAAGCAATTACCTAATGAGCATCTATCAGACCTTGCTGTGTCTATGGCAACCAAGCTGCAATGCTTCCGTGTATTTTTTTAATCCCTTCTGCAAGGTGTTTTGGTTGATGTATAGTTCTAAATTGAGTTTAACAAATAATCCACTGGATTATTTTTAAATCTAATGGTTTGTTGACAGAGTTTGTGATTACTTTTTTTTTGAATTATGCATTTCATTATCAAAGCTGTAAGTGTTTCATAATTTGGTTTTTCTTTTGCAGCATTTGGGGAAATATTTTAAGCAATCTGCCAAAGCCTTAGAACAACAAGTGGCTAGAGAAGCAAGATTTTATGGTGCTCTTATCAGGTTTGTTCTTTGTGGCTACTAAACAGTATTAGTACTTCGTGGAACACACAAATATGTTCAGTCATTTAGACTACTGTGTCTTTGTGCCTTTCCTCAAAATTTTGTCTATGTATTTCCTGATGAGCTGATAGATTGCAGCAAAATTGGAAGGTTAAATGGCATCGGATGGTTGCTGCTGCTTCTGGAAATGAAGGGTTTTACATTGATTTATTTGACACTTCATTATATGATCCAGCGGTTGCATTTCGCCCATCTTCTGCATCTGTGGTGCGTATTGAGCACGACCCAGCTGGAATGCTGGCTGTGAATTTGCCTCCAAATTCCTGCCGCACTCTTCAATTTGAATTTCTCGGTGCAAGTACACCTAGTGGTGTCATAAAGCATAGCAGAACAAAACCAAAGGGTCCTTTTGAGGATTCTTCTGGAGAAACTAAGAGAGAAAAAAGTGATGATGAGCATGTGAGAGAAACTCACTCAACCCTCCGTGAAGTTCATAGAGCAATCTTTGATGAGCAGGTATATTTCTAGGTTCACTCCTTTCTCTTTCTAGTCTCTTTAAGTTTTTCTTATTCTTTTTCTGTGACCTACTCCTTTTTTCTGATTATTTTCTTGGTCCTCGTTGCAGGTGTTTGATTTGGTTAATCGTGAAGCATTTAATCCAGCTTTGGGTGCTGATGTGACAGGAATACAAGAAAACTTGTTACGTTTAAGCATAGGTCAAAGAGCTTCTCTGTCTATTTCACTTGTACCATCTACTGACGATGATCAGACAGCTAATGCTGTGGGTGATGAGCATTCTGAAACTGCTATTGTGTCTTTTGAATCAGTTGATGCTTCAAAACTAGATGAAGGAAAACTTGACTTCAAGAAGTTGGGGTTTCCTAATCGAATTAGTTTTGAAATTTATTTGCAACAACTTTTTCATGAACATGTCTTTATAAAAGCCAGAAATAGATTATCATCTTTGGGTAAACCTCAAGTATCTTCTCAGCCCACGAAAGATGGTCCTAACCTTTTGGGACATTTTTGCGTTTCTCTAGCTCATAGGATCTTCTCAAACAAAGTCCTTGCAGAGCTTGAAAGTCTGGTATGACCTTATCTGTTTGGGTTTGTAAACTGCTAGGCGATGTGACCATTATGTATCTGAAGAATTTCTTGTTTTGTCTGTAGGTTAGCAGGATACCATATGTCCAATTGATATCGCATCCCACTTGGCATTCTCGAGCATCATCATGGACACTCTCCATGGATGTGCCCGAGTCAATTCTCCATGCAGGAAGCCTGTCTCACTCATCTGACTATGTAAAGAATGTGAAATCCCACTTTCGTACAAAACTCATGGTGCGTGATGATTGCATCAGTCTGGAAGGGGAAGGTGCTCCTAATCTTGTTGGCCTCTTCAAAGGAAAGCCTGATAGTACTTGCCCTATGACCAGATATGACTGTGACTTGTCAGATCTTCCAATGGTACTATTACAGCAGGTCTGTCTCCTCCTCCTCTTACTTTTGCGTTTTAATATCAGAACGTGTTACATACTATGAAGAATAGTTCATCTTTTGGCCGGATAAACTTCTGTTCGTCCTAGAATTGGCCCTCCTTTAAAAGAAAGCTTATGATCCTAGACATTATTTATTTTTCCTATGACTCAGTTGAACCATCCAAGTTCTTTGAATCTTTTTTTTGTTGTATTTCTTGGGATGATTTATGTGACACAAGGATCACATAGAGCGTGATAGTGAGAAAGGTTTTCAAAGTGTTTGTGTTCCTGCCTAGGATAATTTGCTATCTTGCGGTCAGGTGCCAAACTTATGGTGGATAGCTATGGTCATGAAGGTGAGGGAGAATGTTGCTTTGTTACCATAGAATGATAGGAACACCACAAATATAACCCCCACCGCCAAACCACGGACTTTGGTCTAGTGGTAAGAGCGCAGCTCAAGATTTGTCGGTTAGGCATCTGTCACGAGTTCGGACCTTGTTGCAGGCAAAAGCCTGGCATTTACTTGGGGATGCATAGATAGGCAAACCTGTTATCTTCTAGGTTTCAAATTGTTTTCCAGTTGGCCCCAGGGGACGGGGAGACAAGGGACAATAATGGCCCACCCTGAGCACTGTTTTCTCAGTGGAAAAAGCAAAAGCGCCACATTTGTACCCTTCCTTTCTATTAACAAATCAGTATGCAATCTACATTAGAAAGCAATGCCACTTCCATCTTGCAGCGATACGGTCATCAATATGTCCTTATTTCAAACTATTAATTTCTTCTACAGGTTGCCAGCCAAGTGATACGGTGGCTTCATGAAGAGGCCCTTATGGTTGGTATCAAAGCAAACCGGGATTTCTTATCCTTGTCATTTGAGCTAGACCAAGGGGAAACACTCAGTCTGGTGGCACACGTAGACCCTGAAGATATTCAAGGATGCATATCCTGGTGGTTGGTGATGGGCGATGGATTCTCTGAAGAAAACAAACTTCAAATGGACGTTAACAATGGTGAATCCGAAACAAGGAAATTGTTAGGTTATTTGTCTTTGGAAGTACTATACTTGACCTTAATGGATATGGTTAGCGCAAGTAGTACTGCAGGCCATTGAATTGTATCTAACTTTTTGTACTTGTATTCGTAGTATTTTTTTTTTGTTTCGTCGAAGAATATTCATCTGTACAAATTATGTAGCTGAGAATATGATACATCCAATAACTCATAGCTAAATCATTATGGATTCAATTTTGTTAAGTAAAATGTTTGTTGGATTGATTCCATCATTTGGAGATCTGCGTACATCTTACCTCTTCAGATCCCACTTGTGTGATTTTATCGGTTATGTTGTTGTCATCCTACTTTCACTAGTGTGATTTTATCGGTTATGTTGTTGTCGTCCTACTTTGGGTAAAATAAGTTGTTTTACTCTTCCTGCAATTCTTTGAAACCTACTTCATGTAGTTTCTATCATCAAAACATATAGAAAGAAACCTTTTATTTGTGGCTGTGAAGAGTTGAGTGTGCATTTTAAATTATTAATTAGGTCTCTTTTGTCTGTCTTTATCCAAATTCATCATTCATCAAGATTTAATATAAGAGATAAACCAAACACTTTCATAACAATAAATAGGATATAATTTCTGACAAGACTTGTAAACCATTAATAAGAGAAGCTTCATCAACGTGAACTCCACTAAAAAAACCCATCTAAAACAAATATTTAACTTATACCCATTTGTAGTTACTATCATTATTTTTATCCATATAAGTAAGTGTACAAAGAAATTTATCTATTTAAGCTTTGTTCAACAATAATATTTTAAATTAGATAATATTCGTGGGGATGTGGTTTTTGTTGGCTCAAGTAGACATTTAAAAAAGTGAAGTTAATTAAAGGAGTGGAGTTGTGGGCAAGCAAAGCATGCTCACTTTGGGCATTACTTGCCACGGCACAAAAGGCAATATGGTCCTACTATTTTAATATTTTCACTCTTGTCTCCAACCAAATATATTATTATTATACCTTCTTTTTTGGCTCCGTATACGATATTTATATTGAGGTCTCGATTAATCTAGATTCGTAACACGTCATACCTGTTAAAGAGGAAAACACTTCTTATCAAAAAAAAAATTCATATTGAGGACTTGAACAAGTCCTCGAGACTCCGATCAAAAATGGAGGGATCAAATCCATTTCACCATAATTATGGATGGTATATTATTATATCTAGATACATCTGTCATGTAGTGTCACAAATTTTGTTTAATTTATTTATATCATAAACATAAAGTTAGTTTCCGTCAGTAGTAGCCACTAGCCACATAGTATATTGAATTTTAAGCTAATCCCAATATGTTCATTTATTTTATTTTTTCAATGTAATTATCTTTCTTAAGATGCACAATTAAGTATAATGCTTACAATTTTTCAGCTATATGTTACATAATTGAGAAATTTTGCTAGTTTTAACTGTATTTTTTTTTTTTTAACGATTTTAAGGATGAAAGCTGAACTATTTTTAATTCCCCTGAAAGCATTTTTCCTTTTTGAGTTTATTTTTAAAAAAACTTTTTTTTTCTTTTTTCTTTTTAAGAGATCACAACTCAAACCATAATATATTACTTAGTTCAAACTTAGTAATCAAAGGTTACTACAATTCAATTGAACCTTTCTTGCTTTCTGATTAATTATGTTAAAAGAATCTTATCTCCCTTAGCCCTTTACATTTACTGTTAATTTGATAATGATGGTTTTGTACCATAAAAGAACAGAGACTTTTTAATAATAATAATAATAATAATAATAATAATAATAATAATCAAATCTCGACAGGTTACTAATGTATTGCCCTAATCCCCGACCTCCCAATTCTCGGGGTCATATCTTCGACACTAACCTATTGTCATAATCTTCAATCTCTATATTCTCTAATTTAGGTGATCATATCCTCGATAAGCTGTAGATGTGTCACATTCCGTCAAATCTCTCAAATATTTTTTTGACCTACATCTACCTCTCCTAAGACCTACCACAACCGACCTTTCATACATCTTTACATTCTATTGATCTATATATCTGAACCTTCTCAATGTCATTTTCCTCGGACAATTATTCCAAAATAAAACAATTTTTGATATTTCATGCATAAAACTAAATAATGGAAGAATATAAATTAAGTTTTATTAAGGAGGTAACAAAAGTATAGTCCATATTTAACCAAATTTTTAAAAAAGTATACTCCACATATAACGAAGGTTAAGGTTTTCATACCCAAAGGTACAATTCAAGAAACGAATCTGGCATTACCCAACTGTCAATTTGTTCACTACTCATCAGTTTATATGCACAGATCTCTCTCTAAAAAACATAAAAAGCCTCTAAAAATCATTTTTTGCCTTTTTTCTTGTCATTATTAGCAACACTTATAGTGTTTAACCGTTGTTGTTGTGCTTATCTGCATTGAGTTCTTCATTGATTACTGGTTTTACGTTTTGGGTATTCAAGAATTCTACTTTTTTTTCTTCTGGGTCGAAGATTTCGAGGCCACTGATGGGGTTTCTTGATTTATTGTAATAGTTTTGGGTATTCATCAATTGGGTTGTCAAAAAGTTGTGATCTTTGATTTGGGGTTGTGAGAATTTTGAGTTTTTTGATATGGGTTTTAGAGAATTTTGAGTTTTTTGATATGGGTTTGTGAGAATTTTGAGTTTATTGATATGGGTTTTAGAGATTGGACCATTTAGTTGTCTTTGTGTGAATGTTTGATTCAACTGGGCATGTAGGGTTTTCAGGTGAATGAGCTGCAATTTGGTAACTGAAGAGACACAGTTACTTTTTGTTGTTATATAGTTTGCATTGTTTGATTCTTTTACAAGTAAATTGGGGTTTGGATATTTGTTAGGAGTTTGTAGAGAATTTGGAATCTTTGGTTGGTTGTAGCTGACATGTTTGGTTGGTTTCAGCTAAATTGGCTTATGGGATAACTTCAAGGAGTTAGAAAGAAGTTGTATACAGAAATTTTGTTGATTTTTTTGCTGTAGAACAATTTTGTTAATATGTCTGGTGGAACACCTGTTGGTGGTGGTGGATATGTGAGGCAGAGGCTTAGTCAAGGATATGGTTCGAGTGGTGATGATCTCGAGGATGATGCTTGTTCTAGATTTGTATCACAATCACATTCAATTCCCAGGAAAAGAACATGGACTGAAATTTTAGAGAATTTTCTTTGGATTGCTTCTGCATTATTCATTGTATACTATGGTGATCGGCATCATAATTTGATTTTCCTTTTGTGGCATGATGATCGAATTAGGAGGTGAGCCTACTAGTTCAATTTCTACTTTTGACTTATTACTTTAAGGCAACATACTTGATATTCGATATATTGCATGATTGTTTTCCCACCTAAAGTGAAGAAAGGGAAAAAAAGAGAGGGATGAATAAAGAAACGTGGAACGATAGGTTATCAATAACTATATACAAGGATAGGTGAAAAAAGTGTAGATTAGTCGTTTACTAATATACTACTGCCTGAATAGTTGGTAGATTGCTCTTGTTTGATGTTTTTAGCTCACATCAGAATTCAGATGATTGGATAGATGTTGCTAATGTTTTGGCTACTGTGTTTGATAGGTAGTTACTGTCATATAGTTTCCTTGAATTCAACTGATTGGTTTTAAACTAGCATATGCAAACCATGTCAAATTTGCTTCGAGTTATTAGTTGAAAGATATCCAGAAAAACTTTTGCTTTGGCTGAATCGATATGCTTGTTTATAATGCTTTTATCCTATAGCATAGCGAAAATGATAAGCAGACTCTAGTGCTTCAAGTAACTTATTTTTCTGTTTAGCCGCATTCGAATTATTAGATGTCCGGAATGTCTAGGAGTACATAGTTGTTAGTCATCTTTTCATTTGTTCTGCATCTTCTTTGTCTTGCTATGGGTCCTTCAGGTTGGCTTCATTTGACACTCCCATTGAGTTGGCAATGCACGTTTTGTTAAGTACTCCGTCCGTTTTAATTTATTTGTCTGGTTTTGACTTGCCACGAAATTTTAGAAAGTAAATAATACTTTTGAATTTTGTGGTCTTTAAACTAAAGACATGTAGAATTCACCAAAATGCCCTTTAATCTTGTGGTCTAAAACATGCCATGTTGTAAGTTAAAATTAAAGAGTTGCCAACAAAGAAAAGAGACATTCTTTTTGAAACATATTAAATAGGAACGTGAGATAAACATTGAACCAGAGGGAGTACTAAAATTCTTCTTTAGTTGAATCATGAATTCTAGAAAGTAATCTCTGAAACCTCTTCAGAGATGAGAACCACTGCATCAGGAGTGTAGGGTATCCAATCAATTGTAGGTTATTTGAAATATTCCATGGTAATCAATGAATAAGCTCTCTTCTCTTCACTTTGGGGTGCGGCCCTTCCCCGAACCTTGTGTCCCCCCTCCTTCCCAGATGCTTTGTGCACAAGCTGCCCTGCCCTCTTCACTTTTAATTTTACTCTGGATCAAAGAAATAAGATAACATATGCATAGGGCATGGATGAATGCAAGGGAAAATGTTGCACATTTGTAGTTTGGATCTTTTGGATTCACTCATATATAGAGCTCAACAAGTGCTTAATTAGTTTCTTCAACCACTGATGCTATTGGACCGTGTAAGCTTCACTTCCACATCTCCTTTGATAGCCTATGTTAAAATCATGACAAGTTAAGAAATGAAAGATTGAATGTTTGGCATCATGAACATAGTTCATAATCTATTGGGTAAAGATGTCGTTTTGATATAAATCTTTAATCTGGTGAAGAGCAACTATTCGAGGGTCCTTTTGTAGAACAACATATACAAAAATATCCAACTATCTTAGCAAATACAAAGTATCTAAATTTTTTAATTTTTCTGTACTTATGTGGCATTCCCTGCGACTGTTTTCCACCATTTCCACACAGTTCGTTCATGTGATCGTTTTGTAACTTAGCAAACTGCAGCTGTTAACCTGTTAGTAACATGAATGTGATGTCCAGAAACTACTAGCTGCTTGATTTTTTTCATTTATATTGCTTTGAGCAAATGTATTATTCACCATTTTGGCCATGATGTGGGAGCTTTCTGTTGTTTGATATCAAGTACCTTCATTGATTCTTCACATTTCTGCTGCAGAATACCACTATACTTTGGGATGTTTGGTGTTGGTTTGAATGTTTTATTTTTCATACATACAAGTATGTTGGCTTTGGGCGTCCGGAAGTCCTATGAGAAGTGGGAGATTTCCAGTACAGCTGCCCTTCCCTTCATCACTATGCTTGGGATCCTATCTTTCCTCTTGTAAGATACATTATGATCGCATGAATTACACGTTCATTCAAATAATAACATACAGATATAGTTTCAATTCAAACGTCTAGATCAAATGGGGCTGTTTTGTTAAAGTACAAGTCGTTTGTTTCAGGTTCTGTTATGCTCTGTGGCCTATATGGAGCTTGTTGACCCTTCCACTTGTGGTATGTCCTGAATTTAGCTAAATCTGATTTATTTCCTTCCACTATTACTGTCCCTTTATGTTTCTGATTTACCTGTAGAACAGTTTCCAATTGTTTGATGGATAAACAGTTGACCAGCTTGAAATAACTTGTGTTTTCTAATGACTTGTGTAAAAGAATCAAATGACTATGGTGCCCCAAGGGCTTGTTTGGTGGTAAGAACACAGTGCGTGATGTGTGGGTTAAGCACACATCCATGGTTTGAACCCTGCTTCAGACAGAAGTCTGGTACTCCCTCTGTCGTAATTGAAGTGTGTTAGTTTAACTGGGCGTGGAGTTTAAGAAATACACGATGATTTTTGAATCATGTGGTCTTAAATTAAAGATGTATGTAGTCCTTTAAATTTTGTAGTCTTAAACTTGCCACATAGGATGTTGGAATTGAAAAAACTTACTATATATAGAAAGACAACACTCTTTTTAGGACAGACCAAAAAAGAAATGGAACGACCAAAAAGGGAAGTAAGACACTTAAATTGGGATGGAGGGAGTATTTGAGTTGAGAAGGGTAGAGGGGTGGACCAATTATCTACCATGTTTTGAACCGTATGACACTGGCCGTCGGGAATTTCTCTGTCATTAATAAAAAAAATCAAATGACAATGGCCTACAAAAGGCAGAAAAGAATCATCTATAATTAGCACATCATTTTAGAGTTTACCACTTTTTCACCATTTATCATCTTAATAGTTTCTTAAATCTGATTGAACTGCATTGCCTTGTCTTCTATGTTTTGCAGTTTACTCTATTCATGGCTTGCATGGTTATACTGCCATATTTGGTTCTCGGTAGATTCAAGCCGCAAACTGATTTGCTTCGTACAGATTAGATACGTCATGTTAACAAGGATAGTTTTACATCTCACTGACTTAGCTGAAGGCGTATACAAGTTATGAACGATTCAGATCCATTCAGTTGTTCAAAGTTCGTTTTTGAATGATTAGTTTTGAGTGAAGTAAATAATTGTAAGTTTTGATAGTGTTTCGAAAGTGCATTGGATTGTATAAGATTTTGGAACATACATGCTGAACAAGAGTGAAATTGTTCCCCTCATGAACTATGCAACATTGTAATGACTTTCCACTTCTTTTTTTCATGATGATTGGGAAATTTTTGAGGGTCAGTGGTGTGCAGTTCAATAGAATGTCTTCTCCGTTTAACTGTCAGATTTTTATTTATCGCAGGATTTGAGTATGTGACGTGCTCTAATCCACATAGAACGTGTTGTACTGTATCATCATAATATTTTCTCTGTTCAACTATCAGACTTTTATTTGTTGCGGGGTTTGAGTATGTGACGCACTCTAATCCACGTAGAATGTGTTGTACTGCTGTCTTCTCTATTTAACTATCAGACTTTTATTTATCGTAGAGTTTGAGTATGTGTCTCATCCGTTTAACTATCAGACTTTTATTTTTCGTAGGGTTTGTGTATGTGATCCATATAGAACGTGTTGTACTGCATTAACCTAACATATTTTTCTATTTAACTACCGGACTTTTGCTTATCATACAATTTGAGTATGTGATGTGCTCTAATCCACATAACATACGTTGTATTGTATTAACATAATCTTCTCCATTTAACTATCAAATTTTATTTGTAACTATCATGCTTTTATTTGTGCTAAGGGTTTTAAATATCTTCTCCATTTAATTACTAATTTTTTTATTTATCATAGAGTTTGAATATGTGAAAAGTCTTAGTTGAGCTCGTTTGTTATGCAGGATGGAATAAATAAGAATATTTTTTGAGTTAAAGATACTTTATTAAAAAAAAAATTATTTTATTTTTGATATGAGATAGTAATTTCATCATTTTAAAGTAAATAGCGGAGTAAACTAACTACTAAATTAGTTAATACCTCAAATCAAACATGGAATAAAGCTAATTCCAAATTTTGTTTCAAGATTATTCTTCTTCTCCGAGACTTATTTTACAAAGAGAAACTAGAGCGATCGCCATTGATGAAGTTCATCAGGTGCTAAGAAAGGTAAAAAGTTCAACTTTTTCTTCAAAATTATTCAAATATTAGAATATACAACAAGTGGGTAGGAGACTGTTTTCAATAAATTAGAAAATGGAAAACTAAAATTGCTAATAGCGCTAATGCTTGAATGAAGAAAGTAAGCTGCTGCTTGGATTATTTGAATTGATTGATGCTACTGGGAATATCGATTTCTTTGATTTTTGTGGTTTTTCCTTTCAAAATCTGTAAATGGTCTTTTTTTTTCCTGGGTTTGGATAATCGTTGTTGATTTCTCTAGAAATTGAATGACCCTCAAGAGTAAGTTCTTTCTTCTTTCTCCCATTTTGTTGAATTGAGGTGTTTATAGTGTTACCCATTTGTTTTCTTGGTGTGAATTTTAGTGTTTTATGAACTTTCATCAATAATGGCTTTGAGAGAAACGGATTAACCTTTTTGTGTATGGGTAAAGAATTTAGATAGGGTATATTCATATATCAGAAAATGAAAAAAAAGAAGCTCCTGACCTTTTCTTGGTATGATATATTTTCCCTTGATGGTGATTCTTAGGTTTTTGCTTTAGTGCTTCTCGATGATTTTGACACCAAGATGATTCTGGTTCTTAATGCAGGCAGGAAGATAATGTTCAGATCATTCCTTCTAAGGGTCGTGTCTAAACAGCTTAGCTATCATCCAAATGTCACTAAACAGCTTTGTCGTCATCCTTTCCAGTTCCATTCAGAGGTAAACATTTCAAATCCTGAGACAATCCAATTCTGGGATAGTAGTGATATGCATTCTAGTTTCTTTTAGTGGTAACTTTTGCTTCTTGATAGAGAGGAATGCACAGCAGAAATAAGAAGGCAATGGAGTTCATAGCTAGAGGATGGAATGCTCTGCAGGAGGTTGATAGAGTAATTGATTATTGTGAGCTTAATGACAAACGTCTCATTCCTCCCCTAAGGGTACGATTAGCAGAAAATTCATTATACAGTTATTCTTTTATTTATGGTACTCTTTGAGGAAATTAATGTGTCTGTGTGTGTGTGTTTAACCACTGTCAGTGCCTGCTACTATCTCCGTTTGTCTTGGGTTGCTTCTAACGCCAGAGACATTGTTGTCAAATTTTCATATTTATGTCCTTAGAATAGAGTGTTATCCTTGCTGTATGTCTATTTAGAAGATAGCAACATGCTCAAAGTTGCTGATGGATCATTAGGTTTTCTCCAGTTTCTTGAATATGTCATGGAGGTTAGTTGATGCTAGTGGTTGTAAAGACTAAAGAGAGCTGGTTAATAGCTGCATTTGAGATGACCCCTCTGATCCTTCTTTTGTCAAGCACCCAACTTATGCTTTTTGCTGTCTTCTGTGTTTGATGACGAAGGACATCAATTAGTTTTTTTGTTTTAAGGAAGAATTGAGGGTATTCCACAGAAATTGAAGAAGCATCCACTATTGGCCTGGTAGCTAAACTACAATAGCATTTCTGTAAGAAAATTCATTGCATATTTTGTTTGCTTCTTTCCATCTCACATGGTTACATCTCTCTTATACCAATCAACATTTACTAAGAAGTACCTTTCGTTTGTTAAATCTTAAATCAACTTCATTTGAATGTCTGTATGTTAATTTTCTTTTATAATAATACTTAGACATGTATTTCTTGGTAGAGTTTATCCATTAATATTCTTTTTTGTTGACTTTGACTTATCAAATATTTTTTCCATTGGTTCTTATGTGTTAGACAGCAAAGGAGAATTTTGAGTTGGCCCTAGAAGCAGACAACTCAAATACGCATGCACGATATTGGCTTTCAAAACTTCATCTCAAGTACCATGTCCCTGGGGCATGCAAAGCTGTGTAAGTTTTTGTCTGTTTGGTCTGAAGATTGGACATCTGCATAGACATTTATCATTGTTCATATGCTATTATTGCATTCTTCTAAGCAAGAGTAAATAGATCTTCATGCTCCACTTAATAAGTTTCAAGCTTTTCCATTTTATATTCTTGAACTTATCATGTGTATGATTGAGGTTTTTAAAAGTTTCTAGTTATTAAATAATTGATTTTTCAGTTTGCTTGATCACTACTTACATGATATGTACCTATCTAACTTCTTGATTGCCTTATGAGATGAGGGAGTTAATTAATTGACTTGAGTAATACCTTCGGTACTTTCTCATGGAGTAATTAAAGTGAAATTGAGCAATACTTTCAGAACTTCTTCATGAATTACACTGTTAAAACTTGCAGCTAATTTCTTCCTATATTTTAATGACAGAGGAGCTGCTTTGTTGGTGGAAGCTGCAGAGATGGGTGATCCAGAAGCTCAATTTGAATTAGGTTGCCGTTTAAGAGTCGAGGTATGATTTTCTTTATCCGAACATATCAATTTTGTCAAGAAGAATATCTAATCCTATACCACCTATGAGTTTGTATGGTGTTAAGACTCTTTCTTGCTTCAGTGACAGACCATCTTAACACCTACGCAAACTTGTTTGAGTTTTAGAACTCAAAAGTTGACTAACATCACCTTGATATGTGATACATCATACAAGGCTAGCATGTAGGATCTTCCTTTTCTTGGTATGACTTGTGAACTCTTCTAATGACATGAACTACAAAAGTGAACATTTTTTATCAAATGGGTGTTTCTGTGAATTTCTTCTTATCCACACGTTGGCCCTCGTTCATTACTGCAATTTAAAACAAGGCCTATGAGTATATCCACTAATTGTGGTCAGATTTGGAGCTAGTCTGCATGTCTCTGTCACTACTCCCATGGTTGCGAGGAGAGAACTTGTACAGAATGCAAATTAATTTGATGACCAGCTATAGCATGCTAGATCCATTCAGAGGTTGCTGAAAGTTTTTGATCAAAATTCTAAGTCATGCATGAGTTTTGATGGGCTTAGATTGTACAACCACCACATACCCATTGTAATACCACGAGTAGGGCAATGGGCTTAAATTGTGATTCCAAGAATTGAGACTAAAGCTAACTTTGAAGTTAAGGTACATAGAAGTTCTGCTGAATTGATTTGATTTGTAGAGGCACTGCTAAGCTCAGAGAAAACAAGAAAACAGTACTAGTTCATGTGAAGAGGTTGTTGGTTTGGTTAAAGGAAAAATCATAGGCCAAACAGAGTTGGTAACCACCCTTGAAGAATCCCCTTTTCTCTCTGTTGGTTTCATTTTCATACTCGGTGGACCTACATTTTTGTGTAAAAACACTCTGATTTATAAGAGATAATTTAACCAGAGACTCTGTAAGTGCTTAACTGCCCCTTTTCTATGCTTTTGCTACTGCTTTGCCTGAAAATGCAATCACACAGGAGCAATCTAGTCGCAGATAGAGAGACAGAAAGTGTCACACAATTCACACACACATACATACATAAAATATACAGACCTCATACATATGCTTAAAAGACTGTTGATTAGAGCTAAAGATAAAAGAATTGGCATACGGGAAATGGTCAACCACCCTGAAAAATCCCTTTTTTTTCTCCGATTACCTCATTTTGAGCTAAAATTTGATGGAGAACTGCATCTGATAAATGGGGTGCTGAACAAAAACCGACGAGCTCAATTGGGTATCACAGTCCCGATAACGACCATCCATTCAAGACCATCAAATGGTTGCCATACACTTCATGGCTCAAATTTTGTTGTTCTAAAGACATGCAAAATGAAAGCGAGACATCTCCATGGCTGCGAGACTGGGTTGCAAATGGATGCCTTACCGGGTTGCCCCACCAACATATGGGTTGGATTTTCTCAACTCCATGAAGTAGACTTTTTATTTTTGATGGGTAAAGTTTTTATTAATATGGTACCAAGATGCTACAGGACCAAGGAGAAGACAAAGCTACAACATGGTTCTCTTCTCTATTGTTTTCAGCATAGCTTCTTCACTACTATATTTGCTTTACACACTTGTCTTTCGATATTATTTACTTCAGCCGAGGGTTTATCGGAAACAACCTCTCTACCTTCAGAAGGTAGGGGTAAGGCTGCATACACGCCACCCTCACTAGATCCAACTTGTGGGATTACACTGGATATGGTGTTGGGCACTGAGGTATTGTAAAGTGAAGTACATGAACATGGAAAATGTAGAAATTAGTGAATGAGGGAAAAGTACAAGAATTCTTGAGGAACCGACTGCAAGTGTGCCTCGGAAAGGATATCTTCCTTCAAAATCATTCACAAAAACTCAGCAATTTTGCGTAGTCTTACTGTTTTAAATTTGGAAAGACAATGTCATTACCAACAGACCCTTGTGGTCGGGCCCTTCCCCGGACCCTGCGCATAGCGGGAGCTTAAGTGCATCGGGCTGCCCTTTAATGTCATTACCATTGGACAAAAGGGATCTAATAGCCATTTGTCACATTTGTGCCATTCCTTCAATGTTGAATAATATTCTTGATGTTAACCACCACACTCCTTTTGACTGCTTTGTACTGACACAGCTTCTTCTAGCATTTCAATAACTGTTGCTAGTAAATGCTGACACCTTCTATATGTGTTTTTATAATGTTTATTGATTTCACTTTGTTTGAGCAATATAATCACATATCTGAAGCCTTTTCACTTGCTCTATTCCAGTAGTGGGTTTGTATCAAACAAGTCTGTGTTATGTATTCTGTCAGCTCTGTCATTTACAAGCTTTCCTTCTTTGATAGGTTAATATGTTAAGGTGTTTCGAGCATATCTATTTTTTCTCCATCATGTTCATCAGGAGATTGTTAGTTTAGGAGTGCAGAATCGATTACCTTATTGAGTTCCTCCTGTTCTATTGTTCTGCCTTAAAGACATTCTTTAAAAGTTTTGACTGTTTTTATATATTGGATGATCTTCACAGAATGAGTATGTGCAATCAGATCAGCAAGCATTTTACTACTTGGAGAAGGCTGTTGACCAGGTGTGTATTTTATTAGTGATGTTGAAGTTTTTCTTTCTTGCATGAGTGCCCTAAATTTCTTGCGAAAATTCTTCTTATTTTCAGTTGCATCCAGGTGCACTTTACCTCTTAGGTGCTGTGTATCTTACTGGGGATTGCGTGAAAAAGGATGTTGGCTCTGCTTTGTGGTGTTTCCATAGAGCATCTCAGAAGGTACAGAGCATTTTTACTGCTTGTTGAATGCAACTAATCAGTACATATGGATCTAACTATGTAATGAAAAATTACACGCTGTAGCGCAAGACGTTTTTCATATAAAACTTAATGGAAAATTGGATTTTTCAACTTACTGGATTGTACATTTTAGGAAGCATATCACGTTAACAAACTCTGATTGGTGTGATTTGGCTCCACCTTGTAGAAAATTGTTTTACTAGCAAATAAGTCAAGAATCTATCTACAATTATCCCCAACAAATTTTCTTTGCTTGAATGTAGGGTCATGCTGGAGCAGCTATAGCTTATGGATCCCTTTTACTCACAGGTAGATTGTCCCGTCTTGTTATCTTTTTTTGAGAAAAGTAGCTGTTTGCATATATCATCAGCACAGAGGCAGTGCTGGAACATATTTACATTAAAAAAAGAACAAAAGCATGTCCTTGCTCTTCTTACAAGGATTCTATAACATCTAATAGTGAGACTATCCCCTCTTGTTACAAACTTAGCTGGGTGTGACTTCCATCTTATTCTTGTCTATCTGAAAAATCTACTTGCACAAAATAGGGGTAAGGTCTGCATACACACTACCCTTCCTAGATCTCACCTGTGGGATTACATTGTGTATGTTGTTGTTAACTTAATGAGGTTCCTGCTTAATTTTAAGTAATGCAACACACTTTATTGGAATATGTTATGAGCTTTTTTCCAAGGCGTTAGAATGACATACCATTTCGCAAAGAAATAGATCATGATGTCATAGTTGGAGTGGTATGCTAATGGGGAAATATGACTTGCTCAGAGTGGAAGGAAAAATAACAAAAATAAAAATAAAAAGGGTTGGGGATGCTGATCAATAATCACCACAAAACATTTGTCAAGCCTGTGGGGAGAAGGTATCATGAACTTATCACTATTGCATAGAAATTCTTTCGAGTATAGAAAGAGAAGATGATATACTGCCGGTTTGGGTATATATTGGACTTTCTGTTCTCAGCAAAATATGATTCTTAATTTCATGTGGCATCATTCAGGTGTGGAACTTCCAGAATCAATAACGAAATTTTATGTGAAGAGGGGGTCATCAAGCAGAATATCAAGGAGGAATGGAGTTGATCCTGAGCTTAATCCGATTGAGCTGGCCAGAGAACAATTTGAAATTGCTGCAAATGCAGGATCCGACCTTGGATTTAGATGGTTGCAAAGACTTGAGGAGGAAGTGAAACGTCTGCAGTCTTCCTAGTTCACGAATATCTGAGACTATATAGAGTCGATTGAATAACATACCTACAAGGGTACGTTCAGATCACTAAACTGTTGAACATTATTATATTTATAAATCATGTTTTTGCACACCATTTCTCTTCTTGAGGAGTGTTATATCTGATTAAATATGTGTTATGTATATATATATATTTATTTATTTATATACAGATATATGTGTGTGGGCACGCATGCATATTTTTTAATGTATTTTAACTGTTTGATGCTCTTCTGAGACAATTATCAATGCTTCTTCTCCGGAGCTGAAGTTGGCTCCCTTTTAGTATGGTTTCAGATATGCTACTGAGGGTTGTGCCCCCATTTTTGATCACTTAGATCTTCATCTTTGTTTGGGGGGTAGAGGGAACTGAAACTTGAGATTTTGCTCAAATTTAAGTTCTTGTTAATGTGGTACATATTCTTAAGTCCACCGTTCTGAGTTTCACAAAAGATACCTATTGTTTCAGTAGTTGACATATTCCAAGGATTAATCTTTGTTTACGCATGTAGTCAAGCCCCCTCATTTATGCTTTGCACAGAGACAGATTTCTGTTTAGTACACAACACCAGCAACATACCCAGTGTAATTCCTACACACAAGTGGGAAGATCCAGGGAGGGTATGATATATACAAAGGTAGGGGAGGTCTTGGGAGGGTATGAGAGGCCATTTCTAATATATCCTCGGCTCGAAAGGAAGAAAAGACTGTTCAGTAATTGAACTCTAAATTATATATTAGTGGATAAATTTTGTGACTGTATATCTGATGTAAGACATCTTTTATTCTTTCATTTTAGATTGAGATTGTGCTGGAAAAAAAAGAGGTGACAAATGCGATGATGAGTCAATGGCCCTGCAGCTGAGATATCTTGGGAATGATGAGGATCAGAGTTAAGAGAAAGCTGATTTTTCATTGTTTGTTTGTTGTATTAGTAAAAAAAAGTTGAGTTTTTGGTGGCAGCTTTTTGGTTAATGAAGAGGGGAGATCTGTTAGAATTTGTTAGGAGTACAAGTCTTATCTGGTAGGAATGTTTTGTTTGTTTATCATCTTTGGCCTTTTTTTCTGAATGTATATATGGCTTTGATCATGGCATGCTGAAAAGTGAATAAGAGAAGATTGTTTGTTTCTCTTAAATTTTATTGGGGCTTCTATTTCTGTTTTTCTTGTACTTATTCTCTAAACTCCCTTGATGGATTGAAACACTGCAACAGTGGTTGGTAAGTAAAGCTTTAACAAAATATATTGTAGTCTTGAAATGGTCATGAAGCTAAATGCTATGTTTAAGAAAAAACCAACTTCATTATATTCACAACAATAGATGTTGATGATTTCTTGCCTTTGTGAAGGTTTAGGCTTGTTAGTGCCTGTCGTAATATTAGTCATACCATTGTCATTCGTGCCAAATGTAGTTATTGTTTCTTTCTTGTAGACTTAACTGTTATACTTTCTTCATTGTTCTCTTCTTTCTTTACTAAGGTTTGATGCACTTGAGCCGAGGGTCTTTCGGAAACAACCTCTCTACCTCTATGAGGTAGTGGTAAGGTTTGCATACACTCTACTTCCCCCAAACCCCACTTAGTTGGACTTCACTGGGTATGTTGTTGTATTCTCCGTGGTGATACTTAAACAGGGATTACAGTAATGTTGATATTAGATACTCTGTTAGTGCTAAAATACTTAGTAAATTCAATTGTGAGCCTTAATTAGTCCTGTTTGAAGGAGTTTTGCCGTGCTGTTTTGAGAACAGTCTTGTCAGCTACAACAAAATATGCCATCCCAGCAGCTGTGGAAACAATGAGAGCTTTAGCAGTTGGATTCAAATAAAATCTGTTTCCTATTATGCGTTTTTTCAGTGAATTGGTTCGATGAAAAATGAGTGGAAAAAAATCATGTTATATAATAAAAATTTCCTATTAATTAACGATGGAAAAAACATTTATTTCTAGCAGTGACAAAACTGTAAATGATGCTTTGCAAGCATTGATGTGTTTGTGAGTGAAGAGTGAATATTTATAGGCATTTCAATATTCAGGTATTGTAAAAAGTATTGTATTATTTTATGTACACTCTAAAATGAGTGGAAGTGCGTCTGATGATGGTGACCATTGATAATGATAGTAGTAGTGAATAGGTAACTGATGGTAGTTAATATGCTCGCCAATGATGTAGTTACAAATATAAAGCTGAAACATTTCATTGACTCCATCAACATTATCAAAAACAGAGTGCAAATGCAAACTAAACATTGTTTCAGAGAAGGAAATCAAGTTGCAGACTATTTAGCAAAGTTGGCTTCTACTTCTCACCAGATGCTCATCACTCAATTCTATACCATTCTCCCTAGACAAGTTAAAGGTCTCTTTCTATTGGACAAATGACAAATGCCTAGTATTAGGAGTAAATATGATAGAGCAAATCTCCTCATAAGCTAGTTATTTTCTTCTTCGTAGATTTCCAGTAGGAACTGTACTAGATTTTGTAAGCCTTTTGTTTTTTTGTGAGTGATTGCATCACTCAAGGCTCAATGTTGTATTGGGTTCATGTCTAGCACCCCTCTGCTCCTTTTTTTTTTTTTTGCTAATATAACACAACTTTATCTGAGTAATTGATTTTAAAAAAAGGTAATTGATGGTACTGAAATTTTAACTAAAGAAGTGATTTGTTTTTTGAATTAAAGTTATAAAAGTCAACAGTCTAATTCTATTATTCTAACTTCTTTTTATTCCAATCTAAAGATTTGCCATTTTTATATTTCTATTTGATAGTGATATAATAAAATTGTCATTCAATTTGTTGCACCTTCACAGATGTGTCAAATTAATAATGAACAAGTAAATATAAATAAAAAGGGCAGCCCGGTGCACTAAAGTGCCCGCTATGCGCGGAGTCCAGGGAAGAGCCTGACCACAAGGGTCTATTGTACGCAGCCTTGCCTTGCATTTCTGCCAGAGGCTGTTTCTAAGGCTTGAACCCGTGAGCTCCTGGTCACATGACAGCAACTTTACCAGTTACTCCAAGGCTCCCCTTCAACAATTAAATATAAATAAATAGAAATATTTGATGAACTTCAATTAAGGGTTGTTTAGTTACTTGTATTACTTAGTATAATAAATAAATAAATATTTCTATCTAAGTAAATATAAATAAATAGAAATATTTATTTATTTATTATACTAAGTAATACAAGTAACTAAACAACCCTTAATTGAAGTTCATCAATCTATATAATAGGATCAACTAGTATCTCAGAGATGACATTTTTCAAGTTATTTTTGGAAAAAGTATAAGCATCTTGTAAGATTAATTATACGCATGAGCATAAGTGCAGAACCCTTGGTATAATAGCCACATCCATTTTGAAGTATTCTTTCATTCAAATCCTTCCAATAATTTACTATTATGTTTCTTATTTTTATGTGTGCTGCTTCTTTTGTAACACCATATTCATTCATATAACACTCCACACCAGAAGCTGCATCTCCTCTTTTTTGTTCTTCCTAAATATGAATTAAACAAACAAAATTAGAGACAAATGAATACATTCTTAATTTCTTATTAAACACGAATTTCTGACAATGAGTCAAAATTAAAATGTATACATAGATGATGTGGTAAATTTGACGAATTAAATGAAGACATGCAATATTTGGGTTCAAAAAAGTAAAATATTTATCTGATTTTAACTTGATAAGAAATTTAATAACATAAAGAAGAATTTTGAATTTTATTATCTTAAGTTAAGATATGTCGAAAGAAATACTCAAACTTTGCAAGTTTGAAGTTGGACCCTTTTTCAACACCTGACTGAAAGAGTGTATATCATTTCTTAAGGAGTGTGAAAACCAAAAAAAATTAGATTATCTTCTTTTTTTTTGCAACATTTTTTGTTAAATATATTTATAACTTTTTCTTTTTCTATTTATTTTTTTCTTTTTCTTCTCCTTCCTCAGCTTTCAGTATAGTTTTTTTTTTTTCAATTAAGTTTTAGAGCTTTTGTTGCATATTTTTTTTTTAAAATAAAGTTTCCTTTCTTTATTCTTCTCATTTTTTTAAGACTCTTCTCTTTGAATTGGTCTAATAAATGCTCTCACTCTTTTCTCTACTTCAATAGATAAATAAACCAGCCAGTTCCCTTCAAATACCCCATAGTATCATATTCTTTTTGAATTGGTCTAATAGAATGATTTTTCCTTTTTGTGTAACAAGTTAACATACTGATAATATAAAATATTAGTGTAAATAAATTAATATATATACCTCATGTGATTTTAGATCATTGAGTAATCTTCCAATGATACAAGAAGCAACAAGTATTGGAGGTTCAGTTGCTAGCCAATCAAATGCATCTTTAGTTGCTATCTTTCCCATTGCTAACCAGGAAGTAGTTGTTAGCAATAGGTAAGCACTTGATGAAATTCCATTCTTCATATATTGCTCCATTCTTGGTACTTTCTTCTCATTATACCATTTTACCTCTTGAAAGTAAGCCCTCACCACCTTTTTCATCTGAAAAATTAAATAAAATTTTAGAAAATTAAAATGAAATTGTCGTCAATTGATGTTGATAATCAATTTAAGTATATGTTATTAAATGACTTGTTTTCATTTGCCAACTCTTTCTCAATTTCATCATAAACATCTAAAAGATCACAGTAAATAATCTTCATATATGATGGTAACTGTTCTGAAGCATCAACATTCCACCCGTGAACAATTATAAAAATGTTGTAAGCTATTAATATATATACATACATATAACAAATAGAATTACTACCTTTCAATTGCCTCAGTGAGTAGAGTAAGTTCATCTAGTGTCCCATAAATATCATATGTATCATCAATAATAGAAGTGAGGAATGAAATGTTTGTCAATATTTTCCTTGCAACGCTATACTGAGGCTCAAAATAGGTGCCTAAACTCCAGAAGTAAGCCTCTGCCAATCTGTCTCTTACATAAGGTAATGCCTTCACTAAATCCATTTTTTTTCACCACCTACAATATTAACAATAATATACTCAGTGTGGTTTGGCGGGAAGGGTAGAGTGTACGCAGACCTTACCTCTACCTCAAATGTGAGAAAGAGAGGTTGAATGACTAATTACCTTGTGATATCAGATAGCTCCTTTTTATGCAATCTTTGCAAGATGTTGAAGTCTAATTTGGCAAAGTTTAGTAACACTTGATTGTAATTTTGATCTTGTTGGTACAATGATATGTATTTCCTTGTTTCTACTCTCACCATACCATCTTTAATTGGAAACTTGAGTGCATTAGAGATTTGTTTTGCAAGCTGGGAGTTGCTCAATTTAGGCAAAACTAGTTTCAATTGAGTGGTGGTGAAATTCAGTGCTTCATCCAGAATTTGTTCTCCATGTACTCTGAATTGTACTGCCTCATATAAGCTCAGCATTTCATGCACCTCCTTAACCAATTCTTTCTTGAAATGTCCTTGGTCGTCCGTGAACTTCTTAAAACCATCTGTTTCAAATTATATATACATATATATTATGAGCAACGAAAAAAGGCAAAGGATCGATCAATGAGCAAGCAAGGTTCGGTGGTCGATGTAGGAGTCAGGTAGTTGGGTCCTGGGTCAGGAGTTGGGAGTTGTATCCTGGGTTGGGGTTAGGAGTCAGGTTACGACTCAAGGTCGAGGTCGAGAGTTGGGTCTTGGCTCGGGGTTGAGAGTCGAGTCTTGAGACCTGACTCCCTACTCCCGACCCCGACATGGAACCTGACTCCCTATCTCAACTCGAAACCAAAGATCCGACCTCGAACCAAAACCCGACTCTCGATCCCGAAACCAATCTAGGACCCGAATCGAGACTCGAATCCTGAACTCATCCCGAGAGTTGGGTCCCGAGTCAAGGTCCAATCTCAAGTCAAGATTGGGGCGCATTTCCTAGGTCGAGGTTGGATTCTGGATCTTACGTCGGGGTCGTGTGGTAAGGTTGAAAAAGAGTTTTGAAAATTGTTTCCTTATGTTATGTAAGAAAGTTATTTTTCTTAAATTTGAAGAAAATAAGTCCATTTGAAAAACATTTTCCAAAATGATACATACTATATAGTATATCCCTACACATACAAGCTTAACTTAAATTATATAGTACATCAATACACATACATGCATAATATAGTATATAGTATATTATGTCCAATATTCATATTTATTATGTGCGAAAGACTAAATTCAAAGAGGGAAATTGTGGGGGGATGAATACAAGGATATATAGTTGTAACTTTTTAATTATCATTTTAAAAGGTTATATCAATGTAATTTCCCTTTAAATTAATAATTAAGTGGTTTATTAAACATTTGGATGGACTAGATAGATCATATTTTCATGGATTAATTTTGTCATCAGTTTATTAATTGGAATTGATACTTACCACATGAGACACAATAACCTTGTTGCCTAAGTAATTGAAAGCATAGAGCAATATCATAAAGGTCATGACCAATCCATTCTTCATAATGAGTGTACATGTAAGTCAATGCTTCCTCAATTTCACTTTCAAAATGATAAGCTACACCAAGACGTTGGATTGTGTTGATGAGATCAAGTTTTTGCAAAGAATTTGAAGGAGCCATCACTAGCATATTTCTCACTTCTTCTTTTAGTTCTTCAAGTTTCTTTTCTTCATCCTCATTGGCTCCCTATTTGAGAATTAATATGTTACTCATGATCATATGAATTTGTTTTGTATATTGACGGTATAAAAATATTTATTTATTTACCGGGAGATCAGCATAGGCAAGAAAATGGTCTCTCCAAACAGTAGGATGATGACTGCCAAATCGACGTGCAATTTTAACCTCATGATCCGCTGCAACGGTTTGTGTGCACAACTCCATATTTTATCTGCACGATATAATTTAAATTCGTATAATATTGTGTCATTTATACATCATGAGTTGTGCTTTTACGCAAAAACCGAGGCAAAAGTTTCATTAACTTACTATTTACGGTGAGTAGTTTAGGATTATCTCCCCTACTACTAATTAATTAGGATTATTATCCCCTAAATATTGTTCTCTATATATGTAATTTTGAACATATTGACTATCCATAGTACTAATTACTACTAGTAACTTTTTAAGAAGAAAAATTAGTACTACTCCACTTATTAAGTTACTTCTAGATCTACAAAATTAAACTGTTTACATGAAATGATCTCAATAATAATTTTTTTTTAAAAATACCTGAAATGATCTCAAAATTAAAGTTTTCTTCAACTTACCAATACACTGAAGCATGACGAATTCATTCCTATTTATAAGTGGCCAGATGGATTTACCAAACGAAAAGGTACTTTCAATTTCATGTTTGTATTCCGGGCGGTTGAGCACTACATCCTTATGCACCCATTTCACATGTTAAACGTGGCTTCGACTTAAGTTGGGTTAAAAACACGAAATATATTTGCACCATTCTTATATGTGGGGATGTATACTTTGATTGAAATTACCTACCTACCAATAAAAACCCACAAAGAAAAAATAACAAAAGCCTTGTTGGTATCATTAGGTGTCAAGCAAGAAATTAAAATTGTTCCTGTGTCTCTGCAGTTGTTGTACATATATACTACTCCATCAATTAATATTTAAAGGCTCATATGTAATCACAAGAAGATATTTTAGGATCAATAAAAGTTGTGATGGAGTGATAAGTATTTCTTCATTTTTAATTAAGAGGTTTCGGATTCGAGTTTCTTTGGATACGGAATTGCCTTTATTAGGGAGTGTTTTAGCCCTTAATATGAGACTTTTCGATGCGAATCTAGATTTAGTCTGACTCTAATATAAATATCAAACATCAGATGAAAAAAGAAGAAAGAGATATTTTAGGACTATTCTACTCAAAGTTGTGTCATGTTAGGCCCTACTCACACCATTAAATGGGTGCTATGGCCTATATTGATGGAATGAAAATTTTGTAAGGGTAGGTTTAGAAAGCTACCTGGTAATTAAAATTAGTGTAGTTATTAGTAATATACAACCTACTAATTAAATTTTAAAAATAAAAGTGAACTATTTAAAATTTAAAAATTATATTAGACAAATAAGGACCTTTATAAATGATATTAAATTAAATATTTAAGATTTACTTTGTCAGGACTTTATCTTAACTCATCAACAAAAATCTCAGATTTACTGTTCCAACTACCTTAAGTATAGGGGCTAGTCAGATGGATTTGAGCAACGCACGAATTAGAAGGAAACTTTTATAGAGTTTAACTCTATCGTACGAACTCAGAATATGAAAGAAGTAAAATAATTTCTAATGTCCTATAACCTCCTGATTATAAGTGCGGTGCACAACACACCCATAAGCAAGACTCTACTAGACATGGCTTTATATACTCCCTTGGACTCTTGAAATCTTGCTTTGATACCAAGTTTGTCACGCCCCGAGAGGGTACCATTGACGTGGCCGGCACTCAAAAGCCATTGCTGACTCACAAGTGAACCACTTGGCCTGATTACACTGTCATTCATTCAATCAATCAGCGGAAGACTTAAAATAAAGAGATAATTAGGTGGCAATTCCATTCAAAAATCTAACTCAAGGAAGAAAGGCCATGGACCAACAAATCGAACTCCAATCTATATCTTTAAAATAGTCTGACAAGAACAATTCAAGAAAATAAAATACTCAATCAACCCATCACTATCTAGTCTATGAAGCCTTTATCACTATTATCTAATTGGTGCAATGACAGATTCATTGCTACCTCAAATCAAAATGAAAGGACTAAACTCAATGCAAGAAGAACATAAGTGATATCCTCCGAATGTAGGAGAGAACTCACCAATAAGCTGAGTATGAACAAATCCTCAACAGTGCGCCTGTTGATGGTCTCTTAAACCCGTCGTTGCATCATGAAACGATCCAGGTCAAAATAGACATCAGTACGTCGAATGAATGAGTATGTAATATGGCAGAATGAAACACGCATAAGGTAGAATAACATCAGCTCAAGAAACTCAGTCACATGTAAGGAACCCAATCAGGATATCATAAGTCTAAAGCAAGAGTAAAGTTTAGACAGAGACCAATCATAAACAATCCAATCCAATCGTTAGAGTACTATCAAGACCAATCTGGATCAACTCTGAAAATACTCATGTAGACTCAGATAACTCAACCCGATAGATATGCAAATTAGAATTTAGCAATGCCTTTTAAATCGACTCAATCATCTACAATCTCAAACAAACCAATCACATCATTCACAATCCACTCGATTTGGGAATTTTTCTAACCGATAATCATCACCTATAAGCCAGTGATGCACTACGAAGCGGTGTCGTTGCCACATCCATCCAATACTTTGCTCGGGTAAGGTATGAATCTCTATTATTGGATCCATAATCTATCAAAGTCCATCATTTTGGGACTTACCTTGATGAAGAACCTTGAAAAAGAATCCTAACTTGATGCTTTCTTGAAAATTCTTGAGCGTTAATGTTTATTAGTGAATTAGAAGGTTTTTAATGAGGAAAAACTGATTCCTACACGTTTAGGGATATTAAAATAACTTTCCAAAGGGTTTAGGACTAAAATACCCCCTTAGAAACTAAAAATTGACCAAAATCACCGTTCTGCCATCATTTGGGTGACGGGCCATCACCCAAACCGTCATAACTGGCCCCAAAATTGACCATTCTATCTAAGTGTGATGGCCAAGGCTAACGGGCCGTTAATGTCTGACGGTCGTCACTTTTTCCGTCGGCCGCTGACAGCTTTTAGCGTCTTTAGTAAAATGGTCATAAATGTTTTCTCCAAACTCGGATTGATGCAAATTGGTGGCATTGGAAAGAAATCTCAAATACCTTTAATTTGACAGGTCATAAGCCACCTAAATCATTATATTCTAGGAGATATTATCATTTGAAGTTGATAAAAGTAAAATCTTATATCGAAACTCAATTAGCAAGGAAGCTTTCAACTCAACTTTGGGCTTGAGGATTATTATGAACCTAATTCACTTCAAACACACTTCAAGCACTAAAGAATCATTCATAACCATTTCTTTACAGTTAAACATAATTGGATTCGGGCCTATACGCATAAAAAGAGTGGTTCGGATCTTAGCAAAAAAATTTGGGGTGTTAAATTCCTACTAGCATGTATTGTGGCCCAATTTATATCCTCCTCCTACCCTGTACTTGATCTTGGGATGGATAACCAATATGTTTCAAGCTCAGATTTACACAATAAACACACTGAATTTGTGAGCATTCCCCACTTCTCTAGCCTATCTTTGATATATAATCTCCTTTGTATAGCTAAGTATATTATAAAATTTCACTTAGGATTGCCCTGGTTTTTGCATATCAAACGTCTCCATGACACTTTAATTTATTATCCTCCTAGCTTCTTGTATATATCTTTTATTTTGAAAGTTTATGCTTCCATAATCTCTGTCAATTATAGTTTAGCTTCAGATATCCTGTGCCCTGCTTGTATTACTTTTCTCACAATCCTGAAAGTTTGTTTAGCTAACACTTCTGATGGAGCTTTTCCCTTTAAGTAGTAAATATGGACCCAAATAATTCATAGGTTGTCTTTTTTCTGAGCTAGGTTCCACAAGTGCTTGAGTATAGCTGCTTTGTTCCACACATATACATCTATGATATTAAAGCGTCTTACCACCTTTGATGTGCATAATGTCTCCCAATCTATGAGTGTTTTTCCTTTACTCTGGGATCATCAGTTCTCACGAACCTTTTACATATTGTTTTAACCTATTGTAATACTTTTTTTGGAAGGATAAAAATCTGAGCCCAAAAACCTTGTATAGAACTTAAGATACTTAGCACCAATTGAAGTCTGCCTGCATATGAGAAATTTTTTACAGTCCAAGTATTAATCCTTCTCAACATCTTATCTATCAATGGTTGACACTGACTCATGGATAGTTTCTTAGAGCTAAGGGAAACTCCAAGATATCTAAATGGTAGATATCTTTTTGTGAATTATGTGTGCTGCAGTATCAGTTGTTGAATTGTTTCTCGTACTCCTAAAAAATAAACACAGCTCTTGGATTGGTTTGATATGAGACCTGACACTTGTGAGAATTTGTGGAAGTACTCGTATAGCAAATTAGTTGATGGTATATCACCTCTACAGAACAAGAGTAAATCATCTGCAAAACTTAGTTGAATGATCTTCTGCTTTTTGCATCTTGGGTGGAACTTGAACTCGCTTTTGCCTCCCAAATAATAAATAGCCTGATAAGATAGTCCATAGCTAGGAAAAAAAGGATATGTAGATAAAAGATCTCCTTGTCTCACCCTTCTTCTTGCCTAAAATGGTTGGTTAGGAACTCCATTTATCAAGATAGAGTATGATACTGTCCTAACACTTCATAATCCATATTACAAACCGTGCAGGCATCTGTATTCCAATCAGTACCTCCTCAAGAAAATGCCACTCCACTGAGTTATAAGTGTAACACCCTTAAAAAATTTTCCCCTAAGATTCGGGCCTTCCTTGTACACGTGTGGGGCTCATCGTATTTAGTTCGAGGTATGTGCTTAAGTTAAGATGAGTCCCTGAGAAACTAAAGAGCATTGGAGGTGATGTGGGGTCATAGAGGACCCCTAGGACCGAGCTAAGTCCAAAAGATCCGTCGTGGCTAAGTTTAGGATGAGTTCATATAAGGGTCGACTTTTAACGACCCTATCTTTTGAAGGACGTCAATCTGGGTGGACCACGACCTATCAAATTAAAGTTCGTCGAGTCTTCTTTCCAACGCCACCAAGAACGTAAATTTTGGAGTTCGGAGTCAAAAGATATGACGATCCTAACATGAACTAGCACGATAGGAATTTCATTTTTGGCCTGGGTTGCAACTGCTAGGGAAATGGCCTTGGCGCTGTAAGGGCGCGACGCGCCACTATCGCGCCAGAAACATACCTCAGTAGTTTGGTCCTTGGCGCGATGCGCCATCAGGCCAAATTTCCAGAACCCAGAAAATATGGCCTTGGCGCTGTAAGGGCGCGACGCGCCACTATCGCGCCAGAAACATGCCTCAGTAGTTTGGTCTCTGGCGCGGCGCGCCACTACGAGGTGTGCAGGTTTTAGGCGTATTCAGCCTGGCGCTGCAATGGCGCGATACGCCACTATCGCACCAGGTGCGTTTTTAGCCTATTTTCAGAACTTTTGAGGAGGGGTAATTTGGGAACTTACCCAAGTTATTTATATATTGCCATTGGTCATTTTGGGATCAAAATTTCCAGCCCTATCTCTCTCTAAAAGCCCTAGAAATTCCTCTCTCCCTCTCTCTTCTTCATCTCCTTCTTCCTCTCCATTCTCAACAAAGATCTATCCCAAGAGCTTCAAGATTTGAGTCCTCCATTGAAGACCCAACATCAAGGTTTTCTCCAAGTCTTCACTAAGGTATGTAAGACTATCCAAAACATGGGTTGAGTCCACCCATGTGCCCTATTCTTGCTTGAGCTTAAATGTTCATAAAAATGGAGTTCCTTGGTATGGGTTATGGTTGAATGAGTTTTGTTTCCTATTTATTTGATTCTATATGTGTCACGACCCGAATCCGGATGTGATGGCACTCATCTCAACCCACCGAGATAAGTCAGCCTAATAACCAACGGAAAGTAAATGCGGAAGTAATTGAGATAAATCCAAATTTAACTTAACCTAAAATAAGTAAAACAAACTCAAACTTCCCCCAAGATTAGTTGTCACGTGTACAAGCCACTAATTTATTATCGAAGTACGAAAAGAAATACAGTCACAATGTCTTTGTCTCTAGAATAGGACTAAAACATAAGAAAAGAGCAAGAGGTGTCCGCTAGATGAATGTAACAGCTACCTCGACACTCGGAATGATAGCCTCGGATGTAGTAGAAAATGCTAGAAGATCAAGCAGGTCCGGGCTCACAACCTACACAAGTGTGGAAGCAAGGGGTGAGTACCAAACAACACGGTACTCAGCAAGTGGATAACTAAAACTAAGAAAAGATCAATAAATACAAGTACTCCTGTCCTTCCAACTGAACCTCCTTAACTACAACCTGCATAAAATCAGCCCAACTCTACACTTATACAATAACAACAGTAATACAGTCCACAAATACTCATCAATAGTCTCGTCAATGAATCATACCAAGTCAAGTTCAGCCCACAGAGCAATATGGGGGTAAACACAAATTCACAAATATCAGAAAGATGCAATGCAATGCAATGAAATGATGCATGTCTGTCCTATCGGTACACATCCGCTGAATCACAGTCCGGAACCCATGGGGGACATTTCTGTCCATGTAACCTGCCACGGAGCGTGTGGCCCGTCCCCTCAATATATATATCTTGCCACGGAGCGTGTGGCCCGACCCCTTTATTTCATAATACCTGCCACGGAGCGTGTGGCCCGACCCCTTTGTTCATATTACTTGCCACGGAGCGTGTGGCCCGACCCCTTTTGTTTCATATCATTTTCAGTATCAACACAATATGTCAGAACCAGTGCAATCAATTCATGTTCATATAATTCACGATAATAACATGACAACCATAATAATTTTTCATATCTCACATCAATATAGTCATTTCACATGTCCAAAATCACAACATATTAATTCCACCAATACATGTCATTAGATCACCATTTTATACTCTCATCTCCATTTCTTTTAAGGTCAATCATACATTCAATAATTCAGTTCAATTTTTCATTACTCCCTAGTATATATGACACGGAAATACAAGCATCTATAAGCTTAAACTGAGGTTTAGAAATTCACTTGCCTTAATTAATCAAGAAATCACTCCGAGACTTGGGCCTTCCCTTTTCATTGAGCCTCCAAATCAATGTAATCTAGTCAAATAAATAATCACAATAAGATTTTGGAACTAAAAACACTCATATTACCATATATCTAGCCTAGACTCAAATTTGTAATCAAGTTCCTAATGTTGAAGTCAAATAACATCTCACTCTCATATTTTTTTTTCCAATTTCAAGTCTAGGGTTATATCTTAATCCCTCCAAATAGAATAAATCTAATGATATTCATATAATATAATACACCTAATATTCAATAGCTGCTAAAATCTTGACAGAAGCCAAAAGAAAATTTAAACCAAATAGTAAATCTTTCACAATTTTCGGTTTCTTTCCATATTGCATCATAATTTATAATGATGTGCCACTCATTACTGTATGATTGGTTCTCCTAACCAATCACTAACATATAATGCCCTCAAAAGTGCATGTTGCAGCAACCAAGAATTTCTAATAAATAATTTGATTTCTTTATTCTTTTCTAATCCAAAACCTACCCTACAAATCATTACCATTAATGGAATTTTTTTCTTTTACCCGTGGTTTGGAATACTTTGGTATTCACTGTGAATAATAAACTATTGTTAACTAATGTTTTCAACATCATGAAATAATAATTAAACTACACCCACTCAACAATCAATATGAAAGGAAATAAGATAATCTTGAAGCCATTACCTGAAGGTGTTGCCGCTTCGACGTGCAGGTAGGTTTTTTTTTTTCTTCTTCTTTTTTTTTCGCTGTGTCCCTTTTCTCTTTTTCTTCTCTTTTCTAATTAATTAATTACTAAAAGTGATATAAACCTACTAACTCTAATTTAATAAATATGGGATAAGTGGTACAGGATGTTAAATATATCATCACTTCAGTCCATTAATTACCTGAGTTATCTGATTTCACCCATCCATTAAATAACCATGGTTATCGAATAGTCCAAATTTCTAATTTAAATTTTGTAGAGAGAGTATTTTGTGGAACAGAGATGACTCATTCTTAAAATGACCAAACGGGTCATTACATTATCCACCACTAAAAATCATGTTCGTCCTCGAACATAAAGAAGGAGAAAGGAGAATAACCAACGGTACCAAAAGCCTGAGTTATAATCTTCAAAAGCCAGTTTTCATTCCTTCAAGTGAGCTCCTCATCAAGACTATTCCATCAAGATCAACTTCTACGAACTGAACTTTCGAATCAAACTTTGGCAAATCTATAAATTAGAGATAATTTAGACGTCACATATTAACCCATGAATCAAACCTTAACCGAAATCCTCTAAACCCCATCATAACCATCATGACAATCTTTCATCTCATAACCATGAGAAAATTCTAGACTAATACCAGCTATAACCAGAAGTGAACCTGAATCAATCACCACACTCATAATGCACAGACTATCACAGATCTTGTTAAGATTCCATTCTCACTACCAAAGCTTCCCGCAAGCTTAAGCTATACAAATCTGATCTTTAGGCATTAGGTACTTATTACTGGAGAATATGATTTATCTAACCCAAAGAATGAAATAATTGAATACCCTCCTAGCGAGCGATACATCCAAGCATACAAAACTTCTAATAACACTATTGAAAATGGTATATCAGTAGTTGTGATTGTAAATAACCCTTAAGAGCGGTAACACTAGACCCATTGACCCCCCACATTCTACCATACATAGCCAGAACGAGACCCCGACGAGAGTTGAACCTTAAGACTGTCGGACAACTATAAGTATTCATGGTAGCTCTTCTACAAATTCTTATAAAAAGAATTATGCATGTAAAATCACTATTATACTTCAACAATCCCTAACAACACCAAATCTATCACAACTGAAATAGCCAAGTTTGCAAAAGCATCCTACCCTATTAAAAGAATTCGCAGAATCGGTACACCGATCAACCACTAGAGATCCATCCACCGAAGTAGAAACACTTGTGGGCATAGGGAGCGAATCATACTTCAAATCATGTCCGAAACAAAATAGGTAGTTATATAAGAATGTACGAAATCAAGATCGAATAACACAAGATACTTCTCCCATAGTACTTATATCAAACATTTTCATTCATCTGACTCCATCACTTTGATTTTTTTTGCTACTCACAATCGACCAGTCTGTTCCCCATACCAAAACTTAGAGAAATTTCTGGTCACCTGAATAATTCTATATACTATGAGCACATAGCCTCTATTTACCCTCTAGTGCCTATGTAACGCATCACAATAGTTCGTATAACCCATCAACAGAGTAGTATCAATCCAATTTGATATCCTTAATAACCATGAAGAACTATATCCCATCTTGTAGTGCATCCATAAGTCACCTACCATAATTTGAGAGTCTAACCATACATAAAATACATAATCTTCGATACCTCACTATTTTTCATTCAAACCAAAACCAAACCTTCAGAAAAGTCATTGCTACATCCCTCATAAGTCTGTGTCGAACCAATCGACATTGTATAGTCATATCTGAAAACAAGAGCGAAAATTCGTATAATCTTCAATTTTGAACTAAGGATCTACACATGGTGTCTTATTTCTTATCATTTCTTAGATGTTTCCCATGAGGCAAATTCCAAATACCTTGAACTATTTAATATACCAGACTCTTATTCCTTTTGCTAACTCATTTACCAACCTTATTCTTTTGAATCAAAACTTTAAGTGAAGCCCTTTTTTAGGCCTTTTAATGATCAAAAGCAATAAACTCTACAATCCAAATCCTGCACAAGTTCTTTCAACTGCTCAATACCCCATGTGATCGATCAATTTTCATCTTGCCGATCTATACTTTGACGAAACCTACTGCTATAATGTAGACTTAAAATGAACAACTTGAATTTCGAATTTCATCCATGTAACTCAATCCCATTATCTATCAATATTAGCTCATACATTGAAGATCTTTATAAATTCACGCATCTTAGCTATCATTGATCACCTATCCATTAATCTTATTGTATCCTTCGTTAAAATTTAATTATATTAGTTACCAAACTCAAAACCACAAAAGAACTTATTACCACACTCGAGTCAAACCCCTATAGAGTTATTTCTCAAATCTTATCCAATAATTGTTAACCCATATGAATAACACATAACACTGCCATCATAAACAGAGCAAAATAAACAGAACCACGTCTCACTAAATTTAATTCTCCACTCTCTCTGAAGATACATTCGACCCTTACAATCAGAGTAAATATAATTGTTCTCGCCTTGTTTCGAAGGCTAAACTACATTTTACTAATTATTTTTATTTATGATTCTAGATTCTTTCAATTATATTCGAGCGGTGTCTTAACACATTCTACGACTTTTCATACAACCACGCCACTCATCAAATAGTAGAAAATTGCAATTTAGATACCTGCAAGTCATTATTATTATATTGAATCTATTTAACCCAAAATCCTTAAATTATGGTTGTGTCCGGATCATAATCCATCATAAATTTTTATTACCGTTATGCTCAATAACCATTGCCATTATCTCGAAGTCAACCTTTTCAATTGACAAGACACCTTAAACCCAGTTATACCAACGAAATCCAATGGAATAAGCCAATTTTATGCGCACCCTCACTAAAATTCTTAATTTCCTTTACACAAGTATACTCACTACTACTTTCTTTAATCATAAGCTTATCATTCTGATATCGATCCACTTTCTTGGAGTTTACGGTTAAATTACAAGTCCTCACTTAGAATTCTCGGGATACACTTCACAACCTAAATGCATTAATCATACCAAAATCCACCACTAAGATCTTTCTTATAAACAATGCTTACCCCAAGCGTCCGTAGTAACAAACTAGTTAATTTTTCAAATATGAATGCAACATCAAATCTCATCATATGAGAAGATGATACAACTGATAACTCCTTAAATAGTTAGTAATCACACTTGATAATCGATGTATTTGTTTTTGTATACTAATAGTACCACACTATGAAAGTTTGATAGATCCACCACTAGAATACATCATACCCACCGTAAAGATCATACCTAGATATTCTACACCTTCCTATCCATTACGTAATTGTCATATATTACCGATGCATTTTAGTTTCTAGTCAAAATCGATATCACCCTTTAGTAGGTAAGGTCAATAGCAGAAGCAACACAACCCATAATCCTAACCAAATAATCACAAGTACCGCGGTAGTAGACTTATAATAACCCTTCCTGATATACATCCACTCTATCAAACCGTTGTAGAAATTCTGATCTCAATTAGCGCAAAATCATCCTTATCACACACTATGTAACTCATTCACTCACGACGAACTTCATGGTCTGTAGTCTCCGAGGGCACAGTGCTCACAACATAGTCATTCCCCCAATTATATCATTCTCAATTGTAGAACCACTTCAAACATCGGATAGGCCAAACAAGCATTATTCTCGATGCTTAACCACTATCCAGAAATATAAGACGTTCATATAATCCTCCAAACCATTGTTCCTCTTTCTATACCATATCCTCAAAGTACATTATTGAACCATAACCTTACTTACTCCTTTAAAATTGTTGTGCATTATAAGTCTCACCATACACCCTTTTCATAAGTTTATTACTTCCACTTCCAAATTAGATCTAGACCACGTGATGGTATTTAAACTACACGCACATAGAATCAGGCAAGAGTCACCACTATATGTGAGAGAATAGAGTGAGGCGATAGAAAATAGACCGGATCAAGGACGCACGATAGAGAACCAAAAGGTAATGATATTTCCTAATAGTCTTCATAGCCTCTCAAAGATAAGTACAGACGTCTCCGTACCGATCCTCAAGACTCTACTTAGACTCGGCTTGTATACACGTGAGACCTATGAACCTGGGGCTCTGATACCATCTTTGTCACGACCCGAATCCGGATGTGATGGCACTCATCTCAACCCACCGAGATAAGTCAGCCTAATAACCAACGGAAAGTAAATGCGGAAGTAATTGAGATAAATCCAAATTTAACTTAACCTAAAATAAGTAAAACAAACTCAAACTTCCCCCAAGATTGGTTGTCACGTGTACAAGCCACTAATTTATTATCGAAGTACGAAAAGAAATACAGTCACAATGTCTTTGTCTCTAGAATAGGACTAAAACAAAAGAAAAGAGCAAGAGGTGTCCGCTAGATGAATGTAACAGCTACCTCGACACTCGGAATGATAGCCTCGGATGTAGTAGAAAATGCTAGAAGATCAAGCAGGTCCGGGCTCACAACCTACACAAGTGTGGAAGCAAGGGGTGAGTACCAAACAACACGGTACTCAGCAAGGGGATAACTAAAACTAAGAAAAGCTCAATAAATACAAGTACTCCTGTCCTTCCAACTGAACCTCCTTAACTACAACCTGCATAAAATCAGCCCAACTCTACACTTGTACAATAACAACAGTAATACAGTCCACAAATACTCATCAATAGTCTCGTCAATGAATCATATCAAGTCAAGTTCAGCCCACAGAGCAATATGAGGGTAAATACAAATTCACAAATATCAGAAAGATGCAATGCAATGCAATGAAATGATGCATGTCTGTCCTATCGGTACACATCCGCTGAATCACAGTCTGGAACCCATGGGGGACATTTCTGTCCATATAACCTGCCACGGAGCGTGTGGCCCGTCCCCTCAATATATATATCTTGCCACGGAGCGTGTGGCCCGACCCCTTTATTTCATAATACCTGCCACGGAGCGTGTGGCCCGACCCCTTTGTTCATATTACTTGCCACGGAGCGTGTGGCCCGACCCCTTTTGTTTCATATCATTTTCAGTATCAACACAATATGTCAGAACCAGTGCAATCAATTCATGTTCATATAATTCACGATAATAACATGACAACCACAATAATTTTTCATATCTCACATCAATATAGTCATTTCACATGTCCAAAATCACAACATATCAATTCCACCAATACATGTCATTAGATCACCATTTTATACTCTCATCTCCATTTTTTTTAAGGTCAATCATACATTCAATAATTCAGTTCAATTTTTCATTACTCCCTAGTATATATGACACGGAAATACAAGCATCTATAAGCTTAAACTGAGGTTTAGAAATTCACTTGCCTTAATTAATCAAGAAATCACTCTGAGACTTGGGCATTCCCTTTTCATTGAGCCTCCAAATCAATGTAATCTAGTCAAATAAATAATCACAATAAGATTTTGGAACTAAAAACACTCATATTACCATATATCTAGCCTAGACTCAAATTTGTAATCAAGTTCCTAATGTTGAAGTCAAATAACATCTCACTCTCATATTTTTTTTTCCAATTTCAAGTCTAGGGTTATATCTTAATCCCTCCAAATAGAATAAATCTAATGATATTCATATAATATAATACACCTAATATTCAATAGCTGCTAAAATCTTGACAGAAGCCAAAAGAAAATTTAAACCAAATAGTAAATCTTTCACAATTTTCGGTTTCTTTCCATATTGCATCATAATTTATAATGATGTGCCACTCATTACTGTATGATTGGTTCTCCTAACCAATCACTAACATATAATGCCCTCAAAAGTGCATGTTGCAGCAACCAAGAATTTCTAATAAATAATTTGATTTCTTTATTCTTTTCTAATCCAAAACCTACCCTACAAATCATTACCATTAATGGAATTTTTTTCTTTTACCCGTGGTTTGGAATACTTTGGTATTCACTGTGAATAATAAACTATTGTTAACTAATGTTTTCAACATCATGAAATAATAATTAAACTACACCCACTCAACAATCAATATGAAAGGAAATAAGATAATCTTGAAGCCATTACCTGAAGGTGTTGCCGCTTCGACGTGCAGGTAGGGTTTTTTTTTTCTTCTTCTTTTTTTTTCGCTGTGTCCCTTTTCTCTTTTTCTTCTCTTTTCTAATTAATTAATTACTAAAAGTGATATAAACCTACTAACTCTAATTTAATAAATATGGGATAAGTGGTACAGGATGTTAAATATATCATCACTTCAGTCCATTAATTACCTGAGTTATCTGATTTCACCCATCCATTAAATAACCATGGTTATCGAATAGTCCAAATTTCTAATTTAAATTTTGTAGAGAGAGTAGTATTTTGTGGAACAGAGATGACTCATTCTTAAAATGACCAAACGGGTCATTACAATATGTGTCAATGTTGTTGAGCTAAGAGGTTCCAAAAATGAGCCCTTATGTGAGTATGAGTTGACGAAGAAATGAGTTGTGAAATATGTTTTATTTATCTTCTTAACTATGTAGATTATGATAAATGATGTTACTTTCTTGAAAATGTTGCTCAATATGAAATGTCAATTTAAAGTCTTGAAATTGTGATGAGTCTCAAAGATTTCTCACATGGATGGAGGGAATGATTGATTATATCTAGATGTTGCTATATATGTGCATTTAAATTTCTTTTGAAGATATGATTGAGATAGATCGGATAGTATGATTAGAAGAGATTTGATTGTGATAGAGTTGATGAGTTGACAAGGTTGTAATGAGACTTGTCGATGTGATTTGATGGAGTTGATTGGATGGAGTTTTATAAGCATTGAGTCTTGGGAGGAGTATCGAGCACCGAATTGGGCAAGAGTATAGTTCCTACTCGAATCCAATGAACTATGTAGCCAGCGTAGGATCCACATCGATTGGATTCGAGTAGGAACTATATTATTACCCAATTCGGTGCTCAATACTCCTCCTAAGACTCAATATATATAATTTTTTGACAAAATATACATATACAATTTGATAGATATACATATACAATTCGCCTCGCGCTCACCTCTCTCCTCCCTCTCTCGATATCGCTCGCCTCTCTCCTCATCGCTCGCAATCTTGCTTGTTAGATATACAAATATATATATGTATATCAGTATTTGTATATTTTGGTATACAAATAATTCGTGGGTATAACGTTTGTATAATTTGCTACAGCATTTGTATAATGGCAAATTTTATGTTTGTCATTATAAGTAATTAGGAAAACTATATCCATATGGAGTAATTATGCTTAAAAGGTTTGCCATATCTAAAAGTTTTCCTTTATGAAATACTCCGTCCGTCCACTTTTACTATTGTTTAGTTTGAAAAATTATAACATACTTTATTATTTAATTTTTAATTTATTGTTATTATTAATTATGGATATTTCTCAGAACATTGAATTTATTATATTCAAAGGATGATGTAATAAATTTTTCATCCTATTTATTGTTTCTTAAACAGTATACCGATTCCATATTCGACAAATAAAAATATAAACAAAATACTTGTTGGCTGTTATTTATTATTTTTAGAGAGTAAATGTTTATGCGCGTGGAGGAGAAACCTTTAAACATATTACTACTCCGTTCATTTATACTTGTCCAGATTATATTTTGTACCTCCATTGAGATTGATAAAGTAATTCATGAATTTTTTATTAGTGATCGATTCGCTAATGCACTGTTTGAGAAAAGTGACCTAACAACTAATAACTTATATCTTAGAAAGTCGCCGCTCAACTTTGAGTTTGTAGACAATAATCTATTGATATGAAATTCAACATTGAAATATTTATTTATTTTTGAGTAATACAGGGTACCTAAACAACTCTTAATTAACTTATCCCATATTTTTATTGAACCAAAAAACACAAAAAAAAACTAACCCCAAACAAACGATTCATCTTTTTCTTGCTCTTCCTTTTCCTTTTCTTGTTGTCATCAGTCTATATAATAGGATCAACTAGTATATCAGAGATGACATATTTCAAGTTATTTTTGGAAAAAGTATAAGCATCTTCATCTTTATATAAGAATCCAACTACTCTTGTAAGATTAATTATACGCATGAGCAAAACCCTTGGTATAATAGCCTCATCCATTTTGAAGTATTCTTCATTCAAATCCTTCCAATAATTTTCTATTATATTTCTTATTTTTATGTGTGCTTCTTCTTTTGTAACACCATATTCATTCATATAACATTCCACACCAGAAGCTACATCTCCTCTTTTTTGCTCATCCTAAATATGATTAAAACAAACAAAATTAGAGACAAATGAATGCATTCTTATTAATAAAATATCTTTCTGATTTTGATTTGATATAAAGTTTAATAAAATAAAGAAGATTTTTAAATCTTGTGATCTTAAGTCATGAGATACTCAAACTTTGGTAGTTTGAAGTTGGACCCTTTTTCGACACTTGACAGAAAGAGTGTATATCACATCAGAAAACAATTAGATTAACTTTTTTTTTTTGCAACATGTTTTGTTAAATATATTTATAACTTTTTCTTTTTCGGTTAAAAAAAATTGAGTATTAAAAAAAACAAAAATAACAATTTCAAATCTGTTTAGTTAATGAAAATAATAATAATCTATTTTATACACTCCATCCCCACCCCACCCCATCCCGCAAGACTAGAGAAATTTTATCAAGGTGAGCATAGAATGATTTTTTTTTGGTGTGTGTAACATGTTAACATACTGATAATATAAAATAAGTATTAGTGTAAATAAATTAATATATATACCTCATGTGATTTTAGATCATTGAGTAATCTTCCAATGATACAAGAAGCAACAAGTATTGGAGGTTCAGTTGCTAGCCAATCAAATGCATCTTTAGTTGCTATCTTTCCCATTGCTAACCAGGAAGTAGTTGTTAGCAATAGGTAAGCACTTGATGAAATTCCATTCTTCATATATTGCTCCATTCTTGGTACTTTCTTCTCATTATACCATTTTACCTCTTGAAAGTAAGCCCTCACCACCTTTTTCATCTGAAAAATTAAATAAAATAATGAAATTTACTATAGTAAGATCCCAACCCACTTTAAATAGATTAATAAATTTCGCTTGAAATCGATCCAATCTAATTTTGGATCGGCCCGACCCGTTTAACAGACTTGCATTAAATAAGATCTCTTTATCTTCATAGGATTTGAAGCATAATTATCATTGTCGTTGTTAATCAATTTAAGTATATGTTATTTTGCTACTTTATTTATGAGTACCCCTATTATGGAATAGTTGACTAGAAATGACTTGTTTTCATTTGCCAACTCTTTCTCAATTTCTTCGTAAATATCTAGAAGACCACGGTAAATAATCTTCATATATGGTGGTAACTCTTCTGAAGCATCAACATTCCACCTACATATATACAAAAAATAATTATAAAATTGTTGTAAGTTATCAATATATATAGATAATAACAAAAATAAATGCTACCTTTCAATTGCCTCAGTGAATAGAATAAGTTCATCTAGTGTCCCATAAGTATCATATGTGTCATCAACAATAGTAAGGAGAAATGTAATTTTTGCTAATATTTTCCTTGCAACGCTATATTGAGGCTCAAAAAACCCGCCTAAACTCCAGAAATAAGCTTCTACCAATCTGTCTCTTATATAAGGTAATGCATTCACCATTTCCAATTCTTTCCACCACCTACAACAAATTGTGTCTTTCTTTAGTAGGCACATTTAATTGATATAAAAGAAAAGAATATATACTTAAATTTGAAATTGGAACATAATATAAAGACTCTTCAAGTAAGTTTTTTAAAATCTCACCAAAAGTTAAGACCAGTTACCTTGTCATATCATATAGCTCCTTTTTATGCAACCTTTGCAAGATGTTGAAGTCTAATTTGGCAAAGTTTAGTAACACTTGATTGTGATTTTGATTTTGTTGGTAAAGTGATATGTATTTCCATGTTTCTACTCTCACAACACCATCTTTAATTGGAAACTTGAGTGCATTGGCGACTTGTTGTGCAAGTTGGGAGTTGCTCAATTTAGACAAAATTAGTTTCAATTGAGTGGTGGTGAAATTCAGTGCTTCATCCAGAATTTGTTCTCCATGTACTCTAAATTGTGCTGCCTCATATAAGCTCAACATTCCATGCACGTCGTTAATCAATTCTTTCTTGAAATTTCCTTGATCGTCACTAAACTTCCTAAAAGCATCTGCATATATATATATATAGGATCAAGTTTGGTAGTTGGATCTCAGGTTGGGGTTGAGAATCAAGTTTTGTGACACGACTCCCAACCTCGACTAAGGACCCAACTCCTGACTGCAACACGAGACTCGACTCTCGATCTCGACCCGAGACCCTAGATCCGACCTCAACTCGAAATTTGACTCGTGATCCCAACCCCGATTTGGGACCCGACTCAATCTGGGACCCAACTCCTGATCGAACCAAGGATTCAACCCCGAATCGAGACCCAAATCCTGACCTCGACCCAAGAGTCGAATCTCAAGTCAAGGTCCAATCTCGACTCGAGATCGGGAGGCATGTCTCGAGTCGAGGTTGGATTCTGGGTCTCAATTCGTGGTCGGGTGGTAAAGTTAAATTAAATATTATTTTGACAATACTTTTCTTATTTATAGAAAAGTAATTTTCCTAAATTAGAGGAAAAAAGTCTATTTGAAAAACATTTTCCTAAATAATATACACTATATAGTATATCATTGCACAAATATGCTTAACTTAAATTATATAGTATATCGACACACATACATGCATAATATAGTATATAGTATATATAGTATGTCCAATATTAATTATATTTTTATGTGTGAAAGTCTAAATCAAAAAGAAAGTTGTGGGGGATTAATATTTTTATTCATAATCGACAGTATATATCTTATAAATGAGTAAAGAATAAATACTTCATATGGATTAATCCAATCATATTTTCATGGATTAATTTTGTCATCAGTTTATTAATTGGAATTGATACTTACCACATGAGACACGATAACCTTGTTGCCTAAGTAATTGAAAGCATAGAGCAATAGCATAAAGGTCATGACCAATCCATTCTTCATAATGAGTGTACATGTAAGTCAATGCTTCCTCAATTTCACTTTCAAAATGATAAGCTACACCAAGACGTTGGATTGTGTTGATGAGATCAAGTTTTTGCAAAGAATTTGAAGGAGCCATCACTAGCATATTTCTCACTTCTTCTTTTAGTTCTTCAAGTTTCTTTTCTTCATCCTCATTGGCTCCCTATTTGAGAATTAATATGTTACTCATGATCATATGAATTTGTTTTGTATATTGACGGTATAAAAATATTTATTTATTTACCGGGAGATCAGCATAGGCAAGAAAATGGTCTCTCCAAACAGTAGGATGATGACTGCCAAATCGACGTGCAATTTTAACCTCATGTTCCGCTGCAACGGTTTGTGTGCACAACTCCATATTTTATCTGCACGATATAATTTAAATTCGTATAATATCGTGTCATTTATACATCATGAGTTGTGCTTTTACGCAAAAACCGAGGCAAAAGTTTCATTAACTTACTATTTACGGTGAGTAGTTTAGGATTATCTCCACTACTACTAATTAATTAGGATTATTATCCCCTAAATATTGTTCTCTATATATGTAATTTTGAACATATTGACTATCCATAGTACTAAATACTACTAGTAACTTTTTAAGAAGAAAAATTAGTACTACTCCACTTATTAAGCTACTTCTAGATCTACAAAATTAAACTGTTTACATGAAATGATCTCAATAATAATTTTTTTAAAAAAAATACCTGAAATGATCTCAAAATTAAAGTTTTCTTCAACTTACCAATACACTGAAGCATGACGAATTCATTTCTATTTATAAGTGGCCAGATGGCTTTACCAAATGAAAAGGTACTTTCAATTTCATGTTTGTATTTCAGGCGGTTGAGCACTACATCCTTATGTACCCATTTCACATGTTAAACGTGGCTTCGACTTAAGTTGGGTTAAAAACACGTGCACCATTCTTATATGTGGGGATGTATACTTTGATTGAAATTACCTACCTACCAATAAAAACCCACAAAGAAAAAATAACAAAAGCCTTGTTGGTATCATTAGGTGTCAAGCAAGAAATTAAAATTGTTCCTGTGTCTCTGCAGTTGTTGTACATATATACTACTCCATCAATTAATATTTAAAGGCTCATATGTAATCACAAGAAGATATTTTAGGATCAATAAAAGTTGTGATGGAGTGATAAGTATTTCTTCATTTTTAATTAAGAGGTTTCGGATTCGAGTTTCTTTGGATACGGAATTGCTTTTGTTAGGTAGTGCTTTATCCCTTAATATGAGACTTTTCGATGCGAATCTAGATTTAGTTTGACTCTAATATAAATATCAAAAATCGGATGAAAAAAGAAGAAAGAGATATTTTAGTACTATTCTACTCAAAGTTGTGTCATGTTAGGCCCTACTCACACCATTAAATGGGTGCTATGGCCTATATTGATGGAATGGAAATTTTGTAAGGGTAGGTTTGGAAAGCTACCTGGTAATTAAAATTAGTGTAGTTATTAGTAATATACAGCCTATTAATTAAATTTTAAAAATAAAAGTGAACTATTTAAAATTTAAAAATTATATTAGACAAAATAGGACCTTTATAAATGATATTAAATTAAATATTTAAGATATATATTAATTAATAAACACCTGTTCTTAACTAATATTATAAAACATAATTTTATTTATATTTTTTAAATTAGTATATTTTAATTAATTTAATCATAAAAACTAAAAATATAAAATTCTTATGAACATCGTGAAATGTATATTTAACAAAAATGTTAATATTATAAATATAATATCATAAAATTATTAAAATTATAAAAAAAAAATAATCTATCAAGTTTAACAGAAAAAAATAAATAGTTTGTAATGTAAACTATCAAATCAATACAAAAATAAATGAAATTGAAAATGTGACATATATTCTAAATTCAAAATAAAAAATTAACATAATATTCTTATATCAAATTTCAACACAACGTACATAAATATGATTTAAAAGAAAAGAAAAACGTTAGTCTATAACCGCATTTAATAATGAATTTTACATTAATTTAAAAATTAGAATAGTAACAAAAGTATACAAATAAAAAAAAAGAATAATAAATAAATAAATAATCTAAAAAATTGCATGGAATCACATTAAAAAAATAAAGGTTGAGAATGAAAGAGAAATGAAATAGAAAGACAAACTTACATCCAACCTTCTCCACATTAGCAGTTAAAAGACACTAACTAGTCACCCCAAGCAACTTATAAAATTAAAGCCATATACAACTCTATACTATCTCAGATACACATCTTAAGCCTCTTCTTACCAAATGACTTAGCCTCAAATCACTATTTACATCTGAGGGTCACATACCCCCCATTCGTAACACACATTCCTCGCAAGTTAATATCTTAATCTCTCGCATACGCCATGTCAAGCCTACTAAATCAAATTTTAAAACTAGCACTATCACACTCATTCATTACACCTCATTACTCGCCTTATAGATATTTCACTCTAGTTACAGGCCTCAATCAACCACCATTCTCACTATTCGAGTTATACTTCTCTAACTCTCACTTTCTAACTCTAGGATCATCCTACTAATTATAGTTCACAATGCCTCCAATCACATTTTGTCGGATGATAACACTAATCATTTAGAGACATAACTTCTCCTTCAAAGATAATATCTGAATCAAGGTTTAGAGAAGATAGCTTGGGATACATCTTGCTCTGGCTCAACGCACGATTCATATGAATAAGAGTGCATTCTTTCGAATCAATACACTTAAGCACACTAATCGGCTCCTCACAAGCCTGGTGCAGTCCCTTTACTTTGTCAGGACTTTATCTTAACTCATCAACAAAAATCTCAGATTTACTGTTCCAACTACCTTAAGTATGGGAGGTAGTCAGATGGATTTGAGCAACGCATGAATTAGAAGGGAACTTTTATAGAGTTTAACTTTATCGTACGAACTCAGAATATGAAAGAAGTAAAACAATTCCTAATGTCCTATAGCCTCCTGATTATAAGTGTGGTGCACAACACACCCACAATCAAGACTCTACTAGACACGACTTCATAGACTCTTTAGGACCCTTGAACTCTGTGCTTTGATACCAAGTTTGTCACGCCCCGGGAGGGTACCATTGACGTGGCCGGCACTTAGAAGCCATTGGTGACTCATAAGTGAACCACTTGGCCTGATTATACATTCATTCATTCAATCAATCAGCGGAAGACTTAAAATAAAGAGATAATTAGGTGGCAATTCCATTCAACAATCTAACTCAAGAAACAAAAGCCATGAGCCAACAAATCGAACTCCAATTTATATCTTTAAAATAGTCCGACAAGAACAATTCAAGGAAATAAAATACTCAATCAACCCATCACTAGTCTATGAAGCCTTTATCACTATTATCTAATTGGTTCCAATGATAGGTTCATGGCTACCTCAAATCAGAATGAAAAGACTAAACTCAACGCAAGAAGAACATAAGTGGTATCCTCCGAATATAGGGGAGAACTTACCAATAAGCTGAGTGTGAACAGATCCTCAATGATGCGCCTGTTGATAATCTCTTAAACATGTCTCTGCATCATGAAACAGTGCAGGTCAAAATAGATGGCAGAATGAAACATGCATAAGGTAGAATAACATCAGCTCAAGTAACTCAATCATGTGTAAGGAACCCAATCAGGATATCATAAGTCTAAAGCAAGAGTAAAGTTTAGATAGAGACCAATCATATACAATCCAATCCAATCGTTAGAGTACTATCAAGACCAATCTGGATCAACTCTAAAAATACTCATGTAGACTCAGATGACTCAACCCGATAGATATGCAAATTAAAATTTAGCAATGCCTTTCAAATTGACTCAATCATCTTTAATCTCAATCAAACCAATCACATCATGCACAATCCATTCGATTTTGGAGTTTTTCTAACTGACAATCATCACCTATGAGCCAGTGATGCACAACGAAGCGGTGTCGTTTCCACACCCATCCAATACTTTGTAGGGTAAGGGATGAATCACTATTATTGGATCCATAATCTATCAAAGTCCATTATTTTGGGACTTAAAAGGTTTAACCCTCCATCCTACGCTGGCTACATAGTTCATTGAATTCGAGTAGGGACTATATTTTTACCCAATTCGATACTCAATACTCCTTCTAAGACTCAATATGCTCATATCTACCAAGTAAGATATTCAAATCATCTCATCTGATCTCATTGGACTCTTTTTCAACTCATTTATTCTATCAAATCAATCCTTTCAACCAATCAATTTTCCAATCGTTCTCAAGTCATTTAGTTATGAGGGGGTTTAGACAATCATTTATGACAACATCCAAGACTATCAATTCGACAACACTGTCAATACTATCATCATACTCATATTTCAATCGCAATCATGCATTCACAGTTCAAAGCTCTAGACTAAATCCTTAATAATGATTCTCTTTCAAATCAATTCAATCAAATGCACTCATTTAAATTAAATAATCAACTCTTTTAAATTTCTTTAAAAATATGCAATCTCGACTCAAAATAATGCATAAAAAATCAGGATCACAACATAGTTATAATCTTAAAAACTCTTTTCATTCAACGCGGGCTCGGCTCATGCTCAAATCATCAAGTTCTTTCATAAAAATATTTTTTCAAAATCAATCACAACTTATTAAAACTCTGTCTCAAAACCATCATTTATGCTCAAAATATTCATGTTCAGAATAATGAAAACTTTCAGAGACTCCTCATACTCAACTCATGTGAAAACTCAAACTCTTGTAAAATCAAGGCTTAAAATCAAATATAATCCTCAATTAGGATGCATGTGAATGAAGAAATGAACATGCATCCACATCAAATACTCAACCCATGAACAACATCAATACATATTTAAATAAGTACAAGAAATCCAAAAAGACAATAGATAACTCAAGAAGTCAATTCAAAGAACTCGAAAATTTCATCTCAACTCAGCTGGAATCAATAAATATGAAGGGGCAAGTGGACGAACTCAGTCCAACATTGTGTTAGCCTTACATACCTTAAAATCTCCACAAATCTTGATGAAAAATCTTAGCTTGAAGAGGAACAATCAAGATACCCTTTCTTGAAATTCTTGGATTTGTTTTCTTGGAAACCCTATGGTTAGGATTTAAGATTTCTCTTAGTGATTCATGTATGCATGAAAAAATTTGGGTTGGAAATCTTGAAATCTATGAAGAAGAACTTACCTTGATGAAGAACCTTGAAAACAAACCCTAACTTGATGCTTTCTTGAAAATTCTTGAGTGTTAATGTTTCTAGTGGATGAGAAGGTTTTTAATGAGGAAAAACTGATTCCTACACGTTTAAGGACATTAAAATAACTCCCCAAAGGGTTTAGGACTAAAATACCCCCTTAGAAACTAAATATTAGCCAAAATCACCGTTTTGTCGTCATCTGGGTGGCAGAACGTCGGTTGGGTGATGAGCCATCACCCAGACCGTCATAACTGGCCCAAAAATTGACAATTCTGCCTAAGTGTGATGGCCAAGGCTAACGGGCCACCACATGTCTGATGATCATCACTTTTTCCGTCTGCCACTGACAGCTTTTAGCATCTCTAGTAAAATGATCATAAATTTTTACTCTATACTCGGATTGATGCAAACTTAGTGGAATTGGAAATAAAACTCAAAGACCTTTAATTTTACAAGTCATAAGCCACCTAAATCATTATATTCTAGGAGATATTATCATTTGAAGTTTATATAAGTAAAATCTTATATCGAAACTCAATCGGCAAGGAAGCTTTCAACTCAACTTTGGGCTTGAGGATTATTGTGACCCTAATTCACTTCAAACACTCTTCAAGCACTAAAGAATCATTCATAACAATTTCTTTACAATTAAACTTAATTGGATTTGGGCCTATACGCAGAGTGGTTAGGGTCTTAGCGAAAAAAATTGGGGTGTTACATTCCTACTAGCATGTATTGTGGCCCAATTTATATCCTCCTCCTACCCTATACTTGATCTTGGGATGGATAACCAATTCAGCAACCTCTGCCAGATCTCATTAGATGATCACACTTAAAAAATAGGTGTTAATGTATTTCAAGCTCAGATTTACATAATAAGCACACTGAATCTGAAAGCATTCCCCACTTCTCTAGCCTATCTTTGGTATATAATCTCCTTTGTATAGATAAGTATATTATAAACTTCCACTTAGGATTGCCCTGGTTGTTGCATATCAAACGTCTTCATGACACTTTAATTTATTCTCCTCCTAGCTTCTTCTATATATCTTTTATTTTGAAAGTTTCTGCTTTCATAATCTCTGTCAATTATAGTTTAGCTTCAGATATCCCGTGCCCTGCTTGTATAACTTTTCTCCCAATCCTGAAAGTTTGTTTAGATAACACTTCTCATGGAGATTTTCCCTTCAAGTAGTAAATATGGACCCAAATAATTCATAGCTTGTCTTTTTTCTAAGCTAGGTTCCATAGGTGCTTAAGTATAGCTGCTTTGTTCCACACATATACATCTATGATATTACGACGTCTTACCACCTTTGGTGTGCATAATGTCTCCCAATCTATGAGTGTTTTTCCTTTACTCTGGGATCATCAGTCCACACAAACCTTTTACATATTGTTTTAACCTATTATAATACTTTTTTTGGAAGGATAAAAATCTGAGCCCAAAAAGCTTGTATAGAACTTAAGATACTTAGCACCAATTGGAGTCTGCCTGCATATGAGAAATTTTTTACAGTCCAAGTATTAATCCTTCTCAGCATCTTATCTAGCAATGGTTGACACTGACTCATGGATAGTTTCTTAGAGCTAAGGGAAACTCCAAGATATCTAAATGGTAGATATCTTTTTGTGAATTATGTGTGCTGCAGTATCAGTTGTTGAATTGTTTCTCGTACTCTAAAATAAAAACAGCTCTTGGCTTGGGTTGATATGAGACCTGACACTTGTGAGAATTTGTGGAAGCACTCGTATAGCAAATTAGTTGATGGTATATCACCTCTACAGAACAAGAGTAAATCATCTGCAAAACTTAGTTGAATGATCTTCTGCTTTTTGCATCTTGGGTGGAACTTGAAATCGCTTTTGCCTCCCAAATAATAAATAGCCTGATAAGATAGTCCATAGCTAGGAAAAAAGGTTATGTAGATAAAGGATCTCCTTGTCTCACCCTTCTTCTTGCCTAAAATGGTTGGTTAGGAACTCCATTTATCAAGATAGAGTATGATACTGTCCTAACACTTCATAATACATATTACAAACCGTGCAAGCATCTGTATTCCAATCAGTACCTCCTCAAGAAAATGCCACTCCACTGAGTCATAAGCCTTTTGCATATCAATTAAAAATATGCATTTAGTTGATATCCCTTTTCTCCCATATCCTTTGATTATTTCATGACTGAGGAGCACATTATTAGTCAATACTCTCCCAGAAACAAAAACAGTTTGACTAAGATTCACTATGGAATCCATAATATTTTGGAGCCTATGTGTGAGCATTTTAGAAATTATCTTGTATATAGTAGTGCAGCAGGATATTGGTTTATGCATTTTAGAAATTATCTTGTATATAGTAGTGCAGCAGGATATTGGTCTATACTCTCTTATTGAATTGGGGTGTTGGACCTTTGAAATAAGTGTAACAGATGTTTTGTTGATAGGAAGATACATCTCATTTGATTGAAAAAACTATAATACAACAACAGTTATCTCATCACCTATGATTGGCCAAGCTTGCTTGAAAAAATATGCATTGAATCCATCTCCCCTTGATGCTTTGTTGTCATCAATTTCCTTAAGAGCCTTCAACACATCCTCTTTTGTGAAAGATTGTACTAGTGACAATTATTGTGCCCTTGTGAGCAATGGTACCTCCCTGAATACTGTTGGTTGAGTGGTTGGCATAGGGAAAGTTGTTTGTCCTAGGAACATATTTTTACCTTTACGAGCATGATTCTGAATGTAATTAGTTTATGTATTAGATAAATGGACAATCCACTAATTCCATAAATTTTTAACAATTAATGACTATTAACAATAATTTAAATAGAATGAACCTAGACATAAGTAGGAATATTTTTTTTTGAGGTATTTGAATAAAATTTTTCCAACACACCTGGCCATCATCAATAGTAACCATTGAACTGATTTATGTTAAAACAAAAATCAAAAAATTAAATATGACAAGATATGAGAGAATATTATTATTACAAAATAGGACCCCAAAAATTGGTGCACATTTGAATTTATCAAATAAATCTTCATATGCATCAATCTTGGGACCAACCTTAGAAACATTATTCATCGATATATCCCATCAAATTAAGGCTCAAAAAGATGTCATCTTATGGTGAAAAAAATCCTCATTTTCCCAATAATCATAATGATATATCGTAGCTTACTTAAGTGATGTTACTCCCATTTTGGGGTATATCGTCGTAGACCTTATTTCTATTATTACTTAATAATAATAATAATACTTTAGTTTATATAATTTTTTTATCTTAAAAAGTTTATGTTATTTTCTTTTAAAAATTTTGTACTTAATATATAGAGTACACACAATAATTTGATTTTTTAATATATATTTATTATATATTTATATGATATACACGTGTAAAACACATACATTTAACTAGCTAGTTAATATATATGAAATTGAAGTCGCAAACTTGCAACACATGGTTAATTAAATAAAGCTAAATAGCCTATACCGTACCCCTTTTATTTGTCAAATGATTGATGGATGTTTCCTCCCAAAAAAAAAAAAGTTAAGTAAGATATTTAGTAGTAATATTTTTTTTTTAGTATTATTGCAAAATGTTTAGCAGCAATTGATTCTCCATTCAAAGTCGCTAGACATTTATATAAAGTGTTGGTTATAAATATCTATATTATATTGGTTGTACTGATACACCCAAAATTTGAGTGACTTTCTGAGATGATTATCGTTAGTTGAAGTGACTTTTATGTTATAAAAATAAAATTAACTTTTTGAGATAAAAAAAACTGTGAATTTAATGGCCGTGTGAGAAATTGACTCGAGAAAAGCCCAAACTTCCATTTTTCCCCATAACAATAGATGTTCATGATGTTGGTAATACATACAATTTTTTTTTAACCTCTATTCTCTCCCTAGACAGAGTTACAAAATATGCCATCTTAGCAGCAATTGAGATAATGAGAGCTTTAGCAGTTAGAATTGAGATAGGCTCTTCCCCATGGTGACATCTTCCCAAAAGCGTACTGCACATTAATTAATTTCATCAATATATCAAATATTACAAGTCAAAGAACATTTGGTATGACGAAAATATTTTCTGAAAAATGTTTTTTCAGAAAATATCACATAATTTGACTAGCTTTAGGTTAACCAAAATAAAATTATAAAAGATAAGTAGATATGAAAAATAATTTTGAAAATGTGTTTTAATTCTATGTAAACGCCCTTGATAGATTCAAATATATTACAACGGTTGCAGGTTATAAGCTTTAAAAAATATATTGTATATGATATGAAATGCATTTGTTTTATCAAATATAACAGAAAGTCATCAAATGTTAAGATGGATTCATTTTTTCTTAAATTCCAAATCTAAGTCAAACAATATCACATCAATTGTGATGGAGAAAGTATATATACCTCATGTGATTTTAGATCATTGAGTAATCTTGTAATTATACAAGAAGCAACAAGTATTGGAGGTCCAGTTGCTACCCAATCAAATGCATCTTTAGTTGCTATCTTTTCCATTCCTAACCAAGAAGTAGTTGTTAGCAATATATAAGCACTTGTTGAAATTGCATTCTTCATATATTGCTCCATTCTTGGTACTTTCTTCCCATGATACCATTTTGCCTCTTGAAAGTAAGCCCTCACCACCTTTTTCATCTGAAAAAGTTAAAATAAAATAACATTTAGTGAAACTTACTATATATATTAAAATTCTCCAAAAATATTTAAATGAGATAAGCTTAAATAGATATAGATAATGAATATTCATTTAGCCTATTTCAACTTGTATGAAATTAGCTAAAGTAGATAGGTAAGTTAGTAAGAAACACATAAGTATATGTTATTTACTACTTTATTTATAAATACCTCATTTATGGAATAGTTGACTAGAAATGACTTGTTTTCATTTGCCAACTCTTTCTTAATTTCTTCATAAACATCTAAATTACCACGGTAAATAATCTTCATATATGGTGGTAACTGTTATGAAGCATCAACATTCCACCTACATATATAAAAAAAATTATTATAAAAATATTGTAAGTTATCAATATATATATATATATATATATATATATATATATATATATATATATATATATATATATATATATATATAAATAGATAATAATAAAAATAAATACTACCTTTCAATTGCCTCAGTGAATAGAGTAAGTTCATCTAGTGTCCCATAAATATCATATGTGTCATAAACAATAGTAAGGAGAAATGAAATTTTTGCTATTATTATCCCCGTAACGTTTGTTTGAGGCTCAAAATAGACCCCTAAACTCCAAAAGTATGCCTCTGCCAGTCTCTCTCTTACATAAGGTAATGTCTTCACTATTTTCAATTTTTTCCACCACCTACAACAATAATAACATACTCAGTGTACCTAGTCCCACATAGTGAAATTTGAAGAGGGTAAAGTTTACGCAAATTTTATTTCTACCTCAAATGTGAGGCGGAGAGGTTTTCGATAAAACTTAGACTCTAGAAAAAAGCAGCCTATAAAAAAGACATAATGAAAGTACGGGAGACAACAGATAATAACTAAACAATACTATAACAAATTGTGTGTTTCTTTAGTAGGTGAATGACTAGTTACCTTGTCATATCATATAGCTCCTTTTTGTGCAACCTTTGCAAGATGTTGAAGTCTAATTTGGTAAATTTAGTAACGCTTTATTGTAATTTTGATTTTGTTGGTAAAGCGATATGAATTTCCATGTTTCTACCCTCACAATACCATCTTTAATTGAAAACTTGAGTGCGTTAGAGACTTTGTCACGCCCCGGGAGGGTACCTAGGCGTGGCCGGCACTCGAATGCCATTTCTGACCTCCGAACGAACCACCTGGTCAAGTCACACATTCATTCAATCATGTTCTCTTAACGGAAAACTCAATTAATGAAATACTGTTCATATATAAATGGGGGCCGAAGGCCAAGCATTTTCAACCCAACAAAACAATATAATAAGACTCCTCAAAATAACAGTTCAACCTCCCCACACTCCAGTCTATGAAGCCTCTATCAAAGGCTAAGAGGTGCCAATGACAAGCCCATGGCTACCAATAATCAAAATAAAGGAAACGACAATACACTATACAAGAAATCTCAACATCCTCCGGAAACTAGGAGGACTCACCAACTAGCTGGGAGTGTATGTGGATCTTCAACGGAGCGCCGATTGATGATCTCTAGTACCTGTCTCTGCATCATGAAACGATGCAGGCCAAATGGCGTCAGTACATGGAATGTACGAGTATGTAAAATGGCCGAATGCAACGAACATCAAGGAAGAATCAATCAACTCGGAATCTCAACTCAAAAGGGATAACAACTCAATCAAATGTCCTAAGTCTAAACAAGGATATGATTTAGACGGGACCAATCACATACAATTCAACTCAATCTGACTTAGAGTACTATCAAGACCTATTTGGGAGTTTCTCTTACCCTACAACCATCACTTATGAGCCAGTGAAAGTACAATAAACCGACGTTGTTGCCGCGTCCGTTCATACTTTGCCAGGATATGAACGAATCAACCAATCATGGATCCAATCCAACCAAGTCCTATAATGTCAGGACAAACATCTTGGGGAAGCATCCGACTTTAACGGTTCAATCCCCTCCTACTTTTGGCGATGTAGTTATTGGGTTCGAGTATGGACTATACTCTTGCCCAATTCGGTGCTCGATACTCCTCCCAAGACTCAATGCTCATAAAACTCCACCCAATCAACTCAATCAAATCATATCGACAAGTCTCATTACAACCTTGTCAACTCATCAACTCTATCACGCTCAAATCTCTCTCAATCATACTATCCGATCAATCTCAATCATATCTTTCAAAAGAAATTTAAAAGCACATTTATAGCAACATATAGACATAACCAATCATTTACTCCATCCATTTGAGAAATCCTTGAGACTCATCACAACTTCAAGACTTTAAATCACACTTTAAAATAGGCAACACTTCTTAAGAAAATAACATCTTTTATCATAATCCACATAGTTAAGAAGATCAATAAAACATATTTAACAACTCATTTCCATCAACTCATACTCACATAAGGGCTCATTTTAGGAACTTCCTAGCTCAACAACATCAATACATATAGAATCAAATAAATTGGGGACAAAACTCATTCAACCATAAACCATACCAAGACACTCCATTTTCATGGACATCTAACCTCAAAGCAAGAGTAGGGCACATGGGTGTACTCAACCCATGTTTTGGATAGCCTTACATACCTTAGTAAAGACTTGAAGAAAACCTTGATGTTGGGTCTTCAATGGGGAACTCAAATCTTGAAGCTCTTGGAACTCTTCTTGTTGGAAATGGAGAAGAAGAAGAAGAGAGAGAGAGAAGAACTCCTAGGGCTTTTTAGAGAGAGAGAGTGGGGGCTGAAAATATGATCTCAAAATAGTCTAGGGTGATACATATATAATTTGGGTAAGTTCCCAAATTGCCCCTTCTCAAAAGTTCTGAAAAATAAGCAAAAATGCACCTGGCGTGATAGTGGCGCATCGCGCCATTGCAGCGCCAGGCTGATTACGCCTAAAACCTGCACACCTCGCAGTGGCGCGCCGCGCCAAGGACCAAACTACTGAGGCACATTCTTGGCGCGATAGTGGCGCGTCGCGCCTTTACAGCGCCAAGGCCAATATTTTCTGGGTTTTGGAAATTGGCTTAAAAAACCCTGCACATCTTTTAGTGGCGCGCCGCGCCAGAGACCAAACTACTGAGGCACATTCTTGGCGCGATAGTGGCGCGTCGCGGCCTTACAGCGCCAAGGCCAATTTTCCAGCAATGGCAACCCAAGCCTGAAAATCTCTGTTGTGCTAGTTCATCTTAGGATCGCCATATCTTTCGACTCCGAACTCCAAAGATTATATTCTTGGTGGCGTTGGAAATAAGACTCGACGACTATTAATTTAATAGGTCGTGGGCCACCCAGATCGTCATATATCAAAAGATAGGGTCGTTAGAAGTCAACCCCTCATGCGAACTCCTCCTCAAACTTAGCCACGATGGATCTTTTGGATTGATTTGGTCCTAGGGGTCCTTCATGACCCCACATCACCTCTAACGCTGCAAAATATCTCAACGACTCATCTTACTCATGCAAATTCTCCACAATACTCGAGTTTAATCCTACCCGAACACAATAAAGGTCCGAATCTTAGGGGAAAATTTTTGAGGGGTGTTACATTATCTCCCCCTTGGGATCATTCGTCCTCGAATGACGAGCAACTAAGAATGGACTCGAGGTACCAATCACAATCAAAATTTTAGTCAATCAACTAATCAATTTCTCAAACTAATTACCAATTAAACTCGTAATACGCAAACAATATTCAAGTCAAGAAAATGGACATTACCTTCAACATTCTCATCGGTAGGCACGAATAGATGTGGATATCTAGATTTCATGGCTTCCTCCGCTTCCCATGTGGCTTCCTCAACAAGTTGGATTCTCCACAGGACTTTGATTGAGGCGATCTCTTTGTTCCTCAATTTGCGAATTTGGCGATCAAGAATTTGGACCGGAACCTCTTCATAGGATAAGCTATCCTTAACTCCAATACTATCAATGGGGACTACCAACGAAGGATCACCTAAGCACTTTTTCAATATCGAAACGTGGAACACCGGATGAATATAGGATAACTCTGAGGGTAACTCCAACCCATACGCAACACTCCCTATCCACCTCGAAATCTGGTAAGGACCAATGTACCGAGAACTGAGCTTTCCTTTCCTTCCGAACCTCATGACACCCTTCATGGGTGACACTTTCAAATACACCCAATCACCCACCTCAAACTCTAAGTCTCTCTTTCTCACGCCGGTGTAAGATTTTTGGCGGCTTTGGGCTGTCTTTAGCCTATCTTGGATAACTCTCACCTTCTCCATGGCTTGGTGAACAAATTCAGGCCCAATCAACTCAATCTCACCAACTTCAAACCACCTAATGGGCGATCTATACCTCCTCCCATACAAAGCTTCATAAGGAGCCATTTGGATGCTTGCATGATAGGTCCAGCACACATGCCCTCAACATATCTTCCAATGTATGGATGGTGCGCTCTACTTAGCCATCTGTCTGGGGATGAAAGGTCGTACTCAAGTTCACCTTCGATCCTAATCCCTTCTGAAAGGATTTCCAAAATTGGGAAGTGAATTGAGCTCCTCTGTCTGAGATGATAGATAAGGGGACCCCATGCAATCTGACGATCTCCTGTATATATAATTTTGCATAATCCTCTGCGGTGTTAGTAGTCTTAACTGCCAAGAAGTGAGCTGATTTCTTCATTCTATCCACAATCACCCAAATCGAATCATATTGTTTTCGAGACCTCGGCAGACTTGTAATAAAGTCTATGTTGATCATTTCCCACTTCCATTCCGGAATTTCTATATTTTGAGCTAAACCACATGGCCTTTGGTGCTCAACCTTCACCTGTTGGCAATTCGGGCACTTGGAAATGAATTCCGCAATATCTCTCTTCATCCCACTCCACCAATAGATTTCCCTCAAGTCATGGTACATTTTTGTAGAGCTCGGATGAATAGAGTATCTAGAACTGTGCGCTTCGGCCATAATCCTGTCTCGAACATCATCGACATCAGGCACACACAATCTATTTTGGTACCTCAACACACCATCTCCCCCTTTGGTAAAAACCATTACCTTTTGTTTGTGAACAACCCCCTTCAATTGGAGAAGGACGGGATCTTGGTCTTGTTTCTCCTTTACCTCTGCCACCAGTGAGGATGTAGAGCTGTAATGACCTTGAGGGTGATTTTCAAAAATTTGTACAAAACACGCGTGAACAGTAACACACGTGAATAGTAACACGCGTGAACAGTAACTTTTTGGGCAGAAAATGCCCCTTTCTTCCCATTTCAATATTTTTCATCATTTGTTTGAGTTCTTGAACTCCTTGAGGTGATTTGGGAAGAGATTTTCGAGGCAAAGTGTTGGGTAAGTGATTTTTGACCTAAAACCTTCCTTTTTCATTAAGTTTTTGACGATTTTAACTCTTAAATTTTAGTTTCAAACCCCAAAAATCTTTGTTTCTTCCCTAATTCGAATTTAAGGAAAATTATGATTTCCAACTCGTTTTGAGCTCTATTTTTATGGGTTTTTCAACCATGAGTTCCTTATTACCAATAAAATGGGATTGTTCAATAAATTTCCAGATTTGACCTTTTTCGAAAATAGTTAATTTTTGGACCATTTTACCCCCAGTTCCGAAACCTATCAATATGGGTGTCATTGGACTCCTTGTGACGTGTATGTTTCATTATTGATAGTGGGTTGTCATTCTGAGCGCTGAATTCGAGAGTTGCTTGTCCGGTGGAGGTATTCGAGTGCGGTTTCGGCAATTGAGGTAGGTTTGGCTATCTTTCTTTGAGATTGAGATGGGGTAATTAGTCATTCATATGTTATAGACTTTGGGATGGGGTTGTAGTATGAGTTGAGAATGTTATATATATTGTGATGTCCGTGTGTAGGCTTATTTATTAATGTGTTGTCGTGATGGGGTTTATTTGTATTACATAGCCCGTGTGGGGGCCTTATTTGTTATCTTATTTGCTTTGAGAGCATGTGAATTATGATTTGCCTAAGAGAGAGGCTTGAGTATATTATTTGACTTGTGATGCCGCCTGAGAGATTGAGTTGGGGGTTTTGAGCATACTTGAGTATTGAAATATTGTTGAGAAAGGGGTGAATATTTAAATGAAAGTGTGTTCTTCCCGTTACTATTTATTGAGGGTGAATATCATGTGTAGGTTAAGTTTTGAGAACTTTGAACCTTATACCACATGTGAGTTGATTATTACTTCCATGCATATATGTTTTGATGCATTCATCCTCATTCATCATATCATGAAACATGGGAAGTTGAGAAATATGGAAATTCTTTTTGAGAAAGAAAATGAAACACCTTTAAACCTTTATATCTTGAGTCCCTGACCGAGGCAGTTTTCCGGCAGGGTAGTGGATGCATTGTGATCCCAACCTTTGTATCTTGAGTCCCTGACCGAGGCAGTTTTCCGGCAGGGTAGTGGATGCATTGTGATCCCAACCTTTGTATCTTGAGTCCCTGACCGAGGCAGTTTTCCGGCAGGGTAGTGGATGCATTGTGATCCTAACCTTTGTATCTTGAGTCCCTGATCGAGGCAGTTTTCTGGCAGGGTAGTGGATGCATTGTGATCCCTTGACCATGAGGAGGTGGCAAGGATAATGAGATATTGTGATTGAGGTATATGGTCTGCGAGACCCCCATGGGTCCTGCTTGGTAGCACAGCTCGGCAGGTGTATACGACAGGCTGTGCGACAGTCTTGATTCCACCGTACCACCACATCATTGCATTGCATTGATATTTGTGCTGCTTGAATTATTCGATTAATTGTGATTATGAATTGTTATTATGGGTTTACTTTACTCGTGCCACTATATATATAAACTGGCGGCACCGATGCCGAAGTGGGACTTTTCTGTATGCAGGTGGAAGTGTTCCTTAGTTTATTTCATAGGTTTGATTAATTCCTTATACTCAGTCAGCTAAAACCTACTGAGTACATGTAAATTGTACTCACCCCTACTTCTGTGTCCCTTTTTGATGCAGATACTAGTCGGGGTACCCCACGTGGCAGTTAATATTCTAGCGGATTGTGTATTCTCAAATTAGTGGTGAGGTCCCAGAATTCGGATCGTCACTAGTCTATCTTTATTTTTCAGTCTTTTGTATCATTCAAAGACTTATGTTGTATCTTCAGATTCGAACCTTGTATTAGATGCTCTTTATACTTATGACACCAGGTTTTGGGATAATTTCTTTATTGTTTTTTTTTCTTTTCTTTTTATTTAAATCGTGGCATCACTTTCCCCTTTTGGAGTCTTGTATGAGTTTTATTTTTAGGGTTACACATCAGATTGGGTTTTGAGATGTGTGCCATCATGACCTCAGTTTTTGGGTCGTGACAATTGGTATCAGAGCCCTAGGTTCACCGGGCTTATAAGTTAAAGAGCAGGGTATCTAGTAGAGTCTTGCAGATCGGTACGTAGACGTCCGTACTTATCTTCGAGAGGCTACAAGATACTTAATAGAAGAAACTCTTTCCTTTGATTCCTTTCGTGCGAATTATTCATATTAAGTGTTGTATACCTCTAATCTATTCCTTCCACATTAAAAGTAACTGTCGAGTTTGAAATAGCGGCTCTTGCTTAAGAATGATTTAGTGATGCCCATTCGAGCCTGATTATGAGTATGAAGATGTGGAGCAACAACAAAACAAAAGTATGGAAAATGGTCGGTTAGACTTTGACGGTTAGATTTCAAATTTTAGATATCTAATTAGCCCACTTTGGATTCCTTTGAGATCTGTGGTTCCACCTATGTCTTCTAGCATTGCTATGTTTACTTAGGAGCAAAAGAGATTTGGAGAGATTCGTCAGGGTATTGTCTTCCAAGTTTGAGGTTATCACTGTTGAGAAGGCTTATATCTTTTTGACCAAGTGTCAGGACAGGTTGTTCAAAATCGGGTATCTTGAAGGCACAGTGAATGTCTTATTTCTCTTTATAATTGCGGGAATGGCTAAGAAGTGATAGAGGTCTGTTCTTGCTCATAAACCTATCGGTCCTCCTATGATGAGTTAGGAGTAGTTTACTTGGGTTATTTTGTTATAGTGAGTTTGAATAAGGGGAAAATATGTGATTCTTCTTCTATTCAGCTAGGATCACAAGTTGTCTGCAATACACCAGTTTTAGTTGTTTGAGGTGCTTCATGGAGTACTCGAGGTGGTGGTTGTAGTGGTTCACAGGCTAAGGGTGACCATTAATTATGCTATTCTATACCAGGTAAATTTAAGGCAGAGGCCTCTGATGTGGTTATTACATGTATTATTCTGGTTTGCCATCATTTTACGTTAGTATTATTTGAACTAGGGTCTACTTACTATTATGTGTTGACTTATTTTGATGTGGGTATTGATTATATGAGTGATCTTCTTGCTGTGCCCATTACTAATTTTACCCCGATAGGTGAACTTTTAGTGGTGGATAGAGTATATAGGGAGTGTGCAGTGATATGTTTGGGTAGAGAGACCCGAGTTGACTTGATCTTATTAGACATGCTTGATTTTGATGTGATACTGGGTATGGACTGGTTATCTCCCTATCATGCTATATTAGATTGTTATGCAAAGACCGTGACCTTAGCTTATCCCGGTTTACCTAACTTAGTATGGAAGGGTAATCCGAGTTCGTATCCTAAGGGGGTGATATCTTATATTCGTGCTCGTCGCTTGATGGATAAGGGTTGTTTGTCTTATTTGGCTCATGTACGTGATCTCACCACGGAGTCATCTCATATAGAGACTACGAGGGTGGTGAGAGAGTTTATGGATGTATTTCTTACAGACTTGCCGAGAGTTTCTCTTGACCGTGATATCGATTTTGTGATTGATTTGGAGCATGACACTAAACCCATCTCTATTTCTTCTTATCGGATGGCTCTGACAGAATTGAAAGAGTTGAAAGAATAATTGGAAGATTTGTTGAAGAAAGGGTTTATTAGACCTAGTGTATCACCGTGGGGTGCACCGGTTTTATTTGTGAAGAAGAAAGATGGTACTATGAGGATGTGTATTGACTATCGACAGTTGAACAAAGTCACTATCAAGAACAAGTATCCTCTCCCTCACATTGATGATTTATTTGACCAGCTTCAAGGTGCATCGGTGTTCTCAAAGATTGATTTGAGGTCGGGTTACCATCAGTTGAGAGTTCGGGAATCTGATATCCCGAAGACTGCATTCAGGACTCGTTATGGGCATTATGAGTTTGTGGTTATGTCCTTTGGGTTGACTAATGCCCCGGCTGCTTTTATGGAGTTGATGAACCGGGTATTTCGACCTTATTTGGACTCGTTTATGATCGTGTTTATTGATGACATCTTGGTTTATTCCAAGAATGAGGCGGATCATGTTAGGCACCTGAGGACAGTCCTTTAGAGATTGAGAGAGGAGAAGTTGTATGCAAAATTCTCCAAATGTGAGTTTTGGCTTGAGTCTGTGACATTGTTGGGTCATATAGTGACCAAGGATGGTATTATGGTTGATCCAGCCAAAGTTGCAGCGGTTCGTGATTGGGTTAGGCCTACTTCGGTTACCGAGATTCGGAGTTTTATTGGGTTGGCAGGCTACTATCGTCGGTTTGTTCAAGGATTCTCTTCTATTGCAGCTCCATTGACTAGGCTAACTCAAAAGACCGTGGCATTTCAGTGGACTGATGAGTGTGAGGCGAGCTTTCAAAAGCTCAAGGAATTATTGTCTTCAGCACCTATTCTAGCCTTACCTGAGGAGGGCGTGGCATTTATTGTGTTTTGTGATGCTTCGGGAGTCGGCTTGGGTGGTGTATTGATGCAAAAAGGTAGTGTTATAGCTTATGCTTCTCGACAGTTGAAGGTACATGAGAAGAACTATCCTAGCCACGACTTAGAATTAGCAGCGGTGGTGTTTGTTCTGAAGTTGTGGAGGCATTATCTCTATGGAGTGCATTGCGAGGTCTATACTGACCATCGTAGCCTTAAGTATATCTTTTCTCAACCGAATCTTAACATGCGGCAGCGTAGGTGGTTAGAGTTATTGAAAGACTATGACATTACCATACTTTATCATCCGGGCAAAGCTAATGTGGTAGCGGATGCCCTGAGTCGCAAAGCATCTAGCATGGGTAGTTTGGCCTTTCTTAAGGCTGTGGAGAGGCCTTTGGCATTGGAGTTTCAGTCATTGGCTAGACAGTTGGTCCGACTTGATATTTCTACACATTATGGTATTTTGGCCTTTGTGGAGGCTAGGTCTACTTTGATGGACCAGATTCGTACACACCAGTTTGAAGATGAAAAGTTGAGGGCCATTCGAGACAAAGTGTTAAGTGGTGAAGCAAAATCAACCTCTCTTGATTCGAAAGGAGTTTTGAGGATTAATGGTCGCATTTGTGTGCCCAAGGTTAGTGAATGGGTACGTATGATATTGGAGGAGGCTCATTGTTCCAAGTATTCAATTCACCCGGGAGTGGCAAAGATGTTTCATGACTTGAAACAACACTATTGGTGGTGTGGCATGAAGAGAGACATTATTGATTTTGTGGCTAAGTGTTTAAATTGCCAACAAGTGAAGTATGAGCATCAGAAACCGGGTGGTCCTATGCAAAGGATGCCCATTCCTGAGTGGAAATGGGAGCGTATCACTATGGACTTCGTGTCTGGATTACCCATGGCATTGGGTAAGTATGACTCTGTCTGGGTGATTGTGGATCGATTGACCAAATCAGCCCATTTCCTTCCGGTGAAGACTAGCTATAATGCGGATCAGTTAGCTAGGATCTATCTTCGTGAGATTGTTAGGCTGCATGGGGTGCCTATCTCTATTGTATCGGATCGGGGTTCAGTGTTCACCTCTCACTTTTGGAAGGCATTACAGCGTAGTTTGGGTATGCGGCTAGAGATGAGTTCAGCATTTCATCCCCAAACCGATGGTCAGTCCGAGCGGACTATTCAGGTGTTGGAGGATGTGCTTAGGGCCTGTGTGATTGATTTTGGTGCCCGATGGGACCAACACTTGCCCTTAGCAGAGTTTGCCTATAATAACAGTTATCACTCGAGCATTCAAATGGCACCATTTGAGGCATTGTATGGTCGTAGGTGTCGATCACCCATTGGATGGTTTGATTCTGTTGCGGTTGATGCATTGGATACTGACTTACTTAGGGATGCTGTGGAGCGGGTACGTTTGATTCAGGGTAGACTATTGACAACTCAGAGTCGTCAGAAGAGTTATGCTGATAGGAGGGTTCATCCCTTAGAGTTCATGGTTGGTGATTGCGTGTGGCTTAAAATATCGCCCATGAAGGGTGTGATGAGGTTCGGAAAGAAGGGCAAGCTTAGCCCAAGGTTTGTTGGCCCATTTGAAATCCTGAGGAGAGTAGGTGGAGTGGCGTATAAGTTGGCCTTACCCCCTAAATTGTCAGCTGTCCATCCGGTGTTTCATGTTTCCATGCTTTGCAAGTACATACCGGATGAGTCTCATGTGATTTCTTATGATGCGGTAGAGTTGAGTCCGGATTTGACTTATGAGGAGGAGCCGACAGTTATTCTAGATAGGCGACTTCGTAGACTCAGGACCAAGGAGGTCGCTTCGGTCAAGGTGCAGTGGCAGCATCGTCCTGCTGAGGAGGCGACTTGGGAGTTAGAGTCTGATATGCAGGCTCGGTACCCTCAGCTTTTTGAGACCCCAGGTACTTTATTTTATCTTATGTTCGAGGACGAACATCCTTTTTAGTGGTGGATATTGTAATGACCTTGAGGGTGATTTTCAAAAATTTGTACAAAACACGCGTGAACAGTAACACGCGTGAACAGTAACACGCGTGAACAGTAACTTTTTGGGCAGAAAATGCCCCTTTCTTCCCATTTCAATATTTTTCATCAATTGTTTGAGTTCTTGAACTCCTTGAGGTGATTTGGGAAGAGATTTTCGAGGCAAAGTGTTGGTTAAGTGATTTTTGACCTAAAACCTTCCTTTTTCATTAAGTTTTTGACGATTTTAACTCTTAAATTTTAGTTTCAAACCCCAAAAATCTTTGTTTCTTCCCTAATTCGAATTTAACGAAAATTGTGATTTCCAACTTATTTTGAGCTCTATTTTTATGGGTTTTTCAACCATGAGTTCCTTATTACCAATAGAATGGGATTGTTCAATAAATTTCCAGATTTGACCTTTTTCAAAAATAGTTAATTTTTGGACCATTTTACCCCCGGTTCCGAAACCTATCAATATGGGTGTCATTGGACTCCTTGTGACGTGTATGTTTCATTGTTGATAGTAGGTTGTCATTCCGAGCGCTGAATTCGAGAGTTGCTTGTCCGGTGGAGGTATTCGAGTGCGGTTTCGGCAATTGAGGTAGGTTTGGCTATCTTTCTTTGAGATTGAGATGGGGTAATTAGTCATTCATATGTTATAGACTTTGGGATGGGGTTGTAGTATGAGTTGAGAATGTTATATATATTGTGATGTCCGTGTGGAGGCTTATTTATTAATGTGTTGCAGTGACGGGGTTTATTTGTATTACATAGCCCGTGTGGGGGCCTTATTTGTTATCTTATTTGCTTTGAGAGCATGTGAATTATGATTTGCCTAAGAGAGAGGCTTGAGTATATTATTTGACTTGTGATGCCGCCTGAGAGATTGAGTTGGGGGTTTTGAGCATACTTGAGTATTGAAATATTGTTGAGAAAGGGGTGAATATTTAAATGAAAGTGTGTTCTTCCCGTTACTATTTATTGAGGGTGAATATCATGTGTAGGTTAAGTTTTGAGAACTTTGAACCTTATACCACATGTGAGTTGATTATTACTTCCATGCATATATGTTTTGATGCATTCATCCTCATTCATCATATCATGAAACATGGGAAGTTGAGAAATATGGAAATTCTTTTTGAGAAAGAAAATGAAACACCTTTAAACCTTTGTATCTTGAGTCCCTGACCGAGGCAGTTTTCCGGCAGGGTAGTGGATGCATTGTGATCCCAACCTTTGTATCTTGAGTCCCTGACCGAGGCAGTTTTCCGGCAGGGTAGTGGATGCATTGTGATCCGAACCTTTGTATCTTGAGTCCCTGACCGAGGCAGTTTTCCGGCAGGGTAGTGGATGCATTGTGATCCCAACCTTTGTATCTTGAGTCCCTGACCGAGGCAGTTTTCCGGCAGGGTAGTGGATGCATTGTGATCCTAACCTTTGTATCTTGAGTCCCTGATCGAGGCAGTTTTCTGGCAGGGTAGTGGATGCATTGTGATCCCTTGACCACGAGGAGGTGGCAAGGATAATGAGATATTGTGATTGAGGTATATGGTCTGCGAGACCCCCATGGGTCCTGCTTGGTAGCACAGCTCGGCAGGTGTATACGACAGGCTGTGCGACAGTCTTGATTCCACCGTACCACCACATCATTGCATTGCATTGCATTGATATTTGTGCTGCTTGAATTATTCGATTAATTGTGATTATGAATTGTTATTATGGGTTTACTTTAGTCGTGCCACTATATATATAAACTGGCGGCACCAATGCCGAAGTGGGACTTTTCTGTATGCAGGTGGAAGCGTTCCTTAGTTTATTTCATAGGTTTGATTAATTCCTTATACTCAGTCAGCTAAAACCTACTGAGTACATGTAAATTGTACTCACCCCTACTTCTGTGTCCCTTTTTGATGCAGATACTAGTCGGGGTACCCCACGTGGCAGTTAATATTCTAGCGGATTGTGTATTCTCAAATTAGTAGTGAGGTCCCAGAATTCGGATCGTCACTAGTCTATCTTTATTTTTCAGTCTTTTGTATCATTCAAAGACTTATGTTGTATCTTCAGATTCGAACCTTGTATTAGATGCTCTTTATACTTATGACACCAGGTTTTGGGATAATTTCTTCATTGTTTTTTTTCTTTTCTTTTTATTTAAATCGTGGCATCACTTTCCCCTTTTGGAGTCTTGTATGAGTTTTATTTTTAGGGTTACACATCAGATTGGGTTTTGAGATGTGTGCCATCATGACCTCAGTTTTTGGGTCGTGACAAGAGCCATCCTGAACAGCAACTCTGCCTTCATTGTTCTCTTACAGACGAACTCCCAATCGGGCTAATCTATGTACCTCCTTTGCCAATTCCCTCCTTCCCTCCTCTACATGGGTAGTGCTACCCATAGACAACCTGCTAAGAGCATCAGCAACAACATTAGCTTTACTTGGATGGTAGAGGATGCTATATCATAATCTTTGAGTAGTTCGAGCCATCTCCTTTGCCTCAGGTTGAGTTCCTTCTGGATAAAGACGTATTGTAAGCTCTTGTGATCGGTGAACACGTCAACATGCACTCCATACAAGTAGTGGCGCCAAATTTTAAGCGCAAACACCACAGCTGCCAGCTCAAGGTCATGAGTTGGGTAGTTCCTCTCATGAACCTTAAGCTGTCTTGAAGCATAGGCTACACCTTCCCCCTCTGCATCAACACACAGCCCAACCCAATTCTAGATGCATCACAATAGATCATAAAGCCCTCTGTTCCATCGGGAAAAGTCAGGACAGGAGCAGTGGTTAGCTTGGTCTTCAATTTCTAGAAACTCTCCTCACAAGCATCAGACTATTGAAACTTAGCCTTCTTTTGGGTCAGCTTAGTCAATGGTGATGATATGGATGAGAATCCCTCTACAAACCTTCGATAATAGCCGGCCAAACCCAAGAAGCTTCTTATCTCTATCAGGGATGTGGGTCTGGGCCAATTCTTCACTGTCTCAATTTTTTGAGCATCAACCTAAATACCATCTCCAGATATAATGTGGCCTAGGAAAGCCACTGATGTAAGCCAAAATTCACACTTGGAGTACTTTGCATATAATACCTGGTCCTTCAGAGTTTGCAAGACGACTCTAAGATGATGGGCGTGCTCCTCCTCATTCTTGGAGTAAACCAAGATATCATCTATGAATACAATCAAAAACATATCAAGGTACGGTTTAAATACTCGGTTCATGAGATCCATAAAAGCTGCGGGGGCATTAGTCAACTCGAAGGACATCACCAAGAACTCAAAGTGGCCATAGCGGGTCCAAAAAGCTGTCTTTGGGACATCACACTCCCTCACCTTCAACTGATGGTAGTGTCACGACCCAACCCCGTAGGCCGTGACTGGTGCCCCAAGTTGGGCACCCAAACGTACCCTTATCCCAAATTAACATTTTTAATCGAATAAACATAGGTAGTGATTAGAAAAGATTGCTAAATAGATCACAAAAATAGATGTAGGCACGAGGGCTGATAGACCATCACGAAACACACACAACCCAAAATATATATACAAAACCCACAACATAACTCTGTCTACAGACCTCTACAGATGATAGCATAGTCATATGACAGGACAGGGCCCTGTCGTACCCCTGACCAAAATATCCAAATATACAGAGATAAAGTCAGTACCAAAATACAAGCTCTGAACAAGGGAGCACTGTCAACGACGCAGCAAATATCCTAAATAGATGGATCAGCAAATCGAACTTCGATACCTGCGGGCATGTAACGCAGCCCCCGAAGAAAGGGGGTCAGTACGAAAAATATACCGAATATGTAAAGCATGAACTGTAATAAGTAAAACCATAATCTGAATAGTAGGTGCAGAAAACGAAATAAATGTTCAAAATTTCAAAATGCTTATCATAATCTCAAATCATATATGCAAATACATATGCCATATCCGGCCCCATTTCATGGGACTCGGTGAACAAAACGTGATCGCCCTCCTGTTATTGGCGCCACAACACATCATAACACCAGAGTAGGGAATATCTCCGTAATAGATCATATCATATCAGATGGCCATATCAAATCATATCATACCATATCATAAGCATATGTGTACATGGCACAACATAACTCCGTGGCATAACATACACCACAACCCATGTACATGTCATACCTGCCCCCTCACGTCGGGGCACGGCTAAAAATGCAGAGAAGTACGCTTGATAACATATCCTGGCCCAGGCTCAGTGAAAGAATGGTTACAGTATGCACGAGTAGAGTAGTGAGAAACTAAATGCAATTTAAAATATAAAAACATTTATAGAGACTCAATAGCTTAATCCTGATGACAAGTCATATAAAAGAAACTGAGCTATAATCATAGTGTACTTCTTTCCGATGTCACAATGGTCTAGGTCAAAACAGTCTTTCAAAAATCATTTTCCATATTTCGAAACATAATATGGGGATCAATTGAATAATTGAAATAACTATCATTTAAAAATCAAGATAATAGTTATTTCAAGTAACCTTCGATTGCCATTATGAATTTTACTAAAGCATGAATTATATCAAAAGATGAATTATACCAAAATACGATGGCTGGAATCAAACTCATGTATCAAAATATAATGATATAATTTCTAGGAATTTACGAACATTAGCCATCCTAGTGTCTCTAAGAATAGGAGCTTCTTTGGAATTTATACCTTCGTCCGTTTGTTTCATATAAATCATGCCAAAAGAAAGAAGGTTAGCTTTACATACCTTTAGTGTTTATCCACACACAACATGTATATGCTGCCTCATACCTATATTAATACGTTAAGCGTTATGGTTAAGATATGGAAAGGCATAAAACGTTTTTATCGTTAGTAGATTATTTCAAATAAAAACAAAAAAAACTGGACAGCACTTCCCCTTAACTTCATCACCCTTTTTTGAGTATATAAAAGTAAAACTGGATTTTAGAGTCTAAATGAAAGTTTTAGATCTATCAAATAGCTTTCCAAAACATCTTTAATCAACCAAAACGGAGCTTTACACAAGGAGTTATGCTAAATTTACTAACAGCAGTCCCATCCAAAAGCGGGTTTGCAAAACACAAAATTCTGGGCAGCAACTCCCTTATATTGCTCACTTTTTTTTCACTTCCAAATCAGTCATAAAATCCCCAAGCAATATCAATAATCACACCTTCAAATGCCATGTCAAGACAAGCCAAGAAGATATTCAAAAATACTCCAAATCTGTCCATTTTAATACCAACACTAATCATGGGATTTTCTTGCTTCCAAGTCCATTTAATACAAGTTAATATCTTTATTATAACCTTATTGGTAAGTTAAGTCAGCCCACATTCATAACACTCAACAACAATTCCAATCCACATACAACTACTACATCTTCCAATTATCCTTAATGATCCATAGTGTTAACGTTTTATTGAAACAATCCTAAAATAGCCCAACCAACATATAATGCAACATATAACCTTAATTATCATTAATATTCCAATCTCAACAAGAACAATAACAACCTATCAAAATAGCCCTTAACTAACAACATAAAGATGCTCAAAAACCTCATGAACACATACCACAAGCCAAGCAAACCACCTATAATTTTTACACCTTATTTCATACTACTTTTCATCAAATTTTCGTGACCTATAACAGCAGCCCCTCAACATAAACATCACTCATTTAAATTCAAGAAAGCCATGTTAATATCACCGCAAGTCCTACCATAGCCCACAAACGAATTTCAACCTCAACTTTAACCATTTAATCCCTTCATTCTCATCCCAAAATCCATAACAATAACAATCAAATACTAAGCAAAATTAATTCATTATTTTCCACACCAAAACAGCCCCAAACGTCTCCTACCATGCCTCAATATCAACACCCATAATTTCATACATTCATCAACTCACACAAGCTTCAATTACCTTCAAGATGAGGGAAAAACGAAAAAAGAAATGAAATGTTACCTTAGGTTTTTTTTTGACACAATTTGCTTGAAAATTTGAGGGCTTGGTCAAAAACATTTTTTTTTTGCTTCTCTAATGGATCCATCCTTGCTTCCATAACCTTGAATAATCACCACACTTAATCCCTCAATTTCTTCCTCACTCTCAAGCTTGTCCGCCTCTCTCTCTCGTTACTTCTCTCTATTCTTTCTTTCTCAAAAGCTTAGGAAATTTGTAGAAGATGAGGGCTTCTCTCTCTTTCTTGAACATTCTGGAGTTGGGACACGTTTTTGGCTGCTATTTTGGTCAAAATGAAGACCATGTGTGCTGCCCAAGGTGACTAGATGTCCCCTACTAAAGCATGGGCCAATTAGAATTGGCCATGTGGCAGTGGGGACCACTTTTCATCCCACTATTTAATTTAATTCATCTCGATTAATCTCAAATTCTCACTTAATAATTCAACCATGGTTAATTAATCCCTAATATCGATTAATATTTCTATATCAGTAGAAATTTGAAAACCGGTCGAGCCATTTTTTAGAATTCGGAATTAAAATTCGCAGCCAACACCTTTGTTCAGTAAAACGGTCATATCTCTTTATACCGATATCGAATAAATTCCCACAACCTATGGTTGGAAAGATAATCTAATTATCTACAACTTTTATTTTATAAGGTTTCCCAAATTCCTGAGCCATGATGGCGTTATGGTCTCTCCAAGTCAGATTGCCAAAAAACATAACTTAAAAACATCTTTTTGGAGGGCTCACACTTGGATCTGGCTCAAGGGTCCTCATTGAGTTGTGTTTAACTTCACATACATTATTCATATAAATTATCATATGTCCTTTTTATAAAAATCCATTAAGTGGGCTCCACCTCAGCTCACGGTTAAGCCATCTATAGCCATAGTAAGACAAAAAAATTCTGGGGTGTAACAGGTAGCCCGATCTTAGGTCTATCTTTAAGAAACAGGTGGCACCCTGAAGTTGATCAAATAAATCGTCTATTCTGGGGAGAGGGTATTTGTTTTTTATGGTGACCTTGTTCAGCTGCCTGTAGTCAATACATATTTTAAGGGACCCATCTTTCTTTCGCACAAATAGGATCGGAGCACCCCATGGTGAGACACTCGGCCTAATGAATCCCTTATCTAACAAGTCCTTCAACTGCTCCTTCAACTCCTTCAACTCAGCCGGAGTCATTCTATAGGGAGGGATTGAGACAGGCTGGGTATCAGAAAGAACATCAATCCCAAAGTCGATCTCCCTATCAGGAGGGACTCTAGGCAGATTTTCAGGAAAGACATCCGGAAACTCATTGACAATCGGAACCGACTCAAGGGATGGAGACTCAATATTGTCATCTTTCACTCGGACAAGGTGATAAATGCACCCTTTTGAGATTAGCTTCCTAGACCTAAGTTATGAAATAAACTTACCCTTAGGCACAACAAGACTACCCTTCCACTCTATGACAGCCTCATTCGAGAATTTGAACGTGACAATCTGAGTCCTACAATCAATAGAGGCATAACAGATATAAAGCCAGTCCATGCCAAGGATCACATCGAAATCAACCATGTCCAACTCAACCAAGTCAGCCAAGATATCTCTGTGATGAATTGACACAGTGCAATCTCTATAGACTCTCTCAGCTAAGACAGAATCACCGATAGGAGTAGCTACACTGAAAGGCTCAAGAAGACGTTCAGGAATTTTATTGAATTGACTAGCCACATAAGGAGTCACAAATTATAGTGTGGCACCCGGATCCATCAGAACATAACAGTCAAGAGAAAGGACTCGAATCATACCCGTCACGACGTTTGGAGAGTCCTCTTGATCTTGGCGACTACCCATGGCGTATAGACGGTTTGTACCTCCACTCGTACTTGAAGTGGTGCCCCTCTGATTACCTCTAGCTGGTGGTGCGGTGGTAGAATAGTGGGCTCTGTTCTCCCATGCTGGACATTCCTTCTAGAAATGGTCTATTTGGCCTCATTTATAACAACCAACCCTTCCCGCTCTGCACTCTCCCAAGTGGAGCTTACCACACTTGACGCATGGTGGCTTCCTTTGCGAATCTTGACCCACGCTAGCTTGGGATTAAGAACCCTGGGGTCTGAAATTCTGGCAACTCTGTCCTTGCCGATCATACCTGTTCTGCGGCATAGATGCACTGGCGGTGGATGAGGCATAGTTGGAAGGCCTCTTATGGAAGAAGGACATGTTGCCCTTGTTTTGCCTCTGTTCATTCTCATGGCCCGCTGATCTTGACTTCTTGCTCAGATGCTCATCTCTGTCTTTTCTCTTCTCATCCTCCATCTGTTGGGCGTACACTATTAACCTTGAAATATCCATATCGGAGATTAACAATGCCGCTTTGCACTCCTTCTTCACATGTCTTTCCAAACCAGAGACAAACTTCCTCATTTTCGACCTCACATCCGGGATCATCTCTAGAGCATACCTGGACAGCTGGATGAACTTCAGGCCATACTCTTTAACAGTCATGCCTTCTTGTTTTAGATTCACAAACTCCTCCACTTTCTCTTCCCTCAATTCTCGAGGAAAAAAGTGGTCAAGAAAGGCTCCCTCAAATTCATCCCACATAGCAGGTTCAGCATCCTCACCTCTACCTTGTTCCCATTGGTTATACCAAATGTTTGCCACATCCTTGAGTTGATAAGACACCAACTCAACCCCCTCAATTTCCGTAGCATGCATAGCTTTCAGAATTTTTCACATCTCATCAATAAAATTTTGGGGATCTTCATCAACCTTAGAACCCGTGAATGCCGGCGGATTTATTCTCAGAAAGTCTCTAATTCTAGTGGCAGCAGACGGTTCTTGGGAACTAGAGCTAAGAGTCGGCAAACTTTGGTTACCGTTCCGGGCAGCCACTAATTGAGTGAGCATAGCAATTGCCCCTTGAAATTCTGCCTCTGAAGTGGGTGCACGCGGAGTAGCAGGCACTTGGGGTGCCTCCGCATATCTTGCGGGTCGGCCTCTAGCCCTCGATGGGCGTACCTCTAACTGGGGCATCTTTGTGTTATCAACATTCCTGTGGCTAGCCGTACGTTTAGGAGGCATTATCTGTAACCTATAAACGCACGAATTAGAAAGGAGTTTTATAGAGTTTAACTCTATCGCACGATTTCAGAGTATGAAAGAAGTGAAATAATTCCTAATGTCTTATAGCCTCCTACTTATAAGTGTGGTGCACAACATACCCATAAGCAAGACTCTACTAGACACGGCTTCATAGACTCCCTAAGACACTTGAACTCTGTGCTCTGATACCATGTTTGTCATGCCTCGGGAGGGTACCCTAGGCGTGGCCGGCACTCGAAAGCCATTTCTGGCTTCCAAGCGAACCACTAGTCTAGTCACACGCTTATACAAAAACATTCTCTCAACGGAAGACTCAATCAATGAAGTACTAGTCATAATTCAGGGCCAAAGGCCAAATAACTATCAAATCAATAAAATAGTTATAGAGGAACTACTCAAAAGAACAATTCAACATTTCTACACTCTGGTCTATGAAGCCTCTATCAACAATCTAGGAGGTGCCAATGACAAGCCCATGGCTACCCACGATCAAAATACAGGAACAACATAAAACTATACAGGAAACTCAACATCCTCCGAAAACTAGGAGGACTCACCAACTAGCTGGAAGTGTGTGGATCTTCAACGGTGCGCCGGTTGATGATCTCTAGCACCTGTCTCTGTATCATGAAATGATGCAGGCCAAATGGCATCAGTACATGGAATGTACGAGTATGTAAAATGGCCGAATGAAACGAACATCAAGGAAGAATCAAATCAACTCGGAATCTCAACTCAAGAGAAATAGCAACTCAATCAAGTGTCCTAACTCTAAGCAAGAATATAGTTTAGACAGGACCAAATCATATACAAATCAACTCAATACGACTCAGAGTACTATCAAGACCTATTTGGGAGTTTCTCTTATCCGACAACCATCACTTATGAGCCAGTGAAAGTACAACAAACCGACGTTGTTGCCGCGTCCGTTCATACTTTGCCAGGGTATGAACGAATCAACCAATCATGGATCCAATCCAACCAAGTCCTTTAATGTCAGGACAATAAATTTGGGGAAGTATCTGACTTTAGCGGTTCAATCTCCTCCTACGTTTGGTGACGTAGTTATTGGATTCGAGTATGGACTATACTCTTACCCAATTCGGTGCTCGATACTCCTACCAAGACTCAACGCTCATAAAACTCCATCCAATCAACTCAATCAAATCATATCGACAAGTCTCATTACAACCTTGTCAACTCATCAACTCTATCACAATCAAATCTCTCTCAATCATACTATCCGATCAATCTCAATCATATCTTTCAAAAGTAATTTAAATGCACAATTATAGCAACATATAGAGATAACCAATCATTTCCTCCATCCATTTGATTAATCTTTGAGACTCATCACAACTTCAAGGCTTTAAATCGACACTTCAAAATAAGCAACATTTTTAAGAAAAATAACATCCTTTATCATAATCTACATAGTTAAGAAGATCAATAAAGCATATTTAACAACTCATCTTCATCAACTCATACTCACATAAAGGCTCTTTTTAGAAATTTCTTGACTCAACCTCATCAACATAGCAAGAATCAATTTAATAGATGACAAGACTCATTTGAACATAACCCTAGCAAGAAACTCCATTCCTATGGACGTTTATTCTCAAAGAAGGCATAGGGCATATGGGTGAACTCAACCCATGTTTTAGATAGCCTTACATACCTTAGTGAAGACTTGAAGAAAACCTTATTGTTGGGTCTTCAATGGAAAGCTCGAATCTTGAAGCTCTTGGAGGCAAATCTTGTTGAAGGAGGATTTAGAGAAGAAGAGAGGAGAGGGAAATTTTCTAGGGCTTTTCTAGAGAGAGAGGGAGGCTGAAAATTATGTTCCCAAATTCTCAAGGATGATACATATATAATTTGGGATAATTTCCCAAATTGCCCCTCCTCAAAAGTTCTAAAAAATAGGCTAAATCGCTCCTGGCGCGATAGTGGCGCGTCACGCCCTTGCAGCACCAGGTCGATTACGCCTAAAAACCTGCACATCGATTAGTGGCGCGCCGCGCCAAAGACCAAACTACTGAGGCACATTCTTGGCGCGATAGTGGCGCATCGCGCCCTTACAGCGCCAAGGCCATATTTTCTGGGTTCTGGAAATTGGCTTGAAAACCCTGCACACCTCTTAGTGGCGTGCCGCGCCAGGGGCCAAACTACTGAGGCTTATTCCTGGCGCGATAGTGGCGCATCGCACCACTGCGGCGCCAAACCCAGATTCCCAGTAGTTGCACCCCAGACCTGAAATTTCTGCCGTGCTAGTTCGTCTTAGGATCGTCATATCTTTTGACTCCGAATCCAAAAATTACATTCTTGGTGGCGTTGGAAAGAAGACTCGACGACCTTTAATTTAATAGGTCGTGGGCCACCCAGATTATCGTCTTTCAAAAGATAGGGTCGTTAGAAGCCGACCCCTTAAACGAACTCATCCAAAAACTTTAGCCACGATGAACCTTTTGGACTTAGCTTGGTCCTAGGGGTCCTTTGTGACCCCACATCACCTCCAATACTCTTCAATTACTCAGGGACTCATCTTAACTCAAGCATATACTTCACAATAATTGAGTTAGACCCCACACGTATACAAGAAAGGTCCGAATCTTAGGGAAAAATTTTGAGGGGTGTTACAACTTCTTAAAAGCATCTATTTCAAATATATATATACATATATATTATGAGCAACGCAAAAAGGTTATGGATTGATCAATGAGTAAATAAGGTTCGGTGTTTGATGTACATACATAGGATTAAGTTGTGAGTTAGGATCGGAGTCAGATCTTGGGTTGAGGTAGGAGTTAGGTAGTTGGACCCCAGGTCAAGGTCAGGGGTTAGGAGTTGGGAGTCGGGTCCTGGGTTGGGGTTAAGGTTTAGGAGTTGGGTTCTAGGTTGGGGTTAGGAGTCGGGTTAGACTCAAGGCTGAGATCGAGAGTCGAGTCTTGGGTCGAGATTGAGAGTCGAGTCCCTAGACCTTACTCTCGACCCCGACACGGAACCTGACTCCCTATCTCAACTCAAGACCCAAGATCTGACCTCAAACCAAAACCCGACTCTCGATCCTGAAACCAATCTAGGACCCGACTCTTGAACTCATCCCGAGAGTCGGGTCCCTAGTCAAGATCCAATCTTAAGTTGAGATCAAGGGGCATTTTTCGGGTTGAGATAGAATCCCAGGTCTCACGTCAAGGTCGTGTGGTAAGGTTGAAAGAGAGTTTTGAAAAACGTTTTCCTTATTTCATGTAAGGAAGTCATTTTTCTTAAATTTGAGAAAAATAAGTGCATTTGAAAAATATTTTCCAAAATGCTATATACTATATAGTATATAGTTTGCACATATATGCTTAACTTAAATTATATAGTATATCAATACACATACATGCATAATATAGTATATAGTAACTTATGTCCAATATTCATATTTGTTATGTGTGAAAGACTAAATTTAAAAAGGAAAGTTGTGGAGGATGAATGCAAGGATATATAGTTGTAACTTTTTGAACCATCATTTAAAAAGGTTTATCTATGTAATTTCCCTTTTAAATTAAGGGAAAAGCTCAAATATGCCATTGAACTTTGAGAAAAGGCCCATTTATGTCATCAGTTAAAAATTTAGCTCATTTATGTCATTGTCGTTTGAGAAAAGGCTCATCTATGCCATTATTTTTTAACTCTGATTTTGCAAAACCACCTAAACAATATTTAATACTTTTCTATTGGAGTTTTGAATCAAATATATTTTTTTGCTTCTTCTTCTCAAAGAACACCAAGAACACATGAAGAACACCAAAAATTCAAATTTTCAACTTCTTCAATTTTTCACGAAATCACCTCAAATTTCAATAGTAACATCCCTTCGAGCTAGATATCAAAACTCAATATCTTTTAAGTTTGAATTCAACCTAATCCAAAAGACACTTAAAATTTCTCCAAAGTTTCAAAACTTTAACCTCTTTTAATGGTGGAATTTTCGCCACAATTCCAAATTACTTAAAATTTTGAACGTAGACTCAAAAAATACTATTTTAAAGCTCACTATGTCTATGTTCAAAATTTCATTACTAAAAAAAATTTAATTGTACAATGAGAGAAACCTCGGTATCTCTCATTGGTGCAGCATTGCACGGTGCACAGAAACAGCAGACACCTTTGCACTAACCTATCAGACGTTACAGTTGGCTTGCATTTCGACAGTTGTCAGTTGAAGTTCATACGACCTGATCCCTCTATTAGTTCCCATGGTTTGTTGATCATCAAAACACAAAACAATAATTTTTCCCTTTTTGATGATGACAAACTATGTGATGTATTTACCAGGTGAATCATCTTCCCCCTCAATCACAGCAAACTTGTTCCTCCTGTGACTCAGCTTCTTCCCCCTCAACCTGATACCTGATAGAAATTATTGAAAAGTCTTGTGTTGATTAGTGAATGCATACATTCCAATAGTTTAAATAATTCTACGAAAACGCCCTTGATAGATTCAAATATATTGAAACGGTTAAATATATTCAAATGTTAAAATGACTTCATCTCATTGAGGGTGTAATCTTCAAAATCCAGAACGTTGGTGAAAGTTCCAAATATTTCTCAAATAATAAGAGATAAGCTTTGAATCATCACTCTTTAATAGAGCAAACTCACTGAATTGTAATTGTGAAAAGATTGAAAGATATAATCAAAAAAGGTGATAGTCATGTAGTTTGTTCTCAATATAGTTCGATCTTTCCTAATAAAATTATAATTGTGAAAAGATTAAAAGATATAATCAAAAAAAGGTGATAGTCATGTAGTTTGTTCTCAATATAGTTCGATCTTTCCTAATAAAATTGTAATTGTGAAAAAATTAAAAGATATAATCAAAAAAAAGTGATAGTCATGTAGTTTGTTCTCAATATAGTTCGATCTTTCCCAATCAAATATGACAGTTGAATTCGGATCGCTTTTATGTGAGAAAAAGAACATTCAATAAGAAAAATATAAGAAGAACCCATATTTAGAAAGTGCAATAGGTTAATGATTGAGAAAAGCAAAGTTTTATTATATTTACAACAGTAGATAATGTAGATGGTGCTATTACATTAGACAAAAAATCACATTCTTAGAGGTTTCTACTAATTAATTAACCTCATAATGTGAGTAGTACTCCACCTACTACCCTACTTATTGTACTTAAAAGCAGTAATATTGTCGATTACCATAATAAAACTTAATTAGTGCCTAATTAAAAAGGCTTGATTATTGCTTCATTAGTTGTTGCCTTCTTTGTTGAAGGAGTTTCGCCTTGCTGTTTTCAGAATTGTCTTGTCTGCCACAATAAAGTATGTCATCCCAGCAACTGTCATATAATAATACAAACTTTTATTAGAAAAGAAAAAAATAAACACATGCATTTTATAAAGTTTTAACTTTTATGTACTGAAGTATCATTTGATTGGAGTGAAATGAATTATCTTGGTATAGAATCTGAAATTAAATTTATTTCATATTTGATCAGAGCTAGATATATTAGATAAAATCGAAATTAAAATCAGGACTATAATCTGAATAACTTATCATGTATAGTCGTAGGTGTGATAAGTTATCAAGGTTCTAAATTATATACAACATCGATATAAATAAACAAAATGTTAAATTATTAAGTCGCTTAAATAATATTTATAGTAAGTCTCATGAGAATAAAATAGTTTAACAAGTAAAGGTGATCTAATGATACAACAATTTTTATATTTAGGGCATATATAACTTAAAAACTCTTTTTTAAATCCTACTTTATATATGAAGAGGTTACCTGTGGAGACGATGAGGGCTTTACCAGTTGGATTGAGATTTGCTCTTGCCCATGGTAACATCTTTCCACAAGCATACTGTACATTAATTAATTTCATCAAATATTATTTCAAATATATTAAAAATTATTGTTTAATATGTATTATTAAAATACTTAGAATAATAACTTTGGTTCTCGTGAGAAACAACCAAGTTTAAACTATATTGAGAAAGTTAAAACCAGTAACAAAATATAATCTGCAATAAAATAGAGATAATATTGAAAAAAAGAAAATCGAGTCTATTTGAATGCACAGTATGTCCGTAAGAAAATTATTTTCCTCAAATATCCTAGATTAATGGAATATATTCTCTCATGATAGAACGATCTTACTCATCGAATTGATATCTAAAATCATGATGTCAGCGAACCACTCGAAAGCATCATAGTACACTAGACTTTGTTTGTGTAGCATGATAAGAAGTTCAGAAAATTCATTATCGAAGAAAAATGAGAAAAAGTCTCTTTATTAATAGACAAGAAAAGTTAGTATGAATATGTGCTCATTGTGCCTTAACGAAAAAATTACAATCCTTTTGAAAAATCACAATCTTTCGAAAAATCGCAACCCCTCACAAAAATCACAATTTTTCAAAAAAATCACAACTCTTCGTAAAATATAACTTTCATCATACTAAACACAAGTGAAGTTAATATTCCAATAGATATAATGTAACTTACAGTAGGAATAGCAGTAGCAACTGTTGCAACAACTGCTGCTTTTGCACCTGCTTTAGCTCCTTCTACATTTATTTACAATCACAGAAAAGAAAAAAAAAATCATCAAGTTAATAGAAAAAATCCATAAAAAAAAATTAATTTGGAAGGTACAAGCAATGAAAGGCAAGGTACCATGAGAACAACGTTTAGCAAGTGCTAATTTTTGGTCTATTGAATCTAAACTCACATTCTTAGCCATTTTAGAAAATATTATAAAAAAAAAAAGTAAGCTTTTGGAAGAAATTGATTTGAGTTTATGAGTGAAGTAAGAAATAAAACTGAATACTATTTATAGGCATTTTAGTTTGATGGTTTTGGATAATTTCCAACGTCCCAAGTCACTTGTTTTTGTTTCTCATTTTTATTTATTTATTTAATTACTTCTCAGTGAATAATATTATTTAAAGTTTTTTGTTTGTACAATTATTATTAATATTGTGAGTAGTTTATGTGTTAGCAGGTTATAAGGTTCATTATGGTATTAGATACGTTTGTCGGTTCATGAATCTGTGGTTTTAAAAAGTACTAATCGATCTTTGCCGAATTTTGAATTTTAATTTTATGAATTTTAAATATTTTAATAATAATTTTCAAATTTTAATAACTAAATGTTAAATTTAATATTTTTTATATATTTAATAAACTTCTAATGTAAATATAATTATTTGAATATGATCGAATACGTATTCAGACTTTTAACTCGGCTTCTATTAATGGATTGTTTGATAGTCGATTAGAAAATAAATTATTCATATATTAAATTTTATATGATTAACATTATCGTTGGTAGCATTTTTTAGTATATATGAAATTAATATAATGTTTACTTTACAAATTAAAAACTATATATATATATAACTTATGAAAAAAAGTTATATATATATTTTATGTTTAACATAAAATAAAATAATTAATAATTAAATTATATAATCAATTTCTATATAAATTGTTTTCAGTTTTTTTGAGTGTTTGACTCATCAATCGGTTAATTTAAAATCATTTTATACTTAAAATAAATTCAAAAAAATAATTAAATTTATTTGATTTAATTTATCTAAAGTAATTTATAAGTTAAAAATAACTTATAAATTATTTAAAATAAATTAAATAAAACAGAAACTAAATCATGTCTCCTTTCAAATATTAAATTATTCATCAGTCTTGATTCCAAAAGTACAAAATCACAGTAACAGGGAAAAGAGGCCAGTGGTTTTTGGTAACTTTAGGCCAAAACTATGGGGAAAAGTCCATTTTTCTAAGTGTGTGCCCAATGGATAAATTTGATATAAGTGCATGCTGTTTAGTCCATTAGTGTTTAACACCTGGCCTAAAACTTGGGATTGTCACTCATTTGTTGGATTTAGATGAATTTATAATGTACTCCGTCTGTTTTATATTGGTTGATCATCTTACTAAATATATACGTTTTAAATTACTTATTTATTTATTAAATTAAAATTTTCTTATGTTATCTTTATAATTAATACTCTTTGAAAGCTTAAATAAATTTAGAAGTTCTAATAAAAAAAATTTAAAGAGTTCATTAATTACTTTGTATTATTCCAATGTATGTAAAAGGTATGTGAAGTGTATTTTGTATAGTACAACTTGCATGTATGAAGGAATCAACACCTCAAATATGTGTTGTATATATGTCATACGACGTATATAGATGCTAAGTATTTATTGTCGTCTCTAATAAGAAAATATTCGCTAATAGAATTATATACACAAATACATGTATCTGATATGTCAAATATATATGCTATAGAAATACATAATGTCATCATTTTTTTGTAATGTTTTGGTTTGATCACTCAACTATGCTATACCCAATATATACCTACCCAATATATGTGGCTAACGAGATCTATGGGCTAATAAACAACTGCCTAGTTGGGTAATTGGTCATTGTGTCAACTTGTACTTTCACTTCTGTCAAAAAAAAAAATAGTGGTAGGTAAACCTAATTTCTAGGAATTACTACTTCAAAGGAACTTTAGTTCATTAGTCACCAGAAGCATGTGACACGAACATTTTAGTCAATCCGACTGTTTCAAAATAGTGTCATAGTTAGAGGTATAGTTATATATATCATTTTGAACAAAAATAAAACGACGATAGAACTCCAGCAAAGTTTAAATGTTTTCTTTCGAAAAATAGAACAAGTTTACCGAACAAGTTCAGGGAAGAAACTATGTATGATCTCCTCTATATTATATAAAGACATGTCATTTTGAACTTCTAATAATTTTTAAAATATCTTTCATTATAGTATTTTCTTTTTTTACTGAATTGTGTATATTTTATTTGAATCAAGGATCTATCCACTACTAAAAAAAATGTGATAAAATGATGCAAAAAAGTGATGGACTGCGTCTCTTTTTTAGTCAAACTCGACAAAAAAGCGATGCAGTCACTTTCGTCGCTTTTTTTCTTGACTCTTTTAAAAAGCGATGGACAGGGTCGCAAAAAGCGACGGACTGCGTCGCCCCTAAATTTTTTTAATTAAAAAAATATATAAAAAAACGACGGACTCGGTCTTTTTATTTTTTTAAAAGTAATTATTTAATATAAAGCGACGGATTATTGATCTCCATCCGTCGCTATTTGATCTTAGTGTTCTAAAAAATTTTAGAAAGACGACGTACTGAGAGTCTCTGTCCGTCGCTTTTTTGGAAAAAAAAAATTTAATTCCAGAAAAGTGACGGACTAAAGGACCTAGTCCGTCGCTTATCTGAAACATTTTTGACAGTAGAAATATGCAGTTTCTGCTACCCACCTGCAATCAAAATTCAATTCACTTCATAGCAATTCAATTCACTTCATACACAAATAACAATAAACAAAATACGCAAAATACATAATAACAAACATAATTAAACACTTAAAATGAATAAAGTCATTATTTAGAACAATTTAAAGTGTTTCAAAGTTAACAAAAATTTCAAAATATTCATAAACTAACATAAGGAACCTAAGTACTATTTGTTATGTATTCATCACTATCGTCGGATTCATCGAGAGTGGACCCGTCAACGACCTCGGTTTGACGCGAAGATCCAATACCTTCCAAACCTGATTGGAGTCGTCGTACATTATTCCTAGAGCCCATTCCATGTATTCGGCCCTTGTGGCTGCCTCCAACCACTTTTTCTGTCCAAATTTGAGTGGACTGTTCAGGCGTTAGCTGGATTGAATCTCTCATATCACGTATGTGCCGCTCATAATCTTGGTGCATATTAAAAAAATAAAAGTTATAATCAATATATCTATGTGTGTGTGTATTAACAATAAAAGTTAGAATCAAAATATATTATATATTATGTTAAATAACTTACATAGGCTCGTTCGGCCCTTTCCTCCACCCACTTATCCGGATCCGATGCATTAGTTTTTTTCTTTACATGAGTCTTTTTAAAGACTTCATGACGATAGGGAGTGCATCACAATTGTTTTTCCTATAAATAAAAATACAATTAATAAAATAATATTTTATCAAATAATTTATTTAAGAAAATGAATTTAAACTTAAAATTTAGAAACTTTACCATTCCCTTTGAATCGTACCAACACTCTTTGCACCTCTGGTGTGCAAGGAGCCACCCTTTAGGCTGGCCCTTGCTTTTTTTTTTATTCGGACAAAGCCTTGAATTCTTCGGTATCCCAATAGCTGCATAATCTTCAAATATATGAGGCAGCATCCAACTCGAAGGTGCCCGATCATTCCTAACTTTTTTTAGCCATCTAGACAGTCTGGCGCTCGCTTTTCTTTCAAAAGTGATCGCAATGACCAGATTGTACCTTGGCTCCTAGGTACATAAATTCTAAAAAAATGAATAACGTTAAATAATTAGTTAAGTAAAGTATAGTAAAAATATTAAACGTAACTTAAAAAAATAGATTTAAACATATGTATACCTTGAATTCATTAAACATTATCTAGCGGATACTGTTTGGAATCTCCCGCCAATAATAATAGGGCTCAGTATATAACCTCCTAACACTCTCTTGAAGAGCCCAAATAGCCTCTTTCGAAGGTTGCCACCTGCAAGACACATAATAAACATGTAATTAGTTCATGAATAATTTATTAACGTAGAAAAAATAAATAAATAAATAAAACACTAAACTTACGAGGATCCATCAGGCTCAATCATGACTCTCCTAAGTCTGTTCCTCTGCCCAGGAGCTAACCCAGGCACATCATATGCTGCCACTGGTCTATTAGTAAAAAAAGGTGAAGGTGATGTTGTAGGAGTGTCAGTCTCAACACTAGAATCTCTAAGTCTCAGAGTAGCTATGTGAGGTGACTGAGATGTGGGTAGATGGTAGGTCTGATCATATGAAGCATATCGGATCTGTGAAGAAGAAGAAGCATTGTGTGGTCTGTGGTACTGACTGTGGTAAACTAAGGATCTATAGTCCCAAAAGGCACAACATGAATATGTGTAGGACTAGCTCAGCGGCGCTGCATCTCCGGTGCTGAAGAAATATATCCAGGGATATCTTCAGGATCAACTGGTCCCCTAGACCTTTTTGTACTCCTACCAGAATGGCTAACCCCAAGATAATCTCGGGATCTATCACCATCACTAGATGACATCTGAATGTAAAGTAACAATACAATATATAAAAAACATAAATTAAATAAATTACTAGTTATAATCTACCACTCTATTCCTCCTCGCTTGTTTCATTTTCGTCATCTTTCGATTCCTTCTCCTCAGTTGTTTCATATTCATTGTCATTCCATTCCTTCTCCACAAATGATTCATATTCCTCGTTTACTTCTTCCTCAACATTTGGCATTATAAGTTCATCATCGGAAACCTCTTCTAGTATGTGTTGAGGATGTTCTAGTGTGGTTTCCAACTCAACATCAACTTATTGTTGAACAAGTGCAATATCATTATGGTACGCAACATCTAATACATTCTCAATTTCAATTCTTCCCACAGGATTTGTCTAATTAACAACCCACCAATCAGCCTTATCTCTACGCAATGGATATGAAGTGTAATAGACTTGCTTAGCATTTTGGGCAATGATAAAAGGATCATAACTTCGGTATTATCTGGTGTGCTTAACTTCAATTATATTATGTTGTTGGTCCACCCTTGTACACCGAAATAATACTATTTTTAGGTCAACCTGAATATCTTAATTCAATAATCTCTTGAATGACACCATAATATTCTACAGTTTGGCCATTACCATCGATATCACCTTGAACGCACACACCACTATTATTGATTTTCTTGTGCATAGAAACTTCTTCAGTTTAAAACTTAAAATAATTCACACAATATTTATTCATTGTGTGAATATGAGATTCAGGCTCGAGTGCGATCTCTCTCACAAATGGCGAATGTTCGACATTTGAGTATTCATCATAAACCTACAAATTGATTTCAAAATAATACAATTTACTATAAAATAAAAACACTATACCTATTGATTCAATATAAGCTTTCACATTTACATAATCCTTTAGCCATTTGGAAAACCTCGTATATATGGCTTCATTGCTCCATGTGCTTACGAACGAGCTGATATTGATATGTATAATTTTGATAGTTAGTAATCACTTATTACTATATAATTTGATGATATAATTTAATAGGAATAAAAGTCATCAGTTTCTCTCGCAATATGATCTTGAACAATTGATCCTTTAATCTTTCCTCTCTATTTAATTGTTTGTTTGCAACTTTTAATTTTTTTGAATGTATATATCAATATATGTTAAATAATAATTATAGCATATATAACTTAATTACTTATATAAGAAAAACATTACTTCTTAAATGGATACATCCATCTTGTTTGAACTGGACCTCCAAGGCGGGCTTCTTTTATAAGATGAATTGAAAGATACTCCATCACATCAAAAAAAAAACATGAAAAAATCTTCTCCAGCTTCGTAGTAATAACAGAAATATTTTTCTTCATCCTGTCTAAAGTACTTTCCAACAACTTTTCAGAATATAAATCTCTAAAGAAAAGACTTACATCTATGATTGGCTTCCATATCCTGTCAGGTAGATGGCTAAAAGCGTAGGAATCAAAGTTTTCATGAATACATGACAATCATGACTTTTCATACTTATCAACTTTTCTTTATTCAGATCTTCTCGCTTACTCAAATTCGAAGCATATCCCTCTGGCATTCTCAAATTTTTAACCCACTCACATATATAACGTTTTTCATCCGATGTGAATGAATAACTGGCTTTAGGCTTGACAATTTTACCATTTTATAGTTCTTGCAACCACAATTTTTTTCTCCTACAATATTCCTTTAAGTTCATTCTAGCTCTTGTGTTGTCTTTTGTCTTGCCCTTAACATCCATCACTGTGTTAAACAAATTGTCAAAATAATTTTTCTCAATGTGCATCGCATCAAGATTATGTCGTAGGAAATTATCCTTCCAATACGGCAACTCCTAGAATATGCTCTGTTTGTTTCAATTATGTTCAACACCATATCCAGGAAGTCTAGATGGTGAAGTTTCTGTAACTTTAGGCAATTGAAAAACTCTCTCCCAAATTTGATGTCCTATCAGTGATGGAGGTGGAGGGTAATTTTTAACTCTATTTTTTAATGCATGTTTCATCTTTCTAAACTCATGGTTCATTGGCAAGAACAGACGATGACAATCAAACCATGAATTTTTTCTGCCATGCTTTAAGGTGAATGTCTTACTATTTTTCATGCAATGAGGACAAGCAAGCTTTCCAGTAGTCATCCAACCAGACAACATCCCGTATGCAGGAAAATCATTAAGAGTCCACATTAAAGCAGCATGTATAACAAAATTCTGCTTAGTTTCATTATTTAGCGGCTCTCCAAAGTCCCAGAGGTGGAAGCGGTTCTGATAGGAGGCCTTGAGTTGATATTTAAAAGAAGGAGTTCGTCCGTTTATATATCATAAGTCACTACGCCTTCAAACCACAATTGTTTAAACTCATCTATCAATGGCTGTAGATAGGCATCAATCAAACTTTTAGGATTACGAGGACTTAAAATAACACAGCTTAGAAAGATGTACGGACTTGTCATGCACATTTCAGGAGGAAGGCTGTACGGGGTAAGAAATACAGGCCAGCAAGAATAAGGTGAGACAGCAATAGAGAATGGTGTGAAGCCATCTACACACAACCCCAATCTTACATTTCTTGGTTCACTAGAAAAATTAGGATACATGTTATTAAAATATTTCCATGCTTCTCCGTCAGATGGATGAGACAAGACACCCGGCGGCCTTCTATATTCACGATGCCATCTTATATGTGGGGCAGACCTCATCGATGCATACAACCTCTTTAATCTAGGAATAAGAGGTAAATAATGCATCGCCTTAATTGAGACCATCTTTCCAGTAGGATTTCTCTTATAACGAGCCTATCCACAAAACTTACAATTTTCTAATTCACTATCAATCTTGTAGAACAACATGCAACCATTAACACAACAGTGAATTCTATCATACGACAATCCTAACTTGGAAACCAATCTCTTTGCCTGATAGAAGTTCTTAGGTATGTTAAACTCAGAATTAACTAGATCGCCCAAAAGATCAACCATTGAGTCCATAGACGCATGATGAACACTCCAATCTGATTTAATATTCATTAACCTAACTACAACTGACAAAGCAAATTGCGGGCTCCCTTCACATAGTGGACGACTAGCCTCTTCTAATTGTTGATAGAAGCATCTTGCTTCTTATTAGGAGTTTTATAAAAATATTGTTCGAGTTCCATCCCACCTTGAACCCCGAAAGCATCATTGACCATTTCATGAACTCTATCATGTTAAAATGTATCATGTTGAATTCTATCATGTAAAACCCTATCATGTTCAACCCTAATTTGATCATGTGGTGCAAACATATTATATTCATCCACATGCAACAAATTATAAAATATATTATTCAATCCATCTATTTTTGCATGATCAATCCATACAAAATATCTAGGGTTAAATCCATACCATACAAATGAACCATAACTATATCTAGATTAAAAAATTTCAAGCATCTACATTCACGACAAGGACACCTAACCAATTCATTTCTCTTAAAAATATCAAGTGTCATTTTATGATCGATAAAACTTCTTACACTGTTAATAAATTCAGGTTTCAAACCACCACCAACTTCATAATGCATGTTATACATCCACAAACGATGATCCATCTACAAAATTATATATATTCAAGCTTAATTAGTTCATAAAGACTACAATTCATCGAGATTACAATTGTCATTAATTCAAGTTATAATTAATTAATTCATATAATAATTAAGTTCAAGTTATAATTAATTTAAGGTATAATTAATTAATTCATATAATAATTAAGTTCAAGTTCTACTTAATTCAAATTATGATTAATTCAAGTTATAATTAATTAATTCATATAATAATTAATTCAAGTTATAATTAAGTTCAAGTTCTAATTAATTCAAGTTATAATTAAGTTCAAGTCTTAATTAATTCAAGTTCTAATTAAGTTCAAGTTCTAATTAATTCAAGTTATAATTAAGTTCAAGTCTTAATTAATTCAAGTTCTAATTAATTCAAGTTCTAATTAAGTTCATATTCTAATTAATTCAAGTTATCATTAATTTCATGTTCTAATTAATTCAAATTATAATTAATTTTAATTTCTAATTAATTCAACTTATAATTAAGTTCATATTCTAATTAATTCAAGTTATAATTAATTCAAGTAAAAATTAAATTTCAAACCTCATGACATTCAAGTTGAAGTTCTAAATTAAAATATCCTAAAATTCAAGTATCTAAGTTATTCAAATTAGCTATAAAGTCTAAAGAGTTCAAAATTTATACAAACCTAAAAAATTTCTAAGTTTAACTTCAAAAGTCCTAAAGTTCAACTTCATGACTTTAAATATCTAACTCTACTTAGCTTAATTAATTCTAAAGTCAAAAGATTTCAAAAATTATACAAGCCTAAAGTTCAAAATTAGTATCTAAGTTATTCTAATTATAAGTTCTAAATTAAAGTCCTATAATTCAAGTATCCAATTTTCAATATTTTTCTAAGTTTCAAACTTCAAAATTTCATGTATTCAAGTATCTAAGTTATTCTAAAGTTCAACATTAGCTTAATTAGTTCAAAAGGAAGCTTAACTTCAACAAGATTTCTAAAGTTAAAAAAAAAATCAACTTCAAAGTTCTAATTAAGTTCAACTTCTAAATTTAAGTATCCTAAAATTCAAGTATCTAAATTATTCTAATTATAAGTTCTAAAGTCCTAAAACTCAAGCCTCTAATTAAGTTCCAATATTTTTCTCTAAGTTTCAAACTTCAAAACTTCCTAAGTTACAATCCAATATACAAATAATTTACAACAAACTACATGGAATAAACTAATTAAGTAAGTACTAAATCACAAATTAATATCCAATTTACAATCTAATACAAAATTCCCAAATTTAACTTAAAGCTTAAAATCAAAACTATAATTAGATTCACTAATTTTACAATCCAATATACAAATAAACTACAACAAACTAAATGGCATAAACTAATTAACTAACTAACATCACAAATTACTAAAATATTTACAATCTAATTCAACAACCCAAATCTAACTTAAGCCCTAAAATCAAAACTATAACTACATTCACTAATTTCACAATCCAACATACAATTGAACTACAACAAACTAAATGTAATCAACTAATTAACTAACTAACAAATGACAAATAAAAATAAATTGAATTTTTTTATAAGCCCTAACCTCTAAGATGAATAATACTCCTAAAGCAGCAGCGGCGGAGGCGGAGGCGCAGCGACGGAAGCGGGGGGCAGCGACGGGGGTTGGGGGATGGCGGTGGGAGACGGGGCGGCGACGGAAAGTTGTGGATTTGTAGGGAGAAGGGAGAGAGAAGAGAGAATTTAGAGATACGAGAAACAGAAAAATAAATTTTGTTTCAGATATATTTTAATAAAAGCGACGGACGGCGTCTCTAAGTCCGTCTCTTTTTTAAAAATATTTGACCGCCCTTTTGATCAAAAAGAGACAAACACAGCGACCTAGTCCGTCGCTATTTTAAATTTTTTGATCAAATCTTTTGACCAATAGCGACGGACTTAGAGACCCTGTCCGTCTCTATGTTAAAAAAATATTAATAAATAAAAAATAAATACTTGCGACGGACGGAGTCGTGATATTTAATTTATAAATAATTATTTTTTAATAAAATATATAAAATATTTATATAAAAATAATATTTATTTTTAGCTGAAAAAATCGCCAAAATAAGAGACGGACTAGGCGTCACTGTCCGTCGCTCCTAATAAAAAAAAAAAAAGACGAACAACGTCGTTTTATCCATCACATTTTATTTGCGACGTTGTCCGCCGCTATTTTTTCTGTCTCTTTTTGGACTCTTTTTAATAGTGATCAAAAATAAACTCTTTTATTTTTATAAGGCAAAAATAAAACTACCTATGCACTATTTTTTTCAAACTCCACTTATGCGAATTCATTGAATATGTCGTTGGTGGTGGTGGTAACTGGTGACGAAGTACCTGGACCACAAAATGGATAAGTCTGTGATTTCTGGCTCTTTTGTCTGGTCCAAAATCAACAAGACAGAATATGATTTTTGTTAAGTGGGCTAGTTATCTATTGGGTTTTGTGGATCAATAATGTCAAAGTGGCCCAAAACAAATTCTTTGATGAAATTGGCAAAAACCCTCCAAACCCCCACAATATCTTTTGGTTTGAAATAATTTGTTTAGCACATAATGTAGTTCATCATAACTACCTTTAGATTGTATGAATCCTTCATTTATCACATTGTGATGATTCTCCCCTACACTTGATTCAAGAACTCGAGAATGAACTAATGCCCTGTTCAGATTTTCGTAAATTGACTAGTTTTACATTGATTTTCACTGATAATATGAGCAATTTTACACAAGGCGGAGTTATAACTACTTCTATTTTATTTTTTTATTGTTACTATGAGTTTAATTTCCCTCTTTCCTATCACGGACATACATAAATGACTATAAGAGATTTTGTGCAGTCAAAAATTAATACAAATCAAAGGATTTTAACAAGAAAGTTGTTTTGACCCAATCTATTTTAGAGTCAAATAAAGATAAAAAGGATATGTCAGTGATCTAGCACGTCAAAAACTCTCCATGGATAGGAAATGCTTAAAAAAAATTATTCAGAATATTCACAATAATGTGTCGGTTAGAGTATACCAATGAATTAAAAACCTAGTTTGTATTAATTGATTCAATTTATAATATCAACAAATAAAGAAAGAGATCAAAAAGGAAAGAAGAAATGAAGGAATTAATAAGCTTAACCAAATATCAAGGGTCTTAGTGAGATAGAATTAATTAGAGGCCTTGGATTTGAGTTTTGGGGATGAATTTTTTTTTATAGACAACAGTTTTAACTTTAATAGAACTTACCTAATATAAATTCAAATTAACCAGGATACTGCAAATATTGAAATTAAAAGGTAGCTTTGTGCACAAAAGCATCTCGCTTGCATTCACACAAGTTCTAGGAAAGGGTTGCACCCTAAGGGGTATGATCTGTATAGTCTATCCCAATTAGTGGTTTGCTTTTATAACGCAAACCCGAAACATATAGATCACATAGAAATAAATTAAATACCAGACATTAAAAGGTGGTCCGGTGCACAAAGCACATGCATCTCGCGTTCACATAGGTTTTGAGGAAGGACCGCACCATAAAGAGTATGATAAAGATAATTTATTCTAATACAAGTATTAGTAGCGATTTGTACAATTCAAGCTCATGACCTATAAGTCACATTGAAACAAAATATCAAACACTAAATTATATATAAAAAAAATAATTAAAAACTTAGGGAGAATATTCAAAAAACTTGTCTTTGAGTCATTGGCACTTTATGCTTTGTTAGTTGTTGCTATCTAAGTTGAAAAGAACTTTTCCTACGCATGCAAAATGGAACTGACACTTTCAGATAGGAATTATTCAATTTTTTTCCTTTAGCTTTTTAAATAAATTCAAAAGTAGAATTACATATTTCTCGAAAATGAAAAATAATAATAATCAAGTGGCATCTACCTAATAAAAACATAACAGCAATGATTTTCCTCTTTGATGTATAATGCGCAATACAATACTTATGATTACTACCACCATAGTTGAAAAATATCTCTTTTTAAAGAAAAATATTTTTGGGAATATAACATATAGTGTTATTCACAAAGTGAATTCCGGAAAGAATGAGGTATTGTATGCAAAATTTATTCTTATTTGTAGAATAGAGAAATTATTTTCGATAGATTCTCAATTTGAAAATAAATAAATATAAACGCACGTGTACTAAGATTGCACTTATTCTAAATCCATGATTAACTTTAAATTTTGAATTCGCTCCTATTTTGAACCCTTTTAGTGATAAATAATTAATTTATAGTTTACTCTCGTCAGGTGGGATATATTGAGTTTATGTAGGCATTTGGTCATATATTTCAAATATTTTTTACTTTGTTTTGAATTTGTGGAGTTGGAGTCGAAGATAAAGTAGTGTTTAGTTATGTTTTGTACAAAAAATATCTTAAAGAACATCCATGTCTGAATATACTTAATTAATAGAACTTCAAAAGGGAAAAGTGAATAGTTGGAGAACAAGTTATAAGTTGATTTCTAAATATGAAATACAACTTTAAGTTGAATTTGAAATTTTCATAGACAAACACTGACTTTTAAATAAAATGATATATTAGCCGGTAAAAAATGTATAATTTTCATGGCCTAACACGTTTTAAGTTTTATGCATCGATGATAATTGAATTATTTATACAATCATGTTATCTAAAAGGTAACGATAGGTAGCTCTATTTAATATACTTCCTGTCCTAATTATGTGATGTTTCTTTTTAGTTAGTTACAAAAGAATTACATCTTTCTATTCTAGTAACAATTTAATTTAAATTTTTATTTATTTTTAATAAAATTACTTATAGCCATATAACTAGTTATAATTTATTTTGAACTACAAGTTCCAAAAAATTCTCCTTTAGTCATAAACTTCATGCTCTGTCAAATAACTTCACAAAAATTGAATCGAAGAGGGTGACATTGATTGATAACCTAGCAATAAATTATAAGCAACTTATAGTAAACTAAATTATATTGATGGTACAAAAAAATTATTCATGTTATCAATATATATAACTTAAATTCTTAATTTTATGTATTTTTTAAAAAAATAATAATATTGGAACTTCTCAATCACCCGACCAACTTGACCAACAGAACAAAATTAACAGTACTAATTAATTACATTTTAAAGCTAAATCTTTCTGATCTTCTATATACAATCTAATGATGTATAAAGATATCATACAATTTACGTAGAATTCAATAAAGGTCAAAGTTTAGGTTATGATAATATAATTCTGGTCAAAATAAGTGTACTGGTTTCTTTATTTTTAAATTTCAGTTTATTTTGAACTAATCATTACAAATCATGTATTATGTACAAGTTCACACAGATTATGAATAAATAATTATTCTTTAAGGAATATTTAATAACTTTAATTATAAGTTTATTTGTTTAAATTACTTCTCTTTTAAACATCTCACTTGATTAAAACTTCATGAATCAAAATAGTAAAATCTTTTTGAAGTTTTTTCGTATTTTAACTATGAATATTTTTATGTAATTTTTTTACTAATCACATAGTGTAAAGAGTTAATTATCAATTTTTTCTATCTTTTTTCAATTTACAGAAATTCCTTAAAAACATGGCAATTCGAGTACATTAACTCAGTAATTCTGATACATTAATTCATTTCCGGATACAAAAATTACTAACAAATTAGGGTTTTTTAAGTATAGAGCAGGTAACATTTAAAGCATGATACACTAAACTTAGAGATAATTTAAGAATCAGAATTAATCTCGAATTACTGAATTAATGTATTCGAATGGAAAGAATGGATTTTTGAAATTTTTGAAAATTAGTGGAAATAATGAAAAATATGGTAAATAAGAGAGTGTAATTAGGTAATTTTTTCTATTTTTATTAATAGAAATTTCATACTAAAACTGAATGAATCCTGAATAATTTTAAAATGTTGATTAAAACTTAATTAACAGTAACAATAATAACATATTCGATATAATTCCATAAGTAAAATTTGATTCCTATTTGACTATCTTAAAAAGTAGAGAGATTATTTCCGACCCACGGCTAAAACTTAATTAATGATCCAAACAATTGATAGTATTTGGCAATTTGCTTTATGCATAAGTGGAAACAAGGAAGGAACATGATGGGCTACTTAGATTGTTGGTGCTGTTATAATAATAAAAGAAAAATGATTAAGTGACAAGGATGAATCCTAGGCCTTAGATATTGAAGTACCTTGAGGAGAAAAGGTAAAAAAAAAAAAAAAAGGGGGGGGGGGGGGGGGATGTTAACAAAAAAGAGAACAAATATTGAATTCATGGTAACCTTTTAATTTATTAAGCTATTTAGCTAGACTATTTTAGCACATAAAGAGTTCGAAAATTTAGTGAAATTTTAAATTTCATGAACGATAGATGAAGTTTAAATATTTGATCCGCTTAATTTTAAGAACGAGTCACGAAAGCTTAATTTTTTACGGTCGAAACGTAAAATATTTTGCTTGAGTTTCAAATTTTATAAACGATTCATGAAATTTAAATCTTATCAATTTGAATTTCAAGAATGATTCGTGAAATTCAAATGATAAATGTTCAAACTCCAACAAAAAATTTCCAATTTTTTTGGCGTTTTAACTAGTATCAAAACATTATTTTTACATGAGAAAATAACTAAATTCTGACTCTCTTTCAATCTATCAGAACAAATCAGGTCATCTATTAATTAACTTGAAAATAGCACGCTCATATAGCTTTTCATTCATTTTTTCCACGAAAATACATATAGCCGCCAATGATGAAGCAACTAGAAGTATTCGTTTCACATCCTTTAATTATTATTAACGAATAAATTGAGAAAGCCAATAGAAAGATTTGATTCTGACTTTGTAGAGCTGTAGGGTCGTCCACCACTCGTCTCGGAGTGCTAAGGGCTTTTATATTTTGAAATAGATGGCAGTATTTTGCAGACGCCTTGAATCAAGCTTTTAATTTTAAAATACTAACTAAAACTTAATTAGCAATCCAAAAAACTAATATTTGTAAAAATAAAAAAATAAAAAATGGTACAATAATTGCCAATTAATTTTATGCATAAGTGGAAAAAAGGGAAGGAACATGATGGGCTACTTAGATTGTTGGTGCTGTTATAATAATGAAAGAAAAATTATTAAATGACAAGGATGAATCCTAGACCTTAGATATTGAAGTACCTTGAGAAGAAAAGGTAAAAAAAGATATTAACAAAAAGAGAACAAATTTATTGAATTTATGGTAACCTTTTTAATATTTCCATGATAAATTCAGATTGTAATAATGGCTATCACATGAAAACATGGTGACAATTATGTTTTGCCCCCACTTCTTACATGTAACATTTCGGTGCATAGATTAAAGGAATGTTCCTAATCTTTAATTCTACTAAAAAAAATTGAGCATGGTTCGATCAAAGTGAATAATATCACAGTATATTAGAAGGTGTTTACACTGATTTAGTCTATAAATAAGTAATTTAATGAAGTGAAAATATTAGTTAATGATGGTTGAGTGATAGATGCAAATATTTTTATGCATGTAATGCATTCATTTGATTTGATATAAATATCTAGATCGAATAAGTTTTTATTGTTTAAAGTATATCTTTGGAGTGAATTAGCCTAAAACTTGATTCAAAATCTATAGTGTTGGGAGACAAGTATGAAGATTGTCAAGTGATGACGTGAGACTCGATTTACTACCTTTACTAGAGTTTTTGGAGAACACACCCACGAACAAGCTAACTATTGGGCTTCAAGGCGATAAATAGTCATACGATATGGATGACACACAATGTATCTTCATATAAGCACATGAAATGATCGACCATGTGGAACTTAGTTCAGGAGGTTTATGAGAATCATGTGAAGCTTAGTTCGATAGAAGGATATTGATGGATGTGTGATTGATCGTTGAGATGTAAGTATACTCCAAAATAGTGTGAGACCTTTCGGAGAAAAATCGTCCGAACTTTATCTAAAAGCAGATAATGTTAAAAGAGAAACATGTATATGAAAACAACTAGCTATTTTCTTCATGTGATACATGATTACAACTTGCTATCTTGTTAATTAATTACCCTAAACTATTTACAATGTTTAAAAGTAATCAAAATACTGAGGGATTTGATAAGGTTCTTCCCTTTGTTTCTTGCTCAATTTTGGAACAACAGCAGCACCTCTAACACCCCTCATTTTCACCAAATCATTTGGTACTTCTGGTGGCTTAATTGACCTAATCAAAGCCCAATTTACACCTTTAAAGAAGTCATGTTTCTTGATTTCAACAGAACCTTGTAAACTCCCAATTCTCTTCTTGGGATTCTTCACAAGTAATCTACAAATCAAATCTTGAACTTTCACCATTTCTTCATACTCTCTGCTGCTACTTATCGCGATTCTTGGGAATGTCAATGGTTTCTTCAGTATGTTGACGAGCGTTTTCTCATTATTCTCTCCTTTAAAAGGGGTGGTACCGAAAATAAGTTCATACAGAAACACCCCTAGTGTCCACCAATCTACTGCACTTCCATGACCCTGCCCTGAAATCACCTCAGGGGCTAAATATTCATGTGTTCCAACGAATGATTTCGATCGAGCATTTATAGGTTCAGCAACAATCTCTTGATTCTGTTCTTGGATTTCATGTTTTTGTTCTGTTTTTTGTGATAAGAAACAGGATAAGACTGGTTGAATTGGCATAGCACAATAAGAATTTCTTGGGGTTTTGACAATGGATTTTGTTGTTTTCGACTTTATCAGTGTTGGAACAACTTCATCACATTTAAAAGAAAGATCAAAATCTGAAAGCATAATGTGACCATCTGATCTTACAAGCACATTTTCTGGCTTTAAATCTCTGTATACAATTCCCATCATATGGAGATATTCTAATGCCAATAGTATTTCTGCAGCATAAAACCTATAAATAAAAAAAACAAAATCACATAAGATAAAATAACAACATACTTAGGGTAGTATAACCCCACAAGTGAGGTCTGGAGAGGGATAGCATGTATACAGACCTTATTCCTGTCTTGGGAAGTAGATGGATTGTTTTAGATAGACTCTCGACTCAAGAAAAAACATTTCAAAGTAGTTCGAAAAAAAAATTATAATGAAAGTGAAGAAGTCATGGAAATACTAAAGATGTCACAAGATAAAGTGGCTATTATTAAAAGCTTGGCATAAAAGCATAGAGGTAAAAAGACTATCAGCATGTTTGGATAAGCTTTTTTTTTTTTTTAAAGAAGTTTATAAGCTTGGTAACTCAATTTTTTTTGGCTTATAAGTTATTTTAGGTAAGCTAAGCAATTATTTTTTTGGGCTTATTTTAAACACACAATAAATTTAAGTTGGTCAGTCAAACATTCAAAAAAAAAACTAAAAATAGGTTATAAACAACTTATAAGCTAATTCAAACAGACTCTATATCATATATAGTTTTAAAAAAATTGGTTAATTGATAAATAATTAAATGTGTTAGTAAAAAATAACAAGAACTAAACAATAAAAATGTTCTATAACGGATCGATGGATCAAGAGTAATTATGAATAATTTAAGTTAAATATATTGATAGTGTAAATATATGTTTATATTACCAAAGTAGTTTAACTAGTTATAGGAGTGACCTTAATGTTTTTTTCTAGATAACCGATCAATATAATTAAGAGTTTAATTTATATAAACTATCGGTATAATAATTGTTTAATACCATCAAAATAAATGCAATTATCTTTAAATAGTTTTATGTTGTCCGCGTATATAACTTAAAACTTGAAAATAAATAACTTACTTAGCAGAGGAAATGGTGAAACGTTTTCCGGTCTGCCGTTGGCGGACGGCATGCAAATCTCCGCCGGGACAATACTCCATAACCAAACACGAATAATGTGAAGCTTCAAATTGTGCATACAAAGTAGGCAAAAATGGATGATCAATAATCCCCAAAATCTCCTTCTCCATTTCCGCTCTCTGCAATTTCTTCCTTATCTCAACAGCTTCTCTATCCACAACCTTCATAGCGTAAAAACACTGCGGTAAACCAACAACCGGATTTCTAATTTCACACAAGTAAACACTACCGATATCGCCGCCGCCGACACGGCGGAGTAATCGGAAATGCTCGAGTTTGATTTGACCCGATTCGACCCGGATCCGTCGAATGAGTTCCCAAGGGATTTGATTTGATTTGTGTGGTTTGTGTGAGTTGGAAAAATAGGGGTTTTCATTGCAAATTGAAATTGAGCTCCGGCGACTACTGAAACTACTGAGATTAGTACTACTCATCCAACTCCGGCGACTGGATTCCGGCATTGTTATTGAAGAAGAAGCCGTACTGTCTTTATCGGATTCGTCTCGATTTGTGGTGGCCATTATGGTAGAGGGAAGAGCACGTTTTTGAGTTTCCTTTCAGCTTTCTCAGGCTTTATATATATATAAAGATTTTTTTACTATTCACTTTGTATAGTATTACTTGTCCACGTTATCTGTTTTAATTTTTTTGAAATAATTATTCAAAAGTGTAAATTATTACTCTTATCCTTGAATTATTAACAATTTTAAAAGCATCATTTTACTTCACTAACTAAATTTAAATATACTCTTGATTTTATAACATAAGTGAAATGCACTCCTGAATACTCGTCAAGTTTTGGGTGTTTCAACAATTCTTTTGGATTGTTATTAAGAGCATCATGCTTCTACAAAAGTTTGAAACCACTTGTTATATCATGTGATAAATTTGGATGTGTATCAAAGTTTAGTTAGTCAAATAAAGGAGTGTTTCTAAGGTTGTCAATAATTCGAAGACGAAACTAATAATTTGCACTAAATTTAGGGGTGTTTACGATACTTCTCTTATATTTTTTTTGCTAAGATGACACATATTTTGAGACGAAGAAAGTATATATATTGTAAATACTTTATCTTTTTGTTTTAATATGTTTGGGTTCATTTGAATTAAGAGGGAAATTTTCAAAATATTGTATATATTTAGAAACTATAAAAAAAATACTATAAATAATAGTTAATCATACAGAATATTTAGAGAGTATTTGAAAAAGTTATGATCAAAGAAAATATTTAAATAGTAACTAAGAGTCTGGTTGAAATTATTAAATTTATTGCTTTTATTGTAAAAACACTTTATTTCAAAGTTAAGAGCCCGTTTGAATTGACTTATTTTAGGTGTTTTTAAGTTAAAAATAATTTTGTAACGTTTGAATAAAATAAAATACAATACTTATAAGCATTTATTTTTAAGTTAAACATAATAAAAATAAGCAAAAAGTCAATCCTCTAAATTCTGTCAAACACTAAAAAAATAATTAAAATAGCTCGTAAATCCATCAAAACGGTCTCTAAAACAAATACGCCATATTTACATAAAATCAAATAATATCACGTCAATGGTTAAATTTAATGTGAAAATATATGTTATTTAATCGTTGTTATTTTGCAATGAAAATATGTATGAATAAACATGTGTCTTACATTTATATTTGGTGAAAAATACATTATATTGGTGAAGTATGTGTTTAGTGGCGGAGGTAAAATTCTTATCGAGGGGTTCAAGAAAATAAGTAAGCAAATACTGATAGTATTTACAAATAAGCGGGTTGGATCGGATCAAATATAAACGGGTAGGTTTTGATATAAGCAATTAAATAAAATTCAACTCTACTTTAACACGAACAATAAAATCAAAAAAGTAAGTGTTTGACATAATATTAAATGAGTATGAGAGAATGTATTTTTTTTTAATTTTAATTTTGGATTTTATCTGCGTCATTGTTGTATATACACGCTATTCAATTTTTGAAACTAAATAAAAAATATAGAAGATTATATTATCAAAAAAAAACTACTGACATAAGATAAATAATTTTAAAAACCTTTAATGATAAGGATTTTTTTAATTCTTGATTTGCACCTTAAAGCCACATTTTTTTCTTTAGTAGAAGGATCCTGGCCTTCCAAATCCAATCATATTCCTTAATCAAATATAAATTAAACGTCTGACTTAAAACAGGTATGAGAAAATGTATTTCTTTTAATTTTAATTATGAAAACTTAAAAAAAGTTATAAGTTTTACTTAATTTACAAAAATAGAAAAGAAATTTATTGTTCAATATTGTAGTATCTAGTAAAATCAACTGTAAAATAAGGTTGTTGTTACTCGGATTTGAACCTACGGCACCATGCACATCATGAATCTCCTTTACCACTGAACCAAGCCCTTAGCTTATGATGCGGGGGTACATCACTAAGCTTATGATGAGGGGGTTCATCACTAAGTACATATATGTATAAATCAAAAATTAATCATATATATACAGTGTAATTTTTTAAGACGAAGGGGGTTCAGATGTGTTGGAAAAAATGAACTAACACAAAAATATATATAGTCAAAATAGTATAAATAAAATAGAAAAATAATGACATCAAGAATTTTACGTGAAAACTCTTTTAAATAAGGGAAAAACCATAGGCCAAGAGGAACAATAGATATCACTATAGTAAGGAATTTTACATTGGGTAGTACCAAGTAAAATACTCAAAAATGACTACCACACACTCAAAAGGAATATCACTCTTTTGATCTCTCACCTTACTAAAAATATCACATACTATTTTATTATATATAGTCTATCAAAACCTCATAGCTCTCTAAATATTGTCTCTCTGTTAATTGGTGTATTGAATGAGGAGCTGAAGAGATCCTTTTATAGGAACTCTTCCCACCAACCTTGCCTACCATGTTTGACAAAAAAACACGGAGCAAATTGCTGAACCAATTGGCAACAATATTTGACAAAAAACATGGAGCAATTGTTAAACAATTGCAACCATATTTGACTCCTTCTATGAATTTGAAACGGGAACTGGACCCCACAAATCTCCCCCTCCAGTCCCATACACTAGAATGAGGTATTTTCATCTTCTCAGAGAGAGCTCATGCCAACAAGTTCTTTGCACAGTTCGAACTTGTCCCTTGTTACCACTTTGGTCAACATATCTGCAGCATTCTCATTTGTAGAGATCTTTTCAACCTACATAGATTCGTTTTCTATCTTTTCTCGAATCCAGTGATATCTCACGTCTATAAGTTTAGTCCTTGCATGGTACAGTGAATTCTTGCTCAAGTCTATTGCACTTTGACTGTCACAATAAACGACATACTCCTTATGATGCAAACCAATCTCTTGAAGAAATTGCTTGAGCCATATCATCTCCTTGCCAGCTTCAGTAGCTGCAATATACTCAGCTTCAGTTGTAGTCAGTGCAACACACTTCTGCAACTTTGACTGTCATGATATAGCTCCCCCTGAAAAAGTGAACAAATATCCAGTAGTGGATTTTCTGTTATCAAGTCCACCTGTCATATCAGCATCTGTATAGCCCTTCAAGATTGGATTTGATCCTCCAAAACACAAACATTTATCTGACCTTCCTCTCAGATACTTGAGTATCCACTTTACGGCTTCCCAATGTAATTTTTCTGGATTATCGAGAAACCTACTAACAACACCAACAGCATGAGCAATATCAGGTCTAGTGCATACATTAGACTTCCGACGATGGATGAATATGGAACTTTGGCCATGTTCACTTTTTTCTCCCGAGCTGTATGACACATCTTCTTGCTCAACTTCATATGACCAGCAAAATGTGTGTTAACAGGCTTAGCATTCTTCATGTTGAAGTGCTTCAGTACACATTCAATGTACTTCTCTTATGAGAGATAAATCTTTCTTTCATCCCTAAGAGGAGTAATTCTCATGCCCAAATTTTTTTTGGCATGACCCAAGTCTTTCATAGCAAAAGACTTACACAACTCTTTCTTCAGCTCGTCAATCTTAGAAGTATTCCTGCCCACAATTAACATATCATCCACATATAACAGGAGGATGATAAAATCATCATTAGAAAATTTTTGTACAAATACACAATGATTTGAAGAAGTCTTCTTGTAGCCTTGCTCCCCCATAATATATTTAAACTTTTTGTATCACTGTCTAAGAGCTTGCTTTAACCCATAGAGATTCTTTTTGAGTTTGCACATAAAATTTTCTCTACCATTTACTTTGAAGCCCTTAGGTTATTCCATATAAATCTCCTCTTCTAGGTCACCATGAAGAAAAATTATCTTCACATCCATCTGCTCAATCTCTAAATTAAGACTAGCAGCTAAACCAAGAACTGTACGAATTGAGGACATTTTCACAACAAGAGAAAATATTTTGTGAAAGTCAATATTCTTTCTTTGACCAAATCCTTTAACAACCAATCTAGCTTTGTATCTGGGCTTCAAGATGTGTTATTCAACTTTGACTTTGAATACCCACTTGTTCTTTAAAGCTCGCATGCCCCTAGGCAATTTCATCAACTCATAAGTGTGATTCTCGTGCAAAGATTTCATCTTATCTTGCATGGCTTCAATCCACTGATCCTTATGTTTATCTTCCATGGCCTCCTTATAACACTCTGGTTCACCCTCATCAGTGAGTAGCACATACTCATTAAGTCAATAGCGAGAGGAAGGAATACGCTGTCTTGTGGACCTTCTAAGAGAAATATTTGATTCGTCAATAACTTAATGAGCAGGAGCATCATCAATAACAACATCATTGTTATCATCAACATCAACATATTGATCTGGGACTTGATTCTGAGCATCACCATGATCATCAAGCCCACCAACGTCATTCACACTTGTTTGAGGAACTTGATCAAGATGGACTACTCCATCTAAACTTGAAGATTTTAGCTTCTCCGCTTTGTCAATATCTTCAATTATTTGATTTTTCATGAGACGACATCCCGACTTTTCACCAACTTCTTCTCAATTGGATCATATAGCCTGTAACCAAATTCATCAAGGCCATATTCAACAAAGATGCACTGCCTTGTCTTGGCATCTTACTTTGACCTCTCATCTTTCGGCACATATACAAAGGCTTTGCAGCCAAATACTTTCAAATGGTCATAGAAAACATCTTTTCCACACCAAACTCTATTTGAAATATCACTTTGCAAATTAAAAACAGGAGATAAGTTAATAACATGTGCAGCGGTCAATAAGGCCTCACCCAAAAAGAGTTCGGCAACTTTGCTTCAGAAAGCAAACATCTAACTCTTTCCATCAAGATCGTGTTCATCCTCTCAGCCAACTCATTAAGTTGAAGAGTCTTATGAGGAGTCTTTTGGTGTCTAATACCTTGATGCTTGTAGTATTCGTCAAATGGTCCACGATATTCACCACCATTATCAGTACGAATACATTTCAATTTTTTTCCAGTTTCTCTTTCAACTAAACCTTAAAACTGCTTAAAGACACCCCACACTTGGTCTTTAGTCTTCAAGACATAGACCCAAAGCTTTCTTGAGCAGTCATCAATGAAAGTGACAAAGTAGAGTGCACCACCCTGAGTCTTTGTCTTCATTGGACAGCATAAATCAGAGTGCATCAACTCAAGCAACTCTGTCTTTCTTGAAGGAGGGTTAGACTTAAAGGAGACCCTGTTTAGTTTTCCCGCCAAGCAATGCTTACACTTTTCTAATTTAGCACTTTGGAAATCAGACAACAATTTCTTCATAGCCAAAACATTGATTCCTTTCTCACTGATGTGGCTAAGCCTCTTATGCCACAACATTGAGGAGTTATCGCTCTCAACTGCATTCACCCTATTGGCACAAGTAGAAGTCGTAGTCCAGTATAGACCACGATATTTGTTACCACGAGCCATAGCCAAGGAACCCTTAATAAGTTTCCATTTTCCACCACTATTGGTAGTAACATATCCTTCATCATCTAGAATGCCAACAGAAATTAGGTACAGACGAACATCAGGTGCATGTTTTACATTGTTCAAAACTAGTTTAGTTTCAATACTAGTTTCCAAACAGATTGTACCAATACCAACCACCCTGATACAGTCTCATTACTCATACTCAAGGTTCCAAAGTCACCAGGAGTAAAGGAAGAGAAAAATTCCTTCCTTGATGTCACATGAGATGCAGCACCAGTGTCCACAACTCAGCTTGACTCATCATAAGTAATATTTATCAGATCTGCATCAAAAATTGTAACAAGATCTTAGGTAGAGACAGTGGCTAGGCAATTTTCATTATCATCTTCTTTATTTTTATTTTTTTCCTTGTTCTCCCTCTTTAATTTTCGGCAGAACCACTATGTGTGCCTTTTTATGCCATAATAATAACACTCAATATCTCTAAGTCTGCCTCTGAATTTGCTTCTGCTATGTTCTCTATTTTGAGAACCACGATTTTTATTTCTCCCCCTAGGGCCAGTTACCCGGATATCCGATGAATAAAAAGAAGAACCTTGAGATTTTCTTCTCATTTCTTTGTTCAAGACACTACTCTTGGCGGAATCCATAGAGATCACACCATCCAGAGCAAAATTTGACAATGAAATTCTAAATATTTTCCAAGAGCCTGGTAGGGAACCAAGTAGAAGTATGCCTTGAATTTCTTCATCAAATTTAATACCCATAGCAGATAACTGATTCATGATTTCCTAAAAATTATTCAGGTGATTTGTCATCGGAGAACTATCATGATATTTTAAACTTAACATTTGCTTTATTAAGAACATTTTATTATTTCCAGTCTTCCGAGCATATAAGCTTTCAAGATGCTCTCATAGGGTACGAGCGTGTGTCACCCCAAAAATATGGTTCAACACATTATCATCAACATATTGCCTAACAATTCCACACACTTGTCTATGCAATAGATTTCACTCTTCATCTATTTTATTATCTAGATTTACAGTGGTAAAGACTGGTTAATAAAAATTCTTGACATAAAGCAAGTCTTCCATTTTCCCCTTTCAAATGGCATAATTAACACCATTCAAAGTAACCATTATACTAGTGTTGGCTTCCATCATTCCCCCCCCCCCAAAAAAAAAAATAACTATAGCAAATCAAAGTAAATCTTTTCTGATGTGGAAGTTCAGACTATCCTGCAACCACAGAACATACTCAGATAAAATCTTACTCTGATACCAGTTTGTTGGAAAAAATGGACTAACACAAAAATATATATAGTCAAAATAGTAGAAATAAAATAGAAAAATAATGACACCAAAAATTTTACGTGGAAACCCTTTTAAATAAGGAAAAAATCACGGACGAAGAGGAGCAACTGATATCACTATAGTAAGAAATTTTACACTCGATAGTACCAAGAGGATAAACCCCCTAGATAGTATGTAGCTCTGCCCCCGTATGTGAGTTTAACTAGTTATAAGTAATTGCACGGAATGTCACAACTCAATATTATGGTACATAATATTATTTTAATCAACTAGACCTTATAGATTTATTTCTTAAGTTACACTATCATCGAACTTAAAAATATGCATATTATAAAATAAATTTATTATTATTATAACATTATAATAATGGATGTCATTTTCATTTTCCTTTTTCAAGTGGACAAATTGCCCACTTGTTGTTACACTCAACTTGGTCATCAGTTATGCCTATATAATGGGCAAAATCTTGAACAATGAATGGTAAAAAAAAAGATATACATACACGGCTTTGACTTTCTCCCTTCTGATATTTTCTTCTCTCCGCCTGAGTTTGTTGGCTTTCTCCATTCTGATATTTTTTTCTCTCTGCCTTAATTTTTTAAGTTTAATTTATTTTATAACACGTTATCAGCATGAAGTTCTAATTTTCTCTAGATATATTAACTCCTATATCAGGTATATCTACTCAAAATTTTAAATTTTAGTTATCTTTATTCTTTCTAAATTAATTTCTATCTCAGTTTTATCATGTCAAATTTATCAAAATTTGAGTTTGTGGCACTTCACATTTCTAGAAAAAATTATTTATCATGGATCCTTGATGCTGAAATTTACCTTGACGCAAAAGGTCTTGGTGATACTATTAAACAAGAAAATAAAGCATCAAGCCAAGATAAAGCAAAGGCCATGATTTTTCTCCTTCATTATATTCATAAAGGATTAACAACTGAATATTTAACTGTGAAAACCCCCCTTGAGTTATGGATAAATTTGAAGGATCGATATCACCACCTAAAACTTACAGTGTTACCAAAAGCCCTATATGACTGGATACACCTTCGATTTCAAGATTTTAAAACTGTGACAGAGTATAATTCTGCTATCAACAAGGTAAGTTTCATGTTAAAATTATGTGGAGATACTATCACTGATGATGACTTACTTGAGAAAACTCTTTTCACTTTTCACGCTTCAAATGTGTTGCTATGCTACAACAACAATATCGTGAAAAGGGGTTGAAGAAATATTCTGAATTAATTACATGCCTACTTGTGGCCGAGAAGAATAATACTTTGCTAATGAAAAATCATGAAGCTCGTCCCACTAGGTCTGCTCCATTCCCCGAAGCGAATATTGTAGCAACACATAATCAGTCTAAATCAAGACAAAATAATTATTGCGGCCGCGGCCGTGGCTGTGGTCGTGGACATGCTCATGGACATGGGCGAGGACGAAACAATTATCGTCATTATGATGAAAATAAACATGAGAACAATAAAGTTCTTCAAAATAATCCTTGCAAAGGTAAATTCAATATTTACCATCGGTGTGGTATGAAGGGTCATTGGGCACGTGAATGTCGTACGCCCAATTATTTTGTGAAAATTTATCAAGGCTCTCTCAAAAGAAGAGATAATAATGTGGAGGCGCACTTGAATTTTTGAAATGATAATAATGAAGAAACTCCCTCAAATAAATATGAAGATATTAAGGCAAATCTTGCTTATAAAAATGATGATTTTGGAGATCTACCAAATATTATTCATTTGGAAGCTGAAGAGTTTATGAATATTGACTGAGGAATTGATCATCTAATTGAGGATAAATATTATAAAAATAGGTATTATTTTCTTATTATGTTTGATATTATATTGTCCTTCGTAAAAATATTTTTTAAGGCAGTGCAATTTCTTAAAGTTTTTATATTTTTAGTTTTTCACGTTCTGATAATGTATCTTTTTGTTTATTAAGAATATGGAAATTCCTCAGTCATCAGTTGAATCTAAAATAAATTATGATGATATGTGTCTTATTAATAGTGTCACAACACACACTATTTTAAGAGATAAGAAATATTTCTCTTGTGTGAGTATGAAAAAAGCTAATATTAATACAATATCTGATAGTACAAGATTAATTGAAGGATCAAATTTAACAATTAAATTTGTACTTATCGGAGGAACAAATTTAACAATTAATGAAGCATTATATTGTAGTAAGTCTCAAAAAAATTTATTAAGTTTCAAAGACATTCGTCAAAATGGTTATCATATTGAGACTACAAATAATGAAATGAATGATGTCGAGTTTATACTTGAAAAGTTACCCACTCTTTCATCTGGCTTATACTTCACAAGTATTAGCATGATTGAAACACATGTCATAGTAAACCAAAGGTTTACTAACTCAAATAATTTTATTATTTGGCATGACCGGTTGAGTCATCCCGGTTTTAATATGATGCGCAAAATAATTGAGAGTTCACATGGATACTCCTTGAAAAACCAAAAGATTCTTCAATTTAAAGAATTCTCTTGTGATGCATGTTCTCAAGGCAAATTGATTACTAGACCATCAGTAATTAAAGTGGACATTGAATCCCCAACATTTCTAGAAGGTATACAGGGTGATATATGTGGGCTCATTCACCCATCATGTGGACCATTCAAATATTATATGGTTTTAATAGATGCATCTACAAGATGGTCACATGTATGCTTATTATCAACTCTAATATGGCATTTACGAGATTACTTGCTCAAATAATTAAGTTAAGAACACAATTTTCAGGTTATGCAATAATGACAATTCGTCTTGATAATACTGGTGAGTTCACATCTCAGGCATTTAATGATTATTGTTTGTCCACTGGATAATAGTTGAGCATCCGGTTGCTAATGTTCATACTCAAAATGGTCTAGCGGAATCATTGATTAAACGTCTTCAATTAATTGCTAGACCAATGCTTATGAAAATAAAACTTCTCATTTCATTATGGGATTATGCTATTTTGCATGCAGCAAGTCTTGTGCGGATCAAACCCACAAGTTATCATAAAGTCTCTCCATTACAATTGACTTTTGGTCATGAGCCAAACATTTTCCATCTTAGAATATTTGGATGTGCAGTATATATTTTAATTGCTCCACTACAACGCACAAAAATGGGACCCCAAAGAAGATTGGGATATATGTTTGGTATGAATCTCCTTCTATCATAAAACATTTCGAACCTATGACTGGAGATTTATTTACTGCAAGATTGTTGATTGTCATTTTGATGAAGCAGTATACCCAGCATTAGGGGGAGAAAATAAGCAGCTAAAAAGGAAAATAGATTGTAATGCATTATCACTATCTCATTTAGATCCTCGTACAAGTAAATGTGAATTGAAAGTTCAAAAGATAATTCCTTTGCAAAATATTGCAAATCAACTGCTAGATGCATTCACTGACCTATCAAGAGTTACTAAATCTCATATTCTAGCTGCTAATGCTCTAATTCGAGTTGATATCCCAGTAGGACAATTAATTAATGCAAATGAGTCTAAACCACATTTAAAACATGGTAGACCGATCGGTTCCAAAAATAAAAATTCTCGAAAAAGAAAAAGAGAAAACAATTAAGATGGTCATGATATGAAAAACCTGCTCAAGAAGAGCGAGAAGATATAACAATTGATAAGATTTTGGAAGAGGTTAAGGTGCCTGAAAATAATAAAAAAATTTCAATAAATTATATCTCATTAGGAAAAATATGAAACCGAAATAATGTAATTATCTGCAATAATTTTGCTTATAATGTTGCTATTGAAATAATGCAACAAAATAGGGATCTTGAACCAAAATCTATCAATGAATGTAGACAGAGGAATGATTGGCCAAAATGGAAAGATGCAATTCAAGTTGAATTAGCTTCGCTTGAAAAACGCGAAGTTTTCAGATCGATAGTTTGAACACCTGAAGGTATAAAACCAATGGGGTACAAATGGGTCTTTGTGCGAAAAAGAAATGAGAAAAATAAAGTCGTAAGATATAAAGTACGACTTGTGGCACAAGAATTTTTGCAAAGACCCGGCATTGATTATATGAAAACATATTCTCCTGTGGTGGATGCAATCACTTTTAGGTATCTTATAAATCTGGCAGTTCATGAAAAACTTGGCATGCATCTAATGGATGTCGTTACAGCCTATTTATATGGTTCTCTAGATAACGATATTTTTATGAAAATTCCTGAAGGATTTAAAATGCCTGAAATATATAAAGATTCCCAGAAAATTTGTTCAATAAAACTTTAAAAATCTTTATATGGGCTGAAAAAATCAAGGTGAATGTGGTACAATCGTCTTAGCGAATATTTGCTAAAAAGGATATAAAAATGATCCAATTTGTCCTTGTATTTTTATGAAAAGGTCTGGATTTGAATTTGTCATAATAGTAGTATATGTTGATGCTTTGAATATTATCAGAACTCCTGAAAAACTTTCAAAGACAGTAAAATGTCTAAAAAGGAATTCAAAATGAAAGACCTCGAAATTTGTTTTTTATCTTAGTCTGCAGATTGAACATTTTGCAAATGAGATATTTGTCCATCAATCAACATATACAGAAAATATTTTAAGGCGATTTTACATGGATAAAGCACACCCACTGAGTATCCCAATGATTGTGAGATCTCTTGATATTAATAAAGATTCATTTCGACCTCATGAAAATGATGAAGAGCTTGTTGGTGCTGAAATACCATACCTTAGTGCAATTGGTGCATTAATGTATTTTTCCAACAATTCTAAACCAGATATAACTTTTTCAGTAAACTTGTTAGCAAGATTTAGTTCTTCCCAACGTATAGACACTGAAATGAAATTAAGCATATATTCAGATACTTCCGACGGACCACAGATATGGGATTGTTTTACTCAAATGAATTCATGTCAGAATTGATTGGTTATGCAGATGCAGGATATTTCTCTGATCCCCATAAAGGTCGATCACAGACGGGCTACTTATTTACATATGGGGGTACAGCTATATCATGACATTCAACAAGGCAAACTATGATTGCCACTTCTTCAAATCATGCAGAGATAAGTCATTCATGAAGCAAGTCGAGAATGTGTTTGGTTAAGATCAATAACTAAACACATTCAAGAACCATGTATCCTTTCTTTGACAAAAAACGCTCCAACAATATTGTATGAAGACGATGTTGCATGTATAACTCAATTAAATGGAGGATACATCAAAGGAGACAGAACTAAACATATTTCACTAAAATTCTTCTTTACCCATGATCTTCAAAAGAAAGGTGAAATAGATGTTCAACAAGTTCGCTCAAGTGATAATTTAGCAGACATGTTCACCAAGGCATTGCCAACTTCAACCTTTGAGAAATTGAGATACAAGATTGAAATGCGTCATCTTCGAGATGTTAAATGATGTCTTCATCAGGGGAGTATGATACGCGCTGCACTCTTTTAACCTTAGTCTAGGTTTTAACCCACTGGGTTTTCCTAGCAAGATTTTTAATGAAGCAGTACTCAAGGCGTATTACCAGATGTGTGTACTCTTTTTTCTTCACTAGGTTTTTTTCCACTGAATTTTTCCTAGTAAGATTTTAACGAGGCACAACATCTATGGGTGTTAATAATAACTATATATATATTTATTCTTTAACTAAAATATTTTTTTTGTTGGACATCCAATGGGGAGTATTATAATATTATAATAATGGATGTCATTTTCATTTTTCTTTTTCAAGTGGACAAATTGCCCGCTTGCTGTTACACTCAACTTGGTCATCATTTGTGCCTATATAATGGGCAAAATCTTGAACAATGAATGATAAAAAAAAAAAATATACATACACGGCTTTGGCTTTCTCCCTTCTGATATTTTCTTCTCTCCGCCTTAATTTGTTGGCTTTCCCCCTTTTGATACTCCCTTCTCTCCACCTTAATTTGTTAAGTTTAATTTATTTTATAACAATTATATGCCTTATAAAAAATTTCACCATCGATCTTCTGTCATTTCAATATGAAATCTTATCAAAAATATCATATGCCTTATTCTAAAATTTTATTAGTCTAGAAGGATGTCAAAGCTCCTTTCCTTCTCTTTGATTCCTTGTCACGGCGTCATACATTAATATATTTTAATCATATGCTTTTTATATTTATTTTTTATGCGACTATTACTATTTCAAGGAAATTAAAATAGTTTTTAAACATATTTTATTTTATAAATTTATTTTTTTGAATTATCAATTATTGTACTTTACATGTTGTTTTTATTATGTAAATTTTATTTTAAAGGAAATTTAAAAATTCTATAATATAGGAGAAGAAAAAATTAACAACATAAGTACATAAAAATATTGGTTTTTCTTTAACATATTTTTTTTAAAAAATAATAATAATGTGGATCTATGTCACAAATCCTATTTATAGTAATGGAAGAATTAATTTTTAGAAGAAAAAAAACATTGATGAAAAGGCGAGAGAATTTTGAAATGGATGTAACATGTATTCCTTTTAACACGGTACCACATTTGTGGCACATTTTATTTATTTTTACTTAACTTAATTGTTTGGTTTTGCTAAGTTCAAAGATGTATTTTAGTTAATTGAGCCTATTTTTTAATTTTTATTTATTTATTTATTATTATTATGGTCCACAGCTAAATTTATAAAGTAGAATTCTAGCCAACTCTGTTAAAAAAAGAGAATACTATCATGATAAATTTTGAATTTCTCTGTTATGAGCTAGATATATCATAAATTAATGAATTTTATGCTGGCTATCGTTTATCGTATGTCACGACCCGAATTCGGGTGTGATGGCACTCATCTCAATCCACCGAGATAAGTCAGCCTAATACCCAACGAAAAGTAGATGCGGAAGAAAAAGAAAAGAATTAAAATTTAACTTAAGCGAAAACACGTAAAAGAAACTCAACATCCCCTAAGATTGGTTGTCACGTGTATAAGCCACTAATTTATTATCGAAGTACGAAAAGAAATATAGTCGTAATGTCTTTGTCTCTAGAATAGGACTAAAACATAAGAAACGAGCAAGAGGTATCCGCTAGATAGATGTAACAGCTACCTCGACACTCGGAATGATAGCCTCGGATGTAGTAGAAAATGCTAGAAGATCAAGCAGGTCCGGGCTCACAACCTACACAAGTGTGGAAGCAAGGGGTGAGTACCAAAAAACACGGTACTCAGCAAGTGGATAACTAAAACTAAGCAAAGCTTAATAGATACAAGTACTCCTGTCCTCCCAACCGAACCTCCTTAACTACAACCTGCATAAAATCAGCCCAACTCTACACTTGTACAATAACAACAACAATATAGTCCACGAATACTCATCAATAATCTCATCAATGAATCATATCAAGTCAAGTCAACATATACATCGCAATATAGGGGTAAACACAAATTCACAAATAATCAGAAAGGTGCAATGCAATGCAATGAAATGATGCATGTCTGTCCTATCGGTACACATCCGCTGAATCACAGTCCGGAACCCATGGGGGACATTTCTGTCCATGTAACCTGCCACGGAGCGTGTGGCCCGTCCCCTCAACATATATATCTTGCCACGGAGCGTGTGGCCCAACCCCTTTTATTTCATAATACCTGTCACGGAGCGTGTGGCCCGACCCCTTTGTTTCATAATACCTGCCACGGAGCGTGTGGCCCGACCCCTTTTGTTTCATAGCATTTTCAATCTTAACACAATATGTCAAAACCAATGCAATTAATTTATGTTCATATAATTCACGATAATAATATGACAACAACAATAATTTTTCCTATCTCACATCAACATAGTCATTTTACATGTCCAAAATCACAACATATCAATTCCACCAATACATGTCATTAGATCACCATTTTATATCCCTCATCTCCATTTTTAAGGTCAATCATACAGTCAATAACCCAGTCCAATTCTCATTACTCCCTAGTATATATGACACGAAAATACAAGCATCTATAAGCTTAAACTGAGGTTTAGAAATTCACTTGCCTTAATTAATCGAGCAATTACTCCAGTACTTGAGCCTTCCCTTTTCGTTGGGCCTCCAAATAAGTATAATCTAATCAAATAAATAATTACAATAAGATTTCGAAACTAACAACACCCATATTATTATATGTCTAGCCTAGACCCAAATCTATACTCAAATTTCTAATTTTGATGTCAATTAGTATATCAAGTCTCGTAGTATTGAATTTAAGACTAGAGTTAAGTCTTACTTCCTCCAAAAACATAATTCTAATGGTATTCATACAATAAAATACACCTAATATTTAATTTTCTATATCCATCTAGCAAGAACCTAGAACATAATATGATAACTAAGAAGAATAATTCAAGATTAAAATTATTTAATTATGGATCACTAACGTCAACCACAAAGAAAAGAACATTAGCCCAATTACATTTTGTCTATAAATCCTATGGAAATTCTTCCAGTGACTACCCAATTAAATATTGGTTTTTAACAACCTTTGAAGTTCCAGAATATGAAGTATTTGTCCTTAAGCCATAATTAGAAAATAATTTGGTTAATGGCTAAAAACAATTTTGAAAACCATAAGAAAATTTAGTTAGTAACAATGGTAGAATAGGTTTGACATTCTGCTACCATTATAATAATTGTAGGTAGCATTTACTCACCTAATTGCGCATCCTCTCCGTCGACTTCGTTGGTCTCGTCTGTGCTCCCTTCTCTTCCGTTTCTTAATAAATTAAGAATCAAAATTGATAACCCTATTAACTTATTTTAATAGTTATGGAACAAGTGGTATAATATGTTAACTAAATTATCATTTTAGCCCACCAATTAAATTAATTATCTAAAGTTACCCCTCAACTAAATAACCTTAGTTATCGAATAGTCCAAATTTATAATATATTTTTTTTGGAGAGAATATTTTATGGAAGAGAGATGACTCATTTTTAAAATGACCAAACGGGTTATTACATCGTAATCTTTCTTTCTTTATCAAAGCTTGAGAGTAGTCATAATATGAATGAATTCACATCTGCAAAGTTAAGTAAAAGTGTGAAACTATGATATAGGTATTACAAGAAGACAAAATACATTAAAATCACATGGAAGAAAATTATTTCGAAGGACCTACAAATAATATTTGTTAATTGAGGATAAATTTTAAACTTATTAGAGCACTTCTATTTTATTTTTTAGTCAATAGACCTACATATGGTATCTACTAGTCGAGGATGTATATATAACTTATATTTATTTTATATGATGAGAATATAAAATGAGCTAAAATAAAAAATTGATAATCATATAGGTGATTTCAATTTATTTTATAATTATTAAATATTTTAATAAATTTCAAATATCAAATAAGTATTACGGAAAAAAATGTTCACTGCATGTCATCATTAATGATATAATTACAGATCATGTGTTTTTGACAATGCTTTGCATATTTCTCGGGCAAAAGCTACTTATTACTCTTTAGATAATAAAATCTATGCCATAAATCATGGAAAATTAATTACAACTAAAAAGTTTTTTGATATAATTGGGTGTCAAATTATATTGTAATGACTATTTTAAAGTCGAAAATGACTTTGTTTATCTTAAGAAATCAACATCAACATCAATATTATCATTATTACTTTTTATATGTCAAATTATTCGCTATATTTCTCTTTTACACATTTATTAAAGAAGTACTTATTAATTAAGAGAGTTTTGATTGTTTTATCTTCATTTATGTCTTAAATTATAATCTCTTTTCACTAAATAAAAACTCTATTGAGATGGTAGCAGTATTCAAGATAATTACTATTTCCTCCTTCAATATTTGACTTAGCACACCCTCAAGAATTCACTTCTAATTATTATAAATCATCTAAATATTGAAAATTGAATTCATGAAAATGATTAGTACTTGATAAATAAGTATAAAATGATAAATTATCTCTTAATTTTCAAATCAAATAAGTAAAAGAGGATATCTATTCGTAATATATAGTGTACCAATAAAATAAACAAATAGAATACTAGCGATGAAATATAAAAAATAATTAATTTTATTGTGGACTTTAAAATTTTAACTCTCTAATAAGATCTATGTACATCTACTCTGCTCATTAATTAGAATCAAGATGGATAATTTGAAATTTTAAAACTAATAGAAAGTATTATTATAATTACTAGTACTATTATTATGTTTGAAGTATATAAATATATTACACTAAAGCTAACTAATAATTCCAACTCCAATAACAACAATATTCATGATGAGTATATATATATGCAAAATACGCTTTTTTCTACTTTTGACGGTCAAAAAGTTCAAAAATTTTCTATTAGTATGAAGGGAAAAAAAAACTTTGACAGAAAAAATAATAATTACAATTCATTTGATATAAATGCAGTAATAAAGCAGAGAGAGTACATGAAAATACCCGTGCCCTATTCATTGTCCACTAGCTTTATAGACTTATACACGTAATCAAATATGGAATCACAATGTAAAAATATGATGGTAAATTTTATTTAATTTAAATTATATATATCGATCGTTTATAATATATTTACATTATTAATATAATATAACATGTAATAGTAGATTGAAAGTTGTTTACTTGATTTTTAATATATTTTATGTAGACCGATTAGGATATATTAAAAACGATTTCTCTTCTTTTATAGGATAAGGATGAAATTATGCAGGGTCGGATTCAGGTAAGAAAAAGGGGGGTTATCCGACTCTCTTTTATTCAGCAGAAAATTACGTCGTATATATAAAATTAAATTTAGTTTTATGTATATATATAGTGGCTATTGAATATCATTGATTTTTTATTTTTAATATATTTTCTTGCTTTATATTTTTGAACCTCGATAAATTTTTTGACTTCACTGCCGAAAGTTGAAACTACGTACACATAACCTCCTTGTGAATATGGATTACCTATATATATATATATATATATATATATATATATATATATATATATATATATATAGATTAACAACTTACAAAATTATGTTTATGTTTTTTAAAAAAGTACTTAGAATTATCTTATACTAACATAATTCTGTAAATATGTTTTTACGGTATAGTACTACGTACATAAAATTTAAGCTCGAATCTATTTGAGTTTTATTTTTTTAAAATAATATATTTTTGTATTTATTGTTTACTTGTCAATACATGTGAACATACATACCCAACCTCTTTTTAAGTTTTGACTTTACCTCTCCAAAATATCGACCAGAATTTAATTCATGAGAAGTTTCAGAATTTATTTTCTTTTCTCCCATATATATATTTCAAAAACAAATTTGGAATCTTTATTTTTAATTCCAATTGTGATTATTGTCCTGAAATATAGAATCAAAAAATTCAAATCATAAATCCGTCTATGTGATGGGAGTAGATCGATATGATATCTCTACTCTTAACTAAAGCTAGCACTCGTACTCTAACCCTAAAATAAAGAAATTAACACATGATAAGGAGCGCAATGTGAATATAATTATTCAGAATAGTAAATTTTAAATAACAAATTATTACAAACAAAGATAAATTAATGCATCATTGCTAGAAGGGCCTTAGTGGAATTTTATTTTTAATTTGTATTAATTTCTAATTCAAAACATATAAACAAGATTTTTCTAATTTACATGAAACGAGACAGGACGGGAGAGCCTTATAAACATGTAAACTAGTCGGAGCACTATAAATATGGGAAAATATATATACTGTAGATTACCTTTTACACAAATATTTTAATTTTTTTCAGATGCATTGTACTACTAATTAATGCAGCTTTTAACCTTTTTGTATTTATGATTAATTTATTTTAGTAATTGATCTAAAAACATTCCCTTTTTAGTAAAAAAAAAAAGAGAACTATAATATTGCCAATTAATTAACTAGATCGCACTATCAAAGTAATTGTTCAACAAAATTAAAAGTTAGTAATTTATTTCTGACCAAAAGATAAGACTCGTGCGATTAAAAAAATTATGTTGATACAGAATTTTACCAGAAAATGTTTAATTTTAAGAGTATTTTATTTTGGAAGTTCAATTTTGGAAAGTGAATCTGAACTTTGACCTATAAATTTTACCATTTTTTACATGCACTGAATTTTATGATGTACTGTAAAAGAAAAAAGTATTTATCAAAGATCTAATTGAAATCCATTGGCTACAAGTACCTAGATTTTTCACCTACTCTTCTAGGTTTGCAGTTTTGGTAGTTAAAGGTTAATCAAGATATTGTTATTACAAAAGATTTGTTTGTTTGGAAGTATTATTACCGCTATAACTCATTGTCTTCTTGTCTAGAGGAGGGTGAGTGCTTATTTTTTTGTTTTTTTTCATTTGGTATACGGTATTTGTTTTGAATTTCGATTAGTTTAGATTCGTAATGGAAAAAATTTCAGGACTAATCGATGGATATATAATATAAGATAGTCGAGAAGATAAGGGATGAGGGATATTGGAAATAGATTTAGAGCCTGTTTGGATTGGCTTTAAGTTGGTCAAAATCAACTTAAAGTCCCTTTTCAGCTTTTGAACGTGTTTGTCTAATGCTAACTTTAAGCCAAAAAGTTCTTAAAGTCAGTCAAAAATGAAAAGTTAGGATTCCTAACTTTTTTTTTCTAAGTGCTTAAAGTCATTTTCTTTGACCATGAAAATTACTTTTATATCCCTTATATTTTAACTAAATTCCCAAACTATCCTTTTTATTCTTTTAACCTTAAAATTCACATAATTTTCTTCATTTAAGCACTTTTATCCAAACACTCAACTGCTTATTTATAAAAATAACTTTCAGCACTTTAAAGTTTTAAAAGCACTTCATACATAAAAGTTACTTTTTTTAAGCCCATCCAAACGGGCTCTTAATTTGTTTGAAAAGAAATGAAGAAAGGTATTGTCCACGCATTGTTTCGTGATATTATTCTTCCTATATTGCCGGGTTTGGTAATTGATCTCGAGAAAGAATCGATGACTGCATAAAAAATGTTGCACTATTATATCAGAAACTTCTTTCTTAGTGAGTGAAGTTGATCTATGCTTGACTTCTGAGCTTTACTGAGGCGAGGAATTGAGTAGTTGTAAAATCCAATTTAAAAAACTCTCAACCCCAGAAAGTCCTCTATCCCCAAATCCCTTCACTAGGATGGAGAGTACTAAAATATTTTCCACTAAAAGTGATTTTATATTTGGATCGAGCTCGAACTTGAGATTTCTTGATAAAGATGGAGGAGTATCACTTCAAACTCTGCATAAACTCGAGATGATTCATGCATCAGACAACCTTCCCTAATAGTAGTTAGTTATATTTAGCTAATCCACAATGTTGATCAGTACATTAATACTTCAAACTTACTGATTTAAAATTTTGGTTTTCTTTGAAAAACAATATTCATCTATAGCAATAACCAATCACACACCAAAACATTATTAATATTGTAATATTTCATAGACAAGATCATATATTTACAAAGACAAAGATTGCAAAATATATATATGTTTTGACTCCTAATTATTTGATATATGGATCTTTTTCAAAAGCCAAAAAGTTTTTCTTTTGTACTTAATTTACAAAAAATAAACAGCATAACAAAGTTTCATTTAATTATTTTGTTTCATATCCCCCAGTTTCATTTAATTATTTTGTTTCATATCCCCCTTTGTGCCTGCATGATCTTATCATTTTCACTTTTGGTTGCAATTTTGGTAGACATATATATGTTAGTATGTAAGAGAGGTAACAAATATATTGAAAAAATCAAATCTCCATAACTTGCCCCATACATTCTTCTCCCTTGCCTACTAAAATCCCACAACACCTACCAAAAATCTTTTCTTATGACAAAATCTTTTAATTTGACCCAAATATCATATCTTTACCACAGATCCAATTCTTTTGTAGTGTTCATTTTATTTATTTTTTTGGTTTGAATAGTTCTTTGGGTGTTTGTGATCAAATGGAAAGTGTTTGGGGTGTGGCGTATTGCTAATGAAGTGGGTTGAGAATTATGAGGTTTCAGGTTCACCTTGGTGGACAAAAAGTCGAAATTACCACTTAATTGCTACCTGTCGTTAAATTAGTAGAGATGCGAGAAAGTTGACCCGAACATCAAGGTTATAGTCAATTTTCTCCATCCAATATATATATATATATATATATATATATATGAACACCCTTTGTTGATAAATTATATTACCGCTTATGTATGTATATATATATATATGTGTACGTGGGGTATATTAAATCTTCAATATATGTGTGTATGCAGTTTTGAACAATAGATATAGAGTTTTTTTTAAAATATAAAAAAAATTAAAGAAGGAAAAGAAAACCTTATCAAGAATCTTGGATAAAAACCAGAAAGATATATAAAGCTAGAAAGCAATGGAAGGAGGATAAGAAATCAGAAAAAATAGATGTATTATTTATGTAATACAGAGTTGAACCATGCAATAAAATGGAAAAACCCAGAGACTTATTTATGTAATAGTTTATGCTGAAAAATGTGATATAAGAGAATATAATTAGTATTAGAAATATACATATTAAAAATTGAAAATATGACAAAAAATCCCCTCATAATTTTTTTTCTTCATTTTCTTCAAAAATAAGTATCTAACAAGAATATAATTAACCTCTGCATTATAATCTATATATCTTATAGTCATAAGCAAATTTAATATTTGAAGTTTATGAATTCTTATATTGGCCTCAAATTAATATATATTAAAATTGAATATTTATAGATATTTTAATTTTTTTAATATATATATATAATGTTTAGACAAAATCTATCGAATTCACGTAAATTCATGAATTCATGATTTTTCATAAGCAATATTAATATTTAAAGAAGTGAACAAATAAATAAATTACTATAACCACAAACAATGTTACTTTGATATTTATAACCAATATTTTCATTTTACTTAATTAATATCTAACTATGGTTTTTTTTTTAAAAAAAAACGAAGTGATATTCCGTGACACTATTTTGGGTAAGGTATATCCGTCCCTGCATACATTATACTGTAAAATTGCCTCTGATTATAGTCCATATATTAAAGGTGTGAGAGGATGGTTATAAGGGCTCGATGAGAGATAGAGGTAGGCTAGCTGAATAAGTATTGGGGGAGGTAATAAGATAAGTCATGACGGAACTTCAGGTTACCGGGGACATGACCCAAGATAGGAACGTGTGGAGGACTCACATTAGAATAGAAGAATAGCAGGTGGTGTAGTATTGTCTTGCTTAGGGTGATTGAGCTCTGCGATGGTACTAGTTATATTATTCTATCTGTATCGTTGTTGTTTATGGTGTTTCGATTATTAGATGATTTAATTGTTGTTTTGGCTACTTTCGCACTGTTCCTTGTTATTTGCTAAATTCTCTCCATTGTCTCCATCTTTATGTCGGAATTTGTTGCACTTGAGTGGAGGGTCCTTCGGAAACAACATCTCTATCTCCACGAGGTAGTGATAAGGTCTACCTCACTTGTGAAATTTCATTAGATATGTTGTTGTATAGTCTTTATATTATAACCTGTCTCCATTACAACCATACTACATTAAAACTTTATAAAAAATTAGAAATTTCTTGAGCGGAGTATCTATTAAAAATAACCCCTCTATTCTATAAAAGTAGGGGTAACATCTCCATACACACTATTTTTATTGGCGGAACCACCTTATGCTAAAGTTTCTTCGTCAGAAAATTACACTGTTTAGCTAGGTTAAAACTTTAGCTTTATATGTTATATGTTGGCATTTCTTAATAAAAATTCTAGCTTTATTAATGCCTATTTTTTCCACGCTCTATTTATGAAGTTATACTAAATATGTTATTATCGTCGTTGATAATTTAAAAATTAATTAAAAGATAAGCATAGTGGAAGTGGAAATTAAAACACTTAAAAAGGGGACATGGAGGTATATACTTAGGAAACTGCTTGTGTCTTTCTTTCTGCAAAACATCTTAGCTTTTGTCTGGGGACAGATTATTATGGGCAGCTACGAACTCATGGGGTCTCAGACACTAATTTGTCCTATTTTGTCACTTTAGTATAAGAGCCTAATTTTTCTAAAATATAGTTTATATTTCTTAATGGTCTGCACGTGGTACAATTTTACAAATCATAAAGTTTATTTTTGTGAATTTTTTATCTTCTATTTATGCTGAAAATGTGGAGCTTAAATTAATTTTATGTCTTATTGAGGACGACAGAATATATGCTTTAAGGAGAAAAATATATTCTTAAATTAGATAATGTTCTAGTATTATGTTGACCATAAAGTAGGTTTCTTATGATAATTAATTAAAAAAAAAATTGTGTTTAAGAGTGTGACTTTATTAAAATTGTTCAAAAATGGCCTATTCTTTGAGACCATATCAGATTTCAAGTCTGATGAAATTAGATAATGTTCGTATTATGTTGACCATAAAGTAGGTTTCTTATGATAATTAATTAAATATTATTTGAATATATTTACTTCTTATTTTGTTTTATTTCAATCATTTAAGATAGACAAAAGAAAGATTTTATTATGATTCCGTACTTATTATCAACTATAAGTAGGAATTGTTGATAAAATGTAGGGCTCAAGAAAGATACAATGCGGTGTAATCTCACTAGGAATTAGAGAAGATAAAATGTACGCAGCCTTACTCCTATATCTATGGGGTATAGAGGTGATTTCTGATTCGCCCTCGACAACCCCCCTTTACCAGGATTTTGGACCAATAATGTGAATGAGCTCACACAAGCACAGGCAAAGTTGGAGATAATCGACACATATTCAAAATTTGAAGTGAAGGAATATGAAATATAACTTCACGTAAAACTCTTTCGTGATAATGAATTTAGATTTTATGTTCCTAATTGTATGTGTATAAATTTACACCTGCCCGTGGTAATGTAGACCCACTACATTCTTTTGGGTATAATCACCTTCTATTTATGCTCTATTTTTAGCCAAGTCTAGATTAGTACTTGTGATAGTAGCAATTAATTAAAATGATTTATGCATCAATGAGATATCTAAAATGTAATTTTACATCACCCCTAAAATGACATAAATATCTTCTTTTTCCCTGCCTTTCGTGGTGTGACAAAGTTGTTTTAGATTTCTACTTATGTAACATGAACTATTGGCCAAAGAATGCAAAAATAATAAATTTGAAGACAAAATTGGTGGTAAGAAGACCCAAAATTAAGATGCCCACATGCCCAGTTAGAGAAAAGGGATGGGCTATGGGCTTTCTAAGCAAAGGATGACACATTAACCCAAGAGAACCCAATCTAGGGTAGCTCCCAACTTCACCAACCTGAAGTCCGATACCCATATTAGAGTTTGATTAATCCAGATTTGCATATTGCGGGCCTATTTCTAGGGGCGACACCCCCCCCCCCCCCCCCACACACACCAAGATTTGTTGATAAGAGGGATAACCATACATATATTATTTTTTGAAGAATTTGACTTGTGTTCATCCACAACGAATATTTACACAATCAAATATAACTTACTGTTGCTCCAAAACATTTCGAGATAATATAACTTACCATTGCTCCAAAATATTCTTTTGAATTCTGTGATAGCAAGATCTTCTAAAGCGTCTTACTGGTCTCATTGCAAATTCAGTACCTAATGAGTTTATCATACAACAATCCATTACATAATGCAATATTTTGCTAGGTCTTGGCTTATCGCGAATTAACATCATGAAGCTACTCTGTACGGCACAAGCCTAGAACTGTGACCATGAGTAGTCCAAGCATAAGCTCTTTAAGAGCATACTACAAAGTCCTATCTATGCAAGCAAAACGTTGATGGTACAAGGAGATGTACCATAAATGGGGAAAACAATGGTAATAAGAGGCCTACTAACTCACTCGCGCAAAAATCTGCAGTGTGAACTTACTGATGGACAAAGATATGGTTCCCTTTCAGTTGAATAACACTGAGATTTGAGTGAGAACCGATAACCAGGGACGTATATTCGAAGAGAAGGGAAATGAATAGCTAAAAACAAAGTGAATATTCCTTTCATGCTGTTGCAGTCAAAGGTGAATAATGAAACACAATATTTTAATTGCAGTATTGGGTTTATTCATAAGACTAAAAGCAGAACTAGCAAATTGCTTTCCAACTTTATCATTCAAGTATAAATAGGTTTTAAGCATTTGCACAGCACAGAGGCTGAGATGAGATTCATCAAGAAAGACATGTATACAATTTATACTACTAACCAAACACAATCCTCCATTTCCACTCCTTCCGAATCTTGCATCCAAGAATCAATTGCCCAGCTTCAGCTCGACATATTTTGGACCACGAGGTTCCCTCCACCTGAAAGTGATCACAGACACCACTCTCAGGTTGTTGAAATTTCCCAAATAAAATGGTATACACGAAGAGAAATGAATCATAACTGTAGTAGTAAATGCTACAAGTACCTACAGCGGTAAACATTCAAAAGGAATAGCAAGCAAACACATGTTTGCAGACAGAATTAATTTTCTGGTGTTGGTTGTCGACGCAAGCGTCTCCGGGGACCTGACCCTCCATCAGACTGTTCATTCTCGTCATCTCTAGTATCAATTTCCCCTTCATAGGTCTCACCCCAAAGTCTTCTTGAAGGCCGTCTCCTCCCAGTTGCCTGGGCCCGGGTTCTTGAGGAACCTGACCAGCTACTACTCCGAGAATTACTCCTAGGTTGGAGAATACGAACAAAGAGAAAAACAGTCAGCAGACCACCCTCGTCAAAAGTTAAACTGGTGCTTTCACTACCCTCTTCTGAAACAGATGACTGCAATGTACTGAGCAAATCTCCTAAATCTCTCTGACGTTCCAGCCTCCTCCAACTGCGCTGCCTCTCTGGATCAGCTTCTGTAGGGCGAACAAGAGGATGCTCCTGCCTAGCATGCTTACGCAGATCTGTATATGTGCCACTGAACTCGCATGTCTCGCTAGAGCAGCTTCTTAATTTAGCATTCATGTGACGACGGGCAGAGTCAACAACAATCCAATCATTTATCTGACCACGGCAGAGAGGGCATAGCATCATCTTAATTTCATGGTTCTCACAAGACAAGGCACCTAGGGATATAGAACCACCTTCAGTTCTTTCACCTGGCAGTTCAGACAGAACTTCTGATATCGCTGTAGTAGATTCCGTAATAGCAGCTGGGATCTCCAATTGCTGTGTTGTTGATGCTGAAGCTTCTTCAAATGATTTTTTGAACTGATCAAAACAATTTGAATGCCTATAACTTGTGTCACACATAAAAGGACGACAGCCCTTCTCATGAGAGGCACACAAAAGGAGAATAGCATTATGAGGATGTTCCATACACACTGGGCAGCGGGCATCTTCCCAGTCCTTCACATTTTCCTCGTTTTCCAAAGGGTTTTTGGACAACGATTGCCTTGAGTGACTCGAGCTACAAGAGTAAGGAGAAGCTCTGCTCCTATCAAAAGAAACAGACCTATCTCTTCTCTCCTTAGGCATGTTTAGTTTCTATAAGAATATAGAACTAACTGTAAAATGACAAAAAATGATGTAAGCAGTGCTGAAATAAAAATACACGCAGAAGCTTCCCCAAAAGACCAATATATAAATTACCATGCGTATGCAAGCTACAAGTCTAAAAAATAATTTAAATAAAAAGGCATACATGGGTCAACATCACATGCCCCAGCCAAATGGTTAAAATGCATGTTCAGTAACATTTATTATTTTAGGCTACATCATCTGATACATCACAAATAAATCAGGAATTAACGACACATAACTGCCAGCTCTTTTGTAAAACTGAGCGTCAGTTCAGATAGAATACTGAACAACTAAAGTATGACAAAAACATAAACTAATTCAGAAACAAAACTTCCCGTAAAAGGCTAAAAGAGTATAATAAGCTAAGCATGAAATCCAAAATTGGATGGCAACTAGTGAATTCTATGTTTAAGGTCCTCCTTTTTCAGGTCCATTTCACCCCACTACTAGTAAAAAAAAAAAATCAGATTGTTACCCCAACTCTGAGACAATCTCCAACCAGACACATAAGAAAAAACTTCATTCAGTGAACTAAAAAGCACCAGATCTAATGCAAGTACAACAGCAACTAAGCCTAAGACACAACTAGTAGGTAGTGCATATCATTTCCTTAGGACGTGTTCCATTCTTAACTAAGTCTGCATTCAGTGATCATGCATCTTTCAATCTGTCAGGTCTCTTTCTATAGCATCCCCAATCATCGCAGCAATACACATGTACCAGTGCACATCTTGTCTACATAGGACCTGGACAAACCATTCTACACAATCCTCTCTCGTTTATCCTCCATATGTGCTACTTGCATCTCAATCTGATGTGATCATTCCTAATCCTGTTAATTTTTGTTCGATCATATACCTGTAAAGTATTTAGCGAAAAATTCAATAAAGGAAGTGAACCGACTGCAGTTCCCATGATGAATTCGCAGAAACCACTGGACTGCACATCTTTAGTATTCAACACTACATGAATATCTAAATATCATCATTATGTACATTGCAATGGAGATCATAAATCAAACTCTTAAGCTTGCAAAACATGGAAAACAAAGAGAACAAGAGAAGCCAGCACTGTTAAGATGAAAACACTTTATTAGCCAAATAAATTCATCTCCTTCCGAATTAATCCAAATCCATGAACAACAAGCTGCACTGAATCCAAATAAACTGGTTGGTACTTCAATTACAATACCCATCAGACATTGTAACACCCAATAGATACATATTCACTTCAAGTAATGAATAGGATTAATTAGGATGATGACCCACATACCCTGACCAAAAATTTCACATCATAGTAGCATCTGCAAGCATCTTCAGTAGATATCAAGTCCTCTCATCCACGTAACTAAAACAGAAATTTGGTTTTCCACCCAAATCTTTGGCATAATACAATCATGTCACTTGGAGCTGATGGAAAACACTGCTATATTTTCGCAAGCATCAGCCCAAACAAAAGGGAGCATCCATCCTCACATGTGACTTGCCATAAGCAAAACCCAAAGCTCTACACACTATTGAGGCTGCAAAACCCAATTGAAAATTCTAAATCAACCTTGATCTTTTCAATACTGATACTGATCCATTTGCGAAATTTTTTATCTAATATTATTCATTTGCACTCTAGAAGTTCATTTCTTCTTCCTCAAAACATCCAAATCAAAAGTTCAAAACCTGTTATGTTATTTCTGTCAAATATAACCTGAAGTTGCCAAATTACTGTTCTCAAACCACTCTCCTGTACCAACTCACTAATCCAGCAACAGTTACACACATGATAAAGAAAACACAAATCAGACCAACAATATTTATCCACCAGGAAACAACCCCATACCAACCGACATTCGCAGATCAGAACCAATCATTAAACATGAAGTTCTTATCTTTAAGCATTTCAATAATATCATGTGTCCCTTCATCAACTTAATACCCAGAGACTATAAGCAAATATCAGATCAAAAGAAACACAATCAACAATGTATTAGTACTTCTCACTTCCCAACTCCAACAAGCTCGGGATTTCTCAAATGATTTCAGCTTGAAACATTAGCTCAAGCACTTCTTCTGAAACAAAATCCCTACTTCAACTTCAAAATGCAACCCAATCTCAATATGAATAAACTATAAAAAAAAATGGCTCAAAACATGAGCTCAAACAATCCTTCAATTAAACAATCCCTAATTTGACTTCAGACACCAAACCCAGTTCCAATTTAATGAATAAACTCAAACACTCATCCGATTTAAAAGCCCTAAATTTGACTTCTAATTCAAAACACAAATACAATTACCTCCTAAAAATAACCAAACCTCACATCTAAAATCAAGAATTTCTCCATTTCTCCTATTAAAAAAGCTTAATTTTGACATCCAACACAACCCTAATCAAATTTTGCGAATAAACCAACTGAAACCCACATCTAAAATCAAGCACTTCTCCAGTTCTCCAATGACGTCAAACACAAACCAAATCAAATTTTGCTAATAAACCTACCGAAACCCACCGCTAAAAATCAAGCACTTGTCCAGTTCTCCCATTAAAAATGCCTAATTTTGACTACAAACACAAAACCCAAATCAATTTTTTTGAACAAACACTAAAAGGACCGAACCCCACATCTAAAAACAGGCACCTCTCCAGTTCTCCGATTCAAAAAGGCCTAATTTTGACGTCAAACCCCATAACCCAAATCAAATTTTGCGAAAAAAACACTAAATCAACCAAAACCCACATCAAAGATCACGTTTTAAACAACCCAAGATACAATCAAAAGCAGTTTAAGGTACAAAACAAGTAAAATAAGCAGATCAAATAACACAAATTATCGATTAACACAACTAGCTTAACCTTCATTAAAACGAGTTACCAGAAGTTTAATGAAACCGATCTGAACCACAGCTATCGAAAAAACTCCAATCTGAAGAAGAATTTTTCGGAAACCCTAGTGTTTTTTGAAGAGCTCTGAAAAGGCTGCAGCTAAGTTGCGAAGCTGCTTCTTGACTCTTTGATGAGAATGAAAAGACTCTAAATTTATAGGGGGTAAAGGAGTATTTATATAGAAAATTAGGGACTTGTTGAGGTGGACGATGACGTGGCGGAGTAATATACGCTCAAATGGACATACTGCCTAAATTTTGAAGGGAATCCTTGTATTATAGCTTTATTTCAATCTTGATCCTCGTAGTTTAATTAACGATGAAAGGCTAGTAGCTAGTTGAGAGTTGTTCTTATTACTAGTCTATTTATATTTTTGGTTGGGTGAGAGTTTAGAGATCCGTATTGATTGTAGTATTAGCATATGCATGTAATCTTTGATTTTGATTTTTTGATTATCATCTATGATTTATTGTGTTTAGATGACTGCACTTTGTTGTTATTGTTATGATTCCTTATATATATGCTCCCTACTATTTTGTTATTAATTGTTATGTTTTTTTTTAATTACTGTTTTGATTTGTTTGATTCGAGAGACTTTTGGAAAACCTCTTTACTGCTTTGATTTGCTTGATACGAGAGTCTTTTGGAAAACCTCTTCACCTAAGAGAGGTAACTGCTGTTTCACTGAATCTGTTATTGTTGTTGTTGTATATTTAACCTTTAATTAATATAAATGTGTGATTGTTACCGAGAAGAATGAGGAGGAGGAGGAGATAGAGCCAAATGATCCTTTGAGCATTTACTATTTATTTTGTTTTTAATTTTTTATCTGACGTTTGATATTTTTATTGAAGTCTGATTAATTTGAACAAAAAACTCAAAAATCAAGTTAAAATTTATTATTATGAAGGAAAAAAGGTACTCCAATTTACTCTCTAAGCCCCACTTTTGAGCATTTACTATTGCGTTATAGCTCCAAAGCTCTTTTAATTCCTCTTTTCTTATTTGTTTTACATATTAAGTTTGTTAAATTTTCAACTTTCTTTAGTTCGAGGGATTAAAATTACACGTCTATATTAATTGAAGATTAAATATGTTTAGTCAAATTATATAAGGATTAAAATTATAATAGAACTCTAATATACAGACTAAAGTCGTTATTTTCCTAATTTTAATGTGGTTTGACTTTTTATTTTTTATTTTTCACCTGCTATTCCATATACGTATCAAAGTATAATAAAATTTGAATTTGTGCATTGTAAAACTAATTTTAGGAGTGATGCTCAACCCCTCCCCCCTCCCCCACCAATTTTTTAGAGACTCAAACACGAGATATTTGATTAAGGTGGAGGAATCTCAATTAGCGCAAGACAGTAGTTTGATTAGAAATAAATCGGTGCTCTTTCGTTCCTTGTTCTGACTTTCTGACGAGTAAAAGCACGCACCAAATTCATGATTTCACGAATCTTTTTTTTAACTATAAATATTTACTGTAAATACTTCAAAAATAAATTGTATTTTTTTTTGGATATTTTATCTTAAGTAAAAGTTACAATGTATTATCAAATATTTTTTAAATTTTATAATTTTAAATATATCATGAGATATTAATATTAGAGAATATGCTAATTAAGATAGCATCATTTTGTAAAACAAAATACAAAGAAAAATAAGACACATAATTACTATACATTGAACTGTATTTGCTACTAAACGATAAATTTTTATTACGTTAAAAGAATTCAATAATATAAAAAGATTCCAAGAAAAAAAAAGTAAAAATATTTCACGTAAGTTTTGCACGTTTGACCTAAAGTAAATTTTGGATCACATTTAGCTTTTTTTACGCAATATAATTTTCTTTATCCACAAATTTAAAGATGGCCCTACTTGTAACGTTTGAATTCCTCCAAAAGTTTTATTTTTTTTCTCCTCTTCTTCCGCTAATAATTAATTGTCAAAAATATTTTTAAACGTATGCAAAATTTTAGCAGATATGTCCTTTTTTTATTATTATTATTATTATCTCCTCTTCTTTCGTTACCAATTTCTAATATAGTATCTTCGTGATGCATGAAAAGTGTTAGGGAAAAAATCATAAAAGATTATATCTTATTTATTTGATTATATTAAAAGAATTCTTTAGGTTTGTTTGGAAAGCCTCCTGGTAATCGAAATTAGTATAATTACTAGGATAGTAATTATCAGCCTAGTAATTACACAACTTATTAATTACGATGATCTGTTTGTTTGTCACAATGTAATTACAGTGTAATTACAAGTGTACTGTTTGGTTGCACAAGTGTAATTACAAGGTTATATTAAATTTTAAAAATAAAAGCTAATCATCTAAACTTAAAATTCATATTACACAAATAAGGGCTTTTATAAATGATATTAAATTAAATATTTAAGATATTGTCTTTTGAAAATACATTAATTAATAAACATATGTTCTTACTAATATTATAAAAAATAATTGATTTATTTTTTAAAATTAGTATATTTTTATTAAATTAATCATAAAAACAAAAAATACAAGATTTCTTTGAGTATCATGAAATGCATGCTTCACAAAAATATTATTATATTATAAATATACGTCATAAATTATTAAAACATTTGACAAAAAGATAGTCTATCAAATCTAACTAAAAAATAAATGACTTGCAATGTGAAATATCAAATCAATACTACTAAATAAATGAAATTGAAAATATAACATAAGTTCTAAATTCAAAATAATTTTTTAACATAATACTACTCTTATGTCAAATTTCAACATGACGTACATAAATATGATTTTTTTTTAAAAAAGAACAAAAAACATAAGTCTATAATTTTGTTCAACAATGACTTCTACTTTAATTTAAAAATTAGAACACTAGCAAAATTATGTTAATAAAAAAATAAACATAGAATTAAAAAAGGTAATACGAAAAATTGCATGGAATCACATATAGTAAGGTTGAGAATGAGAACGAAATGATATATAAATAACAAAAAATAAAAAATATATTTTTAGAAAATATTAGAATAATAAAAATAATAAGAATTTAAAATAGTAATAAAAAATAAATTAAAACAAAAAAATAAAAATAGAAATAAAAGGAAAAAAATTAAAAGTAATCTTGTAATTACACCAATTCACAGCCTCCCCTGAGAATTGAAGAGTGTAATTACCCTCTGTCAATTACACCGAATTACCTGCTGATCATGTAATTACATAGCCAACCAAATATGTCAGACAGTATAATTACATTCAAATAGACTAAATCCAATTATAAGAGTGACTTTTCAAACATGCCCTTAATTTCTCAGTTATAAAATTTAAACTATTTGATACACGGAAAGAAAGAAATGTCCTAATAATTTGCCAATAGCTTCCACCAAAGAAAAGAAATTTCCTAATTTGTTCTTATGTTACAAGATGACCTAAAAGCCACTTGTGTCAGTTTATAATAAATAAATATATGTGTGAAAACACGTTTTGAATATGGGATGACACATTATTTTCTGGAAAAAAAATCGTCTACTTCATAGTATCCATCCACCTTCTCCTTGTTTTTTAAAAAAGTGACGCGGACCATGTCGAGATTATGTGTATTGTTCTTCTAAATACTAAGAAAATGTCGTAAATTATGTTGAGGCTATATATACTGTTTTCTCATGCTGTTATAGAGGATCCTGTAAAGGTTTATAAAAAGATTTGATCGAAAGTCATATCACTAAAATATTCATAGGCTAACATATACGAAAAACTGACAAAATTTCTTAATTCCTGTTAAGTGACCCCTAAATACTACTCCTTCTGTTTCAAAAAGAATGGTCTGATTTGACTTGACACGGAGTTTAAGAAAATAAAAAAGACCTTTCAATCTTATGGTTCTAAATTAAAGCTATGTCAAATGTACATAAATATCCTTTAATCAAATGGTCTTAAATATGCCATGTAGAAAGTTAAAATTAAAGTGTTGCCAAAAACAAAATGGGTCATTCTTTTTGAAGCAGACTAAAAAGGAAAGTATGTCATTATTTTTGAAACGGATGGAGTAATAAAATAATGTAGATCATGTCGAGGCTACACATACTGCTTTCCCAGGTCGTTACAGAGGGTCCTGTAAATGTTTTGCAACAAAAATTGACGAAAGTCATATCACCAAAGAATTCATTGGCTAAATACATGAAAAAACTGGAAAAATCGTATGAAAAAACTAAAAAAAATCGTCTAACTTCTGTTTAGTGGCCACTAATTGTTAAGAAAATGGCGTGGATCATGTCGAAGCTATACAGACTGTTCCTCATGTTGTTACAGAGGGTTCTTTAAAGATTTTGCAAAATCATTGCCCAAAAATCATATCACCAAAAAATTCATGGGTTAACACACACGAAAAAACTAAGAAAATCGTCTGATTTCTGTTGAGTGGCCTCTAAATGCTAAGAAAGTGGTGAGGATCATGCCAAGAATATACGTATTCTTCTCATGTCGTAACGGAGGATCTTGTGAAGGTTTTGCGAAAAAAAACTAAGAGCCCTGTAATAAAAAAATTCATGGGCTAAAACACAAAAAACTAAGAAAATCATCTAATTTTTATTGCGTGACCCCAAAATACTAAGAAAGTATCACGGATCATGTCGAGGCGACACGTAATTTTTTCAAAATTTTATGGAGGATCGTGCAAAGGTTTTGCAAAAATATTAATCAAAATTCATATCACCAAAAAATTTATGAGCTAACACACACGAAAAATTGAAATCGCCTAATTCCGATTGAATGACCCCTAAATACTAAAAAAATAACATGAATCATGTCGAGACTACACGTACTATTCCCCAAATCATTATAGAGGTTCCTTTAAAGATTTTGTAAAAAATAATTGATCAAAAGGCATATCACCGAAAAATTCATGAGCTAACATATATGAAAAATTGAGAAATTCGCTTAATTTCTGTTGAGTGACCCTTAAATATAATAAATATATTGTAAATCGTGTCAAGGCAACACGTACTACTCTCCCGAATAATTACCGAGAGTCCCGTAAAGATTTCAGGAAAAATTGACCGGAAGACATAACACCAAAATATTCATGGGCCAACACACACGAAAATGAGAAAATCATTAAATTTCGATTGAGTGACCCCTAAATGCAATAAATATGTCATAGATCGTTTCGAGGCTACAAGTACTACTTCTTCAGATACTTACGGAGTGTCCCATAAAGGTTTAGGAAAAAAATTAACCGGAAGTGATACCATACAAATATTCATGGCTAACACACACGAAAAATTAGAAAATCGCATAATTTTGTTTGGGTGTTCCTTAAATACTATAAACATATCGTGAATCTTGACGAGACTACACATACTTCTTTCCGGGGTACTTATAGAGGGTCTCGTAAAGGATTTTTTAAAAATTGACCGAAAGCTATACCACTAAAATATTCATTGAATAAAATACACGAAAAGTGAGAAAATTGTCTAATTCTACTTGAGTGACACATAAATGATATAAATATGGCATGGATCGTGCCGAGGCTACACGTACTGCTCCCCCGATAACTTACGGAGGATCCCGTAAAGGTTTCAGAAAAAAATTAAGCGGAAGTCATACCACCAAAATATTTAATGGCTAACACAAACGAAAAATGAGAAAATGACCTAATTCTGCCTTAGTGGTCCCTAAATATTATAAATATAAGGTGGATCGTGTTGAGACTACACGTACTACTCTCCCGAATACTTAAGGAAGATTCCATAAAGGTTTTGAAGAAAATTTGATTAGAAGTCATACCACCAAAATATTAATAGGCTAACATACACAAAAACAATTGCTTAATTCTCCTTGAGTAGCCTCTAAATGCTACTAATATGTCGTTGATCAAGCCGATGCTACATGTACTGCTCCTTTAGGTACCTACGGAGGATCTCGTAAAGGTTTCGGAGAATTAAGACATACCACCAAAAGATTCATAGGCGTTAACATACGAAAAATGAGAAAACAGCCTAATTCTGCTTGAGTGGCCCCTAAATGCTATAAATATACCGTGGATCGTGCCGAGTCTATAAATACTACTTTTTCGGGTATTTATGAAAGATCCTATAAATGTTTCGAAAAAACATTGATCATAAGCCATACCACCAAAATATTTTCATGGACTAACACAAACAAAAAATGAGAAATTCACCTAATTCCTCATTAGTGGCCTATAAATGCAATAAATATGTCGGAAATCGTGTCGATCCTACATGTACTATTCCCCCGAGTACTTACAGATGGTCCCGTAAATATTTCAGAAAAAAATTGATCGAAAATTATACCACCAAAAATTAATTGGATAACACATACGAAAATTAAAAAAATTATCTAATTCTGCTTGAGTGACACATAAATGAGATAAATATGGCGTGGATCATGTCGATGCTATAAGTACTGCTCCACTGGGTACTTACGAAGGATTGTGTAATGGTTTCAGAAAAAGAAAATGACCGAAAGTCATACCACCAAAATACTTAATGGCTAAAACAAACGAAAAATGAGAAAATTGCATAATTCTTCCATAGTAGACCCTAAATATTATAAATATAATATGGATCGTACCGAGACTACAGTAATGCTCTTTCGAATACTAAAGGAGGGTTCCGTAAAGGTTTTGGAAAAAATTAATTGAAAGTCATACCACCAAAATATTAATTGGCTAACATACACAAAAAAGGAGAAAATCGCTTAATTTTCCCTAAGTGGCCTCTAAATGCTACTAATATGTCATGGATCATACCGAAGCTACATGTAGTGCTCCTCTAGGTACCTACGGAGGGTCCCGTAAATATTTCAAAATTGCTTAATTCTGTCTCAGCGGCTCCTAAATGCTATAAATATACCGTGGATCGTGCTGAGGCTATACGTACTACTTTCCCGAGTACTTATGGAAGATCCCGAAAAGGTTTGGGAAAAAATTGACCATAAGTCATACCATCAAAATATTAATGGACTAACACAAATGAAAAATATTTTTTTTTATCTAATTCCTCATTAATGGCCCATAAATGCAATAAATATGTCGGGAATCATATCGGGCCTAAATGTACTACTCGCACGAATACTTACAAATGTTTCCATAAAGATTTCAGAAAAAAATTGACCAAAATCTCTACCACCAAAATATTCACTTACTAACACACATGAAAAATAAAAAAATTGCTTATCGTGGATCAGGCTGAAGCTACACGTAATGCTCCACCGGATACTTACAGAGGGTTCGTGTAATTGTTTCGAAAAAAAATGACCGGAAGCCATATTTAAGGAGCCTAAATATTATAAATATATCGTGGACCATGTCGATGTTGCATGTACTACTCGCCCGAATACTTAAGGAGGGTTCCGTAAAGGTTTCTGAAATAAATTAATCGGAAACCATCCCACCAAAATAATAATGAGCCAACACCAACAACAAATTGAGAAAATTGCCTAGTGTCGCTTGAGTGACCCCTAAATGCTATAAAAATATCGTGGATTGTGTCGAAGCTACATGTAATGCTCCCCCGAGTACTTATGAGGGGTCCCGTAAAGGTTTCAGAAAAAATTTACAGGAATCCATACGACCAAAATATTAATAGGCTAACTCATATGAAAAATGAGAAAATCGCCTAATTTAGCTTGAGTAGCCCCTAAATGCTATAAATATGTCATGGATGGTGCCGAAGCAACACGTACGGCTTCTCCGGGTATTTAAGGAGGGTCCCTTAAAGGTTTCGGAAAAAATTGACCGGAAGTGATATCACAAAAATATTCATGAGCTAATACACACTAAAAATGAGAAAATCTTCTAATTCCGCTTGAGTGACCCCTAAATACTCTAACTATGTTGTGGATCGTGTCGAAGCTACTTATACTGATCTTCCGGGTACTTATGGAGGGTCCTGTATAGATTTCAGAAAAAATTAACCGGAAGCAATACTACCAAAATATTCATGGGCTAAAAAAATGAAAAATGAGAAAATCACGTAATCCACTTGAGTGACCATTAAATGCTATCGATATGCTATGGATCGTGCCGAGGCTACACATACTGCACCCTCAAGTACTTACAATGGATACCGTAAAGGTTTCAAAAAAAATTTAATTGAAAGTCATACCACCAAAATATTAATGGGCTAATACACACGAAAAATGAGAAAATCGCTTAATTATGCTTTAGTAGCCCCTAAACGCTATAAATATGTTATGCATCATGTCGAGGCTATACATACTGCTCCTCTGGCTACTTCGGGAGGGTCCCTTACAGGTTTAAGAAAAAAATTATTCGGAAGCCATAACACCAAAATATTCAAGAGCTCTAACACATACAAAAAATAAAAAAATTATTTAATTCTGCTTGAGTGGACCCTAATGTTATAAGTATGTCATTTTTGTGCCGAGTCTAGACGTACTTCTCCCCCGAATATTTACTGAGGGTATCAAAAACTTTTCTGAAAAAAATTGATCGGAAGCCATACCATCAAAATATTCATGGGCTAATACATAACAAAAATTGGAAAATCGCCTAATTTCTCTTGAGTGGTCCCTAAATGCTACAAATGTGCCGTGAATCATGGATGAGGCTACATGTACTTCTTCCCGGGGTACTTACGGAGGATACCGTAAAGGTTTCAAAAGAAATTTGACCGGAAGCCATACCACCAAATTATTCATGGGATAACACACGATAAAAATGAGAAAATTTTCTAATTTCGCTTAAATGACTCCTTAACCATTAAATATGTCATTGATCGTGTCGAGGCTACACATCCTGCTCTCCAGGATACTTACGGAGGGTTCCGTAATGATTTTGGTAAAAACATTAACCGAAAGCCATATATATTAATAGGCTAACACACATGAAAAATAAAAAAATCATTTAATTCCACTTAAGTGACTCATAAATGCTATAAATATGTCTTAAATTGTGTCGACGCTACACGTACCGCTCTCTGAGTACTTACGGAGGGTCCCATAAAGGTTTCACAAAAAGATTAACTAGAAATTATATCACCAAAATATTCATGGGGTAACACATATGAAAAATGAGAAAATCGCTTAACTTCGCTTGAGTATCCCCTAAATGCTATAAATATATCGTGAATCGTACACTCTACCCTCCCCAGACCTCACATGGTGAGACTATACTGAGTTTGTTGTTGTTGTTGTATATCATGAATCGTGACAAGGATATATGTATTTCTCTCTTAAGTATTTTCGAAGGGTCCTGTAGAGGTTTCAGAAAAAAATTGATCGAAAGTTATACCACAAAAATATTCATGGGATAACACACACGAAAAATGAGAAAATCATCTAATTCCATTTGAGTGACCCCTAAATGCTATAAATATGTCGTGGATCATGTAGAGTCTACACGTACTACTTTCCCAGGTACATATAGAGAGTCCCATAAAGGTTTCAGAAAAATATTTAGCGAAAGTCATACCACCAAAATGATCATGGGCTAACACAGGCGAAAATGAAAAATCGCCTCATTCGATTGGAGTGGCCCCTAAATTCTATAACTATGTCATAGATTGTATTGAGGCTATACATAGTGATCCTCCAAGTACTTATGGAGGTCCCCATAAAGGTTTCACAAAATATTGATCGAAATCTAATCACCTACAATTTCATGAACTAACACATACGAAAAAATGAGAAAATTTCCTAATTTAGCTTGATTGGCCCCTAAATGCTATAAATATGTTGTGGATCATGTCGAGACTACACGTACTACTCCTCTGAGTACTTACAGAGGATCCCATAAAGGTTTTCCAAAAAAAATGATCGAAAGCTATATCACTAAAAAATTCATGGGCTAACACACGAAAAATTGAGAAAACATAATTCATATTGAATACCCCCTAAATGCTAAGAAAGTGGTGTGGATCATGTTAACTACACGTACTATTCTCCCAGGTCGTTATAGAGGGTCCTGAAGAGGTTTTACAAAAAGAATTGACCGAAATTCATATCATCATAAAGTTCATAGTCTAACATAAACGAAAAATTGAGAAAATCGCCTAATTCCTATTGAGTGACTCTTAAATGCTAAAAAAGTGGCGTGGATCATGTCGAACCTACACGTACTATTCCTCCAGGTCATTATAGAGGGTCTCGTATATGTTTTGCTAAAAATGACCGAAAGTCATATCACCAAAATATTAATGGGCTAACACACATGAAAAACTGAGAAAATCACCTAATTTCTATTGAGTAGACAACAAATGTTAAGAAAGTGGCGTGGATCATGCTAAATCTATATGTACTATTCCCCAAGGTCGTTACGAAGGGCCCTGTAAAGGTTTTGCAAAAAAATTGACAAAAAAACATATCACCAAAAAATGCATGGGTTTACACACACGAAAAATCGAGAAAATCATCTAATTTATGTTGAGTGACCCCTAAATATTTAGAAAGTGGTGTGGATCATGCCAAGACTACACGTACCGTTTTCCAAGTTCATTACAGAGCCTCCCATGAAGTTTCATAAAAAAAATTGACCGAGAGTCATATCATCAATATTTTTTGGGCTAACACATACGAAAAACTAAAAAAATTGCCTAATTACTATTGAGCGGTACCAAAATGCTAACAAAGTAGCGTGGATCATACCGAGATTACACGTATGGTTCCCCTATGTCGTTACAGAGGGTTCTGTAAAAGTTCTGCCAAAAAATTGATCAAAAGTGATATCACCAAAAAATCATGGGCTAACACACGTGAAAAATGAGAAAATCGCTTAATTCCTATTGAGTAGACCCTAAATGCTAAGAAAGTAGTGTGGATCATGTCCATGCTACATGTACTGTTCTCCCAGATTGTTAAGGAGGGTTATATAAAGGTTTTACAAATAAATTGACCAAAAATTATATCACCAAAAAATTCATGGGCAACACACACACAAAAATTGAGAATATCACCTAACTCCTGTTGAGTGACCCCTAAATGCTAAGAAAGTGGTGTGGATCATGCCAAGACTACACGTACTGTTTCCTCAGGTCGTAATGCAAAAAAATTAATCGAAAGTGATATCACCAAAAATTTATGGAGTAACACATACGAAAAATTAAGAAAATCATATAATTCCTGTTGAGCGGCCCCTAAATACCAAGAAAGTGGCGTCGATTATACCGAGGCTACACTTACTGTTCCCCCAAGTCGTTACAGGGGTCCTGTAAAGGTTTTGCAAAAAATTAACCAAAATTCATATCACAATAAAATTCATAGCCTAACACACACGAAAAATTAAGAAAATCGTCTAATTCCTATTGAGTGACCCTTAAATACTAAAAAAGTGGAGTGGATCATGTCAACGCTACACTTACTTTTCTCATAGGTCATTATGGTGGGTCCTGTAAAGGTTTTGTAAAGATAATTGACTGAAAGCCCTATCACCAAAAAAGTCATGGGCTAACACACACGAAAAACTAAGAAAATCGCTTTAACTCCTATTGAATGGACCATAAATGCTAAGAAAGTTGTGTGGATCATGTCCCATAGGTTGTTACAAAGGGTCTTGTAAATGTTTTACAAAAAAATTAATCGAAAGTCATATTACCAAAAAAATCATGGGCTAACACACACGAAAAATTGAGAAAATCGCTTAATTCCTGTTGAGTGCCTCCTAAATGCTAAGAAAGTAGTGTGGATCATGCGAGACTACACATACTATTTCCCAAGTTGTTATGGAGGTTTTTGTAAAAAAAATTGACTGAAAGTTATATCATCAACAAATTCATGGGCTAACACACACGAAAAATGAAAAAATCATCTAATTACTGTTGAATGATCCTTAAATGCTAAGAAAGTGGCGTGGATCATGCCGAGACTACACGTATTGTCAGTAGAAGATTAGAATAGAAAATTAGTAGGTAATCGGATGCTATCTAGTCTTCACTATTGTATTTTCTTTTCAAACCTGCTTTGAAATGCTGAACTTGAGCCGAAGGTCTATCTGGAATATGTCTATTTTCTCAAAATAGGGTTAAATTCTATGTACACACCAGTCTCCTCAAATTCCAGTTATAAAATTACACCAAATATATTGTTACTCTCTTTCTTTCTTTTTCTTTGAATAAAATTGTGAATTTTCTTTCATATTTGTAAGTCAAATTCTGTGTACAATTTTCATTATAAACAGAACCGATCATTTTTGGTTATGCTTTCTCAAAAATCTCATTTGGAGCAAATGACAAATTTCCTATTTGAAAACTATTTTAGTAATCATTTTCGCCTCCAAAAACTTGATTTGTTGGGACTCTCACCACCATTTCTTTTTTATTGCTTTTCTATTTGATGTCGGATACCAACTAATCCAAATTCTCACCATATAAGACTTGTTTAAAAGAAAAGCATTTCCTAATAAGGTTTTTCGTGTATCTAGAGCTCAAATTTAATATTTCTAATTTAAAATGAAGATATTCTATTCATTCCACCACAATCTTTTTTAGTAACTCTCGCCACAACTTAATTAAACCAAAAGATATGTATAATATAACTCTTATTACCCACTTTTTATATGTATTTGGAGTACATATTCTCTAATTATTAAGTTTTGTATCAAGGCAAATGTGTCACATGAAATCAGACTGAGGGAGTAATTATCTGTTTTTGTTTCTATTAAAGAGTTCTCTTCCCCTTTTTGTTCTTCAGAAAGAACTTTGTTCATCTCGGACATCTCCTTTTTCTCCTTTGTCTTTTATTCACATGGTCAGCAAAAATGGGACCCCTGATTCACATGGTCAATCAAACTTAGGAGAGTGATAGATTTGAAAAATAAGAGAGCCAAGAGGAAACATACATTGTCACATCCTTTCTTTGACCAATGAAGTGAGCAACAACTCCAAATAATGAATGAGCATTCAAGATCTGAGTTGAGTGGTGTGTGGAAGTTATTTTCAATCGACTCTTGGCTCAAGTAAATCATATCAAAAAATAAATATGTGAAACAAATACAATAGTGAAATCCATACTGAAAATATTGAAGAGAATAGTAGGCAACAACAAATAATATGATAACCAAAGTCTCGAATGAGCATTCATAAATAAGAGCTCGTGCCAATGGACGTCTACAATAATAGCACAGTAGAAGAGTCAGGAATGTTCTCAGTATACGACACATCTTGCGTTCATACAAGGTTTAGAGAGAGTACAACACTCCAGAAGTGTGTAATATAGTAAGTCTATACTGACGTGAACATCAATGAGTGATTCAATGGCTCGAACCTGTGACCTAATGGGAAGTCATCACACTCACAACATTAACAACATAAAGAAAAGCCAGGAAAAAGTTAAGAGGGAATCAAGAAGAAAAATGAAAGGAATTTCAGAATAAGAGAGGAAGAGAAAGAATAAAAATCGCTTACAATTAGGTAGAGCAAGTAACTACTTGTACATATAGTTCGGTAGAAGCATAACATAAGGCAGGACGGGGAGAGGAGAGGTGAAATCGCATTGCATACTAAATAGACATAGTATATCACATGATAATGGTTCTGAAAAAACAGTTACAAATACCAAATAGCCAAAGAAAATGAAAGAAAAGACACGCGATATCTTTTGGAAAGGTATGTGATAGCTCAAAAACTAAAAATCTAATGTAGAAAAAGAAAAAAGGGGGAAAGGCTGAACGGTAGACGAAAGTCAGCCTCTTCTTCCCCTACCTCTTCCTCTTCCCCTCCCTCTTCCTCTTCCTCTTCCTCTAAATCCTGTTGTTCCATGAGCTCCACTATCGTCTCTTTCAAATGTAAACATGCTTATTCTAATATTCTCTGCCTCAGTTGTCGTACTATCTTGTTGTTCCTGAAAAATGGTATAAGAACCATATCAAATGGCACTTCCCAGCAACTCTGATGAAATATTCGTCATTTTAACTCTATCTGAGCTTTGGACTGATTAATGTTCACATGGATTTTGGAGACATTGTAACCAATCGTAGAGGCAAGAGGAATTTTATAACATATTCTTTACTTCGACTGGTCCACTTCATTCTCAGAAATTATAAATTTGATTATAATCAAAGAAATATAAGCTGTAAGTCTGCATCCTATTCTATTAAGTGGATTATTGATAATTCTCGGCCAAGTCTTTATCTTCCTTTCAAATCTTAAGGTTGCATATATAGAGACCACATTATGAATTTGAAAGAGTGAAAATATAGGTTAGATACCACTATCATTTGGGTATTGAAAAATGAAAACCATATTTACTTACGTGAAAGTCTTCGAAATCTAATTGCTGTTGCAGCTTTCTTGCAAGATCCTCATCTTGGCTAATATCAGGAAAATCATGTGCTGCAGAAAGATTAGCACCAGTTTTTCTCCTTTCCCATTCCTCAAGGGTAAGAAGGTGTGACTCCTCTTCCTCTCTTCCCCGTTCCCCTCCTCTGTGTCTTCCTCTAGAACGATGGCCACCACGAGGAGGAGGCTGACTCATTTTCTGCAGTAGTTTTTGCGCAGCTGCTTGGTTTTGAACCGGGACAGCGTCAGCCACTGTCAGACAGAGATATGAATGCTAGGATGAACACGCTTTAAGGATGAAATAAACTTCAATAAACAGTGAACATAAAACATTGGTTTCCGCAAAAGGACAGGCTGGCACTGATATTTCAGGATGAATTAAGAGAATGCAGCATGTATTTCCATTTGGCAACAATTTGACAAGTAGGCTACACCTTCTTTTGGCCTTGATTCAGAGGTGCTTGGCTTTTCTTCGTTCCTTTCAACATGAGCAGGTGGCTTCAGTTCATTACCCATGTTCTCTATCCTTGAATCATTGTTCTGGAATCTATGCATTTGACTAGCTGTGGAACTTTGAGCTTTTTCTGCATAAGTAAGACATGCTCTTTTACCAAATGAGAGAGAAAAATGAATACCAGTTAAATAACTGCAACATCCATACATTATGAAAGCCAAGGTTACATTATGAAACCCACCCTCCCCCACGAACAAAAACATTCATTGCTTGTACGGATCAGCTAATATGAGGTATCATTTAAATATAGTATGCTCAAGCTCCACTTAAAAATCTAAATTCAGGATAACGGGAAGGCAAGTATATATTGTTAAATCAAAAGTGACGCCTCTGACCAGAATATCTCTTATGCTGAGAAAGTTGTTTGTGCAAAGCTCCAATCTGCAACTTCTCAAATGGTGGTGGACCAGCAGTTCCATCCTCATGCGCTACTTTCAAGGTTGAACGGGAGAAACCTGAATATTTTTTGTTCATCTGCCATTCCTCAAAAAGAGAACTAACAGCACCTCCTAATAAAGTAATCATTTTGGCATTCAAACACACAATACCACTGTGAACTATAGCTTTGTTTTCCAAGCGCACCTGAAAAGAAGAAATATGCAGGCAAGGAATCATTGCTAAGTTGTGCAGCATATCATATTATACTACAAACAAACAAGACAGTCATGAGCTGGAACTTTTATCACTGGCAATTAGATCTAAATTACACCCATTAGCTGGTCGCCTCTGGCAAGCTTTAAAATGTCTATATCATAAGTCCGAAGCTGTATTGATCACCCACAGGAGTCGAGAATTACACAATTTAGGAATAATTACTAGTAAAAATGATTGAAATAAAAATAAAAAGAGATACACTTCTCAAAAGAAAAAGAGATACATATTCTCGGGTAAACCACAAGCACATAGGATGTATATGAGAATGTAAACCATCTACTATGATTTTTCCTATCAAATTGTCATAGAGAAGGGGAATACCTTAGTGCCAGGAACAACATCATCAGGAAGTGATGGTATATGAGAGTACTCTATAGCAGTTATTTCAGAGTGCCCATCAGTAAGCTTTAATCTAAGTAGACGCCGATTGTTAGAACTTCCAGAACTCTCAGCCATATTACTTTGTGATATATCTCTGACAGAAGATATCTGCTCAAGACCATGTGCAATACGGAGACATAAGAAGGAAAGAAGTTCAGTGCATAACACAATTTTAATAAGTTTACTTAAAGGGGGAATAAAGGCAAAACCAATATAAAAGTTTGGACAGACAAATTTTAGTTAGCATCGAAGTCACATGCATTAAAGCTAGTTAATTGGTTTTCTAAAACTAAAAAAATATATTGAAACTGAGAGAGAGAACGATGTTAAAAGAAGAGATGCTTAAATATATGATACTATTAAAGTAAATTAACGAGCATCTCATAAGACATGACTAGTGGGTAATTATGATGACATATGATATGACTATCAGTTTGACTATTGTGTACAATAAAGATTCAAAAACTTATAATATATTTCAAATAGAATTGAATAACAACACTTGTCCCCATACCTAGCTCTCATAGGCAGATCCAAACTTTAGAAAGTGGGAGCAGTATATCACATTCACAATAGCACGCTTCTGCTAGAATGGGTGCGGATTGTAATAAAACCTGTTTTGAAATGCATATATAGCCCCATGAAATGCATTATCTCTACAAAATTTCAGGCATGATAACATTGATGCCTTTCATTGTTACATAACGGACAACTTCACAAAACTCCAGCAAGGCAGCTGGCAAAGCCTTCATATCAAGAGAGTGTTGAAGTAGCTAAAACCCCACTAAGCCATTAGTTTACAGCACAAAACGGAAGATAAGGATTTCTCCAATCAAAGTTGAGGAGTTCTTTGGCATAACTTACCCAAAAAGTGCAACTATATGTTCTGACAGAAACAGAAGTCAAAATTAAATTTTGTGTGACCTCCATAGCAATAAGAAATTCAGTGGTCTCAACAGTTAATGGAGCCTAATTTTCTAGCGGAAGCTTCAAAAACTTTTAGTCCACATGGAATCACATCCATTTGATTTCAGTTATCATTGCACTTGGATATTATTGATAAGTAAAACTGTTTTAAGCAATAAGCGATTATTTCCACTGATTTAGGCAGTCCACTAAATGCAGGTGTAATCAAATTCACTGCTTTCAGCTCACACATTCATAAATATATAAGAGACTTTTAAAATGCGTGTATATATAATAACCCGTCCAAATCCAAACTCACTGACTCTACATATAACTCCTTCATACAACTTCCTTATGCAACAAAAATATGTAAAGCAGTAAAGGCAGGTGTAATCAAATTCACTACCTTCAGCTCGAACATTTCTACATATCTAAGAAATTTAAAAAATGTGAATATATATATATAGTAGCCCGTCCAAATCCAAACCCACCTACTCTAAATACTGAATCTACCTCACAGCAACAATCATTTGGCTACGACTACTAACATTCATGATGTAGTGGCGGAACCAGAAATTTATACAAGGGGATTCCAAACAATAATAGAATGTCATAGTTGTAATTAGATCATATGAACTAAAACAATTTTGAATCCCCTTTTACCACTATACTTGAATTTTTTTTCCATGCCAAGGGGATTCAACAACTCACATATAACCAAAAAAGATCATTTTTACTCTATTTGCACAGTGTAATTTCCTGACGAAGGAGTACACAAAATTATGGATGCTTACATCACACCCCTTAGGGGTGCAATCCTTCCATAGACCTTGCGTGAATGTGTTGGGAGTTGCACATTGTTTGTTAGATGGGTTCTAAGTCTCCTTATGTGGTCTTGGACAACCTTCCTCTCATGAGCTAACTTTTGGATTTGAGTTAGACCGAAAATCTATTTCTTTATCACTATATTAGAATCAGACTGTAACGACCTATTCCCATCATTATGGATAAGCCAATGGGGAAGAAAATTGGGCCAGAAAACTTCTGAATAGTGACTTGGGAATTTTGAGCCTAGGCCAGACTTGGACGAAATCTGAGTCAGGTGAGGTAAAGGGTAATCCGGTAATGGATGGGGAATTGAATTATGAGTTTGATCTTTTGAGTTGATAGCCAAGACGATAAGTGTACGTCTTTACGCAATCAATTCAGGCGAGTAGAACTTCCGTAATTGATCTTGGCGTGAAGTATTGAATTTAGAATGCCATGGGTTGAGGGTGTGTTGCAAAATGGGAGCTTGGGACTCAAATCCCGATGTTCTGCCTCCGTGCAACCCGCCAGAGCAAGATTATTCCCACCAGGGTGGGGCCGCTGTGGCGGGCCAGTCGGGATTAAAAATGGGAAAAGTCCCCAAAAGGTTATTTTCTGCGAAACTTTGATCTTGAGGGCTAAGGGCGACCTAGGGCAGTTTCTCATCATTTTTCCACGAATTCTCGCGCCAAAGGTAAGTTAATTACTCCCCTAATCCGCAATTTGATTCTTAGAACCTAGAATCGTGATTAATTATCCTTGGAGAAGGGTTTTGGCTTGAAATTAATGGTGGGAAAAGCTCTAGTTGGGCATTAGGATCATGAACTTGGCTAAGGGTTAGTATTATGATGTAATCAGGGTAAATTAGGTCATGTTATTGATCCTTTGCATATGCGTAATTGTTTTTAGACCAAGAACAAGCGGAAAGACTTTGGAAAGGGAAAGCTCTAGCTGTGTAGAGTTTCCAAGTCTTGGTTTTGAGGTAGGTGATGGTTTGTTTTTCCGTCTGTATCATATATGCCTGTTAACTGCTCCATTGTATGCATGCATGTATGTGAATAGGGAAAGATGAAATGAACCAAATGGAATGATTGTTTATGATCAATTGCATGCAATGAACCTGTTACTTGATGGTTGTAACTATATGAGACTATTCGTTGTGATTGTGATTGTGTTGTGGTTGATTGGATCAGGTGTCATGTTCCGACACATAATTGAATCGGGTGTCACATTCGGACATAACATTGGACCAGGTGTCACGTTCCAACACATTATTGGATCGGGTGTCACATTTCGACACACTAACAGTTTTAGTGTGGGTTCCATGAAAGAACCATTCTTTGACTGTGGCATTGAAATTGAGACTGTAACCCTATGTAAATGTATATATACTGTTTTATGAGATGATAAGTGGAAAAGTAGTCTATATAAATGTATGTTTACTGTGTTGTGGTTACCTGTTTATATTTCGCTGGTTGGAATAGTCCTGTGATCCTACCAGTACACCGTTGTTTTGTGCACTGATACTACAATTGCTCTTTTTTATTGAGTACATGGCATCTTCAGTCTGCTAATGAGAGACATCGGATAAGAGATCATTGATCATCGGATTTAAGGGTGAGCCAGTACCTTCATGCTGCCATGGATCTATCCTATTTCTCAGTCCATTTTTTCGGACTCAGACTTTTAGACTCTTGTTCATATTTATGGTTTCGGGGTTGCATCCCCTCATCTTAGACTTGTTGGTTAGAAGTTTTGTTACAATGACTTACAGGTTCTAGGGTATTTCCGCCTGTTTTAGTTTCATTGTTTGAATTTATGGGAACTCAACACTTTATCTTTATTTAAATCTGTTTCCACATCTTTAAATGCATGTCTCTTGTTAATAGTGCTTAGTTGAGTTGTAGTAATGATTCTCCCACCAGAGGGAGAGAGTGGGTGTCAATCACGGTGGGCCAGTTCGTGACACAAACCCATCTCAATTCATTGCTTTCAATGTTGGGCCCCACATCTTATATTGTCCACGCTCTAGATGTCTAGTCCTGGGCGTGCGGAGGTGTTGGAGTTCCACATCGTTTGTGGAATGGATTCTAGGTCTCCTAATAGAGTTATATGGTCTTGAGAAAGCATCATCTCATGAGCTAACTTTTGGGGTTGAAGTCAATTTCTTTGTCAGAATTCGAGATGCTAAGTGCATCGGGCTGTCCTTTACATATATATACATATAATTTCTTCATAGAAATTCCTTATGCAAAAAAAATATGTAAAGGCAGTCTTTCAGCTCAAACATTTGTAATTGCATATATAAGAGATTTAAAAATGTGTATATATAATAGTCCGTCCCAAACCCACTCAGAGTGGAGCTAGAAGCACAGATACAGGTTCGACAAAACTCAATAGTTTTTACTGAAACAGTATATAAATACCAGCTCCGCCTCTAGAAGTGACTTCCTCTAAATACTGAATCTAACTCATAGCAATAATCATTTAGCTGCTATCATTTTATACACAAAATGATGCAAAATAATACCTATATACACATAGTCTTCATATAAGAGAAATTAAAAAGTCATATAAGAGAAATTAAAAAAAGGAAAATTACTTGAAGGACTTTAGGGCCTTGTAGATGAGAGGATTTACGGAGAAAAGAAAAGTCCGGCAACGATTTCCCGCCGATAGATCGTAAGTCCATGTTTAAGAGCTCCGATTCGATTGAATCAACGGTGTATGATGACGGCAATTGAGCTACAATGAGTGAATTTACAAGATTGATATCTCGGAAACACCAGCCTCTGGTATTTAGGGTTTGAAGCAAATTCTCCAATGAAGATGAAGAAGAAGAGGAATTTGGGTTCTCCATTTTAGCGCCTATTAGGTGTTTGATGTTTGAACTGAGAGAAACTTTTTCTCTTTTTAAGGGAGTGAGGGGGTTTAACCAACAACAACAAAAAAAAAGCCCAACCCCCTGTCAATTTATACGATATAATTTAATTTATACGTAGTTTAAGAAAAATGATTTTTTTGAAAATTGTTATATACAGTAAGAAAAAAGATGTTTGTGTGGTTATAAATCATTCGATCAACGATTATATTTTATATAAAAAGGTCTTTTTATAGAAAACTGAGGAGTCTCTCAGATTTTTTTTAACGAAAATTGAGGGACTCTGTCGACTTTTTAAGTGTAAATTACGATTGAGACGTATAAATTAAAAACAATTAAAGTATTTCATCAAATAGTATGTATGGTCTAGAAGTAGAATTATTCAATGTCATATCAAATATATGGGTTCAATTCCAAGCTGCTACAATTTTTATATAGTATATGTTTATGAAAACTCGACAGACAAAACCTACGCAATCCATCAATTTTTTATTTATTTAAATTATATCTATTTTTTATTTAAGAAAATCGATGCAGTACCGGCTCACCCTTTCTTACATAGTCGAGTAAATTGATTTTGAATAGATTTTCGCAAAATATTCAAATCATCCGTCGATTCTGACACTCAATTTTTAACATTTTCATGAGAATCCTCATATAATATGACATGTAAAGTGAATTCCCAATGTACATGGCAGCCACAAAAGTATATAGCTCAATGCAACCAACCATATGGCTCCGCACATTCTTCATGTCACATAACACACTTCCAAACGTGCCCAAATGAGTACACACTTTGGCTCTTTCCCTTATATAAGCATATGGTTTCTTCACCTATTCAAACCACAAAAACCATTCTTCATATCTTATATCAAAGAGAAATATACAATATCATTTTTTAAGAATTAATATACATACAATGTCAGGCATTTTCAAGATCATTGGATTCCAGAAGAGAAGGTTGTGTTCACATGAAGATGATGAAGGGTATGATTATGCTCCAGCAACATGCTTAGAAGGAGACGATGATGAAAATGATGCAGATTATGACTATGCTCCTGCTGCATCCTTGGATGGTGATGACGATGATGGAGACTATGATTACGCTCCAGCTGCATGAATTAATTCATTTGATATTCTTGATCATGGCGGATTTAGAATAGACACAATAAACATACTATCTCTAATTCACTCATGAAGAAGTAATTAAGAATCTTGGTTTTACTTAGTCTTAAGTCTTTTTTATTTATTTAGGAATATCTAGGTTTATATATCTTAGCTGAAACCATTTGTGGTTGAAGTCACATCAAGGGATTAGGGACTTTGAAATATCACTATCTTATTACATGTATTTTTTTTTAAATAACATTTGAAGAACTTTTATATATATGGGAAAGCAGTGACAATAGATGTATCCCAATGAAATTGGTGAACCAAAAGTGAGCACATGAGTGTTAAACTACTGCAATCAGCAGAGAGAAGACATGAAGACATTTAAAAATGTGTAATCATTTAATCTAGAGTTAATAGCGAAAAACACACCTAAACTATTATCTTTTCATGAGTTTCATGTTTTAACTATCCATTATTAATCCCTTTATCTACCTAAACTCATTTGTATTAAAACATGTACACCTCATTAATGATAAGTATGCCAAGTATTTGTTCCCAATTGATAATAGATGTGTGCAGGTCAATTCAATACCGAGATGTATTTTAATACAAAGAGATTATACTAGTTCAAGTTAGTAAATGAAATAATGAATAGTTGAGATATGAAACTCGCAAAAAATGATTGTTTAGATGTATCTTAAAAATTAACTCTTTTATCCAAAAACTTAAACTAAATATATTAGCTGAGAAAAGACAATTTTATTGCTTAATTATATCTTCAACGCATTCACTCATATGCAAAGTTTTTTCCCCCTTCGTATGGACAAAATGTAAGATTCTTTTAAATAATAAGGGGGTGATAAAATTAAAATTCGTGACCAATCGATTTTCATGTTGAAATGTATCGCCATCTTAGTATTATTACGTGTTTTCGATGTACAGAGTTAACTAACATTATAAGAATAAATAGTTTACTTTTTCTTTTTCATCTTAGTACTATTATGTGTTTTCGGTGTACAGAGTTAACTAACATTATAAGAATAAATAGTTTGTTTTTACTTTTCACATAAAGCTCAGCATTTGAATAACTCTTAAGAATGTTCTTGAGAATTCATGCATAAAAGAATGTCGACATTTTCTTGCATTTATCGTCAAGGACGTATTGAACTATATTCGAATCGTTTATTCGATGAATATTTGGTTCTATCAGAAAACAATCTTTGAGTAACATCTGGATACACTATATTCTCCTCAAATCACATATAATGTCATAAATCAACAAACACCAATAATTTGATGATAGATATAGAATAGTATCCTACCATGATATAGACTAGGGTTAGCTCTTCTTATTTTTTAGTTTTCCACTCGGTGTTCGGAGCCTACATCGAAACTCCGACTAAATTCAAATCGCGTGTTGCAGGGCCCATTCGAAGGTGGTGCTCCAAATATAATTTTTTTTCATACTTAGAGTTCGAGCCCGAAACCTTTGGACTAGGGTTAGCTCTATCACTTAATTACTACACATTTGTGGAGCCATTTTGAGCACATAATTATGTCACGACTCACGAGGCATCCTTACATATTCCCCTTTTCTTTCCATTTCTCTACTATAAATATACATTAGAACATCACCTTTTCTTCTTAACTCACTAGTCACTATACTCTATATCTCAATTACAATTTCCCCTTAATTAACTATCATCATCTTTTGATTCAATCTTGAAACAAAAAGGTTCCAACAATATGTCTCAAATTTCAACAATATTGATGAACTTAATTTGTAATTTGGCATTCTTTTCTTACCATGTTAAAAGGGGCCACTATGACATTGATGGTCATGTTTATGAGTCTATGTCTATGAAGGACCGCCATGTCATCGGGTGTGGCTATGTTCCGGCTACATCTACATGGTCGAAGGATGATGGAGATGATGATGACGATGATGCTGATGCTGATTATGATTATGCTCCTGCTGCTTAATCAGAGAAATGTTTCGTCTTTGTAAGAAAATCCTAACTACTATATATAGTTGTTCTAAGTACCTAAAGACCCTAAGATATATGTTAAGCATCGGTATCATATTAATAAGAATATATTTAGGTTTATATGTTAGATGAAATCATTTGCAGGTTAGAGATTTGACAAGTACTGAGGCTTACACCTCCATTATCAATCAGTAGGTTGAGGAATTGAGTCATGACAGAACAGTACTAGTGATGTGATGGTAGTCAAACATGAGTCATATAAAATCTCAAGTACTAATAATGTAGTCGTATTCATATTTCACAATTGCTCACGAGATTATTATAATTATAGATTTGTATATTTGATATATCTGATTTCATAAATAGTCATTTAACTTTCATTTTGTTGATTTTGAAGTAACCTAACTTAATACTTGTATGTTTGAAGTCCTAATTGAAATTTATATATTCGATATATCTGATTTCATAAATAGTCATTTAACTTTCATTTTGTTGATTTTGAAGTAACCTAACTTAATACTTGTATGTTTGAAGTCCTAATTGAAACTACAGAGATGCAAGTTTAAAGTTTATTTCAAACTAGAAATCAAACTTACAAAAAAATCATAAACTATATATATAGTGGAAGATGAAGTTAACAAGTTATGGTTCAATCGAACTTAATAATTTTAGTAGTAAAATCCTTATGAAAAATAATGAAAACTTACTTTAAAATACCCTTCGGTAAATTAGTTAAATTATCAAATGGTCAAAGTATATATTAACTATACATTTTGGTTGTGTATATTGAGTATAGATATGTATATTATATGTATAGCATATGTATATTTAATATAAAATATACTTTACCTATGCACTATATACATATTTTGTAAACTAGATAAACGAGTGCTATGTGACTACAATTTTCCCTAAAAACAAATCCATCAAACTAGAGTGCTTAATCTGTTTCTAATTTAGTTGTATCACCACTCTTCCACCCTAATCCCAGCCCTTTTGTTTTATATTTTCCCCATTTAAATTTATTTGATATCGTTTGAATCGTCAAAATAATTTAAGAAATGAAAATTTTAAGAGGTGAAATAATGATTTTAAATATGTCACATCATTTATGTGGTTATAAAATATCTGAACAGAGGAAATATATATGTGGATATATGAGATGTAAAGTACATATCGACATCACTATATATTTGGTATATGTATATAGTCAATATATTTGTTCTCCAATAGTGTTACATTGTCTAGGTGGCATGCCAACTAAGCATCCACATAGATAGTACACACTTCCACGTGCCATGCACACTTTTCCACATTAACTAAAATTTGTTTTGATATCAGGAATAAAAATAATAATCTCGGAATATAAGGTAATTTTTTTTTTTATTTGATTGGAATTTTTTATTTAGTACTGTGATTAGTTATTCTGGAATAAAACATAAAAACAATCAAATTACAAATATACCCTCTTCTCCAAAGTTGTTCTTTCAAAGTCTTTTAATGACATGTAAATTGAATTTTTGAGACATGCACATTCCTCATGTAACATAACACACTTCCTTACGTGTCCAAAAGAGTCCACGCTTGACTCTTACCTATATATAAGCAAATGATTTCTTCACCTATCATACACAACACAAATATCATTACTCTTCACATCTAATCAAAGAGATCATACAACCTCCAATATCTCATATTAAAATATTTCTATTTTTTTAGAAGAAATATATGTATATATATATATATATATATATATATATATATAATGTCCATCATTTTCAAGATTATTGGATTCGAGAAGAGAAGGTCGTATACAAGAAGGACTCACCAAATAGCTGGAATGTAATGATCTTCAAAGATGCGCCTGTTGAGGATCTCTAACACCTGTATCTGCATCATTTTATGATACAGGTCGAATGATGTCAGTACATGGAATGTACGAGTATGTAAAATGACAGGAAAGTAATGACAAATATCAAGAAACTCCTCTCAGGAAGACTCAGCTCAGAACTCTACATTATCTCAACATCAATATGTAATGCAAATTTAAAAATAATAATAATAAGCAATGCTTACTTAGTTGGGAGTTTCTCTGACCGACAATCATCACTTATGAGCTACTGATGATATAACAAAGCGATGTCGTTGCCACATCCATCCAATACCTTGCCAGGGTAAAGGACATCACCATTTTGGATCCAATCATCAAAGTCTCTTTTTTGGGACTTAAAAGGTATAACCTCCATCCTACGCTGGCTATGTAGTTCTGGGGTTTGAGTCAATTAAACTCTTACCCAACTCGGTGCTCAATACTACTCCCAAAATATGTGCTCATATTAACATCATCATCTAGTCTTATTGGAAAAATATCAAACTCATCTTATTACCTCTTCATCAATCATTACACTTTAAAACATTATTTACATCTCATAAAAATATCTTGCTCAAAACATCATTCACTCAAATTCATTTAAACTCAATTCTTTTGCTCTTTCAAAACTCAATAAAATACATATATAGTATTAATTCAAATCACTCTTTTTGTCAATAAATATTAAAAGCCAACATCTTTACTCAAAACACGTGTAAAAATATTCATGAATATCAAATCAATTAGGGTTCATGAGAAAGTAGATACGAACAATAATTCCAATAATATGAGAGATAAAAATAATAATAATCTCAATGCATAAATATATCTAACTTAATAGAAGAAGAATTAGCTTATTTAGAATTCAAGAATTATGGTAAAACTCAACTATAACTCAATTATGATAAATTTAATTATTGGGTGCATGGACGAACTCAATTCAATGCAAAGAATAGCCTTACATACCTGGAATTCGAAGCTTTACTCCAAATTGAAGAACTCAATGACCACTCTTGAGCCCTTAGCCTTTTTACCCCACCGGAGCGTTTTGTGTACTATCTGGAGTATAAGAATCATCAGAATAGTATTTCTATACTACTAAAAATTAAAACTATATTTGAGAATGAGTAAAGAAGTGTATAGAGAGAAGAGTTGCCTGAAAGCTTGATGAATAAAATGAGAAAATAAGGTGGTATTTATAGGTGTGGAGGAGGGACATAACAATAAATAAAAATAATTACAAAAGATGATCTTAAAAATTCAATAGAGGATTGTGATCTCATGGATGATGTCAAATGAAGGACTATTGATGTCATGGGTGATGTCAAATGGATCTAGATCTTTTCATGGTTTGGTGAGATGAACCTTCTTTTAACGAAATACCCATTTTCGGAGCTGCGTTTGAACAAGATAGCTTCCTAATTAGGATTTGATATCTTCGTATGAATTGTAGATCTAGAAGTATACTTTCATGTCGTTCAAGAATTAACTGATTTGGAGTAACCTACCATGAGATATGATTTTTCTTCTACAAATACTCTATTTTATCACAACACCATATCTTATAAAAATTAATTTATTTGACCTACGTATCCTTCGAATATTAAAATATAGTCTTCATAAAAGTTGTAGGTAATACCGTTGAGGTTATTTAAAAATTTGAATCACCTAATTTGGACTATTTTTGAAAAGTTATACCCAAAATACAAAAGCAGTATCATTTTCATCGAGAATTAAAACACCACATACAACGTTTTAGGGGGTGTTACACTATGGCATATGATAATTGGATTAAAATTATGGAAGTGTTGTACAACAATTGTTGGTGGCTGTCTATGTCTACTTTATTTTCCTCCACCCAACCCAACTTTTTCACCCAATTTTGTCCTCAACTTTTTCATTTTTCTTCCTTTGCAGTGGCTATAAATAGTCATTGCTGTTATGCAATTTAACACATATAGATTCTATCTACTCTCTCTTTCTCTTGCTGTTATGTTCCAATTGCTCCACCACATTGCCTAAAGATGGGTCTCCAAAGAAGGTTGTAATATATGTTGGGTATGAATCTCCTTCTATTATAAAATATTTGGAACCTATAATTGGAGATTTATTTACTGCAAGATTCGCTAATTGTCATTTTGATGAATCAATATACTCAACATTAAGGGGAGAACACAAGTAATTGGAAAATAAGATAGATTGGAATTCATTTTCATTATCTCATTTAGATTCTCGAACAAATTAATGTGAGCCCGAAGTTCAAAAGTTGATTTATTTGCAAAATATTACAAATCGACTGCCAAATGCATTTACTAACCTTCCATAGGTTACTAAATCACATATCTTAGCTGCTAATGCTCAAGTTCGAGTTGATGTCCCGATAGGACAACCTGTTCAGGCAAATGAGTGTAGGTCACGCTTAAAATATGGAAGACCATTGGTTTCAAAGATAAAAATCATCGAAAAAGGAATGGAATAATTGATCATAATTTGGAGAAAATTGCTCAAGAAGAGTTCAGAGACATAACAAATGGTGATACTACCGAGGAAGTCCAAGTACTTGAAAATAATGAAAATAAAGAAATCTCAATAAGTTATGTCTCGACAGGAAAAATATGGAATCGAAATGATGTTGTGGTCGTTAATATTTTTGCTTATAATGTTGTCATTGAAATATTGCAACAAGATGAGGATCTTGAATGAAAATCTGTCGATCAATGTAGACAGAGAAATAATTGGTCAAAATGAAACGATGCAATTCAAGCAGAGTTAACTTCACTTAAAAAATGTGAAGTTTTCAGATCAATAATCCGAACACCTGAAGGTGTCGAGCCAGTAGGGTACAAATGGGTTTTTGTGCTTAAACAAAATGAAAAAGGTGAAGTCGTAAGATATAAAGCACGACTTGTAGCCTAAGAATTTTCTCAAAGGCCTGACATTGACTATATTGAAACATATTCTTTTGTGGTGGATGCAATTAACTTCAGGTATCTAATGAAGTTGGCAGTTCATGAAAAGCTTCAAATACACCTAATGGACATGGTCACTACCTATTTATATGGCTCATTGGACCACGACATTTTTGTGAAAATTACTGAAGAATTCAAAATGCCTGAAGCATACAAGGATTCTTGAGAAACTTATTCAATGAAGCTTCAGAAATCCTTATACGGGTTGAAACAATCAGGGAGAGTGTGGTATAATCGTCTTAGAAAAATACTTGCTATAAGAAGGATTTAGAAATGATCCAATTTTCCCTTGTGTGTTTATGAAAAGGTCTGGATCTGAATTTGTCATAATAGCAGTATATGTTGATGATTTGAATATTATTGGAACCCCTAAAGAACTTTCAAAGGCAATAAAATATCTGAAAAAGGAGTTTAAAATGAAAGCCCTCAGAAAGACAAAATTTTGTCTTGGTTAACAAATTGAACATTTTGCAAATGAGATATTTATCTATCAGTCAATATATACTGAAAATATTTTAAAGAGGTTTTATATGAATAAAGTACATCCATTAAGTACTCCAATGATTGTTAGATCTCTTGATATTAATAAAGATCCGTTTCAACCTCATGAAAATGATGAAGAGCTTGTTGGTGTTGAAATATCATATCTTAGTGCAATTGATACATTAATGTATCTTGCCAATAATTTTAGACCATATATAGCTTTCTCTATAAGCTTGTTAGCAAGATTTAGTTCTTCTCCAACGCAAAGACACTGGAATAGAATTAAACATATATTCATATACCTCCGAGGGACCATTGATATGGGATTTTTTTACTCAAATGAATCCACATCACAATTGATTGGTTATGCAGATGCAGGATATTTGTCTTATCCCCATAAAGGTCGATTGCAGGCATGCTATTTATTTACATGTGGTGGTACAATTATATCATGGCGTTCAACAAAATAAACTATGATTTTCACTTCTTCAAATCATGCAGAGATAATAGCCATTTATGAAGCAAGTCGAGAATGCACTTGGTTAAGATCAATAACTCAACGCATTCAAAAAACATGTGGCCTTTCTTTGAAAAGAAACATTCCAACAATATTGTATAAAGACAATCCTGCATCTATAGCTCAACTGAAGGGAGGATACATCAAAGGAGATAGAAAAAAATATATTTCATCGAAATTCGTTTTTACTCATGATCTTCAAAAGAATGGTGAAATAAATGACCAACAAGTTTGTTCAAGTGACAGTTTAACAGATGTGTTACGAAGGCATTGCCGACTTCAACCTTTGAGACAATTAAATACAAAATTGGAATACGTCGTCTTCGAGATATTAAGTGATGTTCTTATCAGGGAGAGTAAAATCTTCACTGTACTCTTTTTTTCTTAATCAAGGTTTTGTCCTACTAAGTTTTTCTAGTAAGGTTTTAACGAGACACAATATCTATGAGTGTTCAGGATAACTATGTATATTATTTCTTGTAAAGTTTTTAATAAGGCACATTAAACATGGACATCCAAGGGGGAGTGTTAACAACAATTGTTGGTGGCTGTCCATGTCCACTTTATTTTCCTCCACCCAACCCAACATTGTCCCCCAACTTTTTTATTTTTCTTTCTTTGCAGTGGCTACAAATAGTCATTGTTGTTATGAAATTTAACACAAATAAATTCTATCAACTCTCTCTTTCTTATTATAATTTGCTAAGTTAGTTTGTTTTATAATAAGAAGTATGGAACCATTAATATGAAACTATGTACATATTGGTCCCCTAAATTTAATTTAGTGAGTTAGGCACATTATATATTATCAATCATAACTTCAAATGTAACCTAGAAAAAATATCTCTCTTTTCATTTCCTTGAAAACATTACTCAAGTTATATGTATACATAGACAGTGTAAAAAAATTCTTTACTATCATTCAATATAATTTTAACGGAATTTTACTGCTATTTTTATCAGAACTCGATTAAAGTTTACCAAGGGATTTATCTATAACAAAATAATTGGTTTCGTTCAACAAGCAGACATACGAGGCGAATCTAGAATTACTAAAATATGGGTGTAACACTAAAAAGAAAAGAAGAAAAAAAGTGGTAAGTAAGAATTGATTCCTAGTTCTTTATATAAATACTCGTGAACATTGAACGAAGTGCACCATTTAGTCATCTTATACTATGAATGCCATATAATATTATATCAAGTTTAGAAAATATATGCATAAAATATCTAATTTTATGAAAAGACCACGAATTTACATGCTCCATTTTTAGGCTATCTATTTGCGGATGGACAATACAATAACTTTAATTCAAATATTATATTTATGTTAAGAAATACACATTCAGTTACTAAAAATATACTTGAGAATTCATGCACAGAAAGAATTTTAATGTCGACATTTTTACATTTTTCATCAAAGGTCATATTCGTTCTGCAGCGTAACCCCTGTCTATGTGGCATGCCAACTAAGCATCCACATGGATACATACTACACACTTCCACGTGGCATGCATAATTTTAGAAGGCTTTTTGACATGCGATATGAAAACATGATTTCAAATCAGCGTTTTGGATATGCCATTTGAAATTATGTTTATTCTCTTAAAAGCAGGATTTGAGATAATGGCGATTTTATTTATTTTTAAATGTAAAACTTAGATCGATAATTTCTATAGCAAGTTGCACCTATTTCAATAGATTTTACTTTAAGCACTCTTCTTCTACATTTTTTTGTGGCGAAGAGACTGCGTAATGAAATCTAAAAGGTATATAGGCAACAAAAGATTATGAGTTTTTTAATTTATGTTACTTTTAATGGATTTTGATGGTTTATTCTTTTATACCAATAAATAAAAGAATAATCTTTAAAGAACATTTGTGTATATATAATAATTGACATGTAAAGTGAATTTTAGATGTGGCAACCCCAAAAGTAGCTTAAATTGAGCCAACTTATGGTTGTGCACATTCCTCATGTAACACAACACACTTGCTAATGTGTCAAAATGAGTCCACACACTTGTCTCTTTCCTTTATATAAGCATACATATGGTTTCCTCACCTATTCAAACCACAAAAACAATTCTTCATTTTCCATATCAAAAGAGATCATATATACACACAACATCCAATATCTCATATTTCAATATTGTCTAAGAAGAGATATATAGAATGTGTAGCATTTTCAAGATTATTTGGTTCCAAAATAGAAAGTCGTTTTCAGATGGAGATGATGATGGAGATTATGACTATGCTCCTGCAGCATCCTTAGAAGGAGACGATGACGATGACGATGACGACTATGATTATGCTCCTGCAGCATCCTTGGAAGGAGATGATGATGATGGAGATTATGATTATGCTCCAGCTGCATAAATTGTTAACGGTTTTTGGCAGTTAAAAATCTAAAATAGATACAACGTATTTAGTCCAACGTACTATATATTGTCTTTGTCTAGGTGTTAGGGACTCTAGAATATAATTAATTAGCTTATTACATGTATTTTTCCACCAATATCTCAAATAATTTATGCAGAGAGTGACATAGCTATTGTAGTCAAACATAGTCTCGAAGTATTGATCATATAATCATATCTTAATTAATTATTATAATATATCAACGAGTTATATATTTAGTCCATTCATCTCTCTACCTCTATATATAGAGTCCATTAGGTTGGATTTTTCAAGGGATTTTTGTCACAATTCATGTGTAACCAACATCAAGACAGTACAAAGCTTTTGAAAGGTCACTCCACTATGGAAAATAATTGAATAAAATTTATCTTTCATTTATATTAGAAAAGTAGTCATTTAACTTTTTGTTATTTCACTTAAATAGTCACTTTTTTTCATATCAAAATTCACTTACCTTTTGTTACTTCACTCGAAATGTCACGTAAGCCGGAAATTGGAAAGTGAAATTTTTTAAGCAAAAGTTCTTTTAAAAAAAATTCTAAACTCAGCTCATTTTAACAAAAAAACACTTATCTGATCCAATATACCTGACACGAAAAATCTCTTTATTTTCTATAAAAAGGCCCAAATATTTCGTTATATGCTTATTTATCTGTTGAGAAATGATAAATTCTTTGAGCAAAAATGCTTAAAGTAGGGAGAGTTTGGAAAACACCATCTGGAATGATTTCTCGCTTTAAAATATATCCTTCATAAAAAATATTAATAATTGATAATAGTAATTAAATGGTAATGAATGTGCATTGATTTCGTGTTTTTTAATTTTTTAAGAGCTCGTTTCTAACAGCTAAATGATCTGACATAATATATTCTAATGAAGTGTGGTAAGTTTTTTTTAAAAAAAGGCATCTAATTTTAATTTTTTTCCCGAAGCTAATCTTTAAAGAGTGACTCTTATTGTAACGACTTGTTCCCTCCGTTATGGATGAGTCAATGGAGAAGGAAATTGGGCCCGAAAACTTTCGGATAGTGATTTGAAAATTTAGAGCCTAAGCCAGACTTGGACGAAATCTGAGTCAAGTGACTCCAGGGTAATTCGGAAATGGATAAGGGGTTAAATTGTTAGTTTGATCGTTTGAATTGATAGGCAAGACAATACGGAGCCTGTACGACTTTACGAAATCGTATTCGGGAGAATAAAACTACTGAAATTAAACTTGGCGTGAAGTATAGATGTTAGAACGTCATGGGATGAGGGTGTGTTGTAAAATAGGAAGCTTGGGACTCAAACACGAACATTCTGCCTCTGTGCATCCCGCCTGGGCGCGCAGGATGGTCCCGCTGTGGTGGGACAGACGAGAATTAATATGGGAAAAGACCATTTTTAAGCATTCCACTTCGTTCTTAAAAGACCAGAAGCAACCTAGGATGATTTTTTGCAGTTTTCCACCATATTTTGTGCTAAAGATAAGTTAACCATTTCCCTAACTTATATTTTGATTGTTAGTACCTAGAATCCATATGGGATAACATAGGGGAGGGTTCTTGACTAAATTTAATGGTGGGAAGTAGCCCTAGATGGGTGTTAGGATCGTGGGTGTCATGCCTCAAGAGGGTACCTTAAGCGTGGCCGGCACTCAGAGACTATTTCTAGTCCCCAAGCGAACCACTTGGCATATTCACACATTCATTCAATCAACACTCTATCAGTGGAAGAATTAACTCATCAAGAAAATAACTCAACATGATAATCAAATAGATAACTTATAGAATAAGGCCAAAGGCCAACAATCTATCTAATCTGATCAACAAGATTAGTATGAATGAAACTAGCCAAAAGACAATATCCAATTAACACATCAACAATCTAGTCTATGAAGTCTCTATCACTACTATCTAAATGGTGCCAATGACAGGTTCATGGCTATCTCAAATCAGAATGAAAATAGTAAACTCAAAGAAAGAATAACATAAGTGGTATCCTCCAAATGTAGGAAAGGACTCACCAATAAACTCAGTGTGAACAGATTCTCAACAAAGCGCATGTTGATGATCTCTAAAACCTGTCTCTGCATCATTAAACGATGCAGGTCCAAATGGATGTTAGAACGTGGAATGTACGAGTATGTAATATGGCAGGATGAAACATAAATAAGGTAGAATAACATCAACTCAAGTAACTCAATCAAGAGTAAGAAACTTAATCAAGATGTCATAAGTCTAAAGCAAGAGTGAGGTTTAGACAAAGATCAATCATGTACAATCCAATCCAATCCAATCCAAGTAGAGTACTATCAAGACCTATATGAGAGTTTTTCTTATCCGACAACAATCACTTATGAGCCAATGATCTTACAACAAGTTCGTTGATGTTGCCACAACAGTCCAATATTTTACCAGAGTAAAGGACGAATCAATCAATCATGGATCCAACAATCAATCAAGTTCTATCGTGTCAAGACAATAAAATAGGAAAATATCTGGCTTAACGGTTCAATCTTCTCTTACGTTTGGTGACGAAGTTCTTGAGATAGAGTTATTACTTACTCTTATCCCATTCGATGGTCGATACTCTCCTAAGACTCAATGCTCATAAGGCAATCAATCCAAATCAAACCAATCAACAAGTCTCATATGAACTTTTATTAGTTCATCAGTTTTATCCAATCAATCCTTTCAACCAATCAATTATCCAATCATTTAAGAGTAGTTGAGACAGTCATTTATGACAACATTCAGTTGAGATCATTCAATTGGGTTCAATTATGAAGATATAAAGGACTGTCAAGTTTCATCAAGATTATCATCATGCTTACATCCCAATCACAATCATGCACTCATAAGTTCAAAGCTCTAGACTCAATTCTTAGGCATATACATCTAATATTTGTCAAAATACTATTAGGATTTATGAAATAAGTAGTTTAAATTATTTGTTCAAGAAACAAGTTCGTAGAAAAATATCAATTACGCAATATTATATAAAATATGTTAAATTTAAGGAAATTCTCAAGAAACACAATCATGGGGACTCAAATCATTCACAAATCAACCTATCACAATCATGGGGCAAATGGAAAAATAAGGTTCATGCTTTAGTTTAGCCTTGCATACCTGGGATGAGGACAGACAATCAAACTAGCAAAATTCTGGCTTGAAATCTTTGAACCCTAGCCTTTTCTCCTCTCCTTAGCCCTAGTTTCGTTTGCTTGAATGCTTAAAAAGTCTAAGAAATGGGTTTAGAAATCCTTATAAGATTGAAAATGGCCTATATTAGTCATGTGTTGAGTATAGGAGGGGTGGAAAAAAGATCATAATGCCATTCACTATAATTGAAATAGTAAGAAAAGAAATACAAATAAATCGCATTCAACAAATGCATTTTATGAAGAATGGATAAAATAAACTATGTAGGGGCAGGTCCGCGACACGGACCTGTCGCGCATTCTTCTGGTTAAGCAATTTTTGACACGAAAAATTATCTTTTGATCTGATTGGCCTAAAATTCAATCAAGACCACTTTCCCACGTGATTTTCCCCCTAATCGATATTTCAGCCTCGGATTGGCCAAAAGAGTTAAGGATGGTACGTTATGCGAGCGCTCTATCCTCTAGGGGTATTTTTAAAAATTTTGGAGGTATAACAATGGGTTTAGCCAAAGTTAGAAATTTTGTTATAATTCAGATAAATTAGTCCATTTATTAATCCTTTGCATATGTGTGACTGTTGTTAGATCAAGAACAAGCCGAGAGACTTCGAAAAGGGAAAACTCCAGCAGTTTAGATTTTCCAAAGGCTTGGGTTTGATCTAGGTGATAGTTTTGTCTTCCTGTATGTGTTATATGTACTTGTTGACTGCTTCATTTGTATGGATATATGTATGTGAATAGGGAAAGATGAAATTAACAATGTGAAATGATTGTTCATTGTCAATGGCATGCAATGAATTTGTTCTTGGTATTTATGATTATTGAAACTATTCACTATATTTGTGATTGTGCTGTGTTTGCTTGAACCGAGTGTCACATTCTGATATGTATGTGAATCGGATGTCACGTTCCGACACACTAATAGGTGAAGTGTAGATTTTATGAGAGGACCATTCTTAAATATGTATTGAAATTGAGACTGTCAACTTGTGAATAAGTATATGTACCGATTAATAGATGTTAAGTTGTAAGGGACATTGCATATGTGTGTTTACTGTGTTGTAGTTACTTGTTCATATCTCACTTACTGGAATAGCTGCGTAGTTCTACTAGTACATCATTGTTTTGTGTACTGATACGATAATTTTTCTTTCTTTGTTGAGTATAGGGCATCTTCAGGCGGCTATTGAAAGACCCCGATTAGGAGACCGTTGATTACCGAATTCAAGGTTGAGCCAACTCTTTCTGGCTACCATGAATCCTCCTAAGTCTTGGTCCTTCCTTCAGAAGTTAGACCTTTAGACTCTTGTTTCTTTATGTTTGATATCGGGATTGCATCCCCATCCTTAGACTTTTGGTAGAAGTTTTGGTATGATAACTTTTAGGTCCTAGGTGTTGACTTTCCACACTATTTATTTCTGTTTTGTTAACTTACTGAGTTTGTGGAAACTCGGCCTTTTTTAAAACTGTCATTTAAACTTGTTTTCACATATTTAATTGTTGTCTCTTGTCATTACTGTTTAGTTGGGTTGTAATAATGGTTCTCCCACCAGAGGGTTAGAGTGGGTGTCAATCACGTCGGGTCAAAATCGTGACACTTATGATGGAGAATCTTAGAAGCAGAGGCGAATTTAGAATTCAAAGTTTATGAGTTGCTATTAATTTCATATTAATTTATCATGATAACTAAGTCAACAATCAAATATATATAAACTTGAGTAAATTTTATATATATAAAAAAAAAACTTGAGTATATAAAAAGTACGAGCAAAAGCTATTGGATTCACGAGAATCCATACCCCAAGAGCTGAATCTACCCTTGCTTAGAAGCTCAGTTAGTTGATCTACCTATTGACACCCAATTTTGACCCTCCACAACACAAATTAGCTATCGAGTTTCTTTAAATTTTGAACATTTTTGAAATAATTAGCTTTTTTTAAAAAGAAGAAGAAGAAGATATTTTCATATTATTCTTGACTATTTTTATTTTTTTTATAAATTTTAGTATAACATACATATTTTTATATATAACTATATCTTTAATTACTATTTATGTGGTTATTTAAAAATCATCTCAAAAAGATTTTATTTTTAACTAAATACAATGTTAGTTAGGTTAGTTTAATTATAGTTTGTATTTTTGAAATTTTTAATTTTTTCTAAAAAAAATAAATAATAATAATTCAAATCTCCCACATCGAAAATTGATGAAAAATTTGGAGTTTTTGGAGCCTATATAAAGGCTCATATTCTTATTAAAAAGGGAGAAGAAGTGGAAGGTTTTTTAGCCACCCTAAAGTTAAAATTTTTTCTTAATTTGGCTAGGATTTTAGAATCTTGTCCCCAACCTTAAAAGTTGTGAAATTTCTAGCTTTCAATCTACATTTTTCTTCAAGAAAAGTAGGAGATTGAAGTCGATATTTAGGCTAAGAACAATGTTCTTATAACATCGAACCCACGAAGGTTCGAGTCTAAATTTTTAATTTTCCTTTTTGTGGATTGAAGTTCCATCAAACTCTTGGGTGGTGGTGAAGTCGTTTTCCGCTCGTCGTCTTCAGTCTCGCTGCTCGGAAAGAGGTAAAATATTTTCTCAACTTTATTTTATTTAATTATTTCATGTTTTATATTTAGTTGATTCGTAATTTTTTTTTATTTCTTTTTTAGCCTGTTTTAAGAATAGTTAGATTAATGATAGAAATTTCTCATAGTTAGCATGTGTTAGGATTAATTAGCTAGCATATGTTAGGATTATTTCATGAAAATACTTAGTTTTGTTCATTATTTTTCCAAGTAATTTTCCTTGACAATATAGATTTTCATGTTTTCAATTTATTCTTTTAACATGATTTAGATAATAAAATATGTTTAAGTTATTATTTAGTTAGAACTTTCATGGCCTAATTGATTTAATTCTTTTTTAAAAATTTGATTTAGTATAGCGTATATATTAATTCTGTGTCCTTTAGTTACTTGAATATATTTTTTTTTATTTACATATAATATATGTTGTTAGTCACATCTAGGATGTCCATCAATTTGATACATTAACATATCATGATATATCTTTTGGTTTAGTTTAAAATGAGTAGATGCTTCTGTAATTTTATTTTGGTGCATGTGATATCAATTTGATTCCATCTTTGGACTACATCCTTGCATATTATTGAGTTTTGAATCTTCATCATCTTGCTCAAATGGTTGAAAAGTTGATACATGAAAAGCAAGGTAATATTCATAATTTGAATATTGATATTGGGTCGTATACATGGAATACAGATGGAAAACAGTGTCATATACACTCATATACAATATCTACACAGTCTGATATGCAAGAAAATAATATTGTATATACTGATATACAGTAAATACAGAGAACAAACAGGTGGTATACAGTGTGTATATAGTTTGATATACAGAAATAATTTTGTATACACTATATACAGTGTATATATAGTCTGATATACAATGTATATACATCTTCAATATACAATGGAATTGTGCTTAATGCCCAAAATGCAGATGACCCAACAGCTTAATCCAGACATACAAAAATAAGTGCCGGTCTATATTTTCATTTGTTATTTATTATTTATTTATATTGACTCCAATTGTAATAATTTATTTACTTATGTTATTTATGTTTTTTAGATATTAATTTTAATTTGTTTTAACTTAATTAGATTCCCCTAAAGATAAATCAATTCATGTGAATTTACTCTTTAAATGAATTTCTACATTTACTTAGTCACTTGATAAACTTTTACTTTCTTTTTATATACATGTATATTATTTTCAATGCTTAAGTTTGATCATTCTTTTAAAATAATTTTAAAGTCTTTATTTCCTTTTAAATTAACATTTTCAAAAGTTAGTCAAATAATTTTTTTAAATCGTCGGATAACCGTACGTTAGTGGCCACTTTGAATGCTTAACACCTTCTCAAAGTAGAAATAAGAACCTCGTACCTTTTTTCTCTAAATTTTTAAGACTTAAATCTGTTGGGTCTTTTAAATTAAGTTTTTTTTAATTTCTTTAAAAAATTAAGTGGCGACTCTTCTTTTTCTAAAATTGATTTTTTTCTTTATAAAGTTAAAATTAATTTTAAATTGTCTTTTTCCGATAAAACATTACCTAGACTTTCATTTTATTGGTAAAGAATCGATTTTCCACCTTAATCTCTTTTCTCTAATAACTCTTGTGAATATCCTGATTTAGATCCAATTCATTCCAACGAATGTTAAAATGTAAATGGTATCATGCATGAAAGGATATATATATATATATAGTCAACCTCTTTAAGTTTAATTCATGAAGAAAAAATGCTGACATCTTTGTGTAATGTGCCTTTGTTTGTCAAAGATTTGGAAGCCACAATATTTGATATATTCACACTAAGGTGTTGAATTTTTGTATCTTCAAATGATATCATCCATGACATTAAGCAACCCATTTTTCCCTATAAATAGGGAAGTTGACCATTAGTTGTAACATACCTTGAAGCATATGAAAATATTTCATTGCTTTCTTTCTTTGTATTTTCATTAAGAGTTATTTTGTAAGAGAGTTGGTGTTGGAAAACACTTGTGTGAACCCTTTCTTTGGATTGATCTTGTGAGGTTATTCTCTTGGGTATTTGGGATTAATTAGAGTATTTTCTCTAATTTTGTACTCTCTTTTTTACTCTTGTTGATATCATAAAATTCTTCTCTCCGCCTGCGGCCTAGGTCACACTGATCGAACCACGTAAAATTTCTATCTTCTTTATTTGCTTTTACTTTCGTTGTTATCAACTTACTATTGTCTTTGTTATTGTCATTATATAACATTATTTGACTAAATTTTGCATTATCCAAGATCTCAATCCTAACAAATTGGTATCAGAGCCAGATCTAATTGGTTTAATTTCAATAACCAAAAAATGACAATAACAAAGACTTATGTTGAGATATTTGACCAAAGTGTTCCAAGTTCTCGATCCTAATAAATTGGTATCAGAGTCGAATCTAATCGATTTAATTTCAATAGCCAAAAAATAACAATAACAAAGACTTATGTTGAGAAATTTGACCGAAGTGCAAACTTTGAAATATGGCAATTAAAGATGGAGGTTGTCCTAATTTAAGATGTCCTAGTTATGGCATTGAAAGGAAAGGAGTAGAAGCCAGAAAATATGACGGACACGGAGTTTGTCATCATAAATAAAAAGGCAAAATCAAGTATTATTTTAAATATCACAAATGAGATTTTACGTGATGTATCTGCAGAAACCACAGCCAAAGGCATGTGAGAAAAACTAAAAAGATTGTATATGAAGAGGACAGTGGAAAACAGACTTTACCAAAAGCAAAAGCTTTACACATTTCGTATGGTTGAAGGTACTTCTATACTCTCACATCTTGATGCATTTGATTCTATTCTTATGGATTTGAGTAATACAGATGCTGAAGTTAAAGATGAAGATCAAGTCGTATTATTACTTATTTTCTTACCCCAATTATTTAAGCATAGTAGAGATACTATGCTTTATGGAAAGGACAATATCTCTTATAGGAAAATCAAATCTATCTTAAAATCAAAAGAACAGATAGATAGAGATATTACTGGAGTAAGTAGTGGAACCCATGGAGAATGTTTATTTGTAAGAGGTAGATCTAATAAGAAATAATCAAGTAGTGAGAGGTCTGAATCAAAGTCAAAGTCCAAATACAGAAATGTGGTGTACAAATATTTTCATAAGAAAGTTTATATTATTTCTGAGTGCTATAAGTTGAAAACCAAAGAAAAACATAAGGAAAAATAAAAAAGAGCACCAAAATACTAACTCTGCTGAAGAAAGTTTAACTGTTGATGAGTCTAACTGAACAATATTTTTAGCTACTAGTAATAGCTTTAAATCTAACGATGAGTGGATTTTAGATTCGAATTGTTCTTATCATATGTGTCCTAAAAAGGATTTGTTTACCACATACGAATCTGTTGGAGGTGGAGTTATCTTGATGGGCAAGAATATTCCCTGCAAAGTTTTTGGTAAAGGTACAATTCGATTCAGAATGTATGATGGTGTGGTAAGAACTTTCACCAATATTTGATATGTTCCTGATTTAAAGAAAAATCTCATCTCATTAGGTACTCTAGAATTTCTTGGGTGCAAATACATAGGTAAAAGTGGAGCTATGAAAATCTTACTAGGTGCTCTGGTAATCATGAAAGCACGTAGATCTGATACGTTGTACAGTTATAGCGATCCTGCTACTGTGAAAAAATATGCTAGACGGGCTCAATTGGGTGAAATTTTCAAATTAGATCGTGCTACTTTAAAATCCGATGGTATTTTTCGTAGCAGTCCAAGGGGTTGGTTTACTTTTGGGATCCACTATTACAGGTGCTATTGCAATTTCTACTCAATCTAATTCCGGCATCACTAAATTGTGACATTTGTGATTATGGCATATGAGTGAGAAAGGTCTTTCCATCCTCAGCAAAAGAGGTCTCATATGTGGACAAAGTATCGAAAATATGGAGTTCTGTGAATACTGTATGTTTGGAAAGCAGAAAAGTTTCAACTTCAAATCTCCAGCAATCCATTGAACAAAAGGTACTTTGGACTATATTCATTCAGATCTTTGGGGTCCTTCTCGTATCCCGTCAAAAGGTGGTGTCAGGTAAATGTTAACTTTCATTGATGATTATTCAAGGAAAGTTTGGATTTATTTCTTGAAAAATAAAAGTGATGTTTTCCTAACTTTCAAACAATGAAAAGTTTTGATAGAAAAGCAAACAGGAAAATAGGTCAAGTGACTTACAACAGATAATGGCTTAGAATTTTGTAATGACGAGTTCAATTAATTTTGCAAAAAATGAAGGAATTTCTCGACATCACACTGTGAGGATGACCCCTCAACAAAAAAGTGTTGCATAAAGGATGAATAGAACTCTTTTAAAAAGAGCTCGTTGCATGATTTCAAATACTGGGTTGACAAACGTTTTTTGGGAAGAGGTTGTCTCCACAACTTGTTATATTGTCAACCGTGCTCCTTCTGTACCTTTGAACTTTAAGGCCCCGAAGGAAATATGGTCAGGTACTCATGCTAATTATTCTAATTTAAATTTTTTTGGTTGTTCTGCATATATGCATGTGAATGATGGAAAACTAGAGCCAAGGGCTAAAAAGTGTATTTTTCTTAAATATGCATCTAGGGTGAAAGGATACAGACTTTGATATCCTGATCCCAAGTCACCAAAATTCAAAACTAGCAGAGATGTAACCTTTGATGAATCATCTATGTTACACCCTAGAAAAGAGCCTTTAAGTTCTTTTAACACGAATAAGAAGAAGGGTATACATGAGCAGGTGGAGGTTGAACTTGGCATTCCTTCTAAGCCAAGCTCATCAACTTTAGAGAAAAATACAGTTGAAACTCTTGAAGTTAAAGCTCCAAAAGTTGTGACTTCTGAAGTTGAACCAAATGAGTATTCTATATCCATACATAGACCAAGGAGATAAATTCAAAAACCAGAAATGTATGAAGATTATGTTGCATTTGTTTTTTCAGTTGCACAGGTTACTAAAGAAAATGGAGAACCATCAAATTATTCAGAAGCAGTTTCTAGTGTTGATTCAGCCAAGTGGTTGATTGCAATAAATGAAGAAGTTGCATCTCTCCACAAGAATAGTACTTAGTCTCTTATAAAGCCACTGTCAGGAAAGAGAATTTTTGGTTGCAAATGGGTCTTCAAGAAAAAGGATGGAATTCCAAGGGTTGAAGATGCAAGGTATAAGGCACGATTAGTTGCGAAGGAATATTGTAATGACCCTAAAGGTCATTTTTGAATTTCTTTTGTAAATAGACTATTTCACCCCTCCTGGTAGTTTTCTCGAGTCATATTTAAGTGATATCTGATGTAGATTTCGTAGTTTTCTTGAAAAAGTGAGATTTTGGTAAATTTTGAGTTTTAGAGGTCTAAAATAAATTAAAAGTGGTATTTCAGGTCATTCAGAATTTTGAGTTACGAAATAAAATTCTCTCAATTTCATCAGTACCAAAACATTAAAATTGGTCTAGAAGAGTTGACAAAATCGTATTTGGGATCATATCGTGGATTTAAGGATTGAGTTGAAAATAGTTAAGTTTTGACTTTGATCAAAATTTGAGGATCGGATGCTCGGAATTAAATTTCGATGATTCCATTGGATTCGGAGGGTGATTTTAAGCCTACGGAGAGCTCTTGTATAATTTTCAGAAGCTCCGAGGGCATTTTGGTCTTTTAAGGCATAATATTGATTTAGTTGCGACTTTTTGATTATCGGGTCAAGAAGGCTTTGAAGTTGAATTTTGATAGTTCCATTGAGTTTGAAATATCGAGTTTAGTGGGGATGCATATATGATTTGTGCAAACGGGATTCCGAACGAATTTCGAGGGTCATTCGGAGACTTGGAGATTTAAGTATCATTGCTGTCATCTGGTGCTTGAGAGACTTCTTCGCGTTCGCGAAAGGAACGAAGTTCCTTCTCCACGTTCGCGGAGGCTTGTCTGCGTTAGCAAAAGTGTAGTTGTCCCTCCTTCACGTTGGTGAAGCTTATTCCGCGTCCACAGATGGGCGTTTGGTTAGCCTCCGCGAAGTTAGTGACCCGCGTTCGCGGAGAGAAAATGACCTCTGAACAGTGACAAATTCGAGGTTTAGCCCATTTTCACCAGTTTTGGTGATTTTGGAGTTGAGGAGGCGATTTTCAGAGGAGACTTTGTGGGAAAACTTTGAGGTAAGTGATTCTAACCTCCAATCTTGATCACACATTGATTATTTAAGAGTCTTAGCATGAAATTGAGGTGTTTAAACTGAAGAATTTGGGGTTTATAAGAACTTGAATTAGATTCAATGTTTTGATGATTGTGAGCTCGTTTTAAGTCCAAATCCACTTTTGTTTTCACTAGTAAATTTCAAATACCTTGAGGATGTTGTTTATGTAAAAAAAATTGATATTTTCTGCTCGTTTTAGAATTGAGTTTTTTGAGTTAATTTTGGCTCAATTTCCAAGAATATGATATGGATATTATTCGTTCCATATTTTGATTGAAAACTTGAATTTGTTTAGATTATGGTGAATTGGAGTGCTTTCTAAAGGGGAAAACGCACATGGATTGATTGATCGCATCTTGGCTAAGGCAAGTGGACTCTTAAAATCCTATGAATCTCTTAGAATTTCCGAATATCACATTGTATATGTGTTAGAGCGTAATGGGGATGAGGTTGCGGGTTTAATTGTGATATGAACTAATATAAAATAAAATGATAGGATTAATAAAAGTCTATGTGTGATATTGTTGAGTATTGAAACTTGCATGCCGTAATCTGGATATCTATGTGTATTTGATAAAATACTTGATAGTCGAATTGTGATTGCGGTTTATGTGATGTGATTGTTTCTCATTATTTGTGCGAGCATGTTATTTGCATTGGTTCTAAAATACTGTGATGAGACGTATATAATTGTGAGACCGAGGTCTTTTCTGATCATAGATATGGTATGGTCGAGGTAATTTCTGGTAGGATTATGTTGCAGAGGTTATTTACGATAGGTTTATTTTGCCGAGGTAATTTTCGGCGTGATTATGTTACCGAGGTCATTTCCAGTGGAATTATGTTGTCGATGTCATTTTTGGTGAGGTTATGGGACTGAGCTCATTTTTTATCAGAGTTTATGAGACCGAGGTCATCTCCGATCATAGCCTATCATGCCGAGGTCTTTGCAGGTAATTGCACATATGCATGATCATTGAGTGTGCATATACATATTCTGCATATTTGTGTTGATAGTTTGATGCTTATTTGTGACTTGTGAGTACTTACACGATACAGCTTGTGATATTAAGCTGTGAACTGTAGCTCATTGAACTGTATAGTATGAATTGTTAGGTTGGGCTGATTTCTGTGCAGGTTGTAGTCTGGAGGCTCGGTTGGATTGAAAACGGAGTTCATGTATTCTTTTAGATTTACTTAGCTTTTCTAGTTAGCTTGCTGGGTACCTCGGAGTTTGGTACTCACCCTTGCTTCTATACTTGTGTAGGTTCCAATCCTGTACTTTGATCACCGTCTCTTTTATTGATCATTCGAGGCTTCTGGAAGTTTGAGAGAGGTAGCCATCGATATCCAATGAACTCTCGTACTTTCTGTATTTTTATGTTTTACTTTATTTGAGAGTTGAAGACATATTGAGACTTGTACTTTTATTTCAGCTTTACTTTCTTTAGCGGCTTGTACATGTAACAATCAATCTTTGAAGGTAATTTTAAGTTGAAAGACTTTTGCCTTTTGATTATTATTTACTTATTTAGATTATTTCCACTTTATTTATTAAAATATCGGGTTTTAGGCTGACTTGCTCGGTGGGAAAGGACAAGTGTCATCACACCCAGGATCGGGTTGTGACAGCTATAGTCAGGTACAAAGAGTTGATTTTAATGATATTTTCTCACCTGTTGTTAAACATAGCTCTATTCGTGTATTGATTGCCTTAGTTGCCATGTATGATTTGGAATTAGTGCAACTTGATATTAAGACAGCTTTCTTACATGGCAAACTTGAGGAACAAATATACATGCATCAACCTGAAGGATTTGAAATTAAAGAAAAGAAGATCATGTTTGTTTGTTGAAGAAATCCTTGTATGGATTAAAGCAGTCTCCAAGACAATGGTATAAAAGTTTTGATTCTTTTATGTTGGGTCATGGTTATTCGAGGAGCATGTATAATAGTTATGTTTACTTCCAAAAGTTAAATGATGGTTCATTTGTTTACTTATTATTATATGTTAATGATATGCTCATTGCTGCTAAAGACTTGACAGAAATTCACATTTTGAAAAGTCAGTTGAAAAGTGAATTTGAAATGAAAAATTTGGGAGCAGCTAACAAAATCCTTGGCATAGAGATCAAAAGAGATCGAGGAGCCAACAGGCTATTCCTGACCTAGAGGAAGTACTTGGAGAGGTTTGGCATGAAAGATGCTAAACCAGTTAGTACTCCTCTTGCGGCTTACTTTAAGTTATCAGCTGCTCAATCACCGCAGACAGAGGAAGAAGAAAGGTATATGGCACAGGTACCATATTCTAGTGCAGTTGGCAGTATTATGTATGCAATGGTGTGTACACGTCCAAATATTTCAAAAGTAGTAAGTGTGGTAAGATGGTATATGGCTTTCCGTGGTAAAGCTCATTGGCAGGCTGTGAAATGGATCCTTAGATACTTACGAGGCACTTCAAATGCATGTTTGGAGTTTGGGAGAAATGCTAACACCTTGGTTGGTTTTGTAGACTCTGATTATGCAAGTGATCTTGACAAAAGAAGATCACTAACAGGCTATATTTTTTGTATTGGTGGTTGTGCTATCAGCTGAAAATCTATATTACAACATGTAGTAGCTTTATCTACTACCGAAGAAGAATATATGGCAGTGACCGAGGCAATCAAAGAAGCCTTATGGTTGAAGGGTCTATTTGCTAAACTCAGCTTACACCAAGGTAGTATTTATTATTTTTTGTTATAGTCAATGCCATTCACTTGACTAAAGATCAAATGTATCATGAGAGGATGAAGCATATTGAAATCAAGTATCACTTCATCTGGGAAACCATTGCTGAAGAAAATGTTTTTGTTCAAAAGATTAACACTAGAGACAAACATGCTGACATGTTCACGAAACCTCTTCCAGTCAGTAAGTTCAAGCTCTGCTTGAACTTGATTGACGTTTATCAAGAATAATTTAGTCTATATGGACTTTTTCGGAGAGGATAGAGCAAATTTACTATATTCGCCAAACTCAGGCCAAGGTGGAGCTTTGTAATGTAGCCTTTATTTATCAAAGATTTGGAAGCCACAATATTTTCACATTAAGATGTTGAATTTTTGTATCTTCAAATGATATCATCCATGACATCAAGCAATCCATTTTTTCCCTATAAATACGGAAGTTGGTCATTAGTTGTAACACACCTTGAAGCATATGAAAATATTCCGTTGCTTTCTTTCTTTGTATTTTCATCAAGAGTTATTTTGTAAGAGAGTTAGTGTTGGAAACACTTGTGTGAACCCTTTCTTTGGAGATCTTGTGAGGTTATTCTCTTGGGGTATTTGGGATTAATTAGAGTATTTACTCTAATTTGTGCTCTCTTTTGTACTCTTGTTGATATAGTAAAATCTTCCTCTCCGCCTGTGGACTAGATCACACCGATCGAACCACGTAAAATTTGTGTCTTCTTTATTTGCTTTTACTTTCGTTATTATCAACTTACTATTGTCTTTGCTATTGTCATTATAACATTATTTGGCTAAATTCTGCATTACCCAAGTTCTCGATCCTAACACTTTGCATGTTTTTGTTGTCAAAGGAACAAATGGACTTTGTTCTCGAAGTGTACGTGTGTCAAGCTAGAAATTTTACTAAGAGGTGTCAAAAGTATAAAATTATAGACACACATAAAAATAAGAGAAATCAACATATATCATTGTAACATCCCCTAAAAACGTTGTATACGATGTTTCAATTTTCGCCTAAACATGATACAGCCTCTGTATTTTGGGCATACCTTTTCATAGGAATATCCAAATTGAGTGATTCAAATTTCTGAGTAACCACAATATCATTACCTACAACTTTTATGAAGACCATATTTTAAGATTCGGAGGTTAAGTAGGTCAAATAAATTAATTTTTGTAAGGTAGGATGCTGTGATGGAAATGAGTGTTTATAGAAGAAAAATCATATCTCACTGTAGGTTTATCCAAATTGGTTGATTCATGAACGATATGAAACTAGACTTCCATATCTACAATTCTTATGAATACACCAAATCCTAATAAGGAATTTATCTTATTCAAACGCAGCTCCCAAAAAGAGTATTTTGTCAAAGATAACTCATTTCACCTACCATAGAAAGATCTAGATACATTTGACATCACTCATGACATAAATTGTCCTCCATTTAACATCATCCATGACATCAATATATTCTCTTAAATTTTTAGATTTTTTTTTATAATTATTTTATTTATTGTTAGGTCCCTCTTTCCCACCTATAAATACCCACCTTATTTTCTCATTTTATTCATCAAGCTTTCTCAAGCAAATCTTCTCTCTATACACTTCTTTACACATTCTCAAATATAATTTTAGTTCTTAGTAGTGAAGAAATACTATTCCGGTGATTCATATATTCCGGGTAGTACACAAAACATTTCGGCAAGGAGAGAAGCTAGGACTCAAGAGTGTTCATTAAGTCTTCCGGTACCAACTAAAGCTTCGGTTTCCAGGTATGTAAGGCTTCAATGAGAGTATTCCTTCCACTCTCATGTCTAAATTATTTTGATTATATGATAAATTATATTTATTTTTTTTAAGCTCTACTCTAAGTTATGTGGGTGTTTATCCATGGGTTCTTTCATCCATATAGTCCAAAAACTATTTCAATTAAGTCTCTTGATTTTAAGTAATATTTTCTTATGGTAAATTCTTATTTTTACTTAATAGTATGAATGAATCATGGTTAAACTAATGATTATTGCTCTATTTTGATGCAACATAATTTCATATATATGAATTGATGGTTTACAAGTAATTCCTCTATTTATCTATTTAACGGCTCTTGAAATTCATGGTGGGTTGTTTAAAGCATGATTTTTAATTAATGGATTTCAAAGTATTTATGAATATTTGTTTACATACATATTTGCAAGTTGAAGTGATTTGAACCCACCTAGTTTTACTATGTTTTTAATAAAGTTTGACTTGAAAGCTTTGACTCCAAATAAATGTTTATGAAAGCAATATCTATGATCAAAAAGGGAGTCTTATGAAATGAAAGAATGATGAAATGATATGAATGATGGATTCTTTATGCAATAAGGACAATTCTTGCATATTTGAATTATCAAATGTTTTAATGAGCTATTCTACCGAATATGATGTTTGAATTCTCAAGTTATATAACAACAAACAACAACAACCCAGTGAAATCCCACATCGTGGGGTCTGGGGAGGGTAGAGTGTACGCAGACCTGACTCCTACCAATGTAGGACGGCTGTTTCCGAAAGACCCTCGGCTCAATAAAAGACATAAAAAGGGGGTCAGATAAGATTAAGAAATTCAAAGCGCTATAGGAAAATAAATAACGAAGGCATCACAGATAAAATAGAGTAATCACAAGTACTGAAAGTAATAAATAGTAACAGAAATAGCAGAAATGAGAGCACAAGGAATTGTAATGTGCTAATGCGCCTACGAATAGGGAAGAATAACGAGACTATGTACTAGCCTTCTACCCTAATGTGTGCCCTCCACACCCTCCTATCCAGGGTCATGTCCTCGGTAAGTCGTAAATGCGTCATGTCCTGTCTGATCACCTCTCCCCAATATTTCCTCGGCCTACCCCTACCTCTTTTGAAACCATCCATGGCCAGCCTCTCACATCTCCGCACTGGTGCATCTGGGACTCTCCTCTTCACATGTCCAAACCATCTCAGTCGCGTTTCCCGCATCTTGTCTTCCACCGAGGCCACTCCTATCTTTTCTCGAATAACCTCATTTCTAATCTTGTCACTCCTGGTATACCCACACATCCATCTCAACATTCTCATCTCGGCAACCTTCATCTTTTGCACGTGGGAGACCTTAACTGGCCAACACTCAGCCCCATATAACATAGCTGGTCTAACGACCACTTTGAAGAACTTGCCCTTAAGTTGTGGTGGCACCTTCTTGTCACATAACACACCGGAGGCGAGCCTCCATTTCATCCATCCTACCCCAATACGGTGTGTGACATCCTCGTCGATCTCTCCGCTGTCTTGCATGATAGAACCAAGGTACTTAAAACTACTTCTCTTTTGGATGGCTTGGTCCCCGATCCTAACTTCCGCGCCAACCTCTTGAGGTGTCTCACTGAACTTGCACTCTAGGTACTCTGTCTTGGTCCTACTCAGCTTAAACCCCTTAGACTCCAAGGTGCATCTCCAATCTTCCAGCTTAGCGTTAACTCCGCTACGAGTCTCATCGATGAGGACTATGTCATCCGCAAAAAGCATACACCATGGCACCTCACCTTGAATTTGTCGCGTCAATCCATCCATCACCAAGGCAAATAGGAACGGGCTAAGAGCTGATCCTTGATGCAACCCCATCATAACTGGGAAGTGTTCTGAGTCTCTTCCTACTGTCCTTATCCTTGTTTTGGCACCCTCGTACATGTCCTTGATCACCCTTATGTACGCTACAGGTACACCTTTAGCCTCCAAACATCTCCATAGTATCTCTCGTGGGACTTTATCGTAAGCCTTTTCCAAGTCGATGAACACCATATGCAAGTCTCTCTTCCTCTCCCTATATTGCTCCATTAGTCTCCTCATAAGGTGGATGGCTTCTGTAGTTGAGCGTCCCGGCATAAATCCGAACTGGTTCTCTGAAATAGACACGCCTCTCATCACCCTCATCTCTACCACTCTTTCCCACACTTTCATAGTATGGCTTAGAAGCTTAATACCTCTATAGTTGTCACAGCTCTGGCTATCCCCTTTATTTTTGTAAAGCGGGATCATGATGCTCGATCTCCATTCTACGGGCATCGTTGCCGTCGTAAAGATGACATTAAATAACCTAGTCAGCCATTCCAAACCTACCGAGCCCGCACTCTTCCAAAATTCTCCAGGGATCTCGTCAGGTCCGGTCGCTCTTCCCCAGCGAATCCTACGAACAGCATCCTTAACCTCATCGACCGTAATACTCCTACAACCCCCAAAATCGTGACTCCTTCCTGTATGTTCCAAATCTCCCAACACAATTTCTCTGTCCCCTTTGTCATTCAAAAGTTTATGGAAGTATGACTGCCATCTTTGTTTGAATTCTCAAGTTATATGTTATGAATATTTTGAAGTATTAAACTATTCCGTGGGATTGACTTAGCACCGAATGAGGCATTGAGGTGGGATTCGGTAAGGAAATCCTAGTAGCAACCCCTTGTCTCATTAACTATGTGCCAACATAGGAGCCCTTGTAGGCTTAGGCTAATGGATCCATAAATAGCCCTTAAAGTTAAAGTTAAAGAAATGAATGAAGTTGACGGAGTTCTACCCGGCAAGTAGTCTCCCCGGCCAACGTAGGGGGTTATGTTGGATTCCATGTAATAGCTCACATGGTCTTAAATGTCAGTTATGGTTAATTTCCCACAAAATGAATGTTTTAAAGGATATCTATATGATTTATTATGCATACATTAAATTAAGTTTCATATTACATAAATGTTTTAATGTTTCCTCAATGTTCATGCATCCTTACATACTTAGTACATTCAAAGTACTAACGCATACTCTTTTGCCTACATGATATCACCATGTAGAGATCGGTGCTCCTCCTCGTTCTCCTCCACGTGGCTAGTTGATATTCCATTGGAGACTACTTTTGGTGAGTTCTCATGTTTCGGGAACAATACTCCTTTATCTTTCTAGTTTATGATATGTTAAGATATTTTACTATGACATTTCTTCTATTATGATTGAGGGTGAGCTAGGGACTTGTCTTAGCCCCGTTAAATCTAATAGTTAGAGGTATTGTTGGACATATGTAAGTTGAAGATTTACTATTATGATTTCCGCTTGTTTATTTATCATCATTACCTATGAAAGGCTAAAAGAATGCTAAGAGGCTTGATTGAGATACTTTCGGGTTCCTCATTCGCCATGTCACGTCTAGGCCCTAGGCTTGGGTCGTGACAATCATATATACATAAATTTCAAACCTAGCTAAATAGTGTAATTTTTCGACAAAGAGATGTAACTTTATCTATGTGGCATGCCAACTAAGCATTCACGTAGATTAAACACACTTCAACGTGCCATGCACACACTAAATTTTGTTTGTGCTCATTCATGATAGAGAGAATCTAGTTCCCCCAGGATATATAGAGAATATGTCACCTTTTTAACATTCATTATATACAAATACAATGACATGTAAAGTTGAATTTGAAGCCAAGCATATGGCTTTCCACATTCTTCAAGGTAGCATAACACACTTTCCTAACGTGCCATAAAATGAGGCCACAATTGGCTCTTTCCTTTGTATAGGCATATGGTTTCCTAATCTATCATACTACACAAATATCATTAATCTTTCACAAGTATACAATCCAATATTTAGCTCATATTTCAATATTTCGCTAAGTAATAGAATGTCTGGCATTTTCAAGATTATTGGGTTCGAGAAGAGAAGGTCTTTTCCAGATGGAGATGATAATGGTAATTATGATTATGCACCAGCTGCATGCTTGGAGGGAGATAGAGATAATGATGGAGATTACAACTATGCTCCTGCAGCATTCTTGGAAGGAGACAACGATGATCGAGATTATGACTATGCTCATGCAGCATCCATAGAAGGAGATGATGATGGAGATTATGATTATACTCTGGCTGCATAAATAAATTCATTGAAGGATTTTGATAGAGAAATTTAGAATAGACACAACATTTTTGTTCAAACTTATTGTTGTCTAATTCAAACATGCATAAGGAAGTTTTAGGTAGGAACAAGGAGTTAAGAAGTAAGAACCTTGGTTTTAATAATCCTAGTCTACTTTTTTCTTCTGAAAAAAAGGTTGTAAGTCTGTTTGTTAGTAGAGGTTAGCTATCTCATTATGATTGGTAAGGTAAGACCTAGCCTTCCTTACTTGTACTTATATTTATTAATATCTTTTTATTTCTAATTAATAAAAGACCGCTCAACAACTTTGTATCATAATAAATTTGCTAAGCTTATTAGATGTATTAATTTTTTATACAATATGTTATTAACTTATGAAAGCAGTGACAATATGGATGGTAGTCAAGCATACTCTCACTTGACGATAAAATTCAACTCCCAATTTAAATGTCTTACTTTGAATGGATATAGAGTTTAAACGATAATATATATATATTTTGTAGATATATATTAAAGATGATTATATAATATATCAAAATGTCTTTTAAGTATTATGATTTTAAACATGTCACATAGAATATTGGAATTAAAGAGTTTTAAAATATAGAAGTGACATTTCTTTTAAAACAGATTAAAAAAAAATAATACACATAAATTGAAATAAAATATTGTGCACTTAATTTATAATATCAGATAACAATAGCTTTCTCTGTATTGTACTACATTTTTCAATAGTAAAGTAAAAAATATGACCATTTTGCCTAAATTTTATTGTGAATGATTGGGGTATCAAATGAGTAATTTGGAATGTATTGTAAAAATGGATTAAGTTAATAAATGACTTAATCATTAGCCTATTTGAAGGTTACTTTGCCTGAATCGATTGAAATGGGCTAAACAATAAATTATAGTTCGATCCACCAAATTTTAATTTCTGTTTTTTTTCTAATAATTTATTTTATTAATTCATTCAGAGACGGAATATATTTAGCGAATCATACTTCTATGGGTTACTTTCTTTTTCTCCCATATATACATGTAACATGATGCTCAAAAAGGAATTAATGTCGACATTTTTAACAATTTCTATAGTGAAAGGACATGGAACATATTTGTCTAGGTGGCATGCCAACTCAGCATTCACATAGATAGTACACACTTCCACGTGCCATGCAAACGTTTCAACTATTTCCACATGCTTATCATTATGCCAAGCGTCATGTTTGATCATGACTCAGACCCAGGCCATCCTAGCCCTTCGTGGGCCTTGTCATAGGCAGGATGTTGACATTACCCAACAATCTTCCTCCCAACACCTGCTTCATGCAACATGTTGCTCTTGGAAATTGAACCCATGATCTTGGCTCTGATACCACTTGTAAGGATCAAACGCTTACCATTATGCCAAAAGCTATAACTGATAGTAAAGGCACAACTTTATTTTTTAACTAAGTTCACCATGCAAGCGCCATGTTCGATCATGACTCTGATCCGGGCACCCTAGCCCCTCGTGGGCCTTGCCATAGGCAGGATGTTGGCATGACCCAACAGTTGGTTATAGAGGGCTCGAGGAGAGGTAGAGGTAGGACGAAAAATATTGAAAAGAGGTGATAAGACAAGATATGACGCAATTTCAAGTTACCGAGGATATGACCCTAGATAGAAAGGTGTAGAGGACTCACATTAGGGTAGAAAGGTAGTAGGTAGTATAGTGTTGTCTTGCTTAGATCAGAGTGGTTGAGGTCTGCGATGGTACTAGTTGTATAATTGTAGATGTATCATTATTGTTTATGGTGTTTTGATTATCACATGTTTTAATTGTTGTTTGGCTGCTTTCGCATTGTTCCTTGTTATTTGGCATATTCTCTCCATTGTCTCCTTCTTTTTATTTCGAAATTTGTTGCACTTGAGCCGAGGGTTCTTCGAAAACAACTTCTATACCTCCACAAGATAGTGATGAGGTCTACGTACATTCTATCCTCCTCATACCTCACTTGTGAAATTTCACTGAATATATTGTTATTGTTGTTGATTGAAAGTATAACTAATTTTAGGATAAATGTATAGTTCAAATTTGATGCAATTTTATCCCACATGAAATTGGAATAAGTTAATCTCAATTATAATCCCACGATAAATTTATCCGCAAATTAAACGACCCCTTACTTTCTTTCGATACTTTTCAAGGAGAATTTTGCATGTGGTGAAGAGACAACGTTATGAAAGTAAAGCTTTACACTACCCGATGATATTTACCCGTTATAATGGATAACTTGTTTTATTTTCAAAATCATAAATCTTTAACAATTTTACTTAAATCCAACCCATATAATCTCCCACCCATAAAGTTAGAAAGAGTGAGATATTATTCTATCTCCACCACCAGCATGGAGAATAAATTTTAATTGAACACTCATCATATATATATATATATTGACATGTAAAGTAAAATTTGGATGTGGCAGCCCCAAAATGCAGCCAAGCATATGGTTGTGCACAATCTTGAGGTAACTTAACACACTTTTTAACGTGTCAAAATGAGTCGACACTTGCCTCTTTCCTTTATATAAGCATATGGTATCTTCACCTATTCATAACACAAAAAACATTTTTCATAATTTTCCATATCAAAAAGAATAAAAACATCCAACATCTCATATTTCAATATCTCTATAGTCCTACTAAGAAGAGATACATATAGAATGTCTAGTATTTTCAAAATTATTGGTTTTGAGAAGAGAAGGTCGCATTTAGATGGAGACGATGATGGAGATTATGATTATGCTTCAGCATCATGCTTAGAAGGAGGTGGTGATGACGATGGAGATTATAACTATGCTCCAGCAGCATCTTTGGAAGGAGATGACGATGATCGAGACTATGATTATGCTCCTGCTGCATTCTTAGAAGGAGATGGCTATGATGTAGATTATGATTATGCTCCAGCAGCATGAATTAATATTCATTGGAAGTTCTTGGAAATAGACGTGGCGTTGATTATTGTAGCATGACGTTAAAATTATAGTTTCTTGAATTTGGTTATGATGTATATCGCCTTCTTGTTAATATTATTATGGGAGAATATATAAAGACCCCCTAAATTAGTCTGACACTTAAAAAATTGTGGGAGTCCTAATAGTAACCATGACCAATTTCAAGTGTTATGTATAAAAGGTAAAACAACCTAGCTACCGCATTGTACATTTTACTATTACACACAGCATAGACATCTAGCCATCTTACAAAATTTCTTATTGCAATTTGTTCCCTTACAACTATATAAACATAGCATTTTCATGGTTAGATTCCTATCCTAATTAATTTTTCATACATTTACTGAAGCTACAACTATGTTACATTAATTCAACATTCACCTTCTAGCAATAAAACATCACATTCTTCACCTTCTCTTTCAATGCTGGTAGTGGTCGGACATTGACAGAACCATTCGTTGCACGTGTGCTACGCGTTGAACCGTTGCTATGTGAGTCAGGTTCGACATAGAAGCGTGCTCTATAGGCTGCCAAATGGGCATAATATGCAGGAGGAACTGCAAAAGTTATGAGAACGATATGCTTATGTCAATTTCAGCTAACACTTATATCCAAATACGTAACTACTTTTACTTATAAAAAATCCTTTGCAACACTTATAAGTGTTTTTTAAACACAGCTAAGCCAAATGAGCTCATAATGTTGCCAACCTACATGATTTTTTACTAGCATAATATAAAAGGTCTATTTTACGATGAATCGTTTGAATACTATAATGATCTAAATTAAAGCAGAATGGATGCAGAGGATTTTTAGAAATTTACCTACTGAAACAGATCGAGTGCATCGAGCATATCTGCAATTAATCCAACGATCACTAAGGAAATGAATTTTTCGAACACAACTATAGAACTAAATTAATTGTTATCAAGTTGAGATTTAAGATTGCTTACGTATAACATAGGTTGTTTGTCAATGACTGCATTTCATCCGCGGAAAAATTATTTTCATCCCAGAGAACGTGATAGTGTGCAGGACGACTAGTTCCCTGCAAATCGAACATTGTGTTAGTTAACTCTTGTTGGAGATCTTTTTCCAATCAAAAACTTGTATTAGCATTTTACCTGAATTCCAGCATGACTACATAAGTAAAAATCAAATTCAGTTGGATGACAAATTTTTGTATCCACCACAGTACCTGTAAAAAACATGAAAACAAAGTTAATATATTGACTAATAACAAGGTTGTTATACTCCTTCTGTTTCATTTTATGTGACATTCTTTCCTTTTAAGCACGTTTCTATATTTGGAAAGTTTTTAATTTTAAATTTACATTTTAATCCTTAATGACATTCTCTTCTAGCTACAAATATGTCATTTGGCATGTTTAACGTAACAAGTTCTCTTTTTGATTTTGTAAACTCTGTGTCCAATAACATAAGGTCTCTCGATCCTCTTTCTTGAAGTAAGATGTTTCAATAAGTTTAAGCACAATATATAGACAGTGTTACCAGGTAAGATGTTTCCGCTTCTGTCGGTGTGATTTCTGTCATTGTGGTTATTTGGCAAAAGCCGTGTGTGGTGACGTTTTTGGACGACTATGAAAGTTACTGGAGGTTGGTAACCTGGTTCAAGAGATGCACAAGCCTGTGTACCGGGAAGAATGAGTGAACTTAGATAAGCACACAATTGAAAATAATATACGAATGGTGTCAGCATTTGCATATATACCTTACGAATTGCATCGAGTTCATAAAGTAGGACCTGATAAAATTGCCCGTCACTTACACCATCCCTGCATAAAATTGAAAGACAACGTATTGTACAACAATTTAAGTAGGAGTGGTTCAATACTATTGGAGGCCTAAAGCTAAAATTTAATCACATAGACGATCAATCCATTATCTATTTTTATCATGAAAATGATCACATGATATATATAGTACCTGTAGAATATTATTCTCAGTGGTTTCTGTCCTGTGGCTTTCTTGAATGCCAATAGAAGTTCTCTGGAAAATGGTGGAAAACAAACATGTCAGTACATTTTTGTTTAAAATGAATGTTACAGTAACGAGAATTTGAAGGAAAATATGCACCTGATCATCCCTCCAGACATTGTTCCTCGTTGAGGATCTTGCCAGGTCCGGTAAAGATCCTGAATAAGTTCTTGTCTATGAGGCTGAGCACATACTAAACCGGCGTATTTAGTAACTTCTGGCCAATCTTGTGATGCTACAACCTGAATCAAGAAAATCGTATATATCCAAAATTAAACACTTCGAAAAAAGTTCTTAACGTTCATATATGATAAATTTCTTGATCAGATGATTTTTCAGATGATCACTCAACTAATAGTTATAACCTCATTTTTCAACGAAGAAAGTGATTTTCTAAGATAATAACTATTAGTTGATCAGTGACCATCTGAGGAATCAACTCACAAATTCTAGATGCTTACAGCAGCAATCGATGGGCTACAATCCTCTCCTGATTCCGGATGAGTAACATCAGCACCAAATATAATCGTTGGGATATCACTAACGAGAGGAATTTTCCATCGTAAAGCATCTAAAAGAACAGTGTTTCTTCCTCCCATCTATCATCACACAATAATCAACCATAAGAAAAATATCCGTTTGACAAATACTATGGAAGTTAAATTGGATTATATCATCATCTCAGCGCGTTGCATTGCTACATACCTTCACATTTATTTTTAGTGATACGTTCGACAGATATTGCTTGCTGATTTTTAACACATGCTTTGTAAGGCAACACTGAGAAATCATCCCCAAATCCGTCTCACAAATTTTCTTCAGAGTACCTAAAGATTGATTGGTGATCAATGTGTTACTCAAACAACATTTATTCATCTTTAATAGTTATGTAATAAACACCGTCAGTGTAAACAATTGTTTAAATCATCACGTCATCTTTATCTATTGTAGCAGGTAGCATATCTTATTTTCAATATTTCAAATCTCACACTTTAAGGAGACTCTACCTGTAAATATCATTTGGATGACCTGATGACAACGTACAAAACTTAAACTCAGCAAAAAAAAAGGGACTTATTGGAGTAATTTCTTTCGGGACCAATAACCTTGAGCGAAAATCACAACGAACTAGATAATATGTTCACGATCGTAATCAACATTACAGAAGATTTAACAAAGCTTGCCACATACCATACAAAGAACCATTGTTGTCAGGAAGAATGGCAATTAGTAACTCCAATTCTTTTCCTCCAAGTTTGTTAGCAGCAGCATTGTATACATAATTCAATGCCTTCTTTGCCTGATCTGGTCTTGCATAATAAATCGGTATGACGGGCTCACAATTAAACTCCTGAGATAAAATGTCAACAATCAAAACCATTTAGACAGCATGCATAGAGCGCGAGAATTTATCTATGCAGCTAAAAGCTATATTGCTCTGATTCTCCAAAAAGGCTACCACACTTGTGTCACATCATCCAAAAATGAACTATTTTTTTAGGATTCGATGGGCGTATTTGAAGAGTCCAAACAACATATGCTAAAAGATATTGAAATGGGGAAAATTTACCATTCCGGAGACTTGGCACATTTGAGCAAGCTGCTGACAAAAGCCACGGGCTGCATTTTCTTGGACGTTACACGAAAAGTTGATGCAAGCCCAGTGGTTTACAGTACTTCCATTAATTACTTTCTGTATCATGAAGGAAAGAAATGTTCAATTAATATCATTCTTCAAATGCTAAATTTAAAACCAAATGATCTTATATGTACCTTATTTATCATGTTCCACTGGCCTAGCTGTGGATGACATTCCTTTTCCTTCCCTGCATCATGGTACTTTAACTAACAGACACAAGAAAAAAAATCAAATAAATAGATGTGTTAAGTGGTTTTGAAAACGAGTCGTATGAGTAAAGATATATCAGTCATTACCCACGGTGCTGGGAGGACTCGAGCTTCCACTGATGCAAGCTTATCGTCAATATTGATGCCAAACTCCTTTGCAATAGGGTCTTGCTTGTATCCGTTTTGGCGAATGGTCTGGACATAGACACCATTTAGTCATTACCATAAAACATCTGTGTCTTTGTTACTAGAAAGCAATTGCATTCCAAAAAATTGGCTCAAATGTGTATGTGTGTATGCTTATTACTCCCTCCGTTTCAATTTGTTTTTATGATTTTGACTTGACACGGAGTTTAAGAAAGTAAAGAACACTTTTGAATCTTGTGATTTTAAACTAAAGATACGTAGAATGTAGCAAAATTTCCTTTAATTTTGTGATTTTAAACATGCCACGTGGAAAGTTAGAATTAAAGAGTTGTCAAAAAAGAAAAGAGACAATCTTTTTGGAATGGACTAAAAGGAAAGTAAGACAAAGAAATTGAAACGAAAGGAGTATATTTTCATGACAATGGATCAACAAACCTGCAAAATGTCCATTTCTTGTTCTCGTGGTCTTTGGCACGATGATTTTAACAGTGAAGTTATCTGCTTCTCATCCAACCTTTTGGTGTATCTCTGTCCCTCGAGTATCTTACAAGCCTATTACAACAATCATTATTTAGAAAAACTTTTCACTTGAGATAAAAGTGAGTTGAATCATGAAGTAGCTCCGCAATATTTACCTCCATCGGTAAGTAATTTACTTTCTTTTGGCTTCCCACGAGGAGACAAGGTAGATGAGGATACTGAATGGTAAATTCATACACCTCTTGGAAATACTCGATGACTGATTTCATGTTCTTTTCCTCATCGACAGGAAAACTGTAACGAGCATAAGAAAGTACAGCATTAAGAGACAAAAACAGCAAAACCAAAAATAGAAATGAAGCTATGCGAAACTAGAAGTACATTAGCTCCCTTGTTGGCTGTGATGTCAATCCAGAAATTCGGTATTTCCTTCGAATATTTCCCCTATGTGTCACTTCAACTTTAACACCTCTGAGAGCCTTCTTAACCTGATTAAAGCATAAATAATCGATCGATCAGCTTTTAGTCTAAAGGAATAGAATTTGGCAATGATCCGAAAAATAAACCTTTTTTTAGACTCTAAACATATGTTGCCTTATAGTTAATGTTTTTAAGAAAGTTAAAAGAGACAATTCATTTGATTCATTAGTATAATACGTACCTTTATTCGATCTGCATCGGACAGTGGCCTTGAACTTACATCTTTCCCTAAAACTTGAGCAACGAATTCAACAACCGGGAGTGGTTCAATGAAAGCTGTTGTTGACATATCTGTTTTATAAATATAAGATATTAAATTGTAATCAGACATCCATACCATCAAATCAATTTGGAAAAATTCAACGAATTTACGATTGTCCTACCAATATTGAGAGACAATCCCATCTGAGTAGGTTTTATGCTCTGGTAGAACCCCCTCCAAGACTGTAAACCATTACCTAGTGTCTGTGGCTTTTTGATATTCGGAGAGTAGAAAAATCTCCCAACCGATATGTACCTAAACGAACACGAGAACAACTAAATAATGGCAGATAACTTGATTTAGTTGCAATAATATACCATGGCAATTATAGAACAAAAAATGAAATGCACCTTTGAGAAGCAAGTTCCCTTAGCACAATATCGATGATTTTAAGTGCTTGTGGAGGATTGTCAACTTGTTTCCCCGAAAGAAGTTCACGTAGCTGAAGCATGTTGGCTTGTGAGATGAACTTGATCACGACAATAAACTTACGCTCCCTGGAACAATTATCAAGAATATCAGTTCACAGTTGAATAATCAAACAACAATTATTCCTATTAACTATGTTGCTCAGACTCTTCAAAAATTCAGTCAGATGCATGTTGGATCCTACAAAAGTAGAGCTTTTTTGGAGGATCCAACACAGGTGAGGCGGCATTTTTGGAGAGTCCGAGCAACATAGCCTATTAATCAAATACCAAATGAACATAAAGGAAAAACTAGACAAATAAGTACTTTGTAATTCCTATCCATTCATCATCATCACCAAGAGTTATAGTAAACTCTTTCGAGTTAAAAGGGAGCAACCCCGCTGTGTAAAGCGTTCTTCTTCCATCAAAAACCGGAATTCTTTTACCCAAGTCCGCGTCTTTATGAAGTTTTACCAACTCAGCCATTATAGCCTTGTTCAATCTTGTGCACTTAACTTCCGGAGTAATTTTTACCTGCATTCAAAATCATTAAAATGAGCTAAATCTCAAGTCATTGAGAAAACATCACCAACATAAAATTCAGTCACCAAGAAGTAATTAATGTCTTACGCTATACTGGCTTAAGTTCCGTTCTGATAATTCAGTAATGAAATGGTTGGCTTTAACCAAACACTTGGTACCCAATTGTCCATATCCTGGCCTCCGAGGGAACACGAGACTTCTTTCGGATGATGATGAAGCAGAACAAGCAGGGGAAACCTCAGAATTATTACTCATATCCTGCATTTTTTCGACTAATATCCCTTTCCCTTTCCTCCTACCTCTTCTCTTCCCTACATTATTATTTCTCTTGACTTCTTCGATTCTACTACGCTCTCCATTAATTTGGGATTGCGAGTTCTGATTCAACGACTCTTGTAACGGAGTTCTTGAAACCATATGCTTTTGCTCATGGTCTACTTTCATTTGCCATTGAGGCATGTTTGTAGCCTTCACATGACAGACAGAATGAAAACATCAGCTGGTTTTATAAAGTGTTTCGGATAATAAAAATTCAGAAAGCTAAAAAAACGAGATAATTGTCAAAAACACACCTGAACTATCGCTTTTTCACAAGTTTCACACCTCAACTATTAGTTGCTCCTTTTTCCTACCTGAATGAACGATTGTGAGTTGTGACAGTTCAGATAGGAAAAAGGAACAATTGATAGTTGAGGTGTGTTTTTAATACACAAATAGTGACGGCTCAGATAGAAAAAGGGAACAACTAGTAGTTGAGACGTGTTTTTAACCATTAACTCTAAAAGAATCGGAAACTAGGGGGATAGAGATGAAGGTAAAATTTGCATAATAAGACAATGAATAGATAATTAAAGTATGTGATGAAAGTTAACTTGGCATGACATTTTTCACGTGTAGATCCAAGAAAATGCAAAAGGAATAGTAGCAATAAAGAATCAAATCTTCACAGTATTTTGTCTTCAACAGAGGTTTTTTAGCTGAAAAGGTTACAAAGACAGAGTAAACAGAGAGCCATGCAACCATGCAGATACCAATAGGCAAAGCAAAAAAACAAAAAATCTACTAAAATAGCCATCCCACAAGAAAGCAAAACACCTAAATGAAGCCCTATGTTGCTCGGACTTTTCAAATATGCGGACTCAAGTTAAAAATTATGTGACAGAGAGAGTAAGTAACAATAATACTAAACATACACATGATATATGTAGACACCAATAAGAACATAAATACAGGTGTTAAATACTCTTACAACTTGGCGTACAGATCGCCAAATTCAAATTTTGAAATTTATGGGTTCGGAACGCTACTCAACCAAATGACCATTGAGTAATAGTGAGTGTGTGTGTGTTTGCATTTTGAGCCGAGGGTCTACCGTATATAATTCCTCTATTCCACAAAGATAATGGTACAATGTGCTTACATTTTACACTCCTCAAATCCCACTTGTAGGATTACACGGAGTATATTGTTGTTGTTTTGTGTGTTTGTGTGTTTAGGTCAATAGGTAGTGGCAGACCCATGTTTGTTGAAGGTTTAGTCGAACTCAGTAACTTTGACTCATACCCTATATCAACAACATGAAGCTATTATACAGTGTAAATAGGATAAAAATCTATTTTTCATACATATAAATTGTTGAATCTGTTTTAGGCACTTGAGCCGAGCGTCTTTCGAAAACAGCCTCTCTACCTCCTCGAGGTAGTTATAAAATCTACGTATTCCCCAAACCCTACTTAGTGGGATTCCACTAGTATGTTGTTGTTGTTGTATAAATTCTTGAATTTGTCAAATTAGAAGCCTAACTTACTCTCAAAAACTAACTAAATTCTCGTCCCGATTTGATATGATATTGTTCTCATCAACAAAAATCATCTTTATACCGTGACAGAATTTTTATTTTTTTGAATTAGAATTTCTGACTCCGTCACTGTCATATCACATTAGGAATTTCTTTGTAGGAAGAGACAGAATTGGACTGTCAACTTAATACTAACAAACTTCTTCAATGAAGTGTCTTAATCAATGTGACAGAAAATACATACATATTATTTATATATATGTATATAGGGTCCCCTATACATTGAGGTCCGTGACCATTTTTTAAAGACTGCTGGATTTTACTATTTCAATTTTCTGCCTGATACTTTTGCAAAAAGTAGCAAGAATAAAACCCAAAATATGAAACTTAACAAAATTTGAAACAATAATTTTGAAGATTGTTTAACTATTTATACTTTAATAACATGGTTCCAAAAATCTGATCTATTGAAAATAATCTCTACATCGATGTATACACTTCACCCTCCTTAAATCCTACCAGATCTGTTGTAAGTTAGATTCTTAGGCATGTACTAATACTGATGTGTCATAATTTTGATCTATAATTTAAGTAATTTATAGAGTCAACTCAAAAGCTGGATCTAAGATAATAGTACTAGAAAACATTTAATGATAAATATTTGCTAATAAGAAAAAATCACATTTAATGAACTAAAAGGTATTTTCACATTTAATGATAAATGCAGCTGATAAGAGTTCTCAGGGATTTTTTTTAATAGTTTGGCAGAAATATTACTACTACTCCCAGGCAGATCAACTGTGTAACCAATAAAGTCAAAATCAAAATTTAAAGTTTACTGATGTTGAATCTGACGTACATGAACTCAATAATTTTAGTTTCAACTCTGTATATATTATTAAATTGAACAAGACACAAACACTACGAGTATACTAACAACAACAATAACTTGTCTAATATAATCACATAAATAACATCTAAAAAGATAGAATATATGCGGACATTATCTTGTATACTTGTACTTATTAAATTTAAATTTTGGAATCCAAATCAAGAAAGAGATGTATCAATTTATGGGTGGCAGAATGGTTTTACCATTAACGGTCCAAGTGGTTGGCCAGGCCCCAGTGACTAAGATATTTATTTTCAATATATGTTGTACTAATAAAAAGATGAACTTCTTACCTAAAATGATCACACACACACACACATATATATATATATATATATATATATATATATATATATATAATATAATGTATTGATACTATATAAATAGTATATAATCATATATATATAATGTATAACTATAAAAAGAGTAGTAACTTTGTATGATCCTTATTTTACATTACACACTTATCCACTTATTCAATCTCATATTACCATAGCTTTCGAAACTCGAGGAAATCCTCTATGCGTCTCTAATTAAATAGAGAACTTAGTTTAATTGATATAGGGTTCGAACTTATAACTTAAAAATATAAATATGATTTTCTTATTTGGCAAAAAGACCACAAAATATATAATCTTTTTAAAGGTAGATTAAATTAATATAAAGTCTTTTTATATTTCTTAAATTTCATATCAAATCAAACTATATCATGTAAATGAGTAAGCATTTCTTCCTTCTTATTTCCCTTCTTAGGGATTGATGAAAAATTCATTAATTCCCCCCACCCCACCCCACCCCCGCCACCGATTAATAACATGGTCTTCCCCCATAAAAAAAAAGTTGAAGGGTGATTTTGTTTTTGGATCAACAATTATAATAACATATTCAATATATATTTCATAAAATAAGATCTAAATAACATATACACAATTTATACATTTATTTTATGAAGATAAAAAAATTATTTTCCAAAGATATTCAATTGAGATAATGCATATAAAAAAAGGGTTTTAGTCTCCCAACCAAATAGGCCAAATTGTCTGCATAAGAGAGGACAAGAGTGTATTGTGGAGTGTGGGAGAGCACTTGAAACAATGAATATACCCATTGACCAATAAAGGAACTTTCTTTTTCTGAAAATGACGATGCACTGCAAAACCCAAAGTTTATTCTTTATCCCTTTTGCATATTCGTACATCACTAATATTTTCTGATTAGTGAGAAATTTTTATCCCAATCATTTAAGAGTGAGTATTATATCAAGAATTTACAAACGGATTGAGGAGTGAAGGATCTTAATTTATGCAGCATAGAATTTCAAAAGTCAAATATTTTATTTTTTTGAAAAGAATATTTAAATAAGTATCTTATTTTATCATAATTTTTAAAATTTTCTATCATTTAAAAAAAATCAAAAATCTTCTCTTGAATACATCATTTTTTTCTCGCTGATACATCCCTATCTCCCACTTAGGTACATTCTTCCCCTCTTGGATACATCCCTCGCTTATGTATCTGGAGGTCTATCCCCTCTCTAATACATCTTTATTCCTTCTCTGATACATTCTTCCCTTCTCTGATACATCCATTCCCTATGTATCTGGATGTCTGTTGATGTATTCGGAAGACTAGTGATGTCTCCGAAATTCATAAATTTTAAGAGATTTTTGTAATTTGGAAAAAAATAAGGAAATAATGTAATTATCTTTAAACACTATGAAATTTATGTAAAATATACTATTTTTTATCATGAGTTTGAACATTAAATTCTTGAACTTTTTGAAGAAAAATTTACATATTTAAAAATTATGTTAAAAGTACATAAATCATAATAATTGATATTAAATGTATAAAAGATTTATGATTTAAAAACTATTATTATTATTTTAAAATTCGAAAAGTGTGATGTAAAATAGAATGGAGTGAGTACTATAAACTTCCCACCAAACCCATCCCTCTCTAGCTAGCCAAATTCACTAAAAACAAATTGGTATTTAAATCACGCTAGATTTCATGTAGCATAAATTTTTACTTAGTTGTACATTTCATGTAAATTTCAAGGGGTAAAAATTAATAAGTATCACATTTTGTTAGTCTTTTACCAAGTTTCGTTTCAAGTTCAAATTATTTCAAAAAGTAAATATTATTAAAATTTATGAAAATTTCTTTTTATTTTTCACTCTTTGTTTAAGTTATGATTTGTGTTAAGCCTCTTTTGTATCATTAGGAATTTAAACTCTTGTAATCGAGTATTCGTTGTTGCTATTGCTTTGCTTTATGTTATTTTTCATACGACTTCTTTATTAATATATATTTTTTTCTAAATTTGATTTGAATATATTTTACTTGAATCGACAGTCTATTGATTTCTATCTTCGCAAGGTAAAAATAAAGTTGTACATAACATACCACTCAGACTCAACCACACTTGTAAAATATACACTTGTTAATGTATACTTTATTATACTTTATTATAAAAATATACACTTGTTAATGTATACTTTATTATAAAAAAGATAGAAATATGTACCAATTAAGCATAGTAAACGTATACTAACAGTTTATATGAAGATACATATTATTCTCTGTTTCATTTAATAAAATGGTATTTAACTAGGCACAAGAAAAAAAAGACTATTAAAATTTATGGTCTAAAATAAGTTATAAAGGCGCAAATATATCTTGTCCCAAACAATATTATGGGACATCTCTTCGTCGAAATATTTTACTGAATACGTATATATATAAGTAATAAGCAAATTGAAAATATTAAGTATAATTCGTTCACTTCTTTAAATGTTGACATCGCTTAATAAAACAAGAATTCTGTATGCATATTTATGCAAAACTAAATTATTTCTAATAGAAAAAGTATTATATAACATTATTTTTTGGAACATAGTAAAAAAAAATATTTATTAAAATATATCGAGGATATATTTATTGATTTTATTTGACGTAAATATTAATATGTTTACTTTCATTAATTACCAGAACTTTTAGAGTTATGACCAAATAAATGTCAATGTCCGGCAAATCTACCTATAATCGGTCTTAAATATGTTGCTTATATTTTGTGTGCTGTGAGAGTAACTAGACTATATGATACCATAATGGGTCGTAGTACAGTGATAGAACTACTTTATCCTTAATCAGAGGTGTTAGGTTTGAATCCTAAAAATAGAAAAAGTCATATTAAGAGCGTGCGATCCGAATTTAATCGGAGCTTCGCGAATTTTTAACATCGAGTGGAAAACGAAAAAAATAAATAGAATATATGCTAAATGGCAACTATTTATTACTTCTTTCTCTCAAACTTCTTTTTTACAATGAAAAAGAAACAAAAAATGTGGCCATATATGTGAAGGGGTTGTTGTGAAGACATTAGCAAATTGCAATAGTGAAAGGTGTCAGCGATATCGATTCACATATTATTTTTTATAATAGTAATTTAAAAAAATTACATAACATTATGAGATTATGCAATTTTATAACATATATACACGTATATATGTATTTGTATATCTAAAAACCCTAGCATGATGAACCGTAGTTGCTCCGACCAAAATGAACTCCTGCCTCCATCATCTCTTCCAAATTTATGTTCCAATATCTTCTTGTCATTTCTCTCCACAATTAAAATTAAGTATTTTACATATATATCTTTTAAAATTAATATAATATAATATTGTCTGTTCATATTCCTTCAATAATAAGAAGTCAATTTTCACTTAAAAACGTTTTTTTTCTTTCTTTCTTTCGTAATAATCGATCTATCTATATTTTATAAATCTTAAATTTGTCAATGACTCAGAACTCACCACTTAAATATGAGGCTTGTGGAGTTGTGATGACTTTTGGATATAACCCAAAAATGTACGCTTAATAGATTTGGTCACGACCATAAAATCAATACTCTTAATTTTTTATTCTATTTTATAAAGGGACAACAAAATCAAGACTTAGACGCAAAAGTCACATTCAATACCTTTTCATTAAATACTCATCACGTGTGATGGATAAAATAGGATTTTCTTCATTTTAAATTATTTATCATATTTTTCCTTTATATGTCATGCAGATAAAAAAATATTTATAATGATTTTTTAAAATATGATAAATAAATTAAAATAAAGAAAGTAAATTTTAAAAAGTAGTGGCTTTTTCTAAGTGTGTCCTAAGCAGCATTAATCTAAATTTAACGAACCAATAAATTCTAATTGAGATGGAGATTTTAAATTTGAGTTTTGAGAATGAATAAACTTGATAAAAAGTGACACGTTTTAGATAAATCTTATACGATATAAATTTAAATTAATTAAATTAATAATTATTTTTTTAAAAAGTACAGAATATACTGTAAATTCTCTAGTTCTGTTCATTCCCAAGATATTGAATAAGATATGGTTGAGAATTAAAGGCCAAAAGAGACTAAAAAATAAAAAGCAATGATGAGAATGTACAGAGAGAGACACTATTTTAAACTACTCACATTTACTCCTTTTATAAAGTCTGCAAATAGCCGACCCCTCAAACCCTATTGACTTAATAGGAGGCAGGTCGATGCACAAATTATTTTGTATTTATGATATTCAAAAATTATCATATTTTAATGAATATGATATAAGTAGGGGTGGAACTATTTTATGAATTTATTTAAATTTTCTTCAAAGAAAGAATTATATTATTTATATATAATTAAAATTAATTTTTATTTATATATAATAGACGATAAACCTACTCGTCAGTTAGTTCCTATATTTACTTCATCATATACAATAGATTATGATTCCAACTCATAATCTATAAGTACTCAGAGAGAAATACTTTACTATTATTCCAAGATGGCCTTCTCACTATTGCCTTAATATGCAACAAAATAAGTGCACGTACTTACACACACAAATATAAAAATATTTTGTCTTCGTCTATTCTATAGATTTTATATCTTAGTTTAACGAAATACGAAATTTTAAAAAAAAATATTTAAATTTATTAAAAATAATTTTTCTATTTCATAAAAGACAAAAGTAGAATTTGTGTAATATCCTTACTTTTTAAATTTTACTTATAAAATTCCACTAAATATACTATTGTTATTATATTTTATTTTATTATAAATAAAATATTTTTTAAATGTGTCATCAAGGTCAAAGCTAGAGTTTTCATGCATCTAATAACATTGGTCCATACTCTATATTTGTGTTAAAAGTTTACTAAATTAATATATCTAAACAACTTATTCATCATCTATTTTAAATTCGGATCTTATAAATTAGAAATTTTCAGTTTTAAATATTTTTTTAAAAAAAGTGTCATAAATTAAGAACGAAAAGTGATGAAGTATATGTAAGGGAAAGATTAAAAAAGAAAAAAGAAAGAACACCTTGTGATTTTGCGTAATCTTTAACACTTGAATATGTGTCCTTTCACTTGTTTTCCTTTAAATGAATCTATTACCTTTCTTCTGCAAGGAAATAAAAAAGACCAACATTATTGTATTTTCTTGTAGTAGGTACAAAGTGCTACTATATATAATAATTATGAGAGTACAAAAAACACCAGAAATATTGAATGTAGTTTTGGGGAGTGTCAAAAGAATTTATATTATCAAATCATATATAATTACACAAATTAGATTGATAACCAAAAAAATAAAGCAATTATTATGTACAATATATAATACTAATTTATTAATATGTACTAGTAAAAATGATGAGTTTAAGTTCTATCTTTTATAAAATAAAATAAAAACAAAGGGCGGAGGCGGGGTGGGGGAAGAAATATATTTACATAATCACACATCAATTATAAGGTAATTACGAGTAAATTTATGATGAACATTAATCAATAAGTAAAAAATAGTACTCCAAGTAATATAATTAACGAACACATTTTGATTTTTTACGTTATCAGTGCATATATACCTTAAATTCAAAAATAAAAATGATGTCATGTAACTGATAAATTAAAAGCATCATTTATAGAGAAAAACTTGTGAAATTTATGGGGGAAAATTTGTAAAACTACACATCATTTATATACGTTTTGACTTTAAAGCAAAAGGAGTAGTTGGGCCCGTAAAATCAAACGTAATAATAAGTAGTAGAAAAGACAGGTAAAAATAATAATAAATTTTTTTTATTTATATTTGAATACTTGAAACAACAATTATCAATTATAACATAGTAGTATATCAGTAAAATTACACAAGTGAGGTCTGAAAAAAATAATGCTTACGTAGTCTTACTCCGGATGTTGTTTTCGATAAATTCCTTGATTCAATTCAAGTAAAGCCTTCAAGATTTGAGTTCCATAACAACAAATCAAACATGAGAAAATGGCTTGAAAAATAGTAGAGACTGAAAGACTAATTAAGTGAACCAAACCAAATATATACTATCAAAAGATTGGATTTTTAAGAGAGAAGAGAAGACATCAAGAAATTAGAAAAGCAAAATAAGTTCAAAATAATCTTTTTATTATAAAACAGAAAGAGCAAAACAAAACCTTTTTAACAACACTTATAAAACTTTTGCAGGAAAATGTGTTCCTTGGAAATGTTTGGTTGATGGGGAAAAGCAAAAAGAATGAAGGAAAGAGAGAGAGGAGAGTTGTAGAAACAAAGCACAAAAAAACACCTCAAAGGGAATAAATAGAGTTTTGGGAAGCACTAAAATACTAGTCCGTCAATTGAATTGTGGTACTGTAATGAGACTGTTTCTCCATTAATAAGAAGTTTTATGAGTTTTGGATATGGCGAAAATTGTGTTGAGAGTGTCACCTCCGAATCGATTCGGCAGTGCGCGATCTGAATTTAATCGGAGCTTCACGAACTCCGAACATTGAATGAAAAATCAAAAAAAAATAGTACTCCCTCCTTATCTATTCACTTGTCAAATATTTTTTAATTTGATTTCTATTTTTACTTATCATTTTTGACAAATTAAGAAAGGATAATTTTTTTTTCTTAATATACCTTCAATTTATTAACATCGAATTAATGTCTTTAAAAAATATAGTAAGTAAATATATTTAGTACCCTATCAATTAATCGAGTTAAATAATAAATTCACTATATCAATCATTATTTTCTTAATAGGTATGTCAAGTCAAAATTTAGGAACGGAAAGGGAGACTAGTACTACTCACTTCATTATATTTTATGCTCCTAAAAGCTCTCTTCCTCTCAAATTATCTATTATGTTTTCGTGTTACATTTTTTTTAAAGAAAAGTAATAATTAAAAAATATATATTTATATTTATATTTTAAGATATAATTTCTCTTTACTAAATATTTATTTTATTAAGTTATTTATAATATTCAATAAAAAATATATTTTTTATTATATATTTAATGAAAAAAATTATTAATTATATTTTAAACTTCTAAAATGACAAATAATTTTAGATAACTATTTAAAAATCATAATAAATAATTCGAGATAAAAAATTATTAATGTAACTATACGAAGTTTAAAAAATAAAAAATAATAATATATCATAGTTAGTTATATGTACTTATAAAAATAATAGATATTTAATAAAATAATTAAGGTATGCTTGGTGCGATATCGCTCTTATAGAAAACTACAACTATAAGATATTGTGATCAAGACAAAGAAAAAAATTGGAAATGAACTCTTGAGTACACAAAAAAAAAAATAGTTGCACTCACTCACTACCTTTAAGGAAAAAGAGAACTTTTTATTATTTAAAAGAAAGAGAAGCTAAAGACTAAAAAAGAGCTTTAAGCATGCAGTATAGAAAATATTATTTTTTCCTTCATCAGCAGGCTTTTATATTTAATATATACAAAAACAATGAAGATTAAATATACAAGTAAAAGAATTGAATAAATAAATAATTATAAGATTCCATACAAAAGTTAATATTTATTTTCTCTGCAAAAGGATGTCTTTGCTTTTTCTCTTAATTACTTTGTTGTTGTAGATCTGAGAGGACACAAATATAGAGAGGCAGAAGAGTTTATTAAAAGAGTGAGAGCAAAAGGCAAAGAGTAATAGGCTTTTTATATAAACAACAAAGTAATGGTAGTGGTGGCTATGAATTCAAGCTTTTTAAAAAATAAAAAATGAAAATGGGGTGTAAATATAGATTGTGGTGGATGAACGAAATTTTGTCATTCTTAATTAAAAGTTTTGAATTTCAATTTCTGAGAATGTTATAAAATTTTATTGAAAGTGTTGATCCTTAAAAGTGAATCTTACAATGTGCGAATTGCAACTTTATAGGACTCCAATACAAATACAAAACCTGAATGAGAATTTATTTTTATTTTTTTAAAAAGCCTTCCCAATTAAGATTATGAAAACTTATCAAATCAAGGGGAGAAAAAATGATACTTGATTGAGCAAGAAAGTGAGCAGCGTGAAAATTTTATCGAGAAGAGAAGCTTAGAGGCGTGAATGCTTTTGCGTAATAATATATATTATTTCAATAAATCTGAATGATATTAAGACTCTTTTATATATATGATTTATTTAAAATTATTCAGACTCATTAAGAGATTTTATAAGGAAACAAAACAAATTCACTTAATGAGCTAAATCTGAATAACTAAATTTTTGACCTTTAAAATAAGAAAAAATTATCTAATTGCACAAAAAATCTAATCATATTTGCTAATTCTTCTTATAGTTTGAAATAATTACATACTATCTCACTAATTAATAATTTTATACCATATTTCAAGTCAATTACACCTAGATACATGTATTTTTGCTACCAGATACACTCTACATAGAGAGAGAGAGGCGAGTGAGAGAAGGAGAGGCGAGCGAGATAGGAGGGAGGTGGGCAAGCGAATTAGTATAATCTGTTGGGTTCATTGTACAATGTATGAATGGATAATGGTACATAGAATAAAGATTGGTGAATTAAAAATGTGAAAGTGCATGAATGCAACCTTTCATATTTCTAGATTACCTTTTCAAATGTCATGATGAATCATTGTGCTCACTTATAGCCTATAAATATCTGAATCTTTCTCAGATATAAATATAAGTTTTTTGAAAGAATTTCACCAGAAGAAAAAAAATACTACATAGTAAGAAAAAGTTTCTGCTTTTCTAAAACTTCAAGTGTGATTACAAGCCATTGAGTGATTTGCTGAACAACTAATTTGAGGTACCGTTATTAATTTATCGTGAGTCAGTTTATCCTGGGAGAATATATTTCATAACCACGGGTACTCGAGGGGAATGATTTCCTTAAGGAAACTCTGTGAATTCAGAGGACTTGCCTCTTCTTCCTTTTCATCTACTTCTTATTGTATATTTCATTATTTAATTTGTATGATTTTTTTTTGAAGTTATTTTGTTCGAAAAATAGATTTTGCACAAATAAACTTTAACATACTCCAGATACATGCAAATCACACTAAATACATGTATCTGCTAATTTGGGATACCAAATACATTCTAAATACATGGGCGGGCGAAGTGGGAGAAAGGTGAGCGAGAGACTCACTCTAGATACATGTGAATCCACTTGCGTATAATGTGTCTAGAATAAATTACACATAATTTTGACCTCATATATCTAAACATACCATGATACATGTATTTGAGGACCAAAATCTGACACAAATAGTAATTTTGAAAACTCAACGGAAGACACATAATCAAGCCCTAAACTAATGAAATTTAAATCATTTGCCCTTAAATAAATGCAATTAATAAGCTAAGTCTAAATAATTAAAATTTAAATATCCATTAAATACAAACAAATAAGGTGTTAGCGTCATACACCAAAGAAAGAGATGCGTGATTTTGTTTTATTATTCAAATTTTAGCTGGAAATTTTTAGTTAAAAATAAAATAAAATATTTATCGGCTCATCATAATTTTTTACCGTCTTTCTTTTATTCTTATCATATATTTTATTGATAAGGGAAATAAAAACGGGTGGCACGCATTTTATCCAACCGCATGGGATGACAGATTTACACTAACAAACTTTTACATTAATCAACCATTGATTACCTTAAAAGATGCATATCTTTGTTCTTTCCATTTTTTTTACTTTTTATAATAATGGTTTTAAAAGACGTGAAGGTTAAAACTTTCAACTCTTCAATGATAGCACAATCTACTGAAAGTTATTAAATCATAATTTCCCCCCTCCTTCGAGAAGTGGAGGATGCAACACTGTTCATTCAAACTCAATAATTATATATATTACGTAAATAGAAATATAACATAATATTTGTGTGGTTATTATATTTTTCAAATTTATAATTTTAACCATTTCTTAATATTTATGTGCCTATAAAAGTTTTTCATTAAGCGTAAAGTGGACAATCTTAGTCTATATGTTGCTCGTGAGCAATCAAGTACCAGTCTCTCAATAGTATTGGCGCAAAAGGATCGGTCCTTCACTAAATTGTTTTCAAATTATCATTTTTTTCTAGTTGAATGAATGCTGATTCTATACCAGCCGGTTCCATTGTTCAGCTACTTCGAAAAAACGAACTATTACGGTTATGTAAGAGGACCAACTTCCCCTTTTTCAATCACCTCTTACCTTAAGATAGGCCCACTATTGAATACCCTCATATAAAAAAAAATATCATGTAAACTGAAATGAATGAAGTATCAAATTTAAATTTACGTCAAATAAATGACATTAAATTTAATAATGGGATAATTAGTTAGGTACATTAAGTTAAGGTAGCTCTACCTATTGTGTTTTAAATTCATCCTTTATCATTGTTTGATCTTTTCAAACTTTAATCTTGAGAATATCTTTTAAATGTTTTACCTAATTTTAAAAATAAACTCAGTGAATTTAGATTCTGAATCTTCTTTCTTTTCTTTTCTTTTTCCTTTTAAAAGGAGACAAAAATTGGTTTGCTGGAATTGATCCCACCACACTTGTTGCAAAGAAATTAAAGTTGTAAGATGTGTACATATATATACAACCTTTATAAGAGCATTATAGTGATTGGACCTAAGTGCTTGAAAACTATTTTGTCACAATTTGCCAGAGGGGGAAAAAAGGCTACTCATTGCAACTGCAAAGTGCAAAGCACAATATATATAATTAAAGGCAATGCATTTTATGACTTTTAGTCTAATCAAACTATCTTGTAATAAAATCTTGACATTCCTTTTGCCTCTCCTTGAGGAATATATCATGAGAATTTGCATGTTCTGATTTATAATGTATTTATTGATACTAGTAATCATTACCCTTTCGACATTAGTTCTTAATCATAGTAGTAATTGATGGTGAAAGGACATGAGTTCCCATGATGAAAAATGATTTTTCCCATCCCCTTCAATTTGTTGGATCTCATGTGTATTCACTAATACTAGAATGAGTGGAATCTCGCTATCCTTAATTAAAAGTATCGAGTTTGAGTTTTAAATTTTTTTTTGACATGAAGTATTTTAACCATCTTAGTACACTTACTTGGCGTGAATTCTAACTAATCGAGTCAATGAATTTTTGATTATTGAATAAAACTTGAACGTACATGTAATCAATAGCGGAGTCAAGATTTTGATTTAAAGGGTTCAAAATTTGAACAAGTAGACACATGAACTTGCCGAAGGAGGGTTCGACATCTACTATATATACATAAAAAAAATATTGTTACCATGTATAAATAATATAATTTTTCGCCGAAGGGGATTCTCTCGATAGATTGCTCTGCCCTGCATGTAATATTATCCGTTTTGACATTAGTTATTAATCATAGTAGTAATTGATAGTGAAATAACAGTTTCCATGATGAAAAATGATTGCTTTTTTTTTTACCCTTTCAACAATGAGTTGCATCTCATGTGTAGTCACTATTAGTGCATTATTTTGAACTTTAAAGTACGAATAAACGGATGGATGTGCTACAATGTGAATTTAACTAGTCGAATCAACAAATTTCTGATTATTGAATCAACCTTAACGTACATACAATATTACCCTTTTAATATTAGTTCTATCTTAATCATAGTAATAGTTGATTGAGAAAGGACAATTTACGTTTCCATGATGAATTATAAATGATTTTTTTTTTAGTTCAATGAGTTGGATATCTCATGTATAGTCACTAATGCATTATTTTTGAACCTTTAGTACAACGAAATGAATGGATGGGCTGGGATGAGTGAAATCCTTCATTCATTTAATTTAATTTTAAAAGTATTGCGGTTCGAGTTTTAAGAATAGATTTTTTTTTGATAGAGCACATTTTATTCCTCCTTCATACTTATTTGACGTGAATTTAAATTAGCTGGGTCAACTATTTGAAATAGTTAAGAGAGCAGTATAACTAAAAAAAAAAAAAGATGAAATACTGACAACCTTATATCTGAGTTATAATTATTTGGAGCAATTTTTTTCTCAACATAATTTTGTCATCACCTGAGTCTAATTATTATAAAAAATAAATTTTAAAGGAAAGTCCGGTGCACTTAAGCTCCCGCTATGCGCAGAATTTTGGGAAGGAAATAAATATGAAAGAAAATTCTCAAATCATTGAAGTAAGAACCAAACGGGAATATGGATAGGAAATAAATATGGAAGAAAATTCTCAAATCATTAAAGCCCAATTTTTGTATGTAGTGTTATCCCAATCCAAAGAATTATGGGCTTAAAGCATCTAAATAGGTGGGTAGAGCCATTAATAAGGGCTAGACCTGTTAAGTCAGTCCGGCCCAACTCATTTGTAAGGGATGTGCTGAAATTTTTAGAGCCCATTTAAGAATATGATTTTGGAAAAATTATTTAATTGAGTGCTTTTTAAAAATTAATTACTGATTTTAGCGATATTTTTTATTTATTACAATTTATAGCCATACATAGAAATATTATGATAAATCTACACTTGTATTAAAAGTGAATTATGCATACAATATAAATGTATTATAAGTGTTTTAAAATATATATTATGTTTGTGTAGTAAGAAATTGACATAATGTATTATAAATCTATTAAATTATGTGATAAATGTATTATCTATCTATAAAACTTGTATTATATATGTTTTATAAATAGTTCTCTGCAATATGTATTAAAACTGTATTATAAGTGTTCAGTGATTTTTTTTATTGCTATAAATGATAAATATTTTTATAATATTATATATTTATGTAAGTTTTCCTATGATTTTTAAGCATGATTCAGATAAGCCCGCTAGTGTATAGAGCTTGAGCAATATAGGTTAGATTGACTTGTGGGTCAAATAAAAAATAAAATAAAATATTAAAAATAACAAGAGGTGTCAAAACTTGAAGTCTTAAACCATACATAAAATGACAATGATTTCAGATTGAAGTCAAATAACCAAATCTTTACTTGAAGTCAAACTTAATAATGTTATTAATATTATTTTATTTATGAATTTGAGACTTTGTTAATAAGTAGTAAACATCATATAATGCTATCATGTTGATATTTATGTTAATATTTTAAAATTAAATTTAAATTATAAAAAATATATTCTTTTAAAAAAATAGGTTGGCCCGATGTGACCCGTAACCCACATAGTTATGAGTTGGGCTAACTGTTTTTTGGCCCGCCAAAATAGTGGCCACTCCGGCCTGACCCATAAAGTTTCAAAGCTTGTATGACCAGCCTGAATGGTCTGGAGTGATCCAAATTGGCAGCTCTAAAGGTGGGGGTGGGTGGATTTAACCATTTATTTGCCACAATTTGTCCTTCAAATGAGCTAATATTTAATTATAGCATTTCAAATAGGTTAATCTTTAAATTTTTTTCCCAAGAAATCGAACTTATGCCTAGCAAGTCATAAGTTCATCAAAAGTGAAAAGCATAACTTGTGAAATATTATGATGTGATAATATAAATTTATATCCTACAAAAAAGTTATTTAACTTGACAAACAAAAACTAAAGACTAACACAAAAATAGAGGCAAAAGTACAAATCAGTCATAACTAACATAAAAAAATTTCTACGAGGTATCATATTTGGACATCACTATTTAATGTGTATTCAATTTTTAGTTCATTTTTATGTGTAGCACTTGATAACAATTTCAAACATGTAGTGTTTGAAACTATATATGCTGAAGTGAAAGTGAGAAAGTAGTTGAATTTTTATTATATGTGTATAAGTTTCAGATAAAAGTTATCGAACTAAGTAAAAGTGGCTGAAGTTAAAAAAAGATGTAGCTGATTGAATTCAACCATATATGATTGAAGTCAGACAAAAATAATTAAATTTTAATTTTATATGATAAAAATTCAAACAAAATTGACTGAACCTCAACCAATGTCTGAAGTTTAGTCATATGAAATTTTAGACATTCCACCTCTAAAATTATTCCGACATAGGTAGACATGTTTGACTGTTATATTTTTTTTTTGTTAATCACTAATTTTATTTTTGGCATAATACATAAATATATCTTTTCAATTGGCTTCTATCATCTATGTGTAACAACCCCTAAAACATTGTATGTCGGTATTTCAATTCTCGACAAAAATGATACAACTTTTATATTTTGGGCATAACTTTTCATAGAATGGTCTAAATTAGGTGAACCAAATTTCTGAGTAACCACAACATCATTACCTACAACTTTCATGAGAATATATCTTAAGATTTGGAGTTTAAGTAGATCAAATAAATCAATCTTTGCAAGATATAGTGCTGTGACGGAATGAAGTGTTTGTAGAATAAAATTCATATCTCGATGTAGCATGCTCCAAATTGTTGAACCAACTGAAACTAGACTTCTATATCTACAATTCTTATGAGACATCAAATCCTAATAAGGAATTTATCTTGTTCAAACGCAGCTTCGAAAATGGATATTCCGTTAAAAGAGATCTCATCTCACCTACCATAGAAATATCTAGATACATTTGACATCACTCATGACATCAATCGTCCTCCATTTGACATCACTCATGACATCAATCGTCCTCCATTTGACATCACTCATGACATCAATATATTTCATTAAATTTTCAGATTTTTCTTTATAATTATTTTATTTATTGTTAGGTCCCTCTTTCCCACCTATAAATACCCACCTTTTTCTCATTTTATTCATCAAGCTTTCTTAAGCAACTCTTCTCTCTATATACTTATTTATTCATTCTCAAATATAGTTTTAGTTTTAGTAGTATAAAAAAATACTACTCCGGTGATTCTTATACTCCGGATAGTATACAAAACGCTCCGACGAGACGAAAAGGCTAGGGGTCCAAGAGTGTTTCAATTCAGAGTAAAGCTTCGAATTTAAGGTATGTAAGACTTTAATAGCATTGGATTGAGTTCGTCCATGCGCCCAATAGTTAAATTATTTATAATTGAGTTATAGTTGAGTTTTATCCAAATCTTGAATTCTAAATGAATAAATTATTCTTCTATTGAGTTAGATATATTTATGCATTAATATTATTATTATTGTTATCTCTTATATTATTGAAATTATTATTCATGGCTACTTTTCCATGAATTCTAATTGATTTGATGTTCATGAATATTTTTACACATGTTTTGAGTAAATATGTTGGCTTTTTAAATATTTTCATTGATAAAAAAAGCGATATGAATTAATACTATATATGTATTTTATTGAGTTTTGAAAGAGCAAAAGAGTTGAGTTTGAATGAATTTGAGTAAATGATGTTTTGAGCAAAATATTTTGATGAGATGTAAATGATGTTTTTGAAGTATAATAATTGATGAAGAGGTAATGAATGAGTTTGATGATTTAAATTAAAGTCCAATGAGACTAAATGATGAGTTTAATATGAGCACATATTTTGGGAGTAGTATTGAGCACCGAGTTGGGTAAGAGTTTAATTGACTCAAACCCCAGAACTACGTAGCCAGCGTAGGATGGAGGCTATGCCTCTTAAGTCCCAAAAAGAGGACTTTGATGAGTGGATCCGAGTTAGTGATGTCCTTTACCCTGGCAAGGTATTGGATGGATGTGGCAACGATATCGCCTCGTTGTATCATCGCTAGCTCATAAGTAATGGTTGTTGGTTAGAGAAACTCCCAACTGAGTAAGCATTTCTTATTATTATTTTAAATTTGCATTACATATTAATGTTGAGATGATGTTGAGTTCTGAGCTGAGTTTTCCTAAGAGGAATTTCTTGATATATGTCCTTACCTTCCTGCCATTTTACATACTCGTACATTCCACGTACTGACGTCATTCAACCTGCATCATTTTATGATGCAGATACAGGTGTTAGAGATCCTCAACAGGCGCATCGTTGAAGATCATTATTTTTCAGCTATTTGGTGAGTCCTTCTTGTATTCGGAGGAACTCTCTATCCTTTTATTATTTTTGAGTATTATGTTTCTTTTAAGGTAGTCATGGACATGTCATTGGCACCATCTAAGAGTATTAGAGGCTTCATAGACAGAGTTTGATGATATAATCGGAGTAGTTCTCCTTAGAAACTACTTCTTCTAAGAATTATCTATTTTTCCTTTGATGTTGATGATGACAAACCCACATTAGTATTCTTAAGTCTTCCGCTGATGAACAAATGAGTAATGAGACCAAGTGGTTCTCTCGGAAGCCAGAGATGGTTTCTGAGTGCCGGTCACGCCTAAGGTACCCTCTCGGAGCGTGACACTATGTCCTTCAATTTTGGTTGTGTATAAGTAGGCACTAAAACTTGTATAAAATTAAACAAGTAGACACACGTGTCCTACGTGGCAAAATACACGTAGGACGCCATATAGAACATATGAGGTTTATCCTTAACGCGAGGTTTCATTCAATGGAATTTTCGATAATTTATTTATTTGTTTAAGTTTTGGATAGTTAAAATGGCTACTTACACACTAATAAAATTAGATGTCATAATTATAAATTGAATCCAAGTTAAAAGTCATATTTATGTATTAACTCTTTATTTTTCAAGTATCACTAATATATTTTTAAAAGTAAAAAATTAACATCTTTATTAAACTCCAAACTTAAATTTAACATCATTGTCACGTACGTCACATGAAATGAAAGAGAGTAAGCTTATCAAGTATCATGTGAGTGCAAGTGATAGAAGTATTTATTTTTGAATTAAAAAGTAAGGTCAATTTCTCAACTGAGCAAAAGGACAAAATTGTCAAAAAGACCCACAAAATGCCAAGAAAACCAAATAAATCTGATTTTTCAAACTTTATCCAATAAGGATATTGAAGCATACAACGGGAATCTCAAACAAAACAAACACTACCTTTTTCATTATTCCCTTTTTACCCTTTCCCTTGAGTAGTACTATAAAAAAAGGAAGCAGTTTTTTTTCCCCTTCAACAACAAGAACCTTCTAATTATTTATCTAAACCTAATCTTAATAAATTATCACTAAATTAAACTAAGTTAAAATCACATAAAATTGCTAGAATTTGTGTACCACAACCTTTTTCTCTCCATTTTCACTACTACAACTCTCCGATTTGCCGTCTTCGATACTCTCCGATGATCGGTCACCGTGCTGACCGGTTCCTCGGACGTCAGACCCAGGTGAGCTATGAGAATGTGATTTTGAAGGTGGCTTGTACATGTGGTTACCATGATGGTACAATTGTTGATGGTGTTGAAGGTGGTGGAGTGATTGTAACGGTTGTGGCGTACTATAGAACTCTTGAGCTACTGCTTGTGGGGCCGCAGCAATATAGTGAGGTGATGGTGCATGGCTAGTTGAATGTGGTCCATAAAATGCAGCTGCAGGTGGTGCACCACCGTGTGCGGCTGCGGCCGCGTACTCTGGTGGAACCCATATGCCACCTAAAACCACTAGGTGGGGTGGTGCTGTTGTTGCTTGTGGGCTTGGACTTGGTCTTCGAGTGTGAAGTCTGTACTTCTGTATTATTAAATCAAAACGAATTGTTTTAAATATGTCATGATATTTATAGGATTATAAGAGTATATCACTTAAGTGTGGGAGGATTAGTTTTCTTGGGAGATTGGGGGGGGGGGGGTTACTATTGGTTAACATGTACCTGCAAATGACTTTTAACTTCATCATTGGTCAATCCATCAACCTTCATCAACTCTCTGATTTGTTTTGGTGTGGCCACTGAAATCATTACATATCAAAAGATTTAGATTGCTTGCTTGCAAAGTAAGAAAAGAAGACAACCAAATGATGACATGATAATTCTTTTTGACTATACAAATAGTTTTAAAAGTTTGATAGACCAATAAAGAGTACTTGTAATACTAGATTATAACAAGTTTAAATATCTAAATATATAGGTTTACCAAAAAGAGAAAGTTTTTAATTTTTTTATTTTTATATGTATTGATCATGTAATTTCTTTTAAAAATATAACCAGGTCACTTAAAAGTTAAACTATACAGAGCCTGTAATATTCTTTACATAATTAGTGCATATAATTAATTAAAAGAGCAGTCTGATGCACGACACATCTTACGTTCACATATGATTTAGGGAAGAGCCATTCGACCCAATCATTTTACGGTTTGAATCGGTGATCTATAAGTCACATGAAAATAACTTTACCGTTACTCCTAGACTCTCCTTCATCATCAGTACATATAACTTAAATTTTTTTAAAAAAGGAGATTGATTTAGACACAAATATCTTACCTTGAGAACCACCTAGCATTTGAAGAGCATTAACAAAACGCCTATGCAAATCAGGGGACCAACATCTTCTTGCCTTTCTATGTGGTTGTTGTTGTTGTTGAGTACTTGTACTTGTGCTGTTGGTACCACCTCCAATGCCTTGAGAATCTTGTTGAATATTATTAATATTCACTACTTCCAAATTCTTGTTATTATGATCTTCCACTTGTAATAATGTCTCATTATTATTTTGTTTATTAGGTGAAGCAAGTGCTAGTGTTGTTGGGCTTGGACATGAAGAATTGTTGTTGTCCAAAGCTAATTTTGGGCCCACAGAAAATCCCATATTATGATGGTCATTTTCTTTGTTACAAGTAGTGGATATTTGTACTTGTTGCTTTGTTTCTTGATGATCACTTGCTGGACTCCATAATTGGGCAGATGTCATCCAATTTGCTTTATTATCAACAATAGTAGATGTGTTATTTGCTACTATTTTTTCTGCTCCTAATTCAACATGACTTGCATTGTTATTCTTAAGTGGAATGAATTCTTCAAGAACTGGTCTATGTCCAATATGATTATTTTCCCTATGGGATTGAAGTTGTTCCCTTGAAGCCTCCATAGCTGTTAATTCCAAAAAAAAAAAAAAGAGAAAAAAGAAGGGACCAATATTAGACTTGCAACAACAACATATGCAATATAAGCTCACAAATGGAGTATGAAGAGGGTAGGATGTACGCAGAGAGACTGTTTTTGATAGACTCTTTGCTCAAAAAAGTGTTATCAAAACAGGTTTGATATAATTAAGAAATTAACCCACTAGGTAATTTTGTGTCTAATTATTGATTTGATACATCTCATACATAAACTTGTGCACAAAGAAAGCCATTTCAACCTTATGATAAACTAAAAATAGAATAGTTTAGTTTAATTTTTTTAGAAGATAATAGCAAGTGAACATTCATAAGAAGAAGGATTAATAACCCCCAAAAAGGTAAAATTGAATAATTGTTATAGCAAGTTAATTAACTATATCATCAGTCGTATAAAAATTATTTACACTGTCAGTATAAGTACGTACCAGAAGATAAAGAATGAAGAGATTATAAATTACGTACCATTAGTTAAAAGTTGCATGCAAAGGGGAAGTTCACGTTTGAATGCATCAATTTTGACCCTTTCTTCTTCAAGTCGAGCTAAGAATTCTTCAAGATTTTGTGTTTGATCAATATTTTTCTCCCCAAATGATTTCAAAAGCATAGAATAGCTTTGATGTGGTTTGCATTCAAGGCTTAGTTCTGAATTTGATGATGCCATATTCATGATTGCCAATATATTTTTTCAAAACCACGAAAAAACGAGGGTATTTTAAGATTTGACTTTAAAATTTGATGCTAGTACAAGTGTCAATTCAAATATTTCGCGTATATAATTCTCAAAATACAAATGGATTTGTTTTCATGTTCAAATAGGAAGATGATTTAAAAAAAAGTTGTTAGGTTTTTGAAACACAAGTGGTGTATATGAGATAGAGAGGAAAAAAGGGAAGAATTGTTTGTTTATGAACACAAGGTGGATTCAAAAATTTGTGAAGAGGATGGTGGTCTTTTTAGAGGGTTGAGTTCGAGGGAGAATAAAGTAAAGATTCTTGAGAGAGGAAAATAAAAGTGAAAAGTAAAAGCAAAGGGAAGGATAAAGAAAAAAAGAAAAAAAAACAAGAAAAAAAGAAAAGAAAAAGAAGGGATAGTAACTTCTTGCAAAGAGTAAAGGCAAAAAGCTATTTGTTGGTAGTCATGAAAGTGTGAAAGGGTAGGTTGTCTTGAGGTATATATGGTTAGGATTTGTCATGAACAATTTTTTTTTTTTTTTAAAAAATTATCAGTGTATTTTAACATGTTATAGAAGTTCAGTTTATAATCATGTTGCTAATTAATACTTACCATTAAATTTTACCAAAAATAATTTTACACGTGACCTAATTGTGTAAATGTTCTTTGTTTCTGTCAATAATTGTAGAACTTAAACCATGGATATCAAGGTTTGTTTTTTGACGGATAGGCTTGTGAAGAAGCAAGCTTATACCTCTCCCAATTGACGACTGTTAAATTATTCCATTTCTTCTAAACTTTCTTCTGTCAGTTAGAGCTGTATAAAATAGAAATTTATCCATATACAGTTGGGAGACCGAGCCAGACCTCAACAATAAGGGTGCACCTTAGGTGTCAACTTACATACAAAATATATAATTCACTCAACGATTACATTTGGATTCCAAACTCCATATATATAAGGAGGGAACATTGTTATTTGTGAGGTCTTGATCATTACACAGACCTCGCTTTCATTCTATTTGTGAGAATTCAATGTCTATAAATCATCTCTAACGTGTGATTAAATTATGTCCGAGCATAATGAATCATTTCGTGCCAACCTATTACCCAAAAATTATTATGTTCACGATTCTTCATCTATCCATGAACACAATGCTCTAACCACTTAATAGAATTAGTTTCCTATGTAAAAGTTAATTTGTATAAGTTAAAATGTGTGAGATGTAAAAGAAGGAATCAATTTAGGTGTCATGTGGTTAGAGAAAAGAAAAGAGTGATTTTGGAACCTTTGGTACTTTAGGACAGTCTTTATATAAAATTCTATAATCACTCAAATAAAAGATGATATTCTCTTAATTCTTCTTCATTCTTCTCATGGGGTTTACCTTTTCCTTTTAGCTTCTTTTAATCTTTAACCTACAATTTTTCTACATGTTTAACTAATAATATGCTACAAAAGATTCATCTAGTAAGTTGTGTTATTCAAGATTCTGATTATAATTCTCCTTTTGGGCTTAATGGGTATCTTCCAGACAGTATGCCACTAACAAAAACATTTTCAAGAAAATAAACAAATTCAACTATACTAATTAAATTATTTTCATGGTGTATAGGGTTGATAGTAGTACTTGGACATGTACTTTTAAACAAATTATTCAAATGCACCAATTCTTTAAATTAATGTGAATCTTGATTATTCCTTTTCTATGGTTGATTTAATTAACTATAAAGTTTTTCTTTGTTTTCCAATAGCATATACACACATTACGTTGTTCTTCTATTTTTTTTTTTTTTTTTTGGGGGGGGGGGGTGAGGGGGGAATTGCACTTTTAGTCCCTTAAATATTGATAAATGTTGATTTAATCCTTATGATATTCGGCTGAACATATTTAACCTCCAATCATTTGAAATGTGCACATTTGATCCTCTTATTTTGAATCTTCATAAATTTAACGAACTATTTATTAACCATTACATCATATAATTACTCATGTTTTATGTTAAGTTTGGATAATACTTCATATTTGAGAGTAATATGCAGTTCTAGAAATAGTACAACTGGTACATTTTTTAATTTCTATATAAATTAAGGGATCAAAAATGCTAGGTAATTTCTTTTATCTATCCAACGCTTGGTGTACAAAATTATTTGTGTTGGTAGAAGATAACAAATACCTATGAAATTAGGTTAGATGAGCACAAGCTGGCCTACACACTCGATTATAAAAAGGAATGACCAAAAATCAACATATATTTTAATTAATTAAATATTAACTATGCTTTTAAAAAAGGTTAAATATGTTTGATTCAATTATCATAAAGATCAAAATTAGAGAAGGATAAAAAATGCTACATATTTATTACTATCTTTTTTCAAAACCATGTTATAGTAAGCATGGGAGAAAAAAGGAGGACATATTGTTGAAGATGGTGCTTAAGTATCAATCCACCAAAGCACTTTCTTTATCAATTTTGTGGGATGGTTGGTATCTTCCACTCTTAATCAGATATTTCGAATTCGAGTTTTTGGGAATGAAAAAAATTCTATTGAAAACGTCATCTCAAGAAATGATTCCTATAATGTATGAATCCAAATTTAATTAGGTCTTAATACGAATATCGAATATGGAAAATCAAAAAAAAAACTTTTCTTAATTTGCTTCAAAAGTTGCATAATTGTTTTCTAGAATTTAGTGCACATATAATGTGTGTATGTGATAGAGAGAATATCTAATCTATTCAATCAATTGGGAGAGAGACATTCAAATTCATTCATTTGCAAAAGAATATAATATTTACTTCAAAGAAAAGAATATCTGAAATTCCAATTCTACGACTCTAAATTAAGGAAAGCTAAGTAAGAGTGAGGGATCTTATAAAAAGGAACAAATTATGTTTCAGAAAAGAAAAAAAGTATATTAAAGGGAGCTTAAGGGATTGTGGGGAATCTTCTTCTGCTAAATAACTTTAATGAAGTGGATAGGAAGGTAGCTAGATTCTCTATAATGTTTTCTACTTAAATTTCTTTGGATCTTGACCAAACTTTTGACACAATTTTCTCAAATCATCATAGCATAGTAAAGTTTGAGAAAAAAAATAAAATAAAATAGGCTCTTATTCTATTTTTAAGTTTGAAATTGCGGATTTGAAATTTTTGTTTTTAGATTTGATTCATATCTGAAGTTGAATCGAGTTTGAATGCAGTTCGAAATTCAGACATAATAAGGTTTGAAGTTAGTCATTGACTCACTGAAATATTCCGTCGATCACTAGCTAGACTCTTCCTATTCATTCTAACAAAGACTAATTAACACTCTATTTTCATATGATTTTTAGCTATTTTTGTGTATATATTGTTGGCATGAGATGACCATTCAAGAAAATGGGATTTTCTTGGTTCTACATAGTAATTCTTTTTGAACACATAGCTTCCTTAAACCTCCTAATTCATTTGTATCTTGAGGAAAGTTTATCTCATTTTATAAATAGAAGAATTGCACTTTGTGGAACAAGAATTTCATGTTTTCTTTTTGAAACTATGCATGAATTGGAATGAAAAGAGCACATCTTTATAGACTAATATTGGTTATCTTATTTGTAACATTTTAACTTGGTGTCCCTATGTCATGTAATAATTATTGTTTTTTAAAAAAAATATCATCTGGTGTATCAAACCACTCGTTTAATTAATTCAAATTCGTGAAGTATAAGATTAATTAGGAGGGATGCGATCTCTATTAAGAATTTTTTTCATTTTTAAAAATTTTAATTTGAGACCTCTGATTAACAATGTAGAAATCTCGTACATTTACTATATTTTTTTAGTGATATATGACATTTTCTGATAAACCACAATTAAACTTAGGGTGTGTTTTGTGAGAAGAAAAATGTTTTTCTAGCTAAAATATAAGTGATTTTCTTACTTATTTTCAAATGTTTGGTTAGTAAGAAAAAAATATTATCCCACAAGTTCCCACCCTTTAATATGGACACGGGCCCCTATTAATTCCAACCCGAGACTCGACTTGACCCTAACATCAACCCGACTCCCCATACCGCCCCAGTACCTAACCTCAACACGCAATCCAGGATCTGCTTCATGACCACAATTCGAGACCTGAATCCTAACCCTAACCCCGATACAGGACTTGACTCTCACCTTGATTAGAGATCCGACTCCGGACTTGTCTAAATAGGGACAACTAAATATATAACTCAATTCGTCTTCATTGTGTTATAATCTGAACACTTTAACTTACAAAATGATCATATACACCTCCAGAAATTAAGTGTCAAGTCAGCGTCATGTGTCCACGAAACACAATGATGACGAGTTGGATTGTTAAGTTGTCAGTAGAGATTAAGTTTACCTGTCTAGATATGCATTCTCAAAATTAAAATTTTTACTTATCAGCTAACGCCAAATTTAAATATCTATTTATACATTATGCTATAAAAGAAAAAACTCAACAACAAATTATTCCACTCATGTAGTAACAGCAACAACAGGGGCCTTTTCACCAGAGGAATATTACACAAAGTGAAAGAGAAAGAGTGAGAGACTGCATCTAATTCCTTAGCTTTTGGTCTTTGCCAAAAGAAAGAAAGAAAAAAAAGAGGTGTTTTGAAGTGTATTGGGTGAATGATGAAGCTTTATTTTGTTGCTTTCTATGATCAGTCTTCATTTACAAGACTCCCTCAAACTCTCCAAAACTTAACTTTTTTGAAGATTCTCTTCCCCTATTCTCCTTTCTTTTCCTCCTTATTCAGTGTCCGATATTTATACTAAGGTCCTTATCAATCCTAATTCACATTGTAATAATCCATTAAAGGATTAAAAAAATGCTTTCAAATAATTTTTTTTATTCATAGAAACTAGATCAGACTCTGATTAAAGATGAACGAATTCTTTTCATTTCGTTACTATTGTAATAGATATTTGCGACCGTATTTAATTTGTAAAACAAAAAAGAGTTTAAGCTCGCATTGTTAATGTATAAATTCTTTTATAATTATAGATAAAATTTATAAGAAGTCTGATATGATAATTTGAAAAATAAAAATATAACATACTCTCTGTCCTATGCATGATATTCTCATAGTGACACGTTTTAAGTGATATTCCCATAATATATGGTCCTTCTGAATATCCCTTTTGTCTGGAAGTCCAATATTTAGAATGTTCTATCCCCCCACCCCCATGCCACCCACCTCACCCCCACGTAACCCCGCACCCCACCCAAATAATAAGTTGGAAAACCCCACCATAGATAAATTTTTATGTAATATAATATACTACTATAATTGTGAAAAATGGACACCGCTATACGTATGTTGTGTACATAACAAGCAAATTTTTTATGGAAAATTTGATCTTTTGGTCATCAAACTGTTTAACGTTTCTAATTTTAATAATCGTTATATCTAATTAAATATATTTAACTTTTAATCAATCAAAAACAAATATAAAAAAAAGGGAAAAAAAAACCGTATTCTTTTTTAATAAAACTGCAGTCGTTTAATTTGGCTTATCTAATATCACTAATAATGTCTTTCTACTTAAATAGTTTAAAGAAAGGAATTTGTTTTTTTGTTTATTGAACTTTTTATTGTCAAAATGTTTAAGCTAAACAAAATAAAATGTGTTTTTTCTTTTCAAAATGATGTATACCAACGAAAGAAATATTCAAGAATAAAGCCAATAGTTCAAAATATACTTTCATTTGTCTAAAGTTATACACTTATTACAAAGCATAAATATTCAAATTAAAACACGCTAAGTACTTTTTACTTGAAAGGATTAGCACACAACAAATTAAATATTAAAAAGATTAACGTGTCTGTTTATCTTTGGTGGAAAATTGAGGTAAAGATTGGTCTCAAAGTGCTACATTAAAGAAAGCCTATGGAATATCTTTTTCAAAAAAATAATTTAGATAGGATATTTATTTTCTCTGTTTCAATTTGTTTGTCGTAGTATAATTCGACATAAAATTTAAGAATTTTTATTTTTTTAAAGTATCTTTTGAATCTTCTGATTTTAAATATGTCATATAAGATATTAAGAGTAAAAGTAGGAGTAGTAAATATAGAAAATATTGATTTATTTTTTAGAAAAAAAAACAGACTAAAAAAAAGTTTAAAAAATATTAGAGAAAAATTAAAGCACACCTTCTGAACCAAAATCCTTCCAATTATTTTCCAAAATATTCCTTTCTGCCAGCTTTTGCTTGGCCTTTTTTATCTTGCATGCATAATATGCTCATAGGAAAATGCATGTTATGATTTCTGGCACGTAAAGTATTAAATACTTCTACCTAATTTAAATTATTACTGTATATTTTATTGAAGTTTAAGTTTTACGCATCAATAATGTAAAAAAATATTTACATGATCGGATTATATTTAGGTGTATTGTAAATTTCTCGATAAGCATTAGTGGAGAATCTGATAAAATGATAATTAACCTGTTGTTAAAGATTAATCAGTATACATAACTTAAATCTATTTTCTAGTTGAACTTCCTTTTGTATTTCATTATAAGATATCACGAAATAAAATTTTACTAATTAAAAACACACGAATAATGTGACAATACCCTCTCAGGGCCCACATATTCAGGTATTGTCTATGCCGGGGCCAACCAATTCATCCCTTCCTTCACCCTGCAGGGTTTTGTGGGAATCAAATCCGGAACCTCAGGCTCATTTACATCCACTCTAAGGGATCGCCTATCACCAGTTGAGCTGCATTTCAGGTTCCTTTACATCCACTCTAGGGGATCGCCTATCACCAATTATGTAGCTCAATTGGTGAAAGGTGATCTCCTAGAGTGGATGTAAAGGAGCCTGAGGTTTCGGGTTCGATTCCCACAAAGCCCTGCACGATGAAGGAAGGGATGAACTGGTTGACTTTGGCATAGACAATACCTGAATATGTGGGACCAGAGAAGGAGTCGTCACAAATAATTTTGAAGAAATTTTTTGGGAAAAGTTCATTAAAAATACGGGATATTATTTCTGACATAATATTATTTCATTCGAAAAGGTTTTAGTAATTCTATAATTATAAATACTGGTAAATTAAGATGATAAAAGTTGAACTTATCACACATATCATATGGAATAAAAGAACTTCAGTAATTTGAAGGATGATTAGTGGTAAGATGATTGAGATTTCTTCATTTTTAATTAATTAGATATCTCGAATTTGATCCTCAAAAATAAAAAAAAATCTTTTTGGGAAACCCACCATCAGAAACAAATGAATTCGAATTCTATGTGGGTATGAAAATCGAGTGGATATTTTTTTTTATAAAAAAAAGGTTAGTGGTATGATGCTAAAGTATACTTTTGCAGGATATATAAAAGTTTACTTTGGCGGGAGAGATTCGTTTATTTTAAAATATGTATACATACTTAAGTCCTTTAATTAGCGTCTTCTACATATAAAAATTAATGGATATTCCTTAAAAAAATCCCTAATACTAATTTTGCAAGATACTAATTGCATACTTATTAATCTTCCTAACCAAGATTAGGCATGGGATATGCAAGTCAATGACAACTTAATTTACTACTAATAATCAAAATAAACAAATCATGACTCCTACATGATGGAAACATAATTGTGTTCTCAAAAGGTCCAGCAAATTAAAACGCACTTATTTTATGTGTAATGTATAAAATAAGGAAAAAAATTTAAAATTGAAATTAGACCTTTCTTACTGAAAAAATTTAGACACGTGAAATTCACTCATTTTATTCCAAAGCTCCCTTAATAGTAAGAACAATTTGAAATACCATAGGGGCAAATTTGGATATTTTCAATATCCCTATTCTGTCTTATCCAATATATATAGAGCCAAACTATATTTACCCAAATCAATTTGAATATTTGTTATCAATTATTCAAAATTCTATTATTCAACCCTATCCAAAGCATAAAGTAATAAAAATACAAATTAAAGGTTGTTATTTAATTCTATATTTTTGCATTATAATGAAATATTATTCTCTTTTTAGGCTTTGTGGAAAGTGAATGAAATGTACATTTACGGGTTGTAAGGCCTTCTTTAAGAATATTTTAACTGGCAAAGTATTCAAATAATGAATAAACTGATTATTCTATTAAATCCCATAAAATCCATTTTGGATAATTAGATTCTCCATTTTTTTTAATTTTCCTTTCTCAAAATTTTTTATTTTCTTTATATATACATCAATCATTGATGTCTTTTGTAAGAATTTTTTTATCTGTAATAATCTTTTAGCCATCTTTGCCACTTTACTAGTATACACTCTCATATTAAGTGAATTCAACAATTTATATAATCTATTTGCACGATATGATTTTCTTGCGAATTTTATTGAGCCTACTCACCAGTGGAATTGTGTGTAGGGACGGAGTCACCTTGAGTTCGAGAGTTCATCTGAATCCCTTCGACGAAAAATTATACTATTTATATATGATTAAAATAATTTTTTTTATGTATATATATAGTAGATGTCGAACCTCGTTCAGCTAGTTTGTGTGTCTACTCTTCATACTTTGAACCTCTTAATGAAAATTCTAATTCCGCCACTAATTATGAGTGTATACGCCTTTATGGTGTTCCCATGAAGTCAGCTCTTGTCAAAATCAACATGAAATGAAGAAGACGATTCTAATAATCTCGTGTGGGCTTTGCCAACTTACGGGTCCCTTCCCAAGATATACGTATAATGCTACTAGTCATAAGGAATTAGCATTTTGTATTCAAAATTCTATTTAGGCTTTGACTTCTTTTTCTATTTTTTAAATATATATATATATATATATATATATATATATATTTTTTTTTTTTTTATTTTTTTTTTGCATAAATTAAAAGAGCATATATATATATATATAAGCATCCAAAGCATGAAAAACTATGTGGAGAATGGAATTAGAATCACTTTGGTCGGCCTCTTAGTAAAAGATGTACTTAGAGTATTATTGAAGATTGGAAATCACCAACGTGGATTGTGGTGTAGCGATGAGCCTGTTTTATTCTTAATTAAAGATTTCAGGTTCGAGTTCTAGGTATGAAAAAAATCATATTAGGAGCACCACCCCCGAATGAGTCCTGTAGTACGATCCGAATTTAGTCGAAACTCCACGGACTCCAGACACCAAATATAAACCAAAACCAAAAAAAGAAGATTGGAAATCAATTGGCCAACTAAAAGTAATTTTACAATTATACACTTACATATCCATTTGGGAACAACATTAACTATACCAATCATTTATATCTATTTAAAAGATAAATTTATCATAATCTTGTTACATTTTTTTTTTCAAAACAACAATCCACCGCTATATATATCCTCTTTTTATGAGGTTATTCCAAATTCATGTTTTAACCAATAGTTGTTGTGTCTAGTGTCAACTAACAAGACAAGAATCATCTACAGAGCGAAATGTAATTATTTTTCTAAAAACTTTGCACTAGGTATAATAAATAGAATTAAAAAAATATCTCACATTTTATATTATGGATGTTATTTTCCAAGTGCCCCCCACTTAAAAGTGGGCAAGTTGACCACTTGGTTTTTACTCATTTTATAGCTATAAATATAACCTCTTTCTTGTGCAATGTGAGAAAAAAAAAACAAAGATATGAAACATTACTCTTCTGCTCCGTTTTCTTCCTCTTCCTCTCTTTTTCTTATTTTGCTAAGTTAGTTAATTTTATAACATCAAAAAAATTGTGGGGTTCTAATGAAAATTCTCACTCATTGAACCCTTCCCCGCCCCATCTCACCCAATAATATTTTTTAAGATTATATATAAATATTTTAAAAATAATATTAATTTACTTACTAATCAAATACTAAAAAATAAATAAGAAATTCACTTATTTTTTTTAAAAATATTTCAAAAAACATTTAAATTTCCTTCATACCAGACACACCAAAAAAAAAGGCAGCCTAGTGCATTAAAGCTCCCGTTATACGCAGAGTTCGGGGAAGGGCCCGACCACAAGGGTCTATTGTACGCAACCTTACCTTGCATTTCTATCAGAGGTTGTTTCCAAACCTTACCTTGCATTTATGTCAGGGCAGCCCGGTGCACTAAAACTCCCGCTATGCGTACTTATTTTTCGTGCACATACGATATTCAATCCTAACTGAAATTGTAAAATACAATTTCTGATTTTACTTGTATCTGTATGTATATGTAAAGACAACAATTGTATGTGTGACCAGCTGGATCTAATCTATAAAAGGGCAGCCCGGTGCACTAAAGCTCCCGTTATGCGCAGGGTCCGGGGAAGGGCCCGACCACAAGGGTCTATTGTACGCAGCCTTACGTTGCATTTCTGCCAGAGGCTGTTTTCAGGCTTGAACCTGTGACCTCCTGGTCACATGACATCAACTTTACCAGCTGGATCTAATCTATGTGGTTCAAAATGTATGTATAGGTCAATTGTATGTAAAGGGTACGAAAAGTGTAAGTTGTAGTAAGAGAGTGCTCACTGCTACAATTTTTAGGTATACAAATATATATATATATCATGTATATCTATTATAAAAATACATAATGTTGATATATTTTGTGAACTTTAAAAAATAACATAAATTTGAGACACACCCGTGGAAATTTAAATTTATGCAAATGCCAGAAATTAAACCCGTGAAATCCTTGGAAACAGCCTCTGACAGAAATGCCAAAGTTTAATTTCAAACTAGACACATCCTTAATAGAAATTAAGCTCGATTTCTATTCAAAGTTATTTTACGCGATGCTTGACACCAAAGTAGGTGTGCCCTCAGCCTAATTGCTTCGTTACACCCAGTGACTCGATACTATTGTTAATTCCATCAAAAACTATAGATAACGCTTCATAAAAGGCAGAATTAATAACTTAAAAAATAAGATAAGTTATCTGCTATAACATGTTAAATACACTAATAACTTAAAATTTTATTTCTTTATCAATATATACAAGTGAAATATATTTAGAGATGTGGAGAATTCGATTAAGGATATATGTATGTTATATAGTCAGCAAGACATAATGAACCATTTTCCCAAGTCAATTGATTTTGTAACCTTTTATAATTTTCTTTTTGTAGTTTTATATTTTTCTCAAAAGAAATTTTTATTTATACATATAAGAAATATTAAAATAACATATAATAATTTTTTACTGATCCTTTTCTTTTATTCCAATTGTAAAAATGTCATCGACCTATTTCCGCAAGGGAAAACTAGCATGTTTAATGTTTATGAGAACATTAAAAATTCACAGTATTTTGCTTCATAAGTTGGGCCTTCATCATTTATAGTTTTGGACTAAATATGCTTGCAAAGGACATTCTCAGTGCAGCCCACTTCTAGTATTTTTTTTTTAAAAGTAGCAGTATTTTTCTTTTAAAACATAAGAAAATACATTATATTCGTGCACATGCGATATTCAATGGGCAGCCCGGTGCACTTAAGCTCTCGCTATGCACAGGATCCGGAGAAACATGCAATAATCAATCCTAACTGAAATTGTACAAATACAATATCTGATTTTACTTGTATGTGTATGTATATGTGAAGACATCAATGGTATGTGTGGCCAGCTGGATCTAATCTATGTGGTTCAAAAATGTATGTATAGGTCAACTGGATGTAAAGGGTACGAAAAGTGTATGTTGTAGTAAGAGAGTGCTCACTGCTAGAATTTTTAGGTATACAAATATATGTATCTTGTATATCTATTATAAAAATACATAATGTTGATATATTTTGTGAACTTTAAAAAATAACATAAATTCGATTTCTAATGACAAAAATTAAAGATCAGTCGATTCGATGGATAATCGTACCATTAAATGTTTTAACTCCTTGCCTTCTTGGCCCCATTAATTATGCTGACAACTTTTGCCTTTTATTAGGAATTAATTAGGATTATTAACAGTGTTGGTGTATACTACAGAGTGGAAAAGTATATTCAACATGACCAAATGGTCATGTTCAATCATATACTAAAATGATTAGATGGTTTCCTCCAATGGACATATTGTTGGAATATTATGTAGATCCTTCATAATATCACAAGGCACAAAAATAGCCGGAGTTTAGATTCGCATCATGTAGAATTCATTCGGAGGAAGCTTTTTCTACTAGAAAAATTGTCATAATCTGAACTCGAAATCGAAAACTCTAATTAAAAGAAAAACATCCCTGTATTTTGTTGCACCACATTGGTATATTGACTCACACCACTTGGAAGTTGTTAGGGTGTACTAGAACTAACCTACACAAATATTAAGTATATCTTAATGTATAATGTATTCTTCCATTATAATATATTAACAACCAGAGTCAAGACACTTATAATTTTAATTTCACTGCAATCAATACATGCTGTTGGAGCATAGTCATAATCTCCATCATCATCTCCATTTGAACACTATCTTTTCTTTTGAAATCCAATAATCTTAAAAATGCTAGAAATTCTATATATCTCTTAGTTCTTGGACTATAGAAATGTGAGCTATTAATTAATTAGGTGTTTTATCTCTTTGATAAGATGTGAAAATTAATGGTTTTGTGTTGTGTATGATAGGTGAGGAAACCATAAGCTTATATAAAGGAAAGGGGCAAAGTGTGTTATGTTACCTCAAGAATGCGTACAACCATAAGTTGGCTAAATTTAAGCTATTTTTGGAGCTGCCACATCCAAAATTCACTTAACATGTCACAGGCAAATTCCTCCTTGAAAAGTATTGAAAGAGAAGTAATGAGTCGTTTGATTCGCGGACAAATTTATTTTAGGACTAAAATCTTAGAATCATGGTTTGAAACTAATTTATTTCATCTTTCAGATGAGATAAATAACATTAAATACGATATATACGTTTATTCTGAAATTAGTTATAAGTTCAATCGAATAAGTTATAAATTTAATCTCAAGTTAATCCTGATATCAAAATAAATTTTAGTTAGTGTGGAAAAGTGTGCATGGCACGTGGAAGTGTACTATCTATGTGGATGCTGAGTTGGCATGCCACCGAGATGAATATGTTCCATGTCCTATGACTAGTGATATTGTGAATAATGTCGACATTAATTCCTTTTTGTGCATTATACATACATATATATATATATATATATATATATATATATATATATAATGAAAAAATTAATTCATAAAAATACGATTCACTTAATATTTGTCCAGGTTTGAACAGAGTAATGACCTATTTATTTATTAATTAAGCTTATTGTAATCTATCTAATTTGATTAATCTAAAAATTGAGATGATATATAATTTAAATTGACTTAGAAGGAATTTCATCAAAGTTTTAAAAGTACTTTTTATTAAATATATTATATTGTAGGAATAATAATAAAAAATATAATTAGACAATTAAATAAATTATAAAGAAACACAAATTAATTGAGATAATTACTGTAGATGTTCATTCGGTCAATTTAATTATCAAAAAAGGTCATTCGGTGCATATTCATGTATATTCGGAGTATATTTCATATATAGAGTATATCATAATGTATATTCAGTGTATAACTCATGTATAAGTAATCTATATTGTATAGTCAGTGTATACTTTTTATGACTTTTGGCAAACTATATTGTATAGTCACTGTTTATTTCCTATGATTTTGATTATTTTTTATGTAAATAAACATGACTATATTTATCGTAAATTAATTATTTTATTGTATATATTTGTCCCCTTAAAATTTGGTAAGATTTGGTGGATTGAATATAATCCATTGTTTAGTCCATTTCGATCAGTTTAGGCAAAGTAACCTTCGAACAGGCTAATAATTACATCATTTATTAACTTAATTCATTTTAATTATCCCAATCCAAATTACTCATTTGACATCCCTAATCATTCACAATAAAATGAATGGAAAATGGTCATATTTTTGCCTTTATTATTGAAAATATTTAATATTGTCATCCTTTATACTATATGACATATGACATATTTAAATATTCTACATAAGAGTACTATGTTTGACTACCATGCATCCATATGTCACTGCTTCATATGTTAATAAGATATTGTATTAAAAATAATACATCTAATAAGCTAATGATCTTGACAGAGTTACAACTTTTTTTTTAAAAGGACAAGGATTATTAAAACCAAGGTTCTTACTTCTAAATTCCTTGTTCCTACCTAGAACTTCCTTATGTTTGAATAAGACAACAATAAGTTTGACCAAAAATGTTGTGTGTATCTCTACCAAAAACCTTCAATGAATTTATTTATGCGGCCGGAGCATAATCATAATCTCCATCATCATCTCCTTCAAGGTTTGCTGCAGGAGCATAATCATAATCCCGATCATCATCGTCTCCTTCTAAGGATGTTGCAGGAGCATAGTCATAATCTTTGTCATCATCACCATCTCCCTTTAATAATGCTGCTGGAGCATAGTCATAATCACCATCATCATCTCCATCTGAACACGACATTCTCTTCTCGAATCCGAAAATCTTGAAAATTCCAGACATTCTATTTCTTAGAAAAATATTGAATTATGAGCTAGATATTGGATGTACTTGTATCTCTAGCTTTTGAGAAGATGTGAAGATTTGTGATATTTGTGTTGTGTATGATTGGTGAAGAAACCATTTTCTTATATAAAGGAAAGAGGGAAACTATTAGACTTTTTTGGACACGTTAGGAAGTGTGCTATGTTACCTCAAGAATGTGCACAACCATATGCTTGGTTGAGTGAAGCTACTGCCACATTCAAAATCAACTTTACATGTCATTTTATGTGATGACTAATGAGTGCTAAAAAGGTTACATATTCTCTATGTCTATTTCTCTCTAACTTTTTGAGGGGACGTGGTTTGCATGGCACATGGAAGTGTGTTTTATCTATGTGGAGGCTAACTTGGCATGCCATGTAGGTACGATTATTAGAGATGGACCCAGGATTTAAAGACAACAAGGACACCCCTTCGTCGGAAAATAATACTGTGTAGCTAGATAAAAATATTGATATATATATATTATATTGACACTCCTTGACTTCTATGTCATTTAACTTCTTTATATTTTGTCACCCTTTAATCAAAATTCTGACTTCGCCACTGACTCTGAACAAAAGGCAAATGCACAATGTGCGTCATTAAAGCGATGTCAAATAACACTACCTAATATATATAGTTAACTCACCATTATATATTCACACTAATAATTAAGGAATAAAATTAAATGTAGTGAATAAAATTTCGTCATTGGTATCAAAAGTCAGCATTATGTTGAAATCGATAGACCAAAACATACACTCTACACAATAAGGTAAAGGAAAAACAAACTACATTATATATAGACATAATAATATAACACAACTATTTATAACAATAATAATAACAAAAAAATTTATGGTTCGTGTTTGTTTGTGAATGGGAAGGTTCATTGGGATACTCGAACTGTTGGTCCTATTCTTCGTAATGTGTGTAATGTAACGATAGAGAAGTCCTTGTATGGAGTAGGAGAGAGGTATTTATGTTCGAGAACGTTAGGAAGTGATTTTTGTGTCTTTAGTGTTAATAAGGGAACTCATTTAGATGCTTGAGTTATGAAGGAGTATGGAGTTAAGGATGCTTGGATAAAAAAGTTTACCATCAGGTATCCAAATGTTCGAAATTTGTGTCCACCATTTTTCATGTCAAGTAAAAGTGAAATATTGGCGGCGTTTGGTTTAACTCTCATGATATACAATTCAAAAGATGAGTCATTCAGATATCTAGATGCTATTAACTATAATGGTTGTCATGATGGAAAATTCTACATTGAAAGCCTAGTTTGTTCTTTTTCAACTGAAGTGACAAAAAAAGCAATAAAAGAAAGGCCGAAAAAACTCAGATCAAAACAATCGAATAACAAATAACTTGTAAGAATACTTTCTTCTCAACTGCTTTCAAATTCTTGATAGTTGTATGGTCATGGTTTCTTGCTATGTAAATCATGTAAATACTACTTTTGGGTAGCATAATATGATCATTTGATTGGCATGAGTGCCTTATTTGGTAATGAGTCGTTGTGTCGAGGCTATACAGGAAACAACCTCTCTACCCCACAAAGGTAGGGGTAAGTTTGTATATCCTATCCTTTCCAGACTCCTACTTGTGGGATTACATTGGTTATATTTTGTTGATATAGAGCTAGTCTTTTTCACTCAAACAAGGCGAACAGTTTCTGATGCTAGTTTTTTTTTTTGCTGCATGTTGAACAGCTGACAGCCCTGCATTTGGTACTAATGAACTTTCAGAAGTGAAAGCTGATGTGATTCATATCCCTTGAGGTTGATCATCTGTTCAAGAAGTTTAGTACTTTATATGTTTATTTTGTGAATGGGAAGTTATGTTCCATTTGCTAATTATATTAATTTAGATATGGATTAATAGTTTGTTCTCTCAAAGAGCAGAGAATTTATATATACTCCTTTAGTGTCAACCTGCAAGCCTTCCTCGGCCAAGTGATTAGTTTCATCAAAAATAAGATGAGAACGTTTTTTAAAACACGGTTTGTTCTTTTGTTAAAGACTTTATAGGCTTTTTTATGAGAGAAGTCACCAACGAAAGTCCCCTAATCACTTTTACCCAGAGCTTCCTTTCCATTATTATAGACAAAACATTTGCAACCAAATGCCCTGAGATATATGAGATTCGATTTCTCAAAACATTGGGTGAATTATACATCTGTTAATGAGATAACATATTATATTCATTGACTTCGAGCAATACCTCTTAGGAAGACCACTAGTAATGAACATGGTTTTTATCATGTTTTCTAAAGATATTCTTCAGAAAACTAATAGAGCAATGTATAGTGCTTAGCATAAAAAAAAAAGTTATTTTTATAGTTTCCTCATTATAACAATATAATCACATAACATCATAAAGTGAGAGCAGCAGGAGCATAATCACTTTCTTCATCATATCTGCATCATTGTCATCTCCTTCCAAGAATGCTGCAGGTGCATAGTCACATTCTCCATCATCATCATTATCATCTGGATGTTGTTGGAGCATAATTGTACTCTTCATCGTCGTTATCATCTCTATATGAACACGGCCTATATTTCTTGGATTCTCCAAAAATGATGGCATATCCATATCGAATCCTCCAGAAATATACTATTTTTGGAGAATTTGATACACACCTAATGATATTTTAAAAGAATTTAAGCAACATAAAACACAGCTTTCGCTTTTGGAATCCAATATTCTTGAAGATACTAGATATTTTATGTGTATCTTTTTAGACTAGAGAAATATTAATTATGATATTGGATATTGTATGATCTCTTTGATATGATGTGAAGAAATCATGTTATGCTTATATAAAGGAAAGAGGCAAGTGTGGACATGTTAGGAGTGTATTATGTTACCTCAAGAATGTGCAAAGCCATAAGTTTGGCTGCATTAGGCCATAAGTTTGGCTGCATTAGGCCATAAGTCACATTGTAAATTCACTTTGCACTTGTTATCTTTCTCAATTCATTTATAATTAATAATTCAAATGTGTAACATGAGTACTTCTAGCTACTTCGTCTGCTCCTTATATAATAATTATCTCTTTTAATTAGATTTTATGATAAAGATATGAGCATCCAATTCAAAAAATGTCTGGATTAAATTAAATAAGTGATTTTTTTAAAACCAAAAAAATAAAAAAAATAAGTTATTTTCTAAAAGAATCATGTATTTAAAAATAGAGTTGAATCATTTGAGTTTGATACGTGTTCTTACGACATAATTAAAGTTAAATTTGTGCCCAATTAAAATGGAAGGAGAATATTAAAACTTAAAATATAATGAAAGGAATATATTAAGACAAAAAATATAATGAAATTATATTTAAATTATTTTCAATAGTACAAGAGTATATTTTAATCATTTTTAGTAAATTATATTTTGATTTTCTAAAAGGACAACTACTTCCTTCGTCTCATATTAGTTGTTCACTTTTCCATTTATGTATTACCTAAGAATTATAAATAATAAGGACAATTTTACTAATTTATCCCTTAAAAAAGTTAAACTTTACATATTTGATTACACTTTCAAAAAACAATATTAATTGCAAGAACAAAATTAAAAATAATTTAATTAATTTTATCTTAATTTCAACTAATATAAACAAAGAAAGTATTTTGGACTAACTATTTTTAATAAACATGATAATTAAAATGAATACGATACTCTGAATATCCAACATCAAATAATAAATAAAAAACATAAAAAAAAAATTGCAAAAAAATCCCAACCATTACTTTCTATGGCTAATATTTATGTCACGAAACCTAAAACACATCCTTATAAAATATACCAACTCAAAAAAGTAAAATAAAAAAACAGAACAGTACTTTCAAAAAAAATGTTCACCTCACAACTTTCCGACCTCAATTTCCGGCCGTCAATTGACCGGCGAACCATTTTCCGGCAATGCCACCTCACTTCAGTCTTCCTCACTCCCCCACAAAATATCAAAACAAAAACTCTAAAATCTCAAAAAAAATTCAAAATTTATCAAAATTTAGTTGATAAACAGAGTCCACTAAAAAATCCAACAGTTGATATGAAAAAATTAGTGGAATTTTTGTATGAAGATTTGCCTCATTTATTTGATGATCAAGGAATTAATCGTACGGCTTATGATGATTATGTGAAATTTAGAGACCCAATTACTAAACATGATTCAATTGATGGCTATTTGTTTAATATTGCCATGTTGAAACAATTGTTTAAGCCTGATTTTCAACTACATTCGGCTAAACAGGTTAGCATTTACTCGTTTCGTTTTTTAATTTGTTTCACTTACTTTCCTTTTTACTTTATTTAGCAATTCTTGAATTCATACTTTATGTGTGTAAAGTTAAAATAGAACAAATAAATTGAATTAGTGTCTTTAATTTTGTCCTTTAGCTATCAAACTTATGTCTCGTGGAGCATAAATTCTTTAGAAATTGAAGTCACGTCCTTATATAACTTATGGGATATTATCATACAAAAAATGGGATATTATCATACAAAAAAAAGAATTATTGAAAACACCTTTAAATTTGATACGAAATATTAGTTTTGTCTTCAAACTATTGACAGTAAAAATGTCCCTTTAATTGACTAACTGAACTTAAATGCAACCACGATCTTGCAACAAAGTGAAATACACTTCTAAATTCTCTCTCGGCTTTTTATTAAGATCCCCATGCTCCTACAAGAATTTGAGACCACTTGCTATATCATGTGAAAAGAGTTATTTGTTATGACGGGGCAAAAGTGGAGATGGTTGATTACTCTATCAGCTCAAATAACTACCGGTAACCGTCCATAAAAAGGCGGGGCTAATATCAAGGTAAATTGGTTACGAGTTTAACTTGTATATATTGACAATGTATACGATTCTTTCTATGAGAATTTTTGTACATTAATAGTGCGCGAAATTTACTCTAATAGCTCAGATAATTACAAGTAACCGTTCATAGAAAGTGGTATCAATATCTTGGAATATGGCTTATGTGTTTAACTTCTATTTATGGAAAGTGTATGAAATTTGTTTAGTCGACTCAATTAACTACAGGTGACCGAACATTGGTTAGTGGATGTTGAACCTCTCTTAACTTCTTCGTGTGTTTACTTCTACATATTTTGAACCTTTTAGTGAAAATTCGGGTTCCGCCACTGCTAAGTAGTGTAATGCATTGATTATGAACATGAACTTTTTTGAGTGATTGAGGTAGTTGTAGACAGGTCCCTATGAAATAACTACAAGATGGACTATGGTGATGAAGTTCATTCTTCTTCCATGGAAACCTGAATTAGTCTTCACGGGCACTTCCGTTATGGGTGTCAATCCAGAAACAAACAAGTTTAACAGCCACTTGGTTTGATTCTTCACTCTTCCTCATTGCAAATTCAAATAATTATATCGCCTTGTGGATTATTCATCGTCTCTTGTTGGAATCTGTAGGACTATTGGGATTCGATTCAGAATAATGATTATTTTTCTCTAGAAGGTCTGGTCGATGTGATTAAACAGGTGTGCTATCAAACCGGTTCAATTTATGCTTTCAAGCTGTGTTGCTCGGACTCTCCAAAAGTGTTCTCCCACCACTGTTTGAGGAGTCAGAGCAACATAGCTTTCCAAGTTCTTGGACGTTATTATAATATGAGTTGAAATTTTCGAGCAGTTAAGAATTTACAAGACTCCAGACTTGGGAACACCCAGTTATCAGATACTAAGGAGAACAGCAGCTTACGAGGTTTGTATTATCTTACAGAATTGTCCTTCGAGTACAGAACTTCTACTTTGCTTAAATATTTTCGAATGGTTTCTACTATTTTAACGGAACGATAGCATCAGAGGTTTAAAGTTTTAAAAGAAATGGATCCGGGATTTAAATGTAGTAAGTCCACCCTTGTTGTAGATACCTGTTCTTAAAGTTCTACTTAAATTTCCAGTTAAGTTGCTCAGACTCTTCGAAAATGTCGATGGGTGCATGTTGGATCCTCCAAAGTAGTGCATTTTGAAAGATCCAATGGCAAACACTTTTCTAGAGTCAATCCTCTCGAGTTTTTGGTTGTTTCTTAGATTGAAGTAGTCTTTCGTCTCCCTACCAAACAAAAGAAGTCACTATCAAACAGCTTGCCCTATTAACATGGGGGCGTCATATTTTTTGTAAGTTCAAGCAACAAAGATTTACGGATACCTATTTTGAGTCCAAGATAGTTGGTGCACATCCACCGTGCAGCAACAACATTGGGTGTTGTTCAGTTCAGGGGTGAATGATAAATCCCAACTAACGTTTTAAACTTTACGTTGTGAAATTCTCATAATTTTCATTTGTGTAATACAGGTAAGGAAGTATGATCCTTTCATAGTTGTAGAAACAAAAGGCGACAATCTCGCAGGAAATAGAGGTTTCAATGATGTTGCCGGGTGAGATAAGACGACTCCTTTTTCTTCTTTCTCTTCTTCTTTTCTTTTGGTATCATCTATGGTGTATTGTGATTCAGATTTGAAGACCATTGACTCCTCTAAATATAGGTACATATTTGGCAAGAATTCTACGACGGAGAAGATACCTATGACTACTCCTGTCTTCACTCAGGCATTTGATGCTGAAAAATCTAAAGTGTCAATCCAAATAGTTCTTCCATCGGATAAATCTTTGAGCAGGTAACACGTTTTCTTAGTTAATATATTCGAAAACATAAACATCTCACACTGGAATGGAAGTAGTGAGTAATCTTTGTCCTAATGTAGAACATGCATGTCTAAGCACAGAGGCGGATCTAGACTTTTAACTCTTATCGGTTCAGCTTTAAGATTCTTAGCATTGATCTCATTGTACTTTTGAGAATTTGAGTTCATATTTTAATATTTGTTGAAACTTAGTGGTTTTTCATATATATATCTCATAAGCCTCGTCCGCCTCTGCTAAAGATTTGAACTTTACTTCTTTTCTTTATCAAATAGAACAATTGTGAAATTAAAGCTTTATTTTGAATAGCTTACCAGCTCCAAATCAAGAAGGTATTAGCTTAAGGAAAACGGAAGGAGGCATCGCTGCTGCAATAAAGTTTAGTGGAAAACCAACAGATGATGTTGTTCGAGAAAAGGAAAAACAACTCCGATCAAGTCTTATAAGAGATGGACTGAAACCTCAATCAGGTTGTATGCTTGCTCGCTACAATGATCCTGGTCGCACGTGGGAATTTATAATGGTAAGGTTCTATATATGTACTGGAGTATTGTTCGTTTCGTTGCATCCCTGTTTAACTTCCTCTTTTTCTTTTGAAAAGAAATCTTCTCTTTTTCTATATATATCTCCCATTCCGAACTTCTGATTATCAGTGCCTTCAATACGAGATATGACCTTCTCTAACATCTAGCTTTCTCTTTGTAATGTCATTAGATATTTTGGACATAATGTTTCCATCAAAATTTAAGATGCATAAACATGAATATGTTGTGTAATCTATGTTGCTTAGACTCTTCAAAAATATCGAGTGGTGTGTATCCTTCAAAAGTAGTGTAATTTTGGAACATCCAGCATAGATGCAGCAGTAGAATTTTTGGAGAGTCCGAGGAACATAGCCTGTAATCATCCGGATGATTAAAAACTACAGTCTCAGATAGTATTATTAAGCTCAACTTTTAGTGATCTCCTTTTGAAGTTTTCGAATTGGCTGAAATACGATCTTAGCTTTTAATATCCAGTTATCAATAGGGACTTAATAGGTCATCAAAATTCTTACGTCATAACGTTTCTATGATATTCCCGACTAGTTTGAGATTGAGGTAGAGGTGATTGATCAGCTTAAAGATTCGTATGACATTATGTTATATTTGGGACATTATCTATTGCTAACATTTTCTCTTTTTGATGTAAGATTCGTATATAGTTTAAGAAATTAACGAAATATCTATAAATATTTGACTGTGAACCTAGTTATTACTGTATATCAACTTGAGATTGATGTAGGAATCCATAAACTTCAAATACTGGATTTGCATCTGCATTTTATGATCCTTTAGTGTCACTTTCTAAAGTCATTTTGTGTCTAATCTATTTCCTTTTTTTTTTGTTTGGACTTGTAGAGGAATGAAGTTCTTATATGGCTTGAAGACTTTAAGCTGGATTGAATCTTGGCTATTTTTTGGTGTTCATATATTGGTTCTCATTCTCAAAATTGTTGAGAGTTTGATGAGTGAAAGACAGGAGATTCACAAGCAAAGACAGTTTAGAAATGTTTATAAATTGATGAAAAATGTGGCTTGTGCCTGTTTTGGTAATGCGTCGTTGTGCCGAGAGTCTACCAAAAACATCTTATCCTTTTCAGATCCCACTTGTGGGATTATACAGGGTATGTTGTTGTTGAAAATGTGGTTTGTATATAGCAGTGATATAATGCTTGTGCTGATCTCAATTTATACTTGAAAAGATTTCTATTGTGCACTCCACCAAATTATGTTACTAAGTTTAAGTTTTGTGTACCGACAATGTAATTTAATTTATTTATTTAGTAGTGTAGGCCAATTTATGTGGTTCTTGACCGGAAAATGGTCTAAAATGTCTCGAATTATTGGAAATGGTACAAAAATGTCCTTCATCCATCTATTGGACCTAAAATGCCCTTGATATCTACCTTTAGGTCTAAAAATGACTTTTTCTTTAGCGGAAAAGGGCATTTTAGGCCCAATATATAGATGAGGGGTATTTTTGTATCATTTGCAATAGTTTGAGGGCATTTTGGTCCTATTTCGTAATTAAAATTCTGTTAAATAAATTTTGATTTATAATTAATTGTAAATAATTAAATTGTAACCAATAGATGACCGTCATGTGTTTAAAAAAATTATTTAAATTATTTAATTAAAATTCTGTTAAATAAATTTTAATTTATAATTAATTTTAAATAATTAAATTATAATCAATAGATAAAAGCCACGTGTTTAAAATGAATTAAACCCTCATCAAGGAGGGTAACAAAGTTTAAGCAAGTTTCATTTCTACCGCTAGATGTCTGGACCAATGAGGGTAACAGATTTTCCTTAATAAATGAATCTGCTACTTTTTTTTTCCCTTTATTCATTTGTGGCGGATCTAGGTTAAGTTCTGTACATTTAACTGAATCCATTATTTTCAACTCTAGTTATATATATAAAAGTTATTTATGTTGGGAATAAAATAGACCCATAAAAATAATATTCATAGTATTAGTGATAAACACGGAACACTAAGTTATGGTTAAATCAAGAATAAAAATAAACCAATAATGACACCAAGATTTTACGTGGAAATTCTTCTGAATAAGGGAAAAACCACGGCCAATAGGAGCAGCTGATATCACTATAGTAAAGAATTTTACACTGTGTAGTCACGAGTATAAATACTCCTAAAACCACTACACTAAAAAAATATATTTTTTTAGTTTTTTCACCTCACTACAATATCTCACACTCTATTTTCTTATAGTTTATGAAATATCTTGCTCTCTATATTTTCTCTCTCTCTTTTCTGGTGTGTCTTAATTGAGAAATGATCTGCCTATTTATAGCAATTGACTATCATCCTATGACATCATCAATGATATAGAGGCGGAACCCATCAGTGGCCCCTCAAAATTGGCACCAACTTTACTTAGACACTTCAACTAAGATTTGTTCATTTTAGATACCTCAAGTAAGGTTCCGATGTATCATTTTGACACTATTTTTTAACAATCACCCAAATATCTAAAGCGTGTGTAATACACTTGCCGCTAATGTGTCAAAGTGACCAATTAAATAAAGTTAATGACTATTTTTTTCTAATCAAAAGTCATTATTTTAAAATTATTTTTGATATATCTGTCACGTTTCTTCATTTAATTGGTCACTTTGATACATCAGCGTCAAGTGTATTACACACACTTTAGATATTTGGGTGATTGTAAAAAAAAGTGTCAAAATGACATATCAGAACCTTACTTGAGGTGTCTAAAATGAACAAAGCTTAGTTGAGGTGTCTAAGTGAAAGTTTGTGCCAACTTTGAGGGGCCACCGATGGGTTAGGCCATGACATAAATGTCATACAAAATTCTTCACCTACCGTCCAAATAAATCATTGGCCAACCAACCAAAGATATACACACCTTTGAAAATTACATAACAAAGAAAAATAACTTCCTGCAAAACATGGGGCTAGACCCCACAAATCTCCCCCTCCAAACCTATTTACCTGAATGAGGGTACACTAGGCTTCTAGTTTAAGTGCATGCCAACAAGTTTTTTGCACAATTCGAACTTGTCCCTTGGTATCACCTTGGTCAGCATATTCGAAGGATTCTAAAATGTAGGGATTTTTTTGACCTGTATAGATCCATCTTCTATCTTTTCCCGAATCTAGTGATATCTCACATCGATGTGCTTCGTCCTTGCATGATACATGGAGTTTTTGCTCAAGTCTATTGCACTTTGACTATTACAATAAACGATATACTCCTGCTGATGTAATTCAAGCTCTTGAAAGAACCTCTTCAGCCATATCATCTCCTTGCAGCTTCAGTAGCGGCAATATACTCAGCTTCTGTTGTAGACAGTGCGATACACTTCTACAACTTCGACTGCCATGATATAGCTCCCCCTGAAAAAGTAAACAAATATCCAGTAGTGGATTTCTCTATTATCAAGGTCATCTGCCATATCAGAATCTGTATAGCCCTTCAAGATAGGATTTGATTCTCCAAAGCACAAGCATTCATGTGAGTTTTCTTTTAGATATTTGAGTATCCACTTCATAGCTTCCCAATGCTCTTTTCCTGTATTTTTGAGAAATCTGCTAATAATACCAACTGCATGAGCAATATCTGGTCGAGTGCATGCCATTGCATACATCAAACTTCCGACGACAGAGGAATAAAGAATCTTGTCCATTCTCTCTTTTTCCTCAGTTGTTGTAGGACACATCCTCTTGCTCAATCTCAGATGACCAGAAAGAGGAGTGCGAACTAACTTAGCGCTCTTCATATTAAAGCGCACCAGTACACATTCTATGTACTTCTCCCGTGACAAGTAAAACTTCCTTTCGCCTCTTGAACGAGTAATTCTCATGCCCAAAATCTGCTTAGCATGACCCAAATCTTTCATTGCAAAAGACTTACTCAACTGTTTCTTCAACTCGTCAATCTTGGAAGCATTCCTACCCACAATTAGCATATCATCCATATATAGCAGGAGGATGATAAAGTCATCATCAGAAAATTTTGTACAAACACTCTGTGATCTGAAGAAGTGTTCTTGTAGCCTTGCTTCTCCACAACAAATTCAAACTTCTTGTACCGCTGTCTGGAGCTTGCTTCAGTCCATATAGACTCTTCTTAAGTTTGCATACAAGATTTTCTTTACCTTTTGCCTTGAAGCCCTCAGGTTGTTCCATATAAATTTCCTCTTCTAAGTCACCATGAAGAAAAATAGTCTTCACATTCATCTGCTTAATCTCCAAATCAAGACTAGCAGTCAAACCAAAGACTGTACGAATGAAGGACATTTTCACAACGGGAGAAAATATTTTGTCAAAGTCAATACCTTTTCTTTGACCAAATTCCTTAACAACCAGTCTAGCTTTGTATCTGGGCTTCAAACTGTATTTTTTGGCTTTAATTTTGAATACCAACTTTTTCTTCAAAACACTCATTCCCTTAAGCATTTTCACCAACTTATAAGTATGATTCTCATGCAGATATTTCATCTCATCTTCTATGGCTTCAATCCATTGATCCTTGTGCTCATCTTCCATGGCCTCCTCATACCATTCGGGTTCTCCTTCATCAATGAGTAATACATACTATTAGATGAATAACGGGAGGAAGGAATACGTTTTCTAGTAGACCTCTTGAGTGGAATATCTAATTCGCCCATAGCTTCGTAAGTAGGAGCATCTACCTCATCAGCATCAGCATTGTTATCATTATCACCATCAACATGCTGATTCGGAATATGGTTCTGGGAATCACCATCATCATCAAGCCCACCAACATCATCCGCATTTGTATGAGGAACTTGATCAAGATTAACTAAACCTTCAGAACTTGAAGATTTTAGCTTTTCTATTTTGTTAATATCTTTAATGGTTTGATCTTCCACTAAGACAACATCACGATTTTCACAACCTTCTTCTCAATTGGATCATATAGCCTGTAACCAAACTTACCAAGTCCATAACCAATGAAGATGCACTGCCTTGTCTTGGTAGCTAATTTTGACCTCGTCTTTAGGTACATGTACAAAAGCTTTGCAGCCAAACACTTTCAAATGGTCATAGGAAACGTCCTTGCTATACCAAACTCTGTTTGGAACATCACTTTGCAAAGCAATAACGAGAGATAGGTTAATAACATGTGCAACGGTCAATAAAGCCTCACCCCAAAAAGAGTTCGGCAACTTTGCTTCAGAAAGCAAACATCTAACTCTTTTCATCAGGGTCTTGTTCATCCTTTCTGCTAAACCTTAGGCTACAGAGTTTTAGGAGGAGTCTTCTGGTGTCTGATACCTTATTGCTTGCAGTATTCGTCAAACGGTCCACAATATTCACCATCGTTATCAGTACGAATACACTTCATCTTCTTTTTAGTTTCACTTTCAACTAAAGCTTGAAACTACTTAAAGACAACCAACACTTGGTCTTTCATTTTCAACACGTAGACTCAAAGTTTTCTTGAACAATCATCAATGAAGGTAGCAAAATAAAGTGTGCCACCCAAAGTCCTTGTCTTCATTGGACCACATAAATCTGAATGCATCAACTCAAGCAATTTTGTCTTTCTTAAAGAAGGGTGAGACTGGAAAGAGACTCTTTTTTGTTTTCCATCCAAGCAGTTCTCACTCTTTTCTAATTTTGCACTTTCAAAATTTGACAATAATTTCTTCTTGCCCAGAACATTTAGTCTTTTCTCGCTAATGTGGCTAATCCTCTTATGCCATAACGTTGAAGAGCTATTGCTCTCAATTGCATTCACCATATCAACGTAGGTAGAAGTCGTAGTCCAGTATAGACCACAATGTTTTTCACCACGAGCCACAATCATGGAGACCTTAGTGAGCTTCCACTTTCCAACACCATTGGTATTGACATATCCTTCATCATCCAAAATACCAACAGAGATCAAGCGCAAACGAACATCAGGTGCTTGTTTTACATTATTTGAAACTAGTTTAGTTCCAATACTAGTTTCTAAACAAATCGTTCCAACACCAGCCACCCTAGATACAGTCTCATTATCCATACTCAAAAAATTCCAAAGTCACCTAAAGTATAGGATGAGAAAAATTCCTTCATTGATGTCACATGAGATGCAGCATCACTGTCCACAACCCATCTTGATTATTCACAAACAATATAACAAGGATAGTAACAAGATTTTCCGTAGTGGCGGTGGCCACACGACTACCATCTTCTTTTTGTTCCTCCTTGTCTCTATTCTTCTTTTTCAAAATCTGGCAGAACTTCTTTGTGTGCCCTTTCTTTCCACAATGATAACACTCAATATCTTTAAATCTGCTTCTGAATTTGCTTCTATTTTGTTCTCTGTTTTGAGAACCACGATTCTCGTTTCTCCCCCTAGAGTCTGTCACCAAAATATCTAATGAGGAGGGACCCTGAGATTTTCTTCTCATCTCTTCATTTAAAAGGCTACTCTTAGCAAGATCCATAGAGATCACACCATTCGAAGCAAAATTTGATAATGAAGTTCTAAGAACTTCCCAAGAATCTGGTAGAGAGCCAAGTAAAAACAAGCCTTGAATTTCTTCATCAAATTTAATATCCATAGCAAATAACTAGCTCATGATCCCCTGGAAATTATTCAGATGATCTGTCATTGTCAAACCATCGTGGTATTTTAAACCCAACAGCTGCTTTATTAGAATCATCTTGTTGTTTTCAGTTTTTCGAGCATAAAAACTTTCAAGGTGCTCCCATATAGTCTGAGCATGTGTCTCTTCAGAAATATGGTTCAACACATTATCGTCAACCCACTGTCTAATAAAATTGCAAACCTGCCTGTGTAAAAAATTTCACTCGTCATATGATTTATTATCAGGCTTTGTAGTGATAAAGACAGGTTGATGAAAATTCTTGACATAGAGCAAATCTTCCATTTGCCTTCCAAATGGCATAATTTATGCTATTCAAAGTGATCATTCTACTAGTGTTGGCTTCCATCGTTTATCACTTACAAATACTATTTATTAGGAGACCAAAGTAATTCTTTTTTGATGTGGAAGCTCAGACTGTATTGCAACCACAAGGCATACTCAGACAGAACCTTAGCTCTGATACCACTTGTTGGGAATAAAATAGACCCACAAAAAATAATAGTCACAGTATTAGTGATAAACGTGGAATACTAAGTTATGGCTAAATCAACAAGAATAAAAATGCAGCAATAATGACACCAAGATTTTACGTGGAAACCCTTCTGAATAAGGAAAAAACCACGATCAAGAGGAGTAGCTGATATCACTATAGTAAGGAATTTTACACTGTGTAGTCATGAGCATAAAAACTCCTAAAACCACTACACACTCAAAAAAAACTCTTTTAGTTTTTTCACCTCACTACAATATCTCTCACACTCTATTTTTCTTCACAGACTATTTTCTTATCGTCTATGGAATACCTTGCTCTCTATTTTTTTTTCTCTTTTCTGGTGTGTCTTAATTGAGAAATGATTTGGCTATTTATATCAATAGGCTACCATCCTGTGACATCATCAATGACATAGATGTCATACAAAATTCTTCACCTACCGTCCAAATAAATCTTTAGCCAACCAACCAAGATATGCACCCCTTTAAAAATTACATATCAAAGAAAAATAACTTCATGCAAAATATGGAGCTGGACCCACAATTTAATGTCTACATTTTTCAACTAATAAAAGTTTAATATGTACTTATTACAAGATCACACCTATTCTAAACCTACTAATTCTTGATTATAGATTATTCATAAGATAGTATTATCCATTAAAATTGATGGTATTCCCTGTTCATCTATAATTTTTTTTTTAATTTAACGTAAAAATCTCACTACCTCATATTTTGTAACAAAAATTATTCAATGGGTAACACAATTTTGTTTGGTGTTCTAGTGTAAGCTCTCTTTTGCTTCTCTAGAGGGGATTGAAGCGATCTAGGGTGTGACTATTCTTTGTCAGAAAACTCGTGTTTCTGGTCAACCATTTAGAGGTTATTGTTTAATTTCTCTTGAATGTTTTTTTTTCTTATTTTGGTGTTATTGAATTTTCATTTAATATTTATATTCATGAATTATTTTTTCTTGATCATACATAGTGGTGATTGGATTTTCCATAGTTGGCATTGATACAAATTATTATTTTCTAACATTTCTTTATTACTTATTTCTTTTTCAAACCTGATTTGATTTGTGTTTTATTTGAGCCAAGGGTCTATCATAAATATGTAAGGTTTGAGTATACACCAACCTCTTCAAACCCACTTCTGAAGTTACACTGAATATGTTATTGGTTGGCACTAATACAAGTTATGTACCTCCTTTGGTTTCCATTCTAATGCTTTAAATCAAGAAATAACAAGATTATGATGGATCTGATTTAGTGCACAAAGATCAAAGGTGTCTCCTTAATCAGAATTTGGAGCAAGATTTATATTGTATTTCAAACTATTTGTGTAAGTCCAAAGTATTTCAATGAAACACATCTTAACTATCACTTTTTCCCATATGTTGATGGGCACATGTTGTATCCTTCAAAAGTGATGTATTTTTAAGGATACGACAAGAGTATTGCACCAATTTTGAAGAAACCGAGCAACATAGTTTACCATAAATGTAATAAGCTAATATAAAAATGACATCACTTGTCATAGTAGTGATTCATTCACTTTTTTCAAATGTTGACACTATTTACGAAAAATCCTCCATACGCCCACTGTGTCTTAACTTGTGTCAAACGCTTTTAACAGGGAGAAAAATGACAGAAGCAACTACACCCTTGATGCCACCCTCATCAAACAAGTTGCCAGATTACAACAAATCAGTTAAGTTGAAATATGTTAAACTTGGTTACCATTACCTCATTACTCATGGAATGTACGTCTTATTAACTCCTCTAGTAGCTGTGGTTGCTGCTCACATGTCAACACTTACTCCTCAAGATCTTTCTGAATTATGGGACAATCTTCAATACAACCTCATCTCTGTAATTTCATGTTCAACACTCATAGTACTCGTATTAACGGTCTACATTGTAACACGTCCTCGCCCTGTATACCTTGTGGACTTTAACTGCTACAAGCCTGGTGAACCACATAAGTGCACAATGCAGACTTTCATGGATCAGTCTAGACTAACTGGTGCATTTTCCGAGGAGAATCTTGATTTCCAACGAAGGATTTTACAACGATCGGGGCTAGGGGACAACACATATTTCCCTGAGGCCTTGCTCAACATACCTCCTAATCCTTCATTGAAAGAAGCTAGGAAAGAGGCAGAGACGGTTATGTTTGGTGCTATCGATGGTCTATTGGCTAAAACAAACGTGAAAACGAAGGATATTGGAATCTTGATTGTGAACTGCAGCCTGTTTAATCCAACTCCTTCTTTGTCTGCAATGATCATAAATCATTATAAGCTTAGAGGGAACATAGCTAGCTATAATTTAGGTGGAATGGGGTGTAGTGCAGGGGTAGTTTCTATTGATCTTGCTAAAAAATTACTTCAAGTGCATGCAGGTACATATGCATTGGTTGTTAGTACAGAGAATATTACACTCAATTGGTATCTTGGAAATGACAGATCAAAATTAGTGTCAAATTGTTTGTTCAGAATGGGAGGTGCAGCTATACTTCTTTCAAATAAATTGACAGAGAGAAGGAGATCAAAATACCAACTTTTGCACGCTGTTCGTACAAACAAAGGTGCAGATGACAAGTGTTTTGCTTCCGTCACACAAGAAGAGGATGCTAATGGGAAACTAGGTGTTTCTTTGTCGAAAGAACTCATGGCAGTGGCTGGAGATGCCTTAAAAACCAACATTACTACTCTTGGACCTCTTGTGTTACCGATATCTGAACAATTGCTTTTCTTTGCTACGCTCGTTGGGAAGAAACTTTTTAAGATGAAGCTGAAGCCTTATATTCCTGATTTCAAACTAGCATTCGAGCATTTCTGCATTCATGCTGGTGGAAGAGCTGTTTTAGATGAAATAGAGAAGAATTTACATCTTACTGAAATGCACCTCGAGCCATCAAGAATGACATTGTATCGTTTTGGAAACACTTCGAGCAGCTCTTTATGGTACGAGATGGCTTATACGGAAGCTAAGGGAAGAGTGAAGAGAGGTGACAGAGTGTGGCAAATAGGATTTGGTTCAGGATTCAAATGTAATAGTGCTGTATGGAAGGCTTTGAGGACTATAAAGCCAGTAAAGGAAGTGAATCCATGGATGGATGAGATAGATAAGTTTCCCGTGGACGTTCCAAGGGTAGCAAACTTTTAAAGACATAGTCGGATTCAGAATTTGAAGGTAATTGGTACACCTATACAGACATAGCAAAGGACAATTTATTAGTTGTCTATAACAGAATTTTGTTTTCTTTTGGATGTTACCAATTGTTTTGGATTCAATCAACTTATTAGGTTGTGAGTTTTGATTAAAGCTTGTAATCTTGATAGATTTATTTCAAGGATAATGTTGATGGTAACTTTCTAAGTTGCAATTTTTTTTATTACAAAATGTACCTTAGTATTAACAATGCAAGTTGATGCAAAATTTCCCAACTTTTTTTGTTATTGGTGATGTTCAATCTCGTTTGCACACACTTTAACTATTTTGGCTGATATTATATCAAATCAAGAAGTAAAGTCTGCATAAAAACATATATGCTTATACCCAAACTTACTTACTTGACGAATTGTGATAATAAGACATCCTCTCTTTTTTTCCCCATAAAATCTTGTGTATGCCACTGTACCTGAAGTCATTCAGCCAACATCCACTAAAGTATTTTGGAAAATAGAAACAGTAAATCGAGAGGAGATTTAAAGCCAAAATTTAGAAAACAGTCTTACAAGGTCAATGTTAAAACATGAATAATTCAAATTGAAGTGAATTAAACGAATTAAGTAGAAAGTAACTGCAAATTTGATTTCCTACGACTTTTAATCATAACTACATCAATCGTATTTTTAAAAAATAGTAAAATTTTAAAAATATGTGCATGGATGTCAACATTCACGATTCACATCCATGGATGGACCTGTTAAGTAAAGGGGATTCTTGAGAGACAATAGAAGAAATCAGGCAATCACATTAAATTTGAGTATGTCAACAAAGGACCAGGTCCTTAGTCAATCACATTAAATTTAGAATGTCAGCAAAGGACCATGGATTATGCCAACATAACAATTCTATGTCTATGCATTTGCAGAAACCAAAACCAACTGGTTAAAGTTTTCCAAAAAGGAGTATGCCGACATAACAATTTCTATGTCTAGTTGTAGCACACAGGCTTCCATTACTCCTTGGAAGATTTGTTGATGAGCGACTTGTGAATGTGTGGTATAACACCTCCTCCAGCTATAGTTCCTTTGATCAGAGTATCAAGTTCTTCATCACCTCGAATTGCTAGCTGCAAATGTCTTGGGGTGATACGTTTCACCTTCAAATCCTTGCTTGCATTTCCAGCCAGCTCCAATACCTCTGCGGTCAGATACTCCAAGATTGCAGCAGAGTAGACAGCTGCAGTAGCACCCACTCTCCCATTGGCGTTGGTTCTCTCCTTCAGCAGTCGATGGATACGCCCAACTGGAAACTGACAAGGCACAAGACAAACAGTTTGGAAACCATAAGGAAAGCCAGTGTCACATTATCCTCATATTAATCAAATTAGATGAATGAACAAAAATACAAAGACATTAGTACACAGGGCAGTATAACACCAGTACTGCTATAGGAGTATAGGATACTTTATGGATGCCTTGGCTTTGAAGCGACAAAGTATCAATGTTAACTATAACGGATGAGTCAAGAAAAGGGCAATTAACTTTATGTACAATATCATGAAAAAGGAATCAGAATAAAAGAGATAAATATGGCCATTGCCTAATCGTTGAGCAGTTTGCAGGCTTGCAGCACGGGTCAATTCAAGAGTAAAAGAAGAGTAACTACATTCCTGGAATAAAAATTGCCACCAAACAGACCTTACTATTCACACAAGTTGTACATTGCATAGAAAAACAGAATGACCATTATTCAGTATCATTCTCCATTACCGCTAACAGGATTTACTTGCATCGTCAAATTTATCACTGGATAGAAACAAGCTCCTTGCACTCCCGCCCTTCCTCTCCCCCTCGCCCAAAAAAGAGGGATAAAAACAAATGCCAACCAGTTAGAAAACAAGTTTCTAATTGGTTTAACTTACAGTTCAAAAGCGCTGCCAAAGCTATCATATCTTCATGACCATAGCAAAAATATGAGTGTAAACCTCACCAACATCATGCCTTCTCAAGTCCTATAAAAAAGGCAGACCAAGTCCTTAAGCTCATTCATGACTAGTTCAATTGATGCTAACCATCAAACCAAAATAGGTCAGCCATTGTCCAAAAAAAAATAAATCAAATTGTGAATGGACAGAAGAGGAGACAATCCCTGAGCCAAAGCTGCACGAGACACAATGTCAATGCTCATTATGTCCCCAATACATAAAGGGGTAACCTTGATCTCCCATGGCTCTTTTTCTGCTTCTACATTTCTGACTACTTTGAATCTATTTCTTGAAAATCCCCCCAAAACTCGTGAATATCCAGGATATAAACTACCATGTTTCATGTTTTCAACAGCCCTTAAACACAGTCCTTACAAATAATAAGAACAAATCCATAAAGCACATCATGCACAAATTTTGACACCTTATACTATACCATAAGAAATAGAAAGCAGATTATTGAGGTCCCGCTTTGATTATTAACCGTTTCCGCAGAAAGAGAAACCACAAACTCAAGCCCATTACACACACTAGATAATCTCAAGATTAGTTCATTGAGATCTTCTTCAACCTTTGCCTAAGGTAAAAAAGATAGTTTAGCCTCTCATGGGAGAAATTTAATATTAAACAAAAAGGTTGAGCTTAAACAAATAAAAAAAGGACAAAGGTTCCAGTTCAGCTTAATATCATATTGAATATAAATAAGGGTTATATATATACACATAATCTACATCAAAAGAATGTGTAAGCCATTATTAAATAGTGGACCAACTTTTTGTAATATGTATTATCCATACACATTCTTTTAGTCGTATTTAATAACCTTGCAAAGTAATAAAAGAAATCCTTACAATCCCCAAAAAAAGGAGGGGAAAATCAGAGGCAGATCAACTTTGAACATTATGAGTTCGAGCTTGGGAACTCTACCACAACCCATTTGCGTTACTGGATTCAAATCCTATTGTTTGTACTTATTTAGTGGATTATTTTTTACCACAAATACAGGATCCGAGCCAAAACTATTGGGTTGGGATGATCCTGTGAGTCCTTTAACTACATCTGAGAAAAAACAACTAAAGTATAACAAAAAAGAAGAGCTAAAAAACACACAATAAAAAACAGTATTAACAAAAGCGATAAGCCAAAAAAAGCTCTAAGTCCTTTGAGGCTTAGACATTTCTCATCAAAATGACAAATTACAACAACAAAAAATTGAGCTTAAACAAATAAAAAGGCTCAAAAGTTCCAAATTCAAGCTCAATTCATATTAAACACAATGAAGATTAAAAATTTACATGTTCTATATATCAAAAGAATGGAAAAATCATAACCCATACACATTGTTAAGCAAATTTAACAACCATGCCCAGTAAAACAGAGAACTTTAAATCCAATTTGATTTTCCAGCCTAAAAAAGACAAACCCAGAAACTGTATCTGATCAAAAATCCTAATTTACGATCATAAATCAAACAATCAATCAAAAAATGAAGAATTAAGAAGAAACCCAGATATTTTTTTGGAGAAAAAAAAAGAAACCTGAAGACCGGCACGAGAAGAACGAGAAGTGGGTTTCTTCTTCTCCTTTTCTTTATCCTTATTTGCCGCTGTTTTCCCCATAATCAAACCCTTAGCACCTTTTCCCGACATTTTTTCTCGATCGAAATTGGGTAATTTTCCGATTCGAATTTGTTGTTTTTTTTATCGAAAAAATTTCACTACTCTCAGAGCACAGTTGATGATCAGAGCAAGAGAGATGAGAGTATATTATATAAATATAAATAATGTGATTGGGACTGAGCTGGAAGAGGGGATGTAATGGAAGTTTTTTGGACTAGATTACCCTTGATTTGTGATTGAAATTACTTTGAGAAGCAAGTGGGTTTACTAGATTGAGAAGGGTAAAAGAGTAAAAATGAATCCTTGAAACTTAGTTGGAACTTGGAAATTGGATTACGTGTCTTTGTCACTTTTCTTTATTTTTATTATTTTTTTGATGTTTACTTTTATTTGTCATATTTGAATTTGATATACTCATTAAAAAAAAATAATGATTGATATGATTATTTTATCAAATTGCACCTATCAATTGATTTATAGTATTTATTAAGTGCTGGAAAATAATTTGAAAAATATGTAATTAATGCTAAGAATAAAATATAAAAAAAAATTGATATGTTAAAAGTGATAAATAAAAGTAAAAATTTATTCTTAAAATAGTGGATAGCTAAAAACAACAAACAAATGGAGTACTATATTTTTTGTATCAAGCTACCAATTGATAGTGAAGTTGGTTCTTGTAGACTCTCGACTCAAGAAAAATATTTTCAAAACATATTTGAAAAATCAAGAGTGAAAAGATGCTCGGATAATATACTAAGATAAATATATTGATAGCAAAAATAGTAAGATAACCAAATCAAAAGAAATAACAATAGAAAAATCTTAGTAATTGATTGTTTGAACTTTTACGTTATTGATAAGAGCTTGATAAATCGTCCATCTATCTATTACTAATATTTTATCTTAATTCTTACATTCATGTTCTTCAAACTAGACTCTAGGATTATATTCTCGATGAGTTAAAAATATATCAGATTTTATCTAATCAAATTTTCTCAATTTGATCAATCTCTACCTTTTCTTAGTAAATAATTTTTTTTATTCTATTGGCTAATGTTTTACTTAATCTTTCAATAACTAAAACACAACGAGTATACATCATCTCTCATAGCTAGAGAATAAACCAATATACTCCAAAGTAAAACCTTATTTTTATGGGATGGGTATTAAATCAATATATATATATATATATATATATATATATATATATATATATATATATATATATATATATATATATATATATAATTAACATATACACTTTTTTCACTTAGCCATAATTAATTAATATATATTCTCAATACTTTATTAAGATACCCTTGTGTAATGACCTCTTAGATTTAGTTCATTAATGTTGATAATGTAAGGATTATTTATTTACACTATAAACATATATGATTAAAATTCAAGAAAAAAGAATACATTAACGAGTCAACACCAGCTGCTACCTAAAATGTTCAAGACTTGTAAAGTCTATGGCATTAGTCAAGTTGGTCCCCAAACCATTTTAAAAACGTAATAGAACTATTCCCAATCAAGTTAATAGATCCTTTACTTAAAAAAAAAACAAATGCAATAAAGTATAAATACTTATCGTTCCTCCATAATCTTTATTGTTTATATAAATCAACTATTGAACATAAAATGGAAATTAGCGCACCCAAAGATGTGGTATAGTGGTTAATGAAGTAAGTTATTACGAGGTCTCATGTTCAAATTCCAGTAGAGAAAGAAATATTTGGTGGTTTCTTCTTATTTATTGGTAGACAGAGTTATCTGGTACTTGTTAGTGGTGGAATCTAGCTAGTATCCCGTGAAATAAGTTGAGGTGTGCACATGCTGACTTAGAGTTATATGATACTTGTTGCTGGAAAGTAGCAAGTAACTCGTGAAATTAGTCGGAGTGCGCATAAGTTGACTCAGAGTTACTTGACACCTGTTGTTGGTGTAAGGTAGCAAGTATCCCATGAAATAAGCTAACCTACAGTTTCTTGGTACCTGTTGTTCGTGAGAGGTAGAAGATATCTCATAAAATTAGTTGAGATGCACGCAAGCTGACTCGGACACCACAATTACCAAAAATAAAAGAAGCTAGCTAAGACCATCATGTAAGGTAGTCACTAATAGTACAAACGGAGGAAACATATAACATTCTTCCTAATCAATCATGGTGGAGAAAATTGATTGAAACATGTTCTGCTTGCCTATTCTGACAAGGTCAATTTTTCAACAGTTACAACAATTTGTAAGAACATAGTTCAAATATCTATACAAAAATTTCATACTAGAATAATAGTTCTTTAATGGCCATGCCTAAAAATCCTACTATTTTTCCTTTTCATGAATCTTTCTTATTACCAAACAGACACAATATTTCAATACCAACACCTTAGAGTTGGAGAAAAATTGGAATCAGCAAACAAGGAATTCAGGCTTGAGTATTTTTAGCCTTGATGCCAATAAAACACATTATATAGGCATATTCTACAGTTTACCCTCTAACATAACCTTATACCCTGATGATTATCGCCCCGTTTGGGTTGCAAATCGCGATAATCAGATACAATATGCATCAGGTAACAATCTCACATTGGATGGAGAGGGAAAGTTGAAACTTTTCTATGGAGGGGAAAATTTTGTTTTGTTGAGTTTCTTATAATGCAACAACAAGAAATGCAAGTGTTACACTATTTGACAATGGCAATTTTGTGTTGATGGAATTGAATACTAATGGTTCTGTGAATACAACATTGTGGCAAAGTTTTGATTATCCTACTGATACACTATTACCTGGGATGAAACTTGGGAGAAATGTTAAAACAGGACAGATATGGTCACTGACTTCTTGGATAAATAAAGATGTACCAGCCTCGGGGACTTTTACGATTGGTATAGATACGAATGACATTGACCAATTGATAATAGTGTGTTTTGGACGAATGGACGCTGGGGATATGGGACGTTTGGCAATGTATCGCGAGCATCACACTATGACTACGTGGGATTCAGCTTTGTTTCGACAAAGGATGAGAAGTACTTGACTTACTCGGTCAATGAGGCTCGAACTTTGTCTAGATATGCAATAGATACATTTGGTTTTATTAACGAAAGAGGAGCAGCAAGACCTTTTGGGGTGTGTTTTTACAAGCCTAGTGTTGGTTGTGTGACAGAAGAATCGATGGAGTGCTCGATTAGAAACGATTTGTGGTTCAAGAGGAGGGCAAATAGTGTCTCTGGTAATAGATTTAGGTTTTGAAACAACAACATGAGTTTATTTGATTGCAAGAGACAATGTGAGAACAAGTGTTCTTGTGATGCTTTTGCCTCTATCACAGATACTGGAACTGGATGTGGAATTTGGAGTAATGTTTCTATTTTGAATTCACTAAATGGATCAGATATTTTCATTCTTGATGCTGAAAGAGGTATGTTCATATTTACCTCATTGTCTTTTTTATGTTGTTGTCATGTGACCAAGAGGTCACGGGTTCTAGCTATGGAAACAGCCTCTAGCAGAAATGCAGGGTAAGGCTGCATACAATAGACTTTAGGAATGATAAACATGTGACACTGCGACTCTGATACCTCGTGCAAGTTCATGTTAATGACTCGAGAAGAGGTAGCAAGGAAGCTTCGTCCTACTTAGAAAAGGATGGCAACAACAATCACTAATGGAGCATATGGTAAAAAAAATGGATTTAGCAGATAATAAAAGAATGAAATTGTAATGACCTTGAGGGTGATTTTCGAAAATTTGTACAAAACACGCGTGAACAGTAACTTTTTGGGCAGAAAATGCCCCTTTCTTCCCATTTCAATATTTTCATCAATTGTTTGAGTTCTTGAACTCCTTGAGGTGATTTGAGAAGAGATTTTTAAGGCAAAGTGTTGGGTAAGTAATTTTTGACCTAAAACATTTCCTTTTCATTAAGTTCTTGATGATTTTAACCCCTAAAGTTTAGTTTCAAACCCCAAAAATCTTTGTTTCTTCCCTAATTCGAATTTAAGGAAAATGGTGATTTCTAACTCGTTTTGAGCTCTATTATTATGGGTTTTTCAACCATGAGTTCCTTATTACAAGTAGAATGTGATTGTCCAATAAATTTCCATATTTGACCTTTTTCGGAAATAATTAATTTTTGGACCATTTTACCCCCGGTTCTGAAACCTATCAATATGGGTGTCATTGGACTCCTTGTGATGTGTATATTTTATTGTTGATAGTGGGTTATCAGTCCGGGCATTAAATTCGAGAGTTGCTTGTTCTGTGGAGGTGTTCGAGTGCGGTTTCGGCAATTAAGGTAGGTTTGGCTATCCTTTTTTGAGATTGAGATGGAGTAATTAGTCGTTCATATGTTATAGACTTTGGGATGAGATCGTAGTATGAGTTGAGAATGTTATATATATATATATATATATATATATATATATATATATATTGTGATGCCCGTATGGGGGCTTATTTATTAATGTATTGTCATATATGGGTTTATTTGTATTACATAGCCCGTGTGGAGGCCTTATTCGTGATTTTCCTAAGAGAGAAGCTTGAGTATATTATTTGACTTGTGATGCTCGCCTGAGAGGTTGAGTTGGGGGTTTTGAGAATGCTTAAGTATTGAAATATTGTTGAGAAAGGGATGAATATTCCTATTACTATTTATTGAGGGTGAATATCATGTGTAGGTTAAGTTTTGAGAACTTTGAACCTTCTACCACATGTGAGTTGAATATTACTTCCATGTTATATGTGTTTTGATGCATTCATCCTCATTCATCATAGAAGTTGGGAAATATGGAAATTCTTTTTGAGAAAGAAAATAAAACACATTTAAACCTTTGTATCTTGAGTCCCTGTCCGAGGCAGTATTACGGCAGGGTAGTAGATGCATTGTGATCCCTTGACCACGAGGAGGTGGCAAGGATAATGAGATATTGTGATTGAGGTATATGGTCTGCGAGACCCCCATGGGTCCTGCTTGGTAGCACACATCTCGGCAGGTGTATACGACAGGCTGTGCGACAGTCTTGATTCCACCGTACCACCACATCATTGCATCATCATATTGCACTGCATTGATATCTGTGCTACTTAAATTATCTGATTAATTGTGATTATGAGCTGTTATTACGGATTCACTTTACTCGCGCCATTATATATATAAACTGGCGGCACCGATGCCGAAGTGAGACTTTTCTGTATGCAGATGGAAGCGTTCCTTAGTTTATTTCATAGGTTTGATTAATTTTTTATACTCAATCAGCTAAAACCTACTGAGTACATATGAATTGTACTCACCCCTACTTCTGTATCATTTTTTGATGCAGATACTAGTCGGGGTACCTCACGTGGCAGTTGATATTCTAGCGGATTGTGTATTCTCAGATTAGTGGTGAGGTCCCAGAATTCGGATCGTCACTAGTCTATTCTTATTTTTCAGTCTTTTGATCATTCAGAGACTTATGTTGTATCTTCAGATTTGAACCTTGTATTAGATGCTCTTTATACTTATGACACCAGGTTTTGGGATGATTTTCTCTTTATTGTTTTTCTTTTTATTTAAATTGTGGCATCACTTTCCTCTTTGAGAGTCTTGTATGAGTTTTATTTTTAGGGTTACACATCAGATTGGGTTTTGAGATGTGTGTCATCATGACCTCGATTTTTGGGTCGTGATAGAAAATTTCTGATATTTTGCTTGAATCCTATGTTCTATTGTACCTGTTACACACTTAGTTTCGCCCCATTCATCCCTGGAAGCACCATGGTCTCGTCCAAGGCTGCCTTCACTACGTCGTTCAAGACAGATTCAGAATTTGAAGTCCATGAATATTGTTCTTCCAGACCTTTTTTCTGAATTTTCTACTTCCAAATTCTGTATAAACACTAGTTCCTTGTTCCATACAAAATATATAGCTAAGAAGACTATTCTTTCTCATAGCATTGATGGCAAATGTAAGTTTGTTCTGACAACTTTTGGAAGGCTACTTAAGGCAACGCGGGAGCTATGGCAATGGAGACTTCATCATTACCTCCCCTCTCCCGCCTTCCGCCTGATAGCCACATCACCAATTTTTTAGTTATTAGAGAGAAGCAGAAGCCTTAGAAGGGAGCACTCGTGGCACAATTACTATATCACATTCCTTTCGAATGGATTTGGTTGGTATAATGTATAATAGGAATATTCCGTGATTCAAGAAATGACTTTTCATTATTCAGTAATTCATAATAACAAAAATGTTATTGAATACACTTGTCACTCATCGGTTAGATAAGCCAAAAGAGAATATCAGAAGAGTTTCTGAAGTCTGAACTATGAATATTTGTAAAATTATACAAAAAAGTAACTGGATGTACATATATTTTCTCATTCTGACCTTTACATGTTCCACAAATTGGCTGTCAGTTAGTTTACACTCAATTTGTTCATCCCAAATTACCAATATATCCCCCCACCCCACCCAAAAAAAAGAAAAAGAAATAATTTGGTATGCACCTCAATTCTCTACAATTCTGATGATTTAGCTTCATCAATGTTTTCTTTATCACTAACAAAAACTAGACGATCGCCATCTCTGATCAACTCTATTTCGTCGATCTCAGCTCCATCTTTGCTTAAAATTTTGGCCTGGGAGATTCCATATCTACTAGAACCAATATGAAGTAGCTCCTTCAAACTCTGTGGAAGTAAAACGAGTTTTCCCCCGTTGTCTCCTTTCTCAGGGCAACACACTGTCACTCGGGGAGCATAAGTCTTGGTTGTCATGGCACTTACATTAGTCTCGTTTGCAGATAAAAGCACGTCGTGCCCATTGGTCTGCTTTGCTGACATTATCCCGAATAATGAGTTGTGGAAGTTGTTAGTCCTACGTCTAGGACGTGATCGCCCTGACGATCCATCTAATCCTAGAAATGAGACTCCATGGGATGCAGGGAAGATTGCTGGCTCACTTTTGAACCTTCCAAGGAATCGAACCCCTCGTTCCTCGGGGATAGGATCAACGGATCGAGTTCTCATCACTACCCCAGATTCAAAGAGTTCTTTGATGTCTTCATGTCCTTGTTGCTCAGCAAGGTCCCGGGGGGTCCAATTATGTTCGTCTGGTTGGTCAACGTTAGCCCCTCGATCCAAGAGGTACTTTACTATTTCAATGTTGCCTTCACAAACAGCAACATGAAGCGCTGATGAATCATTGATCTTGGGAAGTGTGACATCCCCACCATAACGGACAATGTCCTTGAGCAAATTCAAGTTGTTTTGTTCAACAGCAATGCAGGCAAAATGTCCCACATCACCAGCTGATAGCTTAGCACCGTTATCAACGAGTAATCGGATAACTGACTCGTGCTTCCCCATGATAGCCTCCCACAATGGCACATTGCCTTCTGAATCTGTGTATACACAAGAAACAGAATCAAATATTTATCTCAGACTCTGTATCAGTAGACATAGTGAAAAAATATGGATTTCCAAAAACACGCCTGAACTATCACTTTTTTCGCGAGTTTTCATTTGCTCTTTTTTCCTACCTAAACTATCACCAACACACCTCAACTATCACTTGTTCCCTTTTCCTACCTGAACTATCTGATAGTTGAGATGTGTTTTAATATGTAGATGGTGATAGTTCAGGTAGGAAAAGGGAACAGTTGATACTTTTAGAGTGTGAAACTCACAAAAAAAAAACAATAGTTCAGGTGTGTTTTTGACTATTAACTCTTTTATGTTTGCACAAAGACAATTTTTTAGCAATAACAGTTTGGAAATAGAAATGGAGCATACCTCTACTATTGGGATCAGCCCCGAAATCGAGCAAAAGACTGACACAGTTCTCAATGCCTTTAGACGCGGCGATATGCTGATGAGAGAACCAATAAGAAAGGGGAAAAAATGAGAAATGTAGTTATATAGAATTCAAGCGTAGGGTAACAGAAGATCGTAAGGGTACTAACCAACGCGGATCTTCCATTGTTATCTGATTCATTTGGATCAAGGCCGCGCTTCAACAAGTGATGCAACAATAAGTCATCACCTCTAAGTGTTGCAAAGCAAAGGGTGAGAGGCAAGTCCATTCTACCGCGAGCTAGCATATGCTCGGTCTCCAGAAGAACACCTTCCATAATTGGATTCTTCATTTCCTTCAAGTGCTGCTCGGCGAAAACAGAAAAACATAACAGACATGTTTAGTCAGATCATTTTATTCGAAATCAAAATTAGGAAATGTTTTGATGCGTTCATACCTGAAGGAGATTATTCATGATTATTGTCCCGTCCCCAACATTGGCCTGGACGATATTCAGAAATGTTGTACGATTCATACGTAGTAGCTGGCACAGTCTCTTCGTTCGTACTGTAAATAGTTGAGGCCTATAACAAAGAACCCCAATTTCACCACAAAGATCACCAGCCCTCACCTCTCCGATAACCTGAAATATCAGTTTTGGTTTCGGAAAATTAAGATTTATATGTAATCCATCAAAAAGAATAGAGTGAATGTATTGAAAATATGAAGGTTTTTGCATCTAACTTGCCTGTTCAACTCCATTTTTAAGCACCACTAGATCCTGTCAGATAGATTCAACATTAGACTCGTACTATCAATTGAAACACCACGATATATGAAAAATTTTGCGTTCAGATTACAAAAAAAGAGAATAAAAATTACCACAGCTCCTGTTACAAGAATATAGAAGTCGGTTGGTGCTTCGTTCTGCAAAATGACGTCCTCTTTGGGAGGAAAATACTCTGCCTTCATCTCGGAGACCTTGAATCACGGAGAAAATGTCAAATATTAAAGGAAAACATGCTTAAAATATTTAGGACAGAGAATAATTATCTGATTCATAAAGTTACCAGTTGGAAAAGTAGATCGTTTGACACTCCACGAAACAAGTAAACCTTATCTACTAAAGAGTAGAAAAGAAAATGTGAAACGCTTGAACGGATGGCTTTAGGAAGAGACTCGAGTGTCTCTTGTTGCTGCAGCCCTTCCGAGTCTGTTCTGAACTTCAAGCACAAGTGTGCAAGCATCTGATCTTGGAGGCGAGCGGGCAATTGGTTCCTCTGTGCAAAGCTTGAAGCAGCTTGAATTGTGTCTCTCTGTAGCAGCGATTTGGACAGATGCAATTTAGAACCTAAAAACTATAGAATTACTGATAAAACAATCGATCAATAAGATAAATTTTACTCACAAATTTTCTAGTCCTACTCGTCCCGTGTACAACCAAGTTAGTCATATTTCCTATTAAATATGCTGTCAATCCCAAGTTAAAGAGCATGTAGAAGATATCGAAGATCATTTCCCGTGTATTCTGTGGATGCAGATCACCATAACCGACTGTAGTAAGAGTAGTTATCGACCAATAAATAGAAGTGATATAACGAATCCATAAGCTCTGATTAAGGAAGTCATCCATAGAAGCTCCAATCCATGTCTTGTTTGGATTGGGATAATGAGCCGCGATAAGATAATAAAAGCATCCAGCACAATGAACAGCAAAAAGAGTGACCTATAGAAAAGAAAAAACGACACAATGCATCGATTAGAACAACATCAATCAACGCTTAATGTAAAGAAGGGTGAAATGTACTTACACAAACAAGCTTTGCACATCGAACCCAAAAGTAATTGAAGTTCCTATCTTTCTCCAATCTGTTTCAAACAAAAAACCAGATCTCTATTATAGTCGTCCTATATAACATTTCATTATAACGGCTCAGTTTTCTTTGGAATCGACTTTCATGTTTATGTTCTCTATATCAGCATTTTGCTATAGCAACCAAAAAAAATATCTAGACAAACGACGTTGTTATAGAGAGGTTTTACTATATAGTAGCATTGATTACTAGAAGGCCAAGTAGTTTACCTGGCAAACAATGCACTAACCCTTCGTAGACGCCACAAACGAAGCATATTGAATAATCCATACTGACGTAAAGGTTTTGGAGATATCTTCATAGCAAGCTCTGAAGGGATTGTTGATATGACATCAAATAAGAACCAAGTACTCATATACTTCCAAGCAATCTTTTTGTGATCATCGACGAGTAGATAAGTGGTTCTATCCAAGTATGCTACAAAGAAGGTAAGAATGATATCAATCGCGAAGAATCCATTGACAACATTGTCAGTCTTGGCAAGAGGTCCTGCTGGTTTTCCTAGAAAACCAAACTCGAACGGGGACACCCAAGCTGTGTAAACAACCAGCACAACTAGAAAAGTCTCCCATAACCTGAAAACATTGTATTAACCTGAGATGATTTTAGCAAAAATCCATGTTCATTTCTATGAATCAGATATCTAATCAAACGACGAACAGGATTAACAACCAATCAAAATCTCGAAAGAGAAAAGAACGATGACCCGTGAATTAAGTGCAACATGTTGAACTTGTTAGCACATTAAATATCTTGAAGAAACTATCTGAGATGAGATATTAACAACATTTGTTACAAATTTAGATATAGGATTATTGTTCTTATTAAGCTTTGTAAAACATAAATAAAACATCAGTGACACCACAGCTCGAACTCGTGACCTAAAACAACTTTATTGTTGCTCCAAGGATCCCTTATGGCAAACTAAAACAATGTTATCAAAAATTTGGTTGTCTTAGAAGTTATATTCTGCTGCTAGAACTACATGTTTTTTGATAATCACATCTTTTTACACTGGTAAATATAAATTAGTCAACATTATTAGCAAATATACAAAGAAGATATTTTGAAGAATAGTAATTGTCAATTTGTGATTTCTTAGACAATGTTAAATGATTAAAATCACCAAATATATCTGTGAAACATACAAGTTTACTAGGCTCATCTCATACCACTATTGTCCCATGGAATTGACCATTGGAATAAATTGTGTTGTTCGGATTCTTTAAAAATATTTTTCCATCCGTGTTCGACTTTTCAAGAATTCAACACGCACGACTCGACCCTTTTGAAGAGTTTGAGCAGTTTTTGGCTTAAGGATTCATTAAGTACAATGAAAAATCAAATTTAAACAGAGTCAACAAACTAAAACTAATTTTTGCCATCAATTTTTTATCTGTGTTGTTGAGAAATAACATATGTCAATAAAATAATTGAAATAAGTATAAGTTTAGGAAAAGAAAAAATAGCAATAAAAGAAAGTATAGAAAAAGGGTTTTAGTTTGTGTCAAAAGAGGCAACTGGAGTAGAGGTAGAAAAGACAAAAGTACAACAATTGAAAAGATGATTTTTGTTTATGCTGTCAACAAGGGGCCAGTCAAAGAATGATATTTTGTCCCCTACCCACCAGGGAAAGAAAAGGAACAACCCAATAATTAACATTGTAATTTTATAACTTATAAGTGAGATTAAAAAAAAATATAGCGTTTTAGATCTTATTTTTATTATTATAAAAATAGAAAGATTGATTTCGATACCATATATTCTATACTCAAATGCTTATCAATATTTATTGTAATTTTGTCATTTTACACATATATATTTATGTACTCTGTCAAAATTGTTGGAGGTAGTAAGTACCTGTTTATCGACGTTTTTAAAAACATAGGGGGAGGGAATTACATCGGGAATCGAATTCCACCAATAACGTAAAAATATAGTAGTCAAATAACGAAATTACAAGATTACTTTGATTTATGACCGTCATTAATAAAAAATTAAAAAAAAAGTACTTTCATTTTTTACTAGTAATTCCTAAAAGATAAGGAGTAACACACGGAGAAATTAAAGCATTGGATGGATCTAGGAGACACATGTTTGATGTTTACTCAAAGATTCTAACTTTTCTTCAACAAAAAGTCAAAAGAAAATAATGTAAAGGAATTTTCAAATATTAGTCAAAGCTAATTATGGAAAAATATTTTCGTAATTTGAACCTTTAAAAGTAATCCTATTCACCAAATCAAGAATAATTCATAGATCAAATATTAGGAAAATTAAAATTTAAAAATTGACAAGTGAGGCACTATCAACACATAGTCTTTGAGGGTTAAAAAAATCCATAGACGTTATTTCCAACAACTCTCCACACAAGAAAATTAATTAAAAATAATTGAACACTTAATAATGCACAAGGTGTACTATATTATTAAAAAAAAAAAAAAGTAGTGGCGCATACTAGAAGATCCTATACACTTTTAAATATTAGAGATATCAGGGTTCAAATTTCAATTTTTATTTTTTATTTCTGTTGAGTTATAATTAAGTATTGTGGGAGGTAACATACTCGAATAAAAAGTCAAGTTCGTTGACACCATAATTACTAAAAAATGTTACGCTTCAAGCTTCTTCGTTTTTATTTATTTTGTGTCGAATTCTCTTAAGTGCACCTCTTGCTAACTTTATCAATCTTCTAGTATTTTGCCTCTTTTGTCATTTGAATCTGATTTAAAGATTTTAACCTGTCATGTAAGGCCCATTAAAAAAAAAATTATTCCCAAGACTCAAAAAACTATCCTAACCATGTATCTTCATTTATTGCTTTTTTAAAAAAAAATATTTTTCATGGTCAAATAAAAGAAGATTATGAACACCCCACATATGGAAACAGAATAAAGTTGAGAAATGTCAAGCAGAAAACACTCCCCCTTTAATGGTTTTATGCTGTACAAATCTAAATTAATTCGAATCAAAAAATTCCAAATACCAAATTATTAAACTAAAAAAGAATGGAAGAAGGAATAACAGAGAAGCTTCCTCCTTAACGGCTAACATGAATCTGAATTAATTAAGTAAAAAAAACTTTATAAATGACTTAACTAAAAAAAAGGTAGGAGAAAGATGAATAGATGAGATTGTCCCTTATAAAGACCAACACGAAATTAAATTAGTCGAGCCAAAAACTCTATTAATAACTAAACTGAAAAAAATGGTAGGAGAATGAAAAATAGAGAAGATTGACCCTTAAAATCCAACACTAATTTAAATTAATCAAATTAGAAAATTCTGAATAAGTATACAATTGAAGGAATGCCAATTTGGTCGACATTTTTGATTCATAAGAACAGAAAATAGTCGAGAGTCAGTAAATTATGAACAGAAAAAAGGCAAAGAAGAATAAATAACCTGTATTGTCGATCATAAGGTGAAACAATAAATTTTTTAAGCTTGACTCTTCTATTACTTCTAGCACCAAGTGAAGGTAAAATCCCAGTAGAAAGACTATAATGACTACTTTCTCTTGATAATTGTTCTATTTCTTGTGCTGCACCACACATTGAAACTCCCAAAACTCCAAGTCCTCTATTATCTCCCATATTATTATTTTTTTATGTTCACTCTTGTTTTGTGAAATTTCCTCAATATATAAATATAAAAAGAGGTTGAGAATTTCAAGAAAAAATATTCATAAGGGGGTATGAAAAAGGAAAAAAAATATAGAGAGAGAAAAAATAAAAGGTTTCTTTTTGTAGCAGACACCTACCAATTTAGTCTCTCTTGTGAATCTTTAACACATGTTGGTGGTGATGTTATGTATTTATTATGACTGATGTGAGAAAGGAAAAAGAGAGGAACTTTTATATTTGTTTTTTTGTTTGACGCTGTTTTGCCCTTTTTGAAATTTTATTTTCTATTTAGTGTTTGGTATATGTATTGGGAGTGATTAAATTTAGATTTATGTAATTCAGGTGTGTATTTTTTAGGGTGGTGTTCTGGATAGAATTTTTTTTTTTTCATTATTAAAAAGTTTAAACTTGTGACCTTTAATTATTGGTATAATTCATAAATATTTTATTTAATTTGGATTCATCTGACATTTATGCCCTCTAATTTTGGGTGTGCACAAGTAGACACTTAAAATTGTTTAAAATCAAACAAGTAAATGCATGCGTCCAACGTGGCATAATACATGTAGGACGCCATAGGACGAATGTATTTATTTGTTCAATTTCATGCAAGTTTAAGTGTTTATTTATGGACACCAAAAACTAGAAGGGTAAAGAAATTCTGAATCATTCCGCCATAATTCATATTGATTTTTTTTACCTTTATTTTCTTGGGCACACATATGGCAAATATACATCCTTTCTTGTCTTTTAGTAATATATTTTCATTTTTTCATATATATTAAAATTTCTTAATTTTTAAAATATATTTTTTCTATATATTTTATTACTATTTAATTATTAATTCTCTTGATTGCCTCTTACTATAAAGTTTCCTCTTACCATAATTTTTAAGATATATTTTCTTTTTTCTGTATATTGTTTGACTATTTAATCATTAATTCCCTTGATACTTCTTACTATAAAGTATCTTCTTGCCATAATTCTTAAAATATATTTTTTTTTATCATATATTTTAGAATTTTTTTATTTTAAATATTATTAAGATAATTAAATAATAATTTGAGAAAAATAGTGAATGACAATTTTTATTTATTATAGAGTCTTTTAATGAGGACAAAAAATTCAATCAACATTTTAAGGACTTTCATTCTTTTAATATAATAATATAATACTAATAATTATTATTTTATTTTACTGTTGTTTGCATTTTCCTTTCATTTTATATGGGTTTGATGCACTTGAGCCGATTGATTTTCGGAAACAACATCTATATCTCCACGAAATAGTGGTAAAATCTGCGTACACTATACTCTCTTTAGACTCTACATAGTGAAATTTCACTGGATTTTGTTGTTGTTGTAATACTAATAATTTAGTATAGGTATTTTGCACGTGTGTACCACGTGTAATTATTAATAATTTGTGGAAAATAGTAAATAATAATTTTGTTTATTGTAAAAAAATTTAATGAATGGTAAAAAGTTCAATCAACATTTCTATGAATGTTCATGCTTTTATAATATATATTTATATAGTGTAAGTATTTTGCACGTATGTACTGCATCAATTAATAATAAGAAAGTACATATAAAATGAATAAATTATTACGTGTGTAATACATATCATTAAGTACCCAACTTTAAAAATTTGATAAATATTACTAACTCATATCATCAAGTTTATAACCAATTTCTAACTCAAGTCTTTATTACTACATTGTTGAATGAATATAGAAAGATGAGATGCTCATGAGATAATATATATAAACTAAATAAGGTAAAAGCTTTCATCGGCTCTTACTTGAATAGGAGTTAAACAGTCAGAAAAAAAAACTTAATAGATGTAACTTATTAGTTTTAATTTATATGATAATATTTGATCAGGAGTTTAGGAATTTAAAAAAGAATGAAAGATATTTTAAATTTATGATCTAACAAAATTAAATAAATAAAATTTATGTGATTATAAATCAATTCGGGTAAAATAACATTTAAACCTGAAATAGTTATTAAATTTTAAAAATATATAACTTTTTATACTGATTAAAACTAAAATAATTCCGCATAAATTATGATAAAAATAATTATAACAATAAAATCCATGAAGTGGGTGATCATAAGCAAATCAAATATGTAATATTTTATTTAGAAATGCAATTAATTCGAATTCAATAATTTTGATTGAGAACATGTATTAGTTTTGGTGTTATGTATTAGATGGTTTGACTAATGTGAAAAAGGAAAAAAGAGAGAAACTTTTGCAGGATTTTTCTTGTCATCGTTTTTATGCTTATTTGTTTGATGGATACGTATTGACAAATATATATTTTTTGACTTGTAAAAAATAAAAAGATAAAAATGTCGGCTAATCAGTCATGAATTATATATTTTTCTTGTTTTTATTATGTAAATACTAATAATTTTTTGATCAATTTATATGATATTTATTTGATCAGAAGTTCAAAGAAGCACAAATAAGATTTGAAATTTATGGTCTTATACAGATCAATGAAACTCCTTGAAGTAAAATAAAAAGAATTAGTTGAAATTATTACTAAATATAATATTTTAGGACTTATTGAAACTGAAATAATATCACATGAATTGGGACCAAAATATAATAGTAAACATGTGAAGTGTGTGATTATAAGCGAACCTTACATATGGTATCTTAATAATGAGCTAGTTCATCTAATTCGTTTCGAACTCAGTAATTTTGATTTAGACTTTATAACACGTATTGTTGGTTGGTGGTATGTATTTGACTGATGGGAGAAAGGAAAAAGAGAGGAACTTAAAAAGGAATTTTTTGTTTCACTTTTATGCTTTAATATTAATTTGTGCACATGTCGTATAGGGGCAGGGTGGATGAAATGGAGGCTCGCTTCCGGTGTGCTATGTGACAAGAAGGTGCCACCACAACTTAAGGACAAGTTCTACAAAGTAGTGGTTAGACCGGCTATGTTATATGGGGCGGAGTGTTAGCCAATTAAGGTCTCTCACGTCCAAAAGATGAAAGTTGCCGAAATGAGAATGTTGAGATGGATGTGTGGGCATACCAGAAGCGACAGGATTAGAAATGAGGCTATTCGGGACAAGATAAGAGTGGCCTCGGTGGAAGACAAAATGCGGGAAATGCGACTGAGATGGTTTGGGCATGTGAAGAGGAGAAACAAAGATGTCCCAGTGCGGAGGTGTGAGAGGTTGGCCATGAATTGTTTCAGAAGAGGTAGAGGTAGGCCGAAGAAATATTGGGGTGAGGTGATTAGACAGGGCATGACGCAGCTACAACTTACTGAGGACATGACCTTATATAGGAGGGTGTGGAGTACCCACATTAGGGTAGAAGGCTAGTTCATAGTCTCGTTAATCTTCCTCATTAGTAGGCGCATTAGCGCACCATAATTTCTTGTGGTCTGATTTCTGTTATTATCTATTACTTTCTGTACTTTGATTGCTCTATTTTATCTGTGTTGCTTTTGTTATTTGTTTTTCCATATCGCTTTGAACTTCTTATCCTTATCTGACCTCTTTTTATGCTTTTACTGAGCCGATGGTCTTTCGAAAACGGTCGTCCTACCTTTGTAGGAGTAAGGTCTGCGTACAATTTACTCTCCCCAGACTCTACGTTGTAAGATTTCACTGGATTGTTATTGTTGTTGTTGTTGTATGAAAAATACATATACCCCTTTTGTCTTTTCCTTATAAAGCTTACTAGTAGTTAGTGATGGCAAATGGGCAGATTGGGTCAAATTTGAGTGGGTTGAAAATGGATCAACATAAAATGGATAATAATTCAACATGTTCATATTTTATATGGGTAAAAATGGGTTGGGTAACAAATAAGTTGGGTAAAATATTAGTTTATCCATATTTTCATGAGTACTCCGCTTTAAAATTCAATATAGAGAAAGTATTTTAGTCTTTTTTTGGATGAAAAATATTGAAATATTTTATTTAATTTTATTTCATCATAAAATTAAATCTGACACCTGATGTGGGACCCGACTCTAAACCAGACTCAGGACCCGACTTCTAAATCGGAACCTGGCCTCCGACTTTCGGTTCGAGATCCGACCCCGACCCTCTTCTTGTAAATTAAACAAAAAGTACTATTTTGTTGCAAACAGAGATAGAACACATAACCTCAAGAATCCAACATCCGATTCAGGATTCGATCCTGATACCTAAATCACATGGTAAAGTCGCTGCCATATGACCAGGAGGTCATGGGTTCAAGCCTTGGAAACAGCCTTTGGCAGAAATGCAAGGTAAGACTGCGTACAACAGACCCTTGTGCACCGAACTGCCCTTTTTTTTAAGTAGAAAAAATTATCTCAAAAATGTATATAATTTATTTATGCACAATGGGGGGGGGGGGGTGTGGGTATAAAGGCTATGAAGGGTAGAGTGTGTTGAAGGACGAGAAGGAGACAATCAGTATAGATAAGTATCACTTACAAAATTTGTTTTCTATACTTTTATTAAAAATTTATTTAAAAAAATGTTTTTTTTCACTTTTAAGTAATTTGCTTTCTTAGAGAAAAAACAATTAATTTTTTTTTCCAAACAACTATGAAAAAAATGAAAAATGTCATACCAAATACATTCTCAGTAATTTAGCTCAAATCTTATGTATGTGTTAAAAAATTATTAAGTAAAAATAATAAATTTCAAATTTAGTTAAAAAAAATAAGTTGTGCTAAAATTTCAAATTCAAATTCATAATAATTAAATCATAAATTTGCCTATGCTCTTGATTGATATTAATGGAAATCTCAATCATAACAAATTGTTCTCTTATTTGGTTGAGCACATTAATTTTAATACGTATGTTTTTTTACCTAAATTCTCAACTCTCATTTTGCTTTTCTATTCATAACTCAATAGCATAATTTTCAAAGCTAATAATATTACATAATTAGTAACTAAACAAAAAAACATTTCCAGCAAAATCTCACATTAAATTTAATAATCAAATTAAATGGCGAATACTTACAAGAAATAATCACGGGGTCCAAAAGAAAAAGGAAAGTATCTTTAAGATAAATTCCTCGTGAATATTAACACATGATGCTGGTGTTAGTATTTAGTCGTTTAATTTGACTGATGTGAACAACAACAACAAAAACACCTTTTACATGTTTTATTGTATAATGTAACGGTTCTGATTTAATTGTTAAGATATTATTCATTTTAAATTTAAGTTCAGACAAATTTATCTTATAGATACTAATAAAAAAATGTATTAATACATGGTTTAAAAATAATTTTTATAAGATTTCTAATTTTCTTTTCCATATTAATATAAAAAGTTGCCTAAAATATAATGTGCATCGCTTCTTCAAAAATTTGTCCCACTACGAGGAGGAAGAGTCATGCTTTAGCTAGTACTATCTATAATGATACTAATCTAACTATTAAGCTACGTAGACCCGTAGGAATTTGTAACAAAAAAACACTTCAACAATTAAGTTTGAATTTATTATTATAAAGTTTCTAACTTTCTTTTCCTATTTTGACGTGAGATTCGTTGTAACATGCATTCCTTTTTCAAAGGTTTGCCCTTTGTTATAGCATTTTTATTTTTTTTTAATTGTGGGTAGGGGCTATTTAATTTAATTTAATTTATTTATTTTATGCCCTTTGTTTTGTGCATACACGTGGCAAATATATGATCTTCAATTCTTTTCTTTTCTTTTCCTTTAAAAATTCGAATTACTACTTACCTTTTTTCCCCCTCTAATTAAGGTGGCTTTTAATATACAAGTTGACACAATATTTGTAGTACAAAAATGTGCGTGCCTTATCATGAGAGTAATTAAAGTGGAACAAAATATTTTTAAAAAAATTTGAATATGATTCGAGTTGTATTAAAGCTTAATTATTCTTTGTTGGTGTCTACTCTTTGTCCATTTGTTAGTGCCAAATCTTTCATGTTTTTGCGGTGTTTAAACTTATAAGTTTGTCGAAGTTTAATTATTTCTTTTGTCTCTCTATTTATATAAAGAATGTTAAATTTATATTGATCAAAACATTCATTTTTTGGCGTAAATATATTCAAGCATAGATTCTTTAATTTTTTTATGAAATCAATTTTATCTCCGTTCAAAGTATGGAGGCGAGCCATTTTCTTATCGCTCTTTTTGGGAAAAATTAAAGTCGGATTTATAGAATATGGCTCTTACTCGAAGCCCCTGATAATTTTTGTAGTACAACTTAACATAAAACATGGTAGTTTATAATATCATAATTAAATTTGTTACGATTCACAAAAATATGAACAAAAAGACACATTTCAAACAACAAAAGGTTAAATATGTTTATAAGCTATTTTCAATAGATTCTCAACTCAATAAATTTTCACCAAATTATAGACGTATAAAATATATGTCTTCACTATAATTATATGATATTTCATCTAATTATAATTATTAATCATGACAACTAAATTATATTATATAATAAAAATATCGAGTGCAGATAAATTTTTATCGATAAATTCTCCTAATCAATAGTCAAGACACCGAGTGACAGCCCCAATGGCCTGAGGCGACCTTCACAATGTGCCTAGAAAATAACCCTTCAAGAAGATCAATTTATTTATTTATTTATTTATTTATTTTAAATTTATTAATCAACCGACCAAATAGAAAAAAAGATAATGGGTCCCACGAAATAGTCTACTTGTGTACAAGATCGAGCAGTTAAATGACTTAATCTAGCAATGATAGTTGACTTCTTGGAAATGTATTGATCCATCCACTCCTCCATTAAAAATTTAGAAATACATTCACTTATTATATTTGACTTCCAATTTATTTTTATTATATATTAGTATTATCTTATCAAGAAATAATTTTTTTATATGGCACTCTTTAAAGAGAGTATTAGTTTTGTGAAACGTGTCGATGAGGGCAGATCAAAGAAAAGAACTAATGAATTTTTATGCTAGTAAACTTTTGAATGATGGAATGCATATTATATCCTTAGATGAATAATTCTTAGATTTTAGATTCAAGCATATCATAAGTTCATATAGTATCAACGTTTTTAAGCTTGATTGCAGTATAATTGTGATAAGTTTATAAGATTTAATGAACTGAAGCAAATAATACATGTCATAAACTTAATTGAGACTCGTGACACATGTGATATTAGAACTCCATACTCCTTTCGTATGGTGGGGGTCGGGTGAAGCTCAGCAAAGACACTAAATAAGTTTGAGATCTAATGTATATAACTCCATAGTAGAGGGCAGGCCAACATACAACAACAACAACTCAGTGAAATCGCACATTGTGGGGTCTGGGGAGGGTAAAGTGTACGCAGACTTGACTCCTACCAATGTAGGACGGCTGTTTTCGAAAGACCATTGGCTTAATAGAAGCATAGACAGATTAAATAGAGGGCAGGCCAACATAGACAGATTAAATAGAAAGACGTTGACAAATTTCTAAATGATCAAGCTTCTAATGAACGATGTGTCTTACACATAGGCGAATGTCATTTTTGTATGAGTGAGAAATATAAGAGCTTTACAAAGCATAATATAGATAAATATATATAATATATGATAGCGCTTTTGGGCTCGATGAAATTATAGTTGAATGAGTAGCAAATTTATTGGATTAAAAAACGAATACATATTAAGGGCTTGAATCGTGATGATTTTATATAATGTAAACAATTTTTTTTAATAATGGCAAGATTTCACTGGGTTATTGTTGTTATTATATAAAATTTTAATTAATATCATTACGTCATTGAGCACCATCATATGAAATGAAATAAAAAGTATTATTTAAGCATTAAATATATGTTAATCACAGTCTTAAGAATTTCAGAAGTCATGACCACATGAAATCTAGTTGTGTGTTATCTTATTATTTCATTTTTAATCAAAACCCAATTAAGAATTTCATATCTCTGCCTCCTCGAGGTAGTGGTAAGGTCTGCATACACTCTACTCTCTCCAGACCCCAGTTAGCGAGATTTTACTGAGTATATTGTTGTTGTCTGTTCATTAATTCCTAGTAATTAATATTTGGATTAATATATGAATTCTGACATATACTTGGAGATTAAACTGATGTTAATTATCTCAAGTCTATCCATATGAATTATTAAAAATATAAAATTGATTACATCATTTAATTATTTGAGAGAAAAAAGCAAATACAACGATGCTTTCATTTTCAATAGATTAATGCCTGTTTATCAGTCAATAAAAACACTAGAGAGAGTTATTCTAATAAATAAATCATAAATACATGTTCATATTCTAAATTAATTAAGAAGATTACACTTAGGATTTTTAAAAGATTAATTAGTAGTAAGCTATAGTTGACTTGAGAATAAAAAGAACTGCATTATGCAACAAATGGGATGATAACACATCAAACAAAATAGGAATTAGTCTCCCAAACAAAGAAAATTAAAAACAAATCAACACAATGTAGAAAAATAATGACAAGTTTGGTGTTGTTGATGTAGTTTGATGCTTCCACTTCTTTTATTTTTATTTTTAGTGAGTTGTGATGAAATGTTAGTGAGAGAAATTATAACGAGGGAATTAAGAAGGAGCAAGAATCTTATGTATGAAATTTAAATATATGACCTAATAGATTTTTTAAACCATATTATATATATATTATGTATGAAATTTAAATATATGACCTAATAGATTTTTTAAACCATATTATTTATATATATATATATATATATTTGAAGTTTATCGATCTTTATGTTAAAAAAAATAATTAGCAATTTATATTTATAAAAGAGAAACAAATATTTTACAATTTTTGATAGTATATTTTTCTAGCGAAGAGGATTCAATTAAATTCTTTAGCCTCACTCTGACATTGAGTTGGGGTGGGAGCCTTTATGACAAGGGCAAATGCATTAATATATTACATTTTAAAAAAATTGATGTTTGATATTCATTTAAAATTCGATCTAATTAATTCTAGTTCATAGTAGGAAGTCTCACTTTGAAAATAACAAATATTTTAAGCAAAAACTGACTTTATTTTTGTATATAAATCTCTAATTAGAATTAGAAAAATACTTACTATTGCATCATATTGTATATTTTTTGGTGATTTGTACAAAACCTAAGATGTTTGCCAAAAGAGGTGACAAATTCATGCATACCACCACATGCTTTGTTTCAAGAAGCTTGACTAATTGTAGTAATAAATAAACTTAATTACTTAATTGTTTTTGGAGTATGGGATTCCAATTATAAATAAATGAACATGGTTTGTTTGGTTGGTAATAGCTTCTATTTGGATTTGATATGGAATAGGTTCAAAGCATTGGTTGAATATATAGCCTTTGGACTTTTTTAGGGTTAGGTATCAGGAGAGGGAAATTAATGTGACCCCTTGACAATATTATATATTATTCCGTCTGTTTTAAAATAAGTTTTATTTTTTCCTTTTTGATATGATTGACATAATTAAATTTTAAAATTAAATATTTAAATATTTTTAAAATATTGAAACAATATATAAATTGTGATTTTGATTTCGTATATGAAAACTTCCATGTAGGAAGTTGATCTACAATAACACTTGTATCAATCGTCGTTGGGATCCTCACAAGACAAATAAATTTTCTTATTTTCATATCCTAAATTATTATTTTTTGAAAGATACAAAAATTTATTTTATAAACCCTAGCTCATAATGTATTTATAAGTTATAAATAAAATTTAAGAGGAAGTCAAACTAATCGGCTAATAGATTAACTAGTAGCACTCCTATGGGCAGAATTCATATCATTTGAATGAGAAATATCAATATAATTTAAAATATTAATTAAAATTTATATTGTTTGAATTTTGAAAAGCAATAAATAATTTGAGACGAAAAATATAAATATGGAATTATTTTCCTGGCCAACTCATAAATTTGAGGCATTCAGTTCATTATTGCACAATTTGACTTAAAAAACAAAGTATAAAAATGGGAAGATAATAGTAGTTAATTATTCTTGCGGTGTCAATATTTACTTGTTTATGTTAATTTAATTTATTTTTTCTAAATTAAGAAAAAAATTAGGGCATAAGTTGAACACCACTTTTTACTTTTAATTATTGTCAAATTATTCTTGAAAATAGAAATAATTCAAAGTATGAGCAATTAACTTTCTTGAATTTGACCCCTAAAAAATATAAATAAAGGACAAAAATGGAAAACAAAAAGTTCAAATATTTATCTTGATGTAACAATCCGAACAATCGTTAATTAAAAACAGAGAATTCATAGAAAAATCGTGCCAACTGAGCCCCACCATCCCGCCAGAGTAGGATAGATCTCGCCAAAGCGGGATAGTTCCCGCCACGGCGACGCCGCTCCAGCGGGATCTTTGTCGCCAGAGCGGAATATCGCGAAACAGAACTTAAGTCGCAATTTTTTTATTTCCCCCTTTTTTCCTAAGTGCCAAAAAGAGGCAAGAGTTACCCAGAAAACCATCAAAGGGTTGCTCTAGGCTTGGGAAGGAGGGAGAAGGAGATTTCAGAACAGGAAAGGTTCCAACTGGCGGAATTCGGGCCTATCTTCACCATCTGGCGTCTGAAATCTAGGATTGGAGCCACGATATCTTTTCACAACTGCTTGGCGCCCAAGTAGACTAGATTTGCTTATCTGAGTAGTTAAATATATACCCATTTCTTAGTGTAAGAGAAATTAAGGGGAGGTTCTGTGGTTAGGCCCTCGAGCACGAGCTATGGACAGAAAAATGGGTATTCTTAGCAATCAAATTTGGTGTGAACTGGGTGAGGAAAAATTGTCTAATGAATTAAGGATAAGTGATGGTCGTGTCTTTCCGCATGTGTCATATGTGCTGGTTAACTGCTTCAATTGTATGCATATATGTATGTGAATAAGGAAAGATGAATTGAATCATGTGAAATGATTGTTTCTTGTATATGCTTGCAATGAACCGATGAGGGTATTTGTGAGATGAGAAAGCATGAACTGGATCATAACAACTGACTGTTTAATGTATTGTGTGCAAAGAATATGTTATGGGTGTTTGTAACTGTTCATGACTACTCATTATAATTGTGATTATCAATTGTTGTGCTTGTTAGGAATAGGTGTCACGTTCTGACACATTTATGGATCGAGTGTCATGTTTTAACACATTATTGAATCTGGTGTCATGTTCCAACACATTCATGAATCGGGTCCCATGTTTCAGCACGCCATTAGTCTAAGTTTGGATTCCATGAGAGGACCAATTGTGTGTGTTGATAGTCCCATGAGAGGACTAGTTATTATCATCAACCTTAGTTTGGGTGTCCTTCTCCTATACCAGAGGGGGGATACCAGCAGCCCTAGTTTGGGTGTCCTCCTCCTGTTCAGCCTACTCTTGCTCTTCTCCAACTTCCATCTCTCCCTCAAACTCATTCTGGGGAGTAGGATAGGCCTCACCTACCAGCACCTCTTCAATAGGGACCTTCACTTTGGCAGGTGTCTCTCTCTCTCTCTACCCCTGCCTCGCCTCCCTCTCTTGCCTCTTCCTCTGTCACGCCCTCGAACGAATGACTCTTCTTCTGGATCCACAGGAGCTATAGGCCTGACACCGTTATAGCGAGGGTTAACCATCTGCGGATAAGAGAGTGAAAGAGGTTAGATACCAATTGGAATCAAGTTATAGCATGAAGGAAAGAAAATAATGAAACTTTTCCTAAAATCCTGTAGCCTCTCAAAGAAAAGTACAAACGTCTTCGTATCATTCCGCAAGACTCTGCTAGAGTCATTTTGGTTCGACGAGATCAACGAACCTAAGCTCTGATACCAACCTTGTCACAATCCCGACTCGTCGTGACTGGCACTCACAATAACCTTCCAGTGGGACACCATTTTTACAGTCCAACTTGTCAAACTTAAAAGATAACAATTAAAGACTTGCAGAAGTAAGAATAAAAATAGAAATAATACTGAGTTCCCATAAACTCAGCTAACAATTTTTATAACAACAAAATACGGAAATATCCTAAGAACTGGAAATCGTCCACCAAAACTCTAACCAAATGTCAATGTAAAGAAAAAGGAGAACACTCTCCAAAAAAATCATAAAACTAAACAGTGTTTGAAAATCCGAGTCCTGAAAAAGGGACTAGAACAGAGAAGAGTCAACGACAGTTTGAAACAAACAGCTCACCCTTGAACTCGAACAAGCTTTACTCTTCTAATTGATGTCTCTTTGCAACCAACTGAATATATCCTATACTCAACAAAATGACAGAGCAAGAGTAGTATTAGTACACAAATACAATGGTGTACTGATAGAATCACGCGTTAGCTAGTAAGCAGATCATAGACAAATAAATTCTATACAATAGGCATATACATATATAGAATAAGTCAACTAATCTCAAGTTCAATCATATTCAGCAATATCACAACTCCATATTTTCCACATGCTATAACTTCATACAAAGGTCCTCTGAAAGGACCTACAAATAATCAACCTTATGTCAGAATGTGACACCCGATCTAAATATGTATCGGAATGTGACACCCGATCCAATTATGTGTTGGAACGTGACACCCAATCCAAACATACCATAATCACAAATACGTTCAATATTTACAACATTATATTGCCAAGAATAGGTTCATCAAAAAATAGGCCAGTAAGTGATCATTTCACACATAATTTAGCAGGTTTCCCTATTCATATACACACATGCATATCATGAAGCAATTTAACAAGTATATGAAATACATACGGAAAACTAGACCATCACCTACCTCAAATTTATGCTTCAACAACCTTACAATGCAAGAGTTTTCCGTATGTATTTCATATACTTGTTAAATTGAAATACATACGTTCTTCTCGTTCTTGATCATGCAAGTATATGAAATACATACGTTCTTCTCGTTCTTGATCTAGAAATAGTAAACACATATAAAGGATCAACACCATGGCCTAACTATCATGAAATATAATGCAATTCACACCCCAGGCTAAACCCATGATACTAACTCCATCTTAGGACTATTTTCCACCATTAGTTTTCAGTTCAACCCCCCCCCCAATGATTACCAATCATAAACTCTAAGTTCTAGGAATCAAAGAATGAATGTAGGGAGTAAAATCCTTACCTTAAGCGTTGGAAATCCGTGGGAAATTGATAGAATTCTCCCCTAGGCCGCCTCTTGAAGTCTTATAAATTGATTTTGCATAAAAAGACCATTTCTGCACTTTATCACGACCTAAGTAGCGACTGCTCCGCTCTAGCGGGACCCATCCCGCTCTGCCGGGATATGCAAAAATAGTGAGCTCGGAGTTTGTTCTCCAATCCCCCATTTCACAACAAACCTCATTCCAAGAACGTATTAAAATATACCCTTCACGCCAACTTCGATTCCGAGAGTTTTACTCGCCCGAATGCGATTCTGTGAAGCTGTAAATGCTTTGTATCATCTTGGCTATCATCCTGTCCAATCAAATTAGATATTTGACCTCTCATCATTCATATTATCACCCTAGACTTCACCTGACTTAGAATTCATTCAAGTTTGGCCTAGGCTTAATTTTTTCAAAGTTACTACCCAAAATTTTCTGGCCCAAAATCCTTTCCCATTGGCCTATTTTTAATGATGGAGATAGGTCGTTACAAGATATACCAATTTACCCATCACTCATCCCCGAGTCTAACTAAGAAAAATAGGGCCAAAGAAGAGATAGAGTAGTACCTGTTTCGTCGAACAGTCGAAGATACTTGTCACGCATGTCTTTCTTAGTCTCCCAAGTAGCTTCCTCTGTTGAATAATGTGTACATTGCACTTTAACTATGTTGATCTCTTTAGTCCTCAACTTCCATACATCACGATCAAGAATTGCAACTGGCTTCTCCTCATACTTGGAGTTCCTTGTTTAATAACACTGAGTCTCATTTAATGATGTAGTCCTTATCTCCATGGTACTTTTTCAGCATGGACACATAGAACACCGGTGTAGCCCAGACAAGCTATGTAGTAAGGCTAATCTATACGTCACTGGCCCTGCACAGTCAATAATTTCAAAAGGGCCAATATAGTGAGGGCTGAGTTTGCCCTTCTTGCCAAATCTCATTACCCCTTTAATGGGTGACAATTGTAAAAGTACTTGCTCACCAGCCTCGAATGTCATATCCCTTACCTTTTGGTCAGCGTACTCTTTCTGAAGACTTTGAGCTACTAGCAAATTAGCTTGGATGCTTCTTACCTTATACTGAGCATCCCTCACTAAGTCAACCCCTAATGACTCCACTTTCTCAGCTTCAAACCACCCTATGGGAGACCTGCATCGCTTCTCATATGGGGCTTCGAATGGTGCTATATCAATATTGAAGTGGTAGCTATTATTGTAGAATAACTCACACAAGGGCAAGAACTTGTCCCAATGTCCCCCGAAGTCTATAACACACGCCCTCAATATATCTTCCAACACCTGGATAGTCCTTTCCGACTGCCCGTCTCTCTGTGGATGGAAAGCCGTGCTGAAAGTGAGTTGAGTGCCCAAATCTTCATGTAACTTCCCCCAAAATTTAGAAGTGAATTGTGTACCACGATCTGAAATGATAGAAAGAGGCACCTCGTGCAGCCTTACTATCTTCTTCACATAAATCCTGGCCAGCTGTTTTGCATTGTAGTCCACTCTAATCGGAATGACGTGCGCTGACTTTGTTAACCTGTCAACCACCACCCATATGGAGTCATATTTACCCAAGGTCTTGGAAAGTCCCACCACGAAATCCAAGGTTATTCTCTCCTACTTCCATTTAGGAATGGACATTCTTTGAAGCAAACCTGCAGGTCTTTGGTGCTCGTATTTCACCTGTTGGCAGTTCTGACACTTGGCTACATATTCAGCTATATCTTTCTTCATACCAGGCCACCTATACAACTGTTTCAAGTCTTGATACATCTTAGTCACTCCCGGGTGAATGGAGTATCGTGAACCATGAGATTCAGACAAAATCTTCTAAATTAGTCCATCTACCCGGGAAAACAAATACTTCCCCTATAGTGAAGCACCTCACCTACATCAAGTGTTGAGTCTTGGGCCTTGCCCATCAACACTTTCCCTTTAATTTCATTTAAGCTCACATCCTTAAACTGCTTGGTCTTGATCTCTTCTATGAAAATGGGCCTTAGATCAACTCCGGTTATATGCCACATTTCTCTGAGATGCCTAGCCTTTTAAACCTGGCCACTAAGACCTGAATTTCTCTAGCCAAGGGCCACTTAAGAGTCCCCAAATCAGCTAAACTGCCCATGCTTAGCGGTTTTCGGCTCAATGCGTCTGTTACCACATTAGCCTTACTTGGATTGTACTCGATAATGACATCATAGTCTTTAAGCAACTCCATATACCTTTGTTGTCTCAAATTCAAGTCCTTCTAGGTGAACACGTGTTGCAAGTTGCGATGATCAGTAAACACCTCACACTTGACGCTATACAGATAATATCTCCAGATTTTCAGTGCAAACACTATCGCTACCAACTCCAAGTCATGAGTCGGATAGTTCCTCTTATGCACCTTCAATTGATGCGAAACATATGCTACAACATTCTTATTCTGCATCAACACGACACCCAAATCGGAATGTGAAGCATCACAATAAATAATAAAGTCTTTACCTTCGACCGACAGGATCAAAATTGGTATTGTGGTCAGAAGAGTCTTGAGATTTTGGAAGCTCTCTTCTCACTTGGCAGTCCACTCGAATGACACCTCTTTTTTAGTCAGTCTGGTCAAGTGAGTAGTAATAAAAGCAAAGTTTTTCACGAACCAGCGATAATAACTAGTCTGTCCTACAAAAATTTCTAAGCTCGATCATGGAACTAGGCCTAGCCCACTTCTTAACTGCCTTCATCTTTTGTGGGTCCACCATTACTCCTTCTTTGGAAACAACATGGACTAAAAAGGTAACTGAAGGCAACTAAATTCAGACTTAGATAATTTTACATACAACTTTTATCTTCCCAAAACACCTAAAACAATGCAAAGATGATCTTCATGTTCCTGTTCACTTTTTTAATATACCAATATATCGTCTATAAATACTATCACGAACAAATCCAGGAATAGCTTGAACACCCCATTCATCAAACTCATAAAGGTTGCAGGTGCATTGGTCAACCCAAAGGACATCACTAAAAATTCATAATGCTCATACCTGATCCTAAAAGCTATTTTGGGCACATACTCGGGCATAATTTTCAACTGATGATACACAGACTTGAGATCAATCTTTGAGAAGACTGAAACACCTTGCAACTGATCAAAAAGTTTATCAATACGAGGCAGAGGGTATTTATTTCTAATGGTGACCTTATTCATTTGTCGGTAGTCAATGCACATTCTCATTCTACCATTATTTTTTTTGACAAACAACACTAGGACACCCCAAGAAGAAGCACTAGGATGAATGAACCCCTTGTCAAGAAGCTCCTGAATCTGAGCCTTAAGCTCTCTTAACTCTGTCAGAGCCACACGGTAGGAAAAAATAGAAATTAGACGAGTACCCTATTCTAGGTTGGTGCAGAAATTTATATCTCGATCAGGAGGCATACTAGGCAAGTCTAAAGGGAAAACTTTTGAAAATTCACACACTATTGGGATAACTCAATAATAGAAAACTCTACCTCCACATTTCGGATGTTGGCCAAGTAAGACAAACAACCCGGCTCCACCATTTTTCTAGCCTAGAGAAAGGATATGATCTTAGTTGGCTTAGGCTTGTACACCCTTTCCCACTCTAATCTTTCCTTCCCCGGGATCTCTAGAGCCACAGTTTTTGCAGTGCAATTAAGTACATCAAAGTAAGAGGACAACAAGTCATGCCTAAGATCACATAAAAACTTGTCATGTCTAGAATCACTAAGTCAACCCAAGTCTGGTATCCTATAAACACAATAGAACAAGCACGATACACATGGGTGACTATGACTGACTCTCCAACAGAGGCAGAAACATGAACAGTGACATTCAATATATCACACAGTGCATCAAAACCCAATGCATATTTTACAAACACATAGGAATAAGTGGAACCCAGATCAAATAAAATAGTAGGCATCTAGTCACAAACAAGAATAATACCTGTGATAACTACGACAGACGCCCCTGCCTCAGTCTTGCTCGAAAATGCATAAAATGAGCCCGATCATCCTGACGGGTTATCTCACTACCTTGTTGGGCTACTTCTTGACCTGCACTACCTTTACCTCAGCCCCCATAGCCTCTTGGACTTCCTCCTCGCCCATTTTGTGGACGTCCTCTGCCATTGCTCCCTTAGTTGCTGGGACCATTGCTCTAGCCTATTGGGGTGTTGAAATCATCCTACGGGGTAAGGACACTCCATCTGTATATGGCTAGGCTCCCCACAATTAAAACAGCCACGATAAAAGGACGGGAGGCTACCTGGGAATGATGCTCCCTAACCCTCATGGGCCAGATGCTGCTGTGGAGTACCTGAAAAACTGCTAGTATAAGCGGGCAATGCTAACTGAATTGGATGGGCAGCAATCACTGACCTGCCTGACCCTATGGAATAGGATCAATAAAAGTTACCTGCACTCTTAGGCTTTTTAGCTAAAGTTTTGGTTTGCCCATCTTTCCTCACACCTTCAACCTTCTTAACAAAGTCTATGAATTCTTTGAAACTCCTACCAGACGAAGTCATAAGGACAGAAAATACTTGCAACTCGGGGTTCAACCCCTTTACGAATAACTTGATCCTCTTCTCCTCTGTAGTGACTAGCTGAGTGGTGTACCTGGACAATACATGAAACTTGGATTCATAATCAGCCACTAATAACCCTCCCTGCTCAAGGGCCATAAACTCATCTTTTTTTGGTCCCTCAAGGTACGGGGAAAATACTTTTCTAGGAATAAAACATGAAACTGAACCTAAGTGAGTAGGGGTAACACAGGCGAACGACACTCCACATAAGCCCTCCACCACTGCTTAGCCTCATCCTGTAGCTGAAATGTCACAAACTCTACTCCATATTGGTGCACTATACCCAGCTTGTGCAACCTCTCATAACAATCCAAAATAAACTCATAAGTATCTTCATTTTTTGTACCCTGGAAGACTAGGTTTGAGTTTGAGTAACTTGGTGAGCATGTCATGCTCAGTACCAATCATCACAGGACCCTTAGTGGCCTGAAAATTGTATTTGTGCCTACCACCTCATCTGCTAGCTAAGCTGCAGCAGCAAACGGACGAGCAATAGGAGCAGGTACTGCAGGCATGGTGGGTATGACGCCAGTGCCAGCCAACCCATTCAGAATGGCTATGATCTGTTGAGCTAATATTGGATCCAGAGAGGGGATACCAACAGCCCTGGTTTGGGTGTCCTCCTTTTGTTCAGCCTGCTCTTGCTCTTCTCCAACTTTCACCTCACCTACCAGCACCTCCTGAATAGGGACATCCATTCTGGCAGGTGCTGCTCTCCTTTTGCCCCTGCCTTGCCTCCATCTCCTGCCTCTTTCTCTGCCACGCCCTCGAATGGATGACTCTTTTTCTGGATCCACCAGAGCTATGGGCCTAACACCGTTATAACGAGTATTAACCTCTGCGGACAAGAGAGTGAAAGAGGTTAGATACCAATTTGGATCACCAGATACCAATTTGGATGGAATCAAGTTATAGCATGAAGGAAAGAAAATAATAAAACTTTTCCTAAAATCTTGTAGCCTCTCAAATAAAAGTACAGACGTCTTCGTATCATTTCGCAAGACTCTGCTAGAGTTATTTTGGTACGACGAGATCAACGAACCTAAGATCTGATACCAACCTTGTCACAACCCCGACTTGTCGTGACTGGCACTCACAATAACCTTCCAGTGGGACATCATTTTTACAACCCAACTTATCAAACTTAAAAGATAACAATTAAAGTCTTGCAGAAGTAAGAAGAAAAACAGAAATAATATTGAGTTCCAATAAACTCAGCTAATAATTTTTATAACAACAAAATACGGAAACATCCTAAGAACTGGAAATCGTCCGTACCAAAACTCTAATCAAATGTCAATGAAAAAAAAGGAGAACACTCCCAAAAAAAGTCATAAAACTAAACAGTGTTTGAAAATCTGAGTCCTGAAAAAGGGACTAGAATAGAGAAGAGGCCACGATAGCTTGAAACAAATAGCTCACCCTTGAACTCGAACAAGCTTTACTCTTCTAACCGAGGTCTCTCCGCAACCGGCTGAATATGTCCTATACTCAACAAAATGGTAGAAAAAATTAGTATCATTACACAAAAACAATGGTGTACTAATAGGATCACGCGTTAGCCAGTAAGTGGATCATAGACAAGTAAATTTCACACAATAGGCATATATATATATACAGAATAAGTCAACTAATCTCAAGTTCAATCATATTCAGCAATATCACAACTCCATATTTTTCACATGCTATAACTTCACACAAGGGTCCTCTCAAGGGACCTACAATAATCAACTTTGTGTCGCAATGTGACACCCGATCTAAATATGTGTCAAAACGTGACGCCCGATCCAATTATGTATTGGAATGTGACACCTGATCCAATTATGTGTCGGAATGTGACACTCAATCTAAACATACCACAATCACAAATACGTTCAGTATTTATAATATTTTATTACCAAGAACAGGTTCATCAAAAAACAGGCCAACAAGTGATCATTTCATACATAATCTAGCAGATTTCCCTATTCATATACGCACATGTATATCATGAACCAATTTAACAAGTATATAAAACACATAAGGGAAACTAGAGCATCACCTACCTCAAATTCACGCTTCAACAACCTTACAATGTAAGAGCTTTCCCTTTCAGGGTTCGTTCTTCTCGTTCTTGATCTAGAAATAGTAAACACATATAAAGGATCAACACCATGACCTAACTATCATGAAATATAACACAAGTCACACCCTAGGCCAAACCTATGATCCTAACTCCACCCTAGGACTATTTTCCATCATTAGTTTTCAGTTCAAACCATCTCCCAATGATTACCAACCATAAATTCTAGTTTCTAGGAATCAAATGATGAATTTAGGGAGTAAAATCCTTACCTTCTGTGTGGAAATCCTTGAGAAATTGATAGAATTCGCCCTAAGTCACCTCTTGAAGTCTTAGAAACTGATTTTGCAGAAAAAGACCAAATTTGGACTTTATCACGACTGCCCCGCTCTGGCGCGACTTATCCCGCTCTAGCGGGATATGCAAAAAAAGTGAGCTCGAGGTTGTGCTCCAAGCCCTCATTTCACAACACACCCCCTTCCAAGGACGTATCAAAATATACCCTTCACGCCAATTTCAATTTCGGAAGTTTTACTTGTCCGAATGTAATTTTGTGAAGTCGTAAATGCTCCGTATCGTCTTAGCTATCAGCATGTCCAATCAAATTAGATATTTTACCTCCCATCATTCACATGATCACCCTAGACTTCACCCGACTCAGAATTCGTCCAAGTCTAGCCTAGGCTAAATTTTTCGAAGTTACTACCCGAAGTTTTCTGGCCCGAAATCCTACTTCATTGGCCTATTTCTAACGACGGGGATAGATCGTTACAATAGTAGTGTGGTTACGGAGGACTTCTATGTGTTATAGAAATGCTAGCTTGGGTTTATAAATCGGAGTTAGCAGTGGTCCAATAACTAGTAGGTGATGTCCAATAGCTTAGGTAAAATTAAAATGACTTTATTTTCGGTAACAATGTATTATCTTCTTCATGAACTTATTCAATGTAAATTTGGATTAATCACATATTTAATCTATGAGTATCGGATTGTTAAATAAATTTTAAAAAAAGCTTATTAAACCTCAATCATCGTGTTTCCTTTTAATTTTTTTCAACAAAAAGAAGGAACGATGAAAATGTACCTTTTAATTTTTTTTCAACAAAAAAAACGAACGATGAAAATGTATTGGGCCTGTTTGGAATGTTCTTTTTCTCTTTTAGAAAAAAAAAGCATGTTACTTCTACGTACCCTAAAGCATGTTACTTCTACGTACCCTATTCTAATTTAATCTTCTTTAATTCTGCTTCTATAGTTTCATTACCATTGAATGTGGATGCCAAATTTATTCCTTCAGTAAAGTAATAATCATTATTATATCACTGACAAATGCACTTTTCGATAACAAAATCATTTGAATTCAGTATTTTCGAAGTAATTTTTGTAATAATCATTATTATATCACTGACAAATGCACTTTTTGATAACAAAATCATTTGAATTCAGTATTTTCGAAGTAATTTTTTTAAAAAATTTCAAAAAATAGTAAATTTAAGTGGAATTGCAAATTGATTGTCGACACTTATTTGGACTTGGTAAAGACGATCGTAGCATGTACTAAGAAAAAGGACTTACCACGATGCTTACTAGAGGCGCAGATAATTTCTTTTGTTTATGAATTTTGAATTATAGAAAAAATATCTTACAAAGTTCTAATGCGTATTAAGTGATTTTTTAAAATATAAATACAAAGTTTGTGTTAAAACTATCGAGTTATGTCGAATCCATAGATAATTTATATATAAATCTGCCTTTGATGCCCACAGATCAAATTATGTTGTCTTCATCGTTGATGTTCGTCAAAGGCACGCCACGTGGATTGAATAAGGTTTTCTTCGGCTCCCCATAATATTGTTGTGTTAAAGATTTTGAAAGTCGAGACTATCGACTTTAAATCTTCTTATTTATTCGAGTTAAGCTTATCCCTTACCTAGTCATCGTTAGACAAGGAATGAGCTTATATAAATTAAGTTTAATCTTCAAGGTTTTGCACTGGTTATCTCTATTTAGAGTGGTTTTAAATTTATGTACTTCGAATTAGGGGTCTTTAATTTTTGTCCATATTTCTCATTTAATCAAAATCTGCAAGTCAAAGTATCTTTAACTGTGACCTAATTTCGTAAAGTAAAAGCTCTTGCCCGTCATAAATTGTGTAGTGTATATTTATTCATAGTAATCAAGAGGCATAATTTTATGGGTTTTGAACTAAACTTATATGCCTTGTAACGCATAACTTAAGCCTGGTAAGACATAACTCGTATTGCAAATTTCGTCTGTAGTATATAATTCACAAGACAAATATGTAGAGAATCAAGATGCACAATTTTGTGGGTTCTAAAACTGAACTTATATCTTGGAAGGCATAACTTGTGCCTCACAAAATTTGTCATAATTCTGTAGGTTCTAAAATTAAACTTATGTCTTGTGAGCATAACTTATGCCTTGCAAAGTTTGTTGTAGTATCTAATTTTCAAGGTAAAAGTTGTCTTGTCCCATAAAAATTTAGAGAATCAAGAGATATGAATTTGTGGGTTCTAAAATTAAACTTATGCTCGGTAAGATATAATTTTTATCTTGTGAATTTTTGTCTTGTGAATTTTTTTTCCAATATCAGGGACGTTTTCAATCACTTTTTTGTTAGTTGAAGTATTTAATTACAAAAATTAAACACCACCCAAAATTGTATGACCCTTTAATCTTTAACCATTTTGTTTAGGGAACAATTTGTCATTAAATCCATGAGCTATAGTATCAATATCTATAAATTTTTATTAAAAGTTGGAATTTTAATCACAAGGTACCAATCATTTCCTAAAAGTATGACCCTTCACCTTTTTTTTTCTATATAAAAAAATCCTTCTCCTATTCCTTTTCCCAAGGCTAATAAGGCACCTAGGAAATCAAAAGTGGTAAACATTTTCTTAAATAGAGGCAATGTGGTTGACACATGCATTTCAAAAATTCTTAATAAAAATTCCACTCATTTTTCATTAATATTATCTTTGTTTTAAGATTCTGTACATATAGTTAAGAAAAGGTTTTAATTTAACAATTTTAATCATAAGAATATTGTATGGCTATCCTTTTATCTCTTTTTGAATAATTTAGAAAATTAATCTATCAAAAATATTTTCTATATATTTGCTTTCGAAAATCTCTAACAACGAGTCAATTTCTAGCTGGACATCGATAAGAAATTCAAGTTTTTAATTAGTGCATATAATTAACACTGCTCATTATGGAAACAGTAAGATTAGATTTGAAAGAAAAAAAAAAGAATAATAGTATATAACTTCTTAGCTTTATTTTCCAAAACGTCAAATACTTTAAATAAATTCTATTGATTAAAACAATTATAAAGTTTAAGTAGCTTTTCTATTTTGAGCGCTTATACTTAGTTGTGTGAAGTAGATTCAGAAATTTATCTATATGTCTAGTCTTTAAGTAAAAGAAATATTATTATTCTTTAATTTGTGAACTCAAAAATTTAAATTTTGAATTCATTTTTTCGTTCTAACAGAGCCTCATCCAACTAACATCAATACGATACATATAGTAAAAAATTTCAAAAGAATGCCTTCACCTACACGTTGTTAGTTGGGTGGCTCACCAAACCACTCATGGTGAACTATTACTTACTATTTTATGTTTAATTTCACATACTATGTCACCTATATTGAAAAACAAATGATTATGATATTTAACTGCCAAAGAAATCACCTCAAAAGCTCTGAAATTATAGCATATTTATATAAGAAAATGTAAGGTAGACAATCTAACTTAAATTTATGGCTTAAATCTTTAACCTACATGGAACGAAAATAACTTTATTATTATTCTAAAACTTCTCATTTAAATTAAAGAAATCAATCCACAATAGTTTGAAAAGGGAAAAAAAGGTAATATTAACTAGCGTTTGGCCCCAAGTTTACAAATATTCGTGTTAAATAATTTTTGGGTGAAGTTTCATCATGCGTTTGGCTATAAATTTTTCTAAAAATATTTGATTGTTTCAAAAAAATATTATTATGTACCCGTAAGTTCTAAAAATTATTCAAAATATCCATAAGTTTGTGTTATCATTTTATAATGAACATGTTCCGTTAAAAAAAACTTATAACATAATTGATAACTATCAACAACAACAAAATAACAATATGGGCAAAAACAATACATTAATTGAATTAAAAATAAATTGTTCTTTCTTTTCAATCTTGCCACTCAAACTATTCTTTTTCCGGAGGAGGTAATAACAAACTACTGTTTTGTAAAATCTTCTCACATTGTACGAACAATCTTTTTCCAACAATAAATGATGAATGTTTTTATAAAATATAAAAGTATGAATTTTTTCTAGAACTTGAAAACTTGGAATATTTGTCCAATAATGATAAATTATATGGTCAAACACTAATTTTTAAGGTTTTTTTTTTTAATTTTTTCCCAAAAGATATTTGGGGCGACACTAGTTAAATGATGTGATTTCTAAAAATATATTGTGGTCAAATTAGAATATATTTTTCCCCAAATCAATAGTTAAATGATGTGATTTCTAGAAATATATTGTGGTCAAATTAGAATATATTTTTTTCCCCAAATCAATGAAGGATGTCGTTAAGCCATTTAGGGTCCACATTGATTCTTTAAGGGTTGGCCCAAAGTCCCAAAAACAACTTGATACCTTAGATGATTTTGGTTTGAACCCTTCAATATCTTATTTACAAATTCTGTACAAAGTATAAAAATAATATATACTTTGATTATATTAATAAATTAATTAATCAAAAGATATGTATTCATAAATTTCCCATTTGGATTTCCATGGGAATTAAGTGTCATCATGTTATAGTCGTATATGATTTAATATAAATATTTATTTTGATATTTCTATTAAATTAATAAATATATAATATGTATTTATAGATATGATTCTTTCACTTAATCATGACTAATTATTATTTTTTATTTTATTAAGTTGCTTAATAATAATAAAAATAAATATTATAGTTTGATGTAAACATTGATGTAGATAAGTTTGTGACCTATGTTTCCATGGTAGTATGGTCCTTTCTCTTTTCTTGTCCTATCCTACATATATTGTTTAAGAAAATTGAAAAAAATAAGAAAAACATCATTGAACGACTTTCAATTTGAGAATATATTTTTTGGGGGTATGAGATATAGATTTTTTTTATTATTTTTTTTTTTTGGCTTTGAGATATCGACTTTTTATTCGAGTTCTCTTTTTTGACTTTAAAATATCGACTTCTTATTTTTATTTTTTTTGGCTTTAAAGTATCAACTTTCTATCAGAATTTTGTCTTACTATAAGCATACAATATCCAAACTTTATTAATCTAGTTAATTTGAATTTGAATTTGAAACCTCCGATTAAAGAGATTAGAGTAATCAAAACATGAAGAAGTGATGCCTATTTAAGTAGTATTGTTGTTTTCGATAAATACTTACTCGTACCAAATGTTTACACCAAATCAGACAATATAATGTGATCAAAAGAGTTAAAAAAATTATAGGAGAAGACATATTACTTTAACCATAATTTGGAGATACATGTGTATGTGTAAGACAAATGTTGTGATCATTGGATTGGTGTAAAAACCATCATCAGATGCAGATTCAAAATTTGAACTCTATGGATCAATCTCTAAGGTTATTATTTCTACCGAAAAAAGTGCTTAAAATGCGTTCGAATTATTGAAAATAGTATAAAAATATCTTTCATCCATCTATTGGACCTAAAATGCCCTTAACATCCATTTTTAGGTTCAAAAATGACTTTTTCTTTAACAGAAAATGGCATGAAGGCATTTTTGTACCATTTAAATTTCTTTAACATATTTTTAATTAAATAATTTGAATAATTTTTTTAAAAACGTGGCGGTCATCTATTGGTTATAATTTAATTATTTAAAATTAATTATAAATCAAAATTTATTTAATAGAATTTTAATCAAATAATTTGAATAATTTTTTTAAACACGTGTCGATCATCTATTGATTACAATTTAATTATTTAAAATTAATTATAAATCAAAATTTATTTAAAAAAATTTTAATTACGGAAAAGGGCCTAAAATGCCCTCGAACTATTGGAAATGGTACAAAAATGCCCCTCATGCCTTTTTCCGTTAAAGAAATGGTCATTTTTAGACCTAAAGGTGGATGTCAAGGGCATTTTAGACCCAATAGATGGATGAGGGGCATTTTTATACCATTTCCAATAGTTCAAGGGCATTTTAGGCCCTTACTTTTCCGTTATTTCTACACATGAATTTATATTCCACATCAAAAGTACTAGACGATCCCGGTACTATTAGGCTTCATCCGCCCTTGCTCGGTGAGAGTAAATTTTTAGGAGGGATTACACAAATCTCATCGTGTTAAGAGCTAATTACATCATATCTCTACTCTTTTTCAAATTATAAAAATTCCTTAAAATTGGCGGAATCCAAATACATCCCAAAAATATTCTGATAAATCGCCTCTCAGTTTCGGATACATTCTTCAACATCCCGATACACCATGTCTCAGTTTCAGATACATCACTCAACGTTCTGATACATCACATAAAGTGATGTATTTGACCGATATATCGCGTAAAGTGATGTACCTGACCGATACATCACCTGAAGTGATGTATCTGAGAAAAAAAAGAGTATGGATTTTTGTAATTTTTTCAAATGATAGAAAATTTTAAAAAATATGATAAAATAAGTTGTGTATTTAGGTAATTTTTCTTTTTTTTCCGTCCTAGTCACACTAGCACATCTAGCACTGTAGAGATATTTCGGCCCAGGCCCACCCAATTTGCAAAAGATAGTGACAAACTAGATTATGGCCCATCACAATAGGATATCCAATTTTTGAGCTTGTTATTAATACAACACTTTTAATAATCACACCAGAGTTTAAGTTATATACATTATCAATATTAAATTATTTTCATCATTAAGTTATTCGAAAGATATCTATATAGAAAAATCTTTTTAAAATGTGAGATTTGTAGTATGAAAATAAAATAAGTTCGTAACTAAAACAAATAAAAGTGACTCAATACTATAAAAAAAAATACTAACGATATATATAAATTAAACTCGATAAATAAAACAAAGTTTCCACAAGTAGAACATTGATGGTGAAATATAATTGAACATCTATTCACAATATCCTGGACCATCTTTCTTAATACTTGGACCACATGATTGTTGACAAATTTGTACTTCCTTTTAATGGGCCTTATTGACAAATCCATACTTTACATCTTTGGGGCTAATTGGTTCATGGTCCAGTCAAATCTTGGATTCCTCATTGAATTTTATGATTTGGATAACTATTGACTTAGTTTATTGACTTTTACTTGTCCACTGGAATATCTAGCACATATTTTTTTTTAGTAGACGCTTTATCATACAAATCAAATGTTTTTCACTTTATTTGAAAGTTGGAGGTGAAAATAGAAATGTGTTTGATTATAATTATTGCAAATGAGAGGCGATGACATTTCATTTGAAATTTATGAAGATGGAGCTGAAAAACAGGTTATTAAGTTGTTCTTCAAATTTGGAATCCAACTCGCCTTTAAACATTTGGTATCCTGAATTCACTAGTTTGATTAATGCAGATTTTTATCATGCATATCCCATTTAAGGGGGAATTGCTTCCTACCAAGAAACTCCCCCTTGTTAGGGTTCGAACTCCTAGTTAAAGGTCAAAGGATCTAGATGCGTATTCAAAATCTGAAATTTATAGATTTCAACAACAACTTCAAGTTAATATACAATAATAATTGTGTTCAAAGCAAAATATTTATAGACGTATAGTGTATTTCTTAATAAATATACATTATACATGCATAAGCTACTGAATTTCCGTGAAACTCCATCTATCTCATCAGGTCCCTTGGTTATAGCCATCCCTATGAAGAGCAATGTTGGCAATGTCAAATGGGTTGAATTGGATTTGGCCATAAACAAAAGTATGCTTAATGGGCTACTGATAAAGCCCAGAGTGAAATTTCAATTACTAAGTAGGCTTGCACAATATCTGTAAATTGAAGTCCACTTTACAATAAAGGCACATTCTAAGCTAAACTTTGGGCCCATTAAGGGAGAGTAATTAGCACAACACAGCTAAGTGGTTAAGTACATAATAATTTTGAAATACACCCTTAATGTGTAATTTGTAATACAACAAGGGACACTAAAGCAAATATTATAATCCTAGTGGACCCAAGTACAAAATATATTAGCTTAGAACTTACAAAAGTTAAGACAAATATTTAAAGAAAAAGATTTAAAAATTTAAAAACATTACTTATTTTATTTAGTTTCCGACACACCCAAAATAAATACAAAATTTTGAAATTCAAAAAAATTGGCATCTTCTAGAATATAAAAAAGACCAAATAGTGGGGTGAAGTTCAATACACGAACTATTTTTAATTTTTTTAAATGTTTGGCAGGCTAATTCATTTTATGCTGCAAATTTCCAATTTATAAACCTACTTCGCATTTCATTTTTCTTCTCTCACAAAAAAAACCCTGCCGCTCTCTTTTGAAGGATTTTTCTTCGATAATGGTTAGTAAATCGCGTTAATTTTCATATATTTAGTTATTTTTTTAATGTTTTTGAGATAATTAGATGATTGTTGAGGTGTTTATACGATTTGTTGGATTTTTTTTTGATTTGGATGAGCTTATGAGGATGTAGATGAGTTTGTTCTTTGAGGCTGTTAGTATTATGTTGTTCTTTATAATTTGGAGAAAGTATTTATCTTAATTGGAACGGAAAGTGTTAAATACAGGAAAATTTATATAGCTGCAAATTGTTTATCAGTATCGGGATGATGAGATTGAGTTGTTTATAGGATTTGTTTTTGTTTTTTTTGGTCAAGTTTGTTCCTTTTTTTCGTTTTAGAAGTTGGGTTTGGAGTTTTGTATAGCTATGATCAACACTCCAGTATCTTCATTATGCTTGCTTTAGCGTGGGAATGTAGCTTCTTTTGGAGGGCACTCCTTTGAGCTTATTTAGCCTGCCATTTCTTATCTCAGAGAAAGTACAAATGATCAAAATCAGCAAGAGTAAATCTAATGATATGCACCTAAACTTCTGGCGCATACTTCTGCATCTGACAGTTTGCTTTCACAAACAACTGAAAATGCCATCCATTAAGACACTTTAACTTATTATTGTGCAACAGTTCACAATAGTGGAAAGTCACACTCCATACATCTCTAAAGTTTTATAAGCTATACTTCTTAATTTTGACATACTTTCTTTGTATAAAGACGTTTGTTAACTTTTTTCAATTTTACATGAGTAATGTGGTTTCTGACCTTAATATTTTTTTATTTCTGGTAATCCATCTTGAGTTATGTTTTTATATTTTTTTCGTAACTTGGTTTTCATCTTCTCCTGATCACTTAATCTGCATATGAGAAATGATAAACAAAATCAGCACCTCCTGCAAATATGATAATTGTGTATTCCCACTCCCAATTATTGATTATGAGGAAGATTGGTTTCAGAAGGAAGTAAAACAATTTGTTGTTATACACCATGCTGAGTGCCTTGCAATCTTGTCAAGATCTTTGGAACTTCCAAGTGAAGTGGGAGGGGTCAGCAATATCACCCGTCTCTTTTATCTTTTTCATTTCAAGGACCATGTTTCACTTATAATTTTGAACGGAGCATATCTTTCATGATAATTAAAACTATACTTGCAACTTCTAAATTTAGCTAGATAGTTTCATTTTTAATATTATAAATCTTACCAGAATCAGACTTCAGATACATGTATCTGGCGCGTTCAGATACATATGGTCAAAATTAGGTGTAATTTGTTCTGAATACACTTTTTTCATATGTATCTGACTCTCTCGCTTGGCTCTCCCCCTCTCGTGCTCGCCTCTTTCCCTTTTTATTTGTATTTCAAAATGTATTTGGAATGTATCGGGTATCTCAGATACATGTATCTAATGTGATTCACATATATCATGGATACACATTCTCTTTCGCTTGCGTCCCTCCTATTTCGCTCGCCTCTCTCCTATCTAGCTCGTCTCTCTTCCTATAAATATGTATTTCTGAGTGTATTTGATAGCAAAAATACATGTGTCTAGGTGTATCTAATTTGAAATCATGTATAATAAAAAAGGTCCAAAAGAAAAAATGAAATTGGGCCATTTAAATGGAACTTGGATCTAGCCCAAATTCATTCTAATGGTTCCCAAATTCGACCCGGTTTCTCCTGATTTCTACACTGAACCCTTCAGTGTTCTCTCTCGCGGTCTCTCCCTTTCCCCCTCTTAAGGTATTCTCCTTCCTAATATTTTGAATATGTTTTTTTTGTCATTTTTTTTAATTCTCTTTGTGTATTGATTGATTAAAATAGATTTGTAATGTAATTTTAATTGAAATTTGTATTCTATTTGCTTATGGTAAAATTTAGTCTATTTGCAGCATTTCAATCCAATCATTTAGTGAAATGGTTAAGCAATCCAACTAAACTATGAATGCTAGAAGTACCGATTTTTTTAATTTTTCTTTTGAGCTCAGGGTTTATCAGAAACAGTCTCTCTACGTTCTAAGGTATAAGGTTTTGGAATTACACTGGGTATGTTGTTGTTGTTTAAATTATGTTTTCCTAGTTGTATAACTATCGGTGTGTTCAGTATGAAGGAAAACTTTTTTCATGGAAAATATTTTCGAAGAAAATAATTGGGTTTGTTACTTATTTTTTGTGTTCGGTGTGTAAGCAACAAATATTATCCTAAAAGTATTTGTATATATATAATCTAGATAAACTAGGGGTGTGGGGTGGTAGGGATGGGGGCTATGAGGGTGGGGGTTGAAGATGAGGTGCGTTGGATGGTGGGGAGGAAACAATCTTGTTGAATGCTACTTGTGAAACTTGTTTTCTCTACTTTCATTAGGTAAGTCATCATTTTAACGAGTTTTTTTCCTAAAATAAATATTTACCAAAATTTTAGACCAACCGAACATGAAAGGGAAACTGGAAAATGTTTTCCTCTATACTGAACACACCCTATATGTAGCTCCGAGGGCTTTGGTTTAGTAATAAGAGGGCAACACGTGTAGACGCACATCATGGGTTTGAATCCTGTTGTAGAAAAAAACCTAGTATTTCAATGGAGAAGGGTAGAGGAGTGGGCTCATTATCTGTCAAGTTTCGTACCGTGCTCCACTAGAGCTTGGGGATTTCTCAATTGTAAAAAGGATGTATAACTATACGGTGTTTGTATCAAACTTGTAGAATAGATGGCTTTCATGGCATCACTTTTGTTGATTTCTAAACAGCAAGCTATATATTTTGTTATGTCTTTCTTGATAGAACTCCTCATGTTACCAAATTACTACTCTACTGTTTGTTCTCTTGCAAGTGTTCCTCCAGCTTATATTCCTTCTTTTAGTAGTCCCTAATTACAACATTTACATATTATGTTTTCTAGCAATGATTTGTAAGTTTTATTCCACAAAATTATGGTAATATCAAAATGATATGTTTTACTTGAGTCGAGGGTCTATCGGAAACCTCTCTACTTTTTCAAGATAGGGGTAAGGTTGTATACACACCACCCTCCCCTGGCCTCACTTGTGGGATTACATTGTTATGTTGTTGTTCTTGATGTTCAACTATCTAAAATTGAGCAGTCCTGCATTTAAAAAACTATCCCTTAATAAATCTTGTTTCTGTTTTTCGCATATTGATAGCTACATCTTCCAATTAACCAAATATTTCCTTTGTGCAGTTCAGCTGATAATTGAAGGATCTCGTGGAAATGGCAACGTATTTGTGGAGGAAATATGCAGATTATGTATACACAAAATGGGAAAAGACGCTCCTCTGGGATATGGTAGAACCATTTAGGAGACCAAAATCATTTACTCCTCTTGTTACAATCTACGTAAGTGCATTTTATACAGGGGTTATTGGAGCAGCCATCACTGAGCAACTCTACAAGGTATAGTGGCTTTACATCCTCTTTTTTAAAGTACTTAATGCTTGGCCTCTCTTTTGATGATTTACGGGATAGCAGCTTTAGAAAGTTAGTTTTGGAAGTTGGAGTCACCCAATTGTAGATAGTTCACCAAGTGTAGGGTATATAGGACTGCACATCACTTTATTAAACTTCCCATGTTTACTTCCTCGACTTTGCTCCTTTGTTCGGAAGGAGGCTGTTTTTTCATTTTGATGATCAATAATTATGCATCAACTCTTTAGTTTTGCTCCCTCTCATTTTTATACGTGGAAAGTGTGACTTATTGTTTAATCAGTAAAATTACTTTGTGAAAAATTAATTGGGAAGCGTGACTTCATAGAATGAACATTCCATACATCTTTCAGAAGTTTCAAGATTTTGATTATTCGGTAATTCCCAAAGTATTATTAAACGTTTCTAATTTGTAAACAAGCTTATTGTTAATTGGAAGGAGTACATTGTTTGTTAGTTCTTTTTTCTTAATTCATGACTTGAAGGGTCTTTTTGCCCAATTGCTCTTGAGAGATGGAGAGATGCAAAAAAAAAAAAAAAGAAGCTCCAAAGGGAGAGTGAGGCTACAACAGATTTCAGGTTTTTTTGTTGAAAGGGTGGTTGCCTCTCTCTGTATTAGCCCGTGATTTCTCAACCCCCTTAACATCCTTTTTTTCAGGATTATTTGTACAAATTATCCCTTTCTTCCCTCTTACAAAGGAACTATTAATGGCCTGTTTGGGGGGTTGCTACCATGAATTTTCTTTTATGCCTCTTCATTACTTCCTTTGAGCTAAAGGTCTATCGGAAACAGCCTCTCTATCCAAAAGTTAGGGATAAGGTCTGTGTACATCCTACCCTCCCCAGACCCCACTTGTGGGATTACATTAGACATGTTGTTGTTGTTGATTACATAGTTTGTTCCGTCTGTCTGAAAATATTGAAGCATTCAAATTAAGAGGATTTTATGAATTTATCTGTTTTATCTACTCAAATTGCTTCTGTTTTTTTTCCCCATCTAATTCTTGACTTTTTGGTATTTATACGTTTTATTAGTACTTATTTGCTCAACATAAAGACATCCCTTTTTGCATTAACAATCAGATTCTCTACTGTCCTAAATTTGTATCTTAATATAAGAGTTTCCTTCCCCATAATAACAGGAAAAATACTGGGAAGAACATCCTGGGCAAGAAGTGCCTCTAATGAAACCAATGTTTTATGGTGGCCCTTGGAGAGTAATGAGAGGCGACGTTCCTCCTATGGGGAAGTTCGATTTCTAATCTGCATTCAGTTGGATAGTTATTCGGTAGCCAACATAAGCTCTATGAGAAGGAAAGGTACCACCCTAGGCTTTTGTTCAACGGCAAAGGTGGTACAACAGCACGCGATTGTGTGATAGGTGCACACGACTTCAACTCAGGCCGGTTATCCACCAATTCTGGAACTGGTACGTAATAAAAGAGAGGTACCATTTTTCTGTAATTGTTGTGCATTTATATTTGAACTATCCTCTCTTGTGAAGATTATAATATAGGTTTCCAATTTTCTCTATACCTATCTTGGTCCTTCCTTATATTTCTCCTTGTCTTCTTATTTTTAATTGGTCATATTATTTTCAAGATCAATTATATATTTACATTTCTGGTTTTATGTTTGTGTTTGTTTGAAATATCACAAGAAAGTTACTTTGATGGCTGGATTTCCCAGAACGTATGAAATTTGATGTATAAAAAAACCATAAGCATGAAGTTCACACTAAACGAATAATTTATTTCATTTTTTCACCAAAGTCTAAAAGTTTTGTCCATCCCGCAAAGAGAGAGTAAGCTATGCGTACATCCTTCCCTCCCCAGACTCCGCTTGTAGGTGTGGTGTTGTTGTTGTATGAAAGGTTTGTCCACAGTACTTTATTAGAGTACTTTCTCTTTACAATTATTGTTGCAGATTATTGAAATGGCCTAACCACAAGGGACAACTCTTAACAATTATAATGAAGCAACTCGAGGGTGCATTGAACTAGACATGTGTTGAACTAGACGTGTCAAGTGGGTCGGGTGGGGTTAGACCTGGCCCGTGTCCCTTTAAGGCTTCCTCCCATGGGTTCCCGGAGCAGTCGGGAAAGGCTCAGCTTAAGGAGCTTGGTTGGGAGTTGGGCCATTTTGAAATTTGGAGTGAGAGACACAGGCCCATTAAGTAAATTTGTTGTGCCTGGTGAAGTTTAATTGGGCTGGGTTTTATGTCGTCTTATTATAATTTTATAAAGTTAAAATTACCACACAAAAAGGTCAAGTGTTGAACTAAGATACAAGAAGTTGAAAACAAAGGTCAAGCATAATTAAGGGTTTAACATGCAAATAGTTAAATAATTAATATATGGAAGTAAAATTTACATAGCTAGAAATCACATCTTATTACTTCTTATATGTTAAAAGTTGTGAGGTCTGTGACGGAGGACGGATCAAAGAAAAGGATTGATAGGTTTTTACAATGTATGACCAAAATTAAAAGAAGAAATTAGATATTCATCTCTCATTCAATTTATTTGATTTGATTTGGAGTATGAGTCGAGTCTCTGAATTTTACTTGTGAAACTACACTGAGTATGTTGTTGATTTAGAGTACATTTATAAAGGGTGACTAGAAGGACCCATGTGTATTTCTTGATAACTCATTGATAGTAATATGTACTCCTTCTATCTTAGTTTTTCTTTATATTCCAAAAAAGAAAATGTAATGTTTTTTTTTTAAATTTAGAAGTGATCTAACTGTAAACTTTTTATCTTATTTTTAATGAAATAATTTATAGTTATATCTAAGACTTGTTTTAGACTGCAAGTTTTCAAAGTTTTGAACTAGGAGTAATTTTCTTCCATTTGTTCAAATATTGGTGGACAGTCATCAGGTACCTGGGTTAATGGGAGGCTAGGTATTCTTGAAATAGTCAAAGTGTACGTAAACTCTCAAATACTATGGTTATAAAAAAAGTTTTAAAATAAAATTTATATTCACTCAAACAATATGGCATAAATTGATATTTAACATATCAATCTTTTTAATTTGTTCTAAGGTCACTATCTCTAAAAAGTAAATAAATGTAGGACCAGCTGACAAATGCCAGGTGCCTATTTAAGTTAGACACAAGATTTTATTGTAAATTCTAAAATATACCCTCACCCCACCCCTAGTCCCCCACCAAGAAAATGCCAAAAATATAAAGATAAGTGTGTTATTTGGGTATTATTAAGGATGTTTAGTATTTGATTGATTATGTTTTTCAAAAAAAAAAATTAAAAAAATTGATCAGTCGAACATGAAAAAATTAGAAAAATATATTTATAACAAATAAATTAGAAAAATATCTTCGTAACATACCCTTAAAAGTTAATAGATTTAGTGATTTCTAAATCATCCACACGTGCACATACACGCATATAACAACTTATCTACTTTCACTAGATAGGATTAAAGTTTTGTATATGTCATTCTTCCTAGACAATACTTATGGAACTATATTGTGTATGATGTTGTGCACGTACACATATACACACATATTTCGTATCAAAAATAGTGGGACATTTAATTGAACTACTCATTGTAAACATGTTATATCCATCTCTCGATGGATGATGATTTCTCTACAATTTATATATATATATATATATATATATATCACCGATTAAGGCTTATATCAAGATATATATGATTTTCAAAGAAATAAGGGTAAATTTTGATTCTACCACCGATTGAGGTGTATATTAAGGTCCATTGATCATTGTCAAATTATTTGTCTGAATTTTTAGGTGTATATGTGAATGAAGGTACAATTATTGATTGTTTCCAATTTATAAACGTTTCAAGAATGTACTTTTATATCATCACTTCAAATTTTGGTGGACAGAATTATTCGATCAAAGTTGAAGATCTATCTGTAATAACTTTTCTAACTCCAAGTAGGGGCGGATCTACGTTCGGTCTAGAGGGTTTGGCGTTCGTTAAAAAATTACACTGTATATAGAAGATAATTATTTTGATTTGCGTGTATATATTTAACATTGAACCCCTAAGCATAAAAGCAAGGGACTTAGCTCAGTGGTAAAAAGGTTCAATATTTCGCCTAGTTGAGTTAGTTCGCGGATTCGAACCTTGTTAATCACGCTTTTTTTCTTTCTAATTTTAGGCGCATTTGTAGGCGTGCTTGATTGTTTTTGAATCCTCTTGATAAATTTTTTGCCTCCGCCACTACCTCTAAGGTAGAGTTAGATCTGATACATTCTATCCTTATTAGTTTTATTTGTGAAATTATATTGAATACCTTATTTTTATTGTAGAATTACTCGACAACGAAAAATAATGAAAACTCTATAAAATTAATAGGGAAGCATACAAATTGATCAGAATATCGCACGATTATTAAAAAAGAATGGTTTTTTTATGTTTCTCTAGTGATTTTGTCCTATTAAATCTGGAGTAATAGTGATGATGGACCCCTTTTTGTAGGCAAAAGTTGACCCTAAAAAATCCAAGTATATCTCACTTTGGCATATTACATAATAGCTGACCTGAAAAGTAAGATGCTAGCTGTTTCAACATATGTATCTTTTTAAAACTAAATAATAATTAGGCATTTAATATTCTAGATCTACTGGCCTGATTAAATTGGATACGAGTGGTGTAGGCTTTCTAAAAAAAAGGTAAAATGATACCTTTCAAAATAATTTAAATCGAAACCTCTAACTAAGAATATAATTAGAGTTTATATCCCTTTTTTATTAATTAATTATAATTATATATTGAAATGTTTTATTGTCATATTTTTTTTAAAAAAAATTCTTATTAGAATTTCTGTCTCCACAACTAACCACATCATGGTAAAAGCCTATATATCATTATGTATACATAGATATACCCATGAATCTATTGAAGCATAAAATCATATGAAAGGTATAGCACAAGAGCTATTAGGAAATAGATCTTCATAAAGTACTTTGTTCTAATTTATGTTGCTTGCTCAAACTCTTCAAAAATATTACGAGATATATGTTAAATCCTCCAAAAATAGTCATACATGAGTACAACAATATTTTTAGAAAATCTGAACTATAGAGTTTTTAATTAGCAAAAGATTGAAGTAAAAGATGGGGAATAGAAGTGTATAAATGGACTTATAATACATAGTCAATATGTTACCTTGGGAAAAAAGAAGAAATAATACAATCATTGTGCTAATTAATCACTTGAGAACACTAATACTAAAGTCACTTTCAATTAAACATTAATTAGTACAAGTTAGGTAACTCTAATTGGTCCAATATTCATGAAAGTAGTTTGGATGGTGATGAATTATTTTTATCAAACAATATTATTTCTTGGAGATGAGAGACTTAGCTCCAAATCAAGAGTTCCATTTGAAGAAATGGACTTATTTGGAACTTTATAGTGATGAGAATTTTGTGATATGGTAATTTCTTGACAATCTTCTTGGCAATTATGAGCAAAATCTGCATATTTGTTGTTGCTCCTTGCCTATCAGGTTTACAAAATAAAAGTTAATAATTAGTAATATGTATTCACAGTGTAAAAAATATATTTATATGATCAATTCAAGTATAAGTAAATCTCTATAATGGGCATTAAGAGTAACTAACCTACTATAATAGGTAAACTACTTTGATTATCTAAAAGTATCTTTATCAATGTGTATAACTTTAATCTCATGCTGATCAGATTCTTCAAAAATTAAGATGTACCCGTGTTCGACCCTCTTAATGCATTCATTTTCTAGGATTAGACACTACTTAAGGACATTGTGTCCGTTGGAAATTAACTCGATAAGTCATCGAAAATTCACTTTTTTTAATAGTGTAACATGTGTGACAGTGGCAGAACTAAAATTTTCACTAAAAAGAATTAAACTATAAAATAGAAAACACATGAAAAAATAAAATAAAAATCATATTATAATAGATATACATTTCAAAAAATTTATCTATTTATTTACGCACTGAATTTTCTAGTTGAAGGGGTGTCATTTAACACCCCTTTTAAGACAAAGTTGGCTCCACCAATGGTGTGCAATGATATTTTTAAAAGATCCAAAAAATATAGCTTACATCCTAGGGATATAATACCTCAAAATTTTTACTTAGGAAATTCACAAAAGAAAAAAAAGTAGGATCGAGCTACAAATAACTTCTCTATCTAAACAACAAAAATTATCCTTAATTCTATTATAGCTACGAATTATCAAAATATTCTATTAGCTACGAACAATTTATATCGATTGATTAGCGACGAAGTTCAAAAATAATATATTTACCATGTCAAAGAGGCTTGAACGTCCTTTCTTTTTGTTGAGACTTGATTTTCTTAGAAAATATTTTTGAGCATGACTTGCAACTTGAGTTGGAGTCCTTGTTGTCACAAAATGTCTTGAAATTCCTCTCCAATCTCCTTTACCTAACTTTTCAAGTCCAATTAAGAATTTTCTGTGTTCCTCTTCTGTCCACGAAACTCCTGTTCGTCCAATATAAATATATACATATATCAATAATCACATTAAGGGCGGCACGACGATGGAGAAAGCATTCTGCGTTCACGCCAAATTTGGAAAAAGGTCGCACCATAAGGAGTGTAATATAGATAGTCTATCCTGATATAAATATTAATGGTTGCTTTAATAATCGATCACATTATCAATATAAATTAAGAGAATATTTCTATTGGATATAATAACCATGACAATGTCATAACCCCCCTTTATATATATATATATATATAACGTTACAATTAGGACAATATAGTTGAAGTTGTGTACAAGTGCTCACAAGAAAGATACATGTTTATGTACGGCTACACCCGCTACAACACAATTCCATCAAGTTAGGTCGATTATCTGAATTTTCACTATCTAGTATATCTCGTTTTAAGCTCATCTCAGTTTAATGTGCAAATTTTCACTATACACACACACAAAAAAAATGAAATTAGCTATAATTTCATCGCTAAATACTAAATAGCTAACAAAACTTGTTAATAATCAATCGGTAAATAGGACTAGCGGCCTATATATTACTAATTCATATTTTTTTTAGTAGTTCATATTGTCGGTTTCGGTCTAGGTTGTTGGTGATGATAGGGTTGAGGGTTGCGGTTGGCTGACAACCAGCATAAAGCTAGCTAGTCAATTTATGATGAATTCTCATATAAATATAAAAAAGATGTGTGATGACAACATGCAAATAAGAAAAACCATGATTTAAGAAGATGATTCCCCATACCCCCACCCCTCCACCACCACAAACCCCTACAAAATTAAAAAAAGCAATGATTTTGGATTAGACCATATAGTGAACCACAAACTAGAAATTAATGAGTGTACAATAAATATGAATTAATTAAATGACATACCTTTCTTCCTTTCACCAACACAACCTACAAGAGTACCATCAGAGAGATAACTATTATTATTATTAGTAGTAGTACTCTTTTCACAACTTTCATTAAGAGATGGAGAAGGAGATGATGATAAGTGGCTATTTGTTAAAAACAAACAATCCAAACTAAAACTTTTCTTCAAATTATGACTAGGAAAAGAAGATGAAGAAATATCAAGTTGCACTCCAAAAAGCCTTAATCCACCAATAAAATTATTACCACCAATAGCACATTTCAAAGTTCTACAAGTTCTTGAATTATGACCAATGTAGCCACAATGTGAACACTTTCTCCCCATCTTCATATAGACAAAAAAAAAGGCTAGTTTCACAAATGTTTTTTTTTTAAAGTTGTTGAAATGGGAGGAAGAGGAGGGTTGTGTATATATCAAGAACTATTTAGTTTTTTTTTTATAAAAAAAATATGATTATGATGTGTTGTATAGTACAAGGTAGAATTTTATGAAAATAGCCAAGAAAAGATGATTGGATGGACATTAATGTTTTTGGTTGGTTGGATATATTATCCAAGTTGGGGGTTTTAGAGTAGAAAGCAACAACTTTTTGGTGTCTCTACCAACGACAAAATTAAAGGAAGATAATGGAATTATTGTAGACAAATAATGTTAAAAGGTCTTATCTCACAGAATTACTACTGTGCACAAAGCATTTTGCGTTCACTTATATTTCGAAGAAGGGTCACACATCTCAAGAGGTGTTGATATGCGTAGCTTGCTAGTGTAAATATTAGTAGTTAGTTCCACGGCTCGGACTTATAACATATAGCTAACACAGAAATAACTTTACCATTTCTCCAAAACTTCAATTCATATTAAGTATATATGAATTTAAAATAAATTAATCTCTTTATTAGAATTTGGCTCTGCTACGGATTATAACTTACTATAGTTGTATGCATTAAACTCTATTATTATTAATTGAAAAAGAAATGGTCAATAAGGTCATCTAGTGGTAAATATTTGGAAATTTTTTGATGTTGATCCATCAATGGCTTTTTGAACATTGCACAAATGGTGACCTCTTTTCCATTTTTGGGGGTGGGTGGGGGTTGTAAATAGGGGAAATTTCACAAATAACCATTATAATAAATTTAATTAGGCTCTTTAGCTATAATTTGCATATTTACGGGTTGTAATTATAGTTTAAGCTGTCTCATTTGTATAATTCGCAGGTTTGTATAATTGAACAATTTTTATATAAACTCGAAACAACGAATTTATACAAATACAAATATTTGAACTTTAAACAGGTATACAAATTATATTATACAAAAGTTATACAAATGTCAAATTATTCAAACTCGAACGGTAATTAACAATAAATGTTAGGGGCGAATTATAAATTAGCTAAACTATAACTATGTTAACTAATTAATTAGTATGTGTTTGCTTATTCACCAAATTTTCCCTCGTAAATAAGTCCAATATATGTTCAAAATTCATGAAATTAGTTCTAGCAAAGACTTGGAAATTGGAATGTGTATGTATAAAGAGTCAGTAAATAAATTCTATCATGTAATATTCTTTTTGTTATGATCTAGAAATCTTCAAAGTCCTGCAACACACAATTTAAAATGCGATGAATAATGAGTTTATTGCTCTATCTTTCTTTATTAAATATTAGATTTATAGAATCGCTTACTATTTTTGAATTTTTAAAAGATAACCTATGATTTTCATAATTAAAAAAATATATTTTGAAGGTTTATAAGATGCTTAAAATATTGAAAATGATAAAAGCATCTGAAAAGGAAATCATTACTTTTCTCAGTTGATTGGATTATAAGTGCGATAAATTATTTCACGTCCCTGCATAACTTCTTAAAGAATTTTTCATACAATCGGCTCCTATTCAAGATTGGATTATACATATTTTTGAGATACTTTTAATTTTTTTTAAGGGGGATTGTCTCTATCCATATAGAAAATTATTTACCTATCAGAAATTTTGAGTTTCAGTGGGTGTGGGTGTGGATGCGGGTGGGGAAATTCAGATAAAAAAGTGTGCACTTTCAAATTTTACACTATATAAATACAAATTAATCAAAATTTTAAAACAATAACCAACACCCAGTGAAAAACCAACCAATATACCCACATAATTATCATATCATTGTACTCCACATCCCCTGAAGGAATCTTGATTTTCAAAAATAAAAATATCACTCTTCCTAACCTTTCTTGCTGATTTTTTTCTTGTCATAGCACAAAGTTTTGATTTAAATATCTTTGGCACATCACAAGTTGGGGATACTAATGCAATATAATACTCTCTTTGTTTCAATTTATCTATCTTATTTTTGTTTTTAGCCCGTTTAAAAGTATCTTTCCTATTCAAACAATTCTTTAATTCTAACTTTCCATATGCATGTGTAAGACTACAAAATTAAAAGGCATTTTGGTACATTCGACATATTTTTAGAGTATGACCACAAGATTCAAACCTATCATTTACTTTCTTAAACTCCGTGTCAAGTCAAAAATCAGACAAACAAATTGAAACAAGTGAAGTAGTAGTAGTATATATCCACATTCCACACTAATGAATGTCTACCATCACAAGAATCTAACTCTTTAACCTTGGTAAAGAATTACAGATTCAGAGTAACACAGAAAGGAATTTGTTGCAAATGTTGAACTCTCTCTCTATCAATATAATTATAAGGCGATAAACAAGCGATATTGCTGCTTGAATCAATTAGCAGCTTCTGCTATCGATAACACGATGACATAGAGCCAGGGACACTATAGTTGCTCCCGGAGAGGAAGAACAGGTCAACGAACTACTACCATGAATCACGAGATTCTGGAAAAATGCAGTGGTGAGATATATGTATACAAACTATGACATGATGATGAACTTCATTTAGTCCATTCATCCGGAACTTCTTCTCAGTTCGTTACTCCTAGTGCAGCGATGTTCACCTTACTAAAACTTTCATAGGACGTGCAGGATATCGTTGCTTGTTTTCACTCTGTCATTGGATGAGATCAGAAGACCATGATTCAGGTGAAACTCGGTATTCTTAACTGCAAAACATAATGAATTTTCACAACATATCCAATGAGTTTAGATACAACAACAACAACATAGCCAATGTGTAATTCCACAAATGGGGACTGGAAAGGGTAAGATGTACGCAGACCTTAACCCCTATTTTTGTGGAGGTAGAGAGGTTGTTCCTGATAGGCCCTCAGCAAGTACTACGAACCAAGTATTCAGTAAAATGAATTTACCATTTTGCAGTCAACATACAAATAGTGGTCTTAATTCGAATAGAAAAGACTTGCTCAAGGTATACTTTTAGGACGGCATATGAAAAATAAAACAAAGAGCAGACTTACGAAGAAAAGATGCTAAGACCCACTCCAACTTCTAAATTTACAAATTCCATGACGATTTTCAGCAAAAGAATCATGTATTGACTGAACCATGGAACAGACAGCTGGAAATAGACCCAGGTCTTTGTGCTGCTCCTGAAAATACGGACTCTGCGCATAGCGGAAGCTTATGTGCACCGGGCTGCCCTTTTTTTAAACTGATAATACATCTATCTTTTAAGGATTAGTGATCAACGTGATATGCTTTTATAGATCACGAATATTGCGGAATTAATTGAAATAGTACATCAACAACAACATACTCAGTATAGTCCCACAAATAAATACATCCCACTTACAAAATTACATGACCAGTGCAGTGAAGACAGACCAATTTAAAATCCTCGAGAGCAATCCATATCATATATATGGTATTTTGCTTATCAAAATTCAACTTCCTACATTTGTTAGAAACGAAGTGCAATTGTTTTTAAAATGAAACAAACCTCCATAGCAGAAAACCCACGACGTCTTAAGCCTTCAAGATTCAACCCACGAAGCTCAGCTCTTTCCCCGGAGACAATTATGAACTTTGGAACATCTTGAGAAACCTGGAGGATAAATAGATTGAGATCCAAAAAGGAAACACATACTTGATCTCAAATTCAGTTAGTGTGCTCCAATCCAAGAAAATAGGTGCTTCCAATCTTAGAAATGCAGATGAAATAATTAGATGATATTCAACTTAAAAGTAAGTGGATCGAAGCTTAGCTTTCATGACGTGCAAATTACAAAGAAACTTAAGCGTCTAGCAATTATAGATGCTTTGCTAGCTTGAATTATGTTTACATCAGGGGGAACACGAGAACTATGAAACTGTTGGTATCTTAGTTTAGCATGAGAGGAAGGCTGAGTCTTTTGAAAAACTAAAAGACAGCAAATACTTTGAATTAGAGAAGAGTCTCACCACTGAACCACCACCAATGAAAGCATACGAACCAATACGGCAAAATTGATGAACTACGATACCTCCTGCAGTGTGAGCATAGTCCTGTATGAGAAGAATATAAACCATCATCTATCAGTTCGATTAAATTTTTCCAGAAAAGTTCATGCTTCGTTAAAATGACTAAAGAGGAATAGTCAATCACCTCCACCACAACATGACCTGCAAGAAGTGTACTGTTTGCCAAAATATTGTTGTTGCCCACTTTGCAGTCATGAGCTATATGGCAAGAGCCCATAATAAGATTATTATCACCAATAACTGTTTATGTAAGCTCGTTAAAGATAACTATGTACTGAAATTTATAACTTTCTGCGCTACAAAAGAACTAACAAGCTAGTTTCATACGTTTTTATCACTGGGAGTTGAAGATCGATGGATGGATACATGTTCCCTGATTTCATTGTTGTCACCAATCTCGAGAAAACACTCATTCCCAAACTGAAATGGTCAAATTTCAAACAAGATAATGTTATTTACATTCTTAAATAAACACCACCTACTTAAATTTGAGGGTGGCGGAGAGAGTGATCATGATGAAGAGACGGATCATCGTACTGATGGACACAACTTCGAGCTCATAAGCCAAACGAAAATGATTCTCATTTCGACGGCAGCACACATTTAAATCTATATGTTGTAATAAAACAGTATTAAATAAATTTAGCTGTCAATTCTATCAAGATGTTTTTCAAATTTCTTTTTAACTTTTTTTGGTAATGAGTTTAACATCAGGATACTGACCTTATATTTCATGTCCTGGCACTTGACACCAATTACAGCATGATGCCCAAAAACATTGTTTCTCCCGACGACTGTATGACCAAGAAGATCATCTCCAATTACAGTACCACTGCTAAAAATATGCACCCTAAACGGTACTGGAGAGAACAGAAAAGAAGTAAAACTCAAGTAAAATTGAACTCACGTCATCAGGATGCAATTGTCCCCGAGTTCAGTATTTCCAAAGATGTGGCTTCCAGGGTACAGTTGACAAGCCCTTCCCAACTTTGCAAAAGGCCCAATAGTACAGAAGGGACCAATTGAAACACCCTACAGAAAGAGAAAGCTCCTTAAACTATCTGCAATATGCTAATTCACCTAAAGCTCCTTAAACTATCTGCAATGTTTTGATAAACAATTTTTTGGACCGCTCAGCGAAAGCTTTAGTGGCTGTTTTTTTTTAGAAAGTTGACACGTGTTATCTTTATCTGCGTTACTTTTTTCCCCATACATACTCCCTTAAAAATTGGAAAAGAAAAATATCTCACGAAAACGACGCCGTATTCCGAGATGCCAGCCGAAGAACACCGTAACGCGTCGCCGGCGACGCCACATCCACCGACGGACACGGCGGAAGAAGCTATCTGGTTATGGACACAGATCAAAGCAGAAGCTCGGCGCGACGCCGAAGCTGAACCGGCATTAGCGAGCTATTTGTACTCAACTATACTTTCTCACTCTTCGCTTGAGCGTTCGCTCTCTTTCCATTTGGGAAACAAGCTTTGTTCTTCAACGCTTCTCTCTACTCTTCTCTACGATTTATTCCTCAATAATTTCTCTACTGATCCTGAGCTACGCGCCGTCGCGTCCGCCGACCTTCTCGCCGCTCGCTACCGTGACCCTGCCTGTGTTTCCTTCTCTCATTGTTTGCTTAATTACAAAGGCTTCCTTGCTTGTCAGGTTTGTAACTACTCATACTTGTCCACTATTGATTATAAACTAAGTGATAAATTATATTTTTTATTTTCTAATCGAGATAAGTAAAAGTGGACGTTTATTTTTAGCATAGTGAATAAGTAAAAGTTGGGATTTGGATGTTGAGATACATTATATGAAAATTTGATGATTGAAATTGTTGAACTCAGTGGCGGAGGCAGTATTTCTGCTTAGGGAATTCAATATTTAGAGAAGTAAAACACGCAAAAAAGCCATAGGATTCAATATCTACTACTCCCTTCGTTTGTTAGTGTGGTTTTGACTTGGAATGAAGTTTAAGAAAGTAAATAAAAAATTTGAATCTTGTGATCTTAAAGTAAAGATACGTACAATGTATCAAAATGTTCTTTAATCTTGTGGTTTAAACATGTTATATGGAAAGTTGGAATTAAAGAGTTGTTAGAAAAGGAAAGAGACGTTCTTTTTTAAACATATTACAGACTAAAAAGGAAAGTAAGACAAACAAATTGATACAGAGCATATATATACTCTAACTACAAAATAGTTTCACCCTTGTACATACTACGTGCAATGTAATTTTTCGATGATGTACCCCTTGTGGAACCATAGCTCCACCCATGGTTGAATTGAGTCTTCATCAGGGAGACTCAAATATTCCCATTGCTGCCTTGGAAGTTATACAAAACAAAAGATTGACATAGGATGTTAAAGGTATATGTCAATCTACTTGAATCTACTTGAATATGAGACTGATAATTTGACCTCTTTTTAGTTTGGGATTTGACATTGTTCAAGACTTGGTACTATACTACTATGTTGTGACAATAGGCATATTTGGTCAAATATTACATTATTACTCCCTACGTCCCAATTTAAGTGTTTTAGTTTGACTAAGTATGGAGTTGAAGAAACAAAGGGAGACTTTTGAACCTTGTGCCTTAAATTAAAGATGTGTCTAGTCCTTTCAATTTTATGGTCTTAAACTTGCCAGGTAGAATGTTGGAATTGAAAAACTTACTAAATATAGAAAGAGGCACTATTTTTGGGACAAACCCAAAAGGAAAGTAAGACACTTGAACTGAGACTGAGGGAGTACTAGTTTAGTAAGGTAGCGGGTGGAATTAGATCTTGTCTTTGGATGTATACTTGGTTTGCGTTTGGATAATAGTTGAGTTGAAGTTGAAAAGAGAGCATTTGAAATTAAGTTGGAAAACATTGTGGAAGTTAATGTATATGTTTGGACATGAACTTCACTTGGAAAAATAGTTTGTGAATGTTGTGAATTTGTGAGTAGAAGTCGAAGATGTGAAGAACCTGTTATGACGGAAGGACGCAAACCTAAAAACAGAGAAAATAAATAACATCAAATTTAACGTGGAAAAACCTTTCAAATCGAAGGTAACAACCATGGGATCTTCAAAATCCGAATTGCTCCACTATAAATATAAGAGTACAAATAATCGAGAGAAATAACCTCACACAATTCACTCGGAATAAAAAGAGGTTCACACAAGTGTTAACGTAACACTTGTGTCTCACCGTTTCTCCCCCTACACAAAACTCTCAAAGCCCCTAGAACTACATTGTGAATGCTACCAAGTTAGAAGGAATAAGCTTCTATTTATAGAGTCATAAACCTTTTTCCTATAAGAAAAAGGACTAGCCAAATATGGAGACATTGTGTTTTCCTTTTAGGAAAAGGAAAACCTAATTATACTAGGAAAGTCAGGGCAAACACCTAACAAATCTCCCCCTTGGCCTGAATTTCTAGCAAAATAAATTTGCTCCATCTTCTTCACATAATCTTCAACGAGTTGCATCTCCATCTTCATAATCTCCTCTGCAAAATCTATGCCTCGACACAGAGAACTTCTCTGAAAAATTTCTCCAACAAAAATCTTCATTACTGTCAAAAAGTTGAAGCTAGAACTGAACCCGCCAAGATGAACACCCATTTTTAACCTCGCTCTGATACCACTTGTTAGGAACAAATATAATTAGGTGTCATGCGGAAGCTAGTAAAGCAAACCTTGAATGACCATGAGTAAGAAGACAAACAAGAAATATACCATAAGAGACACAAATATTTAACGTAGTTCGGTCAACTGACCTACGTCCACAAGAGGAGATGAGCAATCCACTATAAATATGAGAGTACAAATAATCGAGAGAAATAACCTCACACAATTCACTCGGAATAAAAAGAGGTTCACACAAGTGTTAACGTAACACTTGTGTCTCACCGTTTCTCCCCCTACACAAAACTCTCAAAGCCCCTAGAACTACATTGTGAATGCTACTAAGTTAGAAGGAATAAGCTTCTATTTATAGAGTCATAAAGTTTTTTCCTATAAGAAAAAGGACTAGCCAAATATGGAGACATTGTGTTTTCCTTTTAGGAAAAGGAAAACCTAATTATACTAGGAAAGTCAGGGCAAACACCTAACAGAACCTCACTTGAAATAAGCTTTCAAACCACTATTACAAGATTTCATTTATAGTTCAAATCAGACTTCACTCGGTATCCGAGACTTCATGGCCAAACTACTATTTGGAAATAATTATTTCATGGCTGAACGGGTTAAAATGGTGAAAGTGTGTGCTGCAATGGAGCCATGGATTTGATGGACTAGTTAAAAACTTTTGATAGGGAGAGAGAGAGGGGTCAGTGTAGGTTGTACTCCTATTTTCGTACATTTTATTGCTCATCATCCCAATTGATGTGCATGCTGTTTGCTCAGTAGTCTCTAGTATCTGGTTGGTAGGTATGGTTCGAAAGAAGTACAAAGATAAAAGGTTGCCAGTTTGGTGGTCTGTACCGTTCCTTGTTTTTTCTATTCCATTCCAATCCAATTTGACATAGGCGGCTAATGGAACATCGTACTCCTGGGTTTTCCTGTTTATTTGTGTAGGAAGTCCCGAACACACTTATATATATAAATGAATGTATGCAATTTATCTTTCCTTTTCTGTTAAACAATGTTCAGTAGCTACCATGAGGTTCCCTCTGAAATGAGGCATGTAAGGGAGCCACTACGAAGAAGTTTCGGGAGTTACGAAGGAAGCTTCGAGCTCTGCTGAATTGGCTCCCCGCTGACAATGAAATAACTTTACAGATGCATTTGGTTAACAAATGTGAGGCAATTTTTTATTTTAATAAAATGAGTAGCTATTAGCATATCATGGAAATTGAATATTGACAGATTGCCTGTGTTTCTGCCCCCAGTCCCCTTCTTGACTCTCTCTGCAGATGGTAGTATTAAGTACTAACAATTTAATGTTTTATTTTTCAGGCACATCGAGTGGCTCACAAACTTTGGACTCAATCCCGAAGGCCACTTGCACTTGCACTTCAATCCCGAATCTCTGATGTTTTTGCTATTGACATTCATCCAGCCGCCAAAATCGGAAAAGGCATCCTCTTTGACCATGCAACAGGAGTGGTTGTTGGCGAAACTGCAGTTATTGGAAACAATGTGTCGATTCTTCACCATGTAACCTTAGGAGGAACTGGTAAGTTTGGTGGTGACCGACACCCTAAGATTGGTGATGGAGTGCTCATAGGTGCAGGTGCCACAATATTAGGCAACGTAAATATTGGCGAGGGGGCCAAGATTGGCGCTGGATCAGTGGTATTGATTGACGTGCCACCACAAACAACTGCAGTTGGGAATCCAGCTAGGTTGGTGGGAGGGAAGGAACAGCCAACTAAGCACGAGGAATGTCCCGGAGAGAGTATGGACCATACATCTTTCATATCTGGATGGTCTGATTACATCATATGACCTGCATACCATGTATGATATATTTGCAAAATGAACAAGTCATCGTCGTCGTCGTCGTCTCAGAACTTAACCGAGAGGACAGAGGTTAAATCTTACTGCTGCTGACTACTAGTTCAACAGTCTATTTATCTGTCTACTCTAAAAGATTATTCTTCTGCTTTTCTGTACTTACTTACTGTGAAGGTTGAAGATATCCAGTATGGATGAATAAAAAGTGTAATGTTCTTGGAATTGAGTAATAGTTAGCCACAATTCTGCACAAGACACATGCAAGGGGGCCGCCCCAAAATGCTAAATACGGAGAAAGGTAGACGACTACTATAGGTTGAAAGATTACGAGATAAAAGAGATTCGATTCGAAACTCTAATATGTCCAACATTCAATGTTGAAATAATTTCAGAGGTTTTCCCTGACTTTGTCTGTGTCAACAAGCAATTTGAAATACCTAGACCTTTATAGAACAAGTCTGAGTCGACTCTACTACATGCTGATTTTTCTGAATTTGATGCTGATTTTTCTGAATTTAGTTGAATTTGATTGGTCCATCAGAAATGGCATGGTGACCAATACTCATTGTTTTGCAATCAAACATATTTATTTTTGGCATTTTGAGGTCATAAAACACGAATTCATAATTATGGGTGCATTTGTGTGTATTAGACTATTAGTACATGTTGATTTTCTTGAATTTGATTGACGAACTACGATTGACCTATAATTTGGTCGGTCCATTGGAAATGGCTCGGTGGCCAATACTCACTATGAAAAACGTTGTGTTTATGGCATTTCGAAGTCATGAAACACGAATATAGACAAGCTGGAAGCCACTCATTTCTACAAAGAAGTTGAAAGGCTTTAGAGGCCTAAAAGGAGGATGCAGATTGCAGGCTATATACCAAAAAAGTTGTATGAGCTTGAAGATATTGAAGAGGAGTGCAAGGCGCAGGTATTGGATGTATCAAGTGAACAGTTAGCTAAAATCATGACACAATGTCACGGTCCAAGCCCATAGCATGTATTATCTGTTTTGACCCAATAGATCTCATGATTTGTCCTAAACTCATCACACTCTTCTCTCATTCTAATGTGGGATTCGTCTAAGGTATCACATGCATTCTTTCTTTAAAAGCTTGTTAGTCCTTCTCTATGACCCGCCCTCTGCCATGGGCGTCACACACAGATTGTTGAGAGAGAGTCAATCGTCCGAGAAAATAAGCAGTTTCATCATTTTAGAGATGGTAATGTCACTGCCAAAGACTAATGGTGAAGTCCATCAATCTAGATTTAAGCAATTCCTACAAATTTCACAGTAGAGTTACATGTAACCAATTGGTGTTTGAATGGTCTTCAAAACTTGTTTATAGAAAGATATCAGTCTTTACATTAGTATATGATCAATCTGCCAGAGAAAACACATACATGTCTGATTTCTCCACTTCTATGCTGCTACCTTTGCATATGGAACACGATTTATTATCGACGAGAACTAAAGAATTTCATACTTAACACAATTGACATAGAGTAGCAACACTTCATCAAGAACTCAGATCTGCTTAAGAACAGACACTCGAACACACAAATATGCGCTACTCTTCAGGTCATTAAACTTGTCAATCAATGTATAAGATGCCAGAATGAGGCATTAGTTTACAGCAAGTTGTTGTTAATATACATTTTTGCAGTGTAACCTCGTATACAGATGAATTAATAAGAGGATTTGTAGCCAATCCCAACTAATTTGGGATTAAGGCAATACTATCTGATTGCTTGCAGTAAGCAACTTATTGTAAAGAAGAATTATGCCTATGTTAAAGAATGGAAATTTACACACTTTAGCAGCTCTCAAGATGGCCAGTTTTCTGAAATTGAACTTGACAATCTCTGATCCTGAAGAAGATTGGCTAAGAGTGCAGAGTGGATGGTTGACTATCTCTGTTACTAGTGACGACTTCTACAACAGCATCATCTCGTGATGGTACTCTCAGGTATGCTTTCATCATATCGTAAACACTAAACCCAATTGCCACAGATGGTACAACCTTATTATCAAACATAGTATAGTGATCAGTTAATATAATAGTTACAAAAGGCAATAAGGGCCAGTCGATGTGCAGTCTGTTTCTTACCTTCAGATAGTTGAGGCTAAGCCCCGAAAATAGTTGTTTCCATCCATGTGTCCGTAAAATCATAACAAGAGTATCAGCTGTTCCTTTCATTTCGTGGCTGTTAGATGCTGAGAGTCGCTGGACGTGAAAGTTCATGTATTCTATCATTCTAACTGCAAGTTTGTCACAAGAATAATTAATTGACTTATGCAATGTCACTAAATTACCTGCATTTGCCGCTTAACAACATCTAGAGGATAAGTGAAAGTTTGTCCTAGAAGTCCTGCTACAGATCCACATGCTAGTTTTATCGTGATATCATTCTTCCGCTCCTTAGGGACATGGCTCTTCATTTTCTCATAGAAGTAAAATTTCAGCCCGGCATATGGAAAGATTCCATAGAGTGATGGAGCTGGAATGCAACATGCACATTACGTAAGAAGACTTGCAACTAACAGTATATACAAGTATCACAAGGCAAAGCACTTCATACCAACTCCACGGTATAGGCCCTTTATTCCAGCTTCCTTGTATGTCTTTGAAAAACAATCCTTTATTCCCTTGTAAACTTGTTCACCACTAACAAACCCTTGTATATTCAACTTTTGGGATCCAACTACCTAGCTGATTATATGTGAATCAGTCTTCAATTGTTCACAGAGCAGTAAAGTGGATTTTTCCCCCCAAAAGAGTATGTCTTTATGTTTCTCACCTGGTAAGCCAATTTAGTTCGAACTAAATCAAGTGGATAAGTAAAGAGTACAGCAGTCCCACCAGTAAATGATCCTGCTACGAGATCAAGAATGGGACCTTTCCCCACTCCGGGAATTCCATCTATAATGAATTCATACTTACTTTTCATTCATAGCACATTCCACTTTTTAATATTCAATAGCACCAATGTATCTCTAACTAACAACTGTGGAACAAAAAACAAAGGTATCTCTAATGCTTGTATGAGGAAAAGTAGAAAAGTAAAAGAAATTTTTGCGAGTACTACAACATCCATCATTCAATCCTCGAGTCTTCCTGGGAAAAATAGCGCCAGTCTAATACGTAACATAATAGTTAGTTGCCAGAACAGTTTGACCTATAATTATTTAATAAAATGATTGTGTGAAAATATTTTTTAATTAATCAGTGCATAAAATATAAACTCTTTTTTTTTACACGTTATTCAATATTTCGTAAGCCATGCCAATTTTTAGAGATACAAGATACAGAGTGTATAGATTACTATGAGACTTTAAGTTAATATATAATAATTGAGTTTACGATTAACTATTTATAAATACTTAGCAATTTTTAAATAAAAGATGCTCCTATAAATCCACTTGAAACATTCTATATCCGTCACGATAAACCTCCAATCAAATATTCTGATTAGTTTGTGTGAATTTTATATAGAATTATTCTTTTTTTAATCCCTAACAATTGGCCCTTTATAGCAAAACGCATCAAATGAAATTTAATTACTTGATTTGGTTTAAATAATAAGCATAATTCCTTTTTATACTTCTACCTATACTACTTGATTATGTTCTTTTCCAAAATAGTACGTAATGTAAGAAAAAAGAAATTAACGTGGGCATCTAAATATGTTCCCAATTTTATAATTAGGTTGATGGAATTGCTTTTTTAGGATTTGTTTGGATATGATTTCCAAATTATGATTAAGGATTTGATTAATTTGAATGAAATTTTATTCTGACGGCAATTAGATTTTTTAAGTTGTATCTTTTTTTCATAAATATGAAAGTCTCATAATTTGTAGCAACTATCAAAACTTCCTCAATTTTCATACAATTTTACCAAATAAATAAATTATAGTTCATAAATAAGGCATCAAAATATCCTAAGATATCATATTAATAAATCACATACCTCCATCTTTCTTTAATAAATAAATATTTATAATTACATGATATTACAATATTTTAAATACACATAATTTTATAAAAATTCACTGATCTAAAAAAATCAACAGTAGTTATAATTATTTATTCTTTAATATAATCTTACCACATGGTACGAATAATTTATTCACGTCAGGCATGAGTCCTTTTATTACAAAATTAACTTATGAGTCAAGTTTACCATTTAAAAAATTGAGATTCTATTTTTTGAAAAATTCAAAATTTAAAATCATAATTTAAAATTAAAGTTAAATTTTGTACAAATTTCATAAACATAACTCTAATTTGAAATAAAAATTTAGAGTCACAAATCTAATGGTCAAATGCCTATTTGATTAAAGTAACATAGTGGACCTAATGAAAGGGAAATTCTGTCATTCTGAGTTGATAAAAAGATTTGATTCCCACTAAATGCGTATATATGTTTTTTTGTTTAAATTAATTAAAAGTTTGCATATTAAATTGTAAGTTGTACGGAGAGATCTGTTTTTTTTCTTTTCTCCCCAGCAAATATTTTTTGGCACCTAAAATTGAAGGTCCAAAAGTTCCATTGTAATTAGATTAAAAGTAATTCCGATTTTAGCTTATTTTCGTGTGTGTTAGTTAGCCTATTAATATTTTGATAATATGTCTTTCGGTCAAATTTTTTTCGAAATCTTTATGGGATCCTACGTAAGTAATCATGGGAGCAGTATGTGTAGCCTCGACACGATCCATGACGTATTTACAACATTTAGGGGTCGTACAAGCGGAAACAGACAATTTTCTCATTTTTCGTGTGTGTTGGCCCATGAATATTTTGGTGATATGACTTTTGATCAATTTTTGTCTGAAACCTTTATGGGACCTTCTGTAAGTACCCAAAGGAGCAGTACAAGTAGCCTCGACACGATCCACGGCGTATTCATAACATTTACGGGCCACACTAGCGGAATTAGATATTTTTTTTCATTTTTCGTGTGTTAATATTTTGGTGATATGACTTTCGGTGAACTTTTTTGTGAAACCTTTATGGGACACTTTGAAAGTACCCAGGAGAGAAGTACGTGTAGCCTCGACACAATCCACCTAATATTTATAGCATTTACGGGCCGCACAAGCGGAATTAAGCGATTATCATATTTTTCGTGTATGTTAACCAGTGAATATTTTGATGCTATGGCTTTCGGTCAATTTTTTTATAAAACCTTTATGAGACCCTTCATAAGTACTGGGGGAGCAGTACATATAACCTCGGCAGGATCCACAATGTATTCATAGCATTTAGGGGTCACACAAGCGGAATTAGGTGATTTTCTCATATATTTTTGTGTGTGTTAGATCATGAATATTTTGGTGATATGGCTTTTGTTCAATTTTTTTTGAAACCTTTATGGACCCTCCGTAAGCACCCGGGGGATCAGTACGTGTAGGCTCGACACGATCCACATCATATTCATAGCATTTAGGGGCCGCAAATGCGAAATTAGGTGATTTTTCTCATTTTTCGTGTGTGTTAGCTCATGAATTTTTGAAGTTTTTATTGGACCATCCATAAGTACCTGGGGGAGAAGTACATGTAGCCTCGGCACGATCCATGGTGTATTCAAAATATTTAGGTGTCGCACAAGCAAAATTAGCCTATTTTCTCATTTTTCGTCTATGTTAGCCCACAAATATTTTGGTGATATGGCTTTTGGTTAATTCTTTTTATAAACCTTTATGAGACCCACTGTAAGTACTCGGAGGAGCAGTTCGTGTAGCCTCGACACGATCCATAACATATTCATAGCATTTAGGGGCTGTACAAGCGGAATTATGCAATTTTCTCATTTTTCGTCTGTGTTAGCATGAATATTTAGGTGATATGACATTTGATTAAAAAAAATTCAAAACCTTTATGGTACCCTACGTAAGTGTACGTGGGAGCAGTACGAGTAGTGTCGACATGATCCACGACATATTCATAAAATTTATGGGCCGCACAAGAGGAATTAGACAATTTTCTCATTTTTAGTATGTATTAGCCAATGAATATTTTAGTGATATGACTTTTGGTTAATTTTTGTTCGAAACTTTTATGGAACCCTATGTAAGTACCCGGGGGAGTAGTACAAGTATCCTCGGCGTGATCCATGACATATTCATAGCATTTAGGAGTCGTACAAGTGAAATTAGACGGTTTTCTCATTTTTCGTATGTGTTAGTCCATTAATATTTTGGTGATATAACTTTAAGTCAATCTTTTTTTGAAACCTCTATGGGACCCTCTATAAGTACCGAACGAGTCGTACGTGTAGCCTCAGCACGATTCACGATATAGTCATAGCATTTAGAAGCTGCACAAGCGGAATTATGTGATTTTCTCATTTTCATATTTGTTAGACCATTGATATTTTGGTGATATGTCTTTCTATAAAAAAAAATTGAAACATTTATGGTACCCTCCATAAGTACTTAGGGGATCGATACATGTATGCTCGGCATGATCCACAATATATTCATATTATTTAGGGACGACACAAATAAAATTAGACGATTATCTCATTTTTCGTGTGTGTTAGCCATGAATAGTTTGGTGTATGACTTTCGATCAATTTTTTTATAAAACTTTTATGGAACCATTCATAAGTACCCAAGGGATCAGTACGTGTAGTCTCGGCACGATCCACGGTGCATCCATAGCATTTAGGGCCGCACAAACAGAATTATGTTATTTTCTCATTTTTCGTGTGTAAAGCCCAAGAATATTTTGGTGAACGGGCTTCTGTTTAGTTTTTTTCTAAAACCCTTATGGTTTCTCCGTAAATATCCGAGGGATCAGTACGTGTAGCCTCAGCACGATCCATAGAATATTCTTAGCATTTAGAGGTCGCATAATCGAAATTAAGCGATTTTTTCATTTTTTGTATGTGTTAGCCCATAAATATTATGGTGAACTAGTCTCTAGATAAAAAAAAATCGAAACCCTTATGGGACCCTCCGTAAGTACCCGATGGATTAGTACATGTCACCTCGACATAATTCACGATGCATTCGTAGTATTTAGGGGTCGCACAAGCAAAATTAGGTCCACGGTGCATTCATTGCATTTAGAAGCCGCACAAGCAAAATTGGGTGATTTTCTCATTTTTCATATATGTAAGAACATGAATATTTTGATGAACTGGATTTTGATCAATATTTTTTTCGAAAACCTTATGGGACCCTTCGTAAGTATCGAAGGAATCAATACGTGTAGCTTCGGTATGATCCACGATACATTCATAACATATAGGGGCCACACAAGCTGAATTAGGCGATTTTCTCATTTTTCGTGTGTGTTAGCCTATTAATATTTTAGTGAAGTAGATTCCGATTAATTTTTTTTTGAAACCCTTATGAGAATCTCCATAAGTACTCGTGGGATTTGTACGTGTAGAGCCGGTACGATCCACAGCTCATTCATAGCATTTGGGGGACGTACAAGCGGAATTAGACTATTTTCTCATTTTGCGTGTGTGTTAGCTCATTAATATTTTGGTGAACTTGCTTCCGATAAATGTTTTTTACAAAACCCTTATGGGACCCTCCATAAGTTTCCGGAGGATCAGTACATGTAGCTTAGGCATGATCGACGGCTCATTCATAGCAATTAGGGGATGCACAAGCGGAATTAGAAAAATTTCTCATTTTTTTGTGTGTTATTTCATGAATATTTTGGTGAACAAGCTTTCAATCAAAAAAAAATTGAAATGCTTATGAGACCTCCCGTAAGTACCTGGGGATAAGTACTTGTAGTTTTGGCACGATTCACAATGCATTCATAGCTTTTCTGGGCCGCACAAGTGGAATTAGATGATTTTTCATTTTTCGTGTGTGTTAGCCCATTAATATTTTTGGTAAACTGGCTTCTGATTAATTTTTTTCTGAAACCCTTATGGGAACATTCGTAAGTACCTGAAGGATCAGTACGTATAACCTTGCCATAATTCACGAAACATTCATAGCATTTAGGAGTCGCACAAGCGGAATTGGACAATTTTCTTATTTTTCGTGTATGTTATCCCTTAAATATTTTGGTGAACTGGCTTCCGATAATTTTTTTCTGAAAGACTTATGGCACCTTTCGTAGGTAATCGGTGGATCATTACGTGTCGGCTTTATATTTTCCATGACGAATTCATATCATTTTGGGACTGCACAAGCAGAATTAGGTGATTTTCTTATTTTTTATGTGTGTTAGCTCATGAATATTTTGGTGAACTGGTTTCCAGTCAATTATTTTTTGAAAACCTTATGGGACCCTCTGTAAGTATCCGAGGGATCAATATGTATAGCCTCAGCACGATCCACGGTGCATTCATAGCATTTAGGGGTTGCACAAGCACAATTAGGTGATTTTCTCATTTTTTGTGTCTATTAGCCATGAATATTTTGGTGAACTAACTTTCGGTAAATATATTTTCAAAACACTTATGGGATCCTCCATAAGTACCCAGGTTAATATGTGTAGTTTCGACACGATCCACGACACATTCATAGCATTTAGAGACCGAACAAGCGAAATTAAGTGATTTTCTATTTTCCGTGTATATTAGCCCATTAATAATTTGGTGAACTGACTTTTGGTAAAAAATTTCAAAAACCCTTATGGAACCCTCCGTAAGTACCCAGGAGATTAGTACGTGTAGCCTCGACACGATCTATTGTGCATTAATAAAGTTTAGGGGCCACATAAGTAGAATTAGTAATTTTCTCATTTTTCGTGTATGTTAGCCCCCTGAATATTTTGGTGAACTAATTTTCAATTAATTTATTTCCAAAACCCTAATAGGACCCTTCATAAATACTCGAGGATGAGTACATGTAGCTTCGGCATGATCCATAGCGCATTCATTGCATTTAGGGCCCACACAAACAGAATTAAGCAACTTTCTCATTTTTCGTATGTGTTAGCTTCTTAGGGGCCGCATAAGAAGAATAACGATATTTTCTCATTTTTCATGTTTGTTAGCTCAATAATATTTTAGAAAACTAACTTCCGATCAATTTTTTTTTTTGAAATATTTATAGGAGAGTCCGTACGTACCTAGGAAATCAGTACGTGTAGCCTCGACACAATTCATGGTGCATTAATAAAATTTAGGGGTCAGACAAATGGAATTAGGCGATTTTCTCATTTTTCGTGTATGTTAGCCCATGAATATTTTGGCGAATTGGCTTCTAGTCAATGTTTCTCCAAAACCCTTTTGTGACCCTCTGTAAGTCCTCGGGAGATCAGTATTTGTAGCCTCGACACGATCCACAAAGCATTAATAGCATTTAGAGGTCGCACAAGTGGAATTAGTCAATTTTTTTATTTTTCATGTGTGTTAGCCATGAATATTTTATTGAACTGGCTTTTGGTCAATTTTTTTATAAAACCCTTATGTGATAATCCATAAGAATCGAGGATCAGTACGTGTAGCCTCAACACGATCCACTATGCATTCATAGCATTTAGGGGCCACAGAAGCGGAATCGAGAGATTTTCTAATCTTTAATGTGTATCAGCCAATGAATATTTTGGTGAACTGACTTCCAGTCAATTTTTTCCAAAAACCCTTATGGGACCCTTCATAAGTACCCGGGAGATCAATACCTATAACATAGGCACGATTCACGATGCATTTATAGCATTTAGGGGTCGCACAAGAGGAATTAGTCGATTTTCTCATTTTTTGTGTGTGTTAGCCCAAGAATATTTTGTTGAACAAAAAAAGGAATGCCTTTGAGTGAGAGTAGAATGTAGGTGAACTGGATTCTGATCAATATTTTTTCAAAATCCTTATGGGACCCTCTATAAATATCTGGGGGATCAGTATATATAGCGTTGACACGATCCACAGTGCATTCATAGCATTTAAGGATCGCACAAGCAAAATTGGTCGATTTTCTCTTTTTAGTGTGTATTAGCCCAAAAATATTTTTGTGAAATAGCTTTCGATCAATTTTTTTTCTAAAACCCTTATGGGACCCTTCGTAAATATTTCGAGGATCAATATGTGTAACCTCGGCATGATCCACGGCACATTCATTGTTTTTAAGGGTCGCATAAGCGGAACTAAGTGATTTGCTCATTTTTCGTTTGTGTTAGCAATGAATATTTTGGTGAACTGGATTTCGGTCTATTAGTTATTGAAACCCTTTTGGTACCCTTCATAAGTAACTGGGGATCAGTACATGTATCCTCGGCATGATCCATGACACATCCATAACATTTAGGGGTCACACAAGTAGAATTAGGCAATTTGTTTTATTTTTCGTGTGTGTGTTAGCCCATTAATATTTTGAGGAAATAGTTTAGTAAATTTTTTTCTAAAACCATTACGGGACCCTCGGTAAGTAACTGGGGGATCATTACGTGTAGCCTCAGTATGATCCACAGTGCATTAGTGGCATTTAGGGGACGAACAATCAGAATTAGGCCATTAATATATTTGTGAAATAGTTTCTGGTCTTTTATTTTCCAAAACCCTTATACGACCCACCGTAAGTACCCAAGTATGTAGCCTCGGCACTATCCATGGTGCATTCATAACATTTAGGGGGCGAACATATGGGATTAGGCGAGTTTTTCATTTTTCGTGTGTGTTAGCCCAATTGACTTTTGATCCATGGTAAGTGAAGCCTCAGCCCGATCCACGGTGCATTCATAGCATTTAGGGGTCACACAAGCATAATTAGGCGATTTTCTTATTTTTTAGTGTGTGTTAGCTCATTAATATTTTGGTGAACTAGCTTCCATTTAATTTTTTTCTGAAACCCTTAAGGCACCCTTTGTAAGTATCCTAGAGATCAGTATGTGTAGTCTCGGAATGATCTATGATACATTTATAGCATTTAGGATCCGCACAAATAAAATTATGCAATTTTTTTATTTTTCATGTTGTTATGTCGGGAAAAGATGGTTTAAAATTAATTTCAACTTCTCAAGAAAAACTCAATTTTTAAAAAATAGAGTCACCACTTAATTTTTTAAAAGAAATTAAGAAAACTTAATGTAACAACCCCTAAAATATTGTATGTCGGTATTTCAATTCTCGACGAAAATAATACAGCCTCTGTATTTTGAGCATAACTTTTCATAGGTTGGTCCACATTAGGTGATTCAAATTTCTGGATAACCACAACATCCATACCTACAACTTTCATGAAGAACATATCTTACGATTCGGAGTATAAGTAGGTCAAATAAATTAATTTTTGCAAGCTATAGTACTGTGACGGAATTGAGTGTTTATAGAAGAAAATTCATATCTCACTGTAGGTTGCTCCAAATTGGTTGATTCTTGAACGATATGAAACTAGATTTCCATATCTACAATTCTTATGAAGAAACCAAATCCTAATAAGGAATTTATCTTATTTAAATGCAGCTTCAAAAAAAATATTCTGTTAAAAAGAACTCATCTTACCTACCATGGAAACATCTAGATACATTTGACATCATGCATGACATAAATTGTCCTCCATTTAACATCATCCATGACATCAATATATTCCATTAAATTTTCATATTTTTCTTTATAATTATTTTATTTATTGTTAGGTCCCTCTTTCCCACCTATAAATACTCACCTTATTTCCTCATTTTATTCATCAAGCTTTCTTAAGCATTTCTTCTCTCTATATACTTCTTCTCAAATATAGTTTTAGTTTTAGTAGTATAAAAATACTACTCCGGTGATTCTTATACTCCGGGTAGTACACAAAACGCTCCGGCGAAAAGAAAAGGCTAAGGGTCCAAGAGTGTTCCAATTCGGAGTAAACCTTCGGATTTAAGGTATGTAAGGCTTTCATAGCATTGGATTGAGTTCGTCCATGCGCCTAATATTTAAATTGATTCTAATTGAGTTATAGTTGAGTTTTATCCAAATCTTGAATTCTAAATGAAATAATTCTTCTTCTATTGCGTTGGATATATTTATGCATTAATATTATTATTATTCTTATCTCTCATATTATTGGAATTATTATTCATGGCTACTTTCCCATGAATCCAAATTGATTTGATGTTCATGAATATTTTTACACATGTTTGGAGTAAAGATGTTGGCTTTTTATTATTTTTATTGATAAAAAGAAAGTTATATGAATTAATACTATATATGTATTTTATTGAGTTTTGAAAGAGCAAAAGAGTTGAATTTGAATGAATTTGAGAAAAATGATATTTTGAGCAAGATGTTTTGATGAGATGTAAATGATGTTTTTTGGAAGTATAATGATTGATGAACATGAAATGAAGTGAGTTTGATGATTTAAATTAAAGTCCAATGAGACTAGATGATGAGTTTAATATGAGCACATATTTTGGGAGTAGTATTGAGCACCGAGTTGGGTAAGAGTTTAATTGACTCAAACCCCAGAACTACGTAGCCAGTGTAGGATGGAGGCTATGCCTCTTAAGTCCCAAAAAGAGGACTTTGATGAGTGGATCCAAGATGGTGATGTGCTTTACCCTGGCAAGGTATTGGATGGATGTGGCAACGACATCGCTTCGTTGTATCATCGCTAGCTCATAAGTGATGGTTGTCGGTTAGAGAAACTCCCAACTGAGTAAGCATTGCTTATTACTATTATTTTTATTATTATATTTTTAAACTTGCATTACATATTCATGTTGAGATGATGTTGAGTTCTGAGCTGAGTTTTATTGAGAGGAGTATCTTGATATCTGTCCTTACCTTCCTGCCATTTTACATACTCGTACATTCCACGTACTGACGTCATTCGACCTGCATCATTTTATGATGCAGATACAGGTGTTAGAGATCCTCAACAGGCGCATCGTTGAAGATCATTTCTTTTCGGCTATTTTGTGAGTCCTTCTTGTATTCGAAGGAACTCCTTATCCTTTTATTATTGTTGAGTGTGATGTTTCTTTTGAGGTAGCCATGGACATGTCATTGTCACCATCTAAGAGTATTAGAGGCTTCATAGACAGAGTCTGATGATGTAATCGGAGTAGTTCTCCTTAGAAACTACTTCTTCTAAGAATTATCTATTTTTCCTTTGATTATGACAAGCCCACATTAGTATTCTTAAGTCTTCCGCTGATGAATAAATAAGAAATGAGACCAAGTGGTTCTCTCAGAAGCCAGAAATGGTACCCTAGGCGTGGCCGGCACTCAGAAACCATTTCTGGCTTCTGAGAGAACCACTTGGTCTCATTTCTTATTTATTCATCAGCGGAAGACTTAAGAATACTAATGTGGGCTTGTCATAATCAAAGGAAAAATAGATAATTCTTAGAAGAAGTAGTTTCTAAGGAGAACTACTCCGATTACATCATCAGACTCTGTCTATGAAGCCTCTAATACTCTTAGATGGTGACAATGACATGTCCATGGCTACCTCAAAAGAAACATCACACTCAACAATAATAAAAGGATAAAGAGTTCCTTCGAATACAATATTTTAGGGATTGTTACATGTAAATAATGGAGAAAGTCCATATTGGACTCAAACGATGGTTCATACAATAAACAAAAAGGAGAATATTAGTAAATGAATAGAGTCAAAGCAATTGAGATATGATTCTTATTAATTGAATAAAGGATACTTAAACATCTCATTTTAAGTGCAATCACTAGGATCTAAAGAAAATCAATATGAAATTTGCATCTAAGGACGAGATACCTCATTAATTCTAATTAACCATGTATGGTACTAAGAGACCAATTCATGCATAACATTTAATAATACAAATATGAGCTACTGTATATTAATAAACAAATACATAAACTTCACAGTAAATGAATAGGGACAACACAACTCATGATCAAATTACAACTAAATTCAACTTGGTATGGTGAATACTTAAGGCATAAGAAAGAAATATCAAAACACGCATATGTATATATGCATAACACTTAAAAGAATCACATATGAACATAATAAAATAACATAGTGACTAATAACATGCATATATCTATAATAAAAGAAAAAAAAGGGAACATAGAAATATACAACAACAACAAAAAAAAAACTCAGTATAATCCCACCATGTGGGATCTGGGAAGGATAGAGTGTACGCAGACCTAACCCCCACCTTGAAAGGTAGGACGGCTATTTCGAAAGACCCTCGGCTCAAGAGAGAAAATAAAGGGCATGAAATTAACATATACATTATACTGACTCAAATCTCAAAGCAAAATTTAAATCAATTAAGCCATTAAAATTTTAATTAACAAACAATTTAAGCATATATTTATTATTTAAATGATGATAAAAGAAGAAATTGGAAACATAAAAATCTATATCGTCAAAGAAAATTACTTGGAAAAATAATAAACGAAACTAAGAGTTTTCACATATTTGATAAAAAATAACACTACACTTCAAGCAAGACAAGAAATTTCTATCATTAATCTAATTAATCCTAACACATGCTTACTGAAGATAAAAAAATTACAAATCGGCTACATAGAAGACATGAAATAATTATTCATTAAATAAAATAAAATCGAGAAAAGATTTTTACCTATTTTCGGGCAGCGACTGAGATGACGAATTTAAAGGCGATGAACTCCTTGAACCCACCAAGAAATGAGCGAAAGAACTAAAAAAAATAATCAAAATCCGAGACTAGAATTTGTTGTGATTTTTTTTCGTCTAATTTTTTTTGTTGTAATATTATGTTCTTGCTTCCCTTTTTATTTATTTTCTCGTATGTTTTTGAATGTTGATGAATGTTTATGAATGTAGATTAATATATATATATATATATATATATATATATATATATGTTGTTCTTTTTCTTTTGAAGAAGATGAAGGTATTTTTTTAAAATGAGTGAGGTTGGTGGGAGTAATAATGAGGTTTTTGAATAATGATGGGTTTGGTAGGGTGAAAAAGGGAAAAGGAAAAGAAAGGGGGTAGGAGAATGATAATGTTTGAGAATTTTTTTTTAAAAAAAAAGGGGGGGGGGTAGGTGGGATTGGTAGGTGGAAACAGAAAAAGAAGAAAGGGATTGAGTTAGTATTGTATAAGTATAATATATGTATTGTAGCGAGTTGATGTTGAGCCAAAATTATTATAAGAATTAGGATTTAGGTGTATATGTGTTAGTATGTTGTAGTAGTGTAGGTTGTTGTTATTGGGTTTGTAGAGAGTGGGATGACAACATTGGGTTGGATGACTTTGGGCCCGAATTTTGGGCTAAAAAATGATTTAAAATTTGGTCAAGGGTGGAGTGAAAAAATAGTTAGAATTAAAAGAAAAATGACCACAAAATAGCCAAATTGATTTAATTTGTGAATTCAGCTAAAAATTAAATAAGACGAATCGATAATAATTAATTAACGAGCTTCTTAATTCTAACCAAAATGAATTAATTAACTTAGTTATAAACTAATTAATTCAAAAATATAAGCTACTAATTTATGAAATAATAAAATTAAATTATTATTATTATTGTTATTATTTTTGAATATTTATAGAAATTAATAATTATATACATAATTATATAGAACTGTATATATATCATTAAAAATTATATGAATGACAAAATTTTCCTTTAAAAATATACTTGAATATTTTGGTATTTTATAAAAGTAATTATTTCAGATTGTTTAAAATTGAGGAAGTTCAGTAACTAATATACGTTTGTGGGGGGTTAAAATTGGGTGTGAATACATGTGTGCTAGCCCATGCATATTTTGGTGAAATAACTTCTAATCAGTTTTTTTTTCAAAATCCTTATGAAACCCTCTATAAGTACCTGAGGGATCAGTATATGTAGTCTTGGCATAATTTACCACACATTCATAGCATTTAGGATCGCATAAGCGGAATTAAGCGATTTTCTCATTTTTCGTGTGTTAGCCATGAATATTTTGGTTAATTGGCTTTTAGTCAATATTTTTTCGAAACCCTTACGAGACCCTTCATAAGTTATCGGAGGAGAAATACATGTTGCCTCGGTACAATCCACAGTCCATTCATAGCTTTCATGAGTCGCACAAGCAGAATTAGAAGATTTTCTCATTTTTCGTGTGTGTTAGCCCATGAATATTTTGTTGAACTGGCTTCTCGTCAATTTTTTATGAAACCCTAATGTGATATTCTGTAAGAACTCGGGGATCAATATGTGTAGCCTCAACACGATCCACGATGCATTCATAGCATTTAGGGGCCACAGAAGCAGAATCGGGCGATTTTCTAATCTTTCATGTGCGTTAGCCAATAAATATTTTGGTGAACTAGTTTCCAGACAATTTTTTTTTCTAAAATCCTTATGGGACCCTCCATAAGTACCCGATAGATCAATACCTATTGCATAGGCATGATCTACGATGCATTCACAGCATTTAGGGGTCGCACAAGAGGAATTAGTCAATTTTCTTTTTTTTTGTGTGTGTTAGACAAATAATATTTTGGTGAACTGGTTTCTGGTCAATATTTTTTCAAAACCCTTATGGGACCCTCCATAAATACCTGGGGATCAGTATGTATAGCCTTGGTACGATCCACAGCGCATTCATAGCATTTAATGGTCGCACAAGCGGAATTGGTTGATTTTCTCTTTTTGGTGTGTGTTAGCCCAAGAATATTTTGATGAAATAGCTTTTGATCAATTTTTTTTCTAACACTCTTATGGGACCCTCCGTAAATATTTTGAGGATTAGTATGTGTAACCTCGACACGATCCATGGCACATTCATTGTATTTAAGGGTCGCATAAGCGAAATTAAGTGATTTGCTCATTTTTCATGTGTGTTAAAAATGAATATTTTGGTGGACTGACTTCTGGTCTATTATTTTTCAAAACCCTTTTGGGACCCTTCATAAGTAACCGAGGGATCAGTACATGTATCCTCGGCACAATCCACTACGCATTCATAACATTTAGGGGCCACATAAGCAGAATTAGACGATTTTCTCTTTTTTTGTGTGTGTTAGCCCATTAATATTTTGATAAAATAGCTTTCGGTGATTTTTTTCTAATACCCTAATGGTACCCTCGATAAGTAATCGAGGGTATCAATGCATGTAGCCTCAACATGATCCACGGTGCATTAGTAGCATTTAGGGACCTCACAACCAAAATTAGGCGATTATCTAATTTTTCGTGTGTTAGCCTATTAATATTTTTTTAAAATAGTTTATGGTCTATTATTTTCCAAAACCCTTATACGACCCACCGTAAGTACCCAGGTATGTAGACTCGACACTATCCACGGTGCATTCGTAGCATATAAGGTGCGAACATGCGGGATTAAGCGATTTTTTTATTTTTTGTGTGTGTTATGCCATTAATATTTTAGTGAACTGGCTTTCGATCTGTTTTTTCAGAAACCCTTCTAGGAACCTCCGTAGGTATCTGGGGCATTAGTAAGTGAAGTCTCAGCCCGATCCACGGTGCATTCATAGTATTTAGGGGGCACACAAATGGAATTAGACGATTTTCTATTTTTTCGTGCATTAGCCCATGAATATTTTGGTGAATTGAATTTTGATCAAATTTTTCCTGAAACCCTTATGAGACCCTCCTTAAGTAGTTGGGAGATTAGTACATGTAGCCTTGGAACGATCCACGAAGTATTCACAGAATTTAGATGTTGCACAAGTATAATTAGGCAATTTTCTCTTCTTTTTTTTGTGTGGTAATCTATTGATATTTTGATGAAACAACTTTCGAACAATTATTTTTCAAAACCCTTATGGGACCCTCTAAAAACACCCAGTGGTTCGATACATATAGCCTCGGCATGATCAACGGCGCATTCATAATATTTAGGGGCCGCACAAGCACAAGCGAAATTAGAAAATTTTCTCATTTTTTGTGTGTTTTAGGCCATTAATATTTTTGTGAACTAGCTTTCGGTTAATATTTTTTTGAAATCCTTCTAGGACCTTTTGTAAGTACCCCGGGGATCAACACATGTGGCTTCGACATGATCCACGATGCATTCATAGCATTTAGGGGCCACAAAAGCAGAATTAGGCAATTTTCTCATTTTTCATGAGTATTAGCCCATTAATATTTTGGGGAACTGGCTTCCAGTCAATTTTTTTTCGAAACCCTTTTAGGACCCTCCCTAAGTACTCGGGGGATCAGTACGTGCAGCTTCGATACGATCAACGGCGCATTCATAGCATTTAGCGCACAAGCAGAATTTGGCAATTTTTTGATTTTTCGTATATATTAGCCCATGAATATTTTGGTGAAATGACTTCAGGTTAATTTTTTTCAGAAATCTATATGAGACCCTCTGCAATTTTTTTCAGAAATCTAACCCATATCATCAAGTTTATAACCAATTTCTAACTCAAGTCTTTATTACTACATTGTTGAATGAATATAGAAAGATGAGAAGCTCATGAGATAATATATATAAACTAAATAAGGTAAAAGCTTTCATTGGTTCTTACTTGAATAGGAGTTAAACAGTCATAAAAAAAACCTTAATAGATATAACTTATTAGTTTTAATTTATATGATAATATTTGATCAGGAGTTTAAAAAAGAATGAAGGATATTTTAAATTTATGATCTAACACAATTAAGTAAATGAAATTTATGTGACTATAAATCAATTCGGGTAAAATAACATTTAAACTTAAAATAGTTATTAAATTTTTAAAATATATAACTTTTTATACTGATTAAAATTAAAATAATGCCACATAAATTATGATAAAAATAATTATAACAATAAAATCCATGAAGTGGATGATCATAATCAAATCAAATATATAATATTTTATTTAGAAATGCAATTAATTTGAATTCAATAATTTTGATTCAGAACATATATTAGTTTTGGTGTTATGTATTAGATGGTTTGACTAATGTGAAAAAGGGAAAAAGAGAGGAACTTTTGCAGGATTTTTCTTGTCATCTTTTTGCTGCTTATTTGTTTGATGGATACGTATTGACAAATCTATATTTTTGACTTAGTAAAAAAATAAAAAGATAACAATGTCGGTTAATCAGTTACGAATAATGTCGATTGTCATGGATTATATATTCTTCTTGTTTTTATTATGTACAACAACAACAACAACAACCCAGTGAAATCCCACATCGTGGGGTCTGGGGAGGGTAGAGTGTACGCAGACCTGACTCCTACCAATGTAGGACGGCTGTTTCCGAAAGACCCTCGGCTCAATAAAAGTACAGAACAAGGTTAGACAAGAATATTAGAGTAAATAAGTAGATAACGAAAACGGTCCAAACAATAGTATAATCAAAGCACAAACAACAGTAGATATTATTATTGGATAATAACATAAATACCATAAATAACATACAGCAGAGTACCAGAAATCATAGTGCGGTAATACGCCTACGAATAAGGGTGAATAAAACTACTATGAACTAGTCTTCTACCCTAATGTGTGTCCTCCACACCCTCCTATCTAGGGTCATGTCCTCGGTAAGTCGTAAATGCGCCATGTCCTGTCTGATCACCTCTCCCCAATATTTCTTCGGCCTACCCCTACATCTTCTGAAACCATCCATGGCCAGCCTCTCACATCTCCGCACTGGTGCCTCTGGGACTCTCCTCTTCACATGTCCAAACCATCTCAGTCGCGTTTCCCGCATCTTGTCTTCCACCGAGGCCACTCCTACCTTTTCTCGAATAGCCTCATTTCTAATCCTGTCACACCTGGTATGCCCACACATCCATCTCAACATTCTCATCTCGGCAACCTTCATCTTTTGCACGTGGGAGACCTTAACTGGCCAACACTCTGCCCCATATAACATAGTTGGTCTAACGACCACTCTGTAGAACTTGCCCTTAAGTTGTGGTGGCACCTTCTTGTCACATAACACACCGGAGGCAAGCCTCCATTTCATCCATCCTGCCCCAATACGGTGTGTGACATCCTCGTCGATCTCTCCGCTGTCTTGCATGATAGAACCAAGGTACTTAAAACTACTTCTCTTTTGGATGGCTTGGTCCCCGAGCCTAACTTCCGCGCCAACCTCTTGAGGTGTCTCACTGAACTTGCACTCTAGGTACTCTGTCTTGGTTCTACTCAGCTTAAACCCCTTAGACTCCAAGGTGCGTCTCCAATCTTCCAGTTTAGCGTTAACTCCGCTACGAGTCTCATCGATGAGGACTATGTCGTCCGCAAAAAGCATACACCATGGCACCTCACCTTGAATTTGTCGCGTCAATCCATCCATCACCAAGGCAAATAGGAATGGGCTAAGAGTTGATCCTTGATGCAACCCCATCATAACTGGGAAGTGTTCTGAGTCCCCTCCTACTGTCCTTACCCTGGTTTTGGCACCCTCGTACATGTCCTTGATCACCCTTATGTACGCTACAGGTACACCTTTAGCCTCCAAACATCTCCATAGTATCTCTCGTGGGACTTTATCGTAAGCCTTTTCCAAGTCGATGAACACCATATGCAAGTCTCTCTTCCTCTCCCTATATTGCTCCATTAGTCTCCTCATAAGGTGGATGGCTTCTGTAGTTGAGCGTCCCGGCATAAATCCGAACTGGTTCTCTAAAATAGACACGCCTCTCCTCACCCTCATCTCTACCACTCTTTCCCACACTTTCATAGTATGGCTTAGAAGCTTAATACCTCTATAGTTGTCACAGCTCTGGCTATCCCCTTTATTTTTGTAAAGGGGGATCATGATGCTCGATCTCCATTCTACGGGCATCGTTGCCGTCGTAAAGATGACATTAAATAACCTAGTCAGCCATTCCAAACCTACCGAGCCCGCACTCTTCCAAAATTCTCCAGAGATCTCGTCAGGTCCGATCGCTCTTCCCCAGCGCATCCTACGAACAGCATCCTTAACCTCATCGACCGTAATACTCCTACAACCCCCAAAATCGTGACTCCTTCCTGTATGTTCCAAATTTCCCAACACAATTTCTCTGTCCCCTTTGTCATTCAAAAGTTTATGGAAGTATGACTGCCATCTTTGTTTGATAAGGGTCTCCTCTACCAATACTTTTCCGTCTTCGTCTTTAATGCACTTCACTTGATCCACATCGCGTGCCCTTCTCTCCCGGGCCCTGGCTAGCCTGAATAATTTTCTTTTCCCACCTTTCTCTTCCAGTTCAGCATAAAGACGTTCAAAAGCTGCCATTTTCGCCGTTGCAACCGCCAACTTCGCCTCCTTCCTCGCTATCTTATACAGTTCTCCATTCGTCCACTTCTCCACCTCATCCTTGCTCTCCATCAACTTAACATACGCCACCTTCTTTGCTTCCACTTTCCCTTGCACTTCTCCATTCCACCACCAGTCCCCTCGATGCCGACTACGACTACCTGTCGAGACTCCTAGCACTTCCTTTGCTACAACCCTAATAAAACTAGCTGTCCTATCCCACATATCGTTCGCATCCCCACTACTATCCCAGGCTCCCATATCCTTCAATTTCTCTCCCATCTCAAGGGCACTAACCGTTGTCAAACTCCCCCATCTGATTCTAGGTCGTTCTTCCCCGACCCTCCTCGTCCTTGTCATCTTTATCCCTAAATCCATCACTAAGAGCTTATGTCGGGTTGTAAGGTTGTCGATCGGGATGACCTTACAGTCTTTGCACAAACCCTTATCATCCTTCCCGAGGAGTAAAAAATCTATCTGAGTTTTAGCCACTGAACTACGGAAGGTTACCAAGTGATCCTCCTTCTTTGGAAAACTCGAGTTGGCTATCACTAACCCGAAAGCTCTTGCGAAATCCAATAGTGCGGTTCCTCCTCCATTTCTGTCCCCGAAGCCAAAGCCCCCATGCACATCATCATACCCTCCCGAAATAGATCCGATGTGCCCATTGAAATCCCCTCCCACGACAAGCTTCTCAGTAGGTGGTATGCCTCCCACTAACTCGTCCAACTCCTCCCAAAAGCGCCTCTTATCCTCCTCGCATAAGCCCGCTTGCGGCGCATAAGCACTAATAACGTTCAACGTGATCCCTTCAACGACCATTTTAATCGACATCATCCTATCATTGACTCTCCTAACCTCCACCACCTGATCCCTTAAATCACTGTCTATTAAAATGCCTACCCCATTTCTATACTTTGATTTACCAGAAAACCAAAGCTTATACCCGTCTACCTCCTTAGCTTTAGAGCCGACCCATTTTGTCTCCTGGACACAGGCTATATTAATCTTCCTCTTCTTTAGAATCTTAACCAGTTCTATGGATTTACCCGTTAACGTCCCAATGTTCCAAGAACCTATTCTCAGTCTAGACGCTCCTTTAACCCACTTACCTCTCCTTACCCTCGTCCCCGTCCATGAGCGAGAACATGACCCTAGTCTACCATCACTATCCAAAGCCACGAAAACACGCACGAACTAGTAAATTATTCACAAGTCTAAAGTTAGCAAGATGCAACGATAGGTGTATGATCAAAAAATATATGAAAATCGGAGGTACCAACTCCAATCGAAATGAACCTGGTTCACGCCGGAAAATACTATTAACGCCGAAAACAATAAATCTAGGCCAGATCTGAGAGAGATGCACGATTTGTATCTCTGATTTGCGATGGTAGAATTTTTGGAGTAGATTTGGCAGCAGTGCGTGGATTTTTGGCTCCTTCTAGGTCACTGATTTTCAACCTCGCCGGAGTTGTACAGATCTGTACACCTGCAAAACAAAGAGAAAAAAAACTAAACAGGAAAAGGGGAAAAAGGGAGTACAATCGTTGCTAATTTCCAAAGAAATTATATATAATAGTTTTCAGGCAAGTAATTTGAGCAATGGGAGCAGAGACGGTGATGAGGAAAGTAACATCCAAAAATTCAAAAAAAAAATTATCAGAAGTTCAAAAAAGCACAAATGAGATTTGAAATTTATGGTCTTATATAGATCAATGAAACTCCTTGAATTAAAATAAAAAAATTTAGTTGAAATTATTACTAAATATAATGTTTTAGGACTTATTGAAACTGAAATAATATCACATGAATTAGGACCAAAATATAATAGTAAACATGTGAAGTGTGTGATTATAAGCGAACCTTGAATATGGTATCTTAATAATGAACTAGTTCATCTAATTCGTTTCGAATTCAGTAATTTTGATTTATACCTTATAACACGTATTGTTGGTTGGTGTTATGTATTTGACTGATGGGAGAAAGGAAAAAGAGAGGAACTTAAAAGGGAATTTTTCGTTTCACTTTTATGCTTTAATATTAATTTGTGCACACGTATGAAAAATACATATACCCTTTTTGTCTTTTCCTTATAAAGCTTAGTAGTAGTTAGTGATGGTAAATGGGCGGGTTAGGTCAAATTTGAATTGGTTGAAAATGGGTCAACATAAAATGGATAATAATTCAACATGTTCATATTTTATATGGGTAAAAATGGGTTGGGTAACAAATGAGTTGGGTAAAATACTAGTTTATTCATATTTTCATGAGTACTCTACTTTAAAATTCAATATGGAGAAAGTATTTTAGTCTTTTTTTGGATGAAAAATATTAAAATATTTTATTTAATTTTATTTTATCATAAAATTAAATTTGATACCCGCTGTGGGACCCGACTCTAAACCAGACTCAGGACCCGACTTCTAAATCAAGATCTGGCCTCCGACTTTCGGTTCGAGATTCGGCCTCAATCCTCTTCTTGTAAATTAAACAAAAAGTATTATTTTGTTGCAAACAGAGATAAAACACACAACCTCAAGACCAACATCCGATTCAGGATTCGATCCTAATACTTAAATCGGGATCCAACCACGACACCCGATTCAGGATACAACTTTCAAATTAGAATTAGAATCCAACACAAGACCCCCAACTCCCGGACCGACTTTCAAATCAATATTTGATCCTAACACCCGACCTCGACGATAGATCCGAAACCTGATCTTGATACCTGATTTGAGACTTGATCCCGAATCCCGACTTTCTAATCGAGATCCGACTACAAGGGCCAAAGACTTTACCTTTTTTAAAAAAAATCATATATATATTTTTTAATTATAGAGGAGAATAATTAGTTTTAATGAAGAAAATAAAAAGAATGGGAAATTACAACATTTTTAGTGATATCATGAATTTTGAGTGAATAAAAATTGAAAGCTTAGCTCATTTGAGTAGCCCATAGTTTACCCATATTTCTATTGATTGAATATGGATTTAAACCATATTTTACCCATCTAAAAAATCACTCACCCAACCCATTAAAATATGAATGGGCTGGGTGGATTACCAAAATATGGACCCACTTTGCCATCACTATTAGTAGTAATAGAACCCGCGGGGCATGTAGAAAGAAATGTAGTATTTTAGTTACGAGTTCATTCACATTTATTTATTTGAGAATATCGATTACTTGATAACACGTTCATTATATACGGTATATTATGTAATGGATGTCTTTTTTCTACGTGGGGCTCACTTAAAGTGGGCAAGTTGCCCACTAGTTTTTCCTCTACTTGCTAGCTTATTTTCTTGTCTATAAATGCCATTTTTTGGCATTGAAAACAAACACACACAGATACTAAAATCTTCTTCTCCTCCGTTCTCTTACTCTCTCCTCCTTATTTTGTTAAGCTAGCATATTTTATAACACGTTATCAACACGAAGTTCTAATTTTTTTCAGATATATTAACTCCTATATCAGGTATATCTAGTAAAAAATTATAATTTTAGTAGTCTTTATTCTTTCTAAATTAATTTCTATTTCAGTTTTATCATGTCAAATTTATCAAAACTTGAGTTTGTGGCACTTGACATTTCTAGAAAAAAATTATTTATCATAGATCATTGATGCTGAAATTCACCTTGACGCTAAAGGTCTTGGTGATAATATTAAACAAGATAATAGCGTATCAAGTCAAGATAAAGCAAATGCCATGATTTTTCTCCGTCATCATATTCATGAAGGATTAAAAACTGAATATTTAATTGTGAAAGACCCACTTGAATTATGGACTAATTTGAAGGATTGGTATCACCACCTAAAATTTACGGTGTTACCAAAAGCTCGATATGACTGGATACACCTTCGATTTCAAGATTTTAAAACTGTGACAGAGTATAATTCTGCTATCCACAAGGTAAGTTCCATGTTAAAAGTATGTGGAGATTCTATCACGGATAATGACTTACTTGAGCAACTCTTTCCACTTTTCACGCTTCAAATGTGTTGCTACAACAACAATATCGTGAAAAAGGATTTAAGAAGTATTCTGAATTAATTATATGTCTACTTATGGCTGAGCAAAATAATACTTTACGGATGAAAAATCATGAAGTACGTCCCACTGGGTCTGCTCTATTCCCTGAAGCGAATGTTGTAGAAATGTATAATCAGTCTGAATCAAGACAAAATAATTATCTCGCCCGCAGTCGTGGTTGTGGTCATAGACGTGGGCGAGGACGAAACAGTTATCATCATTATGATGGAAATAAATATGAGAACAATAAAGTTCATCAAAATAATCCTTCCAGAGATAAATCAAATATTTACCACCGGTGTGGTATGAAGGGTCATTGGGCACGTGAATGTCGTACGCCGATCATTTTGTGAAACTTTATCAAGCCTCTCTCAAAAGAAGAGATAATAATGTGGAGGCGAACTTGAATTTTTGAAATGATGATAATGAAGCAACTTTCTCAAATAAATAGGAAGATCTTGAGGCAAATCTTACTTATAAAGATGATGATTTCGGAGATCTACCAAATATTACTCATTTGAAAGCTGAAGACTTTATGAATATTGACTGAAGAATTGATCATCTAACTGGGATAAATATTATAAAAATAGTTATTTTTTTCTTATTATGTTTGATATTATGTTGTCCTTCGTAAAAATATTTTTTAAGGTAGTGTAATTTCTTAAAGTTTTTATGTTATTAGTTTTTCACATTCTTATAATGTATCTTTTTACTTATGAAGAATATGGAAATTTTTCAGTCATCAGTTGGATCCAAAATCAATTATGATGATATGTGTCTTATTGATAGTGCCACAATACACACTATATTAAAAAATAAAAAATATTTCTCTTATTTGATTATGAAAAAAGTTAATATTAATACAATATTTGATAGTATAAGATTAATTGAAGGATCCAGAAAAGCTAAAGTTGTACTTATTGGAAGAACAAATTTAACAATTAATGAAGCATTATATTGTAGTAAGTCTCAAAGAAACTTATTAAGTTTCAAAGACATTCATCAAGATGATTATTATATTGAGACTACAAATGATGAAAAAAATGAATATCTTCACATTACTATGTCGAACAAAAATTTTATACTTGAAAATTTATCCGCTCTTTCATCCGGCTTATACTTCACAAGTATTAGCATGGTTGAAACACATGCAATAGTAAACAAAGGTTTACTAACTCAAATGATTTTATTATTTGGCATGACCGGTTGGGCCATCCCGATTCTAATATGATGCGTAAAATAATTGAGAGTTCACATGGACACTCTTTGAAGAACCAAAAGATTCTTAAATTTAAAGAATTCTCTTATGCTGCATGTTCTCAAGGAAAATTGATTACTAGACCATCGGTAATCAAACATTGAATCCTCAATATTTTTGGAATGTATACAGGGTGATATATGTGGGCTCATTCACCCATCATATGGACCATTTAAATATTATATGGTTTTAATAGATGCATCTACCAGATGGTCACATATATGCTTATCAACTTGTAATATGGCATTTGCGAGATTACTTGCTCAAATAATTAAGTTAAGAGCACAATTTTCAGATTATGCAATAAAGGCAATTCGTCTTGATAATATTGGTGAGTTCACATCTCAGGCATTTAATGATTATTGTTTGTCCACCGGAATAACAGTTGAGCATCCGATTGCTCATATTCATACTTAAAATGATCTAGCGAAATCATTAATTAAACGTTTCCAATTAATGGCTAGACCAATTCTTATGAGAACCAAACTTTCCATTTCATTATGGGGTCATGCTATTTTGCATGCAGCAAGTCTTGTGCGGATCAGATCCACAATTTATCATAAAGTCTCCCTATTACAATTGGCTTTTGGTCAGGAGCCGAACATTTCCCATTTTATAATATTTGGATGTGCAGTATATGTTCCGATTGCTCCACCACAACGCATAAAGATAGGACCCCAAAGAAGATTGTGAATATATGTTGGGTATGAATCTCCTTCTATCATAAAATATTTGGAACCTATGACTGAAGATTTATTCACCGCAAGATTTGTTGATTGTCATTTTGATGAATTAGTATCCCTAGTATTAGGGGGAGAAAATAAACAGCTGAAAAGGGAAATAGATTGAAATGCAGTATCACTATCTCATTTAGATCCTCGTACAAATAAATGTGAATTGGAAGTTCAAAAGATAATTCATTTGCAAAGTATTGCAAATCAACTGCCAGATGCATTCACTGACCTATCAAGAGTTATTAAATCTCATATCCAGCTGCTAATGCTCCAATTCGAGTTGATGTTCCAGTAGTATAATTAATTAATGCAAATGAGTCTAAACCACATTTAAAACGCGGTAGACCGATCGATTCCAGAGATAAAAATTCTCGAAAAAAAAAAAGTAAACAATCAAAATGGTCATGATATGAAAAACCTGCTCAAGAAGAGCAAGGTGACATAAGAACTAATAAGACCTTGAAAGAGGTTAAGGTGACTAAAAATGATAAAGAAATTTCAATAAATTATGTCTTATCAGAAAAAATATGGAATCGAAATAATATAATTATCGACAGTAGTTTTGCTTATAATGTTGCTATGGAAATAATGCAACAAAATGAGGATCTTGAACCAAAATCTGTCGATGAATGTAGACAGAGGAATGATTGGCCAAAATGGAAGGATACAATTCATGTTAAATTAGTTTCTCTTGAAAAACGCAAAGTTTTCAGACCGATAGTCCGAACACCTGAAGGTATAAAACCAGTGGAGTACAAATGGGTCTTTGTGCGAAAAAGAAATGAGAAAAATGAAGTCGTAAGATATAAAGCACGACTTGTGGCACAAGAATTTTCGCAAAGACCCGACATTGATTATATGAAAATATATTCTCCTGTGGTGGATGTAATCCCTTTCGGGTATCTTATAAATCTGGTAGTTAATGAAAAACTTGGCATGCATCTGATGGATGTCGTTACAACCTATTTATATGGTTCTCTGGATAACGATATCTTTATGAGAATTCCTAAAGGATTTAAAATGCTTGAAATATATAAATATTCCCGGAAAACTTGTTCAATAAAACTTCAAAAATCTTTATATGGGCTGAAACAATCAGGGTGAATGTGGTACAATCGTCTTGGCGAATGTGGTACAATTGTCTTAGCGAATATTTGCTAAAAAAATGATATAAAAATGATCCAATTTGCCCTTGTATTTTTATGAGAAGGTCTGGATCTGAATTTGTCATAATAGCACTATATGTTGATGATTCAAATATTATTGGAACTCCTGAAGAACCTTCAAAAACAGTAAAATGTCTGAAAAGGGAATTTGAAATGAAAGACCTCGAAAAGACAAAAAATTATCTTGGTCTACAAATTGAACATTTTACAAATGAGATATTTGTCCATCAATAAACATATACAGAAAATATTTTAAGTCGATAATTAGATCGAGTGTCACGTTCCGACACATAATTAGATCGGGTGTCACGTTCCGACACAAAGTTGATTATTTGTAGGTCCCTTGAGAGGATCCTTGTATGAAGTTATAGCATGTGGAAGATTAGTTATTTAAATAATTATTCAAATTATTTAAAATTATTCAAAACAAAAGTGTGCTTAATGGGCTACTGATAAAGCCCAGAGTGAAATTTCAATTACTAAGTAGGCTTGCACAATATCTGTAAATTGAAGTCCACTTTACAATAAAGGCACATTCTAAGCTAAACTTTGGGCCCATTAAGGGAGAGTAATTAGCACAACACAGCTAAGTGGTTAAGTACATAATAATTTTGAAATACACCCTTAATGTTATTGTTGGATAATTAGCTACACTTTTTTTTTCCATTTCCATTCATACTAATTTTATTAATGATTCCAAGTACTTGGTTAAGCAGCTGATAGGTCAGAGATTATCCATACATGCATGAATCAAAATACATATGAATTATGACAGTTGACACCTTTCCAAAATATGGTTATAATTCATGAATTATATATATTTTTTGAAAACTTGCCTATTTCATTTCAAGATTAATTAATGTGGATACTAGCTTATAACACATGTGGTTTTCTTACAATTTATCGATTATAACTAGTTATCAAATTAACACATCAAAAAAAATCTTTCGATCATAAAAGGGAAAGAAAAATCTATCAAATATAGACAACAAAAAGTAAATAAAATACTAAACCCCATATGAAAAGATAAAAGTTGACAATTTATAAAGTCAAAATTAGCGAAAACATCAACCTTGAGCAACTCAAAATGGACATTTCCTGCAAGTATTAAATTTAGGAATCAAAATTTAAGACTCGACAAAGACTATCAACTTAACTAGGAACTTAAGTAGATTTGTAAACTCTAAAATTGCATTTTACATCATCAATCAACTAGTTTATTAGGTAAAACTATTGAAATTACAAATTAATCCGTTCAAATAATTACTCCCTCTGTCTAATAATAGTGGTCCACTATTTGACTTGGCGCGTGAATTAAGTAAATAATATGGGTTATTTTATCAAATCTAAATACAAGTCATCTAAACATTGAAAAATAAATAGTACTCCCTTTATTTCATATTAACTGAATTTGTGAGGCAATGCCCCCATATTAAGAAAAATATTTAAGGACGTAATTTGAATCATACTTTCCACTATTGCCCTTGTAAAATCATAAATATAACTTTTCAAATAGTGTGATTTATTTCCTACAAAAATATAAAACTTCAATATATGAGAGGGTAAATATGGAAAAAGTTTCAAACATCCGTCTTAAACTTTGAACAATTCAATTATTCTGAACAATGTCAAATTATTCATTGATTTTATAAACTAGATAAGTATTATTAAACATATCAAAATAATAAAATGGACAATTAAAATCAGATCTCACTCAAAGTTTTGTGTAATTTGTAATACAACAAGGGACACTAAAGCAAATATTATAATCCTAGTGGACCCAAGTACAAAATATATTAGCTTAGAACTTACAAAAGTTAAGACAAATATTTAAAGAAAAAGATTTAAAAAATTAAAAACATTAGTTATTTTACTTAGTTTCCGACACACACACACAAAAAAAAATAAAAAAAAATAATTTGGAAATTCAAAAAAATTGGCATCTTCTAGAATATAAAAAAGACCAAATAGTGGCGTCAAGTTTAAGCAAATTTCCCAATTTATAAACCCTACTTCGCATTTCATTTTTCTTCCCTCACAAAAAAAAAACCTGCCGCTCTCTCTTTTGAAAGATTTTTCTTCGATAATGGTTAGTAAATCGCGTTAATTTTCATATATTTAGTTATTTTTTAATGTTTTTGAGATAATTAGATGATTGTTGAGGTGTTTATACGATTTGTTGGATTTTTTTTTTATTTGGATGAGCTTATGAGGATGTAGATGAGTTTATTCTTTGAGGCTGTTAGTATTATGTTGTTCTTTATAATTTGGAGAAAGTATTTATCTTAATTGGAACGGAAAGTGTTTAATACAGGAGAATTTATATAGCTGCAAATTGTTTATCAGTATCGGGATGATGAGATTGAGTTGTTTATAGGATTTGTTTTTTTTTTTTGGTCAAGTTTGTTCCTTTTTTTCGTTTTAGAAGTTGGGTTTGGAGTTTTGTATAGCTATGATTTTGTTTATGACTGTTGGAATGATAATTGATCTTATTATACATAAGAGATGTATAATCGACCTTGAATAGCTTGAGATTAAGGTGTGTATAAGCTTTTGATGCGTATCTGAGTGTGGGATTTGGGAAAAGTCCAATTTTTAAGATTTGTATCCATATAGATCGAGCTTAAAACATTCAAAAATTATGAAATAAAACTATTAAATTTATTCTTTCTTTTGAGAGATAGCTTGTAGAAAACCTAGATGGTATGTTGTAGAGTTCAAATCATTTATTCTCCAAGATGGGAGTTAAGAAACATGAATTAATTGTTAAAAATCAACATGGGAATAATTAATTTAGAAATTATCCCTTTTGTCTATGAGAAAGTAAACCTTTATAATTAGCAAATATTGACTAAGAGGAAAAGCTTAAAAGGATTGGAAGTATGCAATCTTACATGTCTTATATATACTTTTATCTTTTATTTTGAGAGATCAAAATCCCCCCACCTCACCCCCCTTTGTCATGTCGATGGGAAGAAAGCGCAACTTAGGTTTGAGATTGAGGTGCTTATACGCTTGGTCGAATTTTTGTCCAATTGCTCCATTTTGTTCTTCTTAGAATTTGGTTTTTAACTTTAATTGTGATGTGATTTTGAAGATGTAGATGCGTTATATTTGGTATGTAATCAGTGTTGGATTATAACTGTTTTGACTGATTTCATGTGTTGGTGTTTTGTGAATCTATTATTACAGGCTTTACCAAACCAACAAACTGTAGATTATCCAAGCTTCAAGCTTGTTATTGTGGGCGATGGAGGAACTGGTATGTTTCTATGTTTGTCTGAGATTTGTTTCTAGTATCTTTCATTTCAAAGAGAATATAGTAATAACATATGATGTCAAACAGATATTTTTGTTTTGATTTCTTCAAACATATGAAAATTATTGATTAATGTGAAATTTTGATTCGTAATGGTTTTTAAATATGAAAGTTATTTCAAAGAGTTTAGTAATCATGTATGAGTTTACACTGAAAATTTATATGATAACTGTTATTTGTAGTATCCAATCTGATCTATGTAAACTGAAGTGAATGTTTCATTGAGATTAGTGGCTTGCTTCCTTTTGTTAGAGTATCCTAATGGTTCCTGTTATAAATGGATTTCCAGGGAAGACAACATTTGTCAAAAGGCATCTCACTGGTGAATTCGAGAAAAAATATGAACGTAAGTTTTTAATTTCCTGTACTGACTGTAAGTCTTTCGATAATTTGGGTTGTTATCCTATTCAATAGGCTTGCTCTGTTTCTTATTATGTTGGTTTCTTATGAGTCGATTATTACTTAATTTCATTTTCATACAGCCACTATTGGCGTGGAGGTTCATCCACTAGACTTCTTCACAAATTGTGGGAAAATTCGCTTTTATTGCTGGGATACAGCCGGACAAGAGAAGTTTGGAGGTCTCAGAGATGGTTACTAGTAAGTGATTCTAGGCAGTTAAAAACCTTTATTTTCTGCAAGGCTCTGCTACTTGATGGATGTTATTTCTGACTAAAAGCTTTTACTATCATATCCTAATAGTTAGTGTGTAAAGTTCAAAGTTTCTAAAACAAAGAAATATCAGAAATAAGGTGGTTTGTTCTGATTGTGTAGAATAGTTGATAACATGTGATGTTCTACAGCAAATGCCACTATTGGTATTTCTACAATGTGGTCTTATATAATTGTGCTTGCGCTTGCGTCTCTTTTGAGCTCAGATATAACATTTGAGCATGTACCTTGCTATTCCTTTTTATGTCAAACACATGGATGACTGCCTTGCCATTAGTTTGTTGTCTTGGTTGAAGCTTTTGGTGACTGTATTTTGGCTTCTCATATTCTTCTACATCAATTGTGCAGCATTCATGGACAATGTGCAATTATCATGTTTGATGTTACAGCCCGTCTGACCTACAAGAATGTTCCTACTTGGCATAGAGATCTTTGCAGGTGAGGAACTCTTCACAGGCTTCCAGCATTATACTCAACTTATAATTGATGATATGCAATTGAATCTGAAATGGCTTTTCCCTTGCTTCTTCCAGGGTTTGTGAAAACATCCCCATTGTTCTCTGTGGAAACAAAGTTGATGTCAAGAACAGGCAGGTTAAGGCAAAGCAAGTTACCTTCCACAGGAAGAAAAATTTGCAATACTATGAGATCTCAGCAAAGAGTAACTACAACTTTGAGAAGCCTTTTCTGTATCTTGCTAGAAAGCTTGCTGGGTAATGTTCATAAATATAAATCTATTTCCCGTCTGCTCGAGTCTTATATACTGTTGATGTATTGAACCTAATTTCTTGTCCTACTTATAGGGATGGTAATCTTCACTTTGTGGAATCACCTGCACTTGCTCCCCCAGAAGTACAAATTGACTTAGCTGCACAGGCACTGTAAGATATCTGTTTACTTTTGGTGCTTTATTGTTTTGTGCTTCTGCTAATATTGAAGTTTTATATGCGGATTCCTTAGTATTGCGAACTATCGGGAAGTCTCTGAAACTATCAGATATTCACTGCTTAATACATATACCAAAGTTAGACAATGCTCAATTCATGTTAATATGTATATCAGAGTTAGAACTGATGATTTTGATCATGAATAACCCTTGTATCTTACAGAAAATGATTAAGTATTAGGTTCCTGTTAGATTTAGATCATACAAGTTGAGCCTGTTGTTTGCTTGTCTCTGTGATGTGCTAGGTTCCTTGTGCTTGAAATGTTGTTTTCTCGTTGTATGATTTCTAATCTTTTAACCCTACTCTGTTTATTCAGGCATGAACAAGAGCTTGCACAAGCTGCTAATCAGCCACTTCCAGATGACGATGATGAAGCATTTGAATAGATGGCATAGCTCAGAGTGGATCAGTTTCACCGTTGCAACTTTCCATATTCCTAGTCCTTAAATTTTCTATATTTGGACTTCTGTCTTTGTCGTCTGAGGATTTATTTGCTGCTTCATTGTACTATTGATTGGTTATTGGATATGTCTGTCTGGGGCAGTGAGGCGGTGTTGTATTAGGTTAGACAGTGTTCTGTTCCGGTCCTGATCATTGTCGAGGCTCCGTTTTGAGCTTGTTATAATATTACTTGTTCACATATTCGACAATTTTTTCTCTGAAGATATTTACATGTTAGCTGATAGTGAATAGTGATGGTAACTAGTTTGTGAGGCTTCATCTGTTTAAGTGCAGAAATTCATTTTAGAAAGTCTCAACCTTGGATACAAAATATGATAAAAGCAGCAGGCATTATGGTTCGGTTATATTATCACAATACAATGACCAAGAGTAACTGGACTATATTTTGTTTTGTTCCGAGCCATCTCTGACCAATGAGATATTTTTGTAACTTTCCGTTGGTACGATATGATATTTTACCATTTATTCCCTCTCAGAATTAGTGGTGGTCTTTCTAACTTTATTGGTCAATTCATTCATGGGTGTAGAAGTCAGTTGGATTACTCTGAATTCTTCACTTCTCTATCTTCTTGTCTTGGTGATAGTGCACATCACACTTGAAGTGGAACTAGAAACATTTAACAAATTAATTTCAATTCGTGCATCTAAAATTTCCTGTTAATGATTACGAGTACTTAATTTATGATAAATGATACAGGAAACTAATAGAATAATACTAAAGTGCAACTAAAGCTTTCAATTGCAATTTCAGAACAACATGAAAATACAAATATCAAGGCTAAAGAATCAACAAATTAAAAAAAAAATACAAGACTAATACTAATACAGGAAACTAATAAAATAATACTAAAGTGCAACTAAAGCTTTCAATTGCAATTTCAGAACAACATGAAAATACAAATATCAAGGCTAAAGAATCAACAAATTTTAAAAAAATAAATACAAGACTAATACTAATACTTCGAAAATAGAAAAGCAAAGCACAACAAATAAAAACTACACAAAATAATTAAAAATAACACTGACGTGTATATTAATTATAATTCTATATGATAAAAAATATATGCAAAAACAGGGAGAAATAACACTGGTGTATATTGTATCTTTCTCATTCAAGTTTTGTATAATTTGTAATACAACAAGGGATACTAAACACAATATTACATTTCTAGTGGATCCAAGTGCAAAATATTAGCTTAGAAGTTACAAAAGTTAGACAAATATAGAGAAAATAAAACACTTTATTAGTTTCCCACATGAAAATTACTTTCTCCGTCTTATATCAGTTGACATCTATTATTTCGATATATTTTTTAAGAAATTTTTAATTAAATGTGTATTTACTAAATTAACCTTACTCTAAATTCGACTACTACTATTAATATTTATCTTGTTGGTCGAGCTCGTCCTTGTCTAGTGCGGATTACCTCTTTTGTGTGATTTGTGAGTTATTGTAAATAAATCGATTGTACTTAGAACTCATCCCTATTGAGAGTTTATTTTTCAAAAAATGCTCATTGAAGAAAAATATAAGTAGCGGAAAAAATAAGTCAAAAAAAACCCAAAAGTGGCGTCAAGTTAAAGCCAATTCGCCCATTTATAAACCCTACTTCGCGTTTCACTTTTATTCACTCACAAAAACCCTAGCACTCTCTTTCTCTCTCGAAGCTTAGCTGCGTTTTTTTGCTCTCATCTTTTCTATATGGTGAGTAAATTTTGATTTCGTATACTCTGTATCTCGTTCAATTTTCATATGTTTTGTTGATTTTTTTTCTTATTTTCTATAATTTGCGATAATTGTTTGAGATTAGCTGATTTTTTTAGCTTTGATTTGGATGAGATTTTAAGATGTAGATGAGTTTATTGTTTTTGCGGCTGGTAGTTTTATGTTATTATCTATAAATTTTGTATTAATTGGATTGAAAAGTCTGGATAGAAGAGGATTTGTGTAGATGCAAATTATTTATGAGTATTGGAATGATAATTGATCGTAATGTAGATGAGATTGAGGTGTTTATGCGATTTTTTTTTGGTCTAGTTGTTACTTTTCTTCGTTTTAGAAGTTGGATTTAGCTTTGATTTGGATGAGTTTTTGCAGATGTAGATGAGTTTTGTGTAGCCTCAAAGTATTTGAATGACAATTGATCATAATATAGATGATATTGAGGGTGTTTACAGGTTTTTTTTTGGGTCAAATTGTTCCCTTTCTTAGTTTTAGAAGTTTGATTTAGCTTTGATTCAGATGATTTTTTGAATGTAGATGAGGTTTGTGTAGCTGCAAAGTATTTGAATGATAATTGATCATAATATAGATGAGATTGAGGTGTTTACATGATTTTTTTTTGTCGAATTGTTCCCTTTATTCCTATTACAAGTTGGATTTAGCTTTGATTCGGATGAGTTTTTGAAGATGTAGACTAGGTTTGTGTAGCTGCAAAGTATTTGAATGATAATTGATCATAATATAGATGAGATTTATAGTTGAGGCCCGAAATAGTTTGAGATTGAGGTGTTTATACACTTTGTTGATTCATTTTATTCAACTTTTCCTTTTGTTCTTGTTATAAGTTGGTTTTAACTTTGATTGGGATGAGTTTTTGAATATGGAGATGAGTTTTGTATGGCTGTGAATTATTTATCAGTATGAGACGTATAATCAACCCCAAATAGTTTGAGATTGAGGTGCTTATATGCTTATCGATTGGGGCTTATATGCTTATCGATTGGGATAAGTTTTTGAAGATGTAGATGTGTTTTATTTGTTATATGTGGTTAGGGTTGGATTCTAACTGTTTTGGCTGATTTCATGTGTTGGTGTTTTGTGAATCTATTATTACAGGCTTTACCAAACCAACAAACTGTAGATTATCCAAGTTTCAAGCTTGTTATTGTGGGCGATGGAGGAACTGGTATATTTCTATGTTTAGCTGAGATTTGAAGTGAATGTTTCTTTGAGATTAGTTGCTTGCTTCTTTTTTTTTATGATTATCCTAATGGTCCCTGTTGTAATTGATTTCCAGGGAAGACAACTTTTGTCAAAAGGCATCTCACTGGTGAATTCGAGAAAAAATATGAACGTAAGTTTTTAGTTTCCTGTCAGTTGTACTGATAGGACAATTCCTTGGATAATTTGGGTTGTTATTTTGTTCAGTAGGTTTGTTTGGTTTCTCATGAGTCGGCTATTATTAAATTTCGTTTTCATACAGCCACTATTGGTGTGGAGGTTCATCCACTAGACTTCTTCACAAATTGTGGGAAAATTCGCTTTTATTGTTGGGATACTGCTGGACAAGAGAAGTTTGGAGGTCTCCGAGATGGTTACTAGTAAGTGATTCTATACAGATAAAAGCCTTTAGTTTCTGCTGCTCAATGGATGTTATTTCTGATTACAAGCTTTTACTATCAAATAGTGAATGTGTAAAGTCCCAAGTTTCCAGAACAAAGAAAATATTGGTATTAAGGCAATGCTGGTTTGTTCTGATTGTGAAGAATAGTTGATTGACATGTTTTGTTCTACAACAAAAGTCACTATTGGTATTTCTACAATGCAGTCTTTTATCTCAGGTTATCTTATCTGAGGTGCCAGTAATTGTGCTCACACTCTGCGTCTCTTTAAGCTCAGATATAATATAACATTTGAATATGTACCTTGCTACTCCTTTTTATGTCAAACACATGGATGATTGCCTTGCCATTAGTTAGTCTTACTTGAAACTTTTGGGGACTGTATTTTGGCTTCTCATATTTCTCTCTACGTCTATTGTGCAGCATCCATGGGCAATGTGCGATTATCATGTTTGATGTTACAGCCCGTCTGACCTACAAGAATGTTCCTACATGGCATAGAGATCTTTGCAGGTGAGGAACTCTTCATAGATTGCCAACATTATACTCAACTTAATTGATGATATGCAATTGAATCTGAAATGGCTTTTCCATTGCTTCTTCCAGGGTTTGTGAAAACATCCCCATTGTTCTCTGTGGAAACAAAGTTGATGTCAAGAACAGGCAGGTTAAGGCAAAGCAAGTTACCTTCCACAGGAAGAAAAATTTGCAATACTATGAGATCTCAGCAAAGAGTAACTACAACTTTGAGAAGCCTTTTCTGTACCTTGCTAGAAAGCTTGCTGGGTAATTTTCTAAATATAAATCTATTTCCTGTCTGCTCGAGTCTTATATACTGTCGATGTATTGAACCTAATTTCTTGTCCTACTTGTAGGGATGGTAATCTTCACTTTGTGGAATCACCTGCACTTGCTCCCCCAGAAGTACAAATTGACTTGGCTGCACAGGCACAGTAAGATCTCCGTTTACTTTTGGTGCTTCATTGATTTTTTACTTATACTAATATTGAAGTTGTGTATTCCATAGAATTGAGAACCTTCAGTAAGACAAGAATACAGACTCACTGTTTAATATGTATATAAATGTAGATTATGATTTGTAGATACTTTGTAACATCTTAATATGTATCTCAGAGTTAGAACTTATGATTTTGATCATGAAATAACCCTTGTTATATAGTAGAGTATGAACAAGTATTAGGTTCCTGTTAAGTTTAGATCATGCAAGTTGAGCCTGTGGCTTGCTTGTCTCTTTGATGTGCTAGGTTCCTTGTGCTTGAAATTTTGTTTTCTTGTTGTATGATTTCTAATTTTTGGCCATATTCTCTGTTTATTCAAGGCATGAACGAGAGCTTGAACAAGCGATTAATCAGCCACTTCCAGATGACGATGATGAAGCATTTGAATAGAAGGCATAGGCTCAGAGCAGTTTTTCACCATTGCACCTTTCCTTATTCCTGGTCCTTGAATTTTCTATATTAGGACTTCAGTCTTTGTTGTTTGAGGATCTGTTTGCTCTGCTTCCTATTATTATTGATTGGTTATTAGATATGTTTGTCTGTGGCCATGAGGCTGTGGTTTATTAGGTTAGATTTTGTTCTATTCTGATTTTGATGTAAGCGCGCACTTTGTCGAGGTTCGGTTTGAGCTTGTTATAATATTATTACTAGCTTACATATTCAGACAAATTTGTCTCTGAAGATATTTAAATGCTTATGAGGTAGGCTTCCTCCGTTTCAGGGGAAAATTTCGTATTATAAGTCTTAACATTGGATATTCTAATTCATAAAATAATAAGCAGCTGAAACTATGGTCCGGTGTAAACACTGCTGTGGTTATGTTTACCGAAAGAGAAACCAACCTTCATTGCTGACCCATCTATGAACATGCTATTTTACTATTCATTTCATTTCAGGATTAGTCGTTTAAACCTTATCGAGAGTATGGATGGATCCATCTCACTTAATCCATGTAAGAAGACAATTTGCAAGTCAATATTTTAATTGACATTATGTTGGAAAGCAACAAAGTTCCCAATTGTTTATTGACAGATTAGTTAAAGATACTCAGGTCATGCTATTTTGCTTGATGCGACACTTACACGTTTTACTTCCGATGACAAGAAAGTTTTCGTCTTTACTTCTTCCAACTTGGCTTGCATAAAAGGGCTGCTAAACTTTGTCTATGTATTTATTGGACTTCTTCTAGCATGTACCTTGTCTAGATACCATAAATTAATTCTGGATCATCCCCACCCGCGTGTTCATTAAAAAAAAAAATACATGCTACCTAAGCGCTAATTATCAACAGAAGTATACATTCCTACTTTAATAAGATTATTTCTAAGGTGCTCACATAGAGGACGAGGATAACGAAGCTCAGTACAATGTAATAAAAAAACGGAGAAGGGCTTAAAATGTCTCTCAACTATTTGAATTGGTACAAAACTGTCATCCGTTTACCTTTTGGCCTCCAAATACCCCTGATATTAACCTTTTGATTCAAAATACCCTTATTTCTAACTGACCACACTTACAAGGTGGATGGAGCGCAATATTGTACCAAATCTCATAGTTTAAGAGCATTTTAGGCCCTTCTCCATTTATTAGGATATCAAGGACTCAAATTTGAAATAAACTAACTATATGTTCACTCTCTGCACTACCCTCTCCCCCCCTCCACACACACACCCCTCTCTTCCATCTTTTTTCTTCTTGGATCTTGTCCACCATTTTAAATTTTAATTCTTTTCGACTAATGACAAACAAGTGAGAAAAAAGGAGGAAAATAACGACGACATTCATATAAAAATAATAAGTTTAACAAAGATGATTTAATCAAGCAATTATGTATGTATATTGCATTTTTCTTTTGAGTGTATCGAAAATTTAAAATAGAAGAATGAAAATAATCTTTTTTCGTATTCGCAATCCAACCCCACCATGATAATAATACAAATTAAAAGAATATGAACATGTAATTAGTTCATTTCAAATTTGAGTCCTTGATATCCTAATTAGGAATAAGAGATTAAAAAAATAATAAAAAGAGGGAATGAACAAGATAATTGAATATTTGATAAAAAATTTTATAAATAATAATCTTTTCAAAGATAAACTATCAGACGGGCCGAGTATGAGTTTTTAATTATGAGTTGGGTTATAATATAATAAATTGAGGGTTGATTTAAAATAGGCCAATAGGAAGATATCATAAAATTAATAATTTTTTAAATATTATTTTCAAGCGTATTGGATAAAAATATGAGTCATACGTGGTTTTATTATTTATTTGAGAAGAGTTTAAATTTGGACCAATCAGATTAGGCAATATAATAAATAAATATTTGATGATTTTACTTTAGGAGAACTATTAAAAATAAGGGCAAATATGAACCAAAAAGTTAATATCAAAGGTATTTTTGAGCCAAAAGATTGACGTCAGTGGTATTTGGGGCCGAGAGGTGGATGGAGGGTGGTTTTTACCAATTCTAATGGTTAAGGGGCACTTTAGGCCCCTCTCCGTAAAAAAATTACATTATCAATGCAATTCGACTTGATGTGGAACTTTACTTGTTTTATTTTACACAGGTCATTAATTTCACTTATTCTGCTTGTGCAGCCCATAAATACTATGAATATGCTGTGGATTGTGTCGAGGCTAGCAGTATTTACGGAGGATCCTATAAAAATTTTGAAAAAATATTGACCGAAAGTCATATCACCAAAATAATCATATGAGCTAACACACATCGAAAAATGAGAAAATTGCCTAATTAAGCTTGTGCGACCCCTAAATGCTATGGATACGTCGTAGATCATGCTGAATCTACACATAGTGCTCCTCTCGATAATTATGGAGGGTCTCATAAAGGTTTCTACAAAAAAATTAAATGAAAGTCATATCACCAAAATATTCATGGCTAACACATAAAATAAAATGAGAAAATCGCCTAATTCCCCATGTGCGACTCCTAAATGTTATGAATATGCCTTAAATCATTTCGAGACTACATGTACTTCTCTCTTGGGTACTTATGGAGGGTCCTACAAAAGTTACGAAAAAATATTGACTGAAAACCATATCACAAAAGTATTCATGGGCTAACACACATGAAAAATGAAAAAATTACCTAATTCTGCTTGTGCGGCCCCTTAGAATTATGAATATATAGTTGACCGTGCTGAGGCTACCGTACCGCTCTCCCAGGTATTTACGGAGGGTCCCATAAAGGTTTCAGAAAAAAATTGATCAAAGGTCATATCACCAAAATATTCATGGGCTAACACACATGAAAAATAAAAAAAAAATCCTTAATTAAGCTTGTGCAGCCTCTAAATGCTATGAATACGTCCTGGATCGTGCGGAGGCTACACATAGTGATCCCCCGATACTTACGGACGATCCCATAAAGGTTTCAGAAAAAAATTAACTGAAAGTTATATCACCAAAATATTCATAAGTTAACAAATAAAAAATAAAAAGAATCGCTTAATTTAGCTTGTGTGGCTCCTAAATGCTATGAAAAAGTCTCGTATCATAATGAGGCTACACATACTGCTCTCCCAGGTATTTACATAGAGTCTCATAAAGGTTTCGAAAAAAATTGACTGAAAGCTATATCATCAAAATATTCATAGGTTAATACATACAAAAAATAAAAAAATTGTCTAATTAAGCTTGTGCGACTCCTAAATGCTATGAATATGCAGTGGATTGTGCCTAGGCTACAAATACTTATCTCCCCAGTACTTACGGATGGTTCCATAAATGATTCAAAAAAATGGCTAAAAGCCATATCACCAAAATATTCATGGGCTAATACCAACAAAAAAAATATGAGAAAATCGCCTACTTCCGCTTGTGCAGTCCCTAAATACTATGAATATATTGTGGATCATGTCAAGGATACACGTACTACTCCCCCGAATACTTATAGAGGGACCTATAAAGGTTTCAGAAAAAAATTGATCAAAAATCATATCATCAAAATATTCATGGGTTAACACACACGAAAAATGAGAAAATCACTTAATTTCGCTTGTGCGACTTCTAAATGTTATGTATGTGTCGTGGATCGTGTCGAGACTACAAATACTAATCCCTCAGGTACTTATATAGGGTACCAAAAAGGTTTTGAAATTTTTTTGATCGAAAGCCAGTTCGTGAAAATATTCATGTGCTAACACACACGAAAAATAAGAAAATCGCCTAATTCCACTTGTGCGGCCCTAAATGTTATGAATGCGTCGTGGATCGTGTCGAGGCTACACGTACTAATCTCCCGAATACTTAGGAAGGTCCCATAAAAGTTTCAAAAAAAATTGACCGAAAGCTAGTTCAACAAAATAATTATGAGTTAATACACACGGAAAATAAAAAAAAATTTCCTATTTCCTTTAGTGCGGCCTCTAAATGTTATAAATGCACCATGAATCGTGTTAAGGCTACACATAGTTATCCTCGGGTACTTATGGAGGGTCCCATAAAAGTTTCAGAAAAAAATTGACTGAAACTTGTTCACCAAAATATGCATGGGCTAACACCACGAAAAATAAGAAAATTACCTAATTCAGCTTTTGCAGCCCTAAATATTATGGATGCTCCATGGATCATGTCAAGATTACACGTACTGATCCTCCTGATACATATGGAGGGTCCAATAAAATTGACTGAAATTCAGTTTACAAAAATATTAATGGACTAACACACATAAAAAATGAGAAAACCACATAATTTCGCTTGTTTGACCTCTAAATGTTATGAATGTATCGTGAATTGTGTCAAAGCTATATGAAATGGTCACCCAGGTACTTACGAGGGTCCCATAAAGGTTTTGGTGAAAAATTGATCGAAAACTAGTTCACCAAATTATACTTTGTCAAACACATACAAAAAAAAAATGAGAAAATCACTCAATTCCGCTTATGCGATCCCTAAATATACTATGAATGCGTCATGTATCATGCCGTGGCTATACATATTGATCCATCGGGTACTTACAAAGGGTCTTATAAAGTTTTAGAAAAAAATTTGATCAGAAGCCAATTCACCAAAATATTTATGAGCTCACATACACGATAAATGAGAAAAATCACCCAATTCTGCTTGTGCGGCCTATGAATGAGCCGTGGATAGCGCCGAGACTGCACATACTTATCCCTCAGGTAATTGCGTAGGGTCTCATGAAATTTTAGAAAAAAAATTGACTCAAAGTCAGTTTACCAAAATAGTCATGGACTAACATACATGAAAAATGAGAAAATCGCCTAATTCTGCTTTTGCCGCCCCTAAATACTATGAATTCGTTATTGATCATGCAAAGGGTATACGTTTTGATCCCCAAGAACTTACAGAGGGTATAAAGGTTCAAAATAAAATTTACTAGAAGCCAATTCACCAAAATATTAATGGGCTAACAAATACAAAATATGAAAAACTCGCCTAGTTCCGCTTGTACTGCACCTAAATGCTATGACTGCATCGTGGATTATGCCGAGGCTACATGTACTAATTTCCCAATTACTTAGGAAGGGTCACATAAATTTTTGGAAAAAATTAACCGGAAGTCAGTTCACCAAAATATTCATGGGCTAACACACACGAAAACTGATAAAATAGCCCAATTTTTCTTGTGCGGTCCCTAAATGCTATGAATATGTCGTGAATTATGTCGAGGCCGCACGTACTGATCCATCAGGTACTTATGGAGGGCCCTATAGAAGTTTTGAAAGAAATTGAGTGAAAGTCAGTTTACCAAAATAATTGTGAGCTCACACACATGAAAAATGAGAAAATCACATAATTCTATTTTGCGGCTGCTAAATACTATGAATGCGCCTTGGATCGTGCCGAGGCTACACATATTGATCCCCAGTACTTACAAAGGGTCCTGTAAAGTTTTTCATAAAAAATGACTGAAAGCTAGCTCTTTAAAATATTCATGATCTAATACACACAAAAAATGGGAGAAATTGCTCAATTATACTTGTACATACACTAAATGTTATGAATGCACCATGGATCATGTCGAGGCTATACGTACTAATCCTCCAAATATTTACATAGGTTCCTATAAAGTTTTCAAAAAATATTTGACCAGAAGTCAGTTCATCAAAATATTCATGGGCTAACACACATGAAAATAGAGAAAATCGTCTAATTTCGCTTGTTTGGCCACTAAATGCTATGCATGAGTCGTGTGTATTGATCCCCATGGTAGTTATGGAGGACCCTAAAAAGGTTTCAACAAAAATTGATCGGAAGCCAATTCACCAAAATATACATGGGCTCGCACATACGAAAAATGAGAAATTCGCCTAATTCCACTTGTGCGACCCCTAAATGCAAGGCATGCGTCATGGATCATTTTGAGGCTACAAATACTGATCCTCCACTTACTTATGGAGGGTCCCATAACAATTTTGAAAAAAAATTGACCAAACGCCAGTTCATCAAAATATTTAAGTGCTAACACACACGAAAAATGAGAAAATCACCTAATTCCACTTATGCGGCCCCTAAATATTATGAATGCACCGTGGATCATGCCGAGGCTACACGTAATGATCTCTTGGGTACTTAAGGAGGGTCCCATAAAGGTTTCGAAAAAAAATTAAATCAAAATCTAGTTCACCAAAATAAGAAAATCGCCTAATTCCGCTTGTGCGGACCGTAAATGCTATGAATACACCGTAGATAGAGACGAGGCTACACGTGTTAATCCCCCGGATACTTACGGTTGGTCATCATAAAGGTTTCAAAAAAAAATTGACCGCGAGCCAGTTCACCACAATAATCATGGGCTAGCACATACCGAAATAAGAAATTCGCCTAGTTCAGTTTGTGCGGCCCCTAGATGCTAAGAATGCACCGCCGATCTTGCCAAGGCTAAACGTACTGATCCTTCAAATACTTATGAAGGATATCATAAAGGTTTCAAAAAAAATTAATCGAAAGACAGTTCACTAATATATTTATGGGGTAGCACACACGAAAAATGAGAAAATTATCTAATTTCACTTGTGCGGTCCCTAATTGCTATGAATGCGTTGTGGATTGTGATAAGGCTACACATACTAGCCCCCTGATACTTATAGAGGGTCCTATAAAAGTTTTGAAAAAAATTTGATCGGAAATAATTCACTAAAATATTCATGGACTAAGAGCCGTTTGGATACTTATAAGCCCTTTTTAGCTTATTATGGTGTTTGCGTAATGCTAACTTTAAGCCATAAAGTTCTTAAAGTCAGCCAAAAATAAAAATGTGGATTCCTAACTTTTTTTTCTAAGTGCTTAAAGCCATTTTCTTTGACCATGGAAATTACTTTTATATCCCATATATTTTAACTAAATTCTCAAACTATCCTTTTTATTCTTTTAACCCTGAAATTCATATTATTTTCCTCATTTCTTCGACATAAGCACTTTTATCCAAATACTCAACTGCTTATTTATAAAAATAATTTTTAGCACTTCAAAGTTCTAAAAACATTTCATACATAAAAGTTACTTTTTTAAGTCTATCCAAACGGGCTCTAACACTAATGAAAAATGAGAAAATCGCCAAATTTCACTTATCCGACCTCTAAATGTTATGAATATACCGTGGATCGTATCTAAGCTACATGTATTGATTCCCGGATACTTATGGAGGATCCCATAAAGATTTCAAAAAAAATCGACAGGGAGCCAGTTTACTTAAATATTAATGGGTTAACACACAAAAATGAGAAAGTCGCCTACCCTATCTTACCGAGGCTACACATATTGATGTCCCGGGTAATTATGGAGGGTCCATAATGATTTTGGAAAAAAAGTTGACTGAAATCCAGTTCACCAAAATATTCATGGCTAACACACACGAAAAATGAGAAAATCCTTCCAATTTTGCTTGTGCAGACCCCTAAAATGAGAAAATTGCCTAATTGTGCTTGTGTGGCCCCTAAATTTTGTGAGTTTGTTTTAGATTGTGTCAAAGCTACACGTACTGATCCATTAGGTTGCTTCGGAGGGTCTCATAAATGTTTTAAATTTTTTTGACCAAAATCAAGTTCACCAAAATATTAATGAGCTAACACACGAAAAATGAAAAAATTATCTAATTCCATTTGTGCGGATCCAAAATGCTATGTATATGTCATGGATCATGTCGAGGATACACAGTGATCCATCAGGTATTTTTTACAGAGGGTCCCATAAAGGTTTCAGAAAAAAATTGACTGGAAGCAGTTCATCAAAATATTCATGTGCTAACATACACGAAAAAAATAAAAAAACGCCTAATTTAACTTGTGCAGCCTCTAAATGTTATGAATACGATGTGGATTATATCGAGACTACACATACTTATACCTCAGGTATTTACAGAGGGTCTCATAAAGGTTTTAAAAAATATTTGATCGGAATCTAGTTCACCAAAATATTCATGGGCTAACACACAAAAAATAAGAAAATCATCTAATTTCGCTTGTGGTACACCTAAATGCTATGAATGCAATGTGGATTGTACCGAAACTACACATACTAATTTCCTGGGTATTTATAGAGGGTCGTATAAGGATTTCGAAAAAAAAATTGATCGAAAGCCAGTTCACCAAAATATTCATTGTCTAACACACAAAAAATAAGAAAATCGCTAAATTGCTTTTGTGCGGCCCCTAAATGCTATGAATGCACTGTGGATCGGGCCGAGACTACACATATTGATCCTCCAAATAATTACGGAGTATCTCATAAAGGTTTAGAAAAAATTTATCGGAACCAGTTCTCCAAAATATTCGTATGAGTTACGGAAAATAAGAAAATCATCTAATTCCGTTTGTGCGACCTCTAAATGCTATAAATGCATTGTGGATCGTGTCAAGCCTACACTTATCTATCTCTTAGGTACATATAGAGGGTCCCATTAAGGATTTGGGAAAAAAATAACCGAAAGCAAGTTCACCAAAATATTAATGGGAAAACACACACGAAAATTGAGAATATTGCCCAATTCCGCTTGTGCGGCCCTTTAAAGCTATGAATGCGCCACGAATCATGTAGAGACTACACATACTGATCCCCAAGTACTTACGGAGGGTTCCATAATTTTTTTTAAAAAAATATTAACCAAAAGCCATTTCACCAATATATATTCATAGGCTAACCAACACGAAAAATGAGAAAATCACCTAATTCCACTTGTTCGACCCCTAAATGATATGAATGAAGCGTGGATTGTGCCGAATCTACACATACTTATCCTCAGGTACTTATGGAGGATCCATAAGATTTTGAAATACATCATAGATCGTGCCAAAGTCATACGTACTGATCCCCCAAGGATATACGGAGAGTCTGATAATGATTTTGATGAAAAATTGATCGGTAACTAGTTCATCAAAATATTTATAGGCTAACATGCATGAAAAAATGACATAATTGCCTTATTTCTTATGTGCGACTCGTAAGTGTTAAGAATGCGTCGTGGCTCATACCGATGTCGCAGTACTGATCCCATCGATACCTACGGAGGGTCCTATAATGGTTTCGAAGAAAAATAGGCCAAAAGTTAGTTCACCAAATTATATTAATGGAAAAACATACATGAAAATTAAGAATATCGTCCAATTCTTCTTGTGCAACCCCTAAATGCTGTGAATGCATCGTGAATCATGTAAATGCTACAAATAATGATCCCCTGATTACTTACGGAAGGTCATATAAATTTTTCAAAAAAATATTGACCAGAATTTGTTTCACCAGTATATTCATGGTCTAACACACTCGAAAAATGAGAAAATCATCTAATTCGCCCCCTAAATATTATGAATAAAGCGTGGATTGTGCCAAAGCTACATGTACTTATCCTCGAGTACTCATAGAGGGTCCTATAAATATTTCTTAAAAAAATTGGCCATAAGTCAATTCAACAAAATATTCATGGACTAACACGCATGAAAAATGAAAAAATCATCCAATTCCGCTTGTGTGACCCCTAAATGCTATGAATGTATTGTGAATTATGCCGATACTACACGTACTGATCCCTTAGTACTTATGGAGGGTCCCATAAATGTTATAAAAAAACTTGAACAAAAGCCAGTTCACCAAAAAATAATAGGCTAAGACACACGAAAAAAGAGAAAATCATCAAATTTAGCTTGTGCGGCTCCTAAATGCTATAAATGCGTCTTGGATCATGCTGAGGCTACAAAAATTGATCCCCCTTATACTTACGAAAGTACCTATAAAGGTTTCGGAAAAACATTGATTAGAAGTCAATTCACCAAAATATTCACGAGCTAATACACACAAAAAATGAGAAAATTATCAAATTCCGCTTATGCGGCCTCTAAATGTTATTTATGCATTGTGGATCCCGCCGAGTCTACACTTACTAATCCCTCGAATACTTATGGAGAGTGTCATAAAGATTTCAGAAAGAAATTGATCATAAGTTAGTTAATCAAAATATTTATAGTCTAACACATACGTAAAATGAGAAAATTGCCTAATTCCCCTTGTGCGGCCCCTAAATATTATGAATGCATTGTAGTTCCTGCCGAGGCTACATGTACTGATCCCCTTGGTACTTACAGAAGGTCCCATAAAACTTTCAAAAAAAATTGACCGCAAACCAATTTACCAAAATATGCATAAGCTAACACGAAAAATGAGAAAATTCCTTAATTTCGCTTGTGCGGCTCCTAAATGCTATGAATGCACAATAGATCATACCGATGCTACGCGTACTTATTTCTCAGGTACTTACGGAGGGTACCATAAAGGTTTTAGAAAAAAACTAACTGAAAATCAGTTCATCAAAATATTAATGGGCTAACACTCGTAAAAAAATGAGAAAATCACTTAATTTCACTTAAGCGACCCCTAAATGCTATGTAAGCATCGTGTATCATGCCAAATTTACACGTATTGATCCCTTGAGCACTTATCCAGGGTCCATAAAGGTTTCGAATAAAATTGATCAAAAGTTAGTCCACCAAAATATATTAACACACAAAAAAGAGAAAATCGCCTAATTTCGCTTGTGTTGTCTCTAAATTCTATGAAGGTATCATGGATTGTGTCGAGGCTACACGTACTGATCCCCCTGATACTTACAGAGGGTATCATAAGAGTTTTGGAAAAAAATTAATCGGAAGTCAGTTCACTAAAATATTAATGGGCTAAAACATACGAAAAATAAGAAAAAATCGCTCAATTCGGCTTGTGTGGTCCTTAAATGTTATGAATATTCTATGGATCATGCTGAGCCTGAATGTAAAATCACCAGAATATACAAGGGCTAACACACACGAAAAATGAGCAAATTGCCTAATTTCATCTGTGCGGACCTAAATGGTATGAATATATTGTGGATTTTGTCAAGGCTTTAAGTCCCAATAAAGGTTTCAATTTTTTTTATCGAAAGTCATATCATCAAAATATTTATGTGCTAATACATGAAAAATGAGAAAATCGTCTAATTCTACTTGTGCTGCCACCAAATGCTATGACTATATCGTGGATCATGCCGAGGCTATATGTACTGCTCCCGCAGGTACTTACGAAGGGTCTCATAGATGTTTAGGTAAAAAATAGACCAAAAGTTATATCACCAAAATATTCATTGGCTAATACACACGAAAAGTGAAAAAATCACCTAATTAACATTGTGTGGCCATAAATGTTATGAATACACTGTGGATCATCTTGAGGCTACACTTACTAATCCTCTGGTACATACATAGGGTCCCATAAAGGTTTCGGAAAAAAATGAACGAAATCAATATGAAAAAAATATTAATGGGCTAACACTTAAAAATTAAAAAATCATCTAATTCTGCTTGGCTACCACAAATGCTATAAATATGTCATGGATCGTGATAGTCTAAACGCATTGCTCTCCCGAGTACTTATGAAGAGTCACACAAAGATTTTAGAAAAAAAATTGACTGAAATCCATATCACCAAAATATTTATGGCTAACATATGAAAAAATGTGAAAATTGCCTAATTAATTGTATGGCCACTAAATGCAATGAATACGCCGTGGATCATGCGAGGAAGGACATATCACCAAAATATGGAAGCTCGCATAAATATTTCAGAAAAAAATTGCTGAAGGCCATATCACCAAAATATTCAAGAGTAAAGACACACAAAAATGAGGATATTGCTTAATTACTCTTGTGTGACCCTTAAATGCTATTAATATGTAGTGGATCGTGCCAAAGCTACACGTACTGCTCTCTCGAGTACTTACGGTGAATCCCATAAATATTTTAAGAAAAAAATTGACCTAAAGTCATATCACCATAATATTCATGGGCTAACACAAATGAAAAATGAGAAAATCATCTAATTCCGCTTGCGCGGCCTTAAATGCTATGAATATATTTTGGATCATGCTGAGACTACACATAATGCTCTCTCGGATATTTACACAAGGACCTATAAATGTTTCAAAAAAAGATTGACCGAAATTCATATCACAAAAACATTTGAGCTAACACACACGAAAAATTAGAAAATCACCTAATTTCACTTGTGCTACCCTAAATGCTATGAATATACTTTGGATCGGCCGAGACTACACGTACTTCTACCCTGGGTATTTTGGAAGGTCCCAAAATTATTTCAGAAATGAATTGATCGAATGCCATATCATAAAAATATTCATGGGCTAACACACATGAAAAATAAAAAAATCACCTATTTCACTTGTGAGGCCCTTAATTCTATTAATACATCATGGATCGTGTCGAGGATATACATATTGTTTCCCCTGATACTTACTGAGGGTTTCATAAAGGTTTTTAAAAAAAATTGTCCGAAGGCCGCATCACCAAACTATTCATTGGCTAACACATATGAAAAATAAAAAAAATTATGTCATTTCAATTGTGCGGACCCTAAATGCTATAAATATACAGTGGATCATGACGAGGTTACATGTATTGCTCCCCGGTTAATTATGAAGGGTGTCATAAATGTTTCAGACAAAAATTGACCGAAAGTCATATCACCAAAATATCCATGGGCTAATACACACGAAAAATGAGAAAATTGTCTAATTTTCTTTTTGCGATCCCTAATGCTATTAATATATCGTGGATCATGCCGAGGTTATATGTACTTCTTTCCCAGGTACTTATGGATTTTCCAATAAAGGTTTTGAAAAAAATATGACTGAACGCCATAATACCAAAATATTCATCGTTTAACACACACGAAAATGAAAAAATTGCCTAATTAAGCTTGTGCGGTGCTAAAAGCTATGAATATATCGTGAATGATATGAATATACCAAGGATCGTGCTGAGGAAAACGTACTACTCTCGTAGGTACTTACGTAAAGGTTTCAAAAAAAATTGATTGAAAGTTATATCAACAAAATATTCTTGAGCTAACACGCATAAAAAATGAGAAAATAGCCTAATTAAGCTTTTGCGACCACTAAATGCTATAAATATGCCATTGATCATGTCGAATCTATACGTACTGATTCTCCGGATACTTACATAGAGTCCTATAAAAGTTTTGGAAAAAATTAACTGAAATTCATATCAACAAAATAATAATGGGCTAACACACCCAAAAAGAAGAAAAATAGTCTAACTCCGCTTATACAACCCTTAGAGGCTATGAATATGTTGTGAATCATGTAGAGGTTACACGTACTGCTTCTTCGGGTAATACGGAGTGTTCCATAAAGGTTTTGAAAAGAAATAACCAAAAGCCATATTATCAAAATATTCATAGGCTAACACATATGAAAGTTGAGAAAATTGCTTCATTCTGCATGTGCGACCCCAAAATGCTCTGAATACACTGTAGATTGTTTTGAGATACACGTACTGCTTTCTCAGATACTTATAGAGGGTCTCATAAAGTTTTTAGAAAAAAATTGATCAAAAATTATATCAATAAAATATTAATGGGTTAACAAACACACAAAAATAGAAAATCGTCTAATTCGACTTGTGCTGCCTGTAAATTTAAAGAATATACCGTATATCGTGTCAAGGCTACATGTACTTCTCCCTCAATTTTTTACGGAGGTTCCCATAAAGGTTTTTGAAAAAAATTTGACCGAAATCCATATCACCAAAATCTTCTTGGTCTAAGACACATGAAAAATGAGATAATCGCCTAATTTTGTTTGTTCGGGCCCAAAATACTATGAATATATCGTGGATCGTGAAGAGGCTACACATACTTTTCCCTCGTGTACTTGCAGAGGGCCCCATAAAAGTTCTAGAAAAATATTTGACTGAAAGTCATATCATCAAAATATTCTTAGGCTAACACACACAAAAAATGAGAAAATCATCTAATTTCTTTTGTACGGTCCCTAAATGTCATAAATATGTTGTGGATCTTGTTGATACTAAACTGTAACAGTCCGTACCATTCTAACTTAGATTATTCAAAAAACCAAGAGAAGATTTGTGAAAAATGGATTTGAGAGCAAGTTCAAGTCGTGGACTTAGGCGTGTAACTTCGTTCGGGTAAAATTTTAAAAAAATAGAGACGCGATATCTCCGCATCATGAAGAAGGAAAAGATTTTGAAAATCAAATCTCAGCACCAGGTCTGCGTTGCGGACCTGGGTAGTAATTTTTGCTTGATGACTGTTTTAATAAGGGATGTTTTGTTTTTTTCTCCAGCTTTTCTCAACCTAACCCATGACGTTTTGTGACCAAAATTCATCTTTTATTAGTATCGTAGGGGTATTTCATCTCATTGAACATTTAAAATAATTGAGAGCAAGCATTGGAAATGAGAAAAGGGTTAGGGTTCAAGCGTTCAACCTCCCTTATTCGAGTTCGATTATTTTTCTGTTTTCAGGTATGTAAGGCTACTCATGGCATTGGATTAAGTTCTTCCACGTACCCTACATCTTCATTGAGTTGAGTTTGAGTTTCGAGTTTCCATCAATTGAGTTCTTGAGTTATTTATAAATTTTATTGAGTTTTTGCGTATAACTACATATGTATTGATGATGTCTATGAGTTGAGGCTTTGAGGTATATATTCATGTCTTCATTCACATAAATCCTAATTGAGAATTCACTTTTTATTTTATGCATTGATGGAGTTTTTAAAAGCATGATTTGTGAACGTTTTAAATGAGAATGAGTTGAGTCGGAAAGGTTCTTAAACTTTTACTATTTTGAACATGAATATTTTCTAGTATAAATGATGGTTTGAGATAGAGTTTTGAGGAAATATGAATGAGCTTGAAAACATGTTTTTAAATGAAAGATTCGATTATTAAGATGAGATTGAGTTTGATGAGAGTCCAATGAAACTAGATGAGATGATTTGATTAAATTGATCTGATTGAGCTTATGAGTATATTGAGTCTTTTGAGAATAGTATTGAGCATCGATTTGGATAAGAATAGATAAAAAATAAGACTCCATAAACTACGTAGCCAGCATAGGATAGAAGTTATATCTCTCTAGTTCCAAAAAGATGACTTTGATTGATTGTGGATCCAAAGAGGTTGATCGTCCCTTACTCTGGAAAGGTATTGGACAGCTGCGGCAATGGTAGTGCAAAGCGTTGTATCATCACTAGATCATAAGTGAAGGTTGTCGGTTAGAGAAACCCCCTAAATATTGAATGGTTTGATTTGGTTGAGTTGCATATTAATGAGTCCATTTTCAAAGCACTATTTATTTTTAAACTGCATGAATATTGTGTTGAGTCGATTTTGTAGTTGAGTCCCTTTAGTTGAGTTTCATTGTGTTGATTATATTTCCTTTCACCTATTTTACATACTCGTACATTTTATGCACTGATGCTATTTGGCCTACATCGTTTTATGATGCAAGCACACATGCTAGAGATCATCAACAGACGCTCTGTTGAAGAACCATTTCCTTCGTGATAGTGGTGAGACCACTTTTCTTTCAGAGGAATCATGTTTATTTTATTCATTGTGTAGTTCTTTTTTGAGTTAGTTGGGGGCTTGTCTCGGCACCTTCTTGATAGTTGATAGAGGCTTCATAGACATAGACTGAGTAGATTATTGTTGACATCTCTTTTGAGTCTATTTTTGCGAAAAACTATTATTTATGAGATTAAATTGACTTTTTAAGATTGTTTATTTAAAATTATTCCTTATTGAGTATTAATTTAGTTAGCCCTAGGGGTGTTTACGGGTTGGTGTAGGTCGGTTATTGGTCAAAATCAAAATTAAATCAATTTAATCGGTTTTAAAATTATTAAAACCAAACCAAACCAATTAAAATATACATCCATCATTTTGGTTGTTATCGGTTTCAGTTTGTTTAGTTCAGTTATTCAGTTATTAATCATATACAAAAATAAAAGAAATAATTCATTCAAAAGAGAAGAAAAGACAATAATTCATTCAAAAAAGAAATAAATTATTTTCATGTCATTTTAAATTTTATAATTCTTATACCAGAACTTTAATTATGTTTAACTTTCTGCCTATAATGTCAGCTAATTCAATGTACGAAACAACATAAACTTACTAAATAATGTATAAGCTAATGATATGGTTGTACAAATAAAAGGCGTATCATAGCTTACTATTTTAAATTAGTGTGCTATATTTTTTACATAAAAAATATTCATAAAAAATAATATATTATGCATATATAATTTTAAAAAAATATGTAAATAATTTGTCGGTTCGGTTCGGTTATTACTTCGGGGTTTTTTAACAAAATCAAAACCAAACCAAATATTATCGATTTTCAAAAATGTAAAACCAAACCAAATAAAATTTGATTTATTTGATCGATTTGGTCTGGTTTTTCGATTTGGATAAGTTTTTACCCAAACCGTGAACTCCCCTAGTTAGCCCACTTGAACGTCTCCTTATTATTGCCTTGAGCCTTCCGCTGAATGAATTGGCTGAGTGATCAGACCAAGTTATTTGCTTGGGGCCAGCAATGGTCTTCGAGTGTCAGGCATGCCTAGGGTACCCTCTCGGGGCGTGACATATACGTACTGCTTCTCTGGATACTTACGGAGGGTCCCATAAAAGTTTAGAATTTGTTTTATCAAAAGTCATATCACCAAAATATTTATAGGGTAACATACATCATCTAATTTCGCTTGTGGGGCTCCTAAATGCTATGATTATACCGTGGATCATGCCGAGGCTACACGTACTTCTCCCACGTGTACTTATGGAGGGTCCCATAAAGGTTTCAGGAAAAAATTGACCTAAATTCATATCACAAAAATATTAATGGGCTAACACATAAGAAAAATGAGAAAATCACTTAATTCCACTTGTTTGGCCCCTAAATTCTATGAATCTGCCGTGTATCGTGCCAAACCTACGTGTTTTGATCCCTCGGGTACTTAGGGAGGGTCCTATAAAGATTTCGAAAAAAAATTGACCGAGCTATATCACCAAAATATTAATGGACTATCATACACGAAAAATGAGAAAATCGCTTAATTCTACTTATGTGGGCCCTAAATCCTATGAATATATCGTGGATCGTGTCGATGTTACACGTACTTTTCTTTCGGGTATTTACGGATGGTCCCATAAATGTTTCGGAAATTTTTTTTGACCAAAATTCATATCACCAAAATATTAATGGGCTTACACAGACGAAAAATGAGAAAATCACCTAATTCCGCTTGTGCGGCTCTTAAATGCTATGAATACTCTTGGATCGTGTCGAGGCTACACCTACAGCTCCCCCGGATACCTACGGAGGGTTCTATAGAGGTCATTTACTACAACACTAAATAGGAGATTCAACCGTTTATATATAACTAAAAAGAAATCGGTTTAATCGTTTTGCTTAGTACAATTATTTTTTTTAACAAAGAGGCTTTGATTGAACCCTGGGCCCCGAAATAAGCTTTTGGATTTATGGGTTTTGTTATGGACTGAGTTTGGCCATGTCTGATTTTCTGGGCCATTGAACCAAGGTGGGTTCTTATAAGTTAAATCCAAGTTATTAGTAAATTTGACACACAAAGTTCCAAAACTCAGGATGCAGAAAGACATAGCATGCTTATGGTTCCTTCATGAGTGACCAAGTTTGTTGTATAAAAGTTCCAACAAAATAACATATCAAAGAACCTGTTCCTTTGAAGTTAACATTTCATCAACCACTTAGAAAGACAAATAGTCTTTCGACATGTAACCATTAAAAAAAAAAACATATGGGCTTCATTTTGTTTGGGCCTTCCATTTGTGGGACAGCCTTTGAAAAAGCCCACTCATTATCTCTTATTTTGATCAAGGTGAGGTGTACTCTATTATTCTTTTCTTTTTGGTCTATCCTGAGAATGAGTAAAGAATGATATCTATTTATATTTATTGTTAATGACATGACATGTTATAAAGCACTAAATCAAAAGGTATTGATGATATGTAATGTAATTTCCGCTATGTATCGAAAGTCTTTTTTTCTTGATATTGGATTCATTCAAATACATTATATATAAAATTGATATCTATTTGTATTTTTCGTTAATGACATGAAATGTTGAAAATCACTAAATCAAAAGGTATTGATGATATGTTATGTAATTTCTGTTGTGTCGAAAGCCTTTCTTTCTTGATATCGTATTCATACAAATACATTATATATAAAATGAAATGAAAGAAACAATAATTGCTAAAGCATCTCCAAACTTAGAAGTGGATTCAGAAATTTAAATTAGTGAGATAAAATAATGCTACGTTCATTATTATTTTTGTGATATTTCGAAGTTAGAACAAGTACGCACAAATTCTTGTTGCCCTTAATGACATAATTTTGTAAGATTAATATGACATATATAAACGTATGTGTAAAAAAGTTTTTATCTTTTCTCCCTTTTAAAATACATATTCGATAAAATATGATTTTATAAATTGAAATGAAATGAAAGACGTAATAGACGCCAAAGCACTTGACACTAAAAGAGTGGATTCTGAATTTTAAATTATTGGGACAAAGCATCATTCCTTGAGGTTGTACGCAAATTTCCTTTACACACTCCCTGATCACGAAAAATATTTTACACACCAAACATTATCCCGATTATGTAAAGGGGATTTTGGTACAACCTCAATGCGTAAACTATATATTGGTTGATAATACAATTGTACATTTACCACTTTTGTCCTTTCTTTTGGATGTTTAAACAAACTTGTATGAAAACAATCAGACATTAGTTAAATGGAGATGTTTGGTTTATTTGTCTAGTCCAAGTTTAAACATTGAAACAAAAATTCAGAAAATAACAAATGATCCATTTAAGTAGTTGGGGTGCACCTTGTTCACCTTATCAACTTAGTCCCAATTGATGTGTCTCTATCCATGTCTGTTCAAACCACAACCAAAGATGAAGCCCATCCCCCCCCCCCCACACACACACACCATACCCCATAACAAGCACTCATTAGCCTTTTTTAGGCCATTCTTTAAATCGTTAGTTCAATGGGCTAAATTTCGTCTTTAAAAATAATTATATAAATATTTTCTTCCATGCAGACAAATTTAGTCCATTGGACTAACGATGACATAATTTAATATCCTCAAAAGAAGGCTATTTGTGCAAACTCCTCACCTTATTACCCCATACTTGAGGCTATTTTTTAAATAATGTCGTTAGTCCAAGGGGCTAAATTTCGTCTTTAAAAGTAATTATATAATATAATTGTAGATTAAATTTAGTTTAATAGACTAATGGGGACATAATTGAATAGTGGACTCAAAGAGGCCATTTGTGCAAAATGGCCCACCCTAACCCCACTTCTTTAATGGACTGAAAATACACTGTGTATTACCCACTAGGCCATCCCCATCATTCCAACCCAAAAGTGGGTGTACAAAAGCTGGTCTGTAACTTCACCAGCATGTTCAAAATCTAGATAGAGGGGTGTGGCCTCAAAAGTACACTTCTACAACAATTTTTTTCTTGGCCCATTTACAAAATTAATGGGCCCATGGGCCCATTTGCAAAAATTATGGGCCATGGGCCCAAGTTTTTTGGGGTGAGTTGAAGGCAATAATTAATAACTTTCATTGTCGGTGGGTGGGTGGTTGTTTGCTTCTATATACATATTTCAAAAAAATTGCTATATTGTCAATAAGAGGTGTGGTGGAACGACAAGTATATATTTCTTTATTCTTAATTAGAGCTTTGAGTTCGAATTCTGGTGTAGTCCTGCTAGTAAAATGTGTTCAAAATCAGGTAAATGGAAAAAATAAAAATGATCCTGGAGTTGAAAGCAGAAAAAAATATTCTGAGCTCATAATTTCCTTGTGTGTTCTTGAGAAACATTAACCTCTTCATTATTGTCAAGGTATTTGGACTGATTCTTTCCAGAATAGAACGGAAAAACATTTTGGTAATAGCAACAATACTTCAGATTTACTTATTTTGTTAGGTTGTATTAGAATTGAACAGAATTCCAATGAGCTCAAATGGTAGAGCAAATCACACGCTGGACACTTACACTTTCTTTTGAAAGAATGAGTAGAAATGCAGTGAGACTGTTTTAGATTTTCGATGTTGTAAAAAATTTAAGTGAAGCCTTTGAATTTATAGCCTACCCGTTAGAGGGATAAAGTTATTTTGAAAGTAACCTTGTTTAAACTTTCATTTTCCTCTATTTCTCAATTCACACTTCACTTAAAATATAAATACAACAAGTCCGATCCTATCGCGAATATCGAACAAAAAAATTGCTATATATATATATATATTGGTGATATATCCACCAAGTGAATTCATCTCATACATCTTTTCAAGATTCATCTTCTATTTACTATGTTCATATGGTTACACCTTTGCCTTTTGTACCTACTGTTTTGTTTCTCTTTTGTGAATTGGCTGTTCTTTCCTTTTTCTTTCTTCATGATAACTCACTTCTTCAAGATCCATTTGTCTTCTTACATCCACATCTATGAAAGATGACTAGTAAAATATCAAATAAACAAACTTGTAACTTGTCTAAACTAAAATATTATCCAAAACTAAAACCACATGTATAAGCTAAGTGTTAGTTTCTTTCTTTTGGTCAAATATATTTAAGATGACATAATGTAGGTAGTGATACGTAATATAATGAAAAGGACATAGAGAGCTCTTTGGAATAATAAATTTGGGAGTTCTCAAGTGTCACATGGACTATCATGTGATGATATGGAATTTCAAGAAGCCAACATGGATCCTCTTATGGTAGGGTAAAGGGTACACCATGATGATCATGAGATATGATGGACAGAAATAAGAATTTAGTACACACGTCATTATTAAAACTCGAGGAAAAAAAATCGACGGACAACCTTCGATAATCACTTATTTCTGAACAAAAATAATCGATAGTAGCTATTGGAAATTTCCGATAGCCACTATCGATTAATTAGCAAGATTTTCTATGGGAAAAAAATATTTAAATAATTGATGGACATTGTCGATAATATTAACTAAGCATATGTATTTTAATTGATTAATCATCAGAATCCACCAATTATTTCATATCATTTTATTAGAATTATGATGTAATCAATAACGTCAATGGATAATTTAGAATCTATAGTCAACTGATCCAAAATGAGTGTAACCACGTATGTGCACATATTATGAGTAAAAATATTGAATTCAGATAACCGTATTAGATTCGCCTCTGCAAGACTATCCTACCTCATCTTGAGGAAAAAAAGAAAGAAAAGGGGGTGGGGGGTGGGGGGGTGGGGTGGGGTGAGGGGGTAGGGTTGAGAATGCTTTGTAACAGGACATGTTGGGGCATAGTGGCATGTGGTTAAGTTCACAAAGGGAGAAGCACAAAGAGGAGGATAGGAAGCAATTGTCCTTTTCTTTGCAGGAAGTAACACTTACTAGTGAAGGAGTAGTAAGTGAAATCTAAAAGTTCATTGCCTTTTCCTCATTCTTTCTTGCAATCCTCATTTTAGGGTGGATAGTGGTTGGGGGGTGTCTATTGGATTTGCTTTTTATGATTACTAGATTATATTGTCACTCTATTGATCATGAGGTCAAGTAAAGATCATGTTTCTTTTCTCCTTTTCTACTTGTTTGTTAGGAGTAGACGGTGCATTGATTGACAATTTAGACGTGTATGAGTTTTAATAAATAAATTGAGATAATGAATTATGAAATATCTATCATCTATTTTCTTTTATATGTAAACAAAAAATCGATTTTTGAAATAATAATCCTACCGATATTGTGTACCTATTGTTAAATTTCACCACTTGGAAAAAGAGGCTAAAGAAAAGGAATGTATTATTGTGTGAGAGAAATCTTGGTGAAAAGCTTAAGTGGGAGTGTGAGACCATCAAGGAATGTGCGTTAACGCTTCCCCTTTTTAATAGATTTTATATAGCATGAATCTAAATAATAAAATCGGTAAATTTCAAATACTATCTAAACAAAAAGAGTTGGCACTAAATGTTATTTTTCAAATAGATTATTGGTTGAATGATTGTCGATATGTTGATAATATATAGTAGTAGGTGTTACTCCGAATAAAACCCTTAAAACGAATCACAATTATCTTTGTCAACTCAACATTCTCTAAGTTAACACTTAGATAGAAATGCTAATTTATTACTTTATCGGTAAATAATAAGGAGTATTAGTTGTTCATTTTTTTAATTACACGCTTTTTAAAAAAATCATAAATAAGAAGGATAATTTTACTTATTTACGCCTTAACAATTTTTTTAACTTTACAAACTTGTTTACACTTTTAGAAAAAAATAATTTTCAGGGTAAAATGGAAAAAAAAACTTAAGTAATAATTTGGGACAACTATTTTTAATTATTCCCATTTATTATCAAAAAATTACTATATTGTATTATGTATAACTTTTACCTTTTGAATTTTACTTTTTTCTTCCATTGAGTAAGTGCACGTTCTCATCATGTATATATATATATATATATATATATATATATATATATATATATATGCCTTACCACCTGAGAATTCTGAAATGTCATTGTTGTCTCTGCCAACTTGCTAGTCAGTCCATTTTCAAATGACAAATGGCAAAACATTGACACAATTATATTGGGACATAAAATTACAAACTTTGTAGTCATGTTTACATATTACTATGTTATAAAGTAAAAAATTCATAAATTCAAATCGCGACGTCAGAAATTTCTCGTCCCTGAATTTCATTAAGAGTCTCTAAGATTTAATTTCTATATTTTAAAAGTGATATTTGATTTATATACACATAGGATAGTTTTTCGGGGAAAGATTTAATTGATCACTATCCATCAATTATAGCTTTACCTTTCGTATACACATTTTTTCTTGCAGTAAAACTTTTCTTTTACTTTTGCTTATAATATTTAAATTTTGTATAGAAATAACGTTTACTGACTACTTTTTGATCATGTCTTTAAAAATTATTCGTTGTTGTGAAATTTTAAGTTTCACACATAATTTTCATACTTCGAATTTAAACTTCAGTGGTTATTTTCAATTACATGAAATTAAAAATAAAAGAGATTAGCGGACGACGTTGGTATTAAAGGGACAAAACATATATCATGAAATGCAGCACTTTCTTTTTTACTAAACAAGCTTTATTTAATTAGACACATAATTACATTGTTATTCCCAAGTAGGATAATTTGCAATAAAAGTCTATAAGAGGAGAGGGGGGAAAAGGGGTAGCAATGGTCATGATAGATAATAGTGGTTATGATATAAATACGATACGATTGAAATTCCTTCGCCTTTAATTTAAATAGTGATGTACATATAATTCTTCGTAAAGTAATATCAATATCTGAAATAGAAAATTAATTAATAAATTATTACAACCAAATAATATCAACATTTTTTTATTTTGCTTTTTATGTACATGTATATAGTACATTTAGAATGAAGGTTTTTTTCAAGGAAAATAAGAAGAAGAAATTGAAACTTATTACCTAAACTAAATCATATTAGATAATGCTTTATATATATGGAGTATATATATATATATATATATATATATATATATATATATATTACTAAATCAATTCAATGACCGGTAATTATAAAATAATCATTACCATTTACACTACGGCCCATATCAGAAGTTATAGCTATTCTACAAGTATTATAATTAAATAAACAACGAAGATAATAAAAATGTTGGCCTTGATAATCAAAAATGACCTTTTTATTAGTGTTTTTTGAAAAACCAATAAACAATGGATTATACATCAATCTAATATAATGAATAAAATCAGGATTTTCACCAAAACTAAAAGGCAATCCAGTAACAACAATCATTTTAGCCAATTCTTCTAGATTACTTTCTCTACTATATGATCGATGTGTACTAAGGTTTAATGTCGATTGTACCATGTTAGAGCCCCCTACTTCTACAAATGCATCAGGAAGGGACGTACCATTTTTTATTGCATCCACTATCGCGTTAGCTTCCAAAAATTCTCTTTTACTATAACTCATCAAATAATTTTGTAAATACCCTATACCACCAGCCTTTCCCGTAGTTTTATGGTTCATTGACATGTTTACATTTATTACAAATTGCTTTAGTTTAATCTTCATTTTGAGTCATAAATTGCCAAACAACAGATTTTTTTTATGTTCAAGCTTAGACTTATCTCTATTAGGATGTACAGGGAGAGTGAAAGCGGGAGCGAGAGCACGAAAAGGACTAGTAGCCGTAGGTGGCTAAGTTTCATCATCATCAAAAGTATCAATATCATCATTATTTACATTATCAAAATCATCATCATCATCTAGTGATCCATCAAAATTACCATATCTTCTATCTAAATATTCATGGTCTAATTGAGTGTTACTAAAAAATATAAAAACAAGTATCATTTACATGTGTATAATCATCCGTATTAATACGTAATGGTGGTTGTCTAGTTTTAAATTTAGAAGAACTACCACCAAATTTAATTGTTTCCAGTTAAAACATTAGCAACACTACCCAAAATTGAATTTTTACCTTTTCTAGAAATATTTTTGTCTCTGGATTCATATTAAAATTTTATAAATATGCAAATTAAATATAATACAAAAATTAAACACAAACAAATAAATAAGTAAACTAGTGAAGACTAAATAAGTGAACTATTAAAATTTTACAAATATGCAAATTACATATATTACGTAAATTAAACACAAATAAATAAATAAGTAAATTAATAAAGACTAAATAGATGAAAATTGTAAGTTGCAACGAATGTACCGAACGTCTGCGTAAAAGCAGAAGTAAAAGACAAAAATTGATGAACATGAAGATGCTTCAAAATAATCCACCAAATTTTTTCAACTAATATAATTTAAGAACACTTAATAAAGTATTTTAGAAGTAATGAAACTTGAAAGATTTGAGAGTTAAGAGAGTAGAAAGTAGTTTGAAAAAATTATAAAGGAATGGGGGGTTTTATAGTTAAAAAATAAGACCTAATTGTATTTTTTATATAAAAAATCAGGTGATAGGGGGCTGATGGGGTGATAAAGCCGTTGGGGTGGACCCTCCCAACGGATATATAACGGTTCATTTATAAATTTTGTTTTTAAAATTTTTGGCGGAAATTATTGGACCTAACTGGATCGGGATGGACTGATACACCCACGCCCACCCATCCCGTTCCCCCTATCGGACCCTTATCCCTAGAAAATTTATCGGATCGGGATGAAACTGGACACAAAACGGAATGGATCGATATCGGTAAGTTTCGATTCCGCTGCCTCCCTTACTAGGTGTTGTTGTTGTTGTTGAGTATATAAAAAAGATATAGGTGGCAGTGAAACATTAATTAAAAAGTAGAGGGGTTTAACTGAAAGCAAAAAAAAGAAAAGCCACGATTCACGAGGGTATCTGAGCAAATAATGCGAAAGAAAATAGTATTTTAAATATGACGAGAAGTTCGAAAACAAGTACGGATTGGTCCGTGAAGATTCTCTAACTGGCAGTGGCAGAGTTTGTTATCGTTGTGTACTTAACAAACCAACCTGACAATTTTATCTTTTTACACACTTTATTGAACTATGTGATTTTTTTTGTTTTCCATTTCTACCTTTATCAATTTAGTAAAATAGATAAATGTCGAAAATTATGAGTTATTAATTTGAAAAATATACATAAGTGGTAGTGTGCATAATATATTCTCTCTACTTTTTTTATGTTTTGAAAAAATCTTGCCACATGACATTCCCTTTAATTTTAACTAATTATAATAATTTATTTAATTTTTGTTAAGGTAAAATATTTTTTCCATGTGAAGTGTGATGCCATAATTTTTTAAATGAAAGAGAGAGTGTAATACACAAAACATGATGAGAGTGAAATAAAAGAGAGAATTGTGTTTCTCAAACTAATAAGTGATAGTTTATGTATGAAACTCACACTCCCAATATTTTAGGTATAAAACTCAAAAAATGAGGATAGTTCAGATGTATTTTTGACATTTATCTCTTAGTAAAAACAATCCAATTTTTTTTATTTTAAAAAAAAATAATTGTACAACTTTTAAGGTTGCATCTTGCAATTAAATTAATCATGGATTATTTGCATGCCCTCTCTCACTTTATGAGTTTACTTTTAATATCAAACTAATTATGTGAAGGTGATTGATTGCCATAAAAGTTCAAGAAATTAAGAGATAATAGTATTTGAATTATCAGTTGTTTATGTTTTGACACTTAATTATTAGTAATTATTTATCAAAATACACATCGACTAATATTTGATGGTGCATGATGGGTACTTTGTTTTTTGGTTTAAAAAATAGCGTGAAACGACCGTACTCCATGCGGATAACTAAAAGAATTAATTGAAAAATTAGACAACAAATAAAGTGATAATGATCAAAATCATATTTGAATTATCATTTTTTGGTGAATTTTCTATCAAAACTATGCTAGGTTTTTGCATTTCTACCTGAAGCATAACCAATTGTTTATTATAACATATCTTGAAATTACTGAGTCAGCTGCCACCTGGATAAAATTTTATGAGCAAATTAAGTTATTACGAGGTTTATAATGATTGTATTTAAATACTTGATCTAGTCAAGTTCGAGATGCATTTTGATAAATAATTAATAACCGTTTGAGTATGAAACTCATAAAAATGTGATAATTCAGATATAATTTTGAAAATTATCTTATAAATTTAAAAAGATTATTGACGTTTAAATCAAATATTGAGATAGTAAAATAATCATTCTTAGAGTTGAAATTTCAAAAGTTAGCGCTAGAGTTCTACCCACAGAAAGTTTTCGAACTCTAGCACAATATATTGGAATTTTACTTATAAAGCTTCAAAATTTAGCATATTATACTAAAGTTCTTCGAATTTTATGAGGGATATTTTTTTCAAATAATTGTTTTGCATATAAAAGTAATTATATCCAATTACATTTCAAACAAAAACTAAACATTGATAAGAGGTAAAAAAAAAATTGGAAAATTTAAAGAGGTTTTTTTTTGGGGTGGGGGTGGGAGGGGTTAAAAAACCTATTATCCTATGCCCTCTTTAACTTGTTATCCTATTATTATTTTTTCAACTTTACCTGCAGAAAGGCTATAAAGCTTTCATCAGAATTGATGTAACTTCACAAAAAGACAATGGCAATATAATAGAGAAGTGGACAAATTAGTTTCATTGGTCACAAATTATTTATCGTAAATTTGTGGCATTATTTTATTTAACATGATATTTAAGAGATTTTTTAAAAAAACTTATAGTCTAAAACAATTGTTAAATACTTGTGTGACTGTAAATTATTTCAGTAAAGGTAAAAAAAAAATTTTAATTTAAATTATTTTTAATTATAATAAGATGATATTATTTTTGGGATGAAAAAAAAAGTAAAGAATGTCATATAACATGAGACGGAAGAAGTATCATTTTAAGAATTCGAAACATAATTTTTTTTCTTTTCCATTTTATTCTTAATAGTAACAATTTTTGAAAACTACAATCACTTCAATATATAGGATAAATATTTAATAAAAAGTGTTAATATTTTAAAACATAAATAAGAATAAAATAATTAAAAATCTCTTTTAACTATTCTCTTCGTTTCAAAAAGAATGACCTACTTTTCTTTTTGGTCTGTTTCAAAAAGAATGACCTATTTTTTTTTGCAAAACTTTAATTTCAACTTTCCATGTGGCATGTTTTGAAACCACAAGATTAAAAGACATTTTGGTATATTTAACTTAACTTTAATTTAGGGTCACATGATTGAAAAATGTTCTTTATTTTCTTAAACTGCGTACCAAAGTCAAATCAAGTCATTATTTTTAAACAAAGAAAGTAATATTTATTCAAGAAATATATAAAAAAAATTAAATATGATAGATAATTTGATACACAAAAAATAAGCAGAAAGAAAGGAAAAAGACATATATATATATGATTGGATGACACTTGCCTTCTCATGATTAGACGTAGCTATAGCTTAGAATATATATAGAGAGAGAGAGTCCGTCACACTGTTCATTGCGTGAACGAAACCTTCTTACATTAACTTTATTTCTCGTAATTTGAGCTTCGATAATGAGATCATCTTTAATAAAGTATGTTTTATATTTTGTAGTGAATTTTCTTTTACGTAAATTAAAACTAGTTAAGTCTTAAAGTGAATATCGCGATGAAGCCTATTCTATCCCAGCATGATTTATTGAATATTAGATTCTTATTTTATATTATTCACACTCTAAATATTTAGTCTTAAGAAAAGTATTGAGTTTTTACGTGGATAATAGGGGCGGAGTCACAATAACAAAGAGATATTTAGTGGTGATAGAATTTTTTTTTAACGATAATATTTATCGTTCGAAAAATATTTAGCAGTAATTATGTTAATGTCATTGCATTCAGAGTGTTTTAGTCTTTAGTCGTATTTATATAGAGTGTTGATTATAAAGACTCACATTTATTAATGTCGTTAAATATAATATAACGATAATTATATTATTATCGTTAAATAATTACCACAAAATTCTTTATTTGTTATAGTCCGCCAGGAAGGACCGAGGGAATTTGCTGAACCCATTCAACAAAATAATATACTATTTATACATAATTAAATATATAGTAGATATTGAATCCTCTTCTCTTCTTCTGTGTTTACTTTTACATATTTTGAACTATTTTAATAAATATTCTGACTCCACCCCGAACCGAATGGAATTTGAATTATTTCTCATTATGGTCGAGGAAACGACTTATTTGTTTAGAAAACACATATTTTCATCCCCTAATAGTTTCCAAAAAAGTTGCAAACCGTAAAAGTTGGTTTGTTTTTGGACTCTTCTACTCCACACATTTTTTCATCACAAATTTGAGAAACAAAAATATACATAAAAAAAAAAAAAACACTTTAGGTACTTTCCCATCATATTTCAGAATCGATGTAACCATACAAAAGATATATTGGATCCTACTTTCCCATCTCATTTAATTTTCTTGACAATGAACACTATACTAGCTGCTAGTATTGTTATTCAAGATAAAACAACTCCAAAAAAAAGAAAAAGAGAGAAGGTATAATGCAGCAATAATAATATATTTAATGTAATTAATCTCGTTAGTATGGTTTAAGAAAGGTAAGAACTAAGATCAAGATGTATGTGGACTTTACTTTATCTTTGCAAGGTAGAGATTGTTTTCGATATTTGGAAAAAAAGGTAATAAAACAATAACATTCGAGAGGGTAAGATATACGCGAATGCTATCGACGTTACACCTATCGGTAGGAAAGTCAGACATTACTCCTATCTTTGCAAGGTAGAGAGGGACGTTACCCTTATATTTACAAGGTAGAAATTATTTCCGATAAACATAAACTCAAAGAAAAAGTCTTATGAAAAAAAAAGTAATAATTTATTTGTGACAATTGAGGTGAAGTTGAGTTCTGAATAATGTTATTGAGCTTGACTTGATCCTAATTCTAATTATTGTTTGGAAATAAGAGTTGAAAGTCAAATTTGTGAATGATTTATTGTTTGTACAAGTAACAAACCTTTCTTGACTAAATTCAATCACTTGATAAGTATGAATTTGGATTACACACATCATAATTGATAGAATCCATGAGTGAATTTGAGAATATTTAAATTTGGAATATTCTTTTTCTTTATTTCAAAATCAATATTTGATTACAAAATTTTAAAATTCAACTCGGAGTTGAATTCTAAATTTGAAAAAGTGCCTCAAACTTGTCTTTCAACTTAAATTTCAAATAAGATGAAAAATATTTGAAATATATGGTCAAATGCCTACCTAATTTTCAAGGTTTTTAGTGTTGTACTCATTGTAAATTAACGCGTTTACAAAAGGCTGCATCTATTTCTATAATACGCATTTTATTGATCTCAAAATTAATCTATTTTAATTTAAGTGTCTTACTTTGATTTTGCATTTTTATAGTTTCTCATTGTTAATCTTGTTGATGAACACGTTGACAAAAGGTCGCATTTGCCTCTATAATACGCATTTTATTGATCTCAAAATCAATCTATTTTAATTTAAGTATACTTTAACTTCACATTGTTATAGTTTTAAATAAAATTGTGTATATATAATAAGTATATCAAAATGCTCTTTAAATTTTGTGGCTTTAAAGATGATGTTAGATCTATATCAAATATCAAAAGAGATATCATTCCTTCTAAAAATAAATAAATAAAATAACATAAAAAAATAAGACACTTAAATTAGAACGAATCGAGTATAAGATATCTAAAGGTTGTTTTTACTTTCAACTCTCCTTTTCTTAACTATATGTTGTCTGTAATCCATTGGTGTTGAGTGTCCCACTTCAGCTAGGACAAGAGATTTGGTCTCCTTATATCGACTTGGACAATTCTCATCCTATGAGCTAGTTTGGAGGGTTGATTTAACCCAAAGTTTATTTTTTTACCTGATATCAAAGCTAATCGCATCCCAATTTATGATTTATCTATGTCCCCCCCCCCCTCCCCTCCTCCATATTAAATTGCTCACGATCAATGTCCAGTCCTGAGCGTGGGGAGGGGGAGGTGTTGAGTCCCTCATATTGGTTAGGGATGGAAGTCTCATTATATAGACTTGGGTAATCTTCACCCTATTAACTAACTTTTGAGGTTGAGTTATGTTCAAAATTCATTTTTTTACCACTGGTCTAGCCAATCCAGTCATAGAAAACTCACTATGAGAGTGGGGTGCAGGGATTACCACTCCCAATTAAAGAAAATTTCATTCCAAAATTTAAACTCGACAACTATGGAAGAACTTTTGCTATTCCACCATGCCTCTTCACTGTAATTTTTTTCTTTTGAAATGTAGTAATTAACTCTTCTTTTATTTTAACAAAAGTTTAAGAGTGGTAATAGTATATGTAAAAAGAAGTTAAAAGAGTGGTAATAGTATACTTTATGGATTCTTGGTCATGTTGTGACTTGTGAATAATTATAAGAATCTTTTAATTTCATGCGCAATTATGGATTTGATTTGAGTTGTTGAGTGTTTAATGAAGTTACAATGATTTAATTTAGATTGAATGGCTTTTTCAATTTGATTCTTTGACCATTATGTTAATGTTAAAAACTTTTTTGACTATCTAAAAAGATTTTGAATGATGTTAACTTCCATTTAACAGAAATCTTGATTAAAGAAGATAACCCAAAATCACTAACTATAATTTGCTACTTATCTAGGTCAATTGAGGCCCCATTAACCTATTAAAGATGACTATGTAAGCATGATTTAAGGATCTTGAAAATGAATTAATTAAAGGAGTTAAAAGAATAAGGATTTAAGTCATACACACGGAATAGATATCTTGATGATATTAAAACTTTGTTATAGATTTTAATCATTTAGATTTATTCAAACCTATTAATTAAATAATTATAAAATAGGATCTTAATTAAAATCTGAATTATTAAGATTTTTACCTACAAAATAAATTACACAAATGTGAATAAACTTATAGAAATTCCACTAGTTTCGTACCTAAATTACCTTCCTTCCCTTCACTTTTCATTATTATAAAACTTATCAGAATTTCGACTTCAGATACATGTATCTGATGCGTCCAAATATATTTATCTCGAATAATGGGATCAAAATTAGGTATAATTTATTCTAGATATATTGTATCCAAGTAAATTGACATGTATTTATCTCTCTCACTCATCTCTCTCCTATATCTCTAGCCACTTTCCTCTCTCTCCATGCATTTGATATCTCAAATACATGTATTTAGTGTAACTCGTATGCATCTAGAATACATAGACTATCTCGCTCGCCTCCTTCTTTTCTCGATCACTTTTCTCCTTCTCTCGCTCGCTTCTTATCCTATTTTAATGTATCTAGTAGCAAAAATACATGTATCTAAGAGTGTGTTTGGTATGAAGGAAAATGTTTTCCAATTTTCTTATGTTTGGTTGTCTTAAATGTTTTGGAAATATATTTTCCACCTCAACTTATTTTTCTCAAAACTAAGGAAAATGACTTCTTTCCAAAAAAGCTAAGGAAAACATTTTCCAAAACTTTTCTCAAACCTCAAATTACAATATTTTCTTCTTACCCCACCCCTACCATGACCCCCTCCCCCCAAAAAATTAAAATTTCTTTTTAAAGAAAAATTAAAAGTTTCTGCTGAAAAAAATTATACATTTTAAAATTTTAATTTTTTTTACTCCATTTTTACCCTCGCCCCCCCCCCCCCCCGCAAAAAAAAAATTATTTTTGTGAAAAAATATTTCAAAATTTCAAAATTTTATTTTTTTACCCCACCTCCATCCCTCCACCCTACCAACCCCACCCCCACCCTCCACCCTTCCCCATCCCACAAAAAAAATTAAAAAAATTATTTTTGAAAAATATTTCAAATTTTAAATTTTTTTTTTTTACCCCATCCCCTACCCCCTGTATTTTCATCTTGAAAGATTCGAAAAAATAGAACATTCTCTACCCCTTCCTTCGATTGCTTTTCTTTTTGGCTATCTATCAATCGATTTGAAAATAACACGTTCATCTCGCTTTTTGTTCATTTTCGACCCCCCTCACCAGCCCCCACCCCACCAGTCCCCCCTCCCCCCCACACAAAAAATATTTTAAATTTTGAAAACTTTATTTTTTATCCCCCCTACCCCCTATCCCCACCTCCACCAGCCCCCGCCCTACCCCCCAAAAAAAATTAAAAATTATTTTTGAAAAATATTTCAAGTTTTAAAATTTCATTCTTTCCCCTAACCCCTCCCCCCATGCCAGCCCCAACCCCCTCCCCCCCCCCCCCCACTCCCAAAAAAAATTATTTGAAAGTTAGATTTGCAGTCGGGTGTGGTCGGATTTCGATTCGAAAGTCGAGATCGAGTCTAAATTTGTGTGTCGATTCTTGAATTGAAAGTCGAATTGGGTCCCACATCAGGTGTCAGAGTCGGATCCCGAGTCAATTACTAGGGTTGATTTTCATGTTAGAAACTATTTTCCTAAAAATTATTTTCTACTCTCTAGACAAAAATAAAAGATATTTTCTAAAAAATACTTTCGTTCACCAACCAAACAATAGAAAATATTTTTCGAAAAATATTTGTCACTCACCAACCAAACATGAGAAAATAAGATAGAAACCAACTTGTTTTCCAAGAAAACATTTTACTTCATACCAAACACACCCTAGGTGTATGTGACTTGTAATCTAATATGTAATTATTAATTAATGAGACAATCTATAATTATTTCAAACTATATGAAGAACTAGTAAATACAGTAGAAATATTTATCTAATTAGATATTTTTTTAAAATTTTTTTATACGTTCATTAAGTGCAAATAAATGAAATCTTAGCGCATTTCGGTAGGACATTAAACTTATATTCAGAAAAAATAAACAGTGAGTGAGAAAAAGTTTACTTAATGCAGCCTTAGCTTGGAGTGCAAAATAAAAGTTTCTATAAATAGTAATAACAAAATTGATTTATTTAGGGTATTGTGGTGGCTTTTCTTTATCCATGTTTAAAGGATGAATTTGAGCTAATTTTTTATGCAATAAAGATGTGATATGGTGGGGTTGAGATTTGCTAGTAGATCTTTAAGCATATCCCTTTTTTTGCTCAATTGTTGGTTGTCTTTATAAAATCTTATAATATCATCTTTTAAATTATATTATTTTTTAAAGTTTGATTTTGTTTTAAAAAGAGAAAAAACTATACAAAAAGAGAGCTTTTTTCTTCAATTATTTAATTTGTCTTACATATATAGGATCATCAAGTCTTATAACATTCACTTTTAATAATAATATGATCATCCCAATAATTAGTAGATCAATTTTCGTACACTTGGAAATTTTCACTTATTTTTTGTCTCATTTTTAAGTCTCTTCTCTGATTTTTTTTCTTTATGAAAAGAAAACCCATACAAAAAGAGAGGCTTTTTGTCCAATTATTTAATTTGTCTTACCTATAGAGGAATAAGTTTTATAACATGCACTTTCAATAATTATATGATCAACCTAATAATTATTAGATCAATTTTGGTACACTTAAAAAATTTCAGTTATTTTTGTCTCCCAAACTTTTAAATTTTGTCTTCTTTTCCCTTATATGGACTATAAATGGAATTTTCAAGTAGAAATTTTGTACTCTTTTATTTTTGCAACAAGATTCTTTCTGATTGTCCTCTTCCTAGATCTTTGATACTCTAGTAAAGGCTTTTTATAATGTTCCCAAATATGGAATACAAATATAATAATAAAGAAATCATAAGAAGGAGAAAAAAAAGAGGAAAATGAAGCGAATAATAACAATAATAAATCTATAATATGATAGTTAAAACAAGAAAAATAACAAGTGTGATATTAAATTAAAAAATAAGATGGTAGGAGAGTAGCAATAACAATAATGATAAGGAAAATTAGACGACTTTCGACTACTTACTAACCTTAAACCTTAATCTCCAATCTCTATATTCTCCTATGCAGGATCATGTCTTCGATAAGTTGCAGGTGTGTCTTGTCTTGTTTAATTACATCCTTTTAATATTTCTTCGATCGTATCTCTATATTTCCCCATACCCACCATAAATAACCTCTCACACCTTCTTATTTGGGCATGTATGCATTTTTCCTTCATGTACCTGAACCATCTCAATCTCGTCTCTCTCTTTTCCACCATGAAAATCCTTCCACCTAATCTAGAATATTATCGTGCTTAATCCTATTTTCCATTTATACCAACACACTCATCTCAACATCATCATTTACACTATCTTCATCTTCTGAATGTGCGAGTTCTTGATCGACTAACACTCGTCAAGCTCTGATCAAATAAATACAAAGAATATTACACACAAAACATCTCACATTTACGGACGATTTTTTTTTTAAAAAAAGGCACCCACATATGTGAAGTATAGGTAGCTTATCATGAATAAGGGTATCAAGGTTGAATTAATTTTGGACGGATCAATTGACATCTTCTTTTTTTTTGTCATGAATCTTCTTACATTAAAGTGGGACTAAAAGAATTAAAAGAAAAACAAAAGAACTTATAAAGCAAAAGTTAAAATTGGATAAATATTGCAAAATCATAAAGGTACATCAATCAGCTGCAGCCTTTGTTTGTTAAATTTATTTAGGTCATTTTCGATAATTCCAAAAATTGTTTGTGTTCATTGCCTTTTCTGTTTTGTCCTCTCCATTACAAAAATTACTCTAATATTTTTCATCGATTAACTTTTGATTCATTTATACTTTTGTGAGTAAATTATATCGTATTTATCTTATTACAAAGATAAAAAAATATCTTAAATTTATTTCTTAACTTATTTTGACTATAATTTAAAACAAGTCTTAGGCTTAACTTCTCTCCGAAGTCACAAGATAATATTAGAATAAAGAGCTTAAGTTATATACATATTCGTATAAATAATTTCTTATACTGTCAGGTTATTCAAAGGATGTCTATAGGCGCATCACGCGGATACTATACTATTTACATGATATTATAAGCAAATGTGCAATTTTAAGTTATATACACTATTCAGGCAAAGAATTTCTTATATCGTCAGATTATTCAAAAGATATCAATAGATGAACTTTCTTAAGATATATTACCTTCTATATTAGACAAATGTGACCTAATAGAATAAAGGAAAAAATATCAAATTACACACCTTATATTCTTATATTTTCAATTATTTTCTACCATTTGTAAAAATTTCAAAAATATCTCTTCTGATACATAGGAATGATGCTGATACATCACGATTTGATACATAAATCATTTTCATGATACATCGCTAGTTGATACAAACCAAACACAAAATGTATCAGTAAAACATTCATGATATATTATGTGTTATAAGCTGATTCATAAGTTTTATTGATATTACAATGTTTGGTTTGTATCAACTAGTGATATATCATGAAAATGACTTATGTATCAAATCGTGATGTATCAGCATCATTCGTATGTATCAGAAATCTGGAAAAAAAAGGAAATTCGGGTAATTACCAAAAAAGTCAAAATAAATTGTAATTGAATTTTTTCACTATGAAATTTAAATAAAATACCCTAAAATAAATGCTGACATTTATATAGCTTAAACTCTAAAAAATATAATTAACGGAGGACAAAACTGTTCAATTTTGAACCACTACATTAGCAAATTTGTCAATTCCCCTTTTTTTTGTTTTGTTTTGTCCTTCTAAAGTTCTGAAAATTGTAATAGTAAAGCTGGGCCATGAACAGGTAATTTAGGACAAAATTCGATTTTCTATCAGAATTGATATCTCTGTTTTGAGTACTCATAGTTATAAAAGCAAAAAAAAAAAAAAAAAGTTAGTAATTTACTTAATATGATGGATTTTGTACATCAATGGATAAAACTGATTTCTGAGTTCTATGATTGATACATCATTTAATTTGTCAATAAATGAACATTAATTTAACTGTCTACATGCAGTGGATGTGAGAGCATTTGATGCAACTATAATTACGTCTTGATACTAAATAAGTTGAGTTCGACTTATAAATCATAATATTTCTATTTAAACTAAGTTGATATCAGGTCGTACAAAATAAGTTACAGTCGATTATATTAGTAAATGAATCATGAGTCAAGGGGTTTCGATTTAGTCTGACCATCCTAAAAAGGAATATTGTCACGATTCAAAATTCGGGCATGATGACACTTATTCATTTTTACTGGACAAGTCAACCTAAATCCAACAAATGCGAAAATAAATGCGAAAATAGTTTAAAATAGGTAATTTAAAAGACAATAGCAAGAAACTTAGCCAACTACACAATACCCCACGGTCTAATTGTCACATGTACAAGCATCTCAATATAAGATACTGAAATAAATATAAGTTTCAATCTCTGTCTCTCGAATAGAACAAAATAAAAGTAAAGAGGGACAGGAAAGATGACTGACATCAACAGCTACCTCTCGAATCGCCTCTGAATTGGGTCACTGTCCGGGCTCAGAACCTACACAAGTGTAGAGAGCAAGGAGTGAGTACCACCGACATGCTACCCAGCAAGCAAACAACTAAGACTAAACTAAGCTAGTAAAATACACGTACTCATGTCATACCATCCGACCCCTCAGACTACAACCTGCATAGAAATTAGCCAGTCTAACAGTTATAACAACACAAATACATATATCTTAACAACAGTACAACTCTAGTTTTAGTCGAATTACAACAGTCAATAATATAAATTAGGCGAAATCAGGGGCAAAATAGTTCACAATGGCAAACAATGTATGATGCAATGTAGTGCAATGCAATGTTACATATAGTGATGCATGTTTGTCCTAAATGATAAACATCTGTTGACTAGCAGACCGGAACCCATAGGGGCCGCAATGGACCATGTATCCGCCGGAACCACTTTCTTTCGACACAATCATCACTTGCCGGAATCATTTCCCTTCGGCATATTCATCACTCGTCGGAACCATTTTCCTCCGGCATAATCCTCAATTCAATTTCCATCTCAAAATATTAGAACCAATGCAGATAAGTAATGATCATGTAAATCACAATGATGGAATGATATCAACGACATGTCACAACTCATATCACAACAATAAATTCAAGAATCAGCAATAAGTCAAAGGTCTAACCATATTGAACATTTTATTTCAACTCATCAAATTTGTCATATATTTCCCTAATTCTTTGTTATCAAGTTCAATAGAAGAAAAAAACAAATAGTCCCAAACCTCTTTCCATTACTGCCAACATACAAAAGAATAATACATAATCCTACAAGCTTAAACAAAGGTTTAGAAATTCACTTGTCTCGAATTAATCCCAAACTACTCTGAAATCTGAGTTTTCCCCCTTACGTCGACGTTTCGAATCAATATAATCTATTCAAATATGCAATCTCAATAAAATTACGAATTTAACGACATTCAAATCATAATTTTTGAAAACCAGAATGAAATCAACCCGAAAAATCCAATTCCAAAAATGAAGAGCAAATCTAAAATTTTTTACATAAACGTTTCTTGAAGTATTTGAAAATTAATAGTGAAAACCGAATTGAATTTGGACTTAAAACCAACTCAGAATCATCAAAACATTAAAAGTTTGGTTTCTTAACCCCCCCCCCCCCCCCCAAGAATTAAGTTCAAAATCTATGATTTAAAGATTAAAAACAAAATATAATTGAGGGGTAATAACAAAATTGAGTAGAAATTACTTACCCAATCGATTTTCTTCAAAACCACTCAAGAAATCACTTCTACCAAGCTCTCAAAACTCACAAATAGGGGAAAAGGGCTAATTCCCGACCTTTGCGGAAGAACACTATTGAATTGGACAATTAACCATTCGAGATTGCAATACCTACTTCGCAATCACGATGAAGGAGAGGTCAGTCGATTCATTAAACGTCTCTCATGATCACGGCCTTGACCCTTGCGATCCCGATGGCTACAGAGGCAATACTTCGCGGTTGTGAGACTCACCTGGCAATAGCGATAAGGTTCTATCATGCCCTCCACGAACGCGATGTGTACCATGCGATCGCGATAGAGAGAGTGACAGAACCAAATGACAACAGTCCTCCAAACACAAACATTCATAGATTCGACCCTCAGGATTCATTTGAAATTTTGAGCACACAAACTTTATATGCTACTATACTAATTTTGATGTTCTAGACTCAATGGAATCAGACCCGAAAGTCGATAATGATAGTCCAAATACGAGAAGTGTCTTAATCTAGACATTTTTGTTCCGTCATTCCTATTTCTTTATTTTTTTCGGTATGCTGCTCCGCTAGCAAGGAGCGCGTTCGACCTATCCAGAAAAATTGTCAGCCTACGAATGTGTTTCGATCCTTTCGCAACTAAACTAACTTAGGCCTTAAAATACTAAAACGAGCTTAGCACATCCAAAAATTCAAAAAATGCTACACCTACACCTAAAATCATCCAACGAATCCAACGGAGTTGTCGAAATTCTATTTCAAGCATCGAAACTTCAAAAGTTGACCAAAGTCAAACCTTGGCCTAAAATTCCTCAAATTTTCAATTTAGGACCTCAAATCTTTCTTACAACACCAAATATAATTCCGTCAACTCTCTTGGATCTAATTCCATATTTTGAAGCTGCTGGAATCGACGGAATTCTGTTCCGAGACTTATAACTCTAGTTGGTCCCAAATACCACTTTTGAACACTAAGCCTCTAAAAATCTCAAAACTACCAAAACTCAACTTTTTCATAGAATTTCCCAAAATCAATACTCAACACTGATAAAAAATAACTTGGGGCAATTATCGGGAGTGGTAAAATAGTCATTTTGCAAAAAATTCCAGAAATGACCTTCAGGGTCATAACAAATATGCCTAGGGTCGTCCTGATCATAATGCCATTAAAATAATTGCTTTGGGCCCCAACTTTTTCAGGGCTCTCACTTTCTCATGTAATCGCTTATATTGTTAAATTTGAAAAGAAATTTTTGATTAGAAAATATAATAATTTTTTACCTCATTTAATATTGAAATTGTTGTAATAATTGAAAAATGGAACTGTTACTTGATAGTTCAAGTATGTGAACTATTTATTGTGGAATGTGATTGCGATATTGAATCGGGTGTCATATTCCGACACATATATTAAATTGGGTGTCATGTATCAATACATATATTGGATCGGGTGTCACGTATCAATACATACCAATTATTGGATTGGGTATCACGCCGACACACTCACAGTTTGAGTATTGATTCCATGAGAGAACTATTGTGTGGCTATCATATGTGAATTGATCTTGATTATATGTGTAATGATAGAGAAACTGGCCTGATTATAATTGAGCATGTCCATCCTGTGTAATAATTGATATGAAAGGACCAAGGGTCCAAGTGTTACTATGTTGATTGTTGTATTTGAGATTTACACTATAAAATTAGATATTGCTCTTGAAATGGTATATCGGTAATGTGATTTTGTAGATGCCTTTTTGGATTAGGTTATGGTTGCTAGATGCGTTTGTATCGTAGATATGAGGCCATGGGTAGAGCTGTCAAAATGGGTAGCCCAACCCAATCCTAAAGGGTTAGCAAGTTAAATGGGTTAGGATGGGCTGAACCTTTTAACTAAAATGCCTATAAAATAACAGTTCAATTCATCCCTAAGCGGGTTACGGGTTGGGACGGGTTGACCCTTCAATCAAAAGATGAACAATATTGTACCGAACATTGATGAACGCAACACCAATACGTCAAAAATTCACAGGTTTATGAGTTACACACACTTTAGTGAAATACTTAAAAAATAAAAAATAGGCAAGAGACAACAGTCAACATTTACAGAATTCAACAGAACAACATACATTACATGATCATTTGTTTCATAAACTTGACAAAAAAGGAGAAATAAAAAATTAATCATAAACACAACAGTAAAATATATTAAATATTCATAGTTATATTACCTCCAATTGCCTAGTTGCTGAAGATTTGACAAAATAAAGCACTCTTAAAATATTTATAATAAATATTTTTAAAATTCACGATCCACGAGCTGGCTTCTGAGGCTCACGGATTGAACCTATGAGGCTGGCGGGTTAGATGAGGCTGGGCTAAAAATTCTCATTCCTAAATGGGCTGAAAATTTTTAGCCTAACCCACTTAATTTAAGCGTTAGGTTGGGTCAGCCTCATGGGCCAAACCCATTTTGACACCTCTAGTCGTGGGTAAACAAGTGGAGAGCAGTTGATGTGTGGTTTAGTAAGATTAGTGACTTAGAGTCGCATATTGGTGGTGTCCTGATGGTACATGTGAAAAATATGGAATTGTGAGAGAATTCGGAGATTCTGTCTCCGGGCAGGCCGCCTGGCGAGAGGAATCCTGCTATGGTGAGGCTGCCAGAACGGGATACGTCCGCCATGGCGAGATAGCACGGTTATGAGAGGAGCCTTAGTCCACCTAATTATTTTCCTCTTTCAAGTGAGATGTTAATTATTCTAGGGCCAAGTGTTGGTGTGAAAGCTTAAGGAAATAGACTGGTTATACAATGTTAATGGTGGCCCGTAGTTTGGAGATTCCTCTACGTGTTAGAATGGCTAGGCCTTGATATGTATTAGAGTTGGCAGCGGACCAACTAGAAGGAATAAGTATTAGGCTTGAACAACAGTAACGAGTTAAATTAGAATGATAAGAGTTTGTGCATAAAGTTTTGGCGGTGTATTTCCTTAAGAGCATGTTTTCTTCTTGTTGATTTCTTTATATTATGCGGTGAGTATCAGGTTGATCGGTGATGCCTAACAGTATGTGTTGTTTGTACCGATATTACTCTTGCTATGCCACTTGATATAGTCTGATTGCAGAGTTAGTAATGTTTCTTAGTTGAAGACGAAGATGATTCTCCAACACCTTCTACTCTTCCTTCTTTATGATGGAAGTTGTGCCATTAATTTACTGTATATTGTATCTTTAGAAGCTTTTTTACATGTTTAGACTAGTATTATTGGGAGTGTTAAATTATTTCTTGTTATAAATCTTGGAGTTTTTAATTTAATATATAACGACTTCATAAGTCTTTTGGACCATTTATTGTATTTTCTTAAACTTCCGCATGATAATTCTATTTATGGGATTAAAGATTCTCCTATTTAGGTGTTAGAATAGGTGCCCGCACGGTCCGATCGATTGGATCGTGACACACACCATCAACTACATTAGTCCAACCCCCTAAGTACCCCCTAACTAACCCTCACTCTTCATACCCCTCTACCCCACCCCATCTCTGCCCCCATACACAACTAACAACGAAATTAGTCACGGACAAATTTTATAATGAAATAATAAAATTTATTGCTAATCACATTTAACAATAAATTAATTAACGTTAAACTATTGAAACATTATGTTATATATGAGTTATTTGGTGATAGATTATCAACAAAATTCGTAGCTATTATCAGTTTGTTTATAGTGATTATATTTGTCTAAAATATATATATAAATGCTCTTGAGTCTTAGAATAATATTTTCTTTTACGTATCAAAATACCAGAAAATAAGTATGAAAATTTTAAAAATAAATATTTTTTTGTAAAAAATATTTTTAGTTCTACCAAACACACCTTAGTGTAGAACCACTAGGATCATATAGGACACATGACCAGACACTGCCACTACATCTTAAATACTTCATCATTATTCAACCCAAAAAAAAAACCATATAGTGATGAAAAACTTCAAATCAAATGTTAAAAGCAAAGCACAATGGTGAATCCAAGATTTGATACATAACAAATTAACAATAATGACAATAAGGCACTTCAATCTTGTCAAGATGGGGAAAAAAGAAGAAAAAATAAAGTTGCCTCACCATTTTAGTTATGAGAGACAAGTGAGAGGCAAAAAAAAAAAATTAAAAAAAAAAGGTCTAAATGTTTGAGATTGTTTGTATGAATAAGGTAGGACCCATGAAGGGCACATGGCTCAAACATGTCTTGGGATTATTAGGACAAGATTTGGGGGAAGTTGCCCTTTTGTGGGTACTCCTTTGTTGCTTCTTCCACAGCATATTTCCCCACATAACTAGTGACCCTTTAAATAGTCACCTTTGTTTCCATGTGCATAAATTTAAGAGCAACATTCCAAAAATAAATAATTTAAAAATAACTTCTTTGTGTTGACGATATAAAAAATATCTATACAACCAAGTTATTTAAGAAAATGTTACTGTATGTGTGGATGATACGAGAAGTCTAAATAGAAATTCTTGATAATAGATCACTAGTTCAGATGAATACCAAAAAGTAAAAATAAAAAATTAACTTAAAGAGATTCCTAAAAAATAATTACATAAGACTATGTAAAAGCATTGATTGGTAATGTGAAATAGTAATTGGTAACTAACTTGTTATAACATGTTAAATAACAATAATGATATAAAATAATATCATGATTTTGTGATTAGTGCATAGATCAAAACATTATGTGTCGATGATATGAGGTGTCTGAACAGAAATTCTTGAACAACAAATTGCTAGTTCAAATATTCATGTCCAAGAAGTAAAAACAAAAAAATTAACTTGAAGAAATTCCTAAAAAGTAATTACATAAGACTCTATTTAAAAGCATTGATTGGTAATGTGAAATAGTAATTGATAACTAATTTGTTATAGCATGTTAAATCACACTAATGATATAAAATAATATCACAATTATGTGATTAATGTATATAACTAAGAACCCATTTGTCCATACATATGTTTCAAAATTTTCAAAATATATATTTAAACAAATAACTGTTTATTTTTCAAATTGATTTATTATTTCAACTTCAAACTTAAAATATGAAAGTTGGAATCTAGAAAAAAAAAATTAGAAAATTTTCAAGGTTTTAATACAATTGCTTCTATATGTGTCTTTGTGTTGTGTTCACATATATGATTCAATGGTGGCAAATTTATTCATCCCACTAAATTAGATGTTGAGAAATGTTTGATGGTTTGTCTAATTAATTATAGAGAAGAATTAATCACCCAACTTTCAAATGGATTGTCTTTATGGAAATTAGAAAATTGATTCCATTCAACTTTCTATTTTTGTGAAAAGGTTCATTATTTTCTTGTGGGAATTTGAGTCAAACACAATTTCTACATTCTTGACATGTAGCTATATGTAAATGCTCTTTGTTCCTTTCACTCAATAAACAAGTGAAATATTTGGTCCACTTTTTGTTACTGGCTTTATCCATCATTTTCACATTTGGAAGCTCAATGGGTTTTGTTTTTTTTTGGTGCGGATAGGGTAAAATCTCTGCTCATATGCAATAGCTCGCAAATTACATAGGAAAAGTAATCCGCATTAAGCAAATTTGATTCGACGGGCTCAATCCAGAAGGAAAATTTCTTGCTTTCGCTGGCAAAGAATTTCAAACTTGAGACCTCCAACATAGAAGTCTCAAGCCCAAACAATTGAGCAATCCCAAAGGGTAGGTCAATATTTCCATTAAATAAAATTAAAAATACACATATTCATGTATTTATGATTTAGTGTTTCATAGAAAATTTCAACAAGTAAAGATACATATCACGTATGTTACATAATTTTATAACAAATGATACCTAACGAAGTACTTAGCACTCACCGCTATATGTAATGGACAGAAATTAAACAGATACATCCATTTCAATGATATTTTATATGGTATTTGTATCAAAAACATAACTCACTACTAGAAAAATCAAATTTCTGATAAAACTATTGGAATTATATGCTTCATGGCTGTTTTCGACTATTTTCCTATCTAAAATTTAATATTTATGACAGATTTCCAATGAATACGTTTGTCAAAAATGTTGAACGCTTATCAGACGACTATTAGTTAGATTGGTACTAAATGTCTAAGAATTAATTAAACCTACAATAAATTAAAGTTTTGATTCTTTAGGGCAAGCAAATTTATTTGTGTATTACATGACTTAAAATGTTTGACATCTAATTAATGAACACAAATAGAAATGTGAAAATTTGTCTTGTAATATAGTCAATGTTCAATGGGGAAAACATATCGTGGCAAGTTGTTTTTTTTCCCACTCAGTGTCCGGAGTTCGTGGAACTTCGACTAAATTCGGATCACACACTGTAGGACCCATTTGGGAATGGCGCTCCCAACAGGATCTTTTCCATACCCAGGTCTCAAACCCGAGACCTCTAATTAAGGGTGAAACAGTCCCATCACTACACCAGAACTCATGTTTGTTATTTTGGCAAGTTTACAACATGATAATAGTGTAGCCGCCTTTTGGTTTCATACCGTAGCGGAATATGTTATATTTGTGCACATACTAATGACGAAATATAGTATATTTCTGCGTATACAATATTTGTAGTGAAATATATTATATTCGTATGTCTACTTTATCTCTGCTTAATTGTATCTGCATGGATAATAGTATATATATGCTCTAGAATAAAGTTTAGATTTAAATTTTTTTTATTTGAACTTTTAGGAAATAATTCAACACCGCTGAGTTCTGACTATATACAACTTTTTTGACAAGTTACAATTTTCTTATTTTTTTTTCTCATTTTATGTTTAGTTTTCACATCCTAAAATACAGAAAAATATAATTAATAATCTTTATTATTTCACTTTTGTTTACTTCAGATTTCATACATGGAATTATGGTTGACATTGTGAATCACACATGTCACATGGAAGTTGATGAATAGTCAAGTTGTACCATTGACAATGTGTGAAGTTAGTATGGTTGGAATTCGTAGATAGTCTATTTAGTACGATTCAAAATGCAATACTTAAAAAGCATAAATTTTTCGACGAAATTCAATTCATTGAAAATGGTTTTGACTAACTTTGAGAATTTTAAGATGGAAATGCTCAACTAAAATTCACATTTTTTTGAGTTGAATGCCAAAATGGTCACTAAACTTATAATAATTGGTCATTATAATCACTCAACATTATTTTATTTTTCAAAGTCACCCAATTGTCCAATTAGCTTTTATGATCATCTAACTTTACCTTGTTAATTTTTATGGTCATCTTAATTAGAAATATAATTTTCAATACCTATTTAATGAAGTGACAACTAAAATATTTTAGAAAAAAAATTAAAACAACTACTACTTGATAATCTTTAATTATTTCCCCCCTTTTGTCTTTTTCAAGAGATTTCATGCATGTATAATTGTGTTTGACATTGTGAATCACACATGGCACATGAAATTAAAGTAAATGATTATATGATTGAGATTCGTCTACTCTTAACTAATAATTTCTAGTTCGAATCATAAAAATAAAAATAATTTGATAAGAAATATTTTATCCATTTCAAAAAGAATGTTCTAGTTTGACTTGACACGAAATTTAAGAAAATAAAAAAGATTTTTTAATCTTGTGATCCTAAATTAAACTTATGTTAAATGTATCAAAATGTCGTTTAATCTTGTGGCTTTAAACATGCCACCTGAAAAGCTGGAACTAAAGTGTTGCAAAAAAAGGAAAATGGTCATTCTTTTTTAAATAGACTAAAAAAGAAAGTTGGTCATTCTTTTTGAAACGAAGGGAGTTATAAGAATTATAAGGACAAGTACGATTCGATATACACTACTTAAAAAGCATAAATTTTTGGTGAAATTCAAAGAGTAGTCAACTCGTCGAAAATCTTTATAAAATTTTTCAAGAATTTTCTTTATATGTATACACAACACTACAGTAATGATCCTGAAGGTTATTTTTAGAAATTTTTATAAAATGACAGTTTTACCTCTCCTGATAATAGCCCCAACGTATTTCTGATCAGTGTTTGGTGTTGGTTTTAGAAATTCGTCGAAAAGTTTTGAGTTTTTGAGTTTTAGAGGCTTAAGTGGTTCAAAAGTGGTATTTGGGCCAATCAAAGTTACGAGTCTCACAATAAAATTCTGTCAGTTTCATCAGATCTAGAATGTAGAATTTGATCTAGGGGAGTTATCTTCTCTCGATTTGGAGTTGTATTGGAAATTTGAGGTTCTAAGATGGAAGTTTAAGGAATTTTAGACTAAGGTTTGACTTTGGTCAACATTCGGAGTTCGGACCCTTGGATTGAATTTTTGATGATTCTGTTGGACTTAGGAGATTTTAGGTCCACGATGAGCTTCAGTATATATTTTGAGGGCTCTGAGGGCGTTTTGGTATTTTTTAATTCTAAAATAATTTAGTTGCGACTAAACAGATTTCGGGTCAAGAAGACCTCAAATTTGATTTCCGACAGTTTCATTGAGTGCGGAGCGTCGAATTTAGTAGGGTAGCATACAAAGTTTTTGTGCAAGGGTTCCGAATGAATTCCGAAGGTCCAATCCGTGAAATTTGTGCTTCAAGGTGCTACTGATATCTGGTGTCTAGTGCGTGTGCATCGCATTCGCGGAACCTATCTGGGTTCGTGAAGGATCTCGCATCTTGACCTTTATGTTCGCGGGAAGTCGACCGCAAATATGAAAGATAAGTGTGAAGCCTTTGCGTTTATACGTCCTCAACCGCATTCGCAATAGGCAAAGGGGTGTATCTGTAACAACCCCTAAAATGTTGTATGTCGGTATTTCAATTCTCGACGAAAAAATACAGCCTATATATTTTGGACATAACTTTTTATAAGTTGGTCCAAATTAGGTGATTCAAATTTCTGAGTAACCACAACATCATTACCTACAACTTTCATGAAGAACACATCTTAATATTCGGAGTATAAGTAGATCAAATAAATTAATCTTTGCAAGATATAGTGCTGTGATAGAATTGAGTGTTTATAGAAGAAAATTCATATCTCACTGTAGGTTGCTCCAAATTGGTTGATTCTTGAACGATAGGAAACTAGACTTCCATATCTACAATTCTTATGGAGACACCAAATCCTAATAAGGAATTTATCTTATTCAAACGCAGCTTCGAAAAAGAGTATTCTGTTAAAAAGAACTCATCTTACCTACCATGGAAACATCTAGATACATTTGACATCATTCATGACATAAATTGTCCTCCATTTAACATCATCCATGACATCAATATATTCTATTAAATTTTCAGATTTTTCTTTATAATTATTTTATTTATTGTTAGGTCCCTCTTTTCCACCTATAAATACCCACCTTATTTCCCCATTTTATTCATCAAGCTTTCTTAAGCATTTCTTCTCTATATATACTTTTTCTCAAATATAGTTTTAGTTTTAGTCGTATAAAAATACTACTCCGGTTATTCTTATACTCCGGGTAGTACACAAAATGCTCCGGCGAGAAGAAAAGGCTAGGGGTCCAAGAGTGTTCCAATTCGGAGTAAACCTTCGGATTTAAGGTATGTAAGGCTTTCATAGCATTGGATTGAATTCGTCCATGCGCCCAATATTTAAATTCATTATAATTGAGTTATAGTTGAGTTTTATCCAAATCTTGAATTCTAAATAAATTAATTATTTTTCTATTGAGTTTGATATATTTATGCATTAATATTATTATTGTTATCTCTCATATTATTGGAATTATTATTCATGGCTACTTTCCCATGAATCCTAATTGATTTGATGTTCATGAATATTTTTATACATGTTTTGAGTAAAGATGTTGGCTTTTTATTATTTTCATTGATAAAAAGAAAGTTATATGAATTAATATTATATATGTATTTTATTGAGTTTTGAAAGAGCAAAAGAGTTGAGTTTGAATGAATTTGAGCAAATGATATTTTGAGCAAGATGTTTTGATGAGATGTAAATGATGTTTTTGAAAGTATAATGATTGATGAACATGAAATGAGATGAGTTTGATGATTTAAATTAAAGTCCAATGAGACTAGATGATGAGTTTAATATGAGCACATATTTTGGGAGTAGTATTGAGCACCGAGTTGGGTAAGAGTTTAATTGACTCAAACCCCAGAACTACATAGCCAGCGTAGGATGGAGGCTATGCCTCTTAAGTCTCAAAAAGAGGACTTTGATGAGTGGATCCAAGATGGTGATGTCCTTTACCCTGGCAAGGTATTGAATGGATGTGGCAACGACATCGCTTCGTTGTATCATCGCTAGCTCATAAGTGATGGTTGTCGGTTAGAGAAACTCCCAACTGAGTAAGCATTGCTTATTACTATTATTTTTATTATTATATTTTAAACTTGCATTACATATTGATGTTGAGATGATGTTGAGTTCTGAGCTGAGTTTTATTGAGAGGAGTATCTTGATATCTGTCCTTACCTTCCTGCCATTTTACATACTCGTACATTCCACGTACTGACGTCATTCGACCTGCATCGTTTTATGATGAAGATACAGGTGTTAGAGATCCTCAACAGGCGCATCGTTGAAGATCATTTCTTTTCGGCTATTTGGTGAGTCCTTCTTGTATTCGAAGGAACTTCTTATCCTTTTATTATTGTTGAGTGTGATGTTTCTTTTGAGGTAGGCATGTACATGTCATTGGCACCATTTAAGAGTACCAGTTGTTACGGGGGTAATTTTCAGCCCAAATTTTTCGCCTCAAAACACCCACGCACGGCAGCCAGCCCGGTGCCATGCGCCTAACTCGCACATGCCCGCTGATGCTCTGCGCCTGTCCGCCTTGTGCCATGCGCCTAACTCGCGCATGCTTGTGCCCGATGCCATGCGCCTGACTCGCGCATGTTTTGCTCGGTGCCATGTGCCTAACTCGCACATGCCCTCGCCTGGTGCCATGCGCCTCGCGCATGTCTGCTTGGTGCCATGCGCCTAGCCCACGCATGCCCTCGCCTGTTGCCATGTGCCTAGCTCGCACATGCCTTTGTTTGCCTGCCATGCGCCTAGCCCACGCATGCCTGCTTGCCTGCTTGGTGCCATGTGCCTATCTCGCACATGCCCTTGCCGGTTGCCATGCGCCTCGCACATGTCTGCTTGGTGCCATGCGCCTAGCCCACGCATGCCCATGCCTGTTGCCATGTGAGGCTTCATAGACAGAGTCTGATGATGTAATCGGAGTAGTTCTCCTTAGAAACTACTTTTTCTAAGAATTATCTATTTTTACTTTGATTATGACAAGCCCACATTAGTATTCTTAAGTCTTTCGCTGATGAATAAATAAGAAATGAGACCAAGTGGTTCTCTCAGAAGCCAGAAATGGTTTCTGAGTGCCGGCCACGCCTAGGGTACCCTCTCGGGGCGTGACAGTATCTTCCGCTTTCATGGGCCTATGGCCGCTATTGCGGAGGGTCAGTTTTGACCTAGAAGTAGTTAATTCTCAAAAATCGGGAAAAATACCCATTCCTTCATTTTTGATATTTGGGAGCTTGGTGAGGACGAATTCTTACGAATTTTTTGAGGGAAACTGATTGGGTAAGTATTTTTAACGTATATCTTTCATTACCCATTGATTATTCATTGATTTTGATCTTTAATTTTTGAATTTGAACTCCAAATTTTGGGATTTTTCAAGTACTCATGGATTTTCTTAAAATGATGATTCCAGACTGATTTTAACTCCGATTTTAAAATGGCTTTCGCTAATAAATTCTTATGTCGTGGAGAAGGATTCATCTAAAAATTTCTAGAATTACCCTTTTGTTTTCGAATTCGAGTTTGTGGGTCGATTTCGGCCCAATTTCTAAAATTGACGATTTGGGTGTCGTTGTGCTCTTATTCTTATTGAGAATTCATAGTTGACTAGATTTTGTTGATTCGGAGAGCCAACGCAAATGCAAGGCACAAATTTCGGAGTAGTTATGGTTAAAATTAAGGCAAGTGAACTTCTAAACTTTCGTTAAAGCTTGTAGATACTTGTATTCCTTGTTATATGCATTAGAGAATAATGAAAATTGATCCGGCTATTTGATTTTGTGATTTATCTTAATAACAAAGAAGAGGGGTATTAAAATAGCAATTTGATGACGTGTATTGGTGTGATCAATGTGATAATAACCTTGACATATTGTGGACATGTAGAATGATTATATAGATATGAAATGTGAATTGTTGTTGATATAATCCTATTATCGTGAATTATATGAACATGGATTAAACTGCATTGGTTTTGATATACTGTGTTGAGACTGAAAATGATGAGAAACAAAGGGATCGGGCCAGACGTTCCATGGAAGGTATTATGAAATAAAAAGGTCGGGCCATACGTTCGATGGCAGGTTACATAGACAATAATGTCTCTCATGGGTTCCAAACTGTGATTCAACAAATGTGTTTCGATAGGACAGATATGCATATTTTCATTTCAATACCTTTATGATATTTGTGAATTCGTGTTTACCCCTTGTTGCCTTGTATATATTAAACTTGACTTGATATGATTCATTGATGAGATTGCTGATGAGTATTCATGGACTTTGTGTTATTGTGTACGAATTGTAGAGTTGGGTTGATTTCTATGAAGGTTGTAGTTGAGGAGATTCGGTTGGAATGACATGAGTACTTGTATTCTATTTAGCTTTGTTTAGTTTTAGTTGTCCGCTTGCTGAGTCACATGTTGTTTGGTACCCACTCCTTGATTTTACACTCGTGTAATTTGTGAATCTGGACCTGCTTGATCTTCTACCTTTTCTACTATATTCGAGGCCATCATTTGAGTTGTTGAGGTAGTTGTTGCATCCACTCAACAAACACCTCTTACTCCTTTCGTTATGTTTTAGTCCTACTCTAGAGACAACGACATTGTGACTATATTTCGCTTCTCATTTCTGTATTGAATTAGCAGCTTGGGGAATTTTTGAGTTTATTTACCTGTTTTTGCTTAAGTTAAACTTTGTTCTATTTCATTTACTTCCGCATTTACTTTCCGTAGGGTTTAAGGTTGACTTGCCTCGGTGGATTGAGAAGAGTGCCATCACACTCGGACTCAGTGGTTTGGGCGTTCAAAATTTATCTTGAGATTCCAAGTTCAAATTTAGGACACTATTTTTTTATTTTTTAAACTCACATAGTAAAAAATCCTTGATCTGTCACTGTATATTATACCCATATACTATTTAACATAATTTATTTATGATGTATAGTAAGAAACATTTGCTATCATCTATTTATGACTTCATTTTCATATATATATTCAACTCAATGCATGGAAATCATTTACGCGTTTTAGGTCAGAATTGCAAAAAAATTCAAAGAATTTTGGCCATTGAAAGCAAAGAAAGGTTGTGTTTGTCACATAAAGTGTTTTGTCATATTACATTTATATATACTTGAAATGACTCTTCAACTAATTCCATCCAGGCTGAATGAAAAAAATACTTAATTTTTTAATAATAAGAGTAATGAGCACGTCATTTGAATTAGTGGATATAATTTCAATTTATTATATTACCTCTAATGACTCATAACTAACAATTATATAAGCGAAGGTCTAACTATTTCTTTACAAGGTAATAATTGTAGTAATTTATTGATATTAAATAAATTGTAACAACGACAATAATAGCATACCTCATCATGTACTTCCACAGGTGAGATACGAAGAGAGTGGTGTGTATGCAAATTTATCGTACCTTGCAAAGATAGCAAAGTTATTTTTGATACACAAAAATAATAATTATAAGTGTAATAGTATTTAATAGTAGTAAATTTGGGTAATTGACCAAAAATATAAGGAATAATTGCACTTTTTGTCTTTCAATTTTTGGTAAACTATGAGTTTGATAATTGTAATAGTTGACTAAATCTATTTAAATTTCAATCAATTAAAATGTGTGTTTTTATCCAATTATATATAAAAATGTGAGATTTAGATTGTTTTTAGAATTATATTACATCAAATATAAATAACAGTACAATTTTAACATAATATATTAATATCTAAATGCTTTTGCACTTGATAATTTGTTAAATTTGGGAAGAGTCACAATTAAAGGGATAAATATGTGTATATATATTAATTAAAGGTTAAATATGTTGTATCATAAATTACAAGAATCAAAATAAGAATTTATCAATATTTAAGGGATTGAAAGTTCTAATTTCCTTAATAATATTTATTAGGTAGTAATATTACGTGCATGGCGTATTTTTTTTTAAAAAATAAAAATAAAATAATGGGTGGCCTATTGAAATAAATATAAAGCTCATTCTAACAAATTTTCAACTTTACGAAGAAAGTCTTTTATTTAGAAAAAGAAGGGGATAAATTATTAAAAAAAGGTTTAAACTATTTGATTAATATTTCAGCTCAAAATGTTCACACTAATTCGAGATTTTAATATTTTAAAAAAATCTTCATATTTTTATTTTTTATCCATGCTTAAGAAAATAAGAAAAACATGAAAATTCTATGAGTAGAACGAGTCTCAAGAAAAGACAAATATATATGCACAAATATATATTAATGAAATATAATGGTTGGAGTTAAAAAGATTGAGGGATGATCAGTTAAATAATTTTTATCAAAATTATATAGTATATATAGAAACTATATTATACATAAATAAAAAGTTTTACTAAATATGATTGAGTTATTAAGGATTGACATTGTATCTGTAAGTATAGATATAGAAACTTACAGATAGAATGTCAATCCTTAAGAACTCAATCATATTTAGTAAAATAATGCCTGATGTTTATTTAAAGTCCCTTATGATTTAAGAAACATTTATGGAGAACTCAATCAGAAGTATTGGATGTGAGTTTCCTCAAATACGGAATCGTCTTTGTTAGATTGTGTTTTACCCTTAATGTGGTCGAGTAGTAAATACATCTTCAATTTTAATTAGAAGTCTTGAATTTGAGTTCCCTCGAGTATGGAGTCGTCTTTGTTAGACTGCCCTTTACCCTCAATGTGGTCAAGTAGTACATCTTCATTCTTAATCAGAAGTCTTGGATTTGAGTTTCTTCAAATACAAAGTATTCTTTGTTAAACTGCGATTTACCCTCAACGTGAGATCGACATGAATTCAATTTAGTCGAACTCCAATACAACTATCGAACATCAAATCAAAAGTTTAAAAGAAAAGCATTTATGAATATTTTGCTTTCTTCTTTTATATTTATATCTATCTTCTTGTTTTTTTTTTTTTTTTTTGGGGGGGGGGGGGGAGGTTGTTAGTAGTTGCATAAAATTAGATAACATGTGACAACATATTCCTAAAATAATAGTAGCAAGTTTACACCTCATGCCTATCTGTTATCTCCTAAGGTTGCCATGAAGTTGATGCTTCTGATTGAAATTGAAAAATTGTCACACACCTAATCAAAACACATACTAAAATAATATTACTCAACAATTAGATCATCCATACCATCATCTTATGCAAGCATTTGTACTAGCTTAATATTCCATTTTTCCTAAAGCATGCTAAATTAATAAAGATAATTTTGAGTTTTCGAGTTTATTCACATTGTTGGTCTTTTAAGTACTCGAATAATATAGGATGGTTATGGTTATAGGTGAACTTATGATTTTTAATTTGTTGATTCTGAATTAGAATTATTTTTGCATAGTAAATTTTTCATAATATTTGTGCTCTATTCATGAATTATTCGGTAATAGATTTTAATTTTCTCTCACAAACTATTTATAATTATAAATTAGTTCGATTCAAAACTTGAGATAATGTGTGCAAATCGAATAAGAATGCTTAAATAGTTGTTGTTTAGCTATTTCAAGCATAAGCAACAGTTGAGCCAACATAATAAAAAAAACCTTAAACAAAGTGACATAAGTTAATAAAGAGAATCATATTATTGATCGACCTCAATTCACTTAGAATCGAGACATAGTTATTACTATATATGCTAAGATTAATCCCCATATTTTCAACAAAAATAATCGGTCAATGCAAGAAAGTCCAATTAAATTCATAGTGGAATTCAAGATTTTTGAGCTGAAATTGAAGTTTTCTTGAAGAAAAAAAGAAAAAGCAGAAGAAATGGTCATAACACTTAGCCCATCAATTTTGATGTTGGTAGGTTCTCGCTGAAATCACAAATGTGATAATGGCTGGTTTCATTTTCATACATTGTTTATATATATTTATATAAAGTTGAAAAAAGACAAAAATAGATTCAATGGATTATAACAAAACTATCTAGAAATATTACATTTTATGATGAGATAGTTGAGATCCCTTTATTTAATAAGAGATCTTGAGTTAAAATTTGTAGAAAATTGTTCAAAGCGTTGCCGCCAGAATGAGTTCTGCAGTGCGTGAATGCAGATACCAAATATCACGTTGGAAAACAAAACCAAAAAAAAAAAACTACTAGGATCAGATTTGCCGCTTTACTTTTTAAAGAAAGTCATATTTGTCCTTCATCGTACTTATATTTACCTATATAATTCAACTCCTTACCTCATCTTTATCATCCTATGTGACGCCTACATGAATATTTATTCCTCCCAATTTAACCTGACGGAACCCTTTAAACCCGATCCAGTTTCAAAAATAAACCCAAATTTCTCCCAAACCTATTCAATGCAGATTTACAGGGACAGAATCAAATAGGGTTGAGGAGGTTCTTATGAATCTTTACCAATGAATTTTTTTTTTTTTATATATGATTAAAATATTTTTTTTATATATATTTAATAAATGTTGAATATTCTTAAATTTTTTGTGTGTTTATTTCTTCATTTTTTGGACCATCTTATAGTCTTATAGAAAATCCCTATTAAACTTAAATATTGAACATCAAATGGAAAAATAAAAAAAGAAACTACCTAGAAAAAGACAAGGGCAACATTGTCTCAAAAAGTTACTATAATTTTTATTTTTTTTTAAAAAAAATAAATTATTTTTTAATTTTATTTAATTCGTTGACCCTTATAATTCCAATGGCGGCCCCTACGCCGTTGGCCTTGCCAAACAAACTTCTCTCTCCATCTTTTCCTATTTCTATTTCTCTCACAATACTTTGTTTGCATTTAAAAAGAGAAGAGAAGACACTCAGAAAGAAGCAACAAACACACAACACACACACACTAGAAAAAATAAATACAAGAAAAGAAGAGAAGAAGAAAAAGAGTGTATTTTATTTTTGTGTGTGTGTATTTTTGAAAAATGGAAAAAGAGGTGTATTATTTTACAAATTGGTTCAAGATTCTTGGAGTTTCTTTGTTAGTTTCAATTTTTATGATAAGGGTTGTTGCTTATTTATGGTTTAGGCCAAGAAAAATTGAAAAACATTTTGCTAAACAAGGTATTAGAGGACCACCTTATAAATTCTTCATTGGAAATGCTAAGGAAATTGTTAGTCTAATGTTGAAAGCTTCTTCTCAAACTATGTCAAATTCACACAATATTCTACCAAGAGTACTTTCCTTCTATCATCATTGGAAGAAAATTTATGGTAAGTTTTTTTAATTTTGGTTCAAAATTTTAGCTAAAAGATTGAATTTTTTTTCTTGGTTTGTTATAAAGTTGAAATCTTTATGTGTGATTTAGCTTTATTGATACCATTAAAAAGTGTCACTTTTTTTTGCAAAATTTGTGTTTTTGAGCTTTGGTTTTCTTAGTATTGTTATAAAGTTGGAGTCTTTATTGTGTACTTTGTTGGCTTTTCTTGAAACAAATTTTAAAGTTAGTTTTAACAAAATGAAAAAAAAATTAAAAAAATGTGATTTTTTTTTGAGGTTCAAGTTTTGAAAGCTGGCTTTCTTGTTTTGTACTTCTTTAATTAATGTCCTTTTCTTTTTCTGCTATTGATGAGTTGGTGGAGTTGTGAAGTTCAGTGTTTCAGAACATTGCTGCAGCATTTTTGTTATTTTTTTTCTTTTTTTTTTTTCTATTTAGCCCCCTTAAAAAAATTCCAATATATATATATATATTTTGTGGTCCAATTTTTGTAAAAGAATTTGAAGTTTTGGAACATCATAGTCATGGGGTTTCCATGAACTTTATCTTTTTTTCTGTTTCATTTTTTTTTGTCCTTTTGGTTCTTTTAGATTTTGTTGTAAACTTATAATTCTTGATGATGAAGTTTGTATATAATGTTTGTTAGTGGCATTTTTTTAAAATTCTTTTTTTTGAGGGAGTTGTCATCTTTCTTGTTTTGTTTTGCTCTTTTTTTCTTTTTTTTCACCTTTCTGTTTTATTGTAGGGTCTACACTTATCCATCCTCTCTGAATCACTGATTTTGCCAATTTCATTTCTCTTTACTGTTTTTGTGCTTGCTCACAAATACATGTTGCTTTCTGTCATTTCCATTTTTGCGTAAAATTCACATTATTATTATTATTTTGTTTTGGTTCGTGTTAATTTTTCAAATGATTACTCAAATAATAGTTATAATCTCAGAATGTTGATTTTCTGAGATAATAATAATTATTAGTTGAGTGATGTTCGGATGGTCAATCACCTCTGCCGAGTGGAAACACTATTGATCCTCTGGGGTGCGGGAAAAAAAAGGATCATATAAGAAATCAACCCATTGACTTTCAAGAATCATGATGTAATTATGTTTGATTGTTTGGCAAAAAATATTTATATTCGCTAGCCAATATACATATAGTATACAGTAATGATACATCTGTCGACCTTTTTTTTTTGGTGGTTTAAGTTAATTTTCCTTCTTTTTTTTGCAGGTGCAACATTTCTTGTGTGGTTTGGGCCAACACCACGTTTGGCTGTGGCTGATCCTGATCTTATTAGAGAAATTTTCACTACAAAATCTGAATTTTATGAGAAAAATGAAGCTCACCCTTTAATCAGACAGCTTGAAGGAGATGGCCTTCTTAGTCTCAAAGGTGAAAAATGGGCTCATCATAGGAAAATTATTACCCCTACTTTCCATATGGAAAATCTCAAAGTAAGTTAAATATTTCCTTTCTTATTCCACCATTTTTTTTTATCTTGGTAAAAAAAATTGTCCTTTAGGTTCTAGCCTTCAAAATGGAGTCGTAGAAATAATGTGCACTCGCCACTTATCGGTCATTGAAAAATTACCAGTGTCTTGGAGTTTCAAATTTGACAAGTGAAATTTCAGAATATCATCCTGGAGTTTTCCTTGTGAATTTTAAAATTCCATAACGAGTGCTATTTTTCAAATGCATGGTCTGAACGTGGCTATTCGCAAAATTTTACCAACTAGCCACTTTTCTGCCTTATCATTGACGAAAAGCCACTATCCTAGAGTTTCAAATTCAACAAGTAAATTTCAGGACATTATCTTCGAGTTTCCCTTGAGGATTTTGAAATTCTAGAAAGTGGTTATTTTTTAAATACATAAGCTGAAAAGTTGTTATTTGTTTCTACAATATAACTCTGGATTAATTGAATCAGTAAATTTCACACACCGGAGGCCCCAAACCTATAAAGGAGTACATGTTATAGAATTCTTATATCATTTGACAAGAGTATATTAATTTATTTATTTTTCTGTAGTTGTTAGTACCAGGGGCAGCTAGCAAAGTAATTGAAATGTTGGAGAAATTGACACCAAATTTAAAGAATGGAGAGATAGAAATTGAAGTATCAGAGTGGTTCCAAACTTTAACAGAAGACATTGTAGCACAAACAGCTTTTGGCCACAGCTATGAACAAGGAAAAGCTATTTTCAGGCTACAAGCTCAACAAATGGTCCTTGCTTCTGAAGCATTTCAAAAAGTCTTCATACCCGGCTACAGGTGCAAATAATTTTTATTTCTCTTAGCATATGATAATTTTTATCGTATGACCTTTTAAATTTCGTTCCCGTTAATTTAGTGGACTAAATTTTATCGTTAAAAGTAGTAGGATGAATTTATCATTCTACAAACGAATCTAGTCCACCGAATAAAAGATCATTTGTTCATCAAGTCAAAATTCGCAAATAACCACTTTTCAAATTTTGTAATCGAAATATAACCACTGTCTTAGAGTTTCAAATTCCACAAGTGGTACTTCGGAACATTGCCTTGGAATGTCACCGATGGAATTTGAAACTCCATGTGGCTATTTATGCAAAAACAGGGCAACAAGTGGCTAGGGGTTGTAAAAATCCACGATTGTAATTTATATTTCCAAGATTGACGAAAAGTGACCAGTAATCGTTAGTTCTACTGTTTCTACTTAGAATAATCGAAGCGTAAATGCTAACTTGTTGTTTTTGTTACTAGGTTTCTACCCACAAAGCGAAACATTAAATCATGGAAACTGGACACGGAGATTAAGAAGTCGTTAATGAAGTTGATTCAAGAAAGGACAGATAATTGGGAGAAGAATGAGATGCAAGAAAACAATGGGCCAAAAGACTTATTGGGCCTTATGATCCAAGCAAGCATAAAGGAATCATCACTACTATCATCATCCATTAACAGCCCAATTCATCATAATTCTATACACAATAATAATAATAATAATAATAATAATAATAATTCCTCCATGATCACTGCAAAAGATATTGCTGAAGAATGCAAGACTTTCTTCTTTGCTGGTGAACAAACGACATCAAATTTGCTGACGTGGACGACCGTCCTGCTAGCTATGAATCCACAGTGGCAAGACCTAGCACGCCACGAGGTCATCAAAGTGTGCGGCTCAAGTACCATACCTTCTAAAGATGATCTTGCCAAGCTTAAAATGGTATGTACAATCTCCTCGTTAAATCGAATATAAAAAATTACATGGTAGCGGTAAAATATATATATATATATATATATATATATATTTACTAAAAAGGAAGGAACGTTGATGGGGGACAAAATGAGTTATGTATATCAGTTGAAGGAATAATTTTTTTTTCAATGTTGGGAAAAAAAATTATTCATTTTTTGTCTTTTAGTAATTAGCTAATTGTACTTACTGAAAAAAGTGAAAATGACAAGAGTACTGTTTTTCCCTCTTTTAATCACTCACAAAATGGAAATTAAATTATTAAATAATTTAGTATGGATTCCATCACCAGTAGAAGCTAAGTACAACATTTGCTCCAGTGCCAATTAGTTTTGAAAAGCTGTCATTGTCATAAAACAAATTTATTTTTTTATTTTTTATTTATCTAATTGAGTTATGATTTGGTGTTGCAGCTGAGCATGATACTCAATGAATCCTTGCGTCTTTACCCTCCGATCGTCGCGACGATTCGACGAGCAAAGGCTGATGTGGATCTTGGAGGATGCAAGATCCCTCTCGGGACCGAAGTATTGATCCCGATTCTAGCGATACACCACGATCAAGCTATTTGGGGTAACGATGCTAATGAGTTCAACCCTTTAAGATTCTCAGAGGGAGTGGCACGAGCCGCTAAGCACCCTGTAGCCTACATTCCATTTGGACTTGGAGTTCGTCAATGCATAGGTCAGAACCTAGCAATTTTGCAAACCAAGTTGACTCTAGCTATTATACTTCAACGATTCGTCTTACGATTATCACCACAATATAAACATGCTCCAACGGTGTTGATGCTACTACATCCTCAATATGGTGCGCCCGTCATCTTCAAACGGTTGACTCATGACCCCACAATTGCCAAAAGCTCTTGACATGGATAATACCTTTGGTGTTTGAGTGCATATATGCTTGGAGAAATGAAAAAAGAAAAAAAATGTTATTGCAAGCAAGCATTAATTATAGGAGTAGGGAGAAAATTTATTTTATTCCTTTTTTTCTTGATTTGTTTTTTTTTAATTGGTTTTCTTTTTTTCTTTTGTTCACCAAATAGTAGTAATACTAACTAACCAATCAAGTAGAGTCATCATCATGCCTTGTCTTTTATTTTGCCCAAAATTTCTTGGATTTTCGGCATGTTTATGCTAGGATTGTTACATAGTGACTCAATTTCGTAGGTTTTCCCTCATTTTCCCACCCTATGTATATGTATCTTCTGTAATATATATTGGCTCAAGCCCTTGTACAATTTTGTAATATTCTCATGTATATCTTCCTTCTTTTTAAATGGTAGGTTGTGTTGCATCTCTTTTATTTTATTAATTAAAAGGAAATATAAGACTCGATTAACCAATGGCGGATCTAGAGTAGATGTAAAAGATTTGGTCAAATCCACCTTATCTAATTTTTAATCTCTGACTCTAAATCTTGAATTTGCAATGTCATGAACATAGATAAGCAAAGAATATGCCATGCATCCATAAATAAGCAAAGAACCAAGCATTCCAGAATGAGATTTTCAGCTTGAATTCAAATTAGTAGACCCTGAAATTCATTGATTCTAAATATTGAGTATGCAAGACTGCAATACCATGATTATGGATAAACAAATAATCGAATACCCTAAAAATGATATTTTCCGACGCGAATTGAAATCTGTGGGGATAAACAAAAAGAAAAAGAACCAACAAAATTTAAAATTTTGAGACAATGGTATAATTGCCACTTGGTACATTGAATAGTGCAAGAATGAAAAGAAGATCAAAGAAAATTTTGTTTATGTATTTACCAAAAATTGGGCATTGAATCTTGCTAGTGACTTGTGAGCCCATTGTTGCCGCAACATTAGTCCCAACAAGAATACATTGGATTTTGGACCAAATGTGAAAAAAGATAAACACTACTTTTAAGAAAAATCAATATTGTAAACAATTTAGGAGCTTTAGAGAAAATCTTCTTTTTTCTCAAGAAATGTTGGTATGGTTATGACATAGTTGAACTTTTAAGAACATTCAAAAAGTTTAATGAGAAATTATATAGAATGTAACTCCATTAACTCTCAACAACAAATATCTCATCTCTTCTAAAACATATGAGTTATCAAAGTTTTTGAACGCTAAAGTTATCAAGTCGTTAACAACATATTTATCTGAGTGTACCAGCAAACAAAAAAAACTTTTAATTTCTGCAAAGATGTGAAAGAGGTGAAACATCATTAATTGTTTTGTTTTTTTTCTTAAATATAGTATTGATTATTTACTTCAACATGTTTATTACTCCTATTAGTAGTACACTATTCAATTATTAATTTCCCTCCAAGGGTTACATCCTAATAATTGAGGGTATATAAGACTAATGATTAATGAACAATTTCATTTGATTTTATTTGAATAATAAGGAGTTACTAGTACTATTATTTATTGAAGTGCCATTTACTACTCTTCTTTCGAATTTACTTCTCAAATTTTGACTTGACATTACTATCAAGAAAATAATTATTAATATAATGAGTTTATTATTTTACCTCTATCTATTGAAGGCATAAAGTCAACAAATTTTATTGCAGCAAAAATATTTCCCCCGTCTTAAATTATTTGTCTTGATTTTTAAAAATAATTTTATTTTATATTTAATAAAAAAATATTAATATCCTAAAACATAAATGATGATAAAAAACCATCTTTTTAATTAATTTTATAAGTGACGTGTAAAAAAAACACGACAAATAATTGGAGATAGAGAAAATAGTTAAGAGTAGAACAGATTTGCCATGAACTTTACAGAAATGGAAAAATTGTTGGATTAATTTATTTTTTTCATATCCAATAAAATTTCTTGAGTTATTGGGATTTGTTGTACTTGAAAATAAAGTTACATTTACTTGTATTCAATTTTCTCCTCATGTGATTATTTGTATAGTTGTATTGATATTTTAACAAATTGAGATATAGTAACCAATATATCAATTTATTAATTCTTTTAAATTAAGAATATTTTTGAGGTAATCAAAATTGGTAATCATTTTTGCATTGTTTTACCGTGAAACTGTGTGAAGGTAGAATTCTCTTTAAGTTTGCTTTGCAACGTACATTCTTGGAAGTTGAGGTACTCTTTTTCAATAACTTAGAAAAGAGCTACTATGCACTACGCAATCTAGTGATCAATGAAATATGAGTAAATTTTAAAGTTTAGAGTTTTAATTTGAGTAAAGACAAATAAATACAAGATAATATCTTTTCCTTTCTTTAATTTTTTAACCATGGATAGACTTACAAAGTATTTGTATTGGTGAGAGATAATAATTACTCAACTAAAATAGGACGGAGGAAATAAAATGGGACAACGCTAATTAAAAAAAAATACAAGCAATGATTTTATTGAGTTATTCCTATTTAATAAAGGTGGATAGATTTTTCTGCTAATATTCCGCACACTTCTTTATTATTAAGGGTTTAATTGAAAATAATTATTAAGTTTTCTAAAATGATAATTTTTAAAAACTAAAATGACAATGACGAAAGAAGTACTCCCTCTATTCACTTTTACTTGTTCACTATTTCGAAAATAGATTTTCATTTTTACTTATCAATTTTACCATATCAAGAAAAAATAATTATTATTTTTTTCATATTTTTTCTGTAGCGTTAATTACTTATTTCTCAAGATCTAATATTAAACATCAATTAATAGGAATATTATAATAAAATAGTCATCTCACTTATTATTTTTTAGTGTGCCAAATCTAAATATGGTTAAACAAAGTAAACGAAGAAAATATCTGATAGATTAGTTGAAATACATACTGGTTCACACATCATGCATTAATATTATAGAAAATAAAAAAGTATGGTATTACTACTATCACTAGGAGATGAAGAAAGTAAAGAACAATTTCAATGCCCCAAAAAGGTGTTTTTAGTGAGGGGTTGTTTATATCTAAGCATGCATAAAAAATAACTTTTTAGGGCTTTGAGTTGTAATCTTGCATGTAGCAAAGATCAAAAGCAACAAAATGCCCTTTTTGTATTACTTTTTGGCCTTCTATTATTAATAATAATGCTTCTCATCATGCTCTTAAGAATTTTGTTAGTCCCCATGATATTGCATGTTCTTGGGACTTGCTAAAACATTTGACAATTAATTATCAATCTCTCTTGCTAGCTCATTCATTTAGTTACTTTATTTTTAATTATAATTTGTCTTTTTTAGGTTTTGTTAATAGGAACCAAAGCATGCCTTGAAGCATGTGAAACCTTTCATAATTATTTCCTTTAATAAAATTCTAATTGTGAATTCAAATTTTTTTTATATAATTCTCTCTCCATCTCAAGTTATTGTAATTTCTAAAAATAATTATCTCAAAATATTTATTATCTAAGACATCAAAGATAAAATTAATGTTTTCTTTTTCATTTTATCCTTAATTATGATTTTTTTTTAAGACTAAAATTCTCAATTATAGCACATAAATAGAATAAAATTTTAATGAGCTAAGGAAAGATACAAATAAGGGTAAAATAGTCAAACATCCTTCCTAATAAATATTTATAAATAAAAAATACAATAAGTATTTTGAGACTACAACAAGAATAACATACATATGTAACCTCACAAAGGTATGGAGATAGAGTGTACGCAATTTTATCCCTATTTTATAAAGATTGAAATGTTATTTTTGATTAGTCTCAAGAAAACGACAAATATTTTGAGACGGTGGGCGAAATTGCGAATTCCTAAACACAACTCGTTGTATAATACTATTGTTTATAGGCTGTCTCTATGTAGCACAATGTTCCATAATAATGTTACTTAATTAACATTTTATTATCGCGTCGTTAACCTCGAGTTATGTGCTAAGAAGAATCATAGCCACCTGATTTGCTAATATTTTATTTAGATATTAATAATTTTAATAATTTTATTATGCATCTAGTTTGCACGCCCTTTAATTTATAATTATGTACATTATACTCCATAGTCGATTTGCTATATTCACCTTTAATTAATTATAAATTGTACATTGTGTATGCGTAACTTAAGAACACATTAATCAATTTCGTACAACTTGAAGTTAATTACAAACTAAACTAATTATTATTAAAAAACTACTAAATAATTATGTACATTCTGGAACTAAAAAAAAGTTATGTATATTATATTTCATAGTCGATTTTCCATATATATATGGAAATGCAAGGTAAGGCTGCGTATAATAGACCCTTGTGGTCAGGCCCTTTTCCGGACCTTGCGCATAACGGGAGCCTTAGTGCACCGGGCTGCCCTTAATATTCACCTTTAATTAATTATTATTATTGTAATCGTGTATGCTTAACTTAGGAACACATTAATTAATTTCGTACAACTTGAAGTTACAAATTATAACTAATTAATTAGATGAAGTCAATTGCTTTGATGCCTACAATTATATTGTACGTGACATGCAACAAACAGTAATTAAGTACGATTTAATTAGTATTTGAATTCAAGTTTATGATTCATTAATGACATTTAATTATATATTTTTCAAAATGGACACCCTTCTCTTCATTGTCATTTTAATAATGTCCTAATCTTCTTAGTACTAATTAATTATTTAATTAAAATTTTAAACATAGGAGGCAACTTTGTGCTTTATTAATAAGCACGGTTCTAGATATTGAGCTAAGTGCAATGTTCCCAACCATTACTAGAAGACAAACTAAACATTCTAATTAGGTAAACTAAATAAACATATATAATTAAAATTATTGTTCTTGGGATGATTAAATAAATTAAATAAAAAATAATTATTGATCTTTAAGCAATAAGTTTCAACTTTTCACCACCATGAAATGTGTGGTGGAATAATCAGAGTTATTTCGCTTAATCAAACGTCTCTCCAATTTCAAAGCCCTAAAAATAAAAATAATTTTGACATGCAATGTTGAGGATATAGTACAATAAAACAATTAAATGTGTACTCTTTGTTGTAATAGTATAAACTTTTAGTTAAAGATGATTATATAACATGACATGGTAATTAAGTAAATTAGATATGTGCTTTGTCCAATAATTAAAAACTTTCAAATAAGAGTCATTTTACTCTTTGGGCCACCTAGAAACCAAATTTCAAATTAGTCAGTAAATTTCGAATGTCAAATAGTTTTAAAAAAATAGTTCCTTTGCAGTGCGATAATTATACATTGTCACGATTCAATTTACCGGGTCGTGCGCACACCTACTCTAACATCTAGAGAGGAGAATTCTTACAGAAATAACATCTGGAAACTTAACAATTGTCAAATATCAATCTAAAAAGTCAGGAATACATCATAATTGAAAATTTTAAAATTCTAAGTTTTATTACTAGAAACATACTAACACCCACAAGGATACTAGTCTAAACAAGTAAAAGAGCTTCTAAAGATACATAGTATAAATAAAGTAATGACAAAACTCCTACCATAAGGAAAGAAGAGTAGAAACTGTTGAAGAATCATCTTCGTCTTCACCTAAGAAACATCACTGACTCTGCAATTAGACTATGCTAAGTGGTATAACAAAAGTAGTATCAGTACAAACAACACGTACTGGTAGGCATCATCGGTCAACCCGATACCCACCGTATAATATAAAGAAATCAATGAGAAGAAAACATGCTCTTAAGAACTACATCGCCTAACCTTTATGCGCAACTCTTACTATTCTCGATAACTTTATTAAATTCGTTCAAGCCTAACTCTCATCCCTTCTAGTTGATCCGCTACCAACTCTAATACAAATCAAGGCCTGACCCTTCTATCACATAGAGGAGTTCCAAACTATGGGCCACTACTAACTGTATCTAACAAGTCTATTACCTTTAGCTTTCACACCAACACCTGGTCCTATAATAATTATCATCTCACTTGGAAGAGGTTAACATATAAGGGCCCTAAGCTCCTCTCTGGTCCGTACTGGCCCACTGTGGCGGGACCTAACCCGCTGTGGCGGCCTCGTCACAGCGGGATTTCTTTTGCCAGAGCGTCTTGGCCGGAGATAGTAACTCTGACTTCTTCCCCCATGTTTTTTTCCACATAGACCAACAAGACCCCATAAATATCTGACTCTAAGTCACAAATCTTATTAAACCACACATCAACTGTTCTCCGCTTGTTTACCACGGACTCACACCTACGATACGGATACATCTAACAACTATAACATAATCTGAAAATGTATATATATAGAAGCACATTATCAATTTACCATTTTTAAAAGCAATATACAGTTTCACCGAGTGAATCTCATATTACAACTGTTAACATGGTAACACTTGGATCTTTGATCCTTTTATATCACTTATTACACAGAATGGGCATGTTCAATTATCATCAAGTCAGTTTCTCTATCATCACACACATAGTCAAGATCAATTTACAGATGATAAACACACAATGGTTCTCTTATGGAACTCGTACCTAAACTATTAGTGTGTCGGCGTGACACCTGTTGTGGCTACAATTACACATGCAAGTGTATGTAGTCTCTCAAGTAGTAAAGCAACTCTTTCAAGCTAGATGTCGAACCCACAGGGACCTTAATGAGAAGAATTATTTTTTTTCAATGAACTACACTAATTGCGATTATGTGATGGATTTGAGATAATTTGTTAATAATTTTAGATAGAAGAAAATTTTCTACGAATAAAAGCAATGCAGTAGTTACGTATATTAATAAGATTATGAGAAATTCTAGGGCTATAGCATAATGTGAAGTCAAGCTTGCTATTTTCCGATCTCAGACTTCGATGGATTATTTAATTACTGATCAAAAAGGTTATTAATCCAATCATGGTCTCCCGACCTATAATTTCCTATCTTTATTGTCAACCTAACTACATCATTGAGCAGAGATAGGCATGAAACAATAAAAACGCATTTAAGCTATCATCCTTTATCATGACCAAATGTGGTATATAGCTATGTGTCACGACCATCCTATATACGAATCATCCTAGGTTATTCTAGTATAAACATATTCCTTCCATTCTTTCATCTATCTATTTGTCCTCTTCTAAATTCAAGGCAGACAACACATATATTCTAATGTTGGCCAAACATTAAAATCATAAACCCAAGAATGCAAGAGTAATTAAAATCAATAACCCATCATCAACCATACTCAAATAATATTAAATCATGACTTTGTAGGTATAGCTCCAGAATTTGGGTGCTTAGCTACTCATATTCAAATGATAAAACAAGTATCTAATTTCATACAAATCAATGGGTACAAGAAAAAGAAGAAGAAAAGGAACCTAAAATGCTTGTGAACTTCTTTCTCTTCCTTCTTTTTCTCCTCCAAAACGCAGTTGCTACTTTCTCACAAGTCCTAAAAATCTATTTAAATGCCATCCTTTAATTATTGTCGGACCCAGAACAATAAACAAATAAAAAAGTTCTTGAAGCTGCAGTGGCGCTGGGCGCCACTATAGCACCCAAAATATGTCTCTAAAGGTTTGCTCTTGGCGTAGGGTGCTACTATAGCGCCTGCAAAGCACCTTTGAAGTTTTGTTCCTGGCGCCGGGCTCCACTATAGCGCCTGCAGAGCGCATTTCTCTTTTATTTCTCGTACTTCTACATACTCTTGCATATGCTTGAACACATACCTTAGTGCACACTTGATTGGTATTTCATTCAAAACACACAATTTAGCTCCAACATCTTCTCAAAACGCCTATTAAATTTGGGCAAACATTGCGCATGAGCTCATAAATATGCCCAAGATCACCACCCCACACTTAGACTTTTGTTCGTCCTCGAATGAACACCTGACTTAGGCATAAACACTGACCTAACATGAACATAAGGTAGTCCGTCTCAAATACACATTGAGCACCTAGCTAAGCATGTTCACATCCTCATGACTAGTTCAACACCCCTTAACCTCAAGGGTTGACTCTATAACACAGCAAACTCATATATATCATTCAGTTGGACATTATATAAATTATCAATTCTTACAATTGAACAACATGTGCATCTCACTACAATTGAATCACCCGCAACCACTCAATTAACATTTTTTTATTTTACCTTAATGGGTATATAACAACTAAGTCACTTACTCTCTCAAAAACAATTTCATGTGTCACACAAGAATTGCCATAGGCTTGTCCTTAGTGTTTTGCTCTACTAATACAAGAATGTAATAGTTTGGAATCACTAGGTCTTCATAGGTTAAAAGGTAGGCTGAGGAACGCGTAGAAACTATTATCTGGTAACGTTCCCAAACGCTTCAATACATTACACTTCTCATTTTCTCAACTTCAAACACCCATTTAAGCTCACCCATCCTTCTTGCTTATCCCTTCTTACTTACTTTGTCTCAAAAATTTTCTCTTTTATACTTATTACAAGATGTAAGTTTATTTCAAACATTGATGCCCCATTTCATAAGTTTCATATTCTCTTATCCCTTTGTTCCATATTTATATCTTTTCAAAATGCTTAGGATTTTGGATCAGATTAATGGCTCTAGATAATATGGGGGTAAGCTGCATAATGAGGCAGCCAAAGAAAATTTCAAGGCTCAACAGGGCTAACTATGGATTAAGCATTCGGGTTAGGCACAGAACAAGGGGAAACACAGACAAGGCTATCAAAGAAATGCCTACTTCATTTTCTAAACTCTACAATCTTCATTTCATTTTACATACACACCAGAAAAGTTCTGACTATCAATATGTACGCACAGAATACATCAAATCCTCACACATACATGGCACATGTACAACTGAAGAATGATAACTACTGATTACCAACTACACAATCATATGAATTCAATATTAAGCATGCATCACTTGAGTCGAATACAAGAGTTTAGGTGTCTAAACTAGTCATTTCATTTCATACCATGCTTTTATTCACGTGCGCAGCTAGTCAGACACTATATATACAAACAAACACAAACTTAGACCTAAGCCAATTTTTTTTGTATAGTTCAAAAGGGACTATCTTTGGCTAAAAATCGAAAATAACTACCAAGAAACCCAAAATAGAAATGCACTAAACAAAATCTATACAAAAATATAATGAGAATTCCAACTCCCACCCCACACTTAAACAAAGCACTGTCCCCAGTGCACCATTTTAATACAGTCTAAGAGTGAAAGAAGAAACTCTCTGAACCGCTCAGTCGTCCTCTCTACCAACAGTGGCGGCAGTGTCATCTACCACCATAAGAGCAATGGTAGCGGTATCATCTGGCTTTTCATCTTCCTCCATCGTGGGTTCGTCATCATCCAAAAGCTCTTAAAAAACTGGCCCCATCCGGCACATGTGTGTAGCACTATCTGTAAGAGAATAATGATCTGCTAATTCAGACATCTCATCATCCGTCACCGGACGACCACCAATTCGTAATTATAACTCTCCCATGCCAAACATGCGGTCCATCCAACTTTCATCGAGAGCTTGTTGGTCCACGACAGACAACACATGTCCTTGGGTTGTCTCTTGGCCCCTAGTTTTCATCACATCAACCATATTACAAACCAAATGTGCCATTACTCAACCATTTTATTTTATTGCATGAACGCGTATTACTCAACTATTTCACATGGAACTGTTACTATGAACACACACACACACACACATATATATATATATATATATATATATCCTATATTTATATGGATCAATAGCCCCTCCTGGACCCCCTCCCCCCTTTTAATTATCACAAGTCTGAGGATCTCACTCTAACCCACCAATTTTCTTACACATTAACTTTACAAGGACCATCAACCATATCAACAAGAAGTATTAGGGTTAACAATCAAGAACTAGACTATCACCACTAGTCACAGCATAATCATAACTCACACAGTACATTTCTACCATAAAAAATAATAGCAACACGTTCTGTCATCCAGACTCCATGCCCGAAGGCCTAAACATGAAATATCCCGTCAATCAATGATACATTATGCAATGGGAACAGATTTATAACTACTTAATTGAGAAACCTAGCTTATTTGGGAACCAATCAACTGTTGCAGAAGTCTGATTGCAAACCTTGACTCCTTTATTGGAACATAATTTTTTCTTGGTCTAAAATAATAACATAATATAAAATCAATCGCAAATAGCCTATTCCAGATTATATGCAAATCCCAAATCCAGGCCAATCCCATGATTTTTCCATCTAAACTAGGGTTTTTCTACCATTAGTTTCAAGCGAACGCCCTCCCTCAATGACCACCCACCAACAATTGCGGGTTTTAGGAATCAAATTACAAGTTTAGGGAATAAATTACTTACCTTTAGCACAAATTGGAGTGGAAATCAGCAGAAAATCGCCTTATGTCGCTTCTGGTCTTTTAAAAACGAAGTGAGAATGAAATAAACCATTTTGGAGTTTTTTCCGACTTTAAATTCCGTCTGTCCCACCATAGCTAGACCATCCTGCTCTAATGGTCCCCCACAGCGACAATGCTTAGTAAAAAAAGTATAACTTTTTACTCTGAACTCCAAATGAGGTAAATTCAGTGGTGTTGGAAAAAAGACTCATAGACTTTTAATTTGATAGATCATGATCAATCTAATTCATTATAGACTAAGATATATGGTCGTTTGAAGTAGACATTAGTTTGAACTCAAGTTCAAAACTAAATTGGAAAAACACTTTCAGCTCAACTTTGAGATAGAAGCATAACATGACCTTAATTCACAACTAATGCACTCACATATCAAGGTATTGATCCTAACTTTATGATGAATGAGATTCGTATACCTTTATTGCAGATATTTTTAGTAACGACGGGCTAGATTGTTACATATATTCTAAAAAAATGATTGATTGTTAAATGGTCGAGTTACTAAAACAATAATAATGTAAGAGTCTGTTTGGATTGACTTTTTATTTTTGACTTATAAGTCAAAAATCATAAGTTAGAAATTCTAGTTTGTGGCTTTTGAATTATTTTTAGCATTTTACCTTAAAACTAAGTGTTTATAAGCATTTTTTTTTAACTTACCCAAACACATCAAGAAATACTTAAAAGCTATTTTAGCTTTAAAAAACTTAAAAGCTATTTTAGCTTTAAAACATTTAAAACAAGTCAATCCAAATATGCTCTAAATTTATTGTCTAGTCAAAATAGCTTTGAAACAAATAGAATATAATTATTTGTTGTAGTAAGTAAACTGGTTACTTTAAATTAGTCTTAAAAGGCTTAAAGGAATGTTACTAAAGCACTGCAACTAATCAGGTAATTAGCACTGAAAAACTTTACAATTATTATTATTACTAAACAAGAATTGAAAGGTTTGCACTTCTGACAACTAACTGCCAACAAGAATAAGATAAACACAACCAAGTAGACACAATATCATGTGAGCTAAAAAGTTAAGGATGTAGACCTTTAATATATATATATATTTTTTTATTTTTATATGATGTTGGATATCTATTTTGAAATATTGAATCCAACACTTCTAATGAAAGGGATAGAAATTTTATATTGCTCCCATTACCATTCTTGATGGTTTGTATTTTTGTATATATCTTGAAAAAGAATCCAAAATATCATTGGGTTGACAATGTATGACAAGAAGAACAAAACAACTAGGTAAATATATATTATACTCACTTTTCTAAAACATACTCTGCAAATTTTCATAGCCAAAGGAACTAAGCCAGCTCAGTAATGGATTTTTTTTAAAGGTTTTTGTAGATAGCAGAGATCCCAAGTAAATGCTTACTTAAGATCTGAGGTTATCATTATTATTATTATTATTGTCATAATTCATAAATAATAAATGTCTCCTGTTTAAGCATTCATGCCAGAGAAAATAAGTTGGCTTGTGTCTGCACAATGTTAATGTTCTTGTCTGTGACAAAGGGGCAAAGGGCCATAATTTTTTTAATTATTGAGGAATAATCCTTCTTAATTATTCTCTATGGTCCAAAATATGTATTGTTTAGGGTTTTGGTATACGATCAAAATATCTCGGTAATAATATTATTTGTTTTTATATTCTTTGATTGCTATAGTAAAATATTATTACAGACGAGAACATATAATATAACGTAATGTGAAAAATTGTTTCAACATAAAACATGATTATTATAAAAAGATTTGACAATACTCTTTAAGAAAAATCATTTAATGACATTAATCAGGAAAAAAACAAGAGAGTCACTTAATGAGTTGATCTTTAGTATATCTTACCTGGCCCTATCATTGTTTCTCCTTATTTTAATAAGATAAGATATACTTATATCATTTAGTTCTGCAATTCTTTTCTTTTGCCAGATGAAAACTAACTAATATTACTTTCTTTTTGGGGGAGGGAAGGGATCAACAAAACTAATCAGACGTATTGAGTTCGACTTATAAATATGAAGTCGAAAATTAACTAATATTACTTTCTTTTTGGGAAAAGGATTGATAAAATTAATCAAATGTATCATATTTGACTTATAAATATGAAATCGTCTGAAGTAAAATTTCTCCAACGCGATTCAAAATTAGTTCGGCGACAAAATAGTTATGAGAAAAATCAAAATAAAAAGAAAAGAGAAGACAAGAGTGAACCATTCCAAGAATATTGACATATTTCTGCCATGATGGGTGCATTATTTTTTGTCCTAATTAATGATGGCTATAAAAATATATATACAAGAATTTTAATGGTTTATAAATAAAGTATTTCCCTCTCTTCTGCATTTATATTATTGTTCTTGTGATTTAATGTTTGTTCAAAATAAATGCATAGGTATCATGTGACACTGGGGTGGGCTAAAAATGCAATGTTCCTCTGCTACTTCTGTAATTTAATTTAATGCATTGACATTGACAATAATCAAAGGGAAAAAGATTTGCCAAATTCGAAAAAACTATAAAGAAGATGAAAGCTATCTCATGTTGTCATATGACAATTGTAAATTTCACATGTCCTAAGTGTTGTTGTATGTTAAATTGGGGACCAAATTGAGTAATGTCATAATATGTCACAAGAGAGAATGTAATTAATAACTTAATTTCATTATCTTATTTTCGATATAAATAACTCAAATTTTCAACTTAGTGACATTTTCGAATTTCAGAAGATTCAAATTTTTATTATAATATTCTTGACTTGCTAAATTTTTATTATTTTCTTTGCATATGATTTATGACTGAGATAGTCGTTAAATTTTAGATAAATGATTAAGAAGCGTCAACAATCTATGTCAGATGATCCAAAATAATCATTTTCTTTGCTTTATTTTGCTTACCCCACTTAAATTCAGAAAAAAAAAAACTTCATTTTTTTCACTTACTTTTATATAGCTCAAACTTTCAACTTGTTGGTCAATTTCAAATTTCAAAACTTAAAATGTTTATTATTAAATTATTAACTTGCCAACTAGATCACTTACCTTATTTACCCTGTAAGAAAGTCGTTAGGCTTTAGACAAACGGTTAAAAAGCGCCAACAATTTAAATTGGACGATTCAATTAAACCATTTTCTTTTATTTATTTTCTTTATTCCACTTAACTTTTTTTAAAAGGAAAATTGGCAGTATTTTCATTTACTTTCGATATAGCTCAAACTTTCAACTTAATTATCAATCGAGTTCAAATTTCATAATTCGAATTCTCATTATTGTATTCTTGATTTGCAATTCAAATCGCTTATCTTATTTATCATTTCATAACGTATGACTCATGCAAAATCCTTTTTAATTCTCTTTCACCTAAATTATTGACGCTTCATAACCGTTTTTCTAGAAATTCATTTTTTTGTCAACTATAATGAAATGACAATACATAGAGATATAGACTCTCTCTCTCATCTCTATTAATCCTAATATATTCTTTTACTTTTTAAAAAAAGATGTATATATATATATATATATATATATATATATATATATATATATATATATTTTATGAGATTTTTTATTTTTCTCATATAAGACAATAATTTAGGTCATGGATGTCTAAAATCCCAACCTAGACTCATTTACTACTCTCCTACTTTCTTCCTGTGAGATAGGAAGCATAATCACATGGGAGTAGCAATCATGAAAGATGCTAAAAAGACAATGGCAGAGGATTTGGTGGAACCACTTTTTATAAATGTGCAACTCATTTGTAGGTTTCTTTCTTAAGTATCTTTATCAATCTTTCTAATAAATTAAATAAAATCTAAATCAATAATTTTTTTGTGCTCCCCATATCAAGAAATTTAATGTCCTCTGACCTTGGATTGATATTTTGGAATTTTGTAGATCATTTTTTATATATTTTATTTGATTTAAAAATCTATTGAAAATGATTTTTTTATCTTCTAAAAATAAAGATAAAATTTACATATACACTATTTTTTTAAAATCTCAATTATTGAAATTAAAGTGGATATGTTATTGTTATATTCAATGAAAATGCCATTTAATAAGTGTATCCTATTATAAGTCACATACATTATTATCCCCCCCCCCCCTTATCATGTGTGACATTTTGGTGACAAGAATTGATAATCTAATTTTAAATTAACTCGATGTGAATAAGAATTTTTATTGCTAACTTTTGATTTTCTCGAGTAAGCGGTTATCTCCTCTAAAATCGAGATGAGAACGATTATCCTCACTGTATGACAGTCTAAGCATTTTTCACCGAACGTATTCGTGAGTATGATCATATTTATATTTACCCTCATAAGACAAATCTAGAGTGGATAAAATTTGTCAATTTCAACTAGGATAGTGAAATTATTGACAATATTGAATGAAACCAACATAATAAGGTTGATAAAAAAAAAAGGATTTTTTTAAAGCTATTTATTCCATGGGTAATTGAATACAGAAGCAATTTTATGGTCTCTTCATTATACAAGGTACTAATGGGCTAAATTCTGCTATTGGGCTTTCCATTATGTTAGAGGCGTTCGATGATTCAAGAATTGTTTTGACTTAAGGAAAGCCCAATATCTACATATTGGACTCTCTTAAGCCCACGCAAGTAATTGTGGCGCCTAAGCCCATTTTAATTTTACAGATTTCAAATTTATCTTGTCACAAATCACAATCATAGTCGGAAATTAATTCAATAAGAGAGAAACAAAAGAATTCGTGTTTTATTTATATAATTGATATATCCCGATAAGACATATATTGTTAGAGAAATGACATTTATTTATTTATAATCAGCAATATAAAATGATTCTACAAATAGCTTCATTTACAAGGATCAAATTTGCCAATTTTATATTTACATATTTTCACTAGAAGAAAAAAGAGAAACTTACATAAATATACAATATTAAGAAAATATTTATCATTTATAGCAATAATTTTTTTTTTCACCGAACACTTATAATACATTTATAATACAGTTTTAATATATATTGCAGAGAACTATTTATAAAACATATATAATACAAGTTTTATAGATGGATAATACATTTATCACATATTTTAATAGACTTATAATACATTATGTCAGTTTCTTACTATACAAACATAATATATATTTTAAAATACTTATAATACATTGTATGCATAATTCACTTTTAATACAAGTGTAGATTTTTCATAATATTGTTACGTATTTCTATAAATGGTAATAAATAAAAAATATCGCTAAAATCAGTAATTAATTTTTAAAAAGCACCCAATCAAAAAAAATTTCCAAAAAAAAAACATAAAAATAAATTGGGCTGTGCTTCATCTAGATCATACCTCATGATGAAACTGTATGACCCTGGTCATAATAGGCCCAATAAGAAAATCCATATTTAGATTTGGTTCATTATCTTGGGGACAAGTGCACAAAATAGCCTATTTTGTACCACTATAATTTGAACCAATTTCAGACATAGGCGATTGAAGTTGCAAAATGAATCTTTATTTTTGCTAATACTTAATTGTAAGTTATAAATCTTTTTTTTCGTATAATTTTTGATATTAGATTAATCTAGCTTTATTAGTAAAATTGACAAAATGAAAAAAAGGCAAGTATTTTCAAAAGGAGGGAGCAATATTTTCCAGTTCCAACCAAATATTATCTAAAACTAATATGAATTACGGTGGCATGGTTCGATATCCTTAACTAAATCATGTTAGAAAGATTGCGTTCAAAAATAGGCCTTGTAATAATAAATTTAAATTTAATCAAATTTCAATACGGGCCTTATCTAGTAAATAAAATAAAAAAGTTGGATGTGAAGGTAAAATTAAGTTTAATATCCAAATTAACAGGCTAATTTGTTTTAGGCAATTAATTAACTGAAAACGTTACGACAAAAACAGCTTCGTCTTTGGAATCTCCGGCTCTCCATTTTTCTTCCAGAGATTCAGGTAAGAACACCATCAAAAAGCCCTAACTTTTCTCCTTTTTCGTCAATTTTTTATTTAATTTTTTTTTGTATACACATTTTTTCTTCTTTCTTCGTTAAATTTCTCCATATTGTGCTTGTGATTTGAGATTTACTTTCAATTTGCCCGTTTTTTGCTAGTAATCTTATGGTAGGATTTTTTTGAGGGCTGTGGACTCGTTGTTAGCTACTAATTCACTTTAGAAGGGCACTTAGTGAAGAGAGGGGGCAGGGGAAGGGGAAGGGGATTGCAAGGTGGGGAATCGAACCCTCACCAAATAAGGTGGGAGTTCAGGTAACAACCAATTGAGCTATTAAGATTTCCAAAGAGTCTTTTCTTAGTTTAAATTTTAAAATCTCTTTTTTAGCCTATCCATAATTTCCCAACCATAGGCTAGTTATAGTGTCTTTGGATAGATGGTTGAGTACCCTTAGTCGAGGGTCTATTGGAAATAGTTTCTCTATCTCTCAAGGCAGGGGTAAGGCTATGTAAACACCACCCTCTCGCGACTACACTTGTGGGATTACACCGGGTATTATGTTGTTGTCATTGGCGGCTCAACAATGCTTTATGCAAGTGTAGTTTGTGAAGAGAGTAATTATGTAAGTAAAGATTTTTGTTCTATTTTGGTTGAAATGATGTTTGGAATTCTGGAATTTTCATTTAGTCTTTTAGTTTTAACTGTTTGGAAACTATTGATTTTTAAGGTCAAATGCTTTTAGCCAAATAGGAGAGAAAAAGAGGGAGTGGTTGGAGAGGGCAATAGTTTTCTGAGGCCAATTGATAGAAGTGGAAGCGGAGCCAGTGAATTTTGAATATAAGCTTTTAACAGAAAAAACTCCTCTCGGATGTAGATTTCAACTTTAGTTACTTTTAACATAATATCAACTTTTATAAGTTCGTCTAAATTCTATTTACTCAAACTATTTTGAGATAATCTTTTGTAAAATGTGACTAATGGTTCCTTCTCAAAAAAAAAAAGTGATTAATGGTAGCAAGGTGCAAGTCCATCACAGTTTTTTTTTTTGATAATAATTACTAGGGCAGTGCCAAAAACATATTTACATAGAGGAAGAAGATGCATATCAAAACAATGACAAGGTGCCTATCAAATTTATTAAAGAATCTTCCTCCTCTGCTAGATACTCTTTGCTCAAAAAATGAAACAGAAGAAAGCACTTTATCTTGATATTCTGCAAAGAACTGTTGCTGTCTTCAAAAACTCTAGAATCCTCTCCTTCCGTATTGTTCACCATATACAATGAAGAAAGCACTTTATCTTGATATTCTGCAAAGAACTGTTGCTGTCTCACATACTATTCCAGCTCTTAAGTAGGTCACAGGTGTTGGCTGGCATACACCATTTGAGTTTCACAATCTTAAGGAAGAGTTGCCACATTTGGTCTGCGAATGAACAATGAAGAAACAAATGGCTATTTATTTCTGTATTTGAGCCACAAAGAGAGCACCTAGAGCAAAATTGCAAACATTTTCTTTTTTAAAGTCTCTTTAGTCAAACAAGCCTCTCTTGCCACCAACCAAGAGAAACATAAGACCTTTGTACGGCTTTGACTTTCCAGATATATCTCCAAGGCCAGTATGTAATCTACTGGTCTGAATTATTGGCTGAAAGATGAGCAGATTTGACTGAAAAGACCCCATTCCAATCTGGCCTCCAGTGCAGTTTATCTGCTGTATCTCTAAGAACATTGAATTCTTCCAAGGTCTTAAAGAATTCCACTGCTCGTTGTTCCCAATCATTTAGAGCCCTCCTGAATGTGATGGTTCCACCCTTGCTGCCCCTAATCATGTCCAGTCTTACATCAAGAGCTATTGCAATGCTAAGTCAATGGCAGTTTATACTAATAATTGCTTTGTAATTATAGTTCTAAGTTCAAACTTTCAGGTGCCTTTATATGCAAAGCTGATTTTTGGTGTTTGCAGGTTCCATTGTTTGATAAAAATTAGTGGACAATAAAGTGGAAGCAGTATGAGTCTCACGGGGGCTTCCATGGGTTCTGGTTAGTTCTATGGTTTGTCTCCATGTCTTATGGCCACTGCAGATTGTACTATTTATTTTTCTTCAATGGCATGCCAAGGTCGCCTTCCCAAAATGCAACGAAATCACAGAATCTAATTTTCTGTTTCTGAGGCAGTTCCGTTGGAATACTTTGTTGTCTATTATTCTCTCAGGGTGTCAATAATAAAAGATACTGAATGAAAAAAATATGGCCTTACAATACATTTAAAAAAAGAAAGGAAAGGTTTTGGTTCTAGCGGCATGACCAAACTCTTCAATATTCTTACAGTGTATTTTTACTAATTTGCCAATATAATGGTAAGCAAAGAAAAATTTGTGAACTATTATGTCTTCATCATGGAGATCACAAAAAGTATGGAAATGAGACGGAATAACAGGGAAAAGTATTTGTATCTATATCCTCTTGACTCACTAGTTCGTTTCAAAGTTTCTTTTCTTTCCCTTTTTTTTAATTTGCGTATTTATTATTCATCAGAGATAAAAGTGTTATTGATCATCTGAAGATGTACCATTACCGTATTATTTCTGTCTCCTTCAATATTTCTAATACTAGTAACCCTTCATGTACATCTATTACAGTTGCTGGAACTGCTCGAAGGGCATTTGAGTTTGGACAGACTTATGTTGTGAAGCCCAAAGGTAAACACCAGGCAACCATTGTCTGGCTGCATGGCCTTGGGGACAATGGTTCGAGGTAATCTTGTAAACACTTTCCTTTTACCTCTTGCTTCTTTGTTCAAGCTCAGTATGTTTCAGTATATATCTGTCTCTCAGTGATCTTCTTGGATGATGTTGGATCAGGAAAGTTTTAGCATTATTCAACAACTGAATACATCTAAATATTGACTACCTCAGCATCTCTTATGTGTTGTGTTAGTTGCATTGTTCCACCATAGAGACCGAGAAATAATGCTTAAATTACCTATCATCAGAGAGATACTGTCAAAGATGTTTAAAATTATGTTTAAAGTTCATTTAAGTTGATAGTTTGTAAATATATTTAGTCAAAGCTAAAATAATTATTTTTGTTACTTTGAGTTTTGAAGATAGATAGAATACTAACAAATAATTGTTATACTAACAACCTAGTCAAATGGGAGATAACCTTGAACAGCAAAGACAAAGGGGATATGGGCATTAGAGATTTGAGGAAACAAAACAATAGCCTTTTGATGAAGTGGTTATGGAGATATAATGAAGACGGGCAAGCCTTATGGAAGTATGTCATCAGATCCAAGTATAGTGAGTACAATCCTTGGTGCAGTAATGTTAGTGTTGATGCCTATGGGGTGGGGGTCTGGAGAATTATTAGAAACTTATGGCAAAAACTTGAAGCTAATATATACATTGAAGTGGGAGATGGCAGGAGAACTAAGTTTTGGGCAGATGCGTGGAACAAACAGGCCCCTCTAAAAGAATCCTTTCTAGCTCTGTTCTTACTATGTAGTAATCCAGATGCAAATATCAATGAATGTTGGACAACACAAGGGTGGAATCTGAACTTCAGGAGGTTTTTGAATGACTGGGAAGTGGAGAGAGTGACCAAATTGCTAGAGCTACTAGAAAAATTCTCTGGCACCACCAATGCTCTTGATTCTTTGAGATGAAAACTTACCAATGCTCTTGATTCTTTGAGATGAAAACGTAGTAAAGATGGGGCTTTCACTGTTAGTAGGGCATACAAAATGGAAAGCCCCCGGCAAAGCAACTCTAAGCAAAGTTTGTGGAGAAAGGTATGGAGAACCTTAGCACCAACTAAGATATAATGCTTTACATGGTTGGTTGCTAGAAGGGCTTGCCTGACACATGAAGTGTTGAAGAGAAAAGGAAAGATTATAGTATCTTGGTGTTCATTATGCGGGAAGGCAGAGGAGTCCAACAAACATCTATTCTTGCATTGCAACTTTACAACACAAATTTGGGTCATCTTCCTTAGTCTCACAAAGACAAATTGGACCATGTCCGAGCATACTGCAGACTTGTTGAGTTGGTGGATAAGAAGAGGGAGGAGGAAGAACCAGAAGGCATAGTGGAGGATACTTCCACATTGCATTTGGTGGACAGTTTGGAAAGAAAGAAATAGTAGAAACTTTGAAGATATGTCCAATTCCATTTAGAAGGTTAAATGGAATTGTATTGTATCTTTTTATTTTTGGTGTAAAGAGAAAGGTTTAGAGGAAACAGAGCAGATTGTGGAATTATTAGGATCCTTGTAAGTCTTTTTTTTTCTTTTCTTTTCTTTTGTTCCCCTATGTTTTCTGAAGGTCACCAGCATATCCTTAATGCTGAAGAATACGACATTACCATTTTCAAAAAAAAAATTGTTATACAAAGATTAAATTTATGTAGGTAAAGACATAGATGTGCTGAAATCCTTCCTAGAGTAGTCTACTTTAATTTGACAGGTGCATATTAAAATTTTTTAAGATAATAACTTGGGAAATAGATGAGAAAAGACTTTAGGAAAAATCAACTTGTCACGAGAATACTGTTAATCATGCCAGTTTTCTGTCTGGTAAGACTCACTTATCAATGTTCTACTTGGAAAAACTTGCTAGCTAAATTGCCACATAGGTCATTAACTGCCTACTCTTTTGCTACAGTAAGTCAGGCATGTGTTTTTTTATCGTTAAAATATATTTGTATTAAAGAGTCCTCAATCAGAAGGTGCTTTAAAGATATTTCCATGTCAACATCACTGTTGAATGTGCAATGAACTCAAGAAGTCTATCATGGCCTCTATATATCATTTGCAATAGCCATGTTACACCAAAAAAAAGTAAGGAGATGCATTTGAACTTAATAATAATTATAGATTCAAACTTGCTCTCAAAAATTCGTGCATTCCTTTCCTTCCAAGTAGTCTACCATAATTTGGGCATATTTTTATAATTCTATTTTTTTAGATATTTGAATTATTTTTAGCCAAATCCCCGCACCCGTATCCATACTTGGATCCGCACCCCCGAATCTTAAAATTTAGATCATGAAGGATCCGACCTCTAGATCCGCACCCGTATCGAACACCTGCACCCGAGTCTGAGCAACTTAGGTTATGATTCAATTTCTTCTTATACTGTTTCCTAAATCTTTTTCATTAGACTCGTTAAAATTTGAGTGAGATAGGTGCTATCGGGCTTCAAGGTGGTATTGGAAATTTCACTCCAGAGATCTAAGTAGTTGGTTAAAATGTCCTAGATATGGCATGGGTAGTTTTGTCTTTGGGGGTGGGAAAGACCTAGAGTTGAAGGGAGCAGTCAATGCAAATGCTGTAAATGGTGATCTCAATGTGTTGACGTGAACTAGAAGAAGACGAGTTTTTTGAACATTTTATTGTTGTTTTTATTTATCGATCAAAGTATTTACTTATAAAACTCAAGAGACAGTTTGCTATGCTTACACACTTTGGGTTTCCATCTTGGGTGTATTCCTTTGTTCATTGTCATTCCAAAAATGCTGCCACAAATTGCGACATGTTTGTAATTGACCTGGAAACTGTTATTTATTGGGTTGGGAAGCATTGAGAATGAAATATCCCATGCAGAAGCGAGGATGAGGTTTTGAAATTCATCAATCTTCCAATCATATAAGTTTCCTCTGAATGACAAGGCTCAAAAAGTTCCACTGTCTACAAATTACCAGTTTTAAAAAAAAAAAAGTTCCACCGTCTTTTAGCTACAAACCTGGTAGATTATCGTATTTTTTGACTCATGTGCTAAAGATAGTTCAGGCTGTCTCACTCAGCATATATCTCTGCACCAGTTCCACTTCCTATTTCACGCTTAAAGTTTCCATGGAACTTCCTACACCTTCAAGATGGTCCTCCATAATCCACATCCACAAGGCAACATAATAGTTTCATTCCTTCACTCCTTCCTTGATGAGGTGCGTTGCTGTGAGTAGTGCTTTCCTCCATAAATCCTCCGCTATTGTTGCTGAACCTCCAAAGTGGGTTCCCTACGAGCATTTTGTTGAACACCTTGAGATCTTCGAATCCAAGCTAACCATAGTTTATTGAGGATGTGTTCGTTTTCTAATTCATGAGGTGAAACTTTTTTATCTCATCTTGTGTCCAGAGGAAATTCTGTTAAAGTTTCTCCAACTTTTTGGTAATGGTAGAAGGAGGTGCAGCTATTAGAGATGTAATATGTTTGGATGCTTGTGGCGTGATATTGACCTGTACATCCCTACCCCCTTTTGGCATCCTGCTAATTTTTTTCTCAATTTTATTACTGAGTTCCATATTGTGATGTTCTTAGCGGTTGCTTCTAATGTGATGCTCTTAGCAGTAAGTCCAGGTAGGTTATAGGAAGTGTCCTAATTTTAAGGATACAATTCATCTTTTCATTTGAAATTTAGTCATTTCATTGCTTATATGTTAGCTTTAGGATAAGTATGAGTGCATTCTTTTATATTGAGTATCTCAGTGTTTATTGAAATATATCTAGCAAATTAGCAATGACATTGGTTGTTTCATGCAAAGTTTAAGGTTGATTGAATCCTTTTTTTTTGGGCAATGAAAGTGAGCTATAATTCTTGAAATATTGAGTCAATTGTTTGCTATTTATGACTACACGAGTTCCTTATTATGGATGTCAAGCTTCTCTAAATTTTCTTGCTTGCTATACACAATGCAATATGTATGCTCTATATAACTTGAGTCTGTGAAATAAACAACTGAAACATATTAACTAATCTTTTATAATTTACTTTTGGTTTTGCTGGCAGCTGGTCCAACCTCTTGGAGACCCTTCCTCTTCCAAATGTAAGGATCCAAATATTGCTTTTTGTACTTGAGAATATCTCTTGTTGACTCTTAAACATGTAAATCTCATAACTATGTGCTATTAGAATCTCTTAGTAGGCTCTGGTATATTGCTCTTTCATCTCCATGCCTTAATCTTTTATTGTTATGGTAGCTAGCTTGATTTTCTCTTATTTGTATGCTGCAGATTAAATGGATCTGCCCAACTGCCCCCCAACGACCAATAACTCTATTTGGAGGCTTTCCATCTACTGCCTGTAAGCTTTGTGCTTGTAGATTATGCCCATCATTTTCCAATGTGGATATAATTTAGAACCAAACTTTTTATCCTGGCGTGGATGTACATTGCATGATGTGTAAATTGGATAATTCTATTAATTTGCGACTCATCTGAAAGCATTGTCCAATTCGTCATTGAAATTAGTTTAAGTTGGAAGTCATGCTTTGAAGCACAGGAGTTAAGAAAGCATTATTTATTCTCATCTTTTGTAACAGGGTTTGATGTCAATGACCTTTCTGAAAATGCTATTGATGATAATGAGGGTTTGGATGCTTCAGCAGCATATGTGGCAAGTTTGTTGGCTACAGAGCCCCCTCATAGTAAGTTTCTCCCACCTGGTATACTAACTTGTGCACCATTATTTGAAACACCAACTTCTCTAAAGCGCATGGCTTCACCCATGAAGCAATAACTCCTTGCGTCGAATCGCTTCAACACCTTAAGTGACAAAACAGTGGCTTTAATAACGCTATATATAATGATGCGTGACTAATAGCCCATTTGGCCAAGCTTTTGGGAAGCCAAAAGTGTTTTAATGCTTATTTTTAAAGAGTTGAGATGTTTGGCCTAGCTTTTAGGAAAACAATAAGAGCTTTGAGTAGTGGTGAATAGCTGAAAAAAGTAGCTTTTTTCAGAAGCACTTCTGGAACCTTGACCGAGCACAAATTTTTGCTCTAGTTTTGGCAAAAGTGACTTTCAAATTGATTAGTCAAACACAAATTGCTACTCTCCAAAAGTACTTTTCAAAAAACACTTGTGACAAAAAAACACTAGTTGATTCTTCCATCTGTTCTAGCCTTGGTGGACAAAGTTACTTAGTATCTGTTGGTGGGAGGTGGTAGGTATCCCGTAGAATTAGTCTAGATGCGGGAAAGCTGGCCCAGACACCATGGTCATAAAAAAATAAAAATAACACTTCTCAAAAGAAGTAGATTTTGGTGGAACTATATCTACTACTTGATCAAACAGGCTATAAAAGATTTTTAGCTTTCCTTCTCCCTCTTTTTTTCTTTTCAAAAAGTTATTATCATTATGCTGCTGAATTTTTTAGTGTGACTATGTCTATTACTTGGAACTTTAACGCAACTCATTCCGATCTGATGTTTGTGAATGTGAAAGCTCCCTTTTGTTTTCTTTCTCTGTGTGGGGCGGGGGATTGGAAGTTGTTTGGAATCGCACAACCAGCTAAATTTCTTATTTGCTGTCCATCATTTCGGATCTTGATCTGTTATATGATTGTTACGCAAGAGTTAATTTCCTTATTTCTACCTTAGCCATCTCATTACCTAGTTGTTATTTAGACATCCGTAAAGTTTTAGCGTTAACATCTGAAAAACATTCAAACCTTCTCTCCATTATGAATTATGATCAAGGGATCTTATTAATGTTTTTTTTTTTAATTCTTTATTGTAAAACAGAATTAAATTCTTTACTTTGTTATTTTGTGTATTACAGTCAAACTTGGGGTCGGAGGCTTCAGCATGGGTGCAGCAACCTCCCTTTACTCTGCCACTTGCTTCGTCTGTGGGAAGTATGAGAATGGCAACTCGTACCCTGTCAATCTGAGTTCAGCTGTTGGATTAAGTGGCTGGCTTCCCTGTGCAAAGTTTGACTTCTAGCAATCTTGTCTTTAATCTCTTCAGAGACATTTGTGATGTTTTTGTGTTGACTGCTACTATTCTGGCAGGACTCTCACTAACAAATTAGAAGGGATGGAGGGGGCTGTAAACCGTGCTACATCATTGCCGATTCTTCTTTGTCATGGCAAAGGTATTAAGATTCTTCATTTTCTCTTTTTTTTTTATCAGTGATGCTTCAGTTTCTCTTCTACTTGCCTTTTCTCAAAAAAAAAAATAAGAAGAAAAAAATACTTCATTTCTCTGCCTAGTCAGTTTGAACGTGTCCCCAAGTTTCCCCTACTCTTAAGTTGTCACTCCCCCGCTCCCAACCCTACCTTGATTGGGGGTGGGGGGTGGGATCACTTTATATCTGTTAGTAAAGTCCCTTGCCTCATCATCTGTCACATACTCACATTCATGATAAGTACTGATCGTTGCCTAATCTATACCTAAATTTGAAGGATTTTCTTGTCATTTCTCTTTAATTATCTAAAAACATATCTCTATCTTGTCCAACAAAACACAAGCTGTCAAATTCATTTGTTTCGAGGCACCATTATTGATCAATTATCCCAGTTGTGTTCATTGGAAGAAGGGTGAAATTGCTCATCAGTGCAAAGCTACATGGGATGATTGGGAAATCGAGAGCAAATGTTGGGCCTCTAGTGCCCACCATATTCACAACATGAGTGTTCTAAAAATACAGTACTAAGATGGATGTGTGTTTGTACAAATTAACACGACCAAATGGGACAAAAGGGTTCAAGTAGCATATTAGAGGATGAAATAAGAGAAGATTACTTGAAATGATTTGGCCATATTTTACTAGATCTCCACAAATTCACTAATATGTGGATGGGACAATATGATTATTGAAGGTACTAACTACTAATAGGGATGATAGCATAAAATCACATGGAGGGAAATTTCTTAGAAGTCCTACAATCTGTAAGAATGCAATTTATAGTCAATAACAGAACATGATGAAATCAAGGAAGCCATATAAGTGATACCACTGCTTAGCATTTAAGCTTAGTTGTTACACTTACATTTGGTTTAGCCGTTCAAGGTTATGATAGGTTTGAGATAGATGAAACAGTGTTCAAAATGAAATATGAGAGAGATAACCCATTAACCCCTAATTTTGTCTTAACAACATGTTGTTTATTAGTATTGGAATGAAAGAGATTCGAATAGAGCGAAATGGTGGATATAGAGGATTCATATAGCTGATATAGAGTTCAATAATATTTGATAAGTAATATCTTTAATGATGGATATTTCTTATTCGGTGGGAATGGGCTTCGTGGTGGACACGATGCGGGAAGGGAGGTTTAGATGGTTTGGACATGTGCAGGGAGATGCGTCGATGCCCCAATGAGGTGTGAGAGCTTGTCGTGGTGGGCTTGTTATCTTCTTGTTGTTGCAGTTTGTTATTATTGCTTCCTTTTCATAGCTCCTTGAGGCGAGGATCTATCGGAAACAGCCTCCCTGCCTTACAAGGTAAAGTAGGGTTAAGGTCTGTGTACACTGTATCCTCGCCAGACCCCACTTGTGGATTTTAGTGGGTATGTTGTTGTTGATTGATATTTCTGATCCTTATATTTAAAGGAGTGACCAATGATTTAGAATGGAAAATGACACCTTAAGAAATTCATAGAAGGGAAATATAGAAGAATATAAAGAAATTGCTTTTTACTCTAGTCCTCTACAATGTGCAATCAAAATGCGGAAACAAATATATAATATCTACAGGTTTTTCTTTGTTATTCCCTTACTAGACACAAACACTCTCTTCCTTTTGGACTTGCAAAAAAAAAAACAGCACTCTTTCAACTGATGAAATGAAGTTTTTCCTTGTTGCTATAACCATTTCCCAAGGATCTAGTATTTTCTTTTTCAGCTCTCATATTTTCCTTTCCATTAATATTCGAATACATTCTCTTTCTCTTGTGAATATAGGTGTATTTATCAGAATTCGTTTCTTATTTCAAATGTTAACGCACAATATTTTTTGTTTGTTTGTTTATTCCTTTTTTATTATATCCCGGTTAGGATGTTTGTGTGTTCTATTCACATGATAATCTTGCTGCTTGTGCCTTTTATAGCAAAACCATTCTGCAAAGAATGGTATTGGTGCTAGATCTTGATCTAGTCTTACCTGATATATTTATGTTTGATTGACTCAGGAGATGATGTTGTTCCATATAAATTTGGTGAAAAATCTTCTCAGAAGTTACGTTCATGCGGATTTCAAGATATGACATTCAAATCCTACACCGCGTATGTTTTTCTACCTGTTCTGATACTACTCTGTCCTTGATACTAGAAATATCACATAATCTTTGACTTATGTTCGACAGACTTGGCCACTATACAATCCCAGAGGAGATGGATGAAGTTTGTGCTTGGCTAACTTCAAAGTTGGGGCTTGAGGGAAAATCATAAGTTGCACTTCTGTTGGGCAACTTTTCGTATGCTCACTTATTGCACAAATATGGAGAATCAGCATTATCACTGTTAATGTGTTGAAGAAGCATTGAAAATTTGCAGAAACGCGAACTGACTGATTCACCTTCTAATATTCTGCGACTTTACATTGTTCAGCGGTCATTTTATGCCTACTGCTGTATTATCTGATCCCGGTGATAACGATGTTTTGGGTGTTTATTCTTAGTACTATTTGATAAGAGATAAATTATGCCTATTGACATGATTTACTTGGGCAATTTAGTAGTATATGGAAGCCAAAAATTCCCTGTTGCTGTGATTGAATAGCATGCAGTTACTTTTATCCAAGAGACAAGTTATCAAAAACAACAGCCACAAGAAGCCAACAACATACCCACTGATTTTCCACCAGAAGTGGGGTTTGGGAGGGTAAAGTGTACATAAATCTAAAGTGCAGCATGCAGAGCATTCAGAAATGGAACACTAATAACAACAAAACAGTGTGATAATCGCCATACAATAAACAACAAATGATGGTAGATATTAAAAATAAGAAACTATTGGAATAAGGCTAATACTACAAGAAGCACTACCAAGTCTAAATCCATTGAAAAGCAAGACAACACTCCACTATTTATTAATTTTCTACTCTAATCCGCAACCTCAACACCCTCATAAGGTCATATCTTCAATATATGCAGAGATTGATTTTATGGCACATTACAAGCGTCTTTTTAGTCGGGCGAAAAGTGTATCAAGTAAATAAAACATAGGCTTTTATAGGAGATTAGTCGATAAAATACAAGACATTTTTGTGCGATCATTTTTTTCTGTTCAAATTGTAACTGATTATGGAGATCAATTTCCTGTATGAGTATATGGTACTAAATAACTGTCAGGAATCTCATTTTTCACAAATAATAGCCTGTTTACATCTTCCACACTCAGAATGTTTACATGGATATTTGTGACCTCAATAGATCATAATCCTGTCACTTTGAACGAATACATCTTGCACACTAAAGGAAACCTTAATAACCAAAAGCAAAAAAAGTTTGAAAATCAATGAACTAGTAATTCATATAGCAAGCGAATGGAGAATTTGAGCAGTGGCTGTGTGGGACGAGTCGATAACCTTTAATAAGCCAATAATACATATTGAATCCCCTGCAAGTACTTTCAATCCAGCCTCATTCAGGCAGCATGTTTCACCTTTGGGTCTCTCTTATGAAAGCCACTTCACGACTTCCGATTGGAGATGACAACAAGTGCTTATCTTGATCTCCATCATCGCTTTCAGTTGGTTCATGGGGCGTTGTAGACGACATTGACCCACTCCCATCTTCTTCTGGATAAAAGAAAGATGTTATTGAGTGAACATGTATAAGAGATCTACAAATGATATATTCAGTGTTTCAAAAAGTGAAAAGTGGAAGAAAACAACAAGGTCCATGGGGCTTAAAGGTGAAAAGTGAGAAGTGAAGGTCACAATTCACGACGTAAAAACTGGATCATACTGAAGAATACGATTTTAAACGAGACAAACAAAAAAGGAGGAAAGACCACTCAAAAATGAAATTGCCGAAAGATTTTCTTTGGAACTGTTTGAAAGTTATCCAACTTGAGTTATGAGAGTACGAATGGTTTCTTTTTCATTTTAAGGAAGAACGAAGAAAAAAGGATTTACATCTTTAATTGCTTTGATCATTTTATGGATCCAATTGTCATTTCTTAGATAGAATTCCACAACAATCCCACAAGTGGGGTTTGGGGAGAGTAACATGCATGCAGACCTTACCCCTACCTTTATGGGGTAGAGAGGTTATTTCCGATAGATCCTCGGCTCAAAAGAGAAGTTCATTGGAGCAGGGTTGCAAGAAGAAAAAATGACAGCAAAATATACGGATACAAAGTATATGAAGCAATAGATAGTAAAACACATTGAAGAATAAGAAACTACACAATTCCAAAATACTACTACTAATGAGGAGATGGGGCCGGTCCCATGCCTCTCCCACCTAAAGTGCAACAACACTCTACTAACTACTAACTTTCTACCTAATCTGTCACGTCATTAAACATACAACAACAACAACAACAACAACAAAGTGAAATCCCACAATGTGGGGTCTGGGGAGGGTAAAGTGTACACAGACCTTACTCCTACCAAGGTAGGACGGCTGTTTCCGGGAGACCCTCGGCTCAAAAGAAGCATAAAAAGAGGTCAGATAAGGCCAAGAAGTTCACAGCGATATGGGAAAGCAAATAACGAATAACGCAAATAACGAAAGCGACACAGATAGAATACACGTCATTAAACATACCGAACATATATGAATTTTGTACTAGAATGATCAAATTGCAATGTCCAATCTGCAGTAATACTGATACTAATGCAACCCCTTAAAGATGAGACTAAACGAACCGGCCACTTTTTGTTGGGATCACTTTGCATGTCATTGTTTGAGACACACACTTTTATGAAGCACATGGCTTTATCCATAAAGTGATATCCCGTTGATTCGCTAGCTTCATTGTTTTAAGTAACAAAGCAATGGCTTTTAATAATACTGATCCACAGAATAGCTATTGCATTTTCTATTTATCATTACAAGGATATGGATCATGTTACCTGTACAAGGATGGTACTCAGGAAGCTGTTTAACAGTTGTTGCTTGGAGGCTCTCAGGAAGAAGACAACTGCAGAAAGCACCTGAAATTAAAAATAACCTTGTGTCATCGACTCACCATATATGGTAATTGCTTGGGAGGTTATCAAATTATAAAAGGGATGCCGAAGACCAAAGGCACAGGGGTGCAATTGAACCCCCTTCATTCATTAAGTAGAGAAATTATATTTCTTTATGACGAACCTCCCGAAAAGGATAATAAAGTTACATTTTAACCCCCTTTTATATGGTTTGTAGATATCCTGCTTACAAGAATTCGACGTGTTTAACTCCATCAAATCGCATAAATAACTTGATGAGATCATTAGCATGAATGTCAAGCACTTCATTCTCACAAAATTCAATTAGAGTAGATAGCAACATCAAGACAAGATTTTCAGATGCACCAAAATAAAGAGGCTTAGTACTGTGCCTTCTACAAATCTCAGATCATATACCTTAATGCTCGCTGCCGTTTATGACAGTATATCACCAATGAAATAATGAATGTAGACCAAAAAAAGTGAAAACTAGACGAAAATGAATTTAGTGGACCAAAAAAGTGAAAACTAGACGAAAATAAATTTAGTGGACCAAATATACATACCAACTCTGGCAAGCCGATTCACCCATCCAGGAATCCCTTTCCCTGTCAATCTCTGTGCTATGTCATCTGTGAAATGGTTACAGTTCTTGGAGATGAGGTGATAGGTATCCCCATGATACTCAGAAGCCACATTCTCAAGAAATGCTTGAAATTCAGAGGGAGGCATCTTAATACGACCCAATGGGACTGAACATCTGTAGATGAAACCAGGGCAGCTCTTAGGTTCCACTTCAAACACGCCACTTATGGGAAAGTCATGCGCTCCATATCCATATTCCATACCATGGACTGGAAATTTTCCATTTGGCATATGCAGAAAGCAAAGAGAAATTCAAACTCCAATCAACAAGAGGTAATTTAATATGCTATATCGAAGAGCTTTATATGAAGGTATTCAGTACACGTTAGTTCTAAATTGCATACTCCACATACAAAAGAACCTAAAAAGTTTATCTACGTTGAAAATTTTCTTCTTTTTTCTTGAAAAGAACATAGCCAATGAAAGACTTAAGTTCTTCTGATGACAAATAAGTGTACAAATTTTCCTCAAGTAATTTGACCAGTTTGATATTCATCTTATCATCTACACACCACTATGGGGTATTATGTTCTTTCTTAATGCAAAATTACAATGTAAACTTTCTGTGTTTCTCATTTGAACTTCTATGGCTCCAAATTTTGAAGGTGATGGTTTAACCTCCTATCATCAAACAACCCATCCTAGGATAATGTAAGAGCTCAAAGATGCAACTAACGTCCCGGTGCACAAAGCATCCGCATTAGCAGGGTCTAGGGAAGGGATGCGCACCAAGGGGTGTGATGTAGACAGCCTATCCAAATGCAAGCATTAGCGTCTGCTTCCAAGGCTCGAACTCGTGACCCGTAGATTACACGTAGACAACTTTATCGTTGCTCCAAGGCTCCCCTTCTCATGGTGCGGTGAACGTGGATGCCACTACTATGGAGAAAGAGCACCACTTCTCTGGCATTTCGTGAGGATGAAATGCTATAGTAACAGTTCAGATGGACAAAAGTCCATGGGGATTTGGTGTGGAGAGAGAGAGGAAAAGTCCACCTAGTCTGTCCTTCAGAAGCTTCAAGAAATGAGATGCTGCTGGAGGAGAAAGTGTCCGATGCAGGAAAGAAGTCTGTATATGATTCCTCTCTCTACCTCAATTAACAGTTGGTGTTCTGGAGCGAAAAATGTCTGCGGTAAGGAGGAGCAGTCCTAGTTCCATCAATACTTGGATGAAAATACCACTTTCAAGAAATAGGAAGCTCATAGATATCTAGCAAATAATTTAGGAGACCAGATCAATAATCCCTGAACACAACAACTACAAATTTTAGCAGTTGCCATACTATACTATTCCAAGTATTAAGTTGAATATAAGACTTCCATAAAGAAATGGCTTATCTTGAATCCTCCAGACTGTATTTTGCATCTACTGTCTTGCAACTCTGGTCATAATTTTTTCTTATCAGGATCTCTCGGTCATAATTATTTGGAACTCTATGTATAACAACATTAATATGACAGGTGAATCTAGAAATGTTAGTTGGGGTTCAGAAGTGCCATATTTCCATCTTTGACATTTTCAATGTTTCAAGAATCTAGGAAGGTGAAGCAATGGTATAAGATATCTACACACGATATTAGCAGAACTTTTTGTCCTTTGACAGTAATGCTTATACAAGCATAACCCTCAGTAGTTCAACAATTCAGAAAATTGTAGGGAAGAATGAAATAGAGAGGCGCTAAACAAGAAAAATAGACAAGATCCATTACATGGACCAGTAAACTGTTGTTTATGTTTGAACGTTCCATGAGCTTCTCAGTTAGCAAGCAACTAATATTTATAAGCTAACCATTTTATTCTCACCTATTCATTGAAAAGGACAAACAAAATCCCATCATCCACTTATGTATGACCATTGCAAAATTTATGGCTTCATGCTTACCCACTAAGTTGATAATCACTCAATACCATGTGTATTACAGGATATCTGTGCAAATCGACAAGCCTTTGTCTTTTGACCCAACAGCAAAGAAAGTATACTCTGTCCGTTTCAATTTGTTTGTCTGGTTTTGACTTACACGGAGTTGAAGAAAGAAAATAAGAATTTTGAATCTTGTGGTCTTAAACTAAAGATATGTTGGATGTACCAAAATGTACTTCAATATTGTAGTCAAGTTGAAATTAAAGAGTTGTCAAAATAGCAAAGAGGCATTCTTTTTCAAACAGGCTAAAAAGGAAATTTAGACAAATAAATTGAAACGGAGGGAGGATCAAAGATCTCACATCTCTGATAAGAGCTAAACACCCCGTCATCGTGATATAAGAAGGACAGGAGTGTACTTAATCAGAATCACTTTCAAATAAATATTTTTGATAACAGAAGTCATCCTCACATCTTTTTCTTCCTTTCTCTTTTTCGCACCTTCGGGGCATAGGGTTTTGCACCCAAGTTCCGTTGAGATTTTCACTGTACCAATAAGAAAAACAGAGATAGATCGGGCAAAGTTTAAGCCGGTGGGTGCATTATTCCCATTGCATCTACTACTTCAGTGAAAATTGATTCAGACAATCTAAATATGTATAAATCCACCCATGACCTTAACACTGGATAACAAAAGCTTCCACATTTTTTTTGATGACAAGAGAACCTGGAGCCACTACCCTTCGCGTGGCACAAGGTAAACCCCACTCCAGTGTAATAGCCCGCAAATCACACAGGAGAGGTAAACCGCACTAGGCAAGCCCTGTGCACCTAGCTCAACCGAGAAAGCATGCAGGGGTTTCGAACTTGAGACCCCCCCATTATTACAAGGAAACAACCAAGATTAAGATAACTTACAAACACCACCAACTTAACATTTTCCTCCGATAACTCCAAATTCAAGATCAAATAAACAGAAAGCTTCTTGCTAATAATCCAAAAACTCCCTTACTCCTTAACAAACAACCCCACAACAAATTCTTTTTTTTTTCTGGATATGGTTATGCCCCCCACCCCCCAAATCTCCCTAGCCAGGAGCTCAAAAGTGACAAACCCACAACAAATAATCCAATAACCAATCTAAATTCTAACAACAAGAAGCAAAATCATTTCTTACCTTCAATACCAGAATGAAAGATTCCAAAGCCAAGCCAAACTGTGTACTGATTTGCAGGGGTGAGATCATACACATTCAATATAACTGGTGACTCATAGCTTCCATTATTGTTGGCTGCATTATTATTATCATCAGGCTTGGAATTTGAGGTGCTCTCTTCTCCCATTTGACTCCTCTTTTTTTTTTTTGAAATTTCTGTGAAAAGGGAAAACTGGGATTAGGAAAAAGATTATCTTTTTGAGTTCATTTTTTTTTTTTTTGGGTAAAAGCAAATTGCCTTTGAGATTGATTTTACTATTTTATGATTCTTTATTTCTCTCTGGCAAAGAGAGAAAGGTTTGAACTTTGAAAGATGGAAATCACAAAAAAGGAAAAGGAAAAGACGGGCAAATTGGTAAATGTGCCTAAAGTCTGCCTGTCTGCTTAGATTGTTGCAATTTTTGTAAATCTATTTTCTTTTTTTTCTTTTTTTTGGGATAAAATATTTCTGTTGTTATACAGAGACAAAATAAATAATGTGGAGGGTAGGGTATGTAGTTGCCCTTCATTCTCTTTTATTTTATTTGATTTTTTTAAAAAAATAGAATATAAAAATAACTAGGGATGAATTTAAGAAAAAAAGTTCTACTTATTTCATTTTTAATATGTTGAAAGCTCTATTTTGTTGATATAATCATATAATATTCAATCAATTAATTCAGATTATATTGGGTATGGTGCCTTTCCTCATTCAATAAACAGTAAACATGGTTGAAGGTTAAAGTAGAACTTCTAATTCAATTTCTAGATATTAAATTATGAATCATAATTACATGAAATAGATATTTTAAATTGATCAAAAAAGAATTTGTTCAAAATTTCCTTAGAAGATAAATAAAAGGACACATATTCAAAGAAAGAAAGAAGAAGAGGATAAAATAAACATAATATTCATGTATGAGATATATTTAATGAGGTTAATACGTATAATTAAAAATGACACATTTTAAGTTATTAACTTTTCTATTAGGCGCTTAAACACATGCATAATTTTGTTTTCAAACTTTTTAGTAACAAGTATATAGTAGGAATACTCTATCATCTCCTCATATGTCAATTAAAATATGTTGTAATTTAAGATCGAAATAAAATTTACTGACAAATTTAAGAGCTTATATATATTCTGTCTAAAAAATATGATAATTTTTTTTTTGTTACATAAATGGATAAAACTAAAATAAAAGGGCAAATTCGTCTCTTTAAAATTAATGCAATATACGGGTCAAGCACAAATATTTTCTCCCTTCTCCGTGAACATCAAATTAGGGTTTCGAAAAATCGGCCACGGTTATCGGAAATTCCCAAATCAACCTCTGCCGTCTGCCATTTTACTGATTCTCAGCTCATCGCCGCCGTACACTACTCCGATTCAGGTAAAATCTCGCAGGTTTTCTGGATTTCTTTACTATTTCTCTTTTAAAAATGAGTTAAATTAATTAAATTAAACTATTCCAGATTAAAAATACTCTTTTTCATGGACATAATTCTCCAGTTTTTAATTTTTAATTTATGTATTGATGAATTGGAGTTTTATTTAGAATATTTAGTACTACAAGAATTTTGCAGTATTGTATATATACTTTTTTTCGACAACCGTGGTGTCTGCACCAGCCTGGGCACCTCACGCCTGCAACGTATCAGGTAACTCGGTCCATCGAGACTAAAACAACACCGAGACTAGACCAATAAACAAGAAGAAATCACCTAGTGCTTTTGTCTGGGATTTGAATGGTTGAACCTAAGACCTCATGGTGATTAATCACTTCATTGACCGGCCACACCTTGGGTGCTTGGCAGTATTATATTAGAAAGACTCTTCTTTTCTGTATTGTTCAATGGTTAGTAGTATTCTTTTAGAAATGCTTTTATCAGAAATCCATCGTATTGACTCGTATCGATGCATGATGTCTTTATGTCACATGGAGTTTTGGGATTTATCTAGGTTGACTTTTCACGATTAGTTGCTCACACACAATTAGATTAGACATGGTTGGGGAGATAATTTGAATCATTATGGATACCATGAGCAGCTGATTTTTTTCGTCAAAATAAAATTGAATGGGTTTTAGGATTAAAGTCCATACTCAAAGTTCCGCCAGGTTTTTGTTTGATGCATTCCAGGGCCAAATAACCGGAGGAATTCTCTGGAAACCAATTCACTTGAGTTTGACAGAGAAGAGTAATTTCTATGACAGAATGCAAAAGGCGAAGGCAATTCTTCTTTGTCCCTACCAATGCAAAAATAAGGAGAGCAAACATAGTTAGATATCTTGTTTGTTCATGCTGTGAATGTTCGTGCAAGATGTGTAGTAGACTTATGTTGTGAATTCGAAGCTTGGCTAGGGAATCAAGGGTGGTATCCAATCTGAGAAATGTAGAGGGATGAACCTATTATCCTCCGAGTTTTAAAGACCGAGACATCAAATTTCTTATCACCAAAAAAAAGAGATTGTACTCGAAGACATCGAGCTGAGTGTGAAATGGATTAGGTGGGACATCTTACTCTGTGAGTTGGACTAGCAGTTCGATTATGTTCTTTGATTGTAGAAATATTCATCAGTTTATCATTACAGATTAAATCCCACATTGTTGGAAATATATAAAGCAAAAAATCCATCATTTTATCCTTAATGATTGAATATTTCTCTATTTTACTAGGTTTTATGTCCGGAAGATCTTTAGTGGGAGTATAATATGATTGGGATTATGCAACAGGTCATAACCTCAAGCCTGTTGCATTTGTTCTATGTTCAGGTTTATGACTTTCTTGCTTGTGTCTAGTGAAAGGTATTTAGTTTCAATTTGTCGCTTTTACTGGACATATGAAGTTATTTGATTTGTTTTTCTTTTTAGAATCCAGTCTTCTTAGAAAGTTGATTTGTTCCAAAATTCTGCAGGGATTTCTTTATAGCCAACTGATGCATAATATTAGACATGATATAGCATTATACCCAAGGAACTGCTCTTTTCATTTTTTATCTTATTGAAATTTATTCTTTTCATTTTGTAACTACATAAATTGAGTCTGAATAAATGCTCTTAAAAATTAATGAGAAATAAAGATCGGATGAAGACCAAGCCAGCAAGCCATATAGCTTAGTTATATCCGGTCATAAAAGTAGAGAGGTCAAACTGATATATATATTGACTGAAATTTCCCTTATCTCAGACAGTGATATTGTGATGTTCTTAGTGCTCTTATATAGTCATGGCTAAGGTTGTAAATGCATATATTTCCCAGAAAGTTGGTTTCAGAGGTGTTAATTCTTAACAACTTAGGAATTGATAGGTGTGAAGTCCTCCTTTGTCTGTTTCCTTAAGAACCCTGGAATTGTGGCATCATCTAGGAGTGTTTGCTCCATCTGCCTAAATGTTTCTAATAGTTATATACTTGTTAAAGATTCTTTTGGTTGTGTATTTCGGTGATATAATCAAGAAAGAGACATCAAGAAATAAATCTCAGTTAACTATAGTAGTTTGCAAATACTATATTTTCCACGAATGACTTGGGGATGAGGGTAGGGCCAAAGGGATGACTCTGTTGTTGTCAAAAACAAAAAATGGTTTTATAAGGTTTACGTTTACGGTCTGTTCCACTATAAGTTGATGCCAAGAATAGGATTCTATTACCTTTTTGTTTCTTAAAAAACTAAATCTCTATGGTGTCATGTATACCTATTGCACATGGGTTAATTTCCCTGTTGGGTTTGCTTTCTGGTGAACGCCATTTACCTACCTACTCCCAACCCAGGAAAAAACGTGTATCAGGGTTTTAGAAGTTCAGATATTTGTTTTTCTGTTAACGTATAGACAAAAGGAATTTTCCCTTTTCTGAATAGTTCATATGGATACATGGAACGAGCTTATTTGACAGATTACTGAAAGCAGTTTGTAAAAGAATTATTATTCTGAACAGCTGTTATACCTGCATGTGTTGGTTTATGACGCAGTTGATTGTGATGACATTAACCTGCCCTAGTAACTAGGTCGAGCAGAAGTCACATTGTTTAATGTGCATGATTGCAAATTTTTTGTATCAGGATCTTTTCTCCCTACATCTAACCCTTTTGGTCTTTTCTGATCAAGGCTTGAGAGGATTCATGAAAGATTTGTGCATTTTCGAACTGCTTGCCCATGCTAATGAAGTTTCCTGTTGAATCTTCAGGTTTGGATACATTGGCTGCTTTCTTCAGTTCCTTTACATGTCAACTCCCAATAGCTTAAGTGGGGACTTTAGCTATTTAAAAGTGTCGATTTCATAAATTGCTATTCCATGGAGGATCAAAACCTTTTTGTTGGCCAAGAGTTTCCTGATGTCAAGGCATTCCGCAGTGCAATTAAAGAGGCTGCTATTGCACAACATTTTGAGCTTCGCATAGTAAAAAGTGACCTGATTCGCTACATAGCAAAATGTGCCTCAGAAGGTTGTCCGTGGCGTATTCGTGCTATTAAGCTTCCCAATGCTCCTACTTTTACTATAAGAAGCCTCGAGGGAACACATACCTGCGGGAAAAACGCACAAAATGGACATCATCAGGCTTCTGTTGATTGGATAGTGAACTTCATAGAGGAGCGTTTGCGTGATAACATAAATTACAAGCCAAAAGACATTTTGCATGATATTTATAAACAGTATGGGATAACTATACCATACAAGCAAGCTTGGAGAGCCAAGGAAAGAGGGCTGCAAGCTATATATGGATCTTCCGAAGAAGGGTACTGTCTATTACCTGCATATTGTGAGCAAATCAAGAAGACAAATCCTGGAAGTTATGCCGAGGTTTTTACAGCTGGTTCAGATAGTCGGTTTCAGAGGTTCTTCATTTCCTTCTATGCTTCTCTTCATGGGTTCCTGAATGGTTGCCTGCCTGTTATTTGTCTTGGTGGTATCCAGCTGAAGAGCAAATACTTAGGTACTTTACTATCAGCGACTTCTTTTGATGCTGATGGTGGAGTGTTTCCGCTTGCTTTTGGTGTTGTCGATGAAGAAAATGATGATAGCTGGATGTGGTTCTTGTCAGAGTTGCGCAAAGCTCTAGAGATGAGCACTGAGAAGATACCACCTCTTACATTTCTGTCTGATGGACAGAAAAGTATTGCAGATGCTTTGAAAAGGAAATTTCCCTCTTCTTGTCACGCAATTTGTATGCAGTATCTGAGTGAAAGCATCAGTAAAGATTTCAAGAACTCAAGGCTTGTGCAACTCCTGTGGAAAGCTGCTAATTCCACGTCCACCAGGGGGTTTAAAGAGAAAATGGCTGAAATTGAGGAGGTTTCTTCAGATGCAGCAATGTGGCTTCAACAGTATCCTCCTTCACGCTGGGCATTGATACATTTTGATGGAACAAGATATGGTCATTTCTCTTCGAACATTAATGAGTTCAATAAATGGATTCTTGAAGCGCAAGAGCTTCCTATTATTCAAGTGATTAAACGGATTCACTGTAAGTTAACAGAAGAATTTGAGCTTCGGCGATCAAGGAGTAGCACATGGAGTTCTACCCTTTCTCCATCTGCTGAGAAACGCATTATGGACGGAAGAATTCATGCTTCCACGTATCAAGTGCTAAGGTCGGATGAAGTTGAATTTGAAGTTATCTCAGCAGAGCGTTCAGACATTGTGAATACAAGTACCCGATCTTGTTCTTGTCGTGATTGGCAGTTGTATAGGATACCATGCTCTCATGCCATTGCTGCTCTCATATCATGTAAAAAGGATGTGTATGCCTTCACAGAGAAATATTTCACTGCAGCTAGTTATCGCGAGAGTTATAGTAAAGAGGTACACCCTATCCCTGATAAACTTGAATGGTCGAGAACCAGACTAGTCCGACCACCCAAGTTTCGTCGACCACCCGGACGACCTGAAAAGAAGCGATTATGTGTCGAAGATCTTAATCGTGAAAAGCATACTGTACATTGCAGTAAGTGCAATCAAACTGGACATTACAAGACAACCTGCAAAACAGAGGAGGTTCAAAGTACACAACAGTTCTAGATGTGTAGCCACCCCAGCCCCCTTATTTTCTTTCGAGAACCAAAAAGTTCTTGAGCAACGGTTTAGAACCAATGGATAATGGACCCGTCCCTCTACCCTCCTCCACTAAGGTTAGCGCCGCGCCCCTTCTCGAAGTTTTTCATTTTACTTTTTAGGTTCTTTTCTTGGAGATATAATTAGAAAATATTGTAGAAAGATGTAAGATTAGAGGTCTCAACTAACTCTATATATTGTAAAATAGGGTTGCTTATTATACCCAAAAACTCTTTATCTCGTTGATTGTGAGGAAATGTGTTTTTATACTTTATTTGATTTCTGTTATCAAAAGCAAATTCTCATAGTTCAAGATTGGGTTTCTCTGCTCTGACTCATATAAAGTAGGAGATAAGAGGTGTAATAAGTATCCTCTAAAACTTGGATTCTGACAATGTAATTGAATTTTTATGTTGATCTGAATGAATCATCCTTTTTATTGAAGTAAATCTTTGCCTGCTAGGCAAGAGCATGACAAATTTCATAGTAATGTGCCTATTAAGGGGAAAGTGCTCTCAAGATTTTTTTCATACTCAGGACTAGAGGTCTCGGGTAGAAGGATTCTATTCATCTCACCACAATTTTGTCGGTAAACTCATCACTTATACAACTGTTAAAACACTTCCAAAGCTTGTATTTGGTGCAAGAAAGAAAAACATCTTTCACCAAATGAGAAAAATGACTTATCTATTTGTGCGCAAAAGTCATTTTCCTTTACATCTCGACATTTCATTTTTTTAAAACATTTTATCTAATCAGTTTTTTTAAAAAAAAAAAGAAAAAAGCCTCAAATATGTTATCGAACTTTGAGAAAAAGCTCATCTCTATGTCATCTGTTAAAAGTTTGGTTCATTTATGTCATTTTCGTTTGAGAAAAGATTCATCCATGTCATTATTTGTTAACTAAAATGGCATAGATGAGCCAAACTTTTAACAGATGGCATAGATGAGCCTTTTCTCAAAGTTCGATGACATATTTGAACTTTTTCTATTTTTTAAATAATAATTTAGTTAATGACGTGGCCGAATCATAATTGACTACGTATACAAAATAGTTTTGCAAAACGGAAAATATTTTTAGTGGATGAGCCTTTTTCTCAAACGGAAATGGCATAAATGAGCCAAACTTTTAACGGATGACATAGATGAGCCTTTTTTCAAAGTTTGATGGCATATTTGACCATTTTCCCTTTCAAAAAAGATATATATTTGTCATCCTCCGACCAAACTTCAAAATTTACAGAAAAATGTTTTCCGTGAGTGTGTTTGGTGTGCTTTGTACGAAGAAAATATTTTCCAATTTTTTTATGTTCTGATGGTTAAAATTTCTGAAATTTCTTTTTAGGAAAACAAGTTTCTTAAAGACGAGGAAGACGACTTCCCTATTGGAAGTAGGAAAAACAAATTTCACAAGTGACATTACACGTTGTTTGTGTCCTCCCCAGTCTCCAACACACCTCATCTTCATCCCTACCCCGAAGCCCTCATCCTATCCACTCCACACCCCTATTCCCTACCTCTCTCGCCTCCCATATTATTTCTCTATATTATAAATAAATATTTTTAAAATAATATTTTTCACTTGCATATCGAACCCACCCTAAAATGGAAGACTCAAATTTTCTCAGTTTTGTTAAGTTACTCTTAATTTAGGCGTTTGAAAGTCTAAACTGCTATCAAAAATAGCAATAGCTAATAGACAATAAATTTCTCACAGCTATATTAACTGCAATTAATGAAAACCATAAATACAAATCAATTCAGTCAAAACAATAACACCTACAGAAAAAAAATTAAACGTACGTGAAAATTAACTCCCCCTTCAAGTTATATATAAGTACATACTAACGATATAATTTTTTTTATCAATATAATTTAACTTGTTATAACAAGAAGAAACCGCGGGAGCATGGAGCCCCTAACTATTGTTGCTTTCACAGGGGGAATGATTGGACAAATAGGGATTCTTCTTCTATGGTGTCAACCTATTTACAATTGTGTTCGAAGATTTGTCGATTGTCTCAAAAATCCACAACCTTTACCTCCTCAAGAAGAAATTAATGAAAAGATTTGTAATGCTTTGAAAGATCGCTTTCATTCCTGAAATAACTCGAAGACGTGGATTTAGAATAGATTATGTGAATTCAGCTTGATTTGTTGCATTTAGTTTGAATTATGTATACATATTCAAACAAAAAACAAATACATAACAAGGTTGTACTTGAGTTAAATTGTGTCCAAGATTATGTTGAATTCTTGATTTTAAGGCTTTACTTCTTGTCTATTATTAATATTTACTTTGTATTATTTTTAAGTAACATTAAAAATACTACTATTTAAAAAATATATATTTACACACATATATATATATATATTACAAAAATAGATTAACATTAGTGATATCACTTGGGGTAGGAAGAATTAATTGCAAAAATATAAAACATAGTATAATAGATTAACATTAGTGATATCTAACATCCAATTTCATTAGAACATCAACATTACTAATAACAAATCTTACAAAATACTTTGCATCTACTTTGTTCGGATTCTTAAAAATTGTTATTGTATTCATATCGGATCATATAAAAATACATAATTTTTGGAGGATGATGTGCATATCATGCAATATTTTTGACGAGTCTGAATAACATAATCAACGACGCTAATGATTAATTTGTGCTAACAGCAACAGCATGTCCTTTCGCCACAGCAGAAACAGCAACACAATGCGAACATACTGCATTTTCAAGATTTATAAAATCACATAAAAATAAATAAATTAGAACAAATATAATATTTATATAAATATATACTTATATATGTATTAATCAACTATACATCAGTCTCAAATTTTAGTACATATACACACTTCGTAAGCATTTTTGGACATATACATATTATTTACAAATAATATTTTTAATTTACAATTTATCCATTATTTTAACTTCAACTTCGAATAAAAAATTTGAAGTTTGAAAAACTGGTTCGAAGATTATCTTAAGTAAAATAATTGAGGATTTTCACTCACACAAAACGTAAAATTCAAGCCCAAACAATAATTTCGACTTTCAAGTTCCAAATACTTCTGTTCGACTTTAACTTCACCTTCAACTTTAAATACGTTTTTTTAATCAAAAAAGTGTTCTTAAAGAAAAAGAAGTCGAATCTTAATTCTCATGTCGCTCTTATACCATTTATTTTATTTTTCCTAAGGAAGTAAAACTGAAAAATAACCTTAATAAAATAAAAAAAGAAATGATGAGAGTTTATTATAATACAAACCAAGCATAGAGGCATCCTTTTTCTTCATGTTGTTTTTGGACATGGTCATAATATGACATATTTTGATACTTTGGAGCAGCATCCATTTTCTTAATTTCTTCTTAGTTTGAAAAAAAATATATGGAAGATTGCCTAAGATGGGAAGTTGATAAAGAATATTAAAGGACTAGAGGTGAGTAATTAATAATGGGGGCTGGAAAAAAAAAGTAGATGGTAAGTTGTCTAATTAATAGGGTCACATTGCGCAACTCAATTATTTCATCGGGTACTTATTATCTTTGATTGAGCCACAGGAAACTGATAGTCATACTAACAGCTTGAAGTCGTGTCTTGAAGGTTAGTCTCCAGTGTAACTTTCGTCTCTGATCGGTGTCTTTTTCAGGACCCGAGACCAGAGGATCCTTGGGAGTGAATGTGAGGACAAGGGGCTCTATAAAGCAATTTATTCGAACCTAATTCTTCCTAAATTTTCTATTCCAATCAATGGACTCTTCCTAGGTGATACTGAGGTCCTTGGGGGAGAGAGAAAGGAGGCATTACTCCCAGAACGGGATGGTACTTACTGACACTCATCATAAGTAACTTCATCCAACAAGTAAAGACGAAGCTATAATAGTTGAAGGGTTGTCAAAAAATTATATTGTTGGAGTGATAATGGTCGAAAGATAACTATTTAAACACTCATCATCAGAAAATTGTAATATATATATAGGTCAATATTTATTTTTTATACTCGTATATTAATTTTTGGACACACTTTTTAGCTCTCTTTGTGAAAAGGATGTGGAAGAATTGCCTAAGATTAAGAGTGTGTAATTGTTGATAAGAATGTTAAAGAACTAGAGGTGAATAATTAATGATGGGGGATCTAAAGGAAGAAGATGGTTAGTTGTCTAATTAATAGGATCATCTTAACCACCTCGATTATTTTATCAGATATCTATTATAGTAAAACTTTTGCAAATCTTAATTATTCTAAAATTACATTGTTAAAATTTGCTTTTTTATACACATCAAATCTTAAACACGCTTGCAAGAAATTGAATCTTAAATTCTTATGATTTTCACTCACTTCATTGATCGTTACGATCATACCTCTAGTTGTTGTAGTAGTTTCTGTCTTTTTGTTTTCTTTTCTTTTTTTGGAGTTATTGATGGGAAGACAACTATGCATGTGTAGAATACAACTAGACAACAATGGTTCACATGTCTATGTATGCCAACATATTATGAACCTAGCTGGCTTGTGAGCTACTCACATTTTCATGTCTTTTTGGGTTTGTAGTTTGTGAGTTTAAAGCATTCAAACAATTATATTGAATGTTAAAAAAATATATTTAAATTAACTTTTTTTTTTTGGTAAATTTTATATCTTAAGTATTCATTATTCTCTTTACCTACAAAAACTATCACTCCATTTGTATTAAATACACCTTGATATTGAATTGGCCAAATATTTATTTCCAATCGACAATGTGCACGTGTAAACTAATTCAGCATCAGGTGTGTTTTAATACAAAGGAATGTAATAAAAAACTTTCGCAAAAATATAATAGTTTAGGTAGGTAAATAAACAATAAAGTCGCAAAAAAATAGTTTAAATATGTTTTTTTTTTCCATTAGCTCATTGCTATTTGATCATAACTTGGTATTTTGTAAAGTTGTATGCTAAAAATGCATTGTTTGACTTATCTTTTTCATACACTTTTTGCATGAGGTGAGGATGATCAATTAATTGAATCTAGGTTATCCCTCACAAGACAATTCCAAATTAAAAAAAAATTAAATTTGTTATAGAACTAAATATATCAATCAATTACGTCTCAATTTCAAACTAACGAAATAAAACTATATTGATCAGACCAACTGTTGTAGAGTTACCCTAGGTACATGCTTGATCAGACCAACTGTTGTAGAGTTACCCTAGGTGCATACATGTAGGCGAATTCAAGATTTTACGTTTATATATTCTGGACCGCAATCTCATTCTAGTTTTTGAGTTCTGAAATGTTGCTTAATTATTACCACAACAATGGTCGCGAATTGGTCTTGCCCCTTCAATAGGCCATACGTAGCGCGATTTCATTGCAGACAATAGTAAGTATCACAACTTTGCCTCATGATCTATACTTAACTAAAGGTTTCGAGTTCAAGCAAGTACGAAGCACATTCCGCTTTAATAGGCCTTACAGCGACACAATTTCCGATTAATCAGACCAGTTCACCAGCAACTACCACCCTCTTCCTCATCTAAGATACAAGATAAAATACAAAAGCAGCTAAAATCCAGTTTTACTTTGATAGTTGAAAGAAAAAAAAATTGACCTAGTAGACTTTGCTAACCTGCAAAACTAAACAGCTAAAGCATTCTTTTGATACTGAAAAAAATAATCTCTTCATATTCTTGAGAAGAAGAGCATACTAAGATGGTTCATTGCTGATCGCGAATAGTATAACGATCCGATTCAAAAAAACAAAAACAAAAAACTGTGGTGCAAGTGAGTGCACCAAGTAACAACAACATAGGTATGTAACTCCACAAGTGAAGTATGGAGAAGGTAGAGTGTACACAAATCTTACCCCGACCTCGTGGAGGTAGAGATAGAGAGGTTTTTTCCGAAAGCATTATCCTTACCCAGTGTAAGTGAGTGCAACCAAATGTCTTATCTTTTTAAAAAGCCAAAAGAATAAGTAAATGGTAGTGGCAGTCACTTAGCACAGCTTTGGGAAATAGTTGAAATGTGAACATGATGCCTTGTGGCATCTCCTATATACATCCATATCCATATTCCAAGACACAAATCCATACACTAAAGAAACAGGACATGCATGTTTCTTTTTTACTTTTTCACGAAATAAAAAAACGCGTGAATGAGAGCTAAGATGGTTCTTTCTATCGATCAACGGTCAAATTAGCAAGAAACGAGACAGGTGGGGGGTTTTACCAGGCCTGGAATATTAGAAGGAACGGTAATAGGTTCATAATTAGCAGCAATTTCTAGGCGCTCCCATGTCAACCTTCGTCTCTCGGCTGCTACATTTGACTTTGAATTTTCTTCTTCAAGTTTGCGTTGGCAGTCGAGTACAAGCTCTTCATCCATCTCGGAAAAGACTTTCCTCACATTTTGACTGAGATTAAGAACTGCTTTATTCCAGTGGTTCTGGCTGTTCCGTTCTAAAGCTGAGATAATAATTGGCATGATCACATGCCTGTTATGCATCACGAGGTTAAGGACGTTATCGTTGTTCCACAAGAAATGTGCTCTTTCAGCCACCTGCAAGTTCGTTAAAAGCGGGAGAATAAGGTAAATGTTGCAAACAGTCAATTGTATGAACAAGTTCAAGAAAGTCTGCATTTGGAAGAAGAAAACGGAAACAAGATTTGACAAAGTACTAAATCAATTCCCAACTCCGTACACTCCTGGGGATGCAGCCCATCTACGGACCTTGTGTGAACACAGGATGCTTCGTGCACCAGGCTTCCCTTTTCTGTACATGTGGAACAAACCCCCTCCCACCAGAAAAGGGAAAAAGAAAAGCAACTACACCTCAATCCTAAACTTGGGTCGGATATATGAATATTATATGCAAGTATTATCTACTCTGCTCCCAAATCATTGCGATATTCTTTAAAAAAATGAGTACGCATCTTTTATGTCAAAAGTGGGATAAACAAAGTAAATTAGCCTCTCGGAGGAGCTCAGAGTTTAGAGCATTTGCAAAGTATAGATATACTTATTTTGACAACCGTTGTGCCCGTGGCAGCTTGCGCGTACCTCAACTAATTCTACGGGATACTTGTTACCTCCCATCAACACAAATACCGGGAATCTCTGTCCACCAAGCAATGGACAGATCAAAAAAAATCACCTAGTGTGTAACTTCATTGGGTTTTGAACCTGAGACCTTGACAACGTATAGATATTAAGACAAACCAGATGCAGAAAAGGCCCTTTCAAGGGCTAGAAATATCCCACAAAGGAATGGGAGATGTAGCATGCTGATCAAGAGATAGTAAATAGCTGGCTATGTTGTCAACAATAAATCTTCAAGAATTCTATGGATAAGAAAAATCTATATTTCAAGAATTTCACATAATATTAACAGATTGACAAAAGTTTTCAAAGAAGGGTGCAATAAAATGATAGTGTGATCTCAAAATCCAACTTCCGAGGTCTTCTTTTTTTCCTTTTTCCTTCTCCTTTCACGGAGCCAGCTTCTAAAGTTCAGCTTAAAAGTCAAAACTATTTGTATGGTATATAAAGATACGAAACCTAGTCTACTAAATGCATGAAATGACAAAAAGTTTCGTGCTTGGTGACATCCTAAGCTTCACAAACCATTGTAAAGTTATTGACACGACATTTGAAGTTGAAATTACCATAACCGTAAGCCCGAGAATTGAATTTGCTATTTATCTATCATACATGTGAAATTGTTGTCTCCAATTCTGTTGACTGAAACATAACCGAGACCAATTCAATTATGTACCAATGATGGTAGATAGCTTGTTTCGGATAGACCATCGGCTCAAGGAGATACCATAACAATTGCATGGAGCTCCCTCTTTATTGGGACCATAATAGTTTTGAGAATTATGCAAGACAAGAGCGTTTTGATTAAAAAATATTACCTGGAAATGGGAGCTGTTAAGGCAATAGCCTATACGACGAAACAGTGGCACCATGATCTTCTCAAACTCTGCAATACTGATCATTTCTAAGATCTCTTCCAACTCACTGATGAACATCAATTGTTTCTGGCTACTTGTCACTGGCCAATACCTCAACAATCTCGTTATCACTATGCTAGCCAGATTTTGTTCCTTTTCTATGAACTGTACAACACAATATGCTAATTGTTGATGATAGATCCCCAAAGATTTTGGCTTGTGTAGAGGTATCAAGGCCCTGGAGAAGAATAATCTATGTTCTTCCTTTAATGGTAAAGCAAAACCACTAATTACACTTCCAAAAACCTCCAGGAGCTCCGCAATCCCATTATGTCTTTCAGTCTCAAAAGTGAAACGATAAAAGATATTGCTTACAGCCTTTCGGATAGCAGGCCTGTGCATCATGAACTTCCCATAAAGGCGATGCAATATTGATTTCAAGCATTCTCTTTCTCTTGGGTCCTCAGAATCAAATAGATCAAGCAGTTTCAATATGAAAGAATGGTCTACGTATTTCTTAGCAACCTTTGCATCAAGAGAACCTTGACCGATGATGCTAAGGAACAAGTCATAAACAAGTTGTAAGTGACACCATGCTGGTTCAAACATAGGTTCTTCATCTTCACTTTCACCGCGAGCTGAGAGATACTTGGGAGGAAAAGTTCTGAACAGGTTAACTCCGCACATTTTACAGACTGCAGAAATTGCTGATTCCGTGAATCTTGCAGATCCTGAAGCAACAAACTCATTCAGCTCCAGCAAAACTTGTCGTTTCAGGTCCTTCTCCGCGGAATCTTTATCTGGATCGTTGAAATCATAAATTGTACAGCAGAGATTCAACTTGCTTACAAATAAGCTTTGCTTCTCCGCATTTGAAACATCTTTAAAGGGCACATGTGGTGCTACAGACTCACCACCGGCCACAATACTTGCAGGGAAAATTGCTGTCGACATCCGTTTCACTACATTCAGCCTGTTTGCTATGACGGTGCAACTATTGGTAAATTGAATTCCATTCCCCAAGTTTGAGGTGTTGTTGCAGGAATTGCTTCCCGACGTATCAAACGTATCACATTTTGATGATTTCCTAGGAAGTTTTGCAAGAATTTGCTTAAGCATAGTAGCGTTCCTCCAACTTGCAGCAAGACTAAACCTAAGCCACACTCCAAAACAATCTACCTATGAATATTACAAGGAATTAAGCATAAGAAAACAAACCAGGAGACCACAAAACTTTGAAGAAAATAACAGATCTTGTGGCTAACATAACCAGAATGTTTAGAAGACAGACAATATTATAAGAATTACATATCAATTTTTTCATCTAAAAGCTCATCGAAACCGAAATCTCATTCCCAAATCCACCTATTTACAGTTGCATAAATCTCAGATCTGGGATAGAATTCACACAAAGGCCACCACAACATAAAATGGAACACTGATTATGATTAAATAGTAGATCACTACATTCAGAGGCCAAAAAGTAAGCATTATGAAGAAAAGGATCAAACATGAGCAATATCAGTTTCAACAAACTATGAATAACTAAAGCTGAAATCTTTAACTAGTCCAACAACTTATAGGAAAACCCAAAAAAGGATCAAACTTGAACAATATCACAGCATTTCTCAAAAGATCTAAGAGCAGAGTGAAAAGTAGAACCTGAGGTTTTGTCAATCTGCTCTGAAGTCAAGGAATTTCCCAAAACTACTCCAACAACTATTCAAGAAACCAAAAAAAGGATCAAACTTTAGCAATATCACAGCATTTCTCAAAAGATCTGAGTGACAGTGAGAAAATAGAACCTGGGGTTTTGTTAATCTGCTCTGAAGTTAAGAAATTGCCCAAAACTACTCCAACAACTATTCAAGAAACCAAAAAAAGGGATCAAACTTGAGCAATACACAGCATTCCTCAAAAGATCTGAGTGACAGTGAGAAAATAAAACCTGGGGTTTGTCAATCTGCTCTGAAGTTAAGGAATTTCCCAAAACTACTCCAACAACTATTCAAGAAACCAAAAAAAGGATCAAACTTTAGCAATATTACAGCATTTCTCAAAAGATCTAAGAAACAAAGTAAGAAAATAGAACCTGGGGTTTTGTCAATCTACTAAGAAACTAAAGATTCGTCAAATGAAATTGCAGAAAGATTGAAGCTTTTTGATAATACTAATAAGAGAGAGAGAGAGAGAGAGAAGGAAACAAGGTAATGGAGGCAATCACATCATGTCTTTCTTTTTTAGCTTGGGATTGAAGACACAATGATGGGTTTTTGAGGAGCCCATTTTTTTCCTTTTCTTGATTACCTTTATCAAGAAAAAAAAACACACACACAGAGATTAATTTCTTTCAAATTCTTGATTGTTGTTGTCTGTTCATGTCCTAACTAAGTAGTAGTACTACTACTGCAATGGCCTCTCTTTCTTCCATTTGTGAGTGAGGCATTTCTCTCTCTCTCTCTTTCTTTCTGTCCTCGATCCAAGTGCCACAGCTTGAATGACTGAGTGGCATCTTCACAGAAATTGCCGGCATTAGATGGTGACTGTTATGTACTCATATTAATTATTTTTTCTTCCTCCTCCTAACATTATTTACTTTGTCAAATACTGTTTCATTTCACCAACCGTAAAACCACTTCATTTTATTTGTTTAGTTTCTTATTCGATAGCTCGATTAAATTTGAATTTTATATTAGAAAGTTTCATGTTATTCTTTTTAATAAATATGACTCTGTATTTAAAAGAATTCGAATTTAAAATTTTTGATTAAAGATGAAAAAATATCTTTTGTAAGTTAATGTTATTAAAATATACTTTAATATCTTTTATATTAAAATATACTTTGATAATAAGCTATCTTGCACACGCCTATTATAGATTGAGAAAATAAATATTAGCTAATTTATCATCGACAAGTGTTTTGATAGAAAAAAAGAATTTGTTGTGGATAAAAACACATAATTTAGGTATGTTTTTTTAGTGTTAACTCTTTTTTATTGTTTTTTTCTCAATATCTAGTTGTATTTTTTTTAGAATTGTGATTAATTCAAATTCATATCGTAAATGATTGATCAAAAGGAAAAAAAATTGTATCATAATAATTTTTATTTCAAGAGAGTTTAAACTTGACACCTCTTATTATTCTATTTATTTCATCTAGTCAAATATTAGCTATATATTAGGAGTTTGAGTTCTTAAAAATAAAAGAAAAAGTTTATAGAAAGAGTCTTGCAAACATTTATTCACATACTAGCAATATTTCTCTTTATATCTTTTATAAAAAATGTGGTTGGATCATCCTGTATATCTTTATGCTTTTCAGGTGTAAAGAAAAAGATAGAAGTAATAATTTGAATTTAGTCTGTAATATGAATACCAAATGTCGAGTTGAAAATCAAAAAAATATATTATTTGAATCTCCCTCTATATAGACAACCACTTTATAGTTGACACGTTCAGCTTATGATATAATTGAGTTCACAAGAATCTTGTGAAATTTGCTCAAATATTACAATGTAGTTAAAAAGAAAAAGTTGGGTAAACTTATTTTCAAAAATAAAAATAAAAAATCTGATCGATTGGTGGGTTCCACGTGGTCATTCTTCTTGTTTGTTTTTTTTCTTTTGTCAAATTCCATAGGTTGCTCCTTAAAATTGACATCAACTTTTACTTAGACATCTAAATCAGGAGATGTTCATTTTAGACACCTAATGTAAGGGTTAGATGTGTCATTTTGACACTTTTTAAACAGCTGGCACCTCGCGTGTTTTTCACTTACTTGAGGCGCATAGAAGCTATTTTTTCATCTGATCTAACATCAAACAAGGCCTATAACGATCATATCTCTCTTATCTATATATTTATGCCCCTTCTTCTTCATTTTTGCCCTAATTTCTTAGCTTGTTTCTCTGATTTGAAAAAAGAAAAAGGCAAAAATCAGTTCTCTCTTCTTCTTTGTTTTTCTCTCTTTCATGTCACTCTTCTCCTACACTTCCATGTCGAGCTTCTCCAACTCTTCCATGGCCTCTTTGAATGAATGTCGATATTGTAAATGTGGTAATGAAGCACTATTAAAGACTTCTTAGACCCAACTAAATCCAGGTCGTAGATTTTTTACTTGTAAACTTTCAAAGGTAAAGTAATTCTTTATGTTAATATTTTTACTCATATATTGCAATTTTTATTCAATGTGAATCTTAAAGCTCCATTTATTTTCGGTATGTACAACAAAAGAGGAATAAGTATTTTCTGTTAATTGTGGGTTTCTAATTATTTTTTCTGATTGATTTTGTAGAAAATGGGTGGCTATGATTTTTTTATTGGTATGAAGATCGACACCCTCCTCAAGCAAATAAGGTGATCTGGAATTTGTTGAAGAAAGTCAAGGTTTTTGATGAAAAAATAAATCGAGCAAAAAATATATTTATTGTTGGTGTGATCGTTACTAGGTTGGTAATGTTTGAAATATGGAGATTGAAGCCTAATTGTTAAAATGTGTTGTGTTGTTGCTGTAAAGTTGTCTATGTTTTGGATAGGTGGTGGTGTAGTATTATTTTGATGTTGTTATTGCTGTAAAGTTGCTGTGAAGAAATAATCTTCATGTTGTTGTTGTTGTTGTGAAGAAATAATCTTCATGTTGTTGTTGTTGCTGTAAATTTCAAGCTAGGCCACATTTGTATGTATTTTGATGTTATTGTTGTATACAATTCACAATTCACATCTTGTTGAAGTGAATACATATTTCACTTATTAAAAGTTCAAAATCCTACAATGTAACTCAAAAACGGTGGACTGGTTAATACCAAAAACATTATGTGACATGATAATTTCACAATGTAACTCAAAAACATAATCCACAATGAACTCAAAGTTAGCATTATGCTAAATACCATGATCAGTGGACTGGTTTAACAAGGTTACAATCCTCAAAAGTGATTACGTTACACTTTATGTTAAGCTGTTAAACTGTTAAGCAATCCGCAAAAAGTATTCAAAACTTCAAGCTGCTATTACTTCTTTTGTTTGCCATTTGCTGCAACTGGTTGGTAGTGACTGCATCTCTATTTTTCTATCTCAAGTCTCTAGGCTTCAAACCAAGGTCTATGCCTGCTGAACTTGCATCCTTAAAATTTGAATCTGTTGGCAGAATTCTTTGACTTGAAGTCTCTGGCTGTTTTTATAGAAAAAGAGAAATCAAAATTAGTAAGTAAGTTGCATGCACTACTGAAGATTAGTATGTAACTAAAGGAGAAAACAACATACATTGAGTATTTGGGTTCCACTTGCACTTGTGAATATGCCAAATCCAACATTACTTGATTTACCATATGATGGCTTCTTTGTCCCCCCCTCTTGCAGAGTCTTCTCCAGTTGCTGCAACTCCTCTCTTTTGTCCAACAGTCTCTTTTCTCCTCCGAGGTAGTTGACTTGTTATTCCTCTTGTAAAAGGAATAATTGTATCCACATATGATGGTGGTTGGCTTGAGCTTGTATCATTCACCCTCTTAAATCTACTTGTATCAGCATAAACTGTTGTTGAAGAAGCATGCTTGCTTGATATTGTTGATGCAGGTTGGCTGAATGTTGTTGGTTCAGGTTGATTGAAGTTTTTTGGTTCAGGTTGGCAACTTTCTTGTGAGCTTTGACCAGTAAATTGTGAATTATGGGTAGCTGCTTCTGAACTTTGACCAGCAACCTAAATATTTAACCACAAAATATATGTTCATTAAAAATTCAACAAGTGATTAAAAAAGACACAAACAAGTATAAATTATGTTACCTTGCAATATCTCTTGTTGTTTACACATGGAACAAGTCTGTTTCACCTCTTGTTTGGACGTTTTTCCATACTTCTTTCTTGGTTCATCTTTGCCCTTTCTTCTACTTCTTGCAAGTCTGCCAGGCATTGGTTTAGGTTCAGGAGGTTCAATCCTTGGATTGTTAGTTTCAGGCCACATCTTCATATTTGGAATTGGTTGGATGAAATGACTATAAGCCTTTAAGAAGGTATCCTTCTTATACCAATGCTCCACAAGAGGTTTAGGCTCCTGTTCTATGTGGCACAAAACAGCAATAGCATGTTGGCATGGAATGCCTCTCAGTTACCAAGTTCTACAACTACAAACTCTATCAGCCAAGTTAACTGTATGCCTGTACTCCCATTCTCCAATCTCAAACCTAACATCAGCATTTCAAAGCACCTTGCATGTCCTAGAGTTGTCCTTATTCTCCTCTAAGATAAATCTAGCCATAGGTGCAATATCAGATATCCAGGTGTTGGCAAACTTAATCATATCCACAGTTCTTGTCATTATCTTTCTCCTAATTTCCTCCAACATGGTTATTATAGATTTGTGTCTACATGATATGATTAATGAGTTAAAGGTCTCACACATGTTATTTTTAACTACATCACATTTGGAATGCTCTTGAAAGAATGCCCTAACCTATGACACCTTTGGATAATGCAATAAGTCAGCACAAATATCCTTACCGAGTTTGCTCATTTTATGAAGTTCATCCTTGAACTTCACTTCAAAACTTGCCTTTGAACATCTCCAAAATTGTTTTCTCCTTTCCTCTCCTTTCCAGGTTTGATTCCAATTAGACCAAATGTGTTTAGCACACATTCTAACTTCAGCATTTGATAGCAGTTCAGCAACAGCTGCATGAAAACCCTACAAATAAAACAAAATGCAAGTCAATACTTAATAGATAATCTAATAGCTTTAGCAAATGTAATATGTAATTATCTTTTGCATATCTGCCATCACAGTAAGACCTTGTCCAGTACCCAACTGCAGGTCCTCTTTCAAGTAATTGATAAAGAAACTCCAACTATGCTTAGTTTCCTTATCTACAACTGTCCAGGCTACAGAAAACATCTGATTGTTTTCATTCTTGCCAACTGCTACTAGAAGTTCACCCTTACAAGCACCCTTTAAGAAACATCCATCAAATCCTATTATTCCTCTACATCCTTTCTTCCACGCCCTTTTCAATGCATCCAAGCACACATAGAAGTATATAAATAAATTCTTTTCCGGTGCAGTTTCTCTATCCATTCTTAAAAAAACAGAACTATCAGAATTAGTCTGTTTTATAACCTCAGCATAATCACATAATCTTGAAAATTCCATATTCCAGTCACCCATGGATTCTCTAAGAATCATTAGCTTTGTCTTGTAACAGATGGTTCTACCCACATACAATCCTAACTTCTTCCTGCACAATTCTTGTATTTCCCAAATATTTATGGATGATTGTTTAGTTATTTCATCCCTGAATTTGTTTGCTAGGAATTTACTTGTATACATTTTGTTCTTATTTGATGGACAACACTTATGTATAGGATGGTAGTTCTTGATCAAAAAGTTACCAGAATCTCTATCAGTTGCACCATAACACAACCATTTGCATTTTTCTTTGAATTTACATTTAGCCATCACTCTATGAATTTCATTAGGCTTAACTTAATCTGATAATTATTTTCTACTGCATAATTTGTCAAATCCTGTCTAAATTGTTTAGCATTTTCAAAAATTATTCCAACTTCAAAAATAGAGACTTCACATTCAGCATCATACCTGGCATTTTTACTCTTCCTTCTTCCTGGTTGATCAACACCCCTAACAACTTCTACATCTTCCACATCTGTGTTATTATCACTATCACAGTCTGAGCTATCAATATACTCTTCATCTCCTCCTAATCTGCCAACATATCTATCCTTTTTATTTCTTCCAATATCTTCAAAACCTCTATCAATACTAGCTTCACCTACTAGTATTTCTTCAGGTACTTTCTTTTTTCTCTTAGAATTAAGATTTCTTTTGTTCTTCCTTTCAGATGTAAAAGATCTCAATTCTTCATCAACATCTGAACTATCTTCATCAGGAATGATATTTATATCTGAGTCACTACTATGTAGATCTAACTCATTCACATCTGAAACATCCTCGGTCTCATTCACATCTGAAACAACCTCATTCTCCACATTTCCAACATCAATAGAGTCTGGCAATGGTAAAAGACCAGCTGGAGTTGGTAATTCCTCTAACTCATCAATTTCATGGACCACATAAACATGAAATTCATCACCATCTATTAAGACTTTCACATAGTCTAACAACTGAATATCAGAAGTAACTTGGACAAATTCATTGTTAATTTTATTTTGACAATAAAAATCCTTCACATTTGTGTACCCAAGATCTTCAGTGTATGAAAGAAACTCGACAATGCTAAAATGATTTTTATCAATGGCAACGGCAAATACATCTACTTCTCCTTTGTAAGTAGGGTTAGGGTTTGTGATAACATGACCCCATGATGAAAACATATGTCAATATATAGTCATCTATATCTCAAAAAGGAAATACCCAAAAAGCCCCTTACTTTATCAGTGCAATTTCCAAAAAAAACCTAGTTACAAAATGCTAACAAAGAGTGGACACAACCAGAACATATACCTTCTTCTTCAAGGATGAAACATGCAAACACAAGAAGTAGTTGATAGAAATGTCAAAACGCCCAACAAAAATGCAATCTCCAACACTTGATTTCAACCTTTAAATCTGAAAATTGGCAACATAAACTAACATAACAGTTAGTACTAACTAAGAATTGAATGAAAATCAAGAAAAATTGAACTTTGATACACTTACTTAGGTTTTGATCGGTGAAGAAGGAAGAGAATTTCATTTGAACTGAAGAGACGATGGAGTGATAGTGTTGAAGATCAACTTTTGGCCATTTAATCTTAAAGTTATATGACGTGTAAAGTTGGTAGTGTTGGCAGGATTTAATTGGTCAACTAATCTATGTGGAGGAAAGTGTAATACACGCTCTAGACTCCAACTTCAGATTATTTAAAAAGTGTCAAAATGACACATCAGACCCTTACATTAGGTGTCGAAAATGAACATCTTCTAGTTTAGGTGTCTAAGTAAAAGTTGGTGTCAACTTTAAGGGGTCACCGATGGATTTGACCTTTTCTTTTCTATTCGTGTGTTTGAGATATATATAAAAATAATGTCTACGTCTCAATTCCAAATATATATATATTTATTTTAATATTTAAACTCATATCCTTATCATAATAAATAGAATAAAAGCAAAAAATATGTTTTAGAATAATGATAAAAGTTTCATACTGATCTAAAATATATCTTCAACTAGTGATTATTACCTATATGAACCACTTTCTTTATTAATTGTCCCCTATTTTTAACTAAGTCTATATTGATATCAAGCAATTGCAAATCTTTGACCACTTTCTTTAATGTAATTTAAGTCTATCACGTTCCCTTTTAATACTTTTATTTGCCATAATTTTACACTACACCTTATACCGAATATGATCATTTCTAATCTTATCTAACTGTTACAACATCACATTTATCTTAACATCCGCATTTCTTAAACACTCAAAAAAAAAAGTTAAAGTACATACATATTTGATTGTAAAAAAATAAATATCTAACTCTTTTTTATGCCTTGGATAATCATATAAGCGTGGATAAATGAAATGAAGATTATGTCACATCAATGTTTTTCAAACAAATGTTTATGTCGGATTATACTTTTTTTTTCTTTTTTTAAAAACTTTTTTACAAGATCCAAATTAATTAGTCCAAATACATTGTAACCTATTTCAGCCTAATTTTGTGTGTCTTTTGTTTTATTTTCTTGTACTTTTTGTTTGCGGTGATAATCATTATTTAATTTCTTTAATTATCGATAAATAACTTTATTTACGGTGTGTTTGGATAAAGGAAAAAAAAACCTTTCCACAAAAAATATTTTCTTAAAAAATAAGTGATTTCTTAAATTTATTTTTCAGTAAAAAATATCATATCATGACAGAATAGAAATATCATTTTATAGGGGAATAGGGGTGGATGGTGGATCGCGGGTGTGAGATTGAGGTGGAGTATTGAGAATTGAGAGCATACAATCAACGTAAAACATCACTTATGACACTTATTTTTCTTACTTTTATCAAGAAATTATTTTTTTCGATTTTTAAGAAGCTTATTTTCTGAAAAGAAAATATTTTGACCAACAAAATATGAAATAATTAAAAAACATTTTTCACGTCAAATGCACCCTTCGCTTAGAGTATCAATTTGTTAATTAGGTGTACTAAAACAAATTGTTGAATAAAAATTCTAAAGCTAATTAATTAACAACTCCACTTATTGCTAGATTGTTAATTTGTTATAATGTCATGTCTTAATTATATTAATTTTGAATGTTATATAGTACTTATTTTTAAGGCTGAATTATCGATGGTCTCTTAAAATTGACACCAACTTTCACTTAGACATCTAGACTAGGCTATTTTCATTTTAGACATCTCATGTCAGGTTTTGGTGTGTCATTTTGACACTTGTTTACTATCAGCAAAAATATATAAGGAGTGTGTGTTACACTCGCGAATAACGTGTAAAGTGACAAATCAAATGACGACATTTATCATTTGTGTATAAAATAATTCTTAAATAATTAATTTTGAGAAAAACAAAAAGTAGCCAATGGATTGATGACACATGTCATCTTTGCCCACATAAAAAAATTTAACCAATTAAAAAAACTACTTATCCTGTTGCCATCTTCTCCAAAATACCTATTTTGCATAAACGCAGCCCTCCCCCCCCCCCCCCTTGAGCTTCTCAATCATATACCAAATCCAGTTCACAACACATAAAATTTCAACTTGAACATATAACATTATCTGATATTTATAATATCTGTAAAAATATCAAATCTTGAAATTGAAACTCTTGCATAAAATTTTAATTTGAATCAATTCAAATAGAAGCAACCCATCAAATCATTCCTCACAAAATAATAAATTTCAGAGAAGAACAAAGCTAAACCATTGATTCGGATTCTTTCAAACAAATAACAAAGCAGCAAAATTGAATTGAAATCATCAAAAATAACTGGAAAAAAAAAAGCACTTATAGTGAAGCAAAATGTGAAAGCCAATAAAGAAAGATGCATGAAAAAGGAGAGAAAAAGGGATCTTAGGAAAGCTGAAGGAACCAAAAATCAAATCTATTCTAATATGCAAACATTACATTCCTTCGAGAAAGAATCTCATGATTATTTTTATATTTAAATCTTGAAATAGGTTTCTTCCTACATTTTTAAAACATTCACAATGGATGGAGTTAAGCTTGGAAAAATAGTGGTTGGAAAATGGGGAAGAAGATGAAAAAAAATATTAAAAATTGACTAAATAAACTTTTCACGCGCGCATAATGAGTGTATTACACTCTTTATGCCATGTAAGCAAAAGGTGTTAAAATGACACAGTTGAACCTTACATGAGGTGTCTAAAATGAATAAAATCTAATTAAGTTGTTTAAGTGAAAATTGATGTCAACTTTAAGAGGTCACCAATGGATTCAACCTTTTTTTAATGGTATATAGTATTCAAATTTGAGTTAAACGATAAAATTGATTTCAACTTGACCAAAAAAATATGCAATAATAGTCAAATTTAACAATCCAGCAAAAGATTGTAATTTCAATTAAAACAATAACTATCAAAATAATAGGCAATTAATAGTGTGATTTAGCAGTTAATAAAGTACGTGAAAATCTTCGTAGATTAGGGACCAAAATCTCAGCGAAGAATAAAAAAGAAAAAATGTTAGGTAATTTTTTTTCTCAACTATTTGAAATTTTGATAGCTAGAGTTATATGTTATATATTCATATCAAACCATATCAACTAACCACGACTAGGTGATTTAATGATGTAAAAATAAATATAGGTCATTGTTTAGTACTCTAATATAAGTCTATGTGCAAAAAAGTGTAATAAATCTATTTAATATTTTTCTAATGGATCTTACTCACACAAATTCAAATTAAACAAAGCCTTAAAATACTTATTGAATACTAAATAATTTTTTTAAAGAGTAATCAATGCATAATTTAATACAAATATCGAATATGTATAAACTTTATTATGCACATATAAACTGTTTTGAACATCACTATAAGTAAAAATAAAAAAAGTATATAAAAAAATATGGGAAAGTAGACATCTATAAGGTATTTTTCTAATGGGTCTACATATTATTTTTATTTTTATTTATTTTTAAAAAGAACATATGATTGGCACCAAATAAGAAATCCAAGAACACCAGATAAAACAATAAATTTATCATGGGCAGATAAACTAAACTAGATAAAAACTGTCACTTGTAACATCTAAATAAAATTGTCTAATTAATTATAGTAAATTCTATGATTGACCTAATCTTAACTTTTAAATTAATATTCTTTTTATTCTAAATACTCCTATCCACTCTGGCTCACTTTTGCGTGTGACAAATGTACCAAAAAGAGCAAATACCATGTGAAAAGAGAGATATTTGGATATTGTATTATTATTATTATTATTCACAATTAAGACAAAGTTAATGAATTGTTCCCTGCTCATGTGAAGTCTCATGGTTGACACATTATTTTGTTCTTCAAGATTCTTTGTTTTGTTTACTAAATAAAAAAATATCACCAAGATAATATTATTATTGAACATGGCTTTTGGCTTTTTATCCTTTTTTCTCCATCACTCATTCATTTCCATCCTTTTTCTTAAGACAAAATTAATTTAACCAAAAGTATTTTATCAGTTGACAATAAAAGTCTCTTTCTTTTAAATGGTTTTAATTTCAAGATTGAGAGGTTGAAGTATTTGTTTTTTCTTACCTTATGATCCTTAGACCCTAGTAGCCTTTATTAATAACAAATTATGGAAGAAGGAAAAAAAAATTAGTATGATTCTATAAGTAAGGTCTTGAAAGATAACATATATGTGTAGTCTATCCTTATCTTTATTTAGTAGAGAGATTATTTTCGACTGATCCTCGACCATCCTCCTTCTTTATTCAGACTTGAAACCGACAATGCGAGCAAACTCACACAGGGATAACTAAATTATGAGAAAAAAGATCTCTAAAAATTATTCAATAACATTTGGAAAATATGTAGTTAAAGTTTGTGGGGAGGGGGGATGTGATTAGGGCGGCCTAAAAAGGAGGACTGATAGACTTTTATACCGGAAAGTTTCTAAAAATAGGACATCTTCGCCCATTTCATGAAAGAGAAAAGTTAAGAACTTTATAAGGCATAGCTTTTTGCATATTCATACAAGACCAGAGTAGGCGGATCGAAATCCTACGAGGTAACCACTACTTATAGTACCCTACCACAAAGAAAAATATGTGTTTGTTAATAAGTTCTATTAGAAATGCTATTCTTACACACAATTAACCTTCTTCCCGAAAGCTTCATGGGAACTAGTAAGGACGTGAGACATTTATAAGGTATGCACACTTTTTGAGCTCAATGAAGACATAACCTAAAGGACAAATATGTAAAATTTGTTCGATCATGAACCATTCATCTTATGAGCTTGAATCATAACAAATATAGTTTGGTAGGTGAAGTTAAAAGGTTAAAAAGTTAAAAAAGAATATCCTTCAATTATCAAAGTACATCTCCCACAGCTTATTCTACATCCAATTATCTGTAAAGTTGATTGTCTGGTTCCACTTTTATGATATATACTATTAAAATTTGAACACGATTACTACTTTGATTGATAAAAAGACTAGACCACCAACAAAAAAGAGACGCGTTTGTCACTAAAAGACACAACAAAATGAAAAAAGATTCAATTTGTAAAAGTGAATGAACTGAGAATCATTATTCACCAAGATAATTAAGCATGTTTAAACATCATTGATTAAAAATTATTACTGATATTCTTTTTAATTCTTTCCAAATGATACCTTTTTGTATTTAAAAATTCTTTAAATTTTTCAATTCTTTTTAATAATCGTAGTATTCCAACCAACTTGAATGCACCACAGTACCTCTAACCCACCAATACAAGTATCGAGTACGTAATATTTTTAGATTCTGAACATGAACCTGAAACATCATCATTCTCGTCTCACTTCTTCTCATGACTCGAATAGCTATAAGGGATAATTTGGTAGAATATATAATAACAACTCAAAACAAAATGTATTAGTAATACTAAAATTAAATATGCTGAAATTATTACTCATTCACTATTTAGTTTGATGTATTAAAAGTAGTTCTAATTTTCATCATGTTTACCCAAGTACTAATAACCCTTGAATTGCTATGTATTAAAAACCATGATCTGCTATATATTTAGTTACACAATCTTTACACACCTTATAATACAAATACAAAGAGGCAACTTCCATACACTCAATTGTTGACAAATGAAATGGACCACATGGCAATGAGAACAAATATAATGCATTACAGATAAAAAGAATTGCCACATATAAAAAAATGTTCCATTTGCTGTCCAGTTCAGCAATGCCATTACTAGGCCAAATTTAATTGCCAGCGAGGTAAAGGAGGGGACAAAAGATAAGAAAGTTTTTGGAGTATAGGGAATAATGCTAAATAAAATAAAGACATTAGACACAAGGACTATACTTACAATCACTGATAATTTCACTAATAATATCTAAGGGGACAAAAAAAAGAATAAAATGGGGAAGGGATAAGGAGGACACATATATATATATATTGATATAGATATAGATATAGATATAGAGAGAGGGAATATATAAAGATCAAAAGAGCACAAGTAGGAGGATTCACAAAGGATTGTGATATATTGAGAGTTGACAGTTTGACACTACTTCAAGTCGACAGAACTTGGAAGTAATGAAACTTACTACGCGCTCTCTGCTGGGAATCCGCCCAGGCTCCCAATTCCATTGACAAGTTTCGGCCTCCATTCAGTCCGTCCCTTAACAACCTCTCCACCATTTTCAAGCCGAAGGACATGTTGACACTCGACGTTCCCAAAGTCGGCTAAGTCGTCGACTCCCTTGTCGAGTACAGAGGTCAGAGACTGCAGCACACTGTCCCTTCTGCACTCCCTACGGTACTCCAATGTCATGGCAGCAAGCTCACAACCCTCTAGTATTTGCATGGGTGCACTCTGCAGCCATAGACATGTTCCAAAATTACATATGCACTCAAGAGAAATATTTCTTTATTAATGTTATATCATTCGACCTGATAAATTTGGAATTCTGCAACCCACTAAACACTTTTAGTCAACAATATCAGTGTGTTAAAAATCCCAAAAGAATTATTACTACTATTTTTTTTTGACACTGGTAACATAGAATTATTACTATCGTTATGGCAAACAATTTATGTTTTATGCAAACAGTAAAGAGAATGAGCACTAAAGGCCAGTTGAATTGGAGATTAATGACCATCGGATTTTTCAGAACAATGCATGTCACACTGCTCACTTGAGTTCATACAGTTTTCCTTAGGTTGATATAAAGATTTCATGCTCATACACCACGCAACGATAACTACTCCCTTTCTTATAGGGACAACAAGATGGAATTGGGGGATTGGGGGTTGAAACTAATTAATGTTAGACGAAAATAAAAGAGATAGCGAAACACTTTTATTTATCAGCTAGAAGACAGGAAAAAGTTTATTACTGTGTTCAACTACATGAACACTTTTTAGACTAAATTTGTGGCAAAATACAACATACAAAGTGAATCCCACAAAGTGAGGTCTGAGGAGGATAAAGCGTATGCAGACCTTACCCCTACCTCGTGGAGGCAGAGGCTGTCTCCGAAATATACTCAGCTCAAGTGAAGAAAATCAAAGTAGTAATGAAAAGGAAAAACGACAGAGAAGAAAACATGGCAACTAATAGAAAAGCAGTACAAAGCATACAAGCAAGGAGCAGTAACATCAACAAATAAGTGTGTCATAACTTAATTAACTATGCAAATTGCTCCTAACAGATGTACACACCATTGGATGTATTTCAGCTCTATCTGAAACCTTAGGATATCTAATACCACAACAAATCCAACAAATACAGAAGTTGGTTGGGCTAGTGTGTGCGCACACAACCTTTTAATTTATTTTTTTTTTTCTGCATTGTCCTGTCCACACATTTCAGAATACGATGAAACCTAAACTCATATATTATGCTACATACCCTAATTATGACCGATAACATATTACAAACAATAACAGGGAAGAAAAATTTATTTATTTTAGGAAAAAAGGAGGAGGCGGTAGAGGTTGTACCTCAAGAATCCAGCCAATGTACTTGACATTATTAACATGCTGGTTAACATCCAAATCACTCCATCTTGGCTGTAAATTTCAACAAATGAGAATATATTAAAAATGATGTCCTTAGATGCGACAAAGTCACCATTGATGAATACTTCAACTTACAGTTAAACCAGTTCGAGTGTAGTCTGCTGTTGTCTCGTCAAGTTTTGGTAACTTCCTGCTGTCCTCACCAATAACAGGAGGTGAATCAACAAAAAAACCTTCAATTTCAGCCCGAGCCTCATCTGGTATTTTAGATAATCTTCTCGTCTCCTTATTCATCATCACCCATTGGCTGCAAGCAAATGGAAACAAACAGAAATCCCAGTTATGAACCAATGAATAGATCATCAAGCGCTTCATGTTTGGCTATCAAACATACAGCAGAAAAGATCAGGAGCTATGACATGGTCATAAAACAGCCAAATCCAACGAGATGGTTTCAACCACATAGAGACAAGCCTAAGTAGGAATGATAAGATCATTTTACATTGAAGATAACTGACCATTGTGTTAAAATTAACCAAACTGAAGTAGATTAAACAATAATGCCCCTACCTGGAAGCTCTCATCAACACATCCCCTGTATTACTATCGCGGAGGAGCCAATCTCTCCGCATACCATTTTTCCCCGATGCAGCTACCCAAGTGTCTACTTGAACAACATCACCCCTGTGAAAAAAAGAAATCAGTCAAAGGATCTTCATCTCCCGTGTCAAAGAAACTGTCCACGCAGTGTTAAAAATATCAATAGGGAAATCAGTAGGAAAAATAAAACATAACCCCCAACAAATCCCAAATAGGATTCAAATCTTTAACTATGCAACAAATGTAAGAAAACCTAATATTTCTCCTATGAATAGTCCACAACTGTAATTTACAACAGGGAAATAAATGCTTAGTAGCTAGATGGTAAATGAGCAAAACAATCAACAATGGAGGGTTACTTGACGCCTAAAAGAGCTTGAGAGATTTCTGATTATGTTAAACAAAATTTTCCCATTTAAATTGATCATGTTCCTAAAGAGTTCACAGGCATTAACATAAGGGAATCAAATTAAATTGAATTTAATCGAAGTGATTCCCATATCACGAAACACCAAAATGCAATGAAAACACTTTACTAGCCTGTTTGGCCAAGCTTTTGGAAGGCCAAAAGTGAATTTTTTTTCAGTACTTCGAAAAAACATAGGTGTTTGGCCAAGCTTTTGGGAGAAAATAAGTGTTTTTAGGGAGTAGCAAAAGTTGTTTTTCACAAGATAAAAAAATTTCCACGAAAGTACTTTTTTCAAAGCTTGGTCAAACACTATTTGCTACTCAAAAGTGTTTTTAAAATTAATTAGTCAAATACAAATTAATCTTCACCAAAAAAACTTTTTGAAAAGCAGTCTTCAAAATAAGTTGATTTTAGAAGTTTGGCAAACAGGTTATAGGACTACATGTTACACCAATGTGTGTTCGAAGAACATCATTAACAAATTCTGGAGTATGACACTCAATCTCGAATTGCCTTAAACATTGATCAACAAAGATTGTTCCAAAAACTGGTGAACTTTATCTAATACAACATATCAGAGACATCATCTCATCCATATACAAGAAGAAACTTACCAAGTTGGATAACGGTCCACCACAACCTGCATTTTAGTAACGACCCAGATCAAATTTCTCTTGGACATTTCCGGAGTTGATCCAAACCCACCATGCATGAGTCCCGCACTCTTGACATGGTTAAGAGCAGTTTCCTGCAAAACCAACTCAAGCTCATGAAAGGCATGAAAACTAGATGCTTCTACAACCTCAAGTCAATAATTCTTTATCAAATGGAAATGAAAGCCTAGAATACCTGTAAATGATTCATCATTGTTTCTATAGACGCAGTCCTATCAGCCCCTATTTCATAGGACCTGATGCTAAAATTTTGACGGAATACTAAGCCATCCTGCACAATTTTTCCTAATCCGAATGGATCAGCGAGCATATCAGGACGCTTAGGCTTCCAATCAAGCATCATCCATTGCTTCTCAGCAGCTAAAAAAATTGTTGTGATGGCGGCAAGGAGCATACTCCAATCAGGTAACTGGTTGATAAAGGTCCTAGGATGATGTGAAGAAATCACCTCATCATCATTTTTGAAGCCATCCATAACGCCAACCTTTGTTCCATTCACCTTAGGTGGAGCTTGAGCATTGGCCTTAGCTTGTAGGCTCCCAAAACCAGGCTTCTTAACATTAAGCCCCCGTGTATCTATACTTCCTGGAAGACTTCCTCCTAAATTTCCAGACGATTTTGCTCCAGAGTCAGGAGGTGGATTAGCAGCAGGGAAGAGTGCACAAGTAGCAGCAGTGGCCATCATGAACAAAATATTGTATACTGGCAAATCAGTCTCCCTTCGTTCCAATTTTATTGTGTATGGATTCAGAACACACACCAAAACAGATCAAAGACTGACACCGTTCTTCCTGCAACACCACGCAAGTAAAATATCATTTAACAACAACAAACCCGAATAAAGTATACGCAGGCCTTACCACATAACATATCACTGTATGTAGCTACCAAATTAAAGAAAAAAACTTGAATATTTGTAATAGTCCTACAGAATTAAACTTTTGCAGCCAAGCAGAAACGACAGGCTTTCATAGGCACGAACCATAATAAAGTTTCAAGTTACAATTTGAAATTTCACCGAATAACCTAATAAAACTAATTAAATATCATCTCTACAGATTAAACCACTCATCTTTTCACCATCCCCAGCCAACAACCAAACCAGCACCACAAATTTCTCAAACTAAGAACATGAATGTCAAAAAATGTCACTCCTCCATTCAATTCAACAATATATAACACCAAGTTTGTATCTTTTCACCACAAATTTTCATAATCTTTTGAATATATCAACGTAATAGTACAAATTTTTCAATGAATTTCTAAACATACAACAACAACAACCCAGTGAAATCCCACTACGTGGGTCTGGCTGGGGGAGGATAAAGTGTACTCGACCTTACTCCTACCATCTAGAACTTAATCAAGGAACTGATACTCAACCAATTTATAAATAACAATAACGATAAACTAACCAAAAAAATCCCTCAAAAACAAACAAAAAACATTTACAACACCCAGACAAACGAAATTTAAACATACACTATAAGAACCAGAACAGATCTGAGCCTCAAAACACCATTAAAAAAAATACAAAACCTCTAATCCTCCACATTCCGCTCAAATTACAAACATTTCCCCCCTACATTATACGTCCATTAATAGACAAAATTCAACCAGATCAATCAAAAAAAATTCAAAAAAAATACCTTTTTCTGCAGAGAAACTTGTGGAGATAAACAAGAGGAAAAATGTATAATAATAATAATTAATAATATTGTTTAAAAGAGACTACAAATTTGATCAGCAAACCCGATCAAAATATATAAAGATTTTCAGAACAATTTCTAGGGTTTGTGATCTTTGTAAGTAGTCCTTTTTTCTCTGTTAAATTTGTTTTAAAGCTGAGAGAAAAATAAAAATTAATTTGAAAAAAATTAAAAGGAAAATAAAATGAGAGAGAAAGAAGGGAATCTGGGTGGTAAGGATACAGTGTAGTAAACCCATTTTTATAACTATCCATCCACCTGGCCTCCTCATGCCTTGCGTTTCACTTCATAACTTTGACCTTATTCTTTCTATTATTTACATAAATACCATTCTTCCTATATCCCCCTGTTTCTTTTTTCTCATGGTCGATACTCGCATTAGAGTTTGAATAAGCCGGAATGCTCCTTATCAAGGATTTTTTTGTATTTAAGAATCGAACCTTAAATCTTTGGTTAAGAGATTAGTAGTAGTCTTGTACATTGCACTACATCCTTTGGTGATTTTTTTTATTTGGTATTACTTTCTCCTTTGTAATTATTTTTTGACTGATTTTAAGAAAGTGGAGAAGATTTTTTTAATATTGTGGTTTTAAATTGAAGAGATATAAAATGTTGTTTAATTTTGAGGTATTAAACATGTTATGTTGAAAGTTTAGAATTAAAGAGTGGTTAAAAAAGGAAATAGATATTTTTTTAAATGGATTAAAAAAAGAAAGTAAGATAAACAAATTAAAACTAAAGAAATGTGTATTTATGTTTAGTTAAAACGTCGAATGGACAGGTTAGACTAAATTTAAATGAGTGAATAAGTGATCTGGTTAATAATTCACCCAAAAGTTACTCAGGTTTAGGCTAAAAAATGGGTTGTAATCTAATCTGATTCATTCTTACTAAATTTAAAATTATTTATTTATAATTTGTTTAAGTATAAAAAAAATTGTGCTTGGTTCATGGTTTCTCTTTTTGTTTTGTTTATATTTATTTTGAGTTAAGAGTCTATCAAAAACATATTTTTTTACTCCTTAAAAAGTACGGATAAAATCTACATATATCCTATTATCTTTTGAGGTTACACAGGTATATTATTATTGTTATATATAACATATCAAGTAAAAATTAGTTTTTTAAAAATATTTAGACAAAGTATCTTATGAAACAATTTGAGTTGTAGATCAAAATATTTTCTAAATAGGTTGAATTAAGCAGATAAAAATATACTGAGTTAAAAAAATAAGCATGTCATTAACTCTCACAAATCTAAACGTGTTGTGTGGGTTGTAAAAATAATTGTCTTTTTTCATTTTTTACACGATATTTGATATATGTATTGGAGTTCAACTAAATTTAAATTCACGTCGAAAAGATTCACATTGAAGATAAACACATATTCTATATTTTCTACTCAACATACAACAAGATTTGAATCCAAAGTCTCTGAGTAAACATAAAATAGTACTTATTATTTCATCAAAATCCTTGTTGGTACATATAAAAAGTTGCTACATAGCTTGACTTGTCTATGATATAGACAATAACAATCATAATATATTAAGTATAATTTCATATAATTTCCTTGATTTAATTTATGTGATGATTTTTTAATTAGACATAAAAAAATTATTTAAAAGTATTTTAAAATATATGATCTATGATTTTATTAAAAGTAAAATGTAAAATATAATACTCTCTTTAAAACGGCTAAAAAAAATAGCCAATTCTTAATCGTTTGCAGTATGGGAGCAGATTTCCTAAAAAAAAATCCCTAAAAACAATTTAAAAAAAGATATCTCGATAACGAAAACTAATTAAGATATTCATTTTCAAAAAATTATGCAAGAAAGTGGGGGATATTATATAACATTAAGCTTCCGAGAACTTCTATGTTACTCCTGAGCTTTGCTAGGTTGTCTGCTACTTTATTTCCTTCCTGGATTTAATTATTAACTATATGTAATTTTTAATTAAAATTGAATATATATATGTATAATTAACTTAGCACGTGGTTATGTGTGCTAAAAGTTTAATATATACTTGAAATATTCAGCGGCAACATTCTATAAAGCATACTTAATTAGTTTGGAGAATTTTGTTACAACTAATACAATTGTTATTTATAGGGTATTTTTAATAGATAAATACATGAAAGATCATTTATGAAAAAAGACATAATTGATCTATTTCAAAAAAATATTGATAGTTGTGTAGGTACTAACGAGCTCATGGCAGCCATAAGCCAACCTATTTTTAGGTTTTAATTGCATAATAATAAACACTTTAGTGTGAAAAATAATTTCCTTAATCAAATATTTTATTAGCAAAATATGAAATGATATACGCAAAAAAATACGTTACCAAATAATTTAGCTTATATGTCTTCTTTAAAAGGAAACAGAAAATAAAACTAAATTTCTTGACACGACAATTATATATACGCTTTTGTCACATAAAAAATAGGAAACAAAATTAAACTTCTTGAAATTTTTTGCTTATACTTATTCTAATTATTTTTTTTCTTCAAACAACTTATTTTGAAGGAAATGTGGAGTCAAAATTTTTATTTTATGAATTTAAAATTTTTAAAAAATAATTTCAAGTATTATTAATTGAAATTATATATATATAACACAAATATTATTTCTAATGCTAATTGTGAAACACAATGAGTAGCAGAATATTGAGGTCGAAATTCTAAGTAAAATTATTTATTCACGAGTAGCATAAATATTATTGACTTTAACCAAACTCGTATATGGACTTCTATCTTTGTCTCTATTTTGAAGCATTCTTTTGAAAATTTATCTTGATAAATTTTCAAAAGCCAAATTAATTTAAAAGAAGAAAATATGAGTGAATCTTTTACTTCCATTAATAACATTAATAAAGATTCGTTTAATTATGCTAACTTTTATTTTTCTCTATTTTTTTTATTCTATATGAAAATCAACATTTTGTCATAAAAATTTCAGATACAATTTGAAGTTGTATTTTGAAATTTGAAAAACACTAACATACGTTTAACTTTTATATTAAAAAAAATATCGTAAATTTTTTATTTTTATAAAAATAATCTCATTTGAATTATACTTTATATTTTTTTAAGATACATTCAAATTCTAATATTTATTGCAAATAATATGATCAAACAAAACCACAACTTCAACATTAAAAATTTAAGTATTTTTTAAAAATATTATTTTCATGATTAACACAGAAAATTTAATAGGATAAAGTTGCTTCTAGAATAATATCACCTCTTCAATATTAATTATTATGGTTGAACTATATGCCTAACTTTGCCACCTAAGATTGGCCTTCCATATCTTTTTTTTAGTAATCTTAATTTCTTCAACATTGTGTTGTCGCATAACGTGTTGGCCATACTCATATTATAGTTTCATAATTGATTTAAATTATATACACGCACAACAAATTTATATATAAATATTAGTATAAATTAGTTTATTATAATTTGTAACGTGTCTTTTTTCTTTTAAATTATGATCAATATTTATTGAATAGTATCGTCTATAATTATTTTTTAATTGATCAAATCTAATAAATAAATATATTATCAGTCAAACATTTTTATATAGTAATATCTCATTATAACAATTAAGTTTTTATCAAAATTAATTTTTTATATTATGTTTTATCTCTTTATAACAATAACAAACATTTTTGTAATAGTACGTTCATTATAAAATTACCCCTTTATATTGGTTATCTTCTTTTTCAGTAATACAATAATTAATTATCTTTATAAAAATAGAATCTTTAAGATTACCAATAATAGGTGTAGAGATTTTGATCAAATATTTTAATATTTTAGTACAATATTTATGAAAAAAAATTTATGAATATATATTTTCATTATTAAAATATTTTCTTTTCCTATATAAAATATAATTAAAATATAAATTATAATTTATTTTTTTTGAATTTATGTATCATTTTTATTCACAATAATCAAATATTATTATAAATGTATAACAGTAAGTCGCTAGAAAAAAAGTTTGAAACTAACAATAATATTACATAAAGGTTTATTCGTATATAAAACTTTATTATAAAAAAATAGAGTAGGGTCAAGAATAAGTGGATAAATGGTACTAGTATATAAAATCTCAATTAATTCTCAATCTTATATTTAACCTTTTGTGTAATAAAATTTTGTCTCTACATTGGAACTACCAACCATCAACGACTCAGGCAGTAAATGGTTTGCAATCTCCCTATGAGCAGATTACATTAAAAAAAAAAAAGTGTTGACTTTTGTCATTTTGTGGTAACTAAAAAAAACTCTTAAAATTAGGATTTATTTGGTGATTCGATTCAATTTTAAATATTATTACTTATAAATATGTAGATATATTTAATTATTATAAAATTGTTAAGATATCGTTTATTAATTTATTGATTATTGATCGTTAATAATTTGATTATCAAGTTAATTATTAAAATACAATAAGGCTAAATGATACTTGAATTATATGCAATATACATGTAGAATTCAAGAAAAGACTATTTTTTTTAATAAGTGTGCATTGCCTTACAAATTCAGTTAATATGAAATAGAGAGAATAATTATTGTGGAATTATCAGTTATTCCGTTAAGAAAATATCCTAACCTTACAAAATCGATAACATGATAGAATTAAAAAAGGAAACTAAATTGTTATTAAATTGTTAAATTAATAACTCATTGCAGATAAATTCATAATATTTTTTTTTATTCAAATTATTGATTTTGATTCAGTTTTAAACCGTTCTACTTAAAATTACAATAATTATGAATTATTCTTATACATAAATAAATAACTAATTCGGAGAAAAAAAAATAAGTCAATAAATTATTTTCTTGAATATATTTTACCAATTTTCTCATAAATTTTTTTTGTCACGCACAGTTTATAATATAACTCTTAAAATATTTCAATAGATTTTCTCGTTTTGGATATATCAATGTCTCTATGACTCTATCCATAGATATCGACGAACTAAAAATGTTGACATTAAAGTCACCGATGTATGTATCTCACATCCCACCGCCAAAAAATCATTATTAAATTTATTAAGTAGAGATTTTCAATTCAAATCCTAAAAATAAAATTGTATTATTAGAGATTAGTTTACGGTCATATCAAATACGGGATAAAAAATCCATAAAAGAAATAAACTCACGTCCACAAATCACAAAAAGAGAGAGAGTAGACTGAAGAAATAAATCCATGTCGCCAAAATTGGAAATTTTATTTTTATTTTTATTATTATTATTATTATTATTATTATTATTATTATTATTATTTACTTCAGCATTATTTTATTCTTCAATTTTGCTATAACTGTTATTTTTTTACTTTGATTATCTTTACTTTTTTATCGTCTAATACTTTTTATTATTATTATTATTCTATCATTATCTTAGTCTTCAATTTTGTTACTATTGTTATTTCTTTTACTCTGGTTATCTTTATTATTTTTATTGTCAATATTTTTCTTTTCTTTAATATTTTCATCATAGCCATTTTATTCTTGTATTTTTCAAACTTCTTGAGTCGAGATGGAAAATGACCTTTCTACCCTATTAAAATTAGGAATAAGGTATGTATACATACTTTATTTATGAGATTATACTGGATATATTATTATTATTGTTGTTGGAGCTGGAGTTATGGGTATCCAGCAAAGAAATTGGAAAGAATTCATAATAAACTCAATAGGCAGTTAGGCATGTTGAATTGAGAAATTGGAAGAAATAAAAGTTCATTGACAATAAAGTTCATAAATCTTAAGTCTATATAATTGCTGCCCCAATTTAGATAGTGCACATGGAGTAATTTATAAGGGAGTGCATGGTCCAATTTGGAGATGAAATTAAGCTAGATCATAAAAGAATTGTATGAGACTTTCCAAAATTAACTTAATCATCTTGCACAATTTATAAACTAATTAGGTCAGAATGGAATTAAAGGCTGGTTCACTTGGTAAGTTCACGCCTTTTACAATTGAAATGAAAGATGCATTGTTGAAAGTTGAAACCCTAATCAATTGCTTAGTATCCTTTTTGATTTTACCTATAATTAGACCAAACTTGTATTATTATAGATTGTTCAGGGTTAAACTAAAATTAGTAATTAACTAGTAGAGGATTTATAGGTTGATATTGCTAAAAGAATATTATTTGATCAAACTAACAATTTATGATTTGGTTTCAAAATTTTGACTTCCCCAAAACTTTACCAAATTGAGTTATAGTTACAATATCTTTTCTATAGTGAATTTTGAATAGTAGTTTTGTTTTGGGATTCAATGATATTGAACTCCTTTTTTGGGGCTTGCTCCGCTCTATGCCCATATATACATGATCTGATCAAGTATTACAGAGATATGATTTTCTTTTACGTGTTTTATGATTTACACTTTACTTTTTTACTTTTTCCTTTCTAATCAAATATTTGTTTCCCATTGTATTTTTTGGTTGAAGCAAAATGGTGTTCACAAACCCTTGAAATGCGAGTTAAGGTGTGTTTGGTACGAAGGAAAATGTTTTTATGCAAAATGAAAAATGTATGAGGGATCTATTCCCCAATTATGCATTCTGGCCTTCGAAGGTTTGAAAAAAATATTTTTTTCTGTTTTTACCGATCAAAACTCTATCGATCTTTGATGTAAGGTCAATTTTTTTGACCGTTTTTCTTTTAAAGTAATGATTGGGTTAATTGATAGCTCAAACACACATATTGGCCATCTAAACTTGCATTTATCATTACTTAAGCAAAAAATAATAGCAAAGTCCCTTTTTTGTTTGAAATGAGATAATGAAACACTATAAATTACGTACCTTCCTTTCGTTCTATTCAAATAATAGTATCTAAACAGATTTTTTTCTTCGTAGAGTCATCCTATTACGTTCGAGTTGGGTTAGATGACCCAATTTTGTTTGTTTATCGTATTTGTCAAATTTACATTACGTATGACCAAACATAATATGAATTTAACATTAAAGAGTTTAGTTCACATCTGATAGATTATTGTCAACTAAGGAAATTTCATATTGACCTGTAATTTGGTGTTTCATATGGCAACGCACATTTGCTAAGTTACTTCCGTTTCAATTTATTGTGATATATATTTGAAATAAAGACATATTTTTTTTATTGTGAATTAATGAGAAGCTCATGTTATAAGACATGATTTTTCTATCAATTTCATATTGAACCAATTCAAAGAGAAAACACATAGGGGAAACAGAATTTCATTAAATAACTAGAAACCTTTTTAATTTTTCTCATGTGAAAATACTATTATTTTTTCTTTTTTAACTGATTCAATCAAAATATTTATAAAAATAATTATTAAACATATCTCAGTGAGAAATTTTAATGGGAGAATAATGATTTTTTAGTAGTGGATTCGACACACACAAAAAAATATTAAAAGTAAAGACTCAAAAAAATTCTTGTTAAAACGAAGTTATAGAGAAATGTGTGACTATAAATCAATTTACATCTCTGTTTCAATTTTGCGTATCTTATTTTTTTAAATAAGCTTTTTAAAAAAACTGTATTTATTGGACAATTTTTTAATTTTAATTTTTCACATGATATGTTTAAGACCACAAAATTAAAACGTATTTAGTATATTCTATATATCTTTAGTTTCAGACAACAATATTCATAGGTATTCTTCGTTTCTTAAATTTCGTACCAAATTCAAATCAAACAAATAAATTAAATCAAAAGAAATATTAAAAATAAAATAAAAAATCTAAAAGTGAATTGTTACTTAATATATAAAAGTATATATATTTTTCTTAGACGAAGAGTAACTTTTATCAGTTTGTGATTTTTTTTCCAACAATAAATTTGACATTTGCAATGGCAACATCGTTATTTGTAAATTGAGTAGTGGTAAAATAGTAATTTTGTCACGACCCGAATCCGGTTGTGATGATACTCATCTCAACCCATCGAGACAAGTCAGCCTAAAACTCAATGGAAAGTAAATGCAGAAGTATTTGAGATAAAACAAGGTTTAACTTAGTAAAAAAACAAATAAATAATCTCAAAATCCCCCAAGACTTATTGTCACGTGTACAAGCCACTAATACATTATCGAAGTACGAAAGAGAATACAGTCACAATGTCTTTGTCTCTAGAATAGGACTAAAACATAATAAAAGAGTAAGAGATGTCCGCTAGATGGATGTAACAGCTACCTCAACACTCGAAATGATAGCCTCAGATGTCTGTCCTATCGGTACACATCCGCTGAATTACAGTCCAAAATTCATGGGGGACATTTCTATCCATGTCACCTGCCATAGAGCGTGTGGCTCGTCCCCTCAATATACATATCCTGCCACGGAGCGTGTGACCCAACCTCTTTGTTTTATAATACCTGCCATGGAACGTGTGACTCAGCCTCTTTGTTTCATATCATTTTCAGTCTCAGCACAGTATGTCAGAACCAATGCAATTAATTGATGTTCATATGATTCACGATAATAACATGACAACAATAATAATTTTTTTTATCTCACATCAACATAGTCATTTCAAATGTCAAAAATAAACTCATAATCACAACATATCAATTGCACCAATACATGTCATTAGATCACCATTTTATACCTCTCATCTCTATTTTTTAGGCCAATCATATAGTCAATAACTCAGTTCAATTCTCATTACTCCCCAGTACACATAACACGGAAATACAAGCACCTACAAGCTTAAACTGAGGTTTAGAAATTCACTTGTCTCAATTAAATTAAATAATTACTTTAAAACTTGAGCTTTTCGTAACGCTTCCGAATGATCAAAATTTGTTCAAATACATAATCTTCATAAGAATATAAATCTAATGACACCCATATTGCTATATTTATTTTCGAATAAAAAATTGGGTCAAAAAGTCATCCCGAGTCATTGAAGTCAAATATGAAGTTTTCTTTTCGATTATGTTCACTCATGATAAAATAAACTCACATGTCAAATTTTAGCTAAAACGGATCGTTATTCGACCTCCAAATCAAGATTTTATGTGAAGAACCCTAGGGTCATATTTTTTTATTTCAGCGTTATTTCTCCACCAATATACCCTAAATTTATGTTCATAATCACATAAAAATTTAATGGAAATGATGAAAATAATTACCTTGACCTTTGGAATGAAAATCCTTATTTTTCTCTTTTCCTTTATTTTTCCTTTCCCCTTTCTTTTCTTTCTTCCTCCGTATGTTTTTTTTTCCAGTTTGTTCGTTCTCTTTCACGCCGCTGCTTTCTACTCAAATCTGATGGCTTAATGCCATCAGATTATATATATATATATATATATATATATATATATATATATATATATATATATATTCTATTTTTTTTCTAAATTAATCATGTACTAAAAGTGACAAACCCTACTAACCTATTTTATTAAATATAAGAAAAGTGGTATAAATATTAAATAAATTAACACTTTAGCCCATCAATTAAATTAATTCTCTAAAATTATTCTCAACTAATTAACCGAAGTTACCGAAAAATCCAATATTTTCAACTTAAATTTACGAAAAGGATCTTCTATGAAAGGAGGAGGACTCGTTCTCAAAATGATCTAACGGGTCATTACAACTTAGCATAAAAATAAAACATAGTAGTAATAACCGTTAATTGGAAGGTCAGAATTGTACATTATTTTCTATTTTTCTTGGAACTTTCCTAGGGTCAAAATTGTACAATTTGGCGTTTTGCTCTTTAAAATTCAAAACGCCTTGAAACACTTCATGTTATTTATTTTTCCAATTAATAGATTTAAATTTATGTCACAGATAGAAGAATCTTTGTCTTGTTGATAATTAATAAAGTAAATGAGAAGGAGGAATAATTTAAAATCTTAAATTTGTGCTTTTAATTAACTTTTTGAAAGTGTACAGTATATAACATCTATTCAAAAAAAAAGTATGGTATAACATCTAGATAAATAAAGTGTGATTCAAATTCCATTGAGAAACATTTTAATTAATTTTGTAAATAACAAAGAGTATCAAACGTGGGGTTTTATATGTGGACCACTATATAAATTCTCTTTTTAAACTTCTACTTATTCTTGATGGAATAAAAAGTTTATTCACATAATCAACACGTAAAAAATAAAAATAGAATTTTTAAAAGGCAATTCAACATATATATTCATATACGTAATTTTTCTGCAAATAAGGAAATTCGAATAAACTCTTGCATTCCCTAACTTTGCTTCTGTTTGACCATATTTTTATTAGAAAAATTTAAAATATAAAAAAATTAATATATAATGATTTTCTTAATTAGATCCTAAATAATTCAAAGTGCTCTATTTTTTGTATCTTTTTCAAAAAATTTATAATTGTCACGTTGTTAGTAAGTATCACATGTTGTATTTCTAGTTAAAATGCTCTCAGAGGCTAACTACGTGACTTTGATAGTCACTTACTATAACTCAAGTGATCATTCATATAATCAAATTCAATTTAATATCTAACATCTATAATTATTTCACTCGATAATAGACGCGTGTAGATCAACTCAATATTGAGGTATGTTTTAAAATAAAGAAAATAATAATTTAGATAGATAAATAAAATAATAATTAATTAATTAGATTGAAAATCGCAATAGTAATAATGAGTTAAATGAATTTTCTACCATTATCTCTAAAAAATTAATTAATAATTTCGAGAAGCTAAGAAGAGTTTTTGGATGGATTCATAAATTCGTAATTGTATATAATATTGGGAATGAACAAAAGTCAGGAGATGGTTTTATATCACATGCGCACACATTATATATACTATGCAATAAGTTAGGTTAACTATTTCGGAGAATCGTGGTGAAATAGATAAGATTTTATTAATTTTTGATCAAATATTTTAGAATCTCGAAAATGAAAAATTCAAGATACACAAAGTATTTTTTTTTTGATAAACTTTACATGATATAAATTTAAATTTATTGAGATTCTAATAGAAGTAGCAAATATTAAGTGCGAAATAAAATAAAATAATTCTTTCATTCATTATCAAAGGTCGTGAGTTGAATACTGAAAATGAAATAAAATCCTGGTATGTGTGGATCATCTTCCCTTTAGATGAGTCTTTTAACTATTATGTAGTATGAATTTCGATTAACACTAAAAAATCTTTTGGTTGCTTGTTATATAGTTATGCATGTATTACTAGTGCACAATGTATATTTATCCATTTATATATTATGTATTTTAATCTTTTGTCCTAAATAAAATTATACAAATTAAGTGATAATTTATATATATTAATTATTTCGAAATATAAGTAGGGTGTGTGTCTATATATATATACACTCTCTTTATTTTTTTTTATTTATCAAATTTTGATTCAGCACACTTATTAAGAAAATAATAATTGGTATAGTGAGTTTACTATTTTATCCCTATTAATTGATAGAGTTTTAAACATATTTACTTACTACATTTTTTAAAGACATTAACTCAATGTTAATAAATTAAGGGTATAATAGAAAAAAAATATTCTTTTTCTTAATTTTTCAAAATTGACAAATAAAAAGGAAACTAAATTAAGAAATATTTGACAAATAAATAAAAATGTGAGAGTATTTATCGTCAAAATAATCATCCTCACCCCACCAGGCCCTGTCCCCTAGGTCAATGGAATAACCAAAGTTTTGTGCTTATAATTAACGAGCTGTAATATTCAACGATTTTCTAGCTAAGCTAATTGTATTTAAACTTACATGTATGCATTTTGATTATTTTATTCGAATATTTATTTATCAATGTGTGTGATAATGTTAATTTTAAGTATAATTTGATTCCCAACCTGATATTTCATGATTCTTTAAATATATTTATGTGGATTCTCAATTATATTCGTGATAAGATTACTCAAGAAAAATTTCTTGTTCAATATTTATTGTGCCCAGCCACTTACAAATTTATAATGTTTAATACTCCCTCCATTTTTATTTACTTGTTAAATTTTGACTTAACACACCTATTAAGAAAATAATAATTGGTATGTGACTTTATCATTTTATTCCTATTAATTGATAGAATTTTAAATATATTTACACACTACATTTTTCAAAAATATCAACTCAATGTTAATAAATTAAAGGTATAATAGGAAAAAAGATTGTCCTATCTTGATTTGTCAAAATTAACAAATAAAAAGGAAAATCAAATTAAAAAATATTTGACAAGTAAATAAAAACGGAAGGAGTATATATATATTGAGAGATTGTTCAGATGCTAAACATCTCTCGTCTTTAATTTTAAAATTGTGAATTTGAGTTATAAAGAAGCAAAATGTGGAAGCTCTCAAAATAGGGTAAAAGATATACTTACTAATTTAGCAATTTGGGTGTGTTCGGTACGAGGAAAAATACTTTTCATGATTTTTTTTTAAGAAAATATTTTTAGGAAAATAAGTGGGTTTTTTACTTCTTTTCTTATGCTCGATATGTAAATAAAATATGTTTTTTTAAATTTATATATAATCTAGAAAAATACTATAAAAGATGTGAATGAAGATAGGGGTGAGTGGGGATGAGGGATGCGAGGGTGAGGATGAAGATAAAGTGTGTTGAAGGGTATGAAGGCAGTGGCAGAACCACATACATTTGAGGAGTGTCGATCGACATACCTTCTTCAAAAAATTACACTGTATATATAGCTAAATAAAAATAATTTTTATGTATATATATTATATATTGACACTCCTTAATTTTTACGCGATCTAGCTGCTTTATATTTTGGCACTCCTTATTTGAAATTCTATCTTTGCCACTAATGAATGATACAATCAATCAATGTGAAATATGTTTATTGTTTTTCCTACATTTACTGAAAAAGTAAATTTAGATCAATCGAAAAAAATATATATATATTTTCTGTTTTTTTTTCAACACTACCTTTATCTTTTTTTTTTCTTGTTCCCATTTTCCATGTTTATCTGGAAGAAACAACTAATAATGGAAGTATCCACATACTCCCATTCTCTCTAAATACATCAAATCCAAAATTCAATGATTTGAATGATTTTAAAAAAATTAACTAGTTAGGTTGGCACTTGGCATCATGGCATGTTATTATTTCTAATAAAAGTTAGTCCCCTTTAGCACTTTTTTTTTCTTTCCAATTAATTAATGCAATCTTTCACATCATGGCTACCCATAAAAATAAATTAAATAATTATTCGTTAATCTATTTAATTTATTTTTGTTTTCATGGGATTCATCTTCCATCATTTAATTGTTTTTTCATCTAGCAAATTCTATCATGGTGAAATTTAGTAGCGGATCAGAAATTTATATGAAGAAATTAGCAATGTCATAGTTATGATTTGATTTGAAAATGAATTGCACTCGCCTTTGATGAGGAGGATTTTATTCTTAAAGTGAGATATTCAGATGTAAATTCAAATCAATAATCCCTAAAGCGCATTGAATGAAAATAAAAAATAATAATAATGAATATGGAGCAACGTTTCTCTCTAAACAATAAAAATCTGCACCTTATTTTATTAATGACAAATTAATCGAAAGTTACGTTAGCTACAAATTATATAGCAACGAATTTCATAGCTAGTTTTTTTTATAAGATGATTAACAACAAACAAAGGAGTCCAAATGTTTAGATATTTAATATAATAATCATCATAAAGAGTGAAGATAATTAGGTTTATAGAGCTCTTAATTATAGCCTATTCAAAATAATAATTGTGTAGTAATATTGGCTAGAGAAAAAGACTAGAATCTAAAACCTGTTTTTCAGCATTTAATTCTATCACAAATTATGTGATAAGAAATCATTTGACAAGTGATCACAACCAACTTAGCAAGCTTCTCATTTAATATATCTCTTTTTGTCATTTTCAAATTTCAAACCCACAAATAGACCCCCCCCCCCTCCAACACACACACACAAAAAAAGGAAAATTGATAAATTGGTTATCAAACCACGTAAATTTTTGAATTTAAAGTGTGTGAGATTTAAAAATATATAAATTTTTGTCAATTCTACAAAACCCGTTCTACAACAGACATCATTTATGCATAATAGTATGTGATACATTTTTCTTTTTAATATGTCTCAAATAAATTGCCATTTTAAAATATTTTAAAATAATTTAAATTTAAAATTCTTATTTTAATTACCTGTAATTAAATAATTTATAATTAAACAAATGTCTATAACTTGTTTCAAAGCACTAGTCCTGAAAATGTTTCCCTGTTTAAAAATAAATAAATTTCATGCACAATCACACAATCCCATATGAATTTTGAGGACAGGTGTATCAATTCTAAGATGAGTTTAAGTTATATACATCATTATCTTAAAAATAAAATAAATTATCTATTATAACAAATAAATTTAATCTGATAGTGTAAAATACCGATAAATAAGATGTATATAACTTAAATTGTTGTAGAAAAGGTTAGTGGGAGTTTGTTGAACTACTATACAAATTAAACAACTTTATAATATGATTTCTAGTTCTTACTTGACTTTAATTATTCGGCACAACGTGCTGCCTTTATTATTTTGCCAGAAGATTTGCAAAATTAACCTAATTTTTTTCTTAGTTTTCTTCACTTAAATCAAATTGATAGTGATAGGAAACAGAAATAATATTTCACATTTTTATAATCATAGTGATGATTGAGTTGATTGATCATGAGATTTCCTTAATAGTAGGGAATTAAAGGGTTTCAAATTTGAAATTTATGTATGATTTTTTGGTCGAGTTTATCATCCGAACTTGTTTATTGTGCTTTACTTTTTTTTTATGTGGTTTACAGATTATTGTATTAAATCGAGATTTACAATATACATATTCGAAGAGTAAAGATTGTGAATTATAATGCCTAAAAAGTGTCATTTTTGGCGTGCGTATGTTTTGCTTATTGCGTTTTACTTTCTTATGCACGTAGTTTACATACTATTGTATTAGATCGAGGTTTATTAAGTAGATATCCAAAGAGTAACGATTGTGAATTATAATGCTTAAAAAGTATCATTTTCGGTGTGTGTATGTTTTTTTTCTGAGGGGTGGAATGGGGTGGGGGTCCTATTTAGCAACTTATTTAAAATTGTGTGGACTGTGCCTACAAGTTGAATTCTCTAGTAATTGACTAATTTGGTCGTTTCATGGTGTGTGCATTGGTCCATTTCCTACTACTAATTAATTTGTCACTATCCACAAACTTAGGGTTTTGGGTTTTTCCTTTTTTAACTTTTTATTTTTATTTTTTTCTGAAAAAATAAGTTCATGATTTGTGGGCCTTCTACCTCTACGCGGTATTGTTCTGTTAGGTTTTCACCTATTGCGAAAAATTTCATGTTGCTACCTTTGATATGAGTTTGGGATTTGTCTTACTTCTTTTCTTTTTTTGTAAATAGCGAAAAATTCATCGGGTATAAAATAAAAAAAAAAAGAAAAGGAAAGGGAAGTGTTAATTTTCCAACTTTTCTTCTTCAAACATTTGGCGTATGGAATGACCTCTTATTTTCCTTTGAATGTATGGTGTATGGAATAGTACTATTTATTGATTTGATTAATTTAAATTTACGCGATAGCAGAAGTTAATTATGAGAATTTTATTGTTTCATATTAAAAGAATTCTACGACTCAAACACGTGATACTTTGTCTTTCATCTTTGCTTAAAGCAATCTCTGATAAATTTGAGATACTCTTCATTTTGACTAAAGAAAATTATCACTAACCTTTTTCACTTTTATTATCATAATCTTTTATTGAATGTCTGAACAAAACCTCATATAGTCATATTGATATTTTCTTTGTTTTTTCACTCGGTGTTCAGAGCCCGTATTAGAGCCTCGATTAAATCCGAGCTCCTAGCATGATTTTCTCCATGCTTAGCTAAAGCTGAAATTCGAGACTTCTAGTTAAGGATGAAACAATCCCACAACTACACTACAACGCATGTTGGTCATATTAATAGTTAAAAAGATTGAAAACTACATATAAGAGTATAATATTTTAATGATGTGAGATATTTACATAAGAGAAATCTAACAGATTTTGGTCCAAAACATACGATATCACCCATATTAAGGATATTTTTAAATTTATTTATCTCATCGACTAATATCAAAATCAATAATTTGCTAAAATTAATATGAAAATGGGCTAAGTGATGATGAGGCTCGGTTTACTACCTTTACCATTTCAGAAATAGCTTGGAGACTTATATGCATAAGGAGAAACTCAAGACTTTGTGGACATAAATTTTCAATTATGACATACGATGAATCTTGAAGTTGACTCATGGTTCATGGAATGGGCCATGTGAAATTTAGTTCGAGAAAGAGACCCGTGGATCATAGTGATAGGCCATGTGAAACTTAGTTCGAGGAGAGATTGATGGGTGTATGAAAAATTATCATAATTATGTAATCTTTCATGTTGAATTACAATAATATAGATTTAATTATACTTAGTTATTAACTTTTCACCATAATAAGTTAATCTAACATAGGGAAAAAAAAGTGAATGAGATATATTGGTACATATATCAAGAATTGAAGTAGAAGCTGCCATCTTATAGAGTTTTGTAGAACACTAAACACGGCAAAATCCAAATGTAGAGCTTACACTTTCATGAAATAGTTTCACAAGTTATTGACTAAAACTTAGATAATTGAAGGTTACTTGTAGACTTTAATTAATTAGTGAAGTTTTTTAATTTCATTATTTTTCCTATTTTCCCTTAGATTTGGTCAAATAGCGAATTTTTGACAGACTTAATTTTTTTATCGAAAAGTATGAAAAATGTCAGGATTTTTAATACTGTCTCAATCTCTTTTTGATAGTTGGAAGACGTCAAAATTATACAAATAGGAAGATGAAACTATTCTATAATGGGAAAATGACAATTTTATAATAGTGTGAATCATTCATTCAATATCTCTCAATGTAGATAGCTTGCAAGAGAAACACCTCATGATGAGAGGAAAAAAGTACAAACCTAATTAAGTTAATCTTGATATTGATAGAAATTAAGTGTTCGAGCTATTATTTGATCATAGCCTCAAAAACTAGTTCAACAAGAAAGATCAACAATCTAATGTTGAATAAAGTGGTTACATATACAAATCTATTGATATTCTAGCTTCAAAATTCAAATTTGATTTGGCCTAGACATTAATTATTTATGGTTAGATGTGAAAGAAGCTTTAGGTAGTAGGTAAATTATGCTATATATCCGACAACGATCAATTTATCTGAATTCTGTATTTATATCTGAATCTATAATTTTACAGATATATATGTGATTGTGAGAAAATCATTAAATGATTAACAAATATTATATTGAACTTATAATTTTAAAGTTACAATGAATTCATACTAGAGATATTAAAGATTTAGCATATTAAGTTAAATCATGAATCCGTCTCTGATATCAAATTAATTAAAAGCATGACATTAGCGAATAAGACGAATTTATACATCTACAAGCACTTAGTTATGGTAAGTACTACCAATGACCGTGATAGAATAGATACAATCCTTCTACTCTTAATTATAATCTTAGGTTCTAACCCTTGTAATAGAAAATAATTCTCACAGAAAGCGTTTTCTCCTTTAATAAGCCTTACATAATATAATTGAGATTTTAAAATAAGTATCGAACCCCAAATGAAAAACAAAAAAATGTGTGAAAATAAGAAACAATTAATAAATAATAGGAGGGACTCAAGTGATAGAAACACGTAGGGAATGTTAGTATCAAAAAATGGAATAAAGTACAAGTATAATATTGAATTGGGCATTGAAAATTAATGTCTTAAACTAGTTAAAATAATTGATCATGTAGGTGGCTCTAATGTTTTGGTATTTTATTTTTTTTTGGAGAAACTAAAGCATAAAAAACCACATGCCTTAACCATATCTACCAGCATCAAAAATAAAGTTTTTAAAAATGACTTGTTGCCCATATATTCGGTTTTAATTTTGATCAAAACCTCTCGCAGAAATACAAAATAACATTACATATGATATATTCTTGTGCTTCAATTCTGTGCACATCGGGAGGTTAATGCATCAGACTGCCTTCTTTATTTTTTAATATTTAATAAAGACACTTTGCTATATGCTATGTTTTAATGTATATTATTTTTTTGGTTTTTCACCCGCTGTCTGAATTCCGTGGAGTCCCGACTAAATTCGGATCTCGCACTGCAGGGCCCATTCGTGGGTAACGCTCCCAACATGATTTTTTTTCATTCTCAGGGCTCAAACCCGAGACCTCTGGTTAACAGTGAAGCAGTCCCACTACTGCACTACAACCCATGTTACTATGTTTTAATGTATATATTCGTCTTAATAAATATATATAATTTAAATTAATTACACACACATATTTCAATTGACCAAGAATAAGAGTGCATCCTGTCGATACACTTTCACATCAAGAAAGTAGTGGAGAAAACCTAATTTTTTAATTTTTTTTTTACATTTTCATGAACATGGAAGAATACAAGGTAATAACTATGAGAATTGAAAAATGAGAATTATATGATCATTACACTTATCGACTTATTTTATAAAACATGTTATTACTCTTTCTTTTAGTAATAAGATGGTGATAGTACAACTATCAAATATTTTTTATGAAAACACTTTGTATCTTTAACTTGTAATTGTGATAATTTGTGAAGAACTAAAAAATACATAATGAATAGAACCTGGACAAGGCCATAACCTGATCATGAAGCCCAGCCCAGATATGCTGACATATTGGGCTTATTTGATGAACCCTAACATCCATGGGCTTTGAAAGTTGTATTAGGGCCCAAGTGCAAAAGTAGTTGTTTATAGGATCTTTATTTATAGAATAGTCACATGCATAAAGTCTTTAAAGTTTAGCCATTTCAATTTTTTTTTTAGATATGCTAGCCCGAAGTTGAAATCACGGGTGTAAACGAATTTTTGTTCTTCTTGCTCTTCGAGTTTAAATATACTATTACAATCAAAATCAACTCTAATCTTTTTCAAATTATCTTAAAATTAATGTATAAATTCTAAAGAATATTTTCAATCGTTTGTAATAATATTTAATCAATAAATAGAGATTTTAGAAAACTCAATTTTAGAATTTAAAAGGTTCAGTTTTTTTAATGGTTGTCAATTGAGCATTTTTCTCTATCTTCTTTGCTTTGCTAAAATACAAAACAAGTGCATTGTCTGTTCCTAGCACATTGTTTAGGGACCAAATTAAGTATATGCTCAAATACTTCCTAAGTAAAAAGTGTTTAAAAACTAAATAAAAAAAGAAAAAGCAAAAGAATTAAAAAAAATGACAAGTGATATATATATTTGGCCAATTAATAAAAAATAATTATATTCGCTAGTTAAATATAAGAAAAATAATTATTTAAAATAATTTTACAAGTGGGATTTGAAGAACAAATAAAGAAACTATTTTCGATACACCATCTTGACTTAAAGAAAAAAATATAACAAAACGATCCAAAGAAAGAAATAACAGAAGTAAAGAAGCCACGATAAACTATTAAGGATAGCATGATAAAATATTTTGAAAAAAAGAAACTAATATATATACATTGAATTTTTATTCAAATAATTATATAATAAATTGTTATTCTATTTATTGCTGGAATATATCAAGTTAATACTGAACAAAGTAAGGACGGACAAAGTTAGGGTAAAAAATATAAATTTGCTTGTTATTATTTTGATGGCTAATTATGTCAAATGTCATTTTTTTTTTACATATAATATAATATCTCATACAAATACAAATAATTTACAGGAGGAGTCGGTGGAGCAATGATGGGAGCTGACAAATTTTTGCCCTTTTTCGCCGAAAAAAGTTGAAAATCGAAGCCCTAATTTTAGAGAAATCTTCATAGTGACGAAGTTTATCGATCATCATATATAATCGCTGGTAATTTTACGATTTTTTTTAAATTCATTTTTTTGTTGATCTGATACCTATATTGATTTCAAAATTAAACCTTTTTTTGAATGGATTAATTTGAGGATTTATGTAGTGGTTTTCGTGGTGAATTTGTTTGTAGAGCGTTTATGTTGAATTTTGAGCTGAAATTTGATTTGTGAAGCTATATTGGGGGGTTAGGATTTCTCGTCGATAGAGTTGTTAAATGTGTGCAAATAGAGTTGAATGGATATAGAGGATTCATATAGAGATGCTTAACTTGTTTGGAATTGAGATGCTGTTGCTGTTGTTGAGTTCGTCTAATTTAGATATTGGTTTCAAAATTTAACTTTTCTGAATGGATTAATGGGTAACTTTTCTAATTAAGATATTTCAGCAGTAGAGGATTTATCTAGAGGAGAATAGTGTTTCGAGGCTGAATTTGCTTGTTAGAGCGTTTACGTTGAATTGAGCTGAAATTTGATTTGTCTGTTAAATGTATTGGGGCTTAGGATATTTCGGCAATAGAGCTGTTAAATGTACCAAAATGGAGTTGAATGGATATAGAGGATTGCTCGACTAGTTTGGGATGGAGATATTGTTGTTGTGGAGTTCCTCTAATTTAGAATTTGGTTTCAAAATTTAACTTTTCTAAATGTACTAATGGGTTAATTTTAGGATTTATGTAGTGGCGTTTCAAGGTTGAATTTTCTTGTAGAGCTTTTATGTTGATTTTTGAGCCGAATTTTGGTTTGTGAAGCAATATTGGGGCTTAGGCTATTTCGGCAATAGAGTTGTTAAATGCACCCAAATAGAGTTGAATGTATATAAGAGGATTCATATGGAGATGCTTAACTAGTTTGGGATTGTTGAGTTATTCTAATTTGGATATTGGTTTCAAGATTAACTTTTCTGAATGGATTTATCTAGAAGAGAATGGTGTTTCGAGGCTGAATTTACTTGTTAGAGTGTTTACATTGAATTTTGAGCTGAATTTTGATTTGTGAAGCTATATTGGGGCTTAGGATATTTCGGCTATAGAGTTGTTAAATGTACCCAAATAAAGTTGAATGGATATAAGAGGATTCATTTAGAATTGCTTAACTTGTTTGGAATTGAGACGTTGTTGTGGAGTTCTAATAATTTATATTGGTTTCAAGATTTGACTTTCCTGAATGGATTAATGGGTAACTTTGAGGATTTATCTTAGAAGAAATGGCTTTTGAGGCTGAATTACTTGTTAGAGCGTTTATGCTGAATTTTGAGCTGAAAGTTGATTTGTGAAGCTATATTGGGGCTTAGGATATTTCGGCAATAGAGTTGTTAAATGTACCAAAATGGAGTTGAATAGATATAGTGGATTCATATGGAGATACTTAACTAGTTTGGGATTGTTGAGTTATTCTAATTTAGATATTGGTCTCAAGATTAACTTTTCTGAATGGATTAAAGGGTAAATTTTAGGATTTATCTAGAAGAGAAGGGTGTTTCGAGGCTGAATTTTCTTGTTAGAGCATTTAAGTTGAATTGTGTGCTGAATTTTGCTTCGTGAAGCTATATTGGGGGTTAGGATATTTCGGCAATAGAGTTGTTAAATGTACCCAAACAGAGTTGAATGGATATAGAGGATTCATATGGAGATTGCTTAACTAGTTTGGGATCGAGACGTTGTTGTTGTTGCGGAGTTCTTCAATTTTAGATATCATTTAGCAAAATTTCTTGTTAATGGGTTTTGAATTTTTTATTTGAATCCTGCTTATTGTGATTGAATAGTATATTTTCTACTTAGGGTGCCATGATTTCGAAGCCGCTGTTTTTCCACTTCATTTGTTGGATGAATGTCAAAATTAATTGTTCTTAATTCTGATAGAAATTAAGTGTAGCATGATATCATCCCAATCCCTAATTGGTTATATGAACCCTCCATAGCCATTCTGCTCTATTTAAGTTCATATCAGTAAATCTCCTTAAAAAAGGGCCAACTTTCGTGTAGTTTGTGATTGGATGTCACTGTTTATATTTTCCCTAGAATAAATCCTTTTCTTAATAGATCTTCAATATAAATAATTTAACATTTCAAGGCTTGAAGTTTCAGACATAGGGACATACCTTATAAAAAAATGGCTCAAAATTTCAGACTTAGTCCACAGGGGTGATCATAATACGGGCTTTTTTTGTGTGTTTTGTTCTTAGCTACTTCTGTATTAATTCCGTTACTGCTACATTATTCACAAAAAATAAAGATGGATCAGAGTATTCCTAGACTTGCTGCTGTTGTGTGCTGATTCATTTTCCTTTGCTCAGGGAGGAAATCCTCTGCTTAAGGTTTACTGACCGATTAACTTGCAATATTTAATAGTTTATTTGGTAAAACATAAAGTGGTTAAGTGTCCCTTTGGGGTCATATGATAGAATTGGAACGATATGGAGAAGATTAGAATGGCCCCTGCGCAAGGATGGCACATACAAATCAAGAAATGGTCCAAATTTTTTCCTTATAAAAAAGTGGTTTAAGTTCCATAGCTTGTGTGCCTCATGCAATTTCTTGTCCTTATTTTAAAGGTTGTGAAAGGAATCAAGGATCATGAATTGATTAGATTTAGGGGTTGAGGAGCTCAATTGGTTGCTGGTATATATAGTCTGTGAAGTTTATGTTGGTCAGTATTCTTATAGAACAGACGGAAAGCAGAAAATGATTTTTTTCTCCAAGAATTTAGTTCTTACTACTCTCAATCAGAAAAAGAAGATTGATCAAGCCAAAGGAGAAAGGAGTTGTCTCCCTTCTCAGACGGATGCAGTATCATTAGCATTAAGCATATATTTTATAAGTCTTGTTAATGTTTTAGAAGATTTCTTTCTTGGGATCTGGAGCCTTGGATGTTCAGTGTGAGTCCATATGTTTTGAAAAAAACCCAAGTGTGTGATGTGAGACAAGATTGGACAAATGTTTAAGTATTATGTCTTAGTTCTTACATTTGCGAACTTTGTTTTAGATAATATAATTACAATCTCTTACTATGTGGAATACCATTACCAATATATAATCTATCTACGCATGCGACTGAACTCAACACTCTCCTCAATTCGATGCATGCATGTTGGATGTAGGCATGTAGGGAGCTTGTTTCATGTGAAGCTAGTTTGAGGACTGACAAGCTTGGTAAAGTGACACATTCTGGAAGTTTCTTTTTTTGTGAAGTATGAATTGACTTCTATCTTCTCGGTTCTTTCATGAAATAGGATTTGAAGCAATTCAAGGTGCAACTTAGTTATCATAAATGAGAATCATCTGATTTTAGGTTTCCCCACTTAGTGGGATTTCACTGGGTATGTTGTTGTTGCGTTGTTGTATCTGGTTTTAGGTTTATCATAAATGGGAGTTGTCTGATTTAGGTTTCCGATTTCAATTCTTGGAGTAGCTTGTTCCTTATGAGTTCAAATGATGCTATTCGACTTCGGTGCTAAATCTTGCCACTCAATTTTACCCCTTGGTCATCCGTGACACAAGATTCTCCTGAACAAGAGCACAATACCTTGAGATAGACGTGTATCAAACACGGTGATCTCGCCCAACCTGTATCTATAGAGAAATAAGCGATGCACGTGCCCTTGTAAAATGATGCTTTTGCTAATTAGCTGATTTTATGTATCTAAGAATGCAGAATACTACATTTCAGTAAGCATCACATGGATATTTCAAAATGAACTCTTGATGCTCATAGGGAAGGCTATATTAATTTAAGTCACAGTAAGTTTGTTTCACCTACCAACCAACTTCTAAGTAAGTTTGAATCACTAGAAGCCTTCCTTGTTGAGAAGCTTGACCTTCAAATCCAATGGACTGATTCATCCCGTGTTGTTCTTGCAATATGTGAGATGGTGGAGAAGAATTCGGAAAGAAGTAATTTTTCAAAGAAACAACAACAACAACGTACCTAGTGTAATCCCACAAGAGGGTCTAGGGAAGGTGGAGTGTATGCGGACCTTACCCATACCTTGGAGGTAGAGAGGATGTTTCTGATATACCCTATTGAAGGCATATGTCTGAAAGTTAAAAAAGAATGGAAAAAGGAAGACATGTTTTATGTCTTACACTTAGCAGTTATCATTGGTACTCTATACATTACAAATAGTACATTATTTTGATGTGGACCCTATTAGAACCTTGTACATATTTTACACATGTGACGAAATGCAGCACCAATAAAGTCATTGATAAACTAAAAGATATATGCTAATTTGTGGGTAACTGTATGCTCTTGAATACGGCTCTAAACTCCTCCCACTTGATATATTTATGCATGCGCGTAAATTTTCCCGACTTTTTAACTTATATTATCACAATTATATTTTTTCCTGCAAGTGATCCTTCCTCATTAGAGGAGTAAACTTTTTCATTTCTTACCCAGCCAGAATTCTTTCTTAAAATGAAATCATCAGGTAAGCATTGCTTGTGAACATAAGGTGGTAGATGAACCAGTAGCAATATTGTCCTTGAGATTTATGGTTGAATGGCTGTTACCTCAGAAGAACTTAATCAAGAGAACCCAACCGATAGATTTCCTTTGCTCATGGAGCAAGCAGAAAGTCGTGAGAGGAATGAACATGTTATTGATGTAGAACAAGGAAGTGGTCCCTCATCATCAGGTTCATCTGATAATGATTCTCCTCGTGACTTGGAAATGCCCAACCATGAAAATAGACCATCAAATCGACATTCCTCACCTTCTTCGTCCAATGAAATAGACCCTCAAAGCCCTTCTACCGCTAGGAGAGCTGAAGGTTTTGATCGTCGTTGGAGCCCATTTAATACCCTGTTGTGGCTTTCCATTGAGCTAATATTCACCTTAGGACAGATTGTTGCAGCCATTGTTGTTTTATCCTTGTCAAAAGAGGAAAACCCAGAAACCCCATTATTTGCTTGGATTGTGGGTTATGCAACTGGATGTGCAGCAAGCCTTCCTTTACTGTACTGGCGTTATCTTCTCCGTTACCAAGCCATCGGTCAGAGATCAGCTCAACTGCGTCAAGATTCCCCCCAAGACAATTCCACAGCAGAGCCAAATTCTTATATTACTATCTCATTAACTCGGTCCTCGGATGAGGAAGATGGTAGGAACACACCTACAGACATTTGGACCAGGCAAAGCAATGCAAGGTAAATATATCTGCACATTAGTCTCTTCAATGTGTTTTCTTTATATTATTTTGTTGTTGGCCACAATTAACCCAAAAGGCTACTAAGCATGTTTAGTAATTCAGGATGGAGTCAGTTGTTGCCCCTTAAGAATATTAGCTAGATTGAACAACTTTTGACCAGATGATTTTTTAGGTACAACTGCTTCACGAGTAACTTGAAATTTTAGCCTTTTTCATTCAAAGGGTTTTAACCTTTCTTCAATTCCTTTAATTTTATGTCATAAAAAATGTATCCAAGAATTATTCAGTTTTTCTGTCTTCCAAATCTTTGCACAGCCATGTAGAGATTCTCATGGAAATTTAGTTAGTATTTCCTCAATAGGAGTTACAAATGAGCGGTGTGAGCTGAATTTGGATGAGTCAAAATGGGCTGAATCAATAAATGAGTCATTGTCCAACCCTGGCCAAAAGATACTTGGGCTGAGATGGGAGTTTGGTCGCAGATGGGCTAAATAATGAGTTCATAATCCAACTTGCCCAACTCTTACTAAGCCTTTTTCCTTACTTTTGCTATATATAACATATCAAGCAAAAAAAATTAATTTAAATATTTTGAAAAGGTATCTCATGTGCCAATTTGGCCTACATACTTGGCCCATATCAGCCCAATCTTTAGATGGACTGAACTTGGGCGAGTCAAGATGGCTGACTTAATAAATGGACAGGTCATATTTTCATGGACTAAATTTGCCACCCCTACACCAGTACCTTGATCTTGGAATCTGTCTTATATCGTTGATAGTATTATTCACCGTGCATTGATGTTTCCTTTTTCCCAGACTTGGTTCAGTGGTAGATCATTTCAAGATGGCCTTAGATTGCTTCTTTGCGGTGTGGTTTGTCGTTGGCAATGTTTGGATCTTTGGGGGGCACTCGTCTTCTTCCGAGGCTCCCAATTTGTACAGGTATAGTTGTTTACTTTTTGTTTATTCTTCCTTTGCTACCCTGGTATCACCAAAAGTAACGTAAGATCCACATACTTTGCAGATTATGTATAGCTTTTCTTACCATTAGTTGCATTGGATATGCTATGCCTTTCATCTTGTGTGCAATGATATGCTGCTGCCTGCCTTGTATTATTTCAATCCTTGGTGTCCGTGAGACTATGCATGGAGTGAGAGGAGCCACAGAAGAGTCCATCAACGCTCTTCCCACACTCAAGTACAGGGTCAAGACAGATGGATCTGGGAGCAATGAAAGTAAAAATCTAGGAGAGGAGGAAGGTGGTTGTGTAGCCGCAGGCACAGAGAAGGAACGTGCCATATCAGGTGAAGATGCGGTAAGTTCATCTTTCCATTAATAGCCTTTGGGAGTTAGAAATTGAGTTTCTGGGTAACAGTCTCACAGAAAGTAGTTTTTGCTTCTTGATTTGATATTGTTTGCGTCTACCTAAAAGCTAAAATATTTGTATGTGCGCTTTATCAATCAATCCATCATAACGAACAGGCAGTATTCCTATTTTCCATGACTGCTATTTCCCCATAGTATTAACACTATCAAGGAGTCAATAAATGACTATTTTAATAACTAATTGTGTTTCATGTTGAAAATCAACATGTAAAGTATTTATCGTAGTTTTTTTTTGTGATAATTTTCCTCCCTTATATACCCCCATGTTTGGTAGGTTTTTCTCCTTCAAGGCGGAGCAATAACATACCAGTTTTTGTTTTAATTATTACATGTCGTCTCCTTTGTTTTATTATCACTCTCTTATTATCTTATTCTTTGATTTTTATTATCATCTGTTGGTTTTCTTTTGCTTCGGTTATCGTAGTATTGCTGATGTTCTGTTCTTTCATTATTTTCATTATTTGCTTTAAATTGCTTTATTTGAGCTGAAAGTCTTTCGTAAGCAACTTCTCTGCCTTCCCAAGGTACAGGTAAGGTTTGCTGTACACACCACCCTCCTTACACCCCACTTGTGGAATTCACTGGGTATGTTGTTGTTTTACTTGATCTGGTTTTGTACAATTTTGTTTTACATGCCAAAAACAGGGACATATGGAAAACAACATTATTGGCCACACATATTGTGCTTAGTAAACTATCCAAAGTGCAAAGGTGACAACCTCATAATTTACATAAAACAGGATTTGCATATTGGACTACATACTAGTCATTGTTAGTTATTCATGATTATCCAAAAAATTGATAGGGATATATCTAATTGTATTTACTGGATCTTTGATCAACTCGATTTTATGAGACCTTCCAGAGGTCTGCTATTAGCTTGTTACCTATTACATGTATTATTACCTAGGTGAATTTCTTTTTATCGTTCTTTTTATTGCATGGGGTTTGTTGTTGTAGTTGTTGTACTAGTTAACTGGTGATGAATATAGAACTTTCTATCTAATCAGTTGTTTATTCTCTCATGTATTTAACCGGCACTTATGCTTTAAAACCTAAACAGGTATGTTGTATTTGCTTAGCAAAATATGAGGACAATGACGAATTGAGGGAACTGCCTTGCTCGCATTTCTTCCATACCCAGTGTGTAGACAAATGGCTGAAGATTAATGCGTCCTGCCCCCTCTGCAAATCTGAAATTGACATCAAGAACAAAGATGTACCTTCTGTAGAAGAGGAACCCCTTCAACAATCCTAAGGTGATGCGGAAACCAACTTCTTATGGTCGAAGCAGATATCATTGCAGCTTGCTTGTTGCATGGGGTGCCAGGAGAGTTTATCCCAACTGACTGTTACTTCTTCTGCTGCTGCTGCTGTTCTTTTCCACATGAATTTCAGTTTGTATAGATGTAGTTCATATCATGAATCCATAACAGGCTTGAAAGAAAAGGTAATTCCCATTGTTGATATCAAGGTTGAAAGATGTTTACCATATTGTCTGGTTGAACCCATTACCTCCCAGAAACTCAGCAATTCATTACCCTTCTTGGATATATTCTTACACCTCTTTCATGCCTCACCAGCTATGTTACTCGGAACTTTCAAAAATGTTGTTGCACTCGTGTTGGATCTCCAAAAAATGCATAGCTTTTTGAGTATCTGAACTGGGCAATATTTTTTGAAGTGTCCAACGTCTAAGCAACAGCACAGCCAATTACGTCTCTCCCTCTCTCTGTATAAATAGATTTAGGGTTAAGGTTGCGTACACACCACCCTCCCTGGACTCCCTTTTTGGGATTAAACAGAGTACATTGCTATTTGGAATTTTAGACGCTATTTTGTTACAAGTTTTTTTCTTTTGAGTTGATTTCTTATGTTATATTTTATCTTTGTAATAGCTTTTTTCTTCTTATAACACCAAACAACTGTCATTATTGCAGTATTTTCTTTGTGAAATTCTCTGTTTATAACCTTATGCAAATATCTATGTATTTTTATTATTTGTAACAACCGTTAGGCAATTAGTAAATTATATTTTATTAGAAAGATAACTTAAGCACTTGAAGCATAAAAAACTACTGTGAAGCTGGAATATGAGAAGTTAAAAATGTAGACTTTTTCTATTCTCTTTTTTTAAAAATTTTTCTTTTATGCTATAAGAGTTTGAAATATAATAATTTCGGGGTAGTTGTTTCTTTAACAGTAAAAGTAAGATTCAAAATGTTGTTATATTGAGAAACAATCAATTGCTAGAACAGGGAAAAAAAAGGTCTGGACAAATGAGATTATAGAGAAGTTTAATTGTTTTTTTTGTAAAAAAAATTTCGTGTTCTTACTAATTCAGATTAGCACTAGTTAAAGCCTTTTGAAGGGTTAAAAAATGTTTCCTACAACATTTTTTTTTCCATTTTGAAAGCTAGAACTTGACATCTTTAAAAAAATTGTGTGGATCATGGTGAGGTTATACGTACTGTTTCTGTTGGTCATTACGGAAGGTACTTTAGGTTTTGAAAAAAAGTGCTTGAAAAAAAAGTAACCGAAAACCATACCACCAATAAATTTATATGCTAACACACAAAAATTTGAGAAAATTGCCTAATTTCTGTTGAGTAGCCCCTAAATGCTAAATAAATGGCGTGGATGAGGCCGAGGCTATAAGTACTGTTCCTCCAGGTAATTAAAGAGGGTCCTGTTAAGTTTTTGAAAAAAAAGTGATCGAGAATCATATCACCAAAAATTCATGGGCTAACACGCACGAAAAACTAAGAAAATTGCATAATTCCTGTTGAGTGGCCTCTAAATGCTAAATAAATGGTGTGGATCATACCGAAGTTATACGTACTGTTCTCCAAGGTCATTATGGAGAATTCAATTTTTTTTTGGTGCCCAAAAATCATATCGCATTTTTTTTTGAGTAACACATACGAAAAACAGAAAAAATCATCTAAATTATGTTGAGTGGCCACCTAATTCTTATTGATTGACACCTAAATGCTAAATAAATGGAGTGGATTATGCCGAGGCTACACACTCTTTTCTCCCAGGTTATTACGAAGGGTCTTGTAAAGTTTAGGAAAAAAAGTGACAGAAAATCATATCACTAAAGAATCATGGGCAAACACAGATAAAAAATTGAAAAAAATCACCTAATTTCTATTAAGTAGCCTCTAAAAGCTATATATGGCGTGGATCATGCCGAGACCAAACGTATTGTTCCTCCGGATTATGAATGATCCTGTAAAGATTTTTAAAAAAAGTGATCGAAAACCATATTACTAAAAAATTCATGGGCTAACAAATGAAAATTGAGAAAATCACTAAATTCATGTTGAATGACCTCTAAATACAAAATAAATGACGTGGATCATGCCGAGACTATAAGTATTGTTCTTCTAGGTCATTACAGAGGCTTTTGTAAAGTTTTTTGAATAAAAGTGATCAAAAACCATATCACCAAAATATTTATGGACTAACACACACGAAAAATTAAGAAAACGCCTAATTTCTATAGAGTGCCCTCTAAATGCTTAATAAATGGTGTGGATCATGTCAAGACTATACGTACTGTTTCCTAGGTCATTATGGAGGATCTTATAAAGTTTTTGGGAAAAAGTGATCGAAAATCATATTATCAAAAGATTTCACGGGCTGACATGAACGAAAAACTGAGAAAATTGCCTAATTCCACTTGATTAGCCCTTAAATTCTATAAATATATTGTGGTTTGTGTTGAGGCTACACGTTTTCTCCCCCGGATACTTACGGATGAGTCCCGTAAAGGTTTCAAAAAAAATTATTCAGAAGCTATACCACCAAAATATTCATGGACAAACACACGAAGAATGAGAAAATCACCTAAGTCTGCTTAATTGGCCCCTAAATACTACAAATATGACGTGGATAGTGCCGATGCTACACGTATTTATCCGCCGGTTACTTACAGAGGGCCCCATAAAGGTTTTAAATTTTTTTTATCCGAAAGGCGTACCACCAAAATATTCATGAGCTAACACATATGAAAAATGAGAAAATCGCCTAATTACGCTTGAGTTGACTCCTATATGCTATAAATATGTTGTAGATCGTGCCGAGGCTACAAGTAATACTCCATTGGATACTTACGAAGGATCTTATAAAAGTTTTGAAAAAAATTTGACTGGAGCTATACCACTAAAATATTCATGGTCTATCAAACACGAAATATGAGAAAATCACCTAATTTCGGTTGAGTAGCTCCTAAATGCTATAAATATGCCCTGTGCCGAGGGTACGTGTACTGCTCTCCAGGGTACTTACAGAGGGTCTAGTAAAGGTTTCAGAAAAAACATTGACTAGAAGTCATACTACCAAAATATTAATGGCCACACTAAAAATGAAAAAATTTTCTAATTTCGCTTGAGTGACCCCTAAATGCTATAAATATTCCTAGGATCATGTCGAGGCTACACGTACTTCTTCCCCGGATACTTACGGAGGATTCCATAAAGGTTTCGAAAAATAATTAATCGGAAGCCAAACCACCAAAATATTTGTAGGCTAACAAACATGAAAAATGAGAAAATCTTCTAATTCCGCTTAAGTGACCCCTAAATGCTATAATTATACCACGGGTCATACCGAGCCTACACTAACTGCTCCTCTGAGTACTTATGGAAGGTCCTGTAAATATTTTATAAAAAATTGATCAAAAGTCATACCACCAAAATAGTTAGGGCTAACAAACCACAAAAATGAGAAAATTGCCCAATTTGGCTTGAGTGGTCCATAAATGCTATAAATATATTGTGGATCGTGCTGAGTCTACACGTACTTCTCCCCTAGGTACTTATGAAAGGTATTCTAAAGGTTTCAAAAAAAAGTTGACCAAAAGTCATACCACCAAAATATTAATAGCCTAACACATATGAAATATCTGAAAAAATTACCTAATTCCGCTTGAGTGGCTTGAAAATGCTATAAATATGAAGTGAATCGTGCCGAGGCTACACTACTGCTCCCATAGATAGTTACAGAGGGTCCCGTATAGATTTCAAAAATATATTAACTAGAAGCCATACCACCAAAATATTTATGGGTTAACCACTTAGGTTTACGACGAAACCTAGAAATCGATCACTGATCCAATTTGACAAAAAATAAGAAAATTGCCTAATTTCGCTTGAATGGACCCTAAATGCTATAAATATGCCATGGATCATGCTGAGCCTATACATAATTCTCCCTCCGGTACTTACTGAGGGTTCCATAAAGGTTTCAGATAAAAATTGGCAAGAAGTCATACCACCAAAATATTCATGGGCTAACACACATGAAAAATAAGAATATTGCTTAATTCCGCTTGAATGACCTCTAAATGCTATAAGTATGCTGTCGATCATGCCAAGAAAATACGTACTGATCCCCCTCGAAACTTACGAAGGATCCCGTAAAGGTTTCACAAAAAATTGACAGGAAGCTATGCCACCAAAATATTTATGGACTAACATTTACGAAAAAAGAAAAAATTGCCTAATTTTGATAAAGTGGCCCAAAATGCTATAAATCTGTCGTGGATCATGTTGTGTCTATACATACTGCTCTCTTGGGTACTTACAGAAAGTCTTGTAAATGTTTCATAAAATAATTGACCAAAAGCCATACCGCCAAAATATTTATGAGCTAACACATACGAATAATGAAAAAATCACCTAATTTTGCTTGAATAATTCCTAAATGCTAGAAATATGCCGTGGATCATATCGAAGCTACACATACTGCTCCTTCGGGTACTTATAAAGGGTCCCACAAAGGGTTTGAAATTGACCAAAAGTCATGCCACCAAAATATTCACTGGCTAATATACACGAAAAAAGGATAAAATCTCCTAGTTCCGCTTGAGTAGCCCCTCAATACTATAAATATGCCGTAGATCGTGCCGAGCCTGCATATACTTCTCGCCTAGGTACTCACACAAGGTCTCGTAAATTTTTCAGAAAAGAATTGACCAGAAGTCATACCACTAAAATATTCATAGACTAGTATGAAAAATGAAAAAATTGCATAATTCCGTTTGATTGACCCCTAAATGTAATAAATATATCGTGGATTGTGCCAAGGCTACATGTACTGCTCCCTTGTATACTTATCGAGGGTTACGTAAAGGTTTCAAAAACTAATTGACCATAAGCCATACCACCAAAATATTCATGAATAAAATACACGAAAAATGAGAAAATCACCTAATTTCATTTGAGTGGACCCCTAAATGTGATAAATATGTTGTCGATCATGTTGAAGCTATACGTACTACTCCCCCGGATACCTACAGAGGGTCGTGTAAAGGTTTCCTAAAAATTTGACCAGAATCCATACAATCAAAATATTCATGGGCTAAAAGATACGAAAAATTAGAAAATCGCCTAATTCTATTTGCGTGGACTCTAAATGCTAAAAATATATTGTGGGTCATTCCGAAACTACATGTACTTCTCCTCTGGATACTTACTCAGAGTCCTGTAAAAGGTTCAGAGAAGAATAGACCGAAAGTCATACCTCAAAATTATTCATGGGCTAACACACATGAAAAATAAGAAAATTGTCTAATTCTGCTAAAGTGGCCTTTAAATGCTATGAATATATCATGGATCATGATGAGGCTACATTTACTGCCCCCCAATTACTTACGCAAGGTTTCATAAGATTTCAAAAAAGAATTGACCGAAAGCCAAACCACCAAAATATTCATGGCTAACACGCACGAAAAATGAGTAAATCGCCTAATTCTGCTTGATCGTGGCCCTCAATGTTATGAATATGCCGTGAATCTTCCATGGCTACACAAACTGCTCCCTCGATAATTACGGATGGTTTCGAAAAGGTTTTGAAAAACAATTTACCGGAAGCCATACCACAAAAAAATTCATGGTCTAATACACACGAAAAATGAGAAAATCATCTAGTTCCACTTGAGTGGCCCCTAAATGTTATCATTATGCCATGGATTGTGCCGAGGCTAATGTACTTCTCTCTCAGGTATATAGAGGGTCCCGTAAAGATTTCAAAAAAATAACCAAAAGTCATACAACCAAAATATACATGTACTAAAACACACAAAAAATGAGAAAAATTTATCAAATTCTGATTGATTGGCCCCTCACCTAATTCCACTTGATTGACCTCTAAATGTTTATAAATATGTTGTAGATCGTTCCAGGCTACACATAATTCTCCCTCGGATACTTACAGAGGTATCGTAAAGGTTTCATAAAAAAATTAATCGAAAGACATATCACAAAAATATTAATGGCTAACACACACACACAAAAACCCTTAATTTTGCTTGAATAACATCTAAATGCTATAAATATGTTGTGGATTGTGCCATGTCTACACATACTACTCCTCCAGGTATTACCGAGGGTCCCTCAAAAGTTTCTTAAAAAGATTGATCAAAAGTCATACAACCAAAATATTTATGGGCTAATATATACGAAAAATGAGAAAATCCTTTAATGTTTGTTAATTGGCCCCACAATGCTCTAAAAATACCATGGATCATGCCAAGACTACACGTACTGCTCATACGAATACTTACGGACAGTCCCATAAAGATTTCAAAAAATATTGACCGAAAGTCATACCACCAAAATATTCATTGGCTAACACATATGAAACATTAGAAAGCCTCATAATTTCATTTGAGCGACCCCTAAATTCTATAAATATATCGTGGATCATGTCAAGGCTACACGTTCTATTCCTCCAGGTACTTACGGAGGGTTCCATAAATATTTCAAAAATAAATTGATCGAAAGCCATACCTAATTTCGCTTGAGTGGCATCTAAATGCTATAAATATATCGTGGATTATGCCAAAACTACATGTATTGTTCCCCTGGGTACATACAGAGGGTTACGTAAAGGTTTTGAAAATAATTGATTGGAATCTATACCACCAAAATATTAATGGGCTAGCGCACATGAAAAATGAGAAAATCATCTAATTTTGCTTGAGTGGCCCCTAAATGCTATAAATATGTCGTAGATTATGACGAGATTACACGTACTTCTCCTTATAATAATTAAGGAGGGTCCATAAAGCTTTTAGAACTTTTTTTATTGAAAGCCGTACCACAAAAATATTAATGGGCTAACACACGAAAAAGTAAAAAATCGCTTAATTCTACTTGAATAACTCCTAAATACTATAAATATGTCGTGGATAATGCCGATGCTATATTTATTGCTCTCCCAGGTACTTACGCAATGTCCTATAAAGTTTTTAAAAAGTAATTGACTGAAAACCATACCATCAAAATATTAATGGACTAACACATGATAAAAAATAAGAAAATCACCTAATTCCGCTTTAGTGGCCCCTAAATGTTATAAATATGTTGTGGATTATACTAAGGCTATGAGTACTACTCTCTCGGGTAGATACGGAGGATCATGTAAAGATTTTGCAAGAAAATTAATCGGAATCCATACAACCAAAATATTCATGGGCTAACACACACGAAAAATAAGAAAATTGCCTAGTTCTTATTGAGTGGCTCTATACCGTGGATCTTTCTGAGTCTATATGTACTGCTTTCCCGAATACTTACGGTGGTTGTCATAAAGGTTTTGAAAAAAAATTGACCAGAATCTATACCACCAAAATATTCATATGGGCAAACATATATGAAAAATGAGAAAATCGTCAAAATCCGCTAAGTGGCCCCTCAATGCTTTAAGTATATCGTGGATCGTTCTGAGTCTACACGTACCGCTTTGCAGAGTACCTACAAAGGTTCTAGTAAAGTTTTTGAATTTTTTTTGACTAGAAGCTATACCACCAAAATATTCATGTTCTAACACACACAAAAATGGGAAAATCGCCAAATTCCGCTTAAGTGGCCCCTCAATGCCATACATATGTTGTATATCATGTGGAGACTATATGTACTACTCCTATGTGTAGTTAGGTAGGGTCCCATAAGGATTTTAGAAAATAATTGATTAAAAATTATACATAAAAATATTAATGGGCTAATACATACGAAAAACTGACAAAATCGCCTAATTTCTATTGTGTCATCTCTAAAATGCTCCTAAACATCGTACAAGCCCCATCGGTGCAACTGGAGTCATTCCACAAGTCGTTACGGACGCTACAAAAGAAGAATCCAAAAAAATTCGATCGAACCTCCGGCATCTAAAATCTGTGGGTTAACACACATGATAAACTAGCAAAATCATCTAATTCGTGTTGCGTCGCCTCTAAATTGCTCCTAAACGCCGTAGAAGCCCCACCGGGCTACTGAAGCAAATTCCTAGATTGTGGACGCTACTAAAGAAAAATCTTAAAAAATTCAATCTGGACCCTCGACACTTAAAAAATACGTGAGCTAACACGCATGAAAAACTAACAAAATCGTCTAAATCTTGTTGCGTCGCCTTTAAAATGCTCCTAAATGCCGTAGAAGCCCCACTGGGCTACTAGAGCTGTTTCCCAGGTCGTTATGGATGCTACTAAAGAAGAATAAAAGAAAATTCGATCCGGACCCTCGGCACTTAAAAAATACATGAGCTAACACACACGAAAAAGCAAAATCACTTAAATCCTTTTGTGTCACGCCTAAAAACTCCTAAACGTCGTAGAAGCCCAGCCGGGGCTACTAGAGTCATCCCCCAGATTGTTACGGACGCTACTAAAGAAGAATCCGAGAAAATTTGACTCAGACCCCTGACACCTAAAGAAATTCGTGTGCTAACACACTCGTAAAACTGGCAAAATTGCTTAAATCCTATTGTATAGCCCCTCATATGCTCGTAAATGCTATAGAAGCCCCATCGGGATACTAGAGCCGTTCCCCAGGTTGTTATGGATGATACTAAAGAAGAATAAAAGAAAATTCTACCCGGACCCCTAACACCTAAAATATTTGTGGGGCTAGCACATACGAACAAACTGGCAAAATTGCCTAATTCTTATTGCGTCACCTCTAAAAAGCTCCTAAATGCCGTAGAAACTCCGTGGACTAACACACACGAAAATTTTACTCGAATGCCCGACACTTAAAAAATTCATGGACTAACACACACGAAAAATTGGCAAAATTGCCTAATTCCTATTGCGTCGCCCTAAAATGATCCTAAACACCATATATGCCCCGTCGGAGCTATTAGAGTCATTCTCCAGGTCATTTTGGACGCTACGAAAGAAAAATCCAAGAAAATTCAACCCGAACCCCAGAAAAATTGCCTAACTCCTATTGCATTGCCCCTTAAATTCTCTTAAATGACGTAGAAGCCTCACCGACTAGAGTCGTTCTCCAGGTCGTTACGATGCTACTAAGAAAGGATTCGAGAAAAATTGATCCAAAACCCCAGCACCAAAAAATTCGTGGGCTAACATACACGAAAAACTGTCAAAATCATCTAATCTAGTTGCGTCGATCCTAAAATGCTTCTAAATGCCGTAGAAGCCATGCCGGGGCTACTGGAGTCATTCCCAGGTCGTTACGGATGCTACTAAAGAAGAATCTAAGAAAATTCGACTAGGACCCTCGACACTTGAAAAATTCGTTGGTTAACACACACGAAAAACTGGCAAAATCGACTAATTCCTGTTGCGTTGTTCCTAAAATGCTCCTAAATACCGTAGAAGCCCCGTCGATGCTACTGGAGTTGTTTCCTAGGTAGTTATGGATTCTACTAAGGAATAATCTAAGAAAATTTGACCCGTACCCTCGGGGACCTAAAATATCCATGGGCTAACACATACAAAAATCGAGCAAAGTAGCCTAATTCCTTTTGCATCGCCCCTAAAATACTTCTAAACACCGTAGAAACTCAACTAGGGCTACTAGAGTCGTTCCCTAGGTCGTTACAGATGCTTCTAAAAATGAATTCAAGAAAATTCGAGTAGGACCCCCGGCACCTAAAAAATCCATAGGCTTACACACATAAAAAACTTGCAAAATTACCTAACTCCTGTTGTGTTGCTCCTAGAATGCTTTTAAACGCCATAGAAGACATGCTGAGTCTACTGAAGTCGTTACCATGGTCTATACGGACGCTATTAAAGAAGAATGCAAGAAAATTAGACACAAAACCGCAGAACCTAAAAATCTGCAGGCTAACACATGAAAAATCGATAAAATCGCCTCGTAAAGATTTTTTAAAAAATTGATCGAAAATCATACCACTAAAATATTAAGCAGCTAACACATGAAAAATCGATAAAATCGCCTCGTAAAGATTTTTAAAAAAATTGATCGAAAATCATACCACTAAAATATTAAGCAGCTAACACACACGAAAAATAAAAAAATCACCTAATTCCACTTAAGTGGCCCTAAATATTATAAATATTCAGTGAATCGTGCCGAGGCTACACGTAATACTCCCCGTGATATTTATGGAGGGTCCCAAAAAGGTTTTAGAAAAAATTGACCGAAAGTCATACCACCAAAATATTCATGTGCTAACACACATGAAAAATGAGAAAATTGCTTAATTCCGCTTAAATGATCCCTAAATGCTATAAATATATCGTAGATCATATTGAGGCTACGCATACTTCTCCCTGGGTACCTACATAGGGTCTCGTAAAGGTTTCAAAAAAAAATTAATCGGAATCCAAACCACCAGAATATTAATAGACTAATACACAAAAAATTGAAAAAAATCGTCTAATTTGTATTGTTCCATAAATGCTAAAATAATAACATGGATTATGGTAAGATTATAAGTACTGTTACCCTAGGTCATTATGGAGGTTTCTGTAAAGGTTTTGGTAAAAGTACCCAAAAATCATATCCACAAAAAATTCAATGACTAACACACATAAAAAAGAAAGAAAATCACTTAATTCCTATTGAGTGGTCATTAAATGCTAAAAAATAGTGTGGATCATGGTGAGGATATATGTTTTGTTCTCCTAGGTTATTATGAAGGGTCGTGTATAGATTTTGGGAAAAAAAGTGCCTTTAAATCATGTGCCAAAAAAATTCATCGACTAACAAATAAAAAAAACTGAGAAAATTGTCTATTTCCTATCGAGAATCCCTTAAATACTAAAAAATATAGCATGTATCATGGTGAGTCTATCTGTAATCTTTTCCAGGTCATTACAGAGAGTCTTGTAAAGGTTTTAAAAAAACAAATCCGAAAATCATACCACTAAAAATTTATTGACAAACATACACAAAAAACTGAAATAATCGCCTAATCCCTGTTGATTGCCCCCCAAAATGCGAAAAAATGGTGTGGATCATGGTGAGACTATACGTATTGTTCTTCTAGGTCATTACGGATGATCTTGTAAAGTTTTTTGAAAAAGTACCCCAAAATCATATCACTAAAAAATTCATTAACGTTGCACACAAAAAATTGAGAAAATCACCTAATTTATGTTGAGTGACCCCTAAATGCTAAAAATGATGTGGATCATAGTAAGGCTATACATGTTGTACCCCCAAGTCATTACGGAGGGTTCTATAATGTATTTGGAAAAAAAGTACCCAAAAATCATATCAACAAAAAATTTGTTGACTAACACACACGAAAAAATTGATCAAATTGTCTAATTCCTCTAGAGTGGCCATAAATGTTTTAAAAAATGGCATGGATCATGGTGGGATATAGTACTATTTTTCCAGGTCATAACGGTGTGTCCTGTAAAAGTTTTGAAAAAAAAGTCTCATATCACCAAAATATTTATTGACTAAAACACACAAAAAAAATTAAAAAATCGCTTAAGTAATGTTGAATGGCCCCTAAATGCTAAAAACATTATGTGGATCATGGTGAGACTGTATATGTTGTTCCCCTAGATCATTACGAAAGGTCCTATAAAAAATTTGAAAAAAAAGTACACAAAAATCATCACCAAAATATTCGTTGACTTTAACACACGAAAAAAATGAGAAAATTATCGAATTACTATTGAGTGACAGCTAAATGCTAAAATATAGCGTGGATCATGGTGATACATATTATTCTCCGGGTCATTATAGAGGGCCTTGTAAAGATTTCGGAAAAAAAGTATTCAAAAACTATATCACCAAAAAATATATTGACTCACATACACCAAAAATTGAGAAAATCATTTATTTTCTGTTGAGTGACTCTTAAATGCTAAAAAATGACGCAGATCATAGTAAAGCTATACATACTATTCCCTAGGTCATCACGGAGGGTCATGTAAAAGTTTTGAAAAAAAGTGCTTGAATATCATATCACCAAAAAATTCATTGACTAACATAAATGGAAAACTGAAAAAATCGTCTACTTCCTGTTGAGTGGCCCTAAATGCTAAAGAAAATGGTGCGGCTCATTGTGAGGCTATATTTACTGTTCCCCTAAGTCATTGCGAGGGGTCCTATAAAGGTTTTAGAAAAAAAGTTTTCAAAATATAGCACCAAAAATTTGATTAACTAACACATACGAAAAGCTGAGAAAATTACCTAATTTTTGAGTGACCCCTAAATGCAAAAAATAACGTGGATCATGGTCCTAGGTCATTACGTAAAGTCCTATAAAAATTTTGGGGAAAAAATGCCCAAAAATCATATCACCAAAAAATTCATTGACTAACACATACGAAAAGCTGAAAAAATTGCATAATTTCTTTTGAGTCGTCCCTAAAGGCTAAAAAAAATAGTATGGACCATGATGAGGCTATACGTAATCCTGTAAAAAAATTAGAAAAAAGTGTCCGAAATAATATCACCAAAAAATTCATTGACTAACGTATACGGAAAAATGAGAAAATTGTTTAATTCCTGTAGATTGACCTCTACTATACGTACTATTCTCCAGATCATTACAGAGGGTCCTCTAATTTTTTTTTAAAGCAAGTGCCCAAAAATCATACTACCCAAAAATTCATTGATTAACACACTAAAAACTAAGAAAATCACTTAATTCATGTTGAGTGACCTCTAAATGCTAAAAAAAATGGTGTGGATTATGGTGATGCTATACATACTGTTCCCCAGGTCATTACGGAGGGTCCACTAAAGGTTTTGAAAAAAAGTGCTCAAAATTATATCACCAAAAAATTCATACTAACATACACAAAAAACTAAGAAAATCACTTAATTTCTTTTGAGTAGCCCCTAAATTCAAAAAAAAATGGTGTGGATCATGGTGAGAAATACTTACTGTTCCCCTAGGTCATTACGGAAGATCCGGTAAAGATTTTGGAAAAAGTGGCCAAAACCCATATCATCAAAAATATTCATTGACTAACACGCACGAAAGCTGAGAAAATCGCTTAATTCCTGTTGAGTGACCCAAAAATAATTTTTTAAAAATGGTGTGGATCATGGTGAGGCTATACATACTGTTTTCCCAGGTCATTACGAAAAGGTTTTTGGAAAAAAGTGCCCAAATATCATAGCGCCAAAAAAATCATTGACTAACACGCACAAAAAACTGAGAAAATCACCTAGTTTATATTGAGTGATCCCCAATTGCTAATGGCGTCACAAACAGATGAACTCTCTTCTTTTCGATAACTGAATTTGTTAGTCTGGAATTTATAGAACGGAAAAATTGCAATACCATGTTTTATTGTTGTTAAAATCAGTTTCATTTTATTTTAATACTAATAAGGAGTATCGGCGTACTATCACTTTCCAATAATAATATTAACACAAATTTTGTATATTTACTTATTATCACAATTCTACTTGTATTTGAATTCCGATTTGCGCTTGCATAAGTTCTAAGACTTTACTTCTTGTCTTGAATTAATGTTTACTTTGTATTATTTTCAAGCGTATTAGAAGTTCATAAAAAGTGCTAATGTTTTAATAGGAAGAAATTGGTCCTAAGTTCTAGTATGTTGAATGTGAACAAATTGTGAATTTGGTTTGTGTACAGTGTTGTATCAACGTTATCTATAAGGTCTCAAATTACAAAACGAAAGACTGTTTACTTGTTGTCAAGCTTATCAAAGAATATCGACCTACAATGTCATCCTCTTAGGATCGATATGAAAGATAATAGATATTTATCGGAAATGAATAAAGCCACTATCATATATATGTATATAGAAACACAAACTAATGTGCTGATTTTCTAGCGAACAAAGCCCACACACATTATTATTATTATTATTTTGCTAATATGAAAAGACGTACTCAAAAAAATGAAGTTATTCTTCTCGTCGACTTAAGTCATATAGCTTATGAACTATATTAAGAAGTTTACTTGGTTCTTCAGATGTACGAAAAAGAAAGAAGATAATAAAACTATTCAAAATCAAGTTGCAAAATTTATTCTAGCAAACAAAGAAAGACAGAAAAACATTAAAAAGAAGAAAAAAAAGTTCATTTGGCAGAATTTAAAACTAATTTTTTTTTTCCTTTTATTGAATTTCTTTGTAGACTAAGCAATTATTGAATTTCTTTGTAGACTAAGCAATTATTGAATTTCTTTGTAGACTAAGCAATTTCCTCATCTTCTCTTTTGGTCTGGCTTGAACTTTTTAGTGAAAATCTGCAATTTTCAATTGCTTCTTCAATTGTTAAAAATACTGATTCTTTTCCAATCACATCAATAAATCTTGTCACAATTAATTTTTCCATGACCCCTAATCTTGGATTAATCACTATAATCTACACAAACAAAAAAAGTGTGTTAGAAAGTTGTGAACTTCCAACATTATATAAATCTAATTAATTACTCCCTCCTTCCATGAACTTTTACTTGTTACGTTTCGCTTCATAGAGTCAGTTTTAAAATATGTACTTTTACTTGTTAAGTTTCGCTTCATAGAGTCAGTATAATATTTAGATGTTCGAAAACTATACGAAAAATACTATAAGTTATAATTCTTTTCATATTAATATGATAAAAAAAATACTTTTTAAAAATTTTGATTAAATTTCATGCAGTTTGACTCGCGAGAAGTGAAACGTAAATCGAGGGAGTAAATACTGAGAAAATGTATATAAATACTCATACCTTGATGGATTTTGCTGCTAGGCATCTACGAATTTCAAATAAAGTTTCAACACCAGTTATGTCAATTGATGTAACACCTACAATATTGTCAATAAAATTTTCTTCAATTTAGTATCATATTGAAATACAAAAAAATTCAATAAACACATCTATATACTATCTTTTAATTGCATTTAAAAAAAATAGAAAATAACAATAACAATAACTCATACCTCCAAAATCAAGTAGCAAGTATTCAATCTCATTTCTTCTGGAATTTTCAAGAGATTGCTCATCTCTAACCCATCTGAGAATCCTGCTCAAAATATCCATAAAAAATAACATCTTACCATTAGAACAACAAAAAAAAATGAAAATTCAAATCTCTCTATAACGATCATCTGCTATAATAAAATTTCATTATAACGATTAAGTTTTCTTTGGAATTGATTTTTGATATTATGTTATATTATAGGCATAATATATAGATTGACTCTCAAACTTGACCTTAACGAACAAGTAAAAACAGTAACGACGAATTGAGGTGTCTAGGTGTGCATCCTCAATGTTGGAAGGTTTAGTTTTCGGTTGACGCCGGTTAAGGAGTCTGTCTATCTATCTATGCCTATATATTATAAGTTGTCTAGAACAACATTTCACTCTATCAACAAATTACAATATCCAGACAAACGACGTTGTTACATAGGTATAAAAGAAAGGAATTAAGACAAATATTTCTTACCTTTCTCTTACATAATTGCTATTTGGGAAGTAAATTGGAGAACCAAGCTTCAAAATCAATATTCCTGGAGTTCCATCAGAACCAGGATATTGTTCTATGTCACGAAATGCAGTAGTTGTAATTGTTCCAAGTTTGCAAGTAGGTGGCCTAGCAACATATAGAAGTGCCCTTATCAAGGCAAGTCCAACCTGCAAAATAAATATCCAGTGCACCCAAGTTTTTACCGTGTTTATACTAAACAGAAGTCATTATCATGAAATATATATTCCTAGAAAATATTTTTCGATGTTTGATGGGTGAGGGAAAGATATTTGATCAGAAAAAATATATATTAAAGATTAATAAAAATATTAGCAATACCAAATAATATTTTTAAGTACTATATATTAATAAGAATGTCTAAGTGTTAGTCGGAACAAATAATATGATATTCAAAGTTAAGATAATTGTAAAGAAAATGACTCTACTTAGCCATTATCATAAAATTTTAAATTCCACTTGAGAAAATGACTTTGATCGTATCAATCAGATACTATTATAATAATATTTTTTTGCTTACCGACATCATGAGTCCCATGTCCATGCTAATGAAGGCAACACCAAGGAAAGCAACCATACAAATCAAGAAATCAAATTTGTCAGTCTTGTAGAGGTGAACTGCCTTCTCATAGTCAACTAGGCCAAGCATTGCAGACATGATGATAGCAGCCAAGGCAACAAGTGGTGTGTAGCCAAAGAGTGGAGCCAAAAATAATAGAGTTAGCAACATGCACATTGACATTACTACATTTGACATTTGGCTCTTGCATCCAGCATTGTGGTTCACTGCTGTTTTTGAAAATGGCCCTGATAAAAAATATATGAACAACTTAGATGTCTACGTTACGTTGTCAGTGTATAAAAGTTAAGAAATTACTTGCTAACTAAGAACAAATCAATCATAAGTGGTTGTTTTGGGTTCAGTAGAACACAATAACTTTAAGCTTAAACCTTGTATTAATTTCAAAATATTTATTTAATATGTACATACGATCTTATTCAGAATTCAGTAAACAGAAAAGAAGTGGTCCAGAATCAATAAACTAAATGTACTTACTCCGCCTCTGTGATGCTAACTCTCAGCATTTTGCTAGAAGGAAATGTAAGATCCAATTTAATAGAAGAGACATTCAAAACTAAATCCAATGAAAATATCAATGCATGAGTTCAAAATTTAATATTTAAACGTATTTAGTACATCTATTGACATATATACATGAACTGAGCTAAAATTATTATGCTTGGCCGAACTCCTAAACATTACTATACATCTGCCCTAGCTTGTCAAGGCAATCAACAAGAAGGAAAAAAAAATAAGATAGATAATTTAAAATTGATGTTGCATACTTTTAGAGAATCCGATATGCATCTCTCCCCAATTTTAAAGAATTCGAGCAACTTAATCTAGTAAGAATTGACTTTTATTTTAAGGGTAAAGTTCAGGTTAAATAAAGGGGTTATGTAAATGCAACTAGATGAAGTTAATTAATACATTAATGCAAAAAAAAAAAGTTGTAAACTTGTTAAATTAAAATATTTTATTTGATTTATAAAATAAAAAAAGTAATTACCTGTACTCAAGTAGCAAGAAGTCAAAGAGCCAACAACATTCATGAGTCCAATGGCTACCATCTCTTTGTTGCCATCAATCTGTTCATTATCCATGATAGAAAAACTCCTCCCAATAGCTATTCCTTCCTATAAAATATTACATTGAAACAAAAAAAATTGAAGCTACAATAATAACATACTCGGTGTAATATTCTCACAAGTAAAGTCTGGGAACGATAGCGTATATGCAGACCTAACTCTTACTATGAGAGTAGAGATGTTATTTTTGATAGGCCATCGACTCAAGAAAAACATTAATTATAGAGCAATTTGGAAAGAGAAAATAGATCAAAACTACATAAATAACAATAACAACAACAAAATAATACGATAACGAAGCATAAGAAACAACAGAAATTGAAGAATAAAAAACTACGAGAGTAATTAAAATGTACTTACTGCTAGTGAAATCATAGCTGTAATTATCCCAGCTTTTAAAGCAACAGGTAAATACTCTGGACTAAAATTTATAAGACGGAGGGAGGGTGGATTAATTCCTTTACTCAACTTTCCTACCTGCATTGAGTTTAAAAAAATAAAATAAATTAAAATTGTAACATATAGTAAAATAAATAAATTATGTATTTCATTTAATTTAAACTAATAATTTAAGATAAATACGCTAAACTTTCATCATTTTTTTCACGAAAAATAAAGTACAAAGAAGGTAGGGTCATGTTGGGCGGTTGAATTATGATTCGTTATTGACCCAACCCAATTTGACCTAAAAAAACCTTGGGTACGTTGAGCCTATATCTGTTTATTGATTTAACCTATATTCACCCATCAAAAAATAATTTTAACTCGTTCATTTATCACCTCTAAGTTCTATTAGAAGTATTATTTAATATATATATATATATATATATATATATATATATATATATATAAATTTTAAAAAAGGGAGAATTTAACTCACAATGGCTATGCCATGTTTCTCAGCATTGAATAAATAAGCAAAAAGGCAGCCAACAACAACAACAATTATTGGAGCAATGGCTGAAACCCAAAATAGATTTGGTTTCTTCTTTCTCTGCAAATTCCACAATTTAATTTTTTGTTAATTTAAATTATTATTTTACACTGTCAGTATATATAAATTAAAATTTGGCGTAAAAAACTTACCACATATCTAGATAATTGTAGGAAAGCAAGGAAGATTACACCAACAACTGCACACTGCCATGTCCACTGTTTTTATATATATACAAAAAAAATAGAAAGAAAAAAATATCAAGTCAGTATCAAAGCAAAAAATAAATTAAAATAAATAAATCACATTGGTAACAAAAAATTAGAATTTCTTTTGTGTCTATGAAATTTGTCTTAAAACCATTTTAGTTTTTTCCTTATATTTTGAACATGGGATAGTTTACACAAATATCCTCCTTTTAAGGTTATCATTTAAAATTTTATTCTCATTTTTAAAAGTTATGCAGCTATAGTCTTTGTGACTAACAAAATATTAGATTATATAGCGTGGTGTAAAGTCTTCTCGTAAGATTTTTAATATACTTAAAAAAAAAATAATTTAAACTGTAATCTAAAAGGTTCATAAATTACAAAGCAAGTAAAAAGAGAGTCGTTTACTAAATAACCGACACAAAAAGGAATAACGGGCAAAAATTTCTATCGAACATAGAATTTAGTTAAATACTCAATAAAATTTGTCTCACTATGACGTGTAGGTCATGCGTTTGAATTATGGAAGCAATTATTAATAATTGCATTTGAATAGACAGACTAATCACACCTTTTGAAGTGTGGCCGTCCTCAGGCCATATGCACCAGACTGATCTTTAATTCATAAAATGATCACTTTAGATCATTAATTCGAACCATGGAAGTAATCATTAATACTTATATTAGGATCGACTTACTAATCATACCTCTTGAAATGCGATCGTCCTCCGGCCTTGTTATTCAACAGTATAACATGACTTATATACTCGTGCACAGACTGACTTTTAATTCATAAAATTATAAAATAATTAACTAACCTCTTTTCTGTTTTCAAAAACAGCACGTAAAACATGAACAACATCAGTGTGGCTAGTGAAATGCTTCAAGCCAAGCATGCCCTTCAATTGCTGTAAGCAAATAATTAATGCTGTCCCTCCCATAAATCCAGTAATTGTTGAATGTGATAGAAAATCCACCAAAAATCCAAGCCTAAAAGAACCAAAAAAAAAAAAAAAACTTAATTAAATGATATATGTCAAAAGTTTTTCTAATTAATATTCGATATTTGTTTTGGAATCCAAATAATTTGAATTGGCCCTCATTAGAGGGGTAAATATTCTCTATCAAGATTTCTGATCACTACTGAAAACTCAAAATCTCTGATTGAGGGTGAATAAATCATATCAACCCAATCACAATTTCCGATAGTGCCAGTTAATCAACCAACTATAATAGAAAATTCATAAAATTATTTTTTCATATTAAAGTAATTGAATTTTACTGATATAAAAGGTAATGCTTCAATGACTAAATCATTACGATGCATAAAGTTCAGTTACTTTAATGTGATAAAAAATAATGTACATAACTTTTTTGTCATAATAAATAAAGTTCAGTAACCATATAAAAAAAATTAGTCCTAATTTTAAGTTCTCACTGTAATTTAACTTATTATAACATGTTATCTGCTTTTTTTTGTTCTTCATATAACGAGTACCACCTATTATGAGTAATTACCCGTAATGATATTTAAGTGATTAAAAAGCTATATTGTTCAGACTCTTTAAATAAGTTGTCGCATTCATGTTGAATTCTCTATTGATTTTGGTTGATTCGACACGCAAACATCGACATATTCGAAGAGTCTGATCAACATAATTTGGAAGTACGTGTATAATTACCTCAGTACCCCCAAAGCTGTTTGTAGCAAACCAGAGATAAGGGTGGCTGTGTAGAACAAACCAATATACAATTCCATGTTTTCATGAGGCTTAACCTTTTGTTGAATTGCTTCAGCAATAATCAGTGAACAAGTTGCCACTGTTCCAACAGCAAGATGCTTTGAACTTCCAAAAATTGCGTAAATAAGAGGGGGAACAAAACTTGAATCTGCAAAACAAATTCATATATAAATAACCAAAAAATTAATTAGTAATTTTTTATAACATGTTAGTTATTATTTTTATCATGTTACTAATTAAAATAATTTACACAATCTATTTTCGCTAAGTCTTTCAACGGCAGTGAAGACAGTCGTAGAAATAAAGCTTGTCGCCACGACGTTCATCAAATACGAGATTGGACTTCTTTTCTCAAAGATTTGATGGGAATGGCCCAATAATTTCACATACTACCAAAAATGATTACAATGGAATGATAAGTAGTAAGTACTACTTTCTTAATCAGAAGTCTCGATTTTGCGCATTGATTCTACTTTATTAGAGAGTGTTCTCCCTGCCCCCCAATATGGGACTTTTTGCTCGACTACGTATTTAGTCGGGGCCTGATGAGATTACTAGACACCAAAGACGGATTACCCTTAAAGCAGTATGTTCACATGAACCCAATGACTTTTGTCCAAGTCTAGGTTTAATTTGTACTAAAACTCTATAAATATTTTAGAATGAATCTAGTTATTATTGTATATTAACGTGAAATCAATATAAATATCCATAAACTTCAAATTCTTTATCAGTCTCTATCAGACACCGGATAAAAAACTATTTTTTTTCTTCTTCATATACCTTTTATCTAATAAAATTGATGGTAATCGATAATAAGTAATTCGTAACGTGCTATAAAGAGTTAAAGTTACACTAATGATGAACAATATATTACTTATCTTGATTCAAAATACGAGGGTCAAATTAACTAATATTCTATGTGAATTCAAATATAGAATTGTCAATCTTTTTAAAATAAAATTTACATATTTACAATCTACATAAAAGGTAAGTAATATAAGTTACAATAGTTAACAATTCAAATATTTACAAAATCTCTAAAAAAAAAAAATATATGCTTTTGGCTGTTCAAATAGTAACTAAGACAATTTTTTTCTGGGAGGGAGGGAGTAGTAATAAACGAACAACAAGTATATATTGTCAGTGTATATAACTTACATAGTCCGATAATCGGTGGAAGTTCAGCAAGTTTTGCATAGCTAATTCCTTGTGGGATTGCAAGACTAGCAATTGTGATTCCAGAAAGAAGATCAAATTTGAATAGCCCAAGACTGTATTTTGGCATCCATTGACAAATTGGTATAAAATATTGAATTCCCTTTAGGATTTTAGTTGATAATTTCTCATTCTTGAATTCATGGAATGGATCATCAGGGAATAGGGTTTCCTTTAGGTTTGCTTTAAGAATTGTCCCAAAGCTACGTGGTTCTGGATAGTTCACTCCATGTAAAGACTTTGAAGAACTCATTATAAGTGGCTATTTCTGCAAAAAAAAATAATAATAATAAAAAAAATGTTAGCGTCAATTTGATTAGCATGAGGAGTTTAATGCATACTTAATAGAAGGATTAAAGGGTTATTGTAATCTGTCTTATATTTCATTAATCTCACTTTTTATGACTGGTTATTTCTGCAAAAGAAGAAAGAAAAATATTCACTACAAAAAAAGAGAGAAAAGAAAAGGAATAAACTACAAAATTCATCTGTCATTAAATAGTCCATAACAAACAATTTTTATTTATAATAATCACTAATTCGTCGTTAAATAGGATCAACAACATATTTTTGTTGTTTAGCTACAAAAATTATTTTTCATTAATTTATTGTGACGGTAGACATTGAAATTTTGTGACGGAGACTACTTTATTTTAAAACTCTAGTTTATGCCTATATAAAGAGTATTATATTCCCTTAAGAGGCATCTCGAAAATTTCATAAAATTCATGAACTATTCATAAAGAGATCAAAATATGTCAAATTGTTCTTGATAATCAATTACTTCAAAAAGATCCACAAATTCTTTCATGGAGATCAAGTTCAAATCATCTTATTTAATTCGAGAAATACGCCATTAACGGTCCTGAATCATGATGGAGATCAAATTAACCTAATTCGAGAAATACTCCATTAATGGCCCTCGAATTACAAAGAAATTATCTAAGGAGAGAAAAATCAACGGATAAACAGATTTGTACTCATAATCTTGGTGAATAAAATTATTCTTTTTATCTATTTTGTGATTGCAGTATATTTTCATATTTGAGAAAATTTGTTGCAAATAGTGACTTCTATCATTTTTCTCTTATTAATAAATTACTTGATGATATTCCATTCACCCTAAAAAGAAAGAACCAAAGAATATGAAAATATAACTGAATTTGTAACATGATCATAATTTTTCGTCTAAGAAACTTTGGATTTGGATGGAACGTGACTGAATATTTGTTTGGTTTAAACTCTATTTAAATCATGTAATATCCTCAAATATAAACATGACATATGAAACTTTAGAAGAGACATAATTATTTGATGTGTTTTTTTCTAGATTAAGAAAAGATATTAATGTACAAAGTTTTGCATCATATAATTAATTAAGATTCTCATATTATTATAGACAAGTCATATATGAAACTTTCAAAGTGATGTAGATGTGCTTCTTCTTTTTTTCTTGAATAAGGAAAAGATATCAATGTGAGGGGGGGCAATTTTAGATGCCTAATCACTTAGAATTACGTTTATAATTAAATCTAGACTTTGTTTAGTTAAAGGTATAACTAATTCAGAATAAATTTATACCTCAAACATGGTGTTATTTGATTCCACCTCAAATATGATTGTAGTTGTTATAGATTTTTAAAAAATGTTATAAAACGATAAAATATAACATAAAAAGTCTGTTCCGCGAAATGTTATAGAGATTTTATTATATAAGAATGTTGTTCAGAGAAATGTGACTGTATGATCTAAAATTTTCTATTGTTGTTTTCTTTTGATCTTTATTCTCTCATGTTTGAAAAATACCAACGTTTTCAATACACTCGAATTTTCTTCATCAAGAAATTGGCTCGATGGAGACATTTAAGACAGAATTTTCATCGAAAATCTCATATTTTTGACAACGTTCCTACAAGAACATACAACGAAAATTTGCGTCTTTCAATAATGCTAAAAAAAAAAGAAGAGGATTATTGTAATCACAATTTATTAGAAGAAAGTAATTACCAGGATTAATGTTGGCTCTTTGTACTTGTGGAGCAGATGTCGGAGATCAAAAGAAGATATATAATTAATTATTGATCAACATGGATAAGATGATAATTAAGGATAGATATTATGAGAATGTCCCAGATTCTGGGACAACCTATATAGTACGTAACTAATTATTTAAAGATAACAACAGAAAATAATTGATTAAGTCATGACTGAAACATTGGTAATTAAAGAGGAATTACTGGTGAAGATAAGGTAAAAATGCTACAAATATGGATAAACAATCATTTTAGATCTAACACTAATTATAAGTCAAATAAAGATCCTAGAATTGCTCAACGTAATTAATCACTATAATTTAACTATTGTGTAAGCGGAATAATGTAAAAGAATTTTTATACAATCAGCCGTCAGCTCATTTGAAACATAATTATGAAATTAAAAACCTTTACAACTTGTTTAGACAGTTGTTACTTATTGTATTATATCGTATTATAATATTAATTCATTGTTATGTAACGATAATCTTTTTTATTTTAAGTAACAATTTATTTGATGTGATCGTTAGGGGTAAATTGAAGGCTAAATTATAGGTCACGTGAATCCGTAGACTCGCCATAAAATTAGATATTTAGTGTAGATATTTAGTAAAACTGATATAATATTATTTGATGACACCTGTGTTAAAACAATTTTTTGTTCAATTGAGCCAAGAAAGTCTCTAAATTAAATGATATAATTGTTAGATTGGCACCAAAACAGTAATCAATAAAAGGAGTTCTTAGCTCACCGAAAAGAAAAATTATATCACTGATAAAAATGATTAAATTTTTTTAAGTAAAAATGAATCTTCAAATTCTCATTAATAAAGTGTAAAATTAAAATGATAATTAAAGTAACTATTTCAAAAAGAAAAGAAGCAAAAAAAAAAAAACTTTCAAGAATTCAATAAATCATCAGAAAGCCATATAGACTTTCATAAATCAATTAACAAAATTCTAAATTTTGCATAAATTCATGACAAACTCCAACCCCAATATATAAAATTTTATTTTTACCAAGATCGAAAGACCATTGAAAATTCATTGCCAAGTTATATATATATAGCCACACAAATAAAAATGTTCAAATCAGAGAGAAAAATAAAATAAAAAGTACCTTAAAATTATGGTGAATAAATTATAAGCATCACTGCCACAAAAATAGAAAAAAACTTGAAATTGTTGGTTAGACAATTCTTCTCAAACTTTCTTCACTATAAATAGGTAATTAATAATAGCATTTAGTAGATGAATATCTTGTGTATTGAATTGGTTACTGAATTTAATACTCCATTAACTTTATTTGAGTTGTTTACTTTTTTACGCCTCTTAAAAAATTAATAAATCATAAATAAGAGTAGTTTTACTAAATTCTAATAACTTTATATTAGAATTTTACAAATTTGTTTAGCTTTTAAAAAAGAATTAATTGTAAGAATAATCTGAAAGAATATTTAATTAATTTTATTTTAATTTTTTAAATTGACAAATAATTTGAGATAAATATTTTTAATAAGGTGGACGATTAATATAAAACGAAGGGAGTATTGCATTAAGTATTTGATTGATACACAAAACTTTTGTATATCAATCAAATACTTAATGCTAGGGGTGTTCATGGTTCGGTTTGGGTCGGTTATTGATTAAAATCATAACCAAATCAATTTAATCAGTTATTAAATGTCTAAAACCATAACCAAACCAAGTAAAATAATAACCACGGATTTGATTCGATTTGGTTTGGTTATTCGGTTTATGACTAGCCGAGACAATTCAAATATTCTCTCTCTACATTCTTCAAATTCTTACGAAGCTCTTTTTTTCTCACGGCCTACAGAGGTTCGAAACAGAAAAGGAAACAACTTAAACATTCGAAACAAAAAAGAAAATAACTTAAAATCAATTTAAAATTTGAAAAAAAAATTACAAACCTTCTCAAAATTTGACAATCTTATACTTGGGGTTGAGGAGTTGAGGTTGCTCTTGAGCCTTCACTGTTAATCTATGACTGTGAGTCTGTGACTTTGTGATAAACCAACGTGAGAGGAACAGAAATATAAAAGGAAAGCAGTTACTAGAGTTTTAAAGTTTTAACTTTTACCTTATGTTGCTGCCTGCTGCTTAAGTGCTTAGTGCTTATTAGAAATTTAGGGTTTAGAATTGATAATTTAGAATTGGGCTTGAGAGTTGGGCTAATGGACTTGGATTGTTGGACTTGGACTGTTGTTTAGTGTTTATTAGAATTTATAATTGGGCTTGAGAGTTGGACTTGGATTGTTGGGCCTTAAAAATAAGTAGATTAATATTAAATTAATAATTAAAAGGTATAAAATATCTTTAATTATTTATGAAAAACTAATATTATACATATAAATAATTATAAATTTTATGTATACAATTATCGATTTGGTTCGGTTATTTTTTTCTATAACCATAATCAAACCAAATATTATCGGTTATTCAAATTTAAAACCAAACCAAACCAAATATCGATTTTTTTATTCGATTTGGTTAAATTTTCGATTTAATTTTGATTTTAACCAAAACTGTGAACAGCCCTACACAAAACTCCTCACCCATGTCTTTTCATTTACGTCATTTATAATATTATCATTTATTGGAGGGTATGATTAAATTTTTGTTACAAAATTCTCTTAGAGTGGGAAGTTGAAACAGGCACCTCACCCTTGACGTATCTGCTTTAGCAAGGGTATTTTTTAAAAAAAAATCTAAAAAAATATGTTCTGGATTTTATTTTAATTTAATTAGTATATTATTTTTTTGAAATTATGTAACTTTATTGTTTTGAACATCGCTAAAATTTGTGTAAATTTTATAACTTTTTTGGGTAAAAATATAACTATCGGTGAAGAAAAATACTTTAATTATGGACATTCTAATAAACCTCTTCACATTAGATTTGCGAGAAAAATAAAATGAAATGATTTACTATCATATTTATTTTACACTTAATAGAATGATTTAAAATCATTTAATTAATATCATTTTTTTTAAAAGTTATGAATAAATATTGAATCCCTGCCCAACACGGGTTTTTCATAACTAGTATTAGAAATAGGAGTTAAGTGAAGGGTAACATGATCGTTTAATTTTTAATGGGCATTTTTATAATTTAACTTGCACCTAGAGTAAGTATAATGATGATAATCTTATTTTTATCTTTTGCCCAACTCTTTTTATAAATAACTTCATCTCATCCTTTTAGTTTTCTACTCTGCTTGTGCATGGTTAGACTTTTTCTTCTATTTTGATAGGAATTTAAGAAAGTAGGAAAAGACTTGCAAATCTTGAAATTTTAACTTAAATATATATAACAAAAACTTTTTAATTTTGTGATCAATTGTTAAACATGCCAAATCTGGTTCATAATGTTTGATTAGCTTAAGAAATCTGTTAATCCTTAAATATGGAGTGTTGTAGCATTCATAATACATGTTTAATTAGCTTATAAGAGAGTTCATATTTTATCTTAATATCGTTTATGTGTATTTGTGTATCTATTTTTTTAATCAAGTATTTCTTCTCTTATTTGTAGTTTCATTTTTTTTCAATACAATAACATATTGAGTGAAATATTTTATAAATAGAGTTACAGAAAAGATAATGTGTGTACAATATTATCCCTACTTTATAAGGGAATAGATATTATTTCTGATAGACTTTCAACAAATAATACGATTAGTAAACAATTGTTTTTCGACATTACAAAAGAGAAATATACATATAGCACCAAATAATCTTATTATTTCAATTTGATGTTTTTAGTTACTTAAGCTGGATGAGTCCTAGTGGAGAAATCAGTCCTAAAATACGTGTGCTAAATAGTGAGGCAACCTTTGAAATAAGATAACTATCATATCACCACATTTGAATCTAATTAGCAAAATGAACTAATTAATTTCCAACGTGTGATTTCAAACTCTAAACTACTTAAGTCTAATTAATGTTTAGGGGTCGTTTGGTAGAGTGTGTTAGCAAAAATAATGCATGTATTAATTAGGTATATTAGTAGTTTTTGTTTGGTACACTTTTTCATGGCATGTATAATAATGCTTGCATTAGTTACACACTCTATTGTGTATTAAGGTTTATATTACTAATACCATAAATTTTTAGGTATTAGTCATGCAAGGGGATTTAATGCTTGCATTATTATGATTAAAGACTCAATTACCCCTCAAAACTCCTTTTGCATTTTTTCCATCATAAATGTGGAGGATATTTTTATAAATAAATATTTCTATGCAATGCATGTTATTTTTTACTACACTAAACCAAACAATGCATAAGAAATATTCTATTTAGCATTATTTTAATACACTCTACCAAACCACCCCTTACTAAATAAATTATTAATAACTTGTAACGACCCATTAGATCGTTTTGAGTACTATAACTTTTTATTCATAAAAGACTGATTCCGTAAATTTTTAAGGGGTATTTTGGACTATTCGATAATTACGATTATTCAGTTGAGGGGTAACTTTGGATATTTAATTTAATTAATGGGCTAAAGTGATAATTTATTTAATATCTTATACCACTTATCCCATATTTATTAAAATAAAGTAGATTAGGGTTTGATATTTCTTTTGTCAACTGCTGCGCACAAAAAGAGAAGAGAACGTTTTGTTCAAATATAATCCCTCGCCTAAATCTTTTCTTTACAAAGATAGGTGGTCGCCTTACTGTAATTACTATGTTGGATAAATGGAAATTGCCTAGTCATATGTGTTACAAAATATTACAGTGGTGATGGATAGAAACTGCTAAGGAAATAGTTGTCATTGGTGGAATTAGAATTTGACTTAGATAATATATTGATTTAATAGGTTTGATTGAAAAGTTAGGTAGGCAGTGATGTAGTATTAACTAATCAGTTATATTAATCCCAGTTATTACTCTTGTTAGAATTATATGTAGAATGGGTTAGAGGTCAATCATTGGCACCATGATTCAATAACTACTGCTTCACATTAGTTTATTGGAATGTAGAGCATACGAGTTGAGTTCTGCAAATTGTGATCTTCCGTGAACCAACACATTATTTCCATAATTTGGTGTTAATATTTTACCAATTTTTTTTTATTATAATTCATATTTTGATATATTGAGATAGGTAATTAAATATTAGGTGTATTATATTATATGAATACTATCAAATTTATGATATTGAAAGAAATTGAGGCTTAACCCTTACTTAATAGTGATTGATAGTCATGGAGTAATGTTGTGAAGTTTGCTATGCATTTAATTGTTGTGGTTTGGATGATTGATATATTGTTGTAATTGGTCTGCAATTTCAAGACCGTAAATTTCATAATCTTGAACTTGTCCTATCAAAAATGATGTCTTGAATAAATAAGGTTTGATGAAATATTGTAAATGAATTGGAAGGTGATAATAAAGAATGATAAATTAAATATTATTGGATCAGATCTCACATTCCGACACGGTATATTTGGATCGGGTGTCACGAGCCGATACGGTATATTTGAATGGTGTGTCATGTTAACGACACGGTATATTTGGATAGGGTGTCACGTTCCTGCGCGATAATATTAAAGAAAAATAAATTAAATATCCTAATACTACCCAATCTCAAATAACCCGTTTTCCAAAAGAGCGTGGTGTGCAGGCATGAGTCCTCATGTATGTTCTTGATATTGTTGACTGATTACGTAACTATCTCATTGTGTTGTCACTTGATCTTAATCTTGTTGTTTGCCACTTGTTAAGTGTTATAGTTGACTTCCTGTTATTACTTTATACATATTGCTTTCTATTTTGAGTCGGTCGATGATACCTAATCAGTACATGTTGCCTTGTACTGAGCCCTACTAGTATTTTTCTTTATTTTCCTTTTGTGGAGTGCAGCGAGTGTACCAACGACTTTGACCCGACCTTAGTTATAGCCAGTGTCCAGTATATCAGATTGCAGGGTGAGCTATCTTCCTAGGTCGTGTTGGATTCTCTTAGTCATGACATGATGTCCTTAGTTTTCGGACACAAACTAGTTTATTTATCTATTCTGGTGTTTGATACTCTTAAATTAGATATTCTGAGATTAGATGTCCTTAATGTAATGACTTTCAGATTTTGGAGAATGTTATGTAGTAGACTCTAGTGGATTGTTATTTCTTACTTTAATAATGTTTAAGCTTCCACAATATTATCTTGTTTTCTAAGTTGAATCATTAATGTAAGTTGGGGTTTATATTGTTGATTCTTCCACCAAGGAGGTTAAGTGTGTGTACCACCCTAAATATTTTTTTGGCGAAGACTCGAACCATTCTTCATATGTGTATAGACTCGAACTGAATGACTTCTAATTATGTATATGAGTTACGATCAATTCCTAAGTATTTGAAGAGTATTAGATGTGATTTAGGTTAATGAGGGATCTCTAACACCAAGGCAAGTCCAAAGAATTTCTATCGGCTAAGTCTTCGGATAAGTACATATAAGGGTCAACTTCAAATGACCATAACTTTCAGAATATTAAGAGTTAGGTGACCCGTGACCTATCAAATTAAAGGTCTTTGAATCTTCTTTTCAATGCCACCGATTTGACTTATTCCGAGTTTGGAGTCAAAAGTTATGATCGTTTTACCAAATACTATTATTGCAGCAGTTTATGGGCTTGGCGCGGTGCGCCAGCAGAGCGCCCGAAACTAGCTGCTGTAGTTTGGGTGATGGCGCGGCGCGCCACTATCACGCCTGTAGGGTTTTGAACCTGTTTTTCAAATTTTTTTCTTTGAGAAAGGGCATTTTGGATTTTTTTCTCACCTATTCCAAGTATAACCCTAGCCGTTTTGGTACAGAAAATTAGTTCCCTCATAATATCCAAGGAGGTTTTCCTCTCCTTCACCTTAGGAGATTTGAGAGAAGAGACTATAAAGGAGAAGAAGAGTTAGGATTCAAGATCTTCAAGCCATGTCCTTGGTTTTTGGTGAGATAATCTTCATTACAAGTATGTAAGGCTAACCTAAAATATGAATTGAATTCTTCCATATGTCTCATAAATGTGTTGGATGAAAATTGTGAAAGACTTGAACCTTCTATGAATGTTTTCTTGAATTTTTTCTAAACTCTAGAATATTTTTACATACTATTAATTGATTGATGACTTTCATGACTTGAATTCTTGAATAATTACTTTTCATATTTCATTTCATAAACTGTAGCTACATATTGACTGCAAATGATTATGTTTATGTATTGATTGGAATGAAAAGAATGAATTGGATAACTATGAATGTGAATGGCATAAATAGAAACGAAACTTTGGTGGAGTTAGAATTTCCTTTGTGTCTCTATAAATTGAACATAAAATTAAATAAGGATTTTGTAGCAAGATGATTGATGATTATGAAAATGATGTTCATCTTTAGAAAGTGAAATGGTTGATGAAGATGTAATGGTGATGATGATGTTTTGAGATGTAATGGATTGGAGTCTAATGTGACTACATGATATGATTTGTATGATTTGATTTGATTGGAGTCATATGAGGATCTTGAGTATAAATGATTGTTTGAGAAGGAGTTTTAAAAATAATTTGTGAACATTTTTGAATAAATTATTTATGCACTATTTTGAGTTTAAAGAATGATTATTTTCATCTTTGATTTAGAAAGAGTTTAAGCATGATTTGAGTTTGAGAAGTCTCTTAATTATCATTTTGAGCATGAGTATTTTGAGTATAAACGAGTTGAGCATTTTTACATTAAAACATTTATTTTGAGATTGAGTTGAGGGTTAAAATTATGTTTTAAATGCATCTAATATTTACTGCATTCATTAAGTTGAGATTGTATCAAATTTAAAAAGAAGAGTTTGATGATTGAGATGAGTTGATTTTGAAAGAATGTCCAATAAGACCAGATTGATTGAGTTTTGAAAAGAGTCCAATGAGACTAAATGAGTTAATTTGAAACTAAGTCCAAAGAGACTAAATGGGTATTTTGAGTATTTTACTCACTTGATAGATATGAGCATATTAAGTCTTAGAAAGAGTATTGAGCACCGAATTGGATAAGAGTATAGTCCATACTCGAATCTCATGAACTATGTAGCCAACGTATGAAGGAATTGGACCGTTAAAATCGGATGTTTCCCTATTTCATTGTCCTGAAATGATACGACCTGATTGATTGATAGATCCATGATTGGTTGATTCGTTCATACCCTACAAAGTATTAAACGGACGTGGCAACAACATCGGCTTGTTGTACATCACTGACTCATAAGTGATGTTTTTCGGTTAGAGAAACTCCCAAATTGAGTGGATTGTGCATGATATGATTGGTTTGATTGAGATTGTAGATGATTGAGTCGAATTGTAAAACATTGCTAAATACATTTTCCCAAAATCTGAAAGTCATCACATGAAGGACATCTAAATTCTAAAACTAAGTCTGGAAATATCAAACATCAGAATAAACAAATAACAAAATGTGCCCAAAAACTAAGACACCATGCCATAACCGAGAGAATCCATCACGAGCTAGAATGATAGCTCACCCTGAAATCCGATGATCTTGAGACTGACTAGAGCTGAGGTCGACTCGAAGTCTGTAGAACACTCGCTGCACTCCACAAAATAAAATAAGAAAAGATACAAGTAGGGGTCAGTACAGGACATGTACTGAGTAGATATCATCGGCCGACTCAAAATAGAAATCAATATGCACAAAGTAGTAGCGAGAAATCAACCATAGCACTTAATAGGTGGCAACCAATAAACAATTACATCACCAATCAACAACATCAAGATCACACATGAGGACTCAAGCCTCCACATCACACTCTTTTGAAAAATAATTTTTGGAGATTGGGTAGTATTAAGTCATTTAAATTTGTTTTTCTTTAATATTACTGTGCCGGAACGTGACACCTGATCCAAATATATCGTGTCGGAATGTGACACCCGATCCAAATATAATTAATTTATCATTCTTCATGATTACATTCCACTTCATTAACAATATTTCATCAAGCCTCCTTTATTCAAGGCACCATTTTTGATAGGGCAAGTTCATGATTATGGATTTCACGGTCTCGAGATTTCAGACCAATCACAACAACATATCAACCATCCAAATCACAACAATTAAATGCATAGTAAACTTCACGCATTACTCAATGACTATCAATCGCTATTAAGAGTTTATCTATGATATAGAATAAAAAAAACATAACCTACCTCAATCGAAAAATCGAAGCCAAGCAAGCTAATCCGCCAAGGTCTTTCCTTTCTTCGATGCCTCAAAACGTTTCCAATCTATCAATTATAATATTAATAAATATATGAGTCTGTAGACACCCATATTATATATATATATATATATATATATATATATATATATATGTTTAACCTAGACCCAACAACTCGCCCAACTCTATAATCAATTCCCTAAAACTAAAGCTTAGGGTTAAGCATCAATTATTCTAATATCATAACTGTAATGGTACCCACATAATACAATACACCTATTATTTAATCACCTATTTCATTATGCCAAAATATTGAAATATAACGTGATAGCCCGCAAGAATTTTTCTTAACCGAATTAACAAGCCCAATACAATAACTATGAAAATAACCTGTAAACCTATTCTTTATATAATAACATATAATTTCTAATGATTAATACCTTAAGTGTCATTGTCTAGTACTTGTAGAGACGTTGGAAGATGGACTACTCAGACATGCATTGGTACACCAAAAGTCAATGAAAGAACTAAGAAGACACTTTATTTGAAAATATATTCTACACAGTTCAATTATTATATTTAATTTAAACCTCACATTACCAAATTATTTCTCTTTTAATTGGTTATCATTACTGCATGAATTGACCCATCAATAAGTAAAGAAATAGTTACACAAACATGAATTTGTAACCTTACCTGAATGCGGCGTGCTCTCGACGGCGCAGGTAAATTTTCTTTTCTTTTCTTTTTTCTTTTCTTTTCTAAAACCCTTATGTATTGAAGTGATAAATACATCTAACTTATTTTAATAATATGAGATAAGTTGTATAGGGTATTAAATATATAATCACTTTAGCCCATTAACTAAATAGGTTATCTAAATTCATCTCTCAATTAAATAATCATAGTTATGAAAAAGTCTAAAATACCCAATTAAAAATTTACGGAATGAGTTTTTTATGAACTAAAAATTCCTAATACTCAAAATGATTTAATGGGTCATTACAACAGATACCAATTCTAGGGTACCCTCTCCGGGCGTGACAGTGTGGGTGTCATTCATGGCTCATTTTGGGTCATGACATAACTTGAGCAAGAATTTTTTGGAAACAGTCATTCTGTCTTCACTAATAATTAAATATTACTCCCTCCATCCCAATTTATGCAGCACTCTTCGGATTTCGAGATTCAAACAACTATATATTTGATCGTAAATTTTTTATATATCTTTTAATATTTTGCATTATCAATTATTGTGATTTATAGTACTTTTTACATAGTTTACAAATATATAAATTTTATTTCAAAAAATTTAAAGATTTCATGAGAAAATTTCGGTCAAAAAAAATGGTACAGATGGAGTACTTAGCTTTTAAAATGATGACTATTTACTCGGGGTGGCAAAATCCAACCTAACCTACCCAATCCGTTTAAGTTTGGATGAGTTATTGACCCACCTATTTATTAGGTTAATTCATTTCAACTCATTAAAAATTGGGTTGATATATAACCCAAATTGACTCAAGAGAAATTTTATCAAAGTATTTTTAATTTATTTTTTTAATTTGATATATTATACATAGTCATAATAAAGAAAAGAATAATTTTATTAGGTACTAAAATATTGTAAGAAGAACAAATAAAATAAGTAAAACTTAATAAAAATTGAATTGGGTTGGGTCTTGATCCGTTTTATAACCCATTACTCAACCCATTTTGATCCAAGCAAATTTGAGTTGGATTGGGTCTTAATCCGTTTGTTGTCTTGACCATTATGACTCGCCTAAATTTGACCAACCTGCCCAATTATCATCCCAGGTTCGGATGATATTTTGGGCTGAATTGAGGTCCATGTAACTCATTAATAGGTAGAGTGGGCCTTAATCAAATGGGCTAATTATGATGAAAATTTGGACCTAATTTTATATTTTAAATCTCCTTTCTCATTTATATTTCTGTGTGCTTCTAAATTGGATCAAATACATTATATTTTTGAACATACTATATAATAATATTAAGTAGGTAATAATAATATCGTAATGGAAGTGATGATAGCAGTATCAGTAATAACAACAACAACAACAACATACCCGGTTTCTGGATGAATGCATGTGGTATGATTCGTAGTTTCGTTCTTACTTTTGTCTCTCTCAATTTCTTCAATGCCTATTATTTGAGAGATAAGAGGACGGTTTCTCAAATTTGAAGATGTGACACAAATAATAACTTTTTTTATCGATATGTCAACAGATTAGACAGCTCTAAAGTTTTTTTATATTGGTGGAAGGCAGATCATATCATCATTTAATTTCCTTGATATTTTGATATCACTGTCTACTATTTCTAACTATTTGTAGTTTTTGACTGATGTTGCACCAAATTTCAGTTGTTGCAGACATGTAGGTTCAATTTTAATTTGTGCCTTTTATGTACAATTTCTCTGGTTGTAGGAAAAAGATTCAATTCACTCACTGATTGGCTCTTATTACTCTACACAAACTGATCATGTTACTGGCAGTTATGTCTTCAACGCGTATCTTCACGTAAGGACTTGATTTATTCTCATGTCAATACGTGTTTTTTTATTGTTTGGGCAGTGATGGGACTCGAATTGGTTGTTGTGATATCATGCTGAAGTTTACGATCATCTCATTCAAAAATATATTTGATTTACTTAATTATGTCTTCAGTAACACGTGCATTGAAGATTTATGCACGTCGTATCGTTTTTTCAATTGTCCGTTGATAAAATCTGGTCTAGCTCTATTATGTGTGGCCGTGCCATGGATTTTGAAGCCTGGACACGAGGTTTGAATTTAAGTATGAATCATAGTTCAAATATATCTTAATATATTTCATATTTCAAATATGTCTTTTTGATGCTCCCAATCGCGTCTCATGACAATTGGCCAATTTGATGCCTTAACCATTACAATAAAAATAACTTTTAGTGGTAATAAATATGTACATTAACAAAGAGTGTTAAAATCTTTATCGACATTAGAATTCAATGTCGCTATATGCTTTAGGGATATTTACAAAGATTGTTAGTTCTCTCTAAAAATACATATATAACGACAATTAAGCTATTATCGTTAATTAATTATTGCTCTAAGATTTTTTTGGTATAGTGAACTTTGAAAAGATCGTTCTTATTCTTCTACTAAAAGTAGAAAAATAAAAGAAGAGTGAACGAAGAACAACTGTTCTTTTTAATTTATTCCCACCAAGCTGTGTCTAAAAGCTAACATCCTCCAAGTATCCATTTTCTTTCCCATTTCATGTTTGATATCCGCGTACAAATTCTATTAAGTTAAATTTGCACATTGAAGGAACTATTTTTTGAGGCGATGATTTCAATAGAATTTTTTATTATTATTTTTAAAAGCTCAAATTCAAAACTCTTAATATATTAAAGGCAGAAGAATCTCAACTATTCACCGTAATATGTTGTACTATCCTCCAAGTGTCATCGTAGCATGTGTTTGAATTCATATTCTTTAATTTAATCTTTTTCTTACCAACTACTCCCTTTTTAATGTTGTTAATTCCATACTTTGGCCTTTTCATTCTTTTAGACACACATTTCGACATAATTCTAGGCCTGGAGATTTGCAATTTGCTTAGAAAGACGGCAATGTCAAAGAAGTTTATACACTTAACTTTTTTAAACAATATTATAAAATATTGTCATTCGGATTTATCAGACACATCTCATGATGGACGTGTCTGTTTGAGGTGTGTGCTTTCAAAGTAGTCCACTCTAAAAAAAAAATATTTTTTTTTATTTTAATTTATTTATTTATTTATTTATTTTAATTCGCTATATATTTATTAATTATGTTAATAATACTATAAATCACAATAATTATTAATTAATATTGTTGTTATATATTTGAAAATTACTTAAAAAATACTATAAACCACAATAATTAAAAATATAAAATATTTCACTATCTAATAAGACACTACAGGTAGACAACTCTTCAAACTTCAAAATACATTATATATTTGAAGATTACACTAAAAATTTTATTATCACAATAATTAAAAACTTAAAAAATTTTAAAAACATATAAAAACTATGGTTGACTCTTTATCAATGTCGCATAAATTAGAACATATGAAAGAATATATATTATTTGAAAATTATGTAAAATATATTCTAAATCATAATAATTAACAACTAAAAATATTTTAAAATCATAAAAGAAATTGATACATTAAAATATTTGAAGAAAATAATTAAAAAAATTTGTTGACTTTCCAAATTTCATCTGTTTCACATAAATTGAGACATAAAAAGTAGGGATAATTACACCACATGGCCATGCGGCAAAAATAATTATCAAAAAAATGGTCATTCGTTGTATAGACATGTATAGTCAGTGTATATTTCATATATAGTCAAGCTATATTCAGTTTTTGAGTGTATCATAATGTATATTCAGTGTATAGCTCATGTATAAGTAATGTAAATAAAACATGGTTATATCTGTTGTAAACTAATTAATTTATTGTATATATTTGAAATTGTCCCTAAAAAGTAACATATATTGGGCTCGTGCCTCAGACTGAATGGATAAGAGTTGGCTCCTTTGGTCAGACTATCCCATGCTTTGTCTGGAGGGGCGTGACTCTAGGTTCTTTCTCCGAATACAGAAGAAATGAGTTATTGTCTCTCGGCTCGGGTATTCCGTAAGTTCACTTTTTCAAAAAGGCATAATTCTTTCTCAGAAGACTGAAAAGCGGATGCCAAATTACTGGTCTTAGTCTTCAACTTTTAGCTTAAAAAAAGCAATATAAATGATAAAAAATCATATAGTCAATTTTAATTTATTGGGATATATTGAGATGATGTTGTTGTTTGAAGGAGAGTCAGTATAATGGGGTAAACCAACATAGTTTTGGTGGGATGATACTTTTTCGAGAAAATCATTCTCCATTTTAAATCAAAAATTTCGAATTTAAATTTTTAAAATTAAAATAAATCTTATTGAAAGCTAGCGGGACTCTAGAAATGAGCCTTGCATATATTCGCAAATCAAAATTTAATTAACTTTCGATATGAATACAAAACATGGAAGAAAAAAATAAAGGAGGAGGAGTACAATGGGGTATGTGAGATTTTTGACATATCGATTATTAATATGCTTGACCTACTCACAGGCTGTATTTTAATTTGAGGCTTTAAATAAATGACCACTAATTATTTACAAGATTTAAATATGTATAAACACACTTAGTCAACCAACTAATTAAGTAATCTGCAACCATACAAATCCAAACACCAAGAAAGAGTAGATATGATGTGAGAATTCCCTAGCAAAACCATGTGATGTGAGTATAATGTTGATTTGGACCCCATTTTTCATAATTAAATCACAAGGTCATGGTGAGATGAATAGAAATTATGATCCCTTCATCCCTAAAAGTTTTAGATTTGAGTATTTAAATTAATTGGTGCTTCAATACGAATATTAGATATTGGGTGAAAAATAAAATAAAAAATTAAATCACTTCCATTTATTGTGTTGTAATATGCTTGCCAATCTTATGATTGAATTGGAGTTTAGAAAATGATATCAATAACAACATTTTTATGTAAAATTTTGCAGGATATATAATTAATGGTCTTCTCTGTTTATTGTTCATGCAATTTATGAAGATTTTAGACAAGGTTTAAAGATTCATTTTGAGTAGACTAAAATATTGTATATAATACGATCTAAAATTCTGTAAATTATTGCAAAGGCCAAAGGTTAGACGACAGTTTGATGTATTATCTGTAAAATTAAGCAATATATAAGATAACATTATACCTGAATATAAAAATAAATTTTCAAGAGCAATATTTACACAACTTTTAAAAATTAGAAAATTAAAATGACAAACATTTGAGTATATCTGTCATTTGTGTTGTCCCTTCACTATTTAAATTTTCCAAAAAAAAAATTCCTAGTCACTTGCTAGGAATTGGAATTGAACTAAAAGCACTTGTGTATAATAGATAAAAATCCATTACAAAAGGAATTAAAATTAACTACGAATTTTGTCGCTAATTGATTCGTAACTAATCGAATTTAACCAAATTTTAGAATAATTAGTCGCTAATATAGTTAGGGATAATTTTTGCTATTTAGTTATAAAATTTGTCAATAGCGGATTCATGTCTTTTTACAGTGATCCCTATCAAAAATTTAAAGCAACTTGATAAAAGTTTCACTCTTAAATGTAATAGTATATGCTCTTTTTTGTGCTTTGAAAAGGACTCAAATGTCATCCAACTATTAGAGAATTGAACACATTTTTTTTTTAATTTCCTTGGTGTTGATAGAATATTTAAACAAAGGGAAAAAGAATCTCGTGATATTGACAAAAATAAATAAAGACAACAAAGCATAGGTATTCACAACCCAAAACAATAAGTTTTAATGAAGTTCTATGTGGTGAATGGTGATGGTAGAATATATCCTTTACACAATCAAATTGTAAAATAATAATAAATAAATCTCTAAAATAAATATCACAATAATAATATGATAATAAATTCATTATCACAAATTATACTATATTGATACTAAAATATTATTAGTGTATTGGTAACTTGATAAAAATGTTAGCTAATGAGTTAGGTTCATAGTTCGAATCGAAAAGTGTGTATCGTGGTTGGATGGTTGAGATTTCTCTATCTTTAATTAAAAATCTCAGGTTTGAGTAGTTAAATGCTAAATAATCGATTCTAATTCCTTTAAAAATGAAATTTTATTGGAGCGATATTTCTAAAAATGAGCTCTTAAATGCATGAATCCAAATTTAATCAAATCTTAATATAAATACCAGGAAACGAGAAAAAAAATAATGAGAAACAGTTGGTGTAATGTAATTTCATTCATAGCATATATTTTGGCTCAAATTTGAGTAACAATAATTTACAAGTGACCCAAAAAAGAGGGTAATTGTCTGGAGGTGGATTCACGTGTGCTGTAAGATAAAATAAATAAATGAAAAAACATAATTTGGTAGGGTCTTTATTATTAAAAATAGAGTCAAGAAAAAACCAAGTTATATGTGAATAATATAGCTACAAGAAAGGGGTAGAATTCATAAAAAATTCTTTTTACTTTTATAATTGACAAATATTTATTGCCTTGAGTTTCAAAATTTACAAGTGAAATTCAAAAATTTGAAATTTCACTTACAAAAGAATCATTGGTAACATTTTAGAAAAAAAATAATATATATATATATATATATAACCTTTGACAATATTTCTATGAACAAATCTCTGGTGGTAATGTTATGAAATCTCTTAATATATTTTTTTCTGGAGTATAAATAAATTAATGATAAAGACATCCAATTTAGGACAGAATTCAACTACTTTCTTTCAATCAAAGGGAGACTTGATTTCTTTTCTAATGTAATCCCCTTCCTTGTGGCCTGTGGCGGAGCCAGAATTTCGAAGGAGAGTCAGAATATAAAAAAGTTAAATAGCGTAAAAGTCAAGGAATATCAATATGTGTTATATAAATATAAATATATATATAATAATTTAATGTAGCTACACAGTGTAATTATTTTTGATAAAAGGATGTCCGTCAACAACCTTAAGTGTATATGGCTCCGCGGCCCTTCCCCTACCCCGTAATTAAAAGAAAAGACTTGATTTGGTCTTTTTTCCAAGTGCACCCAAAATGTACATAGACCAATATTAAAGTTAGTATTGTAAGAATGAATCTAAATTTAAAACAAAATGGAGTGCTAAGTACCAAGAGTCAAAGTAAAACGAAACGAATGGAATAACTTGATTATATATAAAAATGTTAGAATATAATCACCAAAATAGAATAAATAGTCAAGAAATGAATCAATGAAGAGCATTTCAACTGGTTTGATGTGATTTTAATATCTAAAACATCGATTTACAAGGTTAATGAATAGAAATTATATCTTTTGTATCCAAATCGAATCATGAATCACCTTGTCCAGACAAGAGAAATTACTTTTAATGTTATGGATTCTACGTACCAAGAGAGCAAAAAAGGTGAAATGTATTTTTCTTCCCCCTCAAAATGAATTCCAAATCGATGGCACCAATGGTGTTCTTGCTTCTGTGTCAAAAGGTTGGAACGGTTGAAATCTCTTCATCTTTAACAAACGATCCCGATAAAATTGAGGACTCAAACTCGAGTTAATCGAATTAGTTAATTTCAAATTCATCAAGAAGATACTGAGAACAAATTGAGAATAAACATGCCATTAGAAATAGAACAAAATCATCTGAATTCTGAGAATCAATACAAGTTTAAATGGGAAAGAAAAAAAAAGCTCAATTATACTATAGTATGGAAGAACCAAAAAAAAAAAATTACAAGGAAACCAAAGTATGATCATTAAATAAAACCAATTGCAGCAAGCACTGTAAAGTGGCTTCTAATTCCAGATTATGATTTCTATACATACATTTTCATGCAAAGTTTCAATCTTTTCTTTGCCAATTTATTCTCTCCACAACTTCAATCTATTCATAACAATTCTAAAATAAAATCTTGGGAGATTCAATCTTTCTCCTCTTTTATCTCCTCTTTCTTTCGCTCTTTCTGTCGCACCATTTTTACTTCGTGATCACATATTAGCTCGATTTAGTCAAATGGCTTATAGAGTGAGGAAATAGTATGTGCTCTGAGGATGAGTCAGTGGAAATTTTTGAAAGAATTAATAAAAGGGTGGTGGGGGTGGTGAAGCATAGGAAACTCCTATTACTGGTGGCAATGGACCTTCATATACCGGAGCAGGCGGTGGTGATGGCGATGGTGGGGGTGGAGAATTGTAATAGTAAACCGGTGGTGATGGAGATGGAGATGGTGGGGGTGGAGAACTGTAATAATAAACGGGTGGTGGAGGAGATGGTGAAGGGGGTGGTTCAATGCAAGGAGGAGGTGGGGGTGGAGGTTCTATACAAGGCAATGGGGATGGAGGTGGAGGTGGAGGCGAATGAGGTGGCGGAGGTGATGAGTATATGTATGCTGGTGGTGGAGGTGGAGGTGAATGAGGTGGCGGAGGTGATGAGTATATGTATACCGGTGGTGGAGGAGGCGGTGAATTTGGTGGAGGCGGCGAATTTGGTGGCGGAGGTGGTGGTGAATTATAATAGTAAGGTGAAGGGGGTGGAGGCGAGTGAGCAAGCGGCGGAGGTGGAGAATTTGGTGGTGGAGGAGGTGGAGAATTCGGTGGTGGAGGTGGAGGTGAGCGTACACAATAAGGCAACGGTGATGGAGGAGGTGGAGATGGTGGCGGCGGTGAGTAAACTGGTGGTGGTGGTGAATAAACTGGCGGTGGTGGTGGTGGTGAATAAACTGGTGGTGGCGGCGGTGGAGGTGATGGTGGAGGAGGAGATGGAGGTGGTGGTGGTGGTGAATAAACTGGTGGTGGAGGCGGAGGTGACGGGGGAGGTGGAGAGGGTGGTGGTGGTGGAGGCGGTGAATAAACTGGCGGTGGAGGAGGTGGTGGTGAAGGAGGAGTATAAAGTGGTGGTGGCGGTGGCGGTGAATAAACAGGTGGTGGAGGTGGCGGTGAATAAACAGGTGGAGGAGGTGGTGGTGAAGGAGGAGTATAAACTGGTGGTGGCGGTGAATAAACAGGTGGTGGAGGTGCAGGTGGAGAAATAGGCACCACAACAGGCGGCGGAGGGGCAGGCAACGGCGGCGAAAGTGGCGGAGGAGGTGGCAGAACAGGAACAAATTTACGACAAATGAAAGCACTACAATGAATTCTTTTAGACAAAAACGCCTTACACTGACCCGGAGACCGTTGAACCGGTCTCTTCGGCAAGCAATTCCGTTCATCATGAAACTCCGGCAACCCCAAACACACCGACGGTTCACCGGTGAAGAAATTATAAGAATACGTAAAATTCTCAAGCTTAGGAAGCTGACAAATACTTTTAGGAATCGTCCCAGAAAGCATATTATGAGCCACATTCAACTGCTCCAAATTCACCAAATCACCAAAATTCTCCGGCAACGGACCCATCAACTGATTAAAGCTAACATCAAACACAGTCAAATTTTTCAACAATCCAATCTCCGCCGGCAAGCAAGAACGCAACCCATTGTTCATTAAAATAGCTTCATTCAAATTACTCATATTCCCAATACTCGCCGGAAGACACCCATGAAAACTGTTACTCGCCAGAACTATCACAGAAACCGGCGAATTCCCAAAATTATCCGGCAACTCAAACGCAAATCGATTATGATTGATAAAAATAGCGTCTAATGGTTTATCAAAGAGCTGTGAAGGTACACTACCTTCAAATTCATTGAACCTAATGTCCAAGAATATCAACTTGGGTAAACTCAAAACAACATAAGGAAACTTCCCAGCAAACCTGTTATTACTCAGATCCAGCTCGAACAGTATCTTCAACTTGTTGAATTTTCTTGGTATTGTACCACAGAAACGGTTTGAATTGATATGGAAAATCCCAAGATCTGTAAGAAGCCCAAGCTCCTCCGGGAGGTACCCTGCAATGTCACCATGGTTAAGGTCAATGCCGGCAACGGTACGAATTTTGGGGTTATCCAACGCCGGAGCACAGAAGATTCCGGTGTAGCTGCATACATTAGGACCAACCCAATTCAGAGTAATATTAAAGGGATCTGAAATGATAGCTTGTTTCCATGCTTGTAAAGCAATATAAGCATTCTTGATTCTATCATTCTCAAACACCATAGATGGATCAATTTTCACATTTTCACCTCTATCATCAAACTCATCTCTGTAGTACAAAAGCTGCCTGTGTTTGATGAACTGAGCTTCAGAATCAGTTAAACGGCCATTTTCAGATACAGTAAACTCAGCATTTGTGTGCTCAGTAAAGACTGAAAACAACAAACAGAGCAACACAAGAAAATACAGAGAACAAATGGGTGTTTGTGTTTTCTCCTTCATCTCACATGAGTCATCTGAAAATCAAGAATGCTTGTTTTTTTTTTTTGTTCAAAGATTGAATCTTTAAGCAAATGTGAGATGAAAAAAGTGGAGATCTATGAAGAAAATGGTTTTAGGAAATTGGGTTTTTGGACTTTTTATTTTTTTGGTTTAAAAATGGAGTCTTTAAGCAAATGTGAGCTGAGAGAGTTGGAGATCTGTGGAGAAGAAAGAGATAATGGAAATGGGGTTTCGAGATTTGAAGAGAGAGAGAGAGAGAGGGGCTGAATTTATTTTTAAATTAGGAATTTTGGGGTGTGAATAAAGAATAAAGAAATTATTTTTTAAAGGAAAAATTAGAAATAAGAATTATAATTTTTTTGGTAAGAAACAAGAAATTTCCAAAATAAAGGACAGCTAAATCACAGCTCAAAACCCACTAGATCCTCTTAACTTTCTCTATTTGTTGTTGTATGTATGTAGTAGCTATTAGTAGCTCGCTATATACTTTCTCTTATTTTATTTTTTTATTTAATGTTTTTGTCACTTTAATAATGTGTAATTTTGTAATATCGATATTTATTCTACTAATATAAGCATTAGAGTTTTAGAATAATTTATCATCATATAATTAAGTCAATAATTAAAAGCTAAATTTTTTATTTAAAGAAAAAAAACAATTTAAGAGATAAAATTAAAGTTATTAACATAGTTATTACTTTTAGCAACATTTGTAGACATTTTCCTCTTGTTAGCTTCTCCTATGACAAAAATAGGGGTCTAATTTCACCCTCGAAAGTAGAAAAAAAAAAAACCTATCAGTGATAGTAGTAGTAGTAAATTGGTATTCATCTATTTTATTTTATATATTTTATTTATTATATAATGTACTTTTGAAACTTAATTAGTTTTAGCATAGCAGGTTTTAGAGGTAGATCAAAAAAAAATTGAGAGAAAGAGATTAAACAGAATGTGAGATACTTTAAATTTATCAAAATTATGATCATCAAGAAAAAAAAAGATCTTGAATAGAATAAGAGATAATAAATGATTATTTATTATTATATTTTAATATGAAATAATCAAGAAATAACCTTCTAACTCCGTTCCTACGTAATGTGTTAGTTTAAAAGCTAAATGAGACCGGCAATTGGTTTCTCTTTTATTATATTTATTCACTTTTTGGCTTTTTGGTGAGGTGAAGACAGGGTTCTTGTTTTAATTTTAAAGTTAATAAGTGGGTTTGTTGGTTTTTGTTTGTTTGTGTAGTTGAAGTATGTTTTGGGTGAGAAAAAAAATTAAAACTTTTTGTGAGTTACAAAATATCAAAAAATTATGATGGGATGAATAAATTTTTTTCTCTTTTAATTAGAGATTTTAAATTTAAATTTAAAAAATATATTGCTAAGGAGTATTTTATGCTTAAATGAGCCTTTTTTGTTTAGAATCTATAATCGCTAGTTTTTTATGTGTGCTAGATAAATTCACTCATATACAATAACTCAAAAACTATACAAGAAATGTAAACTATATTAGACAAATTTAATACGACAAACTCGTTAAAAATACCATTGACATGAAGAAATTCATCTCTAATATTCCTTTATATGGTACCATATGTTGCAACAAATTTAAATTTAATTAATTTTTTCAAATAAATATCGAACATCAACCAAAAATTGAAAAACAAATAGTGACAAAATGTCAAATAAGTGGAGGGGTGAATGGATTCTCTGTTAGGCCAATTAATGAACTGTTTTTGGCAATAACGTAACGCGTAACAACAACATAATATTGACTTGTCAATTTCTTTAGTAGTTTTATAATACTTTCTTCGTTTTAAAATATTTAAAAAATATATTTTTCTTTATAAATTTAATGTAGATTAATTTAAATATTTAAAAATTATATTATAAATATTATTAGTAGATCTTTTTTAATGTTAATATATAATAAAAAATATATTATGAAATATTTATAAAACTCATGTAATCTGAATTTCGAAAGACAAAAAATGACAGATAATTTAAAACGGAAAAAATATGATTTTCAATTTCTCATTACAAACACCATTTTGGACGCGGTAAACATTTTGAGTAACATAAGGAAATAAGGAGAAAAAGAAAAAAACAAGTTATACAATTATAATTAATATCGTTAGGATATAGACATTTAGTGATGTGCTAAATTTTTATTTTTTTTATGGTAGTTGAATTATGTTAGTTTAAATTTACCTTAATTATTTTATGAATCAATGATATTTTTCTTCAGCACAGATAATTTTATTTATGAAGATTTAAAAAATCAAAAAACAACTACTTAATATATTTTAGAATGTTCAATTTTATTATTCTCCTCCTACTTTCTTTATGTACATGAACAACTACAAACATAATTTGTCATCGATACTCCTTTTCTAAATTAAGAAATTCGAGAATTTATAAACTAAAATAATGTTAATTCGAACCGTTGCTTCTCCTTAATGTAGTTACCAAGTCACCCCCATTATGACAATTTCAAACTAAACTTTTACCCACTGATAATAAGAAAATGAAATTCAAACAAAGTAATCATCACATCATCATGGTGAAAAGGAGCAGAAATGGATAATGGAAAGTTGGAAACTTATGAATTGTCCACAAATTAGCTTGAAATTAAAGCTTCATCAAACACCAATTAGTAAATAATAAATTGTCACTTACTAGGCTTGTCAATTTATGTTGTAGGTGCACATGATCCTCATCATTTTTATTTGTGCTCGGTTGAGATTAGATGGAACGTAAATTTTAAAATTTATGAATTCGGAATTTTATAATTTATACATTATGGCAATTAGTTTCTATTAATGATGGCAATTAATTTTTATTAATGATGGTAATTAGTTTTTATTAATGAATTACTCTCTCTATTTCATATTAGTTGAATTTCTAAGATAATGCACATATATTAAGAAAAATATTTAAGGATAAAATTTCAACTCTATTATTACCCTTTTGTCTAATCATACTCATAAAGATGATAAAATGTTAAATTATAAATACAAATAGTCTTTTATTAGAGTATAATTTTGTAAGTAGTATAGTTTAACTCTTAGAAAATTACAAAACTTCATTAATGAAAAGGGTAAACATGGAAAAAAAATCAAATATTTCTCTTAAACTTTGAACAATTCAACTATTTTGAACAATGAAAAAAGTTCTAAAAATTCAAATACTATGGAATAGAGAGAGTATTAAATTTATATTTAAATACCATTGATTGATGTGTTATGTATTAAATGATAGGCAAGGAATAACAAAAGTTTAACAAAAGGTAGTCTTGTAATTTTAAAATAGCATTTTTGAAAACTGTAGTAGTATTAATAACTTTTTCACATTTCAAAGTGATTTAATTACTAAGGGTATTATTGGAAAAAAATGACCAATTGTTTCTTGATTGTTTAAATTGACAACTAATTTGGACAACTATTTTTAGTATACCTGATAACGAAAATGGGCTGGAAGGAGTGTAATTGAGCAAGGATCTACCCGAAATAGCTTTCAAATTCCACAAAGGTAAGTAAGCGTTTGACCTCAAATAGTTTTGGGGAAAAACTTCAAAAATTCTAGGGAACTAGCGTTTGTCCATATAATTTGTCATTACTTAACAAATATATTTGACAAAAATACCAAGTTCCCAAGTTCTAGAAAAAACTAGAACTTGGAAAGTTTTAAAAATTTTAAAATTGTCCAAACTTTTATATTTTATAAAAATACTCATCATTTATTAATTCTAACTAAATATTTATCTACCAACTTACTTCATTACTTCGTCTTCTCAGTCATCTGATCTAAATATGAAAGCTTGTCGAGAAGAGATTGTTTGTACAATATGAAAAGATTTTATAAAAGAATGATTTGAGTGACAAGATTGGGAAAAAAATAATTTATTTTTAATTCAATTAATGTATTATTTTTGCCCGTATTGTTATTTTTTTTGTTGTTGTAAGGTTTTTTTAACGGAACATGTTTATTATAAAATGATAACATAAACTTATGGGTAGTTAAAATAATTTTTAGAACTTACAAGTACAAATTAATATTTTTGAAACTTCAATCAAAAATAACTTGTTAAGAATATTATAGAACTTGGGGCCAAACGACATCTAAGAATTAAGTCTGCATACATTAACATGTGAATTTAGATTTTGATGTATATGAGCTAGTTTCTACTATAACCTCAAGTTCATATACAACAATAACTTAATTTACAGACAAATATTTATATGCGCCATTGAATTTTTGCGAACCCGCGTGTCATATATATATTAGATTGACTTCAACATACATTTGATTCTTCTCAAATTTCAGCTTTGCTCAACAGATTTCTGTCGACTGTTAATCTGTTCAGCTGACTTTTTTCTTTCTAACAAGCCTTTTTTTTTATTTGAAAGACGGACATTTCACTCGTAAAATATATCAAATGTATTTTTAAACACAAATTGAACTAAAACAATAGTAAAAATAGATTAGGTATATGCAAGTTGCAAATTCATGGATAAGTATGTGTATGAAGGGGATTTTTTGTTCATAATAATACTAACAAAAACTATACGAAATAAAGGTTTTGTTGGACCCACACGTGACGCGTCTTGTACAGCTGGATCGCCGTTCTATTAGGGGGGAAAATGGGTCCCACATGTGAGCAATTTTTTTGCTTTTTTTCTCGTATAATAACATTATCTTTCAAAATTTTGATGCAACCTGCGATACCTCATAAGGAAGATCAGAAATTAATGATTTCTATTAATGTCTTCTCAATCGAACTAATCTAGTATGATGTATATCTCAAGTTTGACTCACAAGCTACATCACATAAGTGAATTTACTCAATAAACACCCCAAAAATAGTCGATGCAAATTTTTTTGAAAATTTTAAGAGAAAAAGATGAACTTAAAGTATCCAAGACTATAACTATTATTGAACCTTTTGAATAGCAACTACAAATATCTTATGAAAAATTGAATATTTTTATATTGATAAAGCAAATACAAAATAATTTGCTAACGATAAAAATATAAATCGACATGAGCGTGTATCGAGTCACATTATCAAGGGAAGTCCAAGTCAATAACCAATATGCCACGTTGTCACTCAAGATAAAAATTGCCAGCTGGCACTTCCAGCTGTGTATAAGTAACTCATGCAGCATGGAGTTTCTTATTTTTCATATTTATTTTATTTTATTTTATTTTTATTTATTAAAAAAACTCTTCGTAGGGTCAATGTATCATAAAGAATCCTCTGTATCAAAAAATTACATTATATATATAAAATTAAAATATTTTTTTAATGTATATAATAAAAATGTTGAATATTTTTTATTTTTTTATATATCTATTTCGTTATATCGATGTGGATCTAGATGACAGGTAGAGGGAGATCGGACCTTGATAATCTCAAAACATAGATGAATATATATTTGATTGGAAATCATAATAATATACAAAGGCTTATATTGGGGCAATTGAATCAAGTCTATTGTGCTCGAGTTTGTTCGTGTTAGATCACTCGAGGATAGGAGTATTGTAAATTATTTTGATCGTACCTCAAACGTCTTAAAATTTTAAATTTACCTCTGATGATAACATAATGAAATTGTTTTTACCTTTCATTAAAATTTTAGATTCGATCTCTAAGGACGTAAAATGAATTTGAATCGATCTATTAAGGGAGGGGGGGGGGGGGGGGACCTAGCATTATATTGGTCAAAATTCAAAATAAGTATAATGCCAGAACAAAAGCAGAAATGTTTGGTTGATGTAAAGTTGGGGACAATTAATTTAAACAGTTTGGTGGGAAATAAATAATGAACCAGCCACAAAAAGAAATATCTATAAAGGATAAAGAAAAAAAGGGGGGAAAAGTAAACAAAGAACATTGATGAAAAAAGAAGGGAGCTTCATAGAGAAGAAAGAGCTATTTTAGGGGGAAATATTAACCAATAAGGATGTACTAATATATATATACGAACTCGATATTTATATCAAATAAAAATATTTAATCTTAGTTAAAAATTAAAAAGAATGTACACACTCATGATTGATACTATATGAACCCCTTTTATCAAAAAATTACTATGAGGTTAACTCTTTTTTTTTATGTATTAAATTTCTTGATTTCTTTGTATATTCATTTTTTTTCATATTTTGAAAATAAATTTTATTATAAGAATGCTCTAGCGACTATAGAAATTCAAAAAATGAAAGAATTGTACAATGTCAAAAACTAATTAATAGATGACATGAGTCTCTTATGTACGTTTTTATTTAATCATAGTCGATTTACATATATTCTCCTATCAATTAATTGCTTAATTATAACAAATTTAATACTATTAGCATAAACATTGAAGGCGAATAAAAAAACAACATAGAGGAATCCAAGAGTAAGACTTAAAAGAATCACGAAACTTCAGGTTCAAATTTTAGTAAAATTATCTGATATATTTTTAAGTAGAAAGTGACAAATATCTCATAAAATTAATTGAGATATTAATATTTATTGTTAGTAAAAAATAATGAAAGATCAATAATAAATATCTTATAAAATTATTTGCGATACGTAAACTGACTCGGACATTAAATACAAATATCAAAACATAGAGGAGCCTTATTTGTTTGCGGTGTTAACTACTAATTCCACGATTTTCTTGGTTATGTTTTCGTCGGCAGAGGATGCAAATAGGCAGACAGCCTTTCAATTCCAAAAGTTTTATTTTTTGCCACAAAATTTTGGGACCCATATATCTTTCACACACCAATTTTCATATGATTCTTTGGCTCCCACTTTGTCTTTCCCTTCTTGTGACATATTATGTCATCGAATACCTGTTATCTTTAAATATAAACGTATTGTCATTATCAAATAACGTTAATTTTTTTATGAAATTTATTAAAATTTGATTTTTTGACAATATTTTTGATATTTTTTTGTGAAAAAAAATAGCATTTTTTTAATTGTGGGAGATGATGTTGGTGTCACGACCCAAAATGGGCCGTGAGTGGCACCCACACTTAACCTCCTAGGTGGGAGAACCAACGATATAAACCCCAACTAATAACAATGCGGAAGCTCAAACTTATAAAGTAAGAATTAACAATCCACAAGAGTTTACTACATAACGTTTCCCAAAATCTGAAAGTCATCACATCAAGGACATATAATTCTAAAATACTACGTCTAAAATGTCAAACACTAAAATAAAATAAGTGACATAGTTCATGTCCGAACACTAAGGACATCATGTCATGACTAAGAGAATCCACCGTCAGCTAGAAGGATAGCTCACCCTGAAATTTTATGAACTGGAGACTGACTAGAGCTGAGGTCGAGTCAAAGTCGGTGGAACACTCGCTGCACCCCACAAAATAAAACAAGAAAAGATACAAGTAGGGGTCAGTACAGGACAACATGTACTGAGTAGGTATCATCGGCCGACTCAAAATAGAAATCAATATGCAATAAGTAATAGCGGGAAATCAACCGTAGCACTTAACAGGTGGCAACCAACAAGATCAAGATCAAGTGACAACACAATGAACAATTTCATAACCAATCAACAATATTAAGATCACACATGAGGACTCAAGCCTCCATATCACACTCTTTTGGAAAATGAGTTATTGGAGATTGGGTAATATTAAGTCATTTTAATTTATTTTCCTTTAATATTACCGTGCCGGAACGTGACACCCGATCCAAATATACCGTGTCGGAACGTGACACCCGATCCAAATATATCGTGTCGGAACATGACAATATAATTAATTTATCATTCTTCATGATTACATTCCACTTCATTAACCATATTTTCTCAAGCCTTCTTTATTCAAGGCACCATTTTTTATAGGGAAAGTTCAAGATTATGGATTTCACGGTCTTGGGATTTCAGACCAATCACAACAACATATCAACCATCAATACCACAACAATTAAATGCATAGTAAACTCCACACGTTACTCAATGAATATCAATCACTATTAAAAGTTTATCTATGATATAGAATAAAACCATAACCTACCTCAACCGAAGAAACCAAGTTAATCCACCAATGTCCTTCCTTTCTTCAATGCCTCAGGCCGTTTCCAATCTATCAAATATATAATATTTATAAGTAAATTATTCCATAGACACCAATATTATTTATATGTTTTACCTAGACCCAGCAACTCACCCATCTCTATAATCGATTCCCTAAAACTCAAGCCTAGGATTAAGTCTTAATTCCTCCAAATTACATAACTCTAATAATATTCATATAGTACAATACCTCCAATATTTATTTACCTACCTAAAATATATCAACTTGAATTGTGATAAGTATAAAAATATATTCCAAATTGTAACTAGTAGTCAAAACATGAAACTAATTACATTCACCCATGAAGTACCTATGGGTAAAATACAATATGTAATCTAATCTATAATATAATAAGAGAATAACATTCCTCCAGTGATTGGATAATAATCACGGCTACAACCATCCTATTTCTATCCACTAATTGTTGTTGACAACAACTAATAGAACACTGACAAATTTATAACCATTGAGAACCAATTATTTACCCACCCACTTCTAGATATATACACCAGATGGTCCAAATTTAGCCTATTAAATTTTTTTTTAGTAAAATTGATAGTTTTTGCCAATGTAAGTTGCAAGCCTATTCACTTCTACTCACAATTATAATATTAATATTAGCACTACTACCTCCTTCAACCATCACAATTTCATATAAATGAATACACTTCAATTTTGTTTTTTTTATTTGTTTACGTGAGAGGCTACCATTTCCCTGTATGCGTGCTGCTTTCTCAGGAGATGAAGGCTGCGTGTTTGTTTTTTTTCCTTCTAAAACCCTTATGTGTTGAAGTGATAAATATCATTAACTTATCTTAATAAATAAAGTGGTATATGATATTAAATGAATTAACACTTTAACCCACAAATTAAATAAGTTATCTAAGTTTACCCCTCAATTAAATAACCGCAGTTATCGAATAGTCCAAAATACCCAATTAAAAATTTACGGGATGAGTCTTTTAGGAAATAAAAAGTCCTAATACTCAAAACGACCTAACGGGTCGTTACAGTTGGTTAGGTATAATCAAATGGCGAATTTGTCTAACATAAATGAATTATTGATGTGGTTAGGTCTTAAAGGTTTATACTATCATTGACCACTAGAGATCACACTTTTAAAAAAAGTTTAAGTTGTATATGTATTGTATTTTTTAAATTATCAGATCACCTAGCTAAAAGATATTTAATTTATAAGTAAATCTTCTTGTAATATTAGATCTATACTCCTGAAAATATGAAAAATTACATACTAGTATAAAAAGAAATACTATGCACTAATGGTGTTTAGAACTTAAAAATCTTTTCCTCTCCCTATTATGCATGCATTTCTGAAGAAGATAATAGTAAAGTAGTAAACTTATTTCTTTTCACCCTATTTAATAATTATCTCTTAGAAAATTTTGAGTTTCTTTTTTGCACGATGTTCAATATTTAATATTGAGGCCTAATTAAATTTAAATTTATTTCGAATAAAATATCTTTTAATAAAAATGTCTTTGAATCTATTATGACTCAAACTCGAGATTTCGAATTCGAATGAAGGCAAAAAACTGATTTTGCCCATACGAGATGATTGTCTGTCGACCTTCACTGTATATATATTTATTTTTCAATCACTAAAGTAATGAAAAGACTCTCCTTGCATATGATAGATCGGTTAATACTACGAAAACAAAACATATTAATGGATTTTTTTTAATTAAGAGGAGTTAATTAATTTTAATACTCCTTCCGTACCATATCATATATGAATCTTACTAAAAATAGTTTTCAAATATTGATTTAGACTTATTAAATCAAGATAGAATTAAATAGTACTCCCTCTATTTCATATTAACTGAATTTTTAGAGTTTTTTTCATTGTTCAAAATAGTTGAATTATTCAAAGTTCAAAAGAAATGTTTGAAACTTTTTTCATGTTTATCCTTTCTATTAATGGAGTTTTGTAATTTCCTAGGAGTAAACTACATTACTTACAAAGTTATACTCCAATAAAAGACTACTTGTATTTATGATTTCACATTTAATCATCTTTATGATGTTGATTAAAGAAAAGGGTAATAGAGAAAAATAAGGTTCAAATTTTGTCCTTAAATACTTTTCTTAATATGTGTGCATTACCTTAGAAATTCAACTAATATGGAATAGAGGGAGTAATTTTTTTTCTCATTTTACGCCTAAAATTAACATGACCTTTTGAATGTGAATAGTTTTCGATACTAGCTACTCCATCTGTTCCTTTTTACTTGTCAAAAATTTCCTAATTTGATTTTTTTTTTTACTTGTCAAATTTGACAAATCAAGAAAGTACAATTTTTTTTTACCTATTATACCCTTAATTTATTGAGAGAATTAATATCTTTGGTATCAAAGTATTTTGGAATTTGGATTATGACTTTAATGATTAATAAGGGTAAAATGGTAAACTCATCATATCAATAATTGATTTCTTAATAGGTGTGCTAAGTCAAAAATTAACAAGTAAAAAAGAACGAAAAAAATATTTATATACTTTATGTATATTTTTTCTAACTTATTTTTATATGCATTGATATATAAACAAAGAGCAAAATAATAAAATTAATTAATTTATTAATAATTTCTTAATCAACACGTAAAATAGAAAGTGTCCTTATACGGAAAAGGAAGTAATAGAAGTTGAAGAATTTACTTTACTTCATTAATTATATTTGACAACAAATTAAGGAATAACCCAAAAGACAATGTTTTTGGTGTCTCCAAGTTGTTCTATGCTGGCAAGTTGACATTTTTTTTCTTTTATAATAATAATTTGAGAATGGAAAACGTATTGCACTTGGAAAATTTAAAATAAAATAGGCAAATAACATGCTATATTTAGTTAAAATATGGAAAATTTAAAATAAAATAGGCAAATAACATGCTATATTTAGTTAAAATATACACATTTTTTCCTCACAATATTTTGTCATACTATCTTTTGAATTTTTTGTCGTGACTTCTTTATTTCTATTATTATTATTTTTTCTAAATTACTTTATTATATTTTTTTCTAAGCCAAGAGTTTATCGAATTTTTTTTTCCACCTCCTAAGATATGCATACAAATATTCAGGATGATGTCTGCATACATACTATCCTCTCCAGACTCAATTTATGAGATTATACTGAATATATTATTATTTTTTTTTGTAATTATACCTTATGATTGATATACTACTTTACTCTACATTAAACAGCTATATCTTCCTTTCAGGTAGATAAAATATGTTCTTCAAAAGAAACACGTATTCCTTCTATAATTTTTTAATAACCGCCCCCCCCCCCCCCCCCCTTACACCAAAAAAAAATTAAAAAATTAGGGGAGTTGTTTTACTTGTTCTAGATATGTTCAAAGTTCAATTATATACTTAATAAAGAATTTGGTACAAGTATGAAACCAAATTAGTATATTACAAAATGAAAGTAGAATAATATATATGGATTAATATTTGTTTAATTATTATAGACAAAAGAATATAATTATATTTCCATTCATTGGACTTTAACAATATTTCCATTTCATATAACAAGTTTTAATTTTTGACACATACACAACCATCTTAGTGTATATACCATTATTCCCATAATATTCTAAAGTGGTTGATGGCATGTGGAAGTTGCTATGAGGTAAGAGGATATAGGCCCATATTCCTTTGTCAATCTTACATTATTAAAGTCCTAAAATCCATCACCAAATAGTTTAGTTATGATAATATTGTATTTATTTATTTATTATAATCAAGAAATACGCAAGGACACCAATCATACACGGTTCGAAAACTCGATGAAATAATTTGGTCCGTCTATCTGTCTTCCACCATTTTAGTGCTAATTTGTGGTAGGATTTTAGACGTTTTGGCCAAAAACATTTTTAAACTGTATCTAAAATTTAAACTATATTTTAAAATATATTTTCGACACAAAACATACTCCAAGTATTTGAAAGTTAACAATTTTCATCCTTTTATTAAATATTGTCAAAAAATTAAGTGATCCTACAAAAACATGTGAAGTTCAAGTGACTATCAATAAAAGTTTTTCTGCATAATTTCATTACATGCTATAAAAAGCTATAGAAGAAAAGAATATTAAAAATCTTGAACACTAGTACTTGCTGAAACACAATAGTTAGGAAAGTGTAAGAATACATGATCTGCTCTTCTTATCATTTACTAATTGTAAGAAGCCACAACTTAATTATCTTCACCTTTTTCAAATCCAAATTATAGTTAAATCAATAATTTAAGGTTATCAAAATTCTGATTATATTTTGCATTAAGTTTCATTCTCCATTATTAGAAGTGAAAATCTTTAACAAACACCTCTTTTAGCAGATTCAATTGAGAAGAAACATATTTCAACTGACAAGTTTTTTAATATTAAATAATAGAAAAATAAATGAAAAAAACTCTTATTTAAAAGATTTTGCATAATGCTAAACTCAATTGCCGAAAAAGTTCACGATAATATTTTGGCGTATCTCACAATACTAAATATGAAGGGTGACTTAATTTTTGTAGAATCTGTTAGTTTCATGACAAATTCTAGTAGAATGATGAAAGTTGTTAACTTTTAAATATTTGGAGGGTGTTTTTTTGCTAGAAATAATATTTTAAGGATGTAGTTTGAATTTAAGGTATAATTTAAGGATGGTTTTGATCAAAAACTCATTCGTATACAATGACATTCACTTAATTTAGATAGTTTAGACTTGCCTTATCAATTATCATTCTTTGGTTTTTACATAAATGTCAAGTTTTTGTTGGTGGCATGATTCGAGCCTATGACATGCGCTTAATTCACACTATTAAAATTGGTGAATGATAAAGTCGTCCCTTTATATCATTCTTTATTTACTTAAATGCCAAGTTTTTATTAGTAATAAAATTCAAGCCTATGATATGCGCTTAATTCTCATTGTTTGAAAATTGGTCAATGATAAACCCACATTTCCTTCTCTTTTTTTTACCATTCTTTACTTAAATACCTAAAATTTTGTCTATAATGATATTCAAACTTATGACACATGCTTAATTTACATATGACATGTACGTAGCACGCTTCAATTAGTAATTATGATCTCTAATTTTAATAATGCACAAGTAGGTACTTGAACAAATAGACACATTCGTCTTACATGACATCTTACATGGCAATTTTGTGTCCAACGTGGCGTTCTACGTGTATTATGCCATGTAAGACATGTATGTCTACTTGCTCAATTTTATACAAGTTTAAATGTCTACTTGTGTACACCCAAAATTGAAAGACATGGATGACATTTGAAGCCAAATTAAAAAACATATTTACATTGAGGACCAATGATACACAATTTTGAAAATTAGCGAATAATCAATTTGTTTCTTTGTCATTCTCCACTTAAGTATCAAATATTTATTTGTAACAGATAGGATTCGAACACGCAATTGCACCAATCTACATGTCACATATTGCGCTCTTACCACCAAATATTATGATATTATTATAATATTGTATAGTTCCTTAAATATTTAAAGAATCAATAAAAGGACACAAGAGGGAAATACTAAAACCAGCCAAAAAGATGAAAAGAAGAGTATAGGGGCTAAGTTTAGCAACAAAAAATTGAAAATTCATGATTGATATCTTAAGGGAATCAAATGATTGGGTATGATTGGGAGTTTGGAACATTGTTTTATAAATTACTATGTTAAACTAAGGAAAAAATTAATAAGTTATGAACTACTTTCAAATTGTTTTTCATGATTTTTTTGACTAAAAGACTAAACAATTCAATCAAATATATATGATAATATTTTCTGACGGAGTGGAGAAGTAGTTGGTTCTTCCTCTAGGCTGTAACACACCAAAGAAATGTTTTTAAACAATAGCTGGCAAAATCAATTCATTTTGTAGTAACTTTAATCAAATCGACATGAATTGTGATGGAATGATTAAAATTTGTCACCCTTTCTCGATCTAATTTGAGATCCTCAAAATGAAAATTTTGTGTTGGAAGTAATGTTGCCTTCATAAATGCCCGCAATGCACCAATCGAGTTTTAATCATACTCTAATGAAAATATCAACTATCAAATGAGAAACAAAAAAAATTGTTCAAATTCAAACGGATTGAATTATGATTGAATTGTTTAATTGACTCAAGGAATCAAACTCGAAATTACCTATCGAATTATTGAGTAGAAAATGGGTCAAATAATGCAACTCAACGGGTTAAAATTCCAACCTAAATTCTAACATACAAATTAAATTTGGTTATAGGAAATTTCAAAGAACTTAATAAATTTTTAAAAATAAATTGGATTTTACATAATTTTTTTATTTTGCAAATGAAAAAAGGGAGAGAGGTTTGATTATGTCGAACGAATTGGCTTATGATCTGTCATTTAATTTATTTTGACAAAATTTATATTATAATTATATTAAATTTTGATCAAATTAAATCATAATTTATTATTGATTGTATCTAATTTAATTCGTTCAAATTAAATTCAACTCGCCATTTATTTGTCATTCACACTTTGGACAATTGGACCCCCAAGATCAATAACAAGCTACTAAGATATCTCATGGGGGCATGGAGAACTTTTGAAGGGAATCATATGATTTGAAAGAGTACTTGCCAATTATTTTAGTACTAATAAGATAAAAACTAAAACTATAGGTAGTCACATGCAAACCACTAAATTGAGAGGAGAAATCTGCAAAGTTACTTTGTATTATGAATATAATAATAGTATAATGTTATGGATTAAATTCAATTAGTTTAATGAGATAAAAGAAAGCTTTGTGATATTATTATAGTGTTATTGGTGGTCGAGTTGGTTGAGTTGTGTATCTCTCCCATGGGGATTTTAAATTCGAAATGGTTTGCATGCTTTTTTTATTAGACTCGTCGCATCGGACTTGTCTAGTACATATAATTTACTTTTTTTATGTTATTGCATTATAGGGAGATTTATTCTATGCGAATTTAAAAATAGCAGCTGCAAGTTATCTTATCGTAAAAAAGAAAGAAAGAATTTTATCACTTTACTATTATATAATAAATGAATTCGAATAACTATATGTGAAATTAAACATTCGCTTGAATGTAGAACTATAGTAAGTGCCGAAGACTTAGATCAAAATACATATTTCAGTAAAGTGATTGTAATTTTAATATGATATTCGAGCAGACAAATATACAGATATCGAGGCTCATCATGACAACTCAAGATTTAAAAAAAATTACGTTTTGACCATAATTCTTTTTTTAGAAATGCATGAAAGTCACATATTAGACATAATTAATTAAATAAAACTATGATCTCTAGGAGAACTTAATATTTTCTAATTCTTAAATTGTTTGCTAGTATATATTAGGAGTCAAAAGTACTCAAGTGTGTTTGATGGTGTATCTCACAGATACTCTGCACTTTTTTTATTTTTGGAATCTTCATTAGTTTGAATTCTTGCCGCGTAAGACTCATTTAAAAGAAAAGACATTTCCTACTAAGTTTTTTTTTTTATTTTCAAGACTTGAACTCGAAACCTCCAACAAAGAATGAAAAGATCTTATCTGTCCCGCCACAAATGGAACCCATGATGGAAGTGACCTAGAGCAATGATACTTACAAGTGAGCATTTAATATCTTTTCTACAACCAGAGAAATGTATCAAAGGCACAAGTTAAAAGTGTACCTACCATAGAGTACTAATATGGTCTGTTGTCCAATCTCAGCCAAAAATTTACAAAAGAAGTTGGAAATAGTTAATAATGATACCTAAATATAAGGGAAATTAAATGACGACATGACTAGATTTGTTTGGTAATTAGGAAACTATACAACTACTTTTCTTCTTAATAGTATAGGAAATAAAAAAAACTTTAATAAAATCCAACAAAGTAGGACGGAAGGATTAAAAATTGTGAAGCATAAGTACCACATGCCACATGTATTCATCTCAAATTTAAATTTCACTTTCGTTTGATCATAAATTTAGTCAAAATTTTTAAAAATATGAATTTTTAAAATTCTGAAACCGTGTATACATTTTGCTTGAGATTTTCTTTTAAAATTTCTTGAGTGAAAGTAAAACTTCATCCAAAAACTGGTCTAGCCAATTTTGAAACTTGATTTCTATATATCTTGCGTTCTCATCTGACAATACAATGCATAATATGAATATCCAAATTATCAATAAATTAACACATTCTATCTCTATCAAATATATATGAACGGATCAACTGTTTTATTCATTTTAATACAATTTATTTTTAACTCATTCATATTCAATTTGACCCGTCCATTTGCCACTCATACACTAGTTGTTTTTTCACGATAGAAGGTTCCTTCCTTTTATCTTTCTGTTTCTCATTAATGAAGAAAAAGAAACCAAAAGCACTTGTCTGGCGTGGATGGCGGAAGAGGAATTATCTCAAGTCAAAAAAAAGGGCACACAACACTAGCACTTTTTTAAGCCTTCGATATAAATTTATAAATAAATAGTTATACGTTTGAATAAAAGTGTTAAAATTAAAAATAAATAATTAATGTGTCTAATATTATTATTTTCTATTGATAATTGGGATAGAGCTATTTTTGTTCGTCGAAAAATTATATTGTATATATAGGTTAAAATTTGATTTAGTAAAAATATATATAAGTGTTGACACCTCTTAATACAAGTTGAATGTTTAATTCAGTGATTAAAGTATTGTAACCTTTTTTTTTTTAAACAACTTATAAACGATACACACTTTACTTATTATTACTTATCTCGTTGAATTATAATGTAACTATCTTCTTCATTTATTATTTAGTTGTCTTTCTCGTATGATTACTTCTTTATATTTTGACATTACTTAATAAATTGATTGATAAAATAACTTAAAATACTCAAAACATACAAAATATTATAGAACCTGATGATCAAGAGGTATACGTCACACAAACAATTAAAATAAAATAATTTCATAATTGCGGCACTATAGACCTAGAAAAGATATATTTGAGCTAACATTATCGTTGTGCAGCACACAACTAGTTCTATGGACAATGTTTGCTCTGACTTTTTTAGTATAATTAGGTTTTCCTTTTTCTGAAAGGAAAACACAATGTCTTCATATTTGGCTAGTCATTTTTCTTATAGGAAAAGGTTTATGACTCTATAAATAGAAGCTTATTTCTTCTAACTTGGTAGCATTCACAATGTAATCCTAGGGGCTTTGAGAGTTTTGTGTAGAGGGAGAAACGGTGAGACACAAGTGTTACGTTAGCACTTGTGTGAACCTCTTTTTATTCCGAGTGAATTGTGTGAGGTTAATTCTCTCGATTATTTGTACTCTCATATTTATAGTGGATTGCTCATCTCCTCTTGTGGATGTAGGTCAGTTGACCGAACTACGTTAAATATTTGTGTCTCTTATGGTATATTTCTCGTTTGTCTTCTTATTCATGGTCATTCAAGGTTTGCTTTGCTAGCTTCCGCATGACACCTAATTATTTCGGTCCTAACACCATGGACAACAATAATTCAATTTTTTTTGTGTGAACTCAAGTCATTTAAAAACGTAAGAATATGCAAATTAAGATTAACACAAGTAATTATAAACTAGCAAAAAGTTTGTTTCAGATAGATTTCACCTCACATAAAGCATATGAACAAAACAATAAGTATGTAAAAAATAAACTAGTAAAAAAGTCATGTCGAAAATACTGAAGAAGAACATTGTACATAATGACAATAAAATAATACGATAACTGAAGTAAAAGAAATAACAAGTAAGACTAAAATCAAAGAATAAGATAGCAACAAAGTAATAACAATAATACTGAAAAGTGAAATAAACAACACTTAACCTACTACTAATTTAACAGAGTAGTAATAAGTGATTTATACAATTATTGACCTGTTTGGATTTACTTATTTTTAAGCAACTTATAAGTTAAAAAAAACGTAGGTGCAGGCCATTTTTTTTTTTTGACTTATAACCTGTTTTCAACTTGTAAACTGCTTAAAATAAGTTCATCCAAATAAACCTAACTATTTATTGGGACTTATTTTAAGTACAAAATAACTTTAAGTTGATCAGCCAAATACTCAAAAAAAACTGAAAACAATTTATAAGTCAATTCAAACGGGCTCTTAATAATTAACTTAATTATGTGATTTCAAAAACCCTAATGGTGATTACTAGAAGAATAAAGAGCCACATTGAGAACGTATAGCCAGCTAAGAGCTATTACAGAGAAAGTGAGAGAATAGTGGGCTTTGAGCTGTGATTTAGCTGTCCTTTTATATGTTGGAAATTTCAGGTTTCTCTCTCTTTCTCATTCTCTCTCTCTATCTCTATATTCACACACACCAAAAATCCCTAATAACCTCAAAAATAAATTCAACCTCTTCTCCACTTTCTCACTCTCCTTCTCAGATCTCAAAGAAACCCATTTCCATTATCACTTTTTTTCTACACTTTTTGAGTTTTTTCATCTCACATTTGCTTAAAGATTCAATCTTTGAACAAAAAAAAACAAACAAGCATTCTTGATTTTCAGATGACTCATGTGAGATGAAGGAGAAAACACAAACACCCATTTGTTCTCTGTATTTTCTTGTGTTGCTCTGTTTGTTGTTTTCAGTCTTTACTGAGCACACAAATGCTGAGTTTACTGTATCTGAAAATGGCCGTTTAACTGATTCTGAAGCTCAGTTCATCAAACACAGGCAGCTTTTGTACTACAGAGATGAGTTTGGTGATAGAGGTGAAAATGTGAAAATTGATCCATCTATGGTGTTTGAGAATGATAGAATCAAGAATGCTTATATTGCTTTACAAGCATGGAAACAAGCTATCATTTCAGATCCCTTTAATATTACTCTGAATTGGGTTGGTCCTAATGTATGCAGCTACACCGGAATCTTCTGTGCTCCGGCGTTGGATAACCCCAAAATTCGTACCGTTGCCGGCATTGACCTTAACCATGGTGACATTGCAGGGTACCTCCCGGAGGAGCTTGGGCTTCTTACAGATCTTGGGATTTTCCATATCAATTCAAACCGTTTCTGTGGTACAATACCAAGAAAATTCAACAAGTTGAAGATACTGTTCGAGCTGGATCTGAGTAATAACAGGTTTGCTGGGAAGTTTCCTTATGTTGTTTTGAGTTTACCCAAGTTGATATTCTTGGACATTAGGTTCAATGAATTTGAAGGTAGTGTACCTTCACAGCTCTTTGATAAACCATTAGACGCTATTTTTATCAATCATAATCGATTTGCGTTTGAGTTGCCGGATAATTTTGGGAATTCGCCGGTTTCTGTGATAGTTCTGGCGAGTAACAGTTTTCATGGGTGTCTTCCGGCGAGTATTGGGAATATGAGTAATTTGAATGAAGCTATTTTAATGAACAATGGGTTGCGTTCTTGTTTGCCGGCGGAGATTGGATTGTTGAAAAATTTGACTGTGTTTGATGTTAGCTTTAATCAGTTGATGGGTCCGTTGCCGGAGAATTTTGGTGATTTGGTGAATTTGGAGCAGTTGAATGTGGCTCATAATATGCTTTCTGGGACGATTCCTAAAAGTATTTGTCAGCTTCCTAAGCTTGAGAATTTTACGTATTCTTATAATTTCTTCACCGGTGAACCGTCGGTGTGTTTGGGGTTGCCGGAGTTTCATGATGAACGGAATTGCTTGCCGAAGAGACCGGTTCAACGGTCTCCGGGTCAGTGTAAGGCGTTTTTGTCTAAAAGAATTCATTGTAGTGCTTTCAGGTGTCGTAAATTTGTTCCTGTTCTGCCACCTCCTCCGCCACTTTCGCCGCCGTTGCCTGCCCCTCCGCCGCCTGTTGTGGTGCCTATTTCTCCACCTGCATCTCCACCACCTGTTTATTCACCGCCACCACCAGTTTATACTCCTCCTTCACCACCACCTCCTCCACCTGTTTATTCACCGCCACCTCCACCACCTGTTTATTCACCGCCACCGCCACCACCACTTTATACTCCTCCTTCACCACCACCTCCTCCACCGCCAGTTTATTCACCGCCGCCACCACCACCACCCTCTCCACCTCCCCCGTCACCTCCTCCGCCTCCACCACCAGTTTATTCACCACCACCACCACCACCACCTCCATCTCCTCCTCCACCATCACCTCCACCGCCACCACCACCAGTTTATTCACCGCCACCACCACCGCCAGTTTATTCACCACCACCACCAGTTTACTCACCGCCGCCACCATCTCCACCTCCTCCATCACCGTTGCCTTATTGTGTACGCTCACCTCCACCTCCACCACCGAATTCTCCACCTCCTCCACCACCAAATTCTCCACCTCCGCCGCTTTCGCACTCGCCTCCACCCCCTTCACCTTACTATTATAATTCACCACCACCTCCGCCACCAAATTCGCCTCCTCCACCACCAAATTCTCCACCTCCTCCACCACCGGTATACATATACTCATCACCTCCGCCACCTCATTCACCTCCACCTCCACCACCAGCATACATATACTCATCACCTCCGCCACCTCATTCGCCTCCACCTCCATCCCCATTGCCTTGTATAGAACCTCCACCCCCACCTCCTCCTTGCATTGAACCACCCCCTTCACCATCTCCTCCTCCACCACCTGTTTATTATTACAGTTCTCCACCCCCACCATCTCCATCACCATCACCACCGGTTTACTATTACAATTCTCCACCCCCACCATCGCCATCACCACCGCCTGCTCCGGTATATGAAGGTCCATTGCCACCAGTAATAGGTGTTTCCTATGCTTCACCACCCCCACCACCCTTTTATTAATTCTTTCAGAAATTTCCACTAACTTATCCTCAGAGCTACAAAATTGTTCCTACAATTATTATTTCTTCTACTCTTCAAGCCATTAACAAAATCGAGCTAATACGTGATCACGAAGTAACAATGGTGCTACAGAAAGAAAGAAAGAGGAGGTAAAAGAGAGTAGAAAGATTGCATCTCCCAAAATTTTATTTTAGAATTGCTATGAATAGATTGAAGTTGTGGAGAGAATAAATTGGCAAAGAAAAGATTGAAACTTTGCATGAAAATGTATGTATAGAGATTATAATCTGGAATTAGAAACCAGTTTACAGTGCTTGCTGCATCTGTTTCTTCTAGTTTGTGAGTTTTATTGTTATTATCTTTAGATTTTAGTTCATCATACTTTGGTTTCTTTGTATTTTTTTTTCAATTTTTTTTGGCTGTTCCAAATTATAGTATAATGATGAGCATTTTCTGTTTTACTTTTCAGAATTTAGTATCTTCTTTATTTTGCAAAGCCCCAAATCTAAATTTGTGTTCTTAGTGTTGAATATGGTACAAATTGCATTTATTTCAAGTAAAGTTTTTGGGTAGTTGGTCTATATCAATGCTAAAGGTGGGGAAGTAGATATGTTTTTTCATTGATTACCAATTTATACCACCTCTAGTTTTTAATTGTTGGACTTGGGTGGTGGTCCTCTCTATCTTTTTGCCTTCAAAACAAGAACTCCATTGTTGTAGTAAATGTGTGCCTTAGCTGTCAATAATGAAGTGGTGGGAAATTTTTAGTTTTGAAAATAAGTATTACACAATGAAGTGAAAATCTTAGATAAAAGTCAAAAGTCGAGGAACGAGCGCATCACAAATTTAGGGGTTTAGACCTTGTTGCAAATGAAAATTTTCTACTATTCCTTGTTGCAAATAAAAAATTTGTACTATTTAAGTGGAGAAGGGCAAGCACGTCATAAACTCGGGGGTTTAGATCCTATTGCATATAAAAGACTTGGTATTTAAGTGGAGAAGGTAAGAGGACCGACCTACAATTAACTGAGTTTTGAATTGTACGCCACTTTAGGTGATTTATGTATGACATTGAGATGTAGTATTTACTCGATAGAATTATTAAGATTGTGATAAACTGATCCGAACACCATATTTATGAAAAGGAAGCAAAAATCTTGACCTCTCATGTTTCAAGGGTCAAGATTCTTCCGGACTTATTTGCTTGAATTGTGCTAATTTGATTCAAACTATTTGTCTTTGTTCCTATACTTTACAGTTGTTGGAAACGTGTATGATGTCAACACTTGGACCTTTTACATCCACCAAAACATTTAAAAAATAAAATAAAAATACCTTTTTGGTCCCAAAATTTGTATTTATTTATTTTTCTATTCAAAAGTCAATGTAATTAATCATTAAAATTAGATTGAGTTAGATTAAATTTATTAGCGATTATAAAACTATATGAAAAGTAATAAAAATTATAATTATTTTCAGATCAATATGATTAAAAAAATAAGTATATTTTAAATATTGATTAAAATTCATATAATTTGATTTCAGAGAAGTAACTGACATATAATTGGGGTAGAAGGGAGTAATTTTTCAAATTGCTAAAACGCATTATGAATAATTATTGGAAATTATGATAAAATGAAAATTCTTTTATATAGTTGATTTCCTTTTTTTTAATCCAATTTTACTTATTCATTATATTAAAATAAATATTTATTTTACTTGTTCAATTTAAAAATCAAAAGATAATTTATCTCCTTATACCTATTTTACTCATATTATTAAATATTAATCATTTCAATTTATTTTTTAGCATTAAGATGACTTATAATAATAATAATTAAAAATGATATAGTAAAACTATCAATTTATTTAGCAGAAAATAATCAAATGCCCCTCCAATCTGTTATCAAATTTTCAACTACACACTTATATACTTCACGAAGGTCCTATAACACCCCTAAACTATTTTAAGATGGAATAAATTACCCTTTAAATGCTAAGTTGGCGGAGAGTGCATTTCACTCTCTTTGAGAGTGAAAAGCAAAAAGTCATGTAAAAAATAATTTTATTACACTTTTGTTATAGTTAAATAATTTATATTTTATTTTTCTATTTATTTATTTTTTTTAAAACAAAATGACCTCCACTTTAATGGAGGTAAATTGGTAATTACATTCCCTCACTCACTTTCATGGTAAAGAAGAAACATCAGTCAAAATACTTTTATCTTTGATGGATTGACTATGCCGGTGATGGTGAGGAAATAATCGACGGAGAAGAGGAAGCTGTCAAATTTTTTCATCTTAGTTTACCTCACTTTTCATATTTTTCATATATACAAATCAATATTTCAAATTGTCCAAAAACAAACATTAGATCTGTAAATTTATTTACACCCAATTTACTATCAAAAAAGAAATTAAAAAAAAACCCAATTTCTTGTTTATCCTTTGCAAATAATTTGATTTTTTTCTTCAACCCATTTGATGAATTTGTATTTTCAACAATACTTTTTTTTTGAATTCATCAAAAGAAGATTATTGATAAGATTTTCAAAAAAATTGACCCTTCTTTTTGCATTTTAGCTATCTTTAGAAGAATCTTTAATATTATTTTTATTTCTTAAAAAAAGAGTTTATCCTATATGATACCGATAAGGTATCATTATATTGTTATGATATCATTAGAGATTTTAAAAGCGTCTCATTAAGGATTTTCAATATCATTATAATATACGAATAAACTGTGATAGTATCATTCATGTATTATCGAATGACTTAGAAAAACCTTTATGATAAAAACCTGATGAAAGATGTATACTGTGATGGTATCATTCAATATTTATATAAAACTATCATTAATGATACCATGCCACTATATGATGATTTTCATGTAGATGTAGCTGAAAGATTGAAGTATACATTAATGATATCATGACAGTATATAGATATATTATGTTGGTATCATTAAGGACTGAAGCGACCTCAATGATACCATGTCAGTATACTGATACTCGACGGTATTTTGCTAGCGAATCTCATATCTTAGGCGATATGAATTGTAAAAGAATATTTGTTTATAATTATTTTATTTTTATGGGACAAAGAGCTTAGTTTTCTCATTTATTTATTATTTTAAAAGGGATATGCTAAATCAAATACGGATGAAAGATATATAAAAGTAAAACTCTATCCTTACATTAAAGTCACACCCATTCTTACAAAATTATTCTCTCCGTTTCTAAATATTTGTCATGTTTTACAGAGTGTAATTAAGTCAAATTATCTTTATTTATTAATTCTATTAATTTAATTATACTTCTTTCTTTTGCACCACAATATTATCTTTCCATATTTTCAACTGAAGGTAAAAACGAAAATAAATAACTAATTATATCTTAATTTTTTTAAATAATAACTAATATAAATCAACTATTTATACTAAAAAAATAACAAATATTTAGGAACTGAGGAAGTAACTTATTTTTTTAATCTATATCTAATTTGGGTGGTGTTGAAAAAAAAAAGAGACCAAATTAATCAAGTCTTCCTTTGATCAAGGAGAGTTGCTTAAATTGGATGTCTCCATCATTAGTTTTGGGAAAAGTAATAAATTTCATAATCACTTTGCTAATTGGATCCAAATTTCAAATCTCATTTGGTTTTCTTTAATCAAATTTTTTTTTCTTTAATCTTCATCTCACACTTTTCCATTGGTATTTGAAATTTTGGAAAAAAAACTTCTCACGTTCACATAATGGGATTACAAATTAAAGTGGGGATTGTCAGAATTTCAGGATTCTCATGGAGTCCTTAATTGTCATTCCCTTATTTTAATTTAATAATCATAATATTCGGGTCAATTTTTACGTATCTTAATCAGATTCAAGACTTATCTATCACCTTTCATCAGTAAGATTTCAAATAACTCTGTCGACCAAAATTATCATCCCTCCTTTTGTGTCACCATTTACCTTATATCTCGGCCCTTTTAAAAAAACTCAAACATTTTGCGTTGAAAATACGATAGCTCAATTAATTTGAATTTGCACTAGTCCTTATTATAAGATTTAAGCGCTTCTTATCAAGGAAAATTCCAAGTGAACGTTACCCAACATTATAAATCTTCGGGTTTTAACCTATCGTATTGAAATATAAATATTTATTTGGACTCAATACATCATCAATAGTCAACAGTTCCTTGGGTCTCAACACTTTCTTGATCGTCCCTTCGATGGTCAAGAGGGTGAGTGAGATTGCCTTCTTAACAGGAAAGGGCTTTTCCCTTACTAGTCAAGTGGTAAGGTAGGGCACTATTCGATGAAGAAAACAGACTTTAGGAAAGTGGTTCAGGTAGCTCAGCTGGTTAGAGCAAAGGACTGAAAATCCTTGTGTCAGTGGTTCGAATCCACTTCTAAGCAGGCGAAAGGTCCAAACCGTAGCCGGGAGCGAGCCTCTTCCATCTATTCGTTGATATAATTTTATTGACACATAACAATAATTAGTTAGTAGTTAATGATGTAAATGTGTAGTTGATTATTTCTGTTAAATGATTCTGTTAAGGAGTAGTTAGTTTGTTAAGGGTAGTTAGGTGTGGCTAACTGTGGTTAACAATAAGTTAACCACACTATATATGTATATCAGTGAAAAGGAAGTCAAACAGACTTCACTTTACTCTTCTTCTCCCTAGAGGAAATAATATCCCCAATTTCTCTCAACTCTCTTAGGTCGTCTTCTCCAATCACTTTTCTTCTGCAGCTTCTATTTCGACATGGTATCAGAGCGGATCGTCGATCGAAGAGCTGAAGTTCGTCGGAGAAGCGATTGAAGAGCTGGAGTTCATCGGAGAAGCTTAGTATCACCATTGAAGCTCAGAACTGAAAATCATGGGTGAACTCTCACAATCACAAGCATCGATTGAAAGAATAGTTATAGAGCATGACCATCCTTTGTATGTGCACCCATCGGACACATCGGGATGTGTTATAGCACCAGTGAAACTCACTGGATCTGAAAATTATGGGGTATGGAGTCGAGCTATGAGGATCTCTCTTTTGGCCAAGAAGAAACTAGGGTTCGTGACTGGTACATGCACGAAGGAGTCGTTCGATGAATCACTTCATGAACTGTGAGAGACGGTGAATGTAATTGTACTATCGTGGATTATGAACACAGTATCAGAAAGCTTGTTAAGCGGCATTGTATATGCATCAGATGCACGTTTAGTCTGGAAGGATCTGAATGAGAGCTTTGACAAGGTAAATTGAGTGCGAGTGTTCCAAGTGCACACAGCTATTGCAAGTCTCAAACAAGGAATAAGCCCAGTGTCGATGTATTTCTCCAAACTGAAGGAGTTGTAGAGTGAATCCGATTTGATAGCTCCTTCTCCGAACTGTGGTTGTCCAAAGTCCAGAGACTATATTGAGTATCTACAAGAGCAGAGGCTAATGCAGTTTCTGAGTGGTTTGAACGAATCTTACGATCAGGCTAAGCGGCAAATTTTGATGAAGTCTAGTGCACCATCTGTAAATCAGGCCTATGCTCTAATAGTGCAAGATGAAAGTCAACAGTTAAGTGCTGAGAAATCCAATCCCATAGCAATGCAAGTCAAAAGAAGTGATAACTATAAGGGAGGTAGTCCAATGTATTGTGAGCACTGTCACATGCGAAACCATACAAAGAAGGAGTGTTACAAACTTGTTGGATATCCTTCAGAAAGGGATAACAAAACCAATAGAAAGGCGAAAGGTGCTTATGATGGCTACAAGAAAGATAACAACTATCGTGAAGGATGGAGTAAGAATAGATACAGAGAAAGGTACAAGAGAGATAACAATGAAGAATGGAAAAAGGAAGCACATATTGCAGTGGCAAATAATGCAGATTGCTTTCAAGGGAAACATGCAGGTAAGGATGATAATGAAGGACAATATGCTGAAGACAACAGAAGAAGTGATGGCAAAAGTAACCATCATGATTCAGAATATCAGTACAAGCATCATGGCCATGATTCCGAAGAATATCAAGCCCATATGACAGGTATTGTGACTTGTCTGATGTCCCAGCTAGAAAAATGTGAATGGATGGTAGATTCCAGTGCTTCACACCATGTCACTGCAAATGACAAAATGCTTAAGAGCATTCATAACCTACAAACCAATAAAGAAGTAAGGATGCACTTACCAAATGGAAGTACAGTGCCAATTACACATACAAGAAGTGCAAAATTATTTGGACAAGAGAGAATCACAAATGTGTTGTTTGTACCCGATTTTAAATATAATTTATTGTCAGTGTCATAACTAACCAAGGAATTATGTTGCTTAGTGAATTTCTTCCCTGATCACTATATCTTTCAGGATCTCTACAGTGGCAGGGTGAAGGGGATTGGTAGATTACAAGAAGGACTATACATTTTCCAAGGGGCAGCTAAAGATTCTGATGACCAAGGAAGAGGAGATGTGAGGCAAGTTTACCTAGCAGATGCTGATGGAAGGTGCAGCCTATGGCATAGAAGACTGGATCACCCTTCTATATCCACTATGAAGACTATGGTGGAATTTCAAAATAAGATTGACAGAAATATGCATAACAATTGTAGAATCTGTCTATTAGCAAAACAAACTAGATTACAATTTCTTTTCAGCATCTCTAGAGCACAACATTCTTTTGAATTGGTTCACTTAGATTTGTGGGGTCCTTATAAAACTCCTACTTTTGATAAGAAGAATTACTTTCTCATTATTGTTGATGATCATACCAGATACACTTGGGTCCATTTATTGCAGCTGAAGACTGAAGTAATTGTGGTTTTAAAATAATTTCTTGCACTTGTGAATACTCAGTTTAACTGCAGGGTCAAGACCATTAGGTCTGACAATGGTACTGAGTTCTTTAACTCTCAAACCTGTGAGCTTTTACAGAACCTGAGAATACTTCACCAAAGCAGTTGTCCTTATACACCTCAACAAAATAGGGTAGTGGAGAGGAAGCACAGGCAGATTTTGTAGATGGCAAGAGCTATCAAATTTCAGGCTTCTTTTCCAACAAAATATTGGGGCTTCTGTGTTAAAACTGCAGTATACCTCATGAATAGGTTGCCATCAAGTGCCCTAAAGGGAAATACTCCTTATGAGATGCTACATCATAGCAAGACATTCCTTGATCATCTAAGGGTACCTGGCTGCCTATGTTTTGTTACTTCACTGCCTAAATCAAACAAATTTGCCCATAGAACCAAAGAAGCTGCATTCATGGGATTCTCTTAAACTCAAAAAGGCTACATTGTACTTGATTTATCTACTAATAAATTCTTTGTTAGTAGGGATGTGGTGTTCCATGAAAATGAATTTCCCTTCAGTCACATTGTAGACTCAGCAGATAGCACATTTCTCCAACTGAACCAGACTGTTGCTGATTCCCCTGCCCCTGCTCACATTTGCCAGTTTCCACCAGTAGTAGCAAGGGGGACACACTCTGCTGCTGACAAGGATGCTGCTGCAGATACAGTAGAGGATATGCCTGATGTTAAAGAACCTGATGATGATGATGATGATGCACAAGAGAGTGCATAAGTCCCATCTGCTGAAGTTGCACATGACAATGCACAAATTCTATTGCAGGCTGTTGCTCCTCCTGCTGTCACTGGCAACAGACCAGTTAGGTCAACCAAGCAACTTGGGTGGTTGAATGACTATGTTGTCAATACTAGCCATGACCACATCTATTTTATAAACAAATATTTGTCATATGCAGGCACATCAGAAAATTATAGAAGTTATTCGGCTAAGTTCTCTGACTCAGCTGAACCAAAAATTTTTAAGGAGGCTTCAAGGGATGCAAGGTGGATAGAAGCTATGCAATAGGAAATCAAGGCCTTGAGGACAATCACACTTGGCAAATTATTGATCTTCCACATGAAAAGAATGTTGTTGGCTCTAAGTGGGTGTACAAGATTAAATATAGGGCAAGTGGGTGTACCATGAGACTTTCTCTCCAGTGACAAAAATGGTCACTGTGAGATCAGTGATTGCACTGGCAGCCTCAAGAGGGTGGAAGCTTCATCAAATGGATGTGTACAATGTATTCTTGCAAGGTGATCTTTATGAGGAAGTCTATATGGAGATACCAGAAGGGTTAAAGAGACAGGAGGAGACCAAGGTATGTAGGTTGCTGAAATCTTTGTATGGCCTAAAACAGGAATCAAGACAATGGAATATCAAGTTGACTGATGCATTGATAGCTGCAGGATTCACACAGAGCCTTCATGATTATTCACTATTTACAAAGAAGTCAGGTAACAACATTGTCATAATACTTGTATATGTAGATGACCTTCTTATCACTGGAGACAATAGCAGTCTCATAGAAGCAGCCAAACAGATCCTGCAGCATGACTTCAAAGTGAAGGACTTGGGGGAACTCAAGTACTTTCTTGGTATAGAAATTCTGAGATCACAACATGGCATCATCCTCAATCAAAGAAAATATACATTGGAGCTCATATCAGAGATGGGCTTAGCAGGCACAAAGCCAGCTGTCACACCACTGGAAGCTGGAAACAAACTAACCACTGTGGAATATGACAAGGTTGTTGGAGTTAAAGGAGATGAAGCCTTGGAGAAAGTCTCAAGGTACCAAAGATTGATAGAAAGGCTGCTGTATGTAATCATCACTAGGCCAGATATCAGCTTTGCAGTCCAAACACGGAGTCAATTCATGCAAGAGCCCAAGGTCTCACATTGGGAAGAAGCTATAAGAGTGGTTAAATACCTGAAGAATGCACCAGGTCAGGGCCTCATTTTCAGAGCACAACCTACACAGAAAATAACATGTTGGTGTGACTCAGACTGGGCAGCATGTCCCAACATAAGGAGGTCTATTATAGGATATGCAGTAAAGTTTGGAGAGTCACTAATCTCCTGAAAATCAAAGAAGCAGCAAACAGTGTCCAAGAGTTCAGCTGAAGTTGAATATAAAAGCATGGCAGCAGTTGTTGCAGAAGTTACTTGGCTGCTGGGCTTGTTCAGTGAGCTTGGAGTGAGGGTTCATCAGCCAGTAGCTATTTGGAGTGTATAGCAAGGCAGCGATCCAACTTGCAGCAAATCCAGTCTATCATGAGAGAACGAAATATATTGAAATCGACTGTCACTTTATAAGGGACAAGATAAAGGAAGGAATCGTCAAGACTGAATTTGTAAAGACAAATGATCAACAGACAGACTTGATGACAAAGGGGCTAAGCAGGCAGCAACATGTATATTTGATGAACAAGTTGGGAGTGTTGGATGTTATGCACCCTCCAACTTGAGGGAGAGTATTGACACATAACAGTAATTAGTTAGTAGTTAATGATGTAAATGTGTAGTTGATTGTTTCTGTTAAATGATTCTATTAAGGAGTAGTTAGTTTGTTAAGGATAGTTAGGTGTGGCTAACCACACTATATATGTATATCAGTGAAAAGGAAGTCAAACAGACTTCACTTTACTCTTCTTCTCCCTAGAGGAAATAATATCCCCAATTTCTCTCAACTCTCTTCGGTCGTCTTCTCCAATCACTTCTCTTCTGCAGCTTTTATTTCGACAAATTTAGGTTTTTCTTGAGAAAATATTGCAGGGTGCATCCTTTTAAATTTTGAAAAATGTTTTTTTCTAAATTATAGCTAAAAGTAGATGAGTGGAACTTTTTCCCCAAAATAATTTAACACGTGAAATCAACCTAATCAACCTTAGAGTTTCATAAAAGTCAATAAGAGGATGAATAAGAACAACCAAGGGGGACATAGATTTTAAGGTGCGGGTTTAATAGAACTCAATAGTTTTAACTTATATATATTTTCTTAAAAGCACTAAATATGTACAGAAATCAAAGTTAGAATTCAATTTCTTTCACTTGAGGTCAATATCCTACGATTCAAAATTAATTCTAAAGTTCAAACCTTGAATATCAGCCTCTAAGCAGTACAATATATACTCGATCAACATGAACATTTCTCGAAATTATAAAACATAGGATTTAACAACTTAAATATAAATATATTCGTACTCGATATTTATCGTATTTTAAAAATATGAGAGCCCTCTACCTTCTAGCCGTAGATATAACTTTAGATTTTTTTAGACAATATTTTCAATAAAAACCCTACCAAAATCTGTGTTTTCATTTAGTGTTGGGTCCTAACATCACATGTGAATATACCTAACAAAAATTACCCATTTTATGGGTCACTTGTTGTCTATTCAAATCAGGCCAAATTTATGTTACGAGTGATATTGTAACCGTTTTCGATTCGAACTATATATACATAGATAGATATTTAATATTTTTCGTAAGTCTAAATATATTGTTATAAAGACATAATTATTAATTCAACAATATATCTATACACGTATTGACTTCAAATTATGAACTCATTTTGATCTATTATCGTTGTTCCTTCTCCTCAATCAGTGGCAAAACTGCATATCGTGAAAGATACCTAATTGAATATTCTTTGTCAGAAATTTATATTATGTATTATATATTTTAAAATTTTGAATTTTTTAGTGAAATTTTTTACTTCACCACTATTTTTAAATAGGTAAATAAAAGCCTGAATCCTTAACACATAAAAGAACTCGTGATTTAATGAATAATACTCTTATGTTTTAATTTATATAAATTAATTTGACTGAACATAATATTAAAATAAAAAATAAAATTTATGATTGTAAATAGGTTATAATTATTTATATAGATTAGTTTCTTTCATCATTTGTATTTCAACTTTATTCTTATTCTTATTATATTTTTGAAGTGGTTAGTTCTTCATGAGTAGTGTCTACTAGTCTTAACCTTCACTTAATAGGGCAAATTTTATTATATTAGTAACAGATCAATTAATACATGATATATTTTTTCGCGTTATTTTGTTTTCATTTAATCAAAATTGAATAATATATATGATTTAAAATAAATATCGAATGTGAGCAAGTATTTTCCCGCTTAATAATGTCGGCTCCTTGAATTTTTTTTAATTTTTTTTGTTGTTTGTATTAATTTGTTGTCTTTAATTATAGTACTCTTGCACCAACCGTTCTCTTTTTAATACATTTTCATATTCTTATATTTGGTCAACATCATAGGGACTTTCCTCCCATTGTTTATGTTCTACCAACATCAGAGGAAGAAAAAAAAAGATGGTCAATTTTCTTGTAGTTTGATGGCATTTGAGTGGTAATTGATAAATATTTATTTTCATAAGGTGTTTATATTAACCTATTTAATGAGGCAAATGCATATTAAGTTAATTGTGAGTAAGTGCTAGAACTACATATGCAAACACCTATATATTAGGCATAATATATAGACATACATTTTAACTTGGCATTCAATTTTGAGGATGCCTATTTAGACAACTCAATTCGTTTTCGTGTCAATTGAACACGCCAATTTATAAAATGATTGTCTAGACACCTCTAAAATTTATGTATCATGTCAACATCAGGTGTACACGAGATACAATATAAACAAATTGAGGTATCTAGATATGTATTTTTACAGTTAAAATATTTAGTTGTCAGTTAACACGACAACTTTTAAAATTTATCTACTCTTAATATTTGCACCTAAGCCTCAATTTTCATCAACTTGGTTTAATTTAAATTTTTATTCCAATTCCAAGTAAGTGAAAATCAAGATTTTGGAATATAACCTCTTTTTTCCTCCAAGTGGCATATGAATAAGGATTGTGGTGCATTGTTAAGTATTTTTTCATTCTTAATTAAAGATTCGAGTTCAAGTCCTCTTTGATACAAATCACCTTCTGAATCTAATCGAATTATAATACCGATATCGAACACCGGATTGAAAAAAAAAAAGGACTTTGTAATATAGGAAAGAAGGGATAACATAGAACAATAATGTCATTGTAGCTATGATTTTCTACTCTTTAACAAATGATAGTATATAATATGGCTAAAACATAAAAGCCACCAATTAATGGAAGTAATTGGAAATGGGGTCCAAATCAACATTAGACTCACATGGCTTTGTTTGTTAGGGAAATTCTCACATCACCATCTACTCAATTTCTTGGCTGTTGATTAGTGAGTTGGTTGACTAATAGGTGTACTTATATTATAAATTATAAATATTATACAATTTTTTTTATAAATAATAATTTAGTAGTCATTTATTTAGAGCCTCAAATGACAGGCTGTGAGTAGGTCATATATATTAATTATCGATATTTCACATATCTCAATATATACCCCATTATACTGACTCTCCTCCAAACATACTACCAATAGTAATTATGTTTGTGAAGTTTCGAGTTTGAGAAATTATTTTTAGTAGAAAGTGTTGTACCTTTGATGAAAATTTAAATTTAATCAGATTTAAACATAAATATCATAGAAAGAATGGAAAACAAAAAAAATAAGTATATAATTTTTTACTGTTCATATCACTATATATGAATTCATTTCAGTCTAATAATAATTCTAGTAGTAGGAGACTAATATTTTTCAAGTGGAATTTCGTTAATCAAAAATTTGAACATTTTTTTATTTATCTCTAGAAGTTATTTTAATTTATTTATTTATTTAGAAGCTAGCTATTTTAGTTACTATTCAACTACCAATTTAAGTACTCAAATAACCCCGATTATACCCAAGGAGTGTAGTAAGAAGAATAAGATTTAGACACACTTAAGTAGAAATTTTGAGTTTACACTTTAGAAATGGTGAATTTTCTAGTATTGATAGGGAGCATTTTTCTTTTTAATGAACTTTATTTGCGAAAAAAAATTAAATTAGTCAGGTCGGAATATCAAAAACAAATGAACAAAAATTGAGGTAAAATGCAAAACAAAATAGAGATATTTTCTTTGTTTCATTTTATTTGAAGGTATTACTGTTTAGAAAGTTAAATATTAATGAATATGTTATTAGTGTTACCAAGAAACCCTAATGATCATGTTTAATAATGTCAATTTTTTGTGTGTATCAAGTTGGATAAAAAATATTTTGACATTACGGTATTTCTAAGGAAATTGCAAATCCCCATATTGGCTAGAATTGTAGTCTCTGTCTAATAGAATGAAAGGCCAAAGTATATAATATAATAAGAATATTAAAAAGGGAAGTAGTTGGTATGAAAAAGCCAAAAGGGAATAAAGAATGTAAATAAATATAAATGTGTTGTGTGACGACACTTGAGGATATATATAATAGCTTCAAGGCAAAGCTAAGTTGGGAATAAACTAAAAAGCATAGCTTGTCTAGTGATTCTGTTAGTTTATTAAATCATTAATTTTTAAGTTTATTTGTGTTTGATATTCGTATTGAAATGCAAGGTTCATTTTTTGAGGTAGTGATTTGAATAGTTTTTTTCTTTTGTTATTTTGAAGAACTTGAATTTGAGACTTTCGATTAAGAGAGTTGTTTGGCATATTGAATCATTGATTCGTTAAAGACAGATGGTGTATTACATATATTCTTTCTTGATACTCATTACTACTATTTTTTACTTTTAAAATAAGATTTTATGGAGTAGAGCAATAATGTCTATACATCATACTGTTCCTCCCTCAAAACAAATCTCAAAACCCCAAAATTATTTTCATTATTATTTTTCAAGTATCATAACACTTCTTTCTGACAAATTATTTTTTTTCAAAAAAAGAAATACAAAAGGAGAGCTTCATTTGAATTATACAAATGTTACAAAACCAGATGGTTGACAATGATGATTGTTCATGGTCGTTGGTGGTAGTGATTATGAACTGCGATAACTGTTTAATTAAAACGATAAAGCAACAATTATTAGTTATCTTCACATAATTCTTTGAGCAAATAATATTAGAATTACACCATGGAGATTAAGTACGGTACAAAATCATAAAGGGTACACCATGGAGGTTGTTTCCGACCTTTGATTAACATAAAATGCATAAGGTCTAAAATATTTGGATCACCATAAGCAGCTTAGTTTTGTTCAATTTTAGAAGGGAAAAAAAAGGAAGAACAAAGAATATAGATATTACATTAAATCCTATGGTACAACGTAAAATACAAACTGTACAATACAGCTGAAATTCTATATTGGAAACCACTGACCACAACAATACTAGCAAAAAAACAAAAATAAGTAAAACAATGCAACTTCAGTGCAGGAAATTAGGGGAGGGATGAAAAAAAGAAGATTAATAAATAATAAAAAAGGAAAAGAAGGAAGAAAAAAAAAATAATACACATTTTAGGTGCAGCAGGCAAAATGCACATGATAGAGAGATGTCTCACAATGAAGGTTCCCATTCATTGATAAAAATCCCCTTTAGCTCCTTCCAGCATCTAGTTACAGTTCTTTTGGCAGTAGCACAGTGGATCGGATGCTCGATGATGAATGCCATAACCCCTTGAAAACGCCTTAGCTACGAAAAATATCGCGACTCAAAAATGCTCAATTCAACCACATTAGAAATGAATTTTCTTTATCCGAATGGGTTTCCTCCAGAAGAAGAAAAGGTGTTCTGGGTAGGGGGTGCAGAATATAATCCACCCGACTGCTGATTCGAGTTTTGACCTCCAAAAGCAACCCCATCAAAGCCAAAACTTGCTATTCCTGGTGGTCTGAAAATTGAAAAGCTTCCTTCAGTATTATCCCTCGAATGTATAGATACTTCAAACAATGAAAGTAAGCCATATCTTGAGAAGGACAAGTTGTAATTGGGCTATTATAGAAGGCCACCTTGCTAAAATGGCTACAAACATGAATTCGATACATACAGCTGAATGGAAACAAGTTATACACAATAAAAAGCCAGAGAGTTGCAGTCTTTACTTCTAGATTTAATCTCATATGTGTTAACACTTCATTTGTTATGTACTACACAGGGAAAAGGGTGCTGGAGAGACGGTAAGAGAAAGCTAAAATGATATTATTTGGTGCAAGACTAAAAATGGAATAGCAATCAACCAAGTACCTCTGTGGCATGCTACCAGCTACTTGATGCCCCATGTATGAGCCTAGAAAGTAAGAATTCATTAGCATCCAAAAAAATTGACGAGAGATCTAATGAAGGGGAAACTGATACTACCTGGTGGAATTGCTGATGCATAAGATGGTGCTTGCTGAGCCATTGCCGGAGGATGAGAAAGGGCACCGAGGTTGGATGTATGCAGCAATCCAGTTGGAGCTGCCATGTTTGGTAGTGCACCTTGTAATGATGCCATTGATGGAAACTGAAAAATAAAAATCTCAATAAGATCAAGGGAGGTTAATGTTAATTAACATATTTCCCACTAAAAGAAAGCTTTGTTTCCTCCTCTTTAGGGTCGAGCACAAAGGTTTTGCGGTTGTTGCAGCAATTAGTTATTCACCAACTTATCACATAATTTTTTTTTTGTTGAGAAATAATAGGAGTACAAGTAAAAAACTTCTCAATTAAATATGATCAAGTTCGCTGCAGATAAAAAGCATTTTAAGATTTACACCTAAAGATGAAGCTCAAGTGCATATGATAATCAACTAATATCACCATAAGTTATCAATACCCCACTCTATATCTTATTTAATGTTCGCATCCTTTTTTTACGAGTCAACACAAGTTGAAATGTTTACAACATCAATCAGCTTATCAGTACAGTCCAAAAGGTATAAGGGAAAATCTCTGCTCCTATCCTCTCATTTGCTACAAGGGAAAATCTTTGGTACTTCCTTTCTTCTTCTTTTTTCGTGTGGGTGCGTGGGAGGGGGGAAGAAGAGGGTCCCTTGATTCTCTTTTAATTTGAAATGCCTTGTGCATCGTAAACAGTGACGAAACAAATCACTCAAACTAAGGTGACATTATTTTCACATACCGTTGGAGCTTGTAAAGTTGGTTCATTTATGACATCAAAAGGGTTTGTTGATTTTGATGGTTGTGGCAAAGCATTTGTAGCCTGAAAAAAACAGTCCATGAGCAAGGTGCCAGAGAGTTAAGCATGCTGTGACAATAAAATAGCAGAGTCGAGCATAAAAAAATTGGGTTAGCACAGATACCATTGGCATGTTGTACTGCATCGCGAATCCATAGCCATGCTGTGGACCAGTATGCCAGCCTGGAAAAGCTCCAGGAATTGAAGAATAATTTACAGCAAACAAATCCTGCACAGAAATGTACATTCCTCAGACTACAAGATTTTTTAAAATGTATCCATCTACTAAAGAGAGAGAAGAACTTAACCTAGACAAATGTTCATACTTTAGGCTATACAAATCTTCTAAATGTATCATGTGTACTAGATTTAAAAACGTGACAAAACCATAGAAAAGAACTTACTGCAGGCAGTTCTTTTCTTCCAATAGAATTGTTTTCGACAGAAGACGCTTGAGATGCAACTGCAGAAGTGGCTTCCTGAAGGACAGGGTTTACAGCTTGAGGAACTTGTGCAGTTGCTGAACTAGGAAAACCAAGTGTGCTTGGGGCAACTGAAGAATTCCATTGCTGAAATAGCAAAGATCGTGATTCACAATGATCAGTACTGAACACAAGGATACAGCTAGTTGGCCTCAAGGACAACGCAGCGCTAAAAAGCTACCTGATTGCCAGAAGGTCCACCAGCAGCTGGAGTAGAAAGCTGTGATATAGCCTGTGGGCCAGTCACAGGAAACAAGGAAGTCTGCTGAGGTTGCATATTAGACCAGTGTCCACCGTGAGTATTTGCAAAGGCATTACCACCACCTGGCAGTATTGATGTCGGTCCAGTGGGTGCAGATGGAGCACCACCAAGAGGAAATGCTGCTGAGTTGTCCATAGTTGCTGCTCCAGGAGCAAAACTACTGAAGGGAGTGAATGGAGCTGCACTATCACCAGGACTTCCTGAAGGAGCAGTTGCAGTTGCTGGAGCTGCCAACTCTGAGAGTACAGTCTCCAGTAGATTGGTGTTTGAAGGAGCTGGAGATGCTTTAACCTCCGCAAATGAATCAAAATTCGCCCAGTTGTCAGCAGCAGATTTCGTTGGTTGTGCAACAGGCATGACCGTAACAGATTGTTGTATTTGTGGTGCTGGTGCAGAAGCTGGGGGTTCAGGAACATCATCAAAATCGATTAATGAGGTTTCGGTCTTAAGTTCAACAGGGTTCCCGTTGGACACCAAACTACTGGAAGATGCAGTCCTCTGCACCATACACATAAAATATATAGCACCTTATTAAATTGGCAAACAATGGGAAAGCCATAAAAGAAAGAGTATACTGGTAAGTAATGTGGCGCATATTTCACACCTTTTGGTTAGGTGAACAGTAGGGAGACATTTCAGGTAAAGTCCATACAGTTTGAAAATGCTAAGAGTTATGCGAAATCTAGATGTACATATTTCCTATTTGTTAGAGAAAAGTTATTGAGAACAATCGAGAAAGAGCTTTTTGTCAAATATAGATACCATCATTCTCCAGATATTTACTCGACTCTAAGAGTAAATTGTTTCAAAAGAGTGTGCAACTATATCAAAAACCAAAGCATTGTATCATCCTAAAAAATGAATCAGATATCATAGGATGTCTTATGGGAACAAACCGGGATCATAATGGGTGTTACTAGAGGATGAAATATCATCATCCAAAAGAATCAAATGCCATATGCTGTTGCATAGGAGATAATCCACACCTGGGTTTGCATGGAGCCATCAGCAACAGACCTACCACCATTGGTTTTCGGAGGTTCAATAACTCGAAGGGGAGATACACTCTCTCCAAGAATCTCTCTAACAGGCCGAACCATTGGGGGACTGGACGTGTCAAGGTCGCTTTGACGGTCAGGTGACATGCTTTCAAACTTGGATCCTCCATCAGAAGTTCGACCATCGTCAGATCTCCTTCCATTCCCAAATCTATCCTCCCGTCGCCAGTCATTGATTACTTCAGCACGGGCAGGACTTCTTTGATCATATCCAGGACTTCTTCCACCACTACTTCTCCCACCAGGACTAGGTCTGTCGCTATATCGTCGCTCATACACTTCCTCATTTGGTGGGCTTCGAGAGCCACCCCGGTAGGTATCTGTCTTCCTGCTCTCGTTCAAGTTCTCGGCTTCAGCCTGCAGATATCAGATATTATATGAATTAAAGGAACGTGTTCAACTAGTCGACCTCAAAGGTTTTAGAACAAGAAGATATGCTCAAGTGAGGACATCATGGAAATTCTTCTCGTGTAAGAAGCATCATGAGCTATTATGAAAGTCAAAATTGAGGATGAGAAGGATAGAATATGCACCATCTTTCCCCTTGGTGGCTTCTCAAAGCTCCTTTCACCAGAGTATCTTCTATCCACATACACATGCTTAATAAAATCACGAAGCCTCTCTACATTACTGAACACAGAGACTATAAGAAATGCATTTTGGGTCAATAATAAGTATCAAATACATACATTTTATTAAGATCACAAACCTGCCATCTGGGAGAGAATTACGCTGTGGGTCCCAGTCCTTCAAATATATTTCCTTTGCACTCTGTGAAAATGACCCCCCACCCCCAAATAAAAAGCCAAAGGCAAAAAGATAAGGGAGTCAGGCAACCAGCAACGGAAGGAATATGAACATGACATCAGAAGTAGGTGTGGCACTTGTAGCAAAAGGAGCATGCATACCGCATTTCCTCCTCCTTGAAGGGCACTAACTTCTTGTGAAGTAAACTTAGCCATGGATACTGACTTCACTCTATGGGTGAACTCTCGACTGCCAGTAGTTTCAAATGTAGAACAAGAAGCAAGGAACTAGAAGTTAAAAGGAGTTTCTAGTGCTAGGAAACATTTTAAGCACCCTAGAGGAATGATGGTTCAAGCATTTTATGAATAACAGCACTTACTGTAAACCGCTGCATGTTGTGCAAACAAATGTCCAGAAATTAGTGCAAACATATTGCGGCCCCTGTTAGTCAGAGAAGTATGAGATATATTAATTCATTAGATAAGAATGACTCTTGATGATATTTAAAGCAACCTGCTATGCAACTAAATTCCGATAAATAAGAGAGGCTACCAACGAAAGCAAAGAAAAAGCATCCAAGAAATGACACAGGAGCCTCTACGGTGTATACTACATACATTAACGAGTCATTTCATTTACGGCCAAGTTATACAAGAATTATAATAGAAAGATTGTAATATGGTGAATAATAATCAATGGATTGTTAGGTTACTGTATTTACTATTGGTTGTTTAGTTCATCCTAATAAAATCTAGATACACAGAGCATCATTTAAAACATCTTTTGGCTTAAATTGGATAAAGATTTGTTTTAAATCACTAAATCTAATTGTATTGGTTTTATAAACATACATGACTAAATTTTGCTTAATTAAACTTAAAATAAAATTGAGCTAAATTAATTATAATTATCACTTTTAATTTTATCAAGGACAAGATATTATTAAGAGGAGACTTAAAAAGAGGTATACAAAAATGTTAAATAAATATATAAATTTAGCAATCATCTATTGAACAACAACAACATACCCAGTGAAACCCCACAACAATCATCTATTGAACATGAAAATTTAATTATAGAACTTTCTATTAATTTTATATTATTAAATGTAAGCCTAATAGTTTAAAGGGCAATTTTGGTGACATTTATGTGTTCTAATATATGTATTGCTAATAGTTGCATCGAATTTGGTATAAATTAACTTTCAAATTGCAACATAACTAATGCAAGGATTATTACTACTGCAATTAGAACTGGCACTAAATCTGCATAACTAATGAATTTACTACAGGAATTATTTCCAATAATACATCTAATCAAACGAAATTAAAGGGGATGAGACAGTCTTTATTTACAATGACACTGGATATATCTAGTTATTAAATGGGCTTCTTATCTATATATATATGTATGTCATACACAGACAAGAAAATTCAACCCAAAATCAATGCGACAATTCTCTCATCGTCATTAAAGGCATTCTTTCATTTTAAGAGAAGCATGCTGGAAAAAGAGCTTGAATACACAATATTTCAAAATGCAAATCATGTCTACTTCTAAGCCTAAAGATACATCATAAGCAGTAGAAGAAATATTTTCTTCATTATAGATAAAGGCCAATAAAGTAATGAAGTGGAATTTGGAGAAGTACGTAAACAAACCATTGATAGGTCATTTGGTTCACATGCTAATTCTGTGGAACTAGAATAGAAGATTTATCTATCCGGTGAATAACAAAAAAGAGACTTTTAAATGGTGAAAATAACATAGAGATTGTATGTAAAAAGTAATATTACAAGAAATGTTATGTAGAGATTACCTACTTTAAGGAAATTTTAAATACTTTAATCTTCATATTGCTAATAAACATAAACTCTTATTCGGTTACTCCATATTCTATCCCGCATACAATAATGCAGACTCTCGTACAACCTGATGTGTATATTATCTAGTACAACCAACCAAACACTGTATTAGTTAGCGGGGTTGTTTTTTCTAATTCCTCAAACCAAAAATTGCATATTCTTATGTGGGATTTTATACTGGGATAATTTTTCTTAATCCCTCAAACATCGTATATGTGGGATTTTACGCAGGGATAATTTTTCTTAATCCCTCAACCTAATGATCCCTAGGGGCATCTCCAACCCATTCTCTATTTTACTCTCCAAATATAGAGTATCTCTACATTTGTAGACAACTAACTCTAACCCAATTCTCTATTTTACTCTCCAAAAAAAGAATCTCTTTCTCTTTCTTCCAATATTATATTATTGTTTCTATTTCATTTTTATTTTCTTATTTCATAATATAAATCCTTTCTTCTTTTTTCAAATAATCACCCTATATAATCTTTATGTAATATAAAATTTATTCTTTTCAAATTCTTCAATTAATATAAAATTATATTTTATTCTAAATTTTTAAATAACATAAATTGCAAGAAAATATTATATATCATACATATTAATGGACAATTCAAATAAAAGTGCAAGCATTGATGAAATACAATTACATAATAAATATTACGTCAAAGTAAAATTTATTTTTAAATTTTATATAAATACTGTGCTTTCAAGATTATTACTGCTCCCATAAATGCACTATTAATGCATTACGGAATTCAAAATGAGCATTTTTATGCTAAATTTTTTTATGTCTAGCTAAAAATTGTTTAAATTAACAATTTCATCTTGTATCCAATTATATCGTGTACTAATTTACTTCCCCTATTCCATTTTGATCTATTCAATCAAATACTTTCATGCTCATTAAAAAGTGTAGTTTAATAATTTATCACGATAACACAAAAGTAGATTGTTTGAATTATCATGTAAATTTTGTGCATTCTTCATAGTGAAAAATCCTTACAATTTTAAATTTCATATTTAAAGTGACGGAAAAAAATTAAATTAGAAAAATTGTTAATTCGGGATGGAAGTAGTATACTTGTCAATAATATATTTTTAGATGTTATATTACATTAGAAAATAATTACAAATATTAAAGACTTAATTAATGGCCTTATATAATAGAAACAATATTAAAATAATCAAAAAGTGAAATAGAGAGGATGAATAGTAGTTCTCCAAATTCGGATAACTACTATTCACCTCTCTATAAATAGAGAATAGAGAGTAAAATAGAGTGTGGTTGGATACCCTATTCTCTATTTAGAGAGTTAAATAGAGGGGGGTTGGAGATGGTCAAAGACTCTTGATTCTTTAAGGATCATATTGTCAAGACACGCCAGGATAAGAAGAGTGTAAGGCAAAGGAGTTGAAGTTAGTTTGAAGCAGTGAAAACACTGTAGATGTGTGTCATCTGTTAAACGGGAAATATAGGATGCACATGTTGTCTTACTACTGGGGTTGAAGCTACTCTTCTATAAGTTAAAACAATCTCTTTATCCAGATTTTTTCCCTTGAATGCATAGCTTTCCTCAAAATTCATTTTGAAATAAATCTTATATTATCTCATTAATGCTTCTCACTTAAATATATAGAGAACTAGACAAGGATATTTTCTAAGAAAAGCAAATCTTGAAGAGTAACTACTAAGCTCTTCCTCTTAATACATTCTTACCACATAAAGAGCATCTTCTTATTAACTGCACCTCTGTATTTCAGGATATGCTCAACTTTTTCAAAGAAAGTTCACATACTTTTTTTTAATAACCAGAAATCAGTCACTCCCGGAACTATGTAAGGATTTCAAATATGTCAACTGTTGGAATGGCATGAACAAGTAGGAAGATTAAATGAACTAAGCAAACTAAACTTAATTTAAAAAGAATTGGAATACTCGTGGTATTTGGAAATCAAATGTAGCTTCTTCTTTTTTTGGAGAATGGAATCAAATGTAGCTTTACAAGTGAAGGTCCTCTCTAGAGTAAAGAAATGGTAAGGAAGTGGTGAGGTAGCCGACTTTACTGCCTATGTGATGATTAGATTAGAGTTCCACCCAATTAGCATATCATGGTATCTGTTTGTGCTTACACCATGTCTCATCCGAACCTAGTGAGAAATGCAGTCACTTGACACACATCTGAACCTAGAGAGAAATGCAGTAACTTTAAACACAGCAATCATATTAAACAAAAGCCTACAGTGGACATGCATTTCCCCATCCCTCCACTCCTAGTTAAGACAATTCGTCATTACAACTTGGCCTTACTTCTGTTGTCATTCTTATGTAAAGGTCATGCTAATCTTCTATGTATCCTTCCAAGCTAATTGGAAACTATTAAACAGAGTAGAATGGAGCTGAAGGTCATGCACAATTCACAGTTCAAATACTACAACAAATTCAGCAGCTAAAAAAGTAAATTAAGACCAAATAGAAAATTATATAGAAAAAGGGTCAAAATGCTAAACTAATAAATAGAGCAGAACAGAACAGATATAAAGCATTCCTATAACCATTGCCAACTAGTTTTGGATTGAGACGTAGTTAACTGATTGATTTAGCATAAAAAACTACTCCTATGACCCTTTTTATGTGATATTTGATGAGACAAATAAGTTTTTATTTTACCATGGTTTTTCCCAACATGTTAAAATATTTCGAATCATTAACTAGGGTGAATTACTAAATTTTGTATGCAACTTCCAAAGATGTAAATTTATTTCCAAAAAACGTAGAAGACTCTATATTCAAGTTCACATCAAAGTTAGGAACTTTGACCCTCCCCTGCCTTAAATGGGATAGAGACATAACCGATATACGAGGATTCATATAACTGACAATATAGATCAAACTTACCAAGCTATTACAGTTTATACATCGTCGGTTGTCAGGAAGCTTTAGCAGATTCCGTATAGTTCTTTCATTTTTCTCATCCTCTCTTCGGTTTGCCATCTCTTCACAAAATACCAACAACCAAAGCCCTATCTCCTTAACTTACTGCCAAATGTCACACAAAAACTCATCAATTCCAGTAAAACAATCAATTAAAGTCACATAAACCTGCAAGCAAACCCTATCTCCTCAACCTACTGCAAGAATCAAATAAGACATCAATTCCAGTAAAACTGATCAATTGAGTCACATAAACCAGCAATCAAAGCCTATTTTCTCAACTTACTCCCAAAAATACACAAAAACTCATCAATTGCAGTAAAACGGTCAATTGAAGTCACATAAACCAGCAATCAAAGCCCTATTTTCTCAACTTACTCCCAAAAATACACAAAATCTCATCAATTGCAGTAAAACGGTCAATTGAAGTCACATAAACCAGCAATCAAAGCCCTATCTCCTCAACTTAAAGCCAACAATTACACAAAAACTCATCATTTCCAGTTAAACAATCAATTAAAGTCACATAAACCCATAATCAAAGCCCTATCTCCTCAATTTAAAGCCAACAATTACACAAAAACTCATCATTTCCAATAAAACAATCAATTAAATCACATAAACCCATAATCAAAGCCCTATGTCCTCATCTTAAAGCCAAAAATCACACGAAAACTTGTCATTTCCAGTAAAACAATCAATTAAAGTCACATAATCCAGCAATCAAAGCCTACTTTCTCAACTTAAAGACAAAAATCACACAAAACTCATTAATTCCAGTAAAATGATCAATTAAGTCACATAAACCAGCAATCAAAGCCTTATCTCCTCAACTTAAAACCAAAAATCACACAAAAACTCATCAATTCCAGTAAAACGATCCATTAAACTCACATAAACTCATTTCCAAAAAAAATCACATAAACCAGCAATCAAATCCCTATTTTCTCAACTAACTGCCAAAAATCACACAAAAACTCATCACTTCCAGTAAAACGATCAACTAAACTCATTTCAAAAAAAAATCACATAAACCAGCAATCAAATCCCTATTTTCTCAACTAACTGCCAAAAACCACACAACAAATCATCAATTCCAGAAAAACAATCAATCGATTCACACAATCATCAAACAAAAACTTCAAACTTGTACATCATCAGATCTGGTAAATTCACAGTCATCAAATAGAACTAACAATACTAAATCCAAACAAAAATTCAAAAAATACGCCAAAAATAGTATAAAATTGAACACCGTGGAAGTAACCTTGATCGAGGAAAATGGAGAAACAACAGCTTTCGTACAGCTTAGAATGCTTCTTCTTTTGGCCAAAAAAATGTAGAGAGAGAAAGTGAAAGGCGGAGAAAATATAGGGTGCTCCGCGGATACAAGGAAGAAACTGTGTGTCTGAATTACTTTGACGGGTGGTGGACTTTCGAATATTGTTGTGGGGACAGGTCGTACATGGCGGCTGTGAAATGACACAAATATCCCTTGCCATGATAAACCCAAAAAAAACCCAATTTTTTTTTAAAAAAAATAAATACATATATAAATATATTAATTTTTTGTAAATTTATTTTTATTTAATGAAGAATCTTTATATCTATGGTATAAGATGAGATAAAAGGATAGTTTATCAGAAAATCTTAATATTTCAGTTAGTTAATTGTTTGAATTTTTTATTTTATTGATGGGAATTCAATTTTTTATTATGTAATCATCTCCCTTATTTTTTTTCCTTTTTGTATCTCCCAAAGGAAAAAAGAAGGTAGGTTATCAAATAACTTGTTGATTTTGATTTTGATTTTTCTCTTTGTGATAAATTGTATTGTTATCCATTGCTTTCTAAGCATTAATTGTTTCTTGAAAGCAAATAAATAGATTAAACATATGTTAAAGAGAGTAATATGGTAAAATTTTAAAGATATGCATACATGAGGGTAAATAAGTCTGAGGAGGAGGAGGATTCTTCTCGTTAATATTTTCTTAAATAGTATATAAAAAGTAATAACAATAATAATAATTTAGTGTAATTTCATAAATAGATTTGAGAAAAATAGAATGTACGTAAATCTTAATTCTAATTCGTAAAAATAAAAAAATTGACTTATCTATTTTTAATGAACAACTAATATAAAACGACGAGCGTAAACGTTAAATTAGAACTACATATAAATGCGTATTTATTTGTCTTTTTCAACCATGAAGTTAATGTCTTCATAAGAGTAATAGTAACATTAATTAGGTGGAGTTTTCATATTGAATTGTATTAAAAACCTTCAATATAGTAAGCAATACTTATTATCATTTAAATGAAAAATTACCCCGATGAATAGTTTACTAGAGTAACAACTATGACAATAATACTATTAAACATAGACTTTTTAAATGTCAAATTTTTGACATGGAAAAAATTCTACTGAAAAATTATTAATTTATATATAGAACAACGGATGAAAATAAAAAAAATAAAAAAATCTGCTAAATAAATACCCACACACAATCTTCAATTGGCTGTGCTGTTATTTTTCTTGTAAGAATAATATCATTTTTGATTCATTAGTTATTGATATAATTTAATTTTGATCTTTGTTTTATTTAATTAAGTATATTTTAACATTCAATAAACAAAAATGTGTCTTTTTGGTCATTTTATGTAGGAAAAGTATTACTATATTTAAATAAACAAACGTTGTGCATGAATTGTATAATGAAATATACAAATGTTATACAAAAACTGCGAATCGTATAGCGAATTATACAAATATTGCGCGAATTATACAAACGTTGCTATAACTATAGTTACGAATTGTAATTAGCAAACTATAGCTATGAAGCATGATTAAAATATATTTGAGTGGTTATATGCGAAAATTCTACATAAAAAAATCAACATATCTAATTAACTATCATAAGGGATCAAAAGAAAAATTTATCAAAAATTGAATAACTAAAAATACTACTATTAGTTTTTTTAGGTGCTTATGGACAAATTTTAAAGGGGCCTTTGATTATTTAAATTTATAAGAGATCATGCTTGATATGGGTCCCATAACGGTGGAAAGCTATGGACATTTGATAAATAATTTTAATTTTGACTAGTAGAATAATGATTCATGAAAAGTAATACAAGGAGAACTATTAATATTAAGTTCAAAATTTCTTTACTTTTAATTAAGAATTTCAGGAGTAAGCTTCTGAAAATAAAAAATATCTTGTTGAAAATATTATGAGCAAAAATTATTCATATAATATATTTAGCTATTCAAATTCAATCAAAACTCAATATAAATATCATATATCTAATAAAAAATAAAAAATAAAAAAATACAGAAAGACCCCTCCAAACTAAATTTATTATGCAAAAGTTATATAATTAGCCACCATCACAGGGACAGCTATTATTTATTTAATTTAAACAAATCTAAACAATGATTTGGTTTGTGGCACATGGACCAACTAATCAACATTAAAAATAGTAAGTGATAGTAGGAGCAATATTTATTTAGTTAAAAATAGTAAATTGCCTTTTTAAATGAATCTCACTTTACTTTTTATATTTTTATGTTTAGACTTCACATGCAATTGCTCTCATTTGATGTCTCATTTTCATGAGGATTGATCATTATTGTGTAAAAAGCTACCAAGCTTTTGTATATTATAGTAAATCAAATTTCATAGACAAAAGGTATTTATTCATTTTAGATAACTGGTTGGGATCGTTTGGTGTGAAGAATAACACCAAATAATCTCGAAATTAAATTATAGTAATACTTAAATTGGTGTTTGGTTGGTAAGTACGGAATAACTTGTCCCGGAATGAGGAGGCAAGAACTTGCTTGGCATGAGACTTCTATGGCAATCCCATGTATCCAATGCCTATTTGTTGTGGATCTACTGGCTCGGATGCTTGAATTAATAAATAGTACCGATATAAGTTATCCATCCTCTTGGTGGTATACTAATCTCGGGATAATTTATCCCTGAATAAAATAGATAAATGACAAATACATCTCTTTAAATATTTTTTATACCTCATTTTTTACATTCATATATTTTTATATTATTTTTAATACCACATATAACAACATTTACTCCTTATTTTTATGATAATTCTTCATATTTTTTATATTAAAAAATTACACTATATAATATAATTTTTATCTGTAAATTTATTTGACTAATTCTTATGTTTATTTATATTTTGATTTCTCATAAATCCTTTTTTACTTTAATAAACTTAAAATAAAAATTCTATTTTAAAATTAAACAAGAAGAAAGCTTTATTTTTTTTACATACGGACACCATGAAAATGCACACATAAAAAAATTTAAGATAAAGAAGATAAAAATTTTATTTTAAAATGAATATTGAATAACTAAAGCTTGCAAATAAATATAAAAAACTAAATAAAGTGAGGGGTATTTTTGTAAACAAACAACCTATTCTTAAAATCCATGCAATGCATATTTTTTTGGATAAAACAAATCAAACACTCAATAATAAATAATCTTAGCATAATTTATCCCATCATAACTAATCACAACATAACTTATCCCATCATAACTAATTTCATCATAACTTGTATTCAAATCTAACGACACGAGTATAGTTCTTCTCAATTTGAAAGTGATCATTTAATAAAAAATGAATCAGGTGTAAATTTATGGCATGGTATTTTTATCCTTTTCAATTTCCTTACAACAACAACAGCATACCCAGTGAAATCCCACACATGAGATTTTGAGAGGGTAAAGTGTACGCAGACCTTACCACTACCTTAATTTCCTTAATTTTTTTTTTGATTTCGCCACCATGTGATAATCTCAAATAAACAACAACAACAACAACAACAACATACCCAGTGGAATCCCACAAGTGGGGTCTGGGAAAGGTAGGGTGTACGCAGACCTTACCACTATCTCATATAGATAGAGAGGCTGTTTTCAAAAGACCCTCATCTCAAAAGACACATTCCCAAGTATAAGTAAAAATAGATAAGTAAATAAATACATAAGTAAAATAAATAAATACATATATACATACAGGGAGAGAGAGAGAGCGCACATTGATAAATACAACAAACTTATCTAGTGCATTTGTGTAGTCCCACAAATAAGGTCTAGAGAGGATAGTGTATATGCAACCTTATGTTTATCTTGAAAGGTAGAGATGTTGTTTTCAATAGACCATTGATCAGTGGCAGATTCAGAATTTTCGACTTGTGGATGCTCACTTTTTTAATAGAAAATTACTATAAATTACATTGTATAAGTGCATAATTATTTAAACACGATATTTAAAATATTAATGAGAAAAAAAAATTAACACTACCATTAAAAAAAAAAGGAACTTTCAGTTCTTGAGGGAAAAAATTAGCTTGAAGGAGTTCTTAACCAAATATGTAGCCAAAATTCTCAAGAAAAAATAATTAAAAAGTGATTAGACATGACTTTTTAATTTTGTCATGTCACAAGAAGTTCATAAGAATGTAATTAAGACTAAAAGTTAAGTATAAAAGAAAGTAAAAAGAGTATAACATATGAGTTTATATTGGGGTGGAGGAAGAGAAAAATAAAAAATGTGTAAATAATTGTTATTAATGAGAATCAAATGCTTGAATTAGCTAAAAACACAACCTTCAAACTAGCCACTAGACCAAAACACCCAATAGGAGATTTGTTCACTAGGTGCTGAACATTTTATATAGTCATGCTTTCAAAAAATTAATATATATATAATTTATGGTTGGGTTAATGGGTGCTTGAGCACCCAGAAGGGTCTATGTGGGTCCGCCCCTGCCCTTGGTTCAAGAAAATAACAAGTTTTAAGAAATCAAGACAAAATACTATACAAGGCATGACAAAGCATACTGAAAAAGAAACAGTAACTCAGAGGCGGCTCAAACACTTTAGTAGCCTAAAGCCAAAAATGAATTGGAGGCCTCGTACTTTTTCTATTGAAAGTCTATTCTTCTGTTTTTTTTAAGATGCAAAAATATTAATATTTCACAACGACTATTTTGAGATGCAAAGTTGTCTCTTTACTTTTTCTATAAATAGTATTTTCCATTTCAATTTGTTTGTCTGATTTTAACTTCACGTGAAGTTTGAAGTTTAATAAAAAAGTAAAGAAAACTTTTGAAACTAAAAATTGACATGGACAATATAATTTTATTTTTAAAAATAGCTATAATAATTTTATTATTGCTAAGAAACTGGGCCCTAAAATTTAGGGGCTTAAGGCAAGTGCCTTATTTTGTAAGTGTAATGACCCATTATGTCGTTTTGAGAAATAGAGTTTTTTATTTCATAAAAAACTCATCCCATATTTTTTTATTAGTATTTTGGACTATTCGATAACCATAGTTATTTAGTTGAGGGATAAATTTAAATAATTAATTTAATTAGTGGGCTAAGTTGATAATTTATTTAACACTCTATACCAATTATTAAAGGAAAAGGATAGAGTTTATTAATTTTGATACATAATTGAGTAGAAAAGAAAAAAAAAAAGAAAAAATAATAATAATAATATATATATAAAATCTGATGGCATTAAGCCATCAAATGTAACGAGAAAATGAGAAAACGCATAAACTAAAAAAAATACGGAGGAAGAAAGAAAAAAAAAGGGGAAAAGAAAAATAAAGGAGAAGAGAAAAATAGGGATTTTCATTCCTAAGCGTCAAGGTAATTATTCTCATCCTTTCCATTAAATTTTCATGTGATTATGAACATATTTTTAGGGTATATTGGTGGAGAAATAACGCTGAAATAAGAAAATATGACCTTAGGGTTCTTCACATAAAATCTTGATTTGGGGGTCGAATAACGATCCGTTTTAGCTGAAATTTGACATGTGAATTTATTTTATCATGATGAACATAATCGAAAAGAAAATTTCAGATTTGACTTCAATGATTCAGGATGACATTTTGACCCAATTTTTTATCCGAAAATAAATATAGCTATATGGGTGTCATTGAATTCGTATTCTTGTGAAGATTATGTATTTGAACAGATTTTGATAGTTTGAAAGAGTTACGAAAGGCTCAAATTTTAAAGTGATTATTTAATTTAATTGAGGTTTAACCCTAGTTTTGAAATTCAAAATATATGAGAGTTGACATGTTAAGTGACATCAAGATTAGGAATGTATTTATAGAATTGGGTAAATTATTGGGTCTAGGTTAAACATATATATAATATTGGTGTTTACGGATTAGTTTACTTATAAATATTATATATTTGATAGATTGAAATTGATCTGAGGCATTGAAGAAAGGAAAGACATTGGTGGATTAGCTTGCTTTACTTCGGTTCTTGAAAGACAAAGAAGCAGCACACAATTTCTAGATCTTCTACATAAGCTGGATATAGGTCCATGACTGCGGTCACTTGTGAGTTGAAGTGTCTGAAAGGTCTGTTGTTGAGTTTAAGTAAACAACATCCCAAGGCGATCAAATTATTTTGTGATAGTCAGTCCGCTTTGCACATTGCAAAAAAACTGATTTTCCATGAACGAACAAAGCACATTGAGGTAGATTGTCATTTTGTTCGTGATGCAATTAATGAAGGTTTGATCTCTCCATCGCACGTTTCAACATCTTCACAATTGACAGATATTTTTACCAAAGCTCTCGGCAAAACTCAATTTGACTTTTTGCTTTTCAAGTTGGACATTTTTTATTCTCATGCTCCAACTTGAGGTGGGGTATTGCAGTATAATATTTGGTAGCATATTTGTAGGGAAATAATTATCATATAATTCTTTATATATTTAGTAGCATATTAAGGAGATATTTAATTTTCTTATTTCAATATTCTCTCTTGGGGAATGAATAAAGGCGGTCAAGATTGTAAAGTGTTTTTCAAACTCATATGTTAAAAGCAAGAAAGTAGTTTCAAAGTTACTTTAAAGGGAGTCTTCCAAATACAAGTATGTCAAGACAAAAAAAACTCTTTATGATTTAGCACTTCTAGCCTAATCAGATTTCACTGCAAAATTAAAGTTTTGGCCACACCTTTATGAACTATTGAAGTATTAGTAATATCTTTCTATGCATATCTTCTCCTTTTAGTCAGTAAAATAGGACCACAACTTTAATTGCTCTCGGAAAGAGTACGGGCCAATAGAAAGATTCATCATACCAACCTGAAATAAGCTTTAATTCCACTAAGTTCCACCTATTTAGATATATGTATTAGAGTTTCAACTTTAATAGAATTTACGTACTCCGACAATAATAACAATATTTATAATTAATCTAAATTAATTGAGTCGATAGTATGAATCCTTAATATCATAAATGCGATGTTTAGGTCCACATTGCTAACATCATCTTAGGTATCATTGTAACTAGTACTAACTGAGCACATTTCAACGAAAGGATGTCATATGTTATAACAAGTTAAAATGTCAGGATAATTAAAGAGAATTAGCATTCGATCACTTTTAGTAACCAAAAATTGACCCAGTTTTCATGTTTTACGCTAGTTCGACCCATTTTCTTTCTCAAAAATCTTCTTTTTCTTTCTCTTCATTTCCATTTTTCTTCACCATATCGACGATTTCTCAACTTTTTCATCCTTTAAATTCCGAGCCGATGCGTCGAATTTTCTCTTGATGGTCTAAAAATGTCCCTGTTCTTCATGAGAGGGGATGAATGCCCAATTCAGAGAACTATGGGCCCAACAAAAAGTTGAATCTGTAAATGATGAGGCCCACAATGAGTTGAGGTGTGATCTGTTCCTACAAGAACTATGGGCCCAACCTTCTTGGATTGTCCATGTACCAAAAAGCCGATAAAATCGGAAAATTATAGGAAAATAGCCACTTCATGTACTATTGATCATGATTTAGCCACTCTTTCAATAGCTATTTTATTTTAATTGGAAAAAAGTAACATAGATGGATCATACACCATCTATGTTGTATGAGTCAGAGTGTGGTCAATCAAAAACTCATATGTTCAGAAGATGAAAGTAATAAAAAATGAAGATGCTTAGATGGATCTGCAATCATACTAGGAGAGATAAGATTAGAAATGAAAATATAAGGGGCAAGGTGGGAGGGAACCTTCATGATGGACAAGATAAGGGAAGCAAGATTGAGATGATTTAGGTATATGAGGAGGAGCACAAATGCCAAATTAAGGAAGTGTGACTAGTGAGACGTTTGTTGTGATAACCTTAAGGACCGGAGAGGTACAGGAAGATCAAAAAAGAATTGGAGAGAAATGAGTAGATAAGAGATGATACATCATCAACTCATAACTGAGGACATGACTCTAGACAGGAGAGCATGAAGGTCGAAAATTAGGGATAGAAAGTTAGCATGTAGATGAGCGATTTCTCTTCTCTACGAGAGAGCATGGTTCTAGCTTAGAGTACCTTATCTGCTCATTCTCCTCCCATGTGCTTTAGTTATCTTATTATTTTTATTGCTGATATTTCTCTTTTTTTAGTATTTTTCATTAGAGCTTCTTTCACATTGTATTTTTCAACCCTATTTTGAAATATTTTTCTTGAGCCGAATCGGCTACTTTACCTCACAAGATTGTCTACAAAGGCAAATCTAATATTTTTAGAACACAGATTCACATGTTTCATATTTTAAATTATAAATTTACCCCTGTTTATGTATATTATACGTTCTCCGAATCCTATTTGTGGAATTGTGAAGGTTATGCCCTTGTTGCTGTTAAGTAGTGAGTGCAATACAACTGGTAGTCAACAAATCTAGTGAAACTATATTATTTTAACCCCCATTTAATATAGAGCTAAACTCTTCTAGCTTCTAAAAGGACACTTGCTTTTGGTAGATGCTTATAATACCCCTTTAAATTTTTCAAAAAAAAAAAAAAGAACACTTCCAAAATTTCCAGCTTTGTTTTTATTGAGAGACACGTGGATAACATGAATACACAGTGAATTTTTTCTTGAATAAATTTTGTCCTATTCTTTTTCTTCTTTCTTCAAAGAACTCATTATCACATGGACCAAATTAGCTGTAGAAATTAGACCCCACTCAACTGTGAGATGAAAATACATACCTTTAAATTAAAGAGCCAATAATGGACCTCATGCCCCCCCCCCCCCTCCCTTAAATAATTTAATGTCATCTACCCTCACTCTATAGTATATTATAGTATAATAATTTTGTACATGTAGACAAAGTTTATGAACTCACTGTAGACCCCTAGACCCTAATATGTCTATAATATGTTTATCTTATCCACCAAATATTCCTCTTTGCCTCCCTTTAACTAGTCATAAAAAAAATCAATTATAATATGTGTTATTTTTGGGCAAGGACATGCTAACTTTTGATTTTTTCAATCATTTTAATTTTATCGAATATTTTTCAAGAAACACCTTATTCTTTACATAGTTAATTAAATAATGTATGATATCAATCTCTCTTTATAGCGAAATATCATTTAGCATAATCAAGAAATAGATATCATATGAAATAATCAGAGTATCCAACCCAAAACAAGCAATAGATGGAATAGTTCAAATTACCCAATTTAAGTTCTTTCAAAAATGTTTACATAACTTATGAGGGACAATTGTAATGTTCTTTTATAATAACCTCATAGTCAAATCTATATGTATAAAAAACACCACTCATTGATACCACAAAAATTAATAAATTGTTATGTCTGCTTTTGGACGGCTTATTCCCTTTAGCATTATATATATATATATATATTTTAATTCTTTGAGATACCACGTAGAACATGTGTGTTTATTTGTTTGATTATATATAAGTTTAAGTGTCTACTTATGCACACCCAAAGTTGAAGGGTAAAAATACCGGTTGAGGCCAAGTTAAAAGAACATTTTTATGTATTATGCCAAATATATAGTCTTGGAGTTATAGGGTGCAGATGATTCATTCGAATTCCAAACTATAGGTCAAAATTAGTTCGTATGCATGTATAGTAAATGATTTTTCTTAACTTCTTCCTATATTTGCTTTTTAAAATTTTAAATCTCATTAATGAAAATCTTGATTTTGCAACTTTTCAGTATGATGGTTAGGAATACTTTTATGTTCTATCACCATAAATTTCTTTGATTCACATTGCATGAGGCTTGTGGATATTCTTCTTTTATGTCTCATACTCACAATTTTTCACTTTGATCTAAACAGATGTGTATTAGTCACATGAAGTAGATGCTCTAACTGTACCTAACACCTAATCTCACATGAAGTCCCTTAAATATGTTGGAGGTTTTGTCTCTCAAATTGTACTACTTTTTTAGTTCCACATCACATGTCAAATTCCCTTTCAAGTTAGAAAGGTCATTTTCCTAAGTGTCTTCCCCTCATGGACTTGTTTCGACGCAGTTTTAGAATTTGAAATTTATGAATTTTTATAACAATTTAAAGTTAATACTATAGAAGTAACTGAATTTACAATGAAATATTGGATTGACGTGAATCGATAAACATTTCTCTTGATTTTCTCCTTGCTATATACTCATAGCTACATATATGGACGTTTATGGTTAATATTTTAAATGTAGAACATAGATATATACACACAAGAAATTTTTAGAATTCGATAAATATTAAATTTTGCGCTCATAATTTCAAAATTACAAAAAGTTCAGTATTAAGAATATTAAAATATCAAACTCATCAAATTTAAATACTGAATTTGACTTTAATGTGTCCCCATCTTAACTTCTACTTATTTATCTTCCCTACAAAAATGGATTGTAGGTCTAGTCTCCCTCTCTTCCTCATCATCATTAATAACTTCATTTTTTTTCTTGAAATTTTCTTTCATATCCCAATGAACTACAAATATTTATTCACTTTCACCTTGCATTAATTCATCCTTATATAGGCAAAGATTTGGTGTTGTAGAAATGAGGAAGCTCAATTTTGGCAAAGTTTTAGATTGTTTTAGTACTCTTTCTTCTTCTGGACCAGGATCTTGTTTTTGCATCAATGAATTTGGAGTTCATGATGATGATGATAGATTTGAAAAGAAGCCATTGATGAATAATAATTCCTCAAATCAAGATGATAAACATAATTCAGTGAGATTGAAGGATGTTATTAATGTAGGACCTCCAACTCTAGCTTTCCAATTGAAGCCTAAGGTAAATATGTTTTTCAAGAATCTTTATCACCATGTTCCTCTCTAGCTAGAAGGGACTAAATTTCTTTTATTTGTTTAATTATGTCTTTTAATAAGTTTCTTCATGAGGGGCATAGGTAGAAGCTAGATACGGATTTAGTTGAATGTAATAGTTATTGTTTAAATAATTATTAGCACTTAAAATTGACATTCTAAAATCTAATCTAGAAATTCTGGCTTCGCCTCTGCCATTAGTATGTTGCGTTTGATTCTTTTTCCTAGCTCAAACACACGTAGATTCCTTTTTATTATTATTTTTATAATGGTTAAAACACAATGAAATTACTTAGAACTCATCAACGCCTATGTTTGCTTTGATATGATGTTGAATTGAGTGATTGTTTGTTTCTTTACGTCGTTAGAGAGAACACACTTTTTCTTTATTTAATTATATTGTCACTAGCTTCAAAACTCTTCCAATGAGTACTTAGTTAATTTGGGCAATATTTGTGAATATGAATTTGACTGATTTTATAATGTCAAGGATAATTTTAAAGAAATGAAAATATGAAAATGTGAAGCCTTATAATTGAACTTAATTATTTGAATGGTGTAGATGGTGGTGCTAAGAGTTTCCATACACTGCAATGGTTGTGCAAGGAAAGTTGAGAAACATATCTCCAAAATGGAAGGTAAATATGTAAAGTTACTGAGAGTTGTTTGGATTAACTTATAAGTTACTTATAATTTTTTTTTATTTTTTTAAGTGTTTAGCTAGTCAATTTAAAGTAATTTTGTATTCAAAATAAGACCCAATAAATAATTAGGTTTATTTGGATTGACTTATTTTAAGAAACTTATAAGTTGAAAACATCTTATAAGTAAAAAAAAAAAGTTGGGTTGCACCTACTTTTTTTTTAACTTATAAGCAATTTTCAACTTCTAAGCTATTTAAAATAAATTCATCCAAACTGGCTCTCAATTCCATCCTATATAAAAGATTATTTTTTAATTTAGTTTGTTTTAGGTTACGAAATTAGGTTTACTATAGACAATTGCGATCCAATATTATGAACAAACTCATACAACCAATCTAAAATGTACTTAAATAGAGCATCGTAGTTAGTGATAATTTATATTTTCAGCCTTAACTTGCTTGAAATTGAGAAGTAATTATTGTCCTCGTATTCCAAAAGCACGTCGACACACTAAAAGAAATTTTGGTGTAATTATAATCAATTTTATATTCTTAGCTAATTGTATAAATGTTGTTACTAAATTCATAATATTATTTTTAAGCAGGGGTGGATATGTACCAAGTAGATTTAGAGACCAAGAAGGTTGTTGTTATTGGAGATATTGTACCTTTTCAAGTGTTGGAGAGTGTTTCAAAGGTTGTCAAAAATGTTGAGCTTTCAAGTTGGAACACTCATGAATGTTGAATTCTTCATACAAGTACTATAGAAAAATTAAAGAGAAGAAAGAGCCAAAAATATTTATGATTAAAGAAAATAAAAGGCTATGCAATAATGCAACCACATGTATTATATATCTTCAGCATCAAAAGAGGCATTTGTACATTATGTAATTTGTATCAGAAAAGAAGAATTGCATTTCATAATATAATTGTATGTGATTGATATGCAATTATTATTGTTATAATAGATAATATTATGATTTTTGGGTTAATACATTCTTTACTAACCAAAATCTCTACTATATAGTACCATTTTTTATTAGAATATTCATTAATCTTAAGATTTTAATGTATTAATCTTAATTTGATTAGGTTCTTTTTATAATGAAGTGTCATTTAATAAAAAAAAGATTAATATTTTTATTAATCACTCACTAAATATAAATATTTATGATATAATTTTTTTTTTAAAAATATTTTGGCAAACAATCTTCCTCACATATTCAAAATTTTTGAATTCAAGCTTTTGAGAGCAATGATATTCAAAAATAAACTCTTCAGCTTTTGAATTTAAATTTAATCAGATTTCAAAATAAATACAACGAAATGACACACAAACTACGTGGCCTTTTCTCTGTCACTTACGTTTTACAAAGAACACAACATATTCATAGCCAATTTCAGTCAAACTTTTTACTAATCAAATAAATAAATCCCCTTTACTCCCATAGAAAAAATAAAAAATAAATTCATCCATTCGCGAAGCTCAAAAAAATGGCGAGAACCCTAGTAATCTTCACCATTGTTTCTCTCTTGTTCACCATCTCTGTATCCTCTACAAACCCGGATCCGAACCCGAACCCGAACCCGAATCCGGCACCATCGGAGGTACACAAGGAGCTAATCAGATTCGGGTTCCCTATAGGTTTACTTCCGAAGAACGTAAATGGGTATTCTCTAAACTCCAGTTCCGGCGAGTTCCTGATTTCTCTGGGTGAAAAGTGTAGAATCACTCTTCCTCCAGATAACTACCTTGCGACGTATTCGAAGAAAATTAGAGGAAAAATTGTTGAGAATCGTATTGCGGAGCTTGATGGGATTAGCGTTAGGGCTTTTTTTAAGTGGTGGGGTATTACAGGTATCAGATCTAGTGGTGAGAATTTGGTTTTTGAAGTTGGAATGGTTACTGCTAAATACCCTTCTAAGAATTTCAATGAAAGCCCTTATTGTGACGGGAAAAAGCATTCCTCTTCCTGAGGTAATCTGTTTTGTTTTACTCTAATAAAGTTGTTTCCTTTTTGTATATTCTGTGATTTTTTTGTTTTTGTTTATGGGATTGTGAGTGATGAGAGAGATAAGGTTTGTGTACTTCATTCTTGAGATTACAATGGATATGTTGTTGTGGGATTGGGACTGATGTTTTCTTGCGTCAATATGATTGTATATTATTTCTTTTTGGTCAAAAGTTGAAGGCTATAGTAATTATCATGCGCTTTCTGTTAAGTTGTTGATCCCTTTGTTTTTTTAATATACTCTGAACTTCCTTTTCAACTCTGTCGTTCAAAAGATTGAGGCTTAAGTATGTTAGGTAACTTTTTCAACTTTGTTATTCGAAAGATTGGGACTTTAGTAATTCTTTAATTTTAACTGTCACTTTACTATTTGTTTGAGAATGACAGGTTTGTTCAAGAGCATAAGATTTTAATGGTAATTCTGGTGTAGTATGATATTTAGTTGATGTTTTATAGTATTTTATTTCTCACTTTCTAAACTCTGTGTTCGGTTAAATAGTATAATGTAAAATGAAAGAGAAGAAGTATTGGGTTTCAGTTGCGGTGCTTTGGGTACTCTGCAACAGTATAGTTAGCCGTCTGTCATCGAATTGGAACTGTATATGTACTTCTAATTGAACAAGTTTGAGAACATATAATTATATGTATACTAAGTTGGTGCCTACTGTTACATGGCACTATAGCAGTAGTGGGTTCAGTGGTATATTTTGCTCCACTGACATCGTATCTCGTATCTGTCTTTCCTCTTCCATTTAGGGGACACTACCATGTTTCTTAATGGAGTAACAAATAATGATACAGCTGTTACTGTTTATCGTTTTAGCTTTACAGGGACGAGCTGATTTGTGCTCTACATTTTTATTGAAGAAAGGATCGAAAACAAACAATTTGATGATTGTGCTACACCTAAGGAAAAAAGGTGGGGAAGTTAGTGAGTTAAGCAGTAGAATTTAGCAGCAGTCGGGTATATGCTTATTAGAGGTCCATCTTCTGGAAATATTTTGTGGTATTGAGTAGTCTTGTTGGTGCCATTCTGCAATGGATATCGATTTTAGTTGCTCATCATCACATCAATGTTCTCATTGTATTTCCCTATTTGAAACAGTGACTTGAGTAAAAACTTTCTGCAACATCTTTTTCTATTATATTCTTGGTTGACTGACATCATGTACTAATGTCAAAATGACTCGTAACGGGATACCTATGATTGAAATGATATCTAGTTATATTGGTCCACCGGTTAGCTTTCTAACTATTCCATCTATCTCCTCATTAAAACATAAAATTATTTGACTAGTTAATGATGATGAGTTGATGTTTGGTTTGTTGGAAGAGTTTTACAACAATGAGGCCCTATCCTTACGATTTTTCGTATGTAAATTGGACTCTTTTTGATAAGCTTGGTTTATTATGTAGCATTGGAAAGTGAGTAAATAAAATGCAAGAGACCCTGTCTCTAACAAGAATTGAACTAATGATTATTTTTGCCTCATATGCCCCATATAAAACACACGTCCAAAGATCTTTATACAATTCTTGCTTAACATTCCTGAACAAAGATCATATGAATTCTAGGTCTTCTTTCACCAGCCCAATTTCTTCTTTTATAAAAGCAACTGAATAAGCTTTGAAACTTAGCAAACTATTTAAGTTTCCGATTAGAAGATTCGAAGAGCAATCCATTACTCATAGAGAAGTAGAAGTTGAGATGAGTCTGGGGCTTCCAAGTAAACATGTTTGAGATCTTCCTTCAGAATTTTCATATTTTTTAGCTAGTCGAGATTCCATAGTTTGTTACATTGGTACTCTCTGTATTCCTTGATTTCCCTCTCAGATGCAAACAAGAATTGATACCTCCTTAGTAAGTGCTCCTACACTTGCTAAAAGATCACACAATTTGTCACGATGAAGAAAAGTCCTTCTGGAAAAATTTTATGGTGCCTTTCTCTCCCGTTCATCATCCATCTATTCTCTGCAAACCTTTACCCGATATAGTTGAATATGTCTTACCCCAATTTCAAATAATGGTCGAGAGTGTAGGCACTTTTATCTCTTTTTTGCCTTGATGTCCTTGATTAAATGTATAAACTTGATGATCTAGATGAATTTTGTTGAAATACATGATCTTGATGTCCCTCAACTCAAATTCAAGGTTTCTCATCTATTCTTGAAAATTATTTCTATTGAATGGGAGGTAATGCATATTTGTTTTGCACTGATGCTTTTTTATCGAGAAACTCCTACGAGCCTTCCTAGATTTTTTTACTTCTAGGATTTCTACTGTAGATCTTCATGTCATGATAGAGTATCTATTGGTTATTTCAATGATAAATTGTTTGATCTATTGACAAGTGTTGGAGCACTTATCAGTGAGGTATCAATTCTTGTACGTGACTTGGAAAAGAAATCAGGAATGAAAAGAGTACCAATGAAAAAAGCTTTGCAACTCTCGCATTGCCGAAAAATATGAAATGGTGAAGGGAGATGTGAAACATGTTTACTTGGAAACCCTTTACTCATCTCAACTCCTGCTTTTCAATGAGTGATAGACCACTTTTTATGGATCTTCCGCTCAAAAACTTTTAAAAATTGCTTATTTTTGATGTTTAGTCAATTGCTTCGATAAAAGAAGAAATTAGACTGGTGAAAGAAGTCTTAGAATTCATAAAATCTATATTCGGGAATGTTGAGCAAGAATTGTACAAAGATATTTGCACACGTGTTTTGTAATGTGGCATATGAGACAAATGTGTCATTTGTTCAATTTTTGCTGGAGATAATAGTCTCTTGCAATTTATAAACTCATTTCAGTGCCTTAGAAAAAACTTACCAAAGAAGAGGTCTTCAATTTACTTGAGAAATTCTCAAGAATAGGGGCTTATCATTGTGAACTCTTCCAACAAATTTGTTTTATCAAAAGCACAAAAATTCGAAGCTCAGTTGTGGCTTTAAGCGCAAATAAAGCATGAGCGTGAACTTTAATGAAAAAAGCACTAAGAGTGAAAATAATACAAATATATATGTTTAGTCTAACACTAATAATTATAAGCATGAGTGACATATATATGAACAAAAAAATTGTAAAAAGTTAACGATAAAGTGAAATATCAATTGTTTAATGTTGCCTCTTCAAAAGAGGCTTATTGACAAGGAAAAGTATGCCTTAGACACTGAAAGACACATCAAGGCGAAGCGCTCAACACACTTTTGAGCCTCGCTTTAGAGTTTTAAGGTCGCCTTTGACAACATTGCAACAAACCTAAAAGGAACTCGTGAAATAATTGTAGGTTTTAAGGAGGAGACAAATTGGATAATGAGGAGGCTTATTGGTGGATCAACAGATCTAGATATCATTTCAGTCATCAATATGGTGGGTTTAGGTAGAACTACTCTAGCATACAAAGTATGTAATGATAAGTCATCCTAGTCATTTCAACATTTGTGCTCGGTGCACAATCGACTAAGAATATAACACGAAAAAGATGTTGCATAGTCTTTTTTAATCAAGTCACTGAATTGGATAGAAATAGAGCAAGGATATTGATAGTGATGAGTTGCAAAAATCGGTATATCCTCTGCAAAGGCAAAGCTGACACCATCGAAAGCCCACAAGGAGTTGATCAAAAATGGGTCCCCATAGAGCTACTCCCCAAGAATGTCATCTGAACTCTTGTTCGAACAATTTCGTGGTTTCTCTGGGTGACAAATGTTGCAGTACTCTTCCTCTGGACAACTACCTTGCCACCTATTCCAAGATATTTAGTTTGTGTGTCAAAGGTTCTCTCTTTCTGAACTACGTGTTCAGTCAAATATTGTTATGTAAAGGGATAGAGAGGACGTATTGGGTTTCAGTTGCAGAAGTTTTGGGTACCTTTTTTCTGCTACCCTTTTTGGCAGCGTAGCAGCAGTCCATCTCGGCTTGATTCCCCCACCCCCTCTTCTTTGTGTATATATATATATATATATGTGCTAGGTTGGTATCCGTTGCTGGAAAGCAGTAATGGGTGCAGTGGTATATTTTGCATCTATCGACACAGAATCTTGTATTTGTCTCTCGTCTACAATATAGGAGACATGCCATGTTTTTTTATGGAAGCAAATAGCACTTCAGCTGTTAAGGTTCCCACTTTTTTTTTTAGCTATATTAGAACTGGCTGATTTGTGCTTTTGTGGTGTTGAGTAGTATTATTGGTTGACTAGTCTTGTGAGGCACATGCTTTAATCACGTCAAGCATTGAATTTCATACTCTTTGGTTTTCTCGAGCATTGGTATTTAATTTCAAGTTTTCAACTAAATCTACTTTGGTTTTCCATTAGCATTGGTTTAGTTTTTGATCCTATTTCTTGTGTTAATGAGTAAAGAAGATGAAGGAAAAAAGAGTAAAAATGGCATGGGTTGGTTTCTTTGCCTTACTTTCTGTAGATAAATAGAGCCATGCCATGTTACAAACATAAATACCACAAATTTATGGTTCTTTCAGAGCTCCGAAAGAATGTAACATTTTCAGGTTGTATTTATCTTTTACTAAAATGATCTGTAGGGTCTGGTGAGATGCTGAGAGATCTTCCTTGTGAAAGACCTCATGGAAATGTATTAAAGAATACTATCTTCGTTAATGTTACTCTCTTAGAGGTATGTTTACTTAATATGTTTACTAGGAATCATGTTGCTTTTAGAACACCAGCTTTTGAGAAGTCATTCCCGATTAGTGGTCTTTTTTCTACTGTGGTACTTCTTTTGTTCCTCCTTTTATTTTTTGAAAGTTCCTGTTCAGCATACTTTAATATTTCCTTGAATTCCATAAAAATTGCGAAGGATCTACATGTTCTTTTGACACTTGTGGACTACTCAAAAGCATTACACAGCACTACCTTATTTCATTGTTGGGAACTCTTGTTTCATACATTTGGTTTTTCCAAAGTATTTGGACTACTGAGTATAAGTTTATGAAGTGCCCCGTTTTATTTGAATAACTTAAGATTGGAGTTAGAACAACTTTTCCAGCAGGAAATAAAAAGAAAGGGAAATAAAGAGAATCATGAAGACAAGCAAAATAAATTATGATTTCATGGATTTTGACTTGACTTTTTTTAGAAGTTGTTAACATCTCATGTTTCTTCCTTTTATGCTGCAAGTGTGATAGGTGACATAAGTGGTGTTTGAATCATTGAGTTGTTAGTTACCTGTTTGTTATGATTGCTCCTTTATTTTGCAACTCAAGAAGCTGTACACTGAGAATGGTTACTAAATGATATGGTTATGTTTCATGCATGGTGTAACTGTCCCTTCCTCTCCCCCTCGCCCCTCCTATGAAAAAAGAAAAAAAATTGAAAAGAAAAAGGAAAAATATAAATCTAAATTCTTTAACTTCCATTTTCGTTTGCTTAATTAATCATATAAACTTCTTGGTAGTCAAAGTTGCTAGTAAAACTTGTTGATAAGCTTTTTCGGTGAAGTCATCTTGAGTGTCTTTGCCCATCTGCCTCTCCTCAGTGTTTCAATTTCCCTCACTTTTTGAGTACTACATGATCATCCTAGCTCTTTGGCAGTATTTTCCGTGCTAGCCATTATTAAGTTTTATCATAACATATTGGTGTGTCAGACAGTTGGCTTGAAGGGATTAAATTCCTGACTTGGATTCTGAGAACTTGTAAATTCTTAAATTCTCTATTGTAATTTTATCATAGAAATGGAAAAGATCTTTGATTGACACTGCTCATGTGACACATTTTCTATATTTTTGAAGAGAAACCTTTAATACAGATTAGCCAATATAGCTAAGGAAAATGTTATGATGTAACACCCTTTATTCTTTCTTCATTCCCTGAGCTTTTTCTTACTACTCTCCCCCCCCCCCTCCACACACACCCCCACCCACCCCCAGTGCACCTTTGTTCTTCATCATTTGCCCAAGGGCCATCTATTTTGGAGCTATTGTTTTCCTCGTCTCCCAGCACTACTACCAAACAAGCTCTTTTAAATCTGGAAAGTAGGAAAAGGATAGTACAAAAGAAACTAGAAGATGTTGTGAAAACGACGATGGTAGATCCAGTTATTTGGAGTTCAAACTTCCTGGTTTATTATTGTTGGTATGTTGATGTAAATGATGCTTAGCTTTTGAAAATGGTTGGTAAAGTCGATCCGTAGTTTAGGAAAAATGGATGATTATGTGATAATACACATTTAAGACAAGTTAATGGGATTGAGGAAAAATGCTTGCCAAGTTGGTATATTGGGTAATTTTGTGTTATGCTTTTCCTTTTAGTCCAGGAAAAATAATGTGATTATTTAGGAGTTTTTTATGAAATAGTATTTAATATGAGAATTTGGGTACATAATTTTCTTAGGGGCTGTTTGTAGCTGGTTAGGAGGTAAGTTTTTCTTGGTTTGCTATCTAGAAACCTGCATAACTAATATACATATAAGTTATGAGGGAATCTATGTATTATTTTATGCAGAATAGAATGTGGAATAACCAAACCCCCTCCCGTAATTAATCTCTGCATAAAACTATTCATATATTCGCTCATACCTAATCCCTGCATTACTTTCACTTTAATAACTCTAAACCAGCTTCCAAACAACCTGTTATGTCAGTATTTTCTTCTTCATTGATAAAACATAGTTTATATAGCTCATTAACCTTCATTGTTGATCCCTTTATCTTTTTCAACCTGCAGGGTTCTTGTTAGCTGCTTCTACTTTAATGGCTTATGAAATAAGCCCAACACTATTGGGCATGATGGTGCTTGATAAAAATTAAAGATCTCTTACCACATTACCTTATCCGATCGATCGACGATTTAGTGAATTGTGCAAGCAGTTGCTAGATGTACTGTATATATATGCTCTTATGCTATCTGGAATGTTTATTAATGGCTAATAGAGATTGCTGAATCTTTTTACTCTATATTGTATATTTCCTGCTGCTGTGGGTGTCTTTTTCCTAATTGTGGGTGGCAACTTTTCGTTATATTTGCATTAATATTAACATATACTCCCTCCGTTTTAAAAAGAATGGCATCCTTTCCTTTTTAGACTATTTAAAATAGAATGGCTCCTTTCTTTTTTGGGTAACACTTTTCCACGTGACATGTTTTAGGTCACAAGATTGAAGAGCATTTTTGTACATTTGATATAACTTTAATTTAAGACTATAAGATTGAAATGTTTTCTTTATTTTCTTGAATTTGGTGTCAAGTCAAATTTAAGTTATTCTTTTTGAAACTAAGGGAGTATAATATAAGACTATTTGAGAATGGAGTTAGAGTTGGTTTGGATTGGCTATTTTAAGTTAAAATAGCTTTTAAGCATTTTTGGAGTATTTTGATAATTTTAAAAAATGCCCTCTCGAGAGCCCATCACAAATATGAGGGGTTGTTTATTAGTAATATAATAATTAATTATGAGTGAATTTATGTATTATTTTAAGTAGAGATTTAGTTATTTCGCCTTTTATTATAACTTATATATGTATAAGTTATATAAATTTTTAAATTTTCAATCAATCATTATATTAATTTAATTATGAATAATTTATTTTTATCTATTAATCATCGTATAAATTATATGAAAAATTAATACAAAAATTACTTGTTTTTTATCCATTTACCAAACAACTTATTAATAAATATGACCTAGCCAACAGAAAATAGAACAAATAATAACTTATTCTACGCCTAAATAATAACATATTCTATGTAATTTTATTAGGCTTTCGCTTGATAGGATAGAATATATACAATTTTCATATTTATCTTGTGAAAGTAGATTTTTTTTTCTCAAATAACTCATAATAAAATAATATTAAAAATAATATACAGACAGAAAGAGCTTGTCGTTTTGGGTGAGTTAAAGAGTTGTGGCTAAGGTATTAGATTCTTGATTTTGAGCGTAAAAATGAAAACTTGAGGCTCACATTAATGCAAAACGAACTGAACTTTTCCCTCTTTCTTCATCATCATCATCATCCATTTCTCTCCCATTAGCAGAAAAACAAAATCAGTAAAGAAATGACACTTCTTCAAGCTCCATCTTCTCCTACTCTTACATTTCATCAGTATTGCACTTCACAACCCAAATCAGGTTAATGGGGTTTTAGTATATAGTATATGAGTTCTGGACCATAATTTTTTTTTTTTGCTTTAATGGGGTTTTGAAAAAGATTACTTTTTTAATGAACTAGTTGGGGTGGTCTATATGAATATTTAGTAAATACCCAAGTTGGGTTTCTGCTGAGTGTTGTGCTTTGCTTGTTAATTTTCAGGGTTATATGTAGCTGAGAAGTCTTTTCTTCAGTCTACTTTCAGTGGTTCTTGTTTTCAAAGACATGTGAAAGCTTTGAACTTTTCATATACATGTTCAAGTTTGAGCTCATTTACACCTAAAGCTGCTTCAAATGGAGGTAATTTTGTTGATGCTTTGGAAGCTTCATTTTGTAGCAGTTCCTATTTGTTTAATTTGTCAAATAATTGTACCATACAATTAAGTACTACTAATTAAAAGTATGTTATCGCTTGAGTTTTTTTATGAGATGATCACACAATTCAATATGGTATCAGAGCAAACATAGGTACTAAGTTTTAATCCAGAAAGAAAATAAGTATTTTCATGTGTTTGGCTCATGAAAAAGAATCAAGCTCATGTGTGGGGGCACGTTGAGACATAATACGATTAAGTAATTAAAAGTGTGTTGACAACATAAGCTTTTAGATGAGATTGTCACATCCATCAACACCATAATTGTATAATTTTGCCCTTTTTGCACTGTTTAGTTAAGTTTGCTTTGAATTTCTATTCGAGTTGAATGTGTCTGCTTGTTTGCTTTATCAGATACCAATTTGTTTTTCTTTTCTATTCATCAAATGTCGAACTTTATTTTTCGGAAAATTCCTGACAATTTTTCAGCCATGGCTGACTCTAAAATTTGGCTCAACTTTCTTGAAACGGTCTCACAACGAGGTTTAAAATCTCTGCTGCCCCTTAACATATGTAGACATGTTCAGTTCTATAACTAATTTTGAAGTGGATATATTCGTGGATCATTAGATTTTCACAATTATTGAAGGACTTGTCTTATTTAAGAAAATGCATGGGGAGCTTCTTAAGGTAAGATAAAGGTCCAGACATGATCAGATAGGAGCATTCAGTCGGCAGTCTTCTTGGCTCGACCAAGAAGTATTATGTCCTCTGGATGAGGATGTGTAGTGCCCAAAAATAGTCTAAAATTATGGCCACGAACCTTAAGACTGTCGAATCATGGACGGAGAGGAAGACATTTCCTTCTCCTTTTCAAAGAGTTTAAAATAATCAATATGGAGGGTTGCATCCATTTATTCTGCTTCTCTCAAAAGCTACATATAGAGACATCTTGTTGTATCCTACTAATTTGCATCTTAAGAACCTAGTCATGCATGCAGTTTTGTTTGAAGCATTTTTCTTTGTTCTTAAGCTTGAGTTGGCATTTTTCAACTGAACTTCTCATTATGCTCAAGTAGTTCCTTTGAAATTTCCTCCTGTGCACATGTTGTCATACATCGTTCTTACATTTGAGATATTTTCTTAATATACCTAAACAGATTCTGTAAATTGCAGCTTGTGCTCCTTCAGTGTCAGGTCAAACAGCTGAGTCTGAAGTACTTAAAGCCCTATCCCAGATAATTGATCCTGATTTTGGGACTGACATAGTCTCTTGTGGATTTGTGAAGGACCTCCTGGTTGATGAAAATTTGGGAGAGGTCTTAAAAACAGTACATTCTGACCTTCACAGCATATTTGATAAATATTCTCCTAATCCAATTTATTGGAATTTCAGGTGTCATTTCGGTTAGAGCTTACTACACCAGCATGTCCAATCAAGGACATGGTAAATGAAACACAACTACCACTATTTGATCAAGAATTGATGTGTATATGAAGTGGTACATCATTTAGTTTTCTTAGTTTCCTTTTCACTGCATGCTGTTGGCTTATCATAAATTAGGGAACATGAGACTAGGACACATGCTTGTTATTTCTTTTAAAATTCATCCTCATCGGTATCACGTGAGGGTGGTCTTGTGGATCATCCAAGTATGATAGGACTACAAATCTGACTTTCAATTTTTGGATAGTTTGAGCAGAAGGCTAACGAGGTGGTTGCTGAACTTCCTTGGGTTAAAATGGTCAATGTGACAATGTCAGCTCAACCAGCAAAACCTATCTTTGCTGGACAGCTTCCTGCCGGGCTACAAACAATCTCCAACATAATTGCTGTTTCTAGTTGCAAGGTGAAGAATTCCACAATCTTCAGTTCCTGTGCTTTTTAACTCATTAAACATTTCTTGTAGTATGTACTTATTAGAGTGGGTTAGAGTCTCACACTGATTGAGGAATGGATGGGTGGTACGTTTATATAGACTTGGGCAATCCTCCCTTCATAAGCTAGCTTTTGGGGTTGAGTTATGACCAGGTACCATATCTTTATATGGTATCTGAGCCAGTTCCATCCTTGTTTGGGCTCCCCGTTCACGCTCCATTTGGGACTAGACGTGAAGGGGGTATTAGAGTGGGTTAGAGTCCAACATTGGTGGGGGGTGGTTTGCTTATATGAATTTGGACAATCCTCTCCTCACGAGCTAGCTTTTGGAATTGAATTAGGCCTAGGAGCCATATTTTTACAGTAATAAAGGTCCATCCCTGTCCTCAACAGCAAATTAAAAAAATATAGAAAGAGGTTAGAGAAGGACAAATAGCTTTACTCAATATCTGAAGGATTGTTACACCGCGACATTTAAATATGTTGGCTGGTGATTTATTGCTCATGCATGTCTTGATATTATTGCTTTCCGTAGTTCTTGTTTTTCCAAACATTCAAGGACTTGTTTCATTGACCTAGCTTGTGTGGAAATTTTTCTGCTTTGACCAGCTTAGTTTCTGAAATCTCTTGTGTCCTCTTCTTTATTAGTATTAACCCCTATAAACCACAGGGAGGGGTTGGTAAATCAACTGTCGCTGTCAACCTAGCTTACACTTTGGCAGATATGGGAGCTAGAGTTGGTATATTTGATGCAGATGTATATGGTCCTAGTTTGCCAACTATGGTGTCCCCAGAAAACCGGATACTTGAAATGGTAATTGTCATTTCATGGACTAAACTATGTTTTTGCTACTGCATGTAAATCACTGAGAGACTTTTATAGAATGCAGAGAAAAGAACCATCATTCCAACTGAATACATGGGTGTGAAGTTGGTATCTTTTGGATTTGCTGGGCAAGGGCGTGCAATTATGCGAGGTCCCATGGTCTCTGGGGTGATCAACCAACTTTTGACTACTACGGAATGGTATGATATGGTTTGCATTTTACAAGAAATCAAGAACCATCAACCAATTTAAGATATTTCTTTGAAATTTATATTCCAGGGAAATTCTTGGACATACGTTGAAACTTCCCACTCCAGAGAAATATAATAATTTCTTTTTGTCAAACTTTTCACTCGAAATATCTACATTTTTCAACTTGTTATGCATCCAATTAGTAAAGTAACCTGGAATTCTGTAAGCAACAACTTATTGGTTATCTTGAAGCAGATGGCTTAATCTTGATAAAGGCGAATATTGTACCTATTGCATTTTTGTGTTGTTGTATGATTAAAGCTTATTTAAGTAGGTTTGCATGTAGTCTTAAAAGTTTGTTTTGGATATCACTGCATATGGTCCTTTTGAGGAATACGTCTATGCTTTAAATTTTGCAATCTTGAATTACTTTGTTATCCTAAATGTATGCAACTATGCAGGGGAGAATTGGACTATCTTGTAATTGATATGCCCCCGGGAACTGGTGATATTCAACTTACTCTATGCCAGGTTTGCCTAATAAAAATAGAACTGATGTGTGCCAACGTTTGCGAGAGTCCTTGGTGGAAATGATTTCCCCCCTCTTGTTAGCATAATATTAATATGTTCTACTTTGGCTGATTCAACTGTCAGGTTGTTCCTTTGACTGCTGCAGTTATTGTTACTACACCTCAAAAGCTAGCATTTATTGATGTAGCGAAGGGTGTCCGTATGTTCTCGAAACTTAAGGTTTGTTTCTTTTGTGTTATCTGAAGTGTTTTCCCTTCCACGATGATTAGAATGCTAATTCTTCTTATTGAGCTGAAAAGATGACTTGCTGCTTCTAATTATACATTTCACATTCAGGTGCCTTGCGTCGCCGTAGTTGAGAACATGTGCCACTTCGATGCTGATGGGAAACGTTACTACCCCTTTGGAAGGGGTTCAGGGTCTCAGGTATGCCGCCTTACTCTTAGGTTCTATTGATGTGTGCTTCTCCTTTCCTAAAGTTTACGAATTTACTTTTCCTTTATCTGAGTAAAACAGATTTTATCTAAGGTTACTATGGTATTAAGATCAAGATACTTAATTTATACATTTTGGAACTTCTCGGGATGAGAAAAAGATTCCGTTAAGGAGTTAAATCACTGTCTTCAATTTATACAGATATTCTAGTAAAGTGAAGCTAATACCTACTTGATTAGTGATGAATTTGGATCTAGATATTATACTCAATGGATACTAACCAACCTAGCTGTCGAGATTCAAACAAAAAATCTGAATTTTAATAAAATCCTCTTATCAAAATCTTCAATGCATTGAGATCAATTTTCTTAGGGATTGTTGGGATTGAGACATTATCATTAAATCTGCATTTACCCGTTGAAGAGTACGTTTATATAAGTTTCATTTGTATCTCTGCAGGTTGTCCAGCAGTTTGGAATACCCCATCTATTTGATCTCCCCATCCAACCAGCTGTAAGTTGCAACATTAGTTACTGTTGACTGATTCAAGTATTTGAGTATTCACACTTATCACTTATGTTCACACTAAACAATACGCCGACTTTGTTTTAAATTGTAAAGCTATCTGCTTCTGGAGATAGCGGAATGCCTGAAGTGGTGGCTGATCCTCAAGGTGAAGTTTCCAGAACATTCCAAGAGTTAGGCGTGTGTGTAGTACAACAATGTGCCAAGATTCGTCAACAAGGTACACTTCGTTTATTTGTTTTTTCTTTCCAAATGTTTATTCAAGTCAAACACATTGGTAAGAAAAAGAAGATTTCAGTTCTATCCAAGAATTCATTGTAAGTACTAAAGTGAAAAAAGCTCCATTCTAGTGGGAATACAGTTGTGAATATTTCTTAATCTACTTGTCGGAGTTACTATCCAAAGTTTGACCTATATACGTTGATTATTGATTGCTCCTTTTTTTCTTTTTTCTTCGGGTAAAGTATCAACTGCAGTGAGTTATGATAGATCTTTCAAGGCAATCAAGGTCAAAGTACCTGATTCCGATGAAGAGTTTTATTTGCACCCTGCAACTGTAAGAAGAAATGATCGGTCAGCCCAAAGTGTGGTATGCAGTGAAGTTCTTTTAAGCTACTTTCCAGCTCGGCAGATGCCTGCACTACACTATTCATGACATGCATGATAATACATTTACAAATATCAATTGCCCTTTTCTCCATAATAGTTGTTTGGGACATTAAAAATCAACTAGAAGTGCATGCATAACTTCTTTTCGCCATGCTTTCTCTTTGATAACGTCTCTTATTGTTCATTAGCTTTTGAGTTCCTAATTCGCAAGTTTATTTTAAATAAGGATCAATTTACGAGCCTAGATTTGAATCATACAAAAAGTAAATATATTTATCAATAATTCTACCTATCATTGCCAAACTAAAACACAAAAATTCACAATCATCAAGTCAATTCCATATCCTACTAAGTTCCTACTTGATATTGAAGGAGACTTTCAGCGTTAGCAAGTTCTAGCAAGAAGAGTAGGAAAAAAGTGTGAATTTTAATCGTGCATCTAACTTATCTAGGACTTTTTTTTTAATAATCGTGGTGTCTGAGCTAGCTTGCGGACACCTCGACTAATTCTACGGGATACTTGCCACCTCCCAACAACAATAGGTACTAGGTAACTCTATCCACCAAGGCTAAGACAAATGACAAGAAATCATGTAGTGTTCTTTTGTCTCCGCTAGGATTTGAACTTGAGACCTCATGGTTCTCAACCCTCTTTGTTGACGACTATGCCACACCCTTGGTTGCACTTCTCTAGGACTTTTAGTCCCATCAGAGACATATAGAGAACTTTTAGTGCTTTTCGTTTATATTTTGTATAATATTGGTCAAAGATGAGCTTATATGGAGTATATGATTAGTGATGATTCATATAGCCGATCCCAAATTGACAACTTCCTTGGGATGCACTAATGTCTAGAGAGGTAAAGTAGTAGCTCTAGACAACCGTAAGCATCTGACTCAAAACTTCTCAAGGAAACTTTGGTAGAGTTTAACTATCGATGAGGCAAAGCAAACAAAACTGATTTTACAGAGAAGAAATGAAAACATTGAAAAAGTCACTCTGCTTGTTCCACTCAATTATTACAAAGCATTTTAAGTCGTCTGGATTTTGATTTTTTCTTTCTCTTCAATGACTTTGCTTCAGGATGAATGGACGGGTGAACAGAAACTGCAATACTCTGATGTTCCAGATGACATTGAACCTGAGGACATTCGGCCTTTGGGAAACTATGCCGTGGAAATAACCTGGCCAGACGGATTTAACCAGGTCTTTTCACACACTTATTTTAATTACACGATGATTCATCATTCTCAACGAAGTTGCCCATCATATCCTCTTTCCTTTTTTTGACAACTCTTTAATTTCAACTTTTCACATGACGTGTTTAAGACCACAAAATTAAATGACATTTTGGTACATTCTACGTATCTTTTAGTTTAAGACCACAAGATTAAAAAGTCTACTTTCTTTAACTCCGTGCCGAGTCAAAATCAAACAAACAAATTGAAACGGAGGGAGTACCTTAAATAGAGATTTGATTAAAACTTTTAGATTATTAGCTAACTAGAACCTACTTTTTTTAAAGATCTTTTCTGATGCAAACTTTTTCAGGACTATCCAACATTTTGCAATGTCAGCTATTTGTGACTAATGAAATACTCCCACTGTTACATTTTATATGACACTCTTTATTCAAACATCCCGTTTTACCCTGGAAATGTCATGGCACGTTTAGCATCACATGTTCTAAGCATACTTTTGATATGTGCCGAAAGTCTTTCTTATTTTCCTTAATTTCATATCCAGTCAAACACCGCCATATAAAATGAAATGGTGAGAATGCTTGTTTCAGTTCGACTCTAAGAGTTAGAAGTTTTTTGATTTATTTTTGTTGTTGCAGATTGCTCCATATGACCAGCTGCAAATGATGGAACGCTTGGTTGAAGTTCCTCAACTTACTCCTGCATAGGTAATGACCTTAGAGACGGATTCAAAATTTAAATTTGATGAATTACTTAGTTAGCCTAATAAATCTTCACCTTCCGACTTTCCTGTTTTATTTGTAGGCATGAATAGTAGTCGAAAATCCGATACAAATACAGTTTGGAAGATCCTTTGCTCCTCTACCTTACCAAAGTCACGGGAAAGTTATAGCTAGCTCTGGAGCTACAAGGACCTCTATGATGTTCCATTTTTAACTATCTGTAGATAGTAATTTTCACTACCATTTGTTCATAATATTTGTAATTTTTGTAGCAAATCTTCACTAGTGTGTATCATTTTGTCACACCAATCTATGCTTCATTATTGTTGTACAGCATTCTCCAATGCTTGTACCTTGCTAGGTCAACAAAAGGAATGGTGATAAAATGAAATAAGGAAAAATTACCTAATTACACAATCATTCCTACAATATTTACTAATTCTTTCGATAGTTTCAAATAATTACATATTGTCTCACTAATTAATAATTTCATATCAAATTTCAAGTCATACACCTAGATACATGTATTTTTCCCATTAGATACAATCTAAAATATGGATACATAGGGAGAGAGGCGAGCAAGAGAGTCAATGTATTTTGTATACATGTGAATCATACTAGATACATGCATTTAGGATATCAGATACATTCCAAATACATTTTGAAATGCGGTTTCATAGGGAGAGGCGAGTGAGAGAGTCAGTGTATTCTAGATACATTCAAATCTATTTGGATACAATGTATTTAGAATAAATTATACTTAATTTCGATCCCATGTATCAGTGATAAATGTATCTGGACACACCAAATACATATATTCAAGGATCGAAATCTGGCATGAATGATAATTTCGAATACTCATGGGAAGACATATAATTAGATCCTAAACAAGTGTGATTTGTGTTGTTTGCCCATGAATTTAAGGTCTAATCAAACCTTATAATTCTGAAGAAAAATTATATTATTAGTGTAAAAATTAAATACATTACACCATCACGGTGTATAATTTAAAACTATGTACTATGCTTTTTCCTATATAATATTTTGTATTTAATATTTAACATTTCATCAGCACAACTAATCTATATTCGCGTAAGATCTCTTAAAGGGGAAAAAATTTGTATCAATGATTTCTCCGTTCTTAAAAGTTTGAACCTCGGATAATTGATTCTCCATTCTTAAAATTCGAACATTAGAAGATTCAAAACTAAAAATAAAATATAAAACAATAGAGAGAAGTCAAGTAAGACATGAATTTAACCACAGAAATATATTTTTTAATTTAAGAAGGAATTAATCAAAATGTTGGGCTAGTGTTTGACCACTTTCTAGAATAAATATTATTTAGGTTTGTAATAAGGCTTCATCTAGAAGCATTAGATATAGGTAGGTATGAAATTTCATTAGGTAACACCTCACTTTAAAAACATTTGGTGAAAACGTGACATAATTCAATTCTATATTTTTATTTCCAAACAAAACATTTTGTAACATGCAAATACAATGAATTATGTACTATAAAACAAAAACAAAAAAAAGAATTTCATTTTCACTTTCACCAAAACTTTGAATCGCCCGTCAACATAGACAAGTAGAATAAATAAAACCAAAACGATACTCCCTCCATTCTATTTTAACTATCGTTTGAGCTCAAAAATATAATTTCAATTATTCTTTTAAAAATTCAAGACCAAAAATAATAATTGTATTCAATTATATTTTTTACACTAAAATAATGCACAATATGTAAGATGAAAAATCAATTTACCTTTATTAAATAAAAGCTAAAAGAGTAGTTAAAACAAAACGGAGGGAGATTTGGTCTAGTTCCTTTTTTTAAAATTATATTTTCATACGTAAAGTTCAATTATTTTAATCTAAAACTATGTTTGTGATAAAGCACAAACATGGCATGATTTAGATTACATGGAGATTTGATATCGAAAAAGATATGAATGATCTCAAAGTATAACTGAAAAAAATTGAGTGATTCAAATAGCACATGCACAAATTTATAAAACCTTTCCACTTTCTAAATTGGAAAGTAATTGTGATTTAAGCATTCACTTTAAGACGTAAATAGTATTATAGAATTATGCATAAATTCACATCTAAAAGTTCATTGAATGAGTAGATAAAACAATTTCATTTTTTTAAATATTATTATAAATGTATGTTATCTGTTGCATGTTTAGTCTTGTTTGATCAAACACGTGAAGACTTTTGTTAATTTATAGTTTATAGTTGATGATGATAAAAGTCTAATCAAGAATCTCTATTTCATCAGCTAATAATAAATAAATAAATAAATAAAGAACTTTTTCTTTTGGAGAAATTAAATTAAAAAAAGAGAGAGGGTATATATGTTAGTAGGATAAGATTAGGGGTAGGCAGATGCTATGCTTTTGTTGATTTTGGCTTTCATTGGTCCTACACACAAAGCTATCATTTATGAACTAGAAAAAAGCCTCTTCCATTCAATGAGAGGCCACAAGTTGTTTTTATTTTTGGGGATTTTTTTTAAAAAAATATAACTTTTGAAAAAATTATATCACGTAGTCTATAACAATAATAATTCAGTAAAATTTCACAACGTGGGGTCTGGGAGGATAAAGTGTATGCAGACCTTAAACCTACCAAAGTAGGACGGCTGTTTCCGAAAGACCCTCGACTCAATAAAAGCATAAAAAGAGGTCAGATAAGGCTAAAAAATTTGAAGCGATTTGGAAAGCAAATAGCGAAAGCTTTACGGATAAAATAGAATAATCAGAGTATAGAAGTACCGAAAGTAATAGATAATAACAGAAATCAGAGCACAAGAAATCATAATGTGCTAAAACGCCTACTAATAAGGAAGAATAACAAGACTATGTACTAGCCTTCTACCCTAATGTGGGTCCTCCACACTCTCTTATCTAAGGCCATGTCCTCGGTAAGCTGTAACTGTGCCATGTCCTGTCTAATCACCTCTCCCCAGTATTTCTTCGGCCTACCCCTACCTCTTCTAAAATCATCCATAGCCAACCTCTCACATCTCCGCACTGAGGCATCTGTGTCTCTCCTCTTCACATGCCCAAACCATCTCAGTCGCATTTTCCGCATCTTGTCTTCCACCGAGGCCACTCTCACCTTGTCCGGAATAGTCTCATTTCTAATTCTATCGCTCCTGGTGTGCCCACACACCCATCTCAACATTCTCATCTCAGCAACTATCACGTAGTCTAATATATAATATTATATTTGGAGAAAATCATTATTATTTATAAAAGTGACGTCAATCTTTGACAAATAATAGATATCATTCATTAGGTTGTTTCGAATGACCCCTTAAAATTTGGAGTCAAATAAAGTCGATCAAACATATTTCAAAAAAATTCATATAAAATTTTTAGATAATCCTGAATTCCTCTCCAAAACTCTAAAAAAGTGATGTTGATCTTACAAAGATAAACAACATCGTTTATTAGGTCATTAAGAATGAAACCCTTAAAATTTGGAGCCGAATGGAGTCTTCTTTGTCATATTCTAGAAAATTTATAGACTAATGTACATGAAAAATTAAGATAATTCTAAATTCCTTTTTTGTGATTTGGAAACTCTTAAAATAAACGTCGGTTTGAAACAATGAGTATCGTTCACTAGTTCATTTCGAATGGACTCATAAAATGTGAGATCAAACGGTGTCCACTCAGTCATATTTAGAAAATTCATGGACTAAAACACATGAAAAATAATTGAGTTATACAGAGTCAATCAGTCATTTTTCAAAAAATTCATAGACTAATATAAACGAAAAACTAAAATAATCTTGAATTCGTATTTCATGATTCTGAAACCCCCCAAAAGCGATATTGGCCTTGGAGAAATAATAAACATCATTCGCTAGATCGTTTTGAATGGACTCGCGGTTAATCATATTTCAAAAAAATTCATGAACTAATACAATAATATTAGTTAAACCACTATTCTATAAAAACTTGTCTTAAGCATAAGCAACACCTTCTTATCACACAATATTTAGGAGGTGAGACTCTATTTACCCATCTTTGATCTGTTTTAATTTGCGACATTATCAACAATCTTATTCTCCCTATCTCCTTAAATTATTGATCAAAAATATATCACATAAATTAAAATAATATTTATAAATAAAATATCTATCTTGCTTACAAAAGACAAAAAGAAAATAAAGCTCTCTAATGGGACCATAAAGAAATAAAAATAAAAATAAAAATAAAAATAAAAAACTCTCTAAGCCTAATGCAACCAAAAGGGGCTAAAATCTTAAGCCTATAAAACAACAAATCTATTGCTCTTTCTCTTACTTCTTCAAACAAACTTCCGTTTCTTTGAGCCGCCATTCACCAATTTACTATGACCCTTTCATCATTTTTCTTTCCCTCATCGGATTCTCGCCGGAAAAACTGCCGGAAATCTGGGTTCCGGAAACGATCTTTAACTATGGTGAAGCAGCAGAAAACAAGATTTTACATACTCAGACGTTGTATCATGATGCTTTTGTGCTGGCAGAGTCATTCTGTTGCTGATTGATTTCAAAAAAAAAGTAGAAGAAGATTGATCCTTTGTTAATATTTGTGAAAAAAGAAACTTCAGATATGTTCCCTTTTTCCCCCTTTCAAATGGGTAAATCTCTATTTCAGCAGTTGAATGATAAGGAGTTATGAAAATCTGCAAAATTGGGGTTCCTTTTCTTGTGAATATTTGTGAAAAAGAGGATTTCAGATGTGTTCTTATTTTGTATAATTTGGAGAACAATTAAAGAAAAATTACAGCCTCATGCACTAAGCTCCCTCGAATTTTAGCTCGAAATTCGGGGTTCAGAGGTTGTTTTTACAGCGAATTTTAACTCGAAATTCGGGTTTCAGAGGTTGTTTTTACAGCGAGACACATGCCGATAACTTTATTAGTTACGTCGAGTTTCAGCTGAAGAAGGCTTTAGAGATATCAAAGATGAATTCTTGATGATGAATTTTCAAGAATTCCTAATGGTCAGAATTTTAACAAGAATTCAGATTTATGGATTGTTTGAAAGATTTTGATTGAATTATAATTGTGTAGACAACTGGAGAATCATAGATTCAATAGACCATTGAATGGAAAAAAAGGGGAAAATATTGTGAAACAAGAGGATTTTGTTTCCTCTTTATGCTGTAATTTTGTTTCTTGTCTGATTTCTCAATGTTTATAATGATTAAAAGAGGAAATTTCTAGCGTCAAGTATAGTGTGTTTTTACTTTTCTGCAGAAATATCTGTCTTGATTCAACACTGGAAAATTTCATTCAGGTAAAACTGAAAGGCGGTACACTAAAGTTTTCACTATGCACAGAGTTGGGGAAGGACTCGATCAGAAGGGCCTATTGTACACAACTTTATCTTACGTTTGTCTCTGAGGTTGTTTCTAAGCTCGACATTCATTTAAAATTAATAGGACGGTCCGGTGCACTAAAATTTTCACTATGCGCAAAATTTGGGGAAGGGTCCAACCACATTGGACCTATTATACATAATCTTATCTTATATTTCTGCTTGAGGTTATTTTCAAGGCTTGACATTCATGTAAAACTAAAAGGACAGTCCGGTGCATTAAGGGTCTTTCGTAAACAACCTTATTTTAACTTCCTGTCTGAGGCTTTTTCAAAGGCTTGACATTTATGTAAAATTAATAGGGCAGCTTGGTGCATTAAAATTTTCACTATGCGCAGGATTTGAGGAAGTGTCCGACCATAAGGACCTATAATACACAGTCTTATTTTATATTTTTGCCTCAGAAGGCTGTTTCCGAGTCTTGACATTCATGTAAAACTAATATTCTAATTTTGATTGGTTATCTAATCCTCTGAGTATATGCAACTTCAAGGGCTTTTAGGTACTCCTTTTTAAGCTTCCAATTTCAGCTAATACTAATTATTGAATAACAGTGTAGATAAGAGAAAGGTTGGTAGGAAAAACAAGGAAGACAAATATGAAAGAGTGGTCAAGTTTGGTTTTGTTTTCATTACATCTTACAATGTTGCATCTATTACTAGTGCTACAATAATAACATAATGATTGTGGAATCGTATAAGTGAAGTTTGAAGAGAGTGACGCCTTATTTCTATAATGAAAAGGTAGAAAGACTTTTTTTGAGAGACTCTCGACACAAATAAAGTATTTCAAAGCAGGTTTGAAAAGTAAATACAGTAGTGAAGAAATCAAATTGCATGTAATGTAGAAAAGAATAATGACAATACTAAATAATACGATAACAAAAGTAAAGGAATTGCATCTATAACAATTAGTACACCTTTTTTTAGAAATAATTAATTGTTTAATTATATATAGTAAAATTCTAATATTTGATTTATGTCCATGATTAATAAAATTTAAAAGATGAATTTTCATCCATATTTTCAAACTTTCTTGTTGCTTGCATCTCTCTTCGAAAAATCCTAATGAAAAGTTCATTTTTAATTATATATATGTCTAAGCCTTGTAATTTGATAAAAGAAACCTTTACCTTTAGAGGCAGAGATAAAGTTCTAGCTATGAATTCAATAGTTTTGATCAAGATCCTATAGTGCATTAAGAAATTCAATTGTATAAAAATAAGTTATTTAATATTGAATAAGCCATATTTTTTAAAATTTAGAGTTGTGAACTCAAAAATTTATATTTGTCTTTATTCACTAATAAAAGATATGATATAATAATAACAAACTTGTTCATCCTTAACAACATATCTTAGGTTTGAGTACATAAATTTAAATAAATTTTCTATAACATAAATTTAAATTAATCAAACCAGTAGATTATCCCATAATCAGATGCTCAAAGAAAAGAGAAAGAAAGAAAAAAAAAACCTCTACAAGTTGAAAAAAGACTTTGTAACCCTTGATGGTCCAAACTCCAAATTGTAGGGGCAAAAATACTCCAAAGTAGATGAGAGGAATATGTAGAATTAGTAGGAACTTGCCAACTATATTCCCACTCCTTTTATCTTTTTAGTTTAGATACGATATAAGTGAACCACTTTTCATATTTTTTTACTCGATATTCGATATTCGATATTCATATTGATTTTTTATTAAATTTAAATTCATGCATTACAAGATACACAAAATCACATTTCGTTTGCATAGACAGCCTAACAACTTGAGCTTTTGCAATTTGATGCGGTATAATTTTTATTATTTCTATCCGATATCCAATATTACGTATTGGAGTCTAACTATATTTGAATTCATGCCGAGTAATACCCCATTCAGAAGAAATGCTCCCTATCGAGAGAGGGTTGTGGTATAATTGATAAAATGTACACACAAAGAATCTATGAACTTCTAGATAGTTATTTCTGACAGCAATTTTAGTTACTCATCTTTCTTTCTTTATTTCAAATTTCAACCAAATATTGTTCATATGCCGGCTCAAATATCCCGTCTTAATTTTATTTCTCACCCAATATTTGATATTAATATTGATATTCGATCCAATTCATAAAAAGCGGGGATAACTCAGTTGGGAGAGCGTCAGACTGAAGATCTGAAGGTCACGTGTTCGATCCACGTTCACCGCATTACTTCTTCGTTTTTTTTTTTGCTTCTGTTTTTCTTTTTCTGTTTAAATAAAAATTAATTTAGACTTACGTTTTTTTTTTGCTTCTGTTTAAATAAAAATTAATTTAGACTTACGTTTTTTTTTTGCTTCTGTTTAAATAAAAATTATTTTAGACTTCCCGTTGGGACATTTTGTTCTAATATTCAACTCTTTGGTAATTGAAATGAATGAGTATGATTGGAAACAAGAAAATTTACTTAATTAACATTCTATGAAAATTCTGGAGGTCTCAATAAGTAATAACATATGCAATGTGATTTTATAAGCGAGTTCTGATAATAGTGAAATATGTGCAGATCTTATTTATATCTTGTTGAGATAGAAAAACTATTTTCGATGGACCCTTATCTCAAGAAAAATATTTTAAAACAGGTTTGAAAAATACAAGAGTGTGTGGAGAAATATTGACAAAAATAAAATAAAATTAGTAAAGATAACCAAATAAAAGAAACAACAGTAGTAATAAAATTGAATAATTAAATAATAATAATAATAATAATAATAATAATAATAATAATATTGAACGCGAGAAGATGAAGCAGATAAGGTGCTCCAAGCTAGAGCCCTACTCTCCCACGAGAAAGAGAGAAAATACCAACTACTTACTAATCTTCTACCATAATTTTCGCCCTCTATACTCTCCTATCTAGGTCATGTCCTCGATAAAATTTTTTAGTTTTCAATTGTAGAATCAAGAATTCTAGGACTTTTTTTTTCTTGAGTTTCAATTGTAGACAATAATGTTAGAACTTCTTTCTTAAAAACTTCTAACACAAATAAGTAGACGTTTGAATATGGATTTGATTGAAACTTGGAAAATTGTTTGAAACTGAAAGTTTAAAATTTGTATTTGGAAGTTAAATGAGTTGTATTTAGATATACATTTCATTTGAAAAAAAAAGTTTTCATTTGAAAAACTCATCTTCAACGACTAATCGAAAAATCAATCTAATGTATAACCACACACTATTTGGGTGGGAGAATTTCACAAATAACCACTATAATAAACTTAATTAGATTCCTTAGCTATAGTTTGCATATTTACGAGTTATAGCTATTGTTTAAGATGTCTCGTTTGTATAATTTGTGAGTTTGTATAATTTACGGGTTTGTATAATTCGTGGGTATGTTTTTATTAATGAGCTATTTTTGTATAAACTCAAAATAACGAATTTATACAAACACAAACATTTGAACTTTAAACAATTATACAAATTATATTATATAAAATTACATTATACAAAAGTTATACAAACTTGCGAATTATACAAACTCGAACCATAATTAACGCTAAATATTAGTGACAAATTATAAATTAGCTAAACTATAACTATGATAACTAATTAACTAGTATATATTTGCTTATTCGCGTAATTTTCACTATTTGAAATTGGTCCAAACAACACATATGGATCACCTGACTGGGCCGGTCTATTGGGCCCAATAACGTGTCCGATCCATCCAACCCTCCAATCTAGCCCCATCCAATTCATAGTCGGGTCATTTTGAGTCGGTTCCTTACCATTTCGAGCTCAGTGTGATCCAACCCAATTGACAAGTTTATTTTTGGATTTACCTTAATAAGAATTTCACATCTTATCAATTCGCATTTGATGACTGTTTACTTGTATATTTGAGAGCCCAAAGTATTGACTCTAGAATTTGAATTCGACTTTAAAAGTATTTATACCAATCATTTTTATTTATTTGATAATTAAAATAAATTACTTGATAAGTATGCACTAATTAATAATTCAAGAAAGATTTATTCCATACCAATGGGTTAATTCCATCCAATAATAGAAAAATTTTACGATTCACCTAGTTGGGCCGGTCTCAACCCTCCGATCTAGCCCCATTCAATTCATAGCCGGTTCATTCTGAGTCGCTTCCTTACTGTTTCGAGCCTAGTTCAACCCAATTCAAAAGATAATTTTACTCGGTTCATTCTGAGTCGCTTCCTTACTGTTTCGAGCCTAGTTCAACCCAATTCAAAAGACAATTTTACTTTAATCGAATTACCTTCATAAGAATTTTACACCTTAATATCAATTCGTATTTAATGACTTTTTACTTGAACATTTTCATTAACACCTTCTGTATGTAGGTAGACAAACAAAAAGTAGAAAGAGAGCCCAAAGATACAATTTTAGAAATAAAATTTGAAATATTTATACCAATATATTTATTAGATAATTGCGAATAAATTACTCGATAAGTATGTAGTAATTAACAATCCAAGAAAGATAATATTACACTTTTATTGCAGATTAAATGCTTGTTTGACCATGAATAATTTTTATATTTTTTCAAAATTTTATTTCAAAAATTATTCATATTGACACGTAGCTTCAATTTTTATGTCCAAACCCTCACTAATCAGCCGTTAGCCTTCAGATCCCACCAGTCACACACTTGAATCTCAAATTCAAAAATATACAATTATTAATACCGCCCATTTTTTGAATTTCACTAACGGCCATTTCTCCTTCTTCTTCTTCTTCACAATTATATAATTTGGTCTGAAAATTTTGTTTTCTCCATAGCTAGCAATGGCAACTCTTACACCAGGAATTCTACTGAAGTTACTTCAGTCAATGAACACCGGTGCAAGAGTCACCGGCGACCACCGTACGCCGTTGCTACAGGTGATCGGAATTGTACCGGCGCTTTCGACTTCCGATTCTCTATGGCCTCACAATGGGTTTTTTGTTCAGCTTTCCGATTCTCTCAACTCCACCTACGTTTCCCTTTCGGAGAAAGACACAGATCTCATCCTCACGAACCGGCTTCAGCTCGGTCAGTTTGTTCATGTTGACCGATTCTGTTTTGATTCTCCGCCTGTTCCACGGGCAGTTAATATTCGGTCTATTGCTGGTCGACACGGTTTTATTGGCTCGCCGGAACCCTTAATTGCTAGGATTTCTGGTGGGGGATTTCTCATCCAACCCGTTTCAGATTCGGATCCTATTGCTGCTTATTTGTCGAAAACTGGAAGAACAGAGGCGGGTTCGGGTTTGGGTTCAGCTCCGGGTTTGAAAGATGGGAAGGAAAAACTTAGAGTAAGAGAAGTGCTTGCACCAAAAGAAAATGTGGAAATGAAGGAAGATTTGAATAAAAATGCTTCTGCTCCGAAGAGATTTTCGTCTCCGGCGTCAGTTAAACAGAGATCAGTATCATCAGGGAAGAAGAATTTGGTAGCTGAAAGGGATCCATCACCAGCTGGGAAAGTGAAGAGATCAGCATCACCCGTGCCATCGAAATCCGTGGTGCCAAGTTTGGTAGCTGCAAAAGAGGAAAATCGGAGGACATCGAAAGAACCAGCTATTATAGTTCCATCAAGGTATAGGCAGCCATCACCTACATCAGGGAGAAGGCAGGCAAGTCCATTGGTGGCGAGACGTATGTCATTATCACCTGGACGACGATTATCTGGTGGTCTTAAGGATTCTTCTGGAAAGAAGAAGATGGCTGCTATTGCTGCTGGAATTTCCAAAATTTCGGAGGCAATTGGAGGGTCTGGCAAATCAAGTAGAAAGAGTTGGGATGAAGGTCCAGCAAATAGTGGTGATTCTTTGGAACAAACAGAAAAGGTTTTGTCGAAGAAAAAACCGGATATTCAGGCAATTCTGAGAACTCAGGTGATATTTCTTAGTATTCTGTTGATTTAATGGAAATCTATTACATTTATGATGTGCTTAATGTGTAATATACTAATATATATGATTCATGATGCTGGGTTAGACCCCGGCTTAGAGGACTACACTGTTGTTGATGATTCCTATGGCTGTGCCTCTTTGTTTGAACCAGTTACTTTCAGGGTAGAACTATGTATCTTAAGCTCCCTTGCCATTCTCGCCATAGATTTTGAAGTTGAAACTTGAAAATTCGAGCTTTTGAAGTTGTTATTTTTTATCGCAAATTTCAAGTTGTGCTTGGACATGCATTTTAGTTAGAAAAAATAGGAACTTTTGTGAGTGAACGTGAAATTTGACGACCTGTTTTTGTTACTTGAAATTTTTGAAGTCAAAATTTCAAAATCTGATCCAAAATCTGTTACCAAACAGATATTTGTTGATGAATTTTCAGAATCTGATCCAATTTCTATGCCCAAACCTAGCTTAGTTGGGTTTTTTGAAAAATGAATCTCTTATTATAATAATTCCCACCCATTTGTCAGCAAAAATTGTAGATGCAATGGGCATGTTGACTTGAAACTTTTTCAATCTTCCTTTGTAAGTACTTAAACATGTATAAACTATATGTAACCGATTGCACACTGTTGGGTGTATCATTGATAATGGCTTAAACAATTTATGTTCATTTTTCAGGCTGCTATTTCTAGGCGTTTGAGTGATGTAAGCTGTCATGCTGAAGATTTTGGAAGTGAAGGAAAAGTAAAATCTGGTGCCATGGAAAATTCCCCTGACGCTGAAAAGCCTAATAATGCAGCTCCAGTGATTCCAGTCCATGAGAAGAAGTGGACTGATGGAAGTGTACCACTACACTCCGTATCCTCAGAACTTGCGAAGCTTGGAAAGGTATGGATCAAAGCTTGTAAATTGAATGTGCTACTGTCATATGTTAGCTGATCTGTTGGATCTGCTGATTTTCGTTAAGCTAAGGAAGAAGCATAATGGCTTTTTGGAAAATAATGAAGTTTATTCTTTTAATTTGTGACTAAGAATGATAACATGATTTCTCTTGGTGCTGATGCCTATGGATTTGTGAAAGATTAATGGAAGTAGCTTAACTTATTTGGCTGTTTTTGTATATATATTTTTGTATATAGAAGTCTTTGTACGAAAAGGCACCCATAAAAGGACTATTTACGATGGTGAGGACGAGAAAATGATGGCAGGTTGTCTATATACCCGAAGGAGCTTCTTTTTACTAGATGTGCATAGAATGATTAATAACTCTTGATCATCCAAGTAGCTTGTCTGCGATTCTTTTTCCTGTCAAATTGACCACTTCAAACATGCAAACGTTACACCTAATGTATTGAATGTTCCAACTATTTAAAGGGTTCCTGTCTGTGTAACCCATTGAACTGTCATGAGACGAATTAGTGATCGCAAATAGGAAGCCACATTACATCGAATTAAAAAGTTTTTGTCCTCCATGTTTATAATTGAAGAATGATCATTCAAATGGTGAATTTGCTGGTGCAGGAGGCTATGCAAAGGAGAATAATTGCTTCAACAGCTGCAGCTGAAGCCTTGGAAGAGGCCCTTGCCACCGAGACTACTCTTAGAAGTTTGAGGTAAATGTCGCCACCCTTTTACAGCTTTGCCATCTCATTTATATGCCAAACGAGAAATTTTATAGCATTGCTATCTCATTATCCCCCAGTTGCGGGATTACACTGGGTATATTGTTGTTGTCGCCATCTCATTATTATGCCAAAACGTATGCACAACTGTATGGTGTATGCGAACTAAAATATCTTTGAGCTCAAAACATGCAAATGAGAAATGCTTGTTGGACAATGCTTTCTAGATCTCTTTCATTTTCTTGATTCTGTCTACTTTATGCAGTATGTTTGCAGATCTACGCTCAACATCCAACCCTAAAAACCCTCTACCAACTATTGATCGTTTCATGTCAATTTACGAAGATGTGGTGAAATCAACATGTGTTGCTGAATCAATCACCAGCAATCGTGGCGTGCAAAAATCTAATGAGAATATGACTATGATGGAGCAACCAAAATCATCTCTTCTTTGGGTTGAGGCTGCTCTAGCAACTGATCTTGAAATTGTCTCTCTCTTAACAAATCAGAACAGTGGAACTCAATCAGCATCAGTGAAAAGCTCTCCAACATATCAATCCACAAAAGCATCGAATAAGAATCCTTTGATGGTTTCAGCAGTAACTAGATTTTGGACAAGGGGTAATGGGATGAATGAGACAGTAGAACTTGCAAAGAAGTTGCAATCTGAGATGCAAATGTGGTTCATCACTTTTGTTGAAGAGTCACTAGATGCAGGTTTTCGTGTGTTCAAGAATTGCTCCCTGGCTTCTGATGGAGCTTCTTCCAACTGTAGTTCAGTTACAGCTATTTTGTCACAACTCAAGCGAGTCAATAGCTGGTTGGATCGAGTAGTCTCAAAAAAGGATGAGAAATTGATACAGAAGATAGAGTGCTTGAAACAAAAAATATATGGATTCGTCATTCAGCATGTAGGAACCACTGCTGAAAATTCTTAAGTTTTGTGTTCTTCTCTTTCTTTGATGTAAGGATAATAACTACTGTTTCATAACTTTTAGCGGAGTTGAAATTCAGACATTCGTCCGCTCATGAAAATGATAGTCACTGCTATCACAAGTTAATTCTCAAGTGGTTAAATTGGTTAGTTTTACCTTGGTAGTTTTTTGTTGTTTCCATTGTTTGATTCAAACTTTTATTTATAGAGATTTTGAAGATTCAGCCAAAAGGGAGACAGTAGTATTTTTCCTCTCTTGAACTTCTGCATATTTATAGCCAAGGAGAGTTGTAAATGGGATTTAACTTGAAGAAACTTATGAAGTCCTTCCATTCCTAAATCTCTTTCAAAGCCACTGCATTTGTATCCTCCATATGGACAATCCGGATCGAAAGCAATGTAACAGTTTATCATCCAGATAATCCCAGCTCGAATCGATCTTGAAACTGTGTTGGCAATGTTCAAGTCATTGGTCATGACACCTGCTGCTAGTCCGTATTTTGTACAATTAGCTCTCTTGATAACCTCCCCTACCGTCCTGCAATCCGTCACATGATGAAATACTAAGCATACAGGGATATACTGAAAACTTTACTATTTAACAGAAAAGATTGCTAATATTGGAATCAACTTACTTGAACTTCATTACTGATAGAACAGGTCCAAATATTTCTTCTTTTGCAATTGTCATATCATCCTGCCAAATTCATTAACAACATATGGCATGATTTATATTTGATTGCAGCGTTCATCAAATGCAACAGTCAATAGTTTTAGAATGCTTACAGTGACATCAACGAATATGGTTGGCTCGATGAAATAACCGTTTTTATCCAATGTGTTGCTCCCAGTTAACAACATTGCCCCCTCCCTCTTGCCATGTTCAATATATGAAAGTACCTTTTCAAACTAGTTTTTGTTAATCTGCACAGAAGGTAAACTGTGTGTTAACGGACACTTTGTAAACGAAGCAAATGATAACAACAGCAACATGTTAAACAAAATTTCAAATGTCTACTTGTGGTCCGTGACGAGTATTTGGATCAAAAGGATCACCAACCACCCATGTTTTTGCCATCTCCACCAATTTCTTGACAAATTTATCATAAATTCCTTCTTGGATGAAAAGGCATGATCCAGCCACACAAATTTCTCCCCGATAGGAAATGTAAAGCGAAAAGAACACTATCTAACTGATTCATTCTATTGAGAACATAACAAGGAAAAACAGTATGGAATTCTGTTTACCTTGTTGTATACTGCTCCAGCAAAAGTAAATGGTGCAACTTTGTCCACATCTACATCATCAAATACTATAAAAGGTGACTTGCCTCCCAATTCTAGCGAGACATGTTTCAAATTGCTTGTTGCTGCAGCCTGCATTATTAAACGTCCAACTTCTGTTGACCCCGTGAAGCTTATCTGTAAGAACACGTTATAAACGAGTGACATTAGCCATGGAAGTATGCTAACTGTTGGAAATAGGTGCTAATTAGTCCGTTAACCTATTAGTTTGTCCTCTTGTTGGAAGAACATGGATTTTCCACATAAGTATGAGGATATCTAGGCTGTGGCTAAAGGGAGTTCATCTGCTTTGTGAGGATTCCCGACGACCAGTGGCTCGAGTCGTGGTTGTTGTAGATCTGCTTCCGTTATGGAGAAACTCGTAAGTCTCTTACCTTGTATTTACTGATCGAAATACTACACTAACTTAATACCACACTATCAGTGTCGGAGTAACCTTTGTCCAAAGAGTGTCCATCGACACCCCTTCGCTAGAAAGTTACACTGTATAGATAATTAAATTTTTTATATGCATATATATTAGATGTCGAATCTCCTTGACTTCTTTGTGTGTAAAGTTCTTATATTTTGACTCACCTTTAGTGAAAATTTTGGCTCCGTCTCTGTATGCTTTATAACTTTCATGGACAGTTGGGAATTACCTCATCTACATCCATATGAGAGCTAAGTGCAGCACCAGCAGTAGATCCAAATCCTGTTACCATATTGATCACTCTATCCGGAATTCCTGCCTGATTCAAGAAAGTATACAACCGAGAGAACATAGCGTTCAGTGACATAAAATTATCTGCTTGATCAAGTACTTCACCGTGCAGATGATGTCCGATGGAGCATTTGAACTACAGGCTCAACTGCAACCCATATTTTTGACATGGAACATATATATAACAAAAATTTACAGAACGTTAAAAGGTTGAACGTATAAAATTTAAAACTTGGATCCACCTCTGAGTGCAGATGAATACCTGCTTAGCCAAATAAACATAATAGAGAGCCGAAAGAGGAGTTTGTTCAGCAGGCTTAATGACCATGGTGCAACCAGCAGCTAATGCAGGGGCAACCTTATACATGAGCACCTGGCTCGGGAAATTCCAAGGAATAATGAGTCCAACAACACCAATTGGTTCGAGCAATGTGTATCCTTGCATCTCACGTGACATCTTGAGAGTCATCCCATGGATTTTATCCACTGCACCAGCATAATAACAGAGAACGTCCGCTATATCAGGTACTTCACTGGTCTTAACAACACTAAACAATTTTCCTGCATCCATTGCATCCAAGCCTGCTATTTCCTCCACATGTTCTAAGATTAAGTCCGCAAACTTCAGCATTATCCTTCTCCTCTCCTGTTTAAGCAGTTACAATATGAACACAAAAGTATGTCATTTGAAATTAAGATAAAAACAGTCACAACGTATGACATAGGAATCGTGATCGTTATCCCATCCATCAAACTGTCAATATCAAGGCAAGTTTTGAATGATGACTTAGTGTAGACTAGTTTGTTCAGGTAATCATAAGCTAAGGTAATGCATATTAACTGATCATCATTTGTCGAGGGGAATAAGGCGAATACTATGCAATAATATTTCAGATGCAGAACAAGATTTTAACGTTCGTACTAAATTTTTCCACTGTCCAAAGTCTAAAAAGGAAATGAACATCATGTTGTTATTACCTCTTCATATTTTAGATCATGAAGGAATTTACTAGCAGTAAACGCGGAATTGTATAAACGAAATAGAACTGACATTTTTCATCATTGATATAGTAGTACTTACTAGTATTATAGATCACAAGTTATGATATTTGACAATCTTTCATTTTACATAAAGTTACCTTGGGTGATAAGCGAGGCCAAGGACCATTGTCGAAAGCTTCACGTGCAGCTTTGACAGCCAAATCAACGTCATCCTTGTCAACTTCAGAAATACTTGCAATCACCTCCTCATTTCTAGGATCAATCGTTTCAAACGTCTTTCCTGCAGTATAAATTTCCATTACATTGCATTTCAAACTTAACAAATGAGGAAAAGTGTTTTGAATTCTTCTCTTCTGATGCCTAGTTGAATTTGTTCCTAATTCAGTCCAATGAACACTCTCTTTTTTGCTTATTATCCGTTTCAACATTCTATCTAGACACGCAAGGGACAAGGGCGAGTCTAGAGGCCTGATTACAGGTTCACGTGAACGCAATAACTTTTGTCAGACCAATAAACAGTCTCTTTTATATTAAGAAATCTACTAAAAATATCTATTCTAATATTAACTTGAGATAGTGTACGAAACACATAAACTTTAAATCCTGAATCTCGCTTAACTGCTTATTATAATATCAGTTTCATCATTTTGTTTATCAACTATTTTTAATTTGTTAAGTCAAACGGGGTCTAAGCACCATACACATAGCTTTTGTATACTTTATTTAGATCTTCAAAATCAAAACTTTTTCCCCTTTCTCATAGAGCTTTAATGTCATAGTATATACTTCTTCTGTACCAATTTTTGTGACATAATTAGAATTTCGCGATTCAAACTTCTAAAGACAGTAAATTCGAACATAGAAGCTTTATGTTTTTTTGAAATAAAACTTATATGTTTTGGAACTACTAAAAAGTACTATAAATCACAATGATTAACAATTTAAAATACGTATAAAGATGTTCTGATCAAAGAAAAACTTGGTGACTCTCAAAATTTTAGTAATGTCATATAAATTGGGACGGAAGGAGTAATATCATTAGGAAGAAGGAACTGAAACAGAGAAATTGGTTTTTATTCCAACTTATGTTGGTTAAGACTATTTAAAAATATCGTCGGGTGCATATGTGAATTTTTGGAGGACTTGTAAAAATATGACAACATTTCTGAAGAGTCTGATCAACATAGATGGATGAACAAATAGAGAGAAGGAACCTGAAACAGAATCAACAAAATCTCCATTGATGAAGAGCTGTGTGAATTTAATCTTTGGAATCTTGAAGTTGGATTTTGAACTACCTTTAGACTGCATTATCTTTTTTTGGGGGGTTGCCAAAAAATTAAGAGAAGTTAGCTTGTTATTATTGTCAATGCAATATAGGTATATATAGGCATATGGTTATTATTTGCACCAAATCAATAAGTTAAAAAGTTGTATGTGGTTATTATTTGCACCTAACCAGCAGTGGTGGAGCCAGAATTTTAATTAAGGGTTCAAAATTTGAAAAAAGTAGGCATACGAACTAGTCGAATGAGGTTCGACATCTACTATATACATAAAAAAGATATTTTAACCATGTATAAATAGTATAATTTTCTATCAAAGGGGGTTACCCTCTACCACAAGTTTGCTCTGCCCCTGCTAACCAAGATAATTTGACTCTAACGTGTGTTAAGATAAAAAAAAATGGAAAATATTTTTTCTAGAAAAATAATTATTTTTTAAAATGAAAAAAATGATATTTTTTTTTAGTGAAACTAGAAAAAACAAGTTTCACAAGTAACATTTCATATTAATTAGTTCTTTTATCCTTCAATACACCTTATCTTCACTTCAAACCCTGGAACCCTATGTTAGTCAGACTCTTAAAAAAATATCAACAGCTGCGACATGGGAAAGACATTGAAATTGAAGAGTCCGCACAACGTATATGTAACACCCATCCCCACCCCGCCTCATAGTATTTGCCTGAATTATATGCAAAATTTTTTAGAATAATATTGTTTATTTGCATAACAAATACAAGAAAATAAGTAAGAAACTCATTTATTTTAAAAAAACATTTTCCTTAATACCGATCGAACACACCTTAAGAGAAGCACTAATCACATATTTAATACTCTTTCCCTTTCATTTAATCTGATAGTGTTTAATTTGGCATGAAATTTTTCAGAATATGAGCAAAAAGTTTCATATGCACTTTGATCTCGTCAATTTTTCATTCATCAACCAAATGTTAGAACTGTTTTTTTTAAGGGAAATTAGAGTAATTCAGTTGATTAGTTATATGAATTCTTATTTTTATTAATGATGATGATTTAATTTTCATCTTATAATCTCCTCCTCCCCGTTCTCCTTTTCCGACTTCCAATGTTTTTAACTTTATTGAGGAAGAAATAACTTTTATGGTACCAAGCATATACAACATTTGATAAAAAGATGTCCCCTTTTTGTGATATTAACAGACAAACAATTGAACGGAGCAACACAGGTCATAGTAGAATGATTGGAATCCTTCTATCGTTATTAGAAGTTTTGAGTACGATTTCTTAAGAATGGAATTTCTTGTTGTTGAGAATATTACTTCCAAAAATGAGCTTAATAATTGAATTCAAATTTAATTAAGGACTAAATACGAGTATTGAACACCAATTTTAGGTTTCTATTACTCCCTCATACTGATTTTACCTGAATGGATTTTGGAGTACTAAGGTAAAAATATTTAATTTTGACTTCGAATTTGTGTGTAGATTTCTTAAATATTTTAATTAAAATTTGTATATTTAAAACTAGTCGAGAGTAGAGTTACCGGAAAAACAATCTGGTGAAAAATTACTTTCATGTTCGATTCATGAAACACTTTTTTTCATTGAAAATTCCTTGTGAATTCTTCGAGGCAAATTTCAAACTTGTGGGATCCTATCTATTCCATCTAGTCTAGTACCATAAGTCAACTAATTAAAGATTCACAATATTTTAAAAATTGAAAAAAATAAATTATAGTTCAAGAAATATTTAATTTCTCAAATAGTAACACCTTAGCATAAATTGGAAAGCAAAAAAAATAATACCAAATAGTCGGGCTACTTGGCTGTGAAGAAAGCTTAAAACAGAGCAATTGCTTATATTACAACTAACAATTTCATAAAATCCTACTGGAGAGTGCTTTTCTTTTTAATGGATCTTATGCAATATAAATTTAAATTCATATAGATATTAAACATCGAAAAGAAAAGAAAAAAGGTCAGACTTTTCTATTTATGCTACATTGTCTATTTCAATTTTTTCAACACTTCTCTCTTTGAGATTCAAACTCCTTAATTTTGATCTTGCGTTTGAACATAATTTTTAAAAAAATTGAAATAAAATTTACTTATTTAGAAACTACATGAGTACTATAAATCACGATAATTAATATAGGAAAACTTTGGTCCAACTGAACTTTTTCTATAGCCCAAAAACCAAAGGCAGCAAAACAACAACAACAAATTATTTTCTGGTCATATGGTATAACATGAGATATAATGGCAGGCAATAGTAATATCTAATCTGTTGCACTTGATTTCTGCATAAATATTTACAGCCAAGGAGAGTTGTAAATAGGGGTGACTACAGATTTAACTTGAAGATACTTATGAAGTCCTTCCATTCCTAAATCTCTTTCAAAGCCACTGCTTTTGTATCCTCCATATGGGCAATCCGGATCGAAAGCAAAGTAACAGTTTATCCACATAACACCAGCTCGAATCGATCTTGAAACTGTGTTGGCAATGTTCAAGTCATTGGTCATGACCCCAGCTGCTAGTCCATAACTTGTACAGTTAGCTCGCTTGATCACCTCTTCTACCGTCCTGAGATTCATCGCCATCATTTGAGAAATTGATTTTAAGTTATATATACTGACACTTTACAGATCTTTTAGACTATCATCCGTCAGTGCATAGAACTGAAACTCTGTTTACTCTTTGAAAATGCTAATGAGGGAGGTGAACTTACTTGAACTTCATTACTGCCAGAACAGGTCCAAATATTTCTTCTTTTGCAATTGTCATATCATCCTGCCAAACGCATTATAAGGATGTAAGGAACCAACAACAATAACATACCCAGTGAAATCCCACAAAGTGGGGTCTGAGGAGGATAGGGTGTAAGCAGATCTTATCCCTACCTCGTGAAGGTAGAGAGGTTGTTTTCAAAAGACTCATGTCTCAAGGAAAACAAATCAAAGTAGTAGTGAAAAGGAAAAACGACAGTGAAGAAAATATGTCAACTAATAGGAAAGCAGTGTCGAGCATACAAGCAAGGAACAGTAACATCAACAAAATAGTGCGATCACCTCAACATAAATAAACAACATATAGTAACAGATAACATAAGCAAGAAACTACATGAACAAGCCTAATACTACAACAGACACGATGCTGTGGACTACCATCACCAAGCCTAATCCTGTAGAAAAAGCAAGACAACACTCTACTACTTACATACCCTCTTATCTATGAAGATGTAAGCAACATATTGTATGTTCCGTTCAGCATTCAAAATGCAACAGTGATAGTTTCAAAATGCTTACTTCAACATCAATAAATATGGTTGGCTCAATGAAATAGCCCGTCCTATCCAATGCATTGCCCCCAGTTAGCAATTTCGCCCCCTCCCTCTTGCCATGTTCAATGTATGAAAGTACTCTCTCAAACTGTTTTTTATCAACCTGCATCAGGTAAACAGTGAGTAAGAGTAGACATGGTGAAATACATTTGCGATTTTGGTAAAGACAAGTAGAAACATCCTAAAAGAACAGTTCAAATGTATACTTGGGGTCCTTGATGAGAATTTGGATCAAAAGGATCGCCAACCACCCATGTTTTCGCCATCTCTTCCAATTTCTTGACAAATTTATCATAAATACCTTCTTGGATGAAAAGACGAGATCCAGCCACACAAATTTCTCCCTAGAAAAGAATTGAAAGCAAGGAACGTCACAAATTACCTCACTTATGTAGTATGTATGAGACATAAAAAGGAATGATGTATAATGAAAAGTATGAAATTCAGTTTACCTTGTTGTATAGGATTCCAATTAGGGCAAGTGGTGCAATTTTTTCAACATCTACATCATCGAATACTATGAAAGGTGACTTCCCTCCCAATTCTAGAGAGACAGGTTTTAAATTGCTTAATGCTGCAGCCTGCATTACTAGACGTCCTACTTCTGTCGAACCTGTGAAGCTTATCTGAGTAAAAAACACACATTACAAACCAGTATGATTAGCCAAGGCAGTACTCTAACTTTCATTCGCCTTTCATTTTTCATAGACAATTATGTCAATTGGAAATCACCTTGTCTACGTCCATATGCGAGCAAAGTGCAGCACCAGCAGTAGATCCAAATCCTGTTACGACATTGATCACTCCATCGGGAACACCTGCCTGTTTTGAAACAGAGAATTTCAAGGGTCATAATTAACTGATATGTTATGATAGTTTTGTGCAGATGAAGAGAACGAAATATTACCTGCTTAGCCAATTGAGCATAATAGAGAGCGGAAAGAGGAGTTTGTTCGGCAGGTTTGACAATCATAGTGCAACCAGCTGCTAATGCAGGGCCAACCTTCATAACAAACATCTGAGTTGGGAAATTCCAAGGAATAATGTGCCCGACAACACCAATTGGTTCGAGCAACGTGTACCCTTGTAACTCCCGTGACATTTTGAGAGTCGTCCCGTGAATTTTATCGGCTGCACCAGCATAATAGCGAATAACTTCGGCTGCAGCTGGGATGTCCATGTTCTTTACAGGAGCAAATAACTTTCCTGCATCCATTGCATCCAATGCTGCTATTTCCTCTGCATTTTCTACGATCAAGTCCGCGAATTTCAGCATTATCCTTCTCCTCTCCTGAATGTAACACCAAGGAAAAGTAAGAGAATGCAAACGTGAATTTAAGCAGTCACACTATCAACTCAAAAGTAGGTTAATTGAATCAAAATAAAGGCAGTCATAACTTTTGGACAAGAATAATGAGTTTAACCATGTAGCTGAGCATAACATCTTGATTACTAAAAGATTTTCTCAAAGTGAGGCTATATTTTTCAATGTTAAATCTCTTAGATTTATTCTTACATCTCTAGTACTGACTGACTGTTTCTTTCATTTCGTTTATCTTATTATCTTGGTGTTGTTGCTACTTGTTATTACTACTTCTTTTTCATCTCTCCTTGAGCTCAGCGTTTATCAGAAACAATCTCCCTACCATCCAAGATAGGAGTAAGATCTTTGTACACACTACCCTCTCCAGACCCAACAGGTGGAATTAAGCTAAGAAATACAGAGACATTTTTGTTGCTCTGTAGTAGAGCAGAAATCAATCTGTTTACTAATTCACATTAGTTAGATGCTTAAATCCCGCCAAAGGTCATTCCTTTCTTTTTTCTATAACCTCCGTTTCAATTCATGTGAACTATTTTCAGTCTGTCTAAAAAAGAATGACGCCTTTCTTAATTTGAAAACAGTTTAATATAAACTCCTAAGTTATGCTTAATGAGAAGTTTTTATAGTTACACAAACATTGTGACGATCATAAGTTTTAGAAGTCGTATTACTACACTACTGTTATAGCCAAATTAAGAACCACAAGTCCCAAAATATTTTTTTATTTCTTAAATTCTATGTCCAGTCAAATAGATCCGTATAAATTAAGACGAAGAGGATACTTTTTAGTTGATTAGGATGTTTTCAGGTTCTATCCCAAGAAGGTTACTCAAAATTCATTTTATGTCACTAAGAGCCCGTTTGGATTGGCTTTAAGTTGGTCAAAACCAACTTAAAGCCCCTTTTTAGCTTTTGGACGTGTTTGCCTAATGCTGACTTTAAGCCATAAAGTTCTTAAAGTCAGTCAAAAATGAAAAGTTAGGATTCCTAACTTTTTTTTTCCAAAGTGCTTAAAGTCATTTTCTTTGACCATGAAAATTATTTTTATATCCCTTATATTTTAACTAAATTCTCAAACTACCTTTTTTTATTCTTTTAACCCTAAAATTCACATCATAAGCACTTTTATCCAAACACTCAACTGTTTATTTATAAAAATAACTTTCAGCACTTCAAAGTTCTAAAAGCACTTGATACATAAAAGTTACTTTTTTTTAAGCCCATCCAAACGGGTTCTAAATTATGATGTAAACATCATCTTTTTTAGTGGCAATACTATTGCCTTTAAAAAAAAAGATTTTAAATAAAGGTGAAGAAGAATGGAAGAAGGAGAGGGGGAAAAATCTCTCTTTCGTTTTTATGTCAAATCATTTTCCATTTTCCACGCGTTCCATCCAATATTGTTTGTCTGTTGACATGAGACGAAATTTAATAAAATAAAGAAAACTTTTAAATATTGAGATCTTAAATTAAAGATTATGCAGAATGTATCAAAATAACTTTTTTTTAAATATGTAATGTGAAAAGTTGAAATTAAAGATTTGTCGAAAAGAAAAGAGGTGTTCTTTCTAAAATGGACTTAAAAGGAATAGTGGGTGTACGCAAACCTTGGAGTAAAAAAACTATTTTTGACAGACCCTTGACTCAATAAAAACGTTTATCAAAATAAATTTAAAAAATACAAGAGTAAACAAGCTATAACATTACTATCAGTTATAAAATATCGTGTCCAACTTTATCTTCCTAATTATTGGACCTCATGTCAATTACCTTTGAATTTTACTACTTCTAGAAACTAAAGGTGGATTTTGGCAAAAAAACAAAAAGAAAAAAGATTCCATTTCTTAAGTGGTGTTGTGGAACACGTTTGATGACTAATTAATGATTTGAAGAAAATATTCCTTTGATACATGTGTTATTTTACAAATGAATTAATTAAAAAAAACACTAAATTTAGAGATTTATTAGCAGGTCATTAATGTTATACGAATGTCGAACGAAAAGGTAATTGTCCTACCTATCAAAAAGACAATTGTCACTATTGGATGATAAAACGAACTTTAGAAATTTATTACTAATACTAGATAATGAAAGGCCCGCGGCCCAATATTACAATCTTAAGTATATTTATAGAAATTTGATTATTTTCAAGAAAAAATAATCATTTTTATTTTTAAATAAACATGATAGGAATTTTTATAAAATTAACAACTTATAACTTATTTAACATCATCTCAGACAATTAATTTTAATATTTTTTGTATACTTTATTAGAAAAACTATAAGAGAGAATAGATTAAATTATAAATGTCAACATATTAATAATTTTTATAGAATCATACAAAACAACAAGTGATATTAATCCATTTATTAATTGATTTTGAACACATTTAACTTTATTTATAGGTATTTTCCAAATGAAAATAACGACCTACTTTAATGATCTGAATAAACCATATCATTTTTACAAGTGATAAAATATGCAAAAGGAAATTATGGCTTTATGTTTTGTCTTATATACATCAAAATCAAGAGATCAACTTAGTATGATAAAAAAAAGTGATTTTGTACTCCCTCAAATAAAGAACCAAAAGATAGCAACAAAAAATTAACATTATATATATTACAGTAATTTAAGACATATATTATTAAATTGACCTACAAAGTTAACCCACAACCTTGTAACAAATTAAAGAATCACTGAGTTGTGAAGGAAAAATGCAAATTACACAAATTTTAATTCAGAATTATAGTACTAAAATATTAGAAAAAGATCAAAGTAAATAATTAATCTTGTAAGAAGGGAGCGACATTAAGGTAACTTTTTTTGTTTAAGTTCTTACTAAGCTATTGTTAATGGTAAGAGAAGGTTAATTCAAACGACCCCAAAATTGAAATTAATGGCCAAAGGTTTAGAATACTTTTACTTGAAACTCAAATGGTAAGCTTTTTTATATTTGACTTTTAACCACTATAATATAAATGATAATACAACAATATGCAAACAATTTTATGCTTTTGTATTGTAGAAAAAAAGACATAATAACATAATGAGAGCATAATTAAAAACAAAAGGAGGTAGATGAATAACAACAACAACAATTGCTACAAATACATATAAGAGAACGAAAAAAAAAAAGAGGAGGGAAAGGGAGTGAAACTTATGAGAGGGGAGAAAATTAAGGAATGAGTAAACTTAGGAATGGGTTAGTGCCTATTTATTTGTGTCAAAGACTTTTAGTAGTTAGTTCTAGAAAAATCTTGTAATTTGTTGTTCAAGAAGAATTATCAAAAACTTAGTAGCTAGTTCTAGAAAATCTTGTAATTTGTTGTTTCTAGAAGAGTCATGTAACTTGTGAAGGAAAAATAGCTATATGGATACATTGTCAAATTTAAAGAATTTTAAAATGAAATAGATATGAAATAGTATATATATATCATATATAAGGCTATCTTTCTTATTGTTTATATATAAAAAAAAAATTTAAACCCCCTAAAAGCACAAGATAGTGATTGACTCAGTAGTTTAAGGATCCAAAATTAATTTTGAGATTTTTAATTTCAAACCTCAATCACTAAATTTTTATTTTTCGAAGTCCTTAATATGATTCTTAAATCCAGCACTGGATTTAGGTATGTTGTACCTTTTGAAGCAAAGGGATGCCAAACTTTTGAAACAAAATTAGTCAATAAAAGTGTTCTACAAAACTATACTTAGTGGATGGTCAAACTTTGACAATACCTATTGTACCTTTTGAACTCGTAAATTGTGATTTTAAAATTTAAACAATTCATATGACATCTCTATAATTATAAAAATACATTGTCGGATCAAAGTTCGAAAGCTTTATTTAAAATAAATTTTATATTCACACAAATATTATAATATATTTATAAGTCATACATTTTTTAAAAAAATTAATTTTAATTTTATATCGAACTATATTACATAAATCGTAAATCGAAACGAATGGAACAAAATTTACCGAGGGGGATAAGCGAGGCCAAGGGCCAAGGTCGAAAGCTTCACGGGCGGCTTTGACAGCCAAGTCAACATCCTCCTTGTCACCTTCACCAATTCTTGCAATAACCTCCTCATTTCTTGGATCTATCGTCTCAAACGTATTTTCTGTAATCAATAATAGAATCAAAATTTTTATTATGAAAATTTTAAATAAAAAAATAAAAAACACAAAGAAATTGGAAAATTTTAATATTTATTATTCATTTTTTTAATCTATTTCAAAAAATATATTTTATAATACTATCAACATATTTTAATATTTACTAATTTTTATATCCACATAAATTACATCACATTAATTAAAGACGGAAAGTGTGTGTGTATAAATCTAACCATGTGGCTCATGCAATACATAGACAACACTCGTACTAAGCACAGAACACAAAATGACAAAAATACATTTATAGAGTCCACCATTCAAATTATTAGTATTCCTAGTATATATATCCGTGCGATGCAAAAAAATATTAAAATATTATTATCTTATTTACTTGATTATATTAAGATTTTTATTATTTTATCACTTAAAAAATTTAAATTATTTGATCCACAATTGTTTCTTTATTAGGATGGTAATTGTCGCACATGGTGCAACTCACGAGGGGACATGTTACTCCTCATTTTACTTGTCCCGAAGATTATTCATTGAATCTTCTCGACAAAAATTATATTGTATATAATATAATTTTTTTAATCTTTTATAAATAGAGCAAAAATTCGATGGTCGTCAGCCCAAAAAAGGGACGATACTAGAAAATATTGTCTAAAATATTTCGTTAGTAGTTTCATTAATAATCCTTTGTGAGTTAAACAGTATTCTTTATATCTTAATTTATGTGGTATAGTTTGAATTTTAAAAGTCAAATTATTTAATTTTTATCGTCAATTTTTTAAAAATTTAAATCTCAAAATTCAATATGTGTCTGATAAAGTGAAATAGAAGTTTCATAAATGCTACGCAAATTGAGACAAAAGTAATAAAATAAAAAAGGATTTGACCACCTCAAAAGATTTTCATCATTTTCGTATTTTATTCTGAGATAACTAATTCAGTACTACACAATTATCAGGGACAGAGTCACATGGTCGTTAAGGGTTCATTCGAATCCTTCGATCAAAAATTATATTATTTATATATAATTAAAATAAATTTTTATGAATAAATAATAAATATCGAACCCTCTTTAGCTAGTTTATGTGTTTACTTTTTAAGATTTTGAACTCTCTTATTGAAAATTCTGATTCCAACTACGGACTATTATTCCACTGTCTCAAAAAAACTAACTTATCTCAATATTAATTACTAAATTCCGATCCCCAATATTAATAATCAAACAAAAAAAAGACAGGTAAATTTTTATCTCGAGACTATCTATGCTTGTCGAGCACGACAAATGGCCCCTTAGGCATTGGATTTTGAAGTTGATATAAAAAGATTCATTGACGCAATTTCACAAACAGATAGAGAGAAAGTCAGAGTAAAATTTTTTACAACGTATAATTAATTAACCCGAAACGGAATCAATCAATTCGCCATTAATGGTGACAGAGAAAGTCCACAAACGTACAAAACGTATCAAAAAGCATTTTATAGAAGCATTCAATAGTTAAATCTATAACAAACAGTTGATCTCCTTTGTTTTTCTTCATTCACGCAATTAAACTGAGCAAAACAGAGATTAAAACGGTATAAATCAATCAAACCTGAAACGGAATCGACGAATTCGCCATTGATGAAGAGTTTTGTAAACTTAATTTTTGGAATTTGGAATTGAGTTTCTGAATTTCCATTCGATTCCACCATTTTTTTCTCTTTATTTTTTTTTCTTCTGCTACTGTTTGCTGCGTTGCGCTGTGTCTTATGGAAGAGAAAACAGCACTTGCATACATACAGCCTATATAAAGGCTCAAAGTCAGCCGGGGTCTTTTTCTCGTGGGGGGTGGTTAAAGAAATGGAAAAATTAGGCGCTATGACAAATATTTCTATTATATTACGTGGTATGAATATAGTTTAAAATAATTATAGCTTGCATCAAATATATTTATTCGGTATAGCAAATTTCGTTATCAAATATATATAATATATATGTATATCAGTTATCATTATACAGTTTTTCTAACAAATATACATATACAATTCGACAGATATACATATACAATTCGTCTCTCTCCTCCCTCTCTCAATCTCATTCGAAAAGGGCATTTTTGACTCATTTTATAACAACAAGGGCAATTTTTGACCCATTAAATAACAATAAGGACATTTCTGAACTAAAATATTGACGATAAAGACATTTTTGGACCAAACTATAAACGAGAGCATTTTTATTTATTTCAAATAATTTAAGAGCATTTTTGATTTTTTTTTCAAAATAAAAAAATATATTATTCGATCCCCTCACAAATTTGTTTCTTCCCTTAATTAGGTTTATTACCTTATTCGATTGAACATGTTGATTTTGTGTTGGTCGTAATCTGATTTGAGATTTTTTTTTTCTTCTTTTCATTTCAGTAAGAAGAAAAAAATGATTTTTTGATTCAATTGAAAAAATATATTTTTAAATTTTCTTATTAAAAATTCTGACCTCTGATCAATAACAATAATTTGCTATTTTTAAAAGTTATATGAGGGATCGATTGACTAAGAAAAGGGGCAAGAAATTTTAATACAATGGCACTAAACACCAAAATGTGTCACATACGTTAAGTCATGGGCCTTCCTTGTCATTTTCAAAAAAGCTATATATAAATGTATGGTAATATTAAATTATAACACTTAAATTCATATAGTTCTAGGAATAGACCAAGCATATACTATCAAAGTGGTAATTAATAATGATGATATTGATGTAACCTTAAAAAAATAATTGTAAATTACATAATCTCCATGGAGATTGTTGGGTTATTAATGAATATATGGAGGTGCAAAAAGATTATTATTTATGAATATTATTACCAAAATGATTTTTCGAGATCCTAAATATGTGATACATAATGCTTCAAAAATAAGGATATCATCATATGTCATCTAAAAATATGGTGTATATCAAAAGAGATATATACAAAAATAACATATGATATCAAAAACAAATTTAGAATTTATTTAAATTTATGAATTTCTAAAACGATCTTAAGTTAATATACAATTAGAACTGAATTTTTAATATATATATATATATATTGAATGTTACACACTTATTGTTCTAGTGGGCATATACAACAATAACAACAACAATAACCAGCGAAATTCCACAACGTAGAGTCTGGGAAGGGTAAAGTGTACGCAGACCTTACTCCTACCAAGGTAAGACGACTGTTTCCGAGAGACCCTCGGCTCAAAAAAAATATAAAAAGAGGTCAAATAAAGCTAAAAAGTTCAAAGCGTTATGGGAACTAGTGGACATATATCAAGTACAAATAAATATTCGTTAACAAGTACAAAATCACGTGAACCCATTAATTATATGACTAAATTCGTCCCTGAATGTCACACACAAGTATAATAATATTTCCTATCTATTAATTAATATACTTGATCGAATTAATCGGAGCCACCTTATGCTATGGGCATCAAATGACACTCCTTTTATCAAAAGACTACACTATTTAACTAGGTTAAAATTTTTAATTTTATTTACATATGTCGTATGTTGACTCTCCTTATTTATTTATTTTTTACGTGTGTTTATATCTTGATATTTTAACATAGTTTAATAAAAAAATTGATTTTGGCATCGATATCATTTTTTTTTTTTTTTGTCAAAACTGATATCGTGTCTGATTATAGGTGTAAAGATGAATAATTTGTTAGGTTTGCATTAAATTATGGTTTATTACAATTCTGACTTTCTTTCATTTTATGATTCTAAATGAGTAAATGAAGCAGTCTTACATCAATTAAGTATAATTAATAAAATGACATCACTCCACGACCAATACAGTTTCTTGCAATTATTCTAAAGAAAAATAACAGGATATATTTGCATTTTAAATTCCTCAAATATTAATAAATTTAATTTTGATCTTTGCGATTATGAGTTTTTTTTTTCCGGACATTTTTATCGTATTGTTGATAGTCACCGTTAGTTTTAAGTCTATTTTATTAATTGAACTGAATAAGAATAATATGTTTGGAGTAGCTGCTAACCACATTTCACAGGATTAAAACGATTAAAATGTAAAATATGTTAAGTGGAATGTCCACATATTAAGTGGAATGTCCATTACATATTATATTAAAGTGGGCAGCCCACTAATCATTTTCTAACACTAATTTTTCTATATATACATTGCCATGAATTGGCAATGAAAGACGGTGAAGAACAGAAATACATATACGCAATTCCTCTCTTTCTCTCTTGTGTTCTGTTTCCCTCAATATCTCTTTTTCAATAATTTTACTTAATTTTACCAAGCTAGTTATTTTTATAACAAAATAATATTAGTAACTAAATAAGAATAGAGTAGGTTTTTGCCCCAACCTGTGTCTACTAAGTCATAGGCTTATTAATAAATACAAATTGCAAATTAACTTTCATTATTTATTTTTTCTGGTGTCCTATATTCATATTAAAGTCGTCCTAGTAACTTTGGATATGTGCTGAAAAGTATCACATTGAAAGTTAAAAGCTTTCTAACAAAAGTGACTCTATAACCAATAAGATTCAAATCTAAAATCTATGGATATAAATAAGAATTATTTACCATTCCACCATAACACTTATGAAGAGGAACCTTGGAGTAATTGATAAAGTTGATGCCTATAACCAGGAGGTCACAAGTTCAAGCTTTGAAAACAGCCTGTGGCAGAAATGCAAGGTAAATTTGTGTACAATATAGATCCTTGTAGTCGGGCCCTTCTCCTGACCTTGCACATAGCGGGGGAGCTTTAGTGCACCGGACTGCCGACCATAACATTTATTGGCCAGAAGACTATTGTGTCATGGACTTAGACTCCAACTAAGACCTTCGTGCGACACTTGACAACTAGCTCACGAATCTTTCACGATCTTACAAGCTCAAGTAAGTCTTTAAGACTAGATCGCTAGATTAAAGAAAGACGAGAGAGATTTTATGAAAAAGTCTTTATATTACTTGGAAGAATGATTGATTTCTGAATGATTTACAAATGAATGACCCATTTTATTTATACTACTCCTAAAGGGTTTAAGTGTAAATAAAAATTACTACACAAGTCCTTCCATATTTACAAATTAGTCCTCTTCTACAATTCTCTACACAACTAGAAAATTCTAAAGACTTTTCATGCAAATCCATGAAATTTTAAAGTCTTCCAAGAGAATTCTCCACATGTCTCTAGAACTTTCCACTATGAACTAATCTTTTTTCTATGTAAGGGTTTCACATGAACAACTTTGTGACATGTTGCACTTACATGACGCTTATATGACGTGATGATATAGCGAATCGTCACAATTTGCGCTCAAAAATAGTTTAATTATAATTTAAAGGAAGTTGTGATTTTCCAACTATTATTGTCCAATCTCAATAATTGCATCTAGAAGTCTTCTTTCCATATAATGATTAGAATATCACATAGATTAAATTGAATCCGTCCAAAAATTACTTAAATAAATTGAATGAATTATATTTTTATGAACTAAATTTATCTATCTTTATTTGCATCAATACTTTTACTTCAATTTAGTAGCAAATTCAATCATAAGTACGTGAATTTAGAAAAATTAAAATATGTAAAATATAATATAAAATAAAATTAAATATATTTTTCAATAATGCATTACATCCACATGAAAGACAAATTTGACTTTCTTTCTACTTGGAATAGAAAACAATTGATAGGCCTTATATTGACCACTCATTAGAGATTAGTTTGTCTGTTTTATTTCTCAATCACATTACCTTTACTTGGTTGTTTTGTTGTGTATATTACAAATATTGGCCTTTAGTATTAATTTGTTTGTTTGATCAATAAAAGTTAAGAAGATTGATATATTGCGGTCGAATAAGCAAAATCCTTTCAATTTTAATTAATGATCTCAAATTTGAATTTCGAAAATAAAAATTTCTGATAAAAAATACTCCATTCCTTTTTTAGTGATACCCAAATACGAGTACCAAAACCGAGTAGGAAACTAAAAAAAAGACCAAAGTATGCAAAGACATGTCTTTGAAGGTCATATTTATTCATTAGTTTTGGCCAAAATTAGAGTAGCATTTGAAGATTAATAGGAGGTTTTCTACCTTTTTTAAATTCAAAATGGGAATGTCGTTGGCAATAATGGCCTTGGAAATTAGAACATGGAATATAGAAGAAAAAAATGAATTCCCCTTTACAACAATTAATTGACTAGGAAAATTAAATAATGTGTTATTTTATCTGTTCCTTTTTAGTTGTCACCATTTTTTTTAGAGTCAAATAGTATAAATTTTGACTAACTTTTTAAGATGACTTTTTTAATTATATTGATAGATTTTTTTTTTTGCAATTTATAGTAATTTTCGTATAGTTTTTGAATATCTAATTTTTTATTTTAAAATATTAAATTAATGTAATCTAATTTAGCTTTGAAACTTACTCAAATTGACTTTCAAAAAACGCTACATGACAACTAAAAAAAGGGGAGTACTTTACTCATACTCTCATAGGGATAACATTATTTTTCCAAAGTCTAAATAAGGTGTATTCCTTGATGGAAAATGATTGGGAAAAGAAGTCCATTTCTCATCATAAATTAAAGGAAAGGAGGCAGATTTTAGTTATCTATTATTTTCTTCCGTTGAAACATACAAAAATTATTTTTCATTATTTTAGGTCATGGGTTCAAATCCTAAAATACTAAAAATTTTAATTGTCTCGTATACATTTCTGGTCGCCAAATATTTGGTAAGCATTTGGACATAAAATTTGAAGTTATGATTTCAAATTCATAATTTCCAAAAAAATAAGATTCGGGATTTCAAATTTTTTAAAATGTAAAACTTGATCTCTAAGTTTAAATTTTACAAATAAAAATTCATCATTTTAAATTTTGCAAAAAAATAATAATAAAATAGCGCATGTTCATCGTGCAGAGATGGTTCGTACTATATGAAAAACTTATATTAAAAAATAACTAGTTATTGCTATTGTTGACTTATTAATCTTTATAAATTATATGTATTTAAAAGTTTGTAATACCAAATATTTATTTATAAAAAGAACATTGAGATATGTGATTTATCAATATAGAGTAGAGGCGGATCTACATCTTCGCAAGGATGGTCAGATGAACAATCTTTGTCGAAATTTTTTTGTGAGTACATATATGTTAAATATCGATATTTTTGGATATATACTAATTGTTGAATATTCTTGACACAGTAAAAAAAGACAACTCGATGGTTAAGGATGTTTAAGTTGTCTTGGTGGCCTAGGTTTGAGCCTAGACTTAGGCGTTTTGTTTAATTTTTTTTTAGTTTTGTTTTTTAATTTAAAAAAGAGAACAATACATTATTTTTATTTTATTTGTCCTAAAGTATGAATATTCTTGTCGAAAATCTTAACTCCACCACTGATGTAAAGGCGTCTTAGGATATTCTGATATCTTATTCATGCACTATGATTTGCTTATTTGGTAAAATTATACAAAAATTAAAAATTTTTTGATAGTTTTTATATTTATATGAGATAAAATATAATTTTAAAAAATTAAATTATATATTTAAATAATTTTTAAATTTAAATCAGTCTAATTTCAAATCATACCTAAACGGGCCTCGGATATTGTGTTAGGAAGGGATGGATAGATCAATAAGAGCCCGTTTGGATTGGCTTTAAGTTGGTCAAAACCAACTTAAAGCCCCTTTTTAGCTTTTGGACGTGTTTGCCTAATGCTGACTTTAAGCCATAAAGTTCTTAAAGTCAGTCAAAAATGAAAAGTTAGGATTCCTAACTTTTTTTTTCCAAAGTGCTTAAAGTCATTTTCTTTGACTATGGAAATTACTTTTATATCCCTTATATTTTAACTAAATTCTCAAACTATCTTTTTTTTATTCTTTTAACCTAAAATTCACATCATAAGCACTTTTATCCAAACACTCAACTGCTTATTTATAAAAATAACTTTCAGCACTTCAAAATTCTAAAAGCACTTCATACATAAAAGTTATCTTTTTTAAGCCAATCCAAAAGGGCTCTAAGAGCCCGTTTGGATTGGCTTTAAGTTGGTCAAAACCAACTTAAAGCCCCTTTTCAGCTTTTGGACGTGTTTGCCTAATGCTAACTTTAAGCCAGAAAGTTCTTAAAGTCAGTCAAAAATGAAAAGTTAGGATTCCTAACTTTTTTTTTAAGTGCTTAAAGTCATTTTCTTTGACCATGAAAATTACTTTTATATCCCTTATATTTTAACTAAATTCTCAAACTACCCTTTTTATTCTTTTAACCCTAAAATTCACATAATTTTCCTCATTTAAGCACTTTTATCCAAACACTCAAATGCTCATTTATAAAAATAACTTTCAGCACTTTAAAGTTCTAAAAGCACTTCATACATAAAAATTATTTTTTTTAAGCCCATCCAAACGGGCTCTAAGTCATTTCTAGTAGTCTCATTCATTGGTTTATAGGATAGACTCTTATCTATATCTGTAGACATATTATATGATTTTATAATGTATATTTAATGTGCGTGATCTAAGTTTTTTTGTTGTTTGTATTTGTGTGGGTGGTGAGCAAATCAAGGAATTTTGTCCTATTAAAATTAGCATATGATTACTTTATAAATACGTTACAACCTATAATTATACCAGTTGTTTATCTAAATCTTATGTGAAATATTTAATGAGCATATCTTATAAGATTTAAATAAGTACTACTATTCGTTTAAAGTGATAGCAAAGTTGACAACTAATTAAATAGAGGATGACAAAATAAAATAATACATCAGAATAAAGAGAAAACAAAAGCAAAATGTTAAAATTAGGTTAAATACTCGTCACCTACATCGTTAAATTCAAAATTCGATTACTAAAATATATATAATACTTAAAATCGTTGTTGATGAATTGAAAATTCATAACATTTAAATTTTGAATCGATCGACCAAAAGGTAAAGAGAGTTTCATTACGCATTGATACCAAAAGCATGCCTTTTCAATAACTTTTTTATGATATATTTAAGCTGCTATGTTAATTAACGACTTTACGCATAAACTTATGTAGCAAATTGAAATATAAAATTTCAGACATCATGTCAACGTGTTACTTTTTACTTTTAAATCTTTTCTTTTCACCTAATGAATGATCAAATATAGGATTTGCTATAAAGATAATGTCAACAACTAGATATATTTATACCTCATTCATTAAAATTTATTTTCAGCTTTAAAATTCATGTATCATATTTTTTATTAAAAGAAAAAAAATCATGTATCATGTGTATAAGTTTCCAGGGAAAAAATATATAAAAAAATCATTTTTATATTTAAAAATGATCAATGGAAGAAACTAATAGAGTCCACGATATCCTTTTCTCTAAAGGTTTTACTTTTGGACTTATAATGGGGATGCTCAAAAAACTACAATTAAGTTATAAATTCTATTAACATATGATGAAATAAATTATAAACATAATTAGATTGCTTATAAAGTAATTATAGATATTTGTTTTTCAGTTTCCTACACGGTGTCTGAAACCTGTGGAGCTCTGACTCAATTCGGATCGCGCACTACAGGGTTTGTTCGAGGGTGACGTTCCCAACAAGATTTTCTTCATATTTAGGACTCGAACCTGAGACGTCTGATGATGAAGGGTAAAACAGTCCTACCATTGCACCACAACCCATGTTGGTACTTATCATAGATATTTTCTTCTTCTAATTTTTAGCATATTTAGATGAAAAGGTGGTAACCTCTCGATATGATTGTGACTACAATAATAATAATAACACACACTCACTGATCAATGAAAGTTGTGATGCGGTGGAAAGTACTTATTTATTTTTAATCAGAAGTCTCGAATTTGAATCCTCCAAAATATGAAATCGCGTTTGTTAAAAAATGTTTTATATATTCAAAAAAATTTGAAAATATTATATATACCTAGCCTAACCCCTATTTTATTGATTTTGTGTTCGAGGAGGGCTCAAAATGAGGATTCAACGTATACAATTATGGATGCACCCAAATTAATTGAGAAAGGTAAAATAATAATAATTTGGATTCAACGTATACAACTATAGTTACACATTTGAAAATTTTCCCGATAATGTTACACTATTTTTTTATTAAATCATTTTAAAAAGAATAACATATTAAAATTTGAATATAATTAACTCTACACTACTCAATTTATCTGTTGTGATAAGTTTTTATAGCTATCCATATAAATTTATTGCAGGTTTAAGACCACAATTTTAAAAGCATTATATATACATATAAATATTATGACATATTTAAAATTTTCTGTCGAATCAAACTATGACATATAAATTAAAATGGACGGAGTATTTTATATCTAAGCATGATTTCACTTGGAATAGTTAATTAATTAATAATGACAAACATAAAGACATCATTCAGTTGACATTTTGTGAAATGGACTATATTACATTACGTAATGTTGATATATTTTAGGTTTATCAATTTCTGACGTATACTCTTGAATCTTGATAAGACCAATTCCAATTTTAGTATTTAATTGTCAATTTATCAAATTGAAGTATCGATCGAATTTAGTCGGACCTTAATATAAATATCAAACATTAAAGGAAGAAGATTAAAAAATATTGGAGAAACATCAGTAAATATCGAATGAACAGAAGTTGTCTATGAAAATTATATTTCTGATATCAATTTTGTGATTTTGAATTAAACAAAAAAAAAAAACTAAATCCAAATAGGTCATTTGCACAAATGTCACATTTTGGGGGAGTATTTCTGCCCATTTATGACGATGGTCTTTAGTTTTTACTTTTCATCACGTTAAATAATAATAAATGCCTAAAAGTATCTCTGACGTCAAATAACAAAAGAATTTTTTGCCGGAAATAAATTTATGTTTTCATATCATAAATATCTCATAAGTTATATCCTAAAAGTGACACCGAAATAACAAATAACTTTTTCGTGGAATAAGTTTATATATTCGTACGTAATATCCCATAAGTTGTGCTATATATAGGTATTACAAGTTATGGAATATACCCCTGATACCGAAATAAAAATAACTTTTTTGTGACAATTTTATATTTTCTTATCATTATTAATTAATTAACTCCAATTTCTAAAAACTACAAAGAACATATACCCTTAAAGCATAACTCCAATTTCTAAAAACTACACAATTTATGTTGTATAACTTAATTTCTATAGAACTTATACCGACCAAAGCAAAAGTTCTCTAAACTTATGCTGAACGAATTACGTTTGCATAGATAAGGGCAAAAATTAAACACCGGTCCGTTTGAGGAATAATTTTTGCAAAACGTGAATTAAAATGGAGTGTACTGGACCTGATCACTTCAACAAAGGCCTCATTTTTAATCTAGCCCAGTTCAGATACTTGGCCCATGGGCTTCACTATGGTAAATGGGGCCTACTTTAGTCATCAATCAGGCCTAAGAAATGCAACTAGTAGCCATTTGGGCAGCTATTTAAATTTTAATCAGATCTGCAAATTATTTAAAATTTAGCCAACATTTACAATAGTGCATTTACAATTCTTCTTTCATGAACGTATGCACTATTTTAGTCACCAAATCATAAGAAAATAAACTATATCAAATTAGACACTACTATTATTATTATTATTATTTTTTCTCCTTATTCAATTTGTTCTTCCCTTTTTCTCTCGCGATTTGAAGTTGAAACTACATCAATTGAACTTCAGGATACAAATTCTAACACTTGAACCGTATAATTCGGACTTCAAAACACAATCTTGCTAACTTTCTAGTGTTTAAACTAAAAAACTTGAACTCGGGACACTAAAGTTATATTAAAATTTTGCATTGAAAAAAACTAAAACTAAGGAAAAAGTGTCCAAATTGAATTTTGCTACCTCCACTTTTAGAAATTGATTTTTTCACCCCTTCAAATATCATCATGATCATTTCTTCCTAGTCGAACACTTATGCTTCTTGTGCTAAAGCTTCTACACCAATTCTTGAAATCCATTAGTGTAAGCAATAACTTTGATCAACAACAATAATAATAGTTACATCTCAATTCCTAGTAAGTTGGAGTCAGCTATAATAAATTTTCACTGATCAAGTATTATTATCGGTCAACAAAAAAAATAATTAATTGCGTGTAGTATAATTAGACATTTATGGTTTTTGAAAAATATGGAGTTAGGAGTGAAATGGATTTTGGAGATTTAAAGGAATTGGAATTTTAAGTAGAATGGTCCAAAATGGCAGCCAACCTAGTAAGAAATAGGAATTTTTTTGCGTGTTTTTGTATTAGACATAGATGACGGGCTTAGACTTTAATTTATACATACTAGAAAGTTCATATGGTTTGACAAAATAAAATAATATTCCATCTATCTTCAAATTATCCGTTGTGATTTAAAAAAATAGTTATTTTCAAGTACTTTCTTTGTTTAAGTTTACTTAGCCTTTATACGAACAATTAATGGTCACAATTTGAGCCCATTTAAGCAAAATGAATCTATTTAGTCCATATTTATTTAAATAGATTATTCATATTTATTAGGGTATTTTATTTAAATTCCACAGTAAAAAAACTCAATTATAATTTATCCCGACTTTTTTGATAATTACCCGAATTCCCTCTTTTTTTTCAAATTTTTAATACATATGAATGACGCTGATACATCGCGATTTGATACATAAGTCTTTTTCATGATGCATTGCTAGTTGATACATGATCATGAAAAGGACTTATGTATCAAATCGCAATGTATCAGCATCATTCTTATGTGTCTGGAGATGGATTTTTGAAATTTTTACAAATGGCAGGGAATAATTGAAAATATAGAAATATAAGTTCTGTAATTTGGTAATTTTTCCTATTTTTTAAATAAATATGAATTAACCTACTTCAAAAGCTCATACAAATATGGATAAAGTGGATAAAAAATTGGGGTGTGGTGGGATAGGGTGGAGGGTGAGTGGGTGGGGAGCGAGAGCTAATTTTTTATTTTTATTTTTTAAATTGTTAAATTTTTTCTTAAAAGAATTTGCGGCGGGGAAGGGGGGTGGGTAGGGGTCCAGGTGGGAGGGGGCAATGTTTTTTGAAATTTTTTGATTTTTTTTTTAAAATTGGGGGGTGGGGGTAGTGGTCCGATTGGGGGTGGGGGAGGATAGGGTGGAGAGAGGGTCAAATTTTTTTCTTTTTTTTTAAAAAGATTATTTTAATTTTTTTTTAAAAAATAATTTTGTGGTGGGGGTGGGGTAGGTGGTCCTAGTGGGGGGTGAACAATTTTTTTTGATTTTTTTTTAAAAAATAGGGTGATAGAGACATGGGGTGAGCAAAAAATTTGATTGGTGGTGGGTGGGTGTGGAGTGGAGGATTGGGGTTACCGGGGATAGAAGAAAAATTAAATTTCGTTTTTGTATGAAAAAATAATTATTTAAAAAATAATAATTTAGGGGTGGGTTGGGGGTTGTAGGGGTTAGAGCATTAGCAATTTTGCATTGATTTAATATGTTTTGGCTTTAGGAGATTAAAATGGGTTAAAATCATTTTACTCAAACCATATTTGACCAAATTCATATTTATCCATATTTTATATAGGTGCATTATAATTCAATCCATTTTGGCTCAATCCGTCCAAATCCGATCCAATCCAACTATTTGTCATTCCTACCAACAATAGATGTTTACCAACATGTGTTGTGGTTCAATGGTGAGACTGTTTCACCCTTAACTAGAGGTCTCGAATTCGAGCCCTGCTATGAAAAAAAATCCTGTTGGGAGTGCCAACCACGAATGGGCCCTACAGCGCACGATCCGGATTTAGTCAGAGCTTCACGAACTCCGGACACTGAGGGGGAAACCAAAAAAAATATTAAAAAATAGATGTTTCATTTTACTTGTTCATTTTAACAAATCAAGAGAGTTTGATTACTTTTTTTCCAAACAACCCTGAGTATTAGCTAACTTCGTAAAATAGTAATAGTTAAATTTAAAGTTTTTAAGTATTATTAATAAAATTAATTTAGTCGAAAAATCCTCCTAATCAATGTTTTTGTAAGACACGTATAAATGAGAAACAAAACAGATAATTTGAGACGTAGAGAGTAGCTGGCATTATTTAATTCTAAGTGCTTATGCTTTATGTTAACCATCAAAATAATCAGTGAGCACTTGACAATGTCTAATTATTTATTATTTTGAGTGTTTTAATTAAAGAAAACAAAATTAAGATAACGGTTGGATTAGGATGTTGACTAGTTATTTTTGTGTTTACACTTAAAACATTAATATACGTCTTTTCATTTAATTATTATAATAGCAATACTTTTAGGAAATGGGTACTTATTTATTATGAGCAAAACAAATTGAATTGACTTCAATAGCTCTATAAAATTTTGTAAGAATCAGATTACATTATATGAAGTTTTTTTTTAGTAAGCCTCTATACACTCGCATTTAAAGTGAATTATGATACACAAGGGCGTTTATTTGTAAATGCATGTCATGTATTAATTAGTTTGAAGTAATTAAATATCATATGTGAATACGCTTAATTGTACTGTTTATATTATTATTATTCTTTACTCATTGAGTTTAAATAGTATTGTTAGTGTATTTTCAAAAGCAAACTTACCATTAACAAATGTATTACTTTTGCCACGATTGAGGTTAATTTCATCAATATGAGATCAGATTTTGTTTCTTCAGAAAAGCCTTTTTAAGATGTAATTTGTAGCGGTTCTGCTTTAACTGTTTAGATTCGTATGGAGAGCAAGTCTCTGAAAAAAGGATGCATATTAGGCAAATCACACATCAAAATATGAGAGAAGAAAGCTATATTAGGGACCTTATAAAAATGAGTTCAGAAACAACGATAAAGACGCATTTTGAATTAAAATCCAAGAGAAAAATTTATGTGGATCTAAATTCAAAGCGGACAATACATTAATAATCGGATCCGGTCAATTACAAATTTTCATTTTCTGTATAAACCTTATCCTTTTGTTCATCATTATATGTTGGAATTCCACTTTGTAATTAATAAATGAATTACAAAAGTAAGATAAAGGAGCAGCCTTAATACCCATGGGAATATCTATAGAAGAAATAGCACTGGGTAATTTTTTTTAGTTTAAGCTATATATATCGTCAATAACATAAATTTAATTATTAATTACACTATCAAATCACTCAATTTAAGATATCTAGAGATAAAAAAAATTTAAATATGAGATTTGTATTTTGAATATAAGGCAACCTTCTCTAACATGTAAAAATGATATGTTAAAGAAAATATTCCTTACACTATACATTAACTTAATTAAATCAAGTAAAATTAAGAATCTTCCATAATATCTTTTGCAAATTGCCTCTTTTTTTGGGTGGGGGGTGGGGGGATTCATCCTAGCAATATGAAAGTAGAGGCTCCAAGAAACCAAAAGTTAAAAGAACAAAAACTACCTAAGGAAAACTAAGCTCTTATTACATCCATTGTGCATTATCACTAATTAATTATGTGATGTACATATATATCTCTTTATAACAACAGCAACATACGCTGCTTAGTGTGATTCCACAAATAAAATTTTAGAAGCTAGTAGGATAAAGTATATGCAGAACTTACACCTTCCTTATGTAAGTTAAAGATGTTATTTCCGATAAATCTTCGAGGTCTTGACTCAAGAAATTAAAGCATTTTCAAAATTGAGGGTTATCAAAAACATCCTATCTAGTCTCTACTTACCTTACACAAAGTAGGGATAAGATCTTTGATTACTTCAAAAAGATCAATTTTGATGGATCAGCACAACGAACAGAGAATGATTTGACGAAACGATCAGATTCATCATAGTCGATGAAACCATCATCAAAATTTTGTTTATAAGTATATTCATCGTAACGAGGAACTTGTACATGAACATTCTCTTTTGACAGCTTCTTCCATAAAACTTTCCAAATTGAACTTTTGCTACCTCCATTTTTGGAAAATGATTCTTTTACCCCTTCAATATCATCATGATCGTAATTTCTTCCCAATCGAACACTTCTGCTCCTTGTACTAAAACTTCTATACCAATTTTTAACATCCATTGTATATATATAAAGAGATAATAAGATTATGGAAAAGTATAGAGTTTGGTTGTGGCTATCTATGAAATAGTTTTGGAGTTTAAGTAGTATGGTCCAAAATGGCTGCTAAGCTAGTAGGAAATATGATGCTTTTGGTTATTAGACAAAGATGATAGGCTATAGACTTTAATTTTTAAATTTATTCACATGGTTTGACCAAATAAAATAGCTGGCATTATTTAATTAAAAATTGTGATATGTGTTATGACGAAAGGACACAAACCCGAAAAAAGAGAAAATAAATAACACTAAATTTAATGTGGGAAAAATCCTTCGAAGGTAACAACCACGGGATCTTCGAAATCCGAATTGCTCCACTATAACAATAAGATGGTTACAAATATTCTCCTAAATGGATACACAACAATTGCCAAGTAAGGAGAAGCAATAGTTATACCAATAAAAGTAATAGGAAGAAAATCACCTAAATCAGAGCTACTGTTCGGGACCTAAACTGAGATGTTTCTGAGCTCCAAATCCGATCTACACCGTTCAAATCAAACACTAAGATGTTAGGAACACTCGTAAAAATTTCAGGCCGATCCAACGGTTAATGAATCGGAAAACACAATTTGAACGTTTCTGGTCGAAAAGGCAAAACTGCTGCGGAAAACACCATTTTCTTCTCTCTTCTCTCTTGTTGAAAGCTTTCTCAAAAACCTCTCTTAGGTGCCTAATGTCTCTCAAAGACACTACCAATGAGCAATTACATAATTCTCTCAAATCATTCTATTTATAGAGTGGTACTTTGTCCTAAAGCCAAACCAACTCCAAATAGGATTATAATTTCAATCCTTTTCCAAATAGAATTGGGAATCAAATTAGAAAAATTATTTCAATCCTTTTATAAATAGAATTAGGCCATGAGCCTTTGAATGAAACACGGTCATATCCCAATAATATGTGTGGTAACGTTTTATATTGAAATATCATAATTATTAAGCACGTGAGAGTGAGTATATTATATGGAGGGTTTTAGAAAGAAAACAAAATAAATATATAACAAGAAAGAAAACAAAATAAATAATATTATTTGGTTTAGCTTCTTATTTATAGAAAGAAAAAAGTTGCTCATTTTTTTAGAAAATTGTTGCAAGATTGCTTTTTTAGAAGTCCCCTGCTTGAATTATTCACAAGTTATCTATATGAAATAGCTAACCTCGAAAGCTTACTGCAAGATTATTTAAAGAAGTTATTTGCAAATTGTCTAGCTACTTCAAACTTATTCAAAAAGTTGTAAGAGTACTTAGATAGATAGCTACAATATAGCATGTTTATAACAGCAAAGCTATTGATGGATTAGGATGTTGTGAATTAGCACTTAGCCATTATGACTTTTCCACCCAATTGTAGCTTACCTTTTAGCATATGGGTCTAAGTATTTATGAGCAAGACAAATTGAATTTGACTTTAATAATAGCTTTACAAAAATTTTAAAATGTGTCCCACTCCCCTACTCTCATCTAAAACCTCTCTAAGACTATTTTTACTGTAAAAATATATCTATATCGAATATTTATAGCAAATCAATATATAGATGATATTTGTTTGAATATATATGTAACTATCACATAACAAATTGAATTGATTTATCAACATGGATGGTGGTGCAGCGGTGAGATAGATGTCTCGAATTTGAGATTTTGGTATGGAAAAAATCATGTTGGGAGCATCATCCTAAAATAGGTCCGTCAGTGCGTGATCCGGATTTAGTCGGAGCTCCATGGACTCCTGACAACGGGTAGAAAACCAAAAAAAAAATTTGAATTGATTTTAATAAAAGCTTTATATTTTTTTTAAAATGTGCCCCACTAGCTCCCCTACTCTCATTCTTGTATATAGTTGATCAAGTAAATTAAAGATGATTTTAACCGTTCATATAGTGTAGGATTTTCCTTTTCAATACAATGATCAACTTTTTCGAATGGTTTGCTTGAATACTTATATTTTGAATGTGTTAGCTTCTTTGTGCCTTCAAATTTATTTTTTAATATTTGATCGATTCAAAATAAGAAATATGATTTAGATCGAACATGTACAGTCTCAAATCCAAATTCGCATATACAAGTCAAGTTGTGATAATAAATTGACATTGCACAAAATTAATTCCTTATACGTTAATGAGATACTATATGAACCAAATCCATCAACACGTAGGGACTATATAAACATAGAGAGAGGCTACAAGTTAATCTAAAGTTAAAGAACAAAAAAAAATTCATTGTCATGCGATTTACATCTTTCGTACTATCTAATTATTTCAAAATTGTAGTTTAGATGAATCAGCATAACGAACAGAAAATGATCTGAAGAGATGATCAGGTTCATCCCAGCTAAAACCATCGTCAAAATTTTGTGAATAAGTGTATTCATCATAACGAGGAATTTGCACATGAACTGACCTAGAACATTCAAGCCTTAATCCATTCTTTGTTTCCTTCTTCTTTGACAACTTCTTCCACAAAACTTTCCAAATTGAACTTCTGCTACCTCCACTTTTTGAAAATGGCTCTATCACTCCTTCAATATCACCATGATTATAATTTCTTGCTAATTGAACACTTTTGCTTCTTGTGCTAAAACTTCTATACCAATTCTTCACATCCATTGTTATCAAAAAGTTTGATCAACTAGAATAACAATAACAACTACACTTCAATTGCAAGTAAATAATTTAAATTGACTATATGATCCCTCACCGATCAACAAGCAATAGTGTAATAGGATATGTACAAGAATTGGATATATGGTTATGGAAGAAGTATAGAATTAGGATAACTTAGGGAAATGATGTCTATTTATCACAAATGGAGTTTAAGGATAAATGGTCCAAAAAGGCAACTAGTTAGTAGGAAATAGAAATATTTTAGCATTTGGTATTAGACAAAGATGATGGGCTATAGACTTTTATTCATACTTATATTATATAATATAATATATTATAATATAATATAATAAAGGAGACAGTTCCTTTGGTTTGACTAATAAAATAGTTGGTCGTATTATTTAATTCAAGGTTCAATATATTGTGAGAATGTTTTAGGAGTATGTTTTAATTATCATAATAATTAGCAAGCACGTGATATTGATTATCTTATGTTGAGGATTTTTAAAACTTATGATTTAGGATAATAATATTTTTGATCGATCCCTCAATTGTTAAAAAGAAAAAATAAATTAATCCTTACAATTTATGAATCAACGTATTTAACTTAATTTCAAGTAATTAAAATCTATGTTTTTTAAATCTTTTTATGTAAGCACATACATATATACACAATTGGTCACATATATGTAGTTACAATCATATACAATATCCCTGTGACTTCAGCTAATATTAGATTTTGTACGTGTACAGATACAATGTATTTTACGACGTTTTAAAAAAAAATACTGCTTTGTTTCCCAAAAAATTAAATCTTAATATATTTTATAAAAACAGGCGTTAATAGCGCTATTAAAATCCCCCCCCCCCCCCCCTTCTGCAAGTTTTAAAATTACTCTCGTGTCTCTTAAACATCTTTGCTGATTTTCTAGGCTTTTAACAACAAAAGTGATTTTATTAATGAAATAAATAATATACTTGATATTCAGCTAATATATATATATATATATAAATAATATACTTGATATTCAGCTAATATATATATATAGATAGATTAATTCTTTTTAAGTAAAACTTGTTATAAATTAACTTACTTGACAATTTTATAAAGGAAGAAGAACAAGAGAATAATATAGAAAGTATTAATAGAGAGAGTAGTAATATAGAGAGAGTAATAGTAATTCTCTTCTTTTATATGTTTTGTGTGTTTTTACATTGAAGTTTAAGGCTATATTTATAGCCATATTTACAAGTGGAGGAAAATATTAGTGGGCAATTTACCCACTTAAAAAGTAAATGGATTATCCACCATTTTAAGTGGACAACCATTTTACTTGGTTGATAATACTCCCCCTTGGATGTCCACGAGAAATGTGTCTCGTTAAAACCTTATTAGGAAAAACCCAGTGGAAAAAAGCCTAATGAAGAAAAAAGAGTACACATATCTGATAATACGCCTTGAGTGCTGCCTCATTAAAAACCTTATCAGGAAAACCCAGTGGGACAAAACCTTGACTAAGGGAAAAAGAGTACAGCGCGTATTTTGCTCCCCCTGATAAAAATATCACTTAATATCTCGAAGACGACGCATTCCAATTTTGTATCTCATTTTCTCAAAGGTTGATGTTGGCAATGCTTTGGTGAACATATCCGCCAAATTGTCACTTGAACGAATTTGTTGAACATCTATTTCACCCTTCTTTTCAAGATCATGAGTGAAAAAGAATTTTGGTGAAATATGTTTTGTTCTGTCTCCTTTGATGTATCCTCCCTTCAGTTGAGCTATACATGCAGCATTGTCTTTATACAATATTGTTGGAGCGTCTTTTGTCAAAGAAAGACCACATGTTTCTTGAATGTGTTCAGTTATTGATCTTAACCAAACACATTCTCGACTTGCTTCATGAATGGCTATTATCTCTGCATGATTTGAGGAAGTGGCAACCATAGTTTGCTTTGTTGAACGCCATGATATAGCTGTACCACCACATGTAAATAAATAGCCTGTTTGCGATCGACCTTTATGGGGATCAGATAAATATCCCGCATCTGCATAACCAATCAATTGTGATGTGGAATCATTTGAGTAAAATAATCCCATATCAATGGTACCTCGAAGGTATCTGAATATATGCTTAATTCCATTCCAGTGTCTGCGTGTTGGTGAAGAACTAAATCTTGCTAACAAGTTTACTGAGAAAGCTATATCTGGTCTAGAATTGTTTGCAAGATACATTAATGCACCAATTGCACTAAGGTATGGTATTTCAGCACCAATAAGTTCTTCGTCATTTTCATAAGGCCGAAACGGATCTGTATTAATATCAAGAGATCTCACAACCATTGGAGTACTCAATGGGTGTGCTTTATCCATATAAAATCTCTTTAAAATATTTTCAGTATATGTTGACTGATGGACAAATATCCCATTTGTAAAATGTTCAATTTGTAGACCAAGACAAAATTTTGTCTTTCCAAGGTCTTTCATTTCAAACTCCTTTTTCAGGCATTTTACTGCCTTTGAAAGTTTTTCCGGAGTTCCAATAATATTCAAATCATCAACATATACTGTTATTATGACAAATTCAGATTTAGACCTTCTCATAAAGACACAAGGGCAAATTGGATCATTTTTATATCCTTCTTTTAGCAAATATTCGCTAAGACGATTGTACCACATTCGCCCTGATTGTTTCAATCTGTACAAGGATTTCTGAAGCTTTATTGAACAATTTTCTCGAGAATCCTTGTATGCTTCAGGCACTTTGAACCCTTCGGGAATTTTCATAAAAATATCGTGGTCCAATGAGCCATATAAATAGGCAGTGACCACGTCCATTAACTGCATTTCAAGCTTTTCATGAACTGCCAAATTCATTAGATACCTGAAGTAATTGCATCCACCACAGGGGAATATGTTTCCATATAGTCAATGCCAGGTCTTTGCGAAAAACCTTGGGCTACAAGTCGTGCTTTATATCTTACGACTTCACCCTTTTCATTTCGTTTACGCACAAAAACCCATTTGTGCCCTACTGGCTTGACACCTTCAGGTGTTCGAACTATTGATCCGAAAACTTCACGTTTTTCAAGTGAAGTTAACTCTGCTTGAATTGCATCCTTCCATCTTGGCCAATCATTTCTCTGTCTGCATTCATCGACAGATTTTGGTTCAAGATCCTTATCTTGTTGCATTATTTCAATGGCAACATTATAAGCAAAAATATTATCGACCACAATATCATTTCGGTTCCACCGTTTTCCTGTCGAGACATAACTTATTGAGATTTCTTCATTCTCATTATTTTCAGGTACTTGGACCTCCTCGGTGGTATCACCATTTGTTGTGTCTCTGAGCTCTTCTTGAGCACTCGCCTCCAAATTATGATCATCTTGATCATTTATTCCTTTCCTTTTTTGAGGATTTTTATCTTTGGAACCAAATGGTCTTCCACGTTTTAAGCGTGGTCTAGACTCATTTGCCTGAACAAGTTGTCCTACCGGGACATCAACTCGAACTTGAGCATTAGCAGCTGGGATATGCGATTTAGTAACCCGTGGAAGGTTAGTAAATGCATCCGGCAGTTGATTTGCAATATTTTGCAAATAAATCATCTTTTGAACTTCTTGCTCACATTGATTTGTTCGAGGATCTAAATGAGATAGTGACAATGAATTCCAATCTATCTCATTTTTCAACTGCTTATGTTCTCCCCCTAATGTTGGGTATACTGATTCATCAAAATGACAATCAGCGAATCTTGCCGTAAATAAATCTCCAGTCATAGGTTCCAGATATTTTATAATAGAAGGAGATTCATACCCAACATATATTCCCAACCTTCCTTGGGGACCCATCTTTGTGCGGTGCGGTGGAGAAATTGGGACATATACCGCACACCTAAATATTCTAAGATGGGATATATTTGGCTCCCTTCCAAACGCCAACTGTAATGGGGAAAATTCATGATAATTTGTTGGCCTTATGCGCACAAGTGCTGCTGCATGCAAAATAGCATGCCCCCATACTGAAATAGGAAGTTTTGTCCTCATTAGCAATGGTCTAGCTATCCATTGGAGGCGTTTAATCAATGATTCTGCTAGACCATTTTGAGTATGTACATGAGCGATCGGATGCTCAACTTTTATTCCAATCGACATACAATAATCATTAAATGATTGAGATGTGAATTCACCAGCATTATCAAGACGAATTGTCTTTATTGCATAATCTGGAAATTGTGCTCTTAACCTTATAATTTGAGCTAACAATCTCGCAAAAGCCATGTTGCGAGTTGATAATAAGCACACATGTGACCATCTTGTAGATGCATCTATCAAGACCATATAATATTTAAATGGTCCACATGAAGGGTGAATTGGCCCACATATATCACCCTGTATACGTTCCAGAAACGCAGGGGATTCAATCCCAACCTTAGTTGCTGATGGTTTGATAATCAGTTTTCCTTGGGAACAAGCAACACAAGAGAATTCCTTAGATTGAAGAATTTTCTGATTCTTCAAAGTGTGTCCATTTGAATTCTCAATAATTCTGCGCATCATATTATAACCGGAATGGCCCAACCGGTCATGCCAAATAATAAAATCATTAGAATCAGTAAACCTTTTGTTTACAATGGCATGTGATTCAACAGTACCAATATTTGTATGGTACAACCCAGAAGAAAGTGCAGGTAATTTTTCGTGCACAATTTTCTTCTCCATATTTATTATAGTAATATAAATGTATTCAACCTTTCCTTCATTTGCAGTCTCAATATGATAGCCATTTTGGCGAATAACCTTGAAACTTAACAAGTTTCTTTGAGACTTACTACAATATAATGCATTATCAATTACCAATATCGTTCCTCCAGGTAGTAATAAGGCTGCTTTTCCAGAGCCTTCAATTAATTTTGTACTACCAGATATTGTATTGACATAGGTCTTTTTCATAATCAAATGACAAAAATATTTCTTTTCTTTTAATATCGTATGAGTTGTGGCACTATCCAAAATGCACATATCTCCATTATTCATCTTGAATCCAATTGAAGACTGATAAATTTATTTATCTTCATAAAATAAAAATGCATTGTAAGAAATAAAATAAGTAACAATTTTGCTAGAAAAACATAAGTCCCTTTTTTTTAAAGTTAAATTATGATAATTTAGAATTTAAAAAATTATATGATTCAATTATGATGAATGTTACAATAATTTAGTTTATGGAATTATATACTTATTAACCTTAAATAAATATTATACACTAGTATTTAAAACAAATATAAAATATTATAAAACATTAATATAATATTATTCATCATGTATAGATAATTTGTTTATTGACAAAAATAATACTATCATTATATATTATTAATGTCTAAAACATTAACAAGAATAAACAATTAGTATAATGACATTAAATAAGGCGAATATTATTTTTAGTAACAATATGATATTAAGATTAAATAATAGCACACTAATAGTAATTAATTACAACATTATAAATAGCACAATGTAATAAACAATATACAATTATCATAAAAATGTGACCTTGATTATTATTATTATTTTTTTCTTCAAATACATAAACGTAAAAACACAATAATTTCGAAGTACATGATAACATATTGAAAAACATGAAATTAAACAATAATTAAGATCCTTAAAAAAATCTTCAACCTCCAAATGAGTAATATCATTGAGGTCATTAAAATCATCATCCCTTAAGGCCAGATTTGCTTCAATATTATCATTATTCAAAGGCCTTGCCTCAACATTATTTTCGAACGCCAAGTGTGACTCTATCCGAGCATTAGAAGAAGAGGCACCACCTCTATTTGCCTTTCTTTTAAAAGAATTTTGATAAAGTCTTACAAAATGCTCAGGCGTCCGACATTCATTTTTCCAGTGGCCTTTCATGCCACAACGATGACAGTTACTTTTTGAAGGGCCATTTTGAGAACTGATATTGTTCTCCCTTTTATGTTGACCACCACCACGACGATTATTATATCGTCCTCTGCCATTACCACGCCCACGCACATTATTGTGACCTTGATATTTATTATGTCTTCTTTCAGACTGGCCATGTGCTTTTACCATATTTGCCTCCGGTAACGGAGCAGTTCCAGTGGGACGGGCTTCATTATTTTTCATTAAAAGGGCATTATGTTGTTCAGCCACCAGAAGGCATGATATCAATTCAGAGTATTTTTTAAAACCCTTTTCACGGTATTGCTGCTGTAATATTACATTAGAGGCATGAAAAGTAGTTAGTGTCTTTTCTAACATGTCCTCATCATTTATATTTTCCCCACATAATTTTAATTGGGAAGTTATTCTAAATACAGCAGAATTATACTCAATTACGGTTTTAAAATCTTGAAACCGTAAGTGCATCCACTCATAATGAGCCCTTGGCAATACCGTTGCCCTGAGGTGGTCATACTTCCCTTTTAAGTCTTTCCACAATTCAAGTGGATCTTTCACTGTCAAGTATTCCATTTTTAGGCTTTCATCTAGATGATGACGAAGGAAAATCATAGCCTTTGCTTTATCCTGACTTGATGCTGTATTTCCTTCAATTATAGCATCACCAAGCCCCTTAGCGGTAAGGTGAATTTCAGCATCAAGTACCCATGACAAATAATTTTTACCAGAAATATCAAGTGCCACAAATTCCAATTTTGACAAGTTTGACATGATGAAAATTAATTTGAAAGTAACAAAGATAACTTAAAAATTAAATTTCTTTAGTAGATATACCTGATATAGAAGTTAATTTTCTGAAAAATTAGAGCTTCGTGCTGATAACGTGTTATAAATTAACTTACTTGACAATTTTATAAAGGAAGAAGAACAAGAGAATAATATAGAAAGTATTAATAGAGAGAGTAGTAATATAGAGAGAGTAATAGTAATTCTCTTCTTTTATATGTTTTGTGTGTTTTTACATTGAAGTTTAAGGCTATATTTATAGCCATATTTACAAGTGGAGAAAAATATTAGTGGGCAATTTACCACTTAAAAAGTAAATGGATTATCCACCATTTTAAGTGGACAACCATTTTACTTGGTTGATAATAAAACTCAATTATGATAGAATCCAGATGATTCTCCCAATCTTATGAAATTCGATCCTCGAATTTAAGTCATTGATGGACTAAAATAGGTGTAGATGCTTGACTTCCATAGCATCTTCCAATTGTAAAGCAGTTCTTCCGCAATAGGGTTTCCGTAATATTTTCACAAGCAATTCCTCTCGATCTGAATATTTTTCTTACTTGCTTGTCAATAGCTATTGGCTCCCCCTCATAATTCAAGTTCTTATCAAGCTATCTTATCAATACTTCAAGCTCACGAAAGGAGTCGGATATAAATTTTTCTTAGCAAACATAGACCACTAAATCTCTTCTCCTACTATCCGCATAAGACCTTTGTCTGCTTTGAGCTGTGAGCAATCTCTGTCTAATTAACTGGACCTTGTCCATAGCTTCTTGTACAAGTCTGGTTGCAATAAATTAGCCTCTCCAACTTCAAATCACCCTATAAGAGAACGACATTGCCTACCATACAAGGCTTCATATGGAGCCATCTGAATGGTGAATTGAAAGCTATTGTTGTAGGCAAATTCAACTAAAGGCAAGTAAGCATCCCAACTATCTCCAAAATAAAGCTCTCAACATATCCTTTAAGATTTGTATGGTACGTTCAGACCGTCCCTCTATATACGGATGAAAAGTGGTACTATTAGTGTGATCATTTTAACATTTTATTAAATTGCAATTTTAGCAATTGTCCATTAATGACATTTAATGTCATCTTTATTATTCTTTCTTTAGTGTATAAAAATGTCTTTCATTATCATCTTTATTTAGTGCAAGACTAAATCATTCTATTATGTATTTTTAATCTAATTATCACTAATAAGTGGTGCACTAAATCATATTATTATGTATTTTTAATCTAATTATCACTAATAAGTGGTGCACTAAATCATAATGGTGCACTAAATCATAATGGTACACTAAATGATGATAATGATGGCATTCTATTATTTTTCATCTTTGTATGATTTTCTCTCCTATAAATAGAGAGGTCTTCTTTGTTTTGAAAGAAAGATAAGAGAAGAAAAAATTGAGAGAGTTAAGTTTATGTAAAAAAGAGAGTTCTTATTAGTTGAAGGGAGGTGTTCTTTATGTAGAGCTTTAAACTCAACTCTTGTCCAGAGTTTGTTGAGTTACATTTTTGTGATAAGGCTGTTGTATCCTAGAGGGGACAAGTCAAGAGGACTACTGCTGGACCAGTGAAACGATTTACTGCAGTAGGCTTGAATCTCCTTACAGAGAGCGAGATATCCGCATCTCAGCCAAGAAGTGAAGTTAATTTCTTCATTTTATTTTTAATTGTAATTTGTAATCTTATAATTTCACCAACAAGATCTACTTGCGTACTTAATATCTGGATCTCTAAAAGTTTGAAGTGAATTGTGACCCTCTATAAAAGATGATGGATATTAAAACTCGATGAAGTCGAACAATTTCATTCATATAGCATTTGTGATTGCCTCTCCTGTTATGTGAAGTATAACCAACAAGAAGGGTGAGAAAGTTGTATCTCCTTTTTATGTATCTGTCGATCCAAGGTAGCCCAGTCACCAAATCCATAGTATCTCTTTACCATTTTCACTTCGGGATCTCCAAATATTTTAGTAGGGTAGCAGATTTATGCTCAACATTAACAAGTTAAATAACCAAAAACAAAACATTTTTTTTCTTTATTTTTTTACTCCTTTCTACAAATACAATTGCTTTAGGTCATGATAATCTTACTGAATCCAAAGTGTATAGTATATCTGGAGTTATGGAATTTCTTAAGGATAAACCCATCTCAATCCATCCATGACTATCAACAATCATACCCTTACTTTTACTAGCTAGAACCTATATTTGCATAACCTCACATTGTCATGTTGAGTGTTGAGTATCTTTATACGTTCTTCTTATAAAGATTTAGCTTGAACACCAGTCAACAGTGTTTCTGAATTTTTCAGGGCAAAATTGAATATCTACACCTCTAGTCTATACGTATCCTTAGCCAGAAGTCTCTTTGTAGAAGTTATATGTGCCAAACTACCCATAATTTCTACTCACTGAATCAGTCACTGCAATGACCCTTGAATATAATGCAAATAGTACAATCACTGTCACTTAGTGATTATATCCATTGGCGCTGCCAAGGATTTAAATCTCTCTGTAGGAAAATGTACCTAAAAATTTTGTGGTTAATATAAATATCACAGACTTTCTCACATAAGTAATGGTCCCCAATCTTCACATCAAATATCACGGTGCTTCATTGTGACCAGTTCTAATTATAAGTGAAATCATTTCTGCTTGTGTTGCTATAACTGTCTCAGAGAATGAGTTGTCACGAGAATACCTTTACTAGCCTAATAAGCCCCCCAAAAAAATGTGAATCTCTATAGCGGTAGTGGACCTTGGACATTTTAAATTGTGCCTATTTTTTTTTTTGTATCCATTATAATACCATTCATAATACATTATGCATGATCAATGTCATTTAGTATAGCTAAAATCTGCACTTAAAGATTTGACATAAAGTTGATTCCTTAGTATTGGCATCACAATCCTTAAGTTATCCTCATGTTCTTCCCATCAACGAGAATACACCCTAAGATAATCAATAAACACTATAATAACTTTTCTTGAAATGACTTGAACTTTTTATTCATTAACTCCATAAATGTAATTGGAGTATTGGTTCGTTCGAAAGATATCAGAAAGGGCTCAAAATCATTTTCTAAGTTCTGAGATTGTTTTAGGAATTTTATCTTCTCTAGTTTTTTAAGTTGACGATAACTAAACCAAAAATCAACGTTGAAAAGTGGGAGGCTCCGTGCAATTTGATCAAACATGTCATATTTGTTAGGCAATGGATACTTATACATAACGATGTTACCTTGCTCAACTATTTATAGTCAATGCACCATCTCAAAGACCCATCTCCCTTTTTTTTTTTGTTTACAAACAATTTGAGTACCCCAGGTTCTCCTATAAAATCATTTACAGTAGGTCCAACAATTATTTATGTCTCTCTCTCAACTCCACCAATGCCATAGGATATGGAGATATCGATATGAGCCATATATCATGTATTATATCAATACCAAAGTCTATTTATCTTATGGGTGGTAGTCGTGGAAAGTCCACAGAAAGTATATCAAACAAGTTCTCTCACTAATTGTACTCTTCAAAACAGAGTGTATGATCTCTTATGTCTTTTCCCCATAAATATGAGACTCCAATAAAAAAAGAAATTAAATAACTGGTAAGCCACTATAACAGATATAACCTTACTCGTCCTTTTAAATCCCTTCAGTACATTGTTTTTAAAATTTTTATTTTAGAACAAAATGGGTTCATAAGGTATCTCAACAACTATTTTCACTGACAATCAAGAGTATTGAGAAAGAAATAACCCATCCATATGTAGTCATATCAAAGTTGACCATATCAAGTAAAATCTGATAATTCATGATATCCTTTCTCTTAATTCAAAATCTAACAAGCTTTATACACATATTAAACTAACATGGAGTCATCCATAGAACTAGCAACACGAAAAGGATAACTCAATATCTTAAAATGTCCTTGATTTTTAACTCATCAACCTGTATTAACTTTAAGTTGGAAGCTTTTCTAGTAATTTTTTTTATGACCTTCTTGCGTGAATCCTTGGTTGCATGCCACCACATCCATGTTTTCAATATTTTGGCAAATTCAATATTTTTTTCCAACGTAAGTCAAAGTCATTTGTATATGCTGTTATTTCCTTGCTTAAACAGTTAACCAACAGTTTCGCAAGCCTCTAACCTTTTGAGGTATTGCGTATCAATCCAACTAATAAAGTCTTAGTGTCATTTATTGGTACATCTGGCATCTGAATTAATTTCATAAACTACATAGGAAGCTTACGCTTGCTTGTCAGGAAGAAAATGATCTTTAAATACCTCAATATATAAACTTGTTACTCGAGTGAATGGTGTTACTCGTATGGACCTTCCTGATGGTACAATATCATACATTATGTAGGTCATGTCCTCTAGCCTGTATGTCATTGAATCCTTAGACCTCTCACTAGAACTTTCAAGAACTCGAAAAACTTAAAAGTAATTCAACCACAAATCTTTAACAAAAAAAAAAACCTTTTTAAGAATATTTGAGCAGTTTGAACCTCTGTTTTTCATCTTTAGAAACTTCTCAAGGATACATCTTTTCCAGGAAAATCTGCCTGAAGCTGGTCTTGGGATATATGTTGTTGCCTAGCTCTATTCATTATGTTCGTTAATCTTTTTGGTTTGTTATGGAAAGATAAATGTCTTAACATTAACACTCTCATGTTGCTATAGTGGCAGAGTCATACTTTTTTCCAGAAGGTATAACGGCCTCTTTCTAGGCAATGCCAAGTACTTTTGTTTGTTCACTTTAATTGGGAAAAATAGATGTTCACAAAGGTGGACCTTGTTGCCTCATGAATCTTTGGACTATTCTTATTATTGAATGACCAAATTCAAGACATATGATAGAAAGATGAGTAATGTTAGATTCATCTAGTTAGACCCTATTATTCGCACGTGTACGGAAGAATAAGAAAGAAAGGCAAACACATCCTATCACATCCTCGCAGAATCACCATTATAGAAATGGCCGGCAGCATAATCATAATTGAGATTCTACTACTAACATGTGCTCCATTAGTTACAGAAAATACCTAGGGCTCTGATACCAACTTTGTCACGATCCAATTTAAGACAGTGACCGGTGCTAAAGGGGAGAGTCCCAAAGCAAGCCTTACCAGAATTTTACAGAAAATTGAGCAGAATTTCCTCTGTTTTTGGGCCTATCCAAAATTTTCCTGTCTTAGATATCAACAACACCACTAACAACATCTCTAAATTAAGCCACAACATCCATCAACAATATAATCACCACACAATAATATTAATACATCTTCAAATACGAAAAGAAGTCTAAAACTAATCATATGGCTACAACACGAAAGAATACTCATGACCCTTATAAAGGAAATGACTATGGAGCGACTCTTAAGAATTCATGAAAATGTCCAAGTAAGTAGATAACTTGTTTGCCGTACGAACAAGTGTGGGGCTCACATGGAATCAACTTGCTAGCTCCAGCTAACGATATCCATGTCAATATCACCTGTGCTCTCTGGAAAAAATTAGCGAGGAGTGAGACTCTAGCTCAGTGAGTAATAAAACTTAACGACAACCGTTTCAATGAGGGGCAAGTCAGAAGATATACTAATATGATAATCAAAATCATAAAATAAATGCCTTTTTAGAAAACAGTAACAGAAATCAATCTTGTCTGTATCATGTAAGCAAATTTCAGTTTAACCATTTAGAAATAAACTCAGTAAACACTTTCATATTAAATTTTATATTTGGAAGGTTTCCAAGAATAAATCATGTAATCGGTGTGGCCCCTCATAAAGGAGTCAAATATTCATATTAGAAGATCCCTTCTCGAGGGATATCGGTAACGGTATGTTAGTTCTACCTTCCCACTAGCGAGGGCTATATCGGTAATCTGTAAATACAAGGTGCACCAGGTATAATGAACCCGCCGTTAGCTACGGGATCCATCAAGGTCTACTTCCACTTATACTTTTCTTTATAACTACTAGAAGCATTTTTCAAATATTACAAGACATTCAAGTTCTTATCAAATCACATTATATAAAACTTAAACCATAAAAAAAACATATATCAAGATACTTACTTTCAAGTAAATAACAAAGTTTTTTCATAAGGATAAATCATATTTCAATTAACAATAAACAAATCATAAGTGAGAGTATCTCACATAGCCATTTCAATATCATATTAAGTAAAAGACTTGTCTCATATGCAAGTTCAAAATATTCGGTAACACATTCACTTTATAAACTTTGTATAAATCATGAGAATTATAAAAATACAAATTGTGGTAAGATTACTACTCACTATACTCGTGTTGAAGTACCAAACTCGTCACTCGAGCAACCCATACAGGTGATACTAGGAAGCTCTCGTTGCTTCTTTATTTCATTGATTTGCTTCTTAAAATATTGATTACCACTTTATGCATAGCTGCTGCGTTGCCTTTTGCCTAAGACCCCTTTAATTGTTGTTGATGCATTTTTTGTTTTAGGGCTACAGCCCATATTGATCAAAAAAAATATTGTTTTTTTTTCGGCTAACGACTAGTTTGTCCTTATTTAAACTATGGGATATTACAAATAGTAAATCTATGGCGAACCCTAACAGCAAGCTCTTACCCTAATTTTGTGTTTTTGAACAATATTATGAGTAGAAAAGACGATTAAGAGAACAAAGTTGGCTAAAAGCAAACAATCCAACGCTTGTGTGATATTTTTATAAGTTTTTATAAGTACAATCTATTTCTTTGTATTTTAATAAGTGTTTGTTTGAACTATTTTGTTTAATTCTTGTTGAGTGATCATTAAATGTTAAAATAATAGCGTGGATCATGACGAGGCTAAACGTATTATTAACCCAGGTCATTATGAAAGATCTTGTAAAATTTTTGCAAACAAAATATCCGAAAGCTTGTTCAGCAAAAAAATCATGGGCTTTGTCATCTTCGATGGAACAAGATAAAAGGCTCAATAAATAGAATAGTAATAAACTAATAATAAGGTAAAATGAATTTTGTAACACAAATAAGTATCCTTTCCTTATTTTCTTTTAATCACAAAACTCAGAAATTTCTCCATTTTGAATAATAGGAGAAAAATACATAAAATTTAAAATATGAATGCACAAATTAATTAGCTAAATTATGTATTAATGGATCAAGTATGTAATTGTAAGGGCAACAAGTAGAAGCACATAAGCAATCCCTTGATCAATCATTGTGCCTGCAAGATAAATTTATCAAATCAATTTAATTTCTCCATTAATTAAAGTATATTTATGGAAAATCTACAAAAAGGACTAATAAATGGATAAAATAAATAAGTTTCAATTCAACTTATAGACATTCTAAAAAGAAAATAAATAATCAATCTAATTTAATATATTATATCATAATTTAAAGTTGTCAACATGATCCAGCTCAACCGGCTTTGAAATTTTGTGTGCCAAGTCGAACTGACCCACTATTTTGATGGATCTTCATATATCTAGCTCAGCTCAACATAACCTCACGTGGACATGGCTAGTACTATTTAGCCACAGATTATCATTGAATTTTATAAGTAAAATGAAGAAGAGAAAAAATATTTAAATACCGTTATTAGAAGGAGGAGGAGCAAAAGAAGGAGCGATGCCTTGTCCAAAACTGAACTCAACAAGTGCAAACAACACAAATCCAATTATTGTAAATGAGAAGTTCATCAATCTCACTGGATTCATCTTCAAATTCAGAAATTAAAAGGGAAAAAAAGTGGAATATTTCAATGAAAATTTAAGATATTGTTAAGTTTAAAGAAAAAATAATTGTTGAAGAAAAGAGAGTATTTGTTGAGTTTATATAAAAGTCTAATTATGCATGTGAATTTTCCAGGAAAAAGAGAAAAGTTGTTGGGCGAAAGCTACGTGGAGGAATATTTTAATTGGGAAGAAAATAAAACATTATTCACTAAGTTGATATTTTTGACTTGGTGGGCAGTTGTTTGACTCATATAAATAATAATAATAATTAATCATAACAAGTGAGAAAAGTTTATTCATATATTTTATTCATAAAAATTATACGTTTTACTTGAGTAAAATGAATTGATTTTTAATGTTATAATGATCTAATTTAAATTTTGTAATAAATATTTTAAAAATTAAAGTCCTGCTCAAACATAATTTATAAAATATTACAACACAAAAGTGTAAACTATAAAGTTATATACTTTGCAAAAATATTCTTTATTACGAGGGATAAAAATTTAAAACTTGCAAAAAAATAAGTGCAAATAAACCCTATTTTATTTAAAGACTGTGAAACATAGAAAAGACTTTGAATAGTAAATGGTCAACCAGATAGTTAGTTGCCAAATTTGCATGGACTTGATGACTTTTCTTAAATATCTATAATATATTGACCGCATGATATTAAATTTAATTTTTTGGGGGGTGAACTCGTTTTAATATTAATGTAAGTCGTTTTTGATAAATAACATTTTTACTTTTAAAATATAACTTTTTTGATATAAAGTAGTTAGATCTTACAACAAATATCGAAAAAAATTGAGAGGAAAATAAACTTGATTTGCCTCTAATAAATTGCATATGCTAAAAATAAAATATCACATTTTGAGGCTAGAAGACTTTGTATCTATCTATATCAAAGTCAATTGTGATTTTTTGAGAGAATCAACGTGTCATTAAAAATGAAAAATAATTTGATATATCTCGTAGAAACTAAGCACGTTAAGGTGGAACAATACTTTATTTATTCGAGAAAAGGTTCTTGAATATAGTATAAACAATATATTAATAAGTTTGGAGTAATTTTCAAAAAATTAATTTAAAGGAAAATATGAAAAATCTAAAGTTGATATTTTTTTTTATTATCATATATTTATATGCGCTTCAATATAATTATCGGGAGTAAGCGTTATAGCCTGTTTTCAATAATCAGCGGCGTGATAGAACCAAGCCTCTGCAATTTCAGAATCTCCCTGTTGAATGGCATTTTCTCTCCGGCCGGAATAGATAGTTCAATTCCTTTCCTTAGAACCGTACTTGAGAATTTCTTACCTCATACGGCTCAACAGTCATGTGGAGATATCTATAATATCTGTCTTTCTTCTCTTTTATTTTTTATCGTCGTTCTATGTTCTGTTCGGGGCAACACAGGTTGTGCTTTCCGAAAACATAATTTCAATTTTCTATTCAATTCAAAATTCAAACCTCCTAAGGGAATATAAGGTTTTCATGAGGCTGATCTTGAGCCGCCGATCTCGTTGTGATGTCATTTCTTTTTCTTTTTCTTTTATTTCTACTGGAACCATGGAATTCATTAGATACTGATTCCTATCTCAAAAACATGTTTCAGAATCTTGTTAAAAGATAAGATTAACTAGATATGTCGCGGACCAGTTAGCTAAAAATAAATGCGAGTTAAATATTTTTGAAAGCTTAATTTTATATCTCAATCCGTCAGCATTTTATATTTATGCTTTTAAAAGAGAGAGAGAATGAATAATATGTTTTCTAGGCTTGTCTCTGTAGGTAATAACTATTAATTATGTTGAATGAAAAAAATTTATTACCAAAAAAAAAATAGATATTTTTTTACATGTATCTAGAACCACATTCCTAGACAAATATAATATAAACAAGAATAGTCTTGTGCATGCATACAAAATTTAAGAAAGCCTGTTTTCCATATCTAATTTTTTTTTCTATTTAAACTATTCCTTCCTAATTTTTTAGTTAAGATCATTTTTATATTTTAATTTAGTTATTGATTTTGGGATAGCAGAAAACCTCCGACTTTAATTTCTAATTATAATATTTTCTATATTATCGACACATTTTATTGGCTAAAGTTATTGAGTTCAAAGGATGGTTATATATTTATAAATATTATTTCAATTTAGCCTGTTTAATCATATCCTGATATATTTTAAAGGATACTCCGAATGTGGACAGTTCAGTAAGATTTCATTCTCAAGTGAAAATACATTATTTATATTTCATATATATAGCTCTATATTTCTTCTGCTTGAATGTTGGATTTCTTTTCTTTTCTTTTTTTTGTTGGACTTTTTGGTGGTTTAAAAAGGAGCAACAAATTCGTTACAATAGATAATTAATAACATAGAAAAAACAAAAGAGAATTTGTATCACAAATAAGAAGTATCCTTTCTTTATTTCATTAAATCACAAAAAAAATTAAATCTCTCCATTCTGAATAATAGGAGAAAAATATATAAAGAATTAAAATTATGAATGAACAATTTAAATAATAATAACAAAAAAAAAACTCCAATAAATATATTTAGTGGACCAAGTACGTAATAGCAAGGGCAACAAGTAGAAGAACATAAGCAATCCCTTGATCAATCGATGTGCCTGCAAGACAAATTTTATCAAATTAATTTAATTTCTTCATTAAAATGTATGTACGAAGAAAAAAAAATATTATCAGTGTAATTTAACTTCTTGTATTATATATAAGAAATGGTTACATACCGTCATTGAAAGGAGGAGGGGCAGAAGAAGGAGCAATGCCTTGTCCAAAACTAAACTCAACAAGTGCCAAAAACATGAAACAAATAATTGTAAATGAAAGGTTCATCAATCTCACTGAATTCATCTTCAAATTTTGTAATTCAAAAAGAAATTAAAGGGAGGTAAAACAATATTTAATTCCAAGAAGAAATCAAGAGATATTCAGAGAAGATTTTTTTTTATTTTTTTTGGAATTTGCAAAGGGGGGAAAATGAATGGAGAAAAAAAGGGTGTTTGTTGAGTTTATATAGTGATTTTAATTATGTATTGGAAATTTCTAGGAAAGGAAAAGAATAAAAAAAAGATATAGTTCGGTGGAAGCTACGCGGAGGAATATTTTAATTTGTAAAAAATAAAAAATCACAAAGTTGAATTTATTGACTTGGTAAATAGTTGTTTGACTCAAAGGCGGATTATCATTTGAATTAACAAGTAATGCTTTAGAACCTATTTATCTGGGTGATTCAAAATTTAAAGTTTATAAATTTTTATATTAATTTTAAGTTAAAATATACCATAAAAATAAGTACATTCGTAATTAAATATTAACAATCAATATATAATGTTCACAGTCAATTTATTTATTACATGGAATTCTCAATTTAAATATATATCGTTCAAATTCTAAATACGTTGTTGAATAAGTTTTCAAGATGTCAATTGCTTACTATTATTTATAATAGTAGAATCAGAATTTTTACCAAATAAGTTTAAAACATAAAAAGACAAATACACGAAAAAATCAACAATATTTAATATCTATTATATATGCCTAAAATATAATTTTTAATAATTTTTCGACGGTTAAAAACGAATTCAGATAAAGCTCTTTATCATTCCTTGGCTCCACTCATCGAATTATTAGTGAACGCTTTGCCCCAAGGTGGGAGTCATCTTATTAAGAATGTTTTACCTTTAAAAAATTTCTAGCTCAAATTCTAATTATTTCAAATACCAAACTTTATATATACACATATTTTTCTTGATAGAGTAGGAGGCTCGAATAGTCATTGTGGATGGACCATGATAAAGGGAGTGACACATAAGACTTTGAATAAACTAATTCAACATTCAAATATAAAAACTTTATAGTATATTGGTCAAGCTTATATTAGTCGCCAAATTTGCATGGAATGTTCTAAAATATTATTCTGATAATTGCATATTATCTTTAAATATCTTTTTATACCATCATATCAGATAAAAATATATCTACAGATAAACTTTCTTAGAATGTATAATTTATAAAATTAAATATATAACATGCTATAACATATAAAAATGACTTTATAATATAATTTTTTTCTTACACTAAAGATATATATTATTTTTGAATTCACATTATTATTATTTTTTTCTTGTGAAGAACTTGCTTTGCATCCACTAATTTGCACATGCTGAAAATGAAACCTCACATTTTCCCTGTCCCCATTTAGGTCATATTCACTGTTTGGTTTACTATCTTATAATAATATATAAGGATATTTCCATCCCCCATTCATGCAATATCTCTTTTTGAATTTTTCACCTGAGTTTCGATATTTGAAATTGAGGCTCGATTAATTTTTGATTTGTACAAAAAAAATTATATTAGACGATAAAATATTTTCTAACCTAATAAAGATTATTTCATATCTAGAATTTGAATTCAAAAAAAAAATTAAAAAAACTTTTTAATATTCTCGAGTCAGGTTATACATTTGTGAATAATAAAGGAGGAGGAGGTTTAAAAGGAAAGAACTTTCAATGAAATTGGAAGTTGTTTAGACTTTTATTTGAGAATTTTTTGGTACCTTTCGACATATAAATAGAGGAAAAATTAAAGAACAACACGGCTACACACAGCATTCTAGAAAAACTTCATCATCAATAAAATTAAATTTATGTAACAATATTTAATTAACACGAAATTTAAAAAGAGATAAAAATATTCAAACTTGTTATAGCAGGGCAGCTCAAAATACCAGTGTCCTAAAGCCAAATTCGAACGGATGCTTTAAATTTTAATTTTTTTAATGAAGTTTATTATAATCGGTCCATTTAATCTTTCTTGAGACATATAGTATCATAGATTTATCAATCTTCTAATAATTCTTTCTCCCTTATATGAAAAGTTTATATTTTTTAATAAATAATACTCAATATTTTTAAAAAATATATATCTTATAACCTATTATTGCTTAAAAAATGAGGCCCCTCAAATTAGGGGGCCTAAGGCTAATGCCTTTTTTTAGGCTTATCGAGCCGCCCCTATGTTATAGAGAAGGAGAGGTAATCTCCCTTAGTGTCCGAGAAAAACTAAAATAGCAAAAGCTCTGTCTTCCCTCTCTATCTACCCAAGGAGGGAAGGGATTCTTACTAAGTCTCATTATTTTTTGGGGGGCAATGATTTCTTCCTGTATAGCATCTCTCCAACAAGAATGATTGGAGGCTTCAGCAAATGATTCAAGTTCATGAGAAGATTGAACTGAAATGAGGTAGGATAAAACAATTCATAACCAAGATTGAACTAAGATGAGGTAGGAAAAACGATTCATAAGCCTTCAACGGGATAAAAACATGAGAGAGAGATCCACAATTTTAGGAAGCGACTAGAAGAGAAGCAACTGGGATAGACTGATGATCTTCTAGAGTAGCCTGACCCTGGGAAAGAGGTTGTAATTGTTGTCGAGAACAAACATGTTGTGTCAGGTGACAGAAATCCTTTGAGGTCAGCAGAATAGGTTGACGCTCGACAGAAAATGCTGAGCAAAGCTGCTAGCCCGAAGAGTGAGGCTAATCCGTAACATCAACTGCGGAAGAATGAGGTTCAAGTTAATGAACAAGACAAGGCCACAATACATCTCAATCATCATTCCCCCTGGGGCTGATTAATTAGGTTAAGGAAAATATGAGGCGACCCTATTAAAGAGAGCATTAAGGATACATCAACTCTCTTGGATTTCACGTCATAGCATATATATAACTGAACTGAGAATATCCAAGAAAGACACAAGTGATTACCTTGGGGACAATTTTTCTCCAAACTGGGCAAGAATATGAACAAAACACGTACATCTAAACACTCGCAAATGCATATTATAGTATTGCCCAGTAAAATGTTCGTGAGTTGCCGCTACAACTTGGATTATTATAGAATAAGAGGAGTCGTCTTAGAAAATGACTTAACTTAAAAGAAAGATGTCGCTGCTGCAAGGCGAGAGAGTAACTTGTCTGATCTGATCGACTCTTTTTAATTTTTAGAAGACTTAAATTCAATAAGTATAAGTTTGAAAAATAGTCCATTATTATGAAGTTTTAAATTTTACAAATGAATTTCATAAAATAACAAGAATAATTTATAAATTACATGACTAAAATGTAATTAGCTCGCGCTATTATTATCAAGAAGAAGAGAAAAGTTGATGAAAGGCCCGAAACTCTATATAGAAACGAAAGGGAAACTTACATAAATATACAATATTAAGAAAATATTTACCATTTATAGCAATAAAAAAATAATTTCACTGAACACTTATAATACATTTATAATACAATTTTAATACATATTGCAGAGAACTATTTATAAAACATATATAATACAAGTTTTATAGATGGATAATACATTTATCACATAATTTAATAGACTTATAATACATTATGTTAGTTTCCTACTACACAAACATAATATATATTTTAAAACACTTATAATACATTTATATTGTATGCAGAATTCACTTTTAATACAAGTGTAGATTTATCATAATATTGCTATATATTACTATAAATGGTAATAAATAAAAAATATCACTAAAATCAGTAATTAATTTTTAAAAAACACTCAATCAAGTAATTTTTCCGAAACGAAACTATCCATATTTAAGTTCATTGGGCCGAATACCTAAAGGCCCTGAAGGATGAGTTCATAACTTTTAGAATTAGAAAGCAAGATTTCATTTCGTCTTTAAAGCAACGTAGATCACCAAAAATTCATATGAATTGGGCCCAAGACGTATCTTGCCACAACTCCAAATTCTTATCATTCAGATAAATATAATATTTATTTTTAAAAAGATTATCTAAATATATAATTTATTTTATTATATTTTCTAAAATTTCGTATCATATGAAAAAATTATAAAAATCTTTACTCTTTCCTATTCTCGGATACATCACTTTACATGATGTATCGATCGGATACATCACTTTACGTTATATATCGGAACATCGGATACATCACTTTACGAGATATATCGGTCGGATATATTATTTTACATGATGTATCACGACGTCTGATACACCACCTCGCACGATGTATCAGAACGTTTTGGGATGTATCTGAATTCTACCAAAATTAAGAGATTTTGTAATTTGGAAAAGATGAAGGATAAGATGTAATTAGGTTTTAACACTATAAGATTTGTGTAATCCTTCTATTATTTTAACATCAATTGCTATTTTTTAATAATTTTATTTTTTTGAATATAATTCAATTGATTAATATGAACAGACACACATATAAAACACGTACAGTAAACTAATATATATATATTGGGAATTTCTGTCCTCATGTAAAGATCCGACTAAGAAAAGCATCAGCATCCATTTTCTTCTTGTCTTCTCCCTTTCTGTTTGTTTACCCAAAAAAGTCTTGTCTTAACAGTCCTAACGTCACTTTGTTCACATGACTCTATCCTTGGAAAAGTAAAAAAAAGTGTCAAGACTTTCAAGTTTCAAAAGATAGATAAGTTGTTACGTAATTAGGAGGTTAAAAATTTCGATTCTGAAATTTATCTTATGCAAAAATATAGAGTAAGAATAGTTTGTACATTAAAATCTTATAATTCCATCAATTTCTTTATACTTTAAAACTTTTTTATAATATCGACTTATTTAAGAGATTGCTATATGTAAGTCAAGTCTATTAAAAGTGAAATTAATAACGTAGAGAATAATACTTTTTCTATTTAAAATATCGACTTATTTAAGAGATTGCTATATGTAAGTCAAGTCTATTAAAAGTGAAATTAATAACGTAGAGAATAATACTTTTTCTATTTAATAATAGTTATCTTGTATTGTCTTGATATAGAAATTAAAAAGCAGTAATGATAGAGGTAATTTTATCAAATCACCCTTATCAAGTAAAAGTTATCTAAACATTGAAAAATATAAACTATTTATTGATTTTATAAATTGAACAAGTATTGCTCGACATTATAAAATAGCATATCGATAAGTAAATATGAACGGAGGGAGTAATAATTAAAAAAAAAAACATTACCTATTACATGTAAGAGGTAATGGCGTGCAGAGCTGCATTGATTAAAATGGTGATCAATTTTATATATATATTATCATTACTTGGATAAAAGAATTACTCTCTCTTTATATATATTATATTAAAGTTTGAATGCTCTTTGTAAAATTTTCGACTTCTCAACGGTTAAAGGGGTATATTATTTTATCCATCTATAATAATAATTACTTTTACAAATGAGATTTTTTATAAATGAGATTTGAGAAGAATATAATGTCTTATTCCGCTTTTATGAAAGGAAAAAAAATATTTTCAATATACGGTGGACTCAAGTAAAACATTCACATACAAGAGAACCTTAGCAATAATAGCAAGTGTGCCATACTTTAGTTGCACTTGCTATACTTTAGTTGTTCTTTTCTACTTGTAAATAATCAAATTCCATCTCCACTCCAACATGATAACAAAAGACAAACTCGTAGAGTCATATATTTGACTTAGCATAGGCAACTTTTTTTTATCAACATGAATTATGGTGCAATAGCGAAACTAATCTATCTTTAATCAAAAATCTTAAATTTGAGCCTTAAATATGCAAATAAAATCATGTTGGAAGCATCACTTCTAAATAGGTCATGAAGTGAGTGATTCAAATTAGTCAGGGGCTTTAATTTAACTCCAGACTCCAGATGAAAAATCAAAAAAAGATAATTTTTTATTATTTATTTATTTATTTTTATCAAGCAAAGGACAAATAAGTGGCTCACTTATCAAAGAAGTGTCATCACCTTACTAGGAATATATCCAATTCTTTGGATAACTTTTGCAAGAATAATTCATTATTCTAGAAGATCTTATATATCTTTGAGGTGTTATCTGGACCAGCTATATTCTATATACTAAAATCGTAATGTGTAAATTATGATTAAAAATTAATGAAATCTTTTAGTGAATATACTTTTATGATATAATAGTATTTTTTTATCCCCTCATTTATCATTAAATAAAGAGTAAAAATATAAATATTCACAAATAAAGGCATTAAAAGTTCACTCTTTTTAAGTTATGGTTATATGTTAAATACATTGCAAATGTTAGCTAAATTTTAGACAACCCTAAAAGAGGCTACCCGTGCACTTAACCCACATTTGATGGAAGTTAAAATGAGTTAAATTAATAAATTCACATTTGATAAGTTTCTTCTTTTATAATTTACTTAATTACTATATTCAAAAAAAAAACTTTTACTTAACATCGTTATGAGAGAAATTCATTAGTTTTTTTTTGCTCAAGATTTGATATTTTTTGGATCTGATTAAATTTAAATTAACGCATATTATAGAGTTCATTTTTGAGACAGGGTCTCAACATAAAATTTTAACTTCAAAAAGTTGAACTCAAATATTAAAAAAAGGAGAAGAATCTCGAATCATTCTACTGAAATTAATTAGTTGGCGGATGACTTGGATGTACATGTTTTTCTTCTTTGGTGTCCATATTTTATTATCATAAATCATTTTCAATAAATGGAGCATCTTAACATTATTATAGTAGGATATCAATCAAGTGACTCACTTCATTTTCATTTTCATTTTCGATTTTATAATATATTTATTTTAAATTTAGTATTATAATTAAGATATCCACCAAATGAATTTGATCACAAAAACAATTGTTGTATTATCCACTTAAGATAATTTTGAAATATTTTCTCCTCCTTCCAATTGTGTGATAGTTAATCAAATCATAGATTCCCACGTCTTTACTAAAATAATTGGTCCCAAGCTATAATAATAATATCTACTAAGGTTCTATTCAGTTGGTCTAGAATTGATGTCATTTCTCACCCACCACACTCCACCACTCCAACTAAATAATAATAATAACAAACATGGTATAATAGTGAAATTATTTTCTTGATTTTTATTTCTAGTCTTAGGTATAAAAAAAATCATGTTAGGAGCGTTATTCTCAAATAAATCCTGCGATACGCGATTCAAATTTAATCGAAACTCCACAGGCTTCGAACATCAAATGAAAAAACAAATAATAATAATAATAATAGCCAATTTCATTTTTGTTGATCTTATCCATTTTTAATTTCTAGCTCATGGTAATTGATAAGTGTTGAGTAATCAATGCTTATTAGGCTAGTATAATAAATTAAAAGCTATGAAAATAATAACATTAAAGAAAAGACGATTCATTATATTGATACCCCCACCCCTCCCACCCCAAACAAAAAGGCACAAAAGATTAGGACTAATGTAATATATTTAGTAAAGAAACCAAAAGACCATATACAATATCTGAAAACTATTTTAAATAAGTGTTTGTTTATTAAACTGACCCATTATTTCAACTTGAAAAACATGTTTTAGGAGTTTCTCAGTTTTTCATTCACAAAACTTCAATTTTATATTCATATTTAAACAAATTTCAGTATCTCAGATACTCTTTTTAACTTAATTCAAATGTATATTTTTCAAAGTTGAACTAAAGTACTATCACAAATTTACTCTGCCTTCCCAATTTTTACATGTTGTAACATAACCTAAATTAAGCTCGTAATTTGTAAGTTGCATGTAGGGCGGAACTACAATATTAAATACGAGTGCAAAAGAATTTAATAATTATTTCTTAAATGTTTTATTTATAACTAAAAAATCATCAAATATTGATTGTAAACCAATTAACTTAAATGAACTATAAATTTACAAATTCAAAACTCATACCGTAAATTTTGATTCCGCCAAAAAACGCAATATCAAAATCTACTGTACATATTCAAGAGAGGAAAAAAAAAGACCAGATACTTTTTCATTTATCCAGTAAAACATATAAATATATATATGAAAAAGTACAAATTAAACTTGTACTTAAGTAGATTCAACTGATTTGGGAGAAATTGAAGACAAGTTGTTGTTGTTGTTGTTATTATTATTATTATTAACAGGAATGGATTTAGACCTCTTGAACCATGCAGTACTTGTCTCACCAGAAGCAGAGGTACGGTGGTACCTGCATCTGATATTAACGAACATTAGTTAATTTGATCCTCGTATTTTAAATTTAAACAAATAAATTAAAACAACAAAAGTATATATTTTTAACATATTTGCCAAAGACGGGAGAGGATACTGTAGAAAATCACACAATATATATACATATAGTATTAGGTGACGGATTCTCTTGATAAAATTTGTCACAATTCTTTGCGCAATTTAATCTTTCAATAAAAGGCGGAATTCAAGTAAAAATATTATTTAGATAAGGAGATTCAGTAACTTTTATATATATAAAAAAATCATTTTTCCCTATTTACGTAGAAGTATAATTTTTCACCAAAAGTGTTCAATTGACTAGGAGGAGGATCTAAAGTACGGAGTTTTTGAAAATTCAATAACTTTTGTGTAATTCTATTTTTATATTGAGAAATCTACTACATGTATATAAAGAAATGTTTATTGAGAATTTAGTAAAAACAAGTAATCTATTAATGCGCTACTTGCTTAAATTTGTTGTCCTCGTTGATGATATTTTGATTCGGACAATTATAAGAATTAAAAAAAATTGAAATCATGAAAAATCAAAAAAATTAAATCATGATTTCGTCTTTAATAACAAATCTATTATCAGTCGAAATTGAGTGAAAATCCTGATATCGCCGCTGAATAAAAGTACCTGAAAGATCCTCGATGTGTCGTCGGAGAGCACAAACACTGTCCTTTCGGACAGTTCGCCGGCGGGTGTGAATCTCCGGTGGAGCTATCGGAGGAAGTAGTGATGACAGTGATAACTTTTTGTGAAGCCATTAGTTTTTTTTTCTATGGGAGGAAAAAAGAAAAAAGAAGCAGAGAAGAGAAAAAAAAAAAGTTTTGTCAAGTTGAAGAAAGACAGATGTCAAGAGGTTAGTATTTATAGGAAAATAATTGGAGATTATATTATATTTATCTTCTAAGCAAGTATAATTATGTGAGGTTGAAAAGTAATCTATTAGGATTAGGGCAAGTGGTTTATTTATTTATTATTGTTTTTTTACCTACTTCCTTTTCAATAGTAAAGGCTAGGTATGTCAATAGTATGATTGATTTGATCGGTTAAGTTGATTTTTGTAAATTTTAGTTTCAAAAATAAATATTTTGCTCTAGTTATTTGCTATTTTTGTTTTTTTTTTGTTATATTATTGACCAAGAGGTCACGGGTTCAAGTCTTGAAAATAGTTTGTGTGTCACGATCCAAATTCGGGTGTGATGACACTCATCTCAACCCACCGAGACAAGTCAACCTAAAACTCAATGAAAAGTAAATGCGGAAGTAATTGAGATAAAATAAGGTTTAAATTAGTCAAAAACAAATAAATAATCTCCAAAATCCCCCAAGACTGGTTGTCACGTATACAAGCCACTAATAAATTACCGAAGTACGAAAGAAAATACAGTCACAATGTCTTTGTCACTAGAGTAGGACTAAAACATAATAAAAGAGTAAGAGGTGTCCGCTAGATGAATGTAACAGCTACCTCAACACTCGGAATGATAGCCTCGGAAGTGGTAGAAAATGCTAGAAGATCAAGCAGATCCGGGCTCACAACCTACACAAGTGTGGAAGCAAGGAGTGAGTACCAAACAACACGGTACTCAGCAAGTGGATAGCTAAAACTAAGCAAAGCTTAATAGATACAAGTACTCCTGTCCTCCCAACCGAACCTCCTTAACTACAACCTGCATAAAATCAGCCCAACTCTACACTTGTACAATAACAACAGTAATACAGTCCACAAATTCTCATCAATGAATCATATCAAGTCAAGTTCAACATACACAGAACAATATAGGGGTAAACACAAATTCACAAATGTCAGAAAGGTGCAATGCAATGCAATGAAATGATGCATGTCTGTCCTATCGGTACACATCCGCTGAATCACAGTCCGGAACCCATGGGGGACATTTCTGTCCATGTAACCTGCCACGGAGCGTGTGGCCCTTCCCCTCAATATATATATCTTGCCACGGAGCGTGTGGCCCGACCCCTTTATTTCATAATATCTGCCACGGAGCGTGTGGCCCGACCCCTTTGTTTCATAATACCTGCCACGGAGCGTGTGGCCCGACCCCTTTTATTTCATATCATTTTCAATCTCAATATATCAAAATTTGGGAACTAACTCATTCTATGTCATTGAAGTCAAATCTGAAATTTTCTTTTCGATTATGTTCACTCATGATAAAATAAACTCACATGTCAAATTTCAGCTAAAACGGATCGTTATTCGACCCCCAAATCAAGATTTTATGTGAAGAACCCTAGGGTCATATTTTCTTATTTCAACATTGTTTCTCCACCAATATACCCTAAAAATATATTCATAATCACATGAAAATTTAATGGAAAGGATGAGAATAATTACCTTGACGCTTTGGAATGAAAATCCCTATTTTTCTCTTCTCCTTTATTTTTCTTTTCTCCCTTTCTTTTCTTTCTTCCTCCGTATTTTTCCTCCCAGTTTTTCTTCCTTTTCGTCGGCGGCCTCTCGTTTACATCTGATGGCATTTGCCATCAGATTATATATATATATATATATATATATATATATATATATATATATATATATATATATATATATTATTATTTTATTTCCTTCTTTTTCTTATTAATTATCTACTAAAATAACAAATTCTACTAACCTATTTTATTAAATATAAGAAAAGTGGTATAAGTATTAGATAAATTAACACTTTAGCCCATCAATTAAATTAATTATTTAAAATCACCCATCAATTAATTAAATGAAGTTATCGAATAGTCTAAAATTTACAATTTAAATATACGGAATGAGTCTTTTATGAAGGGAAGAAGACTCGTTCTCAAAGTGACCTAACGGGTCATTACATTATCCACCACTAAAAATCATGTTCGTCCTCGAACATAAAGAAGAAAAGGGAAGAATAGCCGACGATATCTAAAGCTTGAGTTATTATATTCTAGAGTCGGTGTTCATCCCTCCAAGTGAGCTCCTCCTTAAGACCATTCCATCAAGATCAACTTCTAAGAACTGAATTTTTGAATCAAACCCTGGTAGATTTACAAATCAGGAGTGATTACCAAGCCATAAACTAACCCATGAATTCAATTTGAATCGAAACCTCTTGAATCATAGCACAACCACCAAGGCGAGTCTTTTCTCACATACTTACGATGAAGTTCTTAATACCGGCTATAACCAAAAGTGAACTTGAACAACCACCATATACTCATAATGTGCAAACCATCACAGGTTTTGTCAAGATTCCATTCTCGCTACCCAAGCTTTCCAAGAGCTTAAGCTATAAAAATCTGATCTTTAGACATGAGGTACTCATTACTAGAGAATATGATTTATCTAACCCAAAGAATGAAATGATTGAGACCCCGACGAGAGTTGAATCTTAAGACTGTCGGACAACTGTAAATATTCATAGTAGCTCTTCTACAAATTCTTATAAAAAGAGTTGTGCATGTAAAATCACCATTATACTTCAACAATCCCTAACAACACCAAATCTATCACAACTGAAATAACCAAGTTTGCAAAAGCATCCTACCCTACCAAAAGGATATCGCAGGATGGGTACACCGATCAACCACTAGGGATCCATCCACCGAAGTAGAAACACGTGTGGGCATAGGCAGCAAATCATACTTCAAATCATGTCCGAAATAAAATAGATAGTTACATAAGAATGTACGAAATCAAGATCGAATAACACAAGATACTTTTCCTATAGTGCTTATATCAAACATTTTCATTCATCTGACTCATCAATTTGATTTTTTTGCTACCCACAATCAACCAGTTTGTTCCCCATACCAAAACTTAGAGAAATTATTGGTCACCTGAATAATTCTATATACTATGAGCACATAGCCTCTATTTACCCTCTAGTGCCTATGTAACGCATCATAATAGTTCGTATAACTCATCAACAGAGTAGTATCAATCCAATTCGATATTCTTAATAACCACGAAGAACTATATCTCATCTCGTAGTGCATCCATAAGTCACCTACCATAATTTGAGAGTCTAACCTTACATAAAACACATAATCTTCGACACCTCACTATTTATCATTTAAACCAAAAACAAACCTTCAAAAAAGTCGTTGTTACATCTCTCATAAGTCTGTGTCGGACCAATTGACATTGTATAGTCATATCTAAAAACAAGGGCGAAAATTCGTACAATCTTCAAATTTGAACTAAGGATCTACACATGGTGTCTTATTTCTTATCATTTCTTAGATGCTTCCCATGAAGCAAATTCCAAATACCTTGAACTATTTAATATACCAGACTCTTATTTCTTTTGCTAACTCATTTACCAATATTATTCTTTGACCACAACTCAGGACATTTTACCTCATCTTTTGAATCAAACCTTTAAGTGAAGCCCTTTCTTAGGCCTCTTAACAATCAAAAGTAACAACTTGTAAGACCCCAAACCCTACACAAGTATTTTCAATTGCTCAATATCTGATGTGATCGATCATTTCTCAGCTTACTAATCTATACCTTGACGAAATCTACTGCCATAATGTAGACTTACAATGAACAAATTAAATTTTGAATTCCAACCAGGTAACCCAATTCCATTATCTATCAACATTAGCTCATATATTGAAGACCTTTATGAATTCACGTATCATAGCTATCATTGATCACCTCTCCGTTGATCTTATCGTATCCTTCGTTAAAATTTAATTATACCAGTTACCAAACTCAAAACCACAAAAGAACTTATTACCACACTTAAGTCAAACGCCTATAGAGTTATTTCTCAAATCTTATCTAATAATTATTAACCCATATGAATAACACATAACACTGCCACCATAAACAGAACTACGTGTCACTAAATATAAGATTCGATTTATTAATTGGCATCAAAATTTGGAAACTTGATTATAGATTTGTGTGAGTTTTTGGGTCTAGACTAGACATATGATAATATGAGTATTTTTAGTTTCAAAATCTTATTGTAGTTATTTATTTAATTAGATTATACTTATTTGGAGGCCCAACGAAAAGGAAAGGCTCAAGCACCAGAGTAATTGCTTGATTAATTAAGGCAAGTGAATTTCTAAACCTCAGTTTAAGCTTATAGATGCTTGTATTTCTGTGTTATGTGTATTAGGAAGTAATGAGAATTAGACTGGATTATTGATTATATGATTGACCTTAAAAAAATGGAGATGAGGGATAGAAAATGGTGATCTAATGACATGTATTGGTGGAATTGATATGTTATGATTGCGGATTTATTTTGGACATGTGAAATGACTATGTTGATGTGAGATAGGATCATAACCGTGGGTGGTTATGATTCTATATGGGTGGTTGTTGACAGACTGACAAAGTCTGCCCATTTTATTCCGGTTAAGATAAAGTACACAGAGGATAAGTTAGCCCAGTTGTATATTAGCCATATCGTTCGGCTTCATGGTGTCCCAGTATCCATTGTTTCGGATCGAGGTTCAGTATTTACTTCGCACTTTTGGCAGGCATTACAGCATGGTTTGGGCACTAGACTTGATATGAGTACAGCTTTTCACCCACAGACCGATGGTCAGTCTGAGCGGACGATCCAGGTGTTGGAGGACATGCTTCGAGCTTGTGTTATTGATTTTGGTTCTAGATGGGATCAACACTTACCCCTAGCGGAGTTTGCCTACAACAACAGTTATCACTCCAGTATTCAGATGGCTCCATTTGAGGCTCTGTATGGTAGGCAGTGTCGATCTCCTATTGGATGGTTTAACTTAGCTGAGATGGACTCATTAGACACAGACTTTCTTAGAGATGCTATGGAGCAGGTTCTTAGGATTCAGGGTAGACTCTTGACAGCCCAGAGTAGGCAGAAGAGTTATGCAGACCGGAGAGTTCGACCATTGGAGTTCATGGTGGGCGATCATGTTTGGCTTCGAGTGTCGCCCATGAAAGGCGTGATGCGGTTCGGGAGAAAGGACAAGCTCAGCCCTCGATTCATTGGCCCATTTGAGATTTTGGCACGAGTTGGAGAGGTGGTTTATAGATTGGCCTTGCCACCTAGCTTATCGGCTGTGCATAACGTGTTTCATGTTTCCATGCTTCGGAAGTATGTTCCGGATGAGTCCCATGTGTTATCACTCGATTCAGTGGAGTTGGGTCCAGACTTGACATTTGAGGAGGAGCCTATAGCCATTCTAGATAGGCAGGTTCGTAAGCTTAGAACCAAGGAGATAGCTTCAGTGAAAGTACAATGGAAGCACCGTTCAGTCGGAGAGGCGACTTGGGAGACAGAGGCTGATATGCGTGCCAAATATCCCCATCTTTTTGAATCTTCAGGTATATTCCTTTACTTTATGTTCGGGGACGAACATGATTTTTAGTGGTGGATAATGTAATGACCCATTTGGTCATTTTAAGAATGAGTCGTCTCTCTTTCATAAAATACTCTCTCCGAAAAAATAAAAAAAAATAAAAAAATTATAAATTTGGACTATTCGATAATTACGGTTAGTTAGTTGAGGGGTAACTTTAGATAACTAATTTAATTGATGGACTAAAGTGTTAGTTTAGTTAATATCTTATACCACTTTATTTATTAAAATAAATAGTAGGGTTTTTCACTTTTAATACATAATTAGTTAGAAAATAAAAGAAAAGGGAATATACAAAACTTACCTGCGACGCCAAGGAAGAGCATCTGAAACTGCTTCAGGTAAGGGTTAAACTTCAATCTTGTTCTGCGTATTATTTGCTATGATAGGTAATGTGTATATTAGTATAATTCTTGGTTAAAATTTTTGTTGGTTGAAAGAAATTGTAATTTGGAAATAAGGACGGCTGAAGTGCAAAGAAAATATGACCCAATGCTTGTTATTATTAGGGGTATATGGTGAAGTAGTCTTAGTAAAAGAAAAAAAAATATACATAAATATTAATTAAGGTAGTGCCGCTGTCGGGCAGAACCAATAGTGGTTTCCGCCACTGGTTTCGACCAGTGGCTTTAATTTTAGTTATTTTTCTTTCGTTATCAAAAAAAAATAATTAAGTTTCATATATTGAGATAGATAATTAAATATTAGGTGTGTTGGATTATATGAACATCATTAGATTTATGTCATCCGGAGGAATTGAGAGCAAATCCTAGACTTGATATTTAGGATTTGATTATAGAATTGGGTAAATTTTTGGGTCTAGGCTAAACTTATAGTGATATGAATATTGTTAATTACGAAATCTTATGGTGATTATTTATTTAATTAGATTACATTGATTTGGAAATCCAGCGAAAGGGGAAGGCTCAAGTACCGGAGTAATTGCTTGATTTTTTTGAGGCAAGTGAATTTCTAAAACTCAGTTTAAGCTTATAGATGCTTGTATTTCTGTGTTATGTGTATTAGGAAGTAATGAGAATTAGACTGGATTATTGATTATATGATTGACCTTAAAAAAATGGAGATGAGGGGTAGAAAATGGTGATCTAATGACATGTATTGGTGGAATTGATATGTTATGATTGCGGATTTATTTTGGACATGTGAAATGACTATGTTGATGTGAGATAGGAAAAATTATGGTTGTTGTCATATTATTATCGTGAATTATATGAACCTGAATTGATTGCATTGGTTCTGACATATTGTGTTGAGATGAGTGTCATCACACCCGGATTCGGGTCGTGACATTGTGACAGAAATGTAAGGTAAGGCTACGTATAATAGACATTTGTGGTCGGGCCCTTCACCGAACCCTGCGCATAGCAGGAGCCTTAGTGTACCGGGTTGCCTTTTTTTTTATTATTGAGCTTTCATATTATATAGTCAATGCTTCAGTTAGAAGTGAATTCAGGATTTAGAATTTTTGAGTGTCAAGTAGACTTATCGATTAGTAGGCAATGAAAGTATTAAAAAGTTTGAATGAGGGAGTTAGGGTTTAAAGAGAAAGAGAACAAAATTATTTTTATGCTTAGTCAAATAAAAGAAAAGTCAAAGAGTTAAATCAGTTAGTTAAAAATAATTATTAATTAAATAATTAAAAAAAAACTTTTAAAAAAATGTACCTATAATTCAAAAAAGGGGTTTGAGCTGGGTGTTGCAGTTTTTTTAAAATAATTTTAAAAAGTTGTCAGAATTCAATCTCACGATTTAAGGCTTAAACTTCCTCTCCTTTACCACTGAAGTACTTTTGTTCTCTAGGTGACACATCATTTATATATATATATAAAAAAAAAAATCGTTGAACCTTGTGGGTGGCGTGGCACCTCACGGGCCTTAATAAATCGGCTCCTAGCTTCTGTTGACAGGCTTATATGTGTGGGGAAGGAGGGAATCTCATATTAGTTAGGAAGTGAGATGAAGGCTTTAGTCCTCTTATATATGATCTTAGATAAAGTTCAACTCACAAGCTAGTTTTTGAAATTAAATTAAAATTATTATTTTTTGTATATCATGGCACAAAGTCAATAAATAAGGATGGTGTTGTTTTTTTTCATGTTGGGTTAATTAAATTTTTTGAATTTTTTTTTTTAGAAAAATATGTTTCTTATAGTCAAATGACTTTGTAAGTGAACGTTAAGAAATAAATTTTACAATATCATTTCATATTGATAGTGTCATCTTCATGCTTCTAATGAGTCGGGGGTCTTTCGGAAATAACCGTTCTATCTTAGTAGGAGTAAGGTCTGAGTACATTTTACCCTCTCCAGACCCTACGTTGTGGAATTTCATTGAATTGTTATTGTTGTTGTATTGATAGTGTCATCTTCATCTTTCAACACCCTTCATCCACGTAACTCTCATCCGACACCCTTATCCCTCACCTCCATCTCTCATAACATTCGTCTAAAATATATACATATTATTTTGAGATAATATTTTAGTAAAACTATATTTATTTTTTTATAAAATATTTTTTTCCTGCCTAGATTGTCGTGACCTTTGTTGATGGATCTGTTTTCAATGAATGAGTGGACAAATGGGCCACAGGCCCATACTCATCTACCGTTGCCCACATCCTGCCAATCTTCTTTTTAGAAGAAATAATTTAGGAATGTAGACAATTTAATGACTCCTTATCCAAAGCAAGAGTAATAAATTAAATTTATCTAGTCCAATCAAGGTAAAATTATGTCACCCTTCATATTTTCATTACTGCAATATATCATATTTTACAGATTTGAACAAGTATTTGGTCAAATTTTTAAAAAATGCTTACTTTAAAATAATTGTTTGTAATTAAAAATAATAATATTTTTGATCAAATTATTAAAATTTGCTTGCTCTAAAATAATTTTTGAAGAAAAAATAAAAAATCTATTTTGTGACGATAGTTGTTTATATTTGGCTAATCAGATTACTTTTACTAATATTAAAACATCAGTTTTAAGGTTTCAAAAGTATTTTTTGTGAACAACTATTTATGATTGGTCAAATACCTCAATTTTTTGAACAATCTTATAGCTTCTTGACTTCTAGCCTGCCTATCTATCTATCTATCTCTCTCTCTATATATATATATACTTCCTCTTTCTAAATTAGTTGTCATGTATACTAAAATTAATTGTCCCAAAATAATTATCAATTTCACTCTGCAAGAACACATCCGTTTCTTAAAGCTCATCTTCTTCGTCATAAAATTATTATTGTATGAAACATTGGACTAACACTAACACTTCCAATAATGAAGAACTTATTGGAAACATTGGACGCGATGATCATTAGATAACATGTTGCTTGAAAAATATCTTTGCCAAACTATATATGAAAATAAAATATCTCATTCTCCCTTTTCCAACATGTGTTCTTGATATGAAAAAATATTGATTGTCTAATTTAATATCATCTTGAATACTTGTGTGTCTCTTAATTAGATGGTGATAGAAGAATGATTGTTATGGATCTTACTCAAAAAATTGCCCAATGATTGTTTATTTATTATCATAGAAATGACATTAATTATTATGACAATGGACCAATTTGACTAATTTTTTCTTAAGAAAGAATTAGCATGGGTACATAAATATCTATTTTTGGTATCATCGTTAATTTATTACTAATGTTTTAAAAAAAATTGCAAGTTCATCTGCTTCAGGTATAACTTTAGATCTATGCAACTAAATTTTTTTTAAAAAATCGTCTAAAATTGGACATTTTTTATCTAAAGTGTGGCCTTGTGAAGGTCAAACATTGAACTTTTTTGCTTGAAATTTGATATGTCCTGCCAATGTACCATGTCAACTTCAAACATAATATTTTTCCAAATCAACTTCAGACGTTAATAAGACCTAACTTCAAACATTTTTTTACATATACTATGACCTTAACAAAGCTAAATTTCAAATATTTTTGTATAAGGCCAGAACATATGTATTCGGCCCAACTTCAAACATATACGACTAAAGTTGGAGACATATAGGTTTGATACTGTCCATACCATTTGCAAAAAAATGTGTGTGATGCAATAATCAAAAAGATCTAAGCAATAACAACTAACCCATCAACTATACTTCACTTAGTAGAATCATAAATAGATGTTGAAATTTAAGAAATACAATTTCAAGAAGATTATAAAAAGTAAAAATCCTCAATATTTAATGTGTATATATATATATATATATATGAAGGGGAGCCTTAGAGTAACTGATAAAGTTGCTGCCATGTGACCATGAGGTCACAGGGTTCAAGCCTTGGAAACAACCTCTGGCAGAAATGCAAGGTAAGACTGCGTACAATAAACCCTTGTGATCAGGCTTTCTCCGGACCCCGCGCATAGCGAAAACTTTAGTGCACCGGACTGCTTTTTTTTTTTATTCAATGTATGTATATATGGGAAATGTTGGTCAGTGTAGTGATTTTGAAAGAATAATGATGTTTTAAAAAATTAATACAATTTAAATAGCAACATCTAAATAAGATAGATGTCTTATGAAATCTTACATTAGCCCGCAGCCCACGTAGAATTGGACTTGAATTTGATAAATCTTAGATCAAAATTATTAAATTATATCCAATTCATACAATTATATCTTAGTTTAGGGAAGATCTTAGTGTAGATTTTTTGTTTCATTGGGTTCATTGCCATGCATCGAGACTAACATAAATTGTCCTTTACTAAAAAATACAAAAGATCCCACAGGTTTCTCTTTTTTCAAGCCTTTTGTTTTCTTTAATAGATATTAGCAAATGAGGGTCCCTTTTTACATGAAAAATAGAGATATATATTTTAACTCTATGCTAGTCTTCTTTTGGTCCACCCCTCTTCACATGCACCTTCTCACTCCCAACACCAAAATTGTATTTTACTTATACAAGTATAGAGTTTTTTATTTTATTTTATCATTATCCATACTTTAACATGTTATAACAAGTTATATTTTTTGAATCGTCAAGAATCAGAAATAACTTCTTTATCGTTAAAATAGTGGTAATGTATGCATTCATATACCTTATTGAGTTTTTTGTTGTTATATAATAAACTATGTGCTTTATATTTTCTAAATTATTAATTTCACACATCATTTGTAACTATTTTTTACTCCTTTCATTCAGTTTATATGATGTACTTTTTAAAATTATTTTAGACTTCATTGGTCGATCATCTAGTAAGAAAGATCGACACTATACAAAATTTCAGGTCAAAAAATTATATAATTATGTCATTAAGTCAGATTAGGTCAACCTCAAATCTAAATAATTGCATAATAAGAATTTGATCGAACAAAACAAGCAAATTTAAATTGACATAACATGAAATTACTAGAAATATTTTGTTTCATTTTGTTTCTCTTACGTTCCTTCAAAAAGTTTGAATTTTTTTTAATAAAATAATTTATAATTATTTCACAAAAGGTGGTGAGTACTCTAAAACAAAGAAATTACATTCTATATTATTCTATATATATTAGAATACATAAAGAGACAATTTGGCGTGGCCTAGTTCTTAGTGCACCCATAGTCACGCCTTAAAAACATTCTAATATTTTAGTCTTTCTAATTTCTTTCACTTTTTTAGCATCCCTATTACATTAACAATAATAAAGAAAGAAACTTATAAAGCTAGAAAGAAACATAGTAATTAGAACAAAGCCTAATTGGACAAATTTAAGTACACAGTAGATTTTTATTTATTTATTTACAAAGAGTGATTGATAATATTAGAGTCACGTACTAACTTGTTAATTATTTTTGAATATATAAAGATAATATTCATTTTTAGACATATTGAAAAGGAATGTGCATGAGTCACATAAAGTAAGACATAAGGGTAATGTAATATTTAGTCTTTCTATCACCTCCTTTGTAGCAACAACAAGTCCAAAACTAAACAAACTAAGCTTAAAAAGAAACATTAGAACAAAGCCTAATTAGACAAATTCAAGTAACATATACACTTAATACTTTTTTCCAAATTTCATCAAGAAGGAAAAGAGATTTCACTATTAGAATCACTTCTTGAAGTAGCATTAAGGATAAATAAAACTTTAAAACTAAATTATATCTGAATATAAAAAGATGACATTTTTAAATAAATAGGAAAAAATATACCAGATAAATTGGGACAGAAATAAATATTGATCTTTCTATCACCACCTTTTTAGCATCCCTATTACATCAACAAAAATAACTAAACAAGAAAATTAAAAGTACTAAACAAACTAAGCCAACAAAGAACATTTAAACAAAGCCTAATTAGACAAATTTAAGTACATAGATTTTTTTGATTTTTTTTTGCTAATTTCACCAAGAAGGAGAAGTGCATGGAGATCCTGATAAAGAAGAATTGTTACTATTAGAGTCACTTCTTGAAGTTCCAAGTGATGTAGTATCTCTTAGTGAAATTGAACATGCCTTGGCTGGAAGTTTCTTCATTGGAGTTAATAGTACTGAAGAAGGTGTACTAGAACTTGATGAAATTCCGCAATTTCCTTCTTCATCCTCAGAAGAACTAGCAATTATTATTTCAAGACAAGAGGGGGATGAATTAGGCGTTTCAAACGGGGTATGATCAAGCCCGATTTTTTCGTTATCAAAAATTGGATTTGATATGTAAACAAATTGTTCCTCCATAGTACTAGTACTACTATTGCTACATTGAAGTGATTGTACTTCATGGACTAATTTAGGGTATGGCATATTATTTTGGACTATTTCAAGAGCATCAAAGTTGTGATGATCTTTAGTGGAAATTTTAGGGAAGAGGTAATTCCTTGGAGCATGAAGAACCCCTAATTGTGCATAAAAGCTATTAAGAGTTGTAATTGGAGCAATTGAAGAGTGTTCTTGTTGACTCTCTGGTGGTGGTGGTGGTGGTGGTTGTGTGATAGAGGTAGTCGTGAAATTTGTAACCCCTTTTGATCGTTGACAATATTGTGGTGATGATTGTGTGGTGGAGGCTATCTCAAAATTTATAGGCATTTTTGACCGTTGACGCCTATGAAGTAAGAAAGAACAGAAAAATTCAACAAGAAAAACTATGAGTAGGCCTAGAATTATTGCAAGGATCACCACCGTTATTAATATTGCTGCCATTATTATCTTGGAAGTACTTGACTTCATGTGTGTGTGTGCGTGTGTTTTGAGAGAAAGGGAATGTTATAAATATATGGGAATTTCGAAGGATTGAGGTATTTTTTGGCGGGAAACTAATTAATTAATTTTTGTTTTTTATTCTATTGTAAGTTGGGACAATAAAGTAAGATTTTATCTCAAATACCTATAATTCAACTCATAAACTTTGAGCTTGACATTTCACAATTTGAAAATATTTGAACAATATATTCTTAAAATCTGATCAAATTTTATAGTCAAACATATATTTCAAGATAAATTTTTAAAATCGATGACTAAACTCTAGCTCAATCTCTTGGAATTTCCACAGATTTAGAGAAAAAAGAGACATTATCGAATAGATTTTGTTCTTGGACCTTTTCAATAACATAATCGTGATTTCAAATCCATGTTTTAATTATTAAGAATCTAGAAATCTCATCTCGATCCAATATTTGATTCCATTCCATTCATCAATAGTCATGACGTTAGCGCAATACTTTAAGGTCTTTAGTTAATTTCTAGGAGTCTTCTAATTAGTTCTATCATAAATTTGTATGGGAGTAGAAAATATAGAGAAATATTCTTTAGTTTATTTTCACTTTCATTTTATATAACATTAGTTTGAGATAAGTTCAAATGGAGACATATGATGAATATGAATTCATATAATTAAGTTACTAATAAGCCAAATAACCTTATTTATTAACTCTCATAAACATAAAACCAAACCTTTCTGACAGTTTGAAGTCAAAATAGCCAACTCTATATAAACCATTTATTTTCTGTTCCTAGAAAGGAAACCTTGGAACACGTAAAGTTATTTTTGTTTGAATTAATTGGTGTCAGAATTTTCATTAAAAAAATTCGATATATAAAAAGTAAACACACAAAAAAGTTAAAGGGGGTTCAATATTTATTATATATATATATGTAAAAAAAATAATTTTAACCATATAAACGGTGTAATTTTCCGCCTCTAGCCCTTGGTAGCTCTAGCTGGCCCTACCTATGACCTATAGGCCATTGATTCGAGCTGTAAAAATAATAACTAATACTTTTGCATTAGAATAAAATATCTACATATCACACCCCTTGAAATGCGACCCTTCTATTGACCATATGTGAACACTAAATATTAATACTTAATGCATGAAGTATCCTATTTCTTTAAAAAAATTCCTTGCTTTGGATTTGAACAGGGAGCACCATTGAGGTGTCTTTCTGAAGGTGACAAATAGCTATGTCACATAGTCCACCTAATAAGTATACCAGTCAATTTCTATTTCTTTTTTATTTCTCATTTTAAATTTTTTCAGTGGTAGAAGACAACTTTCTGTTATTTTTAATCTTTTATCCAAGAATCCAAAACTTGGAAATTTGTTTTTCCATTACATATTGATACTTTATTAAACTTTCTCCTCGAATCTATTACAAAACCTTAATCTGGCGCCTTAGACCAACTCAGCCATCTCAACATTTATATAATTTTCAGTGTAACAAAAATTTATAACAAGTAATAACAGAGTTTAAATTCAACAGTCGTAAAATTTTAGATTGTTTATAGTAGTGTAACATTTGTATGTGAAGGTTAAATGTACAAAAAATAATTTTTCAAGTATTGTAATTGAAATTTAATAAATAAAACTTCAAAATAAAGTGATAAAGTTTCACATGCTCATAGCAATAATTATTTATTAAAAATTTAATCAAAAAGTGATCATTCAACATTATCTTTATTTGTATGTGCATGATTGTAACTTGTAAGTGATAGCACCTCAATATTATTAACATTTTAATAAGAGTATTAAATGAGCAGATTAGAGTGAATTTAAAAGAATTAAAATAAGTTTGATTTATTAAATATTTAAATTAAAAGATCGAACTAAAATGAAATGTGACTTGTCCAAATTTAAATATGTTCATAAATAAATTATATTTTTATGGGCTAAATTCGCCGTTTCTATATGATGTTGTGGATAGGGCTCCCATGTGGATATAAGTGTAAGCCTTGTAACTTTTAGGCCCATGATATGCAAACCTCTTTTGTTGTCTTCTCTACTGTTTTAATAAGGACGGAAGCAAAATTTTCACTAAAATAATTTAAAGTTACGAAAGGTAAACATACAATAAAGCTAAAGAAATTCAATACTATCAAAAAATATGTGAAGAATTGATGGACAAAATCAAGGGACAAAATCGCGGGATTTTATCGGAAAGTTAATGAATTTTTATTTTATAAGCAAATCATCAGAAGTCCGTCGATTTTTAATTATTTTAAAAGAAAATCAATGAACTTTTGTCAATTATTTTCACGTAAAAATAAACAAACACTATTAAAAAAATGATGAACATTGGTTTTACTCGATTGTAGGTTATATGATCAAAAAAAATGTCCATCGATCTTGAACCTTGATTTTCGATTTGTTTTTAGTAGTTGGAATAAAGGTAAGTTGATTGACGCTTTAGCAAAGCTTCATAAATTACATTCAGTGAATGTGATTTATAGAGATTCATAAGAAATGTGATTTACAAATTGCATTAATTAAACACAAATTGAAATTGTCATCTTCACCAAAAGTCTTACTATGTAAATAGTTCACATTATATATATATACGCAAATATATTTTTTTATTCTATTTTATATGCAACACTTTCACTAAACACGAAATTTAAGTATAAATCCAAAACAACCTATAAACTTGTTGTTTGGTAAAGTATCTATTCTAAAATTCATCTCCCAATAGTCAATAGAGAAATTCGTATGACTTTCTCATTATAAATCTTCAATTTGATTGTGGCCAAAAAAGACTGAAATACTTTAATCTATATAAAAATTAAATTTAAAATTTAATATTAGTATTTGAAATAGCTATTCTAATCTTTAGAAGATATAAAATTCAAATATTGTATTTATCTGTGATAACAAGATGAAATATAAATTACAAAAGACAGTAACAACCCGACATATAAGGATACAGAAAATTAGGACAATCTAACTCTAATACAAATATTGGGCGCCGTTTGGCCTCAAGTTTCCAAATATTTTTGGCAAATTATTTTTGAGAGAAATTTTGGTGAGGTTTCGCGATGTATTTGACCATAAGTTTTTTCAAGTTTTGGTGAAATTTTAAAAAAATATTATTTTATACCTGTAAGTTTTAAAAATTATTAAAAATATCCATAAGCTTGTGTTATTTTTTTATAATGAACATGTTCCATTAAAAAAAAACCTTTTAACATAATTGATAACAATCAACAACAATAAAATAACAATATAGGCATGGACAATACATTAATCGAATTAAAAACAAATATTTAATTGAAGTTAATAAATAATTGGTGTTTTTATAAAATGTAAAAATTTAGGATTATTTTTAAATCTTTAAAACTTTCCAAAATCCCAGGTTCTAATTTTTTTAGAACTTGAAAACTTAAGAATTCTGCTATATATATTTGTCAAATAATAACCAATTATATGAACAAACATAAATTCTCAAATATTTTTTAATTTTTTTTCCAAAAACTAGTCAAACGCTCACTTGATAAATGCTTTAGAAATCGAACTCATAATTAACTTATATGTCAGTCAGAAATAACTTTAGTACTTTACCTGTTGGACAAGATGAAATATGTCAAGATCATATGTATGTGGCTAGCTATTTTTTAAAGTACATTTGCAACTCTTGGCATGGCAATGCTAATATGTGGAGCAAATTATAGCAATACACCTGTGAGAAGCACCAACAAATTATTAGTACCATAATAGGAAATGTGATGATTGACACATATTACAGATTTGACATAAAAATTGGCAATGGAAATTATAATTTAATGGACAACTTGACCAATATTTTCACAACATATAGCAAGAAGTTAGATGTGACAAATCACAAGGAGTTTAAAGTTTTTGTGGAGCTTTTATATATTGATTAAGAGTCCGTTTGGATGTGTTTAAAAAAAGTAACTTTTATGTATGAAGTGTTTTTAGAACTTTGAAGTGCTGAAAGTTAATTTTATAAATAAGCAGTTGAGTGTTTGGATAAAAGTGCTTATGTTGAAAATAAGTATTTGAATTTTAGGATTAAAAGAATAAAAAGGGTAGTTTGAAATTTTGTTAAAATATAAGGGATATAAAAGTAATTTCCATGGTCAAACAAAATGGCTTTAAGCACTTAGAAAAAAAAAAGTTAGAAATCCTAACTTTTCATTTTTGACTGACTTTAACAACTTTATGGCTTAAAGTTAGCATTAGGCAAACACGTCCAAAAGCTAAAAAGGGGTTTTAAGTTGATTTTGACCAACTTAAAGCCAATCTAAACGGGCTCTAAGGTGTGTCATTCTCCTTTTTGAATACTTGTGTAGTTGTGTTGTTAAAATTTACCACTCCTTCCAAATAATATATGTGTTTTATTTTTATTTAATTAATTTTTAAAAATAATTTTTTATATATATTTTGATTTTTTTTCAATTTTAATATCGTACATGTTATTTTAAGATTACAAAAGTTTTAAAAAATATTTCAATACATTATACATTTATTTAAGATTACATGATTCAAATATTTCTTTTATTTTATTTTTCAATTATGTATCTTGTCAAACTAAATATATAAAAATAAAACGATCAACTTCCTACCGTGGTTAGAGTTCGGAAAAGGTTCGAATTGCATTGTATCTTATGTAGGCAATTTTTATGATACATTACGCTTAAACTCCTTTTTCACTAGCTTATATGAATTGACAGTATAAATATTTTTTATACTTTTGAATATGTTGCTTACTGCATTTTTTAGATTAATTAATTAAAACTAATGTGCAGAAGTTAAATTTATTGCTAAAATAATGAGTAGATTATGTTTAATTGACATGTCAATATAGAGATGGAATTTGAATTTGAAATACATTATATATGTACTTGAGATTCTAATTTTTTAAATTAAAATTAATGAATTCGATCGAATCTATAATTAAAACGCTACCTCACTCCTGCGTCAACATCATTATATTTATAAACTGATTTTGACAATTCCAGTGGCCCAAGTGGCACATGTTGTTTTAACCAGAAGGACTATTTATTGTCAACAATCAATCTTCATGTCTGGATCACTACTTTTTGCTCCCCATATTTCCCACATATATTAATTCAGATTATAAAGTTAAAAGGCAAAAAGTGGGGAAAATATGATTTGATATAAGTTAGGAATGTATTGTGAAAAGGAAAAAAAAAATTCCAATTTTTTCCTACAGAGGGGATTTGGGTCAAATATATTCATATTGTTACACAATTTGGATTAAAAATTATATTCTTTTATTAATTAACTATAGAAGTTTTTCAACACGTGGACGTTTTTATAAGAAAAAGGGTAAGAAAAATTCCACTATAACCCTACCATGGCCGCCACAATATTGTTGGAAATGATTTAGAAAATAAATATTGTGTAGCTAAGTTGTTTTAACATTAATAAGGAGGTTTATGTGGAGATTTGGTATTACTATTGATGAATTGGGAAGAATATTTGATTGTATTATTGGAGATTCAAAGTATTTAAAAGATGATGCTTATTGTCAGAATAGAATCTACTTTTTTCCAAATTCCTAGGTCAAATTCAGACTTAAATTAAGGGCAAACTTTCTGAAAATTTCAACTAAGCTCAAATTCATTATAATAGAAATTGAATTTAAGCTTTTCCCAGCCCCTTCTCATGCATTAATAAACTTTCAAATTAAATTTCGACATGCAGTAATATAGTAATAATTTTATCATTCCTTTTTCTACTTACCATTTGTCCTTTGTAAAAAAACAAGCTCTCGCATACTGAAAAACTTTGTCATTAGTAAATAATGACATATTTAGACTAAACTTGTAAAAGCATAAGTATATTTGACCTCAATTATTCATAAAGGGCAAGTTTATACTACTTTGCAAAAAATTAGGAGCAAATTTAGACTTTTCCTCTTGTATTAATACAACTCACATCTTACTTTCCTTAGCGATTTATATTTGAAGTAATCTTCTCTCAGTAAAATTCTCGTTTGATCGAAGTCTTTCAAATAGAAAAATAAAAAAATAAAAATATATTAGGACATTGCAAAAATTGGCCAAATTACGGCATGTGGCTGAAATATTACCAATTAATATACAGTAGACTTAACTAATTAAGCAGTCTTATTAGGTGACACGTGGTGCACTAAAAGTTGTACAAAGTGCTTAAAAATAGGGACATTGCAACATGTGGCCAAAATATAATTTCCACCAAGTGAAAGACATATGTCTTTTAGTAAATGGAAGCCCAAAAAAATAAATGAAGAGGCATTTGACCATTGATAAGATCAATGAATTAAGTGATGCCTAGCTTTTGTATAAACCCTACTCCCCCCTTCAAAGATTCCAATTCCACTATCATATGATAAAAAAATAATATTGGCGTCCAAAAGTTTACATCAAATTAATAAATATATAAGATGTGTTGGAAAAAAGCGATTGATGAGATTCAGATAAAATTTTGAAAGAGCACAACAAGACAAGTATAAAATAGTTGACTAAGTTGTTTAAGTGTCAAATTATTTTTATAAATAGCATTTATGTGTTTGAGTAAAAACACTGAGACAAATAATAAATAGTGACCGTTCAATTTAGTTCAAGTTGACTCTTTATAAATTTTGTTAAAAAAAATCTAGGATTTTTTTATATTATATATAGTCAACATAATTAAAATTTTAATTAATTTTATGTGAATTTACAACCGACTGCATTGATTCACTTGGCTACATCTATTCCCTTGCCTACTTACATTTTATTTTTACGGTACTAAAATTACAAAATGATAATTAAATAAATTATAAAACATAATAAAGAAATTAAAATTAGGTAAAAATTGATCGAGTTGAATTATGACTTGTTTTTTAACCGATCTAAACCTAACTCATCCTAGCCTACGCAATATATCATTGGACATGTTAACGATCCATTCATTTGTCAACTTGTGCTATTTTGAGATGCCAAAATTTAAATCAACTTGCTCATTAATTAGCACCACTGTATGATATGGAAAGATTCAATGGTGGTGAACTTACCTTTTTAGGGAAGTAGTGTTAATGAGTTGTTAATCAAACTTGGACCTTTTGTAGAAGTTGCAAAATACACTTAACAATGTGAATAATGAAAAAATTAAATGGATGTCACCATTATTATTTCTTGATTAGGACTTGATTTTGGAGTTAATTAAGATGAGATTAGTAATTAATAGTATCATATATTGTATGAGATTCATACATTGAACCAAATCTGTAAGTTAGATATAAAGTTTGACAATGCACATACTTGTTCACACTCAAATTAGTTGGGGAATAAATATAGATTGATAAGTTACCTTGTCCATAGGTTACTTTCTCTTAAATATTTCCAGGTGCAACCAACTAAAAAGACATGAAGAATACACTATGCAGAGCAATTGACATTAAGTGATTATTCTTGCCAAAATAGTGATGCCGCCGGATGTCAACGAAGTTGGCTGGGAATTATAAAGTTTCACGTTTAAATTTCAGTCGAGGTAAAATATTAAATGATTTTTTTATTTGTTCAAATTTTAATATATAGAATTACTCGATACATATACTAGTGTGAGATAATCGATAGATTTTAGTATGCCGCAAATTCACAAATAATTATTTTTCTGCTTTTGTAATTGGAAAATAACCACTAGTCTGGAGTTTGAAATTCCACGAGTGAAATTTAAGAATATTTACTAAAATTCCACTCGTACCATTTAAAATTCTACACTAATGACTAATTTTTTGAAGACGGGATGACAAACTAACTAGTAAATCTTATTTACGTTTCTTGAAATTTTACTTGTAAAATTTAAAATTCTAGAAATGACTAATTTTTAAAGATGGGATAAAAAAAAGGATAATTATATAAATCACATAGTGTTAAGAACTAATTACATTATTTTTCTACTTTTTTTTTTAAATTACAAAAATTTCTTAAAATTTATGAATTTTGGATACATCATTGGACTTTCAGATACATCAACAGACATTCAGATACATAGTCAAGAGGGGAGGATGTATCAGAGAGGGGATAGGACATTCGGATACATAAGAGAGAGATGTATTCGAGAGGGGAAGGTGTATCATAATAAAGGAGAGGGATGTACCTAAGAGGGGGATATTTGAAAGGGGATTTTTAATTATTTTTTTATAATGATAATTTTTTTTTTAGAGATTATGATAAAATAAGATATATATTTAGATTAAAAAAAATTAAAAATAACTAGTTAATCTTTTTTCTACTAAAATATTGCATATAAGTCAAACTATATGCAACATATGGTCGGTAAGGGAGCTTTGATTGATCAAATTTCTTTATTTTCTTAATTGAATTTTTTAGTATTAATACTAATGATAAAGGTCCCCTTTTCTTACTTCATTTGGTTGAGTGGGTCATGAATAAACATTTTTAAAATTGGATAATTATTGTCTTCTTTTCTGGTTTGGGAAACTAATAACCACTCTTTTACTTGCATAGGCTAAAACATAAAAAACAGTGATGTGTCCTATTATAAACGCTTCATTAATTAAAAATTAAAAAGTGAAAGTAAGAATTAATTATTAATTTCTTGAAAAAGGACAAGAACTTATGCACTAGCTGATCAAATCAATTAAGGGATTGGATTAGATTTTGTCTTTTGCTTTCTGCTTAAACATGGATTTTTTATTTACTTATTAGAAATTTTTGGGGAGAAAAAGGAATAATAGAATACAAGGTTGTTAATTTTACAAGTTTGGAAATTGTTTTAAATATAGCTCAATTAATAAATGATACAAAAAACTCAATTCAAGTCTCATAAATATGCACTTCTAAATCGATAAACATGAAATAAAATGAATTCAAAATTAAAATAAATGAATTAAAAGGGGTAACTTTCCTCGTAGCAGAAAAAATGCACGCTATAAGTCAAATTATTTTAAAATTGAAATAATGGAAGCTAACAACCTCTCATGACCCCTTGGCCTTGGGGTAAACTTAAGTTGCAAGAAAACAATTATCTAACAATATATATGAACCAAACACAAATTCAAGCAATTATACGTTAATTATTTCTATGTCATTCTTTATCAACCCTCATATAATATAGTTATATATTTGCTATCAAGTAACACTTCCCAGCTATAATTAAAAGGATCGTTTAAACACAAAAAAGGACAAACTTTTGAATTTTTACACTATAAAAAAATTATAAATAATTTTCTGTAATAAATTGAATCAGTGACCTAAAAATAAACTATACAACTTGATATAACTCGAACAACATTAGTCGAGTTCAGTTATATAAATCTTTACTAATCGATTATTCGATATAAGTAATTAGAGAATTTATTTACGATGAGATGAATGAAATTTTTTCACTCTTAATTAAATGTTTTAAATTTAAATCCTTAAAAATAAAACATTTTTTATTTGGCAGCCGCCATTAGAAATAACTAAATAGACACTTCAATATATGAATACAAATTTAATCAAATTTTAATATAAATATTAAATATCGAGTGAAAAATAAAAATATATATAAGATTAAGCATGAAGACAAGCATAGATTTGGAAGAGAGTAAATATGTCTTCCACACATGAAATACATAACAACAACAACAATATATTCGGTAAAATATCACACAATAATAAGATTTCTATTTTATTTATCCATTAATTTTACTACAATAAAATAAAAATCTATCTTAGTATAAAACTTAACATAGATTTCCATTCTATTCTTACAATAAAATAACAACATAAAATAATAATACAACAACAACCCAGTAAAATCTCACAACGTGGGGTCTGGGGAGGGTAAAGTGTACGCAAACCTGACCCCTACCAAGGTAGGACGGCTGTTTCCGAAAGACCCTCGGCTCAGTAAAATCAAAAAAGGAAGTCAGATACGAATAAGAAGTTCAAATCAATATGAAAAAAACAAGTAACGAATGCAGTCCAGATAAGATAGATCAATCAAAATTCAGAAAGTACAAAAAGTAATGAAAATAATAATAATAGTCAAATTTAAAGTTCAAACATCATTAGTAAGATTAATGCAGTAAAATACACTTTTAATTTAAAAAAATTTAAGATTATATCAGCTCAATAAGAATCAAGTAATATGAAACCGAGCGAAAACAACAACAAAATATAATTTCAAAAATAAATCATGAAAATTAAAAAGTGTACCAATAAGAAGGTGCAACGTATAAAAAAGTTGCTAGTCACGTGTCACTTTCTGAGTAAAGTGCACGAGATGTTAGAAAAAATAAATACTTACTAATATGTTGCCCCAAATCTTATGAATAAAAAAGATATGAAAACGAATCGGCATTTCCAGCGACCAAATCTAAGGCACTGTTTGGAAAGATTTAATTAAGAGTGGAGCAGTTTATCATCAATTGCATCATATTTTTTTGGTGGTCACCTTTTACTTTCTATTTTTCTATCTTTTTATTTTAAAATAAAAGTTTTGCGCCAATTGCTTCTTTTTTTTTATAGGACGATCTTTAATTTTTATTCTCGAATATTATAAAAATTATAAATCAAAGTAACATTATCTATGACCTAATTATTTCATTTGTCATAAGTTGAGAAAAAAATTATCTCGCTGGACATAAAGTCTATAGGAATTAAATTCTTAGGCGTAAATTATATGGTATTTGTATGGCCTAATTCACTCTGCATAAATTTTGAAAGCTTTTATCTTGTTCTACATATATTCTGAATGAATTTAGAATTTTAGTTATACCTCTAACGACATAATATGTGAGTTCTGAAATTGAATTACAGCTTCATTCAACATTAGTTCATTAGAATTTAAGTTCTGTTAGTTTTTTTTTAATCCATTCTTATCGATCTGCACCGTTATGGATGCACATACATCACATCTTTATCGTAGAAATTCAATCTCCTTGTTAATATTTGCTACACCATCACACTAAAGGCGAATACGATCTAAATTCATCACACATATTATCTGATTACGTCTAACACTTCTTACCGTCTTTTCCCTCAAATTGCGACTATAATAAGCCTTAAAACGTGAGTATCATATAAATTTATAATATGTTTTATAAAGTTATTCAGCTTTTTTAAAAATTGTGACTTTAAGTATATATTATTATTTTATGTGACTACAAAAACTGTTATTAACAACAACAAAAAAGTATTTTTATTTTTATTTTTTATTTTCCATGAAATATGAATATTATTAAATTAAATTATCATGGAGTAGCTCTTTTTCCGAGTCTTATCTAAATTTAACGGCTAAGTTTAAAAAAAATAATTCCAGCTTAGAATTTTTTGGCATTATCCTCTTCTGACTAAAACGTGGCATTGATTAGAAGGGACCACATATGAGAACTGACAATACAAACTCCACGCGCTAGAGCCTGCGCGTGGTAAAACATTGAAAATATCAAAGAGGCAGGGTGATGACGTGGACCAATCAAATTTAAAAGACCATCATTGTGGTCCCCTTCTAGCAACCATGAAAATATCATGTAACCCTCTAAATAACCTCCACGTACCACATTGTTAGTAATTTAATATTAATAATAATAATACTTTCTCCGAAGTCGATATCAGTTACCCGCTTTGAAATACTACTAATAAATTTCGTTACGAGAAATATTTTTTAGAGTGAAACGCTTTATATTAAAAAAGACTTAATTTTCATAACTAGATAACTTTTATTTAGATTCTATATTTTAAATAAATATTTTAACATACATATAAAAGTTAGATTCAAATTCAAATTTTAACACCAATGTAGTTATCCAAGAAATCAATAATATAAGAGTTGTTTGGTGGTAGGCAGAATCAGTTAAATAAAAATATCTTTTTATGTATAATAATTTCATTATGAGATAAATGAGTTTGAAAAATTAGCTAATATCTCAAATTAAATGTGGAAGAAAATTAATTTCAAAAATTATTGTCCTTATTCAACATAACGATACAACAAAATTTATATTGTTAATTCGCTTCTAAGTATTTCTTATTTCCAATATTATTTTTTATGATTATATATGTAGTTGTAAAAAGGTTAATTATATTATTAATTTATACAAAGATATTTACACTTAATTTTTTTTCTAAAATATAAAGATTTATAATTTTAAAAATAAAACACATTATATGTGACATGATGATTTAATAATTCTTACTATTTAATTAGCTAATTATTCGAATCAAATATGAGATATAACACGAAATTATTATTCTTATTCAGGATATCCAACAATCAAATAAAATTTATATTCTTACTTTGCTTTTAAGTAGTACTTATTACTTCATCACATACTTTATTGATTAGATACATTATTAATGTAATTTTATTTTAACTATATCATCATTTTATTCAAAATATATTTACATGTAAGCTTTTCAAAAGTATAAAATTTATCAATCTTAAAAATAAGATATATTAACTGATATCGATCTAACGATTTAATAGTTCCTTGTGTATATAATTTAAATCTAATATTAATATGTACACCCAACCCCCAAAAAATAATCTATAAAACCATATCCTTTACATTTACATATTCCTCTACAACCACCACGACTGCCATTGCCATAACCTTCCCCAACCTTGAAGTTCCGCCCAACTCCATCAAGCTCCGCCGCCTTGTGATAACGCCGGAAGGAGCTGTAATATATATATATATATATGGGATGGAGGCTAACAATAATAACAATATTATTGCTCCGTTCGTGATGAAAACTTATCAAATGGTGAATGATCCAAAAATTGATGGACTTATAGCTTGGGGAACAGCTAATAACAGCTTCATCGTTGTTGAACCTTTGGAGTTCTCTCAACGAATTTTGCCTGTTTACTTTAAGCACAACAATTTCTCCAGCTTCGTTCGTCAGCTCAATACTTATGTGAGTATATTATGCAATTTGATTTGTAGAGTCAGATTAAGAATTTAAACTAAACGAGTTCAATCTCAAAATTTGTAGCAGCACTTATTGTATGTTTAGAATTATGAGTTCTGAATCTGATATATATGTATTTCATCTCGAAAATACTGGATTCAGTTGAAACTTTATTGATAATAGGCTCGATAAATGTTGTTTTTTTCATTATGATTGTGAACAAAATAGTGAAAATTCAAGCTCTGAAAAATGAAGTAATTTTGGTTATAGCACTTATTGTACTTTTAGAATTATGAGTTTTGAATCTGATATATGTATTCCATCTCGAAAATACTGGATTCAGTTGAAACGATTGATAATATGCTTGGTAATTTGTTATGATTGTGGTTGAACTTGAAGAGCAAAATAGTGAAAATTCAAGCTCTGAAGAATGGAATATTTTTGTTTATATGCTTATTTAGCTTGAAATTTGGTTCTGATTTGAGTTTGTTGATGATGAATGAATCAGGGATTCAGAAAAGTAGATCCAGATAAGTGGGAATTTGCAAATGAATGGTTTCTAAAAGGGCAAACGCATTTGTTGAAGAACATAGTGAGGAAAAAACACAGTAGAAATTCATGTTCTCAGAAGCAAGATGAAAGTGAAGACGAAGAAATTTTGACAGAAATTTCCAGATTAAAACACGAACAAAAAGCTTTAGAGCATGAAGTTGAAAACATGACTAGAAGATTAGAAGCTACAGAGAAGAGACCACAACAAATGATGGCTTTTTTGTGTAAAGTCGTTGATGATCCTGAGATTCTGCCCAGAATTTTAATGGAGAAAGAGAGATCCAAAAGGCTAAGCTTAACAAATCGTGAGAAGAAAAGGAGACTTATGATTTCGAATTCAACGAGTTGTTCATCAGTGAAGAGTGAAGATGCAGTAGGGACAACATCGTCATTTCACTCACCAGACGCGAATTTCGATAAGGATGCGTTCTGTCAGTCCTCGCCGTCGTTGGAAACTCCGCCGGCGGCATGGTTAACTGGTCGACCGATGATAACTTACGAGCCAGGGACGACGATACAGTCGATTCGATCTCCTGACCCGAATTTCGATAAGGATGGTTGCTGTCATTCCTCACCGTCGTCGGAAACGCCGTCCACGGCGTGGATGAGACAGAAAAAAGCCGTCATAAGTGGCCGGCCGATGATGATGACAAATGAGGCTTACGGAAGTTGTCCTACTATGTCTAGTTCACTGTCAACTGGCTCGTCGGAGAGCGGTGGTTTCACAGCGCCGCCGATGGATAACTTTCATGGCTACAACTATGGCGGTGGCGGAGGACCAGGAATTGCCGCGACGGAGGAAGCTAGTCCACCGCCTTATCCATTTTCTTTATTCGGTGGTGGATTTTAGTTTAGTCACCAAATGATTTATAATTATGTGAGCTATATATTCTATAATAGCTTTTGTAATTATTTTATTCATTTTTTTATTTTTATAGTTTACCCTTTTAATTATGCAAAAAAAAAAAATTCTACAAAATATGTAATCTGAAAAAGTGAGACCTCCCAAGTTAACATTAACTATAGGACTAATAAAAATTAGCTAAGGAATACAGGTTCATTTTTGTAGCTATGCTTGATAATTTTGCTAATTTTATCATAATTATGTGTGAAGCTTTTTTTAATTATCGTTGTTACCGCTTTTATTTTATAATAAAAAAATATTGTGTTTGATTTTTCTTTTGGTTGACATGTCTTCTTCTTGTGTTTTTTTAAATTGTTTTGAATTGTTTTTCTTAAAACTGTAATTCTATCAGAGACAACGATCTCACTATTTTTACGAAATAAAAATAAAATTTGCGTATATTACACTTTCACTGTTTTCATCTGTGAAAATATATTAATATTATTATTGTTGTTGTTATTATTATTTTAGTAGATGTACTCTGTAGTTTATGAAATGTTTTAATATTTTCGAAGTTAATAATTCTAATGGATGTTATTCTCCCAACAGTCCGTCCTTCTATGGTGAACATATTTGACTAAGTACTAATTTTTATAAAATATTTTTGATTCGTTTATGGGTATATTTTTAAATATTCATTATATAAGATAAGTTAAATCATCAACAAAGCTATAAAACTTTATGCATATATCAATTCAATCATTACATATTATTTTATACAAATATATATGATTTATTTTAAATTATAAATTCTTTATTTTTTTTAAATAATTTATATTCAATCAAATAAGATCACACGTGAAATGGAATGGAAGGAGAAATAGACAAAAATGGTGAGGAGGCGTGGGTGGGTGGTGGCTAAGGGAATCTCCAACACTAACACCAAATTTGACGTAAGTCATGCAAAAAAAAAAAAAAAAATCTCTTTTTTCATTATTATATTATTATTTTATTTATATTTTTTTATTTTATAAAATAAAATTCTTTCTAAGAAATATTTACTATATATAATTTCATATTGTTTCAAATTATAGTCATTTACTATACAATTATTTTATATCATAAATTTTAAAATAATATAAATTGCTAGTAAATATTAAATATTATACATAAAAATGTATAACACAAATAAAAGTGAAATCATTAACAAAATATAATTAAATAAATATTACATGATTAAAAAATTTATTTTAAGTTTTACATGAATATTAACTTTCAAGATCACTACAATGCTCTCATAAATTTAATTATTTTAAAATTCAAGTAAAAAAAATTATAAAAAAAATAAAATTTTAATCTAAAATTAATATTATAAATATATTACATAAAAATAATAAAATATTTTAATTAAAACATATAATTTATATTGTATTTAATTATTATAATAAAATAATAATAAAATATTTAATTGGTGTGATGATGAATAGTGTAACACTAAATTGACGTTACACTATTCTCACGCTAAATTTGGAGTAGATTGGAGTAATTTTTCTATCAAATTTTACATAAATATAATATTTGGTGTAAAATTTGGCGTAGGTCGGCAGGAGGGCCAACAACACAACTCATCCAATGAGGTTAAGCCATATTATGCAGAATAAAAGTGCCTTACTACGCTCCATACAGTGATGGCAATCGGTAAGGCTCTCACCCATTGGCCACAAATTCAATTCAGAAAAAGAAAGGAGTACCTGCCCTATAATGTCCAACCCCACCACCTCTTGCATGTGATCTACTCCTTTGGTTTTGTCCTCAATTCGTTGGAGTGTAATTAATTTGAATTCGTATTGAAATGTTATTTTAATTCAGTATTGTCTGTTTTGAATTTATATATATATATGAATTTATTTTTGAAGTTTTTGGTTCGACAGGCGCTTTTTTTTTCTTATTTTGATGTAAAATTTGCCTAAATTGATTTAATGTGCATCCACTTGCCCATCCATCATGGACTTGCCACATTTTGTTATAATCTTTTGGTGTTTGATATTATTTTGACATTCGAATTTTGCATAGAGAAGTTCTGAAGGTAGATTACTCTCATCAAAAATGACTTTATTTTTTAAATTGTAAAGTTTAAAATTTTGATTAAGTATAAAAAAATACACACCACTTATCACAATTATTATTGGAAAAATTATTAGGAAAAACATTTTTTAATAAATAATTATTGATTTTAGCGATACTTTTTATTTATTACCATTTACAGCAATATATAACAATATTATGATATATCTGTCATGTATTAAAAGTGAATTATGCATGCAATATAAATGTATTATAAGTGTTTTAAAATATATTGTACTTGTTTGGTAAGAAATTGACACAATGTATTATAAATGTATTAAAGTATGCGATAAATCTATTATCCATAAATAAAATTTGTATTATATAAGTTTTATAAATTATTCTCGTTAATATGTATTATAATTATATTATAAGTGTTCAGTAAAAAAAAATATTATTACTATAAATGATAAATATTTTTTTAATATAGTACATTTATGTAAATTTTCCATCATTATTTCCTTACTTTACAAGTCCACACACCTCATGCTCAATCACATCAAATATCCCTTAAGACACAATCTTCTGTTGTCCATCTCATCTAGCCTGTTTTCCATTGCCTCTTCTCACGTGAACAACGTGTGACACTTCCGCAGTAATAAACTCTCTTGGTTAGGGGTGTATTCCATGTTGAAAAAGCGGACTAACATAAAAATATATATAGTCAAAATAGTAAAAATAAAATGGAAGAATAATGACATCAAAATTTTGACGTTGAAACCCTTTTAAATAAGAAAAAAACCACAGGCCAAGAGGAACAACTGATGTCACTATAGTAAGAAATTTTACATTGGATAGTATCGAGTATAATACTCAAAAATGACTACCACACTCAAAATGAATAAAACTCTTTTAATCTCTCATCTTACTAAAAATATCGCTCACGCTCTATTTTTCTTCACAGACTATTTTCTTATAGTCTATGGAATACCTCACTTTGCTTTCTAATATTTTTTTCTCTCTTATCTTGGTTGTACCAAATGAGGAGCTAAAGAGATCCTTTTATAGGAACTCTTCCTCACCAAACATGCACACCCTTTTTAACAAAAAACACGGAGAAGTTGCAATTTGCAATTGCAAATTGCAGTAATATTTGACGAAGAACAAAAGTGGCCAGCAACCTCTTTTGCATGATACATGGAGTTCTTGCTCAAGTCTATTGCACTTTGATTGTCACAATAGACGACATACTCCTTCTGATGCAAGCTAAGCTCTTGAAGAAATTGCTTGAGCCATATCATCTCCTTGCTAGCTTCACCAGCTGCAATATACTCAGCTTCAGTTATAGATAGTGCAACACACTTCTGCAACTTTGACTGTCATGATATAGCTCCCTCGAAAAATGTAAATAATTAAATAGTAGTGGATTTTCTGTTATCAAGATCACCTATCATATCAGCATCTATATAGCCCTTCAAGATTGGATTTGATCCTCCAAAGCACAAACATTTATCTGAGCTTCCTCTCAGATACTTGAGTATTCACTTTACAGCTTCCAAACTGCGTGACCAATATCAGATCTAGTGCATACCATTGCATACATTAGACTTTTGACGACGGAATAAGAGGTGTGCTAACAGGCTTAGCATTTTTTATGTTGAAATGCTCCAATACACGTTCAATGTACTTCTTTTGTGACAGATAAATCTTCTTTCTATCCTTGAGACGAGTAATTCTCATGTCCAAAATTTACTTGGCATGACTCAAGTCTTTCATAGCAAAAAACTTACATTCACATATAGTAAGAGGATGATAAAATCATCGTCATAAAAGATTTGTATAAATACACAATGATGTGAAGAAGTCTTCTTGTAGTCTTGCTCCTCCATAACAGATTCAAACTTCTTGTACCACTATATGGGAGCTTGCTTTAGCCAGTAGAGACTCTTTTTGAGTTTGCACACAAAATTTTCTTTACCATTTACTTTGAAGCCCCCAGTTTATTCCATATAAATCTCCTGAAGAAAAGCCGTCTACACATCCTGCTCAATCTCTAAATTAAGACTAGTAGCCAAACCAAAAATTGTATGAATGGAGGACATTTTCAAGATAGGAGAAAATATTTCATCAAAGTCAATATCCTTCCTTTGACCAAATTCTTTAACAACCAATCTAGCTTTGTACCCGGGCTTCAAGCTGTGTTCTTCAACTGTAACATTGAACACCCACTTGTTCTTCAAAGTTCTCTTTCCCTTAGGCAATTTCACCAACAAATAAGTGTGGTTCTCATGCAAAGATTTCATCTCATCTTGCATGGCTTCAATCCATTTATCCTTATGCTCATCTTCCATTGCCTTCTCATAATACCACGTTCACCCCAGTCAGTGAGTAGCACATACTCATTAGGTGAATAATAAGAGGAGGGAATTCGTTGTCTTGTGGACCTCCTAAGAGGAATAATTGCTTTTTCCACAACTTCATAAACACGAGCATCATCAATAACAACATCATTGTTATTATAAATATCAACATATTGATCTGCGATATGATTCTGGGCATCACCATGATCATCATGTCCATTATCATCATGCACACTTGTATGAGGAACTTGATCTAGATGGACTACATCGTCAGAACTTGAAGATTTTAGCTTCTCCGCTTTGTCAATATCTTCAATGGTTTGATTTTTCATGAAAACGACATCGCGGATTCTTACAAGCTTCTTCTCAATTGGATTATATAGCGTATAACCAAATTCATCAAGGCCATATCCAACAAAGATGTACTGCCTTGTGTTGGCATCTAACTTTGACCTCTCATCTTTCGGTAGATGTACAAAGGTTTTGTAACCAAATAATTTTCAAAGTGGCCAACAACCTCTTTTGAAAAAGGTGGGGATTGGACCCCTCATTCCATAGGAAGGAAAATATTACAGCAATGACGTATTCAATAAAATATTATAAATGGAGTTTGAAAAGAATAAAATGTATGCAAATTTTATTATTATCTTGCATGTAGAGATAAAGAAATTGATCTGGAAGACTCTCGGCTTAAGAACACCAAATCTAAGTAAAAGAAGAAGAAAACAGTGAAGCAATTAGAACAACTAATAAAAAATAACATTGCAGAACCTACTAGTAAAGCAATAATAGCAACTAGGGGTGTACATATACCGGGTTGGTTTGGATTTGTTACAAACCAAACCAAACCATTTGTGTCGGGTTATTAAATCTATAAACCAAACCAAACCAATACAAGTCGGGTTTTTCAATATTAATTTTTCTCGGATTTTTCGGGTTTTTCGGGTTTTTCGGGTTTTTTATAGACGGAGGCAAAACAAAGTTTTAACTTTATAATATAACTAAAATGTCAAATAGCCATAATGAACCCAAATGTTCACCACTTCTGCCAATTAACTTAATCACACGTAAATAAAAACTAATATAGTTTCTTCCATAAAATTAAGCAACTACACCTTTAGACAAAATGATATGTTAGATGTCACAAAAACAAAAATTCACCTTAGAGTTTGAGTATACTCTAAATCATCTAGACTATTACAACTAAAGTTGCTTCATCTCTCAATTAAACTCAATAAACATAATATTGGAAGCAATCTGCATATCTGATTCTATTTTCTTATCTGCAAAATAAAAAGTTAAGTCAAATATAGCTCTAGAGGAGATATAAAGGTTTCCAAAAGTGCATCATGAATAAATGCCAGCCAATTCATAACTATAAAAAAATGAGCTTTACAAAACAACTTTTTGTAGAAGAAGTCTTTAACTTTTGTAAAAGAATAATGTAATCAATTAACATACCAATTCTCACACAAATGGTGCATCGTGAATGAAATTGGCTAATTAATTTTCAAAGGTGAGTCTCGATACTCTGCAAGAAAAATGAATAAATTAATAACAAAAATAAGAAAAAAAAATAAATCTGTAACACTTTAATAACACATTAAGGTCTAAAGTACAAGGCAAACCGATAAACCGAAAATTCTTATTAGTTAATTGATTGACTAGGTACAGGAATATATTGCAGACAGTGCAATATTTTGTCAAAGTTTCTCAAGTTTAAAAGGACCAACTTATGGAGAAAAAGCAATTTACTTACCAAAAACTGTATGATGCCTGCAGCATGTAGGAGCCTATTTAATAATCTGCTGATTATTTGATGAATTTAGCTTCAGAATAATAACAAGGTTTGGTCATTGTGCAGAAAAATAAGAGTCTAATATCATGAAGTAGTGCTTATAAGTTAGAACACAGTGTCTGCAGTAGCACTTTAATACAAGTCCCCTGTAAGTAGCACTTTAATAATAAAAACAAGAAGAAAAAAAATAAATCTGCAGTAGCACTAAGGCCAGGCAAGTCAAGAAAAAAGATTCAACTATCTACAGTAGCACTAAGGCAGTAGCAAAGTTATACCAGTATGGAACTATTTGTCTGCTTTCCTTATGATGCATCTATGTACAAGAGATGTAAATAAACTATGATTAGAATAAATCAATAAACCAATTAACAATGTACTAAGCAATGCCAAAGTTATAGAATAAACAATAAATCAATTAACAATACCTTCATCAACTTGCTCGATGTTCTGGACTTCTTCTAAACTGTCGTGAAAATTGTATTCTTTAGAAGGTGATCGTAGCCATTGTTGAGTACAAATTAGAGCTTCTACTGTTTTTGGCAGTAAAGAACTCCGGTAAGAATCAAGAATTCGACCACTTGTGCTAAATGCCGACTCAGATGCAACAGTAGAAACAGGAATAGCAAGAACATCTCTCGCAATTTTTGAAACAACTGGATATTTACTAGACGAAACTTTCCACCAAGAAAAGATATCAAAATCTTTATTCTTCACCACATCATCCATCAAGTATATCTGAAGATCAGATTTGTTGGAAATATTTCCCTCGTTTGCCAAATGTTTCTCCCACTCAGATTCCAATAAATCATCGGTTTCATGCATGCTAGTATCACCTCCAATATTGTCATTAAAAGAAGCATCAACGGTAGAGTTTTTGTAAGAATCATACAAACGCGTTAAAACACTTGCCACATCTTCCGACTTTAATCTTCCTAACAAAGGACCATATGCTTTGGAAAGAGTGAAGTTTACATACTTCATCTTAAATCTGGGGTCTAACACAACAGCAACAAGAAATAACATATTCATATTCTCAAATTTACTTTTCATCCTATCGGCCATATCAACCAAAATAAGATCTTCACATTTAGAATACTTTTTAATAGAACTTCGAAGACTAAAAAATTCACGAAAGAAACAGTTGGAACTAACATACGAAGTCCTTGAAAATTTTAAAGTGGTTTGGTAGAAAAGATCAAGAAACTTGACAAAAACTCTCACATTCTTCCAGTTAGTTGCTGATGGATTTCCTTTTAATGCACTTATTTTCCGACAATACTTTTGGTATTTATGGTCATCCAGATACATTCTTGTAAAGGCTTTTTCAAATTTTAAAGTTGTATCTAACATTGTATATGTCGAGTTCCATCTAGTTTCAACATCAAGACTCACAAGACCATGAGTATCTATCTTAGTTTTTTCAACAAATGACTTAAAAGAAGCAAACCTTGAAGGAGAAGATCTAACATATTTTACCGCATTTCTTACACGAGAAATGGGTTCAATTTGTTCATCTAACCCTTCTTTTACAATCAAGTTCAATATGTGAGCACTACACCTAACATGTAAAAATTCATTTCCAAGTATTACCCCATTCCAATCATCCATTAGCACCTTCAAATGCTTAATGGCAGCATCATTGGCAGTCGCATTGTCTAAGGTTACTGTAAACAAGTTATCAATGCCCCAACCCAATAAGCATTCCTCAATTCCCTTAGCAATAGTCTCCCCTTTGTGATCTGGTGTTGTAAAAAAATTCAGAATTTTCTTTTGTAAATTCCATTGGTCATCAATCTAATGTGCAGTGACAACCATATAACTCAAATTTTGGAGTGATGTCCACGTGTCACTAGTAAGGCAAATACGTTGGTCCTTGATAAGATATTTAAGCTTATCTTTTTCTTCTTGATAAATCCTCAAGCAATGTCTTGCAACAGTAACACGAGAAGGTAGTTCAAAATTTGGTAAGGCTTTAGTCATTAATTTCCTAAAGCCTTCTCCCTCTACAACTCTAAATGGCTGCTCATCAATAATTACAAATTCAGCAATGGCCCTTCTAATTTCATCCACATTATACACTACCCTTTTATTAGAATCCAAAAGACCTTCTGTCCACCCTTCTTTAATAGGTTTTAATATTGTTTATCTCTTATCAACGATTCTAAAGGGAGATTTGTTACATTTAACTGTTAGATGTGACCATAATGTAGTAGTCCCATTCTTGCTTTCGGCAGTAAACGTTTTTGAACAGTAATTGCATTTTGCCCTAATTTTACCTCCTTTAGCTTTAAACTTGGAAAAGTGATCCCAAATCTCGGAAGTCTCTCTATCACTATTCCCAGATTTAGAAGGTTCTTTAGGAGTGATTCTTTTTTGCTTTTTAGGAGTGCGTAGATGAGGATTGTTCTTACCTTCTTGCTGTTGAGATTTTGTTGGCACAATCGGATGGTGGTTGTCAATCACTACTGATTTAGTTCCAGAAGTTGTACCTTCCATCGAGAAAGACAATTTCTGTATATAACAAAAAAAAAGGTTATAATTTGTAATAGATGTTTAAGATACAACTAAGAACTAACATAGATGAATGGAACTATTTCTAAGATATTACAACAGATAATAAGGCAGCACAACAAATAGAGTAACAGCACAATAACAACTTAGTATATAAGGAATGTTGCAGGTTTCATCATGCCAGATTTCAAACAAGGCATCCAAACTTACAGCAGACTATGACCAAACTACAACAGGGTCAGAGATGCAGGGTGTTTTGCAACCTGAGGACCTACACCAAGGCATCCAAACTTTGCAGGATTGCAGTATATATTATTTTGACAAGGCCCAAGAAGTTTCAGCTCAAACGGATAATTGGAGATGTTAGGCGAGCGACCTTGAAACAATCAGCTGTCTTAGGCCTAAAGAGAGAAATTTGCTATTTGGAACCTCAAACATGGGAAAAAAGCCTTTAAATCTTGCAAGGCTAAAGAAAAGGATATATATGCAAACCTCATGAAGTTTCAACTCAAACGGGTAATTGGAGACGTTAGTCGAGCGACTTGGAAAAAACTAACTGGCTCCAAAGCACTGTCTGAGGTCCTTTCTTTTTTACTAGATTGTGCAAGTCCTTTCTTGCTTGGGTTTGTTTGTTGTATTGTTGCAGGTTGATGGAGTGATACATCAATATGCCTTAACAACAACTGCATAGAAGACATCACAGATACAACCACCAAATCAAACACCTCAACTAAGAGGACCTCACATGGCCATTTCTGGTTATCCTGTTTGGTTGGATGCTTGTATTTTGTTAATGGTCTATGTGTAGGCACAATAGCATCTAGGACACCTTGGAAAATAGAAGGCAATAATATGGAGACATCACCCTGCCATGCTAGGACTCCACCAATACATCAGCCCTCCAGCCACGACAACTTCCCTTTTGAAATACCTGCAGCAACAAACATGCACCACAAGCCCCCTGCAGCTCCTTGCTTTTTTATTTGTTATGTGCAGGCACATATTTACTCTAAGAAGCTGACCAGTTTTTCTTTGGAAGCAACAAGGAGCTGCATACATCAACATCTAGCACACAAGGAACAGCTACAAGTTACTAGTACTAGTTACAGCAACTTGCAAATTTGTTTGGTTGTGTGGTTTGTTGGTTTTGTTTGTCTGCGCAGGTATTCCAAGGATTTGACCACCATCCAAATGAGGAATCCTCTACTGTTGTACCTAACAAGCAACAACAAGCAAAGTACCTCTTCATCTGATGGGGCACCTTGGCAAGGCTGCTTACAGATGTGCAGCTCAACATTAGGAGTAGTTCCTGCAGCAACAATGCTGCACCACAGCAACAACTCCAACTTCAAGAATCCATTGATCCCCATCCAACCACCAACCAACATCAGTTTTTATTTTTTTTTTTAAAAAAGTACATAGCAGCAAATAACAGTTTATAGCAGAACAAACCTAACTTCAACATTGAATTTTAATTAGCAACTAACTATATTGATGTCAAACTTTAGCAGCAATAATTGACTAACAAAACCCAAATCGAGAAAGCTGGGGACAACTATTAATAGAAACCAAAAGAACAGTCTCTAAAGCTCGACTTATCCGATCATTTCAAAAGATGAAGGATATGAAAACATACAGAAGATGCACAAAAAAAGAAATGAATTCGGCCGATTAAACGAAGAACCAAAAGAACTGAGCAGACAAAAGATGAAGGAGATATATACCTACATAAACATTCATAAAAGAGACAATAAAAGGAACTGATTGTTGCTAATTTGAGAGGAAAGCAACAGAGGGTCGGCGAATATTGTTGAGAGAGGGAAGAAAAATGGAAAGGAAGCTAGGGTTGTGAAAGAGGAGCATATGCTCTCCTCTCTTATCTGATTGTTTTGGTATTTTGGACCTTTTGGTCTTTTGAAAAGATTTTGGGTTTCATCTTCATTTTTTTGGGCATGTTTTACATATTAATTAGTTGGGCTCAAGTCCAAATCTAGACAGAAATTATGAAAGAAACTTAAAAATAATATTTATAAATTATATTTTAATAAATATTTTTATGTATAATATAATTTAAAAATAATATATCTATACTCGGGTCGGTTTGGGTTCGGTTTGACTTTTTTTAGTTAAAACCAACCCAACCCTATAATGGTCGGGTTTTTTTTCCGAACACCAAACCAAATCAAACCAAATCACTAGTCGGTTTTTTTTTCCGGTTTGGTTCGATTTGTCGGTTTGTTGCGGTTTATCGATTTGCAACAATGAAATAAAGTGATAATTGAAACAGAATAAACAACAAATGATGATAGATATCAAAATCAAGAACTACATTAATACAATAGTAATATGACGTATCGAAACAAGCCTAAATATTTCAAACAACAAGACAACACTCCACATCTTACTAACCTTTCCTCTTAATATGTGACCTACATACGAAGAAAAATATCCTTGATAAAAAAAAGTGGACTTCTTTAAAACTAAATTTGGGTTAAGGATAAAGATATGAAAAGGAAATTATAAGATAAGAAAAAGAACTCTGATGGATAAAGTGAACACTTAAGTAGGGGTGAATATGGTATGGTATTGTACGGTATTTGAAATTTTGATACAATAATTTCATTTTCGATTTTTAAAATTATTTGTTATAATTCGGTATTTTGAAGTTCGATTTTGATATTTTGCGATATGGTAAATCGATAACCATTGTATCATACTAAAACATTACACATGCAAAAATATATATTCAAAAAAAAGTCGAACCAACTTCGTGTTAATCAATTACAATTAAAATACATTTCAATCAAAATATCATAGTCAAACTTTCAACTTCTAAACATTTATTTTATAATAATACTAGGTTGCACAAGTGTTAGTATTAATAATATATATAAGTTATTTATGTAACTATATACTTCGATATGGTATTCGGTATTTCGGTATGGTATTTTTAAATATCGAATATCAAAAAAATTTAAAATGTATATCATATATCATATCAAATATCATAATATCAAAATCACGGTATCACAAATTTTGACATGGTATGATAATTCGATATATATGATACCATACCACCCCTACGCTCAAGCAATCAACAAATTAAGCTATTAAGATTTTTTGATAAAATCGCGAATCTAATAGTAATAAAAGGGTGATCACGTGGTCCCAAGAGTAGGGTCGAGTGGCACGTGATTGGGCCCAAAATAGAAGATCCCCAACACTTGAAACCAAAGGGAAAAAGGGACCCAAAAGATGGACAAAAGGCATCTCGTCTTTGATCTGTTTTTGGGTATGGGCTGGCCCAATAAGATGCTCATGCGCCCACGTGCGATGGCCTAAATTGGAAGGGACACGTGTTCTAATCTAATGGCGTCAACTAGTGGATTGTAAAAATGGAGGATTCTGATCGACAAAAATGAGTTGTTCGGAATGATAAGTCTTTTTCAATTTTAAGATTGCGAATTTAACTTACGTAGAAAGCAAAAAAGATTGAAACTCTTAAGGAGGGGTAAAAAAAAGAGAGGACCTTTCTCAGTCCTTGCTCATTTTGTTTATATTGATCCTACTTGATCAAATCACCTAATGTAAATTGCTATAGCGATTTGAATCACAAATTGATATTCATGTGGTAAAGTTTGCCTACACATCATTCGGGGGTCTATTGAGAATATCTTCTGTACCATCACAAGATATCATGTGGTAAGGTTTGCGTACACATCAACCTCCCCAAATTTCATTTAAGGAATTACATTGGATAAGTTATTCTTGTTGTAAATTATAATCTTAAAATATTACATTAATCAAATTTAATTTAGTTTCAAAAATTAGTTAAATTAACTTTCGACTAACAAAATATGACAACTAAAAAGATACGAAGAAACAATAACAACAACAAAATCAATGTAATTTCACAAGTGAGATCTGAAGAAGGTGGTGTGTATGCAATCTTATTCTTAATTACTTTATGAGGTAGATAGATTATTTTCGATAGACCCTCGTCTAAGTAAAGCATATCAAACAACAAGTATACAAAGCAAATGCAAGATAAAGAGAACAATCGCAACAATGAATAATACGATAATTGAAGCAAATAAAATAAATAATACTAAAATCAAAGAATAAGATAGTAGGAGAGTAATACTAGCAAAACTGAAAACAACTAGAAACGCTCAACTATCTTTTAACGTTCTATCGTAATCCTAGACTTTCATATTTTCTTATCTATTTGGTCATGTCTTTGATAAACTGTAGATGTAACATATCCTATTTAATTACATTTCCCCAATATTTTCTTGGCCTACTTCTATCTTACTTTACCCACTATATTTAACCTCCCACACCTACTCACCTGGGCAATTAAGCATTTTTTCTTCACATGCCTAGATCATCTTAATCTCCCCTCTCTTATCTTGTCCACCACAAAGGTCAATCCCCACCTTGTTCCAAATAACTCCATTATTGATCTTCTCTCCTCTAATATAATTTCCACACATTTATCTTATTATTCTTATTTTCTCTAATCTCATCTTCTGAACGTGCGAATATTAATTAATATTTTTTAATGAGCGAGGACATTACAAGTTAGAAATTGCCCCAAAGAATAATGGAATGAAAGAAAAGTGGCCAGAATATACTTTTAAAAATTTGTGGTTATGGGGACAAAATCAGAGCAAAATGACAAACGTGTCACCAAATGATTGGAACGAGGTTATGAAGGTCCATTGTCGGGTGCAAAGTGGGAAACATGTGTTTAGGCTTTACGTACTAATAACGTTTACTTAAGTTAAAAATAGTGTTTTAATTAGTGATTAATAATGATCCACGAACACTTAGGGCAAGTTTTAACAAAGATTAATCTCCTAATCATAATTAATTACATTTGCTCCACCCTCTACACTCCACTAGGTTACCTCTTTTGATTATTAAATTATACCTACTTACTTTAGCTCCTTTTTATCCTAATATTTTATTTAAAACTAACTATATGTGTCAATGCTCTTCTTAATTAAGATATATGTGTTGTCCCAATGATCTTGCTTCTAACGAGAGCTATTACGTTATCAACAATTTTTGACTTATTTATTAGGACATCAAATACTCAAAAGAAACAGAAAGATAAGGAAAATCTGATTAGTTAATGACACGAGAAATGAATGTACAACACAAATAATAATCAATTTCAAAGAATCTAATTCAAGATTACTTAAACAAAAGTCTATCTCGAATAGCAAACCAACCAATGGGAATTGATACATAGAGCTTTATATGATGTGTGCTGACCTAAGGATTCATGCAAATTTTCCTTAGATTTTCCATCCATGCTCTTTTAAATTGGGCCAATGAAAAGGCCCAAAAATCATTTTTAATTGGGCTATTTTCAAGGCCCATAGTTTACATTAGGCTGTGAAAAGCCTTCCAAGGCCCAACTCCCGGATGGCCTGGGTCAAGGGCTTTACAAGCAGGACAAGAATGGGGGATGTCGAGCCCAAAACAAGAACACAATAAGGGTGTATTTGGTACGAAGAAAAATAAGTGAGTTTCTTATTTATTATTTTTTTGTATTTGGTACCTAAGAAAAAATATTATCTAAAAAGTATATGTATATAATCTAAACATATACGATGAAATGTGGGGGTGGGGGGCAAGAGTCTAGGGGTAGGGGCGAAGATGAGGTACTTAGAAATGACACAATCAATGTGGAATGACACTTGTGAAACTCATTTTTCCTATTTCTATTAGAAAAATCGTTTTTCACATTTTTATTCTATTTCTACTGAACCCCTTTCAACTCACTCTCTAATGAGAAAGGTCCTTGCATCAAAAGATTCAAACGCATAATTTCTATTTCTGATTAAGAGTAGAGCGACACCAACTTTTTCATCACATCCTTAAATTATTTTTCTTTCTAATAAAATTCACCAAATAACCACGATCATAGAATTTATAATTTTCTAATTGGAACTTTAGGATCATCCGTGAAATTTCAAATTCCTTAGACAATATTTTCATTGGAATACAAGATTGAAAAAGTGACAAACCCGCGCTATTACTAGCTTTTCTTCCCTCACTAAACCAGACAATTACAACATATCCAGTATAATTTTATAAGTGAAATTCAAAAAGGATAATGTGTATGCATACCTTATTTTTATATTATGAATATAAAGAATCTAGTTGAATTTTAAGCTTCATAAATACTTAAAACAGTTTCAGACAGAGGCAAAGAATATATTCAGAGATCTTGGGCTGGCAATCTATAGTTTGCAAATATAGACACTATCTTTAATACACATATATAGCCATATATAGGCTTATCTACAAAATAAATAAATAGGACCCTACTATTAAAAGGCCTCATAATCCATGTGCTTTTTCTGCCATTTTTCAGCATTTCAAGCCCCAATAAAATACCCAACCAATTAATGAAAATCTTAAAAAAATATATTAAAAAATCAAACTTGTCATATTCTTACATTTGTATTCCCTTTTCTGTTTGCATTTTTGAATATAACCTGCATTCAAATACTCAAAAAAGGAATGTTAACAGAAAAAAGAAAAGAAAAAAACCCTAAGAAAATAGACTACAAAATCTATATTCCAAATGTGCCAATTGGTCCTATATCTATGTATAATGTTACATTGCTTTCAAGTGGTCAGAAAGAAAAGGCTATACAGTTAAGTTAGCAGGCTATAAATCTGATTTTTTTTTGTTTTCTAAGTTTGTTTTGTATTTTGATTTTTTTACTGTCGTATTTTTCTTACAATTCTACTTCGAAAACTCTTTTTTTGAGTGAAGGATCTATCAAAAATTATCTCTCTGCAATCCTACTTCAATTTTTTTTTTTGAACTGAAGATCTACCAGAAACAGTCTTTCTATTTCACAAAAAATACATATAACGTCTGCGTATATTCTACATTTTGTAATATTATATTGAATATATTATTGTTATTTGTAAGTCGGTAAAACAAAAGTAATTAATTTTTTTTAATAGTTAATGATTTTAGTATCATTCTCTCTGAAGCTGTTAAAGTATTTCTTGACAGTATTTCTAATTCCATTGTGTCTTCCTTTTCATTTGTATTATTATGGGGAAAATGACCACTACTATACCTATTGCAGAAATAGCACCTTTTAATTAATTTCTTGAAACAGACATTTCAGTTTCTTATTGTAAAAGTGGTAAAAAAATGACATGTCCTTTTCTATGCTTTGTGGTAGTGGAAACTGGCAAAATTTTGGATTTTTACAACCTTAGCTTTATTAGTTCAAACTTTTCAAATTATTTGTCTTATCTATTTAAAAAGAAAGTGAAACAAAAGCAATCTTTTTTTTGTGTGTGTGTTTATGTTAATACACATATGATTTAAATTGTATATACTGATACTGTAATGATGTAATTATTGGTGGATGCACTGTCAAGATATTCACTAAGTGATTCAAATGATAAAAGAGTAAATATGAAAATGATAAAAAGAGTTAACATCTATTTATATATATCGAAAAAATAATTTCGATGTATATATACAAATAATTTTTTACCAAGAGAATTACGCTTCTGAGGATAATATTTTTTTAACATCATCAATATAAAACTTAACGTGTCATAATATGTCACTATTTTTCTAAATATCCTGTCAATCCTATTAACTAGAGTTGTCTGCAATTACCTTTAATATGACCATATTGCATAAGTGTTGATTTTTACATCATTAGCGTATAAAATTCAAACTCTTCTCTATATTAATTTGATGTGATAATATAAATAATAAAGTAATAATTTTTTCCTTTTTAATTTTTTTTTGTATGTATATAACTTATATTCTTGTTATTTTAAAAAATAATAATAAATACTCTCCCCTGGTGATTACCCTTATCAACATCTTAAGGTTCCGTTTGGATATACAATTTTTTTCATCAAAACATTTTTTCAAATCAATGGTTGGTTAACAAATTGTTACAATTTTCAAACTTCAACTTGAAGTTGGTTTTTAAGTTTGAAAAAGATTTGTAAAACAATATTAAAATAATTTTTTTTCTATGACAAAACTACACTATCATTAAATTAAATATATATTCTAATATTTCAAGTTTCAAATAGTATTTTTATAACTTAAATTTAAATGCTTTTTTAAAAAAAATAATAATAATCAGCTATCATTCCATTAATGTTCAAATGCCTACTTAGTTTATAGTAATCAACAAACCAGTCAAATTATATTACATTTAATTATGTCATTTATGTTTGGAGTTGAAAAGTACATTACAAAATTATTGTATCTCTTTGCCCCCTTGTTTTTCTACACATGGGAAACAAATGGAATATATGTAGTACAAGACAATCTTAGTTTTGTTCCTAAAATTACAATGTAGATTGTTTTTTTTTTATTCAATCCGAAATCTGATACTAATATTGAGGTTAGACTAAATTCAGATTAGGCAACGTTTTCAAGACTTTTAATTTAGGATGAACCTCAAACCATCCAATGCACCTAATAATGTGTTTTGTCTCTTTTATATACAAAAAAAGCAATAACATGTACTGAATGTACCAAAAAATAAAATTAAATAAAAAGACTAAAGTTTATAAAATGTTAGAAATATTGTCCTCATGTTTCATTCAATCAGGAATAAAAGTCCATTAAATTTTATTAAATGTTAACAAACCAATCATGTGGGGAACAATTTTCTTAATTGATTTTTGTTTCTTTACCGACAACTCTTTTTTTTCTTTTCTGAGTTAATAGGTCCCATTTTATATTATTGAAAATTAAAAAAATCATTGATTTTCAAAGGAATTCAAATTTTGAATAAATATAGGTAATCATTAGTTTTCAATTAATAAATGCATTAAATTATTTGATTTGAATTCTCATTTGACTTTCAATTATTAAAGGGTTAAATGACATGTTATAAAACAAAAATATGGCATTTAGGTTACAAGTCAAAATCAACAACACAAAACGCTCCACAAATAATTGAGTTATTTGAAAAGTATCGACTCTTCCTCTTTAGGCCTTAGGGGCAGAGCCATAATTCGGTGGGAATTCGATAAAATTTAATAATTTTAATTAAATTTTATATTTATTTAAAAAATTAAATATAAATAATTTATTCAATCTAATACTTCTTTGTTTTTTTTACTTGTTAATTTTTGACTTGACATATTTATTAAGAAATCAATTATTGATATGGTGAATTTATCATTTTACCCTTATTAATCACTAAAATCATAATCCAAATTTCAAAACATTTTGATACCAAAGATATTAACTCTCTTAATAAATTGAGGGTATAATAGGTAAAAAAAATATTGTATTTTCTTGATTTGTCAAATTTGATAATTAAAAAAAAAATCAAATTAAAAATTTTTTGACAAGTAAAAGAAAACAGAGAAAGTAATGTGTTTTCCTATTTATCTTTTTATATATTAAAAAAACAATCTTGAACCAATAAATTTAAAATTTTAGACCTATCTACTTAGTTCTCTTCCTCTTTTTTCATTTTCTTCCTTGTTTTAGTAGTCACTCTTCCTTTTTTTTTTGGTACGCACGAGGTAAAATTCTCGATCCTATACAATAGCTCGTAAATTTCATTTTCTTTAGGATGGAACTAGAATTCTGACTATAGATTCAACGGGATTCAATAACTCTAACCAATACTTTGATTTATACTAAAATTTTATTTAATAAATAAAAATAATTTATTCATAATCTAATAGTCTGCATTAACTTTATTTCTGAATTAATAAATTTAAAATTTTAGATACGTCTCTATAACACCCCCCCTCCAACCCTCCTCCTTTTTTTTCTTTCCATTTTCTTGCTCTCAATTTGAATTTTGTGTCAAAAGCAAGTTTGATAAATCATAATATTTAAAAAGAATTAAAATGAGACAAATGCAATATTTTACATCAATCTTTATCATCAATCAACTGTTTATAAAGTGAAAATACCTTTTAGAACCATCCATGAAAAATTATTTTTGTCATTTTTTGCCTCTGATTGTCAGTCTATTATCAAATCTCTGCTCTCACTTTTCCTTCTGCTTTTTTTGATTTATTACTATTTTCACAATCTTCTCACGTACTACTACTACAAAAAAAAAAAAAGTTATGTACTACTACTATTTTTAAATTATTTTTATTTGATTATCTATATATTTAATGACATTTACCTAAAATTACCTTATAAGTATCTTATTAAGTAGTTATTTTTTATACTGTTAATATATTAATTTATACTCGTTTATAAAAGAGTTTATCATAGACCTGGTGTAAGAAATAATTTACGGTCAAACTATCTAAAGATAATAACATATAATTATAATAATATATCCAATGTTACTCACAAGGGATTGAAAAGACGCAGTCTTATTTAATCTTGCAAAGATAAAAGTTATTTATGACAATAACATTCAATTATACATAATAAATAAGATTAGCAATATATATGGCAGACGATTTGCTACAACAACTTAAAATACATTAATAATGTAAGAGATTTTTACATTAAAAACTATATATTTTAGTTACTCCATTCTTTAGATTAATATTTTCTTTGTGAAGCATTATAAGTGCCAATTATTTTAGATAAAATAAATTACTTCTAGCCAAGTGATTATCATTACTTTTTTTTTAATTTTTTTTTTTTCATTTGATGTTCAATAAGCTTTTATACCACTCAACTAATTTAAATTTAAAATGTTCTACTTAGAAAATAAAATGCTCCACATCAAACATAACTTTATATACATAAAAAAAAACTCAAACCCGAAACATTACACTAACTACTCATTCTTAATAAAACGCAACAAAAAGTTGCATAATAAAACATATTAATGCATTTTTTTTGGTTCTTTTTCCTATGACAAGTTAGAGAACAAAGCTTCACAAATCTCAGTAAAAACATCAATAATTACCTCATGATGATATTGTGAATTTAATTTTAAAAAACATTCCAACAAATTTTCAAGTTCCTTTTCACCAAATATTTGATTTTCCATAATCATTTCCAACATTGAATTTCTAAAATCACCATAAGGATCTCTTGATTTCTTCACCACCGCAAGACTACCCTTTACGCCACCTTTCGCCGCCCTCCTTCGCCGTGGTTTTCGCCGGAGTGAATATTCTGATGAATCAGAATTAGTAAATGACCTTGATGAGAAAAAGGTATTATTGTCATTTTCATCTTCACTTTCGTCATCACTACTAAAAAGACCCTTATAATCAAAATTAAGAAATTCTTGATCAAAATTAGTAAATCTTTTAATATTGGAATTTGTCATTTTCTTGAATTTCTTCTTTTTATTTTTCTTCTTGGAATTCTTTTCATAATATTTGGTCATGGAGTTGAAGTTGCACTTCTCTTGAGGAAAATTTGGTGATGCTGGAGGACATTTTTGTCCATTTGTATCACCTGTAAAAAAAAGAAAAGACTATTTTTAGATCCAACACTGCTTCGTTAAGAAAAAACTAATACTATAGTATATTTTAAAATTATGTTATAACACGATGATTATCAAATTAATACATAGACACTAAATTTCTTTTCTTATACATATGTGTAAATAGACTTTGCTTGAAAGTGATGCATATACATATGCTCTATGTTTCTCAAACCATCCAAAATATTATCGTATCATGTTGAATTCTTCAAAAAAATACATAGCTTCTAAAAGATTCGATATATATCTAATAATTTTGAAGAATGCAAGTAACATAGTATATAATAAGTAGTAAAGCTACAACATACTATTAGAATCGAAAGTCACTTACAAGTCGAATTGTGACAATAAATTGATGTTGCTGCTTGCAAAAAATTTCTGCGTACGCCACTATATGGAAGTAGATTTTGAGGGCATTTGTGTCTAAACATGGAAGGAAATGGACTAGGCTTTGGAGAGAAAAGTTCAGCTAATTGATAATGTTGATGATTTTGAAAAACTGGTTTTTTATTATTATCAATATCATTAGAAATATTCTTGGATTTGCAAGAACCAAATGACGATTTAAACAAACTAGAAATTTTCATTTTAAATCTATTTTCCATTTGAGATGAAAAAAAGAAACAAGAAGAGAAAGAGAAGAGAGGATATTTTTGGTTTTTGTTTTGAAGAGAGAATTATTATACAATTATTAGGGTATGAGTAGGAGACTTATATATAAAAATGAGTTCTCAAAAATGATTATTTTTTTTTAAAAAAAAGGTCAGATAGTGCAACTTTTTGCTGTTTTTTTGTCTTTTTTATTGTCCCCTTTTTAACACCCAAATTTCAACATCATCTAATTGAAGTCCACCTTAACTTTTTCCCTGAAATATGAAAACAGTTTCATGCATATGGGACTTCATCAATAGGCCTTTCAATAAATTCATTAATCATAAATATAATAATGAAGACAATGTTTTTTTTCAATTTCGTATTGTTTAAAGACAAATTGGTCATTCTTTGCTTATTATAATGTCATAATTATTCCCATATGTCCTAGCCTTGATGGATAAAGTTACCTGATATCTGTTGCTAGTGGGAGGTTGTAGATATCCCATAAAATTAATCGAAGTGCATAAAAATTGGCCCAAATAGTACGATCATTAAAAAACTATTTTAGATAAACCATGGATTCAAGTAAAACAATTCAAAATTTTGAATGTAGCAATGAATTGTCTTATTTTAGTTAGGTATCACTAAAAAGTTTGATTGACCAAAAGCACCAAAACATTATTATATATCTATTAGAAGTTTTAGAAATAGAATGTAGGGGACCAAATGGAGAAAAAATTCAAATTAAATGAGATGTAAGTACAGTGCTTGTTTATATTTTTAAATTCAAAATGCAAAGGATATTTCTAATAATACTTTTTAGAAAGTAAAATTCAAATGAATAAAATAATAAATTACCTCAATTAATTTATGATCCAACTAATTAACGTTCCAAATAGAAACAATAAAGTAGTAATAAATATAGTAATTAAAAAAAGGATAATATATAGTTAATGAAAACATTCTGCTGAAAAACAGGACCCAACTCACTTATTAATATGAATAAAATAGAATTGTCATTTTTACAAAATAATAAAAAACGTGGTTGTGGAGATTTACAATGCTCGAAGTCTTGAACTATTTTTCTTTAGTAAAAAGAAGTATGCATGCCTGTTGATCCAAAATATAAAATTTATGAATTTTGAATTTTAGTATAGAATATTAATTAGATTCGTAATAAAATATTTTTATATATTATGTATATTTTTTTAATATAAATTATAAATTTCAGCTAAAATTATTAAATTTTGTCATACATATTTTTATAAACTAGTTGGTACAAATTATCCCAAAATTAAACCGTATTTCAAATACAACAAGATGTTATTTTTGAACCCTCTATCTTAAATATTACAAATTGATCATATAATTCCTAATTATTTTTAAATATTTTCAGTTAATTTTTGGTTTCATTACTTTATATGTCATCTAAAAAAATGCTAACCTTTCATTTTATGCTCTTTTTCACATTATAATTTTTATTATATATATATAACTGAGGTGGACTAATATTATGAGCTTTTGACAATTAAATAGCAACAAAAGATTGGATTTTTTTTGTTTTAGAAAATATCTAACCCTAATACTCCCTCTGTCCCTTTTTAGTTGATATGATAAGGTTTGACACAATTCTTAAGAAAAAATTAATTAAAAATGTTGTTTGATTAATATATCCCTTATTAATTATTTAATTTTTATCTACATATGTATATCTTAATTCTAGAATAATTAATGCTAAGAGCAAAATTGGAAAAAGATAATTAATTATCTCTTGATTGTTTAAATTGATAACTGCTCTCTCCGTCCAACAATACTTGCCCACTATTGATTTTACACAATTCTTAAAAAACTATAAATAGAAGGGTAATTTTATCATATCACCCTTTGAATATAATAAATACAATGTCTTGAAAAATGTAATAGGAAAATGACTACTAATTAATGATAAGGGTAATTAAGAACTAAGTTAAAATTATCTCTTGATTTCATAAATTGGATAAATATTGTTGGACATTTATTTTTAGTATAGTGGACAAGTAAAGATGGACAGAGAAAGTGTTTCGGAATAAGTATTTTTAGTATATATGACAACCAAAAAATGACGGGAGGAAGTATTTGGGACATATCCCAGAGACTCAAAATGACTACTATTTGCAATAGATGTCCAATGGAATTGCAAAAGAAGCAGTACAACTCCACTTAATTACTTTCCCAAGTAAAAAAAAACCATTATAATATCTCCAAAAATATCCAAGGTCTTGAGATTAGAATTTTATTAAACTCCAAATAAGAAACCCCTTGAGTAAACTCTCATCATGGGAAACTCCAAGAACACTACTACTATATATATATTTGAAGTAATTACAAGTAAATTTATATGAATGTAAGTTATATATGTAGACAAGTGTAACGAATTTCTCATCTTATTAGAGTATTTAACAAGTTATTGAAGGTTATTATAAGTCTTCTTTTAAAATTATTATATCAGACTTGATATGAAGAATTATAGGCCAATTATCTAAAAGTTCTCTACATTATCGGTGCAAATAACATAAACTCGTTTTATATATAATCATGAAATGATAATCTAGTAAACTAAAACGAATTTAAACAATGTACTAGTGGTTTTTCTTTTCTTTCCCAAGCAATTTATTTTTGAAAATAAGATAGATTACCTATTGTAACAGACAAAGATGACTTGATCATGTAAAAGTTCATTACCCCTAACAACATATATAAATTAAACTCAACTAAAATTAATAATTAATCTACTATATCATACGTTGAAGGAGAGCCTTGAATTAATGTTGTTATATGACCAAGAAGTCACTATTTTGAGATGTGAAAACAATCTCTTATAGAAATGGGATAAAACTGCATACAATAAACCATTATGGTCTGATCATATTCTTCCCGTCTTCCCGAAATCTCACTTATAGCATAAACGTAATTCACCAAGTTGCCCTCTAAAAAAAATCTACTATGATACGTTATAAAATATTGATAATATAAAACAAGTTGACAACCACTTAAATCTTTTTGAAATGTGAGATTCAAGATGGGAAGACAAAGGTAAAATTGTCACTTTTTCCATGTTCTTATATGCTATAGTAATAAATTATTTCCCTATATTGGAATAATTGTCACTATACTTATGTCCTGTTGCTCAGCAGTTTACTGCCTTAGCAAGGAACTATTTATCTTGGAGAGTACTGCATTAACCTCAATCTTTTTAACCTATCTAGGGTAAAAACTCATCTGTCGTATTCATATTAGAATACGACTAAATCGATATTTCTAAGGCTCATTTTAAGGGACAATACTCTTAATGGAATTTTTTCTGTTTCGACATATATTCGAACTCGAGATTTCTGATTAAGGATAGAAGAACCACTAACCATCTCACCACAATCTATATATATTGATAATACATGATATGTATTTGTACATAAATCACTTAATCATAATTAATTAATTCATATTTTTACTTTATTAAATCAGTTAAGTATAACAATTTGAATTAATTCGTTGTAAATACCTGACACAGGATTATATTTACCTCGCAACACTATAAAAACACACAAAGAAAAATGAGTTTAAGTTCCACAAATGTAACTACACAATTAAGTTACTTACAAGGTAATTATATATAAATATTTAGAATAATTATTAATTGACAACCTTACAAAAATGATAATTAACCTGCTATTACAGTTTAAACTCTATTACTTAAAAACAAAAATGTTTAATGAAACTTCCATCAAAAAATTTACTCGTTTTGATGTAAACGTCCGTCAGAAATTCATATTTTTAATAGTATAATACTCTATATACAACATTACGGTATACTGTTTATACTATCAATGTATATAATTTAATTTAATCTAAATGTAGAGTTTTCTCTTCTACTCTCTCAACTTTCAATAGCATCTACAAATCATAGAAGCTTCCAAAAAGAAAGAAACAAACACACTTCTTCTGTAATAATAATAATAGAAGTAATACAAAAGCTAGGAGACAATTTTTTTCATAAAATAAGTGATGGTTCAGTTTTCTAAAGTTGAATTCAGTTCATTATGATAAGAAAAAATCAATGTATATGGCCTTTGACATTGGTTCTTGATTTTTCCTTTGATTTGATGCTTTTGTATGTCAGCTAGCAAAATGGGCTCTGAAAAATTTGAAGTAAAAAAGCTTTATCTACTTGTCCTACCATTAGTCAAATACACCATTCAATTTTTGTTTTTATATGTGATGATATCTGATTAGCCACTGAATTTTTAAATTGTTAGGGTTAAATTAGTTTAGATATACTTTAAATATGAGATAATATTATTTGATTTGGATTAAATTCGTACGATTTTATTATAATATTCTTGCATTTTATTTATAGTTTCGCAAGTTTCTCAACTACATTGATTAATATGAAATTTTATTCGAATACCAAATTATTTTTTCATCAAACTAAGTTCCACATGGGTCATTACGTACCTCGATCCATAGTCTCCTCTCGAACTTATATATAAGTTTCCCATGACCCATTTACCACGATCAAGGGGTGGATTTTTTAAATTAACTGTGTGTCACCCATATGGCCATCAATGTCCAGAATTAGCTTCTTGTTGTACACGTAGGTCTCCTAGCTATCATTCAATCAAATTTGATATGAGGCATGAGGTCATAATTAACAGCTTGAAATTTTAAAAAGAATTGGTGTATATTCTAATTAAGTCCTTGGGATCGTTTGCTAGTTGATTAGGATGTAAATTAATTATGTATGAAATTTTGAATAAGTAATATCATGTTTAGTTTTGTAAAATTCAACACATCTTATACATATTTTTAATTTAAATATATATATAAATAATACATTATACATGTATAAGTTATGAGAAAATCTATGTATTATTTTATATTAGATAGAAGATGAAAATCTATATATTATTTCGACATAAAATAAAATATAAGTTCCTTCATAACTATTTTATGTATTTTTAATACATATATAACTTTAACCAGCTACCAAACAATCCATCAAGGTTTATTAATTTAAAGCAAATTTCATAACTAGTTGTTTGTATTTGTAAAATATTATATTTTCCTATAGTTTAAGATATTGTGCTTATCTTCTTTAATTTGATTATTCTACAACAACGCTTGCTAATTCTTCTTTACCACCCGACCAAAAACTTAGTATAATTTATCATTTGCTTGAAGAATTAATCAATCCAATTGGTGATTAATTAGTATGTCGTTTGGTACGCACAACAAAGTATTAATGTAATTAATGAGTGGGTCTGCAGAGGGTGATGTGCACACAATCTTATTTTCGAAAAACTCACAATTTAAGTAAATTATATATAAATTAGTAAGAAAAAAAAGGAAATACAATATATAGTGAAAAGTCACGGAGAAAATAGTGGAGAAAAGAATAGTAACAAGAAGAAATAGTACAATAACTAAAATAAACGAAACAATAGGTAATAATAAAATCAAAGAATATATAAAATAATAGGAGAGTAATAATTAATAATAATGATTAACGATGACAAGAAAAATTAGACAATGTTCGACTACGTCTACTAATTTAATTTTTGACCTCCATATCCTCCTAACTAGAGTCATTTCCTTGGTAAACCTCAGGCGTGTCATGTCATGTCTAATCACTTCTCTCTTTTTCGGCAAATCGACTTCTACCTCTTCTTAGACCTATCATAGACAACCTCTGAGTCTCTGACACCCCCTTACAAAGACATTTATGTATCTTCTCTTCACATATACGAATTATCTCAATCTCACCTTCTTCGTCTCGATATAACCATTTTTAAAAAAATAAAATAAAATTGGAACTGAAGTAAACAAGCTCAACACAGCATAAGTAACTTTATATGGGAGGTCATCAGTTCAGAAGCATTATGGTCAGACCTCCTTCAGAACTATGAGAATACTACTGTCAATATTTTTCCTTTTTTCCTTTTTCTATAAATTATTAGACTTTAAATCTTATTTATTAAAATATAGATAAATATCGTAAAAATAATTTATATAATAAATATATAAATTGTTAAATTCTCTTGATAGTCATTGTGTTAATTTATATTTTTTCGATCCCTTAGTTAGAGTTGATAGCTCCGCAACAACGCATAGGTAATATAAACATTTATTAAGTTATATACATTGATTATGTAATGATTTTTTTTACCTATCAATACCATTTGAAAATGTACTTTCACATTGCTTGGAGGACAATAAATTTGAATGTGTTCATTTGTTTTTTTTGTACACTAGTATGACAAGTACTTGTCATAGTGAAATATGTCTCTCAATTTGCTCAAATTTATATTTAAATTTTGCTATGAAAACATTCATGAACCAAACTTGTACTAGTGACACTTGTCGTGTATATATATATATATATATACTGAGAAATGCATATAAAAAGTTATAAATAGTACTAGTAACATTATAGATTTGTACTATTTTTATTTTTTACACGATATTCGATATTCGCTTTGAGGATCGATTAATTCGAATTTGCTTTGAAAGTCCCACTTGAAGGATAAATCGCTTTCCATCAAAAGTGACTATATACTCAGAACTCGAACTTAACGTCTCTGACTAAGAATGAAGAAATATTATTCACCTTTTTGTGGTTAACTAGCTTCATTTATAAACAAGTTAAGTCATAACTGGCAACATAATTTGTTTTGTGGGGTGCCCACCAAAGGACTTTTCAAGAGTATGAATTTCTTAAATCAAAAATTAATTCAGAAAATTTCAAAAAAAAATAAAAAAATTAACGTCGCCTGAGAGATTCGAACTCTCGCGGGGAAACCCCATGTACTTAGCAGGCACACGCCTTAACCACTCGGCCAAAGCGACGATATATTATTCAATCAGTATGACGTAGTATATTTTTCTATTACTTTCTCTATTTTTAAAAATATTTTCCATTTTTAACTTTTTTTTAAGATCGAAAATATCTCGAAAGCTAGTGACACAAGGTTTGAAGCTAGATAATAAATTAGTCCACTCCTAGATCATTCTCCAACTAAATAGGGTTTGAATTAGTGAGCGCCTAATCCACAAATTAAAAATTGCAGTTTTTGCGTGTAGAATTCTTTCTCTTTAATATTTCAGAAATCTTCAAAGGATAGTGACATGAGGTTCAAAACATGATGGATAATGAGTTCATATTTTTATCCTTATCCATTTAACTACCTTGTTTGTTGCAAGACTTGAACTCGTGATGTGCACTTAACCCATTTATCTCGAACCACATTTTCACCAACTAAAGCAGTGGGAGGGGCGGAGGGCAATAGGCTGTGGAACTCTTTAGTGAGGTTTCTCTGTTTAAGTATGCAACTTTAATGTAAGTAGTTTCAAAAACATCTTTTATCAGTTACCTTTCCTACTATTAGACGAAAGCTTATGCAGCTCGTTACACATTGTTATTTAGCCGTTTTGTACAAGGCTCGAGAATGAATTCACTAACGTATGACTGAATGGCAATTACTAGCGATTCTTCGATCTTCCTCTACCCTGTAGGTTCTTCAAGATTTTAGCATACAAAGATATTGAATATAGACAACTGGGAGGGTTATTGTGCAATCATTACCAAATGTATTGGGTTGGAGCAGTAGAAAGCATTTTATCATTGAGATTTTCCCGTGTGAATCCAGATTAAATTGAGTACCAAAGCAGGTACCAGACATTGGGTGAGAAAACAAAAAAAAAACATTTTCTTGACATTCAATTTTCAGAACTATTTCATTTCACTCATATGTCTAAACTAGTGTTAGTTATGAAGGCCAATAACACAAATGAACAACCCCAAGTCCCATAGAATCCAGAAATATGTACACAAGGCTTCATTGACCCAATTGTTTCAATAAATTTAATTACATCAATTGTGCATATGAACATATTGAGAAATGTCTGATGCAACTTGGGAAACCCAATTAGCTGTAGTACCAAAGAAGAGTTCCCAAAACCAAAGATCCAATGCAAGAACAGAAGAAAAAATTAGCAGAGCTAAAGTCTGATATCGATTTAGAGGCCAACCTGAGACTTCTGCCATTTGTTTCAACAAAGGAAGTGAACTGGTTGTTAGGTTGCGGTTCCTGATGGACCAGGCAGTTATCCACTGTACCTCAGAAGGGACAAGGTCAAACTCTTCTCGTAGCCTCCGTCCCAAGTCTGGCATGTGCCCACCACCATAAAGAATAGCAATCTTATTATGACCCTCGTTCAGAGCTCTCTGAAGTGCTTCTAATGCAGCTGTGTTTCTTTCTCCGATGATGACAGATTTCGCCTCTACATCAGCTGTGACTTGAGTGAATCTACATGTATAATGGGCAGGCGTAAATACCTTTGTAAATGTAAATAGGGAGTACCCAGCATGAACAAAAGAAGCTTTGATCTAAAATGAAGACAAGAAACAATAAAAAATTGTAAGCATTACAGACAAGGAAAAGGTAAACAAAAATTAGCATTGCAGTTATCTGGAGAGTTATCCTTTCTGTCAATGCAAAAAAACTATGGACTGTAGGATCTGAGCTTGCATTCATGAATTACATGTGCTTTGGAGGGAGGAGGGTGTTCGTTAAAGGGTCCCATTGCATCTTCTTTTTGCAATTTTCATGGAGTTGCTTTCTTTATCTCATTTCTGATTCTCAATCAATAAAGAAGAGAGAACAATAAAAACATTCCAGCCAGCTGCAAACCAAAACTCAATTTTGACTGCCCAAAAAAACTTACTCGGATGTTAGTCGCTTTGCCAGGAAGACCTTCATTGCAGCACCAAAATCAAGTCTAGACAAGGCTTCTAGTTCAGGATATTCAGATGGTTGGCTTTTCACATCTGTGCAAACACCTCCAATGATAAGAAGTCCAACAAGAGGCATCGGCAGCACCCGAGAAGCCCATAGAAGTTTGGATCTCCAAGGGCCAAGATCATCTGGGATTGTAGGTTGCACTAGCGCTTTTGTTGATCTAAGTGTCATATCTCTGGCAAATGTGAAGAAGCTCTCGCCCCTTTCAAGCTGAAAGGATTATATATAACATGGTGAGATCATCGGGTTATGTGGACAGAATTAATATATACTTGCACTAGAAAAAACTGACGGAAGAAATATAAAAATGACATGTTAAAAAAGAGAGCTAGAAATGTTGGTCTGACATACAAAACTACAAATAATATATATTCATTCATGCACCATATGTACATACACATAAATCAACTTTCAATTCCTACCATAAAAATACACATAAATCAACTGTCATGTGCTTACATGGGCGTGAAATAAACAAAGGGAAGTGAGAGGGAAGCTACAAGTGTGTGAACATCCTGAATAATCAGCAATTTATTTAACAAGTAACAGACATTTTTTTTTTTGAAAACTTAACAAGCAACAGACTTAGCAGCTAAGTTATCACATAGAGTACCTGGAGTAACTTAAAGGTCTCAAAATCAAGATCTGCATGGTACCAATTTTCACCCTCGTAGTCAAGACAATCTAGTTGGAAATCAAGGGTGAGAAATCTTGCCATCTGCCGTTGGATGAAGCCTATAATATTAAATCCCCGTGATCTTGAACTTTTTAGTTTCTTCCTAGAAATAGAACTTTTTCTACTGTCTAAACTCTCTCTGCTGGCTACCATCTCATAGAGAATGCAATCATATGGTTCAAGTTCCTTTTGTAGGGCGGCGAAGTACCTGCGAATACAACATCAATCCAAGTTCAACTGTTCTGTCAGACAAGATAAAAAAAGAATGATACAGAAATAGCAGGTTAGAAAGATGTTTCCCATGGACCATACTTGATATCAGGATACAAATCAAGATATCAGATAAAACACTACAACAACAACAACAACAACCCAGTGAAATCCCACAACATGGGGTCTGGGGAGGGTAGAATGTACGCAGACCTTACTCCTACCAAGGTAGGACGGCTGTTTCCTGGAGACCCTCGGCTCAGATAAAACACTATGGGACAAAATTAAATAACCGTGATAACAAGAGAGAATCAAGATAGAAGCTATGGTAGATAAGCAATCAGACTCTATACAAAAAACTGATTCATGAAGGTATGGAACTATTATTTAATTATTGAAACAATGATTACTTCTGTCAAATCCTTCTGATGAACAGAAAGATCATAGGTTAGTACCCGAAAGTTGAATGTACTGTTATCTTTTGATATGGTTAAGCAACCGACTTTATAATGATTCTTCAACTGATAGTCTGATACTACTTACCCAATTGCTAACCACAGTTTTGCATGGAACAATAAAATGAAAAACTATTGGCTCAAGAAGTTAGAAAGTATGAGAAAATTGCAACACCGGTAATACCAATAAAACAACTCTTCGGGGACATACTTATTCCAACAACAGGGGGGCCCGTGCAATTAGGAATTTTGGAGGAAGCAGTCAACAATTCATGATTTGCATCCATAACAAGGAAAGGATGATTTTCAATTTGACAAGAGCATTCATGACTAAGAAGAATGATGAGAATTTATAGGCAGAGAAAGAATGATCTGCACATGATATTCATTAACCTCGAGAAAGTGAAATATAGAGTACCAATGAATGTATGTGTTTGTTGGAGAAGGAAGAATCCATATCAAATATGTAAATGTCACAAATTATTATAGCAGAGCATCACAAGTGTGAAAACAGTGGTAGGATACAAAGAAGTTCCATACAACCATGGGTTTACACCAGGGATTTGCATAAAGTATGTATTAGTTTACCCTAACCAGAGATGAAGTAACTAACAGTATACGTTCGATGTGTACGCTATGTACAGACAATATGTGCCAATGGACGAAACTAGCGAGGGTGTCGGCCAGAAGCCCAAACTATGAAAGAACACTCAACAGAATAAGAGCTTTAAGTATATAATGCAAGTTTTGCAACATAAGAGTGAAGTTAAGATGAGATTATATGAGACTACAGTGCCAAAATGCAAAAACTTCTGATGTCTAGTTTTGATGCTCCAAGAGGTACAATCGATGAAAATGTGGCACAGAAAATTAAAAATAGGACAGTTGAAATGGAGAAGTGCTACTAGAGTGTCTGTTTATTCGCTAAGTGAATACTACTGGAGTGTTATGCCATTCTAGGATAACTACCAAAATGGAAGGCAATTTCTATTGAACTTCATTTAAGACCAGTAATGTTATACAGGAGTAAATGATGAACCTCTAAGGTCCAACATATCCACAAGACGAGTGTCGCAAATGCATATGTTAAGATGGATGTGTGGTCACACGATTGTTAGACAAGATTAGCATTAATCACATTCTAAAATAGGTACAAAGAGCATAAATATTTTTCAGAAACATCCAAATATCTTAGAAGGACAGACAAGTAGCACTAAATTCCCAGTATGAATAGTTGTAGTTGTAACTAGCCATCCTTCTTTCAGGCACCAATAAATTTGATATCTGATTTCCTACATTCAAAGATCTAATTACGAAGAGGAAGAAAGCAAATATCCTTTCGGACATATTCAATAGAACATAGAACACAGTTCTTCTGGAATTAGAGAACGTTGTTTGAGATGATTCTTTAAGGAACAACAAGTAGAGGAAAAATTCCCAGTATGAATAGTTGTAGTTGTAACTAACCATTCTTATTTAAGGCCCCAATAAATCTGATATACGATTTCCTACATTCGAGGATCTAATGCCCGAAGAGGAAGCAAAAAAGCTCTTTTTGGACAGATTTCAGTAGAACAAAAAGCAGAGCTCTTCAGATTAAGAGAATGGAATTTGAAATGGACTTTTCATCTACTATGTAGACCTCCAAATGAATCAGTTCATAGTGGTAAAGCCATAATAATTGGAAGTCTTAAAAGGTGACGAGATAGACCTAAAAGCACAAAGAGAAAAGTTGTCTATCTCTTGAAATTATGAAGACTTAGCAATTAGTTGGAATTAAACTTTAGTCAAAACAACAATAACATCCCCAGTGAAATCACACAAGTGGGGTCTGGGGAGGGTAGAATGTACGCAGACCTTACCACTAACTCATGGAGATAGAGAGGTTGTTTTCGAAAGACCTCGCCTCAAAAGTCTCGGTCCCAAATAAGAGAAAAAACCAATATATATATCATAATAACAAAAACAAAAAAACGATGCAAATTTTACAAGACAAGAAAAATAACAATTGCAACGTACTGTGATACTAAAAGGGCAATATCAACACAACTACAATGACACGCCTAAACCTACGACCAATCCTAAACTTTAGTCATGTCGGTAAATTTAAGTTAGATTCAATGTTTACGATGAGTCTTTTTTACTCTTATTTGAGAGTGGTATGTTAGTAGAAAATGTATAGAACTACTAATGAACAGTGATTTTCAAATTGAGCAAATGGATAGTGAGGATTCATATAGCCGATCCATACTAACTTTGGGGTTAGCCATTGTTGTTGTTGTTGTCTAGCTCTAGCCGTGACTTCATTGTTATCCACACAACAATCGTATAAGGGGAATACAGATACTTTTGGCACTCACTTCACCAAATTCCAATCGCAGGACAACTAGATTTGACAAACAGAATCTTCACAACTTCACCTCCATATTAAAGTCACTAAATGCATAGCAAAAATCTGAAGATATAGGGGAACACAAATACCACTTTGGCATGGATTATATCCATTACCATTTGAAATTAACAACAGAAATGTGCAACATTATCCAATCAAATTACTTTTCACTCATACAAACTGAGTTATACAGCCTAACAACTAGTTGCTTATCATACACAATTCTGATTCCTCACAAATGTCTTGTGTGTCAACCTTTACAAAAAGTTGCTATTTTGTTTGGCGTTTCAAATAAAACATAGATGATACTATGTTCAAGGGCAACCATCACAAGACAAGATAATCTTAACTTCTTCAACTAATTGATGATGAATTCATATTTAATCAATCTAGATTCTATAATAAAAGCTAATAACAGAATCATCTAACTTCCTATCAACATAACATCAAGCTCCATAACATTTTTCTGGATTCTGAGAGATTGAACTTACTCTTTATCAGCAATGTGTATAGTCGACACCAAATCAACCTACACAATCAGAATTTCAAAATCACAATCAAACTTCAGAACTTGAATTTCCAAAATGTAGCCAAATATTGAATCATTTCGCTAATAAGACTCACATCTAAATCCAACGTAAACCTATGTGTGTTTACACAGCCAACCCCGTAAAGTTGTCAAAATATTCCATTTTGACACTCAACTAAGCCTTGTTCCAATTGAACACCTCAACTACTAGTAAAGTGTTCTCAATTAGACACTTCCAATTCAATTTTTTTTTTTAAACTTTTGCTTGAGTTTTCATTCATCTATTAGATAATTAAGTTAACCTCATATAATATGTCATCTCCTTTAATTATACGCATAAACCTCAAGTAGAAAATGCCTGGGATTTTACGTCTCATTGAGGCAAAGGCATAGGAAATAATATATTTTATATGGTAAACTTATGAGAACACACGCAAAAAGAAATTCTAAAATTTGAGCCAAAGGTGTCTAATTGAAATACTCTATTAGGAGTTGTCGTATTCAATTGAAACACGCTTAGTTCAACTATCTACATGAAATATGCTAGTATAATACACAGATAAACACACAGTGAGTGAATTTTTAACCTGGAGAAAAGGTTGAAGAAGAGACCAAGGGAACTTTTTCCGGTAAGTAACGACGGCGGTTTGCAATTCAGCTGTGTTAACTCTATCATCAGAGCTGGTTCCTTTTCTGAACCTCATGAAATCAGCAATCGAATTATTCTTCAGGAATTGCTCCGGCGAGTCATTGTTGTTATTATCGATCAATAGCTGCCTCGACGAGACGTTGAGCTTCGGAAAACGAGGTATTCGCCGGAGGATAAACGACGACGGGGAAGGTGAATCGGAGTTGAAATTTGAAGGAATTGAAGATGGAGATGTTGAAGAGAGTAGAGAGAGAGAGCGATGAACCATAGCTCTTCTCTTTTTAGAGAGAGAAAGAGAGAAGAGGATATGGTGAAGGAGAAAAGGGAGTGATAAAAAAAATGCTAAAGAGGAAAAAAAAATCTGTTATTCTAGTTGCTTTCTGGTTTGGCTTGTGGCTATTTTGCACGCAAAGTTGGAGCTTATTTATGTTTTTTCTTTGTAGCTGCAAAATTATATATACACTTATAATAATAAATAATTAATATGTAATTTTTGTACACAACATAATTTTTTTTTGCCTTAGACGGCTCTGCCCATAGTAATCCATGTTAACAAGCTCGACTCAGAAAGCATGCAAAGAAATTCGAACCTAAAACCATCCATTTAGAAGATAGCATGTTCAACCAATTCGGTCACACTTGTCATGTGACGGTTTAAGATTTGTCATAGGTCTAGCGTGCCATTATAGTTGTGTTGTTATTATTTTTTTTACGGAAAAGGATCAAAATTACCCTTGAACTTTGAAAAATAGTTTATTCATACCCTTCGTTATACTTTAGAGCCAATTATACTCTTATTGTTATACTTTGGGCCAAATATGTCCTTGAGTATAACAAAGTGCCACGTGTCGGCCTCTAAGTGGACAACTTATTTTCCCTTTTAAATATTTTTTTTTTATTTTTAAATCTGTTTTTTATTTGTTTTTAAATCTGTTTTTAAAATTTATTTTTTTAAATCTATTTTTTAAAATATGTTAATTTTAAAAAACAGATTTTTTTAAAAAAAGATAAAAACAGATTTTAAAAAAAAAAGATTTTTTTAAAAAAAGATAAAAAAAAAAGATTTTAAAATAAAAAAGATAAAAAATAGATTTTTTAAAAAAAAAATTAAAAAACAGATTTTAAAATAAAAAGATTTTAAATCTGTTTTTAAAATTTATTTTTTAAAATCTATTTTTTAAAATATGTTTTTTTATTTGTTTTTAAAATCTTTCTTTTTTTAAAATCTTTTTTTTATCTTTTTAAAAAAAATCTGTTTTTTTTTAAATTAACATATTTAAAAACATATTTAAAAACAAATAAAAAATAGATTTAAGAACAAATAAAAAACACATTTAAAAGGGAAAATAAGTTGTCCACTGAGAGGCCGACACGTGGCACTCTGTTATACTCAAGGGCATATTTGGCCCAAAGTATAATAATAAGGGTATAATTGGCCCTAAAGTATAACGAAGGCCATGAATAAACTATTTTTCAAAGTTTAGGGGTAATTTTGACCTTTTTCCGTTTTTTTTTATTATCACATTATATTTGCTACTTTTACTGTTATGTCTAATAGAATTCATATTGTTATTCGTTTTAGCGGCTATGATACACTCTACCCTTCATATACCCTACTTGTGGATTTCACTGGGTATATTGTTGTTGTTTATAGATATGAAATTATTAAATAGCATACAAGAAATCTTTGCAAGGTTATGATACTTTTACTGTTTTGTCTAATAGAATTCATATTGTTATTCGTTTTAGCGGCTATGATACACTCTACTCTTTCTATACCCACTTGTGGATTTCACTGGATATATTGTTGTTGTTTATATATATGAAATTATTAAATAGCATACAAGAAATCTTTGCAAGGTTATCACTTATTTTTTTTCCGATTACTATATCATTTTACTATTATTACTGTTCTATTCTTTGTTATGTATGTTGTTTACTGCTCTCCACGCCACATTATTTCGTTGTTGTTATTATTCTCATTTATATAGTTCCTTTTTTCAAACGGGTTGAAAACGTTTTATTTTATGTCGAAGGCTTTTCAAAAACATCTCTATCTCTAATATAGATAAAAGTAAGATTTACATACATTCTATCCTTCCCATATCCCGGATCACTTGTAAGATTACACTAGCCATATTGTTGTTGCTTCTAACTAAGAAATGATATCTAATGTTTGCTAGGAATCTTTTAAGCTTGTTAGAAATATATATGCAGAAAACGTAAAGAGCTTCTAGTTGCTAGAGAAACAAATTATTTATAATGTTGAAATGATATAGAGCTTAGTAGGGTCGACATAGATAGTAAAAGTGTATATAGTCGATCCCAACTTGCTTGAAAAATTATCGCGCTTGTATAGTGTTCTCTGACTAAGAAACTGTGAAGAAGCTAGTGATGGAACTTAAGGTTCCTCAAAGAACAATTCTCCCTCTGTGATGAAATATTTAGAGAATCAACACCCAATGTGTCCCTGAAGGTAGAGAAATTGTTTCCGCTAGACCCCTTGGCTTAATTTAGAGAACCAATATAACAAAAAATTGAAGGCATTCTGACGAAATGGATTACTAAGTTTTAAGGCATAACCTCATCAACTGCAGAAAATTGCATTAGAAAATTACAATATGGAACCCAACATTACAAGAATACAATTTTTGTAGCAGTTCAATACAACAATTTTCATCCAACCTATAACAAACAACATGAAGAATATCTTACGTAAAATAATTAATTTAAATGGATATTTAAAAGCAAGAATAAATGCAATGAACTAACTAATACAAGGTTGCAATATACGAAAAAAGAAGAGAGAAATTCATGAGGAAGTAATCCATGGAGAACAGACAGACCTGCAAGTCTGCAATAATCTACCTCTAGCTAATATCCATTCCAAGGTCGGATATAGGAGAATCTCTATAACTTTCTTCCCAGAATATTTCGTATAACTTCTGTGACAACTCGTTGTTCCACGCTCTATTTGGCTCGGAGAGAAGTCACAACTAAGCCACTCCTGTTTGAGATAACAATTGCAGACCAGCTTGTAAATCCTCTTGAGTAATCGTTAGTAGTTCGTCTGAGTCTATACAGTCAAAACTGAGTCTCAGGTCCAAATTCTCTCTTGCATTAACTAGCAATGGATCGACTAGACCTCCATTCATCTCCTTGCGCTGTTTTTCAGTGGTTTCTTTCTTGATAAGTGCTGCAACAGCATCTACACTACATGAAGGATGCAACTTAAATCCATATAGCAAGCTACAATCGGCTTGATTGGTCATTTTAAGATGAAGAATTGTGGCAAGGTCTTTAGAGCTAAAATTGTCAAAATGAAAAAACTTTGTTACTCTTCTACAGAAACCTTCATTAGAAGTGATCACACGCTTCATTGGTTCACTGTAACCCGCAAAAATTACTACAATTTTCCCGCTGTCCATAACAGACATTATCTCTTCTAGTGCTTCCAAACCATAGTCCTTGTCATCCGACTTCTGCATAGGTATTAATCGATAGGCTTCATCCACAAAAAGAATTCCCCCTTCCGCTTCTTGGATCTGCATATTTGCTCAAACCTCGGTAACATAGAAGACAAAATATTTATAGGAAAATGTGAAAAAACTTCAGTCACGGAAAGCTACCTTTCTCCTTGTCTTTGGCCCTGTATGACCAACAAATTCACCAACCAAATCTGTTCTCTGCACCTCTGTCACCTTGTCGGTGGGAAGTATCCCAACCATATGAAGTAATTTTCCAAGAATTCGAGCAACCATAGTTTTTCCTGTAATAGAACCATCACGAAAAACTAATAAATCAACCTAGAAGATATTAATCAAACACATAAGTTTGCAAGGCATACACCAAAGATAAAAGAAGGTGAAACACATCCTACATTCAACAGTCTCGCTGACGTAACCAGGAGCTACAAGGTACGCTCTTTATTTCAATAAGTTTTTCACCTCATCTTTTTGCTTCTCTTTAACACTATGAGAGTATTTTACAGAGAGAAGACAAGGAATTCCATTAATAATTGGCCCCACCCTTTCAATAAATAGACCAGGTGAAACATTGTACTCTGCCGTATTGGAACAAATAGTTGAAATTCTGATGATTGATGATAGAACATATCACTAAAGATGTTTGTGTTCATAAATTGTAATATAGACTTGATTACCTGTTCCAGGGTTACCAAGGAAAGCCATATGGGGTGGTCTTCTTGCACCGACTTTAAGCCCTAGGGCCTTACGCCTCTCATCCAAGAGCATCCCCTTTGCCCATTTGCGGAGTTGCAGTTTAAGTTCGTCTAACCCCACAATTTTAGATAATTCGCTTTCAAGTTCATCCATTTTAGCTTTGGTCTGGCTACATGCTTCAATGGCTTTACGTTTTCTTTGTTCATCAAGATACTGGTGGAGAAGTTCGCGCAATTTTTCATTTCCAGGGCCTTGAGAGAGATGATTTATAGGAGTCATGCCCTCCTGCAATTCATATATTTCATAATTAGCAATGACCAGAAAAGGAATAGGATCTTTTTAACAAATGGATTCTATCGTACATCGTCTTCAGCACTACAATCTGCATTATACTCCAACAATGTCTTTACTGTTGAATAGTCTTCGGCTCGTAGTGAGTGCCAAACAGCAAGGTGCAGCGGAGTCATCCCATTCTGCAAAAAGTCCCATGAAAATAAAAATTAGAACAAATCGAGAAGCATGTGTTCATGGACCAATCACAACTGATGCAGTAAACATACACACATTGGCTCTGGCTTCAACAAGAGCACCATGAGCAAGAAGCATCTTTGCTGCTTCATTACAACCATTCTTGGCTGCCATATGCACTGGTGTCTCTCCATACTGCAACGCAGAGAATATTAACCCCAGAAAACAAGAAAGCTAGAAGGTACACAAGCGACAATGTCCAGTTAGCTCCAAAAGAATATGCAACTTTATACAATTGATAGATTACTTTACATACCATGTTCTTGGCTTCCAGCTCCACCTTCTCTGGCCCCGACCAACTGAGCAAAAACTTGAGTACTTCAACATTGTTGTAACCAGCAGCAACATGAAGAGGCGTCTGCACCATCTGCATCCAGAAAAGTAGCAAACAATATAAAGAAAATACTTTACGCAAGCAATCATCTAAACTAGCTTTCACAAGACTATGACCAGGTAAACATGATCAGTAGCCCACTCTTTCAAACTTCTACAAAACTATCAGTACCCTGTTTCATTCCCTCCCCTCTAGGAACTTCCCAAGGAAACCTAAAAGGCAAGAAAGATCAAAGACATCACAACCCCAGCTCCATATCTAAGTAAAACATCAACAGCATGAAACAATAAAATGCAGAGCATAACTCCAAATAAAAAGCTATATATCAGCATTTGACCATGATATCCCATATTTGCCTTCACAAACTACACTAACATAGTAAAATTAACTCTTATGTATGTATAACGCGGGCAAACTGATTTTGTCTATGGCTGTGCATATGAACAGACATAATCAGGGTCGGGGCCATCATAAGCCATATTCAAACTTAATAACTCGAACAGATATTAGCCTAACCAGAACAACATCTGAATGATAACAATATCCTTATTGTTCAAATGTTTTTAAACTTCTGTTAATATCTAACCTCCGTCTATTCATTGATGTCACTATAAAATCTTGCCCAAAATTGCTGAGGGTTGGAGCTCCCAATTTCATACATAAAACATAACCCAGAGGATTTCTAGAACATACTCTCACTATGCAACTGGAATTTCCTCAGAATACGCAATATCCAGGATTTCATAATCATGTAACTAAGGGGTTCTTTGATACACATTTCCTTTCTGCAAAATTGGCTTCTTTTAACGCACATTTCTTTATCCAAACATGTTTACATACATAAATAAAGCCTACAAATATTCTTTTTCCTATAATCATCCTGTCCAGGCCATCTTCCACACCTCGACTAATTTCACGGGCTACATGCTAAAGGCGAATCCAAGATTTTAAGTTTATGGGTTCCTATAGGCTGCTATACAATTTAAAAACCGGGTTCAAAATCAAATATTCATAGGATATTTCGTGATTTTTTCAATACATAGCAGGTTACAGGCAAAAGCTACTCCGTTCACTCTGTCCACCAAAGCTCGGACAGATAGAAAGAAACCACCTTTATGGCTCAAGATATAAAAACAACCCCTTTATGGAAATGCTAGAGCCAAGAAAGATTGTATACATATAGCAATTCTTGAATATTAGAACTAATACATAAATCCAAAGAGAGGAAGAGATAGATCTTACAACAGGGTTTCGTTCATTAAGAAGAAACGGGCTTTCATTAAGCAATTTTTTAAAGGCAACAACATCCCCAGATTGTGCTAACCCATGAATGGTTATGGGTTTGGAAGATCTTGAACGTTGATCCCGTGTCTTCTGCATTTCTTTTCTATTACCTCTTTGAATCTTTCCACCCCCTCTTTCAAGAACAGAACAGAGATGGAAAGGTAAAGGGAAAACACAAGAATTTATTTTTTCTCTCTCAGAGGAATTTCGTCAAACAAGTCATAGGCGATTCATTGTTGCGCCTGAAAACTTAAATGAAATGAAATGAAAGATGCCGCACGGAAACTCGGCCAAATCTAGCAGCTGTGGCCGGTGATTTTTTTAGTAAATTCCAATTTGATGGCTTTCATAGCTGTCCACCTTCCTTTTTTGTGGCCCTTTTTCTTTTTTCTTTTTTTTTGGGGTTATTTTACTCGGAGTATTTATTTGTCTAGTTTTTATCTGACGAATCTTTAAAAAAAAATAAAAATCTTATGATCTAAAAATATCTAATATTTTTTTTGTTTTAAACATATCAGGTAAAAAGTTTAAATTAATCAAATTGACACTGAGGAAATAGTTTATATGTTGTTTGCTCTCCCTTTTGACTTGTGTCAAGCTTCATTTTATTGTAATCGGGTGAAATGATTCATTCAAACTTGATATCGAAATCAAGACATTCTTATTTGTTGAATGAATCTTCAAATCATTATCAAAGTTGCTAGAAAAGAGCTTGTTTTGATTTCAAATATAGGAATACGAAGAATGGAAGTATAAGAGGCTAAGAAGGAGAAGAGGTGAGTACATTTTCACTTGTTTGGTAACCTCTTTTTTAGTTAGAGATATGAAAGAATCAAAGCTTGCAAGGATGTTAGGCTTTGAAGGTTTTTAAACTAGATAAACTAGAAAGGTAGGACGAAATAGTCTTCCTTGAATACAAAATCAATTACTAGCTGAATTGGCTGACCCACTTGTATGTATTAAATTGGATAACTTACAAAAATTTCACTAGTTATGAGCTAATTATTTTGATACATGCTAGTTTGCGGTATCATCAGTCTTATCAGATTTTGGATTTCAGATATATGTATCTGGTGCGTCCTGATACATCCATTTAGATGTATTTCGAATATATAGGATCAAAATTAGGTTGAATTTGTTTTAGATACACTGTATCCAAGTGAATTCGTATGTATCTAGGATACATAGACAAATTTCGCTCGCCTCTCTCCCTATTTCAGCGTATCTGATAGCAAAAAATATGTATTTATATGTATTTAACTTGAAATCTGGGATGAAGTTATGAAGTACTAAGACAATATATAAATATTTCAAACTATGGGGAGAATTAATAAATATAGTAGGAATACTTGATTAATTAAGGGAAATCTAAGCGCATGCCCCATAAATCAAAGTAATTGCAAACAAATACCCCTTTACAATTCAATAATTACAAAGAAATGCCCCTTTACAATTCATACCTCTCAAGACATGAGATTCGCGATCAAAATATCGTCGCAGTATCAATATACTGACATGATATCATTAAGGTTGTTTCAGTCCTTAATGATACCACCACACTATATCTATGTATTGTCATGGTGTCATTGATGTCAACTTTAATCTTTCAGCTATATCTCCATGAAAACTATCATATACTAACACGGTATCATTAAGGATCGTTTCATACAAATGTTGAATGATACCATCACAGTATATATATATATATACTGTGATATTACATAAATGATACCACCATAGTATAGTCGTATATTATAATAATATTGAAAACCCTTAACGAGACACTTTTAAAATCCTCAATAATACCATAATAATATATTGATACCTTATCAGTATCATATAAGATTGGGCTCTTTTTTAAGAAATAAAAATAAAACAAATAAGAGAAAATTATTAAAATCACAATCTTATTTATTAAATTAATTAGTATATATATTCTTCGTGATACTCCGTTGGTATGTTGATACCATATTGGTGTCATATAGAATTGAGTTTAATCCTCTTTGATATTTCATCGGTATATGATACCCTATCGATATCACGTAGGGTGAACGCTGACGTCAGCGAACAAATTTAAAAAATAATTAAAGGGGGTACAGGGGTAATTAGTTTGGCCGAAGGGGTATATATAGGAATTATTTAGGAAAAAAATATGGAATGGTAAATAGTTTATTTAAAGGGTCTGTAGTTTTCCCAATAATTAATTAGGTAGTTTTTCCTATTATAATCGAAATCAACTATTTTCAGCACAATCCATATCTCAATCATCAGGTCCATCACATTCTTTGATTGGGCCAAAATTGCCCAAGGCCCAATGAAAGCGAGTTGTCTGTTGGGCCATGTATGGAATAAAACAGTAACAAGTTAAAATCAAATCCTTTTTAGGAATTAGAGTTGAACTATTTTATTTTTTTTGAGTTCACAATATAAACATTTTTTCCTATCTAAAGTCATGCCCTCGAAAATATGAAGTTGCACCATATTATGTCTAATCACCTCTTTTCAATACTTTTTCGGCCTATCCTTACCCCATCGCATACCCCCTACATTCAACCTTTCTCACCCCTTAATAGGGCGTCGGCGCACCTCCTTTGCACATGCCCACCATCTCAGTCTCGCTTTCCTCATCTTTTCCCTCATCGAAGCCACTCTCACCTTCCCCCGAATAACCTCATTCCTAAACTTGTCACTCTTATTATGCCCACACATCCATTCAACATCCTCATCTCTGCAACATGCATCTTCTGAATATGTGAGTTATTGACTGACCAACACTCTACCCCATACAACAAGGACAGTGTAACTATCATTTTGTAGAACTCACCTTTAAGTTTAGATGGTACCTTCTTATCACACAAGATCGTAAAGGCAAACTTCAATTTCATCCAAGCAGCCCCAATGTGATGCATGGCATCATCGTCGATATTTTGAATAAGAGATCCGAGATATTTTAAATTTTTTCTCTTGAAAATAGTATGTGTAGCAAGTCTCACTTAATCTCTGCTTCAGTCAATGCCACACTAAATTTATCCAAATAAAATATATTACTAATCAATTTAAAAAGTTATCACTCTATTTCTTCCATCTTAAGAACTTTATAAAAGTGATGGCTTTTCATAAATTTCAAATTATGAATTAAGATGTTCCAAGAATTATCAGAATTCATAAATTTCATAAGGGTGTACATAAATTATGAATAGGCTAATAGATAGGGTGTACATATATTAATTTGGTTTAGATTTTCACTAAAAAATAACAAAATCAATCAAATCAATTTATTAAATCTATAAATCAAATTAAATTAATTTAAAGTCAATTTTTTTATTTTAATTTTAATCGATTCTTTCGATTTTTTCAATTTTCAATTTTTTCAATTTTCTTATAATTATATAGTTGTTGGTGTTATACAATAGTGATTAAAAAGGAAATAAAACATATTTTCAATTACATTTACATGTGGCTTTGCCACTGCCTATTTAACTAATAGGTATGAGGTAGGAAGGAAAAATGTTATTACATTAATATTATTTTCTAATAGAAGTTCCTATAATCACGCTGTCATTCACATGGTTTTTCTTACCAGACAAAAAATAATGACAATATTTTGACCATACTATGATTGGTAAATTCTTCTTTCCTTCATGGATTCATTATTATGTTTTTGCCAGAAAACTTTATCCTTTTCAGAGGTCAATTTAATAATGTCATTTATTTCTTTAAAACCAGAAATAGATTAATCTTTTATAGCCAATTCCGTGATTGTCGGTTAGGTAATATTCTTTAGTCCCCGTTTATACTACTTGACCTCTATATTAATAATAACTATTTTATTTTACTTATTTCTTTTAATAAATTAAAAGAGCTTTTTTTATATATATTACTTTTAGTATGAAATAATTTCATAAAATAATGGTAATCAAATTAAAAATTTCAAAACATTATGAATAAGGTTAGTTTAACAAAATACATCTCCAATTAAAAAAGATTTAAGAAGTATGTCAGGTCAACAACGATCAAATAGCATAAAACATAGAGATTAGTATAATTTACTCCCTTCGTAAAATTATTGGTTATATTTCTTTATTAATTAATATTTTTTGATTATTTTATTATTATTTATTTTTTTAATGTATAATTTTTCTTCACTTAATATTTTTTATTTACAAGTTATTTCCCCATGACTGAGGTATTTGTAGTTTTCAAAGACTACCAATGATAAAATAATCATAATAAAAAAATCATCTTGAATTTGAGAAATAAAAAAATAATTTAACATAACTAGTTTTAAAAATTCCAACAAATAGTTTGGGGAAGGGTGGAGAGAGGGGGAGTTATTATTTAAAACCATAAATATTAATCTTTTATAGCCAATTCCATAATTGTGTGTTTCTAGAGAAAATAAAACGATGAGATAGCGGAGGAAAAAGATACATTTATGGGATATTATGCGTAGAAAATAGTAAAATCACTATTTAAAAAAAAAATTAAATCGTTCACAAGTAAATTACAAATAATTCTAGTTGTACTTATGATTAAATAAAACTTTTACTTCCAAATAACATTTTCACTTTGAAAACAATTTTTTTTTTTAAAAAAAAATCACAAGTTTCATGACTAAATGGATATTTTAATTTTGTTTTAAAAAAACGTAAAGGTCAAACGTAAGTTTAGGTGCAATATGCTGTTTTTCCAACAACAAAAAAACGGACCTTAGATACAGTTTTTCTTTTTAAATTTGTTACTATTAATTAATTGAAGTTGGACCAAAGTTTTTTATTTGTCTTGTATCCTGTATTTCAGGTGGAAACATGACTTGTTCTTTTGAAATCTTTTTTTTTTCCAATTTATTTTGGTTACCAAATGAATGTTAGGTTTTTCCGTAATTAATTAATACTCCCTCTATTCCATATTAACTAAATTTCTAGAGATTTTTTCATTATTCAAAATAGTTGAATTATTCAAAGTTCAAGAGAAATATTTGAAACTTTTTCCATTTTACCCTTTTCATTAATGGAGTTTTGTAATTTTTTAAAAGTAAACTACACTATTTACAAAGTTATACTCTAATAAATGACTAGTTATATTTATAATTTCACATTTAATCATCTTTATGATGTTGATTAAACAAAAAGATAATAGAGGAAAATAAGATTCATATTTTGTTTTTAAATATTTTTCTTAATATGCGTACATTATCTTAAAAATTCAATTAATATGAAATAGAGGGAGTATTCAGTAACAACATAACAACATATCTTGCCTCCGTCTTTGGAACCAACAACACGATACGCACTTTAAATGGACTGATTTTAATTTTTTACTTTTAGAAATTCATCTTATGTCTATTAGGATATCAGTTCTTTATGGACGTGGAGCATAAAATTTATAAAATATTATAATGTGGAAATATAAATTTATGTTTTTACCAAAAAAAAAGTTATTTGCCCTAAGGGCTAAAAATTAGAGAGCGACACAAGTAGAGGCAAAAGTGCAAATAATTAATATCTATTATCATGAAATAGAAAAATTATTTCTGATGAATCTTGGCTCAAAATAAATATTTTCGAAATAAAATCGCATGAAAGATATGACAATAAAATAATAATGGACAAAACAAATATACAACTACACTATCATTAAGTAAAATTAATATTAAGGAATAATAATTAGTATTGTTTACTCTATTTTTCAATTTGCATGACAAGTAAGTAAGATTGCATAAAATAATTAAATTAAAGGTGATAAATTCAATTTATTTATTTATTTATTTTGTTTTTTTTTATATGCAACAGAGACTTGTTGAGAGGTGTCATTTTCTGTCATTGTGATTCCAGCCTACCATATCGATATAATAATTATTATATTTCGAAGTTAATATAATTTTGTCATAAAATTATTAAATCAAGGATTTTTGTTGTCGTTTTCTGGAATATAAAATTTCTGTAATTTATTTTTTATTGCATAATAATCATTTGGTATTATAGTTTTGTTCTTCATACTATTTTTTACGTTTGCCACATCTAAAGATTTTAAAGCAGAATTTTTAAATATTTCACTTCCTTAATATCAAATTATCTCAAGTTTTCATATGAAATTACTACTTTTATCATTGTTAATACTTAATATGTTATCATTTTTGGCATTATCAAACACTTTTATGTTTAAATGTTGAAACAAGAGGATATGTGAGTTTAACGTGATATATATATACCCAAACAAATGACGTCGTTATTTATAAAAATGTTTGAAACGTGAAGTACTTATAACTAATGGTGTGGTTTTATGCTATATTAGCTAGTGTGCTCTAATTAACTAGTTGGAATAAGTTACCAAACTTTTTAGTTTACCAAATCCACACTTATTAACAACTAATTGTAACTTTTTTCTAAGCAACTTTATAAAAAAATGTAAAGTTTTTTTAAAAAATTTACTTGTATTATTTTTTTTAGTCCATCCAAAAAGAATCTGTCTTTCCCTTTGTGATAACCGTGTAATTACAACTTTTCATCTAGCATTTTAAGACCATAAAATTAAAAAATATTTGGTGCATTTTAATATATTTTTAATTTAAAATTATAATATTCAATTTTAATTTTTTAATTTTTTTTATATCAAGTTAAAATCAGATAAATAAATTAAAACAAGAGGAACAATATAAAAAAGAAGGTCAAACACGGTGGACAGTCCAAACAACCAAGAGCTCACCAAAGAGGTACAACATTTCTATTTGAGTTTGAGTTGTATATATTGACAGGGATTGAGCCGCCCCGAATGGAGTGTAACGACCTGATACCTCGTTAGGAATAGGCCAATAGGGAAGGATTTCAAGCCAAAAAACTTCGGATAGTAACTTCAGAAAAATTTAGCCTAGGCCAGACTTGGACGAATTCTGAGTCAAGTGAAATCTAGGGTAATCGTGTGAATGATTGTAGGTCAAACCTCTAATTTGATTGGATAGGCTAATAGTCAAGACGATATGGAACATTTATGCCTTTGCGGAATCGCATTCGGCCGAGTAAAACTCCCGAAATTAAAGTTTGCGTAAAAGATATATTTTAATACGTCTTTGGAAGGGGTGTGTTGTGAAATAGGGGCTTGGATCACAAACTCTGAGCTCACTGTTTCTGGATATTCCGCTAGAGCGGAGCCGCCAGATCAAGATGGGTCCTGCCAGAGCGAGACAGTCGCGACTTAAATCGTGACAAAGTCCAGAAATGGTCTTTTTCTGAAAAATTAATTTCTTAGACTTTGAAAGGCAACCTAGGGCGAATTCTAACAAGTTTTCATGGATTTCCACGCTTAAGGTAAGAATTTTACACCTAAATTCATACTTTGATTCCTAAAACTTAGAAAGTATGGTGGGTAATCATTGAGGAGGGTTTGAACTGAAAATCTATGGTGGAAAATAACCCTAGGGTGAAGTTAGGATAATGGGTTTGGCCTAAGGTGTGAAGGCTCTTACATTGTAAAGTTGTTGAAGTGTGAATTTGAGGTAGGTGATTGTCTAGTTTCTCGTATGTGTTTCATACATTTGTTAAATTGCTTCATGATATGCATACGCGTATATGAATAGGGAAACATGCTAGATTATGTGTGAAATGATCACTTGTTGGCCTGTTTTTATGATGAACCTGTTCTTAGTGACATAAATGTTGTACATAGAATGTAATTATGATTGTGGTATATTTGGATCGGGTATCACGTTTTGACACATAATTGGATCAAGTGTCATGTTCCGACACATAACTGGATCGGGTGTTACATTCCGAATTGAATCGGATGTCATATTTCGATACATATTTGGATCGGGTATTACGTTCTGACCCAAAGTGGATTATTTGTAGATCCCCTGAGAGGACCTCTGTGTGAAGTTAGAGTATGTGGAGGATATTGAGTTGTAATATTGCTGAATATAGTTGAACTTGAGATTAGTTGACTTATTCTGTATATGTATATGCCTATTGTGTTGAATTTACGTGTCTATGATCCGCTTACTGGCTAACCGCGTGATCCTACCAATACACCATTGTTTTTGTGTACTGATACTACTCTTGCTCTGCCATTTTGTTGAGTACATGACATATTCAGCTGGCTATAGAGAGATCTCGGTTAGAAGAGTGAGCTTATTCGGGTTCAAGGGTGAGCTGTTTGTTTCAAGCTACCATAGACTCTTCTATGTTCTAGTTCCTTTTTCAGGACTAAGATTCCATACACTGTTTTAGAATTATGACTTGATTTTTGGGAGTGTTTCCCTTTTTATATTGACTATTAGTTAGAGTTTTGGTACGGATGACTTTCAATTTTTAGGGTGTGTTTATTTCCGCATCTTTAAGCTTGTGTATACATTGCAATTGTTGTTGTTGGGATGTTAGAATGGTTCTCCCACCGGAGAGTTAGAGTGGGTGCCAGTCACATTGGGTCGGGGTCGTGAGATGGAGCCTGCAGTGCCTGGTCCAAATTTAGTTGGGGCTTCACGGGCTTCTAACACCACCACCATCAACAACCTAGTGTAATCGCACAACGTGGGGTCTGGAAAGGGCAGCCCGGTGCACTAAAGCTCCGCCTATGCACAGGGTCCGGAGAAGGGTCCGACCACAAGGGCTTCTAACACCAATGAGAAATAATTTTTTTTTACATAAAAATGTGTGTTTTTAATTTTGTTTTAATTTAAATTTATGTCTTTTAATTTTAAGTATATATAAGTAGATATTTAAACTTGTATAAATTTGAATAATTAAACACACGTGACTTACATGTCAATTCGACTGAGGTACACTTGAACTAATTTATATTATGTCACATAGAACATATATTATGCCATATAGAATAATGTGTCTAAGACATAAATACTAGCAAAGATCAAATTATAGACCACGTTTATTTATCATGTCTTGCGTTTTAATTACATTTTCTGCACATAATATATTAGAAATAATGTTCATTCTTTAATGTTGAAAAATAATAATTGAAAAATAGGCTATAAGTTATATTCTAAATTCAAATACAACTTCAATCAAGATTTGAATTTTTCTTGAACACACTTTAATTTTAGAATAAAGTAACATAATATTATTCAAAAAAAAAGTGAATAATTTTTACAATCAAACGGGTCGGGTCCTTGGACTTTTCCTTTTTAATTGGGTTTCATATTATAATTATGACCACTATGAATGTTAATTTGCTGAGCATGCATGCATATTAATATTCTTCAGCCTTTCAAAATTATTCTGGCATCTAGTTGTCATTTGCCAATATTCAAGAATATTTTCTTTCATATATATATATATATATATATATATATATTCAGCTACATATAAAAGTCAATAAAATTGTTTATTGACAGAAATAATAACATAACGTTAACGTAAGAATAGGTCTATAATTGTCTGTCGTTGAATAATAAAATCGTGCAACTTATACTACTACTTTATTTGTTGGTCTTTGACATGTTAACAACGATGCTTCAAATTTCAGCAAAATTCAAACCCAATTTTTTTTATATAAAATAGTTGGGGAAAAATATTTCAGAATAGAGAGATTTTGAAATTGATGTCTAACCATATATATGAGGCCAAGTGAATACGAAGTCGAAGCCAAAAAATCAAGCCAAATGATGACAAAGATGATAGTTCGCGTCTGATAGTCGATAACACAAGAACTTTTTTATCTCAAACTATTTAAGTTAATGTAAAAGAGATAAATGACGTCTTTCTATGTAAAACTTTTTTTTTTTTCTTTCTTGTAATGTGGGACGAAATTCCTCGCATCACAAAATTTAATATTAGAGTTGATAAAGTCAATTAAACATTCTCCGGAAAAAAACCAGAATGCATATAAATGTATAATATTATATTCTAACATCCAATATTGATGGGCTGACCATATTTTGAAGAAAGAAATATTTAGAAAAATCTAGAAGTTTCTGAAATCAGCTATTTATGGATAGTTTAATTATTATTAATTTTACTAATTGGATGATTTATTATTTCTTAATTTGCAAAAACGCGTTGTAATTAGATGTTTGGTGGTGTTTCCAGGCATCCAGCTGTTTTTCTGCAATTTTACTCGACATTTAAGGCTAATCTTCAACACTTAAATATACTATATGTGTAAACAAAAAGAGAAAAAAAGGAAAAAAATAAAATGTAATACTACACGTTAACTAATCATTGACTAATTAAATCTAAAACCAAATTAGTCTCGCACTAATCATTTACTTTAACCTAAGCTATATTTATATGCCAAGATTTTTCTACTAATTAATAGGTTATTGAGTGATTATAAAAAATAAATTATTTAGTGTTAGGAATGTGTGAATAATTTGAGTGACTAATTAGACGTAATTTTGAAGTACTCGAATGTTTATATCTATTCAATCTAATTTATTATGATTAAATAACTTAGTTTAGTAAAACTATAAATTATTCAGCCATGGTTAAGTGATAGAAAACACACGTTGAGGTTAAATTTTTATCGTTAAGATATGCACAAGTTAAATTTTGTTAAGTCAAAATAAGTGCATATCATACGTTGATATTTAAGGATGTTACCTAATGAACAATGAAATCAAATTGAATATCAGAATTAAATTTCATCAGAGATAAAATATTGTGTGAGTTTTTTTTTTTATATTTTAGTTTGAGTGGACAAAATTATCGGATATACATTACTGATTTGAAGTAACATACATTTCGTAAAATTAATCGAAATATACACAAATTGATCTCGACATCATAATTATTGATTAAAATTTTTAAAAAATAACATATATTTATTGATTTAATGAGAATACGAGTGAGCTTTTATCCATGGACCATGATAAATTGACATTTAAATACTAATAGTTAAATTTTTATAGCAAATCTAATATGTTAATTTGAAAAATATATTAATAATATGTTATTCTTAATATATTAAATTCATTTAAATAAAATATTTAGAAAGTAAAAGCGCGGGCCAATCGTGTTACGACCGGTCCAATTATTTTTCCCTCGCCGGCCGACGGCGACCATGTGGATTCAAGCCATCAAATGCGCCTTAATTCTAGCTTCCTTGAAATTGGAATATATGGATACTTTTTAAAAATATCTTTTACCATAATCATCAACTTATTTATGGACAAAATTTGACTTTATAATTTAATATAAATATTATTTTATAATTACATATTTTTTTATATTAAAACACAAAGTGTAAGATTTTTTTATGTATCATTTACATATTTTCTTGTGTTACTTTTTATTGATTCAATTGACATTTATTTACGGAGAAATAATGTTGCGTAAATATTTATTTGCAAAGAGTGTTTTTGCCAAATCATTATAGTTTATTCGTTGTTAAGTAATTTAATGAAGTAAAGAAATATTTTTTTTTGTCTTAAATTATATATTGTGATTTCAAAAATAATTATCATTTTAATTTAAGATAAATTACATTATATGCTTATTAGTAGTTGTTCTTGAAAACTACAAAAAATTTAATTGAGTAAATATTTAAAGAAAATATATTATATCTTTAGACATAAATGATAATAGTCACAATTTTTCTTTGAAGTTTATGTTTATTTAAAAAACGTATAAAAGAGAATGTAGTACTAGCAATTAATTACTTCATCTTTTTCAATTTATATGATAAGTTTTCTTTTCAATTAGTTTAATAAAGAAAATTACATATTACAAGTTTCAAAATTTTTAATTCTTAAATTTTATATCAAGTTAAATTATATTACATAAATTCAGACGAATGAAATAATATAATTAAATAATAATTATCTATATTTTTAATTTATATCATGTATTTATTGATTTAACATAAACAAATCGAAAAAACAAATCACAAAAGTTAGAGTTATTAAAAAAATAAAAGTAATTTTACAAATAAATAAATAAATATCTTTTTTCATGCTTATTCTTCCCTCTTTTTATTCCTAACAACTACTACTAAGTATACTGGAGTCTGTTTTCTTTTTTTTCTTCTCTCTCTCCCTGTTCTCTCCTAAAAGGAGTACAATTCTATAGAGAGAAGCAAAAGTTATCTGAATTTCTTGCAGAAAATCACAATTTTCTTAACAAAGTTTTGATTTTTAACCATGTTTTGTTTGTATTGTTTGATTTGATTTCTGGGTTTTTTTTCCTCCTTTTTTTAAAACAGTCATATAGATAGATATATATAGAGGGTCGCCGGAAAATGTCAACTCCGACGCCGGTAACCTCCCCGGCTCCTACATCACCTCCTAGTAATTCTTCTACTCCACCGTCGACTCCTGCAACCGCTCCCCCTCCAGCGTCTCCGACGCCACCTGCAACAGCTCCGCCACCGGCGTCTCCGACACCACCTGCAGCAGCTCCTCCGCCGTCGACTCCTGTTCAAGCTCCTCCACCAGCAAGAACTCCGACACCACCAGCGACAACTCCTCCACCGGCTTCCTCAGCCTCTCCGCCTCCACCAACTACACCTGCTCCGTCTTCCAATCCTCCTCCGTCAACAACTCCGACAACCCCTGCTCCATCTGGGTCTCCTTCTCCACCCTCTACAACCCCTTCAACCCCATCTCCTCCTTCTGGTTCTTCTCCGTCGCCGCCAGCACCTTCTGGGTCAGGGACGTCTCCGTCGCCACCTAGTGGAGGAAGACAATCACCGCCGGCGTTGTCTCCACCGCCGTCAGATGAAGGGTCATCGGGAATATCGACGGGGGTTGTTGTTGGAATTGCTATTGGGGGTGTTGTCATTCTTGTAATTTTGAGTTTGTTATTCATATTTTGCAAGAAGAAGAAGAGGAGAAATCATGAACCAGTAAATTACTATGTTCCACCTCCACCACCACAAGGGATCAAAGGTGAGATCTTGTTTGAATTTGTTCAGTGATTTGGTACTATAAATTATATGTTACACATTTTGATGGATTATTTAGTACTTTTTGGGGGATTCTGTTGAAAATGCATGAAAATTTGAGCTTTTAGTGCCTGGTAGCAGAATAGATCTGCTTATGCCCCTGTTTAGCCGTAGATTTTGAAGTTGAGACTTGAACATTAAAATTTGAGTTCTTGAAGTTGTGTTTGGACATGCATTTTTTCTTGGAATTTTTTTTGAAGATCAGGCTTTTATCTTATCAAATTTTATATCCAGAAGATAAATTTTCAAAATATGATTCAAAATCTACTGCTAAACACTAGCTATATATATATATATATATATATATATTATATATATATATATATAATATATATATATATAATATAGTCACTTGAACTCTTGGGCAATGAAGTGGTTGATGAGGTCTCAAGTGCAAATCCCAGCAGAGACAAAAACACTAGGTGATCCATTCCATCGAGGTTCACGAAAGCTGGCTCGGACATCAGGGTCATAAAAGAAATGATAATCTTCCCGTGAATATTTACCAAATTTTGCATTGTGAGAGAAATTTCTCTTCCATTATGTACAATTTCAGTTCTTGTGATAATTAAAAGGAGGTTGTAAACTTTTTTGACCATTTAGTTTCATTCTAGAGAGGCTTTGTGGGGTTTAAGCACCAGACATTCAGATAATTAGGTGTTATAAGAAATGATGAACTTGAAAGTTGATGGATAAATTTTGATTATATGCACTTACACGTTATAATTTCTTAATAATAGGCAAATATCTTGATACTATTTGGGTGTTTTGAGAGCCTTGAAACAGTTTATCGTTGGCATATATGATATTTTGTTCTATAAATATAAGTGACGCTCAAAGTATATGTGGTTATTCATCAGTTTTATTGGTCAACATATTTGTTTGTTAAACAGGATTTTATATATTTTTGTACTTGATAGTTAATATCTTTTGATGTTTGCTGTAGTTAGTCAGAGTTTCGATGATCATTTGCCATGAGTAATGACTAATTTTAATGTTATTTGTCAGCTGATCCACATGGTGGGCCAATGCAACATTGGCAGCAAAATGCTCCACCTCCGGCAGATCATTTTGTTAGAATTCCCCCTAAACCGTCTCCTCCACCAGCAGGGACATTACCACCTTCACACGCTCCAGTACGTGCACCTTCACCTCAGCCTCCATCTTACATGAACAGTAGTGGAGCTTCTTCGAATTATTCTGGATCGGAAGTTGCTCTTCCACCACCTTCTCCTGCCATGTCCTTAGGTTTCTCACAGAGCACATTCACATACGAGGAATTGGTTCGGGCAACTGATGGCTTCTCAGATGCTAACCTGCTTGGACAAGGTGGTTTTGGTTATGTGCACAAAGGAATTCTTCCTAATGGGAAAGAAGTTGCAGTTAAACAGCTTAAGGCTGGAAGCGGACAAGGGGAACGTGAATTTCAGGCGGAAGTTGAGATTATTAGTCGAGTACATCACAAGCATCTCGTGTCTCTTGTTGGATACTGCATTACTGGGGCTCAGCGATTGCTTGTTTATGAGTTTGTTCCGAACAACACTTTGGAATTTCATTTACATGGTAAATCTATTTTTCTCAAATAATACATACCTTGATCATGCTTGATCTGTCTACTAACCAAAATTCTTCTCCACTTGTAATATCTTAGGAAAGGGAAGGCCTCCATTGGATTGGCCAATACGACTAAAGATTGCTCTAGGGTCAGCTAAAGGACTGGCATATCTGCACGAAGACTGTATGTTTTTCTCTGTTTCTCATTCTTAAATCATATTATAATCCTTCTAGCCTTTTACGTTACGTGTTCAATATGTGAAATGAATTGTTTTCTCTTCACAGGCCAACCAAAAATCATTCATCGTGATATCAAGGCAGCTAATATACTTGTCGACTTTAATTTTGAGGCTAAGGTAGCGGTCTTTTGCATGTGGATTGTAGAACATGTACCATTTTGTTTGTTTGATTTTTGAATCAATGACAATTGATTTTTGCTAATTATACATTATGATGCCATCTGAAGCTGAATTTAGTTGTACTTATCTATTAAATCCTGTTTCCTCAAAGAAGCTCTTTTTGTTTCTCAGGTTGCTGATTTTGGACTTGCCAAGCTAACTTCTGACGTTAATACTCATGTCTCCACCAGAGTGATGGGAACTTTTGGGTAAGACTTGGATTCTTGTGTGATATTTAGTTACTTCCTTAATCTTAATCTTGTTATTGGTATTCTAGTGATTGGTCGATGTTAATGACCGATGGCCGGCTGCGTAGTTTCCATTCGATCATCAAGTAGACCTGAATATGTTTCTTCATTATTGTCAACCCCCTAGGTATTTGGCTCCAGAATATGCATCCTCTGGAAAGCTTACGGAGAAGTCAGACGTATTCTCCTTTGGTGTAATGCTTCTCGAGTTGATAACTGGGCGTCGTCCTGTTGACTCTAATCAATCATACATTGAAGATAGTTTGGTGGACTGGGTGAGTAGTTATGCAGACATGTGTGCCGTATTTGATTTCCTTTCCTTCTTCCACCAGTTTTGCAGTTTTGAGTAATTTGTTGTCGTCACAAAGAAATTGCTTTCTGTATGTTTCAGGCACGGCCATTACTCACACGAGCTTTAGAAGATGAAAAGTTTGATGCCCTTGTTGATCGTCGGATAGAAAATGATTATAACCATAACGAGATGGCTCGCATGGTTGCTTGTTGTGCTGCTTGCGTACGTCATTCAGCAAAGCGTCGACCACGAATGACACAGGTGAAATTCCATTTTGCGTTAAAGATTATTTTATTTGTAGCAAATAATCATTAAAAGGAAAACATATTACGCATCGATGAAGTTTTGAGTTAAGATGAGCTGCAACCTTGTACAAATGATAAATATTGAATTAATACTTAAAAACTCTATGTTTGATGCTCTAGTCAAGATTTTCACTAAGGGGGTCAAAATATGAAGAAGTAAACACACAAAGAAATCGAAGGGTTTCAACATCAACTATATATACATAGTTTTTTTTACTTCATGTATAAATAGTGTCATTTTCAATCAAACCCACTTGGGCCCTTGCTAGTTCCGCCCTGGTCAAGATGTAGATTGCAAACTTAGACATAATATCCGTAATCTTAAATTCATACGGTATAATTGAGCAGGTTCTCCGAGCCTTGGAAGGAGATGTCTCGTTATCGGACCTTAATGAAGGGATTAAACCTGGCCACAGCACAGTATACAGTTCATATACAAGTTCAGATTATGACACACTTCAATACAATGAAGACATGAAGAAATTCAGGAAGATGGCACTCGCGACAAGTCAAGAATATGGCAGTAGCGATCAGTACAGTAATCCGACGAGTGAATATGGGCTAAACCCGTCTGGATCAAGTAGCGAAGGCCAACACACGACGGAAATGGAAACGGGTCGGATGAAGAAAGACAGTAGAGGATACAGTGGAAGTAAAGGCTTCAATGGAAATTCTTAGTACAAGAAACTCCATTTCTGTATAGTCTTTCAACCTAACTCTTTAAGATATGAATGCTTCAACAATTGTATAAGAGGGATGATTTACTTGGTCAATATACATTTTTTTTTCTTTTTTAAATGAGATAAGTTTTCCATTGTATTTATACTGTCAATTCTTTTTATGTCAATGCTTCAATTGTAGCATTGATTGTTTTGTTCATATTTATTATGACTTATTACTTGATTTTTTTTTTTTGGCTTAAGTGTGCATTTGGCAAGTTGGATTTGAATCAATTGATTGGTAGATGACAAAACTAAGCAAGTTGTATGTAGTATGTTATGTTGTTTATTCAAATTTGAATTTTGTCTTTTTTTGAATCCAAGCTATCAGGCCAAACTGCCTACTTTGAACAATGGTTCTTGCTACCCTTCTCTAAGTAACTTTTATTTTTGAGTTGAGGGTGAATTGGAAACAACGATTAAAGTAGGGGAGGTAGGGGTAAAGTTTGTGTATTATCTTTAGATTCCACTCTGTGAGATTTGTAATTTTGACCAATGTCATATTGAAGGCATCTCTATCTACTGAAATTCTTGCAAGATGTGTGCATACTACGTGCAGAGAAGCATTTTAGATTCTTTAGAGCACATTTTATGGCATAATTTAAGGGCAGTTTGTACACACTTTTACTATTTCAATGAATACTTGCTGCTACCTTCCACCAACGAATGTATTTACTACATGCTCTATATACTAAGGATTAGATTGATGTGAAGAAATTATCTAATGCTTTTTGTTTATCTTAGACTTGTACCTAGTGGCGGATCTACTTTGTCCGAGGGGAGTAAATTGACGCCTTTTCATCAGAAATTGCATGATGTAGATAGGCATACTATATGTTCAATCCTCTTGAAACGTATAAATTATCTTTCGATTCTTCTTAACAATAATCTTGGCTTCGCCACCTGTTATACTCTTATATCGTATGATATTCACCTACTTCACTGACAATTAGGCCACGTTCTTGGATGCATATTGGGGGAATTTAATCATTTTTAAGGTGGAGTTCCTCTAGTATATATACTTCATTGTCCAGATTTTCTTCATTCTTCAGTTTCTTATCCATATTGTGAATTGTATTTGGACAAGTTATTAGAAAATCTAATCTTGAATAAGAAGAAACCTTAATTATTTTCTAAAGGCATAACGTATTAGACAAGACATTTTAGTTTGGCCTTAAGTGACAATTAAACACAAACTTTGAAATTGTACATCTAATTATCTTAACTTGGTTTGAATTTGTCCCGCAAACATCCCAATTTTGAGATTGCACTCTCTTAAAGATGTTTATATGTGCATTTTTACGGTTTAGGTATTTGGGAGATGCATCTGTGTCAAGTTAAAATGTCTATACAGTCACGATGAAAATTTAAGGAATTCAACTATCAGTAAATATAAGTTAAAGTATTTATCTATGTATTATATCTTATTTAAATAATGTTTTATTTTGGGTGCATAAACAAGTAGTCCATACTATTGTTTAATGGAATTAGAAGTGATCCTGTCTGGAGGAATTTTTATGTTCACATGTTACACAAAAGAAAAGCAAAAGTTAAAAGGGGCTATCCATCAAAATTGTGTCAAGACAACCTTTTTGCACATGCAAGAAAAACATGGGGACAAGTCACAAGTTGCTAAGATCTCACCATATTTATTGACTTTACTACAATAGCACATGGTTTTTTCTGACAACTGTCTGCATCTTATCAGTTGGTCATGCTATTCTAGTATGTTTGTTGGTTAATCATTTGTTTTGGTGTTGTGGGTAACCAAAGGGGTTGGTTTAAGATTGAAGGTTACAAGCTTATCCTAATAATGAGGTTTATTTGAGGGGCAAAATCAAACTCAACCCGTCTAATTTAATCTAATTTATTTAAGTATGAGTTGGTTAGTGACTCGTCCATGCATTAGTTCAATCTATTTTAATCAATTATAAATTGGGTTGATATGTAATCTGAATTGACCCATGAGAAATTTTATTACAATATTTTAATTTTTTTTTTTAATTTGATATGTTAAATATAGTCATAATATTTTTTTTTACTAGGTACTAAAATAGTTTAAAAGAACAAATAAAATAATTAAGCTTAGTAAAAATAGAGTTGGGTTGAGTCTTGACCCGTTATATAATTCATTATCTAACCCATTTTGATCCAAATTAATTTGGGTTGGGTTGAGTCTTGACCTAATTATTGTGTTAACCCATGATGATCCGCCCAACTTGATCCAACCCGCCCTTTGCCACCCCCAGTTTATTCCCTCATCTCTCCTCTCTGTTTATGTGAAGGTGTTTAATTGGACTCGTACAAATAGAATAATTGCAATGTAACTATATCACCTGTTGATAAAAGAAAGACAGTATATCAAGCTTGTCCCAACAGATAGATTTATTCCTCTAGGAAGCAATCCACTCGTTGACGACGTAGACAAATGGTCCTTTGACATGAAATTTAAAAATGAAAGATTTTTTTTTAGGAAAAATTTGTGACGTAAAATAAGTTATAGATATTCGTGTGAATGTAAATTATTTCATCAAGAGTAAAATGAGATGTTTAAAGTTAAATTGTTAATAAATATAGAAACATTTTATTGTTTTGAAATTGACTAAAAAGGAAAGAATATCACATAAATTAAAATACAGAGAGTATTAGATATGATAAACCAGTGTTGGAGCCATCCTTGTCCAAGGGATAGCAATTGACACTCCTTCGCCTGAAAATTATATTCCATAAATCTATTTATTGAATCCTTTTAATTTTTTTTGTATTCTTACGTCTTTATATTTTAACTCTCTTGGTGAAAATTTAAACTTCGCTACTATGATCAATTATATAAGACAAAGTTTAGACTAAACCACAATGCAAGTAGAAATTTTCTAAGAAAAATGTAATGCAATTTGAACCAAAAAACCATCTATTGTTAAGATTCAAAGATATGCTTAGAGATTAATGCATTGGGTAAATGTCATGACATATTAGAGTTTAAAGCTCAACAAAAACAAAATATAGTTTTTCCATTTATCTAAATATTAGTGGGTAAATTATCAATATCAAATATTGATGAACGATAATAGACGTCAAATAAAGTAATCGAGCAGCACAGATACCGACTCCACTATAGCCTATTTGTGGAAAATCTTTGGGCCGAATATGAAGAGTAGGAGCATGATAGACCATGTTGTGGCCCATGAATTAATTTAAGAAGAATATGGTGAACTATTGGCCCATCACTAGTGATTTGATCTGATGGGCCTCTGCCACTTTTTAGGTGCCAAAATTGGTTCATTTGCACTTTTGCTTCTATTTGTGTTGGTTTTTAATTTTTGTCCTCTAAGATAAAAAAATATGTTTGCAAAACATAAGTTTATAATTTAGCTTTATTTTGTTCTACGTGTTCTGACTTGCGTCCTTAAAAACTTATAATTTATTAAACATATAGCAATAACGATCCAGTGAAATCATACTAAGTGGAGACTAAGGAGGATATAATGTACGTAGATTTTATCACTACCTTGAGGAGGTAAAGAGACTGTTTTCGAAAGACCCTTGTCTTAAGTGTCTCGAACCCAAGTAACAAAAAAAGAAGAAACAATGAAGAAAGCATAGCCGTTAATAAAAAAGACAATGTAAAGTCCACAAGAAAGAAATAATAACAACAGCAAAATAGTATGATAATGATACACAATATAAGGCAAGACAACACTTATACTCTATTAAACACGAATTTATGTGTTTTTTTTCTTTCTATTAAACATAAATTCAATTTTTAAGGGCAAAAATTTAAAAACAACATATTTGTAAACGAGTTTTGCAATGAAATAGCCAAAATTGAAGTAGAGAATGAGAACATGAGAGACGAGGAAGTAAGACTAGTAGTTGATTGTTGTAAAATATGGATGTCCTTTCTTTTGTCACTTTTACCCTAACCCACTAATTAACTCACCTTTTCTTCTTTTGAATTGACTATAAATAGCCATTGTGTAAGTTAGTAAACGTACAAAATCCTCTCTCTCTGCATTCCTTTCTAATTTTTGTCTTCCTTCTTATTTTGTTAAGTTAATTTGTTTCATAATACGTTATAGCACGAAGCTCTAATTTTCTCTGAATAAGTTAATTTCTATCTCAGGTATTGAATAAATTTAATTTTAGTTATCTTTGTTATTTCTAAATTAATTTCTATTTCAGTATTTGTCATGTCAAATTTATCAAAATTTGAGTTTGTGGCACTTGACATTACCGAAAAAATTTATTTGTAATGGATCCTTGATGCTGAAATTCACCTTGACGCTAAAGGTCTTGGTGATACTATTTGTTGACATCTAATTTTGATCCTCCACAACGCAAATTAGCTATCGAGTTTCTCTGAATTTTGAACATTTTTTAAATAATTAGCTTTTATAAAAACAAAGATATTTTTATGTTATTCTTAATTATTTTTATCTTTTTATAAATTTTAGTATAATATACATATTTCTATATAACTATATCTTTGATTACTGTTTATGTAGTTATTCGAAAATCATCTGAAAAAAATATTATTTTTAACTAAATACAATGTTAGTTAGGTTAGTTTAATTATAGTTTGCATTTTTGAAATTTTTAGTTTTTTCTAAAAAAAAAAAAAAAAAAGCTATCAATCTCCCACATCAAAAATCCTTGAGGGATTTGGGGTTTTTGGAGCCTATATAAAGGCTCATATTCTCATTAAGAAGAAGAAAAAAGTGAGAGATTTTTTAGCCACCCCTAAGTTAGAAATTTTTCTTACTTGGCTAGGATTTTGGATTCTTATTCCTAGCCTAAAAGTTGTGAAAATTTATAGCTTTCAATTGATATTTTTCTTCGAAGAAAATAGGAAATTGAAGTCAAAATTTAGACTAAGAATGGAGTTCTTATAACGTCGAACCCACAAAGGTTCGAGTCTAAATTTTTTCAATTTTTCTTTTTGTGGATTGGAGTTCCGTCAAGAGAGGTAAAAAAAATTCTCAGCTTTATTTTATTTAATTATTTCATGTTTTTATATTTAGTTGATTCGTAGTCTTTTTTTTAGCATGTATTAAGAATAGTTGGATTAATGATAGAAATATCTTATAGTTAGCATGTGTTAGAATTAATTAGCTAGCATGTGTTAGGATTATTTAATGAAAGCACTTAGTTTTGTTTATTATTTTTCCAAGTAGTTTTCTTTGACAATATAGATTTTCATGTTTTCAATTTCTTCTTTTAACATGATTTAGATAATAAAAATATGTTTAAGTTATTATTTAGTTAGAACTTTCATAGCCTAATTGATTTAATTCTTTCTTTAAAATTTGATTTAGTATAGCGTATAAATTAATTTCGTGTCCTTTAGTTACTTGAATATATTTCTTTTTTTCTTTTCTTTGTCTACATTTAATATATGTTGTTAGTCACCTCTCGGATGTCCATCAATTTGATAACTTAACATATCATGATATATTCCCTGGTTTAGATTAAATTAAGTAGATGCTTATGTAATTTTATTTTGATGCATGTGATGTCGATTCGAGTTCATCTTTGGACTCCATCCTTGCATATTGTTGAGTTTTGAGTCTTTCATCATCTTGCTCAAATTGCTGGAAAATTGATACATGAAAATAAAGCTAATATTCATGGTTTGAATATTGATATTGGGTTGTATACACGAAATACAGGTGAAAAACAATGTCGTATACACTGATATACAATATCTATACAATCTAATATGCAACAAAATAATATTGTATATATTGATATACAGTGTATATACAGTCTGATATACAAATATATACAGCAGATACAGGGAATAAACATGTGGTATACAGTGTGTATATGGTTCGATATACAAAAATAATAACGTATACACTCTATACAGTGTATATATAGTCTGATATATAGTGTATATACAGATACGATATATAATAGAATTGTGCTTAAGACCCAAAACGCAGATGGACAACAACTTAGTCCAGGCGTATAGAAACTAAGTGTCAAACCATATTTTCATGTGTTATTTATTATTTATTTATATTGATTCGGGTTGTAATAATTTTTGTACTTATTTTATTTATGTTTGCTTAAATATTAATTTTAATTTATTTTAACTAAATTAGAATCCCCTAAAGATAAATCAATTCATGTTAGTTTACTCTTTAAATGATTTTCTACCTTTACTTAGTCATTGATAAACTTTTACTTTTTTTTATATACATGTATATTATTTTCAATATTTAAGTTTGATCATTTTTTCTAAAAAATAATTTTAAAGTCTTCGTTTTCTTTAAACTAATATTTTCAAAAGTTAGTCAAATAATTTTTCAAATCGCCGGATAACCGTGCGTTAGCGTCCACTTTGAATGCTTAACACCTTCTCAAAGTGAAATAAGAAACTCATATCTTTTTTTCTTAATTTTTATGACTTAAATCTGTTAGAATTTTTTAAATTAAGTTTTTTTAATTTCTTTAAAACATTAAGTGGCGACTCTTCTTTTCTAAGATTGATTTTTTTTCTATAAAGTTGAAATTAATTTTAAAGTGTCTTTTTTTGACATAACACTATTAAATAAGAAAATAAAACATCAAGCCAAAATAAAGCAAAGACCATGATTTTCCTCCATCATCATATTTATGAAGGATTAAAAATTGAATATTTAACTGTGAAAGACCCTATTGAATTTGGATTAACTTGAAGGATCGGTATGACCACCTAAAACTTACGGTGTTACTGAAAGCTCGATATGAGTGGATACACCTTCGATTTCAAGATTTTAAAAGTGAGACAAAGTATAAATTTGCTATTCGCAAAGTATTCGTATTAAAATTATGTGGAGATACTATGACTGATGATGACTTACTTGAGAAAACTTTTTTCACTTTTTACTCTTCAAATGTGTTCTACAACAACAATATCGTGAAAAAAGGTTTAAGAAATATTCTAAATTAATTACATGCCTACTTGTGGATGAGCAAAATAATATTTTGCTGATGAAAAATCACGAAACCCATCCCATTGAGTCTGCTCCATTTCCTGAAGCGAATGCTGTAGCAGTACATAATCAGTCTGAATCAGCACAAAATAATTATCGTGGCCGCGTCCATTGCCGTGGTCGTGATAGAGGACAAAAAAAGTATCGTCATCATGGTGAAAATAAATATGAGAACAATAAAGTTTATCAAAATAATTCTTCTAAGGGTAAATTCAATGTTTGCCACCGATGTGGTATGAAGGGTCATTAGGCACGTGAATGTCGTATGCCTGATAATTTTGTGAAACTTTATCAAGTCTCTTTCAAAAGAAGAGATAATAATGTGGAGGCATATTTGAATTTTAGGAATGATGATAATGAAACAACTTCCTTAAATAAATATGAAGATATTGAGGTAAATCTTACTTATAAAGATGATGATTTTGAAAGTCTCCCAAATATTACTCATTTAGAAGCTGAAGACTTTTATGAGAATATGAATATTGATTGAAGAACTGATCATCTAACTGGGGATAAAAATTATAAAAATAGTTATTGTTTTCCTATTATGTTTGCTATTATGCTGTTATTCGTAAATGTGTTTCTTAAGGCAGTGCAATTTCTTATGGTTTCTTATGTTGTTAGTTTTTCACGTTCTTCTAATATATCTTTTTATTTATGAAGAATATGAAAATTTTACAGTCATCAATTGGATCCAAAATCAATTATGATGCTATTTGTCTTATCGATTGTACCACAACACATACTATTTTAAGAGATAAGAAATATTTTTCTTATTTGATTATGAAAGAAGCTAATGTTAATACAATATCTGATTGTACAAGATTAATTGAAGGATGCGAAAAAGATAAAGTTGTACTTATCGGAGGAACAAATTTGACAATTAATGAAGCATTATATTGTAGTATGTCTCAAAGAAACTTATTAAGTTTCAAAGATATTCGTCAAAATGGCTATAATATTGAGACTACAAATGATGAAAATAATGAATATCTCTACATTACTACAATGATGTCAGGCAAGAAGTTTATACTTGAAAAGCTATCCACTCTTTCATCCAATTTATACTTCACAAGTATTAGAATGGTTGAAACACATATCATAGTAAATTAAAGTTTTAGTAACTCAAATGATTTTATTATATGGCATGATCAGTTGGGCCATCTCGGTTCTAATATGATGCGCAAAATAATTGAAAGTTCACATGGACACTCTTTGAAGAACCAAAAGATTTTTCAATTTAAAGAATTCTCTTATGTTGCATGTTATCAAGGCAAATTGATTACTAGACCATTAGTAATCAAAGTGGGAATTGAATTTCCAACATTTCTGGAGCGTATACAAGGTGATATATGTGGGCCCATTCACCCATTATTGAACTATTTAAATATTATATGGTTTTAATAGATACATCTACAAGATGGTCACATGTGTGTTTATTAGTGTAACATCCCCTAAAAACGTTGTATATGATGTTTCAATCTCGATGAAAATGACATCTCTTCTGTATTTTGGGCATAACTTTTAATAGAATGATCCAAATTAGGTGATTCAAATTTCTAAATAACCCTAACATCATTACCTACAATTTTTGTGAATACCATATTTAAGTTTCAGAGGTTAAGCAGGTAAAATAAATTAATTGTTGCAAGATATGGTGTTGTGACGAAATAGAGTGTTTGTAGAAGAAAAATCATATCTCACTATAGGATTCTCCAAATTAGTTGATTCTTAAACGATATGAAAGTAGACTTCTATAGAAACAATTAATATTAAGACACCAAATCCTAATGAGGAAGTTATCTTTTTCAAACGCAGCTCCAAAAAGGGTAATCCATTAACAGAAGGTTTATCTCACCAACAATGAAAAGATCTAGATCCATTTGACATCACCCATGACATCAATAGTCCTTTATTTGACATTACCCATGATATCACAATCTTTTATTAAATTTTTAGATTTTTCTTTATAATTATTTTAATTATTGTTAGGTTCCTCCTTCACACCTATAAATACCCACCTTATTTCATCATTTTGTTCATCAAGCTTTTTCAAGCAACTCTTCTATCTATACACTCCTTTACTCATTCTCAAAATATAGTTTTAGTTCTTAGTAGTGTAGAAATACTATTTAGGTGATTCATATACTCCAGGTAGTATACAAAATACTCCGGCGAGGAGAAAATGCTAGAATTCAAGAGTGTTTATTAAGTCATTCGATTCTGAGTAACGCTTCGAATTCCAGGTATGTAAGGTTTCAATGAGAGTATTCCTTCCTCTCTCATGCCTAAATTATTTTGATTATATGATAAATTATGTTTATTTTCTTTAAGTTTTACTCTAAGGTATGTGGGTGTTTATCAATGGGTTCTTTCACCTACGGAGTCTAAAGCTCTTTCAACTAAATCTCTTGATTTCAAATAAGATTTTCTTATGAGTAATTCTTATTTTTACTTAATGGCATAAATCATGGTTAAACTAATGATTATTGGTCTATTTTGATGCAAAATGATTTCATATGTATGAATTGATGGTTTTCAAGTATTTTTTCCTATTTAGCTCCTTAAAGGTTCTTGAAATTCATGGTGGGTTGTTTACATCATGATTTTTAATTAATGGATATCAAATTATTTATATATAATTTTATTTACATACATGTTTGAAAGTTGAAGTAATTTAAACCCACCTAGTTTTACTATATTTTTAATGAAGTTTGACTTGAAAGCTGTCTCCAAATAAATATTTATGAAAGCAATGTCTATGATCAAAAAGGAGTCATATGAAATAAAAAAAATGATGAAATGCTATGAATGATGGATTCTTTATACTATAAGGATAATTCTTGCATATTTGAATTACTAAAGGTTTTAATGAGCCATTCCACCAAATGTGATATTTTGAATTCTCAAGCTATATGCTATGACTATTTTGAAGTATTAAACTATTTCATAAAATTGACTTAGCACCGAATGGGACATTGAGGTGGGATTCGATAAGGGAATCCTAGTAGCAATCCCTTGTCTCATTAACTATGTGCCAACATAGGAGCCTTTGTAGGCTTAGACTAATGGATCCATGAAAGCCCTTAAAGTTAAAGTTAAAGAAATAAATGAAGTTGACGGAGCTCTACCCGGCAAGTAGTCTCCCTGTCTAACGTAGGGGGTTATGTTGGATTCCATGTATCGCATGGTCTTAAATGTCGGTTATGGTCATTTTCCCATAAAATGAATATTTTAAAGGATATCTATATGATTGATTATGCATGCATAACATTATGTGTCATATTACATAAATGTTTTAATGTTTCCTCAATATTAATGCATGCTTACATACATAGTACATTCAAAGTACTAACACATACTCTTTTACCTACATGATATCACCATGTAGGGATCGGTGCTCCTCCCCGTTCTCCTCCACGTGGCTAGTTGAAATTTCGTTTGAAGACCACTTTTGGTGAGTTCCCATGTTCCGGGAACAACACTCCTTTATATTTTTAACTTATAACATCTTGAGATCTTTAGACACTTACTATGACATTTCTTTTTATTATGATTGAGGGTGAGCTAGAGACTTGTCTTAGCCCCATTAAATCTAAATGTTAGGTATTGTTGGACATATGTAAGTTGAAGATTTACTATTATGATTTCTTCTTGTTTATTTATTGTCATTACCTATGAAAGGCTAAAAAAATGCTAGGAGGCTTGTTTGAGGTACTTTCGAATTTCTCATTTGTCATGTCAAATCTAGGCCCTAGGCTTGGATTGTAACAATTATCAACTCATAATATGACATTTACGAGATTACTTGCTCAAATAATTAAGTTAAAAACACAATTTCCAGACTATGCAATAACGATAATTCATCTTGATAATGCTGGTGAGTTCACATCTCATGCATTTAATAATTATTGTTTGTACACTGGGATAACAGTTGAGCATCCAATTACTCATGTTCATACTCAAAATGGTCTAGCGAAATCATTGATTAAACGCCTCCAATTAAATGCTAGACCTATGCTTATGAGAACAAAACTTCTCAAAGTCTTGTGAGGATCAGACCCACAAGTTATCATAAAATCTCCTCATTACAATTAATTTTTGGTCAGGAGTCGAACATTTTCCATTCTTAGAATATTTGGATATGCAGTATATGTTCCAATTGCTCCACCACAACGTACAAAGATAGGTCCCCAAAGAAGATTGGTGATATATGTTGGGTATGAATCTCCTTCTATCATAAAATATTTGGAACCTATGACTGAACATTTATTTATTGCATGATTTGTTGATTGTTATTTTGATGAAACAATATACCAACCATTAGGGGGAGAAAATAAGCAGCTGAAAAAGAAAATAGATTAAAATGCATTATCACTGTCTCATTTAGATCCTCGTACAAATAAATGTAAAGTAGAAGTTCAAAAGATAATCCATTTGCAAAATATTGCAAATCAACTGCCAGATGCATTCACTGACCTATCAAGAGTTACTAAGTCCAATATTACAGCTGCAAATGCTTCAATTCGGGTCGATGTCCCAGTAAGATAATTAATTAATATAAATGAGTCTAAATCACACTTAAAATGTGGTAGACCGATCAATTCTAAAGATAAAAATCCTCTAAAAAGAAAACGAGCAAACAATAAAGATGGTCATAATATGGAAGAATCTTCTCAAAAAGAGTGAGGAGACATAACAATTGATAAAACCTTGGAAAAGCTTAAGACACCTGAAAATAATAAAGAAATTTCATTAAATCATGTCTCATCAGAAAAAATATGGAATCGAAATAATGTAATTGTCGATAATAGTTTTGCTTATAATGTTGCTATTGAAATAATGCAATAAAATAAGGATCTTGAAACAAAATTTGTCGTGAAATGTAGACAGAGGAATAACTGGCCGAAATGGAAAGCTGCAATTTAAGTTGAATTAGCTTTGGTTGAAAAACGCAAAGTTTTTGGACCGATAGTACGAACACTTGAAGGTAGAAAATCAATGGGGTACAAATGGATTTTTGTGCGAAAACGAAATGAGAAAAATAAAGTTGTAAGATATAAAGTACAATTTTTGGCACAAAGATTTTCGCTAAGACCTGACATTGATTATATGAAAACATATTCTCCTGTAGTGGGTGCAATCACTTTCAAGGTATTTTATAAATTTAGCAGTTCATAAAAAACTTGGCATGCATCTGATGGATGTCGTTACAACCTATTTATATGGCCCTCTAGATAATGATATTTTTAAGAAAATCCTGAAGGATTTAAAATGCCTGAGATATATAAAAATTCCTAAAAAACTTGTTCAATAAAAGTTTAAAAATATTTATATGGGCTGAATCAATCAGGGCGATGTGATACAATCGTCTTAGCCAATTTTTTCTAAAAGAATGATATAAAAATGATCTAATTTGCCCTTGTGTCTTTATGAACAGGTCTGAATCTGATTTTTTTCATAATAGCTGCATATGTTAATAATTTGAATATTATCGAAACTCCCGAAGAACTTTCAAAGGCAGTAAAATGTCTGAAAAAGGAATTTAAAATGAAAGATTTTAGAAAGACAACATTTTGTCTTGGTCTACAAATTGAACATTTTGCAAATGAAATATTTGTCCATCTATCAACATATACTAAAAATATTTTAAAGAGATTTTACATGAATAAAGCATATCCACTAAGTACCCCAATAGTTGTGAGATCTCTTGATATTACTAAAGATCTATTTCGACCTCATGAAAATGATGAAGAGATTGTTGGTGCTAAAATACCATATCTTAGTGCAATTGGTGCATTAATATATATTGCCAACATTTCTAGACCAAATATAGCTTTCTCTATAAACTTGTTATCAAGATTTAGTTCCTTTTCAACATGAAGACAATGTAATGGAATTAAGCATATATTCAGATATATCCTAGGGACCGCAAATATGAGATTATTTTACTCAAATGAATTCATGTCAGAATTGATTAGTTATGCAGATGCAAGATATTTTTTTGATTCCTATAAAGATAGATCGCAGACAAGCTACTTATTTACATATAATGGTACAACTATATCATGACGTTCAATAAAGCAAACTATGGTTGCCACTTCTTCAAGTCATGCTAGATAATAGTCATTCATGAAGCAAATCGAGAATGCATTTGGTTAAGATCAATAACTCAACGCATTCAAGAAATATGTGGTCTTTGTTTGAAAAGAGACGTTCCAATAATATTGTATGAAGACAATGATGCTTGTATAGCTCAATCGAAGGGAAGATACATTAAAGGAGATAGAACAAAACATATTTCACCAAAATTCTTTTTTACCCATGATCTTCAAAAGAAAGGTGAAATAGATGTTCAACAAGTTCATTCAAGTGATAATTTAGCAGATATGTTCACCAAGACATTGCCAGCTTCATCCTTTGAGAAATTGAGATACAATATTGGATGCAAAAACTTAACCATCTGAACCATGTTCTTCATCAGGGGGAGTAGAATACACGCTGCACTTTTTTTCCCTTAATCTAGGTTTTGTCCCACTGGGTTTTTCTAGCAAGGTTTTTAATGAGATAGCAATCAATGCATATTGAGAATAACTATGTATATTTGTTCTTTCACTAGAAGTTGTTTTTGTTTAAATGGACATTCAAGGGGGAGTATTGTAAAATATGAATGTCCCTTTCTTTTGTCACTTTTACCATATCACTACTTTTCCTCCTAACCCACTAATTCACTCACCTTTTCTTCTTTTGAATTGGCTATAAATAGCCATTGTGCAAGTTAGTAAACATACACAATTATCTCTCTCTGCATTCCTTTCTAATTTCTGCCTTCCTTCTTATTTTGCTAAGTTAATTTGTTTCATAATACTGATGAGTTTTATAAGTTTATGGAAGTTAATCATATTTTGTATACCAACAATGTAAAGATTTCTACGATAAACAATAATAACATACTCAATATAATTTCACAAATATAGTATGATAAAAATATGATGTAACACAATCTTATCTTATTTTTGTGGATTCGAGATAGTTATAGATAAACACTCATCTTGTATAAGGATTACTTAAAAGTCAATTAAATAAGTGGTCATAACAATACACTCACTTTCGTTTTATTTTACTTGATCCATGTTAACTTAACACAATTCTTAAGAAAGTTTTGACTAGGGGTATATTTTACTAACAAAATCTTATAAATGATGCTTTGAAATTCAATTTGACTACTATTTATGTACTCTCTCCGTTCATCTTTAGAAAAACAAGATATAATTACCATTTTTGTGTTTATTTTTTTTCTTGTTATTAAATATTATTCATTCCTCAAGATTTAGATGACTTATAATTAAGGCTTAAGTCATCGACGGACAATTAAAGTTATTCGCATTTTTTATTTAGACACCTCAATTAAGACTTGTACCTATTGAACACTTATAGCACTTCGAATTGATATCACTTCAACACTTTTTGCCTATGTGGCATTTTGGGTGTGATTCACGGATAAGGAGCGCGTGAAAGCTGAAAGCATTTGATTAGATTTTTTTTTTAAAATTAAAAAAAATCTCTTTCTTCTTTCTTGTGCTCCGTTGCCAGCACTTCCTCCACCTTACCACCACGTCGTCGCCGCTGCTGTTGCCGCTATAGGTTAAATTGTAAATTTCTAACATTGTTTACTTCTATAGATCAACAATATGACAAAGATTCAGAAAAGAAGAAAGAAATTTTAATCGATTCTAGATGTGAACAAAAAAAACGACCAAGCGACGGCGTTAATGGCAGAGGGGTGGTGGTCGCTCAAAAGAGGAGGAAAAATTGGATGTGATGACAACGATAATGACAAATCTGAAAAAATAAGATGAACACAATGGTTAAGGAGGTGAAGTGACCAGAGAAAAAAATAAAAGAACGGTGTTTTAACTTCATGAGACTTGCGGTGCCGGAGCCAGGGGCGGACCCACGTGTCATCCAGGGGTTCATCCGAACCCCCTCGTTAAAAAATTACACTGTATATATAAGATAAAGTTTTTAATTTATGAGTATATATTTGACATTGAACCCCCTGAACATAAGCCAAGGGACTAGCTCAGTGGCAAAGAGGTTCAATATTTTGTCTTAGCTTGTCTCTCAGCTTTCCGCCACTGGCCGGAGCAAAAGGAACTCGAACGAAACCTGTGACGAATCTGACGATGATGAAGAAAACGACGAAGTTCCACACAATCTTTACAAACCAATTTGTAACCTTAACTCTTCTTCATCTTACGACATCCCGTCTGCCATTGACGCCTTTTCCGAAGTAAAGTTCTCTATTTTTTTTTTAATTGGAGCAACAAAATGCTAATCTAAGTGGATAGGGCAATTAGAGAATTGTACCCCTTTTCATGTTATTATTTGCAATGCGATTTGAAATATTAATGTTTGAAATTATTGGAATTTTTCAAGTCGCCAAAGTTTTTGAACAGAGTTGAAGAAACTGGAAAGGATATGATGGACAACACATGATGGGATAGCAAGGGAAGTGATTGGGTGGTGGGTGGTTTTTTTTGATTTTATTTATATTTATTTTTAATAGTAATAAGTTTCTTTTTCTTTCACATTATAATACATGTTAAAATATTTTTTGGGACCCAAATGACACATGTCATTATTTAATTCGTCATGTTTGTTAGATCACCGCGAGTGTATTAGACACATTATACTTTTTTAGATGATTGTTGAAAAAGTGTTCACTGGCATTAATTCGAAGTGCTAAAGGTGTTCAATTGATACACGTTTAATTGAAGTGTCTAAGTAAAAAAATGTGGACAACTTTAAGTGTCCGTCGATGATTTAAGCCTATAATTAATATGAATGTTACAGTAAAGATTAAATGAAGTATTCAACTCTTTTAATTTGTTAAATTGAACAAACAAAATGAAAAATTTACTTTTAATATAGGTGTCAAAGTAAAATAAAATAGTAGTAATATGTTGTGATAGGCAATATGACATATCTATTTGTTGTTTTTATTAAAATTTTTCTTCAAAAGGAAAGAACTCACTAATATTAACTACCAATTCAAATTCAACACATATTGGAATCAAGAAACTTGTAAATTTGTTGCAGATAAAAAAGCTACAAATTCTAATGATAACTCTACAGTTCCTCTCTCCATTCTCTTCAACACCTTCAAAAAACCCAAAAATTTCAATTTTCAATTCCAACCCTTTATCTAAATCCCTTCAATTCAATGATACTCATTTGAAATCTTTCATAAAACCCCCCAAGATTCTACCTTTCAAGTGTTTTAGATGTAGCAAAACTCAAAATCAGAGGTTTAAGTGTAAAGGGGTTAAAGATGAGACAAAGGTGGTTGTGGACCGTGACGGCGGAGGCGGTGACGGCAGCGGAGATGGTGGTGGTAATGATGGAGATGATGAGAAATCGGAGAAGCAAAATGGGGTTTTGTCAGAATGGGTGAATATTACTTCAGATGATGCAAAAACGGTTTTTGTGGCTGTGGCTATATCACTTGCATTTAGGTCATTTGTGGCTGAGCCAAGGTTTATACCTTCATTGTCAATGTATCCTACATTTGATGTTGGAGATAGAATTGTAGCTGAAAAGGTAATTTTTTGTTTTGTTTTGCATATATGTTTGTGAATTATTCTTTTGACATGAGTTGAAGTTACATGAAGCAGTGATTATTCATATAGCTGACCCCCAAATTCGGATTTAGTAGTAGTGTTAGTCGGAGTAGTTGTTCTTGTTGTTATTGTTGCTGTAGTTGAACTTCCCAAGCATAGTTGGTCTCGAGTCTGGATAAAGTAAGAGAGTTAAGGTAGGTTGAATGCCAATGTAAAAACAGTCTAACTATGATGAATCATTAAAATGAATAGAGATATATTCTTTTTTTTTAATGATAACTGTGGAGATGCGAGAGGCTGGTTGTAGGGGGTGTGCGGAGGGATAGAGGTAGACCGAAAAAGTATTGGAAAGAGGTGATAGAAAGGACATGGCGCAACTTCATATTACTGAGGACTGTAGATAGAAAAGAGTGGAGGTTACGTATTAGGGTAGAAAGTTAGGAGGGCTAGAGGGTGTCTTGCTTAGGCTTGTTAGTGCTTGTTGTAGTACTAGTCGTACACTAGTTTCTTTGTTGTAAACTTTACATTGTGGTTTTATTTAATGCTATGCTTTCTTCATGGTTTTCATCTTTTATTACTTGGGTTTGATGCACTTGAGCCGAGGGTCTTTCAGAAACAGTCTTTCTACCTCCATGAGGTGGTGATAAGGTTTGCATACACTCTACTCTCCTCAAACCTCACCTAGTGAGATTTCACTGGGTATGTTGTTGTTGTTAGGGGTGGGCATTCGGTTCTTCGGTTCGATTTTGCTAAAGTGTGTACCGTATTCCAAACCAAACTAGATCGGTTCGGTTCGGTTTTTTCAACTTCGGTTCGATTTATTTCGATATTTATAAAATGTTTTTTTTGGTGCAAATGAAAAATAAAAAGGATATAAGGTAGTCCACAGTTCACACTCTGTCTTTTAAGTTATAAGTTATATTAGTTGTTGTTCACACTTCACTGCCCAAATAGCCATTAATTAATAAGTAATAATATCAATTAGTTGTTCACACTTCAAAGTAACAACTAACAACATAAAGTAATAACATTGTGGAATTGGATCAAAATATATAAGTAATAAAATTTTAAGTATTATTGTATATTTATTTAATAAAACTTCGGTTCTTCGGTGCACCGTGGAATTGTGATTCTAACACCGAACACCGAACCGAAGAACCGAAGTTTTCGAAAAAAAGAACCGACACTGAAAAACCGAATTAGTTCGGTTCGATTTTTTGGTTTTTATGCCCACCCCTAGTTGTTGTTGATAACTGTGGTGACGGGCCATCTTGCATGTACCTTGACTGATTACATGGGGCACCTGCCAATTCCTACCAACAACATCTACTATGTAACTCTGTCTACCAAGACTGCGGGAATTTGAACCTGAGACTTTAAGGTGCTCAACCTACTTCATTGACCATTAGGCCACACCCTTGGATGAGAATATAAATGATTCATATAAGCTGACTACGACTAGTTTGGGATTGAGTCATAATTGATATAGAAGTTGATAAAGTTTGAGTTTCTTTTGCTGAACATTTCCTCCTGATTTAACTAATGACAATCGATTAGGAAACTTGTAGCTGAAAAAGTAATTTGTTTTATTTTGGCTGTATATTTGTGAATTTATACCTTTGGTTGCTGATGAGGTTGAACTCTGCTAAGCATAGTCAGTCTCAAGTTTGGATTAAGGAGGAGGGTTCAGGTATGTTGAGTGACTATGATTCATCATCAAAATTGACACAAAAAGTTCATATAAGCTGACACCGACTAGTTTCGGCCTTTGGGGTTGAGGCATAATTAATATATAAGTTGTTGATAAATTTGGACACTTTTTAGCTGAATATTTCCTTCTGATTTAAATTTTGACAATTGATTTGGTTATGTTTCCAACATTTGATGCTGGGGACAAATCGAAATGTAGGGAATCAATTGTTGGAGACAGCTGAAATGCAGAGGACAGCTTTGTTGTGGAATTTATGCTTCTTGATTCATCCTAGACCTAAATATTGAATTTGAAATGATAATGTTAGTATCATGAAGTATAGACGTTGAAACACGGAATAGTTTGACTCTGAAAATGATTTTAGGATTGTAGTAAGGTCTGCGTACACTTTACCCTCACCAGCCCCCACCTAGTGGGATTTCATTGGGTATGTTGTTGTTGTTGTAGTAACTTATAAATAGTGATCTGTTTGCTGTTATTATCAGTTGTAGATGCATCAAATTACCTTTTATTAGGTGTCAGAGAATTACCTGCAACTTGCATCTAAAATTGTTCTTGTTATAGTGTGTTTGAAGTCAATACTGTTGTGTTGCAATCATCTAAAGACAATTTCCTGAGGGTACGAATATATGTTTAAGCCTCCTCAATTGGTTCTTTCCATCTTATATATCCTTTGATGTCCTTCGATATGTGCAATTATTAATATGGCGAGTCGATTATTTCAAAGTCATTTTTGTTCGTAACTATGTTGATCTTGTGGTTTCAGGTCAGCTACTATTTTAGAAAGCCATGCCCGAATGACATAGTAATTTTCAAAAGTCCCCCAGTCCTTCAGGAAGTAGGATACACTGATGACGATGTCTTTATCAAGAGGATTGTTGCAAAAGAAGGTGATATTGTCGAGGTGAGTTCATTAGATAATAGAAGCAGTAATACTATGAATTTGAACTGCTTAATTATGACTGACCCCCCACCCCCCTAATGGCTATAGAAGCAACTGAATTGGTTGATAGAATGCATGGGTCACAATACGCTCCTATTTCATTTCTCTTATGCTCCCTCAACAATAAGAGTTCAGTCTTTCAATATACATGTGCTTCCCTTTTTGTCAAAACCATGCACTGACCTGGTCGTCCAATCAGTATATTGAGAGGACGGACCCTTTTGTAAAAACTCTCTATATCCTGTATTTGTGTAATACATCTTCTCTCTTCCATTCCAACTCTGTTGATTTATCAAGTCCTTTTAGAATCTTTTCTAATAGCATTACGTAATATATAACCATGGAATTGCAACCTCTAGGCTGTAGTTTTGATACATGGACCGCTACTTGAACCAGTATCAGTGTACATCTGTGTTGCTCAGACTCTTTAAAACTGCACTCGGGTGTGTGTCGGATTCTCCAAGTAGCTCATTTTTGGAGCATCCGACACGGGTGCAACAACATTTTTGGAGAGTCCGAGCAACATAGGTGTACATTGTCAAATAGCATGCTTCTCCAGTCTCTGCTCTGGAGGAGAACTCCTGGTGAATTTGTTTATAACATTGATATTCAAATTCAAGATGCTTGAAATACATGATTCCACTCATGAGATAGTTCTCAACAAGGGTTTTTGGCATCTTATTGTTCCCTTCCATTTCAATCACAAACTTGAACTCCACCTCTCTTTTTTTTCGTCCAACCTCAGATGCTGTCCACTTTACTGATATAAAAAAAAAATTAATCAATTTTATAAAAGAGAAATTATATTGAATCCTCTTTCAGACTTAGCAATATTATTTTTCCTTTTTCATTCTTATACATCCGAACGATAGCTCAAAAGTTCAACCTGCGTTAAAATTTAATTATTTTACTCCATTACTTTCTTCCTAACAATTTCGTCAAATCAGAACGTGAGCTTCAGTTTGAGATAGAGTAAAAGATTACTACTTAGGAACTCATCAGCTGTGTGAGTGTTATAATTAAGTCCTAATATAGAAAACGAAAGTCAAGGGAAGTCTGCCGTCTTATTTTGCTTTCATATACAAAAAAGAGATCCCGCTCATCCCCTTTGTGATGAATCTCCAACATCCTTACATTTAAATCATTGCTATATCTTGTCTTTTTCTTCTGGTTTATTTTGGAGGGGAAGGGAGGAGTTTGTATAACCAGAAGTATAAAAGGAAATATTTTGGTGATTCTTGGTAGTGCAGGTTCATGAAGGAAAGCTGATTGTAAATGGTGTTGCGCGAAATGAAGATTTTATAAATGAGGCACCCAAATACGAAATGACACCAGTGGTATGTTCCGTTTCTACTGATTCATTTAACTCAGCAATCAGCTTCCCTCCAATTCATTTCCTTAGGAAGTTTCGAATATACAAAAGTATTGGGTCATCCAGATTTCACTATCAAAAACTATCATAGTTGTGGCCTATGTTACTCGGAATCTTCAAAAACGTCAACAGACGAGTGTCGAATCCTCCAAAAGTAGTGCATTTTTGGAGGATCCAACACGGGTGCGTCAACATTTTTGAAGAGTCCGAGCAACACTGATTGTACACAAAATCTGTTGTTTAATTGCCACTTAGTGTAAGAAGAATGCATACTATTCTTACCGTCTCTTATCCATGTTGTACTGCAGCATGTACCTGAGAATTCAGTTTTTGTGATGGGTGATAATCGGAATAACAGCTACGATTCTCATGTGTGGTGAGTTTTCCGTTCTCCGAAAAGCTGGAGCGTCTCCTATAAATTGCTAGTTTCATTAAGTGTCTGTTTGGCTGAACTTATTTAAAACAACTTATAAACTGAAAGCTGCTTTAGATAAGTTAAGCCAAACAGACCAAATTATTTTTTTGAGCTTATTTTAAGCACAAAATGACTTTAAGTTCGCCAACCAAACACTCAGAAACGCTGAAAACAGCTTATCAGAAACTAATAAGCCAATCTAAACGGGTTCTAAATATGCTCACCTTACGTTTGAATCTCTTTTTAACAGGGGAGCACTTCCTGCGAAAAACATCATAGGCAGGTCCATATTCCGGTATTGGCCTCCAAAAAGAATTGGCGGTACAGTTCTTCCTAAAGGTTGTGTTGTCGACAAGCAAGATAGTAGTTTAACAACGCCTCAATAACATATTTAGCCTGAAAATTTAAGAATTCGTGATTTCTACTTTCTTCTTTTTTGGAATAGACATGAAAATGAAAAAAGTGATCATCTATTCATTGTTTGGTATAGTACCATAATATGGCGTAGTTTGAAATAGGATGTAATGTAATGTATATTAGCAGGCATCTGACTTGCTCTTACTTGAGTTATCACAATCCGCCTTTCTACCTTCGCAAGATAGGGGTAAGGTTGTGTATACACCATCTATGAGATTTCACTGGATAAGGGTAAGGGAGGATCTTTACATAAAGCGTGAATGCAAATAAAATGTATTTCATGAATAAGCTTTTACGATTGGGTCTTTGAAATAGAAGAAGAGAATTTTTTTTTAAAAAAAAAACTAAAGCCATGGTTAGAATGCTCCTTCCAAATTAACATCAATAGAGATTAATGCTCATGAAAAATTGAGAAAAAACACCAAATTTCGATTTCGTGATCCTTAAACACTTAAAAATGGCATGAATTTCTATAAAAGCTATAAATATTATTTATTAGGTAATTATAGATGGTCTTATTAAATTTGGAGCAAAATAATTTCGGACAAGTATATTTACAGAATATTTATAGGCTAATGCTCATGAATAACTGGAAAAACACCAAATTCCTGTTTTGACCCCTAAATACTAAGAAAGTGATGTGGATTTCTATAAAAGCTATAAAAATCATTCACTAGATTATTATGGATGGCGTTACCAAGTTTGGAGCAAAAAAGTTTTGGACATAAATATTTACAGAATATTCATAGGTTAATGCTCATGAAAAACTGAAAAAACTACCAAATTTCTATTCCGTGACCCCTAATCACTAAAAAAGTGGTGTGTTTTCTACAAAAGCTATAAATATCATTCACTACGTAAGTACTAACGGTCCTACCAAATTTGAAGCAAAATAAGTTTCGGATAGAAATATTTACATAATATTCATAGGCTAATACTATCGAAAAACTGAGAAAAACACCAAATTTCTGTTTCATGAACCCTAAAAACAAAAAAAAAAGTAGCGTGAATTTCTATAAAATCTATAAAAATCATTCATTAGGTAATTACGGATGGTCCTACCAAAGTTGGGGCAAAAAATTTCCAGACAGAAATATTTATAGAATATTTATAAGCTAATGCTTACAAAAAATTGAGAAAAACACCAAATTTCTGTTTCATGATCTCTAATACTAAAAAAGTAGCATGGATATTCAGGTTATTATAGAGGTTTCTATAAAGATTTTGAATTTTTTATCCGAAAAGTAGTTCACAAAAATTCATACTCACACAAACGAAAAACTAAGAAAATTGCGAAATTCCAGTTGAGTGAACCCTAAATACTAAAAGAATGGTGGATCATAGCGAGACTACACATATTGTTCTCCAAGGTCATTATGGAGAGTTCCGTAAAAGTTTTGAAAAACACTTGCCCGAAAGCCAGTTCGCCAAATATTCATTGACTTACACACGAAAAAATGGTAAAATTGTCTAATTCTGCTTGTGCGGCCCCTAAATGCTATGAATGCGCAGTACATCGTGCTGAGGCAGCACGTACTAATCCCCCAGGTACCTACAGAGGTTTTCATAACGATTTTCGAGAAAAATCCACTGAAAGCTAGTTCACCAAAAATATCTATGGTCTAACACACATGGAAAAATGGAAAATTCACCTAATTCCACTTCTGCGGCCCCTAAATACTATGAACGTGCCGTGGATCGTGTCGAGGACGTACATACTGATCTCCCGGGTATCTACGGAGGGTCCATAAGGAGTTTTGAGGAAAAAAATGCACCGGAAGCCAGTTCACAAAAAATATGCTACCACATACAAAAAAATGTCAAAATCACATCATATCGCTAGTGCGACCCCTAAATGATATGAATGCGCCGTGGATAGTGTTGACGTCGCACGTACAGATCCCTATAGTACATATAAGGGGTACCATAATGGTTTTCAAAAAAATTTCACCAGAAGCTAGTTCACCAAAAATATTCATGGGCTAACACACACGAAAAATGACAAAATCGCCTAATTCCGCTTGTGCAACCCCTAATTGCTATGAATGTGACATGGATCGTGACAAGGCCGCGCGTACTAATACCTCAGGTACCTACATAGGGTCCCATGATGGTTTTTGAGAAACAACCCACCGAAAGCCAATTCATCAGAAATATCCATAGGCGACACACGAAAAAAATGGAAAAATCGCCTAATTCCTCTAGTGCGTACCCTAAATGCAATGAACACGCCGTAGATTGTGCTGAACCTGCATGTATTGATCCTACGGGTACCCAGAGAGGGTTCCACAACTGTTTTAGAGAAAAATCCACCGAAAACCAATTCACCAAAAAATATCCATGGGCTAAATACACGAAAAAATGGCAAAATCGCCTAATTCCATTTTTGCGGCCCTTGAATGTTATTAACGGGCTTTGGATCGTATCAATGCCGCACGTACTCATCCTCGGGTACCTACAGATGGACCCATAACTGTTTTTTGAGAAAATCCACTGGAAGCCAGTTCACCAAAAATATCAACGGTTAACACATACGAAAAATTGGCAAAATTACCTAATTCTATTTATACGGCCCCTAAATGCCATCAACGGGTCATGGATCGTGTTGATGCCGCATGTACTCATTTTCGAGTACCTACAGATGGACCCATAGCTGTTTTCGAGAAAATCTATCGGAAACCAGTTCACCAAAAATATCCATGGGCTAAACACATAACAAAATGGCAAAATCGCCTAATTTTGTTTGTGCGGTCCCTAAATGCTATTAACGGGCCGTGAATTGTGTTGATGCCGAAGTACTAATCCCCGGGTACCTACATATGGCGCCATAACTATTTTCAAGAAAATCCACCAGAAGCTAGTTCACTAAAAATATCAACGGCTAACACAAACGAAAAAAAGACAAAATTACGTAATTCCCCCTGTGCGCTCCCCTAAATCCTATGAACGCGCTGTGGATCGTGCCGAGGACGCATGTACCGATCTCCTGGGTTTCTACGGAGGGTCCCATAACAGTTTTTTAGAAAATTTCACCGAAAGCCAGTTCACCAAAAAATATTCATGGGCTAACACACATGAAAAAAATGAAAAAATTGCCTAATTCTGGTTGTGCCGTCCCTAAATACTATAAATGTGCCTTGGATCATATCGAGGACAAACATACTGATCTCCTGGGTATCTACGGGCCCAAAATGGTTTTTGAGAAAAATCCACCGAAAGTCAGTTCACCAGAAATATCAATGGCTAACATAGACGAAAAATGGCAAAATCACTTAATTCCACTTATGCGGCCTCTAAATACTATGTATGCATCGTTAATCGTGCTAAGGCCACACGTACTGATTTCCCGAGTACCTATGGAGGGTTCCAAAATGGGTTTTTGAGAAAAATACACCATAAGCCAGTTCATCAAAAATATCCATGGGCTAACACACACGAAAAAATGATAAAATTGTCTAATTCCGCTTGTGCGTCCCCTAAATGCTATGAACACGCCATGGATCGTGCTGAGGCCGCACGTACTGATCCTCGGGTACCTATGGAGGGTCCCGTAATGGTTTTCGAGAAAAATCCACTTGAATCTAGTTCAACAAAAAGATTCATAGCCTAACACACACGGAAAAATGAGAAAATTGCCTAAATCCGGTTGTGCAGCTCCTAAATGCTATCAATTCATCATGGATCGTATTGAGGCTTTACGTACTTATCAGTCGAGTACCTACGGATGGTCCCATTATAATTTCCGATAAAAATCTACAAAAAGCTAGTTCACAGAAAGTATCAATGGGCTAAAACACGAAAATAGCAAAATCGTCTAATTTTGCTTGTACGATCCTTAAATGCGATGAATGCACTGTGGATCATGTTGAGGACGCACGTACTGATTCCCTGGGTATCTTCGGAGGGTCCCATAATGGTTTCTGAGGAAAATACACCAGAAGTCAGTTCACCAAAAATATTAATAGGCCTAATTCCGCTTGTGCAACACCTAAATGATATGAATACACTGTGAATTGTGCCGAGGCCGCACGTACTGATCCTCAGTACCTACGGAAGGTCCCGTAATGGTTTTCGAGAAAAAATTCACACGAAAGCCAATGCTATGAACGCTTGTGGATCCTGTAGAGGCCACACGTACTGATCCCCAGGTACCTACGGAGGTTCTCATAATGATTTCTTAGAAAAATAAACCGGAAGCTAGTTCAAAAAAAATATTAATGGTCTAACACACATGAAAAATTGATAAAATTTCTTAATTTCGCTTGTGCGGCCCCAAGATACTATGAATGTACCGTGGATCGTGAGAGGCCGTAAATACTGATCCCTTAGATACCCACGGAAGGTCCCATAACAATTTTTGAGAAAAATCTATTGCAAACCAGTTCAAAAAAATTATCAACGGGCTAACACACTAAAAAAATGGCAAAATCGCATAATTTCTCTTGTGCGGCCCCTAACTTCTATAAACGCTCCTTGGATGACACCGAGGTCCACACTTACTGATCACTCGGGTACCTTCGAAGGGTACCGTAATGGTTTCTGAGATAAATCAATCGGAAGTCAGTTCACTAAAAATATTCATAGGCTAACACATGAAAAATGATAAAATTGCCTAATTCTGCTTGTACTGCCCCTAAATACTATAAACGCATTGAGAATCGTGTCAATGTTTCACGTACTAATCTTATGAGTATCTATGGAGGGTCCTATAACGATTTTTAAGAAAAATCCATCGAAAGCCAGTTCACCAAAAATATTCACGGGCTAACACACATTAAAAAATGGCAAAATCGCCTAATTTCGCTTGTGTAGCCCCTAAATGTTATAAATGCGCCGTGGATCGTAATGAGGTCGCCGGAACTGATCTCACAGGTACGTACAAATGGTTTCATAGTGATTTTTGGGATAAATCCAATGGAAGCTGGTTCAGTAAAAAAATTATGATTTTGCGACTCCTAAATTCTATGAACGCACCGTGGATCATCCCGAGGACACACGTACCGATCCCATGAGTACCTACGGAGGGTCACATAATGATTTTTGAGAAAAATTCAATAGAAGCCAGTTCATCAAAAATATCCATTGGCTAACACACACGAAAAAAATGACAAAATCGCTTAATTCTACTTGTGCGACTCCTAAATTCTATGAATACACAGTAAATCAAGCTGAGGCCACACATATTGAACTCAGGATATCTACAGAGAATCCTATATTGGTTTCCGCAAAAAATCCACCAGGAGCCAGTTCACCAAAAAAAGCATGGGTTAACACACATGAAAAAATAGAAAAAATTATCTCATTCCTCTTGTGCGGTCCCTAAATGTTATGAATGCATTGTGGATTGTGACGAGGCCTCACATACTGAATTTTCGGGTACCTATGAAGGGTCCCATAATGGTTTCAAATAAAAATTCATCGGAAACCAGTTTACCAAAAATATCCATGGGCTAATACGCACAAAAAAATAGCAAAATCACTTAATTTTGCTTGTGCAACTCCTAAATGCTAAGAACACATCGTAGTTCATGCCGAGGCCGCACGTACTGATCCCCTGGCTAACTATAGAGTGTCCCATAATGGTTTTTGAGAAAAATCCATCGAAAGTCAGTTCACCAAAAATATCCATAGGGTAACACACACTAAAAAATGAATGCGCAATAGATCATGTTGAGGCCGCACGTACTGATCTCTTGGGTAACTACGGAAGGTCCCATAATATTTTTTGAGAAAAAAAATCAATCGAAAGCCAGTTCAACAAAAATATTCATGGGCTAAAACACATGAAAAATGATAAAATCGCGTAATTCTGCTTGTGCGGCCCATTAATGCTATTAACGCATTGTAGATCAGGCCGAAGCTACACATACTGATCCCTCGAACACCTACAGAGGGTCCCATAATGATTTCTAAGAAAAATCCACCAGAAACCAATTCACCAAAAATATACATGGGCTAACACAGACGAATACTAACAAAATTATCGAATTTTACTTGTGCAACTCCTAACTACTATGAAAGCATTGTGGATCATGTAGATTACGCACGTACTGATCCCTCAAGTACCTATAGAATGTCCCATAATGGTTTATTGGAAAATCCACCATAAGTCAGTTCACAAAAAATATTCGTGGGCTAACAAAAAAAACTGGAAAATCATCTAATTCTGATGTACGACCTCTAAATATTATGAACACGTCATAGATCGTGCTGAGTGCCACACTTACTGATCCCTCGAGTATCTACGAAGGGTTACATAATGGTTTACAAGAAATATCCAACAGAAGCAACTTCACCAAAAATATCAATGAGCTAACTTCTTGGAATGCGATGTAGATCATGCCGAGGCCGCAAGAATTGATCCCTTTAGTAACTACAGTGGGTCCCATAACGGTTTTTGAGAAAATCCACTGGAAGCCAGTTCAACAAAGTATCAATGGGCTAACATACACGAAAATGACAAAATCGCCTAAATCTGCTTATGCGGCTCATAAATGCTATTAACGTACTGTAGATCAGGTTGAGGCTGCACGTACTGATCCCCCGAGCACCAACAGAGGATTCCATATGATTTTTTTAAAAAATTCATCAGAAGCCAATTCACAAAAAATATACATGGGCTTTACACACGAATAATAACAAAATTGCTGAATTTTGCTTGTGCGACCCCTAATTGCTATGAACGCTCTGTGGATCGTGCCAATTACGCACATACTGTTCCCTCGAATACCTACGGAGGGTCCCATAACAGTTTATTAGAAAATCCACCGGAAGCCAGTTCACCAAAAATATTAATAAGGCTAACAAACAAAAAAAAAGTGAAAAAATCGCCTAATTTTGGTGTACTGCCCCTAAATATTATAAATGCGTCGAAGATCATGCCGAGGACCAAACATTCTAATTCCTCGAGTACCTACGGAGGCTTACATAATGGTTTTTGAGAAAAATCCCCAGAAGCAAGTTCACCAAAAATATCAATGAGCTAACACAAACGAAAAATGGCAAAATCTACTAATTCTGCTTGTGTGGCCCTAAATTCAATGAACACGTCGTAGATTGTGTTGAGGCCGCACGTACTGATCGTCAGAGTACCTGTGGAAGGTCTCATAATGGTTTTCGAGAATAAATCCACCAGAAGTGTAACACTCCTCAAAATTTTTCCCTAAGATTCGGACCTTTCTTGTATTCGGGTAGGGTCGAACTCGAGTATGGTGGGGCATTTGCATGAGTTAAGACGAGTCTTTGAGAAATTGAGCAGCGTTAGAGGTGATGTGGGGTCACAAAAGACCCCTAGGACCAAGCTAAGTCCAAAAAGGTTCGTCGTGGCTAAGTTAGGATGAGTTCGTGTATGAGGTCGACTTCTAATGACCCTGTCTTTTGAAATATGACGATCTGATTGGCCCATGACCCATCAAATTAAAGGTCATCGAGTCTTCTTTCTAACGCCACCAAGAATGTAATTTTTGAAGTCCGGAGTCGAAAGATATGACGGTCCTAAGACGAACTAGCATGGCAAGGATTTCAGGCCTGGGTTGCATTTGTTGGAAAACAGGGCTTGGCGCCATAGTGGCGCAACGCGCCACTATCGCGCCAGGAACATGCCTCAGTAGTTTGGTCCCTGGCGCGGCGCGCCACTACGAGGTGTGCAGGATTTTTCAGGCCAAATTTCCAGAACCCAGAAAATATGGCCTTGGCGCTGTAAGGGCGCGATGCGCCACTATCGCGCCAAGAATGTGCCTCAGTAGTTTGGTCCTTACCACGGCGCGCCACTAACAGATGTGCAGGTTTTAGGCGTAATCAACCTGGCGCTGCAATGGCGCGACGCGCCACTATCGCGCCAGGAGCATTTTAGCCTATTTTCAGAACTTTTTGAGAAGGGGCAATTTGGGAACTTACCCAAATTATATATGTATCACCCTAGACCATATTCTGATCATATCTTGCAGCCCCCCTCTCTCTCTCTAAAAAAAAGCCCTAGGAGTCTCTCTCTCTCTCTTCTTCTTCTTCTCCATTTCTAACAAGGAATTGCTTTCAAGAGCTTCAAGATTCGAGTTCTACATTGAAGACCCAACCACAAGGTTTTCTTCAAGTCTTCACTAAGGTATGTAAGGCTATCCAAAACATGGGTTGAGTCCACCCATGTGCTCTACTCTTGCTTTGAGGTTAGAGGTCCCTGATAATGGAGTTTCTTAGTATGGTTTATGTTTGAATGAGTTTTGTCTCCTATTAATTTGACTTTATTGGTGTTGATGTTGTTGAGCTAAGAAGTTCCTAAAACCGTCATGTTAGTATGAGTTGAGGGAGATGACTTGTTATTATGTTTTGTTGATCTCTTTAACCATGTGATTATGTTGCATAAGTCAATTTTCTTGAATGTGCTATTCTACTTGAATTGTTGGGTTAAAGCCTTAGAGTTGTGATGAGTCCTAATGAAGGGTTATAAATGCTTATCTAAATAAGTCTTGATTGAGTTGATTGGAGGATAGAATTGACGAGTGGACGAGGTCCTAAATGGGACTTGCCATTATGACTATAACCGTTTCTGAGGAAAATCCACCGAAAGACAGTTCACCAAAAATATTTACAGGCTAACACACACTAAAAGGCAAAATCGCCAAACTATGCTTATGAGTACCCTTAATGCTATGAACGCATCGTAGACCGTGCCAAGGCCACACGTACTGATCCCCTAAGTACATACGGAGGGTGCCATAACGGTTTCTAAGAAAAATCCATCGATATCCAGATCATCAAAAATATCCATAGGCTAAGTGTTATACCCTATACTTTTGTATCTTGAAACGCCTCTTAAGCTTCTTAAATTTCTTGAAAGATTCTTAAGTTTTTGGAAGAATTCTTAAGTTTCTTAAAGTTTCTTAAAGCTTCTTAAGATTTCTTAAAGTTTTTTAAACTTCTTAAGGTTTCTTAAAGCTTCTTAAAGATTTTTAAACTTCTTAAAAGTTACCATGTGAGCCGGATAATCTATAACACTATCAAACAACTCTAAGGAAGGGAGAATGTGACACCCCATAGTAGGGAAGATTGAAAATACGGTTATAAGAATCCGGAAGGAGTTGGAGGCCAAGTAATGAGTCGTAGGACTCGAATTACTTACGTAAGCTACCAACTTGAAAATCTTACATACTTAAGCTACTTGAGTATATATCAAGCTTACGTAGCAAGGATTATATCAGTTCGTAAAATAAGACGATATTACGAACCCACGAGAGGGGAAAAGAAGGTGACACATGGCAGCATGAGAGAGTGCCACATGACAGCAGCTGGAGAAAGGGGGTGGACCCCACAAGCCATATGGCAACTCATGGTTCGAGGAGGTGGTATGTTGTCCTAATCAGGGTTTGACATATTTCACCACTTAGAGGTTGACACATGTCACCCTCTAAGGTGGACTATATATATATGTTTTATGATCATCCTTATCAAGAAAAGTCATTCTTATCTCCTAAGTTCAAGAAAACTCTAGAGAAAAAAAAGAGAAGAGAAACCCTAAGCTAGAGAGAGAGGCTACGGATTTAGAGAGGAAAAAAAGGTAAGTTTTCCGATTTTGTTCCGTTTATTAATTATCTAGGGTATACCATGATGATATGAAGGTGTTAGTAATGTAAATTTATGATTTGGGGCAGCACCAAAAGGACAGCAAGCAGCCACAAAGTTTTAGTCGCGCTAAAGAAACTTCCAAGGCGTGTTTTGGCGAGTTTGGCAAGTTTTGGGCAAGGTACGGTTTTTCCTTTCAAACTGGAGTTTATGATGATGTTATGAGGTATATTATATGTCTTAAATAAGGTTGAAAGTGGAAAAATTGTATAAGAATGCTTGACGTTAGAAACAAGCTAAACTGAAGTCGTTATAGTTAAATCGAAGTCGAGTAGTGTGTTGTGATTATGGTACTGCGGTTGCCGATTGTTTGGTTACGTGTTTCAGGGCTGGAAGGTGTTTTAAAAAGGGTGTGGGTGCTGCTAGTTGCAGCAACACGACCCTCCGTTTCATATTGTTAAGAATTTTATGAAATAAAGGTTAAAAACTCTATTTTGGTATCGTAGTTTTAAGCGAGTTGTTTGGAGTTTGTATTGTGTAAAGTTGAAGTGATTTACTTATAAACGTGCTGCTGGTTGTTGTTGTTGGTATGGTTGTTGATATTTTAGCCGAGTTGAAATCTTGGGGATGTTAAAATTATAGGGGAAATGCTGTCCGATTTTCGATAACTTCGGAGCTAGTAATAAGCTACTCAAGGGAAAGGGATAAGGAAATGATTCATATGGATATGTGGTTGTAGAGTTGGAAATGGGAAATCGAAAGGTTATTAATCTTAGTATTACTCTCATGTTAAATAGGTTCCAAAGACGACGAGGCGAACGTGGTTAAGAGTAATCCATAAGAGGTATGTAAAGTTACCCCTTCTTTCTCTTGGCATGTTTGGCATAAGTATGTAAAGCCTATCCTTTCTCTTCTTCTGGCTTGTCCTAGATGTAAGTAAAAGATGATACAATCTCTAAGGTGATTCCAGTCCTAAGTGTTTCTTATTTACCCTTTTATGTTGGAACTCTTACAATAATTGGCATGACTTTTATGAAGCAAATATATGACTTTTATATGACTCCCAGGGAGTTCCTATTTTCAGAGCCACTTGGATGGCCAATTTCGTGATTTCAAAAAGATATTTTATTATGCCTTGATACGAGTATATGATTTCAGAAGTTCTATTTTGATATAATCCATAGCGACATTCAAAAGGTACTTGATATGACTCTTGTCTTGATTTTTGAATGATAGCTCATTTTGATCATTCCATCGAGTCTCAAATATGATTTAAATTGCATTTAATTTCTCACTACTCCACGCGTGGATGCCTCAATGCTTTCTTCACTGAGCCCGGGCCAAGATATATATGATCGTGCGTACTTCCCTACCTTGTTCGTCGTGCCCCGATGTGAGAGGGCAAGTACGCTCTATACATGGGTCATTTGTAAAGTTATGCTGTGTCATGTACACATATGCTGATGTCTAATGTTATGATATGATATGACCATATGATATGATATGATCTATTATGAAGATATTTCCTACTCTGAAGTTATGCTGTGCTGTGGCGCCGGTGATGGGATGGCGACCACGTTTTGTTCACTGTGTCCCGTAATAGGGCCGGATATGACATATATTTTTCTACATGCATTATCAGGGGTTGTGATAAGCATTTTGATATTTCTGGATATTTGCTCATTTGTTTTGCACATTCTGTTCTGGTGATGACTTTAGTTATTACAGCCATGCTTTACATACTCGGTACATTTTCCGTACTGACCCCCTTTCATTGGGGGGCTGCGTTACATGTCCGCAGGTCAGACGCTCGATTTGCTGATCCACTTGCTTAGGACATATACTCTGCTGTTTGACGGTGCTACTTTATCCGGAGCCCTATTTTGGTACTAACTTTTCTGTTGCATATTTGTACACGTTGGTCTGGGGTATGACGGGGCCCTGTCCCATCATATGACTAGACTACCATTCTGTAGAGGTCTGTAGACTTATGTTGTGGGTTCTGTATATATTCTGTGGGTCCTGTATATGTGTTCTGGACTTCTATGTTCCGTGACGGCCTTCGTGTGCTACATCTGCTTTCATGTGCTCTCTAGCGACCTCTTTTGATTTCTACACTTGTTACTTATGCTAACATGCTAAGTGGGGCTAAAGGTACGTATAAGTGTCCAAATCGGGCACTAGTCACGGCATACGGAATTGGGTCGTGACACTAAGACGCACGAAAAAGATAAAATCGCATAATTCTGTATGTTTGGCACCTAATTGTTACGAACACTCCGTGAATCATGTCGGGACTGTACGTACTGACCTCTTGAGTACCTATGGAGGGTCACATAACTGTTTCCTACAAAAATCCACCGAAAGCCACTTCAACAAAAATATCCATGAGCTAACAAACACAAAAAACAAAATTGCCTAATTCTATTTGTGTGGCCCCTAAATGCTATGAACGCGTTGTGGATCATGTCATGACAGCACGTACTGATCACCTGGAAACCTACGGAGGGTCTAATAACGGTTTTTGAGAAAAACTCACCGTAATCTAGTTCAACAAAAATATCTGTGGGCTAACACACGAAAAAATAGCAAAATCGCCTAATTCTACTTGTGCGGCCCCTAAATACTATGAACGCGCTGTGGATCATGTCGAGACCGCATGTATTGATCCCTTGGACACCAACGAAAGGTCCTATAACAGTTTATGAGAAAATTCCACCGGAAGCCAATTCACCAAAATATCCATAATCTAACACACACGAAAAAAAATGATAAAATCGCATAATTTTGCTTGTGCAGCCCCTAAATGCTATTTATGCTTCGTGGATCATGCAGAGGCTGCATGTACTGATCTCTTGAGTACCTATAGATGGTCCCATAACTGCTTTCGAGAAAACTCCACTAAAAGTCAGTTTAGCAAAAATATTCACGGGCTAACACACATGAAAAATGACAAAATCGCCTAATTCTGCTTGTGCAGCCCTAAATGCTATGAACGCGCTGTGAATCATGTCGAGGCCACACGTATAGATCCTCGGGTACCTACAGAGGATCCCAAAATAATTTTGGAGAAAAGTCCACCAGAAGCCAATATAACAAAATTATTCATGGGCTAATATACGAAAAATGGCAAAATCACATAATTCCGCTTGTGCGGCCCTTAAATGTTATAAACGCACCGCAAATCATATCGGGGCCGCACATACATATCTCTCAAGTACCTACGGATCGCTCCATAATGGTTTATGAGAAAAATTCACTAGAAGCCAGTTCAACAAAAATATTCATGCGCTAAGACACACGAAAAATGACAAAATCGCCTAATTTTGCTTGTGCGGCCTCTAACTGATATGAACTAATTGTGGATCGTGCCAAGGCCGCACATACTTATCCCCCGGGTACCTACAGAGGGTCCCATATTGGTTTTTGAGAAAAATCCACTAGAAACCAATTCACTAAAAATATACATGGACTAACACACAAAAAAATGACAAAATCGCCTAATTTTAATTGTGTGGCCCAACTGTTGTCGTGTAGAGGCCGAACGTACTGATCTCTTGGGTACCTAGGAGGGTCTCATAACAGGTTTTGAGAAAAATACACCAAATGTCTATTTACCAAAAATATCCGTCGGCTAACACACCAAAAAAATGACAAACTAAACGCATCGTGGATTATCCCGAGGCCGTATGTATTGATCCCTCGGGTAACTACAGAGGGTCCCACAACGTTTCCTGAGAAAAATCCACCGGAAGCCAATTCACCAGAAATATCAATGGGCAAACTCACACAAAGAATGGGCAAAATCGCCCAATTTTGATATACGACCCCTAAATGTTATGAATGCATTGTAGATCGTGTTGAAGCCACACATACTGATTCGTCGAGTAACTACGGAGGGCCCTATAATGGTTTTCGAGAAAAATCCACAAGAAACCAATTCACTAAAAATATTCAAGGGCTAACACACACGAAAAATGGGAAAATCACCTAATTACGCTTGTATGATCCCTAAAGCTATGAATGTACCGTAGATTATCTTGAGGCCGTATGTACTGATCCTTTGGATACCTAATTCTGCTTGTGCAGCCCATAATTGTTATTAACGCGCTATAGATCGTTCGAAGGCCGCATGTAAATCCCCGGAGTATATACGGAGGTTCTCATAACGGTTTCTAAGAAGAATCTACTAGAAGCTAGTTTACCAAAATATTCATAGGTTAACACACAAAAAAATGATAAAATCATCTAATTTTGCTTATACGACCCCTTACTACTATGAACGCGTTGTGGATTGTGCCGAGACCGCACTTATTGATCCCATGGGTACCTATAGAGGGTCTCATAATGGTTTCTGAGAAAAATCCCAGAAGCCAGTTCAACAAAATATATTCATGCGCTAACACAAACGAAACAAATAACAAAATCGTCTAATTCTATTTGTACGAACCATAAATGTTATTAATGTTCCAGTTCACCAAAAATATCCATGGGTTAACATACATAAAAAAATGGCAAAATCGCTTAACTCCGCTTGTGCAGCCCTAAATGCTATAAACGCATCGTGAATCGTGCTGAGGCCACACGTATTGATCCACCGAGTATCTACAGTGGGTCCCATAATGGTTTTTGAGAAAAATCCACCGGAAGGTAGTTCAACAAAAATATCCATGGGCTAACATACATGAAAAATGGCAACATCACCTAATTTCACTTGTGCGGCTCCTAAATGTTATGAACGCATTGTAGATCGTTCTGAGGACGCATGTACTGATTAGATGAGTACCTACGGAAGGTCATTTAATGGTTTCCGGCAAAAATACACCAGAAGCTAGTTTACCAAAAATATCAATAGGCTAACACACACGAAATAATTAAAAAATCATCTAATTTTTCTTGTGCAGCCCCTAACTTCTATGAACGCGTTGTATATCGTGGCTAGATCGCACGTACTGATCCCTGAATACCTACTGAGGTTCCCATAATTTTTTTCAAGAAAAATCCACCAGAAGTGAGTTCACCAAAAATATCCATGAACTAAAACATACGAAAAAAATAATAAAATTGCCTAGTTCCACTTGTGCGGCCCTGAAATGTCATGAACGCACCATGAACCATGCTGCGACCACACATACTAATCCTCCGGGTACCTATAGAGTGTCTCAAAATCGTTTAATTTCTCTTGTACGACTTCTAAATTTTATTAGCTTACCGTGGATCGTGTCGAGGCCATATGTATTGATCCCCTGAGTACTATCGAGGGTCCATAATGGTTTCTGAGAAAAAATCCACCGGAAGCCAGTCCACCAAAAAGATCAATTGGCTAACACATACGAAAAAATGACAAAATCGCCTAATTTTATTTGTGCGACCCCTAAATGCTATGAACGCACTGTGGATCATGTCGAAGCCGCACATATTGATCCACTGGGTAACTACGGATGGTCCCAAAACCATTTTTGAGAAAAATTCACTGAAAGTCAATTCACCAAAAATATCCATAAACTAACGACCCCTAAATGCTATGAACGCACTGTGGATCATGTCGAAGCCGCACATATTGATCCACTGGGTAACTACGGATGGTCCCAAAACCATTTTTGAGAAAAATTCACTGAAAGCCAATTCAATAAAAATATCTAAGGATAACACAAAAATAAATTAGCAAACTCGCTTAATTCTACTTGTGCAAACCCCTAAAAGCAATGAGCGCACCGTGGACCGTGCCGAAGCCACATGTTTTGATATGTGGCCTTTAAATCGCCAAATTCTACTTATACAGCCTATAAATATTATGAACGCATTGTGGATCGAGCCGAGGTCGCACGTACTAATCCCCAAAGATACTAGAGGCCATAAAGGTTTTCAAAAAAAATCTACTAGAGGCCAGTTCACCAAAGATATCCCTGTGCTAACACACATAAAAAATGAGAAAATCGCATAATTTCGATTATACGGCCCCTAAATGTTTGAATATGCGTGAATTGTGTCAAAGGTTATACGTACTGCTCCCCTGGATACTTAAGGGGATCTTTTAAAGGTTTCAAAAAAATTTAACCGAAAACTATATCACCAAAATATTCATGGGCTAACATACACGAAAAAGATAAAATTGTCTAATTTCGCTTGTACACCTCTAAATGTTGTGAATATGTCATAGATTGTTCCGAGGCTACACGTACTACTTCCCCTGAGAAAATTATTTAATCCTTTTGAGTGCCCCTAAATGCTATGAGAGTTGCATGGATTATGTTGAGAATGCCTGTATTGTTCCCAAATAAATTCATTGGCTAACACAAAAGGATTAAATTCATTGGCTAACACAAAACAAAACAGAGAAAAACTATTAATTATTGTTGAGTGACCCCTAAAATGATTCTTATTAAAAGGTCCCAAAAAAGCTTTTAAAAATGGATTGGATCATGTCGAGGCTATACATATTGTTCTCTCGGATCGTTACTGATGGTCTTGTAAAATTTTTGCAAGAAAAATTGATCAAAAATCATATCATAAAAAAACTTAATGAGATAACACACATGAAAAAATTTAAAAAGCGTATAATTTATGTTGAATAGCCCCAAAATACTATAAAAATGGAATGAATCATGCCGACACTACACATATTGTTCCCCTAAATCGTTACAGCGGTACTATAAATGTTTGGCAAAAATAATAATCGAAAGTCATATCACTAAAAAATTAATTTGTTAACACACATAAAGAATTAAAAAAATCGTCTAATTCCTTTTTTGGAGCCCCTATCTGCTATGACAAAAAACGTGGATTATATCGAAACTACACATATTATTTTTTCAAGTCATTACCAAGGGTCCTTTGAAGGTTTTGCAAGAAAATTAACCAAAAGTCATATCACCAAAATATTCATAACCAACACATACGAAAAATTTAAAAAATCGCCTAATTTCTATTGAGTAACCACTAAATGCTAAGAAAACAATATTAAACTTGTTGAGGTTACGTATTGTTTCCCAGATTGTTGCAGAAGGTCCTATAAAAATATTGCGGAGAGTTCTATAAAGATTTTGAAAAATAATTGACTGAAACTATTAAAATTGTGACCTCTAAATGCTAAAAAATATAATATGGATCATTGCTAGTCTTTTTGTGAAAAGGAAAGCAATGCAATGCAAATTTACAAGAAAAAAATAGCGATAGCAAAGTAATATGATAATCAAATGCAATAACTACACAACCATAAAAGCATACTTTTTATAAGCAAAACTTGTAAATACATCAAAATATCCAGTTCTAAAAAGGGGTATATAATTCTTGCCTTTTTCAAATCATCTTGGTTCCAAGGTTCTCTTTCATTCATTGAGAGAATCAGATATAACGAGTCAATCACTACGTTTGCATCCATACATAGGATGCAGAGTCAGATGACAATAAATACGCATCATTTTCTCTTGGTTGGAAAGTTGTAAAGCCGCAAAATCAGATTGTTGGTGGAATGAGCATACAAATAGCTAATAACAGAATTTTGTCTATAATTAAGAATTTTGATTATAGGCCAAGGATATCAAAACAAACAAACAAAAGTAACAGATATTAACACACAAGGATAAAAACTAAAGGTTATGAAAGAAACCATCAATCTGGCATTCAAATTCTTTCATCAGTACATCTGGTATAACTGGTAGTGAAGATACTGATGTTGGATCATAGTGGTTGTCATCATTGGTTGCAGTGTCAGTTACAAAAACCAACATTAATCGCTTCATTACCAGCTTAGTCATGCCGAGCGGCACCATATCAATAGACATGCAGGACCACCAGTACATTAATGCACAAATGACAGCAATCCAAGCACAAATTTACAGTCCAGTATCATATTATATACCCTATTCTTTAATAGTTCAATTTCAATCAACAATCTACAATATGAAAACCCCCATCAAATTCACTCAAATGCAAAGTAAAAAAGTTTAAAAGGCATCAGTTCTCCAAGGTGATAGCATCAATAAAAGATTCAGACGCAAATTACCCATTTACGATATAAAAGATTCATCATTTGCCAATAAAACTAAAGTTAAAAAATGAATAAACAAAAAAAGTACCGAGTAAATGAAGATTAATCAATTAACGATCAGAACCTGTCGGGATTCACTCTTTACATCATAAAAATGTATTTCAGAGGATTGACAGACTTATGAATACTATCATCACTTCGTTCATCCTCGGAAGAAATTAATAAAAATATTTGAGTTGAAACTAGAATAACAATAGTGCTCAGAACTTCTTAGAGGGTAGTGTAAGCCATCACAGACAAAAAGTCTCCGACACATGAACTTTTCATCAAGGCACCATAAAAGGAAAAACAAATTTTAAAAACTCGAAAAATTATCACTAAATACATCAGGAAAATGTGAATTAACATAAAAAGTTTAATAATAGGACTCAGTTTATGGGTGGTGATATATCAGGATGGTCGGCAAGGTGGTTTTAACACCATTACGACGAACGAGACCAGTAGATATAAGTCGTCACAGTCCATTAACCATTTCAATTTTCAAAAAAAAAATATTAGCAATAAATTACCTAAAGATAAGATTTTTAACACAAATAAAAAGAGTCATCAGATAGGAGCGAAAGACTAAAAAGATTGTTTATAATCACAAAGATTTCATCTGAACTATGCTTCAAATCATCATATGACCCATTGATTTAATAATAACAGCACCAAAAATAAGAACATTTTTTGTACTATTGAACACCAAAAGCTTAAAGCTAGAGGAAAATATATAATTGGCCTCATAGAGAAGATTAGGCTTTCAACATGACGAAAATTCAGTCATATGCTTGTCTATAAAAGAAATTTAATCATCGGCCAACAACATTAAAACAAATAAATACAATCAAGTGCAGTCCAAGATGAAGGGCAAATGTGCATCACAGTAAATGACATCAACCAAACCAAGTTGTGCACAAAAAATGAAAAGCTCACAAATTTAACAGTTTATAGATAATTAAAGAACTTTGATTAAAATTAGATAATATAACCTCATTGTCAGGATCAAGTCATTATTTTCAAGCCAAATTTAGAGAAAATTGAAGGGAAAATGTAGCAATTTGTTCGAGGCCATAATCAATACGAGAAGAAAGTTTGAAAGGCACGGAGAATCGCTATAAATATAGCCAACCTTCAATGCAAATGTGTGTCATTTTTGAAAGACACCCTTGCTCTGCTAATTGGCTTTCTTAAAACAAAATGCAAACATAAGAGAATACTACAAAGTAAAAAAATAAAAAAGGGGGCATCAGTTCTCCAAGGTTATAGCATCAAAGAAAGATTCAGACGCAAATTACCCATTTACGATATATAAAATTTCATCATTTGCCCACAAGACTATAATTTTACAAAAATTAACACCACAGAATCACATTTAATGGAGGATTAATTATTAATAAACGATCAGAACCTGTCGGGATTCACTCTTTACATCATAAAAAATGTAATTCAGTGAATTAACATATGAAGTCTGTCATCACTTCATTCCTCCTCAACATAAATTAATTAGCAATTAATTATTAACACTAACTAAACACACAATATATTTGAGTTAAAATTGAAAACAAAATAGTGCTCAGAACTTCTTAGAGGGTTGTGTAAACCATCAACGACCAAAAGTCTCCGACACCAAAAAATTTCATCACAGCACTACAAAGAGAGAATTCAATTATCAGAAATTTAACAATTAATACATAAACTAAGGATTATAACTCTAAATTAACACAAAAATAAACATAATTAAGTTTAATTAATGGACTCAGTTTATGGGTAGTGATATATCAGGATGGTCGTCAAGGTGGATTTAAACACCATTACGACGAACGAGACCAATAGATATAAGTCGTCATTGTCCATTAACTATTACAATTTACAACAACAACAAACACAATGTAATCCCACAAAGTAGGGCCCAAGAAGGATAGAATGTACTTAAACCTTGGCTGCTGCTTCCAATAGAAACTTAGCTAAACCATTACAATTTCTCAAAAAAAAAACAATAAATTACCTTTAAAATCAGATTTCTAATACTAATAAAAAGAGTCATCAGATAGGAGCGAAAGACTAAAAGAGATTTTGTAATCACAAGGATTTCATTTGAACTATGCTTCTAATCATCATATGACCAATTGATACAGCAAAAAAAAGATTTTTTTAATTACTGAGCACGAAAAGCAGAAATCTGGATAGAAAAACAAAAAATAATAGATATAATTGGCCTCATAGAGAAGATTAGGATTTCAACATGATGAAAATTCAGACATATGCTTGTCTATATTTAAGAATTTTAATCATAGGCCAAAGAAAATTAAGTGAAAACAAACAAATCTAACAGAAATTGAACTGTAAAATCGAAGGGGCAGAGCTTACTCTTATGGAGAAAGAGAAAGCTGTTAAACCCTAGATCAGATGAACGAGTGATTGAGCTTGATGGGGACGAAGGTACTTTATATAGAGAAGAATGAAGGAAGCTAGGGTTTAGTGATGGGCTATTATGGAGCGGGCCGATCAGAAATCGCTAAAGTGATGGGCTTTGTGGGCTTAATGTCAATTGTTTTGGGTTCTTATTGAGCTAATATTCAAAAGGTTTATTACCAAGGGTGTTTTCGGTACTTTGATACTATCGGACTATATATATACTCCGATGGTATCAAAGAGAAAGAAGCAGTGCTTCAGTGAAAATACTATTCAGTTATTCTTTGATACCATCAGAGTATATATATAACAGACAGTGTTTAAGTGAAAAGATTGTTCAATTATTGTTTAATACCATTAAATATATAAATACCATCAAAGTACATGTATACTCCGATAAGGATGAAGAAGTAGTGATTCAGTAAATAGAACAAAGGGAAAATCGCATAAATAGTTTGGAATGTGGGTCTAATCAAGGTAATTAGTTTTGGTTGAGTCCAATTTGGATATTACTTTGCCTCATATTTGTGTAGTTTTCCCAACTTATTATCCTAAAAACATTCATGTATAGCTAAATAAATACTATGTGAGGTGGACCTCGATGGTGATATGTGTTGTTTGGAGGCGGAGGATGACACAAGTAATATGAAATTCACTTATAGAACTTATTTTTCGTACTTTTACTACGAAAGTCATTATTCCAATTTTTTAGACAAAAAATTTGATCAACTAAAACATGAAAAAATTGAAAATACTCCATAGAAACACACCCTTCAAAGAGAGATTTTACACAAATAGGTTTATATCATTGCTACTATTTAAGTTTTGATCCTATTTGAAATAACTAGTGTAAAAATGTGAGTTTTGATCCTATTCGAGTATTCGTAATAAAAGTGTGCTTTGTGAGTTTTTGATGGATGAACTCAACACAAATCCAAATGAATCACCATGAGTGTCTAATGAACAAGCTTATAGCACAAATCTGACGAATCAACAAGAGTTTGGTACATATTATATCGTAATTTTGAAATAAATTATTCATTAATTCTGATTGATCCCACGATTTTAACCCAAACCTTCAAAAAATAATTGTCTTCTTCACAATCAAGTAGGAGTAATATAACACATTCAATATAACCTTAAAAGTTAGGAGTTAAGCAAAAGGAGAGGAACCTATTAACTTAAAATTATCAACCAACTATATTTTCCTACATTTTACACTGCAGCACAGTTGTCACATAAGTGACCTGAATCTAACACCTCAAATATCAAGAAGATGGAAAAAAAAAAAGAAAAAAAAGAGCTTTCGTGAACAAAAAAGGGGAAAAATTGATGACTGATGAGCATTTTATCAGATATGTTTTCTGTAAGGTCAACTTCTATTGACTTGAATACTTCCTGGATCCAGTGTCGACAGTATCTGAGGCATCGACATGCCACCAGATACAACAATCTCTGCGAAGAGGAGAAAAGAGTATGTCGGAAAGTGCTTCAACCATGAGCATAATATATCTTGATCAAAAAATTGATGAGAACCCTCAGATTAAGAAGACATTGATACTGGAAAAAGGCTCACGCTTATAGAACAACTCAATGCATATATTTTCAAGAGACTGATGATGAAAAGATCTCTTACCTATCCCTTCACGGACAGACAAGTTTGGTCTAATAACATCTTTTGCATTAACTAGGAATATATCACCAATGTAAAGATGATTTGTAGGAACATACACACAGCATAGCTCTTCGTCTCCTGAATAGTTCTGGATTGGATGTTAAGACAGAGTAACGCACAAGTGAATTTCAAATAAAATGGACAAAAGATGCAATCATTTATAATTTTTTCCAACAGCAGGGATATATGATCCTAATGCTACCCATAGGGTAATCTTCGTAGTCCAGTTCGTTGGCTACGTTGGCTACATGAACTTTCACCTTGTTGGTGAGGGTTCGATTCTCCCCCACTTCCCCTTTCAAAATTTAAAAATCAAATTTACTCCTTTACTTTGCGAAAAGAATCATATTTGCCCTCTATTATACTTTCGGTGCAAAAATACTCCTACCATTACCCACGTAGCTCAAATATACCCCTCATCTGTTAAAAATGTCTAAAGTGGATATTCGATCCCACATAATCATGTAACCCCTTTCCATTCTTTTTCTTCCACTCCCTTCACCATCACTGCCACCAATATGACCACCACTGTATTCACGATTAAAATTTTAAACTCTTCATTTAAAGAAATAAACTGGAAAAACACATTTGGATCCCCCCGTCATCGTTTCGTTCATATGAAAGACCCATTCCAATTCCCATCCATTTACTCACAAAGCATGCTTAAAGATGGATATATTTAGATTTTTTATTTTTATTTCATTCTAATTAGGTCATATATATATCAGCTAGCAATAATGCAAGAGGATATGCAGGTATATATAAATTATAATTTGATTGGGGTAATGAATATTGCATTTCATTATATGGGAAACAAAAAGTTTAAAGGATATTACTAGCCGTTTGATTAGGTTATTATTCATCACCATATTGATCTTGGAGAATGGGCTTAGTAGAGTAATATCACCACTGAGTCATTATGGTAGTATTTATTTTGCAGAGCATGAAAGCCTTTTGAGAAATGTTGTTAGTCTTTTTTAACCTTTGCAAGTGTAATTGAAGTTGGATAAAACCGTAATTATATATAAACCCTAATAATATATTTTCTACAAAACAAGCTTGTACGGGTAAAGGAGCTTGTTTTGTAGAAAATATATTATTAGGGTCTATACATTTTATCCAACTTCAAATACACTTGTGTAGGGTTAAAAGACGAACAACATTTCGCTGAAGGCCTTCATGCTTTTAACATAATTTTTTTTTAGACAAAACCCATCGGTGGCCTCCTAAAGTTGGCACCAACTTTCACTTAGACACCTCAACTAGGCTTTGTTCATTTTAGACACCTCAAGTAAGGCTCTGATGTGTCATTTTGACACATTGTGCTGACTTGGCACATTGCGTGTGCTGCACGCATTTTAAGCGCGTGAAAAACGTTTTTTTCTTTAAAAATATTTTTTTTGTTGTTGTTCTTTTTCTTCATTTCTGCCATCATTTCTTTTTCATTTTCTTCTTCTTCTTCATTGCGTGTTCTTCTTTTACAAATTCCTTTTACAAAACACAATCTTTCTCCATTTTCTTCAACACCCATTTGCCCAAAACCCATAAATTCCCCTCCCCCAATCTCTCCAGACGATTCAAGAATCGTTGATAGACTTGTTCACATATTCACTAAGCCTCTTGATTCATCAATAAGTCAAGAACTTGATGAGTTGGGTTCAAAGATAACTACTTGTATTGTTGAAGTTGTTCTTAGAAATCTGAGAAATTGGAGAATAGCCCAATTGTTTTTTAATTGGACTTCGAATTTTGTTGTGGATTTTTCAAGATTTGAATTCTTTAACAATTTCAAAGAAAATAATTTTAGATTTGTATTAATCTTGCCCAAAAAAATGGAGGTTCGTCGAATTTTTTGATCCAATTTGATTTATTATTTTGTTTGCCATTATAGCTCCAGTTTTTTCCTCTTTAGATGATATGGATAGCGTTGGGTGAGTGTTGGAGGAGAAGAAGATTTGGTGGGGTGGGGGAGGGGTTGGGGTTTGGAGGGTGGGGTTGGAGAAGATGACGGCGGGATGGGTGGGATTAATAGTTGTTAATTTTTATTTTTTAAAAAAATTATTATTTGGATAAAAAAAATGTCACGTGTCATCAAATTATTGGTCATTTTTTTCTATTCAAAAGTCATTATTTGATAATTATTTTTGATATATATATATATGTCACGTGTCTTTATTTAATTTGTTGTTTTTGACGCGCCAAGAGAGTGCATTACACACACTTAATATATTTTGGTGATTGTCAAAAAAGTGTCCAAATGACACATCGAAGCCTTACTTGAGGTGTCTAAAATGAACAAAGCCTAGTTAAGGTGTCTAAGTGGAAGTTGGTGCCAACTTTAGGGGGCCACCAATGGGTTTCGCCTTTTTTTTAACATAAAAGTCATTCATGCTTTTAATATAATATAAACTAGTAGGAGTAAAAAGGGTTAATGTAACTACATTTTGAATCATTGATTTCTCAATATTCCCTATATTTTTCACTTTCTTGTAGTTCCTTCGTCTTTCTTTTTCATTTACGTATTATAGTTGAAAGTCTTAATAAATGAAATAGTTGTAATATCAATAAACTGTTCACTCACAGTTTTCCAGCTACTTGATAATCCAATAAATATCTTTCTAATTCCACATGATCCAAAAATTAATATGTATAAATCAATTGTAGGGGAAGGGATAAAATGGTTTGGGTCGGTAAGGTGGCATGCCAAGTCGTGTCCACTTCACCAAAATGTGTCATGTGGAATTGAATGTCCACCTTGGACATTTCAAACGGAGGAGGGGTATACTTGAGCTACTTGGATAACGGTAGGGCATTTTTGCACCGAAAATATAACGGAGAGGAAATATGATCCTTTTAGCATAGTACAGGGGTAAATTAGACCCTCTTCCAAAAAATAATTGCTACACATGCCCACCATGTAATAAGAAATTTCAAAATGGTCTAGAAAAAGTTGATAGTTGAATTCTTATTATTGAAGAATACAAACAAAGCATATAATCATTGGCATACCTGCAGGATAACAGATGAGGTAATGAACCCAAAGGCATATTCACCAATGCGTGGATGCCTTATTATAGCGACCTCCTTGAAAGCTTGTGTGTTCTGATCTGCATTAGGAGGTTATGTATCAATCATCACTCTCCAACTGAAAGCTGTTTCGTGAAAATAGTATGAAACTGAATATCCATAACGCATACCTGGAGATATGGCAGAGCTAATTTGCTTTGAAGCATTATAGATATGCCGAACAAATGGCATTCTTTTGATGAACCACTCCCCAAGACCCAAAACTGACGTCCCCAACCATGATGACATGAACACCCCGACCAAAAATATAAAAGTGATTGAAGTCATAAATCCAAGACCTGATCAGAAAAGCCATAGAAAAGGAGGTCATCTCAGAAGAAGAAGACATGAACTGCTAATATATCACAAGAAAAGAGCCTTAAACTAATATGGCTGACATTTACTTATGGTACCATAAAACTATTCGCTAATTCATCTGGAATGCTTTCTTCTTTAGCATGACAGTGCACTTAATGTCCAAAGAGAGATAAAGAACATTACTTAAAGACACCATGAAATGAGAGTGTCATTAACAACATAGGAATAAAGTTAGTTGTTTTTCATGGAGAAGGCGCAAATGCTTACCAAAAACATCAATTCCAAGTTGAGCATAGATTGGAGAGAAAAAGCCATCCACAAAATGAATAAACCACCACGTTATGTAGAAGGTGACTGCTATAGGAAATAGGATGACACTGCAAAAGGATGTGAGTGAGTAACAACAAGAAAAGTAAGGAATAGGGAAGAACATCTTTCTTAATCACAGCTAAGAGTGAAGACAAAGACTAATGTTTATAAGCATATCCTGCTACTCTTTTCCCATGACAATTACAAGCAACAGAGTGGACTGTGTTGCTTCCTAATCAAGATTATTTTGACAACTTTCATCCAGTGGATTCTTACTCAGTATAAGTTCAACAGCATAATCCAAGAAAGAAGAATGCTCTTTTCTGTGATAGATGTGTTAGCTCAAGGATTTTTACTGTCCTCCGGTAATCATATTTACCAACAAAAGTGGGTCATGATGAGTTAAATGGAGTAGTATGGTCAATGGGGATTCATATAATCGACCCAACTTCTTTGAAACTGAGGCACAGTAGTTGTTGTTTTATTACATGGTAGGAACAGCCTGACTACAAGCATTACCTCTAGTTTGTTTTAACAGCTGATCAAAGTCCTCACAACAACTCTGATGCTTTTGATGTTCATTCATTGTCTTAGTTCTGTTAGCTGGTAAGTGCTTCTATATTAGTCTTCTGAAACAAAAGCTAAAAGTGGGTAGTATAGTCATCAAGGGACCTTGAAAAGTGCAAAACCCTAACCCTTGTAACAGAAGCTAGAAAATGAGTAATAGAAGCCTGGATCGGTTCCTCTGTAGGCCATGAACCCTTGCTTAACTAGCTCTTGGAAATCATTCTTCTGTCACTTTTTTGTTTCTTGCTAAACTGTATTTTCTAAATGCAAGGAACCAGATAAAGAGATACAGCCTCTGTCTAGATCAAAAGGAAGATTGAAGAGAAGAAAATCATTTTTACCATCCAGTCATGAATTTCTTAGACGCCCAGCTCCTAACAACTTTAGAGAAAGTCTGCAGTTGCAAAAAACATACAGCTTTTGTCAGATAATGAAAAGAGGATTCAAGCTAAAAATATGAAAGTAGGAATCAAGGAACAGTACGATGATATTCATTGTGACCAGTCCAGTCACTGTGCAATTAAGCTTAAGATATGAAAGAAAGTAAACTAAGTTATAAGCTATGACAATAGGTCCAGTCACTATAATTAAGCTTAGGGTAGGAATAGTAAGTAAACTAAGTTATAAGCTGTGACAACAGACTTTGACACAATTATCAAATTTAGACTAGTGATGCAAGAGAATGAAAGAGAAGCAGAGCGAAGAATAGAAGGAATCAGATGAGAAGTAGAGAAGAAGAGAGAGATCTAAATTATAAGCTATGACAACAGATTTTGGCACAATTATCAAATATAGCCTAATGATGCAAGATAATGAAAGCGAAGCAGAGCGAAGAGTAGAAGGAATCAGATAAGCAGTCGAGAAGAAGAGAGAGATACGAATAGTAAATGTCAACAGTAAAGACAAATAAAAGACCAATAAGCAAACTAAACAATTGCTCCCAACAGCACATAAAACATTACTGCAGAAACCAAAGGTGCTACGCTTCTTACATTTATGTGCAGTGCAGCACTGCAGGTAATGTAATAGTTAATCAACTAATCAAGTATGGTGCACGTGAAAAGTTCTTTAAATGGGGCTTAATATCATTTTGACACAATAGATTTTCCAAAAAAAATGATGGGATTCTTTAGGCTTATGTTATATTAACTAGTTAAAAATATTTCTCTCAACAAAAATATTTTACACTGATTGATGCAAGCAATATATATACTCTATATCATTCTATATAACCGAAGGGGCAATAGTATATTTCTTGCTATAGTTTTCTCTATTTTACTCCATACCAATTACTTTCTCCACCTATATGTAATCATTATTTTCATTTTGGTTCCTCACTGCCCATACAGATCACCAAGCATCACTCCCATGCTCAACCTAGCACCGGCTGGTACTATTAGATGCTATCCAAATATTATGCCACAACAAAGTAAGCCCTAAATTGCTCACTCTAACACCAGTTCCAATGAGATCTAGCACAGGGACAGACAGGAATATCAATAGATGTAGAAATGTAGCATTCCATGTATGTTACACCATGCAATGAAGACAAAACATGAATGCCACATCTGAAAGAACTCAAACATATGAAAACTGAGTGTAGGACATCCAACTAATATACTGTACACATTTATTTTTACTTTTGATCGACAAATATATTATAGACTTGTACACAAAACTTATACAAAAACAACAACATGCCCAGAATACGTGGACGGTGGACCTTACCCCTACCTTTGTGGGGTAGAGAGGTCATTTCCGGGTAGACATACACAGAACCTATATCCAACATATATCACACACACACAAATTAATAGACGTCCTACGTAACACAGTCTTGTCAATCAAATAAAGCACATATTGTTAGTAAAAAAAGCATAAAACATGATTGAAAATGTCTTAACACTTAACAGGAAACAATATGCAAAGCTCTTTGAGACTTTCTGCTTCATATATGTAAGACGTCAACACACAGCACCAAACCGACGTGGAGAACACACACTTTAATAATTTAATATACTACAAAGGTATTACCTTTTACACATTTTAATCTAATTTATATTAAAAAAAATACCACAACTTAGCAAATCATAAAGCAGTAGTAAAAGAATGACTGAAGGTTGTACCCCACCTGAGTCCTCTCCTACCATAAAAACACAAGCTTTATCAGAGTTTCTCAAGAACTAATTATGTTGAGTTCTTCTGAACTTGCTAAGTATTTAGTTTCCTTTCATTCCATAAAATAAATTTCATGTGGCAGGAAACAGTAAACAAACACACTGAAAAATTAACATCAAACAAGGATTCAAGCAAAATTTTCCGCAGTCTCTATGATCAATTTCTGTAGATTCTGTAGCCGTAACATATTCAACTAATCTCTTCTAAGATCAGAAGTGATAAACTTGCCATTTGGGGAGAAAACTAAACAAATTATAGATAAACAGTACCCCAGACCAGCACTCGTGTAGCCTAGTGATCAATGAAGTGAGTTGAGAACCATGAGATTTCAAGTTCAAATCCCAACAGAGAAAAAAAAACACTATATGATTTCTTCTCATTTGTCAGCCTTGGTGGACAGAGTTAGCTGGTACCTGGCAGGTATCATTCGGAATTAGTCGAGGTGCGCAAAAGCTAGCACGGATACCCGTCATTAGAAAAAGAAAAACAGTACCCCAGCATGTTATTGTACAAATGAGTACAAAATCATCAAAGTTGCTTCTTCTTCCAGCATTCCCCTTTCCATAACTTTGCACTCTTAATAAGTAAACAACCAACATGCAATAAATTATGCTCATAGCAAAGATCTATTTCTTTCCTTCTATAAATACTTCAACATAATCCAATTCTTAAACACAACTCTTAACTCCTAATTAAGACAATTTAAACAACAAAAATCACTAACACACATAACAAATCCAGCAAAAACAGATAATCAAAACAAATCAGATCACCAAATCCCACTAAAACCCTAACAAAATTCCCCCAAAAAACAACACACATAAATATGAATAAATATATTTACTATACATCGAATTTTTTGCCTAAAATTTCAATTTAAAATTACGGAATTAACCTCACGGCCGGAGTGATGGTGAGAAGATGAAGATGAAGATGAGGATGAAGATGAAGGCTTGTCGCCGGAGCCATCGTCGCCGGCGCCGGTGTTAGCTACCGGAATGAGAAGTTCACGATCTCTGCTAGAATTTGCCATTATCATCTAGTTTTTCATCTCCAATTCACTTATAAATTCCACTTTTTTTCCCTGAATTTTTCTACAGATTTTCGAACTGTAACAGTTCTTCAAATCTATAATAATTTTTTATATATAATTTTTATATTTTATAATTATATATATTACTTGGTGATAGAGGAAGTGTTGGGTAGTGGGGACAAAAGAGGAATTTAGGAAAAAGTTATTAGTGTATTAGTAATTATAATTTTTTTGCTACATCAATTAATGGATTAACTATTTAATGTTGATGAGGTATTAGTTTTGACTTGGGCTGGGCCAGGTTGGATTTTTGTCATGGTGATGAGTGATGAGTTGTCTCCAATCATATTACGCCAACTTGGATCGTCTTTCCTGACTTTTATATATTGACGGGGTGATTGTGTTTGAATTTTATGAGTGAATTGAAAGTTGGATCTACATTAAATCATACTTGAAACACATATCTATCATCGTGATGAAAAGTCTGATTTCAAACCCTTGTGTAATTTACATTTTAAGATCAGACGTGATGAATATATTGAATCGTGTAGATATAATGATCAAAATTGTTGAACAATGACAAAAGTCTTACATTGGTGGTTAATGAGATGGGTGAATTTTTTATAAGGCTTGGAAAATCTTCTTCTCTTTGAGCTAACTTTTGGGGTGTGAGTTAGACCTAAGACCTAATTTAACAAAAATCACATTAAATTATTATTTTTTCGTGAGTTTCACGTCTCAATTATTAAATGTTCTCTTTTCCTACATTAGCTATCACCATATGTAGACGGTGAATTGGTGATGGCGGATTAAAATGTGAACAACTGATAGTTGGCCTAGCTAGTAAGTTTTGATGTGTGTTTTAATATATAGATGATAATAGTTCGTGTAGGAAAAAAGAAAACTAGTGCTTTTGACTATCAACTCAATTGTATATTCAAAGGGAGAGCCCTAATAGCATAGACAAAATGTTGTATTAGATAATTATAATAACTAGTTAGTAACTAAAAAAAAAGAGATAAATAACATATTACAACATGTTAAATACATATATAGTGGAGATTTCTTTTATACGTTAAGTATATAGAAGTTAAAAGACCAAAGAAATATTTGCAAGAATCAGCTATAGTCAAAATACATTTTTTGATATAGATATTTAGTATTCGAAATTCATTAATTCAACGAATTCAAACTCGCACAACATAACGCCTATTAGGGAACTGGTCCTACTAAAAAAATTCCATTCTAAAGCTCGAACTTGAGACATGCTGACCAACTTCAAATATTAATAGATTACAGAAATATTAATAGATTCCATTCAGCCTTGGTATTATTCTGTAATTCTAAAAACACAGCTTCTTGAATACCCTTTTCAACTACCCTGTAAGTAGAATACTATAAGAGTATTTCTATTTACACATTATGTATGCCAACCTGAATATATGTAGTGGCAGAGGTACAATATACGTTACGAAATCGGCAGAATTCAGTAGCTTTGTCTCAAATCTTGTATATGTATTGACAAATCCACTAAATATGTATGTATTGTACACTACGAACCCAGTAGCTTAAATAGGTTGTTGGTGTTGTGGCAAACGAAGGGGCATCAGAACTTATAAACTTCAAATCCGGGCTCGGCCTTTGAATATGTGCAGTAACTACAGTGTGAATTCAGTAAGTACATCCTCGATAATTCCATTTAAAACATGCTTCTCAATGTCAGTCACTACATGTTTAACCTCATCCAGAGTAAATGCATTCCTCCAACCAAGATCCCATGCTGTACTAACCAATCTGTTGCACGATAAATCTCTTTTGTGTAACGCATAAAGAGTATCAACAGAAAGGCTATTGGCATCAACCTTAGTGTAACTTTTCAAGACTTCAATCGCGTCACAAATTTCATTCAACAACTTGTCGAAGGAGATGGAGACTCTTGACATGTTAACAGGACTTTTTGATATTTCCAGGGTGCGCTGAGACCTTATGTTTTCCAACAATTCGTTTGCGCAATCCAGTACTAGTGTGCTGTTAGGCATTTCATTGTCTACACTAATTGTCTTCCATACTGTCGGTTCCCATGCATCAGTGTCAAAAAGCTCCTCTGCCCGACTGAGGAACGATTCATTGCTCAACAGTATGTGTCGTGTAATGGCTCCAGATTTGAGGTTTTCCTTCTCAGTTGAAGCCAGATGGATTTGATACCTAGTGTGCTCCATTAGTGGGACATCATCGTCACATTGGAATAATGGCACGGTAGATTCAGCTGCGGAACATTCACCATTCTTAAGATTATCTGCAATAGAAGAAGTAATATCATTTGTAAGTATTTGAACCACACCTAGAGATTAATCTACTTTAATCAATCACAAGAAATAGTACACAATATGTTTATTCTTATACTTGCAAGGATACAGTAATCTATTTGGTTCGAGAGACGTATAGAAATAGCAATTTCCAGTATGTAACTACCTTTTACATCATCATTTGTTTCTCGTGCGGTCCTCTAAAGGTAGATGTACATATATTCACAAAGTGGCTACTGTTGAACATGCTTTTCTTAAGAACGGATATGATAATAATGAGTTTTTGTGTCCATCTTCAAAATGTATTAAGTGATCAGAGCATAGAAGTTTAAGCTCGATATGATTCAGTTGCTACTGCAGGTTCCTAACCTGTCTTTTCTAAGCGACGAACTAACTGAATTACCATAATAAGTTATCTAGCAGATAGAAGAACAACAATCAGAATACAGAAAAATCATTTGTCTGAAGGCCGATTCACTGTATCTTTTTTGTTTTTTGATAAAGGATTCACTGTATCTTATATCTCATATAAAAAGAAATTGATCAAAACAACAAAAGCCATTTGTTTAACTAGCATCGACTCTCTTCTAGTCTCTCAAGAGATTTTTCAACGTTTTCTCATGGAAACCGCGTCTAAAAAACAGAATTTAGTTTTTAGACAAACCATGCATATTCATTAAACACAAGATCTAGTGAATTCATCTAACATCCAGGCAAGTTTCATGCTTTTGCTAGGAACAGTTATTTACGAGCCAATGTACAATGAATATCTGCGAAAGATTGCCTGAAGCTATGTCGCTCAAACTCTTCAAAAATGTCGCCAGGTACATGTCGGATCCTTCAAGCGCAGTACATTTTTGAAGGATTTGACACGGGTTCAGCAACAATATTGGAGAGTCCGAGCAACATAGGCCTAAATCACATAGATAACACAAGATTAATACTGATTACTTGACACAATGTCACACATAACGAAACGAGCACCTTACCAGAGACAACATTCTGGGAGATTTCAGCCACTTTCTCACATGGTAGCTCTTCTGAGGATGTAACCTTTTTTATGGCTATATCACTGTCTCGTTCATCGTTGTGTTCCATATTCTCAACCTGCATCGACATATTCCATTACTCTGATTATAGTCTTATATGAAGAATAATAACGTTTGAGAGTAATAAACATTAGTTTCTTATTGAAAAGTTACCTAAGACTTTAAAAATAGAAGGCATAAATGTGCACTTACAATAGGGACAATAGAGGAACTCTTGACTGACTTGTCAGTTTTGACATTCTTCTTCCTATTTCTGGAGTTATGTGCTGCAACGGCTGTGATTCTCTTTGAGTCGGCGCTATTTTGGAATGCAACAAGTTTTTCTGGTGCATTCGACTTTTTCTCAAGTTTCATCACTTTAGCAGTGGTCCTCTTGCTTTGATCTTGAACTTTAGTAGTGTTACTGGGACCAGCATTTTTCATTTCTCCAGATTTCTTCGCACCAGGAGCTCGTTGAGTTCTCTCAAACACTTCTTTCTTTGGTTGCTTAGTCCTTCCAGGAGACGAAGCTCTATTTTTTGTCAAAGGAAGTGTTCCCTCACTATGGTCCTTGGATCCTTTTTCGGGGATGCAGCTACTCTTCTGAACTTTTCTTGTCTGCATTTTCCGGTAGATAGTGAAATTCGCAGGTGAATTCTCTTCCTTTAAGTTCCGTTTACCAAATGAATCTTTAGTGTCCGGAGGATTTTCATCATGGCTGGAGGTCGAAAACCTTTCTGCCTGCAGTTCAGGAGCGTACACGGGCTTCATGATCACAATAGGAGGAGCATCATCAGCAGAACTCTTCAATTGATGAGAGATCACATTATTAGACTTGCATCTCAAAAGGCCTTTGAATTGCATGGTTTCAATTATTCCGTCTAGTGTTCTCCGTTTTGGATCCACCTTCTGGTTGATGACAGACTGCTTCGTCGCCTTTGGCAAGTCTATTTCGAATATAGGCCTTCTCGGCTTCAAAATCTTGTCCTTCTCTAATTGTTTCTGATGCAGGGGTGTTGAAGGAACCTCTTCAAGTCCCATTAACCTTGCAATCAAATTTGGCACTTTTGGTTTCTCCTTGTCTCGAGAACAGTCAAAAGAAGCAAATTGGCTTGAGCTAGTGGACGGTAACTCGGGTGACATAACCAGTTTTCTGGCATCAGCAACACAGGCCTTTTCTATCAATGACTCACTCGAGCTAGTGAAGCTCGTGGGCGAGAAATCTTGATACAAGTCTACTTTTCTTCTATCGAAACGAGCCTTTTCTGAAGCACAACATGGTGGCAACAGATTTTGTCTAGCAAGGCTATCTCTTATTACTTCCCTTAGCTCATCATAACAATCACGAGAACGGTCAACAGAAAGACTACGCTTTCCAAACTCCACCTTGTTATCATACCAGTGATCTGCAACAACACGTTCAGATATGGTCCTGCCAACACCTGTTGCACCAGATTCTCTTTTCCTCAACTTTTTCATATATTCAGAAGCTTCTTGCAATTTCCCCAACATCACTAAAGACTCTTGTAAATCAAAAGCTCCTTTCAACAAATCTTTTGCAACATCCTTTGAATCCTTATGATCTTCGATATTTTGAGGGCCGGTCTTGAATTTTTTAATTGTCGTACCTTCAATGACACCTTTGGGATCATCACAAGTGACAAATGATCTGTACATAACTGATCTCAGACTATCTTGAGGAATATTCTATGACATAAAATTTCAAGCAGAACTAGTCAAGATAACGACTTGAAATCCGAAAAAAATAAACAGAATGAAAGTTTTTAAACTAAAAGGATTTGCCAAATGTACTCACATTAACAAGTATATGCCTTGAAGAACTTTTCAAAGATTGACAAATAAAACTTCTTTTTCAGCTTTGAGTAACAGAAAGCAGAACCAAATATAAAGAATTAGTTGCTGTCTATAAAGACAAATATAAACTTCTCAAATATTGAATAACATTCATCTCTGAAATATTCAAATTAGAGTTATTAAGTATATTCATTTCTTAATTCTCACGATACACTTTCTTAATCTTTAAGAATATTTGATGAATGAGATAAAAAGGGAGATAATTCAATGGGATAGATACAATATGATAAATATAAAGATATGGATCTCCACAACAATAATTTTACATCTCAAAAGACAAACCTACAAGTCACTAAAAACACTGTAAAACAGTTTAAAGACTCCATTTTCCCCCCAATGTGTTCATGTATAAGTTGATACTTTGATCAAAAAGTGATTTTCTTAATCTTCAGCCTCTATACAAAATTAGTAATGAATGAGAAAGGATCAAATATCTGTAATCAAAAGCAGCCAAATAAAAATCTTGGGGAAAAAAAAGGATCCCAAGTGATAAAATTACACACATACACATATATTTTACACTGTAAAGCAGCTGAAAGACTCCATTTTTATCCCTAATATGTTCATGTATGAGCTGATCCTTTGAACAAAAAGGCAAAACATCTGTAATCAAATGCACCCAAATGAAGATTTTGGGGGGAAAAAGATCCCAATTGATAAATTCACACACACACATATTGAATACTGTAAAACAGCTTACAGAGACCCCATTTTTGTCCCAATTTGTTCATGTATAAGCTGATATTCGGATTCACACTGAAAAGTCCTACTTTGGATTAAAACACTCCCTATCAAAGGCGACTGACTACATAATATCCAGCCAGGGCTAGAACGTGAAACCTTATCTTCAGCTTATATATAAGAAGCAAACTAATGAAATGCACCCAAATGAAAATCTTGAAGAAAAAAAAGATCCCAAGTGATAAATCAACATACACAAAGCAGCTTAAAGACTCCATTTTTATCTCAATGTGAATGTGTATAACCTGATCCTTTGATCAAAAAGGTGATTTATTTTTTACCTCCAGCCTCTCTACAAAATGAGAAATGAATGAAAAAGTATCAAACATCTGTCATCAAAAGCAACCAAATGAAAATCTTGAAGAAAGAAGAAACCCCAAGTGATAAATTTACACACACACACACAAAGCAGCTTAAAGACTCCATTTTTATCCCAATGTGTCATGTGCATAACCTGATTCCTTAATTCAAAGAAAGTGATTTTCTTACCTCCAGCCTCGCTACAAACTGAAAAATGAACAATTTTTATAAGTAATTAAATGCACCCAAATGAAAATCTTGGAAAAAGAAAAGATCCCAAATGATAAATTTACACACACAAACACACATAATTAACACTGTCTTTTCTTGAATTCTCACCTTTATTTGCCCTTACACTTGTGTCAGCAAAAGAGTGAACAAACCCCAGATCCCACAACTATAATAGCTGGTAAAATCTTGACTTTTTTTGTTTTGTTTTGTTTTTCAGTCTACCCTCTCTATCCCAATTATTGTTATATCATAATGATGATGACAATTGACAATGTCCTTGTACATTCAAGAACTTGGACTTTAGGGAATTTTCTATTTTTTCAACTTTATTGTGCTAATTTATTATTAAATGTGAATGTTGGATGGTTGTTGAGTATGATGCTTTGTCCCATGTGAGTTGAAGTGTACCTAATTGGAAAATTGGTCTGGAAATTTTGATGAGAGGAAGGTGGATGAAGAAAGGAAGTAATTTATGAAACATGTTTAAACTAAGCTAATCTAAAAAAAAATACATCACGTGTGGACAGTGGAATCACATATAAACAGCCCGATACAGAAGTTTACCTTCGAAAGCTAGCTCACGAGGATATAATTGTTCAAGTTTATATAAGTAAATTACTAGATCAATTTTTAATCAATGTGAGATTATAATCACAAAGAGATCAAAACATCAAATATTCTCTTGAAGAGACATTTCAAATATTTCATAAAATCTTGAATATTCACAAAGAGATCAAAACATCAGATATTGTCCTTCTTAAAGTAAAATATTATCCATGTTTGTGGCGATCAAATATTTCACAAAAAGGTCTATACTCATCCTACTTTCAAGAAATACACTACTAATAATTATCAAAAATATTTAGAAGAGAAAAATCAGAGATAAATAAAGTTATATATACACAAATTGTTGGTGAAATTACAAGATTACAAATTACAATTGAAAAATAAAATGAAGAAATTAACTTCACTTCTTGGCTGAAGCGCGGATATCTCGCTCTTTTTAAGGAGATTCAAGCCCACTGCAGTAAATCGTTTCACTGGTCCAGCAGTAGTCCTCTTGACTTGTCCCCTCCAGGATACAACAGCCTTATCACAAAATGTAACTCAACAAACTCTGGACAAGAGTTGAGTTTAAAGCTCCACACAAAGAACACCTCCCTTCAACTAATAAGAACTCTCTTTTTAGACAAACTTAATTCTCTCAATAATTTTTTTCTTCTCTTATCTTCCATATCAAAACAAAGAAGACCTCTCTATTTATAGGAGAGAAAATCATACAAAGATAAAAAAAATAATGGAATGCCATCATTATCATCATTTAGTGCACCATTATGATTTAGTGCATCAATTATTAGTGATAATTATGTTAAAAATACATAATGGAATGATTTAGTGCACCACTTATTATTGATAATTAGATTTAAAATACATAATGAAATGATTTAGTCTTGCACTAACTAAAGATGATAATGAAAGACATTTTTATGCACTAAAGAGAGAATAATAACATATGTCACTTATGCAAATTAATCACTCAATATTGATATTAAAATGCTTAAACACTTATACAAATATTTATCAATAAAATCTTTATTTTTATCATATTTTATTTATAATTATCATCAATTTGTATTACTTTAAAATTTATTGAAAACCATAACGTCTAGTTGGTTTCACATCTTCAATCTAGTGACACGTCTTTTATTGGATTATTATGTTAGTGAAGTCAATACAAAAACGTGGATATTCAACAAATTTTGATTAATATAATTAAGAAAGCCCAACTTTTCATTTTTAAAAATGAAACGCAGCGAATATAAGAAAATCTACATCTAATTTTGTCACCTTACTTTTCTCCGATTAGTTAGGGAAATTAGTGGTCTTTATTTGACTTTGAGAAAAAAAAAAGATATAACATTACTTCATAGGAAAAAAGGAAAGTAAATAATAATAAGTCTCTCAGTGGCTGAAACATGTATGATCTTAGACCAAGAAAGAACAATATTAAATGACCATTGCTTGCACAATTACTAGAGTTTATATTGAAGAGGTGTACTAGATATATTCCGTGCGATGAGTTCGACTGAGTAAAAATACAAAGAATTTCAAATTTGAGATTTTCTAATTAAAAAATGATGTGTTCAATCAATTCAATCACTTTTACGGATTAATTACTAGATACTAATACCAACTCAATCATTCTTGCGGGCCAATTACTAGCAGCTTATATTCTTCATTGAATTAAAAATGATACCATCTTTACTCTCATGATAACACAATTGGAGATAGGTTATTGAAGGAGATTTATTTGAATTGCACCCGACAAGAAACATATAATATTGTATATATATAAAGTTAAAATTACTATTATTTTATGTATATATATACTAAATGTTGAATCCTCTTAATTTTTTTTATTTTTATTTTTTTATATTTTAAATTGTCTTACCATTAATATCGTCTCTCGAGGGAACACCCAATATTTGTTGGAAAAATAATTTTAGTATCTCAAAAAAGTATTCATCTTCCTGAATAGCATTGAGTGGCTATTAATTTTCCCTTAATCTTTCGTTTACTTTTGACAGTTGATGCATATTCTTTATTGTCATTAACCCATAATTATTAGCCCTTTATTGACAATTCATTAAGTCAATTCTTCATTAGTCTTAATGACTTTTATAACTCTTCAATATTTGAGAAACGTTAGAAATCCTTTGATCCATTTGGTTGTTTGCCTATATAAGCCTCTTTGGATTTACTGTCATAAGATAGAAGAAAAAAGATTATCATCCTTCTTATATTCTATTGTGCTGGGTTTATTTTAAAAGAATTCTTATTAGTTTCTGACTTCCAGCTTTATATTAGAAGAGCTTGTTGAATTATATGGGATACATTCATATCGGATGAAATATCTTCAAGGACAGTGTATTTTGACATGCCTCAAGATATGAGAATTCCTTACAAGTATTGTGTTAAAGTATTTTCCGTAAAATTTCCAACAATATTGGTTTGTTAGCAGGCATAGAGCTAAGTGGAGGTTTGGGAGTTTGGACAAACCCAATACCTTTTTCATAGACCCTGCATTTGTATTAGAAAATTAAATATACATATATATTAACTTAAGAACCATTTAACAAAACTAATTGACGGCTCAGTAGTTAGGAAGGGGCCATAGAAACACTTTACCACACTAGAGTTGTGGATTTGATCCACACTATCATCAAAAGTGTTTCTTTCTTTTTGAAAGGAATGCAATATTTCTTTCTTTAGAACACCCTGAACTCTTAATCTTGAATTTGCCTTTATGTGTTAGCCACTAATTTGATTAGGGGTAACAAAATATCCTTAAATAAAAATATTGATATTATATTAGTTTATCATAATGAGTGATATATATATTAATTAATTATGATCAAATGATACATACGTATATTAAATTAAATATAGTATAAGATATAATTTTTTATATTGAAATAAATATTCAAATTAAACTGAGTAAAAGTTTTATAAGATGATTCTTTTTAAACTTTCAAAAAAGAGAGGAAAAAGGGTAAAAAATTCCCTTAAACTATTTGAAATGAACAAAAATGCCCTCCGTTTATAGTTTGGTCCAAAAATGTCCTTGCCGTCAATACTTTGGTCCAGAAATGCCCTTATTGTTTTCTTTTTAAACTTTCAAAAAGAAAAGGAAAAAGGGTAAAAAATTCCCTTAAACTATTTGAAATGAACAAAAATGCCCTCCGTTTATAGTTTGTTCCAAAAATGTTCTTGCCGTCAATACTTTGGTCCAGAAATGCCCTTATTGTTATTTAAAGGGTAAAAAGGGCATTTTTGACCCATTATATAACAATAAAGACATTTTTGAACCAAAGTATTGACGGCAAGGGCATTTGTGGACCAAACTATAAATTGAGGGCATTTTTGACCCCTTTTCCAAAAGAAAATAATATTTACATAAGAGATAACAAGTTTAACTTTCAAAGATAATTGCAAAACAACAAAACATGCCCGTCTAGCTCAGTTGGTAGAGCGCAAGGCTCTTAACCTTGTGGTCGTGGGTTCGAGCCCCACGGTGGGCGCTTTTAATTTTTCTTTAAGTACTTTATTTGTTATGGTTCATACTTATTACAACAACAACAACCCAGTGAAATCCCACATCGTGGGGTCTGGGGAGGGTAGAGTGTACGCAGACCTGACTCCTACCAATGTAGGACGGCTGTTTCCGAAAGACCCTCGGCTCAATAAAAGTATAGAACAAGGTTAGACAAGAATATTAGAGTAAATAAGTAGATAATGAAAACGATCCAAACAATAGTATAATCAAAGCACAAAAAACAGTAGATATTATTATTGGATAATAACATAAATACCATAAATAACATACAGCAGAGTACCAGAAATCATAGTGCGTTAATACGCCTACGAATAAGGGAGAATAAAACCACTATGAACTAGCCTTCTACCCTAATGTGTGTCCTCCACACCCTCCTATCTAGGGTCATGTCCTCGCCAAGTCGTAAATGCGCCATGTCCTGTCTGATCACCTCTCCCCAATATTTCTTCGGCCTACCCCTACCTCTTCTGAAACCATCCATGGCCAGCCTCTCACATCTCCGCACTGGTGCCTCTGAGACTCTCCTCTTCACATGTCCAAACCATCTCAGTCGCGTTTCCCGCATCTTGTCTTCCACCGAGGCCACTCCTACCTTTTCTCGAATAGCCTCATTTCTAATCCTGTCACTCCTGGTATGCCCACACATCCATCTCAACATTCTCATCTCGGCAACCTTCATCTTTTGCACGTGGGAGACCTTAACTGGCCAACACTCTGCCCCATATAACATAGCTGGTCTAACGACCACTTTGTAGAACTTGCCCTTAAGTTGTGGTGGCACCTTCTTGTCACATAACACACCGGAGGCAAGCCTCCATTTCATCCATCCTGCCCCAATACGGCGTGTGACATCCTCGTCGATCTCTCCGCTGTCTTGCATGATAGAACCAAGGTACTTAAAACTACTTCTCTTTTGGATGGCTTGGTCCCCGAGCCTAACTTCCGCGCCAACCTCTTGAGGTGTCTCACTGAACTTGCACTCTAGGTACTCTGTCTTGGTTCTACTCAGCTTAAACCCCTTAGACTCCAAGGTGCGTCTCCAATCTTCCAGTTTAGCGTTAACTCCGCTACGAGTCTCATACTTATTGTTACGTGTAATTAATAATGTGAATAATTTTAGTATGGTTGTATATAACAAGTTAACAACTTCAATATGGTTGATTATCTCTTAAATTTGGTGCATACGGAAAGTTTGTACGTTGAGTTGTACTTTTACTAAATAATTATTTTTATGTTTTTTGATTTCTAAGGAAGAGTTTGTGTTGGTGATACTAGTTGAGAGAAGAAATTGATACTAATTCACCGAACTTGTAATCTATGTATATATCAATGAGAATTTTCGACACATAAAATATCAGAGGAGAGAGATATAACTCATTTTTAGGAAATCGAAGTAAAAAGTATAACAAACACTTTATCAATAAACTATATGTGATTTATATTTAGTCATTATTTTCTTGAAATGAATCTTACCTAAATGGCTGTGCATACTTTTATAATATCTGCCTTTGTTATAATGAGGCTTTCATGTCCCATTTATTCACTCAGTACGTTTTTAGGTAGTAAAAATTTATTTGCATATTAAGTAATTTAATTTTTTAAAAAAATAAAATGAGATATGTTTAAAGAAAATATGGTTAAGTTATAAGTGTGTGATGTAACACACGTCTTATATTTATCGGCTTGACATATATCACATGTGAATAAATTTTTACTATATTTTTATGGATACTCATATATACTTGGGGGTGTATATGAAATGTAGAGCAATTTTCACCTGTTGTTTCTTTTTGAGATAATTGTTTGATAAATAACAATTTTTTTTATTTCTCTTGCAATTTATGGACCTTAATTTCCAACCATGGTTTAACGAATTCTTTTGAAAAATTGAATTTTTTATTAGAAAACGTTAAATAATAGTTTAAAATGATAACTTATTGCAAGTATTATATGACAATCTAATATCTTTTTTTCTTTTTTGTATTTTTCTTTATTTTTCTTTTTTTAAAAATTGAGAGATATATGAGTAAACATTAGCCCCTAATATAATTTTGTCCGAAAAAGTAAGGTTATATTTGCATAATTTTTAAAAATAGGTACAAATCAAGATGGAGACCTAGAAAATGGACTCACTTTGCACAAATCAAACATAGAACGTACTATACGGGTTTTTATCAAAATTTGATAATTTTAATGCAAACTCTATAATTATCGAACTCATAAAATTTAAATTTTGTATTGACCTCTTAATATACTCTGTATTTTTCAAAGTCTTCATAGTAGAGCCAGCTTTTAACTTGCCTCCAATTACTTCTAGACCTATTTAACACACAAGTACTAAATATAGGCCTCAAATCAAATCCAACATAACACCTTCACATATTTTAGGACCTCCCTATTTATTTATAGCAATGATAGAGGAGAGAAGGAAGCACATGGGGAAGTTTTTTTTGGTCAAAGTTGAACTGCGATTTCTTTTAATAATTTTTTATCCGATATTCAGAATTCGAGAGTTTCACAATATTCAAATTATCAGTATTGAAGTCAGGATGTTTACTAATAGATTCAAAATCTGAAGAAGTCAGCACACTAACTAGTCGAAGAAGGTTCGATATCTACTATATATACATAAATAATAATTTTAACTATGTATAAATAGTATGATTTTCTGTCGAAGGTGGTTCAGATGAACCCCTTGACAACAAGTTGGCTTTGCCCCTATGAATTACACATTACATCGCTCATTTTGAGATAATGTACCCAATATAATTTTTTTAATATCCATAATTTAAATTTAAAATCTCTAATTAAAAGTCGAGAAACTTCAACCATTCCATCAGCTATCATTATTATTGTTATGTCAGACAAGGATCAAAATAGGGTATGTAGTGGCTTGACCTAAAAGAGTTGTGTTTGATTCTCTTTTTATTTTATGTGTCTATTGAACACTCGACTTTAAAAAATATACGTACCACTTCTCAATTTTATGATATTAAATTAAATTATATTTAATATATCAAAATATTCTATTATATTTTAATGCAAATAAGAAGCCATGAATTTTTCTATGGGTCTGGGCCATCTAAATTAATTCTCAAAGAACAAATTATTTATCTGAATTTGTGATTAAAGTGTTATCTATAGCACTTTGTCCCTCTTTTTATTTTATTGTTTCTCAAATCTAGTAAAACAATAAATCATATTCGAGTTAGTTATAAATTATGAGCTAATAAACTAGCTCTTCTACTTGTTATTGAAACATTAACCCTTACTAAAAAATATTAATGGTTTAAACTTGCCACGTGATGTGAAAATTTATAGTTAAATAATTTTTAAATATAGAAAGTGATATTCTTTTTTAAAAAGATAAAAAAGGAAATAAATAAGATATATAACTTGAAATAGATGGCATATTTTTATTGCGTATATTTAGCACCAATTAATGCTAAAATAAAGTTGATTTTTCAAATGAGTTTAAGTTCTATGCATCAACTTTTAAACCACCGCATAGGTAAAAACTTACTTAAAAATCCTCTTAAAATAGGCTGAAAAGTGGGGCAAAAAAGAGATTTAAAAAAGAGTTAGTTGATCATTCGTATGCTTTCCCTGGCTTTTTGCTATCATAAAAAATACAACCATAAACAAACCAAAAATAGAACAAAATAAGCTCAAATATTTATTCTTCCACTTAATTTTTCACCTACCCCTTTCCTTTTCCATTCATCAAACATGCACCCCACTTTCCAAAAGAAAAAACATAATTCATTAACCTTAATTAACAGCAAAGACACTAACTCCCACTATGTCATTTCCTTATTGTTATCAAAAAACCAAACCATTTTTCTCATATTCATCATATCATTTTGCCTTTCATTTTTTGAGAAATTAAGTGCTTTTTTATCTCTTTCAATTTCCATGTGACATTGTTGCATAATTGATTAGGCAAAAAAAATAAAATGGTTAGAGAAATATACAAGATTTCAAAGTCAAGATCTTTCAATTTTAGGAAGATTTTTGAAGGAAGACATGCACATAATCACCATCATCATGATGTAGTGTTAGAGAAAAATGGACATGGCAAAGAGATGAAATTTAGGAGTCAATTAGGTGCAAAATCATCTTCAGCATTAGAATTACAACAATTAACTAGTGTTTTTAATAGGTCTGTTGATTCCATTTCGCGCTTCGCCAAGGAAGGAGAAAGATCAAGAAACATCCACAAGGATAAACAAGGTTCAGGTAACCATTCAGCTCGAACTATGTATACGTATCCAAATAGAAATTAAAATGCATATGCCAAAGAGAAATTTGAATGTACACATATATATATATATATACTGAGATCACATTCATTATGAATTCACTGTCTCTAGATTCTAGATTCGCCAATATATGTAACCATTACGTTTATCATGTTTGTTGTCATAAACTTGTAGATGCACAAAGGTGAATCTAGTTTTGTAGGATCAACTGAACTCGTAATCCTTTCAGCTTGAACTATGTATACATATGCAAAAATAATTTAAAATGTATGTATTTACTAAGATTACGTACGTTCATTCCAAATTCATTGTCTCTAGATTCTGGATTAGTCTCTCCAAGATTGAATTACAATTTTGCATCAGAAAGATAAAAAATGCTTCAGGATTTGTATGATTTTACATGATATTCATTTCATAAACATGTAGGAATGCATGTTTGAATGACAGTTTTTCCCATGATCATTGATTTCCTTTGTCCAAATTAGATGTAAATGCATGTTTTTCGTTCTGTTTTGATTTGGATGTAGAGATGGAAATGATGAAAGAAAGGTTCGCGAAGCTACTTTTAGGAGAGGACATGTCTGGTAGAGGACAGGGCGTTTCATCGGCTCTAGCTTTATCAAATGCCATTACTAATCTTGCAGGTGATTTTCACCATAATGTCATCAAACATTATCCAGATTTTGTTCAATGTTTAGATATATGGAGAAATTATTACTAACTCTTTCTGTGTGTAAAACATATAGCTTCTGTTTTTGGAGAACAAAGGAAATTGGAGCCAATGTCTGAAGAGAGAAAAGCAAGATGGAGAAAAGAAATCAACTGGCTTTTATCTGTATCAGATTACATTGTTGAATTTGTTCCTTCTCAACAAAAATCTAAGGATGGAACAAACATTGAGGTATCTCTCTCCTTTCCAATTCATGATTTAGGGTGTGTTCGGTACGAAGAAAAATGCTTTCTTGAAAAATATTTTAAAGGTTTTACTTATTTCCTTGTGTTCTGTAAGCTAAAAATATTATCCTAAAAACATTTGTATCTAATCTAGACAAACACTGGGGGTTGGGGGTGTGGGGTGGGGGTGAAAATGAGGTGTGTTGGAGGGTGGGGAGGAGACAATCAATGTGGAATGACACTTGTGAAACTTGTTTTATCTACTGGAAAATCATTTTCCTCATTTTTAGGGAACTTGTTATTTTCTGTGTACCGAGCACATCCTTAGAGTAGAAATAGTGATCATTGAAAAAAAAAACAGAAATCTTGATAGTGATTTGGCAGGTAATGGTGACACAACAAAGAAGAGATTTGTTCATGAACATCCCAGCCTTGAAAAAGCTTGATGCAATGCTCATTGTGAGTACCAGCATTTCCCTCTTGCTATGGCATTACTTGATTGGTCCTATGATGTTCAAACTCTTCAAAAAGTACCGTTTGGTGTGTGTCGGATCTTCCAAAAATAATATATTTGGGTGATCCGACACAAGTATGCCAACGTTTTTGGAGGATGCGAGCAAATTAATCTGTCACTCTCCATTTCATTTTATATGTCTATGCACGAAGTTTAATAAAAAAAAAAGAGTTTAGGCACATATAAAGTACCCTTCGAACTTGCTGTCTAAAATATGCTATGGCATTTCTATGGTTATAAGAGCATGTCACTTTTTGGAACAAACTAAAAAGAAAAGAGTGTCATATAAAATGGAATAGAGGGAGTACACGAGTTGCATTCATCTCTAATGCTGGATAATTTCATGATGCTTAACAGGATTGCTTAGAAAAATTTAAAGACGAGAACGAGTTCTGGTATGTCTCAAAAGATGCTGATGAATCCGAGAAAGGTGTCCAGAGAGATGATAAATGGTGGCTACCTACAATCAAGGTTCCACCAGAGGGTCTCTCAGATACATGTCGAAAATGGCTTCAATATCAGAAAGATTGTGTGAACCAAGTACAGAAAGCATCTATGGCTATTAATGCACAAATACTCTCAGAAATGGAAATTCCTGAAAACTACATTGAATCTCTCCCTAAGGTAAGTAAAATGACACTCTCTTGCATACACTTTTAATCAATGTTCACTCGGACCCTCCAGAAATGTTGCTGCACCTGTGTCGGATTTTTGATGATCCGACACACACCTGACAATATTTTTGAAGAGTCCGAGCAACAGAGCTTTTAATAGAGTTAGTAATAGTTATTATCTCAGAAAGTCACTTTCTTTATTGAAGTGGAATCAACTTTCTGAGATAATAATTATTAGTTGAGTGACTGTCTAAGAAATCAACCTGTTTTTTTATAAGGGGCTCGGCTCGAAGATACTGTCATTTCTGTTATTGATTTATCTGATTTGTTCCAGAATGGTAGATCAAGTCTTGGTGATTCAATCTACAAGAGCATCACAATTGAGTTCTTTGAACCTGAACAATTTCTTTTAACAATGGATTTGTCCACAGAACACAAAGTTCTTGATCTTAAAAACAGAATTGAGGCATCTATAGTAATTTGGCAACGGAAAATGCACCTTAAAGATGGAAAATCTACATGGGGTTTAGCTGTGAGTGTGGAGAAAAGAGAGCTTTTTGAAGAAAGAGCAGAGGCTATCTTACTCTTGTTAAAACAAAAATTTCCTGGAATCCCTCAATCTTCTCTTGACATTAGCAAAATCGAACATAACAACGTAAGATGTTTTATCCTGTTCCATTTTACGTGGCACGTTTTCCCTTTTAGTTTGTTTCAAAAAAGAACGAGACATTTCTATTTTTAGACAGGATTTAACTTGTGATTTTCCATTTTATCCCTAATGACATGAGTTTGAAGCGAAACCTGGAGCAATGGTAAAGTTGTCTCCATGTGACATATAGGCCACAGGCTCGAACTATGGAACCAGCCATTGATGCTTGCATCAGGGTAGACTACCTACATTACATCCCTTGGGGTGTGGCTCTTCCCCGGGCTGCCCTTTATCCCTAATGGCATAATTTTATAGCCACAAAAATGTCATGACATGTTTAAAACCACGAGTTCCAATAGTCCGTCTTTCTTTCTTAAACTTCATGCTTAATCAAACACCTTTACATAAAATGAAACACAGAGAGTGACGAGTATTTTTGGAAGAGAATATTTCCTCATTACCTGACAAAAATCACAATTTGTTTGTTTCTGTTTTTGTTATTGTGTACAGGATATAGGACATTCTGTTCTGGAGAGCTATTCAAGGGTGCTAGAAAGCCTAGCTAACACGGTTATGTCACGCATCGAAGATGTCCTATACGCCGACTCTCTAACACAAAATCCATCACTTGAATTGGAAAAGTTGAACCTCTCATCAGCTGATTCCTCACCTCAATTTCCACTAAGTGGTATGTCAACTCCAAGGGAACTAGAGGCAGAGGTATTAAGTTCTGCTGCACAAACACCGACTTTATCTGATTTCATTGGTTGGAGTGAAGAGCTAGGAGACACAGGAATGAAGAAGAATCATTCGACGGGTAACTTGGAGGCTTATTTCAAAGGTGAAAATGACTACAATTGCATAGGGAAACTAGCTTGTATTACTCCCAAGAGATTATCCTACATTGAAAAGATTGGAAGTGGCCTAAGAAGTCCAACATCTCGACATTAAAAGCACTAGGCAACGACACTAGGAACGAAAAAAGAAACGAGAACAATGTCAGGGTGGTAGGAGGAATAGGAAGTAAACAAAATCTAAAGTAGTTAAAAAGTTCACTCGTGTGTAATACTCCGACCTTTTTTAAGGAGTTCGACGTTGTTAGTATTCGAAGTATGTGAGTGCTCTTCCTTCCATTGTGGATAGGGAAGTTCAAAATGCATGTTATGTTTTGTAGCATAATCTCCCTTTATAATAAACATAATTTGCAAAATCAAGAGTAATAATACATATCTTTAAACCTGGTAACTTGAGGCCTACAAAATCTTGAAGGGAAGTTTCATGGCAGTCTTTCGACTCTTCATAAATTCATGTAACTATTCTTCTACCACGTCGAATGAGTGACCTGATGTCCTTATTATGCATCGCTTTCCAATTCAATATGTTTCGTTTTTGCTTTCGAGCCTCCTGCATTCACAAGAGAAAGTAAAAAAAAAAAAAAAAATTAACATGGTGTTTAACACTATCCATATCTATACATTGCTGATATAAAGATACCTGAAACTTAAAGTTGGAATTTTGTGATTTTGGTGCAACAGATAGTCCATCGCGAACAGGAAGCACTGCAAATCCATATTTGAACGTTGAAATTCGAAAAACTCTAATTTTGAAAATTTCTCATCTTGTAAATGTGTTTTCTTTTTACCTGGAGGTGTAAAGCTAGACTTTGGCTCTGATACTTCAAGTAGAGAAGGCTTAAAGTTGTAAGTGTAACAAAATAGTGGCACATCTTCCTCTGCCTCAAATTCATCCTTGTCTAGAGTCTTATTATCAATTTGTATACCGAATCCCCTTCATTCGTCCAAGTCCGTTAGGCTTTTACTCTCCCAATATACATTGTTCTTGAAATCTATATTGCTCAGACTCTCCAAACTGTTGCAGAACCCATGCTGGATCCTCCAAAAATGCACTACTTTTAGAAGATCCAACATGCACCATGTGACATTTTTTCAAGAGTCCGAGCAACATAGCTTGAAATCATGCAATGGATAAAAGTATTACCTTGACATTTGTTTCATTCTCCTGAGATCTTGAATTGCTGATTTTAGAAAACAAAAAGTATTAGTATACAATTATGTTTCATTTCAGATTTATTACTGACTTTATTATTGAATGGATTGAAAAATTACGTGGTGATATATAACGACGATGAAATGTTGCTATATCAGTATTCCAACAAAGCCTTGTGAGAGCAAGCTTGTTAGAGTATTGCTGGCAGGTCGCGAGCCTCTAATTAAATCGAACAAACACAGGGAAACATTAGTAAAAATTATCAAAAGGAAACAAGAGAAGGTAGAAGAAAGGTGAGAAATTGGTAAGTACGTTAAGTTATATATACTGACGGTATAAAAAATTGAGTAAAATACTACGAACTTGAGTCAAACCATCAATTTGTAGCTCTGTTTCAGAAGCTGTATCTATAGTTGAAATCTTGCATTCAAGTTTAGCTGAGACAGATCCTAAATGATCAACAACTGTAACAACAGCTCTGCAGAGGTACTCTTTTGTGTTTTCCACTACACTGCGACAACAACATAAAGTACGTCTCAACAACAGACGTTCTCTATATTTTCTATTGACATATAAATCTCTGACAGGATTAATAGAATGCTAAGACGTAGGACCTAAAGTAAACGTACGTACTACCATGACTAAAACTTAGTCATGTTATAGTGCGTAAAGTCCAGTGACTTTAATATGACAAAAAATAGTTGCATAGCTTTTCTGTTATAGTGGATAAAGTTCAGTTACAATACGCGAAGAAATTAACTATAGAAATACTCACGCTCTTTTCTCTTCTGCCTTAACAAATGCTTTCTCACAATAATCTGCAGCATGATGAAGTTGAGAGCACAAATCCTTGAGTTCCTACAAAAAAAAAAGTTATAATCTCCACAAGAGATTGTTGTCAAGAAACACCATACACTCTCATCACACATACTCTAGCACCTAAAATTTGGAGAAAAAGAAACAACAAACAAATCAGTGGGGCGGAGACAGAATTTTCACTTGGAAAGTTCATTATTTACTAGTATATACCACTAAAAAAATTAGAGTTAATTGTCAAAAACACACCTGACTGTTACTTTTTCACAAGTTTCACACTCCAACTATGTGATTAGACCAATTATAAGCTGTTTTATTTTCATACTTCAACTATCAACATCTGCACATCTACTCAACAAAGTGTGTTTTAATACACAGATGACGATAGTTTGGGTAGAAAATGGAATAAGTAATAGGTGGGGTGCATTGAAACTCGCGCAAAAAGTGATAGTGAGATGTGGTTTTGACTATTATCTCAAAACTTTAACATTGTATGATTTTTTAACGAATGTGATTCTTCAGCGAACGGAATTCGGATGAACCCCTCCCACCCTTCTAGCTCTGCCACTGAAATAAAAAAGTACTCATCACAAGAAATTGTTGTCAAGAAACACCACAAACACACACACACACTCATGCTCTAGCACCTAAAAATTGGACAAAATAACAACCACCAAACAAGTGGTGGAGACATAATTTTCATCCTTGAAGTTCATTATTTACTATATAACACTAAAAAGAGTTAACATCATATATACAATGTGAATTTTTAACAAACAAGATTCAGATGAACCCCTTCTGCCCCTCTAGCTCTACCACTCAAACAAACGAGTACTCAGCATAAATATTACTTACTTGCAAGGAGTTGTTAAACTTAGTTGAATCATCAGTTTCTGCTTCTGTATATTTTTGGGGAGATGAATTAAATTCCTCCTCCATCATTCTTGTTTCACTTGCAATAAGTCTTCAATGCAGAAGCAAAGAAATAACAAATTCACCTTATATAATTTTATTTGATGGCTACCATGTTCCCAAAAAAGGTAGTGACTCCGTTCAAATTTATGTGATAGTATTTAATTCATTGGAGAATTTTAAAAAAAAATCAAAACTTGTGATTTAAAATATTTTATAGATATTTTTAAAATTAAATTATTTTTAAATATTAAAAAAAAGTCACTATCATCACTATAGTAAAAGAAAAGTGTGTTAAACAAAATAGGGATAAAGAAACTACATAGGTTATTTTTGTAATGGATAATAACATTTTTTTGTATTCCCTCGATATTTCTGATTAAGTACGAATAAATTATAATCATCTATCGCAATTCATGCAGGTGATTTTGGTCCTTGATGATATAGAACTCAACACATTCAATGTTAAAGTGTGAAGATGTGTGTTTTTGATCTATTTATGTTGGAAATATGTATATATATTTGAACTTTTTAAGGATTATGTTACCATCAAATATAAAGTAACATGAATATAATTTAACCTAACATATCTGTAATTAAGCAATGAAATAATTAATAATCACAAGCAATTTTTTTGTACACATTTTAATTAATTAAAAATTAAATATACTTAATTAGATATTATAAGTTTAAAATTAGAATTTTATTATTAATTAAGGAATCAAACTATCTATTACTCTTTTTCTCTTTTTGTATTTATCTATGCTTACCTATGGAGAACACAGGTTTTGTTTGTTAGTATATAACATAATCCCGTGACAAATATTCAAATTTCACTTTATATATTATATGATGAAAAAAAATCAAAATAGCTTTTAAGATGGATTCTCTTACTAGAATTTTATGGAAATGGACTGTGGTGGCCACTTCCTAAAAGACAAAAAAAAATTCAGTCTCGTGACTATATTGTTCTTCACTTTACAATCTATCTAAAAAACAAGTGTTCTGCCAAACTGATAATATATAGATCTTTGAAAACACTTAATAAAGCTGTGAAGAAAAAGAAAGAATTGTCGATAAAGAATATGTTTTTTTCGTTTGTGGGGAAGTTAGAAATTGTAAATTTACTTTTAAATTATTTTAAAAGTTTATGAAATTAAATATATATTAGTAATAAAATTAATATTTAATTTTTGTACATCATATAATTTTTTGGTGAAGGGTATACATTGAATCACCCTTCGCCTAAGGTAGAGCCCATGCCTCTATTTCAATTTACGTGTTTAAGTTTGATTGGATTCAGTTTTAAAAATAAAGGAAGATATTTTAATCTTGTGATGTGGTTTTAAATTGGCATAATACATAGGCCTAATCCATCGGTGATGTTACATTCTGTATTTTTGCATCTGGATTATTCGTAAGCTAACGGTTATAAATTCAAGGACTTTTAATTTTGAATTTTAAAAGGACATGATTTGTTATAGATGCCAAGTTATTTGAATAATTTATGTGAAGTAAAATACATCTCAAGAAGGACCCTTGAGCCAAATCAAAGTAGAAGCCATCAAATGTTTTTTTTTCTTAAAGTCACATTTCGGGTAAGCCAACTTTGGGAGGCCATAACCTCTTTAGAATTTGGGAATTTGGGAAAGCTCTCAAAATGAAAGTTGTAGGTAATTGAAATATCTTTCCAACCATAGGTCGTGGGACGAAATGTGATATCGGAGTAATAAGATATAGAAGTTTTAAGTCTGACAGGCCAAACTAAATAGTGAATTCGGCCCAACCCAATTCTAATTCGGGTCAGGCCCAATACCCACGAAATTAATCTAATTTTTATCTCTTCCTTCATACTTTAGACCAAGAAATATCTGGAAATTTCCAGAGAGAGTAAGAGAAGGGAAAGCTAGAGAGAAACACCAACATTTACCACAATTAAAGCCCCGAATCTCAAAGCTCTTGAAGAGAAAATTGTTGTACGTCGCATTGGCTTCAATTTGAGCTAGATATCATCCAATAAGGAGAAGATTTTATGTGGTGCTGCAAATTTAAGGTAATATTAAAGTCTCTTTTTCATTGTTAACAAGTTTAGTTAGAGTTTTAACGGATTAGAACGGAGAAAATAGTGTTATAAACTGGTTTGGTGATTTGTTAAGATTTATGGGTTAAAGGATTATTTTAGGTAGCTTAAATGGATGGAATTAGCTTAGTGATGATGTATAATAATGGTTGATATTGTTTTGATGTTGTTGATGAGTTGTTGTTCTTGAATTTGGAGGAAAAAGGTGTATGAAGATTGTGAATGTTCAAACCCGTTTTTGGAATTGAGTAGCTGGTAGTAATTCTGGAATATCTCATTGTGTATACCTTCGATTTTAGATATTAAATATGTTTTGGAAAGATAATACACGTACCTACAACTCTTATGTTTATGTTGTAGTCTATATCTGCTGTTATTATATCGAAAAATGAGGATGAATCATAAGATAAATTCTGTCCAGATTTTGAATTGCAAAAATCCCTCATGTATACCTGTTAGTGTTTTGATGATATCTCTTTGTAGAAAATGAGTTTTGAGTGGATTTCTTTTGTATTGGAAACTTAAGACAGAGATCTAAATGTTTCATGAAGGTCATAAAGTCCAGTTTTGCCGTTTTTATTTTCAAAATTTAGATACAACTTGAGGTACTCGACTTTCCGAATTTACTGCTTTAGTAACATGAGTCGGGTGGAAACATTCTAGGCTTATTGTCAATAATAAATCTTATTTTGTGTTAATATTTTGGATTGTTGATGTTTCTTGATGATTATATGACTGGTTTGAAAGTGGGAAAAGTGAGCGGTATAGGGGAGGTGCTGTCCAAATTTTTTTAGAAATAACCTATTAACGATAGACTACGTTTTATTCTTGTCCATAGCTTAACCATAGTGCTTAACGTTTTAATATAGGTTGAGACAATATTGGACAGCATATACGTATAAACGCTAAAGGTATGTAAAGTTAACATTTTCTTCTTTTGGCATGATCCATATGAAACGAATGAATGACGTATGCTTAAATTCCAAAGAAACTCTTATTCGTAGATATACTCGAATGGCTACCGTTCTTGATTTTCAAAATTTATATTGTTATGTCTTGACTCATGTGTATGATTCCAGCCATCCTAGTTGGTATAACGCATGTTGTGGTATAATTCATATTTTAGTATAATCTATAATTGGTGTGATTCATAATGACTATTGTCTTGGTTTTCAAATGATGGACTGTTTTGCTTATTCTATTAAGTCTCCGATAATGATCAAATTTCACAAGGTTGCTAATGATACCTTATTCGTGCATATTGTTATGGTATTATTCACCGAGTCCTATGATATGCCGGGTATGTTATTATGTATGGATTCCACTACATTATTCACCGAGTCCCTTACTAGAGGGCCGGGTACGTGATATGATAATATGATATTATGATGATATGACGATATGATTATGGCACCGAGTCCCATAATGGGCCGGGTACTGTATCAGTGTACACTACTCTATTCACCGAGTCCCTTGCTAGAGGGCCGGGTATGGTATATATATACATATGATGATATATTGATATAATTGTGACACCGAGTCCCATAATGGGCCAGGTACGATATATGATGATGATATGCATGTCTTCATTTTATAAGACACAGGTACAGTGATTTATTGATTATGATACTTGACTCCTGAATCTTTATTTCAGATGTGATCTCCTTTACGATATTTTATGCTTTATATACTTGGTACATATTTCGTACTGACCCCCTTCTTCGGGGGGCTGCGTTTCGTGCCCGTAGGTACAGATACTCATTTTGGAGAGCCGCCAGCTTAGGATTCTACTCAACGGATTTGAAGTGCTCCATTGTCTCGGAGCCTAAACTTTTGGTACTAATCCTTATAATGTATATATTTGTGTATTTAGGGGTACGGCGGGGCCCTGTCCCGTCATATGCTATTGTTAATCCTCTTAGAGGTCTGTAGACACATGAGTGGGTTGTATGTAGATGTTGTCTGGTGTACTAGTATGGCTTATGTTTTTGGACGTTTACATTCGGAGTGAAAGCCTTGTCGGCTTACGTATTATGTTATCTTATTTTTGACAATTAAGACTCTCCAAGAAACAGGTGATTTTGGTATATATATAAGTGACAGTTTGAGACGACGTGCTGCCCATATAAATCCTATATCATATTTAATTGCCGATTGACTATAGGTAATAGGTGTGTATAGGAGTGTCCAATTCGGACACTAGTCACGGCCCACGGGGCTAGGTCGTGACAGGTGACCCCTCAAAGTTGGCACCAACTTTCACTTAGACACCTCAACTAAGCTTTGTTCATTTTAGACACCTCAAGTAAGGTTCTGATGTGTCATTTTGACACTTTTTTTACAATCACCCAAATATCTAAAGTGTGTGTAATACACTTGACGCTGATGTGTCAAAGTGACCAATTAAATGAAGAAACGTGACAGATATATCAAAAATAATTTTAAAATAATGACTTTTGATTAGAAAAAAGTGGTCATTAACTTCATTTAATTGGTCACTTTGACACATCAGCGTCAAGTGTATTACACACACTTTAGATATTTGGGTGATTGTAAAAAAAGTGTCAAAATGACACATCGGAACCTTACTTGAGGTGTCTAAAATGAACAAATCTTAGTTGAAGTGTCTAAGTGAAAGTTGGTGTCAACTTTGAGGGGCCACCGATGGGTTCCACCTAATACATAAATATAATTCTTAATTTGGCTTCAACTAACAACTATGACCTCTAACTTTACTAGTGTACAAGTAGGCACTTTAACTACTCTGACTTTACTAGTGCACAAATAGACACTTTAACTATCTAAAACTAGAACAAATAGACATATTTGTCCTATATGACATCCCATATGACAATTTTGTGTCATACGTGGCGTTCTACGTGTATTGTGCCACGTAGGACATGTGTATCCATTTGTTCAATTTTATAGAAGTTTAAGTGCCTACTTGTGCACACTCAAAATTAGAGGGCATAAATGTGAAATGAGACCAAGTTAAAGGACATATTTATGTATTGTGCCTTTTAAATTTGTCATGTATAAGGTTGGAATTGAAAATTTTATCAACTATTTTTTTAGGAATATAAAAAAATAACTTAAATTGAGACAACGGATTAATATCTTTTAGTTGAATTTGTATTTTATTGAGGTGTAATAGAGATTGCGGATTAAGATAATATTGTAATAGGTAATCGAAAATAATTGTACTTGTAAGTGAAAGAGGGCAGAAGATTTATCAAAAATAATCTTTCTACCTTATATAAGAAGGACGATTTGAATGAAATTTACATACATATATTTTTTTTTCAAACCTCACTTATGAATCTACAATAAATATGTAATTCTTGTTGTATACATTAAATTGAAAATAAAGGAGCGTTGGAAAAACTGTCAATCGAAAATTAAATTTTTCGATAGTAGTGATTTTTGTTTCAGTAAGATGGAACTTTTTATGAATTTTTCTTTTTTGTTAGTAAAAACAATAATTATATGACTTTTTGTGGGGGGGGGGGGTGAGTGGGCGGGGGATCATATTATATGATCATATGTGAAATTTATTCCAATTTTTTTAACTATATAATATAAACTAAATTCTATTATTTTCCGTGCATCTATCCATCCAAAAAATTGGAAAAAGAGAGGATGTTAGGTCCAAATACTGAGCACATGCAGGAAAACTGTGCGCCTGGCGGGCTGTTAGCTAGTGTGTAGTAAAAGATTATCATACCACAAACTTGAATTTGAGATATTGCATAAATATCAAACTATATCCCATAAAAATATTATTCCCCCTTTTTATTTATTGATCTACCTCAGAAGAAATAGAATTGTTTATACTTCCTCTGTTTCAATTTATGTGACACATTTTTTTTTAGTTAGTGTCAAAAAGAATAATATATTTATATATTTAGTATCAAAATAACTTCAAAATCCTCATTTTTATGATTTATAGACACACAAACATTTAATATTTATTTTAAACCACAAGTTTCAAAATCACATAAATTGTGACGGAAAGAATATCATTTTCCAGTTATTGTTTGTACTGTGCGCTTGTAACCGAAATGGGCCATTAAGGTAGGGGTTGGTGGGCTAAATTCTGGCCTGCTCTATTCAAGCGCAGAGTTGGGCCACGTGACCCATCCCAAACGAAAACATGGGCTTCAAGGAACAAGTTTGCATAAAATAGAATATTTTGATACCATTGTGTAAATTGATTTCATTAAAAAAGTTTTGGAAAAATAGAAGCACACTCCTGAATGGTTGTCAGGATAACTTATGGTGATTCGTCAGGATTCTAAGAAAAATTCTATTGATCATTCGGATTTCTTATTTGATATTGGTCAAGTCTTGTTTTAGTGATAAGTTTAGGCAATTCCTTAGAATTTCTGATCAAATCCTAACATATAGCAAAATATTTTCATCATTTGTGGCCAAATCTTGATAATTGTTAATTTGAGACTATAATATCTCTGCACACCTAACAATCTTCCCTTGAATTAACTATCATCTTTTATGAGCTTATCTGTTGATTACTGATGTGTCATCCACATTAACCGGATATTTATAGCCATTAATGACTGCTAACTTCTTTTTTTATGCATGTATTTTCAAAGTTATAGATAAAGATAGTAGATCAATACATAAGCAGTCTAAGACACTAAGTCGGACCTTACGTCCCCACTCTATTATCTCCATACTCATATCACTAAACGATTGACTCACGTATCAGTAGTTTGGCCAAAATAGTCAAAAGATGCTCTAAATTATTATAATGTGATATATGTGCTATCCCACTTTGGATACAAGCCCATATCATTTTCCTCGAATGACTCACATCATTAAGAGTAGGGGTGTACATGGACCGGGTTGGTTCGGATTTTTTATAAACCAAACCAAACCATTTGTATCGGGTTATTAAATCTATAAACCAAACCAAACCAATAAAGTCGGGTTTTTCGATATTAATTTTTCTCGGGATTTTCGGGTTTTTTCGGGTTATTCGGGTTTTTTCGGGTTTTTCGAGTTTTCATAGTATCTAATAAAAAACAAAGAGCGGTGCTTCTTAAAAAGAATTCCAGTATAAAATATCAACATATAAGATGGAGGCAGAACACTGTTTGAAGTTTTAACTTTATAATATAACTTTATAAGATGGGTTTTTTTTTGTATATTATTTAGATGGTTTCTCAAGTCCAAATCTAAATGTAAGAAAGAAAAAACAATTATGAAAAAAAAAATTAAAATATTTATAAATTATATTTTAATAAATATTTTTATGTATAACATAATTTAAGAGTAGTATATCTATAATCGGGTCGGTTTGGATTCGGTTTGACTTTTTTTAGTTAAAACCAAACCAACCCTATAATGGTCGGGTTTTTTTTTCAAACACCAAACCAAGTCAAACCAAACCACTAGTCGGGTTTTTTTCCCGGTTTGGTTCGGTTTGTCGGTTTGGTGCGATTTATCGGTTTGCCTTGTACAGCCCTAATTAAGAGTATCACTACACATAATTATAAAAAAAAAACTTTTTAATTATTAATATGAAATTTTGTCCACATGCTCAACAACTAAGTTATTCACGAGAACATGGACAATTTGTGTGATATATCGCTCCAAAGTTCACGACGACTTAAATAATTTTTACGTTCAATGTGATTTAACTATCATAACAAAATTTATTATTTTTCTTAATAACTAATTTGGCAGTGAGAAAAATATACACAACAAGTTCTTTAAAAATAAGAAAAATGAGTTCTCTAATAGAAACAGAAAAAATAAGTTTTATAAATGATATTTCAAGTTCATTGTCTCCTCCCTATATACCCATCGCCTCCAACCTTCACGACCCCTTGACCATCCCACTTAACGTCACTCTGAACCCCCACTTCCTATGCCATCTCATCATCTTAATAGTGTCTTGCTAATATATAAATACTTTTGAAATGATATTTTTTGTTTACTTATTAAATAATAAAAAATAAATAAATAATTTGTTTATTTTTTTACAAAATATGTTCCACATACTAAACACACCTACATTTTTGTTTCCAAATATGCGCGAATGCAAAGTACACGAAACCCTTCTCTTTTTTTCCTGGTTGAACTAGTGAATTATGGCCATCTCTCCCAATGGAAGACACCTTGCATGATAATGATATAGTGTTAGGGTTAAAATGGGTTGAAATGTCAGGATACCTCATTTATGTAGATTGTCAGAAGATCTGACGTAAAAACGAGATGTTTTGTACATTAAATTTATATAGGACTAACACATTAGTAAAAAACAAAAGTAATTATTCATTTGACTCATAATATGAGTTGGATCAGATCAATTAAGGATATTCATATTATAAAAAGTCATTTATCTGCTTATTATTTTTCATGAATTCTTGTTTATTTAGAGTCTAAGCTTGTTTTGGCTTTTAGCTTAGATTCACCTTATCAATTCTTGAAAATATCCATATTATTCATTAATTAACTCATTTTTTAATTCATATTAAATATGAACGGATCAAATATATTTTGATCAATCGGTTTTTGACCTGTTCATTAATTTGCCATCAATTATCTCCAATTTTATTGTGTCCCCCCTCCCCATGGAAGACAACTTGCATGTGATCATATTTCATAACTAAACAAAAAGTGTAACATTATATGCAAGTCTCTATCCACAATTCCTCCTAGTACTATCTTGAGATAGAAAGGCGAAAGCACTATGTTATGTTTTTTTTTTCTTCAAGAAATTGCAAACTCTACCTATACACATGGAAGTGAAAATTGAATTCATGTGGTTATAATAGTTAAATGTCAATGGTAAAGTTAGAAATTTGGCAAAAGGATGTATGAATTTATTTTTATGTCAAAAATGTGCAAAATTTAATGTGTATTCTAATAGCTAATAATTACTCTTTGTCTATTGCACTACATAATTTTTCAGCAAAGGATGTGGACCGAATCACCCTTAGAAAGGTTATGTTGATTTAGATGTCGAATTTGTTGGGAAACAATGAAAACTCATCATCATCATCCTAATAATAATAATAATAATAATAATAATAATAATAATAATAATAATAATAATATAAGTTATTATTTATCAAAATAAAAGTACTGAAAAATAGATAGATATTATTAATATAATATTTTAAATAGTATACAATAATACTTGAGTTTTGCAAGACATTTTTCTAAAAAACTATTTCAAGTGTGAAATATGTTTTCATGATTAAATAAGTCTTCTCTAATTGAATAGAGAATACATGAATCAGCAAAATTTAAATTAACACAAACAAATTATTAAAGGAGAAATAAAAGATAACAAAACTAAAATAATTAATTAACTAAAAAAGAAAGTTAAAAGAGAGAGACCGTGAGGGAGATAGAGAGCTAGAGTAGAGGAAAGAAACCAATCAAAGTAAAACAAGTGTCAAGACACTTGTCCTCACAAATAACTTTCAAAATGTCAAAGATGATTTTTTTTCCTCTCATTCGATGTCCAATACTCATATTAAAACCCAATTAAATTTGGTTTTGATGTAGGGAAGTCCCACATTTTTTTTAGGGAGAGAAGGGGGGGGGGGGGGGGAAGTAAAGCGCTCCATAACAAAAGCAACTCCATACTCAGAAGAACTCAAACCCAAAATATCTGAATAAAATTAAAAAAATACTTATCAATCTACTACAACACTTACTATCCTTCTCAATCAATTGAAGAAGCTTTTTTAGTACTACATCATATAAGGCTTCTCAAATGCACATATGTAAAGGTTTTTTAAATACACTTCTAAAAATTCTTTTAATAATTCTTATGAAATAAATATTTACTTACAAAGTTATGGGTTCACTTTGAAAAAGAATTTATTAAATATTTATAAATTTTTACACATGAATCTAATCATTATCGTAATTTTAATTTGAGGTTGCTTGAAGAATAATAAACTTCTACTTCTAGATCTCGTTTTGTGGCTAATACAAAATTTTAACTTGATTGGTTTAATTTTTAAATCATTATCATTGTTTTTTATATACACTTATTATATTTTACGACAAATATACTGAGTTATGTTAAATTAGTTAACCTCCTTAACCAACTAAAGTTTTTTTATGAAATTATTCGTCTTTTTGTTAAAAAGCTACTTCCATTGCTCTATGATATATTTCCCTGTTTTTAATACATTAGGAACACTCGCTAAAATTTGCTTTTAGTTACATTTACGAAAAAAGTTCGTTTCTTCATTAAAAAAACAAAGGAAAATGGTCGAAGTTACTCTTTCAAATTGAGTAATTTACTCCATTATTAAAAAATAAAAAAAATGTGAATTTAATTATTATTGTAATTTTAATTTGAGGTTGATTAAGGAATTCATGAACATCATAATCCACCTTTGTTAGTGGATGACACAAAATTTTGACTTGATATGTTTAATTTTTAAAACTTTTAACACTAAATTAAAATATATTTTTAAATTATGAATTCAAAATGTAATATTTGTTGATATTATTGTTTTTCATATACATACATATAATGCATAGCATTTTCCTTTGTTGCTATTAATGCATAGTATTCTTTGAATTCTTTTACATGTACAAAAATGGTATGTCAAATAAACATATTTTTTCTTAGCTAACCAAAGTCTTTTATTGGAAATAATCGATTTTTCTTAGCTACAGTTTGATATACTCCCTATAGACATTAGAAACACTTGCAAAATAATTCTTTTACCAAAATTAGATGAAAACTTAATTTTTACAAATAATTATTTTAATGTGATTGATACTTTTTTTATTTCAATTTATATAAAGACGTTTGATTAAGTAGAGTTTAAGAGAAAAATAAAGACTTTTGAAACTGATTTAAAGTGTAATTTTTTAACTAACTAAAAAAATATCACATAAATTAAGATAAAGAAAATAACATTTACCAAAATAACTTGCATCCTTAATTGAAAAACAAGGTAAAATGGTCAAAGTTGCGCTTTGAAATTGAGTAATTTTACCCCCTTATTAAGAAGAAAAGATTGATTTTCGTCCTCGACCTAACAATGTTTCTAACTTGAGGATAATTTAAACTTATAGTAAAACATTAAGGAATATATTGACTAATTATTCTCGAAAAATTTAAACACGTAAAGTTGATCATTTCATGCAAGAATCTGTTAATGATAATATGCCTATTTTATTACAATATTCATATTAATTAACCTAACATCTTAGGTCTTGAGAAATGGTTTGAAAAATAAGTAATTAATATGGAGGATAAAATATGAAAAAAAGAAGATATTTTCTGCTAATATGTAAAAAGTAACAATTAAAACAAAAATATATTTTTAATATAATGAATAAGTAAAAAGTAAACAAATGAGTTATAACTTTATATTTTTAATTTTTTATCAAATATATAATATTAAAATTGAAACTCGACTAAATTCAATTTCGCCAAAATCGAACCTAAAACCTTTAGTGAAAAATAAAGAAATATTTATTTTCCAAGAAAATCCTCATTGATAATTTGTATCTTTTTCCATACATTATTAATTTTAAATCTCAAGAAACAAAATATATATATATATATATATATATATATATATATATATATATATTTATTTTTGTAAAAATAATAGTCCACGTTTTTTATTTTATTTTATTTGTTAAAATTTTGGATTACTCATTAGTTGCGTCAACTTTGACTCGTGGACTTAACATCATTCTCACGGGACCCGCTACTTTCAAATTGATCAAAAATTCACAGTAGATTCATTCAATCAAATTCATCTATAAATTCATTTTTTTTCATTCAATTCCCAAATTTTTGAGCTTAACATTATTTACTATTTTTCGTTGAAAATGGCGAAAGCGAAAGTGACGATGGAGGTGGGGAACGACGGCGTTGCCGTTATCACGATCTTCAATCCGCCGGGGAATGCTCTTGCTATTCAAAGTAAGCTTAAAATAAATCGAAATGGAATTTTGATTCGTTTTGTTGAAACGGAATTTTGATTTTGAGTTTTGATTTGGTTGTAGTTTTCGCTGGATTAAAGGAGAAATGGAATGAGGCAGCTATGAGAAATGATGTCAAAGCTATTGTTCTGACTGGTAAAGCTCTTGATTTGTTTAATTTCTTAGTCATCCTGTTTCGATCTATTTGATTTTGGATAGAATTTAGTACTATCAGTAAATAGTGATTGATTTAGAAATTTTTGTTAAACTTTCTGAATTACGATTTGCGAAGTTGATGTTTGGATGAATTTTAGATATGATTGCTAGTAACTGTTTTTTTTTGTTCAAATAACATTTTTGTTTGATCTGTTTGATTTTGGATAGAATTGAGTGTCAGTAAATAGTGATTACAATAGGAATTTAGTTAGATTTTCTGAATTACGAATTGCGAAGCTGATGTTTCGATGAATTTCAGTTTGATTGCAAGTAGCTGTTTTTTTTTCAAAAATTAAATAAATTCTTTGTTTGATCTGTTTGATTTTGGATAGAATTTAGTATCAGTAAATAGTGATTAATTTAGGATTTTAGTTAAACTTTTTGAAATACGAATTGCGCAGCTGATGTTTCGTTGAATTTCAGTTATGACTGCTAGTGAAATGAAATCTACTTTTGTATTTAATGAAGTTCCGTATGACATATTTGAGTCAATGTGGAGTTAGCTAATGCAGGATTAGCTAAGAACATAACATGATGGAAACAATAAAACTAAATTGAAAATATCAACTACAGTAGTAGGGATTAGTGTTTAGTGGTACACTTACTTTAGCTTCGGGAGATTTAGAGAACTTCTAGTTTCAGCGACCATCTAATATAAATTTAAATACAAATGATATACCAGTATTGGAATGGATTGGGTCTGATCACCGGACCCTGATCGGTTAGGTCATTGAGGTGTAAGAGTTGTTGCTGTTGTGTTCTCTCTCTTCAGGACAAGAAGTGTTAATTTCCTTTTCTGTACCCTTTTTTTTAAGAAAGTGTTAATTTCCTTTTTCTGCTTCATGGTTCATGTCCTTTGTGCATTTTTTGTATGTCGGTCTTCCCTCTTCCTTTTCTGTTTATGTTCTCATTGTTTTATTGCAGGAAATGATGGGCGGTTTTCTGGTGGTTTTGACATCAATGTTTTCGAGAAGGTTCATAAAACAAGTAGGATTACTTCCATTTTGTCTTTGTGCAGTTCATTATTGTGTGCCCTGAACCTTTTGTTTGAAAATTGGAATTTGGATGGGTTGCAGACGATATTTCTCTATTGCCTGATGTTTCTGTTGATCTCGTGACGAACATTATGGAAGGTAAGAGAACTGTTGGTCTGAATTAGGATTTCAAATCTTAAGATGGCTTACTGTAGCATCTCATTGTGCTTCTTCGTGTCATCTTGGTATCAATGTTATTTATATTTCTGTTGATCATTTCGATTTGTAACTTTAGATGGAAAGAAGCCTGCCGTGGCTGCCGTGGAAGGACTTTGTCTTGGTGGTGGCTTGGAATTGGCATTGGTTTGTGGTCTCTATAAAACGTGCTGTCCATATGCTTAACGTTTTCCTTGTGATTGAATTATGTAATGCATGCTTTTGGTAGGGATGCCATGCACGCATTGCTGCGCCAAGAACACAACTTGGGTTGCCAGAGCTTAGCCTTGGAGTTCTTCCTGGCTCTGGAGGTAACTCAGTCACTTACTGCTCATTGAAGTTGCATTTAGGTTAAATTTCTTTTCATTTCTAGATTTTATTGAGCATAGCAATAATGTTTCTTCTCAAGGTACACAACGACTTCCAAGGCTTATAGGGTTATCAAAGGCTATTGATATGATGATGGTAAGTCATTCATCTTCATGATTGAAAAAGCTGAAAATTGTGAAAAGTTCTCTTGGTGTGTGGGGTAAAGTTTCTATAGATCCTTACGTTTACCCATTGGCAATTAATTCATTTACAAAGTAACTGTTGGACAAATAATTCGTTTAACAGGTGCATCATCTTAAACAGAAAATTTTATAGTTATTCTCAGCATTAGATGGTGATTCTGGACTACATTCGTGATAGCAATCAAAAAGGATAAGAAATAAGAAGGGACAAAAGTATCAGTATATCCTTATTACATGTAGTACTTCAAGCTCTGCTTTTTCTCTGATTGTGATTGTTGGGTTTTAACTTTAATAAGTTGTCCACACATTATCCTCCATTTAGTTTGCAATACATGCAGAACTATTGAGTTGCTTCTTACTCAAATTTGTAAATCAATTTAAAAACATTAATTTGTGGGGACAATAGCCTAATTAATGTGAACAACTTTTTGCAGACATCCAAACCAATAATGTCAGAAGAGGGGGTGAAGCTAGGTCTTATTGATGCAGTTGTCCCTTCCACAGAGTTATTAAACGTAGCTAGACAATGGGCACTTGATATTGCAGAAAGGCGCAAACCTTGGATGCGTCCTCTTCACAGGACTGACAAAATTGGGTCCCTTTCAGAAGCACGTGAAGTTCTGAAGTTGGCTAGGCAACAAGTGAAGCAAACTGCTCGGAATATGCCTCAGCACTTGGCATGCCTTGATGTAATTGAAGAAGGCATAGTCCATGGTGGATATAATGGGGTTCTCAAGGTATATGTTGCTTGGTCAATTAATACCTATATTCTAATACACATCTCTCTTCAGAAAAGGACAACGTTCTAGTTTACCCACTTTTTGTTAACAAAATCCAGATAATCGCAAATAGTGTCATGGAAGGTAGTTAAGGCCTCATTTTTTTGCACTTAATAAAGGTCTTAATCTTAATCATTTATATCTCAGTTATTAAGGCAGTTTATTTTTTAAGTTTTGATCTTAATTATTAAGATCTTAAACAATGTTTTTTTTATGTTACAATCACTTAATGGGTCTAAATACATCTGAATGATTAAGATTTGTAACAAAATTTTAATGTTATTAAGATACCTATTTTTCACCAATTCAACCCACTCATCGCTACGGTCATCACCCATCATTATCAACTACCACCACGCACCACCCATTACTCATAACCACCACCGCTGCCAATCACTACGATCAGTTGTCACTATCTCTAGCCACCATTTTTTTTTTGAAAACTGGTAACATCTATCTCTAGCCACCATTTATAATCATCTCCACTAACCACTGTTACTACAACTACGAATCACTACTGACAATCACCACCATCTCAGTCACCATTGTATATTGCCGACCGCCATCATCATTCACCACCGCTATTAACTATCACTATCAGCCACCACAACTATTAGTTTCCACCACCAACTATCACCATCACCACTAGCTACTGCCCACAATACCACCATCAGCCAACTCCATTTTTCTCCAACACCAACCACTATATAATTTTGTAACACTATTTTTTTGATATAGTATTAGATTAATTTAGTATTTATTGAATTTTATATTTATTACTTCACAAATAAAGACAAGTTTATATATTTAGATGTTAAAAAAGCAATCAGTCTTAATTATTTAGTATTCAGATCTTAATCAACATCTTAATATTGAGATGTGTATTCAGACTCAGACATAAAAATCTTAATGCACATCTTAATATTCCAATTCAGATGTCCTAATCATAATAAATACAAATGAGGCCTAACTCAATCTTTATCCATTTAGCCATTTGAGACAAATGGATCAAGATGGATTAACAAACTTGTTTTAAGTCTTTTGCAGGAAGCTAAAGTATTTGAGGACCTTGTATTATTAGATACATCAAGAGGACTTGTTCATGTATTTTTTTCCCAACGGGCTACATCAAAGGTACAAAATATACTTCACCGCGGAGCACATGGTACCTGTTGTGTGCTGATGCTATCTTGAAGCTTAAAATTCTTTTGAAGTATCTTTGTTGAGTACATTAAACTTGAGTCAGGCTCTTAAACATTTAATTTTCAGCATAGTAAACTTGGTTACAGATTCTCTCTTATTATTACCTGATCTTTTGTTAAAAATATTAGTGCATTAGCTGTTGTTTGCAGAACTGTCTGTCTTAATGCGAAGCTTCTCATTGATAAGAACGATCACATGATTGAGAAGCAAGGTAGAGATCTGTTGTTTGTTAATGATGCAAGCTTGATTTGGTATGTTTCGTATACTTTAGGTTTCACTTTGGGATGGCTTTACTTGATGTGCATCAGCTAGTGAAAGTTCGTTATCAGTATGATTTCACGGATGAGAAGTAACATGGAGTCTGAATCTCTTGTATATAATTAGTATTTCATACTTATTATGATCTCTTGTATATAATTAGTAGTTCATACTTGTTATAATAGATTTGTTTCTGATCACTTCTGTAGCTTTTATGTTCCTGCTCTAGGGCTAGTTTGACTTTATTAAGTTACTTGGATATCTGCTTCCTCATTGGAAAATCAATTCTATCATATTTCTGAATTATATTTTAATTCCTAAATGGTTCAGGTACCTAATGTCACTGATATTGGTCTGAAACCAAGGCCAGTGAAGAAAGTTGCCTTAATAGGTGGAGGCTTAATGGGTTCAGGCATAGCTACCTCTCTTGTTCTGAGCAACATATTTGTTCTTATCAAGGAAATTAATCCCGAGTATCTTCAGAAGGGGATAAAAACAGTTGAAGGTTATTAATCTTCTTTCAGTGGGATTTTATCATATCTTATTTTGTTGTAGTTACTGTTCAGGATTCTTTGTTATGATTTCACTTTCATTTGTTCTTTTTCTGAACTGCTTTGGACTGTTTTTCCTTGAGCCAAGGGTCTATCGGAAACAGCCTCTCTACCTCTGCGGTAGGGATAAGGTCTGCGTACACTCTACCCTCCCCAAACCCCACTTTGTGAGACTACACTGGGTATGTAGTTGTAGTTGATGACTTGATAAATGTTGTGATAGATTGTGAGATTGTGAGGCCTTTTGACCATCCATAATCGTCTTGACAGTCATCTTATGATTTTGGAAGTTAGAAACTTACGCGGAGTACCTTATGTTACAGCAAATATCCAAGGTTTGGTAGCGAGAAAGAAGTTGCTGCAGGACAAAGCAAACAAAGCTTTCTCAATGGTTAAAGGTGTACTGGATTACTCAGAATTTAAGGATGTGGATATGGTCATTGAGGTAGCTACTGAACCTATACTTTACTCAAGTAATGTTCCGCAGAATGGTTTCTTCTTTCCCTTCTTGCTTCTTCACTTGGCTTCTCTATTTTCCTGGTGCTATAAAAATGTCGATGACCAGAATTCTACTTTCCTTCATCTGTTGAAATTTGTTGTTTTTGAAACAGTTCTGTCTTGTTTGTAGGCTGTCATTGAAAATGTTCCTCTAAAACAACAAATCTTCATTGATATTGAGAAGGCTTGTCCTCCCCACTGTATTTTGGCATCCAATACATCTACTATCGACCTCAACGTAATTGGGCAAAAGACGAGATCTCAAGATCGGATTATAGGAGCCCACTTTTTCAGGTTACAATTCTTGCTGTGTAACTTTCGTTCTATAATGAAGGTAAACCCTACTAATTAAGAGAAATTGACCTCTATGAAAGTCTACAGCTGATTTTCAAGTCTGAAAGTTATCAAATACTTTGTCTTTCGTTGAGGGGGAATATGACCACTACATAAAAAGAAGATTCAATATAATCTGGAAAATAGAATAATGTGGAACAAACTGTTATATGGGATGTCAGGTGATTAACTTTCACGTGTCTTTATATAGTTTCCTTTTTTGAGTTTTGCTCCTAGAAAATTTGGAATATCCTTCTTCAATTCTTCTTTGTCGTTTTCTACTTTTTAAAAGTGATATTGGGGAGATATAAGCTAAAGCCATTGTACTGCTGCCTAGCAATCTAAAAAAGGGAGAACCTAGCAATAAAGATCCCAACCTCCAATTATAAGATTGGGGAGTGATCCATGGAGCAATTTGGGAAGAGCCATTGTTGGGACCTGGGATTGTGGGGTTACGGGTGGAGTTTACCATACAAAAGGAGGAGAAAGCAGTCTACCAAGCTAATTGCTCCTTTTTTTTTCTTTGTTTCTTTGAAATAGAAAATCCTTGTGATGATTCTGTTGGAGAATTGGATCACTTTTTTTTATTGTACTTGCTAACTGATTTTTTTTCTATGGTCAGTCCTGCTCATGTGATGCCTCTGCTGGAGATAATCCGTACGGAGAAGACATCTGCCCAAGCAATTCTTGATCTCATGGCTGTTGGCAAAACAATAAAGAAAGTACCTGTTGTAGTGGGAAACTGTACTGGTTTTGCTGTCAATAGGACATTCTTTCCATATGCCCAAAGTGCACAATTTCTCGCGAATCTTGGAGTGGATGTCTACAGGATTGATGCACAAATCATTAGCTTTGGTCTCCCTATCGGTCCATTCCAGTAATTCTCTTCCACAAAGTTACCTTTATTCATGTGAGAGATAGTAAACTAGTCAGCAGTTCTTTGCAGTCTGTAAATGCTAATCTTCATGCTGTCTTTGACTTACACAGCTTTAAGATGATTAATGTGCTTAAATGATTCAAATTTTTAAATGCACCTAGATATCTGTGATGATACATCCAGAAGATGAAATTAGATATACATGAAAGTGCTAGAATGTTGGCGTGCAAATTTTGGTATTGGTGGAGCATTTGCTGACTGATGTTGAGATTGATTGTTGTGGCATCTGCCATTGATATTGGGTAAATAAATAAGAAATAGAACATAAGGAAGTATTTTCGGAGAGAGAAATTGGAGGCTGTCTTCCCACACTCCCACAAAAAGAACACACAGAGAGAGACCGACATACATTGAGGAGGGGGTGGGTGGGAAGATAGGAGGAGAGGTTGAAGGAGTTTGTATCATATGCAGGGGATGAGGATATAATGCATACAAGATATCCTGTCCCTTTCACTTTGGTCGGAGGTACTATAATCTTATTTATTCGCTTGGAAAGTAAAAGCAGTTGTGAGTTAAAATAACATGTTGTAGATTTCCAGGAGAATCAACAATCTAACAGTTTTTACTTCCACTTATAGCAGCCCGCAGCCTGTCTACTGCAAGCAATAGGCATGTAAAGTAATTTGCTTATTCATTTTGCAGGCTTCAGGATTTAGCTGGATATGGAGTAGCTGTTGCAACAGGGAAAGAGTATAGTTCGGCTTTTCCTGATAGAACATTTAAGTCTCCATTGCTTGATCTTCTAATAAAAAGTGGTCGAAATGGTAATATTGCAAGTTTCATCCTTTTTGTTTTCTAGGTATTGTTTATCCTACTGACACTGGTGATGCAGGTAAAAATAATGGAAAAGGATACTACATTTACAAGAAGGGAGAGAAGGCAACACCTGATCCTTCAGTGCTTCCAATTATTGAGGAGTCCAGAAGGCTCACTAATATTATGCCTGGAGGAAAGGTATCATTGGCTAACAAAGGAAAATCTCAAATCAGGACTTAATTATTGGTTTTGAAGGACTTGTCAAAATCTAAATCTCCTCGCAATAACCAGTGTCTTCGTTTTGAATTTGTGGCAGCCAATATCTCTCTCTGATCAAGAAATTGTTGAGATGATACTCTTTCCAGTTGTGAATGAGGCATGTCGTGTTTTGGATGAGGGGGTCGTAGTCCGAGCATCGGACCTTGATGTCGCTTCTGTTCTTGGAATGAGTTTCCCATCTTACAGGTTGGTACTATACTGTGAAATCAGCATCATTTGCTTCCAACAATAAGTCAAACACTTAGTCTTTGCTAGCTCGTGATAACTACTGATTCTGAAGTATGAACAACTTGAGCTAAAAGAAAATATCTCTCGTTTGGTATGAATGGGGTGTAATTTTACATGCTTAATAGAGAATGATATACCCAAGAGACAAGGGGATTGATAAAATTAATCGGTGAGGAGGAATGGAAAAGGATGGAGGGAAACAACAGCAAGTTGTTACCAAGTCAGGGCGTTTACAGAAGAAGAAGAAGAATCACGAGCTTTTCTAACCTTTTTGCTGCACTTAGCAACTGTGTTTTTTCTTCTTAAATTTCCACAGAAATTAGAGGACATTTTTCTCATACAGATCTTTCTTTGAATGATTTCCTTTTGCAGAGGTGGCATTGTTTTCTGGGGAGATACTGTTGGGGCAGGTCATATATATAAAAGTCTCCGCAAGTGGTCAGAATTATATGGTAATTTCTTCAAGCCATCAAAGTTCTTGGAAGAGAGAGCAGCAAAGGGCATTCCCTTGGTAAGAATTTGATCTTAGAGATCTACCATTCAATATAAGATCTTTTTACCTGTCCGTTGTTTCTTAGCTAGGCAATTTGGTCACTGATTTTTGCTGATAATTATTACTAATAATCAATATGCGCATGTCCTTGAGCTGCCAAGGGTTTATCGGAAACAACCTCTCTATCTCTAAGGTAGGGGTAAAGTCTACATACAATCTACCCTCCCCAAACCCCACTTTGTGGGACTATACTGGGTATGTTTTAATTAACGTGCACATGAAGTTCCAATAAGTAATGATCTCGGAAGTTGTATCTATAAATTACTTTGTTAGATTATTCAATGTGTCAATAATAGGAAAATACATAACCCATATTTATGAGCCTCCACTTTCAACAAACCACGTAAAGCAAAGATGTTTGTCATGTAACCATGGGTAAAACCATTTTACATTTAGTTCAGTTTATGGGGGAAGAAAGAACAAGGGGAGATGATGATATAGTTGTCCACAGTCACAGAGCTGCTTATGTCAAAACTTCAACTCCATCTTACACTGAATTCCAGTCTAACTGGATCAAGCGAATCTGGATAGGCATGATCGAAAGAGTTGTGTGCACATTTTGAACTCTGATAGCTTGCTATTTTTGCTTTGTGCATGTGTCAAATGCTTGCTTACTAATTGCATCATTTCTTATTCTGCAGAGCGCTCCTGCTTCTACATCTTCATCATCAAGGTCACGCATGTAAGCAATGCATTTACGACTTCAGATACTGTGGAAACAGTTCGTCGTTGAATATAGAAAGGCACCTACTTTGACCTCTTCATCATTATGGTCCTATGTTACTTCCTTTGGTGGGGTTGAGGTTAGGGGTGGGGCTATTAGAAGTATAGAACAGCTCAATTTCAAGTCCAAGCTAGTGGTATTGACTATTGACAATTATGCTGCGGATTGCTTAATGTTTTGATGGAAACATTTCAACTCTTATAGTATGTTACTTCTTATTGGTATAATAGCTTGATAGACACCTCTACTTCGGTTTTGGCACCCCGGCCCCTCTACTTTATGAAGTTTAAACTAGACACAGTTCAGATGTCTAGTTACTATTGACGTATTCTAGAAGTAGATAATAATGTTGAAAGTTTCACTAACCGTAATTTTATAAGTGGGGTCTAGATACGGGAGGGGAGGATGTATGTATATCTTACCCCAACCTTTGTGGTGTAGAGGGGTTATTCTGATAGGCAAATTGGGGCAATATTTCTCACTTGTGATTAACTATTGATTTATGATGAAATTGTTTCCGATGTTGCAATCTTCGATTAAATAAGCCACTATTAGAAATAATCAAACTCTATTAAGACAAGCTTAACATACTAAAGCAAAGACATGCCTGAACGATGCATCTTAGAGCATTTTTACTGATTTAAATCATGAAGTAAGACACTAAAAAAGTTATGGATTAAACAAATTTTTACATCAGTATTTTATCTCACTTAAGTTTCATACTAAGTCTAATAGCCAAAAACATCTCTAGCTTAGGCCCTTACTTGAGTGATATAGAGCACATGCTCGTAGAGTGACTCTAATACCATTTGTAACAATCATCCCATTAGTGATATTACCTAGGCCCACAACTTTAAAAGTGTCACTAGGTCTATTTTCTTATATATCCAACATCTCCCCCATGTTTAATCAATTTAGTTCAAATTGACCAAAAATGTAAACTTTACATTCGATCATGTACTTATTGACTCGTTTTGCTATAACCTAGCACAATTCAATCCAACCCGCAAATCTAACATCCCAGGTGCAATTTAGCTGACAGATATACATTCAAGGAAAGTTATAAAAAATGCAATTATGATTGAAATTGCACTAAAGTAAATGTGCTAAGAAGTTACAAGGCTTGTTAGTTCTAACAAATGGGGGCCTTGATGAATTTTTCTGCTACATCAAAGAAAAGACTGAATGAATAAAAGCCTAATATTACAAAGATGCAGCAGTTTACAGGCAAATCTCATTCTAAAGCTAACTATAATTTTCCTTTCAGATTTTTGGCTTGACATCCCCATTCTCATCTGGATGATGAACTTTAGGAAGCGCATTATTATTAGTAGTAGTTACTACTGCACTAAACATCTGAGTTGTTCTTGGCTGAGGAAGAGGAGAATTGGAAACACCATTGTTAAAGGAATCATGTTGATTCCTCGTTTCAGTCGTGGTAAAACCATTACCAATCATATCTTTTTGATCAATGAAGTCAGTACCTCGCACCATTGAAGAACATTTTTTTTCTGTAATTTGAAATAGATGGTTAGTAAAATAAGGTGATAACGAATGAAACACAGTGGTGAGCAACAGAAAGAAAAAAAAAGGTAACAGAGAGGAGGGGGTGGGGTGGGGGCGTATTGCAGTTGCATAAGAAGCAAGCATAAAATAATATTGTAAATAGTTCTAAGTTCTACCAACCCTAAACCAAAGATCTTGGGTTCGAGTTCGGGAATAGAGTCACCTTTGTAGGGAGAGCTAAAAACCCATTATCGCTAAAGACCCCATAATGAGCTTTCTACAATGTGAATCTTGATTACTCAAGCCATTGTGTTCAGGACATTGGATGGTTGAACACAAAAAAAAAAAATCTAACAAATTGTATTATTGAAGTTTTAATATAAATTAGCAGGGATTGAAGAATATTTAAATAATTAGCCATCTAGAAAATAACAAGAAAAAGTAGATAGGCTATATATATTAGGAATTTAAGAGCCAGATTGTACACACAGGTTATGTGATCATTCAAAGACACTGCAAGTCCACCATGCATCCTTTCCTATTTGTTTTGAGGAGCCAGGTAAATGATTTCTATAAAAGAGAAGAATGACGCACATGTTCTAATCCACCATAACATTGCAAGTGTGCAACAACAACATACCCAGTGTAATCCCACAACTGGGGTCCGGAAAGCGTAGTGTGTAGGCAACCTTATCCCTAGTCCCCTACCTTGTAAAGGAGAGGTTATTCCTGATAAACCCTCGGCTCAAGTAAAGCAATATCGAAAAACAAGTGCGTAAAGCGAAGTTGATCCGAGATACAAAAGAAAATGGCAAGATTCGGGCCCAAATCAAAAAAATCAAACAATGATCAACTAAACCTCGACTGCGAATCAGTTTGTGTCGACATTATGAATACTCCAAATCCATATTATTCGATTCAGGGCAATTTCAATCAGCCAGTAAATTATGTGTCTTTCTAAGGCATGTTACGGGCTCTATGAATCTCACTCCTATCTTTTCCCAGATAACTGATTTAATCCCAACAATTGTATCAATTATCTGGATCCTTTACTTCGTATTTTTAGCTAAGGGTGTGTTTCGTATGACATAATACTTTCTGTAAATAGTCATTGTGATGTTTGATTATTGGATACAGACAAATATTTTCTAATGAAAACATGCTCCACCAAAATGGAAAATATGAATCCCTTCACTAATGGGCAGAGGTCATTTCCTTCATAACTATTCTAAAATAGATTCAGACTCATCTACTTGTTCCATTTTACATCAAGCACAAAACAATGCTATTCCACCTTGTTCTTTTTTTTCAAATCAAGGATATTATAATCAACCATTAAACTTACAAATTTTATCAAAATACCACTCGATATTCAGACATTATTATCAATCCTTAATAAATAAGTCTACAGGGAATTCTGAGAGATTTTAGTTTTTGAGACTATTTCCCTCCATGTGATTCAGGTCTATCACTCTATCTCTTCTTCTGTTATCACATTCAATCAACATATTGTTATGCCTATTAACCAGTGCATAGAGAGGTCTACGTAGGATATAACAGAATTGTCTCAGGCAACCTTATGTCTTTATTTCTATATATGCTACTTGAACCCTCCATCAACTGTGGTCATTTATAATCTATTCTATCTTGTTGATTGCACATCTATCATAAAATCTGTAGTTTTATCTATGATATTCATCTTGCAGGTATGTTGAGGGTTTCAGACCCAACTTTCTCTCCTATATTGCATTGTCAGCTTCACATTTGTTCTATAGACTTTGCCTTTCACTCTATTGATTATCTTCTATCGTGTATCATTCTGGTAGCAATCCTCAATGTTGACCATTCTATTTTAATTCTATGTATACATCCTAATTTATCCTGTAATCCTTTTTAAAGCTAAGCAAATTATTTGACTATCTACGCTTAGGCATCACAATCAGTCTAATCTTACTTCACCTTCAATCTTCTTACGGGCATTGAGAATAACAAATGATTTTGTGATTGCACAAAATTTCTTTACTTGCTAATTGCTACCAGTACATGGTTCATTAATCAGCTCTTAAGAAGGTTGTAAGAATATGTGGAACAAATATGAGATAGATACAGTTACTTGGGAGGGAGACAAAAGGGCAGCTTCTTGCTATTTACTTTTTACTCTAGAATAGTTTCCAAGGAATGAGGAAGCTGAATTCGTTCTTTGGAAAGCAATAAGAATGACAGTGCCTCTGAAAGTATCCCTTTTTGTTTGGACAGTAGATTATGGAGCTAGAATAGCTTACTTACATAGAAGAGAAGACTACTGTGCACAGATTGCTGCATGGCAGACAGGAAGAGACGATCCGTCACTTGCTCCTTCAGTGTGAAGTAGCTAAAAATATGTGATGCGTTCCTTCAAAGCATCTCCAGAAGTTTTTCTATGTTGAAAGGGGAAACAAAGTCCCAATCAGTAAGAAAATTTCGAGATACCACTGCCACGTACATACTGTGGTCACTCCGGAGAGAAGGAAACAGGAGATGCTTTGAAGAACAAGATCTTGCTTTATAGACTAATATAAAGCATAGATACACAAATACTATATTCTTTTGGAGTAAAAAGAAAGATGTAAATGATTTGAACAATGCCATGAGTTCGTTGGGAGGTCTATAAGTGTAATGTTTTCAATGCTGCACCAACCCAGTACATTTACAATATGTAAATAGACTTCCTACCTTACGCATAAAGGGAAAAAACCAGCTCCAGGTGTTAAGTGGAAGTGAACAAAGGATATTTCCTAGAAAACAGGAACTAAGCTTACCATGCAAATTTAGGAGAAGGGATAACTCCACTTCAAAAGATTTACTGATTAATGGAGTCCCTCAAATCTCCACTCCTTCAAATCAGTAGCTAAGGACGTGGTGTATGCAAGGAGTCTGGTCGTGGGTTATCATAAACTATGTAAACTACACAATTATGTTAACTTGATTTAGCTGTATGGAATGGGAAATGATATGGATTTGAGCACTTCACAATGATCCTTCAAAATACATTAAAAAACGACACAAACTTGAATGTGCATGCACCTTATCCATTTTCATATTTGATACTTTCATTTCTCAGAATGCTATAGCCTATAGGCTACAAAAGTAAACATGTCCAACATTATCCAATGTACCTTAGGTAATATATAATTATTTCCAAAGAATTGATTGATCACATTAAAATTATTTTTGGGTTATACCTAGGAATTAGTGAATCTAGTTTTCAGGTCATTGTGTTTTATTCCTCATAATACTACATTTCTTGTGCCTAACAGAGGAATCTAACACGAAATTATCTCCCCTTTGTATTAGAAAACAACAGTTTAATCAGATGTCATTGAACATATAGTAAGGTATTTTGGGGCTTATGTGTGGCTTCACTGATGCAGTTTTTGGCAATAGCTACTTATTCAGTGAATCAGGACCAGATTTAGACAGAAAAGAAAAGAGAAATTTACCTTTTATTTCTCCTAGAGTGATGAGCCTATTAAGACAATCACGAAATTTCGTCAATACAATCCTTTCCTGTTCTGCATATGTCTCCGTCATGCCCTGCCCATGGGGCAATTGAGAAGAAGTATTACAGCTAAGAGTTGCTAGTTCATTAGGAGAAGTAACGGCAGCTGCAAACATGGTGTCTGATTCATCACACATTAGTGCTAACGTCCCGGGAGACATTGGCCTTCTTTTTGATATATCAACACCATCCAGACTAGACTCTTCCATGCTGATTTTCTCACCCTGGTCCCCACTCGAACAACAATCAAGCATATCCTTCTCAGAACCAGAATCTTTATGATTTTGTACTCGCTCCTGAGTTGACGAAGCAAGGGAAGCTTCTGTCTGCCCCTCAGCCTGTTTTTGTGAAGCATCCTTTTCATCTGAAAGCATTACAACACGTAAACAGTAAAATGATTGTACACCATATACAGCAAACGCGTGATAAAATCACACAAAAAGACATGGTAGAACCAACAGATATTAACTTTCCCAACATAAGATCTGACTTGTGCAATCAATCCATGCTCACCACATAACTATGCAAACCTTAGGGTACAATGTGAACTCACATTGCCTGTCCCAAGCCCATAAACAAAAAGATTTGTGGTAGGTTGATGGACTATGTAGATCTAGTCTTTACAATGAATCCTCATTATACCCAATTTATGATGTTAAAATTCTCCAATCTAAAAAGAAGCTCCTCACATGTTTCTTCCGGTGTTGTCAAAGGCGCGCTTAAGCCCTGAAGCAAGGCGCAAAACATGTTGAGAGCTTAGCATGCTGCATTCATTGTTAAAAAAGTTGTGGCTATGTAGAACAGAACCCTTGACCTCTTCTAACTAAGAACTTAACTACACCAAGTAGACAAGGCTTAATTTTGTGTTAAAAATTGCTGATAAATATTAATTATAGTTTTCCTCTGTGAATATTGACACCACTTTCCTAAAATGCTGCATACATGTTACTGTTGAAAGCAGTGTGGCGCCCAGAGCTTCCAAATCCTAAATATGCCTTTAATTCCATCAGAAGCAATCTGTTAACTTCGTTTACATTTAGTTCAGAGGCAGAAAGGTATATTGGCTAAACAATTTCTTCATTAGAAAACAACAACATACCCAATGCAATCCCACTAGTGGGGTTTGGGGAGGGTAGAGTGTACGCAGATCTTACCCCTACCTCGTGGAGGTAAAGAGTCTGTTTTCGGAAAACTCTCGACTCAAGTGCAGCAAAAATAATCTATAATTATTTTTTGAGAAATAAATATTCATCGCAAAGCTGCCTTTTATGTTTCCCAAGTTTCAAGAAGGAAAAAGGCTCAACTAAGTAGTAAAGCAAGAGATAGAAAAAAATGGCAGAAAGAAAACTCTTAGTAACTTCACACTTCCTAACGGAAACTCAATTTATGATTTTAAAGGAAACAACAAGCTGGAATCAATATAACAAAATAAGATGCACCAAAAGTATTGGTCATACAAGTAATAAAATGTACTTAGAAGACATCTATATATACCTGCCAGCATCTTCGCTGCTTCTCCTGAATATACAACTAAAACTGAGCAAAGTTCCTTCAAGTCCTGTGGTTGGATGAGGTCTTCCAACAGAGACCTTCAAACATGACATGATGATTAGTTTGCTGAATGAGCAGTAAAGTTCAATTTCTTAGGGGCAGTTACTGCTACCTGTAAGTAAACTTGGAAGGACCGACTGTTGAAGCATTTCCGACACATGGACCAGGAATTGAAGATAATGAAGGTAGGACAGAAGATTTAATGTGGTTCCCCTGTATAATACAGTACGGTATTTCATCCATCAATTATTTTCTAAAAAAGATTAAAGCAAGGCAACAGAAAATTGTCACTCCTGCTTATTTTTAAGCAAACCTATCAATCGACAAAAATAAGAGCCCATTTGGATTGGCTTTTGACTTACTTTTACCATTTTAGCTTAAAAGCGGGTGCTTATAAGCACTTTCAAAATTTATCCAAACACTAAAAAAATGCTTAAAAGCTATTTTGTCTTAAGAGCACTTAAAATAAGCCAATCCAAACAGGTTCTATATCCAGAAAAAAATTCACGTAGTTGTTAAATGACTTTTCTCGGATGAAAAGTCAGAGGACCTTATCCCTCAAACCCATGCCCTGTGCAATTAACTGTTATCAGCAACTTAGTGTTGCCAGGTGGATTATATGAGAAGGAACTCAAACATTCTTCAGTAATCAAACAGTTGAAAATGCATCGTTTCAATGGTGAAAAAATAGTGTTTACCTGTTGGAGTTGTCCATGTCTGTGAACAGGATCCTTAATTGTTGACCCAAAGAACAGTTCCTGACCCTTTCTTTTCTTGTTCACTGGAGGAGATCCATAACCGGAGGATCCAATGGCACCTGTGATCGCAGCATTTGCCGCCTGTTGGAGAAATGCAATATTGCTTGCATGATCTCCATGAAAAAGAGCCTGCCTCTCTTCACTTCCTTCAAAATTTTTGCAGTCCATGCACTTACAATTTTCAGAGCAAAGAATATTGGCTTGGAAGCATTCACAGTACTTCTTGAGGCAACCTGATTTCTTGCAGTGGCATCCTTTGTTATGCTTTGCCAAGACTAAGCCATCCCCAATTTCCTCCTAAAAAGATTTAGGTGCAGTTCAAAAGTTATCAAATAGATTAAGAAACAACAAATGGAGCTATTTGATTTACTTCAAATTTCAACTTTGCACATTTCATCCTTACATGCACAAATAGTTCTAGAAATCAAGCAAAATTTAACAAAAGAGAAAAAAATCCTATGGCATCATGATTTGACTGCCTTTGCTTCCTCTGAAATGATACACCACCATATTGAGTGAACGAAGTTGATTTCATGATTAGATTGACCCTTTGTGGATCCATATTTGATTAATTCTTCACAGTTAAATTTGTATACTAATAGGCACTTGTGATTATTGATAAAACTACTGTATGTCTCTTTATTGCTTCAGTGAATAGTTGTCCCATTTTTTTCAACAATGATTAGCAATTTTCAATATGATTGTTAGCTGTTAAATGTACAAAACAACCAAATAGTTGAGAAAACTCCTTTGACAGATTTTGGATCATTTAATTTGGTCAAACACATACTGCGCACTAGATTTATTAAGTTTTTCTTTTTGATATGATTTTCCTGTTCTTTTTTTCTTTCCAGAAGGAAAAATATAATTGAAAAGCTAATCATGAAGAAGTTCAAAAAAAAAAAAGTATTCCTTTGCCCCAATTTATATGACACACTCCTCATTTTGGGACGTCCCAACATGTTTGACATCATACCTTTTTATATAATTTTCAAGAATTTAAATTTGGTAAACTATTCAAAATTTGAACTTTGATGTGATGCTTTCTCTATCAAACTAATATTCAAAGAAGCATTGTTATGAGAATACCTTGCATAGAAGCACCTTCTCTTACTCCTACACGTAGTACATGGAATATAGATAGAGAAGGCACAGATTGTAAGATTAAGTCAACATTTCACTATTCAAATGCAAGCTTGAACAACCACAGGCATTTATTTTTACAAGCTCAGTTCAAGCTCAAAGTCAAAGTAGAAAATGATCTGTATTGACTTCTCAAGCTCGAAAAATTCAAGTAAATATGGATTATATGGCATTTCCTACTTTCTCATATACCAATTTTTAACTAGGTCATTCCTAAAAAGAGATCACAATAAACCAATAGTATCTTCGATCACAAGGACATCAGTGAGAGTAGGATATCTTTAAACCAGAACATAATTTTCTATGAATAATTCAAATTTTAAGAAAGCATCATCTACGAATCAACTTAATAAGAAGTACCTTATTATCTCGAGCTCCATGTGGACTGCTGGCAATTTTAGGCCTGAATGCATGTGGATTACGCTCTAAAGTAGCTTCAACTGCTTCGCGCCTAGCAGGCTCATTTTCAACATTGTTATGACAATTGTTACAATTGCACCCATCACAGTATATTCCAGATGCAAAGCATTCACAATACCTGTCCCCAAAAATAGAAAGAAAGCAAGGAAAAAAGCAAATTGCATAAGATCTAACCCTGTGTTGTTCATTCAAATACTATCAGCAAAACATCTGACAAAGATTGAATAACTGAAGTAAACAAAAAATCACCTGGATAAAGTAGCCAATTAGAAGAAACTTTACATATTGATAGAACAGGAACACCTTATATATCTCCTAAAATTATCACACAAAAACATGACGTCCAAAAGAAACACCCATAACTTCGTAGAAAGCGATTCTAATAATATAGTAATGCATAGACATGAAACACTTTTAAATACATGACAAATAACAGAGAATGGGATTATATAAGAATATTACCAGCACCATTACTGTGAATGAAAGAAATGCAATCACGTAAACCATCTGAAATAGACCAATGTCCCACAAACTGACGTTTTACATGGGTTGGTTTCAACCTTAGAAAACCAAATGTGGTGGTTTATTTTGATTTTTATGTATAATATAGCTTCAAAAACTCAAACAAAACCTCCATTTTCGAAATACAGACTGTATACATGTATTGCATGGACATTTTGAAACAAATAGCCCATTTATTCATGGCTAGAACCTAATTCCCAAAAGGTCCACTTTTGCAAGTGGTGAATTTACTAAAAACTGTGTGGTTTTTATATGTGGGCTTTAGCTGGTAATTTTTTGTATGTATTTGTATTATGTATAAACCCCAAATTTTCCATGTAAAGCACAAAGATATAAATTTCAAACCCTGAACTTATCTGTGTAAAGTTGTATAACCCTAAACTTTGAACTCCTAATGTAACGTCATATAACCCAAAACCCAAATTTCTTAGTGTAATGTATAGCCTTCTTAGTGTAATGTATAGCCCTAAATACCTAAACTAAAACTACACAAACCATCCACCTAACACCCACAACCTAATTAAAGTACTAAAACATGTGGTCTTTTACTACATATGTGTGGTTTTGGTTTTAAATTTTGAAAAAACTGCGCAGATATGATTTTGGTTATGGTTTTACTTCGTAAACACCACAGAAAACCCTATGTACCATCCATGTAGACATCTAGTCATCATTGACCGGATATCTTGTACGGTTAGATAATTCCTTTTCCTAAAGTTTTACCACTATGTCCATGTGCTCACAAGATTAATGCAAAGACAGTCAGTACTATGACACAAAGAGAAAATAATGGACATATGCTCCTGCAAATGAAAGTATGCCTACTTGAGCAGATTAAAAAAAAAACTGGAAAAGCATATGGAAGGTAAATATGATGGACTAGGCTTTAATCTCATTATTATCCTTCCTTTTGCAAAATTACCAATAAACCCTAGGATGAAATTAATAGCTTCTTTAGAACAGGGATTAAACATATCGCATGTCATCATGTGTCATATTTCCCATTTCTTAATCCTTACTGTTGGGAATTGTTCAGTTGACAATATTATGATGATTTTTTTTGGAAAATGATATATATAAGTTTCAATATACACAATATCTTTCACGGAAGGGAAATATCTCTTATCAACAAAAGTATCTGACTGATGAGAAAGAAAACAACATGAGAAACAAGGACAATGAGACAGAAAATAAGAATCATCTGTTAACTATTAAAATATTTCTTCATGTGAGAAAAAACCGAGATTTAAGGACATTCCACACTTGGTTTTTAATCCTAACCAAACTCTAGTCTCCTTGTACATGATCCCTCACTTTATACGACCATTCTCACAACATTTCAAATCTCTCTAAAAAGCAAAATACTTGGGGAATACACAGGCATATTGATGCTAAATAGTTTAGAAGCAAAGATTAATCAACCCCAAGATAAGTCTTGTAAACCAGGCAACAGAACAATAATTAGCAAGTGCCCTCAAATATATGCTTCCCAACAGAAAAAGAAATTTCTTCATTGATGTCTTAACACTTCTTTGGTTGGATCACCTTGACGATAGTTTTTCCTATGGCAAATCAGATAATAGGTTTTCTTCTTGAAATCATCAGGACTTGCTATTCTTCTTTCCTTTTCTAAGAAAGAATTAAGTTAACACATAGCTTTTCTTCTTTAATTGCTTTCCTCCTTTGGAAATTTCCTTTCTGGAGGGTGGTTACTGAAACATTGGAAGTTGTCTACTTGATAAGTAAAATCTATGCTTTTGTGCTCAAATATTGAAAATTCCAGCATACTCTGAAGAGTATGGGTGTTAAAAAATTATAGGGTTTTCTAATGGTCATTACCTCATGCATATCCCTTCCAACAAATGTTTTGTCAGCAAGAAGCAGAAAATTGGAAAAAAAAATCAGAGCTTATCAGTGTCACCTTCATGTATTTGCCATCGATTAATAGATTTTGGTTAGTTTTGAGATTTTCGACATAAGTTTGAATGAGGAGGTAGTACTTACAGCTTTAAACATCGAGAGTGTTTGCAGTTGCACTGCTTTTGCTTTTTAGGAGTACCATCTTTTACTTCACTAGCACTTTGCCTTGGACGTGCTCTTGGAGATTCTGGTTTCCTGAAAACAGCGAGTATTAGCATCATATAGAATATAGATCATGTTAAGGCTAAGCTAACATAAAAGTGCTCCCTGTCACAACTTTATAATGCAGAATCCCAAAAATTTGCCTAGAGCCCACAAACACACCCAAAATTTAACATGTTTGAGGTGAGCAAAGCAAGATAACTGTAGATATTAATAATATTATCCGCAAATTTAGGATCAAGAAGGCAGAAGACAATATGATCAACTAATCAGAGACATGTTAGATGGTAACCACAAATTAATATAAGGTTAATAGTTTAAAAGTAAAGTACACCGACAAGCAAAATGGAAGCCAATCCGGGTGAAGCATGCCTATACATGTACAAATATTGTTTCTTTCCATAAGTTAGCTAGTCAGCTGCAACATGACTTACAAAGTTGCAAGCAAAGGATCATGATTATCATCTCTAAAGTCATGTATTGCCTCACAAATCAACCAAAATATAGAAACAGAAAGGCAAACTGGATCAAATGAAATCTAAGGAATAAAAAAGGCAAATCCAAGCATTTCGGAGTAATCCAAACATTTTCCTCCCTCTCGGCCTCTCACCTTTCCCCGTCTCCTCATGGATTCAAGAAATAAAACTCATTTCTATCCTTTTTATCTGACACTAACTTCACAGAAAAATACTGATTAATTATCTATACCAATTGCACCAGAAACTTATCCCCAGTAACACCCCCAAATTTTTATGAAAGGAATCTCAAATTCTGATTTTTTTCGGATAACCAAGAAATCTGTTGTTTCAGATTTAGAAACTCAGTGAATATGGCCCCTCTACCCTCTCCACTTAATTCACCAGCATGATTTAAACTCATGGCATGGGCCTACCATAAATCTAGACTGTAAAACCTTTGCTATTGAACCAAAGCCCTAGAGGTATCTCATATTCTCTTCCTACATGCTCAAAGAGGCAATCTTTAGCAGATAGCAAACAAATTATAGAGTTTATAACAAACTTCCAACCACCAGTTCCTCTAATCCTGCCAAATTTCAGTGACATGAGCTCAAAAGAAACGTTTTTTTTCCTCCAATGAACCATAAATACTTACGGAGGTCGTATTGAAGGATGAGTAGGAGGCACCGCAGTTTGTTTCATCGGCATCAACAACATATGTTGCAGCGGCTGTGATGGTGGCGGCTGTAATTGTGGCCTTTGCACCGGCGTTAGCTTCACTGGTACGATTTGTGGACTAGACGTCATTGTTAACGGCTGAATCTTCTGAGTCTGCTCCGTCACCGCCGTAACGGCAGCCGCCGGAGATTGTCCAAACACCGTGAAATCCAGCTGCCTTGCCAGCTTCTTCGCCGGAAAATCCACTCCCGTAGCCACCGTAGAAGAAACAACAACCTCCGATTGTGCCTTGTTTGGAGGGAAAGAATCCCCTCCCTCACTTTTCTCCATTCAAAAAAAAAACTCAAAAAATCCTCAACTGAATTCAAAATTTCAAAATTCACTTATCATCCACTATAAATACCACTACAATTCCTCAATATCCATTAAATTAAACAAAAAAAAAACTCAAAAATTTAAAATTCATCAGATAAAATTCTAACATTCCTCAATCAGATTCAAATTACAAAAATCCACCAAACATTGGCTCAAAATCAACAATTATTCACCAAATTCAACAAAAATTCAATCGAAAACACACACATACAAAAACGTGTATCTGTGTGTATATACAGACGGAAGAGAGAGGAGAAGAGAAGAGAAAGAAGAAGGCTTTTGTGTTTGTGCTGCTCCCTCTAGCTTTTGAAATTCAATTTTTGTAAATATTGGACGGTAGGATATTCATTCAATTTTCATCCTACGGTCGATAAGAAGAGAATTAATCGGACGACTGAAATTCATAGAAGTGAGGTTTGATAATATCTAACCGTTGATTAAAAGAGTAATTAGAATTGCGTGTCTGTCTTTTTCTTATGCTTCCATCATCTAAATAAAATGACATTAGTTTCATCTTTGAATTATTGACAGTTTTAAAATATATTTTTATTTGAGTAATTAAATTTAAATACACATCTGATCTTATAATGTGAGTGAAATATATCTCTCAATTTTCGTCAAGTTTAGGAGTATTTTCAATACTTCTTCCGACATTTTATTAAGACTCTCATACTTCTACATGAATTTGATGCCACTTGTTATGATATTTGACAGATCAGATTGTATCTAAGATTAGTTAGTTAAATAGAGAGGTGTTTTTAAGACTGTCAATAATTTAAAAATAAAAATAATAATTTGCACAAAATTTAAAAGTATTGGTCGTTATTTGATCAAAAGAAGTCTTTTTGTTATTTTTTCAAAATAATTCCTAATGATTTTTTGGTCATAAAGCAGTTTAATACAACACTAGAAAACAATCAAAATAAATATTTCCGCAATACCAAACACACCAAATTTAAAAGTAATTTTAGAAAAAGGATAAAATATTTCTGCAACACCAAACACAATTAATTCTGCACTATATTTCATTTTACGTTTTTACGTGATGCTCTGTTTTATGTTCACAGTATTAGAACTCTATAGATATCCTTTTTTAAGAATAAAAATAAAAGAGACATATTTTTATATTTTTTTAAAAAAAAAAGTTGAACTTCTTATTTTACATTTAATGATACTCTTTTTGTTCTTTTTTAATTGTTATAATTTTATTTTTGAGAGTCGAAAAATATAAATTTTGACTAATATTTTAAGATTTACTTTTTTATCATATTGATATGAAAAAAATGCAATTTAAAGTACTTTTCGTATAATTTTGAACATCTAATTTTTTTAAAAAAAATAAATTAATATAATTTAATTTAACTTTAAAAATTAATTAAATTAACTCTCAAAAATACAATATAACGACTAAAAAGAAACGGTGTGTTTGTATAGCTATACACATGTCATAACAAGTTGAAAACCACAAGCATGAGAGCATTTTTAGTAACAACAACAATTACAATCTCGGTCTCAAACTTGGAGATGGATGTGTTGACAGGCATACTAACAGAGATAGACTTAGGAGTTAAAATATTTGTAATAAGGTAGGATCGGAATGATTTTTGTGGTAGATAAAATAAAAGAAGCGAAATAGAGATAGTTCGAATAAATGAAGAGAAAATATTCAATGAGGAGATGTGAGAAGTTAATTATAGTATATACATGAAGAGTTAGAGGTACTGGTAGGTCGAAAAAGTATGAGAGAAAAATGATTAGATAGGACATGACACACCTGTAGCTTATTGAGGACATGAAGATTTGAAGGTGCAGAATTAGGATAGATGGTTAGTAGTTAATTGAACGTTGTCTAGTTTCCTAATCAATATTGTTTTTACTATTCTCCTACTATTTCATTCTTCGATTTTAGTGTATTCTTGACTTCGATTATCATATTATTTCTTGTTACTATTATTCTCTTCTCTATTTGTTTTCAGTATGGATTCTTTACTACAATATCTACTTTGGACATGCTTTATTTGTGAATCGCAAATCCATTAAAAACAACTTTTCTACCTTCTCAAGATAGGAATAAGACTACGTACATATGATTACTTTCTTCGGATTTCAATTACATCCAATATGTTATGATCTCAAACAAGTTGAAGTTGATGTATATGAATTCTCAATTTTTTATTTAATCAAGCTTATTTTATATAATCATCATATTAAATAAAATAAAAATAAGAACTCTTTTAGTATGTTCCAAAAAAACACTTACATTTTTTTCTTAATTCTATGATGTCAAACATAGACAATTCTTTTGAGGAGCATTTTTTTCTCTCTGTAGATTATGAATATATAAACTTTTTCTAAAAAATATAAATAAATACGTTGAATATTCAACTCCGAATTAACGCTGCATTTTCCTTGAGAGTAGCATTATATACGCCGACATCGGCTTTCATAAAATGCAGGTAACCAATGAAAATATGACACGTGTCATATCATTTAGCGAAGAGGAGCGGGAAATTGGGTGGGCTCGAGAGCACGTGATTGTTTCATTTTTTAGCAAATGGAAAATGTTGACTTTTGGGATGGACATAAATTATCGAATTAAAATTTATTGTATCAAAGTTAGATTAATGTATTGGTATTTGATATATCTACTTTTAGTTACCGAATTATCAAATTCGAGTTTTAAAAATTATGAATCCATGTTTAATGAACTGTTTATCATATATATAAGGAACATTAATAATTGATTTGAGTGTTTTAATTCACTATGCCGATAAATTCATAAATGATAAGGCTTCCTCTATGTGTGATTGCTTGAAAAGCTAGCATGTAAAAATTCAAAGGTTGGACAAAAATTCAATTATCTTTTCACTCAATATGTAATTATCAAATTACCGTATCAAAATTTAATTTATCAGATCGAATTTGATACTTAATAGCTATTTTCAATTATAGATAATCATAGGTGAACGTTGAAAATATTGAACCGAATACTGAATAATCAGCTCTAGTAAGAGGTGAATGATCATCAATGCACGATGAAGACGGTATAAATAGAATCATGTTTTGTCAAGGGCACTAAAACACTCCATGTTGGGCGTTTTAGGTGCGAATTTGAATTAGCCGTGTGAGCAAATTTTGATATTAATGTAATACATTTTACACAAATTTTCACTTAGGTGTCCTCTTAACCTTTGCCTCCATAATAAAAGTAAAGCAAATATAAATATTCGTCAAAAAATGTTGTCCGATTTTTCAAAAGTAGAGCTTCACAATATTTTCGGAGAATCCAAACAATTAACATGTGTACTGATAAACATTGATAAGAGTTTAATACCTAAAGATTTGGGAAATGGAATGCCCTTGAAGCATACGGACCATTTTATTCAAGTAGAGGGTAGCACAACCTAAGAAGTTCCCTTAAAGCACAAACAATGATAATATATATTAATAATAAGTATATATATGTCCCAGTTTTTCTATTGCTATTCCAATAATGGAAGCCACAATTGTTACAACTTGCAAAAACTTGAGAATCTCTTCCAACAAAATATATGAAATGCTGCAATCAGCAAAGGACGATGTTGATCATCACGCAGGAGTCCGGAAAACAAATTCTGGGGAAAAAACCCGGACTTCCCAGCTCAAGAAAACTGAATTGAGAAACCATGATCCGTGGTTGAAACTTTCGTTGGGCCAAAATCATCAAAGTCTGAGTCGGAGTTTAGATCTCTATGAAATTCGTCAGATGAATCATCATTTTCAGAGCTATGTTTGGAGGGAATCCGCAATTCAGACAAGGGGACTGGCAAAGGTTCTTCATTCAGATATTTGTCGTGAAGTAATTCCATTGCAGTAGCTCTACCAGCAGGGTCAAAACATAGCAACTTTTTCACGAGAAGAATTTCGTCAGTTGACCTGTTGGATAGACATGCTTCTAAGCCAATCGGCTTATCTACTTTACCGAATGACATTAATTTGTAATCAGGAAGATCAGCACAACCAGGCCAGACTTCTTCAGATAAATTCCCGAGAACACTTAAAATTCTTCCTAGTTGATCAATGTCAGAATTTCCAGGAAAAAGTGGCTCCAAACGCAAAAGCTCTGAAAAAATACAACCTAGTGACCACAAATCAATCTCTGGCCCATACTTAGTGGATCCGTATAGTAGCTCAGGTGCCCTGTACCAACGAGTTCCGACACAGGATGTAAGTGGAGGAAAACAATCATGCTCACCATCGTCAACATCATATGAATATGTGCCTGGTAAGAGATCTTCCTCAACATAACTCATGGTTCCTGTTGCTAGACAGGAAGTGTCCCCATCTTGAATATTACTATCTTTATCAGTGTCATCAAAGGACTTGAATCTGAGCTCATCTGACTCACCAAGACGTGCTGGTTGAACCAGAGATCCTGGATCTTCAATAAATAGACCTCCTTCAGAAGACACATCTGATATGTGTTTGAAATGTGATGGACCAGCCACAGTTGGCTGATAAGGAGTGCTCTGTACATACGGCTGTTGATTGTCATTACCTACAAACCCGGGGGCCAGTAGTATCCTAGCCTGTGTGGAACAAAAGGAGGCAAGTTCATGTACTTAGAAGGAAAAGAACATCAACAGAAGTGAATTCAAAAAGAGTCGATGTTCCAGCAGAAGAATAAAACCACTATGGACGCCCCCAAGAAGGCTCTATGTTTGAAAGAAAAAATGTTATGCACATAGAGACAGAGTGGATGTAATCCGACTTGAGTGAGTTCAATTGAACTATTGTTTGGATCGAACTATGTACACATACAAACAACAATAACAACTACTACACCTCAGTCCAAACAAGCTAGGGTCTGCCATATGAATCCTCAATGACATGACCATGTTTCTCCATTTAAACTCATCTCTGGCCAAAATTATACAAAAAAGTTCTCTATATTTCTACTACCATATGAATTTCTTACAAGGCTAAAAGACTCCTAGAAAGCATACGATCTAAAGTAACATACTACTATAACAAAAACATATACCCAACTAATTGATATCACTGGACCTCCACATCTCCCAGCAAACCAAAGGAGGCATGACCTTAGTAATATATGAAGCCAAAGAAATTAAGGATTTGTGATTCCACCAATTAAGAAGTAACATTCAACAATTGATGTTCCCAAACCAGATGAGCAAAAACATCAAAGGAAAAGAGATGCTCAACAGATTCAAAGCTTGAGTTCACAGTAGAGTCACGCAATAACATTTGATTTAGGCTCCTTCCCTTCCACTGTGCATAACCGCGCTAGCAGATACTATGAGCCCTCTGTCCCATGCGTCTAACCAGCTCGTGTTGTTCACTGGTTCCACCAAAAACTCTCATTTGTTAAAGTGTAGCATAGTGCGCTTTAGGTGCTGAGCAAGAAAGGTTTCTATTTTATACAGATTCTTTTCTTCCATTGCGTCCTATCTTGAGCTAAGGTCTTTATTTCAGCATGAATTCTTACAACAACAACAACATACCTAGTGAAATCCCACTAAGTGGAGTCTGGGGAGGGTAGAGTGTACGCAAACCTTACCACTACCTTGTAAAGGTAGAGAAACTGTTTTATAGCAACAAAAAGAAAACGTATAAATATATAATAAGATCATACTCATTCTAAACCTACTAATCCTATACACTAAATTCGCCTTTGTATAAAGTTACTAACTCGGGAACTTAGCAACTGGATACCTCAAAGAATATCTTTTCGAGCTATATACTCCAGCTCTCCTAAGCTGTAAATTATCTTCATGAATAGCAATCAAAATTCTACCAATAAACAATAAAAAAATTGAAGAGAATCACATATTAAAGATCACATCTTGACGAGCTTTATGCATGGTGAAAGCCTGTTTGTAAGCTCAAATGAATCAAAAATATCACAAAAGGGCACAAATAGCCCATTGATGCATAGTAAAAAATACACATGAAAGTATAGTATTTCTGCGAGTTTTCTACTTGAACTATCAAAAATATGATACTTCGGGTGTATTTTTGATATTAACTTTTAATAGATTGATAAATTTGATATTGTTTAGCTTAAAAAAAAAACAGTAAATAATGAGCACCTGTCCAAAATCAGCTAATTTGAGGATCCCATCAGAAGAAATCAACAAATTTGAAGGCTTCAAATCTCTATGTACAATCGAATTCCGGTGACAAGCATCAACTCCACATAAAATCTGCATCATCCATTTCTTAATCTCCCCAAAACTCAATCCATTTTCCCATTTCTTCGCTTCTTTAACAAGACAATCCAAATCTGTAGGCAAATATTCCAATACGAGCACAGCATCTTCATCCTCCCTCCAGAAATACTCGTGTAAAACGACGACGTTTGGACAGTGTTGAAGCGTCTGTAATGCTTCGATTTCTCTAGACGCCGATTGATAATCGTGGATTTCTTTAAGAGCGACGGTGACAGAGTCGGATCTCCGGCGAGCTTTGTAGACGTCGGAATATGCTCCGGCGCCGATCCGGTTGAAGATTTCGTATTTTACAGTGATCTCTTTTCGGGTATGGATGCTCCAGCTCTTCGATAATGGAGGATCCATATATTTTTTTCTTCAATGGGAAAGGAAAGTTTTTGATTTTTATTATTTTTTTGACTTTTGAAGAACGAAGATGATTGGCTATGTCACGTGAGTTGGAGTCATTGCACGTGCCTTGGAATGGACTAAACATAAATGAGGAAAATATTAATTACAACAATTATTATGTCGTTTAGTCGCGGATTAGAAACTAAGTTATTCATGTATTAAATCATACATGAGAATTAATGTAATATCAACGTTTGGAAGTATTCTTTTGCTATGTATAAAATTCAACACATCTGATTCAGTGTTTGATTTGTAGTTTAAAAATTCATATAATTAATATATGTATAAGTTACGAAATAATCTATGTATTATTTTATGCATAACAAAAAATTGAATAACTTATACTCTGCATAACTAATCTCGACTTAATTAAATTGAACATTGTTTGATTTTTTTAAAAAATGAACTAAAAAAAAAGGGAGTGAAACATTAATAGATGTACTTTAGCAAAATTTCAATGTGGAATAGTGAAATTTTTGTCCCTGGTCCCTTTTGTTTTAGTTGTTTAGTTAAGGATATTTATACAAATAGTCAATTGGATTTACTGTTACTTCTGATAGTTAATCTACATGAATTATACATAATTTTTGATTATGCACATATTATATATGAATTATATATCCGCTTATAATTTTTAATTTAATTATTGGGTAGACGACTATTTAGGTTAAGAGATCTTTTACACAAATAGCCGATTGATTTTTTTATTTACTTTTCATAGTAATTCTACATAATATATTATAGATGAGTTATATATACAACAACAACCCAGTGAAATCCCACAACGTGAAGTCTGGGGAGGGTAAAGTGTACGCAGACCTGACTCCTACCAAGGTAGGACGGCTGTTTCCGAAAAACCCTCGGCTCAGATGAGTTATATATATGTTATATAATCACTGATAATTCTTAATTAAAGTTATAATTTGTATATGTGTCTTTTTTTTCTTAGCAAATTGAAAATTTTTATAAGAAAATATTAGATCATCGTCTAAAAGTTTCTAAGTTACTTCATATGTTAGATTACAATCAAATATTTTTTTTTCCAAATTGAATTAACATTAGACCCAAGTCTAACATTATTGGGAAGAAAATTGCTTTCAACCATATTAAGATCGTCTAATATTGCACATTATCACCAAGTAGAAAATGCTAATTTCCTTCTGATGCCACCAAAAACAACTCGCATGAACTCAACTACGCCTCAATCCCAAGCTCGTATCAATAATCTTATGGAATAATATAACACGAAATCCACCTAACGTTTCGCTAAGCATCACAGCCTCCGCATACGATCCCCCTGCTATCGGAAAGAAATTAGACGTTATATACCATATAGTGAATAAGTTAGAGATAGAGAATCAACATATTGCGGAAATCTTCATGTTGTAAATACATTGAGACAGTTTTGAGAGCTGTTAAAAGTGAGTTCAACAATGTCTTAAAGTCTATGTTGCTCGGTCTCTTCAAAAATGTCAATAGATGCGTGTCGGATTTTCCAAAAGTAGCGTATTTTTGGAGAATCCGATACGGGTGCCATCAAAAGTGAAGTCCGCACAACTTAACTTAAAGTCTTTGTCATTATTAAGATTTTGGCCCTCTAACCAACTATGTTGCTCGGACTCTCCCAAAATGTCACTGGCATGTGTTGGATTCTCCAACACGGATAACGCTTTCTTCTTATCAAAAAGAATGACACATTTCTATATTTGAAAACATCTAACTATAAACTTCTCATTTTGCCCTTAATGAGAAGATTTTATAGTCAGATAAACCTTATGCGATGTTTAAGACCACAAGTTACAAAAGTCTCAATTTTTTTGCTCCGTAACGGATCAAACTATTTGACGTAAATTGAAACTGAGGGGAGTAACTGATATCTTATATTGCTTGCACTCTTCAAAAATATCATCAGATGCGTGTTGGAGGATCCGACACAGGTGTGACAACATATTACTCCGGAGAATCCCAGCAACATAGCTAATATAGACACATATATACCATAGCTTTCACAGAATCAGAAATGTTTTCACTTACACAATTGAGCAGCCTGTGCTTCTGTGTCTTTTCTTACTTGCAACTTCCATCCTCCTAGGAGGTTGAAGCACAACCTTGATTGCAGTATCGAAAACAGCTTTCACATTCTAAAGAATACATACAAAATAATTTAGTGAACAGACGATATGCTCGATAACAACATTCCTAGATAATAGCAGAAAAAAATGTCTAGCAGACAGACAACGTATTAATTTACAGCAAAATTGAAATACCTGCTGTGTTTTAGAGCTACATTCTACATAAGCTGCAGCACCGATTTGTTTCCTTAGCTCCTCACCCTGCATTCAAGATGATTGAGTTATTCGTGATGTGTCATCTATATTAAGTGTTCTGTAAATCATAATGCTATAGGGACAACGCACTTGAGCAGGTGTAATGATATTTGAGTCCATATGATCAGCTAGATATCGGTTGTCATCTCGAAGATCTGTACATATAAGAAAACATATGGACACAAAGTTTCAGGTTTTGATCTTACAAGCTCAGATACAGTATAATCCGACTGAATTCATATACATTTGATGCTTACCTAGCTTTGTTCCAACGAGTACAATTGGAACATCAGGTGCAAAACGACGAAGTTCAGGCATCCACTGGATACAATGCAGAGTAAACAGAGTAACTACTCGATAATGAAATTGCAAATGTGATCATATGTTTGTTCAATGAAAAGGCAGCAAACCACTATGAAGGGAAAAAGGGTCAAAATTATCGCTCTACTATATGAAATATCTCAATTCTACCCCACATTATACTTTGAGGACGTTTATACTCTTGCCGTTAGTAAATCCTCTTGTATTTACCCTTGACTTTATCGGATCTCCAACACGTGTCAAAATGTATCCCTTTACTTCTGATTATGATTCAGAATATTCAGGTTGGAGCTCCGTTAAGACCAAGGGAAAATGCAAAAGGATTTGCAAACAAGTATATGGTTCAAAGTATACAACAACAATATATCCAGTATACTCCCACAAGTGGAGTCTGAAGAATGGTTCAACATACAATGGATTAGTTTTCTCATGAAATTAAGCAAGTGAAGTGTTAAAAAGATTGTACCTTTTTTAGAACATTTTCATAGCTTGCTCTACTGATTAAAGAGTAAGCTAATACAAATACATCTGCACATCTATAGCTTAATGGCCTTAATCTGCTATAATCTTCTTGACCTTTAAAACACACGCACAAAAAAAAATCCATAAGATAGTAATACTAATTAAGCACCCAAATCAAAGATTAAGAACCTAATAAATCTTTTTAAAGAAAAATTACCAGCAGTATCCCACAATCCCAAATTGACAATTCTCCCATCCATAGCCACATTAGCACTGAAATTATCAAACACAGTAGGAATATAATCCTGCAAAAAATGCCCAAATAGATTACTAACAACAACAACAACAGCAAAAACAACATACTCAGTATAATTCCACAAGTATGGTATGGAGAGGGTAGTATGTACGCAGACCTTACCCCTATCTTGTGAAGGTACAGAGTTTGTTTCCGATATTCACTCGACTCAAGTAAAAGCATTTTATGGGAGAAAAAAAGCATGATAAAGCTCCTATCTTCTTAAAAAGACGATAATGGAAGTACAAGAAACATTAAATAGTAAAAAAAAATCAAATAACAAGAAACTATAGACTAGTACTACGACAACATTCAACTATCTAACTAACCTTCTACCCTAATCTATATCCTCCATAATCTCCTATCTAAAGTCAGTTGAAACTGTATCATGTCTTGTCTAATCACCTCTTTCCAAAACAAATCATTAAAAACAAACAAACTATTTTTTCAAGAAAAAAAAAATACAATAATTGCTTGCAGAAAAAAATGAAACCCCACATCTAAAAATGCATAAATATGTTGACCAGTCAGAAAAAAAAAGTGCATATATATATAAATACTGAGGTATATAAGAAGCAAAAAAAGAAAAAAAAGATCTTTAGGACTTTGTTCTAATAGTAAGAGTGTAGTGAGTTGTGTGTAAGTCAGATACTAATTTTAAAAATCTGATATTTAAGTGGAGAAGCCTAAAGGGGTTAGCTCATTATCCATTGAGTTTCGAACAGTGAGAAATTAAAGAATTAGAACTTACAGTGGGAAATCTGTTACTAGTGTAACAAATTAGCATACATGTCTTTCCAACAGCTCCATCACCTACAGTTACACATTTGATGAACTTTGAAACATTCATCTTAACTTTCAAAAAATGATTTATTTTTTTTAAATCTTTTCTAAAGAAGGATTTCAAGAAGAGCAAGAAAGGAAGAAGAAAAACAAAAGGACTATATATGTTTTTAAATAAAGAGAAGGGTCAAAAGGCTTCTACTAAAGCTTTGTCAATAAATTTGAATTTTTTTTTGAGATGATAGAAATAATGATTATTTTTTTGTTGAAAGATGGGACCATGTTTACTAACGGCTAAAAACGACTTTCGTGGAGAGTTTGGCGATAACTAGCTGGATTCACGCTCAGTGGCTAATATTAGTATTAGGTTTTAATTAAATTTGAATTTCCGTCAGTAAATATTATACTATGAGAACAAGCATTGATAACAAAGGCGATTTTATAAAAAAATTATTTGCATGTGGTGTTGATCGATGAGGATCTGTCGAAAACGATTTATCAATCTTCACAAGATAGAAACAAGACTACATACACATGATCCTTTCAGACTCCATGTATGAGATTGCACCGAGTATTTTGTTGTTGGTGGTGATGTTTACCGAATTTCATCAATAAATATATGACATGCCTTCTCTATTTCAGTTAATATGATATAGTTTGAATCGCCATAAAATTTAATAATAAAAGATGACTTTTAAATTTTATTGTCTTAACTATATCATGATATTTGCATCTTGAGGTTTTAAACATATCACAATATTTATAATAAAATAAAAAAAAACATAAAGCCCATTGTCTTCAAAATTAAACATAAGTTTCTAAAAGCAGAAAAGATAAGGAAAAACATATAGGTCAAACATGTTTTAAAAAAAGATTAGCCAAACAAATTTACTGTTTACTTTTTTGTAATCCGAATACATAGATTATACATTCATTTGATTAAAAGAAAAAACTATAACATAACAATCTCTCCTTTCTTTTCAACTTGATCTTCCTCCCAAATTCTCTTATCTTCAGCAGATCCATAAGCCCAAGCACACACAATAAAGTAGAAAAAATTCCCAATACTTAAAAAGCAAAGCACCCAATAATAATAATCATAGTGACCTAAGTTCAAATTATTTGACACCCAACTTACTTTCCCCCCTCTACTTGAAACATGATCAACAATTTCCACAATTAAACTTCCAACCAAATTTCCAAATCCCAATCCTAATGAAAACAATGCCACTCCAATACTAGCCATACTCTTAGGGAATTGAGAATAATAAAATTCTATTTGTCCAATCGCGTTGAACGCCTCAGCTAGTCCACTCAAGCAATGTTGTGGCACTAGCCACATTGCTGACATGTCCACTTGTGACAGTGGATAGTCCGCGAGCCCTTGGTCAAGGGCTCGCGAACGTCTCTCTCTTTCCACCAGTGCGGCCACAGCCTGGGCCGCACAGGAAAGTAACAACCCCATTCCCATACGTTGTTTGAAGCTGAGACCTCGTGGTTTCCTCGTGAACCTGGAGATCCAGGGCACGAGGACTCGATCATAAAAGGCGAGCCATATTGTCAATGTGAGAATCCCAAATGCACCATAGGAACTTGCTGGGATTTGGAAATTACTTCCTTTTGATAAATGTCTATCCATTGTATTTGCTTGTAGTACTGGAAATGCATGTTGGCTTAGTGTTACTGCTATCATAATACTTGTGGACCAAATTGGGAGTACTTTGAGCAATGATTTGAATTCTTCAACTTGTTGAATTGTACAAAGATTCCATGGATTTGTAGATATTCCATTATTTGGGTCCAAATCTTTCTCTGGATTTCTAATGATGCATGCCTTATTTAGGAACCTATAGAATATAACAAAAACAAAATTGCTTATCAATCAATGACTTGCACTTTTTTTTTCCACAGTAAGTTACAGATATATACAGTTCGGTCAACTCGTTTGTCGAAATATATATTATTGGCATGTGTTGTATATAGATATGTATAGTGTATATATATATATTTAGTACAAAGTATACACTACCTATACATAACTTATATATTTTGTAAACTAATTATCCCTTAAGTTTATGCAACTTAAGATGTAAAAAAGATTAATTACACAATCATGTTACTTATATAAAATCTATAGGTTAATGAGTAAAAAACTGTACTAATTTGTAACTTGATAAAAATGTTATGAACTCACTATAATATATTGAACTACCCTAACAACAACAACCATCTTGGTAACATAATAATTGACCAATCTTTATACAAAAATTAAATCTCTAAAATTACTAATATTATAAGTCTAAAAATATTGATCAAATATTTTGATACTTTAATATACTACATCATTAAAATATTTCCCTTCGTTATAAAAAGTGTGATTAAGCTTAGAATTTCACATTAGAAAATAATAAAAAAATTATCCTTCTTTTTTTTATTGCTTATAACAGTCAGTCATTATAGTAGAAAAAAAATCTCGGAATGAAAAAATCATACCTTACCTTAGTTTATTGGTTGGAAAAATAGATGTTGAACCCTTCTCATATTGATACCATTCATTAGAATCCAAAGGAGGCAAAGCTAGATGTTTGTTTTTCCATGCCACAACAACAACTTGAACAAAATTAGTAAATAAACTTTTATTTGCTTTTATTCTAATAAAAAGTGTAGAACCCAAAAGGAAAAATATTGTTGCCAAAAACATGAGTCCTGTAGGCACTCCAAATCCCACCACCCAACCAAATTGTGTCTGAATATACACAATGACTGTGACTGCAATCAACACTGATATTCCTATTGATGCATAATACCTGTCAGAAAAAAATGGCGCACAGAAATAATATTTGCGGTAAATAACGAAAATTAAAAAAATGAGTAATTAAATGATATAACACATAATATATAACAAGTTATTCATGTATTAGTTATTCCACCTTCTATCTTGTATAAAATAATACATATATTCCCTCATAATTTATACATGTATTAGTTTGGCGGGTTTCTAAATTGCAAACTAAACACTGTATTAATTACTTTTATACATGAATAACTTTCTTCCTTAACCATCTACCAAATGTGGTATTACTTATGATCAGGGACGGAGACAGCTTACAGTCAGGGGTTCATCCAAACCCCATTCGGCAAAAATTAGATTATATTATTTATACACAGTTAAAATAAATTTTTTATGTATATATAGTAAATGTCGAACTCTCTCGGCTAGTTCATTAGTCTAGTTTTTTAGATTTTGAACCCCCTAACTAAAAATTCTGACTTCGCTCCTGCTTATCACGTTATAATAAATTAAAAGAATATTACCAATTGAAGAAACTTTGCAAGATCCCTCCATTGTTGGGATTTTTAGGATTGTCAAATTGATCAGCACCAAATGCTAATGAACATGGCCTAATTCCACCAGCTCCAATAGCCATCAATGCAAATGATGAAAATAGAAATGCAAATTGAGCAATGCTTGGTTTTTGACAATTTCCTAATTCTAATTTGCAAGGATGTGGCCTTGCTTCTTTTAGTGTAGCTGTTAACCAAAGGACCACCATTCCCTACAATCATAATAATATGTAGTGTTATATTTGAACTTGATAACCAACATCGACGAATTCAGGATATAGAGTCGGTAAGTCCAACATGAGTAGTTTATACTTATCGAGCCATGCAATCAATCAATAATACTTGTGTCATTACTAAAAAAAAAGGAATTTTCGATAAAGGCTCAATCAGAAATTCATCACAATTTTACTCGTTTATAATATTTTCGACTGATTCTGTCAAAATTGACTGACATAAATTCCCTATTATTTAGTAGTACATGTGTCAGGGTAGATTGTCTATATTGTATTACATCCCATAGAGTATGACATTTAATTTTCTAGAGCTAGCAGATGTGGATGTTTCATACATTGAATTATTCTTTTTATACATAAATAGAGTAAAAAATAATGAATTCAGTTGGACAAACAGAAGCTATCCTAAATCCGTCTTGAATAATGAATTTCAATGAGAATATATATATGGACTCACAGTTAGGCTGATGAATGTCCCTAAAGCAATGACATAAAATCTTCCCAAGTAAGAATCAGCAAGAAAAGCTCCAAAAATTGGTGTGAAATTTGATATGGCACTCCACCAAAAAAGAATAGTTGCCCCACTAGCATTAGTTAAGTGATACTCATTTTTCAAGTACAAAATCATATTTGCAATTAATCCTACACTTGCAACTTTCTCCAATGCCTCATTTGCTGTCAATTACCATGAAAAAAAAATTAAAAAATAAAAAATTAAAGACTAATATATCACTACTACTAAAAAAGGACAAAAATTGGCTTGTCAGAAACGTTTCTGGTGGACTTTTTTTTTTCATATCGTCCCTTATTACTAACGATGTTCCAAAGGGAAAATTCACGTATTTTTAGTAATATCTACGAGCTTGTTTGGTATGACAGATATCATTGTTTCATGCAAAATATTATTTTAGAAATTCTATTTCATCTTGGGTTGGAAGTGGAAAATATTAAAGATTATAATATAAAACTTGAGCATTATTAATAATGTTTAATACTCAAAAATTTCATGAAAACATTATCGGATTTACAAATATTAGTATTTAAATCCCCCACCCCCCACCCCCTTCTTGAAAAATATTTTCTTGTAATCAAACACAAGAAAATGATTTCCTCGTGAAATATATTTCACAGAAAAATGACTTCTGTCATACCAAACATACAATTCAAGAGAAAAAAAAATCCATACCAAAGGGCTAAAAAAATTAAATAATGAAATTACATACCAATAATAAAAGGCATTGTTTTGAGGCCACCTAATTTCTTGTCACTTAAAACATCCTCATAATTAGTTTTCGCTATTTCTGAATTATTTTCCTCAATTTTCTCCATCACAACAAAATTATGACTCAAAAATGATTTTTTTTTCTATACAACTTTTGAGAATGAGAGGAAAAAAAGGTGACCTTTTTTTGTTCAGAAAGATAGAGGGAAAGCTAATGAATTTGGTGTGTTTTATTTTTTTGTTCAACCTATTTAACAGTTTGTTTTTGCCTTATGCAAAATGATTCCTTTATATGTTGAAATTTTCCTTCTCAAAAAATTCGACAATAATAATGCCATTTGGCTTCATATAGCCAATAATATGCCATGACTTATGATGTCTAACCAAAAAAAATAATCTGAGTTTAAGTTAGGTACATAGTCGATCAATATTTATAATGATTTTTTACTTCATTTTTACATTTTTTTTTTCATTTTTACATGTTATTACAGGTAAATCTATCTTATTTTTCAATATTACAAATTTCAAATTTTAAGAAAACTTAGCTATACTTATAGATAGATATCCTTTTGAATGGCATAATATTGTATAAAATTATTTACACTCCCGATGTTTATAACTTAAACTCAGTATTTGAGAATCACACACGACAACAAAAGAGATATCTAGTGGCAATAGAATTTCTTTTATCGACAATACTTATTGCCGTAAAAATATTTAGCGATAATTGAGTTAATGTTATTAAATCTAGAGTCACTAAAGTCTTTAGCGATATTTATATAAAATGTCGCTAAATAATTACCGCTATTTTTTTTATTTGTTATAGTGACGGACTGATTAATTCGAATTTGCAATATGTAGGGCCACAAAGATGTCAATAATATCGATCAACTACTTTGTAATCTCAGCTAAGTTGATGACAATAAATTATTGTCATATAGTGAGACAATTAAGTTTTTTGGAAATTTGTTATGAACATAGTTAACGTTAAGGCATCAACTTAAATTATAATTTTCAAATTAATTAATCTTAATTCTATACTTTTTTCCTACATTAATAATTAGTGGAATCAAATTTCAAGAATATATATATATATATATATATATACATATATATATATATATATAAACACTAGAATAAATATATCAATCAATCAAATACGCTTCAATCTCAAATTAGTTGATATTGGCTAAATATAAATCCCCTGTTTTTAGTGTCGTTTTATTCAGAATCATTTCATTTAATGAACTTTATGTGGTGTGAATTCAAATTTATCGAGGTTTTATAATGTTAAGATCCCAAATAAGTCATTCGTTGGTATCATTGTGGGCTTGTGGGCCTTGTTGGAAATGCTAGCCCACTTCACAGCAAAGCCTAGTCCATATGAATTCATCCTATGACTGGGCCATCAAAGGGTGAATTCCTTTACATAAAAAATCCATAATTTAATTCAAAAAAAAAATACAAATTGAGAATACTAGTGACATTTTCAGCCTATAATTCATTTAGCATTTATTAAGAGTAAAAAACAGAATGGTTTGTTGTATTTAGGAGTAAGTTAAAATTGTTTTTTAAATATATTCATGAGTAGTTTTGATCCATTAAATTTGTCAAAAAGTGAATAGTTTTGGTATCTGTCGAATATTTAACAAACTATGTGTGTTAGGTTTAACGTGAACTCATATTTAAATGTGCAATTTTTATATTTTTGATCTATATCTGATATCTAGTATAGTTTCAAGAATTTGATATGACTTTCCTGATGTTTCTTGTAAAATCTTTTTTTCAAGGTTATCATTGATATTATAAACTTCAAGTAAAATTACATGCTACTATGTCTATACAAAGTTAAATCTAACTGAATTATGAATTGGCCTATGTGTTTGTTATGGCATCTTGGAAGTGGCAATTTGTCAATTTTGCTTCTTTTGTCATGAAAATTAAGTCTCTTTATTGTTAATTATATTGTCTGAGGGCATCTGAAATGATTTTGCTATCTAAATTTTATTATATCAAAATCAACAGAAATAAAAGTTCTCATATAGTATAATCATTGGCTTAAGTTTCATTGACTATTCTCATCATGAAATTTCCCCCTTTTTTTCTAAGCATAATTCTTAATCTCAACAGAATACGCATTTATCAAACAACTAATTGGTAGGGAGCGTTTTATCTCCTTAGCGGACCTATTCGTATGCAAATGCAAAATAGTCAACTCGGTGGATTTCAGTTAAAGTGCACGGTAATCAATTTTGATACGTGACTGAAATTCAACTATTTTTACTTGAAATTTATTGATATATGGCCATTGTTATTGGTATGTACATACAATATTATTGGTATGTTTACCTAAAGCACTAGAAGTGGTTTCTTAAAGTCTTGTCAAAATTGGAAGCCTTAATTAGTGACTTGTTGTGTATCACATAATGGAAAGATTGAAATTTGAGGACTCTTTAATTTTATGGTTATCATGTTGCTTCTTATCTTATGGCTTGAAAGATTCTAAAAATGACCTCCACTTAGTCTATTGTGGGCTTGTGGCTTGGATCCTATGGATTATAATAATGGAGGCCTTTCTTGTTATAGGAAAGATAAACAACTTTCCTCTACTTGGTCTGGTCATTTTAGGTATTCAACATAAGTAGGCACAAACGAAAACGAATTCAGAATTTAAATTTTATACGTTTAATTAAGATTTTTAATGTTGAATTTATTGTATTTTTAAAATTACAAGTTCATATCTATTACCTTATTTTAGTTTGTTTATGTTACTTTTCTTTTGAGTATGTTAAAAAAAATATGTCTTTTCTCCTTTTTAACAACTTTTTAAATCTTACTTTTCACGTGACATGTTTAAAATCACAAAATTCAAAAGTTTTCTTTACTTTTTTAAACGACCAGACAAATAAATTGAAACAAAGAATATTTGTTGCATTTGTCATAAACTTTTACACTTAAACTTTATGCGCCGCGATGAAAATACTGATTTTAGATGAACTCAATGCCAATACTCCACATCTGCCACTGGCCATAAGTCATATCAATATTATTTCTTATATAGATAAATTCTTACACGTCCCCAATGTTTATTTTAATTTAGTAAATATCTGATACATATTTTCATGTACACTAGTATCATGCATTAAAAATCGTAGTTAATTGACAGAATACATAGTTTACCCCGTGACGTTGAGACTAAATCCCTATAACACACTTCTCCACATTTACACACCAACCTTTCAAAGCGTGTCTAACACACACACTTATTAATAAAATAGTGAGCAATCTCCTCTATATGTTATTTTTGAGAATTTTACTCTCTTTCAAAAAATATTCAAATACGTGCTGCTTTGTAATAATTTCAGCTTTTGCATAAGATAAACTATATAATTTGATGTAAATATCGAGTTTAGACAAGTTTTTAACATAATTATATCTACATTCGCTAAAATACATATCCTTCTTCCTAATTTTATTACAAAATCATTAAGAAAAAAACTTTTTCAATATAATTTCTTGAAAAAAAAAGGCATAACCACATAAAAACAGTTGGTAGATAAATATTAAAAAATCTTACTATAATAGTTTGTACAACAGCAATGGGGTAGTGGTGCAGTTGGCTAGTGCGTATGAGGTCGAGAGTTCGTGCCTCTCTCACCCCATTTCCTTGTTATTTTTTTGATTTTTTGATCGTACAACCTCTAGGGGGTGAATATAAATATCGAAAAATCGTATCGAATTAGATTTTAATTCTATTTTTCTAAATTTTGGTTCTCAATTTTAGGGTCATGGTACTTTAGTTCACCGAAGAATCGAAGTTTTAAACATAAGTTCAAAACTAAACCTATGTTTAAAACTAAACCAAAAGAAGATTATTCTTTAAAGGAAAAAAAAAAGATTATTCCCATCATCTAAACATTATATTTTATAAAAATATCCATCATCTATTAATCATTATTAATATATATCTACAACCAACTTTATTAAAAAGAACAACTTGGTTTTAATAGGTTATAATTTATTCTGAATCAGTGACGAGCTTGAGTGTGATTATTGCATTGCTTTTGTCCATATTGTTGTTTTTGTTGTTGTTGACTGTTATCAATTAAGTTATAAAGTTATTTTTTAACGGAACAAGTTCATTATAAAATAATAATATATAAATTTATGAATAATTTTAATAATTTTTATAACTCATGAGTATAAATCATTTTTTTTTTTTAAAAAACCAAATATTTCCTCAAAATCAATGGCCAACCCCTCCCCCTACCACAATAAAAAACACAAGCCAAAAAAGAAGAAGCTGAAGGCCTATTGGATTTTCTGGTACAAAGAAGTGAAGGACATCAAATTATTATACCTTTTACTCTTTTCCATCCTCTCATTCTTTGGCATTATGATCTCCCATTTGCCCTTTTCCATATTAATAGTACTACACTAAATTGGTCATGTCATTCAATACCACAAAATCTATAAGGGTGGTAGATGCGTGGTAGATGCGGGAGATGAGATAGATAAAGTTATTTCGAAATTAGTTATTTTATTATATATATAAAATAATTTATTTTATTATTGTAGTACAAATAGGAGTCAATTTCTCCAAATATACTTAATACTACAAAAAATTCCTTCTCTCCTAGTTGCATGCCATATCATTAAAACCTCAATTTTTTTAATAATATATTTATTTAATTCATTTAACCAAATTATAGTTTTGTTCTTTATTTTAAAATAAATAAATAGATTAATTTATTAAAAAGAAATTTGCATGCTTAGAAAATTTTTTCGGTACTTAAATTTTATATTATTTTACTAAATAGTCATTCATGTTTTAAAAAATGTCTATACAAATCACTTTTATTTTTTTTAAAAAAAATAAATCACTCAACTATTACTATTTTTCTCAAAAAAAAAACATTCTAAATATCTCAAAAGTCTCCTTCTATTCAAATTGATATGTCATATCATTAAACCATCATTTTTAAAAATAATATACCTATTTAACTCATCAAACTTTTGTCTCTACACAAAAATATAAATTGCGTGAGAATTTATGAAGATTATTAAAAAAAAAATCTTCAAATTTTTCTACCAAACAAAATTCAATGAAAAAAAAAATCTTTATATGCAATTATTACCTGAGAAATATTTTAAATCCCTAAGTAAATTATCTAAAAATATAATAATTTTTTTCATAAAAATATTCAAATAAATTTGTAAGTTGACATAGAGAAAAGTTGGTAAAAAGATAAATTTATTATTTAACTTTTATTTTTTAATTTTTATTCTTTTATAACTATTATATTATATTTTATCTTATCATATAATTAAACACCAATATATATTCTTATCTCATCCTAAAGTAACGAAACACAACTAATAATAAATTGAATTGCCTATTGTAATTCAATTATTCACACATTATACAAGATTATTATACTTATTAATAAATATCAAAATTTTATATTCTAATATAAATATTATTCACTTTCTAATTTTTTTTAAAAAATAATATTGTAAGTATGAATTTCAAAGTACACAATTAATTTATTTTTAATGGTTAATTGACCTTTAATATTATTGATCCATTATACAATATGTGATTAATCAATGTAAATTGACGTTCATGAGTGATTTGTATATCAATATATTTTGAATATATGTGTTTATAAGTATTCAAAATTGATGGCATTATAGTAAGTATTAAAAAGCTATGTTTCATAGCATAAAAAAAGTTTATTATGATAAAAGATTCTTAATTATGAAAATTTCTTCTTAATAAATCAATATAGTTTTGTTTAAAAAATAATAAGATTATTATTTTAGTTAAATGAGTTTGATGAATTAAATAAATCTATTATTAATAATAAAATGAGGTTTTAATGACATGACATGCCAATTAAAAGAGAACGAGGCTTTTGAAGTATTAAGTATATTTAGAGGAAAATAGTGATAGTTGAATCAAAATCATACTATTTATATATAATAGGGTACTCAAAATTATTTTATATGTATATTAACAGACATCATTGAATCTTTTGACCTTGATGTATTTACTATTTATATTTTAAACTATTTTTAATGAAATTTTAACTTTGCTACTGTTATATCAAAAGTCTTTTCTTTCTTTTGATAAATTCTGTATATAATCAAAAACTATCACATAAAATTAATTTTTTAAAAAATATTTACTTAGACTGTTAAAATGATTTATGCCTAGTTATCACTAAAAGGGTTCCATGACAAGAAACAATTGGAGGGTAAGTACAATAATTCATGTAAAGTTTTTTTTATGTTGGAACCCAATAATTATTATTTTTATTGTGATTTAGACTCATTAGTCATGAGGTTTCTTTTTCCTCACAAGGGCTTTATAAAAACACTCATGTTACACAGTACACTTATTAGGAATTGTACTGATAAGTATTCATTGGATTTATATATCATGTGACAATCTTGGATAGGGGAGACACACCATATTTGGCCTCTTGGTCTGAGGGGCCAAAATATTCTGTCATGTTCACTTATCGAAAATCAAATTATATAAATTTTAATTAATATTTTGAGATATAACTTTTTTTACTATATTAATATAAAAAAAATTACAATTCAAAGTATTTTTTATATTATTTTTAAATATCTAAATTTTAATTTTATAATATTGAATTAATCTAATTTAATTTAACTCCAAAGATCAGTCAAATTGACTCTCGAAAAGCAAAACATAACAAGTATTTTACATCGGAGAAAGTACTTGCTGCTTAGTAATTAATAAATAGATACTGTAAAAGTGAAAAAACTAACAAGTATTTTACTTCACCACTTAGTGTATTCACGTCCATGACAAAGAGAGAGTTGAAAAAAATGTCTGCTAGGCTTAATATCTGAAGAAGGAATACATATGATATTTTAGGCGACTCTTATATACAAATGGGAAAAGAAATCAAGTGAAAAAGTTTATAAAATATCGTACAATTTTACAATTTACATGATACACATAATTTTAGGCTCAATGATAACGTAGCTCGAAGGCAAGTATAAAATAATATAAGATAGAAATGGGCTGATTTAATGAATGTTTATATCGTCCATTTTCAGTATAATATCTTCTCTTTTCCTTCTATCACCTTCAAAAAATTTTCTGACGGATTTGTTTTTAAGATTAATGTTAACATAATATTAGACTATAACCTATCGGGACGAATCGATTTAACAGAATTTAATAATTTTTACATAAATTTCTGTGCCTCAATAAAAATACATAAACTGCAAATATGAGACATAGCCGCCATGATTAACTCAACTTAGATATACTAATTATTTTGAAAATAATACCATGACGACTATGTCCAAATTCAATTGATCTGCTGCTCAATTGAAAACAACATTTAATTTTAAAAAAATATATATATCATGATGAGATGATTGAAATGATCATGAGAGCTTTTGGGCAATGCATGTTGCAGTTTCAATTGCTTTTTAAGATTCCATTTCCAATAGTAACCTCCACTAGCAATATAATATTCTTGCTATATTTCCCAAATGTCTATGACATTGTAGTATCTTAGGATAACTATTATAGTTTCATGGTTAGATTGGATATATGAATCTTTTATATAAAAAATTGATGTTAGTCTTGATTAAATAGTAAAAGGTAGATTCAGAATGATAAACTCGATAGACTTAATTAACCGTTGAAGTTACTATTATTGAACTCATGATATAGCACACTCCAAATTTATGGGGTTTAAAATTTAATATTTATTGAAAATTTTCTAATTTTAATTTTACGTATATATCTATGTTATATGTTCTGTTGAACCCATTTGAAACATATGCTCCATTTGGTTCTTCTTTTGGCCAAAGGCACTATAACATATGTTAGGCTATGTTGCTCGAGTTCTTCATTAATACTGATAGATGTTTATCAGATTCTCTAAAAATAAAGTATTTTAAAAGAGTTCGAGTAATATAAAATTATTGGTAGGATAGTAGTTTGAGAAAATTTGCATTGAATTTCATGTTCATATATCATATACAACTTGGCTTTAATTTATGCATGATTTGCTGAAATTTGTAACACTAGTAGTTGCAGTAGAAGTTCAGTCTCTTCCCATAATTCATGTTTCCTAATCAACCAGGTCCCATGACAAGAAATATGTGAATGTATGCGGAGCCAGAAATTCTAATAAGAAAATTTAAAAAATTCTAACTTATCGCATTAAGCAATTTTTAAATTACCTTTGTTATTACACGGCCGGGATTCAAAACTTAATCTATATTCTTTTTTTCTATTTGCGCAACACTATTTTCCAAAAAAGGAATTTAATTGAACTCCTTCGATTTATTACATGAAATTACCTTCTAGATATATATCACAAAAGCACTAGATAAAAGACTTGTTGCCTATTAGATATTCTAAATATTTTAGGTCCGTCTCTATATTCATGGTCTCTTACTTTTAGTGGAGGAGTCAAAACTTAAAATTTATAGATTTTAAACTAATTTCAACGGATTTATAGCTCATTTTAGTTATTAAAGTCGCAATTAAATTTTTAATACAAAAATAATTTAAAGCAAAATTTAATAAATTCATGTAAACTCGTATCTAATACTGTAGTTCCGCCCAATTTGATATTGGTTTTCTTGGTGGGACTTAAAGTTAGGATTTCTTATGTTTAATCAAATCTCAAATGGGGTCAATTTCATGTTGTTTCAAGATTCATCTTGTCCCCAATTCTTAACTAACTAAAGTCTTCCCCTATGATTATGACATCCATTTTTTTACATACTTAACACTCTTATGACTGGTAGTTGTAATAGCACTATGCTTGATGCATATTTCACTTCACACTTTGTTTTATTTGGTTTCCATTTGATTATTGATATTTATTTTAGGATTTGATTAATTTAAATTCATATTAAAGTATTTTATTTTAGGAGTAAAGTAATTTCTATCAAACATAATATTTTTGCAATTCTTGAGAAACAATAAGTATGGTTCACTAGGTTGTTTTGAATGAACCTATAAAATTTGAATTTAAACGGAGTTAGTTAATCATATTTCAAAAAATATATGAATTAATACAGATAAAAAGAATTGTAAAAAAAGAAGAAAGCAAAAGCACTTTTTAACGAAAAGAATTAGCTGTGTTAGATTTGTCCCTGTTTTCACAGCCTTCTTGTATAATATTTCTTTTGTTTACTTTTTCTGGTTTATGATATTATAAATAGATAAATATTTTTATTTATCAATTTTAAAAATTAAAAAATAATTCATTATTTAGTTTTAAATTTATCTATAACTCCTTCTTCTTTTTTATTTTATTTTATTTTGATAACTAACCAACTAAACTATTAAAGTTTTTTTAATTATTAACTATAGTCAAATTTTTTTAAATTAAATTATTCTATTTAATGAAATATAATAATTTTTTTAAAAAAAATTAATGAGTTAGTAATTATATTTTTTGATTTTTTACCCGATATTTAAAGTCTGTATTGAAGACTCGATTTGGATCATACATTCACAGAATAACAGCTACCAACAAGATTTTTTTCATACTCAAGAGTAGATTAGATGGAGGCGTATAGTTAAGGTGGAAGTACTTCCAACGGTATATTACCATCCACTTGGATTAGGTAATTATGTTATTGTATCTCTCTCTGCTACAGTATGTGTGTTTTGTAGGTGAGAGATCAGACATGGCATAATTGTATAAAATTAGAAAGAAGCTACAGAAACCCAAAAGAACTCTCTTTTTTCTTTTTCTTGATTTCTTCTCTGCAATAAAGACTCAAGTACACTCTCATTCTTTTCACATTATTGAAATTTTAACAGCTGAATTTTCTTGAAATTTTGATGTCTATATCCATAGAGGAGCATGATTACATAGGGATATCAGAGGGAAACTCTGATAAGAGCTGTGTTTCCTCAATGGACAGTAAAGATTTGAACTTTAAGGAAACTGAACTTAGACTAGGCTTGCCTGGAACTGAATCACCACAAGATAAGAATGATTACCCACTTGGGGTTTTGAAAATTTTCCCTTCTGGAGCTAAAAGGGTTTTTTCTGATACCATAAATGGTGATTCTGGTACATGGGGTTTTGGATCTGAAGTTGATTTTGCTAAAAATAGTGGCTTTATTGTTTCTCCAAAGGGTGTAAAAGTTGGAAACAAGATTCTTGGTTCTGTTTGCAATGAGAGTAGCTCTAAGCAGTCTGTGAAAGAGGCAACTCCAAAATCACCTAGACCAGTAGAAGAGAAAAAGAGCCTGATTTCTAGTACTAATAGTCATGGGGTTGCTCCAGCTGCAAAGTAAATCTTTCCAAACTTACCCTTATAAGTAATTATAAGCTCCTGTTTGGCCATAGATTATGAAGTTGAAACGTGAAAATTTGAGTTTTTGAAGTTGTGTTTTGGACATGCATTTTACTTGGAAAAAGTTTGAAGTTTTGTGAATGAAAGTCCCAAAAACTCAAAAATTGGTGTGAGCTAGTTTTTGGGAACTTGAAAATATCAGCTTTCATGGTCAAACATAGTTGAAGATAAATTTTCAAAATTTACTCTGAAAAATCTATGACTAAACTATCTTAGATTCATAGTATGATGCAAGCATGTTTTAGTGTTTTTTTGTCTCTTTTCCTTAGAATACATGTATTGTTTCCATGTCCTCACTGAAGGAAATTTTTTTCAGCACTTTTGAGTATTGTGTACAGAAATTTCAGTTGTTTAATTTGCTCAACTTTCAACCATCACAATTTTTTTCTTGGCGAATCCTATGGTTTTTTTCTGTATTGTGAGGATTCGTCATGAATTGACTAGTTTTATGCTGATTTTCCGTCTAAGACAACCCTCTAGTACTTTATATTTCATCTGTATGGATCCTTTGCCTCCAACGTGTGCTATCATTAGCTAAATCTGCATATTATTAGTGGTGATAATTCATATAGCCGACACCAAATTTTTGGGATTGAGGCATAGTTGATGTTTTTTCTTTCGGTATTATATTGGTCATAAAAGAGCTTAAAATGGAGTGACATGGTTGGTCACTCTAGATAGGAAGGTATGTCGGTCGAGGATTAGGGTGGAAGGGTAGACGAGTAGTAGGTAGCCTTCTTATTTAGTAGTATTAGTTAGTGTTCGCGTAGTAACAGAGTGTTGTGCTTCTTTTGCTTTGTTCATCTTGTTCTTTTGTGGCTATCATTTTCTTTTCAATCCTGCTTTGATTTCACTTCTTTTGAGTTGAGGGTCTATAGAAAGCAACCTCTCTTCCTCACAATGGTAGGGGTAAGATCTGCGTACATTCTACATTTCCTGTACCTCACTTATGTGATTACACTGGTTATGTTGTTGTTGACAAAGTTAGTGACTATTCATATAGTCAATCCCAACTTTCTGGCAGTTGAGGCATAGATGTTGTAGTTGTAATCCTATGATTTGTAGTAGCCATGGCTTAAATTGAATCTCTGATAAATTGGTTGTAATGTTTTATCTTTTCTCTCCATTTGGTAGATTTGTAATCCGCCCTCCCTACTAACGTGGCTTAATCTTTTTTCTACTTTTGCATCTAGCTATTCGATTTTGACCTGTAAATTCTAGAAGCAAGATAAGTAGAACCACAAATGAATTGAAGCTCCTTTTATTATTTGGTCAGGGCACAAGTAGTAGGATGGCCACCAATTCGATCTTTCCGGAAGAATATGGTTAGTAGTCCTCCAAAGACTGAGGAAGATGCAAATGGTAAGTTAGTAGCTGGTTGTCATTATGTCAAAGTCAGCATGGATGGTGCTCCGTACCTGAGGAAGGTCGATCTTACTATATACAGCAGCTATAAGAATCTATCTTCAGCACTGGAGAAAATGTTCAGTTGCTTCAAAGCTGGTAATTCTTGGTTTTTGGTTCGATATGACTTTTACTGTTCCCCTGACCCCACTTAGTGGGATTTCACTGGGTATGTTTTGTTATGACTTTTACTGTTGAGGGCATCTCCATGAATGCTTCGTGAGATTGTTCTTTTCGACTCTGAAATGTTGAATGAACTGCGATGGTAAAGCTTTTGACTGGTCACAATTTCATTTCTGTATTTTGTACTGAATTTACCATCTTCTAGAGGAGTAATTGTTATGTGATGTCACTGACTGACCTTGAAAAGCTCAAATCAATACCTTTTGTTGTTCCAAGTTGTAATTATTTTCGTTTTAGCTCTCTGAAATTTCATATTCTTTATCTTGATCAAGGGTTTACGCCCTTAAAAGCAGCTAAACATGCTGCTTGGGTCGGGATGTTTTGGTCTTTTTTACTTGCAAATCTTACAAAGCTTTTCTTTTATAGCCCAAGGAAAGATAAGGTGTTCAACAAGGTGTAATCTCTGTTGCTCAGATTCTCCAATGATGTTGTTGCAGCTGTGTTGGATCTTCCAAACATGTACTACTTTTGGAGGATCTGACACATATCTGGTGGCATTTTTGAAAGAGTCAGAACACCATGGGGTGTTAAGTAAATATTTGAGTAAAACTGTTATCATTTATATATGTATTTTGATTGAAAGAATAGAAACCAAGTTCACTAGCTACATCTTTCTAACATGCTTTACTTTTTTCCTCTGCATTAAGAGCCTGTTAATTTTGAGTTTATCTATGATTTATTTAGGTCAATGTGAAGCTCAAGGCATTTCTATCAGTGCCGGCCTAAAAGAAAGCAAATTAGCGGATCTTCTACATGGATCTGAATATGTTCTTACTTATGAAGACAAGGACGGTGATTGGATGCTTGTCGGTGATGTCCCATGGGAGTAAGTCTTACATCTTATATTGAATTCTAAAAGTTTCTGAAGAACTTTCTTAAAGCTTACAAACAGGTTAGTTTGTTAGAGCTCTAATGCATTAAATATGATTTTGAACCCGTCTTGACGATAGAGGACTGGTGTAAACGCCTGTTCAAGCTACAATTTATATTTTGCCTCACAAGCTTCATAAATTTGCTATCAAAGTTAACTTATATTTGCTGTTCATGAAGATCCCACCAGACGCCATTTACATTTGACAGGCCTTGAGCTAAATTAGATTCATCTCATCGAGTCTTAAGATATTGTCCACGAGAGTTTAATTGATCATTTCCATCAACCTGCCGGATATCTACTCCAACAGATAGGTTGTGATTTAGTAGTGAACAATAATACCTAGGACAGACATTTCTAATATTATATTTGACATCATGCGAGATTTATGTCCAAGAGTTTCTCTTTTTATCCCGCTATTTGGTTACTAGAACAACCTGGGCGCTGTTGAACTATCACTCATTTTTCACCATGTAATTCCTATTCGTCGTTTTTTTATGTTTGTAGGATGTTCACAGAGTCCTGCAAGAAGCTGAGGATCATGAAGAGTTCAGATGCAAATTGTCTAGGTAATTACATTTTACTCACATACATCTGATATATGTGTGCGATTTTGTCTAGTACATAGACTACTTCCCAAAATAAAATGTCCTAAACTTAACAACGCGAAAATGAATGTTAAACTATACGACATGTAACATACAATATATGTCCTGTTTCTTGCAGCTCCAAGAGCCATGGAAAAGTGCAAAGATCGTTAGAATCTACAGTACTCGCTATAAACGTGTCAATCAATTCTCTATAAGCAATGAGAAATCGAAATTCAGGTGTTTCTTCTGATATATGCCAAGGTAGAAGGCCAAATTCAGATTTGAAGATCAACGCCAGGATTTCGAGTTTCTCTGTCTTGGAAAGCTTTTAACTATTTGTGTTACATATATATTCATAATATGGAAGTGTTCTAATTTTCTAGCCTTTGTAGTATGTTATGCTATATTTTTCTCTGTATTCTTACTGCTTGAGTCTCCAAGGCTTCAATGACAGAATATGTAAATGGTCTCACTTTTGTTTATAGAAATCTATTTGTATGTGCATCTCGAATTTTTTTACGGAGCACCTGCTATCTCCTACCAACACTGGTATTCTGATATGTTTATTTGGTTGTAACAATAGAACATATGGATAAGAACTCCAGCAGAATTTATCGATAACAAGATATGTAGATGCGGAAAATCGTGTCTAATTCTTGCTAAATTTGGCAAAACTTGTGAACAACTGAAAAAGGCATAATACTGACAACTATGACCTCTAATTTTATTAGTGCACAAGGAGATACTTTAACTATTCAAAATTTGAACAAATAAGCACATCCGTCCTACATGACAATTTTGTATCCTTCGTGGCGTCCTATGTGGCTATGTGTATCTATTTGTTCAATTTTATACAAGTTTAAGTGTCTATTTGTGTACATTCAAAGTTGGAGGGCATCAATGTCAGCTGAAGCCAAGTTAAATGACATATTTATGTATTATGCTATTGAACAAACACATACAACACATCTATCTTCACTCCATCCCAATCACCTCACACTCCCTACCCCGCCCGCACCTTCCATATTGTTTGCTCAGATTATATACAAATTTCTATAAGATAATTTTTTCCGCTTATGTACCGAACACATCCTTAACCTTGAAGATTTGCACATAAGGTAAGCAGGAGTTAATGTAACGATCCATTAGGTCGTTTTGACAACTAGAACTTTTTATGTCATAAAAGACTCATACCATAAATTGTTAATGGGTATTTGGACTTAGATAACTTATTTAATTAGGGTTAAAATAGTAATTTATTTAATACCATATATCCCGACAACTTATGCATGAACTTTTCAACAGACCGATTTTATTTATTAATATAAGTTATTGAGATTTATCACTTTAATACATAAGAGATTAGAAAAGTTAAGAACAAGGGCAGAAGATTACCTGTGCGGCGTCGAACACAAAACGAAGCCACCAATTTGCTTCAGGTAAATAATCCACGCCTAAATCTTTCATTATGAATGTAGGAAGTCATGTTACTATTATTATTATAATGATAACTAATGAAAGAGGAATGAGAGAAATTAAATGGGGCAAATTTGGTTGCTGCACGCATTGTTATTATTTACTAATGTTTTGGTGGCTATCGTCCATTACTATATAAGCTAATTCATACATATGCTGCTCGTCCTTTTTTTTTTTCTTTCACATAGTTGTAATTTCGAGAAAATTATTTTAACTTTGATTCCGTGATGGAATTTCTGTATAACATTATAAATTTAATTCAACTTTTGATATGTTGAGATAAGTAATTAAATATTAGGTGTATTGTATTATATGAAAATCATTAGAGTTATGATATTGGAGGAATTGGGGCTTAACCCTAGGTTTGAGTTTTAGGGAATTGATTATAGAGCTGGGTGAGTTGTTGGGTCTAGGTTAAACATATATATAATATGGGTGACTACAGACTCGTGTATTTATGAATATTATATATTTGATAGATTGGAAAACGTTCTGAGGCATCGAAGAAAGGAAAAACCTTGGTGGATTAGCTTGCTTGGCTTCGATTCTTCGATTGAGGTAGATTATGGTTTATTCTATATCATAGATAGACTCTTAATAGTGATTGATAGTCATTGAGTAATGTGGAAAGTTTACTATGCATTTAATTATTGTGGTTTTGATGATTGGTATGAAATTTCAAGACCGTGAAATCCATAATCTTGAACTTGCCCTATAAAAAATGGTATCTTGAATAAAGAAGGCTTGATGAAATATTGTTAAAGAAGTGGAATGTAATAATAAAGAATAATAAATTAAATATATTTGGATTGGGTGTCACGAGCCGACACGGTATATTTGGATTGAGTGTCACGTTCCAACAAGATATTATTGGATCGGGTGTCACGTTCTGACACGATATATTGGATCGGGTGTCACGATCCGACACGATATTATTAGATCGGGTGTCACATTCCGACACGATAGTATTAAAGGAAAACATATTAAAACGACTTAATACTACCCAATCTCAAATAACTCATTCCTAAAAGACCGTGGTGTGGAGGCTTGGGTCCTCATGTATACTTTTGATATTGTTGACTGATTGTGTAATGGTTTATTGTGTTGTTATTTGATCTTGAGCTTGTTGGTTGCCAAATACTAAGTGTTATGGTTGATTTTCCGTTATTACTTTATGCATATTGATTTCTATTTTGAGTCGGCTAATGATATCTACTCAGTACATGTTGTCCTGTACTGACCCCTACTTGTATTTTTCTTTGTTTTATTTTGTAGAGTGCATCGAGTGTTCCATCAACTTCGACTCGACCTCAACTCTAGCCAGTGTCCAGCACATTAGGTTCCAGGGTGAGCTACTCCTTCTAGCTCGTGTTGGATTCTCTCGGGCATGGCATGATGTCCTTAGTTTTCGGACACATTAAGTTATTTACTATTCTGGTGTTTGATATTTTCAGACTTAGTATTTTAGAATTAGATTTCTTTGAAGTGATGACTTTCAGGTTTTGGAAAAACGTATCTAATAGACTTTAGTGGTTTTATTATTTCTTACTCTCATAAATTGAACTTCCGCGTTATTGTCATATTTTCTGAGTTGGGGTTTGTATCGTTGGTTCTCCCACCTAGGAGGTTAAGTGTGGGTGTCACTCATGACCCATTTTGGATCGTGACAGTTAAAAGTTCAAGATTGTACATTTCCATGGTTGAGCTAATTATTGGTTGGTGGTTTTAGCAGTTCAAATTTCTCAACTCAATTAAGGCTCAGTAAAATCCATATCTTTTAGCCCACTGAAGAAGCTCAAAACTCTTCATTTGCTTTTGTTTGCCTTATCAAATTATGAATTTGAGTTGTATACTTGTATTTAGGGGCTTTTGTGGTTCAGTTTAATTCGGTTTTTATTTAAAAGAAAATCAAATCAACTAAGATGTTTTTCTAAATTTTAGAACAAAACCAAACCATTGGAATATAAATTTTTTCAGTTTCGATTTGAGCTCTAACTCTTGTTGGGAACTTCTAATTTAACACAACATTATTATAAACTCTTGTTGGGATATTATACATATTATTATAAACCAAGTTAGGATATTATATATATTTTTTCTAAAAGGGTTTTTGGTATATTCGTACTAAAAGGGGTTGTTTACTTATGTTAGATTAAATAGTTGGTTTGTATAGATCTTGAAATTTGACAAACAAACAATATTGTAAGACCATATTCCACTATACTACAACTTCACTCGGATTAATATCACCGTATCTTAGTCAGAATTATCTTTAAAGAAATTAAAAATATAAAAAAAGTAAATATACGTAGAATAAAAAGGAAATTTAATCTACTATATACATAAAAAAAAATTTAATTTTATATATATATCATATAATTTTTCGATAAAGAGAGTTTAGATGAACCTATGTGGCCCCTCTTGTATGGCATGTGTAAGCTGCATGAATGGTGAGTTTTCACAAGCAAGTTGGCTAATTAATAATACAAATACAATTTGCAAAAGCAAATTAAACCTACAACATATATTTCATTATTCAAAAGCTTAAAGTGCATATGGAATATATGTTGAAAAAAACAAACAATATGTCCATCATCAAGTGTTACACTACTTCACAAATACCATTCTAAAATATAATAAAAAGTTATTACAAGGGAAGTTTCCTTTTTAGTACATTTATTCCATTTGATCAAATTACTATAAATATATCCCCACATGTTCAATAAAAATAGAAATGAACCATGTTGCTTTTCTTGCTACCATCATTGGTGAGTCACTCCATGTGTTCATAAATCTTTCTGTGGCCAGTAAAGAAACAACTTATTTATATATTAATTTTGTAAATGGTATATTTTATTTGTTCTATTTTATGTGGCATTTTTTAATTCGACACGATGTTTAAGAAAAAAATAATATTTTTTAAAAAATTTGTGGTTTAAAACAATCGTTAGATATTTGTGTGGCTAAAAATTATTTCGTTAAGGGTTATAGTAAGGTGACATTTTTTTGGGACATATTAAAAAAAATGGTGTCACATAAAATGGGACAAAGGTAGTACGATATTTGATAGCTAATTAAAAAATAAGTTATTCATGTATGAAATTAAATTGGTTTACAATTTAGAAATTCGGCATACTAATATATGTATAAGTTATAAGAAAGTTGATGTATTATCTTATGCATGGTAAAAGATGGAGTTATTAATACATGCATAACTGATGCCTTCATAATTCTAACCAGCTATCAAACGACCTTAAACGTGTGATTGGTTTTCCTAGAAAAAGTAATATTCTTACGTATTTCTAGTAAGTATTTGATAAGTAAACATAAAATATTATGTAACAATTTTGGCAAAACACTATAGGAGTAGAGTTATGGTACATTACTAAAAAGGGGAGACGAACACCCGAAAGTTCGTCAAAATTTGTCCCGTCAATAACATTTTTGATGAATTTTCAATCGATTTCATCGAAAACGTCTATCGAAAATTCTCGATTTTAGTAGTGGTGTGGGGGGGGGGGGGTAGTGGAGTGTAGGGGGAATGGGGTAACAACTAGCATGGAATGATATTTATGAAATTTATTTTTCTATTTTCTCTAAAAAAGTTATTTTCTTTATGTTTTCTTGAAAAACTATTTTTCTTTGACGAACAAAACATGATGAAAAAAATATTAGAAAATACCTTCTTCGAAAAAATATTTGCATATTTGACCAAATCTTTTAGATTGGATGTGCATGCTTTGAGTACTCTTAATAGAGTTGTTGCCAAGAGATAAGATATTTTTCAAGTTCTTTGATTATTAATTGTTTGATCAATTTACTAATAATCTTTATCTTAGTTTGCAGAATTATTTGATATTTGTAATAATTTTTTACGAAACATTGGTTAGAAATTTACTTTTTTTTTTCATTGGTCTCGAATAACTTTAGATTTTTGCATTGCGAGATTCATTTTTTTGGATAATGGGTCGACACTATCAACATGATTTTTTTTATTTTCAAGGATTTGAATTTGAGATTTTTGATTAAAAAATGAAAATAAAATCATATTGAGAGCACCACTTCAAAAAATAGGTCCAATAATATCGAATACGAATTTAATTAAAACTCAATACATATATCAAATCGGAGGAAAAACCAACAACAACAAAAAAAAAAAAAATCTTAACGCGTAGATCAGGACTTTCTTTGTGGTTTCCAAGATTCCTTATTTTATGAAGCAAGAATACATATATTAGACTCTCTTGGACTTTAATTGGAACAATCAATTAGTTTTATTTATTTATTTATTTATTTATTTTGGTCAATGCAAATGAAAATATTAATCTTCGATTCTATGGATACTAAGTAAATATTTAATGCCAGCAATATTAACCAAAGAGATCTAGGAATCTCTAAAGTCTTTAGAATCAATAATGCACTAAATTATATCTCTTGGTAAATCATACCATCCAAACTATTATAATATATTTCTTCATTCTTAATTATAGGTTTCAAGTTTGCATTCTTAATATTTAAAAAGTCATATTAGAAAACTTTTTTTCATTGAGCCTTACTCATCATAAATTCAAATAAATTGGAGCCTGATATGAATAGTGAAATTCTTCATTCTTAATTATAGATTTCGAGTTCGTACTCTTAATATTTAAAAAGTCATGTTAGAAAGTGTTTTTCTTTGATTGAGCCTTACTCATCACAAATTCAAATAAGTCGGAGCCTAATACGAATGGTGAAATTCTTCATCTTAATTATAGATTTTGAGTTCGTACTCTTAATATTTAAAAAGTCATGTTAGGAAGCGTTTTTCTTTGATTGAGACGTCTTACTCATCACAAATTCAAATAAATCGAGCCTAATACGAATATCAAATATCAGATAAGAAGTCGAATTATATTTATATGCTCCCACGTGATTCCACCAAATTCCATGTCCTATCAATTATTCAATATTGCTAAATATACAAAAAATATATTATACCTTCATTTGCATGCAAATCTTGTGGATAGCTTTCTGTATTCTTGTCAAATGTGGTGGGCGTGGGGTGATATGTTTGGGAAATAAACAAATTGTATAATTTTATTTCTGGAGAATTATGTTGTTGTTTTTTGTTATCAATAAAAAAAAGATATAAATGATTATATCTACCTTTTCAACTAATATAAAAAGATATTCTGAATTTTTTAGAAGGCCCTATATTATCAAAAATGATTTTTTTTATTCACACGACAAACATCAATTTTTAGTTCAACGGCAATTGAGGCGAATCTCTAAGTTTTGAAGTTTCTGAATTTCTATAATAATCTCAAATTAATATAAAATAATAAACGAGTTCATAACAACAACATAATACTCAATATTGAGTTCACAGTTAATTATTTATGAAATTTTTAATACATTAGTGCGTGAACAAAAGTTAATGAATTTCCGTGAGTCCATATTCAAAGATCCACCGCTAAACACCTAATGCTTCTGGGTCTTCAAAATTTTAAATTTATGGGTTGTGGATGTTGAGTTTAAGAAATTGTAGCTCACTAAATTTTAAATAAAATTATTTATATATATTAAGTGAATTTATTGATAGAAATGCGAAGATTTTGCCGAAGTTATAGGGTTCTACCGAATGCATAATTAAAACTCACTCCGTCTCTGCTTATGTATAGTAAGTTTTTCTTTTAGTACCATTGTGACGCAATGATTGAATTACTTTACCCTTAGTCAGAGGTCTCGGGTTCAAGTCCTGAGTATGGAAAAAATTCCTTTGGGAGCACCACTTTCGAATGGACCTTAGAGTGCCCGATTCGAATTTAATTGAGACTTCAAACACTGAATAATAATAATAAAAACTTTTCTTTTAGTAAGAAAATGGAAGAAAAGCTTCTAAATATAATTTATTTATTTCTATATTTTTTGCTTTTCTGCTCGACGACATCAAGTCACAACCACTAATATTATCTATTTTATAGTGCAGGTGAACTTTATTTCACTTATAATATAACCACTTGATTAGTTCATTGAACAAGACCAAACTTATATATTTTATACAACATATAGTATTGTGTTTAATTACATTTAACAATTACTTATAACATATTAACAATGGACAAAGAAAACAAAGTGGACTTCAACATCAGTAATTAATTAGTCCATTCAAAAAGAGGGTTAATTAATTACTAGGTATAAAGGAGCACCTTCATAACTATTAGTTATTTCACAATTTATTTATTTTTTAAAAAAACCCACAAAATTATTACTAATACTTGGTATTTAGCGATTAAAGTTATTCATCATTAAGTCATATTTCTTTTATATATTTGAAACTTAAATCATTAAAATAGCTAACACCAACATATATAGTCTTGAGGGTCAATTCTTGAAATTAATAAAAATTACTTAAGATTGAACAACTTATGGAGGTTAGCAAAAAATAATCGGAAAAAAAACTTTGTCCAATTGTTCTTTTATTAATTTATTCATATTCGACTACTTTGAAGTTTGAACTTTCAATTTTCTTTTTTTTTTTCTTGAGTTTGAATAATCAACATTATATAGTGTGTGCACATTGAAGTCAATTAGGCATAATATTTTCATTTTAAGTTTTACTAGTCAAACTTCAATCCCAATGTATCAATATAAAAAATGTTGGGACTTCTATCACTCATTTTCAAATAAGTACATGGTTATGGACCTACGTGCGGTAAGCATTTCTCGGAAGAAGAGGGGATTTGCGCATCCAACAATAAGATAAATGATTTTATTTGTTTTTGGAATGGTTGAGATTCACTATTTCAATTAGAGACATTGGGTTTGCGGCTTTGCGCCTTTGGAGATAGGAAAAAATTCATGTTAGGAGCACCACTTCAGAATTGAGTCCTGCAGTAGATGAATACAAATTTAATCAGGCTTTAATACAGATTTCAGACATCGAATGAAAAATCAAAAATAAAATATATAATTCTTGCATATATATATAAATAATTTGAAAGACTTAGTTATTAAAAATTCATTATGTATATTATATTACAATTAAATGATTAATTATTCCTTGAATATGTGATTTTCTTATGTCCAAGAAAGATACTATATTAGTTCAAAGATTATGACCAATAATTAATCAAGATGATAATCTTTTGTTTATGCTAGAAGAATAAATTCCCTAATACCAAGAAAAAATTATTATATTACTGAAGTTCTTAAATGATCTTTTTTTCATTGGATTGATAGAACTAGAAGACATGGATTGCCTAGGGTTACTTAAACGCCTAATTGTAATATTCTACATATTAAAAAAATTACCATCATGTGATACTTATATAATTAATATAATTAATAAAATTAAAGTAGAGAAACTAACTCCACTTGTATTTTTAGTACTAAAATATTATTAAAATGATGTATAATTCATGCTAGCCTGGATTCATTATATATTATAAATTAACAGGCTTAACTAATGATAGGACAAGATGAATTTTTTTAAATTTCTTTTTCATACAAGTGACATCTACTAGATGTAAATAGATTTTAGCTTGTTATAGAATAGAAGACTTTTATATTATTATTTGCATTTTTACATTTATTTAACTTTTATTTTTATTTAGTATATCAATGACATGAGTTGAGCTTAAACGAAATAATGAAGATTCATATGACCGATTTTAACTTATTTGAGACTAAAAATTCATTTTCATAAAATATGTTAGAGAAAATAATATTGATATTAGCCTTGATATTATTCATACACACATATAGCTAGAGGATTTCTCCCTTTAGGTTGCTTCTTTACTCCCTCCGTTCACTATATTAAAAATATATATGCATTTATACTTGTTCAGTTTAAAATATTGAGAGATAACTTATACAGTCATTTCTCAAAATATTAAATTTATTATATTTAAAAGTAAATATAGTAAAATTGTATTTATTGCTTCTAAAAAAGTATGTCAAATCAATAATGAATAAATAAAAATAGATGGCCGGAGTAATAAATGTGCCTTCTTAAAAATTCCTTTTTCTGGGCTCCAAAATCACAATAAAATATTTACTTGAAAGCATTAATGTAAAAAGTGGATTAGCTTAGACATGGAGAGCCCAAAATATTGTCTCATAAAGTGTAATTATAATACTTTAATAGCATTAGGGAATTAGACAATCACCTTACTTTCATTCATAACCTTGATTAAAAAAATATGGTGATGCAGAACCTAATCTTTTTTTATAGCATAAAACATAATAATTACAATAAAGGATCAATAAGTACAATAATAAATATAAACAAATAAATAAAGCAATCGTAGGAGGAAACAAGGGTATTATGTGTTGATTAGGTGGAGATTTGATGTAGTGGTTAGTAGTAATGATTTGATTTTGTAGAAAATTAAAAATATTAGGAATATAGCAGTTTTGGTCCATTATTTACTGATAAAATGTTCTCTTAGTTCCTTCAACATCTGATTAAACACATTAACCCTTTATTCAATTATCATAAATCATATATTTATGATAATAATATATTTTCTACATGAAGAGACATACACATCTTACTTAATTGAAAATTAAATAATACTGAATTATAATATAGTATTGTTATTGTTACGCTTTTACTAGCTCATTCTTCGATTCTAATATTAGTTGTTATTTTCTTTGCTTTGATTATCATATCATTAATTTGTTATTGTTTTCTTCATTATTATTTTTAGTATGACTTCTTCACTACTATATTTGCTTTACATACTTGATTTTTAATATCTATTACTTAAGTCGATGATATATTAGAAATAATATATTTACCTTCACAAGGTAGGGATAAGACTGTGCACACACCATCCTCACTAGATCTCATTCGTAGGATTGTTATTTATATATCACAAAGACCAAAAGTATGTTTTTTTTAATCAATAATTTAGGGACTAGAAAGGCTATTATCCTAAAATATTTAGTAGGAAGGAAATTAAAAAAAAAATGGCAAAAAAATGGTGGGAGAATATCTACTGTAGATTTGTGGGCACATGCAAAACTACAGTATACATTACTCTACAAGATTTGCTAAACAAAATCCCTTGGAAAGAGAAAAAATATTTTTATAACATAAGAAAAGAGAATAACCCAACACTTCCATATCAATCCAACTAGACACCATATCAACCAAAATCTAATAAAGTAATGAAATTCTAGTTAATAATGTTGTTAAATTAATCAAACTCTCTTATAAAGGGTTGAGGGTCATTGTGTTTCTTCATGTCGAGGGAATACATTTTTATGACATTATGTTGTGTTCCCACTTCTATGAGTAAGTAAAGTTAAGACAATAACATCCTAATATAGAAGGATTCAGTATTCGAAGTATATGAATTTTAATCAATATTAAATTAAAAAATATTATATGTGCCTATGAGAAATTAAACTCTTATCAAGAAAGGTAGCAAAGCTGTGTTTATACCGCTGGATCAAGAGACTATTTTGTTAATGAATTTTCAATAAATATTTCTAATATATTTAATAGTTTTGTCAATATAATTACAGGGTCTACATGAGAGTTTTGTCAATAAAATTAATATTGAACGGAATAACTCAACTTCAAAAGTCAGTTTATGAGATAATTAATAAATGCTACTTAATAAAAAAAGAAAATGGACATTTAGTTTAACTCGACCCATATTCTAATTATTAATTAAGTTGAATTTGCTACTAGATTGAATTTCCCTTTTAATTTACTTCAACCTTCATATGTACTAATTTATTATTCACTTAAGAAAGTGGGGGAAAAAATGACATCATTTGAAAGAATTGATTAGTTTGTTTTCTTGTAATTTCTTGAGTTCACATGTTTGTTTAACAAATGAGATTATTCTCTCTTTTTCACAAAAAAACAACTCATAATATATGACCCACAAATTATAGCGTGTAACAGCTCGATTTGATATGGTTTTGCATGCCAACTCCCCTCCCCTTTAGGTTCCGCAATTTTTTTTTGTACTTGATATTTATGCAAGATATGTGTCTGGCTTATATATCAATTGATTTTAGCACTATTAATGGAATGTGATGAGATGGATGAATTTCTCTATACCTTTATATATAAAGGTCAAAAGTTTAAGATCTAAAAATAAAATAAGACCTAAAAATAAAATAAGTACTCTTGATAAGAAGCGTTTTCCGATAACCTTATGTGACACAAATGGGAGTTAGTTGGTCCTATACAAAAAAAATTATTTAATCACTTATTTTTTTCTCTTCACCATGAATTATTTATATCATCTTTTTAAGGATAAATTACTTAGTTTTGTATAAATATCGAATGCATGTAAATATTTTACTCCCCATCGATCATATTTTGCTTTAATATTATACGAAAGGTGCAATCTTTTTCTGACATGTGCATGAACATGTGATGATTTGTGTATCGAGACAATATTATAAGAGTTTTAAATATTGTCACCTACAAAACTTACATCAGATTAGAATTTTGATGCTGTAGTAAATCCTCCAACATATATTATGAAATATGTTGTTTCATGAATTACAATAGAAAAAAAGACCATCTATAAGGTTACATAATTATTTCATTTCTTTCAGAAGAAAATCTCTATGGAGATTTTTGTAAATCTGATAAACAAGTGCATTGAAAAATTAAAAGATATTGAAATATCCACATAAATGGAAGGAAATTTTAATTCTCAGTAATGAGAGAATCATTGAATTTGATTGCATCTTACCTAATTAATGATCTACCAACCAAATTCCTATAGATTTTCTCCCAAATTTTATCCAAAAACACATAATTATGAAAATATTATAATTAAAATTATTAGGGTAAGAAGCACGCTACTTGGATTTTTTTATATTTTCCTTTTGTAAATTTGAAGTTTAGGAGAATATATTGTCTACTATAGAAGGTTAGGTTTGATGTTAAAAAAAAGAAAGTAGAAGGTTAAGTTAATTTGTCATAATAGGTTAAATTATAATGTATTAAAAATCATTACACTGTCAATAAATATTTAACTTAATTATTTTCTTAGTTAAAAATCTCTTGTTAATTAAAATTTCTGATTTGATCACTGTATACATACGCAGAATTGTAGACATTCAGATGTAGAGTAATTTTTCTTTCTTTTTAAGAAAAAGATAAGAAAGAAAAGGTAGAAAAATGACAGGAATTTAGATACTACAAAAAATTGTGATAGAATGGATTAATTTTCTCCATTTTCAGAAATTTCGAATTTAAATTTTAAAAATGTAGAAAATAAGGAATGTTTTTTACAATACACGATTAGACTTCTCTATAACAATATCCTTATATAACAATATCTCACTATAAATATTAATTTTTTTCAAAATCGATTTTGTATGTAATATATTATCACTCTATATTTTCTTACTTACAACAACCTACATATTTATAACAATATGATATGTGTAAAATTACTCCCTTATAATAGCTATCTTCTTTTTTAATTCTCTTTGTCAAATGTTATTATAGGTGTCCATCTATAATAATAAAAAAATTCTTGGAACAAATAAGGCTATTATAAAAAATTTAATTATATTACATAAGTTTATATTAATGAAGACTCTAGTATGAATATCAATCATCGATTTTTTTTACTAATGGTAAAAGAGTAGTGGTGGGGAAGCGTCGGAGTGAAGCGCTTAAGAGGAAATATATGATTTAGAATAATTGCATTAAACTAATGAGACAATCACTATCAAGTCTTGAGTCTTGACTAAGATATTATTATTATTATTATTATTAATAATAATAATAATAATAATAATAATAATAATAATAATAATAATAATAATAATAATAATAATAATAATAAACAATTTTATAGAAGTTCACAAAAATGAGCTAGCTAGCAAGCAAAAGTAAAAGGTATAGGTTTTGAGTTTGAATTTCTAAGAATGAAAAAATATTGAGAGCTTTGTACTTATAAATGAGCATTATATTATGTAAATTTAAATTAAATCAAATTTTAATAATTATATCGGGCGCGGAATGAGGAATAATAAAATGTAAATAACATAAGTCTCGTCTTTGAGCTTCTGAAAAAAAATTCATGTTGAAATCGTCTTTCTTAAATATGAGCTCCGCAAAATGTATGAATTAGATTTTAATCGAAACTGTATAATGTAGATATTGAATATCGAGTGAGATATAAAATAATAATAATAATAATAATAATGGGTATAAAATCCAATTATATAAGGATAAATCAAATCAATCTCCATAAATCTATATGCAATCTCTTCCAGCTATGCAATTATTGTCATCTTTTTTTTATAAAAAAAAAAACCACCCCTTTTGAAGATCTCTCTCCCCCTCTCTCTTTAATTGTTTTAGCCATATAATGCTACAAAGTTTTTGTGCAAAAAATCATCTCAATTCTTGAATCTTTCTTGGTTTTAATTTCTTTCTTCATCTTCTTGATTCTCAAAATTTTATTTTATTTTAAATTATTTTTTTGAGAATATGGGAAGCAATTATTTTGGTGAACCAAACTTTGGAAATGAAAGATCATCATCTTCATCAGGATCATCAAGAAAAAGCAAGAAAAATAATTCAGAAAAAACAAACAAGCAGCCACAAAGAGGACTTGGTGTTGCTCAATTAGAGAAAATTAGGTTGCATAGTGAAATGGGTGCTAATTATCTTCACAATAATAATCCTTATGCCAACAATCTCACACAGGTAATTAATTAATTAATTTGTCTCTAATTATCTTGTTTATCTCTTAAAAAAAGTCTTTAGTGACAGATCTAATAATGAGTTCATATGTTTGATTAAAATTCAGTGGTCTCAAGTTCAAACTTTATATGTGTAAGAAACAAGTATTAGATAGAGTCATGTTATATATACTCTAAATCATTTTTATCTCTTCAAATAGCACTTTAGTGGTGGATCTAACAATAAGTTCATATGTTCGATCAAAACTTAGTGGTATGAAATTCGAACTTTGTATGTGTCAAAAACATTTGTGTTATATATACTCTAATAATTTTTATGTCCTCAAAAATTTAGTGGTGGATCTAACAATAGGTTCATGTGTTCGATTATAACTAATTAGTGATCTGAAGTTCGAACTTTATATGTGTAAGAATCGAGTATTAGATAGAGTTATGTTAGATTTACATTTTAGAATTTATTGTCTCACATATGGCTTTTTGCCCTCTAATCATCTTTATCTTTTCAAAAGTCTGTAGTGACCAATCTAACAATAAGTTCATATGTTCAATTAAAATTTAGTGGTTTGAAGTTCGAACATGAGTTTTAAGAAACATAACCCATTAACTGAGTTTAGAATTCATAATGTTTAAATTTCTGAATCCGCCAGATTTATTTTCTTGGGTTAGACTCTTTTTTTATGTGTGTGGATTTTTTATATATGCAGGAGGATATGAGACTACAAGCAACATATTCATCATCTTCATCTTTTTCATACTCAGCATCCTCTTCTACGTATGGTTTTCCCAATCACCAAGGCATTATGGTATGTAGTTGAAAGATATTTATTGGACATATGAACTATTTTCCTAGTAATCTCAATGTTTTTTTTTTTTTCAATTATCATTCCAATAATATGGGAAGATGTCCCAAAACATTATGTACTTATTGTGGAGATGTCTAAATCATTTCTTATAAATAGATATACTATTGGTGTTATTAATAAAATTCTTTCTAAATTTTTATGTGATAATCCATATTAACCCTAGATATACATACTTAGATTTCTACATTTTGCAAAAGAGAGACTATCTTGGAGCAATATATAAGTTATTTAAATGAGTAAATTGTGAAAGAGAATTATATATATTCTTGTATTTGGAGGAGGTTTATACACTTCTTCTCTCATTTTCCCCTCTTTATTGGGCGTACTTCACGCCTTTCATTTTATGTGTCTTAGTTTGACTTGACATAAAGTTAAAAAAAATAAGAAAGACTTTTTTAAAATCTTGTGAACTATGTACAGTTTCATTTTACATTTCTAATTAGTTTGATTGATCACTGAATTTAAGAAAGTAAGAAAGACTTTTAAATCTTGTAACCTATGTATAATTCCATTTTATTTTTTAAAAAAAAAAACATATTAAGATGATGGTGCAAGACATGACATAAATTGAAATATAGAGAGTATTTGTTTCCTTTGTAATTGTCTCAGTATATGTGACTATAGTTCACGGGTTCAAATTATGAAAGTAGTTAATAATGCTTGTATTAAAATAGATGCTGCATCACACCTCATGGAATAACCCTTTTCCTAGACCCAACATGAAGTGCTTTGTGCAACTGTCCTTTTAATTGCCTTTTCACTTCACATTTTCAGATGGGAATGAGTGGCATTGAAGGAGCAAATATTAGATATGGAGATTCTCAGCCTAGTTCTAGACCAAGGTACTTAATTACTGCTCATTTCATAATCAAGGAATTAATATTATTAAATTAATGGACAATTTTAACGGTCGATCTCTCAATTTATTATTAATCTTTATACAATGTTGTCAATTGTACTTGGCTCAAATGATTCTAATTAGTTTTGTGGTTAAATTCAGTACTTGGCATCCTGGCACAGTGTATGATCCTCAAGTTTATGCTCAACCTTATAATATGACTAGACATCACCATAACATGCAAGTAGAGGTATTTTACTTGCTACTTTATTAATTCCAAGTAGCATAATTTGCATGTTCATGTTTTTTTTATTGGATGTTTCGTGTCCACTTTGGGATTCTACTAATCTGAATCCATTAAAGGGGACGCTATAGGATGTGATTAAGACATGACTACCAGATAATCACTAATTTCTAACGAACTTCGTTGGAATATAATGTGGCATGCCGGTAAAGTTTTCTATGACTTTTTTAAAAAAAATTAAAAAAACTTTACCGACGATCCAAATTATGATGTGACGTTTGTTTGAAATAAACGATTTTTTGATTTCGAGGGTGGAAAGATCATGTTCATTCCACCAAGATAGTAATAGCGCGAGTTGACCACTTTTCTACCCTTATAATTGAAATGGTGTCGCCGTCATGGAGTTTCAATTTTCACACATGAACCTCCATGCATGATAATGTCCTTGAGTTTACCTGTGAAATTTGATACTCCACGACAAACTACATTTCAATCACACGAGCAAGAAAGTGATTATTTGCGAATTTTAATTTATTTCAGCACAACCGTTGATGTTGCAATTAGGTGAATGCTAATGCAATAATAAAATTGATTGTAATTTATTTAAATTTTTTTTGGTTATTTTACCTTGTAGGATTCAATGGAAAGGAGAAACAAAGATAGAAGTGACTCTATTGGTTCAAATAGTCAAAATTCTGATTCAAATGGGTGTCAAGATTTAGATTTGGAGCTCAGACTTTCCCTTTGATTTACTATTAATATTACTATGGATTTGGATATATGTTATGATACTAATTAGCTAATAGTGTTTCTTTTAAAAAAATAAATAGAGAGCACCCTTTGGTTTGTATTTTGCAAATGTTGCACAAGTTTATTATGAGCAACTTATTGAAATTCAGTAGTCTTTTTTTTTTAGAAAAATCAACAAGTGTAATTGAAGGGAATTGACTTTCCATAAATAAAAAAAATGGAAAACAATATTCATGGGATGTGTTATAATTCCATTGCAATGGAGGGCAATTGTACAAATGGTCCTTTTTGTGGCCACTATTTAAATTATGTGACCTCTTAATCAGGCTACTGAGCTAAATTAGTTTGCAAAAAAGAAGAATTCATCCAAAAACTTCTTTTAAAGGGGTAAAATTCACAATTAGTCACTTTTCCAACCTTTGTAATGGAGAAATAACCATTATTATAGAGTTTTAAATTTCACCGATGAAGCTTTAGGGCATTATCATGAAATTATAGCTGTGGAATTTGAAGCACTATGAAAATGGCTATTTAGGAACATGGTCTGTAAACGTGATTTCTATCTTTTAAAGGAGAAATTTAACCAACTGAGCTAATGTAGATAAAATTCAATAAATAGCTTCAAAAAAGGCCACACAAGGCAAATAATAACCTCATGTGCATCTTCAATATGCACGTTCATTCATGTTATCCGTTAATAGTTGGACCATTTAAATAAATGACACGTATTCAATTTTGGTTGAGCCATTAATGCAAAGTGGCATGAATGCGCACATTGTGTACATTGAATGCATACAGAAGCTTAACTATTAACAAATGGTATAAATGAGTCATTTCTAATAGTTTGATGGTATATTTGAGCTTTTTTTCTTCTTTTTTTATTATTGTGAATAAGCAGGAGTGGAGCTAGAAGGCGATGTACGCATTGGCGAAAATTATACTATCTATACATAGTTAAAATAATTTATATATATATATATATAATAGATGTTGAAACGTCTTCGACTAGTTTGTATGTCTACTCTTTAGATTTTAAATCCCCTTAATGAAAATTTTGATTCCGCCACTAGATGTACGAGTTCGACCTAATCCAATAACTTCAACTCATATCTTGTATTTGTATTAACAAAATTTATCAAATATATACAAAAATTAAATTTAGACCTATTACTAACATCTTATATCACTATTCTAAAATTTAAAGCTCATATAATTCAAATTTTGATTTTTCCTTAGCAAATAAGTACTTTAGATTCCTGATTCCAATATGTTTTTTTTTATCATCAATAAATCACTATTATTAAACAGTATTCAACTTTATAAAAGAAGGTAAAGGGGGACATAAAATTAAAGTGGCTAGATAGACTAATTTGGTGCTATGTTGAAAATCAACATTCTTTCCCATAAGGTAAAAAACAATTTTTTTTTTCGATTTCCTCATTTTTTGTATGCATCTTTATGGACTTTTTTGGTGTTAAGATGTTCTTTGATTTGGTACAATGAATGAAAATGGTCATAATTCAAAACATATATCAATTATAAGGTTTATAATGTCAAGATGTTAATTATATATCCTATGATAGTAACTGTTGGAAAAGATAAGGTTAAAGAAAATCATACCTTGTTCATTATCATATATAGTTGAATTCATGAAATATTTTAATTGGGTTTTGGAAAATCAATTCATTGACAATCTTAATATCTTGACTTGCTATAATTAGATTAGATTTTACATTTGATATATGGGCCCTTTAATATAATTTCCACTTCTGATCATATATGGTTTGATGTCTCAGCAAAATCTCACAATGATAGTTTAAAAGAATAATAAATTATTTATAAATGTTGGATACTCTTAATAATATCATGCAGATTTAATTCAAAACAACTAATATCACATCGTATTAATAATATCTTTGAATTGTTTTCCACTTCTCCTTTTGATCTTAGATAATTCATGCTCAATGAGCTATAACTTTTGAGTTTTGAATTAGGTTCAAAGTTTAATTTGTCAAATGGTTTAAATTCAGATACATCTAAAAAATTTCATTTTTTCACAACCCACTCTATTCCATTTTGATATTACATTCTTTGTTTAAATGTATTTATTTGGTGTTCGAAATTCACTGACCCAATTAATTTAGATTCATGTTGTTTGTGATGACTTATTAAAGGAAAATATGTTTTCTATCAGGAATTTCTTTATTCACAAGATTCAATAACAAAATCTCTAATTAATTTACACGTGTTGGGATTCCATACAACTCTTTTTTATTCGGTGTTTGATTTTTGTATTGAGGATTGATTATAATCAAATTTGCGCTAGAAAAATTCTACATTGAGGGATAAGCAACTTTATATCCAACGAAATTTCAACACAAGACCTCTAATTAAGAATATGATTCCATATATCCTATTACAATCAAGAAACTATTTAAACAACCAATAATTCTTGATTTAGACAAAGTAAAATCTTAATCCTTAATGGTCTGTCAGGCACTTAAATTTGCTAATTAATTAATGTGAGTTCTGATTGTGATATATAATTGACTAAAGTTAGTTCCATGTTGCACACAGTCAATTAATTATTACATAGTAACATGTCGGGTTTAGTCAACACTTGTCATTTCCATGCCTTAAAATAATTTTAGAGCTGTCACTTGATAATAACTATACATATATGATTCTCAGTGTTTCCTATTTATATTGAAAACTAATTTTTTTTTTTTTGAATTTCATATATAGTTATAGTTTAAAGCGTAATAATAAATTAATATTGATATAATTCATGTATTTATGAAACATGATTACAGTTATTGTATTAGGTAGAAGAGTTATAGCAGACGAATATCAATTGTATCAGCCAAAGAGTTATATTCAGACGGATATTATCTTGGTATTAAGAGGGTATCATATGTATCAATGCATATCGTATCAATTGAAAACGCATGAAAAAATTGTATCATGCATATATTGTGTATTTGCTATGTAATTCAAAATATAGGTACGTTTCATAATTTTTTAAAATTGTTACTATATATCGAAAATATAGTCTAAATGTTTGCAGGCTGCACTGCAAACATTTCTGAAGACGACGCTCCGAACGAGATTTTTACCATCCCATTATCACTATATATATATTCTTTGATGTCATGAATCAGAAAAATCAATTTCACAAGATTTGCATGAGCTGTATACTATCATACTATAATTATGTATTCATTTTTTGAAACAAATAGTCAGATATATACTTATATATATATATATATATATATGCTGACTAAGAGAAGATTACAAGAAATCTTCATATATACGTATGTTGTGCCAGACAAGATATAAATATGCCATAAAATTTACATATGTGTAGCTATAAAAGCATATCAATAATGATAATAATTTGTATATATTTTTACTAATTTTTTCTTCAATTTTAATTATCACATGTTATTTTATTTATTTTAATTATCGTATTATTTATTGCTATTTCTATTTTTTTCTCCATTATTTTTTTATACAAGTTTTTCATTACTATATATTTTTTTAAAATTGATTTTACTATGCTTTACTTGTCGAAGATCCATCTCAAATAGTCTTTTTATCCTTCACAAGTAGGGATAACACTGTGCATACACCAATCTTCCAAATCCAGTTTAGGGCAGGGTGGAGCTAGCAAGGGTCGAGGGGTTCATTCGAACCGCTTTCGGTAAAAAGTTACATCATTTATACATAATTAAAATTACGTATTACGTATATATAGTAGATGTTGAATTTCCTTAGCTTTCGCTTCTTTGTGTGTTTACTTTTTATATTTCGAACCTCCTAGTGAAAATCCTGACTCTGCCACTAATTCACTTAAAGAAAGACACTGACTATGTTATTGTTTTAGAATGGAATTCTTTAACCAAAAATAATTTATATTCATAATAAAATTGACTTACGTTGAAAAAAGAAAGATGAAAAAAACCCAAAATTATGACAACAAAATCTGGCACTAAAGAAAAGTTGGGTGGACAAATTGAGTTATGTTTCTATTTTGATTCAATTCATATTGATCTAAATAAATTTTGAATGGATTTAATTATGACTAGTTTATTAATTTAACTAGATTTAAATCAGTTCAAATTTAACGCAACCCGCTTAGTTGCCATCTCGAAATTTTTCATTGATTAAAAAATGTATCAATCACGTGATTGTAATCCCATTATATTTACACACATCTATTATCAGTCACCAACATGAGTTGCTGTGGAATGATTGAGATTCCTTCATCTTTAACCAAAAATCTCGAGTTCGAGCATTAGATATGGAAAAACTCCTATTGAAAATGTTGTTCCTAAAATGTGCTTTTTTGTAGATATAGTTAGGCTCTAATACGAATATCGTCAGTCGATGTTGCTTAATTACTATATGATTTATGATTCTGGTATATAGTAGGTGGGCTTGTAAATTGGGCCTTCAAATTCAACCTGCACTCCTTAAACTATCCATTAGAGGTTGGCCCACTTTTTAGCTGAATGAGGTCGGATGCTTTAAGCAGCCCAATTCAAATGACAATAATTTTACTTTCGTTTCAATTTATATGACATATTTTTTTTTCCAAATAATTTCTAATATATATAATAAAATAATAAGTTCAAAAAAAATATAGTCATATTTTATTTATATAAAAAAATAGTCAAAAGTAATAGAAAGTATATACTGACTATACATTATGATACACTTAAAAAACTAAATATAGTTTACCTATATGACTATACATGAACTATACACTGACATACACTAAAAAAACTGAATATAAGTTAACCATGCGTGAAGTATACACTGACTATACATGGCATATACACTAATTATTCAATTCCGACCAACTCAAAAATTTCTATAAACAGTTCCAAATTTTAGAGATGAAATCCTCTAGATAATTTGAGTCTTTTAATATATAATTGGCTCAAGATGGTTCACATTTATGATACGTAAAAAAAAATTAAAAAAGAAAAAGGCAAACGAGAAGAAGGAAAGGATGAATTTATCAGTACTCTCAATGGCTAACTATTTATATAGTTCTATCAATTTAAAGAATGACGTTAATTAAGGTCTGCACGTCTTAATTAATTAATTAGACCTAATACAATTGTCAACTCTTTGTAGAGTTGATCACTTCTCATATTTTAGTCTCATGCACGTCATTCAAAACTTAAAATTCTAAAATAAGTATTTGTTAGTACTTCCTTCGTTTCAAAATCATTTATCGTTATTTTTATAAATAATTATCTCAAATTATTTATTATTTCAAAAGTTACAGGTAAAAATTAATGAACCTCCCCCCCCCCCCATTTTATCCATAGTAATAATTGTTCTTGAATATTACAAACATCTTAATAGAAAAAAGATTTAATGAAGAGAGATTATATCTAAAAAAAACATAAAAGAGGGTAAAATAAAACGACAAAACTTTAATTAATAATTTCTTAAAAGGCATGTAAAAGAGAGACACGACAGATAAATTGAGATGGGGAGTATGTCAATACTTAACATGATCCTCAAAGCTCATATGTACGGACAGAGGTGGAACTAAGATTTTTATCATTGTCAACTTTTTTTTTATATAAAAAAAAAAAGACATGAGTAGGGAAAGGAGAAATGGGGAGGGATTACAAGTTGGGAAATCAAATCTTCACCAAAAAAAGGTGAAAGTTCAGATTGTCAATCAATTAAGCTATTAAGATTTTTTTTCGGGACCAAGATTTCAACTTTATGGTAACTAAATTTTAAAATGACACTTTCAAGTGGTAATGAGTTCTAAATTTCATATTTATACATATTTAATAATTTTTTAAATACAAACACATTGTTTGTACAAAAACCACTGAATTCGACCAAATCTTATCTAGACTTTTAACACCGACCCTATATACAAATTCCAGTCTCACGACTCATGTGGCACGTATGTTCATTGTGATCTGGTAGACATCAAACCAAAAGTGCGTATATCATTTGAATTTTTGATATGCCTTATTATTAAAGCTCTTCACTATTCTCTCACATTTCAATATATGCCTTATTATTGTAATTTCTTTTTTTTTACATGTTCTCGTCGATCCGTGCTCCGATATATTAAACTTCAATTATCATCACTAACATTCTTTATTTTTCTTGCTCAAAACCTAACAAATACAACATACATGTAACCAAATTTCTTGATTAATTGCCAACTTACATCCACACGGTATTTAGAATGTCAACCTCAAACATGGTCAGCACAAAATTCATAAAACAAAAGTTTACACACTAATTGAAAAGGTCTTTTTATTTTTATTTTTCTATATAAGCCCTCCCTAACCTAAGAGAAAATGTACACTTTCCAAGTGATCACTCACCAAAAAAAAGTGTGTGTGATCACAAGAATTAATTAAAGATGGCAAAAATCATAGATTTCACTTCCTTGGTTTTGATGATTATTGCAACATTTGTATTTCATTCATATTTAGTCAATGGGATGACATCAAGTAGCATGTATGTCAATTGGGGTGCTCATCATTGTAAGCTTCTAGGGGAAGATCTTCAACTTGTTCTTGATAAATCTGCAGGCAAGTTACATTTTTTTTTGATAATATATATAGTAATTTTGTATATTATGCATAGAATGTCAGATGAACGAGTTGAGTTGAATTTGGACTAATCAAAAATAGATTTTGTCAGTAAATGCGACTCATCCAAAAGTTACTTGGGCAGACATAGGCTAAGAAATGGATCATAACCCAACTCACTCAATTTTTACCAAGTTTTAATTTCTTTATTTTTATCATTTACTTAAATGCCTAGTTAAACTTTTTTTCTACATATTCAATTAGAAAATAAAAAATATTTTAACAAGGTCTTTCATATAAATCAATTTGAGCTACATATCATCCCAATTTTTTAGATGGACGAATCAAATGGATTGGATTGATAAAGGAATGTCGGATCAATAATACGCCCAAATTTGTTACTCTTATTTTATTTTTCGAGATAAAAGTTTGTTAGTTGTGTAGCCTTTCATTGTAACTATTCGAGATGTAGGCGAATTGAGAATTTTTAATCAACCAATTTATAATGAATGCGATTTTTTTTGAATATATTTAATGTGTATAGCTTAAGTTAAAAATAATAGATTCATATGAACCTGCAAGACACGCTCTCGATTCCGCTCTGAACCTATCAGTCTAAAGTGAAAAGTGAGTAAATAAAAAATAACATTTCTATTTGATTTGGGAAAGATTATAGAATTTAAATTATTGGATTTGACAATACTAATTGTTGTGGTTTCAATTTCAGGCTCTGGTGCCCAATCCAAAAATTCATTTCTCTTTGGTAGCTTTGAAATGCTTCTCAAGTTGGTACCTAACAACTCTGCTGGAACTGTCACGACATACTACGTAAGCTTTGGGCTCATTTTGACACTCCTATAAGCAAAGACATTATTTAATGATATGTGGACATTATTTATATAATGATGTGAATTTATTTTTATCGTGACAGCTATCTTCTACTGGTACCAAGCATGATGAAATCGATTTCGAGTTTTTAGGAAATATATCAGGAAACCCTTATATTATACACACAAATATTTACACCCAAGGTGTTGGAAATAGAGAGCAACAATTCTATCCATGGTTTGATCCAACTGCTAATTTTCACAATTACACTATTCATTGGAACCCCAATGCTGTTGTGTAAGTCGATCTTTTCAGGCAACTTTCTTTCATTACAGGAAAGTCGATTTATATATCAATTTTTTCCTCCCTCATTACATATCTACTAGTGTCTCTGGTATGCTGCTAGAAAATACTTTTCAAAAATTAATTTTTAAGGAAACACTTTTTTCAATTTGTGTGATATTATTTAATTAACTCTACACAAATTTTAAGAAAGACTTTTGAAATTTGCAATTAAAATATATATGTCATAAACATTTGTGCAACTATAAGCCAACTCATCAAGAGTAATAAAATAAAAAATTTAAAACTAAATTATATCTAAATATAAAAACACATCATTCTTTTTCAAACATTCTAAAAATTCAACATTAGAAAACTAGACAATCTTGAAATTTGATGAAAATCACTTTCCTTTACAATTATTTAGACTCTTCTCAACTTTCATGTCACTATTAATTTTAACAAGCTCTTAAATTCATACCAAACAAGTTTATTTTTCAGAAAAATATTTTTCGAAAATGACTTCCATCATATCAAACTGGCCATGAAAATCAATCAATCTTGAAATTGAAATTTGATGTGACATTTTTTTTATCAGATGGTTCATTGATGGTATTCCAATTAGGGTATTTAGAAACTACCAAGCCAAAGGAATTCCATTCCCAAACCAACAAGGAATGGGAGTTTACACTAGCCTATGGAATGCTGATGAATGGGCAACAAGAGGTGGACTTGTTAAAATTGATTGGAGAAATGCACCATTTATTGCAACTTATAGAAATTTTAGACCAAGAGCTTGTTATTGGAATGGACCAATGAGTATTTCCCAATGTGCAAAGCCAACAAACTCCAATTGGTGGAGTTCACCTTTATATTATAAATTGAGTGCAAATAAAATTGGTGAAATGAACTATATTAGGAGCAAGAATATGATCTATGATTATTGCAAAGATTTTAAAAGATTCAAAGGGGTTATGCCTATTGAGTGCTCATTTCCACAATACTAGAAGGACACAAATAAATGGAAGTGACTTCACCATTTGAAGAAAGAAAAAATTTGCACTTCAATATTATTCTCCTTTTGGGAATAAATTATTTTCAATGTTTCTTTGAACTTCAACATTTTGGTTATATTTGTTGTATTTTTTTCTTTAATTATTTTATTGTTTTGAGCAAAGAAGATGTTGTTGAGTTGATATCATTTATGTACTTCATTCATTAAAATTCAAAAAAAAATAATTGTTTTTATTCGAGATTCTTACATGAGTATTACTCAGACGCAGAGTAAAAAAATTATCTATCTTTATTCATTCATAAAATTCACTTATTAAAAGATTACACAACTTAGTTATATATACAGTAAGAATAATTGAATCACACTATCATATGAAATTATTTTCAATGTTTCTTTTGAACTTCAACATTTTGCTTATGTTTTTCCTATCTATTCTTTTACAATTTTTTTGGTGTGTTGAGCAGGACGATCATGTTGAGTTGATCCTTTATATATATATATATATCGACTACTTTAAATTGTGGTGTGGGATCTTTATACAAATAGACGGCCAGATTTATTGTTTACTTTTCTAGGTGATATACATAAATTGTACATATATTATATATGATTATACACATATTACACATTAATTATATATATATTACAAATCTTCAAGCTATGTTAAGTTTATGCAGTTGAGTGGGCAGCTATTCAGATTAATTCTTCAATATTTATCCATCAAACTTGGCCCAAAATAGCTTCAGGACTCTTTTTGATCCAAAATATTACAGTTGGGATTATTTTAACATTTCAAAATTTGTTCCAACTTTTTGTATTATATAAAATAAAATTAAAAAAACTCATCTATTTAGGACCCCCAACTAATTCATATCCATCCTTTTCCCTCTTTTTTTCGATTTTATTTGGTTGAAATAGGGGTGGTCTTGGGTTGATTGATGATGAACGACATTAACAAATGTTCTGCATATACAAGATTAGCAACTACGTTTATTTGGTATGATTGAATATTCTTGATACCTTTTAAAACTTACGAATATAAGCTATGTTTTATGTTTCTTCTTTTTCTTAAAAAGAGTAGAATGCATTTTGAAAAATTATATCCAATTTCTTTTCGAGTTTTATCTTTGTAACGATATCTTACACTCTCATGCAAACTAGAGACGAATTCATAAACATAAAGTAGAGGTAGACCATCGAAGTATTTAGGAGTACTCTCATTGGCTAACTATTTATATAGTTCTACCAATTCAAAGAAAGACGTTAATTAAGGTCTGCACATCTTAATTAATTAATTAATTAGACCTAATATAATTGTGAAGTCCTTGTAGAGTGGATCACTTCTCATATTTTAGCCTCAAGCACGTCATTCAAAACTCAAATACTTTTTTCAAAATAATGTCTCATAGTTGGGGAAGAATTTAACTAGCTAGTTAGATAGGTAAAATGAGTATTTAGTACTTTCTTGTTTTAAATAATTTGTCGTCATTTTTATAAATCGTTAGTTATCCCAAATTATTTATCATTATAAAAGTTTAAGATAATTTTTTCTTCATTTTATCTTTAGTAGTAATTATTTTTGAAGACTATAAGCGCCTCAACTGAAATAATATTTAATGAAGAGAAATTATAACTTAAGACATAAATAAGGATAAAACAGTAAAAACAAAATCCTTCTAATTAATGTTTTCTAAGAGCATGTAAATAAAAAACCTTCTAATTAATGTTTTCTAGGAGCATGTAAAAAAATACTATAAAAAATTTGAGACAAGTATGCTAACACACAATAGGATCCTCAAAGCTTATATGTACGGTCGTGACGGAGTCAAAAAGTTTACTTTATGATCATAATTAAACTTTAGAGTGACGGCTCCGAGTGGTAAAAATGGGTTTTAAATTTTATATTTGTACATATTTTAAAATTTGTTAATATATATACATTATTTGAGCAAAAATTATTAAATTAGGTCGAATTATATATATTCATACTTCTAACTTTGCCTCTCCGTATATATTCCAATTTTATGACGACCCATGTGGCATGTATTGCCCGTTGTGGTCCAATAGACTCTTGTGAATTTATCTCTCGATTGACATCATCATTAATTCAAAAGTGTGTGTACCATTTGAATTGTTGATATGCCATATAATTATAGTTCTTCACTATTCTCTCCCATTTCAATATATATGTGTCACGATCCAAAATGGGCCATGAGTGACACCCACACTTAAACTCCTAGGTGGGAAAACCAACGATACAAATTCCAACTAATAAATATGACAATAATACGGAAGCTCAAATAAATACGTTTTCCCAAAATCTGAAAGTCATAACATTAACGACATCTAATTTCTAAAACTAAGTCTAGAAGTATCAAACACTAAAATAAATAAATAACAAAATGTGTCCGAAAACTAAAGACACCATGCCGTAACCGAGAAAAACTATCACGAGCTAGAAGGATAGTTCACCCTGAAATCCGATGATCTTGAGACTAACTAGAGCTGAGGTCGAGCCGAAGTCTGTGGAACACTCGCTGCACTCCACAAAATAAAACAAGAAAAGATACAAGTAGGGGTCAGTACAGGACAACATGTACTGAGTAGGTATCATCGGCCGACTCAAAATAGAAATTAATATACATAAAATAATAGTGAAAAGTCAACAACAACACTTAACAGGTGGCAACCAATGAACAATTACATAACCAGTCAATAATATCAAGATCACACATAAGGACTCAAGCCTCCACATCGCACTCTATTGAAATATGACTTTTTGGAGATTGGGTAGTATTAAGTAATTTTAATTTATTTTCCTTTAATATTACCGCGTCGGAACGTGACACCCGATCCAAATATACCGCGTCGGAACGTGACACCCGATCCAAATATACCGTGTCGGAACGTGACACCCGATACAAATATACCGTGTCGGAACGTGACACCCGATCCAAATATACCGTGTCGGAACGTGACACCCGATCCAAATATACCGTATCGCACCGTGACACCCGATCCAAATATAATTAATTTATCATTCCTTATGATTACATTCCACTTCATTAACAATATTTCATCAAGCCTTCTTTATTCAAGGCACCATTTTTTATGGGACAAGTTCAAGATTATGGATTTCATGGCCTCGGGATTTTAGACCAATCACAACAACATATCAACCATCCAAACCACAAAAATTAAATGCGTAGTAAACTTCACACATATTACTCAATGAATATCAATCACTATTAAGAGCCTATCTATGAACATATTACTCAATGAATATTCAGTTACTCAATGAATAACTGAAGTCAAGCAAGCTAATCCACCAATGTCTTTCCTTTCTTTGGAGCCTCAGAACGTTTCCAATCTATCAAATATATAATATTTATAAGTAAACTAGTTCGTAGGCACCAATATTATTTATATGTTTAACCTAGACCCCACAACAAACTCAACTCTATAATCAATTCTCTAAAATTCAAGCCTAGGGTTAAGTCTCAATTTTCTCAAATATCATCTACCTAATAGATAAAAATATATCATCTACACCTAATCATTAATTAATGATAGAAACTAAAATTCGGTGCCCTCGGAACACCCAAAACAATTAGAACGTTAAAATAACCATGAAAAGTTTGCACTTTCAATTTCTCATCCACTTTAATTATTAATATAATAATACTATGACCATTTATCCATATATAAAATCATAGGGATTAGGAATTGGTTATATATATATATATATATATATATATTCCTTTACCTGAAGAAGCCTTCAATTGTTCCTAATAAAGAAAACTAAAATTTGTTCCTATCCTAAAACCAAAAACGAGCAGTGACTACTTTAGCACCTAAAATTTCTTAGATTTTTTGTTCCTTTTTCCCTCAAGTCAACAATACAACATACTAATACATCCTTATAACATTACACGGATTTCAGTGGTTACCTTGGGCTGCTTCCGTCGTCCGCAGGTATGTTTCTTCTTCTCTCTTTTCTCGTTTCAGTTTTGTGTAGTAATGAACAATTAAAATATTAAACCCTATTCCACTTTATTTTAAATAAATATAGAATAAGTGGTATAGAGTACTAATTAAATTATCAACTTAGCCCATTAATTAAATTAGTTATTTAAATTTACCCCTTAATTAAATAACCTTAGTTATCAATTAGTCCAAAATACCCACTAAAAATTTACGGGATGAGTCTTTTATGAAATAAAAAGTCATAGTATACAAAACGACCTAAAGGGTCGTTACAATATGAGATTTCCCTAGGACGTAAAATGCACCTTCTTCAAAAGCTTGTTATTTCTTTTTTATTTTTTTTATATGTTCTCGTTAGCCCGCGCTCTGTCATGGATATCACAGTGCTTTTGAAAATAGTGTAAACATAAATATCAATCATCAAGTAAAAGTTGTTTCTCAAAATACTGTTATTAAACTGTATTGTAAAATATTAAAATAGTAATAATAATTTCTGAAAATAAAAGACAGAAACTGAAAATAAGAACAGTATCTGAAAAATTATGTAAGAACAAAAATCGAGTCCACTGAATGCACAATGTGTCCTTAAGGAAATTATTCCCCTCAACGTACCCGAAGTTTTGGAATCTTTCCTCCCAGGATAGAACGATTTACTCACCAGAATAGCGGTACAGCAAATTATGGTGACTGCGAATCACTCGAAAGCAGTATATCATACGAGTTTTTAGAAAGTGCAGAAAAGAAGAAGAAGAAAAAGATTGTTTATCAGAAATTTTCGTAAGGAACAATTCTAAGGATCAACAGAAATATATAGCCTGTTTGCAACTTTTCAGAAAAGGTGCATGTTGGGAAAAAGTCCCAACATTAAGGTTTGCAACTTTTTCTGAAAAGTTGCAACCTTTCAGAAAAAATCCGTTGGACAAAAACGGTAGAAAATGTTTTAAATTAATCCGGAAAAGAAAGAAACGGGTCGAATCACGGGTCAGGATTTTTCAATTAATTCATTAATTAAATAATAATTAATTAAAAAATTAAAGAAAATTTGATCAAAAAAGATTATCAATCAAATCCTTTGACCAAAGCCGAGCCAAGGAGCAACAACGACGGCATGAGGGGAGACCCTCTTCTTGACCCTTTAGCTACATCAAGGAGTGCTTCTACTTTTAAGTAGGAGACTTTTTCTTTCCACCACCTATGTGGAACAAATGCTTATTTCATAAAGCAAGAGAGAACAACTCATTTTTCCCTCCACTTCTTTTCCTTCCATTTCCCATTCAACCTATCAAGTAAACCCAACAAATACAAGATTTATCTATTAAACTTCAATTATATAACTTCACTAACATTTTAAAAAGAACTGCTCAAACACTAACAAATGCAACATACATACATGTAACCAGATTTCTTGATTAATTGCCAACTGCATCCACACGGTATTTAGAATGTCAACCTCAAACATGGTCAGCACAAAATTCATAAAACAAAAGTTTACATAGTAATTGAAAAGGTCTTTTTATTTTTATTTTTCTATATAAACCCTCCATAACCTAAGAGAAAATGTACAATTTCCAAGTAATCACTCACCCAAAAAAAAAAGTGTGTGTGATCACAAGAATTAATTGAAGATGGGAAAAATCATAGATTTTACTTCCTTGGCTTTGATGATTATTGCAACAATTGTATTTCATTCATATTTAGTCAATGGGATGACATCAAGTAGCATGTATGTAAATTGGGGTGCTCATCATTGTAAACTTCTAGGGGATGATCTTCAACTTGTCCTTGATAAATCTGCAGGTATAAGTTTTAATTTTTTCCGATTCAATAGCAAAGTCAGGAATTTATATAATGAGAATTTTAAAAAAATATTAAAAATGTCATATTTGGGATCTGAACCTATGACCAAAAACAATTTTAGAACTCCTTTACCATTGCACTAAATTTTTCTATTTATTTCGACGCGATTCAACAATATATATGTCATAAAGACATTAACCTATTTATATAATGCAACTTTTTCCGGCAAAGGGGATTCAATTGGCTCCAGTCTAAACAATCAGCTAGACACACCCCTACTTCAATCGATTCAAAATGAGTGTGATCTTACTGTATATATTTATTTTAAAATTTTGAACATATGTGTACACAATTTGAAAACAGTTGTCACGACTCACAGAATTTGCTTTAGATCCGCCACTAACTTTTTTCATTTAAATTTCAGGCTCTGGTGCTCAATCAAAAAGATCATTTCTATTTGGTAGCTTTGAAATGCTTATCAAATTGGTACCTAACAACTCTGCTGGAACTGTCACAACATACTATGTAAGTATACTTTAAATTTTATGCACTAATAGTATATAATAAGATGTAAATATTATTTTTATAGTGATGTTTTTTTTTAAAATTTTATCATGGCAGCTATCTTCTACCGGTACCAAGCATGATGAAATCGATTTCGAGTTTTTAGGAAATATATCAGGACAACCTTATATTATACACACTAATATTTACACCCAAGGTGTTGGAAATAGAGAGCAACAATTCTACCCTTGGTTTGATCCAACTGCTGATTTTCACAACTATACCATTCATTGGAATCCCAATACTGTCATGTAAGTCGATCTTTTCAAGATAACTTCCTTTTATTATATGAAAACAAGTCTTATCTATAAACTAAACTATAAACTATCTCTACCTTTAATATCTATAAATTTCAAATATCATGTTCTCCAAAAATAAGTCGATCTTCTTGTGTTTGATTGTCGAAAAATATTTTTTGAGGAAATATTTTTCATCAAAGAGATAAAATGATTTTCCAACACTTTTGAAAGTCATTTTCCTTTACGATTATCTCAATGCTTAACTTTATGCCATTGGTTTAACCAACTCTTAACTTCATCAACACTATTCGGTGTGCAACTATAATAGTACTACTCTGTTTGTCCAATTTATGTTTTGTACTTTTCCTTTTTAGTCTATCCTAAAAAGAATATCATACTTTCTTATTTAGAAACAGTTTTAACTTTAAATTTCTCATTTTAATCTTAACAAGGTGATTTATAGGCACACAAATGTTTGTCGCTTGTTTTAGATCACAAGTTTCAAAAGTTTTTCTTTCTTAAACTTCGTATCCAGCCAAACACCGTCACATAAATTAAAACAAATGGAGTAATAATAACAACATTGCAAATAATCCTTCTTTAATAGTAAATGTTTTTTTTTCGAAAGATATTCCACTCTTCAAATAAACACCAAAAAATATTTTTCAATAAGAATATATTTCAATTTTTTTGAAAAAATATTTTTAGGAGATGACTTCTGTCGTACCAAACACATACAAACCTAGACAATTTCTTGAAATTTGATGTGGCAATGTTTGTATTTTTTTCAGATGGTACATTGATGGTATTCCAATTAGGGTATTTAGAAACTACCAAGCAAAAGGAATTCCATTCCCAAATCAACAAGGAATGAGAGTCTACACTAGCCTATGGAATGCTGATGAATGGGCAACAAGAGGTGGCCTTGTTAAAATTGATTGGACAAATGCACCATTTATTGCAACTTATAGAAAGTTTAGGCCAAGAGCTTGTTATTGGAATGGACCAATGAGTATTTCCCAATGTGCAATTCCTACAAAAAACAATTGGTGGAGTTCACCTTTATTCTATAAATTGAGCGCAAATAAATTTGGTGAAATGAGCTCAATTAGGAGCAAGTATATGATCTATGATTATTGCAAAGATGTTAAAAGATTCAAGGGAGTTATGCCTATTGAGTGCTCATTGCCACAATACTAGAAGGACACAAATAAATCAAAGTGACTTCACTGTCTGAAGAAAGAAAGCCGTTTCGACCCTATTTGCAATAGGGAAAGTTGAATTTCTTAATTGTTTCCATTCTCTTTTAAGGAATAAATTGTTTTCAATGTTTCTTTGAACTTGAACATTTTTCTTATATTTGTTGTACTTATATTTTTACAATATTGTTGTTGTTTTGATTAAGAAGATCTTGTTGAGTTGGCCTTATTATATTCATGTACTTTATTCTTTGAAGTAAAAAAGAAAAAAAATTGATTGTTTTATTACTCAGACGGAGTATAAAGATTACCTATGGCTATTTTTATTCATTTATAAAACTGTTTTTTAAAAAAATTACACAACATAATTGCAACAGTAAAAATAATCGAATCACACTGTCGTATCAAATTATTTTCAATATTACTAGATCTTTTATATTACATTGAGGTAAAATTTATTTTTTCTATTAAGCTATCAAGGCTCCTTTTTTTTGTGAAAGGATCATTTATTGACTACATTAAAATGTGGCGTTGGATTTTTACACAACTATTGAGTATTCTGAATTTCTGATAGCTTAATATAAGTCATGTTTCATGTTTTTTTCTTAAAAGGAGTCAAATAGGTTTCATGTTGTTTGGTACTATTGTTTTTTTTTTCATGTTTCATGTTTTTTTTTCTTAAATCCAAACACATCTTTTAACTTCAAATCAAACTTCATCAAATCATATTTTTCAAAAAAAAAAAAAAAAAAAAATAATTAGAAATCTATATCCAAACATAACTAGATTGGCATTGCATATAAATTAATGTATATTGATAATGTAAAAGAAGAAACATTCCAAATAATTCAATCCAACTGGGACCTAGTTTGATTTAAAGAGATCTCAAAGTGGGAATTTTTTTTATATGATTGGTTACCTTATTGAGATTGATAAGACAAGGTCTAAACCCCTTTATCTCTATTTATTCGCGTTGAGAGTTTTATTTTATTATTAATAAAAGATCATTAGACACTTTAATTAAAGGTATACATACAAGTGTTAAAATAAGTTCAAATATAGTCAAATTCGTTCAAACTTTTATGAATTGGGCTCAAGATAATTTATAGTGGATTTAATCTCAACTCATTCAAGCCTTAACCCATTTTCAAAGAATCTTCAATTGAGCCCAATTTAATCTCTAATTTCAACCCATTTTAAGGCTCTTTATTTGCATTGGTGTAATGTATGTTCTCATATTAAAGGTATAAATTACTATTTATTTTATATCTTTTAAAATTAATCTATCTACTTGTAAATTTTTATTTTTATTTTCTTGAGTTGAAATTCAAATTATGGTTATAAAAAGTAAATAATAATATGTTAAAATTATTGAGATTAAGCAGGTCAAATTGGGCGGGTCATGACCCAACCCGAATTTTAGCCCAATTGAGCTCAATCCATTTGAGCCCAAAGTAAATTTAGGCGGGTCATGACTCAATCCGAATTTTATTTCAATCCATTTTAATATTATCAATTTCAATCCAAACCGCCCATTTGACACCCATTTTAATAAAAATTTACAAATAGATAAATTAATCCTAAAAGATAAAAAGAGATAGTAATTCGTATCTTTAATATGAGAACATACATTACACCAATACAAATAAAGAGCCTTAAAACGAGTTGAAACTGGTGATTAAGTTGAGCTCAATTGAAAATTCTTTTAAAATGGATTAATGCTTGAATGAGTTGAGATTGAACCTAATACAAATTATCTTGAGCCCAACCCATAAAAGTTTAAACGAATTGAACGAATTATCTATATTTGGACTCATTTTGACACCCCTACCCCCAGCTATACATTCGTTAAAAAAAAAAAAAAGGGGGCGACTTCACACGTAGATCAAAAGTCGTTACTTCTTCAAAGGAGTACTTACAAAAAAAAGATATTATTGTTGCTAAAATAATTTAACGTTCAAATGCCTTGTCCATGTTGGACTTTTGTAAAGGAAAAATCTTCTCTAGAATCTCTTTTTAAATTTGTTCAATAATTTGTCAAACTTAATTTTAATGATCTTTTCCGTAATAAAATCATTTTTTTTCACACTGTAATTAAGTTCCAAGAAATTTATTAGAAACAACACCTGGTTTTGAAATAGGAAAACATTTTTTAAAAAAAACACGGTGATGAAGACTTATGAGTGTATTCGAAGTCAAAATCTAGCAAAACATTTTAAAAGTAAGGTGTTGTTTTGTTGAATTATGATTAGCGTTATGCACGTATTAATAATGCAATAATTTTTAATTATATAAAGTTTAGTTATTAGGATATATTATTTCATCTTCTATCTTGCATAAAATAATATATAGATTATTTTATTAGAAAAAACACGTGTGCTTTTCATAGTGGAAAAACTTCTAAAATTTGTGCTCTAAAACAAAAATTTATAAATATATTTGTGTGATTTCTCGTAAGATATGAAATTTTAAGTTGAATCTTTTTTTTTTAATTAAAAAGATACTATTATTCTTTTTGGGATAACAAAAAAGAAAAATGCATTACATAATTTGTTCAATACATAGAATGTAACAAAACCAATAATTTTTCTCAACAATTACGCACGAAAATGAAAATATAATAATTCTTTTTCTAGTAAAAATCATATTCGATACAAATTCAATTAATCGAGTCAGTAAATTCTGAATAATTAGTCGAACAAAAATAAAACCATGGTCTAGCTAGTTTATAATTAGGCCGGTCTGCCGGCCAAGTTGAGTCTTTCCAATAGTCTAATGCACGTCATTTCATAATTCCCAAGCCGCGTCCCAACTGTATGCTTTGCCCACTTTTTTTTATATTCGTATTAAAATTCAATTAAATTTGAATTTACACATTGCAAGTCCCATTTTTAGAGTTGATGCTTCCAACATAATTATTTTTGTTTTCAAAATTTAAAATTACAACTTTTAATTAAAAATGGAGGAATTTCAATTTTCTATTATCCCACCACAATTCAGGTTGATGTCACTTTTGTTTTGCTAGCTTCCATATTATTCTTTCAATAGTGACAAGATATATATATATCACTGATCTGTACAAACCAATAACTCAGGATATGAAAATCAATCAAGACGTGGTCAAATTAAATAATATTATTATACATATTTCAAGGGGTTTTCTTGGAATGGCATTATTTGATTATGAACTATATATAAAGATGATATATAAGTCATATTCCTAAGAACAAAAACACACCATTAATTTTCAAGAAACATAAATTTAATTATCCCATATATGTTCAGAATGGGTAGCTCTCTAGTTCTTTCATTGGCTAATTTGTTGATTATTTCAACAATTGTGTTATTTGGTTCTTTAGTTATGGTGAATGGTATTTTCTCAGATAACATGTACATCAACTGGGGTAGTCATCATTCTTGGATGCAAGGAAATGATCTTCAACTTGTCCTTGATCAATCCTCTGGTAAATTAATTTCATTCGAACTCTTTTCGTTGGAAAATTATATTGTACAGTAAAACTTCGATAAAGTAATAATCTCGATAAATGAATATTTTTCTCTGGACTCGACTTGGGCCAGTTATATTAAAGTAATATTCTCACTAAATACATTAAATAATAATTAAAATTAAAGTATTAAAATCTCAGAAAAAATATAAAATAATAATTACTAGAATACATCAATAATTTATAACATAAAATCTCTTCATATTCTATATACATGAGTACAATTAGAAACATTAAACTTCATTAAATTCGTTTAGCTCTCCTAGATTTAAATAATAAATATGCAAAGACTACACTTTTTAGTTTCCTAGATTTAAACTTTTGAAATTCTTAATTTAAATATTTTTTTTCTTTCTTTTGGCACATACTACAAAATACTTTCCAAAATAATAAATATTTATTTGTCGATAAATAAATATTTTATGCATTTATCGATAAACTAATAATCTCGATAAATGAATATTTTTTTCCGGTCCCAAGCATATGCATTTATAGAGGTTTTACTGTATATATAAAGTCAACATTATCTTTTATGTATACGAGAGGTAGCTGTTTGGTGTTTGGCAGACTCTCTTGCCCCTTCTATTATGTTTTGTTCTATTTGAGAAACAAAGACATTTGAGATTTGTATCTATTGTGACATTCTGTATTTAGTAGAGACTTGTACACTTGACAATCAGGTTTTGAGGTTTAATTAAGTTGACTTCGTTATCCGCATTTTTATTTGTTGTGAAACTTTCATTTTTTCTCAACTTCTGCATTTTGTCGTAATATTTGAGTTTTAGGATGACTTGTCTTGGTGGGATAAGATGGGTGTCATCATGTCCAATTTTGGGTCGTGACAGTAAAGTTATATATCCCTGTGTGACCTACATGTCATGAATTCGAACTGTGAAAACAATCACTAATGATCATACCTTTGGAGTGCGACTCTTCACTGAACCCTGCTAATGCGAAATATTTTGCGCATCGAACTGTCCTAAATTATGTCACTCAAATAACTGCTTTACTTTGATTTCCATTTTCAGGTTCAGGTGTACAATCAAAAGGAACATTTTTATTTGGAAGTATAGAAATGCAAATCAAATTGGTACCTGGAAACTCTGCTGGAACAGTCACTGCATACTATGTAAGTGTACTAATTAAACACCAAAAGATAAGTAAGAAAATTATTTATTTTATATATATTTCATGGAAAACATTTTTTTCATATAAAACATATCCTAAGTGTAATTCCTATTGTTAAATATATGCATTATTACAAAGGGAGTATCTGATTTTTAGTTTTTAATTCCACAGTTATCCTCAATTGGTGACAAGCATGATGAAATCGATTTTGAGTTTCTTGGGAATGTATCGTGGCAACCTTATATTATACACACAAATATTTTTACTCAAGGTGGAGGAGGCAGGGAACAACAATTTTATCCATGGTTTGATCCAACTACAGATTACCACAACTATACCATTCATTGGAACCCTAATGCAATCGTGTAAGTTGAATACTCTTTATCGAAAAATTTTATATATTACTTTTTATATGTATTTATTGAATTTCGGAGACTTTTAGCGAAGTTCATGACTTTGCCGCTAATGTCTACTAGGGACTAGCGTTAGCGCCTTTGGTATAATAGGTAGGCAACATATGATCTTGATCCATCGGGAGCTATGCAACTGATGAATTGAGTGAATGACCTTAAACAATTGTTTTAGAAGTTAGGAATATTTTCTAGCCTAAAGTATACTTGAAAATTTATCCATTTTTCTAAAATTGATTTAGTAACGATCCACCCAGCAAGGGCACATTATGTGGTAGTAGCCAGTTCAAGAAAGTGAAACTAAAATGGAAAACTTTCCTTCCTTTTTTAAAGAAACTTTTAAGTAAGACCATGCCCTCTTCCCTTTCAATATCAAGATAATTTATGAAGGTAATACTTTCAACTGAATCCAATACATTTGATAGGTAGTACTATTTTTTTAATAAATAGTAAATTGTGAGCTCAAAGTTCCTAAAGTAAAAATAGATTTATTTGTAAGAACCTTAAATGTTGAATCCATCAAATTCATATTGCAGATGGTACGTTGACGATGTACCAATCAGAGTATACAGGAACTATCAGAGCCAGGGCATTCCCTATCCTAACGCGCAAGCAATGGGGGTTTACTCTAGCCTTTGGAATGCTGATAGTTGGGCAACTAGAGGTGGCCTTGTCAAGATTGACTGGACCAATGCTCCATTTATAGCCAAGTACCGAAATTTCGTCCCACAAGTGTGTGTCTGGAATGGGACCATCAGCATTAGTCAATGTGCAGCTCGAACTCCAGATAACTGGTATACCTCTCCTGAGTATAATCAATTGAGCTTCGCGAAAAAAGGTCAAATGGATTGGGTCAGGAACAATTTCATGATTTATGATTATTGCAAAGATACGAATCGATTCAATGGACAATTTCCAGGAGAATGTTTTAAGCCTCAATTCTAACAAAAGAAATTGAGTCCAATATATAGATATACAGATGAGATGTATTGATATGTTCTTATTTTTTTCCTTTTTTTTTTGTTGCAACTATTCTATTCTTTTTTCTCCCCTGTTTTGCCAAGAAATTATATACACAATTCTTTTTACAAATGTTGTTTTGGTTGTATTATTTGTTCTCTGAAAAGTTTATGTATATCATTTGACCAAGATATATAATTAATACACAATTCATGTATTTCTCAGTCATATAGATAAAACTTCAGATTATTATTTAAAGTTTCACTTACAAATTTTTAGATCATACATCCATTAATTGTAAGAACTATATATAAAAGAAGAGGACTATTTGCTATCCAGCTATCCCAAAAAAAGGGTAAGTAGTGAAAATTTCTACTACTTTTGGCTCGGGGCGAATTCGACATTTAAATTTAATAGATTTAAGGTTCTAAATTCTTTATAAAGGTTGGCTTTTCAAGGCGTTAGAAGCACACATAGTGAGAATCTATGCTCACAAAAAAAGGTTTCAATTAAATTCTAAATTCATCCACTCCACATTGATTTTTCCAAAAATCAAATACCTCAAAATGGCAGATAAGGGATCCAAAATTGATTTGGGGTGAGGTGTTACGGGTGGTTGAGGGCGATTTCAGGTGGCGAGACAAATAAGGGGAGGTGACGATGAAGAGGTCACGACAGGAGTGGATCTAGAAGGGGGCGATGGTGTTCACCCCAATCCTTTTTGGAAAAAATTTATATAGTATACATAAAGTATTTTTTTGTTATTTGTATATAAGATATATAATCTATCGTATTTTTATGGACTAGTTTTACCATCTCTAAATAGAGGTTCTCTTACCTATCACCACCAAATTATGTAGAAATCAAGCACAAAAATACAAGTTCCATTCTTTATTTTTTGAATAATTGAATGTATACAACTTACCTCTCTACCTCTGAAATAAGAGTAAAATTTGCGTATAATCTTCTCTTTGAAAGTGAGATTTTTTATACCGAGTATATTATCGTTGTGATCTAACCAATCCAATTTCATTAGCTAAGCTAGGCCCAAATCCTTAACCAACTATAGCCCATTCTTCCAATGGGCCACAGAGTCAAATCATCCACAAATTTGGTCATCCACGTGGAAACTTTATCCTCTTTTCTCATTTGCTCTCGTGAAACCGTAACGTAATCACACAGCAAATATATACACACACAAATAATACTCTCTCTGCTAATCCCTAACCCCCCCCCCCCCCCCGTCAAAACTCTTCTCCGCCGACTTTTTTCCCACCAGAAAATCTTCGAGTTCTTCGACGGCGTTATTTGCTTCAACTACAACTCCGTTTTATTCTTCTTCAATCAAATCTGTGTGTGATTGCTGTTTGAGACTTCGCCGAATCTTCAAAAGAGTTTTTTCGGTTTTTTTCATGATCTGTGAAGAGGCTGATCTGATCTGAACCTTCGATCTGAGATATGGATAGGATCGTCGGAGGTAAATTCAAGCTCGGCCGAAAAATCGGTAGTGGATCGTTTGGTGAAATTTTCCTCGGTAAGTGTGATTTGTGAAGGTAGCAACGTGTATATGTTTTGAGCTTGTATTTTTTATTTTTGTTTATACAGTTTGAGGTGAGTTTTATGATGATCATGTGTGAATTTTGTAATTTTGCAGCTACGCATATTGATTCGTTTGAGATCGTCGCTGTCAAAATTGTGAGTTTTTATTAGCTTGAGCTATGAATTTTCTTGATTTTGTGAATGATTTTCTTTTTCATGTTGTAAGTGCTCTGTGCATCAGGAAAGTAGCTAGTGAAGTCTATTATAATTGGATCATGCGGTAAACTTTGTACTTAGTGCTTATAGTGTGTGTGGCCTACTGGTTAATCAGGTTCAAATTCCAGGAAAGGCCAAAAATGCTAGGTTAATATGCCTCTGAGATAAACGACAGCAACTGTTGGAGTCGTTTCGCTGCATGTAATAACTGATACTCCCTCATGTGGCACGTTTACAGTGTTTTGGATGGCGAAAGGACCACTTGCCTTTTTGAAGTGCGGCGTCAATTAATACCAAAATATTGACCTGTTTAATTCCATATATAAATAATCAAAATCTCAATAACAATAACATATTAACAAATATTTATATTCAAAAACTAAAAATAGATTGTACATACTAGAAGTTTAGAACTTGAATGAGAAGAAAACAAAACAAAAGTCAAATAGTGATAAAAAACAGAGGTAGAAGTAACTCTGAAAAAAAAGAAGGAAGAAGAAACAGAAGAAGAAGAAAAGAAGAAATATGTATTGGTTGGACTTTGGAGTCGCTGGAAAAGTCTGCCTGGTCGCCAGAGAAGTCTAGTTGAGTCGACTTGTTGGAGGCGCAGTTGCAGTCTAAGAGTGCAACGGTACAAATTTGAAAAAAAAAAACAACCCTAAAATTACTTTTTATCTTTTAGAACCCTAAATTGGTCGCCTTTTTTTAAAAAGAAAATACAAAAGGCGACACCTTTTTTGTCTTTGTAGCCCTCAATTTTGTCGTCATGGCGTCGCCTCGCCACAAAGCTAATAGGCGATTAAGGGTCGCCTCATCTCTCACCATTGGCAACATGGCGTTCGCCTTTCACAACACTCCACAAGTTGAGAGGTGGATTCTGAATTCGGAAGTTTCGGGTGCCACATTGTTTGGAATAGTAACGGTAGTATTTTGGGGAAGTGGTGTCAATAGTCACGGAGGAAAACTATTATTCATTTTTATCAGCAATTTTTAACACAAGTAAAGCTTGTCTACTTGGTGTAGCTAATTTTTTAGGGGGAAGAGGTCTCGAGTTCTATTCTACATAGCCACAATCCTTTTAACAATGAATGCAACATGCTAAAATATAGTTTTAGAAAATGAACCCAACAGGATTCAAACATCCGTTGTAAGGAGTAAAACTTGAGCTTTAACCACGTGCACCTTGAGCTCCATTGTTACTCTGGGTGCCACGCTTAATGTTTATACATATGTATAGAGTTTCAACCGAGATGTTCGGGTGTTGTGGTACCCCCATCCTTCTATATAGATACGCCTCTGCACGAGATTCAAGGATATTTCGGTACATTCTATATATCTTTAATTTAAAACCAAAAGATTCAAAAGCCTTTATGTACTTAAATTCCATGTCAAATCAAAATCAAACAAATTGAAACGGAAGGAGTTATTAAAGAGTGTGTTTATCACATAGCATTGAAGGTTGGTGCTATCAATAAGCGATTCTCCGTGTCTTTCAAATACTTCTCATTTTGATTACAGCCTCGAACAAATCGCTAAATTTCCATATTACTACATGTTTCAATTTCAAAAAAAAAATTAGATATAAGTTTGCATTTTTCCTAAGCCTAAATCATTTAATTTCTCAGTCGGGCACTCAGATTTCATTGATTACAATTATAGTGTGACCACGTTGAATTAGTTTCGCACTTTATTGTTTCTTCTTTTTCGTCTTCGTATGTTTATTTGCATTCTTTAGTATCTTTTTAGTTACTTTTAATGTTACGTGGTGTTCACATCTTGCTAGGATCTAACATTACAGGTTCCTTTCTCTACCAAAACTTTTTGCAGGAGAACAATAAGACTAAACATCCTCAACTTCTCTACGAGGCCAAGTTATACAATATTCTCCAGGGAGGAAGTATGTTTTGGATATTTTGCACTTTATGGATAGACATACAGATAATGCTGTGATTTATAATTTTCTCCTTTCTAGGTGGTGTACCACATATAAAATGGTCTGGTGTGGATGGTGATGACAATGTTCTGGTCATGGATTTATTGGGTCCTAGCTTGGAAGATCTCTTTGTCTATTGTGACCGGAAGCTTTCATTGAAGACTGTTTTAATGTTGGCTGACCAGATGGTAACAGCAGTTTTCCTTCAACCTTTATAATATTCATGCTGCTATGTTTCTGTTTGATAAGAACCTTATGTCATGTCAAAGCTAAGGTATACCTTTCTGACTTTGGTGCATGTTCCATGGTAGGTGGAAACTTGTTCCAGATTAAGAAAAGGTGAATTGGTCTTTGGTTAGGAACATGGGTCTTTGTTTAGGAACATGGCCTGTCAGCCAATTAGCTGCTTTTTCTACCTATTGAACTTTTCTATCCCCTGATATTCTTATCCATTGTGGCTCTCACCAATTACTAAGTAAATTTTTTCAGGATACAGTCTAATAGAACTGCACCAATGTCTTGTTTTGTTCTTTCTGATTTTTTCCGTCAGTGATTTTTCATGTCACATAGATATTGGAGAAATATTATATTTTAATATATATATCTATTGGTGTTTTCTCATAAATATTCAGGACCTTTGGAAAGTATTGTGAGAGTATTTTTTACAACATGGTCAATTTATTTTTTAAAATTTACTTGCTGGCTTTTCCTTATTAGCAGCTTGGCTGATCAGGTTCTTCTGCCTCCCCTGTTCTCAGATTACCAGAATTGAATATGTACATTCTAAAGGCTTCCTACACAGGGATATTAAGCCTGACAACTTTCTGATGGGTCTTGGTCGGAAAGCTAATCAGGTACTCTTCTTTCGATCTCTTATTAGTTTTTATTGGTTTTATTGTTTTATTATTTCTTTTTTCTTTTCTTCTGATTGAATCCTATTGTCATTATGCAATTTTCAGGTTTATATTATTGATTTTGGTCTTGCTAAAAGATACCGTGATGCGACTACTAATCGCCATATTCCTTACAGGTATAATTTTTTGAATCTGCTAATCTGAATTTTTTTCATCATTTATCATTTAGCTTTAAGCTTCCAAGTGTGCTCATGAGTGTCAATGCCTGATTCTAATTTTGTTTGGATAAAACTTCGAAGAGAGAACATTGAGTATTTCTTAAATGCAGCATTATAGATCTAATTTAATATCTTTTCTTCTGTACAGAGAGAACAAAAATTTAACTGGAACAGCACGCTATGCCAGTTGTAATACTCATCTTGGAATTGGTGAGCACAGATACCTTTTCCTAGATTGTTTTTCTCTCCCTATCGTAAAACCCAAAAAGTATTTATCAAGGAAAATAATTAACCTTTATTCCTGCTTGTGAGGAAGAGGGTTACTAAATAAAACCCGTCTTAACACTTAAATGTCATTTTTATATGTTATATAGAGCAAAGCCGGCGGGATGATTTAGAATCTCTTGGATATGTTCTCCTTTATTTCTTGAGAGGCAGGTGCGTCGTTTTTCAATTAGATTAAACCTTTTTTTCTTTGGTCTTTATACATATGTATCAAATATTCTTTTGACCAACATATTGGTTCTTCAATAGCCTCCCATGGCAGGGTTTAAAAGCTGCCACAAAGAAGCAAAAGTATGACAAAATATGTCAAAAGAAGTTATCAACTCCTATTGAGGCACGTGTACCTGAATAGCTTCCCTTGCCACTGCTCCTTTTGTCTCATATTTTTTAAAATAATTTTAAGGTTCTTATTCTGACTCTTTGTACTATTTACTGGTGAAGGTTTTATGCAAGTCTCACCCCGTTGAGTTTGCTTCGTACTTCCATTACTGTCATTCGTTGACATTTGATCAGCGGCCTGATTATGGATTCTTAAAACGCCTCTTTCGTGAACTTTTTACCCGTCAAGGTATGCGTTAAGTTAAGCTTCATCAAGTCCTTGGACAATTCTAGGGTTCTTTGATAAATATCCTACTGAGCTGAGTATATTAAAATCTGTCTGCAGAAGTTCAACTGATGTACATCTTGTGTGTCATGCAGGATATGAATTTGATTACATATTTGATTGGACCATCCTAAAGTACCAACAGGCACAAACAAGTAAACCACAGCATCGGGTATCTTTGTTAGCTTGTCCTATTTCCTGAATTCATTTCAACTATGATTAATCACTTCTCAATTCGATGACATGCTATATTTTGAGCTTTTACTTTTCTTCTTGTTCCTTAAATAAATCTCTGTTCCAACGAGCTTAATAGTACAACTTTTTAGTCAAGGCTTGCTTCATGAGCTGTTTTTTATGAAATTTTTGACGGTTGTGTGATTTTGCAGCAAGTTGTCGGTGAAAGTAGCCGAGCAATTCCAATGGATGTTGAAAAGCGTCAAGGTTTATGACTAAAACTCTTAGAAATTTTCTTTCTCTACGAAGGAAGAGAACTACACAGTACTTTAAAAAGCGAAAGATGTTCTTTTTTGTGAGTTGTGAATATGGTTTTGTACCCATTCTACCTTCACAAAATGGTTTCCTTTATTCTTGGTTGAGTGCTTATAATCCAGCAGTAAAGTGTATGCAGACTTTCACATAAATTAAGAGAAAACTGGAGATAGAAATATGCTAGTAGAAAACATACTTTGATTTTGTTTTGGATGTTATGTTAATCTCTGTTGATGTAATAAGGTTAATCAGCTGAACTGTTCCTTCTACAATTTCTACAGGCAACAATGGACCTTATGTTTCTGAGGTGACTGATCGCATAAGACCGAATAATCCTTCCAGTCCTGGAATTCGTATGCAATTTAAGTCGCCAACAAGCAGGAATTTAACTTCTGCCAATCTTGACAGAAATGTTAGTTATACTTATGCCAATTTTTTCATAGCCTTGATTCAGATAAAGCATTCTTCGCATTAAGCATTGGCTATTTACCATGTCTAATTATTAGTCTTCTTCCTATTATCTCAGCCCAAGTAGGCTTCTCATTAGTTTCCCTTTCATAATGTAGGTACTAAGTAGTGCTCATATGCCATCTACTTCATTGGCTCCTGTTTTACCAAGAGCAAATGCCACAAAACCTTTGTTACCCACTGAAACAACTCATGATGGTGATAATGGAGGCAGCAGCTGGATTTCCTCCTTGCGACGTATTTCTTCTGCAAAGTGATAAAAAGGTTCTCTTCTTTCTCTACTTTATTTTTCTATGGCTATGCTTTGGGGTCAGGTGGCACATTATTAGACATCGCAATTATAACTGTGAATAAGAAGCATTTCTATTCATGATGACAAAGATCCTTTCTTCCCTTTTCAGGATAAGATGAAGTTGGGGCTAATGTGCCTTCAAATTGGGCAGCTCATACTTATTCAATGATTACAAGCTTGTACGGATGACTATGGTGGCTGATCATGGCCTTCTGCAATTTCACGAGTTCAAGAGGGTGGTGTGAATTGAGCTGGACATGAAAGCAGATGGCAGCTGTTTGTCTTTCTATGGGAGCTCGGGTTAGATATTTTTCCTAAGATGACTATAAACAAATTGGTCCATCCTTGAATTAAGATCAGGATGGTTCCTGTCCGCTGAAAAATGAAGCACTAGAGACATCTTATGTCACCTTTTCCATGTAAAATATAGATCATATGTGATTGTCAAAAATTGTGCAGTTCCTTTTGTGCATACAGTGGTGGTTATTTTCTTCACTTGCTTCTTTACTCGCAAAGTTGCATGTGTTGTAATCTTTATTGCTTTATTTTGCGGTGAGCCAGTGATTTGAAACATGTTGATAATGGGATTGGATCTAGTACAGCAATGAAGTTTTGAGAAGTTTGGAAATATGATATATATTGAAAAGTCGTGTTCTCATCAGATGGATTGTGAAGTTTTGATGTACGGATCGATTTATGGAGTTTTCTTTTGTCCACCACTCATCCCACTCTTACATTAAAGTTTTATGCTCTTTTGAATCCTGTTGCCATCTAGTCAATAGGTGAGCTTGTCACCAGGTAATGTTATATTGTTAGTTTTAATTTGGTAATTTCCTGTGAGTTGATAGTCTGATCTGCTCGAGATGATTCCCTTATTACAAATAAGCAGTTTTGACCTCCCAAATTACCTTAATAGTGCATAGACTGGCATTTGTACTGTGACTAGCCTTCACACTTTCTTTTAAAAGAAAAAGACTAGATTCCAAACCATTCTATTTACCATAGGTTTGACCAATAAATATTGTTTGTTGTCTATTGATCAAATTATTTGCAATCAGCTTCTCAATTATGTGTCATCCTTTTGCAATTTGCAGGAATTTCATTTGAAGATTTTTCATGATATGCTGTGAATGTGATTTCTGTCGGAGTCATGGCTCCCTTGGATTTAATCAACTCCAGAAGAACAGGAACTAGTGATTACATTGTTTGGTTTGTTGTTCGTGCGATGTATCAAGTATGTAATGGACAAGTATCCACTGACACCTTTTTGATTTAACAAGTATAATGGTTGATTCATGGGCAGACCACCGATAACTTGGTACCATTCTGCCCCTGCTCACAGGTGTCTTGCTTTTAGTCTTGCTAGATTCGTGAGGAAATCATGCTGAAAAACTTTATCTTTCTTAAGTGTTATTGGGTAATATTTGGTTGGATCAAGGAGCTTCTGAATACTGGTTCCTTTTTCAATTGGTATGACGTATGAACTGAATATCTAGTCCTACTGGACTTGTCAGGACTTGAGAGTGGGAGATTCAACTCGCAAAGTTTGTGCTGATTTCATTATCAGCGAGGCTATGGTACTCCCACTTGCACTGTCATGGTGCTGGAAGAATAATAATTGGTTACATATTTAAGTCCCAGGATGTATAAAAATCAGTAAGTGTCCGTCTAGCGTTGACATCTTGCTTCCAAGAAGACTCTTTCCAGCTTCCCGTTCACAGAGACCTGCCTGTCTATTCTATTAAGTTCAATGTTTCAGCTGAATCTTGGAATTCCAACTGCACTCGTACTATTCAAAGAGAGCTGCTGCTGTTTTCGGAATTAGGAAACTTGACCAAGTCTGTGGTTTTGCTGTTCACTTTGAACCTGTTACTTGGACTCATGATGGATGAGGCAACATTTTTGGAGAGTCCGAGAAACATAGTTTAACACATTGATATCTGGGGAAAGCCAATGCTTTGTCCTCTGAAAATATTAGGTAGTCGATCACGCCATTAAATGGGTAATTCAGGGTGAGATCTCATGAATACCATTAAAAACGGCATTACATTTTGCAATGGCGTTTTCTTACGTGAAGTTTGAAAAAGAAATTTCTTTGAGGGTTTTTTTGGACCAATTTTCTAATTTTTCAACAATCGAATATCAGTAGGGGCGAAGGTCTTAGTTTTTGCAAAAAAATAATATTCCTAGTTGATAAAGTTGCTTATTTGTTGAATCATTTGTCTTGAGCAATACATTTATCTAGTCTTTTAGGTGCAAGTTGTAACCAAAAAACTACTCTTAAAACTTTATTGAAAAAACATAATTTGAATCAATAAGATCATAAAGTGTATTTACACAGAGAATACGAAGAACATGAATAATTTAATGGAATTTTGTCACTGTTTTATGGTAAGTGTTTTCCTCTCCTATTTAGATTTAGAGGGATAAATGAATGAAAGTTTTAATAATAGAGCATATGTAAACAAATGTTAAAGTATTTAATGCGTAATTATTCGAAGGAAAAACATTGATAAATTGTTTTATTACGCTTTGAATTTTTCAAAACAAGCCAAATGGAAAATAGACAACTAAAATTCAAAAGAAAAGGAGAAATTCTTTTAGATAATTTAATCTAAACATAAACGTTACGTCTCTCTTTTGTGATCAGAATTACATGGTGACTTAAACTCATAGCCTTAGGATTGAAAGTGAGGGATCTTGTAAACATAGAAGGGATGGACTTTGAGCTAGGAATACTAAGATTTTCCACAAAAAGGAAGGTGCCTCTCGTTTGAACTCGTTAAAGAGTTCCGCTCAAGAATCCCTTTCAGGGAGATTTAGTCTAAGCTTTCAGGTTAAAAAAAAAGGCGGCAATAGGTAGTTATGTTAGTTAACGCATATATAAGCCATCAAAATTAAAATTTCTCCAAGAAACTTCACATTTCCTTATAATTGAAATTACTATACAGTTTTTTTCTTCTTCTCAGTCATCAAAACTACTTTCTGAGATTTTTCATAGCTTCAAGAAAAGTTCTAATCATTGCGAAAACACCAGAGAAGGAAGAGGAAAGAAAGCAAAATGTTCCATTGATGAACCTCACTATTCTTGAAGAAGAAACAGAGAGCAAGAAAATGAAATCAGAAATTTCAAAAAGAACAACCTTTTTTGATGAACATCCAGTGAAACCAAGAACCCTGCGAGTCAAAATCGCAGAAAGTTCAAATAAATTGGCAAATCCAGGATTTGGGCATGGAAAAAATCACAGTGCTTCATTAGGAAAAAAACCCATTCTTGATGACGACGACGACGAAGAAGAAAAAGAGTTGGAGACCCAAATTGCAGAAAAATCATATCCACCAAAATTGAAGTGGAAAATTCAGAGTGCTTCAGTGAAAAAGAACCAAATTGCAGGAAAATCATATCTACCAACTCTTCTTGATAAAGAAGAAGAAGAATTGGAGAAAATGGGGTCAAAAAGAAGAAATCTTGATAGTGAATCAAGAACCCCAAAGACCCAAATAGCAGGAAAATCAAGAATTGGTTACAGCATTGATGGAAAAAAGTTACCAAAACCAAAATTTGGTTACAGCATTGATGGAAAAAAGTTACCAAGATTACCCAAATTTGAGAAAATACGCGATATTATTAGAGATTGCAGTAAACCTTTTGAGAAAAAGCTGTTAAAAACTGATGTTGACAAGATTGGATTAAACACAAGTGATGTGAAAAAAGGAATTCTTCCATATCTGAACAAAGATGAAACTGTTATTCTTCGTAAGGAAGGGATTTTAGTGAAAACTTATGATGAATTTGGGAATTGTTATGACATGAAATTCGAGTCGTATTGTAATTGTTTCTACAAGCTTTGCAATGGATGGAAAAATTTGTTTGAAGATCATAAACTGAATGAAAATGAAGATTGTTATGTTGCTGTTTGGATGTTTCGAAATGCATACACTGGTGAACTATGTTTTGCTGTGATTCTGAAGAGGTAAAAAAATTCAACATTAGAAGAATTTGATTAGTGTTAATCACTTTCATTAGTGTTACTCTTCAGGAATTAGAGTCTTGTTAATGTCTTGTGCAGTAAAAGTTCAGTTCTTTTTTAGTATTGTATGAATGTAAAAGGCATAAATATATTGGAGTCGATGATACCACAGATAGCTTTCATATCTGTGGAATGGCTTTAATATTTGATGTCTTTGTGAATACTCAAGAATGAAAGTCGATGTTTGATTGCAATGAATATCGGGCAGCAACTTTGAGAAACACAATATTTGATGTCTTGATATTTTTGTGAATATGATATTCAGAAATTTATGTGATTTCGAGATGATCACTTTGATTTTGTGAATACTCAAGAATTTATGGCATATTCAAGGTTGAATTAGTCTTAATTATATGTTTCTGCAGATTTCTTAAGGAATTAGTCTTGTTAATGTCTTGTGTAGTAAAAGTTCAAATTCTTTTACTATTGTATGAAACAGAGACTATGAACCTCGGGCAACAACTTTTAGAAATGCAATATTTGATGTTTTGATTTTTTTTTTTTGAATATGATATTCGTATCCCAGAAGTTTATGTGATTTCAAGATGGTCACTTTGATTTTCAAAAAGACAATATTTGATATCTCGATGTCATTGTGAATACTCAAGAATCTATGGCATATTCGGGATTGACTTGTCTGTTTGGCTTAACTTAGTTTAAGCAGCTTATAAGCTGAAAACAACTTATTAGTTGTTTTCTACTTATAAACTGTTTTAGATAAGCTAAGCCAAACAGACCCAATTATTTTTGGGAAAACTAATCACATGCCCCATAAAAGCAAAATAATTACAAACAAATACCTCTTTAAAATTCATACCCTCCGAAGCATGAGATTCGCGACCAAGATACCATCGCAATATCAATATGCTGACATGGTATCATTGAGGTTTATTTCAGTCCTTAATGATACCACGACAGTATATCTATTATCGATGTCTGCTTCAATTCTTCAGCGACATCTCTATAATACCATCATATACTAACATGGTATCATTGAAGATTGCTTTATATAATCAATAACACTCTTCAAATTATGTATGATACCATCGTGGTATGTGAATATCAATGATGCTATCACATAATATCATATATAATAGCACAGTATCATTCACCAATGAACAGTCCTTCAAGTATATATCATATACTGACATGATATCATCACAAATGTTGAATGATACCATCATAGTATATATATATTGTGATGGTATCATAAAGATTTTTCTAAGTCACTCGATATTACATGAATGATACTACCACAATATATTCGTATTTTATCATGATAATGAAAATCTTTAATGAGATACTTTTCAAATTCTCAGTTATACCATAACAAGATATTGCATATGTTATGGTATCATTAAGGAATCAAACATTTAGGGAAAATTGCACAAATACTGAATAATATCATCATAGTATATATATACTGTGATAGTATCATAAACGCGAATTGGATCTAGACTAAGGGGGTACAAGGGGTAATTAGTTTGAGCCAAATGGGTACAGAAAAAAATTATGTAGGGGTGGGGTATGAGGTGGTAAATAATTTGTTTAAAGAGTACATTTTGTGTATTTATTCCAATATTTTTTTGAGCTTATTTTAAGCACAAAATAATTTTAAGTTGGTCAGTCAAACACTCAAAAAAATTAAAAACAACTTATAAGTCAATCCAAACAAGCTCTTAAAGTCTTAATGATGTGTTTCTACATATTTTTTTTGATTAATTCTTAATCATGGTTAATCTTTAGGAATTAGAGTCTTGTCAATGTCTTGTGCAGTAAAAAAAAACCAAAATACTCTCTTATCTTTGGGTCAAGGCTCAAAGTCATCTTTGAGTTTTCACATGTAACACTAATAGTCTCTCATGTTTGCAATATTGATGCACTTTTGGTCCTCTCCCAAACTTTTGCTTATTTTTAAAAATTAATTTTGTCCACAATTTCATGTATGACATATTTGATTGTCTTTTTATATATTTAGTAGAAATCATAATTCCATGAACATTCCATACATAAAATTGTGGACAAAATTAATTTTTAAATTGGCAAAAGTTTGGGGAAGGACCAAAAGTGCTCCAGTATTACTAAGAATAACTTTGAGTCTTAACCCCCAAATAAGAGACTATTTTGAGCTTTTTCTCTAAAATTCATGTAAGTTCCCTTTTTTTATTAAAAAACTAATAATAAAAAAAGCCCACCGGCTCACTAGCCCACTCCACAGCACTCCTACTTCCTCTAAATCTTCCAAAAATAGAGTTATAATACGACTAAAATTGAGCTGAAACTTGCTCTACACGAAACCTTCTCTTCTTCTCCTTCTTCCAAAAATGATTTTTTCATAGGGTTTCAAAATTCAAATCATGGTGAAACTAGTAAGGGAAGATATTGAAGCCGCATTGCTTCTTTCTTGGTTGAAGTACATAGCAGTCACTGAAAAAGATGTGGAAAAGATGAATAGCAACCCTGTTCTTACAAAGAAAGAGCCTGAAATTGTGGAGAAATCGAAGAGAAAGCTTCTAAGAATCAACAAAAATGAAAACCCAGAAACCCCAGAATTTCAAATTTCGAAAAGGATGAAAAATTCATCATATGGGTTGATGAATTTAACCAAAAATTCATATGGGTCTAGCAGCTTTAGCAAAAACCCAGAAACCCATGAAGCTTCTGGTGCTGGAAATTCCACTCCAGTTCCGAAAAGGGTTCGTGTTTCGCCTTTGAATTTACCAAAAAAATTATCTGGGTCTAGCAGCTTTAGCAAAAACCCATCAAATCCAAATCCAAAAAGGGTTCGTGTTTCGCCTTCTACATTGATGAATTTACCAAAAAATTCATCTGGGTCAGTACCAAAACTTCCCCCAATTGAGAATTTAACAACCCTAATTGGACAATGTAGCAACCCATTCATGAAGCAATTGACGAAATCCGATGTGGATGAACATCAAGGTAGGCTCTTACTGAACAATGAAGATGTAAGGAAACAACTTTTGCCATTGTTGAATGAAGAATCTGAAGATATTGCTAATGGTATCAAAGTTAAAACTTTTGATTCAACAGGTAAATTTTACAACATGAGATTCAAAGCTTGGGGGAATTACAAAAGTTATGTGCTTTTAGGAAGCTGGATACAGTTTATTAAAGAACATGGATTAAAGATAGATGATTATGTTACTGTTTGGATGTTTCGCCATAATCAAACTGGTGAGCTTTGTTTTGCTCTAACATGAATAAAGGAAGAAGAAGAAGGAGGAGGAGGAGGTTAAATCTTGTTTATCTTCTTGAGGTAAATAGATTAGTGATTAGTGATTGATTAGAGTTGTTTAATTTTTTATTATAATCTGGAGGGGAAATTCTAATTTTTGTTTGCTTCTTTACTAATAGAGAGGACAAGATCAATTTTTCCCTATAGAAAAATGGAAGTGAATATATATATATATGCATAGATTATTCTAGTTTTTATGAAAGTTAGTTTTATATTTTGCATAATACTATCCAATGTTTCAACAACGAGATATCAGAGATGTAATTTCACAAGTGTGTGTGCCACTTTACTCCTACTACTTCCTTACAAAGGTAGATGAACTTATTCCGATCTGTTTTGTTTTAGAGGACAGTCGGGTGCACACTAGTTTTTGTTATGCGTGGTCTAAAGAAGGACCAATTATAAGGATTTATTGTACGTCGTCTTATTCTCAGAACTCATTTGTGAGATTTACTGGGAGAGTTGTTATTGTTGTTGATGTTATTATACGTTTTTAAAAAAGACTGTTTACACAGCTCGAATGTAGCTGTATGTGTGACATTAAGGTTACTTGAAAAAATGAATGGGCTTTAACTTTGGAGAAAAGAAGAAAAGAAAATTCAGGAAAAAGCTTAATCTTGAACTAAATATATTATTATATAGTATTAGTTTGATTAATGATTGATTGGAGTCCTTTAACATTGATTAGTTAATGATAATTTGGAGGGATGGAATGAATAATACTGATTTTTGCAGGGAAAGTTCAAAATTTGTTTGGTGGAGATGAAATTTTCCAAGTAGAAAAATGGAAGTAAATATACATATGCATAGATTCTAGTATTTATGAAAGTTCTTAGTTTAATATTTTGCATAATCCACAGATTATGTTACTGTTTGGATGTTTTAATAACAACAATAACATATGTAATGTAATCTGACAAGTGAAATATGAGAAGTTGTTTTCGATGGACTCTCAGCTCAAGAAACTGTTTGGATGTTTCAACAACAACATACTCAATCTAATCTCACAAATGGGTGGGTGTACACAACTTTATCCTTATCTTATGAAAGTAGAGACAGTTTTAGATAGATTTTAACCTCAAAGAAACTATTTGGATGTTTCAACAACAACGAGTGGGATCTGATGAAGATGGTGTGTATGTAACCTTACCTCTATCTTACAAAGGTAGAGATACTGTTTTACCTTGCAACAAACTGTTGGTATGTTTCACCATAATCAAACTGATGGGCTTTGTTTAGCTCTATAGAAAAAAGGCCAAGATTTGCTCACGTATTACTTGAAATTAAGCAAGTTTACCTTTCATTAAACTTTTGTCTAATTATTCATGTTGTTAGAAAAAAAAAAGTCTCCTATTGAAAGATTGTGGTAAAATTAGACCTCTTTATTATATAATTTGGACACATAATGGTTGAAGCTCTCTCAACGACAAGGGTAAATATGTAACCTTGATAACTAGATTATGAGTGAGCCAAAAGATTTATTACCTTTAATTGCCTTTACATCATCCTTGCATAAAACTTATAAAAAATAAATTATTTACATATGAACAAAAATTTAACTGGAGGAAATCAGAGCACTTTTACAATGATAATCATCTTTAAAAACTACGACATATCCAATGTAATCCCACGTGTGGAATCTAGAAAAGATGGTGTGTATGACACCTTACACCTACCTTATGCCCTATAGAACAATGACACTTTTCTTATTATTAGAACCAAAAAATTGGTTGGACAATTTTTACAACAAAGTAATTTGCAATTGGCAGCTTTCTGATCCTCAGAACCTATTGTCCAACTAGAAGAAAAGAGTTTAATGAACAATTCAAACAAGGGATGGTAGACATATTGGAAATAGAGAACTCAGTCCAAACTATGCTAAGTTTTTTTTCTTGAACTATTGTTTTATTTGATTCCTTACTTTGCTGTAAGGAAGGGCAGCATAAATAAGTTTTAAGAAACTTATTACAAGAAGCACGAACAAGTATGATTTCATGCTTCTATTCTTCAAATGCTCTGGTCCCGCGACAATTTCTGTAATACAATCCACAAATGCACAATTTAACGCTCTTATCTGTGGTAGTCTCCTTATATCATTTTGGCGAGGATGTAATTTGATGAAGCATCAATGTCCTCGAGATGTTCCGTGTATGCCTAGTATTTTGAGGAATAGTTTACTCCAATTCCTTGAGAAAATCTATATTGTCAACGAAAACCTGCATGTTTCCCAAAGATGTTAGAGACTTGCAAACTCAATAAGAGAAACTTATAATGAGTGCACAAGGGGGAAATCGTGTAGTTGTAATGTTAATAGTATTACCGTCTTCCAACCATCAGGATCGAGGCACGCTGTAATCTTGGTGCTAATACCGGGTAGAGGTCCTGGTTCCCTGGTAATTTTTCCACCACAAAGTTTTATTGCTTCTGCTGTCTTGTACACGTCATCGGTGCCTATAGCTATCTGTTGGGACATGTATAAGTTAGTGAACTTAGACGCATGGGGCATACCGTGATGGTATGCAACCAAGATAACATGTGACGCACATTGCTACCGATCTATGAAGTGCTACCTGTGCGTATGCGTTTCCCTTGTCATATTCAGTGACACCATAATTATATGTCAACTCCATAACAGCGCTAGTGTCTTCTGGACCATATCCCAGCATTGCTATTGTATACTGCAAATTCGTAACGGCTTCATAAGACTATTTTGTATCAATAATACACAATGTGATTTCCAAATTTTCTTCTATTTGCATGTTTATTTGATTTGATGGAAGTCGCTCCGAATCAAGCCACAAATCAAACGTTTCTTAATGTCTCCGAAAGACTGCCTTATTGAAGCATAGTGCCTATAAATTTCAGATTTAACAAATGCTAAACCTTTGTTGGAGTAAATAATACTAGTGAAATAACTAAATAAATGCAATCACCTAGACATATATTTTTCTATAATTGCCAGAAAGCATTTTCTCAATGATTTAGTTAAGCAACACTTATCATCCTCAGTGCATCAGCAAGTACTAATCTAAAAGTGACAAAACATCTATAACGTTAAAAGTTTCCATCACCATGAACAAGAATATCAAACTAATCAGTATAGAGAGTTAGTTCAACAGGAAAAAGTATTAGATCATAAGACAGGCCTTGAATCCTGAAACTTGTCGAAGGTACAAATATTATTAACCTTACTATCATCGTCTGCAGAACTATATCACACCGTTTAGGATGTCAGAAAACAGAAACTGTCACATAAAATGGGTTGCAGGTGCATGAAAGAAAACAGACCGTGTAATTAGCAATTACAAAAGTGAGTATGATAAGGCAGTCAGATTGAAGTACTACCACAAAAGAACTTTGCATAATGCACATTCAATAGGACAAAATAGCATGTTTGCACAAACAGTTGGTCTAATAGGAAGTCATATTTTAGCAATGCTACGAGTAAGTCTCAAAATCCTGTTTTCTTTTAGGGGACAGGGGTATGATGCAAGTGTAATCATTTTCATTCCATCCAGCCACATCTGTAACTGCCATTTCATAGACCATACACCAAAATGTATGGGATTGCATCAGAAAGTTAACCTATCTACAATATTTTTCTCTTCTTCGGGATAAAATAGTTAACTTATCTCCACCATGCTAGCACTTAAATAACAAGCAATATAGTTACAGATGTATCCCACTGACTTATCTTCTTATTAATATTCCAAGCAATAGGTACTGTCTTCCTACACTTGATTAAACATCCATGATGATTTCATTAGTTATGTTAACTATCTAAAAGAAAAATTTATATTACCTTGTATTCCGGGTTGTCAAGTGTGCGAAGAAGCTTCATACCATAAGCCTGAAGATGAAACAATGTACAGTGAATTTGTGGCTAACAACTTATCCTTGCAGTAGAGCTGAATAGAGCAAATAACTAGCAGTAAATACAATAGCAACAGTGCTTATGAAGTCAAAGTAACTTACGTTCTCATAAAAATTTATGGCACGTTCAAGATCTCCAACTCGAAGCATTACTTGGCATAGGGGCTCGGGTGTTGGCCCCCTCTCCAAAAGTTCAAACTTGTAACCATCAGGATCTTCGATAAATGCAATTACAGTCTTTCCCCCTTTAACGGCACCTGGTTCCCTGGTTACTTTCCCTCCCTTAGCCTTTATGAGTTCAACCGTCTTTGAAACCTAATGCACACCCCCACAAGCTGGTAAGTTCTCAAGTAATATGTGCATTCAAATTACTGAAGAACAGGGTTATGCAGGTAATACAGAATTGCAGAGAACAAATACAAAATGCAGTAACAGTTAAGCCAAGAAAGGACCTTACAGAAATGTAAGATCACATGTTCTATATAAAATTCCATCTTTTCTTTTGAAATGGTAAAGATTATTTAATACAATATTAAGATTCTGTACTGTTCTACGTAAATTCCTTTCATGCTTATGTAACACGTTATAAAGAAACTTACATCCTCTACAGCAATTCCAAAATGGCCAAATCCAGATCCAATATCATACTGGTCAACTCCATAATCTGGCAGTGCCATAAAACTAAAACATTAGATTCTTGACAAAACAGAGCTTACAAAAGAGATAATTAAATTCTAAAGTAAACTTAAACATTTGAGTTGTGTCAAGAAAGGAAAGGAAATGGCATAGTGATATGTATAGGAAGCAACTTACTATATGTGAGTTCAATTACAAAATGAGAGTCCTCTGGTCCATATCCTAGAAATGCATTTGTGTATCTTTCCTCAGGGATGTCACGCTTTCTCAATAATTTCATCCCTAGGCACTCTGTATAGAATCTGCACACAATCACAGAAAGTTAAAAGAGAGAGTAAGAGAAAAGATGACCATGACAATTAAACAGAATTAGACAAGTAAAATATGGAGTATCAACATATTTTGTACTTTATCGTTCTGTCAAGGTCTCCAACACGGTAAACAACATGGAGCATTCTTCTCTTGTCCTGCTTGACCCACTCTAGAACATTTTCTTGGGTAGCAGCAGTGCTTGCATGTGCCATATTTCCTGCAGCACTGATCGACAAACTGCCTCCCTTTTCTCTTAACAGCTTAGAAGCTTTAAGGCCAAAAGACTGCACCTGTGGAACCGCTGCATAACCAACAATATTACCAAGCAAGCAACTCTCTTACCAAAAGATGAACACACTAACATCCTGGGATACAGTAGTGTCTGAAGGTTAAAATACAAAAGCAACAATTTCCACCAATAGTATACAAATGGACGACATCCACCAGTGTACTGGCAAGCAAATCTTAATAGAAATTAACACAAACTATCTGAGGCAGTCAATTAGTCTTCCTGAAGCACTAAAGTAAATAGAAGAGTTGGAGAATACAACTTAAAAACAGAAATCTCCAGCACCAACCTTTCTAATTTACTGCAGCACATGCTTCCATATTCATCTAAGGGTGGTGTTAGTATGGTGAATGTGCGGTAGTTGCTTATTAATGCATAGAGGAATAATCACTTGAACTAACTAAATAACAGACTCAGTTAAGTAAATTGAGGCACGTAAGATTCAATCGACAATTATGCTGTCTAAAAAGTAGAACCAGAAAACTTTTAAATAAATGCAACAAGAAACTCAATCCAGTGTAGTCAAAGGCGCGCTTAAGCCCTGAAACGAGGCTCAAAATGTGTTGAGCGCTTCGCCTCGCTTTATGTGCGCTTCACTGTCGTCATCAAAGTTCTAAGGCAAACTTTTCCTTGCCAATGATTCTCTTTTGAAGAAATGACACTAAACAATTGACATTTCACTTTATCATAATTTTTTTCAATTTCTTTGGTCATATATTTGTCATTCCTGTTTATAATTATTAGTCTTGGACTAAACATATATATTTGTCTTTTTTTTTCCTTTGCCCCTTTTTTCATTAAAGCCCACTCTTTATTTGCGCTTAAAGCCCCAACGGACCTTACGGACCTTAGAGCATTTTTGCGCTTTTCTCCTTTGATAACATTGACTCAATCCCATCCAGGATAAATCTAACCCCAGAAATGGTGCTCTTTAATAAAAAAGAACAAGGGATGAAAGATGAGGCTTTTAGATACTGAAGCCTCTTTTAAAGTCATTTGCCACGACGTCTTCAATCCAATGGGAAACAGAAAGGTAGTAAACCACATTAGCTATACACACCAATGCGTATGACTGACATAAACAATATGATTATATGACAGCAAGATAAAATATTTCTATAGTAGACTGCATACAAATGACATTCGTGCTCAATTTCTATGGAAAATATCTTTGCTTTTAAAGAAGAAGAAAAAATTCACAACCCAAGACACAGATAACTACTTTATCACAAATGGTACATCTATTTTCAGCTATATACCAGAATCTCATTTCCATGTTCCACACACAGACACACACACACACACAAATGAAGGAAAATCTATTTCACTAGCATTAAAACATCTTTTTTAACCTCCAATCTTCCTTTGTACCATTTATTTGTAGTCTGGTGCACATGCTCTACTACCAAAAAAAAACAAAACGAAATGGGTACAAAGAAAATAGGTCATAATTTGTAAAAAAGAAACTAAACCAAAGAAACAGGGATTCAATATCAAACACTGAAAGAGAAAAAATACGAAGTGGGTGTTGCAAAAAAGGCAAAAGGGGTTCAAAATTGAGAGGTGAAAATGAAAAAGATAGAGAATTTACCAGTACCCAGATGACAATAAGTAAATTTCCGTGTAGAATTGTGTGAGAAAAGCGAAACGGAGAAACGTGATGACCCAGAAAACTTGAGGGATGAAAGTGAGGGTCTAATTGATGAGGCCATAGGTAAAATTCTCACCATTTTTTCTTGATATAAAGCTGCTTTTGCAGCTCTATATATAGAGAGATTGATTGTTTTTTTTTATTATTGTAAAATTGAAGATTTGGTATTTGTGGGAGTGAAGTGTGGAGCTAAAGGAGAAACAAATTTTGATGATGACAAAGTTTGTACGATTGCGATAGAGAAGAATGACTAGACTATTCCCAACTATTTTTGGGCTTCATGATATCTCAAGTTCTAGAGAAAATGGGCCATCATGGCCCAAATACCAAAATTATGACCATTTTAGGATATGTTTGCTATGATGAAAAAAATGTTTTCTCATAAAATAAATAGGTTTTTCTTTTATACTTAATCAAGAAATATTATTTTAAAAATATTTATATGTAATTTAATAAAATACTATGGGGATGGGATGAGATGAGGAGTGGGGGTTCGAGGGTGGTGGGATGGGATGAGACGATCAAGGGGTGGGGAATAGGAGTGTTGGGTGGGTGGGGAACGAAGAAATAATGAACTTATAACGTGACTTATAAAACTTATTTTTAATACATTCAAATTCATGTTGAATGACCCCTAAATGCTAAAAAAAATGGTGTTAATCATGGTGAAGTTATATATATTGTTCCCCTAGGTCATTATGGAGGGTTCTATAAAGGTTTTGAAAAAAAAAGTCCCGAAAATCACCAAAAAAATTCATTGACTACCACACCTGAAAAATTAAAAAAATAGTGTAATTCCTGTTGAGTGGCCCTTAAATGCAAAAACATGGCGTGGATCATAGTGAGGCTATACATATTTGATCCATCAGGTCATTACAGAGGGTCCTGTACAATTTTTGGGAAAAAAAAGAGAAACCATATCATCAAAATATTCATTGACTAACACACACACACAAAAAATGAGAAAATCGCCTCTTTCTGATTAACTGGCCTCTAAATGCTAAAAACGGTGGGGGATCATGGCAAGGCTATACGTACTATTCCCCCCGATAATTATTGAGGGTCCAATAACGGTATTGAAAAAAAGTGTCCAAAAATCCTATCACCAAAAATTTATAGACTAGGATACACGAAAAACTGAGAAAACCACCTAATTCATGTTGATTGGCCTCTAAATGCTTAAAATATGACGTGGATCATGGTGAGGCTATACGTACTATTTCTCCAGGTCATTACGAAAGATCTTGTAAAAAAATTTTAAAAAAAGAGATCGAAAGCAAATCACCAAAAAATTCATTGACTAACATATACAAAAAACTGAGAAAATCGCTTAATTCCTATTGAGTGGCCCCTACATGCAAAAATAAATGGCGTGGATCATGGTGAGTCTATACATACTATTTCTCCAAGTCATTACGAAGGATCCTATAAAGATTTTGAAAAAAAAAAGTGTTCGAAAATCATATTACTAAAAAAGTCATTGACTAACATATATGAAAAAATGAGAAAATAAGCCTAATTCAGGTTGATTGGCCTCTAAATGTTAAATAAATAGTGTGGATCATGGTGAAACTATACTTATTGTTCCCCCAGTTCGTTACGAAGGATTCTGTAAAAGTTTTAAAAAAACATGCCTGAAAATTATATCACCAAAAAATTCATTTACTAACACACAAAATATAGAGAAAATCACCAAATTCTTGTTGAATGACCCCTAAATACTAAAAAATGGTGTGGATAATGGTGAGGCTATACATACTGTTTCATCAAGTCATTATGAAGTTTCCTATATAGTTTTTGGAAAAAAATGTCAGATAATCATATCACTAAAAATTCATTGACTAACACACACAAAATATTGAGAAAATCGTCTAATTCTAGTTGAGTGACATCTAAATGCTAAAAAATAACGTGGATCATGATGATGCTATATGTACAGTTTTTCCAAGTAATTATGGAGGGTCCTGTAAAGATTTTGAAAAAATAGTGCCTGAAAATTATATCACCAAGAAATTCATTGACTAACACATAAAAATTGAGAAAATTGCCTAATTTATGTTGAGTGACCCCTGAATTCTAAAAAAATGGCGTGAATTAAGGTGAGACTATAGGTACTATTCCATAAGATCATTACGGAGGGTCCTGTTAAAGTTTTGAAAAAAAAGTATCCAAAAAGCATATAACCAAAAAATTCATTAACTAACAAACACAAAAAAAAACTAAGAAAATCTCCTAATTCTTGTTGAGTGGTCCTCAAATTCTTAAAAAATAACGTGGATCATGGTGAGGCTACACGTACAGTTCCCTAGAGATCATTAAGGAGGTCCTGTAAATGTTTTGGAAAAAATGTGCCCGAAAACCATATCATCTGAAAATTCATAGACTAACACACACAAAAAACTTAGAAAATTGTCTAATTCCTGCTAAGTGACCTATATTCTAAAAAGATTGTGTGGATCATGGTGAGGATATACTATTTTTCTCCCAGGTCACAAAAAAAATCATTATCTAACAGAGATAAAAAAAAATTGAGAAATCGCTTAATTCCTATAGAGTGACCCTTAAATAAATAATAAAATGCCGTAGATCATGGTGAGGCTACATGTACTGTTCCCCAGATCCATATAGAGGTTCCTGCTAAAGTTTTGAAAAGAAAGTATTTGAAAATCATATCATCAAAAAATTCATTAACGGTACACATGAAAAACTGAAAAAATCACCTAATTCATGTTGAGTGGCCCTAAATGATTAAAAAATAGTGTGAATCACTGTGGGGCTGTACGTATTGTTTCTGTAATATCCGTCAAAATGCTCATAAGTGCCTTAAGAATGCCTTGGGAATAGGCCGCTCATGTAATGCATTATCCTTAATCTTTTTGAAAAATTTGAGTTCGGAATATCAATCAGGGGGTTAAAACCTGTGGAAAATAGTCTCGATGGATTTTTAGGACCCGTAGATCGAAAGATAGATTTCTCAAAGGAACTGTGCAGACTAGTAAGGTGCGCGGCAAGTCCGCGTCGCAGACTCACTTGCCTTCGCATCGCAAACCTGACAATGGTTTTCTGGCCGAATTTAGTTTTTAATAAGGGCACTTTAGACTTTTCCCAATTTTTTAGCTAATGAACCTAGACGTTTTTAGTACCTAATTCAGCTCTATAAATTGACCTAAATCCTCTAACTCTATTCAACTCACTTACTCAAATATTTCTCTCTCTACAAAAGACTCTTAAGGGCTCAATTGAAGACTTCAAGTAAATTCACTCAAGCTATCCATCAAAACTCTCAAATTCTTCCAAATTATTTGGTGCTCTCACTTAAGGTATGTGGGTATTGATTTATGGATTCTTTCATCCATGAAGCTCAATCAATTTTCAAGGTTTTTTATCAAATTAAAATATGGTATTTTATGGATTTTATGATCTCTATTCCTATTGCATGAATTATGATTCAAAGTATGATCATGAGTCTATTTTGATATAAATTGATGGTTATTGCATTAAATTAAAGAGTTTTTCCATGAATTCTCTTATTTTGATTTTTAGGGTTCATGATGTAAATTATGGTATTTTCAATTATACTTCCTAATGATATCATATTTATGAATTATGTATGAGTTGATAGAAAATATGTGATCGTGCATGTTTCCAAGTAAATTTCATGATTTTTAAGTCAATTGATTATGCATTTGAGTTCTACTCTAAGTTCAAGATATAAATTTCATGCAAGTTATGAAGTAAGGTGACTTAGGACCCTATGTGGTGACCTAAGACCTAACTATATGAATTATGCAAATATGATTGTAATGATGAATGGACAATTCTCACATTACAAGTATGTTATGAAAATGAGCTACTCTATGATTTCAAACCTATGATCATGACTATGATTTATGTAATTATGATTTCTATGCTATGCATGTATTCTGTGGGATTTGACTTAGCACCGAGTGGACTTGAGGTGGGGGCCCTACCAAAAACCTTACTAGCAACCTCATGTCCCATAAACTACGTGCCACTGTAGGTTGCATTCATGGCCTAGCTATTGGATCCACATATAGCGTATGTATGACCCACCTAGAGGGGTAGAGTCTACCTTGACAAGTAGATTCCCCTTTTTCTTTGTTGTATGAGGAGACAATGGAATTCCATATTATAGCCCGCATGGTCTTATTGTCGGTTATGGTTCCCATCCCACATATGTATAATCTCTTATGTATGTTATGATTTTAAATTATGCTTTTTAAATGCTTTGGTCAATATGATTTTCTCATGACTTTACTTACCTCATCTTATCATATGATTTACTTGACCATTGCATTCCATAATTTACGTTGTATGCCACACCCTCATACTTTGTACATTCCAATGTACTAATGCATACTTTTTGCCTACATTGTCTAATAATGTAGGGCTTGAGGTTGAAGATCATACTCATCTACGTGGCTAGTTAAGTTTTCTTATCCAGCGGGGTTTGTGATGAGTCTTTATTTATCGGGGATTAGTTATCGAGTTAGTTATTATTTTCAAAGACTTTTGCTATGTTTCATATTGAGGGTAAGTTAAAGACATGTCTTAGCCCCCGCCTATATTCATAAGTAGAGGTATCTAGTTGGACAAATGTTTTGAGTTTATGTTGTCATATGACGTTCTTAAATTTCTATTCATAGTCTAGACTCTCTTATGATGTTTCTGCTTTTGCTTTACCTTATGTAGGCTTATGATATGTACAAGAGGCTTGGTTGGGGCCCTTTAGGGTTTCAATCGTTGTGTTACGACTATGCCCTAGTTTGGGTCATGACAGTTTCTCCAAGTTATTACGAAAGGTTGTGTACATGTTTAGGAAAAAGTGTCTGAAAACCATATCACGAAGGGTCCTATAAAGTTATTGCAAAAAAAAATTGACGAAAGTCAGTTCACCAAAAAAATCATGGGCTAACACACATGAAAAACTATAAAAAAAATCATCTAATTCCTGTCGAGTGACCCCTAAATGCTTAAAAAAATAGGAATCATGGCGAAGCTAAACATACTGTTACCCTTGATTATTATGGAGGGTCATGTAATTTTTTGCAAGAACATTGCATGAAAATCAATTTAACAAATAATTAATCGGCTAACACACGAAAAACTGAAAAATGGCCTAATACCTATTGAGCGGCCCCTAAATTCTAAAAAATGAGGTGGATCATGGAGAGGTTATACGTACTATTACCCCATGTCATTATTGAGGGTCATGTAAACCTTTTGCAAAGTAAATGCACGAAAGCTAGTTCTCCAAAAAAAATCATGGCTAACACATACAAAAAACTAAAAAAAATATCTAATTTATGTTGATTGACCCTAAATGCTAAAAAATGGTATGGTTCATGACGAGGCAACACGTACTATTACCTTAGATCAATACAAAGGATCCTATAAAATTTTGCAAAAAATACACTAAAGCCAGTTCACCAAAACATTAATGGGGTAACACACGAAAAACTGAGAAAATTGCCTAATTCATTTTTAGTGAGCCATAAATGCTAAAAAAGTAGTATGGATCATGGTGAGTCTATATGTACTTCTCCCCTATGTACTTACGGATGGTCCCATAAAGGCTTCAGGTAATAATTGATCGAAAGTCATACCACCAAAATAATCATGGCTTAACACATATAAAAAATGAAAAAAATTGTCTAATTCCGCTTGAATAACTGTGAGAGAAAGAAGAGAAGGAGAAGAGGAAGTACGACAAAAAGGGTATGAAATAGATTGCTTGTAGCGATTGCGATTGCTTATTTGGTTGGGATTACCAGCCTTACCAAAGAATAAGATAAAAAAGAAGAGTTCCCCCTAAATGCTACAAATATGATGTGGATCATATCGAGTGTATACATACTGATCCTCCGAGTACTTACGAGTGGTACCTAATGGTTTTGGAAAAATATTGACCAAAAGACAGTTGACTAAAATATACATTAGCTAACACATACGAAAAATGAGAAAATCGCTTAATTCTGCTTGTACATCCCCTAAATGCTATGAATTCACCGCGGATCATGTTGAGACTACACTACTGATCCCAAAAGAGTTTTGAAAATAAATTGATCGAAAGCTAGTTCACCAAAATATACATGGGCTAACATACACAAATAATTAAAAAATTATCTAATTCCACTTGTACGACCCCTAAATGCTATGAATGCATTATGGGTCTTGATGAGGCTACACGTACTGATTCCTAGGGTACATACAGAGGGTCCCATAAAGGTTTAAAAAAATTGTCGGGAAGTCAATTTATCAAAATATTCATGGTCTAACACAAACAAAAAATGAAAAATCGCCTAATTTTGATTGTGTGACCCCTAAATGCTATGAATGCATCATGGATTTTGCCGAATCTAAGTATACTGTTCCCCCAAAGACTTAAGAAGGTTCCCATAAGGATTTCAAAAAAAATTGAGCGGAAGTCATTTTACCAAAATATTCATAGTCTAACACACATAAAAAAAAGAGAAAATCACATAATTCTGCTTATACGACCCCTAAATGCTATGAATGCACAGTGGATTGTCCCGAGACAACATGTACTGATCCCTAATGTACATACGGATGGATCCATTAGGTTTTCAAAATTTTTTTAATCCGAAGCCAGTTCACTAAAAATATTCATGTGCTTAACACACGAAAAATGATCGAGGACATGACCTTAGATAGGAGGGTGTGGAGAACACACATTAGGGTAGAAGGATAGTACATAGCCACGGTATTCTATCGTATTAGTAGACGCTTTAGCAAACTATAATTTCTTGTTTTCTGATGTCTGCTATTATTTATTACTTTTAGTACTTTCCATAGTTTCCATACTTTAATTATTCTATTTTATTTGTAGTGCCCCCGTTATTAGCCTTATCTAACATCTTTTTATACTTTATTGAGCCGATGGTCTCTCCCAGAAACAGCCGTCCTATCTTGGTAGGAGTAAGGTCTGCGTACAATTTACCCTCTCCAGACCCCACATTGTGAGATTCCACTGGGTTGTTGTTGTTGTTGTAACACACGAAAAATGAGAAAATTGCTCAATTCCGCTTGTGCAACCCATAAATAATATGAGAAAAATGGCTTAATTTCGCTTGTGCGGTCCATAAATATTATGAATGAGTCGTGGATCATGTCAAGACTACATGTGCTGTTTCCTCGAGTAGTTATGGAGGTCCCTGTAAGGGTTTCAGAAAAAAAATTAATGGAAAGCCAATTCACCAAAATATTTATGGTCTAACACACATAGAAAGTGAGAAAATCAACCAATTTCGCTTGTGTGGCCCCTAAATATTATGAATGCATCGTGGATCGTGCCAAAGCTACACATACTGATCCCTAGATATTATGGAAGGTCCCATAAGGGTTTTGGAAAAAAATTAATCGAAATTCAGTTCACCAAAATATTCATAAGCTAACATACACGAAAAATAAGAAAATTATTTAATTCTATTTGTGCGGACCCTAAATGCTATGAATGTGCTGTGGATTAGGCAGAGGCTACATGTAGTGATCTCCCGGGTACATACAGAGGATCCTTTCAAGGTTTCAAAAAAAATTGATCGGAAGCCAATTCACCAAAATATTTGGGGCTAACACACGAAAAATGAGAAAATCAACTAATTTTACTTGTACGGTTCCTAAATTATATGAATGCGCCATAGATAACGTAGAGGATAAACTTACTAATCCTTCGGGTACTTACGGAGGTTTCCATTAGGGTTTTGGAAAAAAATTGAATGGAAGCCAGTATACCAAAATATTCATGGGTTAACATACATGAAAAATAAGAGAATCACTTAATTCCGCTTGTGCGGCTTCTAAATGCTATGAATGTGTCATGGATCATGTCGAGACTACACGTACTAATCTCCTGATTATTTATGGAGGGTCCCATAAGGGTTTCAGAAAAAAATTAATTGAAAGTCAGTTCACCAAAATATTAATGGGCTAACAAATACGAAAAATGATAAAATCGCCTAATTTTGCTTATACGACCCCTTAATAATATGAATGCGATGGATTGTGCTGAGGCTACACATACTGATCCCCCTGTACCTACGAAGGTTCCAATAAGATTTCAAAAAGTTGACCGAAAGCAAGTTCTTTAAAATATTAATGGGCTAACATATACGAAAAAAAATGAGAAAATCGCATAATTATGTTTTCGCGACTCCTAAATGCTATGAATGCGACGTGGTGACACGTACTGATCTCTCGAGTGCTTAAGAGTGTCCCATAAGGTTTTTGAAAAAAATTAACTGGAAGCTAGTTCACCAAAATATTCATTGGCTAACACACACGAAAAATGAGAAATTCGCTTAATTCCTCTTCTGTGGCCCTAAATGCTATTTATGCACCGTGGATCATGTCGATACTACACGTACTATCCCCCAGGTAATTATAAAGGTTTCCATAAGGGTTTCAAACAAAATTTGATCGGAATCCAGTTCAACAAAATATCATATCGTAAAACACACGAAAAGTGTGAAAATTGCCTAATTTCACTAGTGCGACTCCTAAATGCTATGACTGCATCGTGATCATACTGAGGCTACATGTACTGATCTCTAGGTACTTACAAAGGGTCCCATAAGGTTTTTGAAAAAAATATTGACCAGAAGCCAATTCACCAAAATATTCATAGGCTAACACACAGAAAAAAAGAAGAGAAAATCACTTAATGCCACATGTGCGATCTCTAAATTCTATGAATGTGCCGTGGATTGTGCCAAAGCTACACGTACAGATCTCTCGGGTGCTTACAATGGTCCCATAAGGGTTAATGTTTTTTAACCGGAAGCTAATTCACCAAAATATTCATGGGCTAACACACAAAAAAATGAGAAAATCGCCTAATTTTGCTTGTGCGGCCCTAAATGCTATGAATGGACCGTTGATCATGTCGAGGCTACATTTACAGATCTCCTGGTTACTTACGAAGGTTCTTATAAGAGTTTTGGAAAAATATTTAAGGGAAGCAAGTTTACCAAAATATTTATAAGCTAACACACACAAAAAATAAGAAAATCATTTAATTCGCTTATACAACCCCTAAATGCTATTAATGCGCCGTAGATCATATCGAGACTATACGTACTATCCCCCAGGTAATTATGAAGGTTCCCATAAGGGTTTCAAAAAAATGATCGAAATTCAGTTCACCAAAATATTCATGGGAAAATAGAGATAGCTTTTTCCCTTAGCAGAGGTTAGCAAGATCCTAACTCTTAGAAAAGAAAGGAAGCTCGATCGTGAATAGGCTAGTTGGGTTTTTTAGAGTGAGTTGGTTTTGAATGAAAAAAGTTTCATTCTGACCCTTTTGTCTTGAGTGAATGGACTGAGACCGTTCAAGCAGTTTATCAGTAAACGACTTCTCCTTCACGTGCTTGATCTGAGATAGGTGGCCAAAGCCTCAAAAGTGTGAGAAATCTCTTCATCAATGGCATAATTAGCTAGGCTATCTGCCACAACATTTTTCCACGGGATAAGGTTTGCAAGTGCGATCATGAATCGTGGGGTCTCCTCAAGGTCATTCAGAACCACTTTAAGGCTGTTTATTGACCATAGGTATGATATCTAGAAAACCACATGAAAAACGAGAAAAATCGCCTAATTTTACTTGTACGACTCCTAAATGTTATGAATATGTCGTGTATCGTGCTGAGATTACACTTACTAATACCCTGGGTACTTACGGAGGTTTCCTTAAGGGTTTTAAAAAAATGAAATGTACTGATCCTCCGGGTACTTATAGAGGTTTCCACACGAAAAATGAGAAAATCACCTAATTCCGCTTGTGCGTCCCTAAAATGTTATGAATACGCCATGAATTATACCGAGATTACATATACTGATTCCCGGGTACTTACAGAGGTCCTTATAAGGGTTTTAAAAAAAATTGACCTGAAACCAGTTCACCAAAATATTCATGAACTAACAGAACTAAAAAATAAAAAAATTGCCTAATTCCGCTTGTACAATTCCTAAATGCTATGAATGCGCTTGTGGATCATGGCGAGGCTACAAGTACTGATCCCCAGGTACTTTAGGAGGGTCCCATTAGGATTTTGGAAAAATTGACCTGAAGACAGTTCACCAAAATATTCATTGCTAACACATACGACAAATGAGAAAATTACCTAATTTCGCTTATGTGGCCCTTAAATTCTATAAATGCACTGTGGATTGTATTAAGGCTACACACACTGATCCTCCGGCTACTACGGAGGGTACCATAAGGTTTTCAGAAAAAAATTTGACGAAAATCAGTTCACCAAAATATTTATGGGCTAACACACACGAAAAATGAGAAAATACACTAATTCCTCTTGTGCGGCCCCACCCCTAAATGCTATGAATACATTGTGGATCGTGCCAAGACTACACATTTTAATCCTCCGGATACTTATAAAAGGTCACATAAGGGTTTCAAAATTTTTTTTGTCGAAAGTCGATTCACCAAAATATTCATGGGCTAACATATACGAAAAATGAGAAAATCATCTCATTCTGCTTGTGCGGCATTAAATGCTATGAATGAGCTGTGAACCGTGTCAAGGCTACACGTATTGATCCCCGAGTTCTTGTAGAGGGTCCCATAAGGGTTTCAGGAAAAAGTTGACTGGAATCTCGTTCATCAAAATATTCATGGGCTAAAAAAATGATAAAATGAGAAAATCGTTTAATTCTTCTCGTGCGACCCCTAATATGAATGCGTTGTGGATCGTGCCGAGACTACACGTACTGATCCCCCGAGTACTTATGGAGGGTCCCATAAGGGTTTCAAAAAAAATGACCAAAAACCAGTTTACCAAAATATTCATGGGCTAACACACGAAAAATGAGAAAGCCTAATTCCGCTCGTGGTGCCCCTAAATGCTATGAATGCACTGTGAATTGTGTCAAGGCTACACGTATTGATTCCCCGAATACTCATGGAGGGTTCTATAAGGATTTTTGAAAAAAATTGACAAAAAATTTTATTCACCAAAATATTTATAAACAAACACACGAAAAATCAGAAAATCTTTTAATTTTGTTTGCGCTGCCCCAAATGCTATGAATGCTCACTTAGTTGGGATTACTTGTAGATTCAACCGTACAAATAAAGATAGTAAACCGATCCATAAACAATCATGTCACATCTTACGTCATCACCCATTATCTTCATACGGACAATCATAAGCAACGATCCAATTGAAGAAGTAAACGTAAGATCAAATTTTGGTATTATATAGTGTGGTATTATCCTCTTAAACCAAGTCCATAAGATCATTTTTTTTTTTATTTTCTATTTTTGGGAATTGGTTTGCTTTATTCTCAATGCAGTTAGGCATCGATGAAGTCAAAATTTTCATTAACAGAGTTTAAAATATAAAAAAGTAAACATAAAAAAAAATTGAATAGGATTCAACATCTAATATATATACATAAAATATAATTTAAACTTCATCAAAAAAAATTTAAATAAACCTCTTGGACCTATCTGACTCCACCCCGGCAGGTAATGCCGGTAAGGAATTGGGGCTTTTCCCGCGACCCCCTAAAAGTGTCTTATTATTGAAATTATCACTACATCTTATATATAGCTTCATTATTTTATTAATTTTAATATGTAATTTTATTCGCACGTTCAACATAAATATTAATGAATAAGTTTTGAACCTATTTTCTTCACTTTTTTTTTACGGTGTCATGTATTCATGCTAGAGTTAAAATTTAAATTTCCGAATAATAAGATCATTTTTGGAGACATTGCTTTCACATGATTTTTTTTTCATATTTAAGAACTCGAATCCTGAATTTTAGATTAAGGATGAAAGGATTTCAACCATCTCATCAGTCTCAAGAATGCGACTCACCACAACATAATTTGATATTCTTTTCGGAGAATTGAGACTAAAAATTAAAAGAATCATAGATAAAACAATTACATAACGCTTCCTAAGAAAATAGCACACAATTTCAGATGAATCATTACATATCCTATCAAATCAAATCAAATTAATTCATTTAATTTTTTTCCTTAATATATCGATTTCTAGGTTTTATTTGAACACCTTTAATTATAGCTATCAATGAACCAGACCCACGGCCCCACCTCTTTGGATTTAGGAAGTAAAACATTTTTTTTTTAAAAAAAGAAGATGAAGATAAGCACAACTCATAGTTTTGTATACTGTGATTATGAAAATATAAAACAACTCTAGTAAGTTGTCATTTGCTTCTCTTCCCCCCGCCCCCCCGTTTTCCTGGTTAACTATTCGTTTTATGATTTGACTAATTATTTAAATTTATATTTAAAAATCTTATTTTAAAGGTAAAATTATCTTTACCCAAAAAACGACTCCATTTCTCAAACTTAAATTTGAGATTCTGATTAAAGAAGGAAGAATATTTATCACTCTACCACAACTTTTGATGATGGTTAATTTCTTTTGACTATCTAGATTAGTTACTTCAAGTAATTATCGTCTTTCAATTTATATATTGTATGCTTTCTCTAGAGTTGAATATAAAAATAGGGTTTCAACAAAAAAATTCAGATTTGAATTTTAAGAATAAATTCATCTTTGATTAGGAATGCTTTTATCTTTAAAGTGTGACACTCCAACACAATTCAGATTAGTCAAATCGAAAAACAAACAAAGAAGGCCGAGTTAAAAAAAAAGGATTGGGAGAAAGCAATGCATTAGTTTCAAATCAAGATCTCAATCATTAAAGGGGTAAGCATTATATTATTAGTTCCCCATTGAAAATAGTGTAATTAATTTATTTTTTTTATTTTTCATCTGATCCGATGTTTGAAGTTCATGGAGTTTGATTAAATTCGGATCATGTATTACAATGTCTATTTGGGAGTGACACTTTTAACAAAAGTTTTTTTATATTCAGAACTCGAACCTGAAACTTCTAATTAAGAGCGAAACAGTCTCATTATTGCATCACAATCTATGCTGGCAGTGTAATTAATTAAATTAACCTACTCGATCAAGTAGATGTCACAAGACTAGAAATTGTGTTTGGGATATTTCTGAAAAATCTAAACAAGATGATATCACCCTGTAGATAAACTAAATAAATTTCATCATCAATTGAGACAATATAAGCTGCTAAAAAGCATATGGGATCCTCCCCCCCGCCATAAAAGATATAATTATGTCACGACCCAAATTCGGGTGTGATGGCACTCATCTCAACCCATCGAGACAAGTCAGCCTAAAACTCAATGAAAAGTAAATGCGGAAGTAATTGAGATAAAATAAGGTTTAAATTAGTCAAAAACAAATAAATAATCTCCAAAATCCCCCAAGACTGGTTGTCACGTATACAAGCCACTAATAAATTACCGAAGTACGAAAGAAAATACAGTCACAATGTCTTTGTCACTAGAGTAGGACTAAAACATAATAAAAGAGTAAGAGGTGTCCGCTAGATGGATGTAACAGCTACCTCAACACTCGAAATGATAGCCTCAGATGTGGTGGAAACACTAGGAGATCAAACAAGTCCGGCCTCACAACCTACACAAGTGTGGAAGCAAGGGGTGAGTACCAAACAACACGGTACTCAGCAAGTGGATAACTAAAACTAAGCAAAGCTTAATAGATACAAGTACTCCTGTCCTCCCAACCGAACCTCCTTAACTACAACCTGCATAAAACCAGTCCAACTCTACACTTGTGCGATAACAACAGTAATATAGTCCACAAATACTCATCAATAGTCTCGTCAATGAATCATATCAAGTCAAGTTCAGCACACAGAGCAATATGGGGGTAAGCACAAAGACACAAATATCAGAAAGGTGCAATGCAGTGCAATGAAATGATGCATGTCTGTCCTATCGGTACACATCCGCTGAATCACAGTCCGGAACCCATGGGGGACATTTCTGTCCATGTAACCTGCCACGGAGCGTGTGGCCCGACCCCTCAATACATATATCCTGCCACGGAGCGTGTGGTCCGACCCCTTTATTTCATAATACCTGCCACGGAGCGTGTGGCCCGACCCCTTTGTTTCATAATACCTGCCATGGAGCGTGTGGCCCGACCCCTTTGTTTCATATCATTTTCAATCTCAACACAATATGTCAGAACCAATGCAATCAATTCATGTTCATATAATTCACGATAATAATATGACAACAACCATAATTTTTCCTATCTCACATCAACATAGTCATTTCACATGTCCAAAATAAATCCACAATCATAACATATCAATTCCACCAATACATGTCATTAGATCACCATTTTTTTTTTACCCCTCATCTCCATTTTTTTTTAAGGTCAATCATATAGTCAATAATCCAGTCTAATTCTCATTATTTCCTAGTACACATAACACAGAAACACAAGCATCTATAAGCTTAAACTGAGGTTTAGAAATTCACTTGCCTTAAATAATCATGCAATTACTCCGAGACCCGAGCCTTCCCTTTTCGCTGGGTTTCCAAATAAGTATGATCTAAACAAATAATTAACCACAATAAGATTTCAAAACTAACAACACCCATGTCTAGCCTAGACCCCAAACTTACACAAGTCTATAATCAAGTTCCTAAATCTTGATGCCAATTAATAAATCAAATATTATATATTTTTTTTTAAATTTCAAGTCTAGGGTTATGGCTTAATTCCTCCAATTAACAATTAATAATATTCGTATAATTTTTTACTCCTAATTAGTCACTAATGTAGCCAAATATTTAGTCATCCAATAATTCCAAAGAATTACACCCATGTTGCAGCAGCAACCAAGAACCCCAATATTATAAATTTAATGTAATTCATAATATATAATATACCTAATATTTAATTATCTATTTTAATATATCAAAATTCAGGAACTAGCTCATTCTATGTCATTGAAGTCAAATCTGAAATTTTCTTTCCGATTATGTTCACTCATGATAAAATAAACTCACATGTCAAATTTCAGCTAAAACGGATCGTTATTCGACCCCCAAATCAAGATTTTATATGAAGAACCCTAGGATCATATTTTCTTATTTCAACATTGTTTCTCCACCAATATACCCTAAAAATATATTCATAATCACATAAAAATTTAATGAAAAGGATGAGAATAATTACCTTGACGCTTTGGAATGAAAATTCATATTTTTCTCTTCTTCTTTATTTTTCTTTTCCCCTTTCTTTTCTTTCTTCCTCCGTATTGTTTTTTTTTTGTTTCTGCGCGTTTTTGTTTTTCTTGTTTGCCGCCGCACATCTGATGGCTTAATGCCATCAGATTGTGTATATATATATAATTTATTATTATTATTATTATTATTATTATTATTATTATTATTATTATTATTATTATTATTATTATTATTTATTCCCTTCTTTTTTTTTCTAAATTAATTATGTACTAAAATGACAAACCCTACTAACCTAATTTATTAAATATAAGAAAAGTGGTATAAGTATTAAATAAATTAACACTTTAGCCCATCAATTAAATTAATTATTTAAAATCACCCATCAATTAATTAAATGAAGTTATCGAATAGTCTAAAATTTACAATTTAAATGTACGGAATGAGTCTTTTATGAAGGAAAGAAGACTCGTTCTCAGAATGACCTAACGGGTCATTACATTATCCACCACTAAAAATTATGTTCGTCCTCGAACATAAAGAAGGAAAAAGGAGAATAACCAACGTTACCAAAAGCCTAAGTTATAATTTTCAAAAGTCGGTTTTTTTTTTTCCTTCAAGTGAGCTCCTCATTAAGACTATTCAATCAAGATCAACTTCTAAGAACTGAACTTTCGAATCAAACTTTGGCAAATCTATAAATTAGGGATAGTTTAGACGTCACAGATTAACCCATTAACCAAACCTTAACCGAAACCCTCTAAACCTCATCATAACCATCAGGACAATCTTTCATCACATAACCACGTGAAAATTCTAGACTAATACCGGCTACAAACAGAAGTCAACCTTAATCAATCACCACACTCATAATGCACAGACTACCACAGATCTTGTTAAGATTCCATTCTTACTACCAAAGCTTCCTACGATCTTAAGCTATACAAATCTGATCTTTAGGCATTAGGTACTTATTATTGGAGAATATGATTTATCTAACCCAAAGAATGAAATAATTGAATACCCTCCTAGCGATCGATACACCCAAGCATACAAAACTTCTAATAACACTATCGAAAATGGTAGATCAGTAGTTGTGATTGTAAACGACCCTTAAGAGCGGTAACACTAGACCCATTGGCCCCCTACATTCTACCATACCTAGCCAGAATGAGACCCCGATGAGAGTTGAATTTTAAGACTGTCAGACAACTGTAAGTATTCATGGTAGCTTTTCTACAAATTCTTATAAAAAGAATTGTGCATGTAAATTCACACTATTATACTTCAACAATCCCTAACAACACCAAATCTATCACAACTGAAATAACCAGGTTTGTAAAAGCACCCTACCCTACCAAAAGGGTATCGTAGGATCGGTACACCAATCAACCACTAGGGATCCATCCACTGAAGTAAAAACACGTGTGGGCATAGACAGCAAATCATACTTCAACTCATGTCCGAAATAAAACAGATAGTTACGTAAGAATGTACGAAATCAAGATCGAATAACACAAGATACTTCTCTCATAGTGCTTATATCAAACATTTTCATTCATCTGACTCCATCACTTTGATGTTTTTGCTACCCACAATCGACCAGTCTGTTCCCCATACCAAAACTTAGAGAAATTTGTGGTCACCTGAATAATTCTATATACTATGAGCACATAGCCTCTATTTACCCTCTAGTGCCAATGTAACACATCACAATGGTTCGTATAATCTATCAACAGAGTAGTATCAACCCAATTCGATATCCTTAATAACCATGAAGAACTATATCCCATCTTGTAGTGCATCTATAAGTCACCTACCATAATTTGAGAGTCTAACCTTACATAAAACACATAATCTTCGACACCTCACTATTTGTTATTCAAACTAAAACCAAACCACCAGAAAAGTCGTTGTAACCTCCCTCATAAGTCTGTGTCGAACCAATCGACATTGTATAGTCATATCTGAACACAAGGGCGGAAATTCGTACAATCTTCAACTTTGAACTAAAGATCTACACATGGTGTCTTATTTTTTTATCATTTCTTAGATGTTTTCTATGAAGCAAATTTTAAATACCTTGAACTATTTAATATACCAGACTCTTATTCCTTTTGCTAACTCATTTACCAATCTTATTCTTTTGAATCAAAACTTTAAGTGAAGCCCTTTCTTAGGCCTTTTAATGATCAAAAGCAATAAACTCTACAATTCAAACCCTGCACAAGTTCTTTCAACTACTCAGTATCCCGTGTGATCGATCAATTTTTATCTTGTCGATCTATACTTTAACGAAACCTACCGCCATAATGTAGACTTAAAATGAACAACTTGAATTTCGAATTTCATCCATGTAACCCAATCCCATTATCTATCAATATTAGCTCATACATTGAAGATCTTTATAAATTCTCGCATCTTAGCTATCATTGATCACCTCTCCATTAATCTTATTGTATCCTTCATTAAAATTTAATTATACCAGTTATCAAACTCGAAACCACAAAAGAACTTATTACCACACTTGAGTCAAATGCCTATAGAGTTATTTCTCAAATCTTATCCAATAATCGTTAACCCATATGAATAACACATAACACTGCCACCATAAATAGAGCAAAATAAATAGAACTACGTGTTACTAAATTTAATTTTCCACTCTCTCTGAAGATACATTCGGCCCTTACAACTAGAGTAAATATAATTGTTCTCGCCTTGTTTCGATGGCTAAACTACATTTCACTAATTATTTTCATTTATGAATCTAGATTCTTTCAGTTCTATCCGAGCGGTGTCTCAACACATTCTACGACTTTCCATACCACCACGCCACTCACCAAATAGTAAAAAAACCATAATTTAGATACATGCAAGTCATTATTATCATATCGAATCTATTTAACCAAAAATCCTTAAAGTATGATTGTGTCCGTATCATAATCCATCACAAAATCTTATTGCCATTATGCTCAATAACCATTGTCATCATCTCGAAGTCAACCTTTTCAATTGACAAGACACCTTAAACCCAGTTATACCAACCAAATCTAATGTAATAACCCAATTTATACACACTCTCACTAAAAAATTTAATTGCCTTCACATAAGTATACTCACTGCTACTTTCTTTATCCATAAGCTTATCATTCTGTTATCGATCCACTCCTTTGGAGTTTACGGTTAAATTACAAGTCCTCACTTAGAATTTTAGGGATACACTTCACAACCTAAACGCATTAATCATACCAAAATCCACCACTAAGATCTTTCTTATAAATAATGCTTACCCTAGCGTCTGTAGTAACACACTAGTTGGATTTTCAAATGTGAATGCAACATCAAATCTCATCATATGAGAAGATGATACAATTAATAACTCCTTAAGTAGTTAGTAATCACACTTGATAATCGATGTATTGGTTTTTGTACACCAATAGTGTCATACCGTGAAAGCTTGATAGATCCACCACTAGAATACATCATACCCACTGTAAAGATCATACCTAGATAGTCTACATATTTCTATCCATTACGTAACTGTCATACATTACCAACACATTTCAGTCTCTAGTCAAAATCGATATCACCCTTCAATAGGTAAGATCAATAGCAGAAGCAACACAACCTGTAACCCTAACCAAATAATCACAAGTACCGAGGTAGTAGACTTATAATAACCATTTCCTGATATACATCCATCCTATCAAATCGCTGTAGAAATTCTGATCTCGATTAGCGCAAAATCATTCTTATCACTCACTATGTAACTCATTCTTTCACGACGAACTTCACGGTCTGTAGTCTCTGAGGGCAATGCTCACAACATAGTCATTCCCCTAATTATACCATTCTCAATTGTAGAACCACTTCAAATATCAGGTAGGCCAAACAAACATCATTCTCAATTCTTAACCACTATCCAGAAATATAAGACTCATATAATCCTCCATACCATTGTTCCTCTTCCTATACCATATCCTCAAATTACATTATTGAACCATAACCTTACTTACTCTTTTAAAATCACCGTGCATTACAAGTTTTACCATACACCCTTTTCATAAGTTTATTACTTCCACTTCCAAATTAGATCTAGACCACGTGATGGTATTTCAACTACACGCACATAGAATCAGGCAAGAGTCACCACTATATGTGAGAGAATGGAGTGAGGCGATAGAAAATAGACCGGATCAAGGACGCACGATAGAGAACCAAAAGGTAATGATATTTCCTAATAGTCTTCATAGCCTCTCAAAGATAAGTACAGACGTCTCCGTACCGATCCTCAAGACTCTACTTAGACTCGGCTTGTATACACGTGAGACCTATGAACCTGGGGCTCTAATACCATCTTTGTCACGACCCAAATTCGGGTGTGATGGCACTCATCTCAACCCACCGAGACAAGTCAGCCTAAAACTCAATGAAAAGTAAATGCGGAAGTAATTGAGATAAAATAAGGTTTAAATTAGTCAAAAACAAATAAATAATCTCCAAAATCCCCCAAGACTGGTTGTCACGTATACAAGCCACTAATAAATTACCGAAGTACGAAAGAAAATACAGTCACAATGTCTTTGTCACTAGAGTAGGACTAAAACATAATAAAAGAGTAAGAGGTGTCCGCTAGATGGATGTAACAGCTACCTCAACACTCGAAATGATAGCCTCAGATGTGGTGGAAACACTAGGAGATCAAACAAGTCCGGCCTCACAACCTACACAAGTGTGGAAGCAAGGGGTGAGTACCAAACAACACGGTACTCAGCAAGTGGATAACTAAAACTAAGCAAAGCTTAATAGATACAAGTACTCCTGTCCTCCCAACCGAACCTCCTTAACTACAACCTGCATAAAACCAGTCCAACTCTACACTTGTGCGATAACAACAGTAATATAGTCCACAAATACTCATCAATAGTCTCGTCAATGAATCATATCAAGTCAAGTTCAGCACACAGAGCAATATGGGGGTAAGCACAAAGACACAAATATCAGAAAGGTGCAATGCAGTGCAATGAAATGATGCATGTCTGTCCTATCGGTACACATCCGCTGAATCACAGTCCGGAACCCATGGGGGACATTTCTGTCCATGTAACCTGCCACGGAGCGTGTGGCCCGACCCCTCAATACATATATCCTGCCACGGAGCGTGTGGTCCGACCCCTTTATTTCATAATACCTGCCACGGAGCGTGTGGCCCGACCCCTTTGTTTCATAATACCTGCCATGGAGCGTGTGGCCCGACCCCTTTGTTTCATATCATTTTCAATCTCAACACAATATGTCAGAACCAATGCAATCAATTCATGTTCATATAATTCACGATAATAATATGACAACAACCATAATTTTTCCTATCTCACATCAACATAGTCATTTCACATGTCCAAAATAAATCCACAATCATAACATATCAATTCCACCAATACATGTCATTAGATCACCATTTTTTTTTTACCCCTCATCTCCATTTTTTTTTAAGGTCAATCATATAGTCAATAATCCAGTCTAATTCTCATTATTTCCTAGTACACATAACACAGAAACACAAGCATCTATAAGCTTAAACTGAGGTTTAGAAATTCACTTGCCTTAAATAATCATGCAATTACTCCGAGACCCGAGCCTTCCCTTTTCGCTGGGTTTCCAAATAAGTATGATCTAAACAAATAATTAACCACAATAAGATTTCAAAACTAACAACACCCATGTCTAGCCTAGACCCCAAACTTACACAAGTCTATAATCAAGTTCCTAAATCTTGATGCCAATTAATAAATCAAATATTATATATTTTTTTTTTAAATTTCAAGTCTAGGGTTATGGCTTAATTCCTCCAATTAACAATTAATAATATTCGTATAATTTTTTACTCCTAATTAGTCACTAATGTAGCCAAATATTTAGTCATCCAATAATTCCAAAGAATTACACCCATGTTGCAGCAGCAACCAAGAACCCCAATATTATAAATTTAATGTAATTCATAATATATAATATACCTAATATTTAATTATCTATTTTAATATATCAAAATTCAGGAACTAGCTCATTCTATGTCATTGAAGTCAAATCTGAAATTTTCTTTCCGATTATGTTCACTCATGATAAAATAAACTCACATGTCAAATTTCAGCTAAAACGGATCGTTATTCGACCCCCAAATCAAGATTTTATATGAAGAACCCTAGGATCATATTTTCTTATTTCAACATTGTTTCTCCACCAATATACCCTAAAAATATATTCATAATCACATAAAAATTTAATGAAAAGGATGAGATAATTACCTTGACGCTTTGGAATGAAAATTCATATTTTTCTCTTCTTCTTTATTTTTCTTTTCCCCTTTCTTTTCTTTCTTCCTCCGTATTGTTTTTTTTTTGTTTCTGCGCGTTTTTGTTTTTCTTGTTTGCCGCCGCACATCTGATGGCTTAATGCCATCAGATTGTGTATATATATATAATTTATTATTATTATTATTATATTATTATTATTATTATTATTATTATTATTATTATTATTATTATTTATTCCCTTCTTTTTTTTTCTAAATTAATTATGTACTAAAATGACAAACCCTACTAACCTAATTTATTAAATATAAGAAAAGTGGTATAAGTATTAAATAAATTAACACTTTAGCCCATCAATTAAATTAATTATTTAAAATCACCCATCAATTAATTAAATGAAGTTATCGAATAGTCTAAAATTTACAATTTAAATGTACGGAATGAGTCTTTTATGAAGGAAAGAAGACTCGTTCTCAGAATGACCTAACGGGTCATTACATTATCCACCACTAAAAATTATGTTCGTCCTCGAACATAAAGAAGGAAAAAGGAGAATAACCAACGTTACCAAAAGCCTAAGTTATAATTTTCAAAAGTCGGTTTTTTTTTTTCCTTCAAGTGAGCTCCTCATTAAGACTATTCAATCAAGATCAACTTCTAAGAACTGAACTTTCGAATCAAACTTTGGCAAATCTATAAATTAGGGATAGTTTAGACGTCACAGATTAACCCATTAACCAAACCTTAACCGAAACCCTCTAAACCTCATCATAACCATCAGGACAATCTTTCATCACATAACCACGTGAAAATTCTAGACTAATACCGGCTACAAACAGAAGTCAACCTTAATCAATCACCACACTCATAATGCACAGACTACCACAGATCTTGTTAAGATTCCATTCTTACTACCAAAGCTTCCTACGATCTTAAGCTATACAAATCTGATCTTTAGGCATTAGGTACTTATTATTGGAGAATATGATTTATCTAACCCAAAGAATGAAATAATTGAATACCCTCCTAGCGATCGATACACCCAAGCATACAAAACTTCTAATAACACTATCGAAAATGGTAGATCAGTAGTTGTGATTGTAAACGACCCTTAAGAGCGGTAACACTAGGACCCATTGGCCCCCTACATTCTACCATACCTAGCCAGAATGAGACCCCGATGAGAGTTGAATTTTAAGACTGTCAGACAACTGTAAGTATTCATGGTAGCTTTTCTACAAATTCTTATAAAAAGAATTGTGCATGTAAATTCACACTATTATACTTCAACAATCCCTAACAACACCAAATCTATCACAACTGAAATAACCAGGTTTGTAAAAGCACCCTACCCTACCAAAAGGGTATCGTAGGATCGGTACAACCAATCAACCACTAGGGATCCATCCACTGAAGTAAAAACACGTGTGGGCATAGACAGCAAATCATACTTCAACTCATGTCCGAAATAAAACAGATAGTTACGTAAGAATGTACGAAATCAAGATCGAATAACACAAGATACTTCTCTCATAGTGCTTATATCAAACATTTTCATTCTTCATCTGACTCCATCACTTTGATGTTTTTGCTACCCACAATCGACCAGTCTGTTCCCCATACCAAAACTTAGAGAAATTTGTGGTCACCTGAATAATTCTATATACTATGAGCACATAGCCTCTATTTACCCTCTAGTGCCAATGTAACACATCACAATGGTTCGTATAATCTATCAACAGAGTAGTATCAACCCAATTCGATATCCTTAATAACCATGAAGAACTATATCCCATCTTGTAGTGCATCTATAAGTCACCTACCATAATTTGAGAGTCTAACCTTACATAAAACACATAATCTTCGACACCTCACTATTTGTTATTCAAACTAAAACCAAACCACCAGAAAAGTCGTTGTAACCTCCCTCATAAGTCTGTGTCGAACCAATCGACATTGTATAGTCATATCTGAACACAAGGGCGGAAATTCGTACAATCTTCAACTTTGAACTAAAGATCTACACATGGTGTCTTATTTTTTTATCATTTCTTAGATGTTTTCTATGAAGCAAATTTTAAATACCTTGAACTATTTAATATACCAGACTCTTATTCCTTTTGCTAACTCATTTACCAATCTTATTCTTTTGAATCAAAACTTTAAGTGAAGCCCTTTCTTAGGCCTTTTAATGATCAAAAGCAATAAACTCTACAATTCAAACCCTGCACAAGTTCTTTCAACTACTCAGTATCCCGTGTGATCGATCAATTTTTATCTTGTCGATCTATACTTTAACGAAACCTACCGCCATAATGTAGACTTAAAATGAACAACTTGAATTTCGAATTTCATCCATGTAACCCAATCCCATTATCTATCAATATTAGCTCATACATTGAAGATCTTTATAAATTCTCGCATCTTAGCTATCATTGATCACCTCTCCATTAATCTTATTGTATCCTTCATTAAAATTTAATTATACCAGTTATCAAACTCGAAACCACAAAAGAACTTATTACCACACTTGAGTCAAATGCCTATAGAGTTATTTCTCAAATCTTATCCAATAATCGTTAACCCATATGAATAACACATAACACTGCCACCATAAATAGAGCAAAATAAATAGAACTACGTGTTACTAAATTTAATTTTCCACTCTCTCTGAAGATACATTCGGCCCTTACAACTAGAGTAAATATAATTGTTCTCGCCTTGTTTCGATGGCTAAACTACATTTCACTAATTATTTTCATTTATGAATCTAGATTCTTTCAGTTCTATCCGAGCGGTGTCTCAACACATTCTACGACTTTCCATACCACCACGCCACTCACCAAATAGTAAAAAAACCATAATTTAGATACATGCAAGTCATTATTATCATATCGAATCTATTTAACCAAAAATCCTTAAAGTATGATTGTGTCCGTATCATAATCCATCACAAAATCTTATTGCCATTATGCTCAATAACCATTGTCATCATCTCGAAGTCAACCTTTTCAATTGACAAGACACCTTAAACCCAGTTATACCAACCAAATCTAATGTAATAACCCAATTTATACACACTCTCACTAAAAAATTTAATTGCCTTCACATAAGTATACTCACTGCTACTTTCTTTATCCATAAGCTTATCATTCTGTTATCGATCCACTCCTTTGGAGTTTACGGTTAAATTACAAGTCCTCACTTAGAATTTTAGGGATACACTTCACAACCTAAACGCATTAATCATACCAAAATCCACCACTAAGATCTTTCTTATAAATAATGCTTACCCTAGCGTCTGTAGTAACACACTAGTTGGATTTTCAAATGTGAATGCAACATCAAATCTCATCATATGAGAAGATGATACAATTAATAACTCCTTAAGTAGTTAGTAATCACACTTGATAATCGATGTATTGGTTTTTGTACACCAATAGTGTCATACCGTGAAAGCTTGATAGATCCACCACTAGAATACATCATACCCACTGTAAAGATCATACCTAGATAGTCTACATATTTCTATCCATTACGTAACTGTCATACATTACCAACACATTTCAGTCTCTAGTCAAAATCGATATCACCCTTCAATAGGTAAGATCAATAGCAGAAGCAACACAACCTGTAACCCTAACCAAATAATCACAAGTACCGAGGTAGTAGACTTATAATAACCATTTCCTGATATACATCCATCCTATCAAATCGCTGTAGAAATTCTGATCTCGATTAGCGCAAAATCATTCTTATCACTCACTATGTAACTCATTCTTTCACGACGAACTTCACGGTCTGTAGTCTCTGAGGGCAATGCTCACAACATAGTCATTCCCCTAATTATACCATTCTCAATTGTAGAACCACTTCAAATATCAGGTAGGCCAAACAAACATCATTCTCAATTCTTAACCACTATCCAGAAATATAAGACTCATATAATCCTCCATACCATTGTTCCTCTTCCTATACCATATCCTCAAATTACATTATTGAACCATAACCTTACTTACTCTTTTAAAATCACCGTGCATTACAAGTTTTACCATACACCCTTTTCATAAGTTTATTACTTCCACTTCCAAATTAGATCTAGACCACGTGATGGTATTTCAACTACACGCACATAGAATCAGGCAAGAGTCACCACTATATGTGAGAGAATGGAGTGAGGCGATAGAAAATAGACCGGATCAAGGACGCACGATAGAGAACCAAAAGGTAATGATATTTCCTAATAGTCTTCATAGCCTCTCAAAGATAAGTACAGACGTCTCCGTACCGATCCTCAAGACTCTACTTAGACTCGGCTTGTATACACGTGAGACCTATGAACCTGGGGCTCTAATACCATCTTTGTCACGACCCAAATTCGGGTGTGATGGCACTCATCTCAACCCACCGAGACAAGTCAGCCTAAAACTCAATGAAAAGTAAATGCGGAAGTAATTGAGATAAAATAAGGTTTAAATTAGTCAAAAACAAATAAATAATCTCCAAAATCCCCCAAGACTGGTTGTCACGTATACAAGCCACTAATAAATTACCGAAGTACGAAAGAAAATACAGTCACAATGTCTTTGTCACTAGAGTAGGACTAAAACATAATAAAAGAGTAAGAGGTGTCCGCTAGATGGATGTAACAGCTACCTCAACACTCGAAATGATAGCCTCAGATGTGGTGGAAACACTAGGAGATCAAACAAGTCCGGCCTCACAACCTACACAAGTGTGGAAGCAAGGGGTGAGTACCAAACAACACGGTACTCAGCAAGTGGATAACTAAAACTAAGCAAAGCTTAATAGATACAAGTACTCCTGTCCTCCCAACCGAACCTCCTTAACTACAACCTGCATAAAACCAGTCCAACTCTACACTTGTGCGATAACAACAGTAATATAGTCCACAAATACTCATCAATAGTCTCGTCAATGAATCATATCAAGTCAAGTTCAGCACACAGAGCAATATGGGGGTAAGCACAAAGACACAAATATCAGAAAGGTGCAATGCAGTGCAATGAAATGATGCATGTCTGTCCTATCGGTACACATCCGCTGAATCACAGTCCGGAACCCATGGGGGACATTTCTGTCCATGTAACCTGCCACGGAGCGTGTGGCCCGACCCCTCAATACATATATCCTGCCACGGAGCGTGTGGTCCGACCCCTTTATTTCATAATACCTGCCACGGAGCGTGTGGCCCGACCCCTTTGTTTCATAATACCTGCCATGGAGCGTGTGGCCCGACCCCTTTGTTTCATATCATTTTCAATCTCAACACAATATGTCAGAACCAATGCAATCAATTCATGTTCATATAATTCACGATAATAATATGACAACAACCATAATTTTTCCTATCTCACATCAACATAGTCATTTCACATGTCCAAAATAAATCCACAATCATAACATATCAATTCCACCAATACATGTCATTAGATCACCATTTTTTTTTTACCCCTCATCTCCATTTTTTTTTAAGGTCAATCATATAGTCAATAATCCAGTCTAATTCTCATTATTTCCTAGTACACATAACACAGAAACACAAGCATCTATAAGCTTAAACTGAGGTTTAGAAATTCACTTGCCTTAAATAATCATGCAATTACTCCGAGACCCGAGCCTTCCCTTTTCGCTGGGTTTCCAAATAAGTATGATCTAAACAAATAATTAACCACAATAAGATTTCAAAACTAACAACACCCATGTCTAGCCTAGACCCCAAACTTACACAAGTCTATAATCAAGTTCCTAAATCTTGATGCCAATTAATAAATCAAATATTATATATTTTTTTTTAAATTTCAAGTCTAGGGTTATGGCTTAATTCCTCCAATTAACAATTAATAATATTCGTATAATTTTTTACTCCTAATTAGTCACTAATGTAGCCAAATATTTAGTCATCCAATAATTCCAAAGAATTACACCCATGTTGCAGCAGCAACCAAGAACCCCAATATTATAAATTTAATGTAATTCATAATATATAATATACCTAATATTTAATTATCTATTTTAATATATCAAAATTCAGGAACTAGCTCATTCTATGTCATTGAAGTCAAATCTGAAATTTTCTTTCCGATTATGTTCACTCATGATAAAATAAACTCACATGTCAAATTTCAGCTAAAACGGATCGTTATTCGACCCCCAAATCAAGATTTTATATGAAGAACCCTAGGATCATATTTTCTTATTTCAACATTGTTTCTCCACCAATATACCCTAAAAATATATTCATAATCACATAAAAATTTAATGAAAAGGATGAGAATAATTACCTTGACGCTTTGGAATGAAAATTCATATTTTTCTCTTCTTCTTTATTTTTCTTTTCCCCTTTCTTTTCTTTCTTCCTCCGTATTGTTTTTTTTTTGTTTCTGCGCGTTTTTGTTTTTCTTGTTTGCCGCCGCACATCTGATGGCTTAATGCCATCAGATTGTGTATATATATATAATTTATTATTATTATTATTATTATTATTATTATTATTATTATTATTATTATTATTATTATTATTATTATTTATTCCCTTCTTTTTTTTTCTAAATTAATTATGTACTAAAATGACAAACCCTACTAACCTAATTTATTAAATATAAGAAAAGTGGTATAAGTATTAAATAAATTAACACTTTAGCCCATCAATTAAATTAATTATTTAAAATCACCCATCAATTAATTAAATGAAGTTATCGAATAGTCTAAAATTTACAATTTAAATGTACGGAATGAGTCTTTTATGAAGGAAAGAAGACTCGTTCTCAGAATGACCTAACGGGTCATTACAAATTATATATTGTAAAATATTTATAGTAAGTTGTGTATCATATTCTTTGGTTACTAAAATTATATATTGTGAAATTAAGTAATCTAATAGCTAGTGTGAACATTGTCTTGCATGACAATGCATAGAAGTTAAATTCACATATTAATAGTTTTTTATATGAAATAATTCAAATTTTGAAACTCAAATAAGAAGATTTTTTACTGTAATTTATTTTTATGTTTTTTTTGGATATTTTAAATTGTTAATGTTCGTGACTTTTAGTATTTTTTTATTCAATTTCTAAATATATAAATTACTTTTAAAAATCTTTAAATATTGTATATCCGAATGCATATTTATGAATCTCGAAATTCAAATTATGTCATATCATTTTAAACTCGAGTATATATATTATTGCCCTCTATTCTAGCCCTTTTCTATTTTTTTTAATTTTTTTTTGGCAAAGGAGCAATTATAATATCTATTTCTGTTACGTACCTAGAAACATGAATGCGGTGTTTACAAATTATATGAAATATAACATGACATATGAAATATAATTGTCTTTTAGTCACTCATCATCTAATTTGTTTTGTAATTATAATTATATTTACTAGCAAATACAATAATTTGAAGTATATTCGATCAATTGAAAAAGTTTAAACATACGTTTAAATAATTAAAAATATTTAAATATTCTTCGACATGATTTTCACCATTAATGCAAGGAGAATAATTAGAATTTAATTATTTAGGGATTTATTTAAAATAAAAGATTAATTAACGTTTTTATGTGCCGCTAGATTAATAAAGGACATATATAAACCAAATCGAATAAATTAAGGAGCCTACCTTTGAAGATGGAACAAAAATATAACGATACAACTAGAAATTCTAACTAGAAAATTTAACCAACAGAATATACTAACATTTAGCACTAGTCAAGGAGATTTAACGATGGATATAATTTTTAAACAAATACTCACTAGATTTACTGTAAACATAAAGTAATATTAAATCTAAATTATAAGGACTTGGTATATTTAATTTAATAGTTAAGTTAGATCTGTATACCTTTAAACACAATTTTTTCTTTTTGTGATTTTAGATCAACATTGTCCATCATCAAGACATTGTATCTACGAGCTTATATATAAAAAATAATAGCAACTAGGAAAACACTAAGGAAAAAAAGTACGACTTACTACAATGTAGTGGCATTATTTATTGTTAATGTTAATTAACTATTACTATAAAATAATGATCAGTCGGCTTAAATTAAAATATTAGTATAATGAAGAGTACAATCAACAATAATATTTCATAATTTAAAAGTTGAAAATTACTCATCTGAATTTCTTTTATCAAAAAATTATATTTTATATAATAGATGTTGAATATCGTTGAAATATATATATATTTTTTTTTTATATATTTTAAATTTGCATGGTGGGTCCGGGGAATCAAAGGAACCGCTAATAAAGACACAAAATTTTTTCCAAAATCCAAAAGGAATTGACATTTTACAAATCACAATATTCCATGTGATAGCCAGAAAATTACAAAAATATAAAAAGATGTGTGTCATTGAAATGGACATGGGGTGACATTTCATAAATTGTGTATTTTAAGGATTTGTTAGACCTAATCACACGATTAAAAAAAATACTCATAATATATTAAACAAATAAAACAGAAAAATAATGAATGTACTTTTTTTTTTGGCTAAGAAACAACACTACAAGAACAAAAATCACAAAACAACAATAATATATTCGGTACAATTTCATGACTAAAATCTGAGAAAGATATAGTGCATTCAGATTTTACCTTTTACTACGGAGGTAGAGAGGAAAAAGGTGGGAAAACCTCAAAGTGTTTACTTTTCTTTTAACTAGATTAACATTACATATGGAAAGACCTTTTTTTTAAAACCTCATCCCATTCAATGAAAGTAAAAGCTTTTTACCATCATGAAATGTTGTGGCGTGAGGTAAGTACTCTTTCTTTCTTAATTTTTAATGAGGAGTTTCGTATTTGAGTCGCCTATGCACTTTGGTAAGTGTGATTTACCCCGAAAATGAGATTTTCCTACGTGAATTCAAATTAGTCGAGTCACAAAAATATATACCGGATATCAGATGAGAAACAAAATGAAAAATCATTTTACCAATTAAGCAAGTACCTATGGAAGACAAGAAACTATACATTGAATGATTGTCTTGTATATTCTAGTTGTGCTGCATACCTTTTTTCTCTATTTGCAAACCATTGAACTGTTCTTCTTGCAATTGGAAGCCAAAGTTTCCTCCTTTTTTCCACAACACAAGTAATAGAATTGTCTCTATTACAATTCCTAGTATTGAAATCATCAAATCTTGGACAAATCAAAATCTCAGACATAGTCCTCTTCCCATTTTGTCTCAACACATTTGATGTACTTTCTAAATTGTTGGTTCTTGAATCTGATGAAGAAAAAAATCTATTGCTCGTCATGTCATTGATCATTTGAGTATTCAAGAACATGAAATCCGAAGAACTGACGTTGCTCCATCGATGTTTTAAGACAACATCAGACACAACAATCCTATGATTGAACTTGTGCAACATATCATGATCAATTATGTTCTGTTTTTCCTCTGTTTGATCAAGAAAACTGTTTTCTTGAATTGGTATTTCATCATCTCTAACACCCTTTTCGGATTTCTTGAAACTCATGCTGCCAATACTGAATCTTGATGATTTGTTTATACCAATTTGACAATTTTCTTCTCTTTGCACATAAAGTTCCAAATTGGAATCCTCTCTTAGCTCAGATTGATTCCTTAATAAAAATCGAAAACTATTTGAATATGTTAACAATGAATTGTCCTCAGCACTGACTTTATGTCTACATAGAGGACAACTCGAATGTTTTTCGAGCCATTGATCAATACAATTGATGTGAAATGCATGTTTGCATTTTGGGAGTAATCGAAGGACTTCAACATCTTCGAATCTTGATAAACAAACCGCGCATTCTAGGCCTTCTCTCGAGCCTTTAAGCAACGAAAATCTGAAAAAAGGGAGTGATTCTATGATAGTTTTATCTATACCTGAGGAAACTCGTTCCATTGGGAGCGTTGTTAGTCCATATTGATCAATTTGCATTGCGTTTTGGAGAGGAAGAGGTGATCTACGACAGAATTTAGCGTAAAGGAGTAGAAGAAATGTTAAGGAAAACATGATGGAGAGAATACCAATAACAACAGCTATACTTGGCTTGAAATTGTTTGCTTCATCTTGTGAAGATGGTAATTCTTGAAATGTGGAGCCATAGGCTTTAACAATATTTAGGAGTAGTAATTGAAGGATTGCTATAACTAGCATACTTGAATGAACCGCGAGATGGTTACTTCTTCTGTCTGAATTCGACATCACGTATGCAACCAAAAATGATTTATGAAAAGAGTGTAAAGTTTTGAAATTTACAAAAGAGTTACAAGACTTATATCCAAAGGACATGAATAATAATGTTCTATTTAAGATTGTGAGGTTAGTATCATGACATGAGTTTGCTTGGCATCTTTTTTCATATGGGGTCCTCTTAAAGAGTATTCTTTTAGTTTGTCTGTTCTTGTATACACAAAACTATTTTAAGGGGATGGGGTGAGGTGGGGAGAGGCGTGTGGGTTCAAAATTTTGATTTGATGAGTTTGATCTTAAATTATTGTATTTTTAAAATTGTGAGTCCTTTAATATTTATTGTAATTCTTGGGGATTTTTTATGTAAATTTTATATATCGAGTCAAAAATATTGGATTAAGATGAATCTTGAATCAAAGCACTTAATCCACCCCTTGGTGGGGATGCAAGGTTTTTATATGTACGTACATAACTTTGTTTTATTTTTCAGGTTACTAATCTCATTTTTTATCGATGGTTACTTGATAGTTATTTTATAATAACTTGATATTATAAAGAGTTTTTTATACTGTTAATATATATAAGTTAAATTCATGGATGGAAATATGGGCATGCTTGAATTTGAAAACATATTCTTTTTTACTTGAGCTGGAACAACAAAATCCAGCAAGTGGAAGGGTCATTTGCACTTTTCCCTCTGTTTTGTGTTGGTCCGTAACTTTTGCCTCATAAAACAAATAAATTTTTCGCATATTTTTGCATTATAATATATCATAAGTTATGTATTACATCTTTAATAAATAATTTATATTTCACTAGGCATAAATTTAATTTCTAAAGATAAAAATTAAAAAATAATTCATTTGAAACGTAAATCATGCAATTAAATACAAATGGTACCTAGATATGACTTCATTTTTCTAGCAAAAATTTTTCTTGTTTTTTTTCTTCTAAAAAGGAAGTGAAATTCAATTTGATAAGTATCATATAGGTAAATTTATCAAGCGGTGTCAAGGCTTTAATGGATGAAAATGAAAAGTCAAAAATTAGGTGCATGAGACCAACTTTAAAATAAAATTTTAAAAAAACAATATAAATAAAAAATAAAGTACCTTTCTAAGTCAAGAAGTAGGAAACATCACACCCTTTTCTGCATATTATGATTTTTTAAAATTCAACTGCATGAAATTTTAGCAAATGTAGCTGTCATTTTGGTAATATATTAATTGAAGAGTCAACTAGTACTTACTTAAACTTAATTGTTTATATACATTTTGTCAACTAACTCTTGAGTCTAAGAAGAGTTTGATTGATATTCTAGGCTTATTTATCTTTTTTATTATAGGATCAAACAATTAATTAAAAACACCAATTTCAATTAGAAAATTGAAATTGTACTAATGATGCTTACAATTTATAACAATCCGAACCGTCGTTAATTAAGGCCAGAAGAAATTACAAGTTATAAACTTAACTGGGTCCCACAATCCCGCCCGAGTGGCATCGCTCTAGCGAAAATCTGGCCGCCAGAGCGGGAGGATGTGGGATAAAACTAAAAAACTGAATATGACCGTCTACGAGCATGGCCGCCAGAGTGGGAGGGTAGTTTTTAACGAATTTTCTTGGATTATTCTTTAGTAGCGTCTGTAACAACCTAGGAGTGACTCCAGTAGCCCTGGTGCTACTGGAGTCGTTCTCCAAGTCGTTAAGGACGCTACTAAAAAAGAATCTAAGAAAATTCGATCTGGACCCTCGACACCTACTGTGCGCTAACACACATAAAAAACTGACCAAATCGCCTAATTCCCGTTGTGTCTCCCCTAAAATGCTTCAAAAGGCCGTAGAAGCCGTACTAGGGCTACTGGAGTCGTTTCCCAGGTCGTTACAGATGCTACTAAAGAAGAATTCAAGAAAATTCAACTCGAGACCTAAAAAATCAATGTGCTAACACACACGAAAAACTGACCAAATCGCCTAATTTTTATTATATCGCCCCTAAAATGCTCCTAAACATCGTAAAAGCCGCACCGGGGCTACTGGAGCCATCCCCCTAGTCGTTACGGACGGTACTAAAGAAGAATCCAAGAAAATTCGACTCGGAGCCTCGACACCTAAAAATTCTGTACGCTAACACACACGAAAAATTGATCAAATAGACAAATTTCTATTGCGTCGTCCCTAAAATGAGCCTAAACACCGTAGAAGCCACACTAGACCTACTGGAGTAGTTCTCTAGATCGTGACAAATGCTACTAAAAAAGAATCCAAGAAAATTCAACCCAAACCCCCGGCACCTAAAAAAACCGTGGGCTAACACATACGAAAAACTGACAAAATCGCCTAATTCCTGTTGTGTCGCCTTTATAATGCTGCTAAACGCCATAAAAGCCGGATCGGAGCTACCAGAGTCATTCTCTAGGTCGTTAACGATGCTATTAAGAAAAAATCCAAGAAAATTTGACCCAATCCCCCGGCATCTAAAAAGTTCGTGGGCTAACAAACACGAAAAACTGACCAAATCGCCTAATTCCTGTTGCGTCACCCTAAAGTGAAATTAAACTTCATAGAAGCCACACTAGGGCTACTAAAGTCATTCCTCAGATTGTTATGGAAGCTAATTAAGAAGAATCCAAGAAAATTTGACCCGGACCCCCGATATTTAAAAAATTCGTGAGTTAATACACACAAAAAACTGACCAAATTGCCTAATTTCTGTTGTGTTGTCCCTAAAATGCTCCTAAACACCATGGAAGCTACACCGAGGCTATTGGAGTCATTCCCCAGGTCATAGCGGATGCAACTAAAGATTAATCCAAGAAAATTTAATCCGAACCTCCGTCACCTAAAAGATCCATCGGCTAACACACACAAAAAACTGATCAAATCGCCTAATTACTGTTGCGTCACCCCTAAAATGCTTTTAAATGCCATAGAAGTTGTATCGGGGCTCTTTGAGTCATTCCCAGGTCGTTACGAATTCTATTAAAGAATAATCCAAGAAAATTGACCCAAACCCACGGTACTTAAAAAAATCGTGGGCTAACACACACGACAAATTGACCAAATCGCCTAATTTCAGTTGTATCACTTCAAAAATGCACCTAAACGCTATAGAAGCCACATTGGTCTACTAAAGTCGTTACTCAGGTTGTTACAGATGCTACTGAAGAAGATTCCAAGAAAATTCAACGTAGAACCCCGACACCTAAAAAATCATTGGGCTAACACACATGAAAAACTAACCAAATCGCTTAATTTTTGTTGTGTCGCACTTAGAATGTTACTAAACACCGTAGAAGCCGCAACGGGGCTACTGCGTTCTTCCCTAGTTCATTACGAACTCTACTAAAGAAGAATCAATGAAAATTCATTTCGGACCCCCGACACCTAAAAATACGTGGGCTAACACACACAAAAATCTGATAAAATTGCCTAATTCCCGTTGTGTCGCTTGTAAAATTCTCTTAAACGACGTAAAAGCCACACTAGAGCTACTAAAGTCATTTCACATATCGTTGCAGATGCTACTAAAGAAAAATCAAAGAAAATTCGAACCGGACCCCAGACACCTAAAAAATCCTTGAGCTCACTCACACGAAAATTTGACAAAATTGCCTAGTTCCTATTGCGTCACCCCTAAAATACTCCTACGCCGCAGAAGCTGCAACAGGGATACTAGAGTCATTCTTCAAATTACTACTAAATGAGAATACAAGAAAATTCAACATTAACGTCGACACCTAAAATATCCAAGAGCTAACACACACGAAAAACTGACCAAATCGCCTAGTTCCTGTTGTGCCGCCCCAAAAATACTCCTACGTCGTAGAAATAAAAACTAGGTTACTGGAGTCGTTCTTCAGGTCTTTACGGATGTTATTAAAGAAGAATCGAAGAAAATTTGACTTGGACCTCCCTGCACCTAAAAAATTTGTAGGCTAACACACACAAAAAACTGATCAAATCGCCTAATTCCTGTTGTGTCGCCTCTAAAATATTCATAAATGTCGTAACGCACTTGGGCTACTAAAGCTGTTCTCCAGATCATTACAGACGCTACTAAATAATATTCTGATAAAATTTAACCCAGACCTCCGGCACCTAAAAAATCTGTGGGCAAACACACACGAAAAACATATCATATCGCTTAATTTTTGTTGCACCGCCTCTAAAATGCTCCTAAACACCATAGAGGCTGCATCGGGGCTACTAGAGTCATTGTCCAAGTCGTTACGGACGTTTTAAAAAAGAATACAAAAAAAATCGACTCGGACCCCCGGCATCTAAAAACTTCGTGGGTAACACACACGAAAAACTAATAAAATTGCCTAATTTCCATTGCGTCGCCCTAAAATGCTCTTAAACGCCGTAGAAGACGTACTAAGGCTACTAGAGTCATTCCACGGATCTTTACGGATGCTACTAAAGAAGAATCTAAGGAAATTTGACCCGAATCCCCGACACTTAAAAAATCTGTGGGCTAACACACACGAAAAATTAATCAAATCGCCTAATTCCTTTTGTGTTACACCAAAAATAATCCTAAACGCCTTAGAAGCCTTACTGGTGCTACTAAAGCTATTTTCCAGGTCATTATTGATGCTACTAAAGAAGAATCCAAGAAAATTTGACATGAACCTTTGGCACCTAAAAAATCGGTGGGCTAACACATGAAAAATTGACTAAATCACATAAGTTCTGTTGTATCACCTCTAAAATGCAACTAAATGTTGTAGAACCGCACCGTGGCTACTAGAGTTGTTTCCTAGACCATTACGTTCGCTACAAAAAAATACAAAAAAATTCCACCTGAACCCCCGACACCTAAGAAATCAGTGGGCTAACACACACAAAAATTTGACCAAATCGCCTAATTTCTGTGGCGTCTACTCTAAAATGCTCCTAAATGTCGTAAAAGTCATACCGGGGCTACTAGAGTCATTTCACAGATCGTTACAAATGCTACTAAAGAAGAATCCAAGAAAATTCGAACTATACCCCTAACACTGAAAAAAATTGTGGGCTAACATACAAAAAACTGACAAAATCGCCAAATTTCTATTGTGTCACCCCTAAAATGCTCCTAAACACCGTAGAAGCCGAACTGGGGCTACTGCAGTTGTTTTCTAGGTCATTACGGACACAACTAAATAAGAATCCAAAAAAAGTTGACCCAAACCCCCGATACCTAAAAATTTTATGGGCAAAAACACACGAAAAACTGACCAAAGCGCCAAGACCTGTTGCGTCGCCCCTAAAATACTTCAACGCCGTAGAAGCTGCAACTGGGCTATTGGAGTTGTTCTCTAGGTCATTACGAATTCTACTAAATAATAATCCAAGAAAATTCGATTCTAACTCCCGACACCTAAAAGATCCGTGACCTAACATACACGAAAAACTGACCAAATAGCCAAGTTATTGTTGCGTCGTCCCTAAAATACTCCTATGCCATAGAAGCCGCAACTGGGCTACTGGAGTCGTTCTCCAGGTATTTACGGACGCTACTAAAGAAAAGTCAAAGAAAATTTGATTCAGACCCCCGTCATCTAAAAAATATGTGGGCTAACACACATGAAACACTGACCAAATCGTCTAATTCCTATTACATTGCCCCTAAAATGCTCCTAAACGCCGTAGAAGCCGCACCAGGGCTACTGGAGTCGTTTTCTATGCCTTTATGGAAGCTACGAAAGAAGAATACAAGAAAATTTGATCTGAACCCCCGGAATCTAAAAAAGTCATGGGTTAACACACACGAAACTTTGACCAAATCGCCTAATTTCTGTGAGGTTTGCCCTAAAATGCTCCTAAACGTCGTAGAAGCAACACCGGGGCTACTAGAGTCGTTCTACAAGTCATTGATGATGATACTAAAGAAGAATCCAAGAAAATTTGATCCAAACCCCCGACACCTAAAAAACACGTGGGCTAATATACACGTAAAACTGACCAAATTGCCTAATTACTGTTGCGTCCCCCCTAAAATGCTCCTAAACGCTATAGAAGCTGTATCGAGGCTACTGGAGTCATTTTCTAGGTCATTATGGACGCTACTAAAGAGGAATTCAAGAAAATTCGACCCAAACCCCCGGTACCTAAAAAATTTGTGGGCTAACATACACGAAAAACTGACCAAATACCTTAACTCTTGTTATATCGCTAAAAAATTCTCCTAAACATCGTAGAAGCCATATTGGGGCTAATGGAGCATTTCCTAGGTTGTTATGGATGTTAATAAAGAAGAATCTAAGAAAATTCAACCCGGAACCCCGACACCTAAAAAATCTGTGGGATAACACACACGGAAATCTGGCCAAATCGCCTAATACCTGTTGTGTCGCCCCTATAATGCTTCTAAACACCGTATAAGCCTCATCGGGGCTACTGGAATTTTTACCCAGGTTGTTACGGATGCTACTAAAGAAGAATCCACGAAAATTCGATCCAGACACTCGGTACCTAATTCCTTTTGTGTTGCCCCGAAAATGCTCCTAAGCGTCGTAAAAGCCTGGGACTAGTAAAGCTATTTTCTAGATCGTTACGGACGCTACTATAAAAAAAACTAGGAAAATTTGACCCTAACCTCCGACGCCTAAAAAATCTGTGAATTAACATACACGAAAAACTGACCAAATTGCCTTGTTATTGTTGCGTCTTTTCTAAAATACTCTTACACCATAGAAGCTGTAACTGGAATACTAGAGTCATTCTCTAGATCATTACGGATGCTACTAAAGATGAGTCAAAGAAAATTTGACCCGGACCTCCGACACCTAAAAAATCCGTGGGCTAACACACATGAAAAATTGACCAAATCGCCTAAGTCCTGCTGTATCACCTCTAAAATATTCCTAAATGCCGTAGAAGTCATACTAGGGCTACTAGAATTGTTTTCTAGACCGTTATGGATGCTACAAAAGAAGAATATAGGAAAATTTGACCCGGACCCCTAGCACCTAAAAAATCTGTGGGCTAACACATGAAAACCTTGCCAAATAGCCTAATTTCTCTTGCGTCACCCCTAAAATGCTCTTAAACACCTTAAAAGCCACATCAGGGTTACTATAGTCATTACCTAGGTCGATATGGACGCAACTAAAGAAGAATCCAAGAAAATTTGACTTAAAACATCAATACCTAAAAAAATTGGGGGCTAACACATACAAAAAACTGACCAAATCTCCTAGTCCTATTGTGTCGCCCCTAAAATACTCCTACGCCGTAGAAGCCGCAACTAGGCTACTAGAATCGTTTCCTAATTTGTTACGGATGCCACGAAAGACGAATCAAATAAAATTCGACCCTAACCCTCGATACCTAAAAAATTCATGAGCTAACACAAAAAAATTTGACCAAATCGCCTAGTTACTATTGCGTCGCCCCTAAAATACTTCTATGCTGGAGAAGCCTCAACTGGGAGCTAACACACACGAAAAACTGACCAAATCGCCTAATTCCTACTATAGAAGAATCAAAGAAAATTTGTCTCGGACCTCCAACACCTCAAAAATCCGTGAGCTAACACACACGAAAAACTGACCAAATCGCCTAATTCCTATTGCGTCGCTCCTAAAATGCCCTTAAACACCGTAGAAGCCGAACGTGTGCTACTAGAGTAATTTCCTAGGCTGTTGCGGAAGCTACAAAAGAAGAATACAAGAAAATTTGACGCGAACCCCCAGCACCTAAAAAATTCGTGGGCAAACATAAAAAAATTAACCAAATCATCTAATTCCTGAGACGTTTGCCCCAAAATGCTCCTAAATACTGTAGAACCCGCCTTGAGGCAACTAGAGTCGTTCTACAGGTTGTTACAATGCTACTAAAGAAGAATTTCAAGAAAATTCGACCCGGACTCCTGATACCTAAAAAATTCGTGCGCTAACACACACAAAAAAACTGACCAAACCTCTAAATTCCTGTTGCGTCACCCCTAAAATACTCCTAAACATAGTAGAAGCTATACCGACGCAACTGGAGTCTTATAACATGTGGTTACGGACGCTACTAAAGATGAATCTAAGAAAATTTGAGCCAAACCCCGGAGACCTAAAAAATTTATGGGCTAACATACCCGAAAAACTAACCAAATCGCCTAACTCCTTTTGCGTCGTCCCTAAAATGCTCCTAAACACCGTAGAAGTCGTACTAAAAAATTTGTGGGCTAACACACACGAATAACTGAGCAAATCCCTTAATTCCTGTAGCGTCGCCTCTAAAATGCTCCTAAAAATCATATAACCTGCCCTGGAGCTACTAGAGTCAATCCCCAGGTCGTTACAGATGCTACTATATAAGAATCAAATATAATTCGATCTTGACCCCCAGCAACTAAAAGTCTATGAGCTAATACACAGGAAAAACTGATCAAATCGCCTAATTCCTGTTGTATCGATTCTAAAATGCTCCTTAATGTTATTGAAGCCGCACTAGAGCTACTAGAGTCGTACCCTATGTATTTAAGGATGCTATTAAATAAGAACCCAAGAAAAATTAAGCCAGGCTCCATGCACCTAAAAAATATGTAGGCTAACTCATACGTAAAACTGACAAAATAACCTAATTCATGTTGCGTCGCCCCTAAAATGCTCTTAAATGCTATAGAAGCCACACCGGGGTTACTAGAGTCTTTCTCCAGGTCATTACACACACTAATAAGGAAGAATCAAAGAAAATTCCGCTTGGACCCCTGGCACCTAAAAAAATTGTGGGCTAACACATACGAAAAACTGACCGAATCGCTTAATTCCTATTGTGACACCCCTCAAATGCTCCTAAACACCGCAGAAGCCATACCGGGGATACTGGAGTTGTTTCCAGGTCGTTACGGACGCTAATAAAAAAAATCTAAGAAAATTCAACCTGAACCCCAGCACCTAAAAAATCCGGAGGCTAACAAATAAGAAAAATTATCAAAATCACCTAATTCTTGTTACATCGCCCCTAAGATACTCCTAAATATCGTAGAAGCTCCGTTGGAGCACTAGAGTCATTGCCTAGGTCATTATGGACGCTACAAAAAAAGAATCACAGAAAATTTAACCCGAACCCCGGCACCTAAAAAATCTATGGGCTAATACACACGAAAAACTGACCAAATCGTCTGATTCCTGTTGCATCACCCCTAAAATGCTCCTAAACGCCGTAGAAGCCATACCGAGGCTACTGGAGTTGTTTTTCAGGTAGTTATGTATGCTACTAAAGAAGAATTAGAGAAAATTCAATTCGGACCCCCGACACCTAAAAATTCTATGCGCTAACACACACGAAAAACTAATAAAATCGCTTAATTCCTATTGTGTCGCCCCTAAAATGCTCCTAAACACTGTAGAAGCTGCACTGGACTACTAAAGTTGTTTCCTAGGTCGTTACGGACGCTACTAAAGAAAAATCCAAGAAAATTCAACCCGAACCCCAACACTAAAAAAATTGTGGGCTAACACACATGAAAACTATCCAAATCACCTAATTCCTATTGCGTCACCCCTATAATGCTCTTAAAAATCGTAGAAGCCGCACCGGGGCTACTAGAGTCATTCCTAGGTCGTTGGACGCTACTAAAGAAGAAGCCAAGAAAATTCTATCCGGACCCCCGGTACCTAAAAAATCTGTGGGCTAACACATATGAAAAACTGACCAAATCGCCTAATTCATATTGTGTCGCACCTAAAATGCTCCTAAATGCCATAGAAGTTGCACCGGGGCTACTAGAGTCTCTCCTTAGGTCGTTATAGATGCTACCAAAGAAGAATCTAAGAAAATTCGACCGGGACCCCTGACACCTAAAAAATCTGTGGGCTAATATATACGAAAAACTGACATAATTGCCTAATTTCTGTTGCGTCGTCCGTAAAATGCTCTTAACACCGTAGAAGCTGCACCGAGGCTATTTGAGTCATTTCCTAGATCGTTATGGACTCTACTAAAGAAGAATCCAAGAAAATTAGACTCTGACCCTCCGACACCAATCTACCCTCCGTTAAAAACTAAATATGATCGTCTATGAGTCATAAGTACGACATGTAGAAACTTCTACGAGTCTTCCTCTTCGATTTTGGAATTGGGATGGAAAACATGATGGTCTACGACTTGGCTCTACAAGTTGTAGACTTGACTCGTTCTGCAGGTTTCTCAGAAGCCTACAATAATGAGGCTCTGAGGTTTCTCTACGGTTGTTTCTACGACTCGTGGGAGCTTCCACGACTCATCAATTTCCCTTGTAGAAGTGCCCTTCCAGTACTGAAATTTGACTAAGCGTTAGGTGCTTCTACGAGTTGTATACGACTCGTAATCATCTCTGTGGGTCGTCCTATTGACTTGTAACAAAAGTACTGAGTCTTGTATTTTTAGAGTTTTAGGCAAAGGCTCTACAACTCGTTCTTATGAGTCGTCAACATACTTACGAGTCGTAAGGTGACTCGTAACTGCTCTTCACACTTGATCAAATTCCTCCTTCACAGTACCAACCCTACGAGTCTATCCTACGATTCGTAGAATCTTCTACAAGTCGTAGGTTGCATCGTAGCAACTGGTACAGTCCATTTTTCTCAACTTTTTTCATCATCGTCGAGCCTAGTTTAGCTTAGGATAGCACGGGGTGCTACATTAAATATACCCCTCGTTATGCTTTCGGGCTAAATATCCCACCTCTGTTATATTTTCGGTTCAAATATACCCCTCTCATGATACTTTGATATAAATTTGCCCTAATTTTAAAGAAAGAATACTTGAAAAACTCAAAATTAAATAACTAATTCTCAATTTTAAATATCTGATTTTTTAAGGAATAAATAATTTTTTCAAGTATTAATTTGAGGGTTTTTTATCTTAGAAATGACAATACAAAATGAGTTGCTTAAATTTAAATACTAATACATGAAATTTCTAAGTACTAATTTGAGTCTTTTTTTCTTACAAAATGATAAGACATAAAATGGTACAAAATTTTAAAAACTTACTAACATCTCTTATTAATGAAGCTATATTAATAAGATATAAAATATAGATGCAGAATTCCTTTAGCCAAGGAATACACTGTTAGTGTGTCAAAATTTATCAAATGTTATTCAAAATATTGATTAAACTGAATATATAAATTATAATATAATCATTTTAGTAATCAAACAATCATGATAATCGAAAATGTAAACTCCCGTTAAACTTAATTTTTTTTTTTACTGAAGTGACAATCTCACCTTTTTTATTTTTAAAATATAAATAACTTTTGAGGAAAAAAATAAATGAAGATTTAGGGTTATATTTTAAATTGGGAATGAGTTATTTAATTTTGAGTTTTTCAAGTGTTCTTCCGTTAAAATTAAGGGCGAATTTGTACCAAAGTATTATGAGAAGGGTATATTTGAACCGAAAGGATAACATGAGGGGTATATTTAGCCCACAAGTATAACGATGAGTATATTTAAACTATTTTCAATAGTACAAGGGTATATTTGATCCTTTTCTGTTCTAGATTTATATTATTTTCTTAGAAACTCTTGTACCTGTTTTAGACTAGTATCCTTGGGGGTTTAAGTATTATTTGTATAAACTGGTTTAATACAGACTTATTAGAAATCTTTCGCTTTAAATACTTAAGTTTGCTATAAATTCCGCAATGATTTGCCGAGGGTCTTTCAGAAACAGCCATCCTACCTTGGTAGGAGTCAGGTCTGCGTAGACTTTACCCTCCCCAGACCCCACGTTGTAGGATTTCACTGGGTTTTTGTTGTTGTTGTTGTTGTTTTATATAAGGGGTAAAGAGTTCTCCTACTTAGGTCATAGAGTGGGTGCCCGCACGGTCCGATGGATTAGGTTGTAACACAATTATATCCTAATTCTTTTTGTTCGGGCCTAAAGTGCTAGTGGATACCCGGAAGGACCAGACGAAATATGACATTTATAAGGGGAAAAAAGATATCAGTACTTTGCCTTTTTATTGGATCATCGATGCGAACACAATAATTTCTTATTTGAATCAAGAATCAATTCGAATTTGGATATCTCATTACTAAATGAACCCAAATAATTTATAAAGACAGGATTGATTTGAAGGTGTTTTTCTTTGATTAGAATTTGTTACTCCAATGAAACTGGATCTTGTGAAATCATATTGAACTTTTCAGTTTTTTAATTAAGAAGACAAGTGGTTCTATTTATTAATTTGAAGCATATATTTTTAGTTACATTTTTTTCCTTCATAAGGGGGAGTTATCATCAAATGGAAACAGAGAAAGCAAAACACAAAATATTTATACGTATACAGCAAAAATATGTTTTAACATTATTAGCTAATTACCTATGTCTTAAATAATCAACAATTTCAAAAGGTTTAATAGCATTTTTAGTTCCTCGGTTATTGAATTTTGTAAATTTTACTTTTTTTTATATTTGACAAAGCATATAAACCTCGATTACTTTGAAATTGAAATATGCACTTTTGATTCCTTTACTTATAATATTCATAATTTTTTCAAAATTATTAACTGTTCTACCATTTAATCGTCGATGTGTTCTATTAAACTTTTATCGTTACTCTATATTTAAGGGTAATATACTTCTAAAAATAGTTCAAATATACTACATTCCCTACATAACGGCCCCAAAAGCACATATTTTAATTAATTGCAGATTAAATGTATTGAATCATGTATTACGAGCAAAATCAAAATCTCCCAAGACATATATGTATATGTGTAGAGGTGGATGAGAGAGGTTTCCTCAAAACTTATTTGCACCTGATATTTATATTTTAAAAAATCATAAATAACGTTATTAGCACCGACTTTTACAAAAAATAAAATAAAATAATAGCGAGGATTTGCTATATTTCAAATACGTAATTTGTGCTTGGGTATGAAGTAAATGTGATTTGGGCCTATCCTTCGTTTGTGAACTTAGACACAACCTTTAAATATTGGGCTAATATGAAGGGGATAAATTGAACAAATAGCTACTTTTTGGATCGTTTATTACGTTTTAGCTACATTTTCAAAACTATTCAATTTAATTATTCTTGAATGTGGAAATATTTGAACATCAAAACCCTTACCTAAAAGATGGAAAAATTCCAGTATAATATGCTAGAATTTCAAAGTTTTAATACTGAATACTTATTTTCACATTGTATCACCTATATTACCTCTTTCCACTTGTCAACAACAATACTACACATTTAGTGAAATCTCATTAAGTAGAATCTAGAAAAAGTAGGGTATGCAAAAACCTTATCATTACCTCATGAAGGTAGAGAGGTTGTTTCCGAAAGACTCTTAGCTCAAGTGCATCAAACTCAAGTAAATAATAAATAATGTATATCAGTTAATATGAAAAACAGTGTAGAACCTACAAGAAAGAAACGATACCAGTAGTGAAATAGTGTAATAATCGAAACACAATACATAACATATGACAATAGATAACAAAAGCAAGACAAGACAATACTCTACCCATATACTAACTTTCTATTCTATTACGTGACATCCACTCCTTCCTATCTAGACGCATGTCCTCGGATAATATGAAGTTGTGTCATGTCTTGTCTAATTACCTATTCCGAATACTTTTTTGGCCTACCTCTACTCCTCCGCTTACCCCCTACAATCAGCCTCTCGCACCTCCTCAAGGCTTCTGCGCACCTCTTCACATGTCCAAACCATCTCGGTGTTGCCTCCTTCATCTTGTACGCCACAAAGACCGCTCTCACCTTCTCTCGGATAACTTCATTCTTAATCTTATCATTCCTAGTATGCCTACACATTCATCTTAACATTATCATCTTTGCAACATGCATCTTCTAAACATGTGAGTTCTTGAATGGCCAGCACTCCACCTCATATAATAAAGACGATCTAAACACCACTCTGTAGAACTTACCTTTTAATTTGGGTGGTACTTTGTTATCATACAAGACTCTAGAGGCAAGCCTCCATTTAATCCATGTTGCTCTAATGCGATGTGTGACATCATCGTCGGTATCCCCACTTTCCTGAATTACGGACCCAAGATACTTCAAACTTTCTCTCTTGAGAATAATTTGTGTGACAAGCCTCACTTCTACTTTCTTTTCACTTGTCAGAGTTTTGAATTTCATTCTTGTATGTTGGAGTTGTTCTTTCCGAAAGTTATTCTCCCATTAAAATTTTTCTAATTTATAATTATATTTAAAACATATTAAACTTCGATCGATGACTCAAAAATTATGGAGTAATTAATCCATTTATAAATTCAAGCTATATAAAAATCATAATAAATCAAAAAAAAATTTTAGTTACAACCTACAAGATAGTTATTGGTTGGAAGCAAATAAAGGGAATGAATGAATTGTTTTTTCAATAACTATATAAAAAGGAAATAAATGAATCTCATTAAAACATAAATTTTGCAACTTTAGATAATCCAGAGGATGATCCAACTAATCGTTTCAGCTTTAGTCAACTAAAAATAAGATAAAAATACATATCAGTTAATCATGGTTAAGTAATAAACTTGTATATAAAAGGTAAATATCGATCTTGCATTCACCGATTAGCAATTGTTGAATGTAAATATTTGGTACGATAAAATAAGTATGTATTTTGATATTTAACTGAGTATAAATTATCAATATAGGTTGTGATGGAATAATTGAGATTTCTCCACCCCCAATCAGATGTCTTAGGTTCGAGTTTTCTGATTTTGAATTATTTTTATTAGAAGCGCCCTCAAAAAATAGTCTTGCGATACATGAATTTAATAGAAACTTAAAATCTTTGTTAGTATAAGATAAACATTCCATAAGTATTATGTTAGAATTTGTAAGTCTAATATGAATCAACATTATATTCTTATCCTTCTTTAATCCAACATGTTTAGTGGTTTAAAAAAATATTATTTTTCTATATTCAACTATTATAATCTTTCAACCATTTTATTTTTTCATACATGTATCAACTACTATAATTCTACCAGTATTTGCTCCAACAACTTTATTAGTAGATTTATCACACATTGCATCGTGGAAAATTGTTACATTCCAATTAAATATTATATACTGTTTAAATATTTCATTCATTTTTATTTAACTCATTTTCGATCAGCCCACCTACTCAAATTTATAATGCACAAGTCAAATTAGTATTCTCAACGTCTATACCAAGTACTAAATGTTGTCACATAATAAGACATATGGAGTATAAATTACTCTCTTACCTACCTAATTATACTTTTTGTTTTATTTCTACTGGTTCTTTATTAACTTGATAATTTTATTAAATTATTACTATTTATTATTAAGTGTTTTTTTTACTAAATTACCCTTACTAACTATATTTTAAAAATCCAAATTTGACTACTAATATTTATGTAGTTACTTGTAATTAATATTAAAATAAAATAATAATAAAATTAATTTGCTAAAATAAATAAGTAAAAAGGGGAAAAAATTAACATAAGGCTAATAAAAGAACCATAGGAAATATTACAAGTTTTGACTTATGGTTGGTTGTCTTTGGTTTGAAATTATATACGACATTTTAGGAAAGAAAGAAACACTAAATAATATTCTTTTCTTTCAAATTCATCATTATTGTTTCTGTTAATATAGAGTTAAATTAAGTAAAATTTTGAAATGGACATAAAGCATAGTTTAGACAAATATTCTTACGCCAACGAATATTTAACTAAACACTCTATTTTATGCTCAGAGAAATCCATTCAAGAAAATTTTCAAATCCTTGACCGGGTCTTGAAATTATTTTAGGTTAATCATAAGTTTTTTTTAATTAATAATTTGATGAAAATAATATAGTAACGAACATATATTAAAGGTAAAATGGCATTGGTACTTTGGTAGTGCAATTTTTTTTTACAATGTCCATATTAGCAATATACTTTTTTTTTAATACTATTAGTGAATTTTATCCTGTGATAGCAAGTTCGTTATTATTTTTACATAAATGTTAATTAATGTTTATCAAAAGCTTTACTTATTAATGATTGTGTAAATACAATATATTTTAATGTCGTCAGTGCATATAACTTAAACTCTATATAATTGTTTAGGAGGTAAATTATAATTTCAGTCTTTCATGTTATATATGACTCAACATATTTAATTTTTAATTAAATAAAACATGCAGAAAATATATTATATTTGAAATTATATTACTATCAAATATGGAGTAACAACACAAATTTAACATCACACATGGTTGATTAAGGGATCAAGTGCACATTTCAATTAACTGAAGATTAGAAAAGATATCTTTTTACTAATTTTTTTTTAGATATTTATCAATAATAACTAAAAGACTAAAAGTGCTATTAACCCATTTGTTTAACTCCTTTCCATTTATTTTGATTTTTCTAAATCTTACCAGATTCTCATTTAATGAAAAAATAAGAAGACTTTTACTCACTTCAAATTGTCTAACAGTCGATTTAAAAGGCAACTTTTTTTCTTTCTTTTGTTAGGATGAGTAATATTATCCTATGTCTGTTTTAAATCGCCTTAAAACATGCATAAATAACAACTTTTCTTCTCAATATAAATCTCTTTCTACATTCCTTTTTTTTCTTCAAAATTTCTAATTAGTTTTTAGAATTTGTAATTAGGTGAATTAAGAAATTAAAAATGGCTGGTGGTGGATTTGACGATAAAAGTAGAGGAGCAAGAGCTCATCTTTATGAGTATAAAATTACTAGTTATTTTGTCTGTTCTTGTATTGTTGCTGCCATTGGAGGTTCTCTTTTTGGTTATGATCTTGGTGTCTCTGGTAAGTACTTTGTTATTTAACTATTAATATATATATAATTCTTTATCTTTTTATATTAGATACATTTGTTCTGAGTATGTGTCAGTCAGAGTAAAAAAAATAAACAAGGAAGAAGTCAAAGAGATCTAACATATAATATATATACATGAACAGTGTCAGAGGTCGATCTAAGATCTAAGCTGTATGAGTTTAACCATTAAGAAAGAAAAAAACAAATCAATTTATTGTATGAATGTGACTAGTTAAAAGGAAGATTTAGATAATCTTGTGTTTGGTTTGAAGGAAGACAAATTTTTCAATAAAAACAAGTTCAATCTTCTGGCAAATCTAAGGGTGTGTTTGGTAGGAAGGAAAATGTTTTTCAATTTTCTCATGTTTGGTTGGTTTAAATGTTTTGGAAAATATTTTTTCAAATCAACTTATTTTCCTCAAATAAAAAGGAAAATGACTTCACTTTAAAAAGTAAGGAAAATGACTTCCCTTAAAAAAGTAAGGAAAATATTTTCCAAAACCATTTTGAACCTCATACCTCAACTTTCCATTCTAACTTAAGTCTCGGATATCGATTTACAATATAAATCCTAGATCCGACTCCTGATTCTCAATTCGAGACCCAACTCTCAAGTTCTAAATTGAGTTGGGGTCGAATCTCGTTAGGATTAGAGATGGAATTTTGGATCGAGTGTCGGGATTGGATCTCGAGTATGGAGTTAGGAGTCGAAAGTTGAGTGCTGATGTCGAGTCTCAAGTCAAAGTGGAGTCTCGGGTTGGGTGTCAGGATCGCGGTTGCGTGTTAGGATCAAGGTCGAGTCTCGAATTGGGATCGGATCTCGAATTGAGTGTTAGAATCGGGGTCGAGGTCTTGGATCGAGGTCGGGATCAGGTCTCAGGTCGAGGTTAGGGTCTCGGGTCTTGGGTCTCGAGTCGGAGGTCGGAGTCAGGTTTTGGGTCTCGCGTCGGGGTCGGGTTGGGTGTTGGGGTCGGGTTTGGATGTTGGGGTTGGGTATTGGGGTCGAGACTCGGGTTGAGGTCGGGGTTGGGTCTCGGGTCAGGTGTCAAGGTGGGGGTCGGGGTCTCTGGTCGAGGTCTGGATTGAGTCTCGAATTGAGGTCGAGGCCAAATCTCATTTTAGGATCGGGTGTCGGATCATGGGTCAGGAGTCGAGATCGAGTGTTGAGGTTGAGTCTCGAGTGGTGTCGGGGTCGGTGTCGGAGTCGGGTTCGAGGGTCGAGGTGGGGTCGAGGTCGGGGTCGGGTATCAGGATCAGATTATATAAAATATATTTTCTAAAAAATATTTTTCATTTACGAATCATACACTAGAAAATATTTTCCACTCACCAACCAAACATGAGAAATAAGTCAGAAACCAACTTATTTTCCATGAAAAACATTTTCCTTCGTATCAAACGCACCCAAAATTTTTCAACACAAAATTAGGAAAAGGGAAAAATGACTTTCTTTACTTACATTTTTCTCCTTTAATTAGTCCATCTAAAATAGTTTCTAAAAAATTATAAGAAACATTCTGTCATTATACTTAGTGATCAGACATGACATGATGCAGTTTCAACTTACACATAATCTTAGATATGAGGTTATGGAGTTTAATTAAGTAGTTAAGAGTTGTATAGCTTATTCTTCCATACTAGTAGTCGTAGCACTATTACTCTGTGAGTTTCTTATTATTCCATCTCTGTTACTATTTTATGTTTCTTGTACTTCGATTATCATATTATTTTGTTGTGGTTAATTCTCATTCTTAAGTATGCTCTTTCATGGTTTTTTCAGTATTTTGTCTTGACTTCTTCACCTTTATTTTTTTTCTCAAACTGCTTTATAATGTTTTTACTTGAAGCTAAAATTTATCGAAAATAATTTTTCTACCTCTAAATATAAAGATAAGATCTGCATATACACTATTCTCTTCATACCTCGCTTGCGTGATTACTGTGAATATGTTATTGACTTGTCGTTGTTATTCTACGTAATGATTTTGCCAAGTGCCAAAAATGCCTATTTTGAGTTTCATACTGAATTTTGACTTTTTTTTTGTATGTTTTGTCTTTATGTGGCCAATCTTTCTTCCCCTTTTTCCAATGACACGACCCTCTAAAGTTCTTTTTTTTTTCCAGGTGGTGTGAGTTCGATGGATGATTTCTTGAAGATATTTTTCCCAAAAGTGTACAAAAGGAAACAAGAACATCTAGAAGAAACAGATTATTGCAAATATGACAATCAAATACTTACATTGTTCACATCATCTTTGTATATTGCTGCACTAATTTCAACATTTGGTGTATCACATGTTACTAGGAATAAAGGTAGAAAAGCCAGTATTCTATGTGGTGCTGTTAGTTTCTTTTTGGGAGCTGTCCTTAATGCTGCTGCTAAAAACATTGCTGTGCTCATCATTGGTCGATGTCTTCTTGGCATTGGCATTGGGTTTAGCAACCAGGTAAGTCGGAACTTACTCATAATTTCGTTAAAGATGTTCAAAATTTAATATATAATGTCTTAAAAAAATAAATTTTTAGGTGACAAATGATGTTCAACTGAAGCATGTTAGAATGAACATATGAGTCATGACTCATCCGGTCCAAAGTTTCCTTGAATCAAGATAGGTAAATTAAGGATTTTATATATACATGACAATATTCTAGATTTTTCACTTGCTTTAACCTCATAGGTAGAAAAGAAAAGAGTGGAGGTCGCGAATTAGGCTAGAATTCTAGTAGAGGTAAAATGATATCTTGCCATTTGTCGATTTAGGGTGGTCGTAGGTCCAGGCGTGCCATTAGAGTTGCAATGTTTTGTTTTGTTTTGATTACCATATTCCATTGCATCTTTTTTTTTTTATCAATATGCTCTCTCTATCTCTCCCTATATATATATATATATATATATAATATATATATATATATATGTATGTATTTATTTATTTTACTTATGTATTTATTTACTTATTTATTTTTACTTATACCTGAAAATGTATCTTTTGAGCTGAGGTTTTTTTTTCGTTTTCATATTGAAAAAGTAATAAGAATGAGAGGTGTTAAGCTTTTTATCATCCTGGCGTCGAGCTCTTTCGAAAATAGCCTCTCTATCTTTATAAGGTAGAAGTAAGGCTTCCGTACACCCTACCCTCCCCAGACTCCACTTGTGGGATCCCACTGGGTATGTTGTTATTGTTGTTTAAGCTCATAATCCATGACAATGTCATAGTATTTTCGCATCAAAATGGTGATAGTATCCTATATTTTTCACTTGTTTTAGTTCAAAATTCATGACACTATCGTAGTGTTTCTGTATCAAAATCATGATAGTATCCTGGATTTTTCACTTTTTAAAGTTCAAAATCCATGACAATGTCATAGTATTTCCGCATGACAGGATCATGGATTTTTCACTTGTTTAAGTTCGAAGTCCATGAGATTATCATGGTGTTTCCGCATCAAAATTGTCTATATTTAGCGAATTGTGAAATACTATCTACTTTTTAGAAAAGTGACTAACCCGTATAAATTTTACAAAAATTAATGAGTCCTTTCAAGTTCAACTAGTTGAGTCAATTCAATAAACATGTCATAACTGGACACGTTTAAACTTGAGCAAGTTATATAAATTACTAAAAAAAATGAGTTGATTTTGTCACGATCCATGTAACATAACTCACATTATTCAACCAATTTTTAAAAACACTGATTATTTTTCAAAAATCAGTTCGAAAAATGACTATCCCATACAATCTTAAATAATTTAATGAGTCATTTTGAGTTCAACCTGTTGATCAATTCAATAAACATGTCATAACTTGAGCAAGTTAGACGAGTTACTAAAAAATGAGTTGATTTTGTCACGATCCAATACAATTTTTTAAGTAGTTTAATGAGTCATTTCGAGTTCAACCTGTTGAGTCAATTCAATCACATTTTATTATGTTGTTTTTTTGTTTACCAAATATTACAGGCAGTCCCATTATATCTATCAGAAATGGCACCTGCAAAAGTAAGAGGAGCAGTAAACCAATTGTTTCAACTCTCAACTTGTTTAGGAGTATTAATAGCCAATTTTGTCAACTATGCAACTGATAAAATCCATCCATGGGGATGGAGATTATCTCTTGGTATAGCAACAATTCCTGCTGTACTCATGTTTGTTGGTGGACTTTTCCTTCCTGAAACGCCAAATAGTCTCGTAGAACAAGGTAACGTTTGTTTTAGACAACAAATTTCAAGAATCTGCTTTTCTTTCTTAAATTTTGTGCCAAGCATCATATAAATTGGGACAGAGGTAGTATCATTTTATAAATATCATATGTTAAATCTTCATAGCAATCCTAATATGTTAACTTGAAAAATAAAAAAAATAATTTGCTATAATCGATTAAGTTGACATGATGATGTAAATTTTTTCACAGTATCAATCGCTAGAAAATTATATTGTATATACATAGTAGATATTAAATCCTCTTGACTTGAAAATATGTCTGTTTTTTTATATTTAGAATTCCCTTACTGAAAATTCTGCTCCACCATGGCTCCTTACTAATAAAGGGGTACGGATAAGTATCTTCTTCCTGAAGCCTCCGTACTAGGAGGCGAACCCCTTCATCGGAAAATTAAACTGAATGGACAAAGGTCAAATTCTTTTATATATATGTAGTGGATACTGAATCCTCTTTAACTTCTTCGTATGTGTTACTTCTTTATATTCTGAATTTCCTTAGTGAAAATCCCGCTATGTCACTTACTTAGTACTTTGACTTGAAATATATTTTCAACAGGCAAATTAGAGAAAGCAAGAAAAGTGTTGGAAAAAGTTAGAGGGACAACAAGAGTTGATGCAGAATTTGCTGATCTAATTGATGCAAGTAATGCAGCAAGAGCTATAAAACATCCATTCAGAAACTTACTGTCAAGAAAGAACAGACCACAATTGGTGATTGGAGCTCTAGCAATTCCAGCATTTCAACAACTCAGTGGCATGAACTCTATTCTGTTTTATTCCCCTGTTATTTTCCAGAGTTTAGGATTTGGCTCTGGTGCTGCTCTCTATTCATCTGCTATCACCGGTGGCGCGCTTGTTGTCGGTGCATTTATCTCAATGGCATTTGTTGATAAGTTTGGTAGAAGAGTTTTTTTCTTGGAAGCTGGTGTTGAGATGATATGTGTCATGGTAATTTCTCGTTTAACTTCTGTGCACTGACAATCTAATTAGAAACCTGAAAAATAATGCAGGTTAAAAACGGTGTTAGTGTAAAGAAATTGATGTTTGTTAAGTTCAGTATTTGCAAATATTGATTTGGGTGTCAGTATTTGTAAATACTGAACCTTAGCATTCGAGGTACCGGTTACATGTTGAAAAACTTGTTTGAAAAGTATTTCAAGTGAAGTAATGGTTTTCCCTCGCAAAATTTCCAACGTTTTATTTCTAAGTGAACTTCAACATCCAAATATCTTTTTCTCAACTTCAACTTCAATACTCTTTTTCATCTTTCAACGAAAATTTGTTGAAATACTTGTATGATATTTCACCAAGGTGCTTTGTTTGGCCTTCTTTTCTCATCCTGAGGTCGATCTCACGTTTTCTACTGAACTTTAGTATTTTAAGTACTGGTGCAATATTGAAAAACTTGTATGATATGTTTTTAAGTGATATAATGTCTTCGCTCACAAAACTTCAACCTTTTTTCAAGAGAAATCCGTGCCCACATTTAATGTTCTTTTTCAACTTCGACTTCAACTTCAACCAAATATTGGCCATACGCCTACGAATCATTATGTTGACCCTTTTTAAAAATCTCCATCAAGGTGCTTTCCTCATCATTCTTTTCTCATCCTGAAGTTGATCTCCCATTTTCTACCAACTTGCCCCAATCAACATTACTATAAATTTCAACTCTCCCTCTCTTAATTTTTCACTATAGTACATGTTTTTACTAGAATTTTTTTTATCAAACAGGTAGCAGTTGCCATCACTCTAGCATTGAAGTTTGGACAAGGTGTAGTACTCCCAAAAGGAATTGGCATATTCCTAGTAATCATAATATGCATATTTGTTCTTGCTTATGGAAGATCATGGGGTCCTCTAGGTTGGCTAGTTCCAAGTGAAATTTTCCCTTTAGAAACAAGATCAGCAGGACAAAGTATGGTTGTTTGTGTCAACATGATCTTCACAACGCTAATCGCGCAATGCTTCTTGGTGTCATTATGTCACCTCAAATATGGCGTATTTTTGGTATTTTCTGGATTTATTATGATCATGAGTGTATTCATATACTTTCTATTGCCTGAAACAAAGCAAGTTCCAATTGAGGAGATTTATTTGCTATGGGAAAAACATTGGTTTTGGAAAAGGTATTGCTCACCAGAGGTGAATGGAATTGAATTGAAGAATGAAGAGAAAGTTTAAAGAGTGCTTTTAAGCATCATTTTGATTTTGTTTGTTGCATCTTTTCTACAAGTACATGTAATGCACTTTGGATGCCTTTTTAATAAAGTCTTCTTTTTTTTCCAATATTAATTGAGTGGATACTTTTATCTTTCTCTTCTGATTCCTATAGAGTTGCTTAAATGTTTATCCTGATATGATTTTTTTCTATCAATAGCCTGTGATTGAGAAGTGAATAACATAATTTAGGTGGTAAATACTTAGGTGGAATAGTCGAGTTGCACACATGTTGATCCTAACGCAACGACATAATATATATATACACATTGAAGGTGATAAGTGAAGCATTATTCATCACTAATTGTGTGTAAATTCACTATTAATATGGAGAAACAAAAGCAACAAATAATTTGGGGTGGAGAAAAATTTCTATATAGCTCAATTGTATTTTTAATTAATTTTTTTATACGTGTCAAATATTTATTTTGAACTTCACTAATTCGAATATATTTCAAAAAAATTTGTTCCAGGAATTAAGCATTCTCTCAAAAATAATTTTATTCACATGGATTAAATTGAATTGAATGGAAAATTTCTAATAAAACATGAAAAAAATACTGGACAAACAATAATAGCTGCCCCACAGAGATAGTCTTTTTATATATATATGTAATAAAAGAAAACTATATACTCTTTGACCCTTGTTCCATTGTGATATACTACAAAACACTAGCTTTGATTTACGAAATTTCAGAAAACTAATCGATTTTTGTACTTTTATCCAATAAACTTTAAAAATGAGACCTTTTCAACTACTTCAAATTATTACTCTAAATTTGCCTCTTTTTTACTTGAGAGTTTGTGGCTGCTACCGACTGCTGCTGCTGAGCTTCACTTTCAATTCTTGATTTTTTCCTGGGTAATGCTTCATTTCATCATTCTTCTTGTAGAAAATGGTCGAGTTTGTTTTCAAGAATGCATGAGTTTATCAAAATTGTGTTCCTTTTTAGCTTTTTAGAGATACCCTATTGTTTGTTTGGCTCATTGAACTTAAATTTGAAGCTAAAGATTGTGCTTGAGGTGATCAAAGTTAAGTTCTTTTCTTGCTTTTAGTTACTTTTATGCCCATTTTAGAGACACCCTCTTGTTGTTTTGGTTCTTGGAGCTTGAATTTGGAGCCAAAGATTGTGCTTGAGGTGATCAAAGTTAAGTTCTTTTCTTGCTTTTAGTACTTTTATGCCCATTTTAGAGACACCCTCTTGTTGTTTTGGTTCTTGGAGCTTGAATTTGGAGCCAAAGATTGTGTTTGAGGTGATCAAAGTTAAGTTCTTTTCTTGCTTTTAGTAACATTTATGCCCATTGTAGAGATACCCAGTTGGTGTTTTGGTTCTTGGTGCTTGAATTGAAGCTAAAGATTGTGCTTGAGGTGATCAAAGTTAAGTTCTTTTCTTGCTTTTAGTAACATTTATGCCCATTTTAGAGATACCCTCTTGTTGTTTTGGTTGTTGGAGTTTGAATTTGATGCTAAAGATTGTGCTTGATCAAAATTCAATTTCTTTTTTACTTTAAGTAACTTTTATGTTCAGATTTAAGAGATACCCACTTGTTGTTTTGGTTCTTGGAGCTTGATTTGAAGGTAAATATTGTGCTTGAGTTGATCATATTTTAGCTTCTTTTGTTGTTTTTAGTAACTTTAATGCTCATTTTAGTGATACCTAGTTGTAGTTTTGGTTCTTGGGGTTTGAATTTGAAGCTTAAGATTATACATTGAGAGCTTATTCAAGCTCTTCTACAGAGTAGATAGTTCAATTTCATTACATGTTTGACTAGTGGATTCGGAATTTCGAGTCCATGGGTGTAGAGTATTCCTTTATTACAAGTGTAAACACATATTTTTCAAAATCTAGTTTATGTAGGCGATACCAGTTAGTTAGGAGTATATATCTTTTAATCATGATCAATACTTTTCATTTTAGATTCTATCTATCTAAGAGTTCTTTTAGCTCCAATTGAGATTCTTATGCCGGTAGAAAATATAGAGAACTTCTAGTACTTCTCATTTTCTTGTATAATGTTGGCCAGAGATAGAATTTAAATGGGAAACATGGTCAGTGTTCATATTGCTGAGTTGACTGCAACTTGTTTGAGACCGAGGCGTAGTTGTTGTTTATGTTTATGTAGTGATAAATGGGATACTTTGCCTCTAGTTTTATAACCTTTAATCTTTTCAAGAAATATATAAAATTTTCAAATCGTTTCAATAGGTATAGTTTGAGTGGAAGGCAGTAGGGGCGGCCAAAACGTCCTTCTGCTTTAGATTTTCAAGTACTTCTCTGTGTGTCGATAAATATTAACAAGTAAGAATTTTTACGAATTATCGATTTTTATGCAGGAAATCGTGAAGCAGATTCTTGAATTGCTATGATGGCAGAGTTGTGAATCCATCAAATTATAATTAAAATTTGGATTTGACCATTTAAAGAGAAAACACTTTTTAATGGGAATTCGTTTATATTCAGAATTTGAATTCAAGACGTCTGATTAAATGTGAATAGGTTCTATTGATCCTATCACAATTCTGATTCAAAATGCATAATTTTTAATTTATTTATTTTTGTAATATAACAGACCATATTATTTGCACTTGTTGCTTGGGAAAATTGGCCTAACTTATATAAGAGTTATTGATTTTGAGGTGAACTTTTAGAATGAAGTACAGCTCGGAGTTTCAGTATCTGCGTCAAATTGATAAAAGGAAATGGATTTTGGTAGTGGTTTTGGTGGCTGTGACTCATTTATTTTGTCAGACCTTGATGCTTCCGTATGGAAATGCTCTTCATTCTCTGTTATATGAGAGCAATATTCTGCTACCTGAAAAGATAAGTTTGTCGAGTAAAGAATCTTCTGTCGTTGAATCTGCAAAGATTGGTGAAAGCCTTTCAGGAAAGCTTTCAAGCTTTGATGATGTACATATGTTGGCTCATCGCTTGAAAACTGTGGACAATGGTGAAATCGACGAGAGCATAAATGAGAAGGATGAGGTAAAACCTCCTACCAATCATCCAGTTGGCAAATCCCTGGAAAATGACTCTGATTTTGTTGAAGATGCAACTATTGAGAATGATAATCTATTTGATGATGTGGTGGACGTGGACGAGGAAACTACAATGCAGAAGAACGATGAATCTAGACGGGACCTTTCTTTAGAGCAGGTTGTAAAACCAAATGGTGAACTTTCAGCAGACTCTGAGTTAGATGCAAATCAAAATAGTGTGCTTAATGATACTAAAGCTGCAAGTGTGACTAACTCGTCGTCTGTGGTTGCTTCAAACCATCTAGATCACTTGCCGTTGGTTACCATAGATGAAATAAACTTCATTCGTACTACTAGGTATCCAACAGGAGATTTGACTCAACTTCTCCAAAATCATGGAAATCATTCGTTGGTGCAAAGTGATACCACTGTCTCAAGCAATGGGCTTATGATGATGAATAGTACAGTCAAAAAGAAGATGAGATGCATGTTGCCGCCAAAAACAGTAACTTCAATCTCTCAGATGGAAAGGTTACTCGTTAGGCATCGTGCTCGTTCACGTGCTATGGTATGCTTTTCTTCTCCTGCTCAAAGTTGTTGCTTCCGTGTACTGTTGAGTGTTGATGGAATTAACTGTCCTCAATTTTGTTTAAATTGGATTGCAGAGACCTAGGTGGTCCTCGGAACGTGACCAGGAAATTCTGTCTGCTAGGTTACAGATTGAGAAGGCTCCACTTCTGAGGAATGATCGAGAACTTTATGCTCCCGCCTTTCGAAACTTGTCCATGTTCAAAAGGTTTGTAGCTGTTTAGTATTCCCTCAGTTTCAATTTATGTATCTTACTTTCCTTTTTAATATGTTTCTAAAAGAATGTCATTTTCTAATTTAGTAACTCCATAAATCCAACATCCTACATGACATATTTAAGACCAGAAGATTTATAGGGCATTTGGTTCATATACACATCTTTAGCTTTCTTAAATTCCATTCCTAGTCAAACTAAGTCACATTATTGAAACGGAGAGAGTAACAAGCTGATATTTTCTACATTAGTTTTCTCTTGCGGTATAATCTAGAATCCTTGTAGATAAAACTTGTAAAGCTAGAGTAGAAAGAGAGTAAAAAAGCTTCAATTATCCAGTTGAGCATACAGTGTGTAAACATATACTTTGTTTCTATTTTTTTGTGAACAGATTATGAGCATCATTTTACATAAAATGCTTAGAGAAAATAAAGTAGTGCGAAGATTGTTTTCGTTCCTCCCCGTAATCCGAAATTTGACTTATTCATGCGTATAAGTGGTTCAAATCTTTCAAAATCACGTGTCAGTTTCTGTGCAGTTCTCTCTTAACAATAATCTTGACTAATTTGAAAACACTAATGCATTTTTCTGTCTAGAGATCAATTTGAGCCTATTGGTACTATTCATGGTGCTACAGATTTGACAGATAGAAAATTTATTATTTGTGCTCACCTAGGATATGACCCTTCATAGGAGGGTGTGAAGGTTGAGGATTAGGGTCGAATAGTAGTTAGTAATCATTCCCCTTTTCCCAAAGTTGAGTATTATTCGTTTCTTTCCCTTAGTTTTAGATTTCTATCATTACTTGTTGTTTCGCTTCGATATCTGGTTATCTTGTTGTTGTTTTTGTTTGTTGCTATTGCCTTTTTTCACTGTTTGTTCAGCCGAGGGTTTTTCGGAAACAATCTCTCTACTATGTCAAAGGTAGAGGGTAAGGTTTGTATAGACTGTACCCTCCCCATACTTCACTTGTGGGATTACACTGGGTTTGTTGCTTTGTTAGTAAGCAAATCTGGACAGGAATTTTCTGCTATTTTTATTTTTAACTTACACCTCCTTGAATTTGCAGGAGTTATGAACTCATGGAGCGGATTCTCAAAGTTTATGTCTACAAGGAAGGGGAGAAGCCCATTTTTCATCAACCAATAATGAAAGGATTGTATGCATCCGAGGGATGGTTCATGAAACTAATGGAGGGAAACAATAAGTTTGTTGTGAAGGATCCCCGAAAAGCTCACTTGTTCTACCTGCCCTTTAGTTCAAGGATGCTGGAGCATTCTCTATACGTTCGTAATTCTCATAATCGAACAAATCTACGCCAGTATTTGAAGGAATACTCAGAGAAGATTGCAGCAAAATACCGTTTCTGGAACAGAACCGGTGGGGCTGATCATTTTCTCGTTGCATGCCATGACTGGGTAATGTTACTGTTTCATCCCTTTTTCTTTTCTTAGCTTCATGCATTTCATGTTATCCACTATGCTTTTATGGTTCGATAAATGAGTTTCTAGCGTTTTAAGGGAAATCTTGCCTTGAGATATTGTTGGTAAGATTGGCAGTTAGAGAGAACTGCTAGCAAGTTCTTATTGAAAGATTATCGAAAAGCAATACTCCCTCCATTTCAATTTGTTTGTATAGTTTTGACTTAGCACAAAGTTTACGAAAGTAAAGAAGATTTTAATCTTATGGCCTTAAACATGCCATGTGGAAAATTGGACTTAAAAGTTGTCAAAAAGGACTACAGAGACATTTTTTTCTAAAACGGACTAAAAAGGAAAGTAAGATAAACAAATTGAAATAGGAGTGTATAAAATTTGGGTATGATGGTGTTTTATATATCTCTTACGCCCACCTTTTTGTATGTGATTTTCAAGTTACCAGACATTATACCACTCGTTCAACATTTGTTCTTATAATCTTATTTTATCACAGGCTCCGTATGAAACGAGGCATCACATGGAGCACTGTATCAAGGCCCTCTGCAACGCTGACATAACCTTAGGCTTCAAAATAGGAAGGGATGTGTCCCTTCCGGAAACATATGTCCGGTCTGCTAGAAATCCTCTAAGAGATCTCGGAGGAAAGTCACCGTCTCAAAGGAAAGTTCTTGCATTCTATGCTGGGAATATGCATGGATACTTGCGTCCAATCTTGCTCGAGCATTGGATGGACAAAGATCCCAATATGGAGATCTTCGGTCCAATGCCAAGTGGCGTTGCTAGCAAAATGAACTATATCCAGCATATGAAGAGCAGTAAATTCTGCATCTGCCCAAAGGGATATGAAGTCAACAGCCCGAGAGTAGTAGAAGCCATATTTTACGAATGTGTGCCAGTGATCATATCAGATAATTTCGTGCCTCCCTTTTTCGGAGTCTTGAATTGGGATGCATTCTCGTTAATCCTAGCTGAGAAGGATATTCCGAACTTGAAAAGCATACTTCTCTCCATACCGGAAAAGAAGTATCTCGATATGCAACTAGCTGTCAGGAAGGTTCAGCGCCATTTCCTTTGGCACTCAAAGCCGGTAAAATACGACTTGTTTCATATGACTCTTCATTCAATTTGGTACAATAGAGTTTTTCAAACGAAAGCGAGATGAAAGTTTCTCCAGATGCATGTGATTCACAAGTTTGAATACATTATGGTTACAATTGTTTTCCTACTATGATGCTCTGGCACTTTTAAAATGTCATCAGGTCTGTATTGGATCCTCCAAAAGTAAGTGCATTTTTAGAGGATTTAATATGCGTGCAACAGTATTTTTGGAGAGTCGAGCCACATAGGTTTCCTAGCCTCCAAAAAGATGAGCTTTGGAGAGGAACTGTTCCCTTGTATATTGTACAGCAGTTTTTTGTTGTTTTTTTTGCATGAAGTTGTACCATAATCTGCTTGAAGTAAAAATATGGACTTAAACTTTTGTTCCATTAAAGATAGGTGATTTTGCTATTAGTTTTATGTCTTTTTTACGAGAGATGAAATAATTTCTGTAGTTTTATGTCTTTTTCACGAGAGATGAAATAACTTCTGACGAGTTTTGGCTACTTTCGAACTTCAGATTACTGGTCCAAGTTTGAAAAGTGTCATTTCTACCTATCACAACAACATTACTAAAATCATGTAGCCCCACCCACCCATAACATAGCCCAAAATGTCTGGGCTAGGGTAAGTTTGGTACAAGGATCCAAACCAAATCAATATTATGTGGGCTTGTATTAGGTAATGAAGTGAAATGAGAGGATAATGATAGAGATGAATGCATCCGTTATTCATATTGGGGCCCCACAATATCTGCATTTATGTCAAAAAATACTTAAAATGTAGAACGCTCATTAAAAGGGCGACTCCATACCCACCAAGGCAAGAAAACCTGAAACTTGTCATTAAGAATAAAGAAATATTTAACACTTCACCATAACTTTGATTCATGATTTGAACATATTAAGTTGGGGATGAATATAGGGATTTCAAATGAACCTTCTTATTTAATTTCTTCATAAATTATGTTAGAGAAATAGGTAATATGGGTTATAAATCATGAATATATTGTCAGTCGCGAAGCCATCCTTATCCAATATGAGAGTTTGATATATTCCTTCGCTAAAAAATTACATTTTTTGATGTCTATATAGATTTTACACTAAATCTCATTAGCTTCATCATGTGTTTAACTTTTTAAACTATATTTTATTTTTTAAAAATTAAAAATCTTATCTCCGTCACTACACGCCGCCCAATATCCAACTCGTGGTACTATGGTTGGTTACAACATCTTGGTCGATGGACTTCTTCCACATGTACAAATCTCTTAGCATTGGCAGTAAAAATTCTTGAACTATCCAAGATTTTAAAAAAAAAAATTATAGCTTGCTAATAAATTAAAAGGGTGTACGTATAGATAGACTAAAGATTATTATGATTTTGAGAGTTATATTACTCAGACACATTCAATTTAATGCAAATAGACTTGAATCTTTGATCTACCAGTCTACCTGCCTACTGCTTATTTTTAATTTAATGCATGTCGTACGTTCGAGTGGGGAGGATTTACGATATAACAAGAGGATTTATCATCGAAAAGGGATAGATAAATAAGATTTTGTTGTTTAGAGTCTGACTCTCGAAAATGAAAAAATTCTAGTAAGGAATGTTTCTCTCTTTAACAAGCATTATGTAGCGCAAATTCAAATTAATCGGACCATAAAATATGTACTGGATCTCGGTCGGTGGGACTATATTGAACCTATTGTGTTTTTAAATTTAAGGGTTTAAATTTACTCTTTGTTTCAATCTTTGTGAATTTTATGCATAAGATTATATTTCACGAGTCTTAAAAGTACGTACTGGATTCAGATAAACCCGATGGTATAACCAACCCAACTAGCTTTGGCGCATATATTGTGATAGATGTTAAAAACGCATAAGAAAAATACAAATAATATGTTCGAATCGCGAAAAAATTAAATGAACTATGAATTTCAGAAAATTTCAAACCCATAAAATTAAAATTTTAAATCCGCCCCTTGAGAGAGTCAGAAGAACTAGTAAGAATCGTTATGAAGTGTCACAGCTGTAGGAAGGCTAAATGCAGGGAGTATTGAATGAGAAATACTAAAATGGGGCAGCCATATGTAACCTTATAATGCAATAAAATTAATAATTTTTTATTCTTAGCTTTAAAAGCCTGGAAAATGTGTTATGGCTTCAACAAATTCAGCATGTTATCATTCAATTTTTTAGATTTTTTTTATCACTATTAAAAAAATATTATTTTCTCAATAAATTTTTTATTATAAAATGTTCGGTGGCTATTCAGACAAATATTTTAATTGAATTGGTGAGAAAAGGAAAATGTCCGGTGGCTAGTTATTCCTAGAATTTTAATGAGAATTTGTTTCTTACTATGTATTTTCCCGATGAAGCTGATTCGATGAAAATGGGATGAAAAATCATGTTTTAGAACCCATTTTTTCCACTGATTATGGTGGAAAATACCCCTGTTTTTAGTAGTGTTTGTGCAGTAAAGGGGAGCTTGGAAGCAACAAAAAAATTATCTTTATGCGACTTATAGGTTACGAGTTTGAGTCATGGAAATAGCCATTAATATTTGCATCAAAATAGACTATTTATGTCATAAACTCTTTCCCAAACTTTACTAACACAAAATATTTTACGCATCAGATGCAGAGATGGGGAAATCTTGAGGATAACTGATAAGCCAGCTAGTTTGCATTGTCAATTTCCATTGTATTTAAATTATCCTTGATCTTTTGGGCCCTAAATAGATTTTTCAAACTTTTTTATGGGATACGTAAATTTTTCATTTATTTTTTTAAAAAAATATAAGTATAAGGAGCAGCCTTTATTTTGGCTTATAAATTATTCTCTTTGATCCATATTATTTTTAAAAATTTATACACTTTAATAAGACATTTAACCGTATTGATCAAAATTACTTTTATTTAACCTTTGTAAAACGTCTCACTTAAGTAATATTTTATTAATTGAAACGGTAAAAATAGATCTGATAAAACTAGGAGTGAGAAATAACTTTTCATTATTTTAAAAATAATATAGTTTGTCAAAATGACTAATATTTCTAAATGACATGAATTTGGTCAAATCTTTTTCCTTCTCATTTTGGTAATATTGAATATCTTAATTTTGATCATTCAAAAGTTTGTCTATTTTTTAGATTTGATCCTTAATCATTAAATGAGTGTTTGTATTTTGTTATTTTGTATTACATAAATTACCGTCGCTTGTAAACCATCCGCAACAACCATTATAACAACAATCAATAATATTATTGTCAATTACTACAATTAGTTATCATCGTCACTAGCCACCATTTATATTAATCATCACTATCAATTATTATTAACACTATAACCACCTATCATCATTACCACAATAACTATTAATTACGTATTATCGACAATCACAATCATCAATTACGATTGTATATCATCAACCACCATCATCATTAACCATAACTATCAGCCACCACCATCACCAATTACGACCATCAACCACTACTATCAACTACCATCACCAATATCTTCTACTCACAACGACGCCATCAACCAACATACATCATCTCCAATCAGCACCATAATCATCATCACTAGCTAAAATTTAATATTTCGATATATGTATCCTTGAGACGTCTTAATCATAATACGAAAAAAATTACCTTAGTCTTTGAAGCTAACGTGTTTTCCCTCTCATGTAGTACACGGGCCATTGATTAATTATTAGTAACTTCATTTTCAATTTTCATACAATTATCACAAATCAATGTAAAGTACTTGTAATTAAAAAAACTTGCTTTAAATGACTAAACATGAGCTATTTTAGTGAATAAGCATTCATAAACATGATCAAATAATAAATACAAAGTTTATATTCCATTGAAATTGTCGGAAATCTATAATGCATTGTGCAATACAATTGAAATGTCATTTTCTAATAATACTTTAAGCCCACTTTTTTAATTTTAATTGGCCTAGTGAATATGTACACCATAAGTTTTAAACATGAAGAGAATATTCTTTCTTAATAATTAGGTAGATTTAGGTTTAAAAGATTTAAACTTAAGGTGTAAAGTCTTAAAAAATACAAAGTAATCCCTATTCTCAAAGTTTAAATTATACCTCAACCCCAAAATCTTGAAAAATGCAAATAGCTTTTATCCCCAAAGTTTTAAAGAAATATCCCTTCATTCACTTTTATTTGTCTCGTTTACACTTGATACATTCATTAAGAAAATAATAATTGACATGATTATTTTATCACACTAATCCTATTAATTAATGTTTACTATTAGATCTTTGAAAATGCTTAAGGGAATAAATAAGGAAAAATTATGTGAATTGACAAGCATTATTAGTGGATTATTTAATATAGCTATAGTTTCACATAATTATAAATCACGGCTACAGTTTAATGAAATTTATTATCATACAAATCTAGGGGCTCATATATAAATCTGAAAGCGAATTTAGGGTTTCATATAAAAATCTAAAAAGCAAATTTGTATTTTCTTTTGTATTTGTATATTTCAGGGCTCATCTACAAATTTTGGGGGGCTCATATGCAATATCTAAAGATTTGTATTTGTATACAAAATGAATTTAGGAGTTCATATATAATTTTCTAAAGCAAATTTGTATTTGTATATACAATCTATTTTAAAACCCAATTTGTATAATGCAGCGAGATATACAAACGAAAAGGCCCAATTTGTATAATGCAGCGAGATAAACAAACGGAAATTGGCATAGCAACTGAAACTATAACTATGGAACATAATTAGCAAACTGTAGCTAAGGAACCTAATTATGTTTCAAGTCTTTTCTATTTTTGAAAGTTCCTCAATAAATAATTAATAGTAAGAGTAAATTATAAAATAAAAAAAATATCTTTTGTTGAGATGTTATCCAAAAGACGCCCCCCCCCCCCCCCCATGTAAATTTCAGGCTTTTAATCGAAAACTATTTTTCCAAAATAATTAAAACTTTCTTTAAATGACTTAACATGAACAATTTAATAAATAAACATACACGAGCATAATAAAATAATAAATATTAAGTTTATGTTCATTGAACTTGTCGGAAATTAATAATGCATGTACATTACATTTGTTGACTTCATATGGAAAAAATTTAGGCAGAGACAGATTATTCTCTTAAGGCAATATTTCTAAATTAAACGTGATAATTTCAATGGAAAGATTAATCAATCATATATTAAGATATTAAAAACTTTACTTTTTGTTATTAAAAAAAAAGATACTTTCAAATCATTTACATTAATGTCAACTCTTTTTTCTAGTAAAAGACAAGTGCAACTTTTTGAAGGAAGAAAAAACTCATTATTTCGTGTTTTTTTTTATTTAGACTAGAAAAAATATTTATACTATTTATATAGAAATATTTTTAGAATATATTTTACTTACATATCGTACACAAAAAGAATAAGTAAATTAAAAGAAACCTATTTATTTTTCATGAACACATTTCTTTTTAATTATTTTTTTTGGTTTTTTATTCTGTGTTCGGTACCCACATTGGAGCCCGACTAAATCCGGATTCGCGCTGGAAAGTCCCACATTTGGAGGTAAAGCACTCCCAAACAAAGGTGACTCCGTACTCAAGGGACTCAAACCCGAGACGTCTGGTTAAGGATGAAGAAAGAATATATTTTCCTTTGTGCCAAAATACCCTAAATGTAAGAGTTCCAAGGGAGGGAATGAATGTAGATCGATGGTGTAAAAAAAATACTTACATTATCAGAATAATTTATTAATTAATTAAAGCTAAATATATTGATAAGTATTGATTAACTATATAGTAAATATGGTAACTAATCTATTATTACATGTTAAAATTAACAAGTAATTTCACTGCTAATTAGTTAACATATATAACTTAAATCCTAATGGGAACCCATCCACTACAATTTATTGATCTCATTAATATCATATGAAAAGTGTCAGTTAAAAAAAAAAAAGAATCATATATTTACTCCTCCCTATATATGAAAATGGGAAATAGTAATAATTAAATTATTAGAATAAGCAATTTCTATGGGAAGCAGATACTGGTCATAAAGTTCACATTTTGGTAAACTAAAAATAACGTTATCTCATAAAATAATATTATCTAATTTAAGTTATATATACATGTAATGGAGTAACTGGTAAAGTTGTTGTCATGTGATCAGGAGGTCACGGGTTTAAGCCTTGGAAACAGCCTCTAGTAGAAATGCAAGGTAAGACTGCGTACAATAAACCCTTGTGGTCGGATCATTCCCCGAACCCGACCTAATTTACCTATTATAATAGTAATAGTAATAATATTGACTCTTATTTTTATCACATTATCAATTACTATTATCTTATACAATTGATTGTATAAATATCTTTTTTACTATGAGTGAATAAAGGTTAAACTCGTATTATATTATAAGGCTCTTTTAATGAGTCTTACATGTAGAAACAACGTTTGCCGGCTATTTTTGGTTTTTTATTTTTTCTAAAAAATAGTTAATTAATGTTATGAAATTTTAAAATTTGCATATGAAACTCTATGACAATATTCCAGAGTATGATCACCTATGTAACTCGAAATGTTTTGCATGACAATGGTTATTTATGAATTTTACTCGTGTTACACATTGTAAATTTAAATTAATCGGAGCCAGAAAGTAAAGTTTTACATGTAGAAATGACGTTTGTCGATTATTTTTTGCTTTTTATTTTATTTTAAAAAAAAAGTTAATTAATGATATGAAATTTTAAATTTTACAGGTGAAATTCTATGATAATATTCTAGAATATGATCACCTATGTAACTCGAAATGTCATGTATGACAATGGTTATTATTAATTTTATCCATTTTACACATTGCAAATTCAAATTAGTCCGAGAAAGGTCAAGGAATATTGCAAGAACTTTCAAGAAAATGTTAAAAGAAGCACAAGTAATTACTAGAATCAAAAGCAACCAATTTTTTTCTTGATTTTTTCAGAGGAAACAATAACATTCAATGTATTCTCAGTGCACATGTTATCCACGTGGACTTGTGATTGTTATGTCTAAAATTACAACTTGAAAAACAGTCTAGTAGGGGCAGTGTAATAACCATCTTGTCTCATTATTATTACTTTCTTTTCTATTTATTTATTTTTTAAAAAAAAAAGTGTAATTTACATAAATTTTAGCTAATTATATTATTTCTATACTCTTTTCTAAATTATAAAATTTTTTTAAAATTTATTAATTTCGAATACATCACTGAATTTCCAGATACATCAGCAGACATCCGGATACATAAGGGAGGGATGTATCCGAGAGAGGAGGGATGAATCCGAGAGGGGGATATGGATGTATCAGCAAGAGGGAAGTGATGTATTCGAGAGGGGATTTTTGAATTTTTTTTTAAATGGTAGAAAATTTTAAGAGATTGTGATAAAATAAGATGTGTAATTAGACAATTTTTTCAAAAAAAATAATTCATGCATGGATATCTCATGGTAATTGACATTAACTAACTACTACTAAATTAAAATAAAATAGCGGACAAATTTATAGCTTAATCGTGAAATCGATCTCTTATTTCATTTAGCGACGATGGAATAGAGATGAATTATCACAAAATTTTGTTAGTTTTGAAAAAATTATGCGTGAATTAGCAATGAAGTTTGTAGCTAATTTTAGTTTATTTATAATGTGATATAAAAACAGTAACAATAACTTATGAAAGTAATAAAAACAGAATCTGGAATGAATCTGAAAATAATAACAGTATATAAAAAATTATTGTCAGAACAAAATCGAGCCCACTGAATACACAGTGTGTCCTTAAGGAAATTATTCCCCTCAAAGTACCCGAGGTTTTGGAATCTTTCCTCCCAGAATAGAACGATTTACTCACCAAAGTAGAGGTACTGCAAATCTTTGGTGACTGCGAACCACTTGAAGACTGTATTTCACACGAGTTTTAGGAAGTGCAGAAAGAAGAAGAAGATGGTATTTCAGAAATTTCGTATGGAACATTCTGAGGATTAACAGATATATATAGATTGTTAAAAGGCACCTGTTGGGAATAGATTTGCCTGTTGAGAAAAGGTTTGCAACTTTTTCGACAAGGTTGCAACCTTTCAAAAATCCGTTGGAAAAACGGAGGGAAATATTTTTAAATTAATCCGGGAAAGAAATGGGTTGCGGGTCACAGGTCACGGGTCAGGATTTTTTTACTTAATTAATTAAATAAATAAATAATATTAATTAATTAAAAATTAAAGGAAATTTGGTCCAAAAAGATTATCAATCAATTGACCAAATCCAAATCCAACTCCAAAGCCAAAGCCAAAGCCAAAGCCGAGCGAGCGACGACGACGACGACGCGAGGGGAGACCCTCTTCTTGACCCTTTAGCAATATAAAGGAGTGCTTCTACTTTTAAGTATGAGACTTTTCCTTTCCACCACCTATGTGGGACCAAAGCTTATTTAATAAAGCAAGAGAGAACATATTATTTTTCCCTCCACTTCTTTTCCCCTCAATTTCCCATTCAAATTATCAATTAAACCCAACAATCCCCCATATGAATGGGGAATGTCTACAAGATAAAGGAATGCACGGATAAGTGTGTGATATACAAGCGAAGATTAATTGCATCTGAATAAGTAGGTTTTCCTTTGAACTTTTCATAGTGAACTTATATAAGATATACTCGATTAATCGGTAGATGTGATATCTTTGAACCATCGAACTTTGTTGTATAACTAGACAACATAAGTCACACAATTAACCATCAACCGTCTATGGTTCTCACAGTTGTGTTCGTTTCAGCCATGAACACCGTCTGGTTTCGTGAATGCATAGAGAATGGGCCTTTACCGTCATTCCCCTTGAAGCGGCTTATACTTCATATTCACATAGGTGATTTCTAAACGTGTAGTCCTATAGACACACTATCTAGTCATTTTCCACCAGACTTAGATAATCATTAAAAAATCTTTAATGCTTTATTAACTCATTAAAAAGCCTTAAGGTTTTATCCTTTGTTTCTGAACATTGTCATTATCACGAGAATGGGTTGAATTATTTGACAATGTTTAACCGCCAATCATAACTTTGTTTGATCTCTTTGAACCTAGTTCTTGGTATCTCCAGTCTACTAGGTAGAGTTACCGCCATGATGACTTGTCCTAGGCCTTAACCTCATACCCCTCGATGATCTTTCAACAGCCTCTCTAGATAGGCCTTTTGTTAGTAGATCTGATACGTTATCTCTTGACTTTACGTAGTCAATAGTGATAACACCACTAGAGAGTAGTTGTCTAACAGTATTGTGTCATCGTCGAATATGACGCGATTTTCCGTTATACATAACGCTTCATGCCTTCCCTATTGCCGCTTGGCTATCACAATGTATACATATGGGTGCCAAAGGTTTGGGCCAAAATGGAATATCTTCCAAAAAATTTCTGAGTCATTCAGCTTCTTCACCAACCTTGTCTAAAGCTATAAATTCAAACTCCATTGTAGAGCGGGTGATGCATGTCTGTTTTGATGATTTCCAAGACACTGCTCCTCCACCAACGGTGAAAACATATCCACTTGTGGATTTAACTTCAGATGATCCGGTGATCCAGTTTGCATCACTATATCCCTCAATTACTATGGGATATTTATTATAATGCAAAACATAGTTTTGGGTGTGTTTCAAATACCCCAAGACTCATTTCATTGCCATCCAATGAGTTTGATTGGGATTATTCGTGAATCGACTCAACTTTCTAATAGCACATGCTATATCTGATCGTGTACAATTCATAATATACATCAAACTTTTCAAAACTCGTGCATAGTCCAATTGTGAGTCACTTTTACCTTCATTCTTTTGAAGTGCAAAACTTACATCAATTGGAGTTTTTGCAACATTGAAATTTAAATACTTGAACTTATCAAGTATGTTTTCAATATAATGTGACTGTGATAATGCTAGACCTTGTGGAGTTTTATGGATTCTAATTCCTAAGATCAAGTCAGCAACCCCTAAGTCTTTCATGTCAAATTTGCTAGCAAGCATACGCTTCGTAGCATTTACATCGGCAATGTCTTTACTCATTATCAACATGTCATCAACATATAAACAAACAATGACTTCATGATTTAGAGTATTTTTAATGTAAACACATTTATCACACTCATTAATCTTAAATCCATTTGCCAATATTGTTTGGTCAAATTTTGCATGCCATTGTTTAGGTGCTTGTTTAAATCCATAAAGTGACTTAACAAGTTTGCACACTTTCCTTTCTTTACCTGGAACTACGAAATCCTCAGGTTGTTCCATGTAAATTTCTTACTCCAATTCTCCATTTAAGAAAGTCGTCTTAACATCCATTTGATGGATTTCAAGACCATATACAGCTGCAAGTGCCACTAACAACCGAATAGATGTTATCCTTGTTACCGGCGAGTATGTGTCAAAGTAATCAAGGCCTTCTTTTTGCCTATAACCTTTGACCACAAGTCTTGCCTTATATTTATCAATAGTGCCATCAGCTTTCATTTTCCTTTTAAATATCCATTTTGATCCTAAAGGTTTATTTCCAGGAGGAAGATCAACCAATTCCCATGTATGGTTATTTAAAATTGATTGAATCTCACTATTGATTGCATCTTTCAAAAATGCTGAATCAGAAGAAGACAATGCAGCTTTAAATGTTTGAGGCTCATTTTCAAGCAATAATGTCACAAAATCTGATCCAAAGGAAGTAGATAACCTTTGACATTTGCTACGCCTTGGATCCTCTTCGGTTGGTTTACTTTCCTTTGGTTCTACTCGTGGTCGTTTAGATTTTTCACTTGAGAACTCACATTTAATTTTATACGGATAAATATTTTCAAAGAATTCAGCATTATCTGATTCAATTACCGTATTAACATTAATTTCAGGATTGTCCGATTTGTGAACCAAAAATCGACAAGCTTTGTTGTTTGTAGCATAGCCAATAAAAACACAATCCACAGTCTTTGGTTCGATTTTTACCCTTTTGGGCAAAGAAACTTGGACCTTTGCTAAACACCCTCACACTTTAAAATATTTTAAGTTGGGTTTTCTTTCTTTCCATAGTTCATATGGAATAGTTTGTGTTTTGTTGTGGGGTACTCTGTTGAGTATTCGATTAGCTGTAAGGATAGCTTCCCCCACAAGTTCTGCGGTAAATCGGAACTTATTAATAAAACATTCATCATTTCTTTTAATGTTCGGTTTTTCCTTTCTGCAATTCCATTTGATTGTGGTGTGTAGGGGGCAGTAGTTTGATGAATAATTCCATATTCTAAACATATCTCTTCAAAAGGAGATTCGTATTCTCCACCCCTATCACTTCTAATCATTTTTATCTTTTTATTCAATTAATTTTCCACTTCGTTCTTGTATTGCTTAAATGCATCAATTGCTTCATCCTTACTATTAAGCAAATACATATAACAATATCTAGTGCAATCGTCAATAAAAGTTATAAAATACTTCTTCCCACCACGAGTTGGTGTAGACTTCATATCACAAATGTCTGTGTGAATCAATTCTAAGGGACTAGAATTCCTTTCAATAGATTTATAAGGATGCTTAGCATACTTAGATTCAACACATACTTGACATTTTGATTTATTGCAATCAAAGTTAGGCAATATATTTAAGTTAATCAGTTTTCGCAAGGTTTTATGATTGACATGTCCTAAACGTGAATGCCATAAATTATTTGACTCAAGTAAGTAAGAAGAAGCTTGAACTTTATTATCATCAACAACCATTACATTTAGTTTGAAAAGACCCTCAGTGAGGTAGCCTTTTCCTAGATACACTTCATTCTTACTGACAACTACTTTGTCTGAAACTAGAACACACTTGAATCCATTCTTGATAAGAAGACCGGCAGACACCAAATTCTTTCGCATTTCTGGAACATGATAAACTTTGTTCAGAGTCACCACCTTGCTGGATGTCATTTTCAGAAATACTCTTCCATATCCTTCAACCTTAGCAGTTGCAGAATTTTCTATATAGATCGTCGCATCAGGTGCTGCAGGGAAATAAGTAGAGAAGGCTTCTCGGACTGCACACACATGCGAAGTAGCTCCCAAATCAAGCCATCATTCTTTAGGATTACCTACTAGGTTGCATTCTGATAGCATTGCACACAGATCATCAATACCTTCTTTATTTTCCACCATATTGGCTTGTCTCTTTCTCTTGTCCTTTTTCGGAAGACGATAATCTGGAGCTTTGTGGCCAACTTTCCCACAATTATAACAATTGCCCTTGAACTTTTTCTTGTTCTGCTCCTGATTCTTTCCAAAAGGTTGCTTCCTTTTCTTATTCTTTGGAGCAGCATCTTCAACGATGTTCGCTCCCATACTTGTTAAATTTCCACGTGACTTCTTTTCTGTTGTTTTGTTATCTTCCTCAATCTTGAGACGAATCACAAGAACTTCCAACTTCATTTCCTTACGCTTGTGCTTTAGATAATTTTTGAAATCTCTCCACGAAGGAGGCAACTTTTCTATCATCGCAGCCACTTGAAATGCTTCATTAACTACCATACCTTCAGCAATAAGGTCATGAAAAATAAGTTGTAGTTCTTGAACTTGGGTTTCAACAGTTCTGCTATCTATCATTTTATAGTCTAGGAACTTAGCAGCCACAAATTTTTTCAAGCATGCGTCTTCAGTCCTGTACTTCTTCTCAAGTGCATCCCATAATTCTTTAGAAGTTTTCACAGCACTGTAGACATTGTACAAATCATCATCCAAAGCACTTAGGATGTAGCCCTTGCATAGAAAATCTGTTTGTGTCCATGCCTCAGTAATCATAAATTTTTCATTGGCCGGCATATCAGCAGCGGGCACAGGAGGGTCTTCATTGGTGAACTTCTGCATACCAAGAGTGGTAAGCCAAAAGAACACCCTTTGCTGCCATCCTTTGAAGTTGACTCCAGAAAATTTTCCTGGTTTTTCTACCGGTGGAACAGAAGTGCGGCTTATTGCAGCAACAGTCGCAGAAGTAGTAGCAGTATCACTTGTCATTTCTTTTCACTATAAAAAAATAGACAAACAGTCTTAATATTTCAGAATATCAGACCTTTTACAAAACAATGATGAAGTTTTTATACTCTTCAAATCGTTGTACAAGTATGAACTTTAATATTCCAACGAAGTTTTTATACTCTTCAAGTCAAAATATTTATTTCATACGGAGTAGAAAACCACACAGGTTTTAGTTTCCAAAAACAGAATACAGTTTGATCAGAAAACAATAATAACAATAATTTTCTTAAGATTGTTAGTAAACTGTATTGAAAAATATTAAACAGTAACAATAACTTATAAACTTAATAAAAACAGAATCTGGAATGAATCTGAAAATAATAACAGTATATAAAAAATTATTGTTAGAACAAAATCGAGCCCACTGAATACACAGTGTGTCCTTAAGGAAATTATTCCCCTCAAAGTACCCGAGGTTTTGAAATATTTCCTCCCAGGATAGAAATATTTACTCACCAAAGTAGAGGTACTGCAAATCTTTGGTGACTGCGAACCACTTGAAGGCTGTATTTCACACGAATTTTAGGAAGTGCAGAAAGAAGAAGAAGATGGTATTTCAGAAATTTCGTATGGAACATTCTGAGGATTAACAGATATATATAGACTGTTAAAAGGCACCTGTTGAGAATAGATAATGGGTCGCGGGTCACGAGTCACGGGTCAGGATTTTTTCACTTAATTAATTAATTAAATAAATAATATTAATTAATTAAAAATTAAAGAAAATTATCAATCAATTCCGTAGCCGTAGCCGTAGCCGTAGCCGTAGCCGAGCCGAGCGAGCGACGACGACGACGGCGCAAGGGGTGACCCTCTTCTTGACCCTTTAGCAACATAAAGGAGTACTTCTACTTTTAGGTAGGAGACTTTTCTTTTCCACCACCTATGTGGGACCAAAACTTATTTAATAAAGCAAGAGAGAACATATCATTTTTCCCTTCACTTCTTTTCTCCTCAATATCCCATTCAAATTATCAATTAAACCCAACATATATATCTTTGGGTCGGACAAACAAAATCATGGTAATTTATATAAACTAACCCTACTAAAGAAAAAGGAATTATTGACGGACAAAGTATGTAGCTAAACAATAAAATGGGCCCCTAATACTATTATATTAGTGATTGATTATCGCAAAATGTTGTTAGTTATAAGCAAATTAGAGACCTGACTTTAATTATGATAAATTTTAATAAAATTTTTTATTCGAATTCATAAATTTTAAATTATGAAACTGCCTTGATTAGGAATCAAAGTCAAATGAGCCTCAAAATTGCCTACTAATTCGAAGCATGGTTCACGTTTGGTGTTTAATCACTTCACTTGAGGAACATATATAGTCGTTTTTCTCTTTTGTATGTATATGCTTTTACCTTTAACAACTTTAAAGGAATTAATAAAAAAAAAATAGTCCTACATAAGGTACAACTTTTTAAAAACTTTAAAATACTTATAGTCATAAATTATAAATTGCTCAAATTATGAGTCTAGTATGTATTAGGGTAGTAAATAGGCACGCTAAGTCAAATTTAAACGATTGAAAAGAGATTAAAGGTTGAACTCAACGGTGATTTCTTAAAGTTGGCATTAATTTTTATTTAAATATCTTAATTAGGCTTTGTTCATTTTAAATACCTCATGTCATGTCCTGCTATGTCATTTTGACACTTTTTGCTGAGTTGACAGAGTGCGTGTGTTGCACTAATTTTGAGCTCGTGAAAAACATTTTTTTTTTGTGAAAAATATTTTTTTTCCCTTTCTTCTTCTTCCCTCTTTCTCCTTCCACCTTCCACCACCATTCATCAAACCACCACCACATTAATTTGGAAAAATCTTATAAAAATATGGCAATGCACTGATTTTGAACAAATCATTACACTGATTTTGAAAAAACTTTACAAGAACATAAAAGAACAAAATACAAATAAACTTCACCAAAAAATTACTACCGATAAATACTCCTCCAAACCAATTCTACAACAACTATTTAGTTCTTCGTCACTTGAGCTTCTCCAAAATTGAATTTCATTATTATTTAAATGTTTATTCTCGATCCTAGGAAGTCACAGAACAGCCAATTGAAGAAGAAAATTAAAAATAATTCTGATCTAGTGGTAATGCAAGAAAACTTATTGATCCTTCCTCTATCAAATGCAAATTCACAGACTAATTTTTTTAAATTTGTGAGTTAAATATTTCTTTTCAACTACTACTACTTTTTTTAAAAAAAATTCAGATGTCAAAAATACCATCACAACCTCGCGGGAAAAGATGGAGATTCAACATTGTCATTATTCTCTTTCTCGCTCCCTTCTTTTCTTCCACCAAAACACATTTTATCTAAAATTAAAATTATTAGCTCTAAAAAAAAATATGAAAAGTCATTGGAAAAATTAGATCTGATCCTCATAATTTTTTCTGGCAAAACTAATTTCTTCTGATAAGGAGGAGTTCCTGATGATTGAAATGAATTTTCTAGAAATTGACTTTTTTTCTTTTATTATTGAATATATTCTTTAACTATGTTTAAATAGTTTTTCTTTCTTCTTCTTCGTATAATTAATTACTTTTTTTGTGAATCAAACTGACACATGTCTTCCTTTTATTAGTCAATAAGCCAAGTAACCTACGATGGATATAAGTATTTTGTAATTTTAATTAATTGTCAAAAAGGTGTCAAAATAACATAGCGGGACATAATATAATGTGTCTAAAATAAACAAATTATAATTAAGATGTCTAAGTGAAAGTTGGTGCCAGCTTTAGAAAGCACCGATGGATTCAACCTAGATTAAATTAGTTTCATGGCCCCAAAGTTTGTTTCATGAATCATTTTTGGGTTCGATTCGACAAACAGATCATGATTCAATTTATAAAAATATCAAAAGAGTGGAACGAATTAAGCGGGTTTGGATTTATTTTGCTATGTACCTTGTAGGTAAATAATTATTAGGGAAGTCAAAGAATGTCTCATAGACCTCTTTCTTTGATTTTTCAACTGCTATTTATGTTTTAATAACAAATTTATTCTCGTCGTACCAAATAGGTGACATCTTTCAAAACATGAGGGTCAATTAATGCATTAATTTTTGTATGAATTTTAGAAATTAAACTTATGTATATAGCAACTTAAAAGTATATTATAGCTAGATGACAAGTTTTTATAAGAAAAATATCTGAAAAAGATAATGTTATAAAAATATTTGACCAACATGATGATAAATATAGCTTCATATATATATATATATATATATATATATATATATATGGGTAGGGCGAATCCACCTTATGGTTTGGGGTTTCATTTGAATCTTTTTTGGCAAAAAATTACATTATTTATATATGATTAAAATAATTTTTTATATACATAGTAGATGTTGAACCCCTTCAGCTAGTTCGTATGTCTATTTTTTTAGATTTTAGATCTACTGAGTGAAAATTCTGATTCTGCTATTATATATGGGATAGAGGAAGAATCAATGATGAGACACGTCAACACATTTTTGTGTATTTATTCTTAAGAATATAAGTTTGCTTATATACACTATCAATAGAAAATATATTACTCTATAAGATTACTTAAATAATATCTACAGACAAAAGGCGGAGTAACAATTTTGAATTTATCAATTTTGGATCCTAAAAAAGACAATTTTTAAGCTCTAAATATATTCTATATACATATTCAATGGACGTTTAATACAAATACAATGTATAAATGAAGTCTTTATTGATTCTGTCGATTATAAACAAAATTGTAAATTCGTTCCTATTTAAAGGTAAGCCTTCTTAAAATATGAGATTTATAATTTTGAAATTAAAATATTTTTACTACAATAAATAAAGAAGACTTGATAATATAAATTTTAGTTTTGCACTAGTGATATACTTCCTCCGTTTTTATTTACTTGTCAAATTTTGATTTGACACTCTTATTAAGAAAAATATTATTGTTATAGTGAGTTTATCATTTTACCCCTATTAATTGATAGAGTTATAAAAATATTTATTCACTATATTTTTCAAAGACATTAACTCAATGTTAATAAATTGAGAATATAATAGAAAGGAAAAAATTATCGTTTCTTGATTTGTCAAAATTAATAAGTCAAAAGGAAAATTAAATTAGAAAGTATTTGACAAGTAAATAGGTACGGATGGAGTATATAGGTCAAACTCTTTAGTGTAATGAAACTTAGTATATGAGAAATTCAGCCACTACTAAAAAATCACTATTTTTGCAACTGAAAAATGTCCAGTGACTATTTTCATGGATATTTTGATTGATTTAAACAGTGTTTTCACACAAAAAAATTAGGAAGCTTCCTAGTATTTCAATGAGAATTTGTTTCCTATCGTGTGCTTGCTTAGTGATCTAGTATGGTGGAAAAATAATATTTTATAACACAAATTTCTCATCTATTCGTAGTGAAAATTAAAAATCATTATTTAAGGTAATGATGGTGCTTCCTTTGTTCCATATTAGTTGATCACTTTTCATTTTGCTACTTAAAAAATCATAAATAAGAAGGTAATTACTAATTCACCCCTTAAAAAGTTTCTCGGGAATTTTACAAACAATTATGAACACTTTCAAAAAAAAAATTAATTGCAAGGGTAATATAGAAAAAAATTAATTAATGTTTTCTTGATTTAATAAGGTGGAGAACTAATATGAGACAACTATTTTAGTATAATGCTCCACTAATATAAGACGGAGGAAGTTATAAAAATCCTTAGACATCACTTATAAAATTACGAGTACTAAATATGTTATTGTTATTGTTGTTGAAATTCATGATAGTAAAAATATCTATTCGTGGATATTAAATAAATAAAAGATTGTTAATACTCTTTCTATCCAACAATAGTTGTCCACTATTAACTTGACACAGCAATTAAGAAGTAGTAAATGATGGAAATAATTTTACCAAATCACTCTTATTAAATACAAGTCATCTAAACATTAAAAAATAAATAATATTTAATAATAAAAATAAAATAGACATATAATAATAAATTATTTATTAATTTTATAAATTAAACAAGTATTATTAAACATCTTAGAGTATTTTATTTTGGAGTGGATAGCTAAAAATAGTATCTCATTCTTTCACTGTTTCACATGCCATAGCTAATAAAAAGGCTGACAAAGAGATCTAAAGACAACCTTTGACTTGCCCCAACTATTTCTTTTACCAAGTAAGGTGAATATTTTAGTTCTTTCTCCACTTTCCAACTCAAACATAGCAATTAAATCTTTGGTGAAAGGGAGAAAATATTACCCCATTCCAATCCAAAGTCAAAACCATCATATTCATCTTAGTAATATTAATAGCACATACTAATAAATGTTGAGGTGGAGTGGTAAGTACTCCTTCATTCTTAATCAAGAGGTCTCGAATTCTAATTCCTTTGAGTACGGAGTTGCCTTTGTTAGGAAACGTTTTACCCCCAAATGTGGGACTTTCGGCGCGAATCCAAATTTAGTCGAGCTCCAATGTGAATACCGGACACCGGGTGGAAAATCAAAAAACAAAATTAATAATATATTGTATTATGTTATTTCAAAAAGATCGTTTGATTGTTGATTAGAATTATACGAGCAAAAATAATATATGAATTAATTGCATAGAGTTTAGTTTTTATTTATAACTAATCCATATATTAGACTACTAGTTATTCACCTTTAATTTAAGGCAAAATAATATATAAATTGACTAATAACTTATATATATTTTATTTACGTGAGATTAATGTAAAATGATAACCAAAATTATACTTGATGGGCTGAATTTTATACAAAACAACTAAAAAGTTACCAAACAAGATATTAGTTATGCTATTTTAATACATAAATAATTCATTCATGTTAAAACTTTTCTATTTTATTCTAATAATTAAGAAGCTTTTATAGTAATAATAGCATATTTATAATTACAAGTTTCCAAAAAAAAATTCTTTTTTTTAAATTATGCATCCAATAAAATTATGTCATATAAATTCAAATGGGCGGTGTAGAAGAGAAAGAAAGTGACAAAAAGAAAAAAAAGAGAATTTTTGTAATTGAGTGAATGCGTTCAAAATAAATTTAGGTTATAGATAATTTGATCATCAAAGATTACGATGAAGTGATATGTATTTTTTTTTATTTTTAATCAAAGATAAGTCGTGAATTTGTATCTTGACATGAAGTCGCCTTCGATGAAAAGTACTTTATCCTTTAAAGTGAAAATTTTCAACATGAATTTAGATCAATCGAGCCTCAAATATTTAAACAAAAAAAAAGAGAAGAGATCCTACCATATTCCTATGATTAGTGAAGAAAAAAGTCACTTGGAAAAACGGCTTTGTCCTTTTTAGACGGTTAAATCTAGGCTTAATCTTCTCCTACACTTCTAAGTACACCTTAGTCTTCTAAATTATTATTTTAATAATAATAATAATAATAAATTCTTGTTCTCACTTTAATGTTAAAAAAATAAAAATACAAAAATCTACCCCACCCCCACACTGTTTTAATTAATGCTTGTCATTTAAGTCTACTTCCCTTATTTGTAAGTGTTTCTGAATTTGAGTATATTATTAATTAAATAGAATACTAATTAATTAATATTTAATAATTAGATTCTATGTATTAAAATTAAATTTATTTCTCTGGTTGTGTGCTCCGTAATTAAGGATTGGATGGGTAAAGGCTTCGGTCGGTTGTGAGGCCTTTCCTTGTCTCCCCTCACTTAGATCTTTTTGGTTGACTATTTGGTATTTAACTATTTATAATTTACTAATTTAAATTTATTTAGCAAATATAAAAATAAGTTTGAAATCCAAAATCTCTAATGAATTTTTTATGAATAACGCTATTTGCATTTGTTTTTATAAAATATAGTGACATTAAAAATCGACGAATTTGATTTGTTTTTAATTTTTAAAGAAAATTGATGGATTTTTTTAAAGAAAATCAACGAACGCCTGTTGATTTTTCTAAAAAATCGATGGAGTTCCTCTATTTATTTTAAATGAGAATCGAGGAACTCTGTCAATTTTTTAAGTAGAAAATGTTTTTTGAGAATATAAATTAAATTATATCAATTATTTATTTTAAAAAATTGACGACATACCTCAATTTTATCGAAGAAATTGAGGGAAGATGTCGATTTTTTCTAACCGACCCATCATTTTCTGACTTAGTTGAGTTCTTTGATTTTTTATTGATTTTAGGAAAAAAAATTCAAGATCGTTTCTCAATTTCGGCCCTTGATTTTCGATCTGTTTTTTATAGTTGTATATATGTGTATTAGTTTATGCATATATTTTTAAAAACGAAGTTGAAAGTATGTATAATTAACTATATGTGCATATACGTATTTTCCAAAGCAAAAACTTAATGTATATGTATATATATGTGTGTGAAAACATCAACTATATATATGATCAGTTAATCTAATATATATAGTTTTTTATATGTGTGTGAAAACATCAACTATATATATGATCAGTTAATCTAATATATATAGTTTTTTCAAATTATATGCACATAACATTGTTGCAACTATATTGAAGGTCAATTGTACGTTGAATAGTATTAATAAATAATGTGCTATCATATGTCAAGCAATGCAATAGTGTAAAAGAATTCATACTATCATCAATATATGTGACTTGAATCCATACTTAAAATAATTTAATTTTAAAATATCAATTTAATCCTTAATAATATGATTTATAGTCATATAAACACAAATAACTTAGTTTAGACTATAAATATTAAGTTAAACAATATCACATTAATTGAGACAGAGAAAGTATAATATATGAATCTAAAATTTCACACTTGTTTCCGGTATTACATTATATTTCCTCCATATGATTTTATTTATCCGGTCTTCACTTGACACATCTCTTAAACAAATAAAATGAGAATTTGTCTGTATTATAAATATATATCAAGGGAGTAAACTATTTACTTAAATTGAATCTATCCAACTTATTTATCTTGATCGGACCAAAGGCCCAAAGTAATTACATCACTGCTCCTTCTTACTGTTCCTTGATAAGGACACAATATACATTCTCTTTAACAAAGCTCTTACTATATATAAACTAGCTACCACTTAACAAAAAAAACTCAATTTGTTCCTCCCCTGTTCAACTCTCTCCTTTTCTTTCACTTTCTCTCTCAATTCTTCTTCACTAAAACTATAAGCTTTATCAGTTTTTCAACATCTCCAGTACAGTGCGTTCACGTTATTGAAAGTTGCAAATATACAGACCTACTAGTCGAAGTTTTTGGTGAAGAGTTTTGTTACAAAAAAAATAGAGCAAAAAAAAGGGCGTTTTTCGTACATAATAATAATGCCTACAGAACAAACCAATTGTTCAGAAAGTACTGAATCTAGCTGTAACTCTTCTTCTTCTTTGCCTTCTTCTATTGTTCTTCACTCATTTCCACAAATCAATTCGAAAAATCGACTCAAAAGATGCAGGGGAGAAAAAGAAGAAGACGAAGATGTTAAATATGGATCTTCAAATTGCAAGATCAGTAAGAACAATGATGGAAATATTACTCATATTCGTAGTACTGATGTGAAGAATAACTCATCATCGTCATTGTCATCATACGTGGGTGTACGAATGAGGGCATGGGGTAAATGGGTATCCGAAATCCGTGAACCCAAAAAGAAATCACGGATTTGGTTGGGTACTTTTGCTACCCCGGAAATGGCGGCGCGTGCTCACGACGTCGCCGCCATGTCCATTAAAGGTACCTCAGCTATACTCAATTTCCCCCAATTTGCTCATTTATTGCCCCGACCCGCCACATGCTCCCCACGTGACGTCCAATCCGCCGCCGTAAAAGCAGCTCACATGGATCACCTAAACCCAAAAAACTCTTCCTCCTCCTTATCCTCGGTGTCCGAACCATCGACAGCGCCAGAAGAGACGTCAATATTGACGTCATCCTCATCTTCCCTATCGTTGGTTTCGGGCATTACCTCCTCCTCGTCGTGCTCGCAAAACGACGAGGAATCGAGACCGTTGTCTCCCGAAGAAGAGATTCTTCCGGAGGCGACGGGACAGCAAGAGGAGCTGAGTGAGATAGTGGAGCTACCGAGATTGGGAACGAGTTATGAATCGGTTGAGTCAACTCAAGAAGTGCTGAGTTTATTCGAGCCAGATGAATGGTGGGATAATTATAGAAATTGTGAATATTTTTTTGGTGAAGAGAATTATATTAGTAATATGGAATTTACAGGATTAGAAAATGTGGTTTCAACTAGTTTTGAGAGTTTTTTATGGCAACATTGAAATAAAAAAAAATGTTGTTTTTCTGCTAATCTTTTTCTTTTCTTTTTTATAATTAATTTACACTTTAGTTTTTTTTTAAAAAATAGGTGGAAATTATTGATGAACTTTATACGTTTCTTCCATCTCCAGTTTGCTATGGTAGTGTTACAGCTATTGATCTTCTTTATGATCTCATCTCTTTTTTCATTTTTTTTAATGATTTGATATTTGAAATTAAGTTAGATAATATCTCGAGTATCTATTTTTACAAGATAAAAATAAAATTGTGTATACATTATCCTTTCGAACCTTAATATAAATTAGGTTCAATAAATAGACTTACCAAGAACTCTCATTTCAGATTTCTACTTCTGTCTCTTTAATGTGGAGAGGACGTGTAGGTGTGATATCAAATTTGTTGTTATATTTTTATTAGATTATTGATTATTATTTATTATGATTAGGTGCAACTACAGTAAAAAAAAGGAAGGGCAGTCCAGTAATTAAGGATTGTTTTTTGGTCAATTTTATATTTGTAATATTTTGACAATATGATCGTACGATAAAGTAAAAGGATTGTAAATTTATTTATTTTTCTCCTTTTAATATTCGAGTTTCCATTGATGAACAAAAAAGTTGAACTCTTTTTTTTTTTAATTCGTCGAATAATTCCTCAGAAAAAGTAAATTAATGATACTTATTTGATTCTAAATATCTAATTTAGGATTATTGACTTTTTTAAAGATATAAATATTCTTACATTGTATATTTACGCTATAAGAAAATATTTAAAACGATTTGCATATTATTTTTCATATAAGCGATATGATTATATACATATTCTTACAAATTAATAATAGGAGAACACTTGTTTAAAAGTAAGAGGAGTACCTACATATATGATTATATGGTAATAATGAAAACCTTTTAACTTTAATGTTGGTGGATGGAATTTTAAGTCGTCCTAACTTTTATCAGTATAGCTATAAGGAGATGGTTGAAATTTTTTAGTCCTTAATAAAAAAAAATTAATCTTTGGATTCAGTCAATGAAAACTAAAAAAACTAAAGAAAAATTGTTGAAAGTGCCTCTCTTAAAAATAAACCCTAAAATACGAAATAATCATTTCTTCAAGAGATTAGGAGAACACTCGTCGTTCTTCTTCTAGGTTCTTAATTTTTAATTTTTTATTATTTTCGTAAAGTAAACTCTAAGTCAATTATAATCCTTGTTTTTATTCCATCTTTAATATTCAGATTGAAAGACTTAATCACGCAATTTAATTAATTAAGTATAATTGGTATGAAGAACAGATCAATATTAATCTTAGTTGACGCGTGTATAATTAATTAATACTACTAATCACTATGTTTAATTAATAAATGGTACCACCACAAATTATATTTCAAGTAGTCACGTGGTGATTAATTATAGAATTAGTCAATGTCTAAACATAAATATAATAATTTGGAAAATAGATACTTGAACTAACTTACTCTATGCAATAGTATTTACTCTCTATTAGTAAAAAAAGTAGGTTTACTTATTCATTCGGTTTCACGTCGGAATGTCTCGCTTCAAAATAAATCATTTTTTTTAAAAAAATATTTTTTTCTTAAGATTTGAATTCGTGTCATTTCCGTACAATCTTTAGCAATAAAAAAGAAATATTTGCTTCTCATATTGATCTTTCGTTCGAGCAATTGGACAGTGTCATCTTGAATAAAATCAAAATCTTGAATCATCCACCATTAGTTAAATCTAAAGTTTTGAATTTGAATCAAGAAAATTAAAAAAAAATTATTACTAAAAAGGTTAAAAATTCATTGAAAACATTACCTACGAATCAAATCTCGATGAATGTCTAATCAAACACTTCATCAAAAATTCTTATTTTCTAATAATACTAAATCTTGTCATTCCACTACAATCTTTAACGATAAAAAAGAATATCGGCTTCTCATATAGATCTGTTGTTCGAGCAATTGTACAATGTCATCTTCAGTGTCGAACACCAGACATTTAGGAGATAATCAGAAGGAATTAAAAAAAAACTTAAATCGTTCAAATTTAGTTAGATTTAAAGTCTCAAATTTAAATATTGAAAATAAAAAAAATAAAAAATGAAAAATATCAAAAATTCATTGAAAATGTTACGTCCTACGAGTCAAATTCGGACAAATCTCAAATTGTGAAAATAGTAGTAAATCTTAATAGAAAACATTTCTCTTTTTAGTATGCTTGATGTAACGCGAATTTAAATTAATCAAATTTAAAAATGAATACCAAACACAGGTCAGAAAACTTTTTTAAATCATTATTCATGGTGGATATTATTTCGTACTCTATGAATTATGATCAATGGGGGTCCTAAACGAAGAGACAAATACTGTGCTCTAAAAGGTGACAGATGCTTTAATCATTTGTGTGGTTCACCTTATAACGCGTTGCTTTGCTCCCATTAATATTCTATATTTATGTTCTATTAATAGTACTACTATTTCTAACAAGGAAACTTCTTTCCACACTTGAAGAAACTTCTTACAACTGATTAATTATTATTACTCTCCTCGTTTTAAATAAGAGTCTTACTTTTTATTCTTTTTTTTTACGATCTGTTTACAATGCCCGTTGAAAATAAAATAAAAAAATGTTACTTGAGATGGTTTATTCATATCTTGATTCATAATGATTTGAATGCATTATGACATGTGGCCTCTTGTCTAGTGGGGTGGCTTTTCTATTGTGGGTAGACAAAAATCTAACACTACAAATTTGACCAAAAAAATGTTACTCTAATGATAAATATCTTTTACCATCAATCTTGAGGTTGTGATTGGAAATTCGAGTTATCAAGAAAATAAAAAAAATAAAAAATGAAAAGTTCTTAGGTAGGGTAAAATAAATACAAGCACGCTAAGTGACACACGTAGTTGAATTTTCAATTATTTACTTTAACAATTAAAATTCAATTACCACTTAATACTTCTTTTTTTTTTACTAATACACCAATATTCTAATAACTCTAAATCCCCAGATCCACATTGTAAAATTTTACTGGATCGTTGTTATTATTGTTGTTGTTGTTGTTATATATATATTTATCTCATCCCATAGCCAATGAAGTGCTTACTCCCTTTAGCAATAGCGGAGTCAGGATTTTTAATAAGAGAGTTTAAAATCTGAAAATGTAGACACACGAACTAGCCAAAAGAGGTTCGATATCTACTATTTATATATAAAAAATTACTTTAATTATATATAAATAATATATTTTTTTATCAAAGTAAGCTCGAATAAACTCTCTGGCTACGATGTGGCTCCGCTCCCGCCCTTTAGAGTCCAGGTGTTTGAGAAAAAGGATGAGTGGACTAGCAATTATATGAAATGAAGATGTCTCAAGAATTTTTACAATTTGGTGAGGAGAGTTTGTGACAAAGTGGTAAAAGATTAAAGTGAAAAGCAAATGAAGACTATATAATATAAATAAATAAAAAAGACAAAAAATGTTTGAAGTGAAGTCAGATAGTTCACTTTTTTACTTTTTTTAACAAAGCCAAAGCCAAAGTTGTTGCTTTCATTCAAAAGCAAATGAAGACTATATAATATAATATATAATTATAATAAAAAATTTATATGACTGCTGACACTGACAACTCATAATTCATTCAATTCCTTTTGCTCATCATAATAATATTATATACTTACTTACAGCTTTGCTCCAGCTATATCAGATTCATTTCTACTATTCCCCATGCAACTTGCTTTTTTTCTCACCTCTTTCCTTATTTAGACTAGTTAAAATTTTATATTATTTTTATTTCTTCCTTTTATTTTAATTTTAGTTTATATGATCGTTTCTATATAAAAAGCAAGGTATAGTAATATAACATGAAAATTTATCATTTCGACTATCTTTATCGTGTATTTCATCGTTAGTAGAATCTTTTAATTATTCTTTTATTATTTAATTTTACATTGTTATTGTTTCATTTATTTCAAACATGTTCTAGAAAATATTTTTCTTTTGTTTAGGTTCTATTAGTGATATTTTCTGTAACGATCCAAAATAGGCCATGAGTGACACCCATATTTAACTTCTTAGGTAGGAGAATCAATGATACAAATCCCAATTTATAAAATATGACAATAACGTGAAAGCTCAATTTATGAGAGTAAGATATAATAAAACCACTAAAATCTATTAGATACGTATTTTCAAAACTTGAAAGTCATCACCTACAGGACATCTAAATTCTAAAACTAAGTCTGGAGATATCAAACACCAGAATAAATAAATAACATAATGTGTTCGAAAACTAAGGACACCATGCCATGACCGAGAGAATCCAACACAAGTTAGAAGGATAACTCACCCTCCAATCTGATATACTAGAGACTGACTAGAGCTGAGGTCAAGTCGAAGTCGATGGAACACTCGCTGCACTCCACAAAATAAAACAAAGAAAAATACAAGTAAGGGTCAGTACAGGACAACATGTATTGAGTAGATATCATCGGCTGACTCAAAATAGAAATCAATATGCATAAAGTAATAACGGAAAATCAACCATAACACTTAACAGGAGGCAACCAATAAGATCAAGATTAAGTGACAACACAATGAACAATTACATAACCAATCAACAATATCAAGATCACACATGAGGACTCAAGCCTCCACATCACGCTCCTTTAGGAAATGAGTTATTGGAGATTGGGTAGCATTAAGTCATTTTAATTTATTTTTCTTTAATATAATCGTGCTAGAATGTGACACCCGATCCCAAATATACCGTGTCAGAATGTGACACTCGATCCCAATATACCGTGTCAGAATATGACACCCGATCCAAATATAATTAATTTATCATTCTTTATTATTACATTCCACTTCAATAGCAATATTTCATCAAATCTTCTTTAATCAAGACACCATTTTTGATAGGATAATTTCATGATTATAGATTTTACGGTCTTGGGATTTCAAACCAATTACAACAACATATCAACCATCCAAACCACAATAATTAAATGCATAGTAAACTTCACACATTACTCAATGACTATCAATCATTATTAAGAGTCTATCTATGATATAAAATAAACCATAACCTACCTCAATCGAAGAACCCAAGTCAAGCAAGCTAATTGTCACGACCCAACCCCGTGGGCCGCGACTGGAGTCCGACATGGACCCCCGTATACATATCTATCAGATGTAACAATCAATATAATAACTATACATAAGAACCTCAGTGGGTCATAGCATTTTCATATACCTGTAGCCTCTTTCATTTGTATCCTATTATGTAAAGGCGTGCAAGCCGTAAAGGTTGTCATAGTGTTTTAATATTTACAATACATTATGTAGACATAACTGAACATAACTTACATGTATAACCTACACACACGTCTACAGACCTCTAAGAACATTAACGGTAACATATGGCGGGACAGAACCCCCGTCGTACCCCTGAATAAATAAATATATACATAGGAGGTTTGGTACCACAACTCGGCTCCAAATTAATGGAGCTTCTTCCACACTTGTTGAGGGAAATCCTAAGCTGGCGGACTCCCAAGAGAATAGGGGGTTAGTACAATATATATACTGAGTATATAAGCATAACATAACTGAGATAACAACTGAAATAGGGATGCAGGAAATCAAGCATAACATTTAATAGGGTACTGTGCCTGCACCTCACAAAATAAAGTCATGTATACCATTATCACGTATTGTATTCGGCCCGCTCGGGGACTCGGTGTTACAAATATATCATCTATCATGATAGGCATATATATGCCATTAGCGCTGTAGAACGTACAACCGATCCGTGTATATAGCAAGTAAACGTCGAAGAATGATGGCCCGATCCACATATCATACAATAATACCAATGAAAGATGGCCCGATCCATATCTCATATAATAATGTCGAGGTACGATATCCCGATCCGTATGCATACATATCATTTAATAGTGCCGAGGAATGATGGCCCGATCCACATATCACATAACAATGCATATATGTGCATGTAAGACTTGGTAACATGTCAAACATCCCTCAGGTGTTACCATAAAGTATGTTCAAGAGCCCCTAGGTATAAGAGCTTACACATTCCATCACTATTCAGCCTATAGAAGGCTCGAGGGTCGTAGTTCAACTACTTTAAAACCCTTATCATTCAAAAGTGAGTACAAGTCATGAGTCACATCCAGAACCTATAAATGGAACTGTCTCTAACTCATATCATACATCGTTTCACTTACATTGAGCCATTTCAAGAAAAAGAAGAGATAGGCTTCACGTGTATTACTTTTTATCACGTAGAAGGCTTACAAAACCATAACTTAACCTTCGCGGGAGTTCTAACATCAAGAAGCGAATACGATTAATGAGTCATGCTCGGGGTTCTAAGAATGGAACTATATTCACATTACATATACCAACCACTTATGGCTAAGACATGCCAAGAGAAAAGAAGAGTTAAGCTTTACATACTCATCCCTTCCTAACGTATGGAAGGCTTGAGAAGCCCTAGTTCAATTACTGTAAGAGTTCCATCATCAAGAAGTAAATAAGAACCATGAATTACGCTTGGAATATATGAGTAGATTTACCCTCAAGCTCCTATCATTCATTACTTAACTGGAAGACATGCCAGAAAGATAGGCTTTACATACACTACTTTTCAGCATATAGAAGACTTGAGGAATAGGAGCTTAACTACTTTAAGAGTCTTAACATTCAGAAGTGAACACGAATTATGAATCATGAATCATGTTCAGAGCTCATGAATAGAATTACCCCAACCTTCATACACATATCATTTGTCACTTAAATTTAAGACATGCCCAAAAGAAAAGAGAGACAGGCTTTACATACCTGTAGTAGCTCGATTGTAGTCCAGCTTGTTTTGTTTCTCTTTTAACCTGTTTAGCATGAAAGTAATACTAAGATTACTAACTTTCAACTTTTCAGCTTCCAAATCTATACTCAAGTATCTATAGGCACCATTTCCTTACTCACCTTCCTCGACTAGTCTATTGGCTAGCTCCGAAGTTAACGGAAATCGGGCAGCATCTTCCTTATTACTTTCCCTATCTGAACTTCCAATTTTAACCTCTAACCTTAGCATCCACACTAACAACAACAAGCAGCAGCCATACACCCTCAAATCACTACTATATCACGCAATACAAGTTCCACACAACTCACCCAAAACTATGATGCCAACGTAGGGTTTTAGCTCTTTATTTCGCAAAATCTTAACCATATAAAATGGAGGATTACGAGGATGCAACCAGCGGCCTATATACTCATATTTAATCATGTTCCAGCCCTGCAACATAGATAAAACACCTCCAAATACAACACCACGCTAACGACAATACTAGCCAAACTTTAACTTGCTAGAATAGCGTCAAAACAGTCCCTACGTGACCTGCCACATCCTTTAGCCGTAATGTGCATATTTTCACATTTCCAAATCATATTTATACACCCAAAATATGTTTAAACACTTTCCCAAATATGAGAGAAGGGAGTCAAGCCATACCTTAGCAAACGGGCTTCCAAAACTTGCCAAAAATCAACTTTGGAGATCCTTGACGCGACTGAACTTTGGTGGCTGCTAGCTGCTCTATCTTGCTGCCCCTAATGGTAATTTTTTGCTATTAAACACCGGTATACCTTAAATAATTAATTCACGGATCAAAAGTCGAAGGCTTACCTCAAATTAGCCAAACCCGTGGCTGCCCTTCTTCCCTCTCTCACGTTTTCGCTTAACTCTTTTAAGCCAAGATGAATATTTGAAGTGTAGACTGAAGTTTACTCATATTTACATGTGTATATACACTCCCTTAGGAGGTGACATGTGTTAGCCCCTAAGGGTGACACGTGTCAAGCCCTTATTGGGCCACCTCAACAATGCAACCACCCCTAGGCTGCCATGTGGCAGTGGGGTCCACCTCCAAGTAGGTGCATCACCTACTTGCTTCCGAGTAGGTGCTACGCCTCCTTCCGCCTCTTTCGTGGGTTCGTAATCTCGTCTCACTTTAAGAACCTATGAAATACTTGCTACATGAGCTCAACATGTACTCCAGTAGCTTGAGTATGTAAGACGTCCAAGTTGGTAGCTTACGCACGTAAGTCGAGTCCCACGACTTGTTATTTTGGCCCCCAACTCGCTTCAAGTCCTTATAGCCCTATTTCCAACCTTCACTCCTATGGAGCATCACGTCCTCCCTTCCTTAGAGTTATTTGATAATATTATAGATAATCTGGGTCACAGGACAACTTTTAAGAAGCTTAAGAAGACGTTCCGAAGCACAAAGGTAAGGGGTATAACACTAATCCACCAATTTCTTTCCTTTCTTCGATGCCTCAAAATGTTTTCAATCTATCAAATATATAATATTTATAAGTAAATGAGCCCGTAGACACCCATATTACTATATATCTAGCCTAGATTCAATAATTCTCTCAACTCTTTAATCAATTTTCTAAATCTCAAACCTAGGATTAAGCCTCAATTATCAAAACTATAATTGATAACTATATGGGAAATCTCGATAAATAGAATACAAAATGGTAAAAGTATCGAATTCAGTAGCTATCACATGGTAAACTATGGCATAATTGCTGCTAGAATGATGTACTTTTAAAAGAAAACATCTCCTCTTAATCATTACATATTGATTGCTACTTATTGGTCAATGAGAAATCACATAACCCCTTATCCTTGGCAACAGTTTCTTTTTCCCAATTTTTAAACATAATCCTTCCATCATTGAGTGGTATATAATATATTAACTAAATTATCAATTTAGCTCATTAACTAAATAAATTATCTGAATTCACTCTTCAATTAAATAATTATAGTTATCAAATAGTCCAAAATATCTATTAAAAAATTATGAGATGAGTCTGTTATAAAATAGACAACTCTAGTTCTCAAAACGACTTAATGGTCGTTACATTTCCTCTACCCACAAAGGTACGTGGGATAAAATCTGCAGTCTTACTTAATATGTTGTTTTGTTGTTGTAATTAAAGGGTGTCAATATATATATAGAGAGAAAGAGATATTCAAACTTTTCCTTCAAGGAATAAAAAATCTATATATAGAAGAGAATTATATTTTTTTTCCAGAAAAAGTAAAAATAATTATGGTAATCTTTTGACTTATCTTTCAGAAAAAAGTAAAATTCAAATATGATAAGAAAATTAGGGCAAAATTGTAACACAAATTTGGGTCGGATGGTGAGGTAATGTCGAAAGAGAGTTTTGGTAAATGTTCTCCTTACTTTATGTAGTGAGTCATTTTTCTTAAATCTGAAAAAATTAAGTCATTTAAAAAATATTATTCAAAACATTTAAGTCAGCCAAACATGAAAAACTTGAAAAACATTTTTCAAAAAATATTTTCTTTCAAACCGTCAACCAAACATAAAAAACTTCTAAAATATTTTTGAGAAAATGTTTTACTTCAAACCAAAGACATATTAAATGATATAGAACAATAATAAATAGCCTATTATTAAAAAAGAATGTTCGAAAAATCAATTCCTTGTTAGGATCTCTTTGATGATCCTGTGTGTTTGAAGACATTTCTTGTTTTAGAATTAAAAGACCTCAATTTTGTTTTAAAATTTAAGTCTTCTGGGGAAGAAATCCTCTTTAGTTGATTTTTATAATCATTATATTCCTAAAAAATTAGTTAGAACTTATCAAACATCAACTAATCAAACATATGGCAGCTGTACCAATTTATTTTTTCTTTTAAAAAAATCAAGTAAGAATTTAGTTGTTTACGTCAAAATAATAAATGCATGACATATGTTTGCATAATATCTTTTCTTTCACTAGAGTTATGGTTAATTGTTATGTATAAATACCGTATTAAATTACTCTATTATTATAAATTAATATAATTTAATATAAATACTCAATATATATAAGTTATTATTGTATTTTCATTACACAAAAGAAGCGATAAAGAGAGTAAATGACAGCGAGAACTGAATCTACATTTATAATATGCTAGTCTCTCACTAATATTACTAGACTATAATATTTGACAATCAATTCATTGTAAAATCGAGATTAGTTTTTATTTTTTTTATTCACCATATAACCATGCATGTATAAAATTAAAGACTTAACCATTTTATAATATGATCATTCTTAGTACTTTTTAAGTGTTAAACTTAGTATACATTTAAATTATAAGTGTTGATGATAAAATAATAAACCATAAAGGTCTTCACTAATCTATTTGAGAGGTTTGGTCCTTCAACTACCACTACTTCTTCATAAACACAATATTCATAAAATAAATTCTAAATACCAAATCTTAATTAAATTATTAGATGAAAAAAATTAATTAATTATGAGTTATGCATGCGGTATAACGTCCCAAATATACTTAATTGTTACTGGTGGGGGAAGTTCATTAAATAAAAATTGGTCACACATAAGATTTTGGCACTAAAATAATTATTATAAATAAGATTTTCCAATAAAAATAAATTAAATGAAAAGTTATTATATAAGGATTATTGATGGTGGTTAGGATTTCAAGTCATAGTGGAGTATTTATTCCGGCATAGAAATGAATATTGCCTCCGTCATCATATTATTTGTCGTATTTTTTTTTTACACTTTTTAAAAGAAAATATTAATTATGAGAAATTTTAATTATTTTGTTCTTATTTATATTTTAAGATATAATTATTTTTCATTAAACATTTACCTATCTGTGTTATCGTTTCATAATTGAAGCTTTTGCAGTTTTGGAAGAAACAATTATTATTAAGGATAAAATAAAAAAAAGAATAATTAATTCATCTAGAACTTCAAAAATGATAAATAATTTAAAATAATAATTTTTTTTATAAACCACAAGAAGTAATTTAAAATGGGGGAAATAATTTATAAAGGTTCCTTAACTGCAAGATAGTTCCAAAAATTTAAAATTTATGAGATTCATAACATCGTAAAATGACATCAAATTAATATGTAATAATAATCGAGTCACATAAATATATATTAAATTCAATACAAATATAAATTATGAGCAAAATTATTGAGTTTAAGAGAACTCATATATTACCTTGTAGACCCGTTCTTCTTTATTGTTAGTATGTTATATAACTACTTAATAAAAGGTAAAAGTTATAATTTTGTGTATTTAAAGATATTTTTGGCATTTTGTGTATTATTTAATATGGTGCATGTCCATACATCAATATCATGGTCGTTAAGGAAAATGTATCATATTTATGAATCATTCTTAGTAGTTGAAATTATATATATTCAGGAACTATTAATAAATGATCCCTTAAAAATAAATATAATAATTTTCCATATGGCATTTATACTTGAGGTATGTACCACCTAACAGTATTAAATATTTTATTCTTGCAGGTTCATGAAGTTTACTATCCTCTTTCTGTTTTTGTTGTACACAATTATTTTAATTTAATAAAATGATTAAATATTGTTCTCCTTCTATAATTCTTTAACCAGAAAATCTAATTATTTTTCCCAGTAAAATAGGAGTATAATTACTTTTTTGTTCAAGCCTCTTGTATATGAAATTTAATTACTAGTCTGACTCATTCAGATTCAAACTGTAGCACTCTTTACCAAATATGAACATTTTATTCTCAACATTCGAAATCAAAATTTTTGATAAAGGATTGTCCTTATTAATTACAACACATACTTCGGTGATAATAAATTAGAGATAATAGTTCTCTTAGTCCTTAATTATTATTAAATTTTAGTTTTAATCCTTGAAATATATGGTGAAATATATTTAACTTTCAACTATTAAAAATATATGTTTCAGTCCTTTTATATATATATATATATATTAGGGTAAGCACACATTCGATGAGAAATACATTTTCTTTTTTGATTTATCTTTTACGTGTTTTTTCTTACGCCATGAGAAAGAACCTTCATTTGATCAATTCATCTCAAGTTTAAAGGTCTTATTTAAAATTTGCATTTATGAAGTTTCAATAACTTTGATGCAATTCAAATTAGAAAGCAATAATAATTGTCCATAGACAAATGCCCTCAAATATAAACTAGCAATACATAGTTAAGATAAACATATCGGTGATTAAATATTGTCATCGTTAATAGTTATAATTTAATGAAGATTTCCAAGAAGAAATATTTAAGGGACACATATCAAATAAGTGAAGGTTATACGTACTTGGTCAGACATTATACAGACAAAAAATTATATTTGTGAAAATTTAAAGGACCAATAGTGCAATTTTCCAAATAAATTTTAATCCTTTATTTGTCTATTTCGGGAGGGTATGATGATGTGCATGAAGGCTTTGGCTTCGGGGACAGAAATGAAGGAGGAGTTTCACTTTTAAATTTCGCAAGAGCTTTTGGATTGGTGATTCGAGTTTCCCAAAGAAGGAGGACCACTTGGTAACCTTCCGTAGCTTGATGGCTAAGACTCAGATAGATTTGTTACTCCTAAGAAAGGATGATAAAGGTCTGTGCACAGACTATAAGGTCATTTCGATCGACAACCTTACAATCCGACCTAGAATTAGAGGGTCGGGGATGACCGACCTAGAATTAGATGGGGGAGTTTGACCACGGCTAATGCCTTGGAGATGGGAGAGAAATTAAAGGATATGGGGGGCTTGGATAGTAGTGGGGATGCGAACACTATGTGGGATAGGACGGCTAGTTGTATAAGGGTTGTAGCAAGGGAAGTGTTAGGAGTCTCGACAGGTAGTCGTAGTCGGCATCGAGGGGACTCGTGGTGGAATGGAGAAGTGTAAGGAAAAGTGGAAGAAAAGAAGATGGCGTATGCATAGTTGATAGAAAGCAAGGATGAGGTGGAGAAGTGGACGAATAGGGAACTTTATAAGATAGCGATGAAAGAGGCGAAGTCGACGGTTTCGACGGTAAAAACAACAACTTTTAAATGCCTTTATGCTGAACTAGAAGAGAAAGATGGGGATAGAAAATTGTTCAAGCTAGACAGAGCGCAGGAGAGAAGGGCACGCGATGTGGATCAAGTGAAGTGCATTAAGGACGAGCATGAAAAAGTATTGAGAAAGGAGACCCTCATTAAATAAAAATGACAGTCATACTTTCATAAATTTTTTAATGAAGAAGGGGACAAAGAGATTGTGTTGGGAGAATTGGACCATACAGAGAGACGTCACAATTTTGGGTGTTGCAGGAGTATTACGATCGAGGAGGTTAAGGGTGTTGTTTGTAGAATGCGTTGGGGAAGAGCGACCGGACCGAACGAGATTCTTGGAGAATTTTGGAAGAGCACGAGCTCGGTAGGTTTGGAATGATTGACTAGTGTATTTAATGTCATATTTAAGACGGAAACGATATCCGAAGAATGGAGGTCGAGTATAATGATCCCTCTATATAAAAATAACAGGGATATCCGGAGCTGCAACAACTACAGAGGTATCAAGTTTCTAGGCCATACTATGAAAGTGTGGGAAAGACTGGTGGAGATGAAGGTGAGGAGAGGCATGTCTATTTCAGAGAACCAGTTCGGATTTATGTCAGGACGCTCAACTACAGAAGCCAACCATCTTATGAGGAGACTGGTGGAGCAATATAGGGAGAAGAAGAAGTATTTGCATATGGTATTTATCGACCTTGAAAAGGCCTACAATAAAGTTCCACAAGAGATACTATGGAGATATTTGGAGGCTAAAGGTGTACCTATGGCATACATTAGAGTGATTAAGGACATATATGAGTGTACCAAAACCAAGGTAAGGACAGTTGGTGGGGACTCAGAGCATTTTCCAGTTGTGATGGGGTTGCATCAAGGATCAACTCTTAATCCATTTTTATTTTCCTTGGTGATGAATGGACTGACGCGATAAATTCAAGGTGAGGTGTCATGGTATATGCTTTTCGCGGACGACATAGTCCTGATCGATGAGACTCGTAGCGGAGTTAATTCTAAGCTGGAGGATTTGAGACATACCTTGGAGTCTAAAGGGTTTAAGCTGAGTAGGACCAAGACAGAGTAATTAGAGTGCAAGTTCAGTGAGACACCTCAGGAGGTTGGCGCAGAAGTTATGCTGGGTGACCAGGCCATCCAAAAGAAAAGTAGTTTCAATTACCTTGAGTCTATCATGCAAGGCAGCGGGGAGATTGATGATGATGTCACACACCGTATTGGAGCAGGGTAGATGAAATGGAGACTCGCTTCCGGTGTGCTATATGACAAGAAGGTATCACCACAACTTAAGGGCAAGTTCTACAAAGTGGTGGTTAGACCGACTATATTATATGGGGCGGAGTGTTGACCAGTTAAAGTCTCTCACATTCAAAAGATGAAAGTTGCCGAGATGAGAATGTTGAGATGGATGTGTGGGCATACCAAGAGCGATAGGATTAGAAATGAGGCTATTCGAGACAAGGTAGGAGTGACATCGGTGGAAGATAAGATGTAAAAAATGCGACTGAGATGGTTTGGGCATGTGAAGAGGAGAGAAACAGATGAGGTAGGGGTAGGCCGAAGAAATATTAGAGAAAGGTGATTAGACAGGACATGGCACGGTTACAGCTTACCGAGGACATGACCTTAGATAGGAGGGTGTGGAGGACCCACATTAGGGTAGAAGGCTAGTACATAGTCTCGTTATTCTTCCTTATTAGTAGGCGCATTAGCGCACTATAATTTCTTATGCTCTGATTTCTGTTACTAACTATTACTCTCTGTATTCTCTGTACTTTGATTATTATATTTTATCTGTATCGCTTTCGCTATTTGCTTTCCCATATCGCTTTGAACTTCTTAGCCTTATCTGATCTCTTTTTATGCTTTTATTGAGCCGAGAGTCTTTCGAAAAAAGTCGTCCTACCTTAGTAGGAGTAAGGTCTGCGTACATTTTATCCTTCCCAGACCCCACGTTGTGAAATTTCAGTGGGTTGTTGTTGTTGTATTTGTTTGGAAAATGAACATGTTATTTTTTAAAAAAAATTATTTATAAAGCTTTTAAAATGACATTACAAGTTTGACCAACTAGGGAAAGATGCACATATAATAGTTTGGTTTCAATTTTCAACATCATCTACAAGCATAAAGTTAAATTAATTTAAAAGAATAAATTATCTTGCCAAATATTCTCCGAATATCTAGCCTGCTAAATTTGATGGTTTTGTTGTCCTTGTTTTCACAATATTTATTTATTAGATTTAAATATCATTTCGGATTTAAAAAATTTATTTTTGATTTTTCATTTGTTTGTGTTTTCATATTGAAAAAGCGATAAGAATAAGTGGTGTTATTAAGTTTTTTATCAATCCTTGTGTAGAACTTTTTGTTTTTGCAAAACCTCTCCTATAATATCGTCGTTATAGTAGAATTTTAACAACTAAGTTCAGAATGAATTAATATGCTTAGTTGCTTACAATATCAAGACATCAAATCATGAATGAAGAAGAAACGCGTGAGAGAAAAGTATATATTGATGACTAGTGTTTGTGAGGCAATTTAAATAACTTATTATTAAAATTGAATTTAAGTAAACAAGTATAGTAAAAACAATTATCCAAGAAGTGCACATCAGAGATCTACGAGGCCACAACTTCAATCACGTTTAGATAAGTTGAATTTCTATCCTAAAATATAACACTCTGGTAGAGGAAAGATAGCTTGTAAACTGAGATATAGTATTGTATTCAGAATCTGTCTAGTACAATTTTATTATGTACATAATGTCCATTGGTATTAATAATATATTTATTTTTAAAAAATAATGTAGATAAAATAGTTGAATTTAAAATAATAACAAACAAAAGATGTTGAAAACTTTTAAAGATATACTTCGTTTGATAAATATCTTTGATCTATTTATTGAAGTCAAGTAAACCCATCAGAACACAGCTGTGAGATGAAGTCAAACAAACCTTAATTACTTCCCTCATGTTTTTGTCTTTTTCTGCCTTTAATTTAAAGAAAAATAACAACGTACCTAGATCTTATTTTTATTTTTATGAATCAGAGAGGTTATTTTCAATAAATTTTTAGTTCAAAAGAAAATTTTAGAATCAAATTTAATTTGCAAGAAAAATATGTTCAGTACACAAAATATTCCACGTTAGCAGAGTCTAAGAAGGATCGCATCTCAAGAGGTGTAATGCAAACAATCTGTTCTAATATAAATATTAGTGATTATTTCTTCGATTCGAATTTATCACCTATAAATCATATGAAAAAAACTTCACCATGTATTGTTCCGAGCCCCTCCTCCAATTAAATTCTTGATATGCATCACCAAATTTTTCCTTTTCCTTTTTTTTGCCAATTTTTGTAAAATTTTAATTAATTGAGCTTTAGTGTTGGAAAATATAGTTTTTATGGCCTTAGACAAACCTATGTATTACTTCTAAAGAAGGCAATTGCAATAAATAATTAAATTGCAGTCTATAAAAAGTAATTTGTTGTTGTTGTGAGTTGTGACTAAATTAATACACTTAAAATGACAAAAAAAAAATTAGTGGCGATAGATGTTTTTTAGTGACAATATTTATTATCCGTCAAAATATTTAGCAAGAATTGAGTTAATGTCATTACATTTAAAGTTGCTAAAATCTTTAGTGGCATTTATATAAACTACTAATATCATATTTATTATTATCACGAAATATAATATAATAATAATTTTATTATTATTACTAAATAATTATCGCTAAATTATTTATTTATTATAGTGATACAATAATATAAAAGATTTATACGTTATTAATACGTAGAACTTCAACTTTAATATGTAAATTGTGAGTCTTGGTGAAGAACATATATAATTGTTTGATCTTCGCAATTTATTGTGGCTCTTTTAATTTAAATTCGTGATGTGCAAGAATTTCTAATCCTTAATTAGAGTTATTAAACTATATTTTATGTAAGTCCTGGATTTTGTGACATCACACACGTGACACCATGGTCTGGAGTTGACATTTTAGACGATTAGAGGAATTAAATTGGGAACCAAAAAATAATTAAAGGACTCAATTAGTTACTACTCTCATTATCTCAATTTGTGTGATGATATTCAAATTCCTTAATTAGAAAATAATTAAGTTAGTATTTGTATATTCAGAAACGGCATCAAGTTGAAAGATTGTTGAAGAAAGATAAAGTATCTCAATTTGTATGATGATATTCAAATTCCTTCGTTTTTCATTTCATTGTTCATTAGTTTATTACTCAAATTTTCAAATTATTATGCTTCGACTATCTTGATCTTTTTATTTGTTTATTTTTTATCAGATATTTGAATCATACTATTCTGAGGAGTAAATCTAATGCTCCTACTATGAATAGGAAATCGTAAGGGACAATCTAATGCTCCTACTACAAATAGGAAATCGTAAGCTCCTTTAGGGACCTTACAATTTCATTTAGGCTTGCATGCGGAGAAAAGTAGACATGAAGACTCGAGAGAGCTCCTTTTTTGTTGCCTAGGTTACACCTTTGATATTCAAAAATAAGGAAAAAAAATTTTCATACATAAATCGAAACAGAAAGACTAGTTTAATGTAAAATTTAGCTCAAATTCCTATAAATATTTTGACAGTTTATATTTATCGTGTAGCCTACGTGTTATGTATGAAACTAACTTAGGCCGGTTTGACATGTACAATATTCTCTTTTTTCAAATAATAATATTCTAATTAATCAACGTACTAGGCGCTAATCACGTGATTTAAATTATATAATCTCTAACTTTCATGCAAAACAAATGGAGTCCACTTTGAAGATACATATATTTGGAGTCAAATTAATGAAACATTTATATAATTTAATAATTAAAATATCTACACAAAATCTATTTCAGAATAATAAATAAAGAAAGGAATGAACAAAAAAAATAATCATTTTTTGTATGTAAGATGTGAGACATGAAGTGTCAATTAAGATGAATGACTATATATATTTCTCACACAACAAAGATTTTTTTTTTTTTGAAATTTAAGTGAAGAGGTTGGTTCAAAGGAGAATATTAATTTTATGTTTGGTAATTAGTAAACATAAAATATTATTTCAAGAATATTTAAATATAATATTTCGGAATGAATTTTAAGGTGGTTGGCGGTGGGGGTAGGAGGGTAAGGTGAGAAGGGTAGGAGGGATTGAATCTGTGGGGGATGGGGTGGGAAAGAGAATCGCCATAAAGTCCTTTATTTTATTTTATACGGCAATGTTTGATTGAACTCAAAATTTTAAAAAGAAAGAATCTCTTATGAAACTTGTAGTCTTTTTAAACACGGCAATGACAATTGTATGATTAATAAATCATGTCATTTAATATAAAACAACTAAAAACAAAAATTATTTGCAGATATGAAAATATATCATTATTTCTGAAATAAGTGCACAAAGAAACAACGCGACATAAAATAAAACATATTGAGTACTTATATATAATAATGTGTCAACTGTCAACCAATATCAAGATGCTACTGATGGGTACTGTGTTCAACAAGACTATAAGAAGAACAAAGAGAAACAGAAAATTTAAATGTAATAAATAAATATCCGAGATCAAATAATTCACTATATGTCTTTAAAAAATTTAATCATCTCACTATACACGAGGTTGTGGATTATTTTTTATCACTCTTTCGATGCCTTATAATAAGTGACATAAGATTGGATACTTGGATTAAAATTTAGACATTGACATGTATAATAGAATCAAGAAACATACATGTGGGAATGGTAGGTATATAGTGATTTAAAGATTAGATATTGACATTTTGTAGTAAAATTGTTGCTTTTCTGGGCTCATAAGAAGTTAATGGAAATTGCACCTTCCTCAAGAGGCTTTAAAATCTAAATTTTTTTTCTCAAGTAGTTGAAATGTCATCTATCAATATGTTTCATAGGAAACCTTTTAGGGGTTGAAATTAATTTCTACCCTATGAAAATATAGCCACCTTTCAATTATGTACCTCATATTTCAATGGATGGTCCATAGTTTTTTTTTCCTTCCTATTAAGAGTGCGTTTGGTACGGAGAAAAATAATAATATTAATAAGCAATTTTTTTACTTATTTTTTAATATTGTTTAATAAATATACAAAAAATATTATCTCATTAATATTTATACAGTTTTAGGTAAAACATTGAGGGTGAAGGTGGGTGGTTGCACTACAACAAAAACAACTTTTAGCGACAATAAATATGTACATTAATAAAGAGTGCTAAAACTTTTACCGGCATTAGTTAATTGTCATTAGATTCAATGTTGCTATAGACTTTAGCGACATTTACAAAAAGTGTTAATTGTCTCTAAAAAGATATTTTTAGTGGCAATTAAACTATTGTCGTTAATTAATTGCCGCTAAATATCATTTTTGGTGTAGTAATAGGGGTGGAGCGAGATGCTGGATGTGGGGTGGGGTTGAGTTGGGGGTGGGCATCAGTTTGTGGGTGGGTGGGGGGGGGGGCAGGGGGAGGTCATGGGTGGTGGGTGTGAGGAGTGGTGGTCAGGGTAGAGCGGGTGGGGTGTGTTTGTGTGAAGGGTGAAAATGCGGTGGGTAGAGCATTGTGGGAGAGAGACGATCCATATGAAATGTTACTCATAAAATTTATTTTTCCTACAAATTCAACATTAGAGAGATTATTTTTCTTATTTTTATGTTATTTAAAATATTTTAATTAACTAAACATGAAAAACTTTTAAAAAATATTAGATTTTTTTCTTTCGTACCGAATACATCCTAAATGGTCTATAAATCAAATTAAAACTTCAAACCTTAACACATTATTACCTAGCTATGAGGGCAGCCTTTTCTCTTGTTTAGTTAAGATAAGCATTTTGTCAATTTCTAAGCCTTTTGTACAATTTATGTGGTCCATGGAGAATTAACAAATAACCATGAAGCCAACAATTAAGTATAATCTTTTAATTGATCAAATGTGTTAATCATGATTAAGACTTGTTAATTGATGTACACACGTTTTAGTCATTAAATATATGGAAGCTTTATGATCATTTAGACCTAGAAGTGAATTTTTGGGTGAACGTGAGGTCAGCTTTAAATATTTTCAGTTAATCGACTAAAATTATTAAGATTCCTTTTTTAATATTTGAATATCAAGCGGCTCAATATGTTATTAAAGCATTGAAAAATAGCTATTTTTATCGTGAGATAAAATCATCCATAGTTAAAATGCGGGGGTGGGGGGTGGGGGGGTTAATAACAAAATGTTGGTATTTAGAAAAAAAAATGTTGGAATTCATGAACAATGCAGACGTCCATGATAAAAATGTTAAGAGCTCAAATCTCTGACTAGTGAAACTTCATGATAATTCTCAGAAATTTAAAATAAGTTAAAAATAAGTCGGTCCCTACCTTTTTTTAGTTTGATGTTTTCTTGCAAATTTTATTTGTGTTAAAAATGGCTATTTTTAATGACTTTTGAAGAATATGCATATATTTTCAATTGCATACTCTAAAAATGGCTATTTGTGAAATTTATCCTTAATGCCCATGGATTAGAAAAATAGGAAATTATGTTTAATAGGCTTAAGAGTGTGTTTAGAGCAATTTAATGGGCTAATTAGTGAACATAATAGCTTGATATTGGGCCATTTTAAGTTTAGGCCACAAAGTATTCCTCAGATTGGGTTGATCAATCTAATTACATTGAGAATTGCAAATAATTTGAGGAAATTAACTTGGAAAAAACTACTGAAATTAGAGATCGCAGTCCACATATTACTCTTTTTAGTGGTATATTGAAAACATTACATAGCATAATGAGATTATGTAATTTTATAATATATGTATGTGTGTTTGTGTGTGTCTAAACACCCTAATCATCATTGTCCACATATACATATACACACAATTATCCACACATACATTTAGCTTTTGCTTTGAAAACATATACATATACTGAGACATATGTTGGGCCCAAATAGCTCTAAGATACTGTTATATATGATGTGATATTATCCGCTTTGGATCAAGTCCGCACGATTTCTCCTAAAGGCCTTAAGAGATCCTACACTTTGAATGTAGGTTAGTTTTCTTTTCGACTTCTGATATGGAAAATAGTTCATACGCCCAACAATCTTCCCCTTTAAACTAAGTTCTATAGCTCATCACAATATATGAACTAATTTAGAGATTAATTATGTGTCATCCATATCATCCTCAGGGGAGGCTCTACGGGCTAAAGAAATAAGACAGTTTACCTTAGGCCCCAAAATTTTAGGGGCCTCATTTTTTTAAGTAATAATATGTTATAGTTATTTTTTAAAAAATATTGAGTTTCATTTGTAGAAATATCAATTTTTCATATAAGAGAAAAAAAATAATAGTAGTTTGACAAATTTTGTATATTATCTCAACAATAATTAAATGAATTGGCTATAATAAACTTTATTAAAAAAAATTTAAAATTTAAGATCTATATTCAAATTTGACTTTACGTTGCTAATGTATTTGAACCGCTTCTGATCATCCTTTGAGCATTTATGACCAACAAAATCCACTGCTACTTTATTATGTAATGTGTAAATAATTTTTGTACTGTCAAAATATAAAGCTTAATTTCCTCATATCACTTATTTGGAATATCAAATAATTTTTGAATATTTTTATATATTTTTAATACTAAAAATTGTGTATATTGAAATTGTCGGCATATCCAATTTGCTTTGTTTGTTTTTTTGTTTGTCTAATAATAATAATTGAAGATAGTACTAGCTTTAAGGTTTATATGGATATGGTGTTTTCCAAGTCTCTCTCAGTGGGCCTAATACTCTATGTTTTTTCTACATTTTAGCTAAATACATAAGAAATACAAAAATGGGAACGCTTTTGTCAATATTCTAAAAATAAATTAATTTAATTATATACACGAAATGTGTAAATTTTCTTTAAATGGTGAGATTATAATAGTTACGTGATTTTTCACTTATAAATAAAATATAGTAATTTTTAGAGATAATTATTATTAATTGAGTTATTTTCTTGTTACAAAACAAAATAAACGACTTTTTGAGATGAAAATTGTTAATTGAGTAAGTATCTAAGAAATTAACTTATACTATAAATTATATCTTTGTTCTCTAACCACTAATATAATTCGACGTAACTTCACAAAGTTTTTATATTATGTGTTGTGTGTGTATATATATATATGCACTATCTATACATAATATTTATTTAATAAACTATTGATGATCCAAAATATTAGATTGTACTTTTCCTATTACTAATTTTGGACTAGAAAGTAAAGCCTAAAATCTCGGGATTAATTTTTACCATCAATTAAACATGGCATAAATTTTATATAAACTTAATCGGAATATCCCATCTTATCCTATTCAATTTGAGATTTTCTTATACCATTTTTTCTTATGAAATAAATTAAGAGTCCAAACCATTTATTTATTAAAAAAAAAAAATATTTGAAATAGGCCGACACTATTCACCACGCTTTCAACTATTTGGCCCCAAGTATAATGAAACTTTAATTAAATATTTTGACCTTTTTTAGCTCTAAAATAATTAGTACAGTCAATATTAAAAACAAAAAAAGAAGATAAAGACAGTACATGACCATATAAATCAAAGAAAATTCTTATAAAATTCTTTAATTTGGACATGCAAAAAGATGGTCCACTGAAAAAAATAGTTAGCACAATTTATCTTATAAGAAAAAGTAATCGATGTTCATATTTATATTAGGGTTCAATATGTTTGAATTCGAGTTGATAAGTGTCAATTTGGAGGCAAAATAATTACTATCGAAGACGACTTTATTTCAAGATACAATCCAACAATGCTAATTAATAATGACGGAGTATTTACCATCATATTGATATTTTTATTTTTCATCAATATCAAGTATTTCGAACTCGAAACTTCAATTTAAGGATGTAGGGATAATACTTATCACTCTATTTACAACTTTTATTGTGTAGGCTAGCTCATTTTTTGTTTTCTACTAGTATTGGTATCCATTTTGAGATCCAACTAATTGAGATTTGCATTAAAAAATTCTGCTCTGGGAATAAAGCATCCATTTAGACTCTATTTTTATGGTTTGAACCTAAAATATTTGGTTAATCATAGAGAGAGATATTCATCACCTTAATTATTACAATCTTTAGTGATTGCCACTATACTTATGATACCCGACAAATTCCAATTTGCACTGAAACATGCCGCTTGATAAGTATTATTTCATTTTCAAAGTTAACAAACTCAAACACTTCTAATTAAGAATAAAATAATACGAAACTAAATACCCACTACAAAAACTTTTGTGGTTGGGTAGTGATTCGCTATACATTTGAGTGATTAAAACATCCTTTATGTGGGGCTTTATTTTACTACTAATTAAGAGTTTTCTATTATATATTGAATAAGATACACCTAGATACATGTATTTTTGCTCTTAGATATACTAAAATAGAAAGAGAGGCAAATGAGATTTGTTATATATCCAGATACATATATTTGGTGTGATTTACATGTATCTGGTATACCAAATACATAAAAAGTGACGAACGAGATGAGAGAGAGTCGAGAGAGGCAAGCGATATATGTTATGTGTTCCAGATACATGTAAATTTACTTAAATACACATCTAGAACAAATTACATCTAATTATGACCCTATATATCCCGGTATATATATATATATATGGACGTATCTGAACGCACCAAAATTTGGTAAGATTCGTAATATTGTAAATTAGAGTATATCTAAAAAATTGGCTGTTAAATTAGTGAGATTTATATAATTTTTCCTTTTTATTTTTTAATTACTTTAAAACTAATTAAAAAACATGAGATAATCATTGGGGTCTACCAAAGAAGAAGAAAAAGTACGTACTACATTATCTTTAACATAAAGAGAATTGTCCTATAGTCTATATGTAGGGTTACTGTCCTTTTAATTTTAACAGCTAATAAAGTTGGAGAAAATTCTCATATGCTTTATGGAAGAATGAATCATGAAGTTAAAGAAGAACAAACATTGTCATATTAATATAGAAATCTTTTCACATATATGATCAAGTAATAATAACTAGCAATAAAGAAATAGTCATTTTACTGAAAAATCTTAGTAGTTCAGTTGATTGATTATTTGAACTTTTCACATCTTTTTTTTAGCTTTTTGTTCAATGTTTGGTACTCATTTTGAATGTTATGGTGTAGTGATGTATATATAATTACTTCTTCAACATTCTTAATCAGAGATTTCGAGTTGAACCCTACTGAATATGGAATTACCTTTGTTAGATTCATGATATATTAAAACAAGAATATCTCAATCAAGTTATCGAGTGACATAAAACAACATATTACATATCCGAAATCAGGATATAGCTCTTTACTTCAATATAAACTTTTCAACATGAATTCAAATTCAATCAAATTTTAATACAAATATCGAATGCTGAACGTGGAAAAAAAGTTTTGTACCGACAAAACCTTAGAAGATGAATAGTTTTTGGACTCTATATTAGCCACAATAGATATTGTCCCTCAACCACATTGACACGTCTTTTTCTAAACATTCAATTATTATTTTTAGATGAAACATTTTTTTCAAAGATAAAAAAGTAAAAAGGGTCCACATATTTTTCATTCATTACAAAATATATCAAAAATACGATCATTGGATTAATTGGAACAAGAACAAAAAGTAGCACAATATTGACATGTTTATATATCATCATAATAATAATAATTCATACCTACTTTCACCACTTAAATAAACTTTTTAGATATATGGAAAGAGAAGGGAAAGGACCTAGTAGTTGAAATAAGTTGAAAAGGCACTTGTCGACACATAATATACAGAATATACATAATTCCAATGTAAGGCAAATAGATGATAGTTGTTGAGTTTGTTTCATATCATTGGGATGCGGGCTATTTGGTCTTCTTATATGATTTTGGATAATCTTGCCTAAGTAGATATTTTTAAAATTGAGTTGGATTCAATATTTAATTTTAATATAGTATCAAAATCAGTCTCATTGTAATTCTTGATTATTTAATATTGAATAACTATATTATATTGTTTATGCTTCAGAAGATATACTTGAGTGTGTCAGAGGGGGAGGGGGGTGTTGTGTTGACTTTGTCCCACATCAGTGAGACGGGAAAAAATTTATTTTATAGTTTTATTACATGAAATAACTTTTGATGTTGAGTCAAGCCAAAATTCATTTCTTAATATATATATATATGATATGTATCAGAGTCAGCTTTATTCCAAATTTTTATTTACCTAATATTAAATACCCATATTATATTGTCCATACTTGAGAATAATATAATTTTGGTCTCCTTATATAGTAATTTGGTTACTAATCAAATTTACCAAATGTTGTGATATATTTGGAATTTCTTGACTTTAAACCTGAGATTCCATGTCATTAAATTCAGCTATTGTAATAAATTTCGAATATCGAATACCTAAAAGTAAAGGATAGTCAAATATGTAAATAGTCTACCCATGCAGTGAGTTGACTGTTGTATTGGCATATATTTGCCGACTAAAAATTAAATTATATATAAAGGTTTGGAATGTCTGTATCTGGAAAATAAAACAAAAAATAAAAATATAAGAATCTAAATTAATTTATGGGCGGTGGAATTGGAAATAGATTTGTAGTTTTGTTGAGGAACATAGAGAGGACCCCTTTTAGATTTTGCAGACAAAAAATTTATAATTTTTTTAAGAATCAAATTATCTTGATCAGCCCATCATCACTGACTAAAATTTGTGCACTTTCAATTTTATAAATATTAAATATTATGTATTTTATATGTCTTAATTTATGTGATATACGATAATGTTTAAGTTGATAACATGTATGATTTGTTCTTGTTCAATAGGTTTCATCATGGATTTATTCCTCGGGATATGCCATTATTCATGAGCATGAAAGCATGCTACTATGTGAATTTATGTTATATCTTATGGAGTTTTTTACTTTTGAAATTTTGATTAAGCTATCAGATTGTGTGTCTCTTTTTTCAGAAGTTTGACAATATAGAAGTCTGACAATTCTTTTCTTTGATCTGTCCTCGTCAGTCTATCCTTTTTCATGGGCGTGACACACTCTTTTTGTTTTTCATGAGCATGAAAGTATGCGACTATGTGATTTTATGTTATATCTTATGGAGTTTTTTACTTTTGAGATTTTGCCTAAGGTATCAGATTGTCTGCCTATTTTCAGAAGTTTGACAATCTAGAAGTCTGACAGTTCTTTTTTTTAACCCGCCCTTATCAGTCTACCCTCTTACATGATCATGACATACTCTTTTCGTTTAAGTCTATTTCAAAAAAAATACTATATAACTTTCTATATATATAAATAAGTTAACCTTAAAAATTTTACTTTATTCTTAATAGAATGATTTATAATCACAAACATAAAAAACATGCTTTAGACAAAAAGGAAAAACACGAATAACTTTTTTTCCTTAAATTATATTTAGTTAAGAAAAAATTGTATTTCTTTTTCGTCAATTCACGTGTGTTCATATTCTCAGGGGATAGTGGTCATTGGAGTTTGGCCACCTAATAGCCTTTTTCTTTTTGATATAGTCTTCTTTTTTTTACTTTAAAAGTTTCTATGACATAATTACGTCATGATTATGAAAAAAAATTAAAGAAAAAGATTTGATTATAATGCATTCTTTCCCCAATAAATTCACTTTGAAGTTGACAACTTAAAAAGGAAATGGTTCGAAGGTGAATTTAAGATTTGATTATTATAAAGAAAAATTATCTAAATACATAATTTATTTTATTATATTCTTTATCATTTAAAAAAATTATAAAAAATCTTACTCTTTCTTATTCTCTGATATATCAATGTACGTGATGTATCAGGATATCAGATCTATCACTTTACATGATGTACCAGTCGGATACATTATTTACGTGATGTATCAGGACGTCATATACATCACATAAATGCACGATGAATCGATCGAATATATTATTTTACGTGATGTATCAAGACGTATATATTGTATCCGAATTCAACCAAACAAAAAAAAATTAGAAAAAATCACTATAAAACTTAGGTAAAATTTAATTATTATAATGCACACATCTTGCAATAAATTCACTTTAAAATTGACAACTCAATTTGATGGGCAAAGATCCCTTTTAACTCATTTTCCCAAGTAATATCAAGTCCATACATCATAAATAAAAGGTGACAAAATAGTACGTTAATGAACAAATGAGCTGGAAATGCAAAGAGAATCATATTTAAAGTAATCCATAGTAAAAGTATCAAAAGAAGAAAAAAAGATAAAATTTGAGTATATGAAAATTAAATTCTGAATCCGACTACCAAATATATTTGCTTGTGTTGAGTGTTTACTAAACACATTCATTAAATATAATCTTATAATTATAAATATTTTGATTAACTTAAGATGTTTAAACAAGTGCTCACTCTGTACATCTCAAATTATTTGTTTTCTTATTCATTTTTCGAAATTCAAAATATGTAAACTTTGATTAATTTAGCTTTGAATGTTAATTAAATTAACTCTAGAAAAAAAGGAAAAGAAGCGACACTTATTTTAAAATAACTAATGTAAGTTGTGGTGGGATGATTGAAATCTCTCTATATTTAATCATAGGTCTGACTGGTTTGAAACTCTCGAAATGAAAAATAAAACTTGTTGGAAGCGCCAATCCTCAAAAATAGATCCTGCAATTATAAATCTAAATTTAATTGAATTTCGAAACAGATTTCAAATAGAGAACAAATACTTTTTAAAAAAAAGAAGGAAAAATATGAAAGTTATTAAAGTGTTGGTGCAATTGAGCTTTCACATTAATTTAACTCAGTAAATACTATGATGTAGACAAAAATATCAGGCGCCACACGAACTAATTGTTAGACGACAAAAAGGAAAATAACTTTTTATACAACTTTATTATTGGTGATTATGATATTGACATTCCTACTATTCCAAGCATGTTTAAATTATGCATTTTATTTTTCAGAATTTTTTTTTAAAAAAGCTTATTGGTCAATTGATGAATGAGTACTCGACTTGTAGTTTTCAATCTGGTTTTATTTGAAAAAAGAATTGATTCATTGGAAAAGTTTTCTTTCTATTAATATCATTCAATTATATCATTAGAAAAGTTATATGTGTCAAAAGGCTTGATTTATCTGAATTTTATGATATGGAGCTGAGATGTCATTTGTTTAAAAACTAGCATATATATATATTTATGTTGTTATTGAAATAACACATATATACCCTCCATCGCTATAAATTAAAAACAGCTTACATATATCTCTTTCAATTTAAAGAAGTAAAAAAAATATTTTTTTTAATTTTTAATTTTTAAAAAATTATGTATGGGTATATATCATTTTTGAGAAAGTAAAAAAATTAAAAACTATTGGTGATTATGATATTGACATTCCTACTATTCCAAGCATGTTTAAATTATGTATTTTATTTTTCAAATTTTTTTTTTTAAAAAAAGCTTATTGGTCAATTGATGAATGAGTACTCGACTTGTAGTTTTCTATCTTTTTTATTTCAAAAAAGAATTGATTCATTGGAAAAGTTTTCTTTCTTTTAATATCATTCAATTGTAACATTAGAAAAGTTATATAGTGTCAAAAGGCTTGATTTACATGAACTTTATGATATGGAGCTGAAATGCCATTCGTTTAAAAACTAACCTATATATATTCATGTTGTTATTGAAATAACATATATATACCCTATATTGCTATAAATTTAAAATAGCTTACATATACCCCTTTAAATTAAAAAAAGTAAAAAAAATATTTTTTTGATTTTTAATTTTAAAAAAAATTCATGTATGGGTATATATCATTTTTGAGAAAGTAAAAAAATTAAAAATTAAAATTTATATTCTCATACATGTCAAAAAAAAATTAGCAAAGTTTAGGCGTATATATAATCTTTTTCACACATAATTTTTTTTTGACTTCTTTAATTATTATTATTTGAGTTTCTAATTCTTATTTTATTTTATTTTATTTTCTTATTCTTTGGTGTAAATATAAGAGAAATAAAAAAACTGTGAATGGAAAAAAGAGAAAAAAAATAAGAAAAAAATTAAAAAAATTTGCAGCTATATTGTAATTTAAAACTATTTTTTTTGATACTATATTGCAATTTAGTTTTTGTATCTATAAAAAAATTGGGGCATGTATGATAAATTTTACAATAAAAGTAGTGAAAAAAATAAATTTGACCATCTAAATAATAAATTCAAATTAGTCGTTGAATCAAAAAAATTAAAAAATAAATTATGTGTGAGAAAGATCAAATATACCCCTATATGTATTAATTTTTTAATAAAATAATTTTTAAAATAATTTTTTCACTTCCGTTAGAAGAAAAGGGTATATGTATGGGTATATATATTTTTTCAAGAATAATTCATTTGTGAAAAAGATTATATATAGGTTAGTAAAAAAAATATTTCTAATTTAGTAAAAAATAATTTAACGGTGGGGGATGGAGAGAGGTATATATGTGTCATTTCAATAACGGCAGGGATATATATGAGCTAGTTTTTAAATAGAGAATATATCAGCTTCATATCATAAAATTCATGGGTCAACCAGGCCCTTTGCGCTTTATTATTTGAGACATCAAAATATTTTTAGACAAAGACACTATTAAGATAACTCGTAGTTTTCATCTTTTTGCATTTCAAAAAAGAAATCAATACATTGTAGAAGTTATCTCCTTCCACTAATATTAACAAGGTAGAAAATGGAGGGCGTCTGATTTTTGAGAAATATATATAATAAAATAAAAACAAAATTTGGATTCAAAATCAATATATATATATATATATATATATATAAAACACAAAAGGAGAAAAAAAAATTAAAAGTGGAGTGTTAGGTAAGGCAGGGTAGAATTTATTTTTTTAAAACTAAAAATAAAAATATCTAAATTATTATTTGAAGGAGGTGGGAGGAAATGAAGTAAGAATTTTTTTTAAAAATTTAATAAAAGAAATTTAATAAATAAAAATAAAACTAAAAAATTGGGGTTGGAAGGGGTGGGGGTGTAAGGTGAGAGAGAGTGATGGAATGAGGTAAGAAAAATATTTTATATTTTATTTTATAATTATTTTGGTCAGGAGATAATTTATTTAATTTAATTTTAATCTAATTATAATAATTTATTCAATTTTTGTTAAGATGAAATGTTTTATCCATGAAGAGTGCAATGTGACAAAAAAAATTTTAATGAAAGAGAGAGTGTAGTACACACAATATGATGAGAGTGGAATAAAAAGAGAAGTGTGTTTCTCAAACTAATAAGTGATAGTTTAGGTATGAAACTCACATTCCTAATAATTTAGGTATGAAACTCAAAAAAGAGGAATAGTTCAAATATATTTTTGACACTTATCTCTAAAAGTACAATATGATAGCACGAAAAGAAAAATTATATATAGGAAAAGTGATTTCCTTTCTCTTTACAAAGTATCATCCAATAGCATAATAAAAACTACATAATGCTCTATCATTTTCAGACATTAAAATACTACATAATGCTCTATCATTTTCAGACATTAAAATTCTTAAGACAGAGAATATATTAGAAATTAATAAGATATGGGTCGACTCATAATTTTTATTTTTTCCATTTGAAAAGAAAAAAATTAGCTAATTAGGCAAATTTTACAACTTATTCACTAAAAATAACTACACTTTAAACATATTAGTAAAAAGAATAATAGTTTAGTCAAGTAGCAAATTAATTGTATACTAAATTCCTTCCTAAATTATCTGATTTTTATCCCTCATTTTATGCACAATTTGATTTTTTTCTCTTTCTTTCAATTATCTGATACTTTCTCCATCTAAATTCAAATGAACTAAAAGGTGAAATATTCTACGTTTTCTTTTCATGTGTATTCATTTTTTTTTTCTCTATTTCCATAAAATTGTAGCCTTTTCTCTTTATTTTGTATTTATTCCTTTTGGTTTATCTTTAATTTGTATCCACTCCAAAATAATGCCAATTAGAATTGTATTTTATATTAAAATTTATATTTTTAGGCAATTCTGTAACCATTTAATCCTTCATTCGAATAGCTACAGAATTTAGTATCTCCATTTCTTGTATTCATATGAATACTCATATTTTTTCAAAGTAAATGAATACAGAGTTTTTACCAAACCAATTAGAATTGTATTTTTTTTCTTTAAATGCTTGTATTACGTATCTAATTTGTTGTTTTTTCAGAAAATTGTAGTCTTTTCTCTTTAGTTTGTATTTATTTCTTTTATTTTCTCTTTAATTTGTATCCACTCCAAAGTAATGCCAATTAGAATTGTATTTTTTTCTTTAAATGGTTTAATTACGTATTCAAATTGTTTACTTTTGCATAAAATAGTACTCTACAATTGTATTCACTCTGATACGTATCACTTTTGTATATCTATCCATTTTAAATTGGAAAATCATGCATATTTCATGAATCTTGTACTTCTTTTTTGTTTGTATTCACTCCAAAATTATACAAAGAGAGATTTCACATTTTCAAAAAAAATGTATGAAATATCTATAACAACTGTATTCGATCATAATATTGTATCCGTTCTGAAATTCTATTCATTTTAATTTGTATGCTTTTTATATTTATATCACTTCAGATTTCACATATCTATCATAAAACCCTTCTTCCTGATGATTTCTTTCAAACAACTAAGCATCCTTCACAAAAACAGTTACACAAGGGTACTTTGACAAATCTTTGCTATATTTCTTCAATGACACATACACACGTACTCCCATCTCGTTGTGTATTTTCAAAGATGCATTGCTACCTTCGATCTTATATTTCAGCTTCATGCAATTGTATCTCGAATCAGCACCAATTTGTTTAGCAACCTCTTCCACAAAATCTCTAAATGTTGCATGCTCCTTAATCATAATAGCCTCTATCGTGTAATCAACATAGAAATTATCTTCGTTCCATCTTTCCCGAATGCATGATCAGAAAAGTATATTACAATTAGACAAAAAGTGTATTTCAATAGAAAACAAGCACATTGTATTCCAAAATCATTAATATACAAATTTTCAAATTCATTCAACATCTTATTTGTATTCAAAATCAGATCAATCAAGAAAATGATTAATATACAAATATTTCAAACGTATCACAAAACAAGATGTATCACAATCACTTTAAATAAGATTAAAAAAAATGTATGTAAAGCACATCGTATTCCAAAATAAAATGTTTCACAATCACTTTGTATTTCAAAATGATTAATATACAAATATTCAAAACGATTCAACATTTGATTTGTATCCATAATCCACACTGCACAACTGATTAATATGCATATGTTAAATTGTTTTTACTTTTTACTATGACCAAAATTGATGTGATAGTAAATTCACGATACAAATTTGATATCAGAAAAAATACAATTATAAGATACACATCAAAATGTATCTATATTTCATTTGACTTCCAGACAAAGTGTAACGAACTCAACAAGCGATTTGTATCAAAATTATTTTTTCACAGTTCTGATTTCTAATAAAAAACCATACGACGAAGCAAATTCTGCATCACATAAGATTTACACAATGCATACAATATTTGTTTTGCCTTCACCATCAACTGAGAGAATTTGAAACAAAATTGAATTCGAAACAACACATTCAAATCAAATTTGGAGGTTCAAAACAAATAGAATTTCAAACAAAATTTGAATCCGAAATACCTGATTGATTTTAGCACGATTTTAATTTGTTAATATAGATCTCCTTTTTTTTTTTATTGATTTTAGCACGATTTTAATTTGTTAATATAGATCTCCTTTTTTCAAGCACAAACTTGATCAATTGAATTGCATTATACAAGAGTTGAATTACGTTAATGTAGGTTGAAAAGATGATTTAAGCTCGTTAATGGAGGAAGAGAGAAAAAAGAGAATTGAGTCACCTGTTTTGCTCTCCTAAAAGAAAACATAACTAAATGAATATTTTCAGGGAAACATTACCATAGTTGAAAGATTTTCTCCCATATTTTTCTCCATTTTATTATTTATTAGTTGTATTCTTTTAATTTTTTTTTAAAAAATTCAAAATCAGGTGAAATAGCAACTTAAAATATTGTCATTTTCAATAAATGTTGAAATGTAGCTAAAGAGTCCTATTAAATACTAAAATATTATTGTTTTGAAAATTTTCTCTTGAAAAAAAAAGGTACATTAGAAAGTTATTGTAATGACCCGTTAGGTAATTTTGAGAACGAGTCCTCCTCCTTTCATAGAAGACCCTTTTTATAAATTTAAGTTGAAAATTTTGGACCTTTCAGTAATTTTGATTAATTAGTTGAGGGATAATTTTAGAAAATTAATTTAATTGGTGGGCTAAAGTGTTAATTTATTTAATACTCTATTCCACTTTTCTTATATTTATTAAAATAGGTTAGTAGGGTTTGTAAATTTTAATACATAATTAGTTTGAGAAAAAAAAAAAAAAGGAGAACAACGACGAAAGCAGAAGCTGGAAAAAAAACACCGAGGAAGAAAGAAAAGAAAGGGAAAAAGAAAAATAAAGGAGACGAGAAAAATAAGAATTTTCAATCCAAAGCGTCAAGGTAATTATTCTCATCCTTTTCATTAAATTTTTATGTGATTATGAACATATTTTTAGGGTATATTGGTGGAGAAATAATAGTGAAATAAAAAAATATGACCCTAGGATTCTGCACATAAAATCTTGATTTGGAGTCGAATAACGATCCGTTTTAGCTGAAATTTGATATGTGAGTTTATTTTATCATGAGTGAACATAATCGGAAAGAAAATTTCAAATTTGACTTCAATGACTTGGGATGACTTTTTGACCTAATTTTTTATCCGAAAATAAATATAGCAATATGGGTGTCATTGGATTCGTATTCTTATGAAGATTATGTATTTGAATAAATTTTGATCGTTCAAAAGTGTTACGAAAGGCTCAAGTTTTAAAGTGATCATTCAATTTAATTGAGGCAAGTGAATTTCTAAACCTCAGTTTAAGCTTGTAGATGCTTGTATTTTCGTGTTATGTGTACTAGAGAGTAATGAGAATTTGACTGGATTATTGACTGTATGATTGGCCTTTAAAATGGAGATGAAGGATATAAAATGGTGATCTAATGACATGTATTAGTGGAATTGATATGTTGTGATTATGGGTTTAGTTTCGACATGTGCTGAGACTGAAAATGATATGAAACAAAGGGGTCGGGCCACACGCTCCGTGGAAGGTATTATGAAACAAAAGGGTTGGGCCACACGCTCCATGGCAAGATATGTATATTGAGGGGACGGGCCACACGCTCCATGGCAGGTAACATGGACAAAAATGTCCCTCATGGATTTCGGACTGTAATTCAGCAGATGTGTACCGATAGGACAGACATGCATCATCTCATTGCATTGCATCGCATTTTGTTGATATTTGTGAATTCATGTTTACCACTTATTGCTCTGTATATGTTGAATTTGACTTGATATGATTCACTTGATAAGACTACCGATGAATATTCGTGGACTGTATTGTTATTATTGTGTAGAGTGTAGAGTTGGGCTGGTTTTATGTAGGTTGTAGTTGAGGAGGTTCGGTTGGGATGACAGGAGTACTTCTATTTATCGAGCTTTGCTTAGTTTTAGTTATCCACTTGCTGAGTACCGTGTTGTTTGATACTCACCCCTTGCTTCTACACTTGTGTAGGTTGTGAGCCCGGACCTGCTTGATCTCCTAGTGCTTTCTAACACATCCGAGGCTATCGTTTCGAGTGTTGAGGTAGCTGTTACATCCATCTAGCGGACACCTCTTACTCCTTTAATATGTTTTAGTCCTATTTTAGAGACAAAGACATTGTGACTGTATTTTCTTTCGTACTTCGGTAATGTATTAGTGGTTTGTACACATGACAACCAGTCTTGGGGGATTTTGAGATTATTTATTTGTTTTTTTGACTAAGTTAAACCTTGTTTTATCTCAAATACTTCCGCATTTACTTTCCGTTGAATTTTAGGCTGACTTGTCTCGGTGGGTTGAGATGAGTGTCATCACACCCGGATTCAGATCGTGACAGTTATCTTTCTATTTTTTTCCCGATAATTGTGATATCCAAACCAACTTACATATATAACATTTAATTTTCTTTATTGACTACTGCACTACACCCCGAACGAAAAAGTTATTGTTTCTCCATACAAGTATTATTTAATAGCACAATAATGTAGTGGTGCTCTATTATTTGAGACATCAAAGTTTACAAGACAAAGGCTACCTAGGAAATTAGGAATCAAAGCTATCAAGACAAAGGCTACCTAGGAAATTAGGAATCAAAGCTATCGATCCATAAAATTGCACGTTTTTGTCCTTTAAATGAATTTGTTTTAAATTTTTGTCTTTTAAATATGTTAATCTTTAATTTTTATCCTTTTTTAACAGTGGAACTTACGCCTAGTGGATGAAGCGGAGCATAAGTTCTTTAGAACTTGAGGTTATGTCCGAATATAGTTTGTGAAATATTATTAATATTATAATAAGAAAATATCATGTAATAACACGTAAAAAGTTATACAATGCTCTATTATTTGAGACATCAAAATTTTTCTAAGACAAATACTAAAAGAAATTAAGGGATGAATAGACTCGCAGGTTTCATCTTTTCCATTTTGAAAAGACATTGATACATTGGAAAAAATATTCATCCAATAGCGCAAATAAAGCTATGTAGTACTATACAAAAAAAGATATGTAATACTCTATTAATCGAGACATCAAAATTTTCAAGAAAACGATTGCAGAAATTATAATATAAAATCCAACTCTAACCCGAAAACTATAATCAAAGGCAGAGAAATAGTATCCTAAGTAGAAAGAAGCAAAAGAACATTTATTTCAATATGAATTCCTCTTCAACCTCTACTATCCCCCATCCATCCCATCCCCAACGATATTATCAAGGAGATGTTGGAGTTGGTAATGTTATAGAATCAAATTCGAAAATCATTACCAACCCTAAAAAAACTTGGAATACAGGCAAAGTGAAAAAAAAATGTATAACACTAATCTCAGCCAATAGTTTTAATACTTCAAAAGTCTTAGTTACAACTGTAGGGTGTTAAACTCAGATGAGCATTTTCAAAAGTAGACTAATAGATATGAGCCTAGTGAGCATTAAATACATGTGATTCCTTGCTAAGTCTATATCAAAAAAGGAACTCCGGGACAATCGTCTTCTCTGTATAATATCAATGCAATCCAAAACTTGAAGGAAAAGCTAAGAGGACTGCGTTTAAAGCACAATCCTTTCACATGAAGCTACTCATCGTATGAAGTATTCCTATAATGAAGCTGATAAATAGAAGTTACTCGTTATGAGTAGCCCTTTATTGCCAGGGATTCTTCTTTCGAGTTGCACTTCTTTTTGAGCTAGTAGAAGTAGGTTTCTGCCAATTTTCACAAGAAAAGTACTGCCGTCAGATATCTAAAGTTGCACGTATTTCGGAAACAGAGGAGTCCACACATACCGATTTAGACTTCTTTGTCTTTCCACGCATTCTGTTTTTAGGAGGTTTTAATTTGTATAACCGAACCATCCAGTGGTGAGTAGTAAATACCTGCATACAATACATATACCAGAAGGTGAATAATTTGTAGTTCACTAAGTTGCATGAATGTATGTCAACGCATAAAATAACAGGTGAATGACAAGTACTTCAAACAATGTTTGCACGAATGCATATCCACCGATAAAATATCTTTTAGAAATTCTTAGCATGTAAACAGGTTATACAGCCAACATCCTTGAGCCTTCCAATTATATCCAATAATATTTAGAATCTACATCGCACTAAATGCTATCTAGTGATGATCATGGAATATCAGAAAGTGCTGATTCTTGAAATATTATCTGAAATTCTGATATATTCAGCAACAGAAACATTGAAATCCATCTAATATTTCACATCAATGTTTCAGAGATTAAAACAACAAAAGAAATGTGCATGTGTGTTTCTGTGTGTTTTCAAGTACATCTTGAGCTAACATAAACATTAGTGATATGGGAAATCAAAAAACTGTGGACAATTGTCAGAGTGCTAATTTAAGCACTCGACTTCACTGTCTTAATTAATTCCATGATGAGATTTCCCATCATCCCCCCTACCTAACTCTCACCAGTATCTTTGTGTTCCATATGGCTTCCTTTCTTCCCACCCACCACCCAGAAAAAACAGAATAAGGAGAACCAACAAACTCCTCCTCTTTGTCTTTGTTCTCGATGCAGTGCATTTTACAACAGATTAGGACCATTAGGGCATCCTATGAAACAAAGTAGGGCACATACAGTTCTGACTTCTGATAAACATTCATATTTCCAATCAAGGAACAACTCATTTTTCTTTTCTCATTGTTCGGTCTACAATTTCCAGAAAACTGACTGGTCAAGGATCTCAGGATCTATTTTGCAAGAGTTGACCCACATATTGACAAAGCCACGAACATATAGTAGCATAAGCCAAATCAGCTCTCAAACAATCGATTTATGCAGCACGTTAGCAGCATTCACATGTTAACTGAAAAGCAAAGCAAGAATGAGATAGTTGGGTTGATCCGAAATCGTACATCACACACAACAGAGAATATGAATTATTCTTTACTGGGTATTCCTGTGTCCAACACTCATAATGTTTTGCACAGAGCAAAATGAAGGCCTTCCACCACTCTACTATTAATTGGGAGTTAATTTTCTGAGTAAATCTTCCATCCGTTTTCACCCTTTCAACTCTTTTTGTTCCATCCAATTCAAGATTTTGACTTCCAAGAATAGCTCATAGCTCACACCCTTGTAAGGTTCACACTTTCTATCAAATTAACAAGAGCGGCAAGGTGGAGAGCAGAATGATAAGTTGAAGTGGAAAAATCAACACCTTTCGAAGACTGCTATCTAGAATAGTATAGTATTAAGAATATACAAAAAGATTTGAATATCTCATCAATATGGATTATTTCAGCAAGAAAATTCAACCTCTTGGTATCAAATATGTTAGATCTGTGAAGTGGGAGCAAGTATAAAAATGCAAGTAGAGAAATTAGTATTCTTCATCTACGGTAGGCTTTCTAGAATAGTTATATGTATGATCTTAGATTTATGAAATTTATATTCATTTTTAGGCAAGGTCATGGACAAATTTCCTTTAACAGCACCAGATTAATCCTTGCCTCAAAACATACGATCAGGGCCATAGTGATAAGTCCAATGACGCAAATGAACCATGTGAGTTGGTGCACAAAAATATAACAAACTTTTGTTTCTTCATTATCGATTCCCGATAACCAAGTTAGAAATCAAAATTATAATTGGTTGATCATTAACTAAGCCTTCTCGGAGTTCCAAAGATTCAACATGATATAGCTTCAAACACACACTGCACTGCTTCACTTAATACACATGCGATTTTCAACAAAATAGGATCTCATGCTTACCTCCTCAAAGTGGGTGAGCTTAAAATGTTTCTTTCCAATTTCAGTCCGCCTTACTCTATCGTAACCTTTGCCATCTGTCTCCACAAACCTACAGCACAAGGTAGAGATGATGTGAATAATTTGAAGTTCATGCCTGAAGCCCACCAAAACATAAACTTGCATGTTCTCAAGAATTTAGCACCTGTAATAAGATAGCTTGTACATAAGGGAGTTCAGCATGGTTGGAGTAGCCATAGAGTCAATCCGGTACTGGCCATCTCTCTTTTTCAAAAGAGAAGGAAATTATAAATGGAATTGAAACTATGAATCGACAAACTCAAACATAAAGTATGTAGCTTGCTAGCTCTTAGCCTCTTAGTGCCTAAGAGCATGAACTTAATAAACAGATATTGAACATGCAATAACACGATAAGAAAGAATTGGTGTAGCTCTTAGTGCCAAAGAGAAATGAACTTGATAAACAATTTATAAATGGGTCAAATATTGGTTTAACTCTTAAAGAAAGGAAACTGCAGCCTATGAATAAAATCAGAGTTATCTACTTGTACTAGGCATAATCTGGAAATTGCAAATGTAAAAGATTATATAATCACAATGTAAGACCCTGCAAATGTTCCAGAAGGAAGATCCTCAATCAGCCTAGGACTTGCCTCATAAAATATATTATATAAAAGAAGCAAAAAATAACCTCAATGTTTGTTGCTCATTAAAGTAAAATATTAATGGCAACTATATCAAGTTCAGAAACAAAGAGCAGTCAAGTATTTGACCACAAAAAGAAGGTAGCTAAAGGACGGTGTCACACCAGATAATCAGGTTCCTTGATATGAGGAAAGACACCCCCACCGATTCTAACCATCCAGAGGAACTTGTTGATATCATCACTGGGGTACCCAACAAGACCTGAAGTTGATGGTAGGCATTAGACTTAAAAGGCTATTGCTAAACAACAAGTCTCGATTGAGCTAAAGTACCAACCTCCAAAGACAACAAGAACATATTTTACATCCAAAGAGTTGAAGATCTCCCAGGCTGCTTTTTCAGGAGAGGACATGGCTGTACCAACTGTTGCAATATGTGTATTGTTCCAGGTGTTATTATCAACAATAACAGTGCGATTGGCCATTGCAGTCGTCTGATAGCCATAGTCCCACCATGACGCCACCTGAAAAGAGTTAGCAGAATAACACATACATCAGCGTTTGCACAGGCATAGACAGACACATGCACAAACATGTATGTAGCAGGAAAATAACAACAAACAGTAAATAATTACATGGGTTATAAGAGAATTGAAACGGAAGCAACAAAGTAAAAAAGCATTTCAATCACATTTAAAACTATATTTAATTTTGATTCAAATGCATAAATTGTAAATTTTAGATCTACTGACTAACCTGATCATACAATATTTCTAATTTCACATCCCTAATCACTAACATATCCATCCATGGCATTTTCTAAAATATATTGTTTTGCTTTATTGTTGTGTGCCTTCTTCTTTCAGGAAGGAACCTTCTCTTTTAGTAAGGATTTCAAGAAGAAACTTATGGACCTTATAAACTTAATATAAAATAAAATAATATAAGCTGTTGGTTGGTTGGTGTTTGCTAAGATGCATGCGTCAGCACCTTCACTGAAGCACACATAAGTCCGAGAAACCCCAGTTTGCACTTTGCACTACGCCTATCCTCTTGGCTTAAGCAAACTTCACGTACACTTTGAAAGAATGGTTTACACTAGTTAAATATGAAGCCAACTCAAAAACAAATGTTTCAACATCAGCTGTGAGGGTCTAATTACTCCCTGTATGTTAATTGGGTTTGAACAGCAATATTTAGATCATGATCATGCATTATCTAGTATTCCTCTTATTTAGAAAACAAAGCACCAATACAATCTTGGCTAGTGTTCTGCCAATAAGCTCTTCAAGTTAATAATAGTTACCTAAGAGTTGTCTAAATTGATATTTTCAGCTGGTACAAGTTAGCAAGTGACGTTAAAATTTCAGACTGAAAATACAATTTAAGCAAAGTAAAACCAAATTCATGGCCACCATTACAATATCCTACTGCACCACCATAAATCAAATAACAGCACCATCACCACAACCATTCCAAAAGTAAACCAGAATTTGTGCATAAAGGAAACCAAATTACAAATTCTAGAACCATCTCATTAACAGAAGGAAACTATAAAATCAGGAGAAAGGATATTAGAACTCACTTTATCATCTACATCAGTATTGTGGCTCAACCATGCATAAGCCTCTCTGAAGTCATCAAAAACATGAAGTCCGTCATGTGACTGTGATGTTAGGACAATAGAAGGAGCTGAGTAAGCTTCCGCAGCTGCCCAGACACAATGAACCTATAAGGAAAAAAAAATCCGATTAAGTCAACAAGGAAATGAAATTATAATACCATTACCTTTTCTCTTAAAAAGTCAACAAAGAAATAAAGGAGGAAAAAGGCCTTTAAAAAGGTTGCGAGGAAATATGACTACTTGAGGTATTTCGTTGGTTCATATGGAATTTGAGTAACACTTTACAGTTAGCTATGGCACCAAAATAGTTGTGTACAACAAAAATAAAATACAGCACATGAATGGGACAATCAATCTATTCAAACATATCAAATTGAGATAGTCATCAAAGACGGCTATCAATTTTCATCTACAAACTGATAGACCATGTATTGCTACAGAAGATTGTATTTCATCTTGCCTTAAAACAAGGTTTGCATCTCATGCAGTAAGAAAAAGAATAAGAGCTTTCCGTATCTGTCATTTACTGAGCCATAAGTTTAAGATGCTCCACCACTAGGATTTGAGGAGTGCAGCTCATACCAATAGTGAGTCCCTGGAACTTTTCATTTACTTTCTTAGTTTACCTATGACATATACGGTAAACCCATCAGAAAAAATGTTTACCTACAACAACATACCCGGTATATTCCCACAAGTGGGGTCAAGGGAGGGTGGGGTGTACTTTGACCTTACCCCTACCTTTGTGGGGAGAGAAAATGTTTACCTATGACATAACACATAATCCTTCATTTGCAGCTACTTCTACCTCTATATTGCTATCAACAACAAAAAAAAGTTGGCTCACACAGGGATCAACCAAGGACACATGTTCCTTATCATTCCCAGGGCACAGTTTTCACTGAAAGCAAGTAAACAACTGTTAGTGATTAACTTAGGACATATGTTCCTAATCATTCTCAGGGAACAGTTCCCACTGAAAGTGATTGTTACCCACAGCTAAGTTGGGTAGCCTGTTGGATTGTTCTATGTGCCTGAGGTAGTCAATCATCCTACAGTACAGAATATCAAGATGAACTGTGTTCTTCTTTTTATATTTTTGGTATAAACCAGAATATATTGATGATCTGGACTCAATTCTAGAAGTTTTACACTCCTGGTAAGAAGTACAAGGATTATAACTAGATTTTCTTGTTGCAACACCATATTTTGGTTTCTAGCACAAAGATGATTATATTTATATACTGAAATATGTTACCTTCTCAAAAAAAAAATATCATCCTACAATCCCTTTCACAAATCTCTCTCTGTGTACGTGCACTTAATTTACTGATCCAAGTTACTTGTCAGCCTTAGAGTTGAAATCTATCAACAAAGGAATGCACTACCAAAGTTAACTAACTTGTACTGAGGAAGGACATAATGAATTTGATATCTATATTTTTCCAATTCAGGATAGATCAAATTAATTCCTTCCACTCACTCATTCCCTTATACACCCACAAACAGCAACTAGGAATAGAGATGGCTGACAGATGAATGGAAAGGGATATAGCATCCACAATGAGGGGGTAATTCTTCTTTTCTTGAGGAAAAAAGAAATGGTGTGAGCCTTCTCAGTGGAATAGAATCCCCCACATATTAGTAATGTGAGCCCTGAGTTTGAAGCTTGGCTAGTCTTAAGAGCCAGATTTCCCTTTTTAAAAAAACTGGCAACACTTTTAAGAGCTAGATTTCTCCAAGCAACCTAGTTAGGGAATCAAAAGAAAAAAGTAGCAATTAAGAATTGTAGCTATGATTTTTTTTTTAAAAAAAGGTCGTTTATCTAATGATTAATCCACTGGAAAAAGCAGTACCTCACCAAGTCAAATTATTAGGACATGTTTCCTCTTAAAATGTATCATTATCAAACAAGGAAAAGAAAAAGAGCTTAATTCCATGTATAAACATAATAAAGGAATTACTAAATGGGACTGATACAGCTGCGAGTAGTTCAGTCAGGACAAAGAAAAGGTACATACCACATAAAAGGCACCCAGCAACATAAGCAATAGAATAGCAACAACAGAAGCCTCCATGGGTAACATCAGAAGCCTCCTCTCACTTTTTTTAGTAGCAATGGGAGCTTTTTCAACATTCTCTTTTTCTTTCTTCTTTTTTCTTGAAGCTTTTTCCTTTGGTGGTTCTACATTTCTATCAGGCTTCACCACATCATTCTGTGTAACCCCATCACTGCTATCCCCTGCCTTGATGGTGAATAAAATGACAAGAACTAATTCAGATTTATCAAAATAGCTAATGATTGGAATTGCCTTTGGAAGAACAACAAAGACACATACATCAACCTGTTTTCCAATTGATGCAAATTTGATTGATCGAGTAAAAACGTCAAAAGCTGATGATAGAGCAATCCCAGACATTATACAGGCCGCTGGGGCCAGTACAAGCATTAGGCGGACCTGTGTTTCAGCAAATGGAATGATGTTCAGAAACTGGGGAGCGTAAAGGAAACAGAAGAAGGCAGAAAAACTTGAAATCCTTACCATAACACCAGAAAAGTACACTGAAGTCACTAAATAAAGAATCACAAAGGAGCTAGCATCAGTCAGAGGCAAAAAGCATGCCTACACATGGCAAAAGTAAAGATCAATTGGAAGCCCAGAGAAAGATAAAATTAACATGAGAAAATCGAGATAAATGGAGCTGAAAATTTACACTTACAATAATGCCTGCAGGGACCAAAAATGCTAATACATTTATGTCCATAAAGTAGGAAGGCCAAGTAGGTGGTTGATGTTCACTAACACTGGCAATAATTGGTATATACTTGCTCGCATAAGTTCTGTCTCAATTCAAAGAAAAGTAAAAACAGAAAGTTTCTTCAGTACGTTGGTTGCATGGGAAATATAGGTATAGAAAGAGCTATGGCCCCGGAATCATCAGAAACTAAAAATCAATGAGATAAGAATTGTGGAATCCTAACTCCTAGTAGCAACTCCCCAAGAATTTAAAAAGGGACAAAACTCAAAAAAGCACAAAGTAGAAATGACAAGATTTTTTTAAGAGTGAACGGCTATCAAAAGAAGTAACAGGCATTATTCAATTTAAAAGAAGCAATCATGCATAATTAGCTTTTTCTTGTAATTATTTCACAGCACCTTCTTGCTGCTGATATCAATACTATACCTTTAACTATCAAAAGGAGTAACATGCATAAATCAATATCAAAAAATTGCTCAAGTAACTGCAATAATTAAAACAAGAATCACTACTACTATTTTTAAACAATCAAAGAAATATAAAAAATAGAATTGTACTAAGAGACATAGAAGATAAGAAGCCCAAAAAGGGTAGTAAAAGAGGATCGTATTAATTCAAAAAGAAGAAAGAATCATCATAGAGAAGAAAAAGAATAAAAGTAAATCAATAAAGTTGAGTCACAGCTGTAGACAGAGTAGTTGCATGGCAATGTAGAAAGAAGACGATAACAAAGACAACAAGGAGAAAACCGAAGCAGACTTGGAGAGGAGTCCTGACACAAAGATAGCAAAAGCTATTTCTCCTATTTTCTCTTTTTCCACCTTTTAAAGTTAAATTCGAAAAATAGATCCTTTTTGCGCACGTCCCACTATCTCAAGCGTGCAGTTCTTAACTAATACACACACACACACAGATTCTTTTGGCTCGTAATAGAGGCATCTGCAAATGCAGGAGAAGCATGGATAGTTTTATAAAGATCACAATTTGTTTCTTAAAGGCTCATGCACGATCATCTCATAATCAGGTTATACAAGTTCCTTGGGAGCTTAGTACCAAGACTAAATGTTATCTGCACTGTTAAAGGAAGAGAACTGAAGTATATGTAGCAATCACATCAAGCCCTCCAGACACCCAAATGAAATAATTCATATTTGGTCATCTGCTTCAAGATATTGGATTCTGTGCACCAATGTGCATCAAAAATCATAGGTCACAACTTTATCTAGAAAATGTCACTAGATTTCTTTAGGGAAAATAAAAGTAAGATATCACCGTGTCCTCTTTTTACGGTAGAAAACTAAAGAAAATGTAAAGTAACCATATAACATGACAACATGATTCATAAAGCAAGGAGCATACGGATCAAGCAGACTAAGGCTTCGTCCACTCCATCCCTTTGTTGGGCTAGAGGCAACAAGCGCAACTAGCACGGCTACCACAGCGCAGCAAACAATCCTGAATAACAAAAGAAGAAACAATAATCACTGGAACAAATAACTGAATTCAAAACAGAAATAAATTAATGAACTGGGGTTGATCCAATTAATTTCATTAATCCATGTCCACTAGGCATCAATATAACAAGCTATTCATATAAATTAGAGGAGCTTACAAGCCTGCAGATACAACAAGAGTCACAGCTACTTTGAACATTTTTGGTGTGAGCATCCCTTTGATGTAATAGACAAGCCCCACAACATTGAGAATTAGGAACACCTGTACATAACCATCAGAGATTTCAGTGCACATGGGGGTGGCAAAATCAGCCTATGAAAACATGACCCGCCCACTTTGACTTGCCCAACTCAGCCCATCTTTTAGATGGACTGGTTTAGGCTAAATATGTAGCCTAAATGGATCCATGAGAAACCTTGTCAAAGAAAATTAGAAAATACTTTTTTTGCTTGATATATATTAGTATAGTTAGAAAAAAAGGTTCTATTAGTTTTGTTTAGTAATTAAGCGAATTATAAGAAACCAATAGAGAAATTAAAACTTCATTTAAGAGTTGAGTGGATTGGGTTATGGCTCATTGTTTAGACCATCTCAACCCAAATAACCTTTGGCCAGGTTAATGAAAGTCCAGTTATTAAGTCATCTCATTTTAACCCACCCAAATTCAGCCCAAGTGGCCCACATTTGACACCCTTAAGTGCATACGTCAATTTAATTAGGACCCAAAAATGTCCATAATACTTCTAAAACACAGAATATTACTCTGTATTCTCGCTATCATCACAAATATAATCTTTTAATTTTCATTTACAAGTGCTTTTTGCCATCCAATTAACTATCCCACACAATAAAGGCCACTAAGCTACTTTTCTAGTACTCGAGCAATCTTCCTTCCTTCATAATGATAATGAACTTCCTAATTCCTTTTTCCAACAAAGACGAAAACTAGGCCTGATCATTTGACCCCTATATAGAAGCTGATAATCACAAACCATAGTAGAATAAGACCTAGACTGGTATAGTGTTTAATACTATGTTTAATCTAATGCTCCTGCACCACATATTAAAAGGGCTTTACTTCGACTTAGAGAGATTGAAGTAGTTCATGCTAGTATATTAACTGTGACTGAGAGCAAAAGTAGAAATAGTGTATACTTCTCAATGAATTTATTGGCTATTTGTTTAAAAAGGCTTTACATTAAGTATATGGAATTTTCACATGTACTAAGAAATGATGTGCGGATTAGATGGAGACAAAGGAAGTGGTAATGAAACAGTAGCATATCCAATATCATTATATGCAACCCAACCATGCCAACTCAATGCAGCAAGCTGTTTTCAGCTTGAGGATTTTTAATATCCTTAACACTTCAATCATGCAATAAGGACAGCCAAGGCTATTTTAAGGAAATATGGTACTTTGAGAATATATTAAATTAGGTAGGTATTATGCAAGAACACATCATCAATCATATATTCCGATCATGACTGAACTACTAAAAGAGTAGAAATGACCTTACCAGAAATGAGGCAAAATGTTCTGATGTCATTACTGCATTAAAACCTACAACAGGGACCAAAGCAGCCAATAGTGTTCCCAAGATAACCTGCACCGATATCCCAGATGGTTAGAAGAATAAAACAAACTCAACTTTGTAGAAAAACTTGTAAATGGGGAAATATTCAGACTAGAAGATTTTAAGCCCTCGATGAAGGAAACTCATTGAATATTTTTAGCTTTTTTTTTCCAAAGTTTTGCCCATAATTTTTTGTTAAAAACAGTGGGGGTGCGGGGGGGAGGGGGGGCTAAGCTCCCGCTATGCGCAGGGTCCGGAGAAGGGCCCGACCACAAGGGTTATTGTACGCAGCCTTACCTTGCATTTCTGTCAGAGGCACGATTAATTATAAAACAACTATCAAAATCCATGTTCAAAAAGACTGCAGGAATCTCATAAGATACAAGGTTATAATTTTTTATAACTATTTTAAGAAAAAAATTAGAGTAAAAGTTTTGGTTTAACCCACAAGTAATTCTTTGAATTCAACAGTTATAGATTTGATTATTTTTTTCAATCATCTTCATATGATTTTCAATACAAATTAATATCTCGTTATCTCCTATATCACCTAGTTATTACATATAGTTCCGCCGTGCTAAAAACTGATGGTGTTTCGGTTATCAAGCACTAACCCAGGTGATGATTACACATTTATTTCATTTAAAATGTGATATTTCAAATGAATGAAGGTCGCCTTTTTAAAACTTATCAAAAGCTAGAGGTTCACTGAAGTACGTAGTTAGTAATTACTCAATAAAATACTTTCTTAATAGAAATGAGAAGAGAATGCTCCCACCAGGCTATCATATTAAACAATTTCTTGCTTGAACGGAATATTTTTTTATTTTGCCCAATTTTTTTCCTTTTCACCAACTCATTTTTGGGAAAAAAGAATAGGCAAACTTTTTTGCCAAAATAGAAGATTCAAACCGAAATATTGAACAAAAGAAACCAATCGAAAAAACTGAAGTGAACTATTTATGGTTCAGTTTCAGTTTTCTCATTCATTAACCAAAATAACTGAAACAGAAAATGGAATGCCCACCCCTAATTAACACTACAAATTGTTTATCAATAAAGTTCCCAGGTGCTAGTACTTACCAATGGAGCGTAGGCAATATAAAGCCGTGGAGAATAACGCCCTGTTACGATGCAAAGTAGGGCATGCATTGGAATAAGGTTGATAATAAAGGTATATCCTCCCCAGGAGCAAACCTGAAAGAGTATGGAGAGACAGTAAATTAGACAGAAAAGCTATGGTAAAGAAGGGAATGAGAGGGAAAAATAACAATCACCATGGATAAAGTAAATGCCTACCATGTAAAAGTATGACAAGGCATTTAGAGTAGCATAAAAGAGGGAACCCGTGTTCAGTGTCTGCACCAAACATTCACCATCATTGCACAATGTGAAAATGGAACACAAAAATCTGAACAATAGAAGGATAGGCACCGGAAATATTGCATGTAACCCCACTAAGTTAAAAACTGAACATCATGTAGACTGAACCTTTATATAGAGATAGAAAGTGAAGATCAACGCAAATATGGCCACAGCTTCATTGTCATAGCTGCCGGCCACTGATCGAGATATATATGATGGAACCTGCAGGCAGCATGAAAATGAAATTCACCATTGTAAAGAAGTACACTAGCAATTTGTTTTCTTTTTGGAACAGGTTAATCTAGACAGACAAATATATTGTAAAGCCAATATGCTACTTTGTCCTGAATCAGAGCTATACACATTTTAGAGTCATCCGATGAAAATGTGTGCAAGAGAATTTACCATGGCCAAAAGAGCTGCAGCAGTTAGTCCAGCCCCAGCCCCTTTAACTTCCTACAAAAGCAGAGTCGTATGGCTTAGAGCTCTCGCTTCACAACAGAGACATGTTTTTAGGTTGCTACACATCCAAGAGAACAAAAGAAACAAGGAGTATCTACGTCAATTTGGTAAAAGTGAAGAAAAGATTTAATCAAGCCAGAGAACAAACCTTTGTCAGAAGGTATGTTGCCCAAGCAGCAAAGGCAGAGAATGTAGGAGCAGTAAACACACAAACAGTTTCCACAGAAAGAGGAATATTCAAGGAATTAAGTATCCTGCCAACAAACATATGCATAGACTCCATTATTCCTTTGGTGGCTGAACAGATCAATACATAAAATAAAACAAACAACAAAGATTCCCATAATTTGAAGATTGGCAACTAGAAAAAAAGCTAGAAGACTAGAAAAAAGAATGTAGGAGCAGTAAACACACAAACAGTTTCCACAGAAAGAGGAATATTCAAGGAATTAAGTATCCTGCCAACAAACATATGCATAGACTCCATTATTCCTTTGGTGGCTGAACAGATCAATACATAAAATAAAACAAACAACAAAGATTCCCATAATTTGAAGATTGGCAACTAGAAAAAAAGCTAGAAGACTAGAAAAATAATGATCTGTAATACACACCACCACAAGGTGCCAGCAGTCAATGTCAGACCAGGGTAAACAGTTCCACCAATCACTCGTCCAAGTGGATACCTATAAGACAAGGAAACCTTAATTACCAGTCATTTTCAATTAAGAACCTACAAGTCATGACAACATTGTCTGGAGTAACTAATTCACTCCTACAATCATAATTACCAGGTCCGATCATCAAACCAATTCCAGAAGTCGTAAATTCCATTCTTGGTCAGAAACTGCAATTGACATAGCATGGTTATATTTCACATAGTTTTGTGGTACTGACAAACATATGTATAATAGTAAAACAACAATAATGATATGATATGATCATTATCACCATCCAAGGAAATGCTCTACAAGAATAGAACAGCTCCATGATCAAAGATATCCAAAACTAGATGATAAGATATCCAAAATTAGCGGCAAGCAACAGCTTCATGATCAAAGATATCCAAGATTAGCACCACAAATTGACAGTGTAAAATATGAAGAATCTAGAGCATAATCCAAAAGTGATGACCTAAAACAATATTTTTCCAGGATTGCTTCGTCAAAACACTAGGAAGGAACACTAAAATTCATCTAACCTACTACAAGGTTAGGTTAGTTTCAATGGACATCATACTTCCAAAAACCAGTATGTTTTCTTTTTTTGGATAATCAAATTATTACTATTAACTGCACTATACCGACAGATTATTCTAGTTAAGAAGCTCATATTAACTTACAAGTTGTCTAATTCCATTATTCCAAAGAGGAAATAAACTTTATCTTTCCAGTTCTTCTAAAGTACCCAATTTACTGGTTTCCATGAATAATAGTGTAATTGATGGTAAGAATGACCCACTTTTGCCCCCCTGAACTAGACATTCTATCCAACACCTACAGAAGGTAAATTCACCTAATAATATGACCTATGTAGCTTTGTGAGGCATACAAATGTACATAATGGACTTTATCAACTCTTGAAATTTTTATGGTCTTCTCATGTCATATTGATAGGTCAACGCATAGTTATCTTCTATGAGGTACCATCATCAAGTCTATCCTCGAATTAAATTTAGGACGGTACAAATTTCATGAACTTCTTATTATTGATAGTACACAAGGGTGCCACTAATGACACCGTCAATATAGTTCTAATTACTCACCCCTTTCCACTTAAGTACCCAATAATTGGGCAACGTTATTGAGACAAGATTGGAATTCTATTGTAGTATTTTATTTTTAAATAGGATAGATCCAAAACAAAATTTACCAATTTTTAATGGTTTTAACCTTTTATGGTATCAAAGCTCACCCAATGATACCTTTTATAAGATATTGTAGCATATAGAAGAGTGTGGAGAAAAAAAAATGCATGGGTAGGTTTAACATTAAAGGTAGCATGAGATGTGCTGTAGGCACATGTCACGGGTTCGAAGTTTGAACTAGGATGGAACATCACAACCAAACTGCCCTACACGAAGACTGAGTCTGATCTTTAAGTGGAGAGCATAGAGGAGTGGGCCAACTATTAACTGAATTAGAGTTAGTTACGGTTATCCAAAAAAATGTGGAGAAAATGGGTTCCTCTCAGGGGCATATATATAGCTAAGATATGGGGCACATGAACCCGTGGTCTCTGTAGAAAACTAGGTATTTTATGTATGTATTTTTTTTAAATGGTATAATATATCTACTGACACACATACTACAAGAAGACTAAATGATGCACTTGGTTGGATGTTGAGTCATTTACCTTGAGGACTAGGGATCAAGTCCCACTAAATAATTTTTTTCTTTAGTGGTGCACCTATGTTTTACAAATCCTATTCCACTGTAAGTAAAGTGAGTATTGAAGCATACTTGATTGAATGATTGTGGACTGAAAACAGAGCATATTCTATGTTGATCCTTTTTTGTAGTACCATATCAAAGCGCTCCAGACAAAACAACATATAATGTAAATGCATTAATGATTGACCTGCTTAAATTTCACTTCATTATACATTTCACTTTTAGGTGTCATCAGATCTATTGCGTTTGAACGTTAAATTCTTGTCATGCATCATTTGCCCAAATTCTGCTCAATTCAAATAGTTTCTTAGGAGCATCGTCCAGATAAGTACCAAAATGTAGGATCCAGTCCTCGCTCTATCACTTCCTAATACATTTTATGCTACGAGATATCATCTAAAAGAAATGAATCAAATAAACATCGCAACAATAAATTAATTACTATACACATTTCAAAAAAGCGAAAAAAAATGAAAAATGAAATCCAAACCTGAGTGACTCTATAGTTGAAATAAGGATCGAACTCGTGTATCACACTCTCATACTTAATCACCTGTTGAAAAAAAAAACACAAAAGCAATCAGACCTGATCAAAATGTAAAATGCTGAACAACAACAACGAATTAAGCATATCAACAATCAGATCTAATTTTCACGTGACAAGAAAAACAAATATCGAATAACAGATTAGAATGAGAAGAATTTTACGGAGAAAATTCGGATCGAGAAAGCGAGAACTCCGATCAGAATGAGAATGAACAAGGAGAAGACATTGCCGAAAGCCAAACGGAGGCTTGACGGCGTTACGGTATCTGTAGAGGCCGCCATTAACGGCCAGCTGAAGCTTTTGGAGTTTGGAGTTGAAGACTGACTGACTGAGGGAGGGTTGTGGGTGTGGGGGTTAAAGGGTTTTTGATCTATGAAATTTGAGGATGACTTTGTAGAAGCTGACATTTAAAAAGACGAATTTGACCTTGTGTATCAATGTGAAATGATTGCTATACCCTTATATATTTTAACCAATTTTTTGGTTGAGTTTTTTTTAATTGGTTTCCTCGGACATAGTGCAACGTGGCAAGCTTTTATTTGTTAGTGATACTTGGCCTTGTTTTTCGTCCTACTGTTTTGCTTAGAGGGTAAAAATCGAAGATCATGTTATATTGCATAGAAGAAATTGTATTTTGGTCCAATAACTTTTATTAATTACAGTAACATCTCCATTAATTGAAAATAATTTTTCCGTTTTTCCATTCGGTGTTCGATTTCCGTATTAAAGCCTGATTATTTTGGATTCATGCCGCGTAAAATCCCATTCATAGAAAAACGCTCCCTACTAGGGGTGTGCCTATCCGGAGTGTGTAAAAATTGAACCGAAAAAAATATTATTGAGTTAATGGTTTTGTAAAAAAAAATTATCGAGTATTGATTCGATATTGATTTTTTAATATTGAGTTATGAGATAAATCGATAATCCATTAAAACATATTTAAGTTACGACTTTACCATTACATAAATATTAGATATTAATATCAATACATTATTGGTTACTACTTTTGTCATTTAGAGCCAGTTAGCCCCTTTTTAGTTTTTGAACGTGTTTGCCTAATGCTAACTTTAAGCCATAAAGTTCTTAAAGTCAGTCAAAAATGAAAAGTTAGGATTCCTAACTTTTTTTTTCTAAGTGCTTAAAGACATTTTCTTTGACCATGGAAATTACTTTTATATCCCTTATATTTTAACTAAATTTCCAAACTATCCTTTTTATTCTTTTAACCCTAAAATTCACATCATTTTCCTTATTTAACCACTTTTATCCAAACACTCAACTGCTTATTTATAAAAATAACTTTCATCACTTCAAAGTTCTAAAACCACTTCATACATAAGAGTTACTTTTTTTAAGCCTATCCAAACGGGCTCTTAGTCTTTAATTCATATTATTGTTTTAGCGATTTTATTTGTGTTGCACTTGTATAGATTTTTTTATGTTAGTTATTATTGAATATATTTTATGAGCATTCTATAAAGTTACATTATTGTCTTGTCGCGTCAAATTATTGGAAAAATCATATAATTAATTTATGAGCATTTTTTTATTGGTTAAACCAAAAACCAAATCGTCGAGGACCAAAACCGATAAAAAATATCTTATTGATTTGCTTATTAACTTAGCATATTTAAAAATTAAAAATCAATAAACTGAATCAATAATACATAAAATCGAATCAACCCCTACTCCCCAGTCCCTACCAATAATTTAAAAGCATAACTGATAAGGTGAGGTTTCATAAATATTCTTTTGAGTTTAAATTTCATTTTTATCTAAGAAAAAAAAGTATAAATTAAAGGGAGTAATAAATGAGTTTGTTCTGTACTGTGTGAAATAAAAGGATATGGTAGATGTAATTTGTATTTGCACCAATTTTGACTTTTTCTTTAAAATTACATAAAAAAGATCTTTTAAATTGAGGATATAAAAGTATTTAAAATTAATAATATCTATCACAATTGTATTAATGGATGAAACAAATATATATGTTAAAAAATTGATCAAAGCATTAAGATATTTTAGACGCACTTAAACTTAGTCAAAAATCATTAATTAGAAATTTTAATGTATGACTTTTGATTTGTTTCTGTCTTTTGGTTCAAAAATATTTTTTATTCCATGAAAAAATGTCAATACTATCCTCCAACTATTTGAAATATACCTTTCAACTATTTTTGGGCTCAAAACTAGTCATTTTGTCTAACTATTAGATAACTTTTACCCCTTTTTTATCGGAAGAAGATGTGACATTTGATGTATAAACTATAACGCCACATAGATGTCCACCTAAGCACACTCACCCCACCAATTAAAAAATTCAACCTTTTTAATAACCCTAATTTCATCCTTACTCCATTTCTTATCTCATTTCCTCAAGAAGCTTTCTTTATATTTGAGCAAAATTCTAAAGATTAAAACACTAATTAAAACTTGTAAATTAACTGACAGACACACGGAGTAGTAAACAAAGTTTTCCACTCAATCCTATCCGGACTCCAATGATTTTGAATATACCAATCGATCAATTATCAATAATTTGCCATCTTGGATCATTTTCGTAGTCATATGCCGCTATTGTTGTACTCTTCAATGTTTGTTCATCTTCTTCTCCTCCTCCGATTTCTTTCTATTTCTCTACTACAACTATACTTGTCCAATAGAGGATGTGGCTTAGGTAGATCTACTTAGGTGGACGTCTATGTGGCGTTATAATTTTCACATTGGATGTCATATCTTATTTTGCTAAAAGAAAATGTAGAAGTGATCAAATAGTTAGACTGGAGGGATAGTTTTGAGCTCAAAAATAGTTGAATGGTATATTTGATTTATATCTAATAGGTGAAGGATAGTTTTGACCCTTTTTCATTATTCTATTCCATTTCTACAAAAACGTTTTAATAATTATTAATTCAAAAACACTTTAAAAAGTCAATTCAAAAGACTTTTAACTTTTTTTATTTTTGTTTCCCACCTAATTCAGTATTTACAATAGAACTCAATTATTTTTAATTCGTACCACATAAGGCTCCATTCAGAAAAAAGGCTCCCTCTCTATCAATTTTTTTCATACCAGGCTCGAATTTGAGTTTTTTGATTAAGGAAACAAGAACATGCTTTAACATTTTTGTTTTGCGATAAGAGAATGAATATGATAAATATTTTGGGATATATATATATATATATATATACAAAAATAAAATATAACTAAGGCAAAAGCGACCATTACTCCGAAAAAGAGAATTCCAATTGCATCGATTAATAGTACCCCGGCGAAGCTCCGGCGGTTACTCTTCTTTGCCTCCTTCTCCGGCGAACTCACGGCTAAGTAATCGATTTGTAAGTATCTTATAGTTCTCTCTCTGTATTTTCCTACATCCTTCTCTCATCAGCTCGAAACCCTAGTTTGCTTTTGATGAGTAAAGAAAAGCTTCAATCTATTTTGTAATAGTACTTTGTATGTTTGCTTGTAAATATGTGAGTTAAAAGCCTCTGGGAAATTCATTGGGTGCGTCAGATGCTCCAATGGATACTAAAATTGCTTGTTAATATGGGTATTGCTTGTTGCTGTGACAATAAATAAATTATTTTCTTATATTCTACTTAGGGTTTCTTCGAAGTGTGCTGTTGCGTGCTTCTCACAATTAATATTAACATTTTACATCGCCTTTCATCAGATCTGGTTGTTTCGTTTATGTATGCAGGTATGTATCTCCTTCATCTTTTGTCTGCTCAGTTCATTTGGTTCTTCGTTTAATCGGTCGAATTTATTTCCTTTTTGTGCATCTTCGGTATGTTTTCGTATTTGAGCGAACTGAATTTGGGGGTTTTTGTTTCTTTGGATGCCCTTATTTTTTGGGGGCTTTAGGGTTGAGCCGCCCTTGATAGTTGATCGTTGTGCTTTCTTTTACTCTTGGTGCATAACAAAAGTCCTCTTTTTTGCTTCTTATGTGGTATAATATTATGAATCAATATCCAGGAACTTCTCTTGCAATAAAAGGGGAAAGGGAGTACAATAATGTACCCAAAGTAATCCCACAAGTGAGGCTTGGGGAGGGATGTATGCAGACCCCTAAGAATCCAAAGGGAGTAAGGCCATAAAAGCTGGAATCTTTACGACTACTTTGTGTGATTTAGCAGTTATAATTGAAGTTATCACTTTAAAGTCATTGCAAGTCTGTTTTATTTTTCAACAAAAAAAGTCATTGCAAGTCTGTTCCCGGATTATTTCGAACAACTAATTTTGAGCTTCAACAATCAACTAATTGATTAACAAAAATTCTATATCATTCCAATTGATTTATCAACACTGGCATGAGTTCAGGTTATTATGTTAGAGCCTGTTAATTAAGTAATTAATCCTTTTTTATATGGTTGATATTGATCTTTGCATTTTGTTGGTTATGTTTATCAGCAGCATATTTAAAAGGTTCATTGAGACATGGTTGAGAGATTGATCTGTACCTGTTTTCTCTGTGTATACAGTGGGTGTAGGAATTATAAATCTGGGTTTTCAGCATGGCGTCTCTCAAGGAGCTTCTCCCAGCAGCAAAGTCTGCTACCAGTACAGTCTATGACCATACAAGTGACCCATGGTTCAAGAATAGATACAGTGCAACTGAGGCAGAGAAATCTGCAGTAATCAAGGCAAATCCGGTACCCCCTTATCTTAAACGTGCTGGATTTAGGCCATCCAAGCTTGAGGACTTTGGGGATGGAGGAGCATTCCCTGAAATCCATTATGCACAATACCCACTTGATATGGGCAGAAAGAAAGACTGGAAAGCCGGGGGAAAGAATTTGCCTGTTACTGTGGACGAGCATGGTGAAGTGAGATATGATGCAATTGTGAGGCAGGGCGAGAATGCAAAGAAAATTGTTTATTCTCAGCATAAAGATCTTATCCCCAAGTTTGTGAAGGAGGACGAGGGTGACGAAGAGATGGATCAGGATGAGAAGCAGAAAGTAATCGATGAAACAATGGAGGAGACTAAGGCAGCACTTGAGAAGATTGTAAATGTGCGGTTGAGTGCTGCACAGCCCAAAAATGTTCCCACACAATCTCAAGAGTCCAAGTTTATTAAGTACAAGCCTTCCCAGCAAGCGGCAGCTTTTAACTCGGGTGCAAAGGAGAGGATTATTAGGATGGTAGAGATGCCTGTGGACCCTCTGGATCCACCAAAGTTCAAACACAAGAGGGTCCCTAGGGCCTCTGGTTCTCCACCTGTGCCTGTTATGCATTCTCCTCCTCGTCCTGTTACAGTGAAGGACCAGCAGGATTGGAAGATTCCGCCTTGTATATCAAACTGGAAGAACCCCAAAGGTTACACAATCCCACTTGATAAGCGTCTTGCTGCTGATGGCAGGGGACTTCAAGAAGTTCAGATCAATGATAATTTTGCAAAACTATCAGAGGCTCTGTATGTTGCAGAACAGAAAGCCAGAGAAGCAGTTGCAATGCGGTCAAAGGTTCAGAAAGAGATGATGATGAAAGAAAAGGAGAAGAAAGAGATGGAACTTCTGGAGTTGGCCCGCAAGGCAAGATCTGATAGATTGGTTGGGGCACCTTCAACTGCTGCACCTGTGCCTTCTGAGAGGGACACCAGGAATGTTGATGATATGAATGTGGATTATGAGCGAGCAAGAGATTTGCCCAAAGAATCAAGGGAGGAAAGGGAAGAAAGATTGCATAGAGAGAAGATACGTGAGGAGCGGCGCCGGGAGAGGGAGAGGGAGAGGAGATTGGAGGCAAAAGATGCTGCAATGGGTAAGAAGAGTAAGATCACAAGAGATAGAGACCGTGATGTCAGTGAAAAAGTGGCTCTTGGGATGGCTTCTACTGGCACATCAAAAGGAGAGGTCATGTATGATCAGAGATTGTTCAACCAGGAAAAAGGGATGGATTCTGGATTTGCAGTGGATGATTCCTACAACGTCTATGACAAGGGGCTATTTATGGCTCAGCCCACTCTTTCTACTCTATACAGACCAAAGAAAGATGCTGATTCTGAAATGTATGGAGGTGCAGATGAGCAGCTGGAGAAGATCATGAAGACAGAGCGCTTTAAACCTGACAAAGCATTTTCTGGAACATCTGAGAGGGCTAGTACCAGAGATGGGCCTGTGCCATTTGAGAAAGAAGTTAAGGAAGCTGAGGAAGCTGATCCATTTGGTTTAGACCAGTTCTTGACAGAGGTTAAGAAGGGGAAGAAAGCCATGTCAAATGTTGGTAGTGGAGGTACCATGAAGGCTAGTGCTGGCTCCACGCGAGATGGCTATGAAACATCAAGCAGAACTCGTATTGCTTTCGACAAAGGGCGTTGAATTGTCTGTCTGTGTGCCCATCTTTTTATATGTCCATCTTGGCTGCATAAGTCAACTACTCCTCAATCTTCATGCTGTCGTAACGTATCTTATGTTCTTGAAATTTGAGCTTTAAAGTTGCCGACTCATGCATACTTCAGAAGATTACATCATCTCTTAATTATTGCTTTTAAGTCTTTTCTGCCTTGAAACAGTGATTTTCTTAGATTTTGAAGATGATATTATCCATCGCTTAATTGAGATACGCGATTTTGACATAGTTGGATATGAATATTATTTGTTTGGATATGTGAAATTTCTTGGAAGTTTTTGGGTTTTTTGTTTTCTGGTGTATGGACTTTGCTTCCGTCTTAAACTCACTCTTTGCACAATAATCTTGATGGCCAGGGGTGTCTCTGTATCAGTAGAGTTATATAGAGCATTATACTCCAGATAATTGCATCACAAAAGGGAAGGAACAGAAGAAAATAATTTGTGGACCTCAATATTGTTATTGGGTTCTGTATTAATAATGTCTACATACATATTCAACTCGAGACAAATACATAATTTTAACCAAAGTTATTGGTTCCACCAAACCTGGAAACTATACACTAGCTCCGCCCCTACTGAATTCCACATGTAGCAGATGAAGCATACTATCAACCCTCTCAAGTTTCAACTGAACACAAACATTTTTGACACGGAGTATAAGTATATATGTGAAAGGCTATTAATTCTTTTAAAAAGAGTACTAAACTCTCTACGTAATAAAAATTGTCGCTAAAATACCATGGTGAAATCACGCGAGTATTAACTCTGGTTCCGGCTACTAACTGAGGTATTATTCATGCTCGACTTCTAAGAAAGGTGTTTTTGCCTCGGTAATTACTTAACGAGAGAAAGCTGATCCCAAATAATGAGACTAACCTCAACTGATCCCAAGTAATGAGACTAACCTCTGCTAACTACGTTTTATATTAGAGTGGAAGAGAGATACTAAAGTATGCTAATGCCTTTGAGTGTCTAGAAGTCGAGTGTGTTGCGTGATTCTAGTGTTTCTTTTGTACTCGACATTATTTCACCAAATTATTTTAATGATGCAATCCATATTACTAACCATATAAAAGTGTATTGTAATATGATGATCACCAATTCACCATTCATCATTTTCCAAACAACCAAACATGAAGTGCCTGTTTTGACAAGACTTTGGTTTTTTGAGCAAGAATGAAGCATTTTTTCCTCTAAAGTATAGTAAAATAGTGAAGAGGAAGCGATCATCGATAACCAGTCACAATTTGAACACAAGAAAACAACCCTACAAAGATCTCACATGATTTATTTGCCAATCTAGCTTGTTGTATTGTATCGATCTTCGTGAAAAAGACTATATAACTAAAAGAACATTTATAATATGCCATAAAACCAATCACCCGGAGAAACACAAACGAGATGTATTCTCTCCATCCCAAAATATGTATCTTTTAGCAAAAATAATTTTTCCCCAAATAAGTGTTGTTTTAGGAATTCAAGACAACAATTATAATTGTTTCCAACTAACTATTCTGTTAAATAGTGTGCAATTATCAATAAGTATCTAATAAATAGAGGTAACTTAGTAAGTATACCTTTCATTTATTGGTTTTCTTAATGGACATGAAATGAGCTAAAACGACACTTATTTTGGAATGAAGGGAGTACATCTATAAAGATCTCAATAACCCTAATTTTGGATTATAAACCCACAATTTTGGATCACAATATAAAATCAACTCTAAAATACACATGATTTGAATAGACTCCAAGACTTAAATATAACAGTGTCTATGACAATTAAATTTCAATGACAACCTTTGACATTACTTATACATTGAAAAAAAGGACAGTTCGGTGTCTTAAAACTCCCGCCCACAACAGTAAGGAATTCTGGCAAGAATTCACCATTAGGAACAATGTTTTGTTGTGCATCCACTGAACATTTCATTGACAGAGACCCTGATTGTTTCACCGTCCTTCTTAACATACTCAGGACAGGAGAACTATACAGAGAGGCCTTATGTTATGGCATTTTGGATCATGTCAAGTCAGCTAAATTTAGTCCATTTGATGTCGAGTCTTTTCGCTATGCATAGTAAAGAAGATGTTATTGATGTACGGGAGACTCCTCGTCCACCAATTATATGAAGACTTCAATACTACGGTAGTTATTATTTCAGAAAATTATTTTTTTTGTTGAAGAAATGTGACTTTACTATTAGTTGAGTGATCGTATGAGTAACCAACACGTTATATGAATCTATCCCAATAGGTTGTTTGAATTAGTTTGTGGATGAAGAAATTATAGCTGATGATTTTAGGATAGAACTAAGTTGCAAGCATCCTGTATTATTATGTTTTTGAATGGTGAATATCATAGAGTGATCAATCATCAAAGTTAAGTAGTTCTATATAAATTGATTGAATAACAAAAAAATTCAATTCTCAACTCAATATTCAGTTCAAATATGTACCCTAAACTGCATTATTTCATTCATATATGCTAAATCTTTTCAACAATCTTCAAACAAAGAAGAGCATTTAAACGCGTTTTTTTTTGTGTGTTTTAAACAGATATTTAACGTCCGTTTGACCATGACAACAACAATAACTTACTCAGTGTAGTCTCACAAGTGGAGTCAGCTGGGAGGGTACAATGTACACGGTCACTCTTTTTGTGTTTAAAACAAATGTTTTGGTTATGTTTTGAACCCATAAGTGCCTAAATGTTGAACACAATCAAATTTAAATCCTGGATCTGTCTCGAGGTCTTTCACCATCCAAACTTGATGTTACTTCCGGGTGAGGAATAGATGAGGATTGGTCCTAAATTTCCATTACCTAAACTTTCCATAAAAGAGTTCAAATCATACAACATTTTCGACATAGAATATAGATATATATGTCAACAATCATGAAAGTTTCAAAATAATACTCTATTTTGAACATATAAGTACTTAAATGTTGAACACGTCAAATTTAAATTCTGAAACCACCGCCTCTGAGTCTTTCACCATCCAAACTTGATGTTACTTCCAGGTGCAGATTGGTCTTAAGCTCATCATTCAACTCATTCTTCGTGTAGTTTACATCGCGAACATCTTCTGGAATTCCATTCTCATCATGGAAGGTATGGAATTCATTACTAAAATTTTCGATTTCTGTTTCATTGGCCTGAAATTCTTCTTCAGCCCTGTTTATAACAAATTCAGATTTCTCCATAGGGCTATTGTCTTCATGTTTATAATCAGCATTTTGGGAATTTCGAATCTGATACAGAAACCAGATGCAAACAATTACGACGAATATAAGCTGAAAAACTTCTTTGGCCTTAGCTGGTTTAACTCTCTGGTTCCAGCTACTAACTGAGGTGTTATTCATGCTTGACTTCCGAAAGAGCTGCTTTTGCCTCGATAATTACCCAATGAGAGAAAGCCGATGTAAAAGTAGTTCTTTACGCCAGGAAACTTCAAAAAAACTGACCTCTGTGAATGAAAGGTTCTTTCCAAAACCATCTGTTATTGAATAGAAAGCACACCAACAATGTATGTTGCGTGATTCTAATGTGTTTTTTTTTGGGAGTTGACTGGTTAACAATGCCAAATATTTGATTGAAAATAAGCTAGCGTTTAAACTTAGATTTTGAAAATCTATCTTCAAATATCTATTTGACCATGAAATTTGATCAGATTTTGAAAATTTATCTTCACATATCTATTTGACCATGAAATTTAATCAGATTGTGACAATAAAAATTTAATTTTTTCAAGTTTTAACTTCAAAATCTATGACCAAACGAAAGCTAAAGCAGGACTTTTCAAACTTACCCTCTAAAAATTTCAACTAATTGAATGTAAGTTGAGACAAAAGATGCTAATAAACAGAAGTGCTTAGGTAGGTGATATTTCAAATGCAAATAGGCTCAATTATAACATGACAAAGTAGTTGGCTCACACTTCCTAGACCTTTTAGTGAAGGAAATATGAATAATTTTGAGAAAAATATTGTAACATAATGCGTATGTCTGTTATGGAGGAAAAAAAATACATTTTTTAATGTTTAGTTGGTCAAAATGTGTCGAGTTACAGATTAAAAGAGGAAAATAATTTTTTGAAAGTAGAGAAAACAAGTTCTATAAGTGATATTTCAATTTCATAGTCTCCTCCCCACCCACCCCTACCCCTTGACCATCCCACCACATACGACCTCTATAATATTTTGCTATATTACATATAAATGTCAAATGCCGAAGAGAAAATGGTCTTCAATGATCAGTAACAATTTAGACAGAAATGACCCTACAAAGTCTTCTCCTGAAATATGGAAAATAGTAATGAATTGCACCCTAATATATGTTTTCTGCATTAAATATTTATATCAAATTAAATAATTTAACCTTAGCTGTTAATAATAAAGTAAATATTTATCGCTTAATGTGTATAGTTCTACCAAGTAAAAACATCAAATGATTTCTTTGTTGGGCTCTTTATGAAAAGGCGTCAGTTTTAGCACTTTATTGAATTGGGCCGAAAATGACACAAATTCAAGGCCTAAGTTGGGCTTATTCTAAAAAACTACTGGTTAGTTTTGTTGGCATGATAGTAATAGACGAAGTCAGAATTTTTATTAAAGAAATTTAAATTATGAAGAAATAAACACACAAATAAGTCGAATGAATCCAACATCCACTATATGTACATAAAAAATTATTTTCAGTATATATACATAAAAATTTATTTTAACTTTATGTATAGAGTATAATTTTTTGCAAGTTCTAATGAATCTCCTTGCTCCTACTTGGCTCCGCCCTGAATAACCAATATTACACGTAAGACGACTAGATTTTAATTATGGCAATCTTACAAGTTAAAACCTCTAATGACGTAAAGAATAGTAGTACTATAGAGTTAAAAGGCTCACATCATGCACAAAAACTTAAATAAGATATGTTACTTGCTCAATCTGAATTTACGTGATATTGATAGAATTTTGAGAGATAATCAAAATTTTTATATGTTTTTTTAAAAAATTTTATGTTAATTATGATGATTGATAGTATTTTTAGATTTAAAATAATATATGTTACTTCCTCTGTCGTAATTTATGTGGTACCGATAAAATTTTAAAAGTCAATCAAAAATATTATGTGTCTTTTAATAGGTTAAGTTGTTAATTATTGTGATTTATAGTATTTTTTAACGTAATTTTCAAATATATAATAATTTGAAAAAGAAAAATAAGACAAACAAATTAAAACAGAAAAAGTACAAAACTTATTGCTGACTTTTAGAGCTGACAATATGGGCCGGCGCAGTCCATCCAGGCTTTGAAACTTTACGCGTCAGGTTGGACTGACTTATTATTTTGGTAGGCTAAAAAATAGTCAGTCTAATCCTCAACTACGTGGGCTATGGGTTACGCCGGGCCAGCCCACTGTTTTTAAAAGAATATATTTTTTAAAATTTAAATTCTAATTTGAAAATGTTAACATAAATATCAAAAAACAATATTATATGGTGTTTACTACTTGTTAATCAAATCTCAAATTCAGAAATAAAATAATCTTAATAATAATTATTAGGTTTGGCTTCAAGTAAAGATTTGTTTGCATGAATTCAATTTGAAATCATTGTCATTTTATTTAAATATTTGAGAAAATAGCCAAATACCCTCCCAATGTATAGTCGAATTTTCAACTACACACGTTATCTTCACGGGAGTCCTATGACCCCCGTGAACCTTTTAATTTTTTTATTAGTGACCCTTATACAGTGATGTGTCCACATAAACTAGATAAATAAAAATATTTGTATACACACATTGAGCTGCTGAACACGTATGATTGGGACCCCACGACTTTTGAAATCTCTTTTCTCCTAATTAATTCCTTTTTTCCTCACACCTTTTTCCTCTTCCATTCTCTCAGAATCGAATAATTGCTAGAAGATAAATTGGTTCTACAGAAAATAAAGTCACTGGATTCACATATATTATGAACAGCAAGAGGGAAAATAGGGTATAGGATGGATACAGTGCATACAAACTATGGTAAAATATTGTATATATTAATAAAAGAAATTTGGTACTAAGTTGGTACCACACTACATTTTCAACAAAAAGGACCTCTCAGACATTTTCTTGTCATAAAAGCCTTCTGGGCCAATAAAAAAACCTAGAAATATACTTCACAAATAAAACATCAAATTCAATTCTTTTGATTCTTTACATGAAACTAGTATTATGTATGAGTGAACAAAGTCTGAGAGAATCAATTAGAATACTTGTAGTAGTACTTTGTTATTTCTTAATTAGATTATCTATGATAAATTAATATATCTTTTAGTAAATCAGGTTCATCAACATTACTAAAACAAGTTAGCATTTTTGCTTTGAAAAGGACAAACCCCAGATATCAAATACACAATTATCAGAGACATTAAAATTCAAGAGCATCAAACAAATGTAAGAAGAAAAGGATAGTATAGCGCCTAAACTAATCTAATATATAAACTATTGTCTACTCATTTTAATTGCTCATGTCTAGGTGAGAATATGACAAATATTTCACTATTGTTTTAACGGTTTGTATACCCTTTTTTTTTTGCAATGACAGTTGTACCCTCTCTTCATAAGTTGATTTGTAAGACTGACCTCCACTCCCTATCTGAGATCCGATCCCGGTTCTCAATTCGGAATCCGACTTTAAATTTGGGACCCAACTCAAACATCTAACTCGGTTCTCAATTTTTGAATCGAAATTCAACTCCAACACCGGATCATGATGATCGATTCAGGACTCGAACTCGACACTTGATGTGGGATTCAACCTAAACTCTCGATCCAAAATTCAACTCTGACACTAAACTTGAAATTCCACCCAGACACTTGACTCGAGACCCAATTCCGACACCTGATCCAAGATCTGACTCTGATTCGATTTGAAATCGAGAGTTTGAGTCTTGAATCAAGGTCGGTAGTTGGATCCCTTATCGAGAATTATGAGTCGAATTTTGAATAAGTATCAAGAATCGATACCCGAGTCTTGAGTTGCGGTGGAAAGTTGAGGTGTGTGGTGTGAGGTCCAAACACACTCATAATGAATTTTGATAGAATAAAGTTGAAAGCTTAACCCATTAGGCTAACCCATATTTTATCTAGGGGTGTGCATTCGATTTTTCGATTCGATTTTGTGTTATTCGGTTTTGATTTTTCGGTTTTCGATTTTGAAAAAGTGTAATCCAATTTAAATCAAAAAAATTATTTTGGTTAGGTTTTTCTCTTTTCGGTTTGGTTTTTTTCAATTTAGCTATTCTGTTATGTCAATAATTAATAGCATAATCAAAGTTATATTTGCATGCTAAAAATAAAAGTTACATACAAGGGGAAGTAATAATATTAAATCTTTTAAATATACTTTTTAATATAAGTCACGAGTAAAACTTTAAAACACAATAACTTAAATTATACCAATATATGCCCAAACATAAAATCTAAACTAAATCATAATGAAACTAACTCTAGTTTTAAAATATTATAACCTAACCCAAATAAAAATCATCTAACTAAAAGAAAGGGATGAAAGTGGTTAATTATAACTTTAATTCTTAACCTAAATATTATATATGTAATTAGTAATATATATATATATAATTCATTTTTTTCGATTTTGATTTTTCTAAATCCGAAACCAAACCAAGAAAAGTAAAACTTTAATCCGAAATCAAACCAAAAAACCAATCCAAATTAAAATTCGGTGTAATTTGATTTGTTTTTCGGTTTAATCCAAATAATGCACACCCCTAATTTTATCCATACCCATATTTTCATGGGTTGAATATGAATTTAAACCCATATTTTACTTATGTAAAAAATTACTCACCCAATCCATTAAAATATAGACGAGTTAGACGAATTACCAAAATATGAATTCATTATGCCGACACCAATTCCACCGCATATATCCTCCATAGTCTTTTGTTACATTAAATATAAATACCCTATAAAGTCTTCTTCTGAAATATGAAAATTAGTGATAAATTTTTCACTAGGATTGCATCTAATTTCTATCTTCCGCATCAAATATTTACACTAAACCAAGTAATTTAACCTTAGTTGTTAACAATAATGCAAATTAAAGCATCAAAGGATTTCTTTGTTGGGCTCGGGCTCGGGCTCTATATCAAAAGGCCCATGTTTGGCACTTCATTGAATTGGGCCACAAATGACAAAAATTCAAGGCCTATGAGAAGATGGTTACACTTGTAGCCATGTGAAAAGATGAACATTAAAGTAAAAAACAAAAATATGGATTGAAATTGGGAAACTACATAGGGGATTTTATTTGTGGCCTGGCCTATGCAAACAAGTTGTTGAAGCATTAAGGGGAGATATGAATAACTGAAAATAACATGTCTTTTGGCCTTGACCACCAATAATATAATTCAGATATCTTTATAATTAATAACTTTTTTTTTTGGTCGAAGGTTTATCGAAAACATCTTTTTTACTGTTATAAGATATATGAATAAGGTTACAAACACAACATCTTCCTCATACTTCACTTGTAGAAATATATTGAGTTTTATGTGATGAGGTCTGGAGTATAAACGTCAACTTGCTTAATTTTCTGTGTGAATTCAAATATATAAATTCTTTTAAATCTTTACATATCAAATTTACATATGGAAAAACATCTTAAAATGTATTATAAGTCACAATAGTTAATACTTTCTTTTAGAAAAATATTAATTAATTGATTATTTTACTATTTTATCATTATCAATGATACTTTATAAATCTATATTTAACTACTAGAACTCTATTGAGTTTAGGAAATGTTAATTAATAATACGTGTAAAATTTAATAAAAACTAATTTTCTAATTAACTAAAGTGGACAAGTAAAAAAAGAATATTTATTCAACAAGTAACAGGTAATTATATATCCAACAATAATTATATAAATAATTTCTTATAACTTAGCCCCTGATAATGTAGTAGTATCTATTCTAGTGTTACCAAAAATAAATATCTGTTAGGTCGATCACACTATTTTAGTATTACCAAATAAATAAATATTTGTTAGGTTGACTAACAAAATATAGAATTTTTTAAATGATTTTTCACCTGATCGGTGTTCGTCTGTTCGATATTCATAGAAATATATTGAATTTGAATATGTGTATTGCGGGGCTTATTTTTGGGGCACTCCCAACACGATATTTTTTGTTCCCAAAATTTGAATCCGAAATCTTAATCATCCCATTATGATATCTAAAGAAATTAACCAATCCACAATATATACTTGGCTCCTCACTAAAGCAAAGTCCTCAACATGAATTATTGGAATGTTTAACATCAAGTGCCTTTCTTTAATTTCTTTTACTTTCATGAGGAAAGTGGTCTTATCAATTTAATTTAAAATACTCCAATAATTGTACAATATGTGATTATTATATTGGCACTTTTAGTACTTTAATGATTAATTAATTTATAAATTAGCCACTTAGTTATCTAGCTATTGGGCTAAATTTATTAATAGAACCTAATGCAGCAACAAAGACACATTGTTTGTGAATCTTTGGATCTTCATGAGTTAATTAAAATATATCTTAAGACAACTAGAAGATATGTTCATTAAGTCAATTAATAGAAGAAGAAAACCATTGGTTGGTTTTCTTGAACTGATAGCCAGATAGAGTCGGAATTTTCATTAAAAAAAGTTTAAAATATGAAGTATTGAACACACAAATAAGTCAAATAGATTCAATATCCACTATATATATAAAAAAAAAATTAATTAACTTTATATATATACAGTATAATTTTTTACAAATTCGAATGAACCCCCGTACTCCTACTTGGTTCCGCCTGAATAATCAATATTATGCGTAGGACAACTAGATTTTAATTATGGCAATCTTTATCTAATTACAACCTCTAATGACGTAAAGAATAGTAGTACTATAGAGTTAAGAATGCTCTTATCATGCACAAAATCTTACTTTTTTTCTTTAAGATTTTAATTTAAATATCTCACGTTGTAAAGTAATTTTGTGTAGGTCAACTTGTCCTTATAGCTATAACAGAATTAAGATTATCCCTAAGGAATTCAAAATATAAAATAAGGGATTCAAAATATAAAAAAGTAAGTACATAAAAAAAATCAAGAAAATTTTATATATTTTCTTATAAATATACAACAACAACAACAACCCAGTGAAATCCCACACCATGGGGTCTGGGGAGGGTAGAATGTACGCAGACCTTACTCCTACCAAGGTAGGACGGCTGTTTCCTGGAGACCCTCGGCTCAGTAAAAGCATAAATGCATAAAAAAATATTTTCTTATAAATATATATAAAAAAAAGTAATTTTGACTTTGTACAGCTAATTAATTACTGGATAATATTTTTCTACATTTGGCGTATCCATTAAAATAAGGATTTCAAATTCTTATATTTTTAATTTGTTATTTAATTTTTATTTATTTTTGGATTATGGCCCAGTTATATTTTCTAGTAAAGGGTCAATATCAGACCAGTATGGCAAAATAAAAGAGCAAAAGTAATAAAGAAAAAGAAACCACAATAAAAAGACGCAGCCAATTATCATTCACTTTTCCTATGTTTGCTCCTTAATATTGTATTCTTTCCAGAAACAAAGATTATTTTAGTCTTTCGTGAAATTTTATAAGTGAAGTTTTAAAAAAATAATTTATTTTTTGATAGAGTCTATTTCTAAAGGATTTTTGGTCCAAGTGGAATAAATTAAAGTGATTGGGGAAAAGGAAAATGATAATGAAGAAAATATGACAATTAATAAGGATGAAGAAAATATGACAATTAATAAAGAAGGTAGTACGGTATATTTTGAAAAGGAACAGTAACATATAATAACAAAATGATGTAATAATCGAAAATAATACTCTCTAATCTAAACAATTTACTAGAAAATATCAACACATATGTTTAGAATTATATAAATCCTTTTAAGTAGGAGTAAAAAATTATGAATTAATTATGATTCTACAACCCCAAAAAATTATTTAAATATTTTTTTTCTTTCATTTTTAGACACTTATAATAAGTATAAGAGAAGCACCAGATAAATTAAAAAGTGGATAATAAGAATATACATGGTTTAATTTTTGGAGAACATTTAAGGTGCTCTTTGTCACGGACTTAGACTTCAACTAAGACTTCCGTGCGGCACTTGACAACTTACTCACGAATCTTTCACGATCTTGCAAGCTCAAGTAAGCCTTTAAAATTAGATCGCTAAGGGAATGCTATATAGTAAGAAAGACAAGAGAGCTTTTATGAAGAAGGCTTTTATATTGCTTTGGAAGAATGTTTGTTTGCTTGATGGTTTGCTACAAATGAATGCCCCCTCTATTTATACTACTCCTAAGGGGCTCAAGTGTAAATAAAAATTATTAGACAAGTCCCTCCATATTTACAAAGAAGTCCATCTCTAGAATTCTCTACACACTCTAGAGAATTCTAAGTCTTTCAAGACTTCTCTACAAGTTTCTATAAGGATCTAGAGTCTTCCACTAACCTCTCCAAGACTCTAGATTCTTCTACCTTCTTCAAGATCAAGTGGCGGGTCATAACACTCTCCCCCACCTGATGTGGCGACGACCGCGGCGCACTGCTGCTGCAAGAACTCCCGGATTTTGTCCCTGAACTGCCACAGGTCTTCATATCTCTCCCAGGTGGCCTCCTCCGGAGATTGTCCCTTCCAATGGACTAAGAACATAGCAGTGGCCTGTTGTCCTTGTTTTCGCTTGGCTTGGTAGTCCACAATAGCCTCGATGTCTCGATCATGGGAGGCGGTGATTGTGAGTGGCGCCCGACTTGATTCTCCTCGGCTAGGATCATCCTTGTCCTCATGGTACGGCTTGAGGACGCTGGCATGGAAGACTGGATGAACCTTAATATGCGGTGGTAGCTCCAACCTGTAAGAGATCTTGCCAACCTTGGCAACGATCCTGAACGGGCCCTCATACTTTCGCACCAAGTTTTGATGCATGCCTCGCAACGCCTTGAATTGCCTGGGGTTGAACTTGACCAAGACCATGTCTCCAACTTGGTAATCCGTGGGACGACGCTTGCGGTCGGCAAACTTCTTCATCTTCTTCGCTGCCTTGTCCAAATAAGACTTGGCAGTGTCGAGCTGCTCCTCAAAGCCCTTGGCCATGTGATAGGCCCCCAAACTCTTGCCCTCGAACGCGGCCGGTAGTGAATGTGGAGTTTGTGGCTGTTGGCCCGTGGCTAACTCGAATGGTGTTCGCCCTGTGGCCTCACTCCGCTGTAGGTTGTAAGAGAATTGGGCTACGTCCAGTAGTCTCGCCCAATCTTTCTGATGGGAGCTCACAAAGTGCCTCAAGTAGCACTCCAGTAAGGCATTGACTCGCTCCGTCTGGCCGTCTGTCTGCGGGTGGAAACTAGTGGAGAAATACAATTTTGTGCCAAGAATTTCGAACAATTCTCTCCAAAAGTTCCCGGTGAAGCGTGGGTCTCTGTCGCTAATGATATGTCTTGGCAATCCCCAATACTTCACCACATTCTTGAAGAATAACCTGGCAGCCTCCTTAGCAGTGCAACCTGCCGTGGCGGGCATGAAGCTGGCATATTTGGAGAACCTGTCCACCACGACCATAATCGTCCCGTACCCGTCGGACTTCGGTAAGCATGTGATGAAGTCCATGGTCACGCTCTCCCATGGACGCTCCGCTATGGGCAGGGGCTCCAAGAGTCCTCCTGGTTGGCGCTGCTCTACTTTGTCTTGCTGGCACACAAGACAAGTCTGCACATAGCATTCAATATCGTCCCGCATACGTGGCCAGTAGTAAATCGCCTCAATCAATGCCCTCGTGCGACGCTGCCCTGGATGTCCGGCCCATAATGTGTCGTGACTTTCCTTCATGATTCGTCGCCTGATAGTCCCGAATTTCGGCACATAGATCCTTCGCCCGGCGGTAAGCAAGAGTCCATCTTCTACCCAGAAGCGCCTTGTCTTGCCCTGAACGGCTAACTCCATAAGCTTCTTCGCCTCTGGGTCATGCTGTAGACCATCCTTGATTGTGTCTTGGATGTCGCAATGTGCTGTGGTGATGGCCGCCAGCTCGAACTTCCTGCTAAGGGCATCGGCCACAACATTGCCTTTGCCCGGCTTGTACTCCAATTCATAGTCAAACTCGGCCAAGAAGTCTTGCCACCTAGCTTGCTTCGGGGTGAGTTTCTTCTGTGACTGGAAGTAGCTAGTGGCCACGTTGTCGGTCTTGACTAAGAACTTGGAGCCAAGTAAGTAGTGTCTCCACGTGCGTAGGCAATGGACGAGGGCTGTCATCTCCTTCTCCTGCACGGTGTACCGCCGTTCTGTCTCGTTCAGCTTGCGGCTCTCGAAGGCGATAGGGTGCCTCTCTTGCATCAATACTCCTCCAATGGCATAGTCAGAGGCGTCCGTATGCACTTCAAATGTCTTGGAGAAGTCAGGCAACGCTAGGACCGGCTCCTCTGTCACGGCAGCCTTGAGGTCTTCAAAGGCCTCCTTGCACTCCTCGCTCCAAACCCACGGCTTATTCTTCTTCAATAGCTCAGTAAGTGGAGCGGCTTTAGCGGAGTAGGCGCTTATGAACCTGCGGTAATAGTTAGCAAGTCCAAGAAAAGATCTAAGTTCGGTTACCTTTGTGGGCGCCTCCCACTCTTTGATGGCCCGAACTTTTGCTTCGTCCATCCGTAGCTCTCCTTGGCTGATAACATGTCCCAAGAAGTGCACCTCATGTTGGGCGAACTCGCACTTCTCCCGTTTGATGAAAAGTTCATTCTCGCGCAAGACTTGGAATACTTTCTTTAGATGCTCCACGTGCTCCTCCAAGGTGTTGCTATAGATGACTATGTCATCCAAGTAGACTACTACAAACTGATCTAGGTAGGGGTGGAAGATCTTGTTCATTAGTGTGCAAAAAGTGGCGGGTGCGTTGGTTAGGCCGAAGGGCATCACCAACCACTCGTATGCTCCATACCTTGTTACACATGTGGTCTTCGGTTCATCTCCTTCTGCTATGCGTACCTGGTAGTAGCCCTTCCTTAAATCCACCTTGGTGAAGTACTTGGCCTGTCCAAGTCTATCAAACAAGTCGGCAATGAGCGGGATGGGATACTTGTTCTTCACGGTCACCTTATTGAGCGCCCGATAGTCTATGCATAGGCGCAACGAGCCATCCTTCTTCTTTTGAAATAACACCGGCGCGCCATAAGGTGCCTTAGATGGACGGATATGACCGGCCTCGAGGAGCTCCTTCAACTGCTTCCTCAGCTCCTCTAACTCGGGTGGAGCCATCCGGTATGGTGGGTATGCGGGCGGCCTCGCTCCTAGCTCCAACTCGATCCTGTGGTCTACCTCGCGCCTTGGAGGTAGGTGTTTTGGCAACTCTTCGGGCATCACATCTTTGTTTTCTTCAAGCACCTTCTCTATGCAAGGTGGCAATGTCTCCTTAGCACCATTGCCTTCATCCAAGCTCGCAATGGTGGCTACGAACGTCGGCTCCCCCTTCTTTAGGCCCTTCACAAGCTGCATGGCCGACAGGTGGGTTTGTCCTTCCTTCTTTGGCATCTTGACTAGAGGTACCATGCAGGGTCCCTCTCGCTCCATCACCAAGAGTTGTTGGAGGTAGGGATCGATCATCGTGTGGTACCGTTGGAAGAACTCCTGTCCAAGGATGATATCAAAGATATCTAAGGGGGCGACAGTGAAGTTTGTCTTACCTTGCCACTTGCCCAGCGTGATGTCCACTCCATGAGCGACTCCGCACACGGGAGTCAATGGTGCGTTGACCGTCTTCAGGCGGGTGTTGCTTGGCCCATAACTTAGCCCCAACCTTGTTGCCGCCGTCTTGGTCATGATGTTGGCTTCTGCTCCAGAATCCACCATGGCACGAGCTGGTCGTCCGTTGATGGATATGTCAAGATATTGGGCAGAGTAGTCTCCTGCCTTCTCAGCTTGCTTCGCGATGGCTCCACATAGTCCGATCATGCCTAGCTGAGTCGTGTCCGAACCCTGCCCTTGGTCCACCTCCTTGTCCTTTCGCTCCCGCAGTATGGCACCAAGGTTCTTCATCTCCGGACACCTGGCATAGCCGTGAGGACCTCCGCATATGTAGCAGCCGCTGCCCTTCGAGGTCTGCTCCTTTCTCTCGGCGTAGCCCTGTCGCCCGAACCTTCTACCGTCGGACTTGTTGAAATCATGGCTCTTGGGTGGAGGATGTTGCTCTTTGCCTTTGCCACGATCTCCCCCACCTTTGGCATGACTACTCCTAATTTCTTTGCCCTTGCCTTTGTCATGCCTGTCATGCTTAAAGTCCGTCAAGGCTTCGGCTTGGGTGATGGCCTCATCGATGGTGCTGACTTGACGGCGCTCCAACTCCGTCTTGGCCCAACTCTGCAGCCCATCCATGAAGTGGAAGAGCATATCTTCATCTGTAAGGTTGGGGATTTGAAGCGTAAGGGTAGTGAACTCCTTCACATAGGCACGTATGCTACCCGTATGCTTCAGCTCCCGAAACTTGCGTTTGGCCTCATAGATGACATTGTTGGGGAAGAAGGCCTTCTTGAACTCATCCCGGAACTGCTCCCAGGTGTTGATGGTGCATAGACCCTTCCCGATCTCGGACTCCTTGCGCTTCCACCATAACATGGCCATCTCCGAGAGGTATAGCACGGCCGTGTTGATCCTCGTCTCGTCGCTCTTCACTTTGTTACACTTGAAGTAATTCTCCAAGCGCCAAAGGAAGTTCTCCACCTCTTGTGCATCACGGGCACCTTTGAACATTGGTGGCTTGGGAGCCTCAATCTTAGCCTCCCGGTCCGCACTGGACGTCATGCATCTCCCGGCACCTATGTCTCCTTTGAGTGCCGCTATCTCGGCCTTCATGGTCTCCATCGTGCTTAGCGCGTCCATGAGCCGACACTCTAAGGAAGTGATCACCTCATTCATCTCGTATTCGGCAGCCTTGCGCACCTCCAACTCCTTCCGGATGTTGTCGTTCTCCTCAAGGGTGAACTCCTCTAGAGACTTGAACTTGCCGTCGACCTTGTTCAAGCGCTTGCCTAATATCTCCACAGCTTGCCGGGCAGCATCCACCCTTGCAATCCACTCCATGCCGGGCGTGACGTCCACGGGCTCCTCGCCTCGCTCGTCGTCACTCACCTCAGTGGCCGAGGGTGAGTAGGATGTTAGGGCCTCGCTTGGTGTAGGCTCAGGCGGCACCTCCTCATTTCTCTTAGAGTTTTTCTTTCCCTTGCGGTGCTTCCTTCCAACATCTTGCTTGACGTTGGTGGCGGTAGTGGCATTGATGTCTCCCTCACTTGCCATATCCCTTAGTAGAACCTGGCTCTGATACCACGTTGTCACGGACTTAGACTTCAACTAAGACTTCCGTGCGGCACTTGACAACTTACTCACGAATGTTTCACAATCTTGCAAGCTCAAGTAAGCCTTTAAAATTAGATCGCTAAGGGAATGCTATATAGTAAAAAAGACAAGAGAGCTTTTATGAAGAAGGCTTTTATATTGCTTTGGAAGAATGCTTGTTTGCTTGATGGTTTGCTACAAATGAATGCCCCCTCTATTTATACTACTCCTAAGGGGCTCAAGTGTAAATAAAAATTATTAGACAAGTCCCTCCATATTTACAAAGAAGTCCATCTCTAGAATTCTCTACACACTCTAGAGAATTCTAAGTCTTTCAAGACTTCTCTACAAGTTTCTATAAGGATCTAGAGTCTTCCACTAACCTCTCCAAGACTCTAGATTCTTCTACCTTCTTCAAGATCAAGTGGCGGGTCATAACATCTTGCTCTTTTCCTTTTCATTTTATATTTGAACTAAAACATACTTCTAACTTCTTCTTAATTAAAAAATTAAAAAGTTAATTACAATTAAAATTTAAGTAATTAAATAGTGTATTAAAAAATGAAAAGTATTTTACACAACTTAATTATCACGTTACATTAATTAATTATTATTGCAGCTACTTTTTTATATGACCTACATGAAATTCTTTTTTTAAAACCCACTGACAAATAAACATTTACTCCACCATACACCATAATTTGAAAACATCCGTACTATGATGTGATTCGAACATTTTTTAAAATAATTTCTTAAGTTTTTAAGTTCTCCACAAGATATTTAGAATTCAGGATTCGACTCAATTCGGATTTACATATTACAGAGTCTATATTTAGGAGTAATGCTTTCAACAATATTTTTTTTCATTCTCAAAAGCTCGAATTCAAAACTTTTAATTTAAAGTAAATTATGAAGGGATCTCAACCATTCCACCACAATCCATATTAATAATAATTTCTTAATTAAAAAAAGAAAACATTCTAAATCATATTTTCCAACAACCTGTATTATTTCTCGACAAATAAAATGAGAAAATGATGATTTAATTTCTTATATCTAGGTGCAAGTTTCGATTTAATTTCTCTCCCATTTTAATTTATGTGATGATATTTGACTAAACACAATTTATTTTTTATTTTAAAAAAATTATTGTCATGCATAGGTCATGTTATTTATCTGGTTCTAGATGTATGTCACTAATGAGAAATTTAAAGCTAATTTACTTTTAAATAAAAAATATTTGACACAATTACTTACTTCAATCATTGAAATCCAAGCTCCCTCTATACTAATCATTTGTTCAACTCATATACTATTTATTTTTTTATTTTTTAGGCATTATTTAAAATATCCTTGAAGCTGGAAGACAGCTTCTAGTAATATAATTTAAGTAACTTTCAAATAATTAATGTTACAAAAAAATAATCCAATTAAAGAAGTTTCCACCACAATTTCACACATGAATAATGAATGTTCTCCAATTAGAGAGGCAAAAAAAAATGTCTATATTTGTGTGGTTTTGTGTCTGGGTAAAAATAATCCACACCAAATATTTATATCAAATAATAATAACTTACCGTTATTAAATACTCTAATAAGGTGAGAATATGTGATATATGACTATTTTTAGTGAAAAAAAATAAAGTGTAATATGTGCTGAATATGTTAGGCTTAGAATTGAATTTGGGATTTACACATTACGAATTTGATTGTGTTCTGAATTTTCCATAATCGTTCTTTGATTTGAAATTTATTATTTGTACTTATTTAGTTGATTTTGTAACACATATATGATTAGAGCCAAGAATTAGTAGATTCACTCTGTTTTTGTATCAATTCTGATCATACGTTTATGATTTTGACGTAAACACTTGAATTATTAGATGGGTGTTTCCATCATTGGTCACATCTTTTTATTTCTCCAAAATCAACTATGCTAAGTCCTTTTCAGTAAAAAAACATTTTACACAAAAAATTAAACATACTTTCTTTATGGCATACATAAAGCCAAGAAAATCAGAGGAAAAAAAGATAGTACATTATTTACATTCTAATAAAAAATCGGATTAATAACACCTTTGATCCTTCAATTATTATTAATTATAATTTTAGTCCTCATAATATACGATTCAACACATTGAACTTTTTTGTGTTTCAAAGCACATCAAACCCTTCCAATTATTAATTGCATTGTGCACTTTTAGTTCGTTTGCTTATGAATATTCACAATTTTCTCTATAATATATGATTAAGCACATCAAACTTTTTTCATTTCAAGCACATCAAGTCTTGCAATTAATTGCATTGTGTGCCCTTTTTTGATTTCTTTGCTAATAAATATTCACAATTTTATCGTAATTGTTAACCACTTTACCGCTTAACTATTCATGTCTTATGTTAAATTTGTATTGTCATTTCATATTTGATAGTAATTATATAGTTCTATAAATAGTCAAGATATAATACATAAACGTGTCATTTAATTTGGTCTTAGCTGACATTTATACCCTCTAGATACTTAAACTTGTATAACGTTGAAAAAATAGACACATGCGTCCTACGTGACGATTCACCTGAGATGCAGCTGATTTGTATATGTCATGTTGAACGTGTATGTCTATCTGTTCAACATATTTTTGAGATGAATTGACCTACCAATATATTTAGTCCAATATATCACAAGAACGAAAAATAAAATATATCAACACTTTATGGATCAAAAATACTATTCCTCAATACTTTTTTTTGTTTCCCCAAAAGGGATGAAGAGGGTAGGAAGATACCCAAAATTCTGGAGAACTTACAACATATCTTGGACTGATTTAATTTAATCAGTTTACCATCTTTTTCTCTCTTTTTTAAAAAAATATATTATTGTACCCAGTCACTATCATTGAAAGAGAGTGCAATAATAATAATTTGTTTTTCTCCAAATAAAATAAAAATAATATTTATTGAGGCCTCTCACCTTCATTTTACAGTCCTATATATACACCTCTTTAATCCTTTTCTCTCTTCACAACCTAACAAACACATCTCTCTCCTTCCCATTCGATTTCACAGTGTTTCATCCACAAACATAATCTTACCTTCAATTTATTCTTTTGCCCACCTCCATTATTAGAATCTCTTCCTCTTGACTAGTCGATTTCACAGTCAGACAAATTTTGTCTCACATATATAATATGGAAATCGAGCCTAGTACACCTCAAATCGTTGCGAAAAAACTATGTAACATAGTGAGAATTATGCTCTACATGTTGAGAAAAGGCATGTTAAAGAGCAAAGTCATTGTTGACATACAATTTGCCCTTCAAGACATGTTAAAAAAAGGTAAAATAGCTGGTAAGGCTATAAGCAACCTCATGTTACATCCTCCACACTATTCTTCAACTTCATTCACTTGTAAATCGAACAACAACGACGTTGCAATGTCATTCATTACACGTCGTGAATACGAATTCAGCTGCAGTAATAGCCCTGTATTTCCCCTGTATTTCGCTAACAATATACGTAGGCGAAATCGTACGTATAAATCAGAGGAAATTGCTGTTGTACAAAAAGTATTTGAAATTTTAAATACTACAAGTACAACTTATGATGCTGCTGGTACTACTACTACTACTACTATGGCTGCTTCACCTTTGGCATTACTTGGATTTGGAAAAAGTCCAAATAATGTGAGGAAATTAAGAGTTACTGATTCACCATTTCCATTAAAAGATTCAGAGGAAAATTATAATTCACAAGTTGATAAAGATGCAGAAGAGTTTATTAACAAGTTTTATAAAGATTTAAAGCAACAAAAAAAGATAGCATCTCTTGAATCTCCATCTCCATATCATGTTTATGCTAGATGAGGAGAAAAAAAAAAGATGCAATAAATTAGTGAATTTTTTTTTTCTAAGTTTTTTGTTATTTTGGAACAATTGACCATTACCTTCAATGACACACAAAGTCAAAGTTTCTTGGCGCTTTTGTATGAAGCGCTTTATCTGATGCAAAATTATATTAGTCGGAGGACTTAAAGATGGATATCGAATAGCAGATGGAAATTAAGAAAAATCAAAATTATGTTACTCCTATTGTTTTTTTTAAAAGTTTTTTTCTTTGAGTTATGAAATTGAAGGTGGGGCATTAGTTTGCTTGAAGAGATGTATGTGCTTGATCCTAATCCAAAAAAGGCCAACTTTTTGTTTTTATATTACTTCTTTCTTTGGTTTTAATTTATGTATCTTAATTACTTTTTATTTTAGTTTGTTAGAAAAAGAATTTCACCTTTTTATATTTAGTAAATTTGTAAATCATACCTTTGTTTTTAATATTGTTGTTATGCTATGCACATTTTTAGTTTTAATTATAATGATAAGATTTAAAAGTATTTTATATTGTTAAATTTGTGCCCAATTAAACTAATAAAAAAAAGTAGTTTGATACACTATACTTTCGCTATGCGCAAAATTCGAGGAAGGAAGAACTACAAAAATTTATTAAACACAATTTTACCGCTCAAATTAATGACTTCTTGATTACATGAGTAATACATTTGTACTTTTTCAGGATTTTTCTTTTTTCAGTTAGAAGTTGAAGGTGGGACATTAGTTTTGCTTAAAGAGATGTATATGCTTGAATTTTAAACCAACAAACGGCCAACTCTTTAATTTCCTTATACACATTAATTATGACATTGAACCTCTGGTTGGTATGGTGGATAGGGCTACACGTTGCTGGTTCTTTTTTTGGGGGTGTGGCCGTGTGGGTGTGGGGGGTAGGAACACATATGGGCGTGTCGTTTTGAAAATAGACGTATAAAATATATCGCTTTTCGCATATAATTTAAAAACGATTGAGTAAAATATATCACTTTTCGTATATTTTAAAAGAAGACATATAAAATGTATCACTTTTCACCTATTCTTTACAAATAGACACGCAAAATATATTGCTTTTCGTATATTACTTTATCACGATCAATTTTACTGAGAGATCATTGGGTCAATTGTTGTCGGACGATTTTTTGCCATCTTTAGAGGTATTATTTTTAGTTGTGTCGTAATTCGAGTCTCAAAACTTTGGTTAAAGGTGAATTAATTCATATCTATTCCATCTTTAAGAGTTTATATGAGTATTGTTCTTGTTGCTAAGTTGAGAACTTTTTTGAAAAAATAAAATAAAATAACATATAAGAAGAAACTATAGGATTTGGAATAAATCATTATCTTTAATTATTTTTTTGGGAAACTTTTGTCACTTTTTTCTGTTTTCTCCATTAGTAACGGTCTATTAATGATTAATTTGTGCCTCTTGTGGTGGTCAATTTGAGCAGTTAGAAGGTCACCTGTCATGAATAGAAAAACTAATACGTTACAATAATAATATTAATTATACAATTTATGATTAATATATGCTAAGCTTTTGAACAAGTCAATAATAAATGATGGATACGTTTTATGTGTGAATTTCAACAAACAAATACTCTAGTAGAGAAGAAAGATAACTACTTATTTAAAACGTAGTTATTAGTGTTTTAATTAAGAGAGAAATAGTTTCTGTTTTAGCCAATTTTACATAAATTATCTCATTAATTAAATATTAAGTGTCACTCATAACTGTTAATTAAAATAAATGTTAATCCTCTTTGAATAAATGATCATTAAAGGTACATTTAAGAATTAGATTGATGACCATCAAATTAAAGATTGTGGTGGGATAGTAAATAAAGATTATTTTTTTTATCTCTAACCAAATATCTTGAGATTCGGATTATGTAAAATAGTAGTTTTTCGGAGGGAGCGTTTTATTGTCAAAGTGAGATTTTCTGTACAAATTGAATTACTCGATCTCCATGTGGCTATCGAACATCGAATAAAAAAATATTACGCTAGTGATCTTTTTCTGATAAAATTATTTTACTTATTGTTAAACCCTCTGAATAACATACAAGGCCCAAACACGTCTATTATTGAAATAGGAGAATTTGAGAATTCACAGTAATGATTTCATCAAGAACACCCAGACAATCCTCTAAATAACATACAAATATTATAACATCCATAAACCTTGTATAATTAATTAATTCTCTCTTGAATATAATATGTAATCCCTTTTTCTTTCACTTATATTAGTAGAGTATTTTTGTAATAATTATCATTTAGAATATAAATAAAATTCAGAAAGTTTAAGGGAAGTGTATATATATTTTTGTCGGTATCAATGTGTCCACAAACGCGTGAAAGAAATGATTAAAAATTATCATAAAGGACTATTGGAACAAAAGAAAAAATAAATAAAGACAAAGATTTTAGTTAATATTATAAAAAAATACTTTACCAAACAAAAAATCAATTTATTATATTCATGTTTGTGGGTAAGTAATCAGATACTTAAGATACCTTTATATATGTTGCAAGTAGGATACCCTTTAGTGGCTTATAGGTTGTAAAGAATCTATTTTTGGTCCTATATATGTACAACTTTTATTACAAAAAAAAAAAAGGTTAGCAAGTCATCTTCTTGGTCAGTTGCTGGCTATATTTTTTTGGTGAGTCCAGCTTGTCAATATACCCACACTAATAATTTGATGAGACATTAATGTTTTTGGTAGCGACGAAGTCAGATTTTTTATCGAAAGATAGTAAATATTGGAGATTCAGGTTGATTGAGAAATGGATTAGTGATGACGTTTATATATATTTGAGTCAGTGACGGACCCAGGATTTTAAATAAGGGGGTTCAAAATTTAAATAACTAGACACACAAACTAGTCGAAGGAGGTTCGACATCTACTTTATATACATAAAAAATTATTTTAATCATATATAAATAGTATAATTTTCCGCCGAAGGGGGTTCGGATGAACCCCTCGACATAAGGTGGGTCCGCCCCTGATTTGAGTAATCCTTTCCTCTAGAGCTAGCTTTTGTCCGGGGTTGAATTAGATGTCATATGTATAGATGGTATCAGAATCTGCTCCATCAATGTTTGGGCTTTCGATCTACGCTCTAGAAAGGCTTGAGCGTGAAGGGTGTGTTAGAATCCTACATTGGTTAAGGAATGAACCGACGGTGACGCTTATATAGACTTGGATAATCCTTCCTTCTTGAACTACCTTGAGTTAGGTCCAAGTATCATATATCTTTACAATAAGCACGTGAAAAGAAAAAGGAAAAAAAATTCCATATATAAGGTATGTTCGATATGCGGAAGAAAATGTTTTTATGACTTTTTAAGTGGAAGTACGATAAATAAGTTTAACGAGTAACATTTTATATCAATTGTGTTGTACTCTTCACCATCTAATAAACCTCATCTTAATCCCCTCCATGTAGTCCCCATTCCCACCCCACACCCCTACCTCCAAACATCAACCACCCATAATATATTTATCTAGAAAAATATTTTTGAGATAATATTTTTTATTTATATATCGAGTATAAAAAAATAAGCAAGAAATTAATTCAAATTTAAGGCGAGTTCATGAATCAATTGGTGAAAAGAACATGAAAAAATCATATTTAATTTGAAAATTAGTTATTTTGTGTGTGTATACTGTATTTGAGTATTTGTTATGTTCATACTGTATTTGAGTATTTGTTATGTTCATAGTCATTCAATTAGGGAAAGGAACATAAAATCATAATGAGGAGCAATTTTAATTGAATATTGAGACTTAAATTCATCCACATAATGAGCAACCAATAAAAAAAATTGAAATAAAATTGAATATTAAGACTTAAATTCATCCACATAATGAGCAACCAATCAAAAAAAAATGAAAATTAAGATGACGACGACAGCAATAACATAATGTAATCAGACAAATAAAATTAAAAAAAATAAAATTTACGTAAATTTTATTTTTATCTCGTAGAGAAAATCAGTTGCAAAAATAGAATGTATTTAAATGTCAGCCAACCAAATTTATATGTGGCTATGTGGCATTCATCAGTTAATTTTGAGTTGGAGGAAGGACCTTGCCTTATTAAATTATGAACATTAAATGTGAGATATATCTGTCATTTTCTAATAATTCTATAAAAAAAAAAGTATGTATGCACAATGCATAAATCTTGTTATTAATTGTTGTTTCTCTATTTCGATTATAAAATTGCTATTGTTATTTTGTTTATTATGATATACATGAGTGCTTCATTGTTGTATCTTTTATTTTCATACTTATTTTTATTATATTTTATTTGAATCAAAAATCTATCGAAAATAGTTTTTATATACATACCATCTTTCTAAAATCTCATTTATGAAATATCATTGAATTATAATTATGTAATGTTAATTAAAACTTAAACTCAATTATGTATACAAACATTATATGATTATAACCTTAAATTAAAAAAGATGAAGCAAATTTCTATAGTACATATAATTTAACTAGTAACTTACTTAGAATGACTTCTTTTTTTCATATGGAGTTCAGTCGTCTCCTCTCATATGTACATAGCGTATACCGATTCGACTAATTTAAATTCATCACTAAAAAATTAACATATCAAAAGATTTTTCCATTTTTAATATTCAAAACCTCTTAAAATAAACTTACAATCTTCTTGAGATGGTTAGCAAACACATCGAAATTACATATATATATATATATATATATATATATGCCCACAAAATCCACCCACCCCCTCAACTAAAAAATAGCCATGTAAATTTATTTAGTCCCATCAACTTATATTGAAAACGACTTTATTTGAATATTGGACTAATGTTGTCGGATCAATAATGCAATGTTTTATTTATTTAAGAAGAACATAAAGGAATTAGTATAAGTTTTTATTTTTATTTTTTTGTAATATATATGTACCCCACCGTACGAGTCGTGCAAATATTTATTTACTTTTTCTACTCGTACGTGGAAATCCTACCTTTTCTTTTTAATTTATTTGTTTTTAGGTGAAATTATAATAATTGGAATAGTATCATTTTAATTTCGATCACTCAATTATTTATAAATTTCAGTTGATATTTATTAGATACGACTCAATATATTTAATATTTAATTAATTAAAATATATATTTTTGATCCTTTATATAAAATAATATGTTACATTTGAATATAATATTTTAGAAGTGTATAACCCTTAAATACAAATTAAAGTAACAATTCTATAAGTTTAAGCTTAATATAACATTGGGATAATTAATGATATTACAATTAATCATTTTTAAAACTTGTGAATATTCACGAACAGTGGGATAAAATTGCACATTTTTAGTAATTGAGTGTTAAATGTACATAATCAAACACAAGAATTAAACTAATTGCAATAATTAAGCGACCGAAAATGCTATTAACTCAAAATAATTATTTTATTAATTCAGTGCTTGTTCTTGTTGGCTGCAGCGTCTTCATTAATTAAACAAGAAAAACTTAAAACTTCGGTAAATTAAAAAGTTTATTATTAGTTTTAAATAAACATCTCAATATGGGTAATATGACATATTTGTTATAGTTTTTTCTTTTTAAGAAATTTTAAGAAGGGACTAATATTTTTTTCTTATATAGATGGAAATGTGAGCAGCTTACGATCAGTCAATGAATTGATCGATTTTCCCTTTTGCTTTCTTTTACATATAGAAGGAAATGTGAGCAAAGTTGAAATGGAGAACATACTATATATAAATAGAGGAAATTGAAGAAAAAAAGACATTTTTAACGCATTTTTCACTAATTGATCACTAAAGAACTAGTAGCTAATAAAATTTTTATTAATTCGTTGCTCATTCATCATTATATAAACTTAGCAACAATTCTTTTGTCGTTGTTCGAGTAGGAATAAATAGACATAAAAGTACGACATACAATAATGGATCAATTTATTCAACACGATCTATTCGAATCATACTAGGATGAATGAAATTATATTAGTTTGACTTCTTGTTCGAACGTAAAAATTGACTATCTACTCAATATCCTTATACAAGCCCATAATAGAGTTATCCACTGTTAATTCATGAGAAATAGACGTTGGCTCTTAGCTCTTTAGAAAGTAAGGAGCAATTTTTATTATTATTATTATTATTATTATTATTATTATTCATCCAGTGTCTGGTACCTACATTAGAGCCTGACTAAATCTGGATTCGCGTCGGAAAGTCTCACATTGAGAGTAAAACGTTTCCTAACAAAGACGACTCTGTACTCAATATGACTCGAACCCGAAAACTCTTGGTTAAGAATATGAAGAAGTAGTTATCACTCCACCACCCTCGTTGGTGAAGAGCAAATTAATTACACCTAGCTACAAAAATCATAACTAGAGAGATTAGTGGTAGGTTGAGAAATTGTGGTTATGAATTCTCTATGATTAGTGAAGAGTCTTTCTCATGCATTTAAAGGTGGTGACCTAACTAGGTTTTCCTCCTATAATGCCACTTATATATATATATATATATATATACCCTTTAGTTCTATCTTCTTTAAATCAAAGTTGATTGGACCTTTTTTTTTTTTTAATGTTTATCCACTACTTTAAATACACAACTCAACTTCTATGATACACACATACGTATTAAATAGGGACGGAGCTGAAGTTCTAATTATTAATTCAAAATAATTTAATAGCTTTGATTTCAAGTTTCAATATCAGAAAATGGTTAATTTTTCGATGGATGTCGTTCCGTTGTAATTTAACTTGACGGTCTAAAATTTTTGATAAAAAAGCCATCGAAAACATTAACAATGAATCAAATTCTGACGAATTGCGTAGCAAACTTTCCTTGAAAAAATTAGCAATTTTCTATTAGCATCTGTATTTTCTACTCCTAATACTAAACTTCAATTTTCAAACTTTATGATATTTTAATTTTAGTGGTACTGGTTGCTTTGTATAGGTGTTATCTTTATATTTAATAGTTCATGATACAATTGAATTTGATGAAGTTGACATGGGTCCATGCATGCACGCACACTTCTCTTACATTTTGAACTCCTCATCTACTCATTGCTCATCCAATTGTTTTAGCCAACAATTCTACATCAAAGATTTATGTACAAGTTGCAAGACATGATTTTTTGAAAATGATACTTCTTTTTAGGTTTTTGTTTCTTTAAAGTTGAGGTTTGGATTATCATATCAATATCAATGATAAAATTAGTCGAAATGTATTTTGACTCTAACTCAATTCAAAAATCATAAAGTGAGAATTATCTAAATTATATAAGAAGGCTAAATATTCACATCCCACCTGATATAGGAACTCAATATCCTGTATTTAGAGGCGAATTCAGAATTTGAAATTTATGAATTTTCAACGATTTCAATTTATTTATTTTTTAAAAAATCTTTAGTATATCATGTGTCTGAGAGGAATCAATTCCTCATCAAGAGGTAGCGAAACTAGAGCAAGTTTGATTTTTACTGTTGGACCAAATGACTGCTTTGTTATTGGATTTCCAATAAATATTTCAAATATATTTAATAGATTTTTCAATATTAATATAGGATATGCATCAAAGTTACTGGTTTTCCAGAAACCCACTCTCACTTTCAGAGTTAGACATCTTGAGCATGAAATGTAAGAAAGGGACTCGATATCGGGTGAGCCATAAAAATTGAGATAATTTTTCTATATAGTTATGGATAATTTTTGTTGCTAAATAATAAAAAAATGTTATTAAATTTATTTAATAATGAATTATTGTAAGTATGAAAAATCATATTAGTTATGGATTATTTATTAGCGATGGATTAATGATAAATTTGGAAGCTAATTAATTTCTGCTTTTGATTTATTGGTCCCTCAATTTCTATTTAAGGTAGGTTGTCTACGTCACAAGTTTTTGAGCGCGGCATTTTCTTGAATCATACTAATGCATAATGTTTTGTGTGCCGAATTAAATTTATTTCGAGGTCCCTTATGAAACAATGATATATCTGTATTAAGAAGATGCATATTTATTCAAAATATTCAATATGCAACTCTTTGCTTTCAAATTGATATATACCATAGATTTACATGTGGATATCTGAATCAAATGCACTATAGTTCACTTTTTTTTATAAAACCAAAAAAAGTTTTAGACAAAAAAAGTGCTTTTTTCCTTGGACATTTACTAGTGCATGCTATCAATTAGTAACTTTAAATCAGAGAATATTCTACGTGTTTTTTGGTTAAAGGAAAGGGAAAGTTATGGATATATATTTATTTGGCTAATTAGTTTATCAATATGATCAGAATTAATATATATAACATATACACTACCAGTGTCTATATTTTGTATAGGTACATATAGATATTATATGTATAACATTTGTATATTATATTTCATATAAAGTTTATATAACTTACACATTTTATATCTATCGTAAATTAGTTGATCGAAATGTTTAGGCAGTAATTATCTATAATAGAAACATGCAACTCAACTAACAAAAGAGTGTCCCTTTTTTGCATGGCTCCTCCATTATTGTCTTCTAGAGTTGATATGTATATATATTACTATAATTTGTTCAAAACTCTATGATTTTTTTATTATTTGAAATTCAAATTATATATAAACTTAAAATATAGTTTGTTTTGCCTTGATTAAACATAGGACCATTTTACTTTGGTGGTAAATATAGACAATGACAATAAGATGAAAAAGTAATATAGATCATGTGCATTGGTTGTTAGTCGTACCAATTTGTAATTCTCCTTTATTTGGTTTAGTGTATTGTCGTATTGCTCTTTAGTTACCTTTTTTCTTTTTCCTTTTGCTTTTGAATTGCCATGTATTGTCGATAATTTCGTCTTGATCCAATTATTTTAGACCTCATGTTTATATTAATCACGCATCAGTTGATAAATTTAGGCATGTAAAGAGGTATTAAGTTTTTTTACATCAATTATTTAGAGATGTAACAATTTTTTATATGATTCTGACAATCATCACCTCGTGATCTAATTTTTGGAGTAGAGTTTTGTTTCTTAACAATATGATTAAGTATAATAAATATATGTAAGAAAGACACATATCTTGCACTAATCAGTTTGGTATAAAAGAAATTACACGAAATAGTTTCACAAATTTCTTTATAAATAAATATTTACGCATACGAACGTCATTCTCACTAAGAGCCCGTTTGGATTGGCTTTAAGTTGGTCAAAATCAACTTAAAGCCCTTTTTTAGCTTTTGGACGTGTTTGCCTAATGCTGACTTTAAGCCATAAAGTTCTTAAAGTCGGTCAAAAATGAAAAGTTAGGATTCCTAACTTTTTTTTCCAAAGTGCTTAAAGTCATTTTCTTTGACCATGGAAATTACTTTTATATCCCTTATATTTTAACTAAATTCTCAAACTACCTTTTTTTATTCTTTTAATCCTAAAATTTACATCATAAGCACTTTTATCCAAACACTCAACTGCTTATTTATAAAAATAACTTTCAGCACTTCAAAATTCTAAAAGCACTTTGTACATAAAAGTTATTTTTTTTTAAGCCAATCCAAACGGGCTCTAACTTAAAAGACTAATAAAAAAGATTTTTTAATAAAAAAATACTTATTATTAACTTTAAAAAAATGTAGTTTTGATTTTTTTTTTTATGACTTTGAAGTTGTGAATCCATGACGTGATTGGGCCCATAGTTGGCTGGTGATATCTGCTTGATCCTACAATGAGGCCCAGACCAACTAGAAACAGATTGGGCTGATAATGTCTCTCTCTAGCAACAAGGAGAAATAGAGTCTCGATCCATTAGCTTTTCCACGAGACATTAGCGTATGTGCAGAGGCGAAACCAAAATTTTCAATAAGCGGATTCAAAATATGAAAAGATAAATACACAAAATTTAAAGGGGGTTCGACATCTACTATATATATATAAAAAATACTTATGAAATATAATTACAATTTTCATATTTACGAGACATAATTGTAATTTTTGTATCACTGTATTCACTGGTGGAGCCACGTTTTTTCTAAAGTGTTCAAAATATAAAGAAATATGAGAACTAGTCGACGAGGATTCAATATCTACATAAGAAAATAATAATTTTAATCATGTATAAATAGTATAATTTATTCATAAAAAGAGTTCGGATGAATCCCCTAGCCTAAGCTGGCTCCGCTCCCGACTGTATTAGCGAAACAACTTGTATCAGATAGGTATCAACTTACCTATATCAGACAGGTATCAACTGAAATCACGCGAAAAAGTTATATCAACAAATAATGTATTAGCGCTAATTGCTACGTCTCATAATCATTTTAAAACTATATCTACATATCGTAAATTCACTGGAAACATTTGCTACGTCGCGTAATTTTTCCTTGTGTTATCTAATACAAAATTCAAGGCCCAATTAACATGGGCTCAAACGACCCATTTATTTCCCGGGCTCGGGTCTTCCCAAATCTCTCCGACGATTTCCTACCTTATTTACCATATTCGCGACTACACCGAATCAATTCTCTTTCCTTCTTCCTCTTTTGCTAACAGAGATCTCCTAACTAACGATTCCATATTCAGAGAAACAGCAAAACTATACATTTTGCGATCTGAAAAAAGCAAAAAAAAAACTCATCATTTATTTTTTCACTATTCAATTTGTCTCCTTCGTTGTTGAATTTCTGCAGATTTTTTTTTCGCAGAAAGTTTTAAATTCTATGTATTAGTGCATTTGATGATTGATATATAGGTGAATATACACTGTTTCAGTTATTGCATCAATGGCTTCGTGGCTCAGAGCTGCTGAAGGTATGCTTTTTTTTTTTTTTGAATTTTTTCGATGTGAGATTATTTAGGCGGATCCAGAATGTGGAAATGAGTGGAGGCATTGTTAAATGTATGTAGGTATCTAAAAATTATTGATCAATTGTTATATATATGTGTGTTCGTAGCAGTAGGTGCATGTGAGATCAGTGTCTATGCTGGATCCGTACTGGTATATATTTATATACATTTAAGATGATTTTGTAGAAATGTGATTACATGACATGGACTAGCGAGTGTATCTTAATTGGATATTTAGTTTGCATTTTTGTGTGTAATCTATTGGTCTCTATACCTCCCAAGGTAGAGGTAGGGGTAAGGTATGTTGTTGTTGCTTGTAGTGTTGGTTTAAGGTGTTAAGTTTTCATTTTAACAATTAAATCAAGGATATTTTTTTAATTTTTTTTATTTATAACTGTGGTGTCCGGGCCAACTTTTGCGCGCCACACATTTACTAATTCTAGGGAATACTCGCCTTGCCACTTCCCACTAGCAACATGTAGCAGGTAACTCTATTCCCCCAAGGCTAAGGTTAGGAAAGATTGGTAGAAATCGCCTAATGTTGTATCCATTGGGATTTGAACCCGAGACTTAATGTTTTTCAACCCATTTTATTGACCACTAGTCTGGCACATTTTGGGTATTGCTTATCTTCTTTAGCGAATGCACTTTCTGCTTCAGACTCAGTAGCTGAGCTGGGATGCATAAAGTTTTGAATTTATTTAGTGGTTGGTGTTGAAATTGAATTATGAGATGTGGAATAGACAACTCTGCATTGCAAGTTTGTTGTGCATGCACTCGTAATCGTAAATGAAACTTGATGCTGTACAAAAATCCAGGTTCCACTCACTACCAAACCGTTGTTTAAGTACTCTCTGCTATTATGAGTTCTCAAAGTTTTCCTACTTCCCATTGTTCCAATCTGATTAGAAAAATGAGAAATTATTAATTAACAACCAGCCTTCGCTAATAGAAATGTACCCTATTGACTTGTAAGTCTTCTTCGTGGTCATGTTTTGATGGATGGATGAAAGAAGCCCGTTTCAACTATGTCGATTTCTAACTCATCAACATGGAGGATTTTTCCAGTTCTTGTAGAATTTCCTAACAAGGTGAAATTTGTTGCATCAGATTTGTTTGAAGTTGTAGATAAGAGGGCAAAGAGTGTAGTAGGCGAGAATTCTGATGAACAGCCCAATGTTCGGAGCCCAGGTATAACTTTTATAATGTTGCTTTTGAACTGGTTCATAAAATTTGGTTTCTGCTTTTGAACTGGTTTAGAACATTTCTGTTTAAGAAATAAGACTTCTTGTAGTTAGCATCAGAAATGACTCTCTTCTCATCAACCTTTAGAAACAGTCAATTCTGAGAAGGCAACAAGTTAGCCAAGGGATATCTCAATCAGATTTTGTCTCTGATACACTAACTGAAAACAGTAGGATACTTCAAGATGCACATTTTGGATTCTATTTGTGATCATGCTGATTGGAAAAGAAAAGTGTTCATTTAAGCGTCCTATAACTTTTCATTTTATTATATTATTATTTTTAAAGTAGTCTTTGCGAACGGTGAATAAATCATCTTTTTGTTTTTTCTTTGGCTTAGTTCCGAATGAAAAAGGATCTCAAACAAAACGTTCAAGGCATAAAAAGAAGGTAGTGTTTTCATTCTCAGTACAATGCTATTTATCTACTGACAGTTTTTAGAATATTTACAATGAGGTTGTTTGCAGCCTCAAAAACGACTCTCTTCTAATGAACCTTCAGAAACAGTCAATTTTGAAAGGGAACAAGCTAGCCAAGGGATGTCACAGTCAGAGTTTGCCTCTGATAAAGATAAAGCTATCGTACTTACTGAAGACAGTAGGGCAAATCCAGGTAGTCCTAGCAGCAAAACTAGCACTGAAGATAAGCTAAAAGTTTCTGAAGATGGTGCCTTGTTGGATGCTCCTATATCTGAAACAGCCTCTAACAATGAGCTAAATCATCATGCTGATCATGTGGAAGCAGCAGAACCTGTTGATGTGAAAGTCGTGAGTTCGGAATCTATTGGTGAGCATACAAGTGGAAACACCTCAGATATTCCTGGAGAGACTCCTCTGTTGCCTATTGCAAAAGTGGTTGATACTGTGCAGGACAAGTCTCCAGTAGATTCCAGTCAAAACACAGTTCTTCTTGATGCAGGATCTCCTGTGAACTTTCAGCAGGAAAGATCTAAATCTTTAACTGCAGATGAACATGGTAAAATTGATAAGCAGATGAAGGATGCTAAAACCAAGGCTGAACCTAATTCAGACCAGAAGCAGCTTCCGAAACATGAAACTGTTAATCCAGGAGAGAAGCAGCTTCCTGAACGTAAAACTATTAATTCTTCCATAAAAGAACAAGAGCAACTTGAAGAGGTAGATTCTGTTTCTAAGCTAATTTTTTGGTGTATTTCTAGGTCTTTGATAAGTTTTTCTTGACTACATTTATTTCTTCAGGCTCAGGGATTGCTTAAGAATGCAACTTCTACCGGTCATTCAAAAGAAGCACGGTTGGCCCGTGTAAGAGTTCATTACTTCATTATCCTCTGATTTAGAATGCTAAGGTGCTTTAATTTGTGCATATTTTTTCAAAATCATGCCAAAATGAAATTCAACAAACATATTTGTTTTAAGTTTTTATAGAAGTTTCCTCAAAAGGTATTTCGAAAAAACTTTTTTCTTGAAGAAGCTGTTTCAGATTTTTTTTTCAAAGAAATAGCTGCTATTTAACTTAAGAGAAATAGAGGTTTAATCTGGCAATTAGTTTCTGATTTTACCTCCAGTTTGGGTTTTTTCCCAAACACTTGGAAAGTGTTGCTGGATGTTAGTACATGTGAATGCAGTACTGTCTTTCCCTTTAAATTATTTAATTAAATGAACCTTTCTGAACCCAATTTTTTTTAATGAATACGATTTGTTCAGACTTCATTTGAGCAATGTTGCTTTCTCATTAGTTTGAAGCACGTTTAATATTAATGTTGTAAAGATTAATGAGCATTAATATCATCAGTTGAAGGCCTCCTTTCACTCAAAAAGAAAAGAAAAGGAGAGAACAGTATTTCTTGCTAATTTGAGTTATGCTGTAAAATTGTCTTTCGAAGTGTTAATATGTTAAATGTTACGAACATAAGTAATCTCGTTGCATCCAATTTACCTATCATGAGAGATGAAAACAGGTTAAAACTGCTGTACGGCTTTATAAAAACAATTCCAGATATGGATAATTGGGAGGTACTTTGCTTGAAAAATTATGTGAACGGCGTAAATGGTAGAATAAATTCATTATCATGATCATAAAATAATTAACAATTTTTTCCTTTTTTGGTCTTTTAATCAGCTGCAGTGTAACAGATTCTTGTTCTGCAGAAAGTTATATGTCACAGCTTATCGTGCTTTAACTCAAATGTGCAGGTTTGTGCTGGACTTTCATCACGTCTTCAGGAGTATAAATCTGAAAATGCTCAGCTGGAGGAGCTTCTTGTTGCAGAGGTGAGTATGGACATTTGATTGGAGAGTGCCCGAGTTTCTAAAATCACTGTATTCAAGTCTCATATGCCATTTATTCTCATGTGACAGAGGGAGTTGAGTAAATCTTGTGAGGCTCGGATAAAGCAGCTTCAGAAAGATTTATCTGCAGCCAAAAAAGAGGTGTCGAAGGCGGGGTCGAGTATGACTGAGGCTCTTGCTGCAAAGAATGCTGAAATTGAGGCTCTTGTTAGTTCTACAGATGCACTTAAGAAGCAAGCTGCACTCTCTGAAGGAAACCTGGCATCATTGCAGGTTCATTTCAAACCTACCTGGTAGCCTTGTATTGCTGCACTTGCAAAGTGACATTTCCTTATATCTGTTTTTATTTCTGAGATCGATGTCAGTCTGACTTATTGTTATGACTTCACTTTATAATTCTGGTACTTGGAGTTGTGTGTCTATTGGTGCTTTCCTGGGCCAATACAAGTGAAACTTCTATAGTTAAAAAAGGACTTTGGGGACTCTGTAGTTTTACCATTCTGATCTTGTTGAACTATCAGCATTTTTACCGCTGTGTGTGGAGAAATCAATTATTTTAAATGGAAGGGAAGGCTAAGTTTTGTCTGCTTTTTTTTTTCCAGGCTAATATGGAGTCTTTAATGAGAAACAGGGAACTAACAGAGACAAGGATGATGCAAGTATGTGGCTCTCTATTCACAACAACTTTAGGATATTATTTACTTTGTTTTGCTGCTCCTGAACACCTTTATTACTTTAAGTTTTTTTGACTCTGGTGAGAAACTTTTATGTGTTCAGGCTTTAAGGGAGGAGCTGGGTGCTGCAGAGCGAAGATCAGAAGAAGAGCGTGCTGCTCATAATGCTACCAAAAAGGTTCATAACTGAAAACTTACTTGCTGAGCATTTTAAAAAAGAACTGAATATTTGTACACGGATTTTGAAAATGATTTAGAAGTCTTAAGCAACAAACAGGTTTATATCCTGAAATCTGCATCAACTTAATCACACTGTCTGTGGTTCATCTTCGTCAAATAACAGAGAACTTCTCATTTCTCCCTAATATAAGGCTTCTGCTTTAATTTGCATAGATGTGTTTCCAATGCCCCCTCCCTGCTCCCCCTCTGATTCTAAAATGCATACACAACATCCCCTTTCTCAGAGTATTAGCATTATTCTTTCTTTCCTTATGTTTAGATTTTCTATCACTACCTATTGTTTCTTTAGCCTCGGTATCTTATTATATTTCTGTAGTTTCTACTGCTTCTGTTTCACTGTTCATTCAGCTGAGGGTCTATCTGAAACACCCCCTCTACCTTCTCAAAGGTAGGGGTAAGGTCTGTGTACATTCTACCCTCCCCGGATCCCACACACTGGGTTTGTTATTGTTGATGAAGGATAATGGACATGTGCTGTTTGCAATTTGATAATTCATTTCATCTGTAATAATAGGCTTTTATGGAAAGGGAGGTAGAACTGGAGCACCGAGCTTTAGAGGCATCCACAGCCTTGGCTAGGGCGCAGGTATTCTCCATCTTCAAGTATAATTTTTAATGCTGTTACATCATGAATTGTAATGAAGTATACATTTATGCTCCTTTGGTTCTTTCATGTTATTTCTTTTATAACATAGGGATTTAACTGTTTGCTTCCACATATAATGACAAGCCAGAATGGTATTAGCCTGAAGAGAATTAGACGTGAACTTTCGCTGAAAAGTTCTAGTGCTTGTCATCCGTTGCTTGGGTTATGATGCAGTATCCTGCTCTTCGAGAATTTGTAAATTCTAGGGAGTGAATTTATGGTAGTGATAAGTTGATAATAAAAGGTTGACTTTGAGCCGACTCTAAGAGCTAGAATTGTGGTGTGAACATATTGTCTACGTTGCAATTCGATAACAATAATTTATTGTAGCTATTTCTCATTTAACACCCATTGTTAAGACATTGTCGTCAATTATGAAAAGAAAAAGGGTTACTTTTACTTTCATTCCCCCCCCCCCCCCCAACAGTTTGACTTTGGTCCATACTACTTCAGTCATTGTGCTTAAGTGGGCTAGATTCTAGTATTTGTCCTTTTTGTCTTAAGCAGGAACCTAAAAGAACTGAAGCAATTAACTTCTCTTTAATTATACCTGTGTACCTAGCAATTGGTTTATTGTTTGTACTTGTACATCATAAGTTTCTTGCATTTGGAAGCACATAATCTCTCATTACTATTGCATGTGTGATTGTGATAATTCAATGAAGTAAAGATATGTCTTTAAATTTTTGTATGACTATTGGCACTAGAGAACAGCTGATGAAAGGACAGCAAAGGCAACAGAGCTTGAGCAGAAGGTGGCACTGCTTGAGGTAAATAATAATTTTTTGATGTCATCCTTTAGATGACTCTTTCCTTATCAAAAGAAAAATCCTTTATGTGACTCTTTGGCTTGATTGGAAACGAAGATACCTAAAAGAATAATGAAAGGATTTCTTCAGCACTTTTCAACTTATCCTAAGGTGTCTGAATCTGGCAGGTTGAATGTGCAACTCTAAATCAAGAAATGCAAGATATGGAAGCTCGTACTCGCCGTGGACAAAAGAAGTCCTCAGAAGAGGCAAATCAAGTTCTTCAGGTTCTCCAATTGTTATTAACCTGAACGCATTTTGAAGTAACATGAGAGAACCATGAATTTGAAGATACAAGTAAACTTAATCTTGTTGGTGGCTGCAAGACACTTGAGTTAGAAAAAGATTATGAATAGAAATTCTCATCTTACTAAGTAAATTGTTATACTCCTGATATTTAAGTTTTAACTCATGCAAAATTAGGTATTTCATGCCTATTGTACATATTATGCCTGAAGAACTGCCTTGAATCTCGTTAAAATATGAAATTTACAATTCTTAACTAAGACAAGGGACATTGTGTTAGACATTATCAGCCCTGCTTGTTACAGTTAAAAAGTTTACACATGCAACTGGATCCTTGATATCCATAGATGTTTCCATCTAGCCTCATATTTGTTTGTTCAGTTGCAACCTGAGACTGTTTGAAACTGAATCGTCACAGTGAGCTAGATAAAACAGACACCCTCCAGATGTCTGTTTTAACTTCATTTTCTGAACTTGCAGATGCATGCATGGCAAGAAGAAGTGGAGCGTGCACGCCAAGGTCAGAGGGAGGCTGAAAGCAAGCTTGCTTCTTTGGAGGCAAGTTTATTGCTCTATAGTTTGTTTGGCTCAATTACTAACTAGTGTGTGCTAATATTGTACTTGTTAGTTTTTGTTTGTAAATATAATGATCTTTTGCTCTAAGTTGATGCCTTAATGATGATCATTAAGGGGTAATTTTTCTATTGACTGTAGGCTGAAATGCAAAAGTTAAGAGTTGAAACGGCTGCCATGAAAAGGGATGCTGAACATTACTCTCGCCAGGTGATTAAACTCTTGCTTTTGCCCTTACTGATAAGATTTGGGACCTCCTGATCTTCCACACAGTTCGTCTTCTACTTAGTTTAACCTCGATTTTCAGCTTTTAAGTGGGTATTAACTTATCCAGTTAGATACAAGTAGATCATCATCAGTTTTGGTTCCCTCTTTCTGGATAAGGACCATTAGTTTCTGTTCCAATAGTACCCTTCGCTTAGCTTAATTTGCAGTCCTGATATTTATTAGTCTCAAAAGCTAGAAATATAAAGTAAACTTTAATAGTGTACTTGATTATATCCCAAAAATAAAAATAAAAAACTTGAGGTTCCAATGCCCAATTCAATGTTTACGAAGTATATAGAGTTTGTATAGTTTTTGCGGCGTAGTAGTAAATTAAGCCATGCCAAAGTTGGTGAATAGTAGCATGATCAAAATACTCATGCATGTTGTTTGAAAGCTATGTTGCTCTGACCCCTCCAAAAATTCTCCCGCATCCTTGTCGGATGCATCTTTGGAGGATCCGACACATCCGACAATATTTTTGAAGAGTCCGAGCAACTTAGCTTGAAAGAATTATGAGGGTGTTTAAGGTGTTTCTATCATGATTGGAATACCTATGCATGTTGCCTGGAAGAATTATGAGGTGTTTAGTGTTAGATTCCACATCAGTGAAGTGCATAACTTGTAGTCTCCTTGTATAGTTTTGGAGAATTCTCGCCACCTGCGCTGACTTTAAAGTTGGAGGTATGCCGTATGTTCATTTTCTTAATATGGTATGAGGGCTACAACTATCCCTAATATTAAGCTGCGTAATGTTGGGTCATCCATGTTATGTTACTCCATGCTCCAAATGTCCAGTTCAAGTAGGGGTGTAGCGGGTGTTATGATCCCACATTGGGAAAGTGTATTGGTTGTATTCCTGTATGGCTTGTGACAATCGTCATAACTTGAGATAGCTTTTGGAGTGTAGTTGGACCCAAGCCCATTTTCTTAATACATGTTAAAATGTGTGAACATTTTATCTAAAGTTTAAGCTGTTAGAGAGGATATATTTGATTATGTCTTGAACACTCTCCTCATTTGCTGGCGCGACTCCTGTATTTTTTTTTTCCGCACGTGATTTATTTTGATAATGGGTGGTGATGAGTAGGGATGGCAATGGGGCGGGGCGGGGAGGGGCGGGTTGAAGCTTAACCCGCAAAAGTTCAACCCGCCCCACCCCGCATAACATTTTTTTTCCTATTTTTAACCCGCCCTGCAAAGACCCGCCCCACCTCACCTTGCTTATGTTATCTCTATTTTTTGTTCTTCATTTTGTTATTTTGTAAAAACACATAAATTTAACATTTCATTTATTTTTTTCTAAGAATGAAGATCTAATTTAATTATATCCTCAGTTGTCATTTTGCTAAATCACATAAAGTTAACAGTGTCTAGACCTCTAAAAAAAAAGGGCAGCCCGGTGCACTAAAGCTCCCGCTATGCGTGGGGTCCGGGGAAGGGCCTGACCACAAGAGTCTATTGTACGCAGCCTTGCCTTGCATTTCTGCCAGAGGCTGTTTCCAAGGCTTGAACCCGTGACCTCCTGGTCACATGGCAACAACTTTACCAACAACTTTACCAGTGTCTAGACCTCTACATGGCAATATATCATAAATAAATTCAATTTACTTTATAAATTATTTCAAATAAATTTTCATAACTAAGAAACAATTTTGTTCTGCCTACAAACAAATTTTTGATTTTTAAAATCATAGAAAAATACTTGTTTGAAAACATTAGAGAAAGAGACTCCAGCTCTTAAATCTGACAGAATTGAGATAGCCGAGAACAAAGAAAAAAGTTCAACACTCAACCCGCCCCGCTTTATTTCTTTCAAAAATTAGTTGAATCCACCCCGCAACTGCCCCTCATATGATTAAACCTACCCCATCCCACATAGACTTAGACCCGCTCCGCCCCGCCCCATTGCCATCCCTAGTGATGAGATTGAACCTGGGACCTCTGTCTACTTTGATATCATATGAAGAAACTGGACTCTGGGCCTAACTTAATATCAAACGATAGCTCATGTCACAAGGATTGTCCAAGACCATATAAGGAGATTCTAAACGTTGTTACATACGTCTAAGGCTAGACATATGGAAGGGAGTAACAACATGTTGGTGGCCCAATATCAGGGATGAGTCTGGTTTTCATACAAAGTTAAGGAAATGGGCCTTCGGCCTAAACTCATTCTCAAAAGCTAGCTCAAGTGATGAGAACTATCTAAAGATCATATAAGGAGTAGCTCAAGGGAGAATTGTCCAAAGATCATATAAGGAGTTTACAACTCGCACAGTCAAACTGATGGGATTCTATCGGAAGATCACAGATTGTCTCAGCCATTTAAATTGTCTTTCCTATATGAATTTCCTGCGAGCTCTTTCTTTCAGGCATGAATAATTCTTTTTTCCCTTGACAATTTAAGCATTGTATGTTGCACAGTTGTTTCCGTGCTTTGGTAGCTCAAAGGTGCATCACTGTAATGTATTTCAATACATGGTATTCCTTGCCTACTCAAAAGAGGACGAGGAGCTCAGATCTTAAATACTTACCTTGATTGGTACTACTAAACTGTAATTTTGATCGACTTTTACTCATTCCCTCTTACTTTGATCCCAAATTGCAACAGGAATCTGCTGATGGGGGAAAAGCATCTTCTTGTATTTGCAAATGTTTTTCTGCTTTAGATTTAATGAAGGGTCTTTCTTGATGAATATATATGCCCTAATTTGGTTATGGGCATAAAATTTCTACTTTTATTGTAATTTATAGCATTTTCAGGCGCATAGTCTACATTAACTTTTGGTGCTTGATAAATTTTGAGACTTCATCATTTCAACTTAGTTGTAGATTGATGTAGGTTTGGAGCAGTGTAAATATGGTAACGTGAATAATACTTAGACAGAGGCAGATCTGGGATTTAAAGTATATGGGTTCCCATCAGTCTCAAATAAAAAAAAGGAACATTTATCATATGTGCCCAAGGGGGTTTGAACCCTAATCCAAGATGCCAATAAAGCTTTCCCTTTCTGCCGCTGGACCAAGAGCCTACTTTGTTACTGGGTCTAAACAAATATTTCTTAAATATTTTACAGATTTCTCAATATAATACAGAGTCAGCATAAAAGTTACTGGTTCCCGGAAACCCGCACCCAATTACCTAGATCCGCCCCTGTACTTAGAACACGGAAATGTAAGAAGACTTATTGCCACAGGTGGCAAGACATTAATTATCTTATCGCTATGCCATTCACACACTATCTTTTTCTATTACATACTTTAAATTAGCAACATGAAGTTACTTAACGAGAGTGCTATCCTTGAGCAAAGGCAGCATAGAAGCTACACAATTTTTGGTGCCCATCCTTGCTTTTTTAGTCTTATATATGTCAATGATTGAGCAATCATCTCAAAACAATTGTGTCTATATGTTATCCCCCCCCCCTCCCCGCGCCCCCTATATAGTAAGCCGTCAAGTCTGTGCTTTTATGAATTAACACATGAATGTGACGGAATTTTCATTCTTGCTTGTTGTCTCTCTTTCTTTTTGGGCTTTGTATGACTTCCACCCATTTGCATATCCTCATTTATGAAACCTTAAATCCATATTGATATTGGGATCTATTGCTGCTGGTAATAGGAACATGTGGAACTTGAAAAGCGGTATCGTGAATTAACTGATCTACTGGTAAGTAAACTTGGACTAATTCATGTATGCTCTATATAGTTCCCATTATTTACTTGTAGTAACTGAATAAGCTATATTTCTTGCCTGCAAGTTCAGTATTACAAGCAAACACAGCTTGAAGCCATGGCCAGTGAAAAAGCTGCGGCTGAGTTTCAGTTGGAGAAGGAAGCAAAGCGTCTTCAGGAAGTACAGGTTTGTGCTTTAATTTATAAGTATTTTGGCATTGCATTACATTCTACTCCTTGTATTTACAGTTGCAGTTTGATAAAGTAGTTTAAGTTACTAAAGAATTTCTCTTACAACAGTTAGAAGCTGACAGAAACAGAGCTTCTCGTCGAGCATCATCCTCGTGGGAGGAAGACACTGACATCAAAGCACTTGAGTATGTTACTATTAAGAATTTACTTTATGCTTCTGGGAGACGCTTTTGAATCTCTGCCTTTATTATCAGACCCTGATTCCCATTAAACATCGGCCACCCTTGTCCATTAGAAAAATGTGAAATTGGTGTGTTAAAATTGTTTCTTGAACCTTCTTTTTCCAGCTCAGCCTTTCCTTTTTAAGTGCAAAGAGTTGAAGAAATTTGCATTTATCTCCTACCTGGTTGAACAAAAGAGTGAAGGAAGGAACAATGTGGTTGGAAAGAATATATTAATTGCTTGGTGCAATCTAAATTTTCAAAGAATTAGAATGAACTTGTTAAATAAATACACCAAATGGGCACAGTGGGAGGATCCAACTATCTAGTGGAATAGTCGAGGTGGGTTAGTTGGTCAGACACACTATTATCAAAAATAAGAAATGAAAAAATAAGAAATAAAAAATTCAAGTTCATTGCAAGCATTAATTTAAACTGAAGGACAACTGAAAATGTCATGTTATATATAAAAAATTATGTTACAATAATGGCTAATTCATTTGCCTCAAAATCTTTTTGATCAATAAAAAAAACCAATTATTTCTTTATGAGCCTTCTACAGTTGAAACAAGTATCAGAATTCATTAGGCTGTTCAGTAAGTCTCCAAAATCTTATTTATAGGAAAACAAGTAAGCCTCCCAGTTGTTAAGTTCCTCTGAGCCTGAACATGACGTGCTTTTCTGTAACAATTTAACATTACAGGCCTCTCCCTTTACATCACCGCCACATGACAAGGGCGACGGTACAGGTAAGCTCTTTCCTATTTTTCTCCTTCCCCACATTAGGGGTAAAAAGAAACATGAAAAAAAGAGTACAAGTTTTGTACTTAACTGGAAAGAGAGCCATATATTTGTATTATTTTTGTATATGACTTAAACTTGCCTGTGTAGTTACAGAAGGCAGCGAAGCTTCTGGATTCCGGGGCTGTCAGGGCAACACGGTTTCTCTGGCGATATCCAACTGCTCGAGTTATCTTGCTTTTTTATCTGGTTAGAACAGATCATTTACTCTGAAAAACCTTTAGTGTCTGTTGAATGTTTGAAGCAACTTGATGTAAAATTGTACCTTCTATTTAACGAGGTATATGGTACTGTTGACAGGTATTTGTCCATTTGTTCTTGATGTATCTCTTGCATCGCCTTCAGGTATGCTTATTTGAGCTTCTGCCCAAGTTTGATTGATAGTTGAGTGTCTTAACTATTGAGGTTCCATGGTTCATGATTTCTGTGGATAATATTGTGTTAATTGATGAAACATAGCTGATTGAAGGTGTTAAAAAAGAATAAGATAGGCCGAGAATTACATGGAAGGAAGTGTTCTTAAAAGACCCGGTATCTCTCAAAAATCCATACATACAAAGCAAATAATAGAACTCAATAGCAAAAAAGTTCATATATACGATACCAACTAGTTGGAATTTAGGCTTAGTCGTGTCGGACTTACTTCACGCCTGGTGTCTTCTAGGAGTGTTTTTAGTTTGTCCAGAGATTTCTATGCCACTAAAAAGTTTAGGGTACCTCTACTTTTTGAGAACCCCAGTATGTCTTAACAAATATAATTGAGTTTGAAATGAGATCGGCCCAAATGGAGCGAAATGGATATTATGTTTTCATACAGTCGATCCCACAGTTGCTTGGGATTGAGGTATAGTTGTTGGTGTTGTATGACAATGACACGTCTCTTAATCCACTTCTCTTACCATTTACTTGGTCTTAACAATGACAGTGTGCAACCTTTGTTTTCCATTTGTAGCATATAAAAGGTACATGTCAATGCAGCTTTCCCTGTCCCCATGCATTTTAGACTGGGTTTTGAAATTTTGAAATTATACAGAAAATATCTTTGTATGTGGATATGATGTTCTGTATTCTCATATAGGTACAAGTGCATGTACGTTTCTCATGCCTATTTTATGTTTTACTGATTCTTAGAATTTCCGTAGTCAATCTATCTAATGATATATAAATATCTCAGCAGAGAAGCACGTGCTCTAGTATTTCTCCACTTCTTTTAATATTTCCAATGATAGTGTAGAGACAGAGAAGCGAATAATGATGTAATAATGTTTAATTTTATCGATTCTGTGACATTGCAGGAACAAGCTGATACATTTGCATCCAAAGAAGTTGCAATATCAATGGGGCTCGGCAACCAAACCTTACCATGAGCCATCCTGCTAGAGGACCATTCAGGTTTTCTCTGCTCTGTTGAGTTGCTCGATAAAACCAAATCTCATTTTAGCATCAGTAGTATCGCGGAATCACAAAAGTGCATGAAGCAGGAATATTGCATTTGGTTTGCTTTCAGCACAATTTGGAAGGTAGCGTAATTTATACTGTAACTGCAGTCTGATGAGTCCATCAGAAAAAAGAAATTGAACATCAACAAAGTCTAGGCAGATTTCAACTGATTCTTCTCCAGTAATTGAATGTCAGCATGTTACGACGAATCAGAAAATGGAAAGAAACTGTAAGTAGGAGCTGAAAACTGACGAGGAGAGCATCGAGTAAATACAAACACACTCATTTTTTTTGTTGGGGTTGGGGGGGTGGGGTAGGGGGGATTTGGTAAGCAACAAACTCTGCATTTCTGACAAAATATGATACTCCATTGATTGGAATTGTCAATACATGAACACTTGGTGTAAGCTATCGAATACATAATTCCAGAAATTGTCTTTTACCTTGTAAGGAAGGGAAATGATTTCAATCATTGCTATGAATGTATATACGAAGAAATTTTGTGGAAGGGTGTTTTCACCTCTTTGATTATCAGTAAAGGTGTGCTTGTGATTTATATAGGATTCTCATTAGATGAATTCTACTGCAAAAGTCAACAATAAAGTGAGACCTCTTCAACAACACCACATTTCATCCACAAGTGGGTTTAGGGAGGATAGAGTGTATCCAAATCTTGCTCATATCTCCAGTAGCGAGACTGCTTCCGAAAGACTCTTAGCTTGGGTATTAAATTATGAGGTTCCTTACAAAAAACTTCAAGTTCAAGTAATGCATATCAAAGATAATGTGATAACCAAACAAAATGAGAGCTCTTTGAGGAAGCAAATAATCTCTTCATGTAATAGTGTATAAACAAGCTAATTATTTCTTTAAATGAAAAAGAAAACAATAAGATTTGTAAGAGCGTCATGGCTAGAGGTCGAAGAAGCTCCAACCCCGGCGTAGTTGGGCACTGGATCCCTTCGGACCTGGAGATCGATCGCAGTGGTCAAGTGCGCTGGACGACACGAGTGACGATTGAAGCAGTCCTGAAGCCCAAGACCAGACAAGTTGCTCACTCGCCTCGCAGGTTAACAACCACCATCATAGGTTCCTACCTTCCCAGTTTTCTCACATCTTTTTTGTGTTTAATAGACACATATTTGATAAGGTTAACATAACTATTCTTTCCTTCCACACTCTTTATTAATTATTCAGTTCCAAAAGATTATCAACAGCAACATACCAATATATTAGAAAGTAGTAGAGTTTTTCTATAGACCTTCGGTTGAAGCAAATCACTTTCAAAAGGTTTGAAAGAAATAAGATTCAAATGTTAAGATAAAAATATTGAAGAAAGGAAAATATAGACAGTATATATTGAGAATAACTAAAGTTAAGGAAATAAGGGGTTGTTTGGTTGGAACAAGTTATCCCAAAATTAATTATCCTGAGATTAGTTATTTTGGGATAATGGTGAGATAACTTATTCCACCATTGTATACGAGATAACTTATCTTATTACTATGATAAAAATGTTGGGATAAGTTATTTTAAACGTGCCAACCAAACATGATACCAAAATTTTATTCCTGAATTATTTTTTTATCTCAAAACAATTTCTGGTTATTCCTTGCACCAAACGACCCTAATAGTAGTAATATTGATGTGTACATATTTGTCATATTATATCTAATCACTTCATCGAATTTCAAAAGAATATCACCTTTTAATATTTAGTATTTAACAATTTAATTTTAAAATATTTATTCTATTCTTAATAAGATAATTTATAACCATATAAATATCAATAACTTATTTTAGATCATAAAATTAAAAAATAATAATTCTTTTTTTAACTTCAAGCAAATATCATCACATAAAGTCCAAAAGAATCACTGTAATCTTGAAGGGTCACATCTTGAATTGTCACTTCTTCTTTTTTCTTTTTTCCTTTTTGAGATTTATTTTCAAACTTTTTTCTTAAAAAATTTGACTTTTTCTTTGCATTCTATTTCTTATTTTGGCTTTATTTTTCAAAAGCTTCCGTTCTAAGATTCTCTTCTGATTTATTTCCCTTTTTTTCCTTTTTTGTTTTATATTTATATTATAATTCGATTAATTTTAAATTTGTTCATGAGATTTATTTTTTTAAAATAATGTTTTTTTCATAAAAGAATAATAAGATTTTGCATGTTGTATCGAATTAAATAACATACTTTATTCTATATAGCTTTTTCATTCACAAAAACTCAAACATAAAATTAGTGGTTAAAAATAAATTCAATCATTCACCATAGTTCATGTTGGTGTGATATACTTTCTCCATTTTTAATTAATAATCCCTATTTAAATCATAATGAATTGTATTAAAATGGTTGAGATTTTTTAATTTTTAATCAAACTTTCGATTTAAAAAATTCTGAAATTAACTCTAAAAAATAAGCTTTTTAATGCGCGACTTTAATTTTAATATAATATAATTTAAATTTCAAAATAAATATCAAATATTATGGGGGAAACAAATAAATATTATTTTTCTAAAGAGCACTTAAACCAAGCAGACAAAACATTTCCCACTGGAACGCTCTTTAAAATAGTAAAAAACAATTCTATATTTCTCTCTCAAAAATCCCAGTTTTCTTCACTTCAACTTAAGCAAAAATGGGAGATTTTTCTTCTTATAACAATGGAGAAATCAAACTTCCAGCTTCAGTAGAACAAATGATTAACCAAATCTGCAAAAAAGAGAGACAAAAATCACCAGATGATAAAGTACGAAGACTCCTTCTGGCAATCGGAGAAGAACGTTCGCTTTGTATTTTGAAAGAAATTTCAAAATGTCAGATCAAAAAAACCCTAAGTGGATTCATTGTATTTATGGCGAAAAAATATTATCAATTGGAAACTCAACAGTTTTATCAGCAGCAAAATTATGAAGAACCAGTTCCTTCTGCTGAAAGTTTTTATCATTCGCCTCAGATTCGAAGAATTTCACTTTCTTCTCCGAATTCATCTTGTTCTTCTGTCAATTTTTCACCCAGAAATAGGCCGATTTTTCAAGATTATGGTAAGTTTCCCATATTCTTCAAAAGTCTGCTTTTTTTTTTTCTTTTCAAATTTGGATAGTGTAATGATAAAGTGATAATTTTTTGTTACAAGTGATACTTGCATGTATGTTTTTCTATTTTTGTATATTTTTTAGGTTGTTGCAAAAGGTTCAATTATGTTCTCATTGAACTTCTATATAGTTTCTATAATGCACTCATAGCATAAAATAAAGGGATAATTACAGGAAAAGGCCATTCGGCCAAAGTAATTATAAAAAAAATGGCCATTGCTGTAGATGCATGTATAGTCTGTGTATATTTCACGTATAGTTAAGCTATATTTAGTTTTTGAGTGCATATCATTGTGTATATTAAGTGTATAATTTATGTATAAGTAATCTATATTGTATATTCAATATATATTTTCTATGCCTTTTGGCCAGCTATATTGTATAATAACTGTATATTTTATATAATTTTGGCTATTTTTTATATAAATAAAACATGATTATATTTATTGTATATATTTGAAATTATCCCATTAATAAATTGGTTTAATTAAGCTAAACAACCTTATAATATGCGACCTCCTTGTATTTTAAAATCAAGTACTTACATCTATATTATAAAAAAATCCTATATGAGGTATAACCATAACTAAGGATATTAAAATATAATTATTAAAAGTTAAATTAAAATTATAACTAAATATGTTTTATGTATTTATTTTAATTAAATTTTAAAAGAAGCCATTTTTTGTTATCAACAAAATAGGGAACACATTATTATAATTTACCTGGATGAACCTCCTTGCCCCCTCTAGCTTTGTTGTCGCCACGTGTGAGCTTGATTCTTTATTATGGGTCAAGCAGGTGGAAATTCTAAGGTGGCTATGAGATTCAAACTAAAAATCTATATTGTGTGATTATTTATTTAAAAATTTGAGTTGTTAGTGATAAACTACTTTTATTTAGTTAATTATTCTCAATAGTCAATACTAATAAGTGCACCGGGCTACTTTTTTTTTTTTTAGTCAATACTAATAATTGCATCCCTATACTCTTTATCAGCCTAAATGCCGAGCATTTGACAAAAGAATACACTTTTACTTTGTTAACTGGAAATTAATCATTCTTTGTGGAATCCTGAAGTTGCCCTTTTTTTTGGTTTAAAAATGCGCCTCCTTCTGTCTATTCGACTTCAATTGCCATTTACAGTTAAAAATGTCCCTCTTTTTTATGTGAGGCTTTAATTGAGTAGGTGGTACTGATGTATGAGACGGCATACATGTAAAATTACCCTTTACTGTTTTTTTAAGATCAAGAAAGTTTCTCACATCGGTTCCTTTTTACTTTAGCTGGACAAAAGAAAAGTTGGTCAAAAGTTTCAACTGATAAGATTAGAGGTTCTTTTCAAAATATCTTCCACTGTAATCTTCTTTTCAAAAATCTTGAATAGTCACATCTTGCTTGTAATCTTGAATTGTCACATCTTGCTTTTCTTTTGGGATTTTTTTCCAAACATTTGTTTTAAACTGGTCTTTTCTTCTGCATCGTTTATCCTCATTTTGACTTTTTCCTCCATTCTATGAATGTCTTCAGATTTGTTGAACTCCATAGAAAAATGCTGATAGTAACAGAAAAGTACTTGGGTTCGTTTGGTTTGAGGTATAAGCCAAGTTAATCTTGATATATAATTGGTTTTGCTTTATACCATAGTTGATTTTCAGTATTAAAAATCATATAAAATATGGGGATTTAAATACTGGAAACCAAATTTATAGTATAACCAATAGTTGTACAAGTTATACGAGAATTTATATATTATTTTATGGGGAATAGAAGGTGGAACAAGTAAGACGTGTATTAACAATACATGAATAAGAGTATCTAAAGACGAAAATGTCCTTACAATAGGTAATATCTAAAAAATAATTCCCGTATTGTTTATTCACGTATAAATCGAGTATATATCTGGACATTAGTTTAGGCTTAATGAAGAACTTGTTCAAAATTTCCATTTGTTGTGATCTCTTCTTTTTTTGCATATTTACAAGTCTACATGTAAACTATGTTGCTCGGACTTTCCAAAATTGTTGTTGCACTTGTGTTCGATTCTCCAAAATGCACTACTTTTGGAGTTGTCAACACACATTTTTGAAGAGTCCGAGCAACATAGCATGTAAACATACTCAGACTTTCAAGAACTCTAGTTTTACAATGACGGTCTTCCAATGCCTGCAGACATAGTAGGTGATGCATCTGATTCACCGACATCAGCTCCACGAATACCATCACCTCCAATGAGTCCAACGACAACTAGCTTTCAAAGAGATCATTACGATCCTAGGCCTTTTGAATTTAGAGATGGGGCCAGCACACGAGGAATAAGTGAACAGTTGCTGGCACTCAGTAAGCTTGAATTCAGGAAATTCTTTTTGATTCTAAACTACATTGGGAGGTAAAGTTAGCATTTATTCAAATATTTATTTTGTCGACTTCTACATTGCTACAAGTTGGTAGTTGATTTGATATCCGTTGCAGGAGGAAGTTGGAGGATGTTATTATGCCCCATGATGTTGGTGACATTTTGGATATGATATATCAGCCTATGTCTCACTTTGAGTCATATATCTGGAATAAATATGGCCACCTTTGTGAATACAATAAACGGGTGCAGGTGATTTTTCTATTCAATTACCACTGGTATAATCTATTTTCATCTGTTAGTTAGTTCGGATTGAAGGTCTTGAGCCCAACCCACTGATGTTGTTCTTCCAGACTTAAAGACTTCTACATTGGCTTTATATTTCTGTCATTTCATTTTTTTCTTTTGATGTGTTTTTATCGTTAGTGTCCACTGATGAGAGACTAGTAATATCTTGGTCTAGGTACTTGCATAATAGTCTCTAAACTATTGAATGACCAATCCAATAATTGCCTTATATCTGTGTTTTCCAGTATCTTGATTGGGATTCAGGAAGGACTCATCTCTATCATTGCCATTTTCATTCGGATGGAAGCTATACTTTTAAGGTCTGTTATTCTTGTGGTTCAAAACTTTTTGTTATAAAAAATTATTCAAGGTAACTCCTTTAGCCTTTGAAGTGTTTTGTAAGTTATTCCTGTGATTGAATTGGCTGAACAAGATTTTGGACTCCTGTAAACATTGTATTATGCAGATATTTAATTTGTGTAGCACTAGGTTGTAAATGATTCACTTAAGCTTCTTAGGCATCAAAAGTTGAATACATAACTACTGAAGCTTACTGTCTCCTGATACTGATACCAGATCCCTAAAGCAATAACTGTAATGCCTATGTTGATTAAGGAGTGGGAAGCATTCATTCACTTTGGACAGTGCATCACGCCTCCCTAAGCATTAATATCCATTTCTTGACTTGTTTTATTTACCTCCTCCTCAGGGTCCTTACCTGAAAGCAGAAAGAACCCATCTGCAACAGTCGTTAGGAGATGAGAATGTATTGATTGTCAAGTTTGAGGAAAATGCCCCAGGGTGTCCCGAAGAGATTGTTCAGAATGGAATTCTTGTTGGTTTGAGGCGCTATCGCTTTTTTGGTAATTACCTTTTATATATGTCGACAAAGTATTTCAAAATTCCTATCTTGTCTTGGAAATATAAGAAGAAATTCAGAATTTGCCTTTACTCTCTGTAATTTTAGATAGATTTCCCAATGGACAGTGCATTTTATGAAGTTTATTTCGGAATGCATGTGGCGACATTATTCTACTTTTGTGCTGCTGCTATAGTGGTTATCAAGTTCATTTAATGTTGAGCTTGACTGCTGATGATATTTCTTTTAACACAAGTATAAGAACATATATAATCTTGTCTGTGTTTGAATGATAGTAGATCCATCTAACATATGTGTCGCTACAGCATAGATGTATTGGGTGTAAGGCCCAACATTCGCTCCCATTCAACACTGATGGTCTTCTATAACATGAAAGTACTGTACTTAGAGGGCAAAATTTTCGCTTATTATCTGCAACAACTTGTATTTAAGAAATTCTCGTCTTATGGCCTTCGCATTGGCCTGTGTCAATGTGGATCATCTGTTTTCACAAGTAGCTGTTTGATTATCATGTTCCCAATAAATAGAAGTGTCATTCTCATTATTATACTCAAAATCAGGGGTGGAAGTACCTGAGAGGTTCTGTTTTCAAGTGTTTATGATGCCAATGAGGTTTTGTGTCATTGTGGTATTTGAGCAGTTTATAAGAATGACGGGAAGAAGAGAAGTTCAAAGGACAAAGAGGAAAAGATCGATTCTGTCAAATGCTACTTTGTTCGAATGGAATCTCTTAATCCTTATGAAAAAGAAACTTACATTTTGCATGACAAGATAGTCCATGAAGCAAGGTGCCATTTCATGCATGTACACATGGTCTCTAGCATGGCTAAATACATCGCCAGGTTTTCTATTTCCTGGACTCTTTTAACTTTTTAATATTTATTGCATACTTGCTGTCTTTCTTTCTGAACTGCATAGTTACTCTGATAATGCAGGTTCTCCCTAATTTTATCCACGACAGTAAAGCTTCAAGTTGATCTGAATTCAGTGAATATTGACAGAATTGAAGATATATATTGTCATGTATATTACTTATCAAACATATAATATATGTGTATATATAATCATGCATACTCTTTGCTGTTTCTTTTTCCCTGTGCTCTCTGATATGCCATATCTTTATATTTTTTCTCTTTCTATGGTCTCAAGATAATGAATTCTCTTTATCATTTAATTGCCTCTTCCTTTGGGAAAAAAATTGTAGGATAAGAATGGACGAATTCTCTATGATGAAGATGGGAAACCCCTTATACACACAGATGGGACTGGATATATTTCAGAAGACTTGGCAAGAAAGTGTCCACAAGATTTTTTCAATGTGAAGCATAAGTGTGCCAACTTAGAGGTAATCTGATTAGACCTAGTTCACGAAGCATTTTCTTTAGGTTGATTATGTTTTTGCATAGCATTAAAAGCCAGCAAAACCTAAACAATGAAGTTTTGTACTCCCTCCATTTCAATTTGTTTGTTTGGTTTTAAGAAAGTAAAGAAGACTTTTGAATTTTGTGGTCTTAAACTAAAGATAAGTAGAATGTACCAAAATGTTTTATAATCTTGTGGTCTTAAACATGCCATGTGGAAAGTTTAAACTAAAGAGTTGTCAAAAAAAAGAAAGAGACATTCTTTTTGAACCAGGCAAAAAAGGAAAGTAAGACAAACAAATTGAAACGGAGTGAGTAACACTTTTTGGAGTTGGCCAGCAGACCCTTAATAAGGAATACAACAATACTAGTTTTTTTAAAAAAAAAAACCCAAAAAACAAAACAATGAAGTAAGTTCTCTCCTTTCAAGACTAGAGGCCCAAGAAGCACATAATTTGGCTTTATTAAAAAATGTGTCGTCTTTCCGGATATAATTTCAGTAACTCTTCACCTGAGCAATAAAGAAGCAATCCTTCTAATTACTACGGGACTTGCTTTTGCTTTCTTTTCCTCTGGCTACATCGGAGGCGACTGGAGTGCTTTCATCAAATGGCTTATCCAGAATGAGCTACCGAGTTGGAGTACAGCCCCCCCCCCCCCCCCCCAGATAGTTCTGGCTTGGAGGTCAGAAATCCTCTTCCATTTTCTTCAGAACAACAACGACATGGAGAGCTCGGATTGAATCGGTATCCATGCACATGCAACACAATTGATCCCACACTACTAGTATGGAAGTTTGTAAATGAGGCATTTTACATTCTCGTCTGACTTAAAGTATCCAAGTTCACATCTCTGGGAAGAAGCCACTGCTTAAATGTCAATATAGTTAAAGCAATTCCTTGACAGTCTTAAAGAACGAAAATGTCTAAGCGAGGGAATCAATAATCTTAAAAATATCAAAGAAATGATTTCTTGCTGAACTTACATATATTTGCTATTCCAGCATTTGGTCACTTAGCCATTGGAAATACCTATCAAATTTTTAGTGTGCTCATCTTCAAAGTTCTTAGAGCAATTTGATAACATAAACACTTGAGGACCAGTAGCTAGCTTCTTGATCAGGCAAGGAGATGAATATTGTAGAAAATTTTTGGAAGAATGTGTCGGTAGTTCATAGTTTCTTTTTTCCTCAATTCATTTGAATTCTCTTATTTCCTTAATTTTCTTTGGTTGTAGGCACTAGGCAGTGCACAAGATATTGTCTCTTCCATGCTTGTATTGATATAAACTATCTGACAGATTCATTGTATCAGAGTCCTTCATCTCTCTTTTTGAACTTCTCATTGAATTTTGAACTAACCATTTCAGAGATATACCAATGGTGTCAAACTTGGGGAGAATTCATCCGAATTGGGAGAGGCGGAATTTCAGAGTGGGGAACTGGTAAATGTTTACTAATTGATTCGGAATCCAAAACCTCTGCAATTAGCAATTTGTTATCTTTAAACATGGTCAGCTTGATTCTTTGCTGATTAGTTTTCATGCTTCTCTTTGTCTTTCTAGCCTCTGTTGATGCAGTGCCGTCTATTCTTCAATGGTCTTGCTGTAAAGGGAACCCTTCTAATCCATAGAAAGGTACTCTCTTCCTTTAAGCACCGACGACCATAGTCTGTTTTATTTTAATTGGCTTGGTCAAATATCTTTAGCTTATTGCATACTTACGTGCGATGACATTATTGAAGCAGCTTTTTACCTGGTTATTCAACTAGTTTCTCTGATCTCTAAGTCAACTTCCTGATGGATACAATGTTCCGTTCTTAAATATTAGCTGCCACGACGCACAATTCAGATTAGGCCCTCAATGATCAAGGTCGAGGCAGATCCAAGACTGTCAAGAACTCACATGTTTAACTCATTGGAAATAAATACACCCAGGTATTTGGAACTTTTTAGTCAATTCAATATTTCAGTTAATAGAAAGATAGAAGTTCATTGTAGGAATCTTCTTTTGTCCATGAAATTGCTACTTTCATGACCCTTTCAGTTTTGTTATAGAAACATCATAGTTGAGCCTGTTTTTTTAACACTAAGAGCTGCAAGTACATGTGTGCAAATGAGGAAAAATCTGGTATTATGCATTTCAGTAGGTAGTAAATAACAGTAAGGAAAGACTATGTTTCAATGCAAACAGTAATTACAGTTCAGATGTGAACTAAATTTTAGAAACAAACTAAAATCATTCCAGAAGTTGGAGGAACCACAATATTACGGACAGAAATCGAGTCTGCATTTTTATTGCTTAGGGGACTGATTTGTCATATCCGTCGCAGTAGGATCCCAAGTGAGGGAGGTGAATTGTTTTGTGAGATTTTATAGTATTAAAACAGCAAAAAGGTTTCCTAATAAAAAAGTAAAAGTAAAACAAGGTTTACCCATAGGATTTTTTGATGGAGATTGGAGGATCTACTTGCCTATTACGACTGGCTCTAAAAATGGACATATCGTCCTTCCAATGATTGTTTTTTAAAAAGAATTCTTCCATGCTATGTATTACAGAATTTTCTGTGAAAATTTCTGCAGCTACAGACATTTCAGGTATATATGTCCTTGTGGGCTTACCTGCTGCAACTGACTCCCTTGTGTTATTCTTTCAGTCTTAAACCTAGGAATACTTATCTATCAAGAACTCTTATTGCTCTGCTGACCTATGGAGGTGTTCCCGTGGAGTATTTCTATGATATACTCAAGAATACTTTGGAGGAGACACAAAGGTTATACTCAGATGAGGTGACAGCACTAAAAGGTAATTCTAGTTTTAGAAAAAATGATAATACAACTAAGTTTCTCTGCAACTGTTTATGGTTTATAATCTAGCATGTACATGGAGAAATGTTGACCTTCAGATGTTACGGGACAACTTTAAACTTGTGTGCAATCTGGATTAAATTTCAGCATGTGGTGATGTCTTTGTTCTCAAAATTTCAAATAATCTCTTGACGGCATGACATGTTTATATGAACAATTAACAAGCTGGTGCCGTTACCAATTTTCTAATGAACTCCTAGAAAGTAGAAACAATGTTGCTCGGATCCTCCAAAAATGTTGTTGCACTCATGTCGGATCTCCAAAATGCATTACTTTTGGAGGATCCGGCACACACCCTCCGACATTGTTGGAGAATCCGAGCAACATCGCCTAAAACCAAATCACTTCCTATATACCTTCTGATTCCATCTTTGCAGATTTGGTACAGAAGTTTTAATTCACTTACCTGCATTGATTTTAATATGCATTACTTTGTTCCAAGTCTCTGTTGAATGCTTTACCAAATCAGACCTTTACTTTTTTGTTTTACTGGTTTTCTCCATGCAGTTGCGGTAAACCATAGAGATCGTGATGATGCCTCTACTGCCACAAGTATGATAATGGCTGGAGTACCTCTCACAGAACCATATCTTTGGTGTTGTTTATCTTCCCTGGCAAAGGAAGAAAGAAATGGGCTAAAGGCAGGAAGACTTCCTATCTCTGATACTTTCTATCTAATGGGAACAGCTGATCCCACTGATACTTTAAATCCTCATGAAGTCTGTGTTATTCTGTAAGTATACTGTTTTAATGTATCTTATACCAAAAGAACTTTTTTGTTTTGTTTTGACGTTGTCAAGTTCTAATAAAGTGTGTTCCAATTAGACACTTTCAAGTCAAATACTGAAAAAACTTTCGCGTGTGCTTTCATTTGTCTATTGGATAGTTCAGTTAACCACATTTGAACTGAAAGTCTAATGGGAACACTTTATTAGGTGTTGAAGTGTTCAACTGAAACAAGGCTTAATTCGAGTGTCTAGATGGAATATCTTGGCAAATTTAAGGGGTTAATTATGTATTAAGCCATTCAGCTTTCTGTCATAAAAAAGATATGCCCTTATGGGAAATCTGGCATCAGATTCCATTGTTCGACTCTAAAGCAGTTTGGTGAAAGCTGATGCTGGTGCATGTACCATGCACCACGAATTTGTACACTGGTCAAAGATATACTAGCCGCTTTCAGTCTCTATCATCATCAACTAAGCCATTGATTATTAGAATCGATCTCATCAATGCACATTTGCGAATTAGTTTAATGACAAGGTTGCAGAGCCTGTATTTTTTAACTGGAAACATACCAAGTAAAACTGTGCCATTTTATGCAGTGAACATGGGCAAATATCTGGAGAGGTACTAGTATACAGGAATCCTGGACTTCATTTTGGTGATATCCACAAATTACTTGCTGTCCCTGTGACGAACCTCAGAGACATAGTTGGAAATGCTAAGTATGGTATTTTTTTCTCCACGAAAGGTCCAAGATCCGCAGCCACTGAAATTGCTAATGGTGATTTTGATGGAGATAAATATTGGGTCTCTCAAAACCCCCAGGTCAACTTTATTTCTACTACCGGCTAATTGTTCTAATTTCTTTGCTTAATGATTTAATTGAAGTGCCTCAGATTTGGTCCTCCATTTGTACTCTACATGCCCATCTAGAAATGATAACGAAAAATCAATAAATGAAAAGAAAAAAGAACATATTTTTATGTCGTTTCATTTCTTGAATGAATGAAAATACTCAACGAGTTCCGTCCAATTTGAGCATGTTATGTTGTATGCTTCAGCTGTTAAAATATTACACTGCAAGTAGACCGTGGAGCCGAATCCGTTCAACACCAAAGGCATTGCATAGGGAGCCCAACAACTTCTCTGCGGAGGAAAGGGAGCATGAACTCTTTCAGACATTTCTAGAAACTAGGATGCCAAAGTATGTATATATTATAATATCACCTCTGTCTAGAATGCCCTTTTTTTCCTTCCAAAGTTAGAATAGTCTTTTTGATATTGTCTGAAACATGTCTCCTCAGTGAAGAGTGCAACATACAGTTCCATTATCTGAATGGTAAGAGTTGCTCATCCTCGGGAGTCGGGAAGTCCCCAGCTAATGAGCATCGGATGACGGTGGAAAATCTTTTCTGAAAAGCAGGATCTTTTTGATAAGTTATTTTAATTTAACCTGGTTAAGCTTTATGTAATATCTGTAGATCCTGAATTAAATGCTCATGTATTGCTGATCGGATCCAGGATTTACATTTAATGGGTTCAACATTTGAATTCTTACCATTGAACCATTGCATTTCTATAATTATGGTTTCATAGTTTACTATTTGGAATATTTTAAGTGATTTTTACATATATATATATATATATATATATTTATATTCTGTGTCAAAAGTACTGGGTTCAGTTGTACCCATTACTTCTTCTCTCCATCCACCTCTGGCTTTTACTGATTTAAAAAAATGCTCATGTTTCGGTTTTATTCACGAGAGTTCGTTTACTCTTTCAGCTATAGCATGGCTGATGCTTCTGCTAACTGGTATGCACTCATGGATAGACTTCTGATATTGGGGAAAAATAACACCACAGAGAATGAAGAGACGAAGTCCGTGAAAGAAAAGTTATTTGAGTTGATTGATTTGTATTATGACGCTATAGACGCCCCAAAAAGTGGGAATAAGGTTACTTGCTCTAACCTGATCTCTGTTTGATATTTCCCTTGTTAACAATTCTATACTTAATCACTGTGCTCTTTAAGTGAGTATTTCTACTTTTCTGTACCCGAAATCTTTTCTATTAGTTTGATGCTTCTCTTGCCTGGAAGCTTCAGATTCACCATCATATTGTGAAGAAAATATACACATCTATTCCATAAGCAATTTGACAATCTACTTTTGCTTCCAAAGCTAGAGTAGATATTGATTGAACATTTGTGAGTTAATGGTCAAAGACACACCTAAATTACCCTGGTTTTTCAAAGTTTCATACCTAAACTATCAGGTCGGGAACTTGAAAAATTGGGATACTTAAGGTGTGTTTTTGACCGTTCTCAGTATTTTTTTTGTTAATATTCTTAGGGCCTGTTTGAAAAGCCACCATGTAATTACTAGGCTGTGTAATTACTACCCTAGTAATTACACCAATTCCAATTACTAGGTGGTTTTCCAAACAGACCCTTAATGTTGTTGAGTTATCAAATTCTTGTCTTACCGCTCTTGCTTCTATCCACAGGTCTACATCCCAAAGAGGTTGAAAGTAGACAAGTTTCCGCATTTCTTGCAAAAGAAAGAAAGCTATTACTCTACCTCAGTCTTGGGAGAAATTTATGACCGGGTTGAGAAATTTAAAGCTGAAGAACCAGCTGCTGTAGGCAAGTGTTTGATCCATATACTGATTGAATATTGCAATTGCTTACTGGTTGTGCATTTGACATATATCGTATTTTGTATGTCCAGAAATTAAGAAACTTTCAGCTTTTGAGGTCGGAATCCCTGAGACATGTTTGAGGTTATGGGAAGAAAGGTACATAAATTACAGATTTGAGATGGAGGCGGCACTGAACACCAGCAGTGAATCAAAAAATGACTTAGCTGACCAGGTTATTAAAAAGTACAAACAGGTAAAACCTTCTTTTATCAATCTTTGAGGAATTTCTTTGTTGAGTCTCACATCGGCCCACCTCATAAGCTAGCTCTTAGGGTTGAATTAGGCCTGAAAGTCCATAACAACCTTCAATCATTTTAAGAAGGGGAAAAGGTGAAAAATACCCTCTACTATACTGAATATCTCAGTGTTACTTTTGTTGTACTTTGGGATCATTCACACCCTTCTTGTTAGCAAATTGTTTCATATTTATCCTTGGCCCCAACAGAGCTCCAGTATGGATCCTAACTAAAGTTTAACTGAGGATAACCCGGTTCAATCTAGAGCTCCTTTGATGGCAAGACTTAAAAGTATTAGATGAGGGTAAAACTAGATATTTCGTATAGTAGATGGGTAAATTTGGACGTTTTTCCTTGTAAGAAAACAAACTTGAGTACCACAATCTAGTGGCATCGATTGGATTTTCAAGACAATAATCCTGAGTTCAATTCTCACCAACCCTATTTCTCCTTCCACTCCCATGTTTTCTCGAATCCATAAGTAACCACGAGTGTTCATTTCTCTACCTTGATTTTTCAAATTTTCATGCAGCTGTTATATGAAGCAGCGGATATGGAGGAGAGCGTAAGGAGTACAACGGACATATTTAATGATGCACTTGCGATTTATCGCGTGACTTATGATTATGCAAAAGCTACAGGCGACGTCAGAAAGTGTGGTTTTGCATGGAAAGTTGCAGGTGCAGCCCTTTGCAAGCTTCATGCTGAGCTTCATGCAAAGGAACATAGCCAAAAAGTCATGGCTGTGTCACCTTCTATATTGCACAAATTATTGAACTTGAGGATCAAATAAGTGTCTTGACATGTAAAAATATGTGTTGACGATTTAGTGTATATATGCTTTTCTTTTCAGGATGTTGGAACAAATCTTCAACATGAACATAATTGTCTTTTCAGGATCAGTAAACAGTTGGAAAACATATGCGCAACGAAAATATTCCATAAATTTATTGAAATTTGATTCGATAAATACCTATCCAAATTAATTGCCTGACTGTTTCATTACTTGGTAAGCAAGTATTGTGGGAAAACTTCTATATTTACATAAGATGTATATTGTCAAATTATGTCGTGAGAAAATAACTAAATGTGGAAAGTTATACTTTAACCTATGAGACTTAATGAAATTCTTGATCTTGTGATTATTAGTCTTCCAAATCAAGAAAAACCAATATCAGAAAAGAAACTTTATTTTTACCTTTTCATGTTTTTTTTTTTACATTTTCACTATTACATCTTATTGTCAATGTTTTTTTTTTTTTTTTTTACGTTTTCATGAAATTCTTGAAAGGTTAACTTATGATCTCTTCATTATTGCAGTAAGGATAGACTTATTGGAGATACTTAAGAATCCGTCAAACCAAACAAACCTGATAAATGTAGTAGCATAGAGATGCAACACTAGGAATTTTCAAAACTGAATTAAACTTGTTGGTTAATTTTTCCACTCAAATCCAATTCATCAGAATTCTAGAACTAAAATATCAAGATGGACATTTTATGTAGCTCCCTAGCTAAATAATTTACTGCATCAAATTGGTAAGGTTCAGAGATAAAGATAACATTGTAGTAATCTTCATAGCTGATACCATAACATACAAATGTCACATAAGGATTTTTCAACCCAAAAAGTTTCTATCTTTGTTTCTCTATATCTTGTAATTAGAATTTTAAGAGTTTGTTGGTTAATTTTTTCACTAGCATAGAATTTTGTAACCCAATTCAGCAGACTCTATTTGTTAATTAAAAATATTGTACCTCGTTCTCCATTATATGCAAATCAATGCAGTGAAAGATTAAATTTGTAAGTTTTAACGAGTTTTATTTCAACAAGTATTAGAGTTCCTATCCAAAGTTATAAATGAAAGATAAATGCACAAAATGTATTTTTTTATAGTATTGACTAGTTTCAATTATTAAGACATTTCTTTATAACTTCAATATGCAAAAGTTATTTTTATAGCTATGAATATGAACAAATGGACTGGGAGATCCTTTTCTGAAAAGAACCACATTTTTCAAAAAAGAGTAAGAGACGCAAAGACGAATTTCATTCTGGCTAACCAAATCCTTATTTTGGTAAAAGTGGTACAAGCTCAGTTTCCTACTTAGTTTATCATGTTTTGCATCATTTATTTTTTGTTTTATTTTGCAGATTTCCTAATATATTCTGGAAGACGTAAAGGTGGTTGGTGCATGCTATATGATAGCATGTAACCAGCCACGGAGAATAGCTACTATTACACGTGGCTTGGGTGAGATATCTTCGCGCGTCATGTTATGTCTAGGCCCTAGACTTGGGTCATGACAGAAATGTTGTAAAGCATCCTCAAAAACTAGTGAGATGGTTAGGGCACATTTATTGGTACATGAAATTGTTAGAAGTTATACTTTTTGGTATCATCGTGGGGAGAGGTTACATGAGCCACAACCAGATAAAATTTTTACTTAAAACAAATCTAAATATAATTAAAAATCTAATTAAATTTTAAATAGTACAGGTTAAATTAGAAAAAAAATATAAATGGGGACCATTGGAATTTTCAGTTTTTATTAGGTCCTTTGGGCTTCTCAAATCATTGATGAAGCATATGAACTTGAGCATTTAATTTTTCCATATTCAAAATTGTAACCATTCATTAGCAATAATAATGGGAAGAAACCGTTACTGATCCCTTATCATGTTACTAATGAATTAGCTCATTTGCCCTAGAAACTAATTGATATAAATGTTAATGAATCATCCCAATCTATTAAAGAAAATCATCAAATGCTATAATATTAAAAATTTAATTTTAATTGATTATGGAAGAAGGTGTTGACAAGAACTTGAAAAATTATGTATTGATTTTGTTTTCTTTTTCCATCTATATTATTATGATTAAAATTTTAAGAAGGATGTGTATGTTGTATTTTTTTCTCTTTTTATTTTTTTTCTCTCTCTATTAGACAACTTTAATTTAATTTTTTATGAATTTTTGATTGTCGTAAGTCTATATTTTTATTTGGGCTGAAATTAGCCATTTGTGACTTTATTAGAAGTTTGCTAACTACTAACCAAAGTTCAAAATTTACCGTTGGTTGCCTAAAAGGAATTAGTTTTAAACATTAAAATATGCCCCTCATTTGATGTTTCTTGTCACATTTTTAAAATTTTACTTTTAACAATTATATTTTATTATTCATTATACACATATTTTCATAGAATTTTAATCATTTTAATGGGTCTATAAAAATTTACTGTGGAAACACGTGCAAAATACGTGTTTAGAAACTAGTATATATAATAGAGGGTTCCATAAAAGAGTTACTGCATTTTAATTTTACATTAATGAGGAAGTTTAAACTATTGTTTCAATTAGGGGTACATGGACTGGGTTGGATTAGATTTTTTAATTACCAAAACAAACTATTTATGTTAGGTTTTTAAATCTATAAATCAAACCAAACTAAAAAAAAATTGGGCTTTTCGACCTCAGATTTTTTTCGAATTTTTTCGGGTTTCTCGGGTTTTCAGATTTTTTCGGTAAAGTATTCATACAAACATATAATTAACTTGTGTTTCAAATATATTTTTAATCTTACCCAAATACAATTATCTAAGGTGTTTCTTAAGAAAATAGCACAAATATCATATGAGTGATGACACTAAAATATTCAACAAATATAATAATGTAATCGCATAAAACAAATATGCAAATAGATAAGTAAAAATGAAAATGATTATAATTTTAAAGTACTAAACCGTGCTAAAATAAGTCTAAGAAGTATTAATTATATGACTAAACATTAAAGAAAATTTAAAATTAGGTTATGTATTTTAATTATCTAAACCAATATATAACTAAAGAACAAATATTCAACATTAATTATTGTCATTTTTAGTATTGAGTTTATTATTTTTTAGCAATAGTATTGATTTGATTTTGATTTGAACTTTATTAGAGTTATTAATATTTATGCAATATAACCTTTATTGGACTATTCAAAATTCTAAATCAAACTTGAAATAATATTGTTAAAAATTAAAAATTATGAAAAAGCATAAGAAATATTATAAATTAAGGAGTTAATTGCAATCTATCCCTATCCTTTTTCATTTTACAAAATCCCTTCAAAATATGATTGTCTGGATACATCCTGTGCAAACGAGATACATAATTACGGATACATCAATGAACTAATCAGTTGAGATAAAGGAACTAAAACGTAAAAATTAATTTTCACGCTAATCTAATTGATATCGATCTCTCCCTTCCTAACAGCTTCTCACAATTCAAAATTCAAAATTTCTTCTCCCCCATCCATCCCCAAATTCGTAGTAGATTCAATTCGTACCTGATACATAATGAATGTATCAATTTTGTTGCGACTTCATAAATTTGGGAAAGCAAGGTGAGTTATATATGAATGAAACAAAAGTGATGGAATAGTTGTTGGACAATCAGTTTCCTTTGTGAATCTCAAAGCCGCCATTGCCGTTGAATTAGAGATAGATGAGATGAGGGAAAATTTGGAAATCCAATACATTGTAGATTGCAATTCATCTCCAATGATAATTACGAACGACATGGAGTAAGACTGTATATAGAAGTGAAAAGAGACGAGCAAAAAGGAACTGTAAGTTGAAGAAAAGAAAAAAAAAATGCCTATTGAGCAAGTTGATATAGATTGATTGGAGAGAGAACTAATTTGAATTTCAAACTTATAATTAACTGCTAAGATTGTGGGAGTGAAAAAAAGGAGAAATTGGATGAGTGGAAAAAGGAAGAGGGAAATGTGGGTTTGGAGTAGAGAGAAGCAAGAAAATCACCTATTGGACTTGTCTCAATTTATGTGACTATCGTTTTGAATTATTTCGAGAGTTTTAAATTTTTAAATTTTAATTATGAATTCAGACATTAAAGTTGCAAGTCTTTTGAAAATTTTCAAATAAAATATAAAAAATTGAAAACTATGTAAAAAAGAATATTATAAATTATAATAATTAATAATTTAGATTATTTAAAATTAAAGCATATTTAAAATATGGTCAAAGAAAAGTTTATATGATTGTCGAAATCCAAAAGTCCCCTATCAGTTGGGATAAAGAGAGTAGTATCCACCGATATTTAAATTTAAAATTTCATGATTTTCAACGTACCTCATTAACCAATATACCACATGCACCTTGAGTGTGGTGCTAGCTAGGCTACATCCTTGGCTGTAAAATGTTGTATAGTTATTGATTTTTGTGATGGTAAAAATCAGTGGTTACAACTTATTGAGGGATCCACGTTACAACAAAGGGCTCGCGTTCACAGAGAAGGAAAGAGATGTTCATTACTTGCAAGGCCTTTTTCCGCCTGCTGTTATACCCCAGGAGCTTCAGGTACATAAAAAATTGATTAATGTTTTAGGAGAAATTTTGCTGATTTGAAGTAACAGTAAAGTTGTTAACTTAGGAAATGGTATATTTTTCTAACCTTTGAGTCTACGAACCAGATATTTTTACACGCTTCCTCCACAGGGGCCTTTGTCTACAGACAGGGGCGGACCCACGTGCAAGTGAGGGGTTCATCCGAATCTCCTTCGTTAAAAAATTACACTGTATATATACGATAAATTTTTTAATTTATGTGTATATATATATAACATTGAACCCCCTGAGCATAAGCCAAAGGATTAGCTCAGTGGCAAATGGGGTTTAATATTTCGCCTTAGCTTGTCTCAACTTGCGGGTTCGAATTCTAATAAGCATTTTTTTTTCTAATTAGCATGTTTAATTTTTTTTGAACCCCCTTCATAAAATTCTTGGTTCCGCCACTGTCTATAGACAACATACACAATTTTTCACTGTAGTTTTGCTTCACAGCCTTCATGAATTTGTCAAGAAAGTCATAGTATTCCTACGAGAAAAATCAAGAACATGCCACAAATTTCAATATATATTTCTACGTGGTAATATACAACAGGTAGGATATAGAGTGATGTTATTTTAAGATTGACCTCGCCAGTAGCTCTCTTTTGTCTGAGCCCAATGTAGAATTCATCTTTCAATAGGTGTTCATTATTTGTTCCCACGTCAATTGTTATAGACAAACACTGCACATACGAGCAAAGCTATAGGATGTTCATAGTTACAACTTTACCACTGCTCCAAGGTTCACCTCCATTCAAGTGAACCCCCTTCTATACACTGTTGGGTTTAATTGATAGTTTGAATGGGAAATTGAGGGAAAAAGAAGTGGAGAGAAAAATGATTTGTTCTCTCTTGCTTTATTAAATAAGCTTTGATCCCACATAGGTGGTGGAAAGGAAAAGTCTCCTACTTAAAAGTAGAAGGACTCCTTCATGTTGCTAAAGGGTCAAGAAGAAATTTTGCTGATTTGACCATCAAAGGTGGTAAATAGGCGAGTTGGGTCAAATTTGGACAAAGTCAACAAACGCTCTTTGAGTCAACGCCTCCCCAACCACCCAATATGTCACATCCTTCCCTCCGTTTTTAACTTTAGTCTTAATTTATGTTTATGCAAAACAGCGGAAGCGTTGGCCAGTCAAGTAACTGAGGAGCACTATGCCAAGGGGATGATTTACCCTCCTTTTGGTAATATCAGAAAGATCTTAGCTCATATTGCTGCTAAAGTATATGAACTCGGTGAGCCAATTTCTTCCTTTTTCATCGTCTTATATTGGATTTAAGTTATATGTATCGATGATAACGCTAAAAATTTTACACCCTCAGTATAAATTAATGTCCATTATATAGAGTTATTTATAATTACCTTTTAATTGATTTGATTGTTTTATATAATACGAGCAGGCATTGCAACACGTCTGCCCCAGCCTGAAGATTTGGTGAAGTATGCTGAGAGTTGCATGTATACAGTATACTCCGAATTATCGATGATTAAATTTTTAAATAAATAACCTTTCACAAGTTGTAATATTTATTTATATGTAAAAAAGTAATGCTCCCTTTTAAAAGGATGCTCTTTATGTAAAATTTGTAGTCCAAGTAAAGGCAGCAATGTGTATGTACTATAGTTTGAACAAAAATGTATCTTGATTACCCTTCAATCTTCATGATATATGACAATAATATTGTAGATTTAACACTTAGATCATCTTATGCAAAGGGTATTTTTATATATAGTAGATGTTGAACCCACTCTTTCAACTTTTTCATGTGTTTACTTTTTATATTTTGAACCACTTTAACGAAAATTCTGACTCTACTATTGTATTGGATTCGACGTGGAATGATAAGAAAACAATTAAAAAGTAGAAATAAATGGCATCATAAACAATGCAATTTACAACCAGGCTCAAAGAAGTAACAAGTAAGATTCTTAATCCTCTAGTTAGAGGTGTCAATACTTTTTTGTTTCGAAAAGTCTAATTTTGGTCATACAAAATAAAATAAGCGGACATGGTATAATATAAAATAACTGAATGAACCGTTCCATTGACTCTAACCGATTGAACCGTCCTATTGACTCTAGCTCCTTCGCCTTCAACGCGTCCTTCATCTTTAGAAGAACTGGTGTCCTCCATTCATCCTGTTAAGTGTGATGAACAAAAAAGAAGCATTGTAAAAAATGTGTTAAAAGGTTGATTGAGCAAAAGGAAGTACAAATTTAAAATGTGTTAAATTTACCAGCTTTATGGTGCTATCATATTTTTTGAGACAACTAGTAAACTTTGCAACATCTTTCTTGTCAATAGCAACTGCCAAACCCTGTAAATACAAAAGCATTTTGTAACACATAATGATGCTTAAGTTAATACAAGCTATGGCATACCATTAGAAACTTGAACTCACGCGATCCTGAAAATGTTGGATCCAGTATCTGCAAGTTAGGATGCATTATTTACCTAAAACATATCATTCTTAGAGGCTGGACAAGACAAGAAAAATCATTATTCTACCTGATATCTCTCCAATGTGTTGTTAATTGCAACAACATTACCTGTACAAAGTTGGCAAATACCAGCATTCAGAAGATGACCTCTAACTCCATACTTCAACAAGTTGTTTCTGATGGAGTATGTTGCTATCTCCTCAAACATCACAATTGACCTTTGATATCTTTGTGACAAATACAGAACGCAAAACAATTTAGTTATTCTTTCTATGTTCAACAATGAAAAACATGTATTACTACGAATCTTACTTTCCTACTTTAGCAGAGTATTCTGCAATTTTCTGCCTGCACTGATTTGCAGATGATGTTAAATCCATACTCTGGAAAAGATCAGCTGTTTTCTGATAGTAAATCATAGCCAGCTCCAAATTATTCTCGTTTTCATATAATTTAGCAATTTCCTAGACACAAGCACATTAGTTATATATGTATCTTTTAAATGCAACCAAGCTTCAATCAATCAAACCGTAGTGCTATTGAAAACATCAAACAATACATATAGTTGTACGTACCTCGTAATATCCTGTGGCTGCATTTAACCTTCCAATGTCTAGAAATATGTGTGCTGCCTTCTCTAGAGATGATATTGCCTCTGCAACAAAAATACTTTTCTTTCAGTAAAAGTAAAATCTGATAGATTAATTTTGAATCTATATTTTATACAACAGGGGACCTATTGAACTTTTTTTCGTCTTCTTGTAGTAATGAGCAGCACTATTGTAAGCACGAGCAGCCTCATGTCTGCGATCCAACTGATAAGATACGAAAAAGAATGAAAAATTAAAGGGGAAGGCATTACGCATAAGAATTCCCTACAAGTGTTTGTGATGAAGTATTTTTCGTAAGATTTTTTTGCCAACCGGCAACATGAGGAATTAAGAGGATCAAAAACTTACCTTGAGATGACAACTAGCTAATTTGACATATACTTCTCCGACTCTATCCCCTGAAAGACAACATTAACATTCTAAAATATTGATTGTTAATTAACTATTTGTAATAAATAAATAAATGGTAAAACAAACAAACATGATTTAGCGAGTTTGAAGCAATTAAGAGCTTTATGAAGCAAATCTGCAGTGTCATAGTATTTGGACCCAAAAATTCCCCAACCATTGAGTTTCTTCTCAGCTTTCTTCACAAATTCTTCTCCTCTCCATATTTGATCTCCCATTGTGAAGAAGTTAATCACTATAATAGTGAAGCAAACATGACATGATTAATGTGTGTAGTAACAAAAAATATTAAAAAATATTTATTGGTAAAACAAACCTGATTTATCAAGCTTCAAACTATTAGCAGCTTTCTTCACCAACTCTGATATTTGATCCTCCATTGTGAAGTGGATTCTCTAAACCAAATTTCAACAACATCCTATTTAATACTCCCTACTTACATTTACTAATTTACTTTAGAGAAAAAAATTAAAATCATTTAAACTTAAAACTTATTATGATTAATAATATTTATTAGGTATTTATTTTATACTTAATGAAATGATTTAAAATTATTTAATTTACACCACTTTAAAAAAAATTGTGAACAAATATTGGACCCTTGGCACAATACGAATTTTCCGTAACTAGTATATTGCAAAATGACACTAGTTCAATTGGGGCAAGATATATTTTTTTTTTTTTTTGTAAGCGATTTGCTAAAAAGTTATTTAAAAAAATAATTGTAAGCATTTGCTAAAAAGGTTAGCATGTCATTAGATTCAAACAAACCAGTGAATCAAGATTCACTTTTGCACAAGTTTTGGACATTAGGATTTGTTTCTAAAAAAATGTTTTCCAATATTTCTATATTTGATTGGTCGATTTTGGAAACATTGGCCCGTACCAGTTACCAAAAAAAAATACTAAATATGCTTAATAATGCCTCATAATTAATTCTAATAAAGATCCAAGGCATTAAAGAAAAATATTTATCATAATAGGGAGAAGCTGTGTATACAATTCTGCTTCTTTAAAAATATTCTTGAACCCTACCTTCCCGTTTGGCACGCCACTGAACACATGCTTTTAACAAGACTTAAAAAATGATGAAACATATATATGAGAGCATACATACTATCTTGTATAGTTTATCTATTTAGATGCAAGCATAGCTCTTTATGCCAATTATTGAAAAATTATATGCACATCCACAAGTTAGACTGCAATTCACAGCCGTACTCTCTCAATACTTGGATGGGCAAATATCGCATAGAAAACCTAGGAGACCCTATTTGTAGGGGACCTTTTTCTAGTCCAAATCTGAAATTGAAAACATGATTCTCCTTTTCTACTCGGAATATGATTTTGAGTTCTAGTTAAATATGAGCACTGTAGGGAGCACATAATTAATTTGCTTCCTATTGTGGAAATAATTCCAAATAATTAATTTGAATTATTCTTACCATAATAAATTATAAATCATTCTAGTAGAAATTCATAATTGCACTCCTCTATTTATATTTCAAAATTCTCCATTAAACACTTACCATGTTAAGAATACAAATACTAATCAATAAATTAAATTATCGACGAATTTAATTTAATGATTAATTTCCTTTAGAGCACTGCTTAACTTATTTCATGTGTCGAATTTATAAATACACTTGCAAGTTTTGACACAATGAAAATTTATAAGCTTCTCAAAAAAGCATATCATCAATCTCTATATCGAGACATGAATTCCATCAACTAACTTATTACTTCACCAATATATATTATTATCATCCAATCTATCAGACATATTGACCCATATCAAAATCTCACTTTTTAATAAATCAAAATGATAATTAATATATACAGATCATAATAGTTATATCAGGATTGAGAATATAAGTACATCTAACAGTTTAGAGAATATGCTTTTGTCAGTCAGTCTAAAACAACTATGACTACTCGGTCTCGTTCAGTACATACAAAATACAATAGCACAAGAAGTTGGAATTATATCGTTCCCATAATCAACATAAATTACATATAATCTTGTGCTACAATCATACCTATGGCTTGTCCAATTTCCATCTTAGATTGTGAACAAAATTTTTTATACTTATAAGAACCGATGATTTAATCCTTTATGTATACTAAAACTCTATACACTAAATCATCTACTATATAAGTAAATGGACACATAGACGAATATATGATTTATTAAAATTTTAGTAAAATTGAATACGCAATTGTTCTATAATAAATACTATATCTAAACTCATGATATATGTATATATTCCATAATTAATAGTATATATCCCAGCAGTATATTATAAAATGGCACTAGTTCAATTGGGGCAAGATATATTTTTTAATTTGTTTTTTTGTAAGTGATTTGGTAGAAAGTTATTTTAAAAAAATAATTGTAAGCTTTTGCTAAAAAGATTAGCAAGGCATTAGATTCAAACCCCCGAAACCTCCCCTAATTAGTCCTTTAAGTCAAACAAATCAATCAATCAAGATTAACTTTTGCACAAGCTTTGGACATTAGGGTGTGTTTCTAAAAAAATGTTTTCAATATTTTCTATATTTGATTGGTCAAAATGTTTAAAAAATATATTTTTTAGAAAAATAGTTTTTTCAAAAATGAGTAGAAAGTAAGAAAAATAAATTGCATAAGTGACATTTCAAATTTATTGTCTCCTCTTCTGCAACCGAGTCCACCCCCGACCATCCCACCCCTGAATCCTCACTCTCCATCTCATCCCGATTTCATAGTATTTTGCAAGATAACAAATATATACTCTTGGGATAATATTTTCTTACTTACTTATTGAACACTAGAAAATAAGTAAAAAAACTACTTATTTTTCAAGAATATATTTTCTAGGAAATTATTTTCCGTGGAAAACATTTTCCCTCGTACCAAAAACACTAAATTACCTTGAACGCAAATTTGAACTGTATTAATCAAGCTAAACCTAATACCGTAAAGGTCAAAAAAAATATTCATTACAAAAACAACAAAATATAGTCAATATAATTTTATAGGTGGGGTCAAGAAATTATTCATTCTTCCCTCTAATTTGTTTATATCTTTTCTTCCTTTAACATCGACACCAATTTTAAAAAAATTATGCACATGTCACTGTTGCGTTCAAAAGCACACACAAATATACGCAATCGTGCAAGTAATAGAGTGACTTTTTTTAGAAATTGGATATCAAACCCACAGGGACTTATCGATTAACTATTTACTAAATTAAATTAATTATAATTATTTATTCAAGCGGTGAATTTCAAAGGTGAATTTAAATTAACTAGACTAAAAAAAACTAATGAACAATTAACCAAGAAAAGAGAGGATTTTTACCCAACCAATGGATGAATCGACTAGGATTATGGTTTAACTAACAATCATGTTTAGCATCAATTTCATCAACTTATTTGATTATCTAATTGTTGATTCACGAGGTTGATAATCAGGGTCGGCTCTTGTCTTCAAAAATTAAGGCATATGCTTGGGGGCCTCAAATTTTTACCAAGAATAAATTATGTGTGATTTTCTTTTTATGAAAAAATAATTATTTATGATTAAAGTATATATATGTTTTTTAAAATTATATTATCTTATTCTCTTTAACCCCATTCAAATAAAAGAAATCAATAAAATATTATTTTGCCTTCTCACATGCTCTTCGCTAACCCTCATATTATTTATTTATTTTTACTCCTTTTGCACTCTCCTTCTTCAATCTTTTGATAAATTAGAGTAATACTATGTCAAAAATATGAATAAAAAACAAAGTGAATTGTACATACATTTTTTATTTCTTTTTAATTTTTCAAGCAAACATTACAACAAACATATTAAAGTAGGGTATACCAAGTTATCAATTTCTTGAATCAAATTCTATGGTTCTAACTCTTATCTTTATTTAAAGTTTGTCAACTTATTATTTATAGAATTATGTTAACAATTGATGTAATGAGATGTTTTCAATGTTGAATTGATAAAATCTTACCTAAAATTAATAATTAAATAAAAAGGGGGTTTTGAAGAAGTCATTTATAAAAAAAAATATTAAGTAATAATTTGCATCTAAATATTTTAAAAAATAAATTTTAAATAAATACATATGAAATTTGTTTATTTTTTAGGTCTCTGATTGAAATTTTACTTTAGCCCTCTAATTATGCCCTGTTGATAATATGGTCATGATTTTCCGACCTATAACCGTCTACCCTGCACAATTGAAAATCTAACTACTTCATTAAGCGGGGATAGATTTAACCAACTATGGAGCATAACGCATCTTTCCGTATTTGAACCAGATGAGGCGATCTGGGTATATCTCTATCCTAGAAATTTATCTCTAAATCTTGTTAGAAATTCAATCTCATTCCTTATGTCCTTTGTTCTAACCTAAGGTTTCGTCTTCCGAGTTCACAAAAGGTTTATAGATTTATTTTAATTGTAGCTAATCATTAAAATAATAAGCACAAGAATATAAGAACAACTAATATGATAAACAAATATTCGAATCAAGAATTACTAAAGAATCATTAATTAGTTATCATAATCCTAGAACAAGAAGTTTAACTCCACATAGACAGAAGCAATTACAACAAACCATTTAAAGAAAAGATGTAAAAATAAATAATAAATGAGAAGAAGAGATGAAACCTTAATTCTCCGACCTTCACGGCGGCTCCTAGCTCTTCTTAGGTTAAAAGTTCCCAAGTTTTTAGTTCTAAGTTATGTCTCCCCTCTCAAGAATTATTCTTAAGGACTATTTATCTATCTATCTATATATATATTATAAAAATATAAATATAAATATTGATCGACCAAAATATCCTTCAAATATACAACAACCTTTATACCCCTAATCCTATTTCTTATCGAACATACTTCTTAAAACTAATGAAACTTTCTCAATATACGTTAGGAATTAAGAGGAATATTATCCTATTTTACTACCAGCATATTAGCAGTAGTAATACTAATACTTTTTTTTTGTTGTTGAGAAAATCAAAACTACCGAGTAGATACAATTGACCTTTTTCTTTAATCAGGTTTAGGATTTTTTGGTTTTTCTTTATTTAGGATTTATACACAATCACTAATAATTGTTTTTTGGGGAGATAACAAAAAGTGCGGTGCATATAGATTTAGTTTTTCCTTATTTGGGTTTAAGATACTTTAGGTTTCTAGAGTTTAAAATCAAGAAAGATTAGAATAAAGAGGAAACCATTTAATGAGTCTTAATAAGTTTCAATAATTAAGATATATAATAAAGTCTTAATATTATTATCAATTTGATATATTATTTAAATTATATATTAATTATTTTTAAAATAAAAACAAATTTTATACATTTAAATGTTGAGAAAACAAATAGTCTTAACTACTTAGTATTCAATTTTACTGCAACCTCTTAATATTCAGATGTGTATTCAGATTCACACCTCTAAATTTTAATACACATCTTAATATTCATATATACATTCTCAATCTTAATGAAATCTAATATTTTGTACGCCAAAAAAATGACCTTGGGCAGGAGTTATAAAATAAATGTTTTAAGACCAAAGAAATAACAGAAAGTTTATTATCTTTAGATGATATAATCTTTATAATAGTTAATAGGGATGGATGTGCGATTCATAGAGACTAATAGATATTACAAAATTCAAATAAAATAACTGAATTCAAAACAAATTGGGATACCAAAATACAGTCTGTTTTGGATTGCCCGTCTCATATTTTATTTCCAGCCGCTTTCACTTGATTTGGCAATTTATGGGCTGCCACGTGGCCAATTGCAATTTCAATTCCAGCAACATATATATTATTTTATAAAATTTAATTTATTAAATTATCTGCTTAATTTCCTTCTATAACCTTTCATCTTTAACTTGTTTTGATTTCAAATCTCTTTATCTTCACATCATTTTAATTCTATAAATATAATATAATATCAAGCACAATTCATAAAATTCATGTTAAAAAATAATTTTATTTATTTGTAAAATAATATGCACATACTTGTAGTATGGGGCTTGTTTTGACTTCAAATCTCTTTAAGTTGTAATTTTATTTATATGTAAATTAATGTTCCCTTTGATAGGATACTCTTCTTGTAAAATCTGTGGTCTATGTATAGGCAACAATGTGTATGTACTATAGTTTGAATAAAATGGATCAATCTTCATGATATATGACAATAATATGGTAGATTTAACACTTAGATCATCTTATGCAAAGCGTATTTTCATATATAGTAAATGTTGAACCTATTCTTTTGACTTTTTTGTGTGTTTACTTTTTATATTTTGAACCATCTTAATGAAAATTCTGACCCCACTATTGTAATGGACTCCATGTGGAATGATAAGAAAACAATCAAAAAGTAGAAATAAATGACACCATAAACAATGCAATTTACAACCAGGCTCAAAGAAGTAACAAGTAAGATTCATCTTCCTTAATCCTCTAGCTAAAGGTGTCAATGCTTTTTTATTCCAAAAAGTCTAATTTTGGTCATACGAAATAAAATAAGCGAACATGGTATAATACAAAATAACCAGCTGAACCGTCCATTGACTCCAGCTCCTTCTCCTTCAACGCGTCCTTTACCTTGAGAAGAACCGGTGACCTCCATTCATCCTGATGAACAAAACTTTATGAATAGTTTCAATCAAAATTCGCCAGTCCATGAATATGCCGCACCCAGCAGTTCGAGGAGTTGGCCAGATACGCCCGGCCCGGCTCGCGTCGTTCCAACAACCGGCGCAAAGATTCCGTTTGACTTGATCGTAGGACATCACCTTCCCTTTTCTTTTTTTTTTTTCTAAAAGACAAGGAGGATTAAGAAGCGTGCCTTTATCCAAGTCTTGTAAAATGTGTTAAAGGTTGATTGAGACAAGGAAGTACAAATTTAAAATGTGTTAAATTTACCAGCTTTATGGTGCTATCGTATTCCTTGAGACAACTAGTAAACTTTGCAACATCTTTTTTGTCAATAGCAGCTGCCAGACCCTATTAATATTGCAAAAGTATTCTCCCAAATTATTTGTATATAATCATATTTGGAACACATAATGATCCTTGAGTTAATACAAGCTATGGCATACCATTAACAATTTGCACTCTATTTTTCATCTTGAATTGGTCAAAATATGCTCATGCGATCCTGAAAATGTTGGATCCAGTATCTGCAAGTTAGGATGTATTATTTGCTTAAAACATATCATTCTTAGAGGCTGGACAAGACAAGAAAAACATTATTCTACCTGGTATCACTCCAATGCGTTGTTAATTGCAACAACATCACCTGTACAAAGTTGGCAAATACCATCATTCAGAAGATGACCTCTAACTCCATACTTCAACAAGTTGTTTCTGATGGAGTATGTTGCTATCTCCTCAAACATCACAATTGACCTTTGATATCTTTGTGACAAATACCGAACGCAAAACAATTTAGTTATTCTTTCTATGTTCAACAATGAAAAAAAATGTATTACTACGAATCTTACTTTCCTACTTTAGCAGAGTATTCTGCAATTTTCTGCCTGCACTGATTTGCAGATGATGTTAAATCCACACTCTGGAAAAAGATCAGTTGTTTTCTGATAGTAAACTATAGCCAGCTCCAAATTGTTCTCGTGTTCATATAATTTAGCGATTTTTTGAACACAAGAGATTCGTTATGTATGTTTCAAAATGCAACAAAAAATCGAATCTTATACTAGAAAATAATTTTGACCAAGCTCACAGTACAAACATCAAAGAGCACATCTGAATTCTCACGGACAATAGAGTTGTACCTCATAATGTCCTGTGACCGCATCTAGCCTTTCCATGTCCAGAAATATATGTGCGGCTTGCTCTAGATATGATATTGTCTCTGCAAGAAATAGACATATATCCATAAGACATTACTGCAACATACAAGATTTGGACAATAAGACAACACACTACCTTTCAAATTTTTCATCTTTTTGTAGCAATGAGCAGCAATATCGTAAGCACCAGCAGCCTCATGTTTGTGATCCAAATGATAAGATAAGTAAAAATAGTTTAAGAAATTAAGTTTTCGTACGAAAAATATAACGAAGATGATAAAAAAAAATTACCTTCATATGACAACTTGTTAATTTCACATATACTGCTCCAACTCGATCCCCTAAAAGCGAAACATTCTAAGATTAATGTGCATCTAATACTTTATGAAACAGCAAGTCATCTTTCATAAATCCTACAAGAACAACAACTACGGAATTCTCTGGAACCTAGGCCTTTGGTTCATATTCGATTCATCTACTGAGCTAAGTAAACAACAAGTCTGGAAAACCAGGCCTTTGGTTCAATGGAAAATGCCCAACGCATCATGTGCAGCAGTGCAGATTAGACACATGTCACGAGAACTCTGCTACGGACCAAAGAAGTCTTATATTTAAGTAGAGGATGATACAATGGTGGGCTAACTATTCACCGAGTTTTGTACCGTTTGAAAAAAAAGAACATGTATTTACATCATTAAGATACATGCAATAAGCATTGCTTCTACTCATGATGTGTAGGTTAGACACACATCACTAGAACTCTACTACGAACTAAAAAAGCCTAATATTGAGAATGATAGCATGGTGGATATAATTATTCATCGAATTTCAAATTCTGTGTCAGCTGACCTTTTGAGATTTTTCGATTATCAAGGATAAATAAATAAACAAAACATGAAAGAGAATGTACATTGATGAATTACATCTAAGTAAATTACCTTGGCTAAATTACTTGTCCCTAAATTTCATTGCACCAGTACCATAGCTAAATACAGTTGCTTTTTTTCATGTTCTATTTGTAAATATCAGTCAAAATACATCAATGAACTTCACAAGAAACTGTCTTTAAATTCTCACTTGTGACCCAAATAAGAAAACCTCCAAGGTCCAAGAAATACTTTTAGATACTTGCAAAATTACTAGGGAAAAGTGCACTTTTTTCTGTTGACAAACACTTAATTGTTTCTCTTTAAAATAAACCAAATATTTGGGAATTTATCATACAACAGCAACAAACTTGAGATTAATGTGCATCTAATACTTTATGAAACATTAATTCATCTTTGATAGATCCTACAAGAACAACAACAACAACTAAGGAATTCTCTGCCACCTGAGCCTTAATTCAACCCCAAAAGCTTGCTCATGCAGGGAAAATTGTCCAAATCCATATAAGCAGACCACCAGGTCATTCTCCCAACCAATGTGGAACTTTGACTCACTCTAACACTCTCTTCACAACCAGGTTCAACTTAAGTGTGGATCAAAAGCCCAAAAGGAGATGGATCTGGTCCTGATACAATATAAAAATATGATATCTGGGTCTTACTCAACTCTAAAAGCTACCTAGCTAGCTCATGGGGGGAATATTGCTCAAGTCTATATAAGAAGACCACCACTTCATTCCCCCACTCTAACAAACTCCATTCAATTCCACTATTCAAAGGACAAATTAGGAATTCTCTAAAACTAAGGATTATACAAGAATCATTTTAGACCTTGCTACATTATATTCCGCTATTAAACAAACAAATAGAGGAGCTTAAAAGCTATTTTAGCTTAAAAGCACTTAAAAATTAAAATAGAGAAGTTGATTAGCTATTAGTAATAATCAATGGTGTTGGTAAAACAACATGATTTAGTGAGTTGGAAGCGACTAACAGCTTTATGGAGCAAATCTGCAGCGTCATGATCAGTGTGATAGTAACAAAATTTCACCATTGATATAAAAAGTCAAAATTATTTCAATTCCAATATTCGTGGAGAAAGAATTACGTCAATAGATACACGAAACACACTCTAATCAATAAGGTAATATAAATGACCTAGATTAGAATGACAAAAAAATGAACTAGCATAATTGTATAACATAACTATTTATAACAAATAATAGAAAGTATTAATTAGCTATAAAAACATGAATATGTTAAAATACACGGAAGAACTCACATGGATTAAAGATGCTCAGAGGATCATGAATGACAATACTTGTACATTGACTAAGAAAAAGTTGATAAATTTTAAGCATTGTAGACCAACATAAATCACAATTAACTATTTTCTAAATTATATACTGTAATAATCATAATTCCTAAATTAGTTTGAATTTTGTTCTTTGTATCTAAAAGAATCCTAAACTCCTTATTTTTACCCTTTTTAAAATATATTTTACTCTTACTATATATATATATATATATTTATATTAAGATTATTTAGTTAAAATATATTTTACTATTATCATATATTTTGGGATTACTTAATTATTAATTCTCCTAATATCTCTTACCATATATTTTCCTCTTACCGTATATTTTAGAACTCCTTAATTATTAATTCTCTTAATACCTCTCACCATATAATTTCCTTTTAGGAATCTTTAATTTTAAATATTAAAAAAATAATTAAATAATTTATAAAAATTGTAAACGATAATTTTGTGTAGAGGTTTTAATAAAGGAAATGTAAAGTTATCACTAACAGTGAAGATAGCAACAAGATGTTTACCTCCAACGCCACCTTAGATAAGCAAAGTAAGGTCAGATCAAATCGAAAACTCACCAGAATAAATCACAAAAAATCTGAAAAAAGTTGTAGTTAATTTTTAAATATTAAATATTATAAAACTTTAATCTAGTCTATTGTGACTTTTTAAAATAGAATTTTAGAATTTGTTTTATACAATATAAAGTTAATTGATTTAGAAGTGTCTCATAAATTTAGAAATTCAAGTCTTTTCACCTTTTTCTTTTTTGAGTTTTTTGACTATTCTTTTGGATATTTTTTTAATTCTTTTTTGTCTATTATTTTGAAAGTTTTTTGATTTTTTTTTGATCAACTCTATTTTAGTTGGAAAAAAAATCTCCATGTAGAAATTTAACCACAATAAGAAAATCTTCTCCATTTATTTTTTATTATGTTTATTATAATCAATATTTAATATCATTAACATATTAAAATAATAGTGTAATAATTGAAGAAAAATGGTGAAAAAAGGATTTTGTCTAGGGAAAGTTTTTTAATGAAGGAAAAAAAATTCAAACAACATTTCTAAGGACCTTTATACTTTTAATATTTATTAGTTTGATATAAGTGCACGTGTGTTTCACATTAATCAATAAAATTATATATAAAAATAAAATAACTAAAAATAGCAGTTGGTATTAAAATAAATATTATAACTACTTAAACGATATAAATAAATATTACATATCTCAAATATGCTTTTTCTGTTGTATCTCACTTTATCTTCTTTTACAAATGATTTATTGGGTTTAAACTCTTTCTAGGGAAAATTACACTCTAGTACAGCCCACAACAACATAAGTAGTACCAACAACAACAACGACCCAGTGAAATCCCACAACGTGAAGTCTGGAGAGGGTGTAGTGAACGCAGTCCTAACTCTTACCAAGGTGGGACGGCTGTTTCCGAGAGACCCTCGGCTCAGTAAAATCAAATAAGAAAGAAGTCAGATAAGAATAAGAATAAGGAGTTCAAAGCGATATAGAAAAGCAAGATAGAGCAATCAAAGTACAAAAAGTAATGAAGGTAATAAATGATAATAGATATGAGACCATAGGGAATTATAGGAAATTATAGTGCGCTAATACGCCTTCAAATCCACTTATAATCAGCACAAAGTCTCAACTACACACTCCACATAAATTTTCCTTCACCTGCACAAGAATATTAAAGAATCAACCAATAATTGCTTATATAAATTTGTTCATATATTATTCAAGTAATAAATTGTGTAAATTATTGCATTGCTACAAAACAATTAAAAGTTATGGCAACTCCATATTATTATATACAAACTTCTTTTTCACAAGGTAAAGATAAGATAAAGATATGAAAAGTCTCTGTTGGCTATATGTACTTCCCTTACTTAATGTAGCTACTCAGCTACCGGTTATTTGTCGTAAAATTAAAATTATTTTGTTTCCTTTTTTTTCTTAAATTATATTAGAGAATAAAAATTATACTTAGGTAAATATTATTGATGGAAAATAGTATATATTTAATGAATTAATCGAAGTATAAGCAAGTTATTTGAGCGAAAATATTGTGTTGCTTGACGGAACCTAAAAGATGGTGACATATAATAACACCCTGGATTAGTAATTTCTTAAACAGTCTCTTAGTTTATATGGCATTTTCTTTATTAATCCGTTAAAAAAAAATGATACTTCTAAATTTCAAAGGTCCCAAGTTTCAAAGTTTTCTGGCTTCAAATGCTATAAAAACAATGTCTAAAAACATAAGTTTCAAAAGTCTTTGTTTTTTCTTAAATTCTGTATGGATTCAAACTATGTAACATAAATTGAAGCGGAAGAAATAATCATGACCCAAATATTTACAAATGAAACCAAAAATCATACACACTGCACATGTTTATACAATGTTGGACTCTTCAACTGTTTTTTTATCTATTCATATTTCATAATCCCTTGATGTTAAACTTGAGCACAGATTCAAAGATATAAAGCTCCTGTGAACTTATTTAAGCAGTCCTCTTTACAAGGAAGCTCTTCTAATGAGTGTGCAGCAGTTAGCAGGCACGTGCCTCGGTCAGTTGCCTGGTAACGGATCCATGGCCACCTGATACTTTCAGTGACGCAAAGAGGCAGGATAATCGAGCTATCATTGGCTGTGTTCTTGCGATCCGGTGCACAAGGGCTAGCTCCTTACCACGACTATTGTCAGAAGAAGAATGATAACCTTCAAGATCTGCTTTAGTGATCAACACAGCATCACTAGAGAGTGGAGAAGATGCCACTCGCTGCTGCTTGAATTCTTGAACAGCCTACTTAATGAAAAAGATATGTTACACGCAGATGAAACTTCCCATGTCGCACAATGGAGCAGCAAATTTACCCAAACATTAGTTACCTTCCATTGAGAAGGAGCCAATAAAACTCTAGGTCTTCTGGAGCGGACAAATTCCAGCGCTGCAGCAGGAGTCATGTGCTTATATTCGACCTAAATTAGTGAAAATATCAACTTTTTAATCACACAATCCAAAGTTGGCTAAAAGTTTTGATAGTAAAAAAAAATTAGCTGGCCAAGAAGCATTATCCACACGGGTTAAGTTTGCTACCAAATAGCAAAGCACCACCGTTGTGCTCCTTCCCCTTCCAGCTTTGCAATGCACATAAGTAGTCAGGCCACTGGATGCATTCCCTGCGCAGAGAAACAAAAAAGGAAGTGAGGAAGGGCCACACAATAAGTCAATAAGATAGAAGATAAATGACAATCACTCACTGTGAATAAAATCTACTGCTCGGTTTATATCCACGAAAGAGGGTGCAAAGAGATAATCTCTGGTTGGAATAACGAGATGGTCTATCCCATGCGCCTGAAATCAGAGTAAAGGAGATGTGAATACACTGAAGAGATAAAAATATGAATAGTGATAACTCCTTGGACTTCTTCACAACAAAGCAAATACGTGTGGAAACCCATTTCTTCTATGCATTAACAGAAGTATCAAATTAAAAAGGAAAAGAAAGAATCAAACAAATTGTAAAGGGTATCAAGGAATCTCGTGAAGATACCGACATCTGCAGCACATTGTAGTTGCAATGATGGGAGGAAGGGGGAAAACTGTTCCGTGTCTTTATATAATACAGGCAGAAGGTGGTGTCCACCTCAGGTAGTGAAATATGGGATATAAGAAATAGAGAAACACGTATTTATTGATCAATACTGTATGAGATAAAAACTCTGAAGCTTCAACGACAGAGCATTCTTTGATGCTCATGAACTGTCTAATCATTCATGAAAAAACAGAAATCTTTACAACCCTATAAACAGGGTATGCGTCTGCATGTCATTCTGGGTATCCTGAGCAACACCCTAAAGATTTTATCATGTCATTTGGACACACAAAAAAAAACCTTTGTTCTTGTTGACAAGAAAAAAAATTAATGTCAGATTTGTGACAAACAAAAACTAATACCCTACTATATGCACACACCAATTAACAAACTAAGCAAATTTTAATTGAGCTATTGAAAAAAACGAACATCATAGTCTGAAAGCTTCTCAGGAGAAAAAGCTTATTGAGAAATACCCACGTATTATGACTATAGAAACTATACAATTAAAGACAACCAAATTTACAACAATCAATCACACGAAAATGAATGATATTCAACACAGTTATCACTCACATGGTACAATGATGATGGTACCAAAGTTTCATAAGGTTCATTCAGCGTTATTACACCACCAACGCCAAGCTGCTTCAACCGAGGGACATCCGAAGGAAATGGAACTGCTCCAAGGAGGAGAAACTGAACAAACAAAAAAGCAGAGTTACAAAGGCATAGACCTTAACATATTAAACTAATGTAGGACGAATGAGAAGTAATTAATTATTTCTCCCTTTTGACTTTTTTGAGAGCGGGGTGGGTGAGGGGGGAACAGGGGGAGGCACTCTCCTTCCTTCTTCAAACTTGCAAAGGAGCAAGCAATTAAAACATAAGTTAATGCACACAACAACTCATCTCTATACAAAAGCATATAATATATTGAAAATTACTATAACAGACCAATAAAATTCACTCTTTCCCCTGCATTTCCATAGATAAAAACTGTCAAAATGGACCAGTTAAAACCCATTATCCGGCAAGCATCCATCTGCAAAGACAATAAGGACATTTTTTGGGGAGTCCACCAGTTTTCTACAATGATTTTCTCAAACATCTTTTAAATATCTTACAACTATGGAAATCACACTTCACATAATTCCTTAATATGCAATTTTAGTCAGGATCACGGAAAATAAAATGCATTGACCTTTGGTGTTCTAGACTCCCATTCTTTTTGAGGAAAAGAGTGTAAATTTATGTTAACCAAGAAGTAAACCTGATCAATTTGATCCCACCATCTGAACTCTGACTGAATTTTGTTGCGAAAAACATTGTACAAAAGGGTCGGATAGAAGAGGATCCGAGCCCCGGCTCCAACCAACGCTCTCTTAGCATCCACTCCTACAATCACCCGTCTCTCAGTGTTCACACACTTACCATCACCATCCATTAACGAGTCATCCAATTCCACTATCTTCATTTCCACTAATTCCTAATCCACTGAACTGATCAAAGCTAAAAACTGAACCCTAAATTGATCAAAACAAAAACTTGGGGCTTCTAAAATGAATACAGAAGTTTACAAAAATCACAAAAATCTATCACATGCTAGACGAAAAATCTTCATTTCCAAAATACTAATCAACCAAACTGATTGCAGCCTAAATTGATCAAAACAAGAACTTGGGGGTTCTACAATGAATACTGAACTGATGTTAGACGAAAAAAATCTTCATTTCCAAAATCCTAATCAACCAAACCGATTGCAGCTAAAGATTGAACCCTAAACTGATCAAAACGAAAACTTGTGTGTGTGTGGGGGGGGGGGGGGGGTTCTACAATGAACATTGAACTGTAAAAAAAACATACACGATCTTCATTTCCAAAACCCAATCAAACAAACCGATTGCAGCTACAGATTTAAACCCTAAAATTGATCAAAACGAAAACTTGGGGGTCTACAATGAACATTAAACTGTACAAAAACCATACGCGATCTTCATTTTCCAAGATTCTTACTCAACTATACTGATTGCAGTTAAAGATTTTAAACCCTAAAATTGAAAAAAATAATCTTTTGGGGGATTGATTTGTCAACGATTTTGGGTGAAAATTACATCGATCGAGAGAGGAAAAGCAGGAGATTCTGTAGAGATGGAGAGTTTAAGGGGTAATTCGGTGATTATTGAAAGCAAATTGGGGATTTTCGAAGATTGAATTGAGAGGAATCAATGATCGAGCTTTGAGAGGAAAATGGATCAGTAGAACAAAATTGTGGAAAATAAGAGCAATGAAGGTAATAATTTAGGCTTGGAATTAAGGATATTTACAGAAATGTCCAAGTTAGGAGCTGTCACGTGAGTTGCATGTGATTATTGGTTGGAAGAAATTGAGAGAAAGTATATATGTTTGGAGTTTGGTATATAGAATATACAAGGGGAAAGGATTCATATATATATATATATATATATAGGCATTTAAACTATCGCGAAATTGTATAAGTAAATACATGTATCCTACACAACATAATGCGTGAATTGTTCAATTTTGTGATAATTTAAACGTCTACTTGTAAATATCCAAGGTTAGAAAATATAAATATCGGGTAAGACTAAATTAAAAAATATGTATTTATATTATATCTTACAACTTTGATTCCCAATTGTCTTTATAATCTATTTGATGAATTTTTTGAAGAGTAAAAAAATACTTATTTTTATCATTATTATATTAAATAATGATTCATACAGGCTAAATTTTCTAATCGATAATTAGATCAAAGAACTTGAATCATCAATTTCGTTAGAGCTCATCTTTTTCGTAATAAATGGACGTCATATTCTAAAAATTCAAACTATGTGATTGAATAAATTCTGTACATGTCAAAAACTCTTTTCTCCTCTCCTTTTTCAAACTCCGATACATATTTCTCATAAAGAAATCCCTAATGTAGGATAGAATAAGAGTTGTTTTACATCATATCTAAAACTTCCTTGTTCGGAGTGAAAGAAGCAGTATCTATAACTTTTTTTTTTCGTTTGTGAAAATATGTCCCTTCTAATAAGCCATGAACTAGATCACAAACATTTTCAATGAATCCATGTGATGTGTTTTCGTTTTTTTTCAACCCGTCCAAATTTAGTCAATTCCTAGCGCATAATAGTGAGTATAATTGAGTTAATAATTAAAAAACACATTTAAATTATCATTTTTTTGTGAATCTTATACTTTAACTAATATTTATTCTATATTAAAAACATACATCGATGTTAAGTTAGCCTATACACATACAAAGAAAATATATAGTGTAGATTGATAAATAGATACAGAAAATTATAAATAGTAAAAATACGAAACTTGTAAAATATGATAATTTAAATATATTTTTAACAGTTAACTGGAATAATTAAAACAAAATCCTTTCCGTTAAGCTATCAACGGTCCTTTTCTTTTGCTCTCTCTTCTTTGCCAATGACCGTAAAGTTGCGGTTTGGTCTTCAAAATTTTCTTAGAGCGAAAATGCAGAGCAGTCAAGTAAAGTATATTTCCCTCTTATCAAATTCAATTCGAAAAAACAACGATTTCCCTTCAAAAAATCTTGCTGTGAACCATTCCGATCCATTTCCCAAAAATGCTGTTCTTTCCCATTTCCATTTGCATTTGCAGAAACCGATTGTATCAGCTTGGAAAAAGAAAAAGGCATCTGGGTCTGTTAGATCAACCAAAATCATGCTAGAATCAGCTTACTTCATTGCATCAAAGCTCAAGATTTTGCCAGAGCCATTGGACGCCATTTTAAGGGAATTTGGAGGTGGAAATGGTGGAGGTGGAGGTGGAGGTGGGTTTAGGTTCGGGTCGGGTGGTTTTGATGGGTGGGGAAGAGGAAGAAGTAAAAAGAAGATGAATTGGGGATTTGGGGTTGTCTCTTTTTTGATTCTTGGTGTTGGGTTGTGGTTGATTTTATGGAAAAGATTGGAAAATGATGTGTTTTGGGGGTTTTTGGGTTTAACCCTTTTTGGGTTTTCAGTTAATGTTTGGAAAAGAGGGGTTTTGGATTGGGCATTAGGGTTTTGTTGTTGTGCTGCATTGGTAGGTTTGTTGTTGAAAGAAGATTTACAGAAATGGCCTAGTTTTTTTGGTACCATCAAGATTGAAAGAAAAAGAAGAAGGAAAAGAAGACTCTTTTAACTAAAAAAATTTGTAGTAAAAATGGAGTTTTGTGTTACATTATATAGTTTGTGTTCTTTTGTAGGAATTGGTAGAATTTGTATTTTCTTTGTTGTTTCTTTTCTCTCATGTGTACCATTTTTGGTTTTGGGTACATCAAAAGATATTTGGATTGATTGTTTAATGTTTGTTTTTCAATTATCCAAAATGCAAGGTTTAGTTTTGATTGTGATTTCCTCATACGTTCACACAAGCAGATGTAATCTAAAGCTCAAAAAATTCTCTCATTTGTCTAATATCAGCAAGTATCCTCATTTAGTTGAACTATTGTCAGTGTGATGGGTCTATCGGAAATAGCCTCTCGTGCATACACACTATTCTTCCCCAGACCCTAGTTGTGGCATTACACTAGGTTTGTTGTTGTTATTGTCAATGTGATGCTTTGGAAAAAAACTGGCCAATGACCTCTTAATGTGCTGTAGAGCTGATAACTTGTCTATTCACCTCATGATGAAAGCATTCAATCATTTCTCTGAGGTTTCAGGTCTTTCATGCTAATATGGACAAGAGTTCACTTTATGTTGAATTTAAGCAGCAGTTAATGCTAGCATTGAATTTCTCTGTGAGTGGAACGCCCTTTAAGTATCTAGGGGTACCTGTTATCCTCAAAGAAGCTTACTGTTCAACAATGCATGCCTATTGTCTATAGTATCATCTGTAGAATCAGTAGCTGGACCACTAAGTTTCTTTCATATAGTGGCAGACTTCAATTGATCAAGAGTGTGCTTTTTGCGATGCAAACATACTGGACTCAGGTCTTCCTTCTGCCTAAATGGATCCTCACCAAAGTGACAACCATTTGCAAAACATTTCTTTTAATTTATTTACCTGGAGCATGGAAGCTATATGCAAGCTGCTCTGGTCCTTGAGTCAGACAAAAGAAAGACTATGGGTGAAATGGATACATAACTTTTATATGAAAGGGAGGGATGTTATGTATATGAACACGCCAAAGCAAGCTTGTTGGGTTAATTTTTGATGCTAGAGAATGGCTAGTGAGCACAGGGGTTGTCTATGCTACTCTTCAGAGTTTTGTTGTGGCTGGAACGTTTAATATTAAGGGAGCGTACCTAGCACTCACTCCTACATTTCCTTGAGTGCCTTGGAAGAATTTAATACCGACCAAAGGAATACTACCTAGGCATCTCTTCATGTTATGGTTGGCTATATATGGTAGATTGTCCAGGGTGGATAGACTGACTAAGTTGGGAATCCATGCTTCTCAGAGCTGTGTCCTATGTACTATCGATGAAGCTGAGTCTCACTCACATCAACTATGGGGCTCCTTGTTGAGATGGTTGAGTATAAATAGAGCTTGTGAGAAATGGCTGGACGAAGTAAAATGGGCAGTTCAAGAATCTAAAGGGAAAGAAGCCAGAGAATCTGACCGTGGGATGTATGTTTGCATTTGTAGTATACCATATATGGGCTGAAAGAAATATGAGAAGGTTTCAAAGTAAATCACAATGCAGCAGTCAGAGAGCCAAGGAGAGTTTCCTCCAACTACACATCACTGGCCAGAGAGTTACCAAACGGAATCAAGTTCTTCATAGTTTTAATAGTTTTCCAGCTTAATGTAAGACCTCTCTACCTTCCAAGGTAGAGGTAAGGCTTGCGTACACACTGCCCTCCCCAGACTGCACTTGTGGGATTACTCCGTGTATGTTGTTGTTTTAATGTTAGACCTATATGCTGCTAAATGACGAGGTCCAAAGGCAGACCTTTCCTAGAAGGTGCTGTCCCGAGGTCTGCTGATAACCAAGCATGGCTCAAATTTTGATTCATTGTTGTATTAGTTTCTTTCTGTTGAGACTTACTTCATGAGTCCAAAAGAGCTAATTGTGTATACTTGCCTATTTTGCATAATGAAAATCTTTTATCTTTGACCCAAAAACAAACAAACTGGCCAATAATCTGTAGAGAAGCTGTCATTGAAGTTTTTAGCAAAAATTTAAGAGCATGTGCTGAGAGTTCATTCTCAGTTGAAGGCTATATTAACTACGTCAAAGAATGGATGACAGATGTTTTCTGAAGTTTAACGCGGGACAACAATTTGATGGTTTGTTTCTTTCTTCTGGCTATATTGCTTTCATCATTTACCTTGATAATTCGTTTTTCGTTTGTATGCTATCAATTTCCCTCATGTTTCTAGCTGTTGCAGGGTAACTTTGAGCCAACAATATGATTTAGTAGCTGACTGTTCTTTTTTCTTCCCATTTTGTAGGTTTTACGTGGAATGGCCATTTGCTTTGATGTTGCAGATATTTTGGCTTGATAACCTTTCACCACACAGGTTCATTGCCATGTTTTATATGTCTTCAATGTTACTCTCTCTGTATGCATTTAACGATAAGCGCAAAATTGATCATCTACTTATATACTTGTCGATTTTGAAGTAAAAATGTGCCCGTCATATTACTGAGAAACTTAAATCCCTCAAATTACTTGTATATGATATAAGGATGGTATATAAATGCAGAAGTTTTGACATATATGCAGAAACATGATGGAGTAATGTGTGCTTATTCCAAGAAATGGACTTTCGTCATCAGAAAATGAAGGACATTCTTTTAAAATTTTATCCTAAAACAATTCTAGTATGCTTGTGTTTTGCAAAAACTATAAATAAACTGCGACGCAAAAAGTAAACACTCTAATCAATAATATCAGAAGCTGTTGTAATATATATACACACACCTCAGAATTGGTACATAACAGATATAGTAGGTACATATACAGTATCATTGATAGTGATAACAAAAAGAGGACAGCTGGATGCACTAAGCTTTTACTATGTGTGCGGTCTAGGGAAGGGACAAACCAAAAGGCCGGTCTATTTTACGCAACCTATCTTGCATTTTTGCAAGAGTTGTTTCCACAGCTTGAACTGACCTCCTGATATTATTTAGATACTAGGACATAACAGAGATATAGAAAGTAAAAATCTATGCAAAATAATACATAAGATTTGGTAGTTTAAATGATCGTTTTGCGAGTGAAAATCCCATTAAATCACTCCACTGATCTCCAGAGCTTCCCCATATTTTGTATCCTTCATCATCCAACTCCTTCCTCTTTTGGATTTGTAAATAATAGCTGGTGTGTCTACTTCAGATAGATCCCTGTTACAAGTTGTAACAATCCATTTATATTTACGCAATCACTCCTAAACAATAGTTAGTATGACCCTTTTCTACACGAGATTTGTAAAATATAACATAGGAAATCGGTGATCCATCAAACTGATACATAAAATGAAACGGAAGAAGTAAAAAGAATATGTTTACCTTAAAATAAGCTTCTCCCAGTTGGTATAACCCATATTCTGCAGATTTTTCTCAGTAGATTTTCTTTGGTATTCATAGCGACCAGTAATCAAAATCAATGTGAATCTTAATTGGTGAAGCTCATTGTACAAATTTAAACTTGCTGGTAAAGCTAGTTGAAGAACTTCTTCTTGCTACTAAATCAATTTTTTTCTTTCATGTTGCTCTGATCTATATGTGTCCAAAAAACAATTTTTGTATGAGATGATGGTCAAAAACACATCTAAATTATGATTTTTTTTGCGAGTTTCACATTCCAACTATCAATTGTTCCTTCTTCCTACCTGAAGTATTACCATCTATGTATTTTAACACACCTCAACTATCAACTATTTCCTTTTCCTTCTTGAAACAACCTGAACAATCACTTTTTTGTGAGTTTAACACTTCAACTATAAGTTGTTCCTTTTTTCATAGATCTATCACCATCTATATATCAACTATTCCCTTTTCCTACCTGAACGATGATGATAGTTCAGATAGGAAAAGGAAACAACTCATAATTTAGATTTGTTCTAATACCTAGATGGTGATAGATTAGGTAGAAAAAGAGAACAACTGATAGTTGAAGTAAAAAACTCGCGAAAAAATAATAGTTCAATTGTGTTTCTGACCATTAATTGTTTTTATGTAAAGATAATAGGAACATAAAATTATTAAAGCTATATATGGACTTACTTACCCCCAATCTCTTGAAGCAAAGAAAGGTGCTAGAGATAACAAAGTCTCATCAATGTCAAAAACTCAAACATCTTTATGTGATGAGGTACGGAGATGATGAATATATCTCGTGGAATAGTGGAGGTGTGAATAGTTAGAGGCGGAGGTATACATGTGTCAAAATTTCTTAATATAATAAACAAGGTCATTTACATGCACAAGTCTGTTTCGACAACATTTTTCATTTTGACACTCCAACTTAGCCTCGTTCTATGTTGGCACTCCAACCTCATTCAATTTTGGGTCTACGAAAGTAGACACCTAAATTTGTATAAAATTGAATAAGCAGACACGAAGCCTACATAGCATACTATCTCTATCATACTTTAAATGTTAAATGTTAATTTCGCTTGTGTGGCCTCTGAATGTTATGAATGCACTGTGGATCGTGCCGACGCTGCACATACATATCCTCTGCGTACATACGAAGGGTGTTATAACGGTTTTGAAGAAAAAATCAAGCATAAGCCAGTTCACCAAAATATTTATTGGCTAACACACTGAAAAAGTTGAGAAAATCGTCAAATTCCACTTTTGTGCCCCCTAAATGTTATAAATGCACCGTGGATTGTGCCGACGCCACACGTACTGATCCCCTGGGTACCTATGGAGGGTCTTATAACAGTTTCGAAAAAAATAGATCGGAAGTTAGTTCACCCAAATATTCATTAGTTAACATACGAAAAAAATAGAAAATTGCCTAATTCTGCTTGTGTGACCCCTATATGCTATGAATGTATCGTGGATAGTGTCGACGCCGCATGTATTGATCCCCCGAGTACCTATGGAGGGTCCCATAATGGTTTCGAAGAAAAATCGATCGGAAGTTAGTTCACCAAAATATTTATTGGCTAACACACACGAAAAAAATGAGAAAATCGCCTAATTTCGCTTGTGCGAACGCTAAGTGCTATGAACGCACCGTAGATCATGCCGACACCGCACGTATTTATCCCTCGGGTACCTACAGAGGGTCTCATTGTGGATTCGAAGAAAAATCAAGTGGAAACTTGTTAATCAAAATATTATAAGCTAACACACGCGAAAAAATGAGAAGAAATCACCTAATTTCGCTTGTGCGGACCCTAAATGCTATGAATACACCGTGGATCATGCTGACGCCGCATGTACTGATCCCCTGGTACCTACGGAGGGTCACATAGTAGTTTCAAAGAAAAATCGATCGGAAGTCAATTCACAAAAATATTCACAGGCTAACACACACGAAACGAAAATGATAAAATCACCTAATTCCACTTCTGCTGCCCCTACGTGCTATGAATGCGTCGTGGATCGGGACGACGCTGCACGTACTGATACCTTGGGTACCTACAGAGGGTCCCCTAATGATTTCGAAGAAAAATTGATCTGAATCCATTTCACCAAAATATTCATGAGCTTAAACACATAAAAAAGATAAGAAAATCGCCTAATTCCGCTTGTGTGACCCCTAAATGCTATGAATGCGACGTGGATCGTGCCAACGCCGCATGTACTAATCTTTCAAGTACCTATAGAGGGTCATAAATGGTTTCGAAGAAAAATCTATTGGAAGTTAGTTCACTAAAATATTTTATGGGCTAACACACACGAAAAAATAAGAAAATTGTCTAATTCCGTTTGTGCGATCGCTAAATGATATGAATGCACCGTGAATTGTGCCGACGCCGCACATATTGATCCATCAGGTACCTACAGAGAGTTCCATAATGGATTCGAAGAGAAATCGATCGGAAGGTTGTTCACCAAAATATTCGTGGGCAAAAACACTCGAAAAAAATAAAAAAATCGTCTAATTCTGCTTGTGCGGTCCCTAAATGCTATAAATACGCAATGGATCATTCCGACGTCGTACACACTGATCCCCCAGGTACCTACGAAGGGTGCCATAACCATTTCAAAGAAAAATCACTCGAAAGCCACTTCACTAAAATATTCATGGACTAACACATACGAAAAAATGAGAAAATTGCTTAATTCCGCTTGTGCAACCCCTAAATGCTATAAATGCGCCGTAGATCTTGCCGATGCCGCACGTACTAATCCCTCAAATACCTACGTAGGGTCCCATAATGGTTTCAAAGTAAAATCAATTGGAAGTCTGTTCACCGAAATATTCATTGGTTAAAACACACGAAAAAAGAAAAGAAAATCACCTAATTGCATTTGTGTGACCCTTAAATGCTATTAATGCATTATGGATAATGCCGATGCCGCAGGTACTGATCCGTTGAGTACCTACAGAGGGTCCCATAACGATTTCGAAAAAAAATCGATCGGAAGCCTGTTCACCAAAATATTCATGGGCTAACACACATGAAAAAAAATGAGAAAATCACCTAATTTCGCTTGTGTGGTACCTAAATTCTATGAATGCGCCATAAATCGTATTGACGCCGCACTTATTGATTCCCCGGGTACCTATAGAGGGTACCGTAATGGTTTCAAAAAAATCAATCGGAAATCAATTCACCAAAATATTCATGGGCTAACATACATGAAAAAATGAGAAAATTGCTTAGTTTCACTTGTGTGGCTTTAAATGCTATGAATGCACCGTGGATGGTGCCGACGCCCATATATACTAATATCTTGGGTTCCTACGGAGGGTCCCATAATGGTTTCGAAGAAAAATCGATCGAAAGTCAATTCACCAAAATATTCATGGGCTAACATACACGAAAATAATGAAAAATTGCCTAATTCCGCTTGTGTGACCCTTAAATGCTATGAATGCGCTGTGAATCTTGTCGATACTGCATGTACTAATCCCCAGGTATCTATGGAGGGTCATAAATGGTTTCAAAGAAAAATCAACCAAAAGTCAGTTCACCAAAATATTGATGGACTAACACATATGGAAAAAATGATAAAATTGTCTCATTCTACGTGTGCTGCTCCTAAATACTATAAATGCGCGGTAGATCGTGAGGGTACCATATTATTTGGAAAATAATTTATTAGAAGCTAGTTCGCAAAAATATTCATAGGCTAACTAACACATACGAAAAAATGAGAAAATTCTATAATTTCGCTTTTGCAGCCCCTAAATGCTATGAATGCGCTGTGGATCATGCCGACGCCGCACATACTAATCCCTTGGGTACCTATGGATGGTCTCTTAACGGTTTCGAAGAAAAATCGACCGGAAGCTAGTTCGCCAAAATATTCATAGGCTATGAATATCGCCTAATTCCTCTTGTGCGACCCCTAAATATTATGAATTCACCGTGAATTGTGCTGACATCGTACGTATTGATCCGTCGAGTACCTATGGATCACTTAACGATTTCGAAAAAAAATTGATCGGAAGCGAGTTCACCAAAATATTAATGGGCTAACACACACGAAAAAAATTACTTAATTTCGCTTATGCAGCCCCTAAATTCTGTGAATGTGTCGTGGATCGTGCCAATGCCGCATGTAGTGATACCCTGGGTACCTACGGAGGGTCCCATAATAGTTTAGAAGAAAAATTAATTGCAAATCAATTCATTAAAATATTCATGGGCTAACATACTTGAAGAAAATACAAAAATCGCCTAATTCTGCTTGTGCGACCCCTAAATGCTATGAATTCGCCATAGATCATGTTGACGCCATATCAACTTATAATAGTTTGAAAAAAATCAATCAGAAGCCAGTTCACCAAAATATTCATGAGCTAACACACACAAAAAATAAGAAAATTCATAAGTGAAAACTTATGCAGCCCCTGTATATGCTATTAATACGCCGTGGATCATGCCGACGCCGCGCGTACTGATACTTCGGATACTTACAGAGGGTTCCATAATGGTTTCAAAGAAAAATCGATCAGAAGCCAGTTCACCAAAATATTCATAGGCGTTCGCACAAGAAAAAAAATGAGAAAATCATGCCAACATAGCACGTACCGATCCTCGGATACCTATGGAGGGTTCCATAACAGTTTCGAAGAAAAATCAACCGAAAGTGAGTTCACCAAAACATTAATGGTCTAACACGAAAAAATAAGAAAACAGCCTAATTCTGCTTATACGACTCCTAAATGCGATGAATGAGCGATGAATCGTACCGACGCTGAACGTACTAATTCCCCGGATACCTATAGAGGGTCCTATAACAATTTCGAAAAAAATCGATCGGAAGCTAATTCACCAAAATATTAATGGGCTAACACACATGAAAGAAGTGAGAAAATCCCATAATTCCGCTTGTGTGATTCCTAAATGCTATGAATACGCCATAGATCATACTGACGCCACATCTACTGATCACCCAGGTATCCACGGAGGGTCCCATAATAGTTTCGAAGAAAAATCTACTGAAAACCAGATCACTAAAATATTCATAGGTTAATACACACTAAAAAATTAGAAAATTGCATAATTTCGCTTATGCGGCTCCTAAATCTTATGAATTCACCGTGGATCGTGCTAACACCGAACGTACTGATGCCTCGGGTACCTATGGGTTCCTTAACGATTTCGAAGAAAAATTAAACGGAAGTCAATTTACCTAAATATTCATGGCTAAGACATACAAAAAAAATATAAAAAAATTGCTTAATTCCGCTTGTGCGGCCCCTAAATGCTACGAATGTATCGTGGATCGTGCTGACACCGCATGTATTGATACCCGGGGTGCCTATGGAGGGTCGCATAATAGTTTCGAAGAAAAAATAATCAAAAGCCAGTTCAGCAAAATATTCATGGGCTAACACATACTAATAAAATAAGAAAATCGTCTAATTCTGCTTTTGTTGCCCCTAAATGCTATTAATGCATCGTGGATCATGGTGACGCCGCATGTACTGATCCCCTAATTAACTACAGTAGCTCCCATAACAGTTTCGAAGAAAAATCAATCATAAGCTAGTTCACTAAAATATATATGTGCTAACACACATGAAAAAAATAAAAAAATCGCCTAAATCCGCTTGTGCGGCCCTTAAATGCTATGAATGCGTTGTGGATCGTGCCGACTCCGTATGTACTAATCCCTTGGGTACCTATGGAGCGTCCCTTAACGGTTTCAAAGAAAATTCGACCGAAAGTCAGTTCACCAAAATATTCATAGGCTAACACATATGAAAAAATAAAACATCGCCTAATTCCGCTTGTGCAGGCCTAAATGTTATGAATGTGCTATGAATCGCGCCTACGCTGCATGTACTAATCCCCAGGTACCTAGGAAGGGTCCCATAATGGTTTCGAAGAAAAATCAATCAAAAGTTATTTCACCAAAATATTCATGTACTAACACACATGAAAAAAATAGAAAATTGCCTAATTTTGCTTGTGCGACCCCTAAATGCTATGAATGTGTCGTGGATCATATCGACGAGGAACGTACTGATCACCCAGTTACCTACGGTGCATCCCATAATAGTTTCGAAGAAAAATCAATCAGAAGGCAGTTTACCAAAATATTCATGGACTAACACACATGAAAAAAATGAGAAAATTGCTTAATTTCGCTTTTGCGGCACTTAAATACTATGAATTCACCGTGGATCGTACTGACACCGCTCGTACTGATCCCTCTGGTACCTATGGAGGGTCCCTTAACGTTTTTGAAGAAAAATCGACCAAAAGTCAGTTCACAAAAATATTAATGGCTAACACCGACAAAAAATAAGAAAATCCCCTAATTGAGCTTGTGATGCCCCAAAATGCTATGAATGCACTGTTGATCGTGTCAACGCAGTATGTACTGATCCTCCGAACACCTATGGAGGATCCCATAATGGTTTCAAATTATAATCAACCAGAAGCCAGTTTATCAATATATTCATGGCCTAACACACACGAAAAAATAAAAAAATTATTTAATCCGTTTGTGCGGCCCTTAAATACTATGAATACTCCATGGTTTGTATTGATGCTACACGTATTGATTCTCCGGGTACATACGCAGAATGTCATAATGGTTTCGAAGAAAAAATCAACTGAAAGCAGTTTGCCAAAATATTTATAGGTTAACACACACGAAAAAAAACTAAAAATTACCTAATTTCGCTTTTGCGGTGCCTAAATGCTATGATTGCACCGTCGATCGTGCCGACGTCACACGTACTTATCCCTTGGGTACCTACGAAGAGTACCATAATGATTTTAAAGAAAAATCGATCGAAAGTCAATTCACCAAAATATTCATGTGATAACTCACACGAAAAAATGAGAAAATCGTGTAATTCGCTTATGCGGCCCTAAATGCTATGAATGCATCATGAATTGTGCCGACCCGTACTTACTGATCCCTCGGATACCTACGGAGGGTCCTATAATGATTTCGAAGAAAAATCGATTAGAAGTCATTTCACCAAAATATTAATGGGCAAACATACACGAAAAAAAATGAGAAGATCACATAATTCTATTTATGCAGCTCCTAAATGCTATGAATGCGTCGTGGATCGTGACAATGCTACACGTACTGATCCCCCGAATACCTACGGAGGGTCCTATAATGGTTTCAAAGACAAAACAATCGAAAGCCAGTTCACCAAAATATTCATGGCTAACACACATGAAAAAAATGAGAAAATCGCCTAAATCTGCTTGTGCTGCCCATAAATGTTATGAATACTCCATGGATCGTACCGACTTCGTACGTACTAATCCCCCAGGTACCTACGCAAGGTCGCATAATGATTTCAAAGAAAAATGAACTGAAAGGTAGTTCAACAAAATATTAATGGGCTAACTAACACGAAAACAATGAGAAAATTCCCTAATTTCGCTTTTGCATCCCCTACATGCTATGAATGTACCGTGGATCGTGCCGACGACGAACGTACTGATCCCTCGGGTACTATGAAGGGCCCCACAATGGTTTCAAAGAAAAATTGATCGAAAGTCAATTCATTAAAATATTAAATGGCTAACACATGAAAAAATAAAAAATCATCTAATTCCGCTTGTGCGGCCCCCCTAAATGGTATGAATGCGCCGAGGATCGTGCCAAGGCTACAAGCACTGATCCCCAGGTACTTACGGAGGGTCCCATATAGATTTCGAAAACAAATTGATTGGATGGCAGTTCACCAAATTATTCATTGGCTAACACACACGAAAAATGAGAAAATCATCTAATTCAGCTCGTGTGACCCCTAAATACTATGAATGTATTGTGGATTATGCCGACACCACACGTACTGATTCCCAGGGTACTTACGGAGGGTCCCAAAATTGTTTTGAAGAAAAATCGATCGAAAGCCAGTTCACCAAAATATTCATGGACTAACACACACGAAAAATTGAGAAAATCATCTAATTCCACTTGTGCGGCCCCTAAATGCTATGAATGAGCCATGGATCATGTCGAGGCTACACGTACTGATCCCCCGTGTACTTACGAAGGGTCCCATATAGGTTTCGAAAAAAAATTGATCGGAAGTCAGCTTACCAAAATATTAATAGACTAACACACACGAAATATGAGAAAATCGTCTAATTTCGCTTATGCTGCCCCTAAATACTATGAATGCGATGTGGATCGTACCGAGGCTTCGTCTGTACGTGCATACAAATTGATTCAAACATCATTTCAATAAATGTTCATTTCTTTATGGTATAGGATAATACTTTTATTTGTGGAATTGCATCAAACATTTGTATTGGGCAGAAATAAATTTAAATAACGAAACTAATCACTGAAGATTCATGTAGACAATTCTAACTTACTTAAATTTAGTAAAGTGTGATTATTATTGTTGTGTCGAACACTTATAGGTTAATCTCTATGATAAGCATAAAAAGGAAAATTAACATTAGGAAACAACGACAAAAAACCTGCTCGAAAATATTTTGATCAGTCCATAAATGATAAATATATAAAATGAATGAACAAATGAAAAGAATTGAACAAAAGTTAACAAACAAATCACTCTGTCTATACATTTTATGTTTATTATATCGAAAAGGATTACAAAATGTCAAAAGTATTTTCATTGTGAAAAAACAATAAATAAATGAGTTTGGTAATCTTGAAAATAAGGCAGTATTACCTGCTACAACAGGTAAAGATGACCAGATAATATAAAAAAATATTTTACACCAACGGTGTATATAACTTAAACTCTAAATGAATATATTTGTATATGTGTGTGTTAAAAATCATCTGAAGCAATAAAAGAATATCAATTTGAGAAAAAGGGTATATATCTTTCATGCTCAAACCAGAGTTCACATTTTGGTCATCACTGCATATGAATGAAAAAGATTTAGACAATGTTGCTCGAGCTCTCCGAAAATGTTGTTGCATCCGTGTCGGATTTAGAAGTATGATTCTTGATCATCATGGCAGAGTTCCTTTCTGAGTTTCTGAGAGAAAAGCCTACAAGCATCCATACTAAGATCAATGGCAGCGGAAAGCGCGATAAATAGGGCAGCATCAGCCATACAAGTGACATGTTGCACCCCGACTTGAACCATCGGTGCACTAATCTTGCCTTCGCCTTCCACATTCGACACCATCACGAATCCTCGTATCGGAGAATTGATGCTCAATGCAGTATCTTTCACTGTATTGTCAATGTAAAATTGACCACCTTTTTTCATGCTCATTGTGCCTTCAGCTATTGGAATGGTACTAGTAAGGCCAGTGTCAGTGACAAGCTCGAATTTGTAACCAAGACCATCAACCGGACCTCTTTCTCTCCACGCCTGGAGCCTACCCCAGTGCTTCCAGCTGCTAACACAGGCGCCATTAGGTCGGAGGATGAGCCATGCTCCGGCGTTTGATCGTGATACGCGGTCCGAACCCGGAGAGGGTACAAATGGTGTGACCATTGAGGCAGCTGCAACAGCTGAGCCTGAAAGATCATAGATTATTATCATCCATCCTTTTCTTTCCCTTCCTGTTCTGTCCCTTTCTCCAGAAAATGTTCTCATCCATCCTCTGTTGTTTAAGTTGAAATCAGATGGGAGAGATCTGCTTAACACACATAAAGGAGAGACAAATATTAGCTTAGGGACAACATATTAACAAAATCAGTACTTGGAAAATAATTGATGCTTTTACTTGTTTTCTAGTGTCTGCTAAGTAAACAAGAAAATATTGTTCAAGAATATTTACATTCTACGAAACATCATGGCATCATGGAGGTCCGGAGTTGGAGGTGGGGCAGTGACAGAGGCAAGATTTTTATCTAAATGATTCATCATTTATTGTATATACATAAAAAAAAAGTTTTAACTTTACATATGCAGTGCGATTTGGAAGTTCGGATCAATCCCCTTCCACCCCTCTAACTCCTCTCTGTTGGGGGTGGCCGGGGAGCTTGGAATGCTACTGATGAAACTTGTTTTCTTAGAGAAAAATGTTCTCCAAAATATTTTGACTAACCAAAAAAAAAAATTGAAAAACCTTTTCTGTTTTCTTCCATACCAAAAATACACGCCAAGAATTTAATTTCTATGCACTCACAAATTAAGATAACATGCAACAACAGATAACTCTATGATCAGGTAAGGTAGGTACGTAGGTGTAATCAATGATCCACAAATTAAAGCTAAGACAAATGATGGATCCAACTAAACAAACAGTCAAAGAAGAATATTAACAACTTTATGAAGAATTTGGAACTAAATCTTTGCACATGGGAAGGGAATCAATGGTGGTTGCCAATAAACAGTACCACACAAGTTAATTTTTTTTTTTTGTCTCATAGATCAAACTAATTATGTTGACTGACAATTCTCTAATCTTTGTCATTAAAGTAAAATGCTCAACTTGTTAAATAGTTAATTTGTTGGACCCACGATTTGCTCAACCATAAGAGAATAAAATCATGAGATAATCTTTGATCAACTTTAGTTAATATTTCCCCATGTTAAGAGTAAAGACAAATCCTAACAAAGAATTGTCCATTAAAAAGACAGGTAATGTTCATCATAAGTAAAGAGCAGTCCCGTAATACAAAGGTCTATTATGCATAACCATAACTGTATTTTTGAGTTTTTGAACAAAAATATTTTTAAACTATACCCTAAACTTAAATTACGTCCTTAAAATATATTTTTTGGCAGAAAACATCCTTCAAGTATTTGAAAGTTAACATTTTTCATCCTTCAGTTAGATATTGTCAAAAAATTAAGAGATCCTACAAAAACATGTGCAATTTATGTGAACAAAAAGTTTTTCTGCATAATTCATTATCTGCTATAAAAAGCTCCTGAAAAAAAAATATTAAAAATCGTGAACACCATTGCTTGCTGAAACAAAAAATGTTAGGAAGGTGTGAGAATACATGATCTGATCTTCTTCTCTTTTATCAAGAGAAAAAAGCTGGAGCTTAATTATCTCCACCTTTTAAAAGTCAAATTATAGTTAGATCAATAATTTTTTGATGCAATATGATATTAAGGTGATCAAAATTCTAATTATATGTCTCGCATTCGAGTTTTTTAATCAAACTTCTGATTATGTCTAGCATTCGAGTTTCATTCTCCATTATTAGAAGTAGAAGTCTCCTACAAACACTGTTTAAGCAGATTCAGTTGAGAAGAAATATTTCAACGGATAATTTTTTAATATTAAATCACATGAAAAATAAATGGAAAAAAAACTGTTAATTAAAAGATTTTGCATAATGCTAAACTCAATTGCCCAAAAAGTTCATGATAATATTTTTGACGTATTTTACAATAATAAATACAAATGGGTGACTTGATTTTTGTAGGATCGGTTAGTTTTTTGAAAAATTCTAGCAGAAGGATGAAAATTGTTAAATTTTAAATATTTGGAGGATGTTTTCTTCTAAGAATAATATTTTACGGATGTAATCTAAGCTTAGAGTATAGTTTAAGGATGATTTTGGCCAAAAACTCCGGCAGTTTTCAATTACGATCAAAGTTCTCCTTCCGTTTCCGATGACAATCATTTCAAAAACAAATTGTCAAAAGTTTTTGCAATATATATATATATATTAGACAGTTATGGAATTATTTATCCTATTATTTATATCTTAGTGATGAAATAAGTTATCGCATATATATGATGGAACCACTTATCCAAGAATAACTAAAATTATTAATTCTGAGATAACTTGTTTCCGGCCAAACGAGCCCTAAACTCTAATACAACAAGAGAAGTGGGGACTTTAATTAATAACTTTTTTTCAATTTTCTTTTTATGTTGTCTTTTCTTTAATCATAATAAGTAGTGAAATTGATAACATAAAAAGAATTAACTTATATATGCTCATAATATACGAACATTAATCATAATGTAATAGGTTGTTAATATACGAACATTAATCATAATGTAATAGGTTGTTTTTCGATAGATTCTCGGATCATGTATAATAAAATAGAATTGAAAGAAAAATGACCGCGGCAAGAGAATAATAAACAGATAAACAGTGTAGCAATGGAGACTCACCGTGAACGGTTATTCCGATCAGCACTAAACTTGCAGCTAAAAACCGGTTGTCTTATATTCCCCTGAATCTGAAAAACAACCGGGCTACACTCCGGTTCACCACCAAACTGAAAAACAAACCGCGGGTCCGGTTCAGCTCGAACAGCTATATGCAACATCGCCACCGGTTTCTCCATCACCGACGCCGCATTTTCCCCCAATTTCAACCACCCATTTTGAAACACACGCGGCTTCGAATGCGTCCCACTCAAATCAACACTCACCTGAACAGAACCCATCAATTTCCCCGACGACGTAACTCCGCACGCGCGGCCACCCATACGTCCGGTGAAAACAGAGACAGTTAAGGTTACGGGTTTTGCAGATAGACGACGGAGTGCAGCGGCATCGAGATGGAATCCGATTGCGCCTGGGGCGGATTCCGGTGGAGATTGGTTGTCTGAAGTTGGGGAAAGAGGGAGAATTGTGGTTTGGGTAGGGAAATTTTTGAGCTTAAGTTTTGCATAACAAGGTGTTGAAGATGGATGGATTCCATGAGAAGCTGATTTAGTTGCTGTTAATGGAAGTTTTAGAGCTAATGATTCGATTATTAAACGAACAAATGGACATGGATCCATTGAACTAACACCTTATTAGTAGTAATTCTTAAATGGCTAACAATTGTAGTCTTTCTTGGAAGTTTCAGAGAGATGAAAATGGAGCTTAGATAACATGTATATTTTGTTTCAATGGCTGAATGTATGCTTATAGTAATTGCAACCCCACACCCCCAACCCACCCTATCCTGCCAGGTTGTCTTTTTTATTTTTTTGAAATCTTGTAACAGACAATTAGTTATTACTATTGTTGATTGAGAAAATGGTCAAAAATATTCTTAAACTATTTGAAATGAATACGTCATCCATTTATAGTTTGACCCAAAAATACTATATCGTCAATAATTTGGTCCAGAAATGCCTTTATTGTTATTTAATGGATCAAAAATATCCATATTATTACAAAATAGATCAAAAATGTCATTTTCCTAATAAATATATTTTTTTTAAAAATAATAATTTTGTTCCTTATAAAAATCTTACTTTTAAGGAGCTTCGTTCTTGTTTTCTTTCTATTTAAACCACTTTAAGTAATAAAAATATAGAAAATTATTTGATTCTTCGTAATCTCATTTTATCAATTAAAAAAATAATTTCATGTACTCTAAGTCTTAACGGATAATATATGTCATATATATAAGATCATAATAAATTCATCATTAATTTTTATTCAAATAACGATAAAAAATACTTATAATAAAATAAGAAATATTTTTAATTTTTTTTCTAATTGAAGTAGAATAAACATTTGCTAATAAATGAAATATTATTAGAAAAAACATGTGTTCAAAAAGAAAATAAATAATATATTTATTTTAAAAAGGGTATTTTTGACCCATTAAATAACAATAAAGGCATTTCTGGACTAAAACATTGACGGTAAAAGCATTTTTGGACAAAACTATAAACTGAGGGCATTTTTGTTCATTTCAAATAGTTTAAGGGAATTTTTAACCTTTTTTCCTTGTTGATTTATTGAATCGGTGAATTTTTGTAAAATTATGTTTATTTAAAAGTTTGTAATTATGTGTTATTACGAATGTTTATCTATAAATAAGTATTGAAATCTGTGATTTATTAATTAAGTGTCTTAGGATATCTTGATTATGAAGTATGGACTAAGATTTGCTCATTTGATAAGATGGTATAAGAGTTGGAGAAGTTCTAATAGTTTTTACAAATTATGAGGTTCTCATATTTATAAGAAAAAATATAATTTCAGATATCCAAATTATATATCGAAATAAAATTTCAATGTCTAACTTTAAATCGGTCGATTTCTTGTCATGTCATAACGAGAAATGATTTAATTTTATCTTTGAGTGAAGTAATGTTTATGTGGCCAATAATACCCCCTAACTAAAGTCATCACTATAACAATTTAATGAGAAAATTTATTGAGAGATTCTTGCAATTGATTAAATGGCAACTCATAAGTATCTATTGGAGATATATAGAATATCTTCATAGCATTTGTTTTATGACTAATTAAATTATTTATTCCCTCAAATAATGGTTAATGATTAATTTTCTCTAAAGTCTCAACTATTCTCCAACCACAAAACAGTTGGTAAACATAAAAATATAGAATATTGACATTATTTTTATAACATGCAAAGCAATGCAATCATTTTTTTTAGAAAAAAAAGTTTAGAAAATGACTTTTGAATTAACTACTAATCGAAAAAAATAAATCATTTAGTAGCACTAAAACTAGTAGATGAGAAGACATTTGTCATCAAGTACGTATTAAGTACTAATCCTTAGTTTCTTATACCTTAAGCTTAAATGCCTAATTATATAACTTAAGCTTTAAGGCCTAATTGCATTCGAATAATTTCATTATAGAGTGGGGATGAAGACCAAATTAGTGAATGAATTAACATAATTGTGGAGCCGGGGCAGTCCGGTGCACTAAAGCTCCCGTTATGCGCGGGGTCCGATGAAGGGTCAATGTGGAGCCATTAAATAAATATAGTAATACATTTGAAAAGAGTAACATACCTGCGTAAAGTTAAATGAAAGGAGTATATAACTAACCATCGATCGAATATTTTGTTTTTTTTAACAATTAGTAGCAAGACCATATAATTAACACCTTCTAATGGTGACTCTAAACATAGTGACAAAGTCAGAAATTTTATTAAGAATATTTAAAATTTAATGTACACTTTGTCTAATTTATAAAAAATAATTTTTGACCTATATATATACATTTCGCTTAATTTTCTATACAAATAATATAATCTTTTTTACGAAGGGTATTCAACCGGCATTCTTCACTATATATGGCTACGTCATTGACCCTAAACTTTAGTCTCTAACTAGTTAAGAAATAATTTTTGATCTATATATATACACTTCGTTTAATTTTTTATACATATAGTATAATTTTTTTACGAAGGCTATTCAACTGATCACTATTCAGTATATATGGCTACGCCATTGACCCTATACTCTAGCTAGTTTAGACATTCTTAAAATTATTGTCGACCAAATCACATGAAAGATTATTTCAATTATTATTAGGTGAAATAATCTTTGTTTTTTCAGAAATTGTTTCTATATTTTTTATTTTTTTTAATGACGATAATTTCAAGGGGAAAGGACATAAATCACATAATTTGAAGTCTACCTCTTTAGATAGTGGGTCCCATAACAGCTTGGCAAGGGCTGTGTTTTTTTAAAAAAAAATATTTTATGTATTATTATTTGTTAAATTAGTTTGGTCGTTATATGTTTGTTTATTTATTTAACAGAAAAATTGATTATCCAATCTTTTTGACGGCTGTCAAACGGCGGCTCTATTCTGAGTTATTAGTGATAACAATTATTAGTTTAAGGTTGTAAAATTATTAAAAAAGAAGTGGATGTCCCTTTTAAGATCTTTTTCTTTTTTTATTCTTTTTCTTTTGATTTTTTTTTTCCTGTAACATTTTCTTCTTTCCTTTCTCCTTTCACGCGTTGTTCCTTCTCCCAATCATTATTTTTTATCTATAAATTAAACAGCTCAAAATAAAAAAAATATATAGAAAAATTCTCTAAATTCTCCGAATTCTCTCTTTCTCTTATTATCTCTCCTTCTTGTTAATTTACTAAGTTCAGTTTATTTTATAACACGTTATCAGCACGAAGTTCTAAATTTTTCCAAATATATTAACTCCTATATTAGGTATATCTACGAAATTTTTTAAATTTTAGTTGTATTTATTCTTTCTAAATTAATTTCTATATTAGTTTTATCGTGTCAAATATATCAAAACTTGAGTTTATGGCACTTGACATTTTTGAAAAAAATTATTTATCCTTGATGCTAAAATTCACCTTGACGCTAAAGGTCTTGGTGATACTATTAAACAAGATAATAAAACATCAAGACAAGATAAAGCAAATGCCATAATTTTCTCCGTCATCACATTCACGAAGGATTAAAAACTGAATATTTAACTGTGAAAAAATTTCTTGAATTATGGACTAATTTGAAGGATCGATATCACTATCTAAAATTTACGGTGTTACCAAAAATCCGATATGACTGGGTACACCTTCGATTTCAACATTTTAAAACAGTGACAAAGTATAATTCTGCTAGCCATAAGGTAAGTTTCATGTTAAAATTATGTGGAGATTCTATCAATGATGATGACTTGCTTGAAAAAAATCTTTCCACTTTTCACGCTTCAAATTTGTTGCTACAATAACAATATCGTGGAAAAGGATTCAAGAAGTATTCTGAATTAATTACATGCCTATTGTGGCTGAGCAAAATAATACTTTGCTGATGAAAAATCATGAAGTCTGTCCCACTGGGTCTGCTCCATTCCCTGAAGCGAATGTTGTAGTAGCGCATAATCAGTCTGAATCAAGATAAAATAATTATCGGGTCACGGCCGTGGTCGTGGACGTGGTAGAGAACGAAATAATTATCATCATGATGATGAAAATAAGCATGAGAACAATAAAGTTCCTCAAAATAATTCTTCCAGAGATAAATCCAATATTTGCCGTTGGTGTGATATGAAGGGTCATTGGGCACGTGAATATCGTACGCCCGATCATTTTGTGAAATTTTATCAAGCATCTCTCAAAAAAGAGATAATAATGTAGAGACACACTTGAATTTTCGAAATGATGATAATGAAGCAACACCCTTAAATAAATATTAAGATATTGAGGCGAATCTTGCTTATAAAGATGATGCTTTGGAAGATCTACCAAATATTACTCATTTGAAAGTTGAAGATTTTATCAATGTTGACTAAAAAATTGATCATCTAACTGAGAATAAAAATAGTTATTATTTTTTTTATTATGTTTGATATTATGTTGTCCTTCGTAAAATATTTCTTAAGGCAGTGCAATTTCTTAAAAGTTTCTTATGTTTTAGTTTTTCACGTTCTTATAATGTATCTTTTTGTTTATGAAAAATATGAAAATTCTTCAGTTATTAGTTGCATCCAACATCAATTATGATAAAATGTGTCTTATTGATAGTACCACAACATACACTATTTTAAGAGATAAGAAATATTTCTCTTATTTGATTATGAAAGAAGTTAATGTTAATATAATATCTAGTAGTACAAGATTAATTGAAGGATCCAAAAAAGGTAAAGTTATACTTGTCGGAGGAACAAATTTAACAATTAATGAAGCATTATATTGTAGTAAGTCTCAAAGAAATTTATTAAGTATCAAAGATATTCGTCAAAATGGTTATCACCAGCCCGTTTGAATGGGCTTTAAGTTGGTCAAACCAACTTATAAGCCCCTTTTTAGCTTTTGGACGTATTTGTCTAATGTTAACTTTAAGCCATAAAGTTCTTAAAGTCAGTCAAAAATGAAAAGTCAGGATTTTTAACTTTTTTTTTCTAAGTGCTTAAAGCCATTTTATTTGACCATAAAAATTACTTTTATATACCTTATATTTTAACTAAATTTTCAAACTACCCTTTTTATTTTTTTAACCTTAAAACTCAAACACTTATTTTCAACATAAGCACTTTTATCCAAACACTCAACTGTTTATTTATAAAAATAACTTTCAGCACTTCAAAGTTCTAAAAGCACTTCATGTATAAAAGTTATTTTTTTTAACCTCATCCAAATGAGCTCCATATTGAGACTACAAATGAAGAAAAAAATGAATATCTTTACACTACTACAATGTTGTCGGGCAAGAAGTTTATACTTGAAAAGTTACCTGCATTTTCATCCGGCTTATACTTCACAAGTATTAGTAATAATGGGAAATCAACTATAGCACTTAATAGGTCGCAACCAACAAGATCAAGATCAAGTGACAACACAATGAACAATTTTATAACCAGTCAACAACATCACGCTCTTTTGGGAAATGAGTTATTGGAGATTGGATAGCATTAAGTCATTTTAATTTGTTTTTCTTTAATATTATCATGCCGGAACGTGACACCCGATCCAAATATATCGTGTCGGAATGTGACACCCGATCCAATTATACCGTGTCGGCTCGTGACACTCGATCCAAATTTACTGTGTTGGCTCTTGACACCCGATCCAAATATAATTAATTTATCATTCTTTGTTATCACATTCCACTTCATTAACAATATTTTCATCAAGCTTTCTTTATTCAAGACACCATTTTTGATAGAGCAAGTTCAAGATTATGGATTCCAAGGTCTTGAGATTTCAGACCAATCACAAAAATTAAATGCATACTAAATTTCACATATTACTCAATGACTATCAATAACTATTAAGAGTCTAAATCTCCTAAACCCTTCCCTTCTCTTTTCTTTTCTAAATCTCTTATGTATTAAAAGTGATAAAACCTATCAACTTATTTTAATAAATATAGAATAAGTGGTATAGGATATTAAATAAATTATCACTTTAGCCCATTAACTAAATTAATCATCTAAGTTTACCCCTCAACTCAATAACCATAGTTATCGAATAATCTAAAATACCCATTAAAATTTTTGGTATGAGTCTATTATGAAATTAAAAAAAAGCTCTATTTCTCAAAACGACCTAATGGGTTGTTACATTAATTCCTACTATCCTAGCTTTATTTATGACTATTTATTCATTCACAATTGTTAATTTAACATGTTTGTTCTATTTTTAATTGGACAAAAAATTATCGATCCACAATATTTACATTAAATTATATTAATTTATTAAAATTAAAATTAAAAGTTAAAATTAAAATATATTTAATTAACTATAGTTTAGTGATGAAAATATATAAAATATATCTATCGAGTTGAAACATTGAATGCGAATAAATATTTACCTATTATACTGTTTAATAACAAGATTGTCACTTTGGTACTTCAGTTTATTTTTCAAAAACGTCATTTTTTTTTATAAATAATCGGCACACTTTAAATCATACTTGTGTTTAATTACATAGGCTAATCTTAATTTAGATGTCAAAATAAAGTATCAAACAAGTTTAAGGCCAATTAATTAGTATATATTTAGTCTTTTTATTTCTGTAAAAAAATTTAAAACATGATTTCTCATAATTTTTAAATCATTATATATAATTGACAGAACTTTAATGCACTTTTCTCTTTTTCTATTTTCTCGTATCAATTTTTTTTTTTATAATAATTCTGTCCCTTTTCGACCAATCCAGGTTGTCTTTGGAAAATGACCTGGCATTTCATAGCATAATATAAATGTGTAGGAACCCACATTTGAGACATGGCAGCTAGGGTAGGGTGGTGCTGACAGTCCATAGGGGTGGGGGTCCATAGGATTTGTTTCGTGGGATGAGAATCCGGGAACTATTCGTAAACCTTCAACGGGATACGAAACTTGAGAAGATGATCAAAATGGCAGGGATGTTGCCTCAGGGGCGGCGTCACCTTACAGTTAGGCGGGAGAGGAGGTCATTCGAATCCTTTTGATGAAAAATTATACTATTTATACATATAATATATTTAAACCCTTTTCAACTAATTCATTAATTTAGTTTTTCAGATTTAAATTTTTTTTACTAAAAATTCTGGTTCCGTCATTAATCGACTCCTCCTCAATATGAAGATGGGTGGATTCCACATAGGATGGGTGGGTGAGGGTGGCAGTGCGGGGTGTCCAAGAACTTTTATCACTTTTCAAGAGCAGATTATATGGTTAAACCCAATGAATTTTTTATTATTATAAGGAGTAAATTTCTAGAATTATATTCTTGATTGAATTTAGAAAAAGAAAAAAAAATATTTCACATCAATTTTTGGTACCGTTAAGTTCAGTACAATTTTGATAAAATAATTGGGGCTTTTGTCCTTTTTTAAAAATTCCTAATATAACGTCCACCGCCATTAAATCACACACAAAAAAAAGAAGTAAAAAAAGTCTTAGTGAGTGTGTACTCTATACTCTGTACAAATATTCTTCTTGTGCCTATCATGCACACATGGGTTTCTTTGTTGTCTGTCAAATAATAGGATTTAGACCCACCCCAACTCCGCAAACAAAAACGAATTTAGAATTTTAAATTTATAAATTTTTTTGATAATTATCATGCGTTAAATATCTTGGAGCTGCTAGAATTTTTCATTATTTATTACTAATTTATAATTAAATTAGATTAGCGTTGAATTGTGTGTTTAGCTATAGATTAATCTGTTGCTAATTTCTTATTTTCGTAGCAGCATACATGTGTAGTAAGATAACTAGTTGGATTTGAAATAAATTATTTATACATATTAAATAAAAAATTATACTAATAATTCAGGTTCTAAGTTCTATTGAATCTGTAACTAATGACGTAGATTCTCCCATGCTCATAGATCGGGTGGGGTCTAATTTTTCTTATAACAATGGCGCAAGAATCAGCTTGCTTGTAGAGGGTGGATTTAGGACTAGACGAATTTGAGTTCGAAATGCTATCACAACACATTCGATTTGCTGAGTTTGAAATCTATCATTTTATTTATATATGTTTAGTGAACCTTATAATATATACATACAAAGTTTAAGTCAAAATTATTGAATTCAAATGAACACTTAACTCATGAACCATATTTACTTTTGTTTGTACGCAATTAGTCAATTATTTTACCAAATATATACTATTTTCTGCTAACATGATTATCGAACAACTTTGTCTATCAAATCATAAATAAATAAGAGAAAATCATCTAATATATTTTATCTTCACTGAATTATATGACTAATTTACCATAATAAATATTCATCAATATCGAACTCTAAATTAAAGGTAGATTTTTTTATCAATCAGAACTTTATTGACCTTCGATTAGCGGTATAGATTTTTGACATTTTTATTAGTAGTGCTTCCTCAATGTAGATCCCACATTGATCATGATAAATAGGAATCAGATAATTATGGCAATTGATTGACACTTAATTTTTTATTCATTGATTGACACTAATTTTGATGTTAAAAAATAAAAAATGTGTGTTAGTTAAGGTTCATGATTGTGGTGTTAACAATCCAAAAAGCATGCCATATATAAAATTATGAGTAGTTAGGTAAAAGATAGGAAAATTAGGAAGCATTTTGACCTAGTTAATTAGCATAGTTTGACTTCAAGACATGTTTAAGTACACTATGTGTAAAGGCTTTTGACTTTTTAATTCAATGAGCAATAATAATTAGGTTTTTATCTTTGTAGCTATTCAATTTTTTTTCTTCATATGTTGGATTAACCTTTTTTTCATGCTTATTTACCTAGTGAGACATGGATCATATCCAAAATTTGTTAAAGGCTCAAAAAAGTCGACAACGTCAAGAAAAATAAAAAAGAAAACTCGTAGGTACAAAGTAAAAGAAGTTGTCGAAAACTATACAACTTTTGACATTTTGAAGTGGACAATCATAATTGACTTAAGAACTAATTTACATGGATAGTGCATTAGTGCTTATAACTTATAAGATTAGATTTTAAGCATTTGTTCTTAGTTGCTTTGAACAAAAAAACTATTAGGAAAAAATGTTTTTAGATAATTAAGCATTTAGTCTCAGTAGTTTTGAACCAAATGAAAATGTTAGGTACAAAATTATCTTCTTTTTGTGGCTTTATCGAAATAAAAACGATTACTATATCTCAGTACTAAACAATAACAAAGAAAAATTGGGTAAAATTTTGTAAATTTGAAGTTACACTATTCAAATTTTTAATTGCACTTAGTGGATTATGTGCATATTTGTTTTTTGTTTTTTTACAAAAATTATGTGCATATTTGTTCAGTCAGTATATCTTTTGTATAAAATTGATTCATAAGAGGTGTTTGGACATGATTTGATTTAATGACTTTGGGGGGGGGGGGGGGGGGGATGTATTTGAAATTAAAGTTTAAAAAAAAACATATTTGGAACTGATAGATAAGGCAAATTTTTAATTTAAAAAGATTTAAGTTCTATGAAATGTCTAAAAACTAACGGTGTAAAACAATATTCATGTAATTAGATTAGTTATTTGATAATCACGAATAAATGATCTTTTGATAAGAATTAAAGAGTGATCTCGTAATTGAAATAGTAACTAACCTATTATAACAAGTCAAAATCCACTAATAATGTATATTTACACCGTTAATATATATATATATATACACACATCGTATTGGGGCAGGGTGGATGAAATGGAGATTTGCTTCCGGTGTGCTATGTGACAAGAAGGTGCCACCACAATTTAAGGACAAGTTCTACAAAGTGGTGGTTAGACCGGCTATGTTATATGGGGCGGAGTGTTGGCATGTTAAGGTCTCTCACGTTCAAAAGATGAAAGTAGCCGAGATGAGAATGTTGAGATGGATGTGTGGGCATACCAGGAGCGACAGGATTAGAAATGAGGCTATTCGAGACAAGGTAGAAGTGGCCTCGGTGGAAGACAAGATGCGGGAAATGCGACTGAGATGGTTTGGGCATGTGAAGAGGAGAGACACAGATGCCCTAGTGTGGAGGTGTGAGAGGTTGACCATGGATGGTTTCAGAAGAGGTAGGGGTAGGCCAAAGAAATATTGGGGAGAGGTGATTAGACAGGACATGGCGCAGTTACAGCTTACCGAGGACATGACCTTAGATAGGAGGGTGTGGAGGACCCATATTAGGGTAGAAGGCTAGTACATAGTCTCGTTATTATTCTGTATTAGTAGGCGCATTAGCGCACTATAATTTCTTGTGCTCTGACTTCTGTTATTATCTTTCTATTACTTTCTGTACTTTGATTACTCTATTTTATTTGTGTCGCTTTCGTTATTTGCGTTATTCGTTATTTGCTTTCCCATAACGCTTTGAACTTCTTAGCCTTATCTGACCTCTTTTTATGCTTCTTTTGAGCCTAGGTTCTCTTGGAAACAGCCGTCCTACCTTGATAGGAGTAAGGTCTGCGTATATTTTACCCTCCCCAGACCCCACGTTGTGGGATTTCACTGGATTGTTGTCATTATATATGTATATATATATATATATATATATATATTGACCAAATAATAATATCAATAGAAAACTAGTTGAGTTGAACTATATATAAAAACTTCTTTTGTTCTAATTTCGCTCTATTCAAGCCTAACTCCTTGCTCATTTAACATTTAACACAAGACAAAAGAGTCAATGTAGCACTTCTTTGACACATCCAAACAAATTAACCATTCAATCCTTCTCCTGTATCCGAACTTGATATAAATTATATTTTTGCTACGACATTTGTAGTAAGGTGAAAAGAAGGGATTATACTCAAAAGTTGCAAATCTTAGAACAAATTCTAGGCTTCTCAACCAATACCAATACATCAATGAAACTTCAAAATCTTAAAACAAATTCCATGTCCTAAACTTCATAGTCATTTAGTTCATGGGATAAAGTGGAAAAAGTAAAAATTGAATATTCCCAGACTTATCTCATTTAACTTGATAATCATTATTTTATTTATCTCTCGCTTAGGATAAATTAGTCAGCGAACCAAGTAACGTCCAAAATGCATCCTAGAGGTTCCAGAAACAATAGGCTCATCATAAATAATACCAAATAACAAAGCTTGGTTTGTCTTCTTTATAGTTATTCCTCTTGAACCCTTCCAAAATTTGTGAAAAAGGGTAATCCATGATGATCTATATAATTTTCTTTTTTTAATATAATTCAGGTCAGACTAGACACATCGGGTTTGACAGTACCCACTGTCTAACTCAATTTATGTGAGGGGAAAAAATTGACACATAAATAAAGAACATAATTCATTAACTCTAAATCTTAGATTCTGAAATAAAGTCAGTACATGACAACATATAAGAAGTTTTCTCTATGTAATTCAAGTTAAACTAGATATATCGTGTTCAAGAAAACCCACTATGTTGTCAATGAATTTTGTTATTTATATATGTGTCAATTTTTTTCGCCCACATATAAATTGGCCTGGGTCTATAAAATCAGTCAATATAGGCTTGGTCTCCTCTATTTTAAACTACAAAAACATTCACAAAAAGAATAATTGAGTCAATATTTAATCACACTTTATGGCATGTTCGACAAGTCACAAATTGTTTGTTAATTTTGAGTAAAATCACAACTCCATCAATGAGAAAGAGAAATAATATGAAGTGATTTATTGAAGATATTTTAAGGGGTCGTTTAATATACTGGACAAGCATAAATAATTCTAGTTATCTAGAATAGGATGGAGTATTAGTACCGAAATTAGTAATAGTACATAAAATGGAAAACTTCTAGTAGGAGGCTTTCGCCTTTGATGAATTTTTAACTAGCGTATATCTAGACTAATGGTGTACGTGCATATCGAATACCAAATAATTACTAAAACATTATTTTGATGTGCAAATGGGACTTCTGAATCATTGATCATGTGTATTAGGATGAATGAAATTCCATTTCTTATAACCAAAGATCTCTTGTTTGAATTCTAATTCACCTCTTAAGTAGATACTATACAACATAAATCTAAATTTATCGAATTTGAAAAAGTAATGCACACACAATGCTTTAAAAGGTGTACAAGTTCTATATTTGAGAATGAAGATGGAAGTTTTTTAATTATTTTTTAGAATTTGACTTTTGTTCATGGTTAGTGTACTAAATTTGTTACGCCATCAGGTAATTTTAAAGGTTCTATATTTAACTTTTCATATAATTATAATTTCTGATCGAAACATATTAAAAGAAAATTGAATCCTAATTATAAAATCAAAATTCTTTCCTTTTCAACATCGCTTACTAAATCTTATATTTTTCATGGTTTTTATATCAGCAAAATAATTTTTCAACACCAATTTCTTTTTCACAATTGAATGTTATTTACTAAACTATTATTATTTGCTCTCAACATCATGGTAAATCAACCACTAAAGTAATTCTTCAGCCCTCAAATATTATGAATCTTAAAAAGAATTATTTTTTATTGTCTCAAATATCTAATTTTTTGAACATTTTTTATGTTCATTATGAATTGTTGTAATTCCATATGAATCTCAATACATGTCATTATCATTATCGGTTATTGCAATATAACCTTTGATTAATTTAATTATGATCACATGATTAATTTTTTTTTAAAGAATTCATTTTATTCTATCTTCCTGGTGGGTTAATTTAGTTCTCACAATTTTCCACTTTATTGTGTTGGAATCGTAATGGAGACTGAAAATTGCTATGAGAAGATTCTTGTGGAAATAAGCATTAATTTCAATAATCGAAAATAAAAAATACAAATCATTCTTCATGATTACATTCCCCTTCATTAACAATATTTTATCAAGCCTTCTTTATTCAAGGCACCATTTTTGATAGGGCAAGTTCAAGATTATGGATTTCATGGCCTCGAGATTTCAGACCAATCACAACAACATATCAACCATCCAAACCACAACAATTAAATGCGTAGTAAACCTCACACATTACTCAATGAATATCAATCACTATTAAGAGTCTATCTATGATATAGAATAAAAACCATAACCTACCTCAACCGAAGAATCGAAGTAATGCAAGTTAATCCACCAATGTCCCTCCTTTCTTCAATGCCTCAGACCGTTTTCAATCTATCAAGTATATAATATTTATAAGTAAACTAGTCTGTAGACAATAATATTATTTATATGTTTAACCTAGACCCCACAACTCATCCAAATTTATAATCAAATTCCTAAGTTTAGATACAACTAATATCTCAAGTCTCATATTCCTAAATCTTAAGAAAGAGTTAAGCCTTAATTTCTTCCAATATCATAAATTTGATGATATTCATATAACACCTTACACCTAATATTTAATTACCCATCTCAATATATCAAAACATAAATTAAAATGTGATAATTGTAAGAATAATTACTACAAAAATAAGAAGTGCGAAAGTGGACAAATTGCAGAACTGAGCCACAACCTATGTACACTATTTTCATTATAGCTAACTTTTTTTTTCATATTACCCAATGTAGGAACGACATGTAACATGATTTGGAAGTTCAACTTTTCCATATTCATTACTCTTTTTCCCAATACTAAATGGACATTAAGTAATATACTATATATATATATATATATATATATCCTATCCTAGCAGGTAATTGACAAAACAATTCATCACCTGGAACAAATTTTCTTTAGGAGGCCTTCGATTGCCTCTTCGTCCGCCTCCGCAGGTACACCCTTCTCTTCTCCTTTCTTTTCTAATTAAAATAATTATGTATTACAATTCATAAACCCTATTCTTTTATTTTAATAATAGGTATAGAGTATTAAATAAATTATTAACTTAACCCATTAAATAAATTAGTTATTTAAATTTATCCCACAACTAAATAACCTTAGTTATCAATTAGTCCAAAGTACCTATTAAACATTTATGGGGTGAGTCTTTTATGAAATAAAAAGCCCTAATATTCAAAACGACCATTAAGGGTCGTTACAACAGATACCAATTTACCTACCGTTCGTCCTCGAACGGTCAAAAGAAGAGTGAGGATAGAAAATGGTACCTGACTCGACGAACAAATGTGGATAGTTTCCACGCATAACAGCCTCAATCTCCCAAGTGGACTCATCAACCGGATGATTCTTCCATTAAACCTTCAGAGACGCAATTTCCCTTGACCTCAACTTACGGACCTCCCTATCAAGAATTGCTATAGGCTCCTCTTTATAAGACAAATTCTCATCAAACAAGACTGAATCCCAACGAATAATATAGTTTCCATCACCATGATATTTCTTTAGCATAGACACATGAAACACTGGTGCACTCCAGACAAACCTGGAGGCAAAGCCAATTCATAGGCCACCTCTCCAACACGCTTAAGAACTTCAAACGGCCCAATATACCTCGGACTGAGCTTACCTCGCTTACCGAATCTCACCACACCCTTCATGGGTGAAACCTTCAACAACACTTGTTCTCCCTCCATAAACTCCATGTCCCTGACTTTTCTGTCTGCATACTCCTTCTGCCTGCTCTGAGCTGCTAGAAGCTTCTCCTGAATAATTTTCACCTTCTCTAACGATTCTCTCAAAAGATCAGTTCCCCAAGGTCTCACCTCAAATGCATCAAACCAACCAATAGGAGACCTACATCTCCTCCCATACAATGCCTCAAACGGAGCCATATCAATACTCGAGTGATAGCTATTATTATACGAGAACTCTGCCAGGGGTAGGAACTGATCCCAATGACCACCAAAATCTATCACGCATGCACGAAGCATATCCTCCAGCACTTGAATTGTCCTCTCAGACTGCCCATCAGTCTGAGGATGAAATGCAGTACTAAGATCCAATCTAGTACCTAACTCAGCATGCAAGGTCCTCCAAAAGTTAAAAGTAAATTGTGTACCTCTATCTGATATGATAGAAACCGGAACTCCATGTAATCGAACAACCTCACGGATATAGAGTTTGGCTAACTTCTCTGCATCATAAGTCACCTTGACTGGAATGAAGTGAGCAGACTTAGTTAACCTGTCAACAATCACCCATATAGAATCAAACTTACCCAATGTCTTTGGAAGTCGGACCACAAAATCCATTGCAATTCTTTCCCACTTCCATTCAGGAATAGGCATTCTTTGCAGTGTCCCTCCAGGCCTTTGGTGTTCATATTTTACCTGCTGACAATTTGGACAATGGGCAACAAAATCAGCAATGTCACGTTTCATTCTGCTCCACCAATAATGTTGTCTCAGATCGTGATACATCTTGGTTGCACCAGGATGTATAGAGTACCTCGAACTATGAGCCTCTGCAAGAATAGTCTGAATTAAATTATCAATACGGGGCACACATACCCGCCCCTTAATCCTCAAGATGCCTTCCTCATCGATCACGGCCTCCTTGGCCTCTCCCCGCAAGACCATATCACGAATTCGACTCAGCTTCTCATCTTCAAATTGCTTTTCTTTAATCTTGTCAAGGAAAGAAGATCTTGCCTCCACACAGGCCAAAAATCCTCCCTTCTCAGTTACTTCCAGCCTCATAAAGTCATTAGCCAGAGTTTGAACCTCTCTAGCCAATGGACGTCTGGAAACCTGCAAATGAGCTAAACTCCCCATGCTCCCTGCTTTTCTGCTCAAGGCATCAGCCACTACATTAGCTTTTCTTGGATGATAAAGAATAGTGATATCATAATCCTTTAGCAATTCCATCCACCTCCTCTGCCTCAAGTTCAAGTTTTTCTGAGTGAATACATGTTGTAAACTGCGATGATCTGTATACACTTCACATTTTACCCCATATAGATAATGTCTCCACTGCTTCAATGCAAATACAACCGCAGCCAACTCTAAATCGTGAGTGGGATAATTACGCTCATGCACCTTCAATTGCCTTGAAGCATAGGCAATTACCTTCTTCTCCTGCATTAGCACTGCACCTAAACCAGAATATGATGCATCACAATAAACAATGAAATTCTTACCTTCTACTGGCAGGGAAAGAATTGGTGCAGTAGTCAATAAGGTCTTGAGTTTCAGAAAGCTCTTTTCACACTCATCCGACCATACAAATGGAACTTTCTACTTGGTCAGATTAGTCAGCTGGGAAGCAATAGAAGAAAATCCCTTGACGAACCGGCGATAGTAGCTAGCCAAACCAATAAAACTCCTTACCTCTGAGACATTAGTGGGCCTTGCCCAACTCTTCACTGCTTCAATCTTCTGGGGATCCACCATCACTCCATTTTTAGAAACCACGTGCCCTAAGAAAGACACTGAATCAAGCCAGAACTCACGCTTGGAGAATTTGGCATATAACTTCTTCTCCCTTAACAATCCCAGAACAGTTCTTAGATGCTCTTCATGTTCTTTTTGGCTCTTTGAGTAGATCAATATATCATCAATAAAAACAATAACAAAGAGGTCCAAATATGGCTTAAAGATTCCATTCATCAGACTCATGAAAGCAGCAGGCGCATTTGTAAGCCCAAAAGACATTACTAAGAATTCATAGTGACCATACCTGGTTCGAAAAGCCGTCTTTGGTACATCTGTCGCCCGTATTTTCAGCTGGTGGTAACCAGACCTCAAATCAATTTTTGAGAAAACATAAGCACCTCCAACTGATCGAATAAGTCATCAATGCGAGGAAAGGGATACCTATTTTTAATAGTTACCTTATTTAGCAGCTTGTAGTCTATGCACATACGAAGGCTACCATCCTTCTTCTTCATAAATAAGACTGGAGCACCCCAAGGAGAGGCACTCGGTCTAATGAAACCTTTACCCAACAACTCTTGAAGTTGGGCTTTCAACTCCCTCAACTCAGTCGGGGCCATTCTATAAGGTGGGATGGAAATAGGGCGAGTGTCGGGCTCTAAATCGATACAAAAATCTATATCCCTATCAGGTGGCTTACCAGGTAAGTCTGTGGGGAAAACATCCATAAACTCACGCACTATCGAAATAGACTCAATCGATGGCACTTCAGAACTATCATCTTTGAGATGTGCTAGAAAGGCTAAACAACCCTTACTCACCAACCTTTTAGCATGAAGAAAAGAGATAACCCGAACTGGGGCGGGAAGATAGTCACCCTCCCACACCAACTGATCCATCCCAGGCTTGGCTAATGTCACAGTCTTAGCATTGCAGTCTAAGATAGCAAGATTTGGAGAGAGCCAAGTCATACCCAAGATTACATCAAAGTCAACCATCTCCAGAATAATCAAATCTACATAAGTTCTGCTCCCCACCAAAGTCACAAGACAAGACTTATACACTTTCTCAACTAGCACAGACTTACCAACAGTAGTATAAACACGAATAGGCATGTTAAGTAAGTTACAATGTAAATCGACTCTATCGGCAATGCGGAAGATACATAAAATAAATTATGGATCCAGGATCAAACAATACAAAAGCCAAGTGATCGTAGACCAGAATAGTACATGTGATAACAACATCGAATGTCTCTGCCTCTGACATCCCAGGGAAAGCATAACAATGGGCTCTGTAGCGAAGCTATCTGGGTTCACCCCCTCCACCTCTATCACAAAATCAACCACTTCCAAAGGTCTAACCCAATTTTATTTGCACGTTCTTACTAAAATCTTCGATTGCCTTTACCCAAGTTTACTTGTTGGGTCTTTCTGTACCCATAATTCTGTCGTTCCTATATCGATCTACTCTCTTAGAACTTACGATAACGTCACCGATCCTTATTTAGAATATTTGAAATATACTCAACAACCTAAACGCATTAATCGTATCTAAGATATACCCCTAGAACACATTATACCTATCAAGAAGACCGTACCTCAAATGATCCGCACCTTCTTACTCATTGAATAACTACAAAACATTATCAAATTCGACCCATTCTATCTCTATCCCAAGCGATATACATTCTTTCATAGGTCAGGTCGCTAGCAGAAGTAACACAATCCATAATCTAACCAAGTAAGCATTGATATCATTATAGTAGTCATATCCTGACCCTTTTTTATATACACTCAATCTATGAAACTGCAATAGAGATTCTGACCACAATCCTTTCACAAAGTGGCAAAATCCGCTCTTCTAGACTGAAGCAAAGTTGCATATTTGGATAAGGCACGAAACCTGATCTCACAGGCTACAACGAATATCTTTCCTTTCTCTATATTTTGGAACTCATCTCCCCTTTTGTCCCTCTAGGTCCATAGGATATACTTCTCTATAAAGAAGTCAGAAGATGTTTCCTAGCTGCCTGATCTCTGCCCCTGGTGGGCTTTCTTCTGCGACCTCTACCACGATCTCTCGTTACTAACCACCTCTAGCTACAACCCTAATGGCTGGCTCAGGCGATGCTATTGTTTTAGTTTTGAACATTTGCGAAAATAGAGTAAAGAAGGTCAGATACCAATTTGTATCACCTAGATACCAATTGGATTCAAGTAATAGCACGAAAGAAAGAAGGAATGGAGTTTTCCTAAAGTCCCGTAGACTCTCGAAGAAAAGTAAAGACGTCCCCGTACCGTTCCGCAAGACTCTACTAGACCTGTCCTTGTGTGATGAGATCACCGAACCTAAAGCTCTGATACCAAGTTTGTCACGACCCAAAATGGGTCATGAGTGGCACCCACACTTAACCTCCTAGGTGGGAGAACCAACTATACAAACCCCAACTAATAAATATAACAATAATGCGGAAGCTCAAATAAATACATTTTCCCCAAAACCTGAAAGTCATCACATTAAGGACATCTAACTTCTAAAATACTAAGTCTAGAATGTCAAACACTAAAATAAAATAAGTGACATAGTTCGTGTCCGAACACTAAGGACATCATGTCGTGACTAAGAGAATTCATCGTCAGCTAGAAGGATAGCTCACCCTGATATCTTATGAACTGAAGATTGACTAGAACTGAAGTCAAGTCGAAGCCGATGGAAGACTCGCTGCACTCCACAAATAAAACAAAGAAAGATACAAGTAGGGGTCAGTACAGGACAACATGTACTGAGTAGGTATCATCGGCCGACTCAAAATAGGAATTAATATGCAATAAGTAATAGCGGAAAATCAACCGTAGCACTTAATATGTGGCAACCAACAAGATCAAGATCAAGTGACAATACAATGAATAATTTCATAACCAATCAACAATATCAAGATCACACAGGAGGACTCATGCCTCCACATCACACTTTTTTTGGAAAATGAGTTATTGGAGATTGGGTAGCATTAAGTCATTTTAAATTGTTCTCCTTTTATATTACCGTGCCGGAACGTGACACCCGATCCAATAATACCGTATCGGAACGTGACACCCGATCCAAATATATCGTGTCGAAACGTGACACCCGATCCAAATATACCGTGCCGGAACGTGACACCCGATCCAAATATACCGTGTCGGAATGTGACACCCGATCCAAATTAATTTATCATTCTTCATGATTACATTCCCCTTCATTAACAATATTTTATCAAGCCTTCTTTATTCAAGGCACCATTTTTGATAGGGCAAGTTCAAGATTATGGATTTCATGGCCTCGAGATTTCAGACCAATCACAACAACATATCAACCATCCAAACCACAACAATTAAATGCGTAGTAAACCTCACACATTACTCAATGAATATCAATCACTATTAAGAGTCTATCTATGATATAGAATAAAAACCATAACCTACCTCAACCGAAGAATCGAAGTAATGCAAGTTAATCCACCAATGTCCCTCCTTTCTTCAATGCCTCAGACCGTTTTCAATCTATCAAGTATATAATATTTATAAGTAAACTAGTCTGTAGACAATAATATTATTTATATGTTTAACCTAGACCCCACAACTCATCCAAATTTATAATCAAATTCCTAAGTTTAGATACAACTAATATCTCAAGTCTCATATTCCTAAATCTTAAGAAAGAGTTAAGCCTTAATTTCTTCCAATATCATAAATTTGATGATATTCATATAACACCTTACACCTAATATTTAATTACCCATCTCAATATATCAAAACATAAATTAAAATGTGATAATTGTAAGAATAATTACTACAAAAATAAGAAGTGCGAAAGTGGACAAATTGCAGAACTGAGCCACAACCTATGTACACTATTTTCATTATAGCTAACTTTTTTTTTCATATTACCCAATGTAGGAACGACATGTAACATGATTTGGAAGTTCAACTTTTCCATATTCATTACTCTTTTTCCCAATACTAAATGGACATTAAGTAATATACTATATATATATATATATATATATATCCTATCCTAGCAGGTAATTGACAAAACAATTCATCACCTGGAACAAATTTTCTTTAGGAGGCCTTCGATTGCCTCTTCGTCCGCCTCCGCAGGTACACCCTTCTCTTCTCCTTTCTTTTCTAATTAAAATAATTATGTATTACAATTCATAAACCCTATTCTTTTATTTTAATAATAGGTATAGAGTATTAAATAAATTATTAACTTAACCCATTAAATAAATTAGTTATTTAAATTTATCCCACAACTAAATAACCTTAGTTATCAATTAGTCCAAAGTACCTATTAAACATTTATGGGGTGAGTCTTTTATGAAATAAAAAGCCCTAATATTCAAAACGACCATTAAGGGTCGTTACATTTATACTTAGAATACACTAGACTAAATAATTCTAAAGAAAATAACCAAAGACTAGAAGAATTAATCAGTAAAATATCTAGATTAGAATATAAATTAATAGGATACCTTAAATCTAGAAAGAACTTGTGAAGGAAATTTATGAGAACACAAAGATTCACTAGATTAATACGTATATGATATTGATATCTATATAGAGAAATAAAATAAAGAAGAAAGCTATTAAAAATAGAGAAAATTTTAAGCGCTTATTTAGGTCTATTCGAAACAGATCACCTATTATCAAGACTACAAAACCTAGCATTACAAAGATCTATTAATTCGGAACATATAAGTGCACTAAGGTAGAAATTACACGGGAACAGAAGTGAAATAGAATCTTATAATAGCAAAATAAAATTTCAAAAAGAACAGTGCAAGATAACAATTCCTTTGGGATAAAGTCAACGACGATAGATCCTTAAAATATCTAGAATATTTGAACTTAAGAATCCATCCTAAAAAGAAATATAGAGTATTAAAAGAAAATACAGTTATAACTTATAAGGTGTAATTTTAATAGAGAAGAACATATGCTACATTTTGAAGGCAGACAATACAATACATTAATAGACTTAATAATAAATTTTAGTGAAAAAAATTCAAGAAAATGATAAAAACATAATAAGAATAATAGACTTAATAGAAAATACTCAGAATAAACAGAAAAATGTATTAGAAAAACTAGAACAAAATTTTGATTTTCTAAAGTCACAAGAGTTGAAAATAGATAGAAAAATTCAATACTTAAATAATAAATTCAATCTAGAAAAAATACCTACTAAAATCGAAATAGAAAAATTAATTAAAAGAATAATAGATAAACCTAAAGAATTAGAAAACAAAACAATCCAATTAATAACAAAACTCCAGGCCGAGCCACAAGAATTCTCAAGTTATTTGCCCCAAAGCAAGTCAGACCAGGTTATCATTTAACAAAATAATACTATAATAAAATTACTATTAGACGAATTAATTGACCAGTTAAAAAAGTAGAAATAATCCCACAAAAAGAAAGACCAAAGATAACTAGAAAACCTCAGTAATGAACTTTTTTTCAAATAGGACAAGAACAATCGACAAAAGACCATGAATAAATTTTTCAGACAATAGAGTAGGAAATAACCTCATAACAGTACTATCACGAAATACACAAGGAGAAAATCAAAACCAAGAGTTAAATCAGATAATAGATATAGATAGAAATTTAAGGATTTTCCAACAAAATTAGCTTAAACTGCTCAATCCTAAGACACTGTATGACACAACCTACTTCTCTAGAGGAGCACAACTATATAGATACTACAAGGAAGAACAATTATCAGTAATAGGAAATGACACAGGAACAATAAATTTAATTAATTCTAAATCACGAAGAGGAATAATGAATATAAAAATGACTTTAATGCATATAAGATTAATTGTAATAGGATTAAAAGGTTTGACTAGAAAAAAATTTGAAACTAAAGTATTGGTTGTACTATACGATGATAGATAGTCAGATTTAAAGAAATTTATTATAGGCCTAATAGAAGTAGACATAATCAATAATGGAGAAATATTTTATATTAGCCCTGACTTTATGATACACTTACAAGAATTCGGAAAAAATATTAAGATAGAAATATAAACTAAAGGATACAAAGAAATGAATAACGAAAATAATTTATTGTATATGATATGATTTATGTAAAATTAAATAATATTGGGCACTGATATGCAATCTCTATACCAAAAAGGAAAATTGCCAGTAGATAATTTAGACAAAAGTAGTAAAAGGAAAACATCAATAATGGAATCTTGAGTTGGCACCTCTAATGGCCAGCAAATGGCATTGTAGAAATATCATTATCGACTTTAGCTTTCTCTAAAGTTGAAATAATGATAATTTTTGTGTCATTATCGACAATCGTGAACTCGAGCAATAAAAGTAAAAATAAATAAATCTCCAACAGAAAGCGTTTTTTATTATTATTGAAGATCTCAAATTCAAATTCTAAATGGAAACAATCTTTATTAGGAAGAATTTTTCTTTATTGATAGGATTTAGGAGCAAAAAATTTTATTAAGAAGATCGAAATATATACGTATAAATATACAAAGAAGCTAGAAGATTCAACAAAGATAGCTCCGCCATTATTTTCTAATTGTATAATGTAATCTTCTGATCAACCTTTAAACAAAGATAGCTTCGCCATTTTTTTCTTTTAATGAGTTTTATGCAATATAAATTTTAAATTTTGTGAGCAAGTGAATATCATATATCAAATAATTATTAAAAAAATGTAATATGATAGTTGAACTTTGAACACCTTTTTGCTAAGACATCAAGGCTACTAAGAAAATGCACATCACTATTTCAATTTCAAATAAATTTTATCAATAATACTAAAAGCATCAGTTGAATTTATCTAATCATCATTGACAAACTTTAAATCTAATAATTTTGTCTGTGTGAACTTATTAATATCATCACTAAAATGCAATCATACTATTTTACGATACATTTAAAGAAATATTACAACTAATTTATCAAATATTTAATCATAATAAAACACTATACAAAATCATTGTCCATAGAATAATCATGTATACTAATTTGTTTTCCTCATTAACAAATTACAAACCTCAAATATGGAATAATAATAATCTTATATTAATGGTCAACTTAGAGAAAGTCTTATTGTAATTATTAGAAACTTCAAGGGGCGAATTATAAGAATATGATAATAGTGAGGGACCTTGTGAGAAATATAGAAGATCTCATAGCTGGAGACTCAATCATGGAAAGTAGTGGTGAAGTTGCTATTTTTTAAGCAATATTTCCCCATTGAATTTTACTAATAAAATATCGCGCAAGTGAAGAAGGATAATATCGTTTTTAAAAATAAATAAATTAATATTTGTAATAATAATAATAATAATAGCAATAGTAATAATATAGTTAGTTCTAAAAAAGAAGACCATTTTTGGTTAATTATTTTAAAGCAATAATGTATTCATTAATTAGGTCAATCCCAAATTAGACAAGGTTAGTTGTATAAATAATGTTACACACATTCAACTTTATTCATATTAATTAAATTAATAAGTTCTCTCTATTTTCAATTTATTATCATAGTTCCATACAATTTTAAAAAATTATTCAAGAAACTATGATCTCATTTGATTAAAAAATAATAATTTTAATTTAACTACTTTCTTATTTATATAAATTTGATAAATATATATATTATTCATAAACTTTGAGTATGCTCAAATATATTCACCTAAAATAAAACGGAAAAAATACTTTGAAGTTTGAACCATCCACAAGTTCCATACTCAACGCATTTATAATAATCATATTATTGAAGAGTTTAACTTTCATACACCAATGATCTATGAAGAAATTAGTTGTTGCGTTAAATTTTATTATAAATATGTAAGTTTTTATCACTAGATTTGATATAATAATCTCAAAAATAAGTTGATTCAGAATTTGAATTTACACGACCCTATATATATATTACATCATATATTTGTTCATAATAGTTTATTATATCAAATCTCCTTTTAAATATGTTTTTATATGTATTATTTGAGCTGAGACTCTTTCGAAAAGATCTTTATTTTCATGAGGTAAAAGTAAGATCTGCCTATATTTTATCCTTTCATACGAATATGGGCTCAGGGGCATTAACGACTTTTTCAAATGAGATGAAAAGTACACACACATCTAAATAAATTCCCATGATGATTTTCATTTTCATCACACATTGTTCTATCGACAAATACAGAGCACAAAAAAATTTCAAAAATAAATAAATTCTGAAATAAACATCATCGGAAAATCATGTCGTGGCAAGTATACGTCGATGACCATCTCATGTGTGACATCGAAGGCAACCACCTTAGCGCCGCCGCTATCATCGGCCATGACGGCGCCGTTTGGGCTAAAAGCTCCACTTTCCCTCAGGTCTTTTTTTTTTTTAAAATGATTTTATGAATCATACAAATCAAATTTAGTGAATAGAGTTGAAAAATTATGGATCTTTGACTGGTTTGGGGTTTTGAGAAGTTTAGTTGATTTTTCACAAAGTCACTTTTTTTATTGAAAGAAAATTGGAATCAAGAAAAATGGTGACTTTATGAAATAATAATTATCAGTTGAGTGATCATTTGAGAAATAGAGCCGATTATGAAATGGGGTGATTGATTGAGATTGATAATTGAAGGATCTATTAGTAAAAACATGTTTTTTTTTGTTCAATTGGATTTGATGATGAACCTAGATTGGTTTATTTGAATCTGATCTGGGATCTTTTTTTTGGTGATTGAAGATGGTTGTCATTTTATCTGTAGTGGATTTGATTGGTTTTGCAAGTTTTTGACGTTTTAGTCCTTTCAAGGATGAAGTAGTTGACTTGTGTAGAATTTAGTTTGACCATTGGGTGATTTTTGAATATTGAAAGAGATCTTATTGTTATTGGTTTTGATGTGTTGTCTTTTATTAGATTTGTTTTTGTAAGAGTTAAGTTTGATGGGAACTTTGGAAGAATATTAGTAGATGGTAGGAACCAATATAAGGGATAGATATAGCTGATCTTGACTAGCTTGGAGTATGCGAAATGATTTGATTGAAAACGGATTTGATTCATATACCTGATCTTGACTTGCTTGGACTAAGCAAAAATGAATTGATTGAAAATGGTTTTGAATAAAATCAATGTTGAGTTCCTGAGAAATGTGGTAAAAACTTGATCTTGATAAGTAGATGGTAGGATCTGTTATACAGGATTAATGATCTTGACTAGCTTGCACTCTGCGGAATGATTTGATTGAACATGGTTTTGATTCATATAGCTGATTTTGACTTGCTCGGACTAAGCGAAATGATTTGATTGAAAATGGTTTTGAATAAAATCAATGTTGAGTGGTAAAGACTTGATCTTGATAAGTAGATGGTAGGATCCGATATAGAGGATTTATGATCTTGACTAGCTTGGACTAAGCGAAATGATTGATTGAAAATGGTTATGAACAAAGGTAATATTGAGTTCCGATGAAGAACTACTAAGAAATGTGGTAAAAACTTGATCTTGATAAGTAGATGGTAGGAACCAATATAGAGGATTTATTTAGTTGATCTTGACTAGCTTGGACTAATGAATGATTGCTTGAATACAACAACAACCCAGTGAAATCCCACAACGTGGGGTCTGGGGAGGGTAAAGTGTACGTAGACCTGACTCCTACCAGGTAGGACGGCTGTTTCCGAAAGACCCTCGGCTCAATAAAAGCATAAAAGCATAACAGAGGTTAGATAAGGCATATATGAGAAAACAAATAACGAGAACGACGGGGATAAAATAGAGTAATCAAAGTACAGAAAGTAATAGATAAAAGCAATGTTGAGTTCCACTGAAGAACTACTGAGAAATGTGGTAATGACTAATGAGTAAGGACTTAGTATATGATAGGAATTGATATGGAGGATTCATGTAGTTGATTTTGACTAGCTTGGACTAAGTGAACTGATTGATTGAAAATGGTTTCAAATAAAGGATATGTTTGAGTTCCACTGCAGAACTACTTATAAATGTGGTAAATACTTGATGTTGATCAGTAGATGGTTGGAACTGATATAGAGGATTCAATAGCTGATCTTGTCTAGTTTGGACTAAGCGAAATGATTGATTGAAAATGATTTTGAATAAAGGCAATGTTGAGTTCTACTGAAGAACTACCGAGGAATGTGGGATAAAGACTTGATCTTGATACACTAAAGGTTGTTTTGTAGTCAATTGCAAGTTGTTTATGAATATGTTTGCCTTCTAATTTTGCAATCTTGACTCTGTCAAAGTTTGTAACTTGTTGACATCCATGCTGTTGTAGTTCAAACCCGCGGAGATTGATGCCATCCTGAATGATTTTAATGAGCCTGGTTCACTTGCTCCAACTGGCCTGCATCTCGGTGGCTCAAAGTACATGGTCATTCAAGGGGAAGCAGGGGTTGTCATTCGAGGAAAGAAGGTATCTTTTATGTACATTCAGAATATTGTTGAATTGAAACTGCTGACAATAGGTTATGCATTCTGTTTAAGCAAAGCAGAATGTAATTATGTGATTTTCTTACTATGGAATTTAATGAGTGTTCGTTGAGGGAATTGTGTAGTACTACAGGATCTTCTCTGTTGAACAACCAGAATCTGTATTACATTTCATAAAATTGTGAAAAGTTTATACTTAATTGAAGATTAATTAAACTGAATGAAATGTGTGTTAGAAAAGCCTTATTCAAAAGGTTGTTTGTGACATTTCATTCTTTTTTATTCAGGGACCGGGCGGTATTACTATCAAAAAGACTAATCAGGCTATACTTATTGGTATCTATGATGAACCAATGACTCCTGGCCAGTGTAACCTCATTGTTGAGAGGCTCGGCGATTATCTCTATGATCAAGGTTATTAGTTTGTTGGTAAGTGTTATCCACCTTTGGGATTTCTATTGATTTTTTTTCTGTAAGATTGACTTTCTAATTACCTGCCTTCATTTGAATGGTTGCAGAATTTCCTTTCAATATGTTTGTATTGAAGAAGATTGTGGTGTTTGCTGATGATGGATACTCAAGAGTTGGGAAGTGGTAGATATGATACCTTTCTGGATTCAACAGTTCTCTCTTTGTATTTTGATTTTGCAAGAATTGATTTAAATTATTTTCAAGTGAGACCCTCAGATTATTTTTCAGAGTGGAATGGTTGTTGGTACCTAAAAATGGATTTCACGTTACACAAAATTTGGCTTGTGTAATATACAGCTCCTGGATTTGATCTGTCAAAATCTTTTTCAGAAATGCTTAGCTTCTGTTTCTATGTATATACAGCTCCTGGATTTGATCTGTCAAAATCTTTTTCAGACATGCTTAGCTTCTGTTTCTATGTATATGTATTCACAATCCCCTTATATCATATGCCCCCACCCCACCACCACCCACACAAGAATCCCCTTTTTAGCATTTACAACCAAGCATGAAGAACTGTACCTCAGTCCCAACTAGACAAATTGTACATATTTCTTTGACCTAATGGCCACACCATATTCAAAAGGATAACTTAATGTATCAGTGATGTGTTGTGTTAAGATTGAAGACTAATGAGAGATATTTCCTCTTTTAAAAAAAATGACAGTACGAGGAAGAGTTGGTACTAAAGGGGTGAGATGTAGGCAACTTACTTAATGTTGAGATACAGTCGAGATAACTAAAACAGACCAACTTTTTCTGATGCATGAGAAAAATTGTGAAAATTTCATTACAAAGATTTGACTAAAATGAATTAGTACCAAGTTTGCTAGCCAATCAATCAAACACAAAATGGATTACAAATGTTTCCATAGTTGGAATGACTGGAAAGTTCTTCTATTTCACATCTAACAAGGATCTCTACCTTGGATATCATACAACATTTGTACCTTGGTACTAAAGGGGTGAGATGTAGGCAACTTACTTAATGTTGAGATACAGTCGAGATACCTAAAACAGACCAACTTTTTCTGATGCATGAGAAAAATTGTGAAAATTTCATTACAAAGATTTGACTAAAATGAATTAGTACCAAGTTTGCTAGCCAATCAATCAAACACAAAATGGATTACAAATGTTTCCATAGTTGGAATGACTGGAAAGTTCTTCTATTTCACATCTAACAAGGATCTCTACCTTGGATATCATACAACATTTGTACCTTGGTACTAAAGGGGTGAGATGTAGGCAACTTACTTAATGTTGAGATACAGTCGAGATACCTAAAACAGACCAACTTTTCCTGATGCATGAGAAAAATTGTGAAAATTTCATTACAAAGATTTGACTAAAATGAATTAGTACCAAGTTTGCTAGCCAATCAATCAAACACAAAATGGATTACAAATGTTTCCATAGTTGGAATGACTGGAAAGTTCTTCTATTTCACATCTAACAAGGATCTCTACCTTGGATATCATACAACATTTGTGCAGTAATGATGATATCTGCATCAATAACCCAAGCATCCTTGGCTCCAACACATTTGAGCCTTCTCAAGGGAAACTTATATCACCCTTGCATTATCCTGCTTTTACATTTTTTGATTCCGGAATAGTCATCGTTCTATTCATCTGAGACATGTTCAGAAGGGTACCAGGAGGAACAAAGGAAAAGCCACAAGTAGATGTTGAGACCACTGGTAACTTCTATTCATCTGAGACATGTTCAGAAGGGTACCAGGAGGAACAAAGGAAAAGCCACAAGTAGATGTTGAGACCACTGGTAACTCCTTTGAGGGGATGATGATGAAGACTTGGAAGGACTAGCGGTTGTATTATTAGCTATAGCTTTTTTACCCCTGTGAAATTAAAATCCAAAAAACGAACATTACAATTGGAGGGCAAGAATACACTATGGTGTTTGTAGATGAAAAATGATTTAGTTAGATGTACATACCCAGTCGTCGCATAGAGACAGTTATCATAACCTGTATTGAAAAAGAGTAGAGTCAGTACAAGGAAGAAGATATCTGGCATCTTTGCTCGAAATACAGTGCATGACTACTTCAGAATTTGCAACTGAAGTAGTGTTTGCTCTGATTACCAACATAGGAACATCTTCAAACTAAAATTGTTAATATCACTCAATTACAAGAAAAGGTCGTTTCTTCGTCTGTCTACATACTGACAACGTCGGTAGACTACACTATCAATTGACACTGAACTAAAATGAGCAATTTTAAAATTTGACGGTGAAATGTTTGTATAGAACAGAAATTCCTGAGATGGTCAAATCTAGCAGAGTCTTTCAGAAACAGCTTCTCTACTTAGGGGTAAGGTGTAGTACACTCTACCCTTCTCAGATCACACTAGATTTCTTGTTGGTCAAATCTGATTTTTTGACTTATTGTGCTTGATGCTCTAGGAAGATTTTAGATAAGACCACATTTTAAGGCAAAGAGATGTAATTCTACATTCCCAAGATCTGTGTGAAGAGCTGAACATGTTATATGCATCAAAGGGTGCGACTTAGTGGTCAATAAAGTGGGTTGAAATCTTCTTGGGTTCAAACTTCAGTAGAAACAAAAAAAAAAACTAAATGATTTCTTTCTATCGTTTCTAGCCTTGGTGGACAAAGTTACCTAATGGAGGGGAGGGTATCCCGGGGAATTAGTCAAGATGCGCGAAAAATAGCCCGGACACCACGGTTATAAAAAAAAATAAACATGGTATATACATGCATTAAAAGAAGAGAATGAAATGGGTGTTTGTCTACATACTTGGATTCTTGTTTGTTCTAACGCCAACTCCGCCGAAACTGCAAGCAATGTCAGTAGCACCATTTTGCTGGTAGTAACTGTTGAATGCATAAGATGCATGCGATGCAAGGTTATCAGGCTCGAAACAAGGTTGGCTAGGTTGTATCGCGGAGCAATCTACATTTCCAGAACCACAAGCCCAACTCAAGGCATTCTGAAGTTCAGGTTCAGATGCAGAAGATGAAGCAATGCACCATGTTCCATTTGAACCTGTAGTGTTTCCACCTGCAGTCGTGTCTACAACACCCTTTCCAGTAAAATCAAGGTTATAAACACTTGTCTGGTCTGGGAAAAATAAACCCCAGTTCCTCTCAGATTCTAAACCAGGCTTCCTGTTCTCGTTGAACAATGAGAAAACATAAACATCAACTGCTCCTCCTGGCTTCGCAGGAGTTCCAGTATTGTTGATAACATGTCGTATCAAATTTGTGTTATAGGTCTGCGCATTATCTGGAGTTGCAGCTGTCTCTTTTGGAGATCCTTTAGATGGCCAGCCTGACTCGGTGACCATGATATTAACTGTTTTAAAATTTAAAGCCATTAAAGCATAGTTAATAGCATCAAGCTGAGCATCAAACATGTTCGTGTACAGTAGACCAGTGTTGGGATCAATCACTTCAGAGGATGCCTCAAATAGAGCATAGTCTAGGGACACATTGGTAGAAGAATCTCTATATGCGTAATACGGATATAAGTCAATCATAAAAGGTGACTGATTCTCTGCAAGGAATTCCAACATCGGTTTTAGAAAAAAGGCATGACTACTGTTAAATGCCCCTGCAGAAGGTGGGAATGAACGTGATAATACGCCCAATGAATGAGTACTAGAAACTTTAATCCTCCTATGAAGACCAGCTTTTTTCAAAGCAGTAAACACATTTTGCATTGCAGGTACCACCAGAGCAGATGTAGTATTTGGAGCTTCCGAGAGTTCAGCACCAACGGTTATGTAAGTGATTTTCGTGGCAGGATAGTAAGGAAGTATGCTGTTTTTTAACCATGTATTGGCATTAGACTGGAATTGAGAAAACGCCAGCAAATCTGAGTTTGGAATTCCAATCATAAGCTCAATTCCAGTATTCGCAAAGGCCTTGAGGACCTGGATATTTGAGTCGTATATCCTTACATATTTAATGTTGTGCATTTGAATGAGCTGCACGGCTTTTTCAGGCGTAGGAAGATCATCGGCATTTCGTCCATAGCAAATTCCAACTCTGCTTGCTCGGCAAATGCCTACCATATAGTGAAGAACGGTCAGCAGTCAGCACAGGAATATCCAAACGAATTATCATTGGTAATACAACATGTAACTCTTTCTGGCATGGACAAATGCTAAAGGAACCAAATTACGATGTCCATAAGCACAGGTTTAGGCATATACATCATTATTTGCTGTCATTTTGCAGCTTAATTAGTACTTTGTCTATACATTTTGTCACTTTTTCAACAATTAAAATGACTCCCACACTAAAAAAATCATTTCAATATTCAACAAAGACGAAGTAAGGTTCCCAGCAACTAGAGGTTATCTAAGATACAAATTTCTAACATAACCAAAAGAGGTCCAATGCGTCGTACCAACGCATATTGTATCAATTGTTCACTTATTCTCAAAGTTCATACTTTTGCTAATATAGTTTGGTCATCATGATTTACTCAACCATAGCCCTTTTGCCATATTTTCTGGAGAGTGGTCATGTGAATGATGGTAAGAGACAGTTCTTCTCAAAACAAAAAATGTACAACCCAAAAAACACATTGCTCTGACTTGCGATGTGGGGCGCTGAAAAAAAGAAGCAATCAGCTGAATGCTGCATCCATTTGACTATTAATTCATTCAGCATTGTTCGTAAAAGATTGAAACTTGTATGCAAATCCAGTACTTAGAACCAGTGGCGGAGCCACATGTATTCAAGGGGGTGTCTATTGTTGACACCCCATTGTCAGAAAATTACATTGTATAGCTAGGTAAAAATTACATGGTATAGCTAGATAATAGCTAGTTATGAAGAGGAATCTAGAAACCGTTACAAATGCAATCAGCAACACTAATAAAGCTAGAAAAGAACAGCATTAAAAATGCAATCACCATATTCAAAGTAGTCAGAAACAGTTACAACACAATAAGGCATAAATAATGGATCACAGCTAACAGGTTCTGTCGTTTTTCACATGTACTTACACTAGTCATGGAGATGAACTCATCCCCCACCCTACCCCCACCACCACATACAAAAAGCAGAAGTAATGGAAAACAGACAAATAGTAATAAGTTCAACAATAAGAGGACAAAGTGGACCACAAAACCAGAGTTATATATTTCCTTTTTTAAGTCAATATACACAACATAAGCAGGTGAGCAAAAACATGGTACTACATTTCAATACAGATTAAGATTTTTTAAATGAAAACCCCAAATGAAGAAAGGCATAAGCTGGTCAAAGTTTACTGCAGAATTTAATCTTTATGCCAGAAAAATAGCTACATACACTAAAACAAGGAGTTAATATGAGTGAAATTATCATCAACAACCTAAATAATCAATATCTCCAAAAAAAACTGCAATCTTGATTAAAGAAATGAAAAGGGTAGAAGTATCAAGAATCATTAAGAACAAAATCTGCTACTACTATTCAAAAGAAACCCCCAAATGAAGCAAGGTATAAGCTGGTCAAAATTAACTGCAAAATTTAATCTTTATGCCACAAAATAGTTACATACACCAAATGCAGCTATATTAGTGGTAGAAGGGGGGAAGGGGATGGGGTATGAAAGTGAAGGAAATGATTAACACTAATGATTAATGCAATAATGAACCACTCAACTGAAACAAGAAGTTAAATATGAGTGAAATGTATAATCAAGAACCTAAATAATCAAATATCACACAAAAAAAATCTTAACTTTTGATTAAAGAAATGAAAAGGGTAGAAGTACCAAGAAGCATCAAAAACAATGAAGCTCATCACTCAAAAAAAAAATATGTACTTTTTAATAAAGAGATGAAAAGGGTATAAGTACCAACCAACAAGAATCATCAAGAGCTCACAATGAAGCTCATCACTCAAAAAAATCTCAACTTTTGATTAAGAAAAGAAAATGGTAATAGTACCAAGAAGCATTAAGAACAATGAAGCTCATCACTCAAAAAAATCTGTACTTTTGACTAAAGATATGAAAAGGGTATAAGTACCAACTACCAAGAATCATCAAGAGCTCACAGTGAAAGCTCATCACTCCAAAAAATCTCAACTTTTGATTAAGAAATGAAAAGGGTATAAGTACCAACTACCAAGAATCATCAAGAGCTCATAGTAAAGCTCATCACTCAAAAAAAATCTCAACTTTTGATTATAGAAATGAAAAGGATAGAGCCACCAAGAAGCATTAAGAGCACACAATGTTCAGCTCATCGCTCAAAACAAAATCTGAACTTTTGATTAAAGAAATGAAAAAGGGTATAACTAAGAAGTACCAAGAATCACTAAGAGCAAAGAAGCTGCAAATATGATACTGAATCCTCTTGCCATTCTATGAATCTTGTTTTCTCTTCTTCTTCTTCTCTTTATTTACTTCAAGAAATGTGCTTTCTCTTTTTGTTGGCAAACACCCTTTTAACACAACGGCTCTTTCTGAGCTCAAGAGGACTGTCTCACTGCAAAAAATTGTACAGAAAGAGCACACTGTGTATTTTCCTAAGTTTGTGAATGTGTGTCAGACAATGTAGCGGATTCAAGAATATATTATCAAATGGAGTTGAGGGAATTAGCCTCGATTCCGCAGCTTTTAATTAAAAATAAATGCCTACACTAATGTTTGGCATATTAGCATGTCTGTTCCCCCACCAAAAGAAAAGTTATAAAATTGTCAAAAACACGTTTAAACTATCACTTTCTAAAAAATTTGAACTTTCAGTGTTCTCTTTATTTACATAATTTGATGTTGAATTAGTCAAATATTTGTTCTCAATCAATATAACAGGTGGTGTAGGACAATTCAGCATTGAGATGTGTTTGGTGTCGGACAATTCAGCATCGAGATTTGTTTATGATTATTATGATAAGAACTGACGAAAACATAATAGTTTAAGTAGATAAATAGAACAGGAATAGTTAGAATATGGAACTCATGAATATGTGATGGCTTACGTATTTGTTTTTAACCTTTTAACTCTTAAAAGAACCAAATATGTACCGTATTGTTTATCTATCGGAGAAAATTTCTTTATTTCGTAAAATTTTATTTATGAATTATATTAAATATACTATTACTATATGTGTTTTTTTAAAATGTGCATGTTGGATTCATCGTATGTTCTATATTTAATTTAAAGTCTCAATTAATTAAGATTCGCGTTAAAAGGTTTTTTTTTTTAGTAAAACTCTATTCAAGGTGATTTCATTCTTCTGATGAAAGATTCTCTATTATAACATTCCATATTCAATGAATTTAAATTTTCTAAAATTGGGAATATACAACAACAACAATCCAGTGAAATCCCACATCGTGGGGTCTGGAGAGGGTAAAGTGTACGCAGACCTGACTCCTACCAATGTAGGATGGCTGTTTCCGAAAGACCCTCGGCTCAATAGAAGTATAGAAAAAGGTCTGACAAGAATGTTAGAGTAGATAAGTAGATAACGAAAGCGGTCCAAACAATAGTATAATCAAAGCACAAAAAACAATAGATATTATTAGATAATAACATAAATACCATAAATAACAATAAATCAGAGTACAAGAAATCATAGTGCGTTAATACGCCTACGAATAAGGGGGAATAAAACCACTATGTACTAGCATTCTACCCTAATGTGTATCCTCCACACCCTCCTATCTAAGGTCATGTCCTCGGTAAGTCGTAAATGCGCCATGTCCTGTCTGATCACCTCTCCCCAATATTTCTTCGGCCTACCCCTACCTCTTCTGAAACCATCCATGGCCAACCTCTCACATCTCCGCACTGGTGCATCTGGGACTCTCCTCTTCACATGTCCAAACCATCTCAATCGCGTTTCCCGCATCTTGTCTTCCACCGAGGCCACTCCTACCTTGTCTCGAATAGCCTCATTTCTAATCCTGTCGCTCTTGGTATGCCCACACATCCATCTCAACATTCCCATCTCGGCAAATTTCATCTTTTGCACGTGGGAGACCTTAACTGGCCAACACGCCGCCCCATATAACATAGCTGGTCTAACCACCACTTTGTAGAACTTGCCCTTAAGTTGTGATGGCACCTTCTTGTCACATAACACACCGGAGGCGAGCCTCCATTTCGTCCATCCTGCCCCAATACGATGTGTGACATCCCCGTCGATCTCTCCGCTGTCTTGCATGATAGAACCAAGGTACTTAAAACTACTTTTCTTTTGGATGGCTTGGTCCCCGAGCCTAACTTCCGCGCCAACCTCTTGAGGTGTCTCATTGAACTTGCACTCTAGGTACTCTGTCTTGGTCCTACTCAGCTTAAACCCTTTAGACTCCAAGGTGCGTCTCCAATCTTCCATCTTAGCGTTAACTCCGCTACGAGTCTCATCGATGAGGACTATGTCGTCCGCAAAAAGCATACACCATGACACCTCACCTTGAATTTGTCGCGTCAATCCATCCATCACCAAGGGAATATGTTGGTGTTAAAAATATAAGTGTATAATAGAGTTAATGCAGTGAAATTGTAAAATTAATCATGTTTTTTTTATATCTATCGTCGTAGTAGTTATTTCTAAGTAAGATAATTGACTTTAGGCATCCAATCAATTAATCCAACAGACAGCAAAAAAATAATTAATTTGACTCATTTTTAATATTAACTCGTAATTTCTAGAACTCATAATACATGAATAATATATGTCGTATCATGTTGTCTCAATTAGTGAATTATTAAGGTTCCTTTTTCAGTTTAACTTTTGTGTATTCATAATACATAAAGTCACATCACAATAGTTTGTTTGATTTATGATATTTATATTAGATCTTAATTAAATTTCAATTGCATGACCTGTTTAAGAAAAACGTTTTCAATAAAAAAATTCTTCATTTTTAAAATTTAAATTTAAAACTTGTGATTTACAATAGAAAGATCCCAACCATCTCGTCACAATCATGTCTCGATAAATTACATTTTGGTACGAAGAGGGAGTAGGTCCCAAATGTGAGACAGGACTAAGCTTCAGTACAAAAAAATCTGAATTATGAAATAAAATCTAAAATTAGGTCCCATACATGTGTGCTACTAATTTTCCAGGTCGAACGACTCCATCAACCCCCCAAACTAGGCCAGGGCGAATCTTCCGCCTGGTAACCAGTACTCGTTGCATTTTCATTGATGGCAATTAGATCCAGGAAGAAACAAATGTGCTGGTAATGAATAGAGCAACATTTTTTCTCATCAATTTATAACTAGTGAAAATCAAATACAATAAACATTCTGTTATATTTTTCCTCTGTTCAAATATATTTCATTTCAATGCTAAAACTAAAGGGAGGAATAAAGAAGAGTACACCAAAAAAATTAAAAACTCATATGGAGGTTAAATTTTGTAAACAGGAGTGATTCCCAACAGATGGAAACACTTTCTCATGACAACTGCTGTTGCCTCACACAGCAAGAGTCTGCTTGTTTCCTCTGCCGAGCCAACGACCTGCAAAGTTCCGAAATATATTCATAAATGCAAGCTATCCATTATTTATACTAACAGTATATTTTTTTTCGCTTAACTATCCGGTATCCAAAGTCATTGGTCCAACTAATCTAAATTCGCAGCAAAGGGGGGATTGCCAAGGGTAAAACGCTCTCTACTGAAAAAATCTTCTAGTTAATGGTGGAGACTAGACTAATTAGAGCCTGTTCAGATTGGCTTATTTTAGGTGCTTTTAAGCACTTTTGTAGTGTTTGGGAAAGATTAAAAAGTAGGGTTGTTTTTAAGCCAAAAGTCGCAAATTAAAAATCCTAACTTGTGACTTATTAAGTTATTAAGCCCATCCAAACAGGATCTAATCCTTATGTAGATGTAAGAGGATACGCTCTTCGTGTTGGGATAGACGTTCGGATTGGAACAACTATTCTAAGAAATCCAACCGATGCACATTGCCCCATTGGCTAAACCACCGCTTCAGGCTAACCCTTTTTCCTTGCTGGATCTTAACCCATCCTACAACACCCCCTCAGTGATTTATATCTTAAAGATTTTCATGAATCATAGACAATGAACTATAACTATTTAGTGTTCCACTAGTGGTTCAAGCTGGTCTATAGCAACATTAGCCACAGGTTTATAGGGGAGCATGGTATGTTTCACCATTTCTTTGGTTTAGCTTTATTTGCTGGTATGAAAATTTCATACCTGACAGTTGGTATAGAATTTAGTGAAGTCTTCAGATATATTGTAAAGATATTCACACACCAAGTGTGGTGAAAGATTGGTACAAGCTTCTTCAACAATCTGCAAAATAAATGACAAAATTACTTGACGAAAACTATGCAGAAATCATTAAGTGATTACAAGATTCAATAAATTCTTACTTCAGCAAACTGGAGCAAATGGAGGCCTAGCATACGTTCATCTGGATGAGCCAAATCTATTGCCCCACTCTGTCCAGCGAAAAATGAATCAATAAACACCACAAATAGTAATTCTACAGTCACCCTTGTAATTTTAACATTACTGAAATATCTGTTGCACGGATGCACCTGTGCAAAGGTGTGAGATGTGAGAGGTTGGCTATGGATGGCTACAGGAGAGCCAGAGATAGGTTGAAGAAGTTTTGGAGACAGTGATTAGACAAGACATGATGCTGCTCCAGTTTACCAAGGACATGGCCTTAGATAGGAGATTATAGAGCACACAAAATAGAGTAGAGGGTAAGTTAGATAGTTGAGAGTTGTCTCGCTTAGTCTTTCATACTATTAGTCGTAGTATTGCTCTGGGAGATTTTCATGTTATTCCATTTCTGTTCCCAGATTTCACTGGGTATGTTGTCGTACTGAATATCTGTTTAACATTAACAAACTACCAAGTTATCATGTGTTTGCTTACTTCAAGAATTCTTGGGTGGCCACAAAGGGGCCTAAAAGCAAACAGTTGGAAAGGCTATTCCACCCAACTGGCCACTGGTTGAAGCCTTACCACCCGACTAACCCGTTGACAAAACTCTTGACAAAGAAGAGTTCAGTTGGGGCACATAAAATAGATGAGATTATCAGATTACCTTTTTTAACTCCTCTATATCTTTACCAGCCTTCCTGATGATTGAACAAATACGAGCATGTGCATACAGCAAATAAACTGCGGTGTTTCCCTGGCAATCACAGAAGAATACAAAAGAATCAATTCTGAACAAAGAAACAGAATATAAAAAGCTGCAGCAAAAATAAGTAACATACAGAACATATCCCTACAGATGGAGAACAACCACAAAATGAAAAGCATGGACTCCTCAAAAACAAAATCAATAATAAAAAACCATGTAAAGACTCTTGTGCTTCAATTATAAACCAAGTGAATGGTATCACTGAGTTGTTTCTGTATAAACTAAAAGAATTTAAAGAGGGCCCAAATAACTTCACAAGAAATCTGGTCAATTTGGAGAATTGAACTTGGGTAGAATAGCTTGTTGGAACTGATTAATAGATCTATTCATTTCATGAAGGGATATTCATTCACATACCTTATCACTAAGCATCTGATCAAAATTGAAGGTGTAATTGGTCAACCTGTTGTTCTTCAGGTCAGCATATCTGGTTTAAGGTACACCAAAAGAAAGGGAGAACCAACGGATAAGTCAGAAACTAGCTCAGACAACAAGAAAAGCATCAAAACATATGTATAGCAAAACTCTTACTACGTCAAAATCACCTATGTAAAAACTGCAAAGATGAGAAATCACATCTTGAGATACACAACACCACATCACATCCTTTTAGGCAGAAAGGATATTTTTCCCAAGATAGTGAATGTTTCTTTCTAGTGCTCTTTTTTATAAAATAATTACTTTGGTTCAATTTGTTTGTCTAGTTTTGACTGTGCACGGAGTTTAAGAAAGTAAAGAAGACTTTTGAATCTTGTGATCTTAAATTAAAGATATGTGGAATGCACCAAAATGTCTTATAATCTAGTGGTCTTAAACATGTCATGTGGAAAGTTAGAATTAAAGAGTTGCCAAAAAAGAAAAGAAAAAGGCATTATATTTTAAACGAACTAAGAAAAGAAAAGCAAGACAAACAAATTGAAATGGAGTACTTTCTTTGGTTCTACATCACTGTATGGCATAATTTGACTAGATGCGGAGATTAAAGGGTTAATTTGAGTTGTTTATATCAGTTGATAAAATTTTGATTTGATCGGGAGAATAACATATCACGGATTAAATGTTCAATTGTTGAATATTTTTTATGTCTCAACACAAAAAAATATTTCATTCTTGGAATAAAATGATACACACCAAAAGTTCTTTACTCAGCACAAAACTCGAGTACATTACAGATGTTATAACTGACAATAGGGTATAGAACATTTCATCTTCCCTTATCATGAAATCCTGTGCACAGGAAGTGTTGGCCACCCCAATCCATGGGCAGATGTATTAGGGTGCATGAGTGTGGCAAGTACACTTGGAAAAATTTCTCATTACCCATTTCATCTAATTGGGTATGTTCTTACTTATATTCCCTTTCTTCCAAATTGACAGTCTTTAATCATCCAATGAATATATTTACTACTCGAGAACAGAAAGCCTTCTTCAATGAAACAGCTTTTTTAGGGTCCGACTTTCAATAAGAACACTTAAAATGAAAAGATAACTACCATTAATGAAACACTTTGAAAAGGTTTTGAAGGTTTTCATGTGTAAAGCACCTTTATTAAAATCAGTGTAATCAAAGGCGAAAAGCGCAAAAAAGCTCTAAGGTCTGTTGGGGCTTTAAGCGCAAAGCGCAAATAAAGCGTGGGCTTTAATGAAAAAAGGCGCAAAGGGACAAAAAAATACAACTATATATGTTTAGTCCAAGACTAATGATTATAAACATGAATGACAAATATATGACCAAAGAAATTGAAAATAAACTATGATAAAGTGAAATATCAATTGTTTAGTGTCACTTCTTTAGAAGAGGCTCATTGGCAAGGAAAAGTTTGCCTTAGAACCTTGCTGACGACACTGAAGCGCACATAAAACGAGGCGAAACGCTCAACATGTTTTGAGCCTCGCTTCAGGGTTTAAGAGCGCTTAAAGCGTGCCTTTGACTACACTGATTAAAATATATATATATATATATATATATATGTTTTACCCAACAACAACTGAACTTCAAAGCTCTGGATCAAATTACCAGCTCATTTTTGCTCTCCTGCAAAGTATAAAGTAGCATGCACAAGGATGAGGAACTTACTTAACAGCACCGTATCCTACTGCTTCAGCAGTTTGCTCTAGTTCCTCGGCAGCCCAATCTTTAGTCTTACCTGATAAGACAATCATTATATGTATAACTAGAAGTGGTACTCTTTCATCATTTCACTACATTATTACCCATGATATTCACAAGAGAGAAGCTATGACGAGCAAAGACATACAAGAAGAAAAGAAATTAAGCTCAAAATTCCATATACCAAAGTTACCAAACAATAGATAGCACACCTCTTTCTTCAAGTGCTGATTTACACCGCTTCTTGGCATCATCAAGCAAATCAACCAGCTTAACCACCTCCGTACTTCGAGTACGGAACCGTTTCCCATCTTCTCCTAAGACTAGACCAAATCCTACATGACTGGCTTTGGGGTAATCATTCTCATTTGGAGGAAGCCAGCCTGCACGTTTTGCAGCCTAGAAGAGAATTTTACCCGGAAGGTAAGAAAAAGAAGCACGAGTAAAGCTCAATCCCAACAAAGTTGCTCCATTGTATCATACGCCAACAGAGGAAATAGAGAGGGGTATAAATATCAAGAACTTACAGAAAAGACCATCTCAAAGTGCTCTCGCTGTCCAACGTCAGTCACATATATCATCCAGTCTGCTTTTTCTTCATTCAGTCGATACCTACAAAGTTGCAGATAGGAAGCTTAAATGAAATTTAAACATTTGCTGAACCTTTAATAGCTTCTGCATAATATCATTATTCCATAGCATCCGAATGAAATCATTCCTAGCCAATTCACAACTCCCTCTACCCGCAGACTTTACAGATTTTCACTTGTCTGTAGAAATCACTGATATGTTTAATACCTACTTTGTCTCTATGACAAGATATCTTCCTCCCATGCTTCATATACAAATCACATGCCACTCGTGTAAAACCTCAATTCTGAGACAAGAAAGGGCAGAACTGATCACCCATTGGATCACCCACTAGAGAATGTGCATTCAACTTTCAGCAAATTGAATTCTCCTTTTTTTTGTTGATGATCGGTTACTTAGAAACAAATCATTCAATGAAAGAAAATAAACAAAAGGACATGTGTCACATTTGCAGAAGTGAGACCAACTAACAACAACCATTGAACCTATATTCTAGATGAGAGAAAAGGCAATATGAGCAAAGTCTATCCAGAAACACAAATTACAACTAGAACTAACCATAGAGCGGTAAGATCGGTTGAAGCATAGTTGAAACCACCGTCCCTCTTCACAACAATAAGAGGTATTTTCTTCCCTTCAATAAAGATGACGCGGGCTCCTTCACTTTCTTCAATTAATCCCTTCTCATTAAGCAACTCTAAAGCTTTGGGAATATATGGATTATAAAAGCTTTCACCCTAAAGGAAGAAACACCAAATTAAATCCATGAGGTTTTTTGCTCGCTCATAAACATGGGCAGGAAAATGCTCAATAAAGAGAGAAGCATAAATCAGCTGGAAAACGCTCCAACTGAAAAACAATCAATTCTTCCCAGGTTCTTTAACGACATATGACAGGATTAACCATACATTCTAAAACGTATATTAATTTACTGAAAACAATACCAGAGACTATATGGCTCAGTTACAGCAGCCATAACATTTTTTTTCTTTGGCAGGGAAATCCTACACCTAATTCAAGATGAAATTAGCTTATACATCAAGTTCTTTCACTCCCCCCACCCCCACCCTCTTGAATAAGTTTGGATCATCAAAAAGAATCTATAACAAAGAAGAGGTCTAAGAGTGATGAAGCAAGGCAACACCGCAAAAGCCTGTACAAACTCGACATTTTTCGGCAGATTATATTATGACAACTCCTATTCAGAAATTAATTCACTTGTTTTTCTTTTCAGCAACTATTACTATTCAAATCACAAGGCAGCTGCAATATAAATAGGACAGTTCCCAGTAATACTTGAGCAGCAACGCAATCCTGATCTCTTTAGATTTCTCTTATACGAGGAAGGACCTCTAGAGCAGTCACCTAGAAAATAAGTAGCCGTTTGAACATGAAAAACTAATATTGAAAAAAGGTATTTGGAAGTTGAAAAACAAGTTGGAAAAAACGTTCATGTCCAAATGAGTCTGAAGTAATTCACAACCATGTCAGAAGTTGAGATTTTGCTCCTTGGCATTTTGAGTGAACTTGTAATGAATAGCAATCAGGCAGTTGTACTGAATATAAAATCTGCATTTATTATCAAATTGTAGCTTTACCAGATAAAAATAAACTAAAACAAACATCAACATCAATTTGGCATTTTACATTCTAACACCCGGTAACTAACATACATAACCACATATTGCAGTCTGCCAGAATCTGTCACACTGTACTCTGTTGCATTTCATCATTCTGAGACCTTCTGAACTAACAGAATCAAGTTTTTAAATAAGTCGGAGCACAAAGATGTAAGAGATAGAAAGCAGACTCACACTTTATCAGGTGCTAATGTTAGCACACAGTTACCTGTGCCATTTTATAGCATGAAGCATCAAAAAATCTTGACCATATTATACGATGAGGCTAAAGAAAACTAGCATGGCAATTGCATGACACACTCAGGACAAACCAGAGAACTACTGCATGTCCCCATAGAGCCATCCAAAGTTCTACACAATTTAGGTGGAAGAAAAAGCTCACTGTAGTACCTTTTCCTCTAAGTGAACCCCAAGTCTCTCATAAACCTTCTGAAATTCTTTTCGGCTGATTTCACATATTTGTGCCCATGCCATCCTATACTTCTCATCTCCACCCTGTGAGACATGCACATGCACAGGTAAGAGAAACACATCAGATACAGCATTTCACTTTAAAGTAACCAGCTATTTGCACTGATCCTTCAGTAAGGTAGCTATCCATTATTGTATGTAATCCCTTTTTACTCGAGCAGCAAAAGAGAAGCAATAGAAATACACAGAACATATTCATCAAACCCCACCCCCAATAACAAACTAATTACTCAACTCTGCATAACCTCTCAAAACAATATATGATCATACATGCCAATTAAAATAAGAAAATGAAAAAAGGTTACCTGAAGACTAACGACTGCCTTTTGCGCCCTTTCCTTGAAATCAGCATCGTTGTCAAATCTTTGTTTTGAAGCCTTATAGAATGCCTAGCATTAAATGAAAATAATGATTACCACGTGGAGTAAAACAAATTTCTGCCTTTCTATCCACACAACAGCCTGCTCTCCCAAGGAAAATCTCAAGAAACGTGATATAAGACATGCTTTGCAAACGAGCAAGCTCAAGATCTCAAGTAATCTTGTGTGAGCATTCAAGGTTGCCAAATATGTACAATTGAAACCTCACCATTTTCAATTTTCTAGTCATGACCAATAATTGCAGATTCAATGTATCAAACTTAGGACCCGTTTGTCCATAAAACTTACTCACTTTTTCAGAATAATTCTTCACTTTATTTGAAAATCGGTGTTTGGCCATGAAAATTATCAATCCAACTTGAAGTTGTATTTCGAATTTGGAGAACAGTTTATAACATGTTTCCAACTCACTTTTCACTTTCAAAGTTGTATTTAAGTACATTCAAGCATGATCATTATTTCAAATATTTTTTGCAAAAAGTAACCAAACACAACTTCATCTTCAAACTCCTACTCCATAAATTCTAAAAAAAGTAAAAAATATTTGGAATATATGGCCAAACGCCTACTTAATAATAGGTCAAGGAATAACTGCAAAGAAAGAGCACGGATAAACAAGGGAAACAACACTAGTCAAATCAGAGAACTCTACCAATGCTAGACGGTAATACGCAGGTTGCATGCTCTATCAGAATCCAAATGCAGATAACAGGAGAAAAAAGACTATAGTGAACAAGAACCAATACTCACCTCCAGATCTCCAATTGCTGGAGCACTACCAGCTTCCCAATTAGGAAATTTTTCATAAAGGAACTCAATTAACATTCCGAACTGCAAAGAAATAACGAGTATGAGGCCCTAGAACAAATCGGTATGGTAACAAACATTTCTAGTAGAAGATACACTTCTCCATAAAGGAAACTTCATGCATTGATGAACAGAAGCCGTGTTTCATGGTAAAAATACAGTGAACTACATAGAATTAAATCTTCCACTTGAAAATAAATTGAAGTTAAATGGCTTTTGGATTCTAACCATTCATCAATTAACCATTAGTTACATACACTTTATAAGATATTGATACCAAGCCCAATTTGTCATACATTATCAATGGAAAATCCACTATAGCTTGTAAGTTTGAATAGAACAATAGTTGATCAAGCAGCTCATAATCATTGTATTGGTTTGAAGATAGAAAAGCACTTATGGTTCCCTTGTATGATTACGTTGAAGAACATGTAGACCAAAATAGTTTTACAAGCAAAGCCAATAGATATATCTCATAGGTATTACTTTTTTTTTAGATGAAGTATGTCATAGGTATTACTCATGAGAAGAGAATAAGAGAATGAGAGATTACTGAGAATGAAATCTACCTGTGTGCCCCAGTCACCCACATGGTTTCTCCGAAGAACATCAACATTGGAAAACTCCAACATACGGGCCAGAGTGTCTCCAATTATAGTAGATCTTAAATGACCCACATGCATCTCTTTTGCTATGTTGGGTGATGAGAAGTCAACGACAGTCCTTTTAACAGGAAGCTTGGGTGCCCATGTCTCAATGCCATCTATTAGCATCTTTTGAAGACTCTGCATCAGTAACGCAGAAGTGTTATTATACCAACTAAAAAACAACTGCCAGCAAACCCAGAACTGGCTAAAGAAAATACCTTTGCTATCCATTGCCTTGCTAATACAATATTAACAAAACCGGGTCCTGCTATAGAGCAATTCTCTATCATTTCTGATGCAGGAAGATTTTCTATAATTGCCTAAAATGTGAAAGCAACTGATAGTAAGTTGGAAGCTTTCACTTCTAGCACCATGCTTGGGAAAGAAATGACATAGAGATTAACAGGATATCTAATCACCTTTCCAACAGGCTGAGGACCCTTGAACTGTGTACCTTTGCCTTTAATTTTATTCCACAAGCTCATTGCATTATTGCTGCCAAGTTTCAAAGTGAGAACTTACGAATCAATTGATTTATTACTGACATAATAACAATAAACAGCTAGAAATTTCAAAGGATAGCATTCAACATTAGAGCATAATCAGAGTAAGCCATACCATTGATAGTCACCATGTTTTGGATCATTGCAAGTAGCAATCAAAGGCTGTACATCTGGAATATCAGGGAATGCTGCTCTAAGTGATTCCTCAAATAGCTTTGCTAATTGCTGCTTTTGACTCCCAATAATTTCTTTCTCCTGTTCAGAAAGGAGGTAGGCATAAATAACTTAGTTCATGCTTAAGCCTTAGCACTACTGTTTAAGGATGGCATTCCTTATGAGGATGCTATATTATGAGATCATGACTTACATTTTCCATAGTTGATATTGTCCTTAAAGAGACTCCTACCGCACCAAAAAATCTCCTAGATGTAGCTCTGAGAATACCTGTCTAGTGTTACGACACCACAACAGAAATTACTTAAAGCACTCCTCTATTGCATTTTGTTGAAGATATAATAAATAAATAAAAGTGCACCCTCTTTAAAAGCTTAAGCTTTTAGATGAAATATTCATACACTACAACATGGTATCAGAGCAAGTAGAGGTCCTACTTTCAAGTCTCATCACCACAAATTGTAAAATATCAAAAAAATCACGTGTTTGGCCCATCAAAAGGAATCATCCCCACACGTAAAGGGGCTTGTTGAAGATATAATTCGTAAATAAGATGGTCACATACTCCAGCACATCTAAAGGAAATACTAGATGATAGTACAATGGAACATTCAATGATTCAATCCCTTGGGAACAACTTATATACTTGAAAACACAAGGTAAAGCCAACAACTTAACATGATGCTTTCTTAAAGGTGGTGGTTAACATGGAAGATCATAATAGTTTGCATCTCATGTGACATAATTACATTGTACAAAAGGTGTTCAATATACTCTCTAGCAAAAACATCTCCCTCTTTCTTCTTTTCTTGGTCTGGAAGAAGTAATTATATTATCCCTTCTTTCTTCAGTCCATTCAAAGTTGTTTACTACCTTTTTCTCCTAAATGGATTAGTCAAGTTGGGCACAATTTAGTCCAAACCTCACAATTGTTAGAAAATATGAATGAAGGGTATCTAAACCAATACATTATATTGCATTTATCATGAACTACATTACAAACAAGACCTACATCCATTAGGAAGCCATTGAGCAAAGCTACAGCCTACAGGATTCAGCGAAATTACCTTAAAAAAAAAGGGATATCAATAAAATTGACCCATTAGGAGTCAGGGTTAGCATTACACAGACAAGAGAACCATTCCTAGTTTCAACTGCCAACGACCAGTGCACAGAACTAAGTTCAGTGAAAGAAAGTTCAATTTGTGGGTTTTACTCCCTCAAAAACAAACAAAAAAACTCATCTAAGCAGTAGATAAACATAACGTCAGCTAAATTTTCAAGAAAAGCAAGAACATATACGGTGTAGTCTCACAAAGTGGGGTGTGGAACGGTAGTTTTAAGTCTCCCATATCGGTGTAATACTACGACTACTAGGATGGAAAAACACCAAGACAATGCACATCCAACTACTAACCTTCTACCCTAATCCATCAACTTCCTATCTGCAACAACAACAACATATTAAGTGAAATCCCACTAAGTGGGACACAACTTCCTATCTAAGGTCAAGAAAAGCACATTCAAAAAACAAACACAAATTCCAAGTTCAACAAGTTAGCCCCTTTAGCATCTATAGAAAGAAACACTCTAAATTGCATTCAAACTTTTGTCTCAATCACTAACTACTCAACTCAAGAAAAACCCACACACCAAATAGCTAAAAGCATCAAACTTTAACATAAAACAATGGTCAACAATCATAATAACATTATCCCATCTACCATCAATAAAAGACAAAGAAACAACCCCAACAAACAAACAAAAAACGAAAAAATAATAATAACCCATCAAGAAATGAGATGAAAAGCTTACGGGTATTGAGGAAAAAAGGGAAGAAATTGGGGTTTAGAAGCTTAGCAGATGGAGGCGGAGAAAGTGAAAGCAATGGAGGAATTTTGAGGGAAATGGTGAAGCTATTCATATTCTAAATAAAGCTTTATTAAGTTCCCTTTGGGTTTTTATTTTTTTTCTCTTTCTTTTTGGGGATTTTTTTTTAGGGATTTAGGATAGGAGCTAGGGCATCAATTTTGCCCTTTTTTGCATTTGGCCAATGAGAGAATGCCATGTCATCATGAGAGTCCTTTTTTCTTGGGGGGTGGGTGTTCGGATTTTTTTCATATCCATGGTTCGAATTTTTTATCTGATTTAGGGAGAAGCAGTATCTTTCATTGCACCACAATCTTTGATGGCTATCATGTGACATTACTCACTTCATCTCAAATTATCTGTCGTGATTTCTAAAAATTTACACCTTATTTGGATGATTGTTACCCGTTGTATTATATTGTTAATTTTAATACAATATTATTTTGATTGTTATTTAAAATTTTATTGTATTGTATTATTTAAATATATCATTACGTGACGACTAAAATTTCATTTTGTGTAGCGATCGATTTGTATCATATCGTTATCTTAATATTTTCTTCTCATTTTATCTTTACTTATTATTTAATAATATTATTTTTTTCTTTTAGACTTTTACCCAATCTTTTCATAGTATTTCTAGCCCGTATCCTGTTTTTTTTTTGTAGATTTATCATTCAAATTGTTAACATATGACATTATATGAAGAACGATACAATTTATCCAAACATTATACTTCATTAAAACAATACAATATGGTACATTAGAAAATAATACATAACAACTCTCCAAGCAAACAGAGTGTTAATTGTCTCAAAATATACTAATTTTAGAAGTCTATGATAAAATTAATTAATTTTTTCATTTTATTCTTAATAATACTTATTTTTGAAGATTACAATACCTCATATTTAATTTAAAAAAAATATATTGTAAAGGCATAAATGAGAATTAAATAATTAAAAATTCCTCCTGGTTATTTTTTAAAAAAACAATAGGGCGTAGTGTCACGGGCCTATTTTCAATAGCTCGTGGGACAACCAAAACAGCTTGCTAAGGCTCAGTCCTAACAACAATATAGCACACAAGTGCAAAAATAAAAGCGTCTTTAAGTTAGTCTACACAAACAGCCAACCAGTTGGAACAAAGTAAGAGAGGTTTTGGGAGGCAAATGTCAATTTTCTTATAATGTATTTTCAAGTGTTTATTACAAATGAGGCTGTACAAAGGGACTTATAGACTCTGAAAATAAGCTACAACAAAGGGACTAAAGGTCCCAAGAGAAAATGCTAAAAAGACTATCTTTACATAAGTACAAGGATTGGTGAGAAAATCTAGTCAAATATTACTATAAATGGCAAAAAGGACACTGCCCAATTCAGCTTTGGTGCAGCTCCTTCAAACCCGTTTTTGATAAGCATGTCAAGGGCATGAAATGGCCTTCAAGCATCTTCAAGTCATCTTCCAAGGCTGGCATAATATTGGCACTGCATTCGGGGTTCGTTGAGGGGCGATATGAATTTGCCTAGCCCTCAAAAACGCTGGAATTTAATATAACCTCTTGCGGGGCGGCACAGTAATCCTAGGTTGATAAAGGGAATAGATTGTTTCTTTTTTTTATATGGTTCGAATTATTTTCAGTTGCATTTTAGTATGAATCAAATTTAGTTAGCCCTAATATAAATATCAAATATTGAATGAAAAATTAAAACTATAATGATTTTCACTCTATGTACATTTTCTACGATTGTTTAAACCTTGTTTGGATGGTCATTATCCGTTGTATTGTATTGTATTGTTAGTTTAAATATAGTATATTTTTATTGTTACTTGAATTTAACTATATCATATCGTTTAAATTCATTTTTAGATAACGACGAAAAGAACCATTTTGTGTAACGATCGATTTGGTGTAATCGCGTCGTTATCTTAATATTTTCTTCTCATTTTTTCTTTACTTATTATTTTAATAATTTTATTTTATCTTGTACCCTACATTTTCTTAGTAACTCTACCCCATATCATAGCTTTCTCATAATTTTATCATTCAAATTATGTTTGTGAGACATTAGGTAACAATGACGGATCGATACAATCTATTCAAATATTATATTCATTAAAATAATATAATACGATACATCATAAAATAATACGTAACAACTATCCAAACAAAATGTAAGTTAAATTAAAGGGGTCAAATGAATTGATCTGGTCAATCCTTTGAGCTATAAAATTTTATTGATTTTCTTAGGTCAACCTTCATTTGCAAGGGATTTCTCATTTTTGGCATAAAAAAAATATTTCTTGTATGATAAGTAAACTTCCCGCACAAGGATGACACACACCAAGTAAAATTCCTATTCTAAATAATTGTTAATCCATTTATTCTAATTTTTTCAAAAGTATTTAATTTGTAGTCTGTTTGTCAACAAGTAAATCTATATTTAATAATGGAGTCGAAATTTTCATTCGAATATCAAAATATAAGAAAAAAAATCCATAAAAAATCAACATAATATATAATATAATTTTTTGATTAAAGGGTGTAAACTGCATTCCCAAAAGCAAACATTAGTATGAGAAGGGATAATTAGTTTCATATCAAAGACAAAATGTTTTTTGGTTTAGCAAAAATTGGAATTATCTTTAGACCATATTTGATTTGCTCTTGACTATTGTCTTTTAACTTATAAGTCAAAAGTAATAAATTTAAAATCTTAATTTTTAATTTATTTTTATTATTTTAGTTTATAAACATTTTTTTTTAATTTATTCAACTACTAAAAAGATATAAAAATAATTTTGACTTAACAATATTTAAAATAAATCATTCCAAACGAATACTTATTCATTGTGAAATTATTCAAATTGAAATTCATAATTACACACACAATAGTTTTTTTAACTTTACTTCACATTTGAAATATGTAATAAGAATTTAAAGCGAAAAACTAATAAATTCAATAATAACAACGATATTTGTGCCTCAGTCTAAATAAGTCCACACTGTGTGATAAAAGCGAGTAAAGTACTTATATGAAATTGTAAATCTAATAAATTATCAGATAATTTATTCTATTAAGTTAAATCCTAGCTAATAGAGTTATGATTTATGAGTCATCCATAGTGTGTTGGTGAAAGAAGGTAGAAAATATTTTACTCGTTTTATCAAATCTCAGTAGACAGAATTACTCGATATATACTATTACGTGTAAATTGACTTGATTATTAAAAGAAATTTACAAAACACAACATAATTTTGGCATTATAAATTACAAATGGAGCTAATTTTCGAAGTTTTTTTTGATATATATACATTATCCTTATTATTAAATTAGATATTTGGAGTATTTATTTAAAGAAATTCAGTGTACTTGTCCCTTGTTTATAACAATCCACAGTGTGTTCTTATCCAATTATCCTTTGCACGTGTCAAAGTCACGCGACAAACCAAATATTAAATATAATTTTTAGTCCCTTAGATATTAATCATTTTTATATTTTGGCCCTTATAATATTTTACTTATTTAAATTTGACTATCAATTAACTGAAACATGCACTTTTAATCATTTGCATGTGAATATTTACAAATTCGTGATAGTTATTTATTATTTACGTATTATGTTTACTTTATATTATTATTTCATATTTAACGATAATATAGTTCTAAATATTTTCTCATGTTTGGTTAGTTAATTTAAAAAATTAAAATCTTTATAAATAAAAAAATGACTTTTATGTTGAAAGTATGGAAAAAAAAAACCCATTATCTCGTCATCTCCACATACCTAACTCTCCTTAACTCCTGTCCTTTGACCATTCTACCCACGCTATTTCCAAACAACCCGTTTACCTCATTCTACCCATAAATTTTTTGATAGATTACATATAAATATTTCTGAGTTATATCTATTTGTTTACTTATCTAACACTAAAAAAATAAGTAAGAAACTCACATATTTTTTTCAAGAAAACATTTTCTTCATATCATAAACATCAATAGAGGTGAACGTTCAGTATCCGATGCGACATTTTCAAAATTCAATTTTATAATTGGTAATTATAATTTATACAAAATATTAAATATTTAAAGTTCGTTCAATAATACGTCAATCAAATTGTAGTACAATAATTCCCAATTCAATTTGACAATTTAGTTTTTGGTGATTTATTTCTACCCTACTCCCTCAGTTACATGTTTTCTAACTAATAGCCTGTTTGGATTGACTTATTTTTAAGCAGCTTATAAGTTGAAAACTGCTTATAAGTTTTTTTTAAAAAAAAATAGGTGCATGCCAATTTTTTTTTGACTTATAAGCTGTTTTCAACTTATAAACTGCTTAAAATAAGTTCATTCAAATAAACCCCAACTATTTATTGAGACTTATTTTACGCACAAAATAACATTAAGTTAGCCAGCCAAACACTCAAAAAAAGCTCAAAACAGCTTATAAGTCAATTCAAACGGCCTCTAAAAAAGATCAAATACACGTATTTGAACCAGTGGAAGGTTTAATATATTTAGTCGAATATTACAAGGACTAAACTAAAATTTATCAATACTCAAAGGATCAAAAGTTAAACATTATCCCATTTTTCCTCTATATATACTATCTCCTCAAAATCACCAAAATCAAACCCTTACACACAAAAATCTCAGTAAAAAAATCAGTATGAAGAAAAGTTCCAAGATTGCCCCCAAATCAAGCCAAGATGCGAGGAAAGACCGACGATCGGCTACCGGAATAAGTGGATCACCGAAAAAAGGCGGCCATGGTGGAAAGTTTACTTGGGCCGGCGATGGGAAGAAAGAAGATGATGTTGTTGTTGTTGATGCAAATGACCCGAATTTTGATGAACCGGAAGAGAACCCGATTGATAAATCTTAGATTGATTTTGAATGATCCAAATCGTTAATGTAAATATTTGAAGAAATTTGTCAATGTTTGGTGATTTTATGCAGAATTTAGAGGGGGGGAAAATGGAATGGAAGATCTGTTATCTGTGTTCTTTTCACCTTTGTTTTGATAAATAAAAATGTATATCTTTCACCTCTTTTAGTTTAGATAGTGTTTTATTCTATTTAATAGTATGTCTTGAGATGTATTGTGGATAATGAAAGTTTTTAATCTCTGTAATTACATGTTTTGGTTTTGAAAATACTTTTCTTTAAGCGGAGAGTATTAGTCTGTTTGTATTGATTTAGATTTATTTTTAAGGAGCTAAGTTGAAAATTAGTTGTAAGTTAAAAAAATAAAATTGGTGTAGGTCAATTTTTTTTTTTTTTTTTGAGTTATAAGCTATTTTAATCTTATAAACTGTTTAAAATAAATTTATTCAAATAAATTTAATTATTTATTGTGGCTTATTTTAAATACAAAATGACTTTAAGTTGAAATTTATTTCGCACACCTTAGGAGTAAGGTTTGGGAAAGGTCCACCTGAGAGTTGGAAAGGAGTGAGTAATGATTTGGAAAACGGGCATAGGCTTTTTTGAATTCGGTAGGAGCAGAGTAGGTAAGCTAGTATCGATTCGATGAAGATAAAAGAATTTAGTTGATAGAGTAAGGTTTGAGAAGGGTCCACCTTCTTCTCAGATCACACACTTATAGGAGAGTTTGGAAAGAAATGAGTAATGGGTTTGGAAAATCGGCGTTGGAAGGAGGTAAATTAGAATCGATTTGGTGAAGAAAAGAAAATTTAATTGATAGAAAGATTAGATTAGGAGGAATCATTTGGTCGCATGTATATGTTATCATACACCTTCTCCAAACGGTATTTCTAAAATCACATTGTTTATGTTTAGATGTAAGAAAAAAAAATTTAATTGATAGAAACATTAGATTTGGAGGAATCATTTGGTCACATGTATATGTTATCATACACTTCTCCAAATCGTATTTGTAAAATCACATTGTTTATGTTTAGATGTAAGAAAAGAAAATTTAATTGATAGAAACATTAGATTTGGAGGAATCATTTGGTCACATGTATATGTTATCATACACCTTCTCCAAATCATATTTGTAAAATCACATTGTTTATGTTTAGATGTAGGGGTTTGAACTATGGAATTTAGAATCCTAGATTAAGAAAATATTATTCTTTGATAATCAAAAGTAGAAAGGTTTGGGTATGGTCCACTTTCTCTGGATCTCATTTATGCCATCATAATGTATGTTTTTCTTCTCTCCATGACTAATGTCTTCCATGAAACCTTTTAAAAGAATAATATCAAAAATATTTCTATATGAAATAATTCTAAAAATATGTCCAAATGCCAAATAATGAGGTTTGAGAAAATGTGTTAAGACATTTTATGATTTAATTTTTATGTATTGACAGATACAAAATATTGACCATAGGGATCAATTGATAAGACATTGTCCTTGAGGAAGAGAATCCAGGATGATCTTGCACAAACTATGTTAAAACCAAGATTGTGAAACTATACATGGTGAATGATAATATAAAGATTCACGTTAGTTGACCGCTGAGGACTAGTGATGCTTGTGTGATGGCTCGAGCAACTCGCCAAACTTCATGTTGTACAAAATGCCACGAGTCTGAAGAATTCAGGCTCTTGGCTCTCTCAATAGCATCAGATACACCGGGGAATGAGTTAGATCCATAATCATCGTGTCTTGCTGGGGCATAAATCTGAGTAAAAAGTTGTCGTAGTTAGATCCAATTTGTCATGAAATGAGTAAGTAACTATGTGATATCCATTTGGTATCAGAGCAAGATTGAAACATGACTTCTTAGTTCTTACCAAATGTTTGTACCATGTCCTTGAAGAAAGCCCATCTCTGTCTGTGAATGCTCGTTCTGTCATTATTAGTCTGTCGTTCAACTCTCTCACTGATACACGATTTCTTTTTGCTTTGAGTGCCTACATGTCATGTTTTTTTGTTAAATCCACTGGCGCAATCTTAAGTAATACTATTGAATTATATGAGCAGCTCATCTCAAAGCTTAAGTTGTTACAGATTGGACACTCTATGATAGAACTCAGTGTTGTACCTTTATGTCTTCCTTAATTCTTGAGGCTGCTTTTCTGAGTTTTTCAATAGAAGCATACAAGGGAACAAGTGAAATGCCCTTGTCTGATATTTCAGCTTCCAAGCATTCTGCACTTTTCTGTTTCATGAATATTGAGAACATTAGGTTGCATTTTAGTCGTAGCTAAACTGACAATTCAACCATACCTGGAGCTCATACGCGTATGATAGGTAATTAAAAGGCAAAACTTCATCATCTGCAAGTTGAAGAGCTACTAAACCCCAAATGCTTGCCACTGTAAAAATAGTAATAAAATTAGATTGTTCCATGATGAAAACGAGGTATTTGCTGGATAGTCACGTGGAACAAGAGCAATGATCTGTTATAAGATACCACGGCAAAACAGTTATTTTTTTCTGTATAACCAGGATTAAAAGTTACTCATCGGTGCTAGTTATCCAGTTACAGAAGTGACCCCATAGGCTTTTGCTTTGGCGTCTTTATAAAATTGTAGTCATTGTAAAATCTTCGTTTATTTAACATAAAAAACTCCCAAACACAGAAACATGCACATAATATGTTCTCGCTATGTTGCTCGCACTCTCCAGAAATGTTGTTGCATTCTGGATCCTCCAAAAATGCACTACTTTTGATTATTTTGATACTGATACAGACCCAACGGCATTTTTGATGAGTCCGACCAACGGCAGTTTTGATGAGTCCAAGCAATATAATTTACTTGATATATGACAATAAATAACTGTATATGGCATCTTAAATTTGTCATCTATATTTGCTTTTCTGCTTAAGAGAAAAGTTTTAGCATATAAAGGGAACAAACTCATATTGATATGAAAGATGCAGCATATAGTAATTTGGAAAAAAGGCGTAACAAACCTGCTACATGCCTATGAAACATCGGGTCTCCAAATTTCTTCATCCAAACGAAGTCATCGTACATCGAGTGGTAGACTGGGTAACCTGCAGACAAAATGTCGAACGCCTATACTTTAAGCAGTTCCTGCAATTACAAACTCTGAAAAGATAACTGGACATGCTTTGTGAGGTAACTAATATCTAGTTACTTTGCCCAAAAGACATGTCTAGTGCTGGAGTGCCAATGTGTTGAACAAATGCTGCGTAATCTGATCCAGCTCCTCCTAATCTCCCGAGCTACATGAAAACAGATAATCCGGATTAGTCTGTCTGATCTTTTCCAAAGTTGTAAGTTCTTAAATGAAACATAAAGGTACCGATTAAGATGATGTCTAAACTTAGGCAAGCACTTTACCACTCTTACCTTTACTGTTGTATCATTGCCAGAGGCGAGCCAGGATTGGTAGATAGTTTGTGAGGGGTTATCAGGGTCTTGGACCTACCAGGAAGAAGTTAGTTTAAGATGGGCCAGAAGTTACCGTAATTGGTTGCATAAAAGATTATGGGGGGGGGGGGGGGAGGGGGGATAATCAGGATCGAGACCTGCTGAGCAGCTTGTATGATTAGTTCATCAAGCTGTGGTGTTGCAGAGGCTCGAAAATCTCCTGCTTGAACAGCACAATCAACGTTCAAGTAGGCAATGACCCTTGCAGCTAGTATTTCCCTATTTTCTTCAACCCACTCTGCAGAACCTATCTGAAATGAGCAGGTTGTTAACATTTAGTTTATGGCATTGTCTGTTCTAGTGACATAAAAGTTTTTTTTGTTATACGAATAGGCTCATATTTGTCTAAGAGAAGAGATGAAGGGTCACCAGGCCATACTCCTCAGCGTCCCAGCTGCATAAGATGATTGTTCTTCGCGGTCTCCATCCTCTTTTTTGCAGCTTTTCGAGCCTTTGTGCAATCTGCATCTCACAAGTAAATCAGGTAATCATCAGTTTAGATATGTATATACATGTTTGATTCATGAAATATATATCCTTGACATTTTACGTAACTGATAAGGTAAGTTCTCTGGAGAAAAAATACCTCAAGTAGGGATGCTGTGCCACTATTCGGATCAACAGCTCCAAATGTCCACGCATCGCGATGATTACCTAGTATAACAAACCTGGACACATCTTCCTTTGAGCAACACTAACATTTCCTAGCATATATATATATATATATATATATATATATATATATATATATATGTATGCATTTCAAGGCTGAAGTGAAGTCAAATAACTCATGAAAAGTTGAAAGTTAGAGAGGCTACCGATCAGGTTCTTCTTCTCCTTCTATAACTCCAATAACATTTTGGATTGTGCTTATGACTTGTTGTCCCTGCAGAACTTAAAATCATTCAACAATCCCAAATTGACTTGTAGACTACTACTCTTTATTCCTTCTAAAGGAAAGGGTGAACCAGATGACATTACTCATGATGATCACTTTCAAAGCTTAGTCTTTCTCATATTCCCTCATAACTTATACAAAGGATTAGTCTCTATATGAAGGATCAAAGCGCACTGAAAGAACCTACCGATTCTTGCCACTCATAACAACCAAAACAGGTTAGCCTTCGTTTTTCCCATTGGCGAAGTCATAAGTTATGGTGAATCCGTGTCGCTACTATAAAGTGCTTTTCATAGATCAATAGAGAAAAGAGAAGAGTTTTTCCATTTTACTTGACATTCTTTCGTTTTTAGTTTGTTCCAACAAGAGCGACACCTTTCTATATTTAGAAACAATTCAACTTTAAACTTCCCCATTCCTTATAATGACATGCTTTTATAGCTAACGAAATGTCATGGCATGTTTAAGGCCACAAAGTTCCCCGTCCAATCGAACACCTTCACATAAAATGAAAATAGTAGTCACTTACTTCATAAGAGAGGTTTGCAATTGCAGGTCCTGGCCCAACTCTATAAATGTGGCTATCTTTTCCTCCTTGCCAATCCACACTTGCTACTTTTCCACCAATAGTCCTAATGATTGCATCTCCATCAGCCCAAGAAATTGGCAATGAAGGTATCAATGGTACATTTCCTCCCTCGTCAACTTCCTCATCTGATAATCTCTCACATTCTCCAGTACTAGGCCACCCTGGTGTTGTAGGATCACCAATTCCATCAAACACTGATCCAACTTGAACTCCACTTGGTGGCATCCACTTAGCGTCTGGAAACCATTTTTCGCCACCATAGTCCTTTTTATCAGTAAAAATTAACACCCCTATTGCACCAGCAGCATAAGCATTATGTACAATGTCTCCCCTGTATATCTTCCCATATCTAGCCAATACAACAGTATTAGATACATTAACTCCCATTTCTCTCAATGTCGCGTAGTCCTCTATGTGCCCATAGTTTGCATATACCACAGGACCAGTCGCAGTACCTGCATAGGCGGATCTAATATTTAAATTTTAACTAGTTTAACCTTTAAAGTACTAAACTCATTATAGAAATTATAAGTTCCTGACTTACTATTTGTTGCATAAAATAAAAAAGTCTTCAAATTGTTAGAATGTGTGGGTAATAATAGTAACACTATAAAACCAAAATGACACTTGTTTTGACTTAACGTAACCATGTTTCTAGAGGATAGTTGAAGTCTCTTTCACGAACAAAAGGAAGAACAACAACAATGCTATCTACGGGACTCAACTAAGCCAGATGAGAGATAGCACTCAAGAACAATAATTATACTACAAAACCGAAAAGACACTCGCTTGACTTAACATAACCATGTTTCTTGAAGATAGTTAATGTAACGACCCATTAGGCCGTTTTGAGTACTAGGCCTTTTTATTTCATAAAAGACTCATCCCGTAAATTTTAATTGGGTATTTTGGACTATTCAATAACTATGCTTATGTAGTTGAGGGGTGAATTTAGATAACTAATTTAATTGATGGTCTAAATGGATAATTTATTTAATACCCTATACCTTTTATTTTATATCTACTAAAATAAATTAATAGGGTTTGTTACTTTTAGTACCTAATTATTTTATAAAGAAAAGAAACGAGAGAAGGCGAGAACTTGCCTGCAAACGGTGACGAAGACGGCTTCAGGTAAACAGATTTCAGCCAAGCTTATTCCTTCTATATTCATATATTGATGGTTGCATGGATGGTTAGTTGTAATATTATATTATTAAGTGGAAAAAAAATGTAAGAGAATTGTTAAGAAAGCTGCAGAATTGATTTGTTTTTCTCTTTTTCTTTTCTAATGGTTGAAAATTGATGAATTGAGCATTTCTTATTATGTTATACTTTGTATATGTATGGAACAGATTGTAGATAGATTAGTGTCCTGCATGTAGTTCGCAGTAAGTTATTTACTGGGCATGTTCTTGATTTCAGTTATAGAAATTTCCTGCGGTATCACATTAAAAATTCAAGGTTTTGACATATTAAAATAGGTAATTAAATATTGGGTGTATTGTATTATATGAATATCATTAAATTTATGATATTTGGAGGAATTAAGACTTAACCCTAGGCTTAGGATTTTAGAGAATTGATTATAGAATTGGGTTTGTTGTGGGGTCTAGGTTAAACGTATAAATAATATTGGTGTCTACGGACTAGTTTACTTATAAATATTATATATTTGATAGATTGGAAACGGTCTGGGGCTTCAGGGCTTTGAAGGAAGAAAAGACATTCGTGAATTAGCTTGCTTGGATTCGATTCTTCGATTGAGGTAGGTTATGGTTTTATTCTATATCATAGATAGACTCTTAATAGTGATTGATATTTATTGAGTAATATGTGTGAAGTTTACTACGCATTTAATTGTTGTGGTTTGGATGGTTGATATGTTGTTGTGATTGGTCTAAAATCTCGAGGCCATGAAATCCATAATCTTGAACTTGCCCTATCAAAAATGGTGCCTTGAATAAAGAAGGCTTGATGAAATATTATTAATGAAGTGAAATGTAATCATAAGAAATGATAAATTAATTATATTTGGATCGGGTGTCACGTTCCGACACGGTATATTTGGATCGGGTGTCACATTCCGATACGGTATATTTGGATCGGGTGTCACGTTCCGGCACGGTAATATTAAAGGGAAATAAATTAAAATTACTTAATACTACCCAATATCCAAAAACTCATATTTCAAAAGAGTGTGATGTGGAGGCTTGAGTCTTTATGTGTGATCTTGATATTATTGACTGGTTATGTAATTGTTCATTGGTTGCCACCTGTTAAGTGTTGTTGTTGATTTTCCACTATTATTTTATGTATATTAATTTCTATTTTGAGTCGGCCGATGATACTTACTTAGTACATGTTGTCCTGTACTGACCCCTACTTGTATCTTTTCTTGTTTTATTTTGTGGAGTGCAGCGAGTATTCCACAGACTTCGACTCGACCTCAGCTCTAGTCAGTCTCAAGATCATCGGATTTTAGGGTGAGCTATCCTTCTAGCTCGTGATGGATTCTCTCGGTTATGACCTAGTGTCTTTAGTTTTCGGACACATTTTGTTATTTGTTCATTTTGGTGCTTGATATTTCCAGACTTAGTTTTAGAATTTAGATGTCCTTCATGTGATGACTTTCAGATTTTGGGGAACGTCAAGTAATAGATTTTAGTGGTTTTTGTTATTTCTGACTTTAATAAGATTGAGCTTCCGCAGCATTATCGTGATTTATAAGTTGAATCGTTAATGTAAGTTGGGTTTGTATCGTCGGTTCTCCCATCCAGGAGGTTAAGTTTAAGTGCCACTCATGGCCCATTTTGGGTCGTGACAGTTAAAGTCTCTTTCACGAGTAAACGGAAGAATTATAACAGTACTTTCTCCCGAATTCAACCAAGCCACACAAGAGGGAACGTTCAAGAATGCTGCTCTTCTATTCTGACTCGATGATTTCACCCTCTGGTCAATGATCTCTCTCAACTGTTTTTCGATTGAATTGCTTATATGATTTCCAAAGAAACCAACCCAATTTATCATATCAAGTATGAATGATTTCCAAATAAAATTCTTCAAACTCAATTTCAAGATTCATGAACCACTTTGGAAATTCAAAAGACTTGAATGTATTCTGTACTCCCACCATTTCAATTTATTTGTCTTTTTTTAATTATTTTTTTTTGACTATTTACGTTTTTTTGCAAGTCTTTAATTCTATGCATCAACACAAGATTAAAGGTTATTCTAATACATTCCAGGTATCTGACCACAGCATTCAAAAAATTACATGTCAAGTCAAAATCATACAAACAAATTAAAACGAAGGGAGTATGTCAATTAACAATACCTGATCTAGCATAAGCATGGAAGGTTGGTAATACTTCATTTGCCACCTCTGCATATGGATCACCATCATAAATTTCTTGAAAAAGACCAAACTTTATTGTTTTTTCTAAAGTTGTTAGGGTTAAAGACCTTGAGACAGGATAAGTTAAGGCAACATCATAGGATGTTACATGGGTTGGTATGTTAGAAGAAGTAAATATTGACAAAACATAATTTGCTGCATCAAGATTAGCTTGAGAACCAGCAACATGGGGTCTCTTAGTTAAGGTATAAAGATGATTTGCTATAGAGGAATTATCAGAAAAAGAATCAGATATGAACAAAGAGTGATAGTAGGATTTTGGTGGGGTTTCCAAGAAAACAAAGGAAATTGCAGTGGCCAGTGCTATGAAGGTGAAAAATGTTAACTTGGTCATTTGAATTTTGTTTTCTTGAAATTTGGTCACAGATTATTGAAATTTTTGCTGAAAATTGTCTTAAGGTGAAGTTGGGCAAGAAAGTTGATTCCTTTATGTCATTGTGGTTTTTGAAATGTCAAGATTGTGTATTTAAGAGGACATTTTAGGCATGGAAATGGTTTGAAAATGGACAAAAATGATAGGTACATCACCATTTATGTGAGTGGGTTTTTTTCTTCTGATTAATGATTTTTTTTTTGTCTTTTCAAGGTAGTTTCGGAATCTTTCATAAAGAAATGGTTGGATTCTTGGATATATGTATGTCACTAAGAGGGAGGGGTTGCAGTGGTAGGACTGCTCCACCTTTAATCAGAAATTTCGAATTCGAGCTTTGAATATGGTGAAATTTATGTTGAAAGCGTCACTCTCGAATAGACTTTGCAGTGTGCAATCCAAATCTAGTCGGGGCTCTATGGGCTCCCAAATACTAGATGGAAAATCGGAAAAAAAAGGCCAAGCTTGGGCCTACAATTGGTGTGTGTGTGTTGTGTTGTGTGTGGGGATGGGGTGGGGGTGGGGTTGTATTTGCATTGTATGGCCTTTAAGATAACTTTTTTTTCAAAAATAAATAAAAAATATATAATAGCGTTTAGGGATTACTTTTCGATTATGTCTGTGAAAGATACACTATATTATAGAATTTTATATTATATAGATAAAATTTTATGATAATATTCTGGAGTTTCACTAATTGAAATTGAAGCTCTATGATATAATTATTTTTCAATTACATTAGCTAAAAAGTATTAGCTTAAGGTGTTTATTTGTGAATTTTAATTCTTTTTTTGTCCTTGCTGGCCAAATAAGCTAAATTTCTCCTTTACAAGTATAACAATAATTCCTGTATAGTTTGCGAGCTATTGCATAGGAGCGATAGTTTTATCCCGTCCGCACCCAAAAAGATAGCGGCTACGAATTTTCTTGTCATAAAAAAAAAAGAAAAAATGAAAGAAGAAGAAGTATATCAACAATAACATATTTAAGAGATTCTGAGTTCTTCAAGCTGGACAGTATTGGGCCTGATATCTTTGCTTATTGTGGGCTTGGTTCATAATGTTGGGCCTGAAAAAAATGTGATTATCCAAAGTCTTATCAAAAAGAATAACGATGTTTGTAATGCTTCATTTTTTGTAGTGGATATATGTAATCCCTTTACATTTAATTAATTTTTTTGATTTTTAACATTTAAAATTTATCAGCTAATTCAAACAGGCTCTAATTATTATTTTAAAGTTTAAACTTCTCTAGTGCTTCATATGGTGGCAAAAGATAAAATAGTGGAAGTCTTTCTTCAATGGATATCCTTTTTAAATTAATGTTTTATTTGATGAAAATGCCAAAAAAAATATTTTTTTATATATATCTTTGATTGATGTTTTTTTCCACCCGTGAAAGTAGTTTGTAGATGATTCAAAGAGTCAAGAGAGATGATTGGCTACCAAGAATTCACAAAAAGGTAACCAATTTCTTGACTTTTTTTGTTCTCAATTTTATATATCTTCAACACCATAGTCTAATCAATAAAATTTTATGATTGGACATTTTTTAGAATTTTGTATATAGCAGAAATTTAATGCATTACATTGTCTTTTTATAATATACTATAATCAATAAATTCTTATGATTTCAGAAGTTATTTTCTAGTTTGACAGTATTATGTTTTGATATTTTGTATGAGTAGGTCGAAGTCGTGTTCTGTGCACTATGATTGTTATTCTTTAAAGGCTTTGTGGATGTGTATGTACAATTTAGTTCAATTTGATTTTATGGCGTTGTCGGCTTCTCGTTGTTCAGTTCCACTGTATTATGATTTAGTTGACCTTATGTTTTTTTAATTTTATTTAGTTGCAACCTTGTCAGTCCAGGTGGTTGTGATAGGTGGATTGATTGGCGTAAGTATTATAGTTTCAAATGTTATATTATCGGCTTCTCGATTCAGTCAATATTGAAGCCAATCACGCCTTCCTCAATTTTTGAGGCGTAACAAATTTGATATCATCCTTTTCTAAATTTATGCATAACGAAAATCTAGTGCATCGAATTTTCTTTTAATAATCTAATCAATAGTTCCTAACTTCGTTTAGAATCTATTATCATTCCAAATACTTTGTCTCTTTTCTTCCAAACTAGTTTAACAATTAGCAATATTTAATTAAAGGTCTCATTTAGGATTAGAAAAATTATTAAATTTTAGTACTTTTTCCTTCATTAAACTTTTGATCTAATATCATCTCATCATTAGAAAAAACTCTTGTTTTTATTCTTGACCTCCTAATGAAGCTCAAATCTTAACGATAATTTTAAATTACAGTAAAAAGTTCAAATGCCAATTCTTTCCTCCCTAACGGACTATCTAGTTGTTTTCCTGGCTCAAAAATCAGTGAAAAAATAGATGTCGTTCGTCTCAAGTGATATATTTGAGCGTTTTTAAGATAACGTACAGACGTGAAGTTCATCCATTTCGAATTTCATCTTCAAAATTGTGGTGGGCTGAATAAAAATCCTACGAGGTCTCGAGTATTAATTTAAGAATGAAAAAAATTCACATAAGAAGCATTTTTCCTTTTAACGAATCTTACGAACATCAAATATAATTTATTTTTATTTTTTTAAAAAAAGTCCCTTTTTTTAATTATTTAATACCAACAGTGAATATCCTATAGGGTACTCTATCCTTCATTACCTATTAAGTCTTTTACTTTCCCAACTACTATATTCCAAAATTATTGTTTTTTTCTTATCATCCATTAGCATTTGAATTTCTTTTTTTGTGCATCATGCTAGAAAATAACAAAAAATAATCACTTGATATTTTTTTTGTGGTAGGTTTAAAATAGTCCTTTAAATATATCCACAAGTAGTTTTGGTCCCCATCAAATATTTAACAAATTACTTTTGTTTGAGTATTTGATGGTGCAATTTTATGGTATCGCTATTTTTGATCTATTTCTAGAGTTGGTGTAACTTTTGTTATTTTTGGTGTCTTGTATAATTTTTTGTGTTGTAATTTTTAAAATTTGATGAGATTTTAATGATATTTTTGGTTTAACAACGGGTGAATCTAGGTTAAATTCTATAAATGAGCAAATAAGTAGTTGTTTGGTGTGAGAGTAAAATCTCCGATCCTATGCAATAGCTCGTAAACCACATAGGAGAGGTAACCCGCACTAGACAATGCCAGTGTGACTAGCTTGACCCAGAATACAAACCTTTTGCTTTCACTGGCAATGAATTTCGAAGTTGAAACCTCCAATATGAAAAAAAATAAAATATATATATATATATATAAATCACTGGACCACACCGAAGGGTTATTATTTGTCCCACCATTTATATCATAAAACTGTGATAAATTATCCCATATATATGATGGATAACTTATCTTAGGATAACTTATCCGTTGATATAACTTATTCAGAAATAACTTGTTCCCAACCAAACGACCACTAATGTACTACGCAATAGACTTGATTAATCTGTTATTTTACTGTATAGTGGCTATTTAATTAATTATGAAAGGCAATTACTTTAAGCTAAAATAGTGAAAATACCTAAATAAAAGTACACAAAATCATTTTACTTATTGGAATATATTCACTTTCCATACAACAACAGAAAGAACACTCACGTTAGCTAACAAACAACAACAATAATAATAATAATAATAATAATAATAATAATAATAATAATAATAATAATAATAATAATAAGTTATTAATTAAATAAACAAAAAAGTGCATTCCTATGAAGTCGTCTTTGTGGCCAAAATTCTTTCTTGTGAACACCCCACCACCCCTTTAAACCACCCCACACACTACCCCCACCCCCACCCCCCCACCCCCAACTTTTCTGCATTCATTTCAGTGGAAGCACCCGTGACACTCTCAATCCTATGACATGATTCTCCAATTTGTACCACTTTCTACCTAAAAGATGACTCATTATTATTCTCAATTTCTCTAATAGTAATGAAGTTAGAATTTTCATTAAAATGAGTGAAATTTATATAAAAAAAGTAAACATAAAATATGTTAATGGAATTTAACAATTAGTGTATATATATATATACATATTGTAATTTTTCAATAAAGGTATCTTGAACAAGAGTGACTCTACCAAGCTCTCCAAAGGTATGTCCTAACCATAAACAAAGTGGAGGGAAATTATGATACATCGTGGTACAAATTTTAGTAAGGCAAAAAGTTTATTTTTTCTATTTCTATCGATTTATGTGAATTTATTTGATTGAGCTTGAAATTTAAAAAAGAAATGAATTTGTTTTAAAGTTGTTGGTTGCTTGCCATGACATTTATGTGGCTATAAGACTTTTGAATTTATTGTCTAATTAAACACCATAGTATTTGTGTAATCATAAAAACTTATCATTAAGAGTAAAACGTGAAGTTGAAATTAGAAAGCAGTCATCCTTTTTGAAATGACTAAAATGGAAATAAAGTCACATAAACTTGATCTTAAGGACTAAGTGATTTCTTTTGATCTGCTTAAGTAGAGATGGTCATAGAGTTATTTGATGATAAGCGTTGTTCAATGTAGGGGCAGAAAATGGTAGGGGACTTCTTTTTATCTATCTAAATTTTAAAAAATTAATCGAAATACATACAAAATTTAATCGAAATAAATGACAAGAACACTACTATCATTAAAAAAACAAAAAAAAAAGACAAAGAGATATGACTCAATACTCAAAACCACTTGAACTCCCCAAAACCACTCATAGAGACACACACATCCAATTATGTATATATAGCCAACTTGCAATGCATTTCAACATCTCTCTATTAAGTTCTTAGACACTTTTTGTTTTTCCCCCCCCTTTTTATTCTCATTTGATAGCAACAATGCCAAATTTTAAACCATTTCTTCACTTCACTACTATTCTCATTATTATTCTTCTTCTTCTCAATAATTTTGACCTAATTTATTGTCATACAAAAGGGCTTAGGCCAAAAAAAAGTGAAGGAAATAAGCAATTAAATGTGAACTTGACACAAGTTGAACATTCTGAACAACAATTCATGCAGTGGGTACAATTTGTTGGAAGCTTAAAACATTCACTTTTTAAGACAGCAAAAAATAAATTGTTCCCTTCTTACACACTTACTGTTGACAAAAAACCTTCTCATGGAGATTTTACTTCAATTCAAGAAGCCATTGATTCTCTTCCAATTATCAATCTTATTAGAGTTGTCATCAAGGTCCATGCAGGAGTTTACACGTAAGTCGCGCGTTTTTTATTTATTTTTTAATACTATAGTAGTGTTCCTGCCAGTTTGTGCCCATACACTATTAGAAAATCGTTAATTTTTATCATATTGATATTGACTTTTTCATGAATTGTCATCAAGGTGCGCTCAAACTGACACTTATTGTTTCAATTCTTGAAATTGAGTATTCCGTCCCCCCGGAGTGTCTTGGACGAGTGATTGTCATTGATACATTTTTTATTATTTGAGTCAGTTTACGTATATCTCAAAAAAAATTATTGAGTAATTGAGTTGCGTGCGAGCGGACTCTTTTTACTTTTTTCAATTCTTGGAATTTAATATGTCATTAATACATCTACATTGTGTGATTTTTTTCCATTGATTTTTTTGAGTAGCTTAATTGTTGAAGAGTTTGAACTAATCTTTTTCCAAAATAAGAGGGAAAAGGAAAAGAAATACATAAAATTTAGCAATTGGTAAATTTATTGATTTTTTGGTTTTTTATCCTCAATAAGTGTTTGTCTTTTTGGAGTAATGTCATTTTTTACTTTATCTGTCTTTTCTTATTAGCTTCACATGATGGATAAATGTTTTGTCCAAAACTCAACATTTGTGGTCAATTGTCAATTCATGGAGAATTGTGTGATGAAAAGAATTTTGCTTTTTGTTCCTGTCCTTTGCTTTTTGTCATTTTATAGTCTTGTGATCAAATAGAAAATGTTTAAAACATATGAGTTGTTAGAGTTCTTTTCTTTTCCATTAGGCTCATTATGAAAATGCCAAGTGGTTCATGCATTGTCTTATATTTCTTTGAAAAATAGAAAGTAAAAGTTATTGTCGTATGATAAAGGAAATTATGAGCTCAGTTTAAGTTGCAATAAGAATCTTTTTCATTGTGATTTTGTCTTTTTTTTTTAGACCCCGTATATAGTAAGAGCTCAATGCATCGAACTAGCTTTCATATTTTGTCCAAGATAATGTCTCACTCCAAAGTTCTATTTTTCTTCCATATATTTCTTCAAAATAGTCCTTGATGCAACAATAAATTAAAGGTTGTCTTCTGCATAATCAAAAGGTTACAGATTCAAGATGCAAAAATAACCTCTTATAACATTGAAAAATAAAGTGTGTTGCATACATAATACTCTTTTTTTATGGTTTTTCACTGGTGTCCGGAACACGTGGAGTCACGCGCATTGCAGGGCCCACTTGGGACAGGATTTTCGTCATATTCATGACTTAAACTCGAGACTTTTGATTAAGAGTCTCATAATACTCAGTGTGATCAGACCACTCTTCTAACCTGTGCATTATGGGAGCTTAGTGGCCCGAACTGACCTTTATATTTCTTCAAGATAATGTATTTTTATTCCAAATTTTTATTTATTTATAAATTTTTTAATGTTATTTTTTGCAGGGAGAAAGTAAATATACCACCATTTAAATCATTCATAACCATAGAAGGAGTAGGAGCAGATAATACAATAATTCAATATGGAGATACAGCACAAACAATTGGCCCAAATGGAAAACCCCTTGGCACTTATGGTTCAGCTACTTTTGCTGTGAATTCACCTTATTTCCAAGCCAAGAATATTACTTTCAAGGTACCAAACAATAATTCTTTCTTTTTCACTTTTACCTTTGTTGGTTGCTTTTAAAGAAATACAAAGTTGGAATCCAACTAAGCTTCTATTATGCACCGCGTTTGAAAAAGAATCTGATCGCAAGAGTTTATTGTACGCAATTTTATTTTGTATTTGTGTCAGAGACTCTTTCCAATAATTTAAACCTGATCAAATCTTCTTCTAATCACATGACAACATCTTTACTAGTTACATCAAGGTTTCTGTTTCATTTATATCATTTATATGTGCAATTTTAATTCACTTTTTATTTCAAATTAGTTGTCAAGTCGTTGAGTGTATCTCGAGAGTCAAATTATATTAATTTCGATCAACTTTTTTTTAATGTATTTTTTTCCCACCATATTGACATGAGACAAATTGCAATGGGTACTACTTTTCATATAATTTTTTAACATAGAGATTTTAATGGTAAAATATTGTGAGTGATTCAATTCAATTTAACTTCAAAAATTAGCCAAATAAATTCTCAAAAATCGAAAGGTGACGGGTAATCAATTTAACTTCAAAAATTAGTCAACTTATGGTCAATGTCATTTGAATTACACCTATTAAATAAAGTTATTTGCTTTACATGTTTGAATTTTTCAAAAATATTATTGCTCCTTATCGAATCTTCCAAAATGTACACTAATTTTAGACTATCGGCACAAATCCGACATTTTCAATAAGTCGGAATCTATAATTATCTTTTAAGCGATATATTTTTTACATCGTCAGTACATAAAATTTAAAATCGTAAACTAAAATGCAGAACACAACACCAGTGCCACCACCAGGAGCCATAGGAAAACAAGCAGTAGCATTTAGAATATCAGCAGATACAGCAGCCTTTGTAGGGTGCAAATTCTTAGGGGCACAAGATACACTTTATGATCATTTGGGAAGACATTATTACAAAGATTGTTACATTGAAGGTTCTGTGGATTTCATCTTTGGCAATGGACTTTCTTTCTTTGAGGTAATTAATCACTTCTCTCGCGAGAGAGATCCATTCACTCAACTGATTAAATTTTAAAAATAATTATCAAATACATAATATATGTATAATTGTGTATAATCAGTATATAATTTATATATACCATTTATGAAAAAGTATGAATAGTAAATCTGGCCAGATATTTGTGTGAAGATTTTTTTTAGAAACCAAGGAAATTTGAACTCTTTAGTCCTTGAAATATTGACAAATTTTGATTTTGGTTCCTATATATATGTAGTTAAGCACATTTGATCTTTAATTTTTTAAATTGTGCACTTTTGATCTTTTTTGCTTGTGAATCTGCCTTTACGATATTTATTATATCTCATACGTCTCGGATATAACACGTCCGTTCCCTTTAGTTTTTAATACATGAAATCCATAATTTGACACTTGAAATTTTGTAACGAGTTAGATAGAGCATAATCAGGTTGTTTGCATCTATCCCTATTATATTTGTCTTTACGATATTTACTATATCTCATACATCTCAAATATAGCACATCTATCCCTTTTAGTTTTTACTACATGAAATTTTTCAGTTGAAAAATTTGTGACGAGCAAGAGTTCCATATAGGAGTATAATTTATCTTTTGCATTCAGTATCTAGCTATTTCTGCACCTTATATATAATCGACATGAACAACACATACAAATCTCTTCTCTAATTTGCTATATAACCTCTTAAATTGTACAAATAATTGCATATTAACATAAACTCAACGCCATTAAAATCATGTTATGTTGTAACGAGTTAGATAGTTCCATAAAGAAGCATAACCTATTTTCTGCCTTCAGTTCTAGCTATTTCTGCACCTTATATCTAATCAACCTGAACAACATACACATATCTCTTCTAATTCGCTATATAACCTCTTAAATTGTATAGCATTAAAATCATGTTACGTTGTAACAAGTTCGGTAGTTCCATAGAGAAGCATAACCTATCTTCTGCATTCAGTATTTAGCTATTTCTGCACCTTATATATAATCAACATGAACAAAATACACATCTCTTCTAATTCGCTATATAACCTCAAAAAATGTACAAATAATTATTTGCGTACATGTGTGCATATAACGTAAACTCGATGTCGTAAAAAATCATGTGAGTGTTTTGATGATTGATGTTGATGTTGTATAGGGATGTCATTTGCATGCAATAGCACAAGTAACAGGGGCAGTAACAGCACAAGGAAGGAGCAGTATGTTGGAGGACACAGGATTTAGTTTTGTGAACTGTAAGGTCACAGGTTCAGGTGCATTGTACCTAGGTAGGGCATGGGGTCCTTTCTCTAGGGTCATCTTTGCTTACACATATATGGACAACATTATCATACCTAAAGGCTGGCATAATTGGGGTGACCCCCTTAGAGAAATGTAAGTTTCCCCGCTCTCTCGTTTCATTTTATGTGACGATTTCAATTAGATACATATAAAATTTTAAAATTTTGTAAAAGCGTTTTCATCAGAGTGTTGTGGGTAATTTGGGATTTTATGTGGTAAACAATTTCCTACGAGCACATTTTGGACTAGAAGAGTTCAAATTTGATATTGTCTGTTTTGGGCTCATGTTTCACACCATTAAGAGTATGCTAACAAATTAAAAATAATTTTTTTTATCTTGTGAGATTTTATTTACACACAATCAACATTGTTTGCGGATTTCAACAAAATTTGTGGTTACTTCATTGATTTTAGGGAAATTTTTATTAATTTAACTGAATTCATTACTTTTAATTCGAGTTCTGAATATTAAGAAAATATATTTTAAAGAGCACTTTCCTTAAATTGATGTTTTAAATATGCCTACAAAGATGGTGCAAGTCCTACCCTAATTTATTTATTTTTTAAAAATGGATTTAACTTTTTGATCAGTGGATAGGCTTACACTTTTTTCATTAAAGAACATAGTCTAGAATCTAGATAAGTTTTTTTTTCTTGCCAAAAATACCAAACTATAGACTAAAGTTTGGCCAAGTTTATAAGTCACAAAATTATAATTTTGTTATAATGTATAGCGAGCATGGGACGGTGGCCACCTTTACCAGAGTAGCCACTAATATTCCACTATCTCCATATTCATCACCCTATTTATGTCTAATAAATAAACACATCTTTTATCTCTATAAATAAATAATTTGCACCTCAAATTCTTTGTCAGATACTATTCGGCTATATGAATTTTTAATGATGATACATATCTTTTGAATTTACATTCATTTAAAAATACTATTTGTCGATGTAACACGTGTCTAAGTGAGCATCAGCCAATAATAAGTTGTGTATTTTGAGAATTTGCCATAAATTGGCTAGGTTTGTTCGCGGTTTATTAGTTCTACTGTGACCCTCCTTCTTAATACAGGCTTGTAATCGATAATATGATCAAACTCACCAAGGGTTGTTTGTTACTAATCTATTAGGTAGTAGAGTAGTCATCGCCTTTATTTAAGAAGTGTCTATTGATATCTCTTTGTTAGAAAAATTACTATGCATAAACTTTTGTGTATGCATATATATGGTATATGTCGAATCTCATTAACTTATTATTCTTTTGTATTTTGAGTTTTTAAAAAATTCTGACTTCACAATTAAGGAGCCATGTTAAAAGAACTTGCCATTAAAAAAAAATTTGAATAAAACATATATAAATTTTTTTTGAATAAAACATATATACAAATCTATGATTTAAAGTTTATATGTGCAAAAACACTAATCATTGACTTATTATTGGGAAGGTTCTCATCCAGATATTATTATTATTATTATTATTATTATTATTATTTTAAGTCCATATTTATTTTATTATTATAATTAATTATTGTCACTTTTTTTTTTTGGACAGGACTGTATTTTATGGGCAATATAAATGTAGTGGACCAGGGGCAAGTTTTGCAGGAAGAGTTTCATGGTGTAGAGAGTTAACTGAACAAGAAGCTAAGCCTTTTATTTCACTTAGCTTTATTGATGGCTCTGAATGGATCAAATTTTAATAAATAAATAATTATTTTTCTCTATTTCATTTGGCTTACTTTGTAAAATCCATGTATTTTATAGTAGTTCAAAGAGGCATAGAGTAGAAAAATCTTTGTGAAAATTATGATAATTTATAGGTGAGATTTTCTTTTGATTAATGGTTGTAGTTTATGAATATAATATCAAGCATTCTACCATTAAATGTCGAAGGAAAAAAAAAAATAGATAAGAATTTCTCAGCTTCTATATATAAAAAATACTCTATTTTTTGTTTTGGCACTTGAGCCGGAGAAAGTAGAGATAAGGTCTGCGTACACTTTATCCTCTCCAACCCCACTTAGTGAAATTTCTTTGGATATGTTGTTGTTGTACCCTATTTTTATTTCATGACATTTTCTGTTCATAATTAATGAAATTGCCGGCATATATAGAGTATATTCAAGACATGGTGTATATATGCCGACTATTTCATTGCACAAAGTATATATATTAGTGGGGCATAAGTTTATATTTCTGAATCATAATATTCTATAAGTTATAGTCCGACTCCTAAAAGAAATTATGTCCCATAAGGCACAAGTTCGATTTCTAATGACAGAAATTAGAGATCAGTTCATTTGAATGGCAAACGGTGCAAATATTTCAAATATGAAAGGTAATAGTAATGCACAAACTCCATATGGGCCTGGTTTGAAGAAGGCCCAGTCCAGTATTACTTGAAGCAAGGCTTAATGGATCACAAACATTACAGGCCGAATACTTATCATATTTGGGCCAATAAAAACAACAATTTCTATTATGCTTTGATTCTAAAAAAGTTAGGATTCAACTATAAATTCTCACTTGTTGAAGTTCGTGATTATTGTATACTTCAATATGATATCAAAGAAACATGCATCTCCCTTCTTGATTTTTCAACAGGGCCTTCATATAAAATAGTTCACGTTGTAAATGTTTCGTCTTGAGTGTGCGTGGGCAGTGGCGGACCCAGAAATTTTATGAAGGGGGTTCAAAAAAAATTAAACACGCAAATCAGAAAAAAAATGTGTTTATTCGGATTCGAACCCGCGAGCTAAGACAAGCTAAGGCAAAACATTGAACCCCATTAACCACTGAGCTAATCCTTTGACTTATGCTTAGGAGGTTCAATGTTAAATATATACACATAAATTAAAATTTTTATCTTATATATACAGTGTAATTTTTTAACGAAAGAGGTTCAAATGAACCTACTGAACTTGCCTTGGGTCCGCCCTGTGTGTGGGTATCAAAGAGTCCACCTCTGATGGAAAAGAGGATGAGTGGTCTCTTTTATGGTTTGCTCAATGCACACATTTTGAGATAGTTTTTGAATTTGATTTAGATTCATGTTTATTTAGTTACATGACTAATCAAATTTCTACAACTAAATTAATCTTAGCTCACATTGTTGGTCCCACAAGAAAAAAGGATTGATGGTTGAGATAAAACTCATAAGTAATTAATTTTTGATCTTTTTAACCGAAAAACAATCACTATTATAAAATTTTAAATTTTATGAGTGAAATTATATTTTACCAAAATTGAACAAGTGGAATTTGAACCTTCGTACCAATAACTATGTTTCAACTACAAACTTAAAAAGTACAATTAGCACGCGCTATTATTAAAGGAAGGGGTTGTAGATTGATAGGTAGTGCAAAACTAGTCTGTTCAAGATAAATTTTTTACACCAAAAAAAATTGAAAAAAATAACAAAAAAAAAAGTGAGATGGAACTAAAATATAAAATAGTAGAAATTCTTAGGTCCTCACAAGTGGCACCAAAAGATGACAAAAGAAGGTAGTTAATAGAAATAAATATTGTTAGAAAGCTTTTTCCTTCTAAAAAAAAAAATAAACTTCCATCCGGGTAATCCGGCCAATCATTCCCATTTTTTGAATTTTGAAATCAAAAAAAAAATGATAATTAAAAAAAAAAAAAAAACTGACAGCTAATAAGAAAAAGCAATGTCGAGCATATATGTAAGGAAATGTAACATTAATACAGTATAATTATCTAAACATAATAAATAACGGATGATAATACATATCAAAAGTCAAATACTACATGAATAGGTTGTTGTTACGATATACACGGTACTCTAAACTACTACAAAATCCTATCCCGTCGAATTATAAAATAATATTTGATCACCAACTAACTTTTCATCCTTATTCGCGATCTGACAGCAAACCTACTATTTTAAAAATGTGAAACTTACTTTAACACATAATTCGAGAAAATTATTTATCCATCTTATGAATAGAGCCATTGGTTCTTTAAGGGAAAAAGACAAGAAGTATCATTGCCATTTGTGCTCCCAACTAGCAATAGTTTATAAATTCTTTTGGATGGAAATGCACAATGTGAAATGAAAAGAAGATGGACAATAGGAGAATATAAGTGGTTAATTATTTACACAATTAATTAATACTAATAAAACAAGTTTTTATAGTATTAATTACACTTACTAGCACTAAAAAATCAACCTCGAAAATTAGTTCAATGCAATCTTTTAAGTCACATCATTCTTGTAACTTTACAAACAAATACTCCCTTTTGTTCTATTTCTCAAACTCTTCACTATTTTGAATAGTCCCTTTCACCATCTTGTAATCTTGTGGAGAACTCTGTTGAATTTCCAAGTTTACTCATAACTACATTCTTGAAATTGATTTTGATTTTTTCTTGTGCTTGTGAACATGATCTTTGCATTTTTACACCACTTAATGAAGCCCTTGATTCCATCATTTCATTTAATGACATTTTTTTCACCTTAGGTCCTAACTCTGGCCTTTGTTTAGGTGCACTATGGGACCTTAATTTAGCCTTAAATGATTGTGTTTTAGCCATATAATTAGGATAATTATTCCTAAAATAATAACTTTCAACACAAACACTTTTGGCTGTTGGTGTAATTGGAAGGTTAGATCCAAAATAATTTGCTGCAAACCTTGGTGTACTTTGGGCTGTTCCAACTGGTTGTTGGGCCCAATCTGAGGCCCATGAAGGCAACACCTGTTCAAATGGATCATCACAAGAATCAGAAGCCCAAGTGTTTGTTCTTCTGGATCTTGATTTGGGCCTTCCAGTGTCCATTTCTACAATTTTTGCACTTTCTTCACTTATGTTGTTAGCCTCAAATGATGCTGATACCCTTCTACTAGCCATTTCCATTCTACTTCCACTTCTTGATTCTTCAAACTTTTCCTATAAATTAATTGTAACAAAGTTGAAACGTCAGAGACGGATTTAGGACGAGTTCTGTGTGTAACTACGGATTCAGAATTTAAACATGACAGACTCAACATTTATGTATATCATGGTACATAACACGATATACATCTATGTTCAGTATCAAAAATACAAATAAACAGCATTCACTAGCCATTTCTCAGTCCTATATTTGAAAAAAAATAGCCACTTCAAGGAGCTTCAAGTTCCACACTAGCCACTTTTCGGCCCTATCTTTTAAAAGATAGCACAAGTGAAACTCTGTAATAATGTCTTGAAGAAGTTTCACTTGTGAAACTTGACATTCCACGACATTCCACGAGAATGACTATTTTTCAATTACAGTGACTAAAAAGTAGGTAAACGAGAATTTTACCCTGAAAATACTGATTCAGTTGAACCTATAATATACAAGTTTGGTTCCGACTATGTTTTTAAAAAAAGACAGTCTGGTGCACAAAGCATCTCGCGTTCACGCAACCACACTCCGAGTAGTATGATGTAGACAACCTACCTTAATGAAACACTAATGACTACTTCACATGATTCAAACCCGTGATCTACAACTCACAAAGAGACTAACTTTTTACCATTGCTCCAAAACCCATGTTGCTCGGACTCTTCAAAAATGTCAACGGGTGCATGTCGGATTCTCGTGTATTTTTGTAGAATTCGACACGGATGCGGCATCGAAAATGAAAAGTTTGCACAACTTAGTCCAAAACTATCGTTCAAGAAAAAACTAAAAAATATATACATATAATAAGAGTCTAGATTAGGGATCTTACAAGTGATTTTCTTCCTCCTTTAGTTTTTTGGGCACGAACACTTGCTTGTGCTCTCATTAATGCTTGCATACTATGAAGTGTAGCATTAGCTTGTCTTCTTACCAAATAACCCCTAACCAGTGCTTGTAATTTTACTAATCCTTTTAGTGCCCTCAATGCCTTTCTTGCCTGTTACAAACATTCAAATAACAACAATTTTTTTAATACGAGTTTAACTTCTATAAGCCGACAAAATGTGGGTGTCATCTATTTTTAAGTAAGTTCGAATTTGGCTAGAGAATCAGGAAGTCTTTTCCACCTGAAATCAAAATCTAGTTCAGAATCACTCAATACTTTTAGAAAACGTTATTGCCTTGACGGATTATTAACAACTTGAAAAGCAATTTTAAATATGTATGGTTGAAGTTAAAATTCGAAAAGAATAGTCATGTTTAAAGATAAAAATAAAGTTGAAATTTTGTGATAGAAATAAAAAACTTGAAAAAAACTTCTTAAAATGATTTTTGGAACTTCAAATTATATAATTCAAATTTGAAGCTGAAATAAATTGTCAATCTGATAAATACACATTATTTTAATTGTTTTAAAATCAAAATCTATGATATAACGAGTCAAGTAAATATTTCTTTGACCATAAATTTTAAAAATTCTATCTTTAAATATTTATTTAGTCATGAAATTTGACTATAGATTTTGAAAATCTAATCTTCAAAACTTGAAAAAAAAAATCAAATAAAATACACGTCCAAATGTAACTTAAAACAAAACTTCAATTCTCGAGTTTCAAAATCTATGACCCAACCGACGGTTTAATTCATTTAAAATACAAATGGTACTTTATTAAATAGTAGCATTAAATAATAATGATTAAGCAATTATTATGAGATTTAGTAAATTACCAAAAATCCACGAAACACCGTTTGAATTTTGGTTGCAGCAAAATTCTCACGGCCAAACACGGCGGAGCCTCTACCTTGGCTAGTCAATCTCACCACGGCCACAGCTGCTTGTGCGGCGGCGACGGCAGCATCCGCCGCCGCAGCAGTAGCAGCAGCCACCGCAATTGCATGCTTGCTCTGTTCCTTATCAGATTCGTTACCGTAGAAAGAGCTCAGCCACGCCGCTTCCGCCGGAGTAATGTTGGGTGGAATTGTAGCCGGATTGTAACACAACCGGTCAGACGCTGCGGCGGAGACGGCGGTGGTGTCTCTACCGGAATGACCAAAACATGTAGTACCAATTTTGCCCTTTTCATCAATCTCTAATTTTTTTATACCAAACAAACCCTTCAACCACTTAATTGCTTTGCCCATTTGGGAATTTTTGAGAGAAAACAATGGAAATTTTATTTTTACTAAAGGGAAAATAAATAAGTGATAACTGAAAAAGGCTTTTTAAAAGAGTGAAAGTGAGAAGCAATCAAGAGATTTTGCCATATGGTTGAAAAGTTGTCATAAAAAAAGGAAATGAAAAAGGCAAAAAAATAAAAAAGAGTTGTGAAATTGAAGAGTTCGAGTTTTGAACATGAAATGAATCCTCGTATAATAAAATGGTTTTTGTATTTATGGTTTTATGCCGTTTGAATTTGAATTAATTAGACGGGTGAAATTTCAAAGTCTACAATTACTTAAATGAGTTTAACTTATTTGTACCGACTATTTTTTATAAAAAAAAATACATTATTAAATTTATTTTAAAAAAATAGTTAATAAATTATACAATCTATGTACATTAGTTAAACTTTTAAGGAATACAAGTTATATTTGTTTAAGTGTAATTAATAACAAATATACACATCGATAATAAGGCATCTTGATATATGAAGTATCCTGCATTAATGTAGCATTTGGGGAAGGGCAGTACCTCAAGGTTATGATGTAGACAATCTATTGACCTTAATCTAATACAATCATTAGTGATTACTTTTACGATTCGTAAATTTGATCTATAAATTACACATAAATAACTTTATCCTTCAAGGCTCCCACGTCAATGGACTAAAAAATTTCCCTCAATTTATCATTTAATCATGGTAAATTAATATAATTTGGTGTAAACAATATCCGATATAATTTTTGAAAAGGGAGGGAAGAATCTAAAAATGAGTAATTGATAAGGACTACTTCCGAGGATTGGGTGTTTGAAATCCAAATTCAGCCAAAGAAATAGGTGTACTTACCTTATCGCTCAAAACTAATTTTCAAATTCAAAAATTTGGTTATAATAATAATAATAATAATAAGTTAAGACCAACTATATCATATTATTTTCAATTAAAATTTATCTTAGATCAACATTAAATAGAATCAACATAGAAATATGTGTGAGACATAAAATACTATGATTATTAATTATTATTTTTTGTTGGGGGGAGGGGGTGGTCAAATTTTGTTTTTGATGCAAACATTGTAACATATAGATTGATTCGGGATATTTAAGTTTACGAATTTTAAATTTTAGTCTTTTAAAGTTTGAATTTTTCTTTAAGGGAAATTGACATAATAGTTGCTTATTAAAAAAAATAATCAATAAATATATAATATACATATCATATACGCATTAATTGTGTAATTCGATCAACAGATTAAATATATTTGGTCCAATGATTTAGGTATTAACTTACTCTTTATAATTTGTACGTAATGGGAGAATTCTTTTTTTAAAAATTAGTCATTTTTATCGAACTCTTAAATAATACAACCCCTGTAAAATGCATGTTGATTTATATATAGGAGTAGTTGTTAAGATCCATAAAATGATTCTTCTTTTAAAAGGCAGCTTATTAGTAGAAAAAAAATAGGCTGTGAGCTAGACCTATAAAAAAACAATTTTAAAGGAAACATATGAGAAATTACCTGCAAAGGTCACTCCTTCTATCTCAAATTAAATATCGTTCACTAAAAAAAAGTAATAAATACAAAAATTTCTTATAATGTCCTTATTTATTAGATATTTTTTGAGAATTGAACAATTTTAAGAAGAAATAATTTTTTAATATAATTACTTCATTTGTTTCATATGAATTGTCTACTCTTTCCTTTACACGTCCTCTAAAAAAAATATAACTAAGGATAGTTTTATTAATTTATCCGTAAAAAACTTTTTTAAATTTTTACAAACTTATTTACTGTTTAAAAAATATGTTTTTAAATTTTGTAAAATTGAAAAATAATCTGAGATAGAGGGAAGTGCTAACTACTGTTTTAACTTTGTCAAGCAAAAAATATTTTGGGATAATTTTTAATTTTATTTTTTATTAAAATATTAATATTGAATTTTTAAACGGAGAAAGTAATATTTAAAAATTCCAAAAAGGGAGTGAATTATTGATAACTAAACAGTCAAAGCTTGGAGGAAATGTGTCCCCACTTAAAGACTTTTTAGACTTCAGAAAAAGAAAGAATCAGATTCTATGGAAAATTGAAACATTTGTAACTTTCAACTTTCACCAATTAGAAACTCAAGAAAGATAAAGGAAAAAAGAGAAAAAGACTAAAGATGGAAAAAGTGGGAAAATAAAAAATACTCTATGGAGCACAGTGTCGTAATTAAACAAATAATTAGGGGGTACGGGTAAGTGGGGTGAAAGTATAATATCACTTTAAAAAAACAAAAAAACTTAAAGAAATTTCATTAATTTAATTTAGAAGTTAATTACTTAGATACACGTTAATTTATAATATTACGAATCTTATCAAATTTTGGTGCTTCTAGAAACATATATCTTAGAACACATGAGGTCAAAATTAGGAGTAATTTGTTCTAGATACACTGTATTCAAATGGATTCGCATGTATCGAGATACATAGACAAATCTCAATCGTCTCCATTCCATCTCGCTTACCATCCCGCTCGTATAATTGGTATTCCAGATACATGCGAATCATATCAGATACATGTATCTAGTATGATTTGCATATATATATGGGATACATAGACCAATTTCGCACGCCTCCTTCTGTTCTCGTTCGCCTTTCCCCCTATTTCAGTGTATATGGTAGCAAAAAACATGTATCTAGCTGTATCTGACTTGAAATCTGATATGAAATTATTAATTAGTAATATAAAATATAGTTATTTCAAACTACAAAAAGAAATAGTAAATATGGTCGGAATATTTGTATAATTAGATTATTTCTCCATTAAAAAATATATGTCATATAATTTTTATCGCTATACATCAATATTCATTTTTATTTTTTATTTAATGATGAATTATAAAAAAAAAATATTAGCTATGAATTAATTAGCGACAAAATAGTGATGAATTTTATTGCTAAATAAATATAACGTATACATGAAATGAGGCTACGGAAAAATACTTAAGTGGTATATGAAAAAAGATACACTTTTCTTTTGTTTTTTTATCTAATATTTATTGAGACTCGATTAAATTAAAATTCAAACTCATTTTTAAAAGCAATGCTCAATAAAAAAAATTATTTTCACTGAAATCCCAAATTTATAATTAAAAATTAAAGGAATTTCGAACCATCTTACTATGATTTTAGAAAAGATACCTTTGGGTGAGGCTTTTTTTCTGACACTCTCGTGACTGCTTGGATAATTTTAGAAGTATATATTCATTTCTTGACTTTGCACCTATTCTTAATTTGGAATTTTTGTTAAGAAATATGGATTAGAATCCTCACATATAAAATCGTTTTTGTTAAGAAATGCTTTATTCTTAATTTGGAATTTTTGGATATAAATTTAAATTTAATCATATTTTAATATGGATATCAAACATGAAAATTTAAAATAAATAATTAAAATGTGGGGAAACAAATTTTTTCCCCTTACAAATTTAATCATGAGTAGTATATCTTATTGTTAGTTGTGGGGTCAATATTTTTATTAAGAAAAGCTAAAATATAAATAAATAAATAAAAAATTACGTATAAAAGTCAGGAAAATTCAATAAAACAAATTATCTATATATATTGTAATTTTTCAGTGACCTCTTAAATAAAGTTGATTTTATAACGATGCGTAAAATATAGAATTAAAAAGAAAAAGTATAAATAAATGATTTTTTTATTTTTCTAAAATGTTAATTATCACTTGAAATGTCACTGTTATGCATAAAATAAACTACAGTGCAATTTAATAACTCCTAAATAATATAAGAGCGATAAACCACATTAGACAAGTCTCACTCGACCAGCTTGATCGACAACTATATTTATTAAAATGAAGAAATTTTGAATGCAATGATAATTGCATTTATTATTTTCATACGTACCAAGTTCAAACTTTGTTACTATGACCCCAACTATTTTTCATTTTTGTAACTGTTATCCTTTGAGTCTATTTTTAGTGAATTTTTTTTAACTCTTAGTAAATTAATGCTATAAAATTCCAAAAATTGTATGACGTTACTACAATTTGGAATTATCTTTTGGCTTTTATTTACCACATATATATAATCTTGGAAGAATAAATCCATTGATTCATTTTCTTGGAACATCATTTTCTTATCTGTATAATAACTGACCAAAAACTTCTGTCTAAGTACTTTATATATAGGCTGGTAAAAAAGAATACTGTGGTAATTTCAGAAGGCTTTTTATCATGTTTCAAAAACATTGTGTTTGGTAAGATAAAAAAATGTCTTTTTTCCCGGAAAATAACATTTTTATTCCTATGAGTTGAGTTAAGGTCTATATACAGTTGTATGTACACTATATTTTTCTCATACTTTACTTATGAGATTATATTGTATATGGCATTATTAGTACTGTGGACTCCACGTGACTAACAAAATCCACTATTGTTGTTTTCTTCATTAGCTTCAAAAAAAACTCCATGAAATTGAACACTTTTTTTAAAAAAATCTGTTAGGTTTAGTATAAAGGAACAAAATAAACATCTTTTGTTATACTTTAAGGAGCATTTCAATCAATTGAAATATATTAAGGAGCAAAATGAATACATTTGTTGTAGATTAAGGATCATTTCAATCAACTGAAATATATTAAAGACCACAATAAAACATTACCAATAAATTAAGAACCATTTTAGTCATTTTCTCAGTTAATGTCTATGTACAGTTGTATGTACACTCTATTTTTTTCATACTCTACTTATGAGATTATATTGTGTACATCGTTATTAGTACTGTTTCTAATGTTTGATCAATAAATAAAAAAATATGATTTATGTAATAGCAAAAGCAATGGGGAGATATGAGGTGGCAGGGGAGTCAAGGTTTGGGGGTGAGATCGTCAAAGGATAGGGGTTGAGATCGTTGGATGGATAGGAAAATACAATGAACTTGGAATGTAACTTATTTTTTCTACTCTCGTTACAAGGAGTACCAATTACCCACCATGCATGAATTTCAGAAGATATACTACATTGTCATTTAAATTAGTTGTCGTGATTCCCTTTTCAAAAGTCAATTATGTTTGAATCTAATAATTGAATCAGATCAATATTTTATGTTAAAATTTAGATATTCAAAAACTATACGATAATTATAACAAATTGCAATTTTTTTTATGTCAACTTCATGAGAAAATATATTTGAAAATATTTATCAAAATTTATATAATTTGACTCTCAGAAAAATAAAATATCAGCACGAAATGGAAAGAATAGCTAGTTACTACATTTACTCACCATTGCTACATATAGGAGTAAAATAAATAATTTAAAATGATAACTAGTATACGTACCTGCGCGATGCACAGATAATATTAAAAAATTATTTTTAATTTTTTTTGATTGTGATGCCTTGTTCGGACATGTCAAATACTCCCTCTCTCCCCTTGTCCCACCTCAAACCCCACCCTCTATTCCCCATAATAAATTTATATGAATAGAAACAACAAATCATGTTTTTAAACTGTTAATATATAATTATCAAGTGCTCTTCTTATTAATATAAACCAAATCTAGTTATTTTGTTTTCTCATGAATTTTTAAATTTTTTGAATTTTTATTTTGTTATTCACATCTTTTCAATTTAAAATTTATGGATAATAATATGTGTATTATCTAATTACTTCATTATAATTTTAAAGTATTATCTCTCCCCCGCCCCCCTCCCTTCTTTACGTATATTTTTTCTACTGTATTTTAATTACTTTTTACTAGTTTGATTTTGAATAAATTTTTTTTGTGTGTGTGTTACACGTAATAAGTAGTTGAGTTTTCTTATTATTTTTATTTTAATATATAAAATGTTGAGTTTAACTTTATGTTACTTAAATTTTTATATTTTAATGCTCATTGAATTCATTATTTTGGAGATAACTATACTATTTTTATGATAATTTGAGGAACTTACATTTTTTTTCTTTATAATTCTAACCAACTCAGTATCTATTACAAATATATAACTCAAATATGAATTGAAATTAGTGGTAAGTTTCAAAATGATCTGTATATCTGATAAGATTATCAAATTCAAAGAGTATGAATTTAAATACAGACTTATTATATAGTTTCAAATTATGTACTATTAAATGTATTTTTTAAAACACTTCACTCATATTAATTCAGGTTTTAAAAAACTACTTACATATGCAACGTGTGGGTAGAATAGGCTATAAAAAATTAAGTGTTAATTAATAAAATAGATAGAAAATCGAATATGTAAATGTTATGAAAAAAAACACCTTAAATAGGTCAATAGGAAATAAATAAGAAAACTATTCATGTGAACAAATGTTATTGAATTACCAGTTACTCTATCTTCTTGTCTTCGTTCAAAATCTCTTGCAATATCTGATTAAATAAAGAGATCATCACACACATACAAAAAATATATGAATACTTATTTTGATAAAATTATATATAGAAATAATAACGAAAGTTAGCATTTAAAAAGCTAAAATGTTTGACTAAAATTTTCGATAAAAGGTTATCAAAAAACAAACAAACAAAATAAGAACAAAACAAATTACTTATTTCAATCCAAACATGTATATAATGGCAAAAACATTAGCCTGTAGTACGACTATCACTCATTTGTATATAAAAATTAAAATATTTAAACATACAGAATTTTTTGAAAATGAAGAATATGAAGAATGCAGTAAATATATTAATCAATAAAATTAATGATCAATAACAAAAAAAGAGAAGGAAGCTTAATATTATGTATAATTGTAGGAATATGTAAGAAAGGTTAAGATGCTAGAACTCTATTCTAACTCAAATTTCATTTAAATTCAAATTCAAATTTTATATTAATTTTTTTAATGGATGATTTTTTAATTACTCTTCTTTATCTTTAATTTTTTTTTAAAATGCATATTTTTTCTTATAAGCTAAAATTTGAAATCAGTATAATAATTGTATTTTCCCCCCTATGTTCCCTCCTCCCCCCTCCCCACTTTTTTCTCATTTGTTGTTGTCGTCGTAGTCGTTGTCGTCGTCGTCATTATCGTCGTCATCGTTACTACTTCTATAATTATTTATTTATTTACTATTATTATTATTACTATCATTATCTTTTCAAGTTTATTTAATATAATATGCATTTTTAAAAAGAAGATCTTTTTATTGTTGTTTCTTATCCTTGATTTATTAAATACAATGATATTTTTCTTATAAATTAAATATTTAAATTGAGTGAAATATTTGGAATTAATAAGATATCCCCTCCCACTCTCCTTCCTATTCTCTTTTTTCTCATTTGTCTTTTTCTTTCTTTCTTTTATTTGTTATTTTTCTAAAATAAGATCACCCCCCCCCTTCCTACGTTTTCTCATTTATCTTCTTTTTTTCTTCTTCTTTTGTTTGTTATTATTTTTTTTCTAATACTATTATAATTATTATTATTATTATTATTGAGATTACTCCTGCTAATATTACTATTGATATTATTATTATTATTATTATTAAAGATACACAATCATATTTTTAGTTATATTTTTCTATTTTTATCTTTAAATTTAATATTTATTTGTTATTTTTCTAAAATAAGATTACCCCCTATGTTTTCTCATTTATCTTCTTTCTTTTCTTTTTTTTTTCTTCTTTTGTTTGTTGTTGTTGCCATTATTATTATTATTATTTCTTCTTCTACTACTATTACTTTTATTATTATTATTTCTTCTTCTTCTACTACTACTACTATTATTATTGTTATTATTATTATTATTATTTCTTCTACTACTATTACTGTTCTTATTATTATTATTGAGATTACTCCTGCTAATATTACTATTGATATTATTTTATTATTATTATTGTTATTGTTATTATTATTATTAAAGATACACAATCATATTTTTAGTTATATTTTTATATTTTTATCTTTTAATTTAATATTTAAATTAAATATATTTAAATTTATTTTATAATATCTGAAAATGATAAGTTTATTAAATAGTAATAGTTCATTTAGAACTCTTCAACTACTTTTAAGCTAATCGGTAATCTTTTTTTTTGAAAGTTTAATATTTTTAAATTTAAATACTTTAATTTTTTCAATTAAAAACTTTTATTACAATATTTATTAACTTTGTCTTAAAATTGTCAAGTGACTTTTTCATAGCTTACCACTTAGCTTAACCACATTGCAAACTACTCTCCTTTATAATATATATATATATAGATGGTAAATTTGCACACTATTGCTACAATGAGAGTTTACATCGACTTTGCACTTGTTGGCTTAATTAATGTCATGATCGACTTTGCTATAAAAATATATATAAATTGATTCGATTTTGATAGATTAATCTCTATTTTAAAAAGAATTTAAGTCTCCCATTTTGTTCTTGCAGGGATAACGACATTATTTCTTCAAAATTTACAAAGCCAACAAAATTTAAATTTTCATCAATTAATTTGAATTTTCACGAATAAAATTGTGTTTTGTGGTGGTCGTGACACGTTGATACTAGTCACCACGACCATTTGGTGCTATGGCGAGCACATCACACTGGTCAGCTATGGTGGTCGTGACACACTGACACTGGTCACCACGCCCATTTGGGTGTTATGGTGAGCACATCACACTGGTTACTATGCCCATTTGGATGCTATGGTGGTCGTGGCACACTGACACTGGTCACCACACCCATTTGAGTTTTATGATGAGCACATCACACTGGTCACCACACCCATTTGGATGCTATGGTGGTCGTGGCACACTGACACTGGTCACCATACTCATTTCGGTGTTATGGTGAGCACATCACCCATTTGGATGTTATGGTAATCGTGGCACACTGACAACGATCACCACGCCCATTTGGGTGTTATGGTGAGCATACATCACACTGGTCACCACGTCCATTTGGATGTCACGGTGGTCGTGGCAAACTGACACCGGTCACCACGCCCATTTGGGTGTTATGGTGAGCACATCACAATGGTTACCACGCCCATTTGAATACTATGGTGGTCTTGGTACACCAACACTAATCAACACGCATATTTGGATGCTAAGATGGTCATTGCACACCGACATTGATGACCACGCCCATTTGGGTGCTATGGTGGTCGTGGACCACCAGACCCTCTCCTCACTCTAAACCCATTCTCTCAAATACTCCCATCAATAATAACTATTCTAATACAACCTATACTATTAAATCCCATGGACCAATTATTTTCCCAACGAATAATGTGTATTTATTCTGCTGTAGTCTACATAAAGCTAAAATTAGCATGTGACAACACAATCTAATAAAAGCCCAAATATTTTGAATACAAAAGATAAAAGAGGAAACTAAAGGACTTTTCATCACGGGCCTATGTTTCCTAGTTCTACATATGTGATGGACCACAAGCAAAAAAATAAACTAAGGGTAATATTTCAAATATAGTCATTTTTAGAATTGTTATTGAAAAACACCCAAATTAGAAAATTCATTGAAAAATAGTTATTTTTTTACGTGGATACACCATGATAATATTTTGGATTTCGAATCTAAAAAATGTGAAATCCATCAAAGTATCCTGGATGAAATCCATGATAGTGTCATGAAATCTGAAATCACGACAATATTCTGGATTGGACACTTGCTTAAGTTTGTAATTCATTGAATCATCACAATGTTTGTTTCACATTAAAAGTAGCTGATTTAGACTCCATTTATTGAATTATAATATTATTTCTTCTAGGTTCATCCATATAGTTTCTGATTTTTGTTGTTTGATATAGTAATGATAAGTAAAAGAAAAAAAAACATCTATTAGTTTGATTTGATAATCAAATAAATAATACATGAACAAATAAAACAAACGAAAAAGTCACTGTAAGTCGATGCATTGGATTATAATCAACTATTTAATATAAACTAACTTATCAATCTTGAACGAAACAAACATTAAGGGGTGAGGGAGGAGGGGGGAGGGGATCATGATATAATCCGTTTGGTGACTCAACTCATTTTAACTCACTAAATATAGTTCGACTCGCCTACTCAATTCATTTTAACTCATCTAAATATAGTTCGACTCACCTATTTGAGACTCATACTTGCTTGCTTGTGGTCTCTCAGCCCATCTGCATGAACCCACAATTCAAAATTTGGGCCTCAAAGAATATGTACAAGCAAGCCCACTATTATAATCTAGTCAAGCTTTTAATAAGATATGATAAAAAAATCTCAACCATTCTATTACAATATGATAGTGCACATATTAATATGTTTAATAGTATTAAAGTCATTGCATGATATAGTAATTTTTTGGTGTCTGATTACTAAAACATTTGCCAATTTAAAATAAATACAAAAATTCTTACTTATGTATGATTTTTTTTTTAATGATATCGATTTTTTTTTTTAATAAAAATGACTTTCATCGCACAAAATATATGCGAACGTAGCTTTCAGGATAAGGGTTCGGTAGAATTTGATATATCCAAATTATGTAATAGCATGTACATAAATCAAATTTAAACTTTAAATCATAAATTTCCATCGCAATTTTAAAATTGCAAACTGATAAATTTTAAATTCTGAATTTACTAATTCCGAACAATTACATCGAAATAAGGGCTACGTTGAGCCAATAAGAATATACGTCACCTGATAGGTGATTGATATTTTTGGCACAATATGTGCAAATTGGTCCAATGAGCACCAAATATATTGTGAAAAATTCTAATTTCTTCCAAATTTCTGTATTATCACACGACCTGCTAGATTCTCACCCATTTATAAATATAAATATTTTAAAAGTCACTGTAAAATAATTCACTTTTGATGAACAATGGTTGAGCCAAGAATAGATAATAACAATTCGACGCATAAAATATTTTATTAAATAAAATTTGATAAAACATTGGATTTTAAAAAAATGTGATATAAATAATTTATTTTAATTTTAAAAAATTAATGATTATTTTTATGACTTTGAGTCATGACTTAACAAATTGAAAATATATTATATTAATTAATTATTTTAAATTTTAAATTAAAAAATGGCTAGTGGCTACTACCACTAGTATTTCTATTAAGGCTGAATATCGGTTGGTTCAGTTTGGTTTTGAAGTTTATCGGTTTGATTTATTGATTATCGATTTATAGCCAAGCCAAATTATTATAGAACCATTAAGATATTGTCTTATCGGTTGTCGGTTTATTCGTTATTAATAATTATCGGTTCGATTATCGCTTTAACCATTAAGATTTGATAAAAAAATCATTGAAAATCACTTTAAAATAAGGTTACAAACTAAATGAACCATGCATATGAGTTGATAAATTGTGTTTTGCGTAAAAACAAATGTAAAATATTATATAATAACTAAAAGTTTAAAACAATAAGAAATATATGAAAACTAAACCTTAAGTGAAGGACGTTATATGTCGAATGATAGTAAGTATAAATTATTAAGTTATTATTGAGTTATTGACTAATCCGTTAAAAAAAAACCATAAACCATTAAGAACCGATAATCCGATAATAAAAAAATTTAAAATCATTATTAAAATTACTAAATCAAAAATTCATTATCAATAAATCAATAATTTTTTTTGATTTATCGATTTCAATTCAATTTTCATCTGCCCTAATTTCTATACCTTTTGTGTGTCTTTTATTACATTTTCTGTTTTTGATGATTAAAGTAAAGTCGATAAATTATACTAATTTGGTACACATCCCAAAAAGAACTATAGATAGAGACAGACATAAAAAGATTCTTTAACCGAGTTTGATAAGCATCCAAATAGCCATTTTTTTCTTAATATCGTCATGTTTCCTTCTGATTTTTTTTAAAAAAATATTTTTTATTTTAAAATTAAAAAAGTAAAAATTAGAATTATTTTTAATCATAATTATAAATTAAACTTTATTTTTAACTTTTTATGAGTAACTAGAATGAAAAATAGTTTTTTAATTATATTTTAAATTATTTTTTTTTGAAAATTCAACTTAAATTTTACGATCAAACATAATTTTTGGAATTGAACTTCGAAAAAAGTGAAAATGTTTTATGATCAAAGTCTCCTTATTCTTTACTTCAATTTATTTATTTGATTTTAATTTAACATCATGTTTTAAAAGTAAATAAAATATTAAAATATATTTTTATAATTTTAAATATATCAAATAAAAATAATATAAAAAACAATTTTTTTGAGAAGATTATAAAGAAAAATAAGATAAATTGAAATAAAATGAGTGCCAATGTTTTTTCAAAATCAATTTTATATATGCAAAAAGTAAATGAAGAATCTATATTGTTGGGACCAATTTCTTTGTCTTCATCCTTCCATGTCACCTTAAAAAAATATACTCTGCATCTCCCATTTTTCTTCTTCTCTGTCACTCCCAAACATCAATTCTGAATCTTTAACAAACCCCATTAAAAATCAATCAATAAAGCTTCAGTCTTTACAGTATATTCAGTCAAATATACACAAAAAGTGTTGATTTTAAATTTTTCAAGAAAATATGGGAAAATTGGTTTTGGGTGTATCAGTTATATGTACTGCTGTAGTATGTGGGGCGGCAGTTTTGTTAATGAAGCGCAAGATGAAAAATTCCAGTGAGTGGGAAAAAGTTGCAGCTTTATTGAAAGATTTTGAGGAAAAGTGTGAAACTCCAGTGGGGAAACTAAGACAGGTAGCTGATACTATGACCGTAGAGATGCATGCTGGACTTGCTTCTGAAGGTGGGAGTAAGCTCAAGATGCTTATTAGCTATGTTGATAACCTCCCAACTGGGTGAGTATTTGTGTGTGTGTGTGTGTAAACTGATTTTTGCTCATTTGGGTGTCCAAGTATTTGTGTCTCTTTTTGCAATAAAGCATTGATCTTGGCGGTGTTGTTTCTTGATATTTGTGTGTGTATGTGCAGAAACTGAATTTGGCTCATTTGGGTGTCAAGTATTTGTGTCTTTTTTTTCAATAAAGCAGTGATCTTGGAGGTGTTGTTTCTTGATATTTGTGTGTGTGCAGAAACTGATTTTTGCTCATTTGGGTGTTTAGTATTTGTGTCTTTTTTTCAATAAAGCAGTGATCTTGGAGGTGTTGTTTCTTGATATTTGTGTGTGTATGTGCAGAAGCTGGATTTTACTTATTTGGGTGTTCAAGAATTGCATAAACTGTTTTTTGCTTTGTTGGGTGTTCAAGAATGTGCATAAACTGTTTTTTTGCTTATTTGGGTGTTCAAAAATGTGCATAGACTATTTTTTGCTTCCTTTTTTATGATAAGCGTGATGTCCGGCCAACTTGCGTAGCTCGACTAATTCCACAGATACATGTCTTTTTCCACTAGCAACAAGTATAAGGTAACTGTGTCCACCAAGGCTAGAATAGATGTAAAGAAATTAGCTAGTGTTTTTCTCTGCTAGGAATTGAAGATAAGACCTCATCATTGACCATTAGGCTACATCCTGGGGTGCTTTATTTGGTATTCAAGAATGTGCATAAACTTTTTTTTTGCTTATTTGGGTGTTCAAGAATGTGCATAAATTGTTATTTGCTTATTTGGGTGGTCAAGAATCTGTCTCTTTTTCAGTAAAGTTGTGGTCTTGGAGGCAGGGTTGGAGCTATGGTATTAGATACGGTTTGGATGAACCTAGTAGCTTTTTCTTAGACCCTATATTGATAGTAGGAAGTTTATTAAATATGTATAAATTTCTAATTGAGAACACAGTAACTAAAACAAGCTATGAGTTGGGCGATGCGTTCAGAATCTATAAACATCAAATTCTAGCTCCACTTCGGTTGGAGGTGTTGTCTTTTTATTTTTAACTTCTGGGTTGGAGTTATGTCAGTTCTTTTTTGTGTTCTTACAAATGATTCATGGTATACTCAAGATGGTTATTAGCTAAGTTGATAACCTCCCGACTGGGCGAGTATTTGTGCATGTATAAACTGAGTTTTGCTCATTTGGGTGTCAAGAATTTGTCTCTTTTTTTAATAAAGCAGTGATCTTGGAGGTGTTGTTTCTTGATATTAGCTTCTGGGTGGACTTATTATCAGAATTTTGTGTTTTTACTAATGATTCATTGGCAAACTAAAGATGCCTATTAGCTATGTTGATAACCTCCACATTGGATGAGTATTTGTGTGTGTATATGTGCACAAACTGATTTTTGCTTGTTTGGCTGTCGAAAATTTGTCTATTTTTCAATGCAGCTGTGATCTTGGAGGTGTTTTCTTTTTATTTTAGCTTCTGGGGTGGAGTTATATTAGATTGTTTGCATCTTCACAAATGATTCACTGATTCTGGAGATGAAATTGTTAGTAAAGGTGGTAGCAAGGTCAAGATGCTTATTAGTGGTATGTTTATCATGTATATCTTGTATATTTACTTCAGTTTAACGTCTGGTATTACTTTTATTCCTTCATCTTAGGGACGAAGAAGGGCTGTTTTATGCATTGGATCTAGGTGGCACAAACTTTCGTGTGATGCGTGTGCAGTTGGGTGGGAAAGAAAAGCGTATTGTTAAACATGAAGTTAAAGAAGTTTCAATTCCACAGAATGTGATGGCGGGACCATCATCTGATGTAAGTCTAAGATGTATTCCCTCCGTTCACTTTTACTTGTCATGTTTCGCTTCACAAGAGTCAATTTGACTAATCTTCGGAGCCAAAACTTAGATTAATTCAATATTTTAAATTTGGATGTTTGAAAACTGTACGAAAAATAGAATAAGCTACAATCCAAAAAAATCCATCTTAAAATGTTGGTCAAAGTCGATGCATTTTGACTCTCAAGAAGCGAAACGTGACAAGTAAAAGTGAACGGAGGGAGTATCACCTATGCAACCTGCAACTTTATTAATCCATTCAAGGGTATACTCATATGATTAAACTTCAATCTGGTAAATGCAGGTGTTATTTGATTTTATTGCCACGGCACTTGCAGAATTTGTAGCTACAGAAGGTGATGATTTTCATCTTCCACCCGGTAGACAAAGGGAGTTAGGCTTTACCTTCTCTTTCCCAGTGAAACAATTGTCAATTGCATCAGGAACTCTTATTAAATGGACAAAGGGCTTTTCCATAGAAGACGTGGTTAGTGATACAGAGTTTCTGATTTTCACTTTCGATTGATCATGCCAACGATGAACCTTCGATTTAGTCCATTCATTTGAATGTACCTTTTTGCATTGATGAGGATTTAATGCATACAAATTTATACATGCAAAGTTGATGATTATTTCATCTATGTTGCACGGACTCTTCAAAATTGTCGCCAGGTGCATGTCGGATCTTTCAAAAGCAGTACATTTTTGAAGGATCTGACACGGATGCGGCAACATTATTGGAGAGTCCGAGCAACGTAATATTTCATTGCTTTTTCACCAAGTTGATTTAAAATACATTATAGAATTTCCTTTTCCAACATTATATTGTATTTCAATGCTGAACTACTCCTCATGGAATCAAACATAGGTAGGCATTGATGAGGATTTAATGCATACAACTTTCTGCATGCAAAGTTAATTGATTATTTCCTTGCTTTTTCACCGACTTGATTTGAAGTACGTTATAATATTTCCTTTTTCAACTTTATATTGTATTGCAATGCTGAACTACTACTCATGGGATCTAACATAGGTTGGTCAAGATGTGGTTGGCGAATTAACAAAAGCAATGGAAAGGGTCGGCCTTGACGTGTGTGTGGCTGCTTTAGTAAGTTTTGCTCCCAATCAAATTCTATAAAATACAAGTGACCTGATGATGTTCATGTGCTCCCTCCGTTTTCTCTGTCTTACTTTCCATTTTAGTCCGTTTCAAAAAGAATGTCTTTTTCCTTTTTAGGCAACTCTTTAATTCTAACTTTCCACGTGGCATGTTTAAGACTACAAAGATTAAAGGGCTTTTTGGTACATTCTACATATCTTTAATTTAAGACCACAAGATTCAAAAGTATTCTTTAATCTCTTAAACTCGGTGTCAAGTCAAAATCATACAAATAAATTGAAACGGAGGAAGTATTAGGTTTTTGTTGTGATATTTCTGATTTTTAATCTTAAGCAATTCCTGAACCTGAATTTCTTAGTTGACTTGGTTGTTTAGGTCAATGATACTGTTGGAACGTTAGCAGGAGGTCGGTACAATAATCCTGATGTCATTGCTGCAGTAATATTGGGTACTGGAACCAATGCAGCATATGTTGAGCGGGCACATGCGATTCCCAAATGGCATGGTCTGTTGCCCAAATCGGGAGAGATGGTAGATGCTTGTGACATTTCATAACAACCTTCATTTCTTAAAAAATATTTTCCTTGGTTTTGGAAACATTTTGGCTGTTATCAAACATAAATACGCATAACATGTTTGTAACTTAAACGTAATTTTGTTTGGTCTTGGAAGGTTATCAACATGGAATGGGGTAATTTCCTCTCATCACATCTTCCAGTAACAGAATATGATCAAAATCTTGATGTTGAGAGTTTAAACCCCGGGGAGCAGGTAACAAAGACAATCTCCTTCCTTTTTACATTTTCTATCTTACATCTGATGTTGAACTTTCGGAAACTGCACAGATTTATGAGAAGATGATTTCTGGGATGTATCTTGGAGAAATTTTGCGTAGAGTATTGTGTAGAATGGCTGAAGAAGCTTCATTATTCGGTGATTATGTCCCACCAAAACTGAAAAATCCTTTCATATTGAGGTAGGGTATTGCTTTGACCTACACATTTATTACGGTAGTAATTTAATTTTTGGCTGCCTCTATTTTGCATCCATCAAATTTAACCTTATTCTTCTCCATGCAAATACTTCTTTAGTGCTACTTAAGGTTTAGGTAATTGCACTAATCTCTTACAATGTAAGTTATGCTTCTCGTTGGACTAGATTTGCATACGTTTATTCAGCATATGTAAGCTTTGAATTGTTAAATATTGTGAAAAGGGTTATTACCGCTACGCATGCAGGACTCCGGACATGTCTACTATGCATCACGATGAGTCTGCTGATCTCAAGGTGGTTGGCAATAAGCTGAAGGATATCTTAGAGGTATTAAGATCAAACATTTGACTTAAAGTGAAACATTACTAGTCTTTGAAGTTCTCATCTTTTTTGTCCTGTATATGATATACCATGGAGCATCAAGGGAAGAGCTATGGTTCTATTTACGAGTTTGGCAGAACTCAGTAGCTTTGGCGAGACACGTATTAGTATTAAAAAATCCACTTAATATGTGCGAATGATTTATCCAGAACCTAGCTCCGCTGGCTGAATATCACTAAGTTGGCTAGGCTTAATTAAGTGGAGAACAACATATTTCTCATCCTATTTGTTATATATATTTTTGTCATAGGTACCTAATTCTACCTTGAAAACGAGGAAAATAGTTGTGGAGCTATGTGACATTATCACCTCTCGTGGGGCTCGTCTTTCTGCAGCAGGAATTGTGGGCATCCTCAAGAAATTGGGGAGAGACACTTTGAAGGACGTAGAGAAGCAGAGGTCTGTCATAGCTGTGGACGGTGCATTGTTTGAGCGTTACACCAAGTTCAGAAATTGCTTGGAGGGAACTATGAAAGAGTTACTGGGAGACGCTGCGGACAGCATAGTCATTGAGCTTTCTAATGATGGTTCAGGCGTTGGAGCTGCACTTTTGGCTGCCTCGCATTCCCAATACACAGGTCTCCAGGAATCTTGATCATGGTCAGAGTGACACAGCCAAAAGTGCCTAGTCAAGAGTTTCTATTGTTTACAATCGCCCCTCTCCTTGATAAAGAGAACCCTCTTCTTACTTTCTTCTCCGAGACGGTTGAAATATTTCTTGCTTCCTTACCCACCATGTCATGCAAGAGTGAGCTTTGAAGTGAGCCATAGTTCAATGTACTAAAGTGAGCATAGCTCTTCAGCTAACACCAATATGCTGACCTTTTCACTCTTGGTGCCTCCTAAGGATCATCTTTATCCCAAGTGTGGACTTAATTTTTTTCCTCAATAGCCAGAAATAAAGCTTAGGATACAAATAAAGTTCTTCTAGTTGCCACATTTTTGTGTGATCTTTACATTTTTTTATTGTCGCAAAAAGTTACTGACCATATAACAACCTCTTTATCTCTACGAGGTAGAACTCTACCCTCCCAAGTGCCCACTTGTCGGATTACTGCAGATATGTTGTTGTATTGTTTCCAAAAAGTTATATTAGTGAGGTGGTTCTATTTTCCTGGAAAAGCAAAACTTCTGTAGCAAAACAATGCAAAGCAACATTATGGATCCCAATACAGTACATGTACAATGCTAATTTTCAATACCTGATATCTTTTGGTCTTATTCTTTGCTATTTCTTACTCTAATCCTATTGTAAAACAAAACAAAACAAAAAAAGAAAACATTCTGGTACACTAAACTTCTGCTATGCGTGAGGTCTATGGAAGGGCCGAACCATAGGAATCTATTGTACATAGCCGAGTACGGCATTTCTACAAGAGGCTATTTCCAATCATGTCAAGGCTCTCCTTCACTCGGCTATTTCTACAAGAGGCTATTTCCAATTATGTCAAGGCTCTCCTTCACTCTAATCGTATTATAATGCCATCAAATAAGTCATGCTAAACCAACATCATCATATTCTTCAATCCTCTCACTCTTTGAGTTCTTGAGGAGTGGTAAAACATCATGTTCTGTTTCAGCTTTCTTTTCTCCAAATGTAGGTGAACTGTCGTTACATTGGATCAAGATTTGCAGAACTTCCTTCATTGTTGGCCTTGATGAAGGAACTGTGCTGGTGCAAAAGATTCCAAGCTTAAACACAATGAAGATTTCATTCAAGTATTGCGTTTCTTTGATGTCTTCATCCAATGCATCAGACATTGGTTTTCCTTTTTGAAGGTGGCGCCACGCCCAGTCTGCAAGACATGAATCTTCATCTCCAAGATTAGCTTCTTTTCCAGTCACCAGTTCCAAAAGGATGACTCCAAAGCTATACACATCAATTTTCTCTGTCACTCTAGTTTTTCGCGCATACTCTGAAAATATCAACATGTATTAGCAATACTCGTATAAGTTATGAGAGAATTTGGTGTACCTTAACAGTAATACTCGCATAATAATCTCTACATTACTATTTACTGCATAAATAATCCCTGTGTTATAATTCATGCATAACTAGTAAGTGAATCAAACGACCCCTTGATATGTTATTGAATTTTGTTTGGCCAAGCTTCTAATATCAACTTAGTTTGAAAAGTGCTTTTCGTTCTTTTGGTGTGAGAATCACTTTGTGTTTGACTAATCAATTTGAAAAACACTCCTGAGCAGCAATTAGTGTTTGACAAAACTTTTAAAAAGTGTTCTAAGTGTATTCTTTCAAGTGTTCTACAAAAAAAATACTTTTAGGAAAAAACTACTTTTTTAAGCTTTTGAAAAACAGTTTCTACTACTCTCAAAAACACTTATTTTCTCCAAAAATTTTGGCCAAACCTAACTTTTTCGAAATGAGCACTTTTGGCCTCGTAAAAACTTGGCTACACAGGCTATTAAGAGATCAACCTAACTTTTAAACTCATTAATGCTAGATAAGTTGATGGTCTTATACTTGGAGCAACATACCAGTGAAATCCCACAAGTGGGGTTTAGGGAGGGTAGAGTGTATGCAGATCTTACCCCTACCTTGTGGAGGTAGAGAGGTTGTCTCCGAAGGACCCTCACCTCGAGTACAACAATTCAAAGTAGGTATGAAAAGGAAAAACGACAATGAACAAAACATAACAACTAATAAGGAAATTGTAACAACAAAGTGTTATACCTGGAGCAATGTACCCAAAAGATCCAGCTACTGCCGTCACTGTGTTATCTCCAGGCTTGAGTAACATCCTGGCTAAGCCAAAATCTGCAATTTTTGCATTGAATTGAGTATCCAATAGGATGTTGCTTGACTTCACATCGCGATGAATAATAGGCGGTGAGCAGTCATGGTGCATGTAGCAAAGACCGCGAGCAGCTCCTATCGCAATTTCCAGTCTCTTAGGCCATTCCAATACCAGATGTTGTGCTGATCTTGAGGCATTGTTCAGCCTCTTCTTTGAGTGAAGCCACATATCCAAGCTCCTATTCTCCATATATTCGTAGACAAGAAGTTTCGACTCTTCACTGAAGATGCAGCAGAGGAGTTTTACTATATTGGAGTGTCGAATCGTGCCTAATATCTGAACTTCAGCAAGAAACTCTTTCTCATGCTTGTGATCCAACCTTTGGTTTCTCCATATCCTCTTGACAGCAACATAGTCACCTGATCGGCTTAAGGTCACGAGGTAGACCTGTCCTGATCCTCCACTTCCAATTATGTTGTTTTCGGTCAGATTGAATATAATGTCTGATTCTGTGAAGTCTAATTTGTGAAATGATGTTTGTTTCCATGTTAAAACTGATTCTTGTTTTCTTTTTCTATGACTTCTCAACACAAACAGACTATATAGAACTGCCACCAGGAAAGTAACTGCTGATACACTAGCAAGAGCAGCAACAAGTCCAACCGGAAACTTGTCTAACTTATGAGTTTCCCCCTTGCAAGACGCGAGTCCTACTGATGGATTAATTGAACAAAGACCAGGATTATCCAGGAAGCTCCTATCGAAAGCTGCATTCTCTAACTGAGATGGGATTTCACCCGCTAAGCGATTGGATGACAGGTTAAGTGAAGTTAACCTCAAGTTACCTAATTCAGTTGGAATAACACCTGAAAATTGATTACTTGACAAGTCCAAATCAATGAGATTTGGTAAAAGGCCAAGTGCAGAAGGTATAGGACCTGAAAGCTGATTTTTTCTGCTATTTAATGTGACAAGATTCTTCCACGACGATATATTCGATGGAAAATTTCCAGTAAGTAGATTACCATCAAGAAAAAGTTTAGTTAACCCTGGAAGAAGAGTTAATTCTTGAGGGATTTTACCACTTAAGACATTATTACTAGCCTTGAACTCACTTAGACTGTACCAAGTACCCATACCAGTTGGTAATTCACCCGAAAACTTGTTATTGCTGATATCAACTTTTGACAAATTTGATGCCACTCTATGTGGAAGCTGACCAGTGAACAAGTTATCATTCATCAAAAGCATTGACAAATTCTTACCTGTCCATAATCCATCAGGAATCTCACCAGAAAGACGGTTATTTTCGATTCGAACAAACCTCAGACTATCACAATTTCCAAGTGAACCTGGCAGTTCACCTGTAAGTTTGTTTCCAAAAGCTACCAGCCTAGATAAGGCCTTGTTATTGCATAAACCCTCAGGTAACCTGCCAACAAGTTGATTTTCTGAAACTTGGAAGTCAAAAAGTTTCGAAAATCGACCAAAATCAGGTGGAATTTCACCAGATAACTTGTTCCCAAACAACTTAACAGTCATCAATGATGGTAATTTGCCTATACTCGATGGTATTTCACCTGATAATTGATTGAAAAACAAAGTCAATCCAGTCAGTTTTGTTAACTTTCCAAAATCTTGTGGTATTTTTCCTGTCAAACTGTTGTTACACAAATCAACAACATCTAAATTCATTGACAAAACTGACTGAGGTATTTCCCCTGACAACTTGTTAGTATATAAATACACAATACTCAAATTCTTGAGCTGAAACAAACCATCAGGGATACTACCAGTCAATCCGTTTGTCGATAAATCCAAATATTCAAGATTTGTCATGTTACCAATATATTCAGGGATATTACCAACCAAATTTGCTTCTGTCATCCAAAATCTTCTCAATTTCTTCAACTGTGTGAATCTTGATGGTATAGCTTGTGGAGCAAAACCATTCAAGCTCAACACAAGTACTTCAAGATTCAACAATTCACCAATCTCTTCAGGGAAAGAACCATCAAACAAATTCCCTGGTAGCTCAAGCACATTTAGCTGACTTAATCCACCAATCCCTTTAGGGATATCACCATTGAAGTTGTTGGCAGTCAAGTTTAAGTACTTAAGATTACTCGAAAGGCGGTAAATTTCATCAGGGAGAGAACCATTCATGTAGTTATAAGAAAGGTCTAAGAATTCAAGATTTGAACATTTGTAAATATCAGGGAACTTTCCAGGGAGGAAATTATGGTTAAAATCAAGAAAGGTGAGATTTTTAAGATCACAAATGAATTCTGGGATTGGTTTTGAGATATTTCCATACGGAATTTGAATCCCAGAAACTGAATTTTGGGTACAAATTATTCCATCCCAAGAACAATGATTTGATGATGAATCCCATTTTGTGACATTTGATGAAGTAAACCAGTATTCTTTTAGTTTGAGTAAAATGGCCTTCTCTTGATTTGAATTTTGTTGGGAATTTCCATGGGAAATGATCAAAAACAGAAAAGTGAGAAAGGAAAAAAGAATTTTGGACATTTTTTTGTGATGTTTTTCTAAGTTTCTATGAACATTTAGCAAGTTTTTTTATTATTATTATCAGGAATTGAGAAGAAGAAGAAGAATGGATAAATGTGAAATCTCAGAGTGGTCAACTTTGATTTATATAGACTATTTGTTTAACTAATTTTCAAAATAGTGTTCTTTTTTCCATCCATTGTTTTTTTCCTGCTGGCTCTTTATTAATTGGTTGGCTTAACTTTTTCTTTGTTCAACTCCTTTCTCAAAGTATCACGTTCGAAATCCACTGATCTGATTAATTTGAATTTGTATCATACAACAACAACAACAACAACAACAACAACCCAGTGAAATCCCACAACGTGGGGTCTGGGGAGGGTAGATTGTACGCAGACCTTACTCCTACCAAGGTAGGACGGCTGTTTCCGAGAGACCCTCGGCTCAAAAAAAAAAAAAAAAAAAAAAAAAAAAAAAAAAAAAAAAAAAAACGGAAAAGGGGGTCAGATAAAGTTAAAAAAATTCAAAGCGCTATAGAAAAATAAATCACGAAGGCATCACAGATAAAATAGAGTAATCAAAAGTACTGAAAGCAATAAATAGTAACAGAAATAGCAGAAATGAGAGTACAAGGAATTGTAATGTGCTAGAAAAGTATATTATGAGGGGTCGTTTGATTGGAAACAAATTATGTCAAAATTAATTATTCTGAGATTAGTTATCCTGCGATAAAGTAAGATAACTTATCTCATCATATATATGAGATAATTTATCCCATCACTATGGCATAAATGTGGGATAAGTTATCCCAAATTTGTCAACCAAACAACACATCAAAATTTTATTCCGGATTATTTTTTAATCCTAAAACTATTTATATTTATTCCTTACACCAAACGATCCCTGGAGGTTTTACATGAGACTTCTATAAGTAAGACGAAGGAATTTTTACCATTTCATCGTGTCTTTCGGTATAAGTTGATTGACAGTGTCTATTGGTGGACTGAATTAAAATTGAATACATCAAAATAAGTTAACTAAAAAAAATGCAAGTTGTACCCAATTCATTTATCTTTGTGGTATACGATGATTGAGTAAAATTTCAAGTATTCGATGTCCAAAATTCATTTATCTTTGTGTTGTAGAAAAGAACACTATGATACAAGATTTCTAGTTAAGGTGAAGGAGTTTTTACTATTTCATCATGTCCTTTCGTAATAGTTAATTGACGAATTGGATTAAAATTGGACTGATTCAAATAAGTTTAAAGTAAAAGATGAAAGTTAGGGCCCTACCCCATTGAAATGACATTTGTGGCCCATTCTAGTTGTTAAGGAATCATGAAATATTACCATGTGAAAATTTAGTTATGTCCCACAAAACAAGTTTTCTTAAAAGACATTGATAATTTTATCAAAAAATAACTTGTCAAAACTTTTTTCAAAAATAATTTGTCGAAAATATTTGAAAATTTGAGTTCAAACGCTAGCTTAACTTTTTCTTTGTTCAACTCCTCAAGTATTCGGTGTTTGGAAACTGTTGATCTGATGAATTTGAGTTTGTGTCGTAGCAAAGTATACTATGAAGGTTTTACACAAGACTTCTATAGTTTTTTTGTTCAATTCCTCAAGTATTCGATGTTTGGAATTTACTGATCTGATTAATTTGAGTTTGTGTCGTAGAAAAGTATACTATGAAAATTTTATACGAGACTTCTAATAGTTAAGATGGACTCGACTTCCAAACCATATGTGGAACGAGTTTTTGCTTCATACAACTCATATCAAAGACCAAAAAAAATTTAGAAGATGTGAAAATCTAGCATCTGCAGTCTGGGCGAAAATAAGCTTACTTCTTCACAAGCTTATCCCCTAAAAACCAATCCTATAAAAAATCTAAAGCAGGGGCCCATTCCCATTGAAATTAAGTCTGTGACACACTATAATTGATCAAGTTTAATTATTTAGTATCTAAAATATACTTATTTAATTAATTTAAATTTATGTTATAAAAAAATAAGTTATGAAGATTTTATACGAGACTTCTAGTTAAGGCAAAATAGATTTTATCATTTCATCGTATTTTTTGTAATAGTTAAATGACAATGTCAACTGACGAATTGGATTAAAATTGGACGAATTCAAAAATTAAGGAAAAAAGCAAGTCAGGGCCCCACTCCCATTGAAATGACAGTTGTGTCACACTATGATTGGTTAAAGGAATCAGGTGCAACTCAACATGATTTTTCAAATGATTCCTTCTTTACAATTGGATTAGACAAATATTTCTACTTAATTGCACGAGTTATTCCTTAAATGGACTGATTTTTTATTTTTATATTTAGTATTTTTAGACTTAGGTCTAGCAGGCATAAGTTGTAAAATATTATAATGCGAAATATAAATTTATGCCAATAAAAAAATTATTAATTTATCTTGAGGGACAAAAATTAAAAATCGGACAAAATAGGAACGAAAGTGTAAATGAACCCCCAAATTCTCTCTATCCCATCTTATTTTTCTTTATATTATTTATTTAGATTTAATCCAATTTGGCCATCTTCAATAATAATAATAATAATAATAATAATAATAATAATAATAATAATAATAATAATAATAATAATAATAATAATATTATTATTCATTTAACCTTACTTTAACTTGAACAATCACCAATAAATTTTAAAAAATTACTTTCCTAAAAGAAAAAAATGCTTGAAAATATTTTCCTGCATATCAAGCACATGCACATTGGACTAGCATACATCTTGGCTTAATCTATCAAAAACACGACCACCAAAGAATGCGGTGTAATGAAAGGGATTGTTTTTCTCTTAATTTGAGGCCTCAAACTTTTATAGAGAGCGCTTCCTTTTTAATAGAATCATGTGCGGTGCGAATCTGAATTAATCAAATTTCAATATACACACCGGACATTAAATAATAAATCAAAAATAATTTATAAATAACGAGATATTTATTTGTATTAATGAATTTAAGCTTCATATACCAGTAATATGAAACATTAAAAATAAAAGAACTATCAAATATATAACTTAAAAGTCTTTATTTTATTTCTTTCGAGAAGAACATCTAGACAATTTCGTCTTCAATTTGGCAAAGTGTTAGTGGTTGAGGTTTAAATTCAAAGGTTTAATACTTTTCTTAATTAATTGTGTTAAATCAAAGATGAGATAATTAGAAGTTTAGAACCATTTATTTTGTTGATTAAAATCAATGGCAGAGCTACAATATTAAGTATGAATTTAGATAAATTTAATAAGTTTTTCATAATCTTTATATTTGAATAAGAAATTCAGTAAAAAATAAATATAAATATTTAATTATAAGTCCAATAAATAACACGAGCTAAAAATTCAATGACAGCTTCAAAATTTATAAACTTTAAATTCTGATTTTATCTTTAATTTATGTCTTCCAATTTCTTTCCATGTAAAATTAGCAAGATGATTATCAACAACCATGATAGTGTTAAAAAGCAAGATGGACAATGAATTGGATGTCCACTTGCAAGTGTTGTGTGGGGCCCACTTAAGTGGGCAATTTGCCCACTATTTTTTTTCATCCTTTTTAACTTTTCCTGTCTATAAATAGCCTATGTTTTTGGCAGTGAAAAATACACATAGAAAGAAAAATTTCTACTACTCTCTCTATATTTTCTTACTCTTCTTCCTTTATAAAATTGTTAAGTTAGTTAATTTATAACACGTTATCAGCACGAAGCTCTAATTTTTCAGAAAATTAACTTCTATATCAGGTATATCTACTAAAGAAATTTAATTTTTAAGTTATCTTTGTTACTTTCAAATTAATTTTCATCATGTCAAACTTGTCAAAATTGGAATTTGTGGCACTTGATATTTCTGGTAAAAATTATTTGTCATGGGTACTTGATGATGAAATTCACCTTACCGCTAAGGGTCTTGGTGATGCTATAATTGAAGGAAATAGAGCATCAAGTCAGGATAAAGCAAAGGCTATGATTTTCCTTCGTCATCATCTAGATGAAAGCCTAAAAATGGAATACTTGACAGTGAAAGATCCACTTGAATTGTGGAAAGACTTAAAAGGGAGGTATGACCACCTCAGGGCAACGGTATTGCCAAGGGCTCGTTATGAGTGGATGCACTTACGATTTCAAGATTTTAAAACCGTAATTGAGTATAATTCTGCTGTATTTAGAATAACTTCCCAATTAAAATTATGTGGGGAAAATATAAATGATGAGGACATGTTAGAAAAGACACTAACTACTTTTCATGCCTCTAATGTAATATTACAGCAGCAATACCGTGAAAAGGGTTTTAAAAAATACTCTGAATTGATATCATGCCTTCTGGTGGCTGAACAACATAATGCCCTTTTAATGAAAAATCATGAAGCCCGTCCCACTGGAACTGCTCCATTACCGGAGGCAAATATGGTAAAAGCACATGGCCAATCTGAAAGAAGACATAATAAATATCAAGGTCACAATAATGTGCGTGCGCGTGGCAATGGCAGAGGACGATATAATAATCGTCGTGGTGGTGGTCAACATAAAAGGGAGAACAATATCAGTTCTCAAAATGGCCCTTCAAAAAGTAACTGTCATCGTTGTGGCATGAAAGGCCACTGGAAAAATGAATGTCGGACGCCTGAGCATTTTGTAAGACTTTATCAAAATTCTTTTAAAAGAAAGGCAAATAGAGGTGGTGCCTCTTCTTCTAATGCTCGGATAGAGTCACACTTGACGTTCGAAAATAATGTTGAGGCAAGGCCTTTGAATAATGATAATATTGAAACAAATCTGGCCTTAAGGGATGATGATTTTAATGACCTCAATAATATTACTCATTTGGAGGTTGAAGATTTTTTTAAGGATCTTAATTGATGTTTAATTTCATGTTTTTCAATATGTTATCATGTACTTCGAATTATTGTGTTTTTACGTTTATGTATTTGAAGAAAAATAATAATAATCAAGGTCACATTTTTATGATAATTGTATATTGTTTATTACATTGTGCTATTTTATAATGTTGTAATTAATTACTATTAGTGTGTTATTATTTAATCTTAATATCATATTGTTACTAAAAATAATATTCGCCTTATTTAATGTCATTATACTAACTGTTTATTCTTGTTAATGTTTTAGACATTAATAATATATAATGATTGTATTATTTTTGTCAATAAACAAATTATCTATAAATGATGAATAATATTATATTAATATTTTATAATATTTTATATTTATTTTTAATACTTGTGTATAATATTTATTTAAGGTTAATAAGTATATAATTCCATAAACTAAATTATTGTAACATTCATCATAATTGAATCATATAAATTTTTAAATTCTAAATTACCATAATTTAACTTTAAAAAAAAAGGGACTTATGTTTTTCTAGCAAAATTGTTACTTATTTTATTTCTTACAATGCATTTTTATTTTATGAAGATAAATAAATATATCAGTCTTCAATTGGATTCAAGATGAATAATGGAGATTTGTGCATTTTGGATAGTGCCACAACTCATACGATATTAAAAGAAAAGAAATATTTTTGTCATTTGATTATAAAAAAGGCCTATGTCAATACAATATCTGGTAGTACAAAATTAATTGAAGGCTCTGAAAAAGCAGCCTTATTACTACCTGGAGGAACGATATTGGTAATTGATAATGCATTATATTGTAGTAAGTCTCAAAGAAACTTGTTAAGTTTCAAGGTTATTCGCCAAAATGGCTATCATATTGAGACTGCAAATGAAGGAAAGGTTGAATACCTTTATATTACTACAATAAATATGGAGAAGAAAATTGTGCACGAAAAATTACTTGCACTTTCTTCTGGGTTGTACCATACAAATATTGGTACTGTTGAATCACATGCCATTGTAAACAAAAGGTTTACTGATTCTAATGATTTTATCATTTGGCATGACCGGTTGGGCCATCCCGGTTATAATATGATGCGCAGAATTATTGAGAATTCACATGGATACACTTTGAAGAATCAGAAAATTCTTCAATCTAAGGAATTCTCTTGTGTTGCTTGTTCCCAAGGAAAACTGATTATCAAACCATCAGCAACTAAGGTTGGGATTGAATCCCCTGCGTTTCTGGAACGTATACAGGGTGATATATGTGGGCCAATTCACCCTTCATGTGGACCATTTAAATATTATATGGTCTTGATAGATGCATCTACAAGATGGTCACATGTGTGCTTATTATCAACTCGCAACATGGCTTTTGCGAGATTGTTAGCTCAAATTATAAGGTTAAGAGCACAATTTCCAGATTATGCAATAAAGACAATTCGTCTTGATAATGCTGGTGAATTCACATCTCAATCATTTAATGATTATTGTATGTCGATTGGAATAAAAGTTGAGCATCCGGTCACTCATGTACATACTCAAAATGGTCTAGCAGAATCATTGATTAAACGCCTCCAATGGATAGCTAGACCATTGCTAATGAGGACAAAACTTCCTATTTCAGTATGGGGGCATGCTATTTTGCATGCAGCAGCACTTGTGCGCGTAAGGCCAATAAATTATCATGAATTTTCCCCATTACAGTTGGCGTTTGGAAGGGAGCCAAATATATCCCATCTTTGAATATTTGGGTGTGCGGTATATGTCTCAATTGCTCCACCGCACCGCACAAAGATGGGTCCCCAAAAAAGGTTGGGAATATATGTTGGGTATGAATCTCCTTCTATTATAAAATATCTGGAACCTATGACTGGAGATTTATTTACGGCAAGATTCGCTGATTGTCATTTTGATGAATCAGTATACCCAACATTAGGGGGAGAACATAAGCAGTTGAAAAATGAGATAGATTGGAATTCATTGTCACTATCTCATGTAGATCCTCGAACAAATCAATGTGAGCAAGAAGTTCAAAAGATGATTTATTTGCAGAATATTGCAAATCAACTGCCGGATGCATTTACTAACCTTTCACGAGTTACTAAATCGCATATCCCAGCTGTTAATGCTCAAGTTCGAGTTGATGTCCCGGTAGGACAACTTATTCAGGCAAATGAGTCTAGACCATGCTTAAAACGTGGAAAACCATTTGGTTCCAAAGATAAAAATCCTCGAAAAAGGAAAGGAATAAATGATCAAGATGATCATAATTTGGAGGCGAGTGCTAAAGAAGAGCCCAGAGACACAACAAATGGTGATACCACCGAGGAGGTCCAAGTACCTGAAAATAATGAGAATGAAGAAATCTCAATAAGTTATGTCTCGATAGGAAAACGGTGGAACCGAAATGATATTGTGGTCGATAATATTTTTGCTTATAATGTTGCCATTGAAATAATGCAACAAGATAAGGATCTTGAACCAAAATCTGTCGATGAATGCAGACAGAGAAATGATTGGCCAAGATGGAAGGATGCAATTCAAGCAGAGTTAACTTCACTTGAAAAACGTGAAGTTTTCGGATCAATAGTTCAAACACCTGAAGGTGTCAAGCCAGTAGGGCACAAATGGGTTTTTGTGCGTAAACGAAATGAAAAGGGTGAAGTCGTAAGATATAAAGCACGACTTGTAGCCCAAGGTTTTTCGCAAAGACCTGGCATTGACTATATGGAAACATATTCCCCTGTGGTGGATGCAATTACTTTCAGGTATCTAATGAATTTGGCAGTTCATGAAAAGCTTGAAATGCACTTAATGGACGTGGTCACTGCCTATTTATATGGCTCATTGGACCACGACATTTTTATAAAAATTCCCGAAGGGTTCAAAGTGCCTGAAGCATACAAGGATTCTCGAGAAAATTGTTCAATAAAGCTTCAGAAATCCTTGTACGGGTTGAAACAATCAGGGCGAATGTGGTACAATCGTCTTAGCGAATATTTGCTAAAAGAAGGATATAAAAATGATCCAATTTGCCCTTGTGTCTTTATGAGAAGGTCTGAATCTGAATTTGTCATAATAGCAGTATATGTTGATGATTTGAATATTATTGGAACTCCGGAAGAACTTTCAAAGGCAGTAAAATGCCTGAAAAAGGAGTTTGAAATGAAAGACCTTGGAAAGACAAAATTTTGTCTTGGTCTACAAATTGAACATTTTACAAATGGGATATTTGTCCATCAGTCAACATATACTAAAAATATTTTAAAGAGATTTTATATGGATAAAGCACACCCATTGAGTACTCCAATGGTTGTGAGATCTCTTGATATTAATGCAGATCCGTTTCGGCCTTATGAAAATGATGAAGAACTTATTGCACCATACCTTAGTGCAATTGGTGCATTAATGTATCTTGCCAACAATTCTAGACCAGATATAGCTTTCTCAGTAAACTTGTTAGCAAGATTTAGTTCTTCACCAACACGCAGACACTGAAATGGAATTAAGCATATATTCAGATACCTTCGAGGTACCATTGATATGGGATTGTTTTACTCAAATAATTCTATGTCACAATTGATCGGTTATACAGATGCGAAATATTTATCTGATCCCCATAAAGGTCGATCGCAAACAGGCTATTTATTTACATGTGGTGGTACAGCTATATCATGGCGTTCAACAAAGCAAACTATGATTGCCACTTCCTCAAATCATGCAGAGATAATAGCCATTCATGAAGCAAGTCGAGAATGTGTTTGGTTAAGATCAGTAACTGAACACATTCAAGAAACATGTGGTCTTTCTTTGACAAAAGACGCTCCAGCAATATTGTATGAAGACAATGCTGCATGTATAGCTCAACTGAAGGGAGGATACATCAAAGGAGACAGAACAAAACATATTTCACCAAAATTCTTTTTCACTCATGATCTTCAAAAGAAGGGTGAAATAGATGTCCAACAAATTCGTTCAAGTGACAATTTGGCGGATATGTTCACCAAAGCATTGCCAACTTCAACCTTTGAGAAAATGAGATACAAAATTGGAATGCGTCGTCTTCGAGATATTAAGTGATATTTTCATCAGGGGAGCAAAATACGCATTGTACTCTTTTTCCCTTAGTCAAGGTTTTGTCCCACTAGGTTTTCCTAATAAGGTTTTTAATGAGGCAGCACTCAAGGCGTATTATCAGATGTGTGTACTCTTTTTCCTTCATTAGGCTTTTTCCCACTGGATTTTTCCTAATAAGGTTTTAACGAGGCACAACATCTATGGATGTTCAGAATAACTATGTATATTATTTTTGTAAAGTTTTTATTGATACACATTTCAAGTGGACAACCAAGGGGGAGTGTTAAAAAGCAAGATGGACAATGAATTGGATGTCCACTTGCAAGTGTTGTGTGGGGCCCACTTAAGTGGGCAATTTGCCCACTATTTTTTTTCTTCCTTTCTAACTTTTCCTGTCTATAAATAGCCTATGTTTTTGGCAGTGAAAAATACACATAGAAAGAAAAATTTCTACTACTCTCTCTATATTTTCTTACTCTTCCTCCTATATAAAATTGTTAAGTTAGTTAATTTATAACAGGTAGATCATAATATTTTCTTTCTTAATTAGTGCTAAGTTTATCTTCCACCAATTAAAACCACTAAAGAAAAGTTAATATACTTAGTGGAAAAAATGAATTTTCAATAAAAGTATATCTTAAATTTATTGGAACATTTAGTGGATGACTTACTATTTGTTGGAATTTACTAGATGAGTTGTTTGTCTCCAAGTCATTTTATTTCCTCATAAAAAATCACTTGTTGCACCAACTCAATCATTTTTATAAAAATTTTTTAATAAAAATCTTCTGAAATTGACTTGCAACACGTGAATTTAAATTTAATCAAATTCATAAATGAGTATCGAATATCAAATAAAATATATATATATATATATATATATATAAAAATTTTCAATATTGATAAGCTTATTAACTCGGTGGATGACTAGGAACAGTAAGTCTTGGCCCATTTTTAGTATAATATACATTGTATTATTATTAGTTTCATGATGTTTTTCTATTTTAAAAATTAAGTGCTTCAAGTTGCTTCCTTTGGTCCCCAAAACAATGATAAAGTTTGGAACAAATTCAACTTATTTAATTGTAGAGGATATTCTATGTCTGATTTCTTAATTATTTGCAAACTAAATTAATATATTATAAACATAGTCAATATTTATTTTTTCGTATTTAAAAATGCATAGTCAAAGTAATAATATTGTAGTTCTCTAAATATAAAGTTCTAAGTTTATCTATCCACGTATGTATACAGTCTCATTAGTATGTTTATTCTTATTTAAATAGATGGAGAATATTTAAAATTGATTCATATTATACACATGTAGTGTAATTAATTATAATAATTGTTTTGAAAAACTAATATTCCAAATGTCAAATGTTGATTGGTTATAAATTATTTTTAAGGAAGTTTCCTTAAGACATTGACACCCACGTTAATAAAGCCAAAAAATTCTCCCTTTCACACCCATTGATTTGTCATTATTTTATTCTATATAGATAGAAAAGTCAAGAGACTCCTTTATTGAATAGTCATAAAAGGAGGAATAGTATTAACGGGATAATTTTTATAATAATTTTAAATTAATATATAATAGTAATTAAATTTATGCTAAATATTAGATAAAATTTAGACAAATATCATTAAAGTGTGTGGACAAAGTCTCACATAAAAAGTAAAATAAGAGAAAAGAAGCTATTTACTGTAAGTTATTATATAGGTAATGATTAAAAATATAATTGAATTATCAATTTATTATTTTTTTGCGAGTTTTATATTTCAACTATTAATTTTTTTTTACTATCTGAACTATTACTATTAATGTATTAAAATACACATACTTTTGAGACTTGAGTATAAAAAAAGGACAGTCCGGTGCACTAAAGCTCCTGATATGCGCGGGATCCGGGGAAGGGCCTGACCACAAGGTTCTACTGTACGCAGTCTTACCTTGTATTTCTGCCAGAGGCTGTTTCCAAGGCTTGAACTCATGACCTCCTGGTCACATGGCAACAACTTCACTCTTTTGAGACTTGAGTATATGGTGATAATTTATATAGGAAAAGAGAATAATTGGTCAGAGCTGGCCTAGAGAGCTTCGAAGTGTGTTGTAATACATAAATAATTATAGCTAGGTAGGAGAACATAGCATGTCGATAATTCAGATAAGAAAAAAGAACAATTAATAGTCATGATATGGAACTCGCGAAAAATAATAGTTTATGTATATTTTTGACCATTAAATGATTCAAATCTAAGTTATAATTTGACTCAAATCAAACTATATATATAAATATTTTTTGGTTTGTTGTAAAGTAATATTAAATTTAGGTGAACCCGTAATTTATAAGCTTGATTTGCGGGCCGTCAAGTTAATGCACTAGGCAACTTGTTGTATTCTAGAAGGTATAATCGTACGTATTGTATAAACGTGTTCCATCACTTAGGTTGAATATGATGCGTTCACGTACTGAATATTGTAGCTAAGATATGAAATTTGAAATTTTTAATTAGTTATAGTAACTTTCATTTTATACATAAATCACCTAATCATAGCAATATTTTGTTTTGTTTCTCATTTCATGTTCAATATCCATTCCAATAAAATTTAACGAAAGTTAAATGAGATAAAAAGCTTTTTGTAGACGTCAAAATTTTATGTCTCTACCAAACAAGTTCGATCCATATTCTTCTTACTCTAAGGTTCAATATAGTTTTTTTGAGATTACTCTATCCTAAACCTAGTTTTAGCCTATAAAAGGGATATTTGTTTTCTTGAGTAGCCATCTTGAATATTCACAAACAAATCAAGACATGAAATATTATCTTTCACAAAGCATTGGATATTCACTCAGAAATTAAGACATCAAATATTATTTTTCACAAAGCATTGTATTTTCACAAAGAGATTAAAATGTCAAATATTGTCTTTTCACAAAGCAAAGTGCTGCCCGGCGTTGTTGCCCATCAAATATATCATAAGAAGATCCATATCATCATGTTGGGTATTTACTCTGACTTTCCTTTTCCTAAAAGGAAAACACAAATTCTTCATATTTTGCTTGTCATTTTCTGATAATAAAATGTTTATGACTCTATAAATAGAGAGACTCATTTCTTCTAACTTAGTAGCATTCACAATGTAGTTCTAGGAACTTTGAGAGTTTTTATATAGGGGGAGAAATGGTGAGACATAAGTGTGATGTCAACACTTGTGTGAACCTCTTTGTATTCCGAATCAATATTGTGAGATTATTTCTCTCGATATTGTGTACTCTCATATTTATAGTGGATTGCTCATCTCCACTTGTGAACGTAGGTCGATTAATCAAAACACATTAAATGTTTGTGTCCCTTTTGGTATATTTCTCTTTTTTTTTTTATTCATGATTTTTCGAGGTTTGCTTTGCTAGTTTTTACATAACACCAAATTATTTTCGATCCTAACTTCATCATACGTTCAAAAAAAGAAATGCGCAAGTAACGATCTTCGAATTACATAAAATATTTAGGAGAGACGAATTAAAAATAAGCATAGTAGTATATTCACAAATATTCAACAATAAAATCTCTGTTGCATTACAGATTTATTGCAAATACTTTCTAATAAAAATAATTTAATACCTAAAATTCCAACTTCGAGATCTCTAATTAAAAACGAAGAAGTACTTCTTCCATCAACATCACAATAAATCCATACGCAAAATCCTCCCCACCTTTTTCCAAAAGGGAAAAATAAACAAGATCCTTTTATCACTAGTACCTTTACCAATTCAAAGTTCAAACTTTTGACTAATACCGTACGTCACCCTATTTTTTTTTTTTTTTTGCCTAATTTATATTATATTTTCTTAAAGCAAATACTCATTTATTATTAATTCAACTATCACTTTTTCGAACTAATTTTCACGTAATTCAATCAACCTATCACCGTGATTCACATGTTCTCCTCTTGAATTAAGTTTCACGTCATTAATTATTATAATTTATGGATCAATTTTTTAAGATTTATTATATGTCACACAAATGTTTATTTTCAAGATTCATTGTGTATTACCTATATGATTAAATTAGGGATGATAATTCGACAAATTAAGTTAAATTTAGACGAATCATAATAAGTCAAAATAACAAACGGATCAGACCCAACACAACTCAAATTTCTTTATATTCAAACCCATCTAAATCACTCACCACCAATCAACTTATTTAGTTTAAATCACCTTGTGATAGATACAACATGAAAAGGAGGCTGGATCATGACTTTTTTTAGCCAACCAGCCAGAAAACGTTTCACACGTATAGTTGTTGCAATGTGTCGTATAAATTAAAATAAAAAAATAACAAGTATATACATATATATGAAAAAAATTACGTGGCAGATCAAACTAAATCTTTATATTTATCGAAAATAGTGATACTTTAAGAAAATTACGATACATAATGAGAGTTTGAAATTACTAGTAGATACAACATATACGTGCATGTTCTTATTTCAAGCCTAAAATAAGCTTTGTGTTATAAACTAACGTCACAATTTAATAAGCAATAGAAATCATAAGAGAAAAGAGATAGAAGATAATTCTGTGTATGTCCCATTTTATTGCCAAAATCTGGCAATTTATAGCCAGAGGAAGAGAAAAATATAGTGGGCAACTTGCCCACTTTAAGTGCCCTCACACAAAAAGCATCCACTAGTACAAAGTGGACAACTACTAATTCTCTAACACTCCCCTTGGATGTCAACGTGAAATTTGACTCAAAAAACTTTACAAGAAATAATATACATAGTTATCGGGAACATTCATAAATATTGTACCTCGTTAAAATCTTACTAGGAAAAATTCAGTGTGAAAAAGCCTAGTGAAGGAAAAATAGTATACACATCTAGTAATACGCCTTGAGTGCTGCCTTATTAAAAACCTTACCAGGAAAACCCAGTGGGACAAAACCATGGTTAAGGAAAATAGCCTAGTCAAGAAAAAAAAGTACACACATCTGGTAATACGCCTTGATTGCTGCCTCATTAAAAACCATACCAGAAAAACCAGTAGGACAAAACCATGGTTAAGAGAAAAAGAGTACAGCGCGTATTTTTACTCCCCCTGATAAAAACTTCATTTGATATTTTGGAGACGACGCATTCCAATCTTATATCTTAGCTTCTCTAAAGTTGATGTTGGTAATGCCTTTATGAATAAATCTGCAAGATTATCACTTAAACGAACTTGTTATACAACAATATCACCATTCTTCTGAACATCATGTGTGAAGAATAATTTTGGTGAAATATATTTCGTTCTGTCTCTTTTTATGAAGCCACATTTCAATTGAGCTATACCCGTGGTATTGTCTTCGAATATAACTGTGGGTACTTTGACATTATTTTCTAGGCTGCATCTTTCTTTAATGAACTGTATCATTGATTTCAACCACATACATCTTTTACTTGTTTCATGAATTGCTATTATTTCAGAATGATTTGAAGAAGTAGCAAAAATAGACTGCTTTGTAGATCGTCATGATATAGCAGTTCTCCGTATGTAAATAAATAGCCTGTTTGAGATCGAGCTTTATGTGGGTCTGATAAATAACTTGCATCTATAGAACCAATAAGTTCTGCACAATCTTTGTTAGTATAAAACAAACTCATATCAATGGTACCCTTTAGGTATCGCAAAATATGCTTGATACCGTTTCAATGCCTTCGCATTGAGGATGAACTATACCTTGTCAGTAAATTAACAGAAAATGTTATATCAGGCCTGGTTGCGTTAGTAAGGTATATAAGTGCACTAATAGCACTGAGATATTGTCACGCTCCGAGAGGGTACCCTAGACGTAACCGGCACTCAGAAACTATTTCTGGCTCCCAAGCGAACCACAGAGCCTGATCACACATCCGTTCATTCATTCAATCAGTGGAAGATTTAAAAGTAAAGAAATAATTTGGCGGGCAATCCAAATTAACGATCTAACTCAAGAAAGAAAGGCCATGAGCTAACAAATCAAACTCTGATCTTTGTCATTAAAATAGTTTGACAAAAATAATTCAAGAAAAGAAAATATTCCATCGACCCATCACTATCTAGTCTATGAAGCCTCTATCACTACTATATATTTGGTGCCAATGACATGATCATGGCTACCTCAAACCAAAATAAAAAGGGCTAACTCGATGCAAGAATGATATAAGTGATGTCCTCCGAATGTAGGGAAGGACTCACCAATACGCTGAGTGTGTATAGATCCTCGATGATGCTCCTATTAACGATCTCCTAAACCTGTCTCTGCATCATGAAATGATGCAGGTCCAAATGAACGTCAGTACATGGAATGTACGAGTATGTAATATGGCAAAATGAAACATACCTCAAGGGAGAGTAACGTTGGTTCAAATATCTCAACTCAGAAAGATAAGAAAGACTCAATCAAAGTGTCATAAGTCCAAGGTAAGAATACAATTTTTTTTGACAAAGACCAATCCTATACCATACAATCCAATCCAATCATGTACAATATAATTCAATTAAATCATTCACAATTCGATCCCATCCAATCATGTATAATCCGATTCAACGTAATCACATCGTATATCCAATCCAATAATATACCCTTCCATCGTACATTATCTAATCACATATCATATAATCCAATCCATCGCACATCACCTAATTCGATCATATATAATCAACTCAACAATCAACTCAATAATCAACTCAACAATCAACTCAAAGGACTCAACTCAATAAATATGCAAATTAAATTATGCAATGTTTTACAATCCAACTCAATCATCAACCAATCTCAATCGAACCAATCATATCATGCACGAACCACTCAATTTGGGAGTTTCTCTAACCGACAATAATCCCACCACCTATATATAGGTGATGCACAACGAGTCACGCTGTTGCTCCGTCCATTCATACTTGCCAAGGTATGAACAATTCAAACCAATCATGGATCCGTCAATCAATCAAGTCCTATCATTTCAGAACAATAAAATAGGGAAACATCTGACACGGTACAATCCCTTCCTACGTTGGCGGCGTAGTTTATGGAATTCGAGTATGGACTATACTCTTACCCAATTCGGTGCTCAATACTCCTCCCAAAACTCAATACATGCATAGTTATTAAGTGAGTGAAATATTTAAAATACTCATTTAGCCTCATCGGACTCTTCAAATCAACTCATTTAGTCTCATTGGACTCTCTTCAAAACTCAATCAAATCTGGCCTCATTGGACCCTCTTTCAAATCGACTCATCTCCAATCATCAAACTCTTCTATTTAAAAATCTATGTAAATCTCAAAATTTACATTTTTAAGGAAAATAATGCTCAACTCATTTATACTCCAAATACTCATGTTCAAAAATATTTAAAAGACTTCTCAAACTCAAATCATGCTGAAACTCTTTTTAAATCGTAGATGAAAATAATCATCCTTTAAAACTCCAAATAGTGTATAAATAATTTATGCAAAAATATTCAAAAAAGCATTTATTTAAAACTCTTTCTCAAAAGATTATTTATTTTCAAAATATTCGTAAGACTCCAATCAACTCAAATTATGCACATCACATACCACAAAATCACATTAGACTCCAATCCACTTCATCACCCAACATCGTCAAATACCATTATTCACATCGTCATCAAACATCATCATCATCATATCATCATCAAACATTAGCATCACATCATTGTCAAATATCATCATCACATCAATCGTCAAACATCTACTCCAAGATCCTTATTTTAGTCTTATGTTCAATTTATGGAAGAAAAAGGACATTCTTAACTATCCAATTCATTCTTTTCAATCCAATCAATACATATATACACAAAACCATCCACCTCAACTCAAGACAAATTATGACCAAAGAAATCTCATCTTGGGTTCATGTGAATGAAACATGAATCCATACTCTCAACAAAACTCAACTCAAGAATGTCGTCAACATCTATAAATCTATATACAAAGATACATTTGAAATCAATAATATAAAAGATAACTATTTAGTAACTCAAGTCATTAAAAACATCAATCAACTAATAGTCCTTAAAAACATCCAATAGTTTAGGAAAACTTTCAAGAAAACCTTCTTAGGAGGTTCAACTCTTTCACAACTCCTATCCAACACATCTATGGGCATATGGAAGAAATAAATCCATATTTTAGGTTAGCCTTACATACCTTGTTTGAAGACTTGAAGAAAACCTTGTGTTGGGTCTTCAATGGAGAACTCAAATCTTGAAGCTCTTGGACCCTTCTTGTTGGAAATGGAGAAGAAGAAGAAGAAGAGAGAGAGAGAAGCTCCTAGGGCTTTTAGAGAGAGAGTGGGGGCTGAAAAATGGTCCCAAAACGTTCAAGGATAGGGTATATATAATTAGGGAAAAGTTCAAGTTGTCCCTCTTCAAAAATTTGAAAAATGGGCAAAAATCTTGCTGGCGCTATAATGGCGCGTCGCGCCACTGCAGCGCCAAGTCAAAATAGGCTTAAAACCCTGCACAACTTTTAGTGGCGCGTCGCGCCAAACCCCAAACTACAGAGGCTATTTTCTGGCGCTATAGTGGCGTGGGGTGCCACTGGAGCGCCAAGCCTGAATTTCGCCCAGGCCTAAAATTCCTACAATACAGTCTGTAGTAAAATGGCCATAACTTTTGACTCCGAACTCCAAATATTGCAATCTTGGTGGCGTTGGAAAGAAAACTCAAAGACCTTTAATTTGATAGGTCGTGGTCCACCCAGTTCATTATATCCTAGGATATATGGTCGTTTGAAGTTGACCCTTATACTAACTCGTCTGAAAACTTAATCGATTGGAGTTCTTTGGACTCGACTTGGTGTTAGAGATCCCTCATGACCCCTAAACACATCTAACACATCAAATAATTAGGAATTAATCCTAAATCATGTGTATAATTACAAGTCCTCCGGTCCGAGTCTACCCACACGTAAAGAAATATTTGAGTTTTTGTGAAAAAATTTCCGGGGTGTCACAGATATGGTACTTCAGCACTAAAAAGTTCTTTATCCTCTTCTGGAGGTCGAAATAGATCTTTTTCCACTTCAAGTGATCGAACAACCATTGGAGTACTTAATGGATGTGCTTTGTCCATGTAAAATTGTTTTAAAATTTTCTTAGTGTAGGCAAATTGATGGACAAAAACCCCATCTGCTAAATGTTCAATTTGCAGACCTAGACAAAATTTTGTCTTTCCAAGGTCTTTCATCTCAAATTCTTTCTTTAGATATTCAATCGTCTTTTGGACCTCTTCAAGGATTCCAATGAAATTTATGGCATCAACATAAACGGCGACTATAACAAATTTTGATTCCATTTTTTAAATAAAAACACATGGACAAATAATATCATTTATATAGCCTTAATTTATTAAGTACTCACTAAGGCGATTATACCACATACGCCCTGGTTGTTTTTGACTATATAATGATCTTTGCAATTTCATTGAGTACATCTCCGAGACTTATTACATGCTTCAGACAATTTTAATCCTTCTAAAATTTTTATGTAAATTTTATTATCAAGTGAACCATAAAGGTAAGCTGTAACTACATCCATTAGATGTATTTCAAGATTTTTATGTATAGTTAAACTAATGAGATATCAAAAGGTTATTCCATTCATAACAGGTGAATGTGTTTTTCTTCATAATTGACCCCGGGTCTTTGAGAGAATCCTTGTGCAACAAGGTGTGCCTTGTATCTTACAATTTCATTTCTCTCATTTCGTTTTCGCACAAAAACTCATTTATAACCAACTGGTTTTACACTTTCAGGGGTTTGGACTATAGGTCCAAAAACCAGACGTTTAGCAAGTGAGTCTAATTCTGAGTGAATTATCTTTTGGCATTCTGGCCAATCACATCTACATCAACATTCTTCGATGAATTTAGGCTCAAGACTTTCACTATCTTGCATGAGGTTAAGTGCAACATTATATGCAAAAATATTATCCACCATTTTTGATCGATCTAAATTTACCTCATCATCGGTAGAACTTATTGAAAGTTTTTCATTAACTTGAGTCTCGGGTTCACTGATTTTATCAGGAATATCAAGATTATTCAAATCTTGTCTTTCTTCAAGAGGTTCTTGTGTTGTATCATCTTTATTATTAACCCTCACGCTTCTCTTTCTAGGATTTTTATCCTTTGAACCCAATGGTCTACCACACTTCAGGCTTGTTTGGGATTCAGAAGCTATGATACTAGTAGATGATCCTTTTGGGACATCAATTTGGATAAGCACATTCACTACATGGATATGTGACTTAGTTATCTGTTTCAAATCAGTAAATGCATATGACATTTGATTTGCTATTTTCTGTAACTGGATGATCTTCTGGACCTCTTGCTCACGTGTGCGATTACGTGGATCAAAATGAGATAGTGATGAAACTTTCCACGCAATTTTTCTTGCGGGTTCCTTTTTCTCTCCCCTTAATGGCGGGAAAGATGTTTCATCAAACCGACAATCTACAAATCGAGCAGTGAATAAATCTCCAGTCAACGGTTCAATGTATCGAATTATAGAGAGTGACTCAAACCCAACATAGATGTCAACCTTTGTTGAGGGCCCATTTTGTACATTGTGGTGGTGCTACAGACACATATACTGCACAACCAAAAATACGTAAATGGGCTATATTTGTCTCAATTGGGATGTTTAATTTTTATCATAATTTTTCATTAGCAGTTCGTTGTGGCGTTCAGCAATTAGAAGGTGAGAAACTAATTCGGAATATTTTTTAAATCTCTTTTCGTGATATTGTTGTTATAGAAGCATATTCACGGGTGGAAATGTGGAGTATATTTTTTCAAGTTTATCTTGCTCAGTGATTTATTCTCCGCATAAATTTAACTGAGCTATAATTCTAAATAAGGCAGAATTATATTCAGTTATATTTTTAAAATTCATTAATCTCAGATTTAGCCAATTATGACGTCCATGTGGAAAAATGAACAACTTCAGGTGGTCATATCTTTCTTTAAGGTTCTTCCACAGTTTAAGAGGGTCTTTTAATGTGAGATATTGCAATTTTAGCCTCGTCAAGATGGTGATGGAGAAATATCATGGCTTTGACACGGTTTTGACTAGGTGCCTTATTGTCAACTTTAATGATGTCTGTCAGACCCATCAATTCTAGATATATTTCGGCATTTAGTGCCCATGATAAGTAGCCTTTTCCAGAAATATCAAGAGCAACAAATTCAAGTTTTGAGATATTAGACATTTTAAGAAAATAAAATTATTACCCTTTATTGTTACCTTCTTAAAAATTGCTCAAAGTGATGGAGACTCGTGCTGATAACATGTTATAAACTAACGTCACAATTTAATAAGAGATAGAAATCATAGGAGAAAAGAGAAAGAAGATGATTTTGTGTATGTCCCATTTTATTGTCAAAATCTGGAAATTTATAGCCAGAGGGAGAGAAAAAATATAATGGGCGACTCCACACAAAAAGCATCCACTAGTACAAAGTGGACAACAACTAATTCTCTAACACTTTGTATATATATCAAAGTTTCTTACTTGTCTTTTTCTTCTCTCTGAATTTTGTTTTCCCAATTTTAAAACTCCTACATCTCCGTATCACATTTTCAATTCTCGATTTCGTAGTTCAATTCGTGGGTTCCTTTCTAGTAGGTGAAAAATTCATATCGACTTTGTATAATTTTTGGTTGGGTACGTATATTTTAGTGCGTTGATATAGTGTATCCACCACATTTTGAAATTAATTGTTGTTACGTTTTGTAAATACGCAAACTATTACTATGTTTCTTAATTATATATAAATGCAACTGTCGCTATTTATGAATTTCTCTCTCTATGTATATAATAGATTACGGCCCACTTTTGCACAATTTGGATATGGGCTACGTTTAGAACATTTTACTTGGGCTATATATATAATGGACCCAAAAAGTTAGTTCAACAAATGGGCCGGCCCAGGGGACAAATTTCAATCAAGTGCCTTTATATTAGGAAAAATTACCAAATTACACACCTTATATTCTTATATTTTTAATTATTCCCTAATATTTATAAAAATTTCAAAAATCTCTCTTCTGATAGATAGGAATGATGCTGATACATCGCGATGTATCATGAAAAGTACTTATGTATCAAATCGCGATATATCAGCGTCATTCGTATGTATCATAAATTTGGAAAAAAAAGGGAAATTCGGGTACTTACCAAAAAAGTCGGGATAAATTATAATTGAGTTTTTTCACTATGGTATTTAAGTAAAATACCCTTTATATTACTCATAGATTATGAGGGGAAATATCAATTTTTTTGTGGAAAAATTACCTTAATATATTTACCATGTTCTCTAAAATTTTCTACCATTTGAAAAAATAATAAAAATATCTATTGTCTCTTATTCTCGAATACATCATTTTACGTGATGTATCGGTCGGATGCATCACTTTACGTGATGTATCGGGGCGTAGGATATATCACTTTAGGTGATGTATCGTTATGTGATGTATCGGGACGTTGAGTGATATATACGAAATCGAGACGTGATGTATCGGAACGTTGAGGGATGTATCCAGAATCGAGACATGATGTATCGGAGTGTTTTTTAGATGTATCCGGATTTCACCAAATTTAAGAATTTTTTGTAATTTAAAAAGAAAGTAGGGATAGAATGTAATTAGCTCCTAACACTATGAAATTTGTGTAATTCGTCTTAAAATTTATTTCCATTTACAAGTGTGTCATATAAAATATGCATCAAAAAGAAAACTATAAGTGAATAACGAAAAAATAAAATAAGCAAATTATAAGTCATATATACTTCCTTTACATGTTACCAAATTATTTAGGCCATCTCCGATTCATGCCAAATGTTGCATCAAATTTGGTGTGTGAATAGTATAGAACCAAATTTGGTGTTACATTATTCATCACACCAATTGTCATTTATTATTATTTTATTATACCATACTTTTAATTAAATATTATATAAATTAGTATGTTTTAATTAAAATATTTTATTAGTTTTATGTAATGTTTTTATAATATTAATTTTAGATTAAAATTTTAATTTTTTTATATATTATTTTCCTTTACTTGAAGTTTTTTGAAATTAAATTTATGTTAATTCTACTATAAATTTAAATTGGATATAAATACAATTAACCTTGACAAAAAATAAATATGCAAAAATATAAATTGGTGAATATATTATCTTCATGTATTATAATGCACAACATGATAATTGAGGATAAGCGTGATCTTAACTCACCAATTCAAGATGCTTTAGATGGTTCAACTCCGACGGTAGAAATGATAATAGATGAAAATTATCGATTTTAACAATTTCTTGCTCAACATAAAAAAATTAAGAACAAAAAAGCTCATTTTGAACTACGTAATACATTAATAGAGCATTTATGGAAACACCGTGGTGATCTTAAAAGTTGAATATCCATGTAAAAATAAAATAAAATTTTCACTTGTGTAATGCTTATTTAATTATATTTCGTTAATGATTTCACTTTTATTTGTGCTATCCATTATTATGTACAATATGTAATATTTGCTAGCAATTTATACTATTTAAAAAATTATGATATAAAATAATTTTATATTAAACGACTATAATTTGAAATAATATGAAAATTATATATAGTGAATGTTTTTTAGAAATAATTTTGTTTTATGAAATAAAAAAATATAAATAAAATAAGAAATAATAATATAATAATAAAGAGAGAACCCCTAATGAAACGAGTCCAATGTTTTAGAACCAACGTAATTTATGACATATTTTTTATATGTAAAGATGAATTCAATATTTAAACCTGTGTATGATTATGAAGCACATGTATAATATTTTTTTAAAAAAAAATTAATCAAAGTCTTTTCATAGATATGTAATGTGTGAATAATTCGAAGGTACTCTTAATTCCCCAATTTTCATTTCTAGACACAATCTCAGGTTTAAAAGATTAGTGAGCTAAGTAAGACCGATTAATAACAAAATATTTTAAAGAAAGAGAACTCCTTATAATAATTAGTGGCGAAATCAAAGTTTCACTAAAAACAAAGTAAAATATAAAGAAGTATATACACATAAAATCAAAGAAATTCATTATATAATACTATAGATATAATACAGTATCATTTTGCAAATTAAAAATTTGTTAATTGACACCTTTTGATAGAGTTAACTTCGCCGCGTTTTCGGAGAACTTTTTTGACTATTTACCTTCGCCGGAAGCAAAGGGCCCGAAGGCTGCTATCCCAATAGGAAGGGCGGAACGAGGAGAGGGGCGTTCAGCCACTTGACTGATTGGAGAGAGGGATCTTTCATTTTTCTTTCTTATATAAGAGTGCCCAATACAACCACTATCAGAACCAAAAGAGAACCTGAGATAAGGAATGGGACTTTTGGCACATGTTCGGCTTAGCTAAAGATCCATTTCCATTACTACTTTAAGGAGATTCCGCATATTTTGATTAATTCAAGGTGAAAAATGGGGTTGGACTGTAACCTTGAATTAGTGGGGAGACTGTTGCTACTACTATTTCCTCGCTGAGGGTCTATCTTTGACACTCATCAATCAGCTAAAAGACGCCGATTGCAAAAATCAGCTAAAAGCCGACTATTGCGAAGCAAGAATAGAAGAAATTTGAATTTGCATCATGTACGACCCACTAGATTCAAGATTCGAATTCAAGATTTTTGATTAAATCGGATCATTCGTTACATAGGGCACTAGGTAAGTGGTCAACTACATAGCTATTGCCGCAAGGAATGATACTTCTCCTACGCCAGCCACTAGCTAAGAGGTCAACTACATAGCTATTGCCGCAAGGAATGATACTTCTCCTGCGCCAGTTTGCCCGCTCTGTGTCAGCGCATAAGTGTGAAGTTTGATAAGTTATACGGAAGATGTTTGACAGATAGATAAGAAATAAGTTATTTATGTATAAAATTAATATGACGTTTAGTTCATAATTTATAAATTCGCATAATTAATGCATATATAAGTTATGAAAAATCTATGTATTATTTTATGTGCTATAGAAGTTGGAGTAAGTAATACAATAAATAACTAATTCGACTCTAACCAGCTATCAAATGACCCAACATATATTAATTATTTCATCTTCTATACATAGAATCCCTCGTAACTTATATATGTATTAGTTATATGATTTTTAAATTGTAAACTAAATAACGTATTAATTTTATATATGAATAACTTATTTTTTGACCAGCTACAAAATATAATATTACTTATATAAAATTTAATATTTACATGAATAATACACTTTCAAAATAGCTATCAAACGACCCATAGTGTATTGTTTTTTATCCATTTAATAATAAATCATTAAGCTAGTTGACAAGTACAGCTGTGCCAGTTGTATGAATAATGAAATGTTATATTGGCTTAGATAATATAAGGAACCATAATATAATACTCTAAACAGGTCCAACAACAAAAGTGATTAAAAAAGGAAGAATTTAAATGTATATTCCATTTTGATTAGTGCCATTTGGTTACAGCTTGCACCATTCACAAATATTCCTCACCCAACTATTTTTGACCACAAAAGAGTGTTTAAACGGTAAATATTTCTTCACTCTTAATGAAAATTTTTAAAATTAAATATTGGGTTTTATTAACCGAATAGAATACTTCATATCAAAAAGTACTGTGCTCCATTTTTTTAATTAAAAGTAAAGGAATGTCGATTGATTGATATTTGATATTTAATATCTATCTTTTGATGTTTGGTTCCAAATTCTCAAATATTCTTGACAAATTATTTTTGGTTGAAATTTTATGATGCGTTTGACCACAATTTTTTTCAAAAATATTTGACTATTTCAGAAAATATGGTTTATACTCATAAGTTTTAAAAATTATTTAAAATATCCATAAATTTATATTATCATTTTATAATGACATGTTCTGTTAAAAAAATAAGCTTATAACATAGTTGATAACAATCAACAATAATAAAATAACAATATGCACAAGAACCATACATTAATTGCATACTCAAACTTTTCATTGATTCAGTTGGAATTATAATCCATTAAAAACAAAATGTTCTTTTTTATTAATTTTGTCACTCAAATTATAACTCAAACTTTTTCGGAGGAGATAGATAAATATTAATTGAAATAAATAAAGGCATAATACATAAATATGTCTTTTAACTTGGTCACATTTCACATTTATGCCATCCAACTTTGGCTGTGTACAAGTAGACACTTAAACTTGTATAAAATTGAACAAGAAGACACGTATCCTATGTGATACAATACACGTAGCATGTCACCTAGGACACAAAATTTCCATGTAAGACGAATGTGTCTATTCATTCAAGTTTTGGATAGTTAAAATGTCTGCTTGTGCACTAGTAAAGTTAGAGATCATAATTGTCAGCTGAAGTCAAGTTAAGAGTTATATTTATGTATTATGCCATAAATAAATGATGGATTTTTTTTATAAAATATAAAGTTTGGGATAATTTTTAAATATTTAAACTTTTCAAATACTAGTTTTTTCTAGTATTTAAAAACTTGGGATGTTGCCAAATATATTTATCAAGTTATATGGCCAAACACCACTTTTTAAATTTTTTTCAATTTTTTAAAAAATTATTTCCTAAGAATATTTGTGACCAAACAGGCTACCCGTGTTTTCACTTATTTATAATTTGATGAGTGCAAACTAATAACGATAATACAACAACAACAACCCAGTGAAATCCCACACGTGGGTTAATGATATTGTTAATTATTTAATTAATTTGATAGGTTTAGAAAGATTTATTTAATTAAGACATGGAAATTGGTTTTTAAAATTATTGAAGATCCCTTTTAGTACTTGACTAAATCAAGACCAAGTCTGGGAAAATCGATGAAGTAATAAAAAAATGAAATAAAAGGTGTTAAGGGTCCAAATTACTATTTAGATTTTTTTGGAACTACGTGTTTCACTTTTATATGAGTAGAAATTAAAATATTACACCAATACGTGGATTGTGGTGGATAGTTTGTGATACTTTCATCCTTTATTATAAATTTTAAGTGTTTGAGAATGAACAAAATTTTGTTGGCTGCGCTCAGTGGAGTAAAAATTTAAATTTAGCGATTTTAAAATTTGAAGAAGTAAACACACAAATTAGTTGGAGAGAATTTAATATTTACTATATATACATAAAAAAATATTTTAATTATATATAAATAATATAATTTTCTATCGAAGGGCGGATGAATTTCCTAACCACAAGATGATTCCGTCATTGGATGCACTATCCACATAAATTAATCATGTAATACGCTAATTCAGATTTAGTGAAACTTTAATGTTGTACCAAACATCAAATAAGAAATAAAATAAAAAATAAAAAATAGAATATTTGATTTTATGTGTATCATTGTCAGTGGCGGAGCCTCGGTAAATTACACTATTTAAGTAGCTCAAAATTTTAATTTTAAGTGTATATATTATATGTTGGCTTCCCTTATTTTTATGTATATCGACTTTTAATATATTATGATATTCTTTAGATAAATTTCTAGCTCCGCCATTAATTATTATAATTTCGTTTGAAATGGACACTAATAAAAACACCTCAGCACGTGTTAATTCCCACGCGCCTAATCCCAAAGAGATTCCTTTTTATTACACTATAAAGTGAAAAATACTTTTTCTTGCATTTTATAAAGATTCTATATTATTTTATTTAATGCAACTTTAAGAATTATTCATCTCATAAACAATAATGTTAATAATTTCAAAATTAATAGCGCACTTGGTAGGTAAATGACTCACCCCACGTGCGTCATTTGATGAAAACACTTTTTGCTAATGATCTTTACCTTTTTTCAAAATTGTATTCCTCAAAAATACTTTTTCTTGGGGGGTTTGAATTAATATACTAATGAATTATTTGCTTCAGAATCCTATCATCTTAAAAGCAAAATGTTGATTGAGATGGAGTGTTTTAATTAGCCCTTTCTTTGGGTTTATCCAAATTTCATATTTTCTAAGTGGAACGTAATATATATGTGACATTTTATTAAAATTTTAGTAAATACTATATTTTGCACACCAAATTTTAAATATGTATATATAATTATAAAAAAATATGTGTATGATTTTTGTTTGGTTATTTCTTTATTTTTTTTAGCAAAATAAGATCAAATCAAATATTATCGATTTTAAAAAATATAAAATCAAATCAAAATCAAACTCAAATAAAATTGATTTATTTAATAGTTTTTGCGATCTGAATCAATTGTAACTCAAATCTTGATCGTCCCTACTTAAGACTATATATTAATTAAAATGAGTATTATGGTAAATACTCATATTGATCGTTGTTTTTTAAGAGACATTCAAAGTCCGAAATACACCGGTAAAAGTAAAGCAGAAAGACCATTTGTTTCCTTGATAACCAATTTTAACATATAATCCATTTGTTTCAATTTTGTTTGGCCTACTTTTTTTTAGTCCATTTTAAAAAGAACGACTCTTTCTCAAATTATAAAATTAAATAATATTTTAATACATTCGACGTATTTTTAATTTTAGATCTTAATATTTATAAATCTTCTTTACTTTCTTAAATACAGTGTCAAATCAAAAATAGAGGAAACAAATTGAATCGGAGGTAGCATAAGTATTTTTTTTATTTCCATTCGATGTTCGGTTATTCAGATTAAAATCCAACCAAATTTAGATTCGTGTTAAAATTTTTTAAATAAAGACAATTCCATATTTAAATAGACTAAAATTCAAAATCTTCTAATTAAAGATTAACACCCATCACAATTCTCTGTGGCATAAAGTTAACATATTGAGAGCACTTACTAGAAAAAGGAGAAATGAAGCATATTCTTTCTCTAATTACACCAAAATCCATTTCCCCCCTTCGAAATATAAAATTACGCGGTCTCTCACAATCTTCCCTTTTTTCCTCCTTTCATTCCTTTTCTCTTTCTCTCTCTAAAGTGTTTCTCTCTCTTCTTCTCCATCCATGGTGATTGATCTGAGAGAACACTGAATAACTTGAAGAATTTCTCTCTCTCTGTCTCTCTCTCAGATCTAGGGCATTGTTTTTCTTGCCCTAGCACATTTGAGTTCTCAGGAGATTGGAGATATACATACATATATCTCGTAAAATTTGAAAAAAAACAAGTATATTGTGTGAAAAAAATGGTGACAATTGATTCATTTGATGCTTTTTTATTCAATGCTAGCAGAGCATTGTGTAGTCCTCTTGCAGTTTTCATTCAGATCCAGGTATGGATTGTTTTTTTTTGGCTGCTCTTTTTTTTGTGTGTTTTTGATTAGCTATTTTGTTTGGAAAATGAGGAATAAATTGCTTATTCGCTGTTTTTTTCGGATTTGGAACGGTTCAGATCTAAGTATTAGACTTAAATTTTTTGTCAATTGCTTAAATTTAGCTTACATTATCCTTTTTAACGAAGAATTTCGTTTCGTTCTCTATATATTGCTGAAGTTTGAGTTTTCAATTTGTATCATGCTGCATTTTCATGTTAAATCCCCATACTTTACTTGTGGGATTATAATGTGTATGTTATTGTTGTTTTCTGCGTTCATGTTAAATTGCAGCTTGAAAGATTCTCTTCTTCCTGTAAATTTATTATGTTTCTGTTTAGGATTCAAAAGTGAGCGTTATTGAAAAGCCTATATTTTGTTATTTCCGGTTATTCTTCCCTATTAGTAGGCGCATCAGCGCACTATAATTTCTTTTGTGGAGGACACAGATTAGGATAAAATGCTAGATGACTTATTCTTACACCATACTAGTTGTAGTTCTGCTCAATGTTTATTGCCATTTGATTTCTGCATTGTATTGCTGTTTATATTTCCGGAGCCATTGTACTTTGATTATATTATTTATTTATAGTAGTAAATGCCTTTTTCTTTCCGTACTATTCTATCATGACTTTCTCACTTTTGCTATTTTTTGTTTTCATCTTGTTTTCGATATGGTTGTCCCTATCTTACCTTTTATCTTGTTTTCCTCTCTTGAGCCGAGGGTCTTTCGGAAACAACTGCCCTACCTTTCAAGGTGGGGTTTAGGTCTGCGTACACTCTACCCTCCCCAGACCCCACATGGTGGGACTATACTGGGTTTGTTGTTGTTGTACAAGTTTTTCAGTAATCAATTGTTGGAGAAGCTTATTTGGCAAGAACTCTGGCTTGTATGTTCCTCTAGTTTGTCATTTAAGCAGAAAGGATTTTTTTCCGAAGAAATTAATAAGCTTTCATCACATTTCAATGACTCCACAGCTGTATAGGAAGGCTTCGTATGCCCTTGCTATGAATGACTGCAAGAAGTTGCTCTTCAAAAATCATTTTGTACAGCTTAGACTTAGTGATAGAACAGAGAAAGAATTCGACAAAAAGTGGCTCATTCGTGCTTGTAGTTGCAATGTCCTTTCATATTGGGTTTAATAGGATAAGACGGATACATGGATAAACTAAGAAAGTGAATACCTACGATAACATACTGCACAAGGCAATCAATATAGTGTGAAATCTAACGAAGGGAAAAGGGAAATTATTAGGGTGCAGATTGCCGAATGAATTGATTTAAATTATGTCAAGTCATGCTGGCTTATACTACAGAGTGCATGAAAGCTACTACCTTCATCCCAATTTTAAATCTTAATTTTAAAATATTGGCCTGATCTAATCCAATTTAACTTCAAAGATTAGTCAAATTGACTCTCAAAAAGAGAAAAGTGCCACAAAATTGGGATGGAGAGGGGGGAGTATCTATTTAAGGTTGCTGATAAAAAAAGCTATCTATTTAAGGTCGTCTTCTATGTCTCTTTGTTTGGTTGAGAATAAAAAGGTTTGATATGCCTAAGACAAATGAAACCAATTGTCTGTTAATGTTTCTTTAATATTTACTGTTAATGGTTCAAGTGTCTTGGGTCTTTAGTCCAAGAAAATGAGGAGATCAACGATGATGTCACACATCGTATTGGTACGGGGTGGATGAAATGGAGGCTCTCTTTCGGTGTCTTGTGTTATAATAATGTGCCACCAAAACTTAGAGGTAAGTTTTTACAGACCGGTGGTTAAACCGACTATGTTGTAGTTGTTCTAATGTAAAAAAGATGAAAGTTGCAAACATAAGGATGTTGAGGCAAATATGTGGGCATATTATGAGAGATGAAGTTAGGAATGAAGTTATACAAGATAACTAGTGAGGAGGTGTGAATAGTTGGTAATGGTGGGTGTGAGACGAGGTAGAGGTAGGCCGAATAAGTATTGGGGGGATAGTTGATAATGGTGGGTGTGAGACGAGGTAGAGGTAGGCTGAATAAGTATTGGGGGAGGTTATTAGGCATGTCATTCCGCATCTTCAGTTTACCGAGGACATGACCATAGATATCAGTGTATGGAAGCGTGAGTTAGGGTAGAAGAAGGTTAGTTGAGTTGAGCGCTATCTCACTTTTCAGTGGGATAGTCTTGGTTGTAGTTTGAAGCAACTTATATGTCACATCTGTTTTCACTTTCTTACAGTAGTAATAGCATTATTCTCGTGGTTTCTTGTCTTCAATTTTTCTGTTACCACATGTGTTTCTTGTGCTTTAGTTATTGCATTATTTTACTATTGTCAGTTTTTTTTTTCTGGATGCTTTACTACTTTCCTTTTGTTTGTCATGTCTTCTTCATTTCCGTACTCCCTTTCTAAAACTGCTCTGAAATGCTTTTCTTGAAGCTAAGGGTCTATTGGAAACAACCTCTCTACCTACATGAGATAGGGGTATGGTCTGCGTATACCCTGTCCTCCATAGACCCCTCCATAGACCCCACCTGTGGGATTTCACTGAGTATGTTGTTGTTGATTGTCCGGTAATCAATGTTTGGTGATGTGTTTAACATGAATAAATCTCTGTGCATCTGCTAAACTGTTCTGCGTTCTATCAGTGTGTGTTATTTAATTATTTGATCTGTTACTGATAAATTAAGAAAACTATAATTCTCATCGCACTTTTCAACTTTCCTGTCTTGTTTCTTTATCTATTCTTCTGTTGTTTTTATGGGACTTTATGTCTGCAGGGATGTATAATCGTCTTAGTCCTGGCTCTTGGATGGGCTTTAGCTGCTTATGTTAGGTATGGGATCTTTTTAATCTATCTTTAGAGTTTATGGTGGATATTTATCTTTGCTTGTTATTTATAATCAACTTAGGTAATGGATGGATTCTAAGATTAGTGATTTTCATGCAGCTTTTGGTTTCTTTTTGCAGGGGCAGGGAGATTCGACGCATGAAGAGTAGTATGAAAAGTGGAAATAGCTTTGCATTCCTTACATTGGACATTAATGAACTTGAGCATTCAAATCAGGCCAATTTGCCCCGAGTCACAGTTGTAATGCCTTTAAAAGGGTTTGGCGAGCACAATCTACACAATTGGAGAAGCCAGGTAAACGATAATAAACCTTTTGCCTTGGAGTGTTATTTGAGTTTTCAATTAAGCTGTTTCTTTATGACATCTTCTCAACTTGAAAATAATCTCAAGTTTGCTGCCTAATTTCTTCCTTGTTGCTTCTGAGAAGCCTGCACTACAACATAATGGACTCAGACACATATTGTTGTGTCTTTTAGTCTTTTTGTAAAGTTCTCTACTTTTTGGTATACTTGTCTTATAATGAAAAAATTATACGTCATAAATAACAAAGGTAAATGTTGTCTTTTAGCTCTCCATTTGGTATCTAGTTTATATTCATGTTGTTTTGGATGTGCGATGAAGACCTTGAGTTACATGCTCCATTTTTTCTCACTTAGTCCAAATAATTTATAGTCTGCTCGGTCTGCTTATGTTCTCTTTGTGAATGGTGCAGATCACGTCTCTTTATGGTGGTCCTTTGGAGTTCCTTTTTGTGGTTGAAAGTACAGCTGATCCTGCTTATCATGCTGTGAAATGTTTATTAGCGGATTTTAAGGTGTGGTATTAGGGTTCTTTTGCATTCAAAGAGTTGCTTTCTGTTTATATCTTCTTATTACACAGTTCTCATGATATTCGTTTTCTAAGTTGAGCAAATGAATATATCCAAAATTGAAGAGATTCAGCATTAATTTGATGTTTACTATCATTTTAATTTGAAAAGACTAATATTCTTTGAGAAAGATTTTGCATAGCAGTAATATTCATCACAATATTTCACAAGAAGTGGTTATTGCCTTTGAAACTGGAATATAGGTTTTGTGTTGACTTCCTTGTTAAATTTTCATCATTGGACCGATCCCTTGTACCCCTTCTTTCCCTTCTCTTATTGTTATCTTTCCTTGCCAAGAACCTTTCATTTTGTTCTTCTACTTTGTCTTTCTTGGAATTTATGTTCGACAGTCGCATGTTAATTGGAAATGGACAAAGCAGAGGCATGAGAACAATTTGAAGTTTGCTAATAAAGGAATTTGTGAAAACAGTTTACGAAGCAAAATAGCCTAAAGAAAAAAAAGGAAAGAAAGAAAGAAAAGGAGCATGAAGAAGAATTAGAGGTACTCTATGCACATTACCAGGGGTTTCTTTGAATCAATATTTAGTTGACGGCTGGAGCCATTGATATATGTTTTTTTCCTAAGATGATAAGTAGCTACATTAGGAATGTCATTATTTTAAAGAACCTCCCAGGTATTCTCTCCTTTCTCCTCTCTCTCTCTCTCGTGGGAAAGTAACCAGATTTTCCTATCACCCATCAGATCTCCTGAAGATTCAATCTCTTCCGTTTTCTGATCATTAATCTTGTGCCCAAATCAAAAGATGGTCATTATTATTTGAAGGATGGAAATATTTACCTAAATTATGTCTTTGATATGACATTTTCCTATGTGATGCAGTTATAATTTTACCTTTCTGTGTGTCCATGTCAAGCACATGTAGCATGTATGCATTGCATTCTTAAACTCATCCCTTGTTTCATATTCTGCATGCAGGATGCTGTTGAGGCTAAGGTTATTGTAGCTGGTCTGTCAACAACTTGTAGTCAGAAGATTCACAATCAATTGGTATGCATCATGATTTTATTGTTTACCGTTGGAAATCTTGAGAAGCTCTTTTTTGGTCCATTTTTCTTTATATTGATGAGGCAAACCAATCCTTACCTCTTTTAGAATGAAGGTTACAGACTTACAGGCATTTTTATGACCATTCTTTGCTTTTCTATGATGGAACAATTTGTGTTAGCAGAGTTCAATGTTGTGCTTTTCTTATCGATGCATGAGTTATAAGAGATGATACTCTAAACTTATCATTAAGAGAACTCCCATTCAAATTAAATAATTGAATGATCTCTTAAAATTTCATATACTTTGTATTGTGACTTGTGAGTATGAAAATCTTGAAAATTGAAAGCATTTAATGGTAGGATAAACTGACGAAAGGGAAGCAATAAAGCAAGTAAACAGTTTTCTGTTTCAACTGCTTCTAGGCTTCTATAGGTAAAGAAATAAGTCATTAGCTGCACGAAAATCCTTCCTATTTCTCTCTGGTTCTGTTCTCTTTCTCTCTCTCTCTCCTCTTTCCAATTTCCAAATTATGCTTCTTCAGCTTTTTGTTGAGGGACAATTTGAACTATTGTTCCTTAGAAGAGCCAGATTGCAGTCAGTTCTTGTTCAAGCTTATATAACCCCATTTGATGTGACTTATGGACATAAATTAAAGAAGAGGGACAAGTGTAGCACCAGGGCAGTGTTAGTTAATCAAAATTTAATGTTTGGATGGTCGCTTAAGATAGATTGTTTTATGAACTAGTACTTCTTTGGTCTTCCTTAGCTAAAACAGTGGTGTTTTTTGCAGGTTGGGGTGGATCAAATGCACAAAGATACAAAGTATGTCTTATTCCTTGACGACGATGTTAGGTTGCACCCTGGGTCAATTGGAGCCCTTACTACTGAAATGGAGAAGAATCCAGATGTAATTTCTATCCTGAAGCAACTTCTCTGGCATAGCATGCGATCTCGCTAATCAAATCTTCATTTCATCTGTTTTGGTAGAGATGTAATATTTTGTCTTTCTGCTTGTCAGATCTTTATTCAAACAGGATATCCTCTTGATTTACCATCTGGAACTTTGGGAAGTTACTGCATTTATGGATATCACATGGTATGGAGGCGGTTATGCCCTTATCTCTATATCTATCGTCTGTCAAGTTTGTTTTTTCTTCTATTTTTGGTAGTTCATCTCTCTGTAATGTGGAGGGTGATTTTAGAGTAAGATGGCCTATAAAATATTGGTTGTAGTCTTTGTTTACATTAAATGAAAGGTGTTAGATTAGTACTTTGGTCACTCAGCTATTTGTTTTTAGTTTTAGATCCTGGTCGACCCAACTTGCTTGGGATTGAGGCTTTGTTGTTGTGTTGTTGTCCAAAGTTTTTATTTTTCCATAATATTTTTGATCCTAAAGTAAAAGCTGTAGTAAAGACTTTATTGTTGACACACAAATCTTTCCATGATAGTTTAAAGTTATGTAGTTTGCGCTCTTTGTTATATTAATGTAAATTGAAGTCAGCTAGAGTGAGCTACGCACTATATCTGTAATTGTTTTTTATTTGACTCTTTTTGTGTTTATATCTTGTATGGGCGTGGACTCCAGCTTCTAAATGCTGTTTCCTGTCCAAGTTGAATCTTCTCCTCTAACTCTGACGGTTTATGAGCTTCCTATAAGATGTGGGGTTATGCGTTTATGTTGTCTTTGCATGTCTTTAGTGCAAATGATTTGCTTTATAAAGGTCCCTTTTTAACTTCGTTTGTAGCTTTGCTGACTTTCTTTACCTTGTTGGTTCATTTCCATTTATTTACAGCCATGTTCTATGGGATTTGCTACTGGTGGAAAAACATTCTTTCTCTGGGGAGGATGCATGATGGTTAGTTTTTACCATCACATTTGTTCCCAGTTTCATGAGTACAGTCATGTTCTCTATTTGACAAACATTTTACTTGTGTAGCATCTGGTTACAAGTTGTTTTGTACCTTTTTAATTCCAGATGCATGCAGACGATTTTAGAACCGACCGCCATTGTGTAGTGTCAGGGCTTCGAGATGGGGGCTACTCAGATGACATGACTCTAGCAGCTATAGCGGGTAAAGTTTACCTCCAGTTGCTCACCCCTAAATAAATATTACTGCACAAGAGTGGCAATGCAGCTGGTGCATATCCCCCTCGCTGCTGTTGGGAAAGCCGAAATTCATGGAAAACAGAATTTTGAGTTATTGTCTTATTTTGCAACTATTGACATTTTAAGAGTTGTCCTGACTGCATATCTTCACCTGCAAATATGTATAATGATTTAGTCTTTTCCTCTGAAATTTTGTCTTTTCTCTTTACGTAGTGATATTCTTGTCACTGGAAGATATTTCTCAGGACATTTGTAACTTAATCAGTTGTGTGCATTTTTTGTTGCAGTAATTGTTTTGGTATAATTACTTTTGTTGATTTTATAACCCTCTTGGAGATGAATATTGGCCCTCTTAATGACCACTGGCAATACGGTGCTTTGGTATTTCTTGTTTTTAGCTTTAGGTGCTCTAGGGACTAGTTGTGAGATATGATTCTTTGCAAAATCTTTCTTTTTGGTGGAAGCTATCATTTCTTAATCCTTTTCTGTTTTTTGCTACTTTTTTCTAGGTGCACACAAGAGGCTCATTACATCACCACCTGTTGCAGTCTTTCCACATCCTCTTGCAACCGATCTTACCTTCCCTAGGTTTCTGAACAATAGATTAAAATCTTTTATGACATATTGATATACATTGTGATAACTGTTTTCTGTTGGCTCACCTTGTACTTGTGGTTACGTGTAGATATTGGAATTATTTGAGGAAGCAAACATTCGTACTGGAATCATATACAACAAAGGTTAACTGGATCATGAATCGGGCTTTATTTACATCCCACTGCTATCTGTCATGGGGTTTTGTATCTCCATACGTCATGGCAGGGATTCATGTGGCAGCAGCACTGAGATATTATCTTAAAGAAAGCTCTCTTGAGGAGGATACAGTCATGACATGTAGTGGTGAGCACACTTCTCTTGTGTAAGTAGAAGTAGAGTCCGTTGTGGTAGCCAATTCGGTCACATGTTTTTCCTTTTCCCAGAACTATTACATGTAAACCTTGCCATGTCCTCATTATTTTAGTATTATGCTGATATTATTCTGAATCTTTATATTGGACTGTTTATTTATCAGCATGCTATTCCCAGTAGTTGGAATTACTAGATCTTTGTTTGGGTGGGTGGTGCTTCATGAAATGTTAAGTAGCTCATAGTTGTTCTCGAAATTCTGTCTATCCTATTATTAGTTTAATGTATTCCTCATTCTCTAGAAATAATCTGTTTATGCTAGAGTAAAACTAATATTTTTTATTTGGGAACGGGTCACACGATTTCCAGTTATTGCTTCTTCGGTTGCATATTCACCCTCTTAGATGCACATATCTTTTGTACTTTGTCAGGGTTGTTACTTGCTGGATACCTTGCCATATGCACAGTGGTTAAACTCCTTTCTATGTGGAACTTGACAAGAATTGAAGTTCACTTGTGCAATATGTTGTCTCCCGAAGCACCTCAACTATCACTTGCTTCTTATAACTGGTGTCTTGTAAGTTCATTCAGACTTAGCCATAAACTAAACAGTTTATTTCCTTTTCTTCCAACTTCCCTTTGAATGTTTGATATTTTTCATGGACTACAAGATTTCTGCTGAACATAGTCTTGCTAACAAATATAAGATTAAAATTTAGGCACATTTGCACTTGAATTAGATAACCACATGTGGTTAAAATGTGTGGCTCAAGAAATTTATTTGTTTGTTATATATTGGAAAACAAAGGATTCATATAGTCAAGCCTGACTAGTTCAAAACTGAGGAACAATCGTTGGACCAATGTGGTTTAAAAATGATCAAGATTTCAGTATGAAAATCCTGTATGGTCCTGTTTGCTTTAGTTTTTTATTACAATACAATAGTCACAAATGTTTTATAGATTGATGTCTTAATTGAGCAGGTATTCATTGCAATGCTGGTTGACAATTTTTTATACCCACTATCTGCAATGCGTTCTCATCTTTCTCAGTCCATCAATTGGTCTGGCATCCGGTATCATTTGAAGGATGGGAAGATATGCAAGGTATCCCTTCTGCTTGTTCAAAGATTCTGAGTTCTCTTTATTCCTCAGTCTAGATGTAGCAGAGAGAAATGTTTTCTACTGTGTTGAAAGGGAATGCCTTTTTGTTGGATCTGGAAAAAGAAAACTTCCACTAGCTCTCAATCTGATATTTTCTGTTGCCACATTAGGTGTACAAGAGTATCTACAGGAGTTCACAAAGGTTTTGAGTTGCGCTACTCCACCCTTTAAGGTTTTTGTTTAGATGCTCAAATTACTCACAGTGGAGGGTAGGGTGTTAGAGTCTTATAACAGTTTTTAGAACAACCGTTCCAAACTCCCATTGTCCTTTGTCTTGTATCTCATGTTTATGCCGAATGCTCCAGTGTGTCTGAGTTGGTCTGTTTTGGGTCAAACGTATTGAATAATAACAACGGAGGCCATCATCTCTTCCTTTTTTTCTTTTGCAGATTGACAGACACAAGCATTTGGTTCCCAAAATTACAGATTTGGCAGGAAAAGATTTGCTTGGAAAACAAGGATCAAAACCTAAGGTTGCTATTATTAGCACTTTGTCCAGAACTCTAGCGCAATGGCGACAACCAAAGAAATATAACATTTAGATAAGATTCAATCAGTGGTAAATTTTATGTGATTCTTTTGCTCCCCTTGGTAAGTAGTGACCAAGCATTTGCATGACCAATTTTTTTTTTGGGGGGGCTTTTTTTAATCCCTTCTGATCTTAAGAGGCACATCATTGATATAGGTTGTAAGTTGTAAGTCTTATTGTTTCTGGCTATTAAATTCATCACTTCATTCTTCTCACTCAGGTCTACCATGCTTTGGGCTGGTTTTTGTAATTGTAATGTTTATTTGTAATTTCATGTCCATTTCAAAGTTAGCTTAAGATGTATTTTGGGTGGTGGCTGACCAATAGATAACAGGTGTAAGGTTATGTTGTTTTTGGGTATTTAATTCATCACTTCATTCTTCTCATTCTGGCTTAATTTTCTACTTGTAATGTTATTAAGGGTCCATGACAAAATTACCTTGCACATATATACCTGATTGTGGGATCATTGTTTAAGTAATGTCTTTATGTTTATAAAATTTTGCATGTCTATTCACTTCGGAACTACAAGAATGCAACGTCTCAAGTTACGCTTGCCAAATTCTAACTTCATCTATGTTTCTAACATAAGGGAGAGGAATGATGAAATATTTGTTTGAACTTTAGTTACAGATGGTTGAAGTGTAGCTACTTTTTGAAACTTTCATTCATATGAAATTTCTAAAGTGAGAAGACTTATACATTTAAAATAAAATAAATTAAATACAAATTAAATAATGACGTTCAAATAAAATACTCGTAAATTTTTTAGTATTTGTAAAAACATAAATGAAAAGAAAAGGCATAATGTAAGTGAGCTTGGAATTCTCAATTTGTTCTCGCTGTTGTATTCAATTCTACCAACTATTTCTCTCAAGCAAATGTAGATCCAATTAATGGTTTTTTTTTAATAAAAAATAAAAAATAAAAATTGGGTTAGGGGAAAAGAAAATATAAGGGGATTACAAGATGGGAAAATTGAATCCTCACTAACAAAGTGAAAGTTCAAATAGCCAATCAATTGACCCACTAAAATTTACCGAGTTTTTCTTTTTATATATATTAAAGAAGAAAAAAGTGAAACACAAAAGACTAACTATCTAGGAGATCATAACGACAAAACTAACCATTTTTCAATACAATCTTGATGAAACACATGTGAACAAGGTGTGCACATCAACTCTCCCTCCTTCCCAAGCTCTTCAAAACAAATCACACAATCATCACTCAAAATACTTTCATCAAGAAAATGTTCAACGACGAATATTATACCAACATATACCTCCACTTTTTTGCATCCCTTGTTAGACTCATTATCCACAATGTCACGTACTTCGTCTATCACATCACAACGATAATTATTCTCAAACTCTTCTCTCAAATTCTCCATATTTTCTAGCAAGGCGTGGTAGAACAAGTCGTATGACATGTATATTGAAGGGTGAAGTGCATTGGCAAGAGTAGGTCGATACTATTGGAATTGTTCATGGTCATGGGGTGGTTTATACCAACATCGATCCTCTATACAAAGGTCAAATTTAATAGATAAGAGGGGTAAAGAAGAAGAAGAAATATTGTTATCTTTATTAAAGTTTAATTCTTCTTGTGGTGTTTCTATTTGAGAAATTAGTACCCAAGCTTCAAGGAGGGAAGGTTGTAACTCAAAATAGTCTCCATATATATAGTTTTTTTTTTGTATTTTTGTTTTTTCACTAGGTGTGAGAGCGGATGGTGATAGTTGTAGATAGTAACTTGTGATAATGTTGCGGGGGTTGATGATATAGGTAAATATGTTGTGATTCAAAAACTCTGATTAAGATTTTTTTTTAAAAATTAAATGTAGAAAGTAGTTTCAAACGGTCTTTATGTATTTAAGAGTTGAGAAGCAAAAATCCTAAACCAATTCGACTTAGGAACTCGAATTTAATAAATAAGGAAAGGGTTAATTAATTCTGTCCCAAGAAAGACCCAAAAATAAATACCTTTTCACTTTGGGAGATGGATTGTATTTATATTATATCATAAATAAGTTGAAATAACAAATTTTTGGATTGCATAGATGGACCGTGAATTTTATTGACAAAAAATTATTTTAGAAAAAAAGAAATGTTTTTGGATTTTTTAATGTAAAAATAAAATGGAGTTTTTATGTCTTATATTCAATCCTAACAATATGTATGTATCTAATACTAATAGGTTAATTTTTTAAAAGTCTAATCGAAGAGTAACATCAGCAAAGACCTTATTAAGTCAAATATAGAATTACATGTCATAAGTGACAAGATGACCTCAATCCTTGTCAACAATAAAAGGTTATTCATTCTAAAGAGAAAATTATTACGTGAATTGAGGTTGTTAACTATTATACCCTGCCTTTAAAAACTCAAAAATTAAAATTGAAATTCAAAACATCCAAACAGATTAATGCATAATCGAACTTAAAGAATCCAATACAAGTCGAGCTTATTTAAATTAGATTTGAATTGAATTCTCATATGCAATCCGAACGGCCTGAAGCCCCAACCTAATTGGGGGGTAAATATCAAAATTTGACAATATCCCAAATCTACCTTGGTAACTTCGAGAAATATGTTTAAATGGATATGGAATTAGAAGTAGAGCCTTTGAGCATGCACCTCAACTATTTCAGCATTTACCTACTATCCTATCACCTATACACATATCAAAGTAACTTTGTACACTAAGACCTAAATAAATTTTGGGTGGATGGGGGCGTGATACAACACTTGTATCGAGTAACTCTGGACACCAAGACCTAAGCTGATGAGAAAAAAGATCATCTAACACTTTAAACCCTAATCTCTCGTAATTTCACCAACTTCACTATCGTTGAGCCAAAATCATGAGTGCTAGTGTAGCGAAAATATTCCAAGTGCTGCATAATTTCTAACATAAGAGAGAGGAATGATGACATTTTTGCTTGAACTTCAAATACATATAATTGAAGTTTTAACTATTTTTGCAAACCTCATTCAGATGAAATTGTGAATAGACGTATACATTTTTTTCTTAAAATTAAATATAAATTAAATAGCGTTATTCAAATAAAAATACTTTACTATTTTGGTGCAGTATATATATCAATGAAAAGAAAAAGCATAATGTAAGTGAGCTTGGAATTATCAATTTGTTCAAAGTGTTGTATTCAATTCAGCTTCCTTAATCACATCAACCATTGAACATATCCTACCAACTATTTGTCTCTAGCAAGATAGATCCAACTAATTTATTTATTTATTTTTAAATAAAAAATAAAAAGTAAAAATTGGGGTAGGGAAAGAGAAAATGGGAAGGGGATTACAAGGTGAGAAATCGAATATTCTCTAAAAAAAATGAAAATTCAGATAACCAATTAACCGAGCTACTAAAATTTCTCGAATTATCTTTTTTTTTATATATGTTGACGGCAAATAGGGCAAGAATGACCATTCTTCAACCATTTTGCAATACAATCTTGATGAAACATATGTGAACAAGGTGTGCACATCACCTTTCCCCTCTTCCTAAGCTCTTCAAAACAAATCACACAATTATCCCTCAAAATATTTTCATCAACAAAACGTTCAACGACGAATGTTATACCAACATACACCTCCACTTTTTCGCGTCCCTTGTTAGACTCATCATCAATAATGTTACGTACTTCACCTATCACATCATCAATGATAACACGACGATATTTATTCTCAAACTCCTCTCCCAAATTCTCCATATTTTCTCGTAAGGCGCAGTAGAACAAGTCATATGACTTGTATATAGAAGGGTAATATTCAAGATGAAGTGAATTGGCAAGAGTAGGTCGATAATATTGGAATTCTTCAGGGTCATGGGGTCGTTTATACCTACATAGTTCATGTGTACCAATGTGAAATTTAATAGATAAAAGGGGTAAAGAAGAAGAATAAATATTGTTATCTTTATTAATATTTATTTCTTCTTGTGGTGTTTCTATTTGAGAAATATCTACACAAGCTTCAGAGGAGGGAAATTTGTAATCGAAAATAGTCTCCATATGATTTTTTTGTTGATTTCCCACTCGGTATGAGAGCAGATGGTGTTAGTTACAGGTAGTAACGTAACTTATGACTTATGGTAATGACGGGGTTGATGATATATGATAATGGATGTTGTGATTTGAAACCTCTGATTAAAATTTTAAAAAATAATTAAAAGTTGAAAGTGGTCTCAAACAACGTTATGTATTTATAAGAGTTGAGAAGCAAAAATATTCCTAAACCAATTCGACTTAGGAACTCGAATTTAATAATGAAATGGTTAGTTAATTCTGTTTCAAGAAAGACTTTTTCCCTTTGGGAGATGGATTATATCATAATTAAGTTGAAATAACGAATTTTTGGATTATATAGATGGACTATGAATTTTTATTTTTAAAAATTTATAATTTTTTAAATATATTTGGATTTTCTAATATAAAAGTAAAATGAAGTTTTTGTGTTATATTACCCGAACCATATAATATGTATCCAATACTTATAATTCCAATTTTCAAAGATCTAATAGATTAGTATCCTATGACCTTATCTGTTATATAAATCAAACAAACAATTACAGACCAGACCTGATGACCTCAATCCTTGTTAATGATAGAAAAATGTACATTCTAAAGAGAACTATTTGATGAATTGAAGTTGTTAATTATTATGGCGTGCCTTAAAGGCTCAAAAATTTAAACTGAAATCCAAAAGTATTCAAATCGATTAATCCATAATCGAACTTAAAGAATCCAATCCAATTCAATCCAAGCCCATTTAAATTAGATTTGAATTATAATTTTCATATACAATCCATACGGCCCGATCGTATTATAACTTCGAGAAATATGTTTAAATGGAATTAGAAGTAGAGCATTTGAGCGTGCACCTCAAATATTCTACCATGTATCTGCTATCTTACCACCTACACATTTATCAAATAACTCCACACACCAAGACCTAAATATATTTTGGGTGGGTGGGAGTCAGGGTACAACATTTGTATCGAGTAACTCTGAACACCAAGACCTAAGCTCATAAAAAAAAAACCACCCAACACTTTGAACCCTAATCTCTCATAATGTCACCGACTTCACTGACCGCTAAGCCAAAATCTTAGGTGCTAGTGTAGCAAAAATACTCCAAGTGCATAGCTTCATAACTCCCAAAACTACCAAACATTTCAATGTCAGGAGCAAGCTCTTGGTCAGCATAACTACTTTATAAACTTGAAGGGGACTTAGGAACAAAAGGCATGTCTAAATAACAACTAATGGATGATACATCGGGTTTCAAATCCATGCAAAGCTGATTAACAAAAGAAGACGACAGTACAATTGAATTCGGGAAAATCAGCAGTGCAGAGCGTGATATGGGAAGATGGTAAACAGGGCAACAGGTCATCGTAGACGCAAGTGATGCTTTATTATGAGGTAGGCAAGCTCCTCGAATTTTGTCATCACATGAACAATTCATTACCAATCAATCGATGGAAGTAATCATTTATGTTCTAGATCTCCGATGCAGAAGTCATCAATCATCTCAAATACCCGTGTAGCATGTTGTGGTCTGTAACAAGAATGTGACCGCGATTTGAATGGTTAATACAACAACATTGAAACTTAGATGAAATAAGACAATGAAGGGCATGCAGAACCACAAATGGAATAGGATCAAGTATGATCGGTGATTACATAGTTAAGAGGCTACTTTAAGTTTCCTATCTCTGGGAAAATGAAATTAGAGGACAATTAAAAGAGCGAGTTAACCAAAACTTTGACTTTGATCATGCATACGTTCACAAAAACTAATATAAAACAAGAAAAATTGGATTCAGTATAAGAAGATGAGAATTAGTAAAGCTAAGACAAGAAAATTTCCCAAAGATTGTAAGAATATGAAGGACTTGTTGGAAAATCACCTGGTGTCAAGCCATAAAGGATTATCGGAGGGACATTACAGCAAAGAGACAAATGTAGATATTGTTTTGTAATAATTTATCTCCTCAGATATTTTTTTCCTACTGTTACAGAATTAGTGGAAGATTGAGGCGAGGCCTATTGGAAACAACCTCTCTGCCCCGCAAAGGTAGGGGTAAGATCTTCGTACATTTTACCCTCCTCAGACCCCATTTCTAGGATTACAATATCGTTATTAACTGAATTAGTGGAAGAAGGAAATTTGAAAAGGCTTACCCATAGAAACCTTCAGTTGAATCATCACCTGCATGATCTAGGATGGCATCGCCCCCTGGGTGTTCTTCAACATACGAGGTAACATCGAACACCTAAAGACAGAAAAAGCGGAAGAGAGAATATATTAGGAAAAGAATGTGACCAGGGAAAGGTTAATATTCCACATGTTTAAGTAATGCTTTATGTGGTCAAGTAGAGAATCAAAAAGACCTTATCTTTGATAATAATCCAGCAATCAGTTCTCTTGTTATGCAGAGCAACTTCAGCTTTGCTATATGATTTGACTGCCTTCAGTTTAAAAGAACACATCCCAAAAGAAAGAAAAGCAATCAGCATAATCACACAACCTAGGGAAAATTTAAAGACAAGAAAGTGATTGTACAACTGCTGGTGCACAAACAATATGCTTAACAACAACACGCACAAGAAAAGAAAATTATTAAATCGGTCAGTTATGAAGCTTTGTGCAGTCATCTAGCAAAATAATTTGCTAACAAGAACAAACAATGATAGATGCAGGACTTGTCAATTGCTTTAAACACCAACACACAATTTATTGTTCTCAAAGGACTTCCCTTCCTTTAAGTTTTGCCCTTCTTTCTTAAAGACATTGCACTCTCCCCTCACCCCCCCCCCACCCCACCCCACCACTATACCCAGTGTAGTCCCACAAAGTGGGGCTTGGGGAGGGGGTAGAGTGCGCACAAACCTTACCCCGGCCTTAGAAATAGAAAGGTTGTTTCTGATAGACCCCCTACCAACAAGGTTTAAGAATAAGAATAATTCATGCAGGGCGTCACCTATCATCTATAAAGAGATAAATCTAGTACATGAGGAGTAATCTACAAAGTAAACTAATATATCCAGTTGTTTTGCAAATAAACAAGAGAAATCTGAGATATAAAACAATCTTTGCTTCTTTGTCTTCTCCAAATTTTCATATCAGTTAATTAATTGTATGTGTTGTAGTCTCCTTATATGATCTTGAGTAATCCTTACAACTTGAGCTAACTTTAAGGTAGGCCAAGGTCCATTTCTTAACATGGTATCAGAGGTAGAAGTATCCCTACTCCGTAGTGTTCGGCTACCCAGTTGAGCAATCCATGTCATCTTACTCTATGCTCTAGATGTCCAACCCTCAGCCTACCGGCAGTATTAAAATCCCACGTAGTATATGAGTTGTAGTTTCCTTACATGGTTTTGGGAATTCCTGAATACTTGAGTTGGCTTGTGGAGTTGAGTCAGAGCCAAGATGAATTTTTTTCCACACAATAACCACTAAAACTATTATCTTGACAAACATAGTTATTAAGTGAACAATTGAAATGAAGTGCCTAAAAATTTGACAACAAAAGTAACCTATCAAGGACCTATTCAAAAGGTAATATATGATATAAGTGTAAGTTAAAGTACCTTGTTCTGAGCCTTTGAGGCAACCTTTCTTTTAGGCTGATCTGTGGTGAACACAAACGACAATAATCAAACATCAAATTCTTTCTGAGTATAAGAACATTACAAACTTGAAACTTATAAAGCTATGGCAATTAGCCTTAACATAACCCAAAAACTAGCTCATGAGGAGAGGACTTGCCCGAAATCATCAGTCCATTCTCCAACCAATGCGGGACTCTAACCAACTCTAATACCCGTTCGACCCAGGCCCAACTAGAGCGTGAACTAGGAGCGAGGATGACCATGACTATGATACTATGTAAAAATATGACATTTGAGCCTAAATCAATCTCAAAAGCTGACTCATGAGAGGAGAATTGCCCAAATCCACATAAACAAACCACCCCCTTCACGCCCTGACCCAACTGAAGCATGGACCACAGGCCCAAACAGGATGAACCTGACTCCAGTACTATATAAAGATGTGACATTTGAGTCTAACTCAACTTCAAAAGCTAAAGCTAACTCACGAGGAAGATTTGCAAGTCTATATAAGCAAACCACCGTGGAACTCTAACCTACTCTAACAAAACCCATACAGAATCGGCTAAAAAGCTCACCAGATTTACCGCGCAGTCGGGGTATCACAATGAGCACAGCTAGCAAGATACCGAAAAATATTGTCGCCAAAATGACATCCATATCTCAAATTTAGCTCTATAATTGAACAAATGAGCAAAACAATTAGAAAATTGGAGCATATATATAGTTACAATATCAGACAAAATTGACACATCTCATCAAAATATTAAAGTTGAGGTTGTTACCGGCGATAAATGTGGATGAAGGAGCTGCTGGAATCTTGATTTTCCGGCGAAATTTATTGAAGTGAGATTCGCCTGGGAGGACTGTTGTTGACAAGTGTATCTATGGACTATCGCCCGGGCATTGGGTAATGGGCCGGGTCGATTGACTTATATACAGTAGCCAATTGTCACATTACTATTTAACTTATACAAATGATTAAATTGAAGTATAACTTGTAAAAATTTCATTAGTTTAGAAATTAATTGCTTATTTCACGCTAATTTATAATATTATGAATCTTATAAGATTTTGGACTTCGAATACATATACATAGTGCGTTCAAATACATGTATCTAAGATACAGGAGGTCAAAATTAAATTTAATTTATTTTAGATACACTGTATCCAAGTAGATTCACATGTATCTGAATCTCTCGCTCGCCTCTCTTTTATCTCTCTCTCCACTCTCCTATCTCGCTCGCCTCTCTCCTTGTATCTGGTATTCCAGACACATGTATCTAGTGTGATTCGCGTGTATCTGGAATACATATACTATCTCGCTCGCCTCTCTCCTTCTCTCGCTTGCCTCTCTCTCTATTTTAGTATATCTGATAGCAAAAATACATGTATCTAAGTGTATTTGACTTGAAATATAGTATGAAATTATTAATTAGTAGGACAATATGTAATTACATCAAACTATGAAAATAGTTAGTAAATATGATAGGATTATTTGTCTAATTAAGTATTTTTTCCTAAATTAAATTGAGGCACCATAAATGAAATGAATGAGGTACATGAGTGAAATGATATGATATGGATGAATAAATTAATTTTGGATGATGAAATGAATGAGGTATCATAAGAGAAATAAAATGAAGTTATCACAAGCAAAATGAAGAGTCTTGAGTTTTAAAATATATAGTTAGACTTCATGTAAAAATGTCTAAATTGTCAAATTAAATTTCATACAAACTTGTCTGAAATTTGCTCGTACAAACAATATGCCAAACTTGACTCTCATATGTCTAAAGTTTGTAACTTTTTTTTTAACTCTAATCTCGTAATTCTAATAATAATTTTGAATCGGCTAAACTTATAAAAATATATATACTTATGACTTAATTAGTGGTGCTCAAATCGGCTAGGTAAATATTAAACGTCAAATAATTATTATTAATAAATAATAAATAAATAAATTTTTGAGCCTTCGACCTTGTTTATTAAGATTTGAATTTCCAACAACTTCTCTTTGAAGAAAAGAATAAGTAACCAATACGAACAATATGTAGAATCAATTAAAGTACTAAACTTTCTCTATTAACCATCTCCTTTACATCTTAATATTCCCTTTAAATCTATCATCCTTCTTTTCAAAAGAAAAAAAAAAATCCTCTCGTATTTGTTCTCGATTTTCATAGAATTTTAAAGTAAACTAAATATATTTTACGCGTCAAAATACTTTTGAAATTATTTAAACTTTTATATGTTTACTTTTGATTATGACTTAAAATTATCATATATTATACTTCATTGAAGCTCCATAAGAGTCAATGATATAAATACGAAACGATCAACTCACTCAAAAATATCTATAAATAAATCATAAGCCTCCTTAAAATATGAAATTTATAATCTTGAAAATAAGACTTACCTGCTGAAACATAAATTACCCCACCCTACCCACACTCTTTTCCCTTCCTTTTTATATCTCAAAGTTCTTCCAAGGTGCAAAGAAAGAAACAACACCAAAATAGAGAAAATGAGTTGCTTTAAGACAAAGAGATCCAAAAGTTTGCCCATAGCCAAAACCTCATCACAAAAACAAACCCCAAAAATCGAGAACATCAAACATGAAGTTCTTGTAAACATTCCATCATGCAGAGTTCATCTAATGGATGAAGGGGAAACTCTAGAACTTGCCAATGGATTTTTCACAATATTTTCTATATCAGAAGAAGATGTTTGTGTAGCTACAATTATAAAAGTTGGTGATGAACTTCAATGGCCACTTACAAAAGATGAACCAATAGTAAAGCTTGATTCTTTACATTATTTGTTCACTTTGCCTATTAACAATGGACATCCTTTGAGTTATGGTGTCACATTTTCAGAAAAGGGTAGTGGAAATCTTGGAGTTTTAGATGCTTTTCTTAAAGAAAATGCTATGTTCACTTGTTCATCATCATCAATTAGGAAAAGTGATATTGATTGGAAAGAATTTGCTCCAAGAATTGAAGATTATAATAATGTTTTGGCTAAAGCAATTGCTGAAGGAACAGGTCAAATTGTTAAAGGGATTTTCAAATGTAGCAATGCTTATACAAATCAGGTTTGTATTTTTATTTACCTAATTAGTTTTGTTCTTGTTTTTTTTCTTTCATATTCTTAGATTTTTATTACTGCTGCTTGTTTCGTTAGCCTGGATTATTGTACTATCTTGTTGTTGTTTCTGCTTTCTCTTACATCTTCTCTTTGAAGTGAGAGTCTATCACAAACAATCTCTATACCTAGTTAGGGGTAAGGTGTACACTCTGTCGGCCTCCTCAAACCCCATTTGTATTACCCTGAGTTTATTGTTGTTGTTGCTTTGTCTTTTATTTGTTAAAATGTGTCTGTGTGGTCGAGGGGATTAGTTGTGGTCTCTTTATATGGTCTCGAAGAATTATTTGTTGGACATTACCGCATTTTGATTCAAAATTTAAAATTTATGAGTTTGTAAAGCGATCTCAAGTTAATATTATACTATAATAACTGAGTTTAACCTTTATATTTATAGATATTTGATGAATTTCTTAATACATATCTCGTGTAGCCTACAAACTAAGTCCACCTTTGTATAGTTTGTTCTCCATCAACAATGATTTTGGAAGTTGCTTCATTGGGGAGCGGAAAGGGTACATACTATTTATTAAAAACACCGGGTTTTATTTAGTGGTAACACAATGTATAAAGTCTGACACCTTTTCGGTGCTAGAAGATCAGAAGAAAAAGTGTTATAAGCCTTAAATGGAAGCTCCGTTAATCGTCAATAGTAACTCTATTTCGAAGTTAAGTTAGCCCTAAACTCTGTTTTCTTGTCAGAATCCGACTCTAAGTTGACGGAATATGTAGTTGTCTCTTATATAGTCTTAAACAAACCTCACTTTATACTTATAATTTTTAAGATTGAATTAGATCTAAATTTCATTTTTTCCGTTACGTTATTAAATGCAGATGCAAAAGGGAGGAGAAAACATTTTACTTCCAGCTATAGAGAATTCTGGTTCTACTATTACCAAAAAGAAAGGCAATAATACCACAAATAAAAATGCTGTCAATGAAAGCCTACAACGGTACTAAATTCCTTTCTCATTATCTTTTATCATTTTGTCAAAAAGCTAAATAAAGAAAAGAAACAGAGTTATGTCTACCAATAATGATTCTTTTATCTCATTATTCAAAAAGTTAAAAAGGGTATCCATATATTATACGAAATCTCTTAATTGTTGGAAAAAAGGCATAAATTTGCTGGTGAATTTATTTTGAAAAATCAGTTACACGTTTAAATTATCATATTGACCTATTACACGCTTTTATTATTCAAAAATCAAATACAAATACGAGGCAATTTGCTAATATATGACATTGAAAGGCAGGGGCAGATCTATGTAGTTGGAAAGGGTGTCACGCCATCCCATAATTTCAATTGAAAATCTATATATACATGTATATTTGTATATATATTTATAAGGAAAGTATAAATATTATATATGGCACTCTTAGAAATAATGAGTTTTATGGTGTTCGTGGTTAAAACTCAGATTTACCACTGTAAGAATGCAAGTTTGAGCCCATAAGTAAAATTTTAACTAAGCCAACAGAATAAGTCTAAATTTTGTATGCAAATTTGCTAATAAATATTAAGTATTATTTTACTCTATATTGAAGATTTTTCCATAGGTTACTGTTTAAAGTAGTGTGACACCCAAAAATTTAAAATTCTGAAACCGTAGTAAAGGTGTTTTTATCTTGTGTCTACAAAGTCAAAAAAACTTGAACTAAAAAAGTTGTCATTGAATTTGTTTGTAGTGTGAGGAAGCTGTCAAAAATGACAGAAAAAATGAGCAAATCTATGCTTAATGGAGTTGGAATTGCAAGTGGATCAGTTATGGGGCCTATGGTTAGGTCCCAAGCTGGCAAAAAATTCTTCACCATGGTCCCTGGAGAAGTTTTATTGGCTTCACTTGATGCTGTCAGTAAGTAATTATATCTATGTTGTTTGGATTCTTAAAAAAAAACTCTTATAATTGTGTTAAATAGGATTCGACAGACACTCAATAACATTTTTAAAGAAAAAAATGACATTTCAAAATTTGATATTGCGTTTGAACATGTATTTCACCTCAAAAAGAGTTGAAAGTTTCATGAGTGAATGAAAATTTTACTGAAAAACACTTCTTTAAAAAATAACCAACAAAATAAGTCTTATATGTATAACTAAACATATATTTTTTTGAAAAGAATAATTCATGTCCAAACGGACCCTTAATAGACGTTTGAACATATGTATGGTTGGAATTTAGAAAAAAATGGCATAATATATAAATATGCCACTTAACTTGGATTTAGCTGGTATCTATGCCCTCCAACTTTGGGTGTGCATAAGTAGATACTTAAACTAGTATAAAATTGAACAAGTAGACACACGTGTCCTCCGTGACATAATACACGTAGGACGCCACGTAGTACACAAAATTGCTATGTAGGATGAATGTTTCTATTTGTTTAAGTTTTGGATAATTAAAGTGCATACTTCTGCACTAGTAAAATTAGAGGTCATAATTGCCGGCTGAAGTCATGTTAAGGGTCATATTTATATATTATGCCAAACAAAAAAAAGTGTTTGAAGTTAAAGTTATATTTGAACATGTTGTCTTATTTTTTAAAAAAGGTTGAAATTTTGTGACCGGAAAATTTCACTTTATAACTCCTTTTCAAAAACTAACCTACAAAATCAGTTTAATGTATAATCAAACAACTTTTTATATGTCCACACAATTCCTTATTCTTTATTTTTCCATTTCAAGAATATTTATGATTAATTTCTTGTTGAAACTGCAGACAAGATATTAGATGCTGCTGAAGCTGCTGAAAAACAAACATTATCTGCAACTTCTGGTGCTGTTACTAGGATGGTCACTAACAGGTACAATTATATTCTTTCACAAAACAGCGCTAACGAGTACGAAAATAGATTTGCTAAATATTCCCTCCGATTCATTTTACATGGCCGTATTTGATTGAAAATGAAATTTAAGAAATAAGGAACGATTCTTGGAACTTGGTTATGAAAACATGTCATATGAAAGTAAAATGAGAAGCTTAAAATTAAGTTAGTTTCACATATGTCAATCGTTTTGGAACAGACTAATAAGGAAACATTATGTTTAGGTCACACGTTAGAATTGCTTTAGGTCATACGTTTAGGTCACACGTTTAAATCCCAAATGTTGCTAGAGATGGATCCATGATTTAATCATTAAGGTTCTTATTATTGAACCTATTGTATTTTAAGTTCTGAGTTTATATCTACCATTTGTTGCAATTTAGTAAATTTTTACACATAAAATTATGCTTTGCATTGAGAGTACGGGGTTAATATGATCCCATACCATAACATTAAATCCGCCCCTGATTATGTGGCGTTGTCTCGTTACTAGTAATCACTTTGTTAGAATATGGTTTGAACTATTTGAGATCGCCCTCATTAAACCAACTTGAATCTGAACAACGATTCAGATCAAGTCTTACCGAAACAGAATTTTATTTTCATGTCATATCACAAATGAAAAATATTTGATTATATTTTTTTTTTTGAATGAGAAATAGGTATGGAGAGAATGCAGGGGATGCAACAGAAGATGCACTAGCAACAGTAGGGCATTGTGCAGGAACTGCTTGGAATGTATTCAAAATTAGGAAGGCACTTAATCCTGCTTCTTCTGTCTCCTCTGGTGCACTCAATGCTGCTAAAAATAGAAAATAGTTAAAAACGTATGGAGAAAAATGAGGGTCGATCGTAAGCAATCTCTCTACTCTACAAAGCTACACGTAAAGTTTGCGTATATTTTATCATCCTCAGATCCTACTTGTTGAGTTACACATGGTATGATATTGTTGTTTGTTGTAAGGAGTGAAAAAGATAAGTTGTTGTAAGACATGAAATAATGAAAATGACATTGTTTTTCAAGTTGCTTGAAAAATATATTAACAATTTTGAATCATTACAATGGAGTTGATCGACTGATTTCACAAAATATGCATGATAAACACATAAGATCTAGAATTCTTATTACGTGACGTTGAAACACTAAAAAAAGAGATGTCATTAGTGAAAATATAACAAGTGTTGATCGCCAAGCCTATGAGGCTCGGCTTAGCCAAGTTTGGGGGCCAACAGAGTCAGTTGATTAATTTCTAGATAATTAGTGAAGTAACACACCTGAAAAATACTTAAAATCTTGAATTTCTATTTCGTGACATCTTAACGCTGAAAATAGAGATGTCATTAATGAGGATGCAATGTGTACTCGTCTCTAGGCCCGCGAGTCCCGGCCTGGCCATGTTTGGGGGCCAACGGAGTCGGTCGACTAATTTTCGAAAATCAATGAACTAACACACACTAAAAATGCTTAAAATCTTGTATTCCTATTACGTGACACCGAAATGCTGAAAAACGAGACATCATTAATGAAAATATACACCAATCATGTAAGGCCCGACCTAGACAAGTTTGGTCCAACAGAGTCGATCGTCTAATATTCAAAAAATCAGTAGACTAACATATACGAAAAACGCTTAAAATCTTGTGCTATAGATATAAAAACAAAAAAGGGCCAACTTTTTTTAAAGGGAAATTACAGAAGTTCCACTAGTTTATGTACTAATCACTTAAATAGACTCTAGTTTGCAATATTACGAATCTTTCCAAATTTTTGATGCATCCAGATACATGTATTCGGAATACGTCGGGTCAAAATTAGGTGTAATTTATTCTAGATACACTGTATCCAAGTGAATTCGCATATATCTGGGATACATAGACAAATATCGTTCGCCTCCCTCCCATCTCACTCGCTACTCTTCTATGTATCTGGTATTCCAAATACATGCGAATCACACCAGATAATACGTATACCTTTATCTAATGTGATTCACATGTATCTGAAATACATGACTATCTCCCTCGCTTCCCTCTCCATCTCACTCGCCCCTCTCTCTATTTTTAGTGTATCTGATAGCAAAACTACATGTATTTAGGTGTAACTTTCTCAACATATAGTAGAAAACTCTTAATTAGTGATAAAATACATAATTATTTAAAAGTATAAATAGAATTAATATATATGATATAATATATATATCTAATTAGATAATTTCTCATAAATTATATAAAATTAAACAAAAAATATGGCCCGTTAATAATTGAGAATAATTTGGTAAAAACAAAGGGGATATTTGCACTTGGAAAAATTACTTGATTGAGTGCTTTTTAAAAATTAATTACTGATTTTAGCGATATTTTTTATTTATTACCATTTATAGTAATACATAGCAATATTATGATAAATCTACACTTGTATTAAAAGTGAATTATGCATATAATATAAATGTATTATAAGTGTTTTAAAATATATATTATGTTTGTATAGTAAGAAACTGACATAATGTATCATAAGTCTATTAAAATATGTGATAAATGTATTATTCATCTATAAAACTTGTATTATATATGTTTTATAAATAGTTCTCTGCAATATGTATTAAAACTGTATTATAAATATATTATAAGTGTTCAGTGAAATTATTTTTTTATTGCTATAAATGATTTACTCAAGTTTCCCTTTGCACTTCTCCCTTATGACACCACAGAAGCCCAAATGCCTATAGCCCAAACTTGTACTTCCCCCTTATAGCTGCAAATTTTGCGATCGGCAAACTCTGTGTTTTCAATGGAGAATCGTGAAAACTTGAACATATACAAAGCTTCGAGAACCATAAAACGAAGTGAAAACACTCTCTACAACGCTCTACGATCAATTTATGAGGATTCAATATTTGTCGGCGAGATTGCTCAGCTATGGCCGGAGCTTCCGCTGCTAGCAAATCTCCGTTGTGGACTTTGGTACTCTCAAAAATTCCACTCTACCTGCTATTTCAAGTCAACTGATGGACACACCAATAATTGGTCTTTCAATACATCTCGAATTAACCTCCATGTTGCCCTCCTTGCTGGTAACCTTCCTTATGTCATAGATTTTGCTATATGTATATATATTTAAAACCTCTTAATATTTAAGTGAGCATATGTCGGTTCATAGTCGTCCCTTTTATTTGTTTTTTCAAAAAATTGCAGTATTGGACGTGTCATGGAAAAATGATAAATATAAAGATTTTATTTTGGGCAAACAACGCAAATCCCACTAGTTTAGGAGCAAATTACTTTCCTTTAGGAGTTGTCAATATTACAAATCTTACCACATACATGTATCTTGGATACATGAGCTGTAATTTGTTCTAGATACATGGTATACAAGTCAGATTCACATGTATTCTGGCTCTCTCATTCGCCTCCATCCCTCTCTCCCTTTGTATATTTCAGGATGTACCTGGTATCCCAAATACATGTATCTAATGTGATTCACATTCGTTTGGGATACACAGTCTCTCTCGCTCACCTCCCTTCTCCCTTCCTCGTCTCTCTCCTATGAATATGTATTTCAGAATGTATCTAGTGCATCTAACTTGAAATCTTGTATGAAATTATTAAATAGTGAAATAATATGTATTTTTTTTCAAACTATAGGGAGAATTAGTAAATATGGTAAAAATGTTTGTGTAATTAAGTAGTTTTTCCAATTTTTTCCACACATGAGCTGAGATGTTAATGTGCCAAAAGTAAGTTTAGCATCTCGTTGTCTTAAAATGCCAAGGGGAAATATGGGAACATTATGATTAAAGAGTTTTCAAATATAGAATGTGTTAATCATTTCGGAATGGACCAAAATGAATGTGTTAATCAACTAGAGTTTTTTTTATATCTAGTAGATTCTAACATGTGAAATGGATAAAAACGTCCAACATTTTTTTGAGTTGAGATGTCAGGAACTTGTTTGCAGGGACATCCTAGTTTGGCTATTTTCTTACTATGAGTTAGTTTTATTGGAGATGCTTTCGTACAAGTGCTTAATTATTGGCATATGTGAAAAACCCCATCGAGCCAATTCCTTGCTTGAAAACATTGTTTGTCTGTGACTGGATGAGCTACATCACATACCACTAAAGTCACAATCATATTTCATATCGATCCAAAAACCATTGGATCAATTGCGGGTGCTTTTTAGTATCTGGATGAGAACATCAAAGTAATCATCTGTTACCATGAAGAAGTAGAGGGTTTGGAATTTAAGGTTGGTTTTTCTTGTTTCTAATCAAGAAATAAATATAACTAATGTTAAACTAAAATACAACAACGACAACAACAACATACCCCAGTGTAATCTCACAAATGGAGTCGGGCTAGGGCAGGGTGTACGTAGAACTTACCCCTACCTTGGGAGGTAGAAAGGATGTTTCTGATAGACCCTCTGGATATTAAACCAAAATTATTGTTTACTTTATATCTTCTCTTTTAATATAACTTGATTCTAATTTCAATTAAAAACTGAAAAAAATAATCTAAGCTTGTCTCACATCACATTGAAAATATGACTCGAAAAAAATAAATGCCCACATAAATAAAAGGAGGATTTTCCTCTTTCTTCCATTTTGTTCCACATCACTTGGTTAGATGTTTGTATTTAACAACGTTATAATGTATCTATCTATATATATAATATCTTTATTTACTTTGATGGTTGGAGGTGGACTATATTTGTTTGTATACATGATATAGTTGGAAGCTAATTGCTAATTGATGGTTAGGACAGAAGGGAGGGTGTATGATTGTTGATTCAACAAGGAAAGGGAAGAGGTTTCCAGATAGTATGTCAAAGACAATACCTATTTGGACCTGTGTATTGAATCGTGCCATTTGGAATTACAGAGCGAGATTTGGTTCGACTGGTAGAGCAGAAAAGAATGTAAGTTACAACTTATTCTTTCAATGTATGATAATATTTTTAGGAATGAAGATAGTTTAATATATGATGAAAGAAAAACATCTGGATTTTTATGAAAAGAAATTCAAGGCTTGTGATCTGTCTGGCTTTTTGCTTGTCTATCTTGTCAAAGACTGCATCAGGCCTGAAACTTTATGCATAATGTGCAACATAGATTTGTTATTTATGATAAGTTGTAATTATGCCCCTGCATATGCACATCCATACACACACACAAATGCCTTATGTGTTCATGAGCTTATTGATATCTTCCGTGAATTTGTTTGGACAGGAGTCAAATGATTCCACTGAATGTCGTAATACTATTAATGAGGGCTCATATAGCTGGGATTGTTCCTTGCATCTCCCTTTGTGGGTCTCAAATACTGAAAGAGCGCTTATTGAGAAGCGTTTAGATGGATGGACCAAGGATCTGGAGGTCAGTGGAGCTGATATTGCCTCCATTGCTTTGTCCCTGAAAAAACCGCTACGCCCATTATGGATTTCACAAAAAACTGTGATCTGGTTAAATGAAGTACCTGATTGCGATTCTTGGGACTTCACTCCAATAATACTTGTTTCTACGTCCTCCCCAAGTAGCAATTTTCAGCAAAGAACAACCTCTGAATTTAGTTGGAGGTACATAGCTGGAGCTGGAGACGATGAGGAAAGTTGGGCAAGGGGCTTGTCACCAAATCTTTTCTGGAAACATGCTTATGATCTCATAAGCTCTGGTCCTGATACGTGTAATAAGAATGTAGCTGATATTGTTGAAAAAGACAGGGTATACCGTGCACAAAGGGGAGAAAATGCTCCTCAAATATCTATTAAGCCTTCAAAATCTTCTGCGAGTAGTGGCCATTTTCCTGCTCAAGAACAACTAGACCTGGAGCCTCAATGTATGAACATAGATGAGAATTTGTATGATAAAAATTCCATATCTTGGCTGGGGGAAACAAATCTAGCAGTTGGCACAACTCAGCTTGGTATGCTTCCTCTGTGCTGTCATTGAATTTACATTATTTCTGAATCTAGCAATATGCACTATGAATTGAAAGTGTAGGTTGGTTAACTACTTGGTAGTCCAAAGCATGGGCTATGCTTTCGGATCTAAATGCTGTACGAATTATATACTTCTTACATGGGATGTAATTAACCATTTCTCTGTAATATGCTGCCGCCTTATTTGAAATTTCATCATATTCATTGTGAATGGATACCTAAATTTCTGCGGTCTAAGCTCCATGACTACTTTGTGTTTTTTTTCTTTTCAACTGCATAGATTTTTTTTCGATTTAGAGAGGTTAAAATTCGTAAGCTTTATGCTGCAGAATCGCCACATTTGCTGGATATTCATTCATGCGTAAAATAATGCCACTGTTCAGAGCATAAATCTCCTTTTTGTCTAGAAGGCATACGGAGTACGGAATTATGCTTTCTCGAATAGATTGCATCTGTAGGTTATATGTCCATTGCATACTCATGTAATTCCTATCTCGTTTTTTTTTAATTGATTTTCTAATCTTTATTTGGTGCCAACGTTTTATTTTTGTCATGAACCTCTTGCAATGGTCACTCTGACTGAAGATTTACCATGCAGCTAAGGATGCATCTGGTGTTGATTGTGTATTGAGTTGTGATTTGGAGACTAATTCTCTTCGTTTCAAGGAGTCTGAAGCCCATCTAAACCTGTCTATTGTGGTGTGTATAACTTCCTTGAATGTCTATTGCCCATTTACCTAATTGTTGACTAATAATTATTCTCTCGTCTTTTGTTTTTTGGGTGGTTGGGATTGTGTACAATACAGAGCTCGAAGTTTGACAGGTCTTCTTTGTTAAGAAATCTTCCTTCAGCTGTGAATTTTGCCAAGAACAACTTGACAAAAGGGAAGAGACTCCTAGTTTGCTGCAGTAGTGGTAAGTATGACTTTACTATGTTGCTGAGTTTGTTTTCCACGTGCCATTTGACTTGTGCTAACTGAAGGTGAAAACTGAATATATTTGGTCCACATCAAATTTCTTGGGGTGAGGTTAGTGTGGGGTGGGGGCACGTTCGATCTACTTCTATCTCCATTTTTGCATGTTATGGTAACTTGTCTGATTTCTTCTCAATACACCAACTGATTGTGCTATTGCTTTAATTGTCTTTGACTGTAGTTGCAAAACACAAAATCATCGCTCACAAAATTATTTTGTGTTTTCAGGGGAAGATATTAGCATCTGTGTGTGCTTAGCAATCTTGATGTCATTATTTGATGACAAAGGTACATGTGCTTTGCGATCTTGATGTCATTATTCTCTAGTTTCATCGCAATAACTGGGAAAACGTAGCTCTGCTTAAGGTTTTCAGACAAATATTCTAATTTTCGAATACTTTCCTTAGGGCTCTTTGATGAAGGGAGATTTTTTAACGAGACACGAATCAATAAGTTGGAGTTAAGGCGACGATTGGTGTTTATTTGTCAATTTGCTGTGAATGCTCGCCCGTCAAGAGGGAATGTTAAGCAAGTATTTAGTTATCTCTGTGGAGGAAATGTCACGACAACTTCTTGAGGGAACTTGCTTCAATATGCGTTGAATGAGACTTAAATGAATAGTTTGAAGTTTTATAAATTCAATGAATGTTTAGCAGCCTTGTATTTTTATTATAGTATCATGCAGAAATTCTGTTTTCTACTTCATTTGCTATTTCATAACTTCAAAACAATGTTCTCACAATGGTAGAAGTGGAGTCTTGAGAGGGTGAAGTGTATGCAGATTTTAGACCCTCGGTTCAAGTGCAGCAAATTAAAATGTACATGGAAAGGGAATACGACAGTGGACCTGACTTAGTCAAAGAACTAATATATTAAGTAATCAAATTTGTGGGCTTAGACGACTCAGTCAATTTGTATCGCCACTTGCCAAATTGTATTTAAATATGTTCACCTAATTTCAGATAATTCATTGACTTATTATACCAAAAAATATTGCCGCAATACTCTAATATTAATTACTGTTATGATTTTATATGTACGCAATAGTCTTAAATCAGCTTCCATATGTAGAATTTTATTGGATATAATATTAATGTTGTTGCAATATAACATTGTCTTAAAAATATTGAAAAAAGCCTGGTCAAGTGGCAGTGTGATAAGAGAATAAAAAATGTTACCTCTCTTTTATACACTAATATTTTATATAACTTAAACTCAAAATTTATTTACACTGTCAATATATAATTATATTTTACTCGAACTCTTAGATATAAACACATTGACTCTTTCTTTCCTTATGTAAATTAATTAACATAACCAAACTATTTTTTAACAAAGTTTTCTTAGTCAACAGAAACTATACGTCGATTCTTTCTAAGTAATTATATTGTAATCTCATATATTTAATTTGTACTTATATTATAAAGCAAAAAAAAACTAAATTCATGGCATTAAGGTTGTTGTCCAACCCACCTTCCAAGTAGTGTAGCATCATAACTTCTTCTTTTTTTTAATAATAAAAAACGTCTATATATATGTTCAACAACCTTGTAGAATTAATCATCATAAGTTACATATTTTCATTTTATATGGATAAAGCTTTCGATCTTGATTTGGCTTTAACGACGGTCGGAATTTCAGGCGGTGACACGGTGGAGCCACCGCGGTGTTTTACGCCTTCCGATGATCACGACGTGAGTACTCAAGTTCAATTGCCTAGTGTTAATTGTGAAATTGGCCTTTGTATAGTATGCATAGAAGGTTTTCAAAGAAATATTGATAATCATGGCAAAAAAATGCCTTGTGGTCATGTTTTTCATGCAAATTGCCTTACCAAATGGCTCTCCATTAGTAATTCTTGCCCCCTTTGCCGTTACAAAGTCTCCCCCACTTGACGCAGTGAATTCAGAATCTAAATTTGATCGGCCTCGACTTTCAAGGTTCTTAACATTACACTTACTTTATTTTTGGAATAATGGGTTCATATATATATTTCTATGGGTCTCAATTTATGTGAATTTATTTCCTTTTCTAAATTTACAACAATTTAACTTTACTTCCTGTTTTACCCTTCTAGTTATATATTATGACATGTTTAAGACTATAAATTTCAAAAATCTTTATTTCATACACCTTATGCCCAATCAAATGAATTCATGTTTCGTAGGTTTATATATGTTTCATGATGAAAATTGAAAACATTGAAACCGAAGACGAAGAGCTACATCCACCACACATCTCTATTACAAATTGACACAAAGGTTCGTTGAGGTAACTCATACGACGGTCGTAGAAGACTGCGGGTATAAGAGAAGACGGACGACGAAGATGGCCCAATTATATTACACATAATTTAATTTAATTTGGGTCTTCCTCAAACTGGTCACAATTTTCTTATCCTATTAGTTTTGTTCTCTTTTACAAAATTCTTATGTTTAACGTGTAATACACTGAGTTAGAGTAATTTTGTCATTTTAAAAATATTATAATAGTTTTATGATAAAATTAAATTTGAGTGACTATATTTTCGACGAATTTTTTTAAGGTGATATATAGATGTTATTATCATTCTTTTTATTTCTATTTTAGCTTATAATCTAAAAATCTTTTTTCATCAAATTGAAAAATCTTATGAAAAAATATTATTAGCTCATACTAAAAAACTTATAAGTTATCCTAACGTTAATCTTAGACAACAATCTAACATTATCTATAAAGTTAACCAATATATAAAAGACATTTGCATAAATCAACCAAAATACTCCCACCATCTGTAGAACAAACAACCATTGCACATTAGGATCAAGTTTTTTTTAGCATTTAGGGGTCATTGAAATTAGGCGATTTTATCAATTTTTCATGTGTGTTAGTTAATGAATTTTTGGGTAATATGATTTCGGGCACTTTCTTTCCAAAACCTTTAAAACACCCTCCGTAATGACCTGAGATAACAGTACGTATAGCCTCACCGTGATCTACACCATTTTTTTTAGCATTTAGAGGTCACTCAATAGAAATTATGCGATTTTCTCAGTTTTTTTGTGTGTGTTAGTCAATGAATTTTTTGATGATATGTTTTTCAACACTTTTTATTTCAAAACCCTTATTATTACAGAATCCTCTGTAATGACTTGAGGAAAAGGTACGTATAACCTCACCATGATACACATCATTTTTTTTAGTATTGACTAACACACAAAAAAAGAGAAAATCACTTAATTCCTATTGTGTGACCCCTAAATGATAAAATAATAATGTGGAAGAATTCCTATAGGCTTGCCATGATCCACGCTACTTCTCTTAGCATTTAGGGTCACTCAACATGAATTGGACGATTTTCTCAGTTTTTTCGTGTGTGTAGACCATGAATTTTTTGGTGATATGACATCGGTCAATTTTTTTGCAAAACATTTACAGAAGGTGTTCTATATTTTTTTTGTGTGTTAGCCCATGATTTTTTTTTAATGAAAATCGTCTAATTCCACTTGTTCAACCTCTAAATGCTATGACTGTGTCTTAGATCATGCCGAGGCTACACGTACTAATCTCTTGGGTACTTATGGAGGGTCCCAAAAAGATATTAATTTTTTTGACCAGAAGTCAGTTCACCAAAACTGGGTTAACACACACGAAAAATGAGAAAATAGCCTAATTACACTTGTGCAACCTCTAAATGCTATGAATGTGCCGTGGATCATGCCGAATCTAAACGTACTGATCTCCCAGGTACTTACGAAGGGTCCCATTAAGGTTTTGAATAAAGATTATCCGAAAGCTAATTCACCAAAATATTCATATGCTAATATACATGAAAAATGAGAAAATTGCTTAATTTCGCTTGTGCAGCCCCTAAATGCTATTAATAAGCAATGGATCATGCCGATGATACACGTACTGATCCCCCGGGTACTTACAGAGAGTCACATAAAGGTTTCACAAAAAAATGATCGGAAGCCAATTCACCAAGATATTAATGGGCTAACACACACAAAAAATGATAAAATCGCCTAATTCTGTTTGTGTGACCCCTAAATGATATGAATGTGCCGTGGATCGTGCCAAGGCTAAACGCACTAATCCTCCGAGTACCTACAGAGGGTCCCATAAAGATTTAGTAAAAAAATTGATCAAAAGCCAGTTCACCAAAATATTTATGGGCTACCACACACGAAAAATAAGAAAATTGCCTAATTCTCCTTGTGCGACCCCTAAATGCTATGAATGTGCCGTAGATCATGCCGAGGCTACATGTACTGACCCTATGGTACTTACGAATAGTCCCATAAAAGTTTTAAAAAAAAATTGATTGAAAGCCAATTCATTAAAATATTCATGGGCTAGCACACATGAAGAATGAGAAAATTGTCTAATTCCGATTGTGCAGCCTCTAAATGCTATGAATGTATTGTGGATTGTGCCGAGACTTAACATACTAATCTTCCGAGTACTTATGAAGGGTCCCATAAAGGTTTCAAAAAAAAATTAACAAGAAGCCAGTTCACCAAAATATTCATGGTCAAACACACATGAAAAATGAGAAAATCGACTAATTCTCCTTGTGCGGCCCTTTAATGCTATGAATGTGTCGTGGATCATGCCGACGCTGCACGTACCGATCCCCTGGATACTTATGGAGAATCCTATAAAGGTTTTGGAAAAAAATTGATAAGAAGCCAGTTCGCCAAAATATTCATGGTCAAACACACACAAAAAATGAGAAAATCGCCTAATTCCGGTGTGCGATCCCCAAATACTATGAATGTATCGCGAATTATGCCAAAGCTACACGATCGATTCCCGAGGAATTTAAAGAGGGTCCCATAAAGGTTTCAAAAAAAAATTGACCGAAAGCCAGTTCACCAAAATATTAATAGGCTAACATACACGAAAAATGTTAAAATCTCCTTATTCTACTTGTGTGATACCTAAATGCTCTGAACGTACCGTGGATCATGCAAAGGCTAAACGTAATGATCTCCCGGGCGGGGAGGATCTTATAAATGTTTCAAAAAAAATTTGACTGGAAGTCGATTCACAAAAATATTCATAGGCTAACACACGAAAAATGAGAAAATCGCCCAATTCTGCTTGTGTGGCTCCTAAATTCCATAAATATGATGTGGATCTTACCGAAACTACACATACTGATGTCTCGGGTACTTACATAAGGTCCAATAAAGGTTTTGGAATAAAATTGATCGGAAGCCAGTTCACCAAAATATTCATGGGCTAACACATATGAAAAATCAGAAAATTGATTAATTACGCTTGTGCGATTGATAAATAATATGAATGTGCCATGGAACATGCGAGGCTAAACATAGTGATCCCCCGGATAATTATGGAGGGTCCCATAAAGGTTTCGAGAAAGAATTGACTAAAAGTCAGTTCATCAAAATATTAATCGGCTAACACACACGAAAAATAAGAAAATCATCTAATTCTACTTGTGCGACCTATAAATACTATAAATACATCGTGGATCATGCTGAGTCTGCACGTATCGATCCCTAGGGTACTTATGGAGGGTCCCATAGAGGTTTTGGAAAAAGATTGACCGAAAGTCAATTCACCAAAATATTCATGGATTAACACAATAAAAAAATGAGAAAATCACCTAATTCCGTTTGATCGGCCCCTAAATACTATGAATGTGCTGTGGATCATGCCGAGGCTACACGTACTGATCCCCCGGGTACTTACTAAGAGTTCAATAAAGGTTTCAGAAAAAATTAATCGAAAGTTGGTTCATCAAAATATTAACGGGCAAACACATACAAAAAATTAGAAAATTGCGTAATTTCGATTGTACAACCCCTAAATGCTATAAATATGTCATGGATCATGTCGAGGCTATGCGTACCAATTTCCCAGGGAATTTTCGAAGGGTTTCATAAAGATTTCAGAAAAAAATAATTGAAAGCGAGTTCACCAAAATATTCAAGGGCTAACACACACGAAAAATAAGAAAATTGCCGAATTGCTTTTATGACCTCTAAATCCCATAAGTTTATCGTGGATCGTGTCTTACTACACGTAAAGATCTCTGGATACTTATGGAGGATCCCGTAAAGGTTTCTGAAAATTTTTATCGAAAACCTGTTCACTAAAATATTAATAGGCTAACACGCACGAAAAATGAAAAAATTGCCTAATTTTACTTGTGCAATCTTAAATGCTATGAATGAGCCGTAGATCGTGCCGAGACTAAAAGTAATGATATCTTGGGTACTTACATATGGTCTTATAAAGGTTTTGAAAAAATTAATCGAAATCTAGTTCACCAAAATATTAATGGGCTAATACATACGAAAAATGAGAAAACCACCTAATTCCGCTCGTGCGACCTTAAAATGCTATGAATGTGTCGTGGTACTGCCAAGGCTACACGTACTGTCCCTAGGTACTTAAGGAGGTTTCCATAAAGGTTTGAATTTTTTTTTTGATCGAAAGCCAGTTCACCAAAATATTCATGGGCTAACATACACGAAAAATTGGCAAAATCGTCTAATTCCTGTTGCGTTGCTAATAAAATGCTCCTAACGCCCTTTAAAGCGCTGCTGGTGCTACTGACGTCGTTCTTCAGGTCGTCATGGAAGCTATTATGGAAGAATCCGAGAAAATTTGACTTGGACCCCCAACACCTAAAATATCCGTGGGCTAACACACACGAATAACTGATAAAATCGCCTAATTCCTGTTGCATCATCAATAAAATATTTCTAAACCCTTCTAAAGCATAACCGGGGCTACTGGAGTTTTCCCCCAGGTCATTACGGATATTACTATGAAAGAATCCAAGAAAATTCGACCTGACCCCCGGCACCTACAAAATCTATAGGCTAACATACATGAAAAACTGACAAAATTACCTAATTCCTATTGCATCACCAGTAAAATATTTCTAAACCCCTCTAAAGAGCAGCCGAGACTATTGGAGTCGTTCTGTAGGTCATTACGGACACTACTATGGATGAATCCTTAAAAAATTATACTCGAACCCCCGGTAACTAAAAAATTTGAGGGCGTTAACACACAAAAAACTGATAAAAATCACCTAATTCCTATTGCATCGCTAATAAAATGCTCCTAAACCCCTCTAAAGCACCATCGAGGCTACTATAGTCGTTTCCTAAGTTGTTACGGATGCTACTGTTGAAGAATCCAGAAAAATTTGCCACGAATGCCCGACACCTAAAAAATACGTGGGCTAACACATATGAAAAACTGGCAAAATCACCTAATTCCTGTTGTGTCGCAAATAAAATACTCATAAACCCCTCTAAAGCGCCGTCGGGGCTACTGGAGTCGTTCCCTAGGTCGTTACGGACGCTACTATAGATGAATAAATGACAATTCGACCTGGACCACCGACACCTAAAAATCCGTAGGTTAACACACATGAAAAAACAGGCAAATTTGCTTAATTCCTGTTGCGACACCAATAAAATGCTCCTAAACCACTCTAAAGCACCATCGGAGCTGCTGGAGTTGTTCCCCAGGTCGTTACAAATGCTACTATAAAAATATCCATGAAAACTCGACCAGGACCCCCGGCACCTAAAAAATTCGTGGGCTAACATACAAGAAAAACTGGCAAAATCACTTAATTTATTGTTGTGTCGCCAATAAAATGCTCCTAAACTCCTCTAAAGCGCCGCCGAGGCTACTAGAGTCGTTCCTCAGGTCATTAGGAACACTACTATGGAAGAATCTAAGAAAATTCGACCCAGAGCCCTGGCACCTAGAAATCCGTGGGCTAACACACGAAAAGCCTATAAAATTACCTAATTCTTGTTGCATTACCAATAAAATTCTTCTAAACCTTTCTAAAGCACTATCGGGGCTGTTGGAGTCATTCCCCAGGTCGTTATGAATGCTACTCTAGAAAGATCCAAGAAAATTCGACTTGGACCCCCGACATCTAAAAAATCAATGGGCTAACCCACATGAAAAATGGGCAAAATTGCCTAATTCTTATTGTGTCGCCAATAAAATGTTCCTAAACCCCTCTAAAGCATCGATGGGGCTACATGAGTTGTTCCCCATGTCCTTACAAATGCTACTATAGAAAGGTCAATTAAACTTTGACCCGGACCCTCGGTACCTAAAAAATCTGTGGGTTAACATACACGAAAAATAGGAAAAATCACCTAATTCTTATTGCGTCGCCAGTAAAATGCTCCTAAACACCTCTAAAGCACCGCGGGGGCTACTGGATTCGTTTTCTAGGTCATTACAAACTCTATTATGGAAGAATCTAAGAAATTTGACATGGACCCCGACACCTAAAAAATCCATGGGCTAACATACACGAAAAGCTGGCAAAATCGCCTAAAATATTTTACATCGCCAATCAAATGCTCTTAAAATCCGCGGGGTAACACACACGAAAAACTGGCAAAATTGCCTAATTCCTTTTGCGTCGCCAATAAAATGCTCCTAAACCACTCTAAAGTGCCGCCGGGGCTACTAAAGTCGTTCCCAAGGTCATTACGGAAGCTACTATGTAACAATCCAAGAAAATTTGACCCGGACCCCTAACACCTTAAAAATCCGTAGGCTAACACACGAAAAACTAGCAAAATTGCCTAATTTCTATTGCGTATATAATAAAATGCTCTTAAACCCCTCTACAGCGCCGCCGAGGCTACTGGAGTCATTCCCCAAGTCGTTACGGACGCTTATATTGAAGAATCCAAGAAAATTTGACCTAGACCCCCGACACCTAAAAACTCCATGGGCTAACACATACGAAAAACTGGCAAAATTGCCTAATTCCTATTGCATCGCCAATAAAATGCTCCTAAATCCCTCTATAGCGCCGCTGGGGCTACTGGAGTCGTTCCCTAAGTCATTACGGACGCTACTATGGAAGAATCCAAGAAATTTCGACTCGGACCCCCGACACCAAAAAAATCCATGGGCTAAGACAAACGAAAAACTGGCAAAATCGCCTAAATCCTATTGCGTCGCCAATAAAATTCTCCTAAACCCCTCTAAAGCGCCGCCAGGGCTACTGGAGTCGTTCCCCATGTCTTTACGGATGCTACTATGAAAGAATCCAAGAAAATTTAACCCGACCCCCCTGCACCTAAAAAATCCGTGGGCTAACACATACGAAAAACTGGCAAAATCTCCTAATTCCTATTGTGTCGCTAATAAAATGCTCCTAAACCTTTCTATAGCCCCGCCGGGGCTACTAGAGTCTTTCCCCAGGTTTTTACGAATTCTACTATGGAAGAATGGAATAAAATTTGACCCGTACCCCCGGCACCTAAAAATTCCGCGGGCTAACACACACGAAAAACTGGCAAAATCGCCTAATTACTTTTGCATCGTCAATAAAATGCTCCTAAACTACTATAAAGTGCCGTCGGGGCTACTAGAGTCATTCCCCTGGTCGTTGCGGAAGCTACTATGTAACAATCTAAGAAAATTTGACCCGTACCCCCGACACCTTAAAAATCCGTAGGCTAACACACACGAAAAACTAGCAAAATCGCCTAATTCTTATTGCCTCGCCAATTCAATGCTCCTAAGCCCCTCTATAGCACCACCGAGGCTACTGGAGTCGTTCCCCAAGTCGTTACGGACTCTACTATGGAAGAATTAGAGAAAAATTCAACCCGGACCCCTGGCAACTAAAAAATCCTTACGCTAATACACACGAAAAATTGTCAAAATTGCCTAATTTCTATTGCGTCGCCAATAAAATGCTCCTAAACCACTCTAAAGTGCCGCCGGGGCTACTAGAGTTGTTCCCCTGGTCATTACGGAAGCTACTATGTAACAATCCAAGAAAATTTGACCTGTACCCCTGGCACCTTAAAAATTCATGGGCTAACATACACGAAAACTAGCAAAATTGCCTAATTTCTATTGCGTATATAATAAAATGCTCTTAAACCCCTCTACAGCGCCATCGGGGCTACTAGAGTCGTTCCCCAAGTCGTTACGGACGCTTCTATTGAAGAATCCAAGAAAATTTGACTCGTACCCCCGGCACCTAAAAACTCCGTGGGCTAACACACACGAAAAACTGGCAAAATCACCTAATTCCTATTATGTCACCAATAAAATGCTTCTAAACCTTTCTATAGCACCGCCGGGGCTACTAGAGTCTTTCCCCAGGTCCTTACAGACTCTACAATGGAATAATGGAAGAAAATTTGACCCGTACCCCTCGCACCTAAAAAATCTGCGGGCTAACATACACGAAAAACTGGCAAAATTGCCTAAATCCTATTGCGTCGCCAATAAAATTCTCCTAAACCCCTCTAAAGCGCCGTCGGGGCTACTGGAGTCGTTCCCCATGTCGTTACGGATGCTACTATAGAAGAATCCAAGAAAATTTAACCCGAACCCCCTGCACCTAAAAAATTCGTGGGCTAACACACACGAAAAACTGGCAAAATCTCCTAATTCCTATTGTGTCGCTAATAAAATGCTCCTAAACCTTTCTATAGCCCCGCCGGGGCTACTAGAGTCTTTCCCCAGGTTTTTACGGATTCTACTATGGAAGAATGGAATAAAATTTGACCCGTACCCCCGGCACCTAAAAAATCCGCGGGCTAACACACACGAAAAACTGGCAAAATCGCCTAATTCCTTTTGCATCGTCAATAAAATGCTCCTAAACTACTCTAAAGTGCCGTCGGGGCTACTAGAGTCATTACCCTGGTCGTTACGGAAGCTACTATGTAACAATCCATGAAAATTTGACCCGTACCCCCGGCACCTTAAAAATTCGTAGGCTAACACACACGAAAAACTAGCAAAATTGCCTAATTCTTATTGCCTCGCCAATTCAATGCTCCTAAGCCCTCTATAGCACCACCGAGGCTACTGGAGTCGTTCCCCAAGTCGTTACGGACTCTACTATGGAAGAATTAGAGAAAATTCAACTCGGACCCCTGGCAACTAAAAAATCCTTACGCTAATACACACGAAAAATTGGCAAAATTGCCTAATTTCTATTGCGTCGCCAATAAAATGCTCCTAAACCACTCTAAAGTGCCGCCGGGGCTACTAGAGTCGTTCCCCTGGTCGTTACGGAAACTACTATGTAACAATCCAAGAAAATTTGACCCGTACCCCCGGCACCTTAAAAATTCATGGGCTAACACACACGAAAAACTAGCAAAATTGCCTAATTTCTATTGCGTATATAATAAAATGCTTTTAAACCCCTTTACAGCGCCACCGGGGCTACTGGAGTCGTTCCCCAAGTCGTTACGGACGCTTCTATTAAAGAATCCAAGAAAATTTGACCCGTACCCCCGGGCTAACACACACGAAAAACTGGCAAAATCACCTAATTCCTATTATGTCACCAATAAAATGCTTCTAAACCTCTCTATAGCACCGCCAATCAAATGCTCTTAAAATCCGCGGGCTAACACACACGAAAAACTGGCAAAATCACCTAATTCCTATTATGTCACCAATAAAATATTTCTAAACCTCTCTATAGCATCGCCAATCAAATGCTCTTAAAATCTGCGGGCTAACACACACGAAAAACTGGCAAAATCGCCTAATTCCTTTTGCGTCGCCAATAAAATGCTCCTAAAGCACTCTAAAGTGCCGCCGGGGCTACTAAAGTCGTTCCCCAGGTCGTTACGGAAGCTACTATGTAACAATCCAAGAATATTTGACCCGAACCCCCGACACCTTAAAAATCCATAGGCTAACACACACGAAAAACTAGCAAAATTGCCTAATTTCTATTGCGTATATAATAAAATGCTCTTAAACCCCTCTACAACGCCGCCGGGGCTACTAGAGTCATTCCCCAAGACGTTACGGACGCTTCTATTGAAGAATCAAGGAAAATTTGACCTAGACCCCCGGCACCTAAAAACTCCATGGGCTAACACACACGAAAAACTGGCAAAATCGCCTAATTCCTATTGCATCGCCAACAAAATGCTCCTAAATTCCTCTATAGCGCCGCCGGGGCTACTGGAGTCGTTCCCTAAGTCATTACGGACGCTACTATGGAAGAATCCAAGAAATTTCGACTCGGACCCCCGACACCTAAAAAATCCATGGGCTAAGACACACGAAAAACTGGCAAAATCGCTTAAATCCTAATGCGTCGCCAATAAAATGCTCCTAAACCCCTCTAAAGCGCCGCCGGGGCTACTGGAGTCGTTCCCCATGTCTTTACGGATGCTACTATGGAAGAATCCAAGAAAATTTAACCCGAACCCCCTGCACCTAAAAAATCCGTGGGCTAACACACACGAAAAACTGGCAAAATCTCCTAATTCCTATTGTGTCGCTAATAAAATGCTCCTAAACCTTTCTATAGCCCCGCCGGGGCTACTAGAGTCTTTCCCCAGGTTTTTACGAATTCTACTATGGAAGAATAGAATAAAATTTGACCCGGACCCCAGACACCTAAAAAATCCTTACGCTAATACACACGAAAAATTGGCAAAATTGCCTAATTTCTATTGCGTCGCCAATAAAATGCTCCTAAAGCACTCTAAAGTGCCGTCGGGGCTACTAGAGTCATTCCCCTGGTCGTTACGGAAGCTACTATGTAACAATCCAAGAAAATTTGACCCGTACCCCCGGCACCTTAAAAATCCGTAGGCTAACACACACGAAAAACTAGCAAAATCGCCTAATTCTTATTGTCTCGCCAATTCAATGCTCCTAAGCCCCTCTATAGCACCACCGAGGCTACTGGAGTCGTTCCCCAAGTCGTTACGGACTCTACTATGGAAGAATTAGAGAAAAATTCAACCCGGACCCCTGGCACCTAAAAAATCCTTACGCTAATACACACGAAAAATTGTCAAAATTGCCTAATTTCTATTGCGTCGCCAATAAAATGCTCGTAAACCACTCTAAAATGCCGCCGGGGCTACTAGAGTCGTTTCCCTGGTCATTACGGAAGCTACTATGTAACAATCCAAGAAAATTTGACCCGTACCCCCGTCACCTTAAAAATTCATGGGCTAACATACACGAAAAACTAGCAAAATTGCCTAATTTCTATTGCGTATATAATAAAATGCTCTTAAACCCATCTACAGCGCCACCGGGGCTACTGGAGTCGTTCCCCAAGTCGTTACAGACGCTTCTATTGAAGAATCCAAGAAAATTTGACCCGTACCCCCGGCACCTAAAAACTCCGTGGGCTAACACACACGAAAAACTGGCAAAATCACCTAATTCCTATTATGTCACCAATAAAATGCTTCTAAACCTCTCTATAGCACCGCCGGGGCTACTGGAGTCTTTCCCCAGGTCCTTACATACTCTACAATGGAATAATGGATGAAAATTTGACCCGTACCCCTCGCACCTAAAAAATCTGCGGGCTAACATACACGAAAAACTGGCAAAATCGCCTAAATCCTATTGCGTCGCCAATAAAATTCTCCTAAACCCCTCTAAAGCGCCGCCGGGGCTACTGGAGTCGTTCCCCATGTCGTTACGGATGCTACTATGGAAGAATCCAAGAAAATTTAACCCGAACCTCCTGCACCTAAAAAATCCGTGGGCTAACACACACGAAAAACTGGCAAAATCTCCTAATTCCTATTGTGTCGCTAATAAAATGCTCCTAAACCTTTCTATAGCCCCGCCGGGGCTACTAGAGTCTTTCCCCAGGTTTTTACGGATTTTACTATGGAAGAATGGAATAAAATTTGACCCGGACCCCTGACACCTAAAAAATCCTTACGCTAATACACACGAAAAATTGGCAAAATTGCCTAATTTCTATTGCGTCGCCAATAAAATGCTCCTAAACCACTCTAAAGTGCCGTCGGGGCTACTAGAGTCATTCCCCTGGTCGTTACGGAAGCTACTATGTAACAATCCAAGAAAATTTGACCTGTACCCCCGACACCTTAAAAATCCGTAGGCTAACACACACGAAAAACTAGCAAAATCGCCTAATTCTTATTGCCTCGCCAATTCAATGCTCCTAAGCCCCTCTATAGCACCACCGAGGCTACTGGAGTCGTTCCCCAAGTCGTTACGGACTCTACTATGGAAGAATTAGAGAAAAATTCAACCCGGACCCCTGGCACCTAAAAAATCCTTACGCTAATACACACGAAAAATTGTCAAAATTGCCTAATTTCTATTGCGTCGCCAATAAAATGCTCGTAAACCACTCTAAAGTGCCACCGGGGCTACTAGAGTCGTTCCCCTGGTCGTTACGGAAGCTACTATGTAACAATCCAAGAAAATTTGACCCGTACCCCCGGCACCTTAAAAATTCATGGGCTAACACACACGAAAAACTAGCAAAATTGCCTAATTTCTATTGCGTATATAATAAAATGCTCTTAAACCCCTCTACAGCGCCACCGGGGCTACTGGAGTCGTTACCCAAGTCGTTACGGACGCTTCTATTGAAGAATCCAAGAAAATTTGACCCGTACCCCCGGCATCTAAAAACTCCGTGGGCTAACATACACGAAAACTGGCAAAATCACCTAATTCCTATTATGTCACCAATAAAATGCTTCTAAACCTCTCTATAGCACCGCCGCGGCTACTGGAGTCTTTCCCCAGGTCGTTACAGACTCTACAAGGGAATAATGGAAGAAAATTTGACCCGTACCCCTCGCACCTAAAAAATCTGCGGGCTAACATACACGAAAAACTGGCAAAATCGCCTAATTTCTATTGCGTATCAAATAAAATGCTCCTAAACCCCTCTAAAGCACCACTGGGGCTACTAGATTCGTTCCCCAGGTTGTTATGGATGCTACTATAGAAGAATGAAAGAAAATTTGACCCGAACCCCCGACACCTAAAACATTCGTGGATTAACACACACGAAAAATTGTCAAAATCGCCTAATTCCTATTGTGTCGCCAATAAAATGCTCCTAAACCCCTCTATAGCACCGCCGGGGCTACTGGAGTTGTTCCCCAGGTCATTAGGAATGCTACTATGGAAGAATGGAAGAAAATTCGACCCAGTCCCCCGCCACCTAAAAAATCCATGGGCTAACACACACGAAAAACTGGCAAAATCGCCTAATTCCTATTGCGTCGCCAATAAAATGCTCCTAAACCTCTCTATAGCTCCGCTGGGGCTACTATAATCCTTCACCAGGTCATTACAGACGCTATTATGGAAGAATCCAAGAAGATTCGACCCGGACCCTTGTCACCTAAAATATCCGTGGGCTAACACACGAAAAAGTGGCAAAATTGCCTAATTCCTATTTCTTCGCTAATAAAAACCTCCGAAACCCCTCTAAAGCGCCACCGGGGCTACTGGAGTCGTTCCCCAGGTCGTTACGGACGCTACTATTGAGGAATCCAAGAAAATATGACCAGACCCCTGGCACCTTAAAAATCCGTGGCCTAACATACACGAAAAACTGGCAAAATCACCTAATTCCTATTGCCTCGCCAATTCAATGCTCCTAAGCCCCTCTATAGCACCGTCGGGGCTACTTGAGTCATCTCCCAGGTCGCTACGGACGCTAATATTGAAGAATCCAAGAAATTTTGACCCGAACCCCTGGCACCTAAAAACTCCGTGGGCTAACACACACGAAAAACTGGCAAAATCGCCTAATTCCAATTGTGTCGCCAATAAAATGGTCCTAAACCTCTCTATAGCGCCGCTGGGGCTACTGGAGTCTTTCCCCAGGTCGTTACAGATGCTACTATGAAAGAATGTAAGAAAATGCGACCCGTACCCCCGGCACCTAAAAAATCCGCGGGCTAACACACACGAAAAACAGGCAAAAACCACCTAATTCCTATTGCGTATCTAATAAAATGCTCCTAAACCTCTCTAAAGCACCGCCGGGGCTACTGGAGTCGTTACGTACGCTATTATGGAAGAATGGAAGAAAATTCGACCTGGACTCCCGACACCTTAAATATCCGTGGGCTAACACACACGAAAAACTGGCAAAATTACCTAATTCCTATTGTGTCGCCAATAAAATGCTCCTAAACCTCTCTAAAGCACCGCTTGGGCTACTGGAGTTGTTCCCCAGGTCGTTACGGATGCTACTATATAAGAATCTAAGAAAATTTGACATGGAACCCCGACACCTAAAAAATATGTGGGATAACACACACGAAAAACTGGCAAAATTGCCTAATTCCTTGTGCATCGCCAATAAAATGCTCCTAAACCCCTCTATAGCGCTGCCGGGGCTACTAGAGTCGTTCCCCAGGTCGTTAGGGACGCTACTATGGAAGAATGGAAGAAAATTCGACCCGGACCGCCGGCACGTGAAAACATCCGTGGGCTAACACATACGAAAAACTGGCAAAATCGTCTACTTCCTATTGCATCGCCAATAAAATGCTCCTAAACCCCTCTATAGCACCGCCGGGGCTACTGTAGTAGTTATCTAGGTCGTTAAAGACGTTACTATGGAAGAATCCAAAAAAGTTTGACACGGACCCCCAGCACCTAAAAATTCCATGGGCTAACACACACAAAAAACAGACAAAATTGCCTAATTCCTATTGCGTATCTAATAAAATGCTCCTAAACCCCTCTAAAGCACCACCGGGGCTACTGTAGTTGTTCTCTAGGTCGTTACGTACGCTACTATGGAAGAATCCATGAAAATTCGACCCGGAACCCCGACACCTAAAATATCTGTGGGCTAACACACACGAAAAACAGGCAAAATTGCCTAATTCCTATTGCGTCGCCAATAAAATGCTCCTAAACCTCTCTAAAGCGCCGCTGGGGCTACTAGAGTCGTTCCCCAGGTCGTTACGAATGCTACTATGGAAGAATCCAAGAAAATTTGACACGAACCCCAGTACCTAAAAAATATGTGGGATAACACACACGAAAAACTGGCAAAATCACCTAATTCCTATTGCGTCACCAATAAAATACTCCTAAACCTCTCTATAGCACCGCCGGGGCTACTAGAGTCGTTCCCCAGGTCATTAGGGACGCTACTATGGAAGAATGGAAGAATATTCAACCCGGACCCCCGGCACCTAAAAAATCCATGGGCTAACACACACGAAAAACTAGCAAAATCGCCTAATTCCTATTGCGTCGCCATTAAAATGCTCCTAAACCTCTCTATAGCACTGCCGTGGCTACTGGAGTCTTTCTCCAGGTCGTTACGAATGCTACTATAGAAGAATGGAAGAACATTATATCCGTACCCCCGGCACCTAAGAAATTCGCGGGCTAACACACACGAAAAACTGGCAAAATCGCCTAAATCCTATTGCGTCGCCAATAAAATGCTCCTAAACTACTCTAAAGCGTCGTCGGGGCTATTGGAGTCGTTACCTAGGTCGTTATGGAAACTACTATGGAAGAATCCAAAAAAATTTGACCCGGACCCTTGGCACCTTAAAAATCCATGGGCTAACACACACGAAAAACTAGCAAAATCGCCTAATTCCTATTGCGTCGCCATTAAAATGCTCCTAAACCTCTCTATAGCGCTGCCGGGGCTACTGGAGTCTTTCCCCAGGTCGTTACGGATGCTAGTATGGAAAAATGGAAGAAAATTTGATCCGTACCCCCGGCACCTAAGAAATTCGCGGGCTAATACACACGAAAAACTGGCAAAATCGCCTAAATCCTATTGCGTCGCCAATAAAATGTTCCTTAACCACTCTAAAGCGCCGCCGGGGCTACTGGAGTCATTCCCTAGGTCGTTATGGAAGCTACGATGGAAGAATCTAAGAAAATTTGACCCGGCCCCTGGGTACCTTAAAAATCTGTGGGTTAACACACATAAAAAACTGGCAAAATCGCTTAATTCCTATTGCCTCGCCAATTCAATGCTCCTAAGCCTCTCTATAGCACCACCGAGGCTACTGGAGTCGTTCTCCAAGTCGTTACGGATGCTACTATGGAAGAATTAGAGAAAATTCATCCCGGACCCCCGGCACCTAAAAAATCCTTACGCTAATACACACAAAAAACTGGCAAAATTGCCTAATTTCTAATGCGTCTCCAATAAAATGCTTTTAAACCCCTCTACAGTGCCGCCGGGGCTACTGGAGTCATTCCCCAGGTCGTTACGGATGCTATTATTGAAGAATCTAAGAAAATTTGACCCGAACCCCCGGTACCTAAAAAATCTGTGGGCTAACACACACGAAAAACTTGCAAAATTGCCTAATTCGTATTGCGTTGCCAAAAAAATGCTCCTAAACCCCTCAAAAGTGCCGCCGGGGCTACTAGAGTCATTCCTAGGTCATTACAGATGCTACTATGAAAGAATCTAATAAAATTTGGCCTGAACCCCCGATACCTAAAAAATCTGTGGCTAACACATATGAAAAACTAGCAAAATCGCCTAATTCCTATTGCGTCGACAATAAAATGCTCCTAAACCTTTCTATAGCGCCGCCGGGGCTACTGGAGTCTTTCCCCAGGTTGTTACGGACGGTACTATGGAAGAATGGAAGAAAATTCAACCCATACCCCCGATACCTAAAAAATCTGCGGGTTAACAAACACGAAAAACTGGCAAAATCGCCTAATTCCAATTGCGTATCAAATAAAATACTCATAAACCCCTCTATAGCACCGTAGGGGCTACTGGAGTCGTTCCACAAGTCGTTACGGATGCCACTATGGAAGAATCCAAGAAAATTCGATACGGACCCCCAGCACCTAAAAAATCTGTGGGCTAACACACACGAAAAACTGGCAAAATCTCCCAAATCCTATTGCGTCGCCAATAAAATGCTCCTAAACCCCTCTATAGCACCGTCGGGGCTACTGGAGTCGTTCCCCAGGTCGTTACGGACGCTATTATGGAAGAATGTAAGAAAATTGATCCAAACCCCCGGCACCTAAAAAATCCTTATGCTAATACACACAAAAAATAGGCAAAATTGCCTAATTCCTATTGCGTCTCTAATAAAATGCTCCTAAACCCCTCTATAGCGCCACCAGGGCTACTGAGTCTTTCCTTAGGTCGTTACGGACGCTACTATGGAAGAATCCAAGAAATTTCAACACAGACCCCCGGCACGTAAAAAATTTGTGGGCTAACACACACGAAAAACTGGCAAAATCGCCTAATTACTAGTTCGTCTCTAATAAAATGCTCTTAAACCCCTCTAACGCACCGCTGAGGCTACTGGAGTCGTTCCCCAGGTCGTTATGGACGCTACTATGGAAGAATCCAAGAAATTTTGACCCGAACCCCCGTCACCTAAAAAATCTGTGGGCTAATACACACGAATAAGTGGCAAAATTGCCTAATTCCTACTGCGTCGCCAATAAAATGTTCCTAAACCCCTCTAAAGCGCCACCGGGGCTACTAGAGTCGTTCCCCAGGTCGTTACGTAAGATACTATTGAATAATCCAAGAAAGTTTGACCCGCACCCCCAACACCTAAAAACTCCGTGGACTAACACACGAAAAACGTGCAAAATCGCTTAATTCCTATTGTGTCGCCAATAAAATGCTCCTAAACCCCTCTATAGCGCCGCATGGGCTATTCGAGTTTTTCCCCAGGTTGTTACAGATGCTACTATTGATGAATCCAAGAAAATTTGACCCAGACCCCCGGCAACTAAAAAACCTGTTGGCTAACACACACGAAAAATTGGCAAAATCGCCTAATTCCTATTGCGTCTCTAATAAAATTATCCTAAACCCCTCTAAAGCGCCGCCGGGGCTACTGTAGTTATTCCCCAGGTCGTTACGGACGCTACTATGGAAGAATCCAAGAAAATTAGACCCGGACCCTCGACACCTAAAATATCTGTGGGATAACACACACAAAAAGCTGGCAAAATTGCCTAATTCCTATTGCGTCGCCAATAAAATGCTCCTAAACCTCTCTAAAGCGCAGCTGGGGCTACTGGAGTCGTTCCCCAGGTTGTTAAGAATGCTACTATGGAAGAATCCAAGAAAATTTGACACGGACCCCTGGCACCTAAAATATATGTGGGATAACACATACGAAAAATTGGCAAAATCGCCTAATTCCTATTTCTTCGCCAATAAAATGCTCCTAAACCCCTCTAAAGCGCCACCGGGGCTACTGTAATCGTTCCCTAGGTCGTTACGGACGCTATTATGGAAGAATCCAAGAAAGTTTGACTCGGACTCTCAGCCCCTAAAAATTCCTTACGCTAACACACACGAAAAACTTTCAAAATTGCTTAATTACTATTATGCCGCCAATAAAATGCTCCTAAACCCCTCTAAAGCACCGACAGGGCTACTAGAGTCGTTCCCCAAGTCGTTACGGATGCTACTATGGAAGAATTCAAGAAAATTTGACCCGGACCCCCTTCACCTAAAATATTTGTAGGCTAACACATAAGAAATACTGGTAAAATCGCCTAATTCCTATTGCGCCGCCAATAAAATGCTCCTAAACCCCTATATAGTGCCGCCGAGGCTACTAGAGTCGTTCCCCAGGTCTTTACAGATGCTACTATGGAAGAATCCAAAATCGCCTAATTCCTATTGCTCCGCTAATAAAATGCTCCTAAACCCCTCTATAGCGCCATCGAGGCTACTGGAGTCGTTCCCCAGGTCATTATAGACGCTATTATGGAAGAATCCAAGAAGATTCGACCCGGACCCTTGTCACCTAAAATATCCGTGGGCTAACACACGAAAAAGTGGCAAAATTGCCTAATTCCTATTTCTTCGCTAATAAAAAGCTCCGAAACCCCTCTAAAGCGCCACCGGGGCTACTGGAGTCATTCCCCCGATCGTTACAAACGCTAATATAGAAGAATCCATGAAATATCAACACGGACCCCTGGCACATAAAAAATCCGTGGGCTAACACACACGAAAAACTGGCAAAATCGCCTAATTACTATTGCGTCTCTAATAAAATTCTCCTAAGCCCCTCTTAAGTGCCACCGGGGCTACTGGAGTCGTTCCCCAGGTCATTACGGACGCTACTATGGAAGAATCCAAGAAAATTTGACCCGAACCCCCGGCACCTAAAATATCTGTGGGCTAACACACACAAACAAGTGGCAAAATTACCTAATTTCTATTGCGTTGGCAATAAAATGCTCCTAAACCCCTCTAAAGCGCCATCGGGGCTACTGTAGTCGTTCCCCAAGTTGTTACAGATGCTATTAGAGAATAATCCAAGACAATTCGACCCGCACCCCCGACACCTAAACAATCCGTAGACTAACACACACGAAAAACTTGCACAATCGCTTAATTCCTATTGTGTCGCCAATAAAATGCTCCTAAACCCCTCTATAGCATCGCTGGTGCTACTGGAGTCGTTCCCCAGATCGTTACGGACGCTACTATGGAAGAATCCAAGAAAGTTTGACTAGGACCCCCGGCACCTAAAATATTCGGGGGCTAACAAACAAAAATGCGGCAAAATTGCCTAATTCCTATTTCGTCGCCAATAAAATGCTCCTAAACCCCTCTAAAGCTCCGCCGGGGCTATTGGAGTCGTTCCCCAGGTCGTTACGGATGCTACTATGGAAGAATACAAGAAACTTTGACCCGAACCCCCGACACCTAAAAAATCCACGGGCTAACACACACGAAAAACTAGTAAAATTGCCTAATTCCTATTTCGTCGCCAATAAAATGCTTCTAAACCCCTCTAAAGCGCCGCCGGGGCTACTGGAGTCGTTCCCCAGGTCGTTACGGATACTACTATGGAAGAATCCTAGAAATTTGACCCGGACCCCCAGCACCTTAAAATTCCATTGGCTAACACACACGAAAAACTGGAAAAATCGCCTAATTCCTATTTTGTCGCCAATAAAATGCTCCTAAACCACTCTATAGCGCCGCATAGGCTACTGGAGTTTTTCCCCAGGTCGTTACGGATGCTACTATTAATGAATCCAAGAAAATTAGACCTGGACCCCCGGCACCTAATAATTCTGTGGGCTAACACACACGAAAAACTGGCAAAATTGCCTAATCCTATTGCGTCGCTAATAAAATGCTCCTAAACCCCTCTATAGTGCCACCGAGGCTACTAGAGTCGTTCCCCAGATCGTTATGGACGCTAATTTGGAAGAATCCAAGAAAATTCGACACGAAGCCCAGGCACTTAAAAAATCTGTGGGCTAACACACACGAAAATTTGACAAAATCGCCTAATTCCTATTGAGTCTCTAATAAAACCGCTGGGGCTACTGGAGTCATTCCCCTGGTCGAAATTTCAACCCAGACCCTCGGCACCTAAAAAATCCTTACGCTAATACACACAAAAAACTAGATAATCGCCTAATACCTATTGCGTCTCCAATAAAATGCCCCTAAACTCCTCTATAGCGCCGCCGGTTCTATTGGAGTCGTTCCCCAGGTCGTTATGGACGCTACTATGGAAGAATCCAAGAAAAGTTGACCAGGACCCCTGGCACCTAAAATATCCGTGGGCTAACACACGAAAAAGGGGCAAAATTGCCTAATTCCTATTTCGTCGCCAATAAAATGCTACTAAACCCCTCTGAAGCGCCACCGAGGCTACTGGAGTCGTTCCCAGGTCGTTACGGATGCTACTATAGAAGAATACAAGAAACTTTGACCCGAACCCCCGACACCTAAAAAATCCACGGGCTAACACACACGGAAAACTGGTAAAATTGCCTAATTCCTATTTCGTCGCCAATAAAATGCTTCTAAACCCCTCTAAAGCGCCGCCAGGGCTACTGGAGTCGTTCCCCAGGTCATTACGGATACTACTATGGAAGAATCCTAGAAATTTGACCCGGACCCCGGCACCTTAAAAATCCGTTGGCTAACACACATGAAAAACTGGAAAAATTGCCTAATTCCTATTCTGTCGCCAATAAAATGCTCCTAAACCACTCTATTGCGCCGCATGGGCTACTAGAGTTTTTCCCAGGTCGTTGCGGACGCTACACATGAAAAACTGGCAAAATTGCCTAATTCCTATTGTGTCGCCAATAAAATGCTCCTAAACCCCTCTATTGTGCCGCCGAGGCTATTAGAGTCGTTCCCCAGATTGTTATAGATGCTATTTTGGAAGAATCCAAGAAAATTCGACACGGAGCCCAAGCACTTAAAAAATCCGTGGGCTAATACACACGAAAAACTGGCAAAATCGCCTAATTTCTATTGAGTCTCTAATAAAATGCTTCTAAACCCCTCTAAAGCACCGCCGGGGCTACTAGAGTCATTCCCCTGGTCGTTACGGACGCTACTATGGAAGAATCCAAGAAAATTTTACCCGAATCCCCGGCACCTAAAATATCCGTGGGCTAACACACATAAACAAGTGGCAAAATTGCCTAATTCCTATTGCGTCGGCAATCAAATGCTCCTAAACCCCTCTAAAACGCCACCGGGGCTACTGGAGTCGTTCCCCAAGTCGTTACGGATGCTACTATTGAATAATCCAAGAAAATTCGACCCGCACCCCTGACACCTAAAGAATCCGTGGACTAACACACACGAAAAACTTGCAAAATCGCTTAATTCCTATTGTGTAGCTAATAAAATGCTCCTAAACCGCTCTATAGCGTCGCCGGTGCTACTGGAGTCGTTCCCCATGTCGTTACGGACGCTAATATGGAAGAATCCAAGAAAATTTGACTAGGACCCCCGGCACCTAAAATATTCGCGGGCTAACAAACGAAAAAGCGGCAAAATTGCCTAATTCCTATTTCGTTGCCAATAAAATGCTCCTAAACCCCTCTAAAGCTCCGCCGAGGCTACTGGAGTCGTTCCCAGGTCGTTACGGATGCTACTATAGAAGAATACAAGAAACTTTGACCCGAACCCCCGACACCTAAAAAATCCACGGGCTAACACACACGGAAAACTGGTAAAATTGCCTAATTCCTATTTCGTCGCCAATAAAATGCTTCTAAACCCCTCTAAAGCGCCGCCAGGGCTACTGGAGTCGTTCCCCAGGTCATTACGGATACTACTATGGAAGAATCCTAGAAATTTGACCCGGACCCCGGCACCTTAAAAATCCGTTGGCTAACACACATGAAAAACTGGAAAAATTGCCTAATTCCTATTTTGTCGCCAATAAAATGCTCCTAAACCACTCTATTGCGCCGCATGGGCTACTAGAGTTTTTCCCAGGTCGTTGCGGACGCTACACATGAAAAACTGGCAAAATTGCCTAATTCCTATTGTGTCGCCAATAAAATGCTCCTAAACCCCTCTATTGTGCCGCCGAGGCTATTAGAGTCGTTCCCCAGATTGTTATAGATGCTATTTTGGAAGAATCCAAGAAAATTCGACACGGAGCCCAAGCACTTAAAAAATCCGTGGGCTAATACACACGAAAAACTGGCAAAATCGCCTAATTTCTATTGAGTCTCTAATAAAATGCTTCTAAACCCCTCTAAAGCACTGCCGGGGCTACTAGAGTCATTCCCCAGGTCGTTACGGACGCTACTATGGAAGAATCCAAGAAAATGTGACCCAAACCCCCGGTACCTAAAAAATTTGTGGGCTAACACACACGAACAAGTGGCAAAATTGCCTAATTCCTATTGCATCGGCAATAAAATGCTGCTAAACCCATCTAAAGTGCCACCGGGCTACTGGAGTCATTCCCCAAGACATTACGGATGCTACTATTGAATAATCCAAGAACATTCGACCCACACCCCCGACACCTAAAAAATGCATGGACTAACACACACGAAAAACTTGCAAAATCGCTTAATTTCTATTGTGTCGCCAATAAAATGCTCCTAAACCCCTCTATAGTGCCGCCGGTGCTACTTGAGTCGTTCCCCAGGTCGTTACGGACGCTACTATGGAAAAATCCAAGAAAATTTGACCAGGACCCCCGGCACCTAAAATATCCGCGGGCTAACACACACAAACAAGTGGAAAAATTGCCTAATTCTTATTGTGTCGCCAATAAAATGCTCATAAACCCATCTAAAGCGCCATCGGGGCTACTGGAGTCGTTCCCCAAGTCGTTACGGACGCTACTATTGAATAATCCAAATTTGACCCGCACCCCCGAAACCCAAAAACTCCGTGGACTAACACACATGAAAAACTTACAAAATCACTTAATTTCTATTGTGTCGCCAATAAAATGCTCATAAACCCCTCTATAGCACCGCCGGTGCTACTGGAGTCGTTCCCCAGATCGTTACGGACGCTACTATGGAAGAATTCAAGAAATTTTGACCAGGACCCCCGGCACCTAAAGTATCCATGGGCTAACACACGAAAAAGCGGCAAAATTGCCTAATTCCTATTTCATCCCCAATAAAATGCTCCTAAACCCCTCTAAAGCGCCGCCGGGGCTACTGGAGTTGTTCCCTAGTTCGTTACGGATGCTATTATGGAAGAATCCAAGAAACTTTGACCCGAACCCCCGGCACCTAAAAAATCCGTGGGCTAACACACACGAACAACTGGTAAAATTGCCTAATTCCTATTTCGTCGCCAATAAAATGCTCCTAAACCCCTCTAAAGCGCCGCCGGGGCTACTGGAGTCGTTCCCCAGGTCGTTACGGACACTACTATGGAAGAATCCTAGAAAATTTGACCCGGACCCCCGGCACCTTACAAATCCATTGGATAACACACACGAAAAACTGAAAAAATTGCATAATTTCTATTCTATCGCCAATAAAATGCTCCTAAGCCACTCTATAGCGCCGCATGGGCTACTGGAGTTTTTCCCCAGGTCGTTACGGACGCTACTATTAATGAATCCAAGAAAATTTGACCTGGACCCCCGGCACCTAATAATTCTGTGGGCTAACACACACGAAGAACTTGCAAAATTGCCTAATTCCTATTGCGACGCCAATATAATGCTCCTAAACCCCTAAATAGTGCCTCCGAGGCTACTAGAGTCGTTCCCCAGGTCGTTACGGATGCTACTTTGGAAGAATCCAAGAAAATTCAACACGGACCCCCAGCACTTAATAAATCTGTGGGCTAACACACACGAAAAACTGGCAAAATCGCCTAATTCCTATTGAGTCTCTAATAAAATGCTTCTAAACCCCTCTAAAGCACCGCCGGGGCTACTAGAGTCATTCCCCTGGTCGTTACGGATGCTACTACGGAAGAATTCAAGAAAATTTTACCCGAATCCCCGGCACCTAAAATATCCGTGGGCTAACACACACAAACAAGTGGCAAAATTGCCTAATTCCTATTGCGTCGGCAATCAAATGCTCCTAAACCCCTCTAAAGCGCCACCGGGGCTACTGGAGTCGTTCCCCAATTTGTTACGGATGCTACTATTGAATAATCCAAGAAATTTCAACATGGACCCCTGGCACATAAAAATTCTGTGGGCTAACACACACGAAACACTGACAAAATTGCCTAATTACTATTACGTCTCTAATAAAATGCTCCTAAGCCCCTCTAAAGTGCCACTGGGGCTATTGGAGTCATTCCCCAGGTTGTTACGGATACTACTATGGAAGAAACCAAGAAAATATGACCCGGAACCCCGGCACCTTAAATATCCGTGGGCTAACACACACAAACAAGTGGCAAAATTGCCTAATTCCTATTGCGTCGGCAATCAAATGCTCCTAAAACCCTCTAAAGCGCCACCAGGGCTACTAGAGTCGTTCCCCAAGTCGTTACGGATGCTACTATTGAATAATCCAAGAAAATTCGACCCGCACCCCCGACACCTAAAAAATCCGTGGACTAACACACATGAAAAACTTGCAAAATCGCTTAATTCCTATTGTGTCGCCAATAAAATGCTCCTTAACCCCTCTATAGCACCGCCGGTGCTACTGGAGTCGTTTCCCAGGTTGTTACGAACGCTACTATTGAATAATCCAAGAAAATTCGACCTGCACCCCCGACACCTAAACAATCCATGGACTAACACACACGAAAAACTTGCAAAATTGCTTAATTCCTATTGTGTCGCCAATAATATGCTCTTAAACCCCTCTATAGCATCGCCGGTGCTACTGGAGTCATTCCCCAGGTCATTAAGGACGCTACTATGGAAGAATCCAAGAAAATTTGACTAGGACCCCCGGCACCTAAAAAATCCGTGGGCTAACACACACGAAAAACTGGCAAAATTGCCTAATTCCTATTTCGTCGCCAATAAAATGCTCCTAAACACCTCTAAAGCGCCGCCGGGGCTACTGGAGTCATTACCCAGGTCGTTACGGACACTACTATGGAAGAATCCTAGAAAATATGACCCGTACCCCTGGCACGTTAAAAATTCGTTGGCTAACACACACGAAAAATTGGAAAAATCGCCTAATTCCTATTGTGTCGCCAATAAAATACTCCTAAACCACTCTATAGCGCTGCATGGGCTACTGGAGTTTTTCCCCAGGTCGTTACGGACGCTACTATTAATGAATCCAAGAAAATTAGACCTGGACCCCCGGTACCATATAATTCTGTGGGCTAACACACACGAAAAAACTGGCAAAATTGCCTAATTCCTATTGCGTCGCCAATAAAATACTCCAAAACCCCTCTATAGTGCCGCCGAGGCTACTAGAATCGTTCTCCAGGTTGTTACGGACACTACTTTGGAAGAATCCAAGAAAATTCGACACGGACCTCTGGCACTTAAAAAATCCGTGGGCTAACACACATGAAAAACTGGCAAAATCGCCTAATTCCTATTGCGTCTTTAATAAAATGCTCTTAAACCCCTCTAAAGAACCGCCAGGGATACTAGAGTCGTTCCCCAGGTCGTTACGGACGCTACTATGGAAGAATCCAAGAAAGCATGACCCGAACCCCCGGCACCTAAAAAATCTGTGGGCTAACACATACAAAAAATTGGCAAAATCTCCTAATCCTATTGCGTCGCCAATAAAATGCTCCTAAACCCCTCTATAGCACCGCCGGGGCTACTGGAGTCGTTCCCCAGGTCATTACGGATGCTACTATGGAAGAATCCAAGAAATTTCAACACGGACCCCTAGCACATAAAAAATCTGTGGGCTAACACACACGAAAAACTGGCAAAATCGCCTAATTACTATTGCATCTCTAATAAAATGCTCCTAAGCCCCTCTTAAGTGCCACCGGGGCTACTGGAGTCGTTCTACAGGTCGTTATGGACGCTACTATGGAAGAATCCAAGAAAATTTGACCCGGACCCCCGGCACCTAAAATATCCATGGGCTAACACACACAAATAAGTGGCAAAATTACCTAATTTCTATTGCGTTGGCAATAAAATGCTCCTAAACCCCTCTAAAGAGCCATCGGGGCTACTGTAGTCGTTCCCCAAGTTGTTATGGATGCTATTATTGAATAATCCAAGACAATTCGACCCGCACCCCTGACACCTAAACAATCCGTGGACTAACACACACGAAAAACTTGCAAAATCACTTAATTCCTATTGTGTCGCCAATAAACTGCTCCTAAACCCCTCTATAGCGTCGCCGGTGCTACTGGAGTCGTTCCCCAGGTCGTTACGGACGCTACTATGGAAGAATCCAAGAAAGTTTGACTAGGACCCCCGGCACCTAAAATATTTGGGGGCTAACAAACGAAAACGCGACAAAATTGCCTAATTCCTATTTCGTCGCCAATAAAATGCTCCTAAACCCCTCTAAAGCTCCGCCGGGGCTACTGGAGTCGTTCCCCAGGTCGTTACGGATGCTAATATGGAAGAATCCAATAAACTTTGACCCAAACCCCCGACACCTAAAAAATCCACGGGCTAACACACACGAAAAACTGGCAAAATTGCCTAATTCCTATTTTGTCGCCAATAAAATGCTCCTAAACCCCTCTAAAGCTCCGCCGGGGCTACTGGAGTCGTTCCCCAGGTCGTTACGGATGCTAATATGGAAGAATCCAATAAACTTTGACCCAAACCCCCGACACCTAAAAAATCCACGGGCTAACACACACGAAAAACTGGCAAAATTGCCTAATTCCTATTTTGTCGCCAATAAAATGCTCCTAAACCCCTCTAAAGCGCCGCATGGGCTACTAGAGTGTTTCCCCAGGTCGTTGCGTATGCTACTATGGAAGAATCCAATAAACTTCGACCTGGACCCCCGACACCTAATAATTCTGTGGGCTAACAAACATGAAAAACTGGCAAAATTGCCTAATTCCTATTGTGTCACCAATAAAATGCTCCTAAACCCCTCTATAGTGCCGCCGAGGCTACTAGAGTCGTTCCCCATATCGTTACGGATGCTAATTTGGAAGAATCCAAGAAAATTTGACACGGAGCCCAGGCACTTAAAAAATCTGTGGGCTAACACACACGAAAAACTGGCAAAATCGCCTAATTCCTATTGAGTCTCAAATACAATGCTTATAAACCCCTCTAAAGCACCGCTGGGGCTACTAGAGTCATTCCCCAGGTTGTTACTGACGCCACTATGGAAGAATCCAAGAAAATATGACTCGAACCCCCGGTACCTAAAAAATCTGTGGGCTAACACACACGAAAAACTGGCAAAATCTCCTAATTCCTATTGCGTCGCCAATATAATTCTCCTAAACCCCTCTATAGCACCGCCAGGGCTACTAGAGTCGTTCCCCAGGTCATTACGAATGTTACAATGGAAGAATCCAAGAAATTTCAACATGGATCCCCGGCACATAAAAATTCTGTGGGCTAACACACACGAAAAACTGGTAAAATCGCCTAATTACGATTGCGTCTCTAATAAAATGCTCCTAAGCCCCTTTAAAGTACCGCCGGGGCTACTGGAGTCGTTTCCCAGGTCGTTACGGACGCTACTATGGAAGAATCCAAGAAAATTTAACCCGGACCCCCGACACCTAAAATATCCGTGCGCTTACAAACACAAACAAGTGGCAAAATTGGCTAATTACATTGCGTCGGCAATAAAATGCTCCTAAACCCCTCTAAAGCGCCACCGTGGCTACTGGAGTCGTTCCCCAAGTCGTCACGGATGCTACTATTGAATAATCCAAGAAAATTCGACACGCACCCCCGACACCTAAAAAGTCCTTGGACTAACACACACGAAAAACTTGCAAAATCACTTAATTCCTATTGTGTCGCCAATAAAATGCTCCTTAACCCCTCTATAGCACCGCCGGTGCTACTGAAGTCGTTCCCCAGGTTGTTACGAACGCTACTATTGAATAATCCAAGAAAATTCGACCTGCACCCCCGACACCTAAACAATCCATGGACTAACACACACGAAAAACTTGCAAAATTGCTTAATTCCTATTGTGTCGCCAATAATATGCTCTTAAACCCCTCTATAGCATCGCCGGTGCTACTGGAGTCATTCCCCAGGTCGTTAAGGACGCTACTATAGAAGAATCCAAGAAAATTTGACTAGGACCCCCGGCACCTAAAATATTCAGGGGCTAACAAACGAAAAAGCGGCAAAATTGCCTAATTCCTATTTCGTCGCCAATAAAATGCTCCTAAACCCCTCTAACGCTCCACCGGGGCTACTGGAGTCATTCCCCAGGTCGTTACGGATGCTACTATGGAACAATCCAAGAAACTTTGACCCGAACCCCGACACCTAAAAAATCCACGGGCTAACACACACGAAAAACTGGCAAAATTGCCTAATTCCTATTTCGTCGCCAATAAAATGCTCCTAAACCCCTCTAAAGCGCCGCCGGGGCTACTGGAGTCATTTCCCAGGTCGTTACGGACACTACTATGGAAGAATCCTAGAAAATTTGACCCGGACCCCCGGCACCTTAAAAATCCGTTGGCTAACACACACGAAAAACTGGAAAAATTACCTAATTCCTATTCTGTCGCTAATAAAATGCTCCTAAACCACTCTATAGCGCCGCATGGGCTACTGAAGTTTTTCACCAGGTCGTTACGGACACTACTATTAATGAATCCAAGAAAATTCAACCTGGACCCCCGGCACCTAATAATTCTGTGGGCTAACACACAAAAAACTGGCAAAAATTATCTAATCCTATTGCGTCGCCAATAAAATGCTCCTAAACCCCTCTATAGTGCCGCCGAGGCTACTAGAGTCGTTCCCCAGATCTTTACGGACGCTAATTTGGAAGAATCCAAGAAAATTCGACACGAAGCCCAGGCACTTAAAAAATCTGTGGGCTAACACACACGAAAATTTGACAAAATCGCCTAATTCCTATTGAGTCTCTAATAAAACCGCTGGGGCTACTGGAGTCATTCCCCTGGTCGAAATTTCAACCCAGACCCTCGGCACCTAAAAAATCCTTACGCTAATACACACAAAAAACTAGATAATCGCCTAATACCTATTGCGTCTCCAATAAAATGCCCCTAAACTCCTCTATAGCGCCGCCGGTTCTATTGGAGTCGTTCCCCAGGTCGTTACGGACGCTACTATGGAAGAATCCAAGAAAAGTTGACCAGGACCCCTGGCACCTAAAATATCCGTGGGCTAACACACGAAAAAGGGGCAAAATTGCCTAATTCCTATTTCGTCGCCAATAAAATGCTACTAAACCCCTCTGAAGCGCCACCGAGGCTACTGGAGTCATTCCACAGGTCGTTACGTACACTACTATGGAAGAATCTAAGAAAATTTGACCCAGACCCCCAGCACCTTAAAAATCTGTGGGCTAACACACATGAAAAACTGGAAAAATCACCTAATTCCTATTGTGTCGCCAATAAAATGCTCCTAAACACCTCTATAGCGCCGCATGGGCTACTAGAGTTTTTCCCCAGGTCGTTATGGATTCTACTATTGATGAATCCAAGAAAATTCGACCCGGACCCCCGGCACCTAAAAATTCTGTGGGCTAAAACACATGAAAAACTGGCAAAATTACCTAATCCCTATTGCATCGCCAATAAAATGCTCCTAAACCCCTCTATAGTGTCGCCGGGGCTACTGGAGTCGTTTCCCAGGTCATTACGGACGATACTTTGGAATAATCTAAGAAAATTCGACATGGGCCCCTGGCACTTAAAAAATCCGTGGCCTAACACACACAAAAAACTGGCAAAATCGCCTAATTCCTATTGCGTCTTTAATAAAATGCTCCTAAACCCCTCTAAAGCCCTGCCGGGGCTACTAGAGTCGTTCTTCAGGTTGTTACGGACGCTACTATGGAAAAATCCAAGAAAATTTGACCTGGACCCCTGGCACCTAAAAAATCTGTGGGCTAACACACACGAAAAACTGGCAAAATCTCCTAATTCCTATTGCGTCGCCAATAAAATGCTTCTAAACCCCTCTATAGCACCGCTGGAGCTACTGGAGTCGTTCCCCAGGTCATTACGGATGCTACTATGGAATAATTAAAGAAAATTCGACCCGGAACCCTGTCACCTAAAATATCCGTGGGCTAACACACGAAAAAGTGGGAAAATTGCCTAATTCTTATTTCTTAGCCAATAGAATGCGCCTAAACCCCTCTAAAGCACCACCGGGGCTACTGGAGTCGTTCCCAGGTCGTTACGGACGCTACTATGGAAGTATCCAAGAAAATTCGTCCCGGACCCTCGGCACCTAAAAAATATGTGGGCTAACACACATGAAAAACTTGCAAAATCGCCTAATTCCTATTGCATCTATAATAAAATGCTCCTAAACCCCTCTATAGTGCCTCCGGGTCTACTGGAGATGTTCCCTAGGTCCTTACAGACGCTAATTTGGAAGTATCCTAGAAAATTCGACAAGGACCCCTGGCACTTAAAAAATCCGTGGGCTAACACACACGAAAAACTGACAAAATTGCCTAATTCCTATTGCGTCTCTAATAAAATGATCCTAAACCCATCTAAAGCACCGCCGGGGCTACTAGAGTCGTTCCCCAAGTTGTTAAGGGCGCTACTATTGAAGAATCTAAGAAAATTTGACCCGTACCCCTGGCACCTAAAAGATCTGTGGGCTAACACACACGAAAAACTGGCAAAATCTCCTAATTCCTATTGCGTCGCCAATAAAATTCTCCTAAACCCCTCTATAGCACCACCGGGGCTACTAGAGTCATTCTCCAGGTCATTATAGACGCTACTATGGAAGAATCTAAGAAAAATTTACCCAGACCCCCGACACCTAAAAAATCTGTAGGCTAAGACACACGAAAAAGTGGCAAAATTGTCTAATTCCTATTGTGCCGCCAATAAAATGCTCCTAAACCCCTCTATATCGCTGCCGGGGCTACTGGAGTCGTTCCCCAGGTCGTTACGGATGCTACTATTGAAGAATCCAAAAAATTCGTCTTGGACCCTCGGCACCTAAAAAATCCTTACGCTAATACACATGAAAAACTGGCAAAATTGCCTAATTCCTATTGCGTCGCCAATAAAATTCTCCTAAACCCCTCTATAGTGTCGTCGGGGCTACTGGAGTCGTTCCCCAGGTCGTTACGGATGCTACTATTGAAGAATCCAAGAAAATTCGACCCAAACCCCCGGCACCTTAAAAATCCGTGGGTTAACAGACACGAAAAACTGGCAAAATCGTCTAATTTCTATTGTCTCTCCAATAAAATGCTCCTAAATCCCTCTATAGCGCCATCGGGGTTACTGGAGTCGTTCCCCAGGTCATTATAGACTCTACTATAGAAGAATCCAAGAAACTTCGACCTTCACCCCCGGCACCTAAAATATCTGTGGGCGTTACACACGAAAAAGTGGCAAACTTGCCTAATTCCTAATGTGCTGCCAATAAAATGCTCCTAAACCCCTCTAAAGCGCCACCGGGGCTACTGGAGTCGTTCCCCAGGTTTTTACGGATGCTACTATGGAAGAATCCAAGAAAATTTGACCTAATCCCCAGGAACCTAAAACATCTGTGGGCTAACACACACGAAAAACTGGCAAAATCGCCTAATTTCTATTGCGTCGCCAATACAATTCTCCTAAACCCCTCTATAGTGCCGTCGGAGCTTCGGGAGTCGTTCCCCAGGTCGTTACGAACGCTACTATGAAAGAATAGAAGAAAATTCGACCCGGACCCCCAGCACCTAAAAAATCTATAGGCTAACACACATGAAAAACTGGCAAATTCGCCTAATTCCTATTGCGCCGCCAATAGAATGCTCCTAAACCCCTCTAAAGTGCCACCAGGGCTACTGGAGTTATTCCCCAGGTTGTTACGGATGCTACTATGGAAGAATTCAAGAAACTTTGACCCGTACCGCCTTCACCTAAAAAATCTGTGGGCTAACACACAAGAAATACTGGCAAAATTGCCTAATTCCTACTGTGCCGCTAATAAAATGCTCCTAAACTCCTCTACAGTGCCACCGGGGCTACTGAAGTCGTTCCCCACGTTTTTATGGATGCTACTATGGAAGAATCCACGAAAATTTTACCCGAACACCCGGCACCTAAAAAATCTGTGGGCTAACACACACGAAAAACTGGCAAAATTGCCTAATTCCTATTGCGTCGCCAATACAATTCTCCTAAACCCCTCTATATCGCTGCCGGGGCTATTGGAGTCATTCCCCAGGTTGTTATGGATGTTACTATGGAAGAATTCAAGAAAATTCGTCCCGGACCCTCGGCACCTAAAAAATCTGTGGGCTAACACACATGAAAAACTTGCAAAATCGCCTAATTCCTATTGCATCTATAATAAAATGCTCCTAAACCCCTCTATAGTGCCTCCGGGTCTACTGGAGACGTTCCATAGGTCCTTACGGACGCTAATTTGGAAGTATCCAAGAAAATTCGACAAGGACCCCTGGTACTTAAAAAATCCGTGGGCTAACACACACGAAAAACTGGCAAAATTGCCTAATTCCTATTGCGTCTCTAATAAAATGATCCTAAACCCCTCTAAAGCGCCGTCGGGGCTACTAGAGTCGTTCTCCAAGTCGTTAAGGACGCTACTATTGAAGAATCTAAGAAAATTTGACCCGTACCCCTGGCACCTAAAAAATCTGTGGGCTAACACACACGAAAAACTGGCAAAATCTCCTAATTCCTATTGCGTCGAAAATAAAATGCTCCTAAACCCCTCTATAGCACCACCGGGGCTACTAGAGTCATTCCCTAGGTCATTATAGACGCTACTATGGAAAAATCTAAGAAAATTTTACCCGGACCCCCGGCACCTAAAAAATCTGTAGGCTAAGACACACGAAAAAGTGACAAAATTGCCTAATTCCTATTGTGCCGCAAATTAAATGCTCCTAAACCACTCTATATCGCTGCCGGGGCTACTGGAGTCGTTCCCCAGGTCGTTACGGACGCTACTATTGAAGAATCCAAAAAATTCGACTTGGACCCTCGGCACCTAAAAAATCCTTACGCTAATACATACGAAAAACTGGCAAAATTGCCTAATTCCTATTGCGTCGCCAATACAATTCTCTTAAACCCCTCTATATCACTGCTGGGGCTATTGGAGTCGTTCCCCAGGTTGTTATGGATGCTACTATGGAAGAATTTAAGAAAATTCGTCCCGGACCCTCGGCACCTAAAAAATCTGTGGGCTAACACACATGAAAAACTTGCAAAATCGCCTAATTCCTATTGCATCTATAATAAAATGCTCCTAAACCCCTCTATAGTGCCTCCGGGTCTACTGGAGATGTTCCCTAGGTCCTTACGGACGCTAATTTGGAAGTATCCTAGAAAATTCGACAAGGACCCCTGGCACTTAAAAAATCCGTGGGCTAACATACACGAAAAACTGGCAAAATTGCCTAATTCCTATTGCGTCTCTAATAAAATGATCCTAAACCCCTCTAAAGCACCGCCGGGGCTACTAGAGTCGTTCCCCAAGTTGTTAAGGACGCTACTATTGAAGAATCTAAGAAAATTTGACCCGTACCCCTGGCACCTAAAAAATCTGTGGGCTAACACACACGAAAAACTGGCAAAATCTCCTAATTCCTATTGCGTCGCCAATAAAATTCTCCTAAACCCCTCTATAGCACCACCGGGGCTACTAGAGTCATTCTCCAGGTCATTATAGACGCTACTATGGAAGAATCTAAGAAAAATTTACCCAGACCCCCGGCACCTAAAAAATCTGTAGGCTAAGACACACGAAAAAGTGGCAAAATTGCCTAATTCCTATTGTGCCGCCAATAAAATGCTCCTAAACCCCTCTATATCGCTGCCGGGGCTACTGGAGTCGTTCCCCAGGTCGTTACGGACTCTACTATTGAAGAATCCAAAAAATTCGACTTGGACCCTCGGCACCTAAAAAATCCTTACGCTAATACACATGAAAAACTGGCAAAATTGCCTAATTCCTATTGCGTCACCAATAAAATTCTCCTAAACCCCTCTATAGTGTCGTCGGGGCTACTGGAGTCGTTCCCCAGGTCGTTACGGATTCTACTATGGAAGAATCCAAGAAAATTCGACCCAAACCCCCGGCACCTAAAAAATCCGTGGGTTAACAAACACGAAAAACTGGCAAAATCGTCTAATTTCTATTGTGTCTCCAATAAAATGCTCCTAAACCCCTCTATAGCGCCACCGGGGTTACTGGAGTCGTTCCCCAGGTCATTATAGACTCTAATATAGAAGAATCCAAGAAACTTCGACCTTCACCCCCGGCACCTAAAATATCTGTGGGCGTTACACACGAAAAAGTGGCAAAATTGCCTAATTCCTAATGTGCTGCCAATAAAATGCTCCTAAACCCCTCTAAAGCGCCGCCGGGGCTACTGGAGTCGTTCCCCAGGTTTTTACGGATGCTACTATGGAAGAATCCAAGAAAATTTGACCTAATCCTTAGGAACCTAAAACATCTGTGGGCTAACACACACGAAAAACTGGCAAAATCGCCTAATTTCTATTGCGTCGCCAATACAATTCTCCTAAACCCCTCTATAGTGCCGTCGGAGCTTCGGGAGTCGTTCCCCAGGTCGTTACGAACGCTACTATGAAAGAATAGAAGAAAATTCGACCCGGACCCCCAGCACCTAAAAAATCTATAGGCTAACACACATGAAAAATTGGCAAAATCGCCTAATTCTTATTGCGCCGCCAATAGAATGCTCCTAAACCCCTCTAAAATGCCACCAGGGCTACTGGAGTTATTCCCCAGGTTGTTACGGATGCTACTATGGAAGAATTCAAGAAACTTTGACCCATACCGCCTTCACCTAAAAAATCTGTGGGCTAACACACAAGAAATACTGGCAAAATTGCCTAATTCCTACTGTGCCGCTAATAAAATGCTCCTAAACTCCTCTACAGTGCCGCCGGGGCTACTGAAGTCGTTCCCCACGTTTTTATGGATGCTACTATGGAAGAATCCACGAAACTTTTACCTGAACACCCGGCACCTAAAAAATCTGTGGGCTAACATACACGAAAAACTGGCAAAATTGCCTAATTCTTATTGCGTCGCCAATACAATTCTCCTAAACCCCTCTATATCGCTGCCGGGGCTACTAGAGTCGTTCCCCAGGTTGTTATGGATGCTACTATGGAAAAATTCAAGAAAATTCATCCCGGACCCTCGGCACCTAAAACATTTGTGGGCTAACACACATGAAAAACTTGCAAAATCGCCTAATTCCTATTGCATCTATAATAAAATGCTCCTAAACCCCTCTATAGTGCCTCCGGGTCTACTGGAGACGTTCCATAGGTCCTTACGGACGCTAATTTGGAAGTATCCAAGAAAATTCGACAAGGACCCCTGGCACTTAAAAAATCTATGGGCTAACACACACGAAAAACTGGCAAAATTGCCTAATTCCTATTGCGTCTCTAATAAAATGATCCTAAACCCCTCTAAAGCGCCGTCGGGGCTACTAGAGTCGTTCTCCAAGTCGTTAAGGACGCTACTATTGAAGAATCTAAGAAAATTTGACCCGAACCCCTGGCACCTAAAAAATCTGTGGGCTAACACACACGAAAAACTGGCAAAATCTCCTAATTCCAATTGCGTCGAAAATAAAATGCTCCTAAACCCCTCTATAGCACCACCGGGGCTACTAGAGTCATTCCCTAGGTCATTATAGACGCTACTATGGAAAAATCTAAGAATATTTTACCCGGACCCCCGGCACCTAAAAAATCTGTAGGCTAAGACACACGAAAAAGTGGCAAAATTGCCTAATTCCTATTGTGCCGCCAATAAAATGCTCCTAAACCACTCTATATCGCTGCCGGGGCTACTGGAGTCGTTCCCCAGGTCGTTACGGACGCTACTATTGAAGAATCCAAAAAATTCGACTTGGACCCTCGGCACCTAAAAAATCCTTATGCTAATACATACGAAAAACTGGCAAAATTGCCTAATTCCTATTGCGTCGCCAATACAATTCTCCTAAACCCCTCTATATCGCTGCTGGGGCTACTGGAGTCGTTCCCCAGGTTGTTATGGATGCTACTATGGAAGAATTTAAGAAAATTCGTCCCGGACCCTCGGCACCTAAAAAATCTGTGGGCTAACACACATGCAAATCTTGCAAAATCGCCTAATTCCTATTGCATCTATAATAAAATGCTCCTAAACCCCTCTATAGTGCCTCCGGGTCTACTAGAGACGTTCCCTAGGTCCTTACGGACGCTAATTTAGAAGTATCCAAGAAAATTCGACAAGGACCCCTGGCACTTAAAAAATCCATGGCTAACACACACGAAAAACTGGCAAAATTGCCTAATTCCTATTGCGTCTCTAATAAAATGATCCTAAACCCCTCTAAAGCACCGCCGGGGCAACTAGAGTCGTTCCCCAAGTTGTTAAGGACGCTACTATTGAAGAATCTAAGAAAATTTGACCCGTACCCCTGGCACCTAAAAAATCTGTGGGCTAACACACACGAAAAACTGGCAAAATCTCCTAATTCCTATTGCGTCGCCAATAAAATCCTCCTAAACCCCTCTATAGCACCACCGGGACTACTAGAGTCATTCTCCAGGTCATTATAGACGCTACTATGGAAGAATCTAAGAAAATATTACCCAGACCCCCGGCACCTAAAAAATCTGTGGGCGTTACACACGAAAGAGTGGGAAAATTGCCTAATTCCTATTGTGCCGCCAATAAAATGCTCATAAACCCCTCTATATCGCTGCCGGGGCTACTGGAGTCGTTCCCCAGGTCGTTACGGACGCTACTATTGAAGAATCCAAAAAATTCGACTTGGACTCTCGGCACCTAAAAAATCCTCACGCTAATACACATGAAAAACTGGCAAAATTGCCTAATTCCTATTGCGTCGCCAATAAAATTCTCCTAAACCCCTCTATAGTGTCGTCGGGGCTACTGGAGTCGTTCCCCAGGTCGTTACGGATTCTACTATGGAAGAATCCAAGAAAATTCGACCCAAACCCCCGGCACCTAAAAAATCCATGGGTTAACAGACACGAAAAACTGGCAAAATCATCTAATTTCTATTGTGTCGCCAATAAAATGCTCCTAAACCCCTCTATAGCGCCACCGGGGTTACTAGAGTCGTTCCCCAGGTCGTTATGGACTCTACTATAGAACAATCCAAGAAACTTCGACCTGCACCCCCGGCACCTAAAATATCTGTGGGCGTTACGCACAAAAAAGTGGCAAAATTGCCTAATTCCTAATGTGTTGCCAATAAAATGCTCCTAAACCCCTCTAAAGCGCTGCCGGGGCTACTGGAGTCGTTCCCTTGATTTTTACGGATGCTACTATGGAAGAATCTAAGAAAATTTGACCCAATCCCCAGGCACCTAAAACATCTGTGGGCTAACACACACAAAAAACTAGCAAAATCGCCTAATTTCTATTGCGTCGCCAATACAATTCTCCTAAACCCCTCTATAGTGCCGTCGGGGCTACGGGAGTCGTTCCCCAGGTCGTTACGGACGCTACTATGAAAGAATAGAAGAAAATTCGACCCGTACCCCCAGCACCTAAAAAATCTGTAGGCTAACACACATAAAAAACTGGCAAAATCGCCTAATTCCTATTACGCCGCCAATAAAATGCTCCTAAACCCCTCTAAAGTGCCACCAGGGCTACTGGAGTTATTCCCCAAGTCGTTACGGATCCTACTATGGAAGAATTCAAGAAACTTTGACCCGGACCCCCTTCACCTAAAAAATCTGTGGGCTAACACACAAGAAATACTGGCAAAATTGCCTAATTCCTACTGTGCCGCTAATAAAATGCTCCTAAACTCCTCTACACTGCCGCCGGGGCTACTGAAGTCGTTCCCCACGTTTTTATGGATGCTACTATGGAAGAATCCACGAAACTTTTACCCGAACACCCGGCACCTAAAAAATCTGTGGGCTAACACACACGAAAAACTGGCAAAATTGCCTAATTCCTATTGCGTCGCCAATACAATTCTCCTAAACCCCTCTATATCGCTGCCGGGGCTATTGGAGTCATTCCCCAGGTTATTATGGATGCTACTATGGAAGAATTCAAGAAAATTCGTCCCGGACCCTCGGCACCTAAAAAATTTGTGGGCTAACACACATGAAAAACTTGCAAAATCGCCTAATTCCTATTGCATCTATAATAAAATGCTCCTAAACCCCTCTATAGTGCCTCCGGGTCTACTGGAGACATTCCCTAGGTCCTTACGGACGCTAATTTGAAAGTATCCAAGAAAATTCGACAAGGACCCCTGGCACTTAAAAAATCCATGGGCTAACACACACGAAAAACTAGCAAAATTGCCTAATTCCTATTGCGTCTCTAATAAAATGATCCTAAACCCCTCTAAAGCGCCGTCGGGGCTACTAGAGTCGTTCTCCAAGTCGTTAAAGACGCTACTATTGAAGAATCTAAGAAAATTTGACCCGTACCCCTGGCACCTAAAAAATCTGTGGGCTAACACACACGAAAAACTGGCAAAATCTCCTAATTCCTATTGCGTCGAAAATAAAATGCTCCTAAACCCCTCTATAGAACCACCGGGGCTACTAGGGTCATTCTCCAGGTCATTATAGACGCTACTATGGAAGAATCTAAGAAAATTTTACCCGGACCCCCGGCACCTAAAAAATCTGTAGGCTAAGACACACGAAAAACTGGCAAAATCGTCTAATTTCTATTGTGTCGCCAATAAAATGTTCCTAAACCCCTCTATAGCGCCACCGGGGTTACTGGAGTCGTTCCCCAGGTCGTTATGGACTCTACTATAGAAGAATCCAAGAAACTTCGACCTGCACCCCCGGCACCTAAAATATCTGTGGGCGTTACACACGAAAAAGTGGCAAAATTGCCTAATTCCTAATGTGCAGACAATAAAATGCTCCTAAACCCCTCTAAAGCGCCGCCGGGGCTACTGGAGTCGTTCCCTAGGTTTTTATGAATGCTACTATTGAAGAATCCAAGAAAATTTGACCCAATCCCCAGGCACCTAAAACATCTGTGGGCTAACACACACGAAAAACTGGCAAAATTGCCTAATTTCTATTGCTTCGCCAATACAATTCTCCTAAACCCCTCTATAGTGCCGTCGGGGCTACGGGAGTCGTTCCCCAGGTCGTTACGGATGCTACTATGAAAGAATAGAAGAAACTTCGACGCGGACCCCCAGCACCTAAAAAATCTGTAGGCTAACACACATGAAAAACTGGCAAAATTGCCTAATTCCTATTGCGCCGCCAATAAAATACTCCTAAACCCCTCTAACGTGTCGCCGAGGCTACTGGAGTCGTTCCCCATGTCGTTACGGACGCTACTATGAAAGAAAAGAAGAAAATTCGACCCGGAACCCCAGCACCTAAAAACATTCGTGGGCTAACACACACAAAAAACTGGCAAAATCGCCTAATTCCTATTACACAGCCAATAAAATGCTCCAAAACCCCTCTATAGTCCCGCCGGGGCTACTGGAGTCATTTCCTAGGTCGTTACGGACACTACTATGGAAAAATCCAAGAAACTTCGACCTGGACCCCCGGCACCTAAAATATCTGTGGGCTAACACACACGAAAAAGTGGCAAAATTGCCTAATTCCTAATGTGCTGCCAATAAAATGCTCCTAAACCCCTCTAAAGCACCGTCGGTGCTACTGGAGTCATTCCCCAGGTTTTTACGGATGCTACTATGGAAGAATCCAAGAAAATTTGACCCAATCCCCAGGCACCTAAAAAATCTGTGGGCTAACACACACGAAAAACTGGCAAAATCACCTAATTTCTATTATGTCGCCAATACAATTCTCCTAAACCCCTCTATTGTGCCGTCGGGGCTACGGGAGTCGTTCCCCAGGTCGTTACGGACGCTACTATGAAAGAATCCAAAAAATTCAACTTGGACCCTCGGCACCTAAAAAATCCTTACGCTAATACACATGAAAAATTGGCAAAATTGCCTAATTCCTATTGCGTCTCCAATAAAATGCTCCTATACCCCTCTATAGCACCGCCGGGGCTACTAGAGTTGTTCCCTAGGTCTTTACAGATGCTACTATGGAAGAATCCAAGAAAATTTGACCCAAACCCCCGGCACCTAAAAAATCTGTGGGTTAACAGACATGAAAAACTGGCAAAATCGTCTAATTTCTATTGTGTCGCCAATAAAATGTTCCTTAACCCCTCTATAGCGCCACCAGGGTTACTGGAGTCGTTCCCCAGGTCGTTATAGACTCTACTATAGAAGAATCCAAGAAAATTCGACCCAAACCCCTGGCACCTAAGATATCTGTGGGCTAACCCACATGAAAAACTGGCAAAATCCAATAATTCCTATTGTGTCATCAATAAAATGCTCCTAAACCCCTCTAAAATTCCTTCGGAGCTACTAGAGTCGTTCCCCAGGTCATTACAGATGCTACTATGGAAGAATCTAAGAAAGTTTGACCCAGACTCTCGGCACCTAAAAAATCCGTGAGCTAATACACACGAAAAACTGGCAAAATCTCCTAATTCCTATTGCGTAGCCAATAAAATGCTCCTAAACCCCTCTATAGCATCGTCGGGGCTACTGGAGTCGTTCACAGGTCGTTACGGACGTTACTATGGAAGAATCCAAGTAAATTTTACCCGAACCCCCGGCACCTAAAATATCTGTGGGCTAACATACACAAAAAAGTGGCAAAATTGCCTAATTCCTATTGAGCCGCCAATAAAATGCTCCTAAACCCCTCTACAGTACCACCGGGGCTACTGGAGTCGTTCCCCAGGTTGTTACGGATGCTACTATAGAAGAATCTAAGAAAAATTGACCCGTACCCCCGGCACCTAAAAAATCCATGGGCTAACACACACGAAAAACTGGCAAAATTGTCTAATTCCTATTGCGTCGACAATACAATTCTCCTAAACTCCTCTATTTCGTTGCCGGGGCTACTGGAGTCGTTCCCCAGGTTGTTATGGACGCTACTATGGAAGAATTCAAGAAAATTCGTCCCGGACCCTCGGCACCTAAAAATTCTGTGGGCTAACACACATGAAAAACTTGCAAAATTGCCTAATTCCTATTGCATCTATAATAAAATGCTCCTAAACCCCTCTATAGTGCCTCCGGGTCTACTGGAGACGTTCCCTAGGTCATTACGGATGCTACTATGAATGAATCCAAGAAAATTCAACCCGGACCCTCGGCACCTAAAAAATCTGTGGGCTAACACACACGAAAAAGTGGCAAAATCACCTAATTCCTATTGCGTCTCTAATAAAATAATCCTAAACCCCTCTAAAGCGCCGCCGGGGCTACTAGAGTCGTTCCCCAGGTCGTTAAGGACGCTACTATTGAAGAATCTAAGAAACTTTGACCCGTACCCATGGCACCTAAAAAATCTGTGGGCTAACAAACACGAAAAACTGGCAAAATTGCCTAATTCCTATTGCGTCGCCAATACAATTCTCCTAAACCCCTCTATAGTACCGCCGAGGCTGCTGGAGTTGTTCCCCAGGTCGTTACGGACGCTAGTATGGAAGAATAGAAGAAAATTTGACCCGGACCCCTAGCACCTAAAAAATCGGTGGGCTAACACACACTAAAAACTGGAAAAATTGCCTAATTCCTATTGTGCCGCCAATAAAATGCTCCTAAACCCCTCTATAGTGCCGTCGGGTCTACTGGAGTCGTTCCCCAATTCTTTGCGGACGCTACTATGGAAGAATGGATGAAAATTTGACCCGGACCCCCGGGCACCAAAAATATCTGTGGGCTAACACACACGAAAAGGTGGCAAAATTGCCTAATTCTTATTACGTCGCCAATACAATTCTCCTAAAACCCTCTATAGAGCCGCCGGGGCTACTGGAGTCAATACCCAGGTCGTTACGGATGCTACTATCGAATAATCCAAGAAAATTTGACCCGGACCCTCGGCACCTAAACAATCCTTATGCTAATACACACGAAAAACTAGCAAAATTGCCTAATCCTATTGCGTCACTAATTAAATGCTCCTAAACCCCTCTATAGCACTACCGGGGCTACTGAAGTCGTTCCCCAGGTTGTTACGGATGCTACTATGGAAGAATCTAAGAAATTTTGACATGGACCCCCGGCACGTAAAAAATCTGTGGGCTTACACATACGAAAAACTGGCAAAATTGCCTAATTACTATTGTGTCTCTAATAAAATGACCCTAAATCCCTCTACAGCGCCACCGGGGCTACTGGAGTCGTTCACTAGGTTGACGGACGCTACTATGGAAGAATCAAAGAAAATTTGACCCAATCACAGGCACCTAAAAAATCTGTGGGCTAACACACACGAAAAACTGGCAAAATTGCCTAATTCCTATTGCGTTGCCAATACAATTCTCCTAAACCCCTCTATAGTACCGTCGGGGCTACTGGAGTTGTTCCTCAGGTCGTTATGGATGCTAAAATGGAAGAATCCAAGAAAATTCCACCCGCACCCTCGACACCTAAAATATCCGTGGACTAACACACATGAAAAACTTACAAAATCACATAAATCCTATTGTGTCGCCAATAAAATGCTCCTGAAACCCTCTAAAGAGCCGTCAGGGCTACTGGAGTTGTTACCTAGCTCGTTACGGATGCTACTATGAAAGAATCTAAGAAATATTGACCCGAACCCCAGCACCTAAAAAATCCACAGGCTAACACACACGAAAAACTGGCAAAATTGCCTAATTCCTATTGCGTCGCTAATACAATTCTCCTAAACCCCTCTATAGTAATGTCGGGGCTACTGGAGTCATTCCCAGGTCGTTACGGACACTACTATGGAAGAATTAGAAGAAAATTTGACCCGGACTCCCGACACCTAGAAAATCTGTGAGCTAACACACACGAAAAACTGGCAAAATCTCCTAATTCCTATTGCGCTGCCAATAAAATACTCCTAAACCCCTCTATAGCACCGCCGGGTCTACTAGAGTCATTCACTAGGTCGTTACGGATGCTACTATAGAAGAATCTAAGAAAATTTGATCCGGACCCCCGGCACCTAAAATATTTGTAGGCTAACACACACGAAAAAGTGGCAAAATTGCCTAATTCCTATTGCGCCGCCAATAAAATGCTCCTAAAGCCCTCTACAGCGCCGCCGATGCTACTGGAGTCATTCCCCAGGTTGTTACGGATGCTACTAAGGAAGAATCCAAGAAAATTTGACCAAAACCCCCGGCACCTAAAAATTCTGTGGGCTAACACACACGAAAAATTGGAAAAATTGCCTAATTCTTATTGCGTCGCCAATACAATTCTCCTAAAACCCTCTATAGAGTCGCCGGGGCTACTGGAGTCAATTCCCGGGTCGTTACGGACGCTACTATAGAAGTATCCAAGAAAATTTGACCCGGACCCTCGGCACCTAAAATATCTGTGGGCTAACACACACAAAAAACTGGCAAAATCGCCTAATTCCTATTGCGTCACCAATACAATTCTCCTAAACCCCTCAATATCGCTGCTGGGGCTACCGGATTCGTTCCCTATGTTGTTATGGACGCTACTACGGAAGAATTCAAGAAAATTTGACTCGTACCCTCGGCACCTAACAAATCTGTGGGCTAACACACACCAAAAAGTGGCAACATTGCCTAATTCCTATTGCGCCGCCGATAAAATGCTCTTAAATCCCTCTACAGCGCCACCGGGGCTACTGGAGTCGTTCACTAGGTTGTTACGGACGCTACTATGGAAGAATCAAAGAAAATTTGACCCAATCACAGGCATCTAAAAAATCTGTGGGCTAACACACACGAAAAACTGGCAAAATCGCCTAATTCCTATTGCGTTGCCAATACAATTCTCCTAAACCCCTCTATAGTACCGTCGGGGCTGCTGGAGTCGTTCTTCAGGTCGTTACGGACGCTACTATGGAAGAATAGAAGAAAATTTGACCCGGAACCCCAGCACCTAAAAAATTAGTAGGCTAACACACACGAAAAACTGGCAAAATTGCCTAATTCCTATTGTGCCGCCAATAAAATGCTCCTAAACCCCTCTATAGCACCGCCGGGTCTACTGGAGTCGTTTCCCAGGTCGTTACGTACGCTACTATGGAAAAATGGAAGAAAAATCGACCCGGACCCCCGGCACCTAAAAATTCCGTGGGCTGACACACACGAAAAACTAGCAAAATTGCCTAATTCTTATTGCGTCGCCAATACAATTCTCCTAAAACCCTCTATAGAACCTCCGAGGCTACTGGAGTCAATCCCCAAGTCGTTACGGACGCTACTATCGAATAATCCAAGAAAATTTGACCAGGACCTTGGCACCTAAAAAATCCTTACGCTAATACACACGAAAAACTGGCAAAATTGCCTAATCCTATTGCGTCACTAATTAAATGCTCCTAAACCCCTCTATAGCGCTACCGCAGCTACTGGAGTCGTTCCCCAGGTCGTTACGGATGCTACTATGGAAGAATCCAAGATATTTCGACACGGACCCCCGGCACGTAAAAAATCTGTGGCTTACACATACGAAAAACTGGCAAAATCGCCTAATTACTATTGTGTCTCTAATAAAATGATCCTAAGCCCCTCTAAAGCACCACCGGGGCTACTAGAGTCGTTTCCCAGGTCGTTACGGATGCAACTATGGAAGAATCCAAGAAATTTCGACTCGGACCCCCGGCACCTAAAATATTTGTGGGCTAACACACACGAACAAGTGGCAAAATAGCCTAATTCCTATTGCGTCGGCAATAAAATGCTCCTAAACCCCTCTAAAGCGCCACCGGAGCTACTAGAGTTGTTCATCAGGTCATTATGGATGCTAAAATGGAAGAATCCAAGAAAATTCCACCCGCACCCCCGACACCTAAAAAATCCGTGGACTAACACACATGAAAAACTTGCAAAACCACATAAATCCTATTGTGTCGCCAATAAAATGCTCCTGAAACCCTCTAAAGAGCCGTCAGGGCTACTGGAGTCGTTCCCCAGCTCGTTACGGATGCTACTATGAAAGAATCTAAGAAATATTGACCCGAACCCAAGCACCTAAAAAATCCATGGGCTAACACACACGAAAAACTGGCAAAATTGCCTAATTCCTATTGCGTCGCTAATACAATTCTCCTAAACCCCTCTATAGTACCGCCGGGGCTACTGGAGTCGTTCCCCAAGTCATTACGGACACTACTATTGAAGAATAGAAGAAAATTTGACCCGGACTCCCGGCACCTAAAAAATCTGTGAGCTAACACACACGAAAAACTGGCAAAATCTCCTAATTCCTATTGCGCCGCCAATAAAATGCTCCTAAACCCCTCTATAGCACCGCTGGGTCTTCTGGAGTCATTCACCAGGTCGTTACGGATGCTACTATAGAAGTATCTAAGAAAATGCGATCCGGACCCCCGGCACCTAAAATATTTGTAGGCTAACACACACGAAAAAGTGGCAAAATTGCCTAATTCCTATTGCGCCGCCAATAAAATGCTCCTAAAGCCCTCTACAGCGCCGCCGATGCTACTGGAGTCATTCCCCAGGTTGTTACGGATGCTACTAAGGAAGAATCCAAGAAAATTTGACCCAAACCCCCAGCACCTAAAAATTCCGTGGGCTAACACACACGAAAAATTGGAAAAATTGCCTAATTCTTATTGCGTCGCCAATACAATTCTCCTAAAACCCTCTATAGAGCCGCCGGGGCTACTGGAGTCAATTCCCAGGTCGTTACGGACGCTACTATAGAAGAATCCAAAAAATTTGACCCGGACCCTCGGCACCTAAAATATTCGTAGGCTAACACACACAAAAAACTGGCAAAATCGCCTAATTCCTATTGCGTCACCAATACAATTCTCCTAAACCCCTCAATATCGCTGCCGGGGCTACCGGATTCGTTCCCTAGGTTGTTATGGACGCTACTACGGAAGAATTCAAGAAAATTCAACCCGTACCCTCGGCACCTAACAAATCTGTGGACTAACACACACCAAAATGTGGCAACATTGCCTAATTCCTATTGCGCCGCCGATAAAATGCTCCTAAATCCCTCTACAGCGCCACCGGGGCTACTGGAGTCGTTCCCTAGGTTGTTACGGACTCTACTATGGAAGAATCAAAGAAAATTTGACCCAATCACAGGCACCTAAAAAATTTGTGCGCTAACACACACGAAAAACTGGCAAAATCACCTAATTCCTATTGCGTTGCCAATACAATTCTCCTAAACCCCTCTATAGTACCGTCGGGGCTACTGGAGTCGTTCTTCAGGTCGTTACAGACGCTACTATGGAAGAATAGAAGAAAATTTGACCTAGAACCCCAGCACCTAAAAAATTAGTAGGCTAACACACACGAAAAATTGGCAAAATTGCCTAATTCCTATTGTGCCGCCAATAAAATGCTCCTAAACCCCTCTATAGCGTCGCCGGGTCTACTGGAGTCGTTCCCCAAGTCGTTACGTACGCTACTATGGAAAAATAGAAGAAAAATCAACCTGGACACCCGGCACCTAAAAATTCCGTGGGCTGACACACACGAAAAACTAGCAAAATTGCCTAATTCTTATTGCGTCGCCAATACAATTCTCCTAAAACCCTCTATAGAACCTCCGAGGCTACTGGAGTCAATCCCCAAGTCGTTACGGACGCTACTATCGAATAATCCAAGAAAATTTGACCAGGACCTTGGCACCTAAAAAATCCTTACGCTAATACACACGAAAAACTGGCAAAATTGCCTAATCCTATTGCGTCACTAATTAAATGCTCCTAAACCCCTCTATAGCGCTACCGCAGCTACTGGAGTCGTTCCCCAGGTCGTTACGGATGCTACTATGGAAGAATCCAAGATATTTCGACACGGACCCCCGGCACGTAAAAAATCTGTGGCTTACACATACGAAAAACTGGCAAAATCACCTAATTACTATTGTGTCTCTAATAAAATGATCCTAAGCCCCTCTAAAGCACCACCGGGGCTACTAGAGTCGTTTCCCAGGTCGTTACGGATGCTACTATGGAAGAATCCAAGAAAATTCGACTCGGACCCCCGGCACCTAAAATATTCGTGGGCTAACACACACGAACAAGTGGCAAAATAGCCTAATTCCTATTGCGTTGGCAATAAAATGCTCCTAAACCCCTCTAAAGCGCCACTGGAGCTTTTGGAGTTGTTCCTCAGGTCGTTACAGATGCTACTATGGAATAATCCAAGAAAATTTGTCCTGGCCCCCCGGAACGTAAAAATTCCGTGTGCTAACACACACGAAAAACTTGCAAAATTGCCTAATTCCTATTGTATCTCAAATAAAATGCTCCTAAACCCCTCTAAAGCGCCATCGAGGCTACTAGAGTTGTTCCCCAGGTCGTTATGGATGCTACTGTGGAAGAATCCAAAAATGTTTGACCCAAACCCCGGGCACCTAAAAAATCTGTTGGCTAACATACACGAAAAACTGGCAAAATCGCTTAATTCCCATTGCGTCGCCAATAAAATGCTCCTAAACCCCTCTATAGCATCGTCGGGACTATTGGAGTCGTTACCCAGGTCGTTACGGACTCTACTATAGAAGAATCAAAAAAATATTGTCCCGGACCCGCGACACCTAAAAAATCTGTGCTCTAACACATATGAAAAACTGGCAAAATCGCCTAATTCCTATTGCGTCGCTAATAAAATTCTCCTAAACCCCTCTAAAGCGCCACCGGGGCTACTGTAGTCGTTCTCCAGGTTGTTACGGACACTACAATGGAAGAATCACAGAAAATTTGACCCGGACGCCCGGCACCAAAAAACTCCGTGGGCTAACACACACGAAAAACTGGCAAAATCGCCTAATTCCTGTTACGTCGCCAATAAAATGCTTCTAAATCCCTCTATAGCACTGCCGGGGATATTGGAATCGTTCTCCAGGTCGTTACGGATTCTACTATGAAAGAATCTAAGAAAATTCGACCCGGACCCCAGGCACCTAAAAAATCTGTGGGATAACACACACGAAAAACTACCAAAATCGCCTAATTCCTTTTCCGTCTCCAATAAAATACTTCTATACCCCTCTAAAACGTCACCGGGGCTACTCGAGTCATTCCCTAGGTCATTACGGATGCTACTATGGAAGAATCTAAGAAAATTTGATCTGGACCCCCGGCACCTAAAAAATCCGTAGGCTAACACACACGAAAAAATAGCAAAATCTCCTAATTCCTATTGTGTTGCCAATAAAATGCTCCTAAACCCCTCTATAGCATCGTCGAGGCTACTGGAGTTGTTCCCCAGGTCGTTACGGACGCTACTATGGAAGAATCCAAGAAAAATTTACCCACACCCCAAACACCTAAAAAATCCATGGACTTACACACACGAAAAACTGGCAAAATCACCTAATTCCTATTGCGTTGCCAATAAAATGGTCTTAAACCCCTCTAAAGCGCCGCCGGGGCTACTGGAGTTGTTCCCCAGGTCGTTACGGATGCTACTATAGAAGAATCCAAGAAAATTCGACATGGACCCCCGGTACCTAAAATATCTGTGGGCTAACACACACGAAAAAATTGCAAAATAGCCTAATTCCTACTACATCGCCAATAAAATGCTCTTAAACCCCTCTATAGCATCGTCGGGGCTACTGGAGTCGTTCCCCAAGTCGTTACGGACGCTATTATAGAACAATCCAAGAAAAATTGACTCGGACCCCCAGCACCTAAAAAATCTGTGGGGTAACACACACGAGAAACAGGCAAAATCCCCTAATTCCTATTGCGTCGCCAATAAAATGCTCATAAACCCCTTTATAGCACCTCCGAGGCTACTGGAGTCATTCCCCAAGTCGTTACAAACGCTACTATGGAAGAATCCAAGAAAATTTGACCCGGACCCCCGGCACCTAAAAAATCGGTGGGCTAACACACACGAAAAATTGGCCAAATCGCCTAATTCCTATTATGTCGCCAATAAAATGCTCCTAAACCTGTCTATAGCGCCGCCGTGGCTACTGGAGTCGTTCCCCAAGTCATTAAGGATACTACTATGTAAGAATCCAAGAAAATTCAACTTGGACTCTCGAATACACATGAAAAACTGGCAAAATTGCCTAATTTCTATTGTGTCTCCAATAAAATACTCCTAAACCTCTCTATAGCACTTCTGGGGCTACTGGAGTCGTTCCCCAGGTCGTTACGGACACTACTATAGAAGTATCCAAAAAATTTGACCTGAACCACCGGCACCTAAAATAACTGTGGGCTAACAAACACGAAAAAGTGGCAAAATTGCTTAATTCCTATTGCCACGCTAATAAAATGCTCCTAAACCCTTCTAAAGTGCCGCCGGGGCTACTGGAGTCATTCTCCAGGTCGTTACGGATGCTACTATGGAAAATTCCAAGAAAATTTGACCCGAACCCCCGGCACCTAAAAAATTTGTGGGCTAACACACACGAAAAACTGGCAAAATCCCCTAATTCCTAATGCGTTGCCAATAAAATACTCCTAATCCCCTCTATAGCACCGCCGGGGCTAGTGGAGTCGTTCCCCAGGTCATTACGGAAGCTACTATGGAATAATCCAAGAAAATTCAACCCAGACCCTCGGCACCTAAAAACTCCGTGGGCAAACACACACATGAAAAACTAGCAAAATCGTCTAATTCCTATTGTGTCACTAATAAAATTTTCCTAAACCCCTCTAAAGCGCCACCGGGGCTACTGTAGTCGTTCTCTAGGTTGTTACGAATGCTACAATGAAAGAATCCAAGAAAATTTGACCCGGACCCCCGGCACCAAAAAGATCCATGGGCTAACACACACCAAAAACTAGCAAAATCGCCTAATTTCTATTGCGTCACCATTAAAATGCTCCTAAACCCCTCTAAAGTGCCGTCGGGGCTACTGGAGTCGTTCCCCAGGTCGTTACGGATGTTACTATGGATGAATCCAAGAAAATTTGACCCGGACACCCGGCACCTAAAAAATCCGTTGGCTAACACACACGAAAAACTGGCAAAATCATCTAATTCCTATTGCGTCGCTAATAAAATGCTCCTAAACCCCTCTAAAGCATTGTCGGGGCTACTGGAGTCGTTCCCCAAGTCGTTACGGATTCTACTATGGAAGAATCCAAGATAATTCGACCCGGACCCCCGACACCTAAAATATCCGTGGGCTAACACATACGAAAAAGTGGCAAAATTGGCTAATTCCTATTGCGCCGCCAATAAAATGCTCCAAAACCTCTCTATAGCACCGCCAGGGCTACTGTAGTCGTTCCCCATGTTTTAACGGATGCTACTACAGAAGAATGGAAAATTTTGACCCGTACCCCCGGCACCTAAAAAATCCGTGGGCTAACACACATGAAAAATTGGCAAAATCGCCTAATTCCTATTGCGTCGCCAATAAAATGCTCCTAAACCACTCTAAAGCGCCGTCGGGGCTATTGGAGTCGTTCCCCAGGCCGTTACGGATGCTACTATGGAAGAATCCAAGAAATTTGACCCAGACCCCCGGCAGCTAAAAATTCCGGGGGCTAACACACACAAAAAACTTGTAAAATCACCTAATTCTATTGCGTCGCCAATAAAATGCTCCTGAACCACTCTAAAACGCCACCGGGGCTACTAGAGTCGTTTCCCAGGTCGTTACAGACGCTACTACTGAAGAATCTAAGAAAATTTGACCCGAACCCCCGGCACTTAAAAAATTCGTGGGTTAACACACACGAAAAACTGGTAAAATCACCTAATTCCTATTGCATCGCCAATAAAGTGCTCCTAAATCCCTCTATAGCGCCGCCGGGGCTACTAGAGTCGTTCCCTAGGTCATTACGGAGGCAACTATAGAAGAATCCAAGAAAATTTGACCCATACCCCTGGCACCTAAAAAATCCGCGGGATAACACACATGAAAAACTGGCAAAATCGCCTAATTCCTATTGCATTGCCAATGAAATGCTCTTAAACCCCTCTAAAGTGCCGTCGGGGCTATCGGAGTTGTTCCCCAGGTCGTTACGGACGCTACTATGAAAGAATCCAAGAAAATATGACCCGAACCCCCGGCACCTAAAAACTTTGTGGGCTAATACACACAAAAAACTGGCAAAATCGCTTAATTCCTATTGCGTCGCCAATAAAAATGCTCCTAAACCACTCTAAAGCACCGCCGGGGCTACTGGAGTCATTCCCCAGGTCGTTACGGATGCTACTATGGAACAATCCAAGAAAATTCGACAAGAACCCCCAGCACCTAAAAAATTCGTGGGCTAACACACACGAAAAACAGACAAAATCACCTAAGTCCTATTGCGTCTCCAATAAAATGCTCCTAAACCCCTCTATAGCGCCGCTGGTGCTACTAGAGTCATTCCCCAGGTCATTACGGATGTTACTTTGGAAGAATCAAGGAAAATTCGACTCACACCCCCAACACCTAAAAAATCTATGGACTAACACACACGAAAAACTAGCAAATTCGCCTAATTCCTATTGCGTCTCAAATAAAATGCTCCTAAACCCCTCTAAAGCGCAGCCGGGGCTACTGGAGTCATTCCCCAGATCGTTACGGATGCTACTATGGAAGAAATCAAGAAAATTCAACCCGCACCCCTGGCACCTAAAAAATCCGTGGGCTAACACACACGAAAAACTTGCAAAATCGCCTAATTCGTATTGCGTCTCAAATACAATGCTCTTAAACACATCTAAAGCGCTGCCAAGGCTACTGGAGTCGTACCCCAGGTCGTTACGGATGTTACTATTGAAGAAATCAAGAAAATTCAATCCGCACCCCTCGCACCTAAAAAATCTGTGGGCTAACACACACGAACAACTGGCTAAATCACCTAATTCCTATTACATCGCCAATAAAATGCTCTTAAACCCCTCTAAAGCGCCGCCGGGGCTACTGGAGTTGTTCCCAGGTCGTTACGGACGCTACTATGGAAGGATCTAAGAAAATTTGACCCGAACTCCCGGCACCTAAAAAATCTGTGGGCTAACACACACGAAAAACTGGCAAAATCGCCTAATTCCTATTGCATCGCCAATAAAATGCTCCTAAACCCCTCTAAAGCGCCGCTGGGGCTACTGGAGTTGTTCCCCAAGTCGTTACGGACGCTACTATGTACGAATCCAAGAAATTTTGACCCGAACACCCGGCACCTAAAAAATCCGTGGGCTAACACACACGAAAAACTGGCAAAATCATCTAATTCCTATTGCGTCGCTAATAAAATGCTCCTAAACCCCTCTAAAGCATTGTCGGGGCTACTGGAGTCGTTCCCCAAGTCGTTACGGATTCTACTATGGAAGAATCCAAGAAAATTCGACCCGGACCCCCGACACCTAAAATATCCGTGGGCTAACACATACGAAAAAGTGGCAAAATTGGCTAATTCCTATTGCGCCGCCAATAAAATGCTCCAAAACCTCTCTATAGCACCGCCGGGGCTACTGTAGTCGTTCCCCATGTTTTAACGGATGCTACTACAGAAGAATGGAAAATTTTGACCCGTACCCCCGGCACCTAAAAAATCCGTGGGCTAACACACATGAAAAATTGGCAAAATCGCCTAATTCCTATTGCGTCGCCAATAAAATGCTCCTAAACCACTCTAAAGCGCCGTCGGGGCTATTGGAGTCGTTCCCCAGGCCGTTACGGATGCTACTATGGAAGAATCCAAGAAATTTGACCCAGACCCCCGGCAGCTAAAAAATCCGGGGGCTAACACACACAAAAAACTTGTAAAATCACCTAATTCTATTGCGTCGCCAATAAAATGCTCCTGAACCACTCTAAAACGCCACCGGGGCTACTAGAGTCGTTTCCCAGGTCGTTACAGACGCTACTACTGAAGAATCTAAGAAAATTTGACCCGAACCCCCGACACTTAAAAAATTCGTGGGTTAACACACACGAAAAACTGGTAAAATCACCTAATTCCTATTGCATCGCCAATAAAGTGCTCCTAAATCCCTCTATAGCGCCGCCGGGGCTACTAGAGTCGTTCCCTAGGTCATTACGGAGGCAACTATAGAAGAATCCAAGAAAATTTGACCCATACCCTTGGCACCTAAAAAATCCGCGGGATAACACACATGAAAAACTGGCAAAATCGCCTAATTCCTATTGCATTGCCAATGAAATGCTCTTAAACCCCTCTAAAGTGCCGTCGGGGCTATCGGAGTTGTTCCCCAGGTCGTTACGGACGCTACTATGAAAGAATCCAAGAAAATATGACCCGAACCCCCGGCACCTAAAAACTTTGTGGGCTAATACACACAAAAAACTGGCAAAATCGCTTAATTCCTATTGCGTCGCCAATAAAAATGCTCCTAAACCACTCTAAAGCACCGCCGGGGCTACTGGAGTCATTCCCCAGGTCGTTACGGATGCTACTATGGAACAATCCAAGAAAATTCGACAAGAACCCCCAGCACCTAAAAAATTCGTGGGCTAACACACACGAAAAACAGACAAAATCACCTAAGTCCTATTGCGTCTCCAATAAAATGCTCCTAAACCCCTCTATAGCGCCGCTGGTGCTACTAGAGTCATTCCCCAGGTCATTACGGATGTTACTTTGGAAGAATCAAGGAAAATTCGACTCACACCCCCAACACCTAAAAAATCTATGGACTAACACACACGAAAAACTAGCAAATTCGCCTAATTCCTATTGCGTCTCAAATAAAATGCTCCTAAACCCCTCTAAAGCGCAGCCGGGGCTACTGCAGTCATTCCCCAGATCGTTACGGATGCTACTATGGAAGAAATCAAGAAAATTCAACCCGCACCCCTGGCACCTAAAAAATCCGTGGGCTAACACACACGAAAAACTTGCAAAATCGCCTAATTCGTATTGCGTCTCAAATACAATGCTCTTAAACACATCTAAAGTGCTGCCAAGGCTACTGGAGTCGTACCCCAGGTCGTTACGGATGTTACTATTGAAGAAATCAAGAAAATTCAATCCGCACCCCTCGCACCTAAAAAATCTGTGGGCTAACACACACGAACAACTGGCTAAATCACCTAATTCCTATTACGTCGCCAATAAAATGCTCTTAAACCCCTCTAAAGCGCCGCCGCGGCTACTGGAGTTGTTCCCAGGTCGTTACGGACGCTACTATGGAAGGATCTAAGAAAATTTGACCCGAACTCCCGGCACCTAAAAAATCTGTGGGCTAACACACACGAAAAACTGGCAAAATCGCCTAATTCCTATTGCATCGCCAATAAAATGCTCCTAAACCCCTCTAAAGCGCCGCTGGGGCTACTGGAGTTGTTCCCCAAGTCGTTACGGACGCTACTATGTACGAATCCAAGAAATTTTGACCCGAACCACCGGCACCTAAAAAATCCGTGGGCTAACACACATGAAAAACTGGCAAAATCGCCTAATTCCTATTACGTCGCATATAAAATGCTCCTAAGCCCCTCTATAGCGCCACCAGGGCTACTAGAGTCGTTCCCTAGGTCGTTATGGACGCTACTATCGAAAAATCCAAGAAAATTCGACCCAAACCCCCAGCACCTAAAAAATCTGTGGGCTAACACACACGAAAAACTAGCAAAATCGGCTAATTCCTATTGCGTCGCCAATAAAATGCTCTAGAACCCCTCTAAAGAGCCACTAGGGCTACTGGAGTCGTTCCCCAGGTCGTTACGGACGCTACTATGGAAAAATCAAGGAAATTTCAACCCGCACCCCCAACACCTAAAAAATCCGTGGACTAACACACATGAAAAACAGGCAAAATCACTGAATTCCTATTGTGTCGCCAATAAAATACTCCTAAACCCCTCTAAAGAGCCACCAGGGCTACTGGAGTCGTTCCTGAGGTCGTTATGGATGCTACTATGTAAGAATCCAAGAAAATATGACCCGGACCCCCGACACCTAAAAAATCTGTGGGCTAACACACATGAAAAATTAGCAAAATCGCCTAATTCCTATTGCATCGCCAATAAAATGCTCATAAACCCCTCTAAAGCACCGCCGGTGCTACTAGATTTATTTCCCAGGTCGTTACGGAAGCTACTATGTAAGAATCCAAAACAATTTAACCCGGACCCCCTGGGGTTACTGGAGTCATTCCCCAGGTCGTTACGGATGCTACTATGGAAGAATTCAAGAATATTTGACCCAGACCCCCTTCACCTAAAAACTTCGTGGGCTAACACAAATGAAAAACTGGCTAAATCGCCTAATTCCTATTTCGTCGCCAACAAAATGCTCCTAAACCCCTCTATAGTGCCTCCGGGGCTACTGAAGTCATTCCATAGGTCGTTACGGACACTACTATGGAAGAATTCAAGAAAATTTGAACCGGACCCCCGACACCAAAAAAATACATAGGCTAACACACACGAAAAACTGGCAAAATCACCTAATTTCTATTGCGTCGCAAATAAAATGCTCCTAAACCCCGCTAAAGCGCCGTCGGGGCTACTAGAGTCGTTCCCTAGGTCGTTACGGATGCTACTATAGAATAAATCAACAAAATTTGACCCAGAACCCCGGTACCTAAAAATTCTATTGGCTAACACAAATGAAAAACTGGCAAAATTGCATAATTCCTATTGCGTTGCTAATAAAATGCTCCTAAACCCCTCTATTGCACCGTCGGGGCTACTAAAGTCGTTCCTCAGATCATTACGGACGCTAATATGGAAGAAATCAAGAAAATTCATCCCGCACCCCTGGCAACTAAAAATTTTTTGGGCTAACACAAACGAAAAACTGGCAAAATCACTTAATTCCTATTGCGTCGCCAATAAAATGCTCCTAAACCGCTCTATAGCACCGCTGGAGCTACTGGAGTCTTTCCCAGGTCGTTACATATGCTACTATAGAATAATCCAAGAAAATTCGACACGGACCCCTGGCACGTAAAAAATATGTGGGCTAACACACAGGAAAACTAGCAAAATTGCCTAATACCAATTGCGTCGCCAATTAAATACTCCTGAACCTCTCTAAGGCACCACCGGGGCTACTAGAGTCGTTCCCTAGGTCTTTACGGAAGCTACTATGGAAAAATCTAAGAAAATTTGACCCGAATCCCCGACACCTAAAAATCCGTGGGTTAAAACACACGAAAAACTTGCAAAACCGCCTAATTCCTATTGCGTCGCCAATAAAATGCTCTTAAACCCCTCTATAGTGATGCCGGGGGCTACTGGAGTCTTTCCCAAGTCATTACGGACGCTACTATGTAAGAATCCAAGAACATTCGACATGGACCCCTGGCACATAAAAAATCTGTGGGCTAACAGCACAAAAAACTGTCAAAATTGCCTAATACCTATTGCGTCTCTAATAAAATTATCCAAAACCCCTCTAAAGCACCGCCAGGGCAACAGGATTCGTTCCCTAAGTCGTTACGAATGCTACTATGGAAGAATCCAAGAAAATTTGATCAGAACCCCGGCACCTAAAATATCTGTGGGCTAACATACACGAAAAAATGGAAAATTTTCTTAATTCCTATTGCGCCGCCATTAAATTACTCCTAAGCCCCTCTATAGCGCCGCTGGGGCTACTAGAGTCGTTTCCTAGGTCGTTACTGACGCTACAATAGAAGAATCCAAGAAATTTAGACACGGCCCCCCGGCACGTAAAAAATCCGTGAGCTAACTCACACGAAAAACTGCCAAAATCGCCTAATTCCTAGTGCGTCTCAAATAAAATGCTCCTAAACCCCTCTAAAGCACCGCCGGCACTACTGGAGTCATTTCCCAGGTCATTACGGACGCTACTATGAAGAATTCAAGAAAATTTGACCCGAACCCCCGGCACCTAAAAAATCTGTGGGTACACACACGAAAAACTGGCAAAATCGCCTAATTCCTATTGCGTCGCCATTAAAATGCTCCTAAACCCCTCTATAGTGCCGCTGGGTCTACTGGAGTCATTCACAGGTCGTTATGGACGCTACTATGGAAGAATCCAAGAAAATTTGACCCGGACCCCCGGCAACTAAAAAATCCGTGGGCTAACATACACGAAAAACTGGCAAAATCGCCTAATTCCTATTGCGTCACCAATAAAATGCTCTAGAACCCCTCTAAAGAGCCGCCAAGGTAACTGGAGTCGTTCCCCAGGTCGTTACGGATGCTACTATGGAAGAATCTAAGATAATTCGACCCGCACACCCAACACCTAAAATAATCCAAGCACTAACACACACGAAAAACTGGTAAAATTGCCTAAATCCTATTGCGTCGCCAATAAAATGCTCCTAAACCCCTCTAAAGAGCCGCCAGGGCTACTGGAGTCGTTCCCCAGGTCGTTACGGACGCTACTATGGTAGAATCCAAGAAATTTTGACCCAGACCCCCAGCACCTAAAAATTCTGTGGGCTACCACACATAAAAAACTTGCAAAATCGCTTAATTCCTATCGCGCCGCCAATAAAATGCTCCTAAACCCCTCTAAAGAGTCACTGGGACTACTGGAGTCGTTTCCCAGGTTGTTACGGAGGCTACTATGGAAGAATCCAAGAAAATTTGACCCGAACCCTAGGCACATAAAAAATCCTCGGGCTAACACACACGAAAAACTTGCAAAATCGCCTAATTCTTATTGTGTCTCAAATAAAATGCTCCTAAACCCCTCTAAAGCGCCGCCGGGGCTACTGGACTCATTCCCCAGGTCGTTACGTATGCTACTATGGAAAAAATCAAGAAAATTCAATCTGCACCCCTGGCACATAAAAAATCCGTGGGCTAACACACACAAAAAACTTGCAAAATCGCCTAACTCCTATTGCGTCTCCAATAAAATGTTCCTGAACCCCTCTAAAGCGTTGTTGGGGCTACTGGAGTCGTTCCTCAGGTTGTTAAGGATGCTACTATGGAAGAATCCAAGATTATTCGACCCGCACCCCCAACACCTAAAAATATTTGTGGACTAACACACACGAAAAACTGGCAAAATCGCCTAAATCCTATTGTGTCGCCAATAAAATGCTCCTAAACCCCTCTAAAGAGACGCTAGGGCTACTGGAGTCGTTTCTCAGGTCGTTACAGATGCTACTATGGAAGAATCCAAGAAAATTTGACCCGGACCCCCGGTACCTAAAAACTCCGTGGGCTAACACACATGAAAAACTGGCAAAATTGCCAAATTCCTATTGCGCCGCCAATAAAATGCTCTTAAACCCCTATATAGCGTCGCCGGAGCTACTGGAGTCGTTCCCGGGTCCTTACGGACGCTACTATGGAATAATACAAGAAACTTTGACCCGAACCCCCGGCACCTAAAAAATCCATGGGCTAACACACACGAAAAACTGGTAAAATCGCCTAATTCCTATTGCGTCCCCATTAAAATGCTCCTAAACCCCTCTATAGTGTCGTTGGGGCTACCGGAGTCATTCCCAGGTTGTTATAGACGCTACTATGGAAGAATCCAAGAAAATTCGACCCGGACCCCCGGCAACTAAAAAATCTGTGGGCTAACACACACGAAAAACTGGCAAATCGCCTAATTCCTATTGCGTCGCCAATAAAATGCTCCAGAACCCCTCTAAAGAGCCCCAGGGCTATTGGACTTGTTTCTCAGGTTGTTACGGATGCTACTATGGAAGAATCCAAGATAATTCGACCCGCACCCCCAACACCTAAAAAATTTCATCGACTAACACACACAAAAAACTGGCAAAATTGCCTAAATCCTATTGCATCGCCAATAAATGCTCCTAAACCCCTCTAAAGAGCCACCAAGGCTATTGGATTCATTCCCCAGGTCGTTATGGACGCTACTATGGAAGAATCCAAGAAAATTTGACCTGGACACCCGGCACCTAAAAAATCTGTAAAATCGCCAAATTCCTATTGCGCCGCCAATAAAGTGCTCCTAAACCCCTCTAAAGCGCTGCCGGAGCTACTGGAGTCGTTCCCTAGATCGTTGCGGACGCTACAATATAAGCATCCAAGATTATTCGACCCGCACTCCCAACACCTAAAAATATTTGTGGACGTTCACACGAAAAACTGGAAAAATCGCCTAAATCCTATTGCGTCGCCAATAAAATGCTCCTAAACCCCTCTAAAGAGACGCTAGGGCTACTGGAGTCGTTTCTTAGGTCGTTACGGATGCTACTATGGAAGAATCCAAGAAAATTTGACCCGGACCCCCGGTACCTAAAAACTCCGTGGGCTAACACACATGAAAAACTGGCAAAATCGCCAAATTCCTATTGCGCCGCCAATAAAATGCTCTTAAACCCCTATATAGCGTCGCCGGAGCTACTGGAGTCGTTCCCGGGTCCTTACGGATGCTACTATGGAAGAATACAAGAAACTTTGACCCGAACCCCCGGCACCTAAAAAATTCACGGGCTAACACACACGAAAAACTGGCAAAATTGCCTAATTCCTATTTCGTCGCCAATAAATGCTCTTAAACCCCTCTATAGTGCCGTCGGGGCTACTGGAGTCCTTCCCTAGGTCATTACGGACGCTACTATCGAAGAATCCAAGAAAATTCGAACCGGACCCCCGGCACCTAAAAAATCCGTAGGCTAACACACACGAAAAACTGGCAAAATCGCCTAATTCCTATTACATCGCAAATAAAATGCTCTTAAACCACTCTAAAGCGCCACCGGGGCTACTGAAGTCATTCCCCAGGTCATTACGGACGCTACTATGGAATAAATCAAGAAACTTTGACCCAGAACCCCGGTACCTAAAAATTCTGTTGGCTAACACACACGAAAAACTGGCAAAATTGCATAATTCCTATTGCGTCACCAATAAAATGCTCCTAAACCCCTCTATTGCACTGCCGGGGCTACTAAAGTCGTTCCCCAAGTCGTTACGGATGCTAATATAGAAGAAATCAAGAAAATTCGTCCCGCACCCCTAGCAACTAAAAATTCTATGGGCTAACACACAAGAAAAACTAGCAAAATCGCCCAATTCCTATCGTGTCGCCAATAAAATACTCCTAAACCCCTCTATAGCACCGCTGGGGCTACTGGAGTCTTTCCCAGGTCTATACGGACGCTACTATAGAATAATCCAAGAAAATTTGACACGGACCCCTGGCACATAAAAAAGCTGTGGGCTAACACACACGAAAAACTAGCATAATTGCCTAATACCAATTGCGTCGCTAATTAAATGCTCCTGAACCCCTCAAACGCGCCGCCGGGGTTAATGGAGTCGTTCCCTAGGTATTTACGGAAGCTACTATGGAATAATCTAAGAAATTTTGACCCGAATCCCCGGCACCTAAAAAATCTGTGGGTTAACACACATGAAAAACTGGCAAAACCGCCTAGTTCCTATTGCGTCACCAATAAAATGCTCTTAAACCCCTCTATAGTGCCACCGGGGCTACTGGAGTCTTTCCCAAGTATTTACGGACGCTACTATGGAAGAATCCAATAATATTCGATACGGACCCCTGACACGTAAAAAATATGTGGGCTAACAGCACAAAAAACTAGCAAAATTGTCTAATACCTATTGCGTCTCTAATAAAATGATCCTAAACCCCTCTAAAGCACCGCTTGGGCAACTAGATTCGTTCCCCAGGTCATTATAGATGATACTATGGAAGAATCCAAGAATATTCGACCCGGAACCCGGCACCTAAAATATCTGTAGGCTAACACACACGAAAAAGTGGAAAAATTGCTTAATTCCTATTGCGCCGCCAATAAAATACTCCTAAGCCCCTCTATAGCGCCGTTGGGGCTACTGAAGTCATTCCCTAGGTCATTACGGACGCTACAATGGAAGAATCCAAGAACATTCAACACGGACCCCTGGCACATAAAAAATCTATGGGTTAACAGCACGAAAAACTAGCAAAATTGTCTAATACCTATTGCGTTTCTAATAAAATAATCCTAAACCCCTCTAAAGCACCACCGGGGCAACTGGATTCGTTCCCCGGGTAGTTATGGACGCTACTATGGAACAATCTAATACAATTCGACCCGTAACCCGGCACCTAAAATATATGTGGGCTAACACACACGAAAAAGTGGAAAAATTGCTTAATTCCTATTGCGCCGCCAATAAAATACTCATAAGCCCCTCAATAGCGCCGCCGGGGCTACTGGAGTCATTCCCCAGGTCATTACGGATGCTACAATGGAAGAATCCAAGAAATTAAGACACGGCCCCCCGGCACGTAAAAAATCAGTAAGCTAACTCACACGAAAAACTGCCAAAATCGCCTAATTCCTAGTGCGTCTCAAATAAAATGCTCCTAAATCCCTCTAAAGCGCCGCCGAGGCTACTGGAGTTATTCCCCAGGTCGTTACGGATGCTACTATGGAAGAAATCAAGAAAATTCAACCCGCACCCCCGACACCTAAAAAAGGCGTTGTCTAGCACACACAAAAAAACTTGCAAAATCACCTAATTCCTATTGCGTCGCTAATAAAATGCTCCTGAATCCCTCTAAAGCGCCACCGGGGCTACTGGAGTCGTTCCCCAGGTCGTTACGAATGCTACTATGGAAGAATTCAAGAAAATTTGACCCGAAACCCCAGCACCAAAAAAATCTGTGGGTTAACACACACGAAAAACTGACAAAATCGCCTAATTCCTATTGCGTCGCCAATAAAATACTCCTAAACCAATCTATAGCACCGCCGGGGCTACTAGAGTCGTTCCCCAGGTCGTTACGGATGCTATTATGGAAGAATCCAAGAAACTTCGACACGGACCCTCGGCACCTAAAAAATCCGTGGGCTAACACACACGAACAACCGGCAAAATTGCCTAATTCCTATTGCACCGCCAATAAAATGCTCCAGAACCCCTCTAAAAAGCCGCCAGGGCTACTGGAGTCGTTCCCCAGTTCATTATGGACGGTATTATGGAAGAATCCAAGAAAATTCATCCCGCACCCCCAACACCTAAAAAATCTGTGGACTAACACAAACAAAAAACTAGCAAAATTGCCTAATTCCTATTGCATCACCAATAAAATGTTCCTAAACCCCTCTATAGCACCTCCGGGGCTACTGGAGTCGTTCCCCAGGTTGTTACGGATGCTACTATAGAATAATCCAAAAATATTTGACCCGGACCCCCGGCACCTAAAATATCTGTGGACTAACACATACGAAAAAGTGACAAAATTACTTAATTCCTATTGCGCCGCCAATAAAATGCTCCTAAACCCCTCTAAAGCGCCGCCGGGACTACTGAAGTCGTTTCCCAGGTCGTTATAGACACTACTATGGAAGAATCCAAGAAATTTTGACCCGAACCCCCGGCAGATAAAAAATCCTTGGGCTAACACACACGAAAAACTTGCAAAATTGCCTAATTCCTATTGCGTCTCAAATAAAATACTCCTAAACCCCTCTAAAGCACCGTTGGAGCTACTGGAGTCATTCCCCAGGTCATTGTGGATGCTACTATGGAATAAATCAAGAAAATTCAACATGCACCCTTGGCACTTAAAAAATCCGTTGGCTAACACACACAAAAAACTTGCAAAATCGCCAAATTCCTATTGCACCGCCAATAAAATGCTCCTAAACCCCTCTAAAGTGTCGTCGGAGCTACTGGAGTTGTTCCCTAGATCGTTACGGACGCAACTATGTAAGAATCTAAGAAAATTCGACCCGGACCCCCGACACCTAAAAAATCCGTGGACTAACACACACAAAAAACTTGAGAAATCGCCTAATTCCTATTGTGTCGCCAAGAAAATGCTTCTAAACCTCTCTATACCACCGCCAGGGCTACTGGAGTTGTTCCCCAGGTCGTTACGAACGCTATTATGGAATAATCCAAGAAACTTTGACCTGAACTCCCGGCACCTAAAAAATCTGTGGGCTAACACACACGAAACACTGGCAAAATCACCTAATACGTATTGCATCGCCAATAAAATGCTCCTAAATCCCTCTAAAGCACCGTCGGGGCTAATGGAGTCGTTCTCCAAGTCGTTACGGACGCGAATATGTAAGAATTCAAGAAAATTCAACCCGAACCCCCGACACCTAAAAAATCTGTGGGCTAACACACACGAAAAACTTGTAAAATCGCCTAATTCCTATTGCATCTCAAATAAAATGCTCCTAAACCCCTCTAAAGCACCGCCGGGGCTACTGGACACATTCCCCAGGTCGTTACGGATTCTACTATGGAAGAAATCAAGAAACTTCAATCCGCACCTTTGGCTCTTAAAAAATCCGTGGGCTAACAAACAGAAAAAACTTGCAAAATCACCTAATTCCTATTGCATCGCCAATAAAATATTCCTGAACCCCTCCAAAGAGCTGCCGGGACTACTGGAGTCATTCCCCAGGTTGTTACGGACGCTACTATGTAAGAATCCAAGAAAATTTGAGCCAAACCCCCAGCACCTACAAAATTTGTGGGCTAACACACACAAAATACTAGCAAAATTGCCTAATTCCTATTGCGTCGCCAATAAAATGCTCCTAAACCCCTCTATAGCGCCGCCGGGGCTACTAGATTCATTCTCTAGGTCGTTACGGAGACTACTATAGAATAATACAAGAAAATTCAACTCGAACCCCCAACACCTAAAAAATCCGTGGGCTAACATACACGAAAAACTGGAAAAATTGCCTAATTCCTATGCGTCGCCAATAAAATGCTCCTAAACCCCTCTATAGCGCCGCCGGGGCTACTGGAGTAATTCCCAGGTTGTGACGGACGCTACTATGGAAGAATTCAAGAACATTCGACCCGGACCCCCGGCAACTAAAAAATCTATGGGCTAACACACACGAAAAACTGGCAAAATCGCCTAATTCCTATTGTGTTGCCAATAAAATGCTCCAGAACCCCTCTAAAGAGCCACCAGGGCTACTGGAGTCGTTCCCCATGTCGTTACGGACGCTACTATAGAAGAATCCAACATTATTCGACCCGCACCCCCAACACCTAAAAATATCTGTAGACTAACACACACGAAAAACTGGCAAAATTGCCTAAATTCTATTGCGTCGCCAATAAAATGCTCCTAAACCCCTCTAAAGAGTCGCTAGGGCTATTGGAGTCGTTTCCCAGGTCGTTACGGACGCTACTATGAAAGAATCCAAAAATATTTGACCCGAACCCCCGACACCTAAAAAATCTGTGGGCTAACACACATGAAAAACTGGCAAAATCGCCAAATTCTTATTGCACCGCTAATAAAATGCTCCTAAACCCCTCTAAAGCGCCGCCGGAGCTACTGGAGTCATTCCCCAGATCGTTACGGACGCAACTATGTAAGAATCCAAGAAAATTCGACCCGGACCCCCGACACCTAAAAAATCCGTGGACTAACACACACGAAAAACTTGAGAAATCACCTAATTCCTATTGTGTCGCTAACAAAATGCTTCTAAACCTCTCTATAGCACCGCCGGGGCTACTGAAGGCGTTCCCCAGGTCATTACGGATGCTAATATTTAAGAATTCAAGAAAATTCGACCGGACCCCCGGCACCTAAAATATCTGTGGGCTAACACATACGAACAAGTGGCAAAATTGCTTAATTAATTTTGCGCCACTAATAAAATGCTCTTAAACCCCTCTAAAGCACCGCCGGGGTTACTGGAGTCGTTCCCCAGGTCGTTACGGATGCTACTATGGAATAATTCAAGAAAGCTTGACCCGGACCCCCTTCATCTAAAAAATCTGTGGGCTAACACAAATGAAAAACTGGCAAAATCGCCTAATTCCTATTTCGTCGCCAATAAAATGCTCCTAAAACCCTCTATAGTGCCGCTGGGGCTGCTGTAGTCGTTCCCTAGGTCGTTACGGACGCTATTATGGAAGAATCCAAGAAAATTCAAACCGGACCTCCGGCACCTAAAAAATCCGTGGGCTAACACACACGAAAAATTGGCAAAATTGCCTAATTCCTATTGCGTCACAAATAAAATGCTCCTAAACCCCTCTAAAGCGCCGCCGGGGCTACTGGAGTCATTCCCCAGGTCTTTACAGACGCTACTATAGAATAAATCAAGAAAATTTGACCCGGAACCCCGGTACCTAAAAATTCTATTGGCTAACACACACGAAAAATTGGCAAAATTGCATAATCCCTATTGCGTCGCTAATAAAATGGTCCTAAACCCCTCTATTGCACCGTCGGGGCTACTAGAGTTGTTCCCCAGGTCGTTACGGACGCTAATATGGAAGAAATCAAGAAAATTCATCCCGCACCCCTGGCAACTAAAAATTCTAAGGGCTAATACACACGAAAAACAGGTAAAATCGCCTAATTCCTATTGCGTCGCCAATAAAATGCTCCTAAACCCCTCTATAGCGCTGCTGGGACTACTGGAGTCTTTCCCAGGTCGTTACAGACGCTACTATAGAAGAATCCAAGAAAATTCGACACAGACCCCTTGCACGTAAAAAATCTGTGGTCTAACACACACAAGAAACTGGCAAAATTGCCTAATACCAATTGCGTCGCCAATTAAATGCTCCTGAACCTATCTAAGGCGCCGCCGGGGCTACTGGAGTCGTTCCCTAGGTCTTTAGGGAAGCTACTATGGAAGAATCCAAGAAATTTTGACCCGAATCCCCAGCACCTAAAAAATTCGTGGGTTAACACACATGAAAAATTGGCAAAACTGCCTAATTCCTATTGCGTCGCCAATAAAATGCTCTTAAACCCCTTTATAGTGCCGCCGGGTCTACTGGAGTCTTTCCCAAGTCGTTACGGATGCTACTATGGAAGAATCCAAGAACATTCGACACGGACCCCTAGCACGTAAAAAATCTGTGGGCTAATAACACGAAAAACTAGCGAAATTGCCTAATACTTATTGCGTCTCTAATAAAATTATCCAAAACCCCTCTAAAGCACCGCCGAGGCAACAGGATTCATTTCGGGCTATGAAAGTCATTTATCAGGTCGCTACGGACGCTACTATGGAAGAATATAAGAAAATTCAACTCGAATCCTTGGAACCTAAAATATCTGTGGGCTAACACACTCGGGAAATTGGAAGAATCACTTAATTCCTGTTGCGTCACCAATAAAATGCTCCTAAACCCCTCTAATGCGCCATCGGGGCTACTGGAGTCGTTCCCTAGGTTATTATGGACTCTACTATGAAGAATTCAAGAAATATCAATCTGAAACTCCGACACCTAAAAAATACATGGGCTAACACATACGAAAAACTGCAAAATCGCCTAATTACTATTGCGTCGCTAAAAAAATATGCTAAACTTTTCTAATGAGCTGTCGGGGATACAAGAGTTGTTCTCGAGATCATTACGGATGGTACTATGTAATCATCTAAGAATATTCTACCCGAACCTCCGGCACCTAAAAAATATGTAGGTTAACACACGAAAAATTGACAAAATCACCTAATTCTTATTGCGTCACCAATAAAATACTCTTAAACCCATCTAAAGCACCGTCGGGGCTACTGGAGTTGTTCCCCAGATTTTTATGGACGCTACTATTGAATAATCTAAGAAAATTTAACTCGAACCCCTGGCACCTAAAAAATCAGTGGGCTAACACACACAAAAAACTGGTAAAATTGTCTAATTCTTGTTTGTCGGTAATAAAATAATCCCAAACCCCTCTAAAGCACCGCCGGGGCTACTAGAGTTGTTCCCTTGGTTGTTACAGACTCTACTATTAAAGAATCCAAGAAAGTTTGACCCGGACCCCGACACGTAAAAAATTCAATGGCTAACACATATGAAAAAAAAGCAAAATCGCCTAGTTTGTGTTGCGTCGCTAATAAATTGATCCTAAACCCCTCTAAAGCACAGTCGGAGCTGCTAGAGTCGTTTGTCACGTCGTTATGAATGCTACTATGGAAGAAAATATGAAAATTCGACTCAGGCCCCGACACCTAAAATATTTGTATGCTAACACACACTAAAAACTAGAAAAATCGCCTAATTCAGTTTGCATTGCTAATAAAATGCTCCTAAACTGCTCTAAAGCGCCATCGGGGCTGCTAGAGTCATTCTGTCGGTTGTTTCGGACGCTACTATGGAATAATCCAAGAAAATTCAACCTGGACCACGGTATCTAAAATATATGTGGGCTAACACACATGTAAAACTGGAAAAATTGTCTAATTGTTGTTGTGTCGCCAATAAAAAGCTCTTAAACCCCTTTAAAGCACCACTAGGGCTATTGGAGTCATTCCCAGGTCGTTACGGATGCTAATATGGAAGAATCAAAGAAAATTTGACCCAGACCCCCGCCACCTAAAAAATCCGTGGGCTAACATACACCAAAAACTGTTGCATCGCCTAAATAATGTTGCATCGCCAATAAAATGCTCCTAAACCACTCTAAAGTGCCATCGGGGCTATAAAGTTGTTCCCTGGGTCATTACAAATGCTACCAAGAAAGAATTTAATAAAATTCAACCTGGACCCTAAGCACCTAAGAAACTGTGGGCCAACACACACAAACAAACTATCAAATTCGCCTAATTTCTTTTGCGTCGCCAATAAAATGCTCCTAAACCCATCTAAAGCACCACCGGGGCTTCTGAAATCATTCTTAGGTCATTACAAATGATACTATAGAAATATCCAAGAAAGTTTGACCCAAAACCCATCACCTAAAATATTTATGGGTTAACATATACGAAAAACTAGAAAAATCACCTAATTCTTGTTGTGACGCCAATAAAATGCTCATAAACTCCTCTAAAGTGCCTCCAAACTACTGAAATCATTCCCCAGGTCGTTAGAGATGCTATAATGGAAGAATCCAAGACAATTTGACCCGGACCTCCGGCACCTAAAAATTTGTGGGCTAACACAAGAAAAATTGGAAAAATCGCTTAATTTCTTTTACGTCGCCAATAAAATGCTCCTAAACCCCTGTAAACCACCACCAGGCTACTAGAGTCGTTCTCCAGGTCATTACGGATGCTAGTAAGGAAGAATAAGAGAAATTTTGACCCAGACCCTCGGCACCTAAAAAATCTGTGGACTAAAACTCACGAAAAACTAGCAAAAATAATTTAATTCCTATTGGGTCGCCAATAAAATGCTCCTAAACCCCTTTAAACGCCGCTAGGACTACTGAAGTCGTTCCCCAAATCATTATGGATCCTACTCTAAAAGAATCCAAAAAAATTCAACCCGGACCCCTGGCACCTAAAAAATCCGTAGGTTAACACACATGAAAAACTGGCAAAATCATCTAACTGTTGTTACGTCGCCAATAAAATGCTCCTAAACCCCTCTAAAGTGCCACTGAGGCTACTAGAGTCATTCTCCAGGTCATTACGGACGTTATTATGGAAGAATCAAAGAAAATTTGACCTAGACTCCCGATACTTAAACAAATCATGGGCTAACACACACAAAAAATTGGCAAAATCACCTAATTTCTATTGCGTCCCAAATAAAATGCTCCTAAAACCATCTAAAGCACCACCAAGGCTACTACTATCGTTCTCCTAGTCGTTATGGATGCTACTATGGAAGAATCAAAGAAAATTCGACCCAGACTCCTAGCACCTAAAAAATATGTGGGTTAACAAAAATAAAAAACTGGCAAAATTACCTAATTCTTGATGCATCGCCAATAAAATTCTCCTAAACCCCTCTACAGCATCGCCGGGGCTAATAGGGTCGTTCTAGGTCATTATGGATGCTACTATGGAAGAAATCAAGAAAATTCAACCCGCACCCCTGACACCTAAAAAAGTCTTTGTCTAGCACACACAAAAAACTTTCAAAATCGCCTAATTCCTATTGCGTCGCTAATAAAATGCTCCTGAACCCCTCTAAAGCGCCACCGGGGCTACTGGAGTCATTTTCCATGTAAGTACAGACGCTACTATGAAAGAATTCAAGTAAATTCGACCTAAACTCGACACCTAAAAAATCGATGCTCTAACATACACAAAAAATCGGCAAAATTGCCTAATTCCTGTTGTGTCGCAAATAAAATGCTCCAACCCACTCTAAAGCACCACCGAGGCTACTGTATTCATTACAGAATCTACTATGAAAGAATCTAAGAAAATTTGACCCGGACCCCCTACACTTAAATTATCCGTAGTCTAACACACACGAAAAACTACAAGATCGCCTAATTCGAGTTGTGTCGCCAATAGAATGCCCCAAAACCACTCTAAAGTGCCGCCGGGGCTATTGGAGTTTTTTACCAAATTATTACAGACGCTACTATGTAATCATCTAAGTAAATTTAACCCAGACCCTCGGTACTTAAAAAATTCTTAGGCAACCACACACGAAAAATTGGCAAAATCAACTTATTCTTGTAGCGTCGCCAATAAAATGTTGTTAAACCCATCTAAGGCATCGCCAGGGCTACTGGATTCCCTAGATAATTACAGATGCTATAATTGAAGAATCCAAGAAAAATTGACCCAAACCCCAAGCACCTAAAAAAATTATGGGCTAACACACACGAAAAATTGACAAAATCGCCTTATTCCTACAACGTCTCCAATAAAATGCTAATAAATTCATCTAAAGCACAGCCAGGGCTACTAGAGTCATTATCTAGATCATTGCGGATGCTATGTTTGAAGAATCCAAGAAAATTCGACCCTGACCCCGACAACTACAAAATCCGTTGGCAAACACACACGAAAAACTAACAATATTTCTTTATTCCTGTAGCGTCGCCAATAAAATACTGTTAAACCCATCTAAAGCACCGCCGAGGCTACTGGAGTCATTTTTTAGATCGTTACAGATGCTATTATTTAAGAATCCAAGAAAATTCAACCCGGACCCCGGCACCTAAAAAATCTGTGGGCTAACACACACCAAAAACTAACAAAATCGCCTAATTCCTGTTGTGTTACTAATAAAATACTCCTAAATCCCTCTAAACCCCACCAGGGCTATTGGAGTCGTTCCCTAGGTCGTTACTATCATGCCTCGGAAGGGTACCCTAGACGTAACTGGCACTCAAAAACTATTTCTGGCTCCCAAGCGAACCACATAGCCTGATCACACATCCGTCCATTATTTCAATCAGCGGAAAGTTTAAAAATAAAGAATAATTTAGCGGGCAACTCAAAACATCAATCTAACTCAAAGAATAAAGGTCATGGGCCAACAACTCAACTCTAATATTTGTCATTAAAAATAGTTTGACAAGAATAATTTAAGGAAAGAAATACTCAATCGATCCTTCACTATATAGTCTATGAAGCCTCTATCATTACTATCTAATTGGTTCCAATGACATGTTCATGGCTACCTCAACTCAAAATAAAAAGGCTAACTCGACGCAAGATTTCATAAGCGGAGTCCTCCAAAAGTAGGGGAGGACTCACCAATACACTGAGTGCGAATAGATCCCCAATGATTCTCCTATTGACGATCTCTTAAACCTGTCTCTGCATCATGAAATGATGCAGGTCCAAATGGACGTCAGTACGTAGAATGGACGTCAGTACGTAGAATGTACGAGTATGTAAAATGGCAGAATGGAACATACCTCAAGGAAGAATAACATCGGTCCACATATCTCAAATCAAAAAAATAAGAGAGACTCAAATAAGGCGTCGTAAATCTAAAGTAAGGATACAATTTAGACAGAGACCAATCATATACCATACAATCTAATCTAATTATGTATAATACAGTTCAATCAAATCATTTACAACTCGATCCCTTTCAATCGTGTACAATCCGATCCAATCTAATCTAATCACAATTCATCTAACCCAATCTGATTATATACACTCAACTCAACATTCAACTCAATAATCAAATCCGATCTAGTCACATACCATTCTATTCAATCCAATCACAATTCATCTAATCCAAACCGACCATATACAATCAACTCAACGTTCAACTCAACAATCAGCTCAAAGGACTCAACTCAGTAAATATGCAAATTAAATTATGTAATGTTTTACAATTCAACTCAAAGGACTCAACTCAATAAATATGTAACAACTCACTCAAGTGTCCTAAGTCTAATAAGAAATAGTTTAGACGGGACCAAATCACATGCCACTCAACTCAACTGACTCGGAGCACTATCAAGACCTAAATGGGAGTTTCTCTTATCCGACAACCATCACTTATGAGCCAGTGATAGTACAACAATCAGACGTTGTTGCCACATCCGTCCATACCTTGCCAGGGCATGAACACCTCTCTAATCATGGATACCATCGATTAGTCAAGTCCTATTATTTTAGGACAATAAAAATGGGAAACATCTGACTTTAATGCTTCGGTGCTCGATACTCCTCCCATGACTCTATGCTCATAAAACTCCATCCAATCATCTCAAACAAGCCCTCACGGCTAGTTTCATTTAGCATATTGCCAACTCATCAACTCTATTCTCATTTCAACTCAACAATCAAGTCGTAATGGCAAATCTCATTGGACTCTTTTCAAATCTCAACTCAAATCCGGTCTTATTGGACCTTCTTTCAATTCGATTCATCTCAAATCATCAAACTTTTCTCTTTAAAATTTATACAATCTCAACTCGATGAATGCAGAAAATATTATGTACATTAAAACATAATTTCAACCCCTCAACTCAAATTCAAAATAGATACTTTAATGTAAAAATACTCAACTCATTTGAAGGCTCCTCATACTCAACTCATACTTAAACTCCTTTCTAAATCAAAGATGAAACTAATAATTTCTTAGACTCAAAACAGAGTGTAAATGGTTTATGCAAAAAAGTTCACAAATAATTTATTTAAAACTCCTCCTCAAAAGATCGTTTGTTTTTCCAAAATATTCATAAGACTCCAATCAACTCAATTTATGCAATTCACATATCACATAATCACATTAGACTCCAATCCACTTCATCGCATAACATCCTCATCAACATACCTCTTCATCAATCATTCTACACATATTAATTAATCACTATTCACATCATCACTCACACCATCATCAAAACATCGTCATTCACGTCACCATCAAATATTATCATCACATCATTATCAACTATTATCATCACATCATTATCAAATATTTACTCCACCAATTTTCATTTTAGTCATATGTTCAAATTATAGAAACAAAGGGACATTCTTAACTATCCAATTCATTCTTTTCATTCCAATCAATACATGTATACACAAAACCATCCACCTCAACTCAAGACAAATTATGACCAAAGAAATCTCATCTTGGGTTCATGTGAATGAAACATGAATCCATACTCTCAATAAAATTCAATTCAAGAATATCGTCAACATCTATATACAAGGATACATTTATAATAAATAATATAAAAGATAACTATTTAGTAACTCAAATCATTAAAAACATAAATCAACCAATAGTATCTAAAAATATTCTATAGTTTAGGAAAACTTTCAAGAAAACCTTCTTAGAAGGTTCAACTCTTTCACAACTCCTATTCAACACATCTATGGGCATATGGAAGAACTCAATCCATATTTTAGGTTAGCCTTACATAGCTTGTTTGAAGACTTTGAAGAAAACCTTGATGTTGGGTCTTCAATGGAGGGCTCAAATCTTGAAGCTCTTGGAACTCTTCTTGTTGGAAATGGAGAAGAAGAAGAAGAAGAAGAAGAAGAAGAAGAAGAAGAGAGGGAAAGTTTTAGGGCTTTTTAGAGAGAGGGAGGACTGAAAAATGGTCCCAAAACGTTCAAGGATAGGGTATATATAATTAGGGAAAAGTCCAAGTTGCCCCTCTTCAAAAATCTGAAAAATTGGGCAAAAACCTTGCTGGCGCTATAGTGGTGCGTCACGCCACTGCAGCGCCAAGCCAAAATAGGCTTAAAAACCTGCACATCTAATAGTGGCGCATCGCGCCAAGCCCCAAACTACTGAGGCTATTTTCTGGCGCTATAGTGGCGTGGGGCGCCACTGGAGCGCCAAGCCTAAATTTTGCCCAGGCCTGAAATTCCTGCAGTACTAGTTTGTAGTAAAATGGCCATAACGTTTGAATCCGAATTCCAAAAATTTCAATCTTAGTGGCGTTGGAAAGAAGACTCAAAGAAATTTAATATGGTAGGTCGTGGGCCACCTAGTTCTTTATATACTAGGAGATATGGTCGTTTGAAATTGACCCTTATACTAACTCGTCCGAAAACTTAATCAATTGGAGTTCTTTGGACTCGACTTGGTGTTAGAGATCCCATATGACTCCTAAAAACATCTAACACACTTCAAATACTTAGGAATTAATCCTAACTCATGTGTAGAATTACAAGTCCTCCGGTCTAAGTCTACCCACACGTGAAGAAATATTCGAGTCTTTGCGAAACAATTTTTGGGGTGTCATAGTTACATATGCCACTATTGAAAAATACAATAAAATTCGGCCCGAACCTCATTATCTAAAAAAGTCATTGGCTAATACACATGAAAAACTAGTAAAATCGCATAATTCCTATTGCATCGCTAATAAATTGCTCTTAAACCTCTCTAATGCACCGTTGTAGCTACCGGATTCATTGCTCAGGTCGTTACAGATGCTACTTTGGAAGAATACATGAAAATTTGACCTAGGCCCTCGGCACCTAAAAAATCCATGGGCTAAAACACTAAAAATTAGCAAAAATCAAACTAATTTATGTTGCGTCGCTAATAAAATGTGCCTAAACTGCTCTAAAGTGCCACTAGGGCTACTGGAGTCTTTCACTAGGTTGCTATAGATACTATAGTGGAATAATCCAAGAAAATTCAACCTGGTCCCCCGGCATCTAAAATATATGTGGGCTAACACACATGTAAAAACTAAAAAATTGCCTAATTCCTGTTGTGTTGCCAATAAAAAGCTTCTAAATCCTTCTAAAGCACCGCCGGGGCTATTGAAGTCGTTCCCCATATTTTTACAAACTATACCATGGAATAATCCAAGAAAATGCATCTCGGACCCCAGCACCTAAAATATCTATGGGTTAATAAACACGTAAAACTAAAACAATTGTCTAATTTCTGTTGCGTCACCAATAAAATGCTCCTTAACTTCTTTAAAGCGCCGTCAGGACTACTGGAGTCATTCTCTAGGTCATTACGGATGCTTCTATGGACGAATCCAAGAAAATTTAACTCGGAGCCCTAGCAACTAAAATATTCGTGGGCTAACACACACGAAAAACTGACAAAATTAGCTAATTCCTGTTGTATCGCCTATAAATTGCTCCTAAACCCCACTAAAGCACCGCCAAGGCTACTGGAGTCGTCCCTAGGTCGTTACAGACACTATTATGGAACAATCCAATAAAATTCAGCCCAGACCCTCGGCACCTAAAAAATCCATGGAATAACTCACATGTGAAATTGTAAAATCGCCTAATTTCTGTTGCATCTCTAATAAAATGCCCTAAAGCCCACCAAAGCGCCGCAGGGGCTAATGAAGTCGTTATTCATGTCGTTATAGACGCTACTATGGAATAATCTAAGAAAATTCAACCTGGGCCCCTTACACCTAAAATATTTGTGGTCTAATACACATGAAGAATTGACAAAATCACCTAATTTCTGTTGCGTTGCCAATAAAATGCTCCTAAACTCTCTAAAGTGCCACTGGGGCTACTGGAGTCATTCCCTAGGTTGTTACAGAACCTACTATTGAAGAATCTAAGAAAATTCAACTCAAACCTCCGACACCTAAAGAATCTGTGGTCTAACACACACGAAAAACTAGCAAAATCGTCTAATTGTTGTTGCATTGCAAATAAAATACTCCTAAATCCATATAAAGCGCCGTCGAGGCTACTGAAGTTGTTCCCCAGGTCGGTACGGACGCCTATGGAAGAATCCAAGAAAATTCGATTTGAACCCCCGACATCTAAAAAATTTGTGGGCTAACACACATAAAAACCTGGCAAAATTGCCAAATTCCTTTTATGTTTCCAGTAAAATGCTCTTAAACCCTACTAAAGCTTCAGGTCTAATGGAGTCGTTTCCTAGGTCATTACGAACGCTACTATGAAACAATTAAATCAGGTTGTTACGGTGGGGCTACAAGAGTCTTTCTCCAGGTTGTTACGGATACTATTATGAAATAATCTAAGAAAATTAAATCAGGACCCCCGACACCCAAAAAATATATGGCTAACACATACGAAAAACTAGCAAAATAACCTAATCATGTTGCGTTGCTAATAAAATATTCCTAATGTCTTTTAAAGTATTGTCGGGGCTACTGAAGTCATTCTCCAAGTCGTTATGGACGCTATTAAGGAAGAATACAAGAAAATTTTACTCGGACCCCCGGCACCTAAAAAATCTGTGGGCTAAGACACACAAAAAATGGCAAAATCGCATAATTCCTGTTGCATCACCAATAAAATGTTCTTAAACCTATCTGAAGCGTAACCTGGGCTATAGGAGACGTTCCCCAGGTCGCTACAGACGCTACTATAGAAGAATCTAAAAAAATTCAATTCGGACCCCCGGCACCTAAAAAATCTGTGGGTTAACACACAAAAAACTGGTAAAATCTCCAAATTTCTGTTATGTCGCCAGTAAAATGCTCCTAAACCCCACTAAAGCACCGCCAAAACTACTGAAGTCATTTTACAGGTCGTTACAGACGCTACTATTGAAGAATCTAAGAAAATTCAACCCGTACCCATGGTATCTAAAAAATTAATGGACTAACACACACGAAAAACTAGCAAAATTGTCTAATCCTGTTGTATCGCCAATATATTGCTTGTAAACCCCTCTAAAGCACTGTTGGGGCTACTGGAGTCGTTCCCAAGTCATTACAAATGCTACTTTGGAAGAATCCATGAACATTCGACCCGGATCCCTAAGACCTAAAAAACTGTGGATTACATACACGAAAACTGGAAAAATTACCTAATTCATGTTGTGTCGCCAATAAAATGCTCCTAAATCCCTGTAAAGCACCACTGGGGCTACTAGAGTCATTCACAGGTTGTTACAGATGCTACTATGGAATAATCTAAGAAATTTCAACCCAGACCACCATCATCTTAAAATTATGTGGGCTAACACACATGAAAACCTGAAAAAATTACCTAATTCTTGTTGCGTCGCTAATAAAATGTTCCTAAACTCATCTAAAACACTGTCAGGTCTACTGAAGTCATTCTCCAGGTTGTTACGGATGATATTATAGAAGAATCTAAGAAACCTCAACTCGAACCCCCAGCACCTAAAAAATTTGTGGGCTAACACACACGAAAAATTAGCAAAATCACCTAATTCCTCTTGTGTCCCAAATAAAATACTCCTAAACCCATATAAAGCATCGTCAAAGCTACTGAAGTCGTTCCCCAAATCGTTACAGATTCTACTATGGAAGAATCCATGAAAATTCGACCTAGACCCCCGGAACTTAAAATATCTGTAGGTTAACAAACACGAAAAACTGGCAAAATCGCCTAATTTATGTTGTATCGCCAGTAAAATGTTTCTAAACCTCTCTAAAGAGCCTACAGAGCTACTGAAGTCGTTCTCTAGGTGTTTATGGATGCTACTATGGAAGAATCCAAGAAACTTTGACCTGAACCCCCGATACCTAAAAAATTTGTGGGCTAACACACACGAAAAATAAGCAAAATCACTTAATTCCTGTTACATCGCCAGTAAAATGCTCCTGAACCCCTCTAAAGCACCGCCGAGGCTACTGGAGTCGTTCTCCAGATCTTACGGATGCTACTATGGATGAATCTAAGAAAATTCGACCCTGACCCTTGGCACATAAAAAATTCGTAGGCTAACACATATGAAAAACTTTGAAATCTCCTAATTCCTTTTGCGTCGTCAATATAATTCCCTTAAACTCCTCTAAAGTGCCATCGGGGCTACTAAAGTCGTTCTTGTTATACCCCGTACCTTTATGCTTCGAAATGTCTTCTTAAGCTTCTTGAAAGTTGTCCCGTGACCCAGATTATCTATAACATGATTAAATAACTCTAAGTTAGGGAGGACGTGACGCCCCTTAGAGTGAAGGTTGGAAATAAGTCTATAAGGATTTGAAACAAATTGGAGGCCAAAATAACAAGTCATAGGACTCGACTTACTTATGTAAGCTACCAACTTAGACGACTTACATAACTAAGCCACTGGAGTACATGTTGAGCTTACGTAGAGAGGATTACATAGGCTCCTAAAGTAAGACGAGATTACAAACCCACGGGAGAGGCGGAAGGAGGCGTAGCACCTACTCAGAAGCAAGCAGGTGATGCACCTACTTTGACTAAGCAGGTGATACACCTACTTAGACCAAGTAGGTGATACACCTACTTGAGGTGGATCCCACATCGCCACATGGCAGCATGTGATTGGTTGCATGAGGTGATGTGGCTGCCTAAGGGTGTGACACATGTCACCCTTAGGGTCTTCCATGTGTCACTCTCCAAAAAGGCATATATATATATATGGATGACTAGGAACTTCATTATTCATCCTTTGCTACACTTAAAAATTGAGAGAAAAGTTAAGAGGGAGAAGAGAAGAGCTACGGCAACACCTAGAAGGAGGTAAGTCTCCAATTTTTTTCCATCAATTAATTATCTACGGTGTTTCTCAACTACGTGGAGGTGTATATATGTATATTATGATGCCTAAGGAACCATATTTTCAGTTCTACACTTGGAAAACTAAGAGAAACTTAAAGATAAAACGCTAGGGAACAGACCCATTTTTGGAGGGGACAGTTGTTAGTAATATTGGAATAACTTCTTTTATATAGCTTCGTTTCGGGTGATTCAATATGTTTTGAAAAGGTATTTCATAGGTATATAAATTTCATTTTATACTTTTAAATCCAGTTTTGCTTTTAGCTTCTCGAAAAAGGGTGATGAAGTGTAGAGGAGGTACTGCCTAGATTTTGGTTTTAGAAATTCTACAAGGACTGCAGTTGGTATTTTGGGCATATCATTTTGTAAAAAATTGCTATATGGTTAATTCTAAATTATATGAGACCCTAAGACACATGTTTATAACTTTCATTAAGGACAAAAATCCTGTTTCCTTCAATTACCCCTTCGAAACTAAGCGACAATACAAGACAGTAGGCTGTCCAGAATTCACGTTTTGATAGCTTTGGCGAGTTTTGGCCAATTTTGGGAAAGGTAAGGTCTTTTATTTCAATTTGAAGTTTATGGTGTTGTTATATGATGTATTACACCCCTTTTACACTGCTGTAAGTTTAATAATGTCGTAGAAATGCTATAGTTAAATTGTCATCGAAGTATAGTGTTGTTCGTGTGAGTTATTGCTGCAGGGGTGTAATGTATTGTTGCAGGGACTAAATGCATTCTAAAAGGGATGTGGATGCTGCTGGTTTCAGCCACACAACCCCTCGTTGTATATAATGAAAGGAGTTACAAAATAAAGGCTAGACACCCTATTGTGATATCGTATTTTTGAATAAGTCGTTAGGAATTTATGTTGTATATTATTGGTGTGAATTGCTGCAGGTTGTTGTTGTTGGTTGGCTGTAGGTCTTAGGTACCTAATTATAAATTTGTATAGGGCACATTATAGGGGAGGTGCTGCCTAATTTTTGTCGACGTCTTAGCAAATAACAGAACTAGTCGGGGAAACGACTAAGAAAATAGATTCCATTAATACTAAGGTGTAACCTAGGGTCATGGAAAGTAAAAGGGGTTGATATTCATATTACTTTCATGTTGAATAGGTTCAAAGTACAGCGAGGCAAGCAGGATAAGGAATAATGCAGACAAGGTATGTGAAGCTTTCTTTTGGCAGATTTTTGGCATAAGTATGTAGAGCTATTCTTCTTTTCTTTTGGCATGTCTTAGATGTAAGCTATAAATGATATGTATATGACATTTGGGATTCAATCCATTCTTAAAGCCCTAACTATGAGTCAAGACTCTCATTTACTTCTGGATATTAGAATTCCTGCAATAACTGAGTCATTGCCTTTAAGTCTTCTATGTGATGAAAACTAGTACATGTAAAGCCCTATCTCTTCCTTCCTTTGGAATGGCGTAATTTTAAGTGAAATGATATATGATATAGATTTGGATAAAAATCCAATTATGAGCTCTGAGTATAATTCGTGCCTTGTAGTCACTTCTGACCATTAAAAGCCTGAAAGTAGTCAAACTATTATTCTCGAGCCTGCTATATAGTGAATAGTAAGTGGAGATACAAGCTCCTTTTCTTGAAGGATCTGAAACGATCAATGTCTCTGATTGCATAACTGTGTCTCTAATTGCATAACTGTGTCTCTGATTGCATAACTGTGTCTCTGATTGCATAACCGTGTCTCTGATTGCATAAACCATGTTTCTAATTGCATAAGGTATGTAGCATTGTCTTGATGCATGTCTGTGATTCCTAATGCCCCAATTGATGTAACCCATAATGACATCTAAAGGGCACTTCGGATGAGTACCTTCCTGGTCTTTAGGTGACGGTTCACTTAAGTGTTTCATTGAGTCTAAGAGGATGACTTAGTTGCATATAGTTTCTCATTACTCTACTCGTGCATGCTGTAACCCTTCTTTCTTTACGTCCCACGATGGGCCAGATATTATGTCGGGCACAGATTTACTATTTCTTTCACCGCATCATGGGCCGAATGTGTATAGTTCCATGCACGAGGAAACGATGCCATATGTGAGGTGTGACATATGTTATATGTTATGATGATATGATTATTCACCAAGTCCTGGGCCGACTGTAATATGATAGTATATATGGCGAAATAAGGAAGAAACACTGAGTCCCTCCTTAGAGGGTCGAGTACGGTATGTATATTATGATGGTACGCTATAGACGTACACCACTCCATTACCGATTCCCTCACTAAAGGGGCCAGATACTTTATGTAGGCATGCATATGAGATTAGAGTGATACATTTGCGACCCTAAGCCCCGTAGTGAACCAGATGTAATACGATGACATACATGATAAGATTATACCGTATACGATAATATGATACCATATACGATGATATGATACCGTATATGATGATATGATACCGTATACAATGATATGATGAAACAAAATACATGATGATACGATCACATGTGAATATGAGAAAATGCTTATGACACCGAGTTCACTAGAGGGCCGGCCACAACATATGATGATGTGTTCTACTTTACATACTTAGTACATATATTGTACTGACCCCTCTTTTCTCGGGGGGCTGCGTTTCATGCCCGCAGGTACAAATATTCATTCTGGAGATCCGTCAGCTTAGGAGTTCCTCTCAGCTATGTCGGAAGTGCTTCAATGTTCTGGAGCCTAATTTTTGATACTGGTCACTTAATGTATATATTTGTACATTCAGGGGTACGGCGAGGGCCATGTCCCACCATATGTTATTGTTACTATTCCTAGAAGTATGTAGACATATGGATGTGGGATTTTTGTGAGTTCGTTTCGATTGTGCCTATACGGCATGTTGTGAATTTTTTTTTTGTTATAGCAGCCTTGTCGGCTTGCATGCCCTTATGTGTTATGAGACAAGTGAAGGAGGCCATACGTACGCGAAAAAGTTTTAACTCATTGGGGTTTTGTGAGAGTAGTATCACCTTGTTCATGGTTCAATTTGACTACAACTGATAGGTGGGTATACGGGGGTCCAGGTCAGACCCCAGTTGCGGTCTACGGGGTTGGGTTATGACGGTTCCCCAGGTCGTTACGGACGCTACTATAGAATAATCCAAGAAAATTCAATCTAGACCCTGGCACCTAAAAAATCGGTGGTCCAACACATACAAAAAGCTGGCAATATCGCCTAATTCCAGTTGTGTTGCCAAAAAAATGCTTCTAAACCCATCTAAAGCACCGCCGGGCTACTGGAGTCGTCCAGGTCATTACGGATGCTACTATTGAAGAATTCAAGAAAATTTGACCTGGACCCTTGACACCTAAAAAATTCATAGGCTAACACACACAAAAACCTCATAGAATCGCCTAATTCCTGGTTCGTCACCAATAAAATGCCCCTAAATCCCTCTAAAGCACGGTTGGGGCTATTTGGGTCAGTCCACAGGTTATTACAGATACTACTATTGAAGAATTTAAGAAAATTCAACCCGAACCACCAATACCTAAAAAATTCGTGGTCTAACAGATACGAAAAACTAGCAAAATCACCTAATTCCTATTGCATCGCTAATAAATTGCACCTAAACCCCTCTAAAGCGCTTCCCAGGATACTGGAGTTATTCCATGTCATTACGAACGCTACTATTGAAGAATTCATGAAAATTCAACCTGGACCCTTGGCACTTGAAAAATCCATAGGCTAACACACATGAAAAATTGGCAAAATCGCCTAATTTCTATTACGTTGACAAGAAAATGCTCCTAAACCATTCTAAATCTCCGCCGCGTCTACTGGAGTTGTTCTCCAGGTCATTATGGATGATACTATGGAAACATCCAAGAAAATTCAGCCCGAACCCCCGACACCTAAAAAATCTGTGGGCTAACACACACGAAAAATTGGCAAAATCGCGTAATTCCTCTTGCGTTCCTAATAAAATGCTCCTAAACTCCTTTAAAAGCGCCGCCGGAGCTACTAGAGTCATTCCCTAGATTGTTACGGACTCTACTATTTAAGAATCTAAGAAAATTCGGCTCGGACCCCCAGAACCTAAATAATCCATGGGCTAATACAGTCGAAAAACTTGCAAAATCGCATAAATCCTATTGCATCGCAGTAAAATGCTCCTAGACCTCTCTAAAGCACCAACGGGGCTGCTGGAGTTGTTTCACAGATCGTTACGAACGGTAATGTAGATAGGTCCAAAAACATTCGACCCGACCCTGGCACCTAATAAATCTGTGGGCTAATATACACAAAACCTGATAAAATCACCTAATTCCTATAGTGTCGCATATAAAATGTTCCTCAACACCTCTAAAGCAATGTCGGGGCTACTAGGGTAGTTTCGCTGATCATTACGGAAGCTACTATGGAAGAATGCAAGAAAATTAGATGCGGACCCCCGACATCAAAAAAATCTGAGAGCTAACACATATGAAAAACTACAAAATTGCCAGGCTACTGAAGTCGTTCCACAAGTCGTTACAGATGCTACCATGGAATAATCCAAGAAAATCCACCCAGACACACAGAACCTTAATATTCCATGGGCTAACATACACGAAAAATTGATAAAATCGCCTAACTCATATTGCATAGCCAATAAAATGCTCTCAAAACCATCTAAAGTGTCATCGACGCTACTATGGAAGAATCTAAAAAAATTCTACTCGAACCTTGGGATTCTAAAAAATCTGTAGGCTAACACACACGAAAAACTAGCAAAATTGCCTAATTTCTATTGCGTTGCAAATAAAATACTCCTAAACACATTTAAAGCTTTGTCGGGACAACTGAAGTCGTTCTCCAGGTCATTACAGACGCTATTATGGAAGAATCTAAGATAATTCGACCCGGACCCCTAGCACCTAAAAATTCCTTCGACTAAGACACAAAAAACTAGCAAAAATCACCTAATCCTATTGCATTGCAAATCAAATGCTCCTAAACCCTTCTAAAGCGCCGCTAGAGCTGCTGGAGTCGTTTTCCAAGTTGTTGCGGATGCTACTATGGAATAATCCAAGAAAATTCAATCCTAACCCCCGGCACCTAAAAATCTGTGGGCCAACACACACGAAAAACTAGCATAATTGCCTAATTCCTATTGCGTCTTAAATACAATGCTCCTAAACCCTCTAAAGTGCAGTCGGGGCAGCTGGAGTCATTCCCAGGTTGTTAGGGGCGCTACTATGAAAGAATCAAAGAAATTTTGACCAGTAACCTCGGCACCTAAAATATGCGTGGGCTAACATAAATGAAAAACTGACAAAATTGCTTAATTCTTGTTGCGTCACAAATAAAATGCTTCTAAACCCTCTAAAGCACCACCGGGGCTGTTTGAGTCATTCTGCATGTCGTTACAGATGCTATTATGGAAGAATCCAAGGAAATTAAACCTGGACCATCAATATCTAAAAAATATGTGGGCTAACACACGAAAAACTAGAAAAATCATCTAATTTTTGGTTCTTCGCAAATAAAATGCTCTAAACCCCTCTAAAGTGCCGCTGGGGTTGTTGGAGTCGTTTCCAAGTCATTACGGATGCTACTATTAAAGAATTCAAGAACATTTGACTCGTACCCCCAACACCTAGAAAATGCATCAACTAACACACATGAAAACTGGCAAAATCGCCTAATTCCTATTGCATCGCAAATAAAATGATCCTAGACCCCTCTAAAGTGACATCGAGGCAATTGGAGACGTTTCCCAAGTCATTATGAACGCTATTATGGAAGAATCCAAGTAAATTCAACTCGTATCTCCAACACCTAAAACATTTGTGGGTTAACACGCAAATAATTGGTAAAATCGCCTAATTTCTATTGTGTCGCAAATAAAATGCTCCAAAACACCTCTAAAGTGCTGCCGGGGCTACTAAAGTTGTTCACCAGGTCTTTTCGGATGCTATTGTTGAAAAATCCAATAAAATTCGATCCAAACATTCAGCACTTAAAAAATCTTTGGGCTAACACACACTAAAAACTGACAAAATCGCCTAATTCCCTTTACATCGCAAATAAGATGCTCTTAAACCCTCTAAAGCACCTCTTCCGCTACTGGAGTCATTCACTAGGTCATTACAGACGCTACTATTGAAAAACTCAAGAAAATTCGACCAGAACCCCCGACACCTAAAAAAATCAATGGGCTAACACACAAGAAAAACTGCCAAAATCACCTAATTTCTATTGCGTCGCAAATAAAATGCTCTTAAATCCCTCTAAAGCACCGCTGCGGCTATTGGAGTCATTCACTAGGTCGTTACAGACTTTACTATTGAAGAAATAAAGAAAATTTGACCCGAAACCTCGACTCCTAAAAAATCATTGGGCTAACACACAAGAAAAACTGGCAAAATTGCCTAATTCCTATTGCATCGCAAATAAAATGCTCCTAAACCCTCTAAAGCACTGCCATGACTATTGAAGTCATTCCCCAGTTCATTACGGATGCTACTATAGAAGAATCAAGACAAATTGACGCTGACCCCCCGCACCTAAAAAATCCATGGGCTAACACACAAAACAAACTGGAAAAATTGTTTAATTTCTGTTGCGTCTCAAAAAAATGTTCCTAAACCCCTCTAAAGCGCCGCCAGGGCCATTGGAGTCATTCCCCAGGTCTTTACGGACGTTACTATAGGCGAATCCAAGAAAATTCAATCAGGACCCCCAACACCTAAAAAATCCATTGGCTAACACACACAAAAAACAGACAAAATCGCATATTTTTTGTCGCGTCGCAAATAAAATGCTTCTTAACCACTCTAAAGCGTTGCTGGGCTGCTGGAGTCATTTTCTAGATCGTTATGAATGCTACTATGGTAGAATCCAAGAAAATGCATCCCAAACCCTCGGCACCTGAAAAGTCTGTAGTCTAACACACACTAAAAATTAACCAAATTACCTAATTTTTGTTGCATCGCAAATAAAATATTCCTAAACCCCTCTATAGTGCCACCGGGGCCGCTGGAGTCGTTTCCCAATTTTTTATGGATGATATTATGGAAGAATCCAAGAAAATTAAATCAGGACCCCCGACACCTAAAAATCCAATGGGCTAACATGCATAAAAAATTGGCAAAATTGCCTAATTCTTGCTTCATCGCAAATAAAATACTCCTAAACCCCTCTAAAGCACCGTCGGGACTGCTAGAGTCATTTCCCAGGTCGTTACGGATGCTACGATGGAAGAATCTAAGAAAATTTGACCTAAACCCCAGCAACTAAAAACTCTATGGGCAAACACACACGAAAAATTAGCAAAATCGCTTAATTTCTATTGCATCGGCAATAAAATGCTCATAAATTCCTCTAAAGTGCTGACGGAGCTATTGCAGTCGTTCTTCAGGTCGTTACGAATGCTACTACGGAAAAATCCAGAAAATTTAACTCGGATAGATGCTACGATAAAAGAATCAAAGAAAGTTCGATCCGTACCCTGCCACCTAAAAAATCTGTGGGCTAACACACACGAAAAACTGGCAAAATTATCTAATTTCTATTCCATCGCAAATTAAATGCTACTAATCCCTTTGAAAGATCTACCGAGGCTATTGGAGTCGTTCCTAGGTTGTTACGGATACTTATATGGAAGAATCCAAGAAAATTTGATCGGAACCCCCGGCACCTAAAAATTTGTAGGCTAACATACATGAAAATTTGGAAAATCGCCTAATTCCTGTTGCTAGTATTTTGTTACGGATGCTACTGCTGAAGAATTCAAGAAAATTCAACCCGGACCCCTAGCACCTAAAAAATTTATAGGCTAACACACGAAAAACTGGCAAAATTGTCTAATTCGTGTTGCGTCCCAAATAAAATACTCCTAAACCCCTCTAAAGCACTATTGGGGCTACTGAAGTTATTCGCCAGGTCATTACGGACGCTACTATGAAAGAATTTAAGAAACTTCGATCCAAACCCCCTGGCACATAAAAAATTTGTAGACTAACACACTAGAAAAACTGAAAAAAATACTTATTTTTTGTTGCGTCGCAAATAAAATGCTCTTATATTTCTCTAAAGCATTGCTGGGACTACTAAAGTTGTTCCTCAGGTAGTTACGGATGCTACTATTGAAGAATCCATAAAAATTCAACCCGAACCACCCGCACCAAAAAATTCTATGGGCTAACACCAAAAAATACTATCACTTAATTGTTGTTGCATCGCAAATAAAATGCTCTTAAACCCCTCTAAAGCGCTTTTGGGGCTACTAGAGTAGTTCCTTAGGTCGTTACGGATGCTAAAATGGAAGAATTCAAAAAAAATCAACTCGGACCCCGACACCTAAAAAATATGTGGGCTAACAAACACGAAAAATTGACAAAATAGCGTAACTCCTATTGTGTAGCAAATAAAGTGCTGCTAAACCCCTTTAAAGTGTCACCGAGGCTACTAAGGTCGTTCCTCAGGCCATTATAGACACTACTATAGAAGAATACAAGAAAATTAGAGCCGAATCTCTGGCACCTAAAACATTCGTGGGCTAATACACATGAAAAAAATAAGAAAAATCATCTAATTCGTGTTGCATCGCAAATAAAATACTTCTAAACCCCTCTAAAATGCCGCCCGAGCTACCAGAGTCATTCTCCAATTATGGATGCTACGATGAAAAAATCAAAGAAAGTTCGACCTGTACCCTGCCACCTAAAAATCTGTGGGATAACACACACGAAAAACTGGCAAAATTATCTAATTCCTATTCCATCGCAAATTAAATGCTACTAATCCCTTCTAAATATCTACCGAGGCTATTGGAGTCCTTCCTAGGTTGTTACAGACGCTAATATGGAAGAATCCAAGAAACTTCGATCGGGACCCCCAACACCTAAAAAAACTTGTAGGCTAACATACATGAAAATCTGGAAAATCGCCTAATTCCTATTGCTAGTATTTCGTTATGGATGCTACTAATGTAGAATTCAATAAAATTCAACCCGGACCCCTAGCACCTAAAAAACTTGTGGGCTAACACATACGAAAAACTGACAATATCGCCTAATTCTTGTTGCGTCGTAAATAAAATGCTCCTAAACCTCACTGAAGTGCCGCCGAGGCTACTAGAATTGTTCCACAGGTCGTTACGGATAATACTATGGAAGAATCCATTAAAATTCGACCGGGACCGCCGGCACCTAAAAAATCTATGGGCTAACACACACGAAAATTTGGCAAAATCATCTAATCCGTGTTGCGTCCCAAATAAAATACTTCTAAACCCCTCAAAAGCACGACTAGGGCTATTGAAGTCGTTCGCCAGGTCGTTACGGACGCTACTATGGAAAAATCTAAGAAACTTCGAGCCAAACCCCCCGGCACATAAAAAATTTGTAGACTAACACACTAGAAAAATTGAAAAAATTGCCTAATTTCTATTGCGTCGCAAATAAAATGCTTCTATACACCTCTAAGGTGCCACTAGGGCCAATAAAGTCATTCTCCAGGACGTTACAGATGCTACTATGTAAGAATCCAAAAATATTTGACCCAAACCCCAATATCTAAGAATTCTATGGGCTAACATATATGAAAAACTGGCAAAATTGCCTAATACCAGTTGCGGCGCTAATAAAATACTTCTAAACCCTCTAAAGTGTCGATGCGGTTATTGGAGTCTTTCTCCAGGTCGTTACGGATGCTATTATGGAAGAATATCAGAAAATTTGATCCGGACCCCTGGCATCTAAAAAATCTTTGGGTTAACACACACGAAAAACTGGCAAAATCACCTAATTATTGTTGCATCGCAAATAAAATGCTCCTGAACCCCTCTAAAGCGCCGTTGGGGCTACTGAAGTCATTTCCTAGGTCGTTATGGATGCTACTATGAAAGAATCCACAAAAATTCAATCCGAACATCCGGCACCTAAAACATCTATGGGCTACCACACATAAAAAACTTGCAAAATCGCCTGATTACTGTTGAGTCACAAATAAAATTATCCTTAACCCCTCTAAGGGATTTTACATGATGATTCAAAATACATATATTATGGTATATTTGAAGCTTTTTGTGTTTAAATTGATATATTGACTCTCATTCATGAAATGAAAATTGTTTTCTTAGTGATCCTATATGAAGGCTTGAAAGGTAGTTTTAAAGTGTGTATGGTGGGTTGTTTTAAGATGTTTGATTCGATGCATTTATATCACTCTCATTCATAAAAGTATTCTTTAAATATATTTGAAGGTATTTATGAATCTAACCCACCTAGTCTTCCTATGTATTCATGAAGTTGAATTGAAAGTTTATGAGCAAATGTCTATATTTAAAGGAGTCTAGTGAAACGATTGAATGATGATGAAAGGGCTTTTAGACAAAGAAAGGATTCAATGTGAAAGGACAATTCTCACATATTTGCATCAAATGAAATGTTTTAATGAGCTATTCCACCGATGATGATTTGATGTCGAAAGTTATATAATGCTTATGTTATTATGATATTTAAATGTTATTCCGTGGAATTGACCTAGCACCGAATGTAGCATGTAGATGGGGGACTTGACCTAAGGGGTCCTTAAGTAAAGTCTCATGTTGCATTAACTATGCGCCAACATAGGAGCCTTTGTAGGCTATTTAGGCTAGTGGATCCACAATTAGCCAATAAAGTTAAAGTTAAAGAATGCTAAAGTTGGAGGAGTTCTACCCGGTAAGTAGACTCCCCATGCCAACGTAGGGGGTTATGTTGGATTTCATGTAATAGCTCGCATGGTCTTAAATGTCGGATAAGGTCACTTCCCCACAAAATAAATGTTTTAAGGTTTCTTATGATGATATTTAATGTATGCATTCATTATCCGCATTGCTTATTCATGCTCCTCTTATGTTCTTCTTTTCGTAGCATACTCACATACTTAGTACATTCAAATTACTAACGCATACTTTTGCCTACATGATATCACTATGTAGGGACCAACGTCTCTCCTCGACCTCTTTCACACGGATAGCTCGGGTTAGTTGAAGGTTACTTATGGTGAGTTCCCACGTTCCGGGAATAACCTCATTTATATTCTAAGCTCATGTTTTGTAAAACATTAAAACTTTTATGAAGACATTTCTTGACACTTATTTTGAGGGTGGGCTAGGGACATGTCTTAGCCCCCGCCAAGTCTATTAGTAGAGGTATGTTGGGACATAAATGGAAAATGTTTTGAAGTTGCTAAGGACTATTGTTTCACGATATTTCCCTTAGTCCCGGTTCCCTTTTTATTTACTTACTTTCCGCTTGTTATCGTATGCCATTACTAATGAAATGCTTAACGAATGCTAAGAGGCTTGGGTGAGACACATTCGGGTGTCTCATTCGCCGTGTCACGTCTAGGCCCTAGGCCCAGGCCGTGACAGTTTATAGCACTTAGGGCCATGCAAGCGGACTTAGGCGATTTTGCCATTTGGTGAAATGGCTTCATAAGGATTTTTCTTCGAAACCATTATGGGATCCTCCATAGATACACGGGGGATCAGTACGTGTATCCTTGGCATGATCTAAGTCCCGTACATAATATTTAGAAGTCGCACCAGCATAATTAGGTGATTTCTCTATTTTTTTTCGTATGTATTAGCCCATTAAATTTTTTGGTGAATTGGCTTCCAGTAGATTTTTCTTGGAAACTACTATGCCACCCTATGTAGGTACCATAAGGATTAGTACGTGCGGCTTCGGTAGGATCCATGATACGTTAATGGTATTTAGGGGCTGCACAAGCGAACTCAGGCGATTTCTCTATATTTTTGTATGTGTTAGCCTATATATATTTTTGTGAACTGGCTTACAATGGACTTTCCTCGTAAAATGTAATAGAACCCTCCGTAGGTACTCTGAGGATAAGTGCATACATCCTCGACACTATCCATATCGGTTCACAACACTTAGGGGTCGTATAAGAGAAATTAGTCAATTTTGCCATTTTATCGTGTGTATTAGTCCATGGATATTTTTAATGAACTGGCTTTCGATTGATTTTTTTCAGAAACCATTCTGGGACCCTTCGTGGGTACGTGTGTCTCGCATGATCCACAGTGCGTTCATAGAATTTAGGATCCACACAAGCGAAATTAGGATTTTGCCATTTTTTATGTGTGTTACCCATGAATATATTTGGTGAACTGGCTTCCAGTGGATTTTTCTCAAAACCTATTATAGGACCCTCAGTAGGTACCAGGGGTATCAGTACATGTGGCCTCAGCAAGATCCATGGCACGTTCTTGGCACTTATGGCGGCACCAGCAAAATTAGACGATTTTGCCATTTTATCGTGTGTGTTTGACCATAGATATTTTTTGTGAATTGATCTTCGATAGATATTTGTCAAAAACCAATATAGGATCCTCTATAGGTATCCGAGGGATCATCACATATGGCATCGGCATGATCCACGGCGCGTTCATAGTACTTAGGGTGGCACAAGCAGAATTAAGCAATTTTGCCATTTTGTCGTGTATGTTAGCCCGTGGATATTTTTGGTGAACTGATTTCCGATAGATATTTGACATAAATCATTATAATAACCTCTGTAGGTACACGGTGGATCAGAATGTGCGGCCTCGACATATTCCACAGTAAATTCATAGCATTTAAGGGTCGCACAAGCAGAATTAGGCGATTTCACCACTTTTTCATGTGTGTTAGCCCATAAATATTTTTTATAAACTAGCTTCGTTTTCTCAAAAACCAATATGGGACCCTCCGTAGGTACCCGAGGGATCAATATGTACGTCCTCGGCATGATCCACAACTCGTTCATTGCATTTAGGGGCCACCAAGCGTAATTAGGCAATTTCGATGTTTTTTCATGTGTAATGCCCATGGATATTTTTGGTGAACTATCTTCTAGTAGATTTTTCTCTAAAACCATTATGGTACCCTCCGTATGTATCTGAGGGATCGGTACATATGTCCTCGACATGATCCACGGTCCGTACATAACATTTAGAGGCTACACAAGTGGAATTAGGTGATTTCGCCATTTTTTTGTTTGTGTTAGCCTGTGGATAGTTTTCGTGAACTGGCTTCCTGTGGATTTTTCTTGGAAATCATTATAGGACCCTCTGTAGGTACCCGGAGAATTATTATGTACGGTCTCATCAGGATCCACGATGCTTTCATAGCATTTAGGGATCGCACAAGCGGATTTAGGTAATTTTGTTATCTTTTCGCGTATGTTAGCTAATAGATATTTTTGATGAACTGACTTCTGATGAATTTTTCTTGGAAACTATTATGGAACCCTACATAGTTACCCGAGGGATCAGTACGTGCGGTATCAGTACAATCCATGGTGTGTTAATAGTACTTATGGTCGCACAAGCGAACTTAGGCTATTTCATCATTTTGTCGTGTGTATTAGCCTATTGATATTTTTGGTGAAATGAATTCCGATAGATTTTTCTCGAAAACCATTATGGGACCCTCCGTAGATAACTGGGGGATTAGTATGAGTGGCCTCGTCATGATCCACAGTGCATTCATAGAATTTAGGATCCGCACAAGCAAAATTTGGCAATTTCGTCATTTTATTTTGTGTGTAACCCCATTGATATATTTGGTGAACTGGCTTCCGGTGGATATTTCTTGAAAACCATTATGGATCCCACTATAGGTACTCGAGGGATCACTATGTGTTGCATCGGCATGATCCACAGCACGTTCATAGCAATTAGGGGCCGCACAAGCTTAATTAGGCATTTTTGCCACTTTTTCGTGTATGTTAGCCCATAGGTATACTTGGTGAACTGGCTTCCGATGTATTTTTGTAAGAAACCATTATAGGACCCTCTTTGGGTACCCAAGGGATCAGTACATATGGCCTCGGCACGATCCACGGCGCGTTCTTGGCACTTATGGCAGTACTAGTGGAATTAGGCGATTTAGCCATATTTTCATGTGTGTTAGATTATGGATATTTTTGCTGAACTGGCTTTCGATGGATATTTATGAGAAATCATTATAGTACCCTCCGATGGTATCGGGGGATCAGTATGTGCGGCCTCGACACATTCCACTGTGCGCTCATAGCATTTAAGGTTCGCACAAGAGGAATTAGGCAATTTCACCACTTTTTTGTGTGTGTTAGCCCATAGATATTTTTGGTGAACTAGCTTTCGATGGAGTTTTCTAAAAAACCATTGTGGGAACCTACGTAGGTACACGGGATATCAATATGTACGGCATCGTCATGATCCACAGCTCTTTCATAACATTTAGGGGCCGTACAAGTGGAATTAGTCAATTTCACCATTTTTTCTTATGTAACCCCATGGATATTTTTGGTGAAATGGCTTCCGATAGATTTTTCTCAAAAACCTTTATGGAACCATTCATAGGTATTCGATCGATCAGTATGTGCAGCCTCAGCACGATCTACGATACGTACATAGCATTTAGAGGCCGCACAAGTGGAATTAGGCGATTTTGACATTTTTTTGTACGTTAACGCCTATGGATATTTTTGGTGAACTGGCTTTCGGTGGATTTTTCTCAAAAAAGGTTATAGGACCCTCAGTAGGTAAACAGAGGATCAATAAGTGCAGGCTCGATACTATCTACGACGCATTCATAGAACCTAGAGGTCATTTAAGCGAAATTAGGCAATTTTACCATTTTATTATGTGTGTTAGCCTATGGATATTTTTGGTGAACTGACTTTCGGTGGATTTTTGTCAGAAACCATTATAGGACCCTACGAAGGTAAGATCTATAGTGCATTCATAGCATTTAGGATCCGCACAAGCAGAATTAGGCAATTTCGTCATTTTTTTCATCTGTAACCCCATGGATATTTTTGGTGAACTGGCTTTCACTGGATTTTTCTCGAAAACCACTATGGGACCCTCCATAGGTACCCGAGGTATCATTACGTACAGCGTTTGCATGATCCACAGTGCGTTCATAGCATTTAGGGACCGCAAAAGTAGAATTAGGCAATTTCACCACTTTTTCGTGGGTTAGCCCATAGATATTTTTGTCAAAAACCATTATAGGTTCCTCTGCATTTACTCGGGGGATCGATACATATAGCCTCGGTACGATCCACGAAGCATTCATAGTACTTAGGGCGATATAAGCGTAATTAGGCGATTTTGCCATTTTGTCGTGTGTGTTAGCCCATTAATATTTTTGGTGAACTGGAATGCGATGGATATTTTTTTAAAACTATTACAGGACCCTCTGTAGGTATCCGTAGGATGAATACGCGCCTCAACACATTTCGCTATGCATTTATAGCATTTAAGGGCCGCAAAAGCAAAATTAAGCGATTTCACCACTTTTTTGTGTGTTAGCCTATAGATATATTTGGTGAATTGGCTTCCGATGGATTTTTCTCAAAGACCATTATGGGACCTACTGTAGGTAATCGTAGGACCATTATGTACGGCCTCGGCACAATCCACAACGCGTTCATAACATTTAGAGGTCGTACAAGCAAAATTAGGCGATTTCGCCATTTTTTCGTCTGTGTTAGCCTATACATATTTTTAGTGAACTGGCTTCCAGTGGACTTCTCTTGGAAAATGTTATACGACCCTATGTAGGTACCCAGAGGATCAGTACGTGCAGCCTTCGCACGATCCACGGCGCATTCATAGCACTTAGGGTGCGTATAAGCGAAATTAGGTGATTTCACTATGTTGTCGTGTGCGTTAGCCCATGGATATTTTTGGTGAACTGACATCCGATGGATTTTTGTCATAAACCATTGTGGAACCCTCCATAGGCATTCGAGTAATTAGTACGTGCGGCATCGGCATGATCCACAGTGCGTTCATAGAATTTAGGGTCCACACAAGCGGATTTAGGCTTTTGCCATTATTTTGTGTATGGTACCCCATGGATATATTTGGTGAACTTGCTTCCGGTGAATTTTTATCGGAAACCATTATGGGAACTTCTATAGTTACTCAGTGGATCACTACGTACGGCTTTGGCATTATCCACAGCGCGTTCATAGCATTTAGAGGCCGCACAAGTAGAATTAGGCAATTTCGCCACTTTTTGTGTGTGTTAGCCCGTAAATATTTTTGGTAAACTGGATTCCAACGGATTTGTCAAAAACTATTATAGGACCCTCTGTAGTTATTCAGAAGATCAGTACGTATGGCTTCGACATGGTCCACGGCGCATTTTTGGCACTTATGGCGGCACCAGCGGAATTTGGCGATTTCTCCATTCTATCGTGTGTGTTAGACCATGGATAATTTTGATGAACTGGCTTCCTATGGATATTTGTCAGAAACCATTATAGGACTCTCCGTAGGTACCCGAGGGATCAGTATTTGCAGCCTCTAAACTTTCCACAGTGTGTTCATAATATTTAATGGCTGCACAAGCGGAATTAGACGATTTCACAACTTTTTCGTCTGTGTTAGCCCATAAATATTTTTGGTGAACTAGCTTATAGTGGATTTTTTTAGAAACCATTATGGGACCCTCCGTAGGTACCCGGGGGATCAGTACGTACGGTCACGACATGATCCATAGCTCGTTCATATCATTTAGGTGCCCACAAGCGAAATTAGGCAATTTTGTCATTTTTCGTGTGATAACTCCCATGGATATTTTTGGTGAACTGGCTTCTGGTAGATTTTTTCGGAAACCATTATGAGATCCTCCGTAGGTATCCGGGGTAGCAGTACGTGCGGCTTTGGAACAATCTATGGTCCGTACATAGCATTTAGAGGCCGCACAAGCAAAATTAGGTGATTTCGCCATTTTTTTCGTTTGTGTTAGCCTATGGATATTTTTGGTGAACTGGCTTCCTATGGATTTTTCTTGAAAAGTGTTATGGGATCCTCTGTACGTACTCAGGGGATTAGTACGTGCGGCCTTGGCAAGAGCCACGTGCGTTCATAGCACTTAGGGGCTACACAAGTGGAATTAGGCAATTTCGCCATTTTTCATGTGATAACTCTCATGGATATTTTTGGTGAATTGGCTTCTGGTAGATTTTTCTCGAAAACCATTATGGGACCCTCCGTAGGTACCCGGGGGATCAGTACATGCGGCCTTGGCACAATCCATGGCACGTTCATAGCACTTAGGGCCGCACAAGCGGACTTAGAAGATTTTGCCATTTTATCGTGTATGTTAGCCCATGGATATTTTTGGTGAAATGGCTTCCGATAGATTTTTCTCAAAAACCATTATGGGACCCTCCGTAGGTATCTGGGGGATCATTACGTGCAGCCTTGACACGATCCACGTCCCATACATAGCATTTAGAGGCCCCACCATCGGAATTAGGTGATTTCGACATTTATTCGTGTCTATTAGCCCCTCAATATTTTTGATGAACTAGCTTTTTGTGGATTTTTATTGGAAACCGTTATGTGACACTCTATATGGTATTTGGGGGATTAGTATGTGCAGACTCGGCAGGATCCACGGTGCATTCATAGAATTTAAGGGCTACACAAGCTAAATTAGGCGATTTTGCCATTTTTTCGTGTGTGTTAGCCTATGGATATTTTTTATGAACTGACTTCTGGTGGATTTTTCTCGAAAAATGTTATAGGATCCTCAGTAGGTACTCGGAGGATCAATACGTGAAGGCTCGACACTATCTACGGTGCGTTCATAGAACCTAGGGGTCATAGATTTCACCCTTTTGATGTGTGTGTTAGTCCATGGATATTTTTGATGAACTGATTTCTAGTGGATTTTTGTCAGAAACCATTGTGGGACCCTATGTAGGTACTCGGGGGATTAGTACATATGGCCTCATCATGATCCACAGTGCATTCATAGCATTTAGGGTCCGTACAAGCGGAATTAGGCGATTTCGTCATTTTTTGTGTGTAGCCCCATGAATATTTTTGGTGATCTGAATTCTGGTGGATTTTTCTCGGAAACCATTACAAACCCTCTATAGGTACCCGAGGGATCACTACGTGCGGCGTCAGCATGATCCACAGCGCATTAATAGTATTTAGGGGTCGCACAAATAGAATTAGGTAATTTCACCACTTTTTTGTGTGTTCTAGCCCATAGATATTTTTGGTGAACTGGATTCCGATGGGTTTTTGTCAAAAACCATTATAGGACCCTCTGTATGTACCCGGGGGATCAGTACATGTAGCCTTGTCACGATCCACGGCATGTTCATAGTACTTAGCTCGACACAAGCGGAATTAGGTGATTTCTCCATTTTACTTTTAAAATACACTATTAAATAGTACAGGGGGTAATAGGATCCGCCCAAAGTTTGAGATTGTTATAGCAATTTTCTTCAAAATTCAGGTATTTTTCGGACCATCATCCCAAATATGATTATAGTTTAGTACTTATACTCATTTGAGTTCATGAGCATTATGCATAATATATTTTGGGAGAGTATTGAGCACCGATTTGGGTAAAAATTTAGATAACTCAAATTTCATATACTACGTAGCCAGCGTAGGATGGGATAGTATCGTCTATTCGGGCAACTCCTCACTTCAGTCCCTGACACGAACTTTTATTGGATTTATGAGATGAGTTGCGTCCCTTACCCTGACAAGCCATTGGACGGCTGTGGCTACGACAACAGTTTGTTGTATCATCACGATGCTCATAGTGATAATTGTCGGCTAGAAAAACTCTTCAAAGAGTTAAATACTATGTTTATACTAAGTTGCATTGCTTAATCATATTTTGCCAAGCATTGTTTATTTCATATAATGCATGCTGTAATTAATTGTTTATTGATTATTCAGTCTATTAAGTTGAGTATTCTTGAATAAGTTTCCTTTCAACTATTTTACATATCATATATTTCATGTATTAACGTCATTTGACGTTGCCTCGTTTTATGATGCAGACACAAGTAATAGAGATCATCAACAGATACATCGTTAAAGATTGACTTTCATCCAACTTTTGGTGAGCTTCTTTTGCTGTTCAGGTACCTATGTTGAGACAATTTGGAGGTTTAATAAACTAGAGACAGTTTAGAAGCTTCATAGACTAGACACAGACAAAATAGAGTTTATTCAATATTATTATCATTTGGGTTCATGTTTCCAAACATTGAGTTAATCCTATATTCAAAGTATTTTTGAAACTTATTTATGAGAAGTTGCATTTTTACAATTTACATGCCCATCTTAAGCTATATGAATGAGTTGAGTCTTTCACTGAATAGTGAGCCAAGCCAAGAATTCGCTTGAAAACCAACAATGATTCATGAGTGCCAACCACGCTTAAAGTGTACACTCAAAGCGTGACATAAGCCCTACACACTCTACCCTCCCCAATTTCACTTGTAGAATCACATTGGGTATTTTGTTTGTTGATTATACCAGCTCCCAAGGCTAATTAATATCCATCAACCTTGGTATAAATTTCATAGCATTCACAATCCCAGTTTAAGATGAACATAGTATTTCTTCCAATTTTGGGTTAAGAGGAATTCTCAAAATTGTTAACAAGTGAAATCTGATGACTTCCAGCTGCAACAGTAATGCCCTAGTGACATTATGTCATCAAATATCAAAGAAAGCTGAATGAATTACAAAATGTATACAGAAAAAAGCATGTGCCCAGATGCTCCTTATCTCAAAGCTTTTGACACAGCTGAATTATCGATAGCTTGTAACCCCTCTTATTTTCCACGAATTACAGCCACAGGCGTAAAGATTTTCTAAAAACCTAAAAAATGACAGCATGAAAGTCCCCCTCATGTACTTCGTAGTTGACAATTGACTTATTTGGAATGGAACCTGCTGCTGACTGCATCGTATGATGGGAGGGAAAGAACTGCGATTTTGAAGTAAAATGAGTAAACCCACGAGAAGTTGAGGGAAATAAATAATTGCAAAGAAGGATTCACAATCTCAGTTGCTTTCAAGAGAAACAAATAATTGTAAAGGATTTACCATCTCCATAGGATGCCATGGTCAGAGGAGAAGAAATAAGCTTCTGCACAACGGAAGCAATATCTTTTGCTGAAACTGCATCAATGGCTTTCAAGAAATGCTCCACTGGTTTCCTGAGGACCCAAAAGCAATAGGCATAGAAAATCTTTTAAGTACTAATTTGGTCAGAGAGGTGCAACGATCATACGCGAAGAGGCCCGGGAGAGGGAAGGGGGGGAAAGTGATGAATTTGAATAACTCTGGTTGGAAGTGCACAGAAAGAGAGGTGGTCCCTTTTTCTGGACAAAGGAAGAACACATTTTGATCTCTTAGGGTCGTATACAATCTCCCGGTAAAATGGGTCTTTGAATGGAGTTTTTAATATAGGGAGGAAAAAGCCTGAATACAAAGTTTTTAATGATTTTCTTGATATATAATGGGAAAGCAAATTTTATGAATAGCCAATTCAATGGAAGGTCAACGTTAACCACCTAATCAATTTATTAGGTGGCACCAGTTTCTCAGATTCAAACAACATAATATTGGCAATCTGTAGAAGACTTCCAAGCGAAAAATGTTTGATTCAGTTCAGAGAAGCAATTTTTTTAATTAATTAAGTCAGCTAGGTGAACATTAGAAACAAGTGTATACCTCTCTCCATATGTCAAAAGTTGTCTGCCGATATCTTCTGATGCAACCATCTACAAATAAGACATTAGCAGTAAGCACATATATTATACAACACAAATCCTTCTACAAATCCAAGCCAATGCAATATAGTAGTTGAGTTAATATTACATACCCGAGATTCCAAATTCATCAGAATGGCAGACTTTGTTGCCTGTTTAGCACGGTTTAGCTGTACTTGGTCAACTGGGTGAAACGAGTGGAGGCAAAGCCACAAAATAGCAATCAGTAACAGGATAATGGAGGTGCAAAATTGTATTGGCATATCAATGGACTTCTTTAATTTGAAAGAAGTACAATACTTCCTTGGGGGATGTAACAAAATTAGGCAGAAAATTCAACATAAATTCAGGGAAAACAAAGTAACAGAGTTCAGAATTATATGTCAAACCTTCACCAGGGTTTGCTACTGCAATAAGCTCTTTAACTGCTACATCAACAGCTTGAGGCCCAAAATCAGAGCTCTGATAACGCAAACACCCAAAAGAAAGAGACTAAGCTTTGCAGTTTACGAAGTCTCTATTTCTTGTAGAAGTAACACAACATGAATCCAAAAGTGCTTCATAGATGAAACTCTGATGGCATATGCAACGGTAAGTCACCCACATAAACAACAAAACAATAGAGCGACAAGGTTTCAATCGTTTTTCCATAATGGAGGAAACAACTACCTAACAGAACGAAGCCCTCATTTGTTTGCATTCAATGAATGTCTGATCATAATTATTCATATCTCAATAATTAAGTTTGTTTTTTTTTAAAATCTGAACTTTGATCATTCAGATCTTAATCATTAAGTGAGTTTATTTTATTTTACAATCACTTAGTAGGTATGAATAGATCTGAATGATTAAGATCCAGAACAAAATTATCACTAAAGGATCGTATGGTAGGGTGTATTAGGAGAAATGGTGCATGTATTATGTATGGTATTATTTAGCACTATGTTTGGTAAAAATTTTGGGTCTATGTATAACTAATACATGGTATTATAGGGTGCATAACTAGGGGTGTCAAATGGGCGGATCGGGTTGAAATTGGGGATATTAAAATGGGTTGAAATAAAAATCAAGTTGGGTCATGACCCGCCAAATTTACTTTGGACTCAATGGGCTAAAATTCGGGTTGGGTCATGACCCGCTTAATCTCAATAATTTCAACATATCAGTATTTACCTTTAATAACCACAACTTGAATTTCTACTCAAGAAAATAAAGATAAAAAGTTACAAATGGATATATAAATCCTAGAAAATATAAAATAGATAGTAATTTATACCTTTAATATGAGAACATACATTACAAATGCAAATAAAGAGCCTTAAAACGGGTTGAAATTGGAAATTAAATTGGGTTCAATTGAAAATTCTTTTTAAATGGGTTAGGACTTAAATGTGTTGAAATTGAACCCAATTCAAATTATCTTGAGTCCAACACAAAAATTTGGGCAAGTTGGGTGGGTTATCTATATTTGGGCTCATTTTGACACTCTTATGTATAACCAATACATACATAATACCTTCCATTTGGTGATATTAGTAATACATAAGTTTAATACCATGAGATTAAATATGTAAAGACAAAAATACCCCTCAAATCCTTTTAATCACTTTTTTTATTTTCTTGATTTAATGTTTTATATTTGTAGTTTTGTACAAGTAAATTTACTTAAATAAATTAGCTTACAAATTTTATTTATTTGTGGGTACATATTTACATAATATAAAGAAAAAAATTTAGTCATGTCAAATTTCTTTTGATAATTAATTTAATTGAGTGATTTTGTTGATAAAAAGGCCTAATTGAGTGATTTTATTGATATAAAACAATGTTCAATGACTTTGCTAGTTAAATCATCAACGTTGAGTGACCTTTTAAGATAATATTAACTTTATATTAAAACTACAATTTGCAATTTTTATGTGTAAACATAGATGGCTTATCCGATTTTACTATTCTTTACCGTCTTTTCGATTGTAAAAGTAGATGGTCGATCTTTATTAAATTGAAAATTGACGTTTTGTGAGTGATCAATTTAAGATGACAATTATTTAAACTCAAATAATTCAAGTGAGAAAATAGCAAACATGGTGACAAAATTATTCTTCTCCTAGGTGGTTAGAAGGCCCAAAAAAAAATATTGTCCGTTAATCATCTATCTTGACACAATTACATGAAATAGAAAATTCCATAATAATTCAAAGGTATAATTGGGAAGAAGCTTTTTGTAGAGTTTTAAGCCAAACACAAGATTAGGTGGGAAGCAGTACCAAACATTTGATAAAAGATAATATCCCTGCATTACTAATCCTTGCGTTACTAATCCCTATACCAAACGACCCCTAAGATGTTCATCAAGGATTTTCTACAAAGATGAAAGTTCCACTTTCACCGCTAACCGCTTATGTCGTCTATCATTATCAACTACCACTACCTACAACCACAATCCTCGGCCACAACCTCCTTTGTTGCAAATATCACCGTAGTCATCCCCACCACCCATCACCATCTACAATCACCCCCACCAACCACCATTACCACAACCACCACCAATAACTATCGACGATCAATGATAACCATCAACCACCACTTTATATCGCCAACTACCGGCATCATTCACCGCCACCATCATTCACCACAATTCATAGCCACCGCCACCATCCACTAGCTACTATCCACAACCAACGCCATCCCGATCAACATCCACAACCAACACCAATGGCAATAATGTTGTTTAAAAGGTAAGGTAAAAAAGCCAGGTAAGACCGTGACATTTCTATAGCAATACCACAAACACACTTCCATTAGATCACAAGAAAATTTAGCAACACAGAGATATGTACTTGGCATAGATTATAGTTAGTCATTAAGATCTGGATACTATAACACCAAGCCACCCATAATGACAAGATATTTCAAATGATAAATACTAACCTATTCTGCAAGGTAAGGGGAAAAGGGTCTAAATGAAAAATGATGCGTAAGAGAGAAACAAACTCAAGTTACCAGATCAAACATTTAGTGTGAAGACGGTGATAGCATTGATAGGAAACATTGTATCTTCGCTTGAAATAAAGACGAATAGATAAGTGACAATAAAGCATCATAGGTGTTTACCGTAGTTCCTTGAATTCCAAATAATCCAGTGTTATTATAAATGCTGCTGAATGCAGAGAATGCATGCATCTGCGGATACTGATTTAAGACACGAAGATCTGCACGTCATTGTGGAAAAATCATGTAAGTACGTGAATGGAAGAACTAGGAGAAAGTCATATTTCCAAAACTAAACAAGTAAATATACATATTCCAACTTTGTGCAGACCAATAACCCAGTACTATCCATCTGATTATCTAAAAATCACCAAACAATTGCATTTAACTTACTAATTTGTGAGTGTCAAGATGGGGAAACACAGTAGAGCGTAAACAAGGGAGATGATGCCACCAGAAACTGAATTTAGAAGGGAGAAAGGGATGGATATCAGGAGAACGAGGTCATCACTAAATCATGATTGCACCAGGTAGAGGTAGACAAGAATGTCTGTGTCTTCGAAAAAGATAAATATGAAGCAGAAGATTGCAGTGGAACTGGAAGGCTCTGAATGATCCCAATAAAAGAGTTACGATGAAATCAGCAGTGTAAAAATGCAAGTCGTCAATGGTCTACCTACACAAATTAAAGATAAGGAAAACATTATGATTGCACGAAGCTTTTGGGGTTGTCTTTGGCCGAAGTTTACATTTTTTAGTTCCATATAATCCACCAAAGGAATACAAAAGCATGTTAACTTCAAGAGGATTGTTCTTTCAACAAAGTAGAAAGAAAGCTTGGAAGTGAACCTACTGTCTTACTGTCCAAAAAGAATAGAAAGAAATTGATGGGCCTTTAAGAGCATCGAGAAATCAATCTGGAGCATTAAAGAACTACTTTATTTGGGCAAAGAGGAACTTTGGAAAGCTCAAAGCTGAACAATAAGTATTTTAAATTCTGACAAACCTCTTTGGGGCCATCATTTCTGGAATTACTTCGAATTATATAAGAAAAGTAAAGTATGAGAAAAGCTTACATAATCTTGAGTACATTCCTTTTCCAGGACCACCAGCTGAAAAAGATCCACCTCCTCCCATAAGCATCTGTTAAGTCCTCAAAATTAATAACTACATTCCAAAACCACATATCATCACAGACAAAAAAGGAAAACCAAACTATAAAATCTGATGAATGTTCAAAACTAACAAAGCAACAAAGTTTTTCTAATTTTCTAATTCGTGATACATCTTAACAAACTAGGTCCCAAAGTTCCTGATTAAATATGTAATACAAAGTAATCTTCATCCAAGTAGAGACTAAAATATGCACATACATCCCTCTTTTCAGATTATTTTTTTGGGATTATCAACATCTCTTTTTCAGATTGGTGACGCATATGCATATGTTCCTATGGTTTATTGAAATGTTGAGCTAATGGGGTTTTACAAATGGGTAATGACTAAAAGAGACTCCATGGAAATTAGTTGATGAAAAAGGAAACCGTAGGAATCCATTCTACACCTCTTAGGAATCACACCATACAGTTGGAATTGCATAACACAAGCTGAAAAAGCATAAGAAATATTGAATCAGAAATTATATTGGAAGCATTAGGATATTGTTTATAAGCTCTAATGTCAACTCCTACTCGAACACTCCTAAAAGGTCAATAAATCAACTACTAAACAAAGATTTTGTATCAGAGGGATCATATTGGAAGTCCGAAAGCATTACAATGCTCTTTATAAGCTTTCTCCTTCAAGGGTCAAGAAACCAACTGGTAAACAAACACTACTACTGTAACACCTATATTTTTATACAAACTCAACATTACAAAAATATAACAAGACACAAACAAACTAAATTCATGTTTTGCATAATATTCAAAAAAGAGCAAAATATCCTTAATCCTGAAAGCAGGCAGGAACCTGTAAATCTTACTAGATTTGAGGAAAAATACATTACATATTAAAGCAAAGACTTTTAAAATATATTAAAATGCTCAGTTTATGCCATCAATTCAATTATGCAAGCCCACAAAATTTTGATATTTGTGAACTATTTCATCTCAAGTATATTACAAACTGCATCACTATTTTATCATGTTAGACTAGCCTTGCATATATATAAATAGATTTATTGTACAATATCTCAAAAGTTTCTTGATATGGTTCTTTAGGAAATATTTTATGCCTTTCTATTTCCTGAGATTGTTTTGAATTTGAGAGTTAAGCTTTGTTGTTTAGCCAACTGGGAGAAGGAAAAGAGAAGTTCAAGAAAATTAAATTTTTTCTACATTTTTTGTGCATTTGATAGCATATAAGTTGTTGCACCTATGAGAAATCCTTCCTGCCAAAGTTGTAGGATTGTAAAACACATGCAATACATACTTAAAATATTATTTTCCCATTTCCAATAACTAAAATAAATGGCCACATACGATTTTCCTTCTCCTTTGTTAATTCATTTACATAATTTGTTTTATTCGACATTTTCCAGGAAGCACATCACAAGCTGTCCTGTGATTTTCTGAACATCCAAATGGACCTGATAGGGAAAATCTGGTGCAGTCTAAACATTCGAACAATTTAAATGAAACCTATGTACCTGAAGAACTGTTAAAGTCATTGATTCTTTTTCAGACAGCCAGCCACCGGGAACTTCAAAGGCAAGGGCAAAATGAGTCATCTGGTTTAAGAGGGGGGAGAAAAACGTGTTAGACACAGAACACAACACGCATGTAAAGAGAGGGAGATGAGGGGAGGGAGAGATTAAAAAGACGTTTAAGATACATACCTCTGCATCGGCTTGACAACGGTAATCTCCTCCCACATACACAGATTTAGGCTCCTCAGTGACGGCCACCTTAGGTAAATCAGACAGAAGAGGTTCTGCAACTTTTAAGAAATCTTCATGTTCAACACCAGATGCAGCAAGAACCATCCGAGGAGCAGTATAATTCTCCTGTAAGAAGGAAAACCAGTTTAAAAACATAAGTTCCTCCACAAAAGTAAGTACTAAAAAGAGGATGTAGGAACACCAGCGGAGGGAGATCAGGATTTTGACACTCACAGCTACAAACTCCTCCAGCACTGTGCTGTTCAACCTGTTTATTGTAGCTTCTGTGGCCATCAGAGAATTCCCATATGGACCAGCATAACCGGCAGAATGAACTGCCTCCAAAAGCAAGTGTTGAGGGTTTTTGGAGTACTCACTAATCTCAGCTTTAACCTTCTCAAGCTGCAAAGGCGAATATTATTCTCAGAAAAAACAGTTTGATAGCCGTTTCAAGGAAACACTCAAGATGACCAAGAAGAGGGAAACCTGTTCTTTAACTTCCCAATCCAGGAATGCAGGATTTCTAACACAGTCAACAAGCATCTCCACCATTTGTGGTACATAAGTTTTCAAAGCATCATAAGTATAGATCATATGCTCTCGTGAGGCTGAAGCTGTAACATTACCACCAATTGCTTCAATTTCTCGTACAATACGCAAGTGGCTCCGGTTTAATGTGCTTTTGAAGGCCATGCGTTCCAAGAGGTGTGTGGCTCCGTATGAAGCTGGTGTCTCGTAAATAGAGCCACAGTCAACATATAGGCCAATTGAGGCAGCAGGGTTCTGAACTCAATAAAGTAGAACCATTATTAGAAACCGCAGTAAAGGTAAATTCAGAGTGAATTCAGTTATACAAAAAAAAAGGCTAGGATAGATCATACCACTGATGCTTCAGAGGCCACTTTGAGACCATTAGTGAGAGTTGTTATCCGAGTCTTTCCAGGTTCTACATAATCAGGTAATGGTGGCGAGAGTTTAACATCATTGAGGGGGAAGTCCAAGGGAGTCACTGAACTTGACGTATCACCAGTTATCCAACTAAAAAGGCCCCCAGATGGCTTGGTTGCAACAGCAGCTGAACTTGAAAATCTTGTCAAGACCCTGTTGCCTTGACGTGCCTACAATGTTTTATACTTTCAGAAAATGTGTAATCTATTGATTATGTTTTCATGAACATGAAGCTGATAACAAAGCCTTAAATCAGAATGCATCAAACAGAAAGTACAAATTCTACTCCAACCATTTTTTAATAACAAATATGGTAACCAACATCTACCTTATGCCCAACCCTCTACACAAGAGTCAACAGTGATCCTTCCCCACTTTACTCCCTTGGTGACTCGAACTCCCAACCTCAGCGTTGGAGTTCGAGAGTGATTCAACTTCAGCACCCATCCCTTACCATATCAATTCTACTCTTAGGTAAACCAGAACCATGTTCCGTAGAATTAACTTTTCACAGTCTAATTCGACCTACTTGGAGCAGAATTAGCTTTGAAACTTGGGTCTTTTTTCTAAACTTTCCTCCATTAATCATAAATGCTCCCAAATTGTTTTTGCAATTCAAACTTCACCCATATAAATGAAATATTTTATATATCCCATATAGAGCAATACAATGAATTCCCAGTTGTAATACCAAACCACCAAAATCATGGGATGGTGATCATAATGGTCAATGAAGTGGGTTGAAAACTATAAGCCCTCAAGTTCAAATCCCAGTAGGGATAAAAAACACTGTAATTTCTTTTCATTTGTCCTAGTCTACGCGGATAAAGTTACCCGATAATTGTTGCTGCTAGAAGGTGAGAAGTGGGAGATGGAAGGCATCCGGTGATATTAATCAAGGTGTGCGCAAGCCAGCCCGAACACCACGGTTATCACGACAAAAATGATCAAAGCGTTGCACCCAAGGGTGTGGCCTAATGGTCAGTGTATTAAGAACTATGAGGTGTCAATTTCAAATTTCAACAGAGACAAAAACCCTGGTGATGTCATACCATCTATTCTAGGTAGTCTTGGTGGACATAGTTACCTGTTACCTGGTAGGAGGTGACAAGTATACATGTAATTAGTCGAGCTGCAAGCAAGTCAGGCCGTACACCACGTTTATTTTTTAATTAAAAAATGATCAAATCACTACCTTTCTCAAGCAATTTTTTTTACTAAATTTAAAAACAGAGAAATGAACTCTAACCTGACAAACATGATTAAAATCAATATATTCCATCTAATATATTCATTCAAATACATTACATAGCCGTAATTGCAACAAAAACACACAGATAAAACTGACCTAAGATCAGATCCAAAGATCCAACTAGATATCTGCAGAATCGATTGTAATATCTGAATCTAACAATCGCACATCAAAAATCATTGCCCTAAAATATAATCACATTTTCTACTACAGTTTTTATGTAGATTTTTTACATTTTTTACATATCTGTATGTGAAAAAAAATATGGCTGACCTTAAAAGAACTGAGGCGAGAAGATGCACATCTGTACATGATGACGGTGATGATCGGAGAACTGAGAAGAGCTCCGGTAAGATGAGAAATGCGATTTTGTAGAAAATTGTTTCAGTGATGAATGAAGCTGCGGAGGAGAAGAGCAAAGTTTTGTTTGTATTTTTTGTGTGTATTGGAATTGGGAAAGTTGAGAAACTTTCTTTGATGGGCTTTACAAATATAATATAAAAGCCCAATGGGCTATTAACTACTAATAAGTTGAGGGATAATTGGGTGGGCTAGTAAGTTTTGGACTCTTATTTCGCTGTGGCGGCCTTTAATTTCCGTCTCTTAAATTGATGGTTTTTAATTGGGAAAAACTATACAAAATAGATCCAATTATAAAATTATTTATTCAAATTAAATCCAACCCAAATTGTATTGTAAAAATTTTAAGAATCACATAGTCCAAGGAGCCTACCTTGGTAAGAGTAAGGTCTACGTACACTTTATCCTCCCTAGATCCCACGTTGTGGGATTTCACTGGGTTGTTGTTGTTGTATAGTCCAAGGAGCTAATTATTATTTGTCTCTATCCTTATTAATATTACATAAATCCCTTCAAAAATAGTCCATTCGGATACCTCTTGTGGTATCCGGATACATTAATTAACAAATCAATTGAGCTAAAAAAAGGAATTATGTATCCGAATACATCCTATGATATCTGGATAAATTAATTCGGATACATTAATTAACAGATCCATTGAGCTAAAAAAATAAAAGAGAGTAGCAATTATCCGGATACATTGTTTTGGAAAAATAGTCCAATCTGGTTACATCATGTGATATCCGAATACATTAATTAATAAATCAGTTGAGCTAAACGAGGAAAAGAGAGTAGTAATTATGTATTCAAAAAAATGAGTTTTGAGTGTAAAAGAAGGGAATTTTGAAATATTTTAAAAATGGTAGGAAATATTTGAAGATATGGTAAATAAAGTAGTGTATATAGGAATGGACCCATAACCCAAACTATTTATCCTCTTGCCTCACTTTCTTCTTTTCGTGCATGATGTCAGCATCACGGTTATGAATTAATCTTTTGTGATATTTTGTCGAGTATATTGATACCCTATCGGTATCATATAGGACTAGTCTCTTTTTTAAAGAAAGAAAAATAACACAATTAAGAGAGAATTATTAAAGTCACAATCTTATTTATTAAACTCTATATTAGCATAAAATATATTCTTTGTGATACTCCGCATGTATCTTGATATCATAGTTGTATCATATATGCCTGAGCTTAATCCTTTATGATATTTCATCGGTATATTGATATCCTATCAGTATCATATAGGTTGGACGTTGGTGTCAGCGCACGAATTTTAAAATAAATTTATGTCATTTTAAAATTAAAAGGTGGTTGAAAGTAATGATACATTTAAAAGTAAATACTTTTTCTTTTTGAGTATAAGTGTTCTTTTCCCTTTTTTAATTTTCTCTTTATTTCTCATCCTGAAATTTATGAATCAAAGTATGGTTAAGGGCCTAATTTCACAAGATAAAAGTTTAAATGTCTTGTTTAGTATATAATTCGCAAGATATAAGTTTAGAGAATTTTTATCTTGTCACACACAAATTTAGAGAAATTTTGTCTTGTCTGACATAAGTTTAGAGAACTTTTGTTGGTTATGTAGAAAACTTAGAGCATAATTTTGATTATACCTCTATATTAATATAAGTTTTGTATGAACTAAGTATGCATTGTAAGACGTAACTCTTGCCTTGCGATTTTTTTTTGTTTTTTCGATGTCATGGATACTTTGGGCCACCTTTTTGTTATATAAAATGTTGAAGAACAAAATTTAAAAATCATCCAAAATAGGACATTCATGTGAATGACTCAAAATTTTCACCCGCTATGCTTAAAGGGAAGTTATACATGAAAGAAACAGCATAAAACCGTTAACTAATATATGACTGATTATACATATATTATATATTAGCAAACATTAGGCCTGAGTCTAACATTATGTGAATAAGCCTGTTGTTTTTTATTCATCCGCTTTTTAATTAAAGTATGGATCCTCAATTTGCTAATACTGGAAATTCAATATCAAGTTGAATATTTCATATATCCTTAAAGTATGGATCCTCAATTTGCTAATACTGGAAATTCAATATCAAGTTGAATATTTCATATATCCTTTAATTACTTTGTAGTTTTAATAGTGTTGGATATTTCAATATCAAGTTGAATATTTCATATATCCTTTAATTACTTTGTAGTTTAATGTTCTTCCTTGATATATTTAGTACTTTTTTTACCGTACACTCAACAAAGCATTCATGAAGAGTAGACATGAGATAATACAATAATCAAGAATATGCGCTTATGGGTATGACTAATGATCAATGAAATGGGTTAAGAATCCTGAGGTCTCAGGTAAAATGCAGTGGAGATAAAAATCCTAGGTGATTTCTTTCGATCTATCCAAACTTTGGTGGACAAAGTTAACGAATAGTCATACTGATGGGAGTAGCAGGTCTCGTGAAATTAGTTGAGATACATTCAAGCTGGCCTAGACACTATAGTCATTAAGAAAAATCCAATAAACAAGCATATTACATCAATTTTTCTACTCTTCATTCATCTATTGGAGGATGAAATTCAACAACAACAATAGTATACTCAGTATAATCTCACAAGTGGAGGTGGAATCTGAGGAGGGGAGAGTGTATCAAGATTACACTCCTGCCTCGTGGAAGTAGAGAAGTTATTTCCAATAGAACCTCAATTCTGGTAAAGCATATCAAAGAAGTTTGTGAAAGAGATTATAGAAATAAAGGACGAAAAAAGAAACAATAACAATAAAAATAACGTGATAATCGAAGAACAAGAAACAACAAGTGGTAATAGAAATCGAGGGACAAGAAACTATGAGAATAATGTTGATACTACGAGTATAAGAGGAGAAAACAAGTACGGCGCTGCAAACTACCACCAAGCTTGTCCTGCTGAAAAGCTATACAAAGCTCAACTACCTCCTAACACTCTACCATAATTCGTGACTTTTATATCCTCTTATTTAAGATCTTGTTTTCGATAAACTTTAGATATGTTATGTCTTGTCTAATCACCTCTCCCCAATACTTTTTTGGCCTATCTCTACCTTTCCTTAAACCCATTGTTGCCAACCTCTTCACTGGCGTTTGTGCATCACCTCTATACATGTTCGAACCATCTCATCCTTGCTTCTTTTTTCTTATCCATCATAAAGGTTACTCCCATCTTGTTCCAGATATCTTTATTCCTGATTTTATCTTTCCTACTCTCCTATTATGCTCACACATCCATTTCAGCATTCTCATTTCTGTAACTCTCATCTTTTGAACATGGGAGCTCTTAATTGGTCAATACTCCACTCCATACAACATAGTCGGTCGAACCATCACTCTCTAGAACTTACAGTTAAGTTTTGGTGATACATTTTTATCACACAATACTTCGGATGCGAGCCTTATTCATTGACATGGTTCATAATACAGACTCGTTTGACTAAAAAATGCACCAACAAATTCTAGCAGCTAAACACGATAGGATCTATACATCTCGATCGAAACATCTAGTGCTAACTTTACTGAAGTGGTAAGCTGCCAATCTGTGGACCCTCTTATGTGGAGTCTAGAGTCGAAAGGGTATAATTTTTTTGCAAAAATTCTAAAACAGTAAGTAATTTTATTTTGATACTAAAAGGGCAAATTCACAAGCCCTCTTGCAAATTACCTTTTCCCATCTAACGACGTTAAGGCAGTGTTAGTACAATTCGCATGCGGCCTTGCGAATTATAATTGCTTTAACGGTCCCACCCCCACCACCCACTCTTGTTGCCCCACCCTCCCCCAGCCTACCCCTTATATTAATTTTTTTTTGTAAATTTTTATAGTCATGTTTTAGTTTAATATTTATGTGATAATACAAATGTTTTCTCTTTAACTTTTATTTTTTATTTCATTATCTTTAATATTATAATAATTCCACTATCACATGACTTAATATGTTTATTTGACATTTGTATGTATGTATGTACGTACGTACTTTTTGTCCACGACAAGTCATTATTTTTAGTATTTTACTCAACTACACATATATAATTTGTGAATTTAGGTTGTATGTATTTATGCATGAACAAATTTACATATAGACCTCTTTTGGTGTGTGGAAAATGATATTAATAAGATTGAAATTAAAGTGAACTTCGTGGTACTGGTGAATTGGTTATATAATAAGAAAAAAATCAGGGTATATACTAATTATTAAATGTCTGTAAATTAAAGTTCATATTTTTAAGAATATTTAATTGAATTATAGTTTACAATTTGTCTTCATTTGGAACAAACCTCTACTTCTCAAAGAGTAGAATAAGGTTTAAAACATACTTTATGCACTCTTATATATTGTGTGTGTGTATATATTATAAATAATTTAATTAGAGAAAATAAATGGTTAGAAATATTCTTTAATAACCAATAGTATGTCCAACTACCTTTTTCCATTTCTACCCACCTTATGAATTAGTTGCATAACAACAAATTTAATTATTTTTCTAAAGCAAATCACTTATCTATGACATGGAAAAAATATTTTTATTTTTAGCTATAGCAGAATGTTGCTCAAGTAGGGGGGGGGGGTTATATTCTTTCACATTGACATCTCTAGTAGTCAAATATTAAAAATTCGGTCATAATTGGTTAAATAAAATTTAAACTTATAATTTAAAGAAATCAATTCATTTCTTCAATCATTGAGTCATATTGTAAAAACCAAAATTTAGGGCATGAAAAAAAAGGACTAAACTTCTATACATTAATAATAGAGATTATCATCTGCGTCAACGTGGTTGTTGTTGTTTATGTGTACCCGCACCACACATTGTTGGTACATGCGGCCTGTAGTTCTTCGCGGATTGTTTATGTCCTGCAAAATTAATTATTATGAGTTTTATTTTTAATATTGTAACACTGCTAATATTGAAGTTTCTAAAGTAAAAATATTACAACATACATATTGTTGTGAAGATTCGTCTTCATCATCATCATCATCATCATCTTTATCTTCATCAATTTGAGTTTCAGACATATCTTGTAATAAGATGATAATTTATTATTACATACTTTTATTAAAAGTAATTTACTTAAAAAATTATTTAAAGAGTATATTAATTACCGTCGAAAAATTCAATCTCCCAATCTGAAAAAGTGAGTTTTGAAATTCACGTTGTTGTGTATTTTGGTAAAAATTAAAATTTGTACCATTGAATTGCTCAAATCCCATAGAAACATTGGGGGTATGAAAACCGCTAGCTTCTTGTTGTGTATAATCGGGCACACTCGACAATGCTCCACCATAGCCAAAAATCGGATAATACGGAGTGACGGGTGTAGCTATCAAAAATTTTGTATTAACTTCTTGCATATGAATACCTCCTATATTATGTGGACCAGTTCTACGAACCGATGGTTGTGGTTGATATTCATATGATGGAGGATGTCGTTGTTGAAAGTTCAACGACGTGCCTAAATGGGCACCATTCATTGAATCTCTAACATATCTAGTCATTTCACCTGCAAATTTCCTTGTATGAAATGACTGAGTTTCATCATTCTTAACTATTTGAGTCCTACTGTATATTCTTTCATATCCTCTTGCCTAAAAATTATTAAAATTATAAAACATATTCAATCAAATATGTAAACAGCCTTTAGGTATTATAAAACAAATAAATTTTTACATACCAATGCTTCATATCTTCCTCCGATTGGTTGATATCCAGCTCGAACAACTAATTGCAGATTTGCAATTAAGATGCATGTATATTATAGATACCAATGGAAGTAATCAGTTGCATTTGCATTTGGATTTATATGTACAATATGTTCATTGCGGTTATTCCATATTAATTCTATATGAATAAACATTGCATGTATATCACCATCTATTCTATTGCGTTTATCAATCTTATAATAATCTATTTGATAAGGCACATTTTCTAGTATATGTTGTGGAAACCTAAATTGTGTGACCACACGATCAGCCATGTGCCACTCACGATGAATGCTGAAAATTAGTGGCACCTTGGTCATTCACATATTATGTCTCTGTTGACACCGTTCGGACAACACATTAAGAACAACTTCAGAATAAGGCTCCCAAATAAACTACAAAAAAAATATTAAAAGTTATACGTTTATAGCAAAATTTATTTTTATTAGTACACTAAATGTTGTTATTAAAAAAAAATAATACCTGGCCATATTGTAGATTGTCTAAAATATCTCTAATTACAGCCAAATTATTTCGATCCTCGGGACCACTTACGTACAAGTGGTGTCGGTCCCTCTGGCTGATTTACAGGTAATGCCCCAGGCTGCAGTAGAAGAATACGCTCCCAAGTTATGAAGTAAATATTTTTGTATAGGGAGTCTTATGATGAAATGATTGAATGATGAAGGGGCTTCTTAGCCAAAATAAGGTTTTAATGTGAAAGGACAATTCTCGCATTGAATCAAATGAAAAGTTTTAATGAGCTATTCCACCGAATGAGGATTTGATGTTAAGTTATACAATGCTTATGTTATTTGATATCTAAATGTATTCTGTGGAATTGACCTAGCACCGAATGCATCATGTAAATGGGAACTCGACCTAAAGGGCCCTTAATTAGAATCTCATGTTGCATTAACTATGCGCCAACATAAGGGCCCTTGTCAGCTATTTAGGCTAGTGGATCCACGATTAGCCATTAAAGTTAAAGTTAAAGAATGTTAAAGTTGACGGAGTTCTATTCGGAAAATAGACTCCCCGTGCCAACGTAGGGGGTTATGTTGGATTCCATATAATAGCTTGCATGGTCTTAAATGTTGGTTATGATCACTTTTCCACAAAATGAATGTTTTAAGATTTCATATGATGATTCTCATGCATGCATTTACTTATGCATAGTGCTTATAAATATCTTGATGTTCTTTCTTATATAGCATCCTCACATACTTAGAACATTCAAAGTACTAACTCATACTTTTGCCTACATGATATCACCATATAGGAACCGGCGTTGGTCCACACTCTCTTCTCCGTGGCTAGATTATTCGTTAAAGGCTACCACTATTGATGAGTTCCCATAGTTTGGGAACAATACCCTTTTTCCCTTCTAGCTTATATTATGTTTACACATTTGAGTTACATTTTGTCTTATTGACTTAATCTTGAGGGTGAGGTAGGGACATGTCTTAGCCCCAGTCAAGTCTTTAATGTAGAAGGTATTGTTGGACTTAGTAAATGATGTTATGTTGACTTTGACTCTTATTAAATGTGGAACCCCATAGTCCTTATGCACCTTTATGTTTCTGCTTGATTTGTTTATCATTACCGATGAGATGCTCAATGAGTACTAAGAGGCTTGGGTGAGGTACCTCCGGGTGTTTCATTCGTTGTGTCATGTCTAAGCCCTAGGTTTGGGTCGTGACATGAATATACAGTATATGTAGAATCTGTATGTAAATTTTGATCTTCTAGTACCTTCCAGTGCTCTTTTTCATTTGCTCTTTTAAAGTTGAGATCGTTTTATGCATGAAAGAGTTGTAGTGCTTTATTCATTTCATCAATCTCCTTCACCAAGTGTTCAATAATTAGTGCTTCATCTCTGAATTTGTATGTTTGATAAGTTGCAAATATTGCTTGTGGAATGACCAAACCATGGCAGCGACATAAAACTTCGTAGTCGCACCTCCTAGAATATAAACAAGGTCATTCAAGTGTTTCACTCCAAAAAATAAAATCATCCATTTTAGAAGAGTTTGCTTCTCCCTCAATGATGTGTCCAACAACCTTTAAATCATAATAAATATCAATGGGTTTATATTCTAGTGGACGAATTATGTCATACCACTTTTTCCCACATAAATCAATGTAGCACCCAAATACCTTCCTTGGGTCCTTGGGGACATTTCTATTTTTATTTTTGTTGGTAATATCAAACTAACTTTGTAACTGAATTTTTCTTTGCATGATTGAAAATATAATATTTCAAAATAGCCATGAGACACCTATTTATAATACCATAAAAAAGACGGTTTTACATAATTAAAAAAAAAGGCTCACACCACTTTGTGACTTACTTTAAGACTTTGACACCGAATCTTTGTAGTGTTGATTAGATACTGCAATATTTTTTAAAATAAATATCTAGATATCAGCAATGTATAATTTTAATTATTCATATATAATTTTAAAAACAAATAATTAGTTATTTCCTATTAACAATTATCATGTAATAACCTTATTTAATTAAATTTGATATTAAATATCAAATATCATGAAAATTTTTATGCAGTATTGAATCATATCAACACTACAAATTAACTACTACAAAGTTGCACAACACACCTTATAGGAAAAAGATATCTGCGTAGTTTGTCATAGATGTGTCATGAATCACTACTCATTCTGACTAAACTATTCACAATTGAAGGTGCTTACTTAAATTAATTAATCTCATAAGGTGCTTACTTAAATTAATTAATTCCGTCACCTAAATTTATTAGTTTGATTTTAAATTAATATAAAATTTAAATAATAAATATTTTTTTATATTAACTAATTTTAAATTAAAGATATATACAATGTATTAAAATAATTAGTTATTTTGTATTAAAATTTATCACATCATAACTTAATTTTTTTAAATTTTAAGACCAATTATTAAATATCAAAAAACAAACTCAATGTTGAATCAAATCAACAGTGCAAAATTGCAGTGAATCAAGGTTTTTGAAGGAAGTCGCACACTAGAGTGCGAATTACAAGCCGCATACTATATTGCGACTTGTAATTCGCACACTACGGTGCGACTTCCTTCATAACCCCCTATATACACGTAGTTTTTCATTTGATATATATTCACTTAACATGAAATTTTTATCAAAGTTTAGATTTGTTATATCACTAATCAAACAAAATGAAAAATTACATTCGATTTGCAGCAAAATATATTTTTCGATACATAACAATCATGCTATGTCTTTAGTTGCAAGGAAAATAAGCTAGAATGTCTTTTATTACAAGGCGAAGCATACATTCTAGCAAAAATAATTGTTAAGCGAGCCGTCATAAAGTTATCAACTTCATGGAGTTATAAATCTCATGAAGTTTTCAAGCTCAGACGGCCTTACTGAATGTCATGAAGTTGTGGAGCTATTCTTAACACTACAGTGGATAGAAAAGTCAAATATTCGAATAAGTTAGGTAGGTGTTTTAATAGTAGAACTAAAAACATAACAATCATGTTAGGTCTTTAGTTGCAAGGCAAAGAACCCATATTGTTGTTGTTGTTGTTATTATTATTGTTGTTGTTGTTGTTATCCTCCAATAATGAATTATATGTGGCTTAGCTCTTTGATGATTATACATATACTAGTTTTGAGAACGTGCGTTGAACGTTTGACCCTTAACACTATATAAAATTTATATATAGTTAAAGTTAAGTTAAGCTTTAACACCGGAGGGGCAAAATTTAACTTTTGGTGATAATAAGGAAATACATTTATTTTACTGTGTCCTAACAAGTTTATCTCTCGAGGTCATATAACTTAAGAAATTTGACAATAAATAATTATATTATATACCTTTAGAAAAGTTTATTTATAAGTAGGAAGTGTCATAAAATATCTATTTCAAATGTGGATTTTTTTTTTAAAAAAGTATTAATTAGTAATGAAGTACTATAAATGTAATTTATAGTAATAACAACATATTATAAATTAAGAAAACAACATTGAATAATTCTATAGTAAAAAATGCACGAAATCTCTACTAGAAACAATAATATCGTATGATAGGCAAAATATGCTACTTTATTTGAAGTGATAAAACAACAAATTAATGATAAAAATGCGTATACATGAATAATTGGACAATGCAATAAGAATCTATATCCTACATTACAAGTACTATTAATTTATCAAAAATAGGTAAACTTAAAAAAATTATGATCGTAAAAGTATTAAAGATAATGAAATAAAGAATGAAAGTTAAAGGGAAAACATTTGTAATATCAAATAAATATTAAGCTAAAACATAAATATACAAATTTATAAAAAAAATATTAATATAAGGGGTGGGCGGGGGAGGGTGGGGCAACAGGAAGGGGGGTGGAGGTGGGCCCATTAAAACAATTGTAATTCGCAAGGCTACATGCAAATTATACTAATATTACCTTAACGCCGTTAGATGAAAAAAGGTAATTCGTAAGAGGGCTTGCAAATTTGCCCTTTCAGTATCAAAATAAAATTACTTATCGTTTTAAAATTTTTGCAAAAAATTATACCCTTTCGGCTGTCTTCCTCTTGTGTAGTAATGAACTTTATCTGCTGGTCAAACTTACAACAGGATTTTCATCCTGGAACCACGAGGCAGATTAGAGGGTTCCAATAAAACCAAATTTATTGGTTCATCTCCACCCAATAATGCCTAAGCTTTATCCATTTCTTAACTACTGATTGCCTACAAGGATCAGAAGAAAGATGTTTCTTCAACAGTTTTTAATCTCTACTGGATCTCTAAGTTGGATTTGACCAGACGAATAAAACTCCGCCTCCACAACCAACGTGATGGTGATGGATGGTTGTATTGTTGAGACAAGCAATACAAATATTATACACCTCGACTGTTTCATCGAGTGCATGTTGTATTCCACCAACATAAGTATGAGGTAACTTTGTTTACCAACATTTAGACAGATGGGAAGAAATCACAGCTAAAACAACTTCTTATAAGAACTGTTTCTCCAGAAAATGTGGCTTTTTAGCCAGTTTCCGGACATTTATGTACAAATATAATAGACTGATTCATAAATCAAGCAGGATGAGTTCATCATATGGCTGCAGGTCTTCCATCTTTCCTAGGATCACTAACAGCTACAAGCATGCCACGAAAAATACCGTCTTTATATTCTTTTCCACTCCTTCTGCCCAACTGTAACGGAGGATTTGGAAGGTTTTGAACGATTAACTGGCAGATGGCTCCTCCGTTTCTTGCCTCGAGTTGGTGACCTCTTTCTTCTAAGAAATGTTTTTTCTCATCCGAGAGTTCAATGTGATCGCCATCTATGCATGTCCAGTTCTCATACAGAACTACATTTGGGATTAGCTGCAAAAAGAAAGGAGCATGAATCAATACTCGTGGTGGTTTCAGAAATGATTAGTAAGACTAGTGTACATTGCTAATCAATCAAAGGGATCAACCTCGTGGTATACTCTCGGACTCTGTACTGCTGCTAAAGGATCCATCCCCAAGACGAAATGGTTGATGAAAACTTGGATGACTGCGAGGATGATTTTTAGGCCACCACTACCACCAATTACACCAGCCAACTGATTGTCCTGTAAAATTTCCAGGAAGAAGAAACAATCAATATGCGATTATACTAAGCAGCTAAAAGATGACTCGTCGTTCAAAGGATCATATTCTGAATACCTTGAGAACAATAATTGGAGTCATGGATGACAATGGTCTCTTTTTTGGTTGAATGAAATTAGCAGGCGCAGGAGGGAGTTTATCGGGGGATATTTCATTAGGTGTTGAGAAATCTCCCATTTCATCGTTGAGTACTATACCAGTTGATGGAGAGAGCACACCGCCTCCAAATGGATAGTTTACAGTAGTAGTCATTGATACAGCATTTCGATCTGCGTCTACAATGCAAAAGTGACTCGTTCCATGATCTCTTAGCTGACTCCACCTAAGAATCACGGACCAAAAGTGTTAGAGCCATTTGGTAGGCAATCAAGAATCTTGCTAGCTTCAGTCTGAAACAGAATTTATCTGACCTGGGCAAATAGTATTCAGGAGGAAAGGTGGTATTGTCAAAGACTTTTCGTTGAATTTCTTTGGCAAAAGACGGGGAAAGCATGTCAGATACAGTACTACTGATATTTACAAAATCGGGATCACCCAGATTCATTCGAACTGCAAGCATGTGTTTCATCGCCTCAATCATTCGATGCAGTCCTAAAGAACCTTTCGCAGCATTTGAACTCACATAGTTTTCGAGGACTTTCAGTATCTGTTTTCCCCGGTCATAAAGGTTATGTTTGTGTTATATTAAAAGATAAAATAGCAGTACAAGCTAAGTTGATTTATATAGATACCAGAGAAATCCCCAGTGTTCCACTGGACGGAGGTGGCATTCCAACGATTGTGTAGCCCATAGCATTAACAGTAACTGCTTCTGGAGTTTCCACTTTGTAATTCCTCAAATCGTCCATTGTCAAAATTCCACCCGCTCTCTTCACATCTTCGACAAGCTTTTCACCAACCTCTCCATTATAAAATGCTTCCGGCCCTTGTTCAGCAATTAGCTCTAAGCTGTGGCTAAGTTCTACGTTATGACAAATTTCTCCTGCTCGTAACGGCTTTCCCTCGGGTGCAAATACTTGTCGCAAACCAGGATCTTTTAGTATCAATTTTGCTTGTTTAGCAATAGAGTTTGCGAGATATGGAGCAACCACGAATCCTTCCCTTGCTAGTTTAATGGCTGGTTGAAATAGGGTCTTCCATGGCATCCTCCCATTTTTTGACCAAGCTGCGTGAAGACCAGCTACCTCACCAGGAACTCCTATAGACAATGGTCCATTTAACTTGGAGTCCCCATTATTATCATACATGTTCTGTTTGAGTATAATTTCATTGTCAATGTAATCAGAGAGGATAAACAGATCAAATTCAGAACTTGCAAATTTGTGTTTCCAATATTTAGATACTAAATACAACAACTACTATGCCTCAGTCCTAAACAAGTTGGCGTCGGCCATACGGATCCTTACTGACCATGTTACTCCATATAAGCTCATCTCATGCCAATATTATACAACAACAACAAACCCAATGTAATCCCACAAGTAGGGTCTGGGGAGGTTAGAATGTACGTTGACCTTTCCCCTGCCTTGAGAGGTAAAGAGGTTGTTTCTAATAGACCCTCGGCTCAAGGAAAAACATATACTATAGAAAGCATGACAAAACATGCTGGAAAAAAGAAGAAGAAGAAAAGCAACAACAACTACACTAAAATTATGCAATAATCCAAGTATAAGATACAATAGATAGTAACAGAAATCGAAGAACAAGAAACTAAAGGCGAAATACTACGACTATTAGTATGGAAGGACATGTCAATATTATCCTAAGTAAAAACAAAAACTGCTAGAAGTTCATGATATTTGGAAGGCTAAACAACTTCTGTTCCCTGTACGAACAAAACTACAGCTACGATTAGTACTACTGCTACTACACCTCAATTACAAACAAGTCAGGAACGGCTATATGAATCCTCATTGTACATGTTGCTTCATGTAAGCTACAAGTTTTTCCCGTACGTACAAACTAAAGAGTTATTTGATGAATAGAAATTGAACATAATGCTAAAAGAAGGAATTATGAACCTGTGAAGCAGCTAAAGGAGCAGTTTCCCTCATGTCAATTGCTTGAACTTCTGACGTAGACGAAGATCTAACAACCATAAAACCTCCACCACCAATTCCACTGGCCATTGGATTGACTACTCCAAGGCACAGTGCTGTGGCAACTGCAGCATCAACTGCATGTCCACCAATTTTAAGAATGGATATACCGATTTCCGAGCACCTACCATCATCAGCAGCAACAACTGCTTCCTCTGACTCAACAATATCAGCATTATGCTGTAGTCTTTCATTATATCTACTATTTACATCTCCAATTAGCCATACACCAATGTCTCCATGGTGTGTAAGGCCTACAACTAAATGAAAATGAAACCAAAAAAAAAAAAACGGAACTCCAAAGTCAAATGAAGATAATTAATTATACAATCCATGTTTGGCCATTAAAATTTGATCGGATTTTGAAAATCTACCCTTTTTTAGGGCTTCCACTCATAAAACTTCAAACTTTTTCCCTTGTACAATTTATGTCCAAACACAACTTCAAAAACTCAAATTTTCAAGTTTCAATTTCAAAATCTATGGTCAAAGGGGAGCTTAATCAAACATATCTCAAAAGGGTCAGTAAAATTCAACCCTTCCAACAATTATTCAAGAATTTCCTTCACAATTTCAAGATTTACAACATGACACTTCACTTCTTTTTTAGTTATAAAGTTAAATAGTGGAATTCAATCTCATGGGGTACTTTAATCTTCTTAGATTCAAAGAAATTCCTCTAGAACACAATCATACCCACCACCAACAACAACAAACTCATTGTAATTCCACAAATAAAGTAATATACGCATAACTTACACAAAGACAACCTTTGTGGATTAGATTATTTTTTTCTCATATACTATTTTTTTTTAAAAAAAACATATTTTAGGAGCAGATTGCAAGAAAAATACGACAAGCAAAATAACAAGATACAAAAAATAAAGAGAAAAACTCACATGTTATGACAGTAAATGCAAATAAAAAGCAAAGAGCAAAACTCCATTTTTGCTTTCTATTGAAACATGGATTAGGAGAACTGTCCAAAAGTGGAACTTCCAAAATTTGTTTCCTCATATCTCTCAAATTCTATGGCTAATGGAGATATCAAAGGAAGGGGAAACCAACTTACCCTTTTGCTTATTATAGTGCGGGGGCCTTTGTTAGTTGATGATGACTTTCACGTTTTGGTGGAACAACATGAGGAATCTCTTTTTTTCTTTTTAATGGTGATGTCTGAATCAATTTCACGGCAGCAATAAGTATTAATTGATAGAGTTAATATCTTATTTTAAAATGTTAGTGAATTTATCTAATAAAATTATTGAACTTTATTTTGTATCAATAAAATTATTCAAATTATTATATTAATAAAATTATTTAATTAAATTTATTATGAAAAAGAATTGACATGACAAAATAAATTAATATTTTTTATGACTTTTAAATTTGTCTTTTTAGAGATAAAAAATAATTAAAAGCAAATTATGTCTTTTCTTTTTCATTACAGAAAGTCAACTTTTTTCTCGTTTTGGGTTACATTTCAAAAAAATTGACCATTTCAGTATGTGCTTGTAATGTTCATATTTTATGATATAAATTGGAATTTCAACGTTTTGGATTTGAAGTTTTGAAACATATCTAATTCTATTTGAGTAAATATTTTAAAAATTATTTAATTTTGAGGGATTATCTTGTAAAGTCATTTAATTTTATTTGATATAAAAAAATCACCAATTTGAAGATTTTATCTTACAAAATCATTCAATTAAATTTTTCATTTTAAAAAAAAGGTTTAACTTGAAAAAAATAAATTAAAATTTGATTCCATATAGACATGGACCTCATAAATGAAACAAAATAAAGAAGACTTTAATGATAAATTTAATTGAGTAATTTTATTGATACAAATATCTAAGTTGAGTGATTTTATTAATCAAAACAAAGTTCTCTATCTTTGCTAGATAAACTTTCAAAATTGAGTGACCTTTTGAGATATTAACTTCTAATTGACATGGTGTTTAGTCATAATCAAATATTTGTTTTGATTATTAAATTTTATTAAATTTTAAAAATCTAGTCTTCAAATATTTTCAAGTTCAAACCAAGTTTAGATAGTTTGAAACTTCAAATTTTCAAGTAATTCTATCGGAACACGACTTCAAATTTTAAATATCACAAATTTAAAAGTTTAAATCTTTTTTTTTTGGAATTAAAGCTGTCCACCTCAATTAAATACAAAACACATGTTTTTTTTTTTTTTCATGTGGACTTCCACTTTGAAGGGTTGATAAACATTATTCTTTATCATACTTATTATAATAGATAATAGTATTAGTAATAATAATAAGTTATTGTTATACAGCTAGCACGATGAAGATAATCAGTATGCTCTAAATTAATTCTCTAATAATTATCCATTGACATAATTAAACTTATTTTGGATTGTTCAATTATCATAACAGACTGTATTGATTTTATAGAATATTATCATTTTTAGTCCCTCAGTTAATAATTGTTTATACATATTTAACTTTCAATTAATCTTGGTCAATTTGATCCCTCGTATTTTAGCAAACTATTGAGTTAAACATTCAATAATCAATGTATTATGTTAAATTTATTCTGACATCTCCACATATGAGGTTTTTTATTAGTTCTAAAAGTACTGTCAATACCACATTTTTATTCTTAAAGTGTAGTGTTTTTTTATCAATTTATCAAGATCATTTGATCTGCGAATTAAATTATTCTAAAATTATAATCCTCAGGTTATTGATTATAGTTCCTTAATTATTTATCTTATTTGAAAAATATAATGAAATAATCTTATAATTGATGAAATAAAATAAAATATTTAAAATTAAATTTATACATTATTTGATTAACGACTACGCGTACCAATCCATCAATAGCTTAATTGAGTGGAGTTATTTATTTATTTTGGTTATTAGTTGAGAATGACATCACATTTCATATACATTTTGGTGAAAAGGACAAGGAGGAATCTTTTATAATCTAATATTATAATCCGACAACGAAATTATAGGACGAAAATATAAGTGATTGGCCAATGTTGGCCTTTTTTTCATAAAAATATATTTATACGTCTGGTATTGCGGCTATATAAGTTTTTCAAATTATACAGAGAATTAGTATTATTAATAGACTTATTAAATAATAAAAATACATTTCAGAATCATCTTTTTAGTTCAAAACCTCTCTCGATTTCTACTATGGGGAAAAGAAAAAGAGAGAAAGAATTAGCTATGAATTCCTTGTTAATTTGTTGTTGAATTGCTCGTAGTTAATAGATTTTTTTTGACAATATATTTTGTTAATTTATCGCTAAATAAAATTTTCAATAGATTTTATTGGTTAGCTGCCCAATTGATTTGTTTGTAACTAAATAGAATTAGTGATGAACTTAGTTATTTAGACATAATTAACTTATCTATCACTAAATAAAATTAATAATAACTTTTATCATTTACAAAATTTGTCCGATCTATCAAAAAAAGTCTTTTTATCTTCACAAGATAAGAGTAATACTGCATACACAATAACTTTTTCGATCTCACTTATGAAAATATGCTGCACAACAATAAAAACAACACACCCAGTGAAATCACACAAGTGACGTCTGGAAAGAATAGAGTATAAGCAGTTATAGCACTACCTCATGGAGGTAGTAAAACTATTTTCGAAAGACTTTCGACTAAAGTGCATCAAACACAAGTACAAATAGAAGAAACTAACGAAGAAGCATAGCAGTTAATAAGAAATGCTCTGTAGAATTTACAAGAAAGAATAGTAACATCAAAAAATATTATGATAATCGAAACATAATAAATAATATATAGCAAAAAATACAAGCTTTGACTAGTACTACACACCAATATTCGCAAGACAAGACAAAACTCTATCCCTATTAATTTTCTGTCTTAATACTCAAACTCTATTCCTTAGGTCTTCCCTAATAAAAATATGCTACACATATTATTAAATTGTAATAAATTTGTTGGACGCAAATATATGTGATTGGCCAATCTTGTTCCTTTTTCTCAAAAATATCTCCACACTTTGGTCATAAATTTGTATATGAATATTTGGTCATCACAAACGTTTCATGGTTTGGAAAAGATCACCATCAATGAAGATACTGACAGCCACACGAAAAGAAATTCAAAATAATAATTGTGTTGGTAGATATTGAAATTTTATAGGAACGAATTCGATTTTAGCAAGGATTCTTGAAAGCTAGTCTACTTATTAATAAAATATTCTTATTTCTTCAGTTTTTATTTATGATTTTTATTTTTATTTTTAAAAAATTTATTACAATCAAATTAACATGTCCAGTGGGACCCAAATTTGTCCTTCATCTGTTCTCTCACAAATCAAAACCACAAAGCCGCAAAAGTAAAAGGATGAGTACTTCAACACTCGTCTTTGAATTTCATCAAATCTATACTCTAACAAGCTTTGAAGTAGGGGTCATTTTTAGACTTTAAAATTTTATAGGACTCTACGAGACTTTAAAATTTTATAGGCTTTAAAATTTTGTAGGATTCTATTAGAGTCTCAACTATTTATTTTGCTTTAATTCTTAGCAATTTCTCCAAAATCATAGTTATCTCTACACTTTGGGCCTGACTTGCTCAGAGCCAGCCCAGTCAAGTTTGAGTCAAGTGGGCTTAGTTCGGTTTCGAATTGGCCTCATCTTAATTTAGCTGATTACTCTAGGAAAATTATGCGAATTGACAAATATTACTAGTATATTATTTAGGAAATTTTTCAAATATGGCAAATTTTTTAAGCATAATTATTTCATATGAATATAATTTCTCTAATTACTTATAATGAAAAATATAAATTTTGCCATTATACAATTGTTGTAACGAATTATACAAAAGTTGTAGCGAATTATACAACTGCTATACCCACAAATTATTTGTCTATCGAAAGATATGAACACTGGTACACACACACACACATATATATGTATTTATATATCTGGCAAGCGATATTGAGAGAGAGGAGGAAAGAGGCAAGCGAGGGTGAATTGTATATGTATATCTATCGAATTATGTATGTATATTTGTCAAAAAATTGTATATATATAACCGGTATACATATGTATTTGTATATCTGGCAAGCGAGATTGAGACAGAGAAGGAGAGAGGCGAGCAAGATCGAGAGAGGGAAGAGAGAGGCTAGAGAGATAGAGAGATGGAGGAGAGAGGCGAGAGGCGAATTGTATATGTATATCTGTCAAATTGTATATGTATATTTTTTAGAAAAATTGTATAATGGTAACTGATATACATATATATTGTATATCTGGCAGAGAAATTTGTCATACTGAGTAAATATGTTTACTACGAGCTGTAATTATTTTAAAATATACTCATACCGCGTAATATAGTAGAAAGTTTATTCATACCGCGTAATTTTCCCTATTATTTAATATAGATATAGTTTCAAAAAAATATACAAATTAGCTACAGTTTAATGAAATATGTTATTATACAAATATGGTGGTTCATATACAAATCTGGAAGCAAATATACAAATTTCTAAATCAAATTTATATTTTATTTGATATTTGTATATTTCGGAGCTCATATACAAATCTGTGGGGCACATATACTAATATCTAAAGGTTTGTATTTGTATTTGTATACAAAGCGAATTTAGGGGCTCATACACAAATCTCTAAAGCAATTTTGTATTTGTATATATAATTTCTCTAAAAACCCAATTTCTATAATGCAGCAAAATATATAAATGGAAAAATCTAATTTGTATAATACAGCGAGATATACAAATAGAAATTGTCATAGAAACTGAAACTATAACTCTGGAATGTAATTAGGCAAACTATAGTTAAAGAGCATAATTATCTTTCAAATATTTGCTATTTTGAAATTTTCCCCTAATTAATGGTAGATTATTGGGTTTTATTGAGTTTAATTAATTGTTGAAGATGACAAGTGAATGTATTGATATTTGAAGGCTTGAATTAAATCTAACCATTGAAAATTATTGGGATTGGTATTAGAAGACTGAATATTAAATAGGAAAAAGGGTCAAAAATATCCTTAAACTATTTGAAATGAACAAAAATGTCTTTCATTTATAGTTTAGTCCAAAAATGCCTTTGTTGTCAATACTTTGATCCAGAAATGTCCTTGCCATCAATTTAATAGGTCAAAAATGCCTATTTTTAATAATAATAATAATAAATAATAATTTTTATTCAAATAACGATAAAAAATAATTATAATTAAATAAGAAATATTTTTAATTTTTAATTTTTTTTAATTGAAGTAGAATAAACATTTGCTAATAAAAGAAATATTATTAAGAAAAAAATGTGTTCGAAAAAAATAGTTATTTGAAAAAGGGCATTCTTGACACATTAAACTGACGGCAAAAGCATTTTTAGACCAAAGTATTGATGACAAGGGCATTTTTTGGACCAAACTATAAACGAAAGACATTTTTGTTCATTTCAAATAGTTTTAAGGCATTTTTGATCCTTTTCCCTATTAAATATTGAGTTGATTTGAAATAATTTGGATCAATTTTGAAGTAAAAATGTGTTGCTGAAATATCTACCATATAAATTTATGAGGACCCGCCAGAATTATTAAGATTTGAGATCATTTTATGATGGTATTGACAAATTGTATGGTGATCCATCAAAATCATCAAAATTTTATGGCCAACTTATTGCGTTTGTCTGGATTTGTAATAATGTAACCCGACGAATTTTTTGAGGTCGATCAAATTTTCGCAAATTTCAGTCACATATTTATTCTTGTATTTTTTTAAAAAAATTAGATCAAAATTTGAATAATGACATTATAAAATCATATTCATCAAAATTGTTGAGATTTAATGATCCCACAAATGGGACCAAGTTTGTCTTGCCGTCAGAAACAAAACCTTCATCCAAATTATTGCCTAGAGTAGGGGTGCGTATTGATCGATTTTGTCTAGCTTTGCGTATAACCGGTCCGATTTATCAATTTTTAATTTGTAAATATCCTAAATTGATTACCAAATCAATACGATATTTATAATTGATTTTGAAAAATCACTTCTTAATCTTTAACGGTACTAAAGAAGATTGAATGAAAAGAAGAAGACTGAAACAATTTAGCTTAAGAACAGAAATTGAAAAAATGAGAGAAGATTGGAAAATTTTCTGATAATCTTCATTCATTCACTGGAAATCTATTTATACAACCATGTATGAATAAAATAAATGAGAAAAGAATAAAATTCTCTTCAGATGTCCTAATATCACTGGCCTAAGCTATAACAAACTAACCAGCTCTAGTGGTCCCTCTATTTTCTAACACAACTGTCTTTTACTCTTATCAAACGGCTGTGATTTATTTAGCAAAGAGTTGCATAGATTAGCTGATGCGTAGGACATGTGTTTGTCTCCAATGATCACTTGCACCTTCCCTTTTTCTTTATCACAATCAGAAATGAGAGAATTCAAAGTGGGAGAATTGTGAGAATCCAAAGTGGGAGGTTTAGGCAAACCATTTTCAACATTCCCTTCAAGTTAGAGGGACATGGAGAAATCCCCAACTTGCTGAGAAGAGAATGGTGAGATGGCCCAGATAAGGCTTTGGGAAAGAAGTCGGCAACTTGAGAAATGCTGGAATATAAGACAAGGAAATGAGTCCAGCGAGAAATTGCTGCCTAACGAAGTGGCAATCTAACTCCACATACTTGGTATGCTCGTGAAAGACCAGATTTCGAGCAATAGGGATAGCCGCCTGGCTATCAGAGTGAACCGGAATAGGAAGCTCTGGCGGGGATCCTATATCAGTAAGAAGATGATTAAGTGTCCCGATCCAAGTCTAGGGCCTAGACGTGACATGGCGAATGACGAACCCAAAATACCTCAAACAAGCATGTTAGCATTCTTTTAGCCTTTCATAGCTAATGAAAATAAATAAACAAGCGAAAATTATAATAGTAAATTTTCAACTTACATATGTCCAAAATACCTCTAACTTTTAGATTTAACGGGGCAAAGACAAGTCCCTAACTCACCCTCAATCAAAATAGAATGAAATGCCATAGTAAGTGACTAAATGTCTCAACATATCATAAGCTAGAAAGATAAAAGAGTATTGTTCCCAAAATATGAGAACTCACCAAAAATAGCCTTCAACGAAATCTTAACTAGCCATACGGAGGAGAACGAGGAGGAGCATCAACTCTTACGTGGTGATATTATGTAGGAAAAAGAATATGCGTTAGTACATTGAATGTACTAAGTATGTAGGCATGCAATACAATATAAAAAAATTAGGACATTTATAAGGTAAAGTACATAAATGGGTAATCTAGTAGATATCATTTAAATCATACATATGTGGATATATGCATACATGAGTAATCATGTAAATAGCATTTGAAATGTTCATTTGTGGAAAGTTGACTATAACCAACATTAAGACTATGTGAGCTATTACATGAAATCCAACATAACACCCTACATTGGCCGGGGAGTCTCTTGCATAGGGTAGAACTCCGTCAACATTACATTTTACTTACTTTAAAGGCTTTCATGGATCCAATAGCCTAGCCTAGAAGGGCTCCTGTGTTGGCACATAGTTAATGAGACAAGGGGTTGCTACTAGGATTCCCTTATCGAATCCCACCTCAATGCCCCATTCGGTGCTAAGTCAATCCCACAGAATAGTTTAATACTTCAAAATAGTTATAACATATAACTTGAGAATTCAAAACATCACATTTGGTGGAATAGCTCATTAAAACCTTTGGTAATTCAAATATTCAATAATTATTTTTATTACATAAAGAATCCATAATTCATATCATTTCATTATTCCTTCATTTCATAAGACTCCCTTTTGATCATAGACATTTCTTTCATAAACATTCATTTGGAGTCAAAGCTTTCAAGTCAAACTTTATTGAAAATATAGTAAAACTAGGTGGGTTTAAATCACTTCAACTTTCAAACATGTATGTAAATGAAATTATGCATAAATACGGTGAAATCCATTAATTAAAAATTATATTTTAAACAACCCATCATGAATTTCAAGAACCTTTAAAGAGATAAATAGAGAAATTACTTGCAAACCATCAATTCATACATATGAAATAACTTTGCATCAAAATAGACCAATAATCATTAGTTTAACCATGATTCATGCTATTAAGTAGAAATAAGAATTACCCATAAGAAAATCTTACTTGAAATCAAGAGATTTAGTTGAAAGAGTTTTGAACTACATGAGTGGAAAAAAACCATGGATAAACACCCACATACCTTAGAGTAAAACTTGAAAATAATTGGGTAATAAACATAATTTATCATATAATCAAAATACTTTAGGCATGAGAGTAGAATAAATATTCTCATTGAAGCCTTACATACTTGGAATCGAAGCTTTACTCAGAATCGAAAGACTTAATGAACATTCTTGAATCTTAACTTTTTCTCCTCGCCGGAGCGTGTTGTGTACTATTCGGAGTATATGAATCACCAAAATAGTATTTTTACACTACTAAGAACTAAACTATATTTTGAGAATGAATAAAGAAGTGTATAGAGAGAAGAGTTGCTTGATAAAGCTTGATGAACAAAATAATAAAATAAGGTGGATATTTATAGGTGTGAATGATAGACCTAACAATAATTAAAATAATTATAAAATAAAATCTAAATATTTAATGGGTGATTGTGATGTTATTAAGTGATGTTAAATAGAGGACTATTGATGTCATGGATGATGTCAAATGGATCTAGATCTTCCATGGTTGTGAGATAAATCTTTTGTTTATGAAATACCATTTTTCAGAGCTACATTTGAACAAGATAACTTCCTAATTAGGATTTGGTGTCTACATATGAATTATAGCTATTGAAGTTTTATTTCATGTCGTTCAAGAATCAACTGAATGGAATCATCCTACAGTGAGATATAATTTTTATTCTACAAATACTCTATTTCATCACAGAACCAAGTCTTACAAAGAATAATTTATTTGACCTACTTACCCTTCGAATCTTAAGCAATGGTCTAAAATACAGAAATTTGAATCACCTAATTTAGACCATCCAATGAGAAGTTATGCCTAAAATACAAAAGCAGTTTTATTTTTATCGAGAATTGAATACCATATACAACGATTTTAAGGGATGTTACATTATCTCCCCCTTGGAAACATTCTTCCTCGAATGAGGTAAGACTTAGCTTGAGTAGAGTAGAGTATAAATGAACAACCCATCATTAATGCAATAGTGCAATTTAAAACATCATTCAAAACATATTTCATAATTTTGCGTGCATATGACAAGAATGGTTGAAATGCAAGGATTTCAAGTAATTGAGCAAGGACAACTTAATACCTTAGGTTTGGGTAGAGGAAAAAGGATAAGGGTATCTCCTAATCATATTCGCTTTCGCTTCCCATATAGCAATTTCGACTTGTTGATTCCTCAAAAGGACTTTAACAGATGCAACTTCTTTGTTCCTCAATCTCTTAGCCTGTCGGTTCAAAATTTCAACTGGACTTCTTTATATTTTGAAAAACTATACCACCATCATCGGTACCACACAACTTCACCCCTAATCTAGCCTACCGGTGAACATCTTTTACCAACTCCCTCTTTCCTTCATCAACATCGGCCACACTCCCCGTAGACACTCTACTAAGTACATCGGCAACCATATTGGCTTTACTCGGATGATAGTGCACACTCATCTCATAGTCCTTCAGGAGTTCTAGCCACCTCTTTTGCCTTAGATTAAGGTCTTTTTGGATGAACACATATTGAAGACTTTTATGATCGGTATACACATCCACATGCACCTCACAAAGTTAATGCCGCCAAATCTTCAAATCGAAAACAACGGCCGCCAATTCAAGGTCATAGGTAGGGTAATTACGCTCATGCACCTTCAATTGCCTAGAAGTATAGGCTATAACCTTGCCGTTTTGCATTAAGATACAACCTAAATCAATATTTGAAGTATCACAATAAACCACAAACCCTTCTAATCCTTCCGGTAGGTTAAGTCCAAAATTTTAACCGAAACTTCTTCATAAGTCAAGTTTTCTTCAACATTCACTACTCTCAAAAGAACAATGGAACTAGGATCACCCAATCATCTATATTAAACTCAAGATCTCTTCTTCTAGTGTCAGAATAGAATTTTTGATGACTTTGAGTCGTCTTCAATTTCTCTAATGATCTTCACCTTCTCTAAAGCATCAAGTACCAAATCGAGGCCCAACATGATCATCTCACCTACTTCAAACCAACCAATCAGAGATCTACATTATCTCCCATACAAAGCCTCAAATGGTGTCATCTCAATACTTGAGTGGTAACTATTATTATAGGCAAACACGATGAGCGGTAGATGATCATCCCAATTTCCTTTAAACTCCAACACACAAGCCCTTAACATATCCTCTAGTGTTTGAATCATCCTTTTGGCTTGCCCATCAGTTTGAGGATAGAATGCGGTGATCAACTTTACCTTAGTACCCAATATGCATCACAAAAAGCTACAAGCTTGATAGAAGGATTGCTAGTGAAAAAGAGACCCTGAGCCGAATTGTTCCTAATATACCAAAGAACTCTCAAAGCAGCAAAAAAATGAGGTATCCTGGGATCCTTCATGTATTGAGATAGATGCTGGACTTTATAGCAAATATCAGGGTGACTATGTGTTAAGTAATTTAATTTACTAATAAGTCTTTTATAACTAGTAGGATCGGCCAGAACATCTCCATAATTGGCTTGTAACTTTATGACAGAATTCAGTGGTGAAGAGACAAGAGATAAATGGGAGCAATCAAACTCAGAAAAAAGATCCAAAGTGTATTTTTATTGAGTGATAATGAGACCATGAGGTTCCCTGAGGATCTCAAAACCTAAAAAATAATGTAAGTCTCCAAGATTTTTGATTTTAAACTTAGTGTCAAGAAATGATTTGAGTTGAATGAGTTCTGTGGGGTTGTTTCCTGTTAAAATAATGTCATCCACATAAACTGCAATTACTAAACTTGAATCACCATCATTTTTGATGAACAATGAATAATCGTTTAAAAAGGAAACAAAACCTTTGAAGTTTATAGCAGAAGTAAGCTTATAGTACCATTGTCTTAAAGCTTGCCTTAAACCATAGTGAGATTTTCTAAGCTTACAAACATGAGAAGAATCAGAATTAGGCATTACAGGAGGAAATCTCATATAAACCTCCTCTTGTAACTCACCATGCAGAAATGCATTATTAACATTTAATTAGGAAATAGGCCAACCTTGTTTAACTAAAATAGATAAAAATGCATCTTATAGTTTTCATCTTCACTACAGGGGAGAACGTCTCATTGAAATCCATACCTTCTCTTTGAATATCTCCCCTAACAACAAGTCTGGCCTTTAACCTTTCAAGAGTCCCACCTGATTTTTGTTTTACTTTAAATACCCATTTACAGGAAAGAGCTTTCTTCCCTTGTGGAAGCTCAATCACTTACCAAGTCTTATTAGTGTCCAAAGCTTCGAGTTCAGATGCCAAAGCTTACTACCACCCAGGGTGTAAAGTAGCTTGTGCATAAGTAGAAGGCTAAGAGATAGAAGAAACAAAGTTAAGAACTTGTTAATTGACTGAAGAAAGAGTAGAAAAAGAATATATAGGAGGAGGAAGAGAAGAAGTGAAACATGATTGAGTAACATATTTAAGAACTACTATATTACGTATGTAATCAGATAAGTAAGAAGGTCGTTTGTGAGTTCTATTGGACTTCCTTACAACAGGTTGAACAGGACTAGGACTAGGAGAGATATGTTGAGAGGGAACAACTTGAGATGAGGATGGCACAGTATTTTCAGAACAATTTGGAAAAGATGGAGAATTAATAGGATAATGTGAAGAGGAGGTGATAGGAATAGAAGATATATGCAAAGGATCATGATCAAGGGTAAGTACAGTAGAAAAAATAGATTGATTTGTAGGAAGCAAAGATGAGTTTGTCTAAAAAGGGAAAGTATCTTCATGAAAATGAACATCCCGAGATATTACGACCTTTTAGAGTGCAAATTCAAAAGTTTGTAACTCTTTTGCCCATAAGAATAACCCAAGAAAACACAAGTCATAGCCCTTGGTTCAAACTTAGCTCTATGTTGTGAAAGAGTAGAGGCATAACATAAGCAATCAAAACTTCTTAACCCACTATAATTAGGGGAATGACCTTGAATAATAGAAAAAGGGGTATTGTCATTTAAGACTCTAGAAGGGAATCTATTTATTAGAAAAGTAGCAGTCAGCAAACATTCTCCCCAAAACTGAATAGACTAACCAGATTGAAACAAAAGATCCCTAGATGTTTCTAAGAGGTGTCTTGCTTCCCTTAGAGTTGAAAAATTCAATAGCTATAATACTTAATTTTGCCTAGTTCAAGAGCATTATCAGATCTGATTTTCTTGACTTGAGTATGAAATTGTCTTCCATTCATGGCAGAAAAATATCGAAGCATAGAGAAGGCATTGCTTTTAACTTTAAGAAGATTTGTCTAAGTCCCCCTACTAAAATTATATACAATAGTTAAAAAAGATTTAAAATCATTGTATGCAGGTGACTTGTAAGGACCCCAAGTATCAATGTTTATGAGATAAAAAATAGACTGAGATTTAATTTCACTAATAGAATAAGGGAGTCTTGATTGTCTAGCAAGAGGACAAATATCACAGGAACAATTAGATATAAAGTGAATATTGAAATAACTGATACTTTTCATTGCAAAAATGGGCAAAAGCCCTAGTCGATTATTCGAAAGCTTTAGATCAGAATTTGCCTTAATTACTATTGAAATAGAAACAAAAACAAAATTAGAATTCTTAACAACTAAAGATAATAAACTATTTCTAAACTTCTTGGAAGGTAGACTGGCAGACTCTAGCTGATATAGCCCATCCCTGACATCACCAAGATCCAGTGGCCTCTTCACTGAAGGGACCTGCAACATACACGCATAGGAAGAAAAAATGATGAGGTATTGTAATTGAACACACAATTTATGAACAGAGAAAAAATTAATTTTGAAAGAAGGAACATATAGGATATTATGAATCACTAGATCAGGAAAGAGTGCAACACTTTCTGTGTGAGTAGATTTTATATTTGTAAATTAGAAAGATTAACATTGATAGGCACAAGAAGAGGTTGAAGAGTGATGAATAGACTAGAATTAAAAAAAAAGTGTTCTATTGCATCTGAATCCAGAATCCAATGAGTAGAGTTTATAGATACAAGACAAGAAATAAAAAAAAGTATATGGATTGTTATTAGCACAATTAGCATGAGCATCTGAAGTTGAATACTCAGGTGGACTATTCTTGACCTGGTTAAGCAGTTGAACTAACTGAAAAATTGGGCTTGAGTTAGTTAATTTACTGCTGAAGTAGTGTCTAACATACCCTGGTTGTTGTTATCTCCCTCAAGTTGAGTAAAACTGACATTGTTCCTCACATTTCCCTATACCCTCTTGGTTCTAGTGAACTTAAATTCTGTAGAAAACCCAATAATTTTATAGCACTTGTCTACTGAATGCCCTAGTTTTTTGCAATGTGAACAAACCAACTTCTTGCTCCTTAAATCATTTTGGGTGTAGAAGAGTGATTAGTGGCTAAGAATCATATAGAATTCCCTTAGAAATGAGAGTTTACAGTAACCTCTCTCTACTTTTCATCTTGCATAATCAGAGAATAGGCTAAGCAAACAGAGGGGAGAGGGGTTATCATAAGAATGTTGCTTCTAGATGGTGAATAAGTATCACTAAAACCCATAAAAAACTTAATTAGTCTCTCGTCCAAAATAGACTTGACAGACAAAGTCTTTCCCCCACAAGAACAGACACAAGAACAATAATTTTTGACATTGAGAATGTCAAGTTCATCCCATAAACTTTTCATTTTAGTGTAATACCATGCTATGGCATTAGTACCCTGGACTAAACCACTTAATTCTTTTTGTAGGTGATAAAGCTTGACTCCATTTGGTTGACCAAATCTGTCCTTAAGATCCTTCCAAAGTGTCTCTGTTGTTTTTGAATAGATTACACCATTAACAATCTCCTTAGAAAGAGAATTGAGTAACCAATAGGTTACCATATCATTGCATCTGTTCCAGAGTTTGAAATCTGGATATCAGCAGCTGGGGTTTTGTAGGAACCATCAATTAAACCCAACTTATTTTTAGCTGAGAGTGCAATGAGGATGGACCTACGCCAACCAGCATACCCTTTTCCTTCAAAAATGGAATTCACAAGGGACATTTCGGATGAATCTGAAGGGTGAAGAAAGAATGGATTGCTGGAATACATTGTATTGGATCCAGCATTTTCAGTAGCAGCCACATTAGTTTCCATAGTAAAGGAATTTCAGTGTTGCTCTGATACCATAAAGAGGATTGAATGAAAAGAACAAGACTGAAGCAATTTATCCTTAGAATAGAAATTGAAAAAATGAGAGAAAATTGGAAAATTTTCTGATGATCTTCATTCATTCACTGAAAATCTATTTATACAAACATGTATAAATAAAATAATTGAATAAATAAATAAAATTCTCTACAAGTGTTCTAATATCACTGGCCTAAGCTACAACAAACCAACCAGTGTCATTTATTCTTATCAACCGGCTGTGATTTATTTAGCAAAAAGTTGCATAGATTAGCTAATGTGTAGGACATGTGTTTGTCTCCAATGATTACTTGCACCTTCCCTTTTTCTTTCTCACAATCAGAAATGAGAGAATTCAAAGTGGGAGATTTAGGCAAACCATTCTCAACGGGTACAATTTTTGATTTAGTCAATAAAAAAATGCTCATATATACATGATGTTCACTAGCTATTTTATTGAATCTTCTATGTACGGAAAAATAGAAAAAAATATCAAATTTAAAAGGAATAAAAATTCACTGGAATTTATTCATGAATGTAAAGATAGAAATACATTTCTGAATGAAAAAAAAAACAGAAAATTACATTTCGAAAGGATAAAATATTTTAATAATCAACATAAAGGACAGCTAAAAATAGCTATTTCTCTATAATCAATTAATTATATGTATCCACTCTGCCACCATGGACTCAATTACCACCTGAGCTTTGTTGGAAAATACTGCATTGCATTAACAAAAAAAATAAAATTATTAGCAATTTAATATATTATAATTTAAAAAAATTGTTGGATTATTAATTTTTTTTTATAATTTATCTTTTAAGTAATTTGATACGTGTCGAAATTATAATTTACTCCTATATAGTTAAAAGCACTCACCTTTTCAATAAGAGAGAGATAATATGGCTTGACTTTTTCCACATCAATTCGAACTTTACTCTTGCTATATAAATCATATTTGCTGCATTTAAATTTGTATATTATAAAAAAATTGTTCAAAATAAAGATGTAATAATAAAATTGAAAGAAAATAATAATAATAATTACTTAAAAATATTGAGCCACTTCATGTTCTCTTTGTCCTTGTCATTCATCAAGTGTGTATATGCTCCTGACCTATGTAATGCTGTAAAATATTATTTATAAAAAAAAAAAGTTAGTTAATAATAATTAATCAGAATAACTTTCAAAAAATGTTTATATAGTTAACATTTTCTAATAAGATTTTCAGTTTGCTCAAAAGGAATTAACATTTTAATCGTGGTCTAATAGGTTCATAAGTTGCAAAAATTTCTAATGCCTCTTTCTTCCTTTTAATGAGTCTTATGCGACTCGAATTTGTATCGAGCCAATAAATATCCAACAACAACAATATATCTAGTGAAATCCACAAGTAGGGTTTGGGGAGGGCAGTGTAGAGAGAGTAAAGCAATTTCTAAAAGATCCTCGGCTCAAATATATCGCCCCCAAAAAAATTCATATATATAAGGGAAATTAAATTCTTACCATAGAAAGAGTGGTAACGGATGACAAATAAAGCAGCAGAAGGAAGAGTGGTTCCATTTTCCTTGGAAACTAAATACATATAATCATCATGTCCCCATGACATAACAACTTTGTCAAGTCCACAACCTTCTTCATATACACCATTTTTTGTGTTATAAATAGTGTTGTTGATGTCTGGATTTTCCTTAAAATACTGCATGAGAGAAAAAAAATAGTCGGTGAATGTATAATATACGTATATTAAGTGTCATATGTATAATCGTATGTATAATTAATGTATAATCTATAATTACTAGTTAAAAAAGTAAGCAATGAATCCGACTGACTTCTGGTATATAAAAGTTTCAATTTGTTAGGGCATTGTATCAACAAAAAGTAGAGTCGTCGGGGTTAAGGGGCGCAACAGGTCAAAATTATGTTTCTTGTACATGCAATAGATTTTGAATCCTCTGGACTTTCTCATCTATTTACTTTTTTTCATATTCGGAATTATAATGAAAATTCTAATTCCAACACACATATAAGCAAAAGTATTAGTATACCTTGTGGTGAACAATTGATTCATCAAAAGCACAACCAAGAGGAAATGTGTCTCCAACAACAGCCCATTGAGGAAGCCCTCCAAAACTTGGATGAAGAAGAACTTTGCCTAAATCTGTGGTCCAAATTAAAATAAAAATGTAAGTTATACGTACGACTAATGTTAAAAATATTATATAAATAAATTTTAAATTTTTATAATAATAACATATTTAGTGAAATTTTATAAGTGGAGTATTGAGATGGTGTGTATGTAATTCTACCTCTATCTTATGAGGGTAAAATGATTGTTTTTGATAGATAGACCAATGACTCAAATATAGCATAACAAAACAAAAAAGAATCACTATTAAAAAAAACTGAAATTAGCTACGAACTCCGTCGCTATTTTACTCGTAGCTAACAAAACTCTGTCGCTAATGCATCGCTAAATAGGATTAGCGATGGATTTTGATGTTTAGCTACAAAATTTATTCACTAAATTCAGTTTTTTAGTAGTGAATATATACGCGTAAATTCATGTTAAATAATAAATATGTTAAATTATCAACTATTGTTATTCAATATTACTAATTTAACCTTTATATTTTTGAACTCGTCATAGAAACGAAGAAAATACTTTTTAATTTGTTACGTACCATGAATGAGACCAGTCAAATGAAGCCAATCTTCATCTGGATAATCTTTTCTAATAGCTTCAGCAGTTTGTAACAAATGCTCAATTTGTGGTTCATCCAAATCAGGATCACTATCATCAACCACATCATTTAAAAGTTCACAACATTCCCAAATACTCATTTCAATTTTGTTTAATTTTCCATATTCTTCTCTCATTCTTTTCACCTACAATATTTTACAAATAATTAAAAAAAAATGAAGATTGATTATTCATGTCATGCTTAAATAAATAAATAAATAAGCTTAATAAAGAGATGGATTTTATGATTATTTCCAAATCAGGAATAATATAAAGTGGCAAAAGAATCTTAGGATATATCAATTCAAAAGATACAACAATAACATATCTATTATAATTTCATAAGTGGAGACTACGGCAGGTAAAATATACAAAAATATTATCTCTATCTTTATTGCGTAAAGAGTTTGTTTCCGATATTTCCGCAACTCAAAAAGTATTATGTAATATACTTAAGGTACCATTATGAAAGAAAAGTTACTTTGATACTTGTATTGGTATATTTTTATAAAATATTTTCTTTTTAAAAAAATGTATTTTGAGATTTTTAAAAAAGAAAAATTAGGGTTGAGAAGGCATTGAACTTACATAGTCATATGTTTGGTTAATGTGTTGAACCCTATAAAATTCCTCCACTGACTTTTGTCTCTCACTTTCTGCATTATAATCCCTGTCAGATAAATTAAATTTAAATTAGTTTTATTTAAATATATTATTGAGTCAATGAATTTTGGTATATATTCAGAATCATAGACTCAACAAATCATAATCAAATCTTGTTTTTTTTTATTATTTGAGAACTCAAATCAAAATCTCTAATGAAAGTACGATGGACATATAAATATATAAAATAATCGAAATACCTAAATGATTGACCAAATGCATTTATGTCTGGCACTTCAAATATTTCATCATCTGAAGACAATGTTTTTGGTACCACAAATCCACCATCCAAAATAAGTTCATTGGCATTGAATGGGACTTTTTTCTCTTCCAATTGTGATCCTATTAAAATAAATAAATTCAAATTCATATATAATATAATAAGAATGTATACGGTCAAACTTTTTTATAACAATAATTATTTATAATAGATTTTTTTGACATCGATCTTTCATGATATGTTGAATTATATATATTCACTAAAACAATATTTTGATGTTGTTATAAAGAAGTTTGAATATATATGTTATCAACTAATATGTGTCAAACCAACAAAGGTTGTGATGGAGTGGTAAGTATTCCTTCACCTTTAATCAAGAGGTTTCGTCTTCGAGTCCCCTTGGATACGGAATCGTCTTTATTAGGGAGTGTTTTACCTTTATTTCGGACTTTCCGACGCGAATTCAAATTCAATCAGACTCCGATATGGGTACGTGTCAAAAAACTATTACGTGTCAAAAGTTTCAAAGAATTGAAAAAACAATAATTTCCGTACATAATGTATCCAATTAGACCTCTTTCTAACCGTTATTCTATGTAACAACATTTCACTATAACGATCATTCTTTTTTGAAATCAATCTTTCGTCCTAACAATTAAAAAAAAAACATAACGATGTTATGGATCTGTTTGACTATACATGTTATCAACCGAAAGTTTGAAAAAATGTTACATTTTCAAAAGATTAGATACAAGTGGAATAACATTTTAGGAGAATTTGAATAACACATATAAAAACTCCTTATTATTTCATTCACAATATAAACTAATATAATTGTAAAAAATAATTAAAATAAGGATTATAACATACCAAACTCAGGCTGCTCGATGAGAATAGTCATTTTCTCACAATTTTTTTACAAAAAAAAAATTAAAAAATTAGCAAATAATGAAAATGGGATTTTGTTTATATTGTTTTGTGATGTGAAGGCTATTGAAAGAGAACGTGAGTATTTATAGTGAAAAGATTAAAATTGTCCTTGCATGAAATTTAGAATATTTTAGAGTCCTTAAAAGAAACCATTTGGTCAGTGGAGTCCTCAAAAGAAAATCTAGCAACTCCTTAAAGTTTCTAAAATCAGATATTTGGAAATCTTTGAGTCCTTAATTGAAAATAAAATAAAATTTCTCATTATATAATATCCCAAAAATGAATCGTTCAAATGATAAGTATCCACCTCACCGTCATTTTCGTCCACTCGTTTCACAAGCGCGTGTTAAAACAACCAAATATCGTATTCGTTCTGTTTCAATTTATGTATCTTATATTTTATTAGTAATTTTTTTTAAAAAAAAAATACGCTTTTTATATTTCAAAGTTCTTTTTTAAAAAATTTCAATGTACATTATACATTCAAAATCACATGATTCAAATGGCCAATTTGTTATGGATCTTGATTCACATATAAATTCTGTTGAATTGGAACATATCTTTATTTAAAATACAAAATTCAACAGTTTGTCTTACTTTTTTTTTAAAATCAGTATCTAAAATTAAAATACAGCAAATAAAATAGTTGAATTTCACTAGAGCTGAAATAATATTAAATTCGCACATGTACTGCTTGAACTCAAGCAAACTTACCTTCTATTAAATTTATTTTTGTGTAATCATATTTCTATTATTAGAGAAAAAACTTTATTCTTACTTTTATCCTTAACAAAATTTCGATCAGAGGATAACTTTCAATCGTAATAAAAAAGTTAGTGATGAATGAAGAACAACGTAAAGTTTATTTATTTATTTATTTTGATGGTCATAATGTTCGAGTTAACTTTCGAGCAATTCAATATATTCTATGGGGTATCTATCACTTTCCATCAGTAACATGTATCATATATCATTGTCCACCAAAACTATGACAGATGAGAAAAATAATAATAAGTATGAGGCGATCTGCCTAATGACAAAAATATGAACAATCAAATGTATAACGGAGGATAAAATTGAGCAATTCCGATTAGTACACCAACAAATACGAACCTTCTTCTCCCGTTGTAGCGAACACGCGACTTGCTATGAGAGTGGGAAAGATTGTATACATATGATGACTCAGCATTACGTGTATGGCAAATCTTATTTTATTGGAAATATTAAGCCAAACTGACTAGGAACCAAGTCATTTCCTACAAATTTTTTGGACTAAATTTTACGTCTGAGCTGTGAACACTTCAGTTTTTTTAAAAAAATAAAATAAAATAAAATTATCCAGACAAGAAAAAACAAGAAAAAAACCAACATCCAGACTGTATCCACGTCATCACACTTTAGACCAAAAAAAAAATCGTGTTAAAAAAAGTGAGAGAGAATTGGAGAAGGCTAAATATGTGATTAAGGGCAGAGCTATTAGCTCGGATGTGATTTTTGACGAATTTAAAGATTTTTTTGTTCAAATTATGTGTTTGTATTCAATTTTTTATTAAAATATACATATTAAGAATAGTGGCGAGGTCAAAAATTCCGTTAATAGTGTTTAGAATTTAATATATATATGTGTGGAAAATAAATTTTGATTTATATATATAACATAATATTTTGATGATAGGTATTCGCCGTTAATTAATGTATGTGGCTATGCCACTGATTAAGAACACAAAGAGCACCTCAAGCTTTACCTTGATTTTCATTTGAGATTGAATAGGATTAGATTAATATCGTTAAATTCGTTCTTGAATGACACATATATCTAAAAACGTCAAAATGCATTACTTCCTTCTAGTCGACATGGCCAATTCTATGTTATTTCATATTCCTTCCGCTTCAATTTATAAGTTTTAGTCTAACTAGAGAGTGAATTTAAATAAGAAATATAAATTTTTGAAATTTATGATTTTAAACGTATGATAATATTGTATGGTTAGAAAATTTCATGAAATAACTTATGTAGCCTCTGCCATTTAACATGTACTCATATAAATTAAAATGTTTGAACTTAGACTTTATCAAAAATAACTTCGAATATCATATGTTTTGAGGTTATTCGAAGTGAAAGTGAGTGCAAATAATTTTAAAAAACTAACACAAGTTAAAGTTAAATGATGATGTCAAAATTAATTGTCCACTAGTTAAGCAATCCATTAAATGTTCAAAAATTATGTTTGGTTGATATCCAACTTGCAAAAGTGCAACCGGCAATTTAAGCATATTTTTTTTTATGCAAAGGATAAACCATCTTTGTCTTGTGACATTCATATTTCCATTTATTCTTTTTTAAAATATCTTGCAACTTGGTATTGAAAAAAAAAAACATTTTAAAAAGCTGTCATTCTCCAATATTATTCAAAAGCCAGGAAATTAAACTTGCATGTTGTACGTCGCACGGGCGGTTCGACAATGTTAAAAAAAAAGACATGCGCCTAGACTCTCAAATTTGAGGGATTTTATTTTTTGACAATAATAAGTTATAAATTATTATTTTTAACAGATATTGAATACTATGTGTAGAAAAAAGTAAACTTTTTATATAAAAGAAAAGAATTATTAAAAAAAACTTGACATATTTGAAGAACTATGTCTCATGAAAGATAATTTAGAATAAGAATGATTATATTAACAATTGAATATATATATATATATATATATATATATATATATATATATATATATATATATATATATATATATATTAGAATAAATTAATTGCATAAAGTTATTAACAATTTAAGTTTAAAGCTTCCGTTTAATTTTGACTTTAAGATACTAATCTGCTTGAGCTATCTTGGTACGTTGTCTTTTAATTCGTAAACATCAAAAGGCACACAAGCAGAGACGAATCTAGAATTTAGTTCGTAAACAGGGGTCTAAGGGCCTGACCAAATGATCCAATCTAGCCTATATGTTCGAAGTTAACGGACCACCACGTGGGTTCGCTTTTGCACACAAATGGTGTTGGAGTCGCATAAATATATTAATTTCTTTAATTATACATATCAACATTAATAAAAATGCCTAAGATTGAATAACTTATTGAGACTAATACATATAATTAAAATGTACGGAAAAGGACCTAAAATGCCCTCAAACTATTGAAAATGGTACAAAAATGTCCATCATCCATCTATTGGGCCTAAAGTGTCCGTGACATCCACTTTTACGTCCAAAACGACATTTTCTTTAACGTAAAATGACATTTTAGTCCCAATATAAGGATGAGAGATATTTTTGTATCATTTTTAATAGTTCGAGGGCATTTTAGGCCCTTTTTCATAATTAAAATTCTGTTAAATAGATTTTAATTTATAATTAATTTTAAATAATTAAATTGTAATCAATAGATGGCCACCAAGTGTTTAAAAAAATTATTCAAATTATTTAATTAAAATTTTGTTAAATAAATTTTGATTTATAATTAATTTTAATTAATTAAATTATAACCAATAGATGGCCGCCACGTGTTTTAAAAAATTATTCAAACATGTGGCGCCATCTATTGGTTACTATTTAATTAAATAGATTGAATTTAATTAAAAAATTATTCAAACACATGGCGGCCATTTATTGATTACAATTTAATTATTTAAAATTAATTATAAATCAAAATTTATCTAACAAAATTTTAATTAAATAAATTGAATAATTTTTTTAAACAAGTGGCGGACATCTATTGGTTACAATTTAATTATTTAAAAGTAATTAGAAATTAAAATTTATTTAACAGAATTTTAATTACGAAAAAATGGCCGAAAATGCCTTCGAACTATTGAAAATGGTACAAAAATGCCCTCGTCCATTTATTGAGCCTAAAATGCCCTTTTCCGTCAAAGAAAAGATCAATTTTAGAACTAAAGGTGAATGTCAAGGGCATTTTAGGCCCTATAGATGGATGAGGGGCATTTTTTTACCATTTTCAGTAGTTCGAGGGCATTTTAGACCCTTTTATGTAAATAGTAACATATTTTAAGTTGTTAACTTATCTACGTAATGGTCATCCAAGTGCACGCTCAAGTTTTTTCCAAAAAAATAAATCGAATGTGTTTAATAACAATACTTTATCATGTGTTCAGAATTTCAGGTGATCAATGGTCATAAGTCGTAATTTGAGTACTTAAATAAAATTTACTATCAAGTTTAAGAGACTGTCGTATAATTAATCAAATGAAAATAACAAAGAAATATAATCAAGGACCACCCCTTGTCGGCAAGGAAAACTTACGTAAATATACTATATTAAAAAAATACTTACTATTTATAGCAATAATATTTTTTTTATTGGACACTTATAATACATTTATAATATAGTTTTAATATAATTTTCATCCATATTAGCAATAATAATTTATAAAACTCATTTAGTACAAGTTTTATTATGGATAATAAATTTATCACACTCTTTAATACACTTATAATACATTATGTCAATTTATTACCAAACAAGTATAATACATTTATATTGCGTGCATAATTCACTTTAAATACATGACAGATATGTCATAATATTGCTATAAATGGTAATAAATAAAAAGTATCGCTAAAATCAGTAATTATTTATTAAAAAGTGTTCTCCTTAATAATTTTTTCGGTCAGCAACTGGGCTCATATCAAAACAAAACATGGGCCTGAAATAGCACTAAAATTTGGGCCCTAATTGCAATTCTCATGGGCTGGATCTTCAATAACTCAACGATCTACAGCGTATTACATTCACCAAATACATATAGTATACCGTTCAATAATTAACTATCACATTTATAAATGTACCTACCTTTATGGACTATCATCATACTCATATTTTTCCTACAGTGTGTTCTTCTAAAATCTAAATAGTCTTAGCTCGAATCATGTATATATGTTACAAAAATTACTAAACCATCCCATAATAAATTTAGACCTAGTAAATTGACTATGATAAAATATCGAATTACCCGTATTTCGAGGTGATCTTTAATATTTCTCCCTTAAATTTGTGGTCTTTAAAGACATATCTTCTTAAAATAACCATGTAACCTTTAGCCCACTATCCCACTTAAACGGGCTAGTTGGGTCATAAGGTCAGTATGAAAATGTCATATTTTTTCAAATGTCAAATTATATGTTATAGTATTTTATTCGTAAGGTTGGATAATATAAGAATAGATATTAAACTCAGTTTTAACGTTATTCAAAAAGGTGATTTTTCTTTAGATTCAGCTATCGTATTATCTGTTGTTGTTAATTATTTTTTTCTTATTATTTTTTGCATGATTTGTTACTGTATTTTTTTTCATACTTATTTTTTATATGTTTTATTTGAGTCAAAGATTTATTATAAATAGTTTTTCTATACCTTCACAAAGTAAAGACAAAACTATGCACAATATATTCTTCTCAAACCTCACTTATAAGACTACATTAAATATATCATTATTTAGATAAAATTTAAATAATAACCTAAAAATGAATATTTGTGTAAATTAGCCAATGTTTGATGTGATGGTTGATTAGGACTATTTGAGTTGTTGAATATGACATTCAACGGTAGCTATTTTACTTTAGACACGATATGTTGTTGAATATTTATATTTTACACTATATAATATTAATTCAACGGTTGATATTTCATGCAATATATCTTAATGGATTTCTTCTTGCTTTAATTATGTCACATCTTATCATTGAATTTTATTCTTTTTATCAAACCAAAATAAGACATCACAAAAGTTAAAATGACATAGTGATTGTGTTACAAACTTGTTACTATTTATCAAGCAGACCTTTAAGTACATATTATTGGTGCGATAAAATAGCCCATAAGTTCCTTCAAATTTATCTGATAAAATTAAAACGATACATAAAAAATTAACATGTATCATACGTAAGGTTGTCATGCTTAGATTGAGAGAAAACAGCTTATAAAAATAGAATTCTTCAAGAAAACTTAAATTTGAATGGTATTGAACCCATTCATTTGTTTGTCCAGTTCTATCCAATTTGAGTGTTTTAATTTTCCCCGTTTAGAAATTACAATGATTTAAGTTAAATACGTAATTCAAATAACTCATGAGAAACGATAGAAGTATTCATCACTAACTACTTTTTTGAATATGTTTTAAAAAAAATAATCAATACAATTCACCCAATTATTAACTCATTTTATTTTAACTCATTTGGTTAAAGCTAAATTCATTAAAAAAAGAGAGAGAGAGAGTGATTTGGGTTAAATGTGAATCATAAGACCCTTGAAAGTTGAAATACTCAGTCCAAATATTTCAATCTTTCTTTGTTTTGTTGCATATTGTCACAATAAAATAATTTTTTAATTAATTTTGGATAATACACAAGTACTTTCTCAACTATAACCGAAATCGGTAGGACACATCTAAATTAAATTAAGATTTTATTACCTTCCTAAATTATTTTAAACTATAATAAACACATCTTTCAGTGCTGAGATGGCATAGAGAGCGTGTTCACTCTCTTTGAGGCAAGTGAGAGACGAAAAATAAGTATAAAATCTGACTAATTTGGACACATGTCCATTTTCAATTGGATATTTAGTTAACATTAAAACTTAAGTTGATATCTTTTTAATTAAAATTTCTTTTTTTTCATTTTTAGAAATATAAATATTTTTTTCACAACATACTTAAATTGCCGGTGATCTTTTTTCAGATATTCATCAATTTGTATAATATCGGAATAATTTTTCTTTTTCTTTTTCCTTTTTACTCAAAAAATTCGAAAGAAAAAAAATTTGCATATTAGAGATTTAGTATAGGCAATATATGGCGAGCATAATTTAAATTAAATTCTTTTTTTAAAAAAAATAATTTATAATTTTTTTTTGATCGGACGATTTTTTTTAAGATCTGACGTGACACTGACATGGCACTGAAGTGGAGGTGAGTGTAAAGCACCTTCCTTTACGTGAAAGATTATATAAGTTTAGAGTGTATTTATTATACTTTAAAATAATTCAAGGGTAATAGGACCTTAGTTTAGTTTAAGTGTGTCCTAGTGATTTCGGTTATAATTGAGGAGGATACTTGTGTATTATCCCATTAATTTTGTTTGATAATCAAGTAAATTATACAATAACAACATATTAAATGAAATCTCATGAGTGAGGTGTGGGAAATAAAGTAAATTATAAGAGAAAAATGATTGTTTTAGAACGTGGTAATAATTGTGTGTGAATTATTATTGTTTAGTCCATGTCGACTCACTTGTCTAATCTCAAGTGAATTTTAGGTGATTTAGTGGTCTAATTTTTTATGAATTTTATTTATTCAAAATTCAATTAAATCCAATAATTTGACACCCTTAATCAGACGTAACTAAAATTCTAATTGAAATTTCTTGAACATTATTCAATTGCCTGTTGTTCTCGTAACCATCATCATCAATAGAACACCATCATAATCATTCAACTAAAGTGACACCTTTAAACAAAATTCCATCTACTTTTTAGTTTAGGAATTATAAGGGGATTGTTAAATATTACAAAAAGTTAAAAATAAGTATTTCTATATTACAAAAAAATAATAAGAATCTACAATAAATGTTCAGTAAGAAATTGACGGATTTTTTTTGACTATCTCAAAAGTTATTTGGACTAAAAACAAATACTTCTTAAATGGACTAAAAACATATCAGAATTACAATTAATTTTTATATATAATTTTCAGTATCTAATAAAATTAGATGATATATAAAATGAGAAAATGTATTTTTATAAAATATTTTAATAAAATTTCTCATGAATTAATTTTAATTATATATCCATCCATATTTTATGGGCTAAAATAAAATGAGTGGATAGTCAATGCAAAATTTGAAGTTGAACGTATTGGACGGATCAACTCATTTTTTATGAGTTAAAATAAACTGTTAAGTCAATAAATGAGTGAATTAATAATCAGTCAGAAACTTAAATAAATTGAACAAATCATATTTTTATAATTTAATTTTAGTGTTTGAATTTAGATATAAATATTTATGAAACATTTTTATGAATAAAAAGTTGAGTGAAATTATCAAATAATATGGTACAGTAAATGAAATTGCTTCTTCATTAACTTTAGGTCTCGAATTCAAGCTTGAATAGGAAAAAATTCTTGATAGAGATCATTTTTTTCAGAATGAGGCCTTATACGATACAAATTTAAATTAATTGAACTTCAATAAAAATATCGAACAATATATGAAAACTCCAAAAAAAAAATGTGTGAGAATATACACGTGTAAGCTCATAGTACAAATCAAAAAGAGTGGTACGACAAAATTAGATTTTAATATTGTCCCCTACTATAGTGGCATCGACTTAAACATAACTCGTGGCCGGGTATCACGTGATTTATCTCCCCCACCTAATTTTTCTTTTTTGACTTTGACAATTTCAAGGGAGTGGGAGTCGGGGTTGAGCTCACGACGTTATAAATCCAACTCATGTAATAGGTGAATAGGCGAACAATCGAACTTTTGATTGGATTATAAAGCGTTAAAATGCATATTTTTATTTGTTTATTTTGAATTTATAATTTATAATTTTTTTATTTGTTCGGCTTAGATTATACATGTTTTTAAAGAAATATATATATTATTAATAAAGAACAAGTAATTATTAATGAAGATAAACTAAATAGAAAAACTAATTATGTTATCTTGATATATTAAAAATGATAAATAAAAAACGATAAATAACAAAAATAAATGAAATATATGTGTACATATATTAATTTAAAATAATTATAGAAACTCAAGACATCAAATTCTAAACTCGTTTATGTGTGAAGGTCATATGACATCTTAACTAAAATTCATTGGCACCACCTAACAATTGTGGTGTAGTGAATAGGGTTGTGCATATTATTTTTTTAATTATAGATTTTGAATTTAAATTTTGGATATGAAAAAATTTTTAGTAAGGAGATGTTTTGAATCAGAGGCGGACCTACGTGGGTGCCAAGGGGATCGGAATCCCTCGGCAACAAATTATAAGGGTAGATTTTTTATATTTTTGTACATATATTAATTTTGAGCCATTTAAATCAAAAAGAAGAGATAGTCTAATCGTACTAGACTCCCAAACATGGGCCGCAAATACTATTTCCAATTTGCAGATTTGATTTTGTTGGTTGCACAGGCTGATTAATTTTTCAAAATTGAATTTTTTGTTGGTGTACAACTACTAATTAAAAAAAAGTTCAGAATAACTTAAAAGTTTTTTTCTTTGATGTTTGTATTTGCATTCTAATTTACACATTTTTATTTTTATTTTTCGACTCCCCTGAATAAAAATCCTGAATCCATCACTATCTTAAATAAAATTTTATCCAATGTAAATTTAAAATAATCAGTCTTTAATACGAATATTCGATATCAAATAGAAATAATAAAAAATATTTGTTGGCAAGTTATTTTATGTATTTAAGAAGACTTTATTATTTCACTTTAATAGCGTCGGCTAGAAATTCCTCCCAACAAGATTTATACACTTCTTGAACCTTGTGCCAAGTGTTAAAACAATAAATAGTTATAATACAACAAACTTAGGGGATGCATTTTAATTTTAATTTTCCATAGAGGGTGATGCATTTGGTGAATATATTTGTTTTCAATTTTTAATCTAGAATTCGAGCATTGAAAATTAAAAAAAAATTAATAAATCTTTTTTTTAGATAGCCTAATACGATGCGAATTTATATTGGTCGACTCATGAATTTATCATACCAAATTACTAAAGCAAAAAAGACAAGGACAACGCGTAATAGAAAAAAAGGAGAAAAGTATAGTATAATTTCACTCAAATGATATTATGAGAAAGATTAGAATTTGAAATTTATATTTAATGGACTAAGTCGGTTTTTGTCTACGAAAGACACAATCATGTGCTTTATGAGACTTCCCCCTTTATAAACAGAGGTAGACCTAGAGGTAATCGAGGGATTCATTTAAATTATTTTGGTAAAAAATTATATTGTATATGTAAGTTATTTTAAAATTTTTTTATGTCTATATATTAATTTTAAAATTTTGAAATATAAGATTAGAAGTTGATTTAGTGATTGAAGGTTTATAAATTAATTCTGAGATTTCAAGTTCAAACTTTAAGTACTATATATTTTTTCTTCAAATTCCCTCAATGAAAAATCTTGCATCCGCCATTCTTATAAATATAAATATTTTAATTGTTCAACATATGCCTACTTTAGATTCACTAAATCTGTTAGCTAAGTAAACTATGGTACAATTAAAAATTAATTAACAACCTAAAAAGTGGATGGATAGGAATCCAACAAAAAAATAAAGTGAAAGTAGGTAGTACCACGAGAAGTGGTAATGAGTAGAGTTATATGGAGGGTGGGGGCTAAATGAAAAGAGTTAATCTGAATTTAAACCGATTAAAATAAATTAAATTATCAAATGAATAGGTCATTTGATTCATCTTATTAAAATTAATTTGACTAAAATGAATTCAATCAAGAAAAAATAAATATTGGGTTATTTTCAAACGCGCTCAAGTATATCAAATTTTAATAACACATCAAACAATTAAAAAAATTAAACAAAATTTCTCGTAAATTCAAATCACCTATTTAGTCCAATTCAACTTAAAATTTAGATGAATTGAATTGGCAAATTAAAAGTACACTTAATTAATAAATGAATGATCCATTAATCCCTCAAACTTAGATGATTTATAAAATCATAAATTTATAAGTTAATTTTATTATATTTTATTTACGATAAAATAATTAAAATACACGCAAATTAATCTGAATATAAGAAAAGTTGAGAGTAGGTGCAGATTTAGTTTTGGATACTCTGCAAAGTAAGATATGGGGGAAGTCATGTGCTTCTTGAATGCCATCAAATGAATTCACCCCTACGTGTCCAACCTTATCTATTCAATTTATTCCCCTTTAGTTCATATCAATTTTTTTTTTAATTATTATTATTTATTAGCATAGACAAATAATTTGAGACTTTAGGGTAGATATTTATATCTGCTAGCTTAATAATATATGGTTCTTGGTTGGCAAAAATATAGACAAAAGGTTTTATTGAAGTACTTTGCTTATTGGTGTTAGATAACTTCAATATTCTGTCGACAAAGAAGTTGAGATGGTTCGAATCGAAGTCATAATCAAACATAATACTAAATATTAGATGTTTTAATTACGAAGTAAAATTTGAATGTCTTGTTTTATTATTAAGATAGCATAGATAAATAATTTGATACTTTAGGGAAGTGTTTATATCTTCTAGCTTCTTTTTTTTTGGCTTTTCTATTCGGTGTTTGGAGTTCATATTAAAATTCTGATTAAATTCGAATAGTGCATCCATTGGCGTTCCAACAAAAAATTCTCTATATCTAAAATTTGAATTCGAAATTTCTGATTAAGGGTGAATTAATCTTTATATCTTTCTAGCTTAATAGTATATTGCTCTAGGTTGGCAAAAAAGTAAAAATGTTTATAAATTAATTAATTGAGGTACTTTGTTTATTACCATTTGTTGAGCTACTAGGTATAAATTTAGAGGATATATTCGAAAATAACATTTTATAGACCCCCAAATGCCTATATGACTATAACCTATAATCTTCAACTTCATTGGTTTTTGTTTACATGGAAGTCCTTTTCTTCCTTTGTTTTTTAATTTATAGAAAGGGGTAAACAAAGAGTATGGAGGACCAACCTTCCGTTTTTTTTTATTTTCCACCTTGATTTTTGTTATTTGTTTTTAAGATTTGATTAATTTAAATTTATGTAGAAAAAATTTATTTTAGAAGACAAAATGTTTTTTATTAGAGATAATTTTATATTTTAGACTTAATTTATTTTTTAAAAGTATATTTAAAATATAGGTGTACTTACCATTTCACTGTAATATTTGAAAGTAAAATATACCCTAACCATCCATATCTTTAATAAATAAAATAAATAGTTCGTCTATATTTGATTAAACACTAGATCTTTGCCTTTTAACATGCTAGAATTTTTTATTTTTTATTTATTTTATATCTATAGAAGTAGGTCATTTAAAGTAAAATTAGAAATTTACGTTCAAACGTTGATAGAAATTATTTATGCCTCCATTTTATTTGATTTATTTTAGTTTAACTAAACGTGAAGCTTAAGAATGTAAAAAATAAAGAATGGTGTGATTTTAAGCTAAAGGTGGATATACCAAATTGAAAATTACCTCAACAAAGAATGGAGTAGTAAGTTTACTTGTAATATCCTTCTATTTAAATTTATTTATCTTATACTTTATACATATATTAATTAAGTGAATTTCTATATTACAAATCAAATATTATTAATTTTTATATTAATAATTTGATCCGTTTCAAAAAGAATGTTACCTTATTATAACTTAAATTAATTTAACTTTAAAATTCTCCTTTTATCCTTAATGAAATGATTCTCATTAGAGTGTGTAAAAATTGAACCGATCGATAAATCAAATCGAAAAAATATTATTGGGTTATTCCTACTGGGTTATTGGGTTCACGGGTTTTTAATGATTTTATAAAAAAATTATCGGGTTAACAATTCTGTTACGATTTTTATTATTGGCTAAACTGATAACCTATTAAGACAATAGTAATTTACTACTTTACCCTTCATAAATATTAAATATTAACCTAACTAGACACTATATGTCTATATCACTACTCTACACAGTCCACCCATTTTACAATATTACTTCACATCTCTTTAGTTTTTACTTTTTCTCAAAACCTAAAGATTAGTTTGTAATTGTAGCTTTTGCAAGTTTGTAAACATCTGTAATTTGATTAACATCAAAAATTTCATATTATGTGTTTGAATGAAACATGTAATTGATGTAATTTCCGTACTACATCTGTTCTTACTGATGCAATTTATCATTATCTTTTTAGTTTCACTATATCAAAATATTTACAATTGATTTATTTGTTTCACTGCATCGCGCCAAATTGTTAGAAAAGTCAGAAGTTATATATTTATTTTATGATTATTTTCTTATTGGGCAAATCGAAAATCGAACCGTTAACGATAAAAAATCGATAAATCGAAAATCGATAAAAAATATCTTATTGGTTTAACGTATTTAAAAATCAAAAATTGATAAACCGAATTAATAATAAATAAAACTGAACCGAACCGATCGATGCACATCCCTAATTTTCAGTTAGACAAATATCCAAGGATTGTTTTAGATTAAAAATTTCAAAAGTTTTTTTTTTGTTTCCTTCTTAAATACCGTGTCAACTCAAATGGTATCACATAAAAACTGAGTTATTTGTTGTGAGGTATAGGATATAATAATTTCAGTGATAAAATGCGAGATTATTTTTACGTTTGATTGAAAATATTAGATAGTCCTTAAAATATTTATTCAACTAATTATAATATAGTGATAAAATATGTTATCTATATACATGATAAAATAACTTATTTTGAGATAATTAATTCTGAAATAACTTATTTCCGATCAAACGACCCGTAAGTTTCCAAACTACCCCTAACTAATCAAGTTTTTTTTTTTTACCATTATCAAAGTGGAATAGTGGATAAGAATTTTACAACAATACCCTCAAAATTCACTTGAAATGGCTAAAAATGTCCAATCTTCTTTTTAACACAAAATGTCAAATCTTGTCACATAATTCCCGGGCCATTAATTATTTTTCCATTTAAACCGCCTCAAGTCTACAAAAAGACTTTCTGCCGCCTTGGAAAATCTAGAGTCGTCAAATGTAAATTCCTATTTTTCTAAAGTTAACATATTGCTTATTTTAATTCCATGACCAACCAATCACATCACTACACAATATCTGTATCTATAACAAGTTTCCTTTTTCATATCAAGCAAATTTCTTTCTTTTTGCCCCATCTATATTTGGTATCGTCTCTGTCTCAATTTAAGTGTCTCAATTTTTTAAATTTTTTATTTATAATTAACTTTTCAATTACAATATTTTATATAACAAGCTTAATTCGTAAAATTTAAAGACTATACACTATATAATTTAAAATAATAAATTCAATTTTCTTACATATTTTTTAATTTTGTATTCAATTAAACTAAGAAATTTAAATTAAAACGACGAAAATACTTGCTTTGTAGCTCAAATCTGAATTCGCTTGGAAAAGTTCCATTTTAAAGTGTCCTGCTAAAGATTTTTTCATTTCTAAAAGTTAAATTTAGAATGTGATTAAGAACGAAGACATATTTATGTACCAGTTAAATACTCATTTAAGATTTAGATTTTATAGATCACATTTAGGATCATATCTAGAAGTCGATATACATTTTCGATTAATTAGTAGTTTTTATTTAAATTTCATACTTATATTAAAATATTTATTGAATATATATGGAGTTAAATTCAAAATCTAGTTACAAAAACATAATGTTACAATTTTAAAATTTTAAATACTGATCCCACCTTTCAATTACATTATAAGTCAATACTCAATTTTTGAATTCAAACTTTTTTTATATTTAATATTTTTTTATTTTAAAAATAAATATAAAATCCACCCCACCGCTTAATACAACTTTCTATTTGCATAAATTTACTTGGCGTGTAATTTTAGCAATTCTCATTAATTTAACCGCAGTGGAACATCGAAATGTCTAGCTCACAGTTTAACTTAACCATGGTTAGTGTGTTCTTAACCATGGTTAAGACTCCACTTTTTTCACCCCTTTATATACAAACCGATCATCACCGCCTGAACTTCATAACTCCAACTACGATGATCGGAGAAAGGAGTCGCCGGATTTCGACTGTAGACGTTCCGCCGTGGCCGTACTCAGATGATCAAACGGCGAACATGCACTTCATGTTAAGCAGCCCTAGTACCCCAAATTCCATTTCTACCCCTAATTTCAGTACTTTTGTTGAAGATGATTATTCTCTGCTTTTCCAGCACGATGGGGAAGATATGGATGAAATTGAGTTTGAAAATCGGGAGATTGAACTTCCGGTTGATGTTTACGCTTGTGATAATTTCAGGATGTATGAATTTAAAGTGAAGAGATGTGAACGTGGAAGGTCACACGATTGGACGGAATGCCCGTATGTTCATCCCGGTGAAAAAGCTCGTCGGAGAGATCCACGGAAGTATCACTATTCCGGTACTGCATGCCCGGATTTTCGTAAAGGGATTTGTAACAGAGGTGATGGATGTGAGTTCGCACACGGCGTATTTGAGTGTTGGTTACACCCTGGTCGCTATCGTACGCAGCCGTGTAAAGATGGTGGTAACTGTAAGAGAAGAGTTTGTTTCTTTGCTCACTCGCCTGAGCAACTCAGAGTAGTGTGTCCGGGTTCAGGTTCGGGTTCTGATCCGTTTGAGAACTCACCTCGACGGTATGTTAAATATTTGCATTTTGTTTCATCGCCTGAGTCGAGCTCGCCGCCGACGGAGTCGCCGCCGATGTCTCCGATGACGGCGGCGAACTCGTATAACTCACTGAGTCGATCACTCGGATCGAACTCGGTGAATGACGTAATGACTTCTTTACGTCAGCTGCAGTTAAACAGGTTGAATTCCATGCCTTCATCATGGAATGTACAAATGGGTTCACCTGTACTCGGGTCACCCAGACGACCCGTTATCCGACCCGGATTCTGTAGCTTGCCAGCAACTCCATCTGGAGATCCGACCCGACCCAGGAACCGGTGTTTCGATCTATGGGAAAAAGGGGAATGCGAAGAAGAACCTGTTATGGAGAGAGTTGAATCAGGGAGGGATTTAAGGGTGAAGATGTTTCAGAAGCTGAGCAAGGAGAATCCACTCGATGATCCGGGTCACCCAAATCCGGATTTGCATCCGGGTTCAGGTCCAAACCCGGATGTCGGGTGGGTTTCGGATTTGATCCAGTAAAAAAAAAATCAAGAATCATTGATCAATGGTGGGTCTTTTTTTTGTGCTTGTTTAATTAACTTAGATTTTTGGAAGCTATAAAATTGAAGGAGATTATGTATATTTTATATTTTATATATATAGTGTGAATTTAGTGGTAGTAGATATGGGGAATTATGTTTGGTTGTAAAGGGGAAAGTGAAAATTTTGGAACTTTTTTTGAGGAAGGAAATTTAGGGAAGCCATTAAAAAAAAATATTACCCCGATCTTTGGAAGGATTTCTTTATTTTATTATATAAACGTTTAGCCAAAAATGGCAAAAGTGAAGATGGGAATGTAGTGTTGTTTTGATATTTGAAGAATGGCAAATTGTAATCCTTCTAATGTATGTATGTACATTTATTATAATATTTGTAATGTTTTTATTTTTATTATTGTTTAGTGTTAATTGTTCTTGTCTTTTGAGTTTCATATTTGTTATAAGCTTAAGAGTAAGAGCCCGTTTGGATGAGCTTAAAAAAAGTAACTTTTATGTGTAAAGTGCTTTTAGAATCTTAAAGTGCTGAAAGTTATTTTTATAAATAAGCAGTTGAGTGTTTGGATAAAAGTGCTTAAATGAGGAAAATTATGTGAATTTTAGGATTAAAAGAATAAAATGGGTAGTTTGAGAATTTAGTTAAAATATAAGGGATATAAAAGTAATTTCCATGGTCAAAGAAAATGACTTTAAGCACTTAGAAAAAAAAAAGTTAGGAATCCTAATTTTTCATTTTTGACTGACTTTAAGAACTTTCTGGCTTAAAGTTAGAATTAGACAAACAAGTCTAAAAGCTGAAAAGGGGCTTTAAGTTGGTTCCAATCCAAACGGCCTCTAAATCTCTTTATGTCTAGTGTTAACTAACTAGATTGTTTTTTTTATCTTTAGTCGATTTTCTATTTCCCTGAGTTAGTGTCTAGCTCTGTGTACCTTTTACCACTCTAGGATATGTTTTTATTCTTAGGTACAAGGTGCAAGTGGATTTTCAGTTATTTGCTTTAGTTTAAACTCATTTGGGTTTTTGAGAATCTTTTGGAAAAACAACATTTCTAGCTTCATGTAAACTAGTGATAAGATTTGCCTACTCTATAATACTTCTATCCTTTTCAAACTCACTCACTACTCACTTCGTGAGATTTCAACGAGTATGTTGGTGTTTGCTTAGTTGAGTATCTGTATTTGTGGAGTGTAATGAACAAGTAACTATTCCTTGGTGGATGCAAGGTGCTGCTGTTTTCTATTCATATTTTTTTTACTCTCTTTAAGAACAGCTTTTCCATTTTTTTAGCAATTTTTTAATTTTAATTTTTCGTACGGACGTGTTTAAAATTGGTCTAAAATACTTCCTCCATTTTTATCCATTCTCAAATTTTGTTTCGACAATGATTGGTATAATAAGTTATGGACGTGTTTAAAATTGGTCTAAAATGCTTCCTCCATTTTTTTACATTCTCAAATTTTGTTTCGACAATGATTGGTATAATAAGTTTATCATTTTATTGCTATTAGTTGATAGAATTTTAAATATATTTATTCATTATATTTTTAAAAATATTAATTCAATATTAATAAATTGTGATATAATAAATTAAAAAAAATATTTTTAAAATTTGTTAAAATTGATAAATAAAAATAAAATTAAAAAATATTTTAATATTGAGAATATAATAAATTAAAAAAAAAATATTTTTAAAATTTGTTAAAATTGATAAATAAAAATAAAATAAAAAAATATTTAATAAGTCAATAAGCTGTAAGATGATTCAAATTTTTAACTCAATTGCTTCTTGTCGGTAATTGTCACATCTGAAATCTGAGCTTTAATAAATAAACTTATTTGATTTTTTCTGAGAACAAATTATTATGAAATTAATTATTAAATATTCTGAGTTAATAAATAAGCTCATTTGGTTTTGAGAACAAGTTATTATGTAATTAATTATTAAAGATTATTATTTTATTTTTAAATGTGGGATAAAAATAAATTTAATAAGTTACACAGTTTTATTTCTTCGATTAAATATGAATAAATTTATTTTAAAATTAGTTACTTTTTATCACCGGCACTAATCGAACACAGGAAAAAGACAATTTAGTTTGTACTGTGTCATGTTTGATTTTTAAAGGCTGAAACTGATGTACGTTTTCACAAGTATTATAACAAGTGTAAGTCGTGCCCCAATTACCACGACTATCTGTTTCTTGGATGAAATAAGAATATAATAATTTTAATTTTAAAATAACATATAAGAGTTATTTTATTTTATCATTTATATTAACGTATTCACAAGTATGATGACAAGTGTAAGTCATGCCTGAATTACAAAGACTATATAATCATTTTGGTGAGTGAGATAAAAATAATAATTTTAAAATAACATATCAAATTATTTTATTTTATCATTTTTATTAAAATAATGAAATTAATAATCTCAAATAATGAGTGAGTTAAGCCAATTTTATAAAATATCTCAATTGATAAAATATTCTATCTTATTTCATCTCATCAATCAATCAGACGACCCCACACAATTTTGGATATATAATGACTTTGCCAAATATGTGAAATTTTCTTCTGGTGCAGTTTTTGACTAGTTTGCTAAGGGTGTTAGGACAGAAAAGCCAAAGTAATAGAAGTAGCAACAATAGGCCATTATTGGTGTCATAAATACTATAGCCTCAGATGATCCCAAAAAAATTGTATAATGCGTCTGACACTAAAAATAATAATCGTAAATCCAAAATATATAATTTGGGTTTAATTTTCATGAGATAAAAAAGAAATATTATACCATTAATATCAATTGGGTGAAATATGTCATTAATTTCTTCTCGTGCTACTCGTACGATTTCATTACCACATCCAATTATCAGTAACGACCAACACTCGCAATCGTACAATTTCATTGAAGCTAACAATTTATAAAATCAAGATCTACAGAAACATCCGTCTGAGCAAACTCAAAATGGATACATTTCTAGCTAGTTGGGGTATAAGTTCTAGAAGAATGTATAGTTATTTTAATATGTATTTTCATTTGAATTCTTTTTCTTTAAACAGAATAATCCGACTGAAACATGAGAAACATACTCTAGTACTAACACATTATATGGCCCATTGTTGTAGTACTATTTTTTGAAAGTATGATGACGAGTGTAAATTGCCTCAATAGGTGAGACCATAGGACAATTTTTGGGACACAATGGCATTGCCATATTTAGGGGTATTTTCTTCTGATACTGGCTTGCTAAGGGTGTTTAGGCACAATAAGCAATGAGAAACAAGCAACAAAGGGCTATAATTGATGTCAGAGCTACTGTAGTCTCAGATGGTCCTTGATACGAGATTAATAAAAGTCTCAAATTGGTTCGATAATGAGATTGGTGGACTCTTTATAAGGCTTGATCAATCCTCATCTCTTTGACTTAGCTTTTCGGGTGTAAATTAGGTCAAAGATTTAATTTAACATGGTATTAGAGTAGGACCCATTTCACATAATGTTGGGTCTCCGAAATTAAAATTGCCCACGCACCAGATGCTAAGCACTAAGCGTGAGGTGGAGTGTTGAAGAATGACAAAAGTTTTACATTGGTGGTTAATGAGATGGATGAACTTTTTATAAGGTTTGAGTAATCCTCCTACCTTTGAGCTTTGAGGTAGCTTTTGGGTTGTGAATTTGGGCTTAAGACCTTATTTAACACGTCTCATACCGTGTCAGTCGTGTATAAAGTTGAACAAGTTCTTGAATCTTTATTCTTCGCTCATACATAGCTTATCAATCATCAAAACACCACATGATTTTTAACACAGATTCAAAGATCGTGGTGCTTCAGCAACTATTAACATAACTTCATTGTTACAATTATCGATTAAAATAACTTAGTTAAATCGTAATAATCATGTTTGTGTTTCATTATGTCATAGTTATAATAGGTTCCATTTTTCTTCTTGTGGAAAGTTGATGTTATTTAGCATTATTACCTTGTCAACAAAAAAAGAATTTGATCTAGTATTTTAATTTTGTTCTAGTTAATTCTGATTTGAATATCACTACCTATAAGGAGCTATTATCATTAGTTAATACCATCATACATTATATTAGCAATCGAAAATCACCATACATGTGAGACAATCATCGCTGTAATTATCTGTTATTCACAATTATCATTACCACAAACTATTAGCTATAACTATCAGTATTGCCAGTCGCTACCACCAACTAGCACCTTCCATCATTATCAGAAGTTACTTATTATCGTATGAATCATTCGTTCGTAATTAAGCTGCGGATTAAAATTAAGATATCTAAACTTAAATATTCATTATAATATAAGATGTTGTAATAATGTCAAAATTGAGGACCCAACACAATCCAAGAGATAAGGTATTTCTGTTGTGTGATTTTCCAACACACTATTAAATATTATCAAGTCTTTATCATATGCCTAACGCTTTTGGACTTAAACTTGCATCATTATTTAAATTAAATGATTCCATTTGAAATCCGATGTAAAGAAAAAAAAATAGAGTAATTAATGGTTTACTTTGATTTATTTAATTAAGCAAGTTTTATTTCTTTTAATCTACAAAGATTACTTCACTAATAAAAAAAATTGACTGGGTAGCTGAACAATATGACGTTGACAGCCATGACTTTGACCAATAATTTCTTTTGATTAAATGTGTTGTGGAACTTATCTCCTACATTATGACATAAATTATTGGAGATTTAACTTTTATAAGTTAAGATTTTAAAAGAATTGATCACTAAAAAAAAGGTCAATTGAAAATAGTTACAATTTTAACTATAAAATTTATACATTATTATATATATATATATATAATAACCATAAAAATAATACAAGTTACTAGTTATATTGATGATGACCACACTACGCCAGATAGTAAAATAGGCCAGATAATGACAATCCAGAAATTGTCACAAAGCATTTCTAGCCACAAGAAAAAAGAAGTCAAATAGCAAGACATGGACGGAGTGGATGTATGTGTTTGTATATATATATATATAGAGTTGATATTGTTATTTTATTTTATTTTTCATATATTTTTTATTTTTATTTTTTGAATCTTATTAGTGAAAGTCATTCATCTTATGAGGAGACTGGTGGAGCAGTATAGGGAGAGAAAGAGAGACTTGCATATGGTATTCATAAACCTAGAAAAGACCTACGATAAAGTGTCACGAGAGATACTATGGAGATGTTTGGAGGCTAAAGGTGTACTTGTGACATACATTAGGGTGATCAAGGACATGTACGATGGTGTCAAAATCAGGATAAGGACAGTCGAAGGCGACTCAGAGCACTTTCCAGTTGTGATGGGGTTGCATCAAGGATCAACTCTTAGTCCCTTTTTATTTATCTTGGTGATGGATGGATTGACGCGATAAATTCAAGGTGAGGTGCAATGGTGTATGCTTTTCGCGGACGACTTAATCTTGATCGATGAGACTCGTAGCGGAGTTATCGCTAAGCTGGAGGATTGGAGACAGACCTTGGAGTCTAAAGGGTTTAAGCTGAGTAGGACCAAGACAGAGTACTTAGAGTGCAAATTCAGTGAGACACCTCAGGAGGTTGGCACGGAAGTTAGCCTTGGTGAACAGGTCATCCTAAAGAAAAGTAGTTTCAAGTACCTTGAATTTATTATGCAACGCAGCGGGGAGATTGACGATGATGTCACACATCGTATTGGGGTAGGGTGGATGAAATGGAGGCTCGCTTCCGGTGTGCTATGTGACAAGAAGGTGCCACCACAACTTAAGGGCAAGTTCTACAAAGTGGTGGTTAGACCGGCTACGTTATATGGGGCGGAGTGTTGGCCAGTTAAGGTATCTCACGTTCAAAAAATGAAAGTTACTGAAATGAGAATGTTGAGATGGATGTGTGGGCATACCAGGAGCGACAAGATTAGAAATGAGGCTATTCAGGATAAGGTAGGAGTGGCCTCGGTGGAAGACAAGATGCGGGAAATGCGACTGAGATGGTTTGGGAACGTGAAGAGGAGAGACACAGATGCCCAATGCAGAGGTGTGAGAAGTTGGCCATGGATAGTTTTAGGAGAGGTAGGGGTAGGCCGAAGAAATATTGGGGAGAAGTGATTAGACAGGACATGGCGCAATTACAACTTATCGAGGACATGACCTTAGATAGGAGAGTGTGGAGGACCCACATTAGGGTAGAAGGCTAGTTCATAGTCTCGTTATTCTTCCTTTTAGTAGGCGTATTAGCGCACTATAATTCCTTGTGGTCTGATTTCTTTTATTATCTATTATTTTCTGTACTTCGATTGCTCTATTTTATCTGAGTTGCTTTCGTTATTCGCTTTGTCATATCGCTTTGAACTTCTTATCCTTAACTGACTTCTTTTATGATTTTACTGAGCTGGGGGTCTTTCGAAAATAGCCGTCCTACCTTGGTAGGAGTCAGGTCTGCGTACACTTTATCCTCCCCAGACCCCATGTTTTGAGATTTCACTGGGTTGTTGTTGTTGTAATCTTATTAGTGAAGATTTAATTCTGATCTTGCCACTATGTTTTTGTCAAAATAATCCTTAAACTATATTGCAAACTTAGGTTACATTTTAAAAATATTATTCTTAGCAGAAAACATCACAACTTTCATCCTTCTATTATAATTTGTCAAAAAATTAATAGATTCTACAAAAATCAAGATACCCCTTCGTATTGATTATTCTGAGATACGCCAAAAATATATAGTGAACTTTTTGAGCAATTAAGTTTAGCATTATACAAAATCTTTTAATTAACAATTTTTTATTTATTTTTTATGTGATTTAATATTAAAAAAATTATCAGTTGAATATGTTTCTTCTTAATTGAATCTGCAGGAAATGGTGTTTGTAGAAGACTTTCACTTTTAATAATGGAGAATGAAACTCGCATGTGAGACATAATCAGAATTTTGATTAAAAATTTGAATGCGAGACATAATTAGAATTTTGACCACCTCAATATTAGATTGGATCGAAAAATTATTGATCTAACTAGAATTGAACTTTGAAAGAAGTGAAAATAATTAAGCTTCAATTTCTTTCCATTGGTAAAAGATAAGACCATATATTCTCAAACATTCCTAATATTTTTTATTTCAACAAACAATGATGTCCAAGATTTTTAATATTCTTTTTTTCAGAAGCTTCTTATAACAAGTAATGTATTGTGCAGGAAAACTTTTTGTTACGTGAATTTACATATTTTCGTAGGATTCCTTAATTTTTTCACAATATCAAATAAAAGGATGAAAACTGTTAACTTTCAAATAATTGAAGATTTTTTTTTTATCAAAAATAATATTTTAAGGATGTAATTTAAGTTTTGGATATAGTTTAAGGATATTTTAGGCTAAAAATTCCTATTAATATTTTTCAAAAAATTTACATAAATATACTATATTAAGAAAATATTTACCATTTATAGCAATAATATTTTTTCACTGAACACCTATAATACATTTTTAATACATATTACTGAGAATAATTTATAAAAATCATATAATACATTGTGTCAATTTCTTACCAAACAAGCATAATATATTTTAAAACACTTATAATACATTTATTTTGCATGCATAATTTACTTTTAATACATGATAGATATATCATAATATTGCTATGTATTACTATAAATAATAATAAATAAAAAATATTGCTGAAATTAATAATTATTTATTAAAAAATGTTCATCCACGTAATTTTTTTCATATATAAACTTATTTATATATAATTACCAACTCCACTAGTTTAGGCCCATGCCAACAAACTATAATTAGGTTGTTGAAGAATTGATACAAAAGCAATCTTTATCTTTTTTTCTAGTGAGTTAGCGTTAAGCTTTGTCTTTAGTTTAACTAAAATATTACTTGCAATTGAGTTATATTATATCCCTTTATTTATGTAGATATTGCAATAATATAAAGCGAAAAAAAAGAACTTAATTCCCTCTCAATCTAAACTACTCATTAATGTGTTATCCCAATCTAATTAAGGGCATTCAATGAAATTAAGACAATTTTGACTTTCATAATATATCATTAATTTCTTCACAATAATAGGATGATGAAGAGATCAAACTAGTTTGACTTTTTTCATCCATTGATAGTGACTTGAGTTTATTACATAAAGTCAAGATTTTTCAAGTCTTAATTGCTATTTTTTTTTAAATTGCTATTCGAAAGTGAATATAATTGTGTTGATTTTATTATGATCGATATGATAAGTTGAAATTTGAATTTGTCTCAATTAGCATATTTGTGAAGTAAACACGTGCTTCCTTCGTCCCATATTAAATGCGCATCTTATTAAAAATAGTTGTCTCATATTAGTTGACCAATTTTATTTTTTTTATTTTACCCTTACAATTAGTATGACGTTTTAAATGTGAACAATTTCAAATACTAGCTATTTTTATATTTTATGTGTATTTTTTTTAACTTATTTTTATGTGCATTGATATGAATAAAGAGCAAAATAGTAAAATTGATCCATTAATAATTTTTTAATCATCATGTAAAATAGAAAACGTCCATCTAATATGAGACAAAGGGAGTAGATTTCAATTGTCAACTGAATAGTTATTATCTTTAAATAAATATTCGTTTAAGCAATCAAAAAAATGAATATATAGCATCGTAGCAATTCATAAAAAATAATCATCAAAATCTCTAAAGCAACATTACTCCCACCTAGTGCCCTAACAATTACGCTCCCTAAATCAATCCTTTCCCATGCTCATTAAATTTACCTCATATGATATAACATGATATAACATATTGGGATAGATAATAGAGGATAACCTACTGTGATGACTCACCACATCATCAAATTACATAGGCGTCAAGTGGTATGAAGTTGTCTATGTAGAAGCTTACATAGGAAAGGAGACTAGACTTGGTGGAATTTTCTAGAGAAATGTGGGAATTTTTCATGGTAGATCCTAAAATAATATAGATTTACATAGAAAGTCCTTGGAATCTTCTAAGATGGTAAAGTATTCTAGAAAAATGATTTAATTGTAAATATATAAGGACTTACTCAACAATTATTATTTACATATTAGTCCCTAAGTTAGTAGTATAAATAGAGGGACATCTATTTATAAAAACTATCAAAAAAATTCAATCAAAGTTCTCTATAACATTCTTCCTAACAATTTTCTTGTGTTCTCTCTTCCATTCTCTTAGCGATTCCTAAAATCTTAGGCTGATTTGGCATAGCAAGATCGTGAGCAAGTAGTGCAAGAATGTGATCAAGTTGTCAAGTACTGCACGTGCGCTTAGTAAAAGACTAAGGATGTGACACTGCACCCAAAAGCGCTTTAATGTAATTTATCCTACATATCAGTCTCGGTTTCATTTTGAAAATTATAGAATAACTTTAAATATATTGTTTGAAATTTCATATACTTGATGTTTAGAAACCTATGTTTGTAATCCAGACATTTTTGCCTGATTTCAATCATTTTTGCTTAAACTTCAGTTATATGTGCATCAACTTCAGATTGAAATGAATAAAGTTTAAAAGTGATTGAAATCCATCTATTTTCACCAGAACTTTAGGCAAAAATTATTAAACTTTAGGACTATATAATTTTAAATATTGTATCTGAAATTTAATTTTATCAAGCCTAACTTTAAACATTACATAAAGTAGGTATATGTGCTTAAAAAATTAAAATATATTTACAAGTTAAATGATGATGTCAAAACAAGTTGTCCTTGAAATATTTGGCCAAAAATTCAAGGTCATTCTCTTGTAAATCATCCCAATTTTTGCTGGGTTCTTTGGGCTAGAACTTGGGGTGCTTGTCGAATATTTGGGCTTGAAATCTAAACAAACTTGTTCACATAGTGTTAGAAGGAAAAGCCAACCATGCAGGTAAAAAATGGAAAAAGAAAAATGACAACCAAACATGAGCTTGGATTAGTGGAATCAACAATTAAATCACTGATATAGAGCAAATTTCAAAAACCGTTATATTACTGATACAAGATGGATTTTAGAAACTATTGCTATGATTGATAAATTTTTTGAACTCTTATTATGGATGTTAAATCTGATTGATAAGTTTATCTGGTTAAATAATTATCCTAAATAAAACTAGATATTCAGTAGTCCAAAGTCCAAACTCAATTTCTTTTTACTAGTTCTAGATAATTAGAAGAAACAAATCCAATTTTTGGGATTCTAAATCGTACGGGGTGCTAATCTATTTTTGTTCTTTATCCTAATTCCCAAGTTTAGTGTCAAGATTTAGACTCTCAAGTAGGAACACAATCTCCTATATTACTAATAGGTATGTAATCATCTAGATTATCGACATAAGGTGTATAGCGATGTGAAATCTAACTAAGATTTTCGTGAAATATTACATTCTTCTTGGTTGAAGTATCATGTATACTATATATTTAGTTAGGTGTGCTTGACAAAAGCATGCATATGTTGGCTTATATATGTGTGTTGCTACCTAGAGTCATTTTTTCTATGAATCCGATACACATTAACAGATTATTTTCATGATTCATTTCTTTATATTCTTTAGTTTGTATTCTTATTTTTATGTGTTTATCAAATTCTTTCAAGTTTATTAAAAGTCCTTTTTAGTCGACTAATTAGTGCGTCTATTTCTGTATTAGGTACTTTCAGTTCGGGTTGTTTTTCTTTGATTAACTTGTTCACTTTATTCAAAACTTAGGTAAAATAGTTGGACCTTTATATGCTAAGACTGGAAATAAAGGACAGAAATATTTTAATGTAGAAGACATTAAACTAATAAAATAAATTAAGCAAAAAGTTAAAAATATACCAGACTTACAAATCCCCTTAGAATTCGATTATTTAATAGTCCAAACCGATGGAAGTCAGTTAGGATGGGGAGCAGTTTTAAAAACTAGACCGAATAAATATAGCAGTAAAAACGAAGAAAAGATATGTGCATACCAGAGTGGTAAATATAAAGAAAAAGGAAATATGAGTAGTATAGACGTCGAAGTCCTAGCAATAATATATGGATTAAATAGTTTTAAAATATACATACTAAACAAAGAAGAAGTACTAGTAAGGACAGATTGTGAAGCCATAGTTAAGTTTCACCAAACAATAAATAGTAAAGCAAGCAATAAAAGACGATGGCTAAATTTTATGAATGTGATATCTATATATAACAATATAGTCTTCGAATATGTAAAAGAAAAAGTCAATGAATTAGCTGACAAGTAGAGTAGATTACAATTCAAAACTAACTGAACTAATTATATTTCAGCATGAGACCAACTGCCAATAGCCAGCAGACAAAGGCAAAGGTGTAGCCCAATCAGACTCATACGCTCAGACATTACTAGGTAAGACTAATTTTAGACCCCAAGATACACTTGAGATGATGGAAAGGATATACTTTAGTAAATTCAATTTAATTTCTTATCTCCAATATAACATATCTTTTAGATATTGCCAGACTGTAATATAGATAAAACACAAAAATGTTTAGTAGATAATTTATGGATAGCCTATAATAAACAAGACACTAAACATTTTATCGCAATCAATAATGCTCTATGTCGGTATTTCTCAGACAAAAATTGAGAAAATAAATTTAAATATTATCTTATTATACATGGTAAAGCTAATTGTGTTTTTCAGACTTGGACAAAAGTAATAGACTCAATAAATGAGGTAAAAAAAAACTCTCTTTTCAAAGATTTTAATAATTTTACAGAAGTTTTAGACTATGCAAGAGGAATACTTGATCCAAATTATTACATTTCACCAGCCCTCAAATAAAGTCAAACTCAATCACCTCAATACAACATTCAGAAAGACACAGACAAGATCATTTTTTGTGATTATTGTTCCACATGACTGAAGCCTTCAAAAGACTAAATACCAAAAATGAGGCTCTCATTCAAGAAAGCATGAGACATCTGAAGCAGTTTGAGACTTTCCAAGGTAAGTTTGTTTCTAAGACAAATATAGGTACTCAAATCGAAGAAATGAGTTTTTCATCTCAACAAAAAATGGATGAGAAGGGTGTGTATTCCCCTGTGAATGCTAAGAAATCTACTGTATCAGATCAAGGTATATCTAGTCCAGTTCAAACGGTAGCCGGTAAAGACATATCAAATTCGTTTATGGCTATCACTTTGCCAAAAAGTGAAGAAGAGAAATCTTCTTCCTCACGAAGAAGATTACCTAAAACTTTCCACAAAGATAGTTCTAAGAAGAATATGGCTATAAAAAAGAAAAAAAATCGAAGCCATAATTAAGCAGACATTAAAACATTTTTTTAAGGATCACGGACAAGATAAACATTCTATTAGTCAAGACGATCCATATCCAGAAAATGATAAGACAGTTCCAAATTCAGATGAAGATGCCAATACCAGCCCTATAAGGAGACCAATTTCAGAATAAGACTATGGGAGTAATGAAGACTATGGAAAAAATAATTATCAAGATGCCCAAGACCCATATGAAGATGATGACTCAGGAATGAACTTTGACTCCATTGTCTTACATAATTTAGATACATAATACAAAACAGAGGCAATAAAGACAAGAAGATAAATATCGATACTAAAAAGAAGATCACGATAAAGACGTATGTGGTTATTGTACAAAAGTAAAAAGTGTGTCATGTGAGTATGCCACGACTGTCTTGTAAAGAGTGTTGTCACTTTATCGCTACCCTCTAAAAGAGGAGAAAACTGTGGACAAGCACGCGTTTGTCTATGTGAGTCAAAAAAGATAAAAAATTAATAATGCATGTAACGATGGGGCCCAATGAGCACCCGACGGGCATTATTAAACGAAGCTTATCAGTTTGTCGGTCATTAATGACTGGGCCACGTAGCGTGTCTTGTCTTATAAACAAAATGACATTGCCAACAAAAGTATTAAAAACTTTTAAAGAGCCTATATCAACAATATAAATAGATGGACATTATAACTTCTATAATCATTACATAGAAAAAGGCCAAATAAATTTTATTAATATATGTAACGAATTTTATAAGCCTACATACAATATGTATAAAATACTGGCAAAAGATTTAGACATCAAAACAGATTTAGTAATATGATTACATTTTCTTATACAAAATAATGGAAGTAGTTTGTTTTCTAGAGATGGAATAATGTTATTTAGAAATACAACTTATACTCTAGTACAAACTATATACCCTCCTACAAAAGGAAGATCTCAAATTAAAGACATAAAAACCCCTAAAAAGGGTACAATGCCATGTTGCGAAGAATGTGATTATAAAGGAGGAAGTTGTTCTTCACAAAACCTGTATGAAGAATACAACGATTATTTAGAACAATCATACTTAGAAGATATAGAAAAAGATTGCACACTAATAAATGTAGAAACTGAATTTTATAATTTCCAGAAAGGAATAAACATTATATGAACTATAAAAAATTCTAAAGATTTAGATAGTATAATAGCAATATTAGATGAAATGAAGATAATTGGTGAAAAACTTTTAATACATTGGGGCTGTAATAAAATCATGTTTAAATTAGACATAATCAATCCAGAATATACTATAAAAACAGCAACTATAGAAGCAAATAATGAAGACACAGAGGAATTTAGTAAACAAATCAAAGAACTATTAAAATTAGAAGTAATAAGAAGATCAACTTCTAAACATAGATCTGCTGCATTTATGGTAAGAAATCATAGTGAGCAAGTAAGAGAAAAAGCTAGAATGGTGATAAATTACAAAAGATTAAATGATAATACTAGAATAGATGCTTATAAATTATCAGATAAAAATGAATTAATAAATAGGATACAAGGTAAAAAATTATTTAGTAAATTCCATTGTAAATCTGGATATTGGCAAAAAAAAATGCACCCAGAAAGTATAGAATGGACAACATTCACTACTCTGATTTGTTGTGCGAAGAGTGCATTATGACCCGTGGCCGCCTGCCTGGTGGACATTTTGAATGGTTAGCAATGCCTTTTCATTTAAAGACAACACCGCCTATTTTTCAAAGAAAAATGGACGATATGTTTGAAGACTATAAAAACTTTGTATTAGTCTATGTAGATGATATTCTAGTATTTAGTAAAAATATACAAGAACATCTGAGACATCTACAAACTGTGTTTAGGTTATTTGTAAAATATGAAATACTAATTAGTAAAAAGAAAAAAAATCGAAAAAAACAGGGTGTATTCCACTAGATAAACATGATGAGACTATATGAAATAGGTAATACTGAGTAGGATTTACAACATATTTGATAAAACTTATTTGATAGAATCTTTACCATCAGTTCATTTCGAAAAATCACCTTTTATATAAATCATTCTTATTTATTTACGATCTTCGTATAATCATAAGCCATACAAACGTAAAAAGTATTATTTAAAAAAATTCTCAGCTAAAAAATCGTACTTGAATAAAGATAGACATATAAAAATTATAACTACAGAAATTAAAGACTTAAAAAAATAAATAATAAGACTTGAACAAATCTCTCTTTCAAATATATATATATATATATATATATATATAATGGAGTAAAATCTCAATGTTTGTTAGAATTAAATTTCTAAGAAATGGTAAAGTTTAGTAGGTGTAAAAGAGGTTGACCATTCAACCATGAGCTAATTAAAATGTTTTGTGGGCTCCATATAGTTGATAGCAAAAATAGGAGATATGTTGACAATTGCATAGTAGCCCCTCAAGTGTCTTTAAACAAACATATTGACTGAGTTCTATTTTTAATCCAATAAATGAAAATGAAATTTTCAACTCAAAGACAAAGGACCCATTTGGCGATAAAAATGTATTTATTTTTAAGGGAATATTTTTTAAATTATTTAAAAATAAGTATTTGATCATTAAAAATTCAAATTTAACTTGATGTTATATTTTAATTTTGGAAAACAGCTACTCACTTTTCACTTTTAAAGTTGTATTTAAGTTCATTCAAACACAAATATTTTTTGTAAAAAGTATAATCAAATACAACTTCATCTTCAATTTCAACTCCATTAATTTTAAAAACAAAAGACGTTATATTTAACCATTTAACTATTAACACATAATATTAAACCATTTAAATATTGACACATTTTATTAAATCATTTAACTATTGACACAATATATTAATTTCTTATTTTTACTCCATATTTAAAGGTAATATAATTCTAAAAAATAGGCTCAATATTGCAAATTTACGAAACAACCCCAAAAAAACACATTGTTTTGACGGTTATATGTGCATAACAAAATATTACAAGAACTAAAATCAGACTTTACCAGTAAACAAGGGACCAGAAATGCAATTAACCCTTTAAATGTTGACCAAGTCAAGTTCACTAACACCCCACTCCCCCAACCCCAACCCCACCCACCACCCCAAAAAAGGGTAAAAGGAAGCCCTCTCTCTCTCTTTATATAATGTTAGACTAATGGGGAGTTCTTTGTTTTGCTTCTTTTTAAGTAACAAAGACAACTATATTATATAGTTAAGTGTCTTGCTTAGGACATTCTAGTATTGTGTGGAAAAAAAATAAAATTTTTAAGCTAGTGTTTTTATAATTTGGAAATTATGGGAAGAGCTCCTTGTTGTGACAAAACCAAAGTTAAAAGAGGACCATGGTCTCCTGAAGAAGACAACATTCTGAAGAAGTATCTTGAGAAAAATGGCACTGGTGGCAATTGGATTGCTTTGCCTCAAAAAGCAGGTTCTATTATCAGAAAATCGTTAATTTCTGACAAAATTTGACTAGCATGTAAGGAAGTTGGTACCAAACCAATTTTCCTTGAAAATTAGCAATTTTCTAATAGTGATATTCATATCTTCCCTTTAAATCCTTATGATTAAGTATATTTAGTGTTGCCTCACTATGTTATTTGTTTCTTCATGATATTCAACTTATATATACTGATAATATATAGAATTTTTACATTATTGATCAGTATAATTTTTTACTGAACGATTAGTTCCACTTATTATAAAAAGTTTTCCTATAGTATTATTTTAGCTAGTTAACATGTTTAGTGTATAAAAATTAAATTCTTATTCTTTATAATTTTTTATTATTATTTAAGGTTTAAGAAGATGTGGAAAGAGTTGCAGGCTAAGATGGCTTAATTATCTTAGGCCAGACATCAAACATGGAGGGTTCACTGAGGAAGAAGATAACATTATTTTAACTCTCTATAGTCAAATTGGAAGCAGGTAATTTTAATATATTTTTTTGTGAAATCAGAAATGCATATTGATACATAATTTTAACTTTCACATTCTTTTTTTCAATTTAATTTCTCGTATTATAGTTATTTTTCAAATATCACTTGATTCATGTTCAAACGCATATTTAATTTGATACTAAATTTATTGGTGAAAAATGAAGGTGGTCAGTGATAGCTGCAAATCTACAAGGAAGGACAGATAATGATGTGAAGAATCATTGGAATACCAAGTTGAAGAAAAAGCATTTGGTAACACAAAACAATAATCTTAGAGACATCAACTACAATTTCACCAACAATATTAATTCTAGTGATTTCAATCACAATTATTCAAGAAATTACTCTGGGAAATTGGATTATTCTAATACATTCACAAGTCATATGGATCCAAATGTAACCAATAATTCAACTTGTGATCAATTCCCTCTTCCAACCTTGATGGAAATTCAAGAAAATGATGCAACAATTCAAACAATTGAAGAAGATGGTTATAATCTATGCTCCTTGGACTCGTGTCGGATCCTCCAGAAATGCGTTACTTTTGAAGAATCTAACACATATCCGTCGATGTTTTTGAAGAGGTCGAGCAACCTGGGCTATAATTGTATGGATTTGAGCTCTGGAATTTCATCATCCTCATCATCATCTTACTATGATGATATTCTTGAAAATGGCTTTGAATTTCAAGAAAATGCTATAGGAGGAGTTGATCCAAATTCTTCCTATTACAATAATATTCTTGAAATTGATCAACTTTTCAAAGGATTTGAAAATTAGCTAAGGGGCTAGCTAGATTTAATATAAGAAAATAACATGAGGGACAAGTAGGTTTATTTTACTAAGATTTGCATTTAAATTTTTTTATTTTAGGTCCCTAGCTACTAATTTAGGTTTTTAGATAACGTTGTATGTATAATTGACTCTTATTAGTCAAGAATATTGAAATTATCTTATTCCATCTACGATGTGTATTTTTATTTACTTCTTATCCTCTTTGTGAATGATGATGACGACTATTCAACTTAAATTCTTGTTATTAGAAAAGGTTTAATATTGGTCTTTGTTATACTATTGATCTATATAAGTTTTTAATGTTATATTATTGATTTTCATACATTTCTTGGATGTTATATTATTTGTTCATATACATACGTAATGTTATATTATCGGCATGGACAGAGCGCTCTAGTGGTGTCAAAGCGATATTCCTTCGTCGGAAAATTACATTGTATATATAAATCTAAATTTGATTTAATATATATATATATATATATATATATATATATATATATATATATATATATATATATATATATATAAGTATTGACACCTCTTAACACAAGTTGATGTTTAGTTTAGCGGCTAAAAGGTTGTCAAAGTTGTTTGAGGTTGTGTGTTAAAGTAAATCAAATTTGTCCTGCCATTAATCTCATCCACTTTAATCAAAATGACATGTCAGGTCACCAAACACTACTGTCCGAATCTTACATTGTATAATAGCGTAAAAATAATTTCATATAAATTGTTGAATCTCTTTCGTATATAGTTTTTTTTTGTGTATGTGTATTAATTCGGATGACTAAGTCAGAGAGACAGATCTAGAATATAATATACAGATTCATGGAAATTCAATAACTTTAAACCCTGTATATAGAGTAAGAATCACTTATTACTGTGTGAAGCCAATTATTATTGTAAATATTAATTAGAAATCATTATAAAAATAGTCGTATGTTTTAAATTTTAAATCTACATATCTAATCACTCGCTATTTATATTTTCATGAATACTTCTATTAGATTCTTTGATGCCACCTCCGAGACGAGGACATTATATGGCACACTTATCCAAAGCTTTACGTGCGGATTGACGTGAATTCGATAATTTTTGCTCGCATTATATATATTTACTAAATAATTCACAAAATATTTATAACTATTTTATTAAAAACTCAATTATTATTATTATAAGATAATTCAAGATTATCATACGTATAAATTCATAAATGTCAAATCTTAAATCCAAATTTGAAAGAAGATATCATTAATTATTGTGGTACGTATATAGAATTAACTTGTGGAGCAAGTTGCCCATGAATGCATGTAAATGTGCAAAGCTTGTCACTCTATTGTCAGCATCGTGCAAGATTGTTAACTTCAGACGACTTGTCAGTACGTAGTCATGAATATTGCATGAATTTGCCCAATTCAAAGAGAAAATTCATAGCGTGTTGACGTCTTATTTATATTGCTGTCCGATATTCGCATTGAATTTCGACTACTGAATTTTCGTTAGGAATCTCATATCAAAAGTAAACTGCTTCCTAAAAAAAATGATTTTGTATTTGACTGCAGGTTTCAACTAAGACCTCTGATTAAGATGAGAAAGTACTTACCATCTCACCACTTTTAACTTCTGGTTTTAGTGCTTGATCTTTGATACAACAACAATACTCGGTGTATTTTTACGAGTGAAGTCTGAGGAAGGTATTATGTATACAATTTTACCTCTATTTTGTGAAGATAAAAATATTATTTTTGATAGAACTTTGACTAAAGTATCAAAAGGAAATACAGTGATACTAAAAAGATAAAGGGCAGTCCGATGCACTAAAGCTTTCGGTATGCGCGGAATCCGGGGAAGGGACTGACCACAAGGGTCTATTGTACGCAGTCTTACCTTGCATTTCTGCCAAAAGCTGTTTTCAAGACTTGAACCCGTGACTTCCTGGTCATATGGCAGCAACTTTACCAGTTACTCCAAAGCGCCCTTTGAATGATACTAAAAAGATATGCTAAAACAAAAAGGAAAAGGTTACAATAGGAACAACAAATAATATATACGATAATCGAGGAAAAAAATAATAAGAAGAATTGAAGAATAAAATTGTAGAAAGTAATAATAATGATCTTTGATACAGAAAACGATAAATAGTTATCTCTTTTTGATTGCCAACTTTTAATAAACAATTAATTAGAATAATTAGTGGAAAAAATTAAGCACCTTGTCTTCACGATCGAAGAAATGATTGCGTCTGCATCTACATTTGACATTTTCAATAATTCATAATCGCATAAATAAATATTATTTGTGACTTATTATAGATTATAAATTTTAAAAAATCTACTTTTTACTTTTAAATTATGTGTTTAATTAAATATCACTACATAAATTAGAATGGAGAAAGTGTTTTGTTGGCAAGTAATTATATATGTTCAATAAGCTTAAGCTACTTGACATTAATATGTTCCTCTCCCAAATGGTTGACCAAACTTTTCTTTTTTAATCAACTAAAATATTGGCCAATAAGAGTGAGAGTTGAATATAATAATTAATCCCCACAAAGGAAAAAAAGAGGAAATGATACATTTTCAATCCTAGCTAGTGTGGTTGAAATATTTTAACTGATGCTTCCACAAAATAATTGGTGCCTCTTCAAAATATATTTTTTTCTACATTGATTCATAAACCTATCCCTTTAGGGTTGTTAGGGTTAGGATTAAGGATAGGGCTAAGGTTAGACTTAGGTGATATATAAGATTACTAATCTTTAGGATAATCCTTTTTATCAAGTACTTCTTACATTCATGATTTATTGTTTTATGAAATAAGATATGTGCTATATTTATTATTATTATTTTTAGTTTCCCATTCTGTGTTCGGAGTCTGTGAAGTCTCAACTAAATCTGGATCGCGCACTGCAAGGTCATACCCAGAGCTCGAACTCGAGACCTCTGATTAAGAATGAAACAGCCTCGCCACTGCACCACAAGTCATGTTGGTATGTGGTATATTTATTATGGTCAATAGAGACTTGATGAGAGGCCACTTGTTAATTGTCTAAACGAAGTTTGAATTATGTCCAATAATCAATACTTATCCATCAAAATCATAAATTAAGTGACAATTTGTTTACAACTTATAATTGATTTAATTAAGAATTACTAACAGTCATTCATTATTTAATGTGTTTTCACCTCCTCCTGACTATTTTACACTACTATACCTATCTGGAACATACTTATAGTTTTACGATTTATTGAGGCTAATACGTATAAATAAAGAATGTGATATATCTTAAATAATTAACTTATTTAAATAATGGTCACTTCAACAAGCACAATAGTTTTTCCAAAAAATTTGAACAAAAGTGTATAATATGAACACTTTATCGTGTATTCAAATTTTTACCTGAAACTAATTATATTTAATTGTCTAAATGAAATTTACTAATAAGTCTAAGAGATTTATCGATGAGGACGAGCCATATACAATGATGGATCGATAGATTTTTAGATTAATAAATATTTGAAGAGGGGTGTACATGTATGATATTTTATGTAAATCTCATATATATTTAATTGACGGGTGGAGCTCCTGTCATTACTTTAATTTTCTCTCTTTTTTTTCAATGCAAACAAAAGAAAATAGAGAATTTTATAAAGCATAACACAAATCATATGATACAATGTTTTTCAACTCGGTGATGACATAATTCAAAAAACAAATTTGTGAGGTCTATTGAATCCAAATATCTCTCTCTATATATATATATAAAGCTGGATATAAATAATCTAATGTGACACATTTCTGTGACCAGCATTTCTATTTATCTTTTATCTCCCTTTTTTGACATTTTATCTTTGTTTTCTATTTTTTATTTGTATTTTTAAAAAAAAATTGAAAGTATTTAAATGCATTACCCCATTAATCATGTTCCTTTAAAACTTTCATCACATCAATACACATTTAAGTACATAGAAGATGAAAAACCCAAAAACTTTTCACTTTCATAACTGTTTATAATATTTAGTCTATAAAAAAAAATGAATAATTGTAACAATCAACAATGGGACGCCTTCACCTTGCCTCTTCTTCTTCTGATGTTTATGATGAATATACGAATGTCAAATTTTATTGATGAGATTTTTAACAAATTTTTAGGTCTTGTGATTTCTTGAGGAAAAAAGAAAGAAAGAGTATCTCATGATCAATATGAAGATATTGATGTAAGGAGAAAGATCATGTAACAAAAGTTTTTCTTCAAAATAAAAGATTTTTTGAAAGAATGTTGATTCCTCCTGTAAGAAAATATATATTGAGAAAAAAAATTCATTTTGGTTGAGAAATTTATAGAAAAAGTGATTAGTGCTTCAAAGGATAAGAAAAATTATTTAGAGAAAGAATCAATCTATTTATGAAATTCATATCAAATTAGTTAGGAGTGAAATAAGTATTCTACTAATTCCTTTCTTCTTTTATTTCGTCTTAGTTTTTTTTAACGTGTCTTTAATTAAAGTTTATATTATTTTTCCTTATTTACCTTTAATTAATGTTTACTGCGGACCTTAGTTCTTTCAATTTCTTTATTCTACTAATTGATGTCTTCTTTTATTTTGTCTTTTTTTGTTGCGTCTTTAATTAAAGTTTATATATATATATATAAGGCCTGAAGTTCTATTTATTTTTTGTTGTTTTTTTGGGCATTTTCTCTAATTTTAGAAGAAAAGATGATCATATTTAATTTCGTTCATCACCAATGTTATTAATCTTTTTTACTTTCTTCTCTTAATCTCATAATTAATGTTATTTATATGATTTGCTTAAATCACTTTTTTCCTTTTATCTATTTCAAGAAATTAGTTATTAATGTTATATATATATATATTTACAGAATTTGATTTGTCATTTAAAAAAAAAATTAAATCATTTCGTCTGCTAAAGATTTGTATTTATATGTAATAATAATGCGAAAATAGAAAATGCGATGTGACATTCTTTTTAGTCTAATTTTGATATTTATTTATTTATTATTAATTTTTTTAAATATTTTTACTTAAAATGATTGCTCAAAAATAAAGTTACTCTTCCAAAAATATTTATGACTCTAATTTTATTTTATTTTTTTGGATCTAATTTTATTTTATTTTTTTGGAGTCTTTTTATAATTTTAAAAGACTTGAAATTTTGTTTTAAAATTGTATAAAATATCAAAGGTGACTATATTTGATTCCTATCATCATCAATGCTATTAATTTCTTTTACTTCCTTTCCTTAATCTCATCATTAATGCTATTTATAGTATTTTCTTAAATTATTTTTTTCCTTTCTTTGTTCTTTTTATTTTATTTTATTTTTTTATTTGTATGAACTAATCAGTATGATTTAATAAGAATTGCAAAAAAATTTATAGAATTTGATTTGCCTCTGCTGGTAAAGCTTAAAAGATCTCTCTCTCTCATTTATATATATAAAGTTAAAAATTCCATCATTGAAATTTATTTGTTTTATCATTTTTTTCTTTGATATTTTCTTTTATATGTTTCTTAAACTAATTGCACAAAAAATAAAGTTACTCTATCGAATTTTGAAAATAATTATTTACATTTATTATTCAATTAAAAGGGCAGTGTACTTAAATACAACTTCAAAAGTGATAACTAGGATGGAAAAATAGTTAGAATTTTAAAATAACTTCAACTTGGATTTAAAATTTTCATGATCATATATTGATTTTCAAATAAAATAAAGAATTATTTCAAAAAGTGAATAATTTTTATGATTCAATAGGCTAATGTATTTCATTTATATTTATATGTAATAATAAAGATAAAATAGAACTGCGATGTGACATTCATTTTAGTCAAATATTGATATTTATTTATTTTTATCTTTTTAAAAATATTTTTCTTATATTTTTATAAAATAATTGCTCAACAATAAAGTTATTCTTCCAAAAGTAATTTGTGCCTCGAATTTTATTTTATTTTTTGAAGTTTTTTCGAATTCTAAAAGACTGAAAATTTTATTTTAAAATTCATAAAATCAAAGATGACATTATTTGATTCCTATCATCATCAATGCTATTAATTTCTTTTACTTCCTTTCCTTAATCTCATCATTAATGTTATTTATATTGTTTCCTCAAATCACATCTTTTCCTTTCTTCGTTCTTTTTCTTTTACTTTATTTGATTATTCCTAGAAACTAATTATTATAATTTCATCAAAATTGCAACTTCTTTTACGAAATTTGATTTACCCTTTTTTTTTTGAATTTTTAGAAAGATAATGTGACACCCATTTTAGTCCACCACTGATATTTATTTATTTTTATCATTTTTTTGTATATTTTTTCTCATATGTTTCTTAAACTATTGCACAAAAAATAAATAATTTTTTAAAAATAATTATTTTCATTGCTCAATTAAAAGGGGAACATACTTAAATGCAATTTCAAAAATAATAGGTAGGATGAAAAAATAATTTCAAATTTTGAAATACAACTTCAACTTGGATTTGAAATTTTCAGGATCATATATATTTATTTTCAAATAAAAGAAAAAATTATTTCAAAAAAAGAGCATAATTTGTATGATTCAATAGGATAATGTATTTCATGCATCATTCGTCTCTGTAAACTTATAAGTTAGTGAAAGAAAAGTCATTTTTATATCAACTTTATTTATTTTTATCATAAAGAAGTATGAGATTATCGCGTTCAACTATATATTTTATATTAAAAATTTTAAAAAACAAATTAACTATATGTAAAGTACTTGAAATTTACATTGTATCTTAATTTTGTTTCATTTGTTCTTGAAAGCTAATTAGAATAAAAAGGAGATTAAATTGATATTTGTCATGTGTAATTGCACATTGAACTTATCACTTGATATAAATTAGTCTTAATCAAATTTAAATGTATGATGTTGTAACGACCCTTAATGGTCGTTTTGAATAATAGGGCTTTTTATTTCATAAAAGACTCACCCCGTAAATTTTTAATTGATACTTTGGACTAATTGATAACTAAGGTTATTTAATTGAGGGGTAACTTTAGATATTTAATTTAAATTTATGGTTAAAGTGTTAATTTAATTAATATCCTATACCACTTATCTCCTATTTATTAAATTAAAATAGATTAGGGTTGTATTTTTCTTCATGAGTTGCTACAACTGAAACAAGAAAAGAAAAGAAAGAAGAGGCGGAACCGCAACATTCAGGCGGCTAACTCAATTCCTTTCTGCATGTGAATTGATAAGTTATGTGATGCATATGTATTATTAATTAATAGTTAATCACTAGGAGTACTACTTTTAAGTTAAAATGAATTGAACATTTAGAAAAGAGGTTCTGCAATTTGGTCGCATAGTGCGTGGCCACTGTCTCTAATAGTTATCTCGCTTTTGGTTATTTTTAGTTAATTACCACATTATAATCCAAGTTTTGATATATTGAGATAGATAATTAAATATTATGTGTAATATATTATATGAATACCATCAAATTTATGATATTAGAGGATTTGAGGTGTAACCCTAAACTTGATATTTAGGAAATTACTAAAGTAATAGGGGTGTTGTTAGTTTTGGAATCTTATTGTGATTATATAATTGATAGATTGGAAACGGCCTGAGGCATTGAAGAAAGGAAGGACATTGGTGGATTAGTTTGTTTTACTTCGGTTCTTCGGTTGAGGTAGGTTATGGTTTTTATTCTATATCATAGATAGACTCTTAATAGTGATTGATATTCATTGAGTAATGTGTGAAATTTACTACGCATTTAATTGTTGTGGTTTGGATGGTTGATATGTTGTTGTGATTGGTCTGAAATCCCGAGGCCATGAAATCCATAATCTTGAACTTGCCCTATCAAAAATGGTGCCTTGAATAAAGAAGGCTTGATGAAATATCGTTAATGAAGTGGAATGTAATCATAAGGAATGATAAATTAAATATATTTGGATCGGGTGTCACGTTCCGACACGGCATATTTGGATCGGGTATCACGTTCCGACACGGTATATTTGGATCGGGTGTCACGTTCCGACACAGTATATTTGGATCGGGTGTCACGTTCCAACACGGTAATATTAAAGGGAAATAAATTAAAATTACTTAATGCTACCCAATCTCCAAAAACTCATATTTCAAAGAGTGTGGTGTGGAGGCTTGAGTCCTCATGTGTGATCTTGATATTGTTGACCGGTTATGTAATTGTTTGTTGGTTGCCACCTGTTAAGTGTTGTTGTTGATTTCCCACTATTATTTTATGTATATTGATTTCTATTTTGAGTCGACCGATGATACCTACTCAGTACATGTTGTCCTGTACTGACCCCTACGTATATCTTTCTTGTTTTATTTTGTGGAGTGCAGCGAGTGTTCCACAGACTTCGACTCGACCTCAGCTCTAGTCAGTCTCAAGATCATCGGATTTCAGGGTGAGCTATCCTTCTAGCTCGTGATGAATTCTCCCGGTTATGACATGGTGTCTTTAGTTTTCGGACACATTTTGTTATTTGTTTATTTTAGTGTTTGATACTTCCAGACTTAGTTTTAGAAATTAGATGTCCTTAATGTGATGACTTTCAGATTTTGGGGAAAAATATATTTATTTGAGTTTCCGCGTTATTGTTATTAGTTGGGGTTTGTATCGTTGGTTCTCCCACCCAGAAGGTTAAGTGTGGGTGCCACTCACGGCCCATTTTGGGTCGTGACATATGTGTCCTCAAAAAAAAAATATATCAATATCACTAAATAGGATCATAGTTCTATGTTCCTTTTGATGTGGCTAACGTAATTCAAAAAGACAAATATCTTTTCTTTTGATAATTTTTTTTTATGGTGTTTCAACTTATTTTGATGATTTATTTTATTTTTTGGTATCATTTATTTTACATAAAAAAATATTACGGATATAAGCAAAACAAATTCTTTGATTTATTTTAAATGAATTTATAAACGATGATTTTTAAATTTTACTAATATACCGCGCGAAGCACGATTGTAAATAATATATGTTATGAATTTAAAGTCTGTTTTAATCCGCAAAAAATGTATAATAGAGCTCAAATTATATGAAAGTAATCACTAAATGAAGTAATATAATTAATGTGTACAATTTACTTTAGGCATCGAACATCACTTAAATATCTTGGTAACTAGAGAAACAAAATCCTTGTTTTCCAATCCAATATCAAAATGCAAATAAATTAGTTCATATGATTTAATAATAAAAATTATGTAACCCGCTGATTATTTGATTGGTGAACAAATTATACAATAATAACATATTCAGAATTATTTCAAAAAGTGAAATATATAAAAATAGTGTATACACAACTTTATTTCATCTTATGAAGGTAGGATTTTTTTTGTATAATAGATCACCCGCTCAAGTAATTAGTGAACAAGCTTATAACAAAATTATTTATTAGCAAATATTTGATTCTAAATATAGAATATATTAGATATAATATAAACATGTTTTTGGTTTTACACTAGATGAAATGGAATAAATTTATTTTCAACTTAAATCTTAACTTTAAAAGTACTTTTCGAGAAGGGCATCTTTATCATTTGATATTTTATCTCATGATTAATAATTTCAAAATTAATCAATAATTTTAATATAAATATTCCCAAAATTACTAATAGTGATATTAATGTTGAACCAAATACGAAATAAAAAAATTCATATTGTTGTAATGACCCATTAGGTCGTTTTAAGTATTAGGGCTTTTATTCATAAAAGACTCACCCAGTAAATTTTTAATGGGTATTTTAGACTATTCGATAACTATGGTTATTTAATTTAGGGGTAAATTTAGATAACTTATTTAATTAATGGACTAAAGTGGTAATATATTTAATACCCTATACTCCTTATTTATTAAAATAAGTTAGAGGTATTTGTCACTTTTAATACATAAGAGTAGAAAAGAAAAGAAAAAGGGAGAAGAAACTACCTGTGAGCGAACGAAAGTGCGGCGGTGAACAACGCGCAAGGAGCAACCAATCAAGGTAAGAAATTGTAGCCAAATGTCACGGACTTAGACTTCACGCTAAGACCTCCGTGCGACACTTGACAACTTACTCACGAATCTTTCACGATCTTGTAAGCTCAAGTAAGCCTTTAAGACTAGATCGCTAAGGGAATGCTAGATTGTAAGAAAAACAAGAGAGTTTTTATGAAGAAGGCTTTTGTATTGCTTGGAAGAATACTTGATTGCTTGATGATCTTTTACCAATGAATGCCCCCTCTATTTATACTACTCCTAAGGGGCCTAAGTGTAAATAAAATTTACTATACAAGTCCTTCCATATTTACAAAGTAGTCCCTACTCTAGAACTCTCCACACACTCTAGAGAATTCCAAGTCTTCCAAGACTTCTCTACAAGCTTCTACAAGAATCTAGAGTCTTCTACTAATCTCTCCAAGACTCTAGGTTCTTCTACCTTCTTCTAGAATTCTCTTAGACATTCTAGAGTCTTCTATTAACCTCTCTAAGACTCTAGGTTCTTCTACCTTCTTCTAGAATTCTCTTGGACATTCTAGAGTCTTCTATTAACCTCTCCAAGACTAGATCTTTCCCCCGTCTTCATGATCAAGTAGCGGGTCATGACACAAAACACTTTCTGTATGCATACTTATTGGTAGTCACGTGAACATGTAATAACTATGTATATTATGAGGTGAAAAGAATATTGGGGTAAACTGTTTGGTTGGAAATTAAGGAATTGTTTTCATTATTAACTAATGAGAGTGACTGTGATTGGATAAGGATTGGGAGAGGAGGGGTGAGATTGAAGTGGTGGTAGTAGTAGCATTCTGAAATTGGTTTTCTTCATATGCCATTAGTTCGAATCAGTTGGCTTCGTTTTAAAATTTATTCTTTAAATTTTTATATTATAATTCAAATTTTGATATATTGAGATAGATAATTAATTTTAGATGTATTATATTATATGAATATCATTAGATTTAGGTTATTGGGAGAAATTAAGGCTTAACCCTAGGCTTGAGATTCAAGAAATTAACTAAAGTAATAAGGGTGTTGTTAGTTTTGAAATCTTATTGTGATTATTTATTTGATTAGATTGCACTGATTTGGAAAGCCTAAGGAAAAGGGAAGGCTCAAGTCTAGGAGTAATTGCTTGATCTCGGTTCTTCGGTTGAGGTAGGTTATGGTTTTATTCTATATCATAGATAGACTCCTAAAGTGATTGATATTCATTGAGTAGTATGTGTGAAGTTTACTACACATTTAATTATTGTGGTTTGGATGGTTGATATGTTGTTGTGATTGGTCTAAAATCCCGAGGCCATGAAATCCATAATCTTGAACTTGCTCTATCAAAAATTGTGTCTTGAATAAAGAAGGCTTGATGAAATATTGTTAATGAAGTGGAAGGTAATCATGAAGAATGATAAATTAATTATATTTGGATCGGGTGTCACGTTCCGACACGCTATATTTGGATCGGGTGTCATGTTCCGACACAGTATATTTGGATCGAGTGTCACGTTCCGACACGGTATATTTGGATCGGGTGTCACGTTCCGACACGATATATTTGGATCGGGTGTCGCGTTCCGATACGGTATATTTAGATCGGGTGTCACATTCTGGCACGGTAATATTAAAGAAAAATAAATTAAAATGACTTAACACTACCCAATCTCCATAACTCATTTTCCAAAAAAATGTGATGTGGAGGCTTGAGTCCTCCTGTGTGATCTTGATATTGTTGACTGGTTATGTAATTGTTCATTGGTTGCCTCATGTTAAGTGTTATGGTTGATTTTCCGCTATTACTTTATGCATATTGATTTCTATTTTGAGTCGACCGATGATACCTACTCAGTACATGTTGTCCTGTACTGACCCCTACTTGTATCTTTTCTTGTTTCATTTTGTCGAGTGCAGCGAGTGTTCCACCGACTTCGACTCGACCTCAGCTCTAGTCAGTCCCCAGTTCATAAGATTTCAGGGTGAGTTATCCTTCTAGCTGGCGATGGAATCTCTTGTCATGGCATGATGTCTTTAGTTTTCGGATACACTATGTTAATTGTTTATTCTGGTGCTGATATTTTCGAGACTTAGTTTTAGAATTTAGATGTCCTTCATGCGATGACTTTCAGATTTTGGAAAAAACGTATTTATTTGAGCTTCCGCGTTATTGTCATATTTATTAGTTGGGATTTGTATCATTGATTCTCCACCTAGGAGGTTAAGTGTGGGTACCACGGCCCATTTTGGGTCGTGACATATTCCCTAATTATTACATACCGAGTCTATATAAATACTTTCCCTGTATCAATATTATTAGCGAGGCAAATAAAAAAATTCCCGCCAAATCAAAGCATTTTTCAAAATATCTTCTGGAGTCTTCTTCAATACGCTTTTCCCAATTTTGTTTATCATCTCCGTTCAGCTTCCGGCAACAAAGCCAACTTCCGATCATCGCTAACTCGAGATGGTAAGCATTTCTGTATTCTCTATTAACCGTAACTTATCAATTTGTGTTCATCGATTTCTGTGCGTTTGTGGCTTTGCACAACTGTAAGTACGTCGCTGAATCTAATTTTCACGGTGTCGAAATCCTGAAATGAAGTTCACCGGTTCGATTACAATTTTTTTCCACTTATTCTGTATGAATTATTTCGATAATAGATGTATTTCTTTCGCGCCTCGATTTAGGTAAATATCACAGTTTAACTTGTTGATTATCGCTAATTTGAGATGGTAAGCATTTCTGTATTTTGTAAATACCTTAGCTTATCAATTTGAGTTCATCGATCTCTGCGTGTTTGCGGCTATGCACGACTGTAAGTACGTCGCTGGATCTACTTCGCACGGTGTCAAAACCCTGAAGTGAAATTTACTGGCTCTGTTACAATTTTTCAGATCTTTTGGTATAACTTTTTTTAGTAATTGATATATTTTTTTGAGCTCCAATTAAGGTAAATGCCGCAATTTAACATCAGTTTTGAGCACACACATATGTGTTTGTATTTGTACACGGAAAGAGAGAGAGAGTTACGTATTTTCATGCATTAGATTCAGTGTAGGAGGTGCTTCTGTAGCCTCAATTAGTTTGTTCTCTTCGTTATCTGGTTCATATAAGATGAGGCTTAGTTCTCTGATAATTCAGTATCTGTGTTGCGGTGTTGGTATTGCAACTAGTTAGGTGGCTGTGTGGATTGTTTTCTATTTTATATATTCTCATTGATCTGTGTGGGTTTGTGGCTCTGCGGCTTTGTACGACTGTAAATATGTCGCTGGATCTAATTTCCATGGTATCGAAATCCAGAAATGAAGTTCACCGGTTCCATTACAATTTTTCAGATCCTTTGTATGAACTATTTCGGTAATAGATGTATATCTTTTGTTAATTTGTCCTGCGACTTGATTTAGGTAAATATCGCAGTCTAACATCACTTTTGAATACACACACGTGTTTGTATCTGTATACACACAGATAATTGTGTATTTTCATGCACTAGATTAAGTGTAGGAAGTGCTTCTGTAGCCTCAATAAGTTTGTACTCTTTGTTATCTGATTCATATAAGATGAGCTATCTGTCTCGTGCTGCTGGTGTTGTAATTAGTTAGGTGTCTGTGTGAATTGTTTTCTATTTTATTATATTCTTCAATTTTCATGTAATCCTTTTTTTGGTTCTTGTCTTAAACGAAATACATGTAGCTGTGGTTTATTTTACTAACTGTCTAAAAAGAACAAGAAGTTCCACATTGTGGAGCTCTATTATGCTGAGATAGCTATTCTAACTGTCCTGTATTTGGCTAGATAATTTACATGGATGTAGTACTTTGACATTGGAACATATAAGGTGTAAACCTTTAGATCTAGAAGTCTACTTTGAACTCTATATTCTATCCTTTCAACTTTGATTGATGTAGCATACATGTAGCTGTGGTTTATTCTACTAACTATCTAAAAAGAACAAGAAGTTCCACATTGTGGAGCTCTATTATGCTGAGATAGCTATTCTAAGTGTCCTGTATTTGGCTAGATAATTTACATGGATGTAGTACTTTGACATTGGAACATATAAGGTGTAAACCTTTAGATCTAGAAGTCTACTTTGAACTCTATATTCTATCCTTTCAACTTTGATTTTAGTATGTAGCATTGATGGATATGCATTTTGTGATATCCAGTATCCAACTCCTGTTTTTTGTGTCACAGTCGAAGAAAAGAGGTCTTTCATTGGAAGAGAAACGAGAGAAAATGCTACAGATCTTTTATGATTCACAAGGTTTCTTCCTTGTAAGTATACTAGTTCCATTTAAACCTTTGATTTTTGCTATAAATCATGCAGATTAACAATGGAGATCAATGCTATTTAATTCATTTAGTGGTTTTAGTATTGGTTCATGTTTGATGTCACAGTCACACCAGGTGTAGGAATCAATCAATTCCTAAGTTTTATTTCATTCTCTTACCCAGCTTTAGCGACTGATTTTCTTGGGAACCGATCCTATCATGAAATCTGGTATATCTGGAGGAAATTTGGCATCGTCCTGCCTATTCTTTATGTATCTGTTGTCTGACTATTCTTTCTGTATCTATTATGCTTTGCACCAGTGTTCATCTGTGGGTTGATAAGAATGCCATGGTGAAAAAGGAATTAGTTATCTATTGGTAATGTCTGTAATTAGCAAGATATGCATGAAATTTGGGTGGCTACTTCCATGACATTACTTATGGAAGGGAAGAATCTCAACGGGAGAAACTTACATAAATAGCTATAGTTTTAGGGTTGTTGAATTTGAGTAGCTATAAGTTATATATTTACTAAAAATAACTACATTTTATATCATTAAATAGCTGTGTTCTTATTACATTTTTTAATTTTTTTTAATTTATACATACAAACTTTATTCAAATGCAGTAAATAAGGAAAAAGTATCTATTTTGTAACTACCAGGCCCTAAATTCGTGCCATTAAACTATTCGTTTTTTTTTTTTTTTTATATATCAATACAAAATTAATTTGAATGAGTAAATAAGGGAAATTTTGTACACATCTCTATCCTAAATTTGTGCCCTTAAACCTCTCAACTTTCCATTATTAATTAACAACTATTATTTACCATAAATTATAATAATGAAAAGAGATTAACGACAAACACTCAGGATACATCTCTTCTTCATCTCCATTGTTTTTATTCTATAGTTCTGAAGGTATTCAATATTTTGAGTTAACTTTCGTTAGTGTATTCAATTAACTTATGTATTTGTGAAGTTATATTGTATATTATTTTTTCAGTAAACGAATTTCATGGCTACCATAACGATATTGATCAAGCATTCTGGAAGATGGAACTAAGAGAATTGTTACATTGAATATAACATTGATGGAATATTGTTGAAGGAACATGCTTTGTATTCTAATTTGGTTAAACTAATTTCTGATCATATAAGTATTGATCTGGCTACAAAGTGTATCAAACTTGAAATAGCGATTTGATACTTTTGTGGCGATTTTTGGATCAACAGAAGAACAACATTCATATAGCCAAAGTTGCATAGCAAGAGGCATCCCTAGAATCCTATAGTATTGTTTCGACGAATCCATCTTTTTTGTGATCCCTAGAATCCTTGGTAATGGATGCATTGACGCGACAAATTCAAGGTGAGGTGCCATGGTGTATGCTTTTCGCGGATGACATAGTCCTGATTGATGAGACTCGTAGTGGAGTTAATGCTAAGATGGAGGATTGGAGACATACCTTGGAGTCTAAAGGGTTTAAGCTGAGTATGACCAAGACAGAGTACTTAGAGTGCAAGTTTAGTGAGACACCTCAGGAGGTTGGCGTGGAAGTTAAGCTTGGTGCCCAAGCTATTCAAAAGAGAAGTAGTTTCAAGTATCTTGGGTCTATCATGCAAGGCAGCGGGGAAATTGACGATGATGTCACACATCGTATTGGGGCAGCGTGGATGAAATGGAGGCTCGCTTCCGGAGTGCTATGCGATAAGAAGGTGCCACCACAACTTAAGGGCAAATTCTACAAAGTGGTGGTTAGACCGGCTATGTTGTATGGGGCAGAGTGTTGGCCAGTTAAGATCTCTCACATTCAAAAGATGAGAGTTGCCGAGATGAGAATGTTGAGATGGATGTGTGGTCACACCAAGAGCGACAGGATTAGAAATGAGGCTATTCGGGACAAGGTATGAGTGGCCTCGGTGGAAGACAAGATGCGGGAAATGCGACTGAGATGGTTTGGGCATGTGAAGAGGAGAGACACAGATGACCCAGTGAGAAGGTGTGAGAGGTTGGCCATGGATGGCTACAGAAGAGGTAGGGGTAGGCCGAAGAAGTATTGGGGAGAGGTGATTAGACAGGACATGGCTCAGTTACAGCTTACCGAGGACATGACCTTAGATAGGAGGCTGTGGAGGACCCGCATTAGGGTAGAAGGCTAGTACATAGTCTCGTTATTCTTCCCTATTCATAGGCGCACTAGCACATTACAATTCCTTGTACTCTCATTTCTGCTATTTCTGTTACTATTTATTGCTTTCAGTACTTTTGATTACTCTATTTTATCTGTGATGCCTTCGTGATTTATTTTTCTATAGCGCTTGGAATTTTTTTTTAACTTTATCTGACCCCCTTTTCCGCTTTTTTTTGAGCCGAGGGTCTCTCGGAAACAGCCGTCCTACCTTGGTAGGAGTAAGGTCTGCGTACAATCTACCCTCCCCAGACCCCACGTTGTGGGATTTCACTGGGTTGTTGTTGTTGTTGTTGTTGTCTTGACCAATGCTGCAAATGATTCTTTTCCCCAAGGATATTCAGTGTATTGCCCGCACTCAACTAGATCAAAATGTTTCCTTGGTACTGATGAACTATTCTTCTCATTAGAAAAAATGAAATATAATATTGCGAACTTGACAGCATCTTCATCATTATCATCACCCCAAACCTTTTTCTTAAACATACTGATCAACTCGGCCCTTTTAACAGTACTTGATCCTTCAAAATACTGTTCAACGATTCTGTTAGGTTTGCTTGTGTCGAATGAAAAATCATCTACTTTAGATGCAATTTAGAGCATGTTTGGATGTACTTATTTTAAGTAACTTATAAGTTAAAAACTGCTTATATATATTTTTTTACTTATAAACTGTTTAAAATAAGTTCATCCAAACAAACCCAATTATTGATAGGACTTATTTTAAGCACAAAATAATTTTAAGTTGGCCAGCCAAACACTTAAAAAAGTTGATGATGACAAACTCCCTAAGACTGAATCGGAGTGTGGTATGATTTATACGAATCAGCAGTGCATCTGGAAAACTATTTTTCAATTCGCATATTCATGAAACATCTAAATATTTGTGGTTGAACCCGACACTCGTGCATACAGGTATATAGACCAAAACATGTATCCTTGAATCACAAATACATGCATCTGTTTTTATGTCTTCAAGAATGAGTCTCACCTTGCCTAATCCACCAAACTCTTTTCATATATAATTGTTTTTATCCTGTTCTTTCTGACCCTCACGATCCATGAAAAGAACGCCTGTTGCCTTCTGGAATATGTCAACATCTTCCAATTACTACTGGAGGACAAATCACATTTTGTTTATTTACAGTATATTGGTTCCTGCATTATGATCTAATTAGTATTACATTTTTCAATTCCTTGTTATTTCAGCTTAAGGAACTTGAAAAGTTAGGCCCTAAGAAAGGTGTTATCAGCCAGTCAGTGAAAGACGTTATCCAAACTTTGGTGGACGATGATCTTGTGTTTAAAGACAAGATAGGGACTTCTGTGAGTAATTTATGCATTGTGTAATAACAGCATCATCTTTTTAATACTTTGTTGCCAAGCATAAAGTATATCATCTGTATTTTATGTGTATAAAAGCATCATCCGTATCCCCTCCACAAGTCAAAAATCTCAAGCATGTTCATTTTTTACAATCAATCTCAAGTATGTTAAATGAATTAAAAATTCCAGGTATACTTTTGGAGTCTGCCAAGTTGTGCTGGGAACCAGGTAAGTGTTTGGATTAATCTTTGCACATGCTTGTCATCTTTATTTTCAGCTGCTTCATACATGTTGTTCATTCAACAGCTGAGAACTGTGTATAGAAAGTTTGAGACTGATCTCCAGAACAATAATAAGCGGCACACTGAACTTGTTGAAAAATGCAAGACTTTGAAAAAGGGACGCGAAGAATCAGTAAGTACACCAAGTTCTAGATGGTCCTCTAGGATAATTGACATAATTTTGTATAGATTAGTTTAACTGACAGGCTGTTTCTACTTTTCACTTCTGTGGCTTTACTAGGATGCACGAGAAGAGGCCTTGAATGAGCTGAAAGCTATTGAACAGAAACATAAGGAACTTAAGGTTGAGGCGTGCCTTTTGATGTTTTGGAGCTTGTGAAATTAAAGATGAATACGTGTTAGCATTTTGATTCTGAAAAAACTAAGGTGAGATTATTTTCTTATTCAGGAGGAATTGGCACAGTATGCAGATAATGATCCTGCTACTATTGAAGCAATGAGTAAGGAACTTTGAGCATACTTTTTAGGCTCTAATAGTATTTACCAGACAATATTTCTAATTATTCAGCTGTCAATTTGCATGCACTGGTATGCTTCTCTTTACCAGAATGTGAGTGTTTCCTAACTTTGGAAGTTCTTTTTGGCAGAGAAGGCGATTGAAGTTGCTCATTCATCAGCTAATAGATGGACAGGTCTGTCTGTTCCTGCATAATCCAGTCATTACCTTGTATGCTTCCCTTATTGCTCTCTTTCTTAACAAGCATGTGCATTTTCGACACAGATAACATCTTCACATTGAGGCAATGGTGTTCCAATAACTTTCCCCAAGCAAAAGAGCAACTTGATCACCTATACAGTGAGGTAACAAGCAGTATCCATCATAAAGTGCCATGAATTTGTTTGTATAGGATTGTGAACTACTGCTAGATCATGCACCCCTTGGATATATCAGAAGAGGTTTAGAAAGTTAAAGAGACTTCGCCATATTTCATATCGATTTTGCGACCATGATTCCTCTACTTTAAAATACACTGTATCATACCTCCACCTTATTGACTAATGTGACACCATCAGGTATTTCAAAAAAATAATCGAAGCAGAATTAAATCAATTCCTTGTACTTTGTAAAAATGGAGTTTTCCCCTATACATTGACCAAATTAACCTTCAACACTTTCTATTCCATCCCTCCCACAAGCCCCGTTGTGACCTTTCCACCTGATCCTAGCCTCCTATAATCCTCTTTTTTTTTTCTCTTGTTTTTTCATTGTTTCTTGTTGGGAGCTTTTGAACTTGATTATAGACAATATTGCATAGTTTCAGTTTAAAATGATTCAGTTTTTTGTGCTAAGGTTAAGAGCATATTTTCAAATTTGAAGGGGTTATGTGTTACAGTTTGATAAAAAGACAAATAATGAATGATAGGAAGAAACAAACTAAATGCAGATACACAGCTTACTAGTAAACTTTCCGCTACCATGTTGAATTAGTCTTTTTCTTGTCTGACGGCAGGTCGGAATAACAGATGACTTTGACTACTTAGAGTTGCCGGCAGTGGTTCCTCTTACAGTTACTGAGGGTGATCTTTAAATTGGCTGAAAGCCAGTTTGACATATATTTTCCTTATGTCCTTTTACCTTTTACTATGTTCTTTCCAGTGGTATAGGATTTGGTTCTTGCTTTAATAATTTGAATGATATGAGAAGCACTATCGAAATCAAATATGCACAGTGAGAATGCCTCTTAGTTAATGCCCATATGTGTGAATTTAGTCTGGGCAGCTGAATAGGCAAATAGCCATAACCATGTCTCGCTATGTCTGAATGTCTTGTTTATCTCTCCAGGAAAATGTATATTTTCAGAAAAGATTTTAAGTTCAATTTGTTTTTTTGTCCTCATGATGTCATAGTGGTGAAATAGTAGACACTCGAGGAGACTGGAAATCTCACGCTAAAGAATGTGGAGGTTAATGGGTGACCATATAGTAAACTGCTTGTGGATACTAGGAGGCTTTATTGACTATTGTTAGAGGGGTGTGAAAAATTCTGATTTATTGTCAAAAAGGCGAAGAAATAAATTCATCATTCCCCTACACTCGATTCAAGTCGAACCGATTAATAAATTGAATTGAAAAAAATATTATTAGGTTATTGTTATTGGGTTATTGGGTTTTTAAATGGTTTTATAAAGAAATTATCGGGTTATTGGTTCGATTTGGTTTTTAATATTGGATTATTGAATTAATTGATAACTCATTAAGACAATAGTAATTTATTATATTACTTGTAAATAAATATTAAATATTTATATTAATACTTTATAGGTTATTACCTTTGCTCATTAATTTTTAATTCACATTATTGTTTTAGTTTTTTTTATTTGTGTCGGAGATAATACACAAGTATCCCTCAATAATAATCGAAATTGTTAAGACATATCTTAATTATACATAGATTTTATTATTTCTGAATTATTTTATAGTGTAATAAATAGATAGGTTTCATTTTACTATGGCATCAAAGTACTTTTTGTCGTATTATAGAAATCCATTAATTTGAGTGCCGGAACTAGTGATTAACGGTTGAATTAAAGTCCCATGTCATATTATAGAAATCCATTAATTTGGGTGCCGGAAATAGTTATTAACGGTTGAATTAAAGTCCCAATAATTGAGATATGCCCAATTAGCTCTGACCAAAGCCCACAACAACGGTTATTTAGCTAGCAACAAGAACGTCAAAAAAGCAACAACCAACTCTATTTTAAATTTTGAAAAAACAAGGAAAGAATATAAAGGACAAACAATCATGTTTTTCTTCATGTTGGCAAGTGGCAAGAAGGAATTTTCATTAATTGGAAGAGGTCCACAATAAATTATTTTATACTGTACAACTCAAAACTATCTGTATTCATAACGTGCAATGAATCTCAACCTTACAGCTGTTCCTTTATTAACGGCTTATAAAAACAGCTTATTATTATTAAATCCTCTACAGATTGGGAAGAAATTTAATTTGACAGAGTGGATACTGAGTGGAGATCCTTTACAATCAAAATTTTCAAAATATAAAAAAGGAAGCAAATAGGGATTTGAAGATTATTCCCTATTTATAAAACCCCCATTTTTCTTTGAAGTAAACAAACATTAGAGCTTTTAGACATAAAGGGTCTCTCAAGAAAAGAAGAAAAAAATGGAGGTATTGAGACTCTGTTTAATGGCTATTTTTTGTTTGGTTATGGCATTGGCTATTCCTTCTATCAATGCTCAAGTGCCTGAGCCTGCTCCTACTCCTGCTCCTGCCCCTACAAGTGATGGTTAGTTCTCTCTTCACCCACTCCCCCCACCCCCAAGTTGTTTATTTGAGGTTTTATCATAATGTATGAATGAACAATTCTTGATTTGAGATATCGATCTATTACTTCTTAAGTTTGTATATAGTAATAGTTTAAGACATTTTGTTATGTGTACATTTAACTATATGGTATCTGAAGTTCACTAGCCTAGTCAATTTAGATTAGTGTGATAGGCCTAAAACCTCCCATCCAAAGAGTTCTCTTCATTCTCAAGTTTCGAAGTCGATAAAATGTTTCATTAATGTGGATTTGCTTTAGGTGGGCTCTGTTTATTATCTACCAATAAGTTCTCCATTTAAGTTTGAACTCGAGAATTCTAATCAAGGATACATGAATTTCAATTATCCCACCCTAATCCTTGGTGATCATTGTGGATCGGGTATAATATTGCGACCTCCTCAAGGATTGGGGTGGGGGATTAACCAATGTGTTCCATTACAAATAGTCAAATCATTCACTTATTTCCTTTTGGTGCACCCATGCGATTTTCTATATGCATGTAAGATTATGTTTCATATGCAGAAATTCTATATTTTTCTTAAGAAATTTTCTATTTTTTGGTATACTCTTTGTATATGCGCACACATTTTTTTTTCTTTCAGGAATGTAAATAGTTAATGTGGTATTATTGATTTGATTTTTGCAGGAGTTGCAATTGACCAAGGTATAGCTTATGTGCTAATGCTGGTTGCTTTGGCAATTACTTATATGATTCACTAAGCATTGCAACTTTTCTTTCTATTTATTTTCTTCTTATTCTTCTGGTTGTGATTTTTTTTTAAAAAAGAAAATTCACTCTTGTATTCTTTTTGGAGGGTGAAATTCTCTATTTCTTTCGATCAATGATTAAATTGTAGAAATTCTTTATATCTTTCCTTCTCCTTTCCTACCTAATGTTTTGCCTACAAATAGCGCGAATCCTAATTTTTATGAAGGATATTCAAAATATACCAAAGTAAACATTCAAAAAAGTCAATGGAATTCAACATAAAGTGTATATATACATAATTTTTTCTTTTACGTATTTACATGATGCAATTTTCTCGATGAAAGAGTGCCCCTTAAATAGATAGCTCTACACTTGCTTGCAATTTATTTTAATAAAAAAATGTTTTTATTAATCGCAGTATTCAAACAAGAAATTATGATCAAAGAGTTCTATATTAACTGCAACAAATTCCTAACAAGTCTTTTTTAGATTCAAAATTAGACACGATTCATTTGTCTAGAATAAGAAATTTTTGATCAAGTGGATCAATTTTCATAAATGTCATCGCAAATGTGAAATAATTGTACAAAAGAACTTGCAAAAAAAAAAAGAAGGCGAACAGATGAAAATCTATGTTGTTCGAACTCTACAAAAATATCAACGTGTGTGTCAGATACTTCAAAAATAGTGTATTTTATAGAATACAACACAAATACAACAACAATTTCAAAGAGTCAAAACAACATAGATTTTCAACCTTGTGTAGGGGCATGCTAACAACATAACTAAACGAAAATATAATAAAAAGCAAATTGAACATAAATGCTTTTATGAGTAGAAAATCTCCATTTTCTGCAACAAGTCTATGTACACAATGACCCATGAAGATATCTAAAGATATGTAAATGCAACAACTATATGTTGCTCAAACTCTTTAAAAATAGATGCTAAATTTTTCAAATAAATGTATTTTTAAAGAATATGACATGTTTTAAGAGTTCGAGCAACAACAATGGTCGCTCTTAAGTCTTTCAACAAACACTTGTTGCTCACTTTTTCACCAATCAATAGAAAAATTTAAAACTCCAATTTAAAACATGAGAGTCTTGTGTTTAAAGAGTCCATCTATGGTTTGCTTGGCCAAAATAATGGCAGTGGCCATTTTTCATTTCAACGGCTGTAATTGAAAAATAGTCACTCTAAGCTTGGTCGAAAAGTGGCTATTTATGAATTTTACCTTTTATAAATGGATAATAACTCAACCCGCCAACATGATCCATCTTCGTACTCTTTTTGTATTTTGCTTTTTGATATAAAAAGGGAATATGAAAGTTAGTGCACTTTTCTTCTAAATGTACGTAATTCTCAATCTCCAAATTTGATTTTGTATGTTTGGATTTTGGTTGGCTTACACTATCTTGACCCATTTTGACTTAATAATTTGATTGGTTATTTCGAGTTAAATCCATTGAATCAAATCAACAAACATGTTATAACCAATTTGGGCCAGTTGGTAGGGTTACAAAAGAAGTTGATTGATTTTGAAATGTCTAAATCTAGAATATCAAAAGTCCATCAAAGAATACAAATAATTTTTTGGATTCTCTAAAAATATTATTGTACTTGCATTTAATCCTCCAAAAATATACTCTTTTGAAGGATTCGACACACTCCTATTTTCATTTTTGAAGAGTTTAAGCAACACAACAAATAACCCATAGCAGCATAGCAAATTGCTATGTTTTTTTTTAGTTTTGGATAAAAAATTAAATAAAATCCAATAAATTGTTGAGATGACGCCACTTGTTTGTACATTTAGCTTTAGGATCTATATGTACCAAAAATATGACGGTAAGAATATATACAATGTTAAAGTATAACAGGAGGCTATATGCATATCATTTATAATAGTTGAGGATATATTTAAGACTTTTTCTAATTGAGATTGCTATTTGTAAAACTTATTTTTTCTATCCTAGAGCCCGTTTGGATGGGCTTTAAGTTGGTCAAAATCAACTTAAAGTCCCTTTTTAGCTTTTAGACGTGTTTGTCTAATGCTAACTTTAAGCCATAAAGTTTTTAAAGTCAGTCAAAAATAAAAAGTTAGAATTTCTAACTTTTTTTTTCTAAGTGCTTAAAGCCATTTTGTTTGACCATAGAAATTACTTTTATATCCCTTATATTTTAACTAAATTTCCAAACTACCCTTTTTATTCTTTTAACCCTAAAATTCAAACAATTATTTTCAACATAAGCACTTTTATCCAAACACTCAACTGTTTATTTATAAAAATAATTTTCAACACTTCAAAGTTCTAAAACCACTTCATACATAAAAGTTATTTTTTTAAGCCCATCCAAACGGGCTCCTACTAATTATATATTTTTATTTTTATTAAATTTATTTTGTCAAAAAGATATTTTTACGTTTTTTAATTAATCAAACTTGTGTCCCCAACCCCTACTAAACATGCCCTTATATAAAAAGGGGCAAGAAAATAGTAGATTGTTTTTCCAAGAACTCAAAACATTTTTCATCCAAATCATTTCATGGGTTTCTTGAAATGGGTTCTTGCCTTTTTCATTTTATACACATCTTTAGCAACACCCATCTTATCAACTTCTTTTTTGAACAAAGAGGAGTTGGCAAATATTTCAGCCAATTTCTTGAATATTGCAAAAAGACCTGAGCTTTTTGATTGGATAGTTAGTATTAGGAGGACTATTCATGAAAATCCTGAGTTGGGGTTTGAGGAATTTGAGACTAGTAAACTTATTAGAAATGAGCTTGATAAAATGGGTATTTTTTACAATTACCCTGTTGCTGTTACTGGTGTTGTTGGTTTTATTGGGACTGGAAAACCACCCTTTGTTGCTCTGAGAGCTGATATGGATGCTCTTGCTATGCAGGTATGTTTTTTTTACCAATAATGTGTGTGTTCATGTATTCCTTTCTTGTCAATGTTTTAGTCATGTTAGTATTTTTTGTTATTTTGCAATTATATTGGTCTGAGATGAGCTTAAATAGGGAGTGACATGGTCTGTAAGGATCCATATAGCGTAAATCATAATTGTTGTTGTATACCTTTCTTGTAAATGTTTTAATGTTAGTTCTTTTTTTCTTATTCTGCAATTATATTTTGTTGTATACCTTTCTTGTAAATGTTTTAATGTTAGTTCTTTTTTTCTTATTCTGCAATTATATTGGCCTGAGATGAGCTTAAATGGAGTGACATGATCTGTGAGGATTCATGTAGCGGACTCTAACTTGTTGGAGATTGAGGCACAGTTGTTGTTGTATTCCTTTATTGTCAATGTTTTAGTCATGTTAGTATACTTTTTAAATTTATTTTGCAATTATATTGGTTTGAGATGAGCTTAAATGGAGTGATATGGTCTCTGAGGATTCATCTTGTTGGAGATTGAGGTGTAATTGTTGTTGTATATGTTTCTCGTCAATGTTTTAGTCATGTTAGTACTTTGTTCTTATTTTGCAATTATATTGTCCTGAGATGAGCTTAAATGGAGTTACATAGTATGTGTCTCTGTGACGATTCATATAGTTGACTCTAGCTTGGTGGGGATTGAGACGTAATTGTTGTTATATTCCTTTTCTTGTCAATGTTTTAGACATTTTAGTACTTTTTGTTATTTTGCAATTATATTGGCCCGAGGTGAGCTTAAATGAAGCGACATAGTCTGTGAGGATTCATATAGTTCACCCTAACTTGATGGGGATTGAGGCGTAATTGTTGTTGTTTACCTTTCTTGTCAATGTTTTAGACATGTCAGTACTTTTTGTTATTTTACAATTATATTGGTTCGAGGTGAGCTTAAATGGAGCGACATGGTCTGTGAAGATTCGTAGAGCTGAACCTAACTTGTTGGAGATTGAGGCGTAATTGTTGTTGTATTCCTTTCTTGTCAATGTCAGATAATGAGGTACTACCTTATTGTATTTATTGATAATTGGGGGGGAGGGGGTAAGAGGGAAATTGTAGATGTAAAACTCTTGACATGTAATTATTTGTGTTGCACTTTGCCTTCAATATGTTGTTTGATTGGTTCAGGAGGAAGTGGAATGGGAGCACAAGAGTAAAATTCCGGGCAAGATGCATTCTTGTGGACACGATGCTCATGTTGCTATGCTTTTGGGTGCTGCTAAGATCCTTCAGGAGCAGCGTGATGATATGCAGGTTCATACTGCATTCTCTCTCTTAGCTTGGATTCAAGAATATATGTCATTGTTCTGTTTGCTGGCTAATTCTACTATCATTAGTTTTTGTGCATCTAGAAAAGAAAATGTTATGGTATTGTTTTTGGCCCTATTTTCTGTTTATATAGTGGTGATAATTGGAAAAGGAGCTGAGCTATAACTCTGTTTGGGTTCAGCAGAACTCAATAGTTTTGGCCCAGACCCTATATCTATGTCAAAATATCCATGTAATATGTATAAGTAATTTACCAGAACCAAGTAACTATCTTTTCTAGAACCTAGAACCCATAAATTCAAAATTCTAGCTCCGCCTCTGACTTGGAAATAAAATTGAGGTTGAATGAGGGAAAGTTGCTCGATAGATAAAACTTCAGTAGTTGCTCACTTGCTCTCCCTTATAGTTTCTTTGATATAGTAGAAGCTGTAGATTATCGATAGTTCTGTTTACAAGGTTTATTCTGGACCTATGTTGCTTGGACTTCAAAAATGTTATCGGGTGCCTGTTTGATCCTCCAAAGGGGTTCATTATTGGAGAATCTGACACGTGTGCAGCAACATTAGGAGAGTCCGAGCAACATTTGGTCCTCTTGTTGCAATGACATTTCAAACTGATTTAACTGGACCAAGAACTCATTGGTTAATCAGAAAACTTAGACCACAAGCAATAATGCTCATGTAGCTTGTTGTAAAGATATTAGTGATGTGTTCGAGGATTAAACAGTTAGATCAACATATACGAACAACATGGATGTTATCTAAAAAGTTGATCGAGTTAGGAGTTGAGTATTGACAGAACTTTTTCATGGCAGGGAACTATTCTTTTGGTTTTTCAGCCAGCTGAGGAGGGTGGTGGAGGAGCAAAGAAAATGCTTGAATCTGGGATACTTGACAATGTTGATGCCATCTTTGGTCTTCATATTTCCGCCATTAATCCTATTGGCACGGTTGCTGCTAATTATGGCCCTATCATGGCTGGAAGTGGCTTCTTTGAGGCAGTAATAAAGGGGAAAGGTGGTCATGCCGCAATCCCTCAGCACACTATAGATCCGATATTAGCAGCTTCTAACATTATAGTTAGTTTGCAACATCTTGTTTCGCGGGAAGCTGATCCCTTGGACTCACAGGTGCGCATTCTCTCTCTCTCTCTCTCTCTCCCTTTCTCGTAATCTAGTATTATGTGAATACCAACACATGCACATATATATGTTCTAGCAGTTGTGCAAATTTATGCAGCTTATTTATACAACAACTACTACTACACCTCAATTCCAAGCAAGTTTAGGGTTGGCTGTGTGAATCCTTACTGGTCATGTTACTCTAATTAAACTCATTTCAAGCCAATATTATATACAAGTACAAAGAAAAAGTACGCAAGTGCTCTATATTTTTCTAAATTTCCAAAAGGCTAAACTACCCTAGAAAACATCGGACTACAATAAAAGTACTAACATGTCTAAACCATATTCTCAACTAATAGGTATTGTCTATATAGTTTACCAAAAAAAAAAAAAAAAAGGTATCGTCTATATAGATCTTTTTTTCTACCATATCCTATCCTTCGCCAAGTATGCATAGATTTTAGGTTTACCTCGCCTTGTTTTTAACACCTTCACTCACCATGGTTTCACACTAACCTACCAGTGCATCAGGAGAGGAGGTAGATGCTGGACATGACCAAAGTATCTTAAATGATCTTCTATCAATTTATCCTCGATATGTGCTACATAAAGTTTATTGTGAATGTGATCATTTCTAATCTTGTATGACCGCACATCTATTTTAGCATCCTCACAATTTCTTAGGATTGATGCACAAATGTTAGATGGGATTCTAACACTTGTAAAACAAAATTGTTCATATGCATTTTGCATGTTCAAGAACAAGGCTAATAGTTCTGCATCCTTCCGATAAAAATTATGTTCAAATAGTAACCATACCTTTTTCAATCTCCAAAGACTTTACGTTGGCCTTTACAACTTATCTATCGATTACCTCAAAGACGCGTGATTTTGCAGGTTGTTACGGTTGCAAAGTTCAAAGGTGGTGGTGGTGCATTTAACGTCATACCTGACTCTGTCACAATCGGTGGAACTTTCAGGGCATTCTCAAAAGAAAGTTTCACACAACTTAAACAGAGAATCATAGAGGTATACTTTTAATATTAGTACTTGAATGCCCAAACTATCATATGACAGTTGAAGGTTGTTCCACAAAAAGGATGTGCTATGACTAATTAATGGTAAAACTCGACTTGTTGAGTGAAAAATTACACTGTTTAGCTAGGTCAAAACTTTAGTTCTATGTATATATACTATATGTTGACTCCCTTTATTTTCTACGTATATCTACTTTTTCTATATTGTTACACCCCTTAGTAAAACTCCTGACTCCACTACTGTTGGAAACAATTAACAGGTTATCACACGACAAGCTGATGTACAAAGGTGCAATGCTACAGTAGATTTTGACATAAAAAATAGGCCCTTTTACCCGGTGACAGTAAATAACAAAGCTTTGCATGAGCATTTCCGAAATGTAGCTGGACAGATGCTGGGAATCGACAAGATCATAGAAAAGAAACCAACGATGGGGACAGAAGATTTTTCGTTCTTTGCTGAGGCTTTTCCTGGATACTTCTACTTACTTGGAATGGTTGATGAAACTAAAGGACGATTCGAGTCAGGGCATTCCCCTTTCTACAGAGTCAATGAAGATGCACTTCCATACGGTGTTGCTTTACATGCATCATTAGCCGCGACTTACCTTCTTGAACATCAAGTAAAATCAATCACTCGGGATCAAAATTTTCATGACGAGTTGTAAGGTCCTCCGAGAGTACAACAAGAACCTTGTGGATGAAAATAATTTCTGCTACATTCAGCCGAGCAGAAGTAGGTTCCTCTCTTTCTATTTACTTGATATCTGTACTTGTTCCAAATCAAATTGGTGTTGGAGCTAGTTTGGTTGATCATCCAAAAAAAGGTTCTGTCATCAGTGACGTTATTGGTGCGAGTCATAAAGAATCTTGGTCTAGTCACATCATTGTTTTCTTTTTTCAATATGATTGATATAGCTAACCCTAACTTATTTGGAATTGAGTCATAGTTGTTATCAATATTGAATCGTACTGCTTTGAGGGTAGAAGTTTTTCTCTGCTCTCAGAGATAACTGCAAACTAGTCCTTTTCACTTGTAAATTCTCAGTAGAAACTCAACTTCAAATTTAGATCCGCCTATATTGGCAGTGAGCGAGTATATGATCAAAGTGCGCTCGTTGAGGTGCTAATTCATTATGTGGAAGATGAAGGTATTTTTGGCCCTTTTCTGTAACTGGAATAGACAAACAACATTCTGAATGGCAAGCCAATGACTCCCTCTTGAAATCAATATGGTCAAGTCATGAGATATTCCAAATGCATATATATTTTACCAAATTCAACCAAACGTCTACTTGATGGAATCATCAGAATGATCTCACTGAACTAATAGAACATCTGTAAGGAAACATTCTATTCAAGAACTTGAGTAGAATCCCATACACTTCAAGGGGGAAACGAAAATAGATCACAAAGTTTAAGAAAACAATCCTATCATGTTTATCTGATCTAATAGTGTAGCAATAGTATCAAGGGTGACTCAAAGAATCGTGAAGTGACAACACGAACTGTGAACAGCATAAAACATTCAAGCAACGAATGAAAATGATAGGAGTATAAAAGACAAGGGTAAAATTTAATTAATTCTTGCAAAACAGAACGTAATCATCCATCCTACAAATGCCAGTAGTAAACATGTCTTTTCTCATTATGAGGTCTGAGAATCAAAATTTATAAACATCACAAAGATGAAAACTTTTGAAACAGTAACTTCCCAACCTAACATAACTGAAGTCCTCATCTACTTCTCAGAAGAGTTTGGTCCCCTCTTCTTTCCAAAGCCAACAACTGAAAGCAGACATAAGCATATGTCAAAAAGAGAAGCTCCAAAAAGTTACCAAGCAAAATAAATCACATACAAGTATCGACCAAATACAGATAAAACTAAACAGTTAAAGGTAAACACACCAGAAACATCACAGGCACTTGTATGTAGAAATACAACAAATTAACTGCTGCGATCATACGATGATGGGCAGAGAAATAGGAAAACTCAAATTAAGCAGCCCGGGTACTACGGAAGACTTGAAATCAGAAATCTCATCTAGAATACCACTTAGTAGCAAAGATGCAGGAAAAACTAAGGCGGATTAGGGAGAGTTCCCATAAGGCAAAATTTCACTGGAACATTCATAACCAGCATAATACAAGTATAATTATGATACTCTAAGTATATTCATGTCTAAGTGAGGTACATAAGCAATTTGTACACACGTTTAGTCTAAACATCAGTGGGTATGTCTAAAGGTATTAAGTATTAACAGTAAACCTACTTGTTTCTTTAAAAGAAATGAAATAGCATATCACCGTCTTAAGATCATATACTGCTAAAAAGAACTGATGAACTCAAACTAAACCACATGGATATTATATATTATAAAGATTTTACAGACGCAAAAGTAGACTAGAATGCTTGATAGCAAAGATTCAAAGGTTATTAGGGAGGTTCCAGACAAGGTGAAATTTCATTTAGAACATCAATACTTCTTCAGAAATGCACAATCTTGTATACTCAAGTAACAGTTCAAATCTGTTTTAAGCTTTCAACGATCCTGGAAAGGATGTGCGAGTGCTAACTTATATGCATTTCCCAAATGCTAATGCATATACAATTACAATTGCAAATGGATACCACAGAGACAACAATTTTAAGCTTACAGGTATTGTGTACCAATGAAACAATTACTACTTCCAGACAAAAGATTTAGACTTGCTTAAAGACATAACTTTTATTAGTTTTTACTTACATATATACTTCAATCGTTTAGGCAGTTAAGATCCATTCATAAAATGAAATACGGAAAGGAAAAAACGGTTACCAGCAGTGACGAATCTGCGATTGTATTGCATACGCTTGTGTGCACGTCCTCTTGGCTTCTTCTTCTTATCCTGCTTTGCAACCTTAGGTGTTTGCCCCCTAACCTTACCGGCACGAGCAAGTGATCCGTGAACCTTACCTACAATTAACAAAATCAAAAACTACAAATCAATCCTCATTCAACAACAAATACAACTACTATCTCAGAATCGCAAACTACTCCCTCCATCCCAGTTTACGTATTTTAATTTCTTTTTAAGACCACGAGATTCAAAAGTATATCTTTATTTCTAAAACCATGTCTCCAGTCAAATTAAGACACTTAAATTGTGACGGAATAAAAGATATCGGCTATGTGATCTTCTATGTGGATGAAGATCCATTTTATATAGTTCCATTTTACTACGGAATAATTGTACCTACTCTGAGAAAATCTAGCAAAAATTGAAAAATTGACAACGAAGAGAACAGTATTCAAGTGTCGCCGGAGCTTACCCATGGTTGATTTCTGAGTAGCCGGTCGTCGGAGAAGCTTGAAATCCTTTGGGAGTTGCGAAAGTGAAATACTAGGGCTAGGGTTTTTGGGAGAGTTGAAGACGAATTTATAGGCCTGAATCCATATTGGGCCTTGTTGAGAAAAAGAGTTGGGCCTTAGGAAGAGAGTCCAAACGATTACCCGAAACATATGTTCCTTTAATTGGCCCGATCGATTGAAAATAATTACATTGCTAGCGAAATATACAAAATATTATATACTATTATGAAATAAACTAACTTAACAATTTAATAAGAAGGAAAAATAATAATAAATAGTAAGAGACTGAGAAAGAGATTGCAGAATTCAGTGTGTGTTCAGTTGCACAACACTGAGAAAACGTAAGGGGACACAAATAAGTGGAGGAAAAAGGGAAAGGGAAAAGCAAATTGCAATTTGCTATTTTAGTGGGTCCCACTAGAAAGTGGAACATCTATTTGCACAATACTCCCCCTTAGATATCCATGTGTAATGTGCCTCATAAAAAAAATTATACATGAGACAATACACATAGTTATCCTGAAGACCCATAGATGTTTTTGGCCTCATTAAAACCTTACTAGAAAAAAATTCAGTGAAAAAAAGCCTAATGAAGAAAAAATAGTACACACATCTGGTAATACGCATTGATTGCTGCCTCATTAAAAAATTTATCAAGAAAACTCAGTGGGACAAAATCATGGTTAAGAAAAAAAGAGTACAGTGTGTATTTTACTCCCGCTGATGAAAACTTTATTTAATATTTTGGAGACGACGCATTCCAATCTTATACCTTAGTTTCTCAAAAATTGATGTTGGTAACGTATTTGTGAATAAATCTGTAATATTATCACTCGAACGAGCTTGTTGTACATTAATATTACCATTCTTCTAGAGATCATGTGTAAAGAATAATTTTGGTAAAATATGTTTTGTTATGTCTCCCTTTATGAAGCCACATTTTAATTGAGCCATGCACGCGGCATTGTCTTCGAATATAACTGTGGGCATTTTGACATCATTTTTTAGGCCGCATCTTTCTTTGATGAACTGTATCATCGATCTCAACCACACATATTCTCTACTTGCTTCATGAATTGCTATTATTTTAACATGATTTGAAGAAGTAGCAATAATAGATTGCTTTGTAGATCGCCATGATATAACAGTTCCTCCGTGTATAAATAGATAGCCTGTCTGAGATCAAGCTTTATATGGGTATGATAAATAATCTGCATCTGCATAATCAATAAAGTCTGCATAGCCTTTGTTAGTATAAAACAGACCCATATCAATGGTACTCTTTAGGTATATCAAAATATGTTTGATACCATTTCAATGTGTTCACGTTGGGGATGAACTATATCTTGCCAGCAAATTAACAAAAAATGTTATATCAGGCCTAGTTGTGTTAGTAAGATACATAAGTGCACCAATAGCACTAAGATATGGTACTTCAAGACCAAAAAGTTCTTCATTCTCTTCTAGAGGTCAAAATGTATATTTATCCACTTCAAATGATCGAACAATCATTGGAGTACTTAATGAATGTGCTTTGTCCATGTAAAATCGTTTAAGATTTTCTCAGTGTAGGCAGATTGGTGGACAAAAACCCTGTATGCTAAATGTTCAATTTGCAGACCCAGATAAAGTTTTGTCTTTTCAAGGTCTTTGATCTCAAATTCTTTTTTAGATATTTAATCGCTTTTTGGATCTCTTCAGAGGTTTTAATGAGATTTATGTCATCAATATAAACGGCGAGTATAACAAACTCAGATTCCATTTTCTTAATAAAAACACATGGACAAATGACATCATTTATATAACTTTTATTTATCAAGTACTCACTAAGACAATTATACCACATACGTCTTAATTGTTTCAGACTATATAATGATCTTTGCAATTTGATTGAGTACATCTCCCGAGACTTAATACTTGCTTCAGGTAATTTTAATCCTTCTGGAATTTTCATGTAAATTTCATTATCAAGTAAAACATAAAGGTAAGCTGTAACTACATCCATTAGATGTATTTCAAGATTTTCTATACAGCTAAACTGATGAGATATCGAAAAGTTATTCCATTCATAACTGGTGAATATCGAACTGATTTTACACCTTCAGGGGTTTGGACCACAGGTCCAAAAACCTCACATTTAGTAAGTGGGTCTAATTCTGATTGAATTGCCTTTTGTCATTCTGGTCAATCACATCTACGTCGATATTCTTCGACAAATTTAGGCTCAAAATTTTCGCTATCTTGCATGAGGTTAATTGCAACATTATATGCAAAAATATTATCTATCATAATTTTTTATTGATCTAAATTTATCACATCACCGGTAGAACTTATTGAAAGTTCTTCATTCACTTAAGTCTCGGATTTACTAATTTCTTCAAAAATATCAGGATTACTCAAATCTTGATCTTCTTCAAGAGGTTCTTTTGTAGTATCATCTTTATTATTTCTCACGTTTGTCTTTCTAGATTTTTTTCATTTGAACCTAATGGTCTACGATGCTTCAGGTGTGTTTGAGATTCAGAAGCTATGATACTAGTAGATGGTCCTTTTGGGATATCAATCAGGACAGACACATTTACTGTAGTGATATGTGACTTAGTTATCCGTTACAAAACAGTAAATACATCTGCGTTTGATTTGCTATTTTTTGTAAATTGATGATCTTCTAGACCACTTTCTCACATGTGTGGGTACGTGAATCAAAATGAGGTAGTGATGAAACTTTCCACACAGTTTTTTTCGTGGGTTTCTTTTTCTCTCTCCCTAATTGCAAAAAAGTTATTTCATCAAACCGATAATTTACAAATCGAGCAGTAAATAAGTCTTCTATCAACGGTTGAATGTAGTGAATTATGGAGGGTGAGTCAAACTCAACTTATATGCCCAACCTTCGTTGATGACCCATCTTTGTACGTTGTGGTGGTGCTACAGGCACGTATACCGCACAATAAAAAATTTATAATTAGTCTATATTTGACTCATGGCCAAATATTAATTATGATGGAGAGTAATTATTATAATTTGTCGGTCTAAAACGTACAACTGCTGCTGCATGTAAGATAGCATGACCCCAAACAGTAATCGACAATTTTGTTTTCATTAGTAGAGGTCTTACTATCAATTGTAAGAGTATAATAAATGACTCTATAATGCCATTTTAAATATGAACATGAACAACATGATGTTCAATTTTTATCCTTATTGATATGCAATAATCATCAAAAGCTTGTGATGTAGATTCTCCAGCATTATCAAGGCGAATAGCCTTAATTGAATAATCTGAAAATTGTGCCCTTAATCTTATTATTTGTGCTAACAACTTTGCAAACGTCAGGTTACAAGATGATAAGAGGCACAATGAAATCATCTAGATGATGCATCTATTAGAACCATAAAATATCAAAACAATTCACTAAGTGGATGAATAGGTCCACATATATCCTCATGTATACGCTCTAAAAAATCAGGAGATTTGATGTCAATCTTTAGGGTTGATGGTCTGGCAATTAATTTGCTTTGATAACAAGTAGCACATGAAAATTCATCATTTGTAAGAATCTTCAAGTTCTTTAACGGATGTCCAGTTGAATTTTCAAGAATTCGTCTCATCATTATTGATGACCTATTTGATCATGTCATAGCACAAATGTATTTAGGTCAACAAACTTCTGGTTTACAATCAAATGTGCTTCAATTGCACTAATTTTTGTATAATATAGGCCAGACGACAAAGTTGATAATTTTTCCAAAATATATTTCTGGCCCGAGACACTCTTGGTTATACCAAAGTATTCAATATTCATTTCATTTAGTGTCTCAACATGATATTCATTTCTGCGGATATCTTTAAAACTTAACAAGTTTCTTGGGATTTACAAAAGAATAATGCATATTCTATAACATTCTTTGTCCCCTTAGGCAGAAATATAGTAGCTCTTTCGGAGCCTTCAATCATTTTTGAATTACCAGAAATTGTAATAATATTTGCTTTTCTTCTAAGCAAGTTGAAAAAATATTTTTTGTCTTTTAAAATGGCATGAGTTGTTCCACTATCAATTACACAAATATCTTCATGATTGATCATTGATCCAAATAAAATTTGAGGCATATTCATATTTTTCTTCAAAAAGAAATAAGGTAAACATTATAGTTAAAACATGATTCATTATATAAAATTTATTTATTTACATGAATCAGAAAAATATAAACATATTACTTAGTAGAGAAAAATAAAAAAAAATTATTTAAATATTATTAGGCTTATTAATATTCATATTTTTTCTGAAAAATTAAAGAAATCAGCTACATTCAGATGCATAGGCTTAATATTATCTTCAGAGATAAAGTTTGTCTCTGAATTATTTTTTGCCCTCTTCAAGAATGCCTAATATAGTTGAATTTGATGACCGGCAGGTCCGCGACCAGTGTTCCATACCTCCACATTTATGACATATACTTTCTGAAATTTTCTTTTGTATAACTTCTTGTTTTTCACTTATTTTTTTATACTGCTGATCATTTTTCGGTGCCAGCCGAGCATCATGATTATAATTTTTTCTTCGATCATGACCACGACCACGACTGGAGTCATGACCTCTTTCTCGTTGGTTATAGTTTGCTTAATTCACTTCAAGGAGTGGCAAAGAATCAATGGTCCGACTATCATAATTTTTCATTAACAGTTCGTTGTGGCGTTTAGCAATAAGAATGTGAGAAAGTAATTCACAATATTTTTTAAATTCCTTTTCGCGATATTATTGTTGCAGGAGCATATTCGCAGGTGAAAATGTGGAGTATGTTTTTTCATGTTTGTCTTGCTCAGTGATTTTTTCTCCACATAAATTTAACTGAGCTATAAATCTAAACAAGACAGAATTATATTCAGTCATATTTTTAAAATCCATTAATCTTATATTGAGCCAATCTTGGTGTGTTTGTGGAAGGATGACCAACTTCAGGTGGTTATATCCTTTTTTTAGATTCTTCCATAGTTTAAGAGAGTCTTTTAATGTGAGATACAATAATTTTAACCCCTCATCAAGATGGTGGTGGGGAAATATCATGACTTTGAAACGGTCTTGACTAGATGTCATATTGTCATCTTTGATAGTGTCTACCAGAATTATCGATTCTAGGTGTATTTCGGCATCTAGTGCCCATGATGAGTAGCCTTTTCCAGATATATCAAGAGCAACAAATTTAAGTTTAGAGATATTCGACATTTTAAGAAAATAAAATTCTTACCTTCTTGTTATCTTCTTAAAATAGCTCAAAGTGATGGAGGCTCGTGCTGATAACGTATTATAAAATAAACTAACTTAGCAATTTAATAAAAAAAAGAAATAGTAAGAGACCGAGAGAGATTGCAGAATTCAGTGTGTGTTCAGTTCACAATACTGATCTATTTATAGCAGTGTAAGAAGGAGAAAACGTGGGGAGTCAGGTAAGTGGAGGAAAAAGTGGAAGGGAAAAGCAAATTGCAATTTGTTATTTTAGTGGGTCCCACTAGAAAATGGAACATCCACTTGCACAATATATACTATGTATCAATAGTAATATATATTTTATGTATGTATATATTAATATACAAATCTATTGTTTTGATGGACGATTATTTATGTTAATTTTTCCAATATTTTTTTTCTGATTAGGTTTATTATTTATATGTTTGGTCCTATAGAGTATAGTTAATTCTCAATACTATTTTCTGGTTCTAAATGCTTAATGCAACTTTTGTTGACATATTTGTAATTTTTCTGTTTTCTATGTTAAGAGTGGAGTTGTATTAAATTTTTATACTTTGTTGATTTTGAGAAAAAAATTGATGTACTTGTATTTTGTTATTTTATTTTTGTCTTTTTAGCGTATTACAACAATCAAAATCCTTTTTTACAACTTTAATATATAACTTGAGTTTTTATTATCGTTATTGTTATAGATTGAATTCGTAAAGAAGCATTGATCATAATTATACGCTAAGAAATCAAATTGAGATATATAAGGCTAAATTCTCTTTCATCGTTGAAACTCCACCTTCCAATCACATGTTTCTCTTATGTAAGTCAATGAGGTCTTAAACTACACATGACGAGAGTCTCCATATGTTATATATTTTATTTGTTCATATACTTTATTTTATCATGTGTTCGCATACTTTTTCATTTGTTGTCGCTCCATTGTGTGGAGTTTTCATGTTATCTTATATGATTCATATGTTTTCACTTGAAATGTCCATTTGTCTTCATTTGAAAATTTAAGGTCTTCATTAGAGATGCACACATATATATAAAGTCCAATGAGTAAATGCATTGAGCGTCACTGTAAATCGCTCTCAATAAATACTATTTATAAATTATATTCAACAAATCCACGTTCAATAAATACACTTTATAAATCATATTCATCATTCTCGATTTATAAATTTTCTGATTCTACATTATTATTCTCGCTTATGATTTGTATTTGAAATTGTCGATTTGAAATCAAATTGATATTAAAGTTGAACTTTTTACTAGGTTCTAAAATTTGAATCTCAAAATTAGTACCTTCTTCGTAAATATGGAAATCCCTTGATTTGTGCAAACTATCAAAATTTTTCTAATTCTTGCAATATTATTATCAAATGAGCCAATCATAATTGAGTAACCCCTTAAGATATTGACTCCTTATACACAAGATATCAAAACATCCTAAGACATTGCATTATCAAATCTCACATCTCTGTGTTTCCTTTTACATAAAAGTGTTTGTGATTATATGTCATCACAAACAACATGATACAATCAAATTCAAGTAACAATCAAAATAAATATTGTATTTAAATGAATTGTATTATACTCCATTTCAACTCGAGGTCAAACGGTGTACAACGTATTGACGATTCTTATGTTATTTTAAAGAGTCGCCACCTAATTATTTTAAAGATGAATTAGGACATCTATTTGCTATGGTAATACTCGATTAACTCTAAATTAAGGTCTATTTAACCTTGTGCAATTCTAGGTAAGGGTTCTAAATATCCTAAAGGGAAGAGACTAGGCATCCATTAAAAATGGTTAACGGACGAAATTTAGGTTAATTAATTAATACTAAAGATGAGTGCTAAGAAATCGGAAGACTAATGAGTTAAGAAAATGAATTAACCTTGTGCAATTCTAGGTAAAGGTTCTAAATATCTCGTTTGCATGTTTATAACCTGGTGGAATTAAAAAATTATTTTGCTTAAAATAGTTTACTGGCTCCAAATTTATGTCTAAGAAAGAAAATCAAATGAAAAATTTGATCATTTTGCTCATGCATTAGCCAAGCGCAAATAAAATAAAATAAACTAAAAATTTAGAACATATTTTGAAAAGAATTAAAACTCTCAACAAAGCTAAAGGTTTAAAGCTCTTTAAGATACTTTTATATCAAAAATTTCTATTGAAAAACTAACCATGTTTTAACAAAGAAACTCAAAAGGCCTAATGGATACATTTGTCATCGTTTAAAGCTTCTTTTTTTTTTAAAAAAAAAAGTTTACCTAAATGAAAGAATCTCACACAAACTAAAATAGTTACATCTACTAACTAAAGAAGATTTAACCTCAAGAATAGTAATCAAAGAGCAAGAAAAATGTCACATAATATAGGTTCACGGATATCATTAAAAAAAGCAAATATAATATAAGTAGTAGCGACTAAAAAACTGAGAGGAGTAATTTTTCAGATTTGCTTGCTCTTGTATGGGTTTCGAGGGAGCGAAAGCACAACGTGAAAGAGATGATGCACATTTTCAATGTCTTATACGGCAGTGAGAGTCTTTCACAGAGACTCCATTTTTGCTCCGAAAGTTCATGTAAATGAAGAGAGAAGGAAGAGATTAGTAAGACAAATCAACTTTTCATGATATTAAATAAAACAAATATAGAGTCAAGTAAAGCCACAACATAAAGATATAATCTTGAACATGAAATATGCAAGCACTAGAAAAGATACCTGCCTTACGATTGATCACTTTAAAAACCAACTAAAAATAGCTAAATCATAATAAATGTACTTCGAGCACAAACTAAACCTCAAACAAATCAGATTTAAAATACAAATGAAACATTACTTTTACGAAGCAAAAAAAATAATGAAATTTGATGCATAAGTCATTCAGTATTATATTACATTCCTTTAAAATGGCTACTCATACACATGCTTCAGATAACAAAGCGTATAGAAAGACTAAAAATGTGGACATGGGGACATGAAGTAGAGTTGCAAATAGGCTCAGTCTCTTTAAAGCACATTTCTACCTAAGCAAACATAATGCAAAATCCTTATAATATAAAGATACTCTAATGAGTATTAGCTAATAACAAACTGATCTCAAATGAATATTTACTCACAAAACTAAATTGTTTTTTAAGTACAAGCCTTAAAAAAATGGATTCAGATTCATACATATCTGGAACGAGGTCCATAAAATACAAATTTTAACATCATTCATCGTTATGGCTAAACTTAAGCAAAAATATATTCTTGACACATTATCTTCTTAAAATATTCACAAATTTTATCACAGTGATATATCACTTGTTGTGGGGCAGTGAACAGGGGCTTTCGGTCTCCAAATCACACTCAAATACGAACTATGCTCAGATTCGAGATTTTACAAAAGAGCTGAATACTTGGAGCATTTTAGCAAATTAACTAGCGGAAAGAAAACTAAAATTTCGAGTGAAGAAGTGATTGTTTTCGTGTGCAGGGGTGAAGAAAAAAAAACCTCCTCTAAAATGAGTGCAACGAGTCCAATTTATAGGACGCAACAAGAAATTTGCTGAGCGGGAATTTGAAATATTTTGAAATTCAAACGTAGTAGGCTCCACTTGATATTCACGTGATTTGGTCATAAGCTTTAGACACTACTTCAAAATAGTGAAACTTTCTCTGATTTTGGGTTGAAAAAGCTTTGAAACACTCTAAAAATAGAACAAAGAAACAAACCTTGATAACTTATACAATATATATTATGTAAAAACATTAATATTATAAATTTAACATAAAACATAGATATAGAATATTAATTTAAATAGGAACGAAACTTGAAATAAGGATCACGACAATCAATTGTTTAAGAAAAGAGGTGTACAATGATAGCAGTAACTTCGATTATAAAATATGTAATTTTAAAAATATGATAATGTTTATAAAAGGATGATAACAACAAAATGATACTTAAAATAAGGTGATTATATTTATTATTAATGTAGAAGCTCAAAAAAATATAAATTAGAAAAAAATAGGATCAAAATTGAGTGTTAACAAATCGCACAATACAAAAGGTAGTAACCATCCAAACAAGCTGTTAGACGCGTCCGGCTTAAGGGTGTGCAAAAGTCGAACATATTGATAAATTAAATTGAAAAAGTGTTATTAATTTATTATTATTGGGTTATTGAATTAACGGTTATTTATTGATTTTGTAAAAAAAAAAAGGCTTAAGTCATATGCGACCCTTAAAGTTGTTCGCATATTTCACTTAGACACCTTAATTTAGAATTGTATCTATTGAACACTTTAACCTTAAAAAATTTATACCTATTTAACATAAAATGACAATGAATTGATAAATAAAAATGTGTGTATCTCAAACGCCAATACATAACTAGCGAACCAATAAAATGATGATATATGGCATTGGATTCATTTTTTAAAAAAAGCTCTATTTAAATAACCCAAAAAGAATTTTAAAAAAATAAAAACTTACTTTTTAAATTAACAGACCCCCCCCGGCTCCCCCCCTTCCTTCATCTTCTTCTTTGAGATCCATTTTTCCCTTGCACCGGCGGCGTTGACTTCCCTGCCGGCACCGACAACATCAATAAATTAGCCCGAAAACTTTCTTCTCCTCCATTGAATTTTATGCTATCACTGGCATCGTCATTACATCATTGCTATCCACCCAAGCTAAATACTCATTCTCTTCAATTTCGGTAGCATCAAAACCTACTGTTTATTTTCTTATTCTTCTTTTCATTATTAAAGATTATCAGAATTACAAAAAATAATAACAAACGTTTTTCCAATAAAAAATCAATTCATAATTTTTTCACCGGAATAAATAAAACTTTGCCGGAATATTTGAGACGTAGATCTAACTAAGAAAAAAAGAAAGAAAACAGAAAAAGAACTGTAGAGGGTGATAGAAAGAGAGAGGTGGACGGGACAGTGGGGTGTGCGTGTGTGTAAGAAGGATGATGGAAATGGTGATGAGGATGATTGCAGGAATGGGAATATTGGGTGGGGAACAAGACGACTATTTCTTTTCTTTTTTTTTTAAAAAAAAATTTTTAAAATTAATTTAGGTGTATACTATAAGTTGGGGAAAAAAAAGAAAAATAATTATTTTCAATAGCATTACGCGCTTATAGAGAGTGCAATACACGTTTTTTGCCATATCAGTATTTTGTGTCTAATAGAAATGACTTTTGAATAAACAAGGTGTTTAATAGACACATCGATAGGTTAAGGTGTCTAAATAAAAAATGCAGACAACTTTAAACGGCGGCATATGACTTAAGCCTAAAAAAATTATTGAATTATCGGTTCGATATTAATTTTTTTTAATATTGGATTATTGGATAGCCGATAACTCATTAATACTATAATAATTTATTAATTTTTTACTCATACATAAATATCAAACAAAAAGTATTAATATAAATATATAATCAGTTAATCACTATATCATACTATCTAGTATTTATCCTTTAAGCTTTGCCATTTTAGGTTCAGTGTTTAGTGACAAGGGTATATAAGTTACTACAACGACGACTCTAGGAGTCATATATTTATTTTAACAATATTTTCTTATTGGCTAAATCGAAAACCGAACCATTAAAAACCAAAAATCAATAACGAATATCTTATTGATTTAGCTATCGATTTAGTGCATTTAAAAATCAAAAACCAATAAAGTAAATTCATAATACTTTAAATCAAACCGAATTGATCCAATACATACCGGCGTATATACCAAACTAAAACATATTACGGTAGATCCTATATATTTCCTCAATCGGTAAAATAAAAATACTTTAGCAAAAATAAAAAAAACGAACAGTTAAATTTTTTTAAAAAATTAGTTTCAATTAGAGACCGGAGAGGAAGAAGAGACGGCACCGGAAAATGGATTTGCTAACGGCGGAGTCGTCGGCGATACTGCTGCCGAAGAAGCACAGATTTCGTTCACTGAAGCTTGTAAATGTGAATATGGATGAAGTTTTATCGGAAACACCTCAAGGAGTTGAATACGGGAAGCTCGAAAATGGATTAACTTACTATGTCCGATCCAATTCTAAACCAAAAATGAGAGCGGCACTTGCACTTGCTGTTAAAGCTGGGTATGACCTAATTGTGTTTTTAAATACCTCTTTATGTTGTTAGTTAGTTTGTTTGTATAATTGTGGTACATACTGTTCATGTACTGTGATTGATTTGTGATTTTTGACTTTACACTGGTTTGTTTTTGATAGAGTGTTGTGTAAGTTTTCCTGTGTTTGTATGGTTGTGCTACTGAATGTTGAACGAGGGGATTGAGTAGCACAATGAAAATTGAACAATTTTATAGCAATGCCAACCCCAATTTGTTATTTTATTTTGATAAATATGGTGTTGGGGTTAGTTTTCACGCACTTTGACTAATTTTACGTGATACTGCTATCTTCCACCAGCAATAAGACAATATTAGCTAACTCTATTTACCAAGTCTAGGACAAATGATAAGAATGTCAATCCTAATTAACAGTATTAGACTGGATTAAGTTATGTAAACTGACATTGTAAATTATTTTTACTTCGAGAAATGGGATAACTTATGGTGTCTAATTCTAAACCCAAAATGAGAGCTGCACTTGCACTTACTGTGTTGTTAATTTGATTTGCTGTATTTAGCTTGTTATTTACAATCGTATAATCCTTTTACTGTTCATGTATTGTGACTAATTTGTATTTTTTACCATGCACTGGCTTGTTTGATAAAGTGTTGTGCAAGTTTACTGTGTTTGTCTGGTTATTTTACTCAAATCTTGATTGTGGGAGTTAGTAGCAACATGAAAATTGAACAATTGTCTTGCAATGCCAACCCCAATTAACAATATTTGATTGGTTAAGTAATGTATATTGACATTGTAAAAAAAATTTACTCTTAGAAATTCCTACTTGTATATCCATCTCTGAGATATTTGGATTCTTCAAAATTCCATGGATACACAGAAGATGGAGCTTTCACTTGTTCAAATGCTAGCAATTAAGGTGAAGCAGGGTTCATTCTTGATCTGCTGAAAGGATGTGACAAAATGCGTCACCTAATAGAAATTTCTCCCGCCTGTTCAATTTGTTTGTTTTACTTTCTTTTTTAGTATCTTTAAAAAAGAATGTCTCTTTCATTTTTTGGTAACTCTTTAGTTTCAACTTTTCACATGACATGTTTAAGACAATAGGATTATATGACATTTTGGTACTTTCTACATATCTGTAGTTTAAGACCACAAGATTAAAAAATTTTCTTTACTTTCTTAAATTTCGTGCCAAGCCAAAATCATACAAACAAATTAAAATGAAGGGAGTAATAGTTTTAGGTTGTGTTTGCACATACAATATGATTCATGATTCAATCCCATATTCTCCAAAAAACATGATTTGGAATTCCAAATCATGATTTCAATCCCAAATTCTCCAAAAACACATGATTTGGAATTTCAAATCATGATTTCAATTTTTTAAATGTAAAATTTGACCTATAAGTTTATATTTTGTAAAAAGAGACCATCATTTTATTTTTTGCAAAAAAAATTCATGCTTGGCATGAAGAGATTGTCCGTACCTTGTGAAAGGATTATATTAAAGAATAACTAATTACTACTATTGTTGACTAGTGGATCTTTATAAAATTATGTGTATTTAAAAGTTTGTAATCACAAACAATTATTTATAAAAGCAACATACGGATATGCGATTTATCAATGTTGCGCCTTAGGATATTCCGGTACTTTGTTTATGAACTATGGTTTGCTTATTTAGTAAGATTGTATAAGAATTGGGAAAATTTTGATAGTTTTTCACAACTTGTGGGTTTTTCATGTTTATGAGGAAAAATTAACTTAAAAAATCTAAATTGCATGTCCAAACAAAACCTCAACTTCAAATCAATCTGATTTCACATGATTCCATATCGCATGTCTAAACGGGCCCTTAGAATATAATTGGACAAAAGAAAAAGATCTTTTCAAGTTGCGTGATAATTTTCTTATTCTTGATTAGTCTAAATTAATTTAGTTGACCTTTTTTTTCTAGATTACAAATCTAGTAACATAATAAAGTAAAATTCATTTGTGCAGTCAGTGTATAAAATGTAAGGCTTATTAAATTCTTGCTATTTCAGCAGAGCATAAAATCAACTGCTTTTTCTGCTTCGAGACTCTTTCTGCTGGGATAAAATGAGAAGGAGCTTTCTACATATTTATTTTATGAGTAAGGGGGTAATGCAATTAATGCATAATGGCATATGAGAAATTATAATTATTGGTAAATTAGCTCCAGATAATTGTTAAAATGAAACTATAGTCCTTTGCATATTTCTTGATTGTTTGCTCAATCATTTTGTATCACTCTGGCATAATGAGAAAAACGACCTTTTGGTTGTTAAATCACCTGAAAATCATGCTGCATAGAGCAGAACTCAACCTAGTACAGAGGAAGTTGCATATCCTACAGTGGTTCATATGTGTCATTTGCCGCTGATGTGTCAAAGTGACCAATTAAATGGAGAAACGTGACAGATATATCAAAAATAATTTTAAAATAATGACTTTTGATTAGAAAAAAAGTGGTCATTAACTTCATTTAATTGGTCACTTTGACACATCAGCGGCAAGTGTATTACACACTTTAGATATTTGGGTGATTGTAAAAAAAAGTGTCAAAATGACACATCGGAACCTTACTTGAGGTGTCTAAAATGAACAAAGCTTAGTTGAGGTGTCTAAGTGAAAGTTGGTGCCAACTTTGAGGGGCCACCGATGGGTTAGGCCTTTTTGTAATCTTCCAAATATTAACTCAATCTGGCACTTCCATTAACTCCAATTCTTTTCGTAATCTTGCAATATTAGCTCAATCTGGTGCTTCCATTAACTCCAATTCTTTTTGTAATCTTGCAAATACTAACTCAATCTGGTGCTTCCATCAATTCTTTTAGTAATCTTGCACAGTGCTTTGACTTCAACTTTGCTTCATTGTTGCCTAATTAGTCAGTGCTTTCTTCCGTTATGATAGCTGACGTGCTAGTTCTTTTGATAAGAGATAGTTGACGTGCTAATTAAGTTCAAGGTCTTAATCCATCGCAGGTCAGTTTTAGAAGAAGAGGAAGAACGTGGAGTTGCTCACATAGTTGAGCATCTTGCTTTTAGTGCCACAGAGAAATACACAAATCACGATATTGTCAAGTTTCTAGAGAGTATTGGGGCAGAATTTGGTGCTTGCCAGAATGCAGTGACTTCTGCTGATGAAACTGTTTATGAGCTATTTGTCCCTGTAGACAAACCTGAACTATTGTCTCAGGCGATCTCGGTGTTGGCTGAGTTCAGTTCAGAGGTGCTTATAGTGCCTTTCTCATGGTATAATGTAGATCATTTCAAGTTTTCTTATTTGACTTTTCTATATATAGGTCAGAGTGTCACCAGATGACTTGGAAAAGGAAAGAGGAGCAGTAATGGAAGAGTATAGAGGAACCAGGAATGCCAATGGAAGGATGCAGGATGCACACTGGGTTCTCATGATGGAAGGTTCAAAGGTAACATTTCTAGCTCTTCTTGACTTCTACCAGTTCCACTTTTCCTTCTCCACCTTAAACAATGATTTTTTATTTGAATGCACTGTACTTACTAGAATGAAACATAAACCACAATAAGATGGCTAGTTATATTACTCTTTAACAAGATGGAAATGGCCTTCATATAATGAGATTTTTTTCCTTTGATTTTTTTTAAAATTATTATTTTTTAATAAAAAATAATGCTACGAGCTGTTTTCTTTCTATTTTTATTTTTTATTTCTTTTGGGACTAGCATTGTCATTGTGTATGAGTTGGCATACTCATGAATGTAATACCATAAAATAATTAAAAGAGCTAATATCTTGTTTTCCATTTCTGATTTTAAACCATGTTGTTGAAGTTATTTCCTCAACTGACTGCTCTCATCCTGATCTCCTTATCTATTAGTATGCTGAGCGGCTGCCTATTGGACTGGAAAGGGTGATCCGAACAGTTTCTCCTCAGATAGTAAAGCAATTTTACAGGAAGTGGTACCATTTGCAGAATATGGCTGTGATTGCTGTCGGGGACTTTCCTGATACGCAGGTTCGTAGACTGTTATTGTCTCCTTCCTGAAATATCTCATACTTTCTGTCTGTCCCAATTATCTGATTTATTTCCATTAATTAATGGCAATATCGATCATGTAATTCAGTTGAAATTATTGAAGTGATATGTTACATCTATATATATTTGATATATTTCTAAATTGCTCGACCTCATAATAATTCAAAATCATTTCTCAGTTTCTGACATATTCAATGGGGATAAATAGTACTCCCTCCGTCCCAATTTATGTGATGTAGTTTGATTTGGCATGGAGTTTAAGAAAAACTTTTGAATATTGTGGTCTAAAATAAGTTATAGATGTTTGTGTGGCTATAGAAGGGGAGCCTTGGAGTAACTGGTAAAGTTGCTGCCATGTGACCAGGAGGTCACGGGTTCAAGCCTTGGAAACAGCCTCTGGCAGAAATGCAAGGCAAGGCTGCGTACAATAGACCCTTGTGGTCAGGCCCTTCCCCGGACCCCGCGCATAGCGGGAGCTTTAGTGCACCGGGCTGCCCTTTTTATGTTTGTGTGGCTATAAATCATTTCATTAAGGGTAAAATGAACATTTTAAAAGTAAATTGTTACTAAATATAGAAATGTGTTATTCTTTTTGGGACTGACTGAAAAGGAAAATGACTTATATTAATTGGGACAGAGGGAATACTTGCTATCTAATCCTAAACCACTGCCCAAGATTTTAGTGGATCAACTCATAACTGAGATGGAGTTAACCTAGATCTTATCTTTACATAAAGTTTTGGAATTGGACATTAATAATTATATTAATCATTTGCCTTTCTCTTTGACAGAGTGTTGTTGAGTTGATAAAAACTCACTTTGGACAGAAGGTTCCAGCAGTTGATCCTCCTCTTATACCATATTATTCGGTTCCATCGCACGATGAGCCACGATTTTCATGCTTTGTGGAATCTGAGGCAGCTGGGGTTAGTATTTTGCAGATCTTTCATCAGTCACAGCTGATACATTGTGCCTTTATTCTGCTCTGGGTTTTCATACATTGTGCCTTTATGCTGCTCTGGGTTTTCTCATAAGACGTTTCTTTGAAATGGCTTGTAACAGTCAGCGGTGATGATCAGCTGCAAAATGCCTGTGGAAGAGCTCAAGACAGTGAAAGATTACCGGGAATTGCTCACTGAATCCATGTTTTTTCATGCTTTAAACCAGAGATTTTTTAAAATATCTCGTAGCAAAGATCCTCCTTATTATTCTTGCTCGGCTGCAGCGGATACCCTTGTTCGTCCAGTTAAGGCCTATATAATGACATCATCCTGTAAAGAGAAGGGTACCGTTGAGGCCTTGGAATCAATGTTGACGGAGGTGTGCTTCCAAATCCTTATGAATTATATTCTGCTTTCTAGTTGTTTCTAATACCTTGGTTCCAGGTTGCTAGAGTAAGAATTCATGGTTTTTCTGAACGTGAAATATCTGTTGTTCGGGCTCTGCTGATGTCAGAGATTGAATCTGCATATTTGGAGCGAGATCAAATGCAATCAACCAGCTTACGTGATGAATATTTGCAGGTGCATCTAATTACTTTCGTTCCTTTCTTTCAAGTTGCCTTGCCACAAACCTCTTCAATTGAGTGAATCTCAAGCCTATATAAAATTTAGTAAGAGCCTGAATACACCTATTCCACAATGTATGAGTCTCAAGTGATTTTGTTTTTTCTTTATAGCATTTTCTTCGAAATGAACCTGTCGTTGGGATTGAGTATGAGGCACAGCTCCAGAAAACTCTACTACCATGTGAGTGTCTGCTAGTATTTCACTTTTATTTATGAGTTCTTATATATGTGAAACAGCATTGTATTTAGGAGGGGAAAAGAGGGAATGCAAGAGAATTTTTTTCTCATTTCACCTGATGGAGGGGATGTTGATATTGCTAAATCTTTTTTGATTGTAGACATATCAGCATCCGAGGTGTCCAAATACTCTGAGAAGTTTCAGACTTCAACTAGCTGTGTTGTTAAAACAATTGAGCCCCGAGCAACTGCTGCAGTGGATGATTTGAAAGCTGTTGTAATGAAGATAAATTCTCTTGAAATAGAAAAAGGTCTTCCTCCTTGGGATGATGAAAACATCCCAGAAGAAATTGTCTGTGCAAAACCAGATCCGGGGTAACTTATATCACGTTTAACTTTCATAATCTCTTATTTTACCTTGTACCAGTACTGCACTCATAAGGAACAGAGTCTTGCAAGTCGTAACTCAATATATTGTTTATATGTGGGCTACCATGTTATAAAATTTAGAACTGCAGTTCATCTGTGTTTATGCCTTTGTATTAAGCTTTGACACTTGTTATGTGATCTGCAAGGCAATGCATCATTCTTAGCAGATATCCTTGATAACTTCTTCTCTGTTGCTATTTGCTACATTGTTAACAACAACATACCCAGTGTAGTCCCACGAAGTGGACTTTGGGGAGGGTGGAGTGTACACAGACAATACCCGTACCTCAGAGGTGGAGAGATTGTTTCCGATAGACCCTCAGCTCAATAAAAAACAATAGATAGTAATGGAAGTACAAGAATCAACAAATGGTAACAAAAACAACACATAGTAAAAGAACAACACCACAACAAAATAATTCGATAGTCAAAGTACATGAAACAATAGATAGTAACAAAAATCGAAGGATAAGAAATTACAAGAGTAATACTACGACTACTAGTATGGACGAACAATGCACTCCTACCTATAACCTTCTCCCCTAACGTGCCCTCCACAACCTCCAATCTAAGGTAATGTCATCGGTAAGTTGAAACTGCGTTATGTTCTGTCTTATCACCTCTCCCCCATATTTTCTACTATGTGCTTTAAATAAAATGTGCATGCCTATTTTGGATAACCTATCCTTTCTTTTTCCAAAAAGGGACGAAATCCAGGATAGTTAAGCGTGACCACTGAGTTGTGACACGAAGTTCACATAGTATGCTTATATATTTTACCAAGGCATATGGCCATGGCTACATTTTAATCTGGTGTTATTCACGTACAATTTGACTTCTGTTGCTTATTTTTAGCTTACTGAAACATCTTAGCTGAACTTGGTCAAGAGTAATTTCGGCTTTTAAAAAAAATTAAATCCCCCGTGTCTTATAAAAAAGGTGCATTTATTTTGCAACTATTCTAACTGGCTATGACTTCCACGCTAACTAGATTCTGGAGTAAACTCTATTTTCTTTTATCAAACTAGGATGTCAAAAAGAACTGTTAAGCCTGATCTACCCCCCAAAAATAATATAAGAACTATTGAGCTTGTGCAATGAGCTACTGTATTATCTATTGTATATTGAAGCAAAATTGAAAAGTGTGTTTATATTATTGATAACCCCACTTGTGGTATTTCTCTGGGTATGTTGTTACTGTTCATATTATTGATTATTACTTCATTTATCAGCATTTTTTGCATTCTCAGAGATTTTACGAAGTGGTATTACTTGACTTTCCTGAATTAGTCTTTGAGGCCCAAAGGATTCTTAGAGGTAAAAGACCAAAATGAAAATATTTGTTGCTCCACCTGCATCTAAAGAAAATACCCTAAGATGATAGTTACCTGTGGACAAAGCAACACTGTCTGAACGATTTTCTCTGGGAAGGCAGGCAATTTGCCCACATTGACTTAGTAGGCAATTGTTTAAGCACTTTCTGTTACTCCAGCATTTTCTTTGACTTGGTCATCAAGTTTACAGACTTGTTCTCCTAAAAGAAAAGTAATCATGTGGCAGTTTAAGTCTCATTCTTGTCATGATATATGCTGAAACTGATCCTAGTTTCTTGTTCCAGGCATATAATACAGCAGCTTGAATATAATAACATTGGAGCCACTGAGTTGATTTTATCGAATGGAATGCGTGTTTGCTATAAATCTACTGACTTCCTTGATGACCAGGTAAATAGGCACAGAGGTTAAGCTGAAGATATTTTATGAGATTTCTATTCAGAGGTCTCCCTGTCTTGTTTCTCTTTGGAGATGAAGTTTTCTTATCAACCTTCCTTTGGGATGCTGTCATAGACTAGTGAATGAACGTCGCGGATAGTCGTTCTTGTCGTTGAAGATGGTTGTTTGGTAAATAGATGGATGCTCATGAAACATATGCAGCACTGTTTTGGCTCAATAATGTGCCATTGCAGATTATTAAGTTTTTTATTTCTTTCTAGTTACTAGGACAATGCTTCTGCTTTCTTTACCAAACCAAGATCTCCATACCATGATTCCCCTGAGTTGTGAAATCTAGCTTTCTCTGCTCATTGAAGAGATTCATTTTTTTTTAAAAGATACCTCTAGGAATAGAAACATATGCTCATGAAACATATGCAGCACTGTTTTGGCTCGATAACGTTCCATTGCAGATTATTATGTTTTTTATTTCTTTCTAGTTACTAGGACAATGCTTCTGCTTTCTTTACCAAGCCAAGATCTCCATCTCAAGATTCCCTTGAGTTGTGAAATCTAGCTTTCACTACTCATTAAAGAGATTCATTTTTTTTAAAAGATACCTCTAGGAATAGTAACTCTAGGAACACATTGTTTTTTGAGTCCAAGTTGATGTGTACTTGTTATTCCTATTAACATCTTGTTTAAATAGGTTTTATTCACAGGGTTCTCATACGGGGGTTTGTCTGAACTCCCTGAGAATGAATACTTTTCATGTTCAATGGGTTCAACCATTGCTGGAGAAATTGGTATATTTGGTTATAGACCATCAGTACTCATGGACATGCTTGCTGGAAAAAGAGCTGAAGTTGGTACAAAACTTGGAGCATATATGAGAACTTTTTCTGGTGATTGTTCACCTTCAGACTTAGAAACTGCATTGCAGGTTAGACCATTTTCTTGAAGTGCACATGGCATCTGTTTTGTTATCTTGTATATCTCTCTTCTCTACATATCTGTGTCATTCTAAATTTATGTATATCACATAAGAAAACAAAAGGCATGCAGGACTAAATGATAAATCCTCCATATCAGTTGTCCCAAGGATAAATATTGCCAAATACGGATGAGTTGGTTGGACCTAGAAAGTATTAAGCAGGAGTTTGAAGATTCATAATGATTCCTTATGATCCTTTGCAGATGATTCATGAAGATTTCTCTATTCAAAGAGTAGTTACAACGTTGGAGGAAAAACATTTGTACCCCAAAGAGGGAAACTATTTACAAGCAACTACCCCCTTACTTTCATACCCTCTTATTTTTAACTGCTAATTCGCGTTTGCTGATTGATACCATCTGAGTATATATATATATACTTTGATGGTATCAAAGAGAAATAGAGAACACAACTCAGTTACTCCTTGATACCATTTAGAGTATATATATAATAGGCAGTGCTTCAATGAAAAAACTACTCAATTACTGTTTGATACCATCAAAGTTTATAGATACCATCAGAGTATATAGATACTATCAGATTGTATATACATAGATACCATCAGAGTGTATATATAACTCCGATGGTATCAAGGATGAAGAAGTAGTGGTTCAGTGAATATAACAAGGAGGCAGGCGGGTAAGTAGTTTGGGCCATGGATCCAACTCAGGTTAATAGTTTGGGTTGGGTCCAATTTGTGTAGTTTTCCGTAGAAAATTTTCGATTGAGTATTCCATACATGTCCATTAAGTACCAATATTACAAGGAATTTTGTGGGGGTATAAAATGTAACTAAAAAATTATCATGTGACAATTGATCACAATTCAACTATCTTTTTTGTTTCAAATGAGTGCAAATGGAATTTCAACAACTTTTAGGCAGATAATAGCAACAATGGCATACTGCTCTGCCTGTCTGCCCATGGTAGTTTATTTCCAGTAAGAGAAGCTATTTCAATGTCAGAATTTTTTTTAGAGAGCCCACTTATCAGAAATGTGGTCCTCTAAAATTTTCAAAGTAAGGGCGCCTAGCTATTGATTGAGTAGCTCTGAATGGCGGCATCTCAAACTTTAGCTGCTTCAAATGTTTTCTGCTTTGTAAACTTTTAGTTAAAACCCAGTTTCTTTAAGTGACCTCTTGTTGAAAGTTCTCTCCCATCAATTGATAATATACTTTCTGGATAATAGTAGCAAGATTGTTTAAAAGATATTAATTGAGTAAATAATAGTATTAAAAAAAGAGCATTACTTTAACCTTGGTGGACAGAGTTACTCGGTACCTGTGCTGGTGGGAGATAGCAAATACCTTGTGGAATTGGTCTGTAACCTTCATTATTTTGTTTGTCCTACTTGTATGTGATATTCACTTCTTGCATTCTGCATCTTCTCAGCTTGTATATCAACTTTTCACAACAACCATTGAGCCAGGGGAAGAAGATGTCAAAATTGTGATGCAAATGGCCGAAGAAGCCATACGTGCTCAGGAGAGAGATCCTTACACTGCATTTGCAAACCGAGTGAGGGAGCTCAATTATGGGAACTCCTACTTCTTCAGGGTAATATGACTTTCAATCTGCATTGTCAACTCTGTAGTGACGGGTGCATTCATGACTTATATAGTAGAGTGTTTTCTTGCAGCCAATCAAATTTAATGACCTTCGAAAAGTCAACCCATATAAAGCTTGCGAATATTTCAATAGTTGCTTCAAGGACCCCTCAAATTTCACGGTGGTGATTGTTGGGAATATTGACCCTTCTATAGCATGTCCATTGATTTTACAGTATTTGGTAGGTACTACAATTTCTAATGGGGTTGGTCCCTAGCATTGTTTAGCATCTGTCATTGGTTTATTCTTCACTATGCAGGGTGGAATTCCAAGGCCTCCTGAACTAGTTCTGCATTTCAGCCGTGATGACCTCAAAGGCTTGCCTTTTCAGTTCCCTACGACAATAACTAGGTGGTCCCGGTGTTATTTTCTCTCCAATTAAAATTGATTGCAGGATACCGTAGCTTCAAAGCCTTTCCCTTTGCACCTTGTCCTTTTCCATTGTTCTTTTTCCCCTGGTGCCTTAAGGTTTTTGAGTTGGGGGCTTGGTGAGGGAGTCCTAATGATATAATTTTTATTATATTGTTCTTCCGAAACTAGCAAATTGTATACAGACAAACACATGTATATCGTTTATACTTCTTTGTTTTGTTTTCTTTATTTTGATGAACTGGGGAGGGGGGGGGGGGGGGAGTAAGTCTCTGAGTACTTGATCAGGAGAGGATTCCTGTTCACTATGTGAAGTTACTGCAGTTTGGCCTGGAACCATCGGTTACACTTTGTTATAACCACTACCCGATAAAATATCTAAAAAAAATAAGAATAGAAGATCCACCTTGATTAGGGGCGCAGGGCTCCCTGTGTTAGTGTTCATTTTCTTCTATGTGATAAACTATTGACGTTCTATGATGTGCTTTATGTGCAAAAATTCATCCCCATTTAATGTGCTGCATTTGATTGTAGAGAAGTTGTTCGGAGCCCAATGGTGGAAGCACAATGCTCGGTGCAGTTATGCTTTCCTGTCGAGTTAAAGAATGAAAACATGGTACGTGGTTTAGATACCTAATATAAGATCTATATATTCTGAAGCTTTTCTTGTTACATTGACATGTACACTATCTCATCTTATTTACAGATGGAAGATGTTCATTTTGTTGGATTTTTGAGCAAGCTTCTGGAAACAAAGATAGTACAGGTTCTCCGCTTCAAGTATGGACAGGTGTGTTCTTTTGTAATTTGTGTGATATTCTGTGATGCATTTCGATAACTTGTTATTCTTGGTACTTTTTGTGTCTTAGATTTATTCTGCTGGAGTTTCTGTCTTTCTTGGCGGCAATAAGCCCTCCAGAGTTGGCAATATCCGTGGAGATATTAGTATAAATTTCTCCTGTGATCCAGACATATCATCGACATTGGTATGTTTGCAATTTTTTATCGGCATGTTGCAAAAAACGGTTAGCAAATCCTAACATCACGAATTTTTGACAAGGTTGATCTTGCTTTGGAGGAAATATTACATCTTCAAGAGGAAGGACCTTCAAATGACGATGTTATGGCTGTGCTAGAAATCGAGCAAAGAGCACATGAAAATGGGTTACAGGTGACATTCACCAGAATCTTTGTCTATAGAGGATCAAAGTTTCATTTGATTGCAAACATTGTGAGAAGATGGATATGAAGTGTTACAGATCTAATATATACTAAAGTCCCAAATTTCTGCTGTCCAAATTTTTGAGTTTTGAATATCCATTTGATCCACTGCTGTTTGCTGTTTTTTCTTTCAGGAGAATTACTACTGGCTAGATAGAATATTGCGTAGTTACCAGTCACGGATCTATTCTGGTGATGTTGGCAATTCTTTTGAGGTCTGTCTTTAGTTCAAGTGCTTGTACAATTCCTTAAACACAGTCTGCTTAGTCTGGTGCTTCTTATTCCCTGTGCACATTGAACTTATCCCATTATTTGTCATCAATGCCTTTCTGAAATAAATGACGGTCGTCATTTTAGGATTGTAGACTTACAGTGTGTTGAATATGCACAAAGAGTTGTAAATTGGGTTTCCTCAAAATTTTCATCCTATCTAAAGAATTTGTCCTGACATATTTATGAATACTCTCAAATGTGGCTCCTTTTTATTTTTGTGTTCCTTGGGTTTTTCCTTCTTCGAAAAAGGGGGAAAAGAAAACATGCGAAGTTGTTTGGAAAATTTAAGATGTAAATGCTTCACTCTCTTTTTCGTAAATGCTCCCTTTCGCTGCCAAAATGGACCCTCGGAGTTTGCCATATAGTTTTTCCTTTGTAACTTCTGTTATTTCAATTAAGTTCAGAGATGGCCTTAGAATAGAATATCCTATGGGACAACACCTTTTGTAATTTGTTTAATTCTCTTATGCAGATCCAAGATGCTGCACGTTCCAAAGTGAGAAGCATCTTAACGCCATTAACTGCCCAACTAGCCTTGCAAAGAATTCTGCCGTTCCCTTGTAAAAAGCAGTATACTGTAGTAATTTTGATGCCTCAGGCATCTCGTCTAAAAAAGTTGAAGTCATTGATGCAATCTGTATCCAAGAGTTATTCAAGAGATGCAAAGGTTAGTCTCATGTAGTTCTCATATTTCCTCTTCCAGCGTCATGATCTAAATTCTAACATGCATTTATCTTTATAATATCTTCCCTCTTCACGTGTCCCTTGCCACGGAAAGAAAGAAAAAGTGAATCTGATCAGCACTTCAAACAAGAAAAGCTACATAACATCGACAACACTTAGGTTGTGTCATGCCTGAGGATTCTACTCTATTCTTGCACAAGTATGCCAGTAGTATGGAATAATTAAACATGTTCTAGTGTTTTTGTCTAATACTTTTAACTTACGCCTAACTTAGTTCCATATCTTGGAGCTCTGAAATTGATACACATGCATGAATATAAAGTTAACAAATTGGTGCTATTGCTCCTAAGTAGATTTCTTTCCTAAGCTGTACTTTAGACATCCATAACCTTCAACCTTCGAAGTCATTCTTCATGTTCTGCTTTTTTATAAGCTGTGTTTATGTCTTGCCTACTATTTCAGATTTTGGCTGGAATTGCTGGTGTAACAGTTTTGTCCCTCAGTTTATGGAAATATTCCCGAAGTACACTGAAATCGTAGTAGAGATACGGGGAACTGTTGCTCCTACGTACTAGGAAGCAACGTACTACATTTGCTTATCCAACCCAAAAGTAGTACAATTAAATGGTTTGCATGAGAGATTTCAGTGCATTCTTTGCCAAAATATCTGTTCATACTCAGCTTTGGCCTTCTTGTACCATATATCAATGTGCCTTTGTTATCGGTGACTGTTATATAGAACATTAGGTTGTGCCAGGATTATTAAGCTTAGAAAGTTGATCTTGGGTTTGATCCTACCTTATAATTGAGAAAGTATGAGAGGGTTTTTTTTCCGCCTTTGGTTATGTTCTATTTTTCGTTTCTTTGGTTTAGAGATTCCATTTCCGTTCTTTCAATGGTCGTTTTAGTAGCAGATTGAAGCTTGCACATGCAGGATCCCGCATGAGGTCAACCTCCAACTCGTGAATCAACTTGTGATTCTTGAATTGAATCTAAATATATTTGGCAAGTGTTGTGCTGATTGTCTCTTTGGTTCTTTCACACCAAACCTTATGATTCAAAACATAAGTAGAAATATCAAGTTGGTTACACTTGATGCTAAGCATATTAAACCCAAGAAATAAGTGTCTTAGCATGGGCTTTGCCCATTGATATTATACGTAGGTAGAAATAACGTTCACTAGTCACTTTTTTGGTTATTTTTTATAATGGTTAGAGGGAGGGGGGGGGGGGGGGGTTGCAAGTTCAAGTGAATTTATTCCTTTTATCTCAAACTTAGTGTATCTACAAAAAAGTTTAAAATGGAGATAACACTTATTTCAAACATAATGCCTCTGAATTTTGTATTCACTTCTTGAAAACACGTTTGATAATGTCTATAATTCATCCCATCATTTTGTCTTGTTTCCAATTTAAACTTCAAATAAAAGAGTTGTCCATATCTCTACTCTTATTTAGTCATCATACAATAATTTTCATCTAGTTTTCTGTATATATTAAACTTACCCAAATGAACTTGGACACCAAACACGTAAGTTTGTTCTTTCTTACTTGAAACAAAACATTATCCAAACAAAAACTCGACGATATAAAACATCATATTCAATTCACATAACCCCATCATTCAACACAAATATTGCAGGAAACTATAGGGATCAACAAGATAGATATGGAGTTGGATTGCACCCCAAAAAAAGGTTCCAAGCCCTCATTTAGAAACAACAACTTATTTATGTAGTGAGTTTATTACTAATGAATTTTCACATACATTATAACAATTCTCGTATACTCATGTCAGATTTCTCGAATACCTTTTCTATTCAAAATTTTTAATCTGACATTAGATTTTATAGTTTGGAACTATCAAACCAAACTTCAGACAAAATTATCTGAAGTTCGCAATGAAGTATCTTTTCTTCCAAATTATCTAAGAAGTTTGGTTTTGATAAACTTAACTTCAGCAACATTCTAAATGGCTAAATTTATAAAATTTATGTAATGCAGCTATATTTTTAAATATTATGTCCTAGAAAATTACTATTTGTGCACTTAACCCAAACTAAGCTGTAGTTCAGATTTTCAAGCCCAAAGCAACATGAACTTGACCCAAATTAGTCTTTAGAGCCCAAGCCCATCAATACTTTCTACATTTTCAAATACAAAACAACCCCTCATATAGTCCAAAATTACGATTATATCACTAGGGTTTTAATTCGTTCCATATATATACTTCCATCTTCTCTTCTTCTTAGCACTTCGCCTCCTTCCTTCAAACCCTAGTAAGCTTTCTCTCTCTCTCTAAAATGGAGGAAAATTATTGATTAGTTTTCATTGCAGATCTGAATTTTTGATCAGTGTTGAGTAATGGTGTTAATGGATTTTGTTGTTTGAATGCAGGAAACGGTAAGTGGAGTGAAAAAAAGGAACGAAAATGGTGGAGAAAACTAAAGGAAGAAAAGAGGAGGTTGTTTCCAGGGAGTACACCATTAACCTCCACAAGCGTTTGCATGGATGGTAAAAATCTTCTCGCTTCTTATTGACTATTTTGATTAATTTTTTAAAAAAAATATTGTTTTCATCGATCAGATGCGTTTTTTGTTGGTTATATTAGGTCTCTTTTGTTTAATTGAAGTGTTTTAGTTGAGTGTTAGGATGCTGCTGATTGAATTGTAAGGAGTGTGAAGGATTGATAATAGTTGATTTCGACTAGTTTGGTAGGGAAGTGATTGGCTGATTGATTGAGTAGTAGTAATAGTAGTAGTAGTTTCATTGTCAACTATGAGGTGAGCCTAGTGTCTATTGGAAACACACTTATACCTTTACACGGTAGGGGTTGGGAAAGGTTGTGTATGCACTACACTCTCTAGATGCTACTAGTGGAGTTACACTGGAGATATTGTTGTTCTATGAATTGTTGAACTTTTACGATATTTAATATGAATGAATGACCTTTGAATCTAGGTGATGTTCAGTAGTAACATGAATGTATAGAGGTCATATGAGGATTATTGTTTTTCAAGGGAAATGGTGATTGTTTGGTTTGTTAATTTTTGAGTTGGTGGAATCTGTAAAACAGAGATCATTTGGGATCTATCATCTATCAAGTTTGTGTTTATGGTGCCAAAATGAAAAACTGTTGCCATAGATTTTTTACTTGCCTTAAAATGCATAGGGAACCTGTGAGGTTCTGAGGTTGGATATGGTTTTGCACACAGAAATGCATAGGGAATTTTTGAGAGTCTAAGGTAGGAAGGATATGGTGTTGGACATAGAAATTGTGTGGAAGCTACAATAGGGTTAATTAAGTAGTAAACTTAGTGAAGTAATGGTAATTTTGTAGCAATCTTAATGTTTTTGTAACACAATCTACATTCTATGCCACTCCACAGGTGAAAACTGATTATAACTTGAGATCTATCAATTTGCTTTATTTGATGTGCACTGCTATAGGACTAGTGGAACCCTGCATGTGCTTTGAGAACTATCAAATCGTATCAAGTCGTCCCATACGTCAGCAAAACAATTTAATCTGTTTCATATTACTCTTTATGTTGGCTAACTTTAGACTGGCTGTATTATTAATAGCACATTCAAGAAGAAGGCCCCTACAGCCATCAAGGAGATCCGAAAGTTTGCACAGAAAGCTATGGGCACAAAGGATGTCAGAGTGGATGTGAAGCTCAACAAGCAGATCTGGAGCAGGGGCATTCGGAGTGTTCCAAGACGTGTCAGAGTTCGTATTGCTCGCAAGAGAAATGACGATGAGGACGCAAAGGAGGAGCTCTACTCTCTTGTCACTGTTGCTGAGATCCCAGCAGAAGGATTGAAGGGTCTTGGTACCAAGATCATCGAGGATGAGGAATAAACTTGTCATTTTTAGTGAAGAATGATACTATTAGTGTTTTTTGTGATCCTTTTTAGTGCTGTGAGACTGCTAAATTTTGTTCATGATACTCGAGTATTTTTGTGTTTCAAAGTTCTCACCATGATTCTATGCTATTCATGTTTTCAGCTTCTTTGGATTTTTCATTGGTTAGCTCTCTTTAGTCTTATTACATAAATACCGCGAATAGGCTTGTGAAACATTTTTTGTTTACAAAAAACAAATGAAAAGCAACTATGGGTTGTTGGCAAATACCGTTTACAAAAAAATTGTTGCAGGAATCCTACTAAAGAGATGCATATAAGTGGAATACACTTAAAACTGTGAAATGATGTAATAGTAATCAAATGGGAGTAGCATCAAACTGTAAATTGAAGAAACGTCAAGTTCATATTTAATATGTGAAATCAAAATTGCAAAAGCGGGATGAATTAAAGACCAAAGTGACTTCTCTCATGAGGTATGGAGCTTATGAATTCATTATAATCATGCCTTTAGGCTTGACCAAGGTGCAATGGACTTCCTTGTGCTAGTGGAAGGTAGTAGGTAGCTTATAGAATTAGTCGATGTGCACATAAGTTGATCCGGAGCTATGGTTATTAGAACTATAAGAACTCAAGAGGAAAAATGGAACGTCTAAAAACGATTATCTTTAAAAGATGAATCATTTTTTTGGGAAAAAGCTTATATATGTCATCTAACTTTGAGAAAAAATTCATTTGTGTCATCCGTTAAAAGTTTGGTTCATCTATGCCATTTTGGTTTGAGAAAAAGGCTCATTCATGTCATTATTTGTTAACTAAAATGGCATAGATGAGCCAAACTTTTAATGAGTGACATAAATGAGTCTTTTCTCAAAGTATGATGGCATATTTGAGCGTTTTTTCTTCTAAAAAATGGTTTTGCAAAATTGGAACTGTTTTCAATCAATAAATACTGATATGGATGAGCTTTTTCTCAAATGAAAATGGCATAGATGAGCCAAACTTTTAGCATATTGCATAAATAAGTCTTTTCTCAAAATTCGATGTCATATTTGAGTTTTTTCCCCTTTCTTTTTTGGGTCTTCCCAAATGAGACGGTTATAGTTGATTTGGTAGGCATGTTTTCCAACAAGGGCGTTTGGTCTAGTGGTATGATTCTCGCTTTGGGTGCGAGAGGTCCCGAGTTCGATTCTCGGAACGCCCCACTTTTTTGAATAATGGTAGAACGCTAGCAACATATCTAGTACTCCATTTGCTTTTGAATCCTGTTTTTTAGTTGTTTTATTTCTTATAATCACTTTGAATTCTTCTTTTCTTTTGAGTGAAAGGTCCATTATAAATGACACCTACGTAATAAAATCTGTGTACGTTCTAATCTCCCGGACTTCACTAGTCGGATTGTACTAGATATATCATTGTTTGTAAAATTTGTTGTGAGCAGTAAAGAGAAGACTTGATTATGATACGAGCGATGATTCTTATATTACTTCCTCCACGTTTTTTATTGAGGTCTTGGTTTCAAATAACCATGGTTTATTAATACATATTTTCACGTTATTAAATTATTTAACTATAGTAAGTTAAATTAAATTGGTATAAACATCCTAGTGCGGATAAATATTTACCAGTATTTACCTACATACAAGGAGGCAGATAATTTTGAATTTTAATGTATCAGTGGAGTCAAGGATAGAGATGAAAATTGAGCACATTTACAGAAAAAAAGAAAGAAAATATGGTGTTGAATCAATAAGAGCACATAAATCAGGGATGTGGTGAGGTTGATCATGGATAGGATCCATCCATTCTTAATCAGAGGTTTCCTCTTCGAGCCCTAGGAAATAGAGGGTACCGGCATTGGATACCTATTGGATACCGGAAGATTGGAGCTCATGAAAATATAGTAATATTGGAGCCAAAAACAATTAAAATAATTGAGAAAAAGTATTAAAGTAAAAGATTTCCATTGTATTTTGCAGTCTACTTGACTAGAAGAACTCCAACAGAAGGTTTAGAGAATTGAATGGGGAAAGTGAAGGGTAAGTTGTAGTTAGAAAAGTGAAATAAAGGGACATTGAGAGCAAAATGTTGGCAGTAACTGGGTTAAGGGCTGAGTTGTGTCATGAGGGGTGAGTGGGTGAAAGGTTCGGGTAGTGAGGGCGGTGTAGAGTGGAAATCTGTCAAAAGTGTCCCACGTTAATTGAAGGAAAGAGAAGTCTCCTCATGTGATCTTAGACAATCTCTCACCTCATGAGCAAGCTTTAAGGATTAATGATCCGGCTTTGGTTCTTGTGGTGGGAGAGGTTAGCGGGGAACATTGACAAAAAGATAGTTCAACTAGTAAGGCATGCAGCCCAGTAAAAAGGGGAGGACTAGTGCACGAAGCATCCAGCATGATCGCAGGTAAGGGGTCATACCCAAAGAGAGTGTAATGTAGACAACTTACCTGACGCAAAGAACAGGGAACTCCTAAGTACTGAGGCATACAAATGATAGGAGAGACTGGGTTTGTAGCTCAGACAAACCACAGTTATCTTGCTCGGATCCTCCAAAAATGCATGACTTTTGGAGGATCAACACACATCCCGCTGTAATTTTGAAGAGTTCGAGCAAATAAATTTCTATTGATGGAACCAAGAGGTATGGTAGGTCAGCTAATCCCCACATCAACAAAAACAACACTATCAAAGACAGATATTGTCATAGGCAGCACTATCACTCAAAAGATAAAGTTTACCTTTTACAAAGTTCAGTCTAAGCCTCTCCACTGAAGTGGGAATGAAATGAGCGAAGACGAGCAAATTATTGCATCAATTTAAACACGGATTTCTCAGATCCAAAAACTCTCTTGGGAAACAAAATGTTGTATGAATTCCCTGTTACTCAACTCATCCTAATAGAAAAGAGAGACCTTACAGTTGTTCAATTTGCCCAAACAAATTTTCAGAAACTGTTATCTCAGACATAGTAACCAGTGAAAGTAAATCCTCTTCCTACTATCTCACCAGCACAATACCATGCAAAGCACTCCAAGCCGAACAAAGCAGCAATGCCTGCATCTTCAACCTTCAATTCCTTTCTATTCCTCCACATGTGCTTGACAGAGTCGACTTCCTTCCAAAATGACTCATAACGGCCGGGGATGCTGGAAGGAGTAAAATAGGTTCAAATGACAAATGGAACTCATAACGGCCAGTAAGCTACTCATAAATATTTCAAATGTAAAGATGCATACAACTCCACTTGGCTCTATGGAAGAAATGATCATAAAATCTCAGACAGGGGAGGCATTTTTGTGTGTGTTAAATACATAATGATGTCTTTGGCCATGTTACATTACATGAGGAAGATTAGTTCGCATAGTAATATTTTATTATAGAGCATAGAATTGCCTCTAATAATATTTAACCAGAGAATTTAATGACCATGGCAGTAAATAATATACTTTGTGTTTTTTAACACGAGATTATGAATATGGCTTTACTATTTACTTGGTTTGACTGACAAAGACACCACAGACACATTATCATGCACAAAATTTTGTACTTCAAAAACTTATCAAATAAAAGAACTATAAGATGCAGTCCAGGGTCTACTCTGCATCAGTGAAATCAGACCAATTTGGTGTACTTTAATCCATCACCCAAGGAACCAAAATTACTAACACTCGCTTTCCTGTGCATATTAAAAGAAGAGTCAAAGCAGATAGTGGCCTGCTTATTACAGAATTCTTTTTGAACAATGAGTGATACTAAAAGCTTAGTAACAGATGTCAAGCAATTAGGCTGATGAGAGTATAACCTGGCAAGGCGAGTGTAGAGCAACTGCTTGGACAACTCATTGCATTTTTCAACAGTGGGTGGCTCCACTATATATTGTTTGTTCTGCTCCAGCAACTGTTTGTAGTAGGTAGTACCATGCTTAGAGAGAAACTGTGAAGCTTGACAAGCCTTAGATTGCAGTTGCTGAATCTTGGATGCCATCAAACCCAAGAAAGTCCTGGACCCAGCAATAAAGGATATAAAATCAAACATCAAATGAGCTAATAGACCAAAATACACGCCCTAGCACAGTGGCGGATACAATTGCAACTTGGGGGCAGGCAGGAAGTAGCTGGGAAGGCCACACCATTCTGTATTTTTTGTTTATTATTGTGAGAAGTAAATAGAAAAAACAAAGGGTTGAGGATTCATTGTCCAGGGCCAAACGTTTTGCTTTGTTTCTTTTAGCTTTTCCTAAGTGAAGACGCCCAATTATATAGAAGTTGGCTAGATCTCTGGAAGCTTGATGGACATTTTATACAGATTGTGCCACCACCAACAACAATATTTATCACAGACATACACCAGCTTTTTTCAATTCAAAAAAAAACACCAAATCAAATGCAAAAACATTTTATTCCACAAACTTACTAAATTAGGTAACCACTAACGATCTAGCCTGAAAAAGGTTCAAAATATCGCCTACCACTTCCCTCAGAGAAATACAGCAAAAGGTCAGCTATTTAGCAATCTAATTCTGGAGTGAATGGGGCTTTTGATCAAGTAGTTTCGAACTTGCTCACACATGTACCTAGAATGACTCTGAATGGAGCACACCTCTGTTTTGTGGTCCGTTCTATTGTACTAAAAATAAGAACAGAATCGAGTCTCAACTCCTAAACCTCCATCAAATAATCAATCAACTAAGCCTCAATCCCATCTATATGAAATATACGCCTATTTTACTCTTATCTCGGGCCAACTTCAAAACTTCAATGAATATTATTTCCCAAATAAATAAGACAACAACGTGGACGCTACTAAAAACAGGCAAATCTAAGATTTTCATCTCAATTAACTACATATAATCATCGGTATCTTAATGCACACAAGAAAAAAAAGAACAGTATTTTTTGTCGTTTCTTTGACAAACTACAAGTAATTTCTCTCGAAACCCCACAAAATGTAAGCTGGTATTTTTCTCCTAGCTAGCTCCGAATCTATCTCACTTATCAAGCTAAACATCATCAGTCATAGGCTCATAGCCAAGTAAACCAATAAACCAAAACCTTTATCATCTGCCGTCAAAGCACAAAATATAAGCCTACCACAAATTCAATCTCTAATACACATGCCTCAGTTAACAACAGTTATTTTCGTGGTTCCACTGACAAAATACAAGTAATCTCTCCCAAACCAGTAAACTGCACAAAATGGAAGTTGAGGTTTCCCACTTTCCCTAGTTAGTTACGATTCTCTCTCACAAACCAAGCAGCAGCATCAGTCATTGCTTAGTCAAACCAATAAACCAAAACCCTTATCATCTCCCATCAAAAGCACAAATATAAGCCTACCACAAATTCAATCCCTTGTACACATGCCTGAGTTAACAACCTTTTTGTCATGTTTTCATTGACAAAATACAAGTAATTGCTCCCAAACCCTGCAAAACTTAAGCTGACGCCTTCCTAGCTAGTTCAGATTCCATCTCATAGATCAAAGTTAAACATCAACAATCAAACATCATCAGTCATAGGCTCATAGCTGAGTCAAACCAATAAACCAAAAACCTAATCATCTCCCACCAAAAAACACAAAACATAAACCTACAACAAATTCAATCTCTTATACACATGCATAAGCATACATCCTGTTCTTATTTACACTACTTCTTTATAATAATCGTGATGTCCCGGTTAGTTAGCATGCACTTCAACTAATTCCACCGAATATCTGCCCCCTCCTTTTTCTTTTAGCTACTCTGGCGCTCCTTACTCGAGCCGAGGATCTTTCGAAAAAAGAGTCTCTCTACCTAATCGAGTTAGGGGTAAGGTCTGTGTACACTCTACCACGTCCATACGCCACTTTTGAGACTACACTGGGTTTGTTGTTGCTGTTGTTGTACTAGTCACCTCACACCAGCAACACATATCAAACAACTCCGCCCGCTAAGGCTCAGAGAGATGGAAATAAATCACCTAATATTTTTTTTTATCTTTGATGGAGTTTAAACCCTAGAACTCATCATTTCCAAACTCACTTCACTCACGACTATGCCACACCCTTAAGGATACTATTTACACTTATAATCAATGAGATCTGACAGAAATTGATTAAAGTTGAAATCTATCTATCTATCAAACAATCAATCAATCAACTACACCTCAATCTCAAACTAGCTGAATCGCCTATATCAAAATCCTCTATATCTATTTCATTCAATTTCATTACATAACAAAATAATGCACTAAAAATCAAGCAAAAAAATGGATAAAAATACCAATAAACGAATCAAGAACACAGTAACATAAAAAATGGAGCTCAGAAATTTACCTTTTGTTCAGCTGATGAATTTAACGATTTTTGCTTCAATCGCCGATAGCAGATGAAATATTCTGATAAAGACTTCTGAGAAAATTATGAATCGCAGAATTTCTACCTTTTCCACTGAAGTTATGATTATTACAGTTTGCACCAACAAAAAACTTGTAATTCAATTGTGATACCCTTAGTTTAGGTTTATTTCTGTTTCCTTCTTTTCTTACTCACTTTTCTTTATAAGTATTGTAAAAATAGTCACTTCAAACTTTGAGAGTCAAACAGACTAATTTTAATCATGAATTTAGTTTAAAATTTTTAATTTTTGATTGTTTGATCACATTCAAAATTATTTTCTACTTATAGTATTTTTACCGAGTAATTTTTACCCCTACTCGGTCAAAAGTATTATAAATCGGAATGATTAACAATTTAAAATATTTAAAAGATATATTAAAAAATTACGATCAAAGATAATTTTATTTGAATTTCAAAATCCAAAATGTTTATTTTATAGTAAAGAATTTTTCGAGGGTAACAGATGCATGGCATAAATTTTTTGTGAACAATGAGTTTGTTTCTCTATCTTTTCGCTTATATATCAAGCTTTTGTCTACAATAAAATTTGAACTTATTAAATACCGTGCATTATATGTTACTCTTTTACTACTAAACTAAAGCCATGGAACAATAGTCTTGAGAATGGACTTATTAATCTTTTCCATTTTCTTTATGATTTTGTGAAGATTACTTATAGTTGGTTATATTTGGTCTAGATCTAGATTTGAAATCCGATGCACTTTTAAATTATAAAGAATCTATCATATATGTAAGTTGGCCTAACTTGAAAGAAAACGACTAAAAAGCTATTCCATAATCTACTTTTATCGAAGATTGGAATATTTCTAATTTTTAATAGCATACTTTTTAAGTCGATCGTATTTGCAAGAAAATTCTATATCCTAACAATTATTTCCAACTATTATGCAAATAAACATGTTTACTCATAAGTTAAGCTAATACTATTTCTCTAAACTCTAATGGTCTTTTTAATTGATTTTGTAGCCCATTTAGAATAGATCACATTTAATGAGCCGGTCCATGAGAACATTTCTATGGTACTTTAACCCAAATATCAGATAAAGCCCAACATAAATGGTTGATATTACCCTTCCGAATAACGTTAGAATCCGATGTATTGCTTAACTTTATAGAAAAAATAGTTAATTGTCACCTAATATTTATTGTAATTTATAAAATTTTAGATCATGATTTAATATTTTGTCTCATAAGATTTCAATTCTCATACTTGGCTTGCATTTGGAAATGCAACATGAAGTTACGATTTCAAATAATCTTTGGACAAGATTTCAAATTGTAAATTCTCCACAAAAAAAAAATGATTTGAGATTTTGAATAATGATTTCAATGTAAAATTTGACTCATAATTTAATATTTAGTTAAAAAAATAAGACTAAATATTTTAAATTTTGTAAAAGAAGACTCATGATAGGCAGGCGTATGAGATTGTTTGTATCATGTGAAAGAATTATATTAAAAAATAACTAGTTACGACTATTATAGACTAGTGAATCTTTATAAAATTATGTGTATTTGAAAAATTATAATCGCAAATATTTATTTACAAAGGGAACATGAACATCTGCAATTTATTAATGTGGGCCTTTGGGATATTCTGATGGGGAGATTTCACAAATAACCACTACAATAAACTTAATTAGGCTCCTTAGCTATAGTTTGTATATTTATGGGCAGTAGATATAGTTTAAGCTGTCTCTTTTGTATAATTTGCAGGTTTGTATAATTCGTGGGTTGTATAATTCACGGATAATTGAGTTACTTTTGTATAAACTATAAACAACGAATTTATACAAATAGAAATATATGAACTTTAAACAGTTGTACAAATTATATTATACAAAAGTTATACAAAATTCGAATTATACAAACGTGCGAATTATATAAACTCGAATCGTAATTAACGTTAAATGTTAGTAGCGAATTGTAAATAAGCTAAACTATAGCCATGTTAACTAAATAACTTATATATGTTTGCTTATTCGCGTAATTTTTTCTATTCTGATATTTTGTTTATCAAGTAGGTTTGTTCAGTTGGTAAGATTGTATAAAAATTGAAGAAATATTGAAAATTTTCAAAACTTGTGAGATTTTCATATTTATATGAAAAAGAAATATAATTTAAAAATCTAAATTACATATTCAAATAAAAATTTAATTTTATATCAATTTAATTTCATATCATAATTTTAAATCATAATTTCATATGACATATTCCGTTTGTTAGTGAGGTTTTAAGTTTTAAATGTCAAATCTTGTTGTATCTTATAGTCAAAATGTCCAAATGACTAAGCTGTTTGATTTGAAAGAAAATCTTGGACCATCTTATTATTCTACACAGGCAACGACTTTTTCTTGGTGTACACTTAGCTGTTTTCAGATTGATGTAGCAACAAAAAAAAAGTGTTAATATGGGGCATTAAAATTTTCGTTATGTGTAAAGATCGAAAAAAAGTTAATTCATAAAAGTCTATTGTATGTAATTTTATCATACATTTCTGCATAAAAGGCTGTTTTCATGGCTTATTAAACTAGTGACCTTATGATCACGTGATAGTAGCTTTATCAATTACGTCAAGCTCTCTTTCTGATCGGTGCAGTAATTTTTTTTGCAAAATAAATTTTATGTTGAAGTAAAGCCATGTAATACCATGCAATTAATGTATATCCTTGTAATATAATTATATTCCAAGATGTCTAATCACCATTAATTTAATTAATTCCTCGTGAAAAAACATCAGATTTCATTTTCCAACTATTTATTTTCAGGATCAGTCTTAATCATGCATGCTGCATGCATCATGGGAAATCAATAGAAAATATATACTTATCTATTCGTACGTTTTTGATCTATACAGTATTCGAAATCCACATTAAAGCTCTGACTAAATTCAAATCGCGCAATGCATGATTCATTTTGGGATGACGCTCCTAACATAATTTTCTCCATATTCAGGGCTCGAACCCATCAAAGATTAAAGATGAAGCAATTCGACCACCTCACTATAACGTAACCATGTCAGTTATCCATTCGTGCATTGTGTTTTCACGAAACTATATTTTTCACGTTATATCTAATTTAGTAGTTATTATTTGTGATTAGACTATAAACACAATAATTATGGGTGATATTATGATTGTTAAAATAGCAATGAAAGGTAAATAATTGAAAACTCTTTCTAACACATACTTTTCTTAAGAGACGTGAAGAGCATCACGATTGATAATTTAAAATAGAAGTAGTATAAAACAACTGATGTTTTAATACTTAGTACTTTCTTTGTCTATGTTTACTTATCTATTAACGTAATAAAAATAAATGTTCACTTTTACTTGTGCAATTTAAAAAATCATATCAAAATTTACACACATTTAATTCCTAATTTACACTTATATATTATTAACTATAATTATTTTTTAAAATTATTAAATTTATATAATAACATTGTTATTCTATTTATTATTTTTTAAAAAATATGTCAAATCAATCTTGAACAAATAAAAACGAATGCAACAGTAATAATATTTCTTTAATTAGTGCAGCAGGTTGGTTGGCAGATGAGGATTTCAGTTTAGTCTATGGATGATTTAAGCCTTTTTTAAAAAATATTTTTTTTTATTATTTACAATTAATCAATTTATATATGATTTTCAACTCACGAGGCACATGGGGTACTGATTTGTACGGCTCTGATTGGTTTGAAATTTTTGAAGACTTTATTAGAGGCATCATTTGACTTCCCTATCACTATGAGTTGGTGTGATTGAAAAATGAAAATGTCTGCATGAGTTTAGATTAGTCCGAGCTAAATATAAATATCGAATATAGAATAAAAATTATTAAATTATAATACAAGAGACATAATTCATATAGTGTATTTGGTATAGAGGATTTTTTTTTTAATTTTTATATTTAATTGATTGAAATATTTTTAAAAAATATATTTATAGAAAAAAAATTCAAAAAAAAGGAGAATTAAACTTTATTTCATGCCACGTTTATCGGGTTTGGTAGAACAACAACACGGCAATGACGCAATTCATGAAAAAGACAAACAAATTGGAGTTATATATATATATATATATATATATATATATATATATATATATAAAATATTTTTTGCCTACACATTCCGTATAATTTTTCATAGTATAAGTATAATCTATAATCTTTGGATGAAATGTGTTTAATTGATAATTTTCATAGTATTTTGATGAAAAAATATATTTTATAATATTAGTAAAAGTTCAGATAATTTGATAGTTGAAAAGTAAAATATGAGAATTAATATAAAACGGAGGGAGTATCTTTTTAAATTCAGCCATGAGAGAGGGAGTTCCCATGCATGGAAAGCTTAATTTCATATGAATCATTCACGGTGATGCATTTATTTTTATTTATTTTGAATTTTCATTTGGCATGTGATATGACTTCTTCTCTTTGTATTTCTTTCACATACGGTTTAGCGGAGAATCTATCAGAAATTATTTTTTTATTTTTACAAGATATAGAGGTAAGATTACGTATACACTATCTTCTTAGACCTCACTTAAAGAATTCTACTGAGTATGTCGCTATTGTTATTATTGTTGTGGTTGTTGCATGTTGACTAGACATTCCCTAGAGAAAATATTTATCAGAGATTTATTTTACTAAATCAACTTTATTGTTTATGTTTTGAAAATTTAAATTTGACTATTAACACTTTATATAATTATTAAATGATAAAGATAGTATCATAAGAAAATAGTAGTTTTTTTTCCTCTTCATTTGATGAAATGAACAAGCGAAAAGAAAATTTTATTTTTAGTATAATGGCAAATTAAATGAAACGGAAGGAATACTACTCTCTAATTTAATTTATACAATTATATTTGACTTGATATGAAATTTAAGAAAAGAAGAAATATTTTTGACATTAAAATTTAAAGGTAAATTCATAATTTAAAATCTATGAGTTTCTACAACAATGTCAAAGTAACTTTAGATTCACGAATAGTTGGATTTATGAGAAAAATATTTATAAATATTTAATGACATTATTAATATGTACAAGTTTTGACGAAAAGCTATTAAGTTCACGTGACCCAATAACTAATATAGTAGATTCATCCCTACCAAAAGTAACACTAATATAATTTTAAACATGTCATAATACTTTATGACCATACAAACATATCATTAAAGATAACATAAAAATTTAAAGATCAATAATAATTTTCGAATATAGAACCCTGTCATTTTTTCTAAAGATAGTAAGGACAATATTATATAAAATAGAACAAAAGAAGTAATTCTATTTATAACTTGAATTCAATAATGATGTACAATACATGAGGACAAAAATCCAAATCTTTGGAATTAACATCAATTAGAGAATTAGTCCAACATCAATCAAAACTAAGTATTTCATTCGGTGCTCGATACTTGTATTGGAATTCGATTAATCTGGATTCGATGAAGCATAACCCTTGTTGGTCTAAAGAAGAAAGTTAATTCCTTTTTTGTGTTCTTCTTTCCATGAAATTATGTAATCTTTTGAGTGCAATTTCTAATGTTTGTTCACTCATATTAGCAAAACAAACTCTAAACCATCCTGGCTCTGAACAATGACATGAAGATCCTGGTGAAATATTCAATTTTACATCACATAAAATTGAATTCCAAAGTTCCAATTCACATTCCTTAGTTGACTTTTCCAATAATTGACTCAAATTCATCCAACAAAATAACCCTGCATTCCCTTTCAAACACTCAATTCCACTACTCTTTAATCCATCGACAATTTTTTCATATCTCCTCCTCAATCTATCGCGATTCGTCTTAATATAATTCATCGTAAATTCCTCATTAGACAACATTGATGCCAACAATTGTTGTGTTTGAGATGAAATTAAGGTAAAACTTGACATCCTCCTAGCTGTTGTAACAACATTGTCATTGTATGAATAAATTGTACCAACCCGAAATCCAGGGAGACCTAAGTCTTTCGAAAGGCTATAAACGATGTGGACTCTCTCCGAGTCCACGTCTTTTCTAGATTTCAGAACCTCAGCTATGCTCACAAATTCCGTGGAACAGAATGCTGAGCCAGAGTAGATTTCATCAGAGACAAGATGAATATTTTTACGGACCGCAAAATCAAGAATTCCCTCAAGATTTGATCTTTGGATTGTTGCACCTAAAGGGTTTGAAGGATTTGTTATGAGTATTCCTCTAACTTTGATTTTGTTGGATTTTGCTTCTTCATAGGCTGATTCTAAGGCTTGTGGTGTAACTTGGAAATTATTTGAACTGTCACAATGAATTGGAATTATTTTTACACCAGTTCTCCACCTTAAGTCTCTGTCAAATCTGTAAAATAAAAAAAAAACATGATCATAAGTTATTGGTAAAACATAGTAAAAACTTAGATTGTGGGTGAATAGAAATAGGGAAAAATGTTCAAATTTACTTCTCTACTTTATGAAATATCTTAATTTTATCTTCCGTTATATTTTGAGGTTATTTGTCCAATATTAAAGTCAGGATTTTCACTAAAGAGATTAAAAATATAAAGAAAAAAATATACCAAAAATCTAGGAGGATTCAACACCTATTGTTTGTACATAAAAAATAGTTTTGACATAATATATTTGGTATGTCAACAAAAAGAATATTGATCAACCTACTTGGATTTAGAATTTGTAGTACATGTAACTGAACTTGTTTTTTTACCTGTCTTTATCGGGACTGAATTCACCTCTTTGAGTGAATCGAGAAATGTCCCACTAGATTCCCCTCCCCCCCCTCATGCCCTTGATGTTAATTAGCAATTTGTCTCGCATTTTCTCTAAATTTTAATAGAGCTCAAACGCGAATTTGACATATTTCATGTTTCAAAATACTTTGCGGGAAGAAAAAAAAGGATTCAAATTTTCCCTCTTACTTTTGACCGATTTATCATTATCCTATATACAATAGGATAGAACTCTGTTATGGTTAAGAACAAATACGAGACGGTCAGAATATAAATAGCCTCAAAATATAATAAATATTAAATTTAAGATATTTCTTATAGTAAAAGAATATCTTTGACCCTTTTCTTCATAAAAATATTTTAGTAACTAATAATTATTTGGATAAACTATAAATAACAGTACTTACCCTGGATAGTAAGGAGTTGGAACAAGCAAGGCATCACCAGGATTAGCCAAAATAAATGTTAATAATTCATTAGCAGCTGTAGCACCAGCTGTAATAACAACTCTATCTGGATCAAATTTTGCCCTTCCACCTCTTATTTTTTCCATGAAATTTGCCATTGCTTTTCTAAAAGAAAATAATCCATGATAATCTTGAAATAAAGCATTCTCTCTGAAGCTAGAAATTCCATTTCCACAATTAATTGCCTCTGAATGTTTTTCCAAGTATTCTTCCACCAAATCAAATGATACCTATACACACAAAATGGAAATATATATATATATTAGCTTAATCATGTTGTTTTGGAATATTTTGCGGTAGTAGTTTGTCTATGTTGTTCGGATTCTTAAAAAAATATTTTCAGTTGTTTGTCGAATTTAAAGATGGTATATTTTTTAGAGAATCAGACATGAGAGCAAAAACATTTTTGAAGAGTTCGAACAACATTTTTGAATTGTAATTGTTAGAGAAGGTAGTACAGTTTTACAACACTAACAACAAAATACCAAGTGTAATCCCACAATTGGGATTTAAGAAGGAAGGTATGTAGGCAACTTTTTCTTTACCTTGTAAATATAGAGATACTGTTCCTTATAAATGTTCGCCTCAAAGGATAGTACACTTTTATTTATTTAATTATATCTTCAAATACTCTCTTCAGGTATGAGCCTGAAACTTTTTCATGACCAAATACGTAGAAATTCGTTTTAATATACCTAGAGACAATATTCTAAGATTCTTTTTCAAACTTGCTTTGATTACGAGCTGAGGAAATAAACGACTCAAATGTTACGATCCCTCTGCTACTCAGAATGAAAGAAGGGATGAATAGCAGTGTGACTCAAACTCAAGACTTCAACCTAACACTAATACCATGTTGAATTGCATGTTTATCTCGTCTAAAAACTTAAATTGTACGAGATAACATACACTTTATTCAAATACTTACTTGATTTTCAGCCAATCCCATTTGAATTACTCCACATGGATTGTGAATTTCATCAAAAGGATCTTCATCATATGCTTTCCACCCTGCAAAATATGGAGAGTCTTCTCCATGAGTATCTGAATTTGCTACTTTTGATAGCCCAACAATTGATTTCCTAATCTCAATTGCCATATTTATTTATTTATTGAGATTTTTTGTTTTCAAGAAAATATGAATATATTGCACAAAAGCAAAGAAAATGAGAACTGTTTGAATGAAATTTTGTGTCAAATAAACCCCTTTATATAAATAGAAAGAAAATTGGGTACCTCAAATTTCAATTGGAAAAAAAAAGGAGATAAAATTCCCTCAAAATAACCAATGATTGATTGTGTAGAGTAACCAAGATCAAAGATCACCTTTTTACAAAAATGTATTATAGTTTAAAAATTAAATGGCTGGTGACAACTGTTAAGCTTTTGTCATCTTTTTCAAATCTTGTATAAATCTCAATCTCCAAAAAAATCCCATAGAAAATATGGTGGTTGAAATATGGGGTGGGGGGTAGGAGGGGGGCTTGTTTTTAACAAAGGTCACATTTTCCTAACTTTGTTGTTTGTTTCTAATTACTAGTAATAAACTAACAATGCCTTTCATATACTCCCTCAATTTTTAATTTGTTCACCGCGATTCAGAGTACGAGGGTCAAACTAATTAATGTTTGGATTCATAATTTTTAGTTGCCTTAAAAATAAAATTTACATATTTTAAAACTATATAAAAAATAATATAAATCACAACAATTAACAGTTCAAGATATTTGTAAAAGTTTCTATCAAAGAAAATAACCTTTAACGGGGGTGCTACTTTCCATTCTCGTTCTTGACACGATTAAATAATATTTCAATCTAGTTGTTACCTCCAAGAACTTCTCTTTTTAATACACAATTTCAAGTGAGAATTCAAGTTCCACTTGTTCCCAGCTTTTGCATCTTCCCTGCCACACTGGCCTTTTTTTCAATCAAAGAAAGAAGGGCCCTTTAATTTCGCTTGACGGGGATCATTCTAAAGAAAGAAAGTCGTTTTGGCTATTGTTATTCCAAATCACTTTCTTTATAAATGTCATAAGAGAACTTCGAATTTTGGGAACTCTCTAAGAGTCATTTGAGAGAGTAAATATAGAGCCCATTTATATGAGCTTAAAAAAGTAACTTTTATGTATGAAGTGTTTTTAGAACTTTGAAGTGCTAAAAGTTATTTTTATAAATAAGCAGTTGAGTGTTTGGATAAAAGTGCTTAAATGAGGAAAATGATGTGAATTTTAGGGTTAAAAGAATAAAAAGGGTAGTTTGAGAATTTAGTTAAAATATAAGGGATATAAAAGTAATTTCTATTGTCAAAGAAAATGACTTTAAGCACTTAGAAAAAAAAGTTAGGAATCCCAACTTTTCATTTTTGACCAACTTAAAGCCCATCCAAACGGGATCAAATAGTGTCGGGCAGGCCCCATTTGATTCAATTCATGAATTTTCAAATATTAACTAAGATAAATAAATTAAAACGAAGAGACCTTTGTATGTGTCTATGCCATAAAATAAGCTAACAACAATTCAAACACTTAATTTCCATAGAATTTAAGTTATATAGGCTAATAATGTAGAATAATATATACCTATCTAATTAATGTTACTTGTGATAGCGGGTTTACTGATAAATGTTTATCATAGAAATTTATGTATAATTACATATTAAATAACATTATTATATATATAGTGTTTATACCGTTAATGTATATACTTAAACTAAATTATTTTTACATTTTCCACACTACTAATGTAAATAATTTTTATACTATCAAATCCTAAGTTGAATTACAAGTTATAATAACAAGTAATTAACTTTAATTATTATAAAGTCTAATACGCAACTTGAAAAATAGTATAATAACTTCTTGTAACCGTTTAAATTACATCAATACAGGAGTATATAATTTAAAACTCTACCAAAATTAGTGATTAGATATTTAAGTCTTGCCACCATTATATGCTGTTTTACTACTGAAAATAGAACTCCTAGACCTTTGGTTTAACTAATATCCATCGTTCGAGTAATTTTTTTTAGTTTTTTAATATTATTAAATTATATTTATTTATTATAGCAAGTAACTTGCTTGCTTTATATATTTATAAGATAATTACTAATCTAACCTTTTTACGTAGGCTAGCTACTTGTAGGTTAAAAATTTCTTTACGTATATAAGTTATTTGACTATTGCATGTGAAAACATATCACACTATTTGAAAAGTTTCAAGAGTGGTAAGTACAGCGTGATAGGGACATATATTATTCCCTCCCTTTCAAATTATCTTTCATAATTTTTAAAAATATTTATTTTAAATTATTTATCATTTTAGTAGTTTAAGATAAAATTATCTCATTTTATCCTTAGTAATCCAGACCCCACGATGTGAGATTTCACTGGATTGTTGTTGTTGTTTATCCTTAGTAATTATGAGTGATATTATATTTATTCAAATACGAGTGAAGTTACAAAATAGTTGAAAACAACCATCTTGATTAATATATTTTAAAGAACATGTAAAAGAGAATCACGATAGATAATTTGAGGCGGAAAGAGTAGCATAATATCATTATGATTCTGATTTTGGTGCAAAAACATCTCTTTTTAAATAAAATAAAATTGAAGCTGTAAAAAGATATTCTGGCCCCACATAATGATTTCAATTCTCAAAAACAACTAAATTATAACTTCCTTTTAGCTTTTTAAGGATATGCTAATCATAAGTTCATGATCTAATCATGAGTGATTAACTCTAGGGTTTAATTACTATTATTCTTGCTTCAAGTACTTAACCAAAATATACAATCTTTTGCAGATGATATATCCTAGACCATAATGGTAGACTATTATATTATATATATACTACTTAATATTCTTTGTTATAATAATTTTTGAATCTTTTCAATTACCATGTAGTTAATTAACCCATTAGTCGTATGGTGAGACAAATGAGATCTTTTCAACCTTGTTAGAGAAATAGAGAAACTCTTTCCACCCCACACCCTTTGGATGCATCTTATACACGTAATACAAATCTGACTTATTCGAGTCAATGAATACTGAATATCAAATTGTTCTATAAAAGCACTTCATGAGTTGCAATTGATTGCTATATGGAATAGCGCTACTCTAGCCTGAAGCCTGGAAAAGCAAAGTCCGATCTACGATACGCCATAACCATCCACCCCGTCCCGAGCCTCGTTTGCTAAGCGGGCTATCTAATATATTAATTTCTAGTGCAGTCATCATTATGAGTCATGGCTTGCAATTAATTTTTTTTTGCAAGGTTTATAATGTGGTAGCATGGCAAAAAGTGTAGTTTGGGATATATTGTCATAATACTCTGTGGTTAGTGAGGATTTTAACTAACTCCCTTGGAATAAACAAATTAAATCAAAGGAAGGTCATGAAAAAAAAAGAAGAGAAAGAATGAAATAACCAATATATGTGCATATATATAATACATATTTATTTTGAATGTGCGAACAAAATCGTCTTACATGGAAAATTAAAAAGATTTGGAAGCTATATGTATAATCGTACAAATTTGATTCAAAACGATTACTTTCACATTATATTAAGAGTTTTTTTATGCTCACTCAAGAAATTAAGAGTGATTGATGATGATTGTTTTTGATTTGCTACGACTAGTATTAGTGCCTGTTTGACTTAGATTATCTAAAACAACTTATAAGCTGAAAATAGCTTATAAGCCAAAAAATAAAAATAAGTTCCACAATTCCCCTGTTCGACAAAAGTTGGCCTAGATTATCTATATGAATTAAGAATATCATTAAATATATATAAAATTTCAGTTACAAACACTTGATTAGGTAATTCTCCAATAATTCGAGACTTATAAAATTTAATAAAGTTTAAGTTTTGAATCTACTGCGCCCTCTAGTCTCCTAGTCTCCTTAATTAAGATGCAGTCTAATTAGAACCTGATCAGCTAAAGTTTTATCTATTTAGCATATAAGTAGTGCAAGTTTGTCCAGATTAAATATAAAATCTTATGATTATACAGAAGGGGATGCTTAGCTTTGTGTTTTTTTAATTGACTTAAATATATAAGTGGAAAGTGTTAGCTTGATGTCATTACTTTATTAATCTAATTATAGGGATTAGATAGTATCTTAAAGTGCCTTTCTCTATAAGTAACTTGCTGCAATATAATAAGTTTAAAATTCAACAAATTAAGAATCACGAAGGATTACTATATTCTAGTGTGTTAGGTAACACTTGAAATTAAAGAGATACTGATCACAATCAAATTGATATTCAATCTTGAAGAACACAACAATAACATAAGAAATGGAATCCCACGAATGAGATCGGGAAAGAATATAATATATGTAGACTTTATTCTATCTTTTTGTGAGGTAGAAAAGTTGTTTTCGAGATTCATAAAAGGTGAAATTAAAGTAGAATTGAAAAGAAAAAAGACGGAAAAATGATAAGACGAGTGTAAGCAAAAAAAGCAACAAACAATAGTAAAAATTGAAGATTAAGATACTAAGAGAATACACATAAAAACACGATAATATTCGGCTAGCTACTAGCTTACTAGTTACTACCCTAATTTTTGACATCAATATCTTACTATCTATGAGCGGGTCTTCAGTAAACTGACGTTATGTCATGTCTTGGCCATACCTTCTACCCTAACCTAAGAATGAAATGATCATTAATTTGTGATAAATTGGATTACAACTGAATTAAAGACATTATTTAGTGAAGCAATTAACAAGAAGCAGACACTTAATTAAGAGAAGTAATTGCATGGAAACATAAAAGATGTGACAATTTTAACATATATAAAATGTGACAAACTGAATTTTATTTAAACAAACATTACGTACTCGAATAAACTTAATTAATTTTATTGCATTTTGAGTATATACTTAGGTCAAATCTTTAGGTCATAAGCTAACTCAATCATAAGGAGATATATAGCTTTTTTCAATCATGATATTCCTACGTAGATATCTCTAGAGGGAAATATACTTTCCTTTTGGGTTGGTTTTGAGCGAGAGGGATTTGAAATCCTACATCGTGATTCGTAGTCAAGTGCTCTAATCCTCTGATCTGGACATATCAGGGGCGAAATTATAAATATGCCTATAGAGTCTACAAAACCAATCAAATTCTTTGACTCAATTAAATTTGCTTAAGCACACGCTTGAGAACATCATTAGAGACCATTAATCCACCTAATGATCTCATCTAATTAACCGACATCAACTTCTCTAAAGTACTCAATAATTCTATATACTATAATGTCAACTTGAAAAATATATTTTTTTGGTAAATTATTCCGTTGCTTGTATGAGATAAACTTTAAAGAGAATAAATAATGTTTGACATTACTATATACTATCAAAATTCAGATCTGCTACAATAATTTGTTTATGTGGAATCATCCAATACCACAAGATTAAAACTAATTAATACTTCTTGAACTAGACAAAAAAAATGTTATGATTTTTTTTTCTATTAAGGAACATTAATTTTTGTAGCCTTAAGTTGTGGCACAAATCATTTTGGAAGATATAGGACCAGTAACAACATGACAATTGTGAGAAAATAAAAAACTTAAATGTGAATGATGATAAGATCTGAAATCATGTTAATTCTTGACTTTGGTTAGATATTAGAACAACAAATGTTCTCTCATGAGATTTTCTTGTTTAACATTTAGATTTTATGTTGAAATTATATATATATATATATATCGACATATTTATTAATAATTATCTAATGAGTAATCTAATTGTGTAATATATCTTTTTTTTGCAGCTAAAGTGTATAAATGAAGGGGAGCCTCAGAGTAGTGATAAAGTTATCTTTGTGCATGTGACTTATAGATTACGGATTCGCGTCGTGGAAATAATCACAAATGCTTATATTAAATTAGGCTATGTACAGTGGCGGAGGCAGAATTTTCATCGATGAGTTCAAGAAAACAAATAAGCATGCTAATAGTATCCACAAATAAGCGGGTTGGGTCGGGTCAAATATAAACAGGTCGATTCAGATATAAGCAATTAAATAAAATTCAACTATACTTTAACACAAACAATAAAATCGAAAAAATATGTGTTTGGCATAATATTAAAATGAGTATGAGAGGATGTATTTTTTTAATTTTAATTTTGGATCTTGTCTCCTTCATTGTTATATATACACGCTATTCAATTTTTGAAACTAAATAAGAAATATAGAAGATTATACTATTAAAAAAAACTATTGAAATAAGATAAATAATTAAAAAAAAGTTTAATGATAAGAATTTTTTTAATTCTTGATTTGCACATTAAAGGAACATTTTTTTCTTTAGTAGAAGGATCTGAGCCTTCCAAATCCAATCCTATTCCTTAATCAAATATAAATTAACCGTTTGACTTAAAATGGGTATGAGAAAATGTATTTCTTTTAGTTTTAATTATGAAAACTTAAAAAAAGTTATAAGTTTTTTACTTAATTTACAAAAATAGAAAAGAAATTTATTGTTCAATATTGTAGTATCTAATAAATCAACTATAAAACAAGGTTGTTGTTACCCAAATTCAAACTCACGGAGGCGTGCACACCATGAACCCGCTTTACCACTGAATCAAGTCCTTAGCTTATGTTGAGGGGGTTCATCACTTATTACATATATGTATAAATCAAAAATTAATCTTATATATACAGTGTAATTTTTCAATAAAAATGGTTCGAATTAACCCCCTAGATTGTATGTAGCTCCGCCCCTAGGTCACATTTTTGGGTGCGATTTCCACAAACTTTGCTAAAATAAAATGCTTTTTTTATTCGGATTTGAGACCAATAATGTGCAATTAGAAAACCATTTAATTAATTTTCTTTCTTCTAGTTCGACACACATTTCCACGATTATTTTCTTCTTCTTTTCTTATCTCTCTCTCTTTTTTTTTTTTTTAAGAACAAAAAGACTTAATAAAATTTGCAATGTGTTTGGTGAGATAAATATTATATTGCATATATATATATATATATATATATATATATATATGTATGTAGTGATTTCAAGAAAATCTCTTGGTCTTTGGACGCAATCATTATTGTGAATCTAGTGACAAAATCAATTATTCCATAGAAATCCTTTTTAGTGTTTCCCTCTTGCAATATATGAATTAAGCAATATGAGGGGAATGAGATTCAATGGCGTTTTTAGATTTTTTCGTAAGTAATATTATTTTATATATTGATAACATTTTGATAAATGGATGCCCAGTAACATCATTTGGGGCGAGATATAAATGTTTTTGGTGATCAGATTGCATGAATTTCATATTAATTATTATCTATAAAAGTATAATCGCAATTACTATAATTGAAAAACGAATTTAGAACAAAATCTTTAGAGTTTAACTAAATTCATCGTTGTTAGCCTCAACTATATATATATAATAAAATGTATATATATATTATATGAACCTATCAAGTTCTGAATTCGCCAATATTTTAAGATGTAAGTCAAATACATTTTTCAAGATCATATTCTTATTCTTCTAGTCCTTTAACTTTAATTTCTTTTATTCATCCTCTTTCCTCTCCTCTTTTTTTTTTTGATTTTTTTTTTGTTGTTGCTAGTTCTTGCAATATATATTGATTCTTTTGATATTGATTGATTTCATGTTAGCTAGAATACATTAATTGACCAAAAAAAAAACATCTTACTTGAACAAGAAGATCAATTCTTGCATATATTATGTGTAAATGTAAACTTAGCAAAGTCATATTGTAGTTGTTGAGAATTAAGTTCCTTAATATAACAAATGTCGGCATCTTTTAACATGAATTATAAATGCGACACACCCGAGTTTCCACATAAGCCTTTGACCACTATTTTTCTTCTGCTTTGATCTGCTATCTCGTACTCACATTGAAATTTGATTAATTTAGAGTAGCGCGTTATAGTACCTATTTTTTAGGCTATATTCTTGGTAATTTTTTTTATTTTATATTCTGATGTATCGAATCTCAAGATATTTGATTAAAGATAAATAAATTCTAACCACCCTACTATACCCAATATTGGTCCTTTGATCACTAGTTGTGAATGAGCGAAAACATTTCTTATATCTGTAACAAAAATGATTTAAATATGCCTTCGTACAATACAAAATTGAGCAAATTTATCTTCCGTTATAATACAGCTTTACGTATGTCCTTATCACCGAATAATCGATTCAAACATTTCTTTTATTTTAAACATTTCTCCCACTTAGCTTAATTAAGAGATTAATCAGTTAACTATAATCCTCCCAAGTCCCATCTAGATGTTCCCACCTCATATAAATTAAGAACACATTTGATCTCACACACATACTTTAACGGTTTATATATTATTTTCAAAATTAGAATATCAATGGATTGTGATATAGATAACTAAATATCTTGTATCCAATGATATACTCCTTCCATTTACTTTATCTTGTTTATTATTTTAGAAATACTTTTTAAAATTTTAACATATTAAGAAATTTCTTTATTTTACCTTTAACAGTAATTATTTTTTTGTTAAATTATTTTTCAAAACTTAAGAATATATACCAACTATTATGAATATAATGATAAAATACTTACGTTAATAATTATTTATTTGAAGAACTGCAAATTTCAAAATGGACAAATATAAAAAATGAAGGAAGAAAATATATAGATCCACTAATGTGGGAGCCTCGTAGCCGCGCAAGCTAAAGGCAAAATATCATATGGATGGCTCTTTTTTTAATATATATGCATTGGAACTAGAGAAATGATTAGGTAGCAACTAGCAACTCAATCATGGTGTGAGATGCCTCAATCAAATTAATGGCTTCACGAATCAAGACCCATCCACTCAAAGTAATCATGATACGATATTGAAAATTTCGTTACGATGATTTCGATTTTAGTATATGCAAAATATGATAAGTTATTGATTATAATTTGTATGTTTGATTTTAATTTACATTAATAAAGAATTAAGATTTTGATGACAGAGGGAACTAATGAAATTGTCAAGTCTAAAAGAGTTGTCACTGATCGATGCTTTAACTTGATTGAACGTACGTATCTTTTGGTGTACTTAAATTGTTCTAACTCTGTCATGACTTGTATAATAATGCAATGTATAAAAAGTGAGACAAAAAATGTGTTAAAAGATTATCGTTTAAATGAAAGTTTTAACTCTGAAAATAACTATGCAGTAATATCTGAAATACTAATAAATATATATGTAATACAAAATCACAATCCAATTGAAATTGTTTATGAAGTTCCTACTAACATAACTGCTCGAGACATGAATTTTTTAGTTGTTTTTAAAATATCGTATGGATAAAATAAATAGATGATTATGTAGTTTACGGATTCTCCAAAATAATGATAAACTCAGCAATAGTTGCAGGGTGAAAGAAAAACCTATAATGTAATCTGGTTATTCTTAGGACGTGTGCTTATAATAAGATAGGTCAATCATCAATATAAGTTTTCATAAAGTTGAGGGTACTTGAAAAGAAATGGAACTAGTTGAAAGTCTTAACACCTTTGAGGCTGAAATTTCAAAACAACCATTTTCTTGACTTGTAATGGAAAAATAACCAAAAATTCAAAAGTAATGGAAAATTAACTAATTTTTATATCAATGACATTATCATGAATTTTAAAGTTTAAAAAGTGAAACTCCTTCGTAGTATTTAATACGCTATCACAAAATTTCTCTTTTTTATTTTATGAAATCCATAACGTTAAATCCTAAATTAATGACATTATCATGGTGTTTTTGCATTCAAAGTACTAATTATTTTTCAAAACGATCGAAAAGTGGCTAACACACCTCCTTTATGGCCCAAAAACAAATAATGATGGCCCAAACGTTGTACATTTATATAGCCCAATTTTATGGCCCATTTATACAGCCCAATGGCCCACTATATAAAATGCCGTAGTTTCTTTATTATTTCTCCTTTTTTTTTTCACTCACTTTATTTTCTCCTATACCTTTCACAAACCCTAGCAGCGAAGCCGATCGCCGAGCAGTTTTCCGGTTCACCTTGCCGGAGCACTTGAAGCCGTTGGCCGGTTTGTTTCATTTTCTATCTATCTGCATATGTACACACTTAAAAGTTGTTCTGTTTTATGAATAGTGAGAGCGAAATTAGATAATCAGTCGAAAGTGATTGAAATTATACATTTTTTTCTAAGAGAAATTGTTATTACTTGATGGAATGTGTAGTTTCATTGGAATTCGCACCAGCTAATTTATGAATTATCATTATAGTACTTAGAAGTGATGAGCACATCATCCTTGCAGTGCTTTTTTCTCACTTTTGCTTTTGGGAGGTCAAAAATGTGTTTTTTCTTCAAAAGTGCTTGTTAAAAAATAAAATAATGTGTTGTTTGGACGTTGGTAGCTGGTTTGGAAGTAAGTTATGTTGGTGTTAAATTTGGCTTAAGTAATACCACATATAGTAGCTGCTTAACTATACATTTGTAAGTTAGAGGTAAATTTATGTATTATTATATGCAGGATAGAAGGTGAATTACTAATACATAAATAACTAAATTCTGCATCATTAATACTTGCATAAAATAATACTAAATTCCCTCCTAACTAATCCATACATTATTAATACTTTTGTAAATCTAACCAGCTACAAAAACGGCCCCCAAGTGTTTTACCAAGATTTTAGGAGAAAATAAGTGCTTTTTGGGGATAGTATAAGTTGATAAAAGTACATTTTTGAAAGCCACTTTTGAGAAAAATACACCTTGAAGAACTTTTTAAAGCTTGGCCCAACACTAGTTGTTGCTCAAAAGTGCTTTTTAAATTTATTGGCCAAGCACAAACGGCCTCTCACGAAACAGTACTTTCTTAAAAAGCACTTTTCAAAATTAATGTTAGAAGTTTGGCCAGATAGACATGTATTTTAGGATGTCTTGGGTAAGTTTGTGGTACTAACATGATGTAGCTTCAATTCAGGTGTTTTACTCCAAATCATCTATGGATTCCAATGAAAATGGGCGTACTCAGCTCACTCCTAGTCATACTGGTGGTGAGAACGAAATAGCTGGTGTGGATAATGGAGGAGAAGAACATAACTCGAGCAAGAGAAGATCAATCTCTAAGGTGTGATGAATCTTTTGAAAGTTTCTTTTTAACCATATTCTTTATGTATTTGAGTAGAAGATCAACATCTAGGCAATGATGAAATTTTGCAACTGTTAATTGTTAAATGTTATAATAATCTGTTATCAATGAACTGGCAATTTTTTTGTTTACTGTTTTTGTTTCGGATACACCATAATATTAGTCTAGACTTGTTAAAGGACACATTTTATCTTGGTTTGTGACCTGTAGACATTTTAATGTGTATTGCTCCACCCTTTTTTTGTATGCTTCCTCCGATTATATGAAAGAAGGAACAATTGGATAGAGGGTGGCTATGCAGAGCAAAAATGAGGTTCCTTCTATTGTCACCGACTCATCCCTGGTATCAGGGTGGGGACACTTGGACTTCTTGTCTATGGTCAAGATCATGTAGAACATGACAGAAATTTGATGTGTTTAAGATCATGATATAAGTTATATGAGCTGAACCTGCTTGGCAATTGTGAGTCATCTAAAACCTGTTTAGTTTTATTGGTCTTATATTGGATAAAATGGGTGTACATGACTGTTGGTTGCTTCCTTAGGAGAACAGCACATCATGGAAATGAATACTTTGCAGTACTAATGTAAGGAATTGGGGTTTTAGTTTTTCATTCTGCAAGTTAAGCTTTATATAGGTCAGTCATCGCTGGTTCCTTCTGGTTTTAGTGTTATATTGGATTTTAGTCATAACATTTGATTTCCTGCGAAATAAATTAGAATTGTGTCGTTGGATACTATCCTCGCGGATCGCGACCCTTTGTCCCGGCCACTGTAGCACGTGTGTGTCGCCCAAGGCATAAGGAGCATGATGACTTGAGCATTTTAAATAAATGCTTTTCATTGTTCTAATATCTCTTTGTTACTCGCTCCCCTTTATTGCGTCTACTTTTGATAGACATTTCCAATGGTTTTACATCTTTCAGCATGGTTCCCGTGATTATGAGGGCGACAGAGAATCTTCAAGAAGCAGGGACAGAGAGGGGGAAAAAGGACGTGATAAGGACAGAGGTAGGAGCAGAGACAAGGAAAGGGATCAGGGGAAAGATCGTGATCGTCGCCACAGCGATCGAAGCGAGAGGCGTACGACTGGAGGTAGAGATGATGACTGTACCATTTCTGATGATGGTCCTGAGAGCCGGGAATACTGGTAATCATTACTCACTGTAATCACTTGTGGTAGAAGCGTTGATATATGTGCCATTGCATTTTCAGTGTTCTGCATTACCCCCTGTATGTTGTGTACTACTATCCTTTTCGCATTATTTCATTGTTGTTACTGCTTTCATTTCTGTCTTTCCTTTTTCGAACTGCTTTGCCATACTTTCTATGCCGAGGTGGGTCTATCGGAAACAACAACTCTTATCTCGACGAGGGAGGGGTAAGATCTATGTATACTCTACTCTCCCCACACCCTGTTTGTATGGAATTGGACTGGGTATGTTGTTGTTGTTGCATTTTCAGTGTTTCACACTAGTGCTTTTTGCTTTCTTTTTGGTTGAGGACAAGCCATGCATAATGCGTTCATGTCTGTGTGCTTTATTTGTTGGTGCAGGAAGAAAGATTGTGATAGAGACAGGGATGAGAGGCACGGACGTAGGTCTAAATCTTATGAGAGAGAGCGGGAGGAAGGGCATAGACACAGGTCCAAATCATACGACAAGGATAGAGAGGAAAGGAATAGGCACAGGTCAAAATCCTATGACAAAGATCGAGAGGAAAGGCACAGACATAGATCTCGCTCCTATGACAAAGATCTAGAGGAAAGGCACAAGCATAGATCTCGCTCAAGGGGAACATCTAGTCATAGGTCAAGATCGCGTTCTGGATCTCGGTCTCGTTCACGCTCCAAAAGGTTAGTTCTCTGCTGTCCATGAAAACCTGACAATTAGTAGTGCGGGGATGATTGCTCTCTATTGCGTAGACTGATAGTACTCATTTTCTTTGGTTATGTTGAGGAACGTGACATAGCAGCGGATATTACTAGAACTCTTTTTTCTTTGGTTATGGAGACGTTATAATTTCCAATGGTCCAATTCTTATTAAGAATGATTGTTATTTCTTAAGTTGCCAATGAGGAACATGGTTATTGAGGGTTTCATATAATTGACACCAACTTGTTTGAGATTGAGACATAATAGTAGTAGTTGTTAATCCGGGCTTTATGTGATTTCAGTTATGAGTGTAAATTTGGTTGCCATAGAAAAATCAGATTGATGCAGCTAATGTTAGTTCATTGATTGGCGTTGATCTGCAGATCAAGCAAAAATATCCTCACTCTTATGATAGGTAATTAGTTTCTGAAATGGACGCTCCCTTGGTTTTGGAGGTCGGGGTTATGAGGGTAGAGTATGGTTTTTATTCATAGAAGGACAATTAAATGACTTAAGCTCTTGGAGCATCCATGGGTATGTTGTTCAATGAAGTGAGAATGAATAGAATGGAAGACTAGGGTTCGAATCTCAACAGATGCGTGAAAAAAAGAAGAAACTAGAATATTTTTTCAATCTGTCTAAGCCGTGTTAGACATAGTTACTGTTGTTGCAGTGGAAGAATGTATACCTGGAATAGTGGAGGTGCACCAAAGCTGGCTCAGACACTAACGCTTAAAAAATGAGTCATTACTTGGTAGCTTAGATGAGTTGGAAAAAGCTCCACTGGGAGTGGAAATCGTGGATATGTCACTACTAATTGTGTTGGTGCAGAGTTTAATTTCTCAGTCTCTTCAATAGTACTTTTTTTTGGGTGCTCTTTTGTGTGGGGGTGGGGGTTTGGGGGGGGATAAGTCAGTACTGTTGGTTATTTTTGTTTTTTTGTTGAAGGTTTTTGCTTGCATTTCTCTAACTGTTCATACTGATATGCTTGTAGCAAAAGGATCAGTGGGTTTGATATGGCACCTCCTACCTCTGCTCTGTTATCTGGTGCTCCTGCTCTTCCAGGTACTTGCTCGATTTTTTTTATATCGGCAATAATTTGGTAACTGTTATTTTTTTTCTCCTTTGGATGTAGTGTGGAAAGTTCTTACCAAAATGCATGGTTTCATTTTGGTATGTCACTAGATTGACTGTTCACATTTTATTTCAATTGGTTGATTGTTCACATTCTATTTCGATTGTTTACTTGGTTAAATAACTCTGAAACTGAGAAAGTTTTTGGTTTTTGTTGTCTTTGGTGTTGTTTCTTTCTTTAGTATGTCTTATCTTATGTTCTAAGAAGGCAACGTTGGGCTAGTAGCCCCACTGTGCTGACAATGGGCGTGAGCCAACCTCTCTAGCTTTTATGTTCAAGGAAGACAATAAAAGGTCTCGTTCATCTTCAACCAGGGATTTTTTGTTTTGTAGCTTTCAAGTAATTTCTCCAAATTACTTCTATAATATTTACTGAAGAATTTTTTGAGGAAACATTGAAAATTGTTCTAATTGTAATAGCCAAAGTAAAAAAATAGATCTATATGTTCAATGGTCCTTCTCATTGATGAGCAAAGAAAATGTCCTCATTTTTATCCCTTTGAGAAGCTTCTGCAGGTCTACTCCCTGGCACTGCCCCAGCTATTCCTGGAATGCTTCCTAACATGTTCCCTTTGGCGTCTGGACCGGTATTTTCTCCCTGTTGGAATTTTTTTTATTTTGTTCTTAGTTTTTTGAATCATTTTAAACTTATTTTTGGTTGTGGCAGCTTGGTGCTATTCCTGTTCTGCCAGTTCAGGCAATGACTCAGCAGGTATTAGTTGTCTCTTCAACCACTTCCTTTTGTTCAATGTTCCATGATTAGCTCTCTGTCTGCTTTAATTGGATGCTCTAATATATTGATGATATTGTCAAAGTGTTCACTTGAAGGTTGATATTGTAGTGTTCGTTCGTCTGGACTTTTTTATATTTTGTGCGACAAAATCTCTTTCCTTCCATCTTATCTAATTGAAGGGAAGTGTATAATGTCATGCTCTCTAAATTTCACATTTGACATAAAGTTTGAGTTGTAGGGTAATTTCAATAGACCAGAGGAAATATTTTCGTATCAAAATTTATTTGTGATTTTTTTTTTCATTGGCGTATTTTGTGAGAGTGCTTATTTCTCAGGCAACTAGACATGCAAGGCGAGTTTATGTTGGTGGACTTCCTCCGACTGCAAATGAACAGGTAATCTTTTTCATCCTATCTAGTTCAGATGTTTTTTTGAAAGCTATCTAGTTCAGATGTTTTGAGCTCCCTATACTTATGCAGGGTTATTTGAGTCGAAGAGTTATCTTTGTTCGTTAGTCTGCTGGTGGTTTCATAGCTATTTGACTCCTGCTCCTTCATTAGTCATCCCTTCTTCATAGCTCATTTGAGTCTATCCATGTTTTAATCTTGTATCTCGGTTCAAGCATTTTGACATATGCTTAGCATGGATGAGGGGAGTTAGAATGTCTTTCATTTTCAGTTGAATAGCCCTTGTAGCTTCAGCTTACTTTTTGCTCGACTTGCCTATCTCAATATCCCCAAATGACATCAATTCCTAATTTGAGAAATTGCTTTAGTTGTCAACTGTGTAAGTAATGAATTTGAAATTCATGTGAAAATTGAAATCATGATTCAAGCATTCCCTGGAGAATCATTAGAATGCCAGTTTATTAACTTCTTGATTTTGTCTTAGAAAACAAGAGTGAGCGATGCCTTTTGACCTTTTGATGAATCTCTAATGCCTTGGGAGATTGCATTTAAGTCATTATAGCAGAAATATTAAATCTTTGCTGTGCCAAAATGATCACCAATCAATATAAAGTTCGCCAACAAATACAAAGGGCCCCCAAAAGTTACCTACTTCAATAATAATAATAATAATAAAATAATAAATACAAAGTCCCCCAAAAAACATCAGCAGCAAAAATTACGCCTCAATCCCAAAGTACGAAAGCAAAGAAACGATATGAGGGTCCTTACAAAAAAAAGAAACTATATAGAAGGTATATTCGAGGAATATGCTAGCTACGCGAGAGGAAAACATTTGTTTATTGGGAAATTAGTGAGGAATGAAAATAGAGATGGAAGAAATATTCTTCATTTTATATTGGATCCCTCAAATTAGTTTTTCCTATAAACAGGTGAAATAATCTCTAGAACTGGTAAACCACTTGTTCAATAAATTTTGAACTTGCAAGTTACAAATGAAATCCTAGAATGTGTAGATCGGACTTCATCTTGTTTCCTCTGCCCCATAACACAGGAACCTTTAGAGACATATTTCACTTGTTTGGGCTTGTAGATATTCTGTCTACTGATAATATTTCATCACTGTGCAGTCAGTGGCTACATACTTCAATCATGTTATGTCGGCAATTGGTGGAAACACTGCCGGTCCAGGTTAGTTACATCGACCTGTCTTCAGGTCTTGATGCAACTATGCAGTACCCATTCTTGGATGCTTCAATTTTTCACTGTGTTTTTCAGGAGATGCTGTCGTTAATGTTTATATAAACCATGAGAAAAAGTTTGCTTTTGTTGAGATGAGATCTGTGGAGGAGGCCAGCAATGCCATGGCCTTAGATGGCATTATCTTTGAGGTAATCATCCTTCTAGTTTTGGGATCAGTTTATATTCTGAAGGCTTCTGAATCACCTGCAAAGACAGAATGTGAAAGGTTGACCTGCCTTCATGTATAGGCTGGTATTTGTTAAAATTTGGGAATTGATATGACACCCTTTACATTAGTCTGAGGCATGTATTTGATTGATGGTTGTGGTGTTGTTTCTTCTGCGTTGGTTCCTTTTTTTTCTGCTGTCTCCTTTAACTTTATACTAGTTAATTCTTTTGCATATATTGGGCTTGTTTTATAAGTGCTAGCTTTGGGAATAATTATTTTCAGCATTGTACTATATTTAGTTCACATTGGAGAAAACTCTAAGTCTCAAACTTGTGCTAATATCATCTCTTTGGGGCTTTTAGGGAACACAAGTTAAAGTCAGAAGACCGACTGACTATAACCCCTCTCTGGCTGCAACTCTTGGTCCGAGCCAACCGAATCCAAACCTTAACCTTGCTGCAGTGGGATTATCACCAGGATCCACTGGTGGGCTTGAAGGTCCTGACCGTATTTTTGTGGGAGGCCTTCCATACTATTTCACTGAAGCTCAGATTAGGGAGTTACTGGAGTCCTTTGGCCCTCTTCGGGGGTTTAATCTGGTCAAAGATAAAGAAACTGGAAACTCGAAAGGCTATGCATTTTGTGTCTACTCTGATGTGTCAGTAACAGATATTGCCTGTACAGCTCTTAATGGGATTAAGATGGGTGATAAAACTCTTACTGTCAGACGTGCAAGTCAAGGTACTTTACAACCTAAGCCAGAGCAGGAGAGTATATTAATGCATGCTCAGCAACAAATAGCACTGCAGGTAAGGTGTATCCTTTAGCTACTCAATTGGTTGAGCTTTTAATCCGTTCCTCAGCTCTTTTGGACAAGATATTTTAAGCTGTCAAATTCTTATACTATTTAGGCGAAAATGGCAACTGATCATTTGGCCCTTTGGTTTGTTTGTGTCATTTGATTTGCAGAGACTCATGCTACAACCTGGAGGACCTCCAACTAAAGTCTTATGCCTAACAAATGTTGTTAGCCCGGATGAGCTCAAAGATGATGAAGACTATGAAGATATAGTGGAAGATATGAGAATGGAATGTGGGAAATTTGGTAAATACATTCAGTCACTTCAGATGCATCAAACTAGTCATGTTTTATTTTACCTTTTGATAAGTCAAGCTTCATATTTGATAGCTCTTATAAGTTTTTATGTGACACTAATCTTCGCAAGTCTACCATGAGCGTAGCCATAAATTTAATTTATTTAATTTATTTTCTGGGTTCTTTCTTTTGATGCGACATATTTTGGGTTTATTCTTTTGATGTGACATCTATACTATCTTCAATTGCAGGTAATTTAGTGAATTTAGTCATCCCACGCCCAAGGCCTGAGGGTGAACCTGCACCAGGGGTCGGAAAGGTAAGTAATATAGTATGCATTATGATGCTTTCTGCAGAATTTTATTATGCACCAATATACTTTTAAAAAATATAAACTTGCATGGGTACTCATTTGATATAAACAGAAGTGCCAGTATTCTTAGGATGATGCTATACAGGTGGTGACATAATCACTTGGTTTTGTCAGCTACAACTGATCATAATACTTCAACAGGTCTTTTTGGAGTATGTGGATGTGGAGGGTTCTTCAAGAGCTCAACAAGGGTTGAATGGCAGAAAATTCGGAGGAAACCAAGTTGTTGCAGTCTTTTATCCAGAGAACAAGTTCTCAGAGGGGGACTACGAGGGCTAGGTAGTATCTGCTCTTGACTGGCCTTCAGTGCACTCAGCCAGACAATGCCTTGTATTAAATAGCTAGCTAATGTGTCCTCTCTTGGAATTCATAGTTGTACTCTAGTTTCATGTCATTAACATTGGAAATGTTGGGTCTCAATGTGGATATTTTATGTAACCATCTATAAGACTAGCTGCTGCTTAGATAGCTATATAGCTAGTAGGAAAGCAGTTTGCCTAGTCAAAGAGGCATCACGTATTTTGCCCATGCATGGCTTTACTTTACAATAGCCTTTTCTGTGCATTAATACTATTAACATGAATATCTTTAACCATCCTGCACCTTTTGTCTATCTAGAACCAGTAAGTTATTGTGGCTAATACAAATTGTTATCTCAATTTTATAGGGGTAGTAGTTGTGAATGTTCCATCCTCATCCGTGTGAAAGGAGTTTCAATGCAAATTTTACTTTCAATTAATTGATTTCTGCACTTTGTTCCTTCAATGCATCGATATTTTATTAATTTGTCTTTCCCCTCATATGGCAACTTGATCAGTTTCGAATGTTTGTCAACCAAATTAGACCTTATAGAAAAGTAGATGGGAAATTACTTTCACGCTTTATGTCTATTAGCCTATATGGATTGATTTATTTTTAAGCGGCTTATAAGTTGAGAACTGCTTATAATTTTTTTTAAAAAAAGTAGGTCAGGTCAACTTTTTTTTTCCGATTTATAAGCTGTTGTTAACTTATAAACTGTTTAAAATAAGTTTATTCAAATAAACACAATTATTTATTGAAGCTTATTTTAAACATAAAATAATTTTAAATTAATCAATTAAACACTCAAAAAAACTGAAAATAGCTTATAAGTCAATTCAAACTACCTCTATATGACTTAAACATTACTTTCACGCCTTTTGTCTATGCCAATTTTTATACTCATATACACGACAAAGTTTAAAAGTTTTAGAAGCCTTATTATTTAAATGCTATAATAATATTTTGGACAAAATCTATATATTTTCATGTTGAATTAAAACACTCTTTAATAAATGATGATTCCGTATTTATAATTAATCAAACTTTTTTAAAATTTCTAGTAGTGAAAACACTTTATTTATAAAATGCAAGTTATACAATCCATTGATTGGTTAAGAATAATTATACCCATTAAAATTATATATATATATATATATATATATATTGTGCTCACAAAAGGCAGAAGTTGTGAGTTATCTAGGTTTCCAATAAAAAATAAAAAAATTGTTTTGCTATTATTTTAATAGACAATAAAAAACTCCTTTATAAAAGAAAATACCCAAAAGAGGTTCTACACATTTATATATTTGCTATCTTCATAAACCCTAATTTGGAGCCAGCCCTTTCTTCTTAAACCCTAAACTTTAGAACCCTAATGGATTCCATAAGCAACAATGAGATTCAGAATTCAACAAGCCACGGAAAAAATCCATCAAAGATCAAATTTCAGTACGAGGATGATGATGAACAAGTAGAACAAGATGAAACTGTTACGGAAAGTTCCAATCTTGAAGTAGATGAAGACACCTCCATGAGTGACGCGGCCGCCGCCGCCTCCGCCGTCGATGACTCCATGGTTGGTGGCGATAAGACGAGCGCTGACTATTATTTCGACTCATACTCACATTTCGGTTAGTGATTTGTACCATGTATTTTATTCGATAAAATCAGTGTAGTTGAACTGACCTATTCAAGGTAAAATTTGCTTAAATTGAGCTTCTGCAAGTTGAAAAATCTCTTTTTTCTTATTTATGTGAAGCTTTAAAGTAGAAAGAAGAAAGACCCAGGTGTTGTTTTTTCCGGTCTTTGCCAAAAACTGAGTTGGGTAATTTATATCTTTTGGGTTTGGCATAAAGTATTTGATGCAAGTTTCAAACTCAGATTTTGGAGTCTTACAAAAACTAAATTCCTAACTATAATTTTGTTATATCTTGGAAAAATTAACCAGCAAGTAAAAATTTGAAACTATTCATTTACATGTATTTGGATGAGTTCAAATAGAGCAGAATGGATATGGATTTAATACAGGCGTAGTTGATGTGGAGAAGTTTTTTTTTTTTTTGGAAGAGTCAGTTCAGTCTTTATTTGGGAACTTCATTACCTGTTACGGAACTCTAGTGTTATGATTATTTTTTTTGTTGGAGATTAAAAATAATCGAAGAGTTGTTGTAATTTAACAAATTTTCGGTAGACCTATAGTACATGCTTGACCTTCAAATTTATTACCAGCTAACACGTTTTATGCATCTTGCTTGATCTGGATTTACTTATAGAAGCTAATTATCCACCTTTGTTTTGCTGATGTTTTTGCAGGTATTCACGAAGTAAGCATCCATCTTGTTTCGTATTATTGTTCTTGTTTGGTATCATTTCTTGATACAATTTCACTTAAAGATGATTTTTTGCATTTTTCTAATTGTTAATTTTTATTTGGTAACAGGAGATGTTGAAGGATGTGGTAAGAACTAAGACTTACCAAAATGTAATCTATAAAAATTCCTTTCTTTTCAAGGATAAAGTGGTCCTTGATGTGGGAGCTGGGACAGGAATCCTGTCACTCTTTTGTGCCAAAGTTGGTGCCAAACATGTTTATGCGGTATGCATTCTGCTTGTTCCATGTTCTTGTTTAATACTTCCATTTTATGTAGTTTCTTGTTCTTTAATGATTGGTCCATGACTGCTATCTTGTGGTGGCTGGTTTGGTGTGCACACATTATGATGCTTTACATTGTGGTTCATGTGAAGATATTGCAAGAGACTTTTGAATATAAATTGATTGGAAAGCCATGTGGAACTGGCAGTTGTGTTTGCAATATCATCAAATATGACTGATCCTTTACAATTTAATTTTCAGATCGAATGCTCCAGTATGGCTGACATGGCACAAGAAATTGTAAAACTCAACGGATTTTCTGATGGTGAGAATGATGTCATCACTCATATACTTTGTGACAGGTGTTCTGGTGTGTGTACTTTATTGAGTCTGTTCTCTTTCTATCTCAGTTATAACAGTTATCAAGGGAAAGGTAGAGGAGATTGATCTACCTGTTCCACAAGTGGATATAATAATCTCCGAGTGGATGGGATACTTTCTTTTGTACGAGAACATGTTAGATACAGTCTTGTACGCTCGTGACAAGTGGCTGGTAAGTTACTTTACTTGTGATGATGTATAACTTGTCACTTGGATTAATGATGATATCAATTCTTCAGAACCAGTTTTCTGTGCATGCCATGGCCCAAACGAAAGTAAAAAGACTTCTAGCTACTAGACTGCGTATCCATTAATATGAGATTAGGTTTTGAGTATTTTAATGGATGAAGAGAAAGCGTGGATGCATTGAGATTAGATTTCGAGTGCTTTTATTGATAAGAGAAATTGTGTGTATCCATAAAAGAAAGTGTGTGTAGTCATTGGGAGACACCATGAAGGGGGCCAAAGACCCTGGCATAGTGTTTTAATGAGTTAACCCTTGAATGTAGTAAAACTGACTGTAGGTTGAACTACTATCTGAAAAGATTCTACCTGTGGAATATTGTGTCCAACCATATTCACCATTGATTCCAGTAAATGATGCGAGCCAGTACAAACTATGGATAATCATCCCAAAAGATGCCTTACTTAAAATTTATATTCTCAATGCATGGGCGTGTCTTTCTACCTAGCCACTTTTGAATTCTGGTTTTCCTGCTTGGTTCCTAAGCTGGTTTATTAAATTAAGAAAAGCTAATTTGACTATCTGTTGTTGGAATTGTGCAAATAGTTTTGGATGTTGATGAGAATTTGAATTTTTTTCTTTATTTTTTGGTGAATTTTCCTACTTTGTGGCGTCTTTTTCTGTTTTCTGCAACAATGAAATAAAGTCTTTGCAGTACATGTGCAGCAGGAAGTCCTGTATTGTACTTGATGGATCAACTATATGTTGTGGGTTAAACGTTTTAAAGGGGAAATGGAAATGATGCCACAAAGTAAAAGGTCTGAGCAGGAGGATGTGTTGGTAGTAATGAAATATGTGTGGAATGAGGAAGAGGGCCCCTGTCCTTTTCCAAGCTATGATACTGTGACTTTCGCAACCTCTTCTACATTAATTAGACTATGCTTATTATTGAAGCTTGGTCACGGGTTCAAATAAAGGCATGATTACATTCTAGCATTGAATGCTAATCTAGATTTTGCCCCGACATTCTGTAACAACACGTCAATGGTGAAACATATTTCATCTATCAGCACATTCACTTGCAGTGATCAAACCTTCTTGCTGATCCTCCTCCCTGCCACGTTAAACCCCTTCATCCTCATCTGGAAAAAGGAACAAGTCAACAAAAGCAAAGAAAATTATCTGTGATTGACTGTGTGCTTGGTTGAATGTATTTGTGTTTAGCGGAGATTAATAGTGTGCTAATTGATTATCATTTAAGTCAGCTATTGGGAAGATGAATATGAAAATATGGCTTCTTTAGACAATGAGAATGAGTACTTGTAGTTAGTATCTCTCTTCCCCTACTCCTGAGGACTTTCATATCATTGTTTTTGGGAGATATTGCAGGTTGGTTAAGATTAGCTCGGCAAAATTATGCCAAATGCCTGGCCTTGCTTCCTGGATGTGCTCACTTGTCTTGGAGGTTTTTGTGCTTGGTTGATGGATAAGAAAGAGCCTTTTCCTAATCCTGTCCTCTTTCTTTCTTGTTACAGGTAAAGGATGGTCTTGTTCTGCCGGATAAAGCTTCTCTCTGTTTGACTGCTATTGAAGATGCTGATTACAAAGAAGATAAGATCGAATGTAAGTTTATTCCTCTTTCATGTTACATACTTGATGGAGTTTGATTTGCTATGGTATTTTCTGTTATGTAATTGAATGTATTTTCTAGTGGCATCAAATTTTTTCCATTTTCTCTTTTGTTAATTTTTCCTCCGTGTTCTACTGCAGTTTGGAATAGTGTGTACGGTTTCGACATGAGCTGCATTCGGAAGCAAGCTATGATGGAACCTATTGTTGACACCGTAGATCAGAATCAGATTGTTACAAACTGCCAGTTACTGAAGGTAATCAAGTCAAGTTAGTTACCTTGGGATTTACTGAAATAGCCTTACAATGTGTGATCTTGCCTTTTTTCCTTCACTGATAATGGACCCTTCCCTTCAGACAATGGACATTTCTAAGATGACTTCTGGGGATGCTTCCTTCACAGCTCCATTTAAGCTCATCGCAGAGCGTGATGATTACATCCATGCCCTTGTAGCATACTTCGATGTCTCTTTCACGAAATGTCACAAGTTGCTGGGCTTCTCAACAGGTCTGCATTTTGTCTTTGCATTTGATTTTAATTATGACATTAGTCTTTGCGGTATTCTCCTTGTTTTTTCCATATATTATTCGCTATATCATTTCGAAGGGGCTGAGGTGCTTAGATTGGTCACTTTGTAGTTTCGTTTTTTACGTTTCTTGGATTTTTGTGGAAGAGTATGAAGGGAAAGGGAATAGTACAAGTAATAAGCATGGCACCGGATGATTACCGTACACTAGACCATCTCTTTCTCTGGTATCGGTGCAGGATTTTGCAGTTTGTAGGATTCAAATAACTATCTAAAAGTATGTAGGATACAGGAGTTTATGCAATGACCTGAATGATCTACACAGGAGACTATTAAGAGCTCTTTTCGGAAATTGGGAGTGGAATGTTTGACCCTCCCCTAAGAAATAGTCATCATTTGAGTCCATGTATATTCGTCGTTTCTGACCGTGAAAATAATGATTTGCAGGACCCAAATCTCGAGGCACACATTGGAAGCAAACAGTTCTCTACCTGGAAGATGTGATCACTATTTGCCAAGGGGAAGCTGTAGTGGGAAACTTGACTGTGGCTCCTAACAAGAAAAATCCTCGAGATGTCGATATAATGCTCAAATACTCCGTAAATGGTAAGCACTGCCACGTTTCAAGAACTCAGTACTATCGGATGCGATGATGCATTAAAGTTGAAAATGGCAGATGAGTTCCTGTGTTGTCCGCCTTTCGTGATATACAGGAGCTGATAACACATATTTGCCTGTTTCCCAAAGGCGATCAATGTTAATGTATTCTCTCTTTATTTTCCTCACCAAACTGTGGATTATTTTCCTTTCTATTTGCTTAGTTACACAACCAAGAAATTCATTTGTTGCATTATCTGATGCTTGAGGCCAAATAGGCAAAATTATAACCTATATTTTTTTTTATAAAATGATTTTCTTGTTTCTGATGCACTGGTTAAAGCTCATTTAAGTGCATGTTCTTTTTTCATTTTAAGGCTTGTTAATTGCGTTGCCCCTACTTAGTGAAGTTCCGCAAGACAATAGGGTGCATCTATAAAAATGGATCCCTAATTTAGTGGTACATAATTTTGTAAAGGGTTGTTTGGTTGGGAACAAGTTATTTCAGGATAAAGCTATTTCACCATGCATATGGGATAGCAACTTATTTCATCACTAAGGTTTAAATGGTAGGATACATAATTCCAAGACTGCCTAATAACTCCAACCAAATGTAGAATAAAATAATTTTGTATTTTATTTCTGAGATAATTATACCTTATACTCCCACCAAACAACTCCCAAGTATCTTTCATATTCTATTTTTTGAAACTCTTAGGGATAATAATCAGTTATTCAGATTTATTTATTTATGTATTATTTATTTTATCTTCTATCTTATATATTGATGTCTTGAATTTTATATAAATCAGTTAAAAAGCTATCAAACGTGATATTAATTGTGTTAAGTTTTAATAAATGAACAATTCCCCTCCTCAACAACTAACAACACCTAAAGAGTTTTGCTAATTATATACTCTTTCCGTTTTAAAATAAGTGTGCTTTAGTTTATTTCATGCCTGTTAAAAAAAATAAAAATACAAGGTACAATTAATAAAATTATCATTTTTTGTTTGTAAAACTTAGTATATACTCATTTCATTTAAGTGCAGGTCACCGGGCCTGACCAAGTTTAGGGGCAATGGAGTTGGTCGACTAATTTTTAAAAAATCTGTAGATTAACACACATGAAAGAACTTAAAATCTTAAATTTATATTTTGTCACACTTAAACAGTGAAAGAAGAGATGTAATTAAAGAAAATACAATGAGTATTGATCACCAGACTTGTGAGGCACGTCTTGGCCAAGTTTAGAGGCCAACAAAATCATTCGACTAATTTTAGGAAAATCTGTGAACTAACTATAAAACACGAAAAATTAGAAAATCGTCTAATTCCTATTGACTGGCCCCTAAATGCTAATAAAATTGTGTGGATCATGTCGATGCTATGCGTATTGTTCCCTCAAGTCGTTATGGAAGGTCCTATAAAGATTTTGCAAAGATTGATCGAAAGTCATATCACTAAAAAAAATTAATAGCTAACACACAAAAAATTGAGAAAATCGCTTAATTTCTATTGAGTAACTCCTAAATGCTAAGAAAACAGTGTGGCTTATGCCGATGCTTCATGTACCGTTCCCCTAGATCGTTAGAGAGTTCTATAAAGATTTTGCAAAAATATTGATCCAAAGTCATATCACCAAAAAGTTCGTTATGAATGCGTTGTAGATCATGCCGAGGCTACGCGTCCTAATCTCTGAGTACTTACGAAGGGTCCTATAAGGGTTTTGAGAAAAAATTATTCGGAAGCCAGTTCACCGCAATATTCATGGGCTAACACACAGGAAAAATGAAAAAATCGCCGAATTCTTCTTGTGCGGCCCCTAAATGCAATGAATGCACTGTGGATCGTGTCGAAGCTACACGTACTTATTCCCTGGGGAATTAGGTAGGGTCCCATACGGGTTTCAAAAAAAAATTGTCCAAAAGTCATTTCACCAAAATATTCATGGGTTAACACACATGAAAATTAGAGAAAATCACCTAATTGCGCTTGTGTAACCCCTAAATGCTATAAATGCGCCGTGGATCGTGCTGAGGCTACACGTACTGCTCCCCCAGATAGTTACAGGGGGTCCCATAGCGTTTTTAAAAAATAATTGACTGGAAATAATTTCACCAAAGTATTCATGGCTAACACACATGAAAAATGAGAAAATCGCTTAATTTCGCTTGTGTTACCCCTAAATGCTATGAATATACCATGGATCGTTCCTAGGCTACACATACTAATCCCCCGGGTGCTTACGAAGGGTCCCATAAAGGTTTTGAAAAAAATTAATCGGAGACATTTATCAAAATATTCATGGGCTAACACACGAAAAATGAGAAAATCACCTAATTTTCCTTGTGCGTCTCCTAAATGCTATGAATGCGCCATGGATCGTCTCGAAACTACGCGTACTAATTCCTTGGGTATTTACGGAGGGTCCCATGTGGATTTCTGAAATTTTTTGACCTGAAGTCATTTTACCAAAATATTCTTGGGCTAACATATACAAAAAATAAGAAAATCGTCTAATTCTGCTTGTGCGCTAAATGCTATGAATGCCCCGTTGATCATGTCGAAGCTGCACGTATTGATCCCCTGAATACTTAGGAGGATCCTTTAAATATTTCAAAAAAAAATTGACCGAAAGCCAGTTCCCCAAAATATTAATGGGTGCGAAAAATGAGAAAATCGCCTAATTCTGCTTTTGTGGCCCCTAAATGCTGTGAATGCATCGTGGATCGTGCCGAATCTACATGTGCTGATCCCCGGGGTACTTACAAAAGGTCCTAGAAGAATTTCGAAAAAAATTAATCGAAAGCTAATTCACAAAAATATTAATGGCCTAAAACACACGAAAAATGAGAATATTTCTTAATTTCGCGCTCGTACTTGTGCAGCCCCTAAATGCTATGAATGCGCCGTTGATCGTACCGAGGCTATATGTAGCGATCCCTCGGGTACTTTTAGAGTGTCCCATAAGGTTTTCAAAAAATAATTGATCGAAAATTGTTTCATCAAATTATTAATGGGTTACCACACAAAAAAAGAAGAAGAGAAAATTACCTAATTATACTTGTGCAACCCCTAAATTCTGTGAATGCTTCGTGGATCATTCCAAGGCTACATGTACTAATCTCCCAACTACTTAAGGAGGGTCTCATAAGGGTTTTAGAAAAAAATTGACCGAAATTCAATTCACCAAAATATTCACGGGCTAATGCATGAAAAAATAGAAAATCGCCTAATCTCATTTGTGTGGCCCCTAAATGCTATGAATGCACCATGGATCGAGCTGAGGCTTCACTTATTGGTGCCCGGGTATCTACGGAGGGTTCTAGAAGGGTTTCTAAAAAATAAGATCGAAAGTCAGTTCATTAAAATATTAATGGCCTAACACACACGAAAAATAAAAAAATTGCTTAATCCCACATGGTCGCCCCCTAAATGTTATGAATGCACCATGGATAGTGTCGAGACTATATACCTGGGTACTTACAGAGGGTCGTATAAGGATTTTGAAAAATAATAGACCAGAAACTATTTTAAAAAAATATTCGTGGGCCAACACACGAAAAATAAGAAAATCTCCTAATTCTGATTGTAAGGCCCCAAAATGCTACTAATGCACCGTGGATCATGCTGAGGCTACACGTATTGATACCCTTGGTTACTTACTGAGGGCCCCATAAGGGTTTTAGAAAAAAATTCACCGAAAGCTATTTCATCAAAATGAGCAAATCACTTAGTTCCGCTTATGCGACCCTTTGATACAATGAATGTGCCGTGGATCGTGTCGAGGTTACACATACTGATCCTCAAAATATTTACGGAGGGTCCCATATGAGTTTTAGAAAACTATTGACCGAAAGGTATTTCACCAAAATATTCTTAGGCTAACACACACCAAAAAGAGAAAATCGACTAATTCCGTTTGTGCGACCCTTAAATGCTATGAATGCGCTGTGGATCGTACCAATGCTATATATACTGATCCCCTGTTATTTATGGAGGGTCCCATAAGGGTTTTGAAAAAATATTGATCAGAAGCCAGTTCACCAAAATATTCTTTGGCTAACACTCACAAAAAATGAGAAAATAGACTAATTTCTCTTGTGCGACCCCTAAATGCTATGAATGCGCCGTGGATTGTACCTATGCTACAGGTATTAATCTCCCGGATACTTAAGGAGGGTCCCATAAGGGTTTTTGCAAAAAATTAACTGGAAGCTATTTCACCAAAATATTCATTGGCAAACATACAGAAAAGATTAGAAAATCGCCCGATTCCACTTCTGTGGCCCCTAAATGCTATGAATGCACCGTGGATCGTATTGAGGCTACACGTATTGATCCCCGAATTCTTACGGATTATCACATTAGGGTTTTATAAAAAAAATTGACCAAAAGCCAGTTCAACAAAATATTAATGGGCTAACACACACGAAAAATGAGAAAATCGCCTAATTCCGCTTGTACATCTCCTGAAAGCTATGAATGTACTGTGGATCATGCCGAGACAACATGTATTGATCCTCCAAGAACTTACAAAGGGTACCATAAGGGTTTCAAAAAAATATTGACTGAAAGCCAATTGACCAAAATATTCATGGATTACAACACATGAAAAATGAGAAAATCATCTAATTTTGCTTATGCGGACCCTAAATGCTATGAATGTGTGGTGTGTGGTGAATCGTTCCAAGACTACATATACTGATCCCTCAGCTACTTACAGAGGGTTTCATAAGGATTTTGGAAAAAAATTGATTGGAAGCCATTTTACGAAAATATGCATGGGCTAGCACACATGAAAAATAAAAAAAATCGCGTCCGTTTGTGCGGATCCTAAATGCTATGAATGCATCGTCAATCATACCGAGAGTACACATACTGATCTCAAGGATATTTACGAAGGGTGCCTTAAGGGTTTCGAAAAAAAATTAAATGAAAGCTAGTTCACCAAAGTATTAATGGGCTAACACACACTAAAAAAATGAGAAAATTGTCTAATTATGCTTGTGTGATCCCTAAATGCTATGAATTTATCGTAGATTGTGCCTAGGATAAATGTACTAATCTAATACTTATGGAGGGTCCCATAAGGGTTACAAAAAATATTTGACCGAAAATCAGTTCACTAAAATATTCAAAGATTAACACACACGAAAAATGAGAAAATCATACAATTCCGCTTATGCAATCCCTAAAAGCTATGAATGCACCGTGGATCGTGATGAGGCTACACAAACTTATCCGTCGAGTACTAACGGAAGGTCCTATAAGGATTTAAAAATTGACTAAAAGCCAGTTCACGAAAACATTCATGAGTTAACACATACGAAAAATTAAAAAATTATGTAATTACGCTTGTGCGTTTCCTAAATGCTATGAATACAAAGTGGATTGTGCTGAGGCTACACATATTTCCTTGGGTATTTACGAAGGGTTCCATAAGGGTTTAAAATTTTTTTTATCAAAAGCTAGTTCACCAAAATATTTATTGACTAATAGACACGAAAAATGAGAAAATTATCTAATTTCTCTTGTGCGGCCCTAAATACTATAAATGCATTGTAGATCGTGTTGAGACTACATGTACTTATCCTCTGGGTACTTACGGAGGGTCCCATAAGCATTTCGAAAAAAATAATCGAAAGCCAATTCACCAAAATATTCAAGAGCTAACACACACGAAAAATGAGAAAATCAACTAATTCTGCTTGTGCGGTCGCTAAATGCAATGAATGTGCTGTGGATCGTGCTGAGGCTACATATATTGATACCCTGGGTACTTAAGGAGGGTCCCATAAGGATTTTGAAAAAAAATGACCAGAAGCTAATTCACCAAAATATTCATAGACTAACACACAAAAAATGAGAAAATTGCCTCATTTCGCTTGTGCGATCACTAAATGCTATGAATTCACATGGATCATGCCTAGATTATATGTACTGATCCTCGATACTTATGGAGGGTTCCATAAGGGTTTCAAAAAAAAATTAATTGGAAGCTAATTCACCCAAATATTTATTGGCTAACACACACGAAAAATTAAAAAATTGTGTAATTCCAATTGTAAGGCCCCTAAATGCTATGAATTCGTTGTGGATCGTGCCGAGGCTACATGAACTTATCCACAGGGTACTTATGGAGCATCCAATAAGGGTTTCAAAACAAAATTGATCGAAAGGCAGTTTACTAAAATATTCTAGAGTTAACACACATACAAAATAAAAAAAATTATGTAATTGTGCTTGTGCGACTCCTAAATACTATGAATGCATCGTGGATCGTGACGAGGTTACACGTACTGATCCCCTGGGTACTTACGAATGGTTCCATATGGATCATTTTGAGGCAACATGTACTAATCTCTTGGGTACTTACGGAAGGTCCCGTAAGGGTCTTGGAAAAATATTGATCGTAAGCCACTCCCGAAATATTCATGGGATAAAACACATGAAAAATGAGAAAATTGTTTAATACAGCTTGTGCGACCCTTAAATGTTATGAATGCGCTATATATCGTGGCAAGGCTACACGTACTAATCTCCTTGGTACTTACAGAGGGTCCCAATAAGGTTTTAGAAAAAAATTAATCGGAAGCCATTTCACCAAAATATGCATGGATTAACACATACGAAAAATGAGATAAATCGCTTAATTCTGCTTATACGGTCCTTAAATATTATAAATTCTCTGTGGATTGCCCGAGGTTACACGTACTGATCCTGCGAGTACCTACATAGAGTCCCATAAGGGTTTTAGAAAAAATTGTCTGGAAGGAATTCACCAAAATATTCACAGACTAACCAACACGAAAAAAGGAGAAAATCGACCAATTTTGCTTGCGCGACCCCTAAATGCTGTGAATGCGCTGTGGATCATGTCGAAGCTACACGTTGATCCCTTGGTACTTATAGAGGGTCCCAATAAGGTTTCGCAAAAAATTAACCGGTAGTCATTTCATGAAAATATTCGTGGCTAATAAGAAATTACTAATTTCGCTTGTGCAACTCTAAATGTTATAAATGCACAGTGGATCATTCCTAGACTACACGTACTGATCCCCAAAGTTCTTACAAAGTTTGACATAAGGGTTTTGGAAAAAAATTGATCGAAAACCAATTCATCAAAATATTAATGGACTAACACACATGATAAATGAGAAAATCGCTTAATTTCACTTATGCTGCCCTAAATGCTATAAATGCACCATGAATCATGCCTAGGCTACACGTACTGATCTTCCGTGTACTTATGGAGGGTATCATAAGGGTTTTGGAGAAAAAATAACCGAAAACGTGTTCACGGAAATATTTATGAGCTAACACACACGAAAAATGAGAAAATTATTTAATTTCGCGTGTATGATCCCTAAATGCTATGAATGAACCGTGGATCATGCCGAGACTACACGCATTGATATCCTGGTATTTATGGTGGCTCCAATAAAGGTCTTTGAAAAAAAAGATCGAAGTCAGTTCAACAAAATATTAATGGACTAACACACACGAAAAATGAGAAAATCGCTCAATTCTACTTATGTGGCCCCTAAATGTTATGTATGTGCCATGTATCATGACGATACTACACGTACTGATCCTCTTGGTACTTATGGAGGGTCCTAACAAGGTTTCAGAAAAAAATTAATCGAAAGTCATTTCACCAAAATATTCATGGTCTAACATACACGAAAAATGAGAAAATCGTCTAATTTCGCTTTTGCGATCCCTAAATGCTATGTATGCAATGTGGATTGTGCCGAGGCTACAAATACTGATTCTCCGAGTGCCTACATAAGGTCCCATAAAGGTTTCAGAAAAAAATTGACCTGAAGCAGTTCATCAAAATATTCATGGTCTAACACAAACAAAAAAAAGGAGAACATCGACTAATTACGCTTGTGCGACCCTAAATGCTATAAATGTACTGTGGATCATTCCAAAACTACACATACTAATCTCTGGGTACTTACGAAGGGTCCCATAATCATTTCGGGAAAAAATATACTAGAAGCCAATTCACCAAAATATTAATGGGCTAACACGCACAAAAAAAATATGAAAAAATTGCCTAATTTCACTTGTGCAACCCCTATATGCTATGAATGCACCATGAATCCTTCCAAGGCTAAACGTACTTCTCCGCCAGGTACTGACAGAGGATTTTATAAGGGTTTTAGAAAAAAATTAACCGAAAGCCATTTCACCTAAATATTCATTCGCTAACATACACGAAAAATAAGAAAAACTGCCTAATTCAGCCTGTGCGGCTGCTAAATGCTATAAATGCACCATAGATCATGCCGAAGCTAAATATACTGATTCTACGGATACTTATGGAGGGTTAAATAAGGGTGTCAAATATTTTTTATTAGAAATCAGTTCACCAAAATTATAATGGGCTAATACACATGAAAAATGAGAAAATTGTCTAATTCCATTCGTGCGGCCCCTAAATTCTATGAATGCACCTTGGATCGTTCTAAGGCTACACGTATTGATTCCAGGCTACTTTCGAAGGGTCCCATAAGGTTTTCGATAAAAATTGACCAGAATCCATTTCATCAAAATATTCTTGACTAACACACATAAAAAAATGAAAGGCGATCCCCTGAGGTGAATGTAAAGGAGCTTAAGGTTCCGGGTTCGATTCCCACGAAGCCCTACAGGGTGAAGGAAGGGATGAACTGATTGATCCTGACTTAGACAATACTTGAATATGTGGGCTCAGAGAGGGGGTCGTCACATTCAGTTCACCAAAATATTCATGAGCTAACATAAATGAAAATGGAGAAAATCTCCTAATTCTGCTTATGCGGCCCTAAATGATATGAACACAACGTGGATCGTGTCGAGTCTACACTTACTGATTCTCTAGTACTTACAGAGGTACCCACCAGGGATTGACTGAAAGACAATTCACCAAAATATTCATTATCTAACACACACGAAAATTGAGAAAATTGCTTGATTTCGCTTATATGATCCCGTGGTTTATGCCGAGGGTACATGTATGATCCCCTGGGTAAGTACGGAGGGTCCCTCTAGGGTTTAAAAAAAATTTAATCGAAAGTCAGTTTACCAAAATATTCATGGACTAACGCATATGAAAAATGAGAAAATAACCTAATTTCGCTTGTGCAATCCTTAAATGCTATAATAGTACCGTGGATCTTGTCAATGCTACACCTACTGATCTCTAGGGTTCTTACTAAGGGTTCCAAAAGGGTTTTGGGATTTTTTTACCTAAAGCCAGTTCACCAAAATCATATATTTCTACTTGTGTGACCCCTAAATACTATGAATACGTCATGGATAGTGTCAAAGCTATATGTACTCATCCCCTGGGTACTTATGGAGGAGCCTATTAGGGTTTTGAAAAAAATTTAACTAGAAACTAGTTCACCAAAATATTCATGTGTTAACATACACGAAAAATGAGAAAGTCACATAATTTTTTTTACGACCTCTAAATGCTATGAATGCACTATAGATTGTGCCGAGGCTACACGTACTAATTCTTCGAGTACTTACTAAGGATCCCATAAGGTTTTCAGAATATTCAAGAGCTAACATACACGAAAAATGAGAAAACTGCCTAATTGCATATGTGCGGCCTTTATATGTTATGAATGCATCGTGGATCGTGCTCAAACTACACTATTGATTTTGGGGTACTTATGGAGAGTACCATAAGGGTTTAAAATTTTTTTTGACCGAAAGAAGTTCATCAAAATATCCATAGGCTAACACGCACGAAAAATGAAAAAAAATCGCTTCATTTTATTTTTGCAGCCCCTAAATGCTATTAATGCACTATAGATCATGCCGATGCTACACATACTGATCCTTAGAGTACTTACGGAAGGTACCAAAATGATTTCATAAAAAAATTAATCGGAAGCAAGTTTACCAAAATATTAATGAGCTAACATACACGAAAATGAGAAAATCGCCTAATTTTGCTTGTGCTACCTCTAGATTCTATAAATGCGTTGTGGATCGTGCTGAAACTACACATGTGGATCCTCTGGGTACTCATGGAAGGTCTTATATGTTTTTAAGAGAAAAATTGATCGGAATCCAATTTACCAAAATATTTATTGATTAACACACACGAAAAATGAGATAATCTACTAATTCTACTTGTGCGGCCCCAAAATACTTTGAACGTGTCGTGGATCATTTCGAGACTACATGTACTGATTACCCGGATATATACAGAGGGTCACATACAGGTTTGAAAAATAATTTACCAAAAGTTAGTTCACCAAAATATTCATAGGCTAACATACACGAAAAATGAGAGTCTCCTAATTCTGTTTATGCGGTCCCTAAATGCTATGAACGCATTGTGGATCGTGATGACACAACACATACTGATTCTCCATGTACGTACGGAGAGTCCCATAAGGGTTTTGAACATAATTGATCAAAAGTCAGTTTATCAAAATATTCACTCGCTAACACACAAAAAATAAAAAAATTGCCTAATTTTGGTTGTGCGTCCCCTAAATGCTAAGAATGCATCAGGTATCATGTCGAGGCTACACTTATTGATCTCTAGATACTTATGGAGGGTCCTATTTGGGTTTTCTAAATAAATTGACTGAAAGTAAATTCACCAAAATATTCATGGCTAACACACATGAATTTTTTTGCCTAATTCCGCTTGTGCAACCCCTATATGCTATGATAGCTCTGTGGATCTTGCTGAGGCTACATGTACTGATATCCTGAATTCATAGGAAGTCTCCGCTTTGGGTTACAAAAAAAATTAATCAGAAACTAGTTCACCAAAATATTAATGGGCTAACATATACGAAAAATTAAAAAAATTGTCTAATTCTATTTGTGCAGCCCCTAAATGTTGTCAATGCACTATGGATTGTGTTGAGGCTACATATACTAACCCCCTAGTAGTTACAGAGTATCACATAAAAATTTCAGATTTTTTTTTGAAAAGTTCACCAACAATATTCATTAGCTAACACACACGAAAAATGAGAAAACCTTTTAATTCCACTTGTGTGGTCACTTAATGTTATGAATACATCGTGGATCATGATGATACTACACGTACTTATCCCTCTGGTATTTACGGAGGGTCCCATTTGGGGTTCATAAAAAGATTAACCGGAAGCCTGTTCACCAAAATATTCATGTGTTAACACACATGAAAAATGAGAAAATCACCCAATTTAGCTTATGCGACTCCTAAATGCTATGATAGCTCCGTGGATCTTGCCGAGCCTACACATAATGTTATCCCAGATACTTACGAATGGTCTCATAATGGTTTTGAAAAAAATTAACCAAAATCTAGTTCATTAAAATATTGATGGGATAACACACACGAAAATTAAAAAAATTATCTAATCCGCTTGTACGACCGCTAAATGCTATGAATGCCCATTGGAGCATGTCGAAGCTACATCTACTCATTCCTCGGGTACTTAAGAAGGTTCCCATAATGGTTTTGGAAAAAAATTAACAGAAAACCAGTTCACCAAAATATTCATTTCCTAACAGACAGAAAAAATGAGAAAATTATTTAATTCCGCTTGTGCGTCCCCTAAATGCTTTGAGCTCAGTTTTGCCGAGACTACACATACTGATTTTTTGGGTATGTACAGAGGCGACCATAATGGTTTTGAAAAAAAAATAACCATAAAGGTTACACGTACTGATTCCCCAAGTATTTACGAAGGGTCTCATTAGGGTTTCCAAATAAAATTGATCGGAAGTCAGTTCACCAAAATATTCATGGACGTTCACAAATGAAAAATGAGAAAATCGCCCAATTCTGCTTATGTGGACCCTAAATGCTATGAATGCATCGTGGATTATGCCAAACTATACGTACTGATCCTCTAGGTGCTTACGGAGGGTCTCATAATATTTTCAAAAAAAATTTAACCGAAAGCAGTTAACCAAAACATTCATGGGTGTTAACACACACAAAAATTGAGAAAATCGTCTAATTACGCTTCTGCATCTCCTAAATTCTATGAATGCACCATGGTTCATGCACGTACACATCTCCAGATACTTACGGAGGGTTCCATAAGGGTTATGAAAAAAATTATCCGGAAACTAGTTCACCAAAATATTAATGGCTAACACACATAAAAAAATGAGAAAATCGGCTAATTCAACTTGTGCGACCCCTAAATGCAGTGAATGCATCATGAATTGTGTCGAGACTACACGTAATAATTTGTAGGTTGTTACGGAGGTTCCCATTAAGGTTTTTGAAAAAAATTAACCAGAAGTCAGTTTACCAAAATTTTCATTGACTAACAGATACTATAATAAGAAAAATCAACTAATTTTGTTGTGCGGCCCTAAATGTTATTAATGCATTGTGGCTCAGGCCGAGGCTACATATACTAATCCTCCGGGTACCTACGGAGGATCCCATAAGGTTTTCGAAAAAAATTGTCTAGAAACCAGTTCACCAAAATATTCATGAGCTAACACACACGAAAAATAAAAAAAATCACCAAGCAACCCTAAATGCTTTGAATACACCTTGGATTGTTCCGAGGCTACTGTACTGATCCTTGTATACTTACAGAGGGATCCATAATGGTTTTGGAATAAAATTAATTTGAAGCTAGTTCACAACAATATTAATGGGTTAGCACACACGAAAAATGATAAAATTGCATAATTCTGCTTGTAAGGCCCCTACATGCTACGAATACTCCGTGGATCATGTCGAGCCTACACATATTGATATCCTAGGTACATACAGAAGATCTCATAAAGGTTTCAGAAAATAATTGATAGAAAACCAGTGCACCAAAATTTTTATTGGCTAAAGCACATGAAAAATGAAAAAATCGCTTAATTTCACTTGAGCGGCCCTTAAATTCTATGAATGCTTTGTGGATCATGCCGAGGCTCACGTACTGATCCTCTAGGTAATTACGGAGGGTTCAATAAGGTTTTTAGAAAATAATTGATTGAAGCCAGTTCACAAAAATATTCACGGCTCACATACATGAAAAATTAGAAAATTTCTTAATTCTGCTTGTGCAGTCCTTAAATATTGTGAATACATCGTGAATCATACCAAGACTACACGTGTTTATCCTCTGGGTACTTACGGAGGGTCCTATATGGGTTTCACTAAAAAATTGACAGCAAGCCAGTTCACCAAAATATGCATAGGGTTAACATACGAAAAAATAGAAAATCATTTAATTCTGCTTGTGCAACCTCTAAATGCTATGAATGTGTACTGGATCATGATGAAGCTACACATACAGATACCCCGGATATGTACGAAGGGTTCCATAAGATTTTTGGAAAAAAATTGATCGAAAGCTAGTACACCAAAAAAATTCATGAGCTAACACACAAAAAAATGAGAAAATCGATGAATTCTGCTTATACGACCTCTAAATGCTATGAATGCTCCGTGAATCGTATCTTGGCTATAAATGTTGATCTCCCGGGGACTTACAGAGGGTCACATAAGGGTTTTAGAGAAAAATTGAGCAGAAGCCAGTTCGCCAAAATATTCATGGGCTAACATATACGAAAAATAAAAAAATTGCGTAATTCCATTTGTCCGACCCCTAAATTTTATTAGTGCACTGAATCATGTCGAGGCTACACATACTGATTTTCTAGGTATGTACAGACGTTCTCATAAAGGTTTTAGAAAAAAAATTGATCGGAAGCAATTCTCTAAAATATTATGGACACATCGTGGATCATGCCGAGGTCCCAGGTACTTATGGAGGGTCCCATAAGGGTTTTGGAAAATAATTGACCTAAAGTCAGTTCACCAAAATATTAATAAGCTAACACACACGAAAAATAAGAAAGTCGCTTAATTCTGCTTGTGCAGCCACTAAATGCAATGAATGCACTGTGGATCATGTCGAAGCTACGTGTACTCATCCTCGAGTATTTACAAAGGGTCCTATTAGGGTTTCTGAAATAAATTGATTGAAAACTAGTTCACTAAAGTATTCATTGCCTAACATACAGGAAAAATGAGAAAATTGCCTAATTTTACTTATGTGCCCCTAAATGTTATAAATGCACTATAGATCGCGTCGAGACTACTCGTACTAATCTCCTGGGTAATTACGGAGGGTTCCATAAGGGTTTTTAGAAAAAATTGCCTGAAGTCAATTCACCAAAATGTTAATGGGCTAACACAAACGAAAAATAGAAAATAGCCTAATTCCACTTATTCGGTCTCTAAATGCTATGAATGCATCGTGGATCGTGTCGAAGCTACACATATTAACCTGGGTACTTACGGAGGATCCCATAAGGGATTTGGAAATATATTTACCTAAAGCTAGTTCACCAAAATATTCATGGGTGAATAGACACAAAAAATGAGAAAATCACCTAATTGCGCTTGTGCTACCCCTAAATACTATGAATGCGCCATGGATCGTGCTGAGGCTATACGTACTGATCTCCCGGATAGTTATAGAGGGCCTCATAAGGTTTTCAAAAAATAATTGACTGAAAACCAGTTCACCAAAATATTATGAGCTAACACACATAAAAAATAAGAAAATCACATAATTCTGCTTGTGCGATTCTAAAATGCTACGAATGCATCGTGGAAAATGTAAAACCAACACGTAATGATCCACCGATTACCACGAAGGGTGCCACAAGGCTTTCAGAAAAAAATTACCATAAGCTAGTTCACCAACATATTTAAGGGATAACACACACGAAAAATGAGAAAACTGTCTAATTCCTTTTGTGCGGCCCTAAATGCTATGAATGCTCCGTGGATTGTGCCAAGGTTATACGTACTGATTCTTCGGATACTTACGGATGTTCCCATAAAGGTTTCAGAAAAAAATTTAACCGGAAGCTAGTTTATCAAAATATTCATAGACTTACACACCCGAAAAATGAGAAATTATCTAATTCCACTTGAGCGGCCCAGAATAGCTATGAATACATTGTGTATCGTGCTAAAACTACATATACTTATCACCAGGTACTTAGGGAGGTCCCATAAGTATTTCAAAAAAAATCGATTGAAAGTCTGTTCACCAAAATATTCATAGAATAACACACAAAAAATGAGAAAATTTTCTCATTCCATTTTTGCAGCCCCTAATTGCTATGAATGAGCCGTCGATCATGCCGAAGTTACACGTAGTGATCCTCTGAAAACTTATGGAGGGTCCCATAAGAGTATTGGAAAAAATTTATCGAAATCAAGTTCATCAAAATATTCATGAGCTAACACACACGCAAAATGAGAAAATGGCCTAATTCCGCTTGTGCGACCTCTAAATGCTAAGAATATTTCATGGATCATGCTGAGGCTACACATACAGATCCCCCAGATATTTACGAAGGAACCCAGAAGAGTTTCAGAAAATTTTTGACCAGAAGCCCATTTACCAAAATATTCATGGGCTTTACACATGAAAAATGAGAAAATCATTTAATTCTGCTTGTGTGACCTTAAATGCTATAGTTTCAACGTGGATCATGTCGAGACTACACTTAATGATCCCTTGAGTACTTATGAATGGTCCTATAAAATTTTTATAAAAAAATTAATCGAAAGTCATACACCAAACTATTCATGGGCTAACACACACGAAAAATGAGATAATCATCTAATTCTATTTGTGTCATCCCTAAATGATATGAATATGCCGTGGATCATGTCGAGCATACACATACCGATCTCCTGAGTACTTTTGGAGGGTCCCAAAAATGTTTTAATTTTTTTATAGAAAGCCATATCACCAAAATATTAATGGTATAACAAACACGAAAATGAGAAAATCGCGTAATTTCGCTTGTGCGGCTCCTAAATGCTATGACTATATCATGAATCGTGCCGAGGCTACACATACGACTCGTTTGGTACTTATAGAGGGTTCCATAAAGGTTTAAAAAAATTGACTTAAAGTTATATCACCAAAATACTAATGGACTTTACACACGAAAAATAAGAAAATTGTCTAATTTCACTTGTATGACTCCTAAGTGTTATGAATACATCATGAATCACGCCAAGGATACTTGTATTGCTCCCCCGGGTACTTACATAGGGTTCCATAGAGGTTTCGAACAAAAATTAACCAAAAGTCATATCACCAAAATATTCATTGGCTAACACATACTAAAAATGAGATAATTGTCTAATTCCTCTTGTGCGACCCATAAATTCTATAAATATATCGTGGATCATGTCGACACTACTCGTACTACTCCCACGTCTACTTACGTAGGGTACCATAAAGGTTTTGAAAAAAAATTAGCCAAATATCATATCACTTAAATATTCATAGGCTAACACAAACGAAAAATGAGAAAAAATTGCGTAATTCTACTTGTACAGCTCATAAATGCTATGAATATGTTATGAATCGTGTTGAGGCTACATGTACTGCTCCTTCGAGTACTTACAGAGGGTCTCATAAAAGTTTATAAAAAGAATTAACCAAAATCCATATTATAAAAATATTTGTGGGCTAACATAGACGATAAATAAGAAAATAGGCTAATTTTCTTGTGCGACACCTAAATGTTATGAATACATCATGGATCTTGCCGAGACTGCATGTACTTCTCCCCCAGGTACTTATGGATGGTCCTATAAAGTCTTCGAAAAAAATGACCGATAGTCACATCACCAAAATATTCATGGGCTCACACACATGAAAAATGAGAAAAATCACCTAATTTCGCTTGTACGGCCCCTAAATACTATGAATATGATGTGGATCGTGTCGAGCCTACACGTATTAATCCCCCGAGTGCTTATAGAGGGTCCCATAAAGGTTTCAAAAAAAATTAAACAAAAGTCATATCACTAAAATATTCATGATCTAACACACACAAAAAAAATTAATAAATCACTTAATTCTGCTTGTGTAGCCCCTAAATGCTATGAATACGCCGTGGATCCTGCCGAGGTTATACATACTTCTCCCTCAGTACTTATGAAGGGTCCAATAAATATTTTATAAAAAAATTGATCGAAAGTCATATCACCAAAATATTCACTGGTTAACATACACGTAAAATATGATAATCACCTAATTTCGCTTGTGCGGCTTTTAAATGCTATAAATATGAGGTAGATTGTGTCGAGGCTACACGTATATCTCCCCTGGGTACTTTCAAAGTGTCCCATAAAGGTTTAACAAAAAAGCTCACCGAAAGTCATATCACCAAAATATTCATGGGCTAATACACACGAAAAATGAGAAAATTGTCTAATTCCGCTAGTGTGGCCCGTAAATGTTATCAATACGTCGTGGATCGTGCCGAAACTACTTGTACTGCTCCTTTAGGTACTTACGGAAGGTCCCATAAAGGTTTCGGACAAAAATTGACCAAAAGTCATATCGCCAAAATATTCATGGGCTAATACACACGAAAAATGAGAAAATCGTTTGATTCTGTTTGTACGACCCCTAATTATTGTAAATACGTCATGCATTGTGTCGAGGCTACACATACTGCTCCCACGATTACTTACGTAGGGTCCCATAAAGATTTCAAAAAAGAATTAACCGAAAACCATATTATCAAAATTAATAGGCTAACTAACTAACACACACGAAAATAAGCTAAAATCAGAATTACTTTTAATGTAATTACAATGGAACTTTTGGGCCTTCAATTTTAGGTGCCAAAGAATATTTGCTGGGGAGAAAAGAAGAAAAACAGATCTCTCCTTACAACTTACAATTTAATATGCAAACTTTTAATTAATTTAAACAAAAATATATATATACGCATTTAGTGGGAATCAAATCTTTTTATCAACTCATAATGACAGAATTTCCCTTTCATTAGGTCCACTATGTTACTTTAATCAAATAGGCATTTGACCATTAGATTTGTCACTCTAAGAGCGCGTTTGGACGGGACCAACTTATAAGCCTTTTTTAGCTTATTGTGGTGTTTGCCTAATGCTAACTTTAACTCATAAAGTTTTTAAAGTCAGTCAAAAATAAAAAGTTAGGATTCCTAATTTTTTTTTTCTAAATACTTAAAGCCATTTTCTTTGACCATAAAAATTACTTTTATATCCCTTATATTTTAACTAAATTCTCAAACTACTTTCTTTATTCTTTTAACCCTAAAATTCACATTATTTTCCTCATTTCTTCGGCATAAACACTTTTATCCAAACACTCAACTGCTTATTTATAAAAATAACTTTCAGCACTTCAAAGTTCTAAAAACACTTCATACATAAAAATTACTTTTATGTTTATGAAATTTGTACAAAATTTAACTTTAATTTTAAATTTTGAATTCTTCAAAAAATAGAATCTCAATTTTTTAAATGGTAAACTTGACTCATAAGTTAATTTTGTAATAAAAAGACTCATGTCTGACGTGAATAAATTATTCGTACCATGTGGTAAGATTATATTAAAAAATAAATAATTATAACTACTGTTAATTTTTTTAAATCAATGAATTTTTATAAAATTATGTGTATTTAAAATATTGTAATACCATGTAATTATAAATATTTATTTATTAAAGAAAGATGGAGGTATGTGATTTATTAATATGAGATCTTAGGATATTTTGATGCCTTGTTTATGAACTATAATTTGTTTATTTGATAAAATTGTATGAAAATTGAGGAAGTTTTGATAGTTACTACAAATTATGAGACTTTCATATATATGAAAAAAAGATACTAACTTAAAAAATCTAATTATCGTCAGAATAAAATTTCATTCAAATTAATCAAATCCTTAATCATAATTTGGAAATCATGTCGAAACAAATCCTAAAAAAGCAATTCCATCAACCTTATTATAAAATTGGGAACATATTTAGATGCCCACTTTAATTTCTTTTTTCTTACATTACGTACTATTTTGGAAAAGAACATAATCAAGTCGTATAGGTAAAAGTATAAAAAGGAATTATGCTTATTATTTAAACCAAATCAAGTAATTAAATTTCATTTGATGCGTTTTGCTATAAAGGGCCATTTGTTAGGGATTAAAAAAGGAATAATCCTATATAAAATTCACACAACATAATCAGAATATTTGATTGGAGGTTCATCATGACGGATATAGAATGTTGCTAGTGGATTTATATGAGCATCTTTTATTTAAAAATTGCTAAGTATTTATAAATAGTTAATCGTAAACTCAATTATTATATATTAACTTAAAGTTCCATAGTAATTTATACATAATATTGAATAACGTGTAAAAAAGAGTTTATATTTTATGTACTGATTGATTAAAAAATATTTTCACAAAATCATTTTATTAGATAATTATAGATAAAACGGAAAAGGATCAAAATTACCCTTTAACTATTTAAAATAGGCCAAATATACCCTTTAATTATTTTTGGGCTCAAAACTACCTCTCCGATTTAACTATTGGGTCACTTCTATCTTTCCGTTTGAGGGAATAAAATGTGACATTCCAAGCGTATTAATTTATGCCACATATGATGTCCACATAAGCACCCCACCCCACCCCATTTGTCCACATAAGCACCCCACCCCACCTCATCAATTAAAAGACCAAACTCACCCATTAAATTGAAATTAACTTGATATTATAAATTAAAATTTATTATCAATGTACATGACTTAAATTAGAAAAAACAACCTTTCACATCACATAACTAACGCAATGTGTAGTTGGTCGTATTAAATAATACTCATAAATCATGATAAATCATGCCATAATACATATTATGAGTAAATATTAAATTATTTTGGAAAAAATTAAAATAAGTAATTCTTACTCCTCTGTCCCATATTAGATGGTCATCTTACTAAAAATGTTTATCCCATATTACTTGATCACTTACTAACTCAAGATAGAATTAATTAAATTTTTTCTATTTTACCCCTATAATTAATATGACATTTTGAATATAAACAATTTTCAATACTAACTATTTTTATACTTTATCTATATTGTATTGATATAAACAAAAGGCAAAATGGTAAAGTCTTTCAATGTATTAATGATTTCTTAATCACCGTATAAATTAGAAGTACCCATCTAATATGGGACGGAAGTAGTATATAATAATGCTTATTTTTTTTCTTCCTCATATATATATATATATATATATTGAAATTTCACTAATTCAAATCGGGGCAAAAATATTTCAAACTCTTTCAAGTAAAAATCAAATTTCGTAGTACGTGAAGTCCCGACTAAATTCAGATAGGACACTGTAGGGTCCATTTAGAGATAGAAGTAGCGTTTTCAACAAAAAAAATTTATTCATAGAACTCGAACCCAAAACCTTTAATTGAAGCAGTCTCATCACTGCACACGACGACGATGTGGGTAATAATACTAATTAATTCTTCCTATAATAACCGGCGTTTGGTGACTCATAAATAGTCAAAAGCGCAAGTTTCATCAATTGTCTGTTTCTATAGCAGCCAAAATCAAAGCCATTTTTAGCCTACAGAAGTAAAGAGCCCATTAACATCTTGAATTTCCCTTCTTTATTGAGCTTTTATTCTTTTGGGGGTTGTTCAAGATTTGTGTGGAGAGAGGAAGAGACCTTGTCTCTCCTTTCTCAATTTTGTGTGTTTTTTTTTTCTAAAGGGGTTTTCTTTTGGAATGGCAAAACAAAGAGATGAAAGGGAGGAGAGGGGTGAGTTGTGGGATGGGGTTATAGAAGGGATGCCTTTGTTTGCTAAAGAATTAATAGCTGGTGGTGTAGCTGGTGGTTTTGCTAAGTCTGCAGTTGCCCCACTTGAACGTATCAAGATCTTGTTTCAGGTATTGTTGTTTCCTTATTGAGATTCTGATTCAATTTTGCTTTCTGGGGTTGAAAGTTTTTAACTTTTTTGTTTCGGGGTGAGTTTGATGATGGATTTGTAGTGAATTTGTTTTTTTTAAAGTGTTATATGTTAAATGAGACAATATGGGTTGATGCATTGAGCTTGGAGGATGATTCTTGAATGGAGTTAATTGCATTTTTCTCAAAATGTGATCTTTGTTGATGTTCTTGAGAAATATGATTTTGTTGATGTTTTCGAGCTGCTTTGTAATGTTTTTACTTGAGGTGAGAGTCTATGGGAAACAACGTTTTCTACCCTTTCCAAAGTAGGGGTAAGGTCTGAGCACACACTACCCTTTTCAGACCCCACTTGTGGGATTACACTGGCTATGTTGTTGTTGCATAGATCATGGAGGATGATTAACACTTGAATAGAACTAATTGCATTTTTCTCAGAATTTGATCTTGCTTGATGTTCTTGAGAGAAGTCAGAATTTACCCTCTATGATTTTTATTGATGTTTACAGTTCTTTCTTGATTATTTCCTAACGTTGAATTAGAGGATGAAGTCAGGAGCTTAGTTAGCGTCTTTGATGAGAGCATCCATCAGTCTCAGTTGTAAAATACTGTGATTTATGTTACAAATTTTTGCATTTCAATAAAGTGCCTGAGGTGATTTGAATCTGTGTGCCTGACCTTTCTTCACACATTGCTTAGCTGTGAATATGTATTTTGCTCGTAGAATCGATTCCAATCAAGCTGAAAAAGTCATCCATGTATATGTTATTAGTAAAGCGCTAACGTTCTATCTATAATAAGCTGTCCTTTCTTGATCGAGAGCGCTGTTTCTGATTGCAGCTAGGCACCTCTTTTCTTTCTCAACATCAACTTCCTCACTTGTTTGTCCTTTAGAAGTTTACAAAGTGATTACTAACTTGTGTATATCATTTGAGAAATTACTATTTGTTTATGATATGTCTTACTAAGGACATAGACAAAACACTGAACATTCATATAAGCATCTCAATTAAATTGGAATTAAGGTATAGTTAATTAATATTTCTTATTTAAAATGCCTCTAATCAATAATGTATTTAAGTCTCTCTGTAAGAGCACAAAGAGCAGGGAAACAGATGCTTGAAATATTCCATGATCTATTCACTAGTGGAGCTTATGGGTGAAAAAGATTCTTCTTGCATTATCAGAATCATGAAGGACCTCAAAAGGCATATTGCTATGACATGACCACCTTTTCCTGAAGTTCTTTCCTCTGGCATCTTTCTTTTCTTTTTTTTGTTATAGTGGGCATACTTGGGATTACACTAGGTACGTTGTTGTTGTCGTTGTTGGGCAAACTGTTCTGGCAACTAACTATTATGTTACGTATTAGACTGGAGCTATTTTTCCCAGAAAGACTCGAGGATTGAATGATGGATGTGGTAGTACTCGCAAAAAATTCTTTTACTTTGCCGTTCCTTTCTTTTGCGTACATTTCTACTTTTCCTCATACAAGCATTAGAGATACCTTTGTTTTTTGTTCAACAGTTGTTAGTTAGAGATACATTGGTGCTATTGAATATTAAAAAGTGGAATGTGCTAAGAATAGTAAGTATGAATTCATTAATCTAGAAAAATGCTGAATTCCTTATATTTAATTTTCTTTTCCTTAGACCAGACAAGCAGAATATAGGAGTTTGGGGCTGTTAGGATCCTTTACAAAGATTGCCAAGACAGAAGGAACCCTTGGTTTTTTCAGGTGCAAAATGCAATATTTTCCCCTCGATTTTAACTGTTCAGATGAATTAGTCTTTAAGTTTACATGTATTTTTTGTGGAACTCTTCTTCAGGGGAAATGGAGCTAGTGTTGCTCGAATTGTCCCTTATGCAGCACTGCACTACATGGCCTATGAAGAGTACCGCCGCTGGATTATAGATGGAATTCCCGGAGTGGGGAAAGGTCCCATTCTTGATCTCGTAGCAGGATCATTTGCTGGTGGGACTGCTGTACTCTTTACTTATCCACTTGATTTAGTTCGAACTAAATTGGCTTACCAGGTGAGAAACATAAAGACATACTCTTTTGGGGGAAAAAATCCACTTTACTGCTCTGTGAACAATTGAAGACTGATTCACATATAATCAGCTAGGTAGTTGGATCCCAAAAGTTGAATATACAAGGGCTTGTTAGTGGTGAACAAGTTTACAAGGGAATAAAGGACTGTTTTTCAAAGACATACAAGGAAGCTGGAATTAAGGGCCTATACCGTGGAGTTGGTATGAAGTGCTTTGCCTTGTGATACTTGTATATACTGTTAGTTGCAAGTCTTCTTACGTAATGTGCATGTTGATTCCAGCTCCATCACTCTATGGAATCTTTCCATATGCCGGGCTGAAATTTTACTTCTATGAGAAAATGAAGAGCCATGTCCCCAAGGAGCGGAAGAATGATATCATGATAAAACTAGCATGTGGATCTGTAGCAGGACTTCTAGGACAAACTTTCACTTATCCTCTAGATGTTGTTAGGCGGCAAATGCAGGTAATTTAGTGAGATTGCATAAGTCAATTAATTATTCTTGTGGCAAACTTGCAGTTAGAATGACAGAATACATGAACTTTCAGGTCCAGCGACTCTCAGCATCTAACAGCCACGAAATGAAAGGAACAGCTGATACTCTTGTTATGATTTTGCGGACACATGGATGGAAACAGCTATTTTCGGGGCTTAGCCTCAACTATCTGAAGGTAAGAAACAGACTGCACATCGACTGGCCATTATTGCCTTTTGTATCTATTATGTTAACTGATCACTATACTATGTTTGATAATAAGGTTGTACCATCTGTGGCAATTGGGTTTACTGTTTACGATATGATGAAAGCATACCTGAGAGTACCATCACGAGATGATGCTGTTGTAGAAGTCGTCACTAGTAACAGAGATAGTCAACCATCCACTCTGCACTCTTAGCCAATCTTCTTCAGGATCAGAGATTGTCAAGTTCAATTTCGGAAAACTGGCCATCTTGAGAGCTTCTAAAGTGTGTAAATTTCCATTCTTTAACATAGGCATAATTCTTCTTTACAATAAGTTGCTTACTGCAAGCAATCAGATAGTATTGCCTTAATCCCAAATTAGTTGGGGTTGGCTACAAATCCTCTTATTAATTCATCTGTATACGATGTTGCACTGCAAAAATGTATATTAACAACAACTTGCTGTAAACTAATGCCTCATTCTGGCATCTTATACATTGATTGACAAGTTTAATGACCTGAAGAGTAGCGCATATTTGTGTGTTCGAGTGTCTTTTCTTAAGCAGATCTGAGTTCTTGATGAAGTGTTACTACTCTATGTCTATTGTGTTAAGTATGAAATTCTTTAGTTCTTGTCGATAATAAATCGTGTTCCATATGCAAAGGCAGCAGCCAGCAGCATAGAAGTGGAGTAATCAGACATGTATGTGTTTTCTCTGGCAGATTGATCATATACTAATGTAAAGACTGATACTTTCTATAAACAAGTTTTGAAGGCCATTCAAACACCAATTGGTTACATGTAACTCTACTGTGAAATTTGTAGGAATTGCTTAAATCTAGATTGATGGACTTCACCATTAGTCTTTGGCAGTGACATTACCATCTCTAAAATGATGAAACTGCTTATTTTCTTGGACGATTGACTCTCTCTCAACAATCTATGTGTGACTCCCATGGCAGAGGGCGGGTCATAGAGAAGGACTAACAAGCTTTTAAAGAAAGAATGCATGTGATACCTTAGACGAATCCCGCATTAGAATGAGAGAAGAATGTGGATGAGCTTAGGACAAATTGTGAGGTCTATTGGGTCAAAACAGATAATACATGCTATGGGCTTGGACCGTGACATTGTGTCATGATTTTAGCTAACTGTTCACTATGATACATCAATACCTGCTCCTTGCACTCCTCTTCAATAGCTTCAAGCTCATATAACTTTTTTGGTATATAGCCTGTAATCTGCATCCTCCTTTTAGGCCTCTAAAGCCTTTCAACTTCTTTGTAGAAATGAGTGGCTTCAAGCTTGTCTATATTTGTGTTTCATGACTTCGAAATGCCAAAAACACAACGTTTTTCATAGTGAGTATTGGCCACCGAGCCATTTCCAATGGAGTCAATCAAATTCAAGAAAATCAACATGTACTAATAGTCTAATACACACAAATGACACCCATAATTATGAATTCGTGTTTTATGACCTCAAAATGCCAAAAAAAAATGTAAAAAAATGTTTGACATTGCAAAACAATGAGTATTGGTCACCATGCCATTTCCGATGGACCGATCAAATTCAACTAAATTCAGAAAAATCAGCATGTAGTAGAGTCGACTCAGACTTGTTCTATAAAAGTCGAGGTATTTCAAATTGTTTGTTGACACAGACAAAGTCAGAGAAAACCTCTAAAATTATTTCAACATTGAACCTTGGACATAAAAGAGTTCCGAATCGAATCTCTTTTATCTCTAATCTTTCAACTTATAGTAGTCGTCTACCTTTCTCCGTATTTAGCATTTTGGGGCGGCCCCCTGTGTCTTGTGCAGAATTGTGGCTAAATATTACTCAATTCCAAGAACATTACACTTTTTATTCATCCATACCGGATATCTTCAACCTTCACAGTATGTAAGTACAGAAAAGCAGAAGAATAATCTTTTAGAGTAGACAGATAGATAGACTGTTGAACTAGTAGTAGTCAGCAGCAGTAAGATTGAACCTCTGTCCTCTCGGTTAAGTTCTGAGACGACGACGATGACTTGTTCATTTTGCAAATATATCATACATGGTATGCAGGTCATATGATGTAATCAGACCATCCAGATATGAAAGATGTATGGTCCATACTCTCTCCGGGACATTCCTCGTGCTTAGTTGGCTGTTCCTTCCCTCCCACCAACCTAGCTGGATTCCCAACTGCAGTTGTTCGTGGTGGCACGTCAATCAATACCACTGATCCAGCGCCAATCTTGGCCCCCTCGCCAATATTTACGTTGCCTAATATAGTGGCACCTGCACCTATTAGCACTCCATCACCAATCTTAGGGTGTCGGTCACCACCAAACTTACCAGTTCCTCCTAAGGTTACATGGTGAAGAATCGACACATTGTTTCCAATAACTGCAGTTTCGCCAACAACCACTCCTGTTGCATGGTCAAAGAGGATGCCTTTTCCGATTTTGGCAGCTGGATGAATGTCAATAGCAAAAACATCAGAGATTCGGGATTGAAGTGCAAGTGCAAGTGGCCTTCGGGATTGAGTCCAGAGTTTGTGAGCCACTCGATGTGCCTGAAAAATAAAACATTAAATTGTTAGTACTTAATACTACCATCTGCAGAGAGAGTAAAGAAGGGGACTGGGGGCAGAAACACAGGCAATCTGTCAATATTCAATTTCCATGATATACTAATAGCTACTCATTTTATTAAAATAAAAAATCGTCTCACATTTGTTAACCAAATGTATCTGTAAAGATATTTCATTGTCAGCGGGGAGCCAATTCAGCAGAGCTCGAAGCTTCCTTCGTAACTCCCGGAACTTCTTCGTAGTGGCTCCCTTACATGCCTCATTTCAGAGGGAACCTCAAAGTGGCTACATGGTAGCTACTGAACATTGTTTAACAGAAAAGGAAAGATAAATTGCATACATTCATTTATATCCACATATATAAGTGTTCGGGACTTCCTACACAAATAAACAGGAAAACCCAGGAGTACGATGTTCCATTAGCCGCCTATGTCAAATTAGATTGGAATGGAATAGAAAAAACAAGGAACGGTAGAGACCACCAAAATTGGCAACCTTTTATCTTTGTACTTCTTTCGAACCATACCTACCAACCAGATACTAGAGACTACTGAGCGAACAGCATGCACATCAATTGGGATGATGAGCAATAAAATGTAGGAAAATAGGAGTACAACCTACACTGACCCCTCTCTCTCTCTCCCTATCAAATGTTTTTAACTAGTCCATCAAATCCATGGCTCCATTGCAGCACACACTTTCACCATTTTAACCCGTTCAGACATGAATAACTATTTCCAAATAGTAGTTTGGCCATGAAGTCTCGGATACCGAGTGAAGTCTGATTTGAACTATAAATGAAATCTTGTAATAGTGGTTTGAAAGCTTATTTCAAGTGAGGTTCTTCACATCTTCGACTTCTACTCACAAATTCACAACATTCACAAACTATTTTTCCAAGTGAAGTTCATGTCCAAACATATACATTAACATCCACACTGTTTTCCAACTTAATTTCAAATGCCCTCTTTTCAACTTCAACTCAACTATTATCCAAACGCAAACCAAGTATACATCCAAAGACAAGATCTAATTCCACCCGCTACCTTACTAAACTAGTACTCTACTTTCCTTTTGGGTTTGTCCCAAAAATAGTGCCTCTTTCTATATTTAGTAAGTTTTTCAATTCCAACATTCTACCTGGCAAGTTTAAGACCATAAAATTGAAAGGACTACACACATCTTTAATTTAAGGCCACAATGTTCAAAAGTCTCCCTTTGTTTCTTAAACTCCGTGCTTAGTCAAACTAAAACACTTAAATTGGAACGTAGGGAGTAATAATGTAATATTTTACCAAATGTGCCTATTGTCACAACATAGTAGTATAGTACCAAGTCTTGAACAATGTCAAATCCCAAACTAAAAAGAGGTCAAATTATCAGTCTCATATTCAAGTAGATTGACATATACCTTTAACATCCTATGTCAATCTTTTGTTTTGTATAACTTCCAAGGCAACAATGGGAATATTTGAGTCTCCCTGATGAAGACTCAATTCAACCATGGGTGGAGCTATGGTTCGACAAGGGGGTACATCATCGAAAAATTACATTGTATGTAGTATGTACAAGGTGAAACTATTTTGTAGTTAGAGTATATATATGCTCTGTATCAATTTGTTTGTCTTACTTTCCTTTTTAGTATGTAATATGTTTAAAAAAGAATGTCTCTTTCCTTTTCTAACAACTCCTTAATTCCAACTTTCCATATGACATGTTTAAACCACAAGATTAAAGAACATTTTGATACATTGTATGTATCTTTACTTTAAGATCACAAGAGTCAAATTTTTTATTTACTTTCTTAAACTTCATTCCAAGTCAAAACCACACTAACAAACGAAGGGAGTAGTAGATATTGAATCCTATGGCTTTTTCGCGTGTTTTACTTCTCTAAATATTGAATCCCCTTATCAGAAATACTGCATCCGCCACTGAGTTCAACAATTTCAATCATCACATTTTCATATAATGTATCTCAACATCCAAATCCCAACTTTTACTTATCCACTATACTAAAAATAAACGTCCACTTTTACTTATGTCGATTAGAAAATAAAAGATATAATTTATCACTTAGTTTATAATCAATAGTGGACAAGTATGAGTAGTTACAAACCTGACAAGCAAGGAAGCCTTTGTAATTAAGCAAACAATGAGAGAAGGAAACACAGGCAGGGTCACGGTAGCGAGCGGCGAGAAGGTCGGCGGATGCGGCGGCGCGTAGCTCAGGATCAGTAGAGAAATTATTGAGGAATAAATCGTAGAGAAGAGTAGAGAGAAGCGTTGAAGAACAAAGCTTGTTCCCCAAATGGAAAGAGAGCGAACGCTCAAGCGAAGAGTGAGAAAGTATAGTTGAGTACAAATAGCTCGCTAATGCCGGTTCAGCTTCGGCGTCGCGCCGAGCTTCTGCTTTGATCTGTGTCCATAACCAGATAGCTTCTTCCGCCGTGTCCGTCGGTGGATGTGGCGTCGCCGGCGACGCGTTACGGTGTTCTTCGGCTGGCATCTCGGAATACGGCGTCGTTTTAGTGAGATATTTTTCTTTTCCAATTTTCAACGGAGTATTTATGGGAAAACAAGTAACGCAGGGAAAGATAACACGTGTCAACTTTCTAGAAGGTTAAGGAAAATTGTTTATCAAAACATGTAAACAATTAAATATAACTAAAAAAAGCAAAAAAAACAATATATCCAGTGTAATACGATAAGTGAGGTTTGAGGAGTATGATATGTACGTGGTATTATTTTTATTCTCTAAGGGTAAAGGTATTTTTAATAAATTCTCGATTAAAATAAAATATATCAAATTAATAAAAAAAATATAGTAGCAAAGAAAATAAACAATAGCAACACAAACAGTTCAATAATAAAATCGAAACATAAGATAGTAATAATGAGAGAATATCTTTAAAAAGGTGTTATACTATATTATTTTTAAATTTATTATGTGTCAAAATAAAGCCTCACAACAATTACTTGTTTCATTTTATGATTTAAAATAGTTTTTATCTGAAAATAATTTAATTAAAATTATATATATAAAAAATTAATCCCCAAGAAAATTTACAATTATTATTTTTTGGATGTGTCTGAATATGCACGGGATAAATTTGTTCATGTATAATATCTCAAAATTTAAATCTGAAAATGTAAATCGTATTAAAAATAATTCGATACAATGAACTCGATGACTATGATGTTTAATTTCTTGAATTTCTAGTGCATATTGCGATTGTTTTTTTTACTTAGTTGTCTTGATAATTATAACTTAGCGGTCTTCGGCCTCCGCTTAGTTTAGTTGAAATCTTCAATTATTTAAATATCATAAATTATAACTATATGTTTTTAAAGACGTTTTCTTAGAGATGAATTTATCCTAGATATGATTTTGATTTCTTTTTAGGATAAAAGTTATCATAAGTGGAATAGTAAACGGACCAAAATGGCTTGTGGTGTGGTGGGACTATTTTATTCTTAATCAGAGATCTTGGTTTCGAATCCTGATATGAAAAAAATCTTGTTGGAAGCGTTATCCCGAATGAGCCCTATAATGCGCGATCCTAATATAGTTAAGGCTCCGTGGACTCCAAATACCGGGTGGAAAATAAAAAAAAAGGTGGAATAGTAAACACATTAAGTATTTATTTGTATTAGGTGTTTACACAAAATAAATAGATAGATGATATGTAATTGAATGTACATAACTATTATTTAATTACTTAACTATAATAAATCGAATTGATTTGGTGTAAATATTTTATGCATATAAGTTTTTTACGAACACCCCTATTTGAGCAACAACGTTAAGTGGACTCTTCAAATCTCATTATTTTTTAAGGTTAATTTTTTATTTGGTCACTGAACTAATATTTATTATATTCAAAAATCATTTTCTTTGCTAAAACAAGTGTAATGTCAGGATCATTTGTTCAGATCTTCTGACGATTGTCGGTTATCGACTTTGATATTAACCATTATTTATGAATGTTTTTTTAGTTTGGGTAGACAAATCTTTTGTTTTTCGGATGATGTCCAACAATAATGCTTGATTTGAGTCTTTCTTTATACTTCTCTTATATAAGTATTCCTCGATCGATCCTTTATACAACATTCATCATACTAAAAATAAATTGATATAAATAAATCAAAGAAAACATATCTGAGCAACGAGGTAGGAATTCGAAGCTTTGATAAATAAAACTTCAGATAAATTCCTAAAGTTTTCGTATTTTAATCAAAAAGTATGATGGAATAAATGATGTCTCTATATTAATTATTGACTAAAGTTTAATTAATTTAAAAATGATGGTTAAAATTTGATTATTACAAGTTTTAAAAAGATACTATTTGCATATTTCTCCCCAATAAAATACATGAAAATTCGAAAAAGACCCCCCAAAAATTTTCTAATTCACACATGTCTTCCCTTTTCTTCTTTAGCAGTCGTAACCCTCTCTCTGTTGCTTTCAGAAGATTCAAAATCTGCAGTTTTTCTTCCATTGTTACTTGTAAAGCTCCCAATTTTACTCTTTTTATCCTTTGAGAAACTCAAATTTCAAGAATTCATTTTCTTATGTTTTTATATTTTATTTTTGTGCAGATGCTACAGAGGAAGAAAAATCAAGATTCATTCACCCCTCTTCGGTTATTCATCCAAATGCAATTTTGGGTGATGTAAAGATTCAATCTTTCTCCTGTTTATGCTTTTTGTTGATGAAAATCTCAAGTCTTTACAATTTATAGATGTTTGTTCTAGTGGCTAGTTTAATTTTGCTTTAATAGTCATATTATTATGTATTATTATGTATGGGTAGGAGAGTGTGGAGGACCCACATTCAAAAGAGGCAGGGGTAGGCCAAAGAAATATTGGGAAGAGGTGATTAGACATGACATGACGGAGTTACAACTTACCGAGTACATGACCTTAGATAAGAGAGTGTGGAGGACCCACATTAAGGTAGAAGTCTAGTTCATAGTATCGTTACTCTTTCTTATTAGTAGGCGTAGTAGCGTACAATAATTTCCTGTGGTCGGATGTCTGTTATTATTTATTACTTTCATTACTTTTTGTACTTTCTGTATTTTGATTGTTCTATTTTATCTGGGTTGCTTTCGTTACTTATTTATTTTTCCATATTGCTTTGAACTTCTTATTCTTATCTGACTTCTTTTTTGATTTTACTGAGCCAAGGGTCTTTCGGAAATAGTCGTCCTATCTTGGTAAGAGTCAGGTCTGCGTACATTTTACCCTCCCCATACCCCATGTTGTGGGATTTCACTGGGTCGTTGTTGTTGTTGTAGTCATATTATTATGTATACTTGAATCTTGAACTAGTTGGGATCTAGTATATTGAGGATTATCTTAGTTTGACTCTATGCCAACTAGGGTAGGGTCTTGAAGAATGAAAAAGTTCCACATTGATTGTTAATGGGATGGGTGGTCTCCTTATATGAACTTGGACAATCCTTCCCTCGTGAGCTAGCTTTTGAGGTTGAGCTAGGCTCAAGATACATTTTGTAACAGTGGGCATAGATTGGGCAATTTGAAATCCGAACTTTTCGGATATTTGTGTTTTTTTTTTTGGATTATGGATTGGAAATTGATGCTACTGATGAAAAACCAAGATTCATTCATCCCTCTTCTGTTGTTCATTCAAATGCCATTTTGGGTGGTGTAAAGATTCAATCTTTCTTCTGTTTATGCTTTTCTGTTCATGAATTTCTCAAGTCTTTACCATTTATAGATGTATGTTCTAGTAGCAAGTTTAATTTTGCTTCTTAGTCATATAGTCATGTATATTTCAATTAATTCTTCTTCTTCTTCATTTTTTTTTAAAAATAAAATAAAATTGGGAATAGGGGAAGTGGAAATGTGTGTGTGTGTTTACAAGCTGAGAAAGCGAACCCTTACCAACAAGCTGAAAGTTTAGGTAGCCAACCAAATGAGCTACTAGATTCCCCTATATATTTTAATCATGAACTAGTTGGGATTGGTTATGTTGAGAATTGTCTTTGTTTGACTATATGCTGACTGTAAGAATAACTGCCCTTTTCCTTTATTCAGAAACCCATTGGTGCAAATGAAAAACAAAGATTCATCACCCTTCTTGAGTTGTTCATCCTAATGCCAATTTGGGTGATGTAAAGATTCAATCTTTCTTTTGTTTATGCTTTTCTGTTCATGAATTTCTCGAGTCTTTACCATTTATAGATGTATGTTTTAGTAGCAAGTTTTATTTTGCTTCTTAGTCATATGATCATGTATACTTCAAAATTCCGAACTAGATGGAATTGATTATATTGAAAATTATCTTAGTTTGACTCTTTGCCGACTAGGGGTGTGTCTTGAAGGATGAAAAACTCCTACGTCGGTGGTTAATGAGATGAGTAGTCCTCTCCATGAGCTAGCTTTTGGGGTTGAGTTAGGCCCAAGATCCATTTCTTAACGGTGGGCATAGTTTGGGCCAACCTGAAATCCGAACTTCTTGGATATTTGTTTTTTTTTTTGGATTATGGATTGGACTTCAGATTTTGTTTTTAAAATCCGTTGATGCTACTGATGAGAAATCAAGATTCATTCACCCCTCTTCCGTTGTTCATCCAATTGCCTATTTGGGTTGATGTAAAGATACAATCTTTCCTCTGTTTATGCTTTTCTTTTGATGAAAATCTCAAGTCTTTACCATTTATAGATGTTTGTTCTAGAAGCAAGCTTAGTTTTGCTTCATTAGTCACATAATCATATGTATACTTCAATCACGAACTAGTTGGGATCTGTTATATTGAGAATTATTTTAGTTTGACTCTATGCTGACTCTCATAACAACAGACCTTTTACTTTATTTGGATTGGGACCTGCTATATTTGAACATGGGTAGAGCTGTTTCTTTTCTTCATTAGTGTAGTTTGAAATTCTACGGCACTTGATTAGGATTGGAACCTCTGGTTATATCTTTTAGGGTGGTCCTGTCAAACTATGTTGCTTGAACTCTCCAAAAATGTTGCAGCATCAATGTCAGATTCTCCAAAATACACTACTTTTGGACGATCTGACATGCACTTGGCAACATTTTTGAAGAGTCCTAGCAATATAGCTGTCAAGTTAAGTAGGGAAAGTAAGGAAAATGTTTCAAATTTATAGTTGCATAGGAATAGGCCATGGTCTTCACTCATCAGTACTAGCAGAGCTAGAATTTTCATTAACGAGATTCAGAATATATAGAAGTAAATACACGAAGAAGCCAAATGGTTTCAACATCTATAGTTAAAAAGTGACCTTGAACAATTACTTGTTAACATTCTCAAAAAAGCAAAAAATGGACTTTTTATATAGAATGTAGTTTTTCGACAAACCTCCTTGTGCCTCCTAGCTCCAAGGCTTAGTTGTTTTATTATACTTATATTAGGTACAATGTTTGCGGTGAGTCCTTTTCTTCTAATTAAAGATGTATCTTAGTGTAGAGAGACTTTGGCATTTACTGATCTCTAGTTTAAGAGAACCTATGATTTTCCTTACAACACAAAATATTTATTGTTTGAGCTGAAATGTGTTCGAAATGAATGCCAAGGACTCATATAGTCAATTCCACCTAGGTGGGATTGATGCATATTTGGTTGGTTGATTTATTGATCTTTGGATATGTCACGTTTCTTCCTTTGACTCATTATAGCTGGTTTATTGGAGATGTTAAGGTTTATATGTTAAGGCCTTAGGTGAATTAGCATATTGCAGATAGTTTAAGGAGCGTTCTCTTTCTGTAGGGTGTTTCAGTTGGTCCCTTCTGTACTATTGGGCCTTTTGCAAAGTTGGGGAGGGCTTGTCAACTGTACCCTGGAAGCCACATCTTTGGAAATACTGAACTCGGGGACAATTGCATCCTGATGACGTGAGTTCAATTTTCTTATTGTACTTGAGTTTTACTTCTTTTCTGTTCTCTCCAGTACCGTTTAGGGTGCATATTTTTAGCAGTGGTGCTGTAATTGGAGATGATCTTCCTGGTCATACAGTCGTCGGGAGAAACAATGTTTTTGGGCATCATGCTGTAATTGGTGTCAAGTGCCAGGACATGAAATATAAGGTCAGTATCCTGATGTTAAACTCATTACCAAAAAAAGTTAAAAAGAAATTTGAAAAACATCTTGATAGTGTTGACAGCTAAATTTTTTTAATACTGTTTTATTACAACATATAGATTTAAATGTGTGCTGCCGTCGAAATGAGAATCATTTTCGTTTGGCTTATGAGCTCGAAGTTGTGTCCATCAGTACAATGATCCGTCTCTTCATCATGATCACTCTCTCCCCCACCCTCAAATTTAAGTAGGTGGTGTTTATTTAAGAATGTAAATAACATTATCTTGTTTGAAATTTGACCATTTCAGTTTGGGAATGAGTGTTTTCTCGAGATTGGTGACAACAATGAAATCAGGGAACATGTATCCATCCATCGATCTTCTACTCCAAGTGATAAAACCGTATGAAACTAGCTTGTTAGTTCTTTTGTAGCGCAGAAAGTTATAAATTTCAGTACATAGTTATCTTTAACGAGCTTACATAAACAGGTTATTGGTGATAATAATCTTATTATGGGCTCTTGTCATATAGCTCATGACTGCAAAGTGGGCAACAACAATATTTTGGCAAACAGTACACTTCTTGCAGGTCATGTTGTGGTGGAGGTGATTGACTATTCCTCTTTAGTCATTTTAACGAAGCATGAACTTTTCTGGAAAAATTTAATCGAACTGATAGATGATGGTTTATATTCTTCTCATACAGGACTATGCTCACACTGCAGGAGGTATCGTAGTTCATCAATTTTGCCGTATTGGTTCATATGCTTTCATTGGTGGTGGTTCAGTGGTGAGACTCTTTTCTAATTCAAATTATTTGCTGTCTTTTAGTTTTTCAAAAGACTCAGCCTTCCTCTCATGCTAAACTAAGATACCAACAGTTTCATAGTTCTGGTGTTCCCCCTGATGTAAACATAATTCAAGCTAGCGAAGCATCTATAATTGCTAGACGCTTAAGTTTCTTTGTAATTTGCACGTTATGAAAGCTAAGCTTCGATCCACTTACTTTTAAGTTGAATATCATCTAATTATTTCATCTGCATTTCTAAGATTGGAAGCACCTATTTTCTTGGATTGGAGCACACTAACTGAATTTGAGATCACGCATGTGTTTCCTTTTTGGATCTCAATCTATTTATCCTCCAGGTTTCTCAAGATTGGAAGCACCTATTTTCTTGGATTGGAGCACACTAACTGAATTTGAGATCACGCATGTGTTTCCTTTTTGGATCTCAATCTATTTATCCTCCAGGTTTCTCAAGATGTTCCAAAGTACATAATTGTCTCCGGGGAAAGAGCTGAGCTTCGTGGGTTGAATCTTGAAGGCTTAAGACGTCGTGGGTTTTCTGCTATGGAGGTTTGTTTCATTTTAAAAACAATTACACTTTGTTTCTAACAAATGTAGGAAGTTGAATTTTTATAAGCAAAAAACCATATATATGATATGGATTGCTCTCGAGGATTTTAAATTGGTCTGTCTTCACTGCATTGGTCATGTAATTTTGTAAGTGGGATGTATTTATTTGTGGGACTATACTGAGTATGTTGTTGTTGATGTACTATTTCAATTAATTCCGCAATATTCGTGATCTATAAAAGCATATCACGTTGATCACAAATCCTTAAAAGATAGATGTGTTATCAGTTTCAATATATTAAATTGCTATAATTGTCTTTTAACTTCTATATCCCTGATTTCAGTTAAATATTTTCTTTGCAACTATCCAGATTAAGAGCCTGAGAGCAGCTTATAGAAAGATATTTATGCCCACTGATACGAGCTCTGGGAATATTGAAGATCGACTAGTTCAAGTGGTATTGAATTGCTTTGCATTTTTCGATTAATAATAGCTGTCTTCTAAAATGATGTAAAAAGACACCGTATTTTCAGGAGCAGCACAAAGACCTGGGTCTATTTCCAGCTGTCTGTTCCATGGTTCAGTCAATACGTGATTCTTTTGCTGAAAATCGCCGTGGAATTTGCAAATTTAGAAGTTGGAGTGGGTCTTAGCATCTTTTCTTCGTAAGTCTGCTCTTTGTTTTAGTTTTCATATGCCGTCCTAAAAGTATACCTTGAGCAAGTCTTTTCTATTCGAATTAAGACCACTATTTGTATGTTGACTGTAAAATGGTGAATTCATTTTACTGAATACTTGGTTCGTAGTACTTGCTGAGGGTCTATCAAGAACAACCTCTCTACCTCCATAAAAGTAGGGGTTAAGGTTTGCGTACATCTTACCCTTCCCAGTCCCCATTTGTGGGATTACACACTGGCTATGTTGATGTTGTTGTATCTAAACTCATTGGATATGTTGTGAAAATTCATTATGTTTTTGCAGTTAAGAATACCGAGTTTCACCTGAATCATGGTCTTCTGATCTCATCCAATGACAAAGTGAAAACAAGCAACGATATTCTGTACGTCCTATGAAAGTTTTAGTAAGGTGAACATCGCTGCACTAGGACCATCCATATTCATGCTTTAAGCTCGTTATGGGGTAACGAACTGAGAAGAAATTCCGGATGAATGGACTAAATGAAGTTCATCATCATGTTATAGTTTGTATACATATATCTCACCACTGCATTTTACCAGAATCTCGTGATTCATGGTAGTATTTCGTTGACCTGTTCTTCCTCTCCGGGAGCAACTATAGTGTCCCTGGCTCTATGTCATCGTGTTATTGATAGCAGAAGCTGCTAATTGATTGAAGCAGCAATATCGCTTGTTTATCGCCTTGTAATTATATAGATAGAGAGAGAGTTCAACATTTGCAACAAATTCCTTTCTGTGTTACTCTGAATTTGTAATTCTTTACTAAGGTTAAAGAGTTAGATTCTTGGTAATGGTAGACATTCATTAGTGTGGAATGTGGATATATACTACTACTACTACTACTTCCCTCGTTTCAATTTGTTTGTTTGATTTTTGACTTGACACAGAGTTTGAAAAAGTAAAGGATAGGTTTGAATCTTGTAGTCGTACTCTAAAGATATGTCGAATGTACCAAAATGCCTTTTAATTTTGTAGTCTTAAACATGTATATGAAAAGTTAGAATTAAAGAGTTGTTTGAATAGGAAAGATATTTTTAAACGGGCTAAAAACGAAAGTAAGATAGATAAATTGAAACAAAGAGAGTATTATATTGCATTAGTATCCCCAACTTGTGATGTGCCAAAGATATTTAAATCAAAACTTTGTGCTATGACAAGAAAAAAATCAGCAAGAAAGGTTAGGAAGAGTGATATTTTTATTTTTGAAAATCAAGATTCCTTCAGGGGATGGGGGTGGGGAGTACAATGATATGATAATTATGTGGGTATATTGGTTGGTTTTTCACTCGGTGTTGATTATTATTTTGAAATTCTGATTAATTCGTATTTATATAGTGTAAAATTTGAAAGTGCACATTTTTTACATGGATATTTTAAAAGTATCTCAAAAATATGTATAATCCAATCTTGAAAAGGAGCTGATTGTATGAAAAATCCTTTAAGAAGTTATGCATAATTTATCACACTTATAATCCAATCAACTGAGAAAAGTAATGATTTCCTTTTCGGATGCTTTTATCATTTTCAATATTTTAAGCTTCTTATAAACCTTTAAAATATATTTTTTTAATTATGAAAATCATAGGTTATCTTTTAAAAATTCAAAAATAGTGAGCGATTCTATAAATCTAATATTTAATAAAGAAAGATAGAGCAATAAACTCATTATTCATCGCATTTTAAATTGTGTGTTGCAGGACTTTGAAGATTTCTAGATCATAACAAAAAGAATATTACATGATTGAATTTATTTATTGACTCTTTATACACACACATTCCAATTTCCAAGTCTTTGCTAGAACTAATTTCATGAATTTTGTACATATATTGGACTTATTTACAAGGGAAAATTTGGCGAATAAACAAACATTTACTAATTAATTAGTTAATATAGCTATAGTTTAGCTAATTTACAATTCGCCACTAACATTTAGTGTTAATTACGGTTCAAGTTTGTATAATTCAAAATTTGTATAACTTTTGTATAATATAATTTGTATACCTGTTTAAAGTTCAGATGTTTGTGTTTGTATAAATTCGTTGTTTCGAGTTTATATAAAAATAGTTCAATTATACAAACCTGCGAATTATACAAATGAGGTAGCTTAAACTATAGCTACAATCCGTAAATATGCAAACTATAACTAAAAAGCCTAATTAAATTTATTATTATGGTTATTTGTGAAATTTCCCCTATTTACAACCCCCTCACCCACCCCCAAAAATAGAAAAGAGGTCACCATTTGTGCAATGTTCAAAAAGCCATTGATGGATCAACATCAAAAAATTTCCAAATATTTACCACTAGATGACCTTATTGACCATTTCTTTTTCAATTAATAATTATAGAGAGTTTAATGCATACAACTATAGTAAGTTATAATCTGTAGCAGAGCCAAATTCTAATAAAGAGATTAATTTATTTTAAATTCATATATACTTAATATGAATTGAAGTTTTGGAGAAATGGTAAAGTTATTTCTGTGTTAGCTATATGTTATAAGTTCAAGCCGTGAAACTAACTACTAATATTTACACAAGCAAGCTATGCATATCAACACCTCTTGGGGTGTGTGACCCTTTTTCAAAATGTAAGTAAACACAAAATATTTTGTGCACAATAGCAATTCTGTGAGATAAGACCTTTTATCATTATTTGTCTACAATAATTCCATTATCTTCCTTTAATTTTGTCGTTGGTAGAGACACCAAAAAGTTGTTGCTTTCTACTCTAAAAACCCTAACTTGGATAATATATCCAACCAACCAAAAACATTAATGTCCATCCAATCATCTTTTCTTGGCTATTTTCATAAAATTCTACCTTGTACTATACAACACATCATAATCATATTATTTTAAAAAAAAACAACAAACTAAATAGTTCTTGATATATACACAACCCTCCTCTTCCTCCCATTTCAACAACTTTAAAGAAAAAAAACTTTTGTGAAACTAACCTTTTTTTTTGTCTATATGAAGATGGGGAGAAAGTGTTCACATTGTGGCTACATTGGTCATAATTCAAGAACTTGTAGCACTTTGAAATGTTCTATTGGTGGCAATAATTTTATTGGTGGATTAAGGCTTTTTGGAGTGCAACTTGATATTTCTTCATCTTCTTTTTCTAGTCATAATTTGAAGAAAAGTTTTAGTTTGGATTGTTTGTCTTTAACAAATAGCCACTTATCATCATCTCCTTCTCCATCTCTTAATGAAAGTTGTGAAAAGAGTACTACTACTTCTACTAATAATAATTGTTATCTCTCTGATGGTACTCTTGTAGGTTGTGTTGGTAAAAGGAAGAAAGGTATGTAATTTAATTAATTCATGTTTATTGTACACTCATTAATTTCTAGTTTGTGTTAATGTACAATAATAATGGTTTTATAAAGCAAATTTGGTTCACTATATGGTCTAATCCAAAATCATTGCTTTCTTTAATTTTGTAGGGGTTGTGGGGGGTATGGGGAATCATCTTCTTAACTCATGGTTCTTCTTATTTGTATGTTGTCATCACACATCTTTTTTATATGAGAATTCATCATAAATTGACTAGCTAGCTTTATGCTGGTTGTCAGCCAACCGCAACCCCCAATTCTATCACCACCAACAACCTAGACCAAAATCGACAATATATATGAACTACTAAAAAAAATATGAATTAGTGATATATGGGCCGCTAGTCCTATTTACCAATTGATTATCAACAAGTTTTGTTAGCTATTTAGTATTTAGCGATGAAATTATAGCTAATTTCATTTTTTTTGTGTGTATAGTAAAAATTTCCATATTAATCTGAGATAAGCTTAAAAAGAGATATACTAGATAGTGAAAATTCAGGTAATCGATCTAACTTGATGGAATTGTGTTGTAGTGGGTGTAGACTGTGTAGTAGTACATAAACATGTGGTATCTTTCTTGTGAGCACTTGTACACAACTTCAACTATATTGTCCTAATTGTAACTTTATATATATATATATATATATATATATAAAGGGGGTTATGACATTGTCATGGTTATTATATCCAATAGAAATATTCTCTTAATTTATATTGATAATGTGATCGATTATTAAAGCAGCCATTAATATTTATATCAGGGTAGACTATCAATATTACACTCCTTATGGTGCGATCTTTTTCCAAATTTGGCGTGAACGCAGAATGCTTTGTCCATCGTCGTGCTGCCCTTAATGTAATTATTGATATATGTGTATATTTATATTGGATGAACAGGAGTTTCATGGACAGAAGAGGAACACAGAAAATTCTTAATTGGACTTGAAAAGTTAGGTAAAGGAGATTGGAGAGGAATTTCAAGAAATTTTGTGACAACAAGGACTCCAACTCAAGTTGCAAGTCATGCTCAAAAATATTTTCTAAGACAATCAAGTCTCAACAAAAAGAAAAGGCGTTCAAGCCTCTTTGATATGGTAAATATATTATTTTTGAACTTCATCGCTAATCAGTCGATATAAATTGTTCTTAGCTAATAGAATATTTTGATAATTCGTAGCTATAATAGAATTAAGGATAATTTTTGTTGTTTAGCTAGAGAATCTATTTGTAGCTCAGTCCTACTTTTTTTTTTTTTGAATTTCCTAAGTAAAAATTTTGAGGTATTATATCCCTAGGATGTAAGCTATATTTTTTGGATCTTTTAAAAATGTCATTACACACCATTGGTGGAGCCAACTTTGTCTCAAAGGGGTGTTAAATGACACCCCTTCAACTAGAAAATTACAGTGCATAAATAGATACATTTTTTGAAATGTGTATCTACTATAATATGATTTTTTTTTTTCATGTGTTTTCTATTTTATAGTTTAATTCTTTTTAGTGAAAATTTTAGTTTCGTCACTGCCACACATGTTACACTACTAAAAAAAGTGAATTTTCGATGACTTATCGAGTTAATTCCCAACGAACACAATGTCCTTTTAGTAGTGTCTAATCCTAGAAAATGAATGCATTAAGAGGGTCAAACACGGATACATCTTAATTTTTGAATAAGTTGAAGTTATACACATTGATAAAGATACTTTTTAGATAATCAAAGCAGTTTACCTATTATAGTTGGTTAGTTACTCTTAATGCCCATTATAGAGATTTACTTATACTTGAATTGATCATATAAATATATTTTTTACACTATCAATACATATTATTAATTATTAACTTTTATTTTGTAAACATGATAGGCAAGGAGCAACAACAAATATGCAGATTTTGCTCATAATTGCCAAGAAGATTGTCAAGAAATTACCATATCACAAAATTCTCATCACTATAAAGTTCCAAATAAGTCCATTTCTTCAAATGGAACTCTTGACTTGGAGCTAAGTCTCACATCTCCAAGAAATAATGTTGTGGATAAAAATATCACCATCCAAACTACTTTCATGAATATTGGACCAATTAGAGTTACCTAACTTGTACTAATTAATGTTTAAGTATGACTATTTTTGGAGGATCTAACACATATCTCGTAATATTTTTGAAGAGTTTGAGCAAGCAATATAAATTAGAACAAAGTACTTTATGAAGATCTATTTCCTAATAGCTCTTGTGCTATACCTTTCATATGCTTTCATGCTTCAATAGATTCATGGGTATATCTATGTATGCATAATGATATATAGGCTTTAACCATGATGTGGTTAGTTGCGGAGGCAGAAATTCTAATAAGGAAATTTTAAAAAAAAATATGACACCAAAACTTTTCAATATATAATTATAATTAATTAATAAAAAAAGGATATAAATTCTAATTCTATTCTTAGTTAGAGGTTTCGATTTGAATTTTGAGAATGAAGAATTATTTTGAAAGGTATTATTTTACTCTTTTTTTTAGAAGGCCTACACAACTCGTATCCAAATTAATCAGGCCAATAGATCTAGAATATTAAATGCCTAATTATTATTTAGTTTTAAAAGATACATATGTTGAAACAGCTAGCATCTCATACTTTTCAAGTCTGCTATTATGTAATATGCCAAAGTGAGATATACTTAGATTTTTTAGGGTCGACTTTTGCCTACAAAAAGGGGTCCATCATCACTATTACTCCAGATTTAATAGGACAAAATCACTAGAGAAACATAAAAAAACAATTATTTTTTAATAATAGTGCGATATTCTGATCAATTTGTATGCTTCCCTATTAATTTTATAGAGTTTTTATTATTTTCTTTGTCGAGTAATTCTACAACAAAAATAAGGTATCCATTATAATTCTACAAATAAAACTAAAAAGGGTAAAATGTATCAGATCTAACTCTACCTTGGAGGCAAAAATTTATCAAGAGGGTTGAAAGAAAATCAAGCACGCCTAAATTTTAAAAAAAATTAAGTACGTCTAAAACTAAGCCTACAATGCGCCTAAGATTAGAAAGATAAAAAAGTGTGGTTAACGAGATTCGGATCCGCGAACTGGCACAACTAGGCGAAATATCGAACCTTTTTACCACTGAGCTAAGTCCCTTGCTTTATGTTTAGGGGGTTCAATGTTAAATATATACATGCAAATCAAAAAAATTATCTTATATATACAGTGTAATTTTTTAACAAACGCTGAACCCTTTGGACCCAACGTAAATCCACCCCTGCTTGGAGTTAGAAAAGTTGTTTCAGATAGATTTTCTATTTTGATCGAATAATTATGTCCACCAAATTTCATGATATAAAAGTACATTCTTGAAACGTGTATAAATTGGAAACAATCAATAATTGTACCTTCATTCATATATACACCTAAAAATACAGACAAATAATTTGACATTACTTGACAATGGTCAATGGACCACTATAATAACTTTAGAAAAATTATGGATCATTAATCTTATATGTCTCCTTTGGGGTTAAGTATTTTAACAAGTTGGTGGATATAAGCATATGAACCATATTCGAAGACTTGTCGGTTGTTCAGCCTAGCTAGCTCATGGCTCAAATCAGAGACGCATTTAGAATTTGAAGTATTCGAATGCTCCACAAATGAGCTTCAATTTGGATTTGTCTTTTTGAGTTATATGAAAAATCGATCGCGCTATAGAATTTGGGTTGAAGCTTGCACTCTCTCTATATATATACCTTAATATACACATCAATCGGTGGTAGAATCAAAATTTTCCCGTATTTCTTTGAAAATCATATATATCTTGATATAAGCCTTATTCGGTGTGATATATATATATAATTGTAGAGAAATCATCATCCATCGAGAGATGGATATAACATGTTTACAATGAGTAGTTCAATTAAATATCCCAGTATTTTTGACACGAAATATGTGTGTATATGTATACGTGCACAACATCATACTCAATATAGTTTTATAAGCATTGTCTAGGAATAATGACATATACACAACTTTAGCCCTTTCTAATGAAAGTAGATAAGTTGTTATATGCGTGTATGTTTCTTCGGTCAACTTTTTTGGTAAGCCAAAAGTGCCTAGCTAATTGGCAGCTCCGCATAGTGAACCGCAAGTGTGGATGATTTAAAAATCACTAAATCTATTAACTTTTAAGGGTATGTTATGAAGACATTTTTCTAATTTGTTTGTTATAAATATATTTTTTTAATTTTTTCATGTTCGATTGATCAATTTTTTTTATTTTTTATTGAAAAACATAATCAATCAATACCACACATCCTTAATAATACACAAATAACACACCTATCTTTATATTTTTGGCATTTTCTTGGTGGGGGACTAGGGGTGGGGTGAGAATATCTTTTAGAATTTACAATAAAATCTTGTGTCTAACTTAAATAGGTACCTGGCATTTGTCAGCTGGTCCTACATTTATGTACTTTTTAGAGATAGTGACCTTAGAACAAATTAAAAAGATTAATATGTTAAATATCAATTTATGCCATATCGTTTGAGTGAATATAAATTTTATTTTAAAACTATTTTATAACCATAGTATTTGAGAGTTTACGCACACTTTGACTATTTCAAGAATACCTAGCCTCCCATTAACCCAGGTAACTGATGACTGTCCACCAATATTTGAACAAATGGAAGAAAATTACTCGTAGTTCAAAACTTTGAAAACTTGCACTCTAAAACAAGTCTTAGATATAACTATAAATTATTTCATTAGAAATAAGATAAAAAGTTTACAGTTAAATCACTTCTAAATTTAAAAAAACATTACATTTTCTTTTTTGGAATATAAAGAATAAAAATACTACATAAACTAAGATAGAAGGAGTACATATTACTATCAATGAGTTATCAAGAAATACGCATGGATCCTTCTAGTCACCCTTTATTAATGTACTCTGAATCAACAACATACTCAGTGTAGTTTCACAAGTAAATTTCAGAGACTCGACTCACACTCCAAATCAAATCAAATAAATTGAATGAGAGAGGAATATCTAATTTCTTCTTTTAATTTTGGTCAATAACTGTTCAAATATCCAAATAACCTACTATATAGTAACTTCATTTTCAAAGTTGGAATTTTCTCTTGTTGTATAATGTAGTAATTTCTTGTAGCAGCATAAATATGATACAGACAAAGCAAATTATTTTCCACTTGGCTTTTCTTCTATCTTCATTGAGACAATTATAAGCATCCATTTTGTCTCTTGTGATTTGGAGTTTTGGACCATTAATAGAAAAGGACCATAGAAGAGGCTAGAAACTTTCTATAGAGCCCACATACCCCACCACACCCCTACCTCCATCCACCCACCCACTCTACCCCACATCCTAAAATTAAAGGCATAGGGTGAGGAATTGATCTTTGGGACCTATGGATTGTGTTGAGAAATAAACTCGCATTTTCTCAAGTTTTCTTAAACTTTTATGATTTTCGAGTCAGCTTGCGAATTTGGTTATTTCATTAGGTAATTGCTATTTTCCATCAGCATAAGCACATCAGGTAAAAAGGAAGAAATCATCTAGTGTCTTTTTTCCCTTCCCATATTCTCTTTTGAATTCATTGATTACTAAATCACATCCTTGAGTGCAAAAAAATGTCTTCTGAACGACATTCTTTAGGTCTAGAGAGTCTTATACATGTTTTAGCCTTTTATAACGGATGGTGTTTTGGTCAATTTAGGCGCACTGCAGTTATTTCACTGTAACCTAATACCTTCAACTAGTACAATTATCAGATAAAACTTTGCCTAGACATATATATAGGTACAAATAACTATGGTTATCAAGATTCGGACAAATAAGAAAATTTCACTTAACGTCTTTTGCTCTATCGAAATATAAACCCTAATTTTCACCCAATTTATTGATCGCTAGGTATGTCCGAAAACCATACAATGTTTTGCTGGACCACTGCTTTTAGCTTGGACATGTCAATTCCTCATTTGAGAAAACATTGTTAGCGGTGTAAATTGTATCAGTAGTATTCTGTCCTGTCTTACATATGAAAAAAACATATGGATGACTAGTTTTGGATAGTACTATGGAAAAGATTACATATTGTATAGAATGAGAAAAATGAACAAGCCAAACAAGACCACGTCTCAACATTTGATACCATGTACTTTCTCTTTGTTTCCATTTATGTGACGGTTTTTCATTAGACATTTGAGTTTTAACATAAGAGGAGACCCTTGTCACAACTCAAATCCATAGTACATATCGTTTGCTTCAGCTCAATAAACCTCACAAATTTGTCTCTCAGACTACGTCATCATTGAGCCCAAAATTGTGTATACCGGGTAAACTTATGCTATGAATGTGAAATTCGCCTCAGATGTCATACATTGTTAAAACCTACCAGTTCTTTTCTTTGATCCGTCCTCCGTCATAGACCTCACAACTTTTAACATATAAGAAGTAATAAGATGTGATTTCTAGCTATGTAAATTTTACTTCCATATATTAATTATTTAACTATTTGCATGTTAAACCCTTAATTATGCTTGACCTTTGTTTTCAACTTCTTGTATCTTAGTTCAACACTTAACCTTTTTGTGTTATAATCTTAACTTTATAAATTATAATAAGACGACATAAAACCCAGCCCAATTAAACTTCACCAGGCACAACAAATTTACTTAATGGGCCTGTCTCTCACTCCAAATTTCAAAATGGCCCAACTCCCAACCAAGCTCCTTAAGCTGAGCCTTTCCTGACTGCTCAAGGAACCCATGGGCAGAAGCCTTAAAGGGACACGGGCCAGGTCTAACCCCACCCGACCCACTTGACACGTCTAGTTCAATGCACCCTCGAGTTGCTTCATTATAATTGTTAAGAGTTGTCCCTTGTGGTTAGGCCATTTCAATAATCTGCAACAATAATTGTAAAGAGAAAGTACTCTAATAAAGTACTGTCGACAAACCTTTCATACAACAACACCACCTACAAGCGGGGTCTGGGGAGGGAGGGGTATGAGGAGGGAAGAATGTATGCATAGCTTACTCGCTCTTTGCGGGATGGACAAAACTTTTAGACATTGGTGAAAAAATGAAATAAATTATCCTCCGTTTAGTGTGAACTTCATGCTTATGGTTTTTTTATACATCAAATTTCATACGTTCTAGGAAATCCAGCCATCAAAGTAACTTTCTTGTGACATTTCAAACAAACACAAACATAAAACCAGAAATGTAAATATATAATTGATCTTGAAAATAATATGACCAATTAAAAATAAGAAGACAAGGAGAAATATAGGGAAGACCAAGATAGGTATAGAGAAAATTGGAAACCTATATTATAATCTTCACAAGAGAGGCTAGTTCAAATATAAATGCACAACACTTACAGAAAAATGGTACCTCTCTTTTATTACGTACCAGTTCCAGAATTGGTGGATAATCGGCCTGAGTTGAAGTCGTGTGCACCTATCACACAATCGCGTGCTGTTGTACTACCTTTGCCGTTGAACAAAAGTCTAGGGTGGTACCTTTCCTTCTCATAGAGCTTATGTTGGATACCGAATAATTATCCAACTGAATGCAGCTTAGAAATCGAACTTCCCCATAGGAGGAACGTCGCCTCTCATTACTCTCCAAGGACCACCATAAAACATTGGTTTCATTAGAGGCACTTCTTGCCCAGGATGTTCTTCCCAGTATTTTTCCTGTTATTATGGGGAAGGAAACTCTAATATTAAGATACAAATTTAGAACTGAGAGTAGAGAATCTGATTGTTAATGCAAAAAGGGATGTCTTTATGTTGAGCAAATAAGTACTAATAAAACGTATAAATACCAAAAAGTCAAGAATTAGATGGGGGGAAAAAACAGAAGCAATTTGAGTAGATAAAACAGATAAATTCATAAAATCCTCTTAGTTTGAATGCTTCAATATTTTCAGACAGACGGAACAAACTATGTAATCAACAACAACAACATGTCTAATGTAATCCCACAAGTGGGGTCTGGGGAGGGTAGGATGTACACAGACCTTACCCCTACCTTTTGGGTAGAGAGGCTGTTTCCGATAGACCTTTAGCTCAAAGGAAGTAATGAAGAGGCAAAAAAGAAAATTCATGGTAGCAACCCCCCAAACAGACCATTAATAGTTCCTTTGTAAGAGGGAAGAAAGGGATAATTTGTACAAATAATCCTGAAAAAAAGGATGTTAAGGCGGTTGAGAAATCACGGGCTAATACAGAGAGAAGCAACCACCCTTTCAACAAAAAAACCTGAAATCCGTTGTAGCCTCATTCTCTCCCTTTTGAGCTTTTTTTTTTTTTTTGCATCTCTCCATCTCTCAAGAGCAATTGGGCAAAAAGACCCTTCAAGTCATGAATTAAGAAAAAAGAACTAACAAACAATGTACTCCTTCCAATTAACAATAAGCTTGTTTACAAATTAGAAACGTTTAATAATACTTTGGGAATTACCGGATAATCAAAATCTTGAAACTTCTGAAAGATGTATGGAATGTTCATTCTATGAAGTCATGCTTCCCAATTAATTTTTCACAAAGTAATTTTACTGATTAAACAATAAGTCACACTTTCCACGTATAAAAATGAGAGGGAGCAAAACTAAAGAGTTGATGCATAATTATTGATCATCAAAATGAAAAAACAGCCTCCTTCCGAACAAAGGAGTAAAGACGAGGAAGTAAACATGGGAAGTTTAATAAAGTGATGTGCAGTCCTATATACCCTAACCCTACACTTGGTGAACTATCTATAATTGGGTGACTCCAACTTCCAAAACTAACTTTCCAAAGCTGCTATCCCGTAAATCATCAAAAGAGAGGCCAAGCATTAAGTACCTTAAAAAAGAAGATGTAAAGCCACTATACCTTGTAGAGTTGCTCAGTGATGGCTGCTCCGATAACCCCTGTATAAAATGCACTTATGTAGATTGTAACAAGAGGAGTAAACGATTTTGGTCTCCTAAATGGTTCTACCATATCCCAGAGGAGCGTCTTTTCCCATTTTGTGTATACATAATCTGCATATTTTCTCCACAAATACGTTGCCATTTCCACGAGATCCTTCAATTATCAGCTGAACTGCACAAAGGAAATATTTGGTTAATTGGAAGATGTAGCTATCAATATGCGAAAAACAGAAACAAGATTTATCAAGGGATAGTTTTTGAATGCAGGACTGCTCAATTTTAGATAGTTGAACATCAAGAACAACAACATAACAGCGTAATCCCACAAGTGAGGTCAGGGGAGGGTGGTGTGTATGCAGCCTTACCCCTATCTTGAAAAAGTAGAGAGGTTTCCGATAGACCCTCGACTCAAGTAAAACATCATTTTGATATTACCATAATTTTGTGGAATAAATGCAAACTTACAAATCATTGCTAGAAAACATAATATGTAAATGTTGTGATTAGGGACTACTAAAAGAAGGAACATAAGCTGGAGGAACACTTGCAAGAGAACAAACAGTAGAGTAGTAATTTGGTAACATAAGGAGTTCTATCGAGAAAGACATAACAAATTATATAGCTTGCTGTTTAGAAATCAACAAAAGTGATGCCAGTAAAGCCATCTATTCTACAAGTTTGATACAAACACCATATAGTTAGTTATACATCCTTTTTACAATTGAGAAATCCCCAAGCTCTAGTGGAGCACGGTACGAAACTTGACAGAGAATGAGCCCACTCCTCTACCCTTCTCCATTGAAATACTAGGGTTTTTTCTACAACAGGATTCAAACCCATGATGTGCATCTACACGTGTTGCCCTCTTATTACTAGACCAAAGCCCTCGGAGCTACATATAGGGTGTGTTCAGTATAGAGGAAAACATTTTCCAGTTTCCTTTTCATGTTCGGTTGGTCTAAAATTTTGGTAAATATTTATTTTAGGAAAAAAACTCGTTACAATGATGACTTACCTAATGAAAGTAGAGAAAACAAGTTTCAAAAGTAGCATTCAACAAGATTGTTTCCTCCCCACTATCCAACGCACATCATCTTCAACCCCCACCCTCATAGCCCCCATCCCTACCACCCCACACCCCTAGTTTATCTAGATTATATATATACAAATACTTTTAGGATAATATTTGTTGCTTACACACCGAACACAAAAAATAAGTAACAACCCCAAGAAAATATTTTCCATGAAAAACGTTTTCCTTCATACTGAACACACCGATAGTTATACAACTACAACAACAACATCCCACAACGTGGAGTCTGGAGAGGGTAAAGTGTACGCAAACCTTACTCCTCCCAAGGTAGGACGGCTGTTTTCGAGAGACCCTCGGCTCAATAGAAGCATAAAAAGAGGTCAGATATTGCTAAGAAGTACAAGAAATTCAAAGCGTTATGTGAAAGCAAATAACGAAAGCGACACAGATAAAATAGAGTAATCAAAGTACAGAGAGTAGTATATAATAACAAAAATCAGAGCATAAGAAATTATAGTGCGCTAATAAAAGGGCAGCCCGGTGCACTAAAGCTCCCGCTATGCGCGGAGTCCGGGGAAGAGCCTGACCACAAGGGTCTATTGTACGCAGCCTTACCTTGCATTTCTGCCAGAGGCTGTTTCCAAGGCTTGAACCCGTGACCTCCTGGTCACAATATAGTGCGCTAATGCGCTTACTAATAAGGAAGAATAACAAGATTTTGTACTAGCCTTCTACCCAATATGGGTCCTCCACACCCTACAACTAGGAAAACATAATTTAAACACCAACAACAACAACATACCGGTGTAATTCCACAACCTTATACCTTAGAACGTAGAGAGACTATTTCTGATAGACCCTAAGCTCAAAAGAAAAATTTTAAAAATCGTTCTAGCATTCATAGTTTAGTTGGATTGCTTAACCATTTCACTAAATGGTTGGATTGAAATGCTGCAAATACACTAAATTTTACCATAAGCAAATAGATTACAAATTTCAATTAAAATTACATTACAAATCTATTTTAATCAATCGACAGACAAAGAGAATTAAAACAAAAATGCCAAAAAAAAATAATTCAAAATCATAGAAAGGAGAATACCTTAAGAGGAGGAAAGGGACACTGAAGGGTTCAGTGTAGAAATCAGGAGAAACTGGGTCGAATTTGGGATCCATTAGAATGGATTTGGGCTAGATCCAAGTTCCATTTAAATGGCCCAATTTCATTTTTTCTTTTGGGCCTTTTTTATTATATATGATTTCAAATCAGATACAGCTAGACACATGTATTTTTTCTATCAGATACACTCAAAAATACATATTTATAGGAAGAGAGACGAACTAGAGAGGAGAGAGGCAAGCGAAATAGGAGGAACACAAGCGAAAGAGAATGTGTATCCAAGATACATGTGAATCACATTAGATACATGTATCTGAGATACCCGATACATTCCAAATACATTCTGAAATACAAATAAAAAGGGAAAGAGGCGAGCGAGAGAGGGGGAGAGGCGAGCGAGAGAGTCAGATACATGTGAATACAGTGTATTCAGAACAAATTACACATAATTTTGACCCTATGTATCTGAACGCGCCAGATACATGTATCTGAAGACTGATTCTGGTAAGATTTATAATATTAAAAATGAAACTATCTAGCCAAATTTAGAAGTTGCAAGTATAGTTTTAATTATCATGAAAGATATGCTTCGTTCAAAATTATAAGTGAAACATGGTCCTTGAAATGAAAAAGATAAAAGAGACGGGTGATATTGCTGACCTCTCCCACTTCACTTGGAAGTTCCAAAGATCTTGACAAGATTGCAAGGCACTCAGCATGGTGTATAACAACAAATTGTTTTACTTCCTTCTGAAACCAATCTTCCTCATAAATCAATAATTGGGAGTGGGAATACACAATTATCATATTTGCAGGAGGTGCTGATTTTGTTTATCATTTCTCAGATGCAGATTAAGTGATCAGGAGAAGATGAAAACCAAGTTACGAAAAAAATATAAAAACATAACTCAAGATGGATTACCAGAAATTAAAAAAATATTAAGGTCAGAAACCACATTGCTCATGTAAAATTGAAAAAAGTTAACAAATGTCTTTATACAAAGAAAGTATGTCAAAATTAAGAAGTATAGCTTATAAAACTTTAGAGATGTATTGAGTGTGACTTTCCACTATTGTGAACTGTTGCACAATAATAAGTTAAAGTGTCTTAATGGATGGCATTTTCAGTTGTTTGTGAAAGCAAACTGTCAGATGCAGAAGTATGTGCCAGAAGCTAATGTTAGGACATTAAAGCTGACACCTTTCGTTTTGTTGGAGCAAAGCTAGTGTGTTATGATATCACATTTTTTTTTCTTAATGTGGCTACTGGTATATAAAAGAGGATCAATGTTAGGATTTCTACAACAATTATTGTGCAGTACGAGATATGTTTTGAAAGCATAACGATCCAATGGACGGTTGGGAATGGAGAAATTTTAGAATGAATTGAATTCAAGGATAAAAGAAGGAGTAAGCAAAACAAATACAAGGAATGAATAAGAGAAAAGGAAACCAAACCTGATAAAATGTATGTAGCAATTCAGCACGATGGAAATGAGGGCCTCACAGGAGTAAGCAATTCTTGGTGACTCTTTAAGCACAGAATACATAGGGCATCACAGGATAGAGATAAGAAAGAGACCAATTCGTTGTCAGGGCCCCCCAGTTAATTCATTAGTCTATAAGTATATCGTAAAAAAAAAAGGAAAATAGGACACAAAACGTTCTATCCAAAAAGAAAAAACACAATCAAGTGGTTAGTAAAATCAGAAAAAGGTAACAAAAACTAAGAAAAAGTTGTACTTAAAAAAAATGAACTTACTAATTGTGTTGGATTGAAGATGTCGATGAAAGTATGGTTTGACTTTCTCAACATTGACCTATTCTTAATTAGATGTACATAACTATTAGAGGAAAATAGAACATCGTCATTATGCTTAACATATGGTTTGACTTTCTCAACATTGACCTATTCTTAATTAGATGTACGTAGCTATTAGAGGAAAATAGAACATCGTCATATGCTTGCTTTAGCGTGGGAATGTAGCTTCTTTTGGAGGGCACTCCTTTGAGCTTATTTAGCCTGCCATTTCTTATCTCAGAGCAAGTACAAATGATCAAAATCAGCAAGAGTAAATATAATGATATGCACCTAAACATCCAAGGACAATCACAAACTAAGAGGAAAGAACACATAGACACGACGAGTATTTATTATACCAATTAAATTATTAACTGAGGAAGTTGTTTAAGAAGGAAAGAAGAACCTTTAACATAAAGTTCACTGAAATGATAAACTTCAGCTTGTTATTTTAATGTTGTTGCCATAACTCATCTTTGTTATGAACTTGTTGTGTCATAGATGTACAACAAATTCAACGTAGCCACACCAAAAAGAAGGCAGCATCTCTCAACAGAAACAGTTTGCAAACTGAGAACTAGTCAGAAAACTCCCTAGGTTCTCAAAAATTGAAATGATAAAGTGTTTGATAGTGTAATACTAACTGGATTGAAAGAACCAAAAAGATGCATACCACAAATCAAAAGAACTCTAGCCGTAGCTAAACAAAAGAGAAGCTGCATCCACATTGTATTTAAAAAGCTAAACTTTGTAAAGAATCAAAGACTATATCTTATCACAAATGGATCTAAATAAGCGAGCTATCAAGATTTTTAAGGTACAATCTCTGTTTATCTTATGAAGATTTTCAAGAAAATAATGTCTTTCGTCTAACGTGATGGGGAAATAATGAAGACTATTATACTACAGTGACCTTTCATATCATCAAACGGGTAGTTTCCCTATAATATAAGAGTACTGTTGGTTAAATTTAAGAATCAACCGTGTAGTTTTCCAATGCCACTGAAATCATAAGATAAAATAAATACAACACTACGAGTTAAAGTATTTAGACTAAAATTGTGTATTATATAAAATTGGTATATCAAACTTTCTAAACTGCTTTTGCCAAACCACCAACTCATTCATGTCCTAAGCTTGGTCAAACATTTTTGTACAAGTGAGTTGTCAAAAACTTTTTTATCACAATTTCACCTTTCACTGCCCTCAACACTTGCTCAAAACCAAAAAATTTCCAAATTTTTAAACTCTCCTGCTTTTTTACATGTTCATTTTTTATTCTTTTCTAGTACTCTTGTCTCATTTCCGATCATAAAATCCCACAAGTGAAGTCTGGAAAGGGTAGAATGTACCACTAACTCATGGAGTTAGAGAGGCACCTCAAATCTATCAACCAATTTTTTAAATGGTATATCTTCCATAAATCTCACCCTACTTGTATTGCTAATAAAGGTCTCTAAAAACAAAAATCTATTTCCAAATGGTTGGACTTGGTGCTAAAAGAATTGCTAACGTAAGGTCATTCTTATGCTTTTGGTTTAAGGAAATTAGGCTCATTTACCATATAGAGCCATCAATAAATTTTACCTTCCATATTATTCTCTGTTTGATTCAAGAACTTCAAATACAGAGACTAATAATCAAAATCACATGTTCAACCAACAAAAATCAAGCTTTGAACTAATCTCGATACATTTATGGTGCGAATTGAGTTCTTTTCAATTAAACTTTCACCAGAGTTAAGAATTTTCTTAATCTTCAATTATTTCTTTTTGAAAAAGAAAAAAAAAGACACAATAATGGAACTTACCTTACTACAAAAAAGACGAACGAGCAGCGGCAGCCAATTGCAGCAAGCCCAAAATTTTGCCCTTTCAGTCGCTCTCGCTTCTCAACTCCATCTTCAATCTCTCTCGCTTCTCACTCTATCTGGCAGCAGAACCTTTAATTGAAAACCCTACAACCCAATAAATAAATAAATCACTGAATATTAAAAGAGTGGTTCATATATTATAGGGAAAATGAATAAATATATACATCCACTTTGTGATTTCCAATAAAAGAGTGGTTCATGTATACTCGTCGTTTTATTAAAAAAATTATATTTACACAAGTAAAAAAATCATAAAATTGATTTTTTTAATTTCAAAAATATTACGTGGCTTTAAAAAATTAACCTACCCATTTTATTTACTCCTTCAAACCCGATTGAAATAAAAAATAAATCAATTCCTCTTCTATTGAGTCATAAAATATGTTTGGGTCGTGTCCGAATAAAAAAGAAGTTAATGTTTTTTTAGCTGGATCGGGTTTGTGTAGGTCTAAAGGGTAAAAAATGGATGAGGTAATTTTTTAAAAACCCTTGACATTAAACTGATTTTTCTTTATTAACGAAAAAAGTAAATGTGTCTCATTAATTAGACGACGAGGGTATAAATGCACCATTTTTTAACGAAAGCTATATTCTCTCTAAATCACAAAATTGAGTGCTATATTTGCACTTTTTCCCTATATTAGGTATATCCAAAACATATTTTTTTTAAAATAATTTATTATTTTTATAAGCAAGATACGCAAATTGAAAAGTTGAAATTTTTTATTTGGTCAATTTTATGATTTTCGGGAACTAAATAAAATAATAGCTGTAGACAAATATTTACAAATTTTCCAACAAAATTAATTAAAATTATTAAACTCAAAGACTTTGTACAATGAAAAATATCTTTCTAGAGATAATCAATTATACAAACATTATTGAGAAGAACAAATATTACTTATAGGAGAAAACTTTTCAACACTAAATTTAGTAAACTCTGCATTCTTAAAAATAATTAAAAATCCTAGACTAATGTTAATGTATATGCGACTAATAGCTATAGGAATAAAAGAACTAACTAGAAAGAATTTGGGATCCAAAGTTTTAATCCAAATATACGATGATAGATGGTCGGACCTAAAGAAATCTATAATAGGATTAACTTAAGTAGATGTGATAAATAATGGAGGAATATTTTATATTAGCCCAAATTTCTTAATAAATTTAAAAGAATTTTGCAAACATATTAACATAGGAATTCAAATCAAGGAAAACGAAGAAATGAATAATGAAAACAATTTATTAATGTGTTTAGATTTTATAGAAAAAATGACTCTAAGTAATAATACAAAGTTTAAACTTCAAGTAAATGATGTAGTTGAGGTAATGGGAAACAAAGGAATAAAATTAATAAAATCAATAAAAATAAATCCAGAAGAATATGCAGGATTAGAATGGAATCTAGACAAGCTTAGCAAACCAAAAGTATTTGCTCCAGAAGTTCATTTAACGTATACTAGTTCTAAATGAGAAACTTCAATTAGATTCACTAATTATACTTATACAAGCCAAAAGGAACTAGATGCTAGTGAAACAGAAAGTATCATAGAAACAGAACAAGAAAAATTTATAAAGATAGAAATAATACAAGAGGGCTATGAAATAGATAAAGCCATAGAAGAAACAAAAAGGCTATACGAAGAAAATAATTACATAGTCTTTAGATGCGAAGGATGTAAAAAAGGTAAAATGGATATAACAGAAATCATAAAACATTTTAGAATATGTAAAGATAGAAATGATAATTTAACATATAGACCAAAAGGTGAATCTATATATACAATTTCTGATAATGAAGAGAACGAAGACATTTTATCTATAACTAGTCATAAAGAATTAATGGAAGCAACTAGCTCTACTAGTGCTAGCCATTTTCAAAGAACAACTCCAGCGCAAACCCATTAGTTATAATACAGGAAATCTACCACGAAAAAGGGTATATAGATCTAATGAAGACATAGAAATAAATGAAAATATAAAGCCAACAGGTAGACAGATGCCAATAGAGGAACCCATTAGATTACAAGGAGGAGGAAATAAAGTAAAAAGACTAAATATAGTTGTCCATGATCCACAAATGTGGACTACAGTAATTGATTTATGGAAAGGAATAGTAGTAGTAGACTTTATAAAAAATTATAGTGAAACGGATGCGGAAATAATTTATAAATACTTAAAAACCTTTCTAGGAGAATCATCTAAGGCAGTATGGAAATCATTCAAATAAAATTTTCCCCAAGAATTTCAAGGCTTAAAAAACTTAGAACCAAATCCTTATAATTTTACAAACAAAATACATGTTTTACTAACAGGAGAAGATCCAAATAGTGGCTTAGTAGCATTACAAAGAAGCGCGGTGATAAAATTAGAACAATTAAGTATTTCAAATTGGCTTTATATAAAAAAACTTACTTAAAGACTATTTTTACTATTGTACTATTAGTGGAAACACCTTTGATGAAGAATTAGGAAAAAAATTATTTAATAAATTATCAGGAACTTTAGGGAGAGAAATAGAAGAGAGAAGATATAAAAAAGAAGGGTAGTTCAAAACCCCATAGCCCTATGATCTATAGGACAAAAAATACAACATGTAATGAAAGTACCAACATACAAATACAAAACAACTATAACAAAATGAAATGAATTTCTGTAAAACCATGATATATGCAACTCAAAGTTATGATAAAGAACCACGTAAACAAAAGAAATATCGAAGACGATCTACTTACAACCAAAGACCATACAACCGTAAAAAATACTTCTTACGTAACTCTTCAGCTAAAAAAGTCATACTTAAATAAAGACAGACATGTTGGAAAATATAGAAATAATAGAAATTATAAGAATTAATTAGAATGTAATACTTGTGAAAGAATAGAACACTTAGCAAATATATGTCCCAAAAGAAATAACAGTAGAACTAGAAATGCTCAATTGGTAGAAGATTTTCAAGAAACCCTATTAAATGTAGATGAATGCATGTCAGACAATGAAAGTATACACTCTATTATGAGTATTGAAGTAGAAGAAAAGACTCAATCAGAGTCATCTAATTCAGAAAAAGATAACTTAATAAATGACATATGATTAGAAATAAATGAATTAAATCTAGACAATATACAAGTAAGTACTATGATGAATATCAATCAAGAATGTAATCATGACTTTGAAAGACAAAAAGGAATAGATAGTAATCAATGTAATATATGTAAATGGTACCCGAGCAAAATAAATAAAGTTAAATGTCAAAAATGATATATGGAAGCTTGTATTAATTGTATAGAAGATAAGTTAAGAATAAAAATAACTAAACAACAAGAACATACACAAATAAGAGACCAGGCTACTAATCTAAGATTAATAACATTAGAAACTAGGATAAACGAATTAGAATAAAGACTAGTTTTGCTAGAAAAGGAAAAAAAAATAGAAATAGATTGTATATCCACACCAGGAACAATACATCTAGAAAAATTAGAAACTGAACTTATGAATATTGAAGAAAATAACACGAGTTTTATATGTAATGAAGATAAAAATTTTGAAACAATAAAGGTACTAGCCCAAATTAGGATTAAAGATATAGAAATAGAAACTTTAGCCTTAGTAGATACAGGATGCACAAGCTGCCTCATAAATAAGAAAATAGTGCCACAAGATTTGTTAAAAGTTTTAAAAGAACCTATATCAGTAATATAAATGGATGGAACTTATAACAATTATGACCATTACATAGAAAAGGCACAAATAAATTTTTGTAAATACATATAATGAATTCTACAAACCGACCTACAATATGTATAAAATACGAGCAAGAGACTTAGACATTAAAACTGATCTAGTAATAGGACTACAATTTCTTTTACAAAATAATGAAAGTTGCTTATTTTCCAGAGATGAGATAATGCTATTTAAAAAAAATAACTTATATTCCAGTACAAACTATACGATTTCAAACAAAAGGAAGATCTCAGATAAAAAATATAGAAACCTCAATATCAACCAAAAAATCAACTCCATGTTGTGACGACCGTGGCAACAACAGAAAATGTTCTTTAAAGAACCTGTATGAAGAAAAACAAAAAGATGATTATTTAGAAGAAGCATACCTAGAAGACATAGAGAAAGATTACACATTAATAAATATTGAAACAAAATTTTATAATTTACAAAAAGGTATAAATAAGATAGGTATGATAAGAAATCCAAAAGATTTAGACAATATAGTAGCAATACTAGATGAAATGGAAATAATTGGAGAAAAACCATTAGTATATTGGAATTCTAACAAAATCATGTGTAAATTAGATATCATTAACCCTGAATATACAATAAAAATCACAGTCATAGAAGCAAATAATGAAGATACAGAAGAATTTAGTAAACAAATTAAAGAATTACTAAAAATAGAAGTAATAAGAAGATTCACCTATAAACATAGGTCTGCAGCACTCATGATAAAAAATCATAGTGAACAAGTAAGAGGTAAAGCTCGTCTGGTAATAAATTATAATAGGTTAAATGATAATACTAGAACAGATGCATACAAGTTACCTAACAAAAATGAATTCATTAATATAATACAAGGAAAAAAGTTATTTAGCAAATTCGATTGTAAATCAGAATATTGGCAGGTAAAAATGCACCCTGAAAGCATAGAATGGACAACGTTCACTTGTCCTGAAGGACATTTTGAATGGTTGGCTATGCCCTTTGGTTTAAGACAGCAGCTGCTATATTTCAAAAAAAAAAAATGAACGATATGTTCGGAGACTATAAAAACTTTATATTAGATTACGTAGATGATATCCTAATATTTAGTCAAAACATTCAAGAACATTTAGGACATCTACAAATAGTTTTTAGACTATTTGTTAAATATGGAATAATAAAACTTACATGATTCAATTGAGAGGGGTTCCCGAAGAACTTGAGATTATTTAACAAACACACTTATTATTATACAAGCTCTATTATACAACAGAGGTAGTTGGGTAATTCGCTCAATTAAAGAATATATATCTATAAATTATAATGTCATAGATTTTTTTATAACGTTATGAATTTTATTTAGATTTTTTGAATTGTTTCATAATGTTTTTCACTAACAATTAATTTGAAGTTGAAGCATATGATTCATGTTGAAATTAAAGGATCTACTGCTGGATAAATATCTTTAAAAACTAATCTTCTTAATAGTACGATTGGTAATTGCATCAAAATGTACAGCAAATGTCTAAGTAGGAACAAAGGTCGATTATTTTGTCTACGAAAACATAATCTGAACGACGATTCATAATTTTATAAGTATAATGAATTAAATACTAAAATCTCCAAATGTCGAATTAATCAAATTTTAAATTTTGAATTCGTCGGTTAAGATAACAAAGGAAAAGTTAGACATATGTGTTTGTAACATTTCGTTAACGTTTAAACTTCTCTGTTTTATTCTATGGTGTGGGTCGTAGGGGACCATGTGATGAGGGTGAGTTGACAGTGGAAGAAAAGAAAATTACATATTATATATTCCTTCGATTTCAGTTTATGTGATAATATTTTACTTTAATCCATTTAAAAAATAATAATTTGCTAAACTTAGAAATCATTTAACATAATTTTATCTTTTTGTTTTTAACAAGAAACTTTTATAATAAAATAATGATTAACAGTAATAAATTTAATGTAATTCACATATGAGGTCTTAGAAGGATAAGATATACACATTCTTACTTTTGAGTTAGAGAGGTTGTATCTAATTGATTGCAACCTTCTGTCACGACCCAAATTCGGGTGTGATGACACTCATCTCAACCCACCGAGACAAGTCAGCCTAAAACTCAACGAAAAATAAATGCGGAAGTAATTGAGATAAAATAAGGTTTAAATTAGTCAAAAACAAATAAATAATCTTCAAAATCCCCCAAGACTGGTTGTCACGTATACAAGCCACTAATAAATTACCGAAGTACGAAAGAAAATACAGTCACAATGTCTTTGTCACTAGAGTAGGACTAAAACATAATAAAAGAGTAAGAGGTGTCCGCTAGATGGATGCAACAGCTACCTCAACACTCGAAATGATAGCCTCAGATGTGGTGGAAACACTAGGAGATCAAACAAGTCCGGTCTCACAACCTACACAAGTGTGAAAGCAAGAGGTGAGTACCAAACAACACGGTACTCAGCAAGTGGATAGCTAAAACTAAGCCAAACTTAATAGATACAAGTACTCCTTTCCTTCCAACCGAACCTCCTTAACTACAACCTGCATAAAATCAGCCTAACTCTACACTTGTGCGATAACAACAGTAATACAGTCCACAAATTCTCATCAATGAATCATACCAAGTCAAGTTCAACATACACAGAGCAATATAGGGGTAAACACAAATTCACAAATGTCAGAAAGGTGCAATGCAATGCAATGAAATGATGCATGTCTGTCCTATCGGTACACATCCGCTGAATCACAGTCCGGAACCCATGGGGGACATTTCTGTCCATGTAACCTGCCACGGAGCGTGTGGCCCGTCCCCTCAATATATATATCCTGCCACGGAGCGTGTGGCCCGGCCCCTTTATTTCATAATATCTGTCACGAAGCGTGTGGCCCGACCCCTTTGTTTCATAATACCTGCCATGGAGCGTGTGGCCCGACCCCTTTGTTTCATAATACCTGCCACGGAGCGTGTGGCCCGACCCCTTTTGTTTCATATCATTTTCAATCTCAACACAATATGTCAGAACCAATGCAATCAATTCATGTTCATATAATTCACGATAATAATATGACAACAATCATAATTTTTCCTATCTCACATCAACATAGTCATTTCACATGTCCAAAATAAATCCACAATCATAACATATCAATTCCACCAATACATGTCATTAGATTACCATTTTCTACCCCTCATCTCCATTTTTTTTAAGGTCAATCATATAGTCAATAATCCAGTCTAATTCTCATTACTTCCTAATACACAACACAGAAATACAAGCATCTATAAGCTTAAACTGAGGTTTAGAAATTCACTTGCCTTAATTAATCAAGAAATCACTTCGAGACTTGGGCCTTCCCTTTTCGTTGAGCCTCCAAATCAATGTAATCTAGTTAAATAAATAATCACAATAAGATTTTGGAACTAAAAACACCCATATTACCATATATCTAGCCTAGACTCAAATCTGTAATTAAGTTCCTAATGTTGAAGTCAAATAACATCTCACTCTCATATTTTTTTCCAATTTCAAGTCTAGGGTTATATCTTAATCCCTCCAAATAGAATAAATCTAATGATATTCATATAATATAATACACCTAATATTCAATAGCTGCTAAAATCTTGACAGAAGCCAAAAGAAAATTTAAACCAAATAGTAAATCTTTCACAATTTTCGGTTTCTTTCCATATTGCATCATAATTTATAATGATGTGCCACTCATTACTGTATGATTGGTTCTCCTAACCAATCACTAACATATAATGCCCTCAAAAGTGCATGTTGCAGCAACCAAGAATTTCTAATAAATAATTTGATTTCTTTATTCTTTTCTAATCCAAAACCTACCCTACAAATCATTACCATTAATGGAATTTTTTTCTTTTACCCGTGGTTTGGAAAACTTTGGTATCCACTGTGAATAATAAACTATTGTTAACTAATGCTTTCAACATCATGAAATAATAATTAAACTACACCCACTCAACAATCAATATGAAAGGAAATAAGATAATCTTGCCATTACTTGAAGGTGTTGCCGCTTCGACGTGCAGGTAGTTTTTTTTTTTCTTCTTCTTTTTTTTTCGTTGTGTTCCTTTTCTCTTTTTCTTCTCTTTTCTAATTAATTAATTACTAAAAGTGATATAAACCTACTAACTCTAATTTAATAAATATGGGATAAGTGGTACAGGATGTTAAATATATCATTACTTCAGTCCATTAATTACATGAGTTATCTGATTTCACCCCTCCATTAAATAACCATGGTTATCGAATAGTCCAAATTTCTAATTTAAATTTTTGTAGAGAGAGTATTTTGTGGAACAGAGATGTCTCATTCTTAAAATGACCAAACGGGTCATTACACCTTCGTCCTTTATTCGGGCTTGAGACCGATAATTTAAACGAGCTCACACAAACGGAGTTAGGAGTAAATTTCATTCGAGATAGGAGTAAAATCCGCATACAGTCTACCCTAGTCAGGCTCTTGTAACATGATCACGCTAGGTATGTTATTGTCGTCGTTAAATTAAAAGGGAGTGAATAATACTTTTCTTTCTCTTTTGCTTTCTCTAATTACTCCTTCCATTTTAAAATTATTTATCTGATTTGACTAAATATGAAGTTCAAGAAAATTTAAAAAAAAATAAATGCTGTGATTTTAAATTAATTAAAAATACATAAAATGTATCAAAATGTCTTTTAATCTTGTATCTTAAATATATTATATGAGAAATTAAAATTAAAGAGTTGCAAAAGAAAGGAGAGAGATTTGAATTCTTTTTTAAATTGACAAAAAATAAATAAAATAAGTAAATTGAAATAAGAAAAGTATTTTTCAGTATAATCAGACCTTTATATAACAATAATTTTTTATAATAATACTTAACTATAACAATCAAGTTTTCTTTAAAATCAATTATCTATAGTAATATTTTCTTACAAGAACTAAAAATAATCAAATAAATAATATGGTTATAAAAAGATTTGAAAGTGCGTACTTTCTACTGCAAAATGACTTCTGCAAACACCAAAAGCTACTGTTTATATAGCCATTCATGACAGCAATGAATAGTGTAAATTGTTTATGTTTTTGATTAAAAGCCTAATTTGTCCTCCTTTGTGAAAGATGGTCCCAAATCCTAAGTCGTTTGATTGTGAAAGATAAAAATAAATAATTTTGTGATAAAAAAATAATTTAGAAGTAAAATTTTGTTTTGTTGTTTGATTACTAAATTTGGAATAACTTATTCCATTATTTATATCATAATGATAAAATAAGTTATTCCATATAAATAGTGGGATAACTTATCCCAGAATAATTAATCCCAAAATAACTTGTTTCCAACCAATCGCTAAACATCCACACTTTTTGTTAAGTTGTCTCTCACTAAACGAATGGAATAATTTTATATTTAGAAATTATTTAATTTTAACTTACCATATAATAAATGGAAAAGGGTCAAAATACCTCTGACCTATAGAAAAATATTTAAAAATATTCTTCATTCACTTTTTGGTCTAAAAATATTTTTTATTTATTTTTTTGGTCTAAAATTACCCTCTCACCTAACTCTTTGGCTAAATATAACCCTTGAAACTAACAACCCTCTTTTTATTTTTAAAAGTATTTATCATGTGTCATTTTCTTATTGAATGAAATAAAAATTTCACATCCACTAAAAAAAAATTCATAATTTATTTAAACCAAAAATAATATACCTCTTCAAGAACCCTCCCCCCCCCCTTTATAATTTTTTTTTAAAAGCTACATTGATAAACAAGACTAGGATTTTATTACCTGATTAACCAGAAAAAAAAACTAGATTTGTTTTAGTCCGTAGCTTGATTTTTCTTTACTGTTTAATAATGCTTATTTTTTTACAATACGTATAATTAAAATAACTAAAAAAAATTAGTTATACGTATAACTAAATTATTTTTTAGTTATTATAAGATAGTAAAAAAAAATATTTTAACTAAAAAATAATTTAAACTAAATTAGTTATTACAAGATAGTTAAAAATAAAGAAACAATTTTTTTTCTATTACAAGATAGTGTTTAGATAGTTATTGTAAAATTATCTTGTAATAATACGTATAACTAAAAAGATTTTTTGAGTAAATTTTTTTAATTTTTTTTTATAATTTATCCAAACCAAACAATATACATGTTTGATGACCATAAAAAACTAAATTTTTTAAAAAAAACTACAGCAAAAAAAAATTAAAATATTTTTTTCCATAATGTATCCAAATCAAAACAATATCCCTCTTCATGATCCCAAAAAAAACTTTATAAAAAAATAAGAAGAAAAAGTTATAGCAATAAAAAAACTATTAGATTTTTTTTAAAAAAAAATTGGGGTCTTGAAGAGGTATATTTTTTTGGCTTAGATAAATTATGAAAAAAATTAGTGGAGGTGGAATTTTTATTTCATCCAATAAGAAAAATGACACATGATAAATACTTTTAAAAAATAAAAAATAAAAAGATGATTGTTAGTTTCAAGGGTTAAAGTTAGCCAAAAGGTGGATGAAAAAGTATTTTTAGACCAAAAAGATGAATAGAAAGATATTTTTAAATCAAAAGATAGATGGAAGGTGTTTTTAAACCTTTTCTTATAGTCGAGGGTATATTTATACTCAAATGACTCATGATTGTTCACAAAATTATTGAATTATCATTATCAACTAGTATATATTACTTAATTACTCACGTGTAATATTAAGATTGTATTATTATTATATAATATTTGAGGATAAAATAATACTAAATAGTCTAATTATAATATATTTTCTACATAAAAGGACCAAAAACACACTTTTTGGTTAATTGGAGGTTAAATGTATGTTAAGTCAAATATCATAAGAATGACCAAAATCAAAGCTTCAAAAATAACAATGAGGGACTAAAAATGCTATTTTCTCTTCTTCTTTTCTTTTAAATTTCATATCAAGTCGCCAAAAACTTGTAAAATACGATAGATAAAATGGAGAGGGTAACTAATTATGTAAAAATATACCTGTCTAACAGCTTAAATAAATATCAAGTTGTCAAAACCTTGCAACATACAATAAGACAAATAGGGTAACTAATTATGTAAATATACCTATCTAACAGCTTTAACAAATATCAAATCGTTAAAACCTTGCAACATACAATAAGACAGAGAGGATAACTAATGTGAAAATATACCTATCTAATAGCTTAAACTTTTAAAACAATTTTTGTAGAAAATAATGTTTCAATAGACTTCAAAATCATCATCACAAGGAAATAATAGATGAACAAGTGACCAAAATGTTCTTGTAATTGTCACCTTGTTCAAAAACTATCAATATTTATGAGCTTACAAAAAGATCATCACCACACACATCAAACTTATTATAAACTCCTAGCTAGCTAATTAAAGTACTTATTAAAAAAAAATATTGTAGCTCGACTTATAGCAACTCTCTCTCTCACTAATATTAATATAGCTCAATTTTACACAACTAATTTGGTGCTACATATTCCATCTAATTAATTTTTAACTAATAATGGAATTAAACTCAAGAATGACATTAACCATGAACAAGGCCACTTGATAATGCCATTAGCAAAATTGCAGCTTCCTTCTCATCCTGTGGGAAAACGCGATGGATTGCCAAATTATTGCTCAAATTCACGAAGAAATCCTCGAAACAAAGCTTCTTCTTTTGTTGCACATCGTTGTTGTTATTATTATTATACGATGATGATGATGATGATGATGAACCAATACGATGATTTGGTGTAGGTTCAGGTTCAGGTTCAGGTGCAGGTGCAGGTGCAGGAGTAGTAGGAGTAGTACTTAAAAATTTGCACCTTTTCTTGAAAGGTACAACATGATTTGTATTCACTTTTGTTATCTTGTGCTTCTGTTGTTGTACCTTTATCTTCATTGTTGTTGTTGTTGTTGATGTACTAATGAAATTTGTTCCATTATTTTCTGCTGCTGCTGCTCGCCGCGCTTTCCTTTGTCTAATTCCACATGCGTTACAAAGCGACTATACCAAAAAAAAAGAAAAAAATGGATAGTCAAAGACAGATTCAAAATTTTGAATTTATTCGTATTAAATTTCAAAAATACAGTTTGTTGAGTTCGAAATAAATTATTTATATGTATTAACACATTCTTGCCAAAAAAGTACTAGGTGAGTAGTCAAGTTTTTGTGTACTGACATGAGTTTATACTTTTTCCACACAGTGTTAAAAATGACCTACCCGATAGGTAACTGCCTATAGTAATCTTGTTTAGTAATTCAAAAAAATATATGTAGTTATTAATCACATGTTTTAATGTTTTCGAACTTTTAAAATATATGGACAGTATATGAATAGCATCCTTCAAAAGGAGTGTAATTTTAAAGAATCTGACATATAAATGAGTAACATAGATTTTAACCAACTAAAATACAATAAAATCACATGTTTTAACAAGTATTTTTTACATTAATCATCAGTGATAGGGACGAAGCTACGCATTCAGTGAACAAATTCGTCAACTGAATCTCATTCATCGATAAATTATATTGTAAAACAATATTTTTGTATGTACTAGACATGACAAGGAATACTTTTAGTATAGTGACAAAGGTGGTTCAGAAATTATTTTAGGTCACAAATTTAAATTACAGGTCTTTAAATTAAATTGATTTTTTTTAACCCTCTTGTTAGAACTCCTAGTTCCACAATTATTGATAAGTGAATATAAGTTAGAGCAAAATAACAATAATATATTTAGTGTAATCTTCTAAATGGGGGTTTGGAGAGAGTGGTGTGTATGCAATCTGATTCCTATCGTGTGATGATACAATATTTTTTCGATAGACCATTGGCTCAAGTAAGGCATATCAAAAAAAAGATAAGAATACTTCATTTGACTTGTATAAGCTAGAAACAACGCTAACATGTTCAGTATATCCCACAAGTGGGGTTTGGGGAGAGTGGTATGTACACAACCTTATCCTTGCATTATAAAAGTAAATATATTGTTTTTGATAGTCCCTCGCCTCAGGTAAAACATATCATAAAAAGGTAAGAATAATTAATTACCTTAGGGCCATTAGGACCACTTCTCCAAAGAGGGGTTTTAGTAGTGTTACAATCAGAACAAACCCTAATTGGGATGATATTGTTGTTGGAAGAGCTGTTGCTGCTGTAATGATCAGTTTCTATGTGTTTCTTTTGATCTTCTAGTTTCAAATTCTTCATTTTCTGCACACCTTTTCTCCACAAGGTTAATTTGAGGCCCTTGTTTTTCTTCTCTAGATGATCATGTGATCCACTTGATCTTGAAGCAAAATTATCAACCTATAATTATCCACAAAGAACAATTAAAGTAAAAAAAAACTTAATTTGCATATAAAAGAACATGATCCAAGTGATTGTAAAAACAAATAAATTAATAAGACCTTCAAAGGAAAAATAGATAGAAAAATAATCGCGATGATCAAGCACTCCTTCACTTGGATCAGTAAGGTAACGTCTGGACCTCCTTACTTGTACTTTTCCTTATCGAAAATTTGACTTTACTAAAAGGAGTGAGAAAATCTTTTTCTATCTTAATTAATCAAGCATGTTAATTGCAATTTTAAAAACAACGCTAACTAGCTAGAAATAAAAAGTGTTTCAGTTTTAAAATCTATCTGAGTGATTTAATTATAATTTTAAAAAATTGCGATCCAACATGAAAATTAAAGAAAAAGAACCCTATAATTTCCTTATAATATGTACCTCATGTTGATGTTGTGGATGGTGAAATTGAGAATGATAATCATATCCACTTTGATCTTGAATATTAGTAGTTGAAATATTGAAGAAAGTTTGACAAGATGAGTTTGTAGATGATGAAGCAAATTGATAGTTATTATAAGGACTAACATGAGTATTATTATTAGTATGATGATGACTTAGAAGATCATGATGAACTTCATTTTTAAGCTCAAAAGGAAATGGAGGAGAAGAAGAATTTGTGTAAGTAGGAATCATGGCCAAATTAATTAAGTGGAAAATAAAAATAAGGGAAAGGAAAAAGAGATAAAATTTTCTTCTTGAATTTGATCAAAGAAAATGTTGTAACACTATTTTAAAGAGAAATTTAAAGGGGGACAAAGTATAATAGAAATTCACGTGACTTCATGACAAACAAACAAACAAATAGTTTTAAAAAAGACAAAAAAAAAAAAAGAGTAGTATGCTAGACCACAAAGATCAAATGGACAGAGAACCCTATCTTCAAAAGTTTCATGATTATTTATATTTTTATTAAATAATTAATAATATTTTCACAAAGTCAAAATTAATTGGAAAATATATTATTTTATGGATAAACAATACAATTTAGGTATTTGGACTTTGGACAAAGGATATGTCAACCACACAGAGAATTTCTCATGTGTACTCCTCAATCATCAAGTCATCATCTAACACCAACTCCTCTTTTTTCTAGTAAAGTTTCTATTTCACTTCTTAATTAGGGTTTTCACTTGTAAGTTTTTGCTTCTTATTTTTTATGGTATATAACCATCTGATATTCAGAATTTATTGATTCGATTAATTCAGATTTCCATTAAAAGAGAAAAAGCTTGCAACGCTCGTAACTACAGGTCGTTTGAGGGTGAATTACAGAGAAAAACGAATAGATTATTAGACTTGAAACTTTTAATTTGTAAAACAGGTGAACATAATACTTTAAGCGAATCCCGCATGAGAATGACAGAGGTAAGTGAAGATCTTTATAAAGCATAAAATAAGTTCACATGAACAAGCGTGTTTTTTGGCTCAATGACGAACGTAACTTAAAAAACAAATTTGTGTGATCTGTTGGGCCAATAAGGTCATACAGACAATATGTGTCATGAACTTGAATTGTGACAAACCCTACTACAAAGCTCGAAGCAGAAATCTCTTGTATATGGTCCTTTTTTTTCCAGATTAGATCTTGGCAAGGGGTTGTCTATGTATCAAATTCTGACATTACATAAATACCTATATATCAAATTCCGCCATTTATAGTGGCACTATGAGATCACTCGTACGCCAATAAACATATCTAAATGTTTTGGGTTGTGTTGTATATCATGGAAACTGAAATACAATATGGAGATATATATAACGAAGCTAAGATTTTGAGTGTATAAGTTCTGAATTAAGAAAATATAATTTAATAAATTTTTAATAAATTAATTATACTATATATTAAGTAGATTTTAAAACATAAATAATACATAGAAATTAAACCAAACTTACTGAAATATTCTACCAAATTCGTAGGCAAAACTATAACTCCGTCCCTTGAGGGGAATATATGCCTTGAAACTTAATTTTGAGAAACTAGATTCTTAATACAAGAAAAAACACATATTTGTGATGGACAAATTCATCACAATTTGTGAATATGATTTTATAATAAATGCGTCGATTTGTGACTCTTTTTTTTTTCGATCACAAATTTTCTGCTACCATCAAATTTGCGACGATTTTATAACAAAATGCGTCAATTAGTTTTTTTTTTTTTTTTGCGATCACAAAATTTTTGCTAGTGAATATTAATGTACTTGAGTTGAATATTTATTATTCAATTTATGATTTTCATCACCATAATTTATTCATTTCTTTAAATATCTCAATACTTCAACAACAACATCATGTGCATGTCAAGTGGTCTAAAGAGTTAGATTTGCATGGCAATAATTTCATATTTTGCTAATATTAGTATTGCCAAAATTTGCATTCAATGCTGTGCAGGCTAAGGACAATATTTATTTTCCTATACATATATGGTTAATCTTAAAAACTCTATTTTAGGTTAAAAAAAAAAAGTTTACCGTTAGTACTAAACATGAGTTAGACAGTACAATTCTATATAGTCTATTTATTATAAAAGTTTCCACAAATTCATCATTAGAGGAATGTTTTCGATAAGAAAATGTTTATTCTAGTAAAAATGTATTATAGTTTTCGATCTACGGAGAATGGGTTGGATATCTAATTCTCAATATATGCATTACAAGATTATTCTATCACTCTCTAATTAAGCAGATATTCAATAATTATTTTTACTTCGTCAAATTTAAATTAAAAAAATTAATGTTTAAGGCTAACACCCCTCCCCCCCCCGCCCCACCCCCAGGTCCTTCAAGAACAAAAGGCAAAACGGCTAATTTTGGCCATTGAAAATAGTGAAAGCTACGTTTTATGTTTCTTTGCAAGTAGCTCACATGAGGAAGCAATGATCTTTTCCTTTCAAAAATACCTCGAAATCCACTATCTCTAACTCTTCTCCTCATCCCCCACCCCCACCCCCACGAAATTTTTTTTGGGTACAAGTTAAGAATTATAAATGATATTGTGTGATAAAATATTTACATAATCAGATCATTTGTATGATGTTGAAGCGTATGTGTGATTATCTGATCTAAAGAACACACTTTAAGTTAGTTTATTACTTTATATATATATATTATGTCTTAGCACGCACCACCGTGTTAATTTTGATTCTTTTTTATGAGTCACCATGTGAAAGTACCGAGTATGTATACTTTTTTTTCTTGTGAAATTGAGTGAAAGACTTTTATTTGTTCTGATATCATATTGATTAAATATTTGACTTATCATTTTGTTTAGTGGTGAAATTATAATTTTCACTAAGAGGTTAAAATATAAAGGAGTAAACAAAGAAAACAAGACATGTCAATATTTAATATATATACGTAAAAAAGAATTTTCACCCAACTACACAATATAATTTTTGATGAACTAGTGTCGATTGAATACATGTACTTGTGGCTTTGCCACTTATCTCATCCAATAACTTAAGTTGTTTAAAAAACACATTTTAAACTATTTTTTTGAGTTTCACACTTTATGTTCGGTACCTACATTGGAGAATAGCTAAATTTGGATTCGCGCCAAAAAATTTCACATTAAAAAGATAAAAAAATAAAGCATTCCCTAGCAAAGACCACTCTTTATTCATTTTTAACTAGGTAATTACTCCATATTATGTGTCTCAATATACAATACTTACATAGGAGTATAAGTAAATGTCTACGATAATATTGCTCTGGCAAAAACAAAAATGGGACAAGTCATAATAGGATAAACTACATAAATAATGTGATTATTATTTTATTTTTACATTATAAGTACTATAACTAAAATCCTAAATATGAATACAATACCTCAAAAGCAACTCTGAAGGATATGGTGAAATACATTAGGGAACCTTTTACTTAATTAATTAATTTAATGAATAATATGTGTTGAGATAATTTTAAAAAATTATATAGTACTTGTAAATATTTTCATATATCATCATTTGGTTTTGGTGGATAGTTGCGGAATTCCTCCATTCTTGACTAGAAGTCCTAGGTTCGAGCCACTAAGAATGAATAGAATCATGTTAGGAGTGCTGCCTCCATAAATGAACCCTATAATATCTGAAAATTTAAATTTATTTGAACCTCAAAATAAATATCGAACACCGTATGAAAATTCAAAAAATTTAGTTTATATTTTCATATGGATCTGAGCATTTTAGGCCCACTGGCACCTCTTGCATTCATCTGTTGTTGTTACTGCCATAAGAATAAGGATATTTAATAAAAACAATTAACATCATTTATTTTCATTCTTGTTTTTTTCCTATAACAATTAAATATGTATATATAATACCTTACCTTTAAAATTATTACAAGTACACCATTGATTCCTTTGATATTACTCTAAATTCTTTGAACTTTGAACAATATCCTACACTATATATTCTACTGCAATAAGAGTGAAAGATAAAAGGAAACGTCCTCATCGAATTTAAGTTATATATTGATAATATATAAAAAGAAAATTGAAGAGTAAGTTCAATTTAATTATTTTTTTTGTTTTTCATTCGGTGTTCGGAGACCGTGCAGCTCCGACTAAATTCGGATCGCGCACTGTAGGGCTCATTCGGGGTGGCACTTCAAACAAAATTTTCTTCATACCCAAGGCTCGAACTCGAGACCTCTGATTAAGGGTAGAACAGTCTTATTAATGCACACAACCCATGTTGATAAGATCAATTTAATTATAAATAGCACATTATTGCTTTATTTTTCTAGCTATTATATACATGTATGTCTTGCCATGAATAGTATGTTGCCTGTGCATACTATTTAAACTCAATATTAAATTATTTAAACTTTGTATACGTTCACTATTAGAAATAAAGACTTTTTTATCGCGAATTAATGAAAAAATTATGCTATAAAATATGATATTCTTTTCTCCACTCCATTCCTATCGAATCAGTCCATCGAGAAACGCATGGTGAGAAGTAGATTATCTCTTTTAAATACTGAAAATAGTCAATCAATATTTTTTTCTCTCTGATTCAATCAGAATATCTATAAAAATAACCATTAAATATTTTTTTGTGAAAAAGTTTAACGAAAAAATAATAACTTTTTAATAGTTGTTAAAAGCATAAAGAACTATTACAATAAATTGGCATATCCTCAGCTAGCTGCTTTCTTTCCAGTAAACTTATATAGATAGTTAGCTATTCAATATTGATAAGTAGAAAATACTTTCAAAATTAAAATTTTGACTCTATCATTAGTCTCATGAATATATCAAAGCTGTGGATAAACTTATATCGATGTGGATATATGTATTTACTTAAAATTAATAAAGTATTGAATGCTCATAACTTCATCCTCTTGACTTTTTTTATATATTTACTTAAAATTCTGATTCTATCACTGATTCCATAAAAATATTAAAGTTGAACTCAACATAACTAGAAGAATAAAAAATATCCCCACTAGCATATAAAAAATTAAACATATCTATAGGAACAGTAAAATGCATGAAAAATGCCACTTATATATGATATGACATTATTATACCTGCCTAAAAGCAAGATTTGGATAACACTGCTAAAAAAAACAAATGAAAAAAGAAATAATTTGTCTTTACATAGCAACTCTTCATTTAATTTTTAATGAGATAATTTACAATTATATAAAAAAATATTCACAAATTGTAAAAATCTAATCTTATTCAAAGAGATAATTCTTAAATATCTGAAATTTTGAATATTAATTATATGGATGTAATATGATCCACAAGAATCATGATTACTCCACAAGTGATTTCACAGCCTCGAAGCATATAGATTCATCTTGATTTCACAATCTCGAAGCATATAGATCCACGCTGATCAATGAACAATCAAATCAAATTCATCCATCCTTTTAACTTGACACTGGTATGTGAGCACCTATGACTAAGGGGAATGAAATTAAATGTCTATCTCAAAGTGAGATAATTTTATCATACGAGCTAGCAGAGGTGGAGCTAAAAAATTTAATTTATGAATTCTGCATTACAAATTTTATTGCGTATTGGATTCTGAATATATTGTTCGTACATATTAAATGAATTTCTTACTACAATCTTGGGTTCAGCTACACTCATTATAACAACTACTCTTTCATTTATTTTTTCAAACTAATTCTAGAAAATGATTTTCTTGAGTCGATGATTTTTGAAGACAATCTCTATACCTCATATAAATAGGGATAAGATATGCGTATATTTCGCCATTTCTAGACTCTGTTGGATATGTTATCGTTTTATTTTGATCAACATGGCTTTTTAGTATTAAAAAATCAAAATATATTACATAAATTTGTGCCGAAGAAATTAATCAAGAGGTCATGAGGAAAAAGAATAAAAGATAAGGAATTTTTTACGATGAAAAAATAAGCTACGTAAGAGCTTTATGAATCACAGGCTGCAGGGTGGAGGAGACAGGGATAGAGACATTATGGGTAAAGAAATGATCATATATTGTTTGTCATAATATAAGGTATGTCCAAATTGAGGTTGTTTTCATATTGGTTGCTTCAAATCTTAGGGGCCATAGGCAATTTTTGCTACATGACATTTATGTCCAATGTCAAAAAAATTAAAGGTCCCCTTTTAGTTTTTCTTGTATCCCCACACAAAATATATATGGAGTATGGTTTCAATACGATCATAGCTGAGTCAGAAATTCTAATAACTGAATTAAAAGTTGATATGAAAAATTGTAATATTGATTTGAGATTTAAATTTGTGATTTAAAGCAATTTTGAATATCGTTAATAGCGACAATGGTGGATGCATTGTGGGAAAGCGGAGTCGTGGGACATTGATTCATCAGAGAAAATTTACATTTTTGAAAAAAATATAAAATGCAGATAAAATTTAAAATTTTCAAGGTAAAAATAATCCATCAAATTAAAATCTTGAATCAACGTCTTTGTTTTCTACTACATTAGAAGATTACTTCATTTTAAGGGGTCACATAATATACACACACAGTCTTCATGGTAAACAAGATAAAAGGGAGACAAGATTGAGATGATTCGGACATGTGAAGACCAGATGCATAGATGCCTCAACGAGGAGGTGTGACAGGTTGGCTATGGTGGGTCTTACAAGAGGTAGAGGTAGACCATAGAAGTATTGCGAGAGAGGAGATTAGATTAGACATGACATGCCTGCAGTTTACTCAGAACAAGACCTTGGATAGGAGAATATGGAGGTCGAGAATTAGAGTATAAGGTTAGTAAGCAGCCGAGTTTCCCTTATTATTATTATAAGTACACTCTTACTATTTTATTCTTCGATTTTATTATTACCTATTGTTTTCTCTACTTTAGTTATCGTCTTATTTATTGTTGTTACTGCCCTTTTTTCTCTTATTTTCTATATGCATATATAGTTTCTTCACTATTGTATTTCATTTTCTTACTCATTTTGTTATGTTTTACTTGAGCAGATGGTCTATCACAAGCAACATCCCTATCTTCACAAGATAGTTGCAAAGTTGCATACATATCACCCTTCCACACTTCACTTATGGAATTATATCGAAAATGTTATTGTTACTATGAGGTTTTAAATTATTATTATTATTAGTATTATTATTATTATTATTATTATTATTATTATATATATATATATATATTAAATTTCTTAAAAAATCTACTCTATTTTATCTGTGATGCCTTTGTTATTTATTTTCCTATAGCGCTTTGAATTTCTTAATCTTATCTGACCCCCTTTTTATGTCTTTTATTGAGCCGAGGGTCTTTCGGAAACAGCCGTCCTACATTGGTAGGAGTCAGGTCTGCGTACACTCTACCCTCCCCAGACCCCATGATGTGGGATTTCACTGGGTTGTTGTTGTTGTATATTAAATTTCTTAAAATAAATACAGAATTGAAACCAAAACTATTAGCTTCTACTAAATCCACAAGTTATACTCTAGCTTCACCTCTACTTCTTGCACAATATAAATGTTTCGACCAAGTGAACTAAATTGAACCTATGGCTTCGTCATTGGTTCAACGATTTCAACTAAGCCAAACATTTTTTGATAAATACTAAGTTCTGAATTCATAATTTCAAAAGTATTATAGTCTTGCCATGTCACGACCCGAATCCGGGTGTGATGACACTCATCTTAACCCACCGAGATGAGTCAGCCTAGTAACCAACGGAAAGTAAATGCGAAAGTAATTGAGATAAAGCAAAGTTTAACTTAGTCAAAAATAAATAAATAATCTCAAAATCCCCCAAGATTGGTTGTCACGTGTACAAGCCACTAATGTATTATCGAAGTACGAAAAGAAATACAGTCATAATGTCTTAGTCTCTAGAATAGGACTAAAATATAATAAAAGAGTAAGAGGTGTCCGCTAGATGGATGTAACAACTACCTCAACACTCGAAATTGATAACCTCGGCTGTAGTGGAAAACAGTATAAGATCAAGCAGGTCCGTGCTCACAACCTACACAAGTGTGGAAGCAAGGGGTGAGTACCAAACAACACGGTACTCAGCAAGTGGATAGCTAAAACTAAGCAAAGCTTAATAGATACAAGTACTCCTTTCCTCCCATTCGAACCTCCTTAACTACAACCTCCATAAAATCAGCCCAACTCTACACTTGTACAATAACAACAGTAATACAGTCCACAAATACTCATCAATAGTCTCGTTAATGAATCATACCAAGTCAAGTTCAGCACACAGAGCAATATGGGGGTAAACACAAAGTCACAAATATCAAAAAGGTGCAATGCAGTGCAATGAAATGATGTATGTCTGTCTTATCGGTACACATCCGCTGAATCATAGTCCGGAACCCATGGGGGATATTTCTGTCCATGTAACCTGCCACGGAGCGTGTGGCCCGTCCCCTCAATACATATATCCTGCCACGGAGCGTGTGGCCCGACCCCTTTATTTCATAATACCTGCCACGGAGCGTGTGGCCCGACCCCTTTATTTCATAATACCTGCCACGGAGCGTGTGGCCCGACCCCTTTTGTTTCATATTATTTTTAATCTCAACACAATATGTCAGAACCAATGCAATCAATTCATGTTCATATAATTCACGATAATAATGTGACAACAACCATAATTTTTCCTATCTCACATCAATATAGTCATTTCACATGTCCAAAATAAATCCACAATCATAAGATATCAATTCCACCAATAAATGTCATTAGATCACCATTGTCTACCCCTCATCTCCATTTTTAAGGCCAATCATATAGTCAATAATCCAGTCTAATTTTCATTACTTCCTAATACACATAACACAGAAATACAAGCATCTATAAGCTTAAACTGAGGTTTAGAAATTCACTTGCCTTAATTAATCAAGAAATCACTTTGAGACTTGAGCCTTCCCTTTTCGTTGGGCTTCCGAATCAATGTAATCTAGTCAAATAAATAATCACAATAAGGTTTTTGAGAATAATAATACTCATGTTACTATATGTCTAGCCTAGACCCAAACCTATACTTCAATCCCTAAATTTCAAGCCTAGGGTTAAGTTTCAATTTCTCCAAATACATAAAATCTAATGGTGTTTCTATAATACAATACACCAAATATTTAATTAGCTATACAAATATATCAAAACTTGAATTATAATTTGATGAAATAACTTAAATCAAAACTAAGTTAACCATGAAAATCACAGAATTAAGACCACGAAAAGAAAGAAAAAAAATATGTAAAGATTTGACAATTTACAATTTATCCATCACTGCACTATCATTATCTCTCAAAATTTCTTAAAGATCAATTCCCTATACTACATCCACTAAACTTATAAAAAGGAAATTAACAGAAAGTACATAGCACTTCACAAAACATTTTTTTTTCTTTAATTAATGGATCTTAACACGTGATACCATATTTAATAATATTATAAGATATAAAATGACACAAATAGAAACATTTTTTTAAGGGATCACTGACTCCAAATCTCTCCATTCTCATCTAGGTTCTAGCCTAATTAATATAATACTAATGATATAACCTCCGCCTATAAAAAGAATACAAGAATGGATGGATTACCTGATGCAAATTGGTACTAGTTTTTGGTTATCACCGAACGCCTCTTTGTAATTTTTTTTTTCTTGAAACGGAAGTTATGTCCAGTAGTATAAAACCCTACTAACTCTTATTTAATAAATAAAGTGGTATAGAATTTTAATTAAATTAATTATTTAAAAACACTCCTTAACTAATTAACCATAGTTACCAAAAAGTCTAAATTTATAATTGAATTTTTTTTCCGGAGAGAGTATTTTATGGAAGAGATGACTCATTCTCAAAATGACCAAATGAGTCATTACATGCCAAAAAAAATTAAATATTAAATTAATTATATTTAAATTCTGAATATGCGGTCTTTTAATTTATTTATTTTTGAGCACTCAGTCTTTTTGATAGGAAAAGTTATATGGTGGCAGTGCAGGGTATCCAATTCATGGGCTCAAAAAGGATAATTGTATCAGAAAATATTGGAATTAGTATGGGCAGCTTTTTCTTTTCTTATAAATATTAATTTATCGATCCTTACTCGAAGCCACCATTTAAGGTTTGACCTCGTTAAAAAAAATGTCAAAATAAATTTGTGACGAATATTAGATAATGAAATTCTAACAAGTCGTTAGACTTTCAAATAAATAGGTAAAACTTGTCTTATAAGAAAATTGTCACGATTTCAAGGTAGTCAAAATTTGCCACAACTTTAGTAGATTTTAAATATATTGGGCTAAATTTAACCCACAAATCTAATAGATTTTAAATATATTAGGCTAAATTTAACTTGTCAAAAATTCTAACGAATCACTAGAATTTATAGTTGTCTCTGACATATCATCAGAGTTATGATCATAAACCCTAATAAATTATCGTTATTGTCCACAAAATCCTGACTTGTCGTCATAACTTGTTGCGTGAAAAATTTACCAAGTTTTGCTTCAGAATTAGCCCAAATTACTCTAAAGTTAATAGGCAACCTTAGTAATTAGATTTAATTAACCTTAACCTTAAAAATCTATAGATTCTCCTTTGTCTTCTTGAACTAGTTTTTAAGTTCAACAAAATTTAACAATTATGTGTTTTTCTTAAGAAAATAAGTAATATGAGTCTTTGATTTTCTACGACACATATCTCATTGTTTTTCAAGTTTAATTATGTGCTCATAATTTGTTAGAAGAAGAAGCTAGAAAAGGGGGAGGAAGTTGGAGAAGGAGTAGGTTTTTAGTGGAGTCTAAAATGACCAAAATTTATTAATATGACTAAGAATTAAATGAGTGTCCTTTTTCGGAGAAAATTAGGAAATTACCCCCCAATGACTTTGAAACAGAGTGATCTTGAACTATTGACCACGTTCGCCTGATTAGCAAACCTTCATCGCTAGAGCTGTACAGGGCAAACCGATAAATCGCACCAAATCGATAAACCGAACCAAATCGGAAAAAAAACCCGACTAGTGGTTTGGTTTGACTTGGTTTGGTGTTTTGAAAAAAACCCGACCATTATAGGGTTGGTTTGGTTTTAACTAAATAAAGTCAAATCGAACCCAAACCAACCCGATTATAGATATACTACTTTTAAATTATGTTATACATAAAAATATTTATTAAAATGTAATTTATAAATATTTTCTTAAATTTTTTCATAATTTTTGTTTTTTTTCTTACATTTAGATTTGGATTTGAGAAGCTCATCTAAATAATATACAAAAAAAGCCCATCTTATAAAGTTATATTATAAAGTTAAAACTTCAAAGCCTCCATCTTATATGTTGATATTTTGTACTAGAACTCTTTTTAAGAAGTACTGCTCTATGCTTTTTATTAGATACTATAAAAAACCCGAGAAAACCAAAAAAACCCGAAAAAACCGAAAAACCCGAAAAAAACAAAAAACCCGAAAAATCCGAAAAAAATTGATATCGAAAAACCCGACTTTTATTGGTTTGGTTTGGTTTATAGATTTAATAACCCGACATAAATAATTTGGTTTGATTTGTAAAAAATCCGAACCAACCCGGTCCATGTACATCCCCTATTCATCAGCGTCAAAAGTAAACAAATGTTGTCTATAAGACAAAATTTGTTAGACTTAAAGTTTTGTTCATGAAGTAAGCGGAGTCAAAAGTTGAGACTATTCATTTTCGAAATCGTTCTTGTACGCCGCTAGAAAAAGACCCAACGTAAATTCATGTTGGGCTGAAGGTAGATGGTAAAAGCCCAAAATTTCATTAGGCAAGACAAATGGATTGGTTCATTGAAGCCCATGAACTTTTAGAACAGCATCTATTCGGCCTGCCAAATTGTAGGTGGGTTCAAAGCCCATACATTTTAAAATTGTAAAGCTTATATAAATCACATAGTATAAATGACTAATTATCATTTTTTTTCTATCATTTTTTAATTTACAAAAATTCCTTAAAAATATGGTAATCTGAATACATTAATTCACTAATCCGAATATATTAATTAGAGTTTTATGTATCAGCAAGTAACATTTAAATCATGATACATTGAACATAGAGATAATTTAAGAATCGAAATTAATATATCCGGATTACTGAATTAATATATCCGGATAGAAAGAAGAGATTTTTGAATTTTTTTTAAAATGGATAGGAATAATAAAAAATATAGTAAATAAAGGAGTGTAATAAGGTAATGAAGATGAATTCTGTATATTTTATACAAATTATAAATTTATATGTAAAAATTAACTAAAATATCAACAAATAATAGACCTTTGTATCCATAATTTCAAAATTACAATGAATTTAGTATTAAAAAAAATTAACGATAAAATAAATTAAAATTTAAATTCTAAATCTACCTAACCCACAAATAATTACAACAACTGTTGAAATGGATAATGAAAAATAATTGAAGAATTAAAGATAGCAAGAATAAAGTTTTTGGATAGGCTTCTCATGAAATTGACCATGCAAAAGTTGTTTCTTGAAACTCATTACCCATTACGTAACCACAAAATGTCTTTTTGTCTTTACAGATGTTTAGTTGAAACTTCTTATTCCTTTTTTCTCAATTTATTTGATAGTGTTCAAATTTTCCTGAGTTAAATAAATTATTTTTGGATTATAACATATTTGTATATAGATTTTAAATAAATTAATAATCTTTTTTTATGTAAGTTTTAAATGTGTTTTTAGTTTGAAAAATTTAAAAATTCTCTGTCCAAATATATAATCAAAATTAAGAAGTTTGAATCTGAATTATTATTTTTTTATGTAAATTGAGACGAGTAATAAATTTTGAGGTGGCTATAGGCTATAGTTTTTGTCTTTGTTACGCAAAGATTTTATCATTACACTAATTTTGCTAAGTATTAATCTAAAAATCAGTGACTCATATGTTGCAACGTGTTGCATTACAAAATATTTATAGAATTGCTTTTTGGAATTTGTTATCCTAAAATTGTGGCTAAAGTTTAAATATGTGCTGACTATGCACAACATAATTTGTTGATCTTTTGGATACGTAAAATAAGAAAAGATGTTGACAGGCACTAATATTACTATTATATAATTAGTGAATTTGATTATTTTTTAAATGGTCTAAAATAGATTAATTAAAAAGTGATACGTGTCACCATCTGAGTAGCTCAAAAATTCATTTAGAATTAGTATGAATTATAGTTTGTTTGATCAAACTTTTAGAAAATAACGTAGGCTGTCGTGAAGGGATATCACAAAAGAAACTCTTAATTTTGATTTGGGGATAATCCTATTAATAGTTGCAGAGATTTATGTGTTTTTAATTTAGTCCATCATTAAATTAGAAATTCTATACATAAAACCCCATATTTTACGAGGTGTCTTATAAACCTGTTTGACTATAAAATCATAATAGATCACTTTTAATTTAGGTCAAACTTTATTATAATGATAGCAACCAACATACAGTTATTTTTAATTTTAATATAATAATATATGGATAAGTCCGTAAAATATTTTACAAGAGCGTTTGTCAATACTGAACAAAACAAATGCTTTTGAGTAATAGCTAAAATCTATTTTTTCATAAGCTAAAAATAAATAGCTTTTTGTGGAAGTACTTTTGAAATTTTGATCAAAAACAAAGTAATACTTTAATATTAAACAAAAGTATTTTTAATATTAATTTACTAAATATAAATTACTATTCTCAAAAGTAATTTTTAAAATAAACAAATTCCTAAAAATTTAACCAAACAGGCTATTAATCTAATATGTGTAGAAGTTTATAACCAAATTCATTCAACTTATGAGCAATTTTAGAAATCTTTATATTCGATAAGTAACTTATATTTTTGTCTTTATTAACAAAAATACATAGAAAGGCAAACCTACATAGGTATCAATTTTGACAAAATTAGTGTTAGAAAATAACTTTATTAAAGAACAAAGTAATTTTTAATTAAAATTGAATTAGGAAAAAGTTGTTTTAATATGAAGCTGCTAATTGTTATTTGGCATATATACTTACCAATAGTCAATAGAGTTTCTACTCTTTTCAAGCAATACAAAAAAAAAGGGAGTCCAATTTCCTCTTTTCAAAAAATTATACTTTATATATAAGAATATTTCTTTGTGTGTATATATGAATAAATTTTTGAATCTCGTTTATCGTCAAATTTATTTATAGTAGTTATTATATATTGTTTATAATAACAGCTCTCTAAAAGAAATATTGTTGTTCATCATCTCATTATAATAGCCAAAAAATATTCAAACAAACAAAATCATTGTAAAAAAGTTTGATTGTATATACGAAAAACTTTTAATGTAATAATTAAAAATATTCAAAAATTATTTTAGGTTATAGGTAAATTTGCATCCCGCAAATGTAATATTTAGGGTATATTATTTAGTTACCTTAATAAGTGTTTTGCTTATGAAATTACCTTTCAAAATAATATTAAACCTATATTTAATATTTGCTCATATATTGATTAATTTTACAGATAAAATATGAAAGAATATCTATGTGAAAACTTCAAAAGAAAGACAAAATTCAAAGAGTTGGTAGTGGTTGAACAAATACTGATCAAGATGCCCAATAATTACCTTTTTAAAATTTTAATTATGTACTATAAATTATATCTCCACCAAGATATAGGTTTAGCTTCTAATTATCGTCTTCGTAAAATATGATTCAATACATTTAACGTTGAATTAATTGAAATATGTATTTTGAATTATTTTTAAAATTTTATTACTGTCAAATATAAAATAATAGAACAAGCTAACAAATAGCATGAGTAATTAAGCAACGAAACAATTAGTAATTACCATCAAAAATGTATATTTCAATTAAATAAAGATTAAATATATTTAATCAGATATCATAAGGGCTAATATCAGAATTTATCTAGAATTAAGGAACCAAAAGTGTTATATTATCCTTTTTAAATAATTTGATTTCGAAGCAATCAATTATTGTTACTTAGATTTGTTAGACCTAAAACTACATTAGTTAGAGTTTGAAGAATACGTCATTTTCAAATTATTATTGTGATTTATGTAACTAATTATAACTTAAATATCACAACCAATTCTTGATGCAAATTATATTATCCAACTGCAGCATTATTATTATTTTTTGACTTGATAGGTAGCTAATTGATTAACTATTTGAAAGAGACTAGTGGTTATCACTAACCAAAAAAAAATAACCACGGAGAACTTCTATCGGTAAAAAATAAAAACTCATCGCTAAGCCTATTTAGTGACGAATTAACAGTGAATTATTAAAAAATAATTAGTTTCGATCTCTCAACGATTCCCTAACTCTTCTTTGACTGAATATTATTCAACCTATGGTCAGTTATGATATACTGAACTTCTTCTTTTCACCTTTATTTTCAATCGATCTGAAAGACTTTTTTTAATGGTTGAAATCTCAACAGGACATACTAGTGACAAATTTCATATATAGCTAATTTATATATATATATATATATATATATATATATTAGTGTATATATGTTAATTAAGTGTGGTGCAAAAGCCAAAATTATGGATAAGTTGTTGGATAGAAGTACTTTTAATAATGTTCCATTGGGGGAAAAAATTTCTATAAAATTTGTAGTGTGACATTTAAGATAAGGATGGAAGGTGTGGACATTGGAATAGACTGGGAGAAAATTATTCCTAACAAAATTTCATTATTTTTTTTATGATATTTATGATAAGGTATGAAATGTGTGTGAAACTTTGAATATATAGATCACTACAAAAACAATCAAGAAAAATAGTTACGAAATAATTTATTGATAATCCAATATGGTAAAAATAGGATTAGGAGCGAATTTTATTGTTCATTGTCATCTTAGTAAGAATAGTCTAAAATATTTTTATTTGAACTATCGAAACTCATATTTTTGCATGTCAGTTCTTCTTGAATCATATTTAAGACTTTTCCAATCAGCATCTCAGATCGATAGCTAGATCCGAGGCATTACTGTCATATTGCACAACTAATATTGATCCGAGCCAAAGGATGAAAAAGTGATGGTCTTCGCGATTAATTATTTGGAGAAAACTCGTAAATATTGAGATAAAAATTGAATAACACGAAAAGTCCACTTTCATCACGTTCAGATTGATTCAACGATAGCTGAAACCTCTATTTCGAAGGGTCATGGCCCAGTCTGAACATTTCAAGTTGATTAACAAACACAGAAAGCCTAAAAGGGAGAACAATCGTAAAAAAAAAATAAAAAAATTTAGAGATTCTCAATAATAAATTTTACTTAATTGACATCGAATAAATCGAAAAAAGAAGTACACTTTTGCAAAACGTTTTAAATTTATTTTTTTTTAAGAAAGAAAAAACTCCCACCCTGTAAGTGGGCCTTTTGTATTGGGCCCCAATCCAACAAATATGGATAAGTTGAACCAATTGATTGTCCATGTTTACATATGTGGCATTCTACTCTATTACTTGAAAATTTGGCCAAGAAACTTGCCAAATAAATATAATCATTAATCATAGGGAAAAGAATTATCTTTTAAGGTTACGTTGCATGAAAGCAAATTATGTAGCATCTAATATACAGCCAAATTTTCTTATAATAATGATATTTATCTGACTTTTTTTTCTCGTTATTATCATAAAATAATGTTGTAGCGACCATGTAATATAACATGTGAATTGATTTCAAAAAAATATTAATTATTATAATAAAATGTTATTATAGAGAATGTCTAGCGAAGTCTAACATTATTGATTTTGCATGTTTGATTTTCCCAATGAAAACTAATCAGCAAGGTCGGCATTATTGTGAGTCGCTTTCATAAGAAGATTTAATTAATAATTAATAAATGTTTGTATAATGCCACTTTATAAAGTCATGAATTTGCTTTATCTTTTGCTTTTAGTCAATGATAAAACCAAAAAAAGATTGCTTATTGAGTCTATCTTTAAACATCTTTAATTTAGATGATTTAATTACAATTCTTAATTATTTCCAAAGGGCGGGTGTGGGGGAGTGGGGGTGGGGGGTGGGGGAGTGACTAACATATATTAGTTAGGAATCGATTAATATTTTTTTTTTATATATAGTGTAGCAAGCTTTTCTGTATATGGTTTGTTTGTGTTTTTCGAAATATTATTTGCGATTCAACATGGAAATTCACCCTATTATGTTCAAAGTATTGTTCGAATGAGAAGTATATGAAACATATACCAAGCTAAAAAATAATAATCCATATTGACAAAAAAAACCAACCACGTTTAATTATATATATATATATATATATTATCAAAATAATTAATATGTATCTATTGCTTTCATTAAAATTATATTTTGTGATTCAATTATTATTTCTTGCAGGAGGATAGGAATTTTCTTTCACGTCAAAATTTAATATTGTCATGTGAAAGCAAGTTGCTATAGATATTGACACCTATATATATATATATATATAGCATTTCACATTGACCAATGTGTATTGTTTATTGTTTTCTTTGTACAAAAAAATAGATTAATTAAAGAAGAAAATTAATACCTTGTTGAAAATAATTCAAGAGAGGTCCTTGTCTGCGGTTGAAAATTATATTGTAAACTTCTATGATCACTACTAAAAAGTTATTGTTTTTCTATTTAAATTTTATATTAGAAAATGTTAAGTGACTATTTTTATATATTTTGATTAAATTAGTGAGAAAAAAATAATATTTTCACATGAAAAAATTTAAAAAATTTCAGTATTTCGAAAGACTTTCTATAAAAATGAAAAAAATTATAGTTTCACACTATGTATTTATGTGTATAAGAGTGTGTTTGGTACGAAGAAAAAGATTTTCATAAAAAATAATTTCTTACTATTCTCGCTCGTGGACGGGGACGAGGGTAAGGAGAGGTAAGTGGGTTAAAGGAGCGTCTAGACTGAGAATAGGTTCTTGGAACATTGGGATGTTAACGGGCAAATCCATAGAACTGGTTAAGATTCTAAAGAAGAGGAAGATTAATATAGCCTGTGTCCAGGAGACAAAATGGGTCGGCTCTAAAGCTAAGGAGGTAGACGGGTATAAGCTTTGGTTTTCTGGTAAATCGAAGTATAGAAATGGGGTAGGCATTTTAATAGACAGTGATTTAAGGGATCAGGTGGTGGAGGTTAGGAGAGTCAATGATAGGATGATGTCGATTAAAATGGTCGTTGAAGGGATCACGTTGAACGTTATTAGTGCTTATGCGCCGCAAGCGGGCCTATGCGAGGAGGATAAGAGGCGCTTTTGGGAGGAGTTGGACGAGTTAGTGGGAGGCATACCACCTACTGAGAAGCTTATCGTGGGAGGGGATTTCAATGGGCACATCGGATCTATTTCGGGAGGGTATGATGATGTGCATGGGGGCTTTGGCTTCGGGGATAGAAATGGAGGAGGAACCGCACTATTGGATTTCGCAAGAGCTTTCGGGTTAGTGATAGCCAACTCGAGTTTCCCAAAGAAGGAGGACCACTTGGTAACCTTCCGTAGTTCAGTGGCTAAAACTCAGATAGATTTTTTACTCCTCAGGAAGGATGATAAGGGTTTGTGCAAAGACTGTAAGGTCATCCCGATCGACAACCTTACAACCCGACATAAGCTCTTAGTGATGGATTTAGGGATAAAGATGACAAGGATGAGGAGGGTCGGGGAAGAACGACCTAGAATCAGATGGGGGAGTTTGACAACGGTTAGTGCCCTTGAGATGGGAGAGAAATTGAAGGATATGGGGGCCTGGGATAGTAGTGGGGATGCGAACGATATGTGGGATAGGACAGCTAGTTATATTAGGGTTGTAGCAAAGGAAGTGCTAGGAGTCTCGACAGGTAGTCGTAGTCGGCATCGAGGGGACTGGTGGTGGAATGGAGAAGTGCAAGGGAAAGTGGAAGCAAAGAAGGTGGCGTATGCTAAGTTGATGGAGAGCAAGGATGAGGTGGATAAGTGGACGAATGGAGAACTGTATAAGATAGCGAGGAAGGAGGCGAAGTTGGCGGTTGCAACGGCAAAAATGGCAGCTTTTGAACGTCTTTATGCTGAACTGGAAGAGAAAGGTGGGGAAAGAAAATTATTCAGGCTAGCCAGGGCCCGGGAGAGAAGGGCACGCGATGTGGATCAAGTGAAGTGCATTAAAGACGAAGACGGAAAAGTATTGGTAGAGAAGACCCTTATCAAACAAAGATGGCAGTCATACTTCCATAAACTTTTGAATGACAAAGGGGACAGAGAAATTGTGTTGGGAGATTTGGAACATACAGGAAGGAGTCACGATTTTGGGGGTTGTAGGAGTATTACGGTCGATGAGGTTAAGGATGTTGTTCGTAGGATGCGCTGGGGAAGAGCGACCGGACCTGACGAGATCCCTGGAGAATTTTGGAAAAGTGCGGGCTCAGTAGGTTTGGAATGGCTGACTAGGTTATTTAATGTCATCTTTACGACGGCAACGATGCCCGTAGAATGGAGATCGAGCATCATGATCCCGCCTTACAAAAATAAAGGGGATAGCCAGAGCTGTGACAACTATAGAGGTATTAAGCTTCTAAGCCATACTATGAAAGTGTGGGAAAGAGTGGTAGAGATGAGGGTGAGGAGAGGCGTGTCTATTTCAGAGAACCAGTTCGGATTTATGCCGGGACGCTCAACTACAGAAGCCATCCACCTTATGAGGAGACTAATGGAGCAATATAGGGAGAGGAAGAGAGACTTGCATATGGTGTTCATCGACTTGGAAAAGGCTTACGATAAAGTCCCACGAGAGATACTATGGAGATGTTTGGAGGCTAAAGGTGTACCTGTAGCGTACATAAGGGTGATCAAGGACATGTACGAGGGTGCCAAAACCAGGGTAAGGACAGTAGGAGGGGACTCAGAACACTTTCCAGTTATGATGGGGTTGCATCAAGGATCAGCTCTTAGCCCATTCCTATTTGCCTTGGTGATGGATGGATTGACGCGACAAATTCAAGGTGAGGTGCCATGGTGTATGCTTTTTGCGGACGACATAGTCCTCATCGATGAGACTCGTAGCGGAGTTAACGCTAAATTGGAAGATTGGAGACGCACATTGGAGTCTAAGGGGTTTAAGCTGAGTAGAACCAAGACAGAGTACCTAGAGTGCAAGTTCAGTGAGACACCACAAGAGGTTGGCGCGGAAGTTAGGCTCGGGGACCAAGCCATCCAAAAGAGAAGTAGTTTTAAGTACCTTGGTTCTATCATGCAAGACAGCGGAGAGATCGACGAGGATGTCACACACCGTATTGGGGCAGGATGGATGAAATGGAGGCTTGCCTCCGGTGTGTTATGTGACAAGAAGGTGCCACCACAACTTAAGGGCAAGTTCTACAAAGTGGTCGTTAGACCAGCTATGTTATATGGGGCGGAGTGTTGGCCAGTTAAGGCCTCCCACGTGCAAAAGATGAAGGTGGCCGAGATGAAAATGCTGAGATGGATGTGTGGGCATACCAGGAGTGACATGATTAGAAATGAGGCTATTCGAGAAAAGGTAGGAGTGGCCTCGGTGGAAGACAAGATGCGGGAAACGCGACTGAGATGGTTTGGACATGTGAAGAGGAGAGTCCCAGATGCACCTGTGCGGAGATGTGAGAGGCTGGCCATGGATGGTTTCAGAAGAGGTAGGGGTAGGCCGAAGAAATATTGGGGAGAGGTGATCAGACAGGACATGGCGCATTTACGACTTACCGAGGACATGACCCTAGATAGGAGGGTGTGGAGGACACACATTAGGGTAGAAGGCTAGTACATAGTGGTTTTATTCTCCCTTATTCGTAGGCATATTGGCACACTATGATTTCTTGTACTCTGTTGTATGTTATTTATGGTATTTATGTTATTATCCAATAATAATATCTACTGTTTTTTGTGCTTTGATTATACTATTGTTTGGACCGTTTTCGTCATCTACTTATTTACTCTAATATTCTTGTCTGACCTTGTTCTATGTTTTTATTGAGCCGAGGGTCTTTCGGAAACAGCCGTCCTACATTGGTAGGAGTCAGGTCTGCGTACACTCTACCCTCCCCAGACCCCACGATGTGGGATTTCACTGGGTTGTTGTTGTTGTTGCTTAGTAAATAAGCAATTTTTTTTAATCTTAAAAGCCTTTATATGTATATGGAATCTAGCAAAACATTATAGGTGATGGAATTGAGTGTGTTGGGTGTGTGGAGAGAAAATAATGAACTTGAAATGTTATTTACAAAACTTGTTTTTCTTACTTCCATTAGAAAAGTCATTTTCCTTATTTTTTAAAAAGATATATTTTTTAGAAAATATATTTTTCAAAATAATTCTATTAATCATACATAAGAAAATTGAAAAACATTTTTCGAAAAATGTCTAACAAAAAATCTTTATATTTTTAAAAAGATTGTTTCTATTCATATAGAAAATTATTCGTCCATCCTACATATCAATCACTACTCTGCCTTATTTTCATCCCTGTTACTCACAAGTCATAACTAGTTGGCAATTAATTAGTACCAAACCATTAATTGCATAATTTAGTACTTTTTTTTAAAAAAGTTTATTGACTCTCTTGGTGACTTACTGACTTCAATACTAGCATAGTATTAGTTAGAAATTTTGCGCAATTGGTCCAACTAAATAAAATAATAATAATAATAATAACAATAATATATATATATATATATGATGTAAGCATGGTGGATTAATTAGAAACAAAAATACAAAATTTGTACGTGTAGTGGCATTTTAAAAAAAATGGTTGTTTTATCTTTTCACTACAATAAATAAATAAATTTGTCGCTAAATTGCTTATAGCTAAAAAAAATTTATACTAATTAATCATTGATTTGTCGTAAATAGAATTAGTAATGAATTTTGTTGTTTAATTACAAAAATTATCTGTCGCTAATTTTTTGTTACTAGAGTTTTTTTTGGTACTTTAGCTTTTGATTTTACTCTCTTTCTCTTTAAAATCAGAACAAGAATAAGTTTAAATGAATAGAAATTTTATTGTTTTATTTTTAATCCATTGTTTTTTTTCCTTTTATTTCTTGGCCAAAAAAATGGTAGGTACAATAGTCAATCAAAAATTAATAAGCTGGATATTGTTGATGGATTTGTTATGAATAACAACTCAAACTGTTGACAAAAAGACCATTGCTTAATTACTTGTTGGAGTTGTCTTCTTTTTATATCTTTTTTTTCTTTCTAACTGGATATTTTCTTTCTTTTTATATCTAACTCTTTTGAATTATCTATTTATAATTAAATATTTAATAAGTTTTCTGATATAATTACAGAATTAATAAGTAAAAGATGAGTTTGTCCAAACTGTTTATATCTAATATTATATCTCTACCCCTAAAGAAATTGATGTGTCTCACGTTGACTATCAATGCAATCACGTCTTCTCTCTTGATCACCCACAATATTGATTTTTTAGAAAAAATTGTTTTTGTGTCATAGAACTTGTACGTAGTTTGACAATCCATCATATTAATTTGTTTATTCTTAAGATTTCAATTGTGTTCTTGGATAGTTATATTTATAACGACTCATAAGGTTCAAGATAATTAGGCCGGGGAAGGGGTGGTCCCCCAACATAATTTTTTCACACGGTCATGAGTCATGATCGTTTAGTTTATGCATGGTTCAATCGATAAAAAATGTTTTCTGCTTAAACTCTCATCGCGTAGAATCAATTAGAATTAAAAGTTTTTTCTTATTAATTTTTTTTCTCGAGACTCGAACTCAAAATAAATGATGGTAGGAAGAAGACATCACACTCCCACTGGTGGTGGCTTCTGGTCTAAATTAAAATGATACATTCCTCCCTTGTAAGTCTTATATTCTTTAAGGATTTAGAAAAAGGGACCATAAAGTTTGCTTGTTTGTTCTTCTTTTGCTTTTTGTTTCATGAAGAATGGACCTAAAAGGAAAGCACAAAAAAGAAAAAAAAAAAAGGCATGGTGAAATATTTGGAGTAATGTATTGTTAAGTAAAATTTATTTTTGTTTGATGCTTATACTAAATTAATGAACGCAACACATATATTTTTTCACATATTCATTTATTACTTAATCATCATTATGTAATATATATTTTAATTTTAAACTATAAAAGTTAATTTGTTGAAAATATTACAAGCGCAAGTAAACACAAAGTTGAGTAATTGTAAGGATTAGACTTGAATATTCTTGATTTTGGAAGATACATGAGTTCTAACATTATATTGAATATGTGACTGAAATTAAACTACATAAATAACCTATGGAGGTGAGGTGTCGATCGAGTAACTTAAAATTTAAATTTATTTATTAGTACTTCAATAGTTAATTAATAATAAGGTAATAGAAAAAGTTAAATATCTTTCTTTTTATTTCCTAAAATAGATGAGTAAAGAAAAAAAATTATTTAATATACAAAATTATAGTAAAAGAGAAAGGAGGGAATATATGTAAGTTGAATCCTTCAATGTCGTTCTTTATTTTTTTTTTAATTTCTTATTTAGTGTTCAGTCACCACATAAAAAATCGAATAATTCATGTATTACAAAGTACAGTTTCAAAAAAGATCTGCGTGCCTCATTTATAAAATCACACTAAATAAATTATTATTATTTGTATTATTATTGAATTTGGTGTATGTCCAACATTGCAACAATTTTGTTTTCTTTCTTCAATTACCATACAAAGAAAAAGCATAATAATTCTTGTCTTAGTAACCCTCCATCTAATACTTCCCCTTAATTATAGTAATTATTTTCTTTTCTTAACAAAACCACAACTACAATTATATTCTTATCTTTTTCCTCTATAAAAACTATATAAAGTTTTCCATTGAGAAAAAGCATTTTTATTTTTGCTTACAAAGATAACCAAAGTATGCTATTCTAAACACCCCACCCCCCACAAAAAAAGGAAAGAAAGTGCATCCTCTTGTCATAAGTGAAGTATTTACTTCCAAAGACAAAGTTGCTCCAGAAAAATACCCAACATTATTTCATAAGCAAAGTAAAAATTTAAATTTTATAGAGTTTTAAATTCTAGGATATATGATCATGTATGTATTAATAATTTGGTTCTGAATTTAATATATGTTTAGTGAATTTCTTAATATAAATAAAATATATTTATAATTAAAATCACCGTAAGCTTATTATATTCATGATTAATCTTTTTTACTCGAAATCTTATCAAATTCAATCTCATTCTAGGGACGACACATATAGTAATAGCTAAAAGAATTGATATTACATGATCATATTTTTATATTTAGGAACCAGACTTGATGAGGAATTGAGATAAATTCATCATAATCTTATTTGACCAATCTATAATGGTGAATCTTGAATATATTTTTTACTGATTGAGCTACAGATCTATTTTTTTCTTTCATTTCATCTGTCTTGCATGTCTCGACATCATAGGTTACTTTCCAGCTTCGTCCAATCATAGGTAAACACAGACACCTAACCCCAAATAAACCCCAAATAAGGATTTTACAACAAGTTAAGTAGGCACATATGGGTATGAACACCTCAAGTCCACACAATATAAGTGTTATGATCCAAGCTACACCCTAAACATGATAGGAAGAATAGAACATTATTTTACTTCCAAAATTTACTCAAAAAAGAAAATAAAGCATTAATAAATTAAATCCATAAATTGGATAATCTAAGTGCTGAGTCAATTTTTGGGCCCCATTCAAGGAGTTGGGCAATTTCTTCTCCTACTTTTTTGTTTATAATATATATATAGCAGTTGCAGCTTCTCCTCATAACCAAAAACACCAAAAACGCAAGCAAAACACACACAGTGAAAAATATTTGTATAAATATTTCATTTCTCAAAAGAATCAATAGAGAACAGACAAGAAAAAAGTGTCATTCTTTTTTTCTTTTCTTCACTTTTTTCTAAAAGATTTTTTTTTTTTGAATGTGGGAAAAAAATGCTAAGGATTAATGTGTTGATGCTGCTGTTTTTATTAGTGATCTGTTCATTGGAATTTTTTTCTTCAGTGAAAGCTAGTGTTTCTTATGATGACAGAGCTATAATTATAAATGGGAAAAGAAAGATTCTTATTTCTGGTTCAATTCATTATCCAAGAAGTACTCCACAGGTAAATTATACACCAAAAAACTTGTATCTTTTCATTATTTTCTTGTTTTTTTGGTTCTAAAAATCTTTGCTTTACACTTTATCATGGATTCTGTGAAATGGGTATGCTTTGTTTTTCTGTAATTCTTGTTCTTTTAAGCATTTTTGGTTCTAAAAATGTTAACTTCACACTTTTTATGGCTTCTGTCAAAAGGGTCTGTTTTGTTTTTTCTGTAATTTTTGGTTCTAAAAATGTTTTCTTCATACATTTTTATGGATTCTGGGAAATTGGTCAGTCTTGTTTTTCTGTAATTCTTGTTCTCTTTTTCTTTTTGGTTCTATTTTTTTTTTTTCATTTTATAAACATATTTATGGATTCTGAAAATGGGTCAGTCTTGTTTTTCTGTAATTTTTGTTCCCTTATGCATTTTAGTTCTAAAAATCTTAACTTTTACACATTTTTATGGTTTCTGTCAAATGGGTGTGTTTTGTTCTTCTGTAATTTTTGTTCCCTTATGTTTTTTGGTTCTAAAAATCTCATTTCTACACATTTTATATTTTCTAAAACTTGTGGGACAGCACTACTAATTATGTCACTATTATTGTTGTTTATTTGTTGAGGGCCGATGGTCCGAAAATAATTTTTCTACTCTATATGGTTATTGTTGTTATTTTCTTTACTTGAGTATATATCATAAATGATGTTTCCACTCATGGAATTACGCTGAATATGCTGTTGAAAAATGGATTTGTTTGGTTCTTCTTTGACTTTTGGTTCTAAAAATCTCATTTTTACACATTTTTATACGTTCTAAAACTTGTGGGACTACACTATTAAAGTATGTCACTATTATTGTTGTTTTTTAGTTGAGCTGATGGTTTTTCTACCTTCTTAACGAAGGGCTAAAGACTGCGTATGTACCATCCTCGTGTAATTATACTGTATATGTCGTAATTGTTGTTATTTTCATTCGTTGAGTTAGAGTATTTATCGTAAATAACGTCTCTACCTTAAGGGGTAAGAATGCACATACACCACTTGTGAGATTACACTGAATTATTATTATTTTCTTTTTCTATTGGTGATTTTAGATGTGGCCTGATCTTATACAAAAGGCTAAAGATGGAGGTTTAGATGTTATTGAGACTTATGTTTTCTGGAATGCGCATGAACCTTCTCCTGGAAAAGTAATAGCCTTTTAACTCTACTTACATATATATTTTTTTCTTAATATAAATCATAATTATGCAATTAGTATCCAAAAAAAGAAAAAAAATAATATATTTTTTCATTTTTTATTCAATTTTCAGTATAATTTTGAAGGGAGATATGATCTTGTTAAGTTCATCAAATTGGTACAAAGAGCAGGACTTTATGTCAATCTACGTATTGGCCCTTACATCTGTGCTGAATGGAATTTTGGGTAAATATACACAAAACAAGTTACTCACTCCGTATTAATTTGTTTGTCTGATTTGCACGAAATTTAAGAAATTAAAGAAACTTTTTAATTTTATAATCTTAAACTAAAGATACGTAGAATGTATTAAAATATTTTTTAATTATGTGATCTTAAATATGTGGAAAATTAGAATTAAGGACATTCTTTATAAAACGGACTCTAAACTCTTAAAGGAAAGTAGGACAAACGAATTAAAACGGAGGAAGTATAAAAGATTGGGCTTTATTTTTATTTTTTTTTATTTTTTTTGTAGGTTCCCCTGTTTTATACTCTGTTTTTATGTTTTATTTGTGTGCAGGGGATTCCCTGTTTGGCTAAAATATGTGCCTGGCATGGAATTTAGAACAGACAATCAGCCTTTTAAGGTTTGTTTATTTTACTTTCTAATCGTCTAAAAGTTTGAGTCGTTAGAAAGAGCACAACGTCTCTCTTCACGTGTATGTTTAGTTCTTTTTTATGAGCTAAAAACGTGTAAATATCTTTTTGTTTTTTAGAAGTCAAGTTATAATATCATATTGAAATGTCTCGTGCCTGATGATCCTATCTAAAATTTAAACTGTTAATAGATTTATGATCACTTGTCTGTTATGATATCATATTGAAATATGCGGTAATTTCATCTAAAACGAAAATACATTTTAAATTAGTATATTTACTTAATTATATCACGTCACAACGACTCCTCATGTGTGGGGTTAATTTTTTTTTTTATGACCTAAAAACGTGGAAATTTTTATGTTTTTCGAGTGGCGGGGTCAAGAGTTCTACCTAGTCCCATTTGTCTGCTATAATATCTCGTTGAAACGTGTGACCATCCCAATTAAAATTTTAAATTACAAAAAATTGAAAATCATATGTTTTTATTAATATTATGTCTGAACTGTCATGCTTTCTGGTTGACTATGATGAAAGGTGGCTATGCAAGGATTTGTTCAGAAAATAGTCAACATGATGAAGTCAGAAAATTTGTTTGAAACTCAAGGAGGACCAATAATAATGGCCCAGGTTTGGATTATGCTCATGCCTTGTCTTTACACTATTTATAGAAATGAACTTGGAATTTTTTGTCCCCTCTTAATTGTTGTTTTGTCCCCTAATTCTTGTTTAAGGTAGTCGAACGTTGTTTAGTTTCCTTATCAGTAGTGTTATTTAGTAATTCTCCTATTATCGCATTCTTCGATTTTACTATTGCATGTTAGTTATTTGCTTCATTTATCGTATTATTTGTAGTTGCTACTGATCTTTTTTCTACCCTTAGCTGTTGTTTTGTCCCTTAACTCTTGATTAAGGTAGTCAAACATCGTTAAGTTTTCCTTATCAGTAGTATTATTAGTAATTCACCTACTATCGTATTATTCTATTTTACTATTACATGTTATTTCTTTGCTTCATTTATCGTACTATTTGTGGTTGCTACTATTCCTTTCTCTCTCCTTAATTGTTGTTTTGTCCCCTAATTCTTGATTAAGGTAGTCGAGCATTGTTTAGTTTTTCTTATCAGTGGTATTGTTAGTAATTCTCCTACTATCGCATTCTTCAATTTTACTATCACCTGGTGTTTTTTTGCTTTGTTTATCGAACTATTTGTGGTTGCTACGGTTCTTATCTTCATTATTTTTCTTTATGCTTCACTTGAACTGAGGGATTATTGAAAACGGTCTCTCTACCTTCACAAGGTAGGGGTAAGGTTGCGTACACATCATCCTTTCCAGATATCACTTGTGGGATTACACTGAATATGTTAGTTATTATGTTTAATTAAACTTTGGTAATTAAATGCTGCAGATAGAAAATGAGTATGGACCAGTAGAATGGGAAATTGGTGCTCCTGGTAAAGCTTATACAAAATGGGCAGCTCAAATGGCTGTGAGTTTGAAAACTGGTGTCCCATGGATCATGTGTAAACAAGAGGATGCTCCTGATCCAGTGGTAAGCAATTCCCAGTTTCCTCCTAATTTCAAATAACTTCATTGACTATCCTTTTTTTGGACTATTTCTCGATTTGTTCGTGTCATCCTTACACATTGATCATGTTAAATCTTCTTTGTATCGTTCCGATTTTATCAATATCTGCAAAGGAAACTACCTGCATAGGGTATTTTCTAAGCACTACTTAAGCCCATATAAGTTGTTTAAATGTGTGTGAAAAAGTATAGTGGCATAAGTGACGGAGCCAAGATTTCACAAAGGAAATTCCAAAAATAAAGAAGTAACCACAGGAAGAAGCCAAAGGGGTTCGATGTAGATGTAAAAAGATAATTTTGACGTTGTATGTACAGTATAAATTTCTAGCGAAAGTGATTCAAGTGACATTCCTTCGTCGGAAAATTCACTATGTAGATAGGTAAAAGAAATCTTTGTTATGTATATATACTATATGACGAATCCCCTTGACTTCTTTGTGTATTTACTTATTGTTTTCATTTCGACTCCCCTTAGTGAAAATCTTGACTCCAAGACCGCACATTCTTGTGGATAGTTATAGGAGGAACTTGTCAATTCTTGAAGTAGATAACTTTAGTGACTTGTTTTCAAGATTCTTTCGGACATCTCCATTCTCTCCCCAGAACTCATATTTTCTTGATTCTGCTACAGATTGATACTTGCAATGGCTTTTACTGCGAAGGGTTCCGTCCTAATAAACCATACAAACCGAAAATGTGGACAGAAGTTTGGACTGGATGGTAAGTTCCAAGAATGCAAATTACATGACTATAACACAGTTTATGTTCTTCTCAGTTGGTTTATTAATTCAACTACACTATTTAGTTGAGTGTTCGTTAACTATATACTCTACTATGCTTAGGTATACAAAATTTGGTGGTCCAATTCCTCAAAGGCCAGCTGAAGACATTGCATTTTCCGTTGCAAGGTTTGTTCAGAACAATGGTTCATTCTTCAATTACTACATGGTAAGTTAGACCACTGATTTTGTGTTCAAATTTTTCTCGTTAAACATAGCTATTTATTGTATTGATACTGTGGTTGCTTCAGTATCACGGAGGAACAAATTTTGGCCGGACATCTTCAGGGCTTTTCATTGCAACTAGCTATGATTATGATGCTCCTCTCGATGAGTATGGTATGAAAAAAGAACTAGAAATCTTCTTATATCTACACATCTGCATAGATCAGAACGAAAATAATGGAAAATTTTCCAACAAATTGTTCATGCTTGTCTTGACGATTTGCTTTATGGTGTAAAAGGGTTGCTGAATGAACCAAAATTCGGGCACTTGAGAGACTTGCATAAAGCTATCAAGCTGTCCGAACCAGCTTTAGTTTCATCATATGCCACGGTGACTAGTCTTGGAAGTAATCAAGAGGTTAGTCTGATATAGATAATTGTTGGTTTCAGTTTTTTTTCCTCTTGGAGCCGAGGGTCTATCAAAAACAGCATCTTTACATCTGCGGTAAGGGTAAGGTCTGCATATGCTCTACCCTCCCAGACCTCACTGTGTGGGACTACATTCGGTATGTTGTTGTTGTTGTAATCGTTCTAACGCTGTTTACATTTTTGTGACAAACATAGGCTCATGTCTATAGATCAAAATCTGGAGCTTGTGCTGCATTCTTATCCAACTATGACTCTAGATATTCAGTTAAAGTCACCTTTCAGAATAGGCCATACGATCTGCCTCCTTGGTCCATCAGCATTCTTCCCGACTGCAAAACTGCTGTTTACAACACTGCACGGGTAATGAAAGTCGATCCTTTTTCAAGTTGAAATAAATATATACAATCAGATCTTTGTATAACCGTCATTCTCTATAACAACATTTCTGTATAGTAGTCATGTTTTTTGTGGAACCGATCTTTCATGTTAATGTTATATTATGTGTTTTCTAAAAAAACATTTCGCTATTGCAGCCAAAAAGTACTGAAATAAACGATGTTGTAATGATGCAGTTATAGAGAGGTTTGACTGTATAAGCATTTGTGCCAGAAGTTTTAATGTCCTCTGTGTAATGCCACAGGTTAGCTCCCAAAGCTCGAGTATAAAGATGACGCCTGCAGTTGGTGGATTGTCTTGGCAGTCGTACAATGAAGAAACACCGACTGCTGATGACAGCGATACACTTTCAGCTAACGGACTATGGGAACAGAAAAACGTAACAAGAGATTCATCAGACTATCTGTGGTACATGACAGAGTGAGTAACTTTCATTTTCTTACTTTTTTTCGAATATCTGGTTCCGTCTTTACTCAGACAGATCTAATATCACAATGACATTTTTCGTTACTTTTTTCAGTGTAAATATAGCATCTAATGAAGGATTTCTAAAGAACGGAAAGGATCCTTATCTTACTGTTATGTCGGCTGGTCATGTCTTGCATGTTTTCGTCAATGGCAAACTATCAGGTAGCGGAAAAAGCACCATTTGGGATTGTGGCAACACGTTATTTCCTAACAAACTACTCCTCTGTTTCATTTGTTTGTCTTCCTTTCCTATTTAGTCCATTTAAAAAAGAATGCCTCTTTTAACCTTCCACATGGCATATTTAAGACCACAAGATTTAAGGTTATTTCGGTACATTCTAGTTTCTATATATCTTTAGTTTAACACCACAAGATTCAAAAGTTTTCTTTACTTTCTTAAACTTCGTGCCAAGTCAAAACCAGACAAACAAATCGAAACGGGCGGAGTAGTCTTTTTAAGTCTATTCCTATCTCCTAATTTCTCTGTCTTTGAATTGTGGTAGGAACTGTTTATGGGGCATTGGATAATCCAAAACTTACATACAGTGGCAATGTAAAATTAAGAGCTGGTATTAACAAGATTTCTCTGCTCAGTGTTTCCGTTGGTCTCCCGGTTAGATTCTATTTCCTGTTTATCCGATCCTTTATCTAGCAGTGGTAACTGAACCATTATTGTAGATTATTTATATAACCTAGGGTTTTAAATTACATTTCAGAACGTTGGCGTGCATTATGATACGTGGAATGCAGGAGTTCTAGGTCCGGTCACGTTGAGTGGTCTCAATGAGGGGTCAAGAAACTTGGCGAAACAAAGATGGTCTTACAAGGTATGCTAACTAACTAATTGCTTCTCTTCTCTTCCTAAAGCTTGATCATCGTATAATTTTGTTAGAGGAGATGAATCAAGCTTTTATGATCCGCTACTCCTAGCCCCTATTTTTTTTTCCTTTTTCCTTTAAAAGAGCTACTCGGATGAGAGAGTAACAAGTTGGTGCGATATATAGATCATTGATACTTGAACAATCTATAGTATTTTCTCATGATTCCTTCACTTCAGTTATTTCTTTTTCGATCTGCTTTGATATGCTTTTCCTTGAGCTGAGGGTCTATTGAAAATAACCTCTCTACCTCACAAGGTAAGGATAAGATCTGTGTACACTCTGCCCTCCCTAGTTCTCACCTGTGGGATTGCAGTGGGTATGTTGTTGTTGATACCTGAATATAATTTTCTTGATCATAGGTTGGTCTAAAAGGCGAATCGTTGAGTCTTCACTCCTTAAGTGGGAGTTCTTCTGTTGAATGGGTTCGGGGTTCACTAGTGGCTCAAAAGCAGCCCCTGACTTGGTACAAGGTAAATTCCTATTGGTATAATGTCTATAAGGTCAACAAAACTACATATCAACATGTGTTTGTCGATTTTATGATGTTGAATAACATGTTATAGCGCGTAGTTAATAGACTAGTACCTTTTTTCCAGGCTACATTTAACGCGCCTGGAGGAAATGAGCCACTAGCTTTAGACATGGCAAGTATGGGAAAAGGGCAGATATGGATAAATGGTGAAGGCATAGGTCGCCATTGGCCTGGATACATAGCACAAGGTGACTGTAGCAAATGCAGTTACGCAGGAACGTTCAATGAGAAGAAATGTCAGACTAACTGCGGACAACCTTCTCAGAGATGGTATGCAATTTCCATAATTCATACAACATTAACAGGAGTTGTGGACTAGATAAACTTTTCGTGGAAAATTTCACACGACAAATCAATCCTTACTTGTTTATAGCAAAAAGTTATAAACCATTTAAATATTAGGAAGACGTTTTATCCCTTATATTCCATAGATCACATGAGGTAGGGGTAAGGTCTGCGTAGACCTCACCTGTGGAAATACAATGGGTACATTGTTGTTGTTGTTCCATAGGATCACACAAATCAACAAAACACATGATGTTTGAAGAAATATGGTACTTTTCAACTTCAACTTCTTTTGAGAAACTTCGTGAAACTGTTAATTTCAGGTACCATGTTCCACGATCGTGGCTGAAACCAAGTGGAAACCTGTTGGTAGTATTTGAAGAATGGGGTGGTAATCCAACAGGAATTTCTTTAGTCAGAAGATCAAGATAAAGAGCTCAAAAAGGTATGTGCAATTCTTTGTGCTTTACATTTGTCATATTGTCAAAAGCTCATTTAAGGCGCGTTTAAGCCCTGAAGCTCAGGGTTGGCCCGTCCCTTTTTTAACTAAAGCTCACACTTCAATTGTTCTGGAGGTGCTTTTTAATGTTTTTCGCCTTTGACAACACTAGTCCTGATTCAAAATTCTGTATTTCACGTTGCGTCTAAAATCATACATTCTGTATATATATATTTTCATATTAACTTTTACTATTGTTTTACTTAATACTTTTCTTGTTATTTTTTTACTATGGCAGTAAGCTTGCTCAGTAAATATGTGAAATCGCGCGGAATGCATATAAGAAGCTAACCATGGAGGTTATATTTGCAAATTGAAGCTGAATAAATCATTTGAAGTACAGAAATATTTGATTAAAAGGTATATAAATTTACAGAGAATCTTCTTGATTCTCTGTAAAAAGCTTTGGTTTATGAAGTTTATACAGAATTCTGCCTGATTGGATTATGAGATTGAAGAAAATTGTACAGCTTCCAAATACTATTAGAATACAAATAAGTTTCATGTAACTATATACAATTACTACAATTTGTGTATTACATGATTATGAAATAATAATACAAGTTATATAAAGGAAGCCACATTTTTTCAGTTTTTCTTTGAAATCAGAGGTCTCGAATTCGAGTCCTGGGCATGGAGTTATCTTTAGTATGGTGCGTTTTACTTTCCAAGGTGAGACTTTTCGGCACAAATTTGAATTAGTCGGGATCCAAAGCAGATATCGGACAACAAATTGAAAACCAAATAAAAAAATAAAAAAGAAAGAAGCTATAACATTTGTTGTAATTTCTGTTAGAGCCTTGAATCCTTTGGTTTTTGCATTATTGTTATGAATTCAATTACAGATTTGTTTCATATGAAGTTGAAAGCAAGTATAGCAATTACAACTCCATGAATATCATTTTATATCTTATACTCGTGCTCGTGAAAAATAACAGATATTTTGTGAAATTAATTGAGGTGTGCACAAGTTGGCTTGTTATAAAAGAAAAATGAAATAAACAACTAATAATATATTTGATCGAAGTAGGATGATGAGCGGACACTATGGTTTTTACTAATCGAATCACAATCGGTCTGCATCAGTCGAAAATGGAACAAACGAATCTAGGGTGTGACTCGCTTTAACGGGATAAGAATTGCTTTAATCGACATTTAATTTCTTGTCCTTAAGTAGATTAGCAAGGTAAAAATTTACTCGCACCCCATATTTACGCCAAGTTAATAGAAGCATGACATATGTTTGTACATCAATTTTTAACACTTAATCATGATTAATTGACATACATGCATTCTCACCTCATTAAATTTTTTAACAATAGTAAAAGTTTATATGCTTCAGGTTAAAATGCTTACCAAATGAGAAAAAAAAGAAGAGATGTAATGATTATTATTATTGTAAATGTCGATTATTCTTATTAAAAAGGGCCATTCAATTTTATTTTTTAAATTCAAATGTTTTGCTTTTAGGATTTAAAACGTGATTTTGGGATTGAAGGGTAACTAACAAATGAAGAATGGACAAACTTCAAATTCTAATAGAATATAAAAGAATTTATTATGTATTTGACTCTGAAAAGAACATTCATTACAAAAAATAATACTTGCCATGCTGGCATGAGAGCCGTTTGGATTGACTTATAAGCTATTTATAAACTATTTCCAACTTTTTTTTTGATTATTTGACTGACCAACTTAAAGTCATTTTGTGCTTAAAATAAGCTCCAATAAATAGTTGAATTTATTTGGATGAACTTATTTTAGACAGTTTATAAGTTGAAAACAACTTATAAATCAAAAATAAATAAATTGGCTTGTACCTATTTTTTTTTGCTTAAAAATAAGTTAATCCAAACAGACTATTAGTACTATCTTGACCAAAAAAAGAAAGAAATTATATTGCTATGAAGACAGAATCCTAATCATTTTCTTACCAAAGATGTAAAATAAATTATTACTTAATTAGAAATTAAAAAAAAGATATTAATTTATCTTGGAGATATTTCAATTATTATTTTACCAAAGATGTATAATTAATTTTTTTAAAACCAAAATTAGAGATTTATATGCACTTTTGATCCATTTACACGTGAATATTCAAAATTTTACTAAAATTATCAGTTGTTCAGCTTAATTACCTCTATAAGAATCAAGAATTTACCAATAATCGACGGACTAAAAGTATAAATTATGTCAAAAAAGTAATATGATAGCACTCCTATATATATTTTTGCTTTTTGTTACATACTCACAAAACAATTTTTTTTGTTTTCACAACATTTTCATTATTTGCCTCTAAAATGGTCTCTCAAAAGCCCAAAATTGTAATAATTGGGGCAGGAATTGCTGGTCTCGCAGCAGCTAAAAAGCTTTATACAACACAAAACTCAAATGAACTATTTGAGCTTTGTGTTGTAGAAGGTGGAAACAGAATTGGTGGAAGAATTTTCACTACTGAATTCTGTGGTGATAGAATTGAAATGGGTGCAACTTGGATTCATGGAATTGAAGGAAATCCAATATACAAAATAGCTCAAGAAATCAATGCATTTGAAACTGATAAGCCATGGGACAGAATGGGAGGTAAAGTAATGGATAAAAAAGTGACTATAACAGAAGATGGGCATGAGGTAAATTCATCTTTTGTTAATCCTATAGCAATTTTTTTCAATAATCTGTTAAAATTTTCATCAGGTGAAGGGGATTTTGAAGGTGGGGTTGGTAGAAAAATTCTTGAAAGCTTCAATCTTGAAAAAAATGGTGACATTGATAATCTTAGTATTGGTTCTTATCTTAGAAAAGGACTTGAATTTTACTGGGGTTTAAGAAAAGATCAAGAAAATGTTGAAAGTTTCAATCTTGAAAATGTTGGTATTGGAAAAGATCAAAAAAATGTAGAAAGCTTCAATCTTGATGATGTTGGTACTGAAAAGGATGAAGAAAATATTGAAAGTTTCAATCTTGAACATGGTGGTATTGAAAAAGATAAAGAAAAAGTTGAAAGCTTCAATCTTGAAATTAGTGGTACTGAAAAAGAAGAAGAAAATGTTGAAGTTCTTGAAAATTGGAGTAGAAAATCACTTGAAGAAGGTGTTTTTGCTATGTTTGAGAATATACATAGGCATTATTCATCAGCTGGTGATTTGGGTACTTTGGATTTCAATGGAGAAAGTGAGTATTCTAATTTTCCTGGAGATGAAATAACTATAGCTAAAGGGTATTCATCTGTGATTGAATCTTTGGCTTCTGTTTTACCACCTGGTTTGATCCAATTAGGCCGAAAAGTCGCAAAAATTGAATGGCAATTGGAAAACAGTGATGGTACTGAGCCAGTGAAGTTGCATTTTAGTGATGGATCAGTTATGTATGCTGATCATGTCATTGTTACAGTCTCATTAGGGGTTCTAAAACAAGGAATTCGTGAGGACTCGAGTCTTTTTAGTCCTCCACTTCCAAGTTTCAAGACTGAAGCAATTTCAAGACTTGGTTTTGGTGTTGTTGATAAGGTGTTCTTGCAACTTAGCCCAACTCATGATGAAAACGTTGGCTACGATGGGATGAATTTCCCTAATATGATGATGGTTTTTCATCAGCCAGGCTCGAAACTGAGTAACCCGAAAATCCCCTTGTGGATAAGGAGGACAACACTTATACATCCAGTTTATCCAGAGTCAAGTGTTATTGTATCATGGTTTGCAGGTAAAGAAGCTTTGAAGGTTGAAACTCTTGATGATGAGGAAATCATCGACGGGGTTTCAACAACAATGTCACAGTTTCTAGCAAACACAGAGCATTTCAAGAACACAAGTGAAAGTGAAAGTTCCATCAAGTTGACTAAAGTTTTAAAGTGCAAATGGGGTACTGATCCATTGTTCTTGGGATCATACACTTATATAGCTGTTGGATCAAGCGGGGATGATTTAGATGCTATGGCGGAACCATTACCAAAAGAGAGCAGTGATGGTGAAAATTCGAAGAATTGTCCTCAACTTCAAGTTTTATTTGCAGGTGAAGCAACAAGAAGACATCACTATTCAACAACTCATGGTGCTTATCTTACTGGTCTTAGAGAAGCCAATAGGCTTCTTGAGCATTTTCAATGTGTTGATGTCTGAAAAAGAGATTGTTTTTCATTGTTTGTTTGTTTGTCCGTCTTGTTATTGTTTTTGATGTTCATTTGGAATTGTGTTGTTTGTTATACTTTCTGTGTATGATGGGAATTAGAGAAAGTAAAGGGAGTTAAAGAAGCTTTTCATTTTGTATTGTTTTCAATTTGTTGGTGATGAGGAGTAAACACTTTTCCTTTCCTTTGTATGTTTTGATGGTTCTTGCTTTTACTCTCCTTAACTTTATTGACAAATGAAAATGAGGATATAGTTGAAAGTTTTTTAAAAGTATATATTTGGGAAAATACATTAAAAAAAATTCCCAAATAGCCCATTTCCACTTATTACAATCTTTAACTATGCAAGATCCTATTACTCCCCTATTCTATCGTAACATATCATAATTCACCCCCTTCAACACTTGATGCCAAAGAGAATGTATTACACCTATACAACAACATATCCAGTATAATCACACAAGTTTCATTTCAATTTTTTTTCCACTTTTTAAAATTTCCTTTTACTTTCCTTTATTTTCTTCTTATCTACAAATGACTCTCCACAGGAATATCATTTTTTATGATTTTTTTTTATTTTTTTCCTTTTATGCTTTTTTTTTGTCCCCTTTGTCACAAAATTAAGGTACAAAAGAATACAATGATACTCAACAGTCACTTATTTAAAGTTCTAAAATATGTCTATTATTTGTAAGATTTGCAGCATGTAGTAGAAATGTAGCATCATTTTATTTCTTTATGCTGACAAAGTATATCTATGGCCAGACATCTCTATAACACCTCATTATAACAGATTTAACTGTATTTTGGAATTGATTTTACTTGTTATGTTATATTCTATGTTCTCTATAACAACATTTCTCTATAGCAACCAAGAAAATATCCAGACAAACAACTTCATTTTAGTCAGGCTTTGACTGTATAGGTTTACTTGTTTAATTGCTATGTAAACCCAAGCAAAGGGATCCTTACCCCTACCTTGAGAGGTAGAGAGGTTATTTCCAATAGATCCTCGGCTCAAGAAAAAACATAACAAAGGATTACTCACTTTTGTTCTATAAAGTAATTGATGAATGATGGCACACTAATATAAACTATCATAAGAAGTATTTTCTTGTACCTCAGAAATTTTTCAACTAGTTCTCCACCAATGCTTGCCATTCAGTTATAAATTCTCAGACTGCACTAGGTAACAATAATCAGTTCTATAGATACTGTCTTCAACCATAAGTCAAATAAAATCAACTGTAGTACTCAAAACTGTTCATGTAGAAACAGCAGTAAAAAACTTCATCTCTATCCATGTGGATGGATCAAACATATACGCCAGAAGCAAGTAGCAAAAACAAAGATCCAAAACCCTGCATGAGGTGCGGTGAGGAGTCAGCACAAGCAACTAGCGAAAACGAGAGATCAAATCATTGTACTGTACATACCAAGAAAACAGACGCCACTGTTCCAGTTACAAGCTCCTTTGCAAGACTGCGATATTTCCTTGGAGAAGTAGCTTCATAGCTGTCACACATTCATTGGTTTTGTTAGAAGAAGAAAAGACAACAACACTTGTAGAACCCGGAAAAACAGTCATGCTGACTATTAATCGTTAACATTGTAAAGTTATAGTCTGATGAGTTATCAGAGAATATTTTTTATTCGTTGAAGTATTATAATTTAAGGATTTTGGGGAGTTTCCATGATTCATGAATTATATCGCAGTAAAGAGTTTCAGAGAATTATATCTCAGTAAAGTTGGATATCCATGCATATGTAGATTATGTACTCTTCCAGAAGTATGTCACAAACAGATATTTCATGAAAGTGATGTCTCAAATATCAAAACTAACCTTGCTAGTTTGTTCTAAGGTAATAGAAAAAAGATTTCTCTTACCACTTTTTCCCAAAGGTCAAAGGGTTAAGTGATTGAATGGTAAATAATAAATGACATGAATTTGAAATCTCACATAAACTGATTAAACCTGAAAGCCCAAACTCTCAACATTTTAATAGCGTAAGCATGGATATAAAGGGTCAAAACCAAGAATGACAGAAAAGTCATAAATAGTCTATACAAATCCCATGAAAAACAAGTGAGTTTCTAACTTATCTTTTAATGAATAGTACGTAAACAAAATTATATTATCCCAAGAGCAATGTATGTAATCTAGCAAAAAAAAAAAAAAAACTATGACAGTGGGAGGAGGAGACAATGAACTTGAACTACTTCTATTAGGAAAGTCATTTTCCTCATTGTTAAGAAACTTAGACAAAATATTTTCCAAAACGTTTTTAACCAACCAAACATGGGAAAGTTAGAAATCCATACCAAAAGGAGCTCCAACCCTTTTTTGCTACCTCAATGACTCGAACCCGCAACCTTAGGATTGAAACTGAAGGGTTTTTACCATCCGAACAACCCCTATCCTCTACCAAACACACCCTTAATCTCAAACTAGTTAGATCCACTAAACTAAACCCCCAAATCACTCTATTCAGGCCAATTTCATTCCAACATTGATAAACAACCTATCTATTTAATGCATAAACAATTGCAAAAAATAAACAAAAAAACCCAACATTTTCTGAGCTTGAAAAAAAAGATCAGATCGAGAACTTACATGAAGAATGAAGCAGTTACAACAAGACCAATTGCAAGCATAAACACTGCTAGGGTTGGGTACCACGCAACAGGTACTGGACTCGAGATCGGTTTTGCTGATTGAGCCTTTCACAAGAAAATTCACAAAAAAAAAAATACAACAAAATCACATCAAATTTTTCCAAAAAATTCTCTGAAATTCTAACAAAAACAACAAAATTGAAACAAGGAAGAAGAAATTGTATACCATTTCTTCAATAAATTTGAGAGAAATCAGATAATCTCGCGGAGACTCAACTGTTGAAAGCCTCTACTACGGCTGTGAATCTGTCTTTTAAGTAGTCAAGCAAGAAAAGAGTGACAAACGTTGGGTCGGGTCGGGTCGGGTCAGATTGGGTCGGATTAAAAGTGGACGGGTCAAAAACAAGTTAAATAAAGTAAAATATTCGATTATCCATATTAAGATAACCACAAGTTAAAAGCCAAAGTAAAAAAAAAAAGAACAAAATAATGATAATATGGACATTCATATTATTCGTTTTGATATAATAATATATTCATTTATAAAAATCAGTGTTTAATGAGTCAGATTAGATGATTACATGTTTTTAAATCATTTTGTAAGCCTTAGGTAAACTTCCCATGCAAAATTGTTGCTCCGCCTCCCTCTTTCTAAGTCAAATATTCGAAAAGTAAATTAAGTCAAATAGTTATTATAGGAAAAACTTATAAACATTATTGTTGCAGTATGAAAAAGTCATTCTTGAATTTCGAATATAAAAAATAAATTTATACCAAGAGAGTATATATTATTGAGAAGTTGATAAACCACTATTTTTGCAAGCTTGAAAAAAATGAGTTTTTGAAGATATTTATAGGAATGTGAATGTACATTGGTAGCTCCAGCCTTAGTAAAATTACTCTTTTAAGTTCGGAATGTAATATATTTAAAACTTAATAAATTTGATTCAATCGTCAAGCTCAGTTTGATCTTTGACAAGTCAAATTTTATATAATGTATGAACCCAACCAACTATTTGGGTAAAGATCCCAACCTTTAATGCTCAAAATCTAGAGTCCATGTGCATTTGGATTGACATTTTTTTTTTTGGGTGTTTGATAGAAGGGGAAAAAGTAATTTTTTAAAATAAACATCTATAAAGTACAAACAAGAAATAAACTAACAGTTGCAATTCATAAAGGATCCAAATATTTTTAACAAAGACAAACAATTCACTGGACAATAAAGTTACAATTGCTTCAGCAAAAAAGAAGTTACAATTGTGTATTAATCACCTTATCTAAAATAGCTAAAAAAAACTCACAAGTTCATACATGAACAACTACCTCAATACATGAAAATTGCACTAATGTTGTTGCTGCCCGGTTAGGCGGTTACAACAGCGTCCTGTCACACGACAACAATGTTTTCAGATAATCATATAGTGACTGTTCAAGCATAACACAAACATGTGCACGTAAAGAATTTGAAGATACTTGCAGTTAGATTGAAGCCAGGAGCAAAGAGAACCTTAAAGAAATGTTAAAGTTGGAGAAAAAGAACACAAGTGAAAGAGCTTTCTATCTTTCTCGGCTATCCTATTGATTTGGATCGTATTCTTGAAATCGATTCTTGAATCTCTCAACCATTTTAGTTTCTTCTTCTTTACCAAGCTTACAATTTCGCCAATCAGCTCTATCGGCTATATTCAACAAGCCTGCTAAAACCTGTGGGACATTCATGCAACATTATATCTGTTACTAAAGTGAAATTATAGCGGTTAAGACATATTTAACATAAAAATGATGCAAACTAAGTGTCTATCAACTGTCGGATTTGTTTTAGCTAAATGATACATTACTAGACAAAGGTGGACACTCCCCCCCACCCTATCCCACTAGTGGCTTAGATCCCCTTCGCTATCTTGGCGACTCAAAATCCAAACGTCATAGCTGAAGGTGGAGCCCCCCTCTTCTACACTAGGCTATCTATCCCTCCCTTGTCAGAGAACATCTTACCTCGCGACCAAATTGAGCTGGGAATTTTTCATTCTCCTCAATAACATGTGACAAAATATCACCTCCAGGAACTTCAACATAAAATAAGCTGCAACTTCTGTCAAACTGTGTCCGCAACGCTTGTCTTCCTTCTGCGGTAAAAAGAAAGCACCAACATGTCATCTCTAGACTGAATTGTTCTCACGCAAGACAAACTAGGCTACTTAAAAATGCAAAACAACGAAAGCACCAGAGGAGTATATTCAAATCCATGAGGTTTTCTCCACAACCACGCTAACCCACATGTCCAATTAGCAGAGACAAATGAGAAAAGGTTTTAATGAGAAAAAAACAGAAGTTTAGAATTAGCATCTGCAATGCTACCTTGAATAACAATGGTTAGAGTTACAGGTTGAGTAGAACTTGCAAAATAGGTTTATATAATGAAGGAGTAACCTATGCACCTAAAGGTGCTGGACATACGTAAATTAGGGTAAATTATCAAAAGAAATTCTTCATATCTATTTTGGCACTCCCTAGCTTCACTAAATAAAAAAAGCAGCACCCCCTAGCTTCTCAAGCAAATGATATCCAGTCCTATAGTCATAGACTCATGGATAAATTGCCTTTAGTGCTGAAGAAACTTGCATAGCTTAGCTGACTCATCTGAGATCGAACTCTTATGAACAGCAAGCAAGATAATAGTCCAGCAGAAAGGACCTTAAGGTGAGGCAGAAGATCTTCTCGCAAAGACAGTGGTGGAGATAATAACCTTCCTAGGATACACTTGATGCAGGTGCCATGCTCGTAAGGCCATTCAAAGATACTACTCATTTCGGTCTGTATACATTTCCAGGAAATTAAAGGACAATGACAAGTAGATAAAGCTGAGGCATGAATAACAGTTGAGCTGTTTTTTCCACTCTATTTTCTCTACCTTTACCATTTTTCTTTCTATTATCTGGTTAGGGAATGAGGCTTTGTACAATAAAGTAACCATACCTTTAACCATATTAAACTTGAATCCCAATTTTTCAGCAGCCATGTTGAAAATATCTAGAACCACAGTTGCCCTGGACGAGGGAATAGGAACAACCTACAATAGACACAACGAACGGAGGTTAAGGTAATGGTAAGTAATAATTAAAAAAAAGTAATAATAAAGAAGAAAAAGTAATGGGCTAAAGAATTGTGACATGAGATTAACAATTAAAGATTTAATGTTAAAAAAAAAAGATTGATCTATTAAGGCGAGGCAGCTGCAATTTGCCCCAATATGTACAATTAAATGCATACTTCTAAAAGGTGCAACTAAAGCTCTGCCTATTGGTGTCTTCATTGTAAGCTTCACATGACGAGCGTCAATCATGTTTGATCCCTGATTGAGTCTTTCTTCTCAACCACAGTTTAGGTAAACCGTACTCAAGTTTTAAAAGTTTCCACAAACTGAACGTTCTTTTTTTTCCCCGAATAAGAATTTAATACTAATTCCTGTTAGCCAAATGTTTGTGCTTCATGGGGTATGCCTCACCTGTGAGTGATGAACACAGACAAACTCTTTCACGAAGAACAGAATACTGAGGAAAAACAATCATGTAATGGGACTCTATGGAAGGTTTCTAATCAATCCGTTTTTGTGCTTATTCAGAGTTCCTAGGGCCGGAGATCACAAATATAACAATACATGTATGAGCTGCTACATAACACCTTTTTCTGTAAGTAAAATATGCTGCAACATAGGTAAACTGCCATCATATCTTATAAAGGAGATTGCTACCACAGCTAAAATAAAAGGCAAAATATGTAAAGTAAGGTATGCTTATAAAAACCAACTTTTAAGGACAGAATGGTGGTATAGACATCTTCTTTTTCTTCCTTTTTTTTTAACAATATGCAGTACAGGTATACATCCATTGCAATATATGAATGCAAATTTTTCCATACCTGAAGATTGGCATGACTTCCTCGTTTGAATACCCACTCAAAGAAAACTACTTCCTTCCCTTGCTTTTTGAAGTAAGCTTTGAGGCTGCTTTGAAGTTGTTCCAATTCCTTTTCACATTCCAGTGGCAGAGATAACGTATTGGGTGTGTGTTCAATGGGCATAATCAGCACATGATCTGGTAATAAGGGTCCTTTAGCAAGTGCACAGTAGTAATATTCTCCAACACTAGTAATGAGATGTGACTCAACGTTCGGGCTTGACAAACAAAACCAGCATTCTCTTGACCTGAAAACAGTTAAAGTTACCACAAAGCTTCCTACAAAAGCAAGGGAGCACTAATGAAGGCTCACAACCCAGTAAACATTGACACTGCAAAGATATCAAGGAAAATCATGTTGTTCGATAAATATTAACCTGTTAGAGCTTGCTGCCCCAGATGCTGATCTGTCACCTTCTTCCTGCAAACTGTGCTTGAAGTTGCAATCAGGACCTTTTTCACATTTTCCCTTGTTGAGGAAGTCAAAACACACACCTCTTGAGTATTGTTCTGAAGCTTCTTCATCATGCCTAAATTGGCACTTGTTTCCTCTTGGACAAGAGCCAGAAGAGACAAATTTAAAGCAGAGTCTGTCACCACCACCATCTCCCTGTTTCTGCCTTTTCTGCGACACGTCATATCTCCAATGCTGTGACTCAGAAGTACTATCATCGGGCCTCTTTGTTGCTCCGTTGGGTGGGGCTGTTTTGTCAAGATTCGTATATGGACATAAAGTAGTGTTTTGTGGCTTTGCGCTAAGCTCAGTTTTCGACATTGTTGATGCTGGAGTGGGAGATATTGCATGAATAAATTTCTGTGGAGAATTCATGCATAAAATGAGGATTCAAAGTGATACAAAGGTAACATGGAGAGAAGTTGTCTTAAAAGACAAAGGAATGGATGCAGACTTTGCTAAGAAGATAAGTCCTGCATTTTTCAGAATTCACCTCATATCTTATAATGGCGTTTCAAAAATTAAAAACTCGATCAGAATTTCATCAGAAAAATGAACAGATTTTAAGAGTTTCTATGGCATTTTGAGAATATATAATCATTATCAACAAGTTTGAAGTTCAACCATAACTATGTGGCATAATTTTTTGTGGTGGTGGTGTGAGGGATTGAAGACGGAGTGTGTGTTAAAGGGTGACAGCCACCGAAATTAGAGAAAGTAAATAATGTTTGATTAAACATTCTGGATATGTTTTACAAATGCTTGCAGGAAATTTAAATCAAATGTCGGTGGTGGTACCTGTTTATCTTTGTTTCCAACAGGAGCTAAGCCCAAAAAGCGAGTTGCGTGTAGAGCATCAGCATTAGCATACGGCTCACGATCAAAGTATATACCCATAGTTCCTGCAACATGATACCTACCAGTAAAACAATTTCAGATGGGGAAACATTCACATCTAGGGATATATTGGGTAACAAAGTACAAATTGAAAGTTCTGGTTCGTTAAAATGAAAAAAGAACTAGAAAGCAACAGAAAATGTCTGACTTCAATAGCATTTCTTTAAAAATAGCAGGATTACAAAATAGCCATTTGAACAGATACTTCCTTCACATGAACAGAACATTGTGGATTCTCCGAAAGCCAAGAATATATTTTTTGAAATTTTTACTTAATTTTTCAGATTGACATCCAGCAAGCTGACTGCCAAATGCAAATTCCCACTGCTTAATTTTATTTTAGGTGAAGCCCAAGTATATCAAGGACAAACATATCCACTGCGAAATGAACCCCTTGGAAAAGATTACCAGTTCAACCACGAGATAAGAAGATCAGTGACACATACCAGCTCAAATTAACTATGAAATGGCAGTCCAACCTAGGTGTGATTTTTTTGAACTTGAAAAAAAAAACATATCCAGAATGTTTGTATATCTATATGCTTCTACTCACTCTCTTTATATTCAACCTAGGTGTGATGAAGCTTGCACTATTAATGGATAAGAAAAATAGGCTGAATATAAAGAGAGTGAGTAGAAGCATATAGATATACAAACAATATATTTTGTAGTACAAAATTAAAATGAAAAATTCCACATATGGCTCCAGATTTTGAGGAGTTCAAATTTTCTTCTCCAAAGGACGACAAGAAATGTTCAAAATGAAGCTCAAGAGCAAAGGACTTGGTAGACCATGACACCAACTCAATAAGTGAACTGCACTTTGAAAAATATGATCACTCACCGAGGCTTAATCTCAGTTACTAATTCTGACACTGTGGGATCACTTCCAGATGAATCGGAAATTTCTGCAGGAACTTTTGACGTCGTTCTATTTGTTGCTCCACTGGGCCACTCATTAGTGTTTTTTGATTAAGGAATTCAAAGAGATTGTATAGAGTACTTGCAATAGGGGGTGAAGAAAATGAGGGAAATCAATATAAAACCAAAGGATATGTAAGAAAGATGTCTACTGTTCCTGGATCCTCCGCTAAAGCCCTCAAAGCATCAACATCGTCTTGACTGTATGTTCCAAATTGAGTTCCACTTGGAGATCGCCTACCAGATAAGTATACCACAGATAACCCTAAACATGAGTACAGTATATCAGCTATCATATCCAACAAAAAGTCTCAAATCATTCATGAGTCATGCACCTCCAATAAGAAAACTGTAATTCTATACGGAGACATATTATGAAACCCTAATTTTGTTCAGTCTCATTATTCCAGAGATATGAGCTTAGACACCCCCTGTTTAGTGAGATTCTATTCTCACAAAGCAAATTAACCTATCAATAGGATGAACCTTCAAAAATCAGGAAAAACCCTGGGGTTATCGTGGACTGGATGCAGTTATTACAAAATAACATTGAATAAGAAAATAGTAACCAATAATATCAATTGGTCAACCAACTGCGCCTCAATCCCGAGTTAAATGAGGAAAAAAGCTAGCCAATAAAGCAAAAAAGGTACACAGCTTCTTGAAATTAAGATAAATTGTGTGATGTTTGGATGTGCTCACAACACAATCTTTTTTTTTGGATATGTAAAATTGCATGGTGCTTAGATACTCTCATAAAAAGTTCCAATTTTCAAATCTTAGACATCGGCATCTCACAATGCATAGCTTGGCAATGGTGCAACTGTCCACTATCTTTAATTCAATACAACATTGGGTTAACAATTTTGCAACATAAAGTCCATTAGGCTTCTGACGCCAATGGCATAGGCTTTTTTTCAATACCACAGAGAGGTAGGAGACAATACAACCCTTTCTTTACCAACTACTACAGAAAAATTAGCCGATAGTGTTAAAGACTTAACAGCTTTCAATATATGTGCCAAGATTTCATTCTTGCAACATGTGTAAACTGATAGACCAAACAGTACAAGTTTGAACAAGGAAATGATAAGCTGCATTAAACAAAAGTCATTTGGTAAAAGGTGCACCCACCATCTGCTTTGCCCAACAGATCAATAGTAACAAAATTTAACTATTACCCAAATGCTCCTCTGATTCACAAAGGCGGATTAAGAATTGTGGGTGAGTGTACAAGCCACAATTCTTTTGTTGCAATAAATGCAAACTTTGTATAACATACATCTTTTAAGAATGTATAGGTGAGGCTTAAATGTAATTGAAGCCGGAACAGACCATATGGAGACCAGGGTTCATGTCCCGGAAGAAACAAAAGCAAGGTGATTTCATTCCACCTGTCTAAGCCTTGGATAAAGCTATGTGATATTGCGTTAGTGGGCGGGCGCAGGTACCTGGTGAAATTGTAGAGGTGTGCACAATCTGGCTTGTTCAGCCAATAGACATTTACAACTATACAAAAATATATAATATACATACACACACCTCCCCTAGTAGAGTAGATGCAGACAACACCCCAGGGTGTGGCCTAGTGGTTAACAAAGTAGGCTGAACTGTCAGGTTTCAGGTTCAAGGTTCAAATTCTAGTTGAGGCAAAAATGGTAAGCATTTTTCCAGCGAGAGAGCTCAAGCTGGCCCTGACACTAAAATTATCAAACAAAAACAAAAAAGTGGATGCAGACACATCCACTTCTAAGCTGCCTGTTCAGTCCTTACACTAAACAGTCTTTAAGTAAATTGGAATAAAATGATAAATGAGGTGCTGATTAAAGTCTTACCATGAAGGCTAAACTTCCCACTTCCTTTCAACCAATACAAATTGTCACAGACTCTAAAACCCTCCATCTTAAACCCTTTGTTGCTCGGGTCCTTCAATGCTTCTGACAATATTTTCGGGGACCCTGCACCATAATCGCCAATGAAATAGGTCGGAATCGAAATCTTGGAACACCCCTCAATGTAGCCATTGAATTCCTCAAGCCCCTCAATCGAATCCGGAAAAAATTGACCTACGCAAAGAAGAGCATCGAATGGACCAGCTGCCTTGTTCACCTGAAAGAGTTCAAGTTCAGCTATAAACTACAACAACATACCTAGCGTAGTCTCACAAAGTGGTGTCTGGGGAGGGTAGAGTGTATGCAGACCTTATTCCTACCTCAGAAGTAGAGAAAAAAACAGTCCAAAATGGTCCAAAAGAAGTAACGAAAGTGAAAGCATAACAACACATATTGAGCAGTTACTACAAAAAAATAATACAATAATCAAAATACAAAAAAAAAAAAAAAAACATCAGAAATCAAAGGGCAAGAAACTACGACTACTAGGATGGACGGATAGCGAGACAACACACTACTATCTCCTAACCTTCTAGCCTAATTTGTGTCCTCCATGACCTCGTATCTATCGAAGGGAAAGAAACTACGACTACTAAGATGAACGGATAGCGAGACAACACAATACTATCTACGAACCTTCTAGCCTAATTTGTATCCTCCACGACCTCCTATCTATTTTCGAAAACAACCTCTCTACCTCCTCGAGGTAGTGAAAAGGTCTGCGTACACTCTACCTCCTCAGACCCCATTTAGTTGGATTTCACTGAATATGTTGTTGTTGTTGCACGACCTCCTATCTATCAAAGAGCAAGAAAATACGACTATTAGGATGGATGGATAGTGAGACAACATACTACTACCTACTAACCTTCTAGTCTAATATATGTACTCCACAACCTCTTTTTTTTTCTCTCCACAACCTCCTATCTAGGGTCATGATAAGCTGAAATTGCATCATATCTCAGCTCTAAACTAAGTACTTAATATTCAAACACAATAGCAAATCCAAAATCTAAAGTCAGTAAACTATGAATGAGTATATCTATCTAAAGACAGATCCAAAATTTAAACTTTATGGCTACTCTTAAAAGGTTCTTAGCATTAAACCCATTGTATTTTCAATGTTATGAGTTCTATTTGCCGCAATATTTTTCTATTTTACACATAAATTTATGCTCCAGATCAAAAGTATTGGATTCAAATGAACTCGATACCACTATTCTCCATCCACCTCTGTATCTAGTTTATGTATACATACATAATATATATGTATAATTTGAGTAAAAAATAGATGATAGTAGAGAAGACAAACCGCAGAAACGCGCTTGAATAGCTGATTGAGACGGCCGAGTACATCACCACAGAGGAGAATTTTTAGAGGAGCCATAACTGAGAGCTTGTGAGAGCTCGAAGGGAGAAAGAAGAGAAAACAAATGAGAGAATCCGGTTATTGGGCCAAATCCTCCAGTGGTTTTTCAGGCCCAATATGTAAACATTTTAGTGTTATAACCACTTATTTTCTTCGTAATGCTCGTATCAGTAGGTATTAGTTATATTGATTATTTTTTTGAGATTATGTATTATGTATATTGGTTTTTTGTATTAAAAAGTAACATGTATTGCATAATATTTTTAAATATCTACTTATAAAAATATCCTTGGCAAATAAGGTGAAAGGGATGTGTGATATTTTTTAAACAACATATGCATTAGAATTTAGTTATATTGATTTTTTGGGATTATTTATTATGCATATTGATTTGTTGTATTAAAAATAATATATATTGCATATATTTTTTTTAAAAAAAATTGCTTATAAAAATATCCTTCACAAATAAGGTGAAAAAAATGTGTGAAAAAGTTTTAAACAATGATGACGTCAGAATTTTCACTAAGAACTGTATAAATATAAACAAATAAATCTTCGAAAAACTGAGAAATATCAATATGTAAAATGTATATACATACATAAAAAAAGAAAGTACTTTTACCTAAATGGTGTTGGTTAACACTCTCAAGTGGGAAATTGTGTCTTTAATAATACATTTATTAAAAATCATTATATTGATAATATCATAATTTATCATATTTTAAGTATATACAACATAATATCAAATAGACGGAGCATATTATTAGTTATACAAATGTATATCAAATAAGATGTGCAATACACAATTTCAAAATAAATTTATACCATAAACAAAATATAATATAAATTTTATCCGATGCTTAATCATAAATATATCACCTTATTTCGTTCAATTTTAAATTATTTTATTTAAAACTCAAATATAATTTCGAGATAATTTAGTCTGCTTACCAAATAATAAAAGGCCCTTGTTAATGACTAGAAAGTGGCTATATATGCAATTGTTCATTTCTGACGAAGCCCTTGCTACCGCAGTATCCATATTTTTGTTCATAGAAAAGAAGAAATATTATTTTTTCTAGGAATTAAGCTATTGATTGTTGCTTGAAGATTCACAATGCAGTTTCTACTACAATTACCAGCGCCTTTTTTTCGAAAAAGTCTGCAAATTTCAGAGTTTTCACTGTTAAATGCTCTTCAGATGGTTCACTTTCTGGTTCGTGTTTTTTTTTTTTGAAATTTTGTGTCATTATTATATCTGAATTTATTTGCATATTGTTGTTGTTTTTCGACTATTCAAGTGTAAATCATATGCGGAGTTAGGATTTGAAGTTTATGAGTTTAGTATACTAGTTTATTTTAAGTTAGTGTGTTCTAAATTATTAATTTGTGCCAGAGTGTGGCTAGTGGTCAATGAAGTAGTTAACTGAGGTCTCAGGTTCATAACTCAACCGACACAAAATATACTCGGTAATTCTTCCTATTTGTTCTAGCTTGGTGGACAGAGCTATCTGGTATGTATTGCTGGTGGTGGGAGATGGTAGGTGTCCCGTGGTATTATCGGGGTGTGCGAAAGTTGGCCTGGACACCTGGCCGGGACACTATGGTTATAAAAAAATAATTATTAATTTGTATGTGCTCAACAAATTAAATACAAGGTTTGGACCAAAGCTTTAGTTTTTTAATGGCAATCTGGTGCAGACATCTGTATGTTGTCCTGCAGCAAAAGTGACCAATAACTTGGAAAATATTTAGGTAAGGTAATTGATATAGTAGTACCAAGGAGGTTTGTGTGCATTGTATCCTTCCCAGACCCTACTTGTGTGATTTACACCGGGTACATTGTTGTTGTTGTTAATAGTACCAAGGAGGCACTAGCAAGAGTAAAAAGATGAGGAGCACTGTTGCTGGTATATTACATCTTTAGAGAATTTAGTAACTGCAAAAAATAAGATGGAGACACAATCAAGCTGCACCAAAAAAAAATGTAAACTTTGTACTTTATAAAAGAATAGTGTTGCTTTTCCCCAACAAAATGCCTTCTATTCATCTGAAGGCAAATGGTCCATATGATGTATAAGGAGATGGTTCTCAAAGATTGTTTCATTCTTCTGTCAATTGTTTGTCCAGTCCAGGCTCATAATTAGCATTTAACGTCCTTGGGGCATCACCTAAGCAACTCCAAAAAAATGTTTAGTAAGGTCCAGTTTTGCTGAATTTTTATTTTTGATAACCGTTGTGTCTAGGCGAGCTTGCCCACACCTCGACTAATTCGACGGGAAACCTGGTACATCCCATTGATATAAGGTATCAGGTAACTCTATCCACCAAAACACATCACCTAATCTTTTGTCTTTGCTGGGATTTTGAACCTGAGACCTCATGGTGCTCAACCCACTTGGTTGACCACCGCACCCTTGCGTGCCAGTTCATCTGAAATATTGGAGACATGAAAGTGAAGTTGTGCAAATGATTCCCTTTTGAGAGTGGAGGAAGAAGTAGTTAACATAAGAAGCATTTGCAGGAGCTGCTTATGCTATTCCAAGCTAGAAAGGATACAACATGAAAAATAGAGAATAAAGAGGAGGAAGGAGATAGAGGTGCTGAAGAAAAGCTCCTCTGTGCATTCTGTGTACTGTTTGGATAGAAGAGAACAGTTTACCTTTGAGGGGATTAATGATTGTACTGTTCAGATTAAATTTAAATGTATCCAAATTTGCATAGCTGGAGTGGAAGGAATGTTGTAGCTAACTTTGATGATCATATACTTTTCTGGACTCCTTGTAGGCTCAGAAGGAGCAAAAAGCATCATGACTTTCTGTAATGTACAGTACCTCTTTATGGTTTGTGCTGCTTATACAATAAGATGATCATTTATTAAACCAAATTAAAGGTGGCAGAAGAAAAGCTAGAAAAAATGCAAAGAGCGATGAGCGTAATTTGCATTTGGTTATGCATTTTTATGTTTGTTAGAATTTAAGATGTAGCCTTATACTGTTTCTGGGAGAATCTTATTTTCGAGCCATTGTTTGAATTCAAATGCTTCTATCGCCGATTAGTATACATTTGAATTCGTTTATGTAACTACTTTCATATAAACACATTATAAAAAGTCAAGAATAATTACCTTTGCTGGAAACTCTTAAGATTTGAAATCTGGTAAAATGTTGATATTCTCCAACTTTTGAACTGCTTCTAGTGTTCCTTGCCCTCCAAAGTTAAGTGCACAAGAATTATAAAAAACAAAAGTATTAACAGTCAAGACACTCTAGATAGGGTGCCTTCTTCATTTTGTTGGACCGGAAAACATGAAGTAAATGCTGAATGCCCTTAAGGACAGTTAAGTTCGTTCCGTTAATAGAAACACCAAAGGTGTCCCAAGCCATGTGCATCTTCACTATATGGAAATTGGTCCAGAAAATGAACCATTTTTGAAAAAGCTTCTTCTTTTTGTAGTCGGCGCTTTGGTTACAAGCCCATGTTCCATAGCTCAGCAACTAGGCATTGGAAGTTGTTGGCCTTAATTCAGCTTATATCGTAGAGAAAGCTGGGGTACTTTACTTATCAGTGTAATGGGGCTTTAGTTTGTTTGTATTCCATTAAATTATCTAATTTAGTCACACAAAAAGGGTGAATTAAGATTTTGTTGTAATTTTCTGGGTTTCAACGTCTGCTTCTTTTAGTTTCTCCATAAGCTGAGACATATATAGTCCCATCTCAATTTCGGTATGGTGCGAATCTGTGTTATCTTTCCATTTTTAACTCAGTCCTGCTATGTTCTCTTTAAATTGTTGTCAATTCATTTTATGAGCTTAAGGACCTTTTATTCTCCTTATTTTAGATTGATTTGAAATTAAAAGTGTATATTTGAGCTGTGAATGGTTTAATATTTTCCTGGATGTGCTGCAGGAGCTTCAGGTCTAGTTGAAAGACCTTGGAAGGTAGCAGATGCTAGACTTGTTCTAGAGGATGGTTCAATTTGGAAGGCAAAATCATTTGGTGCTCGTGGAACCCAAGTTGGAGAAGTGGTTTTTAATACCTCTTTAACTGGGTAACACTTTTTTTTTGTTTGCTAATTTTATGATGACATATCTTTTTAAAAGGATACGTTATGTATGAAATTATCTTTAGCTTTCGGTCTTATCCAATTTAGGTGGTTGTCAGAGCATTCATAATGAACTAGTACAGAACTACTATTGGCTTGTTTCATAATTAGTCCCCACACATTTATTTAATTTTGAAATTTGGTCGTATAAACTTCCATTTATGCTGATCTATGCTCAATGATTTCAGTAAAGGTATCGTTACCTCAAGTTTGCATAAAACTATTAAATAAAATTTGGCTTTCGTTCAAGCAATTCCCCAGTGCTCCCTCTTCCCCGGAAAAAAAGAAGTGTGTATTGATTTCTACTTTAGGGGATGTTTTATCAGGTGGAAGTAGGATTCAACTACTGTTGGTTCTTTGCATTCTTTAAATGATTTCATTACTCTTTATTTTCTCTCTGACTTATGAAGATTCCTCAAGAAATACAATGAGATGTTCTCAAGAAGTAAACTAATTCCTTTTCTTGAAAACCTCTTCCCTAGAAAATGAATACATCAAAGCGCATTTTCAATAGGAAGATTATCCCCTTCTATATTTTTTTCCCCTTCTATATTTATTTTGGTAATAACAATGATGTTCAAACCAACTTGTACGTATTTTGACTATTCTCCACTAATAAAGGTGTTGGTAACTCTGCCACCAAGGCTACCTCATAGAGTTATTCAGAGAATGCAGGAAAGAATGAGTTTATTTCCTCTCTACTTTTAACTCTTTCTACTTGCCACTTTTTTCTTTTTCAGAGTCTTTAGAGTGTCTATTTACAAGCTGCTATTTCTTTTACCTGATATTATATGTATCAGGAGATACTTACAGATCCCAGTTATGCGGGCCAGTTTGTCTTGATGACTAACCCTCATATCGGGAATACTGGGGTCAATTTTGGTGCGTTTAGTGTTTGCTTCATGACAGATTGTTATTTTTGTTTGAATAATCTTTGTGACTGTTTTGGAATTTCTCTGGGCAGACGATGAAGAATCAATGCAGTGCTTTCTTGCAGGATTAGTCATTAGAAGTTCAAGTATCAGGTTTGGTCGCTATGCCCTACTTTTCAAATCAGGCTTCAAATGGTATCATGTTCATAGTTTAAATTGTTGTATATTTCTCTCAGCAACTCCAATTGGAGATGCAAAGAGACGCTTGGCGACTATTTGGCTGAAAGGAACATCATGGGTATATGTAAGTCCTATGTGTGTCCTATACAAGACCACTTGTCATTTCCATGTCAAATTATGGAATTCAAATATCAGCCACTCTACCATGCAATAGATGATGTTGACACTCGAGCAATTACGCAAAGATTGAGAGAAGACGGAAGCCTCATTGGAGTCTTGAGCACAGAAAATTCAAAAAGTGACACTTCTTGAAATGTCCCGCCCATGGGACATTGTGGGTAAGTTTTACCGACCTTGTTTCTTCCGGATTTTGGGAAAAAATATTTATTCTTAAATGAAAGAATTTTATTGTTAAATGTATTATGCAGTGTTGTCAAAGGCGTGCTTAAGTCCTGAAACAAGGCGCAAAACATATTGAGCATTTCACCTCTCTTTATGGGTGCTTCAGTGCCGTCATCTAGGCTCTAAGGCATACTGTTCCTTGCCAATGAGCGTAATCTTGAAGGTGTACACCAAACAATTGATATTTCACCTAATTTCTATTTTTTTCAATTTCCTTGTCCATATATTTGTTATTCATGCTTATGATTAGTAATCTTGGACGACACATGTATATTTGTATTTTTTTTCTCCATTTGCGCCTTTTTGTAATAAGGCCCACACTTTATTTGCGCTTAAAGACCCAAAGGACCTTAAAGCTTTTTGCGCTTTTCGCTTTTGACAACATTGGTATTTTGTTGTGTAGGTGTGGATCTAATCAGTGGTGTTTCATGCAAATCTCCTTACGAATGGGTTGATAGAACCGCCTCAGATTGGGAGTTTATTGATAATGGAAGAAATAAAGAAACTTTCAATGTCAGTATTGTTAAGAGTTTATTAGATTCTGAAAAAGAACATTGTTTCTTGTGAGCAAACTAATTCTTTTTTCCCCTCCGGTGGATGAAGGTTGTTGCATATGATTTTGGAATCAAGCATAATATACTTCGGCGCTTAGCATCCTACGGCTGTAAAATCACTGTTGTTCCTTCAACATGGCCAGCATCTGAAATTCTGAAGATGAAACCTGATGGAGTTCTTTTCAGCAATGGGCCAGGAGATCCCTCTGCAGTTCCCTATGCAGTCGAAGCAGTAAAAGAACTTATTGGAAAAATTCCTGTTTTTGGCATTTGTATGGGTCACCAGTTGCTTGGTCAAGCATTGGGGGGTAAGACATTCAAAATGAAATTTGGTCACCACGGAGGAAACCATCCAGTTAGAAACCTTCAAAATGGCTGTGTTGAGATCAGTGCCCAGGTATGTGCAATAGAAAACTCTAGCTTGATTGCTTCTGTGTCGTTTTTCAAATTTTCTGTACAATTACACCTTAGTTCATCAATGTGTACATCCTTTTGAGTACTACATTCATTGCATAATGATGATGATCTTAAGTTTTTAGTTTAAATTAGAGCCGTTTGTACTTCAGATTTGTAGAGTGGATGACCTTAGATAAGAGGTTATGGAGGTCACGGATTAGGGTAGAAGGTTAGTAGGTAGGAGTGCATTGTCTTGCTGTCCGTCCATACTAGTAATTATAGTATTACCCTTGTAGTTTTTTTGTCCTTCAATTTCTGTTACTATCTGTTGTTTCTTGTGCTTCCATTACTTCTTTTTCTGGACTATTTTTTCTTGAGGCGAGGGTTTATCGGAAACAACCTCTCTACCTTTGACGTAGGGGTGAGTTTTGCGTACATTCTACTCTCATTAGACCCCACTTTGTGGGACTACACGGGTACCTGTTCTTGTATTTTACAGTCTTGATGACTTTCCATATGCAGAATCACAACTATGCTGTTGACCCCGAGTCTCTTCCAGAGGGTGTAGAGGTGACTCATAAATATAAATGATGGGAGTTGTGCTGGTCTTGCCTCATCCAATATGAAGCTGATGTCACTTCAATACCATCCCGAAGCATCTCCAGGGCCTCATGGTTCAGATCCAGGTAACCTCGTATGCAACAAACCTCAGACACTTGTTTCAGTGGTTGTCTTTAGCTGTAAACTTTTAATGAATACCGCTGTCTATTATGAGGATTTGACTAAGATGATAAGTACCATCTTGAGAAAAATGATGTCACATGGCCAATCTAGGATTCTGCTGTCTTGTCAAAATCTTCATCAAACATATTCTGCTGTCTTAAGTCAATTAAAGTATTTCTAGCTGGTCTTGTGTTTCATGATAGCTCTCACTTATTTCAGTTTTCATTGGAATTTTCGAGATGAATAGAATGATAAAAGGGTCAAGATTTAGAGTGAATCAAAATTTGCTTGAACTTGAATGCAGCTACTTGAATCGAAAACTGATTGCATCCTTCTTTATCTGGGCAATGTTTGGAGAATTTATACAACTTATGAAGCAAGAAAAAGTGAAGGCATAAGCCACAATCGCGCAGAGGTTGAAGCAATAATTGCTAAGATATATTTTGGAAAACATAATTTCGACGAGGATTTGCCATCAACAAGTCAGAGCAATTCGTCGTGCTGCACCTTCTTCTTGCCATCAACAAGTCAGAGCAATTCATCGTGCTGCACCTTCTTCTTGCCATAAATCAAATCAGAACAATCTATCGTGCTGCGCCTCTTCTTTACAATTATATTGATGGATATATATATGTATGGTTCTAAGTTTTGTTCAAGGCTGTGCCTTTATCTAGTCTAAAAACATGTTACATTTGGTTTGTGTAATAGTACTGTGATCTGGTACTTGTAATACTTCTATACACTTATTTATCAGATGTAACTGGTATTTTGAACCCAGACTTTACTCCTACCTTTGTGCCTGAGAAGTTGTTTTCGATAGAACCTTCGACTCAAAATAAGTGTAATTGAAGTAGGATTAGAAGGGAAAATAATGACAGCAAAATAGCAAGATTAACAAAATAAATGAGGTAACAAGTAGTGGTAAAAATTGAATAAGATACAAGGTGAATACTAATTAAAGAATGGAGAGAAGGGAAGAGGAGATTGGTCCCCGTCGACAACACTTGGCTACTTATTATCCTTCTGGCCTAATTCTGGACCTTTATGTTTTTTTATTTAGGGTAATGTCTTTAATAATGTGTAGATATATCATGTCTTATCTAATCACCTTTTCTAGTTCTTTCTCGGCCTATCTTTATCTCTTCTAAAACCTGTTATAGCAAACCTCTCACACCTTATTACTGGTGCATTCACACACCTGTTCACATACCCCAACTAATTTAGCCTTGCTTTCATTTTTTTGTCCGCTACAAAGGTTACTCTCACTTAAACCTGTAAAACTTTATTCATAATCTCATGTCCACACATCTATCTGAGTATCCTCATTTTCATTATCTTCATCTTCTGAATATGCATGTTCTTTTTGGATGAAAAGAATATATTTTAGGTTATTGTTTTGAAATATATCCTATAATATATTCAAGACACAGAAATAAAGTAAAAGGTAAAAAAAAAAAAAAAAAGAGGGGGGGGGGGGGGCGGGATCTGGGAAGTTTTAAAGTCAAGACAGGATAAAGACAAGCAGCCACAAAGGTAAAAAGGGCAAAGATATGGCTACTTCTTAAACTCTTTATTTGGATTTTAGTAGCCTTTTTGCCGTTTAACGGTTCAACTTTTTGCCCTCCATATTTCAGGCATAATCATTAATCTAAACTCACATTTGTTTAATCCTTTCTTAATTTTTATAATCATCTAGTATTTAAAACTAATCCATTTATTCATTCCATTGCATAGTAATAATATGAAAAAGAATGGTTCAGTGTATTAACCATCTCACATTCACTTAAAATTTGAGAAAAAAAATCGCATTTCTAAAAAATGTGATGTAAACAACCTACTCTAAGTGTTGATTGATTTCACGATTTGAACTCGTGACCCAAAAACTACACGAAAATTAAAATTTAATCCACAACTTCTCCAAATAAACAAACAAAAATAAATTAAAATACATCAACTAAAGCAATTAAGAAATTACTATTTTTAGACTTTGTAGCTCAATACAACTAAGTACATTTTATTGGTGAAAAGCTAATTAAAAATTCTTTGTCCAGGTGATAGAATCATCTTTGGATCAAATTGATTTTTTCTTTGTTGAAAAATATTCCATTTTTTACCAAAATGTTTTATCCAATCCTCTTGTGTCTTGTAATGTGGAAGATATTGCTTTATTTTGAGCCCAACTTTATCACAATACTTTAATATCTCTTCATTTTGATTATCCAAAATCTTGCATTCATTATATCCATTTGAAGAATGTAAAAGTCCCACGCAATAAAATATCTCCTCTTCTGGTATTACTGCTGACATCCTATCATCCCATCTGGATTTTCAAAGATAAATAAATAAATTTATTATATATTTTTTTATAATAATATCATATCATTCAAAAAAAATATCTACAAGTAAGTGCTTATAAACGATGATATTTGTAATTTTGAAAATAACACAACTTCTTATTATACTTGATATATATATATATATATATATATATATATATATAAATAAAGGAGGATGCAGAAGTTTTAGTTTATGGTTCTGAATGACAACACTTTCTAATTTACTTATTGATTAGTTCAGTATTTATTATTTCTCTCTATTTTAATTTGTTTATCGTACTTTCTTTTTTTATTTGTAATTTTAAAAAGAGCATCTAATTTTTTTGACAAATTTTTAATCCAATTTTTCACATGACATATTTAAGATTATAAGATTTACATATATTTAATTTAAAATCACAAGATTCAAAAATTTCTTTTTACTTTGTTAAACTCCATATCAATTCACAACAAAACAAATAAATTAAAACAAAGTTACTAAATTTTACTAATTCGTAATTAAACTCTACTACTTCCTTAATCTCAATTTATGTAACACATTTTTTATTTTAGTCGGTTCTTAAAGGAATGATGACATATTTATATATTTAATAACAATCTAATTTTAAAATACCTATTTTACCCTTAATGAGATAATTTATATCCACACAAATATTTATGATTTGTTTTAGACCTCAAATTTTAAAAATCTTTCGTTCTTTCTTAAATTATGTGTCAAATCAAACAACATCCCCTAAATGATAGTTTGAGAAGGAGGAAAGTAATATATTACTCCTTTCTATTTAAAAAAGAATGACCGAGTTTTCTTTTTAGTCTATTTCAAAAAGAATTAGACCAGACCTCACTTATGGAATTTCAGTAGGTATGTTGTTGTTGTTCAAAAAGAATTATCCATTTTTTTGGCAATGCTTGAATTTCATCTTTTCACGTAACATGTTTATGACCATAGTACATTTGACATAACTTTAATTTATGATCATAAAATTGAAAAATCTTCTTTATTTTTTTTTAAAATTATATGTCAAGTCAAATTAGGTCATTTTTTCCCTAAATAGACGGAGTATAAAAAGGGGTTGGGGTGAGGGGGGTGGAGAAAGTTTTTTGAGAATACCTTTTCCTATTTGTTGGGTAGACAAGGATGGGTCCAGTTGTCTTGTTTTGTCTAAGGATGATGTCCACAAAAACAGCAGCATTAAAATGCATGATAGAAGACTTTGGTACAAACAAATTGAGCCATGGATGTGGAACATCCCACATTCCTTTTGATTGTAACTCCAATTCCCCACTTCTAACTCTATTCAAAAATTCCACAAAAGTGGCATCTTTCTTGAACATAAATCCAGGCAAATTGTTCAATCCTTTTACCAACTTCTTCAGTTCCTAAACAAAGTTTAAAAAGTTAATACAAATAGAAAGTATCCTCCGAAAATTACAATGTATATATATAGTGTATTTTTTGTAACGAAATAACATGCTATATAACAAGTTAAAATATACTGATAGTGTCAAAATCAATGCATACTATAAATTTATATAATGCATATTGAGTGCTTACGTACGATGCTTAAGAAATAAAAAAATATTTTTTGTCTTGTAGTTTGTAACAAGATCATAGATATATGTGTAGTTGATATCATTTGGTAAAAATTAAATAGATTAAAATTATATTTAAATATAAAAAAATAAAGTGAATCACATAAATTAGGACGAAATTATGCATGGTATATATATATATATATATATATATATATATATATATATATATATATATGCATACACATACCTCATCAATAGTAGTAGCACTATGATCATCATAGTATTTCACCATTTCTAAGCAATAGATAATTCCATTTTTGGATAATAATGAAGCAATTTCGATCTGATTGGAAGGTGAAAAAAATGAAGATCTCCAATTATTTAGAGGGCTTTGTTCCATCAGTAGAGAGCCTTCAACATAATTCAATCCATCATGAATTGAAATAAGATGTTCTTGATCTTTTGTGAATTTTGAGAAATCATCATACAACATTCTCACCCATTTCACCTATAAGAAAATAAATAAAAATCATCATGGATAATTGGATAGGTAAGCAAAATTAATATATAAGGTGTATCCAGTAAAACGTACAAGTAAACCAGATATAAAAATGGCGACCAAGAGTCACCAACTCTGAAAGTCTTTTTTTTTTCCTATAAATTTCATACTCATTCAAATACCGTTATATAAAATAAAATAAAAGAGATTTTAAAAAATAATAATAATAAATAAATATACACACACACTTACTCTTGTTGGTGCTTTATCTAAGACAATTCTTGCCCTAGTTATTATTCCAAACTGTCCCAAACCTCCTAAAACTCCAAAAAATAATTCTGAATTCATTTCTTTGGAGCAAGTCACTAATTCCCCTTTACCTGAAATCAAACATGAGACAACAAAAAAAAAGTTAAATAAACAATGATTAATAAAAAAATTTAATCATACATTAGCAACTTAGCATCACCAATATATATATATATATATAATTCCCCAAATTAATTATGTTGTTTAAGAAAATAAATATATAAATTAGTGTGTTTTTGGTCATGCATGCACTGGTAAGTTACCAAATATAAAGCTGCCACTTGCAATTAAGTATAGATAAATTTTTCTATGATTAAAAAAAGTATGGATTTTTGTGATATATTTTAATATATATAAGATGAAATCTTATCTACAAGATCTTCCAGGTGGAAAAAGAGACATTACAACCTATGAAATTGATTCTAGGCACATTACTTTTACATATTAAAAGAAAAAAGTATGAACTTTTTTTGTAAAAGAATCTTATAGTATTAGTTAGGCCCCAAACAAGACATGTTTCTAACCTTAACTAAATATTGATAGTGACCATCTCCCCATATTTTATTTTTTGTTGGTACTTAAACACTTTCCATGAAAATACCAATATAATAAAATAAAATAAAATAACAACACCTTTAATCATATAGAGGAAAGTCGTCGTATTAATTTGAGTGATACCACTAAAGTGTAAGTCGTCGTATTAATTTGTATAGAGAAAAATAATATGTACGTGCTTAGTAAATTTTACCTGTAATAACATCCACCTCATGAACGTTACTTATTTGAGGACCATATCGGAAAGTTTGGCCACTAATTCCGGCATTAGAGAGAGTACCCCCAACTGTGAGGTACAAATAATCCGTCCACGAGACAGGTGCTAGGCCATACTCTAGGGTGCTACGAAGAACATCAATCCATAATTGTTCACCTCCGACATCAGCGTAAAACCCTAAAGTCGAATCCCAAGAAACCCTAATTCCACAATTTTCACTATTATTAGTATTATTATTATTATTTAAAGAATTCATTTCCACAATTACCCCATTTTGTGCCATGGCTTGTCCCCTAATGGAATGACCATGACCTTTGGCTGCAACATGAAAAGGGACAGAAAGGCCATAAGAAAATTGAATGAGGTCAATTATGTCATTAACACAAGAAGGATAAAGAACAGCAGCTGGGAATATTTCTTGAACAATTTTTCCAAAATCTTTGGAAGATTCTTTAATGTCATCAGAATTTGTACTAAGTTTGGATGAAATATTAAGGGAAAGAATTTCATAAGGAATTGAAGGATTCCAAGGATTTAACTTGCCTAAAATGGACATTAAATGGCTAATAATGAAGAAAATAATAAGATTATAACCATAGGATAAAAAAAACTTAGCCATATTTTTAATATATGGGGAAAGAAGAAAGAAGGAAATTATTAGAAGTAGGTGATTTTTGGTGAAGAGAAAAGAGAGTGATATGAGGGTATATATAGAGGGAAAAATAATATATAATAATATATGCATGCAAAAGAGTAAAAAAAAATAATAATAATCTTGGATATAGTGACAGTATAAGATTTAGAAGATCTTGGAAAAATAAATTACACATATGGGGTGGAACAGTGGAGAAGCCAAAATTTTAATTAAGAGGATTCAAAGTTTGAAAAAGCAAACATATGAACTAGCGAAGACGGATCAACATCTATTATATATATATATATATATAAAATAATTATAATTATATATAAATTATATAATTTTTTATCAAAAAGATACTGATAAACTCCCTGATCATAAACTTGCTCCACCCTTGGGTGTGGGTGGGGTGAGGTGGAGAGAATTCAATGTAAGATATGAAAGGACAAAAGATTTTTGTGATTATTGCTCTTTTGCCTTTATGTTCTAAACGTCATATCTTTCTCATGGGATGGACAAACACCTCTTTCATGTGTTCATAGTATTGTCATTACACGATTAGTCAAGATTCTCTAATTATTTGATAAACAAGATCTTTAATTGATGTGTCTAAATAAGGTTGATTAATGATAACTGTTTGAAGTTTTCTTGCTTAAAGAGGAGCAGAAAATACTTTTGCGTTTTCCATCCTTCATCGATCCTTTTTGCCTTTCTTATCAAGCTCTCAAGCATTCTTTGCTTCGTCTTGCCATAAAAGCCACCAGGATATATGAGATTTCTAGATGCGATCATGAATAGAACTAGATCAAAATTATGAGAAAATCTGGTAAATATTATGAATGTCGAGGAATGGGGTATTTTTCACATTACTATTCTAATGCTCAATGTTTACACCAAATCATATAAATTTACTATAGCAAAGTGATTAAATTTAATGAAGGGAGATTAATCCATGTGATGTTAATTAATTAAGTTTGATTAAATGTTAGAACTTGTGTATAAATACATGTCATGTATTTATTGATTTGAGGTAAATATTGAATAGTTTTTATTCCCTTTGGATAAAGGGTGGCTCCGCCACTAACGAACTCCGTACTCAATGTATACACTAAACTATACTAAAATATCATTGTTATGTTATAAATTAATTTGAGAATGTATATTTACCGATTAACTATAGTTTGTGATAAAATTGTATATAATTATGTGTCATGTATTTATTGAATTAATGTAAACCCGTTATGCATATATCCATTGAACCCATGAATATAAATTATTGTTATTATTATTATTATTTTATTTGTCTATTACTCAACATTATACTTGTGTGGAATAATACCAACCATCTGACATTTCCTTATATTTGGTATCAAGAAAGACTATTATCTATAGTACTTCTGGTTTACTTGGGTCTTTGTTTCACATATAGGAACGATATTGTCAAATAATATGGTTGTGGTTTGTACCAAGAAAAAAAATTAATTTTTTTTATAAATGATTAAGATTTTTAGAAAAATATTTTTTCAGGTTTCATAAGTGATATTCAATATTGATTATGTCCTCAACAGTATCCAATGTAATTTATTTTCACCCCTACCTATGTTGCCCCATCTCCACCACACCGCACCCCTATATCCCCCACTCCACGCTTATAGTATTTGTCTAGTTTATATACAAAATCATCAATAATTTTTAACGTGTTTGCTTGGACAAAAGATACCTAAAAGGGAATAAAGAAAATGAGTTTTTAGTATAATTTTTTTTGTTTACGTACCCACTATTAGAAATATAATCAATGAAAAATTTGTGTTATAAAACATGATTTTTCTACTCCATTACCACCAAACCAATTTACTAGAAAAACAAATTATGAAAAATAGATTTCCACTAAAATATTGGGAATAGCGACTCAACATATTTTTTTTCTTTCTGATTCATAATTAAAATATCTAGATGAATAGCAATTGAATATTTTTCAATAAAAAATTTTAGTAAAAAAATAATAATTTTTAGTAGTGACGAAACACCAAAAAAATATTTTAAAAATCTACTTATTTTCTAGAAAAAATATTTTTCATCAAAATCATTTTCCTTCCCACCAAACACCCTAGGCCTAGGTATGCACATATGAAAAGCAATTTCTAAATTTATCCATTCAATATCTTATGCAATCTTCATGTATCTTTGATTTAATTGGATAAGAAAATAATAACATTTAGAAATAAGAAGAATTTTCAAATTAAAAGTTGACACATTAGAGAAGGGAAATGTACTGGAAAGTTGATGGAAACATCAACATGATTTTCCTTGTTCATTTTAAGATCTCTTTTTCTTCAATGCAAGATCTTATTTGTAGGTATTTGATGTAACATATGAATAAGAAAAGTCAATTCCATGCAATTATAATTACCAACAATTTTCTTGTCAATTTCATTGAAGATTTCATCACTTTCCATTGATCTTATATATCTTTTTCATTCATTTCTCATCGAACAAGCGCTCTCAAAAAAATGTATGGTAAAAAATAATTTTTCATTAAAATAGTAAAAAAATATATATTAATTTTTCTATACGAAAATATTACTATTTTTTCTTTTTCACTAATTCAATCAAAATATCTATGAAAATAACTATAAATATTTTTTAGTGGGAATATAGTGGTTTTTTAGTGGTGATTCAATTTTCACTCGTAGTAGATTCAGAGGCGAATTTAGTATTGCAGTAGCTAATTCATCTGAATAAAATATTTTCGACACATAATATGGATAAAAATTCACTAATTGAAAACAAATAGTAGATATGAATTAACATTCTATAGTTTTAAAAATACAACGGGAATTCGGTGCTAAAACTTTAAAAAAAAAGATAAATAAAACTTAAATTCTGAATCAACGTAGATTGAAATCAATAATTTATTATGCGTTAATGAGCTTGTAGTTCTCCTTGCTTTATATTAGTTCATAATTCCACACTTGAATTGTCGCTATATATCAGATGGAAAAAGATTTGCAAAAAAGTAAGAAAAGAAAAAATAAACGTGTGAATCCAAATAAGATCTTAACGATTTGTATATGGTCTGAGCGGATTTAAAATTTAAATTTAGCAAGTTTAATAATTAAGGTTTTTAGCATTTATGATGACCTGATCATACATCCATGTGAAATACGGGTTCCGCATTTAATTATATCGTCTAAACTTTAATAATTTCTTCATATCTATTTATATCCATATAAAAAGTATTAAATTCAGTTGAATTCACCGCTCTCCTATTTTGTTGGTTCTTGCGTATCTTTTCACATCCAGCCTGTTTAATGTCTTATCTAACAATGTGATTTGTGTGGAGTGTCCCAACGACCAAAAATAAGAGAAAAAAATGAATAAAACAAAATAAACACACACACAAACTTATATATATATATATATATAATATATTGAAGAAACAAATTGAATTAACACAGGCAAATGTGCAGAGACAAAATTAATATTGAAGAAACATACATGCATGAAATACTAAAATGTTGTATATTGTTCAGAGTCGATCGATCGAATCCATGCCCTAGAATTTTTTTTAATCCCTTTGTGTCATCATTAATTTTTTTTAAAAAAACTCCTCGTATATATTAATGGAATTCTAATAATATCAACATTTGTGTATATAAAAGAAAATATTTCACCTATATATATAATAAATATTTGCTATTAAAGATGATTCACTGGACGAATATGGGGGAAGCTAGCTTGAAAATAAGGGAATTCAATTGATAATAATTTTATTTGAATAATTATATCGTGCAAATAAGATAAAAATATATATTCTTTTTGATTATATATAACTTATAGAATTCCTTGAAAGAAAATTCTACTAAAATTACAAAAAGGAGATCAAAATTTGATTGAACGGACTTATATATTTAACACACATAGATCTCCATGATTTAGTTAGAAGAAATATAATAATTGATAGAGACACAAGAGAGGTTATGTATTTAATAAGTTAATTGTATATATGTTAGTTAAGTGTAATACTCTCCAATATATTATGTGAGGTCCCAAGCAAAGATTTAGGTTTGAAAGTATTAATTATTATTTTCTAGAAAACTATATAATATAATATAATATATATATCATTCAACTTATAATCTTTGACTATTTGACGTAAAGATCATATCTAGCAGGTAAGGATTTTTCCAAACAACGTGCCATACAGGCAATATTTTTTCATATATTTTGTGGTCCAAACATATATAATTTTAAAAGATTCTAAGAATCAAAGAGAGTTTTATTTATTTTGCAATCTTTGAACAAGTTGAAAACTATTTTGAAAATTATGGAACATTACGTTTCCACAGTCTGAATTATGAAATGTCATCAATAGTACTTAGCATAAAATGATTCCTTTACTATTGGAATATTTAAAAGGATAGCGTCACACATATTACATCAATCACACATGTCCCCTCAAGGGACGTTTGATAAAATTAAAACGATAGAAAGAAAATTTGCAATAAGAAAACACACACAGTCTCCACAAAAAATGAATTTTTATCTTATTAGTTAAGTTTATATGTATCCATGCTTTTGTTTATTATTTTCTATAACATCAAGAATTCCAATTTTCCCTAACGTAGGAAAAATGCTTTACAATCTTAACCTTTACGCTTAATTGAAGAAATGTACTTGGTGGATATGAGACTTTTTTTTATGACAAGAAAAACCGCAGCCACTATCCTTTGGGTGCACACATGGTAAAAATCTCACTCCTATGTAATAGCTCGCAAATCATACAGGAGAAGTAGCCCGCACTAGGCAAGATCGGTGCGACGAGTTCGACCCAGAAGGCAAACCCCTTGTTTTCGCTGGCAAGGGGTTTCAAACTGGAGACCTCCAATATGAAGTCCCAAGCCCAAACCACTGGGCCACCCCGAAAGGATATTACTTGGTGGATGCGGTACTTCGGACCCTAGAATTACTTGATGAGAACTACAAAAATGTCAATCAATCGAACCACCAAGTTTGACGTCTCATTAGTTAAAGAAGACCCTAATCATGGCTTGCTTAAACGTCAATGACGGAGACATCATAAATTAATTGCGAGCATCGCCATAAGCCCTATATCCTCTCTCCACCCCTAGTATATTATGTCATGGGAGGAAAAGGGAAAAAACCACCAACGTACTTACAAGAAAAGCATTTTTTTTCCACTGATGTCAATACTAGAAAATCAAAGTGATCAGAGTGTTAGATTTTTTAGACAAGAAGTTTCTGTCTCAATTCTCAACATGTTAATTTTTTGTGTACGGACTATGTAAAATATATTTACAACTCAAAAGGTCATGTAGTGAAGGCCTCGTGGTAAGGGTTGTACATGGACTGAGTTGGTTCGGATTTTTTACAAACCAAACCAAACTATTTGTGTGGGGTTATAAAATCTATAAACCAAACCAAACCAATAAAAGTCGGGTTTTTCGATATCAATTTTTCTCGGGTTTTTTCGGGTTTTTCGGGTTTTTTCGGTTTTTTTTCGAGTTTCTCGTATTTTTCATAATATCTAATAAAAAGCACAGAGCAGTGCTTCTTAAAAAGAGTTCTAGTACAAAATATCAACATAAAAAATGGAGGCAGAACACTGTTTGAAGTTTTAACTTTATAAGATGAGCTTTTTTTTATATATTATTTAGATGAGCTTCTCAAGTCCAAATCTAAATATAAGAAAGAAAACAAAAATTATGAAAAAAATTTAAAAAATATTTATAAATTACATTTTAATAAATATTTTTATGTATAACATAATTTAAAAGTAGTATATCTATAATCGGGTCGGTTTGGGTTCGGTTTGACTTTTTTAAGTTAAAACCAAATCAACCCTATAATGGTCGGTTTTTTTTTTCAAACACCAAACCAAGTCAAACCAAACCACTAGTCGGTTTTTTTCCGGTTTGGTTTGGTTTGTCGGTTTGGTGTGGTTTATCGATTTGCCCTGTACAGCCCTAACCCTTGATAAAGTTAAAAGATGCATTCCAAAATTTACTCTCTCAATTCTAATCTTATAACGTCTAAATTTTGAATTCGCTACTGATCGAGAGGAATTAGAGCGGCAAGTGGGGTTGATAGATTGAGAGAAGACAAAAGGTCGTGCAATAGTGAAGGCCTCATAGTATACCCTCAATAAAGTTAAACGATGCATTTCAAAATTCACTCTCTTAATTCTGATTTTATAACATCTAAATTCTGAAATTCGTTATTGATCGAACGAAATTTGAGTGTCAAGTGACCGAAGCTAATAGATTGGGAGACGTACAAAAGATAATGCAATAGTGAAGGCCTAGTGGTACCCTCAATAATTAAGTTAAAAGATGCATTTTGAAATTTACTCTCTCAATTCTAAACTTAAAATGTCTGGATTTTGAAGTAAATACTGATCGAAAGGAATTGGAGCGTTAAGTGGTGTTGATAGATTGAGAGACAGACAAAAGATCGTGCAATATTAAATGCCTCATGGTACCCTCAATAAAGTTAAAAGATGCATTCCAAAATTTCTCTCTCAATTCTAATTTATTATAATATCTAAATTCTGAATTTGCTACTAATCGAGAGGAATCAAAGCGTCAAATGATGCAGATATATTTAGAGATAGACAAAAGGCTATGAAGTAGTGAACACCTCGAGGTTACCCTCAATAAATTTAAAAGATGCATTTTGAAATGTACTCTCTCAATTTAAAACTTTGTTTAAACTCCGAATTCGCTATCAATCGAGAAGAATTGGAGCGTTAAGTGGAGCTAATAGATTGAGAATTGAATAGACAAAAAGGTCGTGCAATAGTAAAGGCCTCATGATACGCTCAATAAAGTTAAAAGATGCATTTCAAAATTCACTCTCTCAATTCTGATTTATAACATATAAATTCTGAATTCACTATTGATTGAAAGAAATTAAAGCTTCAAGTGGCGCTGATAGATTGAGAGACAACAAACAAAAGGTTGTGCTTTCATAGGGAAGGCCTCACAGTACATACACTTAATAAAGCTAAAGATGCATTCCAAAATTCACTATCCTTCCAATTTTAAAACGTCTAAATTCTAATTTTGCTTCGGATCGAAAGGAATTGGAGCATCATCAAGTGGGGCGAATAGATTGAGAGGCAGACAAAAGGCCTCGTGGTGTGGAGTACCCTAAAAGATATTGCAAATCTTCATGGGGATGACAATATCATGATTCATGAGAATGTGGTCTCATATATGTCTCTAATTGAAAGAAGAAAAAAAAACACAAGTACTTTAACCAACTTGCCTTTGGCCACGACCAAATTTGTCCAAATGTGCAATCATGGCGATGCAATATTGCATTAGATTTTTTAGTGAACCACAAAAAGTACAATCAATCACTTGCCACCATAATAATATTAATCAACATATTGTCTAATCGCAAGTATACATATGTCCATATGACAGCCAATGCCATCTACATTCACTGACATTTACTTTAAGGATTTTTTTTGTCACATTGATAATGTAAATCTCTGATTATACATTATTAGTGTACACTTATAAAATGGTACAGCTGAATTTGTAGATGTGATTTAAGAACATGTAGATTGAGACGATTGAAATTATATAACATGTGATTTATCTATTGTAACTTGCTTAATCAATATGAACAAAGCAAAATAACAAATATGGAATTGACTTATTGACATGATCAAATAATAAGTTAAGTAAATAAAATGAGGCTTATTAGTTTCGGTGTTAGAAGACTATATTTATAGCTAAACCCTAAAAAGCACAATCCAAGAATTTCACCCTTATTAAGTCCATTACTTGTAACATTACTTTAGTTATGTAATGGCTGGCGAAGATCTCGAATCTTCTACGGCGGTTGAAATTTTGATCTTATTTTGTTTGATCACAACTTAATGTCCGGTTTTCTGTACTTTCGGAGCTAGGTGAACTTTGTTGATATGACATCAATTTGATCATACTGTCTTGAATTCGAATCTTTTATGAATAAGATTATCCTTATCGATCACGTTTTGAGAATAACAGTAATTGAGTCACGTTTGACCTATTTTTGCCACGTGCCCCTCTTAATCATTCGCCTAAGTCTTAACTATTAAGTCCAATTTTTACCTCATACAAACTTATATTCTATAGTTACATATCAAAGAGGAAACTCGAAGCACTTAGATTTTATTATGAACGGAATCCAAGAAAAATTCTGATCACTTAACACTATGGTAGACAATTAGAACCCGTGGTTATCATGATAAAGTACTGTAGAAGAAAATCGTATTGTCCAATGAAAAATATTCTGCAAGATGAGCTGGTATGACAAACATAGTAAAAGTTATGACAATGATGGATCTATGCAAAATGCTACTATATTAGCGGGTTGAATTTGAGCAGATCAAAATGATCCGAACAAATAATAAATTTGAATTATATCTTTTTTTTAAAAAATTAGTCCAGCATAACTTATAGATAGACATCTTAATTTACTCTTAACTAACAACTAAACACTTCAACTTTGAGGATGCGTGCACTCATTCTAGATACCACAACTCTTCCTAACGGTATCTAGTGGACACCCAACGCTGACATATCATATAAATTTTAGAGGTATCTAAATGACCGTTTTGTAAGTTAGTGTTTAACTGACACTGTAGAGACGAATTGAGTTATCTAGATGTCCATCCTCAAAATTAAAATATTAATTTATTTATCTTGAGGTCAAATTATAAAGTGTCTATCTATGACATGGATGAATTATTAACTCACTCAAATTTAAACGAATCAGATAAAAAAATATTCATTTTATTAACTAATTTTACAACGTCATCCAGCATATATATACCACACATTTATTAGAAAGAAAATTAAGTTGTAATATATTAAGAAAAAATAAAATCATTTTATTCGAAATTGTGGACAATTTCCAAAATTTGGATGGATTTTGTGGCCACTCTCCCAAAAGAGAAAACTGTTTGTCAAATAGCCAAAAATGGTAAAAATCTTGCAAAATCAAACAATTATGTACGATGAAGATATACTTGGGTCCCTTAGATTCTTTGGGTTCCTCATTATCCACAACTCCAACTTGGCTTTACAATTTTTTTAAAAATGAAATGATTACATAATTTACCATGATTCATATACAAAATATAAAACAAGTTTGAATTTCATCGATATTTATTATCGAGAATAAATTTTATATACTAATTGGCCCATAAATAAAGAATCGTGCTTGCACGTCAGGAAACATATTGAAAATATTATTAATTAATAAAAGTGTGTTATTTCTAATAGTTTATAATTTTAAACGTGGTGATCATCAAGTTCAACACTACTCAAAGTCAATAATAGACTTAGTAATGGATACATACTTCGTGAGTTTGACGAAATCTAGTGTTAGACGTCAAATTGTATATACATGTATGAAAAAATAAGTAAAATATAAATATTTTTCAGAATCTACAACGTCTGAATTTTAAATTTGTTGGTACATGTATGTTTTCCACTTTTTCTTGAGCTTATATTATCATCACTACAAAAACTTATTGATTTTAAAATTTTAATTAATTGACAAACATTATCATGATGTAGTAGACATATAGTGCAGAATAGTCAACATGTAATATAACTTTAATATATTGCTCCTAATGTTTATTCTATTAGTATAGCTGTCTAATTAAATACCAAAAAGAATGACCTAATTATGCATACATTAATAGTCTATCCATAGAAGAATCCTTGGTTATTATGGTATGTCTAGCTCTAATTAATTTAATTTATAGCCCCTTCTCCAATTAGGCTATGTAAGAAACATCTATAATCACTTTTTGTCTTGCAAATCACTGAGCAAATCCCTACTGATGGTAACCACAAATTAAGTATTGCAAAAAAATCATTAATATTAAGACAAAAAAAAATTCTATAATATGGGATACACGTTTGCAATTATTAGGCTAATTAATCAATAATAATCATGCTATGTATAGGTTACAAATTTAGCCAAAATAATTATGTTCCCATCTCTTTAAGTCTTTTTAGTCTTCGTGTGCACGCATGCTGGTTTAAGATCATAATTATCTTTGATTAAAGATTTCAATTATTTGCTTTATCAAGGTAATCTCATTATTAAGATTGACATCTATGTCAAGGAATTATTGAAGGAACGAGTTACAAGTTTTATGCATTGACGGTGTATATAATAAATTATTTATAAGATATAGTAATTATATACTTAGTGTAATCTTACAAGTACTGTAATCTGAGGATGATAGAGTGTATGCAGATCCTACCCTTGTCTCTTAGAGATAGAGATGTTATTTCTGAAAGACCCTCGATTTAAAATAAAACATATCCAAGTAATTTGGAAAAAGGAATACAAAAATAAGAGTAGTAAAAACCACGAAATAATGTGAAGTGAAGAACAACACTACATACAGAGGAATGAACAACATGACAATAAAACAATGTAATGTTCGAAGCACAAAAAACACAGGTGATATCTGAAGAATATGAAACTACGAGAATAGTGCTAATACCATGGATAAGAAAGGAGGTCCAAGTACGATTACCAAGCCTATCCTGCAGAAAAATGAGAAAACACTCAACCTCAACTAACCTTCAGTTACAGGATCTAATCCTCCACGAAAAGTCAGAAATTCTGTATATTTTAACCAATTCAAGATGAAAAATGTCATAATCTACGACCACAAACCCTTCTATCTACATATAATCTCCACAATAAGTGTTATTCAACAACGTGATAAAAATATATAGTAACTAACATGCTATTAAATTTTAAAAATCACTGATAAAATAAAATTTTCTTAAAATTGTCAGCGTACAATATGGTAGAGCCAATTGACACTCCTTCACTAAAAAATTATAGTTAGTAAATAGGTAAAATTAAAATAAAATACAGTTGAATTATCTTTGACTCTTTCATGCATTTACTTTTTCATAATTTAAGTACTTTTTTTAAATAGAATTTTTAGTTTCGCTACATTAAGTATTAAGTACTCCTCCTAGTAAACATTTTAGTTCCGATACTATTAAGGGGTCGTTTGATAGCTAGTAAAAAGGTAACTTATTTATGTATATATATTGATTTCTACGTAAATTATACAACATTTGATAGCTAATTTAGAATGTAAGTTATTCATGTATAATATTACTCCGGGTTTGGTTTACAATTTAGAAGTCCCCATAATTAATACATATCTAAAACATGAGGAAGTTAATGTAATATCTTATGCGAGGTAGACGATGGATTAAATAATACTTGCATAATTAATACTCGTATTACTAATACCTGCATTATTAATATCTGTATAATTCTAACTAACTACCAAATGACCCGTAAATATATATAGGCACTATTAATCCTCTTAGTGAAAATTTTGGTTCCTACTCAATTACTCTATTCTTGTTTTCTTGTGGTGGGGTGTAAATCTTTTACTAAATAGTAAGAATGTATTACCACTACAATAAAAATAATTTTTAACGGCGATAAATATGCACATTAACAAAAAGTGCTAATTTTTTTATCGGCAGTAGTTAATTGCCATTAGATCTAATGTTTCTATAGGTTTTAGCGACATTTACAAAGATTGTTAATTGTCTCTAAAAAGATATTTTTAGTAACAATTAAACTATTTCGTTAATTAATTGTCGCTAAAAATTATTTTTGGTGTGGTGTACTTTTTTGGGACAAAAAGGTGTTTTATGAAACATGTTGCTGTAGTATATTTGAAACTTGGGCAATCTAGAAGATAGATTCACACTTTGGAATATAAAATGAAAATTTTAGTTAGGCATGTGAAACATAAAATAGGTGGGGCTAATCTAAGTCATAAAAAAATAAAAGTAGGGCACAAATGTGATATTTGGGTCCAACAACATTGACTCCACATCAAAAGCTGTTGGTGGATTGTATGGGCTCATGACAATGCTAAAATACAATTATGCCTCTATCTCAAATAAGTTGGATCAATCACGTGAATCTTTATCAAGAGTGGTATATGATAAGTTAATTTAAATTAGATATATTTGAGTCAGATTAAATTCAAAAATACATAAAATATAAAATTTGAATTCGTGTTAATCTTCATTGTCCAGATTGTCAGTCTCAAATCAAGATAAATACGAAAGACAATAATAAAACAACTTAAAAATAATCAATTTTTAATGAGTTTTCTTGATGCTCTGAAATGTTTGATTAATTTTAAAAAGAATATATATAACAGGTTATGAATATTATATTTTCCTTTGATTTTGGCTAGTAGGATTTCACCAAGAAGAAGATTGATCTCATTTGACATGCCTTTTCTGTAACTTCTTTCACGACAGAACAAACTTTTTATCCAAAATATCGCGTAAGCGAATTCAGAATTTAAAATTTGTATATTTTAAAAGTTGGAAGTGTGAATTTCAAATTATATATCCAACATTTTCTGTACTTATTTTTGACATTATATATATAAGTGTGTGTAAAATTTTAGTTTGGATAGTCGTATTTCAACTCTTTCTATTCTCCGAGCAGAACACCAGAGATGCATAACACGTTGGCCGGCCTCGATATGTGGAATCATCTTGAGCCATATGTATTGAGATTGTTCGGGAGACACGGTCCAAGCCAAACGATCCCCCAAAGCTAGTATTGGCGATGATGGAATCATATAAGTTTAACGATAATTAATTGAACACTTCTCATCCAAAAATAAATAATATAGTATATCTTTAATATTTTTAGCGAAATTTCTAACTTTACTACTGAACACTAAATTTGCTATTGTATCATTGGGCACCTTAAGATTCCAAGATTCGTGTTAAATGTTCGTATCAAATCTGCCTAGAAATTAAGCAAGAAAGAATGAGTGACATAAAGAGTCTTTAATTAACTTTAAATATTAATGTTTAATTATTCAGTATTATAAAGTATTAAAAATACAGATATATATCGTAGGTTCGATTGTTGCTAGAAAATAAAGTAAAAAATTATTTCTTCTCATATAATTTAATGATTAATTAAGTATAAATTTATGAAATGAGGACAACGTAAAGAATTTTTACTCCATCATATCGATTTGATTTATAATTTTAACTAACTCTTTGTTTTAAATCTTCTATAATAACTTGGTAATTAAAATGGAATAATAATAAGGTAACTCTTCACATTAAACATGCCATGATATCTTGAAAAAATGCAATAATAATTTGCAATAATCAATGAAATTGCAATGTTGATATAATTTTTTGGATTACCAATTGCTTATAAGTTGAAACAATTCCTTATATACTTTGTATTCTTTAAAACATGTTATTGGTAATATTTATTTTAAAAATAAATAAATAAACATATACTAACGTTGATTATAAAATGCATATTAATATTTGTCAATATCCTTCCAACTCACTCGTTTTGAGATGCTAAACTTCTTTTTCGCTAGATTATATTAAAATAAGAATTAAATTCAATCAAGCTCTATCGATTTTATTAAAAATAAAATAAAATTAAAATCAAATCAATTGAGTACGGTTGATTTTAGGTCAATTTATATCGTATTTTCATAGCCACTAATCATCATTAGTTTTAAATTCATTCTATTAGTTGGATCAAAGCCCAATGTTGTTCCACTTTAAATCAATTGAGCTTGGTCTATTTTATTAAAAAAAATTAGAATTAAATCGATCGATTCGAATGCCGATCGAATTTTATAGTATTTCTATAGTCATCATTAGTTTTTAAATTTATTCTATTAGTTAGATCAAAGCCTAAAATTACTTCACATTAAATCGATCGAGCTCGATCCATTTTATATTAAGTCCATTAATTTAAAAGTCAGATCAAATTTTGTGATTTTTTTGGATAGTCACTATTAGTCGAGCCAACAAATACTTTCCCCTTTTGACACGAGAACAATACCGGGAGGGAAAAACGTCATCGTTTTACGTGACAATTTCTACTTCAAGTTTCAGCATATTTCTCCAGAGCAACGGAACCGGAGTTTTTTTTTTCTCTGAGTTTCTTCTGTAATGGCGGAGAAGCTCCAACCAGTTGAAGTTCAATATTGTGGAGTTTGCGGGTTACCCGCTGAGTATTGTGAATTCGGATCCGAATTTGAGAAATGCAAACCCTGGTTGATCCAAAACGCACCCGATCTCTACCCGGACCTTGTTAAAGGTTATTATAAACCCTAAAAATTTGAGCATGTAGTGCTATTATTTATCTATTTTCTTGTTGTTGTTGTTTTTTGGTTGATTAGTTTATGTATTTGTTTGTTTTTGCAGATTCCAATTTGAAAGAAGCTGATAAAGTCTCTGATCAGCTCCAGTCGACTTCAATCTCTGAAGGTAAACTTCTTTTTATTTCCTGTAAATTGAAACATGAGTTTCTTGGCTTTTATGAAGAAAAACAGTATTTATTTTTTATTTTTTTAAATTATGCATAGTACTGTGTTGTTTTGATGAATACAATGTTGAATAGATTGTGTTGTTTTATGTCGTTACGGAATGTCACACGTTAGCAATTTGAAGGATAAATCTTATAAGAAAAGTGGGGTATGAGTTATAGCTATTATAAAAAAGGTAGTGTGAAAGATAAAATAGGATTATTAGATATTAAGTAAAGACAAAATGAGAAAATAAGAATAATGTAACGATGCGATCACACCAAATCGGTCTTTGTATAAAATGGGACTTTTCATCTATGATATGATACAATAAAATTTAAGTAACAATTGAAACAAACATTATATTTAAACTAACAACACAATACAATACGATAGATAACAACTATCCAAACAAGTGTTGGGAACAACGGTGGATACAAGTGATATATCAAGAAGTAGAGGACCTATAAATAGATATACTCCTTCCCTTCCTATTTTATGTGAATGTGTTTGACTAAACAAGGAGCTTAAGAAAGATACAAAGACTCTTGAAAGTTGTTGTCGTAAACAAGCCATGACATTTTTGTAGCTATAAAATCGCATCATTAAGGATAGAATGGGGTTTCTAAGATGAAATTGTTTTCAAAAAGAAAAATGTTTCGTTCGTTTTGAACTGACTTGAAGGAGACATTGTTACATAAAATGACATGGATGGAGTAATTTTCTGTGAAAGACACCTAATCTTTTTTCACAATTTGGGACCTAATTGTTGTTTCAAAAGGAAACTAGAAATGAGAGGTTATTCCTCAAGTGTTCAAAGTCATTTTGCATCCCATCTTCTATCTTTTATAATTCCAACTAAATAGTGCCTCCTGAATGTACACCCAATGGATTATTGGATCCATATTGATGCAATGCGGCCTCGGTGCTTGGTGTTGTCCATTTTTGTCTTGAACCATCTCAAAACTCTACCACCACTAATGCTTAGCTAGCTGACAATACAAAAAGAGATCCGCATCCTCGCTCGAGCTCTTTACACATATAACACCAAATAACATATGTGATCCTTCTCCTTAAATTTCAACTATTAGGATTGCTCTTATCGTTGCCAATCAAGTGAAGAAGTGGCACTATAGGTATCCAAATGGTGCAGGAGATCGAATCCTCCCTGATTAAAGGTTTAATGTACTAGGACATTACTAGGAACAATTTACTGCCGCTCCCCCCTCCACCTCTATGAGTCTTGGTTCAATGATGTATTGTGATTATAAAGCATTTCAATTAGGCTTTGAAATTCTGCTACCTCCAAATCCCAAAGGTTCCTCCTAAATTGTCGGTCCGAGGAACATCACAATCTTGTAGCCTTCGTATATGTTGGATTGCATTCCTTTTGGCTCATGCTTCTTTAGATGTTTGATGTGAGCCTCAAAGTATTATATCTAGACCATGTGTGCTTCCAAAGGTTGATACTGTTCTTGTTCCCTACCTTGAATGTCATGTTGCCTCTCTCCGTTCCTTCACATTGTTCCTCCAAAGCCGGACCTAAAAGGGATAGTGATGCTTTTAGTCCTTCAACCCCCTTCTATGATTCCATATTTATCTGCTATTACCTTTCTTCGTAATGCATGCTCCTCTACCCCCAATCTGCACATCTACTTCTCTAACAGAGCTATGTTATAAACACACAAAACTTTTATCCTAAGCTCTCCATCTCTTTAAGGAACCCATTTATTCCATTGATTTCTTTGTCAACAACCTTATGTAACAACTGCCTATTCGATCTAGCGCCACACTGGTCGCTGATGGGTAGGACTAACTTCTTTACCCACACTGGTCCATTTTACCCAAACTCGTCCATCACATTGGAACCCTTGCTTATATTCCTCACACCCGGGTGGAGATGTTGTGGAACCTTTTACCCATGTAATGCCATACTCAGGCACCGAATAATGCATGCCTAGACATCTCAGCAAGTTCATTCATGAGTTTTGATAAAATTTGATTACTATTTTATTGTTGTCCATCAACTCACCTCACTCTCCTCCTTTATATGGACTTGAGACTGGTCCCCTCCGCAAACATTGGTGAAGTAAAGGTGTCACATAAGAAGAAAGCTGTGAGTGGGCTGTACTTCTTTTGTTGCTACACTATAGCCGCTTTACCAAAACAACCCCTTTCAGTTGCATTCTACAACACTTTGCTAGGGCATTGCATTACGTTAATGACCAGGAATGGTGAGAGAGTAGCACTTTTAGCTGAGCTTGCTATCAAATGGGATGAATCCTCCCGAACTCCCACAATGGAAGACGTGAAGATTGAAGAAACTTCACCATATTGCATAGCTCATATGTGTTAAAGGAGGAGTAATAATGAAAAATTTCAAAGATGTCAAGTTCCTTTTTGCTTATTGCAACTTTTCATTTCATCGCTTTGACTTGATGGTATTGAGAACTATGAGGTTTGATTTTGATATTCATTTAGCTACCTTCCAACAAATTGAATCTTGTTCTTGAACTTTTCTATTTGGCAAGTGTTAGAAATCTTGGATTTGGTATTTGGTTTGAGTTTCACGCGCATTTAATCTACCTTCTCACAAATTGAATTATGTTCTTAACCTTCCTCTTTCCATCTGCATTTCTGGGTTTTTTGTCTGTTCTTGGAAGAACAATATTTACTTGATGTTTTAAACCCTGTCTACCTTCCCTATGGGGCCAATAGTTGTAGAGAAAAGTTTGAACAAAGAACTATAGGGCTTGATTTTTGATTTTTTTTTTTGCTTTTGGATTTCATTTTATCCACTTTCCCCTTTGCATGTTAAAATTCTGTTCTTAACCTTTCTGTTCCCTTTGTTGGGTCAGGTTCTTCTACATCTAAGAAAGAAGAAGTCAAGCGCCTTCCTGGTGGAAAAATAAAAAAGAAAGTAAGAAATTTCAAGCATTTTTCTTTTTGTCTAATGCATATTAATCCTTCTTTCAAAATGTCATGGCTCTGTGCCATCCATGTGATGTTATAAGCTCTTAGAAAATTCGATGACGTGAAGTTCTTGTAATTCTCCCATTGAATTCTTGTGCCTGTAGAACTTTTCATTATTGTTCCCTAACAGCTATCTTCTTAAGGTTGTAGTTTGACCAACAAATTATGAATCAGGATCATTTTAATTGAAAAGTTTCACTCTTTTGTATTGAGATGTTAAGTTACAAATCTTGCTTTTATCATTTATATTCAAATAATGGATGGATGCTATTTCACCTTGTTGAACTAACTTGAAGCTGTTATGCTTCAGTATGGGTTTTCACTGCAATGTGAATATGCAAGCATCCTTAGTATTTTCTCCTTGTCTGTTCTTTCTCAGCAGAAGAGGCAATAGGTAGAGACTACAGAAATAAAAAGAGCAATCAGTTTACCAACCAGAAAAAATCAGTGAATTGGTTTAACTTCCAAAGTTACTACGGACATCTTTGTTGTTGGAAATTTTACATTGTTACATACTTATATTAATAAATTTCAGTTGAACTGTGTGATATTTTATTGCAACGGTGAATCTTTAATGTCTGGTCTGTGATATAATCTCTTTTATTATATGCCAAATCAAAGGTTTGCTTCTTTGGACCAATTTGACTAAACCTGACCTAGACGAATCTGGGAGGTCATTAAATTGCCTCTTTTCTGCAGCCATCTGTTAAGATGCTTGCAGTTCAGATATGCATTCATCGTTGTGGACGTAGTATAGGCATGGTTAAGAAACTTGGTTTCTGTGAGGTGTGGGGGAAAAGTAATTGGTTCATGGCCTTGACTCATGAGCATGATCACCCTCCATAGCCTCTCCACTGGAAGTTCTAGTGTCAGTTATTAAAATCAACTAGCCGAACTCACTATGTGTATTTGAAAAGTTCCCTAGTGGATTTCATTGAAATGATTCCATCTTATTGAGGTAAACTGAGCATAGAGATCCCAGATCATTTGGCATGATCTACTTTCCACTCTGTCATGGTGTAGCAGCAAATGAGGCTTATCTATTAGCACATTTCAACTTCCAATCGTTTCTTTTTGTCTTTTTAGCTGCTTTTTAATTCTGGCGCATTCTTCTGCTCCTTCCCTCACTCCCTCAGGAGAACCTCATAAGCAGTGGTAACTGAAACTATCATCTTGCCTAATGCTAACCTGAGTCCTCACTATATTTGAACAACTTTTCATATAGCGTGACTCTCATTTCAAGGCGTAGAATGGAGCCCTATCCATTGGTTTAGCAGTGGCACCACGATCCAAAAATATAATGCTGTGAAATTGGACTGATAAGCAAGTCTACAAGTTGTAAAATTTGATTGGTTGTTATTCTGTAGGATAAGCAGGAGATTATTATTGAAAAGGTCACCAGAAACAGACGAAAGAGTATCACTACCATCAAGGGCCTCGAAATCTTTGGTGAGCAATATCTGTAGTTGTATATTATCTTGCATTGTCTTGCTTCTCTTTCTGTCTTCCAAATTGCTACAATATTTAGCTTCGCTTATTTTGGACATTTTAGGTGTTAAACTAAGTGATGCTTCAAAAAAGCTTGGTAAAAAGTTTGCTACTGGAGCTTCTGTTATTAAGGTGTGTTGAAGTTGTGGTTTCTAATTTTCTCTGATGTGAGTTAGATGGATACCTAACCTGGATTGATGCTTTAGGGCCCAACTGAAAAAGAGCAGATTGATGTTCAAGGAGACATATCCTATGACATTGTGGACTTCATTAAAGAAACCTGGCCAGATGTATGTTGTTTTACCTTCTTATTATTGTCTTTATATGTCACACTCTGGTTACACTTGATGTCGTGTCTGGAGTTTCTACCATAATGTTCAATGTCGACCTTTAAGATGATAAATTACATCCTGTTTTTCTCTGACTATAATAAAAAGAAACAAAGTTTACAGTCGTACTCCATCATGCCTGGTATGTTGGTCATAAAAGTACTTCACTAATCTACTGAATCAAATTATGCACCTTTATAGGATGCACATACTCCCCCTGTTCACTTTTACTTGTCCACTATTCCAAAAATAGATTTTCACTTTTATTTGTCACTTTTAACGTAACAAGAAAAGACAATTATTTTTTCCATATTTCATCCTTAGCATTAATTACTTATTCTCCAAATCATTTTTCAAGACTTAATACGAAATATCAATTAATAGGAATAGTGTGGTAAAATAGCCTTGTCAATCATTGTTTTCTTAATGGGTGTGCCAAGTCCAAACGTGACAAGTAAAAGTGAAAAGAGGGGAGTATTTCATTCTGCTAAAGAAGTTTGTGACTGCATTTTGGTCGCTAGACTCGCTAACATATGATCAGTCAAAATCAGGACCAATGTTGAAAACTATGACATTAACATAAAAACAGAGATTTTTCAGCATCTGAATAGCTTGGGGCCATTGTCCTCTATGTTGGCATTGCCAACTTTTATTGGAATTCATTTCCCAATTAATGCATCTGAAGATATAATAATCTTATGCTTCACATATGCGACAAACAAAAGGGACTGACCAGTATTACCCCATCACTAGATGGTTTTTTCCTTTTCCCAGCCTTTGCTCCATGTGAATCCCCCTCCTTTTGCCTCAGCTCAGCATAAGAATCTTTTCTTTCCATTTTGTCAATTACTATTTCTGTTGGAGATTACATGTACTCAAAGAATGTTTTATCCACGTAATCATATCAACATCATGGTTGTTATTCTTTCCATGTTATCATATCAACATTTTATCCTTTTCACTGCATATACCATTTACTAATTTCTACTAGTAATTTGATTTAGCTTTAGACAACCCTTGTATCTATAATCTTAAAAGACTTTAGTTAGTATTGGAATAAAATAGCTCAGTGAATAAAAGAGGATTCATTTTCTAATTGGGAACACAGATATAGTCATACTTGTTCAATTGTCCAATTTCATAAAATATTAGCTGACGTTCATTAACTTTGCGGTTCTCAGGTTCCAGAGTCTGCAATATTCTTCATAGAAGACGGAAAAAAGGTTCCAGCTGCATAAACTTGGGCAGTGACATTCCTGTTTCCAGCAGGGTGTTTCCTGAACGAATGCTCGTAGCACTAACATTTTGATTATCTTTGACTTGAGACTGGGCAATGTGAGCACACTCTTATAGGCACATGGACAACGAAGATTATACATGGATTTAAGATTTGTACTTTATTGAGTTTGAGTTTGGAATTTTATCCTCTTCGATTTATTGCGTTTGAAATTTATTATTTCAATTTTATTTAGTGATTTTTCCAACATATACACCGATATAATCCAAAGGTATTGAGTTTGGTTTAGCTGATACTGTATACGCTATGTCCATCTTTGATGAAAGTTCATGTAACCGATCAGACTTGCTTGGGATAGCGGTGTAGATGTGTTTTAGCATTGTGAGCACATCCGATCACCAATGGCTTTTGATGTGGAGTCAATTTTGTTGAACCAGAAAATTATATTTGTAGCCCCACCTATTTTATGTTTCACATGCCTAATTAAAATTTTCTTTACATTTCAAAGTATTGAATTTGCCTTATAGATTTCCCAAGTTTCAAATATACTACAGCAACGTGTTTCATAAAGCCACTTTTTGTCTTAAGAAAGTAGGGGATTTTAATTAAAAGAGACTTTTGAGTTCTCTATTTGAGGATATAGGACATAAGTTTTAAAAATTGGGTAAAAGGGACTCTAGTATAATTAGGTATTAATGGGTTATGCTAATTTTAAAAAGAATATTTTTATACACCCCAAAGTTTTGCTATTTACAAATAGGTCCAACATATAAGAGGATTGTAAAAAACACCTAAACAACTTAGGATTGTTTAAATATCTTCTGGTTGTTTGAACTAAACAACTTCTGGTTGTTTGAACTAAACAACTTAGGGTTGTTTAAATATCTTCTGATTGTTTGAACTAAACAACTTTTGGTTGTTTAAATAATTTTTGGTTGTTTAAACAACTTCTGTTGTTTGAACTAAACAATTTAGGGTTGTTTAAATATCTTCTGGTTGTTTGAACTAAACAACTTTTGGTTGTTTAAATATCTTCTTGGTTGCTTGAACAACTCATGTTTATATAAACATTTACAACATATCCTCTCTTCTGTTCTCTTCTCTTTTCATCAATTTTTTAATATAATTTTCACAATCAAATCGGAGTGAAGAAAAAAATGAGAATGACAACATCCGAAGAAGAAGATGAAAACACAAAAAGTTTAAAAAGAAAGGGAAAAACGGAGAAGAAAAAAAGTAAAGAAGTTAAGGAAGAAGAAGATGAAAGAAAAAGAAACAAGAGCGTTTAAAAAAATGAAGAAAAGAGAAGAGAAGAGAGGAGGGAAATGAAGAACAGAAGTTTTAAAAAATGGAGTAAAGAAAAGAGAAGAGAAGAGAGGAGGGAAATGAAGAACAAAAGTTTTAAAAAATGGAGTAAAGAAAAGAGAAGAGGGAAATAGAGAACATAAGTTTTAAAAAGTGGAGTAAATGAATGAAAATTAGGGTTTTATTAAAAGTTTTTGATCTTTTAATTTTTATCCTAAACTTTTAAATATTCTAATTCAACCCCATCTCTTCATAATTAACATCTAATTAAATATTTATAATAAAAAAAAATACAAATCCCCTATCCTTCATTTCACTCTCAAAGGTCCATTTTAACTTATTTTCCCAAGAAAGTAATACATTCTCACTGCTTAATAAGAGGATTACACCCCATTCTTAACCCCACCACAAGAAAACAAGAGTAGAGTAGTTGAGTATGTGGAGGAATCAGAATTTTTATCAATAAAATATATTTAGTATATACATATTTACAAAGTCTAATTTTTCAGCGATGGAGTGTAAATTAACAACTTTTTAACTAGGGTAGCTTTACCGTACACCAATAGTTTTAAGGAATTATTAAATTATCAATGTTGTTTCACATGTGATAGCATATTAATTATTACTTTTATCTGATTGTTGATTAACGCTTATTATGAATAGGAGTGTACATGGATCGGGTTGGTTCGGATTTTTTACAAATCAAATCAAACCATTTGTGTCGGGTTATTAAATCTATAAACCAAATCAAACCAATAAAAGTCGGGTTTTTCGATATCAATTTTTTTCGGATTTTTCGGGTTTTTCCGGGGTTTTCGGGTTTTTTCGGATTTCTCGAGTTTTTCATAGTATCTAATAAAAAGCACATAGCAGTGCTTCTTAAAAAGAGTTCTAGTACAAAATATCAACATATAAGATGGAGGCAGAACACTGTTTGAAGTTTTAACTTTATAATATAACTTTATAAGATGAGTTTTTTTTGTATATTATTTAGATGGGCTTCTCAAGTCCAAATCTAAATGTAAGAAAGAAAACAAAAATTATGAAAAAATTTTAATTTTTTTTTATAAATTACATTTTAATAAATATTTTTATGTATAACATAATTTAAAAGTAGTATATCTATAATTGGGTCGGTTTGGGTTCGGTTTGACTTTTTTTAGTTAAAACCAAACCAACCCTATAATGGTCGGGTTTTTTTTCCAAACACCAAACCAAGTCAAACCAAACCACTAGTCGGATTTTTTTCTGGTTTGGTTCGATTTGTCGGTTTGGTGCGGTTTATCAATTTGCCCTGTACAACCCTAATTATGAAGATTATTTACAACTTACCTTATGAATTATATACACCGTAAATGCATAAAACTTTTAACTCATCCCTTCAATAATTCCTTGAGGTTGATGTCAATCTTTATAATGAGATTACCTTGATAAAGCTAATAATTGAAATAAAGATAATTATGATCTTAAGCCAAGCATGCGTGCACATATAGCATGATTATTTTGGCTAAATTTGCAACCTATTTATATCATGATGATCATTGATAGCTAGCCTCATAATTGCAATCGTGTATATACTTTCCCCGTCTCAAAATAAGGGTCACAGTAGGAATTCAAAACAAAAAATAAATATTTTTTTTTAATTATACTCTTATACCCCATTTTCTTAAAAGTTTTCAATTTCAAGAGACATTTATTACATAGGGTAGTTTGGTAAATTATACATTGTAGTTATTAATTTCTTAATGACGTGAATTTTGCTAATTAATATAACACTTATTTTAAAACTGAAGGAGTAATCTTTTCCTATTTCTTTTATTATCATAGAATATAAATAGAACTATTTTGTTTGATATTGATAATGATTTCTTAATCTTTGTGGGCCTTTTTTGTTTAGCGTTTGATACTCACATTGTGTCCTAGTAAATTTGGATTTATGTATTGAAAAACTCATTTTTGGAGGGTGGGGTGGGGGGTCTCTCAAGAGTTTTAAAAAATATTTTTAAAGGCTCAAACTCAAAATTTTTAATTAAAAATGAATATGTCCCAATCATCTCACTGCAATCTGTCCAATCAATAATATTTATGGTTACCATCAGATAAGGGATTTGCACAGTAAGTTTCAAGATAAAAAGTTGATTATAGATGTTTCTTACATAGCCTAATTGGAGAAAGGGCTATAATTACAGGGGCAGATCTATGTTGATGGCAGGTGGTGCCACGCCATCATGTGATTTTGATTAAAATTATAAAACTCAGGTTTAACACTATAGGGATGCAAGTTTGAGTCCTGTTATAGGGTGCATTTTCTTAATTTTTTTTTTATCATGCAGAATATTATTAGCTAATTTATTATAAAAAGAATTGTGAATAACTAGATTAGAACCTTAAACCTACTACAACAACAACCTAGTGAAATCCCACAATGTGGGGTCTAGAACCTTAAACCTATTGCAAATAAAACCTTAACTAAACCAACAGAACAAGTCTAAATTTTGTATGCAAATTTGCTAATAAATATTAAGTATTATCTTAATCTACGCTGTAGTTTTTACCATAGGTTAGTGTTCAAAAAAACGTGACACCAAGAGATTTTAAATCTTGAATTTGCCTCTGGCTATAAATTAATTAGATCTAGACATACCATAATAATTAAAGATTTTTGGCTATACTATTAATTTATGCATAATTTATGTCACGACCCCAACTCGCTGTGACTGACATCCACAATACTTATTACAGTGGGAGAACCATTTCTACAGCCTAGCTTATCAAACTTTAGGAGATAACAGTTAAAGACTTGCGGAAGCAGGAATAAACCAGAAATAATGCTGAGTTCCCATAAACTCAGTCAACCATGTTAATAACAACGAAAAACGAAAGTAAACATATCCTAGGAAACTGAAAGTCATCATACCAAAACTCTAACTAACAAGTCTAGAACAGGAGAAAAACTCCAAATAGAAACTAGTAAATAAATAGAAACATTGTCTAAACATCTGAGTCCCGAAAGAAGGACTGAGATTAATGGAAAAGTCCACGGCAACACGATAGAATAGCTCACCCTTGGACTTTGAACAGCCTGCTAATCTTTCAACCGAGGTCCCTCTGCAACTGGCCGAATATGTCCTGTACTCAACTAAAGACAGAGCAAGAGTAGTATCAGTATACAAAACAATGGGTGTACTGTAGGATCACACAGTTAGCTAGTAAGTGGATCATAGATAAGTAAATTTCAACACAATAGGCATATACGTATAAAGAATAAGTCAAACACAACTCAATATTACACTTCAATGTCTTCCACATGCTACAAATTCACACAAGGGTCCTCTCAAGGGACCTACAAATAGTCAACTTTGTGTCGAAACGTGACACCCGATCCAAGTATATATCAGAACGTGACACCCGATCCAAGTATGTGTCAGAACGTGACACCCGATCCAAATACATGTCGAAATATGACCTCCGATCCAAATTATGTGTCGAAACATGACACCCGATCCCAAGATATCACAATCACAAGAACATTCAATGTTTACAATATTTATACCACTAAGAATATGTTCATCACAATAATAGGCCAACAAGTGATCATTTCACATATAATCTAGCGTGTATCTCTATTTATTTATACACGTACATATCATGAAGCAATTCAACAAGTATATGAAACACATACGGGAAACTAGACCATCACATATCTCAAATTCAAGCTTTCAGAACCTTACAACGCAATAACCTTCCCTTTTCGGGTTCGTTCTTCTCATTCTTGGTCTAGAAACATTAAATACATATCAAGGATCAATACAATGGCCTAACTATCAAGAAATACAATATAATTTCATTCCCTAGGCCAAACCCATGATCCTAACCTTACCCTAGGGCTATTTCCCTCCATAGATTTTCAGTTCAAACCCTCCCCCAATGATTATCACCGATACTTCTAGTTTCTAAGAATCAAAGTATGAATCTAGGGAGTAAAAACCTTACATTAAGCGTGGAAATCCATGAAAAATCAATGGAAATCGCCCTAGTCGCCTTTTGGGGTTTTAGAAACTGATTCTTGCAGAAAAGATCATTTCTGGTCTTTTTCACGATTTAAGTCGCGACTGTCCCACTCTGGCGGGACAGATCCCGCTCTAGTAGCCCCTCTCTAGCGGGATATGCGAGAACAGTTAGCTCGGAGTTTGTTCTCCAAGCCCCCATTTCAAAACACATTCCTTTTCAAAGACGTATTAAAATATACCCCTCACGCAAACTTCAATTTCGAGAGTTTTACTAGCTCAAATGCGATTCCGCAAAGCCGTAATGCTCTGTATCGCCTTGGCTATCAGCCTGTCTAATCAAATTATAAATTTTACCTCCCATCATCCACGTGATCACCCTAAAATTCACCTGACTCAGAATTCGTCCAAGTCTAGCCTAGGACCAAATTTTTCGAAGTTACTACCCAAAGTTTTCTGCCCCGAAATCCTTCTTCATTGGCCTATCCCTAATGAAGGGAGAAGGTCGTTACAATTTAGGTCATCCTTTTTGGTATTAATTAGACATCTATACTAATAGAATAAATTTAGGAGTAATATTAAAGTTATATTACATGTTGACTATTTTGCACAATATGTCTACTACATTATGATAATCTTTGGCAATTAATTAAAATTATAAAATCAAGAAGTTTTTGGAGCAATGTCGAAAACATGTACAGCCTTAGGACACTATGCACTACAAAATTCAGAATTTAGATGTCGTACATTTTAAAATAATTATCGAATTATATATGTGCTCGTTTTTAGCATATGTATATACACCGTTCGATGCATAAACATTAGGTTTTTCCAAACTCACAAATCCATTATTGGGCCTATTACTAGCACTATTGGGGGTGTTAATTTTGCGACCATTATATCGTCTAAGACTTTAAATTATTAGAGAAAACACATTTTTATTACTTAGTGATATCTCCAACATGCCTCTTAGCGTGCGAACAAATTCTTTGTATTGGGTAAACATATAAAAAATCTTTTTTGATAGTGGATGATCGTAAGAATACTCGAACTAAGGAATTATGTACACTTTTATATTATGTTCAATTGTGTGATCATCTCATCGATCTAATTAAAGATTTAAGCCATTGAACAAAATATACTTTTATGTACTTAATTGTACTTCTGATAACATACAAATACAAAAATGAAATATTGTAAATAAATTTCATAAATTGTGAAGTCAAGTTGGAGTTTATGGATAAGAATCAATGTGTTAAGAAGTGGAACCTAAATATATTTTCATGGTACATTTAAATGAACTACCTTTTTGTTCTCATTGTTTTGATTTTGCAAGATTTTTTTACCCTCTCTTGGCTATTTGACAAAACATTTTCTCTTTTGGGAGTTATGGCCCCAAAATTCAACGAGGGACAGATTTAAAATTTGACATTTATAAATTTCGGTAATTTTTTGCTTATCGTAGGGTTGTGGATTTTTATATATGTGTTGAGAAGTGTATTAAATCACGATGGCAAAGAGAGGATTCGTTATAACTTACCACTCATAAACTTTAAAGAGACTTTAAATCCTAGAATCGTCTCGAAAATTTCATTATGAGACACTACTAAAAAAATGTGAAAAAATGACTGCGTCGCTTTTTTGGTCAAACTCGATGGAAACGTGACGCAGTCACTTCTGTTGCTTTTTTGCTAAGCGACGGACTGCGTCGCCCCTAATTTTTTTTAATTAAAAAAATATAAATAAAGAAACGACGGACTCCGTCGCTTTATTTTTTTAAAAAAGTAATTATTTAATATAAAGTAACGGGCTGTGTTGTTTTTTTTAAATTTTTTTTACAGAAAAGTGATGGACTAATGGTTTTCGTCCGTCGCTTTTGTTCTTGGAGTTCTTAAAAATTTTCAGAAAAGCGACAGACTTAGGGTCCCTGCCCATCGCTATTTTGAAATTTTTTTAAAAAAGATTTTCTGAAAAGTGATGGACTAAAAGACCTTTTTCGTCGCTTTTCTGAAAATATTTTTTGTAGCAGATTTCTGCTACCCACCTGCAATCAAAATTTAATTCACTTCATAGCAACTAGCCCATTCAAACACAACTAACAGCGAACAAAATACGCAAAATACATAATAACAAATATAATTAAACACCTAAAATGAATAAAGTCATTATTTAGAACGATTTAAAGCGTTTCAAAGTTAACCAAAAAATTCAAAATGTTCATAAACTAACATAGAAAACCTAAGGACTATCTGCTATGATTCATCACTATCTCAGAGTCATCCGGAGTGGACCCTCTTGAATAATGGGGCGGAGGGTGACGGACGAGGTTGAACACTTGTTCTTTAATTTGTTCAACTTGTTCATTCATATTTTTTTGCTCCTCAACCCTTCTTGCCTCAGATTCTGTCAATGCACGTGTAAGTTTTGCAATTTGCTGAGACATAACAGCTATTTGAACCTCGTCAACGGTCTCAGCTTGATGTGACGATCCAATACCTTCTAAACCTGATTGGAGTCGTCGTACATCATTCCTAGAGCCCATTCCATATATTCGTACCTTGTGGCTGTATCCAACAACTTTTTTTATCCAAATTTGAGTGGACTATTCAGGTGTTAGCTGGATCTAATCTCCAATCTTACGTATGTGCCGCTCATAATCTTGCTGTATATTAGAAAATAAAAGTTATAATCAATATATATATATATATATATATTAAAAATAAAATTTAGAATCAAAATATATTATACATTATATTAAATAACTTACATAGGCTCGTTCGGCCCTTTCCTCTATCCACTCATCCGGATCCGACGCCTTAATTTTTTTTCTTTATATGAGTCTTTTTAAAGACTTTATGACGATAGGGAGTGCGTCCCAATTCTTTTTTCTATAAATAAAAATATAATTAATGAAATAATATTTTGTCAAATAATTTATTTAAAAAAATGAATTTAAACTTAAAATTTAGAAACCTTACCATCTCCCTTTGAATCATACCAACACTCTTTGCACCTCCGGTGTGCAACGAGCCACCCTCTAGGCTGGCTCTAGATTTTTTTCCTTGATTGGACAAAGCCTTGAATTCTTCGGTATCCCAATATCGGCATAATTTTTTAAATATATGAGGCAGCATCCAACTCGAAGGTGCCCGATCATCCCTAGCTTACTTTAACCAGCTAGACAGTCTGACGCTCGCATTTTTTTCAAAAGTGGTCGTAATGACCATATTGTACCTTGGCTCCTAGGTACATAAAGTCTGAAAAAATGAATAGTGTTAAATAATTAATTAAGTAAAGTATAGTAAAAATATTAAACTTAACTTAAAAAAATAGATTTAAACATATATATTTATATACCTTGAATTCATTAAACATCACCTGGCGGATACTGCTTGGAATCTCCCGTCAAGAGTGATAGGGCTCAGTATATAGCCTCCTAACACTCTTCTGAAGAGCCCTAGCAGCCTCCTTCGAAGGATGCCACCTGCAAGACACATAATAAACATGTAATTAGTTCATGAATAATTTATTAATGTAGCAAAAATAAATAAATAAAACATTAAACTTACGAAGATCCATCAGGCTCAATCATGACTCCAAGTTTGTCCCTCTGCCCAGGATCCAACCCAGACACATCATGTGCTGCCACTGATCTATCAGCAGAAGAAGGTGAAGCTGATGCTATATGAGTGTCACTCTCAATACTAGAATCTCTAAGTCTCAGAATAGTTAGGCGAGGAGACTGAGATGCGGGAGATGGAACTTTGGGAGATAGAGTAGTCGAAGATGCTACTCTCTGGGGTCGAGCAATAACATCTGTGGGTAGCTGGTAGGTCTGATCATATCAAGTATATCAGACCTGTGAAGAAGAAGAAGCGTCGCGTGGTCTGCGGAATTGACTATAGTAAACTAAAGGATCCATAGTCCTAAAAGGCACAACATGAATATGTGTAGGACTAGCTCGGCGGAGCTGCATCTCTGGCGTTGAAGAAATATGTCCTGGGATATTTTTAGGATCAATATGTCTCGTAGACTTCTTTGTACTCCTACCAGAATGGCTAACCCCAAGATGATCCCGAGATCTATCACCATCACCAGATGACATTTGTATGTAAAGTAACAATACAATATATAAAAAACATAAATTAAATAAATTTAGGGTTAGCGAAATAAATAATTTACATACTAGTTATAATTTACCACTCTATTCCTTCTCGCTTGTTTCATTTTGATCATCATTCCATTCCTCCTCCTCAATTGTTTCATATTCATTGTCATCCTATTCCTTCCTCAAATGATTCATATTCCTCGTTTACTTCTTTCTCAACATTTGACATTATAAGTTCATCATCAGAAACCTCTTCTAGTATGTGTTGATGATGTTCTAGTGTGGTTTCCAACTCAACATCAACTTGTTGTTGAACAAGTGCAACATCATTTTAGTACGCCACATCTAATACATTCTCAATTTCAATTCTTCCCACTGACTTTGTCTTAATATAAACCCACCAATCAGCCTTATCTCTACGCAATGGATATGGAGCGTAATAGACTTGCTTAACATTTTGGGAATAATAAAAAAATCATAAATTTTGTATTGTCTGGTGTGCTTAACTTCAATTATATTATGTTGTTGGTCCACCCTTGTACCTCTGTATGATGGGTCAAACCACTTACACCGAAATAATACTATTTTTTAGACCAATCTGAATATATTACTTCAATAATCTCTTGAATGACACTATAATATTCTATAGTTTGGCCATTACCGTCGACTTCACCTTGAATGCACACACCACTATTATTGGTTTTCTTATGCATAGAAACTTCTTCAGTTTGAAATTTAAAACCATTCACATAATATTTATTCCTTGTATGAATTTGAGATTCAGGCTTGAGTGCGATCTCTCTCACTAATGGCGAATGTTCGACATTTAAGTATTCATCATAAACCTACAAATTAATTTCAAAAATAATACAATTTACTATAAAATAAATACATTATACCTATTGATTCAATATAAGCTTTTCATACTTACATAATTCTTTAGCAATTTGGAAAACCTCATATATATGGCTTTATTGCTCCATGTGTTTACGAATGAGCTGATATTGATATGTTCAATTTTGATTGTTAGTAATCATTTATTACTATGTAATTTGATAATATAATTTAACACTTACTTAAGATATGGATGAATTTCTAGACAATTAAGCAGAATATGGGTCACAACTGATTGTCTTTCCATAGTAGTGAAGCCTCATCTTTCACACCGTTTAGATCCTCGACCACTTTGACTAAAAATTGAAATTGATGGAAACATCGGATCACTATCACCTTCATCATTGCGATTAGGCCTATTTATCCTACATGAAACTTCATCCCCAAAGTAATAGGAATAAAAGTATTCAATTTCTCTCGCAATATGAGCTTGAACAATTGATCCTTCGATCTTTTCTTTCTGTTTAATTGTTTGTTTGCAGCTTCCAATTTTTCTGAATGTATATATCAATATATATTAACTAATAATTATAGTATATATAAGAAAAATAACTTAATTACTTATATAAGAAAAACATTACCTCTCACATGGATACATCCACCTTGTTTGAACTAGACCTCCAAGGCAGGCTTTTTTTACAAGATGAATCGGAAGATGCTCCATCACATAAAAAAAACCACATGGAAAAATCTTCTCTAGCTTTATAGTAATAACAGAAATATTTTCCTCCATCCTGTCTAAAGTACTTTCTAACAACTTTCCAAAACATAAATCTCTAAAGAAAAGACTTACCTCTGTGATTGGCTTCCATATCCTGTTAGATAGATGGCTAAAATTGATAGAAATCAAAGTTTCCATGAATACATGACAATCATGGGTTTTCATACCTATCGACTTTCCTTCATTCAGATCTGACCGCTTACCCAAATTCGAAGCATATCCCTTTGACATTCTCAAATTTTTAACCCACTCACATATGTCACGTTTCTCATACAATGTGAATGAATAACTGGCTTTAGACTTGATAATTTTACCATTTTGTAACTCTTGGAATCACAATTCTTTTCTCCTACAGTATTCTTTCAAGTTCATTCTAGCTCTTGGGTTGTATTTTTGTCACGACCCAAGCCTAGGGCCTAGACGTGACATGGCGAATGAGGAACCCGAAAGTACCTCAAACAAGCCTCTTAGCATTCTTTTAGCCTTTCATAGGTAATGATGATAAATAGACAAGCGGAAATCATAATAATAAATCTTCAACTTACATATGTCCAACAATACCTCTAACTATTAGATTTAATGGGGCTAAGACAAATTCCTAGCTCACCCTCAATCATAATAGAAGAAATGCCATAATAAAATATCTTAACATATCATAAGCTAGAAAGACAAAGGAGTATTGTTTCCGGAACATGGGAACTCACCAAAAGTAGTCTTCAATGGAATATCAACTAGCCACGTGGAGGAGAACGAGGAGGAGCACCGATCCCTACATGGTGATATCATGTAGGCAAAAGAGTATGCGTTAGTACTTTGAATGTACTAAGTATGTAAAGATGCATGAACATTGAGAAAATATTAGAACATTTATGTAATATGGAACATAATGTAATACATGCATAATAAATCATATGGATATCCTTTAAAACATTCATTTTGTGGGAAGCTAACCATAACCGACATTTAAGACCATGCGAGCTATTACATGGAATCCAACATAACCCCCTACGTTGGCCGGGGAGACTACTTGCCAGGTAGAACTCCGTCAACTTCATTCATTTCTTTAACTTTAACTTTAAGGGCTATTTATGGAATCCATTAGCCTAAGCCTACAAGGGCTCCTATGTTGGCACATAGTTAATGAGACAAGGGGTTGCTACTAGGATTCCCTTACCGAATCCCACCTCAATGCCTCATTCGGTGCTAAGTCAATCCCACGGAATAATTTAATACTTTAAAATATTCATAGCATATAAATTGAGAATTCAAACATCATATTCGGTAGAATAGCTCATTAAAACATTTGGTAATTCAATTATGCAAGAATTGTCCTTATTGCATAAAGAATCCATCATTCATATCATTTCATCATTCTTTCATTTCATAAGACTCCCTTTTGATCAAAGATATTGCTTTCATAAACATTTATTTGGAGTCAAAGCTTTCAAGTCAAACTTTATTGAAAATATAGTAAAACTAGGTGGGTTCAAATAACTTCAACTTGCAAACATATATGTAAATAAATATACATAAATACTTTGAAATCCATTAATTAAAAATCATGCTTTAAACAACCCACCATGAATTTCAAGAACCTTTAAATAGATAATTAGAGGGTTTACTTGTAAATCATCAATTCGTACATATGAAATTATGTTGCATCAAAATAGAGCAATAATCATTAGTTTAACAATGATTCATACTATTAAGTAAATATAAGAATTAACATAAGAAAATATTACTTGAAATCAAGATATTTAATTGAAAGAGTTTTTGGACTACATGGGTGGAAGAACCCATGGATAAATACACACATAACTTAGAGTAGAGTTTAAAGAAAATAAATATAATTTATCATATAATCAAAATAATTTAGACATGAGAGTGGAAGGAATACTCTCATTGAAACCTTACATACCTGGAAACCGAAGCTTTAGTTAGTACCGGAAGACTTAATGAACACTCTTGAGTCCTAGCTTCTCTCCTTGCCGGAACGTTTTGTGTACTACTCGGAATATATGAATCACCGGAATAGTATTTCTTCACTACTAAGAACTAAAACTATATTTGAGAATGTGTATAGAGAGAAGATTTGCTTGAGAAAGCTTGATGAATAAAATGAGGAAATAAGGTGGGTATTTATAGGTGGGAAAGATGACCTAACAATAAATAAAATAATTATAAATAAAAATCTGAAAATTTAGTGGAATATATTGATGTCATGGATGATGTTAAATGGAGGACAATTTATGTCATGAGTGATGTCAAATGTATCTAGATCTTTCTATGGTAGGTGAAATGAGTTATCTTTGACAGAATACTCGTTTTGGGAGCTGCGTTTGAATAAGATAAATTCCTTATTAGGATTTGGTGTCTTCATAAGAATTGTAGATATGGAAGTCTAGTTTCATGTCGTTCAAGAATCAACCAATTTGGATAAACCTACAGTGAAATATGATTTTTCTTCTATAAACACTCATTTCCGTAACAGCATCCTACCTTACAAAGATTAATTTATTTGACCTACTTAACCTCCGAATCTTAAAATATGGTCTTCACAAAAGTTGTAGGTAATGATCTTGTGGTTACTCAGAAATTTGAATCACTCAATTTGGATATTTCTATGAAACGTTATGAACAAAATACAGAGGCTGTATCATGTTTAGGCAAAAATTGAAATATCGTATACAACGTTTTTAGGGGATATTACAATTTTGTCTTTTCCTTAATATCCATCACTGTGTTAAACAAATTATCAAAATAATTTTTCTCAATGTACATCACATCAAGATTATATCGTAGGATATTATCCTTCCAATATAGCAACTCCCAGAATATGCTCTGTTTGTTCCAATTATGTTCAATACCATATCCAGGAAGTCTAGATGGTTGATTTTTTTGTAACTTTAGGCAATTGAGAAACTATCTACCAAATTTAATGTCCTGTTAGTGATGAAGGTGGAGGGTCATTTTCAACCCTGTTTTTTTAATGCATGTTTCATATTTCTAAACTCATGGTTCATTGGCAAGAACTGACGATGACAATCAAACCATGAATTTTTTCTGCTATGCTTTAAGGTGAATGCCTTACCATTTTTCATGCAATGAGGACAAACAAGATTTCCAGCAATCATCCAACCAGACAATATTTCTTATGCAGGAAAATCATTAATAGTCTACATTAAAGCAGCACGCATAATAAAATTCTGCTTAGTTGATATATCATAAGTCACTACGCCTTCAAACTATAATTGTTTAAGCTCATCTATCAATGGCTGTAGATAAACATCAATCAAACTTTTAGGATTACAAGGACCCGAAATAACACAACTTAGAAAGATGTACAGATTTGTCATGCACATTTCAGGAGGAAGATTGTACGGGGTAAGAAATACATGCCAGCAAGAATAAGGTGAGGCAACATTAGAGAATGGTGTGAATCCATCTGCACACAACCCCAATCTTACATTTCTTGGTTCACTAGCAAAATAAGGATACATGTTATCAAAATATTTCCATTCTTCTCTGTTAGATGGATGAGACAAGACACCCGGTGGCCTTCTATATTCACGATGCCATCTCATATGTGGGGCTGACTTCATTGATGCATACAACATCTTTAATCTAGGAATAAGAGGTAAATAATGCATCTTCTTAATTGAGACCATCTTTCAGTAAGAATCCTCTTATAACGAGCTTATCCACAAAACTTACAATTTTCTAATTCATTATCAGTCTTGTAGAACAACATGCATCCATTAACACAACAATGAATTCTATCATACGACAATCCTAACTTGAAAACCAATATCTTTGCTTGATAGAAGTTCTTAGGTATGTTAAACTCAGGGTTAATCAGTTCGCCTAAAATATCAACCATTGAGTCCATAGCCGCATGAGGATTACTACAATCTGATTTAATAGTCATTAACCTAACTGCAACTGACAAAACAGAATGCAGACTCCCTTCACATAGTGGACGATTAGAATCTTCAAATTGTTGATAGAAGCGTCTTGCTTCTTCATTAGGAGTTTCATCAAAATATTATTCGGGTTCCATCCCACCTTGAACCCCGAAAACATCATTGACCATTTCATGAACTCTATCATGTTGAAATTTATCATGTAGAACCCTATCATGTTCAACCCTAATTAGACCATGTGGTGCAAGCATATTATATTCATCTACGGGCAGCAAATTATAAAATATATTATTCAATCCATCTATTTCTCCATGATCAACTCATACAAAATATCTAGGCTTAAATTCATTACTATACAAATGAACCATAACTATATCTGGATTAAAAAATTCAAGCACCTACATTCACGACAAGGACACCTAACCAATATATTTCTCTTAAAAATATCAAGTGTCATTGCATGATCGATAAAACTTCTTACACTGTCAATAAATTCAGGTTTCAAACCACCAACAACTTCATAATGCATGTTATACATTCACAAACGATGATCCATCTACAAAATTATATATATTCAAGCTTAATTAGTTCATAAAGACTACAATTCATCGAGATTACAACTGTCATTAATTCAAGTTATAATTAATTAATTTATTTAATGATTAAGTTCAAGTTATAATTAATTTAAGTTATAATTAATTAATTCATATAATAATTAAGTTCAAGTTCTACTTAATTCAAGTTATAATTAATTAATTCATATAATAATTAATTCAAGTTATAATTAAGTTCAAGTCCTAATTAATTCAATTTCTAATTAAATTCAAGTTCTAATTAATTGAAGTTATAATTAAGTTCATATTCTAATTAATTCAAGTTATAATTAATTTCATGTTCTAATTAATTCAAGTTATAATTAATTTCATGTTCTAATTAATTCAAGTTATAATTAATTTCAATTTCTAATTAATTCAAGTTATAATTAAGTTCATATTCTAATTAATTCAAGTAAAAATTAACTTCAAAGCTCATGACATTTAAGTTGAAGTTCTAAATTCAAATATCCTAAAATTCAAGTATCTAAGTTATTCAAATTAGTTATAAAGTCTAAAGAGTTCAAAATTCATACAAACCTAAAAAATTTCTAAGTTTAACTTCAAAAGTCCTAAAGTTCAACTTCATGACTTTAAATATCCATCTCTACTTAGCTTAATTAGTTCTAAAGTCTAAAGATTTCAGAAATTATACAAACCTAAAGTTCAAAATTAGTATCTAAGTTATTCTAATTATAAGTTCTAAATTTAAGTCCTATAATTCAAGTATCCAATTTCCAATATTTTTCTAAGTTTCAAACTTCAAAATTTCCTATATTCAAGTATCTAAGTTATTCTAAAGTTCAACATTAGCTTAATTAGTTCAAAAGGAAGCTTAACTTCAACAAGATTTCTAAAGTTAACAAAAAATTCAACTTCAAAGTTCTAATTAAGTTCAACTTCTAAATTTAAGTATCCTAAAATTCAAGTATCAAAATTATTCTAATTATAAGTTTTAAAGTCGTAAAACTCAAGTCTCTAATTAAGTTCCAATATTTTTCTCTAAGTTTCAAACTTCAAAACTTCCTAAGTTACAATCCAATATACAAACAAACTACAACAAACTAAATGGAATAAACTAATTAACTAACTAATAAATCACGAATTACTATCCAATTTACAATCTAATTAAAAAATCCCAAATCTAACTTAAAGCTTAAAATCAAAACTATAATTAGATTCACTAATTTTACAATTCAATATACAAATAAACTACAACAAACTAAATAGCATAAACTAATTAACTAACTAACATCACAAATTACTAAAAAATTTACAATCTAATTCAACAACCCAAATCTAACTTAAGCCCTAAAATCAAAACTATAACTACATTCACTAATTTCACAATCCAATATACAAATGAAATGCAACAAACTAAATGTAATCAACTAATTAACTAACTAACAAATGACAAATAAAAAAAAATGAATTTTTTATAAGGTTTAAGCCCTAACCTCTTAAAGATAAATAAATACTCCTAAATAACCACAGGACGGCGGCGGCGCAACGACGGAGGCGGGGGACTGATGGGGATAGCGACGAGGGTGGGGGGACGACGGTGGGAGGTGGGGCGGCGACAGAGGTGGTGGATTTGTAGAGAGAAGGGAGATAGAAGAGAGAGTTTAGAGAGAGACAAAACAGAAAAAATACGATCTGCCTCCCACATATTTTAATAAAAGCGATGGACAGCGTCTCTAAGTCCGTCAAGAAATTCAATATTTACAATATATACATAAAAAATAATTTTAATCTTAAATATATAGTACTATAACTTTTCGTTGAAAGAGGTTCAAATAAACCCCTTGCTCCCATCTAGCTCCGCCCTTGATACGTGCTCTTCTAATGTGCTTTTACCTTCCTACACATATTATTGGAGACGATTTTAGGTAATAATGATTATGTGAATAGTAACTAGTGGTGAGAGTAGCTGATAGTAATAATTAACAATGGTAATTGATAGTGATGGTCTACCTAGTGGTGACTCATAGTTATGCTAGTGAATAATGACAGTGATTGATTTTATATTAGTGTGGACTAATCATGATAATGAATACTATAATATATTCAAGGCTAAATCTTTCCTTGGGACCTCATAGAATATATTGGGAGTATCAAACGTAACTAACATATACAATTAACTTATTTTTCCTAAATAGATATTCTAAGATTATGTGTATGTTAAACATGTATATTCGACTAGTGGTTGAATTAGAATTTAATGTAAAGAGATTAAATGATGTGATAAGTGAGATTTGAATTGGTGACTTTAATCAAATTTTGAACCCCTTTTATTATTTTTCTACAATAAATATTCTTTTTTTAATCTTAACACAATATAATTATTCGACAAATGAAATTATTATCACTTGTACTCCTTTTCTTCAAGCTAGTTTCACCCCTTATTCGTTTGGTGGCGGTCTAGCATAGCCACATTGGTCTAAAGTAGTCGAGTGAATCACTATCGCCAAACTTTTTTTTATTTATTATGTATATAGGTGAAATATATATATATTTTATATATAATTCTATGTTTCTCAAATATTAATTCTGCCTCTGCCCCTGATGTGTCATCGTTACGTGCCTTAATTAACTCCGTAGACTGTTGAATAATATTTGCACATATATTGTTAGCAAATAATCATGCCATTCGTACAACTATATAATATGTTTCACATTTTTTCTGTCTTATTTGTGTAGCACTATTAGGACCAATATTCCATATGATCACATGGAATTACATGTGTTTATTTTGTTTTATTCAATTTTTTGTTTTATTTTTGGTTGTTGGGACACTCCTCACAAATCACATTGTTAGACAAGACATTCAACAGGCTGGATGTGATCTAAAATATATGCAAGAACCAACTAAATATGAAGTGGTGATTCAGCTCAATTCAATATTTTCGATACAAATATATAGAGTTACATGTAGAAATTACTAAAATTTTAATAAAATAATCAAATTTGGAACCCGTATTTTCAAAGATGTTTGATGAGGTCATTGACACTGAGAATCTTAAATATTGAACTTGTCAAATTTGAATTTCTAATCTGCCACACTACCTTTATGATTTTTAATTAGATGTTTGGAACCCGTATTTTCAAATGTATTATGAGGTCGACGTTCATATCTATTATTTGTTATAGTTAGTGAATTTTTATTTATAAATTTATGTTACGTGTCGTGAATATATACTTTGTTCAAACGAACGCAAGTTCCGCAACACTGAATCCACCTTTGGATCTAGCTACTACGAGTGGTGATTGAATTTATAAGGGATCTTGAACATGACCATCGCCTAACGTTTTCTCATAAAAAGAAATTATTTTTTTAAAAGGGATCTTCAGATCATGATCTAAAAATTTCATAATTTGTAAAAGAAATAAAAACAAGGGTCATTTATAATTAGTAAATAACCAAACACGACTCCAAATTTAAGGCTTGAATTCAACCGAGACCTCTGACTACTCTACCACCATCTTTGATGGTCTAGAATATATATATATATATATATGCATGCAAAAAATAATTGAAACTCAAAAGGAAAGTAAAAGATGGGATCAGATGAAAGTGATGAAATCTATACTGAAATTGACAAGAAGATTTCCTGGTAATTATATTTGCATGGAATTGACTTTTCAGATTCATATGTTACATCAAATAAAATTTTGTTGATGTATATAAGTTAAACTCTTATGTCAATTAAGTCAGATTTCTCTAATTGTATCATGTTAACTATCTTATTTTCAAAAAGGAATGGAGCTATAGTTTAACTTATGAATCCGATCAAACTCAATAGATTTGATTTAAATTTTGTATTTATATTAAATATTACATTAATGATGTATACAACTTAAAATGCAGGTGGGATGATAGAATGTCAGCGGCGATATCAAAGGAGGAAACATTTTATATTGTGGGTCTTTTACATTCTTCAAATGAAGATAATGAATGTAAGATTTTAGATTTTTAAATATATAATATTCAAAATATTAAAAGTTTTTTATTGACTTAGTTGATATATATATCTTTTTTTGTTGCATGGACAATAAACTATGTAATGCTTTCTAGTTTTTTTGTGATTTTCTATTCCTTATTTGATATTTGTATTGAAATTTCCATTAATTCAAATTCCGCCGCAGCGTAAAATTTAAAATTGTGTTACTGGGCCGACGGCCCTCTGATATGGGGCTGATTTCTAGGAGTCATTTGCTAATTTAGCCCAGTTAATAGTTTTGATAGATCTAGCAAATCATTAAGGTAGAAATTTCAGGGCGAAGTGTACAAATACTCGATTTTGGGTCCGTCATATTTTTGAAGTTAAAAAAAAATTAACAACTTTAGAATATGACTGAATTTATGAAAATTGGTGTCTGAATTTGGACATTTTTGTTGGAAGTGGGCCCTTGTGAAGGTAAAACATAGAACATTTTTTTACTAAAGTTATAAATTTGACAAGACCAAATTACCTTTGGATATATTTTACTAAAGTTGTGGCATTGGCAAAGTATTACTTTAGACATTGACTAAAATTGACTTAACCAAAAATCATATGACAAGTGAACTTTGTATCTTTTAATGTGAACAAAATCTTCTATGTTCATAAATGTCCATTGAAAAAACAATAAGTCATAGGATTTAATTAGTCAAGATTCATACTATCTTTTCTTTAGAATCACACAATTTTGGAAAATGAAAAAAAAAGAAAGAGAAATATCAAGGTCATAAAGAAGACTACTATTAGCAAAAATAAAATCACATCAAATAAAAAACTCTTCTATTCTCACTTGACTAGAATTTCACACTGTTACATTTGTTGACTTTGACCATTACTTTTTAAAAGGCAAATAATTGGATCAAGAGTGACTCTTTTTCTTATAGAAAAATTCCATATTCCTTTTTTTTTTTTGCTACTTTTCTTCAATTTTTTAAAAATTTGTATTTGATATCTACTGATCGATTAATTCATATTCATGTCATATAGAGTTCATTAAAAAGTAAATTACTCCTTACAAAAAGTTTATCTTTTTTCTAAAACAAAAAAATCAAATTTGAGACTTTTAATTAAGAACAATGAAAATCTGACATTCATCTCACGACACCCTTTAGTGTTCTTCAAGATCTCTCACCTCTCTAGATTTGTTGTCTTATATTACTTTCTTCTTTTGGCAGAGACTTTTATGTTTCTTTTTCAAGATTCTTTACATATATATTTATCACTAATATAAAAATAATAAGTTCAATATAATTCCACCTTTGACTCCACCCTATACTTTTCAATTTTTTTGGCTCGATCTGAATTCAATAATTTTGGCTCGATCCTATCCCAACACCATTTTCCTTATAATTCATCAAATCAATTTATCACTCAATCACATATCACTCTGCCATCCTTTTTTCTACATCCAATACAAAAGGGAACCACCTAACAACATTTTCCAAGTTACTATTCCTATATATTTTTTAAGGGACAGTTATTTATAGTTATCTTTTTGATGATATGATAGTCAAGAATATCTTCTACACTCAATAAGTTGAAGTTAATTTCATGATAAAAAGAAAATCACATTTTTTTAATTAATAGATGTCCAGGCTAACTTCTTGTTTTCTATTACAAAAAAACCGGGATTTAGGGTTGTATTTCTATATTTTTCTTTTCCACAGTCCAATAGTATTTTGTGCATGAAAATGAAACTTATCTTTTGATTTTGAAATTGATTTTGACAGCTACTTTTATGGAATATGAAATTGGAATTTCTACGAGCCCTCAAGTATGACCATAGACAATTGCCATTAAAATTAATGACACTTTTCCTTTTTTAGTTTATTCTGAAAAGGGAAAAAAAGGCAAATTTTAAAATTTGAAAATATAAAAACAACTTTATCCGTTACATCAAGGTTCTCCAAGGATATTTTCTGTATATGTCACAAAAAGTCTCATTTAAAAAAAAATATAAAATCTTATTTTCAGTCAAATACCGATATATAATAAAATAAAACGGATAGGGACTCAGTTCTTTCTTACTACCAAGTCTACTATATATTAGTTAACTCAAGAAACAATTATTAGTATTCCTAAAATTCCTACTATAAGAATCCCACATGTAGCTTAACAATTAACTTGAAAAACAAAGATGAACAACTTGTTTCCTAAAGATTTCACAAAACAAACAGAGGAAATTGAAACTTTGACTGAATTTCAAGGCCTACAATTCCCAAAAATAGAAGGCGAAGACGATGCAATAAGACAAGCATATCTTGCTATTATATCATCGTCTTCACCTTCTTCTTATTTTTCATCTCGTGGACAAATTCAAGAGAATTTGACACGAGATCATCAATTAACAACACGAAATACGACTGCATTCACAAGGTTTAGATCAACCAATTATGCCTCAATAGGTGCAAGAACAACAAATTGTAGACAAGGCATGTTGAAGAGGTCCATTACATTTTTCAAGAACTTGTATATGATGAATAGGCAAGAAGGGATTCAAGTGAATCGCGCGATGAGTACACAAGTTCATCATATGATCTCGGAGAGAAGAAGACGCGAAAAACTTAACGAGAACTTTCAACATCTTAGATCATTACTCCCTCCAGGAACTAAGGTATGTTTATTTTTGTGAATTGTGTGAAACTAAGGGTTCGGTCAGTAGAAGAGATGACTCTATCTCCCTAAAAGAAGAATAACTAGAAGGGAGCGTGTCACATTGGAGGTATCCTCTAATAACCACGATGAGGCTAGTCTGTCTTTTAGTAAACTCAACTATAAATATCCATCCTCTCATCTAAAATCTTACATTTTTTTAATTAAAAAACACATTTATTTAATTGAATGTATTTTCAATACATCTTCTTACGTGCAAACCTGAAAGCCTAGAACATGAAAAGTACGAAAATTAAACTCATGACCTTTGTAGGCCCTAATACAATATTGAATATGCTACGATTTCATCTAAAAAGCTTTAGTTATTAGAATGAACTTACTTAACCATATTTTCAACACACCACTCACATGCAAACATGATTCTTGAAAAAACCAAGCACGTGAAAATACTAATAATTGAACTCATGACCTCTGTCTTCTCTTGTATTATGTGCCCTTTTTTTCTAAAAAGCATAAGTTATTAACGAGAACGTACGGTTATTTACTTAATTATATCTTCGAACATTGCAGAAGGACAAAGCGTCAGTTCTTGCTAGTACAATAGAGTACTTAAGTTCATTGAAATATCAAGTGGAAGAACTATGTAAAAGGAATGAAATATTGGAAGGACTACTTCTGTCTAAGAAAAAAGCTTCTCAATTTCAACAAAATGGAAGTGGAAAAGTAGATGTTTACATAACAAATATAGAAGAAAGATCAATTGTGGACTTGCAAGTTATAACCAGAGGAAAATGCAGCATATCGGATTTGGTTATTTGCTTAATGGAATTCTTGAAATTGGCTAATTATGTAAACTTAGTGTCTATTGATGCAAACACAACAATGGTTCAATCATGTCCACTTACTCTCATAACATTAAGACTGAGAATCCAGGTATATATGTTTTTTCTTCTCAATTTTTTTCTTTGGTTTTCCGTTATCGGTACTCATATTGAAGCCCGAATAACATTGGATTCAAGTCAAAAAATTCCCACCTTAAAAGGTAATTTTGGAACATTGCAAAGCCTTTTTCTGTGTCCAGTCAAACAACATCACATAATTGCCATTAAGAACTTTCTTTTTTTCACATCATGTCTAGATTTTCTCTAATTTTTCATTATATTTGGTTTAATTTATTTCTACCACAAAAAATAATAATTATTTATTTAATTAATTATTTTTGTGGTTTTCTTTTGCTATAGGGAGATGAATGGGATGAGTCTGCTTTCCTGGGAGAAACAAGAAGGGTTGTTGGAAACGTGACATAATTTATTGGTAGTTTTATAAAAAAAAATTCACAAACTATGTTAGTCTAGGCGAATTCAAGATTTAAAGTCAGTTCATGATTAATATATAATTCAAATTGAAAACAATGTGTTCAGTTCAATTCGGGGAATAAGAAAATGATAGTATATTAGAAAGTTCATATATGGTGAACTGAAAGAATATGCATGTGTTGCCAATCTTGACTAAAATTTGTAAACTTGTGGATCAAAATAACTCATCCAATTGTATAGAAAAGTCAAGATCTATTTAATTAATAATACTTTTGAATCTGAAACCACCTAATCCACCTTAACATAACATCAAATCATATTAATTATAATTAAGTGATAAATTTAGATAAGAATAGCTATAATTTATTAACAATTGTTAGGTTGCGTACGTAAAAATGTAGGATTAACTCTCCAAAAACTGATATAAGAATGGATGATAAGTAGAGGCGGATTCAGAATTTTGAATCTCTGGGTGCTACGCTATTTTGAGTAGTAATTTATGACAAAACCTCTAGCGTAGAGCAGGTTAATACTTAATATTTATTAGCAAATTTGCGTATAAAATTTAGACTTTTTATGTTGGTTTAATTAAGATTTTAATTACAAAAGATCTAGGGTTCTAATCTCCTTATTCACAATTCTTTTTACAATAAATTCATTACCGATGTTTTGCATGATAATTTTTTTTTTGAGAAAATACACCCCACAACAAGGTTCAAACTTACATCCTTGTGGTGATAAACCTGAGTTTTAAACACTGACACCACAAGGTTCATTATTTTTAAGGGTGCCACATTTAATTTTTATACTTTCTTTATAAATATATATACAAATATACATGTATATTAGTATATACAAATTTTCAACCGAGATCGAGAGTGGTAGAGTGGTGTGAAACCCCCTCTGAGCTACGTAAATCCGCTCCCTGTTGATAAGCATCCAATAATGTGATATAATAACTAATGAAGTGAAAGAAATCCCACTTAAATTATTAAGTATTCCCAAGAACGAGTCGATTTTTTTTAATATTGAAATTTTATTTAAATTTTATGCTTCTTTTGAGCCAAGGGTCTCTCGGAAACAGCCGTTCTACCTTGGTAGGAGTAAGGTTTGTGTATATTTTACCCTCTCCAGACCCCATGTTGTGAAATTTCACTGGGTTGTTGTTGTAGTTGTATTGAAATTTTATGTCAATCTGGAAATACTAATCATAAATGGGTTGTTTGTCCCAATGAAAGAGATGCTCTCCTTTTAATTAGATTTCATATACGACATTGTAGATCCGCTTCTGTGAATGCTCAAACCATTTCAACGATTGTTGATATATTTCATAATCCATTTGATTCCGCGAGTTATTCCAGATAAATACATGAAAGCTGAGATAATTTTGAAATCTTATTGAGTGACCCTAGAACTTCAAAAAAAATAATATGTCATCAGTCCTTAAGAAATAATGAGTATCATTCGTTAAGTCTTTTTGAATGGACCAATTAAATTTGGGGTCAAATAGAATCGTCGGACATATTTGAAAAAATTCATGAACTAATACACATGAATAGATTATATAATCCTGAATTCATGTTTCGTGATCCTTACACTCCAAAAAAAAGACGTAATGTTGGTCCTGCAGAGGAAGAGAGTATTATTCACTAGGACGTCATGAATGGACACATAAAATTTGGGTACAAACAGAAACAATCAGTGATATTTAGAAAAATTCATGAATTAATATACACGAAAAATTGAGATAATCTTAAGTTGTTGTTTCATGACCCAAAAACTCAAAAATAAAAGAAAATAAAAAAAGACATATCGTTCACTAGGTTGTTTCTAATGGACCCAAAACTTGGGGTCAACCAGTCATATTCTGAATAATTCATTGACTAATATGCACGAAAATCTGAGATAATCCTAAGTTATTGTTTCGTGACCCAAACACTCTAATTAAAGCAATGTTGATCCTTGAGATATAATTAGTATCATTCACTAAGTCGTTTTGAATGGACCTAGAAAATGGCCAACATTACCAAGTTTGTCACGACCCAAGCCTAGGGCCTAGACGTGACATAGCGAATGAGGAACCCGAAAGTACCTCAAACAAGCCTCTTAGCATTCTTTTAGCCTTTCATAGGTAATGATGATAAATAGACAAGCGGAAATCATAATAATAAATATTCAACTTACATATGTCCAACAATACCTCTAACTATTAGATTTAATGGGGCTAAGACAAGTTCCTAGCTCACCCTCAATCATAATAGAAGAAATGCCATAATAAAATATCTTAACATATCATAAGCTAGAAAGACAAAGGAGTATTGTTCCCGGAACATGGGAACTCACCAAAAGTAGTCTTCGATGGAATATCAACTAGCCACGTGGAGGAGAACGAGGAGGAGCACCGATCCCTACATGGTGATATCATGTAGGCAAAAGAGTATGCGTTAGTACTTTGAATGTACTAAGTATGTAAGGATGCATGAACATTGAGAAAATATTATAACATTTATGTAATATGGAACATAATGTAATACATGCATAATAAATCATATGGATATCCTTTAAAACATTCATTTTGTGGGAAGCTAATCATAACCGACATTTAAGACCATGCGAGCTATTACATGGAATTCAACATAACCCCCTACGTTGGCCGGGGAGACTACTTGCCAGGTAGAACTCCGTCAACTTCATTCATTTCTTTAACTTTAACTTTAAGGGCTATTTATGGATCCATTAGCCTAAGCCTACAAGGGCTCCTATGTTGGCACATAGTTAATGAGACAAGGGGTTGCTACTAGGATTCCCTTACCGAATCCCACCTCAATGCCTCATTCGGTGCTAAGTCAATCCCACGGAATAGTTTAATACTTCAAAATATTCATAGTATATAACTTGAGAATTCAAACATCATATTCGGTAGAATAGCTCATTAAAACATTTGATAATTCAAATATGCAAGAATTGTCCTTATTGCATAAAGAATTCATCATTCATATTATTTCATCATTCTTTCATTTCATAAGACTCCTTTTTTTATCATAGATATTTCTTTCATAAACATTTATTTGGAGTCAAAGCTTTCAAGTCAAACTTTATTAAAAATATAGTAAAACTAGGTGGGTTCAAATCACTTCAACTTGCAAATATGTATGTAATTAAATATACATAAATACTTTAAAAATCATTAATTAAAAATCATGCTTTAAACAACCCACCATGAATTTCAAGAACCTTTAAATAGATAAATAGAGGAATTACTTGCAAACTATAAATTCATATATATAAAATTACGTTGTATCAAAATAGAGCAATAATCATTAGTTTAACCATGATTCATACTATTAAGTAAAAATAAGAATTAACATAAAAAAATATTACTTAAAATCAAGATATTTAATTGAAAGAGTTTTTGGACTACATGGATGGAAGAATTCATGGATAAACACCACATAACTTAGAGTAAAGCTTAAAGAAAATAAATATAATTTATCATATAATCAAAATAATTTAGACATGAGAGTGGAAGGAATACTCTCATTGAAACCTTACATACCTGGAAACCAAAGCTTTAGTTGGTACCGGAAGACTTAATGAACACTCTTGAGTCCTAGCTTCTCTCCTTGCCGGAACGTTTTGTGTACTACCCGGAATATATGAATCACCGGAATAGTATTTCTTCACTACTAAGAACTAAAACTATATTTGAGAATGTGTATAGAGAGAAGATTTGCTTGAGAAAGCTTGATGAATAAAATGAGGAAATAAGGTGGGTATTTATAGGTGGGAAAGATGACCTAACAATAAATAAAATAATTATAAATAAAAATCTGAAAATTTAGTGGAATATATTGATGTCATGGATGATGTTAAATGGAGGACAATTTATGTCATGAGTGATGTCAAATGTATCTAGATCTTTCTATGGTAGGTGAAATGAGTTATCTTTGACAGAATACTCTTTTTGGAAGCTGCGTTTGAATAAGATAAATTCCTTATTAGGATTTGGTGTCTTCATAAGAATTGTAGATATGGAAGTCTAGTTTCATATCGTTCAAGAATCAACCAATTTGGATAAACCTACAGTGAGATATGATTTTTCTTCTATAAACACTCATTTCCGTAACAGCATCCTACCTTACAAAGATTAATTTATTTGACCTACTTAACCTCCGAATCTTAAAATATGGTCTTCATAAAAGTTGTAGGTAATGATCTTGTGGTTACTCAGAAATTTGAATCACTCAATTTGGATATTTCTATGAAAAGTTATGACCAAAATACAGAGGCTGTATCATGTTTAGGCAAAAATTGAAACATCGTATACAACGTTTTTAGGGGATATTACACGAAGGGTCCCGTAAAAGTTTTGCAAAAAAAATTAACCGAAAGTCATATCACCAAAAATTTCATGGGTTAAAAGACACAAAAAATTGAGGAATTGCCTATTCTTATTGAATGACCCCTAGATGCAAAGAAAATGGCATGAATCATGTTGAGGCTACACGTACTGTTGCCCCAGGTCAATACGAAGGGTCCTGTAAAGGTGTTGAGAAAATAATTGAGTGATAGTTATATCACCAAAAAATTCATGGGCATACACGAAAAATTGAGAAAATTGCCTAATTCCTTTTGTGTGGCCCTAAATGCTATGAAAATAACGTGGATCATGCCGAGGCTATACATACTTTTTTCTCAGGTCATTATAGAGGGTCATGTAAAGGTTTTGGAAAAAATAATTGACCGAAAGCCTTATTACCAAAAAATTCATGGGCTTACACATATGAAAAACTGAGAAAATCGCCTAATTTCTGTTGAGTGGTTCCTAAATGCTAAGAAAATAGAATGGATCATGCAAAGGCTATATGTACCGTTCTCTTAGTTCATTACGAAGAAAACTGTAAAGGTTTTCCAAAAAAAATTGATCGATTGTCATAGCACCTAAAAATTCATGGACACATACGAGAAACTGAGAAAATCGTCTAATTTCTATTAAGTGACCCCTAAATATTATGAAAATGGTGTGAATCATGTAGAGGCTACACATACGTTTCACCCAGGTCATTACGGAGGGTACTGTAAAAGATTTGCAAAAAATTTGACTAAAAGCTATATCACCAAAATATTTACGGGCTAATAAATACGAAAAATTGAGAAAATCATCTAATTCTTGTTGAGTGACCCCCTAAATGCTAAGAAAATGGCATGGATCATGCTGAAGTTACACGTACTGTTTCACAGGTCATTACAGAGATTCCTTTAAAGGTATTGCCAGAAAAGGACAACGCCATACATCAAAACATTCATGGGTTAACACATACATAAAACTGAGAAAAATCGCTTGATTCCTGTTGAGTAGCCCCTAAATGCTATGAAAATAGTGTGTATCATGAGAGGCTACTGTAGTCGTTTCTAAGGTCGTTATGGACACTACTGAATAAGAATCTAAGAAAATTCGACTCAGACCCCCAACATCTAAAAAATCCATGGGTTAACACACACGAAAAATTAGCAAAATCGCCTAATTTTAGTTGCATCACCCCTAAAATACTCCTAAATATTGTAGAACCACCGTTGGGGATACTGGAGTCATTTATCAGGTCGTTATGGACGCTACTGAAGAAGAATCTAAGAGAATTCGACCCATACCCACAACACCTAAAACTCTGTGGGTTAACACACACGAAAAGTGGCAAAATCGCCTAATTCCTATTGCATCACCCCTAAAATGCTTCTAAATGCCGTAGAAGTGCCACCGGAGCTATTAGAGTCGTTCCCCAGGTCTTTACGGATACTACTGCAAAAGAAATCAAGAAACTTCAACCCGAACCCCCGGCACTTAAAAAATCCGTGGGCTAACACATACGAGAAATTAGAAAAATCGCCCAACTCCTAAAATGTTCCTAAATGCTGTATAAGCGCCAGCAGGGCTACTAGAGTCGTTCCCAGGTCGTTACAGATGCTACTGAAGAACAATCCAAGCAAATTTGACCAGGACTCCCGATATCTTAAAAATCCGTGGGCTAAAACACACACACAAAAAACCGGCAAAATCGCATAATTTCTGTTGCGTCGCTAATAAAATACTCCTAAACAACTCTAAAGCACCATCGGGGATACTGGAGTCGTTCCCCAGGTCATTATGGATGCTACTACGAAAGAAACCATGAAAATTCGACCCGAACCCCCGACATCTAAAACATCCGTGGGCTATCACACACGAAAATTTGGCAAAATCGCTAAATTTCTGGTGCATCGCTAATAAAATGCTCTTAAACCCCTCTAAAGCACCGCCGAGGCTACTAGAGTAATTCCCTAGGTCGTTATGGACTCTACTATGGAAGAATCTAAGTAAATTCGATCCGGACCTCCGGCATCTAAAAAATCCTTGGGCTAACACACACGAAAAACTGAAAAAATCACCTAATTCATATTAGGTCGCTAATAAAATTCTCCTAAACCCCTCTAAAACATTGTCGGGACTTCTTAAGTCGTTCTCCAGGATGTTAAAGATGCTACTGTTGAAAAATTCAAGAAAATTTGACCCTTACCCCCGACACCTAAAAAATCCATGGGTTAACACACACGAAAAACTGGTAAAATCGCCTAATTCTAATTGCATCGTTAATAAAATGCTCCTAAACCTCTCTAAAGTACCGTCGGGGCTACTAGAGTCTTTTCCTAGGTCGTTAAGGACGCTTATATGGATAAACCAAGAAAATTTGACCCGGACCCCTGGAACCTAAAAAACCATGGGCTAACACACACAAACAAACCAGCAAAATTGCCAAAATCCTATTGCGTCGCCAATAAAATGTACCTAGACCCATCTAAAGCATCGGTAAGGCTACTGGAGTCATTCCCTAGGTCATTATAGATAATACAATGGAAGAATCCAAGAAAATTTGATCCGGATTCTCGGCACCTAAAAAATCCGTGGGCTAACACACACGAAAAATTGGCAAAATCGCCTAATTCCTGTTGCGTCGCCAATGAAATGCTCTTAAACTCCTCCAATGCACCGTTGGGGCTACTGGAGTCGTTCCCTAGGTCGTTACGAATGCTAATATGGAATAATCCAAGAATATTCGATCCGGACCCCCGACATCTAAAAAATTCGTGGGCTAACCCATACAAAAAACTGGCAAAATTGCCTAATTTCTGTTTCTTCGCCAATAAAATGCTCCTAAATCCTCTAAAGCACCGCCGGGGCTACTGAAGTCGTTCCCAGGTCGTTATGGACGCTACTATGGAAGAATCCATGATAATTCGACCCGGAACCTAGGCACCTTAAAAATACGTGGGCTAACACACACGAAAAACTGATAAAATCACCTAATTCCTGTTGCATTGCCAATAAAATAATCCTAAATCCCTCTAAAGCGACGCCGGAGCTACTTGAGTCGTTCCATAGGCCGTTACGGACGCTACTATGGAAGAATCCAAGAAAATTCAACCCAGACCCCCGGCACCTAAAAAATCTGTGGGCTAACACACATGAAAAACTGGCAAAATCGCCTAATTCCTATCGCATCGCCTAATTCCTATCGCATAGCCAATAAAATGCTCCTAAACCCCTCTAAAACGTCATCAGGGCTACTAAATTCATTCTCCAGGTCGTTACAAAATCTATTATGGAAGAATGAAAGAAAATTCGATCCGTACTCCCGGCACCCAAACAATCCTTGGGCTAACACAATAGAAAAGCTGACAAAATTATCTAATTCCTGCTGCATTGATAATAAACTGCTCCTAAACCCCTCTAAAGTGCTGCCGGAGATACTAGAGTCATTCCCCGTGGTCGTTACGGATGCTACTATGAAACAATCTAACAATAATTCGATGCAGACTCCCGACACTTAAAAAATCCGTGGGCTACCACGCACAGAAAACTAGCAAAATTGACTAATTAATGTTGCATCGCCAATAAAATGCTCCTAAACCCCTCTAAAGTGCCGCCAGAGATACTGTAGTCATTACCTAGGTCGTTATGGACGCTACTATGGAAGAATCCAAGACAATTCTACCCGAACCCCCGGCATCTAAAAAATTCGTGGGCTAACACACACCAAAAGCTGACAAAATCGCCTAATTCCTATTGTGTCTTCGATAAAATGCTCCTAAACCCTCTAAAGTGCCACCGGATCTGCTGGAGTCGTTCTCCAGGTCTTTATGGACTCTACTTTAGAAGAATTCAAGAAAATTTTACCCGGACCCCCGGCACCTAAAAATTCTATGGGCTAACACACACGAAAAATTGGCAAAATTGCTTAATTTCTATTGTGGCGCAAATAAAATGCTCTTGAACCCCTCTAAAATATCATTGGGGATACTGGAGTCGTTCCTCAGGTCTTTATAGACGCTACTATGATAGAATCCAAGAAAATTCAACTTGGAGCCCCGGCACCTAAAAATATCCGTGGGCTAACACACACGAAAAATTGGCAAAATCGCCTAATTCTTGTTGCGTTGCCAATAAAATAATCCTAAACCCCTCTAAAGCGCCGCCAGGGCTACTGCAGTCATTCCCTAGGTTGTTACGGACGCTATATAAAAGAATCCAAGAAAATTCGATATGGACCCCTGGCACCTAAAAAATTTGTTGGCTAATACATACAAAAAACTATCAAAATTACCGAATTCCTGTTGTATCGCTAAGAAAATGCTCTTAAACCCCTTTAAAGCAATGCAGGGGCTACTGGAGTCATCACCTAGGTCGTTATTGATGCTACTATGGAAAACAATCCAAGAAAATTTAACCTGGACCCTGGCATCTAACAAATCCTTGAGCTAAGACACACGAAAAAATAACAAAATCGCCTAATTCCTATTAGGTCACTAATAAAATGCTCCTAAACCCCTCTTAGCGCCGCCGGGGATACTAGAGTCTTTCCCCGCGGTTGTTATGGATGCTACTATTGAAGAATACAAGAAAATTTGACCAGGACTCCTGGCACCTAAAAAATCTGTGGCTTAACACACACGAAAAACTGACAAATTTGACTAATTCCTATTAAAGCACCTTCAGTGCTACTGAAGTTATTACCCAAGTCGTTACAAACGCTTCTATGGAAGAATCTAAGAAAATTCGACCCGGACCCCCAAAACCTAAAAAAACCGTGGGCTAACACACACAAACAAACTGGCAAAATCGCCTAAATCCTATTGCATCGCCAATAAAATGCTCCTAAACACATCTAAATCGTCGCTGAGGCTACTAGTATCATTTCCCAGGTCGTTATAGATGCTACAATGGAAGAATCCAAGAAAATTCGATCCGGATCTCCGGCACCTAAAAAATCTGTGGGCTAACACACACGAGAAACTGGCAAAATCGCCTAATTTCTATTGTGTTGCCAATAAAATGCTCCTAATCCCCTTTAAAACGTCACTGGGGCTACTAGAGTCATTTCTCAGGTCATTATAGATGCTACTATGAAAAAATCCAAGAAAATCGATCCGGAACAGCAGCACCTAAAAAATCTGTGGGATAACACACGAAAAACTGGAAAAATCGCCTAATTCTTGTTGCGTCACCAATAAAATGATCTTAATCCCCTCTAAGGTGCCGTCGGGGCTACTGGAGCCGTTCCCCAAGTTGTTACGGATGCTACTATAGAAGAATCCAAGAAAGTTCAATCCGGACCCCCGACACCTAAAAATTCCGTGGGATAACACACACGAAAAATTGGATAAATCAACTAATTTCTGTTGCGTCGCTTATAAAATGCTCTTAAACCCGTCTAAAGCATCGCCGGGGCTACTGGAATCGTTCACTAGGTCGTTATGGACGCTACTTTTGAAGAATACAAGAAATTTCGACCCGAACCCCCGACATCTAAAAATTCCATAGGCTAACACATGAAAAACTGGCAAAATCGCTTAATTTCTATTACGTCGCCAATAAAATATTCCTAAACCTCTCTAAAGCATCGCTGGGGCTACTAGAGTCGTCCCCCAGGTCGTTATAGACTATACTATGGGAAAATCTAGGAAAATTCAATCCGAACCCTCGACACCTAAAAATTTTATGGCTAACACATACAAAAAATTGGCAAAATTGCCTAATTCTTGTTGCGTCGCCAATAAAATACTGCTAAGCCCCTATAAAGAGCCGTCGGGGCTACTGGAGTCGTTCCCCAGGTCGTTGAGGATGCTACTGTAGAAAAATCCAAGAAAATTCGATACGGACCCCGACACCTAAAAAATCCGTGGGCTAACACACAAAAAACTGGCAAAATTGCATAATTCCTGGTGCGTCGCTAATAAAATGCTCTTAAACCCCTCTAAAGCGCCACCGGGGCTACTAGAGTCATTTCCTAGGTCGTTATGGACTCTACTTTGAAAGAATCTAAGAAAATTTGACCCGGACCTCCGGCACCTAAAAAATCCTTGGGCTAAAACACATTAAAAACTGGAAAAATAACCTAATTCCTATTAGATCGCTAATAAAATGCTCCTAAATCCCTCTAAAGCACCGCCGGACTTCTTAAGTTGTTCCACAGGTCGTTAAAGATGCTACTATTGAAGAATCCAAGAAAATTTGACCTTGACCCCCAACACCCAAAAATCCATAGGCTAACACATACAAAAAACTGGCAAAATCGCCTAATTACAATACCATCACTAATAAAATGCTTCTAAACCCCTCTAAAACACCGCCGGGGCTACTGGAGTCGTTCCCCAGGTCATTATGGACGCTTATATGGAAAAATCAAGAAAATTCGATCCGAACCCCAGGAACCTAAAAAATCCGTGGGCTAATAACACACAAACAAACCAGCAAAATCGCCTAAATCCTATTGCGTCGATAATAAAATGCACCTAAACCCATCTAAAGCATGGACGAGGCTACTGGAATCATTTCCCAGGTCGTTATGGATTCTACAATGAAAGAATCCAATAAAATTTGACCTGGAATCCCGGCACCTAAAAAATCTATGGGCTAACACACATGAAAAACTAGCAAGATAGCCTAATTTCTATGACGTCGCAAATAAAATGCTCCTAAACCCCTCTAAAGCGTTACTGAGGCTACTAGAGTCGTTCCCCAGGTCGTTATAGACGTTACTATGGAAGAATCTAAGAAACTTCGACCCAAACCACTAGCACCTAAAAAATCCATGGGATAACACACACGAAAAACTGGCAAATCGCCTAATTTTTGTTGCGTCGCCAATAAAAATATCCTAAACCCCTATAAAGCGCCGCCGGGGTGACTGGAGTTGTTCCCCAAGTCGTTACAGATGCTACTACAGAAGAATCCAAGAAAATTCAACATGGACCCCCGTCACCTAAAAATTCTGTGGGTTAACTTTCACAAAAAACTGGCTAAATCAACTAAATCCTATTGCGTCGCTAATAAAATGTTCCTAAACCCCTCTAAAGTACCATCGGGGCTACTGGAGTCGTTCCCTAGGTCATTATAGACGCTACTATGGGAGAATCCAAGAAAATTCTACCCATACCCCCGGCAACTAAAATATTCGTGGTCGTTACACATGAAAAGCTAGCAAAATTGCCTAATTCCTGTTGCGTCTCCAATAAAATGCCCCTAAACCCCTCTAAAGTGATACCGGAGCTACTAGAGTCATTTCACAAGTCGTTATGGACGCTACTGTATAAGTTTTTAAGAAAATTCGACACGGACCCCCGACACCTAAAAAATCCGTAGGCTAACATACACGAAAAATTAGCAAAATAGCTCAATTCCTGGTGCGTCACTAATAAAATGCTATTAAACCCCTCTAAAGTACCGCCGGGGCTACTAGAGTCATTTCCTAGATCGTTATGGACTCTACTGTGGAAGAATCCAAAAAAATTCGACTCGGACCTCCGGCACCTAAAACAATCCTTGGGCTAACACACACGAACAACTGGAAAAATCACCTAATTCTTATTAGGTCGCTAATAAAATGCTCCTAAACCCCTCTAAAGCACCGCCGAGACTTCTTAAGTCGTTCCCCAGGTCATTAAGAATGCTATTGAAGAATCCAAGAAAATTTTACCCTCACTCCTTGCACCTAAAAAATCAATGAGGTAACACACACGAAAAACTGGCAAAATCGCCTAATTCCAATTACGCTAATAAAATGCTCCTAAACCTCTCTAAAGCACCATCAGGACTAATGGAATCATTCCCTAGGTCGTTACGGATTCTTATATAGAAAAACGAAGAAAATTCGACCCATACCTCCAGAACCTAAAAAATCAATGGGCTAACACACACAAACAAACCGGCAAAATCATTTAAATCCTATCGCGTCGCCAATAAAATGCACCTAAACTCATCTAAACCATCGCCGAGGCTACTAGAGTCATTCACAGCTCGTTACGGATGTTACTATAGAAGAATTTATGAAAATTCAACACAGACCCCCGGCACCTAAAAATTCCGTGGGCTAACACACACAAAAAATTGGCTAAATCAACTAATCCTGTTGCGTCGCTAATAAAATGCTCTTAAACTCCTCTATAGCATCGCCGGGGCTACTGGAGTTGTTCCCTAGGTCTCTATTGACGCTATTATGAAAGAATCGAAGAAAATTCTACCCATACCCCCGGCACCTAAAAAATTCCTAGGCTAACACAAACGAAAAGCTAACAAAATCGCCTAATTCCTGTTGCATCTCAAATAAAATGCTTCTAAACATATATAAAGTGTTGCCGGAGCTACTGAAGTCGTTCCCAGGTTGTTATGGACGCTACTTTGGAAGAATACAAGAAATTTTGATCCGGACCCCCGACACCTAAAAATTCTGTAGGCTAACACACAAAAAATTGGAAAAATTGCCTAATTTTTACTGCATCGCCAATAAAATGCTCCTAAACCACTCTAAAGCATCGCTGGGGCTACTGGAGTCATCCCCTAGATCGTTATATACACTACTATGGAAGAATTCAAGAAAAATCAATCCAAACCCCCGAAACTAGGGCTGTTCACAGTTTTGGTTAAAATCAAAACCAAACCGAAAATTTAACCAAACCGAATAAAAAAACCGACATTTGGTTTGGTTATGGTTATAGTAAAAAATAACCGAATAAATAACCGAACCAAACCAAAAATTATATACATAAAATTTATAATTATTTATATGTATAATAATAGCTTGTCATAAATAATTGAATATATTTTATACCTTTTAATTATTAATTTAGGATGCTCGAAGTACTTTTAATTATATTATGTGTTCTCTAGTTAGTTTAGGTTAAATATGTAATTTTTTCATTTTAATGGACAAAGTTGTATGCATTTTGAAACCTCTGTTTGACTTATTCTTTTAAATATAAACTGCGTTGCAAATTTGATCCACCTGATTTGCCATCAGCATGTCTTTCCATCAATATGCAGCAAAGTTCGCTATTGTGGACCGTGTAGAAAAAAGAATTTCATAAGAAATTTAAAAAATATAGAGAGAGAATATTTGAGTTGTCCCGGCTAGTCATAAACTGAAAAATTGAACCAAATCGACAATAACCAAACCGGTGATTATTATTTTACTTGGTTTGGTTATGGTTTTAGACATTTAAAAACCGATTAAATTTTTTGAGTTATTATTTTAATTAATAATCGATCCACACCTAAAAAATCTATGGCTAACACATACAAAAAACTGGCAAAATCACCTAATTCTTGTTGCGTTGCCAATAAAATGCTCTTAAAACCCTCTAAAGTGCCGCTGAGGCTACTGGAGTCGTTCCCCAGGTTGTTAAGAATGTTGCTACAGAGGAATCCAAGAAAATTTGACACGGACCCCCAGCACCTAAAAAATCCATGGGTTAACACACCCAAAAAATTAGCAAAATCGCTTAATTCCTTGTGCGTCACTAATAACATGCTGTTAAACCCCTCTAAAGCACCGCCGGAGCTATTACAATTGCGTCGCCAATAAAATCCTCCTAAACCTATCTAAAGCATCGCCGAGGCTACTAGAGTCATTCCCTAGGTCGTTACGGATGCTACAATGGAATAATCTAGGAAAATTCAACTCGAATCTCCGGCACCTAAAACATTTGTGGGCTAACACACGAAAAATTGGCAAAATTGCCTATTTCTAGTTGTGTCGCCAATAAAATATTCTTAAACCCCTTTAAAGCGCCGCCGGGGCTACTGGAGTCGTTCCCCAGATCATTATGGACACTACTATGGAAAAATCCATTAAAATTCGACCCAGACCCCCGACACCTAAAAGATCCATGGGCTAACACACACGAAAAATTGGAAAATCGCCTAATATCTATTGCATCACTAATAAAATGCTTCTAAAGCCCTCTAAAGCACCGCCGGGGCTACTAAAGTAGTTCCCCAAGTCGTTATGGACACTACAATGGAAGAATCCATGAAAATTCGACCCGGACCCCCGGTACCTAAAAGATCCATGGGCTAACACACATGAAAAATTGGAAAATCGCCTAATTTCTATTGCATCGCTAATAAAATACTGTAAAGCCCTCTAAAGCGCCGCCGGGGCTACTGGAGTCGTTCACCAGGTCGTTACGGATGCTATAATCGAAGAATCTAATAAAATTCAAACCTGACCCTCGGCACCTAAAAAATCAATGGGATAACACACATGAAAACTGGTAAAGTTGCCTAATTTTTGTTGCGTCGCCAATAAAATGTTCCTAAACCCTTCTAAAGCGATGCTAGGCTACTGGAGTCATTCCTAGGTCGTTATAGACATACTATGGAAGAATTCAACAAAATTCAACACAGACTCACGGTACCTAAAATTTCTGTGGGCTAAAACACACGAAAAATTAACAAAATCACTTAATTCTTATTGCGTCGCCAACAATGTTCCTCAACCACTGAAGCACCGTCGGGCTTATTGGAGTCATTCCCATGTCGTTATGAACGTATTATAGAAGAATCTAAGAAAATTCGACCCAGACCCCTAACACCATAAAAAATCTGTGGGCTAACACACACGAAAAGATCACAAAATCGCCTAATTCTTGTTGCGTCTCTAATAAAATGCTCCTAAACCCCTTTAAAGCATCATCGGGGCTACCAGAGTCATTCCTAGGTTATTACGGATGCTACTATAGAAGAATACAAAAAAAACTTGACACTGACCCCTGGCACCTAAAAATACTGTGGGCTAACACACGAAAAACTGACAAAATCACCTAATTCCTATTGCGTCGCTAATAAAATGCCGCTGGGGCAACTGGAGTCATTCCCTAGTTCATTTTTAACTCTACTATGGAAGAATCCAAGAAAATATGACCTGTACCCCCGGTACCTAAAAAATCCGTGGGCTAACATACACGAAAAACTAGCAAAATCGCCTAATTCTTGTTGCGTCGCTAATAAAATGCTCCTAAAACCTTCTAAAGCACCGCCGGGGCTACTGAAGTCATTTCCTAGGTCCTTGTAGACACTTTTATGGAAGAATCTAAGAAAATTTGACCCGAACACCGGCAGCTAAAAAATCTGTGGGATAACACAAACGAAAAATTAGCAAAATTGCCTAATTTCTATTGTGTTGACAATAAAATTCTCCTAAACCCTCTAAATCACCGCCGGGCTACTGGAGTCATTGCCCAGATTGTTACGGATTCTACTATGTAAGAATCCAAGAAAATTCGACCCTTACAACTTGCACGTAAAAAATCCATGGGCTAACACAAATGAAAAGCTGGCAAAACCGCCTAATTCTGATTGCTTCGCCCATAAAATTCTCCTAAACCCCTCTGAAACACTACCTCAGCTACTGGAGTCGCTCCTCGGGTTGTTACAGACATTACTATGGATGAATCCAAGAAAATTTGACCAGACCCCCGACACCTAAAAAATCCATGGGCTAACACACACGAAAAATTAGCAAAATTGCCTAATTTCTATTGCATCACCAATAAAATGCTCGTAAACACCTCTAAAGCGTCGCTGGATCTACTAGATTCGTTCCCTAGGTCTTTATGGTTGCTACTATGAAAGAATCCAAGAAAATTCGACCTGGACCCATGGCACCTAAAAAATCCTTGGGCTAATACACTCGAAAAAGGGGGAAAATTGCCTAATTCCTATTAGGTCGCTAATAAAATGCTCCTAAAGCACTGTCGAGGCTACTAAAGTCGTTCTTAGGTCGTTGCGGATGCTACTATGGAAGAATATAAGAAAATTTAACCCTAACCCCCAACACCTAAAAATTCTGTGGGCTAATACACACGAAAAACTGGCAAAATCACCTAATTCCAATTGCATCGCTAATAAAATGCTTCTAAATCTCTCTAAAGCGCTGCTGGGGCTACTGGAGTCATTTCCTAGGTCCTTACAGATACTACTATAGAAGAATCTAAGAAAATTTGACCCGACCTCTGGCACCTAAAAAATCTGTGAACTAACACACACGAAAAACTGGCAAAATTGCCTAATTCGTGTTGTGTCACCAATAAAATGCTCTTAAACCCCTCTAAAGCGCCGTTGGGGATACTGGAGTTGTTCCCTATTTCTTTATGGATGCTAATATGGAAGAATCCAAGAAATATTGACTCGGACCTGCAACACCTAAAAAATCCATGGGCTAACACACACGAAAAACTAGAAAACTCGCCTAATTTCTATTGCGTCGCCAATAAAATGCTCCTAAACCCTTCTAAAGGACCGCCGGAGATACTGGAGTCATTCCCAGGTTGTTATAGACTCTATAATGGAAAAATGAAAGAAAATTTGACCCGGAGCCCCGGCACCTAAAAATTTGTGGGCTAATACATAAGATAAACTGGTAAAATTGCCTAATTCTTGTTGCGTCTCTAATAAAATACTCCTAAACCCCTCTAAAGTGCTTTTAGGGCTACTAGAGTCATTCCTCAGGTTGGTATGGGCGCTACTACAGAAGAATCCAAGAAAATTAAAACCTGACCCCCGGCACCTAAAAATTCCGTGGGCTAACACACGAAAAACTTGCAAAATCGCCTAATTTCTATTGCGTTGCTAATAAAATGCTCCTAAACCCCTCTAAAGCACTGTTGGGGCTATTGAAGTCATTACCGAGGTCGTTATAGATGCTAATATGGATGAATCCAAGAAAATACAACCCGTAGCCTCGGCACCTAAAACATTCGTGGGCTAACACAAATGAAAAACTGGCAAAATCATCTAATATCTGTTGTGTCTCTAATAAATTTTTTCTAAACCTCTTTAAAGCACCATCGGGGCTACTAGAGTCATTTCTCGGATCGTTACGAATGTTACCATGATGAATCTAAGAAAATTTGACCCAAACCCTTGACACTTAAAAATCTGTGGGCTAACACACATCAAAAACTTGCAAAATCACCTAAATCCTATTGTAATTCCAATAAAATGTTCCTAAACCCAACTAAAGCGCCACCGGGGCTACTGGAGTCATTCCCTAGGTTGTTACAGACGATCATATGGAAGAATGTAAGAAAATACAATACGAACCTCCGGAACCTAAAAATTTTGTGGGCTAACACACACAAAAAGATGGCAAAATCGCCTAATTCCTATTGCGTCTCCAATAAAATACTTCTAAACCCCTCTAAAGTGCCTCTAGAGCTATTGGAGTCATTCTCTACGTCGTTATGGATGCTACTATGGAAGAATCCAAGAAAATTCGACCCAGACCCCTAACATCTAAAAAATCCTTAGGCTAACACACATGAAAAACTGGCAAAATCGCCTAATTTCTATTAGTTCGCTAATATAATGCTCCTAAACTCCTTTAAAGCGTTGTCAGGGCTACTGGAGTCGTTCTTCAGGTCGTTATGGATGCTTCTATTGAAGAATCTAAGAAACTTCGACCCGAACCCACGAAACCTAAAAAATTCGTGGGCTAACACACGAAAAACTAACAAAAATGCCTAATTCCTGTTGCTTAGCCAATAAAATGCTCTTAAACCCTTCTAAAGTGCCACCGGGGCTACTTGAGTCGTCTCCTAGGTCGTTACGGATGATAATATAGAAGAATCCAAATAAAACTGGCAAAATCGCCTAATTTCGTGGGCTAACACATACAAAAAACTGGCAAAATCGCCTAATTTCTATTGCATCGCAAATAAAATACTCTTAAACCCCTCTAAAGCACTGTCGGGGCTACTAGAGTCATTTTCTAGGTCATTAAGATGCTAATATGGAAGAATCTAAAAAAATTTAACTTAGACCCCTAGCACCTAAAAAATCAGTGGGCTAACACATACGAAAAACTGGCAAAATTGCCTAATTCCAATTGCGTCGCCAATAAAAATGCTCCTAAACCCTCTAAAGCACCATTGTGGCTACTAGAGTCATATCCTAGGTCGTTACAGATGCTAATATTGAAGAATCTAAGAAAATTTGACTCAAACCCCGACACATAAAAAATCAGTGGGCTAACACATACGAAAAACTTGCCAAATCGCCTAATTTTTATTGCGTCCCCAATAAAATACTCCTAAACCCTCTAAAGCACCACCAAGGCAACTAGAGTCATTCCCCAGGTCGTTATGGACGCTAATATGAAAGAATCCATGAAAATTTGACCTAGACCCCGGGCACCTAAAAAATTTGTGGACTAACACACATGAAAATATGGCAAAATCGCCTAATTGCTGTTGCGTCCCAAATAAAATGCTCCTAAACAACTCTAAAACACCGTCGGGGCTACTAGAGGCGTTCCCTAGGTCCTTATAGACACTACTATGGAGGAATCTAAGAAAATGTGACCCAGAACTTTGGCACCTAAAAAATCAATGGGTTAACATACACAAAAACCTAGCAAAATCGTCTAATTCATATTGCGTCGCCAATAAAATGCTCTTAAATCCCTCTAAAGCACTGCCGGTTCTACTAGAGTCATTCCCTAGATATTTACGAATGCTAATATTGAAGAATTCAAGAAATTTTGACAGAGACCCACGACACCTAAAAATTCTGTGGGCGTACACACACGAAAAATTGGTAAAATCGCCTAATTCTATCACAAGTAAAATGTTATTAAACCCCTTTAAAGCGACGCTAATGCTATTAGAGTCGTTATGTAGGTCGTTATGGATGCTACTATGGAAAAATCTAAGAAAATTTAACTCGGAACCCCAACACCTAAAAAGATCCGTGGGCTAACACACACGAAAAACTGGTATAAATGCCTAATTCCTATTGCATCGCCAATAAAATGTTCCTAAACCCCTCTAAAGTGCCGCCGGGGCTACTAGAAATATTTCTTAGGTTGTTATGGATGCTACTATTGAAGAATCTAAGAAAATTCAACTTGGATCGGTGGCACCTAAAAAATTCATGGGCTAACACACACGAAAAGATGGCAAAATCGATTAATTCCTGTTGCATCTCCAATAAAATGCTCCTAAACCCCTCTAAAGCGCCGCTAGGGCTACTAGAGTCATGCTTTAGTTCCTTGCGTACACTACTATGGAAAAATCCATGAAAATTCAACCCGAATCCCCGATATCTAAAAAATCTATGGGCTAACACACATGAAAAACTAGTAAAATAGCCTAAATCCTATTGTGTTGCCTATAAAATGCTCCTAACCCCTCAAAAGTGTTGTTGGGGCTACTGAAGTGATTCCCCACATTATTACGGATGCTACTATGGAAGAATACAAGAAAATTCGACCCGGACCCTCGACACCTAAAAAATCTGTGGGCTAACACAAACGAAAAGTTGGCAAAATCGCCTAATTCCTATTGTATCGCCAATAAAATTCTTCTAAACCCCTCTAAAGTACTGCCGGGGCTACTGGAGTCGTTCCCTGGGTTTTTATGGATGTTAGTAAGGATGAATGTAAGAAAATTCTACCCAGACCCCCGGCACATAAAAAATCCATTGGCTATCACACACGAAAAATTGGCAAAATCGCTTAATTCCTATTGCGTCGCCAATAACATGCTTCTAAACCTCTCTAAAGAACCATCAGGGCTACTGGAGTCATTCCCCTAGTCGTTATTACACTACTATTAAAGAATCCATAAAAATTCAGCCCGGACCCCCTGCACCTAAAAAATCTGTGGGCTAAAACACATGAAAAACTGGCAAAATTGCCTAATTCCTGTTGCGTCGCCAATAAAATGTTCCTAAACCCCTTTAAAACACCGCCAGACCTATTGGAGTCATTCCATAGGTCATTATGGATGCTACTATTGAAGAATCTAAGAAAATTTGACCCGAACCCCCGGCACCTAAAAAATTTGTAGGCTAACAGACACGAAAAACTACTGAAATCGCCTATTTCCTGTTGCGTCGCAAATAAAATACTACTAAGCCCCTCTAAAGTGCCGCCGGCTACTAGAGCCATTATCCAAGTCGTTATAGACGCAAATATAGAATAATCTAAGAAAATTCGACACGGACCCCGAGACCTAAAAAATCTGTGGGCTAACACACACGAAAATTTGCCAAAGTCGCCTAATACCTGGTGCGTCGCTAATAAAATTCTTTTAAACCCCTCTAAAGTACTACCGGGTTTACTGCAGTCATTCTCTATGTCATTATGACACTACTATGAAAGAATCCAAGAAAATTTGACCCAGACCCCGGCATCTAAAAATTCCTTGGGCTAACAGACAGGAAAAACTGGCAAAATCACCTATTTCCTAATAGGTCGCAAATAAAATGCTACAAAACCCCTCTAAAGCACCGTCGGGGCTATCGAAGTTGTTTCTTAAGGTTTTTACGGATGCTACTATAGAAGAATCCAAACAAATTTGACCCTAACCCTCGTCACCTAAAATATCCGTGGGGTAACACACACTAAAAACTGGAAAAATCACCTAATTCCAATTGCGTTGCTAATAAAATGCTCCAAAACCCCTCTAGTGCGCCGCTGGGGCAGCTGGAGTCATTCTCCAACTCATTACGGACGCTTATATGGAAGAATGCAAGAAAATTCGACCTGAATCCATGGAACCTAAAATATCCGTGGGCTAACACACACAAACAAACCGGCAAAATTGCCTAAATCCTATTACGTTTCCAATCAAATTCTCCTAAACTCCTCTAAAGTACCACTGTGGCTACTGGAGTCGTTCTCCAGGGCCTTACGGATGCTACTATAAAATAATCTAAGAAAATTCGATCCGAACCTTCGGCACCTAAAAAGTTTGTGGGATAACACACATAAAAAACTGGTAAAATTGCCTAATTCCTATTGCATCAACAATAAAATGGTCTTAAATCCCCCTAAAGCACCGCTAGGATACTGGTGTAACACCCCATTTTTTTTCCCCACCAAAACTCAAGCTGTTCTTCTTGTGCATGTAGGATCAAACTCGATGACTTATTGTTTCATATATGAGTTAGGATCAATTCCTAAATATTTGAAGTGTATAAGAGGTGTTTTAGGATCATAAGGGATCTCTAACACCAAACCAAGTCTAAGGAGTTTCTATCGATTAAGTTTTCGGATGAGTTAGTATAAGGTTCAACTTCAAACGACCATATCTCTTTACATATAACGAACTGGGTGGCTCATGATCTATCAAATTAAATTTCTTTGAGTCTTCTTTCCAACGCCACTAAGATTGTATTTTTTGGAGTTCGGAGTCAAAAGTTATTACTATTTTACGACAGACTATCAATGCAGGAGTTTCGGGCCTGGACTATAACTGCAGAAATTTCAGGCCTGGCGCTCCAGTGGCGCCCGATGCCACTATAGCGCCAGAAACTAGCCTCAGTAGTTTGTTCCTCGGTGCGACACGCCACTATTAGGCTTGTAGGGTTTTTAAGCCCATTTTCCAGATTTCAAAAATTTCAGGCTTGGCACCGCAGTGGCGCGGCGCACCACTATATCGCCAGCAAGATTTTGGCCCATTTTTTTCCGAATTTTGATGAAGGGCATTTTGGACCTTTTCCTACCCATCCTATATTAAACCTAATAAACTAGAGTTCTCCATTTCTGCCCCTCACATTAATTTCTAAGGGTTTTCTCTCCAAAAACACCCAAGAATGTTGAGAAGAAGAATTGAAGAAGAAGAAGAGTGAGGTTTCAAGCCATTCCTTCAAATCTTGATTTCCTCCGATTTCCAGGTATGTAAGGCTAACTTAAAATATGGATTGAGTTCTTACATATGCCCCATAGATGTGTTGGATGAAGATTGTGAAAGGTTTGAACCTTCCATGAAGGTTTTCTTGAATTTTTCCTAAATTATAGAATATGTTTTTTTATATACTATTAATTGATTGATGATTTTCATGACTTGAATTACTAAATATTTATCTTTCATATTATTGACTACAAATGAATTTTTGTATGTAAATTCATATGTATTGATGGTGTTCTTGAGTGGAGTTTTATTGAGAGTATGGATTCATGTTTCATTCACATGAAAACCAAGATGATATTTCCTTTTTGGTCATAAATTGTCTTGAGGTTGAGATGGATGGTTTTTGTGTATATGTATTGATTGGAATGAAAAAAATGAATTGGGATAGTTATGAATGTGAATGGCATAAAAAGAAATGAAACATCGATAGAGATAGAATGTCATTTTTGTTTCTATAAATGAAATATATAATTAAATAAGAATTTTAGAGCAAGATGTTTGATAATAAGGTGAATGATGATGTTTGATGATGGTGTGGATGATGATGTTTTGAGGTGAAATGGATTGGAGTCTAATGTGACTATATGATATGTGATTTGATTGGAGTCATATGAGTATAAATGATTGTTTGAGAAGGAGTTTTAAATAAATGATTTGTGAACATTTTTGCATAAACTATTTATATACTATTTTGAGTTTAACGAATGACTATTTTCACCTTTGATTTAAAAAGGAGTTTAAGCATGAGTTGAGTTTGAGAAGTCTCTTAAGTATCATTTTGAACATGAGTATTTTGAGTATAAACAAGTTGAGTATGTTTACCTAAAAATGTCTATTTTGAGGTTGAGTTGAGGAGTTGAAATTATGTTTTAAATGCATATAATATTTTCTACATTCATTGAGTTGAGATGGTATCAAATTCAAAAAGAAGAGTTTGATGATTGAGATGAGTTGATTGTGAAAGAAGGTCCAATGAGACTAAATGAGTTGATTTGAAACTAAGTCCTAAGGGACTAAATGAGTATTTTGAATATTTTACACACTTGATAGATATGTTCATATTGAGTCTTGAGAGGACTATTGAGCACCGAATTGGGTAAGAGTATAATCCATACTCAAATCCCATAAACTACGCTGCCAACGTAGGAAGGGATTGGACTGTTAAAGTTGGATATTTCCCATTTTATTGTCCTAAAATGATAGGACTTGATTGATTGATGGATCCATGATTGGTTGATTCGTTCATGCCCTGGTAAGGTATGGACGGACATGGAAACGACGTGGCTCATTATGCATTACCTACTTATAGGTGGTGGGATTGTTGTCAGTTAGAGAAACTCCCAATTGAGTGGATTGTGCTTGATGTAATTGGTTTGATTGAGATTGTATCTGATTGAGTTGATTTGTAAAGTATTGCTAAATTTTAATTTGCATATCTATTGAATTGAGTCCTTTGACTTTATTGTTGAATTGAATTATATATGATTGGATTGGATTAGATGGTATGTGATTAAATTGAATTGAATTGTATGTGATTGGATTGGATTGTATATAAGTATCTCTGTCTAAACCGTATTCCTACTTTAGACTTATGACACCTTGATTGAGTATCTCTTATCTTTATGACTTGAGATATTTGAACCAATATTATTTCATTTTGCCATATGATATACTCGTACATTCTACGTACTGATGTCCATTTGGACCTGCATCATTTCATAATGCAGAGACAGGTTTAAGAGATCATCAATAGGCGCACTATTGAGGATCTGTTCACACTCAGCTTATTGGTGAGTCCTCCCCTACATTAAGAGGATACCACTTAAGTTATTCTTGCGTTGAGTTAGTCTTTTCATTCTAATTTAAGGTAGCCATGAACCTATCATTGGCACCAATTAGATAGTAGTAATAGAGGCTTCATAGACTAGATAGTGATGGGTCGATTGAGTATTTTATTTCTTGAATTATTCTTGTCAAACTATTTAACGACATATATTGAAGTTCGATTTGTTGGCCCATGACCTTTATTATTTGAGTTAGATTGATGATTTGAGTTGCTCACTAAATTATTTCTTTGTTTTAAACTTTTTGCTGATTGATTGATATGAATGGATGTGTGATTGGATCAAGTGGTTCGCTTGGGACCAGCAATGGTCTTCAAGTGCCGACCACGTCTAGGGTACCCTCCCTGGGCATGACAACTGGATTCAATCCTTAGGTCGTTATGGCTGCTAACATGGAAGAATCCATGAAAATCCGATCTGAACCCCTGGCACATAAAAAATCTGTGGGCTAACACACATAAAAAACAGGCAAAATTACCTAATTCCTATTACGTCGTTAATAAAATGCTCTTAAACGCCTCTAAAGCACCGTTGAGGCTACTAGAGTCATTCACTAGGTCCTTGCATACACAACTATAGAAGAATCCAAGAAAATTTTGGCCCGGAACACTGACATCTAAAAAATCTGTGGGCTAACACAAACGAAAAACTAGCAAAATCGCCTAAACCCTATTGTGTTGCCAATAAAATATTCTTAAACCCCTCAAAAGCGTCGTTGGGGCTACTGGAATCATTCCCCAGGTCGTTACGGATGCTACTATGGAAGAATCCAAGAAAATTAAACCCGGACCCCCGACACCTAAAAAATCCGTGGGCTAATACAAATGAAAAACTGGCAAAATCGCCTAATTTCTGTTGTATCGTTAATAAAATGCTTTTAAATCCATCTAAAGCACTGTCGGGGCTACTGGAATCGTTCCCCAGATCGTTATGGATGATTATATGGAAGATTCCATGAAAATTTGACTCGAACCCCCGGCACCTAAAAAATCCATGGGCTAATATACACGAAAAACTAGTGAAATCGCCTAAATCTTGTTGCATCGTCAACAAAATGCTCCTAAACCCCTTTAAAACACCGCCAGAGCTATTGGAGTTGTTGCCTAGGTCGTTACGAATGCTACTATTGAAGAATCTAAGAAAATTTGACTCGAACCCCCGGCACCTAAAATATTCGTGGGCTAACACAAACAAATAAATCGGCAAAATTGCCTAAATTCTATTGCGTCGCCAATAAAATGCTCCTAAACACCTCTAAAGCGCCACTGGGCTACTGGAGTTGTTCCCTAGGTACTTATGGATGTTAATATGGAAGAATCTAATAAAATTTAACCCGAACCTCTGGCACCTAAAAAATCTGTGAACTAACACACACGAAAAACTGGCAAAATCGCTTAATTCCTGTTGCGTCGCCAATAAAATGCTCTTAAACCTATCTAAAGCGCCGTCGGGATACTGGATTGTTCCCTATGTATTTATGGATGATAATATGGAAGAATCCAAGAAAATTCGACCTGGACCTGCAACACCTAATAAATTCATGGGCTAACACACACGAAAAACTGGAAAAATCGCCTAATTTCTATTGCATCGTCAATAAAATGCTCCTAACTCTCTCTAAAGGACTGGGGGAGTTACTGGAGTTATTCCCCAGGTCGTTATGAATGCTATTATAGAAGAAATAATGAAACTTCTACCCATACACCCGGCACATAGAAAATCCGTGGCCTAACACACACGAAAAACTGGCAAAATCGCTTAATTCCTGTTGCATTTCCAATAAAATGCTTCTAAACCCCTCTAAAGTAAAACCGGAGATACTAGAGTCGTTCTTAGGTCGTTATGGACGCTACTATGGAAGAATCCAAGAAAATATGACCCGAACCCCCGGCATCTAAACAATCTATGGGCTAACACACACGAAAAACTAGCAAAATTGCCTAAATCCTATTGTGTTGCCAATAAAATGTTCTTAAACCCCTCAAAAGCACCGTCGAGGCTACTGGAGTCATTTCCTAGGTCATTAAGGATGCTACTATGGAAGAATTCAATAAAATTAAACCCGAAAACCCGGCACCTAAAAAATCCGTAGGCTAATACAAATGAAAAACTGGCAAAATTTCCTTATTCCTGTTGCGTCGCCAATAAAATTCTGCTAAACTCCTCTAAAGCGCTGTTGGGGCCATCGAAGTCGTTCCCCAGGTCGTTACGGACGTTACTATGGATGAATTTAAGAAAATTCAACCCAGACACCCAACACTTAAAAAATCCATGGGCTATCACACACAAAAAACTGACAAAATCGCCTAAATCCTGTTGCGTCGTTAATAAAATTCTCCTAAACTCCTCTAAAGCACCATCGGGGCTACTGGAATCATTTCCGAAATCGTTATGGACGATTATATGGAAGATTCCATGAAAATTTAACTCGAACCCCCGGCACCTAAATAATCCGTGGGCTAACATACACGAAAAACTAGTGAAATCGCTTAAATCTTATTGCATCGCCAACAAAATGCTCCTAAACCCCTTTAAAGCACCGCCAGAGCTATTGGAGTTGTTGCCTAGGTCGTTACGAATGCTACTATTGAAGAATCTAAGAAAATTTTACTTGAACCCCCGACACCTAAAATATTCGTGGGCTAACACATACAAACAAACCGGCAAAATTGCCTAAATTCTATTGCGTCGCCAATAAAATGCTCCTAAACACCTCTAAAGCACCGCTGGTGCTACTGGAGTCATTACCTAGGTCCTTACGGACGCTAATATGGAAGAATATAAGAAAATTCGACCCGAACCTCTGGCATCTAAAAAATCTGTGAGCTAACACACACGAAAAATTGGCAAAATCGCTTAATTCATGTTGCATCTCCAACAAAATGCTCTTAAACCTATCTAAAGCGCCGTCGGGATACTGGAGTTGTTCCCTATGTATTTACGGATGCTAATATGGAATAATTCAAGAAAATTCGACCCGAACCCGCAGCACCTAAACAATCCATGGGCTAACACACACGAAAAACTGGAAAAATCGCCTAATTTCTATTGCATCGCCACTAAAATGCTCTTAAACCCCTCTAAATGATCGCCGGAGCTACTGAAGTTATTCCCTAGGTCTTTATAGACGCTATTATAGAATAATTAATGAAAATTCTACCCAGACACATAAAAAATCCGTGGCCTAACACATAAAAAACTGGCAAAAAATTACCTAATTCCTGTTGTATCTCCAATAAAATACTCCTAAACCCCTCTAAATTGCTGTCGGAGATACTGGAGTTGTTCCCAAGTCGTTATGGATGCTACTATGAAAGAATCTAAGAAAATTCGACCTGGACCCCTATCACCTAAAAAATCTGTTGGCTAATACACATGAAAAATTGGAAAACAAATTGTCTAATTCCTGTTACGTCTCTAGAAAAATGATTTTAAACCCCTTTAAAACGCTACCGGGGCTACTAGAGTCGTTTCCTAGGTTCTTGCGGACACTACTATTGAAAAATCCAAGAAAATTCGACCTGGACCCCCGGCATCTTAAAATCTATGGGCTAACAGACACGAAAAACTAGCAAAATCCCCTAAATCCTATTGTGTTGCCAATAAAATACTCTTAAACCCTTCTAAAGCGCCGCTGGGACTACTGAAGTCGTTCCCTAGGTCGTTATGAATGCAAATATGGAATGCAAGAAAATTTGACCCAGAACCCCGACACCTAAAAAATCCGTGGGCTAACACACACGAAAAACTGGCAAAATCGCCTAATTTCTATTGCGTCGCCAATAAAATGCTCCTAAATCCTTATAAAGCATCGCCGGGGAAACTAGAGTCGTTCCCTTGGTCATTATGGACGTGACTATGGAAGAATCTATGAAAATTCAACCCGAACCATGGGCACTTAAAAAATATGTGAGCTAACACACACGAAAATATGGGAAAATCACCTAATTCCCGTTGCATCGCCAATAAAATATTCCTAAACCCTTTTAAAGCACCGCTGGAGCTATTGGAGTCGTTCCCTAGGTCTTTACAGATGCTACTATTGAATAATCTAAGAAAATTTGACCCAAACCCCCGGCATCTAAAATATCCGTGGGCTATCACACACAAATAAATCGGCAAAATCGCCTAAATCTTATTTCGTCGCCAATAAAATGCTCTTAAAGCCTTTTAAAGCACCGCCAGGGCTACTGAAGTCGTTCCCTAGGTCCTTACGGATGTTACTATGAAATAATCTAAGAAAATTAGACCCGAACATCCGGCACCAAAAAATCTGTGGGCTAACACACTCTAAAAACTGGCAAAATCATTTAATTCTAAATGAGTCGCCAATAAAATGCTCTTAAATCCCTTTAAAGAGCCATCAGGGATACTAGAGTCATTTTTAGGTCGTTACAGATGCTAATATGGAAGAATCCAAGAAAATTCGACCGGTACCCTCGGCACCTAAAAAAATTCATATGCAAACACACACGAAAAATTGGCAAAATTGCCTAATTTCTATTGCGTCGCCAATAAAATGCTCCTAAATCCTTCTAAAGCATCGCCGGGGAAACCAGAGTTGTTCCGTAGGTCGTTATGGACATTACTATGGAAGAATCCATGAAAATTCAACCCGAACCCTGGGCACCTAAAAAATCTGTGAGCTAACACACGAAAATATGGTAAAATCACCTAATTCCCATTGCATCACTAATAAAATATTCCTAAACCCCTTTAAAGCACCGCTGGAGCTATTGAAGTCTTTTCCTAGGTCTTTACAGATGCTACTATTGAATAATCTAAGAAAATTTGACCCAAACCCCCGGCATCTAAAATATCCATGGGCTATCACACACAAATAAATTGGCAAAATCGCCTAAATCCTATTTTGTTGCCAATAAAATACTCTTAAATCCCTCTAAAGCGCCGCCGGGGATACTGGAGTCATTTTTTAGGTCGTTACAGATGCTAATATGGAAGAATCCAAGAAAATTCGACCCGTACCCCCGGCACTTAGAAAGTTTCATATGCAAACACACACGAAAAATTGGCAAAATAGTTTATTTTCTAATGCGTAGCCAATAAATGCTCCTAAACCCTTCTAAAGTATCGTCGGGGCTACTGGATCAATCCCTACATTCTTGCGGACAATACTATGGATGAATCCAAGAAAATTTGGTCCGAACCCCCGGCATCTAAAAACATTGGGCTAACACACACAAAAAACTAGCAAAATCGCCTAATTCGTATTGTGTTGCCAATAAAATGCTCCTAATCTTCTAATTTTTATTGCGTAGCCCATAAATGCTTCTAAACCCTTCTAAAGCATCGCCGGGGCTATTGGAGTCAATCCCTACATCCTTGTGGACACTACTATTGAGGAATCCAAAAAAATTCGGTCCGAACCCCCGACACCTAAAAAATCTGGGGCTAATACACACGAAAAACTAGAAAAATCACCTAATTCGTATTGTGTTGCCAATAAAATGCTCCTAAACCCCTCTGAAGTACCACCGGAGCTACTGGAGTCATTCCCAGGTCGTTACGGATGCAACTATGGAAGAATTTATTAAAATTCGACTCGTACCCCTGGCATCTAAAAAATCCGTTGGCTAACACACACAAAAAACTGGCAAAATTGCCTAATTCCTATTACGTTTCTCGTAAAATGCTCATAAACCCTCTAAAGCTTCGCAAGTACTACAAGAGCCATTCTCTAGTTCCTTTTGCACACTACTATGAAAGCGTCCAAGAAAATTCGACCCGGAGCCCCGACATCTAAAAAATTTGTGGGCTAACACACATGAAAAACTGACAAAATTGCCTAATTCCTGTTGCGTCGCCAATAAAATGCTCTTAAACCTATATAAAGCGCCGTTAGGATACTGGAGTTTTTACCTATGTATTTACAGATGCTAATATAGAATAATTCAAGAAAATTCGACCCGAACCCGCAACACCTAAAAAATCCATGGGTTAACACACACGAAAAACTAGAAAAATCGCCTAATTTCTATTGCGTCGCCAATAAAATGCTCCTAAACCCCTCTAAAGGACCGCCGGAGCTACTGGAGTCATTTCCCAGGTCGTTATAGAAGCTAGTATAGAAAAATTAATGAAAATTCTACCCAGACACCCGGCACATAAAAAATCTGTGGCCTAACACACATAAAACACAGGCAAAATCACCTAATTCCTGTTGCATTTCTAATAAAATGCTCCTAAACCTCTCTAAAGTGCCGTCGGAGATACTGGAGTTGTTCCCAGATCGTTATGGATTATACTATTGAAGAATCTAAGAAAATTCGACCTGGACCCCTGTCACCTAAAAAAGTCGTGGCCTAATATGCACGAAAAATTGGAAAAATAATTGTCTAATTCCTGTTACGTCTCTAGTAAAATGATTCTAAACCCCTTTAAAGCGTTGCCGGGGCTACTAGAGTCGTTCCCTAGGTCCTTGCGGACACTACTATTGAAAAATCCAAGAAAATTCGACTCGGACCCCGGCATCTTAAAATCTGTGGGCTAACACACACGAAAAACTAACAAAATCCCCTAAATCCTATTGTGTTGCCAATAAAATACTCCTAAATCTTTCTAAAGCGCCGCCGGGGCTACTAGAGTCGTTCCCTAGGTCATTATGGATGCAAATATGGAATGCAAGAAAATTTGACCCAGACCCCCGATACTTAAAAAATCCGTGCGCTAATACACACGAAAAACTGGCAAAATCGCCTAATTTCTATTGCGTCGCCAATAAAATGCTCCTAAATCCTTCTAAAGCATTGCTGGGGAAACCAGAGTCATTCCCTAGGTCGTTATGGACGTTACTATGGAAGAATCCATGAAAATTCAACCCGAACCCTGGGGACCTAAAAAATTTATGAGCTAACACACACAAAAATATGGCAAAATCACTTAATTCCCGTTGCATCACCAATAAAATGTTCCTAAACCCCTTTAAAGCACTGCTGGAGCTATTGGAGTCTTTCCCTAGGTCTTTACAGATGCTACTATTGAATAATCTAAGAAAATTTGACCCAAACCCCCGGCATCTAAAATATCTGTGCGCTATCACACACAAATAAATCGACAAAATTGCCTAAATCCTATTTCGTCACTAATAAAATGCTCTTAAAGCCCTCTAAAGCGCCACCGGGACTACTAGAGTCGTTCCCTAGGTCCTTACGGATGTTACTATTAAATAATCTAAGAAAATTAGACCCGAACATCCGGCACCAAAAAATTTGTGGGCTAACACACTCTAAAAACTGGCAAAATCATTTAATTCTAGTTGAGTCGCCAATAAAATGCTCTTAAACCCCTTTAAAGAGCCATCGGGGATACTAGAGTCGTTTTTTTAGGTCGTTACAGATGCTAATATAGAAGAATCAAAGAAAATTCGACCCGTACCCTCAGCACCTAAAAAATTCATATGTAAACACACACGAAAAATTGGCAAAATCTTCTAATTTTTATTGCGTAGCCCATAAATGCTTCTAAACCCTTCTAAAGCGTCGCCGGGGCTATTGGAGTCAATCCCTACATCCTTGTGGACACTACTATTGAGGAATCCAAAAAAATTCAGTTCGAACCCCCGACACCTAAAAAATCTGGGGCTAACACACACGAAAAACTAAAAAAATCACCTAATTCGTATTGTGTTGCCAATAAAATGCTCCTAAACCACTCTGAAGTACCACCGGAGCTACTGTAGTCATTCCCCAGGTCGTTATGGATGCAACTATGGAAGAATTTATTAAAATTTGACCCGTACCCCTGGCATCTAAAAAATCTGTAGGCTAACTCACACAAAAAACTGGCAAAATTGCCTAATTCTTATTACGTTTCTCGTAAAATGCTCATAAACCCCTCTAAAGCATCGTAAGTACTACTAGAGCCATTCTCTAGTTCCCTTTGGACACTACTATGGAAGCGTCCAAGAAAATTCGACTCGAAGCCCTGGCATATAAAATATTTGTAGGCTAACACACACGAAAAACTGGCAAAATTGCTTAATTCCTATTGCGTCGCCAACAAAATGCTCTTAAACCAATCTAAAGCGCCATTGGGATACTAGAGTTGTTACCTATGTTTTTACGGATGCTAATATAGAATAATTCAAGAAAATTCGACCCGAACCCGCAGCACCTAAAAAATCCATGGGCTAACACACATAAAAAACTAGAAACATCGCCTAATTTTTATTGCGTCGCCAATAAAATATTCCTAAACCCCTCTAAAGGACCGCCGGAGTTACTGGAGTCATTCCCCTGGTCGTTATAGATGCTATTATAGAATAATTAATGAAAATTCTAACCAGACACCCGACACATAAAAAATCCGTGGCCTAACAAAAATAAAAAACTGGCAAAATCACCTAATTCCTATTGTATCTCCAATAAAATGCTCCTAAACCCCTCTAAAGTGCCATCGAAGATACTGGAGTCATTCCCAGGTCGTTATGGATTATACTATTGAAGAATCTAAGAAAATTTGACCTGGACCCTGTCACCTAAAAAATCTGTGGGCTAATACACACGAAAAATTGGAAAAACAATTGTCTAATTCCTATTACGTCTCTAGTAAAATGATTCTAAACCCCTTTAAAGCGACGCCGGGGCTACTAGAGTCATTCCCTAGGTCCTTGAGGACACTACTGTTGAAAAATCCAAGAAAATTCGACTCGGACCCCCGGCATCTTAAAATCTGTGGGCTAACACACACGAAAAACTAGCAAAATCCCCTAAATCCTATTGTGTTGCTAATAAAATACTCCTAAACCCCTCTAAAGCGCCGCCGGGGCTACTGGAGTCGTTCCCTAGGTCGTTATGGATGCAAATATGGAATGCAAGAAAATTTCACCCAGACCCCCGACACTTAAAAATCTGTGGGCTAACACACACGAAAAAATGGCAAAATCGCCTAATTTCTATTGTGTCGCCACTAAAATTCTCCTAAATCTTTCTAAAGCATCGCCGAGGAAACCAGAGTCGTTCCCTAGGTCGTTATAGATGTTACTATGGAAGAATCCATGAAAATTCAACCTGAACCCTGGGCACCTAAAAAATTTGTGAGCTAACACACAAGAAAATATGGCAAAATCACCTAATTCACGTTGCATCGCCAATAAAATGTTCCTAAACCCCTTTAAAGCACCACTGGAGCTATTGGAGTCGTTCCGTAGGTCTTTACAGATGCTACTATTGAATAATCTAAGAAAATTTGACCCTAACCCCCAGCATCTAAAATATTTGTGGGCTATCACACACAAACAAATCGGCAAAATCGCCTAAATCCTATTTCGTCGCCAATAAAATGCTCTTAAATCCCTCTAAAGCGCCACCGGGGCTACTGGAGTCATTTCCAGGTCATTACGAATGCAACTATGGAAGAATTTATTAAAATTCGACCCGTACCCCTGGCATCTAAAAAATCTGTGGGCTAACACACACGAAAAACTGGCAAAATCGCTTAATTCCTATTACGTTTCTCGTAAAATACTCATAAACCTCTCTAAAGCATCGCAAGTACTACTAGAGCCGTTCTCTAGTTCCTTTTGGACACTACTATGGAAGCGTCCAAGAAAATTCAACCCGAACCCCTGGCATCTAAAAAATCATATGCAAACACACGAAAAACTGGCAAAATTGCCTAAACCCCTCAAAAGCGCCGTCGGGGATACTTGAATTGTTCCGCAGGTCGTTATGTTGAAGAATCCAAGAAAATTCGACCCAGGCCCCCGGCACCTTAAAAATCTGTGGGCTAACACAAACGAAAAGCTGGTGAAATGGCCTAATTCCTGTTGCGTCGCCAATAAAATTATTCTAAACCCCTCTAAAGCACTGCTGAGGCTACTGGAGTCATTCCTTTGGTCGTTACGAATGTTACTCTGGATGAATCTAAGAGAATTCTACCCAGACCCCCAGCACATAAAAAATCCGTGGCCTAACACACATAAAAAACAGGCAAAATCACCTAATTCATGTTGCATCTCCAATAAAATGCTCCTAAACCCCTCTCTAGTGCCGTCGGAGATACTGGAGTCGTTCCTAGGTTGTTATGGATGCTAATATGAAAGAATCCAAGAAAATTTGACCTGGACCCCTGTCACCTAAAAAATCTGTGGGCTAACACACACGACAAACTGGCAAAATCGCCTAATTCCTAGTGCGTAGCCAATAAAATGTTCCTAAATCTTTCTAAAGTGCCGCCAAGGCTGCTGAATTTGTTCCCCAGGTCTTTACAGATGAAACTATGGAAAAAAGAAATAAAATTCGACCTAGACTCCTGGCACCTAAAAACCTATGGGCTAACACACACGAAAAATTGCAAAATCGCCTAATTTCTACTGCGTCGCTAATATAATGCCCTCAAACCCCTCTAAAGCGCCGACGGGGCTACTGGAGTCATTCCTCAGGTCGTTAAGGATGCAAATATGGAAGAATCCAAGAAAACTTTACCTGGAACCCCGGCACCTAAAAAATTCGTGGGCTAACACACACGAAAAATTGGCAAAATTGCCTAATTTCTATTGCGTCGCCAATAAAATGCTCCTTAACCCTCTAAAGCACCGCCTGGGACACTATAGTCATTCACCAGGTCATTATGTACACTATTATAGAAGAATTCATGAAAATTCAACCCAGACCCCATCAGTCTAAAAGATCTATGGGCTAACACACACGAAAATATGACAAAATTGCCTAATTCCTGTTGCGTCGCCGTATATCGCGAATAAAATACTCCTAAACTCCTCTAGAGTGCCACCGGGGCTACTGGAGTCATTCTCTATGTCCTTACGAATGCTATTATTGAAGAATCCAATAAATTTTGATACGGACCAATGGCACCAAAACATTTTGTGGGCTAACACACACGAAAAATTAGCAAATTACCTAATTCCTATTGCATCGCCAATAAAATATTTTTAAACCACTTTAAGGAGCCACCGAAGCTATTGGAGTCGTTCTCTAGGTCGTTACGAATGCTATTATTGAAGAATCTAAGAAAATTTGACCCAAACCCCCGGCACCTAAAAGATCCTAGGCTAACACATATGAAAAACTGGTATAAATGCCTAAAATCCGGTTGCATCACCAATAAAATAATCCTAAACCTCTCTAAAGCGCCGCCGGGGCTACTGGAAAAATTCCTTAGGTCTTTATAGATGCTACTATGTAAGAATCTAAGAAAATTTGACATGAACCGTCGACATCTAAAAATTCTGTGGGCTAACACACACGAAAAACTGGCAAAATCACCTAATTTCTATAGCATCGCCAATAAAATAGTCTTAAACCCCTCTAAAGCGCTATCGGAGCTACTAGAGTCATTTCTGAGGTTTTTATGGACGCTACTATGGAAAAATCCAAGAAATTTCAACCCAACTCTAGCACCTAAAAAATCCGTGGGTTAACATAAACGGAAATTAGGCAAAATCGCCTAATTCCTGTTGCGTCGTTAATAAAATGCTCCTAAACGCCTCTAAAGCACCACCGGAGCTACTAGAGTAATTCCCTGGGTCCCTGCGTACACTACTATGGAAGAATCTATAAAAATTTGACCCGAACCCCCGGCACTTAAAATATCCGTGGGCTAACACATACAAACAAACCGACAAAATCGCCTAAACCCTATTGCATTGCCAATAAAATACTCCTAAACTCCTCTAAAGCGCCGTCAAGGCTACTGAAGTCATTCCCTAGTATTTACGGATACTACTATGGAAGAATCTAAGAAAATTCGACCCAAACCTCTTGCACCTAAAAAATCTGTGAGCTAACACACATGAAAAACTGACAAAATCATCTAATTTCTATTGCGTCTCCAATAAAATGCTCCTCAACCCCTCTAAAGCACCGCCGAAGCTACTGGAGTCGTTCCTTAGGGATTTACGGATGAAAATATGGAAGAATATAAGAAAATTTAACCCAGAACCCCGACACCTAAAATATTTGTGGGCTAATATACACAAAAAACTGGCAAAATCACCTAATTTCTATTGCGTCGCCAATAAAATGCTCTTAAACCCTCTAAACCAAAGCCGAGGAAATAAGATTCATTCCCCTGATCGTTATGGACGCTACTATTGAAGAATCCATGAAATTTTAACCCGGACCTCGGGCACCTAAAATATAGCAAAATCTGCTAATTCTCGTTGCGTAGCCAATAAAATTTTCCTAAACCCCTTTAAAGCACCGTCGGAGCTATTAGATTTGTTACCTAGGTCATTACGGATACTACTAATGAAGAATGTAAGAAAATTTGACCCGAACCCCAGACACCAAAAATATTCGTGGGCTATCACACACAAACAAACCGGCAAAATAAACTAAATCCTATTGTGTCGCCAATAAAATGCTCCTAAACCCCTCTAAAGCACCGCCGGTGCTACTGAAGTCATTCCCTACGTCTTTATGGACGCTACTATGGAAGAATCTAAGAAAGTTCGACCTGAACCTCCGGCAACTAACAAATCTATGAGCTAACAAACAAGAAAAATTGGCAAAATCGCCTAATTCCTGTTGCATCTCCAATAAAATGCTCTTAAACCCCTCTAAAGTTCCAATAGGGATAGTAGAGTCATTTCCTAGGTCGTTACAGATGCTAATATGGAAGAATCTAAGAAAAATTGACCCAGACCCCCGGCAGCTAAAAAATCCATGGGTTAACACACACGAAAACCTGACAAAATTGCCTAATTTCTATTGCATCGCTAATAAAATGCTCCTAAACCCTTATAAAGCACCATCGGGTCTACTGGAGTCGTTCCCTACATCTTTATGGATTTTACTATAGATGAATTCATGAAAATTCGACCCAGACCCCCGACACCTAAAAAATCTTTGGGCTAACACACATGAAAAATAGGTAAAATTGCCTAATTCATGTTGCGTCTCTAATAAAATGCTCCTAGACAGTTCTAAAGTGCCACCGGAGCTACTAGAGTCATTCCCAGGTCGTTATGAATTCTACTATGAAATAATTCAATAAAATTCGACCCGAACCCCTGACACCTAAAACATCCGTGGGCTAACAGACACAAAAAACTTGCAAAATCGCCTAATTCCTGTTGCATTTCTAGTAAAATGCTCCTAAACCCCTCTAAAGTGCCACCGGGGCTACTAGAGGCATTCACCTAGGTCCTTGCATACACTACTATGGAATAATCCAAAAAAATTCTTCCTAAACCCCGAAATCTAAAAAATCTATGGGCTAACACACACGAAAAACTAGCAAAATCGCCTAAATCCTATTATGTTACTAATAAAATGCTCCTAAACCCTCAAAGGCGCCGCCAGGACAACTGGAGTCGTTTCCCAGGACATTACGCATTGTATGGAAAAATCCAAGAAAATTCAACCCGGACCCCCGACACCTAAAAAATCCATGGGCCAACACAAATGAAAAACTAGCGAAATGGCCTAATTCCTGTTGCGTCGTTAATAAAATTCTCCTAAACCTCTCTAAAGCACTGTCGGGTCGACTAGAGTCAATCCCCGAGTCGTTAAGGGCGTTATTATGGATGAATCTAAGAAAATTCGACCCAGACCCCGGCACCTAAAAATCCATGGGCTAACACACACGAAAAACTGGCAAAATTGCCTAATTTCTATTACGTCGCCAATAAAAAGCTCCTAAACCACACTAAAGCACCACCGGGGCTACTGGAGTCGTTTTCCAGGTCGTTATGGATGCTACTATGGAAGAATCCATAAAAATTCGACCCGGACCCGTGACACCTAAAAAATCCGTGGGCTAATACATACGAAAACCTGGCAAAATCGCCTAATTCCTATTACGACTCCAATAAAATTCTCCTAAATCCCTCTAAATTACCGTTGAATCTACTAGAGTCGTTACTCGGGTCGTTATGAATGCTACTATAGAAGAATCCAAGAAAATTCGATCTAGACCCCTGAACCTAAAAAATCAATGGGCTAACACACACGAAAAACTAGTAAAATTGCCTAATTCCTGTTGCGTCGCTAGTAAAATATTCCTAAACCCCTCTAAAGTGCCTCCGGGGCTCTAGATTCATTCTCTAGGTCCTTGCGGACACTACTATGGAAGAATCCAAAAAATTCGACATGGACCCCCGACATCTAAAAAATCTGTGGGCTAACACACGAAAAATTAGCAAAATCACCTTATTCCTATTGTGTTGCTAATAAAATGCCCCTAAACCCCTCAAAAGTGCCACTGGGGCTACTAGAGTGGTTTCCTAGGCCGTTATGGATGCTACTATGGAATAATCCAAGAAAATTCAACTTAAAACCCCTGCACCTAAAAAATTGTGGGCTAACACAAACAAAAAGCTGGCGAAATGGCCTAATTCTAGTTACGTCGCCAATAGAATTATCCTATACCCCTATAAAGCGTTGACGAGGCTACTGGATTTGTTCCCCGGTTCGTTACGGACATTACTATGGATGAATCTAAGAAAATTCAACACAGACCCCCGGCACCTAAAAAATACGTGGACTAACATATAAGAAAAACTGATAGAATTGCCTAATTCTTGTTGCATCACAAATAAAATATTCCAAAACCCCTCTAAATCACCACTAGGGTTTGTATATGTGAGAAATTAACAAGAAAACATACTAGAGTCATTCTCTAGGTCGTTACGGAGGCTACGATTGAAGAATCCAAGAAAATTCAACCCAGACCCCCCGCACCTAAAAACTTGTTGGGCTAACACTCACGAAAAATTGGCAAAATAGCCTAATTACTGTTGTGTCGACAATAAAATATTCCTAAACCCCTTTAAAGCGCTGCTGGAGCTATTAGAGTCATTTCCTAGATCGTTACGGATGCTACTATAGAAGAATCAAAAAAAAATTGACCCAAACCCCCTACACCTTAAAAATCTGTGGGCTAACACATACAAAATACTAGTAAAATGGCCTATTTCCTGTTGTGTCGCCAATAAAATGCTCCTAAACCTCTCTAAAGCACCGCCGGGGATACTGGAGTCGTTCCCCAAGTCATTATAGACGCTATTATAAAAGAACCCAAGAAAAATCAACACGAACCCCCAGCACCTAAAAAATTCGTGAGCTAACACACACGAAAACTGGCAAAATCGCCTAATTCGTGGTGCGTCGCTAATAAAATGCTCATAAACCCCTCTAAAGCACCATTGGGTATACTGGCATCATTCCCTAGTTGTTACAAATGCTAATATGGAAGAATCCAAGAAAATTTGACCTGGAACCCCGGTACCTAAAAATCTGTGGGCTAACATACACGAAAAACTGACAAAATTGCCTAATTTCTATTGCGTCGCCAATAAAATGCTCGTAAACCCCTCCAAAGAAGTCAATTGGGGGGTCTGTGGACTTTTGCACCGGGGCTATTTGAGTCAGTCCCCAGGTTGTTATGGATGCTACTATTGAAGAATCAATAAAAATTCGATCCAGACCCCCGACACCCAAAAAATCCATAGGCTAACATACACGAAAAACTGGCAAAATTACCTAATTCCTGCTGTGTCTCCAATAAAATGCTCCTAAAAACCTCTAAAGTACCGCTGGATCTATTGGAGTCGTTCCCCAGGTCGTTATAGATGCTACTATGGAAGAATCTAAGAAAATTCGACCTGTACCCCTGGCACATCAAAAATCCGTGGGCTAACACAAATGAAAAATTGGCAAAATTGCCTAATTCCTGTTGCATCGCTAGTAAAATGCTCCTAAACCCCTCTAAATCATCGCTGGGGCTACTAGAGTCATTCCTTAGGTTCTTGCGGACACTAATATGGAAGAATCCAAGAAAATTCGACCCGTACCCCCAGCATCTAAAAAATCTATGGGCTAACACATGAAAAACTAGCAATATCGCCTAATTCCTATTATATAGCCAATAAAATAGTCCTAAACCCCTCAAAAGTGCCATCGGGGCTACTGGAGTCATTCTCCAGGTCATTACGAATGCTAGTATGGAATAATTTAAGAAAAATCAACTCAAACCCCTGACACCTAAAAAATTTGTGGGCTAACATAAACGAAAAACTAGTAAAATCGCCTAATTTCTATTGCGTCACCAATAAAATGCTCCTAAATCCGTCTAAAGCACAACCGGGGTACTGGAGTCGTTCCCCAGGTTATTATGGATACTACTATGGAAAAATCCATGAAAGATCAACCTGGACCTCCGGCACCTAAAAAATCTGTGGGCTAACACACATGAAATATTGGCAAAATTGCCTAATTCCTGTTGTGTCTCCAATAAAATGCTTCTAAACCCCTTTAAAGTGCCACCAGACCTATTAAAGTTGTTCCCCAGGTTTTTATGGAAGCTACTATAGATGAATCAAAGAAAATTTGACCCGTACCCCTGACACCTAAAAAATCCATGGGCTAACACACACAAAAAATGGGCAAAATCAGCTAATTCCTGTTGCATCGCTGGTAAAATGCTCCTAAACCCCTCTAAAGACCGCCGAGGCTACTAAATTCTATTCCCAAGCCATTACGAATACTACTATGGAAGACTGAAAAAATATTCGACCCATACCCTCGGCACCTAAACAATCTGTGGGCTAACACAAAAGAAAAGCTGGCAAAATCACCTAATTCCTGTTGCATCGCCAATAAAATGCTCCTAAACCCCTCTAAAGCACTGCTGTGGATACTGGAGTGGTTCCCCAGGATCGTTACGAATGCTACTATGGAAGAATCCAAGAAAGTATGACCAAATTCCTAGCACCTAAAAAATTAGTGGGCTAACACAAACGAAAAAACTGGAAAAATCGACTAATTCTTATTGCATTGCCAATAAAAATTTCCTAAACCTCTTTAAAGCATCGTCGAGGCTACTAGAGTTATTCCCTAGGTCGTTATGGACGCAACTATGGAAGAATCCAAGAAAATTCTACCCGAACCCTAGCACCTAAAAAGTTCGTGGGCTAACACATACGAAAAGCTGGCAAAATCATCTAATTCCAGTTGCATCTCCAATAAAATGCTCCTAAACCCCTCTAAACTGAAGAAGGAGTTGCTGGAGTTGTTTCCCAAGTCGTTATAGATGCTACTATGAAAGAATCCAAGGAAATTCGACCTATACCCCCGACACCTAAAAATTCTATGGGCTAACACACAAGAAAAACTCGCACAATCGCTTAATTTCTATTGCGTAGACAATAAAATGCTCCTAAACCCCTTTAGAGAGATGTTGGTGCTACTGGAGTCATTCCCAGGTCGTTATAGATGCTACTATGGAAGAATCCAAGAAAATTTGACCCAGAACCCGGCACCTAAAAAATCTGTGGGCTAACACACACGAAAAACTGATAAAATTGCCTAATTCTTGTTGCGTCGCCAATAAAACGTTCCTAAACCTCTCTAAAGAGCCTCCGGAGATACTGGAGTCGTTCTCCAGGTCGTTACAGACGCTACTATAGAAGAATCAAAGAAATTTCAACATGGTCCCCCGGTACCTGAAAAATGTGTGGGCTAACACACCCGAAAAACTGGCAAAATCTCCTAATTTCTATTGCATCGCTAAAAAAATGCTCCTAAACCCTTCTAAAGCACCGTCGGGGCTACTTGAGTCGTTCCTCAGGACATTATGGATGCTAATATATAATATTGCAAGAAAATTCAACATGGACCCCCGGCACCTAAAAACTCATTGGGCTAACACACACAAAAAATTAGCAAAATCGCCTAATTCCTATTAGGTATTCAATAAAATGCCCCTAAACCCCTCTAAAGCGTCGTCGGGGCTACTGAAGTCGTTTTCTAGGTAATTATGGATGCTACTATGAATGAATCCAAGAATATTCGACCATAACCCCCCGACATCAAAAAGATATATGGGCTAACACATGAAAAACTGGCAAAATCATCTAATTCCAATTGCATCGCCAATAAAATGCTCCTACATTCCTCTAAAGCATCACCGGAGCTACTGGAGTCGTTCCCTGGGTCTTTATGGATTCTTCTATGGAAAAATCCAACAAAATTCAACCCAAACCCCATAATCTAAAAATCCGTGGGCTAACACACATAAATAAACCAGCAAAATCGCCTAAATCCTATTGCGTCGCAAATAAAATGCTTCTAAACCCATCTAAAGCATCGTTGGGGCTACTAGAGTCATTCTTTAGGTCGTTACGGATGCTACTATAGATAATCTAATAAAATTCGACCCGAACCTTTGGCATCTAAAAAATCTATGGGCTAACACACACGAAAAATAGGCAAAATCGCCTAATTCCTGTTGCGTCGCCAATAAAACACTCTTAAACTTATCTAAAACGCCGTCGAGGCTACTATAGTCGTTCCCTAGGCCGTTATAGATGCTACTATGGAAGAATCCAAGAAAATTCGATCCGGACCCCCGACACCTAAAATATCCATGGTCTAACAGACGAAAAAATGGCAAAATCAACTAATTCTTATTACATCGCCAATAAAATGCTACTTAACCCCTCTAAAGCGTCGTCGGGGCTACTGGATTCCTTACCTAGTCTTTATGGATGCTACTATGAAAGAATCCAAGAAAATTTGACCCGGACCCCCGGCACCTAAAAATACCTTGGGCTAACACACACAAAAAACTAGCAAAATTGCCTAATTCCTATTAGGTCGCTAATAAAATGCTCCTAAACCCCTCTAAAGCACTATCAGGGCTACTAAAGTCGTTTCCCAGGTCGTTACAGATGCTATTATGAAAGAATCCAAGAAAATTTGACCTAGACCCTCGACATCTAAAAAATCCGTAGGCTAACACACACGAAAAACTGATGAAATCGCCTAATTCTTATTGCGTCGCAATAAAATGCTCCTAAACCCCTCTAAAGTACTGCCGGAGCTACTGGAGTCGTTATCCAAGTCTTTAAGGATTATAATATAGAAGAATCAAAGAAAATTCGACATGGACCCCGGCATCTAAACAATACGTAGGCTAACACACATGAAAAACTGGCAAAATCGCCTAATTTCTGTTGTGTCGCTAATAAAATGCTCTTAAACCCCTCTAAAGCTCCACCGGGGCTACTGGAGTCATTCCTAAGGTCTTCATGGATGCTATTATTGAAGAATTTAAGAAAACTTGACCCGAACCCCTAACACCTAAAAAGTCCTTGGGCTAACACACACAAAAAACTGGCAAAATCGCCTAATTCTTATTAGGTCTTCAATAAAATGCTTCTAAACCCCTCTAAAGTATCGTCGGGGCTACTGAAATCATTTCCCAGGTCATTACAGATGCTGCTATGGAAGAATCCAAAAATATTCGACCCTGACCCTCGGCACCTAAAAAGTCCGTGGGCTATTACACAAAAAATTGGCAAAATCGTCTAATTCCAATTGGGTCTTCAATAAAATGTTCCTACACCCATCTAAAGCACCGCCGGGGCTACTGGAGTCATTTCTCATTTTGTTACAGATGCTTCTATGGAAGTATCCAATAAAATTCGACTTGAACCCATGGAACCTAAAAAATCCGTGGGCTAACACATAGAAACAAACCGACAAAATCACCTAAATCCTATTGCGTCGCAAATAAAAGGCTTCTAAACCCATTTAAAGCACCGCTGGGGCTACTGGAATCATTCTCTAGGTCGTTACAGATGCTACTATCGACGAATCTAATAAAATTCGACCCGAACCTTTGGCACCTAAAAAATCTGTGGGCTAACACACACGAAAAATAGGCAAAATTGCCTAATTCCTGTTGTGTCGCCAATAAAATGCTCTTAAACTCGTCTAAAGCATCGCCGGGGCGACTATAGTCGTTCCCTAGGTCGTTATGGATGCTACTATGGAAGAATCTAAGAAAATTTGACCTGTATACCCGGCACTTAAAAAATATGTGGTCTAACACACACGAAAAAATGGCAAAATTGACTAATTCTTATTGCATCGCCAATAAAATGCTCCTTAACCCCTTTAAAGCATCGTCCGGGCTACTGGAGTCATTTCCTAGGTCGTTATGGATTCTACTATGGAAGACTCCAAGAAAATTTGAACCGGACCCCCAGCACCTAAAAACTCTGTGGGCTAACAAACACAAAAAACTTGTAAAATCACCTAATTTCTGTTGCGTCGCCAAAAAAATGCTCCTAAACCACTCTAAAGCACCATCAGGGCTACTGGAGTCGTTCTACGGAGTCGTTACGTACTCTACTATGGATGAATCTAATAAAATTTGACCTGAACCCTCGGTACCTAAAATATTGGTGGGCTAACAAACACGAAAAAATAGGCAAAATTGACTAATTCTTATTGCATCGCAAATAAAATATTCTTAAACCTTTCTAAAGCACTGCTGGGGCACTGGAGTCGTTTCCTAGGTCATTATGGACGCTACTACAGAAGAATCTCAGAATATTCTACCCGAACCCCCGGCACCTAAAATATTCGTGGGCTAACTCACATGAAAAGCTGGCAAAATTGCCTAATTCATGTTGCGTCACCAATAAAATACTCCTAAACCCTTCTAAAGTGCCGCCAGAGCTACTAGAGTCATTCCCCAGGTCGTTATGGATGCTAGTATGGAAGAATCCAAGAAAATTTAACCCATACCCCCGGCATCTAAAAACTCCATGGGCTAACACACACGAAAAACTAGCAAAATTGCTTAATTCTTATTGCATCACCAATAAAATGCTCCTTAACCCCCCTAAAGCGTCGTCGGTTCTACTGGAGTCCTTCCCCAAGTTATTACGGACGCTACTATTGAAGACTCCAAGAAAATTCAACACGGACCCTCAGCACCTAAAAAATGTGTGGGCTAAACACACGAAAAATTGGCAAAATCACCTAATTTCTGTTGCGTCGCCAATATAATGCTCCTAAACCTCTCTAAAGCACTGTCGGGGCTACTGGAGTCATTCCTCGGAGTCATTACGGATGCTACTATGGACGAATCTAAGAAAATTCAACCCGTACCCTCAGCACCTAAAAAATCCGTGGGCTAACACACACGAAAAAACTGGCAAAATCTACTAATTCATATTGCATCGCCAATAAAATGCTCCTAAACCACTCTAAAGCACCACTGGGGCTACTGAAGTCATTCCCTACGTCATTATGAACTCTATTATGGAAGAATCCAAGAAAATTCTACCCGAACCTTCGGCAGCTAAAACATTCGTGGGCTAACACATATGAAAAGTTGGCAAAATCACCTAATTCATGTTGCGTCACTAATAAAATCTCCTAAACCCCTCTAAAGCGCTGCTAGGGATACCAGAGTTGTTCTCCGGGGTCGTTACGGATGCTACTATGGAAGAATCCAAGAAAATATGACCCAAACTCTCAACACCTAAAAAATTCGTAGGCTAACACAAATGAAAGAACTGGAAAAATCGACTAATTCTTGTTGCCTTGCCAATAAAATTCTCTTAAAGCCCTCTAAAGAGTCGCCAGTTCTACTGTAGTCCTTCCCCAGGTCATTACGGACGCTAATATAGAAGAATCTAAGAAAATTTGACATGAACCCTTGACACCTAAAAAATGCGTGGGCTAAGACACACGAAAAATTGGCAAAATCGCCTATTTTTTGTTGAATCGCCAATAAAATGCTCTTAAACCCTTTTAAAGCGTTGCCGGGGCTACTAGAGTCATTACCTAGGTCGTTACGGATGCTTTAATGGAAAAATCTAAGAAAATTTGACTCGGACCCCCAAAACCTAAAAAATCTTTTGGCTAACACACACAAAAAATTGGCAAAATCATCTAATTTCTATTAGGTCGCTAATAAAATGTTCTTAAACCCGTCTATAGAGCCGCTGGAGCTACTGAAGTCATTTTCTAGGTCATTACAGATGCTACTATGGAAGAATCTAATAAAATTCGACCCTGACCCCCGACGCCTAAAAAATTTGTGGGCTAACACACACGAAAAAATGGCATAGTCTCCTAATTCCTGTTGCGTCACCAATAAAATGCTCTTAAACCCCTCAAAAGCGCCGCCGAGGTTGTTGGAGTCATTCCCTAAGTCCGTAAGTATGTTACTATGAAGAATCCAAGAAAATTTAACTCGGACCCCCGGCACCTAAAAAATCTGTGGGCTCACACACAAAAAATTGAAAAATTTGCCTAATTCTTATTGCGTCACCAATAAAATACTCCTAAACCCCTCTAAAGCATCGCCGGGGCTACTAGAGTAATTACCCAAGACTTTATGGATGCTATTATAGAAGAATCCAAGAAAATTCAACACGGAACCCCGGCATCTAAAAAATGCGTAGCCTAACACATGAAAAACTAGCAAAATCGCTTAATTTGTATTGCATCTCCAATAAAATGCACTTAAACCTCTCTAAAGCACTGCCAGGGCTATTGGAGTTGTTCTCTAGGTCGTTATGGATGCTATTATGGAGGAATCCAAGAAAATTTGACCCGTACCCCCGGCACCTAAAAAATCTGTGGGCAAAACTAGCAAAATCGCCTAATTTCTATTGCTTCACTAATAAAATGCTCCTAAACCTATCTAAAGCACTGTCGGGGCTACTGGTGTCGTTTCCCCAGAGTCGTTACGGACACTACTATGGACGAATCCAAAAAAATTCAACTCGGACTCCCAGCACCTAAACAATCGATGGGCTAACACACACGAAAAAATTGGCAAAATCACCTAATTCTATTTGCATCGCCAATAAAATGCTCCTAAACCTCTATAAAACATAGCCGAGGCTACTGGAGTCATCCCTAGGTCATTGTGGATGCTACTATGGAAGATTTAAAGAAAATTCTACCCGAACCCCTGGCACCTAAAAAATCTATGAGCTAACACACTGGCAAAATTGCCTAATTCATATTGCGTATCCAGTAAAATGCTCCTAAACCCTTCTAAAGTGTCGCCAGAGCTACTGGAGTCGCTCTCCAAGTCGTTATGGATGCTACTATGGAAGAATCTAAGAAAATTTGACCCATACCCCCGGTATCTAAAAACTCTGTGGGCTAACACACCCGAAAAATTGGCAAAATCGCCTAATTCTTGGTCCATCGCTAATAAAATGCTCCTAAACCCCTCTAAAATATTGCCGGGTGTACTGGAGTCCTTCCCCAGGTCATTAAGAACGCTAATATAGAAGAATTCAAGAAAATTTGACATGGACCCTGGGCACCTAAAAAATGTGTGGGCTAACACATACGAAAAACTGGCAAAATTGCCTAATTTCTGTTGCGTCGCTAATAAAATACTCTTAAACCCTACTAAAGCGCCGCTGGAGCTACTGAAGTCGTTTCTCAGGTCGTTACAGATGCTACTATGGAATAATCCAATAAAATTGGACCTTCACCCCCAACACCTAAAAAATCCTTGGGCTAACACAAACACAAAAAATTGGCAAAATCGCCTAATTTCTATTAGGTCGCCAATAAAATGCTCTTAAACCCTGTAAAGCGCCGCTGGGGCTACTGAAGTTGTTTCCCAAGTAGTTATGGATACTACTATTAAAAAATCTAAGAAAATTCGACTCTGACCCCCGACACCTAAAACATCCATGGGCTAACACACACAAAAAACTAGCAAAATTGCCTAATTCCCATTGCGTTACCAATAAAATGCTCCTAAAACCTTCTAAAGCGCCATTGGGATTATTGGAGTCGTTTCCTAGGTCCTTACGGATGCTACTAATGAAGAATTCAAGAAAATTCGACCCGGACCTCTGACACCTAAAAAATCCATTGGCTAACACACATGAAAAACTGGCAAATTCGCCTAATTCTTGTTGTTTCGCCAATATAATGATCCTAAACCCCTCTAAAGCACCGTCGGGGCTACTGAATTCATTTCCCAGGTCTTTACAGACGCTACTGTAGAAGAATCTAAGAAAATTCAACACGGCCCCCGACACCTAAAAAATGTGTGGGCTAACACACGAAAAACTGGCAAAATCGCCTAATTTCTTTTGCGTCTCTAATAAAATACTCTTAAACCCCTCTAAATCACCACCGAGGCTACTAGAGTCGTTCCCTAGGTCGTTATAGATGCTACTATAGAAAAATCAAAGAAATTTTGACCCGAACCCCGGCACCTAAAAAATTCATGATCTAACACACAAAAAAAACTAGCTAAATCGCCTAATTACTGTTAGGCTGCCAATAAAATGCTCCTAAGAACCTCTAAAGCGCCATCGGGGCTATTGAAGTCATTTCCCAGGTCATTAAGGATACAACTATGGAAGAATCCAAGAAAATTTGACCCTAAGCCTGGCACCTAAAAAATCTGTAGGCTAACACACAAAAAACTGGCAAAATTGCCTAATTCTAATTGTGTCTCCAATAAAATGCTCCTAAACCCTCTAAAGAATCGTTGGGGTACTGAAGTCATTCCTCATGTCATTACAGACGCTTCTACGGAAGAATCCAATAAAATTCGACCCAAACCCCCGGAACCTAAAATAGTCGTGGGCTAACACATAGAAACAAACCGGCAAAATTGCCTAAATCCTATTGCGTTGCAAATAAATTACTCCTAAACCCATCTAAAGTGACGTCGAGGCTATTGGAGTTATTTCGTAGGTCATTAAAGACGCTACTATGGAAGAATCTAATAAAATTTGACCCAAACCTCTAGCACCTAAAATATCTGTGTGCTAACACTAAAAAAACTGGCAAAATCGTCTAATTCGTGTTGCATCGCAAATAAAATACTTTAAAACCCCTCTAAAGTGTTGGTGGGGCTACTGGAGTCGTTCCCTAGGTCATTATAAATGCTAATATGGAAGAATCCAAGAATATTTAACCCAGACCCCAGTACCTAAAAAATCTATGGCCTAACACACACGAAAAACTAGCAAAATCACCTAATTTCTGTTAGGTCGCTAATAAAATGCTCTTAAACCCCTCTAAAGCACCGCTGGGCTACTGAGGTCATTTCTCAGGTCATTACGAATGCTATTAGGGAAGAATCCATAAAAATTCGACCCTTACCCCTGACATCTAAAAAATCCGTAGGCTAACACACATTGAAAACTAGCAAAATAGCCTAATTCCTGTTGCGTCACTAATAAAATGCTCCTAAACCCCTCTAAAGCACCGTCGAGTTATTGGAGTTGTTCCCTAAGTCCTTATTGATGCTACTAAGGAAGAATTCAAGAAAATTCGACCCGGACCTCTGGCACCTAAAAAATCCTTGGTCTAACACACAAAAAACTGGCAAATTTGCCTAATTCTTATTGCTTCGCCAATAAAATGCTCCTAAACCCCTCTAAAGCGCCGACGGGGTTACTAGAGTCATTCCCCTAGTCTTTATCGACACTACTATAGAAGAATCTAAGAAAATTCGACACGGACCCCCGACACCTAAAAAATGCATGGGCTAACACATACAAAAAACTGGCAAAATTGCCTAATTTCTGTTGCTTTGCTAATAAAATGCTCTTAAACACCTCTAAAGCACCACCTGGGATTTTACTATGGAAAAATCTAAGAAAATTTAACCCATACCCCCGGCACCTAAAAAAATCTTTGGGCTAACACACACAAAAAACTGGCAAAATCGCCTAATTCTTATTAGGTCTCCAATAAAATACTCCTAAATACCTTTAAAGCGCCGTCGGGGCTACTGAAGTCTTTTTGCAGGTCACTGAGGATGCTACTATAGAAGAATCCAAAAAGTTTCTACCCTGACCCCTAGCACCTAAAAAATCCGTGGGCTAACACACGAAAAACTGGCAAAATCGCCTAATGCCAATTGCGTCGCCAATAAAATGCTCCTAAATCTCTCTAAAGCACCTCTATGGCTACTGGAGTCCTTACCCGGAGTATTTATGGACACTACTAATCTACTATACAAGAATTCAAGAAAATTTGATTCAGACCCCCGACACCTAAAAAATCCATGGGCTAACACACAAAAACAACTGGCAAAATCACCTAATTTTTATTGCATCGCCAATAAAATGCTCCTAAACCCCTCTAAAGCATCGCTTGGCTACTGGAGTCATTCCCAGATCGTTATGGACGTTACTATGAAAGCATTTAAGAAAATTTGACCCAGACCTCGGGCATCTGAAAAATCGGTGGGCTAATACATACAAAAAACTGGCAAAATCGCCAAATGCGTATTGCGTCACTAATAAAATGCTCCTAAACCCTTCTAAAGCACCATCGGGGTTAATGGAATCATTCCCTAGGTCTTTACGGATGGTACTATGTAATAATTCAACAAACATTCAACCCGGACCTCTAGCACCTAAAAAATCTGTGGGCTAACACACACAAAAAATTGGCAAAATCACCTAATTCCTATTGCGTCTCCAATAAACTGCTCTAAAACATCGCTGGGGCTACTGGAGTCGTTCCCTAGGTCTTTATGGATGCTAATATTGAAGAATCCAAGAAATTTTGACACAGACTCACGGCACCTAAAAATTCTATCGCCAATAAAATACTCTAAAACCAGTCTAAAGCACCGCTAGGGCTACTGGAGTCGTTCCCTAAATATTTATGTACGCTAATATTGAAGAATCTAAAAAATTCCGACACAGACCCACGACACCTAAAAATTCTGTGGGCTAACACACACGTAAAACTGGTAAAATCGCCTAATTTCTATTGCGACGATAATAAAATGTTCTTAAACCCCTTTAAAGTAATACCAGGGCTATTGGAGTCATTCTCTAGGTACTTGCGAACAATAAAATGGAACAATCTAAAAATATCGACATTGACCCCCGACATCTAAAAAATTTGTGGGCTAACACACACAAAAAACTAGCAAAATTGCCTAAATCCTATTGTGTTGCCAATAAAATTCTCCTAAACCCCTCAAAAGCGCCGTCGTGGCTACTGGAATCGTTCCCCAAGTCGTTACGCATTCTACTATGAAATAATACAAGAAAATTTGACTCAAACCCCCAGCACCTAAAAAATTCGTGGGCTAACACAAATGAAAAGTTGGCAAAATTGCTTAATTACTGTTGCATTGCTAATAAAACTCTCCTAAACCACTCTAAAGCGCTGCCGATACTACTAGATTCCTTCTTCGAGTCGTCACAGACGTTACTATGGATGAATCTAACAAAATGTAACCCATACCCTCGACACCTAAAAAATACATGGGCTAATACACACGAAAAACTGGCAGAATAGCCTAATTCCTGTTGCGTTGACAATAAAATATTCCTATAACCCTCTAAAGCACCACCGGGGCTACTGGAGTCGTTCTCTAGGTCGTTACGGATGCTACTATAGAAGAAACCAAGAAAATTCAACCCAGACCCCCGGCATCTAAAAATTCTGTGGGCTAACATACATGAAAAACTGGCAAAATCGCCTAATTCTTGTTGCGTCGCTAATAAAATGTTCCTAAACCCCTCTAAAACGCCAACTGGGCTACTGAAGTCATTCCTCAGGTCGTTATTGATGCTACTATAAAAGAATCTAAGAAAATTCAACCCGGACCCCTGACACCTAAAACATCTATGGGCTAACACACATGAAAAGATGGAAAAATTAATTAATTCTTGTTCTGTCTCCAATAAAATGCTGTTAAACCCCTCTGAAGAGCCTCCGGGGCTACTGGAGTCGTTTCCCATGTTGTTATAGACTTTATTATAGAAGAATACAAGAAAATTTGATCTTGACCCCCGACACGAAAAACTGGCAAAATTGCTTAATTACTACTGTGTCACCATTAAAATGCTCCTAAACCCCTCTAAAGCATCGTCGGGGCTACTAGAGTCTTTCTCGAGGTTGTTATGCATGCTACTATGAAAGAATCCAAGAAAATTTAACTCGGACCCCCGGTACCTTAAAAATCGTGGGCTAACACACACGAAAAACTGGTAAAATCGCCTAATTTCTGTTGCGTCGCTAATAAAATGCTCTTAAACCCCTCTAAATAACCATCGGGGCTACTGGAGTCATTCCCTAGGTCCTTGCGTACAATACAATAGAAGAATCCAAGAAATTTTGACCCGGACCCCAGCATCTAAAAAATCTATGGGCTAACACACACGAAAAACTAGCAAAATCGCCTAAATACTATTGTGTTTCTAATAAAATTCTCCTAAACCCCTCTAAAGTGCCGTCGGGGCTACTGAATCATTCCACAAGTCGTTACGGATGTTACTATGGAATAATCCAAGAAAATTTGACCTGAACCCCCAGCACCTAAAACATCCATGGGATAACACAAACGAAAAGCTGGCAAAATTGCCTAATTACTGTTGCGTCGCCAATAAAATTCTCCTAAACCCCTTTAAAGCACTGCAAATGCTACTGAAGTTATTCCCCAAGTTGTTAGAGACACTACTATAAAAGAATCTAAGAAAAGTCGACTCAGACCCCTGGCACCTAAAAAATCTGTGGGCTAACACACACAAAAAGATGGCAAAATCACCTAATTTCTGTTGTGTCTCTAATAAAATATTCCTAAACCCCTCTAAAGCACCGTCGGGGAAATTGGAGTCATTCCCCAGGTCGTTATGGACACTACTATGGAAGAATCCAAGAAAATTCGACCCTGACCCCCTGCACCTAAAAATTTCATGGCTAACACACATGAAAAACTGGCAAAATCTCCTAATTTCTATTGCGTCGCAATTAAAATACTCCTAAACCCCTCTAAAGCACCATCGGGGCTATTGGAGTCACTCCCCAGGTCATTACGGATGCTACTATAGAAGAATCCATGAAAACTTGACCCAAACCCCCAGCACCTAAAATATCTATGGGCTAACACACACGAAAAACTAGCAAAATCACCTAATTCCTGTTGTGTCACTAATAAAATCCTCCTAAACCCCTCTAAAGCACCACCGGGGCTACTGGTGTCATTCCTTAGGTACTTTCATACAATACAATGGAAGATTCCATGAAAATTCGACCTGGACCCCCAACACCTAAAAAATTAAAGAGCTAACACACACAAAAAACTGGCAAAATCGCTTAATTCCTATTGCGTCGCCAATAAAATGCTCTTAAACCCCTCTAAAGCACAATTGGGGCTGCTGGAGTCATTACCTAGGTCTTTACGGATGCTACTATGAAAGAATATAAGAAAATTTGACCCATACCCCCGGCACCTAAAAAATCTGTGGGCTAACACACACGTAAAACTAGTAAAATCGTCTAATTCCTGTTGCGTCGCTAATACAATGTTCCCAAACCCTTCTAAAGCGCCGCCGGGATTACTGGAGTCATTCCCTAGGTCGTTATGGAAACTACTATGAAGAATCTAAGAAAATTCAACCCGGACCCCTGGCATCTAAAAAATCTGTGGGCTAACATACACAAAAATATGGTAGAATCGCCTAATTCCTGTTGCGTCTCTAATAAAATGCTCCTATACCCCTCTAAAGCTCTTTGGTGTCTATAGGATTCGTTCCCCATATCGTTATGGACGCTACTATGGAAGAATACAAGCAAATTCGACCCTGACCCCCGGCACCTAAAAAATCAGTGGGCTAATACACACGAAAAACTGGCAAAATCTCCTAATTCCTTTTGTATCGCCAATAAAATGATCCTAAACCCCTCTAAAGTGCCGTCGGGGCTATTTAGTCGTTCCCTAGGACATTACGGACGCTACTATGGAAAAATTCAAGAAAATTTGACCTGGATCTCCGTTATCTAAAAAATATGTGGGCTAACACATATGAAATACTGGCAAAATTGCCTAATTTCTATTGCATCGCCAATAAAATGATCCTAAACCCCTCTAAAGCACCTCGGGGCTACTGGAGTCATTTCTCAGGTCGTTATGGATGCTACTATGGTAGAATCCAAGAAAATTCGACCCGAACCCCAGGCACTTAAAAAATCTATGGTCTAACACACATGAAAAACTCGCAAAATCGCCTAATTCCTATTGCGTTGCAAATAAAATGCTTATAAACCTCTCTAAAATGCTGCTGGGACTATTAGAATCGTTCCCTAGGTTATTATGGACGCTATTATGGAAGAATCCACAAAAATCTGAACCGAACCCCCGGCACCTAAAAGATCAGTGGGCTGACACACACGAAAAACTAGCAAAATCGTCTAATTCCTATTGTGTCGCTAATAAAATACTTCTAAACCCCTCTAAAGAACCGTCGGGGCTACTGGAGTCATTTTGTAGGTCGTTACATATGCTACTATGGAAGAATCCAATAAAATTCGACCCGGACCCCCGGCACCTAAAAAATCAATGGACTAACACTCATTAAAAATTGGCAAAATCGCCCAATTTCTATTGTGTTGCTAATAAAATGCTCCTAAATTCCTCTAAAGCGCCGCCGAGGCTACTGTATTTGTTCCTTAGGTCGTTACGGACACTACAATGGAAGAATCCAAGAAAATTCAACCCAGACCCCCGGCACCTAAAAAATCTATGGGCTAACATACACGAAAAATTCGCAAAATCACCTAATTTCTACTGTGTTGCCGTAAATATGCTCCTAAACCCTTCTAAAATGCCGCCGGGGCTATTGTAGTTGTTCCCTAAGTCGTTACGGATGCTACTATTGAAGAATCCAAGAAAATTTGACCCAGACCCACGGCACCTAAAAAATCTATGGGCTAATACACACGAAAAACTGGCAAAATTGCCTAATTCCTATTTCGTTGCTAATAAAATGCTCCTAAACCCCTCTAAAGCGCCGCTAGGGCTACTGGAGTCGTTCCCTAGGTCATTACGGATGCTACTATGGAAGAATCCAAGAAAATTCGACCCGGACCCCCGACACCTAAAAAACTATTAGCTAACACATACGAAAAACTGGCAAAATTGTCAAATTCCTATTACGTCGCCAATAAAATACTCCTACACCCTTCTAAAGCACCGCCGGAGCTACTAAAGTCAATTCCTAGGTCGTTACGGACGCTACTATGGAAGAATCCAAGAATATTCGACCCGGACCCCCGGCACCTAAAAAATTCGTGGGCTAACACACACGAAAAACTTAAAAAATTACCTAATTCCTATTGCGTCGCCATTAAAATGCTCCTAAACCTCTCTAAAGCATCATTGGGGCTACTAGTGTTGTTCCCTAGGTCATTACGTATGATACTATGAAAGAATCCAAGAAAATTAGACCTGGACCCCCAACACCTAAAATATTTGTGGGCTAACAGACACGAAAAACTGGCAAAATCGCCTAATTTCTATTTTGTCACCAATACAACACTCCAAAACCCCTTCAAAGTGCCGCCGAGGCTATTGGAGTCATTCCCCAGGTCTTTACGGATGCTACTATGGTAGAATCCAAGAAAATTCAACCCGAACCCCAGGCACCTAAAAAATCTGTAGGCTAACACACAAAAAACTAGCAAAATTGCCTAATTCCTATTGCGTCGCCAATAAAATGCTCCTAAACCCCTCTAAAACGCCATCGGGGCTACTTGAATCGTTGACTATGTCATTACGTACACTACTATAGAAGAATCCAAAAAAAATCGATACGAACCCCTGGCGCCTAAAAAATTTGTGGGCTGACACACTCGAAAAACTGTCAAAATCGCTTAATTCCTATTGTTTCGCCAATAAAATGCTCCTAAATCCCTCTAAAGCACCACCGGGGCTACTGGAGTCGTTCCCTAGGTCGTTACGGGCGCTACTATAGAAGAATCCAAGAAAATTCGACCCGAATCTCCGGCACCTAAAAAATCAGTGGGTTAACACACACAAACAATTGGCAAAATAACTTAATTCCTACTGCGTAGCCAAAATAATACTCCTAAACCCCTCAAAAGCTTCGTTGGGGCTACAAGAGTCGTTACCTAGGTCGTTAGGGATGCTACTACGGAAAAATCCAAGAAATTTCGACCTAGACCCCTGGCACCTAAAAAATTTGTGGGCTAACACATACAAAAAACTGACAAAATCGCCTAATTTCTATTGCGTCGCCAATAAAATGCTCCTTAACCCTTCTAAACCACCGTCTAGGCTACTGGAGTCGTTTCCCTGGTCGTTATAGACGCTACTATGGAATAATCCAAGAAAATTCAACCGGACTCCCAACACCTAAAAAATCTGTGGGCTTACACACACGAAAAACTAGCAAAATCGCCTAATTATATTGCATCGTCAATAAAATGCTCCTAAAACCTCTAAAGCGCCACCAGGGATACTGGAGTTGTTCCCTAGGTCATTACGGACGCTACTTTGGAAGAATCCAAGAAAATTCGACCCGAACCCCCCGACAGCAAAAATATTTGTGGGCTAACACACAGGAAAAACAGGCAAAATCGCCTAATTCCTATTGTGTCGCTAATAAAATGTTCCTAAACAATTCCAAAGGGCCACCGGGTCTACTGAACTCATTACCTAGGTCGTTACGGACTCTACTAAGGAATTATTGAAGAAATTCGACCCGGACCTCGGCACATAAAAAATCCATGGGCTAATTACACACGTAAAATTGGCAAAATCGCCTAATTCCTATTGTTTCGCTAATAAAATGTTCCTAAACCCCTCTAAAGTGCCTCTGGGTCTACTAGAGTCGTTCCCTAGATCATTACGGATGCTACTATGGAAAAATCCAAGAAAATTCAACCCGAATCTTAAGCACCTAAAAAATCAGTTGGCTAACAGACACAAAAAATTGGCAAAATTGACTAATATCTATTGCGTCGCCAAAATAATACTCCTAAACCCCTCTAAAGCGCCGCAAGGGTTACTAGAGTCGTTCCCCAGGTTGTTACGGATGCTACTATGGAAGAATCCAAGAAAATTCGACCCGGACCTCCGGCACCTAAAAAACTATTAGCTAACACACACGAAAAACTGACAAAATTGCCTAATTCCTATTACGTCGCTAATAAAATACTCCTAAACCCTTCTAAAGCACCGCCGGAGCTACTAGAGTCAATCCCTAGGTCGTTACGGATGCTACTATAAAAGAATCCAAGAATATTCGACCCGGACCCCCGGCACCTAAAATATCCATGGGCTAACACACACGAAAAACTTAAAAAATTACCTAATACCTATTGTGTCGCCAAAATAATACTCCTAAACCCCTCTAAAGCGTCGCTAGGGTTACTAGAGTCATTCCCCAGGTTGTTACGGATGCTACTATGGAAGAATCCAAGAAAATTAGACCTGGACCCCCGGCACCTAAAATATTCGTGGGCTAACACATACGAAAAACTGGCAAAATCGCGTAATTCCTATTTTGTCACCAATACAATACTCCAGAACCCCTTCAAAGCGCCGCCGAGGCTATGGAGTCATTCCCCAGGTCATTACGGATGCTACTATGGTAGAATCTAAGAAAATTCAACCCGAACCCCAGGCACCTAAAAAATCTGTAGGCTAACACACACACAAAACTAGAAAAATTGCCTAATTCCTATTGCGTCGCTAATAAAATGCTCCTAAACCCCTCTAAAACATCGTCGGGGCTATTGGAATCGTTCCCTAGGTCGTTACGTACACTACTATGGAAGAATCCAAAAAAATTCGATACGAACCCCTGGAGCCTAAAAAATTCGTGGGCTGACACACTCGAAAAACTGTCAAAATCGCTTAATTCCTATTGTTTCTCCAATAAAATGCTCCTAAACCCCTCTAAAGCACTGTCGGGGCTACTGGAGTCGTTCACTAGGTCGTTACGGGCGCTATTATATAAGAATCCAAGAAAATTCGACCCAAATCTTCGGCACCTAAAAAATCAGTGGGCTAACATACACAAAAAACTGGCAAAATAGCCTAATACCTATTGCGTAGCTAAAAAAATACTCCTAAACCCCTCAAAAGCTTCGCCGGGGCTACAAGAGTCGTTACCTAGGTCGTTACGGACGCTACTATGGAAAAATCCAAGAAAATTCGACCTGGACCCCCAGCACCTAAAAAATCCGTGGGCTAACACGTACAAAAAACTGGCAAAATTGCCTAATTTCTATTCCTTCGCTAATAAAATGCTCCTTAACCCTTCTAAAGCACCGTCGAGGCTACTATAGTCGTTTCCTTGGTCGTTATAGATGCTACTATGGAATAATCCAAGAAAATTCAACCGGACCCCCGACACCTAAAAAACCCGTGCGCTTACATACGCGAAAAACTGGCAAAATCGCCTAATTCTATTGCATCGTCAATAAAATGCTCCTAAACCCCTCTAAAGCGCCACCAGGGCTACTGGAGTTGTTCCCTAGGTCATTACGGATGCTACTTTGGAAGAATCCAAGAAAATTCGACTCGAACCCCCCGACACCAAAAATATTTATGGGCTAACACACAGGAAAAACTAGCAAAATCGCCTAATTCCTATTGTGTCGCTAATAAAATGCTCCTAAACAATTCTAAAGTGCCACCGGGGCTACTGGACTCATTACCTAGGTCGTTAAGGACGCTACTAAGGAATTATCGAAGAAATTCGACCCGGACCTCGGCACCTAAAAAATCCATGGGCTAATTACACACGTAAAATTGGCAAAATCGCCTAATTCCTATTGTTTCGCTAATAAAATGTTCCTAAACCCCTCTAAAGTGCCTCTGGGTCTACTAGAGTCGTTCCCTAGATCATTACGGATGCTACTATGGAAAAATCCAAGAAAATTCAACCCGAATCTCCAGCACCTAAAAAATAAGTTGGCTAACACACACAAAAAAATGGCAAAATTGACTTATACCTATTGCATCGCCAAAATAATACGCATAAACCCCTCAAAAGTGCCGTTAGGGTTACTGGAGTCGTTCCCCAAATCATTACGAATGTTACTATGGAAGAATCCAAGAAAATTCGACCCGGACCCCCGGCACCTAAAAAACTATTAGCTAACACACACGAAAAACTGGCAAAATTGCCTAATTACTATTACGTCGCCAATAAAATACTCCTAAACCCTTCTAAAGCACCGCCGGAGCTACTAGAGTCAATCCCTAGGTCGTTACGGACGCTACTATGGAAGAATCCAAGAATATTCGACCCGTACCCCCGGCACCTAAAATATCTGTGGGCTAACACACACGAAAAACTTAAAAAATTACCTAATTCCTATTTGCGTCGCCAACAAAATGCTCCTAAAACCCTTTAAAGCTACACCGGGGCTAGTGGAGTCGTTCCCTAGGTTATTACGGATGCTACTATGGAAGAATCCAAAAAACTTTGACCCGAATCCCCGGCTCCTAAAAATTCTATGGGCTACCACGCACGAAAAACTAGCAAAATCTCCTAATTCATATTACGTCGCTTATAAAATCCTCCTAAACCCCTCTAAAGCGCTTCCGTGGCTACTGGAGTCATTACCTAGGTCATTACGGACACTACTATGGAAGAACCTAAGAAAATTCAACTTGGACCCCCGGAACCTAAAAACTCTGTAGGCTAACACACATGAAAAACTAGCAAAATCGCCTAATTCCTATTGCGTCGCCAATAAAATACTCCTAAACCCCTCTAAAGCACCGCCGTGGCTACTGGAGTCGTTCCTCAGGTCGTTACAGACGCTACTATGAAATAATAGAAGAAAATTTAACCTAAACTTCGGCACCTAAAAAATCCATGGGCTAATACACACGTAAAACTGGCAAAATCGACTAATTCTTATTATTTAGCCAATAAAATACTCCTAAACCCCTCTAAAGCGCCATCGGTGCTACTGGAGTCGTTTTCTAGGTCGTTGCGGATGATACTATTGAAGAATCCAAGAATATTTGACCCGAGTCTCCGGCACCTAAAAAATCTGTGGGCTAACACATAAAAAGAACTAGCAAAATTGCCTAATTTCTACTACATCGCCAATAAAATACTCCTAAACCCCTCAAAAGCATCATCGGGGCTACTAGAGTCATTCCCGAGGTCATTACGGATGCTAGTATGGAAAAATCCAAGAAATTTCAACCCGCACCTCCGGCATATAAAACATTTGTGGGCTAACACACACAAAAAACTGGCAAAATTTCCTAATTCATATTGCGTCGCCAATAAAATACTCTTAAACCCCTAAAAAGTGTCGTCGGGGCTACTATAGTCATTCTCTAGGTCGTTATGGATGTTACTATGGAAGAAACCAAGAAAATTCGTCCTGGACACCCAACACCTAAAAAATTTGTGGGCTAACACACGAAAAACTGGCAAAATTGCCTAATTCCTATTGCGTCGCCAATAAAATGCTCCTAAACCCCTCTAAAGCACCACTGAGGCTACTGGAGTCGTTCCTTAGGTCGTTACGGATGCTACTATGGAAGAATCCAAGAACTTTTGACCCAAATCCTCGGCACCTTAAAAATCCGTGGGCTAACACACACGAAAAACTAGCAAAATTGCCTAATTTCTATTATGTCGCAATAAAATTCTCTTAAATTCCTCTAAAGCGACGCTGAGGCTACTGGAGTCATTCCCTAGGTCGTTACGGATGCTAGTATTGAAAAATCCAAGAAAATTCAACCCAGACCCCCGGCACCTAAAAATTGGTAGGCTAACACACATAAAAAACTGGCAAAATCGCCTAATTCCTATTGCATCGCCAATAAAATGCTCCTAAACCCCTCTAAAGCACTGCCGGGGCTACAGGAGTCGTTCCCTAAGTTGTTACGGACGCTAGTATGGAAGAATCCAAGAAAATATGATCCATACCCCCGGCACCTAAAAAATTCGGGGCTGACACATACAGAAAACTAGAAATATTACCTAATTACTGTTGCGTCGCCAATAAAAATGCTTCTAAACTCCTTTAATGCACCTCCGGGGCTACTGGAGTCATTTCCTTGGTCGTTACGGATGCGACTATGGAATAATCCAAGAAACTTTGACCCAGACCCCCGACACCTAAAAATTCTGTTGGCGTTACACACACGAAAAACTTGCAAAATTGCCTAATTCCTATTGCATCGCTATTAAAATGCTCCTAATCCCATCTAAATCACCATCGGGGTTACTAGAGTCGTTCCCTAGGTTGTTACATATGATATTATGGAAAAATCCAAGAAAATCATAGCTGGACCCCCGGCACCTAAAAAATCTATGGACTAACACAAACAAAAAACTGGCAAAATCGCCTAATTCCTATTTTGTCACCAATACAATACTCCAGAACCCTATAAAGTGCCGCTGGGGCTACTAGAGTCGTTCCCCAAGTCATTATGGACGCTACAATGGTAGAATCCAAGAAAATTCGACCCGACCCCCGAAACCTAAAAGATCTGTGGGCTAACACACATGAAACACTTACAAAATTGCCTAATTCCTATTATGTCGCCAATAAAATACTCCTAAACCCTTCTAATACGCCGCCGGGGCTACTGGAGTCGTTCTCTAGGTCATTACGAATGCTATTATAGAAGAATCCAAGAAAATTCGACCCGAACCCCCGACACCTAAAAATCCATGGGCTATCACACACGAAAAACTTGCAAAATTGCCTAATTCCTATTGCATTGCCAATAAAATGCTACTAAACACAGAGCCAGGGGCTGATCTTTGAAAAGGAAAACCCCTATAAAGCGCCAACGGAGCTACTGGAGTCGTTCCCTAGGTCGTTACAGACGCTAGTATGGAAGAATCCAAGAAAATTTGACCTAAACCTCCGACACCTAAAAAATTTGTGGGTTAACACACACAAAAAATTGGTAAAATCGCTTAATTCCTATTGCGTTGCCAATAAAATGCTCCTAAACCCTTCTAAAGCATTGTTGGGGCTACTAGAGTCATTTTTGATGTCGTTATGGACGCTACTATAGAAAAATCCAAAAAAGTTCGACCTGGACCCCCGGCTACTAAAAAAATCTGTAGGCTAACACACATTAAAAACTGGCAAAATTGCCTAATTCCTATTGCATCGCCAATAAAATGCTCCTAAACCCCTCTAAAGCGCCGCCGGGGAAATTGAAGTCGTTCCCTAAGTCGTTACGGACGATACTATTGAAGAATATAAGAAAATTCGACCCGGACCCCCGGCACCTAAAAAATCTGTGGGCGAACACACATAAAAAACTGGCAAAATTGCCTAATTCCTATTATGTCGCCATTAAAATGCTTATAAACCCCTCTAAACCGCCACCAGAGCTACAGGAGTCATTTCCTAGGTCGTTATGTACGATACTATGAAATAATCCAAGAAAATTTGACCAGGATCCAAGGGACCTAAAAAATCTGTGGACTAAAACACTCGAAAAACTGGCAAAATTGCCTAATTCCTATTTCGTTGACAATAAAATGCTCCTAAACCCTCTAAAGCGCTGTCACGGCTACTGGAGTCGTTCTCCTGGTCGTTACGGATGCTACTATTGAAAAACTAAAGAAAATTCGACCCAGACCCCCGACACCTATAAAATCTGTGGTTTAACACACATAAAAAACTAGCAAAATCGCCTAATTCCTATAGCATCGCCAATAAAATGCTCCTAAACCCGTCTAAAGCACTGTCAGGGCTACTGGAGTCGTTTCCTAGGTTGTTACGAACGCTACTATGAAAGAATCAAAGAAATTTCGACCCGGACCCCTGGCACTTAAAAAGTCTGTGGGCTAACACACGAAAAACAGGCAAAATCACCTAACTCCTATTGTGTTGCCAATAAAATGCTCATAAACCCGTGTAAACCATCGTCGGGGCTACTGGAATCATTCCCTAGGTCGTTATGTACGCTACTATAGTAGAATCCAAGAATATTCGACCCGAACACCCGGCACCTAAAAAATCTGTGGGCTAACACACAGGAAAAACATGCAAAATCATCTAATTACTATTGCGTTGCTAATACGATGCTCCTAAACCCTTCTAAAGCGTCATCGGGGCTACTAGAGTCGTTCCCTAGGTCATTACAGACGCTACTATGGAAGAATCCAAGAAAATTCGACCCGCACCCCGGGCACCTAATAAATCTGTGGGCTAACACATATGAAAAACTGGCAAAATCGTCTAATTCCTATTGCGTCGCCAATAAAATGCTCCTAAACCCCTCTAAAGCGCCGCCGGGGCTACTAAAGTCGTTCCCTAAGTCGTTACGGATGATACTATTGAAGAATACAAGAAAATTCGACTTAGACCCCCGGCACCTAAAAATTTTGTGGGCGAAAACACATGAAAAACTGGTAAAATTGCCTAATTCCTATTGTGTCGCCATTAAAATGCGTCTAAACCCCTCTAAAGCACCGCCGGGGCTACTGGAGTCATTTCCTAGGTCGTTACGTACGATACTATGAAATAATCCAATAAAATTAGACCTGAACCCCAGCACCTAAAAAATCTGTGGGCTAACACACACAAAAAACTAGCAAAATCGCCTAATTCCTATTTTGTCACCAATACAATACTCCAAAACCCCTGTAAATCACCATCGAGGCTACTGGAGTCGTTCCTCAGGTCGTTACGGACGCTACTATGGAAGAATCCAAGAAAATATGACCCAGATCCCCAACAACTAAAAAATTTGTGGGCTAACACACACACAAAAAACAGGCAAAATCGCCTAATTCGTATTGCATTGCCAATAAAATGCTCCTAAACCTTTCTAAAGCGCCTCCAGGGCTACTAAAGTCATTCCTTAGGTCGTTACAGATGCTACTTTAGAAGAATCCAAGAAAATTCGACCTGCACCCCCGGCACCTAAAAAAATTGTGGGCTAACACACATGAAAAACTAGCAAAATCGACTAATTCCCATTGCGTTGCCAATAAAAAGCTCCTAAACCCCTCTAAACCGCCGCCGGGGCTACTAGAATCATTCCCTAGGTCGTTGCGGACACTACTATAGAAGAATTCAAAAACATTTGACACGTACCCCCGGCACCTAAAAAATCTGTGGGCTAACACATACGAAAAATAGGCAAAATCATCTAATTCCTATTGCGTTGCCAATAAAATGCTCCTAAACCCTTCTAAAGCACCATCGGGGCTATTGGAGTCGTTCCCTAGGTCTTTACAGACGCTACTATGGAAGAATCCAAGAAAATTCGACCCGAACCCCCGGCACCTAATTCCTATTGCGTCACCATTAAAATGCTTCTAAATCCCTCTAAAGCGCCGCCCGGGCTACTGAGGTCATTCCCTATCTGACGCTACTATTGAAGATTCCAAGAAAATTCGACTCGGACACCCGGCACCTAATAAATCCCTGGGCTAACATACACGAAAGACTAGCAAAATTGCCTAATTTATATTGCGTCGCCAATAAAATGCTCCTAAACCACTCTAAACTATCGCCAGGGCTACTGAAGTAGTTCCCTAGGTCGTTACGGACGTTTCTATGGAAGAATTCAAGAAAATTTCACCCGGAACCCCAACACCTAAAAAATCCATTGATTAACACACACGAAAAACTGGCAAAATCGCCTAATTCCTATTACATCACTAATAAAATGCTCCTCTACCTCTGTAAAGCACCGGCGGGGCTACTAGAGTCATTCCCTAGGTCCTTACGGATGCTACTATAGAAGAATCAAAGAAAATTCAACCCAAACCCCAGCATCTAAAAAATCTGTGGGCTAACACACACGAAAAACTAGAAAATTGCCTAATTCCTATTTTGTCACCAATACTATACTCCAAAACCCGTGTAAACCACTGCCGAGGCTATTGGAGTCGTTCCCCAGGTTGTTATGGACACTACTATAGTAGAATCCAAAAACATTCGACCCGAACTCCCGGCACCTAAAAAATCTGTGGGCTAACACATAAAAAACTGGCAAAATCGCCTAATTTCTATTGTGTCGCCAATAAAATGCTCCTAAACCCCTCTAATGCACCGCCAAGGATACTGGTTTCATTCCCTAAGTCATTACGGACTCTACTATGGATGAATCCAAGAAAATTCGACCCGAATTTTCGGCACCCAAAAATTTTGTGGGCTAACACACAAAAAACTGGCAAAATTGCCTAATTTTTATTGCGTCACCAATAAAGTACTCCTAAACCCCTCAAAAGCAGCACTGGGTCTACTAGAGTCGTTCCCTAGGTCGTTATGGATTCTACTATAGAAGAATTAAAGAAAATACGACCCAGAGCACTGACACCTAAAAAATCTATGAGCTAACACACACGAAAAACTAGTAAAATTGCCTAATTCATATTGCGGTGCCAATAAAATGCTCCTAAACCCTCTAAAGCACCGTCGGGGCTACTGGAGTTATTCCTTAGGTCGTTACGTATGATACTATGGAAGAATCTAAGAAAATTAGACTTGGACCGAGGCACCTAAAATATTTGTGGGCTAACACACACGAAAAACTCGCAAAATCGCCTAATTCCTATTTCATTGCCATCAATATAATACTCCAGAACCCCTATAAAGCGCCATCGAGGCTACTATAGTCACTCCCTAGGTCGTTACGGACGCTACTATTATAGAATCCAAGAAAATTTGACCCGAACCCTCGGCACCTAAAAAATTTGTGGGCTAACACACATAAAAAACTGGCAAAATTGCCTAATTCCTATTGCATCGCCAATAAAATGCTTCTAAACCCTTCTAAAGCACCGCCGGGGCTAATAGATTCGTTCCCTAGGTCATTACGGACGTTACTATGGAAGAATCCAAGAAAATTCGACCTGAATCTTTAGCAGCTAAAAAATCTGTCGGCTAACACACACAAAAAACTGGCAAAATTGCCTAATTCCTATTGCATTGCAAATAAAATTCTCCTACACCCCTCAAAAGCGCCGCCAGGGATACTGGAGTTGTTCCCTAAGTCGTTACGGATTATATTGTGGAAGAATCCAAGAAAATATGACCTAGACCCCCGGCACCTAAAAAATCGATGGGCTAACACACACAAAAAAAAGCAAAATCACCTAATATCTATTTCATTGCTAATAAAATGCTTCTAAACCGCTGTAAAGCACCGTCGGTGCTACTGGAGTCATTCCCCAGGTCGTTACGAACGCTACTATAGTAGAATCCAAGAAAATTCAACCCGAACCCCCGGCACCTAAAAAATCTGTGGGCTAACACACACAAAAAACTAGTTAAATCGCCTAATTCTTATTGCATCGCCAATAAAATGCTCCTAAACCTCTAAAGCACTACCAGGGATACTGGATTCGTTCCCTAGGTCATTACGGACGCTACTATGGAATAATCCAAGAAAATTCGACCCGAATCTCTGGCACCTAAAAAATCTGTGGGCTAACACACACAAAAAACTAGCAAAATTTTCTAATTCCTAATGCGTCACCAATAAAATACTCCTAAACCCCTCAAAAGCATTGCTAGGGCTACTGGAGTCATTTCTTAGGTCGTTATAGATGCTACTATGTAAGAATCCAAGAAAATACGACCCGGACCCCTGGCACCTAAAACTTTTGTGGCTAACACACACGAAAAACTGGCAATATCACCTGATTCCTATTTTATTGCCAATAAAATACTCCTAAACCTCTTTAAAGTACCGCCGAGGCTACTGGAGTTGTTCCCCTGGTCGTTACAGATGCTACTATAAAATAATCTAAGAAAATTCAATCCAGACCCCCGGCACCTAAAATATCTGTGGTCTAACACACACGAAAAATTGGCAAAATTGCCTAATTCCAATTGCATCACCAATAAAATGCTCCTAAACCCTTCTAAACCGCCGCCGGGGCTACTGTAGTCGTTCCCTAGGTCTTTACGGACACTACTATGAAAGATTCTAAGAAAATTCAACACAGACTCCCGGCACCTAAAAAATCTGTGCGCTAACACGCATGAAAAACTAGCAAAATTGCCTAATTCCTATTGCGTCGCTAATAAAATGCTCTTATATCCCTCTTAAGCGCCGCAGGGGCTACTGAAATATTTCCCTAATTCATTACGGACACTACTATGGAAGAATCCAAGAAAATTCGACTCAAACCCCCGGCAACTAAAAAATCTGTGGGCTAACACACACTAAAAACTGCAAAATTGACTAATTCCTATTGTGTCGCTAATAAAATGCTCCTAAACCCTTCTAAAGCGCCGTCGGGGCTACTGGAGTCGTTTCCTAGATCGTTACGAATGCTACTATAGAAGAATACAAGAAAATTTGAACTGGACACCCGACACCTAAAAAATCTGTGAGCTAACACACACGAAAAACTGGCAAAATCACTTAATTCCAATTTCATTGCCAATAAAATGCTCCTAAACCCCTTTAAAGCGCCGTCGGGGCTACTGGAGTCATTCCCCAAGTTGTTCGAACGCTAATATGAAAGAATCCAACAAAATTCGACCCGAACCCCCGGTACCTAAAAAATCTGTGGGTTAACACACATAAAAAACTAGCAAAATCGCCTAATTCCTATTTCAACGCCAATAAAATGCTCCTAAACCCCACTAAAGTGCCGATGGAGCTACTGGAGTTGTTCCCTAAGTTGTTATGGATGCTACTATGGAACAATCAAAAAAACTTCAACCTGGACGCCCGGCATCTAAAAAATATGTAGGCTAACACACACGAAAAACTGGCAAAATTGCCTAATTTCTTTTGCGTGCCAATAAAATGCTCCTTAAGCCCTCTAAAGCACCATCATAGCTACTAGAGTCATTCTCTAGGTCGTTACGGATGATACTATAGAAGAATCGAAGAAAATTCAACCCTGACCTCGGCTAATTCCTATTGTGTTGCGAATAAAATGCTTTTAAACCTCTCTAAAGTGCCACCGGGGCTACTGGAGTCGTTCCCTAGGTCGTTACGGACTCTACTATTGAAGAATCCAAGAAAATTTGACCCGAATCTCCAGCACCTAAAAAATCTATGGGTTAACACACAAAAACAACTCGCAAAATTGCCTAATTCCTATTGGGTTGCCAATAAAATACTCCTAAACCCCTCTAAAGCACCGCCGGGGCTATTGGATTTTTTCCCTAGGTCATTACAAATGCTACTATATAAGAATCCAAGAAAATTCGACCTGAATCTCTGGCACCTAAAAAATCCGTAGGCTAACACACACAAAAAACTGGCAAAATTGCCTAATTTCTATGGCGTCGCCAATAAAATACTCCTAAACCCCTCAAAAGCATCGCCGAGGCTACTAGATGCATTCCCTAAGTCGTTACGGATGCTACTATGGAAGAATCCAAAAATATATGACTCGGACCCCGGCACCTAAAAAATCTGTAGGCTAACACACACGAAAAACTGGCAAAATCACCTAATTCCTATTTCATTGCCAATAAAATGCTCCTAAACTCCTCTAAAGCGCCGCCGGGGTTACTGGAGTACTTCCCCAAGTTATTACAAACGCTACTATGGAAGAATCATAGAAAATTCGACCCAGACCCCCAATACCTAAAAAATCCATGGGCAACACACACGAAAAACTGGCAAAATTGCCTAATTCCTATTGTGTTGCCACTAAAATGCTCCTAAACCCCTCTAAAGCATAGTCGGGGCTACTAAAGTCGTTCCCTAGGTCATTACAGATACTACTATGGAAGAATCCAAGAAAATTCAACCCAGACCCCTAGCACCTAAAATATCTGTGGCCTAACACACACAAAAAACTGGCAAAATTGCCTAATTCTTGTTGCATCGCCAATAAAATGCTCCAAACACCTCTAATGCGCCTCCGGGTCTACTGGAGTCATTCCCTAAGTCGTTACGGATGCTATAATGTAAGAATCCCAAAAAATTCGACTTGGACGCCCGACACTTAAAAATTTCATGGATTAACAGACATGAAAAACTGGCAAAATCACCTAATTCCTATTTTATCACCAATTCAATCCTCTAGTACCCCTATAAAGCGCAGTCGGGGCTACTGGAGTCATTCCCCGGGTCGTTACAGATGCTACTATGGTAGAATCCAAGAAAATTCGACCCGAACCCTTGGCACCAAAAAAATCTATGGGCTAACACACAAAAAAAACTGGCAAAATCACCTAATTCCTATTGTGTCGCCAATAAAATGCTCTTAATCCCCTCTAATGCGCCGCTAGGGGTATTGGAATCGTTTCCTAGGTCATTACGGATGCTACTATGGAAGAATCTAAGAAAATTTAACCCAAAACCCCGACACCTAAAAAATCCGTGGACAAACACACAAGAAAAACTAGCAAAATCGCCTAATTCCTATTGCGTCGCCAATAAAATGCTTCTAAACCCCTCTAAAGCATTGTCGGGGCTACTGGAGTCGTTCCCTAGGTCGTTACAGACGCTACTATGGAAGAATCCAAGAAAATTTAACCCAGACCTCCGGCACCTAAAAAATCTGTGGGCTAACACACACAAAAAACTGGCAAAATTGCCTAATTCTTGTTGCATCGCCAATAAAAAGCTCCTAAACCCCTCTAATGCGCCTCCGGGGCTACTGGAGTCATTTCCTAAGTCGTTACGGATGCTACAATGTAAGAATCCAAAAAAATTCAACCCAAACGCCCGACACCTAAAAAATCCATGGGTTAACACACACGAAAAACTGGCAAAATCACATAATTCCTATTGCGTCGTCAATAAAATGCTCCTAAACCACTCTAAAATACCGCCGGGGCTACTGGAGTCTTTCCCTAGGTCGTTATGGATGTTACTATGGAAGAATCCAAGATAATGCGACCCGAACCCCCATCACCTAAAAAATTCATGGGCTAACACACACGAAAACTGACAAAATCTCCTAATTTCTATTGTGTCGCCAATAAAATGCTCTAAAACTCCTCTAAAGCGTCGCCGGGGCTACTGGAATCGTTCCCCATGTTGTTACGGACTATACTATAAAATAATCTAAGAAAATTTGACCTGGACCCCCGCCATCTAAAAAATCTGTGGACTTAACACACGAAAAACTGGAAAGATTGCCTAATTCTGTTGCGTAGCCAATAAAATGCTCCTAAACCGCTCTAATATGCCTCCGGGGCTACTAGAGTCGTTCCCTAGGTCGTTAAGGACGTTAATAATGAAGAATCCAAAAAATTTGACCCGAACCCCGGCACCTAAAAAATCTGTGGGCTAACAAACACGAAAAACTGGCAAAATCGCCTAATTCCTTTTGCGTCGCCAATAAAATGCTCCTTAACCCCTCTAAAGCACCGCCGGGGCACTGGAGTTGTTCCCTAGGTCGTTACGGACGCTACAGTGGAGGAATCCAAGAAAATTCGACCCAAACCCCTGGCACCTAAAAAAATCTATGGGTTAACACAAATGAAAAAGTGGCAAAATCGCCTAATTCCTATTGCGTCTCCAATAAAATGCTCCTACACCCCTCTAAAGTGTCGATGGGCTACTAGAGTCATTTTCTAAGTCGTTACGGGTGCTATTATGGAAGAATCCTAGAAAATTCAACCCGGAAACCCAGCACCTAAAAAATCTGTGGGCTAACACACATGAAAATCTAACAAAATCGCCTAATTCTTATTGCGTCGCCAATAAAATGCTCCTTAATCCTTTTAAAGCGTCGTTGGGGCTACTGGAGTCGTTCCCTAGGTCGTTACAGACACTACTATGGAATAATCCAAGAAAATTCAACTGGACCCCTGGCACCTAAAAAATCTGTGGGCTAACACACATGAAAAACTAGCAAAATCACCTAATTCCTATTGCGTCGCCAAGAAAATGCTCTTAAACCCTTCTAAAGCACCGCCAGAGCTACTAAAGTCGTTCCCTAGGTCGTTACGGACGCTACTATTGAAGAATCCAAGAAAATTCAACCCGAACCCCTGGCACCTAAAAAATCTGTGGGCTAACACACACGGAAAACTAGGAAAATCACTTATTTTCTATTACGTCGCCAATAAAATACTCCTAATCCCCTCTGAAGCGCAGACGAGGCTACTAGATTCATTACTTAAGTCGTTACGGATGCTACTATGAAAGAATCCAAGAAAACTCGACCCGAATCTCCGGCACCCAAAAAATCTTTAGGCTAACACACACAAACAACTGGCAAAATTGCCTAATTCCTATTGCGTCGCCAATAAACTACTCATAAACCCCTCAAAAGCACCGCTGGGGCTACTAGTGTCGTTCCCTAGGTCATTACGGATGCTACTATGGAAGTATTCAAGAAAATACGACCCAGACCTCCGGCATGTAATAAATTTGTGGGCTAACACACACGAAAAACTGGCAAAAATCACCTAATTCCTATTTCATTGCCAATAAAATACTAATAAACCCTGTAAAGCATCGCTGGGGCTACAGGAGTCGTTCCCCAGGTCGTTACGAATGCTACTACGGTAGAATCCAACATAATTCAACCCGAACCCCCGACACCTAAAAATTTTGTGGGCTAACACACACCAAAAATTGGCAAAATTGCCTAATTCCTATTGTATCGCCAATAAAATGCTCCTTAACCCTTTTAAAGCACCGTCGGGGCTACTGGTGTCATTTCCTAGGTCGTTACGGATGCTACTATGGAATAATCTAAGAAAATTAAACCATACCCCCAGCACCTAAAATATCTATGGGTTAACACACACGAAAAACTGGAAAATCGCCTAATTCCTATTGCGTCGCCAATAAAATGCTCCTAAACCTTTCTAAAGCACCGCTGGGGCTACTATAGTCGTTCCCCGGGTCGTTAGGACGCTACTATGGAAGAATGAAAGAAAATTTTACCGGGACACCCGGCACCCTGAAGAGTCTGTGCGCTAACACACACGAAAAAGTGGCAAAATTACCTAATTCCTATTTTGTCACCAATATAATTCTCCAGAACCCATGTAAAGCACCGCCGGGGCTACTGGAGTTGTTCCCCAGATCGTTCTGGACGCTACTATAGTAGAATCCATGAAAATTCAACCCAAAACCCCGGCATCTAAAAAATCTGTGGGCTAACACACACAAAAAATTGGTAAAATCACCTAATTCCTATTGCGTCGCCAATAAAATGCTCCTAAACCCCTCTAAAGCATCGCTGAGGCTACTGGAGTCGTTCCCTAGGTCGTTATAGATGCTACAATTGAAAAATCCAAGAAAATACGACTCGACCCCCGACACCTAAAAAATTAGTTGGCTAACACACAAAAAAAATTGGTAAAATCACCTAATTCCTATTTCATTATCAATAAAATGCTCCTAAACCCCTCTAAAGCGCCGCCAGGGCTACTAGAGTCGTTTCCCAGGCCGTTACGGACGCTACTATGGAAGAATCCAAAAATATTTGACCCGGACGCCCGACAACTAAAAGGTCTGTGGGCTAACACACACAAAAAACTGGCAAAATTGCCTAATTCCTATTGTGTCGCCAATGAAATGCTCCTAAACCCTTCTAAAGCGCCGTCGAGACTACTAGAGTCATTCCCTAGGTCGTTACGGACGCTACTATGGAAGAATTCAGGCAAATTCAACCCGGACTCTCAGCATTTAAAAATTTTGTGGGCTAAGACACACGAAAATTTGGCAAAATTGCGTAATTCATATTGCGTCGCCAATAAAATGCTCCTAAACACCTCTAAAGTGCCGCTAGGGCTACTGCAGTCATTCTCTAGGTCATTACAAACTCTACTATGGAATAATCCTAGAAAATTCGACCTGAAGCCCCGGCACCTAAACAATCTGTGGGCTAACACACACAAAAAACTGGCAAAATCACCTAATCTTATTGCGTCGCAAATAAAATATTCCTAAACCCTTCTAAAGTACCGCCGGGTCTACTGAAGTTGTTCCCTAGGTCGTTACGGATGCTACTATGGAAGAATCAAAGAAAACTAGACCTTCACCCTCGGCATCTCAAAATCTATAGGCTAAGACACACGAAAAACTGGCAAAATCGCCAATAAAATACTCCTAAACCCCTATAAAGCACCACCGAGGCTACTGAAATCATTCTCTAGGTCATTCCGGATGCAACAATGGAAGAATCGAAGAAAATTCAACCTGGACCTCGGCACCTAAAAAATACATGGGCTAATACACACGTAAAACTGGCAAAATCGCCTAATTTCTATTGTGTCGCCAATAAAATAATCGTAAACCCCTCTAAAGTGCCGCTGGGGCTACTAAAGTCATTTACTGGGTTGTTATTAACGCTACTATTGAAGAATCCCAGAAAATTTGACCCGAATCTCTGGCACCTAAAAAAATCTTGTGCTAACACACACAAAAAACTGGCAAAATTGCCTAATTCTCATTACGTCACAAATAAAAATACTTCTAAACCCCATAAAAGCACCGCTGGGGCTACTAGAGTCATTCACTAGGTCCTTACGGATGCTACTATGGAAGAATATAAGAAAATTTGACCTGAACCCTCGGCACCTAAAAAATCTGTGGGCTAACACACACAAAAAACTGGCAAAACCACCTAATTCTTATTTCGTTGCCAATAAAATGCTCTTAAACCCCTCTAAAGCGCCGCCGGGGCTACTGGAGTTGTTCCCCAGGTCGTTACGGACACTACTATTGAAGAATCCAAGAAAATTCGACTCAGACCCCCGGCACCTAAAAAATTTATGGGCTAACACACACGAAAAATTGGCAAAATCGCCTAATTCCTATTGCGTCGACAATAAAATACTCCTAAACCTTTCTAAAGCGATGATGGGGATATTGGAGTCATTCCTTAGGTCTTTCCGGACGCTACTATTGAAGAATCTAAGAAAATTTGACCCAGACCCCTGGCAGCTAAAAAATTCGTTGGCTAACACACACGAAAAACTGGCAAAATTGCCTAATTCCTATTGCATCGCCAATAAAATGCTCTTAAACCCTTTTAAAGCATCGCCTGGGCTATTGGAGTCATTTTCTAGGTCGTTACGGATGCTATTACGGAAGAATCCTAGAAAATGCGACCCAAACCCTCGGCACCTACAAATTCTGTGGGCTAACACATACGAAAAACTGGTAAAATCGCTTAATTCCTATTGCGTCGCCAATAAAATGCTCATTAACCCTTCTAAGGCATTGTCGGGGCTACTGGAGTCGTTACCTAGGTCGTTACAGACGCTACTATGGAATAATCAAAAAAAATTAACTAGACCCCCGACACATAAAAAATCTGCGGGCTAACACACATGAAAAACTGACAAAATCGCCTAATTTCTATTGCATCGCCAATAATATGCTCCTAAACTCTTATAGAGTACCGCCGGGGATACTGAAGTCGTTCCCTAGGTCGTTACAGACTCTACTATGGAAGAATCAAAGAAAATTTGACCCGGACACCCAGCACCTAAAAATCTGTGGGCTAACACACACAAAAAACTGGCAAAATCGCTTAATTCTTATTTTGTCACAATTATAATACTCCAGAACCCCTGTAAATCACCGTCGGGGCTACTAGAGTCGTTGACCAGGTCGTTATGGATGTTACTATAGTAGAATCCAAGAAATTTCTACCCGAACCCCCGACACCTAAAAAAGTCGTGGGCTAACACACACAAAAGACTGGTAAAATCGCCTAATTCCTTTTGCGTCGCCAATAAAATGCTCCTAAACACCTCTAAAGCAACGTTGGGGCCGTTGGAGTCTTTCCCTAGGTCATTACAGATGCTACTATGGAAAAATCCAAGAAATTTCGACCCAAACCCCCGGCACCTAAAATATCTGTGGGCTAACACATACAAAAAACTAGTAAAATCGCGTAATTCCTATTATGTCGCTAATAAAACACTCCTAAACACATCTAAAGCACAGCCGAGACTACTGGAGTCATTCCCTATGTTGTTACGGATGCTACTATAGAAGAATCCAAGAAAATACGACTCGGACCCTCGGTACCTAAAAAATGGGTGGGCTAACACACACGAAAAACTGGCAAAATTGCCTAATTCCTATTGCGTCGCCAATAAAATGCTCCTAAACCCTTCTAAAGCACCGTCGGGGCTACTGGAGTCGTTCCTTAGGTCGTTACGGACGTTACTATGGAAGATTCCAAGAAAATTCGACCCGGACTCCCAGCACCTAAAAAATCTGTGGGCTAACACACATGAAAAACTGGCAAAATTGTCTAATTCCTATTGTGTCGCCAATAAAATGCTCCTAAACCGCTCTAAAGCGCCGCCAAAGCTACTGCAGTCATTCCCTAGGTTATTACGGAAACTACTATGAAAGAATTTTAGAAAGTTTGACCCAAACCCCCGACATCTAAAAAATCTGGGGGCTAACACACACAAAAATCTGGCAAAATCGCCTAATCCTATTGCGTCACTAATAAAATGCTCCTAAGCCCTTCTTAAGCGTCGTCGGGGCTACTGGAGTTGTTTCCCAGGTCATTATAGATTCTACTATAAAATAATACAAGAAAATTTGACCTGGACCCCCGGCACCCAAAACTCTGTGGTCTAACACACACGAAAAACAGGCAAAATTGCCTAATTCTGTTGCGTCGCCAATAAAATGCTCCTAAACCCCTATAATTCTCCTCCGGGGCTTCTGATGTCGTTCCCTATGTCGTTACGAATGCTACTATTGAAGAATCCAAAAATATTTGACCAGACCCCCAGCGCCTAAAAAATCTGTGGCTAACAAACACGAAAAACTGGCAAAATCGCCTATTTCCTATTGCGTCCCCAATAAAATACTTCTAAACACCTCTAAAGCAACGTTGGGGCCATTGGAGTGTTTCCCTAGGTTGTTACAGATGCTACTATGGAAGAATCAAAGAAAATTCGACCCGAACCTCCGGCACCTAAAAATTCTGTGGGCTAACATACACGAAAAACTAGCAAAATTGACTAATTCTTATTGCGTTGCCAATAAAATGCTTTCAAACCCCTCTAAAGCACCGATCAGGTCTACTACAGTCGTTCCTTAGGTCGTTACAGATGCTACTATGGAAGAATCCAAGAAAATTAGACCCAAACCCCGGTACCTAAAAAATCTGTGGGCTAACACATATGAAAAACTGGCAAAGTTGCCTAATTCCTATTATATCGCCAATAAAATACTCCTAAACCCCTCTAAAGTGTCGTCGGGGCTACAATGGAAGAATCCAAGAATATTCGACCCGAACCCTCGGTACCCAAAAAATCCATGGGCTAACATACACAAAAAACTGGTAAAATCGCCTAATTCCTATTGTGTCGCCAATAAAATGCGTCTAAACCCCTCTAAAGCACCGCTGAGGCTACTGGAGTTGTTCCCTAGGTCGTTACGGATACTAAAATGGAAAAATCCAAGAAAATACGACCCGGACCCCCGGCACCTAAAAAATCGGTAGGCTAACACATACGAAAAACTGGCAAAATCACCTAATTCGTATGTCATTATCAATAAAATGCTCCTAAACCCCTCTAAAGCGCCGCCAGGGCTACTAGAGACGTTCCCCAGGCCGTTACGGACGCTACTATGGAAGAATCCATGAAAATTCGACCTGGACCCCTGGCAACCAAAAAGTCTGTGGGCTAACACATACAGAAAACTAGCGAATTCGCCTAATTCCTATTGTGTCGCCAATGAAATACTCCTAAACCCTTCTAAATCGCCTCTTGGGCTACTAGAGTCATTCCCTAGGTCATTACGGACGCTACTATGGAAGAATTTAAGAAAATTCAACCCGAACTCCCAGCACCTAAAAAATCTGCGGGCTAAGACACACGAAAAACTGGCAAAATTGCCTAATTCCTATTGCGTCGCCAATAAAATACTCCTAAACTCCTATAAAGCACCGCCAGGGCCACTGCAGTCATTACCTAGATCATTACGAATGCTACTATGGAAGAATCCTAGAAAATTCGACCTGAAGCCCCGGCACCTAAACAATCTGTGGGCTAACACACACGAAAAATTAGCAAAATCACCTAATCCTATTGTGTCGCTAATAAAATATTCCTAAACCCTTATAAAACACCGCCGGGGCAAGTGAAGTTGTTTCCTAGGTCGTTACAGATGCTACTATGGAGGAATCAAACAAAATTATACCTTCACCCCCGGCATCTAAAAAATCTATGGGCTAAGACAAACAAAAAACTGGCAAAATCACTTAATTTCTTTTGCGTCGCCAATAAAATGCTCCTAAACCCCTCTAAAGCACCACCGAGGCTACTGGAGTCATTCTCTAGCTCATTACAGATGCTACAATAGAGGAATCGAAGAAAATTCAACGCAGACCTCGGCACCTAAAAAATACATGGGCTAATACACACGTAAAACTGGCAAAATCGCCTAATTCCTATTGTGTCGCCAATAAAATAATCGTAAACTCCTTTAAAGTGTCGTCAGGGCTACTACAGTCCTTTTCGAGGTCGTTACAGACGCTACTATAGAAGAATCAAAGAAAATTCGATCTGAATCTCTGACACCTAAAAAATTCTTGTGCTAACACACAAAAATAACTAGCAAAATTGCCTAATTCCTATTGCGTCGCCAATAAAATACTTCTAAACCCCTCAAAAGCACCGTCGGGGCTACTAGAGTCATTCACTAGGTTGTTACAGATGCTACTATAGAAGAATATAAGAAAATTCGACTTGGACCTCCGGCACCTAAAAAATCTGTGGGCTAACACACACGAAAAATTGACAAAATCACTTAATTCTTATTTCGTTGCCAATAAAATACTCCTAAACCCCATTAAAGCTTCACTGGGGCCACTGGAGTTGTTCCCCAGGTCATTACGGACACTACTATTGAAGAATCTAGGAAAATTCGACTCGGACCTCCGGGACCTAAAAAATCTGTGGGCTAACACACACGAAAAACTGGCAAAATCGCCTAATTCCTATTGCGTCGCCAATTAAATGCTCCTAAACCCTTCTAAAGCACTGCCGGGGCTACTGAAGTCATTCCCTAGGTCGTTGCAGATGCTACTATACAAGAATTCAAGAAAATTTGACCCAAACCCCTGGCACCTAAAAATTTCGTGGGCTAACGCACAAAAAACTGGCAAAATTGCCTAATTCTATTGCGTCGCAAATAAAATGCTCCTAAACCCCCTAAAGCTTCGTCGGGGCTACTAAAGTCCTTTCCTAGGTCATTACGTACGATAATAAGGAATAATCCAAGAAAATTAGACCTGGACCCCTAGCACCAAAACAATCTGTGGGCTAACACACACGAAAAACTGGTAAAATCGCCTAATTCATATTGCATCGCCAATAAAATGCTCCTAAACCCCTTTAAAGCGCAGCTGGGGCTACTGGATTCATTCTCTAGGTCGGTACAGACGCTACTATGGTAGAATCCAAGAAAATTCGAGTCGAACCCCGGCACCTAAAAAATCTGTGGGCTAACACACACAAAAAAATGGCAAAATTGCCTAATTCCTTTGTGTTACCAATAAAATGCTCCTAAATCCCTCTAAAGGGTCGACGAGGCTACTGTATTCGTTTCCTAAGTCATTACGGATGCTACTATGGAAGAATCCAAGAAAATTTGACCCGAATCTCCGACACCCAAAAAATCTTTGTGCTAACACACACAAACAACTCGCAAAATTGCCTAATTCCTATTGCTTCGCCAATAAAATACTCCTAAACCCTCAAAAGCACCAACGGGGCTACTAGAGTCGTTTCCTAGGTCGTTAAGAATGCTACTATGGAAGAATCCAAGAAAATACGACTCGAACATCCGGCACCTATAGTTTCTGTGGGCTAACACACACGAAAAACTGGCAAAATAACCTAATTCCTATTTTATTGCCAATAAAATGCTGCTAAACCCCTATAAAGCACCGACGGGACTACTGGAATCATACCCAGTTCGTTATGGACGCTACTATGGAAGAATCTAAGAAAATTCAACCCGAATATCCGGCATCTAAAAATTTTGTGGGCTAACACATACAAAAAAATGGCAAAATCGCCTAATTCCTATTGTGTTGCCAATAAAATGATCCTTAACTCTTCTAAAGCACCGTCGGGGCTACTGGAGTCGCTCCCTATGTCGTTATAGATGCTACTATTGAATAATCGAAGAAAATTAAATCAGACCCCCATCACCTAAAATATTCGTGGGCTAACACACACGAAAAACTGGCAAAATTTCCTAATCCTATTGCGTCGCCAATAAAATTTTCCTAAACCCTTCTAAAGCACCGTCGGGGCTATTGGAATCATTCCCTAGGTCGTTAAGGACGCTACTATGGAAGAATCAAAGAAAATCTGACCCAGACCCCAGGCACCTAAAAAATCTATGGACTAACACAGACTAAAAACTTGCAAAATTACCTAATTCCTATTTCATTGCCAATAAAATGCTCCTAAACCCCTCTAAAGCGCTGCTGGGTCTATTGGAGTCGTTCCCCAGGTTATTACAGATGCTAATATGGAAGAATCCAAAAAAATTCGACCTGGACCCCCGGCATCTAAAAACTGTCTGGGCTAACACACACGAAAAACTGGCAAAATCGCCTAATTCCTATTGCGTAGCCAATAAAATGCTCGTAAGCCCCTCTAAAGCGCTGCTGGGGCTACTGGATTTGTTCCCTAGGTCGTTACGGACGCTACTATTAAAGAATCCAAGAAAATTCAATCCGAATCTCCGGCACCAAAAAAATTAGTGGGCTAACACACAAAAAAAACTAGCAAATTTGCCTAATTCCTATTGTGTCGCCAATAAAATATTCCTAATCCCCTCAAAAGTGTTGTTGAGGCTACTGGAATCGTTCCCTAGGTCATTAAAAAAAGCTACTATGGAAGAATCCAAGAAAATTTGACTCGTACCCCCGGCACCTAAAACATCCATGTGCTAACACACACGAAAAACTGGAAAAATCACCTAATTCCTGGTGCGTCATTGTTGAGGCTACTGGAGTCGTTCTCCAAGTCGTTACGGATGCTACTATAGAAGAATCCAAGAAAATTCGACACGGACCCCCGGCACCTAAAAAATTAATGGGCTAACACAAACGAAAAATAGGTAAAATTGTCTAATTCCTAGTGCGTTGCTAATAAAATGCTCTTAAACCCCTCTTAAGCACCTCCTGGCTCCTAGAGTTGTTCCTTAGGTCGTTATGGACTCTACTATTAAAGAATCCAAGAAGATTCAACCTAGACCTCCGGCACCTAAAGAATCCTTGGGCTAACACACACGAAAAGCTAGCAAAATCACTTAATTCTTGTTTCGTCTCCAATAAAATGCTCCTAAAACCCTCTAAAGTACCATCGGATCTACTGTAGTCAATCCCCAGACCGTTATGAATGCTACTATGGAAGAATCAAAGAAAATTCAACCAGAACCCCGGCACCTAAAATCTATGTGGGCATTCTAGCAAAATTGCCCAATTTCAATTGTGTCGCTAATAAAATGCTCTTAAACCCCTCTAGATCACTGTTGGGGCTAATGGAGTTGCTCCCCAGGTCATTACGGATGCTTCTATGGAATAATCTAATAAAATTTGACCCAGAACCCCCATCACCTAAAAAATATGTGGGCTAACACACGCGACAAACTAGAAAAATCACCTAATTCATTATGCATCGCCAATAAAATGCTCTTAAACCTATCTAAAGCCCCATCAAGGATACTAGAGTCATTCCCCAGGTCGTTATGAATACTACTGTGGAAGAATCCAAGAAACTTCGACCCGGACCCTTGGCACCTAAAAATTTTGAAGGCTAACACACATTAAAAACTAGCAAAATCGCTTAATTCCTATTGCGTCACTAGTAAAATGCTCCTAAACACCTCTAAAATGTCGTTGGGGATACTAGAGTCATTTTCTAGGTCCTTGCGGACACTAATATGTAAGAATCTAAAAACATTCAACCCAGACCCCCGGCATCTAAAAAATTGGTGGACTACCACACACGAAAAACTAGCAAAATTGCCTAATTCCTATTGTGTTGTAGAAAAATGCTCCTAAACCCCTCAAAAGCGCTACTGGGGCTACTGGAGTCGTTACCCAAGTCATTGCAAACATTACTATGGAAGAATCCAAGAAAAAATAGCCCTGACCGTCGGCACCAACAAAATCCATTGGCTAACACAAACAAAAACCTGGCAAAATTGCCTAATTAATGTTGCGTCGCCAATAAAATTCTCTTAAACCCTTCAAAAGCGCTTCTAAGGCTACTGGATTCGTTCCTCGGGTTTTTATTGATGTTACAATAGATGAATCCAAGAAAATTTGACCCAGATCCCCGGCACTTAAAAAATCTAACACACGAGAAAAACTGCAAAATCGTCTAATTTCTGTTGCGTCCCCAATAAAATATTTCTAAACCCCTCTAAAGAACCACCGAGGCTACTGGAGTCATTTCTTACGTCGTTACGTATGCTACTATGGAAGAATTCAACAAAATTCGACCCAGACCCCCGACACCTAAAAAATTTGTGGGCTAATACACATGAAAAACTAGCAAAATCTCCTAATTTCTATTGTTTTAAAGCACCGCCGGGGCTACTGAATTCATTCCCTAATTCTTTAAGGATGCTACTATTGACGAATAAAAGAAAATTTGACCCGGACCCCCGGCACCTAAATAATTCGTGGGCTAACACAAAATAAAAGCTAGCAAAATTACTTAATTCCTATTGCGTTGCAAATAAAATACTCCTAAAGCCCTCTAAAGCGCTGTTAGGGATAATGGAGTCCTTCTCCTAGGTCGTTACGGACGCTACTATGTAAGAATCCAAAAAAAATTGACTAATTCTTATTGCATCGCCAATAAAATACTCCCAAACCTCTCTAAAGCGTCACTGGGCTATTAAAGTCATTTTCTAGCTCTTTAAGTATGCTACTATGGAAGAATCAAAGAAAATTCTACCCGAACCCGAGACCTAAAAAATTTGTAGGCTAATACGCACGAAAAGCTGGTAAAATTGCCGAATTCCTATTGTGTCTCCAATAAAATACTTGTAAACCCCTCTAAAGTGTCGCCAGAGCTACTAGAGTTGTTTCCCAGGTCGTTATTGATTCTACTATTGAAGAATCTAAGAAAATTCGACCCAGACCCCCGACACATAAAAACTTTGTGGTTTAACAAATACGAAAAATTTGCTAAATCGCCCAATTCCTATTGCGTCGCAAAAAAATGCTTCTAAATCCCTTTAAAGCATTGTTTGTGCTACTGGAGTCGTTCCCCAGGTCATTATAGACGCTACTATGAAAGAATCCAAGAAAATTCAACTCATACCCCCGGCACTTAAAAAATATGTGGGCTAACACACACGAAAAACTGGCAAAATTGCCTAATTCTTATTGCGTCGCCAATAAAATATTACTAAACCACTATAAAGAGCCACTAATGCACTGGAGTCGTTCCCCAGGTCGTTACAGACGCTACTATAAAAGAATCTTAGAAAATTCGATACGGATCCCCAGCACCTAAAAAAAGCGTTGGCTAACACATACGAAAAACTAGCAAAATCGTCTAATTCCTGTTGTGTTGCTAATAAAATGCTCTTAAACCCCTCTAAGGCACTACTGGGTCTACTTGAGTCGTTCCCCGGGTCGTTATGGACGCTACTATAGAAGAATCCAAAAAAATTTAATCCGTACCCCCAGCACCTAAAAAATCCTTGGCCTAACACACACGAAAAACTAGCAAAATTGTCTAATTCCTATTAGGTCGCCAATAAAATTCTCCTAAACCCCTCTAAAGCTCTGTCGGAGCTATTAAAGTCGTTTCCCAAGTCGTTACGGATGCTTCTATAGAATAATCTAATAAAATTTAACCCTAATCCCCAGCACCTCAAAAATCCATGGGCTAACACATGGAAGGAAACCGGCAAAATTGCCTATATCCTATTGAGTCGTAAATAAAATGCTCTTAAACCCATCTAAAGGGTCACCGGGGCTACTGGAGTCATTCCCTAAGTTGTTACGGAAACTACTATGAAATAATCTAAGAAAATTTGATATGAACATTCGGCACCTAAAAAATCTGTGGGCTAACACACAAAAATAACTGGCAAAATCGCCAGTTTTTCATCTACACTTCATCACCCTTTTTCGAGAATCTAAAAGCAAAACTGGATTTTAAAGTCTAAATAAAAGTTATATATCTATAAAATACCTTTCCAAAACATATTGAATCACCCGAAACGACGCTATACCCAAGATGTTATACCAATATTACAAACAACTTTCCCCTCAAAAAATGAGTTTGTTAACTAGTTTTTAACGTTTTCCCTCTTTGTTCTTCCAACTTTCCCTCAAGTTCCAAGCTGAAGAATTAATTTCGTAGACATCTTAAGATACATATATACACCTCCACTTGCTTAGGGAACACCATAGATAATTAATTCACGGAGGAAAAGTTAAGAACTCACCTTTAATTCTTCTAAACCATGGTTGCCTTGTTGTTTTGTTCTTCAAGTTTTTGTTCCTCTCTTTGGCTGAAGTTTTGGACAAAAAATGAAGTCCTTAGTCACAATACATGTAGATATATGTTGCCTTAGGGGGGTGACATGTGTCATCCCCTAAGGGTGACACATGTTCGGCCCCCATTGGGCCAACACATACATGCTGCCAATAAGGGGCTACCACGTGGCGTGGGGTCCACCTCCCCCAAGCAGGTGGGTCACCTACTTGACCCCAAGCAGGTAGATCACCTATTTGCTTGAGGTTCTGCCACATGTTTCCTTCCTAGGCTGCCACGTATCTTCGAATCCTCTTCCTCGTGGGTTCGTAATCTCGTCTTGTTTTAAGAGTCGATGTAATCCGTACTACATAAGCTTGATATATCCTTAAGTAGCTCAAGTGTATAAGACTTTTAACTTAGTAGCTTACATAGGTAAATCGAGTCCTACAACTCATTTTTTTAGCCTCCAACTCTTTCCGGATTCTCACGACTCTATTTCCAACCTTCCCTCTCACGAGGTATCACATTCTTCTTTCCTTCGAGTTGTTTAATGTGTGTTGATAGTAGGGGTCTCATGGCTACTTTCAAGAAGATTAGGGACACATTTCAAGGTTCAAAAGTTTGGGGTGTAACAATTTGACCGAGACCCCAATACCTAAAAAATCCATGGGCTAACACATATGACAAACTAGCCAAATCGCCTAATTCTTGTTGCGTCGCCAATAAAATGCTCCAGTTCGTTACGAATGCTACTATGAAAGAATCCATAAAAATTCAACCCGAACCGTCGGCACCAAAAAAATCTATTGGCTAACACAAATGAAAACCTGGCAAAATTGCCTAATTAATGTTGTATCGCCAATAAAATTCTGCTAAACCACTCTAAAGCGCTTTCGAGGCTACTAGAGTCGTTACTCAGGTCATTATGGATATTACTATGGATAAATCTAAGAAAATTCGACCCATACCCCCGGCACCTAAAAATCTATGGCTAACACACACGAAAAACTGGCAAAATCGCTTAATTTCTGTTGCGTCGCATATAAAATATTCCTAAACCCCTCTAAAGCACCGCCAGGGCTACTAGAGTCATTCCCTAGGTTTTTACGGATGCTACTATGGAAGAATCCAAGAAAATTTGACCCAGAGCCCCGACACCTAAAAAATTCGTGGGCTAACACACACGAAAAACTAGCAAAATCGCCTAACTCCTATTACTCTAAAGCGCCGCTGGGGCTACTAAATTTTTCCCCAGTTCTTTACGGATGCTACTATTGAAGAATGAAAGGAAATTTGACCTGGACCCCCGGCACCTCAACAATTCGTGGGCTAACACAAAAGAAAAGTTGACAAAATTGCCTAATTCATGTTGCATTGCAAATAAATGCTCCTAAACTCCTCTAAAGCACTGTCGGGAATATTAGAGTCATTCCCCTAGGTCGTTATGGATGCTACTATGTAAGAATCCAAGAAAATTCAATGTAGACTCGCAACACCTAAAATATCTAAGGGCAAACACACACGAAAAAACTAGCAAAATCGACTAATTTTTATTGCATCGCCAATAAAATGCTCCTAAACCTCTCTAAAGCGCCTCTAGGCTACTAGAGTCATTCTCTAGCTCTTTATGTATGCTACTTTGGAAGAATCAAAGAAAATTCTACCCGAACTCCAGCACCTAAAAAATTTATGGGCTAACACGCAGGAATAGCTGGCAAAATCGCCTATCTCCTTTTGTGTCTCCAATAAAATGCTCCTTAACCCCTCTAAACTGTCGTCGGACTACTGGATTCATTCCCCAGGTCGTTATGGATGCTACTATGGAAGAAATCAAGAAACATTTGACCCATACCCCCGGCACATAAAAAATCTATTGGCTAACAGATATGAAAAACTAACTAAATCGCCCAATTCCTATTACGTCGCCAATAAAATGCTCTTAAACCCCTCTAAAGCATCGTTGGTGCTACTGGAGTTGTTACCCAGGTTATTATAGACGTTACTATGGAAGAATCCAAGAAAATTTGACCCATATTCCCGGCACTGAAAAAATCTGTGGGCTAACACACACGAAAAACTAACAAAATGGCCTACTTTTGTTGTGTCGCCAATAAAATGCTACTAAACCCCTCTAAAGCACCGCCGGAGCTACTGCAGTCATTCTCCAGGTCGTTACGGACGCTACTAGAGGAGAATCTAACAAAATTTGATACGGACCCCCAACACCTAAAAAATGTGTTGGCTAACACAGATGAAAAACTAGCAAAATCGCCTAATTCTTGTTGTGTCGCTTATAAAATCCTCTTGAACCCCTCTAAAGAACCGTTGGGCTACTGAAGTTGTTCTCCGGGTCGTTATTGACACTACTATGGAATAATCCAAGAAAATTTGACCCGAACCCTTGGCACCAAAAAAATCTGTAGGCTAACACACAAGAAATCTGGCAAAATTGCCTAATTCATATTGCGTCTCAAATAAAATACTCCTAAACCCCTCTAAAGCACCGCCGGAGCTATTGGAGTTGTCACGACCCAAGCCTAGGGCCTAGACGTGACATGGCGAATGAGGAACCCAAAAGTACCTTAAACAAGCCTCTTAGCATTCTTTTAGCCTTTCATAGGTAATGATGATAAATAGACAAGCGGAAATCATAATAATAAATCTTCAACTTACATATGTCCAACAATACCTCTAACTATTAGATTTAATGGGGCTAAGACAAGTTCATAGCTCACCCTCAATCATAATAGAAGAAATGTCATAATAAAATATCTTAACATATCATAAGCTAGAAAGACAAAGGAGTATTGTTCCCGGAACATGGGAACTCACCAAAAGTAGTCTTCAATGGAATATCAACTAGCCACGTGGAGGAGAACGAGGAGGAGCATTGATCCCTACATGGTGATATCATGTAGGCAAAAGAGTATGTGTTAGTACTTTGAATGTACTAAGTATGTAAGGATGCATGAACATTGAGAAAATATTATAACATTTATGTAATATGGAACATAATGTAATACATGCATAATAAATCATATGGATATCCTTTAAAACATTCATTTTGTGGGAAGCTAACCATAACCGACATTTAAGACCATGCGAGCTATTACATGGAATCCAACATAACCCCCTACGTTGACCGGGGAGACTACTTGCCAGGTAGAACTCCGTCAACTTCATTCATTTCCTTAACTTTAACTTTAAGGGCTATTTATGGATCCATTAGCCTAAGCCTACAAGGGCTCCTATGTTGGCACATAGTTAATGAGACAAGGGGTTGCTACTAGGATTCCCTTACCGAATCTCACCTCAATGCCTCATTCGGTGCTAAGTCAATCCCACGAAATAGTTTAATACTTCAAAATATTCATAGCATATAACTTGAGAATTCAAACATCATATTCGGTAGAATAGCTCATTAAAACATTTGGTAATTCAAATATGCAAGAATTTTCCTTATTGCATAAAGAATCCATCATTCATATCATTTCATCATTCTTTTATTTCATAAGACTCCCTTTTGATCATAGATGTTGCTTTTATAAACATTCATTTGGAGTCAAAGCTTTCAATTCAAACTTTATTAAAAACATAGTAAAACTAGGTGGGATCAAATCACTTCAACTTGCAAATATGTATGTAAATAAATATACATAAATACTTTAAAATTCATTAATTAAAAATCATGATTTAAACAACCCACCATGAATTTCAAGAACTTTTAAATAAAAGAATTACTTGTAAACCATCAATTCATACATATGAAATTATGTTGCATCAAAATAGAGCAATAATCATTAGTTTAACCATGATTCATACTATTAAGTAAAATTAAGAATTAACATAAGAAAATATTACTTGAAATCAAGATATTTAATTGAAAGAGTTTTTGGACTACATGGGTGGAAGAACCCATGGATAAACACCCACATAACTTAGAGTAAAGCTTAAAGAAAATAAACATAATTTATTATATAATCAAAATAATTTAGACATGAGAGTGGAAGGAATACTCTCATTGAAACCTTACATACCTGGAAATCGAAGCTTTAGTTGGTACCGGAAGACTTAATGAACACTCTTGAGTCCTAGCTTCTCTCCTTGCCGGAACGTTTTGTGTACTACCCGGAATATATGAATCACCGGAATAGTATTTCTTCTCTACTAAGAACTAAAACTATATTTGAGAATGTGTATAGAGAGAAGATTTGCTTGAGAAAGCTTGATGAATAAAATGAGGAAATAAGGTGGGTATTTATAGGTGGGAAAGATGACCTAACAATAAATAAAATAATTATAAATAAAAATCTGAAAATTTAGTGGAATATATTGATGTCATGGATGATGTTAAATGGAGGACAATTTATGTCATTAGTGATGTCAAATGTATCTAGATCTTTCTATGGTAGGTGAAATGAGTTATCTTTGACAGAATACTCTTTTTGGGAGCTGCGTTTGAATAAGATAAATTCCTTATTAGGATTTGGTGTCTTCATAAGAATTGTAGATATGGAAGTCTAGTTTCATATCGTTTAAGAATCAACCAATTTGGATAAACCTACAGTGAGATATGATTTTTCTTCTATAAACACTCATTACCGTAACAGCATCCTACCTTACAAAGATTAATTTATTTGACCTACTTAACCTCCGAATCGTAAAATATGGTCTTCATAAAAGTTGTAGGTAATGATCTTGTGGTTACTCAGAAATTTGAATCACTCAATTTGGATATTTCGATGAAAAGTTATGACTAAAATACAGAGGCTGTATCATGTTTAGGCAAAAATTGAAACATCGTATACAACGTTTTTAGGGGATATTACAATTATGCTTGTACGGCCCCTAAATGTTATAAATGTGTTGTGGATCGTGTCGAGGCTACACTTATTGATCTCTTGGGTACTTACGGAAGGGTTCTATAATGATTTCGAAAAAAATTTGACCGAAAGTCAGTTCATCAAAATATTCATGGACTAACACACACGAAAAATGAAAAAATTGCATAATTCCGCGTGTGCGGCCCCTAAATGCAACGAATGTGCTATGGATCGAGCCGAGGCTACACGTATTAATACCCCGAGTACTTACGGAGGGTACCATAATGGTTTTGAAAAAAAAATTGACCGAAATCTAGTTCATCAAAATATTCATGAGGTAACATACATGAAAAAAATTAAAAAAAATCATCTAATTTTGCTTGTACAGGCCCTAATTGCTATAAATGCGCTATGGATTGTACCGAGATTACACATACTGATCAAATGGTACTTACAGGGGGTCTCATAACGGTTTCAGAAAAAAAATTGATCGGAAGCTAGTTTACTGAAATATTAATAAGCTAACACACACGAAAAAAGAGAAAAAATTGTCTAATTCCGCTTGTGTAGCCCTTAAATACTTAGAATGCACCGTGAATCATGCTGAGGCTACACGTATTGATCCCTCAAATACTCACGGAGGGTCTCATAATGATTTCAAAAAAAAATTGATGAAAACCAGTTTACCAAAATATTCATATGCTAACACACACGAAAAATGAGAAAAATCGCATAATTTTGTTTGTGTTGCCATAACGGTTTTAGAAAAAAAATTGATCAGAAGTCAATTCACTAAAATATTAACATGCTAACAAACATGAAAAATGAGAAAATTACCTATTTTTTCTTGTGCGGTCCCTAAATGTTATGATACCATCGTGGATCGTGTTGAGGCTACAGCTACTGATCTCCTAAATACTTACGGAAGGTCCCATAGTGGTTTCGATAAAAAAATTAATCGAAAGTCAGTTTATCAAAATATTCATGGATAACACACACGAAAAATGAAAAAATTATCTAATTTCAATAGTGCGGACCATAAATGTTATTAATGTGCCGTGGATCGTGCTAAGTCTAGACATACTATCCCTCGGATACTTATAGAGGGTCCCATAATGGTTTCAAATAAAATTATAAGAATCCAATTCATTAAAATATTCATGGGCTAATACACACGAAAAATAAGAAAATCACAAAATTCCGCTTGTGCGGCCCTTAAATGCTATGAATGCACCGTGGATTGTGCTGAGGCCACACGTACTGATCCTACGGATACTTACAGAGGGTCCCATAATGATTTCGAAAAAAATTGATCGAAAGCCAGTTTACCAAATTATTCATGGGCTAACATACACGAAAAATGAAAAAAATGCTTAATTCTGTTTGTGCGGCCCCAAATACTATGAATATGTTGTGGATTGTGCCGAAGCTACACATACTGATCCTTTAGGTATTTACGGAGGGTCTCATAATGGTTTCGAAAAAAAGTTGACTAGAAGTCAGTTCACCAAAATATTTTTGGGGTTAATACACATGAAAAATGAGAAAATTACCTAATTTCATTTGTGCTGCCCCTAAATGTTATTGATGCACCATTGATCGTGCTGAGATTACACATACTAATCCCTCGGATACTTACGGAGGCTCCCATAATGGTTTTGGGAAAAAATTACCGAAAGTCAGTTCACCAAAATATTTATGTGCTAACAACACACACGAAAATTGAGAAAATCACTTAATTCTGCTTGTGCTGTGAATGCACTGTTCCGTTTCCAGGCTACATGTATTGATCCCAAGGATACTTACGGAGGGTCTCATAATGGTTTCGGAAAAATATTGACCAAAAATCAGTTCACCAAAATATTCATTGGCTACACACATGAAAAATGAGAAATCGCTTAATTTTGCTTGTGCCTCCACTAAATGCTATGAATGCCTTTTGGACCATTTCGAGGCTACACGTACTGATCCATCAGTTATTTATGGAGGATCACATAATGATTTTCAGGAAAAAAAATTACGATATGACATTTCATCAAAATATTTATGGCTAACACACAAAAAAAAGAACTAATTTCGCTTGTGCATCCCCTAAATGCTGAGAATGCATCGTGGATCATCCCAAGGCTACACGTACTGATCTCCTGAATACTTACAGATGGTCCCAAAACGGATTTGAAAAATAATTGACCGAAATACAGTTTTCCAAAATATCAATGGATTAATAAACACGAAAAATAACAAAATTGTCTAATTCCACTTGTGCTGTCCGTAAATGCTATGAATGCACCGTAGATCATGTCGAGGCTACAGGTACTGATCCCATGAGTTCTTACAGATGGTCCCATAATGGTTTCAGAAAAAAATTGACCCAGACAGTTCACCAAAATATTCATGGGCTAACACACTCGAAAATGAGAAAATAGTCTTGTTCCGTTTGTGCCGATCCTAAATGTTATGAATGCACTATGGATCGTGTCGAAGCTACACGTACTGATCCCCTGGGTACTTACGAGAGTCCAATAATGCTTTCAAAAAAAATTGATCGAAAGCAAATTCATCAAAATATTAATAGGCTAACACACATGAAAAATGAGAAAATTATCTAATTCAGCTTGTGCGTCCCCTATATGCTATGAATGCACCGCAGATTATGTCGAAGCTATACGTACTGATCCCTCGGGTACTTACGGAGGGTCCTATAACGGTTTCAGAAAAATTTAACCGAAAGTCTGTTCACCAAAATATTTATGGGCTAACTAACACACACGGAAAATGAGAAAATTACCTAATTCCACTTGTGCGGCACATAAATGCTATGAATGCACTGTGGATCGTGACGAGGCTACACATACTGATCCCCTAGGTACTTACGGAGGGTTCCATAACGATTTCGAAAAAAAGGATCACAAGCCAGTTCACCAAAATATTCATGGGCTAACATACACAAAAAATGAGAAATTGTCTAATTCCACTTGTGCGGCCCCTAAATGCTATGAATGCATCGTAGATCGTACATAGGCTACACGTACTGATCTCCCGAGTACTTATGGAGGGTTCCATAACGATTTTGGAAAAAAATGACCGAAAGCCAGTTCACCATAATACTCATAGGCTAACACACATGAAAAATGAGAAAATCACATAATTCTACTTGTGCAGTACCTAAATGCTATGAATGCATCGTGGATCATTCTGAGGCTATACGTACTGATCTCCCAAGTATTTAAGGATTATTTAAGTTTTTTATATGTCATACCATTTGACCCCAAATTTTGTGGATCAATTTGAAATGACCTAGTGAACAATATTGAATATTTCTCAAGGATCGACGTTTTTTTGTAGTCTACGAATCACAAAACAAGAATTCAAAATTATCTCAATTTTTCATGTGTATTAATTCATTAATTTTTTGAAATATGATTTGACCGACTATATTTGACCCCAAATTATCAATAAAAAATGTATAATTTCATTAGGAAACTAGCCAAAAAAAATGTCATATATAAATTGAGATGGACAAAGTAATATTTAACGTATATACACAATATAATTTATCTATAAACAATGTTCAACTAACGACCTTTAGTGGTCATTTGGTGTGAGGAATAAAAATAAATAAACTTGAAATTAAAAAAGATAGTCTAGGAATAGAATTTTAGCATCTTGTTTGATTGCCAAGTTTGAGATTATGTATCCCACCATTTATATCATAGTAATGAAATAAGTTATCCCATAATAAATAGTAGAATAACTTATTCCAAAATTGCTAATCCCAGAATAATTAATCCTAGCAACTAAATAGATCATTCCGATGAAGGCCTTTAGAAATAAGAAAGATCAGCAACAAAGGAGAAAATCACAAGAAAAGTGGACACTCTCACATTCCTCAAGTAAGATTGAGATCTGAAAAGGATAGCATGCAGTCAACCTTACTCATACCGTATGAAGGTATATAAGTTGTTCCCAAAATGTATCCCAACTTTATATTATACAAGCATATTTGGGACCTAAGGAAGAAGAGAACAAATGCATCTTACCCAAGATTAGAGAAATATCTTGTAACTAAAGCTATACTTGAGATTTGTGAATCTCCAACCAGATCAATAAGAGTACAATAAGTCTCATCACACTTCCAATTCCTCTCTACTACTACTACTGCCACAGGAATATAAAGGCAAAAACTGACAAAGGCAAAGAATGTAAACCTGAAAACATATAAAAAGAAAAATGACTGAAAAGATTGTTCTAGCATTACTTGACAAACAAGCAAACAAAAATTGCAAGATCACTTCTCTGCATCCATATTCTTTTCAAGACAAATATCACATAGCCAGCTCCAACGTACGACTACTGTTGCTTGCACTCTGGTGGCCTCTCACCAGCCTGACCATCAGCTGTGTGCGCTCTTCTAGCAATCCTCTGTGACATGAATATAAACAACTCAGTATTTCTAGTATTACGAAAGAGAAAGCGCATATGAAAGAACTATCATTGAAGAAACACGAGTGTGTCGTTCATACCTTGTGAGAAGCAGATGATGACTGTAGTGACATTTGAAACAAGGGGAAAATGTTAGCATTCATGACAATCTACAAATAAGTATTTAACCACTAAACAAGGAAGCAAGTACCTTTTTCTTGGTACTGCTATCATCTTCATCCTCCTCATCCTCATCGTCATCATCCTCATCATCTTCCTCGTCCTCATCATCATCCTCTTCGTCATCATCTTCGTCATCCTCATCTTCCAAGTCAGCAAAATCATCTTCAGCAGCTTCCCCAGTGAACCAAGAAACCGCATGAGGAATAATCTTATCTCGGATTGTTGATCTGCATAGAAAATCAGGATATGAATCTCAGCAACTAAATGGGAAGTTTGAAATTGAACAAGTACAGATATCATCAGCAGCATCTTCCTTCAGTAATTGTTTTGTATAATTTTCCTTCAGTAATTTATATTCTGGATGATACAATATTCACTTTAAATGGAAAATACATCATGGTCATGCAGATTGATATTTCCATATCAACTTACCCAATGTCATAGTCTTGTTCCATCAAACCTTGAAGTTCTTCAGCCTGTCCAAGAAGTAGAGAGAAAATGTTATTCAGACTGAACCTCAAGAACATTGACACAGAAGAAAATGAAATACTTACAGCATCTTCATCAATATCCTCTTCATCCTCCGGAACTTGAGGTGGACTAAAGAAGTTGAAGAAACTTTCACATTGTTCTGTTTTCATAATAGGCTTGGCATTCTTTGAGCCCTTCTTTGGCTTCTTCTTTAGAATCTTTTGTGTCAAACATTTTCCTGGATACCATTCTATCTCGGTCCTAAAGATTGTCAGCAATGAGAAGTCATTAAGGATAATAAAGCAGGCTAAAATATCAAATCAAAAAACTTGTATGCAGATTAATATGTCACATACCCTATGGCCTTCTCCAGAATCGGTTCATCTTCATCAATCATGTGATATGTTTTAGTCAGCACAGTATTCTTGAAGTACGGATTAGTATCAAAGAAAAATTCAAGCTTAAATCCCTTAGGATTATCAATCCTTGCCCACTTTATATCCTTGAGAAATTTGAGTGCGCCTTCATCTCGCTCTGAAATCTGTACTTACAGAATTGGATCAGATTACAATTGGAGGACTTGCAGGATACAAGAAAATTAAAGTAACATGGAGCACTTGATGATTAACAACTAACCTCCTCAGCTAGCACATCATTATTCTTCATTGCAGTGAACCAGAAATCAGGGACACCTTTCCCTATCAAAGCCAATATCAAGAATACTTATCACAAGGAAGAAAGCATAAACCCTAACTTCATACTCCCTCCATCCCAATCTATGTACAGTGTTGCCTTGCTTAGGGTGGTTGGTGTTTGCCATTGTACTAGTTGTATTACAGTAGTTCTTGTTTTTGAAATCCATCATTATCTGTTGTTTTCAAATAATCTACTCTAGTATGTTGTTTTTTGTGTTTCGATTATTGCACTATTTGTTGTTGCTCCCTTCTAGTAGACTTTGCATTGTTTCCTTGTTACTTGCTATATTTTCTTTTTTGTATCTTGAATTGCTACATTTGAGCTGAGCGTCTTACGAAAACAGGCACTCTACCTCCACGAGGTAGTGGTAAGGTCTTCACAGGGTATGTTTTGGTTGTTGTTGTATGGAAAAGTGACATTCTTCTTTGGACAAACTAAAAAGGAATGGAGGCCACATAAATTGGGACAGAGGGGAGTATTTAACATACCCGCTGCAACTTTATCCTCTTCCTGGTCCGCTGCTGCTGCATCTGTCACCGCACCATCAACCTCAACAACTCCGTTCACAATATCAAATCTCTGCATATATTCAGAGTTTGCTAACATTACTTTGAGATAAAGGTGCATATAATCAATGGATGCAAGGCACAAAAGCAAATGCAGCGGCATCACAGACCTTAGTATACAAAGGCTGATACAACTTTTGGTATTTGGCTTCAAGCGCAGCTCTCTCCTCAAAAAATTTTGCCTCCAAATCATCATGCTGAGACTGAATTTAAGATAAAAGAGAAATAGAATTCAACATCCAAGGTTGCAGAGATAAACAATTAGATCAAACAGCAAGGAAACTGAGAAAGACATAGGCAATTTCCCAGATACTAAAATTAACTCAAAAGAAGTTTAACAACTAATTTGGCAACTAATGCACATAGTATTTTGTAAATCAAGGAGATAATTTCCTAAATAACTCACAATGATGTCACTACCCATAAATATATACTATCAATCTGGAAGATACTTGAGGGTTGTTTTGTTCGCGGACTAAATTATCATGGGATTATAATCCTTGGACTAATTTATTAATCCCAAGCTAGATGGTAATATGTTGGGATATCCAATAATAAATTTGGGATAAAACTTATATTGTGTTGTCAATGTTTGGTTGCAGTATAAATATATCATGGGATAAATCAATCCCAAGCTTAATCTTGGGATATCCCACCTTATCCCGCATACTAAATGACCCCCTTAAGATGGAAAAATAATATCTCCACTTCACGTTAGCAAGAAAAATTTACGTTTCACTTCTTAGCTCAAAAAACAGAGGAATATGTTGATATAACATTACGAACAGAACCAGAAAATAATTAAAGATTGAAGTACAAAAATCTTGAGAAAATCCAAGATCTTTCATGTTTTATCAGCTTAATAGAAAGGTAGTTTGACTTGTTACAATTTTATTGATGCTTATTCAAATAAAAGAAATAGTCGGACTGTTTCATGAGCTATATACACAACCCCTGGATGTCAAACAGTATAAAAGATCATGGTAAAATTCTTACTAACGTTCTCCAGTGAAAATAGGCTCTTGAACAAGGGTCATCACGAGCCATAATATCATTTCTGTGTTCACTGTATCATTGAGTCATTTCTAATCAGATGCCACCAAGCAACTAAAACACTCAACTTCCCAAATGTCGCAATCATTTAGAAGTTGTTTGAATGTAGATGAATCATGCATCCAAAGTTTATAGTAAAAGAGAACTTAGAAACAACAAATGTGAGAAATGCCTCAAATCCAAAACCAGTTGAAGCTGACAATATAAATCCTCTATATCTATTCCATTTGAGTTCATTTTATTCAAATACGCCATTCGTTAAATTTCTAAGCCAAACAAAGGGTTCTATTAAATTAGGGAAGCTTTGAATTTAATTATTATCCTACAAGAACATAATGTAAGTGTACAAAACCAAAAATAAACACTAATCCAGTTACATGGCGTACAAATATTAGATGATTAGCCAAAAGACAACAACAACAACATACACAGTGTATTCCCCACAGGTAAGAGTGAACCTACACCTTACCCTACCTCATGGAGATAGAGAGATTGTTTTCGAAAGACACTCGACTCAAATAACACATAGCAAGGCAGTTTGAAAAAGACAATCCAGAGGTAAAACAAGGCATAGCAAATAAGTCAGCCAAAAGACACCAATGATACATATTCAAGCAATAGGCTGAGCATGCCTGAATAGCAAATAAATCAGCCAAAAGACACCAATTATACATATTCAAGAAACAGTAGTGTGTAGGCTAAACATGCCTGAATCTCTCTCAGAACTTCAACACGCTTTCTAACATTGGGCGACAAATTTTCAAGCAAGTTTGTGTGCTTCCCAGTAAGGTCTTGAAGTTTATTCTGCAAAACAATCAACAAAATCACTACATAAATGTAACAAAACCACCACACAACACAAACATGTAAGAAACAAGGAAAACAAACTCACTTTGAGCACATTAACAAGGTCTGCTCTGTCCCCAGCATTCAAAGCTACAAAACAAATTTCAATTAGAAAAACACAAATGAATACAACAACAACAACATACCCATTGTAATCTCAGGAGTGGGGTTTGGGGAGGGTGGTTCCGATAGACCCTCAGCTCAAGTAACACATATCGACAATCAAAGCAACTATAGTAGTTAAAGAAGTCATAGCAAGCAACAAGTAATAAGATAATTGAAGCAAGGAAACTGAAAAACAACAGAAAAAACTAAAATCGACGAATAAGTTAGTAGGAGAGTAATAATAACAGCATCTGATAAAAACCCACACCTAAAATGGAACCAACAAACATCAAACAACTATAAGACTAAAAACCCATCAAAAGTTTCTGCTTTTAGGAAACCAAATTTCACAAGATAAACATTAAAAGATTAATACCCACAACTTTTCACTAGTAAAATACACATAAAAGTAACTTATAAAGTGGTTTTGTGGGTAGGGTTCAACTCTTACCCCCATCAAAAGTTGCCTTTTTTTTTCAAGAAACCCAGAAATTTTTACATATCTAAGTAAAAACCCATCAAAAGTCTCATCTTTAGAAGAAACCCAGAAAATTAAACATGCAAAATACATAAAATTAAACAAAATAAAAGTCGTAAAATCTATTGAATAGGTTTTTTACCAGCGCTGAGATCGGCAACGTTGAAGTTGTCTTTGATGTTGCTCATTATACCAAGTAAAAATCAGATGAAAAAGCCTATAAAAAAACCCTAAAACAGGGGAAGAACAATAAGGGAAGAGAGAGGTAGAGAGAAAGAAATGGGCCTATTTAAGCTCTCTAAAGTTCCCCCCTTTTTTCACTTTCTCTCTCTAAAAAGAGAAAACCTAGCAGCAAGCTGTATCTGACTGTCAGCAAGACCGTGTTTGGGTTCAAAAATAATCATGCAGGTGTGTGCTGTGGGGGGGCGGGGGATTTTTGAAATGTGTGTAAAAGTCTAATCACGGCATGCAGAGGGGTAGACGCAGGTCGAAAAAGTATTGAAAAAAAGTGATTAGACAGAATATAACATAGTTTCATACTTATCGAGGACATGACTTTTGATAGAAAAGAATGAAGATAGCGTGTAAGGTTAGAAGGTTAAAAGAAATAGGATGTTATCTTGCCATAGGTTTTTTTGTGTGTGTGTGTTTTTCGCTTATTTGCGATTGTTACTATTTCTTTTCTATAGACTTCACTCCGCTTTTTTTATTAAATGCTATATTTCTTTTAGTGTTTTCTTCTTGGATTGACACACTTGAGCCGAAAGTTTTTTAGAAATAGTCTATCTACTTTCATTAGATAGTAATAAGATATGCGTACACTCTACTATTTTCAGACCCCACGGAGTGAGATTTCATTGAGTATGTTGTTATTGTTGTGTAAATTTTTAATCAATTAATTTGTTCCTCTTTATACTTAACTAGTTTTATTATTATTATTTGTGAAAATTGAGTTTCAAAATGAATAACGAATATTAAAGTCAAAAAAAATGATTTCTTTAAATATTAAAATCAAATTTCAAAATGAATACTTGAATTTTAATCAAGTTTCATACGTAATGTTCTAATTTTGCTTTTCTTTCGAATATCTTTTTTACCTCGCAAAAATAAGATAAGATATGAGAATGTATGTTTGAACAAAGAGAGGATACTATCAAATTAGTTTTTTGAAAAAAAAAAATGAAAATGAGCCTCCAAGTCATATTAGACTTTATTATAAATATTAATCAGATTAATAAAACCTAATAACAAGTTGGTTTACTCTCTTCATTTTAAATTAATTTGTCTAAATTGTGGAGTAAGTAGGAAGGTTGTTTCCATTAAATTATTTTTTCTTATCTTTTCTTTTTAAATAAGATCTCAATTTTAACGACAATTTCATTAGATATCTTACGACTAGAATTCTTTTTTTTCTGGATTTAGTTCCTCCACCAACGCGAATTCCAATTAGATTCAGGTATGCTACACTTTTTTTCAAAGGAAAAAAGATCTCAGAGAGTTGTTTCTTGAATTCGAAAGAGAATACTTGGGATTTCTTCCAGAAGTTTTCGCAACTCAATCATAGATGATGGAATCATCAAAGATTTGACATTTTCCAACTCTGTTTGCAACTCACTATAGGCCCGAAATACAAAGAGATGATGTGTACGAACAAGATATCCAACAACAAGAAAAAGGAAAAGGAGTAAATAGAGGAAAATGCACGGGAGTACCGATATCTATCATGCACCCGAATTTAAATATGGTAATGTTCATCTATTACCAAAAACAAGTCATTTATGGATATTGAGCCCGTTTGGATGGACTTAAAAAAAGTAACTTTTATGTATGAAGTGCTTTTAGAACTTTAAAGTGCTGAAAGTTATTTTTATAAATAAGCATTTGAGTGTTTGAATAAAAGTGCTTAAATGAGAAAAATTACGTGAATTTTAGGGTTAAAAGAATAAAAAGGGTAGTTTGGGAATTTAGTTAAAATATAAGGGATATAAAAGTAATTTTCATGGTCAAAGAAAATGACTTTAAGCACTTAGAAAAAAAATAATTAGAAATCCTAACTTTTCATTTTTGACTGACTTTAAGAACTTTCTGGCTTAAAGTTAGCATTAGGCAAACACGTCCAAAAGCTGAAAAGAGGCTTTAAGTTGGTTTTGACCAACTTAAAGCCAATCCAAACGGGCTCATTATTAGGAGGACCGTGTTGGTCCAGTCCAGTCTACCTTTTGATCCACACGGATCAGGATATGGAAATAAGCAGAAAAAAATCAGAAAAATAATTGAAAACCAGGAAATATTGTAGTATCTCAACACAAATTTATATACAAGAGAAGTAACTCATTGTGGATGAAAATAGTACAAAAACAATTAAAACACCATGAAAAGCAATCTCTCTTGTGATCTTGAGGTAAGAAAACATTTGCCAATCAATTTTCCTTCTTTGAATAGCACTGCTAGTATTATTTCTTTGGATGAATTGAGTGAAATAGTGCCTCGATTTCTTCTTTGGCTCGTTCGAATATATTTGGACCTTTAACTTCATTAATTGGTGTTTTAGCATCAATGTCATCACTCCTTCCGTGAGTTTCTTTGTGATGACGTTGAGGAGACTTTTGTCCGGGGAAATGTGTTCTTGTTGATTCCTCGACCCTTTCGTTTTGATTAGTAGGCACCTTTGCTTTGTTTTCTGCGTAAACAGAATACACAAGTATGATCAGACAATGAATATTCATTCAAACATCTAAGCGAAAAGTGTGATGTGGAAGATGACAGTACCAGATCCTGTAAAATAATTTGATACCACTAGCTAGCCAGTCATTTTCAAATAATCAAAGGATCCATTCGACTGCCCCAAATAATGGTTGTCGTAGAAGATGTTCTACGCGAAAGAGGAAGAAAGTCTGACTGTTCAGTGTATATGATGGAAGTGAAAGAAGACCTTCATCATTCCCACGATTCAACCACGGGGAGTAAAACAATTCTGCCTTTGTAATAGCTATAATGTTTTCCTTGACTATGGACTTTAAAAGGGCAGCCCGATGCACTAATTTCCCGGGTCCAGGAAAGGGCTAGACCACAAGAGTAGTCTTACCCGGCATTTCTGCCAAAAGCAGTTTTCATAGTTCGAATCCGTTACCTCTTGGTCACATGGCAACAACTTTACCGTCCCATTAGGCTCCCATTTACCGACTTTACTATGGACATTGTCCTACATAATTGTCCCTATGTTCATAACCACCGTTATAACTTTTTGGCACCAGTATCAGAGTAAAGACAAAACTTAAATCTTCTTTGAGCTTTATGGTATAGGTCAGAAAAGTCACAAAGTGTCGACCAGATTGTATAGAGTTTAGATTAGCATTGATTCAAATTCAAAATGAGTCAAGACATAGATGATATACCACTAATTGAACTTACTACTTCTGCAACATCAAATGTTATCAGTTTAAAGTCTCTCACCGAGAATGAGTTGAGCAAATACTGGCCAAGGACACAAGAAGATAGAATCATTATATTTGGACTTTTGATTCTTTATCCAACAAAACTCTAGTCGAAGATGGCAGATGTAAATAACCATTGCCAGCACCAAAGATTGCAGCACCTCACCTTGCTTTTCAAGAGTTTCATCTCCTACTTCGTAATCAAGGTAAGTTCCCCATCAGAGGAGCTCCGGTGGATAAATTGAAGTTAGGTTTCAGCTCTTTTAGTTTGGAATTTCAAGGAGAACTGTACTCTTCATATGAAATAATTTTGAATTTAAGGTATTTCTCTCCCCAGGAGTAAATCGTTCATCCATGTTTCTATAATATATGGTCAACAAACACCAGAAGTTAGGCAACCTGCTCCACAGAACACACTCCACCGAGGCAGATGAATCTTAAACGGAAATGGAATTTCTCCAGAACTTATCACTCAATGGTGCTACCGTGCTAGTGCTCCTGGCAAGTCTCTTTTGACGTGTTCCCATCTCCATGTGATGTACATAGATTTTATAATGCTCCTAATATTGTGATCCAAACTTCATCTTGTTTTTTCCGACATAAATGGAAATGAAAGAGAATTTTCAAAAAATTCACCTAATTCCCTAATTGTACAGGAAAAACGCAATCACTTGAAGAAATACTGTAAAAGAAGGCACACAAGCACACACAAGTCACAACTTAAAATGTCTAACGTGACAGAGTCACATGACACTGTTTATGTTTCACTTGTTAAGTGATTAAAATTTATAATCACAAATCTTGGAAGTTAAACCAATCCGCCAAAGATTAATCATAGAGTCCAAACCTGAAAGAGAATCGGGATTATGTGTCTTCAACTCAGCCATTGTACCACTAGTCCTGCAGATCATCAACAAAGTAATGCAAAATTAACTACGTAACATCCTCAGAAACATTTGTTCTCTATCTTTAATAGAACATCCCGTTCTTGAAACCTGTTGTCGTCATCTGAAGTTGAAGCATGACAATGATCTTCCTTTTTTGGATGAATTACTTGAACAAGAGCCTCGATTTCCTCCTTTGCTCTCTCAAACACGTTGGGTGCTTTCACATCACTAATTGGTGTGTTCTCATTAATATCCTTACGCAACCCGTGAGTTTCCTTGTGATGGTGATGTGGGTGTCTTTCACCATGCAACAATGCCTCAAATTTTTCTTTAACTCTCTCAAACACATTAGGCGCCTTTACATCTTTATCTGCCAATATGAGAGTATCATAATCAGTTGACTATCCAACGCCAAATCTTAGACCCCAACCAACTATACCAAACTTCCAAATGAATCTAATTGTGAAAGAATTTGAGCATTTCGAGTAAAATCTTAAGAAAATTAGTCGAGTGGACAAGATGGGATTCGTTTGGCTCGTGAAAAAATCTAAGCCTTCAACCCAAAAACATATGAAAATGGGTAGAGCAATTCAATTTATAAAGCTCTCTTTTTTTATGCCTTTTAAACCTTACAACAACAACAACATACCCAGTGTAATCTCAGAAGTGGGGAGAGAGGTGGATACGCAACCTCACCCCTACCTTGAAAGGTTGATAGATTGTTTCCAATAGACCCTCAACTCAAGTAAAGCACATCAAAAATTATGTAAAGCAAATATAGTAGCAGAAATCCATACTGAAAACAATGGAGAATAGAACAATAACAACAACAACAAAAAAAAAAAATATAGTGACCGAAACCAAGGAAGTTGGCTTAACTGATTGAAAGTACTTCTAGCTACTAAGCATCAACAGCTGAAGCTAATTTTATCAATAAACAGTCAAGTGTTTGGCTTGCAGTGGCGGAACCACAATAGAAGTTATTGATTCAGCAGAACTCAATAGTTTTGGCCCTAACCCTGTATTTGTAGCAAAAAGTATCAACCTAATATGTATGAACCCAGTAACAAAAAAGGTTGTGGTTCAGAAACCATAAACTTACTTCCAAATACCCTTTTTCAACTTAGCTTCAAATATCACTCGATTCATGTCCAAATGCCTACTTAAAATCCTGAATCCGCCTCTTTTGGCTAGACATGTTGTAACTAATAACAAACAATTGATATGGTTTGTACTAGCATGTTTCTTTTCTATTAAGGTCAGCCCGGTGCTCTAAACTCCCGCTATGCATGGTATCCAGGGAAGACTCAAACCACAAAGGTCTATTAAACGCAATGTTATCCTACATTTCTGCAAGAGGCCTTCTTTTTCCGTTAAAATGGTTAAAAATTGAAATGCCCTTAAAAGATAAATATACTAAGATAGAGTTCAACCATAGATTTTGGATCAAATTTTGAAAATTTATCTTCAAAAATATCTATTTCATCATAAAATTTGATCAAATTTTGAAATTTTATCTTCAAAATATTTTCAAGATCCAAAAAATGGCTCACACCAATTTTGGGGAGAATCTTCACTTCCATTAGCAAAACTTCAAAAAAAATCCAAATAAAATGCAAGTCTAAACACAACTTTAAATTCCAAAAATCTAAACTTCAAAAACTCGAATTTTCAAATTTCAACTTCAAAATCCGATGCTAAACAAGAGCTAAAAATGTGATCATTATTGCAAAATATTCAATCCTAAACCGATTCAAATGCAAATTAACTCAGTCCCAATGATTAAACACAAAAGATTAGTAACAAAAATTAAAAAAAGACTCAAACTTTTAGCTGAACTTGACCTAATAAATACAACTCTAAATCACTGAAGATGCAGTAATAATTAATCACTTGAAATGAAAAGGATTAAAATTAAACTCTAATTAAGGTATACGATAAGCTGACTTAGACACGACGATCACATAAAAATAAAAATAAAAAGTTAACTGAAGTGGGGTTCCTAAAATTAACTGAAAAATTGTTCTCAAAAACCCAAAAAGCAAAAATTGGAATAGTGAAATGTTTTACCTGATGATGAAATTGAATTTGGTTTTGATTTTTCTTCAGACATTATTTCTGGGAGATTTTTTTTTTTTTTTTTTTTTTTTTGTATTTATGGAAGTGGTGGAAAAATTGGAGACTACTTGTTGATCAACTAGAGAAGATTCTTGAACAGGTAATTTGTGGAGAAAATTAACAAAAATGGTCCCTTATGTTTTAGGTAGTTCAAAATAGTCCCTTCAAAAAATGTTTTGAACAGTTTTTGGTCTTTAAGTTTATTTATAATTACAATATTTTTTTATCTAAATTTTTAACGGTCTGTTAGCTTTCTTTTATTGAGTCAAGGGTCTACAGAAAATAATTTTTCTATCTTGCATAAGACACATCACGCTCCACTGACCCTACTTATGAGATCACATCGGTATGTTGTTGTTTTTTTTAGTTTTTTATCCGGTGTTTGTAGTCCGATTAGAACTTCAATTAAATTCGAATCGCGCATTGCATGGCTCATTCGGGGGTGACGCTTCCAACATAATTTTTTCTATACCCAGGGTTCGAACCTGAGACCTCTAATTAACGATGAAACAGTCTCACAACTGTACCACAACCAATGTTGGTGTATATTGTTGTCGTTGTTTCTGTTGTTCTGTTTGTTTGACTAGACGGAAATTATGAGGAAAAAATAAACAAAAACACTAGAAAAATCATATCAAATCCTAGAAACTGCGATACCAAAAATTATACTAAACATTGCACTAGTATCCAGAAATAGCAAAAATTGTGAAAATTGTATCTTCAAATATGAGTTACTGCTAAATTTATTTTCACAGTTTACCTCAAATTTAATAAATAGAGTTTGTTAAATATTTGAGATAAAAAATTATATTAACTTGTCATAAATTTGAAAAAATTAAAACTGTTCAAAATATATTTAAGGGACTATTATGAATCTACCTTAAATGTAAAGGACCATTTTATTATTTTCTCTAATTTGAGATATGTTCAATGCAAGTCCTACGTGGAATTATTTAAAAGGCTTCGGACAATATATTTACTTGGTCGGTTTATTATTTTAACATTAAAAATTGCAGATATATTCCCTTTATTGCAGATATATTCTCTTTATTTTAACATCAAATATTTTGCCTCTTTATAATATGAAAAATCTTTGTACAAAGATCTCCATCACGTTCTTAATGGTAATATTTTCTAACATTTTTTTATCAATCGAAATCTTGATAAATAGAGTTACTTGTATTTGTATTAGTAAAAAATAACATATATCATTACTAAAAAAAGGCAAAAATTGACCTTTGAATCCGACCGCAATCGTTTGGTTTTTGAGGAGTCGCAAATCATTGGTCGGTATGAAGAAGGTTGATACCAAAAACTGACCAAAGTAATTTTACACAATTATAAAATCGCTCCATCAAGGGATAGAACCCCGTCTTTATCATGGTAGGATACTTTTTTATCATTAGATCATTGGTGCTTGTTGATTTCAAAACTTTTGTATTTTTATACTCTTCAGACTCATTTTTTATGAAAACAATTGACTGAATTCGGACAGTTTCTTTAAAAAAAAATTGCAAAAAAAAATGTCACATTTATGAATGGAGATTGGTTTAGATGGTCGATTTTTCGCCCTTTATTTAACAGTGTGCCAAATGCCCGCAAATTGATCCAAATATCACAGTTATTAGAATCATCATTGTGGTTTTTGTTGAGAATTGTAGTTGAGACTTTGATTGCAAATGAATATACGATTGACTTATTTTTAAGCAATTTATAAGTTGAAAACTGTTTATAAGTTAAAAAAAAAAGGAAACTTACATAAATATACAATATTAAGAAAATATTTACCATTTATAGCAATAAATATTTTTTTTCAGTGAATACTTATAATACATTTATAATACAATTTTAATACATATTGTAGAGAACTATTTATAAAACATATATAATACAAGTTTTATAGATGGATAATACATTTATCACATATTTTAATAGATTTATAATACATTATGTTAGTTTCTTACTATACAAACATAATATATATTTTAAAACACTTATAATACATTTATATTGTATGCATAATTCACTTTTAATACAAGTGTAGATTTATCATAGTATTGCTATATATTGCTATAAATGGTAATAAATAAAAAATATCGCTAAAATCGGTAATTAATTTTTAAAAAGCACTCAATCAAGTAATTTTTCCAAAAAAAAAAGGTGCAGACCAACTTTTTTTTTTGACTTATAAGCTGTTTTCAACTTATAAACTGCTTAAAATAAATTCATTCAAATAAACTCAACTATTTATTGGAGCTTATTTTAAGCACAAAATGACTTTAAGTTAACCAGTCAAACACTCAAAAAAAGTTGAAAACAGCTTATAAGTAGCTTATAAACCAATCCAAACGGCCTCATATACTCTAGTTGAAGACTTATTTGGGCTTGGGCCATACCATACTGCATTTCGTCTTCATTGTAAAACTGGACATGTCCATTAGAACTTGAAAGTGACCAAAAATATTGTTCATAAAACATATATAGAAAATTAGGATTTCAAATGCTCATGAGAAAAATATTTTACTAGGAGAGCTACCACTGTATATCCATGTCACAATCCAAGTCAATAACACGTATTGTTTGTTTTGACAGAATAGACCTTACGGGTTATTTAATTTTTTGGGCTACACATCAAGTAAACTTGTGTTATGCTTTATAAAGCTTGTGACTTTCCTCTCTAATTTTAATGTGAGATTTGTCTAAGGTATAATGTGTAACCCTTCTTCAGAAGTTCTCGTGGATATCACATTTAACCACTTAGAGTTTCAATGTGAAATTCGTTGAAGGTATCATGTGTACTCTTCTCAAAAGCTTTCATGGGCATCACATATGGGTTACTACCACCATATTTGTTACAGTTTAAGCACATGACACGTATTATCTATTTTAGCTCAAGGGGGCGTCAAAAGCATGCGTACCAGATGAACTTATGCTATGGTTTATAAAATTAATTTCGATATAACATTCGCCTAAAGTATCATGTTGATCTATTTTACATATAAATTATTTATTATAATATATTTGTCATTTCTTATGATGAAACGATGTTTTTATTTCTTTTTGATTTTCCACCTGGAGTCTGATATCCATATTGACACCCAATTAAATTCAGATTAGCGCATTATAGGACTTATGTTTGTGGTCGGCGCTCTCAACAGAAAAAAAATTATTTTCAAAAATTCGAACTCAAAACCTCTGATTAATTAAGAAATGAGATATTAGATAACAATTAACCACACTTGTATAATGGTGTCATTGTCGATGGGTATAGCACTAAACGTGTGTTAGACGCGGAAAACATCATATGTTTTCAAACTTTAATTTTCTTTTAAGTGAAAAAAATAAAAAAAAATATTCATCTAAAATAAACAATCCCAAACTTTTTAAAGTACAAAAGACAAATAAATCTAATTTTATGTATTTAAAAAATTGCATAAAATTTCATATAAATCACCTTCTTTTGCCCCACAACAACGTCTGTCTATCAACTACTGAACTACTCCATCTATGTTGACCCTCCAATTAATTATAATCCTTGTCTGGCACGTCCAAAATTTTATTATTTTAAATAATATTAGAAACATTTGGAAAATTAATAAATTAAAGAAGCACTTATTTTGTATTTTAGTTCCCTCTATGCATGTTAATTGCTATATTTAGCCTTCAATTTTATCATAAGCACACTTCGAATTTAAGTTTAATGAATTCAGGATGTCACTAAGCTTACTGATCATTTGAGTTACTGAAATTAAAATGTAAATTTTATACATATCTAATATACAAGATTAATAGAGCCAACCGTTTAATAATTTTTTAATATTATCTTTCTTGAGATTTGACGAAGAATAATATTGGAGAGAGTTGATAAGTGAAAGGGGGGGTAAAAAAATAATTCAATTCAAACTCGACGAAAAAGCGATGCAGTCACTTCCGTCGCTTTTTTGCTCGACGCTTTTAATAAAGCGACAGATTGCATCGCAAAAAGCGACGGGCTGCGTTGCCTTTAAATTTATTTTCTTAAAAAAAATATAAATAAAAAATGACGGACGGTGTCGTTTTATTTTTAAATTTTTTTTCCCCAGAAAAGAGATGGACAAAGGGTCCCTATCCGTCGTTTTTGTTCATGGTGTTCTTGAAAATTTTCAAAAAAGCGATAGACATAGGATCCCTGTCCGTCGCTTTTTAAAAAAAAAAATCAGAAAAACGATGGACTAAAGGACCATGTCCGTCGCTTTTCCCGTAACAATTTTGACAATAGATGCAATTAAAATACAATTCAATAATAATCAATCCAATCCAATCCAACACAACTAATTAACCAACAAAACACACAATATACATCATAATGAACATAATTAAACACTCAAAACGAATGAAGTCATAATATTTTAAAGTCTTTCAAATTTAACAACTTAAAGTTCATATATTATTACAATAATTCAACATTTCTAAAGTGCAAGTTGGATTTTTTTGGACAATTAAAGTACAAACTAATTCCAACAAGTAAACTAAATCAAAGCTAAGTGTCAACACTGGATGAACACAAATTAATCCTGCGAGAAAATCAATTTTGTTATCAATAAGATCAACTAATGTTGTCATTTATGCTAAACTAACACTTTATCACTAAAGCACTCTCTAAAAATTCAAACATATCCTAAAGAAATCAAACAAACTCTAAGCAAAATGCAAGTGTTGTACATTGAATAAAAAAATTAATATATACAATAATTAAAATTTAAGAGGAAAAAATACCTCAACTTTTTTCAATTAGAGCTGAGATGGAGAGGTTGGTGGCAGTGGGCTGGGCAACATCGAATATTGAAATATTTAATTAGATTGTACTCATGCACTTAAAATTTTGTACAAAAATATTCAACCTTAATTAATTATTTCAAGTATCCTAAGTTCAAGTATCTAAAGTTGAGAATTTATATAAACCAAAATAATTTCTAACTACTTAATTAAAAAATCCTAAAGTTCAAGTTCTAAAATCTAAGTTCAAGTAAAAAAATTCTAAAGTTCAACTTAAAAATCCTAAAGTTCAAGTTTTAAATTCAAGTTCAAAGTTCACAACTTAAAGTTTACATGCATATCCTTCAAAAATGCAAAAAATCTCAAGTTCAACATTTCTAAAGTTCAAGTTGTTTTTTTTCTAAGTTAAAGTACAAACTTTCAAATTTCAAGTATAATTAAAGTTCAAATATCTAAAGTTGAGAATTTATACAAACCAAAAAAATTCCTAAGTACTTCAAAAATCCTAAAGTTCAAGTTCTAAAATTTAAGTTCAAGTTAAAAAATCCTAATATTCAACTTAAAAATCCTAAATTTCAAGTTGAAAATTTAAGTTGAAAGTTCACAACTTAAAGTTCATATATCCTACAATAATTCGACATTTCTAAAGTTTAAGCTTAATTAATTCTTAAAAACCACAATTCAAGAAACCAAAGTTAATAACTAACTTCATGAAAAAAAAAATCACAATTTCTAAAGTTCACAACCTAAGTTCAAATAAGTAAATGCTACACCCAAAAAAATTCTAAGTTCAACTTAAAAAATCTGGCCTAAAGTTCAAGTTTTAAATTCAAGTTCAAAGTTCTAAATTCAATACAAGTTATGAGTAAGTTCTAAGTTATAATTAGAAGCTCTAAATAAGTTCTAAGTTTCTAACTTCTAATTAACTTCTATAATTACTTTTTAAATCTAACTTTTAACTTTAACAACACTTCAATTCAAACTAATAAATATCCAAATTTACAATCTAATTCAAAAAACTCAATTCAACTAAAACCCAAAAATCTTCATTCACTAATTCACAATTAAATATACAAACTAACAATGTTAATAACTTTATAACTTCAAAAACACTTCAATTCCAGCTTAAAAAAAACCAAATCACAAACTAATTCAAAATACCTCAATTCAATGTAAAACCCTAAAATCAAAACTATAATTTTTTGTTCACTAATTCTCAATCGATGTTACAAATTGACTATTTTAACAACATATATTCAACAACATAAATAAAATAAACTAACTAACAATTCAAATTTTTCTCAATTTACAAAAAAATAAAACCCTAACTAAGTTTAACAAGGAGAGAAAAAGAGAAGAGAGAGAGAGTCGGACGGAGTACCTGAGAGAGAGGGAGGGACGACGACGGTGGAGACGCCAGCGAGCTGCGGCGGGGTGGGGATGGGCGTCGGGGTTTAGGGGAGGGGATCGAAGAGAGAGAGAAAGTTAAGAGAGTATACAAATTAAAAAAATGGGAGAAGTTGTGGCTGATATTTAGTAGGGGGTGATAGATAGCGTCGCAAAGTCCATCGTTTCATTTAAAAAAATTTGACCAAATTTTGACTAAAGAAGTGACGGACTAAGCGATGCCGTCCTTCGCTATTTTTTAAAAAAAATTAAAAAATTATAAATAATAAAATAAAACTTTATTAAAAAAATATTATAAATTAAAATTAAAAATTAGCGAAGAACTCCGTCGCTTATTTTAAATTAAAAATAATTATTTTTATTGAAAGCGACGAAGGCGTCGCCGTTTATATTAAATAATTAATTATTAATTAAAAATATTTTTGGCGCAAAAAACCGCCAAAAAAGCGACGGACATAGAGTCACTGTCCTTCGCTTTTTAAAATTTAAAATAAAAAATATAAATGACAAACATTATCCTTTTGTTCGTCGCTTTTTACCATCGACACAATCCATAGCTTTTCTTCGTCGTTTTTTCACCATTTTTTTAGTAGTAATTCTAAGCTGAGGTAATTAATTAAATCATGTAATATCATTGGGGAAAATTTGATAAAATGTTATCACTATAGAATATTGACTTTTATGAGACAAAAACCATAGTATTATAAAAGTCTAAATCCACCAAGAGGTGGCTAACAAAGAACAGTTTTTTCTTAGTATGATTAAATATATAAAAAATAACAATAGTTATTCAACTATAGGGTGAGAGAAATCAAGAGGTGGCTAACATGTATATATAGTCCAAAGGACCACTTTTTAGTTGTAACTAAAGAGTTTGGCTAATTAACATGGATTACCAAAATCTATGTTGGTTGGGGGTGGGGGTTATAATTAAATATTTATCCACTCTTAATTAAAAGTCTCGAATTGAGTTTTATGAATAAAATTGTTTCTGTCGCTGACGTTTGTCAAGCAGACAACGTGAATTGGCCCTCTTTGAAAATCGCTCTGAGAGACGTCTAGTAGTCTCTGACTTGATCTTCAAATTCTAATTCATTTATGATATAGTGCGTTTTACTCCACAATAAGACTTTTGAAGAGTAAATTTGATTTATTTAATTAATCAAATTTCAAAGTTGATGTTAAATACCTAGTGGAAAACAAATAATAATATAAGCTAATATGGAGTAATCGATTCTTCAGTCCAATAAATAGTAGAATTTGAAGTACATGGATTAATATATATGATTTCATTTGTTTCAATTTATGTGATATTTTTTATTTCTCGAATATTATTCCAACTAATCTATAAAGCTATATTGAATAAGATCAACTCAATACTTTTAAAATAAAATTTAAATATTTAAAAACTATTCAAAATTTATAATTCATTGCATATCAATATAATAAAAAAATATATTTTAAAATATTAATCAAAATTTATATAATTTGAATCTTGAGTGCTGTGCAAGCAACTGCTAATATTATATTCTCTTATATATAGTTTTGCCAAAGATTAATTAAATAAAGTTTTGACAGTGTAACCTAAGATTTATTAAAATATAATTATTTCCAACTTTCAAATGGTCAATTTGATCCAAATATATTGAAAATCCAGAATGGCATTTGTCCTCGTTATTGACCAATCTCTGTTTGATTTTGACCATTAATTTTCAAAGTCTAGATTTTAGGTTTGGCACCCTATTCCTTTTATATTAATCAATAATGGATTAATCAAGGAGGTAGTATGAAATTACCATTAATATAATATATTTATTATGCATGCATACGAATTGAATCGATGATTTATCGAAACTAACTTTTCTATGACTTTTTCTCATAAAAATAATACACCCCATCTTTTTCCAATGTCATTTTTGAAACTATAGTAAAGTATGTTATTGTTGTGTATATATGTAGGAATTGAGATTAAAACTAATCTAATTATTTACTTTATAACTTTTACTAATCAAGATCAGATATCACTTACCAACAATCAAATTAAGGAGTATGGTGAAATAGATAGAACTTTTTGCGCTTGATCAAAGGGTTCGGATTTTGAGTTTTGAGAATAGAAAAATTCTTAATAACAAAGAGTTATTCACCTTTAAATATGATCTATGCAATAAAAATCTGAATCAATCAATATATTAAATTGCAAATACCATATTCAGTAGCGTATTTGGGTACGAATCGGGCTTGAGTTCACGTGCACTCACGCTTCCCTCCCTAGTTCATGTATAGTAATATTATGTTTTTTTAAAAATATTTATAAAATATATACGTGCATGCATACCTTTCTTATATTTTAATTAAGTATTTTTTTTTCTTTTCCTTATTTCAATCTTTGGATTGTTCTTTCAAAAAATTCCAGTATAACAACAACAAGCCCAGTATAGTCCCACCATGTGGGATTTGGGGAGGGTAGAGTGTACGCAAACCTAATCCCCATCTTGAAAGGTAGGGCGACTGTTTCCGAAAGACCCTCGGCTTAAGAGAGAAGAACAAGAGAGGAGAAACAAGGAAAACAAGACATAAGTCAATAGAGCCAAGCATATCGAAAACAATATAAAAATATGAGAAATGAGAGCGAGAAAGTCAGGGTAGGAAAGACCGGAAAGAAAGGAGCATTAACTACTATAGATAAATAGGATACCCAAAGTAAACCGGACCCACAAATATAAGCAATAATCAAATGTAGAAATCAAATGTTAATAAAAAAAATGAGCAAAACTACGACTACTATGGAGAAAAAATAAGCCACCTAGCCCACTATCTTAGTCTGAGTCCTCCACAGCCTCCTATTTAAGGTCATGTACTCGGTGAGCTACAGTATGATATATTAAAATTCCAGTATGATATATTAAAATTCATATTTTCCTTTTGTCATTATAAAATTTTACATAATTAAATCAAATACGTGTATTAAAAATAGTACGGATAAAGAATGGAACATATAAGTAATAGATTCAACTCATCTCAATATTTATCCATCAAAAGCAAAGCTACTAGAATAATTACTTGTTTCCACTTCATTTATTTTGCAACCACCAACCTTTCAATTGAACATTAAATGAAAAATAAAAGAAATCTTTAATTTTTGTCATTAAAGTTCATCAACTACTTATTCCCACCATCTCAAAGTAATAGCCACTTTATCTAAAATATGTTATTTTATAATAATTGTTACTTTAGATATTTATGATTAAAAGTTGACAAATGTTTTTTACTATATCAGTAATATTAATCTATTTTTATTAAATAGAAATAGCTTAATAAACTATATTATATATATATATATATATATATATATATTAGTGAGCATAAAAAGAATTTAAATGACAATTATGAAATAAATAAATGAATATTATATAATAAATAAAAACAGGTCAATCATAAAACTAACTCCAATAAGATTAATTTATTCTGAATGAATTATGTGCAAAAACTTGCCGAATCGCTACGCTTCGCCTTTTTCTGATAATATCCATCTTGGTTGCTGCGCTCCCACGTGGCTTATTTTTTATATGTTGTTTGAAGATTTTTATATCGTAGTGAAATTTATTATATACATACTTACAGGTTAGCGGTTGGCGAATGCGAATTCCATTGTCATTAAAAAAAAAATGCATGATAAGTCACATTCACATGTGACATTCAAGAACAACTTGAATTGTTGGGAGTGCTGGTTTACGAAATAAATTTTATAATGTATAAATTTAAATTGGCGGAATTCATCGGTGACCTTCTAAAGTGGGTATCAATTTTCACTTAGACATCTCAACTAGATTTTGTTTATTTTAGAGATCTCAAGTAAAGCTCCGATGTGTCATTTTGACACTTTGTGCTGACTTGACATTTTGAGCTCGTGAAGAGCGTTTTTTTTTAAAAAAATATATATTTTTTTCATTTTTTTCTTGTTCTTCTTCTTCTCCATTTTCTAGCTACCTTTTTTCATTCATGTTGAAATAGATTTGAGCCAAATATAAAGTAAATACTTCCAAAAATTGATGGCTAAGTAAGAATATATATTAAACTCTTCTTTCCTTGCGCGTGCACTCATCTAATATTCCTATCAGTAGCAATCTAGTTAAGCATATGTTCATTGGTTTACTATTAATTTAAACAGAAAATATATTATGGTTTACTATTAATTTAAACAGAAAATATATTATGGTAAAAATGCATAAGATGATAAGTACATTCACATGTGACATTCAAGAACAACTTGGATTGTTGGGAGTGCTGGTTTACAAAATAAATTTTATAATGTATAAATTTAAATTGGCGGAATCTATCGATGGTTTTCTAAAGTTGGTATCAACTTTCATTTAGACACCTTAACTAGACTTTATTTATTTTAAACATCTCAAGTAAGGCTCCGATGTGTCATTTTGACACTTTATGTTGACTTGGCATTTTGAGCGAGTGAAAAGCGCTTTTTTTTAAATATATTTTTTTTTTCTTGTTCTTGTTCTTCTTCATTTTCTAGCTATCATTTTTCATCCTTGGTGAAATAGATTTGAGCCAAATATAAAGTAAATACTTCCAAAAATTGATGGCTTAGTAAGAATATATATTGAACAATTCTTTCCTGCGCGTGCACTCATCTAATATTCCTATCAGTAGCGGCGAGTGCATTACACACAATTTATATATTTGGATGATTGTAAAAAAAGTGTCAAAATGACATATTAAGACCTTACTTGAGGTATCTAAAATGAACAAAACCTAGTTAAAACGTGTAAGTAAAAATTGATGACAACTTTAAAGGACCACCAATAAATTTCGCCATTTAAAATTAATCGAATTTCAATTTAAATATTTAACATCTCATGGGGTACCACATAAACAAAACAACTTGAATTTCCCACCAAATCGTACTAAAAGTACTTCTTTCCATTACTTTTATTTTTGCAACTACCAACTCCCCCAATTGCACATTAAATGAACCCCTAAAGGAAATAGTATTTTTTTTTTGTTTTCATTAAAGTTCACCAACTACTACTACTACTTTATTATAAATTATAGTAAATAAATAAGAGTCAAATATAGTAAGGGTAAATCAGTCATTTCAATCATTATCGACATGGAGAATTTTCAAATAAAAATACAAAATACATAATAACGTGTTGGCCCCTTTCATCACCCAAGACCGCAGAAGTAGTTGACACTTTTTATTGTAATTTTAATAATTTTATATCAGTTTTTGTAAGTTTATTCATATTGTCTATTCTAATAAATTCGAATAAAGGAAAAGAGTTGTCGAGAATAAATCGAAAACAATTTTTTTATTATGAAAAAGTAGAGGTGAAATTGCATATATAATTTTTTTTTGACTTCACTTATGAAATTACATTAAATATATTATTGTTGATATCTGATATCTATTGATATAACAAATCGTATTTATATGATTTACCCCCATAAATAACTAGTTTTATGTTCATATAATTAAAAAATATAAATAAAATCAATATTTATGCGATTTTCATTAGGTGGGGATTAGTTGCAACAAATGTTACTATTTACAATTTTACCTATTAATCAAACAAGCTAAATTTCACCTTTAAAAATAATGGGATAATTTTATGTAGATGAATTTAGCCATTTGGCTCAAATTACCCATTAATCCAGCTAATCCGAATTTACATTAGATGAGCCACTTGACGCACTAAGCTTTCGCTATGCGCGGAGTTCAAAAAGAACCAGACTATAAGAGTCTATTGTATATAATCTTATCCTGCAAGAAGTTATTTTCACATTTCGAACACATAACTCTCACGATTACATGACAATAATTTTATTAATTACGTCATGACTTTCCTTCATATTAAATGAGCCAACTAAGGGAATAAAACACTCCATGTCGAATGATTCTCCATCTTAATAACTGAAATTCGAGATTTTTAATTAAAAAAGAAAGAAATTTCAATTATCCGTGATTTACTTTTTGAAGTTCTAACTAAGACAAAAAGTAAATTCCAAGACTTACGAACCATATTTTCTCAATGTGTTTTTTCATGGAAAGAATACACATAGAAAGCTTACTTTCTTTGACCACCTAAAATTCCAATCTTTATATTCTGATTTTTTTGTAGTACAAAGGAGGACAAAAAAACTTTTATGTTTTATTTTTTCATAACAAAAAGTATAGTTTCAAATTTTCCAAATCTTTGAATTGATCAAAATATTAAGTCGTGGGGTTCAAACTTGAACATTACGAAACTTATAAAAATCAACCCACAAATTCCAAATTTTCTTTTCAATTTTTTTTTCTATTCACATTCAAGAAAATTCTTCCCTTCATTTGCTTTCCGTATCAACCTATGTGACATTATTTCGCCTCACAAAATTTAAGAAAATAAAAAAGACTCTTAAAATTTATTGTCGAAAAAAATATTAAATATTTGTGAGACAACAAATCGTGTCATTAAAGGTTAGAAAAGTTTTTCAAAATAAAATTATTTTTTAATTATAAAAATATGACATTCTTCCTGAAACAAACTAACAAAAAGTGTGTTTTTCTTGTTATCTTGTGGTCATATTTTTGTTGCAATCTTTTTTAAATTTTTTTCCGAGTCGAGGATCTATTAGAAACAACGCTCTACAAAAGTACGAATAAGATTTCACTTGTGTGATTATATTCAATATGTTATTGATGGTCTCTCAATTTTTTTTTGTTTGAATCGAGAGTATTAATATGGAAAGTGTGTCACGTAAATTGTGGGAAAAGAAAACATTTTTTTTAATCTTGTGGTCATATTTTTCTTGCAATTTGTTTTAAAAAAAATCACTCTCTATACCACAAAGATACATATAATGTCTGTACATACTCTATCTTCATTAGATCCCATTTATCGAATTATACTCATACATTGTCGATATTATTTGTAATTCAAAAAAATTCCTTTATTTCATTTACTTTATATCTTATTATTTCTCTGAATACCTTATCTTACTTATGAAATTACACCATATATTATTTGTTATTCAAGAAAATTCTCAGTAAACCTAGCTAAGCTGTCTGCAATTCACTGTACAATTTCCATTCCACGTGCTATTCCATAGTTAGACGAACTATTTGACTCAATTTTTAAAATATTTTATTTTTCTACAAATCCACGCTTTAGTTTTTTTTTTTTTTCATTTTTCATATATAAAGTACACCAAAGGGATATAGTAAGTCATATTCAAAGACATCTTTGTGATTTACTTGAAAAAAACTTGGGATTTTTTTTCCTCTTTACAACTTTGAGATATTTGAGGTAATTTACTTAATTTCCAAATATTTCTTTGTTAATTTAATGTTGTTTTGGGACATGGGGTTTTGTGTTTTTGGCTTTTGTATTCGATTTTTAGGTTATTAGCACTGAACACGTTGAATCAATGTTTTGTATCGAAAATAGTAAGTTTTGTTTTAATTGTATGATGTTTAGTTGAAAAACAGAAAAAAAAGATTGGATTTTTTGGTAATTTACTTAATTTCCAAATCTTTCTTTGTTAATTTGATGTTGTTTTAGGACATGGGGTTTTGTGTTTTTGGCTTTTGTGTTCGACTTTTAAGGTTCTTAGTATTGAATACATTGTATTTCTTGAAATTAATACATTTGTTTTGTGTCGAAAATACTAAGTTTTGCTCTGTTTGGATGAGCTTTAGTTCAATCTTTTGTAAGTTTTGACCAGAAGTTTGATAATTTAGCTCAAGAAATTTGACATAGTGGAGATTTTTGCTTCTAAGTAGAGTTAGGAATAGAAAGTTTTTTTTTAATTTTTTTTTTCCACACATATATCTATATTTCATGTTGAAAATACTGCTTCTACATCTTATATTTGAATACATAGTTTTAGTTGTACTCTGAGTTTAGAGCTAAGAATCTCAAAGATTGAACAGTTCAGTTTTGGATCTTGAATCCGCCTCTGGTATACTTTAATTCAATTTTGGACATAAAGTTTGATAATTTAGCTTAAGTACTTGAAATAATGGAAGTTCTTTTTCTTCTAAGTAGAGTTACTTAAGAGAAAATATGTAGATGATTTTTTATTTTTTTTAAATTTATATTTGGGGTAAGGTAAATGGGGAAGGGGATTTCAAGGTGAGAATCGAACCATCGACAATAAAATGAAAGTTTAGTCAACCAATTGAGCTACTAAGATTTCTCGATGATGATTTGATTATATTTGTTAGTAGTAGTTTTCTATTTTTAGTTCTTGATAACTTTGGCTTAATGGAGTTATATCAAACAATTTTGCAGATTAAGAAAGCTTTTTAGTATCTTGCTAAAAAAACTTTGGGAGATGACTGTTCGATCGAATAGTTTTAAAGGAATACATTTGGAAACTAAAGTCCAATCAAATGGGGTCAATAAGATGATGAGGAAGAATTCGATAAATTTAAGGAACTGTGAACCAAAGAAACTGATGTTAGAGACAAGTCTATCATTTAAGAATCTGGTTCAAGACTTAGATATATCAGAATGGAATGAAAAAAAGATTAGAGCAACAGATTCATTACCCGAGCCTTCGATTCGGTTTTCTCCACGACCTGTTAGCGAGCTTGATGCTGCTGCTGTTAAGCTTCAGAAAGTGTATAAGAGTTACAGGACAAGAAGAAATCTTGCAGATTGTGCTGTTGTGGTTGAAGAATTATGGTATGTGGACTTAAACTTTTTTATAAAAATCGAATCTTGATTTAATGTCTTAGTTGTATTGTCTGGTTTATGTGGTCTTAAGTTTTTTGAAAAATCCAATCTTGATTTAATGTCTTTGTTGTATTGTCCTGTTTATGTGATCTTATGTTTTTTTGAAAAATCGAATCTTGATTTAATGTCTATGTTGTATTGTCCTGTTTATGTGGTCTTTAACTTTTTTGAAAAATCGAATCTTGATTTGTAATGTCTCAGTTGTATTGTCCGGTTAATGTGGTCTTAACTTTTTTGAAAAATCGAATCTTGATTTAATGTCTATTGTATTGTTCGGTTTCTCCAAACCTCGCTTATGGGATTACACTGAGCATGTCGTTGTTGTTGTTGTTGTATTGTCCGGTTTTTCCAAACCCCACTTGTGGGATTACACCGAATATGTTGTTGTATTGTCCGGTTTATTGAAGTGGTTGTGTTACATATGTATGTAGGTGGAAGGCTTTGGATTTTGCAGCTCTCAAACGGAGTTCTGTTTCTTTCTTCAATGGGGAGAAACCAGAAACTGCTGTATCGCGGTGGGCTAGAGCGCGTACACGAGCTGCCAAAGTTGGTAAAGGATTGTCAAAAGATGAAAAGGCTCAAAAACTTGCTCTGCAACATTGGCTAGAAGCTGTAAGTTCTTGAATTTTTTTCCGAAATCTTGAATTATTTCAGTCACTTTATTCTTGAAGAGTTCCGATGATCATGATGAAACTGATCGTTTATTTCTTTTTCTGATGTTGTGTAGATTGATCCGCGACACCGGTATGGGCACAACTTACACTTCTATTATGATATTTGGTTTGAAAGTGAAAGCTCTCAACCTTTCTTCTACTGGTGAGTGTTTCGTTTCAAGATTTTGAACGTGTAGCTTTATATGAATAAATACGTCTAGTAAATGTATCCATTCATTGAAATATAACATACCTGACATTTTACGTTATCAATTTCTGCGTTGAAGGTTGGATGTTGGAGACGGGAAAGAGATAAATCTTGAGAAGTGTCCGAGGACCAATCTGCAGCATCAATGCATCAAGTATCTTGGACCGGTAAGTCCAGAATTCCAGATTCTGTGATTTTTACCATAATAATGATAAGAACAACAAATGGATCCATTTTACAACATAATGAATCTTATGATGGTTCTTTTACTGTTTCAGAAAGAACGAGAATCGTATGAAGTAGTTATCCAGGACGGGAAACTTGTCTATAAACAAAACGGTGTCTTTGTGGAGACGGTAGAGGGTTCAAAATGGATCTTTGTTCTTAGCACAACAAGAACATTGTATGTAGGACAAAAAAAGAAAGGTGTGTTTCAACACTCGAGTTTTTTATCGGGTGGTGCAACCACTGCTGCTGGAAGACTCGTCGCTCATGGTGGTGTTTTGAAGGCTATTTGGCCATACAGTGGACACTATCACCCGACAGAAGAGAACTTCCGGGAATTCATTAGTTTCCTCGAGGAGCATAGCGTAGATCTTACAAATGTTAAGGTAATTGTTCAAATTTATGTCTTCAACATGCATCTTCGTGGCGTAAAATGGAATGTACTAGAGAAATACATTGCTAACAAAAGATGATTTTTTCTCTTCTTTTCAGAGATGTTCTGTTGACGATGATGAGCAGTCGTTTAGAGCTAACAATGAGGGCTCGAATCACCAACCACCCGTTGTTAAAGAATCACCCAAGAGAAGCACTTCTGATGCAAATGATCAAACAGAGGAAAAAGCAGTAGTCACAATGGATGATGAACGCGAAGACAAGAAACAAGAAGACACATCGTTTAGCTTTGCTAAACGAATGTCTCGAAAATGGTCAACAGGTAACGGACCTCGTATTGGATGTGTTAGGGAATACCCAACAGAACTACAATTCCGAGCACTTGAACAAGTTAACTTGTCACCTCGGGTTGCTAACGGAGGTTTCAACATGTATGGCCCGATCCCCTCACCAAGGCCAAGCCCGAAGATTCATCTTTCTCCTAGGATTGCATATATGGGACTACCTAGTCCAAGGACACCTATTTCAGCAGCTAACTAAAGCAACATTTTACCATTTGCACCAACTGATTTCACTATCCGACCAATCTCTTTAGGTTGATTCCCCGGGTTGTTGGAATTTCTAGTTCGATCAGGACCATGAGTCACATTCATTCGTTTATGGTATCCTAACCTTTGACTACACATAGAGAAGTCAATGCAACAAACTAACTAAAATCGTTATTTATTCGTTCATTCGTGTATCATTTATTTGTACAAGATGGCTTCATTGAGCCTAATTGATCATCTTTTTTCAAAGTTTTTGCCTCATCATTTGTAATTGAAGGTTGGCTTTGATCAACAGTTATGCAAATTTTTTCATATTTTTTGCTCCAATGGATTGAAGTTGAGTTGATAGCTCTCTATCAGAATTCAGTAGCAAAGTTTCTATCTCCAATCTTGTAATTTTCGCTCATTCTGTTTAAGTTTGTTCACATTGTCGGTCTCAAGTTCAGATAAAAGAGGAGGATTACCGAGTTGATCCAAAACAACATATTCATTCCATAAAGGTAAGGGTAAGGCAGTCTATATCTTACACTCCCCATCCCATTTATGGGAGGAATTATACTAAATTTATTGTTGTTTATCTTTGCAAAGAAGCCCATTGAGCATAGATAAGAAACAAAACAAATTTTACACCACATAAATTGAATACTCAATATTACATCTTACATCTTTACCAATGTTTCCATCCGAAATTTGTAACACTTCTTCTTCAGACCTTTCAATATCAGACACATGTCAAATTCTGTATATACAAATTTCACTATCTTAAGATAATTATAAGCCACCGCTTGGCATTGTTTTTATTGAAAACTTGTAACACTTGTCTTTCCTACCTTCCAAGATCGAAAATGTGTCAAACTCTATAGCATTTAAAATTCTTTAGTCCTAACCATGAATCCTACCTACCCTGGACAACACTTAATTTTCTTGTTTCTCTTGGGACTATTCCAGTCAAAAGTGGACCAATCTAGTCAAGAACACATCCTTATTCATTTATTTATAGTTTTATAATTTTGACTTAATAACTTTGAATGAAAAGCTAGTCAAGACTCAAATTCTTCTCAAACTGATCTGCACGATATTTGTTTTTATGACTATATTAATGTTTTGATAGATTGTATTCTTTTTCTTTTTTTTATATTGTCTACACACCAATAATTTAAAAAATAAACTTATAATATTACAAAGAAAAGATATTATATACGTAAAGCTATTATAAAAAGTGAAGAAGTTAAAGCAAGGATAAAATAGGATTATCAAATAATAAGCAAAGGTAGGATGAAAAAAATAAACTTACAACTAAACCACATCCAAAAAAATAAGTTAACACGGACCACACCAAGTTACACAAAATGACACTTTTCACTGTTACGTTAGCGATGTATCTAACAATATGATAAAATAAAATTTAAGTAAAAATCCAATCAAACATTGTATAAGCAACAACCCCCCCCCCCCCCCCTTAATTTGGGAAAGCAGGTGGCAGCATCACGCGTGTGAATTCTTTCAAGGTAAACATCGACAATCATCCAAGCAAGAAATATTGTTTTCTCCGTATCAACTCAAATATTGTCACCAACATGAGTTACAGTGAAATGGCCGAAATCCTTCCCCCTTTTATTAATTAGCTACCTCTGATTCGAGCACCTAAAAATGAAAAAAATTCCGTATGTGCACTTTACTTTATCCACTTTTCCTTGAATTGTGTAAACCTTATAACTAGCCACCCTCTTATTCCTTTGTAACTCCGGGTCAACAATGGAGCAACAATTCTTTGAAGTTGACTTTGATTTCTTGAATTTTACTTCTTTGAACATCTCTATTTTGTTAAATTTGTTACACATATATGAAGAACTTGGGTTGACATAAGTTCCACTAGCAACATAAGTGAAATTTTCTAGTTGTGTTCTTGACTCTTTATATGAATTGAATTTCAAGTCTTCCATTTGGACAAACATAAATTTCTTAATTTCTTCCACCTATTGTTTTTTTTGTAATGTGGAATTAGTTTTGAGTTATCTTAGGATGTTATTATTCATTTGGTTTTGTAACTTTTGGTCACTTTAATTGTAATAGTGGTACTTACAAGGTGGACCAGAGGTTAAATCGATGATATAGCACAAATTAACAGTGTCTGACAACTAAGTTGGTATATAAGAACTGGCGTGCAGTATGAAATTCTTCTCTTTAAGTTTTCGGAAGAGATTTTTGAACAAAACTTCTCGATAAGTGAGAGGTGTAAAAATCGCGAGGTGTGAAGTGATCTCGTACTAAACGAAAAGACTTTCACTTTCCATAACGCAAAAATGAAAAAAGGACAACTTATTCTTGAAATTGCCGTCAGTCTCGCTAATTTTTTAGTTGCCGCACCCCCTATTTGCTCATTCGTAATTACTCTTCCCTCTGTTCCTATTTATATGTCATCCTTACTAAAAATAGTTGGTCCTTAATATTTGTCATTTCACAAAATCAATGCATAAATGACATTATTCTTTCCATTTTACCCTTGTGAGTTATTAGCCTTGAAAATATACATTTTACCAACATAGAAAAACTAAGTAAATAATTCATGTTCATTGGTCAAATTAATTAATCAAAATAAATTCATTCATGTTCATTAATTGAAAACTTGACTTCAAAAAAACATTATATAAGGGTAAAATAGTAAACTTACTTAGTTTCTTAATGTACGTGAAATCTAAAATGGTGAAATATAAATAGAAACGGAGGGAGTATTACATCATGTCTTTAAAAGATAATCATTGTCACCGAGTTTTAAATCCACGAAAGAAATCCAGGGGTGGAGCTAAGTGGGGTTCGGATGAACCCAATAGCTTTTCTGTAGACTCTACATTTGTATTAGAAAATTAAATAAATATATATGTATATTAACTTGTGAAACCTCTAACAAAACTAATTGACAGCTCAGTGATAAGGAAGGGGCCATGAAAACGCTTTTCCACACTAAAGTTTTTAGTTGTGGGTTCTCGAACCCCATTATCATCAAAAGTTTCTCTTCCTTTTTAAAAGGAAACATGCTCTACAATATTTTTCTTCTTTAGAACCCCAAATTCCTAAATCCTGACTCCGCTTTTAGAAATTCTATAATATCTTAATGTTTCATTTGTAAAATTTGAAACTCCCTAATAATAGTTATTTTTCAATTAATGAAGCTAAAAATGACTGTATTTATGAAACAAGCCTGAAGTTGGTGACCAATGATTAATGCCATTTGAATGGAAATTTAGTTAATATGCCTCATTTTTCTAAAAAAAGAATTATACATTTTCATTATATTGTAATTAATTATAATTTCTCCTTTTATTAGAAACTCTTACGATTGGAATAAAAGAAGAGATCTACAAAGATAATTTTAAATCTCTTATGTGTAAAAATTAAAATTTCTTAATAGCTTTGACATAATTTGGACTTGGAGAAAGTAATTTCATTGTTTTTTATTTATAGTTGAAACTCGAAACCTTGCATGTAAATATCTAATTTCATAAAAACACTTGTTCAAACAACGTCGTATATAACAAACATGTATAACAATAATGCATGTGAAATAGGAAATAGGGAAATTTTGAATTGACATCTAATTTGAGCTATTACATTTTACCTCAACAAAGAATGATATACATTTCTTAAATATTAATGAAAGATATAATACAAAGCAACAATTCTGTTCAATTCCATTTTGTCAAATTTAAAACAGAATTTTCTCCATTTCAGTATATAACTAAAAAGGCAGGAATTCATGTAGACTTATAGGCATAGCTTACCACTTGGACAGCTCAAAGCTGCAACACTCACTCACTCGCGAGTCGCGTCCAACAAAATGATCGACGATGAAGCTTAACTTGCACTACCATTTCTATTCATCACATCATGGTAATACAGAAGCACACACATTGGTTGACCAACAATGCAGAAAAAGCACCAGAATGTCATGTTGCCCACCTGAAAAAAGTTCGCACATCATAAAATATCGTATCTTTGATTGACGTTTTACATAAACAATACCAGTAAAAAGAGAAAAAAATCATCTTAAGCTCATGAGAACAAGGCAGAAAGACATACATTCGAGTTTTTGAACTTGTTTTGCAAGAAATTCGTGAGTATGACCAAGGGAATCTGCTCAGAGAAAAACATCACTACATGTCAATCTTCGTACTGTCAATGAAGATATACACGCACTTGGCTCAAGTGTCACTATTTTATGATTAGAGCTCTTTTCTGATCCCCGAATATATATATATATATATCCATACATATATGTTTGTATATATTTATATATACTACACACACGTGATAAACACCATTACCTGAAACATGATTCCAAGGAATGCCCAAAACTTGAATAGCCGACAAGGAACAGCAATACACAGCTGAAGACAACAACACCACATGTCATCAAAAGCCAGTCATTTTGTTGACTTGTAGTTGTTGTTTGCTTTTATAAGCGTATATACCCGCATACCTGGTGTAAAAATAGAAGGTGGAAGGGAACAAAAACCACATACCTCATGGAAAACAGCAGATATAAAGAAAGAGATCACCATTGCAACTCCCTGCACCAAGAATCCAGTGGGAATTAAGCTAATTTAATAGATCATTAAATAAGATCTAGTATACAGAGATAGTAAGGCCAAAACTTCTGCAAAGTAGAAAGTGGAAAAAACATCCGAAGCAGCAACTGGTGCTTAATACCAGGCATACCACACTGACAAATAAAAATAATGACATGAAATATATGAAGTAAAATATGAACCCAAAAAGCACTTATTTGATTGTATATTACACTGTTCTCTGTTACAAAACATAAATACTAATAGCACTTCAAGCTTTCATCAAAAACAAAAAACTTTCATCCATGTCTAGCGTATAGCAAGATACTAATAGCGCACAAAAGCTTATCTGTCCGAATAACTAATGTGCTCTACTTTGAAGTACATTTTGTTATCTAGCAAGACCGCTAGAGTTGAAGTGTTGAAATCACATCGAAGCTTGTTCCTTCAATATGTAAGTACGTATATCCCTTGCTGTCTTTTTTTTTGGTCAATTTCAACAAGTATGCTAAGGTTAAAAGCAATATTTGTATTTACCTTATATCAGAAAAAAAAGAAAGAGGAGAAATATGTTTGTGTAAATTCCTCTAGCTTGGCTAAGTGAGATAAAACTTTAACCTCAACCCCCTCGGAAAACTCCATTTCTTTGACCATCCTCAATGACCTGAGGATGCTTAAGGATAAATTAACTTATCCTTCCATTTTATTATTAATTGTTTCATTTACTTTGTCTATATACACTATTCTTTTGTCACTACTTTCCTTTCTTCATTATTTTCATCATTGCTTGCACTTCTTTCAAACATGTTCTTGAGCCAAGGGTCTATGGGAAACAACCTCTCTAACCCCTTAAGGGTAGCGGTAAGGTCTGTGTACACCTCATCACCAAACCAGCCACCTGTGGGATTATACTTGGTATGTTGTTGTAATAGTGCACAAAAGATTATAAATTAAGCAGACAGAAGACAACTCATAAACAAATTAGAATCTAGGACGAGAGAACTCCAAAGTACCTTTGGTATGCCATTCCTTAAGCATGGGAAATAAATGTGACGAACCATCCACTTATGTACAGGCTGCAATTGTAACCAACAATTGGGTTACTAATGTCCAAAAAGATCGACAAAGACCAAACCAGACCGAAACAAGTGCATACAAAGATATTAATAGTCTTCTGAAAGTTCTACTTCTACGTAATGAAGACAAACACATATTTTGCATGCATAAGAATCAGTAATGACATGAAGGTAGAATTACATACCATATTCCAGAGTCTCCAATACTGATAACAGCAGCCACAGTGGTGCAACCACAGAAAAGAAATAAATGAGAAACCCTAGCAAGCTCTGAAATTGTTGGGATGCAGAAGCAAAAAGAACAAGACAGTTTGATGTTTTAATGTACCTCATCAATTGTTTTTGCATTCCACCAATCTTTGTAGAACTCACGATCACCAAATCGCAGAATTTCCGCAAGTATATTTAGCCTACAGAGAGATGTATTATGTAAATAGAACTATTCTGTTGCAGTATGTTCCACAAGTATATTCAGCCTACAAAGAGATGTATTATGTAAATAGAACTCATTCTGTTGCAGTGCTAGAACACATAATCCATATATGAAAATAATCCATATAAAATAAAATAAGTTCTAGCATTTCATCCTGAAATCTGAAGCTTTTTATAAGCTAACACAAGAGTCTTGCAGTATACCCATTCAAATTTTGGCTCCAGCATTTAACAGGCGCTACCCATGTGTTGGTCTTTGGATAGATATCGAGGAGGAATATAACCTTACTGAATTAAAACCATTCAGATTCATTAAGCACCCCCAATTTTGCACCTTTTGGTCCTTCAATTTTTCTCCTCCTCAACTCAGTACTCGTGGCAGTTAGATATTCCAGTTTTAAGTATAATGTGATTTGCACTTAATATGGTTAATAATTGACACAGAAAAGTTTAGTTAAACATATATGAAATGAAAAAATGTAAACCATGATGAAAAATACACAGAAAGAATGTTCACTTGTTTTACTATGAAGTATAAATACCTCGCTAAAAAGATTGGAACATCAAAAAACATGGGAAGAAAGGCAATGATCTACAAATAAAATCCTTAAGCATACTAAATTTATAAATCAAATTTAGAGGACATACCAAAGATGAAAGAGGCAGTAGAACATGCAGAGCCAGACATATAAATTTGGAACTGAAAGCTTCAATACCCTCTCGATGGCGTATAAAAGGTCTCCTTTCAATGGATGTTGTGAGCTTCGCACAATCGGGTTAATATACTGCATTAAGATGCAAAGGTTAATATAGTTTACTTTGCCAGGAGTGAAGGCACGTTGAACTGTCAAGCTCAAGAGTAGTTACCTGTTCAATGATAAAGCCCATTAATCCTGTAAAAATTACCAGCTTGATGAGTTGGCGGGCTAGCCAACCCTTCCGAATGGATGCAGAGCGAGGATAGCTAAGCTTCAAATTACAGAATAAACATATCCAAAAACTAATGAGTTGATGAAACAAATAGTAAGAGAGTTGGTAAAAAAGTTCACAAAATTTTCATTTTTAGACTACTGATGATAATTGATTTCCTATTACTATGAAAGGAATGGGACTATAATCCACCGGGAAAAAAACCCGGAGGGGCCTCAATTGTAGAATTCACTATCTGTAGCCCCATTGAATCTGCGCACACCACATACAAGTATTATACGGTATGAAATACAAGTACTTCCAAACATAAGTAGGATCTGAACATGTTCGCAATAATACAAGTACATCTCCATAATAGTATCAGCACGTGACTGAAAAGAATTTGTCCAAGGGCCATAGCAATATTTGATGCTCCAATTTAATCTTTTTACCATAATTTAAATTTTAAATACATCCAATTGCTTCACCATTTAACATGCATATGAATACTTCAGGCCAGGACATGCTCCAGTGTAAAAACTTGAAGAGAAAAAAGGGTCTAAAGCTGTAAAGCATAGTCTCCCTATAGTAGCACAGAGATAATGCTGGAAAAAGTTCCGCATACTTGGCAATAAAATCACATAGAAGGTAGCAGTATCAAAGACCTACAATTTCTTTAAATTTGTGCACATTTGGCTGAACAAAAGATAATGGAATTTTCCAAAAATCGGACGAAATTGCTCGATAGAGTTATTTAAATGAAATCTTGGTGAATCTAGCACAAGATGCTTATCTCTTCTACCATGGAATGAAATCACTGACAACTTTGGAAAGGTCAACTGATCCTACCTGATAGCATAAAGTTGGAGCAACCATGAAGTAAGCCAAACTCTTGAAACTAACATTGTAAGAGTAGTTGATTTCGGAATTTTCACCCTGAAAGCATTTAAAGCTTAATTAGAGACTCCATATTCGCAAAATCATCTCAGATGAGCAAAATACCAGCAAGTACCGAAGTTTAAATATAAAAGTTGGTTTGTCTATAAAATTTTCAGGAGAAGCCTTAATCAAGATCAGATGTGGATCCACGACAAAGAAATAAACTAGTCATACCTCATCCACAGACTTTGCAAGCTGTCTCATATCATAATTTGTATGTGCATAAGAAACCAGTTTCATCCACACGATGCAAGCTAACATCATTAGTGTGACACCCGATAGAAAAGCAGAATCACACCTGTGAAATTGAAAATACCTCAGACTCACTAGTTTTTTCAATGTATATACAACAACAATGTGGGATTTCACTGGGTTGTTGTTGTTGTTTCAATGTATATGAGCAAGAAAATAGAGCTTGCAAACATAATTGAATTCTCTCCTCATAATTGAAATTTCAACAAAGTTTGAACAAGCAGCTATCCGTCCCAGTGTAATCAAAGGCAAAAGCCGTAGAAAAGAACCGTTTATCAGACTTTAGGCAACCACTATCTATAGAGAAGAAAAGAGCAATGAAGAAAAATTAAAAACATATGCATGCAACGCACAAATAATAATTCTACACAAACAATCGTTATATTGGACGCAAGAATAAAAACTGCAATTCATTGAAATATCTAAAGTAAAAACCATGTAAGTTTAAGTTCAAATATGATTTTTAATCTCTAAATTAGCAATGCTTCACTTGTTCCCTTGTCCATATGGACATTGTGGCATGCAACAAATTTCTAATTCAGATCAATGACTAATTTTCTTTACTACTTTTCTAATTTTTTAATCTAGTTCATCCATAAAGTTCCCTTACAATCTAATAATGCAACAGGTTAATGTTTAAAGATGATCTCTTGACCCAAAACTCAACTTAGGAATCAAAATTAGTTCATACGCGCGACTACTAAAACCCAGATAATAGTGCACCTTTGACATCCATATCACCAGTTCTACCATAACAATGCCTCAATTTTACAAAACACACACACACAGATCCCGCCAGTGAAGGCTGATGTATTTATCAAAACAGTGTCTCAATTTTAGCACCTTCTTAGGATGATGTATTTATCAAAGTTTCATGACCAGAGCATGAGAACAAACCTGAGGATGACCAAAACTGGATACAAAATGGAAGCTGTTGTTATAACTATGTGAAAAGTGACGAATACCTGCAGGATCAGTTAAAAAGTTACTTGCTAAACTTAAAGTCAAACAATAAAAGTAACACGAGTTCAGACAAGTCATGAGAGCCAGAATTATTCTGGGGTAAACCTTCTTGAACACTGTGACTAGTCCATGTCTGAGCAGTCACATTTCATTGATATGGAAGAATTAACAAAAGAGGAAGGGAAGAAAGAAGAGGTTACTCTGACTTACATGTTCAGTCATATACTTCTTCTGTGCCATTTTCTCAACAAGAAAAGCAGCAAGAGGGAAAATTGGAAGGCTAAGACTGCAAGCACGTAAAAAACCTCAATGTTTTATTTTGCAAGTCGGCATAAAACCCAGATTAAGAAAGGACTTAAGAACATTACCAGCCCATCAGAAGTGGCCAATCTCTTACTGATGTTGAACTACTCCAGAAGCCTGACCCAATTAACAAGCCATACTGCAATTGTAGTCAAGAGATTGTCATGTGCAACATGAATACTAAGAACCCTCTGAAATAGTCATATCTTATAACCCTCTTGCTGCTAAAACGTTAAAGGAATTAGAGAGAGCAATGAGGCAAGTTGAGCAAGTTCAGACAGGATGAGGCTTCAACTGTCACGGCCTGCCACAGCCCAATGTGCTTTTCCCCATGATAATGTGCCCCGTCTCACCTTGTTCCTCTCCTCCTCCCCAGCAAAATTTTCTAACATTTTTCAATTTTTTTAAAAAATCCCTAAAATTTGTGATTCTAATTGCAATCCACAAGTTCTCATTCCATCAGATTCTTCCGAAATTCATTTTCCCCATCCCCTTTCCACATTTTCATGGTAACTATTTGGATTTTGAAACCATAATCTTCTGGCAACAGCATAGCACTTTGGAAAGAAGGTGAAGCTGCAATTTTATCAAATTTCATATTTCCCCTAGATTTAAGGCTGGAAATACTCCCTAGACTTCCATGAACACAGTATCCTCAAATGTGATATGGATTCCTCGTAAGTGTTTAATCATATGCATATTCATCAACATGCAGGGCCCTCGGGGAACATACCCCATGATTTCTTTCTATTGTCTTTTTAAAAAAATAAAAACGTTACAATTCTAAGCCATTCACTTTTTTCGGCCAGCCACATTGCCACCCCTAAGAGTGATTATTCTATCTCAATAAAGATGACGAATACAATGGGAAGATTTCAACTATCTAGCCAACTGGAACAGAGAACTGATATTAGAGAAAGATACATACCTTCATCAAATTCTCAATAATCAGCCTGCTGTTTACGGCAATAAGCACCACTATACAGAGATTGAGTAGGCCAGCATGACTCTACAACAAGATACACCAACTAAATTAGAAAAAGCGCTCTACAGCCACTTATTTACTGTGAATTCAGACAAATCATGCTAGATATCGCTCATAAGATAAGTCAAAGCAGTAAGAAAAAGAGCATACCTGTTTGAAAATAGCAGCGGAGCTGAGAGGACTTTCTTTGTTTCGCCGGTGAGCCGGCGCCGACGCTCTATAAACATACTTCAACAGCGTCGTTTCATTTTCTTTTCTCTGCTCCTCCTGAATTCCATCTCCATCACTGATCTTCTCAACTGTCGTACTCACAACCTCACTCACCCTATCCAATCCATCCCTGACGTCACTCGTTACGTCATCTGTACTACTAGAAGCTTCCGCAGAGCTCGAATCCAGCTTCGTCACAGCATCCACAGATTCATCACCACCACTGCCGCCATGCCGTCTTCGGAGGTTGTTGTTGTTTTCGTCGCTCGACAATGTAATACTCTCCGGCGACGGTTCATTGATCTTCATCTAGCTTAATCGGTTCACTTCTAGAAATCACTAGAAAGTATTGAAACTTTCCACAAATTGAAATGAAAAAAAAAAAAGTAAAAAGAAGAAAAGTACCGAATTCCGTTCTATATAGGCAACTGTTCAAATATACTATTGAGGAATATTCGTATGTAGCCTCCCGCCGCCATGAAAGTTGAGATTTGAAGATAAACGTGACGAAGGATTTGTTTGTTGAATTCACACTAAAAAGACGAGCATCTCGCGTAAGATATTCTCTTAACCGGTATGGTCAAATTGTTGCTACAGATTCCCTCCACTCAGAGCCGACCGAAAATATAAGTACGTTGATTGTTATATATAAAATTAAATTTTTCTAAATATTTTATAATTTAGGCTATTAAATATATTTATTTTTATTGAGATTTAAGTAATGAGATTTCGTTAGATATTGTTATTGCGGAGATTTAAGTACTTATTTAATCTGAATAAATATCAATCATTAAAATCTTAAATATAATTTTAATGTAATTAGCATATATTTTTATGTAGATAATTTTCACCACTAATCTAATTATTTTTGATAACTCAATCATCAATGTCATTGTCAATCGCCATTATTGTCACCACCTATTGGCCGTCGCTACAAATCAGATTTGTTATCATAACCATCACCATTGTCAACTCAGTAATTACAACACATACCATGTTTATTATTATAATTATATTTAGTATCATCAAAATCGATGACATCGTCGTCACCTCACCACCACTATTAGACATATTGTTATTGTGGTCAATTCATACTACCAATCATCTTTATTGTCATAACTAGTAGTGCTGCCAAATATCACCAACAGATAGTCAACTATTACATATTCTCCGATCATCACCGCCATCGTCTTCACCTCTACAATTACTATTAGTCCTTACAACCATTGCGGACAATTCCTACCACCAATCACTTTCACCATCACAACTAGTATTGCCGTCAACTTTCATCGACACATCGTCAAGCACCATACATTCATCACAATTAGTACCATCGTCAACTTTCGCCAATACATAGTCAATTACCACACATTCTTCAACACTACCATCAACACCATAAACTACTAACATCAATCAATTTTACCATCACAAGCAATATCAACCGTCATTATCATGACATTCCCTACAACAACTATATTTCCCATCAAAACTATCACCACCATTATTACTTACCACTTTGATTTTCAAGCAATATACCTTTCTTCTGCAATAATTCCATTATGGGATTCCATGCTTCAAAACGTCTTTTTTGATGTGTCTCTAATAGTCTATGTGCCCTCAAAAAGAACGTGCTACACCTGATTTCTTTTTCAATAGATAAGATTTAGGATGAAACATCAATCATTACCACCACCAACCTTACAACGAATCTCCACCATCATTGACAAACATAATTATTTATCCTATTAAATTTATATATTTTTCATATTTAATTATTTTTTATTTAAATTATATATTTACTATTAGTTATAAATAATTAAATACATTATGCACAATCAAGAGTTGAAATAAATAATCTTAAGTATTTTGTGTTAAGATCTAGAAGTAAATTATAATCATTCAAACACGACTGGACAATATCAAAAATTGAATTATCGAACTGAATCACATCGAATTTTTTGATAATTTGGTATTCGGTAATTCAATATTCGATTTGATATTCGGGAGTTTTGGATTAGGTATGAAATATGAGTATCATTTGGTATTCGATATTTTCCCAATACCGAATTATATAATTAATGAAGATCATATATCAACTGGCTCATTACTTATTAGTACAAGTCCAAAGAGAAAGTTAAAAACTAAACATAAACAACCCAAGTACATATGTCTTTTAGTTGTGTCGACTTGCTTTTCGTGATGTCTTACTTATTAATCTTTTATTATATTGTGCATCCACGTAGAAAAATTAATTGGAGCAACAATATTAGTTTTGTAATACAATCAGCTACAACTTCAATACGGTATTATTGAATACTATACCGAATCGAAGTTCTATTTATAGATTACGTACCGAATTACCAAACTGAAATTAAAATAATCATTATTTGATATCTATTTTTAACTATCAATTATCGAATTACCAAATTCAAAATTTAAAAATCCTGAATCGAACACCAAACATCCACCCCTATATTTAAATGTGAATTCAAATTTAAATATTTTAATTTTTAATATAAATGAAATCTCAAATGATAATCATCCTTTACCTCCAATTCTAAAGTTATGAAATTTGAATTACAAAGGAGTAAAAGAAACACAATGGAAACTTTTATGAAGGGATCAAAAGAAAACTTGAACAAAAAAAGTTGATTTAAAGAAAAAACTTGAATATTTCATGAAATATTGTTTGCAGAGGATGATTGTTTATATTAAAGTTAAATTAAATAAAGATAAATTATTTAATAATATATACATTTATGGTTAATTTTTGATTTATTTGATTAACAATAAAGTATATGTGTAATAACAATAACATATTCAGTGTAATTTTATAAAGTAAAATTTAAAGAGGATAAAACATATGCAGCTTTTATCCCTTCTCAAAGATTTTTAAAAAAAAGTTGTCTATGATAGTATATTAATTTTTTAACTTTATACTAACGATTTATTCAATAATATAATCTATAATCAAAGGAGATAACATATTAAAAAAAAATGCTTAGGTCAGAAGGTTTAAATATTACTATTTGGATGATTTACATTTTTCCTTTTAGCTTTTATCTGAATTTTTTCTAAAAATTGAAAAATGGCCATATTCATGGATTTTTATTATTTTATTTTTCTGTTTTATTAAAAAAAATTACAAAATAAATATAGGCATAAGGCTACCTAATCACATGATCCTTGCCTACCAAAGTGTTTTACTCTAGACATGGATATAAAGAAGACAACTCAATGACTTTAATATATACTTGAATTTTCACTCTTTATATTTATAAAAACTTTTTTGGAAAAAGAAACGAAATTTTGATTTGAACCAATAATTGTCATGTTCATATCACATGCTAATGATGCATACAAATTTGAAGGAACAATTCAATTAATAATATTTGTTTCCACTAGTTTTGTTAATTATAGGTGATGAGTATACCTTTAAATAATGGACATTTCAAAAATGAATTTAATGCCCCAATCTTGTCTTAAAATTTATTTTCTCCGTTATGTTATAAAAACATCCTATAAATTTAGGCGGAACTCATCGGTGACCCCCTAAAGTTGGTACCAACTTTCATTTAGACACCTTAACTAAGCTTTGTTCATTTTAGACCTCTCAAGTAAGGTCCCGATGTGTCGTTTTGACACTTTTTTACAATCACCCAAATATCTAAAGTGTGTGTAATGCACTCACCGATGACATGTCAAAATGGCGAATTAAACGAAGACACGTGGCGGAAAAACTCTTTTTTTTTTGAAAAAGCTTACTTTTTTTTCTTTTATTGACACTTGGCACTATGTAACTAAATTTTTATTTATTATTGAAAATAATAATTTCTTAATTGAAAAAAAAAAAAGCAACACAACCCCTAGGTCATCATCTTCTTCATTTCTCTGTACCTCTTTTTTTTTTTTTTTGCTTCTTTGCTATTTTATTTATTTTTATTGTTTACAAATGCAAAAGAAAAGATTCATGAATCAACTTCTTCTTTTCCTACCATACTGGACTGCTTGCCATCATCGGACCACCCTGCCATCACCATTTCTTTTAATATAATTTATTATTAAAATAAAAATATTTTTCGTTCATAATTTTTATTTAGCACTTGAATCTATAATTTTTTTTATATATAATTTATTATTAGAAAAAAAAGTGAGCTCGTATTAACAATGAGGTTGGGGACAATGATGAGGGGTAGAACGAAATTCTATTTAATATAATTCACTTTATATTTGGTATCATCAAATCTATTTCATTATGGATGAAAAATGGTACCTAGAAAATGGAGAAGAAGAAGAACAAGAAAAAAAATTAAAAATAAAATATATATTTTTAAAAAATATTCTTCACGCTCTCAAAATGGGTGCAGAACACGTAATGTGCCAAGTCAGCACAAAGCGTCAAAACGACACATCGAGACCTTACTTGAGGTGTCTAAAATGAACAAAGCTTGGTTGAGGTGTCTAAGTGAAAGTTGGTGTTAACTCTACGGGGCCACCGATGGGTTCCGCCATAAATTTATGTAGTACATTACTTATATATACAATAAACTTTAGGTGTGTTAGAGTTTATCTATGGCATTAAACACGTCACCGTAATAAATAGAAGGAAAAAAAAGAAAGAACTTTGACGCGAGCATTCAAGATGAGATGTCGTGGTGTATATTATTTGCGGATGACATAGTACTAATTGATGATGAGACGCGTAATAGAGTTAATGTTAATGTAGAGGTGTGGAGACAAACTTCGGAGATTAAAGGGTTCAGATTGAGCGCGACCAAGACATAATATGTGGAGTGCAAAATCAATAATGCGATGTATGAGGTAGGCATGGAAGTGAGGCTGGACACACAAAATATCCCTAACAAAGGCAGATTCAAGTATTTTGGCTATAATCCAGGAGAGTGGGGACATCGACGATGATATCACACATCATATTGGTGCGGTGTGGATGAAGTGGAGGCTTGCCTCTAGAGTCCTGTGCAATAAAAAGGTACCGTCAAAACTCAAAGGTAAGTTTTATAAAGTGGTAGTTAGATCGACATTATTGTATGATACAGGGTATTGCTGTGAAAATGAGGATGCTAAGGTGAATGTATGGTCATATTAGAAGTGATAAGATTAGAAATGAGGATATCCTAGATAAGGTGGGAGTGGTTTATGTAGTGGACAAGATGAGGGAAGCGAGACTGAGATGGTCTGGACATGTGAAAAAAAGATGCGTAGACGCACCAGTAAGGAGGTGCGCGAGGTTGGCTATAGAGGATACGAGGAGAGACAGAGGTAGACCAAAGAAGCATTGGAGAGAAGTGATAAGACAAGATATGACGAACTTTAGGTTACCGATGACATGACCTTAGATAAGAGGGTGTAAAGGACACGTATTAGAAAAAAGATTAGTAGGTAGTGCAGTGTTGTCTTGCTTAGAATAACTTATTTTTGCCATGATACTAGGAGTCCGTTTGGATGGGCTTATAAGTTGGTCAAACCAACTTATAAGCCCTTTTTAGCTTATTGTGGTGTTTGCCTAATGCTAACTTTAAGCCATAAAGTTCTTAAAGTCAGTCAAAAATAAAAAGTTAGGATTTCTAATTTTTTTTCTAAGTGCTTAAAGCCATTTTCTTTGACCATAAAAATTGCTTTTATATCCTTTATATTTTAACTAAATTCTCAAACTACCATTTTTATTCTTTTAACCCTAAAATTCACGCCACTTTTCTCATTTCTTCAGCATAAGCACTTTTATCCAAACACTCAACTGCTTATTTATTAAAATAACTTTCAGCACTTCAAAGTTCTAAAAATACTTCATACATAAAAATTATTTTTTTTAAGCCCATCCAAACGGGCTCTAGTTATATTATTATAGTTCTTATTTTTGATTATATCATTGTTTATTTTTGTTTTCAATGATCTACTCTCGTATATTGTTTAATGTGCTTCGCCTAATACATGATTTTGCTGTTATTTTCGACTTCTTTCTAATAGCCTTTGCACTGTTACCTTGTTACTCACCATATTCTCTATATTATTTCTGGGTAGAAAGGATGGTGTGTTAAAAACAAAAATTCAAAAAAAGAGTGTGAATTATTGTCAAGACGAAATAACTCCAGCAAATCAAATCCATCCACGTGTCATTTCAATTGTACACATCAGCAAAAAACTTCCCTCCTCCCTATCCATATACCTTATTCTCTCTGTTTTCTCCTCTTGTCCATCCAAAAAAACCAGCAAAATTCACACAATACACTTCAAATTAATCTTCAATTCTTGCAAATTTCTTCAAGATTTCTCAATTTTCAAACACCCAATTGACCAAAATAATGAAAAAAGATCTCAGATTTTGAACATTTTTGAAGGAAAAAACAACAACAAAGGAGCTAGAGAAAGGGCATATACTTGAAAATGGAGTGTGTTGGAGCTCAAAACTTTGGAGCAATGGCGGTTTTTACGCGTCCGAGATTGAAACCATTAGGAGGGAGGAGAGTTATGCCAAGAAAAAAGCAATCTTTTTGGCCTATGAGTATGAAAGTGAAGTGTAATATTAGTAGTGGAAGTGAGAGTTGTGTAGTTGATAAAGAAGATTTTGCTGATGAAGAAGATTATATAAAAGCTGGTGGTTCACAGCTTGTTTTTGTTCAAATGCAGCAGAAAAAAGATATGGATCAGCAATCTAAGCTTTCTGATAAGGTGATTGACTTTCTTGGTCCCTCATATGTAAATAAATTTAAGTTATATAGTAGTCGTTTCACTCAGCTTATCGAGACATGAACTTAGATGGAGTGACATTCTTATCCTTTTAGTAGTATTATTTAGTTATTTTGTAGTTTTTTATTCTTCGTGTATTGCTATATGTTGCTGCATTTGTTTCGTATCTTGCTACTTTATTGTCCTGTCGGATTCTTCCCTTTTGAGCCGAGGGTTTGATAAGCCACGTATCTTCTGTACTTATTTAAAGAGGAAGAAGCGAAGAAATATAGGAGAAGATAGTGATCTGTATCTTCTCAAATTCCTGGAAGTTTATGGTTATTAGGAGTTATTTGACAGTTCCTTATGGTTACCGGAAGTTATGTGTCTTTATACTAAATGGTTATGAAGTAGTTATAGTTAGCTATTGTATAAATAATAGATCCAGTAATGTATAGGTATTTTGTAATATATCTTTTATATGCAGAAAGATTATTCTGGAGATACGAGATTCTATCTCTTTTATCCAATATGAAACTTTGGTTTCTATCAGGGTCTTTCGGAAATAGTCTCTCTACCTCACAAAGGTAGGGGTAAGGTCTGCATACATCCTCCCTCCTCACACCCCAATTTTGAGATTATATTGGGTATGTTGTTGTTGTTGTTATGCTGCAGCAACCTATATTGCTTTGTTCATCATACTATCTCAGCTTGCAGTTGCGACAAATATCAGCTGGACAAACTGTACTGGATTTAGTGGTTATTGGCTGTGGTCCTGCTGGTCTTGCTCTTGCTGCGGAGTCAGCTAAATTGGGGTTGAACGTGGGGCTCGTTGGGCCTGATCTTCCTTTCACAAACAACTATGGTGTATGGGAGGACGAGTTCAAAGGTTGTAATCTTTATTTTATTTTCATGAAGAGTCTTTTTGTGTCTACATATACTTTCACAAAAGAGGATATCTTATTTTCCGGACCTTAATCAGACTTTTTCATGTAGGCTTATTACTAAGAGATTTCTTGAAGCAATTAGATAAGAGCACATTGAACTTACATTCTCCCTTTTTAGCAATTTGTCTACTTGAGATTCCTAGTGATTGTTAATTTCTCAGACATAATATGATCCTTTATCTTAATCTAATTTAAAATGATTAGACCCTCGCGTTTATCTTTCATTAATAGTTAAGTATTAAGAAGGGTCATAGAAAACAAAGTGTGATGGTAATCACAAGAAAATATGTATGCAAGGGAATTTGAATATGTGGTATATTTTAGTAGTTCAAAGAGTCGAAAACTTCATCATAATTCTCTTCAAGAACCAAATGAGTAAATGGATCAAGAATGCAAAATAATCTGAACAAAAGTGGTAATAAAGAATAACCGGAAATTACAGAAGTATCTCAAAAACAAGTCACGGGGTATCAATGGTCCAACAACAGGAAGACTTGGTGATATCGGGAAATAATTAACCTTGGTTGAGTGACAATTGAATAGAATTAAGATGATGATACTTGAAGAATCACTTTATTTTAATTACATGCATGAACACGGGACCTGTCATTATTGGTTTTGAGGTTTTTGATACTCGAATTAGTCTTTCAAATGATGTTTATACTTTCATTTTTTCAGATCTTGGGCTTCAAGCCTGCATTGAACATGTTTGGCGGGATACCATTGTATATCTTGATGATGCTGATCCTATTCTTATTGGTCGTGCTTATGGAAGAGTTAGTCGCCATTTACTGCACGAGGAGTTGCTGAAAAGGTTAAATTCACTGAACTTGTTCCTTATGTCTTACGAGTCGTTAATTTATTCTTTACAAAATGTTTCATCATTTTATTTTCCTTAAAGGTGTAATTCACATTAATCTTCCTAGGTGTGTGGAGGCAGGTGTGTTATATCTAAACTCGAAAGTGGATAGGATAGTTGATGCCACAAGTGGCCACAGTCTTGTAGAGTGCGAGGGCGATGTTGTGATTCCCTGCAGGTATAGTTTTGTCACTTTGCAGACTTCAAATTTTAACTGATTCCTCATTCTGAAACTTCTAATTTACAATAACAGGTTTGTAACTGTTGCATCGGGAGCAGCCTCGGGGAAGTTCTTGCAGTATGAGTTGGGAGGTCCCAGAGTTTCTGTTCAAACAGCTTATGGAGTGGAAGTTGAGGTAGAGAAAGATCATCGAACATCGAGTTATTCTGAAGTTTTTGCATGTCATGCACTCGAATACTTTAACGTCACAAGTTTATGATAGCAAATTGTTGCATTTTTCCTTTTCTTGGTCTATCCTTACTAGTTTTCCGGTTTAACAGATTGCTGCTCGTCTAGGATATATGCATTCAGTTTGGCATTCTGTTTCTATTGTTAACTTAGAATCGGACTTCCTATTCATCGGATAGCTACTGCTATATTATGACATCTAAACTTGGTTGGTTTTGTAATTGTATCATTGTTTCTTGTTTTTTGAATTTTAGGTCGATAACAATCCATATGACCCGAGCCTGATGGTTTTCATGGATTATAGAGACTATGTCAGACACGACGCTCAATCTTTAGAAGCTAAATATCCAACATTTCTCTATGCCATGCCCATGTCTCCAACACGAGTCTTTTTCGAGGTTAGTTTTTGGTAATATGCTCCAAACTTTACTACTTTGGCTATGTGTGACTAATAAAAGGACGTATCTGTAGGAAACTTGTTTGGCTTCAAAAGATGCAATGCCGTTTGATCTGTTAAAGAAAAAACTGATGTTACGATTGAACACCCTCGGTGTAAGAATTAAAGAAATTTACGAGGAGGTAATCCATCCAATCCACCTTTCATTATGTGCAATTTTTGTTTTTAGTCTAGAGAACGACAACCATGACATTAGTGAAATTATACGCAGGAATGGTCTTACATACCGGTTGGTGGATCTTTGCCAAATACTGAGCAAAAAACACTTGCATTTGGTGCTGCTGCTAGCATGGTTCATCCAGCCACAGGTAATAAGAGAAGAAAATACATTACTCTTAATATAAACAAACGGCAGTCCGATTCACTAAGCTCTCACTATGAGCTGAGTTCGGGGATCTAGAACATAAGGGTCTATTGTACGCAGCCTTACTCTGCATTTTTGCAAAAGGCTATTTCCACAGCCCGAACCTGTGACCTTAATATGTTGTTCTTAAAATGCAATGCTTTCTGAAACTTCCTCTACTGCATAAACAGGTTATTCAGTTGTTAGATCACTGTCTGAAGCTCCAAAATGCGCCTCTGTACTTGCAAATATTTTACGACAAAATCATACCAAGAACATGCTTACGAGTTCAAGAACCCCGAGTATTTCAACTCAAGGTACATGAAATACATTTCCGCCGTTCTTGATTGCATTGCTATCATTTCAACCTATGTTGCTTGGACTCTTCAAAAATGCCGTTGAGCGCGTGTTGGATCCTCCAAAAGTAGTGCTTTTTTAGTGAATCTGACACAGTCGACGACATTTCTGGAGAGTCCAACCAACATAGATTCTGACCCTTCTGAACTAAGCAAGTGTTCATCTTTTATTCAGCTTGGAACACTCTTTGGCCACAAGAACGAAAACGACAAAGATCATTTTTCTTATTTGGACTGGCTCTGATATTGCAGCTGGATATTGAGGGGATAAGGTCATTTTTTCGTGCATTCTTCCGTGTGCCAAAATGGTATGGCTTGATCTTGCTCCTTCACCCCATTATCTTTGATGATATGACATCATTTTTGAATGAGTTTAAATTCTATACACTAATAGCTTTTACACAAATCAAACCACCGAAAAGATAAATACATGTGACCGTTCAAGTTATATCTCTTCCCCGCCCCATTCAGAAATATAACTGAATAATCCTCTGATTAAAGGGTCGAGAAACTCAACGCCATTATTCTTGAACAACTCAGAGCCGTGCCTTCTTTTCACACTATTACAGATACGAAAATAATGGTCAAAATCGAATTCATAACTCAACTGCCTCGATATATCGGAAATAGGATTGACTACCGAGTCCTAAGGAATGGAGTTACATCTCTTTTCCATTCTAATATAAGTTGGATCAGTAACATAGAAAATAAGGAAGACAACTTCCTAGTGACAGTTAAAAATGCACTACTAGCATAAGAACTCTTTAAACTGTCAGCATATATGAGTTAATCCTTTTCAAATACAGAAGATACTTTTTGTTTGAATAGTGAGAATGTTGTAATTTCTGTGCTAATGAGAAATCAGATCACTTGAAAGATTATCAGTGTATTTAAGTTAAAATCTTTTTCAAATACAAAAGACGGTTCCAGTTAGAATAATGAGAATGTTGTAATTTCAGTACTAATGAGAAACCACTTGAAAGATAACTACATGTAATCGTTCATAATAAGTTAGGATTAGCAACATCGAAAGTGAGGCAGGCAACATCCTACATGTTAGAAAATGTTGGGTTTAATTAATAGGTTGAATGGAAAATGGAGGGAAAAGAAGTGGAGGGAAAAATGAGTTGTTCCCTCTTGCTTTATGAAATAAGCATTTGTCCCACATAGGCGGTGGAAAGAAAAAGTCTCCTACTTAAAAGTAGAAGCACCCCTTCATGTTGCTAAAGGGTCAAGAAGAGGGCTCCCCTTACGCCGTCGTCGTCGCTCGATTCGGATTGATAATCTTTTTGGACCTTTCTTTTTCTTTCTTTCCCGGATTAATTTAAAACATTTCCCAACCGATTTTTCCAACGGAATTTTCTGAAAGATTGCAACCTTTTCTGAAAAGTTGCAAACCTTTTCCCAACAGGTAGAATTTTTCAGAAAGATTGCAACCTTCTTTGAAAAGCTGCAAACAGGCTATATATTACTGTTGATCCTCAGAATTGTTCCATATGAAAATTTCTGAAAAACAATCTTCTTCTTCTTCTTCTTCTCTGCACTTCCTAAAATTCGTGTGTTATAGCCTTCGAGTGGTTCGCAGTCACCATAATTTGCTATACCGCTATTCTAGTGAGTAAATCATTCTATCCTGGGAGAAAAGATTTCAAAACCTCGGGTACGTTGAGGGAAATAATTTCCTTAAGATTGTTAGTAAACTGTATAGTAAAATATTAAAAACAGTAATAATAGTTTCTGAAAATAAAAGACAGAAACTGAAAATAAGAAACATTGTACATTCAATGGGCTCGATTTTTTTGTTCTTACATAATTTTTCTGACACTGTTCTTATTTTCAGTTTCTATCTTTTATTTGAAGAAACTATTATTACTGTTTTAATATTTTACTATACAGTTTACTAACAGAAAATACTGATAGTGTAAAAATTCTTTAAACTGTCAGTGTATATAAGTTACATCTTTCGGTAACGAGAAGCGTTATTATTTCAGGATGTGGCACGGATTTCTTGGTTCAAGTCTTTCTTCAGCAGACCTCATGTTGTTTGCCTTCTACATGTTTATTATTGCACCAAATGACATGAGAAAAGGCCTAATCAGACATCTTTTATCTGATCCTACTGGTGCAACAATGATAACAACTTATCTTACATTTTAGAACAAATTCCTCCTGCAATAGTTGTTGAATCAGAGGCCTCATTACTTCAGATGCATAAGAGAAATCGCGGTCTCTCGAGGCCTTGTATATAACGTTTTCACTAGGTTAAAATGCTTAAATAAGTTGCACAGCTGCAATTTTTGTATCTGCTTCTTTTTGTCCAAGATGTATTGATCTATTAAACTCTATTTAGTAGTATCAATAAATGAGTGATGAGTTTTCTGATTGTGGATAAGTTATATGGTGGTTAAGTGATAAAAGTTTACAGATACAATGGTAAAAAACACATCTGAACTATCACTTTTCTCTAGTTTCACATCTCAATCAGTTGATCCCTTTTCTACCTGTACTATCACCGTCTGTGTATTAAAACACACACTCACCTAGTTGAGTAGATGGTGATAGTTTAGTTAGGAAAAGAGAATATTTGATAGTTGGCCTAGTCAGCTTCGAGGTGTGTTTTAATACATAGACGGTGATACTTCTAGCAGAAAAAGGAACAATTGATAGTTAGGGTGTGAAACTCACGAAACAGTGATACTTCAGGTGTATTTCTTACCATTAACTCAAGTTTATATGCAACACATAGACACATGACTTGAATTATTTGAATTTGGTATAAAAATCGAGTGCAAAATATCAACTCGACAGACGACTCGACTAGACTACTTATATCCCCTCTATCACTCACTTCTCTAACTCTAGAAGGAGAGTGCCATATTGCGGGAGAGTTGTATCTTGATAGGTTTTTATTAATGAATTTAAGTTCTATGCATTAATAGCGAAAAATATTTATACAATCAAGTCACTTAAAAGGTAATTGCAAGTAATTTTAATTAGTAATATTGAGGGATTGAACCAATAAATAAGCGGGTTGACAAGATTGACCAAATCATATTTTCATGAGCTAATTGTCATTCTAATTTTTGCACACCCCTTGAAATAAGATATTTAATAAATCAAGAAAGTAATTTGTCTAAACTTTACTTTATATAACATCTTACTTTATAAACACTCCAATAGTTATGGAAAAGAATTCTAGAACTTCATTATATTGACACACCAATAATATGTATTCATAAAGGTACCAATCACAAAACATTGTGCTGTTGCTAGATCTTATTCTTGATCACTAAACATTGTGCTGTTGCTAGATCTTATTCTTGGGAATGCAACTGAGCTCAAAAATAAGGTTATATAAAGGATAAAAATATATTTGAGAATATATATATATATATATATATATATATATATATATGCGTGTCAATTTATATGACACCTTTCCTTTTTTTGAGATTCGATTTATGTAAATTTTGACTAATAATTTTAATTTCAACTTATAGTATTTTTATATAGTTTTTAAATATTTAAATTTAAAATATTAAGTTGATCTAATCTGATAAGTTTTAAGAATTAGTCAAAGTTAATTTTGAAAAGCAAAAAGTGCCACATAATTGAGAAGGAGGGAATAGTAATTAATACTATATTCTAATGAATGTTGTATTGTAAAACTATATGAGGTCATAATAAATAATACCTGTTGGGAGCGTTATCTTCGAATGAGTTCTGCAGTATGCGATATGAATTTAGTCGGAATTTCAATGCGGACTTCGGACATCGGGTAAAAAAAAATGGGTCATCATAATAACAATGCTCTCTAGTAGATTAATATGCTCAGTTTTAATGGTTCTTGTAAAAATAGTTTTGTTTAATGCAAAGCTATATAGCATATGTGCTTTGTGATTAATTAATTAGTGAAATTAAATATTAATTGGATAATAAAGCTCTTGGAACATAATATTGCTGAATGTCTGTCGAACTTTTATTGGTGAACTGTCTTCCATGGAGGAGAAAGAACATTCTTTTTAGCAGACGTTTGGACATGAATTTAGTGATATTTGAAAAAATATATATATTTAAAAGTTGAAATCTATTGAAGTTTTGCAAGAGAATTTTGTTCACTTGAAAAGTCATTAAGAATTAATTTTTCACGAAAATTGACATAATATATAATCAAGCAAAAAATAATAATTATGTAACGAATTCTTAGTTGATAGTGAATACTGAAAAAAAAAATAGAAATTGTTAGTGACAATGGTATAAAAAAGCCATTTTTAACGGCAAAAACAGTTCTGAACCAATAAATAAATGAAAAATATATGTTTAAGCCATACCGATCATGACCATCTTAAATTTGTATTTGGAAAAGCATATCAAGGCTATGAGGCGTCATGAAAAAAGCCAGAATATTGGCTGACAGTGGAAATTGGATGGCATCGCCACATGGCACGCGGTGATTGGCTTAGTTCTCAACATAGTAACCTATAAATAGTCTACTTCATTTACTTGTAACAACAACAACAACAACAACCCAGTGAAATCCCACATCGTGGGGTCTGGGGAGGGTAGAGTGTATGCAGACCTGACTCCTACCAATGTAGGACGGCTGTTTCCGAAAGACCCTCGGCTCAATACACGGACTAACTTGTAAGGCACTCTGAATTCAAGAAATACACAACAATACACGGACTAACTTGCAACCACATCAAGTGATTCCAAAGTAGTTAATTAGTGCTGTTAAAAGGAAGGATTAAAAAAATAAAACTTTTAATTAGCATTAGTGAAAGTGATTAGTAAACAATACTGAAAATGCTTCCCTGATTCTAGATTAGTATGATTGGATTAAAAATAAACAAAAAGATTTAAAGAATAATTAGACAGATACACACGTCAGATAACTGAAATCAATGCATAAATTCTCTTATTTATAACCATTTAATAATCCCTCCATTCCAATAATAAATAAGAATGATATTTTTATTAATTTATTATTATTATTATTTTAATAAATTTTATTTATGTGTCTTATTCATCAATATCAAAATTCACAATGGAGGATATTTTTTTGGAATTTTTACGATATTTAATAATTCAACAAGAATTCAGTTTAAGGACAAAATGGAAAAGTTCTTATTAATCCTATATTGATTTAAATCAACAAATAATTTGAGATAAATATTTTTATTAATATGGACAAGTAATATACTAATATGAAACGAGAAAGTTCAGGTTGTTAGTATTCAATTAAGAATTTAATTTAGATATACATAAGAAATTTTTATAAATCATCAAATCACCTTATTATTATTATTATTATTATTATTATTATTATTATTATTATTATTATTATTATTATTATTATTATTATTATTATATTCCACATTTCAAGAGAATTTGCCTATAAATATCTTTTTTATGGTATTATGATGATATTTTTTTTATAGTGACGGAATTTATAACTTAAACTATTTAATTAATTGAAAACTAAAAAAGAGAGGAAAAAGAATATGAAAAGGAAGAGGAAGTATCACTTTTAACCTTCTATATAAACCTCCAAGTTGGAACATATCATTCATCATATATAGAAGCAAAAAGTAGTAGATGTCTTCTTCTAACTTTATATAGCTCTATATATAGGTCACAAAGAAAGAAGGATATATAGTTTTGGCACAATGGTAAGAGTTTTTTATGGTAAGATTAGGATTATAAATTTAAACTCGTAAAAATAATCATTTGCAAAAATATAACATAAAATTGTGTATAACTGATTAAAATATGATCCATTCGGCCTTCTTTAAACCTCGCACACATAACAGGAGCTTAGTCATGTGTTAGGTTCATTTTTGTTGTTTCTATCTTATATTTATTACAGATAACAAAATAAGTTCACTTCACTTATCGAGAAATTAAGAAAAAGTGACAGAAGAGAGTGAGCACACATAGTCTAGAATGGAAATTCCATGCTTAAAGCTTTGCGTGCTCGCTCTCTATCTGTCACACACCAATCCTTCCTCCTTAAAAAACTAAGCTCACACTTAACTGTTTGTTGAGTTTTATATATGTACGATATTGTACATCTTGAATTTGATTTTTATATATTGACAAATATATGTAAATTTTATTATATTGTTAGTTTTTTTTAATTTGTCTTAAGTCACCTACTTTGTTTTTACCATTTTCACTTATATGAATATATTGTTATTATTCATGATTTTCTTTCAGATAATCTGCTAGTGTAATAATTATTTTATCAGGTCAGTACCATGTATATAGAAGTTAATTAGTAGTGCATGAATGTGAGCTGTTCAAGTTTGAAGCATTCATTTCATTTATTTATTTATTTTTTAAAAAGTTTATATAAGCCATTTAAAAGAAGCATTTTTCATGTATTTTAACAAATTATTTTGATTCAGTATTATTATTAATTTATTATTGTATGTTGGACACTAGTATATAGTATGTGACATCTTCTCTTTGACTTTCCTTTAAGGATTATTCATTTCCTAGATCATGAGAAAATTAGTTGGTCTCAAAGTCAATGATGAGAAATATAAAAGGGAAAACATTTCACTTTTTATGTGCCTTAATTGGTGAGTTCATTATTTTGTATTTTGTATTTAATATTGGAAAATTGTATTTAAGTTCAAGTGCAATTATTTAAACTAGCATAGCAAGAAATGAAAGCAAACATAAATTTCTATCATTGTCTATTTCCTTATCTCTTCAAGAATCAATCAACCAAAAAACAATCAATAAATTAATGTACCAAAGTATATTTTTTAGATTCTCTTTCGTCTCTCTCTATGTGTGTGTGATCGAGTTAGTTCGTACAAAATCAACTATTTATCGCATACTTATATAGTTGTATTCTCCAAGTAATATAAATATTAGATAACTTAAATTTTGATATTATTTTATTTTCACTTTATCGACTACGAGATGATACTATTAGGTGCACTTATTAATTGTTTTTAAATGATTTTTACGCCGTAATATTGCATCCCCATATAACCTACAATGAAAAAAAAAACCAATATATTTTTTTTTGTACAAATTTCGTCAGTTTAATTATTGTATACCTTGTTCTCACTAAATACGTATACATTATATGTTAATTATATACGAAATATACATCGCCGATCGTTATAAACTATTACAACAACAATAATATACCTAGTGAAATCTCATAACTGAATTTAGAAAGGGTAGAGCATACACAAAATTTAGCCTTGTCTCAGAAAGGTAAAGACTTTTTCCAAGGAACCCTCAACTCAAGGATTAAAAATATTAAGATCCTTCTTTTTTAATTTTGGTTGACAATGAAGTGATTTTATAAAAAAACAATATTAATGTTGAATCTAGACAAAGTGGGCCCAGAATGACCATTGCACGTCTTTTGGGCCGTGTTATAACGACCCAATCCATCTGATGGCCCAAATGTCAAACTTTTTAAATAACTGAAAATTAACCCCAAAAGTCTCCAAAAAATATTTTTCTTCTCACTCTCTGTTTGGAGAAAAATGAAAGTGAAGGTTGACGGAGATACTGGTGGTTCTCCGGCGCTGGCGACGGCGAATATAACGGTGGCGGTAGCAGTTAAGAGTGATGAAGGGAGAGGAAGTCAACGTGCGGTGAAATGGGCTGTGGAGAAGCTGTTGCCTAAAGCGAATCGCTTTGTTTTCATTCATGTGATGCCTATAATCACTACAATTCCAACTCCATGTAAATTCTCTTGCATAGTACTTTTATTTGAAAATTATATGTTAGTATTATAGTCTATTGTGAGAAATATAGGTAAGAATTGAGTGTTTTGGGAAGAAAAAAAATAGTATTTGAAGTTATGTTGTGATTGGACATGCATTTCACTTGGTAAAATGTTAGTGAGAGAATTTTGTTAAAAACTTTTTTTCCAAGTTTGGAGTGAAAAATTAGCACCTAAATTGAACAAATGATAGGTCAAGATCATGTTGTTCATTGGGAATTGAGTAGGAGAAGTTAATTTTGATTTCATGTTATCGTGGAATTCGTGATCAAGATGGATTGCCTTTACGTGATCAACGAACTCATACTAATGCTAGGAGTAGTAGGGGTTGCATGTGGCCTAGTGGTCAAGGAAGTAGGTTGAGACCATGTCAAAATCTAGCAGAGATGGAAATACTAGGTGATTCCTTACCGTCTTTCCCAGTTTTGGTAGATAGAGTTATCTGGTATCTGTTGCCAGTGGGTCTGTTGCCAATGGGAGGGGCAGGTATTCCGTGAAATTAGGTGAGGTTCGTGCAGGCTGCCCGGATACCATAGGTACAAAAAAATGGTTTGGAGTGAAAAATTAACACAATGTATAACCAAACAGGTTTTTGAAAAATAAAACTTGAAAAAAGCAAAAGATAAAATAAAAATAAGTCCAAACGTGTAAATTAGAGAACTCCTAATGTTCCTCAAAATAAGACAAGCTTATTTATCACTATTGGCTGGAAAAGAGCGGAATGGATATAGTATTCATATGGCATATCCAAACTAATTGTTGATTGGGATTAGTTGATTGATTGAGTAGTATGTTGGGAAGGAAATTCAAATATGTGTACTTCTTAATTGTTCAAGGAGAAAGATATTACCTTTGAATTGCTTTGCTTTTTCATGAAAGTGAGCTGATTGATTGGATTTTTGTGAGGTAGTTGAGGCTGAATTCCTAGTTTTAGTTTGAATGTACAAGTTGCTAATTTTTTTTGTTTTGTCTGTTTGGTAATAATGTCTATGTCTGATCAATATTATAGCAGGAGAGTACATTCCTGTTGATGGGCTTGAGGCCAATGTGGTGAAACTCTATACAGGGGATAAGAGGGCTAAATGTGAAGAAATCTTTATCCCATTTAAGATTTTATGCAAAAGAAAAAATGTAAGCTTTTTTTTCTTCTCCTCCTTTGTGTTTTGGTTTGTTGAAGTAAGTTAAATTTTCAGGTGTATTTATGTCTGAACTTCCTGTAGGTTGAGACTTTGGTGCTGGAAGGGAATAATCCTGCAACAGTGCTCCTAAAATATGTAAATGACTCTGGGATTAAATGTTTAGTCTTGGGTTCTTTCTCTCCCGGTTACTTTGCCAGGTATGTAGGATCAAGATGACTCTGGGATTAAATGTTTAGTCCTGGGTTCTTTCTCTCCCAGTTACTTTGCCAGGTATGTAGGATCAAGATGACTTGGATATTGATTTATCACTATTCACACATTATATTTGCTGGTAGGAGTTTTCCATTTGTAATAATATCAAGGCCTTGTTTTTCTAATATTAAATTTCATCAAGAGAAAATGGAAAAATGAATTAATATATTCATTGAATCCGTCGGGACTGACAGGGCTCGAACTCGCAGCGGTGATACTATCTATGACTAATGAAAGCACCTCATATTCTTTTTGGGATGTCCGAAGATTTGTTACCCAAATTGTACTTCATAATTCTAAATGTCGCTTAATGTCCATTTAGCAGTCATGTTTTCTTTTTAGAGTACTAGGCTCTCTAATCTCTGGCTGCAACTTGACCTTTTCTGATGATGATATTTTTGGTAGAATAAAGTAATTTTTCCATGATTTGGTGGGGATATCTGATTTCCAGTCGCTAGTTGTGCTAAACCTTAGATCAATTTTTACTAGGAAGCTGATGGGATCAAGTGTGCCATCAATTATCCTCAAGCATGCTCCAGATTGTTGTGATGTTTATGTGGTGTCCTCAAATAAGCTTATGACAAATTCGTTAAATCCCTTGTTGGCTGCTGGTACATTGAAAATCTTTTGGTCTCTCAATCATTTGTCTTACTTCCTAAAGTTCTCTCTGTTCTGCCGTTCAGGTATAAGCAGCTTCTTACTTCTAATAAGTGCTTGTATACTGTGAAACAGAAGGTGGCCTTTGTACAATCAATAAACAACAATCCAGTGCATCTTCTGCCTCTGCAGAAAGTATTTTTGATAACAGATCATCGTCGGTTGCAGCTAACCATCTGAATTCTCTAGAATTTGTCCATGGGAACTCTTCTAGTTATGTCAGTCCTCAACACAGAACTAATCGAAATCTGGAAGATGTGACCACTGGTCTGGAGGCAGTCAAGGGATGTCATTCTTCCACTTACTCAGAACAGGTGACTTGATAGCTTTTCTCTAATGTGTTTCTTCAAGTTCCTCGTAAAATTTTCATTTTTTTATCTTTAAAATGTCATTTTAAAGTATAACATTATTTAGTAGAATAAAATCTATATATGTTGATGTTGATGTGGTACTTTTATCATGGCATTTCTGTTTATGTGCAGTTAGACATTCAGGATGAAGTAGAGAGGTTGCGCCTAGAATTACAGGATACTTTAGCAATGTACAATCAAGCATGTGAGGACCTGACCCATGCCCGGAACAAGGTAAAGCTCTTTATCTGTTTACTTTACCTCAAATCATTTGGTAATCTGGAAGTGCTTGTCTTACATACTGGAAACAACTAATATATGCTACTGATTAGAATCAAGATCTCGATAATCTAGCTTAGTTCCATGTCAATGTTAATGGCTTTAGAACATTAGTGAGATATGGTAACTCTAGTAAGCAAGACACTGATGCCTCCCATCAGGAACCTGTCCACTTCTACCAGCAAGCTCTGACATTACCTTGCACACTGTCTTTCAGGTCCAGTTATTTTCTTCGCAATACCTTGAAGAGTCTGAGAAAGTGAATTTTGCCAAGAAAAGAGAAGAAAATCTAAGGAAAATTGCTGCTGAAGAGAAGGAGAAGCATATTGAAGCTGAGAAGGAAGTTGAGATGGCAAGAAAATTGCTTTCCAAAGAGGTTTATGAGAGGCAGATAGCAGAGTTGAAGGCTCTTCAGCAGTCCCTAGAAAAAAAGAAAATTGTTGATGCACTATTATCATCTGATGGCAGGTATAGAAGGTTTACTAGAGGAGAGATTGAGGTTGCAACCGATTACTTTTCCGAGTCTAAGATGATTGGTGAAGGGGCATCCGGGAAAGTTTACAAAGGCGAGCTTGATCACACCCCTGTTGCCATCAAAGTTCTTCATTCCAATGCATCAGCAAAGAAAGAGGAATTTCTAAAAGAGGTGTTTCTTCAAGCTTTAGTTGTTTTCTCTTTCATTTCAAGTTATGCAATTTTAGACATGCCTCCTGGCACTGAAAAGTTACACAGTGTGTAGTGGAAAGACCCCTCCACCTTCTCAACCAAGAAGTTGGAGGTTCGAGTCACCACGGAGCAAAGTGAAAAAAAGGGCCTCTATTGACTCTTTGGTAGGGGGATGGAGTTTACCATATCAATTAATAAGAGAGGAACAATCCCCTTTTGTATTCCTAGGTGCCGTAGTTTATAGTCTCAAATGCCTTTGTAGTATAATTATAAGCTCATAACAAGACTTCCAACTTCACACCTTACATGCCTTGCCCTTTTTCCTGAGAAGTCACCAATCAAAGACCTTTTTGAATATGTATAGTCCCTTCTCTGGTAACAGGAGTCGTTTAATTCACCAATGTAGACCGACGTCATCTCACTAATTTATTTCTTTTTCGAAATAAAAAAATAAATCAGATAGGCTCAAAATACCATTAACATTAGACATGGTTTTCAATCTGACCGTTTGATGCCGTACCATCACATTGGCACATGCTATTCTATTTGTCCTTCTAATTCTCTTCACGTTAAATAATTTGTTTATTCATAAGCATTCTTAGAAACTCTCCACAGCATACATAATGTATTTGATCTATTATTTGTTTCAGGAATATATGGATTGTTTACCGGATATAATTAGTCCCAAGTCTAATTGTAGACTTGTAGTCGTGTATAGCAGATATATTTAACTTCTGTGGAAATAATAGTAATCATTTGTAGGTGGAGGTTCTTAGCCAGTTACATCATCCACACATTGTTTTACTGCTCGGAGCCTGTCCTGAAAATGGTTGCCTTGTTTATGAGTATATGGAGAATGGAAACCTTGAAGATTACATTTTGGAATGGAACAGCAAACCATTATCCTGGTTTTCTCGAATCAGGATACTTTTTGAAGTGGCATGTGCTCTTGCATTCCTACACAACTCAAAGCCTGAGCCGATTGTTCATAGAGATCTAAAACCAGGAAATATATTGTTGGACAAAAATTTTGTGAGCAAAATAGGAGATGTAGGTCTAGCAAAGATTATATCAGACGTTGTACCAGAAAATGTTACAGAATACAGGAACTCTGTTCTTGCTGGCACCCTTGGTTACATGGATCCCGAGTATCAAAGAACTGGCACACTCAGACCAAAATCTGATCTGTATGCTTTTGGAATAATAATACTTCAATTATTGTCTGCTCGTCGTCCTAATGGCCTTATAATGAAGTTCGAAAATGCTGTAAATAGTAATTCATTGGTGGATATACTTGATAAGTCAGTTCCTGATTGGCCATTGATTGAAGCAGAGGAGCTAGCTAGGATGGCGCTAAAATGCTGCAAGCTTAGATGCCGAGAGAGACCTGACCTCGAGACTGAAGTTCTTCCACTTCTGAAAAGACTTTCTGAATATGCTGACATGCATACCAATGTAGAGAAGAACCTTATCCAGGCACCTATTCCGTACTTATGCCCGATCCTTCAGGTGAGAACAGGAAATTCCAGAGGATGACCTAGTCATTTCTAGTGCAATTTTTGTGCATGCATCTCATTCTGCTTTCTGCTCTTGTTATCATGCAATATTTTTGCAGGAAGTAATGGAAGATCCACAGATAGCAGCTGATGGCTTTACGTATGAGCATAGAGCGATAAAGTTATGGCTTGACAGATACAGTGTATCACCAGTGACAAAACATAGACTACAGCACAAGCTGGTCACACCAAACCGCACATTGCGACTTGCTATACAAGAGTGGAGATCAACATTCAGCATCGTTCAGATAAAGAAAAACTAGTGATTGCTGTGGATAGTTCAAGGTAGAGTCGTCGCATTTCCTTATTTCTTCAACCAACCTCCACCGTACTTTCAGTGCAAAGGGTCAAAACATTCATGATGATATCAAGCCAAAAAGGAAACTAGAGAAACCACAAGAAAAGTAGGAAAAGTAATAGGGCTGTTGTATACACAAGTGCCTTGAGAGCAAAGTCGTCAAGTGTTATGTTCATATACATTACCTGAGTGTACATTAGAAACTGTAATCTTTTGAAGTATTGTATAGTTCCTGATTGTAGGAAACCTGTAGAAAATGTGTATAAAATGTAACATAATTCTAAGAGTGAGACCATACATTCTGATTCATGATTTCTTGCAGTAGACATCTAAAGTATTGAGGATATGTGATTAGATATGACATGACACAATTTTAGCTTACCGTGAGCATGACCTTAGATAGGATGTTATGAGGACATGGATTACGGTAGAAGGTTAGTAGTTAGTTGAGCGTTGACTCATTTTTCCGTACATACTAATTAGTTGTAGTGTCTTGTCCTTCGATTTCTTTGTTTCTTGTACTTCGATTATTGTAGTGTTTTGTTGTAGTTATTGCTCCTTTTTTTAGACTGCTTTGTCATGCTCCCTATAGTGTTTTTTCATGGCTTCTCCACTTCTTTCATTTCTTTTTTCGAATGGCTTTGAATTGCTTTTCCTTGAGCCGAGGGTTTATTGGAAACAATTTCTCTATTTTATAAGGTAGGATAGGGTTTGTACACTCTACCCTTTCGAGATCCCATTTGTGAGATTACACTGAATATGTTGTTGTGAACGACTCTGAAATATATTCTAGTTTTTTGTAAGCATAAAAGTAGAAAGTTGTTCAGGATTTCTCTATCCACATATTCTAACATTAGCGAAGCCAAAAATTTTACTAAGGGTGTTTTGGATTTGACTTGTATAAAAAGTAATATATGTATATAAAAAGTAAATTTGACTTGTATATATAGTATAATTTTCTTTATACTTTGTATTATTTTCAATGAGAAGTGTTAGCTAACGACCCTTCACTCTATGTGGCTACGCCACTACCTGCACCAGGACATAAATACCCTATTGAAACTTCACTATTCCTTAGGTCCTTGGGGCTACGAAACTAGGCTATTCAAACCAATCCGAGATTCTTTAACCAGAAAGAATTCGGTTCAGATGTAGGACCTTTTCAATCGTCGATTAAACGTAAGGTGAAGAAGGCCTACTTTCGAAGGGGCTCGAGTCATAAGTGAGATACGATTCTGAATAGGCTAAAATTCTAACCTTCATGACCTACAGACAATCAATTGTTTAATCTGTCAATAATTTCTTAAAAAACTTGGTGCACATCTTACCAGAAGGAAGAGCAATACATGGTAATTAATAATAAGAAATGTTAAGATATAAATCCCTTTTGTTTATTTGTTCCAATGTTAATGTGTTTTTACTACTTTTTGGTTGTAAAAAGCTAATGGGAATTATCATCGGGCGTTATTTGCAAGTTATTTAACATGATTAAATAATATAATAAGATGAATATATATATGTTAATTAATCATGATTAAGTATAGGATTATTTTCTATTAGGATAGAATAGACCCGCTATTGGTATAATGTTACTTCAAACGCCAGTGTTCAATGAACTCAAAAGATCAATCGAATTACACTTAGAACTTATTGCTTGATGCAGAAAGTAATGTGCAGAAATTTAGAGAGTATTTCAGATGTTTCGTAAGTAAAAGTCTGAGGAAACATACATGTATTTATAGCCAATAAAGCGTAGTCTGAACATGTTGTGTTGCGCTTATTAGATAAGTCACAATCTATTCAGTGTGAAAATGTGTTGTTAAAATTGCATTCTTTCTCAATCTGAGGAAACATACAAATATTTATAGCCGACAAATCGTAGTGTGAACATATATTATTGTGTCTTATCGAAAAAATTACAAAATGAATCATTTCTCCAGCTATCTTTTAAAAAAAATATCTATTCATTTCCTATCACCCCCGAGACCCCATCTTCCATCACATTTCACCCGTGTTTTGTTAGATTACGTTTAAATTCTTTTATTATAATATTATTTTATTTATTTATCATACATTAAAAAATAAGTTAGAAATTCATTTAAAATATTTTTCTTTGTACCAAACACATCTGTTGTTTCAACTTTAATTTCAAATTTCCTATTTTCAATTTCACTTAAAATATTTATCCAAATACATGAGATTTAAAGTAATTTAAATTAAATTTATTTTTTGTTTATCAAAAGTTTCATAGTGTTATTAATTTTCCATATCAAGTTTGCTTAACTTAATCCATTTTCCCTATTTCGAAACGTGGCCTTCTATGGCTTTTATTCTTAACAACCGCGTATTTCTCTTTTTAATATTAAAACCTTCACTTAAAATTAGCATTTTAGTCCCACAAAGATATATATATTATGATTTTGGTCCTCGTACTCTTTGGTTAAGTATATTTAATTTTAATTAATTAATATGCACACTTTTGAGTTTTGATAACAATATATTCAGTGTAATCCTATAGATTTGAGTATTGGAAAAGTAGAGTTTACACAAATCATACCTTTACCTAAAAAAGATAAAAATGTTGTTTCTGAAATATTTCGGCTTGCAGGTCGTAAAACTTCACAAATTTAACGATTTATTAAGTGGTAAATTATTCAAATTATTAATGTATTATGTTTTATGTTACTCTTTATAGTTCAAGGTAATTTAATTTAAAAAATAATCTTAATACTACCACATACTATTTGCTTTATGAATGTATCAAAATATACTTTTTAGTTAATTGAAAATTAGGTAGACATTTGGACATAAAATGTGATATTTGAGAAAAGTAGTATTTGAATAAAAACTAAAAATGATATTCGATAGTTGTAGTGTATTTAGACATATATTTAACTAAATTTATTTTATTTTTGAAATTTTATGAGTGAAAAGAAGAAAGTTTCACATGAAAAATTAGTCACACAATCACTTTTCCAAACTTGAAACTGGTCGAAAACGACAACACCTAATTATCTATTAGCCTTCTATCATAATTAAAAATGGCGTGTTCTCTTAATAGTAGTATTCAGTTATCATGTATTATTATTACATGTTGTTGCATTTTGAAACTCATTGAAAATGACAACACTCAACTACTTACTACTCTTTTCTCACAATCTTTTATCACATACTTCTTTTTTGAATAAAAAATCTGTTAAAAACAATCTGAATACATTCTACCCTCCCCGAAATTTCACTTATAAAATGCCCAATCCACCGTCGACTTTACCTCCCACCCACTCACTCCAACCCAACCCCCTCCTTACAAGTATCTTCCTTCACACCGCGTAAATTCCTTCAGCCCCTTACCCTTCACCGCGTGTATTAAAATTCTCTATATATTTTACTCCATTTTCATGTCCTCAATTCATTATTTCTTTGTGTGTTCACACACTTTTCTTCTTTCATTCATACTTTAGAAAAATCTTCAAATACTTTCACACCTGAAAAAAAAAACACAGATAAAAATCATTATTTACTTGTTTTTTTTAATGGAAATCTCTGCTTTCTCATTTCCTACCCAAGAAGATTACAATTCCTCCCTCAGTTTCCTTCAAGAACTCGACTTTCTTCCTCCTTGTGATAATCAATCCATGTCGAAAAAGAATAAAATTAATGATTTTGATCACAACCCAGTTGAGGAAATCCTAAATAAATTTCTGGGTCTCGAAAATGAAACATACCCAGAATCAAATTCAGTTGAAAATCACACCCTTTTTGATTTCAAGAAACAAAAAGTTGATTTTGACATGAATGATCATGTGGTTGTATCTGGAACGAAACGTGTTCGTGAAAATGCCGCTGAGAAGGAGAAGGAGAAGGAGGATACTTCTTCTGAGCAACCTTTACAGCAGAGGAGATTATGGGTGAAAAACAGATCAAATGCATGGTGGGAACAATGCAACAGTCCTGATTTCCCAGAAGAGGAATTCAAGAAAGATTTTCGTATGAGTAAAGCTACATTTGATTTTATATGTTGTGAATTAGAATCAGTAGTGACTAAAAAAGACACAATGCTACGTCTGGCGATACCTGTTCGCCAGCGTGTAGCTGTATGCATTTGGAGATTGGCTACAGGGGAGCCACTCCGTGAAGTGTCTAGGCGATTTGGGTTAGGTATATCTACTTGTCATAAGCTCGTGCTCGAGGTATGCACAGCTATAAGAAGTGTGTTGATGGCGAAATTCGTACAATGGCCTGATGACATGAAGATGGAGGAAATTAAAGTTGAATTTGAAATCCTTTCGAGGATACAAAATGTGGGTGGATCAATGTACACGACACATGTACCAATTATTGCACCAAAAGAGAGTGTCGCGAGTTATTTCAACAAAAGACATACTGAGAGGAATCAAAAGACTTCTTACTCAGTTACAGTACAAGGGGTTGTTGATCCTAAAGGGATTTTTACAGATGTTTGTATTGGATGGCCTGGTTCAATGACAGATGATCAAGTCTTGGAAAAATCAGCACTCTACGAAAGAGCAAACAGAGGAAATTTAAATGATATTTACGTCGTTGGGAATTCTGGATATCCATTAACAGATTGGATTTTAGTTCCATTTACTCACAAGAATCTTACTTGGACACAACATGCTTTTAATGAGAAAGTTAATGATGTTCAGAAAGTTGCTAAAGAAGCATTTATGAGATTGAAAGCAAGATGGAGTTGTTTAAAGAAAAGAGCAGAAGTGAAACTTCAAGATTTGCCTGTTGTTCTTGGGGCTTGTTGTACACTTCACAATATTTGTGAAATGAGAGGTGAAGAATTAAGTCAAGAATTAAGGTTTGATTTGTTTGATGATGAAATGGTTCCAGAAAATGTTGTGAGATCAATGAATGCTATGAAGGCTAGAGATCAGATTGCTCACAAGCTATTACATCATAATCACTCAGGGACTAGTTTCTTATGATTAATATGGAAATTCAAGATTGTGTTAACATGTTTTAGAGGTTGAATATCTAGTTCTTTATATTGTGATTTTTTGGGGGTAATTCTTTCTCCATGGCTTATAGAAGTCATGTTATAGAATAATTTATTATTAATCTTCATAGAAGATTTGTTTTTCTATTTTCAAGTATTGCATTGTTTAGGACATGGATGGGACTCAATTCTTTATCAAAGAAATTTGGCAAAAACAAATGGAAGTTTCCCTCGTGGTTATTCTTATCAGTATTGTTATTATTACTTTTCTACTATCTTATTTTTTCGATTTTCTTACTACTAGTTGTTTATTTTACTTTGATTATGCTTCAATTAATCTATTATTTGTTGTTTACACTGTACTTTTCTCCTTTGTTTTTAGCATGATTTCTTCATTGGTGTGTTTCTTCTCGATACTTATTTTTTACATGAGTCGAGGATCTATCTGAAATAGTCTCATTATCTTATCAAAGATCCGGGTAAGGTTGTCACCCTCTACAAATCTCACTTGTGGGAGTACATCGCATAAGTTGTTATATATTAAAATGTTGCCGCATCTATATTGAATCTTTCAAAAAATATAATACTTCTGGAGGATTCGACACGCACTCATCGAGGCTGATTAATGAGCATAATCTTAAATCAAACTCATGGGCAAGTAGAGTTGTGACATCATCATTTGTACAAAGTTTTGTATTTATGTAACTAACCCTAACTTTTAACTTGATCTTGTAAGTTCCTAGTTACTAATTAACATTTTCATTGACCTCATTAATAGTCTCATGGCCCATATTGGAGGACTAGGGGAGCAAATGAGGTTGACTTGCTTCATGTTTGGATTTCAGAAAATGACACCTGCAACCGACAACATGTTGACTGCATGACTTGTGGAAAGTGTCTCTGACTTTATGCAATTATAAGGTAATTACTTCTAATTGATTGAATAATAACACAATCAGAATTTTCAGTAAAGAAATTTAAAATACAAATAAGTAAATAGACATAAAGAAATTTTGAGAATCAACCTTCAGTACTGACGAAGGGTGCCAATTAACTCTCTTGGACAAGAATAGCTCCCTGCCTGCTTGTGAAATGAACTAGTAATAATCGTTCAACATGTTTGATTTTCCATATACACTTTAATTTAATCTCAACTTGGCATAATAAGATGCACAAGTTTAACTTAGGCATAATAACATAAATATATGTTTTAATTTGACCTCAACTGACAATTAAATATTTTATTTTTGAGAATGCACATCTAAAAACCTTAATTCGTCTTTACTATACTATCTGAAAATTTCAACTTACAAAATAATAAACATCTCTAAAATTTATGTGTTACACCAACATTGGCTATCCACGAGACACAATATAGATAAATTGAAGTATAAATATACATTCTTAAAGTTAAAATATTGAGTAACCAAAGTAAGATCATGTTAAATTAAAATGTCTATCTATATATTATCTTTTTAACCTACATAGGTAGATAACTTCCATAACAAACTAAATATACATTAATTTTAAGAAAAATGGTTAACTTCTTTTGTGGAACAATTGATAGTCTATTTTTTCCACACGTAATGCTTGCATCATGATGATATAACAACTAGTATTGTCTTTTTCCTCAAAATCTGTTGACCCTAGAATAGACTGACATATGTAATTTTGGTTGAAGTTGACTAAAATTGATAATTATCCAAAAATAGACCAACTGCTTTGACAGTCAAAGAAATATTTTTTTAAGGATTCCAACTGTCATTTGACTGCCTCATTTCTTATCTTGTAGATGGTCCCAACTCCCAAGTACATAAACCAAAACTATTCCTTCAAGTGAAAAGGAAAAAAAGAAGAAGTTAAATTTGCTCTTGAAAAGTGTGAAACAGAGTAGATTTATCCTTGATTAATAAAGAGAAACTATTTATAAGCATCTATTTTCTTATTTTTATATTCTCCCTGTTTTAAATTGCTACTTCGTGTTTGCTCCGTGACACCATACATTGTTTCAATGAGAAGACTATTTAATTACTATTTGATATCATCAAAGGATATAGATATTATCAGAATGTATAGATATCATGACCATCACAATATATTTATAGATACCATCAGAATATATATATATACATACACGTTCTAATGGTATCAAGGATGAAGAAACAGTGATTCAGTGAATTGAACAAGGGGGCAGACGGGTAAATAGTTTAAATCGTGGGTCCAACTCGAATAAATAGTTTGGGTCAGATCTAATTTGAGTAAATACTTTACCTAATGCATCCAATTTGTGTAGTTTTTCCATTAATAATTAGAGTCAAATAAGCCTTTACTGAAATTAAAATAGGTTAAGTTTAATCTTATTTTTGAATGGTGAAAATTTAGCACTCGATAATGTGTTACATGTTTGTAATCAACATTATTTTTTTAAAAATGAAGGAAAAATTTGAACATTTCCTGAACATTTCACATAGTTCAAAGACAAAGTTGAATCTTCCTCAACTTTTCTTCCTTCTTCTTCCTTGTCTCTCTCCATCATCATTGTCAATATCACTTCCACCACCTCTTTTACCACCAACAGAAAATGCCCTAAACAACTTAAAATGAACATAAAATTCTATTTTAATACAAGTGGGGTCAAAGAAAACGAAAGAGTGATTGACGGAAGGTAGTGAGATGAAGAGAGAAGGGGCGGAAAAAAAATCAAAATTAGGGTGAAGATTCAAATTTATCCTCCGTTTAAAAAATAATTCTTAGGTGTGGAATATGTGTCATCACCATGTGCTAAGCTTTCGTCATTTGAATGTACGGACTAATTTAGTCCATTTTAATAGCAGCAAGGAGGGCACATTTGATGTTACCTATTATTAGAGAATAAATCTATTTCATTTCACATAAGTTAAGGCTAATTTTACCTTTACTCCTCGAGAAAAAGAAAGAAAGAAAGTAAAACCAAACCAAATCCTACTTATTGCATAGTTGATCTCAAATTGTGGGCAAAGTTCTATCCAAAATTTGTCACTAAATTGTGCAAAATGATCAAATTTGCTCAATATTAATAGTTGAGGTCAAATTTGTTATTATGGTTGCAAAATGCAAAGTATGGTTAGATTTGACCTTATTGATTAACGATTAAAGACTAATCTCCACCATTAATACATAATTTAGAAGCAAATCTGACAATTTCACATAATTCAAAAGAAAATTTAGATATTTTCCCAATTTCTAAATCATAAACCATACAAATACTTCCTTCATGCACACTCAATAATTCCTAACCCGAAGACCCTTTTTCCATTGTTCGTCTTGATTATAACAATTAACACTCGTCTATTACATTCTGATTTATCATAACATCTCTCTATTTCTCATTCACATTGCTGCTATAACACTCCCTAAAAACGTTGTATATGATGTTTTAATTCTCGATGAAAATGATATAGCTTTTGTATTTTGGATATAACTTTTCATAGGATGGTCCAAATTAGGTGATTCAAATTTCTGAATAACCCCAACATCATTACCTACAATTTTTGTGCAGACCATATTTTTATTTTTGGAGATTAAGTAGGTCAAATAAATTAATTGTTGCAAGACATAGTGTTGTGATGAAATGGAGTATTTGTAGAAGAAATCTAATTCTTGAACGACATGAAAGTAGACTTCTAGAGCAACAATTTATATGAGACACCAAATCCTAATGAGGAAGTTATTTTGTTCAAATGTAGTTTCGAAAAAAGGTATTTCGTTAAAAGAAGGTTCATCTCACTAACCATGGAAAGATCTAGATCCATTTGACATTACCCATGACATCACAATCTTCCATTAAATTTTCAGGTTTTTCTTTATAATTATTTTAATTATTGTTAGATCCCTCTTTCACACCTATAAATATCCACCTAATTTTATCATTTTGTTCATCAAGCTTTCTCAAGCAACTCTTCTCTCTATATACACTCCTTTGCTCATTCTCAAAATATAGTTTTAGTTTTTAGTAGTGTAGAAATACTATTCCGGTGATTCATATACTCCAGGTAATATACAAAATGCTCCGGAAAGGAGAAAAGGCTAGGATTCAAGAGTGTTTTAAGTCTTTAGATTCTAAGTAACGCTTCGGATTCCAGGTATGTAAGGCTTCAATGAGAGTATTCCTTCCACTCTCATGCCTAAAGTATTTTGATTATATGATAAATTATGTTTATTTTTTTAAGCTTTACTCTAAGTTATGTGGGTGTTTATCCATGGATTCTTTCACCCATGTAGTTCAAAACACTTTCAACTAAATCTCTTGATTTTAAGTAAGATTTTTTTAAGGGTAAATTCTTATTTCTACTTAATAGCATGAATCATGGTTAAACTAATGATTATTGGTCTATTTTGATGCAAAATGATTTCATATGTATGAATTGATGGTTTGCAAGTGTTTTCTCTATTTAGCTCTTTAAAGATTTTTGAAATTCATGGTGGGTTGTTTAAAGCATAATTTTTAATTGATGAATTTCAAAATATTTATATATAATTTCATTTACATTCATGTTTAAAAGTTGAAGTGATTTGAACCCACCTAGTTTTACTATGTTTTCAATAAAGTTTGACTTGAAAGCTTTGACTTCAAATGAATGTTTATGAAAGCAATATCTATGATCAAAAGGGAGTCTTATGAAATGAAAGAATGATGAAATGATATGAATGATAGATTCTTTATGAAATAAGAACAATTCTTGCATATTTGAATTACCAAATGTTTTATTGAGCTATTTTACCGAATATGATGTTTTGAATTCCCAAGCTATATGCTATGACTATTTTGAAGTATTAAACTATTCTGTGGGATTGACTTAGCACCGAATGGGTCATTGAGGTGGGATTCGGTAAGGGAATCCTAGTAGCAACCCTTTGTCTCATTAACTATGTGCCAACATATGAGCCATTGTAGGCTTAGGCTAATGGATCCACAAATAGCCCTTAAAGTTAAAGTTAAAAAAATGAATGAAGTTGACGGAGTTCTATCTGAAAAGTAGTCCCTCGGCCAACGTAGGGGGTTATGTTAGATTCCATGTAATAGCTCGCATGATCTTAAATGTCGGTTATGGTCATCTTCCCACAAATGAATGTTTTAAAGGATATCTATATGATTGATTATGTATGCATTGAATTATGTTTCGTATTACATAAATGTTTTAATGTTTCCTCAATGTTCATGCATGCTTACATACTTAGTACATTCAAAGTACTAATGCATACTCTTTTGCCTACATGATATCACCATGTATGGACTAGTGCTCCTCCTCGTTCTCCTCCATGTGGCTAGTTGAGATTTCATTTGAATACTACTTTTGGTGAGTTCCCATGTTCCGGAAATAATACTCCTTTATTTTTCTAGCTTATGCTATGTTGAGATCTTTAGACACTTACTATGACATTTCTTTCTATTATGATTGAGGGTGAGCTAGGGACTTGTCCTAGCCCCGTTAAATCTAAAAGTTAGAGGTATTATTGGACATATGTAAGTTGAAGATTTACTATTATGATTTTCGCTTGTTTATTTATTGTCATTACCTATGAAAGACTAAAAGAATGCTAAGAGGCTTGTTTGAGTTCCTCATTCGCCATGTCACGTCTAGGTCCTAGGCTTGGATCGTGACAGCTACATTGCATAGAACGTGCCTTCATTTTACATAACACAAAAGTTTTATCATCGGTAGATTTAAAATATTCGAGCTTTTAGAAAAATATTTATTTGAAATTATTCAAAAAGGTAATTAAAAGACGAGTTCACCAAAGTTGTAAAGTTGGTTCAACATTAGTTGGGATAAGTTTATGAGTATTTTTTAAAAGCAATTTGGTATTTAAATTAGTTGGGACTTGAAATTCGCAATGAACAATAACTCCGGTGCAATTGGAGTTTGAAACATTTTGATGAATTTATTTATTCAAAGTCATATTTCATATAATTCAATCTAAAACTGCAAAATATATCTTTTCATGGATCGAAGGAAAAATCATTTTAGCTTGTGCTAGTGCCCTTAGAAATTCTCGGATTTCCATCTTCTATCTGGTAGACTTGATTAGTAATTATGCAATAACATAACTTGTAATTTGAGTTATGCACTCTCAACTTCATTATTATGTAGATAAATTAAACTTTTTTTAATTCATTTGTTAAAGAATTTGAAGGCCAATACTATTAACTCGCAAATTTGACACAAATTAAGAATGTAAGTTGAAGTTAATTAAACTATAATAATCAATTTATTATATCGTAAAATATCAAAATTAAATTAATATAATAAAAATATAATTTTTTTAAAAATCATAAACTAAAATTATTGAGTTAAAATTTTCAATAGCGTACCAACTCGCTCGTACCTACGAGTGACTTCGGAACCCCTCGCAATTGCCGCCAAAAATGTTCCCATTAGTCTGACGTGGCTTCTCAATAAAAAGGGCCCACATTACAAAACTGGGACCCACACGAAAATACAGTTCCACGTCATCAATAAAGAAAAATTATAGTCCATTTAAAAAAATTAAAGCTAACAGCCTTCCTCTTTTAACACTCTCATTTTCTGGTTTTTTTTTTTCTTCTCAAAGTTCCCTCCGTCCAATTCTATCTTCATTTCTTCATATCAACAAAAAATTTTTTATCAAAATTCTCCTTCTGCTTCTTCTTCTTCGCCGATTCGCTCAATCGTCGCCTCGATAAAGGAAGTCGACGATTGATCGAAGATTTTTCTATTATGGCGAAGAACAGAGAGGAGGAAGAACAACAACAACATAGAGCCGCGGTGGTGGCGTTGACGGAGGAGGAAGAGGAAGAATTGGAGGAGAAATTAGGTTCTAGTTTAACTCTAGAACGAGTCGCTGCCGCGAAGAAATTGATTGAAGATCATTATAAATCGCACATGAAACTCATCCAGGATCGTAAACAAAGGTATTTTTCTTCATTATTTCTTTTCTGCTTTATATGAGTTTTTCAAATTTTCATAATTATGTATATAAGATTGTGCCGAAACTATTTTGAATTGGAAATGTGTGTAATCTGTAGCTCGATCGTTTCAATGTGGTACGGAGGTTGACAGCTAGGTAAAAATGATCGGTTTATTATGAATTTTCATGTAGGCGTTTATTTCGGATTTCGTGTTTTATATGTGCAACGTGGATTTTTAGGTAAATTTTGATTTCTAATTAGAAATGTGTGCAATTTGTAGCTTGATCGTCTCAATGTGGTATGGAGAGGTTTACAGCTAGGTGAAAATGATTGGATTATGAATTTTCATTTAGGCGTGTGTTTCAGAATTTCGTGTTATATATATATATATATATTATTTGAGATGCAACAAGTAATTTTTAGGTAACTTTAGACTTTAAATTGGGAATGTGTGCAATCTGTAGCTTGATCATCCCAATGTGGTACAGAGAGATTGACAGCTAGGTAAAAATGATCGGATTAGGAGTTTTCATTTAGGCGTTTATTTTAGATTTCATGTTATATATATATATATATATAAAACGTTTAGTTGGGATGCAACATGTGATTTTTAGGTAACTTCAGATTTTGAATAGGAAATGTGTGCAAAATGTAGCTCGATCGTTTCAATGTGATAGGTTGACAGCTAGGTAGAATTAGTCATCATATTACATATTTTAGTGTAGGCATTTGTTCTAGATTTCGTGTTTTGTAGATGTACATACACAATATTTATTTGGAATGTGACATGTGATTTGGACAACTTTTAGGCTTTTGATTGGGAAATATGTGCTGGTTCTAATATGGTAGGTTGAGAGCCAATGGGAAATAACCAAATTATGAATTTTTATGTACAACATTTATTGGAAATTTGGAATGCAAAATTTTCTTAGACAAGTCTTTATGTGGAAAGTGTAGCTGGTAACAATGTATTAGGTTGACAACCAGCAAAAAATTGATTAAATTATGAAGATGCTATCTTTTCATGTTTATATACATACATGCACACATTCATTTGGATATGCAAACTTATGTGATTGGTTTGAAACACAATGTAACTCCTAATTCTTCTTTATTTTCAAGACAAAATAAACTTCTAAGCTGACAAGAAAGACGAGTCACTCTCTCCATTTGTCTTTAGAAAGATTATTCCCTGAAATTTCCTTTTCCCTACCAAGAAATAAAAGAAAGCAACTTGATGACTGAAGGTAGTAAACATGGACAAGATATATCTAAAATCACATAGAGTTACTTTGTCTCAAAAGGACCTCGAATCTCTCAAAATTCATGTCGATTTAACAAAAATAAGGACATACTGAAAGAAAAAGGTCCATGTAGGCAACACCGATTAGTTGGGAATAAGGCTTGCTTGTGACATTGTGCTTATATTAGGTCCAATGTTGCTAGGAGTTTTTTTGATCTATTAGATATTTGCAGGTCAATAGAACCTTTAGAGAATCCCAAACTAATGAATATTAGAATGAAATGGGGTTCTAATGGAGGAAGTGGATAGTGAGGATTCATATACCAACCCATAATAGCTTGGTATTGACCCCTAGTTGTTGTAAGATTTAGGACTTCACTACTTCTGAAAATGGAAAGGTTTTCTGCATTTTTCCTTTTTCTTATAGTGGTGTGTCAGGATGGATAAGAGAGCAAGGATCTTTTATGGTTAAGAGTTTCTATCTCTGAAGAGAGCATCAATATTTTAGAGCTAAGAGTTCTTATCTCCTCCAATGTTGGATAAAGTCATGATTTTCTGTATAGGGACTAGGCTAACATATGCTTAGGGGTTTCCTTTGATCAACAAAGGTCTCGGAGAGATGCATGTAGCTAGTGTCTTATCTTGTTTACTTGGTTGTTATTGCAATGGAGCACCTCTTGTCCTCCAAATATTGTACTCCTCTAAATCTTTTGATTAAAAATTATTTTCAACTAAACTGTTGTGGACCGAGTTATGTTAAATGCACTTTGTAGGCTCCCATACTTATAAGTTGAGCCAATCACTGAAGGAGAGTGATATTAGATGGAATTTCAACAACTCTTTTCTCTATCCCCTCATGTAGTATTGTCTATAAACTGTAGGCGTTTACTGCTAGAAAGGAAATTGGAAGGCTCTGCTGTACCAAAGGAGGAACAAATGAACCTTCTAAAGGAATTGGAGAGAAAAGAGACGGAGTATATCCGACTAAAGCGTCACAAGATTTCTGTTGATGATTTTGAGCTTTTGACGATCATTGGACGAGGAGCTTTTGGAGAGGTTTGAGATTCTGTATCTCTTTAGATTGAAAAATGTTTCATTCTTCGGGGATTATGTTTTCCACCCTGTGTTTTTTTGTTATCTGGATCAAACAACCTTTAAGACTGAATTATATATTATGAAATAATCAAAACTTCTATGGGGTTAGTTTTGACACCATTCATTTCAATGATCATCTCCTTCATATGTTTAACCTGAAGGAGCAAATTTGATGGATTCCTTCCATTCTCATGCAAAATCCATAATCATATTCTACCTTCAAAATTTGCATAACTAGATTCTTAAATTTATTTAGGCATTTAATAATTGGAGTCACTCATGATGCTTTTGCTTTTGTATCTCTCACTATTCTTGTGTAGCTCCATGTTATGATAACTTCTGTCACTGTAGTGCCCTAATTTTGAAAATCTTAATTGCTTTCCAAGGCTTCTGTAGTGTTCAGGAAGACAAATTTATTTGGTCCTTTTATTGAACATTAAGGGCACTTTGGTGCATTAAACTCCAGCTATGCAGGCGTTTGGGGAGGGATGTGCCATATTGCTTAAACCTGTGACCATGTGTTTCCTGTTTACCAGCACTGACTCCTGATAATGAGTTGCTGATTTAAATGCAAATCTATTTTGCAGGTCAGATTGTGCCGGGATAAAGTATCTGGAAATATATATGCAATGAAAAAATTGAAGAAGTCTGAAATGCTAAGTAGGGGGCAGGTGAGACCAAATCCTTCCTAACATGCTTAAGGGGCCAGTTGGTATCCATCTGCTTTGCTAAATAAGATTTTATTCCTACCTTGCTCTACTGTTTATATCAAGATGTGCAAGGAAATGCAGCATACCTTTATTCTTCCCTTGTGAAAATGCAGCTGAATATGTGACACTGCTGATTCCTCTGAACTCGCCCGATGTTGCAAGACAACTACTTTTCAGTAGAAGACTCTTTGCTATTAGTATTTATGTATTTCCCCTCCAACTTTCAAGTCATTAATGTCATAATAGGGATTTCACTCCTTCACTTTATGTAATACCTTGAACCTCTTTCTCCATCTAAATAATTTTCCTAACTAGAACAATGAGAAGACATGAAACTCCGTCTTCTATACTCCTTCCCCCTGCACCATTTTTCTTCCCCACCCTAACCAAAAAAAGCCTCTGAGAAAACTAAGGTTGTCTAGACGTCAGTTTTGAGCATGAATGAACAAGCTATAGTTTTTGTTTTAAGAAGTGATCTGATTTTCTTACCATATCTTTACATTACAGGTTGAACATGTTAGGGCCGAAAGGAATTTGCTTGCTGAAGCAGCGAGCCACTTTATTGTAAAACTTTTTTATTCTTTCCAAGATGCTGACTACTTGTATTTAGTAATGGAATATCTGCCTGGTGGTGATATGATGACGTTGCTGATGAGGGAGGACACATTAACTGAGACAGTTGCAAGATTTTACATTGCTCAAAGTGTTTTGGCCATAGAGTCTATTCATAAACATAACTACATTCACAGGTAGTTAATCTGTACTATGTAAATAATAATCGTATACACTGGAGACTTCTATGAAAGATTTGAAATGATATCAATGGTTTATGTCTTTTACCTAATGTTTGCAGGGATATTAAACCTGACAATCTTCTTTTGGACAAAAATGGCCACATGAGGCTGTCTGATTTTGGTCTATGCAAGCCCCTTGACTGTTCGAATTTATCTCCTATAAATGAAAATGAAGTGATGGATGGTGAGCAAAAGGGATCTGCTAACAAGGGAACTGGTTGGAATAGCTCCCTTGAACAACTGCAGCATTGGCAAATAAACAGGAGAAAATTAGTAAGTAGGACATTATTGAATACTAAACAGAAACACGGCTTATCTCATAACTTATAAACTTAATCCAGAATCCTTATTTTGGTTGATTTTTCAAGGATCATAGATGTGGAGAAGAAAAACTAAAAATTGGAAGAAAAGTACTCCCTTCGTTTCAATTTGCTTGTCTAATTTTCACTTGGCACGAAGTTTAAGAAAGTAAGAAGGACTTTTGAATCTTGTGGTCTTAACTTAAAAATATGTTGAATGTACCAAAATGTTCTTTAATCTTGTGGTCTTAAACAGGTCATATGGAAACTTGAAAACAAAGAGTTGCCAAAAAAGTAGAGAGGCATTCTTTTTGAAACAGACTAAAAAGGAAAGTGAGAAAAACAAATTGAAACGGAGGGAGTAATATCTTGTACCAGAACAATTGGTTTCGGAGAGTAACATACTTCTCTCCATAAGTTTAGGACCTGGAGTATTGAATTAATCATATGCAGAACTATCCACCACCAGTATTCTTGCTTTCGATATTGTAAACTTTTGTAATGTAATAAGGGAAACATAGCTCCAATAATTGGGTTGATAATGGCATATCAGTCAAGTCCACTTCCGATTTAACCTTCCACTTAAGATTGAGAAATAGTATAAAATCACTTTTGCTTTCTTGTAATCCAGTTGTTCTTTTCTTGGTAAGCTTTGTTACATAGTCTTTTTCCTTTTTGTTCGATGTGTCTGCTTTAGATAAGCCTATGCATATGGATCTGAAAAATGCATAAAGAATATTGCTGTAACTAACAAATGCCCTTGTTGGATACGTGGCTCTAGCTGATACTTTACAGGAGAAATTTTAGCAAAGTCAGTAAACAAGACTTTGTTGAAATTAGCACTGAGGCGTTGCTTCTTAAAAGTGTGAAGTTTTGTTAAAACAAAATTATTTACACAGTGCAGACATCTGAAAAAAACTGAAGTACAGAGATGAACTTTGTTAAGAATGGAAGATAAAGCATAGGGGAAATAACTAGTGTTGTGTATTACTCTTATTTATATTCTGAAGTAACAGATGTTGGTCTACAACTGTAAAGACAAGACTAACCTTTTCACCGAATGGCTCCCCCTGCCCAAAGCTGGTGTATAATGCATATGTCATGCATGCCAAGTTTGTTACAAGTCTACTTCACTCATACTGCAAAGGCTTAGTGAACAAGTTAACAACTTCGCTTTCAGATACTCCTTATGCTTTTTGAATGACATGTCAGAACTTTCTCCCACACAAAATGTGACTGCCAACCAGTATGTGCCACATTCTTCATCTCATTCCAGCTTCACACGAGTAATGGAAACGAACTAGAAATATCATTTATTCCAAGAAATGATCTTTTGATGCTACCTTAATTCCATGTCTTGTTTGTTAATTAGTTACCAGAACCTTTAATATTACCTGTTGCTATGGCAGGCATTTTCAACAGTGGGCACACCTGACTATATTGCTCCTGAGGTTTTACTGAAGAAAGGCTATGGAGTGGAATGTGATTGGTTAGCTTTCTTGTTTGTGATTAACGTGGATTTTAATTGGCTGATGTTTTAAAGGTTTTGATTGCTTTACTTTTCAAAGTTTAAAAGTGAATGTTCCATGTACTTGTTGCTGAACATAGCACACATGTTTTGCTTATGTTCTTTCTTTTAGGTATGATCACCTTGAATAGACAAAGTAAGTTAGTAGACTTAATCCATTATCCTCTTTTCTTTGCTTCATCCAGGTGGTCACTTGGTGCCATCATGTATGAGATGCTCATTGGTTATCCCCCTTTCTACTCTGAAGACCCGATAACAACATGTAGAAAGGTAATAGTGATTAGCACAAGTGTGTGCCAATACTTTAAGCAGCATTAACAACAGCAACAACAACATACCCAGTGTAACCCCACATGTGGGGTCTGGGGAGAGTAAAGTGTATTCAGACCTTACCTCTAGAGGGACACTACAAAATTTAGAACTTTGGAAAGGAAATCTACTTTCTCCTGTTCAACATTGATATCCATTTATCCTTTTGTTTAGTTAACAATCAAATTATCTTTTGAATAATTTGAAATGCTTGTGCAACTTTTCCGTCTAATGGTAGTTCAGTTACGATGCTTATGTAGCATGATTTCAATGCTGTGCTTTGACACTTGTTCTGGTTCTATAGATTGTTCATTGGAGAAATCACATAAAATTTCCAGAGGAAGCAAGATTGACTCCCGAAGCCAAAGACCTGATCTGTAGGTTGCTTTGTGATGCTGAAAATCGTCTTGGTTGTCGAGGAGCAGAGCAAATAAAGGTTTGTGTTACAATGATAGTCTTATTTTTCGATCAATTATAGATTCTTATACTTTATTCATGACTATAATCAGGCTCACCCCTGGTTCAAAGACATAAAGTGGGATAAACTTTATAACATGGAGGCAGCATATAAGCCAGAAGTCAATGATGCTCTTGACACTCAAAATTTCATGAAGTTTGATGAGGTGAATTACCATTTATATCTTATCCCATTTCTGTTTTCTTTTTTCCAAATTTTAGAGGAAGTTTGTGAGAAGTGATAATTCATCTTCGTAATTTAATCGTGACAGTATGTTTCGCTACTACACAAGCTATCTTAGTGGTATGGTGTGATAAAGAGTTAAGGTGATCTTATGACCTCTGTTTATTTTGTTACCTAACATTCATCTCTACGGGAATACAATATGAATACAAAGTGTTACCTATGGTTCACGGGATCCAGCAGCTTTTGCCTAAATCCTATATATGTATTAAAAAAATCCACTAAATAACTACAAATATTTGATTGTAGACTTTCATAATTGTATATTAACTTTATATTGTTGTAGGAACCCATAAAATTCAAATTGTAGACCCGCCTCTGCAGTGGAACATGTTATCAACATTTTCTTACTTAAATCCTCTTTCTTTCAGCGGATTAGGGATATTCCCGAGATAGGGCAGGGCTAGCTAATCCCATTTTCTCATGTTTCCTTTTTCTGACGACACTTCCATATTGATCTGATTCATTTTTAGTGGCTATCTTTCAACAAAGGGCTTAATCTCCGATGTTTGATTATTAAAAGTTTATATGGTTATATTCAACCATGACGAGATCAAAATTTTGTTGCCCTGAAGATTATTTTCCATATGATTCCTATTCATTTAGTTTCCTCCGCTTATATCCAGTAAGCACATCTTGTGTTGGCATGGAGATGGGGATTTCAAATAGCCAGATACAAAAGATTCATATGATAAAACAAAAGTTAAGGTGCCTCTTTCTTTTTTCCGGGCAATCAGAGTAGAAAGAACTGGTGAATTTATTCAAGATCCATTACTCATAGTTTTCCACCAAGAACGTATTCTAAAACTCTTTGACCCATGAATTTGGAGTATCCTTCTTTCACGCAATCCACAGGGTTTTGATTTGGATTTCAGCGGTTTCACTCTCCTTTTCTGATGAAACTAATGCCAGATGCTTTGTACACCGGGCTGCCCTTTTACTAAAGATGAGCCTATGGTACCAATCAACAATGACTGTGATGACTTGTTTTTAGTTTTTCTATCTTCTACTTGATTGCAAACTTGCTATGAGATCTACATCTATGCAGGACAGTAATTCATCTAGAGTATGTTTGCATCGAAGTGTTGGAGAAAAAAAAGTAAAGCCCAGAAGAAGTGAAAAATAAAGAGGAAAATTAAAAGCAAAATGAGAATGAAAAGCAGAATCAAGCTAATAATTCTTATCACCAAAATACATGGGACCATTTTCTGGAAAATTAACTGATAAAATTAGCATTTTTTATTCTCATTTGAATATACTTAAGCTTCGTTTTGGATGATCATTTTGATATTCATGTTTAACTGTTGTTACCAAGAACGCTTAGTTGAGAATTCTTTCGCAACTGATGTACAATTGGAACTCACTGCAGGCAAATCAAGCACCAGCAAAAAATAGTTCAGGACCCCATAGAAAGGTGAGTTTTCTTTTGCTACAATGAGTAAAGTAGTCCTATTTGAGCAATCCCGAAAGTTTTAGCTCATCTTTTTGGGGGTTTCTATAATGTATATGAGAAATTTACATGAAATTTTGCTTAGAATATAGGGTCTATGGAATGTCTAACAGTTATAATAGATATGTTTTATAAGATGTGTCAGGAATCTATGATCATCTAAGCTTCAGATATGTGAAATTGAATTTAGACTCATAATAGCATAGGTGAATAGTGTTTATGTATGTCATGATGATAAATCTTTTGCATCTCTACATCCCATACTGAATGTAATCATGTTTTGCTGAGTGTCTTGCTATCATCGTTTTTGGAATTTTCTTCTCCAGCCTACTTTTCTATTATTCCTTTCCAGAACACCTTTTCTTATAATGACGTGCTTAAGTAAATCTTTTCTGTTGTAATATTTATTTTGGCAGAAGCGTCTGATTCCCGAAGATTTAAGTTTTGTTGGCTATACCTACAGGAATTTTGAGGCTGTCAAGGGATTGAGACATTCTTTAGGTATGGTGACGTCCATATACTCTCGGACTAGTAGTTCTGTCATCTTATTTTGAAGGGAGCTCATGTTGAATGCTCTATCATCTACTAAGTCACTGTTAATTCTTATGCATTCTGTGACATGTATAATGTACAAGTAGAATGAATTCTGAGCTTCTATATCATTAATAAGACAGAAGGACCTATAATTTTACTGGTTATGATTTATAATGCTCACATGTGTTAATGTATTACTTGAACCAAGGGTCTATCAGAAACAAGTTCTCTACCTCCCAAAAGGTAGGGGTAAGGTCAGTGTACACTCTACCTTTCGAGACCCCACTTGTGGGAATTACACTGGGTATGTTGTTAATTGTTATACATGTGTTAATGTATGTCTTAATGCCTTAATTGAACTTAAGACATAAAGGTATATGACATGAATAAAGCGTTTACTGACTAACGGCATTGTTAGATTTCTGTGTACCAGCTTGAATTTCTTGTAGATGATTGGTCTTGCACTCAAACTTGACATTGTATGTACTTGCTGGAAACAGAAATCTTTGCTATCTTGCTGATTGTTTTAACTTTCATGTATAATGTTGTGTATGTGCTGGTTTTGTGAATGAGTTGCCTATAAGGCAGTCCAGTGCACAAAGCATGCCATATTAGCAGGGTCTGGGGAGGGTGTAAACAGCCTAACCTAACGCAAGCATTAGTGGTTGCTTCCACAGCTCAAACCAGTGACCTATAGGTCACACGGAGACAACTTTACCGTTGCTCCAAAGGCTCCCTTTCAATTGTTTGGAGCCTTCTATAGTGGGCAGGGGCGGAGCCACCTTATAGTGAGGGGTTCAGAACCCCCTTCGGCTAGTTCACGTGTCTACTTTTTCAGATTTTGAGCCCCCTTACTAAATATTCTGGCTCCGCCACTGATAGTGGGGTTAAACTGTTTGGAGCCCCCACTTTGATTTCTCTCCTCTTCTAGCTAGTATATAAAAAGTTTCTTAACCGCCGTTTCATCCTTGTAGGTGATTCTGCAGTGGATTTCTCAGGCAAGTGTTCAGTTGATGACAATGAAATACTTGTCCGCGCTGCATCAGCAGATACTTTAACTCTGTGATGAGCGTCCAAGTTCTGTGATAAAACTAACTGATCAACATGCCATTTTTATGGTTTTTTCTGGAGGTAATAACATTGAGTGTTCAATTCGAGTTCCCACCTTTGCTCCTTTGTCCACAAAAGCAGATTGCCATTTACTACACTTTTAACTGTAAAAGTGACAATAGGATCTCTGGGTAGGTTTCTTGTAGCTATCAATAGGAGTTTTCTTTTTCTTTTTCAAACTTGAAAGTTGTGTATACAAACATTAAGAGAGCATTTAACTTGACTACCCATGTAGGAAGAGCTAAGAATGACTTCAATCGTATCTGTCTAGATCCCTTTCAGTTCTTATCCCCAGATTTTGTACATTCACACAGCTGTACCAAGAAAATGAGGAAATCAAATAGTTTGCTTCCTTCTAAATCAGATTTTGTATTTTTTTTCATCCGCAGCCAGAGGTGTCAAATGGGCGAGCAGGATTAGAATGGATGGACCATGCCTGAACTGTTTGATACGCCTAAAGTTTGATTGGATAAAAATGGCAAGTTTTTCACGGATTGCCTCTCTTTTGGGGTGGGACCGGTCTTTAATTTTTGTCCTTAAATATGATGGTCTTTAATTTCGTCCCTACTGCTCATTTAATGAAAATTTGTGGATCAAAATACCCTTGTCAATAATCTGATCGCTCGGTACAAGTTTAAAAAACTTTTGTCTTGCTTGGCATAAGTTCGGTGGGAATTAAGTCATGCGGGATAATTTGTGAAGTATTTCAATGAACTAATTCACTCGACATAAATTTTGAGAACTTTTGCCCCGCTCAGCATAATTTATGGGTTTTAAAACTGAACTTTTGCATCGCTTGGCATGACATAAGTTCGTTAGGAATTCAGTTATGTTGTATGACATAACTTGTTATGCCTTTTACGACATAACTTGTGGGTTCTGCAATTGAACTTTTGCCTCGGCATAAGTTCCGTAAGGATGAAGTAATGCAATATGGCATAATTTGTAAGATATAAAAATATAAACTCATTCCTAGTGAAAAATTATTTGTTTTTCCCGTGTTGAGGGTATTTGCGGCCACTTTTTTAAGTGTTGAAGGGCGAAAATTAAATGCCATTAATTTGAGAGGTAAAAATTAAGCACCACCAGCAAAGTAGGGGCATTTTTAGCTATGAATTGCTAAAAATGGTCTAATTGAAATCTCAAAGGAAGTTCAAAAAGAAAATGTACTAAATATTCCCAGTTAGTCACATTGTGAATGTAACCTAGAAGTCATGATTAAGTAAAAAAGCAAATATTGCATACTTTTGTCATGCCAAGCGATGGGATTAGCTATATCTATTTACTTACAATTTGTGTTGATCGGGTATAGTATAATGATAACCATTACAGTAACAATAACATACCTAGTATAATTCCACAAGTAGGATATGAGGATAAGATGTACGTAAACCTTACCCCTACCTTTGTAGAATAGAATGTATGCGGACATTGCTCTGACCTTTGTGGGGGTGGAGAGGTTTTTCCGATAGATTCTCAACAAGGTGAGTCATTGAAATGTCTCTAAATTTATCATTACGAGAAATGGGAGCTCAATAATTTTACATTCAGTTCAACACTGACAATACATAACTTCATGTGCTAATAGATAGAGGTCAAATTGTAAACCAAAAACACTTGCAGCACCAAGGATTAATGTAAAAAAATAAGTCAGATCAAAAGGATATCTGGAGTTTATCCCATTTGAATCAAATGCATCGTAGAAAATGTCATAGTTACACTCCCAAGTACCTACCGGAGGCTTGAAAAGTACAACAATGGCTCCATCTGCTTCATTTGATTCTCAATGCCTTCTTAAAAGGCTTCTAATTTTTGGAACGCCGTGACTGGAAAAGCTATTTGACCAAAATTCTGGTTGATTGAGCATCACTTGCAAGACAATGTAGAAAACCTGTGGGAATAAGAAGTCAGAATAAATTTCAGGAATGACACACCTAGAAACATGCTTTTTGGGCAATAGGATGGAATTGCTATATCATACAAATCATCTAATTTTCTTGCAATAAGAGTTGGCGAAAGGAATGCACGTACATAACAAGGCTGGTCACAATATGTTGCTGAAATCACCCCAGCTGAAAAGATTCTAAAGCTCTTTCAGTTACATATTTAAGTGAAGTGAAACAATAAAAAAATTGAGCACAAGTACAATAAACAGTCGAGGACGATTAATCATTACTTTAAAGTAGGATCTGAGTAGTAACAGAAAATCCAACAGATGGGGAATAACAAACAACTACTACACTGGAGGTAGAGAGGTTGTTTCCGATAGACCCTTGGCTCGATGAAAAACAGATCAAAGCAGTTCGGAAAAGGAAATAACAGAAATGAAGAAGCCATGGCAAAATACTATAGAAAGCATGACGAAGCATTTTGAACAGTAACTACAACAAAAAGAAATACGAATATCGAAGTACAAGAAGTAGAAGATAATAATCGAAATTGAGGAACACGAAACCACAGGAGTAATACTATGACTACTAGTATGGAAACTACTAGTATGGAATGATAAGCGAGACCACACTCTACCACCTGTTAACCTACTACCCTAATGTGTGTCCTCCACAAACAAATATTTTTATTAAAAAATTGACCACTTAGTTTTATGATAAATTGTCGATAGTCAGATACAGGCAAGGAGTTAGTCCAAGCAACAAAATATGGCTTATGAGAGAACATTGAGAGGCTAAACCAAACTTGTGAACTATGAAACAGATTCACATTTAAGTGAGTGATTGTTTTTACCCTCTTCCCCGAGAAAGAAAGTGAGTGATTGTTTTTTACTTTTCGCTATGATTCCATTTACTATATATAAAAGGTGATTTATGATTTATCGAACGTTTTTTTTTCTTTGTCATCACCATTCCTTACCCATGTTTAAGGACAAATAAATGGTTAACCACAACTTTTGCAGCTCAATTATGGAGACAACACGACTATACTGAAGTTTTTGAAAATGTAGTATGATTCAACGTGTGTATTCAAAACCTGGATTACGTAGCACAGGTAGAAAATAACTTTAATTTGAATTGTTGATAACAAACATGTTTACTGAGATAACTGTATCAGCTATTAACAATTTGAAACTACCAGAACACAGATATTAGTAAATGATATTAGGAAGATAAATAACATACTAATATTCTTCAACCTTCACTATACGCAAATGGGTACGTAAATAGAAGTGAATGGAATACACATAAACAATCTTGCTCATACAAGAAAAATGGAACTAGCTACAGGGTTGAGTGAGTTGTACTGAGAGGCAAGGTCTAGGATATCAGAGGACAAAATAAAAAGGAAAAGGAAAAGAAAAAGAGCTGACGCCAAGATGATGAAAAAAGGGACAAAGAGAAAAGAAAATTTGCACCAAAGACACTCAAATATATACTTATAATAGACACACAAGAAGTTCCTACCTTAAATTATTTCTTTGTAAAAGCTACAAAAGGAGTTTACTACTGAGCAATGGCAAATACAGGATTCTCACAGGGGGTTTCGAAAAATAAAAATGTAGTGGCTGGGCTCTGAACTTGGAAACTCAAGGTGAATTTTGAACCCCTAAACCACTGAGTCAACCTCTAGGCTTGTGTTTAGGGAATTCAAAATCTATATATGTATATATAAAAAAAATTATCTTATATATACAATGTAATTGTTTGCTTGGGGGGGGGAGGGGGGCAGGGTGAACACCCTCCCCTGCTACTGAGACCGTGAAATGAATCAAACAAAGAATTAAGCAAACATACCAATTATAACTCAGTGAGTGTTGCCAATGGAGGTCCTGCGCTAGTGAAGTAAGATCCAAGATTGATATCCAGGTCATCGTACATGGTGATGAAAGGGTGACTCTGCATTACATGAAATCCCAAACAGACACTACATTAGTAATTCATCAATAGGCAACTTCGAGAAAGACAAAAGGTGCTATCACTACCATGAGTTCATTTGCAGACAGTCTGTCCTTCTGGTGCTTCTGGACACTGAAACAAGTTATTGTGTAGTGAGCTTCCAAACCAGAAAACACATCTACCAGACACTCATATGGACAATCGGATTAATAGTTCCAGAGGGTACAGAACTATCGCGCTTACCATGCAGATATGAATGAGCAAAAGTGTGGAGAAAATTGGTCAGGGGGTGCACAAGGTGCTGGTTGGTCAACTATGGTTTCCATAAGTTCATAGACGTTGACCCATCCTTCATCTCCTTCAGGTGGTGTATATGGGAAATGACCTGTTGCACACTCGAGCAAAACTAAACCCAAGCTCCAAATGTCGCTTTTGTAATCATAGGCACCTCCTGAAATCCTCTCTGGCTGTAGCAGACAACAGAATATCAGCAACTTGGAGGTTTTTAGCATAGGCAGATTGTAGTACTCCCTCCGTTTCAATTTGTTTATTTGGTTTTGACTTGACATGGAGTTTAAGAAAGTAAAGAAGACTTTTGAATCTTGTGGTCGTAAATTAAAGATATGTCAAATGTACCAAAATGTCTTATGATCTTGTGGTCTTAAACATGCCATGTGGAAAGTCGGAATTAAAAAGTTGCCAAAAGAGGAAAGAGGCATTCTTTTTTGAACAAACTAAGCAAACAAATTGAAACGGAGGGAGTAATAAAGTTGCAGAAAAATATGCTACAAAATATTTCTCTCTGTGATATTTATGAGTGAAAATTATCTAGCAGAACAGTTCTACACTCGCTTTTACAAAAATCAGGTCACAGATACTCACAGACATATAGTTGTATGTGCCGACAAAGGTATTAGCCAGTCCAGACGTGCTTGCCAGTACTGCACTCACACCAAAGTCGGTGATTTTGACATCACCTCTGTGATTGATTAGCAAATTCGAAGGTTTCAAATCCCTGTGAATAATATGCTTCTCATGATGAAGATACCACAAGCCTTTGAGAACCTAATTGGTGAAGGAACAAGGTTGATAACATTAGTACTTGAACAAATTCTTCTCTTGCGGAATTCAAATTGTTCACTGGCTACCTGTTTGCAGATAATAGCAAGATATCGTTCAGGTATTGTTTTGACCTTTTTCAGAAAATCTGCTAAGGAGCCACCATCCATATACTCCAAAATTATGGAGATAGCACCATTATCGAAGAATGACTGATAGCATATGACAACATATGGACACTGGGATGACTGATTAATTCTCAGTTCTTGAGCAATATGCTTGCGCATGGACTCGTCAATATTCATCTGAATAACCTGAATGATATAAAACTGCTTGTCACAAAGGGAAACAAGTATAGCTGGTAAAATAAGGCAGCAGTGACATATGCAGGGAACATAATGCATTTATTCATTTAGAAGACAAATCTCTTAAGACAGCCCGAAGAACACAGTAAACTGAAAAATAGTTTAATCAGTAGAGTGGTGGAGATCGCAGGCGACATGTTTTTAAAATATTTAAGAGAATAAGAGCCTGACAATTAAAGCATATGTCGACATCTTCCGAAGGATCGTCCAATAGACAAACCCCTCCATCAGCATTGCAAAGAACAAGGCAATATGATCTTTATTCCTCTACTTATGCAATCAAGAACTCAAGGCTTGAGTGTGAAAGAAGTAACTGTTAGTGATCATGCCAATCAAGAGGAAGATGGACAAAGTCAATAATCAACACCTTCCAATGATGGAATAGAGAATCAAGCAAGCATTCTATCTGCAAAGGTTCTTAGTGGCGGTGTAATAGAATGGTGAGACTCGAAAGCACCCTGGTAGCGGTAAGATAGCAATTTCAATATTCTGAAACTGATTGTAATTTACTTTCAACTCTTCAGGTTTTCGGCCCTGGGGGGGGGGGGGGAGTATTTGGTACTTGCATCAGCCATATTAGACTGCAACACCACTAGTCTGTAAAAATTTACATATTGCTGCCAAATATGGTACAAGCTATAAGACAAGAAATGGATCAATAGGGAGGAAACATCTCTATGGAAGCCCTACTCTTTGTGTCTCAATCCTCAAAATTCCTCTTCTATTATTTTTTTAAATGGAATACACACCAAATTATTGAAACATATCAAACCGATATGTAAACAATCTGCTGCTAGTCAAAGGAATCACCAATAAACAAGATAAGCAGAATAGAGATGGAAGCCAAATATACCTTGAGAGCGAAAAATTGTCCTGTCCATTTATGCTGAACCAGCCGCACAATACCACCATTTCCCTTTCCAATAACTTTAACTGCTTCAAAATCAGCTAAGCATAACTGGTTGTCTGATGGCTGTATAACTGAAGGCTGAAGAAAAAATTGCAAATGCCAGAATAAATACACTATGATAGTCATAACGGATTGCGAAAGTGGATACAAACGAAGATGAAGAACACAAAATGTCCAGGTATGGATTAAAAAAACTACACCTCAATTCCAAGCAGGTTGGCATCAGCTAAGTGAATCCTCACTGCCCTTATCGCTCCATTTAAGTCTGTCTTAGTCTGATATTATTAAAAACAAAAGTTTCTCTACATTTCCTAACGCCATATACAAAAAGTCAGTCCCAACTAATTCGTATCGTTTATACAAAAATATGTCTGGCTCTAGATTCAAATGCTTAAATTGTAATTTGGACCTTTCATATAAGATGAGTTCCTAAACACTTTAATATCAGCATTCAGAAAAGCAGCTCAAGAGATTTAGATCTTCTAATTTAGCTTCCATCTCAAATTCTTTATAAGCTGGCTCGGAGTAAGCATTAAAAATATTCAATTCTTTGTGCATTTAGATTTGTTAGCTAAACATTTGAGTTCAACAACAACAACACACCCAGTGTAATCCAACAAGTGGGGTCTGGGGAGGGTGAAGTGTACGCATACCTTACCCCTACCTCGTGGAGGTAGAGAGGTTGTTTTCGAAAGATCCTAGGCTCAAGTGCAGCAAATCAAAATATTTACAAAAAAGGGAATACAACAGTGAAGAAAACATGTCAATTGATAAGGAAAGCAGTATAGAGCATTCGGAGAAAAGAAACATTAACAACAATGAAATAATGTGGTAATTGAAATATAATAGACAACATATGGTAACAGATAACAAAGGCAAGAAAATACATGTATAAGGCTAATACTACAACAGGCACGGTGCTCCCGACTCCCACCAAGCCTAAACCCGCCGAAAAGCGAGTCAAACTCATCTGCCTCCTTAACTTCTACCCTAATCCGCAACCTCCATACCCTCCTATCTAAAGTCAGATAACCATTCAAATTCAAACTTCAAAATTCCAAAGCCAGATTACAGAATGATAAAAGCAATTGAATCAAACCAAACAGTTCCTTAAACAAATATAGCATAAGGAATTCAAAAGAGAAAGTGTACAGCAGCAACTTCACTCTGCGAAACGATTCGAACTCCATCTCTATTCACCAGAAGATCTCCATCCTTAAATGTCCCTGATTCAGTCCTATACAACAAAATACCAAAAACTTCTCATCAAAATACATAAGCACAGAAAAAGAGGCAACAGAAACAAAAGATACAAAAAGTGGATCCAAGATTTTAGCTCAGTAGACACACAATACATATGAATTTAGCATAAATGAATATTCCTGGAGACATTTACACACACAAACACATAAGGAGAGAGGTATAAAGTAAGTACAGGAATTTGGAGAGAGCAACTTCATCAGGAGGAGGAAGAGAAAGTTTAAGATTAGGAGCAAAAGATCCTTTCTTCATAGCTAAATCTAGTAAAAACACAGTAAAAATTGCTTCTTGGGCAACTGGGGTTCTTGAATTCTTCTTAAAAATCACTTTTTTTTATGGAAATCTTGAACACCCAAAATAAAAGTTGCTTCCAGGCAACTGGGGTTTTGGTAATTCTTCTTAAAGTTCACTCTTTTATAGAAATCTTGAGAAAGATCAAAGTTTGAAACTGCTTCCAGGCAACTGGCTATTTTGTATTTTAGTTAAAAGTTCACTCCTTTATGATTTTTTTTAAAATTTTTTGATGGGAAAAAATTGGGGAGCTTTGGGGCATTTCTGCTTAGGTGGGTCAACTGAAAGACACTGTGCAGAAGTCTTGCAAATAATAGCAGAAATTATGTGGTTGTTGTATCTATTACTAGCTTGACTAGAAATCAAAAATATACGTGCTTCGGTGTCTAAATGAGTCCAAATATAAGTAATTTGTTCAATTCGCCCAAAATTTTTATGGATTGAGCTCAAAATAATTTGTATTGGATTTAATCTCAATTCATTCAAGCCTTAATCCATTTTAAAAGAATCTTCAATTGAACCCAACTTAATCTCCAATTTCAATCCGTTTTAAGGCTCTTTATTTGCATTGGTGTAAATATATAAATTACTATCTATTTTATATTTCTTAGGATTAATCTATCCATTTGTAAATTTTTATTTTTATTTTCTTGAGTTGAAATTTAAATTGTGATTATAAAAGGTAAATAATAATATGTTAAAATTATTGAGATTAAGCAGGTCAAATTAAACGAGTTATGACCCAATCCGAATTTCAGCCCAATTGAGTTCAACTCATTTGAGCCCAAAGTAAATTTGGATGGGTCATGATCCAATTCTATTTTTATTTCAATCATTTTAATATTTTCAATTTCAATCCAACGTGCCCATTTGATACCCCTAATACATACAGAGAGAGAGAGAGATGGTGATGGTGATTTAAAGAGAAGGAAAAAGTAGGTTGTACAAATTAAGAAAAGTTTTTAACATCAAAAATTGTGATCTTTGAAAATTAAAAATCATAGTAATAACATATGTAATTCTATAAATGAGATGATTGTGATGTGTAGTGTGTATATAGATTTTATTTTTATCTCATAAAAATAAAAAAGTCGTTTATGATAGACTCTCAATTTAAGTAAAGCATTTTAAACAAATTTAAGAAGGAAATAGAAGTCAAGATGAAAATAATTGAGAAAGAATAGTAAACAACAACAAAATAATAGAATAATTAAAGCAACATATAATAATTTTTAAAAAATAAAGATAATAGGATATTAAAAATAACATTGATATGGAAAAGGAGGAGTAAATAAGGTGTTCCAAATTGTTACCATGCCTCTCCTACAAGCAAATAAGACATTGTTCAACTATTTATAAACTTTTTATTCTAATTTTTTTATTTTTATAATATTTTATTTATGATTATGCTCACCATAAATTGAAAATTAAATTGTGTGAATAAGTGAGTGGGGGAAATGAGTGGGAAAGATGATAAAAACACTATCTAAATCAAAGGATTACACTTGCTGACTTTTCTTCTGTTGTGTTGTGTGGACCTTTCATTTTCTTTTTTTTTTCCATGTTTTATTTATGGTTCCTTCTTCCCCTTTTCCTCTTTTTTACTATATTTATAGGTCTTCTTTTTGAAGTTTGAACTTCTTTTTTTAAGTGAAATATTCGTTCTGTTATATAGAAACAGATTTAATAAATATTGAAAACTTTCCAATAAAATATTAAAATGAAAAGATCTATAAGATAATGAGTTATTGATTAATCAATAATTTAAAGTGCTGAAAAAGAGCCTTGTTATTATCTAAATCGACGTAAAATGCATTACGGTGTAAAGTCCAACTAAAGCTTTCATGAACGATCTTATTCATCTTGATTGAGGAATTCTTATGGACCGCTAAATCTTCTCTACCCTTACAGTACTTTCTAGAAAAACTATATAACTTTGGATAATTATTTTTTAAATGTTGTGGTAGTTTTCACCAAAAATAGAACACTTGGAATCTTCTTTATATATTTACAAAAGTTTTATTTTGTATTCTAACATTTTTTTATCAAACAAATCAAATTAAATAAGGTTATCAAAAAGGTCATGTAAGCTAAAAGAAAAAGGCTTATGTCTGATGTTTATATAAACTCAATAAACATATAATATAATCTTTTAATATATATTATTGTTAATTAAGTATAGTTAACTAATGCATAATCTCACTTTCATTTACTAACTGCATAGTTTGTGGTAAACGTTTGATTTATTCACAATTAAACTAATATTGTGAAGCAGCTTGGCAAATTGCACAGGTATTCGATTTTGATATTGTTTTTTCATTTTTTTAAAAAAAAATTACACATATATTTATCTTAAAATAACTTTAGATATATGGTATTTGATTGAAGTTCATTTATATATAATTGAAGTTGAGTCATTTATATCTCGCTTAGATCATTTTCGCTTGAACTTCACTCATACATGACTGAAGTTCAATCATTTTATTCGACTTCAACTATTTGAACTTGAGTCGTAGATGCATGAACTTCGACACAAAATAACTAAAGTCAAATAAAAAAAACTCAATTTCAATCATATAAAGTGATTATATACACAAAATATATGATTAAAAAAATATAAATTAAATGACGATTTTAAAATTCTATTTTATTCAAATTAAAACATCACATGCCCGGCTATTGCGGTAAAAGGACCACAAATTGACTCTTCATACCAACTAAAATCAATTTAATTCACTAATCTACACATATACTTTCTATAAAAGTCTTTTTTTTAAAAGGTAAAATGCTTTTTCCATTGACAACAAAGATAAATAAATATTGACAATTTGTCATAATTATAATCAATGCACCAATTTGGCCAAGGTTGAATTGTCAAAGAAATTTTTTCTTAATGCCTATTTGTCTATCTAAACACAAAAGTGAAAGTGGTATCAATTGATCTTTCCTTCTCAATTGTTAGTTATTGTCTCCTTTTTTTTTTTATTTCTCATTACGTGTTCGGAGTCCGTAGAGCTTTGATTAAATTTGAATCGTACACGGCAGGAAACTCATTCGAAGGTGATGCTCCCAACATGATTTTCTCCATACTCAGTCGAATCGAGACTTTTAATAAAGAATAAAACAGTCTCATCACTGCACCATAACTTATATTGATGTTAATTATTGTCACATGTACAAGCAAGGGAGAAATAATAATATTATGAGATTTTGAGAGTTTAAAATAGTTATAAATTATCTATGGTTCTTGGAATTAGAGAGAACTAATAATTTTGATCATAATATTTTTCTTTGTAATGGTTGTATTTTTACGTACGTTAGACAAATGATTTTAATATTAATGATTCACGATTCTACGTAAAAGATTAGTCTTAAGATCAACAAATTTTATATTAGAAGAGTAATCTTAAATATATACCACTTCTTTACTCAAGCAAATTGAAATGATTGCAACTTTTCAACAACTTCTTGAAAAGTAACTTTTTTTTTAATTTAAACTAATTTATTTTGATCATCAATTTGGAGAGAAATAAAATATTATATTTCTCTATATTTCTTATCTTGTATTTATATTATTTCATCATAATTAAAAAAAATAATTAAAAATCCAGCATTTTCTCATACAATATTTTCCTCTCACGAGGTTCACATTTTAAAATGTGTAACGACAATATCAAAACATGAAGGACTCAATTGCAAAATATATAAATAAAATTCTACCGTCTTCTTCTCCGTTAGCGAAATTCACGACAGAGCCCTTCAATTTTCCTTAGGGTTTAATTCTTACCCAATCCAAAAATCGCCATGAAATTAGCTTCACTTGACAGTGTACAAAATGCTCACGACGATTCCATTTGGTCGGCGGCGTGGGTCCGGTCGACGGAGGAATCTCCGGCGTTACTTCTCACCGGAGGTCTTGATGAAACTGTGAGGCTATGGGACCCGAGTAACTTTACTTGTGTTCAAACTTTCACCGGTCATTGTCTCGGTGTTGTATCTGTTGCTACTCATCCTACTCGTAGAATCGCTGCATCTGCTTCTATAGATAGCTTTATTAGAGTTTTTGAGGTTGATACTAATAAGACTATTGCTACTCTTGAAGCTCCTCCTTCTGAAGTCTGGCAATTGCAATTTAGTCCCAATGTAAGTAAAGGAAAATGAAATTTCGATTGCATTGAATTGCTTGTTATTGAAGGAGCCTTGGTGTAATAATAGGTAAAGTAGTTTTCATGTTATCAGTAGGTCGCATATTCGAGTTGTGTAAACAGTCTCTCGCATTGGAAAAAAGTCTCTCGCATTTCCCACCGTTTCTGAGGTCACGAACATAACTGGAGCTTAGTGCATCAAGCTGGCATTTTTTGAATTGCTTGTTATTGGTACTAACATTTAGCTTTAGTTTGAAGATGCATTGGAAACAACCTCTTGCAGAAATTTCTGGAGGGCAAGGCTGCGAACAAGAGACTCTTGTGGTCTGGCCCTTCCCCGGACCCCGGGCTTAGAGGGAGCTTAGTGCACCGGCCTGCCCTTTTGTTTGAACGGCTTGTTATTGGTGTTAAAATTTAGCTTTAGTTTGAAGATGCATTTGAATTGATTCAGCTTTTTTAATGATTGATAATGTGGTGAAATATCTAGGTTGGAAATTTGTAGTGTTTTACATTTAGTATGATTTTTTATGCATAAATTTACAGGTTTGTTTGGTTTTAATTGGTTTGGTTAAGAGACTTGTATGCTAGTGCTGGGAGAAGCCTTAGTTTCATGAAAGATTAAATATTTGTTCTAAGAGACAGATTATTCACCAGTATTTGAATGGTATGTTCTGGTCCAGTCCAGTACCGAGCAGAATGGATATCACTGAATTAAGTAGGGCGATCCAAACTAGTTTGGAATTGAGGCTTCAAATATGATTGATTAAATTGGTTGTCACTGTTAATCAATCATCTAGTGGTTTCTCTTTTTCCTTTTTCTTTTTGATTGGCTGTTGACAAGTATTATTTGTTCTTCTAGTGCTAGTCAAACTGTTAATGGTTGTCCTAGAAGTTGATCTTAAGGTTAGGGCCTGAGAGAATATTCATATATCTTGCATTTCTATACAAAATCCTGATTACAAGTTCAATGGAAAAATATCCTCCTTTGTACTTCTACCTTTTTACCCTGTTCCTTCAAAAATTGCTTAAGATAGGTAACAATATGGGTTCCCTTATTTTAGTGTTTTCGAAAGGGAACAAGTGAATAACTGCTTTTACTTGTTTAGTTGTTGAGTGGCGGTGCTAAAATTCCTCTAGATTTTTTAATGCAAATACCTTTTGAACAACAAATTACAGGATGGAACTCAAACAGATATCTGAAATGGCTCCTTAAATTATCTTGTTAGAATGCCCTAAGGTCCTTCCTAAGTAGAACGATTGGCTCCACAAATTCTTTGCCCCCAGAACTTAGTTCAAGTGATAAAGGTTGAGGGCCCCCACAACTTAGTTCAAGTGACAAAGATTGAGGGACTCGTGACTTAGGTCGCAGGTTCAAGCTGTGCCGCATGAACTAAGCCTGATATTTAGTTAGAGAAGGGTAGAGAGACTAGCCCATTATCCCCAAGTTTCAAATACCAGTTGTTGGTCCTAAGGGTTGGCCCTAGACAGATTTGTCGGTCATCAAAGAGAATTCTTTCTGATTGTGAGGTGTAATGTAGATCTGGATGTAAGCAAACACATATTTGATGAAGTGGGGGGATATTAAGAAGACTCTGTATCAACCATTGCTTCTTGCTGCACTGTGGTAAATACGATCTGAAGATATCTTAGTAGATTTGAACACTTAGTTGCCACTATATGAAGTTTTGGTGCTCCTTTCATACTTAACGAGTGATTCATTTATCTTTATGGTTTGTTTGAGACAAAGATTTGTTCGACTAACCTGATCAACTACCTCTCAGTCCCAAATTGTTTGGGGTCAATTGACCTATCAAAAAGTAGAAAAAGAACAAGAAAATTGTTATTTTCAATGAAGTCTTCAATAATTGGGATTCATTTCCTTTATTAAGAGTTAAAAGGGCGTTGAGATTTATACTTGCCACTTCCACATTTATCTTTGTGGTTTACTTTGAAATCTATCTCATCATACATCACTACTTGTTTCTATCAGTATGTATGTTGCTTGATCTATTGTCTTCTGGTTTTCAAGGTTTGTGGAAGAGCAATGTCTCCTTTTTTATTTAACTTTTTGGCGCACATCTTTATGGGAAGCTTTAGGCAGTCCCCTTACGGTTCTCACATTTTCCAGGGTAGCAATCTGGCAGCAGCTGGAGGTGGTAGTTCATCAGTCAAGCTATGGGATACTACTCAGTGGGAACTTGTTATCACAATGTCAATTCCTCGTCAAGGAGCCCCACAACCATCTGATAAAAACACCAACAAGAAATTTGTCCTTTCAGTTGCATGGAGTCCTGATGGTAGGCTTCTTGCTTGTGGATCAGTTGATGGGACTATTTCTGTTTTTGATGTAGCTCGTGCCAAGTTCCTTCACTTCTTAGATGGCCATAGCATGCCTGTGCGTTCTCTGGTGTTTTCACCTTCACTTCACGATTCAAGAATACTCTTCTCTGCATCAGATGATGGTCATGTGCATGTGTACGATGCTGAGGGGAAAACATTGCTCACATCTTTATCGGGTCATGCAAGTTGGGTTCTGAGTGTTGATATCTCCCCAGATGGGGCTGCAATTGCAACAGGTTCAAGTGACAAGACGGTCAGGCTGTGGGATCTTAAGATGAGAGCGGCTACACAAACTTTAACCAGCCATACAGATCAGGTTTGGGCTGTGGCTTTTGGACCAACATCAAGGACTGATGTTCGGTCCTGTATGCTTGCAAGCGTGTCTGATGACAAGAGTTTATCATTCTATCAGTACTCTTGATTGTTGTGGGTTAATCACCCATTGCATGCCTATATGTTGGTAGGATGTATCAAGAAAACATTTGGTTTCTTTTCGATGGCATGACTTTAGGTTTCAGAGTCATACAACACGAAATGCTATTGATTCAATCTCTAGAAAACATATCAATTTCATATCCAGTAGGGTTGACCTCTTATGAAGCAGAGCATGCTCACTTTCTTGATGTTCTTCGTTATTGTATAAATTATCGATGGAGCAGATACTTATTTCCCGTCATTTGGGACAACTGTCGGAGTTCCTTCCTGGTGCTTTCGTTGAGTTTTATGCGTCTCCATTTTAGTAGTAGCTCATACTTCCCCAGAAGTTTTCGAACTGAACTACTGAATTAGAAGCTGAATTTTCCTTCAATTTTGGAGTTTTGCATGTTTTAATTTTATGTTTCCAGAAAATAATCCAAATATCAGACCACTGGCACCCTACTATCAAATACTCCTATTACTTGCATTTTAACCAAAGAAGCATATTAGTTTGCTTTTTATCATTGTGTTTCCCAGTATAATTCATTCCTCCTCCTCTTTTTTCATGATGTGGTACTTTAACTAGGCTGCTTTATTTGAGCCGACGAAAACAGTTTCTCTATCTTTTTAAGGTAAAATAAGGTTGTATTGTATACACACAATCCTTTCGAGACCTTACTTGTGAGATTACACTGGGTATGTTACTGTTGTTGGTACTTTAACTAGGTTAGTCTGCTAGTGTGATCAGGTAAGAAATACAGCTGAGGGAAAAGATAATTAGGAGAATTACACCTCAAATCAATATAAAAGAGATTGTGTGTCGTGGTAGATAGAGTTATTCGATTTTTTGTTAGTGGAGGTGAAAGACTAATCCAATGGGTTAGTCGATGGTCGAGATATGCACAAACTAGTGACATAGTGGCGAATTTAGAGCACAACATACATGTTCTTGGAGAGTTAAAAGAGATAAATCCTAAACAACTTACACAACATTGGTGGATGTAGACTACGATTTGCGGATTCATAGAAACTCAATAACTTTTGTCGATACCTCATATATATATATATAACAAGAAATTCACCAAAATATCTATAAATATTTATTTATGAACCAGTTAATATTATATAAATTAATATAAGAATTCATAAACTTCAAAAAAAAAATTAAAATCCGCCTTTACTTCACAATCTTCATAATTCAACGTAAACTACCTCAATAAGTTCTAGAAGTAGAATGTGAGACAATTTAATTATTATTTTGGGAAAATAAAATTTCTATCACTCAGAATTTATTACAAGCAATTCTCATCTGCATTTACTATACAATTGAATTGGGAAGTGGAAGCTTTTAATTTCTCATTGAATAAAATAAAATAAATAAATAAAAAAGAAGCTCGATTGAACCTTGGATAGTGGGCCTTTGCATAAAATAAAAATGGGAAATTTACATAAATGTACACCATTAAGAAAATATTTACTATTTATAGCAATAATATTTTTTTTCACTGAACACTTATAATACAATTATAATACAATTTTAATATATATTATCGAGAATAATTTATAAAACTCATATAATACAAGTTTTATTCATGGATACTTAATTTATCACATACTTTAATACACTTATAATACATTGTGTCAATTTCTTACCAAACAAGTATAATATATTTTAAAACACTTATAATACATTTATATTGCATGCATAATTCACTTTTAATACATAGTAGATATATCATAATATTGTTATATATTGCTATAAATGGTAATAAATAAAAAGTATCGTTAAAATCAGTAATTATTTATTAAAAAGTGATTTTTCTAGTAATTTTTCCAAATAAAAAATAGTATAAAAAATGAATAGAACTACTAGTTCTAAATTTATACACAAAATTATATTTAATGATCTTAAAAATAAATGGCCTTGAAATTTTGAACTTCATTTACCTTATGGGCAATTTAAGTGGGCCGGGTATAGCGAAAAAGAGTTCGACAATCTAGTTATATATCATAGGTTTCTTGTTGTATACTCTTTTCGTTTTAAAATAAATCATAGTTTAGCAAAAATTAAGTTTATTAAAAAATTAATAGATACAATTTGTAGTTTACTAAACTATCTCTATTTAATTAGTGTCTCTTAAAAATTGAATACTAATAAGAAGATAAAGTATAAGGATATATATAAATATACATATATATTATTAAGACACTTATTTTTTGAGATGAAGAAAAATTTTCACAACATTGTTTATTTCCATATTGAGTTGAAATTAGCCCATTTGGAATCAAATTTTGAGAGCTCAACCCAAAATTGCCAAAAAATTCAAAATTCACAAATTGAAAGCCACGTGTCTACAATTTGTGGTGCAATGGTTCAACTTGTTACTCCTCCGTTTCAACAATAGTTATCCCCTATTAATTTGACATAAAAACTAAGAAGCAGTAAATAATATGTATAATTTTATCAAATTATTTTTATTAAATATAAATTATTTAAATATTAAAAAATAAATAATATATAATAGCAAAAGTAAAATAAATATATCATAATAAATTATTTATTAATTTTATAAACTGAATAAATATTATTAAATATTCTAAAATAATATAGTAGACAAGACAAATAAATATGGACATGGGTCTTTTTGAGAGATATCAGTCTCATATTGATTATATTACCTAAGAATTGCAAAGGTGGCATCAATTTCAAAGTCATTAAATTGAAAAGCCATCCTCAATATATTTTTTTTGTCTGATGATATTATTTAATGCATTGGGAGACTTATTTTTGAAGCCGTTGCTTTTAAGAGTTTTTTTTTTTATTTGAGCAGTGGAATTACGTAAAAATTCTAACTATTCCTTTATAACCCCTTACTTTCAATCTATAAAAACAATTACTAATAATAAATTAACATAGGTTGTCTACATCACACACGCTTAAGAGAGTGTGTTCCTTCCTTAAATTCTGCTAATATAAGATATTTTATGTAATTCAACTGTCACGTATTTTTTTAAAAAATTATGTTGAGTCTATAATATGAAAATTTTCTTCAAACTTTTGATGAATAGCTATTGAATTGACATTGAAATTATCTAAACAAAACAAAAATACTTCCGCTTGTGGTCCTAATTAAATCCTAATACAGAAAAAGAACATACTAAAATTATTTTTTATTATTATCTTTTTTAGGTTTTTTTTTAATTCCTCTCTAGGAGCTTCCACCTTTTTACTTCCATAGTAACTCGAACTCGCAACCTTCGAATTGAAAGTGAGGGTTGCTTACTATCCGAGCAACTCCGTTTTGTCGAAAGACTGTTAAAATTTTCAGGAGTGAATTTACAATACCCCAAAACTATTGGTATTGAAACGTAAATACACAAAGTTCCGAGACAAATCTACCCCTATATATTCTTCTAGAAACTGAAAAAGTTTTCCATCAACTTTCCTCATTTAGCATCATTGCATGAATGAACCTTCAAAAACCAACAAAAAAACTTTTTGCTCAAACTTCTCAAGGTACCTTTTTTTTTTAGTGAATTTAGTAATTTTACTATTAGTTTTTTTTTAAAAAAAATCGTATTTTTTAATGTTCAAAGTGGATATATAAATTTTAAACTTATAATTGTGAAGTTATGTGTATGCTAAGTTAGTGTAATTTTTCTGTAATTTGGTGATGTGTTTCCATTTTCTCCAATTGTAGTGGTTGAGTTGTTTCACTTGAGTCGAGTATCTTTTGAAATATAGTCTCTGCTTAGGGTAAGGTATGTATACACCCTATGATGACTAGACTTTACTCGTGGGATTATACTAGTTATGTTTCGTTTGGTAGTGTTTGAGTTGTTTCACTTGAGGAGGGTTTCTTTTGGAAACATCATCCCTACTTTCACCATGTAGGAGTAAGGTTTGTATGTACTCTCTGACTAGACTTTACTTGTGGATTACACTGGCTATGGTTCGTTTGTTAGTGTTTGAGTCATTTCACTTGAGGCGGGATCTTTTGGAAACATATCCCTACTTCACGAGGTAGGAGTAAGGTCCGCGTGCACCCTGCACTGACTAGACTTTACTTGTGGTATTACACTGGGCATATTTTATTTGGTAGTGTTTGAGTTGTTTTTGTGCCATGACTAATTTCACGGGTACTTTCTATCTCCCACTAACACGTGTGCTTGATTACTCTGTTCGACAAGGTTTGGACAGATAGGAATAAATCACCTAATGTTTTTTTTACTCTGAGTATGTGTTATATAGTGTATTGATGATATTTCAGTGTTTCATTTTGTCATTTACAGGTTCAGTTTTCAGTTTTAAGGGGAGTCCTTCTTCCCTATACTTTCATTTACATTTAATTACATAGGAATGCATAGTCTTAGGTGATTTTCATATAGGGAAAATTTCGAGGATAGTGATTAATGAAGAGGTTTGGGAGTAAACGCCAATCCAAAATTTGAAGCTTTATGGGTTTTTACAATGAGTTCAAGTTAATATACGATAATAATTAGGTTTACCATCAAATATTTTAATATATATAGAAGGTTTGAGAAAAAGTTGTTGGGTTTCCATGAATCCGTGCACAATACTCTGGATCCACCTCTGTAATTGGGAGTACTCCAGTCATATAGTGGAACGACAAATTTTGCTTGACTAAATTACAGAAATATTCATATTAAAGGTTGGTTCTCTTTGATGTTTCCACGTTCCATTAGGTGGCAGAGGCTAGATTTTCATTAAGAGAGTTCAACATCTACTATACTTACATAAGAAAATTTGACCTTGTATATATAGCGTGATTTTAGATGAAGGGAGTTGCAATGAACCCCCTTTCGCTTTAGCTCCGGCCCTGATCCCATCCTCTCTGAAAAATGAAAAATATAGCCTCTAGATGAAAAGGGTTTAAGCTAATGAGGCCGAGGATATTGTGTAATGACATTGAGTTTCGAAGCATTAGTTTACTCATTTTCGCCTTTGAATGTATTCGTGATGCTTATCTTATGAAATTTTTTACTTAACAAGGCACAAGTCTTCGTTAATTTTTGTGGTTTAGCTCATTAATCGTTCATTGAACGTACTTTTTTGGGCAGGGGATAATCTATGGTACTGATTTATGTAATATGTCTTAGGTATCTCTTTGTTCTATTTTGAAGAGTTTTGTGTGAGCGTAGAACCGAACATCATATAAAATGGAAGGTTCTGAAGGAAGTAATACGAATACGAATGTAGTGGAGAGAATGGACAGTAGTAGTTATATCTCCTTCTTCAAAGACCAGGGGTCATTTGGGTTTGCTGTTGCTGTTGTAATTGCGATTATAGTACCTTTATTCCTCTCCGTGGTGCTTATGGGGAAGAAAAAAGCAAAACAGAGAGGTGTTCCGGTTACAGTTGGTGGTGAGGCAGGTCTTGCAATGCGCAATGCTAAGTCAGCCAAATTAATTGAAGTTCCGTGGGAAGGAGCTACTACGATGGCAGCTTTATTTGAAAAGTCTTGTAGGAAACATTCAAGTAAACGTTGTCTTGGAACTAGAAAACTAGTTAGTAGGGACTTTATAACCGCAAAGGACGGAAGGAAGTTTGAGAAACTTCATTTGGGCGAGTATCAATGGGAGAGTTATGGGCAAACATTTGATCGGGCTTGCAACTATGCCTCTGGACTTGTTAATTTAGGTCACGATGTGGAGACACGTGCTGCTATATTCTCTGAAACTCGTGCAGAGTGGATCATTGCCTTTCAGGTATTCGAGTTAATCTCATATTATTCTAAAATGGTTCATACTCACTCCGTTTCAATTTGTTTGTCTTACTTTCATTTTTAGTCCGTTTCAAAAAGAATGTCTCTTTCCTTTATTGGCAACTCTTTCTTTCAACTTTCCACATGACATGTTTAATACCACAAGATTAAAGCACATTTTGGTAAATTTTACATATCTTTAGTTTAAGACCACAAGATTCAAAAGTCTTCTTTACTTTCTTAAACTCCGTGCCATGTCAAAACCAGGCAATCAAATTGAAATGGAGGGAGTAAAATAGTTCATATATATGATTGTTATTTGATTACTACAGGAGCACAACAAGTTTTATAGTTGAAATTATTGTTCTCAGGGATGTTTCCGCCAGAATATAACTGTCGTTACTATTTATGCTTCTTTGGGAGATGATGCCCTTATACACTCGTTAAATGAGGTGGGCGTTTTTAATATTTTTTCATCTAGATTAGCAAGGTGCTAGTAACATGTGATGAATTGAATTCACTTGTGGTCTTTGACAGACTCAAGCATCCACATTGATTTGTGACGCCAAGCAACTGAAAAAATTGGCTGCAATCGGTTCTAACCTGAAAACCATCACGAATGTCATATATTTTGAAGATGATGAGACTGCAGTAGATTCAATCACTTCTACAAATATTGACAGCTGGAGGGTGACATCTTTCTCGGAAGTTGAAAAACTTGGTAAAAGTAATCCTATTCAACCAATATTTCCTATAAAGAAAGATATCGCGGTGATCATGTATACAAGTGGAAGCACAGGCATGCCTAAGGTATAATGCAACTTGCTTTTAGTTTTTCCTTCTGATATGAATATTTAACTTTGAGGTGGAATGCAAGAGAAAATATGGCTCATGATAAAATTGAAATTCCGTAAAAACATAGAGACGGAGAGGTTTCTGATCACCTTTGCAGGAGCCAAACAGTTAAATCTTAGTGTTGCCTGCAACAACATAACATACAGTGTGATCTCACAAGTGAGGTCTGGGGAGGGTGGGGTGGGGTGTACAGACCTTACCCCTACCTTTATGGGGCAGAGAGGTGTTTACGATAGACCTTTGGCTCAAGAAAAACAGATTTGAAAAATACAAGAGTAAAACAAGCTATGATGAAAATATCGAAGAAAAGCAAAGTATTGACAACAAAAATAGTAAAGATAACCAAAGTAAAAGAAAGAACAGTAGTGATAAAATTTTAAGAATAGGGTAATGGTAGAACAATAATATCTCATTCTAGCAAAACCACCTATTGTATCCATCTTCAACCAATGATTTTAAAGGCGTTTTCACAAAATTTCTGTACTAGAGTTGATGTGAACCCCCCCCCCCCCCCCTAAAAGCGATATCTTTTCTAGCTTTTGTTAGGACATAAAGCTTTCTCATTTTTGTACTAGTGGATTATATAGCAGCATTCTGCCTTTTGAAAGACAAAGTAATCATGGCACACGCTTGGTATTTTACCTAAGAAAGAGTTCAACCTGTGTCCCCGGACAACATTTCTTCTCCAATTTATCCATTACATAAAAAAAAAAAAAAAAAACTTTGACCGAGTGAACAAAAGAAAATGAGTAATAATTGTCATGATGTAATCTCATGAGTTTGATACATTAGATATCTGTCTCATCCAATGCAATACTTTTTCCTTAGTGAAATGAAAAATGCATTATTTGTTCTCTTTTGGTTTTCAGTTTAAACTAACTTAATTTTCTTTTATGTTATTCTCTTTGTTGGTTTAAAAAAATAGCTTGAATGATTCTCAATTAAGCTCTTTTATTTATGTTTTAGGGTGTCATGATAACTCATGGTAACATTGTAGCCACAGCAGCTGCAGTTATGACTGTTATTCCAAAACTTGGAAGCAGTGATGTCTATTTGGCATACCTACCTTTAGCTCATGTTTTTGAGTTGGCGGCTGAGGTAATCTTCAGACTTTACATCATTTGTTTCTTTAATATCCTGTTTGGCCAAGCTTTTGGGAGGTCAAAAGTGCTTAATTTTTTAAAATGTGAGGTGTTCGGCTAACCTTTTGGGAGAAAATTAGTGCTCTTAGGGAGTAGCAGAAGTTGTTTTTCAGAAGCTGAAAGACGTAGTTTTTTCCCTAAAGTATTTTCTTGAAAAGAACTTTTGAGAAAAATACATTTAGAAAGTCTTTTAAAAAGCTTGTCCACACAAACTGCTTATCATCAAATGTACTTTTTCAGAAAACACTTTCAGAAGTAAGCTTATTTTAGAAGGTTGGCCAAACAGACTATTAGTCTTTATCTAGCAATGAAGTAGTTCTGAGTGATTCTGGTTTTGCAGACTGTTATGTTGACTGCTGGTGTTTCAATTGGTTATGGCTCGGCTCTGACATTGACAGATACATCTAATAAGATCATGAAAGGGACCAAAGGAGATGCCTCAGGTTTAAAGCCTACTTTAATGGCAGCAGTTCCAGCCATTCTGGATCGTGTTAAGGACGGTGTTATAAAGAAGGTTTAAACCGTACTTCTGAGCTAAAGTGCATATTTTAGTTGGGAGTATAGGGCCTCAAATGAGGTACTAATTTCTTCATTATGTTTTTCTTAAATGTAGGTGGAGGAGAAGGGAGGATCTGCCAAGAAACTTTTCGATATTGCCTTTAAACGACGATTGGCGGCTATGGAAGGTAGCTGGTTTGGAGCATGGGGCCTAGAGAAAATATTATGGGAGGTGATGATTTTTAAAAAGATGCGATCAGTACTCGGAGGAGATATACGTTTCATGCTTTGCGGTGGTGCTCCTCTGTCAGGAGATACACAAAGATTTATCAACATTTGTATGGGGTAACTTTTCTGCTTTCTTGACATCAGAAAATTGTTCCGAATATAATTTACACTTTTTTCGACACTGCTTTCTGGATAGACTGTTTAATGTTACAACTTTTATGATCAACTAGTTTGGGACTGAGGCGTAGTTGTTGTTGTTACTGCTGCAGAGCGCCTATTGGTCAGGGATATGGCTTGACAGAGACATTTGCAGGAGCAGCCTTTTCTGAGTCGGATGATCCTTCTGTTGGTCGTGTTGGTCCACCTCTTCCTTGTTGCTATATAAAGGTATGGTGATACTTCTTTGTGTAAATCTTGATTACATTTCAAATGTGGAGACCGTTATTCCCCATTTATTCCTTTTGCTTGCAAACTTTATTAACTTGGATAAGTTTAGGAATTTTCCGCTTTTTATGACAGTGCAAGGTGATTTTTTTTAATATGTTCTGTATTTAACAATACAGCTTATTTCTTGGGAAGAAGGAGGTTACACAATCACCGATAAGCCGATGCCTCGGGGAGAAGTAGTTGTTGGTGGGAACAGTGTTACTGCTGGTTACTTTAACAATGGCGAAAAAACTAATGAGGTGTACAAGGTAGTTCTGAGCTACTGCTTGAAATTGAACTGAATTTGTTTATAGCGCAAGCTTGTTCATGCTGTTAATATCTTAAATGTAGGTTGACGAGAGAGGCATGCGCTGGTTCTACACTGGTGATATTGGAAGGTTTCATCCTGATGGATGCCTCGAAATCATTGATAGAAAGAAAGATATTGTTAAACTTCAGCATGGGGAGTATATCTCGCTTGGAAAGGTATTTACTTTTGGTACATTCTACATATGTATTCAAAAGTCTTTTTTATTTTCTTAAACTACATGTTAAGTCAAAACCAAACAAAGAAAGTGAAATGGAGGGATGTAATAATATTTACTGGGATTGTTATTTTGGCTTTTTTGCTTTGCTTTCTTTCATCCTGAATGTCTTTAGGTCTTGATTTATGGCAATTGTAATGACAAATCGATGCTCGTTGCAGGTTGAGGCAGCACTTTCCTCAAGCAATTATGTGGATAACATAATGGCCTATGCAGACCCCTTCCACAGTTATTGTGTAGCATTAGTTGTTCCTTCACAAAAGGTGCTTGAGAAATGGGCTCAAGAAAATGGCGTCGAGCACAGTGCTTTTTCTGATCTGTGCAACAAAGTTGAAGCAGTCAATGAGGTCCAGCAATCACTTTCAAAGGTTTGTCTCCTTTTCATCCGAATTATCATCAATGATGATCCCTATTAAGGACATAACCTTAGATAGGACGTTATGGAGTCGAGAATTAGGGTAGAAGGCTAGTAGATAGTCGAGTGTTGTCGTACTTCTAGTAGTATGATTTAGGTATCACGTAGTCCCCTTTTCCCCAATGTGTATTAATATCTTTGTAACATTTATTTTGTACATTTGCTATTTTGTAAAGGTAGAGATTGGTCTGTGTACATCTCCCCCCCCCCTCCCCCGGACCTCACTCATGGGATTATATTGGCCTGTGACAACCTCGTGTTAGCTAGCTCGACATAGATTGCACGACAAGAGAGAACATCCCAGACGACGTAATTGAAGAATGCTACCTTTGTCATTGCAAAAAGTGTGCTGAAAGTGTAGGTAATGTAACTGAAATGCAGGTAGGCAAAGCTGCAAGATTGGACAAGTTTGAGATTCCTGCAAAGATCAAGTTGATACCAGAGCCATGGACGCCCGAGTCCGGATTAGTTACTGCAGCTCTCAAATTGAAGCGCGAACCCTTAAAGGCGAAATTTAAGGATGAACTTCAGAAGTTGTATCAATGAATTATCATTTTAGTATTGACTATTTATCCCCTCCTCATGTAGTAGGAGCAATATCTAGATTATTGGCATGAATTCACATGTCTTATTTCCCTGTTGTGTTAGATCTCAAATCAATTATGCTAAGGCCAGTTTACTCCTTCAATACATTGATGCTGTTCAACTTTCTATTGTTGGAATGCAAGGGAGGAAATGGAAAACAAGTTAAATACTTCGAAAATAGTAGATTTCTTCCCATACGTCCTAGCCTTGATTGATAGAGTTAACTGGTACTTGGAAAACTAGTTAAATACTTCGAAAATAGTAGATTTCTTCCCATCTGTCATAGAATTAATGGACAGAGTTATCTGATACTTGTTGCTGGTAGGAGGTGACAAGTATCACATGGAATTAGTCGAGGGGCTGCTCTCAAAGTAGTTCCAATACACAAAAGATAGATTCGATTCAATTCAAGTCCACTGAAACATTGCACATCAACTTTTTTGAGTAAATTTAGTATTACATCAACTTCTTGAATCACTCAGTACACAACAAACAGCCATTTTGTTTCTTTTTCTTTTCAGTTCATCATTAACAACATCACTGCATAACGATTCCATGATAGGTGCAGAAATGCAACAAAACGGATAACTAATTCAGAACAAGAGACTTCCTTTTCTTCAATCTAGGTTCGATAAACAGTAGAAATAAGTGGACACTTTGCAAAAACCAGAGATATCAAATAGAAAGGGTAAAAGCCAAGGATGAATTGCCTGCCGGTGACTGTCTCGGCCAGTTAAGAACTTATAATCACCGGACAACTGGAGCACGTTGCTGAGTCCCATTGCCTTGCATGGTAATATCCATATGAGAGGATACACTGAAGGCCATGTGATCAGGCTGCTGCTGGAAGCTGATGCCATTGTGGACGACATCTTGCCGGACACTTGAGAAAGCAGAAGTTGAACCTTCATGCTCAACTGAGTCTCGAGAAGAAGTTGAGTTGGTAAGGTAACAATTTGGATCAGATTGATGCACTTTCTTTGAGCTGAGGAAACGTCCTCCAGACCCTCTAACTCTGTTCACTGCATGAAGATGTCGTGACTCGTGAAGATATGGCTGCATGCAACAAATGACCAGAAGAAGAATAAGTTGATACTGGTGTTATAGACTAGCTTGAGTACATCATACTGTTCTCTCCCCCAAAACATGGAGATGCAGAGGGGGGAAATTTCCGGGATAATGGAATGCATGCATTAATAATCTATGATGATCTTAGTAAACAAGAAGTAGCATATCGACAAATGTCATTATCGTTACACCGACCATCAGGTCGTGAGGCTTTCCCAGGGGATGTTTTCTATTCCTTCTGTAACCATTTGTTTATTTGGTTTGTATTTGGCACTGAGTTTAAGAAAATAAAGAATACTTTTGAATCTTGTGGTCTTAAACTAAAGATATATAGAATGTACCAAAATGCCCATCAATCTTGTGATCTTAAACATGCCATGTGGAAAGTTAGAAATAAAGAGATCAAAGAAAGAGACATTCTTTTTTAAACGGACAAAAAAGAAAAGTAAGACAAACAAATGGAAACGGAGTGAGTACCAAATATTGGCAACTGTTACTGAATTATTTTATGACATACACCTACTGAGCTTTCTTTCCTGAGGAAAAATTCCTTTGTTAAGTTATAATGGAGGAAATATTGTTGAGCACAAGTTAGAAATAACGGATAGGACTGTTTCGAATTTCCATCATCTTGTTACTTTTTAATCTCTCTATCATCTATTTCTACAATATGTGCAAGTCATAGTGCAGTTCATTGAACGAAGTAAGGCAGAGATGTGAATGAATTACTAAAACTGGGGAAGAACAGCAAGTACCCAAATACCTTTCTATTTTTGACAAGTTTGTTCTGAGCCTCGAGCTTTGCACGTATCTGCCTCCGCCTTAGGATCCCATGGTACTGTTTTGCGTTTACATAAATTGGTCCATCCTCTGCAACATCTCCGGGGAGTGGGACACGGGCAGGTGCTATGCCCATCATTGGAGGCTGCATTGCCCAAATATCAAAATTGGAACATTCACAAGATAATTAGGGAGTCAGTATGTGTTACCATTATCCATCTCCTTTGCAGACTTACTGCAGCTACAACTAGAATGGCCGAATTCTATTGAGTGTTTAAAGCGTGACTCAGGGAAATGAAATATTGTGTGTTCATGTATCATAAAATTGCATATTCCCACACACCAAATCCATAACATTTTTTAGATTAACAATAACTTATGATCCTTGATAATAAAAACTTGATGAACACATTAGGCCTAAGTGTCATATCTTTACATGGCATCAAAGCCAGTTCCATCCCGTATAGACTCTCGGTCCACGCTCCAGTTTGGCCTATGAGTGAAGGGCTGTTAGAGTGGGTTAGAGTCTCACATTGGTTGGGGAATAGACTGGTGGTCTGCTTATATTGACTTGGACAATCCTCCCCTCATGAGCTAGCTTGTGGGCTTGAGTTAAGCCCAAGTGTCATATCTTTATAAAGAGAAAGACATACACTTTTGCAATCAAGTCATCTATACTCGAAATCGGGTAAACATCTCACCAGTTGGAGATAAAGAGAGGAAACTTCAAAGCAAGCAATACGAGAGACAAAAACCAAAGCAGAGCACTCACAAAAGGCTGAGGTCCATAAGCAGTATATAAGCCACTGATATAGGGATCAGAGTAATCAAAAGCAGAGAAACCCTGCAACGGGAAAAAGATGATAAATTAGATTATGCTAATAGCTAAGGCCTAAGTCTCGAGAAAAGAAACAACATACAGTTGAATGGGCCACTTCATTTTGCAAAGAAAAAAGAGCAGGCTTTATTTGAACTTGCATATCTCTTCCATATCTTTCATCATGAACTGGAAAATCAAAAGTAAGATGTAATATGACCAATCATTATACGCAAATGAATATCGTCAAGTAAAAAAACTAAAGCCTGTTGAAAGAGAGGCTATTTATGTATCGGGAAAAAAATAATAAAAAACGTAGCCAAATGGACAGAAGAGTTTTTGATATTATATCTTGGAGGAAAGCTATCAGCTTGGTGAGACTAAGAAAATCATTTGGTATAAACAAGGACCAGAGATGTGTTTCGAAGATAAAGGGACCACCCAAAATTCATTTCATTACCATTTATCGTAATATAAGTAGTACGTTCTTGGTCAGTTGATTAAACTGAACTAGTAAAGATTAAAATATATACAGACAACACTTGCAAAGAAAGTTTAACGATCTTTAAAGTATCTATACCATATTCTGAGGAAGCACATTGATCTTGAGAATTTGTTTTCCCTGAGGCAGTCATTTCGTCTCGCGAGTTAATAGTTGAATGTGTCAACTGCAATGTCTTGCCTTGTAAGTGCGGATCCAAAGACTTCATATCTCCTGAAAGCAAAGAGATGGAAAATCCACTTCTAAGGCCAATTTTCCAATTTTTTTATGTGAAGTTTCTTGCTCATTGGAACTCCACCGTGATTAGCCATTGAAAGCAAACAACAACAACATACCCAATTTAGTCCCACAAGGTGGGTCTGGGGAGGATAGAGTGTACGCAGACCTTACCTCTACCGCACGGAGGTAGAGAGGCTGTTTCTGAAAGACCCTCGGCTCATGTAAGGCACATCAAAAAACATAAAGAAGAAAACAAATATAACAAGTACTAGCAGAAGCATCACACAGCATACATGAAAAAGGAAACAATAACAACATCAACAAAACCTTCCAATAAACCCGTGCTATTTGTTACTGATTCTCTCTCCCTGTTTCACTCACAGGGAGACACGAGGACACACTATACATTAGTTTCCTTTACGATTTATTAGAAGGGCCTTTCGGATCGCATATAACTACCAAATTCATGTTGACCTGCAATTGTAGCTTATGACTAAAGCTATATTGCAATCGTCACAAAATTTTGTATGTATATTGCGAATTATCCGCTCTTTTCGTTCATAGACTGCTTTTCAAAAGAACAGAAACCAAGAACCTTAAAAAAAATATGATTATAATAACTTTTTGCATCAAAGCTACCTCATCATTTACGAACTAAGTCGATGAAAGGAAGATAAAAATAAGAGAAACATTCCAGCTAGTTTCAGGCAGTGAAGAGTAGAACATGAATCCTCAAGAATACAAAGCAAAGAAATTATTGTAGCATAACACATACCAAGTCCAAAAATTACTAAAGACGTGCTATCTAAAACTGCAGAGACTTATACGGCAAAGACGAATATACAGCTACTCTATCTAGAATTGCAGTCATTTAAAATGTTATCGACCTGTTACATGAACTGCTACCTCCCAATTCTGCTATTAAGCTTGTCAATGTTAAAAGATGGATTTGTAGGAAGTGTTAACAAGGGAACTAGTGGAAAATAGTCACATGCAGTCATCAAAACAATTCAATGGCATATGCAAATGAACACCGAGAAAAGATTGTGAGGTGTGAATTGGGAAAGAGGTGTAGAACTGCAATACGAGCTCCATTAGGTGATAAAAGACAAAAGGACAACCAGGCTTATGCAATGCAAAACATTATTCCCCTAATCAGTATGCATAACCATCGGAAAAGACATACCTTTTACTTTAAAGTCCACATGCATTCATGATTTTCACTCTGTAGAACATTCTTTATCCCCAGAAAGGGAAATTTAGAGATCACTAGCAAAATAAAACCATAAGAAGAAGAAAACTACTGGGCATACACATAATAAAATCCAATACTGAAATATGAAGGAACAAAAGATTAGGAAAAAAAGGGCAGCCCGGTACACTAAGCCCCCGCTATGCTTAGCGTCCGGGGAACGGCTAGATCACAAGGGTCTATTGTACGCAACCTTACCTTGCATTCCTACAAGAGGTTGTTTCCACAACGACAACAACTTTACCAGCTACGCTAAATATTCAGAACAAAAGATCAGGAAAGAGTCAACCAAATATGCAGATCTTTATTACATCAAGAACCCCACTCTGCAAATGTTACTATCATCTTAAAAAGACATAACTTTGATTGCAACTTATTTCCTATAACAACACATAAACAGAAAATATACAGAAAAACAATAAAAGATTGCAACTTTACTCATTTTTCCCTTTATCAATATGCAAGACCATATTAAAAAAACATACTTTTGACTTTAAAGTCCACATGCATTCAAGATTTTCACCATGTAGAACATTCTTTATCTAACCAAACAAGTATATACACAATACCCAAGAAAGGAAATTTAAAGATCAATAACAAAATGAGACTATAAGAAGAAGAAAACCAATAAAGATTGCAACTTCACTCATTATTCCCCTCATCAATATGCAAAATCATATTAAAAACACAAAAGTTTGACTTTAGGGTCCACATACATTCAAGATTTTCACTATATAGAACATTCTTTATCTAACCAAACCATTATATACACAATACCCAAAAAGGGAAATTTAGAAATTAATAGCAAAAATGAAACTATAAGAAGAAGAAAACCAAGAAAGATTGCAACTTTACTCATCATTCCTTTTACCAATATGCAGAACCATATTAAAAACACAAATCATTGACTTTAGAGTTCACATGCATTCAAGATTTTCACTATGTAGAACATTCTTCATCTAACCAAACAAGTATATACACAATACCCAAAAAAGGAAAATTTAGAGATCAACAGCAAAATGGAACTATAAGAAGAAGAAAACCAATAAAGATTGCAACTTTACTCATCATTCCTCTTACCATTATGCAGAACCATATTAAAAACACAAATCATTGACTTTAGAGTCCACATGCATTCAAGATTTTCACTATGTAGAACATTCTTCATCTAACCAATACACAATACCCAAAAAGGAAAATTTAGAAATCAATAGCAAAATGAAACAACAAAACAAAAAAAAGAAGATGGAAACTATTGGACAAACACAAATAAATCCAATACTTAAACATGAAAAAACATAAGAAATACAAAAAAAGAAAAAAAAAAAGAGATGTGAATGGATTGAGAAAAGGACCTGTGGAATCCACTAAAGTTAAGATAAGAAATAAACACAAGTGTTGCTTGTTGGGATGAAATCAAGCATGTCTCCTTCCTTGAAACTCTCTCTCTCTCTCTCTCTTCTCTCTAAAAAGAAATCTTTTTTTTTTTGCCTTGTAAGAAATAGCATAAGAATCTCTGTGCATCTTTTTGCTGGCTATGATGTGTACACAGTACAGTAAGATGAGTAGTAAACAATTAATTTCTTCCACTTCAATTTATTTTTACTTTTTCTACTTTGGGACTTCAAACATTTGACAACAATTTACATTTGTTCTCTTTCTGCATTAATTTTAAACCAGACTTTTTTGGGGCATTTCAAAAATGTTCAAATTTCTTTTTAGTAATATATTTAGACAACTTTTACAATTCAAGAATCCAATTTTTATTTTCAAGTTGCTCCATTTCTAACTTTACATGATGTTTGCATAATACTAGTATAAATTGAGTTGAAATTTTATTTTTTGTCAAGTTAAATCAATTTATATAAAATAATTTTTAAAATTTTATTAACTTTTTCAATCGAAGGTCAATCCGAAATAATTTTATTATCTTCATGAAAAATAGAGATAAATGTGTGTCATCTTATTTTTCTCATATCACACTTATGAAATATCTTGAATATATTACATGTTGTTATTAATGAAAAATTAAATTGAAGCTAAATTATTTTTGTGATTTCATTCATAAAATTCTAACCAAATACTTTTAATAGTAAATGAAAATTTACTTATTGTTATTTTTTACATAATTTAGTACTACTTACAAAGTTGCAAATTGTGCAATAATATAAGTTGGAGAAAGTAATTGTTATAATTATAGAAAAAGTCCAAATTATTAAAAAAAAAAAAAAAAAAGATTCTTGCTTCCCAAGTGAAACACATTAATGGCATCACCAACACCAATTTTCAAGTCTTTTAACCACTTTTATAAGTTTTGTCTTTAGTACTTTATCATCTTTTAATGCTTCTTCTTTCTTCTTAATTGGGTCCCCATTTGTAAAGTAATAATAATTAATTTCCTTGGCTGTCATCATCAGCTCTGTAAGCTCCGCTGTAACTCTAGTATTAGCTCCCTAATCTAAAGTCTTAGCCGCCCTTTACTGTTCAATATCCCATATCACGCGCTTGCACTTGTTTTACCTAATGATAACAATAATAATAATATATTTAATATAATTTCACGAGTGAAGTTTTAACCGCTCGAGAGAAAATAAACGTACGATATCATAATCTTAACTTTATGAGATTGAAAAAATTATTTTTAAAACTTTATTGATGAGATCCACATGAGATAGAGATAGTCGAATTGATTTCTTATTAGCTGAAGGACATTGCAATGGCATGATATGAAAGATAATTTATATGAAGATAGAAAATTCAAAAATTACGTCCTTTTAATGTTTAAGAGAAATTAATAATACTGTGAAATAATTCATCAAAGAATTCGTTCCTTCTAGCAGAAGAGAATAGTCGTGACGAAGCATAAACCTTTCTCCATTCAAAACCAAAAAAATTATGTCAAAAACTTGTTTTATCGGATAAGATTTTAAAATCATAATATTCTCTTTATTTCTATTTATATGTCATTCTCAGTAAAAATAAATAATTTTAATAATTGTCATTTCACAAAATCAATGCATAAATGACATTATTCTTTTTGTTTTATCCCTGTGAGTCATTAACCTTGAAAATATACATTTGACCAATATAAAAAAATTAAGTAAATAATTCATGTTCATTTATCAAATTAATTAATTAAAATAAATTAATTCATGTTTAGATAACTTGACTTCAAAAAAATGTTAAATAAAAGCAGAATGGTAAATTTACTTAATTTTTTAATGCACGTGAAATCTAAAATAATGACATATACATAGAAAATTGAGGGAGTAATTTACTTCTTCAATTTGATCACGTGAAACGGACGCACTAGACTATGGAGTGGGTTTTATAGTGTACATTTGATTATGTTCCATTTGAGATTATTAATGGATTCATCCATCCATTGGACTGATTAACCAAAAAAAAAAAACATATTTAAGTGACATAATTTAGCATCATATAAAATTTAAGAAACTAAATTGAAATTTGAATCTTATAAAATGTCATAAAATTTTGAACATATAAGTTTTTTTATTTTTTGATAAAAAGGCTTTTAATTACATTTTAAAATATATATATAATAATATGTTGTTTTAGTTAGATATTTCAATTTAATTCGCCAATAAAATTGGTAGTGATATGCATAAGATTCATCTTTCTTAATCAGAAGTTTCATATTCAAATTTTATATATGATTGTTTTAGGGAACAATTTTTTCTTAAAATGAATCTTATTCGATAGGAATATAAGTTAGTCGAGATCTCAATACAAATATAAAATACTCAGTTATACTTCATATTTGAACCTTACGTATGAAGAAAAAACTCAGTCAAAAATATTTTTTTCTCTTAAATTAATCATGTGCAATACGAATTTAAATTAATCATATTTCAATATGAATGGAAATCGTCAGGTGAGACCTTAGGTTTGAGTTTTATGTATGAACCCTTTTTATTATTAAGAAACACTTTTCTTTTAAATGAATCTTATCAGACGTAAATTTAAATTATCGAGATCGTGATATAAATATCAAGGAAAAAAAATGTATTAATGTGTCACCACGCGAAAGAATCTTATTCTAGGAAGACACGTGTCTCGATTGCAGCAACCTTAATCCGGTGATTTTTGGCGGCTTTTAGGACACAAAACGACAGCAAAGAAAACGACAAAACAAATATCCCAAATGCCTCATCTTTTGTCGTTTTCCCAAATTTGTAAAGTAGTAGGTGTACTTTTTTTCCATCTTTTTAAAAAAAATTAAAATCAAATATTGCAAAATCTCAATATTTATTACTTCAATCAGAATTGAACTATAATAAAATTTTGATTTATATAGGCACCATAATATCATATTGGAGCGCAATGTATATAATTAGAAATTAATAGAAAATAAGGATATGAGGTCGGGTAAGTAAGAAATAAAAAATATATATTTTAATTTATTTATCTAATTTTGATTTTACATAAAAAAAATAAATTTTATGATTTTAAAGAAAAGATATATATGTAGGATATATCAAAATATTCTTTAATTTTATAATCTCAAATCTGTTATGTGAAAAATTGAAACAAAAAAATTATCGATAAAAGAAAAAAAAACATCATAGGTTTTAATGAATTATAAAATTGAAAAACTTAAAATAAATAAATAAAAATTAGAAAAGATTAATTTAAACCAATGTAAATCCCTGAATTTAACTCCTCTTTCATTTCTTCATTAACTCCCTTTATTTTTAAGTTCATACTTATTTGTAACGCTTTCTCTTTTTAATATCAATGAACTAAATTTAATTTGTTAGTGCAAGTTTCTGACCATGGTTAAAAACGGTCATTCGTGTAATTCCCATTATAATATTTAATGCAAAAAAAATGCTATTTTTGGGACAATATTAGTCAATATTAGATTGGAATCTAATATTATTCGAAAGAATAATTTATCAAGAAATATATTTGCACAACTTTAAATAATATGGAGTGTATAGAAAAATAAGTTTGAAGGGGAACAAGTTTAATCACGACAACAATAAAAAAAAATCCAGTGTAATTTCATTGGTAGAGTTTGAGGAGTGTAGAATATATAAACCTTATTCCTATCTTTGAGAAATTATAAAAGTTATTTTCAATAGATCTTGACATAACAAACACTGAAAATGGTAATAGTAAGAAATAGAAACAACAACAAAATAATAAGATACCGAAGCTAATAACATGTAGTGACAGAACTCTAAAATGAAATTAAAAAAAATAAGGATAATACGAATACTTTGAGAAATGGAATAAAGTTCATCTAACTACCCACAAACCTTCTGTCCTAATTCTCGAACTCCACATCCTCCTATCAAGAGTCATGACTTCAATGAGTTAGTATCTAATCACCCACATCAATATTTCATAGGCGTACCTCTATCTCTCATCACACCAACTACAATCAACCTCTTCCACCTACTAAATTATGAGACATCTATACCTCTCCTCTTCACACGCGTCACTGTCACCTTGTTCTGAATATCTTCATTCTTGATCTTTTCTCTCCTGATATGCCCACACATCCACATCAACATGCTCATCTTTGTTATTCACATTTTTCTGGACATAAAAATTCTTAACTGACCAAGACTCAGACCATGCAACATGCTCATCACTTTAAGGTCAATAGTTTAAACTCGTTGATCATCAATTTTTTTCTCATGCAACAAACGATATATTTAAATGACGATCCCAAAATCGAATATTTATCCACTTCATAATGGATTGAGCTCGTCCTTAGCAAACTTGGAAGCCCAATCATCACGGCCCACATATCCAAAGCCCATCTCCAAAAGGAAACTTCTTCTTGGGATTCGTGCACTAACTTCGCCGTGTTGTAGAATGGATTTGCTAACCACTATTGCCGCGTACTACACAAAGACTATTCTTTAACCCAAAAACCCCACACTTTCCCCTTTTTTTTTTTCATTCAATAAATCCAAAATATTGTTAATAGAGAAGAAGAAAAATTCAATCGCCGATCGATCGGTTAAGATGAATTTCCTATTCGGCAAGAGAAAAACTCCGGCAGGTTCGTTTTCTATGATGAAATTTAAATAAAATCTGTTTGATATCGATCGAATTGCTGTATTTTTTGCTGATATTTTGATGAATTAATTGCGATTTGAGAAATTTCAGTTTCCTGATGTGTTTTTCGCGATCTATGAGAATAGATCAAATCTGAATTCGAGTCGGAAAATAGAATTCGGTGTTTATGATACGTGATCATCTCGTTGTTGGGAAGTATGGTAGAATTGGTTAGTTTGACTTTAAACTGTTGGCTCATAATTGTAGAATCTCTTATTTGATGAGAAATGAGGTATATACAATTTTGATGCTTTTGTTTAGTGAATTTAGGGAAAGCAAATGATGCATAAGTGGACTTAGGATGATGATGTTTTTAATTATTTTTTTTTAATTTAGAAATGTTTAAAGTGTGAAGTTTACCGGAGTGATGGGAAAAGTTTTGCTGTGGTTGGCTTAGTGTCCTGTTTTTATTTATTGGAAAATATCTGCTTGATTTGAATTTATGTGAATTGAGATGTGATTACATCGAATTGTTGGGAAGTATGGTAGAATTGATAAATTTGACTTGTAATCGTAGAATCTCTTATTTGATGAGAGATTAGGTATATAAGGTTTTGATGCTTTTGGTTAGTGTGTTGAGGGAAAGCAAATGATGCAAAAGTGCAGAGGTGGATCCATGGTTTGAAGTTTATGGGTTCCTATAGCAACTTTAAATTAATATACAATAATAACTGAGTTCACAGTTCGGACATTTATAGATATTTAGAGAATTTCTAATTATATATACATGATATGATCAAAAGTTACTAGGTTTCCATGAACCCGCAAGCTGTACTCTACATCCGCCACTGCATACATGGACTCAGGATAATGAAAAAAATTGCTTAAAATGTTTAGATTTTGAATTTTGCTAGAGTGATGGCCAGAGATTGGCTTTGGCTACCTTAAGGTCCTGTGTTTTTGAGAGTTTGGCATTCTTTAGATGGTATTTGGGGAAGAGATTATTGTGCTCCAAAGGATTCCTGGTTATGCATATTCCAGTGTCTAGATTTATGATGGTTGGAACTTTTTATTTTGCTGACTAGTTGCAGGTTTTTGGGAGCATTTGCTTACTCAAATTAAATGTTGAAAGTTCGTTCTGTAATAATTTGAGTGGATATCATGTGTGCTGTACTATATATCTCATACTAAATTGACAATGGCAAATACTGCACTTGATCTTAGCCGAAAGGCCAAGAAAGCTCAAAAGTTGAAAGCTCTGGTTTATACTTTCTACTGCTGAACTTTAACCACTCAAATGGCAATTTCGTGTTGGTCTTGTTCAAATACACATGGTAGACTAAGTTGACACCCAAAAAGAAAATGAAGACCTACTTGATACAGATAGTTGCTGGTGCTTTTCTATTACTGTTCTGTCTGTCTGTATGTGCGTGTGCACATGCTACCTTTGTTTTTGAAAGTCACTTCCTACTAGTGAAATGCCTTAGTACCTAGTTCGATGTTATGTTTGTGTCTGGTTTACCTGCTTATACATCAGAGCAAGCTTCACATTTTGTGTACCTTGAGTGATTTTAGACCCAAATCTTATCTTTACAAATATTTGTTTTTCCCAGTCCGTCTTGTCTGAACCCATGCTTATTATGCCTCACATGTTTTCTGCAAGTCCAAATTAAAATCTCGTTGTCTTTTGGGACCCTTTTTTTTTTTTTTTGAAATTGGTAACTGCGATTTTTTGGGACTTGGGATTATGGAGGAATTGATTAGAATTTGACTTCTAAAATTTTTCAATGCTGGAAAAGTTACCAGGGGATTTTTATCTCTTTGATCTTATCACTTTCCATTACTTCTCAAAACTTTTAATACCCTGCGACTGACGATTTCATAGTTGTTGGAAAAACTACCATCAACTCAATCTGCTTAGGAGCGCTTTGAAAACTTTTAATTCTTTTTGTGTAATTTTAATTTATCTATTCGCCCCTCCTAAAGTTTTTAAAAGTCTCTGCATGTGGTAATGATACTATGGCAATGCGGGATACCACACATTGTTTATTTGCTCATCTATTTTATTGTTAAATTTAACATGGCACTTCTCTTTTATAGAGAACTAGTTTTGCAAATCCTTGATAATAACAGCATTTGCTTGGTAAATCGAGCTGTTACAGCTTTACTTGCTAATATTCTGTTTTATGAATTTCACTTGCTAATTTCCCCCTTTATTGTTTCTTACATAAACCAGTGCATGATACTGCTCTATGATGTTGATGTGATTGTTATTAGCCCTTTCTGAAGGATTTCTTGCATCGGTTTCTAATGTTTTGTTTTCATTTGCAGAGCTCCTGCGTGAAAACAAGCGTATGCTTGATAAATCTATCCGAGAAATAGAAAGGGAGAGACAGGGTTTACAAACACAAGAGAAGAAACTAATTGCAGAGATAAAGAAAAGTGCAAAGCAAGGGCAGATGGTAGGTCTTCTCTATGGATCTTTAGCCCCATTTAGTAAAGAGTACTTTTTCATCTTTTTTATTTGCCTTTCTCCTTTTTCAAATCAATGGCACACATGCTGAGGTATTTTAAGAGGTAGATTATTCTATGATGGAGGAGCCTATCCTGCAGTTCTATTACTCGTATTCTTGTTACTCGAACTATTACTAAATATTAGCTGTACATAGCAAAGTGCTGAAGAAGGTTGAACATTGCACAGAGACATACCCAAAAAGCACCAGTTCTTATGTTTTTAGTTGAGACATCTTTGGCTCAATTAGTTGAACAGAAAATCTATAAGTATAGTAAAATTTATAATCATACACAAATAATTACTATATGCAGTTAGTGCAAGTGCACCGAGTCTTGAAAAAAGGCACTAAGCTATTTTGTCACTTTTGTTTGTTGAATTCTGTAATGTATTATGCTATAGATAGTGCAAGGATATAAGATTATCAACAGTAGTTAAACCCATTTTTGATTTGAAGTTCTTTTGATTCTAGGGCGCTGTGAAGGTGATGGCAAAAGATCTTATCAGGACAAGGCATCAGATTGAAAAATTTTACAAGCTTAAGTCCCAACTTCAAGGTGTCTCCCTCAGAATTCAGGTAGTTATGGACATCATTATCAGTGACATTATCGTCAGCTTTTCTTGCAGTTGTTGCTATTGCTACTGTTTTTTTTTTGAGAAGTGTTACCTTTATTCAGAATACAATCTCTGGTATATGTGGGATGGTTGTTTACAAAGCTTAATATTTGCAAAATAGTATCCTTGATTTCTTCCTGCCCTCCCCTGGAGTTAACTCTGCAATCTTAACAGTATTCCATCACCAGTTCATGGAAAATTGGGAATGCTCCTCCATCAGTGGTGGAGACAACATAGTGGTACCTGGTTCATCTGAACCCATTATTTTCGACGCAGAGCATAAATTTATGTGCAAAAATACACTAAAATTGCAATAAATAGTAGATATGAACTCATAATTTTAAAAATACAATGGGTTCAATCCTAAGAATCTTAAGGATTGAACACATAAGGGTTGAGTCCTGGATACACCTGTGTTTTTGGTACTGCAAGGGGTCTATTAACATGTCCTGATAATGATTTATTCTTCTCATTCAGAATGTCGTCATATGCAAATTGGTCGACAAAAATATTTATGCTGTGTGAATGATTCATTAGGAGTTCCTACCATGGTTGATTTTCAGTTTCATATATTTGGTTGTCTTGAAAAATCAATTGTTTCCCAACTCTTTTCTTTTCTTTCCCAAATACCCAACTGTTATCATTGGTATCAGACTTTGAAATCAACACAAGCAATGGGTGAAGCAATGAAAGGTGTTACAAAGGCAATGGGACAGATGAACAGGCAGATGAACTTGCCGGCACTGCAGAGAATAATGCAAGAATTTGAGATGCAAAATGAAAAGATGGAGATGGTGAGTGACGTGATGGGAGATGCCATTGATGATGCCTTGGAAGGGGATGAGGAAGAAGAAGAAACTGAAGAGTTGGTGAGCCAGGTCCTAGATGAGATTGGAATTAATATCAACAATGAGGTATTTAACCACTCTTTCATTTACACCTATTTTGATGATATGATATGTTTGCAATGCTCTAATTATTTATGGTCCTTGAATTAATGGCAGCTTGTCAATGCTCCTTCCTCCGCGGTGGCTGCTCCAGCAGCGAAAAGCAAGGTTGCACAAGCTGAGGCAACTGACAATGATGATGGCGGGATAGACAGTGATCTGCAAGCAAGGTTAGACAATTTGAGGAAAATGTAAATTGTTTGTAGAATGAATTGGAAACTTTATACGGTCTTGTAATATTTGTGAAAATTCTGGAATTGATGATCAGGCATTGTGTCTGTCATTGCAACACATAGCATGCCCTATGCTTTCTGTTTATTCTTGAATCCATTAGTATTATATAATACATTGTTAACACGAATGATTGGAGAAGTTCCTGGTAGAGCTATTATTGTGGTTTGGAGTTGATTGAAGCTTGAGTGTAGCGATGGCTTGAACCCATGTCGTGTGCAATGAAATGCTGTCTTCTAAAGCTGTCATTTTGATTGCCTTGATAAATAGTATGTTGTTTGCTAGTTCGAAACAGCATAGCTCTAGATTGTTAATGAAACTCTTATTGGTGTCTGGGAATGCACAACCATATGAACTTGAGTTTATATAAGTGAGAACACTTAAGTTTGTTGTTTTTACTCACAGAACACTAAAAGAAAACTTTGAACAAATAACCATGGAACTAGTGAACATTTATTATTTTAAAACAAAATATGAAATTCATGACCGAGTACCAAGAAACGTGTGCAATTTTAGACTTCAAATTGTGTAAGAAACAACAAAAACAAAAACAAAAAAAAAGATGTTGATGGGAAGTGGCAGGTATCTCATGGAATTAGTCGACGTGTGCGCAAGTTGGTCCGGATACCACGTTTATCTCAAAAAAAGAAAAAAAGAATTGAGAAGTGGGGACTATGGGAAGTTGTAAGTAGGCAGGCCTCCTAGTAACAAGTCCTTGAGATATACGTATGAATATACAACATTGGACACATAATCATTTTTCACATCATAGATGTCAAGCATTTCCCTGTAACTATCATCTTTCTTTTCTTCTATAACTGTGGTGTCTAGGCCAATTTACGCGCATCTTGACTAATTCCACAAGGTAAATGATTTCTCCCAGTAGCACAAGTATTAAACTATTAATAACTCTGTCCACCAAGGCTTGAACAAATTGAATGAAATCACTTCAATATTTTTGCCTTTGTGAATTTGAACCTGAAACCTCATCATTTTCAACCAACTTTATTGACCAACAACCCACGTACTTGGGTGCAACTATCATCTTTCTCTATTACCACACCTTCGGGGATCTACTCATCAATGAACGTATTCAGCAAAACCTATCTTTTCTAGAAACAAAAACTATCATAACACAAAACTGAAACGAAAGAAACTAAACTAAACTGAACTGTCTTGAACTATCAACCCATCTCGAGAACTTTCCTCTTGCCTTGTGAAACTATTCTGGTGAAGCACCAGTGGCTCCACCGGAGAACGACACAACGGACAATCCAAATGAGAATAAAGCCACATATCAATGCAAGAAGCATGAAAAGAATGTTTGCATATTGGAAGTTGCTTCACTTCTTCCCCTTCTTCAAGAACTGATAAACACACAGCACATTCATACTCATTGTTCTTCTCCTGATGAATTCCTCCAAGTTCTTTTTTCTTGTACCTGAAACTGGACACTATGTTCACGTTAAGGTTATTAGGAATTTGGATAGAGTTTTGTTCATGAGACTGATTCGTGTGGTTGTTTTCGCTGCACCATCGAGTTATGATGAAATTGTAGAGGCCAAGCAGGAAAACTGCTGTTCCCACAATGATAAGAGCGCAATACAAACTGAGTAAGTTTGAGTGTTTTGGAGGAGAATATGGAGGAGTATAAGGCATGGGAGCTCCTGCCATAGCTGATAAGTTGAAGCTTTTTGTTTGAGAAGCAAATATTAGGAGAGTTGATTTGATCAACAACTGGTGATATATATAACCAAAGTAGTATAATATTACTATGGATTTAACATGTCTATTTTTTTCCCCTTCTTAAATTTGGGGGTAGGGGAAGGAATATGGGGAAGGGAATTATGAAGGTGAAAGTTCAGATGAGCAACAAATTCAGTTTAGTACTAGGGATGGCAATTGGGGGTGGGGGGTGGCTCAACCCGCAAATTTTTTAAACTGCTCCGCCCCGCCCCGCCCCGCCCCGCCCCGCATAACAATTTTTTTTCATTTTCAACTTGCCCCGCTCTGCCCCACATAAATTTTTATGTTTTTTTCTTTTTTAATTGAGTTTAATATGAAAAATAAAATTCATAATTTTTTTTCATTCTTTGCTAATTAATTATTTCTAGTTAACATTTCAACAATAGTTTCTTAATCTCTAATTAACTTTAATTAACATTTGTCTAGTTTGATTTTTTTAAAAAAAGTTAAAATTAAAGTCAAAGTTTAATATAAAAAGTTTATATATTTGATTTTTACTAATTACAAAGATTTAATTTTCTTCGGATTTCTATTTGATACCTTAGGTCCGCATAAACCCTCCACAACCCGCAACCCGCCCCGCCTTGCATTAATTTTAATACTAATTACTTCAACCCGCCCCGCATAACTCTAAACCCGCCTGCCCCGCTTAGCTCTAAACCCGCCCGTATCCGCCCCGCCCCATTGCTATCCCTATTTAGTAGTTCCATTTTTGGGGATTATTAATTTTAGTTATTTTTTAAAGTGATATGATAGTATAAAACTATTATGCTCCATCAATGGGAAGTTAAATTCAATTACTCCCTTCGTCTTAATTTATGTGATGTTTGATTAAGCGTGGAGTTTAAGAATGAAAGAAACATTTTTAGAACTTGTGATCTAAAATAAGTCATAAATATTTATATCGGCACGGAGGGAGTATTATTTATGTGGGTATAAGCTATCTAATAATAATGTAATTTTCTTATACTAAGTGGTATTTAACTGGTGATAATAGGTTACATACCATCCTTACTAGATTACCGGTTTGTTAATGTGCGTCAATGGATTTGCACCTATATTTATCTAATAATAATGATATGATTGTGTAAATATTTTTACACCATTAATAGATATAACTTAAACTCTTATCTTAGTTACAGATGAGATTCGATTCTATCCGTTTGATGTTTTAACTTTTATATAGGAAAAAACATTGTGAATTACTATTAATTATGAAGCCGTGGAATCAAAGGAGTATGAAAAGGAATATTTCCATGGGCTGGTTAAATAAATAAACTTTGATGAAACATGAAATCAAATGAAAAAGACAAAAAAAAAAAATGGACAATCAAATTATTTCTGAAAATTGACATGTAAATTTGCCGTCACTTTTCAAGCAAAGTCGATTTTATAGCTCCTATTTTGTCATTTTTGACAGGAAGTTTGATGGATAATTTGATTTTAGCTTTGTGAAACTCATCTTTTTGTAGGTTGTGTATCTTTAGGTAAAATATTAATTTATAATAGAATAGTTCTTCTGTCCCTCTTGATGTAGTGCATTCCCTTCCTACTACACTTTTTTTTATAATAAAATAAAATAAAATAATTGGAAGTTGGTTGAAAATGACGAGGTTTCGGGTTCAAATTCACAAAGCAAAAACATTAAAGTGATTTTATTCAATTTGTTCAAGCCTTGGTGGATAGAGTTATTAATAGTTTAATATTTGTGTTAATGGGAGATATCATTTACCTTGTGGAATTAGTTAAAATGCGCGTAAATTGGCCCAAACACAACAATTATATCATTTACCTGATTGGAGACTTTATCCTGTGCGCACTTAAAGAGTAACGGCTGCGAATTTTTTTTGTCATAAAAAAAAAAAGACGACAAAAAATGTCGTTTTTGTTTAAAATTGTGATTTTTAGATCAAAATTTGATGCAAAATAACTCCAATCGGTACAAGATCTAGGTTCAACTCAGCTTCTTCAACCTGATGAAATTTTAGATTCAACCTCAACAATTACTAAACAAATAAATTTGGATTGGTCAGGTTATTTATTAGTTGGATCTAAATCCACGTGGACCAATAAATTAACACCACATCTGTAATTAAAGCCCTACATATGTCATCTTGTAACTTTGTTAAAAGGAGGGACATTCAGTCGTAAAGGACGATTGGAGTCCAATAAATAGCAGGAGGGGGCATTTTTAGTCATAAAAATAATGTGAAGGATAATTTGTATCCATTAAGTGTAAGAAGTGCAATTTTAAACCATTTATAATATATTAGGGACATTTTTTATCCTCTTACGTATTTAGATTATTTTTGAAACTATATTATCCGATTCAAAGGTAGATGGATCAAAAGTGTACATTTCAATTGAACCAAAAACATAGTTTATCAATAATGGAGGGAGTAATTTACAAGATTAAAATTTTCACATTTTTGAAAGCTTAATTACTTGTAAAGATTTTTTGGGTGACCTGATAGTGTACAAATTTTTGTAGACTAATAAACATGGATAGAGTCAGCCTTCAATTTAAGAGTTTGATCAAATTCGATAACTTTGGTCTAAATTTTGTATTTGTCTTAAGAAATCCATTCAACATGTATGAAATATAAACTATTAAAACAGAGCTCAATAACTTATAAGGACTAGAATTGACAAGAGGAGACTTCTCAGATGGTAAGCACCTCTATCTCCAACCCAAGGTTGTGGATTCGAGTCACCAAATAAACAAAGAGGTGAGAGCTCTTTCAGAGGAGTTAGAAACAAGAACTAGAATTTTGAGCCAATAAATTTTAGATTCTGGCTCCGCCTCTCGATGGTCCCTACAAGGTAAACTTAAAAATTCTGATAGGGATTGCAATGCGATAAGGTTATCCACCATTGACAAGTGAAGAATCCCCACGTAGGACATAATGAAGAGATGTACAACACCAGTTGCCTCATTTTCCACCTCTCATATCTTAATGGCTCTCAAAAGCACAACTTACATATCTAAACAACACACAAGAGTATAGAAACATAGACAACTTAGAAGAAGAAAAATTGAGGCAAAATAATAATGGCTTCTACTTCTTCAATAGTTTCAATGGCAATGCCACTAACTTACACAACACAAAAGAAGCAACCAATTGTGGAAGCTTTTTCCAAACCATTGCCAATTAGGCCTTCAAAACAAATTGCAACTTCAAAATCATCCAATAAGTTTGTAGTCATCAAGGCCTCTTCAATTAAGGAAAAGGCAGTGGCAGGGTTGACAACAGGTGTACTCACAGCTTCAATGGTTGTACCTGATGTAGCACAAGCTGCTGATGGTTTGTCACCATCACTCAAGAACTTCTTGCTTAGCATTGTGTCTGGTGGAGTTGTGGTTATTGCAATTATTGGGGCTGTTATTGGTGTCTCCAATTTTGATCCTGTTAAGAGGGGTTAATTTTGTGCGTCTTCTTTCTATATATGATGATATTGTTTGGTTTTCAAGTATGATTTTTGTGTATGTTTACATGACAATTTAATTCCTTACCTTGTTTTTTGGCTTATTTATCTTGGTATTCGAAATAATAAAGGCTCGTCAAATTGCTCTTGTTAGGGTCTGTTAAGATAGTGTGAAAAAGTTCACTATACGGTTAATTCAGATACGCAATACGGTAGAATTCACTAAAAAAAAAAGCGCTTCATATCATGATTTTTTTCCATTTATATGAAGACACCATGAGTGAAACACCAAGTGAAAGTCAAACTTCACGCATTAAAGATACCATGAGTGAAACAATAAGTCAGTTAAACTTCACTCTTGAAATTGTCAAGCCAAACTTTCAGATAAAAATGTCTGAAGTTTGATACTTTCAAGCCAAATTCAGATAAAAATGTTTGAAGTTGACAAAAATAAAAACGCCTTAAGTTAGTCTTGCCAAGGCCACAAATTTAACACAAAATGCTCGAAGTTAGGCCTTGCCAAGGCCACAACAGCAGTAAAAAATGTTTGAAGTTGGCCTTGACAAGCTGTTATATATCTGAAGTCTTGGCAAGACTACAATTTCAGTAAAAAAAAAATGTCCAAAGTTTGACCTTATAACAACTTTAGTAAAAAAATTTTAAGAAGTTAGCTTTGAAAATCATTATATATCTGAAGTCTTATCAAGACCACAGCTTCACGCAAAATATGTAAAGTTTGGCTTTGTTAAGTTCATAAATTCAGTTAAAAAAGCTTGGTCTTGACAAGCTATACCAAACATTAGGCAAAAATGTCCGATATTTGATTTTCACAAGACCACAATTTAAATAAAAATATCTAAAATTGAACATGAATTTTCAATCTCAAGCACATGCTTTGTCCGCCGATTTCAATATTCGGTGGATGATAATTGATGGATTAACAAGAACAAGAATGAAAATTGACTTTTTCTTGATTCTTTGACCCGCGTGTGCAAATCGGTAGCTGTGAAACTAGCTCTGGCTTGATGATTGCTTTACTTTTAGCTTTTTCCTGGGGCATAGAAGGAGTTGATCCTGCTCCCTAGATCAATGGAAGGTCTCGCGTAGATCAATTACCTAAACCATGTTTTTTCCAAGCTGAGGTCTAAGACCCTTTCGGAAGCAAACCCCAGAAGAAACAACTCTTCTTGACAATCAAGTAAAGGAGGTCCACATCATCCTGCGCTCGAAAAATACGCCGCTTTAGCTCTCGAATCAAGGAAAAGAAATTATAGTACATTTGAAGTTATTCACAAAGAGAGTAAACTTTTAAGAAAACTTTTAACTTCAAATATAAATAAATGACGACATCAAAAATAGGTATTTATACACCGGCCCACTGCGTGGGACAATACATATTGTTTGCAAATTTAGGTAAAATGATATTGGATAGCTACTTTTAGGATTGTTTAAAATATAGTTTAAATTTTTTGAAGAGTTACAATTTAAAATTTGGTAAAATAATTGAAAAATAGCCATATAAATTTCCCTTGAATGGAGGTTTGAATTTTCAAAAAGTGCATTAATTATTTTTTATTTTGAAATTAGTTATAAAATATATTTGATCTATTCTTATATAATTACAAAATCATTAAGATGTTATCACTTAAAAGGTTTACTATAAAAGTGATCTATTTCATGGTTCAATTCATTAGGATTATTGTGCAATAAGTCTCGGTCAAACTTGTTCTATAACTATGCGAAAATGTTATTTATGAATGGAGATTAGATACTCTTATCATAATTACCAACATTTACAGGACAATCACCTACATCGATTATCACATTGTCAATTAATTTTATGTCAGTCACATTATTAACTTTCGTTACACCACCAAATTTTAAAATCGCCAATCACTACTATTAATTACTCTTTACTGTCGATCATCATCTCGATAATTATTATATTTGATTTTACCTATATACCACCATCAACCATCTCCACCAACCATGACTGCTTACTACCACATACCAGCCACCACCATCAATCACCAACTAGTCATTATTGTACAATCATCACTATCTTCCATCTCCACCAATTGTCACCTTACTACATGAAAATTAAAATTTTCTATTTTGTGATTATATATTTAATTAATTAATGTTAAAATGTATTTCTATTAATTTTAATTTTTAAATAAAAATAAATTATACATATTTAGATATTAAAAAAAATAGTTTTTGAAATAATTTTGATACCAAAACTTGTATTCAAATTCAAATATGAAATTACAAAAATAAATGTTTCATATTTCCTCATTCTCATATCTTCAAAACCCTAGGAAGTTTTGGAGTCCCCAAACTTTGATGAACCATGAGTGTTTTCTCAACATAAAATTATGTCAACCTTACAATAAGATAATCCTATCCACTACATAGCCAATAAGAATCAGCCACATAGGACAAAGCAAAATATGCCTAACTCCAAATTTCAATTTTCCACCTCTCATTAAAAATCATCTTTTTATCCTCTCAATACAAAATCACATCACATTACCAATATCATACTCCTTTTAACTTTTGTTTTTGTAATTATTTGAGAGCAAAAGGCAAAAGAAATGGCTACTTCTTCAATAGTTTCAATGGCAATGCCATTAACTTGCAAAAGCCAAAAGAAACAACCAATCGTTGAGGCTTTTTTCAAGCCATTGCCAATTAGGACTTCAAAACAAATTGCATCAACAAAAAGGTTTGTAGTTATCAAGGCCTCTTCAATTAAGGAAAAGGCAGTGGCAGGGTTGACAACAGGTGTACTCACAGCTTCAGTGGTTGTACCTGATGTAGCACAAGCTGCTGATAGCTTGTCACCATCACTCAAGAACTTCTTGCTTAGCATTGTGTCTGGTGGAGTTGTGCTTATTGCAATTATTGGTGCTGTTATTGGTGTCTCCAACTTTGATCCTGTTAAGAGGGGTTAATTTTGTTTGCCTTTCTTTAATTAATTGTATCTATATATGATATTGTTTGGTTTTCAAGTATTGTTTTTGTGTATGTTGACCAATTTAATTAATTTCCTAGATTATTTTTTGATTTATTCATATGGTATTCGAAATTCTAAATGTTCGTAATAACGCTCTTATGAAACTAGGCTCTCTTAATATCGTGTGAAATAGATTTCTACACGACTAATTCAGATTTGCAATATGTATTGGCTCATTAAAAGAAGCGTCACATATCATGAGTTTCTCCACTTTATAATACTTGAACATAAGAATTGTATACAATTGACAACTGAGGGTGAAGAATCTCATTCATCCTACTACACTCTTTGATAGTAATTTAATGCTAAGTTTTTGTTTTCCATAAATACGCAAATACCTTTGTTTTAGTTTCTGTCCAGCGTATGTACACCAGTGTAATTTTTTTTTATACTATCAAGTCATTTAAAAAGTAATTACACGGACTTATCAGTTATCTTGAAAACAAGTCAAACTACCGTGAAGGTAAATATGTTTTAACCATTTTTTAGTTGTGTACGGCTTTTGAATGTGACACTCTTAAACTAAAGGTGTGGGTAACTTATCAAAAGTACAATAACACGATACTCAATGAAGTCTGAGGAGGATGTGCGCACACAACATTATAGGTAGATATGTTGTTTCTAATCGACTCTTGACTCAATTAAGCATAACAAGATCAAGCATGAAATGAAAATTTACTAATGGAGAAGATATGCTAAGAAGTAATAGTAGGAACAACAAATAATATGGTAATAGAACAAAATGAATCAATAGGTAATAATCAAAATTGGAGAATAAGATTGAAGTATAATAATACCAAAACTTAAGGGAGACTAGATATTGCTTGACTACCTACTAGCACCCTAATACTTAACCTCTATATCCTCTTATATAGGGTCATTTCCTCGGTAAACTACATGTATGTCATGTCTTGTCAAATAGCCTTTTCCCAATAGTTCTTCGACCTACCTTTACTTCTCCTCATGCCCACTATAGTCAACCTGCAACACATCCTCACTAGAGCATCAGTGCATCTCCTTTTCACATGTCTAAACCATTTCAATTTTGTCTCCCTCATCATCTTATCCTTCACAAAGGACACCCCACCTTGTATCTCTCCTAGTGTACCAAAAATATTTCTTAAAATTTGTGATGTTAAATATGTCATTCTATAAAAGTGTCACTAAGACTAAAGCAAAAAGTAGGATTAAAAACTTATTTTTTAAAAAAAACAAATTAACATACAAATTGACCATCAGATTATCAATCAATTTTATCCCCTAACTTTCACTACACAATCAAAATTATCAACTATCATCAACATTCACTTTTATTAATTGCTCATCAACATACAACCATTATATTTGACTGAGTATACCTTCACTAACTATTACTGCCAACCATCTCCACAACCACGACCACCACTAATTATTACCACACACCAAAACTAGCTAAGTTCAAATACTATGTTGAAAATTAATGATTTTTTGATATTAAATTATTTTATTTTATTTTTTAAAAAAAAGAAGAAGAATGGGGTTTCTTATTTCCTCAACTTAAAAACATTCATGACCAAACGGACACTTGAAGTCATCAAAATTTGATATACCATGGATCTTTATTCAGCCTACGTGGACACATATAAAGTTATAACAACCAACCAATAAGATAATCATATCCAATATAACCAATAAAAATCAGCCACATAAGATAAAACAAAAGATGCCAACTCCAAAGTTCAACTTTCCACCTCTCATTAAATATCCTCTCTTTATCCTCTCAATACAAAATCACATCATATTACTACCAATACCATACTCCTTTTAACTTTTGTTTTTGTAATTCATTGAGAGCAAAAGGCAAAAGAAATGACTACTTCAACAATAGTTTCAATGGCAATGCCACTTACTTACACAAGCCAAAAGAAACAACCAATTGTTGAAGCTTTTTTCAAGCCATTGCCAATTAGGCCCTCACAACAACTTGCAACATCAATCTCATCCAATAAGTTTGTAGTCATCAAGGCATCTTCATCTTCAATTAAGGAAAAGGCAGTGGTAGGGTTGACAACAGGTGTACTCACAGCATCAATGGTTGTACCTGATGTAGCACAAGCTGCTAGTGGTTTCTCACCATCACTCAAGAATTTCTTGCTTAGTATTGTGTCTGGTGGGGTTGTGGTTATTGCAATTATTGGGGCTGTTATTGGTGTCTCCAACTTTGATCCTGTTAAGAGAGGTTAAATTTGTGACTTTCTTGAATTGTATCTAATATGATTTGTGTATGTTTATATGGCAATTAATTCCTTTAATTTATTTTTCTGCTTATTCATTTGGTATTCAAAATAGTAAGGTTCGTGATGATGTTCTAGTGGAACTAGGCTTGATAAAGATCATGGGAAACAATTTACTCTACAAGATTCACATCAATTTTTTTCCGTTTAAAGATCACGAAATAAGAATTTAGAATTTTCTTCTTTTTCGTATGTATTAGTCCAGGAAAATATAATTGACTGAATCTATTTGCCCCCAAATTTTTTGTTACCATCCTTAATGACCTAGATGACGAAACCTATAGCCTCTATCTACATGATTCACACCACTTTTCTTAGCGTTTAAGGGTCACAAAACAGGACTTCAAGATTTTTTCAGTTTTCGTATGTATTAGTCCATAGATTTTTGGGAATATGAATAATCACATTTTTTTGCCCCCACATTTTTTGGTACCATCCATAAATGACTTAGTGAACGATATTCATAACTTCTATCGGATCCACACCATTTTTTAGTGTTTATGGGCCATAAAATATGAATTCAAAATCTTAATTTTTTTGTGTATTGTCCATGAATTTTTAAAAATATGAGTAATCAAATTTTTTGCCACCAATTTTTTTGGGACCATTTGTAATGATCTAGTAAATGATATCCATAGCCTCTATAGGATTCACACTAATTTTTTTTACCATTTAGGGATCACGAAATAGGAATTTATGATTTCTCGATTTTTCGTATTTATTAATCCATGACTTTTCAGAAGTATGACAGATTGGATCTTTTTTCCCTCGATTTTTTTTGTGAAAATCCATAATAACATAGTGAACAATACACATAGCCTACAAAATTCACATAGCTTTTTTAGCATTTAAGGATCACGAAACAAGTTTATGATTTTTTTCTCAATTTGTATTAATTTATGAATTTAATAAAAGCCAGTTCACCAAAATATTTATGGGCTAATACATACGAAAAAAAGAGAAAATTGCTTAATTTCACTTGTGCGACCTCTAAATGCTATGAGTGCACCGTGGATCGTGCCGACGCCGCACAGACTGACACCTTGGGTACCTACGGAGGGTCCCATAATGGTTTCGAAGAAAAATCGACTGGAAGCCAGTTCATCAAAATATTCATAGGCTAACACATACGAAAAAAATGAGAAAATTGCTTAATTCCTCGTGTGCGACCCCTAAATGTTATGAATGTACCATGGATCGTGTCGACATTGCATGTACTAATCCTTCGGGCACCTACGGAGCGTACCAAAACGATTTCAAAGAAAAATCGATCGGAAGCTTGTTCACCAAAATATTAATGGGCTAACACGAAAAAGATAGAAAATCGTCTAATTCCGCTTGTACGGGCCTAAATGCTATTAATGCATCATGGATCATGCCGACGCCGCATGTACTGATCCTTTGGGTACCTACGGAGGGTACAAAAATGGTGTTAAAGAAAAATCGATCGGAAGCTTGTTCACCTAAATATTCATGGGCTAACACACACGAAAAAATAAAAAAATTGCCTGATTCCGCTTGTGGAGCCCCTAAATGCTATGAATACGCCGTGGATAGTGTCGACGCCGCACGACTGATCCCCTGGATACCTGCGGAGAGTCCCATAATGGTTTAAAAAAATTGACTGGCGATTGTTCGACCCCTAAATTTTATAAATTTATCGTTGATCGTGCCGACGCCGCACATACTAATCCCTCGAGTACCTTCAGAGGTCCTATTACGATTTTTGAATAAAAATCGATCGGAAGATAGTTCACAAAAATAAGAATGGGCAAGCACACAAAAAAAATGAAAAAATTGCTTAATTCCGCTTGTATGTACCCTAAATACTTTGAATGCACCATGGAACGTGCAGATGCTGCATGTATTGATCCCTTGGGTACATACAGAGGGTCCCTCCTTCTTGTAGTCTGATGGGTTCTTCTATTGGCATTTGTTTACCTGCTGGTTTTATATTTTCTTTTATTTCTACATCAGGTCTAGACTATGTTTTATGCGGTAAATTTTCGGTATTATAACTAATAGTTTGAGCTGGAGTAGTTCGTTGGAAAGGACTAACACTAGTTGAACTAGCTACGTCCATTAATTCTGTATGACTAACTATTGATAATATGTCTTCATTCTCTTCATTTTCATAGTGTGTGTACAAAGATTTTGATTCTTCCATTCTGTATGCTAAATTATCATCTCTATCTCTACATATTCAGAAATGTTCTATAGTTTCAATTATATTCATTTTACCTTTTTTACATCCTTTACATTTAAAGACTATATAACTATTTTCTGTGTATAATCTTTTTGCTTCCTCTATAGCTTTGTCTACTTTGTACCCTTCTTGTATTATTTCTATATTCATACATTCTTCTTGCTCTACTTCTATGGTACTTTTGTTTCTGTATCATCTAGTTCCTTTTGACTAGTATAATTATAATCTGTAAATATAATTGACGTTTCTTCTCTAGAACTAGTATACGTTTAATGATCTTCTGGTGCAAATACTTTTGGTTTACTAAGTTTATCTAAGTTTCATTATAATCCTGCATATTCTTATGGATTTATTTTTATTAATTTTATACCTTTGTTACCCATTACTTCTACTACATCATTTACTTGTAGTTTAAACTTCGTATTACTACTTAGGGTCATTTTTCCTATAAAACATACACACATTAATAAATTTTTTCCATTATTCATTTCTTTGAAGCCTTTAGTCTGAATTCCTACATTAATATGTTTTCCGAATTACTTTAAATTAATTAAGAAGTCGGGGCTAATATAAAATATTCCTCCATTATTAGTCATATTTACTTCTGTTGATTCTATTATGGATTTCTCTATCATCATATAATACTATTAATATTTTAGATCCTAAATTTTTTTCGAGTTAACCCTTTTATTCCTATAACTATTAATCTCATATGCATTAGCATTAGTCTGGAGTTTTTGATGGTTTTAGTAAAAGTAGGATTTACTAAATTTAAAGTAGAAAAGTTTTCCCCTATCGACACTCTAGAGTGTTCGAAACTAAGGTAGGATTCAAAATTCAGATAAGAAAAGAGTTCCAAATCTTTAGGGGCATGCACCTTCATACAAGTTCCTATACATAAGTTTTCTTTGACCATTTTTTTAAATATAGAAAACCTAAGCTAGAGCAATAGTAAATGTCAAATCAAGTTTCCGCTCTTCAGACGAGGAATTCTGGTAAAATTTTCCTAATTATGACTTTCCCTCCCCCTAAAGAGAATTCCTTGTTCCTTTTCGATCAAGGATGATCAACGACAATGACATAAATTTAATTTTAATAGAAAAAGTAAGCCCGCTACTGAAAGAAATCGAAGAAGGTTCAGCTAGTGCCAGCACAAGGTATTCAAATAGTTACTGTTTTGCACAAGCTTCAAAAGAAAGAGATCGAGTCACTAAGCAGAAAATTAGATCCTAAAGCATATTTTTAACCCCTCATCTCTTTTCCTTGACCAGTCAATTTGTTTCAAAATAAAAATTAAAAGATTTATAAGGGGGGGGGGGGAGGAATTACATTGAAGAAAAAGATTTGTGCTTGGTGCTAAACTTCATGTGAGAAACACTTGAACTCACTAAACCATTCAGTTTCTCAAATTTGGCAGACAAGAGGACCACCCGCATTTGGCCTCACAATACAAGGAACTTAACTCCTTTAGGGGTTGGTACAAGGGATAAGGGATATAATTTCGGGTTATTTGGTTAGGGGTATTAGTTAGTCCCGTGATTATTTATCCCACCATTGGTACTATAATGATGGTATAAGTCATCCCATATATATGGTCGGATAACTAATCTCATAGGATATCCCGATTCGTACGTAATCCGAGAGCTTCATACGTGGGATTTTGCATATCTCGAGTTTCGAATTCTCCTCAGGCTAGCCTTGTATATACGCTATTTTTGTTTATGTCAGAGGTGCTCAAAGCTAGAAAACCCGTTTTCGAAGCTCAGCTTAGCCCAGGACTTGGGAATAGAGCGAAGGAAAGGCGAGATAACTGTGTATATCCCAACCCCATGTTAAACAACCCCTAGTAGTATCAGCATCAAATCTCCCACAAAGAATAGCTCATTGGACTAAAATATTCTGGCAAACACCAAAATATTTTTAAATTCAAAGCAAAAGATTCAATTTTCATAATTATGGGAGTAAACAGGAAATTTTCAATTTACTCGATAAACTAATAAGAATCTAAATTTGGTAATTGATTGCATGAAATAAGATGCAATTTCTCCTCTTACCTTTTTTTTGGATAACCGTGGTGTCTGGGCCAGCTTGCATGCACCTCGACTAATTTCATGAGACGCCTGCCACCTCCCACCAGAGACAGTTACTTGCTCTTTCCACCAAAGCTAGGACAGATGAGAAGATATCACCTAGTGTTTTTAAGCTTGAGGCTATAAAAGATCTCACTTTGTACTCTTACCTTTTGGATTCACATTTCATCCAATGTGTACTACTACTCATACATCATACTCCTCACTTGAAGATGTGATGACTTTCTTTCTGTTTTGTCAACCTTCAAAAGTGTCCTGCATAACATAATCCAAAACTGGACTTCGAATGTTCTGGCAGTAAATATCACCAACACATCTAGTAAGTAATATAAGACTAATTTAACAAGTGAAATAGAATCGAAAAAAGGGTAATAGATTTAGATGATTCACACAGCGAACCCAACTAGTTTAGGAGAAATGTCTCACAGTGAGATTTCTTAGATTTGCGAATGAAGATTTTCGAGTTGGTAGATTTACTTTCCTTATAGGCCACATAGGACTGCACGGAGTTCATTCTATCCTAGTAACTAGTAATAACAAAGATTCAAATCTTCTACTAGCTCCATAGGAACTTTTAAATTGCAAACATGAAATTACATCAGAAAAAAATATCCTGGTGTTTATATGGTTCGAGCTTTGGATTTATAGAAATGCAAAAAGTATAAAAATTCTAAATACTAAAAGTTTGATGACTGAGAATTTGAGATGATGCAGATGGAAATGTCGATCATCGTACATGAATGAGTATTAAAATCAAACTTCAGAGAGTTATAACATATGCATGATGCCTTTTTCTTTTTCTTCTTTTTGTAGTGTGCCGCTGATGTATCTGAGCTCACCTTGGTCACCATCCTGTTATTAACACCATTTTTTGCAGCCTTACACCTAATATGTGAAGAAATACGGAGAAGAACCTAAAACATTTCGAACAATTAGAAATTGTACAAAAATGTCCCTCATTCATCGATCGGGTCTAAAATGCTCTTGACATCCACCTTTAGGTCCAAAAATGACATTTTCTTTAACGAAAAAAGGTATTGTAGGTCCGATAGATGGATGAGGGCATTTTTGTATCATTTTCAATAGTTCGAGGACATTTTAGGCCATTTTCTATAATTAAAATTCTGTTAAATAAATTTAAATTTATAATAAATTTTAAATAATTAAATTATAATCAATAGATGGCCGACACGTGTTTAAAAAAATTATTCAAATTATTTAATTAATATTGTTTTAAATAAAATTTGATTTATAATTAATTTTAAATAATTAAATTGTAACCAGTAGATGGCCACCACATGTTTAAAAAAATTATTTAATTAAAATTATATTAAATAAATTTTGATTTATACGTAATTTTAAATAATTAAATTATAACCATTAGATGGCCGTCAAGTATTTAAAAAAATTATTCAAATTATTTAATTAAAATTCTGTTAAATAAATTTTGATTTATAATTAATTTTAAATAATTAAATTGTAAACAATAGATGGCCGCCACGTGTTTAAAAAGATTATTCAAATTATTTAATTAAAATTCTGTTAAAAGGGCCTAAAATGCCCACGAACTATTGGAAATGGTACAAAAATGTCCATCATCCATCTATTGGGCCTAAAATGACCTTTTGTGTTAAAGAAAAGGTCAATTTTGGACCTAAAAGTGGATGTCAATGGCATTTTAGGCCCAATAGATAGATGAGGGCATTTTAGGCCCTTTTCCGGAAGAAATATAGCATAAACACTAAATTACCAACAAATCAACTAAAGCTATTGCTGTAATAATTAATGAACTAGAGATGATATTATAGCACATAAATCATATCAATCACAGACACCTGTTGAATACACAGATTTCATGGTCATGGCAAGGTTACAAGAAAGTCAAAGGCCTACACTTCACCACGAAAAATCAGCAGTTTGTAGGAACGAGTTGATCCCAAAAAGTTGGGTTAAATCAAACAAATTTTAATACAAGAAAGTTTGTTTTAGTTAACTAGTATCACATATTGCCCTTTGTTAAAACTAAGGAAATCTATGTTTGTGACTTTTACTAAGGGTGCAAGGCTGATAGCTTTGCCTTCTTGTTAGCAGGTCAGGACTATTGACAAGAAGAAGCTTCGCATAGGTTTGGCATGTCAAAACAATTGAATCTGATGGAAGTAGAACATCAATCTATTCTTGGGAACTTCATGTTCTTTTGTATATCCATTTCTTACGGTTGCTCTTGCTTTAAGCGATGCAATAATGGTAAAATAACCCTTCAACTTTGTTTCATAGAAGGTCTAACACAACCAACACCAACTGTGATGCATTACTGCACTAATAAGAGAAAGTAGAGAGACTCTTGTTCATCATGTTTGATTTGCTTTTGAGACTGATCATGGGAAATGGTAGTTCTGAACGGTCTAATGTGCAGATATCCTCTATCTGAAGAACCACATTAAACTGTGCACACATGGGACAAGAAGACCATGAATATAAAAAAGTGATAATCACTACACAAATCAGGGGAAAAGACAATTACGACAAAACAAAGAGCTATACAGTAAGTAAGCCTATATATCTTGTCACTGCTTCTAAAAGGTCCTCAAACTTTTCTGTTGTCACTTAGAAACAGAGGAAATAGATTATCACTGTCTTACACCACGTAAAAATCACACTGCCTGATTATGCATTGCCGAATGAGGAATATTGAAATCAAAGCATACTTTTAGACATCATATATGTGACTTGGTTTTATTAAATTCCTCGAGATAGATTTAGATGTCTGCAACTTGGAAGGAAGATTCAGTTGGAAAGGTAAGTTATCAAAATAAACATTAAACGCCCACTGAGGTTGTCCAAATCATAATTGACAAACCAGACATAATGAACCACAAACTGAAATATTAATTAAGTGAGCATGCATGAAAAGAAAGGTGAGAGCAACGTAATGATGCAAGTGATCGTAATGGATGAAAGCATCAGTTCAGCTCTAGAATAAGAAACATTTAACTTCAAGAACTACCTAGTCATAGGTCAAACTGAGATATAATTGTTGAAGGAGCTCATTCAAACCGATTTTCCAAGAGATTTAGAGGACCATAATTCTCTCTTAGACCTAGCTCAGTGGTAAACTGCTCATGGTTGACGGTTTCTGGATCCTTAAAGACTGCTATCACCGGTCATCATCCCTCCAACCCCAAAGAAAGACCTGATGGTTACAAAGAGAGAAGAGTGGTCAGAGTCACACTTGAACTACCTCGAAAGAAAGAAAATTACACTAATTACAACAGGCACCTAGGAGTCAGGAACTTCTCTAACCAAACTAAAACCAAAAAAATGTCAGGTGGATGGGTAAATTATGGAGGAGGTACTTAACTTTACAAACAGTACCGTTCTTCTATTCCTGCCTGTAAGCAGTCAGAAAGAACATGGATATCAACAAAATTAGCTGCCACACCTCTTTTACACCAACTCACTTTTTGTACTAAGCAACTCCCATTCCCAATCTCCTACTCATTGAAATTTGTTCAGGAAAGAAGCTCCCATCCACCTTCAGAAAAGCCGCTTGTACAGTACTAAATTGTCGATGACGAGATTATATAAATATGGAAAAATGTCCGCTAAGGCAGTAATTATCCAACCAAAGTCTGATCTTTCTTGTATTTCCAACTTTTAAGCTTGTATGTGAATTAAATTCATCCCAACAACTTTTATTTTGCTTCCATATAGCTACTCCACAAGGAGCCTTCACCAGATTTACCTACAAGGGAGATTCCATTTCCATCCCATATTTTACAATCACAGCTTTCCAACCCAGGTCTTTTCCATACCATTTGTATAATAAAATTTTCTTGCATATTTTCAAATTTCTAACTATCGTACCACCATCTTTTTTGTCTTTCATGACTACCGACCATTTCACTAAATAATGCCTCCTGTTGTCACTCTCACCTTCCCACAAGAAGTCTGATTAAATCTATTTACAGGCATTACAAATACTAGAAGACAATCTTTCAGCAGACTAATACATTTTTTCCAACCCGCTCAACATACTACCATATTTTCAATGGAAATTACCGTGCTGAGTGACCCTGAAACCCTCTATTTCCAACAGACTATCCAATGCACTCATTTTCAAGCACATATACATCAGAATCATTTGAAAAATGTGACGTACAGTTGAAAATCACACAATTCAAATGGCTAATAATTTACAGAAAATAATTTTATAAAGAAATCCAATTTGTATTTAGATGCATCTTTTCTTATATTTTTAAGAAGAAAAACTATATCTTCTCTTTTTTTCTCCCTAACCCTGAAGTTTAATTCTTCATTCAAGTAAATATTTCTTAGGGCAGCATTATTATTTTCAAATGGACAATTTCCCCTTCACCATCCTTTTCTTGTGTCAGATTTTGATCTATATATGGTGAAGTTCTTCGTCCAAAACCTTTAAATAATTAACCTTTTCTTGTTTCCGACGATGATCTATATATGGTGAAGTTCTTCTACCAAACCTTTTAAAAATTAGCCATCTTTCATATTCTTCATTTGTGATACATTTGTATAAACTAAAGAAAGTGCACTAATCTTTTAACAAGAACTAATTCATGACAAAAATATATTTTGAGAAAGATAATTCATGATTGAAGTAACAACAAGTGCAGTAATAATTCATGATAAAAGCACCCAAGCATGTAACCTAGTGATCAATGAAGTAGGTTAAGAACGATGAAGGCTCGTGTTCAATCTAATCTAAGACAAAAAAAATTAGTTGATTTCTTTCCATCCGTCTTAGCCTTATCTCGTGGAATTAGTCAAGATGTGTGCAAGTTGGTCCAGACACCACGGTTATAAAAAAGAACAATCATAATTGAATTATTATACCGACTCAAGACCCCAACATTTTGTCTTCAAATTGCAAAAAAGATAGAATACTTTTGACAGAGAAGTTGTTTATTTAGATTTTACCAAATGAAATTTCCAAGGGAAAAAAATTAAATGCATCTTAGAAAGTGCCAAAGATAAGAAATTGAAATCCATAAACACTTTGTCTTTCTAAAATAGAGCCAAAATACACTTATTCTTTCTCATATAGAATCAGATTACACTTGTTCGCCTTCCCTATCTCCTTAGGCCATTTCTTGACAGTTTTCTCTCTAGTGTTGCTATAAAACAACGGCATGGTTTTTCTTAAAGGCAAGTACTTGGCTCATGTTGTCACATGGACCCTTCTACTTATGACTTTGTCAACCGAACACTTTAAGTTATTAAAACACGTTATTTTAAACCCCTCTAATCATGGGTGTCTCTCAATCACGATGATATGGATAACACATCACAATCCACATCATATAAAAATAGCAACATCATTTTTATCATTACGAATACTAATTTTTTTAAAAAAAATCTCAAATTCATCTCCAAAATTAATCTAATAAAATTCACCAAAAAACATGTCTCTCAGGATACTTTATTCCAAAGTAGCCATCGTTGAGACATTCATGCCAAAATTCGCCGCGACTTATTTGGCTTGAAGATCCATTATGGAAACTAGAATAGAAGTAGAAGTTTCTCTTTGCTCTCTTTGTCGATTTCTTCAATTAGCTAGAATATTTTTTAGTCTTTCCAAGACTTTCATTTTTCTTCTCTTCCAAGCTTTTTCATCTATTTTGCTATTTAGATGTTATTTTGTCTTCTTTGTTCTTTTACCTTTTCTTCCCTTGTAATTTTTATGTGTTGGAAGAGGAAATTAGAGACAAGCAAAGCCTTGTTCAAGTATTTTATTACGAAAAATATTTGAAAATTAGCTATTTAATGATGGTGAGAAAGTGACTAAAATGGAGGATGAGGGAAAGAAAAGGACGGGCTAGAAGATGGGTCACGACAAAAACAACAAGAAGATGATAGGAAGAAGTACGTGAAGAGATAGATGAAGAAGGAGGGGAGAGGGGGTGATTCATGATGGGGAAGTTATGAGGAAGAAGGGGCAGATATAGAATATAGGAATGGAGAATCCTTTTTTCATTTATTTTCATTGTTATATTTTTCCTTTAATTTCAATATTTTTAAAATTCAAATTATTGTCTTCACTCGCTTTTTAACGTCTGCAACAACGCATTTCATCTTATTCAATAAAACAAATGTCACATACGCTTGATCAATGGTCAAGGGGGTTTAAATAATGCATTTTAATAACTCTATGTGTTAAGTTGGCAAAGTCATGAATAAAAGGGTCGATGTGACAATTTGAGCCAAATACAAAGGCCCTTCAGATAATTTTGCCTTTCTTAAACTACTATAAGAATTGGTCTCTCCACTCCCTCCCCCTCCCCCTCCCCCTCCCCCTCCCCCTCCCCCTCCATCTTCCCTTTCCTCTCATTTTCCCTCCCTTTCCCTCCCCCTCCCCCTCCCCCTGCCTCTCCTCTCCCTCTCCCTCTCCATCTCATCCTTCCCTCCCCCTCTGCATGATATTCAGTTGTATACACATTTCACTTTCAGATTTGCTTACTAGCTATTGATCTTTTGATAGATTCAACTAAGATTAGGTTTTGAGCTTTTCTCAATAGATCTATTTTTTTTAATTGATTTTTATGTTAGGTCTGAACTTTTCTCAATCAATCAATTTATTTTATTGATTTTTGTTTTGTTTCTCAAGTGACAGATTTAACTCAGGTTAGATTTGAGCTTTTCTCGATAGATCAATTCTTTCTTGATTTTTCCTCTGTTGGCTAAGTGAAGAATTCAACTCAGTTTAGGTTTGAGCTTTTCTCAATAGATCAATTTTTTACTGATTTTTCCTTAGTTTCTTAAGTGAGTTCAACTCAAGTTAGGTTTGAGTTTTTTTCAGTAGATCAATTTTTTTAGTTAATTTTTCCTTTGTTGCTCAAGTGACAGATTCAATTCACAGGTTAGATTTGAGTTTTTCTCAATAGATCTATTTTTTAATTGATTTTTAGGTTAGGTCTGAACTTTTATCAATCGATCAATAGATTAAATTTTTTTAATTGATTTTCCTTTGTTGCTCAAATGACAAAATTCAACTCTGGTTAGGTTTGAGCTTTTCTCGAAAAATCTAATTTTTATTGATTTTTCCTTTATTGCTCAAGTGGCAGATCCATCTTGGGTTAGGTTTTAGATTTTCTCAATAGATTAATTTCTTTTGTTGATTCTTTTCTTAGTTTCTCAAGTGACAGATTCAACTCAAGTTAGGTTTGAGCTTCTTTCAGTAGATCAATTTTTTTATTGATTTTTCCTTTGATGCTCAAGTGACAGATTCAACTCAGGTTAGGTTTGAGCTTTTCTCATAGATCAATTTTTTTATTGATTTTTCTTAATAGATCAAAATTCTTATTGATTTTTCTCTCCCCCTCCCCTCTCTCCCTCTCCCTCCCCCATCCCTTTCTCCCTCTCCCTCTCCCTCCCGTCCCCTCCCTCCCCCTCTCTCTCATCTCCCTCTCCCCCTCCCCCTCCCCCTCCCCCTCCGCATGATATTCAGTTGAATACACATTTCACTTTCAGATTTGCTTGCTAGCTATTGATCTTTTGATAGGAATCAACTCAGATTAGGTTTGAGCTTTTCTCAATAGATCTATTTTTTTTAATTGATTTTTATGTTAGGTTTGAACTTTTCTCAATCAATCAATTTATTTTATTGATTTTTCTTTTGTTTCTCAAGTGACAAATTCAACTCAAGTTAGGTTTGAGCTTTTCTCGATAGATCAATTTTTTCTTGATCTTTCCTTTGTTGTTTAAGTGACAAATTCAACTCGGTTTAGGTTTGAGCTTTTCTCAATAGATCAATTGTTTATTGATTTTTCCTTAGTTTCTTAAGTGACAGATTCAACTTAAGTTAGGTTTGAGTTGTTTTCAATAGATCAATTTTTTTAGTTAATTTTTCCTTTGTTACTCAAGTGACAGATTCAACTCAGGTTAGATTTGAGCGTTTCTCAATAGATCTAAGACGATCAAACAATTCCCAATCATGGTCCTTGCGGATCGGATCTTTTTTAATTGATTTTTAGGTTAGGTCTGAATTTTTCTCAATTGATCAATAGATCAAATTTTTTTAATTGATTTTCCTTTGTTGCTCAAATGACGAATTCAACTGAGGTTAGGTTTGAGCTTTTCTCGACAAATCCATTTTTTATTGATTTTTCCTTTATTGCTCAAGTGGCAGATCCAACTCATGTTAGGTTAAGATTTTCTCAATAGATCAATTTCTTTTGTTGATTTTTTTCTTAGTTTCTCAAGTGACAGATTCAACTCAAGTTAGGTTTGAGCTTTTTTCAGTACATCAATTCTTTTTATTGATTTTTCCTTTGATGCTCAAGTGACAGATTCAACTCAGGTTAGGTTTGAGCTTTTCTCAATAGATCAAATAATTTATTGAATTTTCCTTTGTTGCTCAAGTGTCAGATTCAACTCAAGTTAGGACTAGTTTCTCAATTGATCTTTTGACAAATTCAACTAGATCCAGGTTTGAGCTTTTCTCAATAGTTCTATTTTTTTTTATTGATTTTCAGGTTAGGTGTGAACTTTTCTGAATCGATCAATAGATCAATTCTTTTAATTGATTTTTCCTTTGTTACTTAAGTGACAGATTCATCTTGTGTTAGGTTTGAGCATTTCTTACTAGATCAATTTTTTTTTATTGATTTTTCCTTAGTTCCTCAAGTGACAGATTCAACTGCAGTTAGGTTTGAAATTTTTCCAATAGATCAGCTTTTTTATTGATTTTTCCTTTGATGCTCTCAAGTTAGGTTTGAGCTATTCTCCATAGATGAAATTTCTTACTGATTTTTCCTTTGTTGCTCAAGTGACAGATTCAACTCAAGTTAGGTCTGAGATTTTCTCAATGGATCAACTTTTAAAAAAAAGTTGGTGTTCGGGATATCTTATGCACACCTCGACTATTCCACCAGGTATATACTACATCTCACCAATATAGGTATCAGTTAATTCTACCCACCAAGGTTCACCTAATATTTTTCTCTCACTGGAACTTAAACCTTGGTATTCACGCCCTTGGGTGCGAAGAAGTCAATCATTTAGCCCTTTGGATCCAAAAGATAAATTTTAGTTATGTAGTTTTACTCTAACCCTAATTATTTTCTCATCAACTAAGTTAAATTAATTACCCAAATTAGATTTGCAAGAATGATGAAACATGAGAACCCTAGCCCTGGTTAGAGATGCTAGCAAAAAATGTGTGAACTCATAATTACACGGCAATTCATAGGTATAAATGTAAAAAGAACTTAGTGTCTAGAACTAAATAGAGCCGGTAATTGTATTCTTATTAGATATAACGATGGTGGTTATGTTTCTATTTTTCTTCTAAGATCTCGCTTAGAATTTACCTATTGCACTACTTTGGAAACTTTAAAGGCCTTGAAGTTGCATTTAATTCCTCAATAGCAATCTGATCACTTTCCCACGGCAAAAAAACAATATAGTTTTGTTTAAAATGGCTGAAGCTTCTCCTTGAACCCCCATTAATGAACACAAAAGTATGCACTGTTCTGCAATTTTGAAGCTTCTGTAACTCCTTATAACAGTAAAATCAATAGATTTGCCACAGGAGATGACATTAACATTCAGAAAACCTACTCAATATGTCATTAACTTTCTATTGGTCGAGATGGACTTGGATCTTTCTTTTGCTGTCCATAAGTTTGTTGAGATTGGTAATTAGCTGGTTTGCTGTCTTATTAAAGAAAAAGCTTAGCTGGTTTACTTAATCATATGATTCTCATGAATTCTATCTAGAAGTTAAACGTGAAATTGAGAAGTTATTTATCTCAGACTTGTAACTCTTCTTTCTTGCAGTTTGCAAAAGGTGCATCTATCAAGCAGTTCAAGAAACTAGGTGCTGCCCACGATGCAAAGTCTTCACTTGAAGTGAGTGTAGTTAATGGGATTGAGGCAGCAGGTTAGTGTGTTTGTAGAGGCATCAGGACAGCATTGATCTTCGCAGCTTTTTCATACTTGTACCATTTACTGCATCAATATCGTAAGTTGTTGCACTGGCAAATTTCCTGTAGACCGCTGAGTAGAAGAGGATTGGCCAATTCATGGTATCTACAACCCGGTGACCGGAAGAATTAATACAATTCTTATGGTTCTGGTGATTGTCTTCAGCTGGTTTATCACACTGAGGACAGGGATTAGTTGCAAGACACCTGCATTTATGCTTATCACCAGCAAAAAATGAGATGTTCCTACAAAATGAGGTTGGCATCAAAAACCAAATATGTCAGTGTCTGATGATAAGGGGAAATACCGAAAACAAAGACCCAAAATAGGAACGTTACCAAGTTTCTGTCTCTTTCCCTGGACGTGTAGTTTCCGTTTCTTCCTTAACTTGCGCTCTGGTGTAAGATGAATTTTATTGTACTCGTTTTCAGAATCTTGTTCCCCTTTAGATGGTTGATACATATCACTCGGGAGTCTAACATTGCCTGTTAGATTCCATTTGTTTTAATTTCCAAGAAGAATCAAATTTGGATATAGTTGTTAAGTTGCTTTGATCTTATGCTACATCCAAATTAGATTCTTCTTGGAATCCAAAATGGAATCAAACAGCAAAGTTAGACTCCCTCGATTTGTATCAGCCATCTAATAACAAGTTTCTGAAAAAGAGGGCAATAAAATTCACCTTACACCAGAGAGCAAGTTAAGGAAGAAAAGGAAACTGTATGTCCAGGGAAAGTGACACAAACTTGGTAACGTTGCTCCTATTTTAGGTCTTTGTTTTCGGTATTTCTCCTTATCATCAGACACTGACATATTTGGTTTTTGATGTCAACCTCATTTTCTAGGAACATCTCATTTTCTGCTGATGATAAGCATAAATGCAGGTGTCTTGCAACTAATCCCCATCCTCAGTGTGATAAACTAGCTGAAGACAATCACCAGAACCATAAGAATTGTATTATTTCTTCCGGTCACCGGGTTTTAGATACCATGAATTGGCCAATACTCTTCTACTCAGCGGTCTACAGGAAATTTGCCAGTGCAACAACATGGAATATTGGTGCAGTAAATGGTACAAGTATGAAAAGCAGAAAAAACTGCGAAGATCAATGCCGTCCTGATGCCTCAACAAACACACTAACCTGCCTCAATCTTCTTACCTACACCCAGTTCATATGGAGATGGAGAGGATACAAAAGGAGAGAACAAATTACGAAATTGCATGAAGATGTTATTTGTCCTTCCGACCTCTGTCCTTTTCTTGTTCATTTCTGCATCTTTCAATTTATTGTTTATTTTTTAATTTGAATATTACGATGCTACAGATTCCAAAGATTACTTAAGGTTTCAGTTATAAAATGATATGCAGAAATTGCTAATGAAATTGAAAAAGAGCTAGATTCAATTATGAAGAAGTATGATTTGCAGCTTCAGATTGCTGAAATGGAATTAGTTCAAAAGAAAAAAGATCTTGATACGATCTACAACAAAGTGCACGTGCATGAGTTATGCTTTATTATATTATAGTTTTGCATTTCTTTGAACTAGTTAGTTATATAAAAATCATTTATTAACTACCATTGTCACATAAAGAACTAGGAAATTTTAAACTTTTCCCTTCTATTTGATTATATACTAATGATTACTTAACACAGATAAAGAAACCTATGAATGAGAAGGGGAGCAAACCATTTGAATGATCTCAAATTAAAAAGACGATACAAACATGTAAAGGTCAGTGAAACAGATTCTAACTTAGTACTACACGAAGATATGTAGATAAAATTGCCACAGTACTGCTTTGCCACTGAAGGAGTTTGTGATTGAAATATTTTGTGCAGGTGGATGTTGTATGCTGCAGTGAAAAGCTGAATGGAGATATGACGCTCAAGGACATTCATCTTATATGAATGTTACACCTTCTCAATTCTGTAAGGGAAAAGGGTAAATGGGACTTGAAGGAGCTTGTGAATGAGGTAGGGTACATCAGAAGCAAGAAGACTGAGACTCCCCAAAAGAAACAAGTGTGGCTACTGGCTATCATGGTTTAAAAGAAACGAACTTCCTATCTCACAACAGACTAAAGACTATCAGTAGCCAATTTCTGTACTTGTATAGTAATAGCCTCAGAGCTATTGGTACCTTTCTTTGCTTTATTATCGGCAAACAATCTATGCATAGTTTCTTATCAAATATTATGCTATGGACTTCTATATACCTATCATCTAGTTCACTGTCTGCTTCATCTTTGCATCTCCAACCAATATGCAATATACAATGAACAGGTTTTTCAGAATGCATCTTACAATAAGTGGGGTTTTTTAGAAAGTCTGATCGACTTTCACTAATTTATATTCCTCTACAGGCAGATGGAAGTGAGGTTATGTGATACTATTTTTACCTATCATCTAGTTCACTATCTGCTTCATCTTTGCATCTCCAACCAATATGCAATATACAATGAGCAGGTTTTTCAGAATGCATCTTACAATAAGTGAGGTTTTTTAGAAAGTATGATTGACTTTCACTAATTTATATTCCTCTACAGGCAGATGGAAGTGAGGCTATTTGATACTATTTTACCTATCAGATTTCATGTAAGAGTTAATACCACTCCATTTCTGTCTTTTTTCCAGCCCATCCATTAGTTCTTGACATACAATGTGTGACTTAAAGAGTCAATCAAGCACAGACGTCATATCATTATTGATTATTTATGTATCGACATAATGATATTCTTCTAGTAGTTCAAACGCTAGTTCAGTCATATTTCATTGTAGTGCTCCCTAAGCCCCCAATAAAGAATGATTACTTACCTTTTCACTTCTTCATTAAAAACTTGACTATCTTCCTTGATATAAAATTATCTCTCCCTCCTAATCCATACAAGATATGTTTGGATTCCCAAAAATGTTCACTTTATTAATTGAAACTGTTTCCCCCAGCTTCTTATTAGTTTTGATATAACACAATTTACAGTCATGGAATATCGAACTGGCAGAAAAGTAACTTAGCCGACTCTGCTTCTAAACTTCATTGATCAATCAGTTGTGATAATAAAAGAGATCCAAAAGGATTGTTGTCCATTATTCCAGACTTGACATGACGTGTTCTCAACAAAGTGATGCTCTATTTGTCATGACATAAATGACTATTAAATTTGCTCACGTTCCAAAGTAGTACTTTAGCACTTGTTTGCCAAACACGATATGATACTTTATCCTAATATTTTACTCATAATCTCCAAACAAATCAAGTTGAGTTATTTTGTAGCGGGTGGAGGGACAAGGTCAAAAGCTCTAGGCTTCTCTTTCCAATTATCTTCATTGATATGGATTCTAAAATAATCTTTCAGTTAGACATCCAACTTTCCTCCTATAAGAAATCCTTTTTAATGAATCATGCTCTACTAGCCCTCGGCAAATCTCAGTTATCAATAAGAAAAAAAACTTTGACCTTTAAATACAGAAAGGCTGCAGTGTCACCAAGGCGGCACTTGTCTTTCGTGGTGTTGTAAGCCAGTTTAGCCACTTCATATCTTCTCAGCAGGAAGAAAAAAAACGGTGTGCTATCTACATTTTGACAGAAATTATCTGCCTAAAAGGATAAGATCCCTAATAATGGAATAGAATTCAATTACCATCATTTCCTTTCTCTTTCTATTCCTATTCATTTTCCTACTCCATCTGCATCATTTCACACCAAATTTTTTACCAGTACAACAACCCTAAAATCAAGCTAGGAAAAGTTGATCTCTAAAAACGTACTAGTTTACTATAAATCAACAACACCTCAACTGCATTTGGAGAAAAAGCACCTGTGAACTCCTTAGATTTGGGAGCCTCCACCTTGGCTTACCATGTAATGACCACACTCCTCATAGTCCCAATCCTAGCCTTTCCATCTATTACAAACACTTTTCCTATAGGTAGCCAAAGAATTTATCCTAGGACCTCATGGCACACCAACCACGCCCGTGCTCTTTCTTCGGTCATAAATCCTCCTCATACCTTTATTGGTATTTCAAAAACCCCACTCTACCCTATGAACTCTTGTCGCTCCTACACTCGACTCTCCCTCTACTAATAGACTTCATTGTAGCCTCTTCATGCCCTGCTAGCTCCTAACAGAGATGGATCCATGATTTGAAGTTCAAACTCAAATAAGAAAAAGAAAGAAAAAAAAAAGAGAAAATAGCATGGCGTTTTGTAAGCAAAGCAAAAGTGAAGTTATTTAATAAAACAGCTATTAAAAAAGTGACTTAGGGGAATCGAACCAGCATCAAAAGAGGCCAGTGACCTTAAGAAGTTCCATTTCTACCGCAGGACCAACAGTCCACTTTGTCGCTAGGTTCCCAACTAATAACTCTTATATATTTAATAAATTTCTCAATACAAATACATGATGTACGCAGAAGTTACTGGGTTAGCCCACACCTAATATACCAAATCCGCCCCTGGCTCCTAACAGAGGTGGATTTACAGTGTAACTATAACCTATAGGTTCACAGGAACCTAATAACTTTTGCTCAAACCCTGTAGCAACCCATGAATTTCAAATTTTGGATACACCTCTAGCTCCAATTCCTTATTCTACAGATCAAAAAGAGAGGGGCCTAATACTACAACTACATGTGAATCTAGCGCAGCCTCAAGTACCCCCACCCCAAAATCAAAGGTAAAGGATGTTTTCTGTCAAAGTTCAATTTATTTTGTTGGGTCAATGAGTTCGACTAGAAATCATATGCTCTGGACAATGTTGTTTTACTTTATTTTTTTGATAAAAACAATGTCCAAACCAGCTTTCGTGCAGCTCGACAAATTCCATGGGATATCTACCACCTCCCACCGGCATTAGCTATCAGATAACTCTATCCACCATTCGTTTTTGCTTGAATTTGAATCTAAAAACCTCATAGTGATTAGCCCACTTCATTCACCACTAACACCATGTTATTATGGTAATAATTACAAGCAAAAGTTAATACTAATCATTATGCTTAGAGAGCTATGCTTGAATCAACAAATCAATAACCCAAAATATGGTACAGCATACTACTACTGTTACTATTATTGATAGACGAAATGAAAGCACCCAATTCAGCTTCGAAGCACAATAAACAGAAGAAACACTTGAAAAAATAACATATTGTTAAGAAAAGGAGAAGAAATATGGCGTACCAGCAAATACGACACAGTAGAAATGCGCCAAATTGAGAGAGAAGAGAGAGAGCCCTTGAATTTTTGGGGTTTTAAGAGTTCTGTTGTTGGTGAAGAGTGTTATGAAAGTGTCCACAAACTTTCCACCTTTTCTTTCTTTACTCTTCATTTTCCTTGAGCTTTTTCATCCACCAAATTTTGTCCACCCCTACTTGTATTCTTCTTACATTTGCACTAGCTATTTATTGAATTCTGCAATGTCATTTCTTATTAAATTGTTAAGTTCACTTTAAGCAATTTTAACAAGGTAACAAAAGGGTAAAAAATTTATTTTCTTAAAATATTTAATATTTTTAAATTTGAATTTGTTGCTCTTTATATATTTGGAAAAGGCTACTCATCATGGGCACTAGATGTCGAAATACACCTAGAATCGATGGGTCTGACAGACACCATCAAAGATGATAATACGGCATCTAATCAAGACTGTGCCAAAGTCATGATATTTTTTCGTCACCATCTTGACGAGGGGTTAAAATTGCACTATCTCACATTAAAAGACCCCCTTAAACTATGGAAGAATCTAAAAGAAAGATATGACCACCTGAAGTTGGTCATCCTTCCACAGGAACCCCATGACTGGTTTAATCTGATATTAATGGATTTCAAAAATAAAACTGAATATAATTCTGCCTTGTTTAGAATTATAGCTCAATTAAATTTATGCGGAGAAGAAATCACTAAGCAAGACAAACTTGAAAAAACATACTCCATATTTCCACCCGCGAATATGCTCCTGCAACAGCAATATCGTGAAAAGTTTTAAAAAATATTCTGAATTACTTTCTCACCTTCTTATTGTTGAACGTCATAACGAACTGTTAATGAAAAATCATGATAGTCAGCCCGTTGGTTCTTTGCCACTTCCTGAAGTGAATCAGGCAAACTATAACCAACGAGAAAGAAATCATGGCCCTAATCGTGATCGTGGTCGAAGAAGAAATTATAATCATGATGATCGGCTGGCACCGAGAAATGATTAGCAATATAAAAGAGGAGTGAAAAACCAGAAGCTATACCAAAGAAAAATTCAGAAAATATATGTTATAGATGTAGAGGTATGGGGCACTTGTCACGGACTTGCTGGTCACCAAAATGTATGTTTCAGTTATATCAGGCATCCTTGAAGAGGCTAAAAAATAATCCAGAGATAAACTTTATCTCTGAAAATAATATTGAGCATATGCATCTGGATGTAGCTGATTTCTTTAATTTTTCACAAGAAAATATGAATATTGATAAACCTAATAATATTTTAAAATTTTTATTTTTATTTGTCTGTACTAAATAATATGTTTGTATTTTTCTAATCCATGTAAATAAATAAAATTTGTATAATGAGCCATGTTTTAATTATAATATTTACTTTATTTCTTTTTAAAAAAAAATATGGATATGCCTCAAATTTTATTTGGATCAATGATCAATCACGAGGATATTTGTGTAATTGATGGTGGAATGATTAATGCCATTTTTAAAGACGAGAAATATTTTTCCTACTTGCTTAGAAGAAAAGCAAATGTTATTACAATTTCTGGTAATTCAAAAATTATTGAAGGCTCCGGAAGAGTTACTATATTTCTGCCTAAGAGGACAAAGATTGTAATAGAAGATGCACTATTCTCTTTTAAATCCCTAAGAAACTTATTAAGTTTTAAAGATATCCGCAGAAATGGATATCATATTGAGACACTAAATGAAATGAATATTGAATATCTTGGTATGACCAAAAGTGTCTCAAGACAGAAATATACTTTGAAAAAATTACCAATTTTGTCGTCTTGCCTATATTATGCAAAAATTAGCGCAATTGAAGCACATTTGATCGTAAACCAGAAGTTTAATGATCTAAATACATTTGTGTTATGACATGATTGAATAGGTCATCGTGGACCAATAATGAAGAGATAAATTTTTAAAAATTCGACTGGACATCCGTTCAAGAACTAAAGATTCTTACGAATGATGAATTTTTATGTGCTACTTGTTATCAAGGAAAATTAATTGCCAGACCATCAACCCTAAAGGTTGACATCAAATCTCCTGACCTTTTAGAACGTATACATGAAGATATATGTGGACCTATTCATCCACATAGTGGATTGTTTAGATATTTTATGGTCCTAATAAATGCATCATCTAGATGGTCTCATTTGTTCCTCCTATCATCTCGTAATCTGGCGTTTGCGAAGTACTAAGCACAAATAATAAGATTAAGGGCGCAATTTCCAGATTATCCAATTAAGGCTATTCGCCTTGATAATGCTGGAGAATATAAATCTCAAGCTTTTGATGATTATTGCTTATCAATTGGGATAAAATTGAACATCATGTTGCTCATGTTCATACTCAAAATGGCCTTGTAGAGTCATTTATTAAGCACATACAGTTGATAGCAAGACCTCTACTAATGAAAACAAAATTGTCAATTGTTGTTTGGGGTTATGCTATCTTACATACAACAGCACTTGTACGTCTTAGACCGACAAATTATAATAAATATTCTTCATCACAATTAGTATTTGGTCATTAGTCAAATATAGCCTATTTACGAATATTTAGTTGTACGGTATACGTGCTTGTAGCACCACCACAACGTACAAAGATGGGCACTCAATAAAGGTTGGGCATATATGTTGAGTTTGACTCACCCTCCATAATTCGCTACCTTGAATCGTTGACAAGAGACTTATTAACTACTCGATTTACAGATTGTTGGTTTGATGAAATAACTTTTCCACAATTAAGGAGAGAGAAAAAGGATCCCGAAAGAGAAATTATGTGAAAAGTTTCATCACTATTTCATTTTGATCCACGTACCCGCACATGTGATCAAGAGGTTCAGAAGATCATCCACTTACAAAAAATAACAAATCAAATGCCAAATGCATTTACTGATTTAAAATGGATATCTAAGTCACATATCCCTCCAATGAATGTGCCTATCCGGATTGATGTCCCAAAAGGACCATCTATTAGTATCATAGCTTCTGAATCCCAAACATGTCTGAAGCGTGGTAGGCCATTGAGTTCAAAAGATTAAAATCCTAGAAAGAGAAGCGTGAGGAATAATAAAGATGATACTACAAAAGAACATCATGAAGAAGATCAATATTTGAGTAATCCTGATATTCTTGAAGAAATCAGTGAACCCGAGACTCAAGTGAATTAAGAACTTTCAATAAGTTCTACAAGTGATGAGATAAATTTAGATCGATCGAAAATTACAATTGATAATATTTTTGCATATAATGTTGCACTTAACCTCATATAAGATAATAAAATTATTGAACCTAAATTCATCGAAGAATGTCAACATAGATGTGATTGGACAAAATGGCAAAAGATAATTCAATCAGAATTAAACTCACTTGCTAAACGTGAAGTTTTTGGACATGTAGTCCAAACCCCTGTAGGTGTAAAATCGGTTGGCTATAAATGAGTTTTTGTGCGAAAACGAAATGAGAGAAATGAAATTGTAAGATACAAGGCACGCCTTGTTGCACAAGGATTCTCTCAAAGACCCGGAGTCAATATCTCATCGGTCTAACTGTACATAAAAATCTTGAAATACATCTAATGGATATAGTTACAGGTTACCTTTATGATTCACTTGATAATGAAATTTACATGAAAATCTCAAAAGGATTAAAATTGCCTGAAGCATGTACTAAATCTTGGGAGATGTACTCAATGAAATTGCAAAAATCATTATATGTTCTGAAACAATCAAGGTGTATATGGTATAATCGTCTTAGTGAGTACTTGATAAATGAAGGTTATATAAATGATGTCATTTGTCCATGTGTTTTTATTAAGAAAACGGAATCAGAGTTTGTTATACTCGCCGTTTATGTTGATGACATAAATCTCATTGGAACCCCTGAAGAGGTCCAAAAGGCGATTGAATATCTAAAGAAAAAATTTGAGATGAAAGACCTTAAAAAGACAAAAAAAAATTCTTGGTCTGCAAATTGAACATTTAGCAGACAGGATCTTTGTCCACCAATCTGCCTACACTGAGAAAATTTTAAAATGATTTTACATAGACAAAGCACATCCATCAAGTACTCTAATGGTTGTTCGTTCACTTGAAGCGGATAAAGATCCATTTCGACCTTCAAAAGAGAATGAAGACTTCTTGGTGCTGAAGTACCATATCTCAGTGCTATTGGTGCACTTATGTATCTTGCTAACGAAATTAGACCTGATATAACATTTTCTATTAATTTGCTGGCAAGGTATAGTTCATCCCCAACGCGAAGGCATTGAAACGGTATCAACTATATTTTGCGATACCTAAAAGGTACTATTGATATAGATTTGTTTTATACTAATAAAGGTTGTGCAGACCTTTTGATTATGTAGATGCACGCTATTTATCAGACCCACATAAAGCTCGATCGCAAACAACCTATCTATTTACATACGGAGGAATTGTTACATCATGGCGATCTACAAAGCAGTCTATTGTTGCTACTTCTTCAAACCATGCTGAAATAATAGCAGTTCATGAAGCAAGTAGAGAGTGTGTGTGGTTGAGATCGATGATACAGTTCATCAAAAAAAGATGTGGCCTGAAAAATGATGTCAAAGTACTCATAGTGATATTCAAAGACAATGTTGCATGCATAACTCAATTGAAAGGTAGCTTCATAAAAGGAGATAGAACAAAACATATTTCATTAAAATTATTCTTCACACATGATCTCTAGAAGAATGATGATATTGATGTACAACAAGTTCATTTGAGTGATAATCTTGTAGATTTATTCACAAAAGCATTACCAACATCAATTTTTGAGAAGCTAAGGTATAAAATTGGAATGCTCAAAATATCAAATAATTTTTTATTAGAGGGAGTAAAATACGCGTTGTACTCTTTTTTCCTTAACTAAGGTTTTGTCCCACTGAATTTTCCTAGTAAGGTTTTTATTGAGGCAACACTCAAGGCGTATTACCAGATGTGTGTACTCTTTTTCCTTCATTAGGCCTTTTCTTACAAGATCTATGGGTGTTCAGGATAACTATGTATGTTGTTTCTTGTAAAAAATTTAATGAGGCACACTATATGTGGACATCCAAAGGGAGTGTTATGAAAGTGGATGCCCACAGTGTGGACATCCTTTCCCTTTTCCCATTCTCTTTCTTTTCTCCTCATTTTCCTTTTCTTTTTTCCTCCACCAAATTTTGACACCACCCCCCTCCCCCCCCGCGCCACTTGTATACTTCTTACATTTGTAGTGGCTATAAATAGCCACTGCAGTTATACAATAACATATACTGAATTCTGCAATCTCTCTCTCGGTCTCTTACTATTTCTTACTAGCTCTTCTTCTTATTAAATTGTTAAGTTAGTTTATTTCATAACAAAGAGGAGAATATTAAACGTTTGCCTTTTTATATTCCCAAATTTGGAGTCATTTGTTAAACTATTTTTTATTTCTGTTTTTATTTTTTATTTTTATCTTATTTTTAGTTACTTTTTTCCATAATACATAAAAGTGCATTTAACTTAGCTGACATTTTATGTCTTTTAACTTTGGGTGTACACAAATAAGTACTTGAAACGTGTATAAAATTGAACAAGTAGACACATTCGTCTTATGTGGCGTCCTACATGATAATTTTGTGTCATACGTGACGTCCTACATGTATTATGCCAACTCAAAGAGAAACTCCTAACACATAAACTCTATAATACGATCAGGTTCTTCAATGTATTCCTTTATTCTACTGGTACCACTTGCGAAGTCAATTTTTTAATTGTTCTTTTTGCTCTGTAATTTTCCAATCTTTAAACATGATAATTTGATTTTTTTTAAAAAATTGTCTTATAAAAATACACTATTGCTATAAAAGTAATAAAATTACAAGAAAAGTAAGTAAAAGACAAGAAAGAAAGATAGAAAGCGGAGAGAGTTGAGAGAATTGTTCTCCGTGTGTATCATTCCTCAGAGAATATATGGTTATTTATAGCCAAACTTTCATGAAGAAAAAAAGAGAGTCACATAACCTAATTTTACCATTATATGGGCTCCATTACTAATAGAGAATCCACTTTTCTTTATTTCATAACACTCTCCCTTAGATATCCATGTGTAATGTGCCTCATAAAAAAATTTACAAAGTCTTATCAATTGTTATGTTTCCTTGCTCTTCTTGGGCAGGTTCTTTCATATCATGACCATCTTGATTGTTTGCTCCTTTTTTTTTGAGGATTTTTATCTTTGGAACCAATCGGTCTACCACATTTTAAAAGTGGTTTAGACTCATTTGCATTACTAATTGTCCTATTGGGACATCAACTCGAATTGGAACATTAGCAGTTGGAATATGAGATTTAGTAACTCTTGATACGTTAGTGAATGCATCTGGCATTTGATTTGCAATATTTTGCAAATGAATTATCTTTTGAACTTCTAATTCACATTTATTTGTATGTGGATCTAAATGAGATAGTGATAATGCATTCCAATCTATTTCTCTTTTCAGCTACTTATTTTCTCCCCCTAATGCTGGGTATACTAATTCATCAAAATGACAATCAACAAATCTTGCAGTGAATAAATCTCGAGTCATAGGTTCCAAATATTTTATGATAGAAGAAGATTCATACCCAACATATATTCCCAATCTTCTTTGGGGTCCCATTTTTGTGCGTTGTGGTTGAGCAATTGGAATATATACTGCACATCCAAATATTCTAAGATAGGAAATGTTCGGCTCCTGACCAAAAGTTATTTGAGCAAGTAATCTCACAAATGTCATATTACGAGTTGATAATAAGCATACATGTGACCATCTTGTAGATGCATCTATTAAAATCATATAATATTTAAATGATCCATATGATGGGTGAGTGAGCCACATATATCAACCTGTATACGTCTAGAAATGTTGGGGATTCGATGTCCACTTTGATTACTGATGGTCTAGTAATCAATTTGCCTTGAGAACATGCAGCACAAGAGAATTCTTTAAATTGAAGAATCTTTTGGTTCTTCAAAGAGTGTCCGTGTGAACTCTCGATTATTTTGCGCATCATATTAGTACCGAGATGGCCCAATCGGTCATGCCATAGAATAAAATCATTTGAGTTAGATTTACTATGGCATGTGTTTCAACTATACTAATAGTTGTGAAGTATAAGTCGGATGAAAAAACAGGTAACTTTTCAAGTATAAACTTCTTGCCCGACATCATTGTAGTAATGTAAAGATAATAATTCTTTTCATCATTTGTAGTCTCAATATGATAGCCATTTTGACGAATGTCTTTGAAACTTAATAACATTCTTTGAGACTTACTACAATATAATGCTTCATTAATTGTTAAATTTGTTCATCCAATAAGTACAACTTTAGTTTTTCCAGATCTTTCAGTTAATCTTGTACTACCAGATATTGTATTAACATTAGCTTCTTTCATAATCAAATAAGAGAAATATTTCTTATCTCTTAAAATAGTGTATGTTGTGGCACTATCAATAAGACACATATCATCATAATTGATTTTGAATTCAACCGATGACTGTAAAATTTTCATATTCTTCATAAACAAAAAGATACATTATAAGAACATGAAAAACAAACAACATAAAAAACTTTAAAAAATTGCACTGCCTTAAAAAATATTTTTACGAAGCACAACATAATATCAAATATAATAGGAAAACAATAACTATTTTTATAATATTTATCCCAGTTAGATGATCAATTCTTCAGTCAATATTCATTAAGTCTTCAGCTTCCAAATGAGTAATATTTGATAGACCTTCAAAATCATCATCTTTATAAGCAAGATTTGCCTCAATATCTTCATATTTATTTGAGGGAGTTGCTTCATTATCATCATTCCGAAAATTCAAGTGCGTCTCTACATTATTATCTCTTCTTTTGAAAGAGACTTGATAAAGTTTCACAAAATGATCGCGCGTACAACATTCATGTGCCCAATGACCCTTCATACCACACCGGTGATAAATATTGAATTTACCTCTGGAAGGATTATTTTGAGGAACTTTATTGTTCTCATATTTATTTTCACCATAATGACGATAATTATTTCGTCCTCGCCCACTCTACGATCACGGCCGCGATAATTATTTTGTCTTGATTCAAACTGATTATGTCCTGCTACAACATTCGCTTCAGGGAATGGAGCAGACCCAGTGGGACGGGCTTCATGATTTTTCATCAACAAAGTATTATTCTGCTCGGCCACAAGTAGGCATGTAACTAATTCAGAATAATTCTTAAACCTTTTTTCATGATATTATTTTTGTAGCAACACATTTGAAGCGTGAAAAGTGAAAAAAAATTTCTCAAGTTAGTCATCATCAGTGATAGTATCTTCACATAATTTTAACATGGAACTTACCTTGTGAATAACAGAATTATATTCTGTCACAGTTTTAAAATCTTAAAATCAAAGATGTATTCAGTCATATCGAGCTTTTGGCAACACCGTAAGTTTTAGGTGGTGATATCGCTTCTTCAAATTAGTTCATAATTCAAGAGGGTCTTTCACAGTTAAATATTCAGTTTTTAATCCTTTATGAATATGATGACGGAGAAAAAACATGGCCTTTGCTTTATCTTGACTTGATGCTTTATTTTCTTATTTAACAGTATCACTAAGACCTTTAGCGTCAAGGATCATTTCAGCATCAACGATCCATGACAAATAATTTTTTACGGTAATGTCAAGTGCCACAAACTCAAATTTTAATAAATTTGACATGATAAAAACTGAGATAGAAATTAATTTAAAAATAACAAAGACAACTAAAATTAAATTTCTTTAGTAGATATACCTGATATAAAAGTTAATTTATTTTGGAAAATTAGAGTTTCGTGCCGATAACGTGCTATAAAATTAATAAAATTATAAGAAAAGTAAGTAAAAGACAAGAAAGAAAGAAAGAAAGAAAGACAGAAAGCGGAGAGAGTTGAGAACATTGTTCTCTATGTGTATCATTCTATTAGAGAACGTATGGCTATTTATAACTAAACTTTCATGAAAAAAAAAAGAGTCACATAACCTAATTTTGCCATTATGTGGGCCCCATTACTAGTGGAGCATTCACTTCTCTCTATTTCATAACAACTATGTCATTCACTAATTCATTTGATACGTCAACAAGAAGTGGATTTCATTGTGTGAATGTGATGAATCCGAGTGTCCACAAGACACACCTATATTAACTTAAGGTATTTAGAGAGTCCCTTGATATGTCTCAATACTCAACTTTTCACGTTATTGGTGAGAGTCTAATTCGTCCATCTTATAATCCTCTTCTCCATTTTCCTCTACTATCAATTTTTTCTTTTAACAAATATTCTCTTTTTTAAAATTTATTTATCATACCATTCTTTTAGTCTGTAAAGAAAAATATATCTTTTCTTTTTTGATAATATTTCAATTGATTTGTTTCTATTATTTTAGTTTAGATTATTTAGTATTTAGAAATTTCTAAATAAAAAAGAAAAAATTAATAATCTCCCAATCTAATATTCGAGAGGTAATATATGTGACATGTGTGGTTTGTTTGTAGTTAATTTTAATTTCTTAGTTGACATGTTTATAATTATAAGATTAAATGATATTTTGTTATATTTTATCTGTTTTTAATTTAAAATTATAAAATTCAAAGTTTTTTCTATTTTTTAAAATTTTATGTCAAGTTAAAATAAGATAATTAAATTGACACCTATAGCTACTAGAAGTGTCAAATTTACCCTCAAGTCCAAGTTTGAGGGTCTTTCTATCTATTTTGTTTTCAATGGAGCCAAAGCAACAAAGTTTCTCTTCTCTTCACTCTTCTGTTCTTATGTCTCCTTTCAATAGCAAATGAATATCCACTTCAAGTTGGAGTATCCTCAAGGTATGTACTTGCTGTATTTCAAGCTATCCAACCCCACCACTAAACCCCCTTTTCTGAGGAACTCAACTCCCTTATATCTGTCATATCTTCCTTCTAGCATCAAGATTTGATGAAAAAGTATGAATTAAGACATAAAGAAATCATTTTTATGTGTGAAGAATTGATTTTTGAGGTAGTTTAGTATTTGGCTATTGCTGTTTAAATTGATTCTTGACAAATAAAGTTTGATGATTTTGGGGGCACATAAATCAACGCAAAATCCTCGAGGTAAAAAAATCTGATTTTTGTTTCAATTTTCATTGATTTTTCATTCTATTCCTTCATAAATTTCAACTTTAATTCTTGATTTTCCGCTTGTTTTTAATTGCCCTAAGATCCATTTTGAGCTGAAAATGACCCGTTTAGATAGGTTTGAAGAGAGATCGAGGTAGATCTATGAAGAATTGAGTAGATGTAATTAGAACAGGATATGATATGTTTAGCTAATCGAGGATATGATTTTAGATAGGATAGTATGAAGTTCGATGATTAGGGTAGGTGTGGTTAGGTAGGTTTGAAGGGAGGTTGAGGTAGATCGAGGAAGAATTGAGTAGAGGTAATTAGACAATATATGACACATTTTCAGCTCACCGAGGATATGATTCTAGATAGGATAGATAATTAATAGGTAGTAGAGTGTTTTCTCTCTTCATGGTGATAGAGTAGGATTCTAGTCTGGAGCATCTATTTGTTCCTTTCACAAGTATTATTACTATTATGCTTCGATTTATTACTATTGTTGTTTCTTTTACTTTGGTTATCTTTAATGTTTGTAATGTTAGTACTGTTTTGTCTTCTATAGTTTTGTTACAGCTTTTACTCTTGCATTTTCTTTTAAACAATTTTCTTGAACCGAGAGTCTATTGGAAATAGTCTCTCTACTCCACAAATGTGAGGGTAAGGTCTGCGGACACCTGCCCACCCTGGACTCCACTTGTGGGAATATACTGGGTATGTTGTGGTGGTGGTGGTTTGTTGATACTAGTTTTAGTTTCAGAACCATTGGTGAATGTTGTTGATAGATTCAGACGGCTTTTTAGTTTGATGCTTATTGGATTTTAAAGTGACAATTGATTTTTCTTTTCCAGTAATACTGGCCTTAACATTTTAAACAGAACAATAGTGTATTAAGTTTGGTCAAGCAAAACTGCAGGAGTGAGTGCTAAAGTTCCTGAGTTCGTTTATTGCACGGACAGTGATGGATGATCCATTTCTGTGGAATTTTAGGATAATTGTCACAGTATGTTGTCTAAATTTAAGTTATTAAAGACAATTCTTTTAACATCCTAAATCCCTTCAAACTTGATCTGCAATTAGAATTATTTTGTTGTCACAAAGTAGAGCAGTTTTCCCTTGGTGATGAGGTGAAGAAGCCAAAGTAAAATAGATAACTCTTTCACAAGGGTAAAAGAGGAATTTTTTTAAGTACTATGAGAGTTATAGGTGAATGAGGGTTGAGATTTGTTATCACAAATGTCCATGTGAGGTGGCACTCCTTGCCTTTCGATTTATTTTACTAGGGTATTGAGTGTGCATTGTTTGAAGCCAGATGGCACTTTTAAGGTAGAAGAAGATTCTAAATAACTTTTATGTGGTTTTACATGTTAACTCCATTATGTAGACTGAAACAGAATAAAAAGCAATAGCTAGTTCTTGGTCAGAATTCTGCTCTTAAGTCATCACCTCTACTGCTTCCTGCAAAGTTTTGTTGACGAAGCATGTGCACTTTCTTTGTTGATTTGCTGGATTTTTGGCTTTTCAGTAGTTGTCTGGTCTGCAGTCTTCTGTTTTTTCACAAAAGATATGAATCACTTGTACCCTTTACAGGGAATTTATCAAGATGATCCCGGTTTGCCCTTTTGCTGGAGCTTCCAGACCCGACGATGCAACTCTTAATAAACCTTATGACGAAAATAAACAACCGGCTCAGGAGAGCACGCCTAAAAGAGAGTCTGGAGAAGCTGCAACTGTGTCACCTAAGTGCCCCTTTGGATATGATTCAACTCTTAAGAAACCTTGTGACGACCTAAATAAACAACAGGATGGCCAAGAGAGCAAGCCTAAACAAGAGTTCGGAAAATCTGCAACTGTGTCACCTAAGTGCCCCTTTGGATATGACAACCAAAATAAACAACAGACTGTCCAAGAGAACAAGGCTAAACAAGAGTCTGGATCTGCCACTTTGTCACCTAAGTGCCCCTTTGGTTATGATTCTCAAGCATTTAAACTGGGTCCTTTTAGCTGCATGATATGTCAGGCACTTCTTTATGATAGCAGCAGATGTGTGCCCTGTTCACATGTATTCTGCAAGTAAGTCTAATTTAATAACTCTTATATGATCTTTCTACTCCCACATACGCCACTCCCCCGTTTTAAAAGCAAGAATAAGGGTAAAATAAAGATTCTTCTGGACATTTTTAAGTAGTACATCTTTTTGGTAAACAGGGCATGTCTCTCACGCTTTAAGGACTGCCCATTATGTGGTGCTGATATTGAAAAGATTGAGGCCGACATGAATCTTCAGAATGTTGTTGATCGCTTTATTGAAGGGCATGCAAGGATTAAGAGGTCTAATAATGAGCAAGAATATATAGGGGAAAAGAAAACTGTTATATATGAGGACGCGTCTTTGGAGCGGGGAGCTTTCCTGGTTCAACAGGCCATGCGGGTAAGTTTACCAAAAAGCTCGCTAGTCTCTGGTGCAGAAATTGTCTCAATTTTCAGAGTGACATAGCGCCTGCCATCTCTCTTTCTTGTATAATGTGAGACAAGCTAGTGAATCACATTTCAGGGTTTCCGCTAACTTTTGGCTTAACTTGCAGGCTTTTCGTGCCAATAATATTGGTAGTGCAAAATCAAGATTTACTATGTGTGCAGATGACATCCGAGAACAGCTCCAGAGAATGGGGAATACATCCGAGTTGTGCTCACAGCTTGGAGCAGTTCTTGGTATGCTTGGTGACTGCAGGTGTGTCTCTATCAAAGTCTCTTTTGAATGAAAAATATGCCATTCCCTTAGTCATTTATCAGTGTTATCAATGATATTAGGTATTTATTTTTTAAAGTGATTACAGAAGTTTTGGACATTTAGTTTGTTAAAAGAAATAACTTGAACTGTACTGTAGTCGAGCTACAGGAGATGCTGTATCTGCAGTTGCTTACTTTGAAGAGAGTGTCAATTTCCTTTTGAAAGTACCCAAAGATGATCTAGAGGTAACTGTTAATGATGTTACACACACACATGCATGTATTGTATGTACATATGTATGTATCTCAATATATTTTTGTGAACTAAGCAGTGCACCTTATTTAATTTTGCTATAAGCTATGATGATATAATGCATATCTTTTCATATATGTGTGTGCTTTCTTTAATTCCTTAAAAAATCTTTGCAGATCACACATACGCTTTCTGTTTCACTAAACAAAATTGGAGATCTTAAATACTATGATGGTGATCTGCAAGCTGCAAGATCACATTATTTTCAGGCGTTGGATGTTCGCCGCAATGCCATCAAGCAACAGTCTCTGCCATCTCAGGTCTGTGTACCTTTCCTAATCTAATGATCATCACTATTGGCACTGCTATTTGTTGGAAGCATATAAATTTATTTGTCAAAGAACCTGTGGCATGTGGCATCTTGATATCCAAAAGAATTAATCATCTCCTTGCCCAGAATATGTGGCATCCTTGCCACATGGAAATTTCTCATTATTTTTCATCTTGTGTTTTAATGCTGATGAGTTCCACATTTTACCCTCATTTATTTGAACATCTTTCCATGGATAAAATGTTTCTGATGGTTTCTGGTGCTGAGGGGTGATGGATCAGCCTTTTAACTTCGATTACCCATTTTGTCATCTCTAATTTTGCCTAAAGGTTTGTGTGTGGGTTAGGCACACGTCATAGGTCCAAATGTTGCCGCAAAAAAAACCTAGGGTTAAAGTGGAGAAGGGTAGAGGAGCTGGCTATTGTCCACCCAGTTTCGAACCACGCGCAACTGGCCAGCCTTCCATGGATTTTTCGGTTATAATACAAACTGACTGGCCCTCCGGGGATATTTTCAGTTATAAAACAAACTGGCCGGCCCTCCGGGGATGTTTAAGTGGAGAAAACTTTTACTGATGTTTATGTTTTAGATCTTATGTGGAAGACATTTCTTTTTCAAATTAATTTAAGCTGAATTTTGGGCAACTTATTCGTTCACTATGCTCACAACAAAAGAGTAAAGCATGCTGATTTTCATGTTCTTTTGTCCTACATCACACCTCTTGGGGTGCAGCTCTTCCCTGGACCCTACTAATGGGGGATGCTTTGTGCACCGTGCTACCTTTTTTTGTTCAGCCCCGTCCCATTTTTCTTGTATATAATTCTCTTCCGTTACTCCAGATAGTCGATGTGGCCATTTCCTTAGCCAAAGTTGCTGATATTGATCGAAATCTCGGGGATGAGGATACTGCAGTTGAAGGATTTCAAGAAGGCATAAAGTTACTGCAATCCCTTAAACTAAAACCCGAAGAAGTTAGCCTTGAACAACGGGTAATACTCATCTATCCTCTTAATTTATCTTATACTTCACTGGTGTATCTTTTTTATCAGGCAAACCTGATTTGGTCCTGTGACTGCTTGCAGCGGCTATCAGTGCTCGAGTTCCTCAACAGCCAACTTGAAAACAAACAAACTTGATTCAGTTGCCTGAGTGAAGTCTTTTCCGACATAGTTAATGATGAATAAGAACAATGTGTGTTTGTCATATAGTTTTGTATAAACACTAGATGCTTGGTTCAGAGGCAACCCGAGATAAACTTCAGTGTAAACGCAGTAGAACAAGTGAGATTTTCAAAAGTAATATGCCTGTGGCAAGTTAGTATAGTCCTGTGTTCCAAAATTTCAGCATCTTGTGCATGTACCTCTTAGTACTTGAAGAGTGTACAAATTCAGTATCCTTACCATAAGTTGACAATGTTATTAAAGTTATTGGAGGTTTCTGATAATGTTGTAAAAGTATAAGGTATGGTTCTGAAACTATGACTCAAGATTACGTCTTTTAATTTTTAGCTATTGGCAACTAATTCCACAGTTGAAAAGGTATGTGTGTCAGTATCAAAAGAAAAGTAGATTGGTGCCTTATTCAATATAGAATAAGATCACCCAAATAAAATAGAATAAAAAATACACAAAAATTCAACTTAACCTCTGGATACTGAATAGAGGTGACTTTGGTTTATGCTTTATAGTTTATTTACTAAACCTTTTTCGTTAGATATTTTCACGTCGAGGTTTATCGAAAACAACCTCTTTCTATCTCCACGAGGGAAGGGTAAGATTTGTATAAACTCTATCCTTCCCAAATTTCATTTATGGATTACGTTGAGTATGTTGTTCTTATTTTATCTTGGATCTGTCTGTAAAGAGTACACATCTGGTAATACGCCATGAATGCTGCCTCATTAAAAATCTTATCAGAAAAATCCAGTGGAATAAAATCTTGGCTAAGGAAAAAAGAGTGCAACGCGTATTTTACTCTCCTAATGAAAACATCACTTAATATCTCGAAGATGGTGCATTCCAATTTTGTATCTCATTTTCTCAAAGGTTGAAGTTGGCAATGCCTTGGTGAACATGTTTGCTAAATTATCACTTGAACGAACTTATTGAACATCTATTTTACCTTTCTTTTGAAGATCATAAGTAAAAAAAATAATTGGTGAAATATGTTTTGTTCTGCCTCCTTTGATGTATCCTCCCTTCAATTGAACTATACATGCAGCATTGTCTTCGTACAATATTGTTGAAATGTCTCTTGTCAAAGAAAGGCCACATGTTTTTTTGAATATGTTGAGTTATTGATCTTAACCAAACACATTCTCGACTTGCTTCATGAATGGTTATTATCTCTGCATGATTTGAGGAAGTGACAACTATAGTTTGCTTTGTTGAACACCATGATATAGCTGTACCACCACATGTAAATAAATAGCTTGTCTGCGATCGACTTTTATGGAAATCAGACAAATATCCCGCATCTGCGTAACCAATCAATTGTGACGTGGATTCATTTGAGTAAAACAATCACATATCAATGGTCCCTCGAAGGTATCTGAATATATGCTTAATTTCATTCCAGTGTCTTTGCGCTGGGGAAGAACTAAATCTTGCTAACAAGTTTACTGAGAAAACTAATCTGATCTAGAATTATAGGCAAGATATATTAATGCACCAATTGCACTAAGGTATGGTATTTCAGCACTAACAAGCTCTTCATCATTCTCATGAGGTCGAAATGGATCTTTATTAATATCAAGAGATCTCACAACCATTGGGGTATTCAATGGGTGTGCTTTATTCATGTAAAATCTTCTTAAAATATTTTCTGTATATATTGATTGATGGACAAATATCTCATTTGCAAAATGTTCAATTTGTAGATCAAGACAAAATTTTGTCTTTCCGAGGTCTTACATTTCAAATTTCTTTTTCAGATATTTTACTGCCTTTGAAAGTTTTTCAGGAGTTCTGATAATATTCAAATCATGAACATATACTGCTATTATGACAAATTCAGACATTTTCATAAAGACGCAAGGGCAAATATGATCATTTTTATATCTATTTTTAGCAAATATTCACTAAAATGATTGTACCACATTCGTCCTGATTGTTTCAGCCCGTATAAAGATTTTTGAAGTTTTATTAAACAAGTTTTCTGAGAATTTTTATATAATTCAGGCATTTTAAATCCTTCAGGAATTTTCATAAAAATATCATTATCGAGAGAACCATATAAATAGGCTGTAACGACATCCATCAGATGCGTGCCAAGTTTTTCATGAACTGCCATATTTATAAGATACTTGAAAGTGATTGCATCCACCACAGAAGACTATGTTTCCATATAATCAATGCCGGATCTTTGCAAAACTTCTTGTGCCACAAGTCGTGCTTTATATCTTACGACTTCATTTTTCTCATTTCTTTTTCGCACAAAGACTCATTTGTACCCCACTGATTTTATACCTTCAGGTGTTCGGAATATCGGTCTGAAAACTTTGCGTTTTTGAAGCGAAGCTAATTCAACTTGAATTGTATCTTTCCATTTTGGCCAATCATTCTTCTGTCTATATTCATCAATAGATTTTGGTTCAAGATTCTCATTTTGTTGCATTATTTCCATAGCAACATTATAAGCAAAATAATTGTCGACAATTACATTATTTTGGTTTCATATTTTTCCTAATAAGACATAATTTATCAGAATTTCTTTATCATTTTCAGGCGCCTCAACCTCTTCCAAGATTTTATCAATTGTTATGTCTCCACGCTCTTCTTGAGCAGGTTCTTCCATATCATGACCATCTTGATTGTTTGCTCCTTTTCTTTTTCGAGGATTTTATCTTTGGAACCGATCGACCTACCATGTTTTAAGCGTAGTTTAGACTCATTTACATTAATTAATTGTCCTACTGAGACATCAACTTGAATTGGAGCATTAGCAGCTGGAATATGAGATTTATTAACTCTTGATAGGTCAGTGAATGTATCTGACAGTTGATTTGCAATATTTTGCAAATGAATTATCTTTTGAACTTCCAGTTCACATTTATTTGTACGAGAATCTAAATGAGATAGTGATAATGCATTCCAATCTATTTCCTTTTTCAGCAGCTTATTTTCTCCCCCTAATGCTGGGTATACTGATTCATCAAAATGACAATCAACAAATCTTGCAGTAAATAAATCTCCAGTCATAGGTTCCAAATATTTTATGATAGAAGAAGATTCATACCCAACATATATCCTCAATCTTCTTTGGAGTCCCATCTTCGTGCGTTGTGATGGAGCAATTGGAACATATACTACACATTCAAATATTCTAAGATGGAAAATGTTCGGCTCCTGACCAAAAGTCAATTGTAATGGGAGATTTGATGATAACTTGTGGGTCTGATTCGCACCAGACTTGTTGCATGCAAAATAGCATGACCCCATAATGAAATGAGAAGTTTTGTTCTCATAAGCATTGGTCTAGCAATTAATTGGAGACATTTGATCAATGATTCCGCTAGACCATTTAAGTATGAACATGAGCAACTGGATGCTCAACTGTTATCCCCGTGGATAAACAATAATCATTAAATGCCTGAGATGTGAACTCACCAACATTATCAAAACGAATTGTCTTTATTGCATAATATGGAAATTGTGCTTTTAACTTAATTATTTGAGCAAGTAATCTCACAGATGTCATATTACGAGTTGATAATAAGCATACATGTGACCATCTTGTAGATGCATCTATTAAAATCATATAATATTTAAATGGTACACATGATGGGTGAATGAGCCCATATATATCACCCTGTATATGTCCAAAAATGTTAGGGATTCAATGTCCATTTTTTTACGGTAATGTCAAGTGCCACAAACTCAAATTTTAATAAATTTGACATGATAAAAACTGAGATAGAAATTAATTTAAAAATAACAAAGACAATTAAAATTAAATTTCTTCATTAGATAAACCTGATATAGAAGTTAATTTGTTTGGAGAAAATTAGAGTTTCGTGCCGATAACGTGCTATAAAATTAATAAAATTATAAGAAAAGTAAGTAAAAGACAAGAAAGAAAGAAAGACAGAAAGCGGAGAGAGTTGAGAACATTGTTCTCTATGTGTATCATTCCATAGAGAACGTATGGCTATTTATAACTAAACTTTCATGGAAAAAAAAAGAGTCACATAACCTAATTTTGCCATTATGTGGGCCCCATTACTAGTGGAGCATTCACTTCTCTCTATTTCATAACAACTATGTCATTCACTAATTCATTTGATACGTCAACAAGAAGTGGATTTCATTGTGTGAATGTGATGAATCCGAGTGTCCACAAGACACACCTATATTAACTTAAGGTATTTAGAGAGTCCCTTGATATGTCTCAATACTCAACTTTTCACGTTATTGGTGAGAGTCTAATTCGTCCATCTTATAATCCTCTTCTCCATTTTCCTCTACTATCAATTTTTTCTTTTAACAAATATTCTCTTTTTTAAAATTTATTTATCATACCATTCTTTTAGTCTGTAAAGAAAAATATATCTTTTCTTTTTTGATAATATTTCAATTGATTTGTTTCTATTATTTTAGTTTAGATTATTTAGTATTTAGAAATTTCTAAATAAAAAAGAAAAAATTAATAATCTCCCAATCTAATATTCGAGAGGTAATATATGTGACATGTGTGGTTTGTTTGTAGTTAATTTTAATTTCTTAGTTGACATGTTTATAATTATAAGATTAAATGATATTTTGTTATATTTTATCTGTTTTTAATTTAAAATTATAAAATTCAAAGTTTTTTCTATTTTTTAAAATTTTATGTCAAGTTAAAATAAGATAATTAAATTGACACCTATAGCTACTAGAAGTGTCAAATTTACACTCAAAGTCCAAGTTTGAGGGTCTTTCTATCTATTTTGTTTTCAATGGAGCCAAAGCAACAAAGTTTCTCTTCTCTTCACTCTTCTGTTCTTATGTCTCCTTTCAATAGCAAATGAATATCCACTTCAAGTTGGAGTATCCTCAAGGTATGTACTTGCTGTATTTCAAGCTATCCAACCTCCCCCCCCCTCTCCTCCCCCCCCCCAAAAAAAAAACCCTAACCCCACCACTAAACCCCTTTTTCTGGGGAACTCAACTCCCTTATATCTGTCATATCTTCCTTCTAGCATCAAGATTTGATGAAAAAGTATGAATTAAGACATAAAGAAATCATTTTTATGTGTGAAGAATTGATTTTTGAGGTAGTTTAGTATTTGGCTATTGCTGTTTAAATTGATTCTTGACAAATAAAGTTTGATGAACAGGTTTAAATAGGAGTATAAAATGTCATTTGTATGTGTAGAAATTTTATTTCAAGGTGTTTGATCACTGACCCATTTGCAGTTGAACTTTGGATTGATTCTTGGCCTTAAAATTTGATGAACAACTATGGATTAATATTGGGGAAAAATCATTATTATGTGTAAAGATTTGATTTTTAGGTTTTTGGTCCTTGACCCATTTGCAGTTTGAATTGGTTCTGACGGTAAATTCGATTAAAGCAATTATGAATTGACGTATAGAGAAATCACTTTTATGTGTAAAGATTTGATTTTGAGGTGTTTGGCTGTTGATTTGCAGTTTGAATTGGTTCTTGCAATAACAATAAAAAAAAGTATGAATTTATGTATTGCGAAATCATTTTATGTGTAAAGAATTGGTTTTGAGGTGTTTTATAGTTGATCCATTTGTAGTTTGAATTGATTCTGACAATAAATTTGAATAAAACAAGTATAAATTGATGTATAGCGAAATCACTTTTATGTGTAGAGATTGGATTTTGAGGTGTTTTATAGTTGGTCATTTGCAGTTTGAACTGATTTTGGCATTAAGTTTGATGAACAAATACAAATTCATATATAGAAATCATTTTAACGTGTGACAAATTTGATTTTGAGGTGGTTGTTTGTTGATCCATTTGCAGTTTGAATTGATTCTTGGGTACGAGAATGGAGGAGGGTGGTCTGAGTCAAAGTGGAGAAGAACCCAAATCATGGGATGAGCTTTACAATGTCAATCTGATGCCTTCAGAGATTTTTCTCAAGTTCAGAAAAGAAATCGAGGGCTATCGAGTTGGTGTTAACTTGGAGGTACTAAGTTCTCACTGATCATCTATATCGTTAGTGTTTACTCAGTAAACCATGTCTCAGTCCCAAACCAGTTAGGGTCGAATATATGAATATGATGCTTCCGTTGTTATTACTTTAATGGGACTATTGCATTACAAAGTTTGAAACGTTAGATTACATTCAGTTAAACTCGGCTTATTGCACTTGTTAGTATGATTTAATACAAATGAACAATCCTATTTTCCTTGGATGGAAATGGAGCAATTTACTTTTGCAAACAGAGTAAGCAGAAAATTTGTTATTGGTTAGATTCGTATGCACCTTCTGGAAATTTGGTTGTGGATATACTGATCATTGGGCATTCAGTGCGCTGCTTGAACATGTTTTTAATGATCTTCATCCCGTGAAAGCTGGACCTTATCCTGAAATAAGCCCTATTTTTGTGTTCCGGAGATCATAGGAAGAGTAATGCAATCGAGCCGGGACCTCATTCGCTGTCTGGAACCCAGAAGAGGGCCCTGATTACCGTCTCAACAACTGACGTGGAACTTAAATATCATTTGTCATTTCACTGTAAACATTCCGTATTTGCTATTGTTAATTGTTTAACAACCACGCTTCAATACTAAGAAAGTTGGGACCGGCTAGATGAAACCTCACTTGCCATGTCACTCCATTTAAGCTTATCTCACTTCTTGAGCATGTCCAGCGTATTTTATATTGTGAGGATTCATCATAAATTGACTGATTTTGTGCTGATATCAACGTATCACAACTGTTCATGCAAGTGTGAGACCGGCAATATGAGCAAACTCAAATAGATAGAGTTTGCTCATGTTAATGATTGAACATACTTTACACATAATCTGTTGTGAGAAGGTTGTTGGGTGATATGCAATCTGCTTTATTCCAGTCAACTCATTAGTATAAAAGTTAATGCACAATACTGAAATCTAAATTGTAGACGCAATATGCAATTTTACTGCATTAACGTTGTAGTTGTTGCTGAAATCATCTGAAAGGATATTGAGAGCAAGCATTTTAACTTAGTGTTTATGTGGGTATTTCTGGTTTTAACTAGTTTTTTTCTTTTATGATACCTTTTGGCTAGTTTTACAATGCCCCATACAATGAATATCTGGCTAAGCTGGTCTTAAAGCCTTTAGCCCCTGAGCGGAAATGGAAGTTCATATATGAGCCTTTGCATCATGAAGTGCGCCTTCTTTCCAAGAAGATCCCAGTGACAAAATTTCTGAATCTTCAGGTTGAACTTTTTCAGTTCCTTCCGTACACTGTACTATTTCCGTTCCTTATCAGCATAAAAGTTACAGGGTAACCGTTTGAACTTATACAGGTTGGTGTAGGCCATAGCTTTCAGTTGCATGCAACTGGTTGGAAATGGAAGCTCACTTCTTGTTTCGGTGGAGATGGGATCTCCAGCATCCGGAATAAAACATCACTTGGATTATGTCCTGGTGTGGATTTCCGTTTTGGATGGAAAGCAGATTATGTATTTCCAGAAGTTACTGGGCAAGTTACTTTTTCCTCATTTACGTATCACTTTAAAGAAAATCACTGGCTTCTTTTACCTGTAAGAATATCGTACTTTAAGAATGAAAACTGACTGAAACTTGGTGGCACTTTCACCTAATATGAATTTTGGGCTCCTTTTTCAGAGGTTTAGGCACTGGTGAACCGTTATTCAATATGAATTCTGGACGACTACAAGCGTCACTGGATAGAGTGGAGGCCATCTTTTCCCAATAAGCACAATCCGTACTTGGTATCGTCCCTGCTTATGCCTTATAATCCTGTTGAACTTGGGTGTCGCTCAATCTCCCTTCATAAGTCATTCGCTGGTCATTCATTTATCTGAACACTATGATATGAGGATTGCACTGTAGAGCTGGCGCATCTTACTTTGCACGTAAACCCTTCATCTGCCTAGGAAAACATGAATCACCTTGAGATTTCATTTATGGAGTTTTAGACACCTTGAGGGACTTCATCATTCATCAACGAAGTTGGTAGTTATTTTCTTTTTGGTTAACCTCTCATGTTTAAAAATTTTATGTCTTACTTTAATTTCTTAGAGTAATATGCTACTTTTATGTCCTTTCCTCGTAAACCACACTTTTATGATATCAGTTCTTGGTTTGTACTTCTTTTGGGAGATGTGGGATGGGTGGTCGAAGGGAGGAGAATGGAACACAAATATGTTCGGGATTTTAACATACTGTTGAATGTCCTATTAAGAGTTGGCAAGGGTGAAGAGTACTCTCTTAAGTTGTTTGTTTCGACTTGATTGATTGTCTCATTTTTCACATAAATTATTTCATTATTACCGAACCTGTGTATCATCGGAAGACCGTTCTGGAAATTAGAAGGGGCCTTGCTGCTACTTTTTAGACCTTAGGAGCCGAGTTTTTATAAAATTTACGTGGTCTACCAGATAATGGTTCTAAACTAGTTAAAAATAGTAGCAGAGCACTGTTTCGATAGAACCGTGTAGTAGCATTGCCTGCCTAATTTGAACTTAATTGGTTGAGTGTTCATAATTAATTGACATTATACCATATTTCATCCAGGAGTTTCTAACAAGCATGTAAGAAAGAAGTAGAGAGCTCGTAATATGGAAGATATGATTGATCACTGTGGGTTGTACAGCCAAGATTGTACATCATAATGGGTCGTCTTTGACGGGGATGTTTTTTAAAATGATGCTAGTACTGAAAGTTTGATTTATCTCGAGTTGTACTCTGTAAATTAGTATCACTCTCTCTACCTTTACTTAATCTGTTTGCTGTAACATAGGATGCTATCATCAGGTTCTATTTTGGGAACACCCTGAATGTACAGTAATGTTGAAGACATCGTAATTACAACAAGTCCAATGTAATCCCACAGGTGGGGTCTCGGGAGGGTAGAGTATATGCAGACCTTATCCCTACATAAAGGTAGAGAGAGCTTGTTAACATAGACCCTCGGCTGAACGAACTAATTACAACAATCACAATTCCTTAATTTGTGGTTGATTGTCAATTCATGGGCATGTGAGGATGTAATTTTATTTGTTCATCGTAGGAGAAAAATCTCAACGATGGGAGGCTGTAGATGAAACTATAATATAAAAGTGCCGTGATTAGGTAAGGTGAACTGATACGTGAGTTGTAATACCAACGAATTCTATAGGGATTTTGAGGGGGCTTAGATAGAAAAGAGATTGACTGTGTTTGTTTCTATATTTATCTCGTGTTTGATTAGGGACATGTAAATAGACTGAAGTAGAATTTGTCTATATTTGACGATAATACAATTGGTTTATCTTGTGTTTCATTTGTAGGACATGTTACTGTTGATATTGACATTTCACAACAAATTATCGAGCTCCTAGAAAATGTTGAAGAAACGAGCAATGGAGAGTTGGCTGACCATAGCTGAGTAAGAGTACCAAAGGAAGGAGGCAGAGGTGGAACCAGGATTATTAGGCTGATGGCACATATTTCTTGTTGTTCTTGCTAGATCTTAAGAAGTCTATCACCACATTAGTTTTTAGGCAAAGAATTTTTATGTCTCCATCAATGAATTAGCCCAGCTATATAGTGTGTTAATTTTCTCGTTCAAATACTGTTATTTGTACTTTTAATCAATTATTCTTGCTTTTGTGATCTGTCCTTCTTTTGCTTATTATGTTTAGGTGATTGCACCATTTGGTTAATGTTACTATTCCTTGCCTGTATGGTCTTCACTGATCACAAGAGTAGCTGTTTGTTAGACAATTTTCTGCCAGAGATCAAACATTATGATGACATAGAATGGATTGTCAACACGCCGTCGGGTACAAATACTACTACAGACCAGCCACACTGCATATGTTTCCAGTTTCTTATTTGCAAGGGAAATGACATTGCATCTCACACCTTCTGAGGTCTAACAGAGTTGCGTATACACAGCTGCAATAGAATGAAGAAGTCGTTTCCACGGGATATTTTGAAGGATCTCGGAAACCTTGAGGTGCACTTGTGTGATGAGATGGAAGAGATGATAGCAACAGAGGAAGCAGAGGGAAGTACTCACATTCTCATGCTTCCAAAGGTAAAAGAGCTCTACCTTGAAGACTTGCCTAAAATGAAGAGAATTTACGAGGGAAAACTGCTGTGTGATTCCCTCGAATCGATGACTCTCTAAATCAAATCTAGTATTACCGAGCTCGATAGTTGTATCTAGATACTAGCTATTATAACATAATACGAAAAATTAGTTCCACAAATGTCCTTACAGTAAAATGTTGTTATAGAGTGGTCTTACTATGTGTATTGATAGTTAGGCATTAATCAGTAATGAGTAATGAACAATCTTTCTTGCACTAATGACACACTCTTACTCTTTTCCTTTTTTATGCATAGTACGGACCTTATTTGACGTGCTTTTTTTCTTCCAAAGCGAAATAATCACTCTTGTCGCTAGTTGTTGTGAACGTGCATTGCATGTTTATCTTGAAAGGGCAATCTGCTAGAGGCACCTTCCTATTCCTTGCCGCAACGTATCCCGGGTTGGCTACCTTTCCCTTGCGAAATCCTAGGAGACTCTTGCTTGTAGGCGTAAAGAAGATTTCTGATTCACCGCTTGGACCTAAAAAATATCTACTAAAGGTCTTCCGATTCTGCTGCGGGTATACTATTAGACTTTCTTCCGATTCTGCTGCAGGTATACTATTAGACTTTCTCTGTGCTATAAAACAAAAATCAAACAAACAATTAAAAAAAATAACAACTCATAAGTTGAGGTTAGAAAATCTTGCAAATTTGATGTCAATTTAGTGGCATAAATAGTATTTTGTTAAAGAACAAGTGAGATGGTTGTCCACTTAATTACTTTACCTTGTAAGTGGGCAAGTTGCCCACTTGTGTCCATCATTCTATCATCTATAAATTGCATACTTTGCAATGTAAAATAGGTGTAACATACGGACGAATACATCTCTCAATTATCTCTTTCTTTTCTATTACTCTCTTCTCCTTATTTTGTTAAGTTAGTGTATTTTATAACACGTTATTAGCACGAAACTCTAATTTTTAAGAAAATTAACTTCTATATCAGGTATATCTACTGAAGAAATTTAATTTTAGTTGTCTTTGTTATTTTTAAATTAATTTTCATCAAATCAAACTTATCAAAATTGGAGTTTGTGGCACTTGATATTTCTGACAAAAATTATTTGTCATGGGTACTTGATGCTGAAATCCACCTTACTGCTAAGGGTTTTGGTGATTCTATAATCGAAGGAAATAAAACATCAAGTCAGGATAAAGCAAATGTTATGATTTTCCTTCGTCATCATCTAGATGAAAGGCTAAAGGTTGAATACTTGGCAGTGAAAGATCCACTTGAATTGTAGCAAGGTTTAAAAGAGAGGTACGACCACCTCAGGGCAACGGTATTGCCAAGGGCTCGTTATGAGTGGATGCACTTACGGTTTCAAAATTTTAAAACTGTAATTGAATATAATTCTGTTGTATTTAGAATAACTTCCCAATTAAAATTATGTGGGGAAACTATAAATGATGAGGACATGTTGGAAAAAACACCAACTACTTTTCATGCCTCTAATGTGATATTACAGCAGCAATATCGTGAAAAAGGTTTTTAAAAATACTCTGAATTGATCTCATGCCTTCTGATGGCTGAGCAACATAAAACTCTTTTAATGAAAAATCATGAAGCCCGTCCCACTGGAACTGCTCCGTTATCGAAAGCAAATGTGATAGAAGCACATGGCCAGTCTGAAAAAGATAAAATAAAAATCAAGGCCACAATAATGTGCGTGGACGTGGCAATGGCAGAAGACGATATAATAATCGTCGTGGTAGTGGTCAACATAAAAGGGAGAACAATATGAGTTCTCAAAGTGGACCTTCAAGAAGTAACTGTCATCGTTGTGGCATGAAAGGCCACTGAAAAAATGAATGTCGGACGCTTGAGCATTTTGTAAGACTTTATCAAAATTCCTTCAAAAGAAAGGCAAATAGAGGTGGTGCCTCTTCTTCTAATGCTCGGATAGAGTCACACTTGGCGTTTGAAAATAATGTTGAGGCAAGACTTTCGCATAATGATAATATTGAAGCAAATCTGGCTTTGAAGGATGACGATATTAATGACCTCAATGATATTACTCATTTGGAGGTTGAAGACTTCTTTAAGGATTATAATTGACGTTTAATTTCATTGTATAATTTACAATATGTTGTTGTTTTTTTAATGTACTTTTGATTATCATGTTTTTATGTTCATCTATTTAAAAGAAAAAAAAAAGAAGGACTTATGTTTTTCTAGTAATATTGTTACTTATTTTAACTCTTATAATATATTTTTATTTTATGAAGATAAATAAATTTCTCAGTCTTTAATTGGATTCAAGATGAATAATGGAGATATGTGTCTTTTGGATAGTGCCACAACTCATACGATACTAAAAGAAAAAAAATATTTCTGTCATTTGATTATGAAAAAGGCCTATGTCAATACAATATTCGGTAGTACAAAATTGATTGAAGGCTCTGAAAGAGCGGCCTTATTACTACCGGGAGGACTATATTTGTAATTGATAATACATTGTATTGTAGTAAGTTTTAAGGTTATTCGCCAAAATGACTATCATATTGAGACTGTGAATGAAGGAAGGGTTGAATACCTTTATATTACTATAATAACTACGGCGAAGAAAATTGTGCACGAAAAATTACCTGCATTTTCTTCTGGATTGTACCGTACAAATATTGGTACTGGTGAATCACATGCCATAGTAAACAAAAGGTTTACTGATTCTAATGATTTTATCATTTGACATGACCGGTTGGGCCATCCCGATTATAATATGATGCGCAAAATTATTGAGAATTCACATGGACACACTTTGAAGAATCAAAAAACTCTTCAATCTAAGGAATTCTCTTGTGTTGCTTGTTCCCAAGGAAAACTGATTATTAAATCATCAGCAACTAAGGTTGGGATAGAATCTCCTGCGTTTCTGGAACGTATACAGGGTGATATATCTGGTCAATTCACCCTTCATGTGGACCATTTAAATATTATATGGTATTGATAGATGCATCTACAAGATGGTCACATGTGTACTTATTATCAACTCGCAACATGGCTTTTGCGAGATTGTTAGCTCAAATTATAAGGTTAAGAGCACAATTTCCAGATTATGCAATAAAGACAATTCGAATTGATAATACTGGTGAATTTACATCTCAATCCTTTAATGATTATTGTATGTCGGTTGGAATAAAAGTTGAGCATTCGGTCGCTCATGTTCATACTCAAAATGGTCTAGCAGAATCATCAATTAAACGACTCTAATTGATAGCTAGATCATTACTAATGAGGACAAAACTTCCTATTTCAGTATGGGGGCATGCTATTTTGCATGCAGCAGCACTTGTGCGCATAAGGCCAATAAATTTTCATGAATTTTCTCCGTTACAATTGGCTTTTGGAAGAGAGCCAAATATATCCCATCTTAGAATATTTGAGTGTGCGGCATATGTCCCAATTGCTCCACCGCACCGCACAAAGATGGGTCCCCAAAGAAGGTTGGGAATATATGTTGGGTATGAATCTCCTTCTATTATAAAATATTTAGAACCTATTACTGGAGATTTATTTACGGCAAGATTCGCTGATTGTCATTTTGATGAATCAATATACCCAACATTAGGGGGAGAACATAAGCAATTCAAAAATGAGATAGATTGAAATTCATTATCACTATCTCATTTAGATCCTTGAACAAATCAATGTGAGCAAGAAGTTCAAAAGATGATTTATTTGCAGAATATTGCAAATCAACTACCGGATGCATTTACTAACCTTCCACGGGTTACTAAATCGCATATCCCAGCTGCTAATGCTCAAGTTTGAGTTGATGTCCCGGTAGGACAATTTGTTCAGACAAATGAATCTAGGTCACGTTTAAAATGTGGAAGATCAATTGGTTTCAAAGATAAAAATCTTTGAAAAAAGAAAGGAATAAATTATCAAGATAATCATAATTTGGAGGCAATTGCTCAAGAAGAACCTAGACACACAACAAATGTTGATACCACTGAGAAGATCCAAGTACCTAAAAATAATGAGAATGAAGAAATCTCAATAAGTTATGTCTCGGCAGGAAAACGGTGGAACCGAAATGATATTGTGGTCGATAATATTTTTGCTTATAATGTTGCCATTGAAATAATGCAACAAGATAAGAATCTTGAACCAAAATCTGTCGATCAATGTAGACAGAGAAATGATTGGCTAAAATGGAAGGATGTAATTCAAACAGAATTAATTTCACTTGAAAAACGTAAAGTTTTCGGATCAATAACCCGAACACTTGAAGGTGTCAAGCCAGTAGGGTACAAATGGATTTTTGTGCGTAAACGAAATGAAAAAGGTGAAGTCGTAAGATATAAAGCATGACTTGTAGCCTAAATTTTTTTGCAAAGGCCAGACATTGACTATATAGAAACATATTCCCCTGTGGTGAATGCAATTACCTTCAGGTATCTAATGAATTTGGCAGTTCATGAAAAGCTTGAAATGCACCTAATGGACGTGGTCACTGCCTATTTATATGTCTCATTGGACCTTGATATTTTTATGAAAATTCCCAAAGGGTTCAAAGTGCCCGAAGCATACAAGAATTCTCGAGAAACTTGCTCAATAAAGCTTCAGAAATCCTTATACGAGTTGAAACAATCAAGGCGCATGTGGTACAATCGTCTTAGCGAATATTTGCTAAAAAGGATATAAAAATAATCCTATTTGCCCTTGTGTCTTTATGAAAAGGTATGAATCTGAATTTGTCATAATAGCAGTATATGTTGATGATTTGAATATTATTGGAACTCCGGAAGAATTTTCAAAGGCAGTAAAATATCTGAAAATGGAGTTTAAAATGAAAGACCTTGAAAAAACAAAATTTTATCTTAGTCTACAAATTGAACATTTTGCAAATGGGATATTTGTCCATCAATCAACATATATTAAAAATATTTTAAAGAGGTTTTATATGGATAAAGCACATCCATTGAGTACCTCAATGGTTGTGAGATCTCTTGATATTAATAAAAATCCATTTCGACCTCATGAGAATAATGAAGAGCTTGTTGGTGCTGAAATACCATACCTTAGTGCAATTGGTGCATTAATGTATCTTGCCAATAATTCTAGATCAGATATAGCTTTCTCAGTAAACTTGTTAGCAAGATTTAGTTCTTCCCCAACGCGAAGACACTGGAATGGAATTAAGCATATATTCAGATACCTCCGAGGGACCATTGTTATGGGATTATTTAATCAAATGAATTCACGTCACAATTGATTGGTTACGCAGATGCGGAATATTTGTCTGATCCCCATAAAGGTCGATCGCAGACAGACTATTTATTTACATGTAGTGATACAACTATATTATGACGTTCAACAAAGCAAACTATGATTGTCACTTCCTCAAATCATGCAGATATAATAGCCATCCATGAAGCAAGTCGAGAATGTGTTTGGTTAAGATCAATAACTCAACATATTCAAGAAACATGTGGCCTTTCTTTGACAAAAAATGTTTCAACAATATTGTACGAAGACAATGTTGCAAGTATAGCTCAACTGAATGGAGGATACATCAAAGTAGGTAGAACAAAACATATTTCACCAAAATTCTTTTTTACTCATGATCTTCAAAAGAAAGGTAAAATAGATGTTCAACAAGTTCGTTCAAGTGATAATTTAGCAGACATGTTCACCAAGACATTCCCAACTTCAACCTTTGAGAAATTGAGATACAAAATTGGAATGTGCCATCTTCGAGATATTAAGTGATGTTTTCATTAGCGGAGTAAAATACGCGCTGCACTCTTTTTTCCTTAGCCAAGATTTTATCCCACTGGGTTTTTCTGGTAAGATTTTTAATGAGGCGGCACTCATGACGTATTACCAGATGTGTGTACTCTTTTTCTTTCATTAGGCTTTTTTCCACTGGGTTTTCTCTGATAAGGTTTTAACGAGACACATTTCACGTGGACATCTAAGGGGGAGTGTTAAAGAACAAGTGGGATGATTGTCCACTTAATTACTTTACCTTGTAAGTGGGCAAGTTGCCCACTTGTGTCCATCATTCTTTCATCTATAAATTGCTTACTTTGCAATGTAAAATAGGTGTAACATACAGACGAATACATCTCTCAATTTTCTTTCTTTTCTATTACTCTCTCCTCCTTATTTTGTTAAATTAGTGTATTTTATAACATATTTTAATTTGAAAGATAAATACTTACAATAATAAAAATACTTATTTCCTAAAATTAACTATCATACATGAAAAAATAAAAATAAACTGATACATATATTAAATAGCATCATGATTAGAAGTCACAACCATGTATCCCATACAAACAATATCAAATCATGATAGAAATTGATTAACGTGATTCTTGAACGGCACAATAAAATTAATTAACATACGTTCCATTTTTTGGCATTCCATTTAATATACAAATTAAAAATATACAAGTTGAGCTATTGGACTTCAACTTATGTCATAATGTAATTAACATTAGTATTTAACTAAATAATTAATCAAATTTTTATTTAGTGGAAGAGTAAAACGGTAATTCAATTTTAAAAATAGGAGCTTTCGATTTTTACTAGTATTCTCCTAAGTCCTAATTCCTGTGCTTATTTGTTTTTAATATTTTGTTTCTTCAAAGCGAAAATTCTGATTCCATTACTACTCAATTTGTAATTTTTTTGAATTCAATTGTTAGATTGTTGGACTTAATATACTAGTAGCAATAATAGAGATGAGACCATCAGATTGAGTGCACAAGTTAAAAGACCACTCCAAAATAAGAGCAATCAGTGCAAAATATTCCTGACATCAAAATAATAAATTATTTTTATTCGACGTAAGTTTATATTTTTGTATCATAAATATAATATAAGTTATGTCTTAAAAAGCATAATAAGTTATGCCGATTAATTCCTACAAAACTTATGTGGATCAAGGCAAAATTTCAATTTAGAACAAACAAATTATGCCAGGTAAAAAGCATAACTTAGTTCTTATAGAACTTATGTCGAGCGAGACTAGTTTGATTTCAGTAAGATAATTATGTCGAAAGAAAAAAAATCTCAAAATTACGTCATAAATAAGGATACCCCCAAAAAAAGAACGACATTTATTTATGGGAAAACTATATAAATTAGACTCATTAGAGAAATTATTTATTCAAATTAGACCCAACTCAAACTATTTACCCTTAATGGACCCATGACCCAAACTTTTTACGCGCCTACCCACTTTCTTTTTTCTTATTTCGAGCATGACATCAGCATGACATCAGCATCACAACTATGAATTAATTCTCTGTGATACTCCGTTGGTATATTGATATCATATTTGTATCATATAGGATTGAGCTTAATCCTATGTGATACTCTGTCGGTATATTGATACTATATCGGTATCATATAGGATTTGACTCTTTTTTTAAGAAATAAATAAGAAACAATTAAGTGAAAATTATGGAAGTCACAATCTTATTTATTAAAATCTAAATTAGTAGAAAATATATTTTTATAATTTTTTTTTTCTCTTTTTGTAAATTTTAAAAAATTGTATCTAAATTATGACTCTTTTTTTTTAACTATTTTAAAATTAAAATATCGAAGAATTGAAACATACATCAATGATACCATAACAGTATGTAGATATACCATAATGGTATCATGGATGATTGAGTAATCTCATCGAAGGACTAAAACAAACCTCATTAAAAACACTCTTCAGTTACTCTTTGATACCACTAAAGTATATTATACTTTGATGGTATCAAGGAGGAAGAAACAATCCTTTAATAAACATACTGCTTAATTATTCTTTAATACCATCTGTGATATATTGTGATAATATCATACAAGAAAAAAGGGCGTGCGAATTAAATAAAAAGAGGTACAAGGTAATGAGACATTTAAGGGTAGTTTTTTTTTTTTGGTACAAGTGTTCTTTTTTCCTTTATTTATTTATTTATTTATTTATTTTAGTAAGTACCTTTAATAATGTTATATTATTTTCCTTTTTCCTTTTTTTTCATATGTATTTTTAAAGATCACCTTAGTTCTTTCTGCCAAGGAGAGCTGAAGGGATTTTGGGGGGCGTAAGTTTCTCCGGCGAATTTTCCGGTAAGAGAAAAGGGATTTTGGGTGTAATTTTCTCCAGCGAATTTTCCGGTGAGAGGAGTAAGGGAACTGGTTCTGGAAAATCAACAGTATGCCAATCAAATGGTAACAATTTTGAATTTCACTAGAAAGATAAAATTATTTGTAGATTTTGGTGTGTGTTAATCAAGTAATTTGTGTGTTTCTAGGGTTTTGCACTGGCAGCCAAATGCAGGGACAACAGTCAATAATCAAATACTGACAGAAGTATCTCAATGTGTTGAGAGTATTAATGGGGTTAAAGAAGGAAGGTGGAAAGATACTCTTAGCTTCTATAAACCCATGCTTAGAGGTATTTCATTACTGAATAAACCATCTTTGCAATTTTTATTTTTATTTTTGAATTTGTTAAAAAGATTGGATTTTTTTCTACACTGTTTTCTTCCTCTTTGTACTTGGGATGCACTTGAGCCGAGGTTCTCGAGGTAGTAGTAAGTTCTGACTACACTTTACCCTCCCCTCACCAAACCCCACTTGGTGGGATTGCACTGGGTATGTGGTGGTTGTTGTTGTTAAAAAGATTGGGTTTTTTAGAAGGTTTACTCTTTTGTAAGGTAATTTTTATTTTTTTTATAACCGTGGTATCGGAGCTAGCTTTCCCGCAACCCGATTAGTTCCACGGGATACTACCACCTCCCATCAACAAGAGGTATCAGATAACTCTGTCATGAAGGCTAAGATAGATAGGAAGAAATCACTTAGTGTTTTTGTCTCTTCTGGATTTGAACTTGAAGCCTCATGGTTTTCAACCCACTTTATTGACGTCTGTAAGGTAGATTATTTATAAGAGAAGTAATAATGGAATGATTTGAGTGAAGAATAGAGCAAAATGGTTGAGGAGGATTCGTATATCCGATGATATCAATCTTGTATAGTTAATTGATTGATTGAACCTCTTTTGTGTGGCAGCCTTTCGGAAGAGTGGTAATGTCACAGTGGAAAAGGGGATATGCGTGGGGGGTGGGGGTGGATTTGAACATTTACAGGGTAAAATATAACTAAAAATGAAGAGCTAGGGCAAGGATGTGAAGATTTTACTGGGTAAACATTTAAAAAGAAAGTTAGGACTCCCATTGAGTTGAGCAGCCTCTAGTGAGGCTAAAAAAGGTGTCTTGTCCTTTGGCTTTTGGGAGAAAAACCCTGATCTTTCTAGGCTATATAACTGATGAACACATACATTGATGTATATGTTAATAATAAGTTTAAGATATTCATTTACAAGCTAGTTAGGCTTAATAGTATATATTGTGCACACGTGAACCTGCTTCAACCTCACATGTCATTTTCTTATAATCGAGAAATCTCTCGATGGGCCTGCTCCTCTACTATCATTTTCAAACTGGTGGCATACATCTCATGCATCATGCATTGCCCTCTTACCAGAGAGCAACTTTGCATGTCATTTTTGTGAGTACTTTTTGCACCTTAATAGGAGATTTGATTTTGGGATTATTATTTTTTCTATTAGTAGAACAAGCTAATGCGTTGGAGTTTCCCCGAGATTTTTTGGGGATTTCGCTTCAAGAACAACCAAACAAGTATTACATGGTAATTAGAGGGCAACGATTGATCATGGAAGCAGATTCATCAATTCAGACGATAATGGAGAAGTTGCAGTCTTACAAAACGAGGGTTGCACTTAACTTTGAGGTTTGTATATTCTTACTGCTGAAAGATGATTAATTTATGTAGCATCATCTACAACCTTGGCTTTGTTATGAGTGATGTCATCCGCATGTATTGTGCTTCAATGCTTTGTAAAAATTGAAGAACTATTTTTTTTTATGAAGTGAGGCAAAGGAATACAAAAGATGTGAGTTTGACAGCGCATTTACAATTGAGTGCTACAAAACTATAGAGCTGACAAAAAACAAAGAAAAAAGTGCTACAAAACTAGAGAACTAAGGAAATCCAGAAAGACATCTAGCCTCTGTTGAAGTCGAAACCTTATCAAAACATCCGCTGTTCCTTTCGATCGAAATACACCAAAAAATGCTAGCAGGTACCATATTCCAGATTTTCCTGATGGTACTGTCAACTTTCTTTGAACTCCAGCTCACATAGGCATCTCTGACAGAGAAGGGCATAGGCCAGTGTAATCCAAAAATATTAAAGAATATGTGCCAGATATCTGAAGCCACTGGAAAGTGGAGAAAAAGGTGGTTTATGGATTCTGAGGTTGAGTGACATATGAAGCACTTCTTGTCCAACTGCAGACCCCTTCTAGATAGGTTGTCTTGCGTGAGGCAAGCGTCCTTTAAGACCAACCAACTGAAGCAGCACACTTTAGGAGGAAGTTTTGTTTTCCAAACTAGTTTCCTGGGCCATAAATCAATCAACATGTTTGAGCACATATCAGCATAACCAGCCTTGACAGAGTACATTCCACTCTTAGAGCTTCCCCATTTCATTTTGTCCTTCTGTTGAGAGTTGGCAGTGCATCTTTCCAGTAGTTTCGGCATTTCACAGTAATCCTGCAGGTTCCTTTTAAGAGTTGGGATCCATGTATTGCCTTCTCCGTTTTGTGCAACATAAGAGTCTGGTTTCCTTGCTATGAGAAAGAGATTTGGAAAAGCATCCTTCAGTATTGTGCCCCCTGCCCATTTTCAGTCCAAAACTCTTATGTTTGCCCCATCACCAATCTGAAAATGGACATCAATGAGAAGGCTCCCCAAAGATTGTGAATGCTCTTCCATAATCCTGTGCCATGAGGTGTGCTAATAGCTTTAGTGCACCAGTGGCTGAATCTTCCATATTTTGCAATAATAATATCTTTCCATAAGCCAGCATCATCTTGATTAAAACTTCAATGCCATTTCATCAACATGCTTTTGTTATGTAAGGCTAAGTCTTTGACCCCCATTCCTTCAAGTGCTTTTGGAAGTGTAATTTAGTCCATTTCACCAGGTAAATCTTGTGTTTAGAGGTCTTTCCTTCCCATAGAAGAACTTCCCCACTTTTATATAATATTTACCTTATAAAAAGAAGTGAAGATTGAAGAACTTCAAGATGATGATTGTTTGACAGGCTACATGCTATTTCCTAAAATCATATAGCAGTCATAAAATAAAGTCTCAATTCTTATAGAGTTGTGTCATCCAGTTGGTTGGCCATTGGCCAACTATGCTTTTTCAAACAGGACTCATTCATTTGAACTGGTCAAGCTTGTTCCTGGCAATACCAAATGCACTATATGTTGCTGGCAAAGGTTGCATGTTCTTTATGGTGATTCTTAGAAGATATTTTTTTCATACTTGTTATTGCTTGCCTTGCTTTGGTTTATCCTTCAGAATTTTAAAAAAAGGCTTTAATTAGCCTTACTTCATAATACTCATTAGTGTATTTGACTTATATAGGGGTTTCAGTATCAACTTGGTGACTTCCAGCTGCGAGTGGGAAAAGTTGTTACAATACACTCTGAGAACTTGAGGGGAATAGTTATGGAGGTATGAAATACTTTTAGATATTTCTTCTCAGTTGAATGTTTATTATATAGTTAAGCCTTTTTTTGGAACATAACTATGTAGGATTTCTCTGATCTATTATGCTTTTAATTCTTCCTGGAGAGGAATTCATTCATTGAGCTTTACCTTGAAAAGTAATTACTACTTGTGTTCTTTTCTTAATGCTAAAAGATGGAAAAAATGAAGGTACAATGAAATGGATAAGAATCAAGTCAATCGTTGCTGGTGTGTCTAGGGGCAGCGTGCTTTAGGTATCACATGTGAGACTGTGTGGGAACTATCTTGTTGTCCCGCTGACGGCTGACCCCAACTTTGAATAAGGAGAGTTGCTATAGATCGATGGCTAGTCTAAAAATAGTCAAATTATACCCCTGCTGATGGAGACAATGATTATCTCATCAGTATACACTGTTTGATGGACTCATGTTGCCTAGTTCTTAACTTTCCAGTGTGTTTCTCCACCTTGTCATTGTATTGCAATGGTACTCCACAAATTTTAAGCAGTTTTTGTTATGAGCATGCTGGCCTCAATGTTTGTTTCATTTGTAGATGGAGTATCTTCCGATTTCCTCATGGGAGACATCGCACCAGATTATGGGTGAATTCTTCGACATATGGCAGGAAGCTCTTGGAAAAAGATCATTACCAGGTCATTTTGTGCACGTTGAACCAAATTTTTCAGAGTATGGCCTCTCTGATCAATACACTTCACAGCACACAGCTGTACAGTATGCTAGCATCATGGCTCAAATGATAGCAACAGCTCAATCGTCACAACCAATGAGAAGTTAGAATGTAGCATAATGTTCTGTTGGCAATATAATATTTTGGCATTGGTACCTGAAGTGTTTTGAAAACCAGGTCATTATGATGCTGCTACTGCTGCCTTATGTAGAAAACCAACGTTAAAGACAGATCTAAATAGCAAGAAACTAAAGTGTTTCGTGGATTTTAACCTTTGCCTCAAGCAACATAGAGATTATTGATATCCAGGAGTGTGCTTTCTTTAAATTATGTTGTACTCTTTCTGTTCAGGAACAAATTCGGAATATGCAGGTAAAACGTGATGTCGGTATATAGTACTTGTATACTTACAACTCAAACCAGAATCTCAATACAGAGCAATCTTAGAGCTACTATGGTTTCAGATCAGTGTACTTTCTTTTCCTTCGACTGTGTGATATGTAAGGGAAATGCTAGCTTTTGTCTGAAGAACTTCATGGACTTTTAAGCCCATATAGGCAAGTATTGAAGCATTGGAGAGTAAAGCTTTCTTCTTCAATTATTCTTCTGCTCAAAAAGGAAGTATATTATATATGTTGATTACTATAGGAAACTAAAGCATTAGATCATTTATTAAACTTGAATAGTTTAAATTCCATCACCATTAAAGTAATAAAAAATTAAACTTGAGGGGTATATCGGATTTTTTTTCCTTCATTTTTTCGATCGTTGTTGCATTAAAGTGAGTTTGAAGAGTGTATGAATGAGAAAAATGAGTCTTAAATCACTAAGTACCAATGACATTGAGGCTTACTGGCCCAGCAATGAGCTATTTTTCTTGTTCTAATGACAAACTCTGCTCTTATTTCACCTTTTTTTTTACCCCAAAGAAAGTTGATTACTCTGTCATTGAGCATGTATTCAGTTTGATTTTAAGAATATGTGCCTAAGAGAGGATGCCCAGTGTGCTACTTTAATGAGTTCAAATTTTAGACTGTTGGACAAATATAGTAACAATAATAAGAAAGCATAATACATAAACATACTCAAATTTAGCCTTAGCTGACAAGTAAACACTCCAACTTTGATATGCATATCTAAACACCTCAACTCGTCTCCATTATGTCAATTGAAGTATTGAACACTCCCAACTTACAAAATGATCATTTAAACATCTCCAAAATTTATGTGCCACGTAAACGGCGAGTGTCCACTAGACACAATGGAAATGAGCTAGAGTGTTTGGTTGTCAATTGAGACCAAGTTGAGATGTCCAGATATGCACTTTTAAAGTTGAAGTGGCCAACTGCAACCAAATTTGAGCGTCTATATTTGTACATGCCAAATGTTAAAAACTTTGCCTACCTGTGTCTAGAATCATATATTTCAAATCTTGAATCCACCTTTGATCTTTCAATGTCATCCAATGATGGAGACCTTGTCTTTGGGAAAACATCATTCTAAGTTTTGGCTATGGCAATAAAACGACTACTTTGCAGTGAAAGCAATTACTTAGGTTTCATCCAAAAGAAAACCCAGTATAGGAAGAAAAGATATGAGATAAATAGTAGTGTCAAAAACTATACAAAGCTGAAAGTCTGAAAGATGGTACATCAAGCAAACTATTGTTTGAGCTTAATCTGTACATGTGCAGATAGGACAATTAGGTCTTCCAAAAATGGTATTGCAAAAGATCTAAAAAAGGACAGTGTGGTACACTAAAGCTCTATGCACGCGGTCCATGGAAGGACTGGACCACAAGGGTCAATTATACGCAGCAAAAGATCTAACTGCTAAAAAAGTAACTACTTGCTAACCCAGTGGTTAGTCGGGTTGAACTATTCACGCGTTTGAGTCTTCAGTGTGGTTATTTTTTTCTGCAGTTCCAAGTTTGATATCCTTTCCAGCTCCAAAGCACGTTCGAGCTTTTATCCAGCCAAGAAAAACATTTGGTGTAATAGACGTAAAGTAAACGACAATGTTATAGCAATGTACCACAAATAATGAAGTATTACCTTAGCTGTTCGGCTGCTCCATTCTCCCAGAATAGCTCTGAGTCTCTCGTTTTCTTCTACATACTGTTTCAGAGAGAGAGGGGGAGAGATGTCATGCACCCTTCTTCGGTAAAAAAAGAAGAGGAATGATCAAGTGAGACTGCGAAAGCCTAAATACTAACAGACAATGAAGATAGAATAAACCCAGTTGTGATCGACAAGGTTGTTGTTGTATAAGACTTGTGTAGCAGACCACATTAAACAATTTAGATATAACTTGCTATGACAGTTGAGAAACAACAAACTAATTAACAGACGAAGCAAAGAGACCCAAGAAATTAAAAAAGAATGCGCTAAATTCTTTCAAAATGGTCCACTTTTATTAGGCCAATAAATGACTGCGTGAAAAGCTAATACTACAATGTTATTTTATAATAAGTTCATTATTAATAGCAAATAAGTCCCAATTGCTTAACGAAAGAAGATTTAAAGATGCAAGCAAGTCCGAATCAACATAAGTGACCATTCGCAGAAGAAAATTAAACCCAGCTATAACTACACAGATATATTACTTCTTTCATAACCCAAAAATGTTACTCTACTTTTAAAGCATTCAACACACCTGATTGTTTACATTGCGAATACGCTGAATCTCGGCATCCTTCTCCTCTATAATAGATCGAGCAAGCCTCAGCTCAGATTGCAATTGATTCATCTGAAACCCACAAGTATTTAGTATAAGAGGTAAAAGTATAAAACAAGATGCACTAAACTTCCAGTTTGAAGTGAGAAAAGAAATTACATTCCTAATAAAAAACAACTTCCCACCACAAAACAGACATGCAATTGCACGTGTGCTATTCAGAACCATAGGTCTGTTGGAAATGAAAAAGGACAAAAACACATGCCACATATTACCTCAGCTTTGAGTGTGCGTAACTCTTGATCTCGAGTTGCCAACAAGTGAGCAAGATCTACCTGGAAGAACCAAGACAAGTTGTTAACTTCATCACTTTCAAAACTTAATCCCAAATTCTAGTGATTGATGACTATTGAAGATGGCTAATCTCATTTTCAGCAGTCCTCCCATATTATACAGTTACCAATTTTTCTTTCAGAAAAAAAATATTCTCGAGAGAATCATAAAAGATGTGAGTGCTAGTGTATGCAATATTGCTCTCAGCATCTATGATATTTCTATTTTTTTTTATTTTTCCATTTCAGTTACTCAGTTCGTCAAAACACATTTACATGAGCGATCAAAATGATAGGGCCAAGCTTTAATGCCCCTACTAATAGACAGAAAAGCTGGGTGATCACCTTAAGCATATGGAACCTTCACACTAAGATCTTATTAGTTTGTGTTTCTCGAGTTCTTTTTTCCCTCGATTTTATTCTTATAGCTTAAATATAATTAACTTTCCATGCAGCCCAACAAGTACATTTTGTTTCTTTCCTAGATAATACAGAAACAGCAACACAGTTTTGAACAGCAAAAACACATACCTGAGGTGCGCTCCCATCATTAGACCTTTCGTATTTGCTTAAGGTTTCTTGCAGTCTAAGAATCTAGAAGAAAAAGGATTAAATTAACTCAAAGGAAAGAAAGAAAAAGTTCCATAAGAAACAATCAGTATAAAAATCCATTTGGTCATAAGAGATATATACATCCTAAAGTGACAAGACCTATAAATACCTAGACGTGTACTTTCTTTCCAAGAATAGCAGGTTATCTTATACTAATAAATATACTTCTATGTGTTATTAACTACTACTTGATTTACCAACTAATATATAGCAGCCCAAAGTCCAGTTTCTACATCCTTCCCAACCCCCAAAAAGTTTGAGAAGCATATTGCCAGTAAGATCTCGGAGTTTTTAATAACCGCATACCTCCTCACCCAAAAAGTGTATATTTTCTTGCTGATATTGCAACAACGCCATCTGCTGATCTGATAGTCGACCGCCATCCTGGTACCTGTACAACAAAAGGCTCTTAGCAAAATTATCATTTTTATCATCTAAAAGCAGTGGTGAAAAAATATCTAGAAGCACTGAAGCTTTCTTCCATCTCTTCTCAAAAGTCCTATCCAAGGGCCATAAAGATAGAGTCGCAATGACATGATAAAAGTACAAATCCCTGTCACATATAATGATTGGTTTCGGAAAGACAAAAAAATACTTGGGATTTATTATTTTAGCATCAGTTATTCCTCTTAAGGCCTCCCACTTCTACAACTACCAAATGCTTGACCATATCAGAGATCAAATAAGATATCATGTCGCAAAAGCACTTACTAGCACTAACTACATCTCAACGATCATCAACTCAAACAAAGATGACAATGTCAATCCCAATTTGTTTGACCCAACTCTTTGGTCGTTCCAACTCATATTACCCCTTCCTCTAATGCAAATATCCCCACCAGCAAGATTTACACTTGCCAAAAAATAAATACTTCTTTATATTCTTATAGCTTCGATATCACATTTAACAAAATTGTCCACTTCCCCAGATTTCAACTACACACCTCTAACAATCTGCAATTAACAAAACCTAGTAAAGCTCGGCAGAGTTATCTATATAGGGAGTAGGAGAGTAATTTGACTTGCCAAATACATTGCAGCTTTTGTTTCATTGTCAAGTATAGTGGAGCATAATTTTTTGATTCATTTACAGACTCAAAAAGAGAACTGTGCTGAAGTCATTTTTTAATTAAAATAATGCACAGAAATTACACCCACATAGCACCTTGTTGTAAATAGGATCATGGAAGAGCCCTCCATTAACCTGTACAAATTTAGGGCCTAATTGCATGGCCACCTTGTAATTGAATTTGGGCGTAATTGGGTGTAATCCTTTTAACGACTGGACAAGTAATTACAGGTCAGCATGGAATTGGGTGTAATTGAGGGGAGTAACTACTTCTTTTTTAGTAAAGGGTAACTTGTATTTTATATCCAACCAAAAGACTCAACACCTACAGATCAAGTGTTGAGGGGAGTAATTACACTTCCCAATTCTCAAGGGGAGCAAAGAATTCGAAGTAATTAATTACCACTTACCAGATGACTTTCCAAATTCTTTCTTTTTTTCATTTTTAATATTTCTTATACAGTCACACATTAAAACTTATTTACATGACATTGAGTATCATACTGTAATTACATTGTAATTACTATATTGTGTAGTTACTAGGTTGTGCAATTACTAGTTTCTACACGGCCATGTAATTTTGTAATTACAATATTGTGTAGTTATATGTTGTGTAATTACTAGTTTTTACACGGTCGTGTAATTAGATAGTAGTTTCCAAGCAGGCCCTTAAAGGTAAAGTAATAGCCACCAAATTATTGGACAAAATGTTTCTCCATAATCAGAATGTAAACCTGAGAGGTACCTCAAACCTTCCAGAGAACTTGATGGTTGAAGTGGAGAATAAAGTGACTTTAAAACATCAGGCTGGGAATCCAACGAATTGTACTGGTGAACACAACCTGCAGAGAGTAAAAGGTTTAATTGACTTCAATTTGCATCTGTACAACAACAACAACAACAACAACAACAAACCCAGTATAGTCCCACCATGTGGGGTCTGGGGAGGGTAGAGTGTACGCAGACCTAACCCCCATTTGTACTTTCTAATAATCTAGAACAGGTTGGAATTTCGAATAAGTGACTTAAAAGCCAGAAAAAATATTTGCGTTTCTCAAATATGAAGAGGCTTTAAGTTTTAACATCATCTCTCTAGCATGCAATTCTGCGTGACTCTTCTCTAGACGGTGAAGATGTTTGAAAACGATAAAATTTTACCAAGGAAATTGACTCTTACTAAAAGCAACCCAAAAAGGAGGTTACTCACCAATATAGACTGTCATGAAAGAACCAACACATACTACTTCCGTCAACATGACAATCCTGCAATAATGAAGCAAGCAAACTTTAGAAAACATTACACAGAATAAATATATGAACTTCAATGCCACGGCTATAGCCCCGCAACCTCCAATTCTGCATGTCACTTAAGGAACAGAAATGCGACCACACACACATACATACATCCTTGAGGTCGTAATATTTTGAAAATTGTAAAGCCTAGAAGCAGCCTTTACATTGAGCCTGAACCAGTGAAACCTTCAAATTCTTTCTTCTTCCAACTGTGAATGACAACTTTAAGGATTAGATGGACTTTTCTGGGGGGAACTAAGATCAAGTTCATGTGCTACATCCACGAAATTCATTTACTGACCAAATACAAATGGAGATAAAATCCCACCCCACAAATCTGACATTTTTGGTCCTATTTTTCGTGGATTCGACAGAACATATTGATATATCAAATCCACCTTAACTGTTTTCAGTCCTTGAAGTGGATATCTCTAAACCAAAGCGAGAACGGCAGCAGTTTAGATTTTACCCTCTGACTCATTACACTCTTCATCTGTGCAAGTCTGGAAAATGTGTCTCTATTATAAAGAAATTCACATTCATTTGCTTTCAGTCCTTGAGGTGGATCTCTCTAAACTAAAGTGAAAACTGCACCAACTTATATTTTACCGTCTTCCTCATTACACTGTACATTTGTGAAAGTTTTCTGGGAAATATCGTAACTGAAAATTTCAGGTTGTATAGTTAAGATGTTTCCTTTTTTAATTCTTATTTCAAAACAAAGCAAATTAAAATAAGAATTAGAGAGATTCAGTTCCTTTACCTTTTTCATGTTAGAACCTGGGGGGCAATACCTAAAGCTCCAAGAAAGTCCCATATAAAATTCCTTGAGGTCTCACTTTCCTCATCTATAAATTATCTATGGATAGTAAATAAAGTTATTATTCCCCATCATACTTCCACATTTCAAATTGCTTCACCTACCCAAACTTGAAATCCTAAAGATTTTGAAAAGGGTTATATTTTATTTTTATCCGCAAAACCAACTTTCTGACTTAAAATGCTACCTTGCCTAAAAGTGTCTAGGTTAACTTAGATTTAACATTTATGTTTTGCTAAAAGGTAGCTGTATCGTAGAACACCTTGATAAAGGAATAATTTACTAATGCATAATACATCAGAAATTATCCTCAAATTAAGAAGGAAAAAGTCGCCAGGGACCATTGCAATACTGAAAGTTGCTAAATAAACATCTCTTCATGCAAGGAGCTCCACAGAACTAAGAAAAGCCAATTTCTTGGAATTTAAACCTGAGTAGTGTAGACATAGAGAGGATGCTAATATGTGGGTCCCAAACCATGACAAGCAGCATCGCAGCGGTTCCTGTAATTGAAGCGTTTCAAATGGATCCATTTTAAAAGAAACAAAAGAAAAATGACTCTTAATATTTTTTTAAACAATTACGAAAGCAACTTAGAATTAAACTAGTTAGTTGTTCCTGAAGTATTACTCAGATAACAGACGAATCTGACAAGAAATTACAATAGTGCATCTTTTCTTTAAAAAGAAAAAAAATAATGGTCTTAGCTTGTTTCATTGCACACATTTTGATCTCATGAATATTATCTTTTAAGCTCAGAGTTCATTAATTACTTCTCAAGTCAAAATAAGGGATATCGTTGACTGGTACAAGAATAGAATTCATTGCTTACACTTTCTTTCTACTGGTTGGCTTAACCTGTATTTCAAGAGTAAATACCGCAGTGAGGAATAGCGACTTGGTGAAGGGAATCTATGAGAGAAGGTTCTCGAACCGGGTTACGACCAACGAGGAACCAACGAGTTCAGTCGAACAATCAGATTTATCAGCTTCGCTTTTCCCCTATGGGGGTTGTAGTGGGGGGTTGAGAAGGTCCAAGACCAGATCCTCATACGTATATTAACAGATCATACATAGAAAATAATTGTAGTTCTGTAAGAAAATAGCAGAGATGCAATTCACTTATAGCAGATTAGTTAGCATGCTATATGATTTCTTCCCATCTACCTAAGTCTAGGTAGCCAAAGTTAACCAACATTTGTGTTGGTGAGAGGTAGCAAGTACCGAGGGGAATAATTAAGGTGCACACAAGCTGGCCCAGAACCACTGTTAGAAGGAAAATAGTTGAATACTAATAGCAAGATTTGTTTTGACCACAGATTTGCGGTAGGGATGATCAAAACTAATTGAGAAAAAGGATAGTAAAAGAAAAGACTGCCGCATAAACTAGAGAACCAGGTAATGCATACCATACGCGATTGTAGCAAATGGTAGGCGAATAATATGCTTCAGTTTCTGGCTGAAAATATAATACCCCTACAAAATTAAAGTTCATATTATTGCAAATCTCAGAAATTGTCGTTCATCAAACATGACTTTGAATGACAGGAACACTAAAACGAAGATAATCTATCTTGATAGCTGAAATATATCAGAAAAATCTATTTCCCATCCAAGTGATACTACCAAAAGTCCCCCAATCACCAAAAGAAAGATATCAGGAACCCTCAGAGTATGTATCTGAATTGTAGAGCAGAGAAGCTGCCAACTTGCTTAACTGAATTTACCTTTCTTTGTACCCCCAGGATAGAAAGGAGAAGGAAAAAAATAACAAAAGCTTGAAATCCACATGCGACTCAACTCTTCCCTCTGCTTAAAAATTACATTTCATGATTTCCTTGATCCATTTTCAAGGTCTTAGGCCCTACTACAATTGCTTCCAGTGAGATTATGCTCTATACCTCATTCGAGAAACCTTTACTTCCATACAGTTTGTTAATCAGGTTCTTTCACCATAGTGATCCCGTTTCTCCAGCTTACTGGTATGGTGGTACCCACCACTTTGGACACCCCACAGAGTGCATACTAAGGAAACACTTGAATAATATAATTTTTTCGGCACCATGATATCATTAATATGCCAAAGACCCCACAAGCAGATGATTTATACCAAGATTATATACAAGGAGAGATTCCTTTTTTTTTTTATAACTAAGTATATATGAGAGATTTTCAACTCCATGTTTTCTTCTGTGCACGCGTCACAAGAGAAGGGAGAGGAGAAGGGCGAGGTATGGATGAAAGTTATATCAATGAGGTCATATATTCATTTATAGTCAGTGTTGTTTTTAACCTCTTTTACCCAATAACTTTCATCTCAAGCTATATAATGAAAGAATAATATTTATCATTAATGGTCATTTCAACAACAAAACCCTGATCCCAAGCTAGTTGAGCTCAATACATATTTTTATCATGAAATATAGTACAAATACTGACCTGTAACCGTATTTTCTTAACTTGATAGACCAAATATTGCTGAAAAATGCCTACAGATATCAAACACTTTTGTTTAGGCATAGAGCTACAGAGGGAAGTCAGATGCTGGAAATATACAATGAAATGTGGGAGATATAAATCTTATGATTTGCTGAAAGCATAGGAAAGAAGCCAGAGAATGTGACTTCATAGCGCACCTGTGACAACAAGGAGGGCAACATTACAACTGCAAAGAAGTGGGAACACTAATCCTTTTATAGGGTGAAATATCCATGTAGCTCCCACCGCCAAAACAGCAAAGCCTGCCTACAATTCGTCAGAATTAGTTCACCTATGAGGTGGCTAAACTTGCATTTTTGTCACAGCCACAAAGAATTCATGAACTGATACTTGCCAATAAGAAACAGTAGAAAATACTTCCAATAAGGCTTGTAGGCTTCCTATGACCGGATAGAGGTGCTTCATGCAGTACGTCCACGAACCTACAGTTGAACAAGCAGCATAACTAGTAATTAGAAAGAGAAGCTGAAGTATTAAGTCAAAACGGGAAGTACCAATTGTTTAGTCTTAGCATTTAACTTGAATAGTCATTATGATTCCTAAGAGACATCTCTACTTACTTACACGCAACCTGTATACCTTCCTAGTTCACCCCTCCATTCCTTTAATTCATTCAATCCCTTAGGGATACTCTCACAAATTACAGCCTTCTTAGTGTCTAGCTTCAAACTTCAAAGATCATTAGAGTATAATCACTTAGAAAATTATAAGAAAATCATTAATATTTGGAAGGAGCTCATAGAAGAAATTCAATCAACTATACCTTAACCCCAAATTAGTCAGGATGGACTATATGAGTCCTCTGTATCCATGGTATTCTATTTAGACCATTCCATTCCAAGCCAATGTTGCACATACCTAGTTGGCAACATCCCAACAAATTAGTATTGGAGGATTTAACATGGGAAGAAAATAGAAATCACCAAGTCCCTCTATCTCATTTAATGTGGCATACTTCTCATTTATGTGATATACTTTCCTTTTAAGTTTGTCCCTGAAAGAATGGCAACTTTCTGTATGTATAACCAATTTAACTTTAAATTTCACATTTTACCCTTAATGAGATGATTTACCGTCATCCCACTTGTGGGACTACACTGGGTATGTTGTTGTTGTTGATGAGATGATTTAAAGTCACACAAATGGGTATGGTTTCAAACCATAAGTTTTGAAAGTCTTCAGTTTTTCCTTAAATTTTGTTCCTATCAAACACCACCACATAAATTGAGATGGAAGGAGTAATATGTTGTGTCAGTTGACCACGAAATAATCTATCGAAAATACTCTCTCTACCTTCATGAAGTAGGGGTAAGGTTGCATACACTCTACACTCCCCAGACCCGACTTGTGTAATCACATTGGGTATGTTGTTGTTAATTAGTTGACCATGAAGTACAATAGCTCCTTCGCAAATTGCTTATGAATCAACATGAGCACACCTTGATTAATTTACTAGGTAAATGTTATCTCCTATCAACACAAGTATTGGATAACTCTACCCATCAAGGCTTAATTAGACCAGAGGAGTTACCAAGTGTCACATCTGCAGGGATCCCAACCTTGGTCCCAAGGTTGTTTATTCAACTCTTCAACCATTAGGAACCCCTTGTGGACAATGTTATAGTCCGAATTGGAGAACGCAACCCAAAAGACTATCTATTAGGTGGGAGAGCTCATTGAGCCTATTAATTCATTACTATTTCTCTATTTAATCAATGAGGAAAAACTGACACACGATAATCGTCCTTGCTTGAGGACCAACGACTTTGTTGGTCACGACTGGCACCACTTTTTTAATCCAGGCCAGCACCTTTGGCCCCCTTATTGCCCAGTTGGTCACGACCGGCATCTCATTCCTTTTTTCCTTATTAGACTTAGTTGGTCACAACTGGCACCACACTTGGATCTAGGCTACCATTCCTGGCACCACACTTGGATCTAGGCTACCATTCCGGGCATTCTACTAGTTGGGCAAATCTAGCACCCTTCTAGATTGAGACCCACTCTTAGTGGTCTATTAGGCCATCACTTTGAGTATTAGTCTCAAGCATTAATTGACCTGTTTTGATACCAATTGTTATAGACTGAAAAGGACAGCGCAATCCAGAAGACTAGCTTATTAGGAGGAAGATGTCCATTCAACATAAAAACCCGTTTGCTATTTCTCTTTTAATAAATAGATGGTGATAGTTCAGGTAGGAAAAGAAAAAGGGAACAACCGATTGTTGAGGTGTGAAACATGCGAAAAAGTGACAGTTCAAGTGTGTTTTTAACCATCATCTCTTGAATTAACTTGGGAGCAAAAAAATAAGAACTTTGGAAGAGCATTGCATGATTTTGAGGCTTTGGGCAATGAAAATAGTTCTGGTGTTGCAACACTGTGTTACATGCCAGTGGAATTGTAGTTCTTGGTAAAATTTGGATCTGATAGGCAGGGAACTTGTGGGCTGAAGTTATATGATTGTGATGCTTGCAATTAAAAGTTGCTTTGTATTAGAAATTGAGTTTTCTATAGATGAGTAGTGGTGTTTCTCTTCTTCTTATTCTGGAAAAAAAGAAGGTATATATGAGTTTACTCCGTAATGTTGCAGTCAGTAAGTAGTCATTGCACTTAAAACTATTTGTCTAACATCTATGTTGAATCAAATCAACTTGGGATGAAAAGAGAGGAATTTTCTTACCATTTAAGACAAAGTATAGTCTTGAGATTTTGGGCAATGTGAGTTCTATGAAAAATAGGTTCCTTAATATGCCAGAAGCTACATAATTTTTTGTGTGGAAGTGTAACTTAGAAAACGTATGAGACTATTCTATTGAAGGTCTCGAAATTTCTTATTCTTCAATTATTGCTATTATCTGTTGTTTCCCCTGTTTGTTTATCACATTATTCTACTATGTATGGTCTATTACACTTTCTCTATTATTTGTTATGTCTTATTTGATATGCCTTGTTCTACCTCTGTATTGTCTTTTCAAAACTCCCTTGTTATGCGTTACTTGAGCCAAAAGCTCCATCGAGAGCAACAAAAGTCCACAAATCCCCCAATTGACACCAACGAGTAAAATCTCCTTGTGCTTTAGAACCCCATATTAACAACAAAGAATGTGCTAAACTATTAGTAGGAGTAGAAAACTGCAACAGTTAATAAATTGCAGCCTTCCAAATAAGAACTGGTCAATCCATGGGTATACCATGACGTTACAAAGGTTGTACTTGTGAACCGAGGGTCGTTTCGAAACAACTGCTCTATCTACTCTATCAACACGGCATAGGGGTAATGTTTGTGTACACTCTGTCCTCCCCGTCTATTGGGTATGTTGTTAAGGGCCAATTGACACACAACAGGCACCCCTTGAAAAACTATCACAAAACCGCCCTTTCACTTCCCAAAATCAAGGTTATCTCAACGGAAGTACAGTCCCCCTTTCAACCAGTTCAAATCCCTAATTTCATAACAATGAATATGATCCCAAAAACGAAAAATTACAAGTATTTTACTGATTTTTCAGCTTGCTCCGCTAGAAAAAGATGAATTACTAAATTACTAAGCATTTTTTTAGCAGATAATTAACAGAATTATGATATATTTGAAATTCCAAGTACAATCAGTATAATAGATTAAAGAATTTTTAGCACTTACAGATTGCTTTCGTCTGGTAATGCTGAGATTAAAGAAATTTCCGTAGACATCTTCTTCTTCGTCTTCGTCTAGCTTGAACAATTTTTGCCCTTTTCAATATTTACAGTTTCTTCAAAAATCATTTAGCAGATTCTCAATTCCTTTGAAAATGACAAAAATGGTGGAGAAGAGAGCGTCAAGGGGTCGGGTCGGGTCGAATCGGTCCAACACTACTAATTCAATCAGGTCCGGTTCATGGTCGGTCCGTTAAACAATTATAATTTTTGTTTGGAACTCCCATAAAAACTCACAACATCTGTCACAACTTGTATCCTTCGGGTGGTAACCTGCTTAATGTGTAATATCTCGTAAATTACATAGATAATTATACTCTCTTTGTTCTATTTTAACTGTCATATTGTGTTTTTTGAAAGTCAATTTGACTAACTTTTAAAGCTACATTAAATTATATTCATTTGATATTTTAAGATAAAAATTTAGATATTCAAAAACTATATGAAAAATACTATAAAAAAATAATAATTCATATCAATATGATGAAAAAATACATCTTAAAATCTTAGTTAAAATTCATATCATTTAAATCTAAAAAAAATAATTGTGACAAGTAAAAAGAAATTGAAAAAGTATTTTTAATCTTTTAAATATGTCAAATTTGAGAAAGTGTAATGAATCAAAAATAGCAAAACAGGGGACCTCATACTATAAATATACCAGAAATAGTAAATAGAAAAATACATGAAATGTACGTCCAAAATATGAGTTACATGCTAGAAATCTTATATATTAAATTTATATATATAATTCATTAGAATAATAATAAATACTAGTAGATTTGAATTTATAATTTTAAAAATACAACAAATTCCATGCTAGAAATCTAAAAAATTAAATTCATAAAATTTTAATTTTAAATCAATGACTAAGCATACGGTAATAAAAAAACAAAAAGATCAGATTGAATAACATTATTATGATTGATAGTGTGCCTACTGATTACTGAATCCATCTGCATTGATCAGAACATAAATAAGTTTTGGATTAAAATCACCTATCAACATTTTCAAGTTATTATTATATTTTTTTTGTTTCACCTTTTTAATAAGAAAAATTAGATGCAATTCGTGTCGGGTGCAATCAAGTTCATCTGAATTTAAATTTGATGCACTTGAGCCGTGAGTCGAAGGTTTTTTAAATATAGTCTATCTATCTTCATGATGTAGGGATAAAATTTGCGTACTTTCACTCCTTGTGTTAAGGTCTGCATATTATCTACCTTCACGAGTTAGTAATAAGATTTGCGTACCATCTACCTTCCCCAAACTCCATTTGTGGAATCACTACACTAGATATGTTATCGCAATAGATAATAAGGTCTACCTACCCTCTACCTTTTCCGGTCTCCACTTGTGGAATTACTACACTAGATATGTTATTGCAACAGATAATACATTTGAATTCATAATTTTAAAAGTTCACTGAGTTCAATGCTAATTAAGAACCTTAAAGATGAACCGACAAAGTTTACATTCTGAATTCGCCCCAAACAGACTAAAAATCAAGAAGGATAAGTTTGAATAACAGATTGAACAGACTCCACTTGTGGAATTATTACAACAGATATGTTATTGCAACAAGTAATAGATTTGAATTCGTAATTTTAAAAGTACAACGAGTTCAATGCTAATTAAGAACCTTAAATATGAACCGACAAAATTTATATTCTGATCCGTCTCAGAATAGATTAAAAATCAAGAAGGATAAGCTTGAATAATAGATTGAACAAACTCCACTTGTGGAATCACTACAATAGATATGTTATTGCAACAAATTATAGATTTGACTTCATAATTGTAAAAGTACAACGAGTTCAATGCTAATTAAGAACCTTAAGGATGAACCGACAAAGTTTAAATTCTGAATCTGCCTCCGAACAGATTAAAAATCAAGAAGGATAAGCTTGAATAACAGATTGAATAGACTCAATTTGTGGAATCACATCAACAGATATGTTTTTGCAACAAATATATAATAGATTTGAATTCATAATTTTAAAAGTACAACGAGTTCAATGCTAATTAAGAACCTTAAATATGAACCGACAAAGTTTATATTCTGATCCGTCTCAAAATAGACTAAAAATCAAGAAGGATTAGCTTGAATAACAGATTGAACGGACTCCACTCGTGGAATCACTACAACAGATATGTTATTGCAACAAGTAATAAATTTGAATTCATAATTTTAAAAGTACATCGAATTCAATGCTAATTAAAAACCTTAAAAATGAACCGACAAAGTTTACATTTTGAATCCACCTTCAAAAATACTAAAAATCAAGAAGGATAAGCTTGAATAACAGACTGAACAGCATTAATGTGACTAATAGAGTGTCTATTGAATCCAGCAGCATTCAAAACATAAGCCCATTCTTTAGCAGTCCTCTCTTTACCATTGGTTGTGTGAGCCATCATTGCCATATCGAACATTAAAGCAACATCTTTGAGCTTCTCATTATTTGATCCTCTTGTAATAATTTCTTCTTTTTCACCAATTATTGCCTCAACTATTATCACTTTCCCTTTGTCTTTTGGAATTGCTTCTCTACACTTTGTTAATATTTGTATGCATTCTTCATCTCCCCAATCATGCAAAACCCGCTAATATTATAACAAATTCAGCAGACATGAGGTTATGAAAATTTAAAACAGTATTAAAAATAAGTGAACTTCCCAAAAAATCCGTCGAAAATATAATTAGCCAGTCAAAAATATTTACAATGGGCTTATTTCAGTCAGAAATTCCTTAGCGTACGACAAGACCTTTATCACAAATTTGTGTTTTTTTAGTAGTGAAAGATTAACAGAAATAGAGATAATTTCTCACTAATACAATATATTCAATATATATACATGAGGTTATGCAAAACTATTATTTAAAATAATAAATAATAATAATTTCTGATGAAATTCATTGAAAACATTTTTGACGGATATCCCATCAAAAAATCCTAAAAACACTATTCTCAAGAAAAAAAAATTGATTAAATTCTCAATAATATTTCCGATAGACTTATCATTGAAAATCCCTTTACAAAGAGCTATTTTCTGACGAAACATCCATCAGGAACTCACAATTTTTAGTATAAAAAATTAACTAAAATAGGGATAGTATTAAATATATCAATGGACAACTTTAGACCTATTCTCAAAGGACCATTCATGTTAATTACTAGTGCTTTTCATGTAGGAATTATTTTGTGGAATAATGACAGAATCATGAGTGACTTTATTAGAATAAACAAACAAATTAACTTTACTGAGTTATTTCTATGAAATGAATGACCATTTAAAAATTAACTCTAGTGTTAATTAAAATGTCAAATATTTTAAAATAAAATTCAATTAACTAAAATTGATTACTATTTTCTCTATTTTAAATTAACTGAATTTGTGATACAATGAACACATATTAAAAAAAATATTCAAGAACATAATTTGAACCATACTTTTCATTATTGCCCTTTATAGAATCATAAATATAACTTTGCAAATGGTGTGATTTATCTCCTAAAAAATATAAAACTTCAATAAATGAAAGACAAATATACAAAAAAAATTCAAACATCTATCTTGAACTTTGAATAATTTAATTATTTTGAACAATGAAAAATTTCTCAAAAATTTAATTAATATGAAATAGAGGGGTATTAAATATCTACTTACCTTGAGGAATGCTGCATCAGCTTTGGGAACATAATTAAACATGTCACCTCCAACATGTACAACACCAATAGCATGAGGAGCAACAGAAGCAACGTGAGGGAGATCAAAATTAATCCCATTAATCCAAGGAAAAGCCTCCACCAATGATCTAAGAGTTCTTCCATTACCACCACCAACATCAACCACCGTGTTCACCCCCTCGAATATTTTGGGGCAACCGTCGATAATCGCTGTTACAGTCATCCTAGCATCGCAATCCATTGCATTATTAAAAATGTTACTGTATTCGAGATCAGCTTCTGCAAATTTCCAGACATCCTTTCCATGCGCTGCATCAAAGGCGGGTGTACTATTGTCCTTTGACGAAATACGTGCGCTAAGATTGTGCCACGGTGCCAGCATCACAGGGTTGCTTTCGAGTAGCAGAAAAGCAGCCATGCTATTCTCGCCTTCTTTAATGAGAAGGCGGGAAAGAGGTGTTTGAACATAACTAATTTTGCCATTTTCGGGTGATGTCTCCTTGAATATTCCACGGTTGATCAAGAACCTATAAAAATAGGTCGGGCATGTACGTATTATTAACATTTTTTTGTTAAAACATAGATGTCTACAATCAACAATTATATTTTTTAACAATATTTCATAATAACTATCAAGTTTTTCTTAGAATCGATGTTTCATCTTACGTTATACCATACAATCTCTATAACATTATTTCGCTATAACAATCAAAAAATATCCAAACGAACGATAATGTTATAGAGATGTTTGACTGTATAATTATTATTGATTTCATTCTATATGTCATACTCTTTTTTTAGTCTGTCTCAAAAATAACTTTACATATCCTTATTTTAAAATAATTGAACTTTTAACTTTTCGTTTTATCAATAATTTTTTTCCTCTTAATATCAGTAGGATAAAATATTTTCGACGAAAGAGAACTTCATACATAGAAATTGAAGTCGAGATTTTTAGTTTAGGATGCATGAATATATGTACTAATCTCTTCACTATAACTTTTGGTGGACTGATCCCTTAATGAGATGATCTTACAGTCACACAAATATATTTATCATTCGTTTTAAACAACGGATTTCAAATATCAATTTTTATTTTTCTAAATTTCATATCCAGATAAATAATGTCACATAAATTGAGCTGGATGGAGTAACAAATTACAAACTAATTAATAATACCTTAGGATACGATAGAGGGAAGTGGAGCAACAACCAAGTGCAATAGATAGTTGATTTAGACTAACAGGTTCTTGATTTTTTTCCAAAAAATCAGCAATTCCTAACTCAATGGCACATTTAATCACAGCCATTTCCGTGAAACCAAACACAAACTTCCACATATTTGCTTGGGCTTCATGAGATTCTTGATTATTTTCTTCATCTCTTGTTCTTGCTTCTCCATTTGTTTGTTTCTCCATGGTGAAGAAAAGCTTAATTAGCGTTTTTGTTTTTTTCTTTATGTTTTTGCTAGTTGAATACTTCAATGGACTGGTTATGCTATTTAAAGCAATAAGAATCTTGTAAATTACTATTTTAGGACAAACTTGTTTGGATGGTTGGTGTCACGTGATTTTCCCGACTTCACGTGAATCTATGCTTTTTTTTCGAAATCATATATAATAGTGTTATATGTTTTTAAAAATACATAAATATAGATATGTGAATTCACTCTCAAATTATCATATAATGTGATGATGACTGGATGCACCTCTTTAAGTGATGTTAAAAATTTAAATATATCGATATATTTGTTATATATAACTATGTTTCATGTCGAAAGTATTGAGATCGGTTGAATACATTAATTGTATGATATATCATCCAGTGCTACTACTTTTAATATACACATTTGGTTTGATTGTGTTGATATATATATATATATATATATATATATATATATATATATTATTATTATTATTTGCTTGTGAATATTTATTAAATTTTAAGAATTATCAAATGTTTCATCATTTACAAAACATGTTGTGTTAAATTTGTGTGGTTACTTCATATTCAAGGGTAATATACTTCTATAAATAGTCCAACTACACCACATTTCCTACACAAAGGGACCAATAGCATACATTTCGATAAATTGAAGGTTAGATATGCATATTTAAATATCATAAGAATTTAAATAAAAATATACACCAACTATGTAGGGACCAAAAATGCTATTTAATTTGGAAAAATTACGCGGATAAACAAACATATACCAGTTAATTAACTAACATAGCTATAGTTTGAATTAATTATGGCTCGCGACAAATATCTAGTTGTAATTACAGTTTGAGTTTTGTATAATTCGCACGATTATACAGTTGAGTTTTGTATAATTTATGCGACTTATACAAACGTTGTGCGTGAATCGAATTATATAGTGAAATATACAAATATTACAAATTGTATAATGAATTATACAAACATTGTGCATGAATTGTATAGTGAAATATACAAACGTTATACAAAAACTGTGAATTATATAACGAATTATACAAACGTATACAAATGTTGCGCGAATTATACAAATGCTGCTATAACTATAACTACTAATTGTAATTAACAAACTATAGTTATGAAGCATAATTAAGATATTTTTGAGTGACTATATGCGAAAATTCCCTATTTAATGTTCACATTATTTAATATTTCTTTAAAATACCCCTCCGCAAAAAGCAAAAGTAAAATAATGTTAAATTGATTAGTGCAATTTAGTTGTATAAGAATCCATATTAAAATTGATTGTACAAGTTGGATATATAAATTAATATTCGCATACAAAATAAATTTCGCTTCAATATAATTGTTTGCACATTACATAAATAATATAAATGATAAATTAATAAAATTAGCTTTTTTATTTACAACTTTTTTAGAATTATATAAATTAAAAAGTGGACTATTAGTGTTATTAAGCTAAATCAGATGAAGATTGATGTTAATAAGACTTGTTTTTAAAAAAAATGAAAAAGGCCAAAATTGTTCCTTTACTATTTGACGACAAACACTTTAACCCTTCATTGAAAATTAGGAGTTTATTTGGATTTAATTTGAGATTTGAATCGGTCGCAAACCATATGGTTAGATCGAAATTAAAAAGGAACTAATGATGGGTTAGTCCGTTAAGGGCATACATACCCACTTTCATTAAAGTATGACGATAATGTAAAATTGTCAATTTTATAATGAAGGATAAAAATTCTGGAATAGTAAAGGAGAAATTTTATTTTTAATCTATTGTTAAAATAATTGAAATAGTCTTATCGTTTTTTAAAAATAATTTTATAGATTTAAAAATATCTTTACAAAGAAACGAGAAAAAATGAATTAGAGGTGAAGATGGAGTTTTGCATTTTATCTTGTTTAAAATATTTTGAGAATTAGCAAAAGATGTTGTAGAATAACAAAATAAAACACTGGTTGAACTAAAAGTATTTATAAACAAATTATTTTTTATTGATTTGATTTATAATCACTTAACTCATATATATTTTAAATATTTAATAAACATATTGAACAATTTATAAATTTAACCAAATAAATCGGCCCAAACTAATTAATTTGCCCTGCTGAACCTACATTATTTATCCAACTGCCTGACAATATAATAATATATGTGGGCAAATAATTATATATATCCTTGTCAAATAATGCATGAAAATAATTATATATATCCTTGTCAAATAATGCATGAACATAATTATATATTATTATAAAATAAACTAATTTAATAATTTAAGAAAAGAAAATAAGAGAAAGAAATAATTGAGAGAATTTCGTGTGTATGTTTTTTCTTTCGTTTTCGTCGTCAAAATTGGCATTATATAAATAAAAAGAAGGTATGTAAATTGTCAAAAAAAGGAAAGTGGGCAATTTGCCCAGAAAGACAATTGCAATTTGTCTACTTATTTTCCAAGTGGGTGGGTCCACATGAAAAAAGCCATCCATTTCCTACCATATATATACACTGAAAAAAGCAAATAATTATATATATACTTGTCTTATTGTTGCTGCAACTTTTGTGACTAATAATTCAAAAATACATGTTAGGTACACCACATTTTTCAACATGACCCTCTGGCCCAACATGTTTCCTTATTATATTTTTCACATCTTATTAATTATTAGCATATAAGAGCCGAAAAAAGAAAAAAACATTCGTTCTATTATAAAATAAATTAACTCAACAAAATAGAAAAAAACAAAATAAGAGAAAAGAAAAAAATTCTTTCAATATTTATATATCTTAATATTATGATCTATAGGTTATTTATAGCCGAAGAAGGAGAAAGAGTTAAAATAACAAAATAAGTTATAGGAAAAAGTAAGAGGATAACAAATGATGGGTAGAAAAGAAAAATGAACAGCCACCACCATTTGTACGTCCTTCTAATACTACATCACATTAATTTGCCTTAAGAAAGAGTACAATGGTCCCCCAAAAAATATAATAAGGAAATTATATGCCAAATAGTGAATTGATGAATATAAGTAATTCATATATTTTGATATATACAAATTCAGTATTCTTATATAAAAACATAAATAAATATATTTAATTCTCCTGTATTTTTTAATAAATCTTGCCGGAAGAAAAATACAAGGAAAAAAAAGGAATGAAGAAGCTAGAAGACCGAAAAGGAAAATTAGTCATTTTTTCCATAGTAAATCAAAATGAAATTAGCGTGTGGAAAATAGAAAAGAGGAAGAAAACTACTTTGACTAATATAAATTCAATATTAGCCAAAATATACAAAAATAATGATAATATATTTAGTACGAAAAAGGGCCTAAAATGTTCTTGACATCCATCTTTAGGTCCAAAAATGACATTTTCTTTAACGGAAAAGGGCATGAGGGACATTTTTGTACCATTTTCATAAGTTTGAGTACATTTTAAGCCCTTTTGCGTAATTCAAATTCTGTTAAATAAATTTTGATTTATAATTAATTTTAAATAATTAAATTATAACCAATAAATAGCCGTTACTATTTTAAAAAAATTATTAATAAATTTTGATTTATAATTAATTTTAAATAATTAAATTGTAACCAATAGATGATCGCCACGTGTTTAAAAAAAATTAATCAAATTATTTAATTAAAATTATGTTAAAAAAAAGGTCATTTTTGAAACTAAAAGTGGGTGATTATCATATAAAATTCTGAAAATTAATGCACTTGTCATCCATACTTAGGTCTATTTAAACTATTTTTAAATAAATACAGATATTTTAAGAGCTGTAAATAAAATATTATAAGTGGTAAATACTTAAAACTACATTTAAAACTTGTAATATTGACTCTTAAATACATATATGGTGTGATTTTTCTCCTAATATATCATGTGGAAAAATTGAAGAAGGAACAAATTACTTTCGTCAATCTAGACTCTCTTTTTTACCCCATATTGTAGGGTGGATCGTGTCAATATTATAGCATGTTTGACTAATCTATTAAAAAATCAAAAGTGTTTATTATATTTTTCTTACAAAAACTAAGAAAATAAAGTCAAAGTAAGTTTTAGTTATCTCATTATCAATTAACGGATATTAATGTTATCGATCGAGTGATCAAATGTGTAACTTCCCCAAAAAGTAGCATATGTGTAGGAAGTAGGGGTGTACATAGATCGGGTTGGTTCGAATTTTTTACAAATCAAACCAAATCATTTGTGTCGGGTTATTAAATCTATAAACCAAACCAAACCAATAAAAGTCGGGTTTTTCGATATCAATTTTTCTAGGGTTTTTCGAGTTTTTTCGGGTTTTTCGAGTTTTTTCGGGTTTTTCAAATTTTTTATAGTATCTAATAAAAAGAACATAGCAGTGCTTCTTAAAAAGAGTTCTAGTACAAAATATCAACATATAAGATGGAAACAGAATATTGTTTGAAGTTTTAACTTTATAATATAACTTTATAAGATGAGCTTTTTTTTTGTATATTATTTAGATGGGCTTCTCAAGTTCAAATCTAAATGTAAGAAAGAAAATAAAAATTATGAAAAATTTTTAAAAAATATTTATAAATTACATTTTAATAAATATTTTTATGTATAACATAATTTAAAAGTAGTACATCTATAATCGGATCGGTTTGGGTTCGGTTTGACTTTTTTAGTTAAAACCAAACCAATCCTATAATGGTCGGGTTTTTTTTCAAACACCAAACCAAGTCAAACCAAACCACTAGTCGGTTTTTTTTTCGATTTGGTTTGATTTGTCGGTTTAGTGCGGTTTATCGGTTTGTCCTGTACAGCCCCCTAGTAGGAAGAATTCACATTTTGTTTGTACAATTGGTCCAAAATAGTAGGCTTAAAGTCTTATTCAAACGGGCTTCGGTTAAGCCCAATTCATCCCAGGCCCAGGCCCAGGACCAGGACTGGCCATTAACTTCTCTTTACTTAAATCTCTCAATTTACAAATTTTTTCAGCTAAACGCACTACGAAATAATTTTGAATAAATCCGTTAACTCTTCGAAGCTTAAAAATTGAATGGCGTCACCGGATACCGACGTGCTGATGGTTCCCGCCGGCGAGGGTACTACCGGAGTTGGAACGTCTAATAAAAAGCCAAAGCGATTTGAGATCAAAAAGTGGAACGCTGTTTCTCTCTGGGCTTGGGGTTAATTTCTAACCCTAATTAATTCCATCGTAGTTGTTATATGTATTTTTTGATGTAGATTTAACGATTTTATGCTGGTTTTTTAAGTACCGGAATCCGGTGATCTATTCAGATTTTAAATCAGTGATTGCGAAGTACTATTGCTCTTTGCTAGTTTTTTCTGACATTGTTGTGAACTTAGTGTGTATATATGTTTAGGAATCCCGTGGAATTAGTCGAGTTGCGCTCACCTAGCCCACACACCACGGTTATTAGGAATTTTAAACTATATGTACTTTTTTTTAGGCAAAGGTAGTGAATATACCTATGCTTGCTACCGAAAAATTGGACGTATGATGGATAGTTGTATGGTTTTTGAATCGGAAACAGCAGGTCTATGTATATTTGCTTACGTGAAATTAGTGGTGAATGTTAATCCAAAAATCTAAAGTCAGATATGTACTAATGGTAATATTGTTTTGTTACCTGCGCTCGTAGTTGCTATCCATGAATCAGAATTAGAAAGGAACATTGACTGGTAGGTGCTTACAGCAATTTGAAGTTATTTGTAATTCCTTTTAGGAGGTGGTTAGATCATAGATGCTTAGTTTACAGACAATTTACCATCTATGTTTAAGTTTGAGTGTTTTCAATGTACTGTTCTCCTTGTATTGCTTATTGTTACCTCAAAAAATAATAGATTTGAATTCATAATTTTAAAAGTACAACGAGTTCAATACTAATTAAAAACCTTAAATATGAACCGACAAAGTTTATATTCTGATCCGTCTCAAAATAGATTAAAAATCAAGAAGGATTAGCTTGAATAACATATTGAACGGACTCCACTTGTGGAATCACTACAACAGATATGTTATTGCAACAAGTAATAAATTTGAATTCATAATTTTAAAAGTACATCGAATTCAATGATAATTAAAAACCTTAAAAATGAACCGACAAAGTTTACATTTTGAATCTACCTTCAAAAATACTAAAAATCAAGAAGGATAAGCTTGAATAACAGACTGAACAGCATTAATGTGACTAATAGTGTGTCTATTGAATCCAGCAGCATTCAAAACATAAGCCCATTCTTTAGCAGTCCTCTCTTTACCATTGGTTGTGTGAGCCATCATCACCATATCCAACATTAAAGCAACATCTTTGAGCTTCTCATTATTTGACCCTCTTGTAATAATTTCTTCTTTTTCACCAATTATTGCCTCAACAATTATCACTTTCCCTTTGTCTTTTGGAATTGCTTCTCTACACTTTATTAATATTTGTATGCATTCTTCATCTCCCCAATCATGCAAAACCCACTAATATTATAACAAATTCAGCAGACATGAGGTTATGAAAATTTAAAACAGTATTAAAAATAAGTGAACTTCCCAAAAAATCCGTTGAAAATATAATTAGCCAGTCAAAAATATTTACAATGGGCTTATTTCAGTCAGAAATTCCTTAGCGTACGACAAGACTTTTGTCACAAATTTGTGTTTTTTTAGTAGTGAAAGATTAACAGAAATAGAGATAATTTCCCACTAATACAATATATTCAATATATATACATGAGGTTATGCAAAACTATTATTTAAAATAATAAATAATAATAATTTCTGACGAAATTCATTGAAAACATTTTTGACGGATATCCCATCAAAAATTCCTAAAAACACTATTCTCAAGAAAACAATCTTTTGATTAAATTCTCAATAATATTTCCGATCGACTTTTCATTGAAAATCCCTTTACAAAGAGCTATTTTCTGACGAAACATCAATCAGGAACTCATAATTTTTAGTATAAAAAATTAACAAAAATAGGGATAGTATTAATTTAAACCATATTTTCCACTATTGTCTTTTGTAAAATTATAAATATAACTTTACAAGTGGTGTGATTTATCTCCTAAAAAATATAAAACTTCAATAAATGAAAGGACAAATATGAAAAAAGATTTCAAACATATATCTTGAACTTTGAACAATGAAAAATTCCTCAAAAATTCAATTAATATGGAATAAATGGATATTAAATATCTACTTACCTTGAGGAATGCAGCATCAGCTTTGGGAACATAATTAAACATGTCACCTCCAACATGTACAACACCAATAGCATGAGGAGCAACAGAAGCAACATGAGGGAGATCAAAATTAATCCCATTAATCCAAGGAAAAGCCTCCACCAATAATTTGAGAGTTGTTCCATCACCACCACCAACATCAACCATCGTGTTCACCCCCTCGAATATTTTGGGGCAACCGTCGATAATTGCCGGTACTGCCATCCTAGCATCGCAAGCCATTGCATTATTTAAGAGGTTATTGTGTTCGGGATCAGCTTCTGCAAATTTCCAGATATTCTTTCCATGCACTGCATCAAAGGCGGGTGTACTATTGTCCTTTGACAAAATACGTGCGCTAAGATTGTGCCACGGTGCCAGCATCACAGGGTTGCTTTCGAATAGCAGAAAAGTAGCCATGCTATTCCCGCCTTCTTTAATGAGAAGGCGGGAAAGAGGTGTTTGAACATAACTAATTTTGCCATTTTCGGGTAATGTCTCCTTGAATATTCCACGGTTGATCAAGAACCTATAAAAAAAGGGGCCGGGCATGTACGTATTATTAACATTCTTTTTGTGAAAACAGAGATGTCTACAATCAACAATTATATTTTATAACAATATTTCACAATAACTGTAAAGTTTTTCTTAGAACCGATGTTTCATCTTACGTTGTACCATACAATCTCTATAACATCATTTCGATATAACAATCAAAAAATATCCAAACAAACGATGATGTTATAGAGATGTTTGACTGTATAATTGTTATTAATATCACTCTATCCCATTCTATATGTCATACTCTTTTTTTAGTCTGTTTCAAAAATAATTCTACATATCCTTATTTTAAAATAATTTTAACTTTTAACTTCTAACTTTTCATTTTATCAATAATTTTTTTCCTCCTGATATCAGTAGGATAAAATATTTTCTACCAAAGAGAACTTCATACTTAAAAATTGAACTCGAGATTTTTAGTTTAGGATGCATGAATATCTGTACTAACCTCTTCACTACAACCTTTGGTGGACTGGTCCCTTAATGAGATAGATCTTACAATCACACAAATATATTTATCATTCGTTTTAAACAACGGATTTCAAATATCAATTTTTCTTTTTCTAAATCTCATATCCAGACAAATAATATCACAAAAATTGAGATGGATGGAATAACAAATTACAAACTAATTAATCATACCTTAGGATACGATAGAGGGAAATGGAGCAACAACCAAGTGCAATAGATAGTTGATTTAGACTAACAGGTTCTTGATTTTTTTCCAAAAAATCAGCAATTCCTAACTCAATGGCACATTTAATCACAGCTATTTCTGAGAAACCAAACACAAACTTCCACATATTTGCTTGGGCTTCATGAGATTCTTGATTTTTTTCTTCATCACTTGTTCTTGTTTCTCCATTTGTTTGTTTCTCCATGGTGAAGAAAAGCTTAATTGGTGTTTTTGTTTTTTTCTTTATGTTTTTGCTAGTTGAATACTTCAATGGACTGGTTACGCTATTTAAAGCAATAAGAATCTTCTAAATTACTATTTTAGGACAAACTTGTTTGGATGGTTAGTGTCACGTGATTTCCCCAAGTTCACGTGAATCTATGTTTTTCTTTCGAAATCATATATAATAGTATTATATATTTTTAAAAAATACATAAATATAGATCTGTGAATTCACTCTCAAAATATCATATAATGTGATGATAACTGGATGCACCTCTTTAAGTGAGGTTAGAAATTTAAATATATTGATATATTTGTTATATATAGCTATATTTCATGTCGAAAGTATTGAGATCGGTTGAATACATTAGTTGTATGATATATCATCGAGTACTACATTTTGCTTGTGAATATGTATTAAATTTTAAGAATTATCAATTGTTTCATCATTTACAAAACATGTTGTGTTAAATTTGTATGATTACTTCATATTCGAGGGTAATATACTTCTATAAATAGTCCAACTACACCACATTTCCTACACAAAGGGACCAATAGCATAAATTTTGATAAATTGAAGGTTAGATATGCATAGTTAAATATCATAAGAATTTAAATAAAGATATACACCAACTACGTAGGGACCAAAAATGCTATTTAATTTGGGAAAATTATACGGATAAGCAAACATATACTAGTTAATTAGTTAACATAGCTATAGTTTGAATTAATTATGGCTCGCGGAAAATATTTAGCTGTAATTACAATTTGAGTTTTGTATAATTCGCACGATTATATAATTGAGTTTTATATAATTCGTGCGATTTATACAAATGTTGTACGTGAATCGAATTGTATAGTGAAATATACAAACACTACAAATTGTATAACGAATTATAGAAACATTGTGCATGAATTGTATAGTGAAATATACAAACGTTATACAAAAACTGTAAATTATATAGCGAATTATACAAACGTATACAAATGCTGCGCGAATTATACAAACGTTGTTATAACTATAGCTACTAATTATAATTATCAAACTATAAATATGAAACATAATTAAGATATTTTTGAGTGGCTATATGTGAAAATTTCCTATTTAATTTTCACATTATTTAATATTTCTTTAAAATACCCCTCCGCAGAAAGAAAAGGTAAAATAATGTTAAATTGATTAGTGCAATTTAGTTGTATAAGAATTACTATTAAAATTGATTGTACAAGTTTAAGTTTTTTGTTTTAATTAAGATTAATAATGTAGCTACTCCATTATTAATCCAGTACTATATTATTCGTGAAAGGTTTATCATTAAAGTTATCAAAAAAAAAAAGTCTTACGTTACCATAATTAATACATAAAGTATTGATCTTGTGGATTCTTGAGAACATCATTAAAGATTTTTGTTTTCTTAAAAAGAAACTTGCAAGTTGGATATATAAATTAATATTCTCATACAAATTAAATTTCTCTTCAATATAATTGTTTGCACTTTACATAAATAATATAAATGATAAATTAATAAAATTAGCTTTTTTATTTATAACTTTTTTAGAATTATATAAATTAAAAAGTGGACTAATATGGAATGAAGGAAATATCGTTTTAGGTTAAAAAATGTGTCCCAGAATAATTGTTACTTAAAGAAGTATGCAAAATATATCAAAGAGAAAATCAATCAACCTTTATTAATTAAAATAATTTAGTAAATTATATTTTTATTTATTATGTTTTAATGAACGCTAAAAAATTAAAGCGATAATTAAAATGAGACGAAGGAAGTAATTAATAAATTTTCATTTTGAGATATCATCCCCCACAACAGATATTTTATCATGAAATAGAAGTCCCTCCATTGGCTCCACATGAACAAAAACGGGTAATACGACAATATTTCCAGCTAATGAATTTACATTTATTTGTCAAATAATACAAAAGAGTATATATTAATAAAGGAAAATTCATCATTTTAAATTTTTTATATATTTATGATTAATATATTAATACAACAACAAAGGAAAAGTGTTGGTGAATTAGCTTGCTTGAGTTCGGTTCTTCGATTGAGGTAGGTTATGGTTTTTATACTATATCATAGATAGACTCTTAATAGTGATTGATAATTCATTGAGTAAAATGTGTGACGCTTACTACACATTTAATTGTTGTGGTTTAGATGGTTGATATGTTGTTGTGATTGGTCTGAAATCCCGAGGCCATGAAACTCATAATCTTGAACTTGACCTATCAAAAATGGTGCCTTGAATAAAGAAGGCTTGATAAATATTGTTAATAAAGTGGAATGTAATCATGAAGAATGATAAATTAATTATATTTGGATCGGGTGTCACGTTCCGACACGGTATATTTGGATCGGGTGTCACATTCCGATACGGTATATTTGGATCGGGTGTCGTATTCCGACACGATATAATTGGATCGGGTGTCACGTTCCGACACGGTATATTTGGATCGGGTGTCGCATTCCGACACGATATAATTGAATCGGGTGTCACGTTCCGACACGGTATATTTAGATCGGGTGTCACGTTCCGACACAGTAATATTAAAGGAAAATAAATTAATACTACCCAATCTCCAAAAACTCATTTTTCAAAGGAGTGTGATGTGGAGGCTTGAGTCCTCATGTGTGATCTTGATGTTGTTGACTGGTTATGTAATTGTTTATTGGTTGCCACCTGTTAAGTGTTATGGTTGATTTTCCACTATTACTTTTTGTATATTGATTTCTATTTTGAGTCGGCGATGATATCTACTCAGTACATATTGTCCTGTACTGACCCCTACTTGTATTTTCCTTTGTTTTATTTTGTGGAGTGCAGCGAGTGTTCCACCGACTTTGACTCGACCTCAGCTCTAGTCCGTCTCAAGTTCATTGGATTTAAGGATGAGCTATCCTTCTAGCTCGTGATGGATTTTCTTAGTCATGACATGATGTCCTTAGTGTTCGGACACGAACTATGTCACTTATTTTATTTTAGTGTTTGACATTCTAGACTTAGTATTATAGAATTATATGTCATTCATGTGATGACTTTTAGATTTTGGGAAACGTCAAGTAATAGATTTTAGTGGCTTTTATTATTTCTGACTTTGATAAGATTGAGCTTCCGCGTTATTATCATATATATTAGTTGGGGTTTGTATCGTTGGTGTGGGTGCCACTCACGGCCCATTTTGGGTCATAACAGCTATCCACAAGGTAAGTTTCATGTTAAAATTATGTGGAGATACTATTACTAATGATGACTTACTTGAGAAAACTTTTTTCACTTTTCACACTTCAAATGTGTTGCTACAATAATAATATCGTGAAAAGGGGTTTAAGAAGTATTCTAAATTAATTATATGCCTACTTGTGGCTGAGCAAAATAATATTTTGTTGATGAAAAATAATGAAGCCTGTCTCACTGGGTCTGCTCCATTCACTGAAGCGAATGTTGTAGCAGCACATAACCAGTCTGAAGTAAGACAAAATAATTATCGAGGTCGCGATCGTGGCCGTAGGCGAGGACGTAGTAGAGGAAGAAACAATTATCGTCATTATGATGGAAATAAACATGAGAACAATAAATTTCCTCAAAATAATCTTCCAGAGGTAAATCCAATATTTGCCAACAGTGTGGTATGAAGGGTCATTGGGCACGTGAATGTCGTACGTCTAATCATTTTGTGAAACTTTATCAAACCTCTCTCAAAAGAAGAAATAATAATGTAGAGGCGCACTTGAACTTTCGAAATAATGATAATGAAGCAATTCCCTCAAATAAATATGAAGATATTGAGACGAATCTTGCTTATACAAATGATGATTTTAAAAATCTACCAAATATTACTCATTTGGAAGCTGAAAACTTTATGAATATTGACTGAAGGATTGATCTTCCAAGTGGAGATAAATATTATAAAAAAAAATAGTTGTTGTTTTTCTTATTATGTTTGATATTATATTGTCCTTCGTAAAATATTTTTTAAGGCAATACAGTTTCTTAAATTTCTTATGTTGATAGTTTTTCACGTTCTTATAATGTATCTTTTTTCTTATGAAGAATGTGGAAATTCCCTAGTCATCAGTTGGATCCAACATCAATTATGATGATAGGTGTCTTATTGATAGTGCCACAACACACACTATTTTAAGAGATAAGAAATATTTCTCTTATTTGATTATGAAAGATGTTAATATTAATAAAATATCTGATAGTACAAGATTAATTGAAGAATCCGGAAAAATTAAAGTTGTACTTATCGGAGGAACAAATTTAACAATTAATGAAGCATTATATTGTAGTAAGTCTCAAAAAAACTTATTAAGTTTCAAAGTCATTCATCAAAATGGTTATCATTTTGAGACTACAAATGATGAAAAGAATGAATATATTTACATTACTACCATGATGTCGGGCAAAAAGTTTATACTTAAAAAGTTATTCGCTCTTTCATCTTGCTTATATTTCATAAGTATTAGCATGGTTGAAACATATGCCACGGTAAATCAAAGGTTTACTAACTCAAATAATTTTATTATTTGGCATGACCGATTGGGCCACTTCGGTACTAATATGATACGCAAAATAATTGAGAGTTCACATGGACACTCTTTGAAGAACCAAAAGATTCTTCAATTTAAAGAATTCTCTTTTGCTGCAAGTTCTCCAGGCGAATTGATTACTAGACCATTAGTAATCAAAGTGAGCATTATCCCCAACATTTTCGGAACGTATACAGGGTGATATATGTGGGCCCATTCACCCGTATGTGAATCATTTAAATATTATATGGTTTTAATAGATGCATCTACAAGATGGTCACATGTATGCTTATTATCAACTAGTAATTGACATTTGCGAGATTACTTGCTCAAATAATTAAGTTAGGAGCACAATTTTCAGATTATGCAATAAAGACAATTCATCTTGATAATGCTGGTGAGTTCACATCTCATGCATTTAATGATTATTGTTTGTCCACTAGGATAACATTTGAGCATCCGGTTGCTCATATTCATACTCAAAATGACCTAGCAAAATCATTAATTAAACGTCTTCAATTAATTGCTAGACCAATGCTTATGAGAACAAAACTTTTCATTTCATTATGGGGTCATGCTATTTTGCATGGAGCAAGTCTTGTGCGGATCAGACCCACAAGTTATAATAAAGTCTCGCTATTATAATTGACTTTTGGTCAGGAGCCGAATATTTTCCATGTTAGAATATTTGGATGTGCAGTATATGTTTCAATTGCTTCACCACAATGCACAAAGATGGGACCCCAAAGAAGATTGATATGAATCTCCTTCTATCATAAAATATTTGAAACCTATGACTGGAGATTACTGCAAGATTTGTTGATTGTCATTTTGATGAATCAGTATATCCAACAATATTGTATGAAGACAATGTTGCATGTATAACTCAATTAAAAGGAGGATACATCAAAAGAGACAGAACGAAACATATTTCACCAAAATTATTCTTCACACATGATCTCCAGAAGAGTGGTGGTACTGATGTACAACAAGTTCGTTCGAGTGATAATCTTGCAGATTTATTCACAAAGGCATTACCTACATCAATTTTTGAGAAGTTAAGGTATAAGATTGGAATGCGTCGTCTCCAAACTATCAAATTAAGTTTTCATCAGGGGGAGTAAAATATGCGTTGTACTCTTTTTTTCTTAACCAAGGTTTTGTCCCATTGAGTTTTCCTGGTAAGATTTTTAATGAGGCAACACTCAAGGCGTATTACCAGATGTGTGTATTCTTTTTCCTTCACTAGGCTTTTTCCCACTAGATTTTTCCTAGTAAGGTTTTAACAAGGCACAACATCTATGGGTATTCAGGATATTTGTTCTTTCACTAGAATTTTTCTTTTGTACATAAACATTCAAGGGAGAGTATTGAAAAAGTAGTCAAAAGTGGATGTCCATGGACCCACTTTCACTGTGGTGAATAGTGTTTTCACTGTTGACACACGTGTTTTGCACTGTAGCACGCCCTTTTTTGTGTAATTTGCCTATAAAAGGGCATCAGATCTGCAGAAAAATAGACACACAATTCTCTTAAACTCTCTCCGCTTTTGTTTTTCCCTTTAGTTTTTTTGTTTACTTTTCTTATAATTTTATTATAATAAAATAAAACACTGGTTGAAATAAAAGTATTTATAAGCAAATTACTTTTGATTGATTTGATTTATAATCACTTAACTCATATATATTTTAAACATTTAATAAACATATTGATCAACTTATAAATTTAACCAAATAAATCGGCCCAAACTAATTAATTTGCCCTGCTGAACCTACATTATTTATCCAACTACCTGACAATATAATAATATATGCGGGCAAATAATGCATGAAAATAATTATATATGTATCCTTGTCTTATAGTTGTTGCAGCTTTTGTGACTAATAATCCAAAAATACATGTTAGGTACACCCACAGTTTTCAACATGACCCTCTGGCCCAACATGTTATATATTTTCACATATTAATTATTAGCATATAAGAGCCAAAAAAAAAAAACAATGGTCCCCTACTAAGGAAATTATATGGCCAAATAGTGAATTGATGAATATAAATAATTCATATATTTTGATATATACAAATTCAGTATTCTTATATAAAAACATAAATAAATATATTTAATTCTCCTATATTTTTTAATAAATCTTGCCGGAAGAAATATACATGAAAAAAAGAGAATGAAGAAGCTAGAAGACCGAAAATGAAAATTAGTCATTTTTTCCAAAGTAAATCAAAATGAAATTAGAGTGTGGAAAATAGAAAAGAGGAAGAAAACTACTTTGACTAATATAAATTCAATATTAGCCAAAGTATACAAAAATAATGATAATATATTTAGTACGAAAAAGGGCCTAAAATACCTTTGACATCCACCTTTAGGTTTAAAAATTATCTTTTATTTAATGGAAAAGGACACGAGGGGCATTTTTGTATCATTTCCATTAGTTTGAGGACATTTTAAGCCCTTTTTCGTAATTAAAATTCTGCTAAATAAAATTTGATTTATAATTAATTTCAAATAATTAAATATGTAACCAATAGATGGTCGCCACGTGTTTTTAAAAATTATTCAAATTATTTAATTAAAATTATGTTAAAGAAAATTTGATTTTTAATTAATTTTAAATAATTAAATTGTAACCAATAGATGGACGCCACGTGTTTAAAAAAACTATTCAAATTATTTAATTAAAATTATGTTAAAGAAAATGTCATTTTTGAAACTAAAGGTGGATGATTATCAAATTTTATTTAACAGAATATTAATTACGAAAAAGGGCTTAAAATGCCCTCAAACTATTGAAAATGACACAAAAATGCTCCTCATTCCCTTTTCCATTAAAAAAAAAGGTCATTGTTTAACCTAAATATGGATGTCAAGGGCATTTTAGGCCCAATAGATGGATGAGGACATTTTCGTATCATTTTCAATATTTTGAAGGCATTTTAGGCTCAAATAGAGAATGGTGTGCACATTTATTTTATCCCTATCTTATGAGATAGAAACTATTTCCAATAAATCACCGGCTCAAGATAAAATCTATCTTAAGATATTAAAAGATTTTATAAGTTTCAAATTGTAGTAGTAAAATTCTATCAAGTTATAACAAATTTTAAAATATAATGAAGTAATTAATTTATTAATAAACGGATTAAAGAAAAAGGTAATAAATGTATTGATGATAATACCGAATTACCATTCAATCAGGACTCTAGTTTTAATTTATAAATTAATTGATTATATTTTATTAATTAATTAAATAACAATATATTTTTCCTTAAATATAGTGTTTTATAAATGGCCAGATATATCAATCTTTGATTTTCTCCATTTAGTTGGACAATAGTTTGATTGTTATCAATCTCCTAATTAATATCCGAATTGACAGTATCAATTTGTTGTTTTATTTTTTATTTCCTCCTTCTTTCTACAATATTTTTTTATTGTATTGAAAATTGATATCATTTCTTATTTTTTAAATTTGGAAATCATTTTTTTTAATTTAGTATTCTTATTTGTTAAATTTGTTTTATTTTTTAAATCTCTCCTTAATATTCCCACACAATTTTCTCCCTTAATATACCCATATTATTTATTTTTTCTTCAATTTTTCATGCTCTTCTCCCACTATTTATCTTCAATACAAATTTTATGCTTTCATCCATGATTTTAAATTAATTTATTTTTTATATAAATTTTGTAAAGTAACATAATTACCATCAAACCAAGAATTAAACCCCTTATTTTTCTTATTACAGTAAAACCTTTATAAATGCATATGCTTGGGACCGAAAAAAATATTCATTTATCGAGATTATTAGTTTATCGATAAAATTATAAAATATTTATTTATCGATAAATAAATATTTATTATTTTAGAGAGTATTTTGCAGTATGTGCCATAAGAAAGAAAAAAATATTTGAATTAAGAATTTCAAAAGTTTTAATCTAGAAAATTAAAAAGCATAGTCTTTGCATATTTATTATTTAAATCTAGGAAAATTAAACGAATTTAGTGAAGTTTAATGTTTCTAATTGTATTCATTTATATAGAATATGAAATATGATGGATGTTGAACATCTTTTGAACTACCCTAACGAGAATGATACAGTTATGGAATCACCTACAGAGAAAAAGATTTTTCAATCTATAATGAATAATGATGATGAGAATGATTCTAAATAAGATGATAGTAGCATTGTCCACATGTATCTTCAAATGAGGCATTTCAAGCAATGACTACATTGTCAAACTAATTGGTACAACACGAACAAAATATTACGAAAATTGTGTTCGCTCTTCAAAAAGTTAAGGATGAGATTAATTTTGGTTTTGGTAGGAAGAAAAAATAATCAACTATAGAATCATATTTTAAAAAAAATAGTTATTGGTCTAGTATTATTGACTGATTAAATATATATAAATTTTTGATGTATTCTAGTAATTATTATTTTACATTTTTTGGGGGCCTTTAATACTTTATTTTTAATTATTATCTAATGCATTTATCGAGAATATTACTTTAATATAATTGGCCCAAGTTGGACCGGAGAAAAATATTCATTCAAAGATATTATTACTTTATCGAATATTACTTTATTGAGGTTTTACTCTAGTTGATTTAGTAATAAAAGTGATTCGCATTTGCTGTCCTTAATTTTCTCAATTAGTTGATGCGGTTAGATATAATCCTTCCTGAGATTTATTATTTTAATATATAAAAAATTAATTAAAATGGAATAAAAAAGGGCAATTAATTTTAGTTACCATAAAATCTGGATTTACCATCAATCCAGAAATTAAATCCTTTATTTTTCTCATTTAGTTACTTTAGTTGTGACAGTAATTCGCATTTACTATCCTTAATTTTTCTCAATTAGTTGTTCAGAACATTCTGTTTTGTGTATGAAATTTATTTGAATTTGGAATGTACAAGTTCTTATCCATTATTGTATGAAATTTATTTAAAATTTAAAATTCAGATTTGTTTGAATAAAATCTGTGTATAACAGTGAATGAAGTTTGTATCCAAATAATAAATTTGAGTATTAAAGTTGTCTGAATATGTAAATTCAATGAAACCACACTTATTAAATATGATCAGTGTTGAAAATATTCAAAATATACAAATTTCATATCAAAGATCATAATCAGATTTTAGAACATAATCACGTGTAAATATAATGATATTAAAAAAAGATTAAAGTACAAATATTTCTTATCAATATCATACATAGAATAATGATTTAGTATTAAAAAACTGTTCAAAATATACAAATTTCACACCAACGTTGTACATGTAAACAGAAACTTTAAAAATTCAATAACGAATACTTAATTATTACCCTGATTAATAAGTAATGTGTATAAGAACTTGTAAATTACTTATTATTTTGTTTAATTATTTTTGCAGGTGCATACAGTCGAAATCCTATTAAAATTCATTACTCACTATATTTTCATGCCATAAAATTGCTACCTATTGAAGCCACACTTATTAAATATGATCAGTGGTGAAAAATATTCAAATATAAAGATTTTATATAGCAAGATCATAATCAAAATTTAAAATATAATGATGTGTAAATATAATGATGTTGAAAAAAATCAAAGTATACAAATTTCATGACAATATCATACACAGTAAAAGGAGTTTGGTGTTGAAAAATATTCAAATTATACAAAGTTCATACCAAGATCATAATCTGATATGTTATACCTGAAAACATTTGTATTAAATTAGAAACCATATGTTATAAAATAAAAAATACACTTTCATAAATCATTCCCATAACAAAATAAACAGTGTTTAGAAAAAGCACGAAATAAAATCAAAAAAATAGTATGTGTTGTTGTTTTGTTAGAAAAAATGCACTAATACTAGAACACAAAAACAAACACACGAGTCCATTTTTTATCTGGGAGCAGATTTTCTTAGTTTTGGTGTGGATACTTGATAGTGTTCGGAGCCTGTTTAATTTCATGACAAATGCCAAAAAACAAAAATCAAGTTTAGTCAATTTAAGCCAATTTTGGGTAATTATAAAACAAGCATAAAATTAAGTCTATGATATATAAACTATAATCATATCAGTTACATGCCTTTTATATACAAATTTCATACAAAAAAACTACTATATGCTTATCATATTATGCCAATTTCACGTCATTTACAGTCCAATAAAAATACACCTAGTAAAACTATAAAAAAAAATCATAATTATACAAGTTTAAATGCAATAATGAAAGACAAATTCATACCATTTTCATTAAAAGTTAATGTCAACACAATTGAAAGTTACTATCAAACCTAATAACAAATATATAAGCAATATGACTAAATCACATGACTTTCATATTAATTACATGTCGTTTATATATACAGTATACACCCATTGCATACCACAATGCCAAGTCTATACAAATTTCATGCCACTTTCATGACAAGTTACTTTCCTATCATTTAGGCTAATAAGGTACAGATTTCAATTCAAAGGTATATGCCAATTTCATTTCACTTTCATGCTATTTCATATCTGAAGCACATTTCATGTCAAAAAAATACTATATATTTAAAATACAACTGTAAAACGCACAATAGAAAACGTAATCTGTAATAACAATAAACAATCAAAAAATATACATAATATATACAAAAATTATCCAATTTTCAAAAAAAAGACCAAGACATAAATTATACCAATTTCATACAACTTTCATAACAGGAATATGCATAAAGAAAATTAAAAAGAATTTGTTCATAAATATAAATACCTTCACAACATGTTTGACCTTTTTTGATTTGAGGAATTTTGAATCCTTCAATGTTGAAATACTGAGTCTTTTTCTAGAGGGTTTTGAAGGGTCACCCTTTTTCACAGTCTTTGCCTTTTTTGATATTCTTACTTACAAAATCAAAATCTGAATCTGAATCCGAAAAATCGAATGAATGAGAATCGAAGGAGTGAGACTCCAACATCTTCCCCTTTCTTTTTTTTCCTTCTATGTGTTTTTTTTTCTTCACTTGGGTGTATTCTTCTTCTTGAGTGTAATCTTCGGAGGAGTTAGATTCTTAGAAGAACAGTTGAAACCATGTTGAACACAAATATTTTGAAATGAAGTGAAAACTGTTTTGAATAAAGTTGAAGACAGAAGATGAAGTAGAAAGAGAAAAATAAACTGAAAACTACACTATAAAGGTAAAAATCAGAATGTAATAATCTTTCTCCAAATAATTATCTCCTATTAAAGGTAAAAATCAGAATGTAACAATCTCTCTCCAAATAATTATCTCCTATTAAAGGTAAAAATCAGAATGTAATAATCTCTTCCCATATAATTATCTCTTATTAATTATGTTCTAAATAAATATATTAAAAATGAATCAATTTAAACTAATTTTAAATAAATACAGATATATTAAGACCTGCAAATAAAATATTATAAATGGTAAATACTTAAAACTATATTTAAAACTTGTAATATTGACTCTTAAATGCATATATGGCGTGATTTTTCTCCTAATATATCATGTAGAAAAATTGAAGAAGGAACAAATTACTTTCGTCAATCTAGACTCGTGTCAATATTATATCATGTTTGACTAATCTATTAAAAAATCAAAAGTGTTTATTATATTTTTCTTACAAAAACTAAGAAAATAAAGTCAAAGTAAGTTTTAGTTATCTCATTATCAATTAACGGATATTAATGTTAGGAAAAATTACTTGATTGAGTGCTTTTTAAAAATTAATTACTGATTTTATTAATATTTTTTATTTATTACCATTTTTAGCAATATATAGCAATATTATGATAAATCTACACTTGTATTAAAAGTGAATTATGTATACAATATAAATGTATTATAAGTGTTTTAAAATATATATTATGTTTGTGTAGTAAGAAATTAACATAATATATTATAAGTCTATTAAAATATATGATAAATGTATTATTCATCTATAAAACTTGTATTATATATGTTTTATAAATAGTCTTCTGCAATATGTATTAAAACTGTATTATAAATGTATTATAAGTGTTCAATAAAATTATTTTTTTATTGCTATAAATGATAAATATTTTTTTAATATTGTATATTTATGTAAGTTTCCCTTAATGTTATCGATCGAGTGATCAAATGTGTAACTCCCCGAAAAGTAGCATCTTTGTAGGAAGAATTCACATTTTGTTTGGACAATTGGTCCAAAATAGTAGGCTTAAAGTCTTATTCAAACGGGCTTCGGTTAAGCCCAATTCATCTCAGGCCCAGGCCCAGGACCAGGACTGGCCATTAACTTCTCTTTACTTAAATCTCTCAATTTACAAAATTTTTCAGCTAAACGCACTACGAAATAATTTTGAATAATCCGTGAACTCTTCGAAGCTTAAAAATTCAATGGCGTCACCGGATAATGACGTGCTGATGGTTCCCGCCGGCGAGGGTACTACCGGAGTTGGAACGTCTAATAAAAAGCCAAAGCGATTTGAGATCAAAAAGTGGAACGCTGTTTCTCTCTGGGCTTGGGGTTAATTTCTAACCCTAATTAATTCCATCGTAGTTGTTATATGTATTTTTTGATGTAGATTTAACGATTTTATGCTGGTTTTTTAAAGTACCGGAATCCGGTGATCTATTCAGATTTTAAATCAGTGATTGCGAAGTACTATTGCTCTTTGCTAGTTTTTTCTGACATTGTTGTGAACTTAGTGTGTATATATGTTTAGGAATCCCGTGGAATTAGTTGAGTTGTGCTCAACCTAGACCACACACCACGGTTATTAGGAATTTTAAACTATATGTAATTTTTTTTAGGCAAAGGTAGTGAATATACCTATGCTGGCTGCCGAAAAATTGGATGTATGATGGATAGTTGTATGGTTTTTGATTCGGAAACAGCAGGTCTATGTATATTTGCTTACGTGAAATTAGTGGTGAATGTTAATCCAAAAATCTGAAGTCAGATATGTACTAATGGTAATACTGTTTTGTTACCTGCGCTTGTAGTTGCTATCCGTGAATCGGAATTAGAAAGGAACATTGACTAGAAGGTGCTTACAGCACTTTGAAGTTATTTGTAATTCCTTTTAGGAGGTGGTTTGATCATAGAGGCTTAGTTTACAGACAATTTACCATCTATGTTTAAGTTTGAGTGTTTTCAATGTACTCTTCTCCTTGTATTGCTTATTGTTACCTCAATAAATAAAAATTGTTACATCTTACAATTACTATTTCCAATTCACATTCAAATATATTATAAATGTAAGAGCAGTTCTGTCTTCCATGATTTTGCATTACACATAATATGCAATTGTTGTATTTTTTTTTGTTTGGTCGTGTGAATTTGATTTTATTCAACATGCACATTGTCTGAATTGCATTGGGCTGATCTTTCTGATTCTTTTAATCAATCTTGTGATTTCTGCTTGCAGATATTGTGGTAGATAACTGTGCAATCTGTAGGAATCACATTATGGATCTGTGTAAGTTTTGGTTCTCTTTTCAATACTGTTCAAGTCAATGGTTTCTTTTTCATTGGTATGATATCGTCACAAAATATCTTTTCCTCTCAATAGTTAATTTAAGTTATATGCTAATTTTTATTAGGTATCGAGTGTCAAGCTAATCAGGCTAGCGCAACAAGTGAGGAATGCACAGTTGCTTGGGGTATGTAGCTCTTGTTATGTGTGAGAATATCGATTTAGCATTTTAGTTTGTCAACTTGCCCCGATTTTTATGCTTTTTATGAAATTAATTTTCATAGTAATTGACTTTTATCAACTTTTGCTGCATCTTATGTGTATTACTATTTGATGCCTTAGATTTTGTCTAGACAAAAACTACTTGATTCTGCTCAATTGTTGAGATAATAAGAAGGATGTATTTGTGCCAATGGCCATGCAATTAGTGTTTGATTCAGTGCTATTAAAAGTGGGTGTCCGTTATTCATAGTGTTTAGGCGTTTGTTGTACCTTAATTGTTGGACGGTATTGGAATAATTAATACACACTGTAATCCTCCCATTTAAACATGAAACTAGGTTAGTACTTAGTAGAAAAGGACCAGTATTTGTATATCACTACAGTATGGATGAAGTAGGAAGTCATGTAGTAACTAGGGGAGAAAACGAAGAAAGTTTTTTTTTGGAGGGGAAATGATTTTTTTTTAAAACAATTTTTGTTGCCTGGAGTGTACTTCCTTTTGTTTCTTAGAATAACAATGAAAACCTGTTATCTGTTTCTTCTTTTGATCCTCAAAACAAAGCAAAACAAAATACTTCTTGTGGTCATGTTTTTGAGAAAACCTCTTTTCTTTTTTGAGAATATTGCTTTCCTCGAATTTGTTTTTGGGGGAGGGTTGTAGTTGAATTGTTGAAGGTTGCTGAAGAAATAGATAATTGGAAGCCATTCCATTGTGTAAGAAGTAGCACAGTAATACTGAGTTAGCACTTGGCTGGAGCATATGATTACAAGCTTGGGAAAGTGTTCTTTCAATGAGAGTGCTCTTTGTATGAGTATGGTGTGCCACTGTGCTGCATATTCTAATACAAGTCAAAGTGATTGTGTCTGTTTTAAATGGGATTTTACTTGTCACCATCCACAATGTATTAAAATAACCTCCTTCCTGCAATTTGTCACAATTGATATTGTGGTAGCTCAAGATATGCAAGCCATTTGTTGATGGCATTAAACTTCACATCGTTCAGCTGGTCATCCACTTGTATGTTTCCATGTTAACAACCATGTTAAACTTTTCCTCAAGTTTTGGTAACTCACCAGATTTGTAGTAGTCAAAAACCGAAATATTATTCTGCAGTTAGATTATTGTTGCTTTCATTATTTGAGTAATGTGCTTTAGTAAAGTCTGGTGGCTGAATGTCTACTATAATTGTGTTATAGTGCTTCTACTGTTTGTAGAATAAGATGTTAATTAATAGAGGTGCAGACTGATAAGGCATTAGTCACAAAAAGGTAGAAGGATCTTCAGAATTCAGATCATGCCTCTCCCTCAAGGCTTTCGTTCTAGCTAGTGTTAAGGATCTTCTGAATTCAGATAGTGCACATGTCTTTGGATCATTAGATAATCGATACTTTCCATTACTTGAGTGTGTTATTTCCCTCCTAAGCTGGTATCAGCTCTGTGCCTATAAAATTGTGGCATCCTTTGCCAAGAATTCTGGAAGATAACAAATAAGATACTCTTGGCAATGTACAGAAGGTGTCAAATATTCCTCTGTGAAGAATTTACATTTTCTATTAAGTGTATGAAATTAATGTTGGTGTAAAAGTTACACTACACTCACTATTGCTGTTTACGCCATTTTGGAATGGATTTCAATCTGTTGGGAGATCATCTTTTTTTTTTGTTGCCATATCTGCTGATCATTGCAGGGGTTTGCAACCATGCATTCCACTTCCATTGCATTAGTAGGTGGCTCAAGACTCGTCAAGTGTGTCCACTTGGTAAGTTGTGTATATATTGCCGTTTCTGCATATGTAAGCCACCAATGTATGTTGCCTGCTAATTAATGTACAACCTGCTTTATCTTGCAGATAACAGCGAGTGGGAGTTTCAGAAGTACGGTCACTAGAATTTACTGTTGGGGTAACAGTGAACGAGAGGAGTATCAGAAGTATGGTCACTACAGTTTTTCTGTCATCGACGTTGAAAAGAACAATTCTACTGCCTTCTTATGTTCCTTTCGTTTTTGCTCTGCAAATATCCAAAGCAATGACTCAAACTATGCTTTTAATTGTCGCATAACTATTTCAGGTTGCCTCAAAACTCAAAAGAATGAAATGTGATCGGAGACTTGAACCATATCTTATTCGTAATCATATTCAGGAATCACAAATTTTCTGTGTTTTGGTGTTTATTACTATTTGTTCTATCTGTTTTGTATCCTTTTTTTTGCCGTCTTATTTTCTTATAACCATCTTAACATATATCTAAAGGTATTTTTATAAGTAATATCATTTGCCTCCTGGGGTATTGATTATCAAATCTATTTGGTTGTCTATTAAAAATAATGAACCATTTATTATATATCAAATCGTAAATATTTTATTGGTTCATAAAAGTAAATATGAAATTAATCAAAGTTATCGAGAACAAAGATACGTTGATAAAAGGGGTCATAATAAAGTTTACCAGTCATTTTGTGATGTAACTAAAGGGAAGGAGTGTGATGTAACTAAAGGGAAGGAGAGGATTTCGTGAGACCTTGTTAGCAAACGAGTTAATCATTTACGACATCCTACCAATGCTGCTACTCCTCCACCAAGGAAGAACCAATTATAACAACATATCCAGTTTAATTTCACGTGATAGAGTTTGTAGAGGGTAGATCTTGTACGTAAATCTTACCACTACCTTAGAAGTAAATAGAGAATCTATTTTCAATAGACTCCCATTCCACAAGGTGAAATTTAGGGAGGATAGAGTGTACGCAAATCTTACCACTATCTTATAGGTAGATAAAGAGAGTATGTTTTTGATGGACCCTCAGCTCGAAAGAACCAAAAAACGTAAAAATAAAATAAAAATTAGATACGTCGCCTGAGAGATTCGAACTCTCGCGGGGAAACCCCATGTACTTAGCAGGCACACGCCTTAACCACTCGGCCAAAGCGACGGTTATTATTTTTTCACATCATATATATATATATATAAAATATATTCAATAAAAGAAAGGAAAGTCCTAGAAAGATTTTTCAATTTTCAAAGCATTTAGAATCATCTTTTTCCACTAATGATAATTAATGCACATATGGTTATTCTTAGTTATTATAATCATATGTATACACTTTAAATATTTTTATTATATATATTTATATAATTTAAGGTGAATATAGAATTCAACTGACAAAACAATAGATCGAACCTGTTTATATGAAAAAAAGGTAAGGTAAAATTATTAGTGCTTCTAAATTTAGTTTATTTATTTACTTTAACTCAAAGTCAAAAAGATTCTACTACCTATAAAGTCTACCCCTATTGAAGAAATATCATGCACACAAGTAAAAGAACATTTTTAGGGTCTATTTTCAACTAGATAATATTCCTTATACAATTATTAGGCAACCAAACTTCAAAAGGGTCAAGTACCCTTTATTGAATTGCTTGTAAAAGACATTTCATTATAATTAAACTACTATTATAAGGTTAAAATAGAAAAAAGAAAGCATACCTTTTTTGAATATATATATATTGCTTGTAAAACACATTCAATTATATATTAGTAATATGAGAAAAAATGGAAAAGTAAAACATATATTACTTTTGTTTTTTGAATTGATTGTAAAAGACATTCAATGAATTAAATTACAATTAATTAACATAACTTAGTGCGAATGTGATATGATGATACCGTGAATTACCAAATGTTGCATTAAATAATGCAACTCATTATATATTGGGGTTTGCAAACATTAGAAATTAATTAGTTACGAACTTCATCACTAGTTTATCGCTAATTTTTTTGTAGCTAACAAAAAGTTTTGATTATCCATCTCTAAACATATAGAATTTAGCGATGGGTTTTGATTCTTTAGCTACAAAGTTTATCCGTCGTGAATTCTTATTTTTTTTTAGTAGTGTAAGGTACAAGCAATACAAACTTTCAAACTCCATGCATGTTATAGTCAAGAAGATTCTTGAAGTTGATACAATAAGTCAATCAAGACTCTACCAAACTTTGGTTATTATTTTTTCAATAGTCACTTTTTAACATATTATAACCTATAAATACACATACTATATCATTTTCTGTTTCAAAAACAACAACAATCAACTCAAACAAAGTCTCAAAAATGGCTGTTGTTGTTAGTAAGGTGTTTTGTTCAAATTCTGAGGTAGTTCTTGTAGTAAGAAGTCGTCCACATGTTGTGAATGGTGGTGGATTTATAGTCACAAATAATTGTACACAAAATGTTGTTTTCAAAGTTGATGGATGTGGAATTCTTGGTAAAAAAGATGAAATGATTCTAAGAGATAGTGATGGACATGATTTGCTTCTTATTAGGAAAAAGGTAACATTTGTTATTGGTACAAACAAATGCTCTATCCTTTCCAAATTTTACTTTGGAATCACACCGAATATATTATTATTATTGTAGGCATGTTTTCACTAATGTGATATTTTTTTTAATTTTTTTTTGCTCAAATTATGTTACATTATCTCACTTTTTATGGACCTACTAACGGTAAACATGTATGTTGTTATCTTTTGGATGACCTGCCCTATTTTTCATAAGACCAATCTCACTTTTTATGGGGTGTACTATGTACATACATTAACATGTCGTTATCTTTTGGATGATCTATCTTATTTTTTCATGAGAGTAATCTCGCTTTTCATGGACGTATGAATAGTAAATATGTTGTTATCTTTTGAACTACCTGCCTTATTTTTCATAAGACTAGTCTCATTTTTTATGGTTGTATGTATGGTAAATATGTAGTTATTTTTTGGATGACCTGCCCTATTTTCCATAAGACCAATCTCACTTTTTATGGGGTGTACTATGTACATACATTAACATGTCGTTATCTTTTGGATGATCTATCTTATTTTTTCATGAGAGTAATCTCGCTTTTCATGGACGTATGAATAGTAAATATGTTGTTATCTTTTGAACTACCGGCCTTATTTTTCATAAGACTAGTCTCATTTTTTATGGTTGTATGTATGGTAAATATGTAGTTATTTTTTGGATGACCTGCCTATTTTCCATGAGACTAACCCCACTTTTGATATATGTATGGTAAACATGTAGTTATTTTTTTAGGTAATCTAATAGCATAAAAGATCTTTTATATTTAAAGTGTTTAGAAGTTAAATTCATAGAGAGAGAAAAAAAGTCAAAAATATATATTCATATAATAAAATTATCTCATTTTAAGTGAATCAACTTTAAATTTTGAATTCTGGTTGATTAATACCTTCAATTTTCAGGGAGGAGTAATTGAAGCACTAAGCATGCAAAAGAAATGGAGGGGTTATAGTAAAGACTTTGAAGGTTCTGAAAAATTGGTGTTTTGCTTGAAAGAGCCAAATAATTCTTGTTTCTTCAAGAAAATGCCAATCAAGATTTCAATTGAATCAAATGACTACAAAAATCAAAAGAATTTTCAGATTGCTGGATATTTTCCTGATAGAGCTTGTAGTATTATTGACTCCCATGGCAATGTTGTTGCAAAGGTAATTAATTAATTTCGTGTCGAAGACCTTATCGAAAACAATCTCTCAGCCACTGTCACGATAGATATTAAGGTCTATGTACACCCATCTTTTTTGCACGGACCCCACTTATTGGATAACTATTGTAGGCCTTCAAGAACTTAAAAAACACAAACATGAAAATGCAATTTCCTAACTTAATGTATTAGTTCCTCCTTCCTTGATCACATCATCAAATTAAACATGATATTAGAAATCAGGTACATGTCACTTCCCACCCGCTAGCATAGATATTGAATAATTTTGTCCTATCAAGTTTGGAAAGATGAAAGGAGATCACCTTACTTTTAAAAACATGGGATTTCATCTATGGATTGAACTATAGGTTGTATATGATCTAAATATCAAGAACACACATATATACACACAAATTCCATGTCTCCAAAATCAATCCCTTTATAATTATGAAAACTCCTTATACTCATGGTGGAGCTAGAGAGGTGGAAGGGAATTCAATCCAACCCTCCATCAAAAAAGCACATTATATATACTAGATAATGAACTTTCTTGATATGAAAATCTTGTTTTCACCGGCCACTGTTTAAACAGACGATGTATATAACTTAAACTGATAAATTATATCCTTTTGTAAATAGTAAAATATTTATAGTCAATGCAGGTTGGAGCTAGGAAAGAGGAACAACAAGTGATGCCAAGCAAAGATGTGTACACTTTGACTATTAAGGCAGGAATAGATCAAGCCTTTGTTGTTGGAGTTATTGCTATTCTTGATTACATATATGATGGATCTACAAGGTGCTAATTAATTAATCCTTTTTTTTCTTCTATATATGTAATGGCAAAGAAGAAAATGGTCACCACTTATTAATTATTCCTAAAGTTATATGTAAGATTCCTGTTATCATCTTCATCATTTAGAAATGAATGAGAATATTGATTCATTACCATCATTAAATTACTTGATGTGTTCAATTACGTACCTTGTACTCAAGGAATGTTTATCTATGTATTTATCATAGCAAAAAAAAAAATCTATCCATTTTAATTTGAAGTTTTTGACTAGGGACCAACATAATATTTATGAGCTTTAATTATTTGTTAAATTTGCATTTTGCGCTCTATAATACTCCCTCTATTCTATATGAACTGATTTTCTAAGGCAATGCACACATATTAAGAAAGGCATTTAAAGACAAAATTTGAATCATATTTTTCTCTATTACCCTTTTGTTTAATCAGGCTCATAAAAATGATTAAATGTGATCATAAATACAAATAGTCCCTTATTGAAGTATAACTTTGTAAGTAGTGTAGTTTAACTCTTAGAAAATTACAAAACTTCATTAATGCAAAGGGTAAACATGGAAAAAGATTCAAATATTTCTCTTGAATTTTGCACAATTCAACTATTTTGAACAATGAAAAAAACTCTAGAATTTCAGTTCATATGAAATAGAGGGAGTACTCAGGATGAGAAAAAAAAGACTTTAGCGATATGCTAAATATCAAGATATTATATAGATGCTTAATATCGAGCTTGTTTATTACTCTATTTGTCACAATTTATAATCTTACGAATATCTATAACATGCTTCAAATTTAAGGTACAACATATTAATGTCAAGACTCTTAAACTGGTGTCTTGCTGTGCTTGAAGACAAGCCCCCATTGTCAGCTTGTCAAATATAAGCCTTAGCGATAATCCCATTGAAATATTTCATAATCGCACACCAGTTTCCCCAACAGGTGTGATGTAAAAACGTAATCCCATAAGAATAGGGTACCGAGTGCATTACCTTAGGAGGTAGAAAGGCTGTTTCGATAAACCCTCGGCTCAAGGAAAAACATATCGAAGTGGACTGAAAGGGATTTAATGGAAGTTAAAAATCATGACAAAGCATTCTTGAAAAAAGAAGAAACAGTAACTACAATAAACTAGTGCAATAATCAAAGTACAAGAAACGGTAGATAGATAGTAATGGAAGGATTCAAACGTTTTGATGAAACTAAGAAGATCCCAAGAAATGTTACATTCAACAATTAGAAACTCATTATCAGCATATGTAGAAGGATTCTGTCTATTCCCACCAACTAACAATCAAATGGGATCTTTTGCAAATCTTGATAGCAAAACATACATTTCTAAAATGAAAACAGACTGTATCATGTGGCTAATCAGTCACGCTCACTGATGGCTGTTAAGTGCTCGTCGATTTCCTCGGTAGTTAACACTTTAAAGATGGGATCTTCTTTCCTCACAACACCAACCTGCCAAAAACCAGAAGATATTATAATACGAAGCAGTGAAACAGTGCAGTTGTACAATTCACTAAAACGACAATGGTGGAACCAATTGTGCGACACAGGTCTCATCTCTTTTGTCCTGAAATTACTTGTCCTAGTCGCTAGTTATAAGACGATTAAGCAACTACACTATCTGTTGGAATACAAATCTCGAGGTCATGGGATGGTGAAGTTCCCAGATGCAACTCAAGTATTTCATAACGAAATCAATCTCGAACAAGAGAAAGAAATGACTCCTTTGAAGAAAAACCAAGGAATAGCTAAAAACACTGCGCTCCCTCCCCTCCCCACTTTTCTCTTCCGCCCAAGTGGTGATCAACATAGGCAATAATAACTGCAAGAACCAAATGGTGGATCATGTGTAAAGAAACAAATTACCTCAATTTCACTGGCCTTGAAATCCTCTTGCAGAACAGATTGAAGAGCAGAAATTGTGGTCTGCAGAACAACAAATAATGTATCAGCAACAGTAAAGTGCATCCTCGGAGCTTTAATATCAAACTCATAAACACAGAATTCTAAAAATTACATGAACACAATATACTGAAACTTCACAAATTAAATTGTGCTCGATCTCAATCAAATGTAGAGCTTGTACAATTTATTTTAAACAACTGCAAAACTGTAAGCACTAGCCAAATTAACAGTTCTAAGGCTTTAACAAAAGAATCCATTTACCTGTGTCGGTATATGATAGAGAAAGCCACTTCCAGATTTTATTAGGAGGTTATATCAACTTTAATATCTTAACTCTAACTTAACAAAGTTTCAAGTTCTACTTTCTATCAAAATTTCTGTAGTCAATTACACAATGAGATGGGAAATTGTGTAGTCTTTTGCTAGTATATACAGTGAGGAACGGAACAACGGAAAGATAATAAAAGCCTTAAACCACATCTGAATACACCCTTTCCTTTTACCTGAACAGTTTCCTCATAGGAGAAAGCAGGGTTATTTTTCATTTTCTTCTCCAAAAAGTTAATTGCCTCTTGCTCTTTAGATCCAGCACTTGTAGCCTGCAACCAAGGTCGATAAATGCAATACATCATAAACAAGAAGAAAAGCCAGCAAAGTATCAATACTACCAAAGAATCTCAAGACAGGACTTAAAAGCCCTTAATGTGTTCTCGCACACTATAAATATAAGACATTATGGGAGCATATCCAAAGAAAGCGGTCACCATTTGCTAGTAATTACTGGATGGGACATGGTGTTCCTACGTTTGGGTCTTATAAGGTCAGTGTAAGCTACAATTAAATATTAAAAAAGCAAAGCAGGGAATCATGAAGTCTAGCATCTACCTTTCAACTCAAGCAGGGAATCATGAAGTCTAGCATCTACCTTTCAACTCAAGCAGGGAATCATGAAGTCTAGCATCTATCTTTCAACTCATCCAGAAATTCTTTCATGTGCATGCTTCATTTCATATTGAAAAAGGTGGGTGATAATAGTAAAATATCATTAATTTCCTTACAAAATCTAAATTAGGTTTTCAGATCCAAAGTAAAATCATCCTTTGAATGGCAGGATTTTATATACTTTTAAATAGAATGAATTACAGTAGGATTTTTAGGATTAGAGTTTTCATGTGCCACTTGAATCATCAATGGGCTCAAATCACCTGGTTGGCTTATGCGCTGTGTACAACAACGCTACAAAGCAGTGCTAGGATATGATTGAAGATAGCGGGACAATAGGGTTAGAAAAGATTCGGTGTAACTTGAGGCTATGCTACATTGACATGAAAAAAGAAATAGCCACTCAATGTAGTAAATTTGAGAGACAAGGAAAGGCTCGCCAAATGACTACCTGTAAGCAGGAAAAATTTAATCAGCTTTTATTCAGAAAAGAACATCAAATTCAACAAATACCTTATGACCAAAGAAATGGCCAGCAGGGTCACATTTGAAGAGTTGGGGCCCTTTCTCCTCATCAATGCCCAAAATCATAGCAACTATGCATCAAAAAAGAGACACAAAACAGGAAAGAATAAAAATGTAGACGCAGAAATGCATTCTCCTCCTTCCTCACCAACAAAAAGAAAAGTGGGAGACGCTTCACAATCAAAAGGGGCCAGCAACAAACCTACTCCAAGGGGTCTCATATAGGCATGCTGTGTGTAAACCTGAGACTTGTCTGCAATCCTGAAAATACATGCTCTATAGCTCAATATACAATATCACTGCGAAATTAAAGCTGGATATTCCTCTCTAATAGGTAGCTTTATCTGTTATGCATTCTAGCTGATGTATTTACATCGTGCCAACTAAACAGCAGTTATAAAATTCTGAAGCTATTTAACTTGCTTTCTCTAATAAGTTAAACAAACATTTGATAGCTTCAGAAATTAGAAGTTAATGGAGGAAAACATATAAGATATGTGACATATCATAAGCTGTTCCTACCCTACCAAAAGTTTGCATTTCCTTTAACCTAGAAAAAGACCATTGAGGATGGCACTGCATAGTTAACAGGGCAAGTACAAAGAGAAAAATATTATGAAGCAAAGGGAATACCATTTAGACAGTACATCTGCTGGCATTTCATAACCATATTTAAAGCGAAACTCAGCAGCTTCATTTCGAGCTTGTTGAACCAAAGTTCTTGCATCAGCTGAAATTGAGGACAAGTCAAAGCAAATTATGGAATCATAATCTCTGAAAGTAGCTATGCATTCTTGCATTCCTATTCTCATAGTCACAGATTGAAAGCAATATGTTACATGGCTAAATAAACCAAAAATATGACAAGTGGATAATTTTTAAAATCAAAGTTATCTCTAATTAGTTCATAAAACAAAACCAATAGCCTCAGTTGTGAAGTGTTCTCTTTTGGGGGCAGATCAACCATGCTAAAAGAGATCAATAGGCATCCATACTGGAAAATTGAGAGTGCAAGTTTTCACATTTTTGTCACAAATATGCATTATCACAAAAAGGAAGATATATCAATATGTTCTCTTTTGCTTCCAGAGAAAAAAGAAGATAGATATATAAAGTATCTCTATTAACTGATAGTTTATCAAAAAAAGATTAAAATCATCATTTGCTATATACTCCTTGAACCCCATAAAAGAGTGCAAACCTGTCATGCCAGTAGCCAATAGTCCAAGGTACTTGGTAATTGGGAACAAATGGGATACACTGGTCTGATCCAATAGCTTGTCCTGCTCAGCCAAAATACACATAACTTCAAACTCCACACAAGTGCAAAATTTCCAAAATTATGAGTCTACTTTTTGGAACATCGAGTCAATATTAATAGGATATACGAGAACAAACTACAACACTATCTGATTAATATATTCAAAACAATGGTGTCATTTTCTCACAATTCCCCCAACCTTTGCTATATCAGTAATCCTAGATCGGGTGGAAAATATAACTATATTATTGATCAACTAAGGTTCAACTTCAAACTAGCTGGGGCTGGTTTAATGAATCCTCCACATCTATTCTTCTTTATTCAAGCCCAATTCACTAGAATACTAAAAAAACTTGTCTTTGATTGCAAATTACGAGTTCTAGAAAACTAGATGTACTCTAAATCTCTCACTTTTCCTTACACGGACCTACAAGTCTCTCAACAGAACAAAAACATTAATGATTTACAAATTGCACCAAAAATTGAACTTACACAGGGACTTTCCTCCGAGTAACAACAGGAACAGAATCAAACAACTACGCTTCAATCTTTTAATGAATCCTCCATATCAATTCTGCTTTACTCAATCCCATTTCACTGGAATGCTAAAAACCTTGTGACTGATCGCAAATTATGAGCTCTAGAACACTAGAGGTTCCCTAAATCTCTCACTTTTCCTTACAGACCTACAATCCTCTCAACAGAACAAAAAGACTAATGATTTACAAATTGCACCAAAAATTGAACTTACAGGGACTTTCTCTGAGTAACCAATAGGAACAGAATCAAACAACTACACTTCGATCCTTTAATGAATCCTCCATATCAATTCTGCTTTATTCAGCCCCATTTCACTGGAATGCTAAAAACCTTGTGCCTGATCACAAATTATGAGCTCTAGAACACTACAGGTTCCCTAAATCCCATACTTTTCCTTACAGTCCTACAAGCCTCTCAACAGAAAAAAAACACTAATGATTTACAAATTGCACCAAAAATTGAACTTACAGGGACTTTCCTCCGAGTAACAACAGGACCATAATCAAACAACTAAGTTTTGATCCTTTTATGAATCCTCTATATATATTCTGCTTTATTCAAGTCCATTTCACTGGAATACTAAAAACCTTGTCCCTGATCGCAAATTATGAGCTCTAGAACACTAGAGGTTCCTTAAATATTTCACTTTTCCTTACAGACCTACAATCCTCTCAACAGAACAAAAACACTAATGATTTACAAATTGCACCAAATATTGAAACTTACAGGGACTTTCTTCTGAGTAACAACACAGACAGAATCCTTTCCACGTACACCAATAGATGTGATTCCAGCTGCCTTCACAGCCTTAAACGCATATTCTGTTCACATAAAAAAACAAAAAAATCACAAAATGACCATAAATCGAAAAAAATACGATTGAACTGAAGAAAACTCACATATTGGCTATGAAATTTGAATTGAGTAAAAAAATGAAAATGCTTACCGACTTGAAAGAGACGACCTTCGGGTGAGAAGATCGTAATGTGACGATCGTATCCGCCTCCGCTTCCTCGACTCATTGTTCGATTCTACGGTTTGATTTTCTCTTTTGAGTTCGATCTGATTACTTTTTTCGAACTGGTTTAGGGTTTTGAGTATTTTAAGAGATGGTAGATTTCGTGGAGAAGAAGAAGAGGAAGCTTTGTTTCTGAGGTGTCTAAGTGAAGTTACGAAAATACCCTCTCTAAGTCTTGTTTGTCTCGTCAAATGTGATTTCAATTGAACACATCAACTCCAAATAAAATTATTATACATGTTTTCATTCATGTGTTAGAAATCGTTTGGTGTAAGGTATAAGGTATAATAATTTCGAGATAAAATGTATGATTATTTTATTTTGAGTTTGGTTGGAGGTATTAGGTAATCCTTGAATTATTTATCCAACAATTTATACCTTAATAATGGGATAAGTCATTTCCTATACATGATGAAATAAATTATTCTGAAATTAATAATTTTGGGATAATTTGTTCCAAACCAAATGACCCCTTAGTTAGATAAGTTAACCAAATAAAATATGTCGTCTCTTTTAATTATACACATTAACCGCAAATGAAAAATGATGGGAGTTTTACAGAATATTGAGGTGAATGCGTATAATTAAAGGAGATGACATATTTTAGGTGGTTAACTTAACTACTTAATAAATGAATGACAACTAGGGGTGTTCATGGTTCGGTTTGGATCGGTTATTAGTTAAAACCAAATCAATTTAGGCGGTTTTTATATTTCTAAAACCAAACCAAACCAAACCAAACAAAAAAAATTACCATCGGTTTGGTGATTGTCGATTTGGTTCAGTTTTTTTGGTTTTTTCAGTTTGAAAGTAATAATTTTGTTAAGGGCATGCCATCTCGATACACAGGCACCTAGTACACTGAACAATCCATAGGGAAGCTACTGTTGCTATAATTAAACAATTGAAGAATACTAGAGTTATTATTACACAAACAAAGTGATTTAATTAAGCAATATTAAAGTCATTATAGACCAAAAATCAAAAGATAAGAAAAACATAACCAAATCTTTTCCAACAACTGAACTTCATCCAATGTACCAAGTTTCAGAAACCAAAAAAACTCATTTCCAATAGCATAAAGTTAGTTCAAAACGTAACAAAATACAAAGACTAAAGCAATAGACTTTGATGGACTTAGACTTAGGAGTCGTTTGGTTTGAATACAAGTTATAATGCGATTAGTTATGATGGAATAAGTTATGTTGGAATAAGTTATGCTGAGATTATTTTTTATTGAGTGTTTGATTTGTTGTATTCAAAATAATATACATTGCATAAATTTTAAAAATATGTTGTTTGCTTACAAAAATATCCTTCACTTTATTATTAGTTTTTATTTTCTTTGCAAGCTTTAGTTATTTAATATTCATACTTAAAATAAAACTTTCATCTTCTTTAGCTTAAGTATTTTTATGTGTGCATTTCCATGATGTCTGTATGTATTTTAAAATAAAATTTTATTCTTATTTAATTTAAAAATAGAATTTTCATTTTAAGTTTGTTAAAGTAAAAAAGGATTTATGAGAAATCAAAATATAAATAAGCATAATAAATAGTTAAATAAATTTATAAATAAAAATTATATTATATAGTATAATTTTTTAATAGAAAAAATATGAAGAATTGTCATAAAAATAAGTTGTGAAGGTTGTTATATATGGTATTAAAAATAATGTAAATATATATATAAATGTAAAAAATGAGGTATAAATGAATTTAAAGGGATATCTTTGTCATTTAACTATTTTATCCCGGAATAAGTTATCCCGGAATTAGTATACCACCCAAGAGGAGGGATAATTTATTCCAGTACTAATTATTAATTTCGGGATAAGTTATCCAAACTTGCCAACCAAACAACAAATTAAGTGTCACTATTATTTAATCTCAAGACTATTTGTTATTATCCTTCACACTAAACGATCCCTTAGGGTTTCAATAGTTGGGCTAAAATTTAAGTGTTGGGTTTGAGAAAATGATAAAGTTAAAGACTTAAAGTTATCAAAATTTAACAAAATATTTATATTTTATTTATGAATAATTATAAATATATATAATTTCTCAGTTCGATTTGGTTATTTTTACGATTTCTTTTTAGTTAAACCAAAATCAAACCAAATTGTATCGGTTTTCAAAATTTAAAATCAAACCAAACCAAACCAAACCAAATATCGATTATTTTTAATAGGCTTGGTTCGGATTGCGGATCGATTTAATTTTTAAACCATAACTATGAACAACATGAACAACCCTAATGACAACATACACAAACAAACCCCCCCCCCCCAAAAAAAAACTTGAAAATGTCTAATTGAAATATTTTATTAGGAGTTAATGCGTTTACTTGATACATGACTTAGTTTGAATGTCTAAGTGAAATATTATGACAAATTTAAGAGTCTGACTAAGTATTAAGCTTTTTCTAAACAAAAGTAGGACCAAATTTACCCCCATTCTCTTCGAGATAGATGCCGTTCGGATTGGCTTATAAGCTGTTTTAATTATTTTTTTTGAGTGTTTGACTGGCCAACTTAAAGTCATTTTGTGCTTAAAATAAGCCCCAATAAATAGTTGGATTTATTTGGATGAACTTATTTTAAGTAGATTATAAGTTGAAAACAACTTTTAAGTCAAAAAAAAAGTTGGTCTGCACCTACTTTTTTTTAAAAAAAACTTATAAGCAGTTTTCAACTTATAAGCTGCTTAAAAATACGTCAATCCAAATAGGCTAATAATTTGTATCTACCTTGTGTTTAAAGTTTCTGTTTTTGAGGCTTCTTTCAGTTTCTTAGTAAGAATGGGTGAGGGTATTCTGCCTAAATAGTAGACACAGGTAATAAATAAGAGAATACTTCGAATAGACATATACATATTCATGCACTTAAACTTGACCTTAGCTAGCAAGTAATAAGTAAACATCTCAATTTTAATAATGCACATTTAGACACTTTAACTTGATCTCAATTGATAACTAAACACTCCGACTTGTTTTTATTGTGTCTCGTGGACATCGGACACTAATATAACACATAAATTTTAAAAGTGTCTGAATGATTATTTTGTGTGTTGAAATGTTTAATTGATGCAATAAAAATAAATAGAAGTGTCTAGATGTGTATAACTTGAATTGAAATGTGCATAAAAGTTACTCTTGCCTTTTTAATTTATATGATACTAATATTGATTTGATATATAATTTAAATTTTGTTTTTGAAAAAAGAAAATTTATAATATAAAATAAACTTTAGACATTTAGGTGATTATTATTAGTTTATTTTAAGATAAAAATAAAATTATTTTTTATTATTAAAAAATAACTAAAAATTTAAAATGTATCATACATATAAATTAGAACACCAAAAGCATGATGTTAGCATCCCCATGAATATATTGTACCAAAGCATATGAGATCTACAAATGGAACACACTTGAGACAAATAAAAACAATTAAAATACTCAGCACAATTGCACCACATTTCAACTACTTTTGTGAGAGTTGTGATTATTTCTTGATCACATATCTTGAGTTTAAGGCTCTATATACATAAAAATATTGAAAGCACTTTGAGCTTGGGTATAAAAAATAATTGAGAGAAGTGTTTGAAAACACTTCTAAACTTGATACAAATTATTAATTTCATCCTCGTACTATTGACAAGCTTAAAAACACTCCTTTACTTGAATAACTAAATTTAGGCCTTATTTATTTTCATTAAGATTCAGAAGTTTGAATCTGAATAAGCATCTGAATATTAAGATGTGCATTAAGATCTAGATGTCTAAATCTGAATATTAAGATGTGGATTCTAGATCTGAACATTGAATAATTAAAACTGTTTGTTTTCAATAACTGGATGTGCATACGAAATTAAACCTTTTTTACAACAAAATGAAGAAAAAACTTATTAAATAATACTAATATTATTTATGTAAAGTTATTGGGTGTTGAATCATATATAAAGTCATTGGCAACCAAATTTGTTATTTTTCTTTTAGATAATCATAACGATTCTTCATCTGTTTTGGGTAACAATATTATTTTAACCTTATTCCATGAATTTGGCTTCAAACTATTTTCGAGTCTCCCGTTTAAGGATATTTCTTGAATACAATTTTCTAAAAAAGTTTTATCTACCGACCTCTAAATTCATCCAAATCACTCTTAAATTTTCACTAAATTGTTCCATAGTTGAAATATAAAATATAATAAATATAACATATGAACAGATACAACACCAAATAACTAAACAAAGATAATTCAACAATGATAATATATCTAGTGTAATCTCAAAGATGATTTGATCATACAAAGTCTCAATAAAATTAGTGGCTTAAATCAAAATTTTAATAAAACACCTCAAGTATGTACATAGTTCAACAACAATAATATATCTAGTGTAATCTCACAAGTGAATTTGATGATGAAAGAGTATTAATAAAATTAATGGCCTAAGATCAGATTCTAATAAGAAACCTCAAATATATATACAAATCATAGCCAGTATTTTTTTCACTCAGAAACTTGATAAACATCAATACACCAAAAATATTATTGAAACAAGAGTTCTTGACAAACATCAATACATCCAATAAAAAATGTTAATATTCAATTTTTTTTGAAAGATTATGAAAACTTACCGGTTCAAGAGGAAAAAATTAGTGTTTTATTGAGAAAAGAGAGGAAAAAAGTTTCTAGCAGTGAGCAAAGTTGTGCAAAGAGCAGAGATGCGATGCGTTATTTTTTTTATCGTATTTAATAAGTCTGAATGTTGTTAAGACTCTCCTACAAATCTGATTCGTTCAGATCTTTTCAGACCCATTAAGAGGTTTTTTTAAAAAAAGAAACAAATGGTCTTAATGAGCTGAATCTAAATAGTTCAGATTCAGACCTAAAAACCAAACATATTTAATGAGCTGAATTTAACTGATTAAGATTCAGACCTCCATTAAGTGCAAACAAATGAGGCCTTAGATGTATCCCGATTTCTCACATGACATAACAATGGACTCAAACTCTTGTAGGAGCATGCGACTCATAATAAAAAGACGAGAGAAGTGTTGACAACACCCTTAAATTTGGTGAGAATTTTAGGGGTATATTTCATTTATATTGTAAAATCAGAAGTGTATTTAAGTTCAGTTAGCCAAATAAAAAAATATTTTTAATAGTGTCAATAATTTTGAGATGAAATTAACAATTCGAGTTTAAAATTTCTCAAAATAATTGTGGTAAAGGTATTTCATATTAGTCGAGCTCTATCGTAAGATATAGAAACAATTAAAAAAATACTGCATTAGTATCACTTTCACACTGCTCCCACCCCCACTCCAACCCACATCTGTCCTCTTCTTCCACACTTAATGCACCTCATTTAGCCCCTTTTTTCTCTTAGTTGTTGAAGTGATTCTTATGTTTTTCAACCCAAATTCATCATTATTACACAATTTAATCAATTTTTTCCTTCATAAATCAGTTCTCCAACATCAATCCTACGCTTTCCAGATTCAAATTCATCCAATTTTTAGGTATGCATTTCCTTTATATAAATCCTCTATTTAGATTCAATACAACATTACTCTTTTATTTTTTTCTGTGATATTTTAGTAAATATTTACTTCAGATTGTTTTTTCTACCTTCAAATTTCTTAAAGATCCAATCTTTATACAGATTTTGTGCGTTACTGAATTGGGGTAACTGATTTATCTCGAGTCGAAAGTTTAACCCCACTTCGTGGGGTAAGGTCTGCGTATACCTAACCTCACATCCCACTTGTGAGATTAAATTGGGTATGTTGTTGGATGTATTTCTGTTGTGAATTATTGTTTTTGTTTCTGATTTTTCTTGGACTTAAACATATTCCAGACATTGGGTATTTCAAGATTTTATTCCATTTTAGTGTTACATTTTGTTGTTGCTACTTGTTCTTTTCCTAATTGTTTTCAGCATGGTGCCTTCACTACTTTATTTGTTTTACTTAGATATGATTTACTTGAGCCTAGCATCTGTTGGTAACAACCTATTTACCTTCATAAGGTAGAGATAAGGCTGCGTACCCTCTCTAGACCCCACTTGTGAGATTACACTTGGTATGTTGTTATTGTTGTTGTTGCTGCTGTTGTGTTTTTAGACATTTCAAGATTATTGATATCATTTCTTCATGATGGTAAAGCTACCATCTTTGTTTTGCAGTAGTATTAATGTTACTTTAATTAGTAGGATTAGTTCACCAGGTAGAAGATAATAGTGAGCAGGATGGATCTTATTCTAAAATAAAATTTGCCCCAATCTTTGTTGAAGGTGGACACTAGGAAGAAGCAATGACATTATTGTTATCAGTCCACGGTTTTGCTGGAAATGATCTATTATTGCATGATGTTACTGAACCTTGAAGTCTTTAGAGTTGGAGTTGGACTGAGTACATAAAGATATAGATTGGGATAACGGGTGAAGGCAGGATGCTTGTTTTTCATGATATAAAGTGAAGGAACGAGAAAGGGTCTGTAAATAGGGATGAGCTTTAAGTATTGGATGATTCTTTGTTGTGCTTGGACTCAACAACAACAACATATCCAGCGTAATCTCACAATTGGGGTTTGGGGAGGGTGGTGCGTACGCAGATCTTACCCCTGGCTTGGGCTTGATTGATGAAAATTGTAAAATTTGTCTCTATTTAGTGGATCAGATAGAGAAGAAATCTTAGGGAAGATAACTCTTTTTGATAGGATAGGAGTACTATTTGATTGGCGTTTCTTAAAGATGCCTACTTCCTAGTTTATAAAGTATTGTCCATTATAATCTGTCGAAGGTGGCTTTCTACGTTCTATAAGTGTCTGGTTTTGTGGCCCATATCAAGATTTGTGCCTGTGAATCTCTAACTGCACTTTTTTACACCAGAAACAGAACTCCTAATGTTGTCTCAATTATTTTCCTTTCACTTAGTGGCAGATGCTAATCTGAAGCAAAAACAATGTCCATTGTGGTGGAATGAGTTCAAGTCCAAACATCCCTAAGCTTGAAGGATGAAGGGAGGTTTAAAGGTGTCACAGATCTCTCTCATCCTTATCGGATTTGTATGTGCTACCATTCTTCTTTTGGCATATGTGAAAAGCCTATTTCTTTCTTCTTCGGTACTACCTCAGACTCATGTCTTGCAGCTTTCACCAGGTTTGCATAAACACTCTGTCGTACCAGTGCTGTCTTTTCATTTTTGCGTTACGGGTTAGTTAATATCATCAAGTTTAAAGATTATGGTAGTATTTTGGATTGGAGCTCTTTGACGTTTGGGCCAAGAGCATTTTCACACAAAATGAAGAAGTCCCTCATTAGTGATTTAAACATTTTATATATCTTTTGAGTGTACTAGGTCTTTTTTTGTAGCAACCAGCTTTTATTGTGAGGATATCTTTGGAAGAAAGCTTGTCTAAATGGGAATGTAACTCCTTGAAGTGAGCACATCTCATTTTTTATGCGACTTTACGATACATTCTTACTTGCGGACATGGAGTCTCTAATATGTACACCTTTTATCAAATGGTTTGGCTGGATCTTTACAGCAGTGATCTTACTTTATGGTGGGCACACTACTGACCTTGTTGATCTAGCTGCATTTTGCTAAACCATAGTTTTCTGTTCTCAACTATTTATTTCCTAACTTTATATGAAAGTACTTTTTATCTCCTAAGGGAATGGTCAAGTTCGTGTATTTTCTGCAACTACTTTTTAAGTAATAAAGGTACTATTCAGAATTAGGACTCAACCCCTTGGTTGACATGTTGTAGGATCCTGTTGGATTACTTATTTATACTCTCTTCTCTGGCAGATCTTCTAGTGAAAGATGAAGAAGGCTTGGGAGAAAGAAGCGGATTGGAGCAATCAGAGGACAGTGCTAACTTTGATTCTGAAAAATATCCTACTTATGCAAACTCTTCACCAGTAATTAAGGTGACTGAAGAATTGATTACTCATGAAGAAATAGGAGGTAGGTGTTGTTTTGGGACGTCATAATTTCCTCACCTCAAAGTACCTAAACCTTGATGATATAGAGGCATCCTTTAACTCATGAAAATGGCATATTGCATTGTAATGGATTACTTTCACAGGGTCGTCTCGACGTGCTTAAGTGAATGGACTCTTTCATTTTATTCTGAGATACTACTAAAGTTAACCGACTCTACTCTCTACAACTTGATATTTAATAGTTTTTTCCGGCAGTGCAGGTATTGCTCCCAACTTTACTGAAAAAGGAGATCTAAAAGATGTTACTGACAAAAAAAGTGGTTTAATAGAGCAGCAAACTGACGTTTCCACTGCTGTGAGTTCTGGGGATGAACGTAGTGAAAATTCGACAACTACCCTGGAAAGACAAGGTGACCTATCATTTTTTATCTTTATTTATCTTATCATTGATTTGTCTTTTCATTTTCTCCGTCCACATGATAAGTGATGTTGTTTAACTGAGAATTTGTCTACCAGTTCTTGAGATATTCCTTTCTTTGGGTCTTCTATAATATGATAAGCCTTGTTTTCAGATTGCAACTTTGCTAAAGGCAGATGGGTCATAGATGATAGCCGACCTTTATATTCTGGATTTGGCTGCAAGCAATGGTTGTCATCTATGTGGGCTTGCCGCTTGACACAACGTACAGATTTTGAATACGAAAAGTTACGTTGGCGACTCAAAAATTGTGAGATGGAAGAGTTTACAGGTGTTAAATTTCTGAAAAGGTAACATTATTTTTCTTACAGTCTTTATTTCTGATCCTTGAATTCAAGTTTTAGATGTGGTCTACAAAAGAAACAAAAATTTCTTTATTAACTGGATGAAAAGCTTTTCTCTATATTTATTTTGCACAACTTAAGTAATGCCTACATTCACTTTGTCGGGTATTTTTCCAAGGCTAATAAGATAGGCGTTTGGCTGAATCAAAATATTAAAACCTATGTTAAACCTGAAATGTACAATCTGTGACAGTAGAGCTCTCTTCGTATCTTGTGGCTTGTCGTCCTCCCTTTTCTTGCACGTACAGACATGCAAATCATGAAAAACATGTTTTCACAGCTTTTGGAAGGTTAATTCTTATTGCGTAGCATTGCCATCTCTCTTCCTTGAGGTGAAGTTATTTGTAGTAGTTATTCTACATGTAAGAGATTCACTAAAATTGATGTTGCATCCAGGATGCAAAACAAAACTCTGGCGTTTATCGGGGATTCGCTTGGTAGACAGCAATTTCAGTCACTTATGTGTATGATTACTGGTGGAAAAGATAGACCTAATGTTCTTGATGTGGGGCATGAATATGGTCTTGTGCAATCTCGTGGTTCTGCACGACCTGATGGATGGGCTTTTCGATTTCCAGACACCAAAACAACTATTCTCTATTATTGGTCTGCTAGTCTCTGTGACTTGACACCCATAAATCCATCCGATCTTGCTACTGATTACGCCATGCACCTAGACCGTCCTCCAGCATTTTTGAGTCATTTTCTTCCGAGGTTGGACGTCCTTGTTCTAAACACAGGACACCATTGGAATAGAGGAAAGCTTAAGGCCAACCGGTGGGTCATGTATGTGGGCGGTGTTCCTAATACAAACAGGAAGATTGCAACTATTGGTGGTGCCAAGAATTTTACAATTCACAGTATTGTCAATTGGGTGAACTCACAGCTGCCAAAATACCCTCATGTAAAAGCATTCTATCGGTCTATATCACCCAGACATTTCTTTAATGGAGATTGGAACACTGGAGGGACCTGTGACAACACCACTCCACTTTCCGAGGGGAAGGAAGTTTTACAAGACGAATCAAGTGACTATGATGCAGCACACGCTGTAAGAGGAACAGACGTTAAGCTTTTGGATATCACTGCTTTATCCCAGCTGAGAGATGAAGGTCATATATCTCGATACAGCATCAAAGCAACACCCGGAGCCCAGGATTGTCTACATTGGTGCTTACCTGGTGTTCCAGATACATGGAATGAAATTCTTTTTGCTCAAATTTGATATACCTCAACTCGCAAACGACTGTGTTGAAACTTGAAACTTCTTCTCCATCTGCCTTCGGAGGAACGTGAGTTGCCAAATGATGCAAAATACTACATGAGTAATATCGCGAAATCTTTGAACCATGGAGATACTAGTAACTATATGACATATACATTATTCTTAAGATACATACAGAGAACTACAGCTGCTGCTCTGCCATATGCTCAAGACTAGTTTTTTTTTTGTAGGATTTGAGGGTGGAAGAGAGCTCCACCATTGATTTGTACACTATATATTCCACATGAGTTTGTACTCTTTAGAAATATGAGAAAACTATCCAAGGTTATTTATGTGTTAATCAAGTGTGATTTTTATATATTTCCATTTTCTTATAAAAGTATGTTCCATAGATGGACTTTTTTCTAAAATTTTCATGTGATTAAAGTAATAGGCATGTATGACATTATTGCATTTACTCTTCAAAAATATTGACGGGTGTGTGTCGGATACTCTAGAAATAGTGCATGTTTGGAGAATCTGATACGACTGCGTTAATATTAAATATTGACGGGTGTGTGTCGGATACTCTAGAAATAGTGCATGTTTGGAGAATCTGATACGACTGCGTTAATATTTTTGGAGAATCAAGCAACATAGATCCCGGGTTCATCCAGTGCACACCAGGGTAGCCGCAAGGGGTTTCCTTAGGGAATTTTCAAATAAAGTAAATAGGTATGTATGACATTGAAATACAAGATAAAAATAGCATTAAGCCAGTGCAAGTTTTTCGTACATTTTCCCTCGTAGAAAATCAATCATGTTGTAAATATAAAAACTAAAGGGTCGTTTGTACCTGATTTAAAATCAGGTTGATTTTACGTTAAAATTTTGTTTGGATATGCAATTTAAATTTTTAAATTGTATTTATTCTCATAAAACATGAAAATATCACTTTTTGAAAATTATTAAAACTTTTCCAACTCTTATGCAATCTTACTAATGAACAAATTATAGTTCATAAATGAGATATCAAAATATCTAAATACGCCGAATTAATAAATCACATAACTCCATGTCCATTTATAAAAAATTCTCGCATACGGACAATCTATTCACATCGATATTTAAATACTATTTGAAAAAAATACTATAAATTATAAAAGTTGACAGCTCAAAATATTTATACTCGTATGAAAAAATCGCCACGACTTAAGAACAACTAGTTTGATTAGGGAGTTAAGAGTAACAACAACAACAACAATATATCTAGAGTGAATAATGTGTATACAGATATTTTTCTGACCTAAAGAGGTAGAAAAACAATTTTTCGATAGACCTCGATTCAATAACAAGAATATTAAAGCAGTTCAAAAAAAAAAACACATAATAAAATAGTAAAATATATTATAAACCAAATATTCCAAAATAAATAAATAAAAAATACATAATACATAAATATATTATTTTTAATTAACACACACACCCTACTTCATATCAAATCGCATCAGAGGAATATATCTCGCATAATCACATGAGATTTGCCATGCATGAGGCATGCCTGTTTACTTGTTCAACTATATCTAATTGTGTCCGCTAATTATTTTGAGTCGAAATCTCAAACTAAAGTGAGAAATTGTATGGCAGCCATTGCTAGCAAAACTTGCAAGCCGTGGCAATAACGTGTTAACAAAGTTTATATGATAATAACATCACACCATAACGTCGGTTGGCGATCGGAAAAGTTTGCTCCCCAAGAAGAAGAGGAAGAAACGAAATCCAACATTTCGCAAAATCCTCTTCTTCACCATTATATACACACATTTTTTTGAATGTACATCTATTATTTGATTTCACAATGGCGGATCACGAGGAATTTGTGAAATCGGTAGAAGACGGGTTGAGGTTATCAAAACGGATATATTTTGGGAAGGATCGTGCGGTTGCGCCGCCGAAGCAGATGACGGCGATGGTGAAATCGGTGGAATCGTATTTTCCGACGTCGCCTATGATGTATGCTGTGATTGAGAATCCTGCATTTGTTGATAACCCGGATATTCCGAGTTATCAACCTCATGTGCATGGAAGGTGCGATCCTCCTGCTTTGATTCCGTTACAGATGAACGGTGTTTCGGTTGCGGCGGATTGTTATTTCGATACGGCGTTTGTTACTGTTACGGGTTCGTGGCGTTTGCATTGTGTTATGAGTAGCCGGAGCTGTGATTGTCGCATTGCTGTTCCCATGGGCGAGCAGGTAATTACAGAAATTTAAGTTTTATCTCATTTATTTTTGTGAGGTGCGGGGCGTTAATAGCTCAATTGGTTGGTTACGTGAACTTTTATCTTGTTTTGGTGAGAATTTAATTCACCTTGTAATCTGATGAATGGAATGTCAAGACTTAAAAATCCTTTTTCGTTTGAGCTAGTTATAACAGCCGGGGTTGAAGTGGGCCCTGGAAACCGGACAATTGGAGGGGCCGGATAATTTTCCTCCTTTTGAGTTAGCGAATAGTCTCTGGGGTGAATTTGGTGCAATGCGAGTTGTTTCCATCTCGTGATATCTATGGTTTGAATTTTGAGGCTTGAAACTCATTGTGTTTTGTATTATTGAATATGTAATTCTTCTAATTTCCCCATAAAATTTCGCACTTTCAATTATGTAATATATGTATTATTGAATACGCAATTCTTCTAATTTACCCATAAAATTTCACTCTTTTTCTATGATGTAATACATGTTAAGTGTTGGATCTCAATAGGTAGAGAGTAATTATAAGTGTTTTTGAGTGGGCTAGAGTCCCACCACATTGGTTGCAGGATGGACCGGTGATTTGCTTATATGGACTTGGGCAATCCTACTCTTGAGATAACTTTTGGGGTTTAGTTAGGATCATGTGTCATATCTTTATAATAATGAAGCTACTTGTTTCAGTAAATGCAAAGAGATTATCTTTTTGAATGACTTCTCTTGAGCTGATAATAAGCACTCAAGAGGGGAAGTTTTTCTTTTTTGTTTTCCACTCGATGTCCGGTATCTGCTTGGTTGTTATGGTATAACTTTTGGTAGGAAACAATATTTTTGTCTAATTACTATTTGTGAACTACAAATGTCATTCTCACAAGGAAAACATTTGTAGTTCAACCAAAGATGTTGGTGGTCATGATTTAGGATGTCAAACAGGTTTTATAGCTTTGAATGATTTTGGTTAAGTATTCACTGTATTTTGCCTCACAAGTCAATGGGTTCTTAATGTTAAAGGCAAAGTAACATATCTTGAAAGCAATGACCTATCGAGATTCTTTTCTAGTTCTAAGGCTTAATAGAACTTCTCTGGATAGCGTGCTCTTCTCTGTTCTTCCCTGCCTCTTCCCTCCCTTTTTCCCCCTTTATATGCAAAGAGAGGAGCATGAATGGTTTGGCTGGTTTGGTGCTTTAATGATAAAGGTAGTTTCCACCTTCATGTAAGATTTTGGGAAGTGTTGTATTGTTGAATCTTTCTTATTCTTTTTTAATCCTTGCCATTCTCCTGTTTCACAGAAGTGAAACATTGCTGATTGTTTGTTCTCAAGTGATGCATTATTTGGCTAACAGGGTTCAATTCTAGGTGTCGAGGTTGAGTTACCCAGGAAATCATACAGCACTAAACTAGTTGCCGAGGATGATGAAAGGGAAAATAAAAAGTTAGCCAAAATTGAAGATGGATGCTTTCTGAAGCCCCATATTTTTACCCTTACAATACCAGAGGTAACTGTCTGCTATATAATGTGCTTTCTTATTTCGTCCATGATTGTTCATTTTACTAATGGAATTACCTTTTCAGGTTGATGGGGGAACCTATATCTCAGTCACTATTAGATGGTCTCAGAAGTTATTGTATCGCGATGGCCAATTTACCTTGAGCATACCCTATAGTTTCCCGGGGTACGTGACTCCAGTTGGAAAGAAGATATCTAAGAAAGAAAAGATACAGTTTAATGTTAACTGTGGTCTGGGAACTGAGGTTTCGTATAAGGCTATCAGTCACCCTCTTAAGGTAGCATGTTATGCATTCTACTGATTTGTAATTTGTGGTTGATGAAGTAATGTGACATTGGTGTTGATATTGGTCTTTTAGGAGCTAGAAAATGAAGATGAAAAGTCGGGCTTGTTCTATGAAGCTGATGTCCTTAACTGGTCAAGTAATGATGTTGTAATTACTTACAAGGTATGCCCTCCATGAATTTGTTTCGTATTCCTGGAATAGAAAGTTTAAATTATGTGTTGACTAGGTTATATGTCACAATCTGTTGTTTATAATATACATGTATGTTGCAAATTCATTTTAGCAACATTAAAATGATATAAGAACTGTTCTATAATTTGGGTTCTGAGGAACTCTCTGCTCTGTCATCACCGTCATTTTAGATCTCGAGTCCCAACTACCAAGGCAGTGTACTTCTGCAATCTCCCCAACAACATGACACTGATCAGAGAAAGATGTTCAGCTGCTATCTTTTTCCAGGTGCCCAGGAGTGTAGAAAGGTTGGTGCCTCTTTTTTCATTGTCTTCTTTTGCATTTCTCCAGAAATTTAATTATTAGCAAAGTTGATATAGTTATTCTTCTAAAATTAGCATCTATTGAATCCAGAAAATGATTTATGGACAAAAGATGTGGTAAACTAGCTAAAATATGTTTGAACAGCAAGCTACATAAATATTTGCAGTTTAAGGTTTCTTGATCATCTTGGTTGATTTATAACTTATTGATATGTCAAGAAGACTACTTGACACATATTTACCTTCACCTTTATAAGGTGGAAGGATAAATTAAGAAAGTAAAACATTTTTTTTCTTTTGTTTGTTCAATTTTATTTTGTGTGAGTATGAGGGGGCGCTTTATATTTCATTTCCTTTGAATTTTGTGATAGGTCTTCAGAAAGGAAGTGATATTTGTTGTTGATATAAGTGGGAGCATGAAGGGAAAACCAATCGATGATACCAAACAAGCACTCTCTGTAGCATTATCAAAACTTGATTCCCAAGATTTGTTTAACATAATAGCTTTTAACAGTGAAGAGTACCTATTTTCATCATCACTGGAAGTAGCAACCAAGGAGGCTATTGGCAATGCAATTCAGTGGATTGACATGAACTTTATTGCTGGTGGCAGTACAAATATCTTGAATCCATTGAAACAGGTCATTATATTCTCATCTACTTTTCTGTTGTATGCTACCATTTATCAGTGTTAAGGAAAGAGAAATAATAGTGTTCCACCTTGTGTTTATGAAGCTGCTGAACCTGTACATCCTGAATTAGTGCATGTTTATGAATAACAGTGCTGAAGAATGCATTTATTACTTTACTTAACACTGTTCTTTGCTTTTAGATTTTACATTAACTAAGATGTGGTGTGTCGTGATAAAATATCAATGCCAGTATTATCTCAGAGACTTGCATTTATTACTTTCATATTAATTGCTGTATCTACTTCTTCAATCCTTGATCTCTCAATCAAGTGCGACGGTTAGAAAACTTGTAGCTTTAGATAATCCTAATTTGCCTTAAGAGGCAGTATTTAGTATTGGATTGAAATTGACTTGAATAGAGCTGAATGGATGTGATGGTTTTTATGGCTAACTTAAGCAGTTTGGGATTGAGGTGTAGTTGAGTGATGTTCTACAGTTAGAGAACTTGTAGCATTGAGCAATCCTGATTTGGCCTTAAAAGACAGTATTTATTGGATTGAAATGGACTTGAATAGAGCTGAATGGATTTGATGGTTTGTATGGCTAACCCAACCAGTTTGGGATTGAGGTGTAGTTAATTGGTTGATATATCCAAGTTTTATTTCAAATAAAGTAAGCATATGTTGACTTAGATATCTACTCGTTTTTGTGACTAATCTGACAGAAATGCCTTTTCCTTTATCAGGCCATAGGGATGTTGTCTAATGCTGGAGAATCCATGCCTATCATTTTTCTGGTCACAGATGGAGCTGTTGAAGATGAAAGACAGATCTGTAAATTCATGAAGAGTCATTTCACACAAAACAGAACAATGTGCCCACGGCTTTACACATTTGGCATAGGTATACATTACATGCAGCAGCATCACCCCTCATCTCCACCCTCGAAACAAAGGGAGTCGTTTGTGTAGGAGATGCATGATCTTCTCTGTTGTTGTTTTAAAACCTAGTGACATCATCTCAGAACTGTACCATATCCATGTAACAATAGTTCGGATTTGTCATTGTTCTATGTATTTACAAACTTAGGTCTTCAGGTTGTTACGCGTTGAGGCTATTACTAGCTCTTTACCATATAATTGATACTCTCCATAGCCACCTAAATCCCAATGGTTGCATGCTGTTTTGGATCTCTGTGCCTGGATTCTCTCTCTCTCTGTGCAATAAGTAAAATGTCCTTAGTACAGTAGGGTTATTCTTTTCCAACATCTGATTCTAATTTGAGATTTTTTCAGGATTATTCTGCAACCATTATTTTCTGCGCACACTAGCAATGATGAGTCGTGGTCATTATGATGCTGCTTTTGATGTTGGTGAGTTTTCTGCTTGTACAAGGTATTTCTTTTGAGAATTGTTGCCAAAATGCTTTTGTGACATGATTGAATGGTGGGATTATCATTAAACTGGTTTGATGGTTATTATCTTTTGGTTTCTGCACAACTAATTTCACCCCCTTAGTTGCCTTCTTGACCATTTCTTCATTTACCATGATTTTTTTATTAATTACATTATTTATAAGAGAAAGAATAAATTCATTTACCATGATCGTCTTACTTGAGGTTGGACAAATTTGTATCAACAATTTTTCCAAAATCAAACAATGACTTCCTATTTTAGAGATGAGGCATTTTCTTATTGCAAACACATGGACGACACTTGTTTGGTGTTTTTTAGATTTATGGCCCCTCAATGTCTGCAAGCTGAATAATAGCACATTTTTCTTTGGCTGAGCACGACGACAATGGCGTGTTATCATAAAGCACATGTAGATGTAGTTTCCAAGTGTGTCCCAAAATTATTGTTTCACGGGCCGGTGTTTTGTAGCAGCTTTTGGTCGTATTTTGCTAAAGACGCTTAGATTCAGTTACCTGCTTTTGTCCTGTAAATTCTTAGCTGTTGTGACATGTAACCATTTCTCATGTTGGTGCTTTTTCAGAATTACTTCAAGTTCGTTTGGAGAGGCTATTCTCCAGGGCTTCATCTATCATCCTTGCAAATATTGCTTTTGAGAACCTTGATGGTCTTGAAGAATTAGAGGTTTGCTTATGAATATATACTCTCTTACTGATATATCTGGCTATGATCTAATGAACATAAGTTTTAATGATTTATTATGAGCCCTCAGTGTCGTTTCAAAAGACTGCCATAGTTACATTGATGCAGTTTTACCTATCTAAATACATGTTTCCTGAGAAAGAACCGTTAAATTTTGTGATAGGTGTATCCCTCTCAAATTCCAGACCTTTCATCTGAAGGACCTGTAGTCTTATCAGGCAGATACCAAGGAGTGTTTCCTGAGATGCTTAAAGCTAAAGGAAAATTAGCAGACATGAGCAATTTCTCTGTGGAGGTGAAAGGGTTCAAGTCCAAACCCATACTTCTTGACAAGGTGAGGCAGCATAGTCAGTTATAGATGTATAATCAATAGACGATGCATGTTTTCTGGCTTTTCGAATTGCCTGTCAATCTAATCAATGTCTATATATATATATATATATATATATATATATATATATATATATATATAATATTGATGATAATGATAAATATCTTTTGATTTATCATTGTGGTATTATTCATTATATGAAAAATAGGAGTTGCTTTCCTTTAAATTCTCTAGTATTTCCATCATTGCTTCTTCATTACTGTATTCCCTTCTCTTACTTGCTTTGATATGCTATACTTGAGCTGAGAGTCTGTCGGAAACAGTCTCTCTACCTTCTCTACCTGCACAAGGTAGAAGTAAGGTCTTCGTACACAACACCCTCCCCAGATCCCACACATCCCACAAGGTTATGTTGTTGTTGTTATTGCTCTCCTTTAAACGACTCTTCCCTTCTCAATTTAAATTTCCGGAGTAGTTAAAGCTGATCAGAAAAGGGTCAGTTTTTTCAAGCCATTTCATTCTAATACTAAATAAGGAGTTCTCTATATCTGTTAGTGCATACCATAGTGAAGACAATTGCTCAGTTTGTCTGTCTATTTTCTTGATCGAACTACTGAGAACAGTTTATGGCTTTCCGCTGAACTCCATATTAGTGAACTTGGTTTAAGAGGAGCATCCTGTTTTATATCAATTTAATTCCTTGTATTTGAACATGCAGGCAAGGGTGAAGCAGCAGATTGAAATACTCACAGCTCAGGCATGGTTTACAGAAAATAAGGATCTTGAACAGAAGGTTATTACCTCCCACATTTTTATGTTTGAACATGAATGGTTTATCCTGATCCTATATATTATTTCACCCTTTATATTCTTGACGTAGTTCTCAAGTAATTTTCACACCTTAGTCCTCAGCTTCCATTACTGAGCCCTTCTACTTTCATAGCAGATTGCAAAAATGAGTATACAAGATGCAGTGCTCTCTGAGTATACGCGCATGGCATTCGTGGAGACTGAAAGAGTGAGAGTCATTAAGCCAACCACAAAGAGGAAGGTAAGGATGGAATTTGTCAAGCTTCAACTTTTATATCTTCTATCTACAATTCTGAGTAGACAATTTGGTGTAGGATTCACAAATGACTAAACTTGCTCATTTAACGCATTTTATAGTAGCTCATTCATCTACATGCTAAATGAGTAATGGCAATCTCTAGAAGTTCACTTTCGAGACACTCTGACAACTTGATAACAAGTCAAATAGCTACATACTAGTATTAACTTCAATCTGATGGTATTCTTAATATTCGTGGAATCGAAATCCAGCAGGGGAAACCACACACCAGACTAATAAGAAAACAAGTTTAGAGTTTTTTCAGTAGCATGTTGCCATTATGGCATATCGTATAGACATAAGACTCATAATAAATTTATCATATAGTAAAATGATGTACTTCATTATCACACTCGTCTTCTTTCTGTAACGGAAGCTTAATGAATCAGGTTTATTCTGATGATGAGAAGGTAGAGGAACGCTTAGTACAGAAGACAATATTACTACACTACCTTGGCTTTGGTTTTGGTAACCTCACTGCTACAATTGAGAATATTCCTCCTGGAGCCATCGAGATAGAGGACGAAGCAGCAGATATCATTGCAAAAGCAACGTCGAATTGTTGCGGAAAGTTATGTGTTCTATGCTGCTGTTGCAGTTGCTGCATTAGGACATGTTCGAAAATGAATCATCAGTGTGCAATTGCACTCACCCAGTGTCTAGGTGCCGTGGGATGTTTAGGTTGCTTCACTTGTTGTCAATACTGCTGTTGTGAAGATAATAAGTAAAAAAAAGGGTAGCCCAATGGACTAAGCTTCCGCTATGCGCGCGATCCTAGAAAAGTTCGGAGCACAAGGGTCTGTTTTGGAGATAATAAATGAGAAGAAAATTACTACTACAACTTCAACTTTTCCTCAAGATTTTGTTGTATATGTTGTGTCAACTAATGACAGATTATACAATTAGTTGATAGAGAACATATTCATGGTTTTTTTAAATCCTCTCCCCATATTTTTGTATCATTGTTTTATTACAATATTTTTCAATAGGTACATATTTTTTATTCTACTAAGAAATTGATCAAGAATGTTATCAATTTGTAAATAACTGTATTCAATTGATTTTGAATGTTTGTAATTGGGGAGAAGAAAATTCCTTAGTCAACACTGATTATCCAACTTACTGTAGCTTTTGACTAATCTAGTTTTGCTTCGGAAATTAGTTTCTATCAAAGATAATTTCATTCTTGACGTAAATAGGAGACCCTTGATTAATGATAGAGAAAACTTTACCGATGGTTACCATCCTACCAATCTTTAATGATAGAATTTTTTGTGTTCACCAAAAGTGTAAATAAGTTGTAAGATAAAATAGATTATTTGTTGTTTCAATTAGTTCCAAGTCAACCTAAAAATCAGTCTTGCTATTAAGTTGCAAGTAATGTAGATGTCATGTAAAGTAATTATTTCAAATAATCGACCAATAAAAAAATTGTGGGGACAAAGCAAGGGTCATGGTTTGGTTTGTCCGATTAAATTTAAATTCGCGTTAATTTTTTTTTTATTAAAAATAAATTATTCCCTAAAAAATAATTTTGTGTTCAATCAAGCTCGAACCTGAAATATATGGTTAAAGAAGGAAGGTTATTATTGTGATGTCCCCACTCTTTTTTTTAATCAACTAATCATTAAAGCAATGAGCTATGATTAAATTAAGAAAGCTGAGATTTTAAAAAGCATAAACAGACAAATTATCTCAAAAGCTTACGTGATTAAAGCATTAACAGATGTCAGATTAGAAGGAGAGATGGAAAGCAAATAAATCTTTCCTCAAATCAAATCATTCAAAGTATTTTTTTTATAGTAAATCACATTGCATGGCTTCAAGCCCCTTTTACTTTCGTTCTTTTTTCTCAACTATTTTTTCTTAAATAAGAGATCTATCGAAAATAACCTTTTGATCTACGAGATAGATGTAAGATTTATATGCACTCTATCATCTTCAAACTTCATTTTACGATATTACGCTAGATATGCTAGATATATAAGTTGTTGTTGTCAAATTGCATGGCTTCAAGCTACAAATTAATTAAAATTTGCATGGATTAAGGTAATTAATAATTTGATACTTTTTTTTTTGTATCATTTTCATGATTGAATACAAAAATAAGCTATTGTTGTAAGACATGTAAAGTTTCTCTTTTGTGAGAATATTCGATTTATGATACTTTGAAGAAATGTAAAAATAAAGGACTTAAGTACTCTAAATATTTTTAGACAGTAAATACATTAAATTTAAACTATAAAAATGCACTATTAAGTATAGTCTAGTGTTCGGATTATTTCACATTATTCATCTGGGTTCTAACCAAGAGTTTCACCACAAAGGAGTTTAATGTAATCTGGCATAAGCAGAGCTATCAAAATAGACTGGCCAATTCAACCGTAAAAGACTAGCGAGTTAAATGAAATAGGACGAGTTGCCCATTTTAACTAAATGACCTATAAAATAGCAGTTCAACCCAACTTTAAGTGGGTTACGGATTGGAATTGATTGATCCTTCAATCAAAAGATGAACAACATTGACCTCTTAGAAAGACTATCAAACATTGATGAACATAACACCAATACGTCAAAAATTCATATGTCCATGAGTTGCACATACTTTAGTGGAATATTTACAAAACAACAAGATAGGAAAAATATAATAGTCAACGTTCATAGGATTAATCAGAACAACATACATTACATATACATTACATGATCATTTTTCCTCCTAAACTAGACAAGAAAGGAGAAACGAAAAATTAGGCATAAACACAAAAGTAAAAAAAAGGTCAAAGATTCATAATTATAACAATTTTAATTGCTTAGTTGCCGTAGATTTAACAAAATAAAACACTACTTAAAATATATATAATAAATATTTTTAAAATTCACGACCCATGGACTGGCCTCAAGGCCGGTGGATTGAGCCTATGAGACTGGCGAGCTAAATGAAGCTGAGCTAAAAAGTTTCGTTCCTAAATTGACTTAAATTTTTTAGCCCAACCTCACCTAATTCAAGGGTTGGGTTGGGCCAATCTCACTGATTAAATCCATTTTAACAGCTCTAGCCATAAGTGTCAATAGCTAATGTCACAATTAGCTCAAATTCATAATTTATAAATCACCCAATTCGACAGTAATTTTACTGTTACTTCAAAACCTCCTCCATCAATTAAAATACACTATTAATATAAGAATTATTTACTATATATAACATATATTCATAAGTAAAATACTAGTGCTCTATCTTATATATATATATATATATTTGTAGCATCCTATAAAAATATTTAGTGCTTGGAAATGTCATGGATAGAATCATGGGAAATTGGGAATTGGAAGAAAAAGATGGCATATATATCTCTTTTTTTCTGCAAAAGCCACCGTCCAAAAAGGCTCACCAAACACTTACACCACTTATAAAAAACCAACACATCTAAAAGTGAATGACTTTTTTTCATTAAAAAAATATTATCGTGACGAATTTATCTGAATTCAATAATTTTTTTGCACGAAACATAAGTTTAAATGTAAGAATCTATTAATATTGTAGTAATAAATTGTAAATTTGAACTCACAACTTAAAAATTCAATACCATAATATAAGAATATTAAAAATTAAATCATAAAATTTAAATTTTGAATCTGTCTCTAAATATTAGGTATTATTATATGCATTGTATAGTCATTATGCATCTAACTTTATTAAATCCATTTCTATCCATCTTATAAATCTCTCTTCTTCATCATTTCAAGATGAATACATCAACAAAACTGTTATTTCATCTAAATCATGTTGTGACATAAATTAGTTTCTTTACCTTGTTTTGTAAATAAAAGAATAGCGCTAACGAGCAAGAAAACAGATGTACTAAGACACAACAAATGTCTAATTGGTCAGATTCAAATGACAAATTATTCTCATCAAGCCTTGCAAGCTATCTTGATAGTATGAATCCTAATTCTCTTTTCCTTCTATTTTTTTCTCCTTTATGTAATTAAATATTCATTATGTGTCAATTAAGAGTTTAAGTTATATATACGATTAGTAATATAAAGTTACTTTACATCATCAGTATAATTTACATACATAAGCAAAAAAAATGAATAATTAACTGATTTGATTCTAGATTTTTGATTCGTATGATCATGTATGTATATTATTATATTTTTTTTAATTTTGTGGTCTTTATACGAGTGAATCACTATTTTTTATAGGAAAAATTGTTATATTACTACGAGATGGTAGAGAACTCTTGGGAACTTTTCGTTCTTTCGATCAATATGGTAAAGTATTTCTTGATATTTATTCATAAACTATATGATTTTTATGCCTCGTCATTGCTAAAAATACATGAATTAGTAACGGACAAATTCTATGTTTCTTGACAATTTTTTTTTAATGTTTGAATATAGCAAATATAGTATTGGAAGGTACATCAGAAAGAATAATTGTGGGAAATCTTTATTGTGACATATCTTTGGGTCTCTACATTGTTCGTGGGGAAAATGTTATGCTCATCGGACAACGGGTACGTAAATTTTTGCGTTTATTTCTCATAAAATAATATATAAAATCTCAGAAAATTATTGGTCTTTAATCATGAGAAATTATTTTTAATAAGGTGAGTTATCAGTTAGAGGCGGAGCTATAGCCATTCAAGGGTGAAAAATAAATAAATTGACCAACATTTTATATTAAAATTTTGTGGTTATATATATTAATAACTTTAAACCCAAAGCTAAAATCGATAAACATGTTTTATCTTCTCATCTTTCTGAAAAAGAAAAAAAATTCTTTGCTGGTGTGATTTGTTTGTCGCATATAAAGCTAGATACATTTGTTCAATCAGTATTTCACTTTATACACAATAATTAATATACTTCTAATTATATACAATCAATGCATCAGAAAAAGAAGAAGAAAAAACTCTATTGTTTATATTTTGATAGTAACAAATATTGGGATTGTTCATGGTACAATCGCTAAGTTAAAATCATCAACTTGTGTTAATTATGTGTACATACATAATCTGTCATTCTTACTAATAGAATAATTCAATGAAGTGTTCGGATCACGATAACGTGGGCGTTATAGACTCCCAAGATGTCCACTGAATTTTATCATTTAAAGGAAAAAGTATAGGCTAATTATAACAAAGTTTACCTATAGGTCAATACGTAAATCTATGAAATTATCATTATCGAAACCTGCAAAACAGAATGACTATACTAATATGTAGGATGTTATTCTTTTTGTGACCACCCTTTACTTTATTTTATTTTTTTCTAAATAGAATACCTTTTTTTTCATAGCAAAAAAAAATTATTTTAATTTTTGTGTTTTATATATGTAGGAGTCTAACGAGGAGGAACTCCCCCCACACATGACTTGTGTGTCAGCAGCAGAAATCAAAAGGGTACGTATTTTTACATAGTTTCTAAATATATAAATTTTAAGTATTATTCTCAAAATTCAAACGATATTACATAAATTGAAACATATATAACTATGTTTCTTGTCAAATCGCTGGATCAAGTGTATCCTATATTGTTGTTGCTGCTGTATCCATTTCATTTTATGTGATCATGTTTGACTTGATGCAAAATTGATGAAAGAAAGGATTCATAATTGAAGATTTTTGAAATGTATAATTTTAAACGTGTGTCATTATACATTTTTGTGATGATAAAATAATATACAATAACATGAAAAAGTTTAAAATTTTAAATTTCCAAATGTAAAAAGTTAATACTAATTCTTTTTAGAACATTATAATAAAAGATTGCTGGTTCCTTAAGAACTAAGTTTCATAGCATTGTTTTATGGGTATATGCCTTGTGGTAATTAATTAAATGATAGTACTAATATTAGAGATGATAAAATTAACTCATAAAAATATATTCAGTCTAATTCATTTAAATTTGGGTGAATTATTAACTCATTTATTTTAATTTTTCTAAATTCAATCCAATCCGCTTATTTAACATCTCCAACTAATATTATTGGCATATATATGTAGGCTCAAAAGGCAGACAAGGATGCAGAAGAACTTAAGGGTGCCACTAGAAAGAGAATGGAGTTTCTTGACTTTGACTAATATTTTTTATTATTATTATTAATGGTTGCTATTAAGGAGTAATCTGCCTCAATATTAAAATTTAAATCAGTAATTAACTCTTTTTTTAAGAAAATAAATTCAAACGATTTGATGATATAATTGTTTGTAATAAATTTTAAAGTGATGAAAAATAAATTATAATCACAAATAAAATATGAAGAAATATAATTTTATTGATAAAGTCATAGAATAATGTAGGTACAAATCTGTTTGTTCCCTTGATTTTTTTCTCCTAAAAGATTTTCCGTGATTCGAAGGCCGTTAGTGGCGTATTTCTCGAACTAGGATGATTTGGACTTGATCTCCATGAAAAGATTTGTGGATTTTCTTGAAGTATTTGCAAGAAGAATCTGAAATATTTTGATCTCTTTACGAATAACCCAAGATTTTATGGGATATTTGAGATTTTGATCTTTATGAATACTCGAGATATGGGATATTCGAAATGCCTTTTCAAGAAATATTATAGGCATGAACTAGGGTTTAGGGTGAACCGGTGAAGTAACCTCCAAGAATCCTAACTGAAATCGAACACATCTTGTAGAATCCCAACGCTATCCTTTAGTATCTTTCTAACTTTCCATATAAAACGTAACTAATATAATGTCTCTTCATTGAATTTTACTCTACTTATGTGTCATAATTGAAGTGTTTATAGTCTTCAAGAATAATTAATACTAAAAATAAAATGAGAAAAAGATAATTATTTTTGTCTTGAACTTCTAAAATGACAAGTATTTTGAGACAAATATTTTTAATAAAGACGATAAATATTTTAAGATGAGGAAGTAAAAGTTTGTGGATGATTATGGCAAATAAGCTGTACATTATGATGGGCAAATGAATTATGCTGAAAGAGATACAACACCAGCAGTTCCACAAAGTCTATCCATTATGATGGGCAAATGAATTATGCTGAAAGAGATACAACACCAGCAGTTCCACAAAGTGGCATCTGGAGAGGGTCGAGTGTACGCAGATAGCCAGATCTTTACCCTTACCTCAGAGGTAGAGAAACTGTTTTTATAAACCCTCCAGCTCAAGAAAAAACAGTCTAAAAAAAGAATAAACGAAAGTGAAAGCAAAACAAAACATTCTGAACCATACATGAAATAACTTAACTGATTGCCTTTTATTGCCACTCTGAACAAATTACACACAACACAAGTACTAAGATGAAACAAGAAACAAGTAAGTATTTCAGTCAAATATTTATAGATATTTTACTAAGTTCGTGAAAAAGCTACTAGGTTCTGTGAACCCGTAGATTATGCTCTAGATCAACCACCGAGTACATATTCCTCGGAAGGAAGTGGTGAAAGAACAACAACACAATAAGCATGTTCACAGCTCAGGGAAGGCGAGCAAAGAGAGGAGGGATTCGTGGGCAGGAAAACGCGAAACAAGATCAGAACGTTTTGCCAATTCAAAATCTTCAAACTGAAATGCTGGAGCACAGGTACATCCAACTAGAGAGAAATGCTTCTCACCATCTCTTGTAGGTGCTTTCGTTACTTGCATATCGGAAGATATGTTGTAATCCCTCGTGGGAAATGCACCAAACCATACATTCGGAGGTACTGTATACTGCACGAGTTGATCATCTACAATGGGATCAGGTCCGATGCAAGTTAACTTCACCTTGCCATCAATCTCGTTTAGTTCCATCACCTGAAATTAAAGCACAGAAAGTGTTTTTCATTGTCATTTCTAGAAAAAAACCATTGGTGAGTAAGTAATGCATAACTCTTAAGCGGGGAATAACAAATGTTCTGTTATCGTAAAGAACGATTATGAAGATCCAAAATAAGAAACTTTTCCAAGAAGAAGAACATCTCGTTTACTTCCAAAGTTCAAGACTAGATATGATAACTGATATGTGGAGGCGGATCCAACATTTAAACTGGACAGGTTCAACCTATAACACTAAACTCATTGTACTTTTGAAATTGCGGGTTAATATTTATGGCTTTTCACATACTCCCTCAGTTTCAATTTGTTTGTCGTCTATTTAAAAAAGAATGCCTCTTCCCTATTTTGGTAATGAATTTTAATGACCCTTATGGTACCTACAAGTTTTATTAACACTTGTGATTGAGTCATTCCAGCAAAATCCTTTCCGGTTCGCATAATACAAAACAAACACTCAAATTTTGCCCCGGCTAATAATTAAGCACTCCAACTTTGAAACTACACATCTAGACACTTCAACTTGGTCTCAACTTAAACTAAACACTCCAAACTCATCCCTACTGTGTCTTATGGAACACCCCCATCGCTGACGTAACACATAATTATTGGAGGTGTCTAGATCATCATTTTTGTAAGTTGGAGTGTTCAACTGACGCAATGGAGATGAGTTGAGATGTGTACATGTGCATTCGCAAAGTTGGAGTGCTCACTTGTCAACTGAGATCAAGTTTGAGTGTCCAAATATACAGAACACCGCAGAAAGACAGCTCAGACAATGCAGAGATAATCCTGATCTGGTGCATAAAGATCTATGTAGACTACAGGAAAGATGATCATCCACTATAGTGAATTAGTACTCACTGTGAGTGGCTCTCCCATATAAAAATGCCATGTTTCTGCACACGGTATCCGATGAAGATGAGATGCGCTTCCAGAAGGTAGCAAGAAGTAGATGCACGTACTGATAGGTCGATCAACCTTATCTGCAATGGTGAAGTCTGAAAGATCAGGGAAAAACCAACTAATTCGATAATGAAAGTTTCAACCTGTACTCTCTCTTCTGAGGCAAATGCTCAGGGGTGGAGCCACGCAAGGCCAAGGCAGTCAGAACTTACTAAACAGAAAACAGAATTCCATCAGCTTGAGGAGACATTTTACGTGCTCAAAGACGAAGGGCTCCTCCAACCATGAGTCAAATTACACATGGTTAGGTGTCCTCTCGCATATCATAATGAAGATGTAGAATGGTATCAACGATATAATACATATTTTCTTATTACACCATCTAATTATGCTACTTCATAATATGTTATTAGCATGATTGTTTATGTTCACCCCTAAGTTGAGTCTTATTTTCTAAGACAATCATGCTGATTATATTTTACAACGTAGCAGAATTAGAAAGTATAACATAAGAAATACTATGATACCGTTAATATCATCTATAACTTCATCACGAGGTCGTTTTAAGACCTATTTATATGGGTTTGAGAGGGAACCTAACATGAGGCACAATAACCCCGGGCAGAGCTAAGAGGCACAAAAACACTGTATATATAGTAAATATTGAATTTCTCGACCTCTTCGTGTATTTATTTTTTTATCGTGTATTTATTTTTTTATACTATGAATCCTCTTAGTAAAAATCTTGGTTCGCCCTTGAAAGGTATAAGATCTAGGCAACAGACTACCTTCACGACGAAGATGTGCTGGACAAACTTGACAAAATTCAAGAAATTCACATCTGAATAGTGCTTACAGAACTCACTAGGAAACATAAATAGTAAAAATGTCTTCTTTTTCACTGGAAATTAGAAGGGCCATTTGGAAATGCGATATGAAATAATATTTGAAATCAGATTGATTTGAAGTTCTAGTTTTCCACTAGTCAACAATAATAATAACTAGTCTCTACACTAAACATGAGTCTTAATAATGGATCTCTTTTTTATAAAATATAAACTTATGAGTAAATTTTATATTTTTTTAAAAAAATTGAAATCACCCTTTGGAACCCCAAATAATTTTTTTTTTAAGAATTTGAGATTTGGAATCAACATTTGCTTAAATCATACGTCCAAATGCTGATTTGATTTTTTTTTTTTTGGATTTCCCCTCCAGTGTCTGGGCTCCGCATTTGGAGCCATTCTGGTGACACGACTCGAACTCAAGAACTCTGATTAAAACAGTTCCGCCGCTACACTACAAATGATTTGAAATTATTATTGCACATTTACATAAATACTGCTAGAGACATAGAAAAAAAAAGTGATCCAAGATCCAAAAATAGTATGAGCAGTCAAGAAAGATCAGAGTCAAGAAATTGAAGATCCATAAATCAAAAAGTAAAAAACTTTATACATAAAGAACTTACATGTAGATGGAAGATGAGATCTGGAGAGAATAACTGAGTTATCTCTGAATGTTTCTGAGTAAAATCCACCTTCTGGATGTGGCTTCAAGTTAAGCTTAGCAACAATTTTAGAAGCTGTAGGCTCTGTAGAATATGATGCCATTTTTTTTTTGTCTCTGTTCTTTTTTTTTTTGGGTTTGGCTCCTCTTGCAAGTTGTTGGAAATTATATATAAAGTTCACTTCAACTTTTCTAGGTGAGATTTGATATTTCCTTAATATTTAATTTCATTTAGTCAATATCATCAAAGTCCAAGAAAGAGATATATACTATGATTACATCATTCTTCCCGGTTAGCGGTAACTCAATAGCTTTTTTTTGTTTAGATGATATTGTATATATTAAAATAGAGAAAATAGACAAATGTCCCTCTGACTTATATTCGATTTTTCAATTATACACTTTAATTTTATGAGAGTTCTATCACTCTCCTGAACTATTTAAAACTGAAATTATTACACTCTCAAAAAGCCATAATCACATTTATGTTAATCCGTGAGATACACGCATTTAACACATGGAAATTCAATTTTTATATTAAAAATTTATTCTTTTTCCTTTTTGGTTTAATATTTTAAAAACTCCATTAAATATTAGTTCAAACGCTTGAAAACTCCATTGAAGTTTGGTTGTTATTTGAAACTTGTTGATTCTTATGTTGGTTGTTATTTATTGTTTGACTGAGTTCATCTAAGATTTTTGGATCTGAAGAGTATCGGATCTCCATGAAAATCAACAAGCTTCCATATGAAATTTTTGGATCTATATTCTTGAATTGAGAGCAGTTGAGTTCGTTAATGGCTTGAAGAGTTCTGCATAGCTGAAAATTGAAACTCAAGGTTGAAAATGCGAAGCATCAGCTTGAAACCCACCATTAAAGTTAATTTAAAAGTTTGAGTTCAAATTTTGGCTTGACACAAACGAGCTTCATTTTGAGTGGGTAATATATCAAAAGAATTGAAATGTTCAGAGAAACTTATATCTAACATTTAGGGCAATTTGGAGAAGATTTAGGGTGATTTTGCATCAAATTTCCGAGGAAATGTACGAAGAAGGTGATGGCTGCATTTTCATAGTTGCACGAAAATGACCAATTATTAAAATTAGTTGAGGAATATTATGTGGAGCTAAAATCAAGTTTATTCATAAAACTGACTGCCCGAAATTTGAAGAAACATATGTGAAATGCCATTAACGGATCTGAAAGCTTTAACTTGAGAGAAATCAGATTACAATATTGAAAAGTCACTACAAGAATTTTGTGGGTATGTTGGGTATTGAATAACAACAACAACAACAACCTAGTGAAATCTCATAACGTGGAGTCTGGGGAGGGTAAATTGTACGCAGACTTTATTCCTACTAAGGTAGGACGGCTGTTTCCGAGAGACCCTTGACTCAATAGAAGCATAAAAAGAAGTCAGATAAGGATAAGAAATTCAAAATGATATGGGAAATCAAATAATGATAGCGACACAAATAAAATAGGGTAATCAAAGTACAAAAAGTAACAGATAATAACATAAATTCGAGCACAAGAAAATTATAGTGCGCTAATGCGCCTACTAATACGGAAGAATAACGAGACTATGTACTAGCCTTCTACCCTAATATGAGTTCTCCACCCCCCCTATGTTGGGTATTGAATATAAAATAAAAAAATTCCTTAGTATTTAAAGTTCATTGAAGAAAATCAATTGGGTGCCATTGTATTAAGCTTATTCAAGATTAAATTTGCTTTGATTTGAAGAATTTTGGGTTTGTAGCTCTTGTGGAGAATAAGGATGGAATTGTTATTTATGATTTGTAGTATATCGATTGATGTAGTGATAACACTGATCTCAAAATAATGAGTGATAGGCGAAATTGTATACTCTACTAAGTGAAGAAGAAAACAAATTAGAAGTGAAATAGAATTAAACAAATAAGAAAAATAAAGATATATAAAAATAAAATTTAATATCTTTGGTCTTCACTCTCTCAAAGAGAGTGAAATACGCTCACTTTGCCACACAAGCACTTAGGGAGGTAATAATTTCAGTTTTAAACAGTTCAGGGGTGATAGGACTCCCGTAAAATTAAAGTGTGTAATTGAGAATCCGAATATAGGTTAAGGGGGCATTTGACTATTTTTTCTATTAAAATATTAATTAAATATTTGTAAATTGTTGATTGTTAATCGAGTTGCAATTCTATATATAATTTGAGATCGCTATAGGAACTCATAAACTTCAAATACTGAATCTGGCTCAATGTTTAATTAGTGAACTACAAGTAATTCAAATCATTAAATTTTGAGGATTATTTGTAGGTTTATGATCATCATTTTCTGTTGATATGCTTCACTTTAGTTTTTGACTATTTTGGTCATACTCTTAAAAAAACGCCACGAAATAGTGTTAGATCCTCATTGTGCATTTTTGGAGGATCAGATACTCCAAAGCAGTGCATTTTGGAACTTTTGGTGGATCTGACACAGGTGCAACTACATTTTTCGAGAATCTAAGCAACATAGGTTTTTAGAACTATCCAAGCTAGAGATCATCTTGTTTACTAACTCATCTAATGCTCTCCTTATTGGAGCGCGTTAATTAGATTGTGTGACAACGTGACAAGCATAAAGGAGGAGAAGCCGGAAGGTTGTATTCAAAATCTATGTCTAAATTGATCATTGCATTGAGGATCCATGTTCCTCTTTAACTCACAAAAAAAGGAAAACAATACTATACAATAAAACAGAACATGTACAATTAGAAATCAACATAAAGTTTTTGGTTATTTAGAAGTCTCATTTTGGTACTTTATATAAAGTAAACTCTGTTTTGTTTGGCAAATGAACCTCAGCTCCAGTAATTTGTCTTGTCTTCAAGTAGAATGTGACTGAACGAATCGAGAGACGTGGTAGAGTTTGTCTGAGATAAAACGGAATCAAAGGAGGCTTAGGATCGCTCTGGCAGGTAACGAAACTAAAGCTTCACATGGATCTACTAACCTATTACCTTTTTGTCCATCAAATTAAACTTATCTCTTCTATCCTCCTTAATGTTTCCTTCATGTCAATCCTCTTATCCGGATTGCTTATAGTACAAGCAGCTCCTACATGAAGGAGCTTCACCATTTGTTCAACGGAATCTGTTGCAGACGCTATCTCTGGATCAATCAATTCGGATTCTCTTTGGTCAGCTATTGCTGATTGCACCCATTGAACAACGTCCGTTCCACCTTTTTGATTGTTGAGATACTGAGAAGGGAATTTCCCTGTAAGGATCTCGAGTATTATGATTCCAAGACAATAGATGTCGTGTTTTGGAGTAAGCTGTTGATGTTGTGCTGCTTCTGGTGCTTTATACGCGAAAAGGGATTGAACAATTTGTGTGTTGTTGATAAGTGGATAGAAGGCGTAATCTGATAGAAGTGGCTCGTAGTTTTCATTTATTAGAATGTTGCTAGACTTGAGGTTCCCATGAGGTACTGCATACGATGCAAACTCGGAATGAAGATAACACATTCCACTAGCAACTCCCTGGATGATCTTTAGGCGAGTAGGCCAATTTAGCTCACCGTGTGATACTCCTCGATCACCTGAAATTACATGTGAAATTTCAAATTTAGGATAGTTGACATAAAAGAACAAAATGTGTATCATCCTTGCGTAGGGATCATGCTAATCTTCTTTGTATCGTTCCAATTTTAACTGGATATCCCCCAAGGGACTGGTAAGATTATAGATCGTATCACATTATTGGGTAATATCTACTAATGAAAATGTCAAAAACAAGTTGAAGACCTTAAAATAACAGTACAATATTTCACTATAACGGTTCACTGTAATCGTAAAAAAATGAACATAAACTATCATTTTTCCGCTAGTTTCATATCTCAAATATCAATTATTCTCTTTACATACCTGAACTATCACTCCCTTTGTATTAAAACACACCTCAATGCTGAGTTGGACAAATATTTGTTCTCATTCGAAACAGGTGCGTGTAGGACAACTCAACATCGAGATATGTTTCAACACAAAGGGAATAATAGTTGAGGTATGAAACTCTCACAATGCTGATAATTTAGGCATGTTTGTTACTACTAATCTATGTTATATTATATGTTCTATATGACAACATTTTGCTCTAATCTATGTTATATTATATGTTCTATATGACAACATTTTGCTCCAGCAGCCAAAAACTTATCTAGACCAACGACATTGTTACAGAGAGGTTTGACTGTAGACGAAATTGAAATTGGAAGATGAAAAAATTGGCATACCATGTAATAGATATAATAGGCTGCCTTTGGGAACATATTCAGATACCATCAATTTCTCTTCTTTTCTGTAATGATATGCCAATAGTTGAAGTATATTTTTGTGCCTTAACTTTCCAAGTTTTCTCATCTCTGCATCAAAAATATCTCTATTCATTTTATTCATCTCTCTCAATCTCTTAACCACAACAGACATTCCATTTCCCATTTTTGCCTTGTAAGCTGATCCTAACACCCCGTTTCCGAGTACCTCAGCAGCTGCCTTCATCAAATCAGGCAATCCAAATGTACCCTTTTCGTTGTTCAGCAACACGAGGTCCCCCATAGCCTTACCACCCTGTGACCCTCCCCTTCGCGTTGATCCATGAAACGAGTCACCTCCTTTGCTACGAATGCTCATGCTCTTCCTAATCGAGCTTGCAACGTGCAACCCCTCATCAAGATTCTCTTTCCCAAGCTTGTCGAAATGATCTTCCTTGTGCTTGACGCGAAAAAGAATCGTCACCAATAAAAGACTAACTACTATACCAAGAATGATCCATTTCAATTTTGACATTGGTGCTCCTTGAGTCTTTTTGATTTCCTTATTGCATTCTTTCCCTAATTGTTGTCCACACAAGTCTGCATTTCCTTTAAAAGGGTCAGCACCAAATTTCGACATCCCCTGAGGGATTTTGCCTTGCAATTTATTGTTTGATAGATCAATAGATGTTAAACTCACTTGTGATAAAGATGGAATATGACCTGAAAATGCATTACTTTCAAGATGAAGTTCCATCAAGTATTTCAAGTTTGCCAATGATTCAGGAATTGTTCCTGAAAATTTGTTTCTTGAAAGCCAAATCTTTTTAAGAGACCCCATTTTGGAAAAGAAATCTTTAGGAATTTCTCCTGAGAATTGGTTTCCATCTATATAAATAGATTTAAGTGCACCAAGAAAGAAGAATTCAGGAATTGTTCCTGAAAATGAATTGTTTGCAATTTCAAGAACTCTGAGTCCTGGAAGTGCTATCAATGGATCAATATCAAGTTCTCCTGATAAGCCAGCTTCATCTAAAAGGAGGCCTTCTACCGCGTTCCCTTCGCATTGAATACGAGCCCATTTCTTATTTTTGTCACATGGACTTGTACCTTTGAGCCAAGATGAATCTAAAGCTGTGGTGTTCTTTAAAGATTCTTTGAATTTGATCAAGGCCTCGTCTTCGGAAATGGAGAAAGAAATTTGTAGATTAGATAGAAAAATGAGGAAGAACATGGAGATATGAAAAAGGAAAAGATGGTGTTTTTTGGGAGACGTAGTTTGAAGAAGGAGAAGGAGGAATAGGGGAATGGCGGCCATGTTTGTTACTAGACATGTCCACCTTCCCCTTAAAGAAACAATCTACAAATGTTTCTCTGTTTCTTTTCTTGGAAAGTGTTTGATGATTTTCTTGACAGGATTTGGTTGTTTTGGACCCTGGAATGATGTGTGTGTGGTTTGCGTGGGGGTGGGGGTTAGGTGCTTGAGGACACACAATGTTGTTTGAGAGAACAAAATTTTAGAATTTTGGGTAGAAATAAAGGTGAATCTTGAATTGACCTTGTCTATGGTATTAGAGACTTTTCAGCTAAACTAATTAGGGAGATTTCATTCTATACATTTTTTTAATAGTAAAGTTGGAGTCAGGACCAGTTTGCATGCTTCTCGATTATTTCGTTGGGTAAGTACTACCTTCCACCATCACACGTATCGGGTAAGTACCTACCAAGACTTAATGGAAAGAAATGAATGGATTTAAACCTTGACTATATACCCCAAATGTCTTGGACTTACTTTCTTTTTATGACGGGCAATGTCTTGGTCAGTTTACGCGTACCTTTTAATTGTATTTCGTCACGTCCTGCATAACCAATCATTGAGTTCTGGATTCAAGATTACAACAGAAATCAGATACTCCCTCCTTTTCAATTTGTTTGTCTGGTTTTGACTTGATACAAACATTTGACTCTTACGATCTTAAACTAAAGATATGTAAAATGTACCAAAATGTCCTTTAATTTTGTCGTCATATGTGGAAAGCTGAAATTAAAGAATTGACAAAAAAGGAAAGATACATTCTTTTTGAAATGAAGTAATATAAAGAACTGTCATATTTGTCAAGAATGAATTACAGAGACCTTTCCATTTACATGAATACATCAACATTAACAAGAATTTCTTGGTAAAATAGAGTCATTTTTTCATTGTTGGTGTAAGTACCATCATTTCTGAATCTCTTCTGTCTTATATAAAGCCATCATTGGGATGTAAAAGCCTGCAAAACAAACAAAATGAATGTTAAGATGAACAAATCACATATAATTTGTACTCAACTTTCTTGAAAATTGTCAAGATAGATGGTATTTTTTCGTACCGCGAATATGTTGTTATGGCCAGGATCAGCAAGATGTGACATTAAATTCTCAATAGGGCCTTGTCCAGTATACACAGCTTGAAAACAAAATCCAACAAAGGCTAACATAGCGAGTCGACCATTCTTGATCTCCTTAGTTCTCAACACCATAACCGGCTCGGGTGATCCTCTTCCCCACATAAATGGATCAAACCATAATCCACCAGGATATCCAACATCTGTTTTTGGTTTCTTCTTGTGAGGTACTTTTGGTTCAATGTCAACACATCCTGGATTGACTATATCTGCCCATCTACGACCCTCGACCCAGCCCATTAAGACTAGTTGCACAACAAATAAAGTTGTGGAGTCTGCAAAATACTCTCTTTCACCAGCATCATACCATGAAAAGTTGTTGATGAATCCGAGACTTTCTAGCCATTCTGGAATTAGAATTCCAGCTACTGCCAACATAGCCCATCTGCTGTGTATTAGCTCAGCTTGAGCAAACCATTTCAATAATTCTGGATCGGACCCTGAAAGAGCCAAAAAAAAAACAGGTATCGGTCATTAAAGAATACAAACGAAAGGATAAAAGAAATGAAAAGAGAAAGAATCTCTAATTTACAAGATGTGGTCTGGATCTAACTTGTCAATCTAAAACTCCACAAAATAGCCCTATAACTTTGCGAGAAAGGGTGCCTACTCATCAAAGTATAGGAGTGACCATGTCCAGGAGGTTGTAAGTCCATGTGTAGAGGCTAATGCCTACCCCAGTGTATGAAGGTCAAGGAAGTTGGTGACCAGATAGCAAGGGGAGACTGCGACAGATGAATGACAATTAACTATAACGGGCCTAAGGTAGTGAAATTCCTTGTTGGATAAGTTCAGACCCTACGAAAACTTGAATTTGAGATATAACCTTCCTCATTTTCTCCAACAATTGCATCAAAGTTCAACGTTTCTCATAATTCTAAAACTATAGTGCAACAAAAAAATATTGTAATATTTATGTTATGTACCTAATCCCAGTGGGTCAAAGCCGAAATCTCCAGGAAGACTGCAATTCAAGAACAAGAAAACAAATTAAAAAATCTGGAAAATGAACCATTTACAAAGCGGAAAGAGTTAATGGTCAAAAACAACGCCTAAACTATCATTTTTCGCGAGTTTCATACCTCAACAATCAGTTGTTCTTTTTACCTACCTACATAATATTAAAACACACCTCAGTGTTGAGAACAGGCGCGTATAGGTGAACTCAACATCAAGATGTTTTTTAATACAAAAAAAGTGATAATTGAGACGTGAAACTAGCGAAAAGGTGATAATATAGATGTATGCCTTATCATTAACTCAAGAGGAAAATGCACTAAAATTAACAAGTTTAATGTGACCTGCCATCAAGCCATTCAGGTGGTGAACTTCCAGGAAACCATAGTGGCCTATCTGGAGGAAGTGGTTCACAAACACTTGAAACTTCTTTACCAGCATATAATCTACTTTTTCTAAACACACATGTTGTGAATTTCCCTGAAAAAGTTTTTGTAGGTAGCTCCCTGAATCAAGATAAAACCACAATCCATTGAGACATACTATAATTAAGTAATTAAAAGCGTGCTCTGTCTAAATTGCCGCTAAATATTTTTGCAGTAATAAACATTGCATCTACGAGGAAAATCTATTGCTACTAAATGTGTTTTTTTTGTTATGGTGGTGTTTGCTCCATGAAAAAGAATCAGACTCACATGTATTTAAGAGACTATATTTGAGTAACTAAAAGTGCTCTTTGTAATAGTGTAAGCATTCAATGGGATGGTTACATATATAATTCAACATGCTCGATATAATAGCAACCCAAAAAGCAAAAAACATTTCCACATTTTCAATCTATGAAAAAGAATCAGACGCACATGTGAGGATGTATGTTGAAACATAATATAATTGAGTAACAAAAAATAATGTGATCTCTCTAATAGCATAATAGTTTAGATAAAATGGTCACACATTTCAACACGATATATATAACTACAACCCAAAAATCGAAAAGCATTTCCACGTGTTTGATTCATGAAAAAAAATCAGATCCACATGTGAGGCGAGCCAGGTGGCACATTGAAACATATAACATAATTGAGCAACTAAAAGAACACTCTCTCTACTAGCTTAAAAATTTATATAAGATGGTCACACAATTTAACAAAATCGTCAATTTTCTGGAGAGTGTACGTAGACCTTAACCCTACCACGTAGAGATAGAAAAGTTGTTTCTAATAGACCCTCGGAATATAATGTTCAAATAATGCAATAAAATTGTTTTTTTTAAAAAAAGAACAGTAGAAGAAGTGCTAAATTTATGTTACTGACCTGACTGGGATGCTAGAAAATGCAGTGGAGTGAATGGCTAAAGCCATGGAAGAAAATGAGGACTAAACAGAGGCAATGTGTAATTTTTAAAAGAGAAAATTTGTAAATGTTTTTTTTGGCTATGTATTTTAGGACAAAAAGCTTATCTACATAGATTGTGAAATGGATGATGAACACAAAAAATGGGCCAATCAAAATTAAAAGATTGGTTTTTGTCTTTTGTGACTAAATTGATATGTTTTACTTGAGTCGAGGTATCGAAAATAATTTCTCTATCGTCTCTAGATAGAGGTAAGACTGTGTATAGACCATCCTCCAAAACTTCACTTGTCAAAATTACACTGAATATGTTATTATTGTCGTCTTTTGGTAACAAAATATTCCACTAGCTATATTTTTTACTCAAAAAATAAGAAGCTGTGGAAGTCTTTTTTTGTTGAGAAATTAATGTTATTAGTTTGTTTATTTGGTGTTCGGTATCTGTTTTTGGATATTAAGTAATTTGGATTTGCTCCGTATAAGACTCGTTAAAGGATAAAATGCTTACTACTATGATTTTTTTTTTCATTCTTATAGTTTCAACTCAAGATTGATAATTAAAGATAAATATATTTTATTTATTCCACCATAACCTTTGATAGTTTTGGAGTATGATACCATTTTGTTTCTCAAGTTAAAAGAATTACATATATTGCTTGTTTTCATAATATATAAACACCGTATCTGGGCTCGTTCCTCGGGATAAAATAATAAGCTTATAGTGCTTATTGGTATCAAATTTCAATAAAGGAGGATGTTGTGGTATGCTGACAGTAAATGTAAAACTAATTTATAAAAAAGTAATTATCTTTCTAAAAGTCTAATTTAGAAATTTTGAGAAGAAAACATAGCAATAAAATATTAAAATTATAGAACTTACTAGGAATTGAAGAAAAATGCTGCCAAAAGAATAAAAATGATGATATATTACTCTTTATTAAATAATAATAATATCTTATAGCAAGTTTAATATTTTTTTAATATCAACATAAAGAATTAAATCTAAACCTTATATATGACAAATGCAGTCAAATTTATAAATTTATGATTTTCATTATCAATTCACTCCTTTAAAGTGGAAAGAAGTATTTGATTTTTGAATATTCAGTTATTCACGAGTATTAGTGTTAAAAATCTCTAAAATTGAACGCATTTGACATGATATATTATTTGACCCCTTTCGTTATTTTTCTTAACTATTATTCAGATGCAGACCTTATTTGTGAAGTTTTATTGGACATATTGTTATATTTAGATATGTACCTATCACATATATATCACATTAACGATAATTAATAGAAAAATATATTGACTCTTAAACGGGAAAACGTTAAACAAATTAAACTTCTTTTGAAGTTGACTGACTTAATTGAGCCTTAATTAAAGTCATTGATGTTTAAAGTGATGTGCATAGTAAATTGATAGTTACATTTAGCCTAATCAACTTTAACGTTTTTTTGGTAGTTAAATTGATTATTTACATATTTAATTCTACTTCATTTATTAATATTTAACCAGCACCTCAAATAGATATACTCCTAAGTCCTAAGTTATCTAATCCTAATAGTAGTAGTTATTAGCTCATTTAATTATTTCACTTAAAAAGAGAGTTTTTTTTTTTAAAAAAAAAGTAATAGTGTCTAATAGGGGTTGTCTATATATTTGACCTTTTTGTTACTATGGTGAGAGATTTATGATTCTTATATAATAACATAAAGTTAGAAAGAAAACTATAATTTAGTGATGGGATAAGAAAATTACACTAATTTTCTCATTTCCTTAATATACTCAATTAGGGGTGGATCTAAAGGTATATTTATGATTTCATATGAACTCAAAAATAATATTAAAAAATGTATAAAATATAGATAAGTATTTAACTTATATTAACTTACTGCCGGAATAGAAATTCATAACCTTAAAATTTTGAATATGCATCTAATCTTAATTAGTTTTTCTTGTAGATTATGATAAGCAAAAGGTAGTTATAGTATTAGTCTTATAGTTTCTTGTTTTTTGATTTTTATTATTTAAATGTTATTTTGTGTAATTTGATAATTGTATTATTTTATAGAATTATTCTACTATTCTTTGTTGTTTTTGTTATTGTTTGTAGTTTCTTTTTCTTTTTATATGCCATTTTTCTTTTGAGTCGAGTGTCTATCAAAAACAACATCTTTACCTCTAAAGTAAAGATATAGTCGTTGTACACTTTATTCTCCCTAGCCTCCATCTTATGGAACTATCTTGAGTATGTTGTTATTGTATTATGATAAGCAAAAGAGCTTGTCAAAAACACATTTAAATTATTATTTTGTTAACGAATTTTACATGTCAATTATTTATTGTTATTTTTACTTATCTAAATTATTACTCCCATTATATTAAAATACATTTCAATGCTAAATTCATCAAATGTTTGTTTCCAATCGATAAGAGGTGAGTTGATAGATCAACTCACTATCCATGTGAATTATGAAATAATTTAAGTAAGAAACTCAAAAAAATAATAATAATTAAATAGTTAATAAAACACTAAATAGTTTAGACATAAAAAAATGCAAAAAACATAATTTTCTTTCCATTAACTTTTAAGCAAAATCTTATATAGATGAGGCTAAGTGTGTCACCTAGATCAACACTAAACCTTTTGGACTCGTTTAGGGGAGGAACAAGTGACCTCAAAAAATTAGTAATTTTATCTTAATTAATTATAAAATAAATTCAAGATTAGTTAATCAAAATCAATGAACCATGGCTTCTAAATCTATCTTCTTCCTTTGAATGTACTCATTCCAGTTAAACCTATCACCATCTTCCTCAACCATTCCACTGATTATGATCAATACACTTCACCTTCCAATTCTTGAAACCCCATTAATGTTTCTCTAAACCCCATTCCATTTCTTGATTTTTCCACTTACCATTTTTAGAAAAAAAATAGAATCTTTGATTGGTTCTAGGAATTGGGTTGTTATTAATTTTCTGAAAAAAACAAGATTAAGATCTAAAAATTAATTATATATTATATGGTGGAGACTGTAACGTCGTCGTTTTGGTGGCGGTGGACGCAACCCCACCACCACCCACGTCGATGGATGCCGTCAGTTTTCACCACCCATAAAGCCATTGTCACTGTTGTGTGGATCGCGTTCTTGGTAACCGTTTTCTGGTGGCAGATTGATGCTACTACCGGAATCTTGATTTTCCGGCGGATTTTCCCGGCGATACAGTTACCGAAGCTACGGCCGGTGGCGTTTAACTTGACGGATTTTGGTGGGGTTGGGGATGGTGTAACTGTTAATACGGCGGCGTTTGAGAAGGCAATATTAGCTATTGCTAAACTTGGGAAAAAAGGTGGAGGGCAGCTCAATGTGCCACCGGGATATTGGCTGACGGCGCCGTTTAATCTGACCAGTCATATGACTCTGTTCCTTGCTGAGGGAGCTGTTATATTGGGTGTTGATGTAAGTTTTTAACAAATTTTCTTAATATGTCAGCATTATAAAGTTCTAATCTTTGCTCAATGAGTTGATGATTTAGTTTTTCATTTTGTTCTCATTTATGCTAATTGTATGTGGTTTTTTGTTTGATTGTTTGGTTGGCTTTGGTTAGACCTTTGTGTTTTCACATAGTGCTAATAGCTTAGTGTCTATGTTGCCACGAATCTTCAAAAATGTCGACAAAGTAGTTCATTTTTGAAGGATTCGACAGATACAGTATCATTTTTGGAGAGTCCGAACAACATAGCTTGGTGTTACTTTTTTTTTGATAAACCACGGTGTTGGTGGTGTTCAGGCCAAGATTGGGCATAGCTGGACTAATTCCACGGGTATTGCTACCTCCCACCAGCAGAGGAATTGAGTAACCCTGTCCTTTGAGGCTAGGATAGATGGGAAGATGTCACCTAGCTAATTGCTTAGTGTTATTTATGGAAGCCTTTTACACTATTGGTGGATTCGGGCGGTAGTTTGGATTTGTTTGATGCTGATAGTCCAGCTAGCTTTGGATTAATTGAGTTTATTTTGGATTGATGAGAAGTGAGAGATGATGTTGATTTTGTTAAAATCAGTAATCAATCATCTGTTTTTAAGAAAAATGATGAAATAGAGAGTGAGAATTGGAGAGCTATTTAAGTCGTATTGCGATAAAAGAGCTGAAAGCTTAAAAGGTTAAGACTGGACAACACTATTTATACAAGGACCAAAGAGCTTCCAACCACTTCTTAACAAACTAATTAATAGTTAACTAACTGAATAATTAATTACAGTAACCCTTTAACTACTTCACTCCAACCATACCTTATTAAAAAAAGAAACGAATTGACTCAAACCAAAGAAACTAATTGACTCCAACCATGATTTGCTAACACCTCAACTGTTTCATATTTTACAGTTTCTATTATCTTGTGCGGATGTATTTCCTAATATGTTCACTGTTCAGAGGCGAGGATTATTGCAGTTTCTTGTGATGATGGTGGATGAGAATTCCATTTGTAGCGTTCTTTGTGGATAATGTGCTGCCTTTTTATTTTATGATCCACCCAGCGACATCTTTCTACTGCTTAGATATAGGGTGTGTTTGGTATGGAGGACTAGGAAATGTTTTCTAATTTTCCCATGTTTGGTTGGTCAAAATGTTTTGAAAAGCATTCTCTTCAGGAAAACAAAATCCTTAAAAATGAGGAAAATGACTTCCCTAATAGAAGTAGGGAAAACAAGTTCCATAAGTGACATTCCAAGTTCATTGTCTCCTCCCCACCCATCCAATGCCCCTAACACCCACCCTACCCTCGAGACCCCACTCCTCACCCCATTCCTTCCCCATAGTGGGTTGCTAGATTACATATAAATGTTCTTGGGACTATTTCTTTTCTCTTTGTTGAGGACTGGCGTTTTGTTTGGTTTCTTTTTACAGTCTTCAACTTTTGATCGCAATCTGTCCCTCAATTCTTTTGGCAATCATTGGTGCTTGTAGATAAGCATATGAGCTATTAAATGTTTATGTTCCAAGAATCACCTTTGAAAATACACAGTTTCTAGTTGTAATACAAGATATAAGCGGGAGAGTGAAGGAAGAAAAAATGCTTTTTTTTTCTAGAAACTTCGTTTCAAAAGGTAAAATCTTACTTTGGGGCTAACTTGAATCTTGAAGTTTAATGATTAAATTCTAAATGCCAGGGGAATTTCTCCTGATTTAAAGTGTTGTCAAGTATTGATTTTAAACCCGTAAATCCGTATCCAAATTCCATATTGTTTTTGATTTTGAATGCCAATGCAAATTTTTGTACTCTGTCCCATTTTATGTAACACTATTACCATTTGGGGAGTCAAACACTTTTTCTTTGATTAGTATTTTCCTGCACTCTTTTTTTATATTTTGAATTATAACTACGTTGTTCAAATATGCAAATTTTGTTTCATAGAACTTGAAGAACCTATGCCTGAATTCCCACTGAAATGAAGTGAATTGACCCTTGTACTCTGAACCGCTTCACATAAAATAGGAAAAAGGGAGTACTAATAAAAATGTATTTAATATAAAGCGCTAACACCTCAATCAAACAATATGCCTCAATGCTAACGCTTGATACCTACAAAGATATAATAAGAGTCTTATAACTGCTAGAATTCAAATTAGATCAATTTTTGTAAATCCTTTAGGAAGCACAGTATACAAGACGTCAGTTTTGGATTAGAGATCTATAGCATGTAAAGTTGCCTGTGAATAGTGCCTCACTTGTGAAAGTTAATTGTTTTTCGACCTTTTTACCTGACATTTCATTTGCGTTCTTTACGGTTATTGTCGACATGGCCCTTTGGGTCTCTTTATTTGCTTATTAGTCATATTCACATCTTTTAGTAGTCATTTCATTCACTAAATTAGTAGCTGCCTCTCCTCTTCCAATCAATGCCGGTGCTACAAAGGGTTTGTAATCTAGATTCTACTACCTTTGCATATTATTATGCAATTACTTTTCACTTTTGATAACTATCGATGTGAATGTAAACTACAAACAAGTCAAGTGCTACTCCTCAATCCCAAGTTAGTTGGTATTGCATATGAATTCTCGCTATCCATGTTGCTCTATTTGGACCTGTTTCATTCCAATATTTTGCAGGTTCTCTAACACTAGAAGTTATCTACATTTTCGACTGATATACAAATATCTAAACATTACTGAAAAGTCTCCTAGCAATACTATACCTAATGTAAGAGTAGCATCATGACTAAGCCTTAAGCCCAACTAGTACATACACTTATATGGATCTTTTGCTTTCATTGTGTCCTATTTTTTGCTATATATGTTTGTATTCTGATGTCTTGTAGGTTTTTTGCATTAACTTCTTGTAATTAATTAATTTTAGGTCTATCTCGTCTCTTATTAATACCTGAAATCATTATTGTATCACACATACAAACTGGTGTATTTGGAAGATTCTATAGGACATGATCAAACCATCTCAAACGACCTTATCTTACCTTCTATCAGATCTGCACATCCATCTTAACATCCACATATTTGCAACACTTGTTTTTTGGATATTTTTTCACCTTTGAGACTCGGTACACTCTCATGTAACAATTTTATTTTACAACCGTTTTGTGGAACTTCCTTTTATCTTTTTTACAATAGCAAATGTAGCTAACAAACTACGGGTTCAATTGAACCCTATACTTTTACTATGGAGCTTAGTAATTTTCAGTAAATATTATATTTGAACTTATAAGTCTAAACGTGTAATAATTATAGTAGTGAAATCATAAAGATTGAACCATCAATTTAATATTCCGAATCCGTCGTTGCTTTTGTCAGCATCCTCCTATCGCATTACACTCCCACAGCACTCATCCATTTCAACCATCCTATTTTAATTCTGTGTTACATCTTCATCTATCTTACGGTTCTCCTAGAAGGTTCGAACAAAGAGCTTAGCTATCTTCATTTTCCAACTTTTGTCAGCAAAAGGGCTTTACAATCTAGACTCATAGCCTAGTTCTTGGAGGTTGTTATACATTAGATATCTAAATGCCTGGGTGTTATATTATGCTCTCTTTCTTACAAGTACGATAGCACAATACGCTGGTTTGTATTTCCTCTGAGCATCTCGTGTAGTATGCAGTCTGCTACAGTGCTACGAGTTAGAGTTATGCCGGTACGCGATAAAATATTGATTGGTCATAAAGCCCCTAGTTTAATTTTGAAGCATTTCCTCTTCTAACAAACTTCTAAGGGAGTGGTGTAATTACGTTGTTGCCTTCTATAGTTATTCTTCATCTTTTAATTGGGTTGACCCTAATGAATTAATGTAAAAATAAGTGATTCAAGTGCAAATCGTTTCAGGGGACAAGCCAAACAGAAAGCTGGTTCTGCTTTCTGGAAACAAAAGTAAAAAAAAAACGACCGTTCTTTATAAACAATCCTTCTAGCATGCACTAATCTTATTCATCCAAAACCAAATCCAAATATACATTGCTAAAAAGCAAAGCAAGACAAAACCAAAACTAAACAGTTTTCAGATCGAATTGCTGAGTGTGTGTCTCTGTGTGTGTGTGCTAGTCATGATAGGGGTAATTGAATAAGGACCTTCTCCTGGAAGTAATAGACAGGTGGAAGTGTATTAGGATAGCCCTATTGTATACAAAATAGGAATTATTTACAAATGAATTTGTTGGGCCCACTAGTTTAATTTAAGAATTATCCATTTACTTGTCAGTTCCGAGCAATAACTATGTAGGGAACATTTAATGTGGAAACATTTTTGCCTGCAAAGTTCAGTTTGGATTGCTAGTTATAATTTGCAAAGGGAAAGTGAACTACAATTTTGTTATTAAATCGGCATTTTTGTGCCAATCATGGAAATATTGTTCTCTCGCAATTGTTTTCTTGACGATCAAAATAACTTGATAACCTCTCATCTGAAACATGAGTATACCTCCCTTAATTGAAGCCTTGTTTTTTCCTCTTTTTAGTTGAGAATTAACAGCAGCTACATTATTTCTGTATTTCTATTCGTAATTGTGGCATGCAACAGGATGAGAAATACTGGCCTCTCATGCCTCCCTTACCTTCATATGGGTATGGAAGAGAGCATCGTGGACCACGCTATGGAAGTTTAATCCATGGACAAAAACTGAAAGACGTGATAATCACAGGTGCTTTTGACTCTTACCTCAGTTTGAAATTTGAACTTTCCAAAAACAGCACAATGTTTTAAAAATTTGAAGTCCTTGAGTTATTTCTTTTATTGTCTATCGGAAACAACCTCTCTATCCAACAAAGGTAGGGGTAAGGTCTGTGTACATCCTATCCTCCCCATACCCACTTGTGGGATTACGCTGCCTATGTTGTTTGTTGTATTGTTGTCTTTGATGATTTCTTACTATCGCTGTTATTTTTGCTGGAAATTTGAATTTATCTATTTTTGGATCCTATTTTCTGTTAGTTAAGTGATGCAAATCATTGAGATCGCTCATGTGGCAAGTCCATGTATGATTCTATAGTCATAGTTTTTCTCCAGGCACGGTCAATTGCTGTTGCTTAGTCAATAATTGCACCATAAGAACTGCTGAAGAGATTCTTTTTTTTAGTTCTTGTAATGGGAATTATCGTCTCTTAATGAAGGAACTTGATATGAAGTATATGCTTCATGTAACTTGTTATGTATGAAATTAAAAACGCTATATGAGCGGAATTCACATCATCTCGCGTATTCAAGAGAAAATGACCCTTTGCTTTCATCTCGCATATTCAAGAGAAAATGACCCTTTGCTTTTCATCTCGCATATTCAAGAGAAAATGACCCTTTTCTTAGGCATTAAGGAAGTAATTAGTCATACCGAACTAATTTTGGTTTGGTATTCGGTGTACCCATGAAGAACCGGAAAACCAAAGTTCTGAAGAACCTAACTCCCACCCCTAGGAGAAAGAGATGATCCAAAATTTTCTTGGCGCCAAAAATATGAAGTGTTGTTTTCTTATTAATTCCATCTTCATAATAATTTCAGAGTCATTTGGCAAACAAAACTTAACCACTCTATTCATGGTTTGCTTAATTAATTCTTCCTTCACACATTCATCGATATTCTTTATAAGATGTGCTGCATGTTTCTTAAAAGTTTAGTAATGATAAAGGCAACTAGTACCTACTACATGCTCAAAATAACTTAAGCAGATTTTCTAGATTAAAGTATTCTGAATGGTTGTGAAAGCATACAGGAATGACTATTGGATCTAATTATGCAAATGGTATTCCCATTAACAGGGCATAATGGCACCATTAATGGGCAGGGTCAAGCATGGTGGAAGAAATTCCGGCTGAAGCTTCTTAACCATACCAGAGGACCGCTCGTGCAGATCATGTGGTCTACTGACATACTAATCTCAAATATAACTTTACAAGATTCACCCTTTTGGACACTTCATCCATACGACTGCAAGAATGTAACAATTAGGAATGTTACAATCCTGGCACCCATTGCTGGGGCTCCGAATACTGATGGCATAGATCCAGGTGAGTCTTCGATGGGTTCAGTTTATCTTAATAAATGAATCTTGCGCTAGTAAGCTTATGTTGAGGGTTTCTAAAAAATTAATTTACCTGTGTTGTTCTTTTTCCCTGATCTGGGTAGGTCATCTATGAATACAGTGATATTTTAGACTCAACTTTTGTGAATTTTTGGTTTTATAGATTTCTGGTTCTTTAATCAAATCAATAATGAGCAAGGAAATATACCAGAAAATTACTTATGTCACTTGATGGTTGTGGCTCGTGACTAGCCTCATCTCCTCTTCTTAGTAGTAGTTAGTAATCACTTAGGTTCTTATTCTACGATATGTGGTACTATTTGTTGTTTCATTTGCTTTGTATCTTACTATTTTGCTATCATGTTTTCCCTGCTTGAAAACTTTTCTTTTGAGTCGAGGGGCTATCAGAAAAAGCCTCCCTACATCCTACCTTCCCTAGACTCCACTTGTGGGGACTACACTGGGTATATTGTTGTTGGCCAAGCAGCTCGCTCAAGTTTTGACATAATAATTTGCTGTATTTCTTCAGTCATATGCGATCCTTTTTAGACAAAAAAAAAAGTTCTGGACAGGATTTTGCTGAAATCGATGTGTGATGTTGACATTACTCTAAAAGACTAATATCCATTCATACTTTCTTACTTCTTATTTACTGTTGCCAGCCACTCAGTATAAGCTTCTAATGTGTTTTAATGGAGTGAGCAGATTCTTGTGAAGATGTGTTGATAGAGAACTGTTACATCAGCGTTGGTGATGATGGCATCGCGATAAAGAGTGGATGGGATCAGTATGGAATTGCATATGGACGGCCTTCGAAGAATATACTCATTCGTAACCTTGTCATTCGTTCCAATGTCAGGTGAGTTCTCCATATAGGCACGTGCATTTACATTTCTTTTCACGATGGATGTTTCTGACAACAATTGCATCTTGGGGGTGTTATAGATGGTCAAGAAATCAAATCCTTTTTTCTTACATTTGAGCAAATGTTCGTTGAGCATTGATGGTTGGCCTGCTGGTCAGCCGCTTGTTAGTTTGAAGAGGCAGTGGTCAATGATCGTTTTAGTAGCTATTTTTTGACTGTAGTTTAGTTGATTGATTGATGACATAACATATGAACTAACACTCAAACTTGGTCTCAGCTGGCAAGTAAGCACTCCAACTTTGAGAATGCACATATAGACACCTCAACTCGTTTTTCACTATATCAATTGAATACTCCAACTTACAAAATGATCATCTAGATATCTCCAATTTTTGTCCCACGTCAGTGTCAGGTGTCCGTGAGACACAGTGGAGACGAATTGAAGTGTCAGGTGTCAGTGAGACACAGTGGAGACGAATTGAAGTGTTTAGTTGCCAGGTGAGACCAAGTTGAGGTGTCTAGACGTGTACTCTCAAAATTGGAGTGTTTACTTGCTAGCTGAGACCAAGTTTATGTGCCTCTATGTATTATGCCAATATTTAACTAGGGACTAACTATGGTTGAGCTACATGGCAGTGCTGGTGTATCAATAGGAAGTGAGATGTCTGGTGGAGTGTCAAATGTCACTGTGGAAAACCTCTTTATCTGGAACTCGAGACGTGCTGTACGCATCAAAACAGCGCCTGGAAGAGGAGGATACGTTCGAGATATAACATACAAGAATTTGACATTTGAGAATGTTAGGGTGGGAATCGTCATCAAAACCGATTACAATGAACATGCTGACGAGAGTTTTGACCCCAAGGCTGTCCCGTTACTGGAGAACATAAGCTACACAACAATCCATGGTGAGGGAGTTCGCGTGCCTGTTCAAATCCATGGTAGTAAAGAAATCTGGGTGAGAAACGTTACTTTCAGAGATATGTCGGTTGGGTTAACGTACAAGAAGAAGCATATATTCCAGTGTGCTTACGTTCAAGGTCGTGTTATAGGGACTATCTTCCCTGCCCCTTGCAAGAACCTCGATCTATATGACGAGCAAGGACATCTGATCAGACGTTCTGATGCTCAAAACGCGACAGACATAGATTATGACATTTAAAATGATTCCACGGACCAATCGCATAGTAGAGATTAGTGAACTGGGCTGCCTCTTCTTTTTTCTTTTACAGTTTGTTCTCTGCATTATACATACAGAAAGAACTCCTTTTGATGTATTCACATCCACAGATCCAATGTAAAGAACAGCTCCTTTGTTCCTGTACATAACCTTAGTTCCATAAAGTTAATGTCTGAACTAATCCTTTGTGCTACATTAGCTTGGCTATTGTCACGGTCTGAGATGTAGAAACACCCCCTCACAGAAATGCAGGATAACGTATAATAAATTCTTGTGGTTCGGTCCTTCCTCGAATTCCTCACATAGTGGGAGCTTAGTGTACTGGATTGCCTCTTTTTATATTAGTTTGGCTATTGTCAAAGGGTTCAAGCGGTAGAAACACTCTCCAGTAGAAATATAGGATAAGGCCATTTACAATAGATCCTTGTGGTTCGGTCCTTCCTCGGACCTCTCACATAGTGGGAGTTTAGTGCATCAGGTTGTCTTATATATATATATATATTCACGAGTACGATCTGTGGAAACACTCTCTTGTATAAATGCAAGGTAAGATTACATACAATAGGGTTTTGTGGTCCAATTCTTCTCTGAATTTTGCTTATAGCAAGAATTTAGTGCACCGAACTGTCCTTTTTACACTAATTTGGTTATTGGATTGAAACCAAAGTGACATATTTTCTCCTCTCCAAATTTTAGAAACTCTTAACACAAAATTGTAGTCGACATCATATATAGACCAAAAAATATATTCCTCATTTTATGTGGCACTCTGACTTGCATAGTATTTAAGAAAAAAACAAGATTTTTGAAACTTGTGGTTTAAAATAATTTCTAGATATTTTTGTGGATATAAAACATTTCATTAGGGGTAAAAAGAGAATTTTAACGTTAAATTGTTTCTAATTATAGTAAGATGATATTCTTTTTGGGACGAACTAAAAAAGAAAGGATGGCACATAAAATGGAACGGGGAAAATAATAGAAGTTTCACTTCAGAAGGTTGCACTAGGATCTAATAAATAGATCAAAACTGTAAATTACACTTCTAAATATGAGTTCCCGTTAGATCTTATTATTATTATGGTTGTTGTTGTTTGTACAAACATATTTACAGAATATTCATAGGCTAATGCGTACGAAAAAATGAAAAAAAACACGAAGTTCTTATTTTGTGACCCTAAACACTAAAAAAGTGAAGTGGATTTCTATAAAAGCTATAAATATCATTTACTATGTAATTACAGATGGTCCTACCAAATTTGGAACAAAAAAATTTCAAACATGCATATTTACAAAATATTCATCTGCTAATTAGCTCATGAAAAACATAAAAAAAACACCAAATTCCTGTTCTGTAAGCCCTAAACACTAAAAAAAAGTTATGAATTTCTATAAAATCTATAAATATCATTTACTAGATAATTGCGGATGATCCTATCAAATTTGGAGCAAAAGTGTTTCGGACAGACATATTTAAAGAATATTCATAGGCTAATGTTCACCAAAAACAGAGAAAAACACTAATCCCTCGGGTACCTACAGAGGGTCCCATAACAGTTTCGGAGAAAAATCGATTGGAAGCCAGTTCACCAAAATAATCAAGGGCTAACACATGAAAAAAATCGCCTCATTTCATTTGTGCGATTCCTAAATGTTATGAATGCACCGTGGATCGTGTTGAGGGCCGCACATACTGATCCCTGGGCTACCTACGGAAGGTCCCATAATGGTTTCAGCAAAAAATCGACCAGAAGGCAGTTCACCAAAATATTCGTGGGCTAACACACATGAAAAAAATGAGAAATCGCCTAACTATGCTGGTGCGGCCCCTACATGCTATGAATGCACCGTAGATTGTGCCAAGGCCACACGTACTGATCTCCGGGTACCTACGGAGGGTCCCATAACGATTTTGGAGAAAAATCAATCAGAAGCAAATTCACCAAAATATTCGTGGGCTAACACACACGAAAAAAATGACAAAATCGCCTGATTCGTGCTACCCTTAAATGCTATGAATGCGTTATGGATCATACCGAGGCAGCACGTACAGATCCCCCAAGTACCTACAGAGGGTCTCATAACATTTCGTAGAAAAATCAATCGAAATTCAGTTCACCAAAATATTCAAGGGTTAACACACGAAAAAATAAGAAAATTATCTGATTTCGCTTGTGCAGCCCCTAAATGCTATGAATGCGCCGTGGATCATGCCAATGCCACACCTATTGATCCCCCGAGTACCTACGGAGGGTTCCAAAATAGTTTCGGAGAAAAATCGATCAGAAGCCAGTTCACCAAAATATTCTTGGGTGAACATACACGACAAAATGAGAAAATCGCTTGATTTCGCTTGTGAGACCTATAAATGCTATGAATGCTCCGTGAATGGTAGCCAGGCCACACGTACAAATCTACGTATGGAGGGTCACATAATAGAATTGGAGAAAAATTGATCGGAAGCTAGTTCACCAAAATATTCATAGGCTAACACACACGAAAAAAATGAGAAAATCGCATAATTTCGCTTGTGCGCTCCCTAAATGCTATGAATGCGTTGTGGATCATGATGAGACTGCACGTACTGATCCTCCGAGTACATACAGAGGGTCCTATAATGGATTCGAAGAAAAATTAATCGGAAGCCAGTTCACTAAAATTTTAATGGGTTAATAATACACGAAAAAAATGATAAAATCGCCTAATTCCGCTTGTGCAACCCCTAAATGTTATGAATGCTTTGTGGATCGTGTCGATGTCGCACTTACTAATCCCATGAGTACCTATAGAGGGTACCATAATGGTTTTTGAGAAAAACAGATCGGAAGTCAGTTAGCCAAAATATTCATGGGCTAATACCCAAGAAAAAAAAATAAGAAAATCACATAATTCCACTTGTGCGGCCCCTAAATGCTATGAATGCGTTGTGGATCATGTCGATGCCGCACATACTAATCCCCTGAGTACCTACAGAGGATCCCATAATGGTTTCAGAGAACAATAGATTAGAAGCCAGTTCACCAAAATATTCATGGGCCAACACTCAAGAAAAAAAATGAGAAAATCACTTAATTCCACTTGTGCGGCCCTAAATGTTATGAATGCACCGTGGATCATGCCGAGGCTGCAGTACTGATCCCCCGGGTGCCTACAGAGGGTCAAATAATGATTTCGAAGAAAAATCGATCAGAACCTAGTTCACCAAAATATTCATGGGCTAACACACACGATAAAATGAAAAAATCGTCTAATTCCGCTTGTAGGCCTCTAAATGCTATGAATGTGTCGTGGATCATGCCGAGGCCGCATGTACTGATCTCCCGGATACCTACAGAGAGTCTCATAATGGTTTCAGAGAAAAATCAGCCGAAAGCCATTCACCACAATATTTGTGGGCTAACACACACGAAAAACTAAGAAAATCTCTTAATTCTTTTTATACAGCCCCTAAATGCTATAAACGCGTCGTGGATCATGTTGAGACTGCACATACTAATCCTTCGGATACCTACGGAGGGTCCCATAATAGTTTTAGAGAAAAATCGTCCATAAGCTTATTCATCAAAATATTCATGGGCTAACACACATGAAAAAAACAACAAAATCACCTGATTTCGCTTGTACGACTCCTAAATACTATGAATGCACCATAAATCGTGTCGAGGCCGAACGTTCTGATCCCCTGGATACCTATGGATATTCTCATAATGGCTTTGGAGAATAATCAACCTGAAGCCAGTTGACCAAAATATTCACGGGCTAACACATACGAAATAAATGAGAAAATCTCTTGATTCCGCTTGTACGACCCCTAAATGTTATGAATACATCGTGGATCGTGCGGAGGCCGCACGTACTCATCTCTTGGGTACCTACGGATGGTACCATAATGATTTTGAAGAAAAATCAATCATAAGCTAATTCACCAAATGTTCATGGGCTAACACACATGGAAAAATAAGAAAATTATCTAATTTCGCTTGTGCGGCGCCTAAATGCTATGAATGTAGGTGGATCGTGCCTAGGTCATACGTACTGATTCCTCGGGTACATATCGAAGTTTCCATAATGGTTTCAAAGAAAAATCAATCAGAAGTCAGTTAACCAAAATATTCATGAGCTAACGCACACGAAAAAAATAAAAAAAATTGCTTAATTTTCGTTTGTGCTTCTCCTAAATGCTATAAATGCGCCGTGGATCATGGCGAAGCCCCGGGTACCTATGGATGGTCCAATAAAGGTTTTGAAGAAAGATCGACCGAAAGACAGTTCACCAAAATATTGATGGGCTAACACACACCAAAATATTCATGGGCTTGTGCGGTCACTAAATGCTATGAATGCACCGTGGATCGTGCCAAAGCCGCACGTACTTATCCCCCAAGTACCTATGAATGGTCTCATGATGGTTTCAGATAAAATCGACTGGAAGTTAGTTCATCAAAATATTCATATGTTAACACACAAAAAAAATAATAAAATTACCTAATTTCGATTGTGCAAATCCTAAATGCTAGGAATGCACCGTGGATCATGCTGAGGCCGCACGTACTGATCCCCTAGTATCTATGGAGGGTACCATAATGGTTTCAGTGAAAAACAGACTTGAGGCCAGTTCACCAAAATGTTCATGGGCTAACACACATGAAAAAAATGAGAAAATCATCTGATTCCGCTTGTGTGGCCCCTAAATGCTATAAATGTGTCATCGATGGTGCTTAGGCTACACGTACTGATCCTACGGGTACCTATGAAGGGTCCCATAATAGGTTTGGAGAAAAATCAATCGAAAGCCAGTTCACCACAATATTAATAGGCTAAAACATATGAAAAAAATGAGAAAATTGTCTGATTCTGCTTGTGCAGTCCCTAAATGCTATGAATACACCATAGATCATGCTGTACTGATCCTACGTGTTTTGGAGGAAAATCAACTGAAAGCCAGTTCACTACAATATTGATGGGCTAAAACACATGAAAAAATGAGAAAATCGTCTAATTTCGCTTAGGCAGTCTCTAAATGCTATGAATGCATCGTGGATCATGCTGAGGCTGCACATAATTGATCCCTAAGGTACCTACGAAGTGTCCCATAATGGTTTCAGAGAAAATCGATCGAAAATGTGTTCACCAAAATATTCATAGGCTAACATACACGAAAAATGAGAGAATCGCCTAATTCCTCTTATGAGGCCCTTAAATTTTTTAAAAGCGCTGTGGATCGTGTTGAGGCCGCACGTACTAATCGCTCGAGTACCTAAAAATGGTCCCATAACGGTTTTGGAGAAAAATTAATCGGAAGCCAATTCACCAAAATATTCATGAGCTAACACACACGAAAAAAATGAGAAAATCGCCTAATTCTGCTTTAAAGGCCCTTAAATGCTATGAATGCACTATAGATCGTGCTGAAGTCGCACGTACTGATCCCCCGGATACCTAAGGAGGGTCCAATAACGGTTTTGGAGAAAAATCAACCAGAAGCTTGTTCACCAAAATATTCATTGCTCACACACACGACAAAATATTCATGGGCTTATGCAGCCACTAAATGCTATGAATGCATCGCGTATCATGCCGAAGCCGCACGTACTGATCCCCCAGGTACCTATGAAAGGTCTCATGATGGTTTCATAGAAAATCGACTGAAAGTCAGTTCACCAAAATATTCATAGGTTAACATACACAAAAAAATAATAAAATTGCCTAATTCCGATTGTGCAGATCCTAAATGCTTTGAATGCACCGTAGATCATGCCGAGACTGCATACCAATTCCTTGAGTATCTATTGAGGGACCCATAATGATTCAAAGAAAATCTATCGGAAGCGGGTCACTAAAATACTAATGGGCTAACACCCATGAAAAATGAGAAAAATGTCTGATTTCACATGTGCGGCCCTAAATGCTATGAATGCACCTTGAATCATAGCAAAGTCACACATAATTATCCCCCGAGTACCTACGAAGGGTCCCATAACGATTAAGGATAAAAATTAATCGAAAGTTGGTTCACCAAAATATTAATGGCCTACCCATACGACAAAATGAGAAAATCACCTGATTTCGCTTGTAAGACCTCTAAATGCTATGAATGCATCATGTATCATGTCGAGATAGCACGTAATGATCCTCCAGGGACCTACAGAGGGTCCCATAATAGTATCGTAGAAAAATTAATCGAAAGCCAGTTCACTAAAATATTGATGGGTTAACACTCAAGAAAAAAATGCGAAAATGGACTCATTCCACTTGTGCGGCCCTAAATGCTATGAATGCACCGTAGATGATGTTGAAGCCGCACGTACTGATCCCCCAGGTAACTATTGAGGGTCCAATAATTGTTTCCTAGAAAAATCAACCAGAAGCAAGTTTATCAAAATATTCTTGGGCTAACCATACGAAACAAATGAGAAAATTGCCTAATTCAGCTCGTGCGGCCCCTAAATGCTATAAATACACTGTGGATCGTGCTGAAGCCACATGTACAGATCCTCATAGTACTCATGGAGGGTCACACAACTATTTCAGAGGAAAATCGATCGGAAGCTAGTTCATGAAAATATTTATGGGCTAAAATACATGAAAAAAATAAAAAAAATCATCTAATTTCACTTGTGAGGCACCTAAATGCAATGAATGCACCGTGGATTGTGCCTAGGTCGCACGTACTAATCCCCTGGATACATACAGAGGGTCCCACAATAATTTCAGAGAAAAATCAACTGGAAGCCAGTTCACCAAAATATTCATGGCTAATAATTCACACGAAAAAAATGAGAAAATCGTGTAATTTCGCTTGTGCAGCTTCTAAATGCAATTAATGCAACGAGGATCACACCGAGGCCACATGTAGTGATACCCCAGGTACTTATAGAGAGTATCATAATGGTTTCGGATAAAATTTGACAAAAATCCAGTTCATCAAAATATTCATTGGCTAACACACACGAAAAAAATGAAAAAATCGCTTGATTTAGCTTATGTAGCCTTTAAATACTATCAATACGTCGTTGATCGTTCCGATACCACATTTATTAATACCTAGGGTACCTACGAAAGGTCCCATAATGGATTCAGAGAAAAATCGATCGACAGTCAGTTTATCAAAATATTCATGGGCTAATACAAATGAAAAAATAACAAAATCGCTTGATTATACTTGTGTCAGTTCTAAATATTATGAATGCACCTTAGATAGTGTCGAAGCCGAATGTACTGATCCATCGGATACCTAGGAGAGTCCCATAATGGTTTTGAAGAAAAATCAATCGAAAGCCAGTTCACAAAAATATTAATGGCTAACTTTAAAAAAATGAGAAAATCATATAATTCGGCTTGTGCGGACCCTAAATGCTATAACTGCATTGTTGACCATGCCGAGGCCGCATGTACTGGTCCCCCAAGTACCTACGTATGGTCCCAAAATGATTTCGAAGAAAAATCGATCTAAACCGAGTTCACCAAAATATTCATAGGCAAACATACATAAAAAAATGAGAAAATTGCATGATTCCCCTTATACGGACCTAAATATTATGAATGCACAGTGAATTATTCTGAGGCCACACATACTGATCCTTGTGTACCTAGGGAGTCTCATAATGGTTTTAGAGAAAAATTGATTGGAAACTAATTTACCAAAATATTTATGGACTAACACACAAAAAAAATGAGAAAATCATATGATTCTGTTTATGCGGCTCTTAAATGCTATGAATGTACCAGAATAGTGCGTAGGCTACACGTACTGATTCCTCGAGTATCTACGGAGGGTCCCATAATAGTTTAGGAGAAAAATCTATTGAAAGTCAGTTCACAAAAATATTTATGGGCTAAAACAATCGCTTAATTAAGCTTGTGCGACCCCTAAATGTTATTTATGCATCGTGGATCATGTCAAAGCCACACATACTGATCACTCGGATACCTACAAAGGGTCCCATAATGTTTTTGAAGAAAAATCTACCAGAAACTAGTTCACACAAAAAAATAAAAAAATCACTTAATTTCGCTCGTACGGTCCCTAAGTGTTATGAATGCAACATGGATCATGTCGAGGCCAAAGGTATTGATCCCCCGAGAATCTACGGATAGTCCCATTACTATTTTAGATATAAATCAACCAGAATCCAGTTCACTAAAATATACATAGACTAGCGTACACGAAAAATTTAGAAAATCATCTAATTTTGCTTGTGTGGCCCCTAAATGCTACGAATGCATCAATGATCGTTCCAACGCCGCACGTACTGATCCTAAGGATACCTATGAAGGGTCCAATAATGGTTTTGAAGAAAGATCGACTGAAATCCAATTCACCGAAATATTCATGGGCTACACGAAAAAAAATGAAACAAAATCGTCTAATTCCGCTCATGCGACCCCTAAATGCTATGAATGCATCATAGATTGTGTCATGGCCGCACGTACTTATCCTCAGGGTACCAACAGAGGGTCCCATAATGATTTTTAAGAAAAATTGACCGGATGCCAGTTCACCAAAATATTCATGAGCTAACACATATGAAAAAAAATGAGAAAATTACATAATTTTGCTTGTGCGGCCCCTAAATGTTATGAATGCATAGTGGATTGTACTGAGGCCACATGTACTGATCCACCGAGAACCTACAGGGGGTCCTATAATAGTTTTGAAGAAAGATCGATCAGAATCTAGTTCATCGAAATATTAATGGGCTAACGCACACAAAAAAAAATTTAAAAAATCATTTATTTCCTTTTGTACGACCCCTAAATGCTATGAATGCATCGTGGATGGTGCCGAGGTCGTACGTACTGATCCATTGGGTACCTACCGAGGGTCCCAAAATAGTTTAAGAGAAAAAATCCACCGAAAGCTAGTTCATCAAAATATTCATGGGCTAACACATACAAAAAAATAAAAAAACAATTACCAGATTGTTTGTGCGGCTCCTAAATGCTATAAATGCACCGTGGATGGTGTCGAGGCCGCACGTACTGATCCCTCGGGTACCTACGGAGGGTCCCATAATAGTTTAAGAGAAAATATTGATCGGAAGTCAGTTCACCAAAATATTAATGGGGTAACATACACGAAAAAATAAGAAAATCACCTGATTCTATTTGTGCGGCCTCTAAGTGCTATGAATGCACCGTCGATGGTGCCGAGGCCGCACGTACTGATACCTACGGTACCTACAGAGGGTCCCATAAAGGGGCAGGAGAAAAATTGATCGAAAGCTAGTTCACCAAAATATTTATAAGCTAACACACACGAAAAAATGAGAGAATCCCCTGATTCCGCTTGTGCGGCCCTTAAATGTTATGAATGCACCATGAATAATGCCAAAGCTGCATATACTGATCCCTCGGGTACCATCTAAGTTTCCCATAACAGTCTTGAAGAAAAATCAATCGAAAGACAGTTCGCTGATCTAACACACACGAAAAAATGAGAAAATCACCTGATCCGCTTGTGCGATCCCTAAATATTATGAATGCACTATGGATCATGTCGAGCCTACACATACTGATCCTCGAGTACCTACAGAGGGTTCCATAATGGTTTCAGAGAAAAAATAATCGAAAGCCAGATCACCAAAATATTCATTGGCTAACACATACAAAAAAATGAGGAAATCACTTAATTCTTCTTATGCGGTCCCTAAATGCTATGAATGCACTATAGATTGTGTCGAGGTCGGATAGACAGATCTTTCGGGTACTTATGATGGGTCACATAACAGATTCTGTTGAAAATCGATCGAAAGTCAGTTCACCAAAATATTCATGGGTTAACACACACAAAAAAATGAGAAAAATCATCTAATTCCGCTTGTGCTTATCCTACATGCTATGTATGTACCGTGAATCATACTAAGGATACACATACTAATTTTGGGGTAACTACCAAGGGTCTCATAATGGTTTCGAAGAAAAATCGACCGGAAGTAGTTCACCAAAATTTTAATGGTCTAACACACACGAAAAAATTGAGAAAATTATCTAATTCCCCTTGTGCGGTCTTTAAATACTATCAATGCATCATGGATCGTAACGAGATCGCACGTACTGATTCCACGAGTATATACACAGGGTCCCTTAATGGTTTTGGAGACAGAAGTTGGTTCACCAAATTATTCGTTGGCTAACATACACAAACAAAGAGAAAATCGTCTAATTCTACTTGTGCGGCCCTAAATGGTATGAATGTACTGTAGATTGGACCGAGGTCATACGTACTGATCCCCCGAGTATATATCGAGGTTCACATAATGGTTTCAGCGTAAAATTGATCGGATGTCAGTTCAACAATATATTCATGGGCTAACACACATGAAACAAATGAGAAAAAATTGCCTAATTCTGCTTGTGCGGTCCTTAAATGTTATAAATGCACTGTGGATAATGTCGAAGTCGCATATACTGATCCCCCGGGTACCTAAAGAGGGTCCTATTATAGTTTTAGAGAAAAATTGACAAGAAGCATGTTCACCAAAATATTTATGGGCTAACACACATGAAAAAAATAAAAAAAATCATCTGATTCCACTTATGCAGCCTCCAAAGGCTACAAATACACCGTGGATTGTGACTAGGCCACACGTAGGATTCTCCGAGTACCTACAGAGGGTCCAAAATCTATTTTGGAGAAAATCGACCGGAAACCAATTCACCAAAATATTCATAGACTAACACATATGAAAAAATAAGAAAATCACCTGATTCTGCTTGTGTGGCTCCTTAATGCTGTGAATGTTACATAGATCGTATCGAGGTCGAACGTTCTGATCCCTTAGGTACCTACGTAGATTTCCATAATAGTTTCAGAGAAAAATCAATCGGAAGCCAGTTCACAAAAATATTCAAGGGCCAATACACAAAAAAATGAGAAAATTACTTAATTACGTTTGTATGACCCCTAAATGATATGAATGCATCATGGATCGTGTCGAGGTCGCACGTGCTGATCTACAAAGTACCTAGAAGGGACCCATAATGGTTTTAGAAAAAAATTAATCGAAAGTTAGTTCATCAAAATATTCATAGGCTAACACATACGAAGAAAATGAAAAAATAATATAATTCCGCTTGTGCGGCCCCTAAATGCTATTAACGCATTGTGGATTCTTGCCTAGGACGGATGTACAGATCCTCCGGGTACCTACGGAGGGTTCCATAATGAATTCGGAGAAAAACCAATCGGAAGCCAGTTCACCAAAATATTCATGGATAATACTGTCACGCCCCAAGAGGGTACCCTAGGCATGGCCGGCACTCAGAAGCCATTACTGGCTCCCAAGTGAACCACTTGGCCTGATCACACGTTCATTGATTCAGCAGAAGACTTAGTTTAAGAGAAAAACAATCTTAGTGGGTTGACTCAATCATCAATCTCCATCATTCAAATCAAAAACATAGTTTGAAAGAAAACTAATCAAGAGTTAAAGACATCAAAATAAATCCATCACTATCTAGTCTATGAAGTCTCTATCTCTACTACCTAAATAGAGCCAATGACAAGTTCATGGCTACCTCAAAAAAAACTACTCATAAGCAATGAAAAGAATGAATATGATCCCTCCGAAGGCAAGGAAGTCTTACCACTATCAGGAAAGAAATAGATCTTCAACAAAGCGCATGTTGATGATCTCTAACACCTGTTCTTGCATTATAAAATGATGCATGCCCAAATGAATGTCAATACGTGGAATGTACGAGTATGTAATATGATAGAATGAAATAATAATACATCCAAGGTACTCAAGATAGAATGAAACTTACCCAACTCAATATAATATGCAAGTATTTAATATAACAATGCTTTAAGAAGGACTCAGTAATATGCAACTTGATCAAAACATGTCATATACTTTCATGCACAATCTGGGAGTCTCTCTTAACCAACAAAAATTCCACCATTTATAAGTAGGTGATGCACAACGAACCGACGTCGTTGCCATATTCGTCCAATACTTGCTAAGGTAAAGGACAAATCTACCAATCTGGATCCACCAATCAATCAAGTTCTATCTTTTCAAGACAATGAAATAGGAAAACATCCGACTTTAACGGTCCAATCCTCTCCTACACTGGCTACGTAGTTATTGAGTTTTACTCTTGCTCAATTCAGTGCTCGATACTACTCTCAAAACTCAAAATACTCATGCAACTTAAACAAATCAGTTCAATCAAAACTTTTGACTAGTCTCATTGGACTCACATCGAAACTCAATCTCATCTCAATCATTATGCTCTTTCAAATCAACTCAATAAAATCCACTCATTGAGATTAAATACTCAACTCTTTTAAATCTCTTTAAAACATGTAATTTTGACTCAAAATAATGCATAGCAAAATCACGATCAAAACGGTTAAAATTCTGAAAGACTCTTTCAATTCAACTCGGGCTTGACTCATCCTTAAATCATCAAGTTCTTTCAGAAATATATTTTTGAAAATCAATCATAACTCATTAAAACTTTGTCTCAAAACCATCATTTATGTTCAAGATATCTATGTTCAAAATAATAATAAAATCAACTTATGTGAAAACTCAAACTTTTGTACAATCAATGCTCAAAATCAAATATAATCTTCAATTAGGGTTCATGTGAATGAAGACATGAACATGCATCCAAATCAAATACTCAACCCATGAACAACATCAATACGTATTTTAAATATGTACAAGGAACCCGAAAGACAATAGATAACTCAAGAATTCAATTCAAGGAACTCAAAAATTCCAACTCAACTCAACTTGAATCAATAAAGATGAAGGGGCACGTGGACGAATTCGGTCCAACATTGTGTTAGTCTTACATACCTGAATCTTAGGAGTTATTAGATAAAAGTGTTGGGTTTGGAACCCTGTAACTTGAAGTTGATAAACCAATCTATAGATTTGTGAAGGAGATCTTGAACTTGAAGTCTTTAGATCTCCCAATATTGGAGAAATCCCTTTCTTGAAGTTCTTGATCTTTGGGAGAAGGAGAATTTGGCATTTTGAGAGAATCTCTACGTATAAGAATATTATTAGGTTGAAAGATTGAGAAAAATTACCTTTTAATAAATTTCATCGATAATTTCGGCGAGCTGGGGGTCTCCTCGCCGAACCATTCGGTGAGTCGCCAAAGGTGCTTTAGCTCGCCCAATCCAGCAGTTTTTAAAGGATTTCGGTCACTATTCGGTGAGCTAGGTCGTGGTTCGCCAAACTATTCGGTGAGTCGCCAAATTGGCTGGTGAGCTCGCCGAATTGTCCTGTACGGACATGCTTCAGTAAATGATGATAACGTTTTACTTCAAACTCTAAAAAAATGCAATCGTGGTGGTGTTGGAAAGAAGACACAAAGACCTGTAATTTAATAGGTCATGGGCTACCCAATTCGTTATATTCTAGGAGATATGGTTGTTTGAAGTTGACCCTTATACGAACTCATTCGAAAACTTAGCAGATAGAAATTTTTTGGACTTGGCTTGCTGTTAGAGATCTCTTATGACCCTAAACTACATCTAATACTCTTAAAATACTTAGGAATTGATCCTAACTCATGTATACAATTAGAAGTCATTCAGTTCGAGTCTACACACATATAAAGAATGATTCGAGTCTTGGTGGAAAAAAATTGGGGTGTTACATTATCTCCCCCTTGGGATCATTCTTCCTCGAATGAAGATCAACCAGAGATGGACTCAAGGCATGAATAAAAATTGAGACTCAATCAAATCAATCAATCAACCAAATCAAGCAATCTATACAATCAACCATTCAGACTCAAGAATAGGCAAATCAGTTCAAGTCAAGAGTAGGGACATTACTTTCAACATTCTCATCATTAGGCACGAATAAAACATCGAAACTCTATCAATCGAATAATTCAAACATCTAGATCATCAACTTGCGGACTCAAGAAAGAAGACAACAACTCGAATCAAGAATAGGAAGTTACTTTCAACATCATCGTTGATGGCACAAATAGAAGTGGATATTTGGTCTTTATGTCATCCTTATAGGGCCAACTGTCCTTGATTTCAACACTTTCAATAGGAACTACCAACAAAGGATCTCCCAAGCACTCCTTTGATCATCGAGCATGAAGCACCAAACGAATGGCGGCTAACTCAAAAGGTAACTCCAATTCATGAATGACATCTCCAATCCTCTTCATATTTAGGTAAGGCCAATATATCGATGCCCAAGTTTTTCCTTCTTTCCAAGCCTCATACAACTTTATACTATCTTAGATACACATACTAAGTCTCTTCTTACCAAATGACTTAGCCTCAATTCACTATTAACATCTGAGGGTCACATACCCCCCCCCCTTCGTAACACATACTCCTCGCAAGTTAATATCTTAATATCTCACATACACCATGTCAAGCCTATTAAATAAAATCTTAAAACTAGCACTATCACACTCATAATGCTATCTCCTCTTTCTTCACACCATTTACCTCAAATTCAAACTTAGGGTGTAGTACTAACACGCACATCACACACTGCTTGCATACTATACCAATCTACAACTACTAGGTGAAATTAAGAAACACGCTCCTACTAAGACCTCATGATAAGTAATCAACCCTCGTCTCACTGTTTGTTTAATTACAATTTATTATCTCGTCTCCTTTCATAACCTAAGTACTATTTACCCATTCATTACACCTCATTACCTAGTTATATTCATATCCCTCTAAATAACATGGGGATCTCTCTTCAAAATCATAAACCTAGCTTAAATCTATCATCTCATGACTACTCATCCCTTCCATTCAGCACCTATACTAGGTCTTTACTAACACAAAACACCCCAACATAAAACTCCATTATTGGTTCAAGTGTATTCTAACTCATCCTAACTAACAAACTCTTCGTCTACCTCCTATCATGAAAGTTAGACGATACTTACTACTCTTTAGTCAAAACCAAAAGGGACTTCACTTATGACCCCATCACCTACCTTATAGCTACATAACTCTAGTTACATGCCTCAACCAACCACCCTTCACGTACATCCAATCATTCACGTCAAACTCCAAGTCTTTTCCCCTCACCTCAATTTTTCACACTCTTTGGAATGGTTTTCACTTCCTCTGGTGAACTAAATCTAGTCCAACTCACTTAGATTATTCATGGGCTAACACACATAAAAAAATGAGAAAATCACCTAATTCAGCTTGTACGATCCCTAAATGCTTTGAATACACCGTGGATTGTGTTGAGGTTGCACATACTGATCTCCCAAGTACCTAGGAGGGTCCCATAATGGTTTCAGAGAAAAATTGATCGGAAGCCAGTTCACCAAAATATTCATGCGCTAACACACATGAAAAAGTGAGAAAATCATCTAATTCCGCTTGTGCGACTCCTAAATACTATGAATGCGTCGTGGATCATGCTGAGGTTGCATGAATTGATCCCTCAGGTACCTACGGAGGGTCCCATAATGGTTTCGAAGAAAAATTAACTGTAAACCAACTCATTAAAATATTCACGTGCTAATACATACGAAAAATGAGAAAATTATTTAATTCTATTTTTGCGGCCCCTAGATGCTATTAATGCACTGTGAATCATGCCGAAGCCGCACGTACTGATCCCACGGGTAACTATGATGGGTCCCATAATAATTTTGATGAAAAATCGACCGAAAGTCAGTTCACCAAAATATTCATGGGCTAACACACATGAAAAAAATAAAAAAAAATGCATAACTCTGCTTGTGCGACCCCTAAATGCTATGAATGCATCGCGGATCGTGTCGAGGTCGCACATACTGATCCCCTGGATTCCTACAAAGGGTCCCATAAGGGTTTCGAAGAAAAATTAATTGGAAGTCAGTTCACTAAAATATTCATGGGCTCACACACATGGAAAAATGAGAAATCGCCTAATTCCACTTGTGCGGCCCATAAATGCTATGAATGCACCGTGGATAGTGTCGAGGCTGCACGTACTGATCTCCCGGGTACCTAGGGAGGGTACTGTAAATGTTTTGGAGAAAAATCAACCGAAAGTCGATTCACCAAAATATTCATGGGCTAACACACACGAAAAAATAAAAAAATCGCATGATTCCGCTTGCTTATGAAAAACTGAGAAAAACACTAAACTTATGTTTCGTGACCCCGAAATACTAAAAAAGTGGTGTGGATTTCTATAAAAGTTGTAAATATCATTCACTAGGTAATTACGGATGGTACTACCAAATTTGGAGCAAAAACGTTTCGGACAGAAATATTTACAAAATATTCATAGGCTAATGTTCACTAAAAGTTGAGAAAAATACTAAATTCTATTTCGTGATTTCGAAATACTAAAAAAAGGACATGAATTTTTATAAAAGCTATAAATATTTACAGTAATAAAATAATTACCATCGTTAGTAGGAAAGAAGTTTCTGCATACAATTTTTTTAATCCAATTCCCTTTTTCCAGGAAGCTACATTTATGCACAATTTTCAAATATAGGAAAGTGCATGGAAATTGTTTAACTCCAGTAAGATTAATGAGTTGGTTAAAAAAATTGTCTTATTCCCTACAAAAAGAATTTATTGAAGATATATAAAAAAATAAAAATAAAAATCTTACTCTACAATCTAGATTGTTTAAGTATTACTTTGGCAACACTTACTACAATAATTTAAAACATAGAGTATTTTAAATAATGAAAATAAATTACAACATTATGTAATTTCTTTCGATTAGAGTATTAGAATTTATTGATCCTACTAATTTTGATTCACATTGAATAAAAAATCTATTAAAGGTAAAAGCACTCCAATCAAGAGTTTCTTCATTTTCAAAATTTGCACTCGAAATTTCGATCTAAAGATGAAAGCCGAATTTAATATAACGATTAGTATTTTTTCGGAGAATACATTTTACATCACCTAAAGAATATCTAAGTTGTGACTTGTGAGCAAGGAAATTTATCCACTTTGTGAGAATTCCTAACGACGAATAACTCAAATCATGATTATTACAAATTTGCTTCCGCAAAGCAGAAAAAATAAAAATCTACAAAAAGGAAATAGAAAGGAATAAGGTGAGAGGTCACTGTTTGAAGATGTTTCCTGGAAATATCCCTAAAGTGTACAACACTATTCAAATTTTATTTTTCGTTCGATATTCAATATTCATATCAATTTCTAATTAATTTAATTTTACGATGTACATATAAACCCTATTTAAGAAATAGGGAGAAACATTTCTTGTTAAAATATATTTTATACCTATAGTTTGACTTCGATATATTTAATTAAAAAAAGCAAAATTTTATTCTAATTTTCGACTATTCAAATATGTATTGAATGAGTCACCTATTTTGCTTTGTTACCCAATGCCTCGTGCAACATGTGCTAGCACTATATTTATTATATGCACTTTTTTTTTATAAATTTATAGGACACCCATATTTATGATTCCTTGTCTGGTTTGTGTCCCCTTTTTCTCTCTTTAATTCAACAAGTACAAGCTCATGTATTCTTGTTTAACAACAATTAATATTCTACCATTCATTACAAACTCTTATGCTCACTTATCCAAGTATAGGATGTTTGTGATGGAATTATTTGAAAAAAAATTTATTTTGAATTTAATTTTTTAAAAATAAAAATAATCAGTTGAGAGTGTTGCCTCAAAATTGTATATATAATATATAAATTCATGAGAATTCAATAACTTTTACGTAGATTTTGTAAGTATTAAAAAATTTATTAAATTTATAAATATTTTACTGTAAACTGTCTTAATAGGCTTTAATGTGTTTCATTTGCTTACCAGAAATCAAATCCATTATTACTGATTTTTCGCGATTGATCACATCTAACTTTTAAAGGAATTGGTCCTTTTAATTATAAAAATAATAGAATTAATAATAATAACATTATCATTATTATCATTATTAGTAGTATTCGAGTTAATAATTAAAAATATATTTGAACTATCAGTTGTTGTTTTTTCTTACCCTGAATCATCACCATATTTCTTTTTTTTTTTATCTAAACTATCATTATTTATGTAAAAAAATACATGTCAAAGCTGACTAGGCCATCTATCAGTTATTCCCTTTTCAGTTTTCATACATTAACTATCATGATCTGTTAAATTATGTGTGTTTTAATACGTAGATAATGATAGTTTAAATAAAACATGAAAACAACTGATAATTGAGATGTGAAACTCGCAAAAATATTCAAATATGTTTTTGATTATTATTATTATTATTGTAGTAAAGATCATAAGGATTAAGGAGCACAAGTTGGTGGAAAAATTAAAAGTATAAGATTATATGCTAAGCTTAAAAACATTTTATAAGCCATAATGAATAGGCTATAGCTTTTAGGTGAAGGACTTATATTTAAATCATAAGTAGAAAATATAAGGAAAGTTCGAGAATAAATTAGACCAAATCAACAACATGTTGTTACTAATTATTTCTTATAATCCAAGAACCTTAAGAAAGAATTGGAGTCAATAATATTTTTTTTTAAATATTATAGAGTCAATTATTTTGGGACCATGAACTCATATAAGTCATATTCGACGGAATTTCCATTTTATTTAAAGATAATATTTATACTATTTTTATTTCTCAAAGTTGATATATAGTTCCAATTACATGTCAAACACGTTATTGGATTAAACAAAATTCTAGAAAAAAACTTGAATTTTCTGGTGTTACATTTTTCATGTTGAATAAGTAAACGATACCAATTAATCACTTTTATGTACGTAGTTTTCTTGATGGTGATTTTTTTGTTTTGATAATGTCTTGGAGATCGGGTATTACGTATTAGTACATTATGATATTTCTCCATCTCTTCATTTTTATTTGTTTATAATATTAAAAATAACGAGATAATAATAAAAAACACATCTGAACTGTAATACTCTTTTGTGCTATTTCATTTCTTACTTGAACTTTCGTCATTTGTGTATTAATATACATGACCTAGTTGAGTAGATGATGATAGTTCGGATAGAAAAAAGAAATAACTGATAATTGATCTAATCGGCTTTGAGATGTGTTTTAATAAATAGATGATGATAGTTTTGGTAGGAAAATAAAAATAATTGATATTGGGGTGTAAAACTCGTGAAAAAATGATAGTTCAGATGTATTTTAGATCATTAACTCATAAGTAATTTTTTGTTTTTATTTGTTTACTTAATATACAACTTACGCACACACGTATTTATATCAAATCAATAAATGTATGTCATGTATATGAATATATAATACAGCACTTAATTATAATTAATGTTTATATTTACACCATTAAATTCGTTCACTACTGTAAATTACATCAATGTAGTGTAAACAACTAATATTAATAAAAAAAAATTGTCCCTAAATGAATGACATCATAATTTGTAAAAATTGCGTCCCAAAATAAATATTATTTTATAAATTAAGGACTGAATCCAATGGCCCTTTATGTACTGGCCACTATTTAATATGTCACGAGTAAATTGGTACAACTTTAATGAAGTTAGATTTGAAATAAATTACCAATATGAATTATAGTGCGGCGAGACTATTTCATCTTTAATTAAAGGTGTTGGTTTGAGCTCTGAATATGAAGAAAATTTTATTAGAATCGTCACCTTCTAATGGACCTTGCAATATGCGATCCGAATTTAATCGAAACTTCAATGTGAATTTCGAATAGCTAATGATAAACCAAAAAAAAATTAAATAAATTGATGGAGGTCAAGTGAATTTACATAAATTAAGAAATACCAATTCGAATTGTGCCTATATTTTTTTTCAAATTCACTATCCTGATTTAATATAAGTAATACTTTCATAATTATAATTAAGTTCAAACACACTTTAATAAAATAAAAGTTATCAAAGAGTTGAATATCTAGTCAATGATCAAATAACTTACATTAATTAGTTATTAAAGTCATTTAATTTAATTTTATCTTTCAAAAGAAATTCAAAGATCGTGAATCTCATTCTTAAGCACTTGGAAGGATTGCTTTTTTATTTATTTATTAGGATGTTTAATAAGAATAAGTTTAATAAAGACAATTCATTTATTCATGATTGTTTCACGATATTTGTTGATCCAACTACGAACAAAACACCAGATCAACATGCTCTCCAATTTTGCTTAGTTAACTTCCACTGTCATCCAACTGTGGGTGGTTGCATCCTAAATAAATCTAAGTATAATTTTAATTTTTTAAAATATTTCTTTCCTAAAAGTTTATAGTTGTCATGCTTTTAAATAAATATCGAAATTGAACCATGAAAAAAAAATTGAATGACTTTAATAGTCAATTAATATAAGTTAAGTGATTATTCAGGCATTTAATTCATTGACTATCTGAATTTTTATCTCATGGTGATCCCCTCCCCCCCCCCCCCAAAACCCAATGGGCAAATGTTGTAAATATAAAGAATATTAAGGGCAATTTCCAAGTCTGAAGATGAGGCGAGGAACACGCAATATACAGAGAATACAAAACGTGTTTGAAATATGTCTTTTACTTTTTTGTTTTTTTTTCTTTTGTCCTTTTAATTATTTCTTTTCCTTTTTTCCAAATTCAAACATAAAAATATTTCAAACAAACATGTGTTCCTCGTTAATTAAAAAACACCCCCACCCCCCACGTCCACCCCGCACCCCACCTCCTTATATAAACACAAGTAGACTCAAAACAAAATTATTCATCCAAACAGTTCCTTTCACAAAGCATTTATAAAAGCTTATAATACATTTGTCGCCGGAAAAACAAGATGGGGTCATCGGAAAATGTGGATTCAGGCAAGGTGATCGGTCAGAAATCTCAGTTTACACAAACTTGTAATCGTTTGAGCCAATTCTTGAAGAAAAAAGGTTCTGTTGGAGATCTTAATAATCTTGGAATCTACCGCACTACTTTTGAAACAAATGGTATGTTTTTTTTTTGAAAAAAATTAGCTTTTTTTTAACCTCATAGATGTTTTCTGAATTATTTTCTAGTTTAAAGGTGTTTTTAGTTTAATGTTTGTAGTAACAAAGATTGTAGCTTTTGGGTTTTTTTTTGAAATATTTGTTCCTGTTTCTAGTTGCAAAGATTGTAGCTTTTTGTTTGTTCATTTTTTTGGTTGCAAAGATTTAGCTCTTTTTGATGTTTGAAATTTGAAAATTTGAGTTTTTGAAGTTGGGTTTGGACATTTTACTTATGAAAAATTTGAAGTCTTGTGAGTCGAAGTCTAGGTAAGTTTTTGGGAACTTGAAAATATGTGAAGATCTAATCAAATTTCATAGCAGAATAGATAGATTTTCAAAATCTAAGGTCAAATGCTAGCTGAAGAGCTCGACAGAACTTAATAGATTTGATTAAAATTTTGTATTTGTGTTTAAAGGTTACTTAATATGTAAATAGTTTATATAGAACAATAAACTATGTTTACTGAAATTTAGAACTCATAAACTCGAAATCCTTAACACCCCTCTCCTTTTTATGATTTTCTGGAAGTAGTTTTTCATGTTTCTGGTTGCAAAGATTGTAGCTCTTCTCAGCAAAGAGGAGCTACAAGTCTGTTTATGAGTTCGGGGCAACTCAATAGCTTTGATCAAAACTTGAACTTTTACACACAAATGCATAACCATAAACTCAAAATCCTAATTTCGACTCTGTTTATTGGTTTTTGGAAGTATGTTCTCATGTTTCTAATTGCAAAGATTTAATCTTTTTGGGGTTTTATGAAACTAATCAAACTTTCCATGTTTCTTGAAACAGGATCTCAACAAACAGCTGCCACTACAACTACTATGAATTTGTTGCCAATGATTGAGAAATCAAGTGATTCATCATCATCATCAGTAGAAACAAATCCACAAAAACCCATGAATCTTTTCCCTCAAGAATTTGATTTCTGCAAAGAACAATCCACAAAAAAGACTGAATCTTGGAAATCTGATCAACCAGAAAAGGCACAAATGACCATTTTCTATGGTGGACAAGTCATTGTGTTTGATGATTTTCCAGCTGATAAAGCAAATGAAATCATGAAATTAGCCAACAAACAAAACCCCACAAACAATTTCACTTATATTATGATGAAGAATCAAAAACCAGCTGATCAATCTGCTACAAATTTTGGGAATAATTTGATTCAAGAACTCCCAAAGTGTCGAGTTCCAATTCCACAGCCTTCTGTTGCTGATTTACCAATTGCAAGGAGGAATTCACTTACAAGATTCTTGGAGAAAAGAAAAGATAGAATAACAGCAATTGCACCATACCAAATCTCCAGCAACAAAAAAATAGCTAATTCCAAGAATGAGGAAAACAAGGCATGGTTGGGATTAGGTGCTCAATTTGTTAAAACTGAGCAATACTTTTAGTTTTCTTTTTTTGGTTTTTCATTTTTGATGATTGAAGGCTAGTCTTGGCGTACCTCGTAAAGTTACTGTTATATGACCCGAAGTCACAAGTTCGAGTTATGAAAATAGTCTTTTATAGAAATGCAGGAAAGTTTATGGGAGCTTAGTGCACCGGATTGCAGGCCTATTACTTTATTATATTACTATTAAATGACCAAGTTTTTGGTTTTTTTTTTCTTTTTTTGGTTGGCTTCAAGATTGATTGAAGCCACTTTGATCTAACTATGAAATATTATTTACAACATTTTTTTGTAGTCAAGTTGTTAAGTACCTCATATATATGTACTATTATTTAAATTCATCAAGGTTCATTGATTTTGTTTATATTGTCTTAAGGCAAGTTCCTTTGCCTTTCTATTTGTGTTGACACAATTCATTGCCTCTAAAGGGAAGAGCTCTAAGTACTACTCGAATTCTTCAAAAATGTAAATCGGACTCGTGTCAATCCTCTAATAACAATATTTTTGAAGAATTTGACACAAACGCAATGACGTTTTTTGGAAATTTCGAACAACATAGTCTCAAATTGCAGTTTTTGTCATAGATAAGAAAATGGTGAAGGAAAAGAGTGGAAATTATAGGAGCTCAAAGTTCAAAATTCTAATATTGACGCGAATTATTAGGTGATTCATTTTGATCTATCTAATCTTGATGTGCAAAGTTATTTGGTATCCGGTGGAATAGTCAATTTACGCAACCAACTGGTCTAGCCATCATCGTTATAAAATATAAAATAAAAATAAACAAACAAATGCATACAAAAGTATGAACTTAAAAATGGCAATGGAAATAATAATCCACAAGCCACACCTACAAAGTAGGGTAAGGTCAAAGATGCCTGCTAGAAATTTTATATTATGCTTTTCAATTTGACAAGTGTTTCACATGATATGTTATACTGTATAATTGATTTGGTATGACCATATTGTTGGCCTCCAATAATTGACCTAATACATAATTTCAGAAAATTTTGCACATTTTGCTTTGTTCCACTTTGGCCAAACTCTAATCATGTTTACACTGCCTAATTTATAGTCAGAATTTGGTGTGGCTTTTCTTCATTCAATTAATGCACTCATTTCCGTTAAGAGAATGAAATGACGCTCTAATTTAATTTGAGACCAAAACTCTTTATAATTTGCATCAATAACTACACCGAACGGTCGAAGATTGATTAAAAAAAAGGCTCAATCGACCCTCTCCTGAGTTAGCCCACAATTTGAATCGCCTTGGTCGCTAAGCTAAAAAATTTCATTATGTCTAGATTCAACAATGTACATGTATTAAAAAAGATATGCAAGAATGTTACTCTTTGAGATCCTAACCTAAAAAACTACGAATTCTAGTCTCATTAAAACAAAATAATTTTTCGATAAAGAATGGAATAGAATCTCACCCATACCTAACTATACTATTGAAATATTTTACTCTACATAACTTAGGGAGGAAATGATTTTCTATTGCTATTTGGATAGAAGAAAATGATCATAAAACTAATCTCCCCTCAAATTTGACCAAATCTTCCCCTTCATCTTCTTTAATTCCCCACCCCCACCCCAACCACCCCATTCCAGCGGAGCCACCTCGTGGGTTAGGGGGTTCAACCTCCTTCGACAGAACTATTTATACATGGTTAAATTAATTTTTTATGTATATATAGTAGATGTTGAACCCCCTTCGATTAGTTTGTGTATCTATTTCTTCGGATTATGAACCGCCTTAATCAAAATCCTAACTCCACCACCCTACCCCACCCCACCATCCGAACCTCCTTTGCTAGAAAATTATACTATATATGATTAAAAAAATTATATATATATATATAGTAGATATCAAACTCCCTTTGACTAATTCGTATGTCTACTTATTCAAATTTTAAACTTTTTTAACGAAAATTCTGACTCCACCTATGTCTCCTACCACCACCACCCCTTACTCGTGATTTTTTATTTTTTAATAATTGGAAGTTCCACTATTACCCCACTTCAAAGAAAAAAATAAAAAGGGAAAAAGGAATAAAACAAGAGTAAAATCCACCGTCGTTATCAACCACGCGGTTTTGAAAAATAAAACACGGACAAAGAATGAATAAACGCAAAATGAATGGATAGATAAACGATCGTTCATTCTTAATTAAAAATTTTAAATTCGAACAATAACAATAATATATATAAAGTGTAGAATATTCATAAATTTTATTTTTATTTTAGAAAATATAAACTTTATTTTTAATTGACCGGATCAGTTAAAAACAAACAAAAGATCAAACAAATAATTGACTCATAATCTTATTAGAGGAGAAATATTTAAATTAATCGAGTCAATAAATACCGAATAATGGAGAATTATAACTAGAGTCTATATATTAAAAAAAAAACGTGGTTAGAAGAAAGACATAAGGAAGTGGGTAGACAAATGTTAGGTAAGGGGGTGGACTTACATGTTTCCTGGAAAGTAGTAATATTATTATTATTTATAAATAAATGGAAATAAAATATCTATTAGCTAAGAAGACTTTACAATAGTCACGTTTTGTTCCCACGTTACTAAAAAGTCTTTTAATAATATATAAATAATTATAATATACTATGATATGAATAGAACAAATGTAGAGAGTTGAAACATTTGGTTCTATAAAGTCATAGAACAATTGTATTAGAATTGTCTCAATTTTTTTGTGTATATTAGTTTATGCATATTTTAGAATATGTGTGTAGGGGATTTTGTTTAAGCTCAAATTTTATGGATTTATTGGTGACGATTTATTAAATGATATTCCTTGTTTTTAAAAGACAAATGTTGCATTTTTTGAAGTTTATGTGTCACGAAATGTGAAATCAAGATAAGTTACTTTTTTATGTGTATTAGGTAATGAATTTTCTAAAATGTGTGTGACTGATAAGGTTTGAGCTCAAATATTATGGGTTCGTAGGAAATGATCTATTAAATGATACTCATTTTTTTCGAAAGGCAGACATTGCTTTTTTGGATCTTATGAGTCACAAAACATAAAATTAGACATGTCTCGATTTTTTATGTGTATTAGTTCATGAATTTTCTAGAATTCAGAATTATTTCAATTTTTCGTGTGTGCTTAACATATAAATTTTTAGGACTATGTGTGACCTACTCTATTTGAGCTTAAATTTTTGGGTCCATTTGTGACGATCTATTAAATTATACTCATTATTTTTAAAAGGCAGACATCGCTTTGTTTGGAGTATGTGTTACGAAACAAGAATTCGTGATTATTTCCAATTTTTCGTGTATATTGTACATAAATTTTTTAGAAAATATTTGATTGGTTGTTTGACACAAATATTTGATTGACTCTATTTGAGTCCATGGTGACGATCTATTAAATTATACTCATTGTCAAAAAAAGAAGACATTGCTTTTTTTGAAGTTTATGTGCCACTGAACTGGAATTTAGGATTATCTCATTTCCTCCGTATTTTTTAGTCCATAATTTTTTTTGGAATATGTGTAACCCTCTTTGTTTGAGCTCAAATTTTGTGGGTTTATTGATGACGACCTGTTAAATGATATTCATTATTTTCAAAAGGCTGATGTTGCATTTTCGAAATATGTGTGACCGACTTCGTTTGAGCTCACGTTTTGTGCATCCATTAGAGATGACCTGTTAAATGATACTCATTGCATTTAATGGCGGGCATCAATTTTTTTTGAGTATGTGTCACAAAATAGGAATTTAGGATTACTTAAGTTTTTTGTGTGTATTAATCCATAAATTATCTAGAATATGTGTGACTGACTTTGTTTTAAGTTCAAATTTTGAAGGTCCTTTAGTACTTCTATTAAATGATACTCATTATTTTCAAAAACCAAATTCGTTTTAAGTGAATAGTATATTAAAAAATTTGAAGCATCGAGAGAAACTTATATCCAAATTTGAAACTGTTTTAGAGAAGATATGAATTGGTCAAAATTAAAAATAAAATACAATTCGTCGAGGAATATGAACTGTTGCGTTTATACATCTCTAACAAATAATTATACTGACTCGGAGACCTATGACCTTGACTCGGAGACCTATGACCTTGAGTTAGTAATGAATGATGGAAAGCTCTTCAAGCTTTCTTCGCCAATGGCTAATGTAGTGGTCGGCTTTATAAAGCTCACTAAGCCTCACTTCCCTCTCCCCTTCACTTATTAAGTGGAAAATCATCGTCGACATGGTAGAAGCTACTAGACCGAGTCCATCTTACATACATGATTATATACTACTCATACAATATCAATACATTACATATACTATACATGCATTCATTTTAGTTGATAAAACTTTTGTCGGCGGTATATTTACACAAAGACTCACAAAATATTTTCCAAAAAATATTACCAATCAAACATGAAATAGAAAATATTTTCCTCCGTACTGAACACACCCTTTGTTTCCTAAATATTCTAAAAAGTCTATATCTGTATCAAACAACGAAAATGACAAGAAATAACTGCTCACTCAATGAAAGTGCTATTGTATTGCAAAAAGAAATTAAAACCTTCAGTCTCAAACAGAATACAAACTACATATCCAATACATTCTGAAGGTATTAAAGGAACCTGAAAGGGATACTATAACCTAAAAATAGCACAGTGAAGTAGCAACAACATGTGCTTTATTGAGAATCAACAACTAGTAGTACATTGGTGGCTGCGGGGAAGCAATGCTTCCGTAGCCACCATCATACATAGCCTGACTAGGACCGCCAATTCGCTGTCCCTGGGGATGCATGAGAGTCTGCATACCAGCCATCTTAGCCAAAGCAAGCTGCCTCTCGTACACTGCAAGATCCATGGCTGAAATACCGGGTTGTCCGATAGCAGGAGGTGGTAGAGGGTTGGAGCTGCTTCCTGGTGGAGTTGGCTTGCTTCCCCACGAGCACTGCAGATGGAAACAGAAAATTGACATTACACTTCAGGATTATTTCAATTTCATCTATATTTGATTCTGAAAATTCTTCAAATAAACAAGGAGCAGATTAGGACAGGATACTTGGCCATTACCTATTTTGGTTAGAGAAACTTAAGATTCCCTTTCGACTATCAAAAAACCATATACGCCACAGCCATATATTCACTACTATTCTCAGATTTTCTACCCATGCCTTCAACGGAACGTCAGCAACTACTAGTTCATTACATAATTTACCAATAGGAAAGCACTTGCATAGCAGCTTCTCAACCTAAACATTAGGCTAAGTTTCATTTCAAAGCAAAATACCATCAACAGATACATAGGAAATCACTTTCTACCAAAAAAAAACATGATGAAAGGTTTACACTCTAACATCAAAACAAGACCAAGCACAAGGTGCTCCAGAAAATTCGATGACAACCCACTGCCAAAATCAAAAGTGCAGCAGGAATGGGGACAATCGTTTTTCTGCATTTTCATGGGGTGATATAGAAAATGCTAGACATACCATACAGACTAACTGCCAAGAAATTCATGTCATGGTATAACATAGTACCTTAACAGGTTTCCCAAAAAGGATTCGGGCATTTCCCAACTGAATAGCTCGAGCTGCTTCAGCATGACTGCTGTATCTTACAAAACCAAAACCTTTGTCTCGCTGGATGCGGACATCTTCAATGACACCAGCCCCAAGAGCATGAAAATGACGATGGAGGTCAACTGTAGTGACCTGAAACACAACTGGAAGTCAGAATAACAAGATATTATAAATAATTGCAAATAAATTCCTCCTGACTAAGGTTAAGTGATACTCCCTCTGTCCCAATTTATTTTAGTACTTCCCTTTTTACTCTGACCCAGAAAGAATGTCATATTCCTTGGAAACAATTTAACTTATTTTCCCATTTTACCTTTGATGAGTTGATTTATAGCCATACAAATATTACGACTTGTTTTAGACAACAAATTTCAAACTTTCTTTATTCCTTCAACTTTGAGCTGGTGAAAGAGCTGATGTGATTTAAATATTATGACTTGTTTTAGACCACAAGTATCATTTCAGAAGAGTGGTGACTGATCCCTACAACTTATAATAGGTTCATAAGAAATGGAGGTTCAAATGGTACTTACTTCTGGAGCAAGGTTGCCAACATAAACAGAAGTGTACTGGGGATTATTTTCTGGAGCGTCTTTGTTGACCTTCTCTTGACCATCATCTACATAAATGAAAAAATTAATGACATGAAGATCTTCGTAATACAAGTTCCCATAATAAACAAGGATAGGCCAACCGCCAAGCATATGTAAACACTTCATTTCACATTTATAGTTCACGATCCCACATTAGTTTGATAGAAGATTTATGTATATAGCACGGAATTCCATATCATATGCACGTTCTCTGGTCTATACTCAAAGATCCTGCATGAAATATGCAGCTAATTGAAATAGAAAACAATGAAAACATACAGATGTTTAAAATATAAATGAGTACAGACTCTCAGCCATCAGAAGTTAAAATAGTATGCGGAGAATACAAAAGCAGTAGTAGCCAAAATAAGCATGCAACATAACCAACCTGATGTTCCAGTTGTCAATTCAACAATGCTCTTGGCATCTGGACTCTGCATGTCATCACTGGCTCCAGCACCTTTTGCTGCCCAGTTGCAGCGGATTTGTCTGCTTCCAAGCCACTTGCCTTTTGTTTACAATAAGCAAAAAATATCAATTAGGCAACACTGAAAGAAAGAAAACCACAGGAGGTTCCGATAGAATTACTATTAGGGGTCATTTGGTTCATGGGATAAGGTGGGATATCTCAGGATTAAATTTGAAATTAAATTTATACTTTGTTTGGTTGAAGGAGTAACTAATATCACCTCAAATTAGTGTTATTTTATCATCCCACCTGAGAGGTAAACCCAGAACTATAATCCTGGGATAACTTTGTCCACAGACCAAACGAACCCCAAGTTTCAATAGGTAATAAATAAAACTAGGGGCATCTTTAATAGAATTCACTCTTCTAAAATGATAAAGCAAAGATAGCAAGAAGCTAACTTATTAGCCATATGAAATTAAAATTCCTAGAAGGAAAGATAGTGTCAATCCGTGTATTCCTTAATGCTGAGAATATTTGAATGTTGTTTGATTGGGCATGGAGTTTAAGAAAAAAAGACGACTTTTGAACTTGTGGTCTAAGATAAATCATAGATTGTGTGGCTATATATCATTTCATTTAAGTTAAAATACACATTTTAAAGTTAAATTGTTACTAAATACAAAAAGGTGTCATTCTTTTTGTGACCGACTAAAAAGGAAAGAGTATCGCATAAACTGAATCTCTCGCTTAGTCTACATGGATCCCTGAAAACTTTAGGCCCTTCTTGACTTCATTCCAAATGATTTTAGGTTTACCTTCTCCCTTTTTAACACCTTCACTCACCATGGTTTCACATATAGGTCTATCATCAAACCAACATAAGGTATATAAATAGGCACAACCACATTTTTTCGAGAAACTGGCACAACCGCATTTTTCCAATTCACATATTAGGACTATAGACCTATAGCTAGTGATTGTGTGGATTCAAGATTGAAAGGTGTTGAGCCTGGTGTAATGTGCAAACTGGACATTGAAAAGGCATATGATCATGTAAATTGGAAGTTCTTGATGAACACTCTCAAACAAATGGGCTTTGGAGAAAAGTGGCTGCGGTGGATTAATTTTTGCATCAGCACCGTCTGATTTTCTATTCAGGTGAATGGTGAACCAGTGGGCTTTTTCCCTTCAGAAAGGGGACTGAGACAGGGTGATCCCTTATCCCCCTTTCTTTTTATCTTGGCAATGAAAGGCTTTGATAGATTGATGAGAATAGCAATACAAAACAAATGGATCAAAGGTTTTCAAATAAGGGGTAGCAGTGGTCGAGTTCAAGAAGTTTGTCATTTGCTATATGCAGATGACACTATCATTTTTTATGAACCTCAAGAGGACCAGATAAGATTTATCAAAACAATCTTACTGTTTTTTGAAGCCGCCTCGGGTCTGAAAGTGAATTGGGGGAAAAGCAATTTATTTCCAATCAAGGAGGTGACCAACATTTTGAATCTGGCAGATATTTTGGGATGCAAAGTGGAGAATATGCCAACAGTTTACTAAGGCATGTCCTTAGGCAATAAACACATGGATATGGAAATTTGGGATGACATTGTAGAGAAAACAGAAAGGAGACTAGCCAGATGGAAGGCTCAATATTTGTCTCCGAGAGGCAGACACACCCTCATCAATTCAGTGCTAGACTCCCTTCTTATGTCATGGCATTATTTCCATTACCCCCTAAAGTTTTGAAGAAACTGGACAGATTAAGGAGGGACTTCTTTGGCATGGATGCAAAGAAATTAAAGGCTATAACCTAGTCAAATGGGAGATAACCTTGAACAGCAGAAACAAAGGGGGTATGAGCATTAGAGATTTGAGGAAACAAAACAATAGCCTTTTGATGAAGTGGTTATGGAGATATAATGAAGAGGGGCAAGCCTTATGGAAGGATGTCATCAGATCCAAGTATGTCGAGTACAATCCTTGGTGTAATAATGTTAGTGTTGATGCCTAACGTGTGGGGGTCCGGAGAACTATTAGAAACTTGTGGCAAAAGCTTGAAACTAATATATACATTGAAGTGGGAGATGGCAGGAGAACTAAGTTTTGGGCAGATGCGAGAACAAACAGGTCCCTCTAAAAGAATCCTTTCCAGATCTGTTCTTACTATGTAGTAATCCAGATGCAAATATCAATGAATGTTGGACAGCACAAGGATGGAATCTGAACTTCAGAAGGTTTGTGAATGACTGGGAAGTGGAGAGAGTGGCCAAATTGCTAGAGCTATTAGAAAAATTCTCTGGCACCACCAATGCTCCTGATTCTTTGAGATGAAAACATAGTAAAAATGGGACTTTCATTGTTAGCAGGGCATACAAAATGGAAAGCCCCCGACCAGGCAACTTTAAGCAAAGTTTGTGGAGAAAGGTATGGAGAACCTTAGCACCAGCTAAGATAAAATGCTTTACATGGTTGGTTGCTAGAAGGGCTTGCCTGACACATGAAGTGTTGAAGAGAAGAGGAAAGATTATAGTATCTTGGTGTTTATTATGCGGGAAGGCAGAGGAGACCAATAAGCATCTATTCTTGCATTGCAACTTTACAACACAAATGTGGGCCATCTTCCTTAGTCTCACAAAGACAAATTGGACCATGCCCGAGCATACTGCAGACTTGTTGAGTTGTTGGATAAGAAGAGGGGGGAGCAAGAGCCAGTAATTCCACATTGCATTTGGTGGACAGTTTGGAAAGAAAGAAACAATAGAAACTTTGAAGCTATGTCCAATTCCATTCAGAAGGTTAAATGGAATTGTATTGTATCTTTTTATTTTTGGTGTAAAGAGAAAGGTTAAGAGGAAACAGAGCAGATTGTGGAATTATTATGATCCTTATAAGTATTTTTTTTCTTTTCTTTTCTTTTGTTCCCCTCTGTTTTCTGAAGGTCACCAGCATATTCTTAAATGCTGAAGAATACAACATTACCATTTTCAAAAAAAAAAACATATTAGCAATCAATCTTACCTATAGTAACATTTGACCATAATCCTTTGTTATTGGAATGTGGCAACCGGGAGAAACCAACCTCTTACTTCAAGTTTGAGAACTGGTGACTACAGACTCAAGAATTCAAGGAAAGAATTAAGGAATGGAGGTGTTTTGTAACTTATGTGGGAAGACCAGATTATATACTAGCTTGCAAGCTAAAACTACTGAAAGTCAAGCTGAAAGAATGGAGCAAAACACTTCATGGAAACCTTGGTTTGAAAAAACAGTGTACTCTCAACCAACTAGCTGATCTAGATTTGATTCAAGATCAGTGAGCACTTTCTGATGATAAGTCCTACTTGAGAGCAGTACTGACAGTGGAGTTGGAGGAAATTGCCAAGAGGGAGGAAGTGGCTTGGAGGCAAAGATCTAGGAACCTTTGGCTCAAGGAAGGGGACAGGAATTCAAAATATTTCCACAGGATTGCTAACTGTCACATGAGGTACAACAACATTGACAAAGTAACCATAAATGGAGCCAATATTACTGAACCAGATGGGATCCAAGATGAAATAATTAGTTTCAACCGGAAACTATATACTGAAACAGAAAGACCTCAGTTCAATTCTAGATTCCAACTTATGATCAGTGAAGAGGATAATATAGCTTTGCAAGGTCAATTTGAAGAACAAGAAATCAAAGACAGTGCGTTCTCATGTGCAGGGGACAAGGCCCCAGGCCCTGATGGTTTCTCAATGGCCTTTTACATACAGTGTTGGGATGTGATTAAGGAGGAAGTGGTAATTGCCATCCAGAATTTCCATGATCAGGGCTATTTTGAAAGAAGTTTTAATGCTACTTTCATAGCCCTGATCCCCAAGAAAGTGGGAGCATCTGAATTGAAAGATTTCAGGCCAATTAGCCTGATTGGGAACTTCTACAAAATCATATCAAAGATCCTAACAGAAAGACTCAAGAGGGTTATGCCAAAGTTAGTCGATGACCAACAAATGGCCTTCATAAAGGGTAGGCAAATTATGGATGCCATTCTAGTGGCCAATGATGTGTAGATGTGAGAAACAGATCCAATGTCCCAGGAATTCTTTGTAAGCTAGATATAGAGAAAGCTTTGATCATTTGAACTGGGAATATTTGTGGAGTACACTCAGGAGGATGGGGTTTGGAAATACCTGGATAAAATGGATGAGGTTTTGTATGACCACAGTGAAGTTCTCTGCTTTGATCAATGGTGCACCATCTGGTTTCTTTTCCTCTGAGAGAGGATTGAGACAAGGAGATCCCCTTTCTCCTTTTCTTTTTATCCTAGCTATGGGAGGTCTAAGTGATATGTTGAAGACTGCTCAAGAAAACAACAGAATTAGGGGTTTCAAGGTGAGTGAGGGGGATTCACTGGGAGTGTCTATATCCCATTAACAATATGCTGATGACACATTAGTGTTCTGTGATGCAGAGTGTGAACAACTGAAACACCTAAGGGTTATTTTCATTTTGTTTGAAGCAATATCTGAACTTCATATAAATTGGGGAAAGAGTTTTATTTACCAAGTGAATGAAATACCAGAGATCAGTTCACTGGCAAACATTCTAGGTGGCAAGATAGGTGAGCTTCCCACCACCTATCTTGGCATGCCTTTGGGAGCAAAGAGTAAATCCTTGAGCATATGGAACTCAGTGGTGGAAAAATGTGAAAAGAAATTGGTTAATTGGAAAAGTCAATACTTATCCTTGGATGGTAGAGTCACACTGATCAACAGTGTTCTTGAGGCCATGCCAACTTATATGATGTCCCTTTTCCCTATGCCTGGGAAGATCATTGAAAAGTTGGATGCCATGAGAAGGAATTTTCTACGGCAAGGTAATGGAGAAGGGGAAAGAAATTTCACTTAGGTCAAATGGGATACTTGCATAACCAACAAAAAACAGGGAGGTTTAGGAATTAAGAATCTAAAAGCCCACAATAAGAGCCTTCTGTTAAAATGGCTTTGGAGACTAGCAACAGATGAACATGGCTTGTGGAAGGAAATCATCATTGCAAGGGATATGGTAAGGAAGGATTTTGGACTACTAAGGAGGTCAATATTCCTTATGGTGTGGGTTTATGGAGAACTATCAGAAATTAGTGGCCAAGAATGTGGAGTAATTCTGCTATCAATGTGGGAAATGGGAGGAAAACCTTGTTCCGGAATGATATATGGGTGGGACAAACACCTTTGAGACAATAGTTTCCAGACATCTACATTCTCAATCAACAGAAAATGGCTACAATTCTAGAAGTCAGAAATGAACAAGGCTGGAACCTGACCTTTAGAAGGTTCCTCAATGACTGGGAAATAGAGAGAATGATTCAATTCTACAATATCTTGGAACAAACCAAGAACCTCACATATGAGGAAGACAAATTGACATGGAAGCTGGATAAAGATGCCAGGTTCAAGGTGAAATCAGCCTACAAACTACTAGACATTTCAACCAAAACCAAGAATATGTGGCCTTGGAAGATGATCTAGAAAGGGAAGATACCACATAAGGTGGTCTGTTTCACAGGGCTTGTTGCAAGAAAAGTTGTTTTGACTCGGGACAATTTAATGAAAAGGAGAAAACAGTTATGCTCCAGATGTTTTTTTTTTGTGAATCTGAGACAAAGACAATAAACCATCTTTTTTTACACTGTAAAGTGATTGGGAAACTATGGAATTTTTTTATTAACCTGAGGGGTATTAGATGAACCATGCCTAGGAATACTGCAGAAGCTCTAGCATGTTGGAATAGAGATGGAAATCAATCAGGACACAAGGACACAAGGAGAGATGGAAGATTGTCCCTGCCTGCATCTGGTGGACTATATGGAAGGAAAGAAATCAGAGATGTTATGAGAACAAGAGCATCCCATTCCAAAGCATTAAATTGAATTGCCTAGTGACCTTTTATTTTTGGTGTATCCACAATGTACCTAAGGATCCGGGGGACATCACCCTATTTTTAGATAGTTTATGAGGGAAATAGGTGTTTAGTTTCTTTTGACTTTCCCTCCATACTTTTGATGTAATTACTACAGGAGTTCACTATTGGTGTACTTCTTTGTTTATAATACCAGATAACTTTATAAAAAAAAAAAACATATTAGGTCTACCATTGAACCAACTTAAGGAATATAAATAGGCACAGCTGCATTTTTCCAAAAGTATATGGATGGTAAAAAAGATTCACTGCAGACACCAAGGTCTTAATTTGATGAGATTGTAGACAGGGTATACAAATATAATGGAGAAACAAGATATAGACCAAACATTTGATCTTACCATTCAAGTCATTTATTGCACTTTGGGCCTCCTGCACAAAACAAACATTACAATTGCTTTTATTTTTATTTTTACTTTTTTGGGGGGAGGGGGTAAAGATGAGAAATCGTAGCAAAGGATCAGAAGATAGTATTTAGCTCGCTTAATACCTGCTGATTACGAAAGGAAACAAACCCAAATCCCCTAGACCGGCCTGTTTTCTGATCCCACATCACTCTTGCATCTCTGCAAGAGAAACATTAATGTAGCACTGAGTATTATCATCCATTTTCTGAATACGAATGCCAGGAAAACGTGTATAGTACAAAATAAACAGAGAGTGGAACGTACGAGCAGCTAGTGTATACTGAAAAGCACGCAAACAGTGTGGCATCTGTAACCTCCGGACTAAGATCGCCCACAAATATGTTAAAATGATCTGCAAGTGAGAAGAAACAGTTTTAGTTCTTAAAATCATAATATAAAAAATTAAGAGGGTCGAAAATGGAGGTGTATAAGATATGTACTTGATGTGTCCTCTCTTTGAGCACTGGCATACGCCCAGTTAACTTTTATAGGCTGTCCAAATCTGTGGTTTACAAGTTAGGCCAAACCATGCAACAATATTGAACTATGAAGTCAAAATTTTGTTTAAACTCTTACAAGTGCCTTCCATTAAGCGTCAAAATAGCAAACGCAGCTGATCGGCGATCAAAGTAATCCACAAAACCATAGGATGACTGCGTTGTAAGAGAATCATCATATATCAATCTCGTACTAACTAATCACACAACAAACAAAGGGATAATCTTAAACCATTTTCAGACTTGAGATGAACTACTGATTTTATAGATGTATAAATCAGTATTCTACGGGGTTGTCTGAATTGCAATAAAATGCATGTTCTTAACAATATACAATTAAAGTTTGAATTTTAAAAAAAAATTGTGATATATCCAGTCCAACAACAATGTTTCCCCACTTTGCTCCCTAGGAGACTTGAACATCCAACTTTATAGTTAGAGAGGGGGAGTCCTTAGCATTAGGCTATACCTCACTTGTCAAGATTAATAAATTGGAACACAATAATATCAATATTAATGCAAAGAATAGCCTAACAACAGGAAAACACTCCATATGTTCACCTATTAATGGAGATTAATATGATTATCTATTATAAAACCAAATATCTGGAAAGTTACACAGTTTTAAAGATACTTTTACTATTCCAAAAAATCCAGTAACTTGTAGTGACCTTTAGCACAGCTTATACAACAAATCAAAGAGCTTCATAGCGTTACAGACTTAAAATAAAATAAATGTACTCAAAAGTATTGCACAATAATCCAAGTTATCAATATGAATTCTAGACAAAGATATATAAGTATCTTCTGAGCTAGATTCAACACAAAGAAATACAAGACTGCTACAGGGGTCAAGCTAGGTCAGTTTTGGTTTGTAGATTGCACATCCTTCCCCAATTTGCCTTGTTCATGCTAGACAATTTAACTCAGAAACATAAAATCAAGGAATAAGACCAACAATATCGTTGTGAATAACTCGATAAAAGAAAACCAACAACGCATTCAAACTGACATAATTTTATCTACAAGAGCTCAAAAGTGATTCGTGAATTTTGAACTCCCACCACAATTTAGACTTTTTCCAATGCACAAGTACCATAAAATAACAACACATACCAAATTAAAAAAAAAAAATTAACATGTTTGATGAGGTAAAGAACTATCACAGTTATCAATTGTAATTTTGTAGTTGGGTGAGATTTTTCAACTGATTCTCATGGCTTATATAGTAAGTAAAACATGACCATACCTTGTCCTTTCTTATGAGCTTGCATCCCTCAAGGGGACCAGTGCTTGAGAAAACCTCTTGAAGAAGTGGTTCTGTGACTTGTGAGTGGATGTTTCCAACATACCTGCATTCAATCATGTCAAAAGCAAAAAGGTTATCAGAATTCAATAATATACCAATCCTCTTGTAAGTATACGGAAGAGCTCGCTTGAGAAATAAAATTCCTAGAAGAAATAGATAAAAGAACAACTATAAACTTGTCTGTGGTGCTCGCATCAATATGGAAAATACACAAATGAGTAGATTGTCACACATAAGGGTAGACTGCCAGAATGGCATTTTCTATTTCCAAGCAGCAGCAACCATCTTAATTGAATTTTTTGAATGATCAGGCTCTAATTTCATCTTCAGGCTTCACCAATAGTTGAGATGTTAATTGGGAAAAAGCAAGTGTTCGGCTTCTTTTGGGGCAATGTCAAGTGGCAAGTCAACGTCACTCTCTTTCCTTTGGTAGCATGTTTCACATCTACGGCAGATTTTGTGCCCCAAATCATTTACACTTGAGAAATTAAGAGGGCCTTCTTTGTTAAATTCCAGAATTATTCACTATGTGGATAAAAGTGAACCCCTCAAACTCCATAGGTAATTCGAGACAATTCAAGAAGAATAAGATAAGCTAACACAGGCAAATTGCCCAGTTAGTCTTGTATCAATGCAAGTAAGTCCTTGCCAAATGGTCAGGATACTCCTAATTACAGTCTTTAAAATGTCCTGACCCCCACCACCCCAACAACCCAAAAAAGAGAAGAGAGGAAAACCCTCATTCCCTCCTAGCCATGTCTCTTCTTTTGTTGATGAGTTTTTTTGTGAATAAATGTTAGCTTTACTGAAAAAAAACACAGATACTACACTTGATCTTAGCCAAAAGACCGAGAAAGGTATCTTAAAAGTTATAACTGCAAAAAAGTGGGACATGAAATGATTATCAGATACAAAATGTTTAAGGCACTCACACACTCCTGCAAGTACTTGAATCGAATCCAGGAGGCAGATTTCCACTCAAGATGGACTCTAACTGTAAATAAATAGTAATAAAATGTCAGTGAAAATGAAAAGGAAGTAAATGCTAATAGTCAGTCCAGTTATAGTCGAGTAAGAATCTATAAACAGTGATTCAGGGAACAATAAAAGAATGACAGTGCGCATTGTAAAAATACAAAATACTCACATATACAAATTACATAAAGATTTGGAGGGAGGGGGGAGAGAAAGGACATATGAATGAGCCGGTTAGTACTATACCCCACCCAAAGGATTTCGTAAAAATTTATTTTTTAATAACTTATTTGAGGAAATCATGAAATTACATCTACAAAGAAGAAAAGGAAAATTTGAACATCATGTGGGTCTTACACTTCAAAAACATTAAAAAAAATCTTTTCAAATGATAAAACCATCCCATCCCCCATCCCGGGGAGTCAACACTGGCTTTCTCACATTGCTCCCTTGATGACTTGAACCTAAACCCCAACCTCAAGGTTGAAGGTGAAGTACTTTTCCACTAGATTATCCCCCACTTGTCTCAACAAGAATAGAAACTCCAGATGTCAAACAGAGATATGATCACCTCAACTTTTTGAAAGCCAAACATCAATAATGGATAAAATTATAATACAAACCAAAGGCATAAGACTCAGTAATGTCCCTGCATGCTATTAAAATCCTTTAACACAAAATGAATTTGTGTGAAGTACTACAAAGCACTAGTCTTTCACGAAACACTATATGGCCAGCCTCTTTCACTTGTTCTAATCATTTACAAGCTTGTAAGGAATGAGATAAACTCAGAAATTTTCTCCTATATGTCATATTTCCCTCAGGAACCAAATATTTACCCAATCATGAAATAAAACGAACAAACAAATAGGTACTAGACTCAAATTGTCATTGTTCAAACACACATACTATTCAAGAAGTCAGAAGTGGAAATGGAAAGCATGTCGCTTCTTGATATTCAGACTTGCACATCCATCACATACTAAGAAGACAAATGGATAACCACAATTTAAACACAATGCCAAGCAGCTACTTTGATATTCAAACTTGTAAACCAAAACTCAATGTTCAAATAAACCAAAACCCAGAAATGAAAACACGTCATGTGTAGCTTCATTGGATATGTAAAATCTGATACATGTAAAGAGGTCAAAACCTGACAAATACTTACATGAATAATAGGAAAAATTAAATCTTTGAGAGAATAAACAAAGAGAAATTGCCAAACAAAACAACAAACAGAGAAAAAGGACCCAGAATCACAGACTCAATATGTAAATAAACAACAACAACATACACAATGTAATCCCACAAGTGGTGTCTCAAAAGGATAGAGTGTATGCATAACTTACACGTACCCCTACCCCTACCCCTACCCCTACCCCTACCCTAGAGAAGTTGTTTCCGATGGATGCTCAGCTTTAAAAAAAATTGAAAAAGGTAATACAAAAATGAAAGAATAACAACAACAAAATAATGTTAAATGAAAAACAACACACATACATAAGCAAAAACATTTACAACAACAAAATAACGCGATAACCAAAGCACAAAACAAACACAACAATGCTAAGTAGCTAATAGCAAGTAAAGCAAAACATGAAATTACCCACAAAAAAAAATTAAAACTTTTGAAAGGGCAAAAATGGAAAAATTACCGGAGCAGGTGCTAAGAGAGCAGGATGATAAAGGGATTGCTGCATCAAGGCTTGATGTTGCTGTTTCAGCCTTTGCTGTTGCATCATCTTCAACAAACAAAAAAAATGCAAAATTTAAATAGAAAAAAAATAAAAAATAAATAAAGAAAATTGAAAGGGTAATTAGGGTTTCGATTGAAATGAAGAAAATTGAAAAGAAAAAAAAGAAAAAAAGAAAAGAAAAAAAAACCCTCAAAGAAGAGGGAGAATACTGCAAAACAGAAGATTGCAGGAAAGATAGACATGGTGGTTTTATGTACCCTTATGAAATTACCTCATTTTATAAAAAGTGATGGGAAAAAAATTTAAAAAAATATTTTACTTTTTTTTTCTATAAATTATATGATAATCAATTAATTTAAATTTATGTCTCATAAAATCTACTGTTCAAGAAGAAAAATGCAACTTACTCGGGAGGACTCGCCAAGATTGTTGGATTGGTTGAACATGTGATTTTTCAGTTGACGGTCTCGAGATTGCAGTATTTTCCTGATCAAGCTCATCGTATCGAATTCGCCTACTGTGATTTATCTTCTGTGCAAATTGCGGGCTATTATAGTGAAGCGAGATCTACCTTGTGTGCACCTAAAGAATGACGGTCGCAGGTGTTCTTATTAAAAAATAATAATAAATATTATAGCAATTCTTCATTTATATATATATATTTGTACGTGGTCAAAAATCTCATTTATTTTGTCGCGACGTTAATAATATTTCTCCCTTCATATATATATTTGTATTTGGTCAAGAAAAAAAGAAATCTCATTCATTTTGTCGTGATGTTTTGGTTATGCTAATACAATTACTTTTGGTCCATTTTTATCTAATTTTTAAAATTTATATGGATGTTTTTTCATAATTTAAATTTTAAAAGTATTTCTCTTAATTAACTTTCATGTTTCACCGCTATATAAGTATAATATTTTTGATAGATCGTGAAGATGAAATTTGGGAAAGAGAATTTATTGTATTTTCCTAGATCTACAAAAGCAAAAGATTTTCTAGTCAAAATAGGATTCATTTTGACTAGAACATCCTTATTGTCTATACATTTAACACGAATTTGTCGTAATGCTAAAACTATGATTAATGCATCCCCGTCTTACTTTTCCTTTTTTTAAAATAAGAAAAAGATAATAAATTTTTCGAAATTAAAACTCACTTTTGACAACTATTAGACAAGTGATACTATCCGACAAAGGCCACACATTTGTTTCTGTATTTTTTTATGGGAAAACTAAACAAACTAGATTCATTAGGCAAACTATTTATTCAAAATGGATTCAACTCAAACTATTTATTCGAATTGGACTCACGACCTTAAATATTCACCCATTTGCCCCTTGTTCTATTCAATAAACCACTGCTTATTCATCATTGATACTATCGGAGTATATAAATACTTAAATGGTATTCATATGTATACTCTAATAGTATCTATATATTTTGACGGTATCAAACAGTAATTAAATAGTGTTTTCACCGAAACACTGCATGTTATATATATACTCTAATAGTATCAGGGAGTTGCTGAGTACTGTTCTCAATTTTTCGTTGATATATACTCCAATGAAATCAGACAATAAACGCGAATTAACAGTTAAAATTACGAGGGGGTATAAAATTAAGGGGGTAATCCTTGTAAATAGTTTTTATTTTGGGATACAAGCGTTGATTTTCCCTTTTTTTTATTGATCCAATAATTTATTTATATATAAGAAGGGAACAAAAAATTGAAATAAGACAACAAAAAAAGCATTTATACACACTGCAAAAAATCTCAAACAAAAAAAGAAAGAAGAAAAGTAATAGGTTCAAAATCACCGCACAACAAGAATAAAACTATTCTCAACTAATAAAAATTATTTACTAATCGTTTTCTTCTTTGTACTCTATATTTATTAAAGTTTATATCGATTTCGATAAATTTATTTTTTTCAAGATAATTTTCTCTTATGCGATTTTAGGTGTACGTAAGATATGTTCTTTTATTATAAATCTATATACTTACTTTGTCCCGAATTCTAGAATTTGAAGTCAAAAAAGCTTAAAATAAAGAGTAGTTGACCACTATGACAAAAAGGCAGATTTTACATTACTTATCATAAATATCGATACAAAGGTGAAATTTCTTATGAGATAAAGTTATGTAGTAGATTGATATTTGTGTTTTATTATGAGCGATTGTAAATACTGCATTTATTTTTAGTGTTAATTGCTATTTTTCAACAATATAATCTTTTTTTTTATGTATTTAATGTTAATTAATTGATGTGATATACACATGCAATACATATATATTAATTTTAGAAGAAATATTCTTCCATTTAAATTAATATTATTATATGTATTGTAATTTTTGTTGCAATATTATATAATAAATTCATTTTGCGTGAAATCTTTTATATTAATATGACATATACGTGCAGCGCACGTAATCTACACCAGTTTATATAAAAGAAGGGGGCCGGGGGGGGGGGGGGAATCTAAATAAAACTACAAAAAAAGCATTTATACACACTGCCAAAAATCTCAAAAAAAATAAAATAATAGGTTCAAAATCACCGTACAACAAGAATAAAACTATTCTCAACTAATAAAAATTATGTACTAATCTTTTTCTTCTTTGTACTCTATATTTATTAAATTTTATATCGATTTCGATAAATTTATTTTTTGCAATATAAATTTCTCTTGTGCAATTTTAGGTGTACGTAAGATGTGATCAAATCGGCTCAAACAATCTTCTTTATTTAATCTCAAATGAGTACTACTTACTTACATGTTCTAGCAAATATAATTATTTTTTATTTGATTTAATCTTGCATATTTACATATCCATTTTAATACTCACTCCATAAATATGCTAGACTTTAATGATTCAACATTCACCTTGAATAACCACCATATTGAGTTAAAAGGTATTTTTTTCTTGCTATATTGATATCATGTAAATATCACACATAAATATATACCGATATATAAAAATACACACGGGAGATACACATGTATGAAAATGGAATATACAAATATACAAGGAGATATGTACATATATAAACCTCCTTCATCTTTTATTTTATTTTTATCGGCTTTTTGTTGGTTGGAAATATCATAACATGGGCTCTCAATATAATAGTTACGTGTTTAATTATAATTTTTTCTACTCATGATTGATGAGTTTATCGATTAATGATATTTGCAAAATAATTAAAAGTCAATAAAATTTCTAGTGTCACATAGAAAGTGTTAGACTTACGAAACATAGAATCATATTATTACAAATTCTAATAGTAATTTTGAATTCTTAAAATTGTAAACGAAGAATTTTCAGGATATCAAGTGACCTAGCGTTATTATAGCCGATCACATATTACTTCAAAGTTATAACAATCACTTCGACCTCATCGTATCGAATTCGCCTACTGTGATTTATCTTCTGTGCAAATTGCGGGCTATTATAGTGAAGCGAGATCTACCTTGTGTGCACCTAAAGAATGACGGTCGCAGGTGTTCTTATTAAAAAATAATAATAAATATTATAGCAATTCTTCATTTATATATATATATTTGTACGTGGTCAAAAATCTCATTTATTTTGTCGCGACGTTAATAATATTTCTCCCTTCATATATATATTTGTATTTGGTCAAGAAAAAAAGAAATCTCATTCATTTTGTCGTGATGTTTTGGTTATGCTAATACAATTACTTTTGGTCCATTTTTATCTAATTTTTAAAATTTATATGGATGTTTTTTCATAATTTAAATTTTAAAAGTATTTCTCTTAATTAACTTTCATGTTTCACCGCTATATAAGTATAATATTTTTGATAGATCGTGAAGATGAAATTTGGGAAAGAGAATTTATTGTATTTTCCTAGATCTACAAAAGCAAAAGATTTTCTAGTCAAAATAGGATTCATTTTGACTAGAACATCCTTATTGTCTATACATTTAACACGAATTTGTCGTAATGCTAAAACTATGATTAATGCATCCCCGTCTTACTTTTCCTTTTTTTAAAATAAGAAAAAGATAATAAATTTTTCGAAATTAAAACTCACTTTTGACAACTATTAGACAAGTGATACTATCCGACAAAGGCCACACATTTGTTTCTGTATTTTTTTTATGGGAAAACTAAACAAACTAGATTCATTAGGCAAACTATTTATTCAAAATGGATTCAACTCAAACTATTTATTCGAATTGGACTCACGACCTTAAATATTCACCCATTTGCCCCTTGTTCTATTCAATAAACCACTGCTTATTCATCATTGATACTATCGGAGTATATAAATACTTAAATGGTATTCATATGTATACTCTAATAGTATCTATATATTTTGACGGTATCAAACAGTAATTAAATAGTGTTTTCACCGAAACACTGCATGTTATATATATACTCTAATAGTATCAGGGAGTTGCTGAGTACTGTTCTGTCACGACCCAATTCCTTAGGTCATGATGACACCTACTATAACCCTCTAGTAGGTAAGCCAACCCGTCAACCCAGAACTTCAAGTAATGGGTTTGAGGGCAGAATCTAAATAAGAGTATCGAATTATAAAAGTAAACAGAATGAATAAGCGGAAGTAAACCAAAACATGTTTTAAACAACTAAAGATCTTCCAGAACCTGGATATCACAAGTACAGAGCTGCTATGAAATAAAATACGAGTACAAGTCCCGAAAGTGGACCAAAAATATATATAACAACTGGCTAGTCTCAGAAGGCAAAAGATGGGTCATCCATGATGAAGGAGACAGGAATGATCCAAAACCGCCAAGTACTCACCCTCGTCTCCGAAGTTGACTACAATAGTGTCACGATCCAAAATGGGCCATGAGTGGCACCCACACTTAACCTCCTAGGTGGGAGAACCAACGATACAAACCTCAACTAATAAATATGATAATAACGCGGAAGCTCAATTTAATATGTTTTCCCAAAACTTGAAAATCATCAAATGAAGGACATCTAAATTATAAAACTAAGTCTGGAAATATCAACACCAAAATAAACAAATAACAAAATATGTCCAAAAACTAAAGACACCATGCCATAACCGAGAGAATCCATCACGAGCTAGAAGGATAGCTCACCCTTAAATCCGATGAACTTGATACGGACTAGAGTTGAGGTCGATTCGAAGCTGATGGAAGACTCGCTGCACTCCAAAAAATAAAACAAGAAAAGATACAAGTAGGGGTCAGTACAGGACAACATGTACTGAGTAGGTATCATCGGCCGACTCAAAATAGGAATCAATATGCCATAAGTAACAGCGGGAAATTAACCGTAGCACTTAACAGGTGGCAACCAACAAGATCAATTACATAATCAGTCAATAATATCAAGATCACACATGAGGAATCAAGCCTCCACATCACACTCTTTTGGAAAATGAATTATTGGAGATTGGGTAGTATTAAGTTATTTTAATTTATTTTCCTTTAATATTACCGTATCAGAATGTGACACCCGATCCAAATATACCGTATCGGAACGTGACACCCGATTCAAATATACCATATCGGAACGTGACACCCGATCCAAATATACCATGTCGGAACGTGACACTCGATCCAAATATATTGTGTCGGAACGTGACACCCAATCCAAATATAATTAATTTATCATTCTTCATGATTACATTCCACTTCATTAACAATATTTCATCAAGCCTTCTTCATTTAAGGCACCATTTTTGATATGGCAAGTTCAAGATTATGGATTTCATGGCCTCGGGATTTTAGACCAATCACAACAACATATCAACCATCCAAACCACAACAATTAAATGCGTAGTAAACTTCACACATATTACCCAATTAATATCAATCACTATTAAGAGTCTATCTATGATATAGAGTAAAAATCATAACCTACCTCAACCGAAGAACCGAATCCAAGCAAGCTAATTCACGAATGTCTTTTCTTTCTTCAAAGCCTCACGTTTTCAATCTATCAATTATACAATATTCGTAAGCAACTGAGTCCATAGACACCCATGTTACTATGTGTCTAGCTTAGACCTAAAACTCACCCAAATCTATAATCAAATCCTAAATATCAAGTCTAGGGTTAGGTCTCAATTCCTCCAATAACATAAATCTAATTATATTTGTATAATACAATACCCTATTAACTAATTACTTATATCAACATATCAAAACTTAAATCATAATTGAATAGCCAAAACAATAAATAAATAAATAAATAAAAAAATCGTGCAAGCAGGTTGCTTTCTCACTTTCACATTTAACAACTATGATAATGGCCCAATATGAAGTATATCATATATATACAATTCAGGAAACATTTTTGGTGGCTTACCTGAGGCTAGTTTGTCTCCTCTTTTTTTTTCCTTGTACGTGCTGCCTTCTCTTCGTCGTCTGCGAAGGTAAGTTTCTCGTCCTTTCTTGCTTCTTTTTCTTTTCTAAAAATTCTTATGTATTGAAGTAATAAAACCTATTAACTTATTTTAATGAATATAGAATAAGTGGTATAGGATATTAAATATATTACCACTTTAGCCCATTAACTAAATAAGTTATCTAAATTCATCCCTCAATTAAATAACCTTAGTTATCAATTAATCCAAAGTACCCATTAAAAATTTACGGGGTGAGTCTTTTATGAAATAAAAAGCCCTAGTATTCAAAACGACCTAATGGGTCGTTACAAACAGGCTCAATTTATCCACGTCGATAGCTGGTGCTCGGTCCTGCATCACGAAAGTAGATGCAGAGTGTAGTATGAGTACCATGACAATAGATACCCAGTAGGCATCATAGGTCGACTGGGCAGAAAAGGTAAACACAATATGAAATAGAGAATAGCCTAAATATGAGTCAACATAAGCATAAAAGGAGGAAAGAGTACTACCTATGAGAACTACAACTATCTATACCCAACTGGGCCCCTATAAGCCCAGCCGGGACACTCGTGCGCAAGTTAAATAAAAATCCGGACGAACTTCCATAAGCCCGCCGAGTACACAGAATAGCTACAACTACCAAGGCTAGGAACCAAGAATCTCCGATGTTAGGAGCCGAAGTACTATATCATTTCCAAACTCAGAATCTCTAAGAGTCAATCGATCTAGTGGTGATTTAGGGGTCGAGGACGGGACTAGGACCCAGATGCTCACCCGAATGTTCAAAATGGCCAAGGCCGAGACTGGGTACCCGGATGCTTGCCATAATACATAAGTGCGGTCGAGGCCGGGACTGGGTACCCGGATGCTCACCGTAACACATCGATATGATCGAGGCCAGGATTGGATACCCAGATGCTCGTCATACTAGCAAGTCGGCGGAGGCCAAGGCTGGGTACCCGGATGCTCCCCGATAATTCAGAATGGAGGTCGAGACTGGGTACCTAGATGCTCATAGGTATTTTATCCTAGGGTGCCGAATATTCTCCTTTCCAACTAAACAATAATAGTACCGAGAATCTCCTTCCCAATGAGTCAACCAATATGCCGCCAAAACTAAAATCGGAGCCAAAGTCAATGATCACGAAATCTAGTGTTGCCGACGCATCATGAAAGTCACGATTATACCGAGTTATGGATGATGGTATTTTTAAGAACAAGAGTAACGCCTAGCTAAGGCCAAACTACCAAGCACTAGCCCGCTACACCATTCTACAAGAATCTAGATCTACCTGAGCGACGTCGGGACATCTAAAGCAAGTTTACATCCTATAATAAGGCCAACATACTCCACCGTATCAACAACATGCTCATTCAACTCTCCTTCTAAAACTAACAAATAACGATAAGATACACATGCTTCTAAATATCTGAAAACCCGATAATAAGCCTAAAGCATGATTTCTAACACCTAAGATATACAATCAAACTACCCAACCCAAATTCCAACTATTTCAACATGCTTTCACACATTTCAGCTCAATCTAAAGAAAGGTAAAACCGTAGCCTACCTTTAGGCTAAACACGCGGGCTCCAAATTACTGTGCCAGAGCTTTTACCTTACGAACTACCTCGTAATGTTTCCAAGCTGTCAAAAATAGAACCAATACATCAATACGGTCGTTTAGACACTAATTTCATAATTTTTGGAGACGGACCAATTTCGGGGTCGAAAACGGGAATTGTGGGACCCACATACAAAATTTTAGATTTGACCCCCAAAATAGGTTCTAAACGTCACCTCAAGCTCACAAATCAGATTTATAACACAATTCGGGGTGGAAAATTACGTAAGACGATCAAACATTCAATTCCCACATTTTCAAACTAAGAAAATAATATAAAACAACCTCTTTACACGTCGATTTCTCAAAAACAAAAATCTGTCAATCAAAAAAAATTACACCATGACGTTCCTTGCAAAAAAAACCACAATCTAGCCTCAAGAATCACTCAAAACGGAGTTATATTGACCAAGATACACTCTTCCAAAATTCCACAAAATTTCATTCTGAAAATGACTAAATCAGTAACTAAAAATGCATTTTTACCTCAAACGAAGCTTCTCCTCGTGTTTCTGAGATTACCACAAGATTCCTCACTAAATTCTCTTGAATTTAGACCCTTGAATCACCATAATCGGGTTTATATAGGTCGAGAAACAATTACTCAAACTTCTTCAAAAACTCAATCTGAAAATGGACACAGCTGCAATTAAAATCGCGCTTTTTACCTGAATCGAATGCTCCAAATCAGTTTTCAATCTCTACAATGCGTTCTCCACGAAAAACCTCACAATTTTGCCTTTTGAATCACCCAATTTGGAGCCCTAATGCTCAAGTTATGGGGTTTTAAAGTTGAAGAAAAAAAAACAAAAAAAAAAAGAAAATGGAAGGGCTGCTATAGCTGCAACACTGCTGCAGTTTTTGAACAAAAAAATAATCAAGATCTCCGATTGGTGCTCGGGATTCGTTTGAAATCCGATAAAAATAAACCAGATATGCTACCCCACTAAATTCAACGTTCCGGACTCAATGGCACATTCAGAATTCTCATACGAGATCATTTTATTAAAAAGTGGATCATACACCCAAGAGTCATTTTAAGCCTCATTCCACAACGGGCCTCGATATTAGTTCGGAAGCCTCAAAAAATGAACGAAGGGTCGTTCTAGACCAAAACCAACATTCCGGAACTAACGAAGGGTCGTTCCTTTTTTTATTATTGATCCAATAATTTATTTATATATAAGAAGGGAACAACAAAATGAAATAAGACAACAAAAAAAGCATTTATACACACTACCAAAAATTTAAAACAAAAAAGAAAGAAGGTAATAGGTTCAAAATCACCGCACAACAAGAATAAAACTATTCTCAACTAATAAAAATTATGTACTAATCGTTTTCCTCTTTGTACTCTATTTTTATTAAAGTTTATATCGATTTCGATAAATTTATTTTTTTCAAGATAATTTTCTCTTATGCAATTTTAGGTGTACATAAGATATGTTCTTTTATTATAAATATATATACTTACTTTGTCCCGAATTCTAGAATTTAAAGTCAAAAAAGCTTAAAATAAAGAGTAGTTGACCACTATGACAAAAAGGCAGATTTTACATTACTTATCATAAATATCGATACAAAGGTGAAATTTCTTATGAGATAAAGTTATGTAGTAGATTGATATTTGTGTTTTTTTATGAGCGATTGTAAATACTACATTTATTTTTAGTGTTAATTGCTATTTTTCAACAATATAATCCTTTTTTTTATGTATTTTATGTTAATTAATTGATGTGATATACACGTGCAATACATATATATTAAGTTTAGAAGAAATATTCTTCCATTTAAATTAATATTATTATATGTATTGTAACTTCTGTTGCAATATTATATAATAAATTCATTTTGCGTAAACTCTTTTATATTAATATGACATATACGTGCTACGCACGTAATCTACACTAGTTTATATCGATTAATGATATTTGCAAAATAATTAAAAGTCAATAAAATTTCTAGTGTCACTTAGAAATTGTTAGACTTACGAAACATAGAATCATATTATTACAAATTCTAATAGTAATTTTGAATTCTTAAAAATGTAAACGAAGAATTTTCAGGATATCAAGTGACCTAACGTTATAATAGCCGATCACATATTACTTCAAAGTTATAACAATCACTTCGACCTCATTGTATCGAATTCGCCTACTGTGATTTATCTTCTGTGCAAATTGCGGGCTATTATAGTGAAGCGAGATCTACCTTGTGTGCACCTAAAGAATGACGGTCGCAGGTGTTCTTATTAAAAAATAATAATAAATATTATAGCAATTCTTCATTTATATATATATTTGTATGTGGTCAAAAATCTCATTTATTTTGTCGCGACGTTAATAATATTTCTCCCTTCATATATATATTTGTATTTGGTCAAGAAAAAAAGAAATCTCATTCATTTTGTCGTGATGTTTTGGTTATGCTAATACAATTACTTTTGGTCCATTTTTATCTAATTTTTAAAATTTATATGGATGTTTTTTCATAATTTAAATTTTAAAAGTATTTCTCTTAATTAACTTTCATGTTTCACCGCTATATAAGTATAATATTTTTGATAGATCGTGAAGATGAAATTTGGGAAAGAGAATTTATTGTATTTTCCTAGATCTACAAAAGCAAAAGATTTTCTAGTCAAAATAGGATTCATTTTGACTAGAACACCCTTATTGTCTATACATTTAACACGAATTTGTCGTAATGCTAAAACTATGATTAATGCATCCCCGTCTTACTTTTCCTTTTTTTAAAATAAGAAAAAGATAATAAATTTTTCGAAATTAAAACTCACTTTTGACAACTATTAGACAAGTGATACTATCCGACAAAGGCCACACATTTGTTTCTGTATTTTTTTATGGGAAAACTAAACAAACTAGATTCATTAGGCAAACTATTTATTCAAAATGGATTCAACTCAAACTATTTATTCGAATTGGACTCACGACCTTAAATATTTACCCATTTGCCCCTTGTTCTATTCAATAAACCACTGCTTATTCATCATTGATACTATCGGAGTATATAAATACTTAAATGGTATTCATATGTATACTCTAATAGTATCTATATATTTTGACGGTATCAAACAGTAATTAAATAGTGTTTTCACCGAAACACTGCATGTTATATATATACTCTAATAGTATCAGGGAGTTGCTGAGTACTGTTCTCAATTTTTCGTTGATATATACTCCAATGAAATCAGACAATAAACGCGATTAACACTTAAAATTACGAGGGGGTATGAAATTAAGGGGGTAATCCTTGTAAATAGTTTTTATTTTGGGATACAAGCGTTGATTTTCCCTTTTTTTTATTGATCCAATAATTTATTTATATATAAGAAGGGAACAAAAAATTGAAATAAGACAACAAAAAAAGCATTTATACACACTGCCAAAAATCTCAAACAAAAAAAGAAAGAAGAAAAGTAATAGGTTCAAAATCACCGCACAACAAGAATAAAACTATTCTCAACTAATAAAAATTATTTACTAATCGTTTTCTTCTTTGTACTCTATATTTATTAAAGTTTATATCGATTTCGATAAATTTATTTTTTTCAAGATAATTTTCTCTTATGCGATTTTAGGTGTACGTAAGATATGTTCTTTTATTATAAATATATATACTTACTTTGTCCCGAATTCTAGAATTTGAAGTCAAAAAAGCTTAAAATAAAGAGTAGTTGACCACTATGACAAAAAGGCAGATTTTACATTACTTATCATAAATATCGATACAAAGGTGAAATTTCTTATGAGATAAAGTTATGTAGTAGATTGATATTTGTGTTTTATTATGAGCGATTGTAAATACTGCATTTATTTTTAGTGTTAATTGCTATTTTTCAACAATATAATCTTTTTTTATGTATTTAATGTTAATTAATTGATGTGATATACACGTGCAATACATATATATTAATTTTAGAAGAAATATTCTTCCATTTAAATTAATATTATTATATGTATTGTAATTTTTGTTGCAATATTATATAATAAATTCATTTTGCGTGAAATCTTTTATATTAATATGACATATACGTGCAGCGCACGTAATCTACACCAGTTTATATAAAAGAAGGGGGCCGGGGGGGAATCTAAATAAAACTACAAAAAAAGCATTTATACACACTGCCAAAAATCTCAAAAAAAATAAAATAATAGGTTCAAAATCACCGTACAACAAGAATAAAACTATTCTCAACTAATAAAAATTATGTACTAATCTTTTTCTTCTTTGTACTCTATATTTATTAAATTTTATATCGATTTCGATAAATTTATTTTTTGCAATATAAATTTCTCTTGTGCAATTTTAGGTGTACGTAAGATGTGATCAAATCGGCTCAAACAATCTTCTTTATTTAATCTCAAATGAGTACTACTTACTTACATGCTCTAGCAAATATAATTATTTTTTATTTGATTTAATCTTGCATATTTACATATCCATTTTAATACTCACTCCATAAATATGCTAGACTTTAATGATTCAACATTCACCTTGAATAACCACCATATTGAGTTAAAAGGTATTTTTTTCTTGCTATATTGATATCATGTAAATATCACACATAAATATATACCGATATATAAAAATACACACGGGAGATACACATGTATGAAAATGGAATATACAAATATACAAGGAGATATGTACATATATAAACCTCCTTCATCTTTTATTTTATTTTTATCGGCTTTTTGTTGGTTGGAAATATCATAACATGGGCTCTCAATATAATAGTTACGTGTTTAATTATAATTTTTTCTACTCATGATTGATGAGTTTATCGATTAATGATATTTGCAAAATAATTAAAAGTCAATAAAATTTCTAGTGTCACTTAGAAAGTGTTAGACTTACGAAACATAGAATCATATTATTACAAATTCTAATAGTAATTTTGAATTCTTAAAATTGTAAACGAAGAATTTTCAGGATATCAAGTGACCTAGCGTTATTATAGCCGATCACATATTACTTCAAAGTTATAACAATCACTTCGACCTCATTGTATGGAATTCGCCTACTGTGATTTATCTTCTGTGCAAATTGCGGGCTATTATAGTGAAGCGAGATCTACCTTGTGTGCACCTAAAGAATGACGGTCGCAGGTGTTCTTATTAAAAAATAATAATAAATATTATAGAAAATTCTTCATTTATATATATATTTGTACTTGGTCAAGAAATCTCATTTATTTTATCGCGACGTTAATAATATTTCTCCCTTCATATGTATATTTGTATTTGGTCAAGAAAAAAAGAAATCTCATTCATTTTGTCGTGATGTTTTGGTTATGCTAATACAATTACTTTTGGTCCATTTTTATCTAATTTTTAAAATTTATATGGATGTTTTTTCATAATTTAAATTTTAAAAGTATTTCTCTTAATTAACTTTCATGTTTCACCGCTATATAAGTATAATATTTTTGATAGATCGTGAAGATGAAATTTGGGAAAGAGAATTTATTGTATTTTCCTAGATCTACAAAAGCAAAAGATTTTCTAGTCAAAATAGGATTCATTTTGACTAGAACATCCTTATTGTCTATACATTTAACACGAATTTGTCGTAATGCTAAAACTATGATTAATGCATCTCCTTCTTACTTTTCCTTTTTTAAAAATAAGAAAAAGATTATAATTTTTTCAAAATTAAAACTCACTTTTGACAACTATTAGACAAGTGATACTATCCGACAAAGGCCACACATCTGTTTCTGTATTTTTTTATGGGAAAACTAAACAAACTAGATTCATTAGGCAAACTATTTATTCAAAATGGATTCAACTCAAACTATTTATCCGAAATGGACTCACGGCCTTAAATATTTACCCATTTGCCCCTTGTTCTATTTAATAAACCACTGCTTATTCATCATTGATACTATCGGAGTATATAAATATTTAAATGGTATTCATATGTATACTCTAATAGTATCTATATATTTTGACGGTATCAAACAGTAATTAAATAGTGTTTTCACCGAAACACTGCATGTTATATATATACTCTAATAGTATCAGGGAGTTGCTGAGTAGTGTTCTCAATTTTTCGTTGATATATACTCCGATGAAATCAGACAATAAACGCGAATTAACAGTTAAAAATACGAGGGGGTATGAAATTAAGGGGGTAACTCCTTGTAAATAGTTTTTCTTTTGGGATACAAGCATTGATTTTCCCTTTTTTATTATTGATCCAATAATTTATTTATATATAAGAAGGGAACAAAAAAATGAAATAAGACTACAAAAAAAGCATTTATACACACTGCCAAAAATCTCAAAAAAAAAAGAAAAAAAAGTAATAAGTTCAAAATCACCGCACAACGAGAATAAAACTATTCTCAACTAATTTTTTAGGGACAATTTCAAATATATAAAATAAGTTAATTAGCTTAAAATAAATATAGTCATGTTTTATTTAAATAAAAAGTAGCCAAGAACATATGAAATATATACATTGACTATACAATATAATTTGTCAAAAGTTATAGAAAGTATACATTGAGTATACAATATATATTAATTATACCAGATCTATACACTGCAAATACATTACGATACACTTAAAAGCTAAATATAACATAACTATAAATGAAATATACATTGTCTATATATGCTTATACAACGAATGACCATTTTTTTGATAATTACTTTTACTGAATAGCCATGTGGCGTACTTATCCCTTTAAATTATGTACTGATCTTTGTCTTCTTCGTGCTCTATATTTATTAGAGTTTATATCGATTGCGATAAATTTGATTTTTTCAAAATAATTTTCTCTTATGCGATTTTAGGTGTATGTAAGATATGATCAAATCAATTCAAACAATATTCTTTATTTAATCTTAAATGGGTACTGCCTACTTACATGTTCTAGCGAATATGATTATTTTTTATTTTATTTAATCTTTGCATATTTACATATCCATCTTAATACTCACTCTATAAATATACCAAAGTTTAATGATCCATCATTCACTTGAATAGCCATCATATTGAGTTGAAAAGTGTTTTTTGTTACTATATTGATATCATGTATATATCACAAGTAGATATACACAGATATATCGAAATACACGTGGGAGATACACATGTCAGAAAATGGAATATACAAATATACAAGGAGATATGTACATGTATACATCTCCTTCATTCTTTAAAGATTTACCTAAGTATACAAAGTAAAATGTAGGGGAAAAAACATGTCTTGATTTTTTAGATTTCTTATCGAGCGATAATTGAGATGCGAGAACTTAATTGTTTGTTTTTCATTTTTTATTTTATTTTTATCGTCTCTTTATTGGTTGAAAATATCATAACACAGACTTTCAATATAGTAGTTACGTGTTTAATTATAATTTTTTCTACTCATGATTGATGAGTTTATCGATTAATGATATTTGCAAAATAATTAAAAGTCAATAAAATTTCTAGTGTCAGAAATCACGTAACCTAGCATTATTATAGCCGAGCAAATATTACTTTAGAGTTATAACAATCACTTCGAGCTCAACTAATAACATTCACTTCTACATTTAAATAAGTTTCTGTTCTCATCAATTCAATTATTAATTTTTTTCCGTAGAAACACTGGTCGAATATTGATCAAGCATAACTCTAATTTAATAAGAATGATTATCAAATTGATTAATAAAAAAATTACATCTTCTTTTATGTATAGAAAGTCACATATGCTGTGGCAATTCTAGCAACCCAAAAAAACGTCTAGAATTGTCTACAAAACCAACAACTAAAGTTTTACAATTCAATTCTACTTAATACTTATTGTTACTTCTAATCTTATATTAAACTTTATACTAACCATTATTAATATAGTGTAACATTTTTAATCTTCAAAATTCCAAAGAAACGAAGGTCCTTGTGATTGAAATCCATCATAATTTAAATAATTCTCTTCTTCTAATGATTCCAAATTAGGCATTTGTGGTGGCGATGGTGGTACGAAAAATTCACCCGATAAATCATCGAAACCCGGAAAAATACCGAAATTGGACATATTATTACCCGTCCCCAACGACGAAAACATGTCCATAAATCCATTACCCAAGGACAATTCCGTATTTTCACTACCCACTCTACCGGAAACAGGAGATTCCGCCCGAAATATATCCATATCCAAGGACAATTCCGTCTTTTCCCTTTCCACTCTATCAGAAACCGAAACCGACGGAGATTCCGCCCGAAACATTTCCGACGACGAAGAAGAAAGATCCGAACTCTCCCTCTCCCTCGGCCCGACCCGGGTAAGAACCGAATCTGTATTATTAGCAAACTGTGCCGCCGCTGATTGAATCTCCGACGGAGTCATAGACCTTCCGTTCAGTATATCCGGTGGATTTTCCGGGAAATTGAAATTAGCAGTTTTACCCCGCAAACAAAAAAGTGCGGCATCGAATGCTTTAGCAGCTTTTTCTGGCGTATCATAAGAACCCAACCAAATTCTTTCTCTACTATTGGGTAATCTAATTTCCGATACCCATTTCCCCCATTTCCTCTTCCTTACTCCCCTGTATGAAGACGACGACGACGATGGTGAATATTCAGATGAATCTTTTCCATTGGGTTTCACCATTTTTAGTTTTTTTTTTAAAAAAAATTATCTTTTGGAGAATTGAATCGAAATTGATGAAATTGGACTGTGGGTTGTTGTTAAAATTTGGAATTGGCGGCTCTATTTATATGTTGTGGGAGAGTGAAGTGAAGAGTGTAAGGTCAACAGGCCGTGTTGTGGACTACGCGGTACGGGTATTTTAGAAGAAGAAGAAGAAAGGAGAAGAGGAGGAGGACCACGTGTGATTTAACTTCCTCGTGGATATTAAATTTAGATGTCTCGTGGAAGTTGGGTTATAAAGAGTTTCGTTTCGTCTCAAATTATCTATTGTGATTCTTAAAAGATTTTTTATTTATGTGTTATATGTCATCATCACAAAAATAAAATTAATAAATTATTTAAATTAAAATTAATTTAAAATAATAGATACATTGATGATCATTCGATGCCTTTTTTACTTATCATCATGAAAAGATTCCAACTATCTTCTTTAACTCACATCCCTTCTTAGTATTTGACTTTTAATTCTTTTTTTTTTAATTATGTTACGTTATTTATGATGTATTATATTTTTTATGAGTAAATCTATAATCACATTTAGAATTTATGAGGAGCTTGATCACTCAAACCTTATCCAAGCTTTTGAATTTAAAACAAAAATTTCAATTTTAATCTTGCAGTTTAATGGAAAATACTTAAAGTACATATTGAGTTAACATAGCAAAAATAGTTAATCTCTATGCTCGTGCATATCAAGCTGATCATCACTTTTCATCCTATTGATTAAGGTAATTTAATTTATTTCTTCACATGAATCCCATCTCAAAATTTAATCGATGTTATGATTTTATATTTATAATTTGTTTAGTTTTCAACTTGATGATAATTTTAGAATATGTTATAACTACATATTAACTTATGTACTACTCTATTAGCGGTAGAGTTTTAGTAGACAATTTTTAGAAAATCAAAACAAGATAAATCATCTGCGATAATGAATTTATTTTGTTGACATATTTTTTGATAATGACTTTTTAAATTTGTCGTTTTACAAATAAATTAACATAATATCTCTTATACATGCTTTGGATCTACTAACTTATGAGTTTTTTTGTAATTTACTTTAATCTAACTTATTTTTATCGAGCTTTTTCTTGTTGCATCATGCAGATTTAATGTATTATATTTTGATATTTTGATTACATGTACAATGGACCTATAAAATTTATATTTGTTGGATAATTTAATGATTTCTACTCAATAGACTTTGCTATAGTCAAGCTTATTTTGTGGTGTTGTTATTATTTCTTTAGATTTTCATTTTTATCAATTTTATTGTTATCATTATTTTTTTGGCTGAAACTTTCTTATCATTTTTAAAATTTCTTCTATCATATAAAATTTCTCCACATGTATTTAAATCTAAGATAATAATTGATATTATTACTTTCAAAATTTTGAATTAGACTTAATTTGAAATGAATTGCCATATATATTTTCACGGTATACTCATAATAGCATATTGGTGGTGTTTGTAACTTTTAAACTTTATCTAATTAATATTAAAATAATATATTAATTATTTATAAAAAATAGTTTAAATTTTTTAAAACTAAATCCTAATATTATCTGCCATTAGTAAGTTATATATATTACTAAAGAATAAAATCTACACCATATTTTAAAAAGGCTAACCAAATCTAAAAATCAAAAAAAAAAAAGAAGAGATATAGTTAATTAAATGAATAGAAGATGATCCCTTTTTTTTCATTCAAATTTTTCTTTGCATTGAAAATAGTTTATTTTTATGTGGTATAAATTAATTTGATTATAGTATTTTTTATATTGATCTCTAAAATTCATTTATTGTTCATTCTTATTTTATGAAATTATATTTGATTAAATAAAAATGGTCTTATTTTGTAAGATTGAACGAGAGAGGAGTGTGCTAAAAAGGTTGCAACGTGCTTTGCAATTATATTTATAGCTTAGCTAAAAATAGAATTAATATTTTTAATACTAGGTTTTAAATTGATCTATGAATTTAAAATTTAATTAATTAACGCAAATATCAATTCAACACACGTCACATGTGCTATTAATCTTCATTATACTAAAAGAAGGAGAAGTTGTTAGAATAATGTTTGGTCTCTTTGAAGAACATATCCTCATTGCACATAGATTAGGGTAAAATTTTGTTAGCAACAAGTGTATATATAAAATCAGAACATTGTACTTATACATGTACTTTTGTTACTCAATAATAATTCGTATTAGTTATTTTAAGTTTGAAAATTATTATATTTTAAAATATCTACGCAACGCGTGGGTAAGTATACTAGTAATATTAAAAGTAAAATATTTGTGTATATAGTTTACCTTTTGTCAAATTTCATTTTGTAGAACTATACTAAGTATGTCATTGTTGTTGATTTTTAAAAAATAATGACCTCATTTGATTTAGCATAGATAAAAAAGACTTTTCAATCTTATGATTCTAAATCAAAGTTATATCAAATGAACCAACATATTGCTTAATTTTATGACTCTAAACTTGTCATGTATAAAATTAAAATTAATGTATTACCAAAAAAAAAAAAAAAAAACTAAAAATAAAACTGAGTAAATAGTAATTAGGAGAAGATGAGCATAGAGTACAACACTCAATTACTTACGATTTTTCTATCCTGATTTTCGACATTCATCATTTCTATATGGTGTCATATTTTTAATAAATTGAAGGTGTGTCATATGTTATTTCATGTCTGATTGACTCTCTCAAATTGTTCTTCGATTTACCTTTACTTTTCTTAAATCTCTACAATCAACTTTTCACACCTCCTTACTAATATATTGGTGAATCTAATTAGGAGAAGATGAGCATAGAGTACAACACTCAATTACTTACGATTTTTCTATTCTGATTTTCGACATTCATCATTTCTATATGGTGTCATATTTTTAATAAATTGAAGGTGTGTCATATGTTATTTCATGTCTGATTGACTCTCTCAAATTGTTCTTCGATTTACCTTTACTTTTCTTAAATCTCTACAATCAACTTTTCACACCTCCTTACTAATATATTGGTGAATCTCTTGTATTCATATCATTTAAGTCTCATTTTTCCTCATCTTGTCTGTTACACAGGGCACTCCTTGTCTTTTATAATTTGTTCTTAATTTTATCTCTCTTAATATACAAACTGCACATCTATACGTGCATCTTCATCTCTATTTTGTTTTAAAAATAGTTATCTCAATTTTATTTTATTTTGAGTGTTTAAGACAAAACACTATTTTTGAAAATTATAAACACAATAATAGAGTAAATAATTAATGAATAAAAGTTATGTATCAAGACATTAATGACAAAGGCGTATTCAGGATTTTAAAACGATGGGTGCACTATTACGAAAAGATGGATCTAAGTTATAAATTTGATCGGTTTGTCATTTAGGTTCTTATCATTGAAAATCATTAAATTTTCAAATTGTAGATTTAAAATTATTTTTTATCCATCCAAACCACATAGCGAGGTTTTACTCATATTTAAAAAGAAAAATAAAACGAGATAGATAAAAGTTTCAATTCTATCCTCATTTACATTCAATCATCATCGCACAACATTATATAATAATTCGAGTGTGGATTCACACATCTATATTTAAATATTTTTTAAAAAATATAACACTATTATATATAATTACGACAGGAAAGCATGGGTTCATGTGAACCCAGTGACCCCCTTCTGGGTACGCCCTTGATTAGTGATAGTATAGTTAAGAAACCCTTCTAATAATATTTTTTAAGTGGCGTATAAAATAAAATATCACAAATAATTTAAAATGGAGAGAGTATATATGTGTTTTTGAGGTGCCACGTAGTTTGGACTTAATTTGACATGTCAACAATTTTTATTATTTTTATGGGACCCACTTTGACATGTCTTTGAATATTCCTTCAACTTGTTCTCCTTTATCATAAGTATTAATAATTGCTCGAACTTATCAAATCGTTTATTTACACACACACTCTATATGAGAGAGAATTAATTTTATAGGCTTTTAAATAAATTTTATGACCTTTTTATTGTTTTATGAGGTCTATATTATTTTATTGTTATTATTATTTATTTTTTTGTAAATTTTATATTATTTTTCTTATTAGTGATTGATATGCTTTCTCCATTATTTTCTTTTTTTTTTATTTGTATTTAGTGTATTTGAGCTGAGAGTCATTTGGAGACAATATCTCTACCTCCACGAAATAGAAATAAAATCTGCGTACTCTTTGTCTTTCTCAGATCCCACTTAGTGAATTTCATTAAGTATGTTATTGTTGTATGACCTTTTTATAAGAATTTTTCATTTTATGCATAAGAGATTTGAAAAAAATATTTTTTTCAATTCAATTTGTAAGTCACCAAGAAATCTCATTTCCTCCATATATATTTAGATCTATAGTCGGTTTAGAAAATATTGAATTAGTGGAACTCATTGATTATATTCTACATTCTTTGTTGTTGTTTGTTTTAATAAAAGCAGAATAATAATTTCAGTGTACGTCAATATATATAAATATTAAATATTTTTAGTGAAATTTCTGACTTCACTATGTTTGACTGATGGAGTGGGGGGTTGGGGGGTCATATTATTATTTTAATAACTAACATTAAAAATTGATAGGTTAATAGAGTACGAAAAATAATAGTCCAAAAGGAACTAATAATCTATCTTTCGTACGTACTTTCTTAAAGAAAATAGTTAACATAATAAAATGTAGTACGGAGGAATTCTTAACTGAGTCAAAAAAAAAACGCATGGAATTTTAGTCCAATATTATTTTATTTTATTTTTGTACATTGATCATTGCAAAAGTCATTAATTCATTGTATTTGTTGAAAAATTAATTAAAGGAACTAATAATCTATGTTTCGTACGTACTTTCTTAAAGAAAATATAAACATAATAAAACGTAGTACGGAGGAATTCTCAATTGAGTCAAAAAAAAAAAACGCATGGAATTTTAGTCCAATATTTTTTATTTTTTTTTTGTACATTGATTATTGCAAAAGTCATTAATTCATTGTATTTGTTGAAAAATTAATTAAAGGAGCTAAGCATGCTTAGTGAGACTGTGTTTACTTCTTAATTACGAGTGTTACTTTACTTAATTTGATTTTCTTGATATGACTAGAAATTAAACAAGTTATTTACTAATCAAAGAGAAACTATACTTTCAGCTAAAATAAAAAAATTAATTTTAAAAAATTGACGTTGCATGTGTTTAAAAAACTACTACACAAAAATAATTAGCATGTCTTTTACGTAAGGATGACACAAACAAATCGAGTGATTTGATAAAGTTGGAATGATATAGAAAAAATTAGCATGATTTGTTTTTTTAAAAAAATTGAACCATTTTTCGATTTGTGTGTGTTACTCTGGTGTAAGAATTATGTTAGTTTTTCCAGTATCATTTTAATTTTATCGAATGTCCCTAAAGGAACATCATTGTTTTGATTTATGCGACCTCTTTTTTCCCCATTTATTTAGGTTTCGAAACGTCAAATTTGAATTCCGCCTCTATAGCAAAAGTAATCAAATTCCAAATTCATAAACTTTAAATTTTAGCTCCGTCAATATCACAGGCGTCAGAGCTTACGTATTTAAAATGTGGAAGCAATAAACATAATGTCATTGAAGGAGCTCATGTGATTAAATGCACCTGACTAGAACTGGTACTATCAAAATAATAATAAAAATATAATATAAGAAAAAAGGTACCCACGTTTAAACCATTGTTTTTTTTATATATATAATAGTCTTTACTACACAACATTCAAAAAAAAAAACAATCAAATTAGACTTGTTGTAAATTCCTATTTAGTTCTCAGCGTGTGGACTTGTAAGAAGAGAAATATTACAAGAATTCTCTCCTACTATTTTCATCTAATTAATTATAACAAAGGTGAGACTCAAAATATTTACTATACGAAATATAATATCACTAGGCCTTGAAGATTTTTTTTTCCTCCTACAAAAAGACAATTAATTTTTATAATTTATATAGACGACACTTCTATGGTGGCTTAGTTAGTTGAGCGGGGAATCTTTCAGATGGCGCACGAGTTCTGAATTTGATGCCATCTGCATACATTTCTTGATTAAGCTCATCGCATAGAGCTTATCCTCGTGCAATTTACATTTTTTATGTGATTTCTATACAATTATACTGGAGCGAAAATTATCTAAAGCTCATCCAAATAATTGAAACTACAATTTTTGTACTTTTATGAATAAATATCACTTGGTCTTGCAGTATTTTTTTCTCCTCGACAATCTATATAGCCATTTCGATTGTGGTCGAGTTGATTGAGTAAGGGATCTCTCAGATGGCGAGTTCTGGATTCGATATCATTTCATGCGCGCTTCTTGGTAAAGCTCACCGCACTAAGTTTACCCTAGTGCAATTTACATCTTTTATATAATTTGTAGACAGTTACACTGGAATAAAATTTATCTAAAGCACACCCAAATAGTAGAGACTATAAATTTTCTTGTACTTTTATGAATAAATATCACCAGCTCTTGAAGTATTTTTTTTTCCCTCCTACAAAATGACAATCTATATAGTCATTTTTGTTGTGGTCGAGGTGGTTGAGTAAAGAATCTCTCAAATGGCGAGTTTTGGATTCAATATCATTCAGATGCACTTCTTGGTTGAGTTCATCGCACATAGTTTACCCAAATACAATTTACATCTTCTATGTGATTTGTAAGCGATTACACTAAAACAAAATTTATCTAAAACACACTCAAATAATAACGTTTGCGAATTTTCTTTGTTCCAACAAAATAATACAAGGAGGATCGAAACAGGACCACATGTGATTTAAATTCCACGTGGATAATAGTAGTACTCTTTTTTGGCTGTGTCGTGGAAGCTGGTTCATAATAATAAGTTAATTAGATACATGCCACGTAGTTTGGACAAAAATTGACATGTCAGCATTTTTTGCTCTTTTTGTGGGACCTACTATGCCACGTATTGGACAAAATTTGACATGCGTATGTTTTTTTCTGGTCTTTCATGTTTTGTCTATTTATGGAGTTTTTAGTCAAAAAGAATTCCCTCATAGAGTGTTAGTCATTAGGTCTATTTTTATCATTAATATAATTCTGAGCCTTTTAAATCTCAAAATTTTATGACATTTTTTTAAATAATTTTTATATAACTAACAGAATAAATTTAAAAGTTAACGCTATTTTGGGGAATTGACCATTGACCTTCTTAAATTCTGTAGAAGCATAAGAAACTTTCCTAGAACATCTGAATTTCTCAATCAGGGTCCAATAAATTTTTACTGCAATTATGACGAGCATCTGGGTGCAAGAGAATCGCCTTTTCCATTCGACTTGACAAATTCAATAGCAGCTCTTAGCCCGATTTCAACACCTGCAAGCCGATTCTTCAGCTCCTGAATAGGTGCTGCAAATCTTAATGTATAGAACGACTATATTGAGGAGCTAGTAAGGAAAGGGTAGGTAAGCTAGTGTCGATTCGATTAAAAAAAAAGAATTTAGTTGATAAAATATTCTATATGGAGAAAGCATCTGATCATATATCATAAAATCTTTATGAAAAAAGAATTCACTCATTCAACTTAATTTAAAAATAAATAGAAAAGGTGCAGGAGTAGATAATTAAGTTTGGTATCGAGCTGCTAAGAAAAGAGAATTTAGTTGACTAAAAGTATTTGATCCGGAGGAATTAATATCTGATCACATATTACAAAACCTTCACAAAAAAAAAGACGGATTCACTCATTCTAAAGATTGGTAGAAAAGGTTTGAAAGTTACAACTACAAACGCCATAAAAATCATCTCAAAAAAATTGATTGATTTTGAATCGTTCGAAAAAAAACTAACCAAGCTCAATTAATTCTTTTACATCAAAACCTAAAAAATTATAAATTTTTTTAAATTTTTAGTAAAAAGTGTTTTGCCTTAAAATTAATTTTTTCAATGTAAATTCAAATTTATCGTTAGTGAGAAACGAAACAAAAATTAGGCATAAAGGGGCCTTTAATTATTTGGTCAGCAGTCAGCTATATTCTCACATTTTTTTTCTGCTCAAACTTCAAATTATATTATGGGAATGATAAGCGCGTTAGTCTATTATTTCCTTAAAGTACTCACTCACTTATCAGAAAACATTATATATATATATATATATATATATATATATATATGTTCACACTTACTTATATACAAGTTATAACTAAATTTTATTTAATTGTTTGCTCTTTTCCCTATGTTTTGGTTTTTTTATAGTATCGTTTCATATATCGAGCCAGATATAAATATCAAAGAAAAATTAAGCGAATTGATACATATTATTAGTGTATTATTTAATATAGTTATAATTTTACATAATTATAAATCACGAATATAGTTTAATAAAATTTGCAATTATACAAATGTGAAAACTCATACAAATATGGAAGTGAATTTAGGGGATCATAAACACATCTCTGAAGCAAATTGTATTTCCTTTTGTATTTGTATATTTCGAAGCTCATATATAAATCTGTGAGGGCTCATATACAAATCTTTAGAGATTTGTATTTGTATACAAAACGACTTTAGGGGCTCATCTACAAATCTCTAAAGTAAATTCGTATTTGTATGTACAATCTCTTTGAAAGTCCAGTTTATATAATATATACAAAATGAAAAGTTCAATTTGTATAATACAGTGAAATATACAAATGGAAATTGTTATAACAACTAAAACTATAACTATGAAACAAAATCAGACAAACAGTAGCTAAGGAACCTATTTATATTTCGAGTCTTTATTTTTGAAAGTTTCACTAAAAACAATCGCCTTAGCTCAAGCATGTGCAACTTGATTCACTAATTTTTCAATTAAAAATAGTCACAGACTGAAAATTCTTCATTAATTAGTTCCTTACAATCACAAACAAGAGAATAAAATAAAATTTATGTAAAATGACATGAAAATCTTTTAATTTAGATTTTCTAGTTTATTTTTAACATGTAAGGGTGTGCACTTATTGCCAATGAAGTGAATCCAAATCTTGAAAACTATAGTTCATATATATATCTCAAAAAAAAAAGAAAATACTAGAGATATTTATAATTTATATCTTTTCGAGCCATAATAAATAGGTAGAGTTATCTGTATATATATTGGTAGAATATAAGAGATACCATTAGTGCTCGACTATGCATTTTGCCTCGGGAAAATTTACTCAATTTGACTTCAAAGATCATACATAGCACCTAATGAGAGTTTGAGTGTACTTAAAATGGTGTCATACTTCATCTATCACACACACACACACATATATATATATATATATATATATATATATATATAATAAATCATTTTAACTTTAAACGAAGGTGATTCATCTGACTCCTTTACGGTATCCTGACTTTGCCTGCTTGTATTCTTTTCTTCAGATTTTTTCTATTTTTAATTTAAAAGATTAGCCCTATAAGCTCTACCTGATGGTCAGGTGCACTAGAGATGTTACTATCAAATAATTAAGACATCAAGTTAGTCAAATTAGACTTGTTGTAATTCCTAACTATCAGCGTGTGGACTCCAAAAACATCTAGAAGTTGGAATATTAGTTAAATTCTCCAAATGGTATGAAACTAATGTCTAATGTGCGAGATTAATAGCGGATTCAAATTTTTTGTTAATAAAATTTGAAAAATAAAAATATACCACATGAAATTTAAACTTAAAAGCCACAGTAAATTTTAAATTTTTTAAATTATTTAGTCATTCTCTAATCTTATATATAGAAAATTCAAAATATATATACACACTAGCATTTTAAAAAATATTTTATATATATAATAATTTTTACCGAGAAATTTAAGGTGAACACCCTTGCCTTCTTCTATGTCCGCCACGAGGAGAGATGTCCTTTATTTACACAACATAATAAGTATAATTAACTTTTTTTCTATGTTTCATTTCTAATAGTTCAACCGTAATATATATATATATATATATATATATATATATATATATATATATATATATATATATATATATATATAAATTTTTTAAATTATTAATTAAATATTTTAAAAATTAATACGTGAATAAATTATTGTTATCGGGCTGGTAAGGGAACCACAGGGTTTTGTTATCCCCTTCCATCTTCCATGGTCTAAACACACACCTCATTCACTCAAACCAATTGCCCCATAAAGGTACTTCCTTTTTCCATGATTGATTGAAATTCTTGAGTTTATCTTTAAATTTACTATTTTTTGGCTTGTGGGGTTTATCTAGGTTAATGGATTTTTGATTTAATTAAGAAATCTTGAATTTTTATCTTATACTTGTATTCTTTTTGCTTTTGGGTACTGAGGAAATTGACCTTTTTTTTTTAATTTTTGCTTGTGGGGTTTCTTGACTTTGAGCTCAGAAAGCAATGGCAACAACTCAGCTGACAGCATCATCATCTATATCTGCTAAGGGGTTTGCTTCCTTTGAAGGGCTTAGGTCCACAAGTAATGTAAAGATTGCATCTTTTGGTCATTTGAAGCAGAATATGATGTCTTTTCATGGACTTGTTGTTAAGGCTGCAACTGTTGTGGCCCCTAAGGTATGTAAATTTGCTTCTGTTTGGTTCTTGTTTTGTTTCATTAGTTTATTTAGTTATAGTAGCTGAATAGCTAACCCAAGGATGTGCCCCATGGTCAATGAAGTGATTGAGAACATGAGACCGTGGTTGAAAATATGAGGTCTCATGTTCAAATTCGAGCAGAGACAAAAACACTAGCTAGTTTCTTTTCATATGTCTATCCTTGGTGGACAGAGTTACCTACAGTCTGGTACCTGTTGTTGGAGGAGAGGTGACAGGTATGTGTGGAAATAGTCGAGGTGCTTTAAAGCGAATCCAAACACCACAGTTATATAAACAAAAAAATTGTCGCTGAATAGCTAGGCAGAATTAATTTGATGGATTTTTCTGCTCCTTAATTGGTTGTGGATGAGTGGAGCTAAGAGCCGCTTCGCTGGAAAATTATACAATATATAAGGGGGTCAAAATTATTTTTTTATGTATATACAATAGATGTTGAATTCCTTGACTTATTCGTGTGTTTAATTCTTTATATATTGAATCCTCACCCCTATTTTATGATGTCAATTTTTTGTGAGTCAATGTTGTAATATAGTAGATGTTAAATCACCTTGACTTCTTCGGGGTGTTCACTTCTTTATTTCATTAGTTTAGTTGGCTATAATGGCTGAATTGCTAGGATGAATTAATTTGATGTGCTTTTAATACTCCCTAATTGGTTGCCGATGGCGGAGCTAGGGGGTTCTTCGGTGGAAAATTACATTATATATAAGGGGGCAAACTACTTTTTATGTATATATAAAAGATATTGAATTTCCTTGGCTTCTTTGTGTGTTTATCTCTTTATACATTTTGAATCCCCTCAGCTAAAATACGTGCTCCGCCTCACATATTCTACTATGTCAAATTTTCGTGAGTCAATGTTGTTAATTAGCTTTATTGCTCTCAACGCGAAAGTTGGCTATCTTTTTCATCTCTAATCTGTGTAAATCAAAAGTTAGTTTAAACATATTAGGAGCTGAGCCACTTATTTTCAGGAAAATTTGGATTGATAAGTTAAGCTACCAACTAATTTAAGATAACTTCTCTGATGTGTTACTAACTATCCAATGTAGTTGGTTAAGCTACACAACTATTTTTGTTATTGGGATTGCTCCATAGGGTATTTTTTTTTCCTTGCAGAAGAGCTGCGATTCCGATATTTCATGGGCCGAGTGTTTCATTTGTTGTTTTTGCCGGAAAGTTTTCATATTTATCTGTTTCTTTATTCTCTTGCTGTTGTTCATGCAGTACACTTCAATTAAACCTTTGAGCGATAGAGTTCTGGTGAAGATTAAGACTGCAGAGGAGAAGACTGTTGGTGGTATCCTACTTCCAACAACGGCACAGTCAAATCCACAAGGAGGTGAGATTGTAGCTGTTGGAGAGGGTCGTTTAATTGGGAAGAGTAAAGTGGAAATTAGTGTGAAGGTGATTTCATAATCAAATTATGTATTCAACCTTGCTACTATCTGTGTCCAATCATTTTCTGAAAAGATCTTATTGTGTAGACTGGTACTCAAGTGTTGTACTCAAAATACACGGGAACCGAAGTGCAGTTTGATGGATCAAAGCACCTGATCTTGAAAGAAGATGACATTGTTGGTATTCTTGAAACAGAAGACATGAAAGACCTGCAGCCCTTGAATGACAGAGTTCTAATCAAGGTTTGTCATTATCACACCGTATCTCCTTGTTTGTGTGGCATCTACGTTTTGATTAAGCTGTACATGCTCTGTATGATAAGCAATTATATACACAATGAACCTTATTTTCTCACCTCTATTTTTCGTAAAAGTAGCTTTTGCTAAACTGAATGCTATGTATTGATTTCGTTATTATTTGCTATTTCTGCTTTGCATCTGTATGTTATGAGTTACATGAGCCGGGGTTCTTTTGGGAACAACCTCTCTACTTCCACGGGGTAGAAGTAACCTAGTGGGATTACACTGGGTATGTTGTTGTTGTTGTTGTAGTAGTAGTTTTGCTAACTGAGTTGCAATTTGAAATTCTGGCTTCATTCCCATGCCTCTCTTGCTCTTCATGATATTGTGTATCCCTCGAATTTTCATTTTCTTTGGTGTCTTTTAATTGTTCCATCGGGGACATCTGATAAAAGAAACGTTATCTTTTAATGACTAGTGCTAATTTGGTCATCACATTTTTATCAGGTGGCCGAGGCTGAGGAAAAAACTGCTGGAGGATTGTTTTTGAGTGAGTCCTCAAAGGAGAAACCTTCAATTGGCACGGTAAAAATACACACCCTGCAGTTCAGCTAGTATTCCCATTATTATTTTCCAGTCAATTTGTCCTGTGTCTGATATTATATTTTCTTCTGGCAATCCAATATTTGTTAGAAGGATACAACTTTTTTTTTTTTTTGACAATTGGTAAGTAGTTTGTTAGAAGGATACAACTTTCATACACGGGGTAAATAATCGCGGCATAACTGCTGCAACATTTGGTTATCGGTATCGAATATACCTGCATTAAGTTATGCAAGAATCTATGAATTATTTTATGTGGGACAGAATGCGGAATAAGAATACATATGTTAGGAATGCAGGGGGGGGGGGGCTAACCTGCTTATAGACAAAAATGCCATTTTAATGTTGGTACTTTATATATTGTATAAACAATCCCTGAGTTATAATCCCCATATAATTATGATGGTGAGCCAAATGACCCCTAAATGTTAAGAATTTACACTATCAACATATGTTAACATGTTATAGTAGGTTACTAATGTTGCTTTTCTATAGATGCTGCTTGGCATGTAGTAGGTATCTGGTATCCCGCTTTATAGGTATCAGCTCTATTTTTTTTGATAAAGTTATAGGTATCAGCACTATGGCTTTCAACCAATTTGTTGTTGACAGTCAAGGTCGTGTAATTAACACTTGGACTGATAGCATTAACCGTGCTAACCTTGGTGCTATAGAAGCTCCACCTACAAAGGAGCAATAATCATTTTCTTGTACCTATAGATATCTTTTAGGGACCTGATAGTAGAAACGTCAATTTATAGAAGTTAAACTTCTACTGAAATTGGTTACCTTTTCTGTGGTTGTAACAGGTAGTAGCCGTTGGTCCCGGTCCTCTTGATGAGGAAGGAAACAGGAAATCACTTTCAGTATCTCCTGGAAATATAGTATTGTATTCCAAATATGCTGGCAATGACTTCAAAGGAGCTGATGGTTCTGACTTTATCACATTGAGGGCATCTGATATAATGGCTGTGCTTTCATAGATGCATTATCAGTTTATTCATTCTCATATCCGATGAAGAAGAATTGGAGAGAGCTAATTAGACAGAACATGACACATCTTCCGACTCATCGAGGGTCATGACCCTTGGTAGGAGATTATAGAGGTCAAGGATTAGGATAAAATGTTAGTAGGTAGTCAAGCGATTTCTCTTTTTCGTGGGGAGAGCATGGTTTTAGTTCAGAGTACCTTATGGATCTCCTCCCCCCTTCTCCTTTTCTGTATTATTCTATTTCTCTTTAATTCTTCATTTTTGTCAGTACTGTTGTTTCTTTTTCTTTGGTTACCTTACTATTTTTGTTGTCAATATTTTCCATTTCCTAGTATTTTCATCTGAGTTCTTTCATCTGAGTTCTTTCAGTCTTGTATTACGCTTTTCTTAAGCTAGGGTTTATCTAAAAACAACCTTTTTATCGCACACGAGGTAAAAGTAAGGTTTATGTACGCTTTAACTTTTCAGACCTTACTTGTGGAATCATATTGAGTATGTTGTTGATGATATATTCATTCTCTTACCAATTAGAAAAGGTAAATAATGAATTGGATCGTGTATTTATATAAAGATCTCTTGTTTGATGATGTTGAGGTGGTCTGTGGTGGAAAGGAAGAGCAAGGCAATGGAATAAATATTTAGTAAAAACGTTGTTTTCGATATGATTCATAGCAAAGAAAAGATAATCAAACATTAGATAAAAATTTTAAGGTAAAAAATCTATTTAAAAACATACTATACTATTGTTTTTTCGATGTGCAACATGAAAACTAAATAAGACATAAAAGTTCACGTGCCAATTTTTTTTTGTATAGTTTAATTTCAAGAATAATAATGGTTTTCTTTGTATAAAAATAATTTAATCTAAACATCTTATTATTCCAAACGATAGGTTTATAGCTATAAAAATGTTTGGCATATTAAATACCTCAATTTTACATTTTTTATTTTAAATAAAAGAAATTAGAGCCTAAGTAAGACGGAGATGGTATTTCTTTGTTGGATTAATATATTTATCTCTGAATTTAAAGTAAATTTTTTTTCATGCTACTTTCCACTAGGATTTCTTACCATAGTTGGTAAAGCTAGCTATTGAGTCATTGCGTTTACAAGTATGTCTAAAATCACCTTTCAAGTTTGGACGGAAAAAGAAGAAAATAATAATAACAATTATAATATATCAAGTATAATCTCATAAGCGAAATATAAGTAAGAGAGATTATTTTCGAAAGATAATGATTTTTCTTGAAAAATGGTGAAAAAAAAAGAAAAAAAAGAAAGAAAATACCCCTCTCAGAACCTTCTAGGGTTTTGTTATCCTTAATAGCTCTACCCATTCTATCTTCAAAAGTCCAAATACACACCTTATTCACTCTCCTCACTCCATAGTAGAGAACTTCTCCATTGCTATCAATTTTACCAATAAAGGTGCTTCCTTTTTTCTTATTTATTTTATAATTTGATTGAAATTCTTGAATTTTTGTCCTTAAATTTACTATTTTTTGCTTCCGGTTTGCTGTTTGCTGTTCTTGTAAGACATTTTTGTTGTGGGGTTCTTGATTTAGTTCACAATTTAATGTTTCTTATTTAGAGAAAACTTCTTGCTATCAGTCAAACTAATTTCCTAATAAAGGTGCTTCCTTTATTGTCCTTGACTAAAATTCTTGAATTTTTGTCTTCCAATTTTTCTATATTTTCGCTTCTGGTGACTGGTGTGCTATTCTTGTAACCATTTTTGTTGTGGTGTTCTTGATTTAGTTCAGAATTTTATGGTTCTCATCTTTAACTGTTCCTCTTTTTTGCTTCTGGGGTGCTGCTCTTATCTTTAATTCTATAGCTGTTTTCATAATTTTTATACAATTTTTGCTTGTGGGGAGCTGCTGTTTTACCCTTTTTGTTGTGGGGATTATTGATTTAGTTCAGAATTTGATGGTTCTTTTGTTCTTTATTCTTGTGGGGTACTGTTCTTTTAACCATTTCTTCGAAAACAGTCTCTCTGCCTCCATAGTATAGGAGTAAGGTTTGGGTACGCTCTATTCTTCCCTTACCCCACTTGTGGGATTATATTGGGTATGTTGTTGTTGTGGGGTTTCCGCTCTACTCTTTCCAAACTCTACTTGTGGAATTACATTGGGTATGTTGTTGTTGTGTTGTGGGGTTCTTGATTAAATTCAAAATTCTTGAGTTTTTATCTATACTTGTACACTTTTAGCTTCTGGATGCTGAGGATATTGACCATTTCTGTTGTGGGGTTTCTTGATGTAGCTCAGAAAGGAATGGCGACAACTCAGCTGACCGCGTCATCCATTTCTGCCAAAGGTTTTGCATCCTTTGAGGGTCTTAGGTCCACAAGTAATTTAAAGGTTGCGTCTTTCGCTCCTTTAAAGAAGAATAGCAGGTCATTCCATGGCCTCATTGTCAAGGCTGCAACTGTTGTATCTCCCAAGGTATATTCTTTGGTTTATTGTCTCTGTTGTTCTTGTTTTATTCCACTGTTTTGCTCGAAATCTAATAGCTGATAAGATGGGTAGAATCACCTCGATAGGCTTTTTCCACTGTTCCCAAATTGGTTGTCATATGCCTAAGTCAATTTTTTGTTTTTCAAAGTTGGAGTTTGTAAATTAGACTGCTGGGAAGAGTTTTCTGAACCCCTTACTTTCAACTCAACATTGGACTAGTTATAGAGTAAGTTGCTGATTGAGTTAAGCTGACCGTTCTGATGTCTAAGTAGCTTCGTCTGTGGTTGGTTAAGCTATGTGAAAAGGTCGTAATTGAGTTGTTCGCTATTGTGTTCTTGTTTTCCAAGTCAATGAGATGTTGGCACCGGTACCAGTTATGAGCTACATTCAGCGAGGAATGGAATTTCAAGTACAAGTAGTCCTCTACACTTAGAAGCTTTCTTGTCTTCACTGATCACCACAAAGCAAGCTTTCCCGGATACGATAGACGAAGCCGGTCTCAACCAACCGGCCCCGGACTCTCCCAACCCTGGTGAACTCGCAGTGCCTCCTATTGTGGTTGTAGGATCAGCTTACCAATCGCTCTATTTTCTCTTTCCTGCCTCGCCGTAATATGTTCTCCACCACCACCATTTCCTATAGAACTTATCTCTAAAATACCCCACGAAAGTTGTCCTTTTTTTATGGAGATTTACTAACATAAAGGTTTTTTTTTTCTAAGTGGGTCTCTTCGCTCAAGATATGATCTTAAGAGAGCCTAGTTTCACAAGAGCGTTCTGGTGTTCATAGCCAGGATAAAATAGATATCTTTTATCAAGTATGTATTTGAAAACCAAAGATGAATTCATTGAACATGGTTATATTTGTTATTTTCTGCTTTCGGTTAGTTGATTGTGTGTGTTAATTTTAGTATCTAGTGGTTTTCAGAGTCTAGCTTTGTCAATCGAGGAAATTTTCATATTTATATACTTCCTTGTTCTGTTGCTGTTGCTGTTGTTCGCGCAGTACACTTCACTTAAACCATTAGGTGATAGAGTTCTAGTGAAGATTAAGACTCCAGAGGAGAAAAGTGTAGGCGGCATTCTGCTTCCAACATCAGCACAGTCGAAGCCACAAGGAGGTGAGGTTGTTGCTGTTGGGGAGGGTCGTTCGATTGGCAAGACTACAGTTGAAATTAGTGTGAAGGTACTTCTGTAATCAACAACATACTCTTCTTGGCATCTAAGTGTGGTTACTAATTTTTCTAAACGGATCGGATTACGTGTAGAATGGTACCCAAGTGCTGTACTCGAAATATGCTGGAACTGAACTAGAGTTCGATGGATCAAAGCACCTGATTTTGAAAGAGGATGACATTGTTGGTATTCTTGAGACAGATGATATTAAGGATCTAAAACCCTTGAATGACAGAGTTCTAATCAAGGTTTGCCATTATCGCCCCTTTATTTGTTTCTTTACTTCACATCTAATATTCACTGGCCTAGCTCCATGGCACTGAAATTGTGTCAAGGCTCAAGTGATTCATTGAAGCAACTTAACTAGAGTTCCAATTATGGAAGTGTGGCTTCATTTCCATCGGTTATTCTTCTTGATATTGTATTTGCTTCAAGGTTCGTTCTGGAGTAGTGCTGATTTTGGTCATCACATTTTTTATCAGGTGGCTGAGGTTGAGGAAAAAACTGCTGGAGGATTGTTTTTGAGTGAGGCTGCAAAGGAGAAACCTTCAATTGGCACGGTACAGTTCAGCTGGGGTTTATTGCTCCCTATAATTCTTGTTTATGTTGCTCGGAATCTTCAAGAATGTCAATGTGTATAGAAGTTAAACTCTTAACTGATTTCGGTTACCTTTTCCGTGTTGAAAACAGGTGATATCAGTTGGACCTGGTCCTCTTGATGAGGAAGGGAAAAGGAAATCACTTTCAGTATCTCCTGGAAACACAGTTTTGTATTCCAAATATGCTGGCAATGACTTCAAAGGAGCTGATGGCTCTGAATATATCACATTGAGGGCATCTGATGTAATTGCTGTGCTTCAGTAGATGTTTTATTATTATATAACAAGAAAGTTATTCCCATACCAGTATTTTGCAATGTAGTGTAGAAGAGGAGAAGGTTGTAAACCACTTTGGAATAAAACTTTGTCAAATTAATGAATCCAGTTCTGGAAGTGCTTTCTTTTTTCTTCTTTAATTAGCAGAAGTCAAATTTTCGTTCTGGATTCACAGGTGGGATGCTTAAGAGAAACATCATCATATGTGAAATATAGATTCGTACCTTGAAAGACGCAAAGAAAGTAAACACTCAACATTTTCTTGATTACAACTGTAAGTAGAAATACATACACACAACCTTAGACAAATTACACATAACAAACACATACACTTCAGAAAACAAACATACATTATTTATTGACAAGAGGACTTTCAGCAAACACTTGATCTGCAACTTTTTTTAACCAGAGATATCAATGGCTTTGACCTCAGGTTTCTTCTCTTCTTCTTTAGGAACAGTAACAGTAAGCACTCCATTCTCCATCGCCGCTTTAATTTCCCCCATTCTCACACTCTCCGGCAACCTGAACCTCCTTACAAACTTCCCACTACTCCTCTCCATACGGTGCCATTGATCGTTCTTCTCCTCTTGTTCTTTACTCCTCTCACCACTAATCTGCAAAATCCCTCCTTCTTCAACTTCAACTTTCACTTCCTCTTTCTTAATCCCCGGTACGTCTACTTTGAATACGTGGGCTTGTGGGGTTTCTTTCCAATCGATTCTTGCATTTGCAAAAGCAGAGGTTTCTCGAACAGAGGATGGGGGATTAGCAATTGTTGTTGAAATTGGGAAGCCTTCAAATGGATCCCATACATCGAGGGAAAATGGGTCGAAGATGTTGCTCCTCCGACCACCAAAGAAGCTTGGAATCAGAGACATTTTAGCTCAATTTGAGAACTTCGATTGAAGAAGACAGAAACAGAGGATGTATTATTAAAGAAAGAATTTTTGCTTTCAAATGTAGTGCTTGATTTTCTTGATGATGATGAAGGAAAGAAGGTTCGGTGGTATTTATAGGTGATGAATTATGGAATTCGAGTGTAATGTAGGATGTTCTTTCGGAGAATTCTACACTATTCCACAGAAACTTCAATCCAATTCAAGGATAATCTAGGATGTTCTTTTATCTACTAGATACTTTTTATTATTAGTATTACTTATATTGTTTTAAAAATATATTATATAGTTTTATGTCGTTTATATAATGTCATGTATTTATAATTTTTAAAAAAAATAGGATGTAAAATAAAATTATTAAATAATAAATAAATAAAAATAAAAAAAATATTACGATAAGGATGTGATCATATATAAAATTAGATTTTTTGTCGTTATAAAAAATTTAAGTGTATTAAAACTAACAATATAAAATAATACAATGTGTAACAATCTGTTGGGTTTTAAAATGAGTGAATGAGAATTGAAATGTTGTAACTTTTCTGAAGAGCTGTGACTTTTCTGAAGAGTTGTGACTTTTTCGAAGGATTGTAATTTTTTCGAAGGGTTGTGATTTTTTAAAAAGATTGTGATTTTTCTAAGTTTATGACCTTTTCGATAAGCCACAATGACTACATGTTCATACTATTTTTTATTGTCTATCAATAGATGAATTTTCTCTCATTTCTTACATTGAATTTCTTCTTCTTCTTCTACGTATATATTTCTTACAAACAAAATAGAGTTTTTGTGTGATTTTATTATTGATTTTTAAGTTCGCTGAAGTTACTGAAATTTGAGATACCGTTATTTTTTTAAACAAATATATCTATTTTATTTTATAAAAAAATAATTCATAAATTCGAATACAATGAGGAGTTAAAATTCCTTAAGGACATACTAAATTTGGTGGACTTGAATATTTAGTTAATACATTTAGTATTTTCTGTTTATTCATTTGTTTTTAACTATAAACTATATAATTTATATATATAGAGCCCTTTTTAGCTTTTGGACGTGTTTGTCTAATGCTGACTTTAAACCATAAAGTTCTTAAAGTCAGTCAAAAATGAAAAGTTAGGATTTCTAACTTTTTTTCCAAAGTGCTTAAAGTCATTTTCTTTGACCATGAAAATTACTTTTATATCATTTATATTTTAATTAAATTCTCAAACTACCTTTTTTTATTCTTTTAATCCTAAAATTCACATTATAAGCACTTTTATTCAAACACTCAACTGCTTATTTATAAAAATAACTTTCAGCATTTCAAAGTTCTAAAAGCACTTTATACATAAAAGTTATTTTTTTTTAAGTCCATCCAAACGGGCTCACGGTAAAGTATACTCCTCGTTACACAATCTGAATTGTGTGGAATATTGTAGAGACTTCCTCCTCTGTTCCCAACAAAAATGAACTCCAAGAACATCCTAGATTACACTCGAATTCCATAAGTTTCTGGGTTCATCACCTATAAATAATACCGAACTTCTTCTCCTTCATCATCATCAAGAATTGAAAGCAAAAATTCAAGCTTTATAATAATACATCCATCCTTTCTGCTTCTGTTTTCTTCAATCGAAGTTCTCAAATTGAGCTAAAATGTCTCTGATTCCAAGCTTCTTTGGTGGTCGTAGGAGCAACATCTTCGACCCATTTTCCCTCGATGTATGGGATCCATTCGAAGGCTTCCCAATAGCAACCACAATTGCTAATCCCCCATCCTCTGTTCGAGAAACCTCTGCTTTTGCAAATGCAAGAATCGATTGGAAAGAAACCCCACAAGCCCACGTATTCAAAGTAGACGTACCGGGGATTAAGAAAGAGGAAGTGAAAGTTGAAGTTGAAGAAGGAGGGATTTTGCAGATTAGTGGTGAGAGGAGTAAAGAACAAGAGGAGAAGAACGATCAATGGCACCGTATGGAGAGGAGTAGTGGGAAGTTTGTAAGGAGGTTCAGGTTGCCGGAGAATGTGAAAATGGGGGAAATAAAAGCGGCGATGGAGAATGGAGTGCTTACTGTTACTGTTCCTAAAGAAGAAGAGAAGAAACCTGAGGTCAAAGCCATTGATATCTCTGGTTAAAAAAAGTTGCAGATCAAGTGTTTGATAAAAGTCCTCTGTCAATAAATAATGTATGTTTGTTTTCTGAAGTGTATGTGTTTGTTATGTGTAATTTGTCTTAAGGTTTGTGTATGTATTTCTACTTACAGTTGTAATCAAGAAATGTTGTGAGTGTTTAATTAATGAATAATTTCCTTTTTAACATATAGTTTTTAACCAGAATATTAGTAATGCACTAGTGCATTTACAGTTAATTAGCAAAGTTCAATTAACTAAAACAATTATCTTGCTCGATGCTCAAGTGGTGGCTAATATCGGGAGTCAGATATTGATCAACAAAGTCACAATATTATGAGTCAAATATTGGCCATAAAAGTTGTTGATGCTTAATTAGAGGCTAATATTGCAAATTTATAAGTGAATATGCCCTCTCACTTAATGCACTAATCTTTTGGGTCAAGACTCCCATTAAGTCCATAATAACATATTGGTCTAAAATTACTAATTGCTCATTGCAGGCCTCTCTGTCATAGAATAGAATAGAATAAGAAATACAAATATTTTGGCTTTCATATATCTATGCATTTTTCAATTTCTTTGTATTTGAAGAAAAAATTATGGGGAGAATGTTTTTTAATAAATAATTATTGATTTTAATGATATCTTTTTATTTATTATCATTTATGTTAATATATTTGTTATGTATTAAAAGTGAATTATCCATTCAATATTAATGGATTATAAATATTTTAAAATATATTATATTTGTTTGGTATATCCTATGTGGCATAATATATATAAGATGCTAATATTATATTGTGTAGGATGTGAATTTCCACATAAGACGTAGGATGAGTGAGTTTATTAATTCAATTCTATACAAGTTTAAGGGTCTACTTATGCATATCCAAAGTTGGAGGGGGATTTCAGTTGGAGGACATAGATACCAGATGAGACCAATACTTGATTTGAATGGTTGTTACCTGCTATATTGTTAGTTTAAGTACAATATTTGTTTTGATTGTTGTTTAAATTTTATTATATTGGATCTTTTAAATCCATCGTTAGGTAACAACAAAAAGACCTATTTTATGTGACGGTCGATTTGGTGTGATTGTATCTTTACCTTAATATTTTCTTTTCATTGTATCTTTATTTATTATTTAATAATTCAATTTTATCTTTCACCTTACTTTTTTATAGTGACTCTATCTTGTATCCTAATTTTTTTTGTAGATTTATCATTTAAATTATGAATACATGATATTACATAATGACGAAGAATGATGCTTCTATCTAAAATGTTGTATTCATTAAAACTATACCGTACGATACAATATTATACAATACAATATAATATATTATGAAATAATATATAGTAACCATTCAAACAAAGTGTTGTAGTTAAAGAGTGTGTTTATGTGTTGTAGTTAAAAAGTGTGTTTATGTATTACGCTTAAATAAATGATATTAATTGCAGAAATTCAAGTTGATTAAAAGGTAGCCCGCATGATAAGAGGCTCCAATTTTGCTTTTTTTAGTTTTTTTTATTTTGTTTTCATTAGGAGTTTGGTATTCAAATTAATGTTCGATTAATCTAAATTCTCATTATATAGGGTTTTGTTTGGCGAAAAATACTCTTTATCAAGAATTTTTTATATTCAAAATTTGAATATAAGACCTTTGATTAAATAAAATAACAATTTCATCCTTTGATGATGACTCCTTTCACCACCAAACATCTGTTAGAGTTGTATTGGGTAAAGGTAACCATAATAAGAATTAATTGCAGAAATTCAAGTATATATATTAAAAGGTGATATTAACTTTATATCATATTTGCCTACTTTTAACTTACCCCCCCTCCCCCCTTTTTTTTCATGCATTAAATATGTCAATAAAGGACAATATGTATTAATGAATGAATGGGTATATAACCATAAAAAAGATAATTAAAGTATTGACCTGTTATAATCGGTTGAATGATATATATCACAATTTTTTGTTATATTAAATGTATATATAATTAAGTTTTTCATACCATTAAGTTAATTGACTTGTCATAATATATCATTTTTTAGTAATTGTTTGATATAACCTGAAATTTTAGTATTAACCTTTTATAACCAATTAATCTGACACACACATATATAAATCTTTTAACTATAGTTATATTTTATGCATTCTTACCTCAATATATTATTTAATTCAAATTTAATATATTTCTTTTATGCATATGTATTCATAATTTGGATTGAGATCAACGGGTTCAATTAAACTCATAGAATTTATTCTAGATTCTCTTTAAGTTAGTGTTTAGTTTGGACTCGTCCTTTTTACACCGTATACAACATGGTCGAAGCCATTTTAGGTGAAGGATGGTTCGATGCATATTATATGCTGAAAAATTATATGGTGTACAAAATTAAATATTAACTATTATAAGTATATATTTAATTTGTACACCTTTTGTCGAACTTCTGGCTGTGAGTTAATTAGTTAAACCCATGCTAGGATGAACTAACCTAGTGCTAGGTTAGTTATAGTGGAATGAGGTTTGAAAAATTAAAACTATATTGAAGTTTAATTAAGACAGACATGTGTAGTACCTATGAATGGTAGCTATACATGTATAGCCTAAAAAGCCTTCGTCATTCGGATATGATTAAATTTTGGATTCGAGCATTGCAAGATTCATTTTATGTGGCGACACTTTCAACAAGATTTTATCTATTTTTAGAGATTCAAATTTGAGACTTCTAATTAAGGATGAAAGGATTCTAACCATCCCAACGCAATCTATGTGGTTGCATGATATATATTCGAATATACATAAGTGTCACTTAACTATGATTAAATAAAATATATTTCCTCTTTAATATATACACTAACGATGATTGATTAAAAAATTCAAAATATTATTTGATAAAAAATAGAGCATTAACCTGCTATAAACTATTAATAACACATATATCATAAAACCTTTTTTTGTGTTTTTAGCATATGTAACTTATACCCTTTAACTATAGTTAATTTGAATAAATTTTGTTTTCCATAGTTAGTGATTACGTTTTGATAAATAAATAATAAAGTGGGATAGACTTAGTAGTGTTCACATAAATTATTTACGTATAAAAATTAAAATCAAACTTAATTAATGTTCCATTTACTATGGTCACCAATCTTTCATTGATAGGAAGGTATTCAGTATATGGGACACTGAAGCAAACGAACCTACAATGTAAAGTATTTATTTAAATTGGATCCAATCTAAAGTATTTAGTCGAGTTGGATTCACTGTCCAAATTATTTACCCACCTGCTCTCTTGTCCTATTCACTGAACCATTGCTTCTTCATGCTTGATACTATTGGAGTATGTATATGGGGAAAACTAAGCAAACGGAACCTATTATGTAAAATATCTATCTAAATTGGATCCAATCTAAAGTATTTAGTTGAGTTGGATCCACTGCCCAAATTATTTATCCGCCTGCCTTCTTGTTTTATTCGTCGAACCATTGCTTCTTCATGCTTGATATTATTGAAGTATATATATACTCTGATGGTGTGTGTGTGTATATATATATATACATATTTTAATGGTATCAAGAATAACTCAATAGTGTTCTCAATTTTATTTTTTTGATATCATCCGAGTATATATATTCCGATGATATCAAACAGGAAACGCGAATTATGAAATAACTGCTCGTAAATAGTTTCTCTTTTTAGGTATAAGTGTTCTATTCCTTTGTATACGTATACACTCTAGCAATTACCAGCATTTAATGGCACACACTATCATTATTACTTTATCTCAATTTGTTTATGTGATTTTAATATAATATAAAAATTTTAAAAATAAAAAAAACCTTTTAAATAATATACTTTTAAACTAAAAAAATATAAAATGTATCAAAATATATGAGCGGAGCTAAAAGTCCGAACACAAATATAATCAAACTCATTAATTTTACTCAAATAATAAATTATGTTAAAATTTTTATTAAATATGTAAATATAATATTTTTTTTTGATTTTTTGTTCTGTGTCTGATTTCACATTAAGCTCGATTAATTTGAATTTACACTGTATAAGACTTTATTTGCAGAAAATAAATAAATTTTTCATACCCAAAATTCGAAGTGAGGAGCAACCCAAGCTCTGCAGTCCATTGACGCTAAAGTTAGATGGGAAAAAGTATATACACCTTTTAAGTTTAAGAAGTGTACAATGGCTTTAAATGGCAAAGTTTGAAACTTTAGCTTCTTGAGGCTCTCTGTTTTCTTGTCTTTCTCTGTAAGAGGAAAGAAGAATTGAAACTTTAGGCATTTTGGAGAGTTTTGTTGGTTGTGGGCACATAGATCCAGAAAATAACAACACTTTTCACTTAGATTTAGGAAACCCCACATTTATAATGTCACTTATTTTTTGAAAAAATTCTGTTTGTGTAGCATTTTTTACTTCATTTTAAAGACACCCCATTTGGGTTTTATGTTGTTTAATGTTAGTATAAGGGAAAAAAAGATTTGATTTTTGACTGGAAATTGGACCAAGAATGTCTTCATCAATAGTATCTGCTGCATGCATGTCAGCTGTTTGTGTAAATGGGGGAAAAAAAGGATTTTTTTGGGTTTTCCAAGTATAATTGTAAAGTTGGTGCTAGAAATAACAAGAAAATGAGATGTGTTTTGACTTGCAATGGATTTTCATTTTCTAATTCTTGTTTAGTGAGTAATGCTTTTTGTTCAGTTTATGGATGGGAAAGTGGTCATCTTGGTAATTGGAGGAGCAAATTTAGTGGCAATTCCCAACAAGGTAAAAAAATTGATTTTTAATCCTTTTTTTTTTGGGTGTCATGACTGTTCTTTCATGTATATGTTGTGCATTGCACTTCATTTCACATTATTTCGTTGTTGCTACTGCTTTAGGATATGCTTTATTTTAAACCGAGGGTCTACCGGAAAAGGCTTCTCTATATCTACGAGGTAGGTGTATGGTCTAAGTACGCTGTAGCCTACTCAGACCCCACTTGTGAAATTGGGTTTGTTGATGTAATCTTAATTTGTGTTAGTATTAAGGCTCAGGGGTGTAAATTTGTTTTACCCTGCTTCATGGGTAATGTTTATGATTCATTTTTATTCAGTCTGATTGAATTGATTTAAACAAAATGGGGAGCTCATAAGTCCATCAGAAACAATCTCTCTATCTTTTCAATGTAGGGGTAAGGCTGTGTACACATCATCCTCCCGAGACCCCACTTATGGGATTATATTGGATATGTGGTTGTTGTTGGGAGCTCATAAGTCATACTCACTATGTTTTTTTAATTTGATTGTCTGGTTTTGACTTGACACAAAATTTAAGAAAGTGAAGAAAACTTTTGAATCTTGTGATTTTAAATTAAAGATGTGTCAAATGTGTCAAAATATCATTTAATCTTGTGATTTTAAACATGCTATGTGTAAAGTTAGAATCAAAGAGTTGTCAAAAATTGAAAGAGACATTCTTTTTAAAACGGATTAAAAAGGAAAATAAGACAAACAAATTGAAACGAAGGGAGTATTATCGTCATTTGTGTATCCCATTTAAACTATGCATGGCATATTCTTATAGTGGAAAATTCTTTCAGTCAATAAATTCAAAGGTAATACAAGTGCTGCTACTGTTCTGGTAATACGAAGTTTCGAAGAAAATTTAGTTTGATTCAGAGAACATCACATCAAAGTTCAACATTTGAATTGTTTAATGAGTTTGAGTTTTTGATATTTGCAAACTTTATAGAAATGAGATGGTGTCTAATCTTTTGGAGTGTTCCATTATGGAAAGATTGTTATATAAATTTGGAATGGATGGAGTACCTTGTTATCTTGTCGACACGATTGCAAGTTATCATGCTGTTTGGTTGTAGTTTAGTCGAACTACCTTTTTTCTAAGAAGTGAAAGTCGCGGTGTTTTATTGGCTGGTTTTCCAGCCTACCTCTAATGTGTATTCTCATATATAAGAAGGAATCAATCTTTCAATGTTTGAATATTTTTTCTTTTTGCGGAATAGCTGTTTATAATCAAGTTTCAACATGTGATTTCAATGTCACCGTCCTGATAGATATTCCCTTAAATTTATCTACTACCCTACACATATTTTGATGTTCTTCACGCATCTTGTACTAGGTGGCATAAGGGCCACTGCAGTACCACCAGTGATGGAAGGTACATCAAAGAATAAACCACCAACCAAGAAAAGGTGAGTGGTTATGACAGGAATGAATGTGATCACACCAAATGGTCAGGATCCTGATGTGTTCTATGAAAACCTGCTTCAATGTGTCAGTTGCATAAGTGAGATAGAATCTTTTGATTGCTCGCAATATCCAACAGTACGTCTTCTTCTTGGGTTAGTTTTTCTCTAAATTTAATATTTTAGATGTTAATAAAGGGGTACAATTGCAGAGAATTGCTGGAGAGATCAAGTCTTTGTCAACTGATGGATGGATTTCACCTAAACTTTCTAAAAGAATGGACAAGTTCATGCTTTACATTCTAACAGCTGGTAAGAAGGCATTGTTAGATGGCGGAATTACTGAAGACTTAATGAAAGAATTGAATAAAGCAAGATGTGGAGTTTTGATTGGATCTGGTATGGGTGGGATGACGGTAATCCTCTTGACTTTCTTAAATGTTATTCTGATTGGTTGACTAAGTTCAATTTTTTCGGAGTTGCATTTTCTTGTGTTTTTGTATGCTTGGATTCAGCTCAATTTGCTTTCCGACATCTAATTTTCTTATGAAAGCAACCACTTGTACTTGATAAGCCACATAATGAGATATTTCTTGGCATGAATCCCTAAGTAGAATAGTATACGAGTTGGAAAATATTTTCTAGTCCCAAACTAAATGAGTAACCTCAAAGGTTTGCTTGAATTATAGGTCGTCAATGACGCAATAGAATCTTTAAGAATTTCTTATAAGAAGATGAATCCTTTCTCTGTACCATTTGCCACTACAAACATGGGCTCCGCGATGCTTGCCATGGACCTGGTTAGTCAATGTTATAATTTTGGCATAATACACAAAAAGACACTCAAACTTGGCTTCAGTTGTCAAGCAAGCGCTCCAACTTTGAGAGTGCACATCTAGACACCTCAACTTGTCTTAACTGACAACTAAACACTCCGATTCGTCCCAACTGTGTCTTGTGTACACCCGACGCTGACACGACACATAAATTTTGGAGGTGTCTAGATGATCATTTTGTAAGTTGGAGTGTTCAAATGACACAGTGGAGATGAGTGGAGGTGTTTAGATGTGCATACTCAAAGTTGGAGTGCTTAAATGCCAGCTGAGACCAAGTTTGAGTGTGTGTTTAAGTATTATGCCTATAATCTTTGTTTTATCTGGGCTTTAATCTCAAGAGGAGCTCCATATTATGTCTCTATTTGTAAATTAAACTGCAGGGATGGATGGGTCCAACTTATTCAATTTCAACAGCATGTGCGACAAGCAACTTCTGCATTTTAAGTGCTGCTAACCATATCATTGAAGGTGAAGCTGTAAGTTTCTTACCTTGAATCACTGAAGAGTTCTGGAGATCATAGCTTTCATTTTCATCTTATGTTATTTAGAAAGTTCCATTATGTCTTATGGAGGACTTCAAAGCAATAATACGATTGCAGGATATGATGCTCTGTGGTGGATCAGAGGCAGTACTTACACCACTTGGTATATATCCTCCGTCTTGTCTTTATTAGTTTAGCAAGCTGAGTTATCTTTTGCCAAGTGATTTTAACTTTTTGCAGGATTGGGAGGATTTGTTGCATGCAGAGCACTTTCCCAGAGAAACAGTGACCCTACTAAAGCTTCTCGGCCTTGGGATAGTGTAATGTCCTGTAGTTCTTTTCTACTTGTTCTCAGGCTGCTGTCTAGTTGGAAATGCACCAATTTTATCTGGAATGGAAATGCTAATTCTAGAATACTTGTTATAGTCCAACTGGCTCTTAGTCGTTGTGATCAAATGGGCTTTCTGTATTTCTATTTTTTTTTCCGCCTGAATAAGTTTTATGCATTTTCATGTTATAGCTTCCATGTCTTGAGATCGAACCTGCACATGTCAGCATGTATCATTTTCTTCTGAATTTAGGACCCTGTTAACCTTATTTTGATGTATTTACATGATTCCAATGACTTAAGATGAAAAATAGCATTACCGGATCCCAACTCATTTCTTTAAGGATGCAAATGACTGCGTGTTTTCATTTTTTCTTTTACAGAATCGTGATGGATTTGTAATGGGTGAAGGAGCTGGAGTCCTGCTTCTGGAAGAACTTGAGCATGCCAAGGTAGTTTTTTTAAGTATATTAGATTGCTTTTCTTGGTCGAAGTCCTCGTAATTCTTAAACAAAAGAGAAGTACAAATGTAAATCCCTAGCCAGATAATCTTGTGATATAAGCCTTTAATTTCATTGTCTGAATGAACAGAGAAGAGGTGCAACGATCTATGCTGAATTTCTGGGTGGAAGCTTTACATGTGATGCTTATCATATGACCGAGCCTCATCCTGAAGGTACTTTGTTCTCTCAAATTTTCAATTCCCCTATCCAGCAGAGGGGGAAACTAGGCAGGTCGCATTTGGCCTATAACAGTGAGGATTTTAACTGCAGATATCATATAGAGAGTCGGATGTGTTTCAACTTGTATACCAGTCTTATTAGAATGGTAGAGCAGTTTTGTTGCTTAATATATTTTCTTTTTGGGTGGACAACATCAAATTGTTGAGAACACGAATCCTTACTCTTATGGATCCATCTGGCACCCTATATTAACTTTTAGGTAAGGCATAATGCATAAACAAATACTCAAACTTGGCCTCAGGATGCAAGTAAGCACTCCAACTTTGAGAGCGCACATCTAGACACCTCAACCTGGTTTCAACTGGTAACTAAATACGCCAACTTGTCCCCATTGTGTGTCGTGGACACCAGACGCTGACGTGACACGTAAATTTTGGAGGTATCTAGATAATCATTTTGTATGTTGGAGTGTTCAACTGACACAATGGAGATGAGTTAAGGTGTCTAGATTTGGACTCTCAAAGTTGGAGTGCTTACTTGCCAGCTGAGGCCAAGTTTGAGTGTTTGTTTATGTATTATGCCTTTAGGTAATATGCTTTATGTTTAGAATTACTTACGAGATGATATCTTGTTTTAGTGTTATGAAGATTGAATTATAATAGGAAATTACTTGATCTCTGCATTTTCCACAAATAAGCAGGAGCTGGTGTTATCTTATGCATAGAGAAGGCATTAGTTCAGTCTCGTGTATCCAAGGAAGATGTAACTACATTAATGCACATGCCACTTCCACACCGGCATGGGATCTCAAAGAGTACCAAGCGCTTGTACATTGTTTTGGACAGAACCCAGAGGTCATAGGTTCTCCAAACTATGTTGTTTATCATGTTCCTTCAGATTTTTTCCAGCTATTTAATCAATTGCTACTCCATGTTCTACAGTTACGAGTGAACTCCACGAAGTCTATGATTGGTCACCTGCTAGGAGGTGCTGGTGCTGTTGAAGCTGTAGCAACCATTCAGGTAACTTTATTTCATATGCCTTGAAGTAGTGTTGCAACTAGTTTATCATGTAACAAATCATCTATATAATTTACATGTTTACACAATTATGAATAACACGAGCACCACAATAATAAAAGAAAAAGAAAAAAAGAAGGCTATTATGAATATCACATTTTCCTCATAGTACTTGCTTTCTTTAGGTTTAGGCGACAAAGATTGTCTTTTCTGTGTAATTTTACTGCAACCTTGTGTCAATTCATCTTTAAAATACCAATTGCTAAAGATTTTCTTGTGTGCTGATCATCCTAAAAGTTTTATTGCTTGAGTCTTGACAGAGAGTTCAAACGGATTTTGTAGGCAATACGAACTGGATGGGTTCATCTGAATATAAATCTTGATAATCCAGATGAGGGTGTGGTATGGCTCTCTTTTCGTTGCATTTTCAATTGTTTATTGTTAGTTTGAGTATGATTTAGTATCCTAGACTTTTTCAGTTAGTTGGTTCAACATGGATTCTTGTATGGAAATAATTAATCAAACTGCCAAGTCGGTTAACATCACCTGCATTGGTCTATTACATCAAATTTTTTACTCCCTCCGTTTCAATTTGTTTGTCTTATTTTCCTTTTTTAGTCCGTTTAAAAAGGAATGCCTCTTTCCGTTTTCGGTAACCTTTTAATTTCAACTTTCCAAATGACATGTTTAAGATCATAGGATTAAAGGAAGTTTTGGTACATTCTTCGTATCTTTAGTTTAAGAGCACAAGATTCAAAAGTCTTCTTTACTTTCTTAAACTTCATGCCAAGTCAAAATCAGACAAATAAATTGAAATGGAGGGAGTATCATATTACAAATAAATCTCTTATATGATATAAGGTTGCAGCATCTCATATATTCTCTCTTTCTTGGTTCACTCTTTCAAGTTGCAACAATTTAGTGTTAGATCAGCAACTTGGCGATTTGATGATGTATATCTATATGCATAACAGGATACAAATTTACTCGTGGGTTCCAAAAAAGAAAGATTGGATATTAAAGTGGCAATATCGAATTCATTTGGATTTGGGGGCCATAATTCATCGATATTATTTGCCCCTTACAAGTAAATATATCATGACAAGGCTGGCTCATCTCTACAGACCAAAGGTATATAGGTATGTATGCTTGTTGATGATTTTAACTGTGAAGTTCAGTTATGAGTGTTGTGTGTATCAAAGAAGACCAAAGTTATGGACTGTTTTTTATTTCCTTGAGTCGGGGGTTTATCAGAAACTACCTCTCTATCTCTGAGGTAAGGGTAAGGTTTGCGTACATTCTACCCTCCCATACTCCACTTTGTGAGAAAGAAATAAGGGTCGAAGTTTAGACCGCTCACAATAGTTCTACCTATAGAAAGGATCATGAAAGAGGCGATCAGAATGGTACTCGAATCCATTTACGATCTCGAGTTTCCAGACACATCGCACTTCCGCTCGGGTCGAGGCTTCCACTCCGTCCTAAGACGGATCAAAGAAGAGTGGGGAACCTCTCGCAGGTTTTTGGAATTCGACATCAGGAAGTGTTTTCACACCATCGACCGACATCGACTCATCCCAATCTTTAAGGAAGAGATCGACGATCCCAAGTTCTTTTACCCTATTCAGAAAGTCTTTTCCGCCGGACGACTCGTAGGAGGTGAGAAGGGCCCTTACTCCGTCCTACACAGTGTATTACTATCGGCCCTACCAGGCAACATCTACCTACACAAGCTCGATCAGGAGATAGGGAGGATCCGACAGAAGTACGAAATTCCGATTGTTCAGAGAATAAGATCGGTTCTATTAAGAACAGGTCGTATTGATGACCAAGAAAAGTCTTCCGAAGAAGCAAGCTTCAACGCTCCCCAAGACAACAGAGCCATCATTGTGGGGAGGGTAAAGAGCATCCAACGCAAAGCGGCCATTCATTCCCTTGTTTCGTCGTGGCACCCCCCCCCACAAGCACCCCCCAGCTCAGGGGGGACTAGAAAACGCCTTTCGTTTTCCACCCTTCGTCGGCCTTGCCGCCTTCCTTAACAAGCCCTCGAGCCTCCTTTGCGCCACCTTCTTCATAGAAGCCGTCGGGTTTACCCGGAAGTCTGAATTCTATGGTAGAGAACACTGTAATAATAATTGGGTCATGAGAGACTCTTTTAAGCATTGCAAAAGAAAGGGCCCGCTGATAGAGCTGGGCGGGGAGGCGATACTTGTTATCAGGTCAGAGAGAGGCCTGGCCCGTAAGCTGGCCCCCTTAAAAACCTATTACTTAATAAGGATTTGTTACGCGCGATATGCCGACGACTTACTACTGGGAATCGTGGGTTCCGTCGAGCTTCTCATAGAAATACGTTTCAGATGACCACTGGGCTAGGCTTATACGATCTCGTTTATAAGCTATTCTAAGAGCTAAGAGGAAGGAAGAAGCAGCGGATTAGCGACATCTAAAACTAGTTTCGCTTCCTTACTCGCTTACTACAGCTGCTTATTTCCTCTTATCGACAAGCAAGGAGTTTTCTCACCAAATAGCAGCTGCACCGATGAAACAAGGGAGTTCTGAATTGTGCAGGATCGAGCCCTAGCCTTGGAAGAAAGGGCCTACTATCTTCCAGAATTAGCCCTTCCTCCACCGAACTCTAGTACAGAAGGAATGGGACCCTATTGAGCCAGTCTGAAAGATCGATACAATAAAGAAAGTCCCTACTCGCGAGGCCAATCCTACAGACGATCAGGCAAACTAAAGAACATAACCAATACAGGGAACAAGGGAATACCGGACCATATCTGCTTTTGCGCCATGACAATCTCACTCGAATTACGGGAACCTACACATATTAGTACAGTATACCGGGGTCCCCGGCCAGAACCACACGTGCAAGTTTCCCTGCATGTGGCTCGTCCGTGCTTTCCGAGGCGCTGCCTGTGACGTTCTTGTTTTCGATCATTAAACCGTATAATATATATTTTCTCTGGTATCAGAAAATTATTGTATGGAAACTGTTGTTACTATAGAACCTTTCCAATAATAGCATATACTTTTTTCTCTTAACAAGTTTATGTTTTTGCTTCTTTAGTGTTTTTCTGCACTTCTTAATAATTTACAACATTTGGTTTCAACATTTTTTGGGGGGTTAATTGGATGTGGCATTATTTAAAAAGGGCAGCTTGGTGCACAAAATATTCCGTGTTGGCAGGATTCGGGTAAGGTGTGCACCCCAAGGGAGGTGATGTAGGCAGTGTACCATAATGCGAACATTGGTGAGCGCTTCCATGGTTCGAACTCGTGACCTATAGGTCACACGAAAACTAATTTGTTGTTGCTTTGATATTACGTGGTATAAATTAATATTAACAAAAAACATCGTATGCGGGTGTAGTTGCCCGTTGCGGTTTGAAACTATCTACCAAGTTATTATTACAGTCTGGGATAGTCTTAGTAAAAGTAATTCCTAGAATGTCTGCTCAAACGGTTTTAGTAGGGTTTATTGCATCTCAAACTTAAAATGCTATTGTTAACTTGTTATAATCAATTTTAAAAATTCATTGACAATATTGCTTTATATCAATTCATGTGACATAGTCTGAATCGATACAAAGTTTTACAAATAAATAGAATTTGGAAATTGTGGATTTCAAACATTGCCATAATATTTATATAGTTATAAAAGTTTCTTATTAAGAATAAAATACGAAATTTAAATTTTAAATTATTTTTAAATATAAAAATATGTTATTTTTTCTTCAAACAAATTAGTAACATTAAATCATAGAAGCTAAACCGGTGGAAAATAAATATTCTTTTAGCACTGTTCAGTGAACATATTAAAACTATTGAATTCGACTAAATCCGTACATAAGACTTGACATTTCATAGTCGAACTAAGTATATTGGGCAATGAGTCTGATGGGTATGGTTCATACATTTTTACGGGTCAAACAATAAATGAAAAGTCGTACTATAGCAACTATAAATACATATTTTCTCTTCGGTCAAATCAAAGCATGAACATTTACTATTAAGGAATAAATCGTCGATTAAAGAGTCAAATCAGTCAACTTCTATTATAAAATGTTGTAGATTTAATCAGTGGCGGACCCAGAAATTTTATGAAGGGGGTTCAAAAAAAATTAAACACGCTAATCAGAAAAAAAATGTGCTTATTCGGATTCAAACTCCCAATCTGAGACAAGCTAAGGTGAAATATTGAACCCCATTTGCCACTGAGCTACTCCTTTGGCTTATGCTTAGGGGGTTCAATGTTAAATATATATATATAAATTAAAATTTTTATCTTATATATACAGTGTAATTTTTTAACGAAGGGGGTTCGGATGAACCCATGAACTTGCCTTGGGTCCGCCCCTGAATTTAATATACATATGGACCTTGTATTTCAATAGCACAAGACCTAACTTGAATGTTATAAATTCTGATACGTAAATAAAGTAATAAATTCTGATACGTAAATAAAGTATTTATTTATTCCACAATGGACCTCAACAGTTCGAATCCGCTTATTTCCAACTAAAAAAGACATCCAAGTGAACCAACATTATCGATGCCTTGATTTAAAAAGGAAAAGGAAAAAAAATTAATAGTAATAATTTGGACTGCATTTTAAGTTTTTAAAAAGAAAAAAAAGAAAGGCAAAATCTAAACAAAAATTATTTGCACCGACAAAACAGTCCTCTCCTAATGCAATTCATTTTTTTTAAAAAAATTTAATTTGTTAATAAAAGAATGGTAGTTTCTATATTTAAAAATAATTTAATTTTAATTTTTTCATTTTATCCGTAACGAAATAGATTTATAACCACATCAATATTTATAACTTGTTTTATATAATAAAATTCAAAAACATTTCGTTCTTTCACAATACTTTGTGACCGTAATCAAATTACTATCACAGAAAATAAAAACAAAAAGAGTATATCATAAAAATCTAGAAAATGCAAAAACATAAGCAAAATCGAATAGATGGATCAAACAGAGTTTATGAACTGAATTCAATATTTTTGACACGGAAAACAAAGATATATATAAAATTTGTTATTAAAAGTACTCTATGATAAAAGCTTTAAACAATTGAATTTGATAACTTCAGATTCTGGATGCGCCTCTGTCGTAGAGTAGATTGATGAGGTAAAGAGCATTACTAGTAACCTTAGCAACATTAGAAATCTTTCTCTTCACATCATACCTAACTTTTCCACCAATTTCTTTGAAACCATCAAGACAAGTATCATCATTTGTCAAAGAAGCACTAACCCAAGTCTCCAAATTACTCATTTGTAACTTAAAACCAGTCCCTTTATGCAAATGTTTTAGCTCAAAAAGAGCCTTTCTAAGCTCATGTATAGAGTCACCTATTTGCTCTATACAATCAACAAGTGCCCCTTTTTCTCTTTTGCTTTTTACTTTGAGATTTTTGAGGAATTTGGATGCTCTGTTGGCTCTTGAAATACTCACATTTAATGATGCTTTTGCTAAGTCTTTTGGTGTGTTTATGGTTGAGTATGATGAGAGGGTTCTAATGCAAATTTTAGGGTAACTTGCATTAGTGCAAGATGTGTAAACAAGATTATTTGTGGAATATGAAGTGATTGGTGTTTTCCCACTTGTGAAGTGAGAGAAATGGAGAATGATGAGGAGGAGGAGAAGGGGAAAAAAATGAAACATCTTTATTTGTCAGTTCTAATAAGAGACGAATCTAGAGTTTATAATCAATAATAAGTTTAGAGTGAGTCTAATTTATATATGTATATATACAAAGAATCAAGGGAAAGGTAGGGGCGGATCTACCTTTAGTGAAGGGTAGAGTTCGGTAGAGACAAAGTTCAAATTTTGAGTTTATAGGTTTTGAATTTTAAAAATGATAATTTATTGCGGGAAAACTACACAAAATAGACCAATTGTAAAGCTATTTACCCGAATTAGACCTAACTTAAACTATTTACCCTTAATAGACTCATGCCCCAAACTATTTACCCTCTTCCCCACTTTCTCCCTTTTAATTTTGCGCATGGCGTTATGCTGACGTTAGCATCACTGCTACTCTTTGATACTATCAGAGTATATTATAATCTGATGGTATCAAGTAGTTTCGCTGAAGCACTCTCTCTTCCTTCTTGATACCATCAGAGTATATATATATATATATATATATATATATATATATATATATATATATATATATATATATATATATATATATATTCTCATGGTATCAAACGTGTATTTACGCCAGTGCTCCTTCCCTTGTTCCTCTTTGATACCATTAGAGTATACTATACTTTGATAGTATCAAACAATTTTTTTTCTTGATAATATACTCTGATGGTATCAAAAAGGAAGAGACAGTGCTTCAGTGAAATTGTTTGATACCATGAGAGTGTAATAATATACTCTCATGGTATCAAATGAGCAAGATAATTAAAAATAAGGGGTATAAAAATAATGGGATATCAAATGATAAATAATTTCCTTTTTTGGGGTATAACAAAAATTATCCCATTTATTGCTTTATTGAGTTCTAAATAAATCATTTATATATACTAAGTGATTTTTTTTTTAACACAAATACAAAATCCGAGTCAAAGTTACTACATAAGTAGAATTCTTTGGTGGAGTGAGTTCAATTACTGCTTTTCATTGAAAAATTATATGGTGCAAAAAATTAAGACAGATTTTTTTTTTTTTGTATTCTACTTTGTTTGACAATATTTCATTAGTAGTTCCTTAAGAAAAGAATGATAAACTTTTATATTTTTTTAATAATATAATTTGTGTAGCTACATAAATTCCAACAGTCATATAATCATGCAAATATTATAGAATATTTAAGACTATATCTTTTATAATTTTTTTTATTTTTAATTATAAATTTCGTATTGAGTCAAACTACTTTAAAGGGATTGCTTTTTATTGAATGTTAGGTAGTTGTTGAATTTTTGTAGGGATTGGTGAATTTAATAAGTGAGCTTTCATTTAAGGCCCTTAGAATATGAAAAAAAAAAACAAATCTCATTAGGTAGTTTTCACTCCTAACATTTAAAGGGTAGTTTTCTTTTAAAAGTTAGGAATAACTCAATTCTGGAAATAGAAATTGGATTTAATTGAGTTTGGTGTGGGAGTAGAAATTGGAAGATAGCAAAATTTTAAAAGAAAATTAAATTAAATGTACTGGATATGATAGGTGACACTTATTAGTTATTACTCATTCTTTAGTAGGATATTCAATCACAAATTTAAATTAATTAAGGTTATCAATGCGAAGCTGTATATAGTTAAGATGCAAAGAGTTTTACCGTCTAGTCATCACATGTTCACAGAAAATTTAATTTCACTAGGTTCATATTGGAAATAGTGGGAACAGTCGTTACATCATTCGTGTAGGTTGCTATTTATGCGACAACGAATTTTACTATTTTAATACAATTATTGTTGTTGTCACCATTTACAGAAGCTAGAAGACGGTTGGACGGATTGTTATTTTGCACAGAGGGAATAATATATGGTAGGTGTTTTTACTCAACTCGTGAAGGTTCATTTCTAGTTAGCAAGGATAGTGAACCAAAGGTAGATACCAGACCCTTTTGTAACATGATCTTACATTGATTAATCACAATAAACCAACATTTCGAACTAAGAAAGATTTTGAATCCGTCACCTTTATTAGAAACACGTAACTCTCAATATGAAATTTTTCGATGCATATTTGAATCATCATTAAGTGGGAAAGAAAAGAAAAAAAATCATATGCAGAAGTCAGGGTCTGTAATAGTTGAAGTGTAACAAGGCCCCTCATTCAATAAGTATATTTTGTTTGTACATAACCTACCACAATGTTCATTTTTATTGAATATTCTACATTTTCAAAAAACCTCCAAAATGATGAATAGAGAATTAGGAGATTCACAAAAAGAGAAATCGAAAAATCAACTATTATTTCTTGAAATATTTTTTTAAATAAAAAGCGTGTTTGGTACGAAGAAAAATATTTTTCTGTAGAAATATTGAACATTTCACATGGAGTAATACAAATACTTAACATTAGGAAATGCTAGGAAATCAGAGGATTATTTCCTTTTTTAAAGTTTCTGTTTAACCATTTTGGTATTTAGAATCCATTGGCCTCCCATAACGTGGGCCCATTTAAAGATAAACGATCTCTACTATAAATTTCTCTCTATTCGAGGCTCGAACCTGGTTAAGAATCGAAGAATTTTATTCATACGGCTATGCCTGTTCCAATTGGTGGAGGGTCATTTTGGGCTTATCACTTTCAGCTGCCTATATTTTCATTAATCTCAATAATTGTTAAGTACTGTTTGATGTCTACGAATTCATTTGAATTCATGATTTTCGTAAGAAATATCTATATATATAAATTGATTAAAAATTTGATAACTATTAGACTTGTAATTTTAACAATATAACATGTTTCATATTGAAAATCTTAAAAGTTAAACTCATTAAATTTAATTTCTAAATTCGACTCGATATAAATACCATCCTTTTCGAGCACAAGTTGGAAAGGACAAAAATAAATAAATGAGAATGACCTAATGATATTTTTATTTTGGTTCATTCACACAAGGCAACCAATAGATTTTAAATAATTAACAAGTAAACAACTTCACTATGTAAGTTGTTGTTTGCTTGTCAGAGCTATTGTCATACAAGTGCTAACAAATATTTAAAATGTGAATTGAAAAATGGATTTGAATTATTGAAAGTTGAAAAAGATTTATTTCCTGTTTTTTTTTCCACTCGATATATGGAGTCTATAGAACTTCGACTAAATTCGAATCGCGCACTTATAAGGCTCATTCGGAGGTGTCGCTCCCAACAATTTTTCCCCCATATTTAGAGCTCGAACCCATCCCAACAAGAATTAATAAATCATGAGAGATGTATGATTAATTGGTCTCAGTATTAGAATCCTGGAATTTAATGTTCAAGTAATATTAGTACCAGTCTAGAGCTGTACAGGGCAAACCGATAAACCGCACCAAATCGACAAACCGAACCAAACCGGAAAAAAACCCGACTAGTGGTTTGGTTTGACTTGGTTTGGTGTTTGGAAAAAAAAACCGACCATTATAGGGTTGATTTGGTTTTAACTAAAAAAAGTCAAACCGAACCCAAACCGACCCGATTATAGATATCCTACTTTTAAATTATGTTATACATAAAAATATTTATTAAACTATAATTTATAAATATTTTTTTAAAAAATTTCATAAGTTTTATTTTCTTTCTTACATTTAGATTTGCACTTGAGAAGCCCATCTAAATAATATACAAAAAAACTCATCTTATTAAGTTATATTATAAAGTTAAAACTTCAAACAATGTTCTGCCTCCATCTTATATGTTGATATTTTGTATTAGAACTCTATTTAAGAAGCACCGCTCTGTGCTTTTTATTAATACTATGAAAAACCCGAGAAACCCGAAAAATCCGAAAAAACCCGAAAAATTCGAGAAAAATTAATATCGAAAAACCCGACTTTTATTGGTTTGGTTTATAGATTTAATAATCCGACACAAATGGTTTGGTTTGGTTTGTAAAAAATCTGAACCAACCCGGTCCATGTACACCCCTAAGTACCACTATCACATGTTCACTTATTAAACAACAATAAAAAGGAAAAAGAGAAACTTACAATTGCTTAAATTTATTTGTAAATTACAAAAATATTCATATTAAATACTTCGGATTCAAATTTTTAAAATGTTTTTATACATGTTTTCAAACGCTTTATTCATGTGTTCAGGTGCATAATTAAAATTTATAAAATGGTATTGGAGATGCGGGGGATCGAACCCCGTGCCTCTCGCATGCAAAGCGAGCGCTCTACCATTTGAGCTACATCCCCAAATGTTTACATTTTTTTCCAGTTATATTTACTAAACATAACAATTGATATACACAGTCATTTCACCTAGCTTATTCGATACGGAATTTAAAAAATTAAATAAATACTTTAAAGACTTGCGATATTAAAATACTCCTATGACATAAAATTTGAGTGATTAAGACTTTTGAAACTTGTGTTTTTAAACATTTCATAATGTGTGGCCATGAAAAAACTTTATATCTATTTTTTACTAGAATATGTATATATAGATATAGAATATAGTAAGCAAAATGAAAATATTGGATATAATAAATATAAAATATTGAGGCTGCTAGTTATTATAGCGATCTATTTATTTGTTGATCACTTAGTGACGTTGCTTACAAAAAAATTCTACACATATCACTCCTTTTTAACTCTTAAACATTCAATCTTTAATTCTTTATGTTTTTCATGCTTATACCCAACTCATTTTTATATATATACTCGATCCAAGGAATATAACAGGTATAAAACCTTAGCTTCATAACTTTATGAGTTCTAATTTTTGCCACGATATTAGTAGCTTAATTAATTCTTTAAATAAGTTTTTTTATGAGGGGTTTTGGTTGGTTTGACTGGGGGAGGCAAAGGCGGTTCCAATATTTTGAATTTTTGGGTGTCACGCTACTTTAAACGGTAACCTATGGCAAAATTTTCAGTAGAGTAAGATAATACTTAATATTTATCAACAAATTTACATACAAAATGTAGATTTGTTCTGTTAATATTTTACTTAAGGTCTAGGGTTCTAATCTACTTATTCACAATTCTTTTTACAATAAATTCGATAATGATGTCTAAATTCGTTAATGATGTCCTGCATGGTCAAAAAAATTTTAAGAAGGTATACCCCACAACAAGGCTCGAATTTGCATTCATGTAGTGGTAAACCTAAGCTTTAACCACGGGCACCACAAGGCTCATTATTTTTAAGGGTTCCATGTATAAAATTTATACTTTCTTTATAAATATATATACAAATATACATGTATATACATATTTTCAACCGAGATCACGGGGTGGCGTGACACCCTCTTCCAACTACATAGAGGCGGGGTGGGCGGAGGGGGGGGGGAGTTTCCTCTATCTCCCATGAAAAATATTGTATGGACAAGATTAAAAAATGGTGGATATGAATGAATAAAATGAAAATTAGCAACGAAAATATAGTAAAGCCATAAGTTTTAGAGAAATTTATTGCGACAAAAAATGAATACATATAAATGCAAAAATAATAAATCTATTTTCATGCTTTGGAAGTAATTGTATAATTCATATATATATTTTTTAATTCAGAATCATTATATCATATTTAGTGTATTCTGAAGAAAAAAATAATCTATACATCTTCTATCTTCCAAGGCCAAAAAGTCTCAAACGAAGAGCGTTTATCTTCAATATATAACCTAAATAATTTCATATATTTAATTAATTATATGTTTATTAAGATGGAGATTTATTATTCTTGCTACCTCTAGCATACAATATTCTGGTAATTTTGCTACCTCTAGCATATATGTAATTTATGAGATTTGAAAATTTCTTTGCCTTCAAAAGAAGATATTAATTGTAGCAATAAATGCAAAAATTCCTCGAGATATTATTTGAGAATACAAACTTTTATTGCACCCATATAAATAGGTTTTTGTTAGAAGCATTAGTAGAAATAATAAGAAAATGATTATGTTGATACATTCGATTGCACAATTCGACCTATTTCTATTTATACTATGATTATGTTAATATACTCTTGTATATTATATTAGTATTTCTTTCGTCTAGAATCGATGATGGGATTTAAGGTATCAAGATTAGAGTTTGATAAGAGGAAAGTCATTTTTCAGGAAAGTGTTTTATCTAAACAAGTCATTTTTTCGTGTTTATTTAACAAAAAATGATTTCCACAAACATTTTCTATTAGAATGGATCGGAATAAGATTTCTGTCACATATAAATAAAGATCATTTTCTTTATAATCATCTTAATTTTTAACTTCATATTATTTGCTTCGTATAGTATTATAATTAAATCTTTAATATTCAATTTTTTTTATTTATCAAACTAGGCTCTAATTTTCTTACACTACTATTAAATATAGTAGTATATGTTTTTTCAGGATAATCAATCTCAGGTGGAATATTTCCTCATCATCAATCTTGTAATAATTGTGTGCAAAAGGGGGGAAAATGGATGATCATGGAGAAACAAAATTGACAGGAATTAGACAAATTGTGAGACTCAAACAATTGTTAAACAAATGGCAAAATGTCACATTTACCGCTACTAATAAGGGAAAAAACCATGGTTCGAAAATTGAACGTACAAAATCATCCAATAATCGAAAAAACGAGTCCTACAAAGGAGGCATATCCCCATCTATAAGCAAGAGGCTACGAAGCTCCAACGTGTACTGGGATTCAGATGAGGACATTTGTCAGAGCCCGGAATCGCCACATGGCGTACCGAGAGGATATTTAGCAGTTTATGTGGGGCCAGAACTTAGAAGATTTATAATTCCAACAAGTTACCTAAGTGACCCTTTGTTCAAAAAATTACTTGAAAAAGTTGAAGAAGAATTTGGATTTGATCATAGTGGTGGACTTACAATTCCTTGTGAAATTGAAACTTTCAAGTTTTTGTTGCAATGTATGGAAAATCATCAAAGATGTCACCCAGTTGATAATCATCACAATGGTTCTGGTAATTTTTCTCTTCGTTACGCATTATGTTATTCGGTAAATTTTTCAAAATAATGTCGAACATGTGTGTTGGATCTTTTAAAAAGGTATATATTTTGGAACTATCTAAGATGAATGTAATATGTTGCTCAAATTATTCAAATTAAATTCAATCAAACCTCTTTATAATAATATTGTTAGTTTCGATATATTTTTGGATGCTAAAGCAAAATATTAGTTGCTATGGAATACATATAATATAATATAATACAAAAAAAATAGATTTCATAGAAAATATGACTAATATAGTGAAATGGTATTATTATAAAATATATTGTTATAGAGATGTCTGGTCGTATTGTAAATTTTTTATTTGAAGTTTATTCTCAAGCTTTTTGAGATGGAAAATCGATTAAATCAATTTTTTTAAAATAAAATTTTCTAATATTTTTTTTCAACTGAAAATAAAACTAAAATATTTACTGGCCTTTTAATTTGGTTACAGATGCAGGGATCATGGCTTGATTATATATGATATCAATATATACTAAGCTAAGGTATTATTTTCTGACTTGACTGACTTTTATGATGTGTTTGGTAAGGAGGAAAATATTTTATTTTATCTTATTATTCAACACTCTTTAAAATTTAGAAATTATTTCAAATATACTTGGAGAAAATATAAATGAAGGAACTCATATTTTTTCCTCTGAATAAAAAATATTTTCAATTTTTTTGATATTTGACTTGGCAGATTGACTAAGAGCTTGTTTGAACTTGATTATTTTCTTTTTTCTCAAAAACAATTTTCAAAACATTGTGTGGTTATACATTTGATTGATTTTTTATAAGAAAAAAATGTTTAAAGGTGAATTTCAAGTTTGAAAAAGTGATTTCGACCTGTTTTTTAAGTTAATTATTTTTTCACTTAGAAAACTCATGTTTTTCAAATTAAATGTATATACAAAGACAAAGTCAACTTTTAAACACTCTTTTTCAACTCCTTTTTAAATATTATATTTTTGTTTACGTCGAAATGGCTAAATATTCTAGAAAAAAAATATTTTTCTTCGTATCAAACACAATCTAGTTTAATTTAATTTTACTCCAGCTAACATATAAACTTTTGATTTTTTTTTAATGCAGCAAAGATCTTTGTGGCAAATTGATCAGGATTGAACTCTATCATGGTATTATATTAATTAGTGATGGTTGATATTAATTTGGTTTAATTGTTTTATTTTGTTTTAATTTCTTTTCTCCTAGTGTAAAATATACAAAGGTCTTTGCTTGTACTTATATTTAACTATCACTTTATCAACACTTATCCCTTTTAGTATATTTATCTCTCTTCAAATCTGATAGAAAAAACATGGCCTATATAGAGAGAGAGAGATATTTTTAACGAGGTCTATTGATGATCAGACTATGCTATACATCGTCTCATAGTTACCACCCCGAAATATATAGATATACTTGATTAAGAACACACAAATCGAACTCCCTCATCATTTAAGGCACAAGAATGAAGGATGTAATAAATAATCGAGTAATCAATTATTTTTAAAAAAAATCTGCCTCAGGCAAGCAACCCAAAAAAGGAAAATTTTTTTTTTTTTTTTTTTTGAAATACTATTTAATAAATGATCATCGTTTTATTTCTCTTATAATTTATGAACATTTATAACACATTCTAAAAGGAGAGCACAAAGCTTGGACAGTATTTTAGTATTTTAACCTACAAATTTTAAATTAGTTGATAATCAAAACTTTGGCTAGTCTTGCAAAATTTCTAGTAAATGTCATTGAGTTTGTTATTAGAGATCAAATGTAAAATAATCTGTCTATTTATTTTGTGAGTAATTCAACAGAATAACTAGGTTTTATACATCAGACATGATTTGCATTTAATTTTGAAATTATTTTTTTAATTTTTTTGATATATAATATCTTGCTCATGGTACTTCAAAAAAATTCTTTAAATAAATCTATTTTATCATGGTATCAGAAATATATTTTTAATATATATAATTTTGTGAGTAATTCAATTGAAAAACTCAATTGAATATAATATGAAATCATACATAATTTGTCACATAAATGTCAAAAGCGGGGACAAAAAGAATCTAAAAAGTATTTGATTTGATTTTTTTTAAAAAAAACAAATTCAACATGTCTAAGTGTAGATACATTATAAAATCAATTCAAAACTTTTATTTCTTTGTTTTTTCCCTATTAAGTAGGGTAAAGGAGAGTGCTAAATTCCCAACAATTAATAATTAAAGTGTTATATATAATCTTGATTGATTCATTAATTATGTAAGTTGTTATAGTGCAAGTTGCACTATAATGTAGTTCTGTTTTTAGCAAAATTTGGATTATTTGTTGATATAATTAAACCATAATGTATCTAATGAATTAATGCTGGTTTAGTGGCACTAAAAAATAAGGAATTGAGCTTTGGAGATGGCCATTATGTCTTTTGACTTCCTTACCACTTTTGGCATTTATTTTATGATCGAGAAATTTTTTTGGAGTCAATTTTTTGGGTTAATCATGAAATTTGCGGTCGATGAATTTGTTCCTTTACTTTTTTCCACTTAAATAATGGAACTTGTGCCTAAATCATTCACTCCTAGAGCATTTTTTTTCACAATTTTTTTAAGATCTTTCTATTTAGCTCATGGAAGTGGAAAATGCTCGATTGAATATTCAATATGTTTTTTAAATTCGAACTCTTGATCATTGAATTTTTGTTATGAGAATTAACTTTTTCCATTTAAATAATCATAACAACATATTTAGTATAATTTCACGTGTGGAGTCTGGAGAAAGTGGGATGTACCTGACCTTACTTCTACCTTTATGAGGTAGAGATGTTGTTTTCAATAGAAATCCTCGGCTCAGAAGGAAAGTATCCGACACAAGACACAGTATTTTGAAGGGAAATTTACATAAATGTACTACATTAAGAAAATATTTACCATTTATAGCAATAATATTTTTTTTTCACTGAACACTTATAATACAATTATAATACAATTTTAATACATATTAGCGAGAATAATTTATAAAACTCATATAATACAAGTTTTATTCATGGATAATATATTTATCACATACTTTAATACACTTATAATACATTGTGTCAATTTCTTACCAAACAAGTATAATATATTTTAAAACACTTATAATACATTTATATTGCATGCATAATTCACTTTTAATACATGATAGATATATTATAATATTGTTATATATTGCTATAAATGATAATAAATAAAAAATATCAATAAAATCAGTAATTATTTATTAAAAAGTGTTTTTCCTAGTAATTTTTCCTATTTTGAAACTATTACTAACTTCTTTAGGCCCACAGAGTAGGAAAGGAGGAAAAGGGAAGTGCCATTGGGTTGGCAACAGCTCTATAGGCCCACAGAGTTTGAGGAGATATGCAGTAGATTGGGCCTCTTTTGTTCGAATAACATTTTGGGCCCACTTATGGCTATACAGTACAACTTTGGATTATTTTAAAAAATATATAGGAAAAACTACACAAATTGAACTCATTAGACAAAGTATTTATCCAAATTAGACCCAACCCAAACTATTTTACCTGAGTTGAACCTACAGCCCAAACTATTTATCTACATGCCCCCTTGTTCTATTCACTGAATCACTGCTTCTTCATGATTGATACCGGAGTGTATATATACGGAATTTTAAAAGTTGTACAAATGTAACATACCCTCGCGATTGCAATTATCATCCCTAATTCGAAAGAGTTTTTATTTGTGCAGAATTTTCCAATCGAACATAGTTGTAACCTATTCCGTTATCATGTTTTTATTGAATTAAGCACATTGTTGCCCGACCAAGAAAAAAAGAAGAAGATTGAAAGGGTTATGTATTCCATTCAATTATCCTTATTTGTTCGAATTAGCCAGTCTCTTCTGTTCCGCCTGCCTGCGATCCCTGATAGCCTTTGAGAAAAATACAACGTTTGACTCAGATCTAATATTTACTCATATATTGTTCAACCTTATCAATAAAGATTGAGTTGTTGTCTAACATATGTAATTACCTATAAATTTTAGATCGTCGTCTAGCGTTCTCACAAAAAAAGAAGTATTAAAAGGGGGCCAATAAACTTAGAAGACAAACCACACGAGCTACAAGATTGCCTTTGGTTAGTCAAGGATTTGTGGGCTAAAGAGAGGGGGGCCATTAGAAAAAGGCTTATTTGGCCCACTTACTCGTGGGTTGTCCTAATAATATGCTTTGCTAGAATTAAGTTCTTTTAACAAAAAGAAATAGACAATTTTGTTCATTATTATTTAGTATTAAAATACTTACTGTACCTATTGCTATATTCAACAATGACTATGATTAATTTATATTATATGTCATGTCATTATATTCAAGTGTGATAAAATAGTTGTTCTTCTGAATTATAAATAAAATACAAAAGAGAGTAACATATTCTCTTTTTATACGAAAAATAAGTGAGTTTAATTATTTTTTATATATTCAAATAGGATATTTCATGAAATTTTTACTATTAGAATGTACTCGATTGAATTATTTTTTTGCCTTTTTTTTGTAGACATCGAAATTTTAGTAAAATAGGACTCTATAAGACAAGTCTAATCCATCTTCAAACTTTAAGGTCTCTTACGATTTTTTGGAGGATACTTTACCCTAAACGCTAGCTCACACCTATAAAAATGGGACACATATTCTCTTGAAGAGAAATCTCAATTATTTGGGATACATATTCTCTTGAAGAGAAATCTCAATTATCTCATAAACTTTTGGGTATTTATAAAGAGATTAAGTTGTCACATCTCGAATATTTCTTAAAATATTGGGTATTCACATAAGAGATCAAGAAATCAAATATTATCATTCTAGTGTTGTCCGACGTTCTTGGCGATCATATATATCACACGGAGAACAATATCATCCTACATTCGAGAAATACGCAATCCTTTGCATCATCTATTTGAGGCGTTGACTTAATTATTTGTAAATCTTTTGTGAAACTTAAGGAAGTCAAACGTGCCCGTGAACACTAATAGCCAGCATCATTAATTTTGTGAAGTCAAAAGCATATTTATATAATTCCTTGTTATAGCAAAAAATTGTGGTGCTTGACTTTCTTCTTAAGTTTTCTTCAATATGTTTGCCAAATGAATGATTAAATTGTTTTAAAAATATAAAATATTCCAAAGCATTATTTTTTTTACGTAATTAAATCTAAATCATTCAGATTTTAGTCAATGAGCAGTTTTCTTATACGGATAAAGAGGCAGGGGCGCTTCCGGTTCTTCATTAGATAGGAATTCTAAAATGAAGAAAGAAACAAAACATTTGTTTTCTTTATATGATCACTTATTTAACTTAAATAGGTTTGAATCATTCAATTATTATTTTTATACATAAAATCTTAAAATTATTAATAATACCGTTCACTTAAGATTCTAATAAATGAATTTTATCATCAAGCTAGCTACAATGCACAATCATACCATCGCCGGCCACCATGTACGACCAACCACCTCTCTACCACCTGACCATCCCCACCATCAACAATGTGCACCACCATGACATCATCAACCACCTCATCTATCCCACTAGCTTATATGTCATCAATCACACCAATAACCACCTCTTACTGTCATTCATCACTATGAGCACGACCGCTTTTAATCATTACTATATAATTATGGTGGAATTCATCGGTGGACTCCTAAAGTTGGCATCGATTTTTACTTAGGCATTTTAACTAAATTTTGTTCATTTTAGACACCTCAAGCAAGGTCCCAATGTGTCATTTTGACACTTTGTGCTGACTCAGCATAGTATGTGTAACACGAATATTAAGTGCGTTTGAGAAGTTTTTTTGTATACATTTTTTTTCTCTTTCTTCTTCTTCCTCACTCTTTCTCTTTGCAGCCTTACACCACCCTCCATTCAATTTTTTTCTCCTTCTTCCTCCTCACTCTTTCTCTCTACCATCATAGACCCACCCTTCATCACCACACAAATTTTGAGAAAACTTATAATTTTTGTTGAGTTTGTGCACCAAATTTTTTCTTCTTTCTTGAAAATCAAATTTGATTTTTATCCATCATTCAATACTAATATCTTCTGCTGCAATTATAATGACTTCTCGTAAAAGTGGAAAAAAAGGAAAAAATATATATAATAGCAGAAGAAAGAAGAAGATGGAGGAAATGGGTTGGGAGAAGGGGAGATTATATGTAGAAAATGGAGAAGAAGAGAAAATAAAATAAAAAAATAGGAATGAAATTACTGAGAAGAAAAAAATAATAATTTCAAGGAATAAAATAAGAAGAAGATGAAGAACGAAAACTGAGAATGAAATTGCTGGAGATTCTCGTGTTTTTGCTGGAGTTTGGAAAGACGAAGATGAAGAAAGGGGGTGTGGGGCCATGGGATTAGAGATTGGAGAAAAAAAAGAATTAAAAGTGAAGTTTTTTTTTTAAAAAAAATAATCCACGTGTTATACACATAGTGATTTATTTTTTCACGTAGAGTGTTTGTCAATACGCGCTTAACTGGATCTGAAAATATAAAAAAAATATCAAAATGACACAGTGCGCCCCTATATAAGGTATTTAAAATAAACAAAATCTGATTAAGGTGTCTAAATGAAATTTGACTTAAATTTTAGAAGGTTGTTGATGTATTAGGCCATATAATTATCATCACTAGTCACTTGTATCAACCTCAACCACAACAATCACTTTTCAACCATATCCTCTAGTAATAGTCGTTGCTAGCTATTACAACTTTTAACTTTTATAACGTGCTTCATCAAATAAATAGTTTTTTTCAATTACAACACCAAATAAATTTAAAAAAAAATCTCTAACATTTTCTTGATAAAATTATATAATTATTATTATTATTATTATTATTTTATAACTCATAGAAGTGGTAGATGCACCTACACTACTATATCCTTTAAACAAGTTGCTTTAAAGATAATAGAGGTGCCTTTCTTCTGTTCAATACATGTAAATTATATTCTTGTCTTCCACTTTCCAAAAAGAAAATAAAATAAAATCCTCAAATATAATCCTATAAATAATTTGCCTAATCCTCTTATCCTATAAACATTTCTTTCAAACGTGTAATGAGAGTTTCTTTCTAACAACAAACAAAGGTACAAAACCAAAAACATATATTTGACAAAAAAAATAATAATCAAAAAAGCATCTCCAACTACTCCAATCATTAGTATAATAAATTATGTAATTATCTGTTTTTCTTCTTTTTTTTGGAGGTATAATAACATTGTTAGTCCCTCAATTACTAATAATTTTTATTTTAGTTCTTGTAATATTCTACAAAGCACATTTGATTTTTAATTAATTGAAATGCATAGTTTTAATCAATCCTTAAATGTAGGAAATATGTATATTTGGAATACGTATAGTATTACATTACTATCGTCAACTATGGATCGATAGTAAAATCTTAACATAACATGTGTAGTTAAATAGTTGGTCAATTGATAATCATCGATAAAACTGTAAATATTCACAAGTAAAAGTATCAAAAGTTCACATTTCATATACATATCACAAGAACTACAATTAAAAAATGTATATTCAATCATAGATTGATCTAAAGAATTATGAGAGTAGAAAGTATTTATCATTTACTGTTAAGACTACTAAGGTTTCTCATCCCATTCACTTCGTGGCGTAGCTTCTGCCTTTCAACGTTAGGATACACAGTATGTGTGGGGATTGCAAATAAAGTAGGTTAATTCATTAAAGATTTATTTTAATTTACTCTATATTGACCACAACTTATAGCTAGCCCACCAAATACTGACAAAAGTGTAAAAGTTTATAAATTGGGACAAAACAGGTTATATATAATTAGGACACCTCAAATCTAATCTGTAAAGAAAACAAAAGTGCATATTTTATATGGGAATATTGATTATAGAGTGGTTGTTTTTGATAGACGGTTTCGACTTAAGATAAAAAATAGTCCACAAAAAGAGTTATACTTTCTCAACTATTTGTTTTGAGCCTAAGGTCTATCAGAAACAATCTATCTAACTCATTTCTGAGGTAGAAGTAAGTATGTGTACATTCTATATTTTTCAAATTTTATTGTATGAAACTACACTAAATATGTTGTGTCTATATATATAACAATGAAAACTTATCAACAAAATCTTGTTTAGCTATAAGTTCAACTTTTCACTTAGTACTCATTGAACATTTCTAGTTATCATAATAAAATTCTACTTGCACTTTTATATTCTTACTTACTTTGCTTGGAATGTACATGTTAGAATATAATTAATACTAGGATTCTTGAGTATATATACTTTTTATCTATATCAAAATGATTTTGATATTCATGACTTATTCTATTTCTAATGTACCACGCATAGTATGAATCATAATTTAAATGTTATGAATTTTGAATTGAAAAAGTAAATTTTGAAATATATATTTTAACTCTATTTATACTTATTTTGTGGAGGCGCTCACGCGCGCACATATATATAAATATATATATATATATATATATATATATATATATATATATATATATATAACCGTTATTGCACCTAGACTAATTTGTTATGGAATATTTGTCACTTTTCATTAGCAATAGGTATCAATTAACTATGTTCACAAAAATTAATATAAATGAAAAAAATTATCTTTTTTTTTTTTTGTATATTTCGAATTTGAACCCATAACGACAAATAAAATAATGTTATTATACATAGGTTTGATGGTATTAATTAGTAGTTGCTATTGGAGAATATCATAGCTAAGTTACATGCTAAGCTAGCTAAAGTGGCTAAAATGTCAATTATTCACCATCATTATATTTCTCACAACTTGCAATTCCTTAATTCTATTTTCCCTTTTCAATATTGTTAGTAAAAAAACACTCTTGTTCTGCAAGTTTAAATTAAAGTATATATAGCTTCTATGAAACTCAAACTTACAAAGTGAAATAATGGTACTCCTGCCTCCCAAATTATATGACATATAATTCAAATTTCGAGAGTCAAATTTCTTTATTTTGATCGTACATTCAAATACATGATCTTTAAAACTTTGAAAAATTATCAATTACATAATAACTATCAATTTAAAATATTTAAAACACACATAAATATATCGCGATTAAATTTTTTTTTGTTTAATTATCGAAATTCAAACTATATCATTTAAATTTGGACAGAAAAAATATGTGGCTGAATCTTTATACTTTTTTTTGACAGATCATCATCCATATACGTATCACAAAAAAAGTGAGTACAAATTAGGAGTCCAATATTTTCTTGGTATATGAAAACAAGGAACGTGGAGGACAAACATTAAGATTGTGACCCCAAAAACAGCTGTGGTACGTTAAATTTAAGGAATCAACGACTCATCAGTCACATACGGAATCAGAATTTAAATTTTATGAATTTAAAATTATTTTATTTTATTTTATTTTATGACTAGTCAAAGATAATTGAATTAATATGTATGGACATTTTAGAATTTAGTAAACTTCAAAAGACTCGCATCCAAACTTCATAAATTTTAAATTCTGAATCCACCACATGAGACATGTTCATAGGTTTTACTTCTTATTTGAAATTAATGCCTATTTTTTATTTCTCAATTTAATCTTGAGAAGATAATTTATTGTCACACAAATATCTACAGTTTGTTATACTACAAATTTCAAAAGATTTTTTTTTATATATTTGATTCTTTTTCAAATGGAGTATCTCTTTATATTTTGATACGATTTAATTTTAAATTTTTCATTTACCAGATATGAGATGATTTAGAACTAACTAAATATTTATAGCTTATTTATATCATTTGTTTTGTCTTAAACTCTGTGTCCGGCCAATTAAATATCGCTCACATATCAGATGAAAGTATTGTTTAGTATATCAACTATGGTAGATCGATAAATAATTTGTCAATCTTAATCAGAAGTCACGATAATTACAAAATCTCTTTTATTAAGAAGCGATTTACTCCCACAATAAAAACTTCTCGATATAAATTTAGTTTGACCTTAAAACGAATACCAATCACCGGGCGAGAAAAAAATATATGTATAGTGAGTCTTTTGGGAGATGAGACCCCTACACCTTATACAAGAGTAATGTCTCCACCACTAATATTTACAGCTAGATCCTAAAATTTAGCATAATGTTTTATCTTCTTTTTTTCCCAACAGTTGGATGAAGTTGTCTACTCCACTTAATTAGTTTGCTATTTATGACTTATGATGTTGGTATTGGAGTAGTTTTTCTTCTGTTGGACCACCCAACCCAGTTTCAAAATTTCTTTATAGACAGTTCGGCGCACAAAGTATTTTATGTTAATCAGAATTTAAAAAAGGATTGTAATATCAAAAGTAAAGTTATTTTCGTATAATCTATATATATATTACAAATTCGAGCCATGAAATCAGAGGAAGACGCTTTGTGTTAGGATAATCTATCTATATTACACCTCATAAATATAAAATACTTTGTGTATCTTTTAATTTTATTTTTTTAAAATTGCCAACATGCAACATTAATCCATGTTACTAGTTAGGTCCCCAAAGAGCTAAAAAGCCTTTCTTTTAAGGGACAAAACTTCAAGTAGAATAGTTAATACCAGATAGAACAAGAAGAAGACTGGAATTTTTACATAAAAATTAATATGAATAAATGCATACATTAAAGAATGCAACAACATACATTGAAGAAACAATAAGTAATTAACCACAATTAGTCTTAATTTTCCCTCTATTGTGAGGTTATCCATTTGAACAATCTGTTAATCAAAATCAAATCAACAAATATAATAACAAAAATAAAATTCACTCTACATGGCGGAATTCGGTAGGTTCAATTGAATTGATTACTTTTCATCACTCAAAACTACTTATACATACGCAAAAAAAAATTAAAAAATTTTTAAATTTTTTTCAAAATGTATGCATATATATATAATTAATAAGATCACACTCATTCTGAATCATCAACATGAATAAAACTCGACGAGCTCGTCCAACGACTCGGGTTGTGGATCAGCATTTTGAAGCATCCATAGAAAATGTTCAAATAGAACAACTTCACATCCAACACTAACATATTCCTCCGAATCAGTGGTCTTTCTTTCGATAAGTTCACGAAAAAGGGGGTGATCGATAACATCGGAGGTAACTAGGTACCTACGTCTCGATTTTCCAACGTAGACTGTGTGTAAATTATTATTGTTGTTGTTGTTGTTGTTATCATCGTCGTATGAATTGTATGAATTGTTTTCCAACATGATTGTGTTGTTGATGCTATTGACACGACCAAGTTTGAAAGATTGCATTTTTTTCAAGACTGATTTGATTTTTGTGAGTTTGCCTCCTTTGGTCATGGCTATTTGTTTAAAGAGAAAAGAAGAGAGAAGGGTTTTGAATTTGTTTGAATTGAATATGAAGAAGAGAGTTTTGTGTTTATTTGGTGGAGAAAGAGGAAGGAAGGTTCATATATAAAGGGAGTAGAAGACTTTGGACAACTATGTATTTGAGTTGCATGCCTATATGGGGTCCCAACTTTTTAAGTGGACCCAATTGAATCAAAATTAGTTGGATCGATAAATTTCGAGTATCATATAATTCTAATTAAAAAAAATATTAATTAATGTTGTTTGAAATATTAATTAATGTTGTTTGACTGTACAGGTAATTTAAGAAATATTGAAAGACTTATGAAACTGAGAGTCAGATGTCGCCTTTTGGCTATGGATTTAGTTGAATCCAGAGGTGTATCCAATATATTGGTATCAGATTTATTTGAATTCATAATTTTAAAAGTACAAATTTGTAACTTTAAAAGTATAACGGATTCAATGCTAAGGACCTTAAATATTAAATTCATAAAATTTAAATTATGAATTCAATGGATCCGCCACTAGCTGAATCCACAAATTTTTATGGAGAGTATAGATATATATGTACAAATCTACAAAAATATCTCAAAAAATATTAGATATGAATTCATAATTTCAACAATACAATACGTTTAAAAGGTGAACGCATTAAGTTTACATCTTGGATCATGACTTTAGTGAAACTTATGATCTAAATCATGTATCATAGACATCTATATGGATATAAATAGTTAGTAAAAGTAAAATTAAAAACTAAGCTAAATTATTTTTAATAATATAAAAAGGTAAATATTGTTATTTTTAGATTATATAAAACAAGATGACATGTCATACAAAATATGATTTGATTAAAAAGAAAAAAGTAGATTGAATTGCTTTAACACTTTGGAGGGGCCTTACAATTTGGTGCCAAGTTTTGTGGCAGGAAAAATTAAAAACCAGCTGCGTCGTTGGAGCTTTTAAGGGGACCATTTTTATAAGTGGTGGCATATGAATAATACACGAAGTAGTTTGACACCTCGATATCGACTCATTATATTTTAGAGTTGAAAAAGATCTAAAAGGGTTATTTGTTTGTCGATTCATGTGGTATGTGAGTTATTTTTTTTTTTATTTTATGTAACGTTATTTGACTGAGTATGAAATTTTAAAAAGAAAAAAATTATATTTTTAAATAAGTTTTGAATTTTTTATGATGATGCTGCTGTTGCTGATGATGATGATAATAATAATAATAATAATAATAATAATAATATATTTAGTGTATATTCCACTAGTCAAATATGAAAAGGGTAGTGTACACACACACCTTATCCCCTTACGTTCAAATAGAGAGACTGGTCCTAAAATTTTCTTGGCCTTAAAAATATGTTCTTAAGAGTAAAATAAAATAAAATAAAAATCATGTTTTTTTTCATGTGAAAAAATGTTCTTTAATTTAAAATTTACTCAAAAAAAGATAGTACATAAATTGAGTAATTTTGTACATAATAATATTTGGGTTTTATTTGTAGTGATATATAGAAAAGTAATTAAAGAAATTACTTTTTTATTACAATATAATAATTATACGAGCTTAGTGTAGTTAATTAATAATTGAATGATTAGTGAAATTATCAAAAGGAAAAAGAAACAAATAGTCATACTTTATTAATCGATATCTAGGGTATATCAATTAAAATGTCTTCAAATAGTTATTTTATTTTAACGTATAAAGTTGTTAAAAGCGCCACGTTGCATTTAACAACTAATTAAATACTAAACTAATTAGGAAACTATTAATTAAGTAGTACTTAACTACTAGTAATTGCTAGTACGAATTTGTTCAAATTAAAAGTTCAAGTATTTTTTTTAATTTTTGTTACATCCAATGTTCAGTGTCCGATTTAGAGCAATATTAATTTGAATTCGAACAGAAAAGTCCTACTTGTACGGATAAAATATTTTCTATCAAAAGCAATTTTATACCCGAAGCTCAAATTTAAAATCTCTTATTAAAGATAAACAGAGAAGTACTTATCATTCAAATAAGATATTTAGATCTAATTGCAAATCTTTCCTTGAATTTCGTGTTTTGGGACACGTAATCATCATATTTTCTTGTTGCTAATGGCTATATGCAATGTTTAAGAATTTCAAGGCCAACTAACTATTGTTTGTTTACAAGTTTTTCTTGTTTTTTTCAATTTAGTTTACCAACCAAATTAAAATTAAAGTTGTTGGTCTATGAAAAAACTATGAAAGCGCAGTAATATGTGCCCCAAATTTTTATTTTATTTTAAAAAAAATATATAGAGTGGTGTTTGCATACTTGTGTGCATTTTTTGATTTATTTTATCGATTGGCTAGCTCATACTTCAATTATTTTATTAGATACATATTATATTTATTATTGGCAAATATATCGAGTAACTTAATTTGTCCACTAAAACATAAGAAGATGAAAGGTAAAAATTATTTTAGGTCATAAGTTTGAAATCTATAAATAACATTCTAATTTTTTAATTCTTTTATATAAAATTTTAGGTTTGCTACTACAATATATAGCGCAATATTTTATATTTATTGAACTTTAAATATATGATTTCCCGTAATTTTTGGTCACTTTATTTCCGATGTTACATACTTTTTTGAGGGTGGGGTGTTACTTGGTGTCCAATATTCGTGTTAGAATTCGTTTAAATTTAGATTTATGCATTACGGAGACACCTTTCCATACTTTGTATCTGGAGTACTTCATTTAATTTCTTCTACAGTATTGGGCTTTGACGGCATTTATCATGCATAATTTGGTAGCTCGCAAGGCTCATAACCTTGAGGTCACGAATTCAAATCCTGCCCTTATTCCCGACATGCTATGGTGCTCCGGGGCTGTCTCCCGTGCCTCTAGTGAGCTAGAGACAGAGTTCGAAAAGGTCAAATCTTTGATGATTTAATCATCTCCTCTTTTCTTTTTTGCTGTTTTTTGTTTTTTGGGCCTGGCCCTGGATTGGAAGGGTTGAGGATAGAGTTTCTTTTTCGATTAGAGATGTCGCATATCAGCCTTAGTAGCAGTCGCACATGCGCCGTTAACACGCAAAGCCTGATATCGTACCCTTTTTGAACGGTTTCATTCTATTGTAGGATCCATTTTCGATGGCGACCGATGTTACACTTAGGTGCATGCATGCTGCGTCTAACTTCCAATTGATTGCTGTTTAGCTTTTAAAAATAATAATATTTGTAAGCTTAAAAGAGTGATTAGCTATGGGTATTTTATTAATTAATTATAACAAAAACATTAGTTGAAAGGAATTTCCTTTTTAAGGTGCTTTCTACATAAGGACAAATAAAAGAGTGATTCTTTTATTTGTTTTTTGTTGAGAGAATAATCAGCTCTCCATTAATTAATTAAATAATCATAGGAATAATTAGATCCTCATCTAATTAATTAATTAATCAAAGTCTTCTACGAGCTCTTCTAATATTAATTTGTTACAACAACATTTCTATTGTTTAATATCAAGTAATTAGTTGATTGACATGGAGTACTCTTAATCTAACTTTCATGCAAAAGTACAAACAAAATAAAAATTAAACATTTGTGAACCTTCAGTTATTGATAAATTTTAAATTCAGTCTCCATAAATTTGTAAATATTCACATATTTACTATAATTATTTACCTTTGACCACCACTTACAAATCTTATGTTAAGCTTATCTTGATCGTTACTCCATATTAGTCGATAATATATATAATTTATAAATAATCCAATATGACATACTCCTTTTATTCTAAAATAATTAAATTGTTGGAATATGACACACCTATTAAGAAAGAAAAAAATAAAGACATAAATTAGTCATGTTTTTTCATTTTTGTACTTTTCAAACTCCATGCTAACTCTCAATACTCATTTAATTCATTCTTGAACTCAATCTTAAAATTTAATTAACGAAGGTAAAATTGGAAGTAAAATTGGAATTTTTTTTTGAAACATCTATCTTAAATTGTAAGCTATTCAATTATTTTGAACACTAAAAAAATACTCCAACAATTCAATTATTTTGGAATGGAGGAATTATATTCTATATGAAGGGACCAAAAAACATATTTTATCTAATTGGAAATTAAATATGCCTAGTCATATATGATATATATCACAAGGACCAAAAACGAATTAGCCAATAACTTAAGGATCAAAGTGTTATTATCCCAAAAATTTTAAAAAATTAAAAAAGAGAAAGGATAAGAGATGATCAAGAGTTTTTTTAAAAAAAACATAATGATCATGGAGGTTTTTTTAATTTTATGTTCATCTTTGTGCAATTTATATTTGACTTCTTTTAGGAATAAGGAAAGTTACATATGAAAAACACCCCATATATATTATACTATATTTCCATTTAAGTTCTTAATGTAATTCATTGAATATTAGCTCAATGAAAAGAGATTCATGTAGAGTGAAGAACACTATAATTGTTGAAAATGAAAGCAAAGTTATGTTTTAGGATAAGAACAAAATGAATTGGTGTATATTTGTAAGTGATATATATAGGTTGGATGAACTTAAAGATATTGTTAATTTTTTTTCATTCGATGTTCGGTATCAATATTGGAGTCCGTTAATTTCATATTTGCGCCGCATAGGGTCCATCCGGGGGAAGCGCTCCCTAATAAGAATTTTTGCATATACAGGCTCGAATTTGAGGCCTCTCGTTAAAAAAAAAAAAACAACCCCATCCACTGCACCACGTTCTTTGTGATAGATATTGTTAATCTTAATATTAAACTATAACACCATTTTCAAGATTGATCTTTTGTTTTATAAGGTTCCTTTTGATATAGTAAAAATATTTGTACTGTTTGTCTTTACTTATGGAAATTTGAACATTTTCCTAATCTTAAGGTATATAGTACATTTGGTCCTACATTATTGATAAATTTTGATGGTAGTTCTTGTGATTTCAGACTATATATACATATCTAACTGTTAATTATTTAAAATGTGCACTTTTGATTGGCTATTTACTTATGAATATTCAAAAAAAATAGAATTATTAACCGTTTCATCATGTAATTATTTTTGTGTTATGTTAATTGAGCTTATATTATTATACTTTTTTAAAAGCACACATTTTAATTAATCGAAAGTTAAATGTGTTGAATCATATATCATAAAGATTAAAATCAAAATTTATCAATAATTGAGAGAGCAAAAGTTTTATTCTCCCTAAGTGAAAAAGTTAGTCTGACTCACAAAACTTTCGCTAAACGTAGGTTTCAAAGGGTTATTAGACCACCTCAAATAATCTTATGTACGCGAGAGACTATTTTCGTTGCTTGAAGAAGTAGTAACCTTATGATCACGTATAATAACTTTTACTATCTTCAAACTTCGAACAAAAAGTATTCCATACATTTCCTAAATAAATATAAAATTGTTGAAGGATTCTCTTTTGCCCTCCAAATAACTTTTGTTGGATGTTGATGTTTTTTCTGTTCTTTTTTTATTTTCTACTTTTGGAAGGGTCCTCCAAAGCAGGTGCATTACATTATGGATGAATATATCAATTACTAGAAGAATAATCTGTCCTATCTAAGGCTCTGCCATTCATAGTTTTTAATAAATTGAATAAACAAAAAAATACCAAAAAGAAAGAAAGAAAAAGAAGGAAAAGTTCATCATTGTTGGATAATTGGAGGTGCACAAAAAGATTCGAAAAAAAAAATGAAAGACTTTTTGTAGCTTTTGAGTTTGATGAATAATTTAAATTTGAATTTGAATTTTTTTCTGATTTTATTTTTATTAGAAGGGGCAATCACTCTATGCTAAAAGATGTCCGGGATTAACTATACTTCACTATAAAAAGAATATAAAAAAAATGTAACTACATAATTCTTCGCTAAATAATCTATAGCTACCAATTTTGTTTTTTGATAAATCACTATTAAATAAGATTAACGATAACTTTTTGCTATTTAATGACAAACTTATTTATATTTAGTCGTAATTCAAAGCGGAAACGGCGAGAAGACAGACAGAAGGGAATAGGATTTTGAATCGGTGAAGGCAACCGATGAGACCTTGAACATTATGTTAACAAGTTCTATCACCACCTAGTTGAGAAGGCGAATCACCTTTTTTTTTCTTTTTTCAAAAATAGAATAAAATAAAGAATGAACAATTCTTCACTAAATAGTCTGTAGCTAATAATTTTTTGTATGACTTACATAAATTACAGTGCAAATGGCTAATTATCATTTTTCCTTATTCTTTTTTAATTTACAATTTTTTTTTAAAACACATGATAATCCGGATACATTAATTCAGTAACTCGAATACATTAATTAGAGTTTTATGTATCGGCAGATAATATTTAAAGCATGATACATTGAACATAGAGATAATTTATGAATCAGAATTAATGTATCCGGATTACTGAATTAATGTATTAGGATGGAAAGAAGGGATTTTTGTAATTTTTTGAAACGGATGGGAGTAATTAAAAATATAATAAATAAAGAAGTGTAATTAGGTAATTTTTCCAATAAATCATTTGTTAAATAAGGTTAGCGACAACCTCTTATCATTTAGCGACAAAACTATATATATTTAGTAGTAGTTCATGAGACCTCGAATTTCTACATTTCAACATGTCGCTGGTTTTTCTTTTTCAAAAATAGAATAAAATAAAAAATGAACAATTCTTCACTAAATAGTATGTACGTAGCTGATAATTTCTTCTATAAATCGTTTGTTAAATAAGGTTAGCAACAAAACTATATATGTTTTGTAGTAGTTCATGAGCCATCAAATTCGTAGGTTCCAGCCTGCGGCCAACAGGTCTAGCTCATCACTAATTCTAGTTGAGAAGTTGAGTCACATTTTTTGTTTTCCTGTAATAGAAAAATTATTTATATCTAGTATTGATTATTATAATATCATTCTATGAATAAATCAATTTTTTATAATCTCTATCATTCATGACATCTTTTGCTTCTCACAAGAACGACTTCTATGCAAAGGAGTAGAAACGTTTCATTGGTCAAGTTTCTCAAGCCTTGATAATGACATACACATGGCAGTACTCAAGAATAGCCATGTGAACAACACATGGATTCACAATCTTAGAAACTTTCTTTTTATGTCAAATTAAACCCACACTCTATATATACCAAAAAATGTACTCAATTCAATGTCTTTGTACCCCCCCCCCCAACCTTACGTACATGGACATATTATGGATTTATATGAATTTTTAAGTTTTGGTTTAATTAGATAAGTATGTATAGGTGTTAAAAAAAACTATCAAATATGTATAAATAATAAATTTGAATTAAGTAAACTTGATGAATATAATAAAATATACAAATTTGAACTCATAATTCAAATTCTAAATTCACCTTTGTCTATATTATTATTGTATATAATTGTGTGTGTTGTTACTTGTTACCATATACAAATTATTGTATATTGTATACTGGTACTATCCTATAAAAGGGAAAGAAGAATACTCTTGCGTCCATCATAACTAAGGGGTCATTCGGTTGCTGGTAAGAGTTATGCAGATATTAGAAATGTAAAAAAATAGTTACATTAGTAGTTATATAGAAATTAGTTATTCATATATTAGTTATTCTATCTTGTGTCTCATATAAAATAATATATATAAATATATATATATATATATATGGGGGATTGATAAATGATAATCAAATACCGTAATTGATATGCTGAATTTTATGCGAAGCAACTAAATAAATGATTTAAGATTTTCCTCAAGTTCTTGAAAAAGGTCATTTTCACCCATTCAAATCCCCAAAGACATGTTAGAATCATCAATTAATCAATGGGAAATGATAAAGTAGGGTCAAAATAACTTACCCAATGAAATCCCACGAAAAGTCCTTCTCCAAATCGCCACTATCGAGCTCCAAATTTCAAAAATGGAGAAAATAGCTTAAACCTCGGCCAAAACCCCTCTCAGATGTTGCTTAAGCGACAGGGGTTCACTTAAGCGCACCATCGCTTTTGCAGGATTTGGGTCGCTTTTGCGGAATTTGAGTCGCTTTTGCGACCCTTCACAAAACTTGGACCTTCGCTTTTGCGACAGGGGTTCGCTTTAGCGGAGGTTGCTTTTGCGACACCCCTTTCGCTTAAGGGAAGGCACCAGAACCAACAACTTTCAATAAGTTTTAAAGTCTCTAAATTGACCCTTGGGATTCGTTCGGGATTCCGTATAGACAAACAATATATGCAACCCTACTAAAATTGACGTTCCGGACTCAACGGAACTATTGGAATCCGATTTTGATGCCTCCTTGACCCAAAAAACAAAAAGTCGCAACTAAACCAACTTTATACCTCAAAAGACCAAAACGTCCTAAGAGCTTTCGAAAATTACATAGAAACACTCCCTAGGCCTAAAATCACCCTACGAATCTAATGGAGTCGTCGGAATTCAATTTCGAGCATCCGATCCTCAAATGTTGATTAAAGTCAAACCTATGGCCAAAAACTCAACTATTTCCAACTCAACCCCTCAAATCCACGATATGACCCCAAATATGATTCCGTCAACTCTCCTAGAACAATTTCAACGTTCCGGAGCTGTTGGAATAGATGAAATTCCATTCCGAGACTCGAAACTCTGAATGACCTCAAATACCATTTTTGAGTCATTCTAAACCTCTAAAACTCAAAGTTTACCAAAAATCCCAATTTTTCAAGAAAACCATGAAACCGACATCAGATATCAATTAAATATAACTCAGAGAAACTACCAGGAGTGGTAAAATAGTCTTTTTATGAAAAATTCCGAAAATGACATTCAGAGTCATTACACCAAAAATAGTTATTATAGTAAATTTATATACTTTATATCGAGCGCGAGTAAGTATTTAATTGAGATTGGCGAATTTAATTTGGTTTCGGGCACAATAATGGACTAATGACCCAAATCCAATTCATCGTCTATATAAGCCCAATTGTTTGGGCCAGGCCCAATGGATGGATCTATGACCCATATTCAATTCATCTTTTCCATTCCAACTTCCATTCTTCGTGACCATAAAATTATGTGTAGGATGTCATATAGGACGAATGTATCTATTTTTTCAAGTTTTGGATAGTTAAAGTGACAATTTTAAAATTATAGGTCCAAAATCAATTCTTATCTATTCAAGAAGTGTGCATATATATATATATGTGCGCTAAAAAAATTAGGAATTTTCTACGTGAAAAAGTTGAAAATTTTGAAAGATTGAAGCAATATATAATTAAAACGTCAAAAGTGCTACCAATAACCACTTAGAGAGGTGTTACCAATTTTAAAAAGAAAAATAAACAAAATAGATATAAAATTCAAATTTCTAGCCTCACTTAGAGAGGTGCACCCAAGCATCATGATACTTTGAGTGTGGGTCCATAGGGAAGGTGGAAGAAATTCAGTCTCTGGCTTCTTTTTTTTTTTTAGGAGGAGCAGAGTATCCTCTTACCAAGCAGGCAAAGATTTACCTTTGCTCGATCAGGACCCTAGCTTTATTGCGAGCCAAAAAACTTGTCTAGAGTAGGAAAGGGTGTGATCTCAGTTTCCTAGAAAGTCAATCACTTATATTTCAATATTTTTTTTAAAAATTTAATACTACTACATATGATCTCGGGAGGGAAGCATGGGTTCACGTGAATTCGGTGACCCCCTCTGCATACGCACCTGCTTCAACAACTGCAGGTCATGATATCAAGTACATGGAAAACAAACTAATGTGTCATTTTACGCATCGTATGAGGATTCAGTGAGTTTGGTGATCAAAGGCCACGATATTCAGCTAGAAAGGATCTCAGGTCACTTTGGCTACTCAATTTATCCCATAACAATCTCACAGGTGATCGATATTTCAATGGACTGGGACAGTTGAATATGCTTGAAGCGCTAGATCTCTCTTGGAATCGACTCACTGTAAAGATTGATCCCACATGAATTGACAAGAATGAACTTTCTGGCTTTCTTAAACCTCTCTCAAAATCATCTCGTCGGACCAATTCCTCACGGTCCACAATTCAACACATTTGAAAATGACTCGTATGACGGGAACACTGATTTATGTGGTCCTCAGCCCTTAGAGTCTGAAGAAGATGAAGACGAGTCCTATTTTTTAAGTGGATTTACGTGGGAATCAGTAGTCATAGGCTACAGTTTTGGACTCGTTGTTGGAACTGTTGTGTGGAGCCTCATTTTTAAATATCGTAAGCCAAAATGGTTTGTCGAATTTTTCAAAGAATAGAAGGCTAAGACGGCGGATTTAATTGAAGATTGAAAGAGGCAGTTGTCTTTGTATGATAAGTAATGTTGGAATTATCCCATGAATATTATGCTTTAGTTTGTTGTCTACTGAACTTTTCTGTTTCTGTTTGTGTTTTTCTCTTCTTAATTTTCAGATATTTTAATTAAACTTATATTATTATACTCTTTAAAAGCACCTATTTTAATTAATTAAAAATTAAATATGTTGAGTTATATATTACAAGGATTAAAATAAGAATTTATCAATAATCGAGAGAGCAAAAGTTTTATTTCCCTAAATGAAAAGGTCAATCTGACTTAATTAGATTTGGGAGGGTTGGACTACATAGAATAATCTTATGTGAGCGAGATACTATTTTTCGTTGCTTGAAGATGTAGTAATCTAACTAAACTTTTCTGTTTCTGTTTGTTTTTTTTTTCTTCTTAATTTTCTGTTTGTTGTTTGTAATATATTTCGATAGCAAGTTATTTGTTATTTTAGCAGAATGAGCCATTCGATGTGTCTTAGATATATGGAGGTGATTCTCAAATATTTAGAAGCAAATATGGGGAAAAACCATCTGCTTCTGAATTTACAGATGATATTTCTCAGAGATAAGTAGAGAGTATCATTCCCAATGTAATGACCCGTTAGGTCATTTTGAAAACGAGTCCTTCTCCTTTCATAGAAGATCCTTTTCGTAAATTTAAGTTGAAAATTTTGGATCTTTCAGTAACTTTGATTAATTAGTTGAGGGATAATGTTAGAGAATTAATTTAATTGATGGGCTAAAGTGTTAATTTATTTAATATCATATACCACTTTTCTTATATTTATTAAAATAGGTTAGTAGGGTTTGTAAATTTTAATACATAATTAGTTTGGAAAAAGAAAAAAAAATAATAAAAGAAAAGAAAAAAATAAATAAATTATATATATATATATATAATCTGATGGCATAATGCCATCAGAAACGGGAAGGAAAAAAAAATACGGAGGAAGAAAGAAAAGAAAGGAGAAAAGAAAAATAAAGGAGAAAAGAAAAATAGGGATTTTCATTCCAAAGCGTCAAGGTAATTATTCTCATCCTTTCCATTAATTTTTCATGTGATTATGAACATATTTTTAGTGTATATTGGTGGAGAAACAATGCTGAAATAAGAAAATATGACCCTAGGGTTCTTCATATAAAATCTTGATTTGAGGGTCGAATAACGATCCGTTTTAGTTAAAATTTGACATGTGAGTTTATTTTATCATGAGTGAACATAATTAGAAAGAAAATTTCAGATTTGACTTCAATGACATAGAATGGGTTAGTTCCCGAATTTTGATATATTGAGATAGATAATTAAATATTAGGTATATTATATTTTATGAATTTCATTAAATTTATGATAAATTAGAACCTAACCCTAGACTTAAAATTTGGAAATATGAGAGTTGACATGTTATTTGACATCAACATTAGGAACTTGATTATAGATTTGGGTAGATTTTGGGTCTAGGCTAGACATATAATAATATGAGTGTTGTTAGTTTCGAAATCTTATTGTGGTTGTTTATTTGATTAGATTATACTTATTTGGAGACCCAACAGAAAGGGAAGGCTCAAGTACCGGAGTAATTGCTTGATTAATTAAGGCAAGTGAATTTCTAAACCTCAGTTTAAGCTTGTAGATGCTTGTATTTCCGTGTTATGTGTACTGGGGAGTAATGAGAATTGGACTGGGTTATTGACTGTATGATTGGTCTTAAAAATGGAGATAAGGGGTATAAAATGGTGATCAAATGACATGTATTGGTGGAATTGATATGTTGTGATTATGGATTTATTTTAGACATGTGAAATGACTATGTTGATATGAGATAAAAAAAAATATTGTTGTTGTCATGTTATTATCGTGAATTATATGAACATGAATTGATTGCATTGGTTCTGACATATTGTGTTGAGACTGAAAATGATATAAAACAAAGGGGTCGGGCCACACGCTCCGTGGCAGGTATTATGAAACAAAAGGGATCGGGCCACACGCTCCGTGGCAGGTATTATGAAATAAAGGGGTCGGGCCACAGCTCCGTGGCAGGTATTATGAAATAAAGGGGTCGGGCCACACGCTCCGTGGTAGGATATATATATTAAGGGGACGGGCCACACGCTCCGTGGCAGGTTACATGGACAGAAATGCCCCCCATGGATTCCGGACTGTAATTCAGCGGATGTGTACCGATAGGACAGGCATGCATCATCTCATTGCATTGCATCACATTTTGTTGATATTTGTGAATTTGTGTTTACCACTTATTGCTCTGTATATGTTGAATTTGACTTGATATGATTCACTTGATAAGACTACCGATGAATATTCGTGGACTGTATTGTTATTATTGTACAAGTGTAGAGTTGGGCTGGTTTTATGCAGGTTGTAGTTATGGAGGTTCGGTTGGGAGAACAGGAGTACTTGTATCTATTGAGCTTTGCTTAATTTTAGTTGTCCACTTGCTGAGTACCGTGTTGTTTGATACTCACCCCTTGCTTCTACACTTGTGTAGGTTGTGAGCCCGAACCTGCTTGATCTTCTAGCGTTTTCTACCACTTTCGAGGCTATCATTCCGAGTGTTGAGGTAGCTGTTACATCCATCTAGCGGACACCTCTTACTCTTTTAATATGTTTTAGTCCTGTTCTAGAGACAAAGACATTATGACTGTATTTTCTTTCATATTAAAAAAATGTATTAGTGGCTTGTACACATGACAACCAATCTTGGGGGAGTTTGAGTTTGTTTTACTTATTTTCGGTTAAGTTAAATTTGGATTTATTTCTTTTTCTTCCGCATCTATTTTCCATTAGGTATTAGGCTGACTTATCTCGGTGGGTTGAGATGAGTGTCATCACACCCGGATTCGGGTCGTGACACCCAATGAGGGCTTAATCCTAAATAGCGCCCACCAAGTTTGATCACTACACCTTTATCTTGAGTTGAGGTCTATGGAAACGCCTCTCTACCAGACCCCATTTATGGAATTACAGTAATATTTTCTTACTTATTTTCTGTTGTGCTTGGTTAGTAAAATTACACCTAGTGTCGCGTTTATTGGGATCTGTATTATAATTCCCAAAAATTCTCTTAAAGATGTCTTCTTCCACGAATGGAAAGAATTGAAGGACAAGTAGGCCCAGACACCCTTTAGTCTTTGTGGAAATTGGCTTAAAGACTTTGGTGGAATGTTGATGGAGGTTTCCTCATCAACTTAATGTGAAAAGTCTTTGTGGAAAATTATTATAGAATGTACCTAACTAGTTTGAAAACAGCAAAAGAGACGACTAATCGGAAATTACTCATAAAATTTCTCACTTGACTTAGTCGAGCAATAGTTTCTGTCATTGGAAATTTGTTACAAGTTTTGCTGAAAAATTTCTTTACCATGTGTGTTACATAACAGGACCAATTCACATCATCGATGACATTGAAATGAACAACATCTAGAGAAAATTAGGACATAGGGAGTATTATTTTGTTAAGTCTTTTCCGTCCTCTAAAAAGTCTTGTGGAACACTACAAAATAGGAGTAACAAGTTGTTACAAGTGACTAGTCCATGGACCACAAGTTGTGTAGTTAGTGATGCCAAAATTGTAATATTTTCTCTCCATTTATGCCAAAGTTGGACAAAACAAATATCGTATAATTGGTACTAGCAACCAAGACTTAAAGACTTGAGTCTCCCCATTTGATTTGTCTGGAATGTTTTACTTTTCTTTCTTTAATTTATACTTCACAATTCCATAGACAAGTCAACATCAACAATACATACCCATTATAATCCCATAAATGGGTGGGGTCTGAAGAGGGTAAAGCGTATGTAGAGGTTGTTTCTGATATACCCTCGGCTTAAAATAAAGCATATCTAAACAGTTTGAAAAAGGAAATACAAAAATAAGTTTATCACAACAATGAAATAATGTGTAAAGAAGAGCAGTACAACAACCTACATACGTATGAACAATATGATAACAAAATAAAGCGATGTTCAAATCACAAAAAACACAAGTGATACCAGAAGAATAAGAAACAACGAGTATAATCCACAATAGACAAGTCAATCTCCATAAATTCTAGTCAGACTCTAATTTCGATGGAAGTGGTAGAATTTTGAGTCCGAACTATGAAGTTAGTATCCTAGACATGTATAAAAAAATTGAATAAAATAAAATATTTTTTTTAAAAAACTATTTATACACGTAGCGGCGCGTGTGTATCACCACACCTACTTGAAATTGGTTCTTGGCTTCACGTTAGCATAAAAAATGCACGAAAATACAGAAAAAATGAATCTAGGATAACTGTTGTATTTTATTACTCATTACATGCATATTTTCATAGTGTTTTAATTATTCTTGCGGATCTATAAAAATTTAAATGGGACACGTGTGCAACTCGAAACTAGTATAGATATATATGGATAAAGATGATTGATTTGAATAGAAAAAAAGAAAGATGGGGTGTCTCTTTTTCGTTTATGTATTTCTCTGTTTTGTGTTGCTAAGAAGTGGATGCTTTTCTTCTTCCTTTGAGCATCATCTTTGCTCTCGCATTGAAGCTTCTGCTTTGCTTCAGTTTAAGCAACACTTCGAAATTATACCCAACGATTACTATAGTTCTAGGTGTGGTAGATCTTCTTTCCCAAAAACAAAGTCTTGGAATGAGAGTAGGGATTGCTGTACTTGGGACGGAGTTACTTGTGACATGTTAAACGGTCATGTTATCGGCCTAGACCTTAGCTGCAGTCAGCTTGATGGAAGTATTCATCCCAACAGCAGCCTCTTCCAACTTCATCATCTTCACACACTAAACCTTGCTTACAATTACTTTTTTAAGTCTTCAATCCCACATAACATTGGCCGATTGAGGAATTTGAGGCATCTCAACCTTTCCTATTCTTACTTAGATGGGAAAATCCCAACAGAAATCTCATACCTTTCCAATTTGATTTCAGTTGATCTTATTTCTTATAGTTTGTATGGATTACAAATTGATCAGAGAACATTTGAAACAATGCTTCAGAACTTGACAAATCTGGAGGTACTTTCTCTCTCGGGTGTCAACATCTCATCGCCGATACCTATGAATATGTCTTCATCCTTAAGGTATGTGGATCTTCAATTCACTAATCTGCGAGGTGTTCTCCCAGAGAGCCTTTTCCTTCTGCCAAACTTGGAAAATCTCAAATTGAGTGATAACTTTGTTCTCAAAGGAGTTTTACCAAAGATCTACTGGAGAAACACTGTGTTAATGGAGTTGGATATTTCATACACATACATCTCCGATGAGCTGCCTGATTCAATTGGCAACTTGAGTTCCTTGAATATCTTGAACCTCCAACGATGTGAATTCTCAGGTTCCATACCTGATTCACTTGGCACCTTGAGTTCCTTGAATAGCTTGTACCTCGCAGGATGTCAATTATCTGGTTCCATACCTGATTCAATTGGCAACCTAACCCAAATTAGGCAGTTAGATTTAGCTAATAATCATTTCACTGGCCACATTCCTTCAACAATTTTAAACTTGACACATCTTCAATCCTTAGACTTGTCGAGTAATTCCCTATCTGGCCCACTTCCTTCAACAATTTTAAACTTGACACATCTTCAATCCTTAGATTTGTCGAGTAATTTCCTATCTGGCCCACTTCCTAATAATGCGAGTATTCTTCAAAAGCTAACCAACCTGGATTTGTCTTACAACTCACTAAATGGTACCATACCATCTTGGGTGTTTAGCCTACCTTCGCTATCTTATTTGTCCCTCGGTCATAATCGATTAAGTGGCCTAGACGATGAGATCAAAACAAACCCAACATTAGAATACCAGGATTTAAGCCTAGAAGTTTTGCTGTTATCATCTTGTGAACTGAAGGATTTTCCACACTTGTTGAGAAATGTAAAGACACTTAAGGTCTTGGATATTTCTAACAATAAGATTCGTGGCCAAATCCCAAACTGGCTTAGCAGCATGAGGTGGGACAACTTGTGGTACCTAAACTTTTCGCATAATTCATTAACAGGCAACCTACCACAATTTCGTTACCATTATCTACGGTATCTTGATCTTAAATTTAACTCCCTTCAGGGTCCACTACCTTCATCCATTTGTAACATGAGCAAGTTTGAATTTCTAGATTTATCACGCAACAACTTCAGTGGCTCTGTTCAACATTGCTTGGGCAGCATGGGTAGTCTAACGGTGTTAGACTTAAGAAGAAATAATTTCAATGGGAGTCTTCCACGATTTTGTGCACAGAGCACTTCATTGAGTATCATTGTGTTGAATGATAATCAATTTGAAGGAACTCTCCCTGTGTCCTTGCTCAACTGTTCTTATCTAGAAGTTCTTGATGTGGGGAACAATGCTATAAATGACACATTTCCAGCTTGGCTAGGAACACTTCAACAACTGCAGGTCCTGATATTAAAGTCCAATGTGTTCCATGGGCCTATAAGTACTTGTCAGACTAAGTTTTGCTTTCCCGAGTTGCGAATTTTTGATCTTTCTCATAATGAATTCAGTGGCTCACTTCCTGCAAGAATTTTTGAGAAATTTAGTGCAATGATTAAATTAGATGGTGAAGACACAAGAAAGATCGAGTACATGGAACATTATATAAATAATTACTCAATTGACGCCATAATTAACTTCAGTCCATCGTATGAGGATTCAGTGAGTTTGGTGATCAAAGGCCATGATATTGCTCTAGAAAGAATCAGCACAATCATGACAACCATAGATCTCTCAAGCAACCATTTTGAAGGTGTCATTCCGGAAACACTAAAGGATCTCAGCTCACTTTGGCTACTCAATTTATCCCGCAACAATCTCACAGGTGATATTCCAATGGAACTGGGGCAGTTGAATAGGCTTGAAGCGTTAGATCTCTCTTGGAATCGACTCACTGGAAAGATTCCACAGGAATTAACAAGAATGAACTTTCTGGCATTCTTAAACCTCTCTCAAAATCTCCTTGTTGGACGCATTCCTCAAGGTTCACAATTCAACACATTTGAAAATGACTCGTATGGTGGAAACCTTGATTTATGTGGTCCTCCTTTATCAAAGAAATGTGGAACAAGTGATTCATCGCATGTTCCTCAACCATTGGAGTCTGAAGAAGATGAAGACGAGTCATATTTCTTTAGTGGATTTACGTGGGAATCAGTAGTCATAGGCTACAGTTTTGGACTCGTTGTTGGAACTGTTGTGTGGAGCCTCATGTTTAAATATCGTAAGCCAAAATGGTTTGTCGAATTTTTTGATGACATCATGCCTCACAGAAGAAGAAGGCCAAAGAAGAGAGCTCAAAGGCGACGGACTTAATGGAAGATTGAGAGGGCCAACTTGTCTTTGTTGGATTTTGTGAACTAATTAGTAAAATTTTCTGGTTTTGTTTTTATCTTTTAATTTTTCTCTTTGTTGTTTAATATTTCTGTTTGTTGTTTTTACATGTTTGATATAAACATTATTATATGTGTGGTTATTCAAATTAAGTTAGTTTGTTTCTGTTTCAAATTGACAGAAGTGATCTACGCAGCCATTCATTAGCTATGTTACTCAAACTTTTCAAAAAGCTAACGGAATACATGTTGGATTTCTCGAAGTATTGCATTTTTTATGAAACCAACACGGGTGTGACATCATTATATTTTAGAAGATTCGGAACAACGTAGCTCATTAGTACAACAAAAAGGAAAAAACAAAGCAGTAAACATATATATAGTGTTTTATTCATGATTGAAATCACTTGATACTATTAGAAAGTTTATATATTTCTGAAAATTGATGTAGAAGATTGCTCAAAACTACAGAAGTGGCTAATAATTTTGTGGTTCTCCATGTTCTCTAGTTCAGTTTCAACTTCTGCGATTTTGATTTTAGTAAGTTTTTTACATATATTTATATTTTGTGACGAAAGTTATGTCTCAAGTTGTTCAACAACTAATTCATATTGTTTAATTATAAATGAGGGAATGTTTTTTAAAAAAAGGGAAAAGCATTTTCAGGTTCGAATCGAGACATGTTATTAAGTTTTATCTCGATCTTTACTTTCAACACATCTACATGTCCAAATTACATTACATTTCTTATACAAAGTGGAAAAAAACCTTGTGTTTATATTATTTTCATGGTTTTTGGCACACAAAAAAAAATGATCGAGTTCAATTTATTTTAAATTTTTAAAAAATGGGATCAAACCAATTGGGTTGCTCTATTTTTCGATGAAAGTCAGTCCATCTTTTTTATTGTGTTTTTGGCGGCCATTGCTAGTTTTTTAGTTCATTTTGTTAGTTGCTACTTTAAAAAATTTAAGGAAATAAAAATACTTTAAATTTATTTAAAAATTAAGAAAGACAAATTAAAACTTCACATAATTTGATACATGGCAAAATATAATTGGCTAAAATTTTTGGCCCCACTAATAGTGAACTGACCTATCAAAAAATGACATTCCTAATATTCCTGACATTTTTGATTCGAATGAATCTAATAACCATATTTATATTAAGAAATTCATTAAATATATATAATATCTAATTATAAATATATTAATGTTAATAAATTTATTAAATATGTATAAATATTTAATTTAAAATCCAATTATTATCACTTAAACTCGTCATTATAAAATTTAGAACTCATAAAGTTGAATCCTACGTTCGCCTCTGTTCAACGACAAATTCAGAACTCATAGATATCAAATTTTGACTCCGCCTCTAAAAGGTAAGGTAGAGCTAGAATTTGAAGTGTATGAGATCTGGATTTTAAAAAAAATGCACCTTATGCATGATATTATTATTAATTTACAGTGATTTTAAAGTTTTCGTCGTGTCCACCTGCTGAACATAACAATGCAGGGGCAGATTTAGTGAAGAAGCTACTACGAGTTCATGTTGTTCAAGATATTTCACTGGCTTTCCTTAAATAACTTCATATTTGAACGAATTTAATATATATAAGTTTTGGTTTAATTAGATTAGGTATGAATAGGCGTTAAAAAAAACTATCAAATATGTGTAGAAATTTAGAGGATAAGAAACTGAAGAAAAGGGAATTTTCTGTGTGTTTATTCATCAAGATATACATTTACTTATATACAGATTTTTCCAAACAGAGACAAAGAGAAATGGGTTAATTTTGTCTAACTTGTCATTGCTTTATTTTATTTGCCCATAACTTATATGGGCATAATCATATTCTAATATATTATCTAATATTTGTTGTGTTGTGTGGACAAGATGATATCCACGTGGATATCATCAGAGAAGTGGAAGAGTCTGGAACCTCTTCAGCTTCTTCTTGCTTCTTCAGCTTCTTCTTTCTCATTTTTTCTTTTTGTTTTGTGCTCGTCTTCTTTCTTCTTTCTCCTTTGCTGTCTTCTTCTTCTCTTCGTGCTGCTGTAGTTCTCCAACATCCCCCCGCAAGTTGGAGGGGAGATTCATGACCCCCAACTTGTGTAAAATCGCACGGTGAGAAATCCCAGAGAGGGGCTTGGTGAATAGATCGGCAAGTTGATCCTCAGAGGGAACAAAGGAAAGAGTAATCAGGCCGGACTGAAATTGTTGGCGCACAAAATGACAGTCCAATTCAACATGTTTTGTGCGTTCGTGGAAGACTGGATTCCGAGCTATATGTATGGCAGCTTGACTATCAGAGTGGAGCGGAATTGGGAGCGAAATAGGAGCAGAAAGGTCCTCAAGGAGACGAACCAACCAAGTAAGTTCAGCAACAACACGACGCATGGATCGATATTCAGCTTCTGCGGAGGACAAGGAGATCGATACTTGTTTCTTCGATTTCCAAGAGATGGGAGCTCCTCCGAGGGTAATGAAAAAACCACTAACCGATCTGCGAGAATCTTTACAAGATGCCCAGTCTGCATCGCAAAATGCTAGCAAAGAAAAAGAGGGATTGGAAGATAGCAGTATACCTTGACCTGGATCGGAGCTCAAGTAGCGTAAAACGCGTAAGGCAGCCGAGAAATGTGACAAACAGGGTCGTTGCATGTGTTGACTCAGAGCAAGTACAGCAAAGGATAGATCTGGGCGAGTGTTGGTTAAATAATTCAATTTCCCTATCAAGTGACGATAAAGAGTGGGATTTTCCAGGCGGGGACTGTCATCGGCTCTAATCTTGAAGGAAGGATCCAGTGGAGAAGTAACTGTAGCCAGATGAGAAACATCGAAGTCATGAAGTAGGTCCAGGGTAAATTTGCGTTGATTCACAATAAATCCATGATCTTCTCGCAAAATTTCCATGCCAAGAAAATGGTGAATTTCTCCCAGGTTCTTAACTCTGAACTCTGTATTGAGGAAGCATTTGAGATTCTCAATTTCATGCAAATCATTTCCTGTGAGTAGTATGTCGTCGACATAGACTGCTAAGATGGAAATAAGTGTGCCATTGTGTTTAAAAAAGAGAGAGTAATCGTTTAAAGAGGAGGAATATCCTTTGAAAGCTAAGACTCCTGCAAGCCGAGCATACCATTGCCGGGAAGCTTGCTTTAAACCATATAAGGACTTCTTTAGGAGACAAACATGATTAGGGCTAGGAGCTGTCAGGCCTGCGGGAAACTTCATAAAAACTTCTTCTTGGAGGTCACCATGCAAGAAGGCATTGTTGACATCCAATTGTGAAACAGACCAGTGCTTCTTAGCTGCTATGGTAAGGAGGCAGCGGATGGTGGTCATTTTCACAACAGGGGAAAAGGTTTCTCCATAGTCTATACCTTCTCTTTGTATGTCCCCCCTTACGACTAGTCTGGCCTTTAATCGTTCAATGCTACCATTTGAAAGATGTTTTATTTTGTATACCCATTTGCAAGGTAAAGCTCTCTTTCCTTTAGGCAATAAGACAACATCCCAGGTTCGATTGGTTTCCAAAGCCTGAATTTCTGAGTTCATGGCCTCTCTCCATGCTGGATGTTGGGAGGCCTGGCTATAGCAACTAGGTTCAGTAAGATTAGAAAGGGAGTGAACTAGTTGTTGATTGTGGGGGGATAGGGAAGAGAAAGCATAGCTGTTAGGCTTAGGAGAGTGATCAAAGCAAGTTTGCCATAGATCAGTGAGTATCACAGTATTGCAAATGTAGTCTCTGAGATACTCAGGCTCATGAGATATTCTACTAGACCTTCTTGGTAGAGCTGTTATAGGGGCAGGAGGAGAAGCATCTGATGTAGTAGAGCTTGGATAGACATGTTCAAGTTGTGGTAATATAGGTTGTGCAGTGGGGGTTTGCTGGGAGGGACTTAGTGACAGATTGGGAAATGTAGATTCAGAATGTGGACTGTATCCAGAGGCATTATGGTGAGATTCTGAGGGTGTGACTGGGTAGGAACAACCATTTACAGGTGGGTCTGAGTGATTGTGGAGTGACAGGTCAGAATTATGATCTGAGGGAGAGGGGGAGTTGAAAAAAATAGGTGTGTGAGAGTTCTCAGATGAATTGAAAGGAAAATGTGATTCATGGAATCTCACATCCCTAGACACAAATACTTTCTTCTTATCAAGAGACAACAGTTTATATCCTTTTTGTTGTAAAGGATATCCTAGTAAAATACAAGCAGTAGCCTTTTCATCAAACTTGTGTCTTCCCTGTGCCAAGGTGGAAGCATAACACAGACACCCAAAATTCTTCAAATGATCATAGGTTGGTTTCTGTCTAAGTAATATTTCATAAGGTGTTTGTCCCTTGAGAACACTAGATGGTAGTCTATTAATTATATGAGTAGCAGTCAAGATGGATTCTCCCCAGTAGCACATAGGTAATTTGGATTGAAACATCAGCCCTCTTGCAATCTCTAATAGGTGTCTATGTTTTCTCTCAACAGTTCCATTTTGTTGAGGTGTAGCTACACAAGACAGTTGATGCAAAATCCCCTGAGAAGCAAGAAATGCTGATTCTTGTATGCCTTTCCCTAATTCCAAAGCATTATCAGACCTGATCATCTTAACCTTGACATTGAACTGTCTTTCCACCATAGAGAGAAAGCTTTTCAGTACAGGAAAAGCATTACTCTTAGTACTCAGTAAAAATGTCCATGTCCCTCTACTGAAATCATCTACTATGGTGAGAAAGAACCTGAAACCATTGTAAGTATGACATTTGTATGGTCCCCAAGTATCTATATGAATAAGATCAAAAATGTGTTTGGATTTGATGCTGCTGGTAGGAAAAGGTTGTCTAGTTTGCTTAGCTCTAGGACAAATGTCACAAATAAAATTGGAGTTGGATTCATTAGAGAGAAAGCTTAAATGTTTCATTGCTGAAAATGGGAGGTGTCCCAACCTCATATGCCAGAGCTTTACATTAGGTGCAGCATTAACATAAACTGAATCAAATTCTGAAACTGAGGTGGGATTTCTTCCTTTTGGGATTGAAAATACATCATTTGAATTGAAAACATTTCTAGACTTGTCACTATTAGAATCCAATAGATAGAGACCCTCTCTAACTTCACCAAAAACTTGAGGACTCTTCACTGAAAGGTCCTGCAAGAAACATCCATTAGCAGTGAATAGGACATCATATTGAAACTGGATACAAAACTTGTGAATTGACAGTAAGTTGTACTTAAAATCTGGCACAAGTAACACATCAGTTATGACATGACCTGGCAGAATAGAGATGCTGCCTACATGGGTCACACTTACCTTGAAAGAATTAGGTAAGTTAATGCTCAAAGGCACAGGGAGAGGTTTTAGAAACAAAAAGGAATTGGGATCAAAACACATGTGTTCTGAAGCTCCTGAATCAATTATCCAGGAATTCTGTTTAAGGTTAGTGAATATGGAATTTGAGTATTTAAGAATGGTACCAGCTACTGCATTTGCATTCATTCCTGTTTTTGTCAATTTGCTTTGCTTGTACATTTGCATCATCTCTGCAATCTGTTGTTTGCTATATTGTTCTTCAAGATCTCCATTTTTGATTTCAAAATCTGTCCTGCCCATGTCTTCATCTTTCTGCTGATTTAGACTTGAAACTGGACAGTGAACAGGACTTGCATTTGCTTTAATCTGAGGCTGATAGTTCCTGGAGTTGGTGAACTCAAAATCTGCAGGGAACCCATGCAGTCTGTAGCAATCATCATGCAGATGTCCTGTTTTCCCACAGTAAGTGCATGACAGGTTTGGATCATATTTTTTTCTACCCTTAAACTTGTTTTGTGGCTTGTCAGATCTTGGGTTCTGGTTAGCATACTTCTGATATGTGTTTGTTCCTCTCATTGGTTGATATTTGATCCTCTGTGCATACCTTCCTTGTCCATTAGCCATGAATGCTGCAAACTCAGTAATCAACTTGTTGTTTGGCTGGTTTGCTTGTCCTATTGCCATAAATGATCCAGAATCAGAAGTGACATTTATGTTTGCATATACTTCCCTTTGGTTCTCATCCTGCAAAAGTAAGGAATATGCAATATCTATTCCAGGTAATGGATTCATCATAAGTATATTTCCCCTTGCCTGAGTATATATATCATTCAGTCCCATCAGAAATTGAATCAATCTTTGATCTTCCAGTGACTTGGTTAACTTTGCTTTCCCATCACAGGTACATTCACATGAGCAGCAGGCAATCGCATTCATCCCATCTAATTCATCCCATAGTCTCTTAACTTTGGTGAAGTATCCTGCAATGTCGTTATTGCCTTGTACCAAACCTGTTAATTCCTTTTGCAGATGGTAGAGTTTGGCACCATTTGATTTGCCAAATCTCTGCTCTAGGCTGTCCCAAAGTGCTTTTGCAGTTTTGGAACTCATTACACTGTCTGCAATATCCTTAGATAATGCATTTGATATCCAACATATGATCATGTCATTGACACAGTTCCATTGCTCAAAGTCTGCAGAATTCTGATCTGGAATCTTGCAAGTTCCATTGATAAAACCAAGTTTTCTCTTGGCTGATAGAGATAGGAGGATAGATCTTCTCCAACCTGGGTATCCTCTTCCATCAAAAACACTATTGACTAGAGTCATTCCAGGTGAATCAGAATTGCTTAAGTAATAGGGATGATTGTTTTCATACATGACTCCTCTTTCACCACTGTCTGATTTAATTTCAGTTGTTTCAGGCATTCTGGGATTTTGAGGATGGCTTTGATGTTTTGACACAGATTTGGATGGAGCTTAGAGATGCTCTGATACCATGTAGAAATTTAGAGGATAAGAAACTGAAGAAAAGGGAATTTTCTGTGTGTTTATTCATCAAGATATACATTTACTTATATACAGATTTTTCCAAACAGAGACAAAGAGAAATGGGTTAATTTTGTCTAACTTGTCATTGCTTTATTTTATTTGCCCATAACTTATATGGGCATAATCATATTCTAATATATTATCTAATATTTGTTGTGTTGTGTGGACAAGATGATATCCACGTGGATATCATCAGAGAAGTGGAAGAGTCTGGAACCTCTTCAGCTTCTTCTTGCTTCTTCAGCTTCTTCTTTCTCATTTTTTCTTTTTGTTTTGTGCTCGTCTTCTTTCTTCTTTCTCCTTTGCTGTCTTCTTCTTCTCTTCGTGCTGCTGTAGTTCTCCAACAATATGTATAAATAATAAATTTGAATTAAGTAAACTTGATAAATATAAGCTAATCGAGAAGTTCTTGAAGCATGTGTATAGAATATACAAATTTGAACTCATAACTAGAATTCTAAATTCACCTCTGTCTATGTTATTATTGTATATAATTGTGTGCGTTGTTACTTGTTACAATATACAAGTTATTGTATATTGTATACTAGTACTATCCTATAAAAGGAAAAGAAGAATACTCTTGCGTCCATCATAACTAAAAGATCGTTTGGCTGCTGGCAAGAGTTATATTGATATTAGAAAAGCAAAAAAATAGGTATATTAGGAGTAGTTTTATAGAAAGGAAAAGACATAAATCCCCCCCTCCCCTTCGAAGCTATATCGAAAAATCAGTTATACACTTAAACTATCATGGTGATCTATTATACACCTAAATTACCTAAAAGTGAATTTATTACACCCTGAACGCATAACACTATTCTCATAGTATATAGTGTATTACACTCGCTGTCACATGGCGCCACGTTAGTGCCACATCATCCACGTCAGAAATTATAATTTTTTATATTCTTTTCTTTTCTTTATTAATAAACTTTTCTTTTATTAACTATATTTTATACTAATTAACTCCTAATTAATTATTAATCACCCATCCACCCTCCCCCCAAAACCCCAATCGTCTTCTTTACCAAAATGGGGAGAATAATTCTTCTTCTTCTTAATGGGTTTTGAAAGGAAAAAAAATCAAGATTCAAAATGGGAGTAAATAGAGGTGGGTGCAAAAAAGAATAGGGTAGGTGGGTATGAAGAAGAAAGGACGTGAGGGTGGAGTGATTTTGTTTTTTTAATTGTTTTTACTTTAATGGATTTTTAAAGAAAAAAATCAAGATTCAAAATGGAAGTAAATGGTGGTGGGTGTGAAGAAGGGGAGGGTAGGTGGGTGTGAAGAAGAAGAACATAGGTGGATGTGAAGAAGAAAGGATGTGGGGTGGGGTAATTTTATTTTTTTAATTTTTTTTACTTTACAAAATTTTTGACGCTCTGCTCCTTTTTTTTTTGCCACGTCAGTTGTAGGGGGTAATTATTTCACTTTTAAGTAGTTTAGGTGTGTAATAAATCGCTATGATAATTTAAGTGTGTAACTGACTTTTCGATACAACTTTAGAGAGGAATTTATGCATTTTTCCTTTTATAGAAATTAGTTATTTATATATTAGTTATTCTATCTTCAGTCTCATATAAGATAATATATAAATTGACTCGTAACTTTTATATATATATATATATATATATATTATTTATGGGGGATTGATAAATGATAATCAAATACCTTAAATGTTTGAACATTTTTGGGATTGGACTCCAAATGGACAAGGAAAACGACTACTAAATTAGACTCCCTAAATAACTACTATAGTAAATTTATATAATTTATATTGAGCGCGAGTAAGTATTTACATGAGATTGGCGGATTTAATTTGGTTTCGGGCACAATAATGGATTAATGACCCAAATCCAATTCATCATCTATATAACCCCAATTGTTTGGGCCAGGCCCAATGGATGGACCTATGACCCATATTCAATTCATTTTTTCCATTCCATCTTCTATTTTGTATGAATGTGTTTGACTGGACACACTATTTAAGATTAAAGAACTTTTGAATTTGTGTTCGTAATCATTCTTCGTGACTGTACAATTATGTCATTAAGAATAAAATGAAGATTCTAAAACAAAATTATGTCAATTTGATTAATATAGCAAACTTCACTCCTTGAGATTGAAAATGTTCACATTTCAAACCTAAATAAAGACAAGTGTCGCAACAAAATGACAACAAACGTAAAACTAGTTGATTCATGATGAATGTTCACAATATAAGGATATTAAAAATTTGAAATGCGATGGGTTCAAATAAAGTGACATATAACCAATGAGAGTGCATATAGTAGACTTCACTCTGTAGATATTGAGAATGTCCACATCGCCAATTTCAAATCCGAATAAAGGAGGAGGACTGCAACAGGTTGATAACAAGCATAAATTTAATCAATTCATGATGAATACTCATAATACATATAAGGATATTGGACTGAGACGGAATTCAAATAAAGCAACATAACTAGTGGGAGTTCGTATAGCAGACTTGGCTAGCTTGGGATTGAGGAAATATTTGTCTTTATTTCTGTTTCTTTTTGACCAAATAGTTCACTAGCTTATTATAAGACTTTTTATGTTCTGCATTACCAAATCAAATAAGGTAAAGTTCACATGTGCTATAATTGTGTCAGTCATTTGTTTGTATCATAGTTTAGTTATGTCAAGTGTTTACATTATTTTTTCTGGAAAAGTTGTAACAACTGGCTAACATTTATGTTACATGCATTCAAGAAATTATTGCTAAAGTTTTTTGATGTGTTGAAAATGATCTCTCTGTAATCTCTGTTCTGTGCTTTGAAAATGCAAACTCTGTTCAATTTTTTTTTCTCTCATTTAACCACACAAAGAAACAATGGTTTCAAGTGCTTTAATCCAAATACTTTTTTTCTTTTTCCATAACAACATCGTTTGTCCGGATATTCTCTTGGTTGTTATAGTGAAATGTTATTATCGAGAACGTATAAATTATAATATAACATACATGAAAAGTCGATTCCAGAAAACTTGATCATTACAGCAAAATATTGTTATAAAGGATGACTATTATACATAGATATAATTGTATTCTCTTTTAGGAAATATATGCAAACTAATAATGTCATCGCTTTTCTTGAACCAAGTGTCTATAGAAAACGGAGTGTCTATAGAAAACAACTTCTCTGCCGGCCTCACACGAAACCTGTAAGATCTGCCTACACTGATTGTGTAATTGATCTTTTAATTACCCTTCCAAAACTAATAGTGCTCTATTCAAGACTAATAATTTTTTTTCACTGATTGTGTAGTTGATCTTTTAATTTTTTTTCATTGATTGTGTAATTGATCTTTGCTAGATAGCATGGGAATTTCATCATATTGCAATGTTATGGTTATGCACCTATGTTGCTCGAACTCTCCAAAATTGTTGCCACACCCGTGTTGATTTCTTCAAAATACACTACTTTTGGAGTATCCGACAAGCACGCATCGACATCTTTTAAGAGTCCAAGCAACATAGAATTATTGAAAAGTCCATGCAACATAGATTGTGACTATAATGAATGATAATTTCTCATAGAAAATGACAATAGGTAAACCAAAACAATGTTTCTTGAAGTAACACAACTTACACTATTATAAACTCATGATTAAACAAAGTTGATTGGATAGATTGCAATTTGATCTAATTTTATTCATACTAAGAGCTCAAATTCTCCAACCAACATTGGCAGGACCAAATGTAGACCAAATGAAAGTACAACAGAAAGAAAGGGGGGGGGGGGGCAGTTGGCATACTAAACAAAACAGAAGCCTCTTGTTGTCAAAGACCATTTTTATTCAAACAAACCTTCATTCACTCAGCAGCCAATGGAACAGCTTCAGCCTAAAAGGAAAACCAAGAAAAAAGCTTCATTAGCATATTCAAGATTAGGAATTTCTAACACTAATGACCCTCTCTAAGAGAATGTAATTGTGTCGTAAACACAAACTCACCATCTTACGGTATTTGAGAGCGTAAAACATTTCAAGATAGCGACGGATTTCTAGACGATCAAGCTTAGAAACGTGTTTCCAGAACCCGTAAACAGCAGCCAGTGTCAATAGCCTCTCCGAGTAGATTTGCCAAGTGTACCTGTATAGTAGTAAAAACGCGATAAGATATCAGTCAACTATGCCTCAAATCCCAAACTAGTGTCAAGAAAGAGTTACTTACTTCTCTTGGATGCGCTTCAGTCCACCCATCGAAATGGTTTCCCAGTGGGAAGGATCTTTCTTACATTTCTCAAAGAAATCAGCTAGCAGATCAGCAGCTTGCTCACCGTGATATGGATCAATATGGAAACCGGACTTTCCATGAACAATGATCTCAGCTGGACCACCATGATTAGTAGCAAATGTAGGCAAACCACAAGTCATGGCCTCAACAACGGTCAGACCAAAAGCCTCATAGAATGCAGGCTGCACGAAAGCTCCCTTAGTGTCAGCAACGTATCGGTAGAGTTCACCATTCCTCACTCGGTTCATCTGGGAAGAAATCCATCTGAATTGTCCATTCAAATTATGAGTCTCTATTAGCTCATACATCTTCTTCATCTCTGCCTGCTCTTCCAGATCTTTGGATTCCTTCCTTCGGTCTCCGCCAACTACAACTAGGTTAACCAACGCCCTTAGTCGTGGATTCTTGGCGTACCACTCAACAAGTCCAGTTAAATTCTTCACACGGTCCAACCTCGCCATTGTGAATAAGATTGGCTTATTCCTGTCCTTGAGCACACACCTGCCAAAAGCACAACCTGTTTAGCACAAGCTCGTCTACCAGGGGCGGATCCAATGTTATGATACCCAGTAATAAAGACGCGGACCATAAATTTAACTAATATTACAAGAAACACTCGATATGAACCCAAAACTTATATAATAAGTTCAATGCTAAGAACATTAAAGAATTGAACCGTTATAATTTAAATCTTATATCCGCCTCTGTCGTCTAAATAACTAACACAGACATGTACCACTAAGGTAAAAACTTACAGATGTTCGTCATTCTCAACGTCACTATACAGCAGCTCATCAATTTCAGGGTGAAATGCTGTAAGTCTCTTTTCCGTTTCAGAGTACGGGAAGTAGAGGTTAATATCAGCTCCAGGTGAAACAATGTTGAATTTTGGGTCGAATACATTAATGCCGTGAACAACTCTGTACAATCCAGGCATTGTGAATGCCATATGGCTCTCATATTGTCCCACAGTGTCCTTGCTGGAAATTGACAAGGATTTAGGATTAAGCTCAGAAAAAAGAGAATATAAAGTTACTTCAATGAAAGCAAATTGATGTTATACCTTCCTGCTATCTCCTGGAAGGTGCTGGTGATGATGAAATCAGTGTGATTCATTGCAATGAGATCAGCAGTAAACTGGGACGAGAAATGGTATTTTTCATCAAAATTTTTCCAGTAGATGTCGGAATCAGGATACTTCGTTTTCTCCAGCGCGTGGGCGATGGTGCACTGCAGAACGCAATTAACACAGTGAGAAAGAAAAACATTAGTACTCTCTTAGCTCCAAAATAATGCAAATGCAATCAGATATATAAGAGGTGACAAAACACCACAGACCTGCGTTACGCCCAACTTGTGAGCCAGCAAGGAAGCAGCAAGGTTGCCCTCACTGTAGTTCCCGATTATCAAATCTGGCTTGGCCTGTAGTTCTGCAGAAATTTCTTTTGCAACATCCTGAAGTATGAAAAACCAAAGTATTAATAATTAGCAAATTGTTCTGAAATACATATCGGAAGGATAGACAAATACAAAGAAGCTTTTGTCACCTCAATGAAAGTCTCCATGTATGGCCACACTTCAAAGCGAGAGATCCATTTGCGAACGATGCCCTTCTCAGTCCTAAAGGGGACCCTAAGAATATGTGAGTGTTCTGTTCCATACACCTTTTCAAGCCGCTGACCACAAGTGGTTCCAACTGCATCAGGCAGCAGACGAGTAACCTGAGAATAACAGCAAGATCAGTAGTTAAAATGAAGAGAAATTATGTATAATTCCCACTCCTCGGAATATACAAGTACAGGAAACACTAACAATAAGAATGCGCGGGATGATATCCAGTCCTTGCTCCTTTATGCGCTTAAGCATTTCACGCTCCAAGGCGGGAACTTGATCTAATATGTAGACAACCTACACATCAAGGGGTGAAGAATCTTAGCATTTAAGGCAGAAAGCATTAGAAACATAGTTAGCAATAGTGATTAAAGAGATAAGTAATCCACCTGGCCACCGGTGTCGGGATAACCCAAGACATTTTCTTGGGCAAAATATCCATGAGGGGAAAGGATAACCACGTTGAAGACCATTGGAATTCTCCCCAAGAACTTCTCAAGAGTACATGAATCGGGAGCCTCAAGGAGATCAAGAAGCATGGATACCATCTCTAGAACACGCTCCGCTGTGTCCCCCCATCCCTTCTCCAATCCGATTTCTTGGAACTTGTGTTCCAATTCATAATATGGAGTTTCCGGGGGAAGCATAATGAGGTATTCCTCTGCCTTTCTTAGGACATTTTGAAGAGTATTTGAATTCTGTATCCTATCATTCAGCATCATTGTCTGTTTACAGGAAATCATAAAAGCAATCCTTCAGAACATATTCATCAGTCATTGGGTACATGATTTGGTTGCTAGTGACTACCCTAATAAGTAATAAAGTAAAGTGATATGCACAAATTAAACCTATCAATTAATGAGAGTAGGAGACTATCTAGTTACCTTGCCCTTATAATGGTGAGCGCGAAGAAATTCGAGAAGCGGGGTCATGCTTTCCTTGTCATGGAACATTTTGGCAGAGAGATGCCTATTCAGGAATTCAACTCCATTTCCAATAGATTTGGTGAGGGTTGGTTTCGGAAAGGATGAAGTGAAAGGCTCAAAATCCAACTCGAGAACAAAATTTCCATTGGAGCTGCATCAGAGCAAAGCACACACTTAACATTGAACAATGAATTCATAGTCTATTCTGTAACACATAAAAGTTTAAAACTTACGCTCCGTCGACAAGTTCTTCCTTGAAATGCAAATACTCAGAGACGGACAGCTCCTCAACAACTAGCGCGTTGACGTTCACATGGACATATTCCCAGACACCAGGCCTCAAACGAATGGCAAGTGCAACCCAAGGGGGCAGAACAATCGCTTCCTAGTATAACATATCATAGTAATATTCACAAACAAACTCAAATGTGATACATATATGAGGTTGGTGACACATATAGACAAAACCAAATTACCTGAGTGGATTTCAGGAGCTCTTCGAAAGCATGTTCGTTCAGTTTATTTTTGTCATCTTGGCGAATTGCATCAAACTCAGCCAAAAGCTGGTGAGGTTTCAAGATCCCTTTTCCATGGCTTTCGATCCTGTAATAACCAAAACCAGTATAAATAACACATCACATATATATCCTTTTTCAGCCATGATTTATCTGATCTAATAGTCTAGGCTTCAGAATTACCAACAAAACCAACTTAATCTTTTTTTTTTTTAATAACTGTGGTGTCCAGGTCAGCTTGCATGCGCATAGACTATTACGATCATCGCTTAGACATGGAAAAAAATCACCTAGCATTTTTTCACACCAACTAAATTTCTTTCCTAGGAAACAAGAACATTTCTTAGGCTATAATACCTTGAAAGAAACAGAAGTATCTCATTGCGGTGAGCAGCCAACGTGGCATCAACACGTTCACGGAGGCTATGAACACGAGTCAGAACACGTTCAGCCATTGCAGTTGATTCAGCAGATGGGAAATCCACAGACGAGTTTCAACTGTAAATAACCAAAATGGATAATAGTGCAGTTAGTAGAATAGGCCCATCACAGCTTATCCAAAATACCAAACAAAATTTTAAAAGTAGTACTTTAGTACAACCACTGAAAAAATGAAAATTACATACTAAAAAGTCACTGAATCACCAAAAATTTTCAATATCTATTATGTTACCACTCTAATTTTCAAACCTTTCACCTAACATAGTCAGGGGCGGAGCCACAACAACAACACACTCAGTGTAATCTCACAAAGTAGGATTGGAGAGTGTAGATGTACGCAAACCTTATCCTACCTTGGAGGTAGAAGTTGTTTCAAATAGAAACTCAACCCAAGGAGAACATTTCAAACAATGAAATAACTACAGTGAAGGAGCCAAGGAAAATACTATAGAAAACATGACAAAGCATTACTACAACAAAATAATACAATGAACGAAGTACAAAAAACAACAGATAGAAACTACAGGGGTAATATTACGACTAATAGTATGCTCTACTACAGGGGTAATATTACCTACCTACTAACCTTTCTATTATAATGTGTGTCAAGGGATGTGTTAAAATGTTATTTAATATGTACAAATAATTTATTCAGAAACCATAAACTAAAAATCCTGATTCCACTCGAGTATAGTACTATAGTAATAAAACCAAAATCAACCAACATGATGACATTAATTACAAGTCTTACTCAAATCACTTATGTGGCAAAAGCACAACGCTATGCGTTACAATCAAGATTGCTACAAAGACTAAACTACAAAAAATAATATAACTCAATGAAGACCCCACAACAAGAATATACAGTAAACTTTCTGTTACAAAAATGGACTGCATTTCTCAATCTTGATTTAACCAAAACATCAAATCTTAGTAAAAGTAAATAAAAATAAGATCTTTAGGAAAACCCCAAGTAAGTTTTTCAGTAGAAAAATAGCAAATGTACTAGGAATAAAAAAAACAAAAATTGGTGACTAAAGCAAACAGGAACTACTTTCAGCTCAGCTAATGTGATGTAGATGAATTTGTCTTAAATGAGGGTACTTTTTAACTAAGCATTTGACACCAACAAACAGGACAACCCCCCACCCCAAACAAAAGAGAACAGAACAGAACAAAACAGTTTTGAGCAGAAGGAAAGCTGGGGACAAAAACTATGTGAACAAAAAAGCAGACATCAAAATGTCATCTTTACATCTCTTGGGGGTGATCATAATCAAGAACAGAACTTTTTCAAGAAAGATTACTTCTTGTTTGTTCTTGATCACTATATACTACTAAAAAAGTTGAAATCTTTAGCTAAAATATCAAAAGATAACTTCTTTTTTGTGGGTTTTTGAAGGAATGATAAACAAATTTTTCTATCAAGAAATCTTCATCTTACAGCTAAGAAAAATTGGTAGAAAATTGAGGAGTACAAGCAAACTCAACTAAAAATGGAATTTTTTGTAAGAAAAATTAAAGATCTTTATACCCTTTAAAGATGAGATCAACAATATTTTCCAAGATCAAGTCCTTGAACCAATTTTGAACCCAACACAAAGAAAAATGACTATTTTTGCATGAGGGATATGAAAAAAATAAAAAATAATAAAGAATGTAGCTTTACCTTTGAGAGGAAAATGACAATAGCAAATGCAAAGAGAAAAAATGCAATGAGTGTAGCAAATGAAAGAGTTTTGCTTGTAAATGGTGAAGAAAGCAAAGCTAGGGGACACCTTTTTATAGCCAAAAAAGTGAAGATTATAGCAAGTGTAATTAATTAGGTGAAGGGATTTAAATTAATTAATTAGAAATCAATATGCTAATGATGGCTTCTGGTTTAGGTGAATAAAGATAAATTAAGGTGTGTAATAGTCAATGGATGGTCAATTTTTGTTGAAATATACATACATTATTTGTTACTTAATGGTAAGAAAATTTTGATTGTGTGTCAAATGTCAAAACAATCACAAGTTAATTATATGTTATTCCATCGGTTCAATTCGATTTTGAAGTTTATTTGTTTGACTTATCGGTTATTGGTTTATAGACATGCCAAACAGTTATAGAACCATTAATATATTGGCTTATCAGTTATCGGTTATTGATCATTATCAATTTCGTTATCGGTTTAACCGTTAAGATTTGATAAAAAAAAATCATTGAAAATCACTTAGAAACAAGGTGACAAACCAAATGAACCATGCAGATAAGTTGATAAATTACGTTTTGCTCAAAAGCAAATGTAAAACATTGTATAATAACTAAAAATTTGAGACAACAAGAAATAAAAGTATGAAAATTAAACCAGAAGTGAAGGACTTTATATATCATTAAGATAAAAATATAAATTATTAAGTTACTATCGAGTTATCGGTTAATCCGTTAAGAAAAAAACCTTAAATCATTAAGATAACCTGATAATAAAAAAAATTAAAGTCATTACCGAAATCGCTAACCTAATAACCCAGTACTAATAAATCAATAATTTTTTTTTGGTTCGATTTATCGATTTCGATTTGATTTTGAACAATCCTAATTCGATAAAGCTTTTGAAAGATTAGAACTGTTTATTTTTTTAAAAAAAATATTTTAAAACAATTGCTTTTGAATAGTATAAGTTATCGTTTACATTCTGTTCGAATGTTTGTTATATATTATTTTATAGTAAATCATAGTATATTGTATTGTGTTGTATTGTATTGTATCATATTATATTATATTATATTATTTTGAATAATACAATATTTGAATTGTATCATTTTTTGTCGTTACATAATGTAACACATCAACAATTTGATAAATAAACCTATAAGAAAAATGTGATAAGGGATAAAACTATTATAAAAAGATAGAATAAAAGATAAAATAAAATTATTAAAAAAAAAGTAAAAATAAATTTTCATCGTTACTCAAAATGAGATTTTCATCGTTACCTAAAGTAAATTTAATAATACGATACAATAAAATTTAATTAACAATCAAAATAAATATTATATTTAACAACAAAATTGAACATAGAAGCTGATAAAGTAACTTCTCACTTTAAATACTTTTTGAAAATTTTAATCAAGCTTAAATTTCTACTTGGCAAGAGTATTCTTAAAATTAATTAGTCATATTAATTTAAAAGTACTTTTTAAAAAAATATTTTTTCAAAATAAGTAATTTTTGAAAAATGGATGAAACAAGCTATAAACATTCATCTTTTGGAATTACGTATTATCTATGCTGATGAAAGATAATAACTTAATAGAATATAAAATTGCTTTTATTAGAAAATATTTTATCCTTTAATGTTAAAAGAAAATCAGCTCAATTTTCAATTACTATTGGCAGCTGCCTGCTGTTTAATAGTATTTCTCAATTTTCAATAAAAACCACTTTAGAAAAATATATAAATAATCAAAACCACTTTTATTCCCTTCTGTATTTGACACGAACACTGTGGACCCAATTTGTTTAATAAAACCAAACACTTTATCCACTTTTTCAACTTCTTTAATCATTTTATTATATGTAAAAAAAAATTATATATTTTGTGCTAATCTTTTGACCCTTCCCAAATTATTTTATTTTTAATTTAATATACATATAATAATAACAATTAGTTGAACTAAGGATGTAATGCTGTGACACGTACTACTATTTTAGGATAATGTAGTATATTGTACTACTTTCCTTTTTTGTCGAAATACTTGATATCCAAGATCTGCCTCAGATTCAATTAATTTAAATTCACATCTTATAAAGCCCGTCAAAAAAAAGGAAGAAAATATTATTTATCATGACTTTATTCCACGTATATAGAACATCGAGTCCTTTCTAAGGACAATCTTCCATGACACCAAAACCCTAAGGGGGTCGTGGAGGCTATTAATCATGCTCTTTGGTTAATTAGTCATAGTTTATTTATCAGTTGTGATAATATTTTTTTTTAGTCAAGAATTTATTAGAAATATTTTTTTTACTTTATAAAAATAGAAGTAAAATTTACATATATATTACACTAATTGCTTGGTAAGGTAGGTGGAAGTACCTTTATATATATTCCCTATCAAACCGTAAACAATAAATTCAACTTTTTCTCACGTTTGTTGGAGAGTCAAATTAGGTTTGAAAATTGACTTACAGAGAAACTAAAATTAAGGCGGAATATATTGATAATTTTTAAATTTGTTATAATATTTTTTTATTGGAAATTTGAATTATGAATCTATAATTTCGATTCATTACGTAAATATATGATAAAATGTTTTTGATAGATATTTTTTATTCAAATTTTGAAAAACAAAATCTGCAACAGGTTTAAAGCCTCCATTACGTAAATAAGCTAATTACGTAAAATATATATCAGCTTTCAATTGTATGCATCATAATCAATTGGAACATGCATGAAATTTTACAACTTAGTAAGGTTAATGTGTTTAAATATAAAAAAAAAAAAAAGTGAACTTTTTAAGTAGTTAACTTATCTATGGAATGAACGCGCGCTTGAGTTAAAGCTGAGTCTAATTTTCGAGTCGAAATTGTGTTTTTAAATGCTCAAATCAATATAAATCATAACTAAATGTATAAATAAAACTTATTGATAAATTTAGAAAGTTATTAATATATTCCATGAAAAATGAAAGTGGAATATTCTTTAAAAAAAAGTGTGGCCCTAATTTTTTGTGCTCATATATACTGTCGTAATGCTACTATATTTTTGGCTAAATTATCGGCATAGTTGTCTGGACCTTATAATGCATTGAGAAGATAATGCATATATCATTGATAATATAAAAATTACTTACATTATTAAAGTGCATAAATCATATTCCAAGCTCTATATAATAAATATGTGTCAATTTTATGAATTATTTTTCAAGTTTCATTTTATTTTTACTAACGTCAGCAAACTACTTTTTGTGATTAAAAAAACCATCCAATATTATCTAAATATCAAGAATGTCACTAAATTAAATTGTGTAGTAAAAAATTCATCCAATTTTTTTTGAAGTTTCAAAGGAATTAAGTCATAAAAGGAAACAAAGGAGATACGGTGACATTGAACATAATATTATTTTTATAATATTTTTGCATTAAAATAATATAACTTGATGTACATGTTAACGGATGTGGTTGTTTCTTGTTTAACTAAATGTCTCGATTTCAAGTTTTGTGATATAAAAAAATCTTGAAAAAAAGTATTTCTCCCGAATAAATCCTTGGTTGAAGTATATGTGTGGTCATCAATATGGGTTGTGGTGTAGTAGTGAGACTGTTTCACCCTTAATAAGAGGTCTCGGATTTAAGCCCTGAGTATAGAAAAAATCTTTGTTGGAAGCGCCACCCCCAAATGAACCCTACAATGCGCGATTCAAATTTAATAAAGATTTTTCCGATTCCGAACATAGGTGAGAAGGCAAATATATATATATATATATATATATATATATGTGTGTGTGTGTGTGTGTGTGTTCATTTTCAACAACAAAAAAAGAAGAAAATCTATGTGCTATGGAGATAAAACTACCTCACGTCCATTGAATGCCACGTGCTATGGAATTTAACAATTTTTTCCTAATTTTAAGTCTTACGTTTTAGACTATTTTGTACATCGTAGACTACCCTTTTAATTTATTGATCATATATTATAATAATATCATGTGTCATGATAGTTGTAATGTTTGTCCAAAAAAAATAGAGTTGATATACACAGGAGGAAATAGACTTTTATTTACAAGTTCGATTGAATTGAATATATAACTTTATTCAAATCTTGTATTTTTTTCAAGAAATTTATTAAATTTATAGAAATTATTAATTTAGAACCAAATATCTTAAAAAGATTAAAATCTTGAGCTCATAAACTTCAAATCTTAATTTCACTTCTGCCTAACGTCGCTCAATAATAATCATATATATGGTACAATGAGTAAATTAAATAGTTTTTTTAATTGTTATTTTTGGTGAAACTTAAATGTTTTCATTTTTTTTAACCTAGGTGTAATTACACTTACATATAAGAAACATGCAATAATCATGGCAAACATCATAGTCAAGGTTTTAAGGGCCATCAATGATTTAGCACCAAAAATATATATCATAGTACTATATTTATCGTCAGCTAACTTGTTTCATATAAAGAAAAATAAAATATGAAAAGTTAGTTGGACATAGAAAGAGGTGTTTTAATTTTCCTATATTTATATGATTGAATGGTATCAATTTTTCTCCCATGTATTGATAATTTAAGGGTTTTTCAGGTGGCTAATTATATAGGTATTAACTATATTTGTATCAGTTATGCGAGTATTAATTATACGTGTATTACTTATGTGGATATTACTAATTTCATCTTTTATCCCGCATAAGATAATATATACTACCTATCAAAGTATTAGTAATGCGAGTTTCTAAATTGCAAATCAAACATCATATTAATTTTATATATGAATAACATGTGATATAAATTGATACATAGTTTGTGACCACTTCTTAATTACGTAATTAATACCTCGATGGTTTGTGACCACTTCTTAATTGTATCATCCCTTTATTTCTTTTACCTTTTTTTATAGTATTGTTTTACTTTTAATTTTTTTAAAATAATTTTTTGGTATTCAATATTCATTAGGGGAAATGGAGAAGGGTGGATCCACTTAGGTCAAGAATAAAAGCTAGAAAAAAGTTAAATTTGAAGAAAAGTTTTGAGTCATAATAAGGAGAGACGGTGATGGAGTCAGAAATTTTACTAAGGTATGTTATAATATTTAAAAAAAAAAAAAAGACACGCGTAAAAAATAAGGAGAGTCAACGTATAATGCATGTATACACATAAAATTAGTTAGCTAAATAGTGTAATTTTTCAACGAAGATGTGTCATTTGATACCCCTTAGTATGAGGTGGCTCCGTCACTGGGAGAGTGGAAGATCACTGAATCAGTTGGCTCAATTCTAAAAATCAAGTGACTAAGATCTATCTTCACAAACTTTCAACAATTTATGACTTTACTTTTGTTTCAAAAAAAATTATTCGACTCATTCACTAGTTTCTTAAGACTCAACATAAAAATTCAAAAAAAGAAGTGATTTTATATGTATGTATCAATATTCATCTTGTCTCAATCCATCTTAATAATTGTCTTAGCTATGATAGTGTTTATTAAAGTTCAATTATAATCTTTGATGTGATTGTAGTGTGCCAAGAAAATTGGGTATCATTTGATACTTCCAAATACAATAATTTGATTTTTCAAAGATAATAAAATTAAATCAATTTTTTTATGGATAAGTTCTACACCAACCCATTAGAATTATTTCTTCATTTTTGGCCCTTCTACACAAATTTTTTTAAAAAGAAAAATCACTTTCTAAAGTTTTTTTTTATAATAAAAAGAAAATATAATGAAATAGTATCAAAGCTTACAATATGTTGGAAAGATTTTGCCAGCTGAATTTATTTTACTGAAGTAATTATGGGTGTGATTGGTTGGACATAAAATGTTTTCTTGAAAAATAAGTTTTTTTTTTGTCGCTTGATAATTAGATCGATCATTTAAAATTTTATATTTTAATCATGTTATATTTTATAATCAAAAAACTGAATAGGAAGATATAGCTCAACTTTAACGATTATTGTAGACGTATTTTAAAATGAATGAATATTTGAAAAACAATATTTTCAATTGCCTTGCTTCCGAAGAAAAGCTAACAACAAATGATATGCCATCATGTAGCTTTAAAATTTGAGTAGTGGGTAATTATTTTTGTAATTATCCACACACTATAGTATCTTCATCATATTTATCATCCTCGTAACTTCGCTTTCCCTTTTTTCATCTAGTCTATAATCTTGTACTCTAATTAATTCAATTATATAACACACTTTTCTTTTTAGTAGACCACCAAATGACATATTTGTATATTGAGTAAAATTAAATATTAAAATATCCGTTTCACCTTCAATAAGATGATTTATAATTTATAGTCACACAAATACTTATAATGTATTTTATATCATAAAATTTTACAGTATTCACATATTTTTTTTAAATCGTTATACTCAATGAATTAAATTGCTACGTAAAATGCAATTGAAAACAAATCTCATATTTATTTTTTTGGATTTTTTTCTTATTTTTATTCATCATTTGTTCTCTTTCTTTTCTAATGGGAAAAAAACTAATCAAAATTTAAATATTTTATCTTTCAAGTGTAATTCATATTTAAATTTCTTATTTAATTCTAATACGTTTTATTCCAAATCAGTTATAAATTAAAATAGGTTTTAAAATTTTTGCGATCAATATTCTGTGAATTATATGTAAGATTATTTCAAGTAAAAATTATAGTTTCAAATTATATTTAAATTAATGGAAACTACAAATTCTATAGTTATTTTAAAATTGTATAATTTAATCCCACTTTTCCTAAATATTTTGTAATACTAATTACATATTCTTCAAAAACACCTTTTTAAACTTAATAAATGAATTAAAAATAAAATTTAGAATTCAAAGTTGTTATAACTTCTCAACTTTGTCCTTAATAAAAGTAAATATCTTTTCGATTTTTGTCTTTATCAACATCCTTAATATTTAAGGATTAGAATTTGAAGTAAAAAACATCTTTAAACTAACATGGAATATTATAAATATTATTATCATTGCATTGATTTTTTTTGAAAAAATAAAACTTCAAAATTAGAAGACAAAATGGACAAAATGAAAATAACATGAAAATTTTCTAATATGGACATTAACTACCCCAATCGAACGTCACTTGCAATAACTATCCCACGTTATTTCTATTCCCTAATTTTTTTCACACACTAACACTATACACACGCACATAAATCATAAATCATAAATCATAAATCATAAATCATAAATCATAAATCATAAATCATAATAATACCTACATAATAAATAGTGTAGTAGATATATAACCATACAAACTGAAATGTCAAACACCGAATAAATAAATAACATAATGTGTCCGAAAACTAAGGACACCATGCCATAACTGAGAGAATCCATCACGAGCTAGAAGGATAGTTCACCCTGAAATCTTCTGAATTGGAGACTGACTAGAGCTGGGGTCGAGTCAAAGCCGATGGAAGACTCGCTGCACTCCACAAAATAAAACAAAGAAAGATACACGTAGGGATCAATACAGGGCAACATGTACTGAGTAGGTATCATCGGCTGATTCAAAATAGGAATCAATATGCAATAAATAATATCGGGAAATCAACCATAACACTTAACAGGTGACAACCAATAAACAATTACATAACCAGTCAAGAATATCAAGATCACACATGAGGACTCAAGCCTCCACATCACACTCCTTTGAAAATGAGTTTTTGGAGATTGGGTAGTATTAAGTCATTTTAATTTATTTTCCTTTAATATTATCGTGTCGGAATGTGACACCCGATTCAAATTTATCGTGTCGGAACGTGACACCCGATCCAAATATACCATGTTGGAACGTGACATCCGATCCAAATATACCGTGTCGAAATATGACACCCAATCCAAATATACTTATTTTATCATTCTTCATGATTACATTCTACTTCATTAACAATATTTCATCAAGCCTTCTTTATTCAAGGCACCAGTTTTGATAGGGCAAATTCAAGATTATGGATTCCACGGTCTTGGAATTTCAGACCAATCACAACAATATATCAACCATCCAAACCACAACAATTAAATGCGTAGTAAACTTCACACATTACTCAATGAATATCAATTACTATTAAGAGTCTATCTATGATATATAATAAAAACCATAACCTACTTCCATCGAAGAATCAAAATCAAGCAAGCTAATTGACCAACACTTTTCCTTTCTTCAATGCCTCAGGACTTTTCCAATCTATCAAGTGTACCATATTCGTAAGCAAACGAACCCGTAGACACCAGTATTATATATATGTTTAACATAAACCCAACAACTCACCCAAACTCTATAATCAATTCTTAAATTTTGATACCAACTAATATCTCAAGTCTAGGGTTATGTCTTAATTCTTCCAAATAACATAAATTTAATGATATTCATATAATACAATACACCTAATATTTAATCACATATTTCATTATGCCAAAATATTGAAATATAATGTGATAGCCCGCAAGAATTCCTCTTAACCGAATTTACAAGCCCAATACATTAACTATGAAAACAACCTGTAAACCTATTCTTTATATAATAACATATAATTTCTAATGATTAATACCTTATTGGTACACCAAAAGTCAATGAAAGAACTAAGAAGACACATTACTTGAAAATATATTCTCCACAGTTTAATTATTATATTTAATTTAAACCTCACATTACCAAATTTTTTCTCTTTGGTTATCATTACTGGATGAATTGACCCATCAATAAGTAAAGAAATAGTTACAGAAACGTGAATTTGCAACCTTACCTGAATGCGGCGTGCTCTTGACGGCGTAGGTAAATTTTCTTTTTTCTTTTCTTTTCTAAAACCCTTATGTATTGAAGTGATAAATACCTTTAACTTATTTTAATAATATGAGATAAGTTGTATAGGATATTAAATATATTATTACTTTAGTCAATTAGCTAAATAGGTTATCTAAATTCATCCCTTAATTAAATAATCATAGTTATGAAAAAGTCCAAAATACCCAATTAAAAATTTACGGGATAAGTCTTTTATGAAATAAAAAGGCCCTAGTACTCAAAACGACCTAATGGATCGTTACATAATATTTTATAGTAAATTAATATGAAAAATAATTATTTTACTAAATTACAACTCACCTTACTACGTGGAGGCTTAGTAATTAATTGCTTTTAAGTTAAAATTATGTGTATGTTTACTATTGTAAAATAATAAATTAACATTTATATATTGAACTTGTTGTAGAATTAATCTTTACAAACATTTTGAACTAATTTTAAAAGAACTATTTAAATAGACGAATAAAAAGTCAAGAGACAAAACATCTTGTAATTGCTAGAAAAAAAATACATTGTAGTTGCTATGAAAAAAAAAAGCAATAAGTAATAATAATAGGTTTTACATTATATTTCAATTAATGGCAACTACAAATTCTATAGTTATTTTAAAAGTGTATAATTTAATCCCACTTTTCCTAAGTATTCTGTAATACTAATTACATATTCTTTAAATACACCTTTTAAACTTAATAAATGAATTAAAATATTGAGATCTTTTTAAATAATAAGTTTCTTTAAATAAAATTTTAACTTTTAGTAGTAAACATGTTGTTTTGTATCAACTTGAAATTGTGCAATGTAAATTTTGTACGTTTGATTAAAGGAACATAGCATTTGAAACTATTAAAAGATATATTCATTTTAGACTTGATAAAAAGAAAGACTTTAATTTTGACATGGCAAGTTCGATAACATATATAATTCCATTAGAGGATGTCTCATAGATCATTTTTGTGCATTCCAACCTCAAAACTTATCATTGGAGACGAATTGATGAACGAAATAGTTAATATTGAGAAATAATTTAGAAAAAGTAAACAACAAACTACTTAAGAAAATATTAATCCATCTTCAATATATGCATTCGGTCAAAAATAATTCAGAAAAAATAAATAACAAACTACTTAAGAAAATATCAATCCATCTTCAATAATGTTCATAGAAAAAAAAATTCAAAAATATAATATGATCGTTATATATTAACGACCTTAGCCGAGGGTCTTCGAAAACAGCCGTCCTACATTGGTAGGAGTCAGGTCTGCGTACACTTTACCCTCCCCAGACCCTACGATGTGGGATTGCACTGGGTTGTTGTTATTGTATATATTAACGGCCTTCCGAGATGAAATAGATAAAAGTATAAGTTTTAATATATATATATAAATTTATTTATTTAAATGGGTTGAAATGTTTTTAAAAATTATATTAAATAGATAATCATCATTGTGATCTAATACAATTAGTGTTTTTCAGTTTTTAATTTTATTTTTTATGTTTGCAATTTTATTGTGATGCTGACATATAATATTTTTTGCCTTTTCTATTATATACAGGTAGATTATGCCAACACTCAGTTGTGCTTGATATCATTGTGGTATTTGGATGCTCAAAAACACATATTGATTGTTCTCACGGTCATATATTGATGACATTACAAAAGTGTTATAGCAGAATCATAATTTTTGACACTTCTTTTAATTTTAAATTGGTGTAAATCATATAATATATGTATATAACTATTTAAATGTGATAATTTTAAAAGTTAATGATAAAATATAAATTAATATTACCTTCATAAAAATAAAAGGACATTTCGCTTTTTGAAAAATATTATTTCCTTTATAATATTGTATAATACCAATTAATAGAAACAATACGTTTAGCATAATTAATCACATGATGCACTACTCTTATTATGAAGAGGTATATGAAAAAATGCATTAGATTTAAATTGAATTTTAGAATTGATTTAGTTGAACAATTAAGAGCCTATCTGGATTGACTTATATTAAGTATTTAAGTTAAATAATTTTTAAGTATTTTTATAGTATGTGAATAAAAAATAGAATAAGATTCAAGCATTTACTTTAAAGTCAAAAAGACAAGAATAAGTTGAAACCTACTAACCATCCAATGAGCTTCTAAATTTGTGTATTTTAGTATCCTTTGTAACATAATCTGTTTTGCTTGTACAAGATCATTATCCTATCAAGAAAGTATTTTATTATATTAAAAAATTAATATACCTGAATATATAAAACAAATATTGTGAAAATCTCTCCTCAATTTAATAGCCTATAACCAACATAGATGGATTATATTCTTTGTTACTATGTTATAATTTATAGTTTAAGATAATCACGAAGAACAAACTATTTCATTTGTTTCAAAATATTTGTCATAATTTTATTTTGATAGTCCAATGATATATATATTGATCAATATTTTAAGCTATGTCTTTTTTCATCATATTGATATGAAAAAATTATAATTTCTAATAACTTCCCGTATAAATATTCAAAATATACAATTTTAAAATATAAAATCAATCTAATCTAATTTAACTTTAAAAATTAATCAAATTAATTCTTGAAAAATAAATGTAACAACTATTTTGAACCAAACCAAATAGTGTTTAAGTAATTGAATTGTTAAAGCAAGGATAATAGGTTTTGCATTAGATATTGTAGTCTAACAAAATTTATCCCAAAGCTCAAGAACCATTTTTTTTAATATCTTATTTTTTTGATATTTTTTATAAAATAAAAAATTATCCTAATTATCCGATACATTATAAAATTATAATGAAATATTTCATATTTATTCTTAAACAAAAAAAAAGAAAAAGAAAAAAGAGATCATGATAGATAGATACTCTTAACAAAAGCAAAGTAATTAAGAAAAGAAAAGATATAGAGTGTGTTTTGAATACATATAACTATGAATGTTTACTTATTACTTTCACAATATATAAATAATTCTACGAATAGATTTCTTGAAATAATTTATGAATAGATTTGTAAGTAGATTTGAAATTTCTACAAGTGATTATTTATAACTAACTTTGCTTTCAGCTTATATGTACCTATTTGCAAGTTATTCACAAAAGTTATTTTCGTTCTTCTATAAAAAAAATGAAAAATCTAATCTATCTATATGTCAATTCAAAATTGAACAATATAAAAGTCTTTTTTCCTATGTTTACTTTATAGTATTTATTTTATAGCAAGAATATATATTTGAAAATAAATGATTTATTTAACAGAACCAATTATAAATTGATGGACAAGTAACAGGGTTAAAATGGAGATTGCAGAAGTAGGTGGAATGAGTTTTCCCAAATACTTGAAACTGCTCAAAATGATTTGAAATTTCCCCCAAGAAGAGCAAAGCAGCCTTCCAACAACAATTACGCTTCTTCTATAACCTTACCAACCCTCTCCCATTTCTCTATATACTTTATTCCATCGCCCAAATGAGATCTTCAATTGAAAACCCAACTCTGAAATTTGATATTAATCCCACCAAATGACTGCTGCTTCTTCTCTAATGGGTTCATCAAGAATTGGTTCAAGAGACTTTATTCTGATTCACTCAACCCCACATCAATATCTTTCTCATCTAACCTCCGTGGTCTCTCTCTCAAGTAATCTTCTCTCTTCCCTTGTTGTTTTTTTTGTTGTTAATTGTAATTAGATCAAAGAATTTTGAATTGTTAACAGAATATTGAAGTTGGTGAATTAGTTTTTGTTTAGTTGGATGCAACATATTTTAATGTTTTTTGGACTTGAGAATGCTTGGGATGGTGAAAGTTTCGATTTTTATGCAGTAGAGGTTCCTTCTTTTGGGAGGATGAAGGGGAGGTTCAGGGTAGGAAGTCACAGTTAGAAGATTGTATACTTTGCACATGTTGATATAACACTGGGGTTGGTTTGAAAGTTTTAATTTTGTGTTCATTAGTTTGAATTAAATAGAGAGGAGTTGATGAGAGAAATAAAGCAGAAAAAATAGATGAGATAGCAGAATCCCAATACACAAGAATAGCCTTTTTTTTGTTATGACTCTTGATAACCACTTATAACAAACTTCACTATCTTTCAAATGCTGCCTCCACCCATACTTGCCCATCACGTTTTGGTACCCTGCTTCCGCACGAACTTAGCAAGTCTTCTAAGTGGTAATTACACACTTGTACAGTTGTGCCCTGTCTCAGCTGAATAATTTCCTTATCCACCATGGTTGCCTTGCTGTCATCCATGTCACCATCTGGGTTCACAACAATACTTCCCTCCTGCGAAAGAACCTTGCCCTCAAGGTTTGGTGCAACCTCAATCTCATGTGCATCAAAATCTGACAGTTGTAACCTGCTGAACTGGATTTATGGTAGGACTAAAAATAAACATGTTGATCCTGCCTCTTAAGTTGCTCTTCTAAATAGTAGGACTAGATGATATTAGCCCGTGCTTGTATGTCGTTGCAGAATTTAGCTTATTTATACTATATTAGAAGAGTGAATTTACAAAAACTCTGAAAATAAAATAAGAAAAGGTAAGTCAACATTAAATGTATATAGGCTTCAGTAAGTTCGCTGCAAATTCATGCCATATATTCGAGAAAGCTTCTTGACACTGTTAGCTGGTTGAGATTTATGTTTGTGTATACAGTTTCTAGGATTTGTCTAGGTTTCAAGGTTGTGGGTAATAAGAAGAATAGCATTAACCAGCCTATATAAGGAAAGAGGAACAATGCATGCCAAGAATAACAACCAAATAAATACCAACAAAGTATAATGCATGGACACAAACTTTGTTGTCAAGTACTGGTGTCGGAGACACGTCGAGCCTGTGTGCATCTTACTTCCTATAAAAAAATTTAAATTTTTGGACATGCATTCGCTTTGCAGCCCTTAAGACACCAAGTTTGGTACTGGTGGATCAGGAAAGCTGCCTAGACTTAATGAAAGCATTTAGACAGAAGCAATGGGAGAAATTATATCAGTAAAAGGTACCAAGTATGAGCAAGAGGAAGCAAAGGATGGGAATAGAAGGTCAAACCCTTTGGATTTAACACATTAAGACTGACGTGTGGGTGCTAATAATAGATGCAGGCCTGAGTTTCTCTCGATTAAATTTATAAGATGAGTCTTTTTTTTTTCCTACACAAGGTAACAAAAGAAATTATCGTGATTTCTATAGTTGGTAACCTTAGAAGGTGAACTTTATGGGAACTGGACAAGCGTTGGATGGAAATACGTAGGAACAATGGACAGCTTTAAATACAGGGATTTTTCCTTTGTTTTGAATACTCTCTTATAACAGCTCAATTTGCTTCAAATTAGAAAAACAAATTGCGATACCTTACTGTGTAAGAAATCAGAGTACAGATCGAAAGACATCCAAAACTCTGCATAATTAATTAGTTAAATGGACCATTACAGTATCATGTCCACCACAATAAGTATAGTATCATGTCCATTGCTTTTGGTAACCTGCTGATGAAATCCATAGCAATATCATTCCAACTTGAGTAGGAATAGGTAATGGCTGCAGCAAGCCAGCGGGACTAAGGGCTTCACACTTGTTCTGCTTGCAAACTTCACAACTAGCCACCAAGTTTTGTACATCCCTTTTGATTCCACTCCAATACAACTCTTGTGAAATGCGCTTGTATGTCTGGAAAAGCCTGAATGTCCACCTATAGGTAAAAAGGGGGCAGCCCGGTGCACTAAGCTCCCACTATGCGCAGGGTCCGGGGAAGGGCCCGACCATAAGGGTCTATTGTACGCAGCCTTACCTTGCATTTCTGCCAGAGGCTGTTTCCAAGGCTTGAACCCGTGACCTCCTGGTCCCATGGCAGCAACTTTACCAGTTGCTCCAAGGCTCCCCTTCAGTGTCCACCTATAGGTGAGGAGTGAAATTCCCTAAGGAGCATGGGAACGTGTAATGATGAACGGTGAATCAATAGCTTACTTTTGAAAATTAGGCAACCATTTTTTAGAACATAGTTCGGCCTTGAAGTCGGATCTTGAAGCAAATCTTGTGTCAATTGACGAAGTTGATCATCCTGTCGAATATCTGTGGAAAGATCATCTAAGATACTACTGCGTAGAACAAAAATGAATTTTTCCAACATTGTCTCAAGTTTACATAGGTCTTTAGAAACTCAGTTGTTACAATGTATTGAAGGCAGCAGAACCCACTACTCTTGCATTAGACTGTTTGCTATTTTATCACTTTCTGCCTGCCTGCCTGTGTTACGATTATTCTCGACATCATTCCTATTTGATTGTTGTGGTGTTGGAAAGACAAATCAGAGGTTTAGGGTATACCTTTCTCCTTGGCCGGATTTGGAATTTTCCAAGTTCTACTACCATTTGTTAGTATTAGAGTATTTGACACTGCAAAATGAGGAGGTCAGTTCCTTATTTTCGCAATTTGATTAGCATTTTGTGTTCGCGCTTCTCTCAAGAATCCCCATTCAGATTACTCCTCCGTCTATCATTCTGTGTGTAAACATGGACATTTGCTTCAGTTTTTCTTTTGATGTCCTGCTTGAATTCTTTAAACTTTAAAATCATGTTTCTTTTCCTTTTTGTGTGATTCATGGTTTTCATCTCTATGGTAAATGCCTAGACGACATGTTTAATTGTATGAATTATATGTCTTTCTCTTGATGGTCACAACATAGATTTTCCTGCTTCCTATGAATTAACCACCACGTTTAAGGGTTGTTTAAACATAAGACATAGATTTGTCAACCATTTTATCCTAAGTCTCATAGTTTGGAGCTTGTTCCTTGTGTTTTGCACTTTGTCATGGCCTATCACTATCTGAAAGCATGCTACACTTTCTAAAAGCTGAATATAATTCGAGGTTTAAGCATTAGAAGTCATGTCCGATTTGTAGTTGTCCAGCCTTCTGTGCAGATAAAGGAGTCTTCGCTATAAACCATGTCCAGGTATTATGTAGTTGAATCGGTGTTATCAAAGGTGAAAAGCGCAAGTAAAGCAAAAAGCTCAAATACAGCAAAAAGCACAAATAAAGCAAAAAGCGCACATATGAAAAGCGCAAATAAAGCGTCCCTATAATGAAGAAAGGGAAAATGGAGAAAAATACAAATATGTATGGGTAGTCCAAGACTAATAATTATAAGCATGAATAACAAAAATATAGACAAAGAAATTGAAAAAATTACAATAAAGTGAAATGTCAATTCTTTAGTGTCGCTCTTTAGGATTACGCTGATTGTCTAGGAAAAGTATGCCTAAGAGCCTTATTAGCAATAAAACCTCTGATTTTCCCCTTTCCCATGTATTAACTAGTGATCCTTGTCCGTCATTTTCTCCGACTCATCCAAGAGCACTCTCGACTGGATTTCCGGCCAGATCGGAATAAGGTAGGTTAGATCCTTATCCACAATCTTAACTTCTTTTGGAACGGTTCTCCCATTACCTTTAATCTTCAATCTTGCCCATTTTAGGTGATTCCTAAGGGAAGTCTCCTCCTCTGTTTCCTGCCAACCTCCACATTGATCTCCAATGGCCTTAAATATCTTTTCCGTCCATAAGTGAAGTGGAAGCCCCTCAGCCCTTATCCATGTCAAAGTTCCGCGATTTGTGCAACATCCCGCAGTTGGAGACCACCATTCCAAGTGTAGCTTCAAATGTTTCTAGACCCATTCTCCATGGATAATGTGCTCCGCATGTTCCTGTTTGGGAACTCAAAAAGAAAGGAGCATCCCCCCATTTCATAGATGCTGACCCCAAATGACTTCTTCCAAGTATTGACGGCCCATTTTTTGATATCTGAGAGCGTGGGCTTCTCCTTCAGATCTGTGTTGAAGCTCCCAACGATACATCTGGCAAGTAGACCCTTCTCGTGCCCTGTGTCTCCATCAATGATAGATATGGCTTTCTTGTTGCGATTTATAACATATTCCGATGCTTCCTTAGACTCCCACTTGCTGGTCCTGACCGAATCATCATATAGGAATTTTGGATCTACCATTCTGGGCTTGTCTGTAATAAATAGAATTTTTATATCTTCAATGAAGTTTTCTATCTTTAATGCGATGTTTCCCCACCCCCTATTTAATGTATACTCAGGTAGTATAATGGCAGATCTTTTCCCCCCTTGTTCTGTTACAATACTAATGAATCTGCCAAAACTGTTATGTTTTCTCGAGCAAAAGAAATCTACAAACTGTTCATTCATCTTCCATCTTCTCGTATGCTTATCGTTATCCCTTGAGCTTCTCGTAGAGCAAAAACGATCCATTCCATGGTTTCTTGTTAAAAGTGGGTCTGCGCATCAAGTTCCGACTTCTTTCCACCCATTTGAACCAAATATCTGACCTTGCTTTGAGCTTCGCTATGTCGTATGACTTCAACCCTATTGCGAAATACATTCTATTATCTCCCATGGTGACAGAGTGTTAGGGATCACCGGAAAAGAGCTTCTCACCGCCCTCAGGAAATGTGCCAGAGAGAGAAAAATCAATAATAAGTGGGTTTCTTCCAAAATATTTGACCAAAACGCATTTTGATAATCAACCTTTGGACCAAGCATAGATTTCTCGAGTTTTTTCCCCCATTAAAATGTTGATTATGCGAGGCATTAACGATTCCAGCAGTATGAAGCAGAAATTAATATTATTTAATTCATTTTATTCTAGATCTTTGCTCTCCGCACTTTTATAATCTAGGAGCTTACCCCCTCATGTGTAGAGGTGTAAACATTTTTATTTGTATTCTGCATTAAAAAATATTGTTATTTCTATTTGATTCTATTTGTTTCTATTTTGTATGTCGTCTTGAATACTTTAGTTTTGGTGTGAAGTCAAAAGCCTCAAACTAATGTTACCAATTCTAAAAGCTAAAGCCTCAAACTAAATTTTGCCCTAAACATATAAGTATGTCTTCGTCTTTAATCACATTAATTTCCATATTACACAAAATCATGGTAACATGTTACATTGTTTCTCTCAATACTCTAAGTGATGGACTTACTCTTAATTCCAAATTCATACGTATTTTTTCCATTGAGAAGGGGATTGTATTCGGCCCTCCCCTCGTGCTTATTTCTCTCTATTTCTCCTTCTTACTATTTTAGACTTCACATTCATCTCCCTCACGTTCATTTTTCTTTCTATTTCTCTTTTTTACTTACTATTTTCGTCATTGTCAACAAAACTCAAATAGTTTTCTTTTGTATCTGTAGAATTTTTACATCTTGGTTGTAATTTCGTGTTCCTGTTCTTGTGTATGTTCTTATGTTCCTGACTAGTCGAGTGTTGCCGAGTTTCCCGTATCAGTATTATCATTAGTACGCTCCTATTACCTTATTATTCAATTTTATTGTTACCTTTTATTTCCTCTACTTCGGTTAGCATACTATTTGTTATTGCTACTGTTCTTTTCTCCATTATTTTCTATATGGTTTCCTCATCACTCTATTTCCTTTTCTTACTAATTTTGATATGTTTCTACCTTCACAAGGTAGGGGTAAGGCTACGTTACACACCACCCTCCCCAGACCCAACTTGTGGGATTACATTGGGCATGTGTTGTTGTTTGTAGATAAGCGTTAATTTATTCAAGTTTTATTATTTTTATTTTTTAATTTTGTAGGCTTACCTTTGTAAAGATGTTGTATTCAAAATTCAAATTCCTTTTGTCAATGAAAACCTTTCTCTGTTGTAGTCTCAGTTGTTTCTTCTTCCTTTTATGTCTATTTTCCTTGTACAAATATTATATGTATTTTCTTTATCAATGAAGCTTCCTCTCTTAATTTTTCCAAACCGTATTTCTACTTCAACACCTAGCTTCATTCTAGCATTAATTATTAACAGTAAATTGTACACTTAATCAGTTATCTCACTTGGGTTGATATAATTAACTTGAATCTTTAATCATCTAGGTCATTTAGAATTATTTAGCTTAAGCACATAAATCCCACCTAGTTTAAATTCAGAGGGGAATTATGGATCTTGAATGGTACCTAACACTTTTCTTTTGAGGTAATCTGAACTCTTAACCGATCTCTGGTTGCGGATAGTAGTAAATGGAATTATTTGCAATTAGTTGTATTAAAGAGGTGCCCTAACGTGCAACCAAGAGTATGACCTAGTGGTTAATAGAGTGGATTGAGAACCCTAAGGTCTCAAGTTCAAATCCTAGCAGAGACAAAAATCTAGGTGATTTCATCCCATTTGTTCTAGCCTTGGTGGACGTTACTTGGTACCTCTTGCTAATAAGAGGTGACAGGTATCTTGTGGAATTAGTAGAGGTGCGCGTAAGCTGTATCAAAAAATATTTTAGGTGTCATAACACACCATAACCCATTAGGTGACGAATCTTCTCTTTTATCCCATTAAAAGAGTTGTCACATGTTGAAACCCGCTTTTGCGAGAAAATGGGGTGCAACACACTTTAGGGGGAAAAGTGAAGTATAGATATGGCAAAGGAATAGGTGCAAATTGGAAAATAGTTCATACAATAAGAATGTGTAATGGAAAGAGCTCAGTGGTTTGGGCTTGGACTTCCATGTTGGAGGTCTCAAGTTCGAAACCCCTTGCCAGCGAAAGCTAGGGGTTTTTCTTCTGGGTCAAACTCGTCACATCGGACTTGCCTAGTGCGGGTCACCTCTCCTGTGTGGTTTGGAAGCTATTGCATAGGAGCGGGTTTTTTTACCTTGTGCGCACCCAAAGGGTAGCGGCTGCAGGTTTTCCTTGTCATAAAAAATAAAAGAGCTCAGAACACACACATAATATTGAGTTTGTCAATTTGTTTCTCAAGTATCTGGTTGTCTTATTAAGAGTTTGCATTATATCCAACAGGGAAATGAACAATGAAGAAAAACGATTTAATCAAGAAGAGGAGGATGAGGAGGAAAATGGGAGAGGTCGAGAAGCATGGGAAAGAACTTATGCAGATGAAAGATCATGGGAGTCTTTGCAAGAGGATGAATCAGGACTCCTTCGTCCAATTGACAACAAAACTCTATACCATGCTCAGTATCGACGACGTCTCCGCACTGCAACTGCTGCGCGAATTCAGAAGGGTCTGATTCGGTACCTCTACATTATCATTGATTTCTCCAGGGTATGTAAAATCCTATATGATTGCACAATAACTGCATTACTGTAGTTGGTTACCGACATTTAAAGCTTTAGTTTTTCGTTGCAAGATATGAAATAATTATTTAAGTATCTATAGTTATCTGTTTGTAAATGAGTTATCTCCGGAAGAAGTTAATCGGGTCCAATTTCCCAGACAATCTGTTGATCTCCTTTCGATGCTAGCAAATTGTTTCTTAAGAAGGAATACAATATGGTCCTTTCAAAGAACCTGCAGTATGAATTTCTATTTGTGTCTAAGATTTAGTGATTGCAACTAGTTTATTATGCTATGAGATATTGATAAGGCTGCGTATATTTCTGTTTCTTGTAATGGCTTGAGAAACCAACACTCTGAATAACTTTTTCAGAAAATCGCTCTGCTGTTTGCTATGCAATTGAGTCGTCTTTGATCAGTGAATCTAATGAATTTTGATGTCACCATGTATGCTTGAACACCACCTCACATTGATTTCTCTAAACCATGTTTTGATAGTCTGAGATAAAATTGTGAATTCAGTGTGTCTAAGACAATTATTGCCTTTTGAAAATGTCCCTTAATTGGATTGTGCTTATCACTGCATTAGATGTTTTCTTTTATCAAGACGAGGTGCTGCAATAAACAATCTTAAACATTTGCATGTAAACTTTTTGCTGATAGTTCCCCTTTCAAGTTGTCAGCATCCTTTTTTTGTGACATTTTCCTAGTTTTCTTTTTTTCACATTGCTTGAATTTTTTCTGAGAATTGGTTTTATCTACTTGATACTTTTATTACATTGCTTATAGTTCCGCAATGCCCAAGGCAACTTGGAAAGCTAGAAGAAAATTGAAATGCTTTGAGTACTAGAAATCTAGACATAGTAAAAGAGACTTTTAGCATTCATTTCAATTAAGTCTGGATGATTTTAAGAATGAATTTTGAAAGCAAGACATTAATGTTTCATAATATCTTGAACTTTATACAACTTTTGAGTTAATAATTGCTCACTTGAATTTTGAATTTCAGGCTGCTGCAGAAATGGATTATAAACCAAGCCGAATGGTTGTAGTTGCTAGACAAGTGGAGGCTTTTATAAGAGAATTTTTTGACTAGAATCCCCTGAGACAAATTGGCTTGGTGATCTTGAAAGATGGAGTAGCTCATTGCTTAACAGATCTTGGTGGCAGCCCTGAGGCTCATATCAAAGCATTGATGGGTAAATTGGGGACCTCAGGTGATGCATCCCTTCAGAATGGCCTAGATCTTGTGTGTGATCTCCTAAATCAAATTCCATCTTATGGTCATCGTGAAGTCCTTATCTTGTATTCTGCTCTTAGCACATGTGATCCAGGGGATATACTGGAAACCATCCAAAAATGCAAAGCGTCTAAGATGAGGTGCTCAGTAATTGGTCTCTCTGCAGAACTCTACATATGCAAGCATCTCTGCCAAGAGACTGGTGGAATGTATTTTGTTGCATTGGATGAGGTAAGGAATAGATAATTGAGCTCTGAAGTAATGATAATATGCGAACTTGTGAAACAAAAAACTAATAGAATAAGGAAATCTTTTGCTGGAAATTTAGGAGAAATTTGGTTCTTATTGCCTACTATGTAAAATGTCTCATTGAATGATTCATAATATGTGACCAACATTATATTGTTAAAACTTTTTATAATTTGATTCTTTGTGTATTGCTCTGTCAGCCTCATTTAAAAGAGTTAGTATTGGAGCATGCTCCACCTCCTCCAGCTATTGCAGAGTTCGCTGTTGCAAATTTGATCAAGATGGGGTTCCCCCAAAGAACAGCAGAGGGTGTCATTTCAATTTGTTCATGCCATAAAGAGGCTAAAGTTGGTGGTGGATACACTTGTCCGAGATGCAAACACGCATATGTGAGCTGCCTACGGAGTGTTGCATCTGCGGACTGACCCTTGTATCTTCTCCACATTTGGCAAGGTCATATCATCATCTCTTCCCAATAAGGCCATTTGATGACGCTTCACCCTCAGTTCTGAAAGATCTTCACAAGTTACCAAAGAATTGCTTTGGTTGCCAACTGAGTCTTCTAAATCCTGGTATGAGAACTCTTAAGCTTATTTTCAAAATTGAAACTATCTAGAGGTAAAAGATTCATGCCAATAAACAAGGAAATCTGTCTTATCTGTTTACCCTCATGATTACACTGTAAATAACCACTGAAGTGAATCTGCTACCCAATGAAGCACCTGGTCACAATATATTTGTAAAATGATTTACAATTTTTTTGTTCAGAATTGAAACCTCCAGTGGTAAAAGTTTCATGCCAAAATGAGGAAAATATGTCTTTTCTGTTTGCTCTCAAGATTGCATTGTAAATAAGTTTTAAAGTGAATCTGGGACCCAATGAAGCACCTGAGCTGGTCTCCCCTATCAAAATGAAACACCTGAGATTTGCATTTGTTTGGCAGATATTAACATTATCCATGTATATATTATGATGTTCGATAATTTAATAATTCTCAAATGGAGTAGTTTATCTGATTAACCCTGGGTACATAACCCTGACCTGAAACATCTTGTGTCTGTGAGGATGTCAGTGAAGTTCCTTTCTTTAAGTTCATAGCTGCAGAGAATTGTAGAGGGCATTTACATAATTGTTTGTCATCTGAGATATCTTGTATGTGCATTTCTCCAATTAAAAAAGAATGAAAGGAAAAAAAAACATGCACTAATGTAACTGAGCTTTTGTTGAACTGAAGCAAAAGAAATGTCTCTAGTGTTCTACAGAATAAACAAGATGCTTAGTTTCTAGAGCTTAAATTATGCACGTCCAAGATGATAAGTGCATTGATGTTACAATTCTATGCTTCTCCCTGATTTTTGTAATTATGTCCTTTGAGGACTGTGTTGAGGCAAAATTTCAAGCAATGCTGAATTTCGGTCTTTTAAGGAAGTAGCCTGTTGAACTAGTGTTTATATTCAGCCAGATTGGTTTTTTTTTTTGGCCAAATTTCTTGTAACTTGTGTGATGAATTAGGAAATTATTCTGTAAAATGAGTTGTGCTTGGACCAAACATGGCTTGGGATCATAAAACTTGGAAAGGTAGCAATCTCTCTTCTTAATGCAAGTCCAAATACATAGACAACCATTTAGACACATTAATTGAAGTTGTTACCAAGCAAACACTTAGGGTGTGTTCGGTATGATAGAAAATGTGTTCCAGGAAAATAAGTGGGTTTCTTACTTATTTTCTTGTGTTTAGTACACAAGCAAAAGATATTATCCTATAAGCATTTTTATATAATTTAAACGAATACTATGACGGGTGAAGGTGAAGAGTAGGGGGTAGGGGGTAGGGGGTGGTGGGGATGGGGGCTACGGGGTGTGGGGGTGAAGATGAGGTGTGTTGGAAGGTAGTAAAAATAAAATGCGTGAGTTGACATGCGATGATGTGGTAAAATGGCAAATCGAACAAAACCATGTGGCTTTTGAATCCAACTAATAAAAAAGGAAAAAGAAACCACTATCTTTAGAATAAAAAAACTGCCACCTTGTCATCTTCCCCAACCTTACCCTTTTCTTCTCTGATCAATCTCCGACAACTCATTCCTCCATTTTCTCCCTTGCCTCGTGAAAATCTCTCCTTAAATTTGCTCTCCAAATACCTCAAAATACAAGAAAAAATAGAAATATGTCACTTTATTCTAAACAACACAAATCATGCCTATAAATACTTAAGTCATCCCTACCTTACTCAGCTGCCCAACAATAAAACAACTACACCTCAGTCCCAAGCAAGTTGGGGTCGACTATAGGAATCCTCACTGACCATATTACTCCAGTCAAACCATCTGAGGACAACATCATACGCAATAGTAGAAATAAAAATAAAGCAAACATAAAAAGTACTAGAAGTTCTTTTTGCTACTGTCGTATAAATTTCTAAAAGGCTAAACAACTCTGATAAAAGTATAGGACGTAAAGTGAAAGTGTTAGCATGACTACAACGTGCTCTTAGTTAATAGATATCTCCTACATAGATCTTTTTCTTCCATTGTGCCCTTATCCCCAAGACAGAAAGCTTTAAATATCTTAGATCCATCATCCAGAGTAGTGAGGACATCAATGATGATGTCACGCACCGCATTGGGGCAGCATGGATGAAATAGAGGCTTATCTCTGGAGTCCTGTGTGATAAGAAAGTACCACCTAAACTTAAAAGGTAAGTTCTATAGAATAGTGGTTAGACCAGCATTGTTATATGGAGTGGAGTGCTAGCCAATAACGAACTCTCATGTTCAGAAAATGCATGTTACGGAGATGAAGATGTTGAGATGGATATGTGGACATACTAGAAATGATAAGATTAGAAATGAGGTTATTCGGGAGAAGGTGGGAGTGACATCTGTGGTTGACAAGATGAGAGAAGCGAGACTGAGATGGTTTGGACATGTGCAGAGGAGGGGTGTCGATGACCCAGTTAGAAGGTGTGAGCGGTTGGATTTGGAGGCTATGCGGAAGGGTAGGGGTAGATCGAAAAAGTATTTGAGAGATGTGATTAGACAAGATATAGCGCTACTACATATCACCGAGGACATGACCTTAGAAAGGAGTGGAGATCGCGGATTAGGATAGAAGACTAGTAGGGATAGAATGGTGTCTTGCCGTGTGTCGGTTTAGGGTGATCGTAGGTCTAGGCGTGCCTGTATAGTTGTGTTGTTATTGCCTTTGATTATCGCATTACTTTGTTATCGTTATTGTTCTTGTCTTGTAAAATTTGCTTTTTTTATTTTCTATTTTATTATGCTACATATATTGTCTTTCTCTCGAACTTGGAACTGTGACTTTTGAGCCGAGGGTCTTGCGGAAACAACCTCTCTGCCTCCATGAGGTAGTGGTAAGGTCTGCGTACACCCTACCCTCCCCAGACCCCACTTGTGGGATTTCACTGGGTATGTTGTTGTTGTTGTGCCCTTATCTTTCACTAAGCCTTGCATGAACCTCAATAAATTGTTAGTCTTTCAATACAATTCCTTCTAAGTGATTTAGGTACCTAATCCCTTTTTATTACTTTCTCTCACCACTTGTCTACAAACCGGTGAATTTGAAGTTTTATGCAAGATATAAATACCATCTCAAGCGACCTTCTCTTATTTTTTTCCTCAATGTGTACTACTTGAACCTTCTTGTGAATGTGATTATTTCTAATCTTGTCTAGTCTTGTATGACTGCCGTCCATCTTAGCATCTTCATTTCCATGACCACTCATCTTGACGTTTTACTTTAGAGGCCCAACAATAGAGTTAGCTTTTCTCAGGCAAAGTTATATAAACCACGTTTCAAGGTGCTAAATCGACTGTCAATGGACGCTTTATTTGACTGAGTGAATGAGGTTCATCATCTTATTTTTCTTCTACTTGTTCATGGGTTGCCACCCCCTTAGTTTCGGTAGATTTAAGTGTTGATACGGAGGTAGTTGTGAGGGGTTTTGCTTGAAATTGGAAGGCCGTCGATTTGTCAGGTTGGAATGGTGTAGTGTATGGATGATGTGCTGTAGTTGTAAAAGCTGGGTTTTCTGTTCATTCATGGTAGTCTTTCCATTGATCAGTCTTGGTTTCCGATGGTATTTCGCTTATTGGAAGCTGAAGGATCGCTAGTTGGTATTTTTCGCTGGTGGGATTCTAGTTAGGAGGGAGAGACAAAGGCTGCGGCAGTTTCTGGTGATTGGTAGTATGTAGGTGGTGGCAGCAGCAGAGAGGAGCTGGAGGAGAGAAGAAGAAAGAAATAAAACAAAAAAATCACATTGCAATTCATGCGCTCAAAACTCTCTGAAAATCACTCATTGTGCCACATTACTGTGGGGTGTTCAAACTTCAAATGTCATATTTTGGATATACATTAAGTTGTCTAAAAGATAATAACCTCAATCGAGGTGTCTAAGTGAAAAGTTGTGGCAACATTAAGATTTAAGGGGATGTCCATGTGTTTGGCCTAATGCAAATGTTATGTACAGGAACTTTTTGCTTGTTCCTCTTTTCTCTCCAGTCATCTGGATATTCTCACTTTTTTCTTTATTTGATTTGATGTAGGAAATTTGCCAGGTTCACAGGTTGCTTGTCCAAACTGCAAGCAACACTTCTGCCTTGACTGTGATATTTATATACATGAGAGCTTGCACAATTGTCCAGGTTGTGAGAGCTTAAGGAATTCCAAGACCATTAGTGATATGGAAGAATGATAAGGATGTCTGTTTTTGAAGTGGTTTATTCCTCAAATGGAACAAGCTAAATGGCAAAATGTAATGTTGTGTTGGATGTCCTTTTCAAGTACCAGATATCTTGTTTCAACAGCATGTCCTGAGGGAAAGTCAAGCTGCTTTTATTAGAATTTTATTGTTGGATGCAACCAATTTTTATGGAACAACTATGGGAGACACAACTACTAATCTCAGAGGTAAAACTTCTATGGTCTAATTCAAAGTTTTAGAGCAATACAGGATTATGGCATAATGTATATCATATATGACAATCAGATTGTTGCTTCTTGTACCCTCAAATTCTGACTTAAAAGAAGAAAAAAAGGAAGACAGTGATAAGATCTGTTTTACCTTTGAGCCTCAGGAAGCATTTAATTACTTGACAATCCACCGATGAAATAACTTTTGAGTGCTTCATTGTACGTTTCCAAGGGTAGAGGCCTTTGCTACTGGCAGATGAGTATAATTTACCAGCAACTGTTAAGCCAAGATATTGTTCAGGAGGACAATTAACATAACAATAGCTCTTATGATATGTTATGGCCATATTCAGCCTTTTGTCACCATTGAAAATAACACTTCTGCTGTAATACCTGAGCTGGTTTGTGCATACTATAAGTTGGTTTAAATCACACACACTCGAGCCTCTTTTAAAGTTTCTTGCTCAAGCAGCAGTCTAATTTATTTATTTTCTGTTATTGTTGATTATTCCCCAACCCCCCTGAAATTTATGTGTTACTCTGATCAATAATCAAGTTTAGATACATTTGTGTGGCCTTTGTTAACTCATTTCCAACCATCTGGCCTTTGTCACTGGGGTGCGTTCCTTGTTTGGTTCGATTCAATTTTAGTCGTTTGGTTCCAGTTCAGTTATTTGGTATGGTCTGATATGATGCTGGGTTTCAAAATCGAGTTAGTCTCTGTATATATACTTTCGTTAATAACTTATAGTCCATGTCTCCATGATAACAGTGACAATCACATCATTATAAACCGTCTTTCATTTTGGAAAAACTAAAACAAAAAAAGGTATCAATACTTTATGGCATGGCAGGAGCGGAGCTAAAGTGTTTCGTCGAAAAATTGTACTTTGTATATTTAATGAGGTAGCTCAGTGATCAATAATGCTCAACAAGGGTTCAGTCCCCAGAGCAGGTGTGTGTAGGATCGATTCCCGCAACCTTTTAACTTTTCCATGAAATTTGTTACTTATTTATTAATAAGTCTTATTTAGTTTTATGGTCTATTTATATGATATCTTTACTTTTACACATAAGAGATCATAAAAAGTCATTTTCTTTTATGTAATTAACAAGCGATCAAGAGATTTGATTTTCTCGTAAAAATCTTTAAAAAGAATAAAAGTATGTCGGAGAGCATCTACATATGATTTTCGATAGTTCGGGGTATATTAGTCCTTTTTTCCAATTAAATATGAACTCATTATAGCTAAATATTATGCATTTTGATTTAAAAAATTTTGGTGCACTCATTTGTAAAAAAAATAAAAATTACTTGCTCAATGCTTGAACATCCTTGGTGAATTTTCTGGCTATGCCATTGATTTACGGTAAGTAATCTTTTTTCAGTTATCATTTAAACATCATAATATTGCTTTTGGGAAGAAAAAAAAAGGAATTGAATCAATTATTTGCTAGAAATTCATGTGTAACAAATTTAAATCAAGATGTTCATGATCAGAAGAAAAAGAAGACCATTTGCTTTATATATAGATTATTCATTCTCAGAAGGCCACAATCATATATTAAAGAAACAGAAAACAACTCACTAATTAAATGTAAATGATCCAATAATCAAATACCCTTTCAGACCCACTCAATTTTTTTTCCTTCCCCTTCAACTAATAACTCGACCGCTAAAAAAATTAATATTTCTTGATTTTAATGGAAATCCTTATAAGCGTTGTTTTTATTTGAATCCGAAGCCGAAAGGACAATTTTTTTTTTGCAAAAATTTCAAAACGGCAATCAAATTCATAAATTTTATATATGAAAATTCTTCTAAATCAACTGGAGAATTTATTTAATATTTTACTATACTCAACTTAATTGCAAGGGCTAAAATAATTTGATACGTTACTATATTAATTGTATCATGAAATGAAATTCTGTATTCACAAAAAAATGTGACCTGAAATAAGTTAGACATTAGTGTTTGTTAAAATATGTGAAATTTGTAATACCTGCTACAATGTATATAACTTATAAGCTCTCTTTTTCTGTAAACTTTACACAGACAGAAAAGCCAATATTTTCAACAAAAAGACTTATGGTTGCTTATAAATCTGTATAAACAGTACTTTGGATTAATCAAATTGCTTGCCAGCAAGCTAACAGTTCTTATATTAGTATTGGATACCCTATTAGCAGTGGCGGAACCAGGATTTTCATCGAGGGGGTTCAAAAAAATAAGTAAACACGCTAATAGTATCCACAAATAAGCAGATCGGATCGGGTCATATATGAACGGGTCGGATCAAATATAAGCAACTAGATAAAATTCAACTTTAGCTCAACACTAACAATAAAATAGAGAAAGTACGCGTTTGACATAATATTAAAATCAATATGAGAAAATGTATTTTTAAAATTTTAATTATGGGTTCTGTCGCCGTCATTGTTGTATAAATACATTATTCAATTTTTGAAACTAAATAAGGAACACAAAAGATTATACTATCCAAAAAAATATATTAAAATAAGAGAAATAATTAAATGAAAGTTTAATAATGAGGATTTTCTTAATTCTTGATTTGTACGTTAAAGGCATATTTTTTCTTAAGTTGTGGTCACTAATCTGTAGTAGAAGGATAAGAGAATATTTCCAAAATCCAATCCTATTTATTTAATCTTACTTATAATCATATTATTCCTTAATCAAATAAAAATTAAATGTTTGACTTAAAATGAGTATGAGAGAATTTTTTTTAAAATTTTAAATATGAAAACTCAAAAAAAGTTATAACTTTTACTTAATTTTATAAAAATAGAAAAAAATTTATTGTAAAGTGTAATTCATTTTATGTTGTGCTCTAAAATATTAATGTAAAATAATTAAACACATATAATATAGTTTAATATTACAATATTGGGGTTGGACGTTTCATTTATTAAGCAAATAAAAATTAAAATTGGCTGAAACTAAAATATGAAAAAAAAAATGTTGTTACCCGGGCTCGAACCCGCAGACTTAGCTCCAGAATTTGCAATTTCGTGAACCCCTTTACCGCTGGACCAAGTCTTTGGCTTGTGTTCAGGGGGTTCATTATTAAATATATACTCATAAATCAACAAATTGATTCTATACATACGGTGTAATTTTTCGACGAAGGGGGTTCAGATGAACCCCCTAGGCTGCATGTAGGTCCGCCCCTGCCTATTAGTATTTGACTTCTAGATCGTTGAACAAATTAAATAGCTTTTACCAAATCTTTAAATTACATCAAAATAATTGATGTATTAATTAACGACTATCATTTGTCATGCTCTTCGTTCTATAAAAAAGAAAAATTACTTAAATATACAATTCTCTAAAATTTTCTACCATTTAAAAAATTACAAATTTTTTTACTCTCTCCTATTCTATAATACATTACTTTACGCGATGTACCGATAGAATACATCACGTTACACGGTATATCGATTTGATACATCACTTTACGTAATTTATCCGGACGTTTTGGGATGTATCCGGATTTCACCAAATTCAAGAAATTTTTATAATTTGAAAAAAAGTAAGAATAGAATTATAATTAGCTCTTAACACTATGAAATTTATGTAATTCTCAAAAAAAAAAAAAAGTGACAAACCGCATCAAATTGACGATTCAAGTCAAATCGTAAAAAAAATTGATTAATAATTTGGTTTGATTTTAGAAAAAAATCCGATGAGAATTAATTTAATTTTAACTAAAAAAAAGTCAAATCTATCCGAATCACTCCTCATGTAATTGATTTGCAATGTTTAATTTACATAGTGAAAGTACACAACTTGGCTTTTTATCTTTAATATTTAGTTGTGTAACTAATATTTATTAGCCGTCCTTATTTTGGCATGACTTGTAACTAATATTTATTAGCCGTCCTTATTTTGGCATGACTTGATACTTTGAGATTATGGTTATTTTCATAATGACCGTTTTATTAGCAATATTTGTTGTATGTTCTTCATTATCTTTCTTATTGAATATTATAATATAATGTCATCACTCATTTCATAGTTTGTATTATTTTTTTAATTATGAAACACCTTATATAGTTATATTTTATTAAAATTAAAGAAATATTTCAAGTACGAATTATATGTTTTGTATGAATAGTTTATAGGGAAAAAAATTTGACTTTTATTAATTTAATTTAATTTATAAATTTAAAAACTCAACAAAATTAATTTGATTTGGTATTTGAAATCACAAACCAATCGAACTATATAGAGGAATGGCTCAATAGAATAAGTAGTGGTTTTAAATATAGTTAATAGAGTTTTTATACTCTTATATTTTATTTGAAGTTTATTCTTAAAATGCAAAGTAGTCCATTACAATTTTTTAATTAATTTACTTTTTATTAGTCTATAGACTCGCTCAGTTAGATTTCAGCCAAAAGAAAAAAAATAAAAAAATAAAATAGAGAAAATAATTATTTACCTGAAACACCACCTGACTTAAATATATATATATATATATATATATATATATATATATATATATATATTAAATCAAATTTTAACATATATATACAATTAGAGCTGTCAAAATGGGCTGACCCAATTCAATCCAACCCAACCCTAAAGGGCTAGCGAGTTAAATGGATTAGGATGGACCGACCATTTTAACTAAAGGACCTATAAAATATTCACTTGTAAATTTTCGTACCCTTTTTAATTATATCAATATTATCAAAGAAATTAGACGATAACAATTGAATCCACGTCAACTTCTATTGATACTATCTATCTATTTATCAAACGTTATATAAGGCTGAGAAAAGTCATTAAAAATAAAGAAAGTTTACAAAGTCGCAAAGAGAACTTCATTCACGCGTAAATGCACATCATAAGTCATAATCCAAGATTAATATTTTCTCCTTTATATATAAGTTATTTTTTTTCGTAAGTAATTACTCTATTTTCAAGACTATTTTGTAGTTACTCTTTTAATCTATCAGTTTTTTAAAATATGATAATACTAAACTTTTCTGCGTTATTCGTGAAAAAAGTTAAAGACTTATGTAATTTTCTTATCCATAACCTAATATGTGATAGTGAACCTTCTAATAAAACCACAATAATTTCTTGAAATAACAAGAATTACACTTTCAGCCTAACAATTGCGGTGCAATGTAACATATGTTGAAAACTTGAAATGAAGAGTATTTATTATTGACTAGTTTTACGATAATTGCTATTCACTCTGTTCTAAATAAGTGATATTTTTAATTTGGGGATAATTCTTGAAAAATTATTTATTTTCAAAAAATAAAGAATGTTTTTACTAACTGATTCTTAATAAAAAAGTTAATTAATAATTCTTGATTATGTAAACAAGTAATTTTAAAAAAACAATATCAATTACTTCTTGAAACCCAAAATATCATTTATTTTAGAATAAAATAAAAAGACTAAAACATCACCAAAAAAGTAGTACAACATACACTCACAACACTCGTCATTTATATGTGCCTAGGATAGAAAACTAGAGCGAGCTTATACATGCGGAGTTAGGTGATGCCGTTTGAACATAAATATATTTGAAAAAAACTTAGGAAAATTTTGAAAATTAATGTTTGGTTATATAATTTGTTATTATTTGACAAATATATTTGGCAAACATTTCAAGTTCCCAAATTCTGGAAAAAAACTAGATTTGGGCCAAATTCTAGTATTTGAGATTTTTAAAAATTACCCTAAATTTTTTATACTTTATAAAAATATCCATCATTTATAATTTTCAGCTAAATTTCAGTCCTAGTGTTGTACAAAATTTATACAATTTTATGCATATTATATATAATTTTTATCCAAGCTCACTCTTTGAAGTCACTTCCAGTTACAAGTAGTAATAATAATTTTTCATATACAAATCAATGGTACTTTTTTTTTTCAAATTCAAATTGATTGAGTTCGTTGTCGAAACATCTTCATTATAAAATGATAATATTCTATAAACTTATGAGTATTTTTAATAATTTTTTTAAAATTTATGAATATAAATCATATCTATTTAAAAGCTAAATATTTTTTTTTTTAAAATCTATAATCAAACGCATGATGAAACTTCATCAAAAAATAAATTGTCAAAAATATTTTAAGAATTTATGACCAAACGCATCTTTTAGAGAAAGAAATAATAATATCCTGTTGCTGATCAGCATGGGGATTTTTAGTCAAATTTCTTCAGTAAAATATCAATGTCAGAGTTCAGACTCTCACTAGCTTCTCTAGCAACTTTTTTACACAAACAAAAAGAAAAACGAGTATTACCAAGTCCTACGTTGTCTTAGTCAGAGTAAGCTGCCATTTTTGATTGACTAGTCCATTTAGAAACAAGAAAAATAGATGCACAACGTATATAATTATCTAGACAGAAAACTTAGCAAAAAAATAACAAATATTTCTCTCGTGCTTATTCAAGCTCATCCACCATGGTTGAGCAATATTTTAAATTTGTAAAGTTTGTGGTATTTCTATGCTTGTTATTTTTGGCTAGTAATATTTCAGTTGAAGCTCGAGTTCATTACCATAAATGGGAGGTTAAATATGAATATAAATCCCCAGATTGTTTCAAGAAACTTTCAATTAGCATCAATGGTAAAACTCCAGGACCTACTATTGTTGCTCAACAAGGTGACACTATTGTTGTTCAAGTCAAAAATAGCTTGTTAACTGAAAATCTTGCTATCCATTGGCATGGAATTAGACAGGTCAATAAATATATCCAAACAAAAAAAAAAAACTTCCCTTAAATTAATTTTATCAATTTTATTAATTGTGATTTTTGATATATATATATATATATATGTTCTGATTGCAGATCGGAACACCATGGGCTGATGGAACAGAAGGAGTGACACAATGTCCCATTGTGCCAGGGGATACTTTTGTGTACAAATTTGTTGTTGATAGGGTAAGTTTTTTTATTTTTATAGGCGAAATACGTAGATGATTCCTTTAAATTGTCACCTAACGAATGATTAATTGAGCACCAGTGACCAGATAGACACCTCTTCTTGATAAAAGCGTGTCTTTTAAACCCCTCTCGTTGACATGATCACAGAAATATTTATTTTGCACTTTAATTGATAGGGTAAGTTCTTTTATTTTTATAGGCGAAATACATAGATGACCCCTTTAAATTATCGCCTAACGAACGACTAATTGAGCACCAGTGATCAGATAGACACCTCTTCTTGATAAAAGCGTATCTTTTAAACCCCTCTTGTTGACATGATCATGAAATATTTTTTTTGCACTTTAATTGAAGCGCCAGAAACAATAATGTTTGCAGTACCATTATTATGAGATCTGTTTCCTAATTTTTTTGCAAATTTTGTGCAGCCTGGAACATATTTGTACCATGCTCATTATGGTATGCAAAGACAAGCAGGACTACAAGGAATGATCAGAGTATTAGTCCCTGATGGAGTTGTAGAGCCATTTTCATATGACCATGATAGGAGTATTCTTCTCACTGATTGGTACCACAAAAGCACTTATGAACAAGCAACTGGTCTTGCTTCATTTCCCTTTGAATGGGTTGGAGAACCTCAGGTAAATTATTATTATTCAAAACGTTTCAATTTGTTAGTCTGGTTTTGACTTGACACAGAAATTTTTTGAATCATGGTCTTATATTAATGTTGCTAATTTTTAATTTGCTTTTTTCAGTCAATCTTGATTCATGGAAGAGGAAGGTTCAATTGTTCTACTCCAAGCATAGATCCTAAACTTTGTAATGCTACAAATCCTCAATGTACACCTTATTCAATGACTGTTGTTCCTGGCAAGACTTATAGACTTAGAATTGGCAGCTTGACTGCTCTTTCTGCTCTAAGTTTTGAAATTGAGGTATTTTTCACAATTCCCCTATATCAACAACTTAGATAAATAAATAAGTTTGTTTCTTTTTTATTAATTAAATTTTATGATGCAGGGGCATAACATGACAGTTGTTGAGGCAGATGGTCACTATGTGGAGCCATTTGTGGTACAAAATCTATTCATTTATTCTGGAGAAACATACTCAGTTCTAATTAAAGCTGATCAAGACCCTACAAGAAATTATTGGGCTAGTACAAAAGTTGTCAGCAGGAATAACACTACTCCAAATGGTTTGGGCATTTTCAATTACTACCCAAATCATCCTAGGAGATATCCTCCTACTATACCACCCCCGGGGCCCCGTCCCAACGACGTTGCCCCCAGGATGGCTCAGAGTGTTACTATCAAGTCACACAAAGATTTCATCCATGCCCCTCCTCAGACATCGGACAGGGTCATCGTCATGCTCAACACACAAAACAGGGTGAATGGGTTTGTGCGTTGGTCAGTCAATAATATCTCGTTCACCATGCCCCATACGCCTTACCTAATCGCCCTTAAGCACAACTTATTACATACTTTCGAGCAAACTCCTCCTCCGGACAACTATGACCACAAGAGTTATGACATCTTCAATATCGCGCCAAATGTGAACGCCACAACTAGCAACTCGATTTATCGATTGAAGTTTAACACAACAGTGGACATCATATTGCAAAATGCCAACACAATGAATCCCAACAACAGTGAGACACATCCTTGGCATTTACATGGACATGACTTTTGGGTCATGGGCTATGGTAATGGCAAGTTCAACCAATCTATTGACCCAAAGAATTACAACTTTGTGAACCCAATAATGAAAAACACAATCCCAGTCCATCCTTATGGATGGACTGCATTGCGGTTTCATGCCGATAATCCAGGAGTTTGGGCCTTCCATTGCCATATTGAGTCACATTTCTTCATGGGAATGGGAGTTGTCTTTGAAGAAGGAATTGAGAAAGTTGGCAAATTGCCTACTTCTATCATGGGCTGTGGGGAAACCAAAAGGTTCCACAGGCCTTAAATTCTTTAACATTCTCCAAAACAGATTACTTTATATTCATATTGTGCCAAAAATCAAAGCTCATTTGTAACTTGTAAACAAAATTCATGTCTTATAGTTAAATGTCATCCCTTTTTTTAAAAAAAAAACCTCTACACGGTAAAAAAAAACAATACAATTCACTCTTTTGCTGCTACTCATGTGTCATAATACTATATACTATTTTGTCTTATTTTCTATAGTTTCAAGATTTACAATTATTTTTCTTAGATTCCCATAAGAGGTTTATTTTTAAAAAATATAAACATTTCATCATAAAATATAATTTTACATTGGAAATACCTTCCTCACTCCTCATCCAACACTTGTTTTGAGGATTATATACTTAAAGAGACGAAATTAAAATTAGAACATTATAGATTTGCGTAATTTATTCAATTTATTGGGATTAAAATTTATTTTATATATATATGCCGTAACGTATGCTCTACACGATCAATTAATCTTGAGAGCGTAAGTGTGCTGTGACACAATCAAGCTTATGTAATTTAGGGTCAAATATTTGGTTGGTCGATACATAGGGTTATCAGATCTGACTTGGATGTTTTTTTGCCCTTTAGCGCATGAATAGGGGCGTATATTGGTCGATTCGATTCGATTTTATATATTATCGATTTGTTTATTGATTTTCGATTTTTAAATACTCTAACTAAATCAATAATTTTTTTTATTGATTATCGATTTATCAGTTATTGGTCCTTAACAGCTCGATTTTCAGCTTAACCAATAGGAAAAATACTCATAAAATAAATACATGATTTCTCCAACAATTTGGTGCGACGGAACAATAATATAACTTTACATAAAAAAAAAGGGCAGCCCGGTGCACTTAAGCTCCCGCTATGCGCAGGGTCCGGGGAAGGGCCCGACCACAAGGGGTCTATTGTACGCAGCCTTACCTTGCATTTCTGCCAGAGGCTGTTTCCAATGCTTGAACCCGTGACCTCCTGGTCACAAGGCAGCAACTTTACCAGTTACTCCAAGGCTCCCCTTCTAATATAACTTTACATAATGCTCATAAAATAAATATAATAATAAGTAACATGAAAAGAACTATACAAGTGCAACACAAATAAAAGAACTAGGATAATAATGTGAATTAAAGGCTAAAGGGCAAAGATAGTAACCAGTAAGGTACTGATAATAATATTTAATTTCTATATAGGGATAAAGTAGTAAATTACTACAGTCTTAATGGGTTATCGATCTAGCCAATAACTCAATATTAAAAAGATCAAAACCGAACCGATAACCCAATATATATATTTTTTTACTAAAACCATTAAAAATCCGTTAACCCAATAGCAACAAAATAATAACATTTTTTTCGGTTCGATTTTTGCACACCCCTATATTAACAGAGGTGGATCCAGGATTTAGAGTCTCTGGATTCCAAGTAGACTTATCGATTAAGTCAACGTTAGGTTTAGATCGAATTATTCATCTTTTCGATCTATGTGAAAAATCAATCAATAAAATATGAATAGTAATAAAATGAAAATTTATGTATTACATATACTACAAATTCACACTCCACATTCACTAAGATCATGAAGTAAACAAAATTAAAACTTTCAATAATATTACTAAATATTACAAAAACTTTCTACTAGGAGTGAGGGTTTGAAGAGAAAGAGAAAGAGAAAAAGGATAAAACTCTTCTTTATGTTTAGTCAAATAAAAGAAAAGTCAAACAGTTAAATTAATTAGTTAAAAATAATCATTAATTAATACTTAGTAATTAGTCAACAACAATTAAAATTTTAAAGAAAAAACAAAAAAATGTTCCTGACTACTACAATTTTTTTTTATTTTTTTTTTTAAAAAAAGTACAAGCGGAATTCGATCCCGCAACTTAAGGCACAAACATTCACCCCTTTATCACTGACACCACAGGGTACTTTTGTTCTCTGATTGGCACATCTATTATTTATATGTCTTATATATATACACACACATACATAAAGTTTTCGTCGAAATTGGTGGGTGGCGTGGCACCCCACGACGGGCATTAATAGATCCACCCCTGCATATATAGGGGTCTTCATGAGATATTGTCACAAAATTTGCGACGTCAAATGATCAGCTTTACTTCACAAATGAACTCTTAAGTTTATTCTACTTGACACCCTACTCATGTACCATTAGCGGGGGCTCATAAGAGGATCTCAGGAGAACGTTTGTATTCAGAAGGCCTATACAATGATAAAGACCTCCATTCTTTGAAAAAATCATAGTTCTTTAAATTCGTAACACAATACCAGACATTCATGTGAGATATTGAACATATTGAGCACAATAATGGATCATGAAACCTATCATTTGTAGCAAGAAGTTTGCTAGTAAGAGGAGTTCCTGTAGATATTTTTTGAATAATGAAGTAGAAATCTTGTACTCAAAATACGATATACAATGTTTATCTCATATGTGAACCATCATTTCTCCAAAAAATTCTAGTTCTTTAGAGTCTAAAGTCATAACACAATACATGACATTCATTTGAGAGAGTTGAACATACTAAGTACTGAAATGGCTCATGAAACCCTTTGGATAATTCACTATGCAAAAGCCAATCATGCCTTTATTCTTATCACAAATGAACTTGTAACATCAGAATCCCAACAAAGCACGTCATTATGCGCAAATCCTCCATATAATTGGAATGCGGGAAACAATCGATTTCTAAGAAGCGAGGACGAAGAATATTGGAGAATGATGAAAATGAAACAAGCGAGGAGAAGAATGGGAGAGTGGCGACTAATAAGTTGCCTTTTTTTAAAGCAGTTTTATTTAATACTTGTTAATTTCTTAATATTAATTTATAGAGTTGAATTAGGTCCTAAAAACGTCTAGGTTAATTAGCTAAAAAATTGAGAAAAGTCTAAAACGCCCTTACTAAAAATACAACTCGGCCAGAAAACCCTTACCAGGTCCGCGACGCGGACTTGTCGCTAACCTTTTTGTTTTGTGCAGTTTTTTGAGAAATTTATCTTTCGATCTACGGGTCCTAAAAATCCACTGAAACTATTTTCCTGCAGGTTTTGACCCCCTGATCGATATTCCGAACTTAGATTTTCCAAAAAGATTAAGGATAATGCATTACATGAGCGGCCTAATCCCATGCATTCTTAAGGCACTTGTGAGCATTTTGAGAGATGTTACACTAGTTCACCCTCAAATAAACTAACAATGAAGTACCAAAATAGGTGTCTTAATGCCTCAACATAACATATGCTAGAAAGGAGAGGAGTATTGTCCCCGAAACAATAGGAACTCACCAAAAGTGGTCATCAAACGATCCAAACTAACCACGTGGAGGAGGAGGAACACCGGTCCCTACATGGTTATCTCATATAGGCAAAAGAATATGCGTTAGTACTTTGAATGTACTAAATATGTAGGCATGCAACATGATAAAAATATTAAGACATTCATAAGGTAAAATACCTGAGTGAATGCATGCATGACTAATAAAGTAGATAGCATTTAAATCATACATATGTGGGAATATGACTATAACCGACATTTAAGATCATGCGAGCTATTACATGGAATCCAACATAACCCCCGACGTTGGCACACAGAGACTACTTGCCGGGTAAAACTCCGTTCTGTTTACATTCATTTATTTAACATTTGGTTGCTACAAAGGCCTAGCCTACAAAGACTCCTATGGTGGCACATAGTTAATGCAACATGAGACTTTACTTAAGGACCCCTTAGATCGAGTCCCCATCTACATGCTACATTCGGTGCTAAGTCAAATCCCACGGAATAGTATAATACGTCAAAATAGTCATATCATATGGCTTGAGAATTCAAGCATCACATTCGGTAGAATAGCTCATTAAACCTTTGGTTTATAATATCATCATGGTTGTCATGCCCTATTTACCATCCTACTAATGATCCTTGATTTATAAGAACATTAGGTCTACAATCAGTGATGGTATTCCTGGTACCATGCTAATCGGACCTACCATTTGGAAAAATGTTCAAAAGCATTAACGGCATATAGGGATGTCATACATGTCATATCATAAGCTTAAACATTTCATTTGATTCAGTGTGAGGATTGTCCTTTCACAGTGAAACCTTACTTTGCTTAAGAAGCCCTTTCATCAATCAATCATTTCATAAAAACTCCCCTTCATAAGCATTTACTTCATAACATTCATTGGGGTCAAATTTCATTTCAACTTTACTTTATCATGGAAAACTAGGTGGGTTCAAATCAATCAACTTTCAAGTCATTTAAATCAATGCTACCATGAATGAGAGTGAAGGAATTCATCATTTAAACATCTTAAAACAACCCACCAATATAATTTAAAACTACTTTCAAGCCTTCATATAAGGACCTTGATAAATCATCAATTTCATGTAAATAAGAATTAACATAAGTCAATATACACAAATAAACTTCAAATATTCAAGAATCTATACATTTGAAATCGTAGTATGAAAATCCATAAAACTAATCACTTAAAATTGAGAGTAAATTAAATAGTTTTTTTAATTGTTATTTTTGGTGAAACTTAAATGTTTTCATTTTTTTAACCTAGGTGTAATTACACTTACATATAAGAAACATGCAATAATCATGGCAAACATCATAGTCAAGGTTTTAAGGGCCATCAATGATTTAGCACCAAAAATATATATCATAGTACTCTATTTATCGTCAGCTAACTTGTTTCATATAAAGAAAAATAAAATATGAAAAGTTAGTTGGACATAGAAAGAGGTGTTTTAATTTTCCTATATTGATATGATTGAATGGTATCAATATTTCTCCCATGTATTGATAATTTAAGGGATTTTCTGGTGGCTAACTATACAGGTATTATCAATATTCATCTTGTCTCAATCCATCTTAATAATTGTATTAGCTATGATAATGTTTATTAAAGTTCAATTATAATCTTTGATGTGATTGTAGTGTGCCAAGAAAATTGGGTATCATTTGATACTTCCAAATACAATAATTTGATTTTTCAAAGATAATAAAATTCAATCAATTTTTTTTATGGATAAGCTCTACATCAATCCATTAGAATTATTTCTTCATTTTTGGCCTTCTACACAAATTGTTTTTTTTAAAGAAAAATCACTTTCTAAAGTTTTTTTATAATAAAAAGAAAATATAATGAAATAGGATCAAAGCTTACAATATGTTGGAAAGATTTTGCCAGCTGAATTTATTTTTACTGAAGTAATTATGGGTGTGATTGGTAGGACAGAAAATGTTTTCTTGAAAAATAAGTGATTTTCTTATTTTTTTTTTAATATTATTACAAGAGCTTTTATATCTAAGCAAACACTAGGGTGGAGGTGAGGGGTGTTAGTCGGGGTGGCGGGAGGTAGGGGGATGTGGTCAGATCTCTGGGGTGGGGAGGAGACATAATTGCGCAATATCACTTACGAAACTTATTTTTCTACTCCATAAGTGAAGTCATTTTCAAAAAAAATCGAAACCTTTTGGCCAACCAAACATAGGAACAATACGATAAATTTGGACTTTGGACAATTTTTAACAATAAAAAAAAATCTTCATTCAAGGAACAAACCTCTCCATAAACTTCAAATTTGTAACAAATTACCAATCTCTTTTGACATCAAAGATAAGTGTCTCATTATTAAAGTAATTCATAAAATGAAAAGAAGCATAAATACGCCGGTCATTAGAAGGAAGAACCACCACAACAAGATTCGTCATGTATCATCTGTAGCAAAACTATAAACGGGAGCTAGACAAGGAGCTAAAATAGATACAGGACATAATGTCTTCCAAGATTGTGTCATACAAATAAGTAGAATCTCTTTTACTCCAAAGATTTTATACAAACAATTTCAATCTTTGCCTTGTGGTACTTGAAGGACTTCAAGAATTTCAACTACTTGACTCATAACAGGCCTTCCTTTTGGGTTTTGACTGAGGCATTGATAGGCAAGACTAGCAACTTTTACAACAGTTTTGGAGGAGTATTGTCCTTCGAGTCTAGGATCGAGTATCTTAAAGAGCTTCTTGTTATGATGCAGGAGCGGACGTGCCCACTCTACAAGGTTGTATTCCTGGCTAGGCCTAGTCTTGTCGATTGCTCTCCTTCCGATGAGCATCTCAAGCAAAACAACCCCATAAGCATAAACGTCGCTTCTGGCTGTTAAATGTCCTGGAATATTTCAATTTTACGTCTTAGTAATGGTGATTGCTTAACAAATATAAAGAGAAGAATCACAAGCCATATACAAAAAATGAGGGTTGATAGCCTAATGGTCACTCAACTAATAGTTATTATCTCATAAAGTCACTTTTCTTCAACAATGAAAGTAACTTTTTGAGATAAATAATAATTATCAGTTGAGCGACCATATGAGAAATCAACTTGCAAAAATGAAGAGGATTGTACAGAGGACGTTAGGCATTTGGCTGCAGAAAGAAGATGAGATAATGTATTCAGCTTATAATGGAAAATATTCCCCTTTTTTTTGGTACTTCATCTGTATGCAATTCTTGTTATTATACGGATAGCGAATATGTAGGTATAGGACAATTAAATGTGGATTTTCAAAAGACAGGCATATGCTCGACAAAGTTGAAGATGAATGTGGTCTAAAACACGTTTGACTATCCTTCTTTGTGAGTCTAATTAAGATAGCACAGTACGAGACGTACCTACTGAAACAAAAAAACTACCTAGTGTAATATTTGGTAACAAGGTGATGCTAGACTCACCAGTCATGACATACTCTGGAGCGGCATAACCATAAGTACCCATAACACGAGTCGATACATGAGTCTGATCTCCCATTGGCCCATCTTTTGCAAGTCCAAAGTCAGAAAGCTTTGCATTAAAATCCTGCAGCTCCAAATCCAAATAAAGACGGACATTGGAAAACCAATTTAGATTTTGTCCATATCTTAAGCTTGTTTATAGGGAAGCTATTAATGAATGAAACTAGCAAAGAACTCTAAACATAATAACAATTACTCCATCCGTTTCAATTTGTTTGTCTGGTTTTGACTTGGCACAGAGTTTAAAAAATAAAGAAGATTTTTGAATCTTGTGGTCTTAAGATAAAGATACGTAAAATGTACCAAAATGTCTTTTATTTAGTCTTAAACATGTCATGTGGAAAGTTGGAATTGAAGAGTTGCCAAAAAGAAAAAGAGGCATTCTTTTTGAAACAGACTCAAAAGGAAAGTAAGACAAACAAATTGTAACGAATGGAGTATATAAAAGTTGTAAAAGAAGTGAGCACTTCGAAGGAAATGATATACATCAGCAGAACAACATCTCACCGCATCTAACAAAATGTTTGAGGTCTTGAAGTCCCTATATATTACTGGCATTTCTGCTCCATGAAGAAAAGCAAGCCCTCTTGCAGCATCCAGAGCAACTTTCATTCTCCTCGACCATGTTAGAGTAGCACACATTCCTAAAGTACAAGATGTCAATGAGATAGAAAAAAGCTAATTCCCATAGAATGAGAACTAGGTATTATGATCTCTTTTAAGAAGGCTCGGACACAAGTAACAACAACTTGCATAACTTCTTATGTTCTAATTATTGTTTGTGACACAACTTGGATATGTGCAACTGCTCTTCATATGACAGTGTGAACTAATGCAAACAGCAGAAAATCAATGTAATGCAAACAGCAGAAAATGGTTAGAATTATAAGTCCATTTGGGACATGTAGGACGTAAATCCACTAGTATTTGTTTCATTCACTTTTATGCAAGTCGAGATTAGTTTCACCTTCACCAACATGGACTTCGCATTGATATCAAGTACTCACTTGGAAAAAGGTGCTTCTCCAAGCTGCCAGATTCCATATACTCATAAACCAGTAGTCTATGGTCATCCTCACAACAGTATCCGATCAGCTTCACCAGATTTGGATGTCGAAGCTGCCCCAAATAGTTCATCTCTGCCTGCAAAAGAAAGGAGTTAAAATAAGAAGCTGGTATCCATTAAGAGCAACAAAGTTTTGCAGCTTCCCTAGCATATTCATGGCAAACTTTTGCAGTGACTTATTGTTTGAACAAAAACTTATTCTGGCAAATCAGGTCAAAATCTGATTCAGAAAATATACTTGCAGTTTAGTCACCTTTTTGCACAAGTCTTGGATATTAATTCATATTGAGATTATTGTGAAATTACTTTCCATTAGAAAAGATAATTTTGAGGTTGAAAACCTTTAAATTATTTGAAAATGTGACAGTATATCACAGAAAAATGGAAGACAAGCTCATAATCAAGGAAATCTTATGCTCTCAAGCTTCAAAATGAAATGTGAGTGAGGAATCTGCCCCTGAATTGGCAAACCTATCTTGTTATTGTTCGTATATCAGGCGTTGTGTGTTCTTAACAAGTGCACACTTTCTTCTCTTTCTCCAGCCACCTTTCCTTCCTTACTGCTTCTGGGGCATGGTTGGCTGGAGAGGAAGATGGTAGAGAAGGAGAGAGGGAAGTCGGTGACTCTTTCAAGTACACACCAAACAGTATGTAACAGAATTTCAAATAATCAGACATTCTAGTGACGTTATTCAAGATAGAAAGCCATGTTTAAATTCCAGAAAAATGCAAACCTGAGTCTAAAGTGAGGGGAATGATTAAGGTTCTTAACCAGACAGGAAGCCAAAGCACCTACCAGCCATTCTCTATCACCCTGAAGACCTTCTGGATCGAGCTCCTTAATGGCAACATAAGTGGTCTTGTATCCCGGCCTAACATTTTCATCTATAACTCCTTTGTAGACAATGCCAAATCCACCCTCTCCCAGAACCTGTTTCGGCCGAAAGTGCTTCGTAGCCAATTTCATTTCTTCATACTTGAAGATATCAAGATCACTAATCCCTGGATTCTGCTGCAGGTCTTCAACAGTTTCAGGTATTACCACAATGCTGCTTCTACGTCTAGAGTCATGTCCCTCAGGTGTATTTAACTTCGGTTGAATTAAAGGATTTCTCTTAGTAGGATATGAGCCAACTCCACGGACAACTGCGAGTAAAAGAATCAAGATATAAAACAAAATAACTTTTGATTCTCCCACAGCAAGCAAAATGTTTTTATCAGTAATATGCTACTTATGGAGATCCTACGTTTCAAAACCAGAGTTGTCAAAGGTGCACTTAACCCCTAAAGTGGGCACAAAACATGTTGAGAGCTTCGCCTCGCTTAGCAGGCACAAAACATGTTGAGAGCTTCGCCTCGCTTAGCAGGCACAAAACATGTTGAGAGCTTCGCCTCGCTTAGCAGGCACTTCAATGTCTTCATCAAGGCTCTAAGGCATACTTTTCCTTGCCAATGAGCGTAATCCTAAGGAGACTACACTGAACAATTTATATTTCACTTAGTTGTAACTTTTTTGCAGTTTCTTTGTCCATATGTTTGTTATCCATGCTTATAATTATTAGTCTTAAACTACACCAACAACAGGATTATGTTCGAGATGTCAACTTGAAATCTCGATAAATCGAAGAGAAAAGCATCTACCCTTTCAAAAAAAAAAAGGAATGGCGACCTGTGATAAGAGAGCCTTTAGCACAAAAGCGAAGGATGATGTGATTAGATCAATAGACATTCAATAAAATGCGAAAAATGGAGTTCAACTAACTCTATCAACTATATATCAACCACGATAGCAGATTTTGCCAATGTCATCCATTCCGTGAGCCAAACTTTTACATTTTCCGCAATTAAAAGACTTCATCATAGTGCCATTACTAGCCCTACCAGTAACACTTGATTTACTTAAAAAAATTCACTCAGTAACATCATAGGCAACACACATCAGATTGACATTAGGATATCAACTATACCATGTCATTGACCCCAACAATTGGTTTAATGCAGGACATTAAATAGTTTCCAATTATCACATTACAAAATTTATGAAAAGTAGATTACAAGTTGTTTCCTATAGTCCCTTGGCTCTAGGAAAAACAGTCCAAAGCGGTCCTAAAAAAGAAATAACGGAAGTGAAAGCATAACGAAGCATTTTGAACAGTAACTACAACAAAATAATTGAAGGACAAGAAACAACTATAGTGAACAAATCAAACTACAAGGAAACTACAGGAGCAATACTAGGCCTACTAGTATGGATGGATACCGAGACATCATTCTATTACCTACTAATCTTCTATCCTAATCGTCTTGACAAAAAAAAAACAATACCTGGCTTACTCTTTGGTCTGTGTCCTGCTTTGTCTTCTTCAACACTCTGGCAAGAACCCATGGAATCAATCTTCACAATACATTCATCATTTGCCCAAAATCACATAAAACTTCCCCAAAAGATTAGATTTTTAAACAACCACAACCTTCTTTGTCCCCCACCCCACAAACACTCTACTTAGAATCCATTTACAGTTACCAATAAAACTCCCAGAATCTGAAATGGTGAGCGGATATCTCAAAGTTCCGCCGGAATCTGATCTGGGTCGCCGGAATATTCTAAGAACTCTCAAAATATGCTACTTGTGTTGTGTTCATCCAGCACTACACTTGGACCCCATTTTCAGTTTCCAACAGAACTCCCAGAATCTGAAATGGTGGCCGGATATCACAGACTTCCACCGGAATCTATCTGGGTCGCCGGAATATTCCAAGAATATGCTACTTTTGTAACTTCCAGTAGGAAGTAAAAGTGAGAAAAAAAAATGCACAGAGCAGAAATTGCAAGAAAAGAATGTGATAAAAAAGTGAACTTTTTGCCTTTTTTACTTGAAGAGTTTGATGTCAGCAAAAGTGGTGTAATTTGGATTTGGGCATTAAAAAAGATGTGGTTGAGTCTAAGTTTTAAGAATGAAGTAATCTCAAGGTTAAGAGAGTGAAGGGGAAGAAAATTAGTCTATGACCCCAATCATTCAATTCACTCCGATAGATAAACATAATTTTGTATTCAGTGTAATTTTATCGATTTCGTACGTCCATCGAAGGATAACTATAAAAAAAAAATTGAAATTTTATTTAGTTCAAATGTGTAATTTGATTGAATCGCTAGTAAAATTTATGTTGCTTAGAAAGCTCTACGACAGAGCATATGTATTTATTTTCATTTCTATCGATTGTCATTTTTCGATTTGATCTTGGATCATTCTATTACGAGGATTTTTTTATCGATAATAAGTTTAAATTAGTTGTAATATCGATAAGAACATCCTTAAAGTTCTTAAATTTAAAATTATTTTTATGTGAATTTGATTTAATCTAAGGCCAAAATACACTGTATTAAATAGGAAACCGAAAAGAATAGATATTTTTTTTTTTTTTTTTGAAAAAGGCATAATTGATCCTTTGACTTCGAAAACACCCCTTTTGATTATTAATTTTTTGTGCTTTTTTTCTAGCTACTCCAGAAAATTACATAATGGGCCCTTTATGTTTGATGACATAATTGGTGTTTGATGTAATTGGTATTAGAAAAGGTTCTACGTTAATACGAGATAATGACATATATAATTGATATTGTATGTTTGTTTGGGAATAAATTTAAAATCATCCGGTAAATATATCACTATTTAGTCCTCTAAATTTTATAATAACATGGTGAAAATCAAGTTTATCTTGATAACGGAATAGCTACTATTATATTGCTAAAATATACGTTACGCTCATCAATATTTAGACATAGATGCATCATATCGAGTTATCAACTCTCAAATCTATACTTGAATTGTAGTAATATACTATGTGGGACATTGTCTAGCATAAATTCATAATACTTATATGGGATAAAATTCTCACTCAACAAGTGGACGAGTCAGAATTTTATTCATTCACTAGCAATAGACTTACACCTTGTAATCTCAAAGAGACTTAGAATCCTCTTTCCAATAACACTACTCTGACACTACTGGCTAGCTATACATCGAGATTCAAACTAATTCAATTACTTTATACCATTATTATTGTCCAAATCTTTGTTTATTAATTGCTTAAGTTTCATCATAGAATATTATCAATCTTTTGTCCCACATCGTTGGGAGAAGGCCAATACATCCATTTTATAATACCTCAACTAGACAACACATATTGCTGAGCTTAGTAACTTAAGCTTGTAACCCAAGTGGGAGCAATAAGGTGATTGGAACAATCAATGTTAAGTCATTGACAGATTAGTGTGTGTTGATTTGGTTGGTTTCTTGGTGGTTTAGACGCAGTATTATTCCAGCAGTAATAATACTGACTGTGTGTCACTCACTCCTTTGAGTGGAGTTGACGGTAGAGTTGGGAGTAGATGGGGTGCTTTGTGAAGAGCACCTCCTGGGCTGACTTAACAGAGCAGCGCTCCACGTTTGATGGCCCAGAAGTGCTGTCAAGAAAGACCAAACCAGTTTCCGGCCAAGTAACACGCAACTCGATCTGTCAGGCTTTCGTTGGTTGGACTATCATTTTTTATAGTTCAATATTTTTTTAAAAAACGTTTTGGATAAAGATGAATGAGTACTTATATTGGATTTTGGTAAGAGACTCTCTAGATTTTCCAAAATCATTCGAATCATATCAGTATAGTTCGGTTTGATATTTTTTTTTAAAATGTTTTGGATAAAGATGAGTGAATACTTATATTGGACTGTGGCAAGAGACTCTCTAGATTTTTCAAAATCATTCAAATCATATCAGTATAGTTCGGTTTGATATTTTTTTAAAAAACGTTTTGGATAAAGATGAGTGAATACTTATATTGGACTGTGGCAAGAGACTCTCTAGATTTTCCAAAATCATTCCAATCATATCAGTATAGTTCGGTTTGATATTTTTTTTAAAAACGTTTTGGATAAAGATGAGTGAATACTTATATTGGACTGTGGCAAGAGACTCTCTAGATTTTCCAAAATCATTCCAATCATATCAGTATAGTTCGGTTTGATATTTTTTTTAAAAACGTTTTGCATAAAGATGAGTGAATACTTATATTGGACTGTGGCGAGAGACTCTCTAGATTTTTCAAATGATCGATATTTTTTTTAAAAACGCTTTGGATAAAAATGAGTGAATACTTATATTGGACATCATTCAAATCATATCAGTATAGTTCGGTTTGATTTTTTTTTAAAACGTTTTGAATAAAAATGAGTGAGTACTTATATTGGACTGTGGGAGGAGACTCTAGACTTTTTAAAATTATTTCAATTATATCAGTACAGTTTGATTAATTGTAAAAGTCAGTAGTAGAAGTTAGAAAGCGACAAGATGAAAAGTCGCATTGGATTTTGGAGAGACTCTCTAGACATTGTAATTAAATTAGACTTTTCAAAGTCATTCCAATCATATCGATACAATTCAATTAATTTTTGATATTTTTTAAAAAAGAACTATGGAAAGAGTTGTTACTAGTAAAAGTTATAACATGATAAGATGAATACTTGTATTAAACTACGCGAGACTCTATAGACAGTTTTATTGTTCAAAGGTTTATGAATCAAGGGCAACATTTATCTTTGTTGCATAAAATTTTTGGTGTTACATATCAAAAATGTTATTATTTTAGTGTAATTATTTGATATTCAAAATTTATTAATGTGATTAATTTGAATTTGTAATTTGTATCATGCAGGAGAAATGTTTAGCCAAACACCTTCAATCTCTAAAATGAATGTCTTAGTCAAACAGGTTACAAGTGAATTTTATATATAATCTAATTGAACAAATAAATTACATTCCTTTCACCTAACTCTTGAATTAAACTACAAATAATTACAAGTGTAGTTTATAAATATATTAAATGTAATATATAAATGATTGTCATTGGTCCTGTAGCTCAGTTGGTTAGAGCGTTGGTCTTATGAGCCGAAGGTCGCGGGTTCGAGCCCCGCCAGGACCACCTTTTATATTTCTCAATATTTATTTATTTTATTTCCCAATATAATAAATACAGCATTTGATTGTTGCAAAAGAAAAAAAAAATCATCATTTTTGTTGGTGGCATTGAGTTATGCGGAAATCTATATATTAATTTATGCTAAATAAAATCATCATATAACATAACTAATGCAATATTTTATTGACAACTTAAGTAATATTGACATTAAGTTATGTAGAAATCTATGTATTAATTTGTTTTAGGTAGAATGTGAAATATTTTTTATATTGTTACGTTCCACAATAATCATTACCTAACAATCTCTTTATTATCTTTGCAATGTTTTGTTGGTGAATCTTTCTAATGATTATAAAGCCAATGCATATAATAAAAATGCAAATCATCATTGAGTTTTCATGTCGTTAAAGTAATGTTAGTACAAAATAAATTATGTTTAGATATGAACTTCGTCGTTAATTTATTACTACATCGCTTGTAATTGACAGTAGTTTTTGATAACATAACGCTAAACAACTTTAAAATTTATTCATCACTAATTCATATTTATTTAGTAGTGTTTTAAGTTTTTAAAAGGAATAACATATATGTCAACTTGTTAATAAAAGAACATTATAAAACTATTGTCCTCTTTATTTATTTACTATAAGAATTTTTCCACATGTCAATAAAATACTATGATTGGCTCGTAATAAAAATACTTTTTTTAAAATGTCGACGTCGCTTGTATCTCACTTCATTAATACACATGAAATATTTACATATTAATTAATGAACATCACAAATAATCACTTACGTAACATTAGTCAAAGATCAGATATTTCCCTTGATTTAAAAAAAAACAAAAAACAAGTAAGGCCTACTAATCAATAATCGTTGCATTTTTATTAATGGGGTCTCTTTTTTTAGTGTTTTAATGTCACGAAATATGAATTCAATATTTTATGTATTTTTCGTGTGTATTAATTTATTTATTTTTTAAATTAGTCGATTGACTCGTTAGTCCTTATACGTGGCAAGGCCAGGCCTCACAAGCCTGGTGATCAACACCCGTCATATTTTCACTAATGACATTATTTTTCAACGTTTCTGTGTCACATAATATGAATTTTAAGAAATTTGTCGACCGACTTTATTGGTGTCCAAACTTGGACAAGTTAATCCTCACAAGCTTAGTAACCAGTACTCGTCATTAATGACATTTTTTTTTACAGTTCAGGTGTCAAGAAATAGAAATTTCAAATTTTAAGCAGTTTTTGTGTGAGGTGTTAGTCCATCAATATTTCAAAAATAGTCGACCGACTCCATTGACCCCCAAATTTGGCCAGGGCGGGTTTTACAAACCTAGTGATTAGTACTCGTTGCATTTTTATTTATTGAGTCTCTTTTTCTTAGTGTTCAGTGTTATGAAATAAGAATTCAAATTTTTAAGCATTTTTTGTGTGTATTAATCAATAAATTTTTGCCACAAATTCCACCCCAAAAACAATTTATCGACCGACATGTTGGTCCCCAAAAGGCCTATCCTCATAGGTCTAGTGACCAGTTGTCATTGCATTTTTATTAATAACGTCTTTTTTTCCCCAGCATTTTGGGGTTACAAAATAAGAATTCAAGATTTTAAGCATTTTTGGTGTGTGAGTTAGTCCATTAATTTTTAAAAAAATCTATCGACCCACTTTGGTGGACCCAAAACTTGGACAGAGCGGGCCTTCGCTGGTCCTCAAATTTGACTAGACCGAGCTTTACAGGTCAGGTGACCATTATTTAAGATTTTAAGCATTTTTCGTGTGTGTTAAATTCATCGATTTTTCAAAAACTAGACGATCGACTCTATTGGCCCCAAGCCAGGCCTTATAAGCCTGGTGATCAATACCCACTATATTTTCATTAATGGCGTCTTATTTTACAATGTTTCAGTGTCATATAATAGAAATTCAAGATTTTAAGCATTTTTCGTGTATGTTCATTGATTTTTCTAAAATTAGTTGACTAACTCCATTGGCCTCTAAACTTGGCCAGGCCTGACCAGCACTCATGACATTTTTATTAATGACGCCGCTTTTTTCAACGTTTTAATATCATGAAATAGAAATTTAAAATTTAAAATAATTTTCGCATGTGTTAGTCCATTAATTTTAAATAATCTACCAACTGACTCTGTTGGCCTGTAAACTTGGCCCGATAGGGTCATAGTTCTGGTGACTAGTACTCATTTTATTTTTATTAATGTCATCTCTTTTTTCATTAATTTGACATTGTCATCCTTGTAATTTTTTTATTATGATTATATGTCATAAAATCAAGGAAGTAACGTGTGTATTGGTGAATATAAGATGTTTGACTGGCCCAATCATCATTTTATATGGTTCTTTCTTCTATTTATTAGTATTTTCCTTAATTGAATTATGGTGGGGAAAAAACTTATTTAGATTACATGTAACAAAATTAAAAAACAAGTAACATGTGTTTACTCATGAATAAAAGATGTTTGATTTGTCTATCCACCAATCTTGTCTTGTCCTTTCTTCTTATTTATTAGTATTTTCTTTAAACTCAAAGTGGGAAAAAAGTTATTAAATTTAGATTTACAACAAATAAATACATTCACACAGTAAAAAACCACATTTTTAGTGTGAATTTTCTTCTTACTGACCATAAATCACTTATTTTTTATTTAAAAAATCAATGTGTGTGCCGTTTCTTATTAAAATTAAAATACTTTATATTAAAATATGTCTACTATATACATTAGACAAATGTCTATGATCATTTTTATTACATTTGAGTGTATATATATATTGTGATTATATGTCACAAAACAAAAAGAAAAGTAACGTATATTTATTTGTAATAAACAGTGTTATATTTGCTCAACCACTAGTTTTATCTTGTTTTTCTTCTTATTTATTAGTATTTTCCTTGAATTCAAAGCGGGTAAAATTCATTAAATCTAGTTTACAATATTTGATTCGCCCGACCATCAAATTTGTCTTATTTTTTAATTATTTATTACTACTTTCTTAAATTCAAAGTGGGAATTTTTTTTTAAATCTAACTTATAATATTTGATTCGTCCAATCACCAAATTTTTCTTTCTTTTTATTTATTACTATTTTCTTAAATTCAAAGTGGAAAAATTTATTAAATTTAGCTTTATTGTGGTAATTATTGTATATTCCTTAAATCCAAAGTGAAAAAAATCATTAAATCTAACTTTTATCTACAACCAAATACATTCACATTTAAAATTCACATTAGTAGTGTGAATTTTATCCACATTATAATCACATTTTTAGTGTGAATTTATTGCCTGATAACTAGAGTTAAATAAAGGAAAAATCTCAAATTAAAGCATATATATATATATATATATATATATATATATATATATATATATATATATATATATATATATATAACGGTTTTGACTAAAGTAGGACCCATAAACTCATATTTTATGAAATTTAACTTGTGAGTGACTACACAGTAGGTCTTCCCTTGATGCACAAACACAAAAAGATCAATACATACATAACTCCTTAAAACTTGTTAATAAATTACATTTAAACATCAAATTATAATTTATTTCAATTGATCATCTGACACAACAAGATAAAATATTTTTTATTATATATTTTTTATTCAAATTTTACATATATTTTGTGTGTGTATATTCTCAAATGTCTATTAAATAGTTAAGTGAACTATAAAAAATATATAATCAACCACAATTGAAATATGTCTGTAAAAAATTAAAATTAAATAGTTAAATGTATATTCTTCTTATTTATTAGTATTTTCCTTAAATTTAAAGTGGAAAAAATCATTAAATTTGACTTACAATATTTGATTCGTCCAACCACTAAATTTATCATGTTTTTTTTCTTATTTATTACTATTTTCTTAAATTTAAAGTGAAAAATTTCATTAAATTTAGTTTACAATATTTGATTTGTCCAACCACCAACTTTTGTCTCATGTTTCTTCTTATTTATAACTATTTTCTTAAATTCAAAGTGGAAAAATTCATTAATTTTATCTTACTATATTTGATTCGTCCAACCATCAAATTTGTCTGATGTTTCTTCTTATTTATTACTATTTAATTAAATTCAAAGTGGAAATTTTTATTGAATCTAGTTTTACTGTGGTAATTACAAGTATATTCCTTTAAACCAAAGTAGAAAAAAATCATTAAATCTAACTTTTATCTACAACTAAATACATTCACATTTCAAAATCACATTTGTAGTGTGAATTTTATCCATAATTCAACTGTCTAAATGAAATTTACTGAATACTTAAACAATTCTAACAAAAGTAGGCCCCATACAAACTCCTACTCACATGAAATATTAACTTGTGAGTGACTACACCATATGCAAAAAAAAAAGACAAAAAGATTTTCTCTCTTAGCTAAGAAAAAGTTCTTTCCATTTCATACATTACTCTCTGTTTTTTTTCTTTCTTGTGTTCACTTCTCTTAGTTTTTACTTCTTGTTTTCTTCAGAGCTCCGGTGGTCGTAAAGTTGATCGGCGTCGTAAAACAGGTAAAATCATAATCACTATCCAGGTAAATTTACTTCTTTCTCCTTAATATTACCCTTTGATCATTCATTGTTCTGAATTTTTTTGTTGTGTTTTGATTAAAGTTTATTTTTTTCTGTGATTATGGAGTTGTGGGAATGTTTATCTTCTTGGTTAATGTTTAAAGATTGGAGCTTTTTTTCTTTAGGGAAGTTTAAAGTGAAGATGAAAATGGTGACCCTTTTGTTCTACTTGGAATTGGACATACCCCCCCTCCCCCCCCCCCCACCCCACAATCCAATACCCCCATAATAGGAAGAAAAATGTAGGGGTGAAAGTTGAAGTTGGAGTGTTTTTTTTTGCTGTGATTTTAGAGTTGGTTGAATGTTTTATCTTTTTGGTTTATGTTTAAAGATTGGAGTTTTTAGCTTAGGGAGGTAGTTTGAACCCCATAATTGGAAGAAAAATGTATGTAGGGGGGAAAGTATATCTGGTTTATGTTTAAGTTTGGAGCTTTTTTTGCTTAAGGAAGTAGTTTGAGCTGGAGATGAAAATGGAGATGATTTGTTCTATTTGGAATTGAACAGAAAAATGTTGGTGTGGAAGTTGAATTAGTCTTGTTTGTTCGATTTTTGAGAAGTTTAGCTTCTTCTTTTTTCTGTGATTTTGGGGTTAGTTGAAAGTTTTATGTTCCTGGTTTTATGTTTAATGTTTGGAGCTTTTTCGCTTAGGAAGTTTGAGCTGGAGATAAGAACTTTCAGCCAACCCCAAAATCACAGGAAAAAAAAGAAGCTAAACTTGTCAAAAATCGAACAAACAAGACTAATTCAACTTTCACCCCTACATTTTTCTATTCAATTCCAAATTGAACAAATCATCTCCATTTTCATCTCCAGCTCAAACTACTTCTTTAAGCAAAAAAAGCTCCAAACTTAAACATACAAAAAACAATACAAAAATTTCTCATATCGAATTCGAAGTGCCATGCTATTATAGGAAGATATTCAATACTCATAGACAAAAAACACTAGGTGATTTCTTCCCATTTGTCCTAGCTTTGGTAGATAGAGTTGCTTGGTACTTGTTGCTGGTGGGAATTAGAGTTGTTTTTCCCCTTTGTCTTATTAGTTTATGTTAGAGATAATTGCAGCCTACCTCTAGTATGCTTATCATCATACCAGGTTGACTTATCAACAAAAATGTGATTGGGTTATTCATACAAAGAGGAAACAGGATTACTCAGTTTCACTAGCGTTTGACCTTGTCAGTCTACTTAGAAGAATTGGATTTGATGAACCTAACCTTTTCCATTTTAATGTATTGCAGGGCTGTTGAGGTGCAGTTTGATTCTGGAAATCTGCATGCAAAAGAAATAAGTTGGATTGAAGCTTTTGTGCTGTAGTTGCTTTATCAGAAGAAAATGATGGAGGCTCCAAAATTTATTGGACTTCTAGACTTGAATCAAAACTTGTCGCAAAATTTTTACCATAAGCTTGGTGAGGGGTCACATATGTCTATTGAGAGTTATGGGAGCATGCAGACGAGCAATGCTGGAGGTTCTGTTGCAATGTCAGTGGATAACAGCAGTGTTGGATCAAATGGTTCTCACACTCGTATTTTAGACCACCAGGGCAATCACATCTACAATAACTATTCTGTTGCTGCTAGCGTAGTCAGGGGTAGAGTTTCTAATCGGTTAAGTGATGATGCTCTCGCTCAAGCCTTGGTTGATCCTCAATTTCCCACCATTGGGCTTGAGATTTATGATGAGTGGACAATTGACTTGAGGAGGCTTACCATAGGACAAGCTTTTGCTCAAGGATCTTTTGGGAAACTCTATAAGGGAACTTACAATGGTGAAGATGTTGCCATCAAGCTTCTAGAGAGGCCAGAACATGATCTTGAGAGGGCTCACTTTATGGAGCAGCAATTTCAGCAGGAGGTCATGATGTTGGCAAATTTGAAGCATCCAAATATAGTACGATTTATTGGTGCATGCCGTAAACCAATGGTGTGGTGTATTGTGACTGAATATGCAAGAGGGGGATCAGTGCGTCAGTTCCTCACGAGGCGGCAAAACAGAGCTGTGCCATTGAAGTTAGCAGTTAAGCAGGCCTTGCATGTGGCAAGGGGGATGGAGTATGTGCATGGCCTGAATCTGATTCACCGTGATCTGAAATCCGACAATCTACTGATTGCTGCTGATAAGTCAATCAAGATTGCAGACTTTGGTATTGCTCGAATTGAGGTGCTGACTGAAGGAATGACACCAGAAACTGGCACTTACCGCTGGATGGCTCCGTAAGCATCTAGACTCTTTAGCAGCCTTGTTAAATCTGTATTTTATTTCTTTCTTAGAACTGCTTTGATATGTGTTACTTGAGCATAAACCCCTTGCGGATGGGATTACATTGGGTATGTTGTTGTTGTATTTTCCTTAATTTAGTTTTATTAATTCCAATGCTCTTTATATTTTCCATTGTATACTTGCTGTTGCTAAGAGGGAGAAATTGTTTCCTCCAGTTAGCTTTGTAACTTAGTTCTGTGCCTGTTAATGAAGGTTAAGAGTTGAAAGACTTTATTTTCTCTTTCAATTCCTTTCCCTCCTTTTCCTTTTCCTTCTTGTCCGTGACTTGTAACTTGATTCAAGTTGGTCACATCCAAGGGCGTGGCTTAGTTGTCAATGAAGTAGGTGCAAACCTTGGAGATTAGGGTTCAATCACACCAGAGACAGAAAAAACTAAGTGTTATCTTCCCATATGTCTAAATCTTAAACCTTGGTGGGTATAGTTACCAAAAATCGAGATGCATGCAAGTTGGATACGATACCATTATCAAAAAGAGTAAAATTGCATCTAGCTGAAAAGGGTTCAAGGACATCTACTACCTCACTGGGTTCACTTTCAGGATATGTCTGAGAGATATGAACCACAGTTCTTTTCTTATTGAATATGCAGTTGAAAGTTCTTTGGGAAGTATATAATCTCTCCTCTGTGATGTTGACCTTCCATCGTCATCTTTAGCATCGCCCCTATCTACAGAGCAGTGAGGCTCTTCTGTACTGTTGAATGAGTAAGAAAGAGAATGGGGAGGGAGGGGGGTGGGTGCGATTCACCAGATATCTCTCTCTTCATGGGATGACAGACTTCCACAAGAGTCGCATACTTAGGTTTGTTGCTGCTGGAGAAACTTGAAAAGGGCAAGGGAATGACATGTCTACTGGAAACATGTCTTGCTTAGAGTGGAAGTTGGTTGCAGAATGAAAGTTTTAAGTTGTAAGTAGCTGAACAGCATTCCTGTTTGCTTGGCTCATACTAACTTTCTCAAAGCACTGAAATGAACCAGTTGAGGAAGGACTGGTTGAAGTGGAATATTTGGCTCAATCTTCTCATGAAACTAAATCATTTGTTAGAACCTTTGATCATTCTTTATGAAGAGACCTCTTTTTTAAAAGCATAAAAAAGAGACTAGGTGATGTTGCTAGAATATACAACGATTATGTGGATTCTCCATTGAGTTGTTACATAGTCTTGTTCCGTCCATAAGACCATCGCAATCTCTACAGAAAGGTAGAAATGGTATATTTGGCAATCTTCTCATGACCCTAAATCATTTGTTGTAACCTCCGAGCATTCTTTCCGGAGAGAAGTCTTTTCAAAAGTAAAAAGCGATTCATGGAGTTTGAAGTGAAAAGCTAGGAGCGAGGCATACAAGTTATGGGAAAGTAAAAAGAAGTACCAAACACATACAAATTATGTAATCTTCTCATGGACCTAAATCATTTGTTGAAACCTCCAATTATTGAGAGTAGTGTTTTTGGAATCGAGAAATGCGGAAAACGAAAAAGCCATGGAGTTTGTAGCGATAAGCGAGAAGTGAAGCGCACTGGGTAAAAGAAGTATGTAATGCCAAACGTAGAAGGATTTAGTACTATAAAGATGCAATTAAAATAACTAATTTTTGCATCCAATTTATGATAATATTGATATTAATCTAACTCCTCAAAGTCGAGATTCAAAAAAGTAGACCCTTTCTCGTTAGGATCGTTTTGCCCGTCGTCGTTTAAAGTGCACACTTCTCTGAAGTGCATGGCTTCAAGCCGTAATCCCTTCAAATTGCATAAAGCGATGGCTTTGAATAGCAATGCGGGAGAGATGTGATACGTGAAGAAATCAATGTTCGGTAAAAAGAATGATAAGAATGCCTTATTTGGTATTTAGTCTTACAACACGTGTTGCTAGACTTGATTTAATGAATGCCTTATGTAAGTTGAAGTAGATCTTTCAAAACAAAAGGAGCATTAAAACCCCTTAATGATCAATCAACCAATACAAGGCCGGTTATGACTCGGTATTTCCGACGTCTTACTTTTAGTGGCTTAGATATTGTGCATTCCACTCGGGAGGCATTACCTAATTTTTTTGGACGATTTATTCACTTCATGTTGATGAAAAGTTGATCAAGTTATCACATGCTATGTTGTACCGGTCCTTTGCATTACCTACCCGTTGAAATGGGTCCGTGCCTGTACTCTTCAAAATACACAAAATGTTAACACAAAAATAAATAATGCACATACCTATAATGATACTTGTACATTTGATTAAATACATACTCACAAACGAGTCCATACTTGGAAACGGATCTAGGATTTAAAGTTTATGAGTTCCCAACGATCTCAAATTAAAAAATAACTTCATTATAAGTGCCCAAGAGGAACCGAACCCTTAATGAGGAGGGCAACAAAGGTTTAGCAAGTTGCATTTATGCCGCTGTACCAAGAGCTTAGTTTGTTAGTAGATTCCCAATAAATAGTTTATTTAATAGATTTTCCAATATGAATATAGGATCTACACAAAAGTTACTGGATTCCCAAAAACCCACACCCAATACTCCTAGGTCCACCTCTGTCCAACAACAACATACCCCGTGTAATCGTATAAGTGGGGTCTGGGGAGGGTAGGGTGTATGCAGACTTTACTTCTACCTCATAGAGATAAAGAGGTTGTTTTAGAAAGATCTTTAGCTTTAAAAAAAACCTACCAAATAGTTTTAAAAAGTGGACACAAATATGGGAGCAATCACAACAACACATTAATGCGAAATGGAATGTGTTACACAACAAACATAAGAAATAACGGTAACGAAAACGAAATAGTGAAATGATCGTGCACAAGAAACTACAAGAGTAATGCTAATAATATTGGTAAGAACACTAGTGAAAGCCTATCCCGCAGGGAAGTGAGAGAAAACTCAACTATCAACCAACCTTCTACCCTAATACGCGACCTCCAAACTATCCTATCTAAGGCCATGTCTTCGGTAAGATCCAAATGCACTAAGTTCTGTCTAATCACTTTCCCCCGATACTTCTTCAGCCTGCCTCTACCTCTCCTGACATCCGCCACTGTCAAGCGCTCACACCTCCTTACTGGGCGTCTACACTCCTCCTCATACGCAAACCACCTCAGCCTTGCTTCCCTCAGCTTGTCCTACTCAGAGGCCACCCTAACCTTGTCCTGGATATCTTTATTCTTGATCTTGTCTCTCCTATTATGCCCACACACCCACCTCAACATCCTCATCTCCGAGATTTTTATCTTTTGAACATGAGATTGCTTAGTAGACCAACACTCCACCCCATACAACATAGTCGGTTTAACCACCACTCTATAGAACTTACCCTTGTACATAATCCATATAATATGGACTACATGTTACCTTTAGTTGCTGACAAATAGGTATATTTGAAACATTTCAAAATTTTGGATTTCTCCACTAGAATTTATCACCTCTAAGAATGATAGGAAAAACGAATGCATCAAATCTATTTAGGGGGCAGGGGTGTCCACATGGGCTTGATTTGCCAAGTCTGTTCATATGTATTAAGAAACACTGAATTAATTTTAAAAGCACGCATAAGTACGTATGAATATATTTTACAATTTATTTTATGTATTACGGTGCATGTATAGGCTGACTGTAATTCATGCATTTGCGCCTGATTGTTAAACTGTTAAAATTCTTTGTTTTATTGATATCTATCAGGAGATCTCCTTGGCTGGCACAATCTGATATTGAAGGTGTCAGACAACAAAGAAAATTACTTCAATTTGCTTAGTTTATTGTTCTACTGATACAGAAGTTTTCCTGTATTTAGAGTCTTATTTAAGAATTGGTATATTTAGAGACTCTTTTGAGAATTTTTGCTAATCATGATTTTCCTGGAGTCTTTAAATCTGCTCTTGGAAGTTCAGTTGTTTGTTTCTCAGGCATATATGGCAGTTAGAACTTAAACCTTGAATTACATCATCTATTCAGGATGAAAGAGAGAATATGATATAGAGTTGAATGAATCTCTTTTTGTCTGGTGGAGATTGATTGCTTTATCCAGTTTTAAGTGTAGATTACTGATGATAGAACTGGCATTTCTTGATTTCTTTTGTCCTGGACAGAAGTATCGCCATCAGTTTCCGTTTGGTTTTGTTCCTTACACAATGTTGGAGATGAAAATATATTCTTTATAAGCTAAGTGAGTTGGCGATTAAGCTTTTGTTTTCTTGAGATAATGTGAGAAACGGAGAAGTTTCCATTTCTAATAGGACATTTCTTTCAAACTTAAAACAAAGATGTGTTCATGTCTGCCTGAAATATTCTTGAAATGCTTGCGATCAGAAAGTATTTAGGAGGTTGACCTGGTGAGTGGTGATAATTCTGGTGACCTAGTGCAGTCGTGAAACACCACATCCCTGCGATGGTGGATGATGTAGCAGTGCAATATAGATCTTCTCTGTGTGATAATAGGTTAGTATGCATGAATGACTTGCCTTGGGGAAATAGAGAGAAGAATATGCTTGCATTTGTTAATTTGATGTGATAATGAATGATCTTGTCAAAAATAAAATGGAATTGAATGATCTTCCCCAAACAGGTGGGAATCGGATCTCAATATCTGGTAAAGCTCGTATACGTGCAGCCAGTCCCTGATACTTTGTGCAATTCTAGTATACTCCAATTTTGATTCCGATTAGCCTGAGAAATGTAGTTACATTTCAAGTTTCCTCTTGAGAAACTAGTTATTCACATTCTGCAGATCCTATCCTGTTTAACATCGTCATATTTTGGCAAGTGTGTCTGGTTTCTTATCTTTTCAGAAAAAGAAAACAATGTTCAAAGTTGTTAGCGCCTGTGTTTTGTTGCGGACTGTCTAAGCGTTTGACTTTGTTTTGCAGGGAGATGATCCAGCACCGGCCATACACCCAGAAAGTTGATGTTTATAGTTTTGGCATTGTTCTGTGGGAGCTCATAACAGGGCTGCTTCCTTTCCAGAACATGACTGCTGTGCAGGCTGCTTTTGCTGTTGTCAACAAAGGCGTCCGTCCAACAATACCCATTGATTGTTTGCCTGTCTTATCTGATATCATGAGCTGCTGCTGGGATTCTGACCCCGATAATAGGCCAACTTTCTCTCAGGTGGTCAAGATGCTTGAGGCGGCTGAGACAGAAATCATGACTTCTATCAGAAAGGCGCGTTTCAGGTGCTGCATTCATCCTACGGCTACAGGTTGATTCGGGAAAGAGGAAACTGGAGGGAAAGGATGTTGAATGGCAAAACTGATTTTGAGTCTGCCATGTGTATCTATCAGGCACAATTTCTTTTCAGATAGAAAAAGGGCTATAGTTATGAGAAAAAACTAGACATTTCTCTGCTACATTTTGTTTCTTTTCTTTTCTTTGCGGATTTAAGACGGTGACTAGTTCGTAATGCAGGATATCTGATGTGCATCTGTGCATGTCTGACCATAGCTGTGTTTGCTGAATTTGCTCAAAGTTATATCAGGTTCTGAATAATATGAAATGCTCCTCTATGCAAGCAGCTTTATTTTTTGTGTTAATTGATACTTGTATCAGTGCAACACACAATTTACCTCAAGAGCAGTAAGGCACTTCTAAGCCTCTGGTAAGTATGCAAATTTGCAGAATTTGCTGTATTTAAGTATGTTAACTTTTGAGATTGTATTGTTTTGATTTTGGGGACCATAACTTCCTCAAACTCTTTTTGAAGGATGTATAGCGATTTTTTCGCCTTGTTTTTGAAAAATAGTCATTGTTCTGGAGTTTCGAGTTTCATTAGTTTGAGGACATTATTTGGGAGTTCCACCGGTGGTAATGACTATTCAACAATTACAAGGGTTGGAAAGTTCCCCTTATCCTACTTTCTCATCCTTCTATTTTACTATTATCCATTGTTTTCTTTGTTTTGGTTATTGTATTATTTATTGTCGCTCCTATTCTTTTCCCCATTATTCTTATATTGTATTTTCTTTTCATGCCTGTTGTGATACTATGTTTTACTTGAGCTGAGGATCTATTGAAAACAACCTCTCTACTTTCACATAATAGAGGTTAGGTTGCGTACACCACCCTTTTCAGACTATTCTTGTGGAATTACACTCGGTATGTTGTTGTTGAAATGTCGGTATGTAGTTATTTTTACCCCAAAACTAATATATGACCCCAATTTTTAAATGAAATTTCAGCATGATATGCTTAGGTACAACTTTTTTGTTTGGAAAATATTATAGACTTGGCATAAAATTACTTGGAACTTTTAGATGTTTGATTTGTGAAGTATTGCCATTGTTTTATGTGCTTTAATTATCACATTATTCGGTTATTATGTTTACCGTATATATTTTTTTCAAACTGCTTTAATGGTCGTTACTTGAATTGGGAGTCTTTCGAAAACGATCTTTCTACCTTCACCGGTTAAAATTAAATTTATGTATACTCTATACTCTCTAGACCTAGTAAATTACACTAATCATGTTATTGTTACCGTCATAAAATTTAAGGGGTCAAAATGTATGAGAAAATAACTTAGGTGGGTGCAAAACCCACTTTATTACTAATTAAAGGAAAAAATGGTGCACACTCATCATATTGATTTTTAGTGTATAAACGGAAATTTAAAAGCTAACGACGTCGTCAGAGGGTGATAGGGTTTTCGCCGTAGACGGTGGTTTTAGTACTGTGATTTCTAGGGTTTAGGCCGAAGAAGACGACGGAGGAGGAAGATGAAGCCAGTAGTAGTAACAGTAGTGTCGAACAAGATGCAGAAATCAGTAGTGGTAGCTGTGGATAGACTCTTCCACAACAAGGTTTACAATCGATATGTCAAACGGACCTCCAAATTCATGGCTCATGATGAGAAGGATGAATGCAACATCGGTGACCGCGTATCTACTCTCTCTCTCTCTATATAGATATATATAAAAATTTTTATAATTTTTCTGTTATTTTTTCCCTTTCTGATCTACTGTCCTTGTAATCTGTTTGTGTATAGTGGAATTAGGTGAAAATATGTTTCTTTTCCAGTTTGCTGATGATGTTATTTTGATCTTTGGTTATCTGAGAATTTTTTATTATGAGCTTGTTAACTTGCAGTTGGCTTCAAAATAATTGTTTGTTTCAATGCAAAATATAGAATTACCTAAAATTACCCATACCTATACTCATTGTTGAGATTCATTTCATTTCCTAATTCATGATTAGCCATTTTTTTTCTCTATCTCTTTCTTTATGATCTGTTTGTTGATAGATGAATCTGGTAAAGTTGGATTTTTTTTGGTGTTTGGTTTCTGAATTCAAGCGTTTTAAATTATGAGCTTGTAAACTTGCAATGAGAATGAATAAGACCTTGTCTCCCAGAATCTACTATAGGTTGGGTTTGCAATGAGAATGAAGAAGACCTTGTCTCCCAGAATCTACTATAGGTTGGGTTTGAGAGCCGTGTGATGGGTGACTTTTTAAAGTTTTTGCATCCTTATTCACATCTCCCCGTCCTCCATTTTGATCAAGGCTCATTTGAGTTTTTTCATTCGTACTCATCTCTCCACATCTTGTTCTCATATCCATTTCTTCGTTTCCTTCATTAATATTTTGAGACTTACTTGCATCATTTCCACTAACATGATTTTCTCGGTTGCCTTTTTTTGTCTTCTTTTCTTTACAAAGATATCCTCTCACATTTTAAATTCACATTTGTAGTGTGAATTTTATCCACATTCCATGATCACATTTTTAGTGTGAACTTATTGCCTGATTAACTAGAGTTAAATAAAGGAAAAATCTCAAATTAAAACAAATATGTGTATATATATATACTCTTAACAGTTTTGACTAAAGTAGGACCCACATAAACTCATGTTTCATGAAATTCTAACTTGTGAGTGACTACACAGCAGGTCTTTCCTTGATGCACAAACGCAAAAAGATTAATACATAAATAACTCCTTAAAACTTATTAGCAATAAATTACATTTAAACATCAAATTATAATTTATTTCAATTGCACCTGACCACAACACGATAGAATATTTTTATTATATACTTTTTTTTTCAAATTTTACATATGTTTTTTGTGTGTATATTCTCAAACGTCTATCAAATAATTAAGTGAACTATAAAAATATACAATCAACCACAATTGGAACATGTCTATGAAAAATTAAAATTAAATAGTTAAGTATATATTCTTCTTATTTATTAGTATTTTCCTTAAAGTCAAGTGGAAAAATTCATCAAATTTTACTTACAATATTTGATTCATCCAACCACCAAATTTGTCGTGTTTTTTTCTTATTTATTACTATTTTCTTAAATTTAAAGTGGAAAATTTCATTAAATTTAGTTACAATATTTGATTCATCCAACCACCAAATTTGTCTGATGTTTCTTCTTATTTATTACTACTTTCTTAAATTCAAAGTTGAAATTTTTATTGAATCTAGTTTTATTATGGTAATTATGAGTATATTCCTTAAAACCAAAGTAGAAAAAAATAATTAAATCTAACTTTTACTTACAACCAAATACATTCACATTTCAAAAATAACATTTGTAGTGTGAATTTTATCCATAATTCAACTGTCTAAATGAAATTTACTGAATACTTAAACAATTCTAACAAAAGTAGGCCCCACATAGACTCCTACTCACATGAAATTGTAACTTGTGAGTGACTACACCATATACAAAAAAAAGACAAAAAAGAGATTATAGAGATTTTCTCTCTTGGCTAAAGAAAAAAATTCTTTCCATTTATACATTACTCTCGCTGTTTCTTTTCTTTCTTGTTTTCACTTTTCTTAGTTTGTACTTCTTGTTTTCTTCAGAGCTCCGGTGGTCGTAAAGTTGACCGGCGTCGGAAAACAAGTAGAATCATAATCACCATTGAGGTAAATTTACTTCTTTCTCCTTAATTATGCCCTTTGATCATTCGTTTTTCTGAATTTTTTTGTGTTTTGATTAAAGTTTGTTTTTTTCTGTGATTTTGAGTTGATGGAATGTTTATCTTCTTGGTTAATATTTAAAGATTGGAGCTTTTTTGCTTTAGGGAAGTTTAAAGTGAAGATGAAAATGGTGACCCTTTTGTTCTACTTGGAATTGGACATAACCCCCCCCCCCCCCCACACACACACACCCCACACCCCACACCCCACAATCCAATACCCCCATAATAGGAAGAAAAATGTAGGGGTGAAAGTTGAAGTTGGAGTGTTTTTTTTTGCTGTGATTTTAGAGTTGGTTGAATGTTTTATCTTTTTGGTTTTTGTTTAAAGATTGGAGTTTTTAGCTTAGGGAGGTAGTTTTAACACGAGATGAAAACGATGACATTTTGTTCTATTTGGGATTGAACCCCATAATTGGAAGAGAAATGTAGGGGTGAAAGTCTTTGTGGTTTATGTTTAAGTTTGGAGCTTTTTTTACTTGGGGAAGTTTGAGCTGGAGATGAAAATGGAGACGATTTGTTCTATTTGGAATTGAACAGAAAAATGTTGGGATGGAAGTTGAATTAGTCTTGTTTGTTCGATTTTTGACAAGTTTAGCTTCTTTTTTTTTCCCGTGATTTTAGGGTTGGTTGAAAGTTTTATGTTCCTGGTTTATGTTTAATGTTTGGAGCTTTTTCGCTTAGGAAGTTTGAGCTGGTGATAAAAATGGCGACATTTTGTTCTGCTTGGAATTGACCCCCCCCCCCCCCCCCCAAAAAAAAAACCATAATTGGAAGAAAGATGTAAATGTAGGGGTTCAATTTCAAGTAGAACAAAAAGTCACCGTTCTTATCTCCAGCTCAAATTCCCCTAAGCAAATAAGTTCCAAATTTCAAACATAGACCAGGAAGATAAAACTTTCAACCAACCCAAAAATAACAGGAAAAAAATAAAATAAAAAAGCTAAGCTTATCAAAAATAGAAATAATCAGACGAATGAGAACAAGAACTCCAATTTCAACTTTCACCCCTACATTTTTCTTCAATTATGGGGTTCAATTCCAATTAGAACAAAACATCGCCTTTCTTATCTCCAGCACAATCTCCCCCAAGTAAAAAATTTCCAAACTTTAAACATAAACCAAGAAGATATTCAATACCCAGAGACAAAAAACACTAAGTATTTTCTTCCCATATGTCTGAGCCTTGGTAGATAGAGTTGCTTGGTACTTGTTGGTGGAAATTATAGTTGTTTTTCCCCTTTGTCTTATTAGTTTATGTTAGAGATAATTGCAGCCTACCTCTAGTATCCTTGTGTTAGAGATAATTGCAGCCTACCTCTAGTATCCTTGTGTTAGAGATAATTGCAGCCTACCTCTAGTATGCTTATCATCATACTAGGTTGACTTATCAAAGAAAATGTGAGTGGGTTATTCATACAAAGAGGAAACAGCATTACTCAGTTTCACAAGCATTTGACCTTGTCAGTCTACTTAGAAGAATTGGATTTGATGAACCTAACCTTTTCCATTTTCATGTATTGCAGGGCTGTTGAGGTGCGGTTTGATTCTGGAAATCTGCATGTAAAAGAAATAAGTCGAATTGAAGCTGTTGTGCTGTAGCTGCTTTATTAGAAAAAATGGAGGCTCCAAAATTTGTTGGACTTGTAGACTTGAATCAAAACCTGTCGCAAATGTTTTACCATAAGCTTGGTGAGGGGTCACATATGTCTATTGAGAGTTATGGGAGCTTGCAGATGAGCAATGCTGGAGGTTCTGCTGCAATATCGGTGGATAACAGCAGTGTTGGGTCAAATGGTTCTCACACTCGTATTTTGGACCACCAGGTTAATCACATCTACAATAACTATTCTGTTGCTGCTAGCGTAGTCAGGGGTAGAGTTTCTAATAGGTTGAGCGATGATGATCTCGCTCAAGCCTTGGTTGATCCTCAATTTCCCACCATTGGGCTTGAGGTTTATGATGAGTGGACAATTGACTTGAGGAGGCTTACCATAGGACAAGCTTTTGCTCAAGGATCTTTTGGGAAACTCTATAAGGGAACTTACAATGGTGAAGATGTTGCCATCAAGCTTCTAGAGAGGTCAGAACATGATCTTGAGAGGGCTCACTTTATGGAGCAGCAATTTCAGCAAGAGGTCATGATGTTGGCAAATTTGAAGCATCCAAATATAGTACGATTTATTGGTGCATGCCGTAAACCAATGGTGTGGTGTATTGTGACTGAATATGCAAGAGGCGGATCAGTGCGTCAGTTCCTCACGAGGCGGCAAAACAGAGCTGTGCCATTGAAGTTAGCAGTTAAGCAGGCCTTGCATGTGGCAAGGGGGATGGAGTATGTGCATGGCCTGAATCTGATTCACCGTGATCTGAAATCCGACAATCTACTGATTGCTGCTGACAAGTCAATCAAGATTGCAGACTTTGGTGTTGCTCGAATTGAGGTGCTGACTGAAGGAATGACACCAGAAACTGGCACTTACCGCTGGATGGCTCCGTAAGCATCTAAACTCTTTAGCAGCCTTGTTAAATCTTGTGTCTTGATCCAGTTTGGGATTATTGCCATACCCTATAATAGAGTTCTTAAGCTTTTTAGCCTACTCTTATGGGCTATTTTTTTCTGTATTATTCTATGTCTGCATTACTTTCTGTATTTTATTTCTTTCTTAGAACTGCTTTGATATGTGTTACTTGAGCCGAAACCCTTCTCAGAAACCCCTTGGGGATGGGATTACACTGGGTATATTGTTGTCGTATTTTCCTTAATTTAGTTTTATTAATTCCAATGCTCTTTATATTTTCCATTGTATACTTGCTGTTGCTAAGAGGAAGAAATTGTTTGCTCCAGTTAGCTTTGTAACTTAGTTCTGTGTCTGTTAATGAAGGTTAAGAGTTGAAAGACTTTATTTTCTCTTTCAATTCCTTTCCCTCCTTTTCCTTTTCCTTCTTGTCCGTGACTTGTAACTTGATTCAAGTTGGTCACATCCAAGGGCGTGGCTTAGTTGTCAATGAAGTAGGTGCAAACCTTGGAGATTAGGGTTCAATCACACCAGAGACAGAAAAAACTAAGTGTTATCTTCCCATATGTCTAAATCTTAAACCTTGGTGGGTATAGTTACCAAAAATCGAGATGCATGCAAGTTGGATACGATACCATTATCAAAAAGAGTAAAATTGCATCTAGCTGAAAAGGGTTCAAGGACATCTACTACCTCACTGGGTTCACTTTCAGGATATGTCTGAGAGATATGAACCACAATTCTTTTCTTATTGAATATGTAGTTGAAAGTTCTTTGGGAAGTATATAATCTCTCCTCTGTGATGTTGACCTTCCATCGTCATCTTTAGCATTGCCTCTTTCTTCAGAGCAGTGAGGCTTTTTTGTAATGTTGAATGGGTAAGAAAGAAAATGGGGAGGTGCGATTCACCAGAGATATCTCTCTTCATGGGATGACAGACTTCCACAAGAGTCGCATACTTAAGTTTATTGCTGCTGGAGAAACTTTAGAAGGGCAAGGGAATGACATGTCTACTGGAAACATGTCTCGTTTAGAGTGGAAGGTGGTTGCAGAATGAAAGTTTTCAGTTGTAAGTAGCTGAACAGCATTCCTGTTTGCTTGGCTCATACTAACTTTCTCAAAGCACTGAAATGAACCAGTTAAGGAAGGACTGGTAGAAGTGGAATAGTTGGCTCAATGTTCTCATGAATCTAAATCATTTGTTGGAACCTTTGATCATTCTTCTCCTCTTTTTTAAAAGCATAAAAAGCAACAAGGTGATGTTTCTAGAATATACAACGATTATGTGGACTCTCCATTGAGTTGTTACATAGACTTGTTCCGTCCATAAGACCATCGCAATCTCTACAGAAAGGTAGAAGTGGAATACTGGGCAATCTTCTCATGACCCTAAATCATTTGTTGTAACCTCCGAGCATTCTTTTCGGAGAGAAGTCTTTTTAAAAGTAAAAAGCGATTCATGGAGTTTGAAGTGAAAAGCTAGGAGTGAATCATGCAAGTTATGGGAAAGTAAAAAGAAGTACCAAACACATACAAATTTAGTAATCTTCTCATGAACCTAAATCATTTGTTGAAACCTCCAATTATTGAGAGTAGTGTTTTTGGAATCGAGAAATGTGAAAAGCGACCAAGCCATGGAGTCGAAGCAATAAGCGAGAAGTGAAGCGCACTGGCCAAAAGAAGTAAGTAATGCCAAACATAGAAGGATTTAGTACTATAAAGATGCAATTAAAATAACTAATTTTTGCATCCAATTTACGATAATATTGATATTAATCTAACTCCTCAAAGTCGAGATTAAAAAAGTAGACCCTTTCTCTTTAGGGTTGTTTTGCACGTCGTCGTTTAAAGTGCACACTTCTCTGAAGTGCATGACTTCAAGTGATAATCCCTTACGTCAAATTACATAAAGCGATGGCTTCGAATTACAATGCGGGAGAGATATGATACATGAAGAAATCAATGTTCGGTAAAAAGAATGATAAGAATGCCTTATTTGGTATTTAGTCTTACAACACGTGTTGCTAGACTTGATTTAAGGAATGCCTTATATAAGTTGAAGTAGATCTTTTTGAAACAAAAGGAGCATTAAAACCCCTTAATGATCAATCAACCAATACAACTTGTTAAGTTAGGGAGAGCCTATGTCAGGCCGGTTATGACTCAGTATTTCTGACATCTTACTTTTAGTGCCTTAGATTTTATGCATTCCACTTGGGAGGCATTACCTAATTTTTTTGGATGATTTATTCATTTCAGGTTGATGAAAAGTTGATCAAGTTATCACATGCTATGTTGTACCGATCCTTTGCATTACATACCCGTTGAAATGGGTGTGTCATGGCTGCCTGTACTCTTCGAAATACACAAAAAATTAACACAAAAAGAAATAATGCATGTAGCTATAATGATATTGCATACATTTGATAAAATACATACTCATAATGAGTCCATATTTAGAAGCGAATCTCGGATTTAAAGTTTATGGGTTTCCAACGATCTTAAATTTTAAAATAACTTTATTATAAGTGCCCAAGGGGAATCAAACCCTTAATTCGGAGGGGAACAAAGCTTTAGCAAGTTGCATTTATGTCACTGCACCAAGTGCTTACTTTGTTAGTAGATTCCCAACAAATAGTTTATTTAATAGCTTTTTCAATATGAATATAGGATCTACACAAAAGTTACTGGATTCCCAAAAACCCACAGCCAATACTCTAGGTCTGCCTGTGTCCAACAACACCAACATACCCCGTGTAATCCTATAAGTGGGGTCTAGGGAGGTAGAGTGTACCTAGACCTTACCTCTACCTCATAAAGATAAAGAGGTTGTTTTTGAGAAAAACCTACCAAACAGTTTTAAAAAGGGGATAGAGATATGGGAGCAATCACAACAACACATTAATGAGAAATGGAAAGTGTTGCACAACAAACACGAGAAATAACGGTAACGAAAACAAAATAATGTAATGATCAGTGCATAAGAAACTACAAGAGTAGTGCATAAGAAACTACAAGAGTAGTGCTAATACTACTGGTAGGAATACCAGTGAAATCCTATCCCGCCGGAAAGTGAGAGAACACTTATCTATCAACTAACCTTCTAGCCTAATATGCGACCTCCAAACTCTCCTATCTAAGGCCATGTCTTCGGTAAGATCCAGATGCACCAAGTTCTGTCTAATTACTTTTTCCTAATATTTTTTCGGCCTGCCTCTACCTCTCCTGACATCCGCCAGTGCCAATCGCTCACACCTCCTCCCTGGGCATCTACACTCCTTCTCATGCACAAACCACCTCAGCCTTGCTTCCCTCAGCTTGTCCTACTCGGAGGCTACTCCAACCTTGTCCTGGATATGAGGATATCTTCATTCTTAATCTTGTCTCTTCTAGTATGTCCACGCATCCACCTCAACATCCTCATTTCCCGAACTTTCATTTTTTGAACATGAAATTGCTTAGCAGACCAACACTCCGCCCCATACAACATAGTCGTTCTAACCACAACTTGTAGAACTTAACCCTGTGCATAATCCATATAATATGGATCACGTGTTACCTTTAGTTGCTGACACAAATAAGTATATTTGAAACATTTCCAATTTTGGATTTCTCCACTAGAACTCATCACCTCTAAAAATGATAGGAAAAACGAATGCATCAAATCTATTTAGGGGGCAGGGGTGTCCACATGGGCTTGATTTGCCAAGTCTGTTCATATGTATTAAGAAACACTGAATTAATTTTAAAAGCACGCATAAGTACGTATGAATATATTTTACAATTTATTTTATGTATTACGGTGCATGTATAGGCTGACTGTAATTCATGCATTTGCGCCTGATTGTTAAACTGTTAAAATTCTTTGTTTTATTGATATCTATCAGGAGATCTCCTTGGCTGGCACAATCTGATATTGAAGGTGTCAGACAACAAAGAAAATTACTTCAATTTGCTTAGTTTATTGTTCTACTGATACAGAAGTTTTCCTGTATTTAGAGTCTTATTTAAGAATTGGTATATTTAGAGACTCTTTTGAGAATTTTTGCTAATCATGATTTTCCTGGAGTCTTTAAATCTGCTCTTGGAAGTTCAGTTGTTTGTTTCTCAGGCATATATGGCAGTTAGAACTTAAACCTTGAATTACATCATCTATTCAGGATGAAAGAGAGAATATGATATAGAGTTGAATGAATCTCTTTTTGTCTGGTGGAGATTGATTGCTTTATCCAGTTTTAAGTGTAGATTACTGATGATAGAACTGGCATTTCTTGATTTCTTTTGTCCTGGACAGAAGTATCGCCATCAGTTTCCGTTTGGTTTTGTTCCTTACACAATGTTGGAGATGAAAATATATTCTTTATAAGCTAAGTGAGTTGGCGATTAAGCTTTTGTTTTCTTGAGATAATGTGAGAAACGGAGAAGTTTCCATTTCTAATAGGACATTTCTTTCAAACTTAAAACAAAGATGTGTTCATGTCTGCCTGAAATATTCTTGAAATGCTTGCGATCAGAAAGTATTTAGGAGGTTGACCACCTGGTGAGTGGTGATAATTCTGGTGACCTAGTGCAGTCGTGAAACACCACATCCCTGCGATGGTGGATGATGTAGCAGTGCAATATAGATATTCTCTGTGTGATAATAGGCTAGTATGCATGAATGACTTGCCTTGGGGAAATAGAGAGAAGAATATGCTTGTTTTTGTTAATTTGATGTGATAATGAATGATCTTGTCAAAAAGAAAATGGAATTGAATGATCTTCCCAAAACAGGTGGGAATCGGATCTCAATATCTGGTAAAGCTCGTATATGTGCAGCCAGTCCCTGATACTTTGTGCAATTCTAGTATACTCCAATTTTGATTCCTATTAGCCTGAGAAGTGAAGTTACATTTCAAGTTTCCTCTTGAGAAACTAGTTATTCACATTCTGCAGATCCTATCCTGTTTAACATTGTCATATTTTGGCAGGTGTGTCTGGTTTCTTATCTTTTCAGAAAAAGAAAACGACGTTCAAAGTTGTTAGCATCTGTGTTTTGTTGGGGACTGTCTAAGCGTTTGACTTTGTTTTGTAGGGAGATGATCCAGCACCGTCCATACACCCAGAAAGTTGATGTTTATAGTTTTGGCATTGTTCTGTGGGAGCTCATAACAGGGCTGCTTCCTTTCCAGAACATGACTGCTGTGCAGGCTGCTTTTGCTGTTGTCAACAAAGGCGTCCGTCCAACTATCCCCATTGATTGTTTGCCTGTCTTATCTGATATCATGAGCTGCTGCTGGGATTCTGACCCTGATAATAGGCCAACTTTCTCTCAGGTGGTCAAGATGCTTGAGGCGGCTGAGACAGAAATCATGACTTCTATCAGAAAGGCGCGTTTCAGGTGCTGCATTCATCCTACGGCTACTGGTTGATTCGGGAAAGAGGAAACTGGAGGGAAAGGATGTTGAATGGCAAAACTGATTTTGAGTCTGCCATGTGTATCTATCAGGCACAATTTCTTTTCAGATAGAAAAAGGGCTATAGTTATGAGAAAAAACTAGACATTTCTCTGCTACATTTTGTTTTTTTATTTTTCTCCGCGTATTTAAGACAGTGACTAGTTCGTAATACAGGATATCTGATGTGCATCTATGCATGTCTGACTATAGATGTGTTTGCTGAATTTGCTCAAAGTTATATTAGGTTCTGAATTATATGAGATGCTCCTCTATGCACACAGCTTTGTTTTTTGTGTTACATTGATAGTTGTATCAGTGCAGCACACATATAGGTACAGGAGAAATACAATTTGCCTCACGAGCAGTAACGCACATCTAAGCCTCTGGTAAGTATGCAAATTTGCAAAATTTGCTGTATTGAAGTATGTTAACTTTTGAGATTGTATTGTTTTGATTTTGGGGACCATAACTTAAACTATTTTTGAAGGATGTATGGTGATTTTTCGGCCTTGTTTTTGAAAAATAGTCATTTTTCGTCTTGGCATAAAATTACTTGGAACTTTCAGATGTTTGATTTGTTAAGTATTTCCAATAACATTTCAAGAAACATTCTGTTTTTAATGAGCCTGAATCTTAGTAAGGAATGCTTATCTCTTACGCATACAAATTTGGATTAACAAATACTGGATGAGAAATCAAAAAAAATATTATTTTTCAATTTGGATGAAAGCCCCATCTAAATCCGATTTTGGTTCTATACGGGTTTAGTTTTGAAAAATTATGTAGGTAAAAATCTACCTATACTATTGTTGAATTAATGTTCAATTAACTTCTGAACTTACATTTAGTATTCCCCCAAAAAGCAATACTCCTAATTTATACCTAAAAGTAGAGGGCTAAAATTAATTCGAATTTGATGCATGTATGATGTACCAAAACAAATATCATAACATCTTCGTAGAGCCATTTTTCTTCTATTTATATTATGAATGAACATAAGAGATTACCATAATTAGATGATAAATTGATATAAATCATATAATATTGTATACTATTAATTAGCCGTATACACTCGATTATGGAAGAGATAATGAAAAAGTTAGATAATTTCTTCTTATTTGTCACATTATTTGGCTATTATGTGCACCGTACTTCTTTTTCAAATTGCTTTAATGTTTTACTTGAATCGGACCCTCTCCGGACCAATTAATAAAATTATACTGAATAAGTTGTTATTGTTGTTATAATAAAATTTAAGGGGTCAAAATGTATGAGAAAATAACTTAGGTGGATGCAAAACCAACTTTATTACTAATTAAAGGAAAAAATGGTTCACACTCATCATATTGATTTTTAGTGTATAAACGGAAGTTTAAAAGCTAACGACGTCGTCAGAGGGTGATAGGGTTTTCGCCGTAGACGGTGGTTTTAGTACTGTGATTTCTAGGGTTTAGGCCGAAGAAGACGACGGAGGAGGAAGATGAAGCCGGTAGTAGGAACAGTAGTGTCGAACAAGATGCAGAAATCAGTAGTGGTGGCTGTGGATAGACTCTTCCACAACAAGGTTTACAATCGATATGTCAAACGGACCTCCAAATTCATGGCTCATGATGAGAAGGATGAATGCAACATCGGTGACCGCGTATCTACACTCTCTCCCTCTCTCTCTCTCTCTCTATATATATATATATATATATATATTTAATTTTTTTTAAAAAATTTGTTACTTTTTTCCCTTTCTGATCTACTGTGCTTGTAATCTGTTTGTGTGTAGTGGAATTAGGTGAAAATAATTGTGCTTTTATTATGAGCTTGTTAACTTGCAATTGGCTTCAAAATAATTGCTTGTTTCAATTTAAAATGTAGGAACACCTAAAATTACCCATACCTATACTCATTGTAGAGATTCATTTTATTTCTTAATTCATGATTAGCCATTTCTTTTCTCTATAATCTTTCTTTGTGATCTGTGTATTGATACATGAATTTGGTTAAAAATTGGATTTTTTTCGTGGGAATGTTGCTGCTGCCTGATGTTATTTTGGTACCTGAATTGAAGCGTTTTAAATTATGAGCTTGTAAACACGCAAGGAGACTCCAAAATAATTGTTTGCTTCAATGAAGAATAAAGAAGACTTTGTCTCCCAAAATCTACCACAGGTTGGGTTTGAGGGTCATGTGATGGAAGTTGTCCTATGATCCATCCGAAGAAAAGTGAGTTGGAGGAATTTTGGATAATTGGTCTTTTGGGAACAGGTTTAGCACCTAAAATTATGCATCCCTGGACTCATTGTGAAGCTCCATTTTAATCTAAATTCTTAGTTGGCAATGTGTTCCTTACCTTATGTGCTTGTAATCTGTTTATGAGTACATGAAGTTGGTGAATCCTCCATATTTTCAGTTGATTCTCTGTTAGTGATGCTATCAACTATGGATAAAAAAGGGGTCTATGATAGGTTATAGTCTAATTATGCTAAGCCTCTGAAGACTAAATTAGAGTGGAACTGGTTAAGAGGATTTCCATTATGGACCATAATTACTTTGGGATTGTGTTGTGGTTGATTGTCGTGTTCTCTTAATGGCATTTCTAATCATATCACGCCTCAAGTTATACAAGACTAGAGAAAAGGTTAGACTTTCCTTGAATATTAGCAAGTATGATATATGAAATACACTTCTAATCACAAGTTTGAGAAAAAAGGGGAGTGGTGGGATACATATTTTTAGTGAAGGGAAAGACGTGTGGATTCAAATATAATGGTGAAAATTAAGTGTAAATGATGTATATTCTTGCTTCATGTGATTAAAGGTCCTTTTACATTTTCCCTTGTCAAATCATAATTTAATATCTAGCTGCGGTGTGTTCAACTCTTATATATCTGCATTGATTTGTCAGGATGGTTAATGTCATCGCAGTAGAACTACAAATTACGTTTTTGATGTGAAGTGCATTGAATCTGACCGTCATTCTGTCAACTTCCTGCTTGCTTTTATAAGATCAGTATATCTCAATTTTGTACACACTCACTAATGTAGCTAGATTTGGTGCAACTTGTGAACAAGATAATGAGTTCTAGATGAAATTCCACTTTCAGGTTAAGTTGGATCATTCAAGACCACTGAGCAAGCGTAAGCACTGGGTTGTAGCTGAAATTTTGAAAAGAGCAAGAATTTATGTGCCTCCACCACGAACTACCACTGGGACGACCAACAAGGCTGAAGTGCCCCCTAATGCTAGTTAGAGCTGAAAGAGAAACACTGTATCCAGAACAAATTGCCTATTTACTGAACTTTTTGATGTTTTTGTTCGTCTACTGAGAAACAAGTAAATGTCAGCTGCTGTTTCGTCGTTGATCATCTATATTGAAGACCATGCCAGTCGGAAACTGGTGTTTTCCAGGTTTAAAATGGTCTGCATTGGTCAATAAACCCTAACAGCCAAATTAGGAGTCAGTGAAGGCTTCTGAGAAAGTAGGAATTCATAATATTCAAGGCTGTAAAGCAACTAAATGTTATATGTCCTGCAATTGCCTTATTGTCTTTTTCCATAGTATCTAATCTCAACTTTGGCACAAATTATGGTTCTCTCGTGTTACTGTTATTACTGGCTATGGTCATTTCATCTTTTTATTGTGAATTTGTCTGGGTTGTGCATCTTAATAGCTCTTAAACGTAGTGACAGAGTCTATTTTTTCCCCAGAATCAAAATTTGACTTACTATAACTTCTCAAATAAGTGTAAAGAATCAATTTATTTGTCTTCTGCCTTTTCTTTTCATATAAATAGCGGAACATACATAAGCTAACAACCTGATGATATTACAACTCTTTAAACAGCAGAAGAAAACAGTATTTTAGCCCTCTTCAAGAGTGCAATAAAGGAAGAAGATATGGTAAACCCCTTTTCACAAGCATAACTATGTAGGAACTTAATCAAATGCCCAAAAATTTCTGCTTCTGCGTCGACACAAGAACAAAGTTTCTTCTGTATCTGATTTAATCTGAAAACCTTCAATAGTCAGGTACCAGAAGCATTCCTAGAAAACATATCTGTCTGGGGGCGCTTCTTCTGGAATCTGAAAATAAAAAAGCAACAAAAATTTAAAAGCACGAACAATGGACGACTTTAATACAACAACAACAACAACCCAGTGAAATCCCACATCGTGGGGTCTGGGGAGGGTAGAGTGTACGCAGACCTGACTCCTACCAATGTAGGACGGCTGTTTCCGAAAGACCCTCGGCTCAATAAAAGCATAGAAAAAGGTCAGACAAGAATATTAGAGTAAATAAGTAGATGACGAAAACGGTCCAAACAATAGTATAATCAAAGCACAAAAAACAGTAGATATTATTATTGGATAATAACATAAATACCATAAATAACATACATCCGACTTTAATATGTTATAAAAATTGTTAATTGAATGTTTTACGCTAGCACTGAATGAAATACATATGTAGACATGCTTGCAGATGCACCATATATCAACTGTCAAAATTGGCTAAACACATAACGGAATGCTATAAATGAATAGACTCTTCTGGGGCGCTACGACGTTCCAGTATCATATTTCAAACCACATATGATACTCTTCGATCATACAGAACTGTATGACCATAATCCCATCGAGACATTTTCAAGTTACTTTTATATTTAGTTTTCTACAAGGTCTCTTGAATCAAAATGAGCTGAGGGTCCTTTGGAAACAGCCTCGGGTAAGGTCTGCGTACTCTACCCCCCAGACTCCACTAGTGGGATTTAACTCGGTATGTTATGTTGTTGAAGTCTCTTGATTCAAAATGCCCAAAAGAAAGAAAGATATTTAGAGCGTACCTCCCCAATTTTCCATTCCTTCTTTGTCCAAATGCTGTTATCCCCGCTGAAGTCCTCTGTTGATGCAGTATTCCTGCAAAACAAGGGCATCAGAAAGAAAAACCAAAAGGACCTCATCAAAAAGTTACGATTTCAAACTTCAATAGAAAAATGGAAAGAGCAAATTATTGATGATTTAATTCTCCATAGTCTAAATAATAATCATGGCAAGTTAAGTAACTACTGCTGGAACTTACGTCAAGTTGATACTGACAGGGGACGCCGTAACAGAAAAAAGCCCCTGAGAAGGAGTAGGAAGTTGGCCACCAGAGGGATTAGCAAAATGTGGTGAAGTCATTGAGGTGGAAAATAAGTTCCTCCCAGAACTTGCGGAAATATTGCTGGGAGTGGAAGGATTTTGATACGGCTGGGTAGGGACTTGGGTTCCGAAGCCAAAGGAACCTGCAAACAAAGTCAAGCTAAATAAAACGCATACTCAAGAACTGACAATACTCAAAAAACCGTGTCAAATTACCTGCTGCTGATGTATTCCCAGATGAAAAAGCACTCGTCCCAGACGAATTTGACATCTTAAAAGAGTTCCCAGGGAGATTGGGTTGCCCAAATGTAATAGTTGGTGGAGTTGAAGTCCTGTTAATTTGAAAAAATGAAGTCAGAAGCTGGTAAAAGCCAAAACTCTAGCATATGCAGATTTATGGTAGACACTACATGTGAGAAAAATAATTTTTTTATTGTTTTGAATTGCTCAGTAACTTCTCAACCTAGTATTCACGGAATCAACTGACTACTACCAAAGACGGTTAAAGAACTTCAGTGCTGGATGTTATATGAAAAAGGAACAGAGGAAGATTTGGAAGACAATTCCAATCTTCGTATGATGGGCGGTCAGCAAGCACAGAGACCAGCTGTGTTTTCAAGGAAAAGCTGCAGCTATCTACATAATGAAATATAAATGTCTTAGTTTATTGGCTTGTTGGATGTAAATTAAATCATGTGTATGAAGATGTTGCTATGACAGATTTTATTAGCTCATTACTAATTGATTTTGTAATAGGAAAATAAAATTTACTTATCAAAGAAGCCAAAAATTCTAATATAAATGCACTAACGTAGGTTCTTATGCATCAGTTCTAACCCTGTATTCAGCATGACTCCCAACTGACTAAAACTTGAGGCTGAAGGAGGAAAACTGCTTTGAGCACTCATCGAGACATTTGGTGCGGCACCAGGAAAAGGACTTTGAGCACTCAATGAGGCACTTGGTGCGGCACCAGGAAAAGGACTTTGAGCACTCAATGAGGCACTTGGTGTGGCACCAGGAAAAGGACTTTGAGCACTCAACGAGGCACTTGGTGCGGCACCAGGAAAAGGACTTTGAGCACTCAATGAGGCACTTGGTGCAGCACCAGGAAAAGGACTTTGAACACTCAATGAGGCACTTGGTGTGGCACCAGGAAAAGGACTTTGAGCATTAGGAGCAGAAGTCGATGTAGATGCATAAGGATTTTGCAATAGATTTTCAAATTCAGCTACTTTAGAATTAACCAGTCTCCTCTCTCTCTCAACCTGCAATAACACGAGGACAGAAAAAAGTGTTAGAACTTATAAGCAAATTCATAAAATGATATTAGCTATGATACATGATAGAGTTTGCTAAATAAGTTGTGAATCATGTTAAGGTAGTCCTCTCTCTAACTAATCTAAAGCTCTCTGCTTCACTTAGAAGTCTTCCTTTTCGATAAGATAAAATTGTTTGCTTGAATTTTGAGAGCAAATTGCATTTATGCATATACTCAGATAATGAAAACAATTTTCAATTGCATCAAGCAGTATCAGCCAAGAAGGTAGCAAGGATGGTGTCTTACAATAGACATCAAGCTCTGTCCATGTTTCGCATCATATGCTGCTGCTCGCAGCTCTTCATAGCTAACATCACCGGTAATATCACATGGACCACTGCATACAAAAGAAAGTGCAACTGCTGATCAATTTCTATGATTTACCAAGTTCACAAAACAGGCATGTGTACATAGAATTGAAATCTGAGCCCGCCAGATATTTGCAGGGTTCCATAGAATAAAAAATTGGTTTTTTTTTCTACTTTCAGTTTTAGAATAGAGAAAGGGTAGAAACTAAGAGGACACTCTCTAGAATAGTTGCCACAAGTGCACTGCATATGATAGTTGAGTTTGAAAAGCAAGAGAAAAGATGCAATCACTTCTCCAACCAAAATTCCTCAGACTAAGATTTGAAAAATTGTCATTCCCAAGACAGGCAGTTGTAAAGTCGTCAATTACAAGTTAGAAGAACAAATATGGAGGTATTAGCTGATAAAAAGCACAAAATAAAAAGTTATACTAGTATTTTCGTTAATGCATGATTCGTGCTTTGAGTAGTAGATCATTCAGGGAAGAGAGAGAACTCTATGGGTTCTGCTGAGCAGTCTCTAAATCTCTGATAAGAGATAAAAGTACATAAAATGGCAAATGAAAGCGAAGGGTTAGACATCTTCCTTTTCCAACTCATTAACTTTTAATAATAATTAAAGTAGCTGGATGAGTACTTAATTGGCAAATAAAAGAGAGGGCAGGGGATCTTCATATCCCAATTAAATACTAAAAAAAGAAACTGGATGACTCGCCAAACAAAAATAGAATAATCTTCAATGGATCTTATTCATGAGAGAAACTCAAAGTATGAGGCAAGCTGATTTAGCAAAGTGAGTGAAGTAAAGATAAGATCTAAAGCATACTTTTTACGATGACCATAGCAGGTAAGAAGCCACAATGGTTTCTCATTGTTAAAATCTTCCACAATTTGACTTCTGCATGACTCAGCATCTGTGCAGCTTCACATATAGCAGAACCAAACCATTAATTCCCACTTAAATCATAAAGCTAAATGCAAAACAGAAATGTTTGTGCCACAGAGAACTCACGTGTGATTAGGTGCTACAGGCTGATTGTCAGAATGCCGCAATGAAGAACTGTTGGTACTTGTAGAACGAGTCCACTTGTTTTCAAAAGGCTAAACACGAAGAAAAAAAGAAGAAGTTAATGTGCATCATGTAGCATGCCAAGATAGTGCCTGATGGCATAGTCCTGGTAGAGTTTACTGCTAGGTCACCAAGATTTTACCGATATCATAAGACTGATTCATCATTTTAATTCTTCATAGCACCAAGAAATCTGGATAGAATTGAATATACGCACACTCATGCAAAAGTCCATAATCATAGTTTTATTACATAAATATGTCATTTAATCTGATAAAGAAATAATACATAATACAGGAAGTCCCAACAAAACCAAACATAGATATTGACTCACCAGTAAACTATTTCTGATGAAAACAGTATGTAACTACTAACAGTAGAAAAGTTAAATTACCACAAAACGAAACAGTAAGTATTGAACTCCACATACTTATGTATAGTTCATAGATTCACTGGAACACGTGAACAATTGCGCCGAGACATAAAAATAAAGAATGATATGAATTCTAGTGTCCAGGATTAAAATATCTTGAGCAGCATTATACCGTATCATGTATTAGCAGATAAAATTGAGAATATGGAGTGAAGATTCCTCAAAATCATACTGGGGGAGCATAGTATTTGTATTAAATAATAATAAATGCTAAAATAATCTGCAGCAACTAGCTACAATTGGAGAGTAACAGCTAAAGTACCTTGTATTGACTCTGTTTGAGCCCCATATCATTGGACCCTCTTGGCTGGGAGTTACTCTGAACACCAAAACCAAAAGGGTTGGGCTTTGTTTGTGGCATATTTGTACTCTGGAAATTAGTGGATTGGCTGCCAAATCCAAATGGATTTGGCTTCGTTTGTTGTTGGGCAGCATGAAGAAATTTACAACGTTCACCATATTGACAACTGGATGATTAAGATAACGATCAGATCCTGTTTTTCACACTTTCACAAAGGAACCTAATCATAACAAGGATTGCTCGACTCCCATAAAGAACTACTAATTTAAATAACACTTTCTATATTTTAAGTTAAGACATCATTTTTATTTTCTACGATATCACAGCAAACATCACCTTTCAACGTTCTAAGATGGAATATCCATAACAATTATTATTCTAATTTAAACAAGGATTGCTCGACTCCCATAAAGAACTACTAATTTAAATAACACTTTCTATATTTTAAGTTAAGACATCATTTTTATTTTCTACGACATCACAGAAAACACCACCTTTCTACGTTCTAAGATGGAATATCCATAACAATTATTATTTGATCTGAGGTCAATATTATGTAATGATAAAAAAATACAACCTCCTACCTCCCCAGAGTACACTTCCCACCCTAGCTTTATATATCCCGATATATAAAAAAATAAAAAAGGTTCAATCAGGGATCTGTCCCCCCACTTCCATTTAACGTTTTGGTAGGTCCCTGTTATCCCGCACTATGTAAGTAAGAGGCATGCTTAACATACATCCTTGATGAGTTGCCAGAAAAAAGAATGAGACAATTGTTTTTGAAACGGATTAACAAGAAAAGTAAGAAAAATAAATTTAAACGGAGGGAGTAATATTTTTGCCTTTGCTGGGATTTGAACCTGAATCAAACCCACTTCATTAACCACTGGCCACACCCTTTGACGTTAAAGCTCATGACTTTACTTGGCTAGGATCTTTCAACCATTACCGTAAAGATGCTGGATGAGAACAACAATCAATCAGCCAACTTCCCATCAATCCTAAACAACTAGTGCTATATGAATATTCTAAATTTATTCTCAATTCATCCCCCCACCCCACCCCATACAATGTTTAAAGGAACTATTTACTCAACTCTACTCCTTTATCATTCTAAGGATGCGTTAGAAGGATTAGGGAAGCAAGAAAACAAAAAAAATAGAATCTTGACATGAAGATTTCAAGGGTTTATCAAGAACCCTATGAATATATGCATTACAAATTATGTGAATTGTAAATTAAGCCCAAATTTTTACTTCGATAGCTTGCAAGCACCTCGAATAATTCCACAGGATATTCTACTACCTCCCACCAACATAGATACCATATAACTCTGTCCACTAGACTTGAACAACTATTAAGAAATCACCTAGTGTTTCCACCTTTGTTGGGATTTGAATTTGAGACATCACGATTCTCAACCTACTTCATTAACCACCGGGCCACACCCTTTATCGCTAAAGCTCATGACTTTACTAAGCTATGATCTTTCAACCATTACCATAAAGATGAGTACAACAATCAATTCAATCAACCAACTTCCCATCAATCCTAAGCAACTAGTCAACAATATGAATCCTCTAAATTCATCCCCCACCCACTCCCACCTCACCCCCACCATACAATGTTGAAAGAAACTATTTTTACTCAACTCTACACCTTTATAAGAATTAGGGAAGCAAGAAAACGAAATAAAAATTGAATCTTGACATGAAGGTTTCAAGGGTTAATCAAGAATCCTATGCATAATAAAGTATGCGAATTGTAAATTAAACCCAAAATTTATTTTATTTTACCTGCCCCGCATAAAATTCCTGCAGAGTTCTTTCCTTGGGGGCATAGCTTTAAGTCCTTTTTTGCTTCTTCTTTCTTCACTTCTCAGCTTTACACTAACTTGGAAGGTGCAAATAATAGAGAGAATTTGTGGACTGACCAGCAGAATCGTCCCTCAGGTAAAATCTTGGGTCTATTTATAAAAAAATAAAAAAAGAAGGGGTGTTGGGGTTTTGTCTTTTTTTTTTTTCTATTTTTGGGGAGTAATGAATATTGTTTTTAGTTCCATGTGGAGTAATATATATATATACAGAGTTTTTGGTCTCTTTGTATATATATTTTATACCTAAATTACCCTCATATGAAGAAAACAACACACTAAACTATGCACATATGAATTAATTAAAGTTAAATTTGCTTAGATAGATCAGAGATAGCATAAGAATAAAAATTGAAATTTGGAGATATTTAAAGATTAAAATACTTTATTAAATATCTTAATTTTAAAAACATCTTTTTTCAAAACAAATAAGTAAAATAAAAAATTACCCTTTTCAAGTTTTCTCACCACAGAAGAGTTAGCGAAAGTAAAAATAACCTAGGTTGTCTAGACAACTAAGATACAATCTCAGGTAGACTGCACTTTTGAATCATAAAGTTCTCAAAAGATAACAGAGACGTACAAAAATTTCCTCCAATTGAACAAAAAGTTGTCTCTCAAGTGCAAAGGCAGAAGACAAAATCTTAGTAAAGTTTAGCTCTCCTTAACTAGAAATTTTTTCAGAAAAGTGCCAAAGAATTGCAGGTTAGATCATTATAAATCTTATGATGAATTTAATTGACAGATTCAATAACAACGAGAATAGTATTCATTAGCTCGTTATATAATACAAATCGATGAAATGTAAATTATTCAACAAGTTAAATAAAAATTTATTTACAAAAAACAAATCATATTCAAAAACCCCAATTAATCAGAGGTCTCAGCTCGATTTCAAATTTTAAATATAAATATATTTTCCAAATAAGCTCTACGTAATGAAAATTGAGATTAATCAAATTTCTATACATAATAAACGCAGTGTGAAAAAACAAGAAGAAAAAACAGAATGGAATTGAGGGTGGGAGTTGGGACTTAATGGTTCATCAAATTATTAGGCCAAAATGTGCCCACAAAAGAGTGGATTTTCTAGGCAAACTCCCCCCTTGGAGTTCTTGACGGTTATTCCAACAATTTGCTTTCATTTCCCTCTTCTTGTTTTCTCCGCTCTCTTCTTCCTTTATATATCACTTCCTCTTCTTCCATAAAAATCCCATCAAATTTCTCTGTAATCATGGCTGCCTCAGCCTCCTCTTTTTCTGTTACAAAAATCTTGCATTCTCTCAACTCCACCAGATCCACTGACAACAAGAAGAAGAAGACCCTTTTGGGAAATCAGCTTAAAGACAGCTCCTTTTTTCTTGGATCAGCAAAGAAACTCTATGTGAAGAAACCCTTTTCGTCTCAGAACTCACAACGCCAATCTAAAGGTGTTCTTGCTGTTTCTGAGGTTGTCAAGGACAAGAAGCTCAATATAGACTCCTCACTCTCCAATCTGGTACTTGCATTTTTTGATATTTCCTAAAAAAAGAATTCTTTTTGATAATCGTGTTGTTTGAGCCTGCTTGCGTGCACCTAAGGCAAATGGGAATGAGATTTTTTTTCTAATTTTCATCACAATTTATGTTTGTTTTGGTCTTATGAGCTGTTTTTTTTTTCAATTGGGTCATGGTTGCTTAAATTATTGGGTGTTTTGAAGTGGATTTCTGTTGATTTAGTGCTTGTGTTACGTAAAGAATGACGATTTAGCATATAAAGTTTGGTGTGAATTCCGATGTGGAGTATGAAATTTACATACCTTGGAACTGTAAGATTGGAAGCATTGTGTGAATTCGGATATTGATTATTGTTTTTGAAACAAGATTTACATATTTCGCAACTAAGAAAACTAATGCACAAGTTTTTGTAATTGTTAGAGTGGGTTAGAGTCTTACATTGATTGGGGAATGGAAAGGTGGTTTGTTGATATGGACTTAGGTGATCCTCCCTTCAAGAGCTGGCTTTTGGGTTGAGTTAGACTTAGGTGTCATATCTTTACATTATATTAGTACCACGTCCATCTCTGTCTGGGATTCCAGTCCACGCTCCAGTTGGACCTAGGCGTGACGAGGTTGGGGTGTTAGAGTGGGTTAGAGCCCACGTTGGTCCCTTGAGAGTTAGCTTATGAGGTTGAGTTAGGCTCAGTTGCCATATCTTTACTGTGATAAAAAATATCTAAAAATGTTCCAAAAGTTGTAGTCGAAGAAAAATTGTAATAAGCTCTAAAAGACTAAAACTAGTAACAATATTATATAAAATTATACCGAGAGTAGTTATTTTTGTATTTGTTTGTGTTAATTCACTCAACTGTAAATAATTCTAGTTTTAATTCAATTTTGTTTGTGTCTTGTCAATCTAGTTAATTACCAAGGATGAAGGGTTGGAGTTGTACGAAGATATGGTTCTGGGAAGAGCCTTTGAGGACATGTGTGCCCAAATGTATTACAGGGGGAAAATGTTTGGTTTTGTGCATTTGTACAACGGCCAAGAGGCAGTCTCTACTGGGTTCATTAGGCTACTGAAGAAGGAGGATTCTGTGGTTAGCACTTATCGTGATCACGTCCATGCATTGAGCAAAGGGGTTCCAGCACGTCAAGTGATGAGTGAGCTCTTTGGGAAGAACACTGGCTGTTGCAGAGGCCAGGGTGGCTCCATGCACATGTTCTCTAAAGAGCATAACGTTCTTGGTGGTTTCGCTTTCATTGGTGAGGGTATCCCTGTGGCAACAGGTGCCGCCTTCACTAGCAAGTATAGAAGGGAGGTCATGAAAGAGGCAGATTGTGATCATGTAACTATGGCCTTCTTTGGTGATGGAACTTGCAACAATGGCCAGTTCTTTGAGTGTTTGAACATGGCTGCTCTGTGGAAATTGCCCATTATATTTGTTGTGGAGAACAATCTGTGGGCTATTGGCATGTCTCACTTGAGATCTACTTCAGATCCTGAAATTTGGAAGAAAGGTCCTGCCTTCGGGATGCCTGGGGTTCATGTTGATGGCATGGATGTGTTGAAGGTGAGGGAGGTAGCAAAGGAAGCTGTTGCCAGAGCTAGGAGGGGCGATGGTCCCACTCTGGTTGAGTGTGAGACTTACCGGTTTAGAGGACACTCTTTGGCCGATCCAGATGAGCTTCGTGACCCCGGTAAGAATTCCAATCCCCTTTTGTTTATATTTTACTTATTTTATATCTCCATAATCCAGTCAGCTTTATTTCTTTTATTACTGCTACTACTGATATTAGTAGTACCAGACTCTGGCTTTAGCATATGTTTTCAACTTGTTGAATGTACCAACCGTTACATACTCTTTATATGCTATTAGTCTTATCTCATAAAACTCAGGTAGCTTTTCTGTAGGCTTTGTTAAATGTGGTTTCATTGCACTGTGACCCTTTTCGTGGAAAAACAATAGTTAGGTTGGAGTTGAGGCTTTGCTTTATATTGTTGTTGTTGTTGTGCTGTTTGTAGTTAGAAATAGTGAATAACATGATATCAGGATTTTGATCTATCGCAAAGTGACAAACTGATTGAAGACTATGGAAATTGTAGTGCTTAAGAAATGTGAGAAAATCTATTATGGCATTGGTAAAGTGTGTGCAATGAACATTTTTCACCCTTTGATCTTTATTGTTTCCATTTAAGACCAAAAATTTAAGTATGAGCGTCTGAGGATCAACCCCCTATTTGTATACTGCAGATGAAGTATATAGATCATAGACAACATAAGAATACTATGCACAACAAAACTGCTCTCGTGGGCAAAACTCCAGTTTTGAAATGCTATTAATTTTAATGACAGCTTATAATATAATTAGCCTCTGAAATCTGTCTTTTATTGTTGTATATTATTAGCCAATAAAGGGCAGCCCGGTGCACTAAAGCTCCCGCTATGCGCGGGGTCCGGGGAAGGGCCTGACCACAAGGGTCTATTGTACGCAGCCTTGCCTTGCATTTCTGCCAGAGGCTATTAGCCAATGATTTCTCTTATTTGACCTTAATCTGTTCATCTTGGCAGCTGAAAAGAACCATTATGCTGCACGAGATCCTATCAGTGCCTTGAAGAAGTATATGTTTGAGAACAATCTGACAAGTGAAGCAGAGTTGAAGGCCATTGATAAGAAGATTGATGAACTGGTTGAAGAAGCTGTTGAGTTTGCCGATGAAAGCCCTCATCCTGTTCGTAGCCAGCTACTTGAGAACGTGTTTGCTGATCCAAAGGGCTTTGGAATTGGGCCTGATGGAAGGTACAGATGTGAAGATCCCAAGTTCACTGAAGGCACTGCTCATGTCTAGGTCTCAAGGCACATTCAATATTCAATGATATCAGGTTTTCAATTACTGAATTAGTGATTACCAATTGTACTACTAGAAATGTCTCGGTGTCCTTCGTATTAGAAAGTTTGGTATAAGGTACTTTATTATTTCAATTTAGGTCGGAGTTTTCTCTTCTTTTTTTACTTTCACATTGTTTTCAAGTTGTATTATATCATGAACAACAAAATCTGAAATGCCTCACTTTCCTTTTTATGCACTTTTATTGCTTCTGAATATCTAGTTTCCTGGCATTCTGTCTTGACCATTTGTTTAGTTTCTTTCAGCTTCGATTTCCCGAAACTTGGTTCAAATTGAAGTCGATCCATTTAAAGCATATGATCTCTTATTTAGAAAAAACAAATTGTATGGTTATAATAATCTTTTGAATAACTGTTGAATACCCGATCTTCTCGACAGAGCTTAGTCATGCAGATTGATACCACTATTTTGTGGCTTGATTAATATTGTTTACGTTAAAGAACTAGCAGATAGTATTACAGCAGAAATTCCATCTGATACTAAACCTCCCACCTCGATTATTTCACCGGGTACTTGCTGACTCCCACCAGCTATATCTAACCCATTGAGTCCCAGCCTCTCTTGCTAAAAGTCCTGAAGGACCTCTTGAGAGTTGTAGGACACTTGTTTGGCCATGTCAAAAGGTGATGGATGGCCTGATATCGGCCTCAAAGTGAGCTTGGATGACTGCTCATCCTCAAGCCTTGTGTGAATTAGGAAGTACATTGCAGTATGGAGGCAGCAAAATCTTCATGCATATATAGCTGGAACCATGAAAAAGGTGAAGAATATTCAATTATAGAATGCTGGAATGACCTTGAGGCTGAGAAAATAAACTTTACTGGATCAGTTGACAACTTCCAATATTCTGATAAGTTCCAAGTATACTCTAAAAAAAGAGTATCTCACATAATCATATTTATCACTTGCAGTAAAAGAATAACTTGCAAATATTATGTCTTCTATTGTGTATTCACAGCTCCTCATGCTTTGGTGTCTTCTTCCAATGATTAGATGTAGACGAAATGACACTCATTGTAACCTGAGAAAGTATTTATACTGTCAGTGTGTGTAATAACTCGTTGTAACCTGAGAAATTATTTATACTGTCAGTGTGTGTAATAACTCGTTGTAACCTGAGAAAGTATTTATACTGTTAGTGTGTGTAATTACGTATATTCATAGAACCAAATGTTTATGGAGTTCGAGTCTCACTTGGATCAACCAAAACAAGCATGACAGTGCCTCCAATTTCACAAGTTGCTCCTGCTTGTTTGGTCTTCTGCCAGTAGCTATTGAAAGCATGAGAAAGTACTGTATCTGGTTGAAAGAGCACTCTGTTGTGTTGTATGGCTTCACAGTTAGCCCCAGAACCGCATGATAGTATAAAAGTTTTTACGCTGCTAGTATAATTTAACTGGTTATAGCAGGTACTTGATATGGATTGTTACATGTTGTTTTAGGTCAGCTTAACCTCAGTACAATGATAAAATTAGTCTCATGATATGCTGATTTACCACATAGACCAAAGGAGATTGAAGCTAGCAGTAGAATGCTGATAGTGTTGTTTCTTGAATTTATTATGATAAGGATTTGAAATTTATGGGTTCCTAAAACCACCTCAAATTAATATACAATACTAACTGAGTTCACAATCAAACTCATAAACTTCAAGTTCTGGCTCCGACTCTGCAACTGAACTACTTTGTTGTGTGAATAACCGGAAAAAAACAGAAACAAAATAGGATAAGGAATGAATACAATAACTCAGTGAAATCCTATAAAGTGGGGTATGAGGAGAGTAAAGTGTACGCAGACCTTACTCCTACCAAGATAGGACGACTGTTTTTGAGAGACCCTCGGCTCCATAAAAGGAGGTCAGATAAGGCTAGAAGTTTAAAGAGATATGAGAAAGCAAATAACAAAAGAGATATAGATAAATATTTTACAATATTTTCTTAAGGAATGAATGAAAGAAAATATTGTAAAATATTGAAGATGGCTTTTCAATTTTCTTTGTTGAAAGAGACTTCAATTTACATCCAACAACCATTCATTACAGGAGAAAAGAAAAATCAACACCAGAGAATAAAAAAACAAAAAAAAACAAAAGAGATTTCAATTTGCTAAAATGTTTGCCTTTTTTTTTTGGAAGTGCATTGGTATTTCAAAGGTAATATACACTTAGAATAATTGTAGATTTTCTTAAATATTTTTCTGACTATTCAAATTAGTAAGAACCATACACCAATCAATGCAGCTTACTTATACGTGTGTTGTTATGTACCTAATATAATACGTGTATCATAATTTAATCCAGTCTTTTTTTGACTAAGTTAAAGAAAAAGAGAAACTTTGGTCTCTTTTTTTTATTTCCATTATAAGGTTAGTGGAAGTGTGAAATGTGATGGAAATAATATATGTAAAAGAAAGACCTTTCTGGGATTTTTTTTTTAAAAAAAATTGTGACAATTCATCCATTTTCATACTGAGAGATATTCTGCCTTCTTCTTTGTGCAGAAACTAGCACACACACAAGTGAGAAACGAAGAGATATGGCTTATGCTGCTATTACATGTCTTATGAGAACCATACAGCGATCAATGCAACTTACTGGATGTGATCATTTGCAACCGTTCTATGAAAAGCTCGAATCTTTGAGAGCTATTATGGAGAAACCATGGAAAGCAACAGACGATCTCGAGGCATTTACAAGCTTGGAAGCTGAAATTGCAGAGGTAGCATACAGTGCAGAGGATATGGTTGCCTCAAAATCAAGAAATGTTCTTTTTGCACAAAAGGCAAAGTATCAAAGTAGAGCTTTTTGGGAACTCTCTTGTTCCTTGGAACAAGAAGTAGAACGCATTGATTCTTTCATAATGCAGTGGTTGACAATATGGAACTGGTACAGTAAAATCAAAGATTTGAAAGAACAAAAGTTTTCTCTAGCGGCCAGTATACCTGAACATGCTGTAGAACAGCCCGAGAATATAATGGTTGGCCTTGAAACTGAATTCGAGATGATGCTGGATCAAGTTGCTGGAGGAGAAAGGGAACTAGAAGTTGTCACAATTGTAGGTATGGGGGGCATTGGCAAGACAACTTTGGCTACAAAACTCTATAGTGATCCACACATTATGTCTCACTTTGACATTCTTGCAAAAGCAACTGTTTCGCAAGAGCATTGTGTGAGAAATGTACTCCTTGCCCTTCTTTCTTCGGCAAGTGAGGAACCTGATGATCAACTAGCAGACCAACTGCAAAAACTTCTAAAATGCAAGAGATACTTGGTAGTCATTGATGACATATGGACTACAGGAGCTTGGGATGACATAAGACGATGTTTCCCAGACTGTAATAATGGAAGCCGAATACTCTTGACTACTCGGAATGTGGAAGTGGCTGAATATGCTAGCTCAGGTAAACCTCCTTATCACATGCGCCTCATGGATTTTGATGAAAGTTGGAATTTATTGTACGAAAAGGTCTTTGCGAAAGACTCTTTTCCCCCTGAATTTGAGCAACTTGGTAAACAAATTGCATTAAAATGCGGAGGATTGCCTCTTGCAATTATTGTGATCGCGGGACTTCTATCCAAAACCGGCAAAACATTGGATGAGTGGCAAAGTGTTGCCGAGAATGTAAGTTCAGCAGTAAGCACAGATCTTGAATCCCAATGCATGAAAGTGTTGGCTTTGAGTTACCATCACTTGCCTTCTCACCTAAAACCGTGCTTTCTATATTTTGCAATTTTCCCAGAAGATAGCCTGGTTTTTGTCGATAAGCTTGTGAAGTTATGGGTTGCAGAGGGATTTTTGAAGGTAGAAGAGATGGAAAATATAGAAGAAGTGGCAGAAAAATATTTAACAGATCTTGTAGATAGAAGTTTAATTTCCATCAGTCATTCGATATTTGATGGGAAAAAAGTGAGTTGTGGAATGCACGATGTGACCCGTGAAATCTGCTTGAGGGAAGCTCGAAACGTGAATTTTGTGAATGTTCTCAGAGGAACAAGTGATCAAAATCCATGTTCACAATCTATGCAGTGTTCCTGTACAAGTCGAGGTCGGATCAGTATCCATAATGAGGAAGAATTGATCAGGTATCGTAACAGTGAGCCTCATTCTATTATCATGTTTGGCCAATACCAATACTTTGAGCCGGAGTTGCCTTTCAATCTAGTAAGAGTACTAGATCTTGCTTCAATTGTCTGTACAACTTTTCCCAGTGGAATACTCTCTTTAACTCACTTGAGATACCTAGCTTTGAGTTTTTACCTAGGATCCAAAGAAGAGGTTCCCTCATCAATATTAGAAATTCCTCCATCAATATCAAGACTATGTTATATGGAAACTTTTATACTTTCACATACCTCTACTTTGATATTACCATCCGAAATTTTGAGGATGCCGCAGTTGAGGCACCTCAGTTTGTCCCCGAATTACTTTTACTATCATGGAATTACAGAGGAAAGTTTGGTTTTAAAAAATTTGCAAAGTCTCTCTGGATTGAATCCTAGGTACTGTACTGGGTTTTTCTTTATATTATTTCCCAATTTGAAAGAGTTGCAAATACTTGGCTTCTTTGAAGACTTTTCTAGTTGCAAGGACCTGCATGATCTTTTCTACTTAGATCAGCTCGAAAAATTGGAATTTGTAATTAAACCTTTGAGTGTTTTTAGCGAAATTGTAGAGTCACCTTTGCTCCTACCTCCTCCATGGGCTTTTCCACTAAGCCTTAAGAATTTAGCTTTTAAAGGACATTTCTCATTGCCATTGAAGGATTTGAGCATTGTTGGTAAATTACTCAAACTCGAGTCCCTTAAGCTGGAGAGTGATGCCTTCATAGGCGACGAGTGGGAAGTAGCCGAGGAAGGGTTTCCTCACTTGAAGTTCTTGCTACTGAAATATTTAGACATCCGGCACTGGAGAGCCAGTAGTGATCACTTTCCCTGCCTTGAACGACTGATTATTGAGAATTGCAGCAACCTGGATTCGATCCCCCAAGATTTTGCAGATATAACCACACTTGCTCTAATTCATATAAATTACTGCGCAGAATCTGTTGGGAAATCCGCCAAGCAAATTCAATGGGACATTCAAGAAAACTATGGAGGTTCTATTGAGGTTCATGTCCGTGATAATAATTCGTAAGACATCTTCTTCCTTGATTTACTTGGTATAATTGTTTCTTGTGTTTCCTAATTATATATGCTAAGGCTAATGCTTGTTTGATCAAAAAAAATATTTGGCAAAGTGTAACATTTCATTTTTCATCTTTCGTGGCTAGCTTTTCTGATGATGAAGATGATTTTGATGAAGTTGACTTTGATGTTGATGACTTTGATGATGATGATGATGAAGGATCTGCCCCTGAATTGATGACCTCTGAAAGAAATATCAATTCAGAAGTCAACCGTGGGTCGTTTTGTACCATTTCCTCTTCTTTTAAACGGCTTCGTATAAATTAGCCTTCTCCAATTTTATGTACAAAATGTATGCACCAGAACAGGATAGTGTGTGCAAATTTCCATGGATTTTTGTTTAGTGTTTTCTGCAAATTTCTTTTGCTGCTGTACAGAAACTTTGAAAGACCACAAAATAGCACATGATCATTCGATACATGTTGTTACTTATCTCATAAACACAGGATGCATGAATACATCTTTTGGCATCCAAGGGTGTGGCTTAGAGGTTAATGAAGTGAGTTGAGAACCATGACAAATTCAAATCCTACTTGATACCGATTGCTGGTGGGAGGTGACAGTTTATTAGTCCAGTTGCGCGCAAGTTTGGCATGGACACCACGGTTATCAAAACAAAAAAAGATCCTTGGAATAACTGTTATGCAGATTGATACCATTATTTTGTGGCTTTGTTAATCTTGTTTACGTTAATGAACTAGCAGATGGTACCATATCAGAAATGCCATCTGATACTAAATCTCACACCTCGATTATTTCATTGGATACATTCTGTCTCCCACCAGCTATATCTAACCAATTGAGTTTCAGCTTGTGGTTCCTCTCACTTAGAGTATATATATAACCAATTGAGTTTTACTTTGTGGCTCCTAAAAGCTATGAACGCGACGTGGATCGTGTCGAGACCACACATACTGATTCCCCGGATACCTACGGAGGGTCCCATAACAGTTTTCCACACGAAGCCACTTCATCAAATATATCCTTGGGCTAACACACACAAAAAATGACAAAATAAAAAAAATAGAGAAGAAAAATCCACTGGAAGCCAATTTCACCAAAAATATCCATGTGCTAACGCATTTGAAAAAAATGGAAAACTCGCCTAATTCTCCTTGTGCGACCCCTAAATTCTATGAATGAGTTGTGGATCGTGCTGAGGCCGCACGTACCGATCCCCTGGGTACCTACAGAGGGCCCCATAACGGTTTTCAAGTAAAATCCACCAGAAGCTATTTCACCAAAAAATATCAATGAGCTAACACACATGAAAAAATGGCAAAATCGCATAATTCTGCTTGTGCAGCCCCTAAATGCTATGAACGCACCGTGGATTATGCTGAGGCTGTACGTACTGATCCCCTGGGTACCTACGGATGGTCCCATAAAAGTTTTCAAGAAAAATCTACCGGAAGCCAGTTCACTAGAAATATCTATGGGATTACACATGAAAAAAAATGAAAAAATCGCTTATTTCTGCTTGTGCGGCCCCTAAATGTGATGAACGCATCGAGGATCGTGCTGAGGCGCACATACTGATCCCTGAGGTACCTATGGAGGGTCTCATAATCGTTTTTAAGAAAAATCCACCGAAAGCTAGTTCACCAAAAATATTCATGGGCTAATATATATGAAAAAATGGCAAAATCGCCTAATTTTGCTTGTGCGGCCCATAAATTCTGTGAATGTGCCATGGATCTGCTAAGGCCTTACGTACTGATCCCTCAGGTACCTACGGAGGGTCCCATAACAGTTTCTAAGAAAAATCCACTGAAAGTCAATTCACCAAAAATATCCATACGCTAGCACACACGAAAAAATGGTGAAATCGCCTAATTCCGTTTGTGCGGCCCATAAATGCTATGAATGAGCTGTGGATCGTGCTGAGTCCACACATACTTATCCTTCGGGTACCTACGAAGGGTACCATAACAGTTTCTAAGGAAAATCCACCGGAAACCAATTCACCAAAAATATTCATGGCTAACATACACGAAAAAATGGTAAAATTGCCTAATTCGCTTGTGTGACCCCTAAGTGCTATGAACGTGCCAAGGATCGTGCTGAGGCCGCACGTATTGATCCCCCGGGTACCTACAGAGAGTCCCATAATGGTTTCCGAGAAAAATCCATCGGAAGTCAATTCACCAAAAATATCCAGAGGCTAACACACATTAAAAAATGGCAAAATCGCCTAATTACACTTGTGCGGTCCCTAAACGCTATGAACGCACCGTGGATCGTGTTGAGGTTGCACTTATTGATCCCCCTGGTACCTACGGAGGGTCCTATAATGGTTTTCTAGAAAAATCCACCAGAAACCACTTTACTAAAAATATACATGGGCTAAAACACACGAAAAAATAACGAAATCGTCTAATTTCGCTTATGCGGCCCCTAAATGCTATGAACGCACCGTTATCGTGCTGAGGTCGCACTTACTGATCCCCCGGGTACCTACCGAGGGTCCCATAATGATTTCCTAGAAACCTCCACTGGAAACTACTTAACTAAAAATATACATAGGCTAAAACACACGGAAAAAAAAACAAATCACCTAATTTCGCTTATGCGGCCCCTAAATGCTATGAATGCACCGTTATCGTGTCGAGGCCGCACTTATCACACTCATTTGTTTTAAAACCATTTTCAATCATGCAGGAATCAAACTTATCATGCAATTGCTTTGGTGCCTGTTTCAAGCCATATAAGGATTTAATAAATTTACATACTTTGCTTTCTTGGCCTACTTCAACAAAACCCTCGAGTTGTTCCATATAAATTTTCTCATTAAGGTCTCCATTTAAAAAAATAGTTTTTACCTCTATTTGATGAATATGCAAATAAAAAATTGCAGTCATAGCAATTAAAAGTCTAATGAATGTAATTCTAGTAACCTTAGAAAAAGTATCAAAAAACTTTATGCCTTCTAGTTGCTTAAATCCTTTAGCAACTAGTCTAGGCTTATATTTATCAATAGATCCATCCAGTTTTAACTTTTTTCATAAGACTCATTTGCAACCAATTGTTTTACAACCCAGTGGTAAATCAACTAACTTCCAAATTTTATTAGAAGTTAGTAATTCCATTTCATCATTTTCAGTCTATTTCCAAAAAATAGAACCATGTGAAGATAAAGCTTCTTGTAAAGTTAAAGGGTCATCTCCAACATTAAAAACATAAAAATCAGGACCAAAATATTTTTCTACTCTAGCTCTTTTACTTCTTCTTAACTCAAAATCATTATTTTTTTTATTTTTTAAAGTGGAAGAAGAAGAACTAGGTAGTGATAAGATATTTTGTTCAATCCTTTGACCCCCACTATTTTTAGAATTAAAATAAAATTATTTTCATGAAAAATAGCATCACCTGAGTCTATTATAATATTATCTTCAAGATTAAAAAATCTATAGGATGTACTATTTGAAACATAACCAAGAAAAGCACAAGTAGTAACTTTTTACCCAATTTTATAACTTTGAGATCCATTAGCCTCACAAAGACTAGACAACCCCAAACTCTTAGCTATCCTAAATTTGGTTTGTGACCTTTCCTCAACTCAAAAGGTGTCAATTTAGTCTTTTTATGAGCCACACGATTTAACACATAACACGCAGTCAAAATAGCTTCACCCAAAAATTTAAAGGTGCATTTGACTCAATAAGCATAGCATTAGTCAATGCAACCAAAGTTCTATTTTTCCTTTCCGCTACACCATTAGATGAAGGAGAATAAGGAAGAGTAGTTTCATGAATTATTCCCAATGATTTAACAAAAGAATTAAACTCATTTGACTCATATTCACGGCCTCTATCACTTCTAATTCTTTTTATTTTTTTCCAAACTGATTTTCAATCTCATGGAGAAAAACTTTAAAGTTTTCAAAAGCATCACTTTTATTTTTCATTAAGTAAACATTAAATTTAGAAAAATCATCAATGAAAGTGATAAAATATCTATTTTCTCTACGAGTTAAAATTCCTCCAAGTTCACAAATATCAGTGTAGACTAATTCTAATAAATCAGTTTTTCTTTCAACTAGAAAATGAGGTCTTTTAGTGATTTTGGCTTTACTACAAGCCTCACACTTTTCAAAATTCTTTTTAATCACTGAGATTAATTCTAAACTACTCATGATTTCAATATAACGATCATTAATATGACATAAACGAGCATGCCAAAAATTAGTACAAGAGAGCATGTAAACAGAAGTAGAAACTTTATTCATTTTAACATTCAACTTAAACATCCCATCAAGAAACTTTATTCATTTTAACATTCAACTTAAACATCCCATCACAAGCATATCCCTTTTCCACAAAAATACCTTTTTTCACAATTACGTATTGATCAGATTCAATAATCTGTTTGAAGCCTGCTTTATTAAGAAGAAAACTAGACATTAAATTTTTTCTCATGGAAGGAGCTTAAAGTACATCTTTTAAAGTTAACAACCTTCCAGATGTAAAACACATTTCGACATCCCCGTTTCAAGCACTTGAACAGTATAAGAATCACCATGCATGATGGTTTTGGGCTCCTTAAAAGGAGTATATTTTTTAAACCAATTTTTGTCATAACAAACATGACGGTTTGCACCAGAATCTGCCCATCATCCATCAACATTCTCAACCATGTTTATATCTGTAATCATTGCCACAAAAGGCTCTTCGACAATATTTGCCTGAGGTGTAGGACCACGTTTTCGTAATCTGCAAAATCGAGCAAGATGCCCACTCTTGCCACAGACAAAGAACTGTCTCTTATCATGAACTTGTTGATTTTGTGCTTGGCTATTTTCACCATTATTTTTCTTGGGAGGTCTACCATTATTTTTCTTGAAATTTTTCTTCTTAGGCTTCAAAGAGGTATTTTTGTTAGATTCAGGAGTAGCATTATTTGAAGTAACTAAATTTACCTTCGTTGTGATGTTGTTCTCTTCTAATTGTAAAAGTGCATCTTGGCCTTTTGCCTCTTCTTCCATGCGGATTTTCATTATCAACGTCTCAAGAGAGGTTTCCTTTTGTTTGTGGCGCATAGTTTTTTGAAATTCCTTTCATAAAGGTGGAAGTTTATCTACTATGCCACAAACAATAAGGTTATCTCCAATTTTGACCTCTTCGGTCTTGAGCTCTCCAACGATCATTATAAAATCTTGCGTTTGGTCTACCACTGATTTGTTGTCCACCATTTGGAAACGAAAAAATTGGCTAGCTGCATATTTTTTCGCTCCAGCTTCTATCATGCTTACTCTGCAATGCTTTCCAAATTTTCTTTGCACTAGAGTAAGTTCTATCATAATAATCATAAAAATTATCTGATAGACAATTAAGAATATAATAGCGACACTTGTAGGAATCATTATTATACTTTTCTACTTTCTCTTGATAAAAAATAAGTTCATCATTATCCATTGAGAGGATGTCAACATTATTAGGATTCTTCTCAGTTAACATATAAGAAACATTGAGAAGACTTAAGTAGAAAAGTATTTTACCCTTTCATCTCTTGAAATGATTACCATTGAACCGGAATGGCTTGTTAAGATCTTCCATCTTGATATCTGCAGATTTTTCAATTGTAGCTATTTGAATCTCCTTAAAATTGTTGGTGAAATTACAAGATTACAAAATTACAATTGAAAAATAAAATCTTTTCTAAGCTGAGGTGCGGATATCTCGCTCTCTTTAAGGAAATTCAAGCCCACCGTAACAAATCTTTTCACCGGACCAACAATAGTCCTCTTGACTTGTCCCCTCTATGATACAGCAGCCTTATCACAAAGTGTAACTCAACAAACTCTAGACAATAGTTGAGTCTAAAGCTCCACAAAAAAGAACACTTCCCTTCAACTAATAAGAACTCTCTTTTTTGACAAGCTTAATGCAATCTATGTTTTCTTCCATTTCAAAAACAAAGAAGACCTTTCTATTTATAGGAGAGGAAGACATTCAAAAGAGTTTTTTAAAAAAAACATAATGGAATCCCACCATTAACATTTAGTGCATAATTATCATTTAGTGCACCACTTACTAGTGATAATTATGTTAAAAGAAATTATAATTTAGTGCACTACTTACTAGTGATAATGTGGTTAAAAACACATAATGGATTCAGTAATATATGTACTAATCAAAATAAAATAAAGAGGACATATATTAAAATGCAACACTAACATGTGATCCGTGAACTCTGCTTGAGGGAAACTCAAAACATGAATTTTGTGAATGTTATCGCAGGAAAGAATGATCAAAATCCATGTCGAGGTCGGATCATTATCAATAATGAGGAAGAATTGTTTAGGTGTTGTAACAGTGAGGCTCATTCTGTTATATTTGGTAAATTCAAATGTTTCGTGCCGGAGTTGCCTTTCAATCCCTCGAGAATTTGCAGATATAACCACACTTTCTCTAATTGATGTAACAGATTGTTGTGAATGTCTCGTGTATTCTGCCATTCAGATTCAACAGGACATTCAAGACAACTATGGAGGTTCTATTGAGGTCCATTCTCGTGGGACTTTGTAAGACATCTTCCTTGATTTACTTCTTATAATTGTTTCTTATATTTGTGCTTCCAAATTATATATGCTAAGGCTAATACTTGTTTGGTCAAGAATATTTTTAGTGCTCTGTCTTCTTTTACAATATAGTCTTTATACATATTGTTTGTTATAAATGTTAGTAGCCCGTATGAATACACATTACAACAATCAAGTGAAAAGATGCCTTACAGGCCTAATTGATATGGAACTCGATCGACCAATTTTGCTTGCAGAATCCTGTTGAATCAGCCTGGGGGAAATTTCACCACAGAGTTTTAAACAAGTTGCTTATATTCAAGTGATGAAACAAGTAACAATTAGTGACAATATGTAACGTGTGTTTCTTTTCTTGGAAGTCCTCAATCAAACTCGCAAAGGAAGACGAATGGCTATATCCAGTGGCACTAGAGAAATTGCACCAACTCTTACTTACTAAAACCTTCACATAGGAACATAGAGAAAAATTAGGACCAGCACGTTAGACCGGTAAGGGGACTGGGCCAGTCATGCTATAGGGAAGGGGCCTGTGTCATACACAAATGAAGCAAATCATAAACAAATACACATTCACTGTCATAATGGGCAGAGCCACCTTAGGCGAATGCACACCCTTTGCCAGAAAATTATGTGTTATATAGAGGTTAAATATTAGTTATTATGAGTAAAAGAAAGACCTTTGGTCTCTTGTTTTGTTTACATGATAGGTTGGTGGACATTTTCAGGATTGATAGTGACCTCAAATCTTTCTGTTTTTTCCTGTTAATACCTTGACAAAGTGACAAAAAGAAATTACACAACTTGTGGCAATCGTCCATTTTCATATTCTATCTTCTTCTCTGTGCAGAAACTCCCATTTTTGTCGAGAAATTAAGAGATATGACTTATGCTGCTCTTACTTGTCATATGAGATGTTAACATATTCTCTTCTTTGATTCGTAGAGTCATTGATCTGTGATTACGTTCAAAAAATATTGAAAGTTTTTGTTTTCTTGGTTGTTCATTAACAGTTAGTCCTAAATTCTTAGGACTCTTGGTCTTGGTTATTCTAGCTATTTTTTTGTATCATTGTGTTTTTGATACATCCATCAATCAATGGAACTTAGTGGATGTGATTTGCAACCGTTCTATGAAATGCTCGAATCTTTGAGAACTATGCTGGAGAAATCCTGCAATATAAGAGGCGATCTTGAGGCATTAACAAGCTTGGAAACAAAAGGCAAGAAGTAATAGTAAACTTTATTACATGAACTTTTATATACTCATTTTTACATAGGCATAATCCATAAACAAACACTCAAACTTGGTCAGCTGGCAAGTAACAATTCGTGTATCCAATTTATGAGATAAGTAACAATTTGTAACTATCCTTAACGTGTGGTTTGTTTCTTGGGAGTCTTCAATCTACTTCACCAAGAAAGAATAAAGGCTAAGGCCTGTGTCCCTAGAGAAATTGCACCAACTTCCTCACTAAGAGCTTCACACATGAACAATAGAAAAATTAGGCCACCAAGTAGAAAGGTGTTTGAACAAAAGTTACTGAGTTCTCCCAAACCTGTAACCATGGTTTAACCTCCACCCCTTTTACCAAGGAGGGTATGAGTTAATTCAACAAGGGGTAGACGAAGTGATCGACCAACATAATTTGGATCTTGTGGTGGATTGTAAGTCTAGTTTTTTCATCAAATATCCAATACGGTACAATAGAGATGACAATTACTAATTACATGTCAAAGCATAAAATCAAGACCAAACAAAATTGAAATATACAATAGTTATAAGTATGCTTGAATGGATCTTGACCATATATACTATGCTACAACACTGACAAGTTCTTTCATTTGTTTCACTTTTCCTCTCCTTTTCTCGTTAGGCACACAACAAAGAATTCCGAGTGAAGTAAAATCTCAAACTCCTGAGAGACAAGAACCGGGTTCGATTCCATATTCTTGGCCATTAGCATTCCTACAATAAGCTTTAACTTGCCTTCCTGGTGTTGCTGGTGTTAGTTGTATAAGCTGCATTGTTATATCAGTACATGGAACTGACGTGCTGCAGTTCAAATTGATCGCGATATCTGTGCTCGACGTTCCAAATATATTCTGGTAAACAACATTGCTGATTTGCACTCCAGTTGCCTATCATGAAAATATTAATGACACAGTTGATTCATCCGCTGAATAGAAAAATACTTAGCTGCCACAAGATACGTGTCATACATTTCTTGATTTGGTGTAAACGTAAAGTGCAAGTAAGTTTTTATCTATGTTACTCAGGCTCTTAAAAATGTTGATGCATCCCTATCGGATCCACAAATAATGCACTATTTTTGGAGGATCCGACACGGACTTTGCCCAAGGGGAAAGATGTTTGAGTAACTGTGATTTTGGAATGTAGTTGTGTCTGAAACAGTGTTGATAAGTTCTCAAGAGGTATTTTCCGTCAACATTTTTGAAGAGTCTGAGCAATTGAAGAGCTAAATATGTATCTCAAGCAGAGTTAAATTGTATTACCATTTCCTTGCAAGCCCCTCGAACATCGCAGTAATTCTGGTCAATTATGATGGGGTTCTTGACGGAGTTAAATTCAAGATTCTCAAATGTGACATCTCGGACGAATCCTCTTCCAACCTATTATACACCATAACATTCACACAAGTTAATAGGCAGAGGCGGATGGAGCATATATACTACTGAATCCAATATTTTCTACACGTAACATAGATATACAGTGATATTCATGTTTGAAGCTTCACTAGTATTGTTCTGCTTTTGAGATCAATTTTTTTTAATGTCTAAGTCTAATTTATATACCTGCCATGTCTTGATACGAGCTCCGTTTGTAGTTCCATAGAAGAAAACATTGTTCACATGAATGTTCTCTACTTGAGCAGAATTACCACCTTTTCCTAAGCTTCCAATACTGAATACAATCAGAAAAAAATTATTTCATTAGTATTAGGATTCCTAATTTAGGAATTTAAAACATACTACTCCTCTCTGTCTCAATTTATAGGGTACAGTTCGGATTTCAAGAGTTAAACCTTTTAATATTGGCCTAATTGAAGCCTCCATGTCAAATCCTCATGGAACTAATGCAAAGTCAATGATTTATATCAAAAGCTATGTTGCCAGGAATCTTCAAAAATACCGATGGATGTGTATTGGATCCTCCAATAACAGTGCATTTGGGAGGATTCAACATCGATAAGGCAACAATTTTGGGGAGTCCGAGCAACGTAACTTCCAAAGATCACTTATTTTGCTTAAGCCCATTTTAAATTATAGGAGTTCTTACAGTCTTTTGTCACCTTATTGTTATTATTTTTTGCATCATAGTAAAGTTTATTATTATTAGAAGATTAGAACACCACCAAAGTGTGTGGTGGGATAGGTTAAGATCCGTCCACCCTTAACCAAAGGTTTTTAGTTCAAGCCCGGAATAGAGAACTTCTTGGTAAAGAGTTCTTAACCCCCTTAGTCGGCCTACCAGGCGTGAATCTAAATTAGTGAGGCCAATGGATTACAAGATGGTTAAATGGAAAAACAAAAAGTAATGTTGAAGAGACAACCTTATACCATGACCTGGTCCACATTGAATGTTGTATATTTGGACATTAGAAGAGTAATCTCCAATTGAAATGCAATCATCCCCTGTTAATCACAAGGCTAAAACAAGTCAAAAACATGACTAATAATTAAAGGGCATATAACACACACAAAAAAAAAATGACAAGTGAGAGTACCACTGCTAATTTTAGAATTTGTAATGGCCACATATTGAGAAGATTGAATATGAATGCCATCAGTATTTGGACTATTTCCTGGAGATTGAATCATTACATTGTCCACTTTAAAGCCGTTGCATCTCTCTATAAGTATATGAGTTTGGGCACTGTTGGCAAAGTACATGTTACTGATGGAACTCTGAGTGCAAGAAATGAACTTCAAGGCCTGTGGAACAAGTGAAGAAAAGAAAATTCAAATAGCCGATCCTAACTTGTTTGGAACTGACGCATAGTTGTTGTTGTACTTAGAAGTGAAGAATTAAGTTAATTTGCTACTTGTTTAACAATTTCCTTTACCTTCTCTTTAAATTCCTTTTTTAGCCATGTTTCTCAGACTCTCACAAACAATGTTCTTGCACCCTTGTCAGATCTTTCAAAAATGTATTATTTTGGAAGACCCGACATACACCTGGTGGCATTTTGAAGAGTTCAAGAAACATAGATTTTTGATATGACAAAAGTCATTTTCTAGTGTTTGGTTACCGGAAAATCTATCAAAAGGGGGGATGGCTTCCGTCGTATATGGACGGAAGTAATTTATTTATAACTAATTACTCTACTTTGAACTTCATATTACTTGCTCTAACTAACTCTTCTATTATCAATCATTTAGAACTCAAAAAATTTCATCAAAACATTCTTCGATGGGCTAACTAACATATATCATTATTAATCTTAAAAAATACTATGTTTTTTGGAAAATATTTTTCACTCAGCAACCAAACACCGGAAAACATTCTTCACGTGAAATGACTTATGTCATACCAAACATACTTCCATCTCCTCTGTTCTTTAACTTCTCTTTTACTTATATACACTAGAATTAGGAATTAAAAGTCAAATATTGTCAAGAACTGCTTACAGTTGGAGCTAATTTTGTGCATCCTTCCTGAAAATTAAATAAAAGATTAAAAAAAAAAATTAATCCAGTAAGTAAATAAATGAACAAAACTAATATTAGTTCAGAAACAAAAAACTGTAGCTGATTTCTTCTGTTTTTTTCTGAGCTAGTGCACAAAACTGTCCAGTATTTGTGCTGGTGTGCACAAGTTGTTCCAGACATCATAGATATCGGGAAAAAATAAGTTAGCTTATCTATGACATACCATTTCAGGGTGGTATCTACATGATTGATCCCACCAGCTTTTTCCTTGACCATCAATGGTTCCTGAGCCATCAACAATTAGACCGCTAACATCTCTGAAAGCCAGCCACTGACTCGAGTCTTGCCCCTTCCATATACTAGGTGAGCTCGGTGAAACAAGTCTACCGGATATCTGCAAGAGCCATGGAAATTCACAAATTTCACTTAGGCTGATGTTTTCCAAATGCAATTTAACTTATATACACAGACTATATGATGAATTTCTACATAATTTGTCTTAGTGAGTTGTGTGCTTTAAGTGATCTGATAGTGTAATAATAATTTAAACTGTCAGTATGTAGAAATTAAACTCTTACGAACATTAAAGAGGGGTTTATGTTTTTTCATACCACAAAATAGATGTTCTCAGAATTGCAGGGACCTTTGAGTGTCACAGGGCTTAATAAAAATATCATATTTGAAGGAATAATCACTTCAGGAGATCCAGCTGATGATGAACATGCATCATTCCAAGTATTAAGTAATGCCTGAAAAAAATTAAAAAATAATTCATTAATATCTAGAGCAATAAATAAATAAAATATATTTGATATTTCATGGAAAATAAAGGAACACAAGCAAGAAGAGTTGTGGTAGGATGTATATGGTCACTTCATCCTTGACTAGAGGTCTCAGTTCGAACCTTGTGTATGAAAACAAATTTTAGCAAGGAGCAATTTCGCCCTTTAAGAGAACCTCTGGATTGAGGCCTCAATGCAAATATTGGACAGCAGAATCAGGAGTGATTCACCCCCCCCCCCCCTCTAAGAGGCAAACCCGAATTAATCGGGAGCCTAATGCACCAACCAGGAGCGCTTCCTCCTTTAATAGGCTTTATATGGTGCGAACTCGAATTAGTCGGGGCCTCAATACAGGTACAGACATCAGGTAGGAAACAAATCAGGAGTGCTTCCCCCTCTTATAGGTTTTATATGGTGCAAACTTGTAATAGTCGGGGCCCAATATAGTTACCGGACACCAGAAACCAACCAGGAGCACTTTCCCCTTTAATAAAATAGGTCTTATGTTGTGTGAATCCGAATAAGTCCGGCCCCAGAATAGGTAAGAGACACCAGGTGGGAAAACCACCGGGAGCGCTTCCTCTTTTAATATGTCTTATGTGGTAAGAATTTGGATTAGTCTGTGCTCCAATACCGATCCGATACCTAGTGGGAAACTAAAAACAAGAAAATAAAGGAAGAAAAATATAACAAGACTTACTTGAGAATCATCTGTAATGCCATCAGCAGCAGCTCCATAATCCAGGACACTAAAACTTCCTGCATATCCAAATATACTTGCACTATGTATTCTGGAATTTGCCAAGCCAATTAAAATGAACAAGAGAACCAAAGTTTTCTACAAAAAAAGAAAGACAATATTATTGTTGTGATAGAAATTCTAAATGGTTATTTAATTTAATTAAAGAGAGGGCAAGGGTAGTCTGGTACACTAAGCTCATGCTATTTGCAGAGCCTAGAGAAAGGTCGGACCACAAGGATCTATTCTACTTAGCCTTATTTTTCATTTCCGCAAGAGGCTGTTTTTGTAATTCGAACCTGTGACCTCCAGGTCACATGGTAGTAACTTTACAAGTTACGGTAAAAATAAAATCAAATATAGAATGATAATGAGCTTCAAAATTCAAGAATCCTTACCATAGTGTATGAAGAATTAGAACAACACATTGGAAACTGATAACTATCTGTGCACTGGCCAAAAAAAAAAAATTAATAACATTAGTTCTTGCAAAAAGAAAAAAAGAAGAAGAAAGGATCGCATATTTAAAGACAGAATTTTTTTTGCACCTGAACAACAAAGTTCGTTGCTAATTCTATTAAGCGTAAAAACTCTGTTAGTGACGAAATTTGTAGCTAATTTTAATTTTGTTTATTGGAGAAGAAGAAATTAAGTTGAAGATATATATACAACTTACAATGGCAAATGTGCTAAGATATGATCTTGAATGAATATTAGTTCTTATTGAGAAATTTTTGCCATTGTGGGAAAAGATTGAAAAGAAAGCAACATAACAAGTGACAAATTTGGAACAATTTAAGATAAGAATATTTGTCAGAATTGGAGTGCAAATTAAGTTTGATTTGTGGTTAGAATTTGCCAATCCAAGCATGCAAAGCCAACACTTCATTTATAGTTTATATTATAAGTTGAAGAAAATTTACTGAGGATTAAAATACACATCCAAAAGGCACTAAAGAAAATAAATTGTGAAGTTAATGATGTTTTATGCATCCAATTTACTCTTTTTGTTAAAAATACATATTCAAAATCAACAACAGATAAATATATATTTCAAAATTCACTCTCTTACTTCAGACCTACAACGTCTAAATTATAGATCCGCCATAAGTTGACAAGATCTAAAATAGGTCAATGTTGACTATCTATTTAACTTAACTAATAATTTCAAAGTTAAGTAATTACATATTACTAAAATAGAAAGAGGTGCAAATAAGCACAATCATTTCTTTTTCTTTTTTCTCTCTTTTTGTGTAAATGTACTTCTTTTTATTAGTGCATTATTTTATACTATGGAGGGTTGTGATTGGACAATGAAGAGGCAAAAAAATTATGGTTTTTAGATGGCTTGGACTTGTATTCCAAGCAATTGTTGCTTCAAAGGTCTAAAAAGTTTTCCCACTAATATTGTTTTATTAAACTCTTTTTATCCCCTTTCTAATTTCTGTCAAGTTTTGCTCAAGGGCAATCTTCTACGACAACAAATCTAGTATAATCTCATAGAGTAGGATCTGAGGGAGAGTAAAATGTACGCAAGCCTTGTTACTATCTTAAAGGTAGAAATGTTGTTTCCGATAGACCTCCGGCTCAAGAAAAGAAAAGAAAAGAAAAGAAGAAGAAGAAGAAGGAATTGTCCAAAGTAGATAGGGAAAAATAACGTAAATGAAGACAACCATGGCAAAATACTAGAGATAACAGGACAAATCATCCTCAACAATGGTCACAACAAGCTACAACAATAATCAAAGTGCAAAAATATCACAAATAGTGACCAAACCCAAAGTAATACTACTAGTAGTACGACTAACTAACTAATAACCTTATATCCTAATATGTGTCTTCCGTAACCTTCTATCTAAAATGAATTGAGAACTATCAGGTCTCGATTTAAATTCAGGCATCACAAAATATATTAGGTGACTTTTTTCTCGCATGTCCTAGTCTTGGTGATAGAGTTATCTAGTACATATCATGATAACAAATATACCGTAAAATTAGTTGATGTACAAGCAAGCTAGATGAAGACCACGATTATAAAAAAGTTTAACATATAGTCACTTTCCCTTTTTGGACTTGTCTCCACGTGACTGATCCATGATGTGTTTCAGAATTTTTGGATTATGGGCTAACACCAATTTGGGCCGAACTCTTCGTATTTATTGGATCTTTAAATAAACTTTGGCGCAATTGCACAAATAGCCGATTTTAGGAACCTATTTAAGCTACGGCCTAAATAGACATATATGTTTAAAATTAAAGTAATTTTTCTAAATTTTGAACTACCAATCTTCATCTAACTCAATATTTTCAAACTCTTTCAATAACATTTACTTCATATTCGAAAGATAAGGGCCCACCTACACAAATTTGCAAAGATGGTGATTCTTAGATAGTATTTTAATTTACTCCCATGGAATTTTATATATAGGAGTTGTTGAAATTATTTTTATGATTATTTAGATTTTGATTAAAGCATTATACTTCAATTAATGTACAATAAATTCAAAAACACACTATAATATAACACAATTAATTATTCAATCAAATGTTATGGAGCATGTTTCTCATCTCTTTTCGAAAAATAAATGGCTATTTCTTTACAAAACTGTGCCAATTTCATATAAGAAGAAAGGAGAAGAAGAAAAACAAAGAAGGATTAGTTCTGTTTAAAATTTACCTACACTATTTATTAGTTAATTATTTTGCAAATACTAACAGTAGAATAAGTAAAATGAGTATAAAATGTTATGTAGATATTTTTTTAGTTTATTTATAGCTTATAATTTAAGTATTAAAGAGATATAACATAAATTTTTTTTTAGGTATTAACTTATTCATGTAATTTACTTACTGTCACATTAAATCCTCTTCTTCTACACTGTTCAAAGTTCAAATCACACTTGCAAAAGTGCACTTCAAATTTCAAGATCCAATCTTTCTCACAACAAAAACCTCCTTGAAATTTTCTTCAAAAAATAGAGTTTTCCAATGGCAAATTCATGGAGAAGAAACCAACAAATCAAGATCTTCACCCCCAAGAATCTCCTTCTCTTCTTCTTCACTTCTCTGCTTCTCCTCATCTTTCTTTATCTCACATCACAAACCCAACAACCCCACAATCTAAAACCCATCAAATCCCTTAAAAATCCAATTTTTAATCTTCCAATAAAGCCCTTTGATTGTTACAATTCACCTCAAGCTTACCCTGTTATATCTAGTTTAGTTGAAGGTGTGAAATACCCTTTCCTTTTTTCACTTTCAGATTTTGGGAATTTGCCTGAAAAACCCCATAAGAATATTCAGAGGGTACTTAAAGGGAAACCCTTTAGAAAGCCTGATATATCTGAGACTGTACAAGAATTGTTGGAAAAGATGAAGGGTAAAAAAGGGATTTTTGTGGATGTTGGAGCTAATGTAGGAATGGCTACTTTTGCTGCTGCTGTAATGGGGTTTAAAGTTTTGGCCTTTGAACCTGTTTTTGAAAATTTGCAAAAGATTTGTGAAGGTATTTATTTTAATAGAGTTGGAGAGTTAGTTGAGGTTTATGAAGCAGCTGCCTCAGATCATAATGGGAACATTACCTTTCACAAGGTACTTTTCAATATGGCTGATATGGTTTCCTTATTACTCCCCTCTGTTTGAGTTGTTTTGTCTAGTTTTGACTTGGCACGTGGTTTGAGAAATTAAAGAAGGTTTTTGAATGTTGTGGTGTTAAATTAAAAATATGTAGCATGTACTAAAATGTTCTTTAATTTTGTTGTCTTTAACATATACGAGGAAAGTTATAATTCAAGAGTTGTCTAAAAAGGAGACATTCTTATTCAAGCGGACTAAAAAGGTATGTAAGACAAACAAATTGAAACGGAGGGGGTATGATCTAAGCATTCATGAATGAATGGTATGACACTTGTCTTTGTTTTTTTTAAGCAGTTGTAGTATGTAGCTTGTTTTAGCAAAATTTGATAGCATAACTAATATGCTAAATAGAATTTTTGTAACTCGTACATAACATGGTTAAAGAACTGGCCATTTGCAATAACATTCATTGACTAACTGGTCTGAATTGATTAAGTTATATGAAATCATGAGTAGTTTTCTTTGTTTGTATAGTCCTTTATCATTTTGGAGCTACGCAAGATTGAAGTTTGAATGGCACTGTTTTTCTTGGTTTTGGTTTAGCAGTTATGTTTCTAGCTTGATTTTTTTCTGCGAAATTTGATAATGTAACTAATTTGCTAAATAGCAATCCTGTAACTTGGATATAGCATAGGTAAGAACCAACCTTTACCATTAACGTTGATTTACTGGTCTGAATCGATTCAATTATATGAAATCATGAGTAGTCATTTATTTGTTTTGTATTTTCCTTTATCATTTTGGAGCTATGTGAGATGAAAGTCCAACTGACACGATTTTGAATGCGATAATAAAAGTCACTCTCATTCAGTTTTCATTTTATGAGCTGGTTGATGATTCTCAATGACTGCTTTTGGGATTTCAATGATTTGAATATATGCTATTGAGAAGTGGATAACCTTGTGTTCACCATTACTATGACTCCACAGACTGTTACCAACCTATATAACCCGTGAAACATGTTTCTCTGTCTGCTTATCCAACCCTGATGTTAGATGATCGCTCTTAATTATATGGGCATGCAATCACCCCTTTCTCCTTGTTATAAGGGATTGGCACCTTCAAAACTTGGTCTAGATCATGATGTAGTTGGTTTTATCTATGTTGCTTGGACTCTTCAAAAATATCCATTGGTGCGTGTCGGATACTTTAAAAGTCGTGCATTTTGGAGTATCCGACACGGGTGCAGCAACAACTTTGGAGAGTCCGGGCAACATGGGTTTTTATGATACTCCATTCTTGAATACTCTATTGTGGGTGGTACATACTCTCTCTTAATGACACGGTTTTGGTTTAAACTTCTTAAGGCTATTATTAGGTTATGTTGTTGCTATTGACCATTTAACATTTGAAAAGGAAAGGGGATAAAAAAAAGAGTAATGCCTAGAGTTCAGATTTATTTATTATGTTATTTGTTATTTTGTTAGCTACCCTATTGAATGTTCTTCTTTTCATGTATTTGTTCTTAGTTGGTTGGTAGGCTTGACAATAGTGCAGTATCAGCCACTGGCGCCAAGTTGGCTTTTAAGTCGAATGAAGAGATTGAAGTTCAAGTAAAAACTATTCCTCTTGATGAAGTTATCCAAGAAACGGAGCGTGTTCTGCTGATAAAGATAGATGTTCAAGGCTGGGAGCATCATGTACTTAAGGGAGCGTCAAAGTTATTGTCAAGGAAGAAAGATGAAGCGCCTTACCTAATCTATGAGGAAGATGAGCGATTGTTGCAAGCCAGCAATAGCAGCTCCAAGGAAATCCGGGAGTTTCTACACAGTGTGGGCTACAACCATTGCACTCAACATGGTACAGATGCACACTGCACAAAAACAGATTGACAAGGTTATCATCTACAAATACTTTTCTGCTACAACTCTGAAAGGAGAATCAATACTTTAAATTCTTAAAAGTTCTTCTACACCGATTTAAACAAATCAACTATCATATTTTTTGGGTGGGATAAGCTTAGAAATGATTGGTGACCAAAGAAGACCTGATGCGCCAGTTCAAAGTTGAGCTCTACTTTTTTCAGTTCATCTGAATTGGAAGGCTGACTGATACCATGTTTAGGGGATTATGACAATGCTAACTTTGCTGATAGGTTTGTGGTTGTGTAAAACAGAGATGAAAAGAGAAGGTAGGAAAATTGATTTGGCTGTTTGATGACTTTTAGACAGCGGCAGGATGTTTTCTCCCACTTCTTGCTTTCTGGTTACCCCATATGTAATGTGTGCACAGGCTATTTATAATACTTTTTTTGTGGAGGTTGTTGCTTTGATCTGTGTTTTTCTCTCCTTTTTCTCTTTGTTTCCATTGGTGAACTTGTTGATCTTTAAGTACATCTAATATACTCCATCCATTTCATTTTACTTGTCCATTTTAGCAGAGAATTTTATTATTTTTTCCCATACTACCTTAGTATTAAATAACTACATAAAACAGTAGTAGTCAAATATAGAGTTCCAAAGCATTATTAATGAGGTTAGTTTAGTATAGTACATCTCTAATTAAAGCTTTCTTGGGGGGGGGGGGGATGTCAAGTCATCTGGGGTCGAATAATATGAAACTGAGGGAGTAATCTCTTTAATGAATTCAATGTAGTGTATGGATGATGTCATGCTTTGATAGAGCTTTCCTCCTACCAACCATCTCCTTTCTGTTTACAGACCTCTTTGAAACTGTGTGAATGATGCTCCATAAGTATGCAGGTCAAATTACATTAATGATCCTGAGAAAAAGTTGATTAGTTGGTGTTGCAAGATAAACTTTCATTAATAGCATCTTTACCAGGTTTACTTGTGTGTTTAATGAGGTCAAATTTGTTGTTAGGTAAAGTTCTATTGAACACTTACTGCTTTCCTCCAACTGCTTTATGGCATTAATTCACCTTTACTTCTCTATTATGAGTGGCTGCTTTCACATGGAGCTACATTCAATGTTGCTCGGATTCTCCAATGTTGCCACACCTGTGTCGGATCCTCTAAAAATGTATTACTTTCAAAGAATCTGACATGCACCCGACGGCATTCTTGAAGTGTCTAAGCAACATAGGCTACATTCAGTCTGCAAAAGAGGAGGAAAGAGATTGTGATTGAGGCTTCTACACAGAGCCTTTACATTTTTGTTTTTGGATAAACGTGGTGTCCAAGTCTGCTTTCACACATCTCGACTAATTTCATAAGATACCTACTACCTCCCACCAGCACATACAGGTAACTTTATCTACCAAGCTAAAAAGCCTTATATTTTCATAAGTTACTAGCTCGTTAATTGGATAGAGCACAGACAAAAAATACAGGATTTTGAGTAACTCGAGGCCGCCTGTTACTTCTTAGAAGGCAAAACATAGATTCTGTCCTCGCTATTATGAACAGACATATTTGGCCAGGGAATGGATTTGTGCAGCAATATAATCAACTTGGTTATCTGAAGCCAGGAACAGCATTAACAAGTTTCGAGGTAAAACTTCCCATTGAAACAATTTGAGCTAGCAATGAAACTCAATACTAACAGTAACAGGTGACCATTTCCCAGAATCTTGCAATGCAGTTGTTCAAGTGCTATTAAGTGCCTCAACAACTTTTTATTTTTATCTTTTCTTGGGTCACAAAGAGGTATCTATAATAGTATTCACAATGCAACAACTAGTGTAAGTTGACACCGTAAGCACATACTAGCAGGGATAGTTTTTTTTATCGTTAGAGGGAATGTGCTCAAGAAAGTCGATCATGGCCTCTGTATCATAAGTCTGTACATTTTTGGGAGATGAATTTGAAACCTACTGATCTCAGCACCTCCATCTTTACTTGGTATCCACCAGGTCAAGGCTTCATTTGCCTACACTGGTGTTTCAACATTGAACTCTTGCTAATTTCTTATAGCCATTTCCACTTATAGCTAAAACCATTTTTCTTTAGACGTGGTGCCTAGACCAACTTGCACACTTCAACTAATCCAGGTACCTTCTAACTAGAACTAGCACAGAGGGGGACCTAACTCCAACCAGCACAAATACGGAGTAATTGTCCACTCGATAGGCAGATTAGCATGTCGGAAGAGATGTAACTTAGTTGATCAAGAGGATGTTCACTCCATTACTTCCATATATGAGAACTGAAGCTAATTCATAGCATAGAACTCCAATGAGACCTTAAAATCTCATATTTCAATTCATCTACAGAGCTAAAAGTAAACAACAAGTCTGGAAAAAAGAAACATGTATTTATACCAATAAGATACATGCAATGAAATTGCTTTAACTCATGTTTTTTTCAGATATCAACAAGCATAGAAGAGAGTGCCACCGGGCCTTTGGCTCAATGGAAAACGCCAACGCATCATGACACATACGAACCAAAGAAGTCTTATATTTAAGTAGTGACAGCTGACAGGTAAATTATCCATCGAGTTTTGAACCGCTGGAAAAAAAAGGGTCATGTATATACATGCAATAAGCATTCTTCAACTCATGTTTTTTTTTCCAGATATCAATAAGAGAATGCCAATGGCAAACATGCAGCGTATAATGTGTAGGTTAGATATACGTTACTAGAATTCTACTATGAACAAAAAGGCCTAATATTGAGAATGATAGTGGTGCATTAATTATCCATGGAGTTTCAAACCATGTGTCAGCTGAGCTTCTGAGATTTTTCGATTATCAAGAGTAAATAAATAAATAAACAAAACATGAAAGAGAATGTACATTGATTAATTAAATCTAAGTAAATGTAGTAGCTGAGGTTAATATGTCATTACCTTTGCCACAATGTCTGCTCTTAGAAAAATGCTTGTCTTGTAATCTTGACCATGAAACTCATACTGAAAATTAATTGTTCCTAAATTTCATCTCTCCACCATAGTTGAATATAGTTGCTTTTTTCATGTTCTATTTGTAAACGTCAGTCAAATTAGATCAATGAACTTCACAAGAAACTGGCTTTAAGTTCTCACTTGTGACCCAAATAAAACAACCTCCAAGTTCCAAGCACTGTTAGATACTAGCAAAATTTACTGGGGAAAAGTGCACTTTTTCTGTTGACAATACTAAATGCTTCTCTTTAAAATAAGAGTTACTTGATCTGTCCGTCTTTACTTGTTCATGTTTGATTTGACACGTCCCTTAAGATTAAGAAACAATAAATAGAACATAGTTAAATTGTCGCTTTTTTCGTGAGTTTCCTATTTTTACCATCCATTGTTCTATTAACTATCCAAACTATCACTTTTTTGCTAGTTTCACACTTCAATTATCACTTCCTTTATATTAAAACACACCTCTATACTAAGTTTTGCATACGCATGCTTATTGTCTAGTGAGAACAAATATTTGACCAACTCAACATCGAAGCGTGTTTTAATACAAAGAAATGATAATTTAGGTGGGTGAAGGGAACAATGGATAGGTGAAATATAAAACTCGAGAAAAAAATAGATGAATTTTTAACCATTTACTTTCTTCAAGTGTATTCGTAAAAATAATGCATGCATTAGCTAATTTGTGTATTAGTAATATCTTGTTTGGTAAATTTTTTTATGTTATATGTATAACTAATTAATACAAGCACTAGTTATACACTCTATTATGTATTAAGGTGTGTAGACTAATACCATGGATTTTTAGGTAAGGGATTTAATATATGCATTAGCATGATCAAAGACTCAATTACCCCTCAAAACCTTTTTTACATCTTTTTCACTATAATTATGGAGAATATCTTTGTAAATAAATATTTTTTTAATTATATATATGCTATTTTTAATACACTAAATTAAATATTATATAACAAAATAATTTATATATAACTAATACAAGCATAACTGATGCAAAGGGTGTCAAATGGACGGCTTGTGCTACATTTGGACAGGTTAAATTAGACAAATTGATAAAGGGGTTGGGTCATACTATACTTAAGGTTGTGTTTGGTACGCGGAAAAATAATTTTTTTTGTAAAATAAATAATTTTGTTTATTTATTTTTTAGTGTTAAATAGACAAGCAAAATGATATTATCTCAAAAATATTTATATCTAATCTAAAAAAATAGGATGAACAATAAGTGATTTTGTTTTTTGCGCGTTTCTTATATTAATTTAAAATTAACTTGACTAAATTGTTCTTATTTTCTTTTGATCTCAATTTAATAATACTTTTTTCATCAGATTAATAATATCCTTCCATATTTATTGAGTAAGGATAAAGGTCAAAAAACACACAACTAATTATAGTGTCACTTGCACTTTTTCCCCTTGGCCTTTAATTTTTACTTCTCATTCTAGGAGTTATCAGGTATGAAAGAGTCTCCTCTATGTTGTCTCTTCGAGTTTTTACTACTAAGTAGCACTTCTGCTATTCAATCCGAGATCTATCAGCAACGAATTTCCCATACAAATAGAGACACCTATCAAAAAGATACTTCGAAGGCTTTGGGATCGAGGTCTCATTAGCCGAAGAAGACCCTGGCCAATCCACGTGGCCTGTCATAAATTTATATTTTTGTATTATAATTATATTTCACGTTCTTAAAGAATTTATCTCACTCTAAATATAAGTCCATCTATAGCCGACAAAAGTTAAAAATTAATTCATTTGAAGAATAAAAATTAAAGAAAAAATTATTTAAATCTTATAAAATAATAATTATTTTGAATCAATTGCTTCTAAAATGAATTAGAGGGAATATAAGTTCAAAATCTGATAAAGGTTATATTAGTCATTTTCTTTGAGATATTTAGAACAAGGAATGAGCCTTATCTAGTATCCTGCGGCTGCATGTTTTCGTTATTACCAAACACTATTTCTCCCATTCTTTGATTAAATTCAGAAAAGAAGTAAAATTCAATTGTGTTAATGGCAAATTCTCTGTCTTTCACCCCTTTATCTTCATTGAACTCTTTCAATAAACCAGGTATATATATATGTATACTCAATTTATTTTTCTTCTTGTAGCTGTTTTTATGCCTTTTTGCTTAGTGGGTATTTACGTTTTTTGTCAGTTTCTTGATGTATATGCATTTTTATGGTTTCTTGGTTCAATTTTGCTTAATGGGTATTTTTGTTTTTTGTCAGTTACTTAATATATATGCATTTTGATAGTTTCTTGGTTCAATTTTGCTTGTGGGTCTGCAAGTTTGGTTTTAAAGATTCAATTTTTATTTTACCAACAAGAGTGGTAAACACCCTTTCCTACTAAACTAGATTTTGGGTTCAAGCTCGGGGTACAGAGTCCCTTTGTCAGGGAACTCTTTATTACCTAATTTGGAACTTAGTCGGACTTCAATGCAAATACCTGATGACACTGAGTGGAAACCAAAAAAGAAAAAGATTCAATTTTTCTTTGTTCTCGTGTTCTTTTGAGTGTTTATGTTTTTTGTCAATTACTTGATGCTTAGGCCTTTTCATGTTTTCTTGTCTCATTTTGTTTGTGGGTCTGTAACTGTGTGTAGTGTGTGTTTTGTTTTAAAAATCATTTGTTTTACCAAATTGTCAGGGAGTGCTAAGTACTCCTTCATCCCTACTAAGAGGTCTTAGGTTCGAGCCTGGGTATGGAGTTACCTTTGTTAGGGAATGTTTTATTTCCTAATGTGAGACTTTTAGGCATGAATCCAGATTTAGTCGGGGTCCAATGTTGTTATCCCACAAAAGGATTCAATTTTTTTTAAAATTTGGGAACCTTTTCAGAAACAACTAAATTCACTGTCTTTATTGCAAATTCTATGTTTCATCCCTTTAGCTTCCTGTAACTCTGTCAATAAATCAGGTATGTTCCAGTTTCTATTTATTCTTGTGCTTATTATGTCTATGCCTTTTCATTTTTTCTTAGTTCAGTTTTGCTTGTGGGTCTGCAACTATGTGTAGAACATAATGTGTTTGGTTCTAAATATTCAATTTATTTAGCAACAAGGGATGTCGTGGAGTGGTAAGAGCTCTTTCATACTTAATCATAGGTGTCAGGTTCGAGCCCGAGGTATGGAGTTATTTTTGTTAGGGAGCATTTTATCCCTAAATTGAGACTTTCCGATGTGAATCTGTATTTAGTCGGGCCAAATAGGGGAACGGGATATCGGGTGGGAACGAAAACAACAACATACCAGTGTAGTCTCACAAAGTGGGGGGTGGTGAACAAAAAATGATTCAATATTTTTAATTTGCGAACCTTTTTAGAAACAACTATATTCATTGTCTTAAGGGAAAACACTCTATGTTTCACACCTCTAGCTTCCTTTAACTCTGTCAATAAACCAGTATATTTCCAGTTTCTATTTATTCTTGTACTTTTTGTTGCATTTTTTGCTTTACGGGTAGTTATGTATTTTGTCAATTAGTTGATGCATAGGCGTTTTCATGTTCTCTTGGTTCATTTTTGTCTGAGGGTCTGCAACTGTGTGTAGAATGTAAACGTGTTTGGTGTTACAGATCCATTTTCTTTCCAGAACCTTTTATGTAGTTGTGATTTTATATTCTTGTCAGGTTTAATTAATGGAAATGGGAATTGCTCTGGAAGAAAGATTCAATTGATCAAAGATGTTACCTACAACTCCAAGAGTAACTTAAGAGTTGTAGAAGTGAAGGTAATTTTGGACTTCTATGGATAAATATTAGTGCAAAGTTACAATTAACATCCAAATAAAGATTACGGGAATTTGACATAATATGTGGTAGCATCTGCATCATATTAAATTCATCACTGTATTTTTATGTGAAATGGGATCAAGCATCATAATTTCATTCATACCGAGTCTCTCTTTACCGTTTCTTATTTCTTATAAATTGAATAGGGAAGTTCGTAACGATGGAAATCCTAAGCTTAATGCTACCTGTTATGACACGGGCTTACTTGAGTTCTATAGAAACTTCAGTACCATATTTGCTTCTCTTTCCTTGAGTTGTCTGTATTTTGCCTGAGATTAACAATATACTCTTTTTTCTAGGCCGCTAACAGTGATAAAGAAACAAAAACAAGGAGCATAGTCTGTCAAAAGTGTGATGGAAATGGTAAGTGTTTGATGCATATTTGGTGGATTTTGAATTCTCACTCGTCACTAATGATACGGTTTAGTGGACTTCTCTCGACAAACACGCTCATACATTTTTGAATTCCAAGTGACTAAAAAGTATTTCTTAATATTGTAATTGTGGCTTTCTGTTTAGTGGATACTCATTGCATTGTAGCAATGAAATTGATATTCAATTCAGTTACATTCAGGTTCGATGAATTCTCATGAGAGAACTGTTATATGTTTATCAACGCGGCGTTTCTTTTACCTTCTGCTTGGATTTCTTCTCTCAAACTGATATTTGCATCAGGTAGCAATTTGACTCTTGATGTTGACTGCTCGATCGGAGAACACCTCTTTTACGAACTTCTCTCAAATACTCATCAAAATTATGTGAGAATTACAATGTGTCTTGAGTGAAAAGTGTCTAGTTCCAAGACTTTTGCTAATGCTGCAGTCTTACTGGTTCTTCACCGTGGTGTTACATACTTAAATTTGCTATTATGGCTCTTTTTCTTGCGTATACTCATTACAGTATCGAATTTTCGATTCATAAGAAGTAGATACATACATATTGATTACAGAGACCTGAAATAATCCAATTTCAACTTGTATTTAGTTCAGAACTTTTCGGTTTCTTATACACCGTATCACTCTCAGGTGCAGTGGCGTGCTCACAATGTAAAGGCGCCGGGGTTAACTCTGTCGATCATTTCGATGGGCGGTTTAAAGCCGGTGCACTATGTTGGCTGTGCAGGTACTTGTACTATCACTTGTGCTTCTTTGGTGATTATGGTTTCATATTGGTATTCAGTTCCTAAGCAAGTTAACAAAAATGCTGCAATGCCATGTTTTCATGTTTGACCTTTTTCTTTTTATGCAGAGGTAAAAAAGATATATTATGTGGTGACTGCAATGGTGCTGGATTTCTTGGTGGATTTATGAGTACGTTTGATGAGTAGACTTCAGATGCATTGGTCTCGGGTAGACTCGGAGGCAGGTGGAGGCAGATTCAGAATCTAAACTTGACGAGTTCATTTCTAAAATTCTCAGTATTGAACTTATTGTACTTTTGAAATTATGAGTTCATAATTTGACATTTATCAAAACTTGTGTCTTTTCACGTATTCATATATTCATGTTTCGTGTAAAAAATATTGAGTTCAGTTGAATCCATAGAAACTATGCTCCATCCAGCTCTAGCTAGGTTGTCGCGATTGACGCCAAGAGAAGCACAAAACAATATTGATAAACAGAGTAGCATTATCATCATTTTCGTCTTCCAACTTCACATGATCAAGATATTTTGAACTTTATGCTGGGATTTGAAAAAAATATGAGAAAATGTATAAAAAGAACTTCAAATGTTCCTTCAATTGAGGATCTATTGAAATCAACTTCTCCACCTTTTAAAGATAGAGATATGATTTGCGTATATTTTACTATATGGGGTTTGTTGTTGTATAAAAAGATCATTGAAGAAGTTTTTGTCTAAACTAGTGGAAGAAGCTTTGCACTCAAATTATTTTTATACGACAAAAGAACTACATTTTTGGCCAGCTAATTTGCTAACCTAGGTGTTTAAATCGAGTTAGAGATATTTTTGCTAAAAAAGTGACCAGCTAATTTGCTAACAAAGTGACTAATGCCTTTACTAAATTATATGGATAGTAAAATTTAGAGTGAAAGGTCAAAAACAAACTTAAAGTATTTTGATTTTTGAGTTTCATGTCCAAACTATTAGGTCTGCGAATTTTCTAACACCAACTATATATCATAACACACATCAACTATTATCAATTGTTCTTTTTCCTACTTGGATGGTGGTGATATTTCAGGGAGGAAAACTGCACACCTGATAGTTGAGATGTGTTTTCATAAATAGTTAGTGATAATTCAGATAGAAAACTCGAAAAGCGAGACACTTTAGATATATTTTTGACCATTAACTCTAAAACTTATAATTTTACTCTTACCTTCACCGTTTACCCTTTGACTAATGCCTTTTAACCAATAAAAAAAGTGAATAGATTAAAACACACTTAATTATTATATTTTTTTGAGTTTTATACTAAACTATTATGTTTACGAGTTTTTTACCTCAATTATCACCAATTATTTGTCTAAAATATATTTCAACTATCAATTATTCCCTTGTTCTACCTAAAATATTATCATCATCATTCGGGCAAATTAAGCTGCCACAAACTAATCAAACATTCCAACTTACAAAATAATCATCTAAATATACCTTGTGCACAAGACACTCCCAAAGTTGGAGTGACTATACATGCATTATGCCAAAAGATTAATGTTCTTCCCCAGATTGAACCCATTTTTCTATGAAGTCAACTTTTCTTGACAACTACAACTTGTCTATCAGCTAGTTAAGAGGTAACCAACATGGTGTAGTATAATATATTAACAGTTTAACACCCATATTGTGGTATAATATTAATATATATTCTCAAATGAAGTTCTCCCATTTAATTAAGTCAAGTCTTTCTTTATATAAGGTTTACTTGGTAGTAACATGATTGTAGAGACCATTTCAGCCAATCAGATCTGTGAGCAATCAAAACCAGCTAATTGAAGTTGCTACTTTCCCAACATGATTATTGTTATTTAATGGCATAATACATAAATATGATTATTAACTTGATTTCAGCTAACAATTATAACTTCTAACTTTACTAGTGCACAAGTAGACACTTTAACTATTCAAAACTTGAACAAATAGACATATTCGTCGTCCTACATGACATCCTACAGGTTAACTTTGTGTCCTATGTGGCATCCTACGTGTATTGTACCACGTAGGATACGTGTGTCTATTTGTTCAATTTTATAAAAGTTTAAGTGCCTACTTGTGCACCTCCAAAGTTAGAGGGTATAAAAATGTGAAATGAGCCAAAATTAAAAGGCATATCTATATATTATGCCTTATTTAATTCGTCCTAATTCCATGATTTTTGAGTTTTATAGTGATTCTCTAAATCGTCACAAATGGGAGTAGATTTGCTTACTACCTCATTTTTGAGTTTTATATATTGTTGTTGATGCAACTTTTGGGTTTTATGTATGCATAATTTTTATAAGGGGTTCATGTGCAACACGCGTGTGCAAAAACAAGTATATATATATTAAAATATGTGCTTTTAGTTGAATATGCTCTGAATCTGCATTTGAATGCTTGTGACTTGTCAAACTACTACTGATGACCCTTTATGTTTCTATCCAACAGATCTAATGAAAGCCAAAATGATGCTGATTCAGACTGACATTAGCTGAGAAATTCAAGAGCAGAAGGATTGATGTCCAGGGGATTTCATCCTAGCTTACACTGTTTCAGTTTAACATTATAACCCGTTCTCAGTTCGTATTGCAGGCTGCAACTCGCCTACATGAAGTCGGAATCGCTAGTAATCAAGAGCAGAAGGAATGAAGTCCAGGGATTTCATCCTAGCTCACACTGTTTCAGTTTAACATTGTAACCTGTCCCCAGTTCAGGGTGCAGGCTGCAGCTTGCCTTGATGAAGCCGAAATCACTAGTAATCGCCGGTCAGCCATATGGCAGTGAATTCGTTCCTGAAGCTTCCAAGGAGATGTGATTTCTCAAAATTGTAATAATGGGGCTAGATTTGTAATTTTGTATTTTTGGAACACATTTTTGAGTTTGTAGAATTGTTAGTGATGCTACTTGTTAGAATTCTTCCCAAGAAATCTTATTGGACATTACAAATTTGCATGTACAAACATATCCATGGGCTAGTGAAAAGCTAAAATTCCCCTTATAACAATGTCGGGTTGATTTGAACTCAATATTTTTGACTCGAAGCATAAATACAATAACATATCCAGTGTAATCTCACAAGTAGGATCTGGGAAGTGTACTTCGTAGGCAAACCATTTAGAGTTAGAGAGATTGTTTTCGATAGGCCCTCGGCTCTACAAAAGAACATAGATGTCTGAAGCTAAGTTACAGGGCATATAAGACGCGTGTGTTTACTCATTCAACTTTATATTAGTTTAAGTGTCTACTTATGTACATCCAAAGTTAGAGGATATAAATTCCAGTTTCAATCAAGTTAAATGACATAGTTATATATTATGCCAGTGTTTTATAATTAAACTCAAGTAATATAACATTGATTATTATACCACACTATCCATTTCATTTATATTGAAAAATTCTCTATGCTTTTTGCCGCGATTCTATGCTTGGGCAAACTCCATTTAATCCATTAAAGGTATAGCCTTTTAAGGATAATTTTATATGGTTGAACTGTATGTTCAATAAGATTGCTAAATAAGAAAAAGGGAGAAACTTTTGTCATAGGAAAATGGAGAAACTTATACTTTCTCAGTCTCAATTTACGTGGCACCATCTGATTTGGCAGGATGTTTTATTGAAAAAAAATAAGAGGACTTTTGAAACTTTTGGTCTAAATCAACACTTAAATATATGTGTGACTATAAGGGTAAAAAAGAAATTATAAAATTAAATTATTTCTAATTATAAAAATATGACATTTTTTCTGGATCGAATTAAAAAGAATAAAATGTCACATAAATTATCCGTATTTCCTTAATTGACGTTGTTATCCCATTCTGCGAAGTCAACTCTCTCTTTATTTGTATAAACTTTAATTACTTGGATAAAATGATTGCAGACACCATAATAATAGTATATATTAACGCCCATGTGGCATAATATTTAGGAATGGCAATGGCATGAGGCGGGTTGAGCTTAACCCGTAATTTTTTTAAATTGCTCCGCCTCGTTCTGCATAACAATATTTTTTCATTTTCAACCCATTCCGCCCCACCCAATATAGATCCGCCCCGTATAAACCCGCCTTGCATAAATTTTTATATTTTTTTCTTTTTTAATTGAGTTTAATATAAAAAATAAAATTCATACAAAAAAATTTATTTTTTGCTAATTAACATCTCAACAACTAATTAATTATTTCTAATTAACATATTAACAATTATTTCTTAATTGCTAATTAACTCTAATTAACATTTGTCTAGTTTAATTTTTTTTTAAAAAAGATGAAGTTAAAACTAAAGTCAAAGTTTAATATAAAAAGTTTATATCTTTAATTTTTACTAATTATAAAGATTTAATTTTCTTCGGATTCCTATTAGATACCTTAAACTCGAATAAATCCGCAACCCACCTCGCCCCGCATTAATTTTGATAATAATTACTTCAACCCGTCCCACCCCACATCTGCCCCGCCCCGCCCCGCATAACTCTAAACCCACCCTGCCCCGCCTAGATCTAAACCCGCCCCACCCGCCCCATTGCCATCCCTAATAATATTATATTTCCTTAGTTGAAGTTGTCATTAATTTTCTTAAGTTAAGTTTTCCTTTCTTTAAATATAAAATTCGGAAAATGACAAATATATCCTTCAAAACTATTATAAATAGTATCTAAATACCCTCCGTTATATTTTTAGAATTGAGTGTGTGTCTTAAGTTATAAGGGTGTGTTTTTAATTATCTGGATGAGTCTTTTAATTATGGGTAGAAAATAAATAAATTTTGTATAGGCCTTTATTTAAAATCGAGACACGTGTCCCTCTGTTAGTCCAAAGGGTATATACACCCCAAAATTTAGACAATAAGGACATCAGTTGTCACGCCCCGAGAGGGTACCCTAGGCGTGGTCGGCACTCGAAAGCCATTTCTGACCTCCAAGCGAACCACCTGGTCCAGTCACACATTCATTCAATCACATTCTCTCAGTGGAAGACTCATTCAATAAAGTACTATTCACAATTTAGGGCCAAAGGCCAAATAACTATCAAATCAACAAACAGTTATAGAAGAACTACTCAAAGAACAATCCAACATTTCTACACTCCGGTCTATGAAGCCTCTATCAACAATTTGAGAGGTGCCAATGACAAGCCCATGGCTACCAACAATCAAAATAAAGGAAGCAACATAAAACTATACAAGAAACTCAACATCCTCCGAAAACTAGGAGGACTCACCAACTAACTGGGAGTGTGTGGATCTTCAATGGTGCGCCGGTTGATGATCTCTAGTACCTGTCTCTGCATCATGAAATGATGCAGGCCAAATGGTGTCAGTACGTGGAATGTACAAGTATGTAAAATGGCCGAATGAAACAACATCAGAAGGAACCAAATCAACTCGGAAATCTCAACTCAGAAAGAAATACAACTCAACAGGCGTCCTAAGTCTAAGCAAGAGTATAGTTTAGACGGGACCAAATCATTTACAAATCAACTCAATCCGACTCAGAGTACTGCCAAGACCTATGTGGGAGTTTCTTTTATCCAACAACCATCACTTATGAGCCAGTGAAAGTACAACAAACCGACGTTGTTGCCGCGTCCGTTCATACTTTGCCAGGGTATGAATGAATCAACCAATCATGGATCCAATCCAACCAAGCCCTATAATATCAGGAAAATAATTTTGGGGAAGCATCCGACTTTGACGGTTCAATCCCCTCCTACGCTTGGTCACGTAGTTAGTGGGTTTGAGTATGGACTATACTCTTGCCCAATTCGGTACTCGATACTCCTCCCAAGACTCAATGCTCATAAAACTCCATCCAATCAACTCAATCAAATCATATCGACAAGTCTCATTACAACCTTGTCAACTCATCAACTCTATCACAATCAAACCTCTCCCAATCATACGATCCGATCAATCCCAATCATATTTTTCAAGAGTAGATTAAATATGCACTTATAACAACATACAAATCTATCCAATCGTTCCTCTATTCATTTAACAAATCTTTTGGGACTCACCACAACTCCAAGGTTTTAAATCAACAATTCAAGATAAACAACATATTTAAGAAAATTAGCATTTTTGTCATAATCCACATAGTTAAGAAAAATCAATAAAGCATGTTTAACAACTCATCTCTATCAACTCATACTCACATGAAGGATCTTTTTAGAAATTTCTTGACTCAACAACATCAACATAACAAGAATCAAATTAATAGATAACAAGACTCATTTGGACATAGGCTTATCAAGAAACTCCATTCTTATGAACATTTAACCTCAAGGAAAGTGTAGGGCACATGGGTGGACTCAACTCATATTTTGAGTAGCCTTACATACCTTAGAGAAGACTTGAAGAAAACATTGATGTTGGGTCTTCAATGGAAAGATTGAATCTTGAAGCTTTTGGAAGCACTTCTTGTTGGAGAAGGATTTGGAGAAGGAGAAGAAGAGAGGGAAATTTTCTAGGGCTTTTAGAGAGAGAGAGAGAGAGACTGAAAATGGTCCCAAAACGTGCTAAGGCTGATACATATATAATTTGAAAAAATTCCCAAATTGCCCTTTCTTCAAAAATCTGGAAAATAGGCCAAAAACACCCTTGGCGCGATAGTGGCGCGTCGCGCCACTGCGGCGCCAAGTCGAATAGGCTAAAAACCTGCACATCTTTTAGTGGTGTGTCGCGCCAAGGACCAAACTACTGAGGCTTGTTCTTGGCGCGATAGTGGCGCGTCGCGCCCTTACAGTGCCAAGCCCAAGTTTTCTGGGTTTTGGGAAAATAGGCTTGAAAACCCTGCACACCTCGTAGTGGCGCGCCGCGCCAGGGGCCAAACTACTGAGGCTTGTTCCTGGCACGATAGTGGCGCGTCGCGCCACTGCGGCGCCAAGCCTAGATTTCCAGCAGTTGCAACCCAGGCTTGAAATTTCTGTCGTGCTAGTTCGTCTTAGGATCGTCATATCTTGACTCCGAACTCCAAAAATTACATTCTTGGTGGCGTTGGTAAGAAGACTGGATGACCTTTAATTTAATAGGTCGTGGGCCACCCAGGTTATCGTCTTTCAAAAGATAGGGTCGTTAGAAGTCGACTCCTTATACGAACTCATTCTAAAACTTAGCCACGACGAATCTTTTGGACTTAGCTTGGTCCTAGGGGTCCTTTGTGACCCCACATCACCTCCAACACTCTTCAATTACTCAGGGACTCATCTTAACTCATGCCTATACTTCACAATAATAGAGTTCGACCCTACACGAATACAAGAAAAGGTCCGAATCTTAGGGAATTTTTTTTGGGGGTGTTACATCAGTATCCTAAAAGTATAACGAAGGGTATATAGTAACCATTTACGATAGTTCCAGAGTATATTTGTCCTTTTTCTGAATATAATTTTGTGAAATGATTTCTTGAGATAGCAGGAAATAATTCTATGGAAATTCAATTAACTTTGTTTAGACCATGTATTTATATTTAAAAAATTCATTAAATGTATAAGAATTGTTAGCTCGAAATCCAGTTCATTCAGTTGTTATTGTATGTTAACTTGACATCGTCATTGAAATTCATTAACTTAAAATCCTGAATCCTCCTTTTATTTGTAGACACCATAAATAACAGCTTATTTAAGTTGCTTATAATATATTAACACCCATGTGGGAGCACTTATGCATTGGCTAATCTTCATTTATTGAATAACAATTGATTGTTATTCATACTTTGAGTTTGTTGTATTCTTTTCTCTAAGTATCATTGCAGTACATGCTTCTCTTTTGCAGAAGCTCATTTGAAGGTTAGTTAGCCTTTTTGTCATTTTATTACTTGAAAACTTTGTAAATGTTGTCAAACCCATTAAGGATCTGATACACACTTGACAATATTTGTGAAGAGTCAGAGCAACATAGCCTTGTACAAATATAAGTTTTAGCTCTGTGTGCTCGAGTACGAATCTAATAATATTAGGAAAAATCTAATGTTTTGGAAAATCCATAAATGTGGAGATCACAATCGTTATAGATTTGTTGTTTGTTTTTTTCAATTCATGAATTATACATCAAAGTCAAAATTTGTAGTTCAATTCTTGAATCAGGTGGAATGTCAGCTGGGATGTAACATAATTATTTGTTATAGTTCAATGTTTATTTGCTGATTATTTCTTCAATATTTGTCGAAATTTATTGTTGATCTATCACGATACCTCATATTTTCATTCGTTGTACGATTAGATTTTACTACTGCGGCCATGGATGTGGCCTAGTAGTCAATGAGTGACAACACAAATATGAGATATCAGGTTCAAATTTCTTAGGAGACAAAAATTACTAGATGATTTCTTTCTATCTGTCTAATCTTTGGTGGATAGAATTACCTGATATATTTGGTGGGAGGTAATCGCTATCCGTAAAATTAGTCAAAGTGCGCGCAAGCTAGTCCGGAACACTGTGGTTATTGCATCAATGCACATACACTAAGTGATTGAGAATATATTTGAGATAGCAATGACTGAAAATTAACCTGCTCATGCTTTCAGGTGATAATTGGAATATACAGATATGGCTTATGCTAGTGTTGCTTCTCTTCTAAACACAATACAACTACTCTTGACACCCAATTCACAAATGCATTCTCAAATTTGTGACCGCAGAGAAGAATTTCATGTTCTTCGCGAAAAAGTTAGTTCCCTGGAAGTATTTCTCTAGAACTTTGAGAAAAGCAATGATTCTATGGAAAAGACAGATTTGGAAGCACAAATGAAAGAAGTTGCAGATGGTGTTGAAATTACAATTCAACTATGATTAACTGATATTATAATGGCGAAGAATGAAATGCAGAAAGAAAAGGCACGCGAGAGGCTTTGTGATAGCCTAAAACAAGTGGCAGAGGAGATTGATCGTGTACAGAAAGAGTCTAAATATAAAGCCAAGCAATCATCGGAGGAATATTTTGTTCAAGCTTCAAGTTCAGCGAAAGTTATGTTGAATGGTAAAAACAATATGGTAGGACGTCATGATGAAAGGGAAAGGATGATGGCAGAACTAACTAGAGGTTTCTCTGGTGAACTCAAAGTTATTCCGATTGTTGGGATGGGGGGCATTGGTAAAACGACTTTAGCAAAAGAAGTTTTCAATGATGCATTCATTCGATCTCATTTTGATGTTCGTTCCTGGGCAACGATTTCTCAACAACACAATGTAAAAGATATGTTGGTAAGCCTTTTGCACTCTACAAAAGAAAAGGATGACACATTTAACACGGAAGATGAGTCAAAGCTAGCAGACATGCTAGAAAAAAGTTTGAAGAATAGGAGATAATTGTATTGGATGACATGTGGAGCGATAAAGCATGGGACGACGTGAGACTATGCTTTCCAAGTCAAAACAATGGGAGTCGAATACTGTTGACTACTCGTAACTCTGAGGTAGCTTGTTCTGCTGGTACAAAGAACATCTCTTTGCCGATTGGTCTCATGTGTCCAGTTGAGAGTTGGGACCTTTTTAAAAGTGCGGCATTTGTAAATGAAGCATTTCCATCTGAATTTGAGACTATTGGGAAACAAATTGTGGACAGATGTCAAGGGTTACCGCTAACAATTGTCGTGGTTGCTGGGCTTTTGTCCAAATCTAAAAGGACAATAGAAGATTGGACAAGTGTTGCTAAATATGTCAAGTCATTTGTCACAAATGATCCTAATGAACAATGTTTACATGTGCTTGGTTTGAGTTACAATCACTTGACGAGTGACCTAAAAGCATGCTTTTTGTATTTTGGAATTTTTCCAGAAGACAGTGAGGTGTCAGTGAAGAGATTGGTGAGATTGTGGATGGCTGAGGGGTTGCTGAAGTTGGAAAATGACTTGGAAGGAGAAACTGAGAAGTGTTTGCAAGAACTTGTCGATAGATGTCTAGTTCTTGTCAGCAAAAGAAGTCTGGATGAAACAAAAATTAGATCATGTAAGGTTCATGATCTAATATATGAGATGTGCTTGAGAGAAGCTCAAAAGCAAAAAAAAATTGTCATGAATGACATTGTATATGTTAATTATGATGGAGGTTATAATTTGGATGAAGAAAATAATTGGGATGAAAATTTGCAAAATCGACTAATTCCTATTGCGTCGCCAATAAAATGCTCCTAAACCCTCTAAAGCGCCGCCGGGGCTACTGGAGTCATTCCCCAGGTCATTATGGACTCTACTATCCAAGAAAATTCCACCCGTACCCCCTACACCCAAAAATTCGTGAACTAACACACATGAAAAACTGACAAAATCGCCTAATTCCTGTTTTGTGACGTATAAAATATACTCTGAAACCCCTCTAAAGCGCCGCCGGGGATACTGGAGTTGTTCCCCAGGTCATTACAGATGTTACTATGTAAGAATCCAAAAAAATTCAACCCGAACTCCCGACACCTAAAAAATTCGTGGGCTATCACACACGAAAAACTGGCAAAATCACCTAATTCTTGTGTCGTCGCTAATAAAATGCTCTTAAACCCCTCTAAAGCGTCGACGGGGCTACCAGAGTCGTTCCCCAATTCTTTACGGACGCTAATATAGAAGAATCTAAGAAAATTTGACCTGGACCCCCGACACCTAAAAAATCCGGGGGCTAACACAAATGAAAAACTGACAAAATCGACTAATACCTATTGTATCGCCAATAAAATGCTCTTAAACCCCTCTAAAGCACCGTTGGAGCTACTGGAGTCGTTCTCTAGGTCGTTACAGATGCTACTATGGAAGAATCCATGAAATTCGACCCGAACCTCCAACACCTAAAAAATGTGTGGGCTAGTACACACGAAAAGCTAGCAAAATCGCTTAATTCTTGTTGCATCTCCAATAAAATGCTCCAAAACACGTATAAAGCATTGCCGGGGCTACTGGAGTCGTTCCCTAGGTCGTTATGGATGCTACTATGATAAAATCCAAGAAAATTTGACCCGGACCTCCACCACCTAAAAAGTCTGTAGGCTAACAACACGAAAAAGAGTCAAAATTGCGTAATTTCTGGTGCGTCGCCAATAAAATGCTCCTAAATACGTCTAAAGCGCTGCAGGGGCTACTGGAGTCATTATCCAGGTCATTAAGGAGGCTACTACGAAAGAATCCAAGAAAATTCGACCCGGAACCTCGGCACCTAAAAAATCCTAAGGCTAACACACACAAAAACTTGAAAAAATCGCATAATTCTTGTTGTGTCGCCAATAAAATTATCATAAACCCATATAAAGCATCGCCGAGGCTACTGGAGTTGTTCCCCAGGTCGTTACGGACGCTAGTATGGAAGAATCCAACAAAATTCGACCCAGATCACCAGCACCTAAAAAATCTGTGGGCTAACACACACGTAAAACTGGAAAAATTGTCTAATTCTTATTGCGTCGCCAATAAAATGCTCCTAAACCCCTCTAAAGTGCCTCTGGGATACTGGAGTCGTTCTCTAGGTCGTTACGAACGCTACTATGGAAGAATCCAAGAAAATTCAATCCAGACCCCCAACACCTAAAAAATTTATGGGCTAACACACACGAAAAGCTGGCAAAATTGCCTAATTCCTATTGCATCGCCAATGAAACTCCTAAACCCATATAAAGCACCACCGGGGGCTACTGGAGTCATTCCCAGGTCTCTATGGACGCTATTATGGAAGAATCTAAGAAAATTCGACCCAGACATCCGGCATTTAAAAAATCTGTGGGCCAACACACATGAAAAATTGGCAAAATTGCCTAATTCCTATTGCGTCGCGAATAAAATACTCCTAAACCCCTCTAAAGCACTGTCGGGGCTACTGACGTCGTTTCCCGGGTTTTTATTGACACTACTATGGAAGAATCCAAGAAAATTCGACCCGGACCCCCGACACCTAAAAAATTCATGGGCTAACACACATGAAAAGCTGGCAAAATCGCCTAATTCTTGTTGCGTCTCCAATAAAATGCTCCTAAACCCCTCTAAAGCACCGTCGCAGCTACTAGAGTCATTCCCTAGGCCGTTATAGATGCTAATATGGAAGAATCTAAGAAAATTCGACTCGACCCCCGGCACCTAAAAAATCTGTGGGCTAACACACACAAAAAACTGGCAAAATCATCTAATTCCTGTTGTGTCGCCAATAAAATGCTCCTAAACCCCTCTAAAGCGTCTCCAGGGCTACTGGATCATTCCCCAGACAGTTAAGGATGCTAATATGGAAGAATCCAAGAACCCATAGCCCCAGCACCTAAAAAATCCATAGGCTAACACACATGAAAAGCTGGCAAAATCGCCTAATTTCTGTTGCGTTGCCAATAAAATGCTCCTAAACCCGTCTAAAGTACTATAGGGGCTACTAGAGTCGTTCTCCATGTCGTTACAAATGCTACTATGGAAGAATCCAAGAAAGTTTGACCTAGACCCCCGGCACCTAAAAAATCTGTGGGCTAACACACATGAAAATTTGGCAAAATCGCCTAATTTCTATTACGTCGCCAATAAAATGCTCTTAAACCCGTCTAAAGCAACGCAGGGGCTATTGGAGTCATTACGGATGCTACTATGGAAGAATCCAAGAAAATTCGACTCGAACCCCCGACACCTAAAAAATCTATGGGCTAACACACACGAAAAACTAGCAAAATCGTCTAATTCCTATTGCGTCGCCAATGAAATACTCCTACACCCCTCTAAAGTGTCGCAGGGGCAACTGGAGTCATTCCCCAGGTTGTTATGGACTCTACTACGAAAGAATCAAAGAAAATTTGATACAGACCCCCAACACCTAAAAACTCTGTGGGCTAACACATACGAAAAACTGGCTAAATCACATAATTCCTGTTGCGTCGCCAATTAAATACTCCTAAACCCCTCTAAAGCACCGTCGCGGCTACTAGAGTCCTTACCCAGGTCATTATAGATGCTACTATATAAGAATCCAAGAAAATTCGATGCGGACCCCCGACACCTAAAAAATTTGTGGGCTAACATACACCAAAAACTGGCAAAATCGCCTAATTCATGTTGTGTCGCCAATAGAATGCTCCTAAACCCCTATAAAGCGCCGTCAGGGCTACTGGAATCGTTCCCCAGGTCGTTAAAGACGCTACTATAGAAGAATCCAACAAAATTCGACCCAGACCCCGGCACCTAAAAAATCAATGGGCTAACACACAAAAAAAACTGGCAAAATCGTCTAATTTCTGTTGCGTCGCCAATAAAATGCTCCTAAACCCATCTAAAGCACCATCGGGGTTCCTGTTGTTGTTCCCCAGGTTGTTACGAATGCTACAATGGAAGAATCCAAGAAAATTTGACCCAAATCCCCGCACCTAAAAAATCTGTGGGCTAACACATATGTAAAACTGGAAAAATTGTCTAATTCTTATTGCGTTGCCAATAAAATATTCCTAAACACCTCTAAAGCACCGCCGGGACAACTAGAGTCGTTCTCCAGGTCGTTATGGATTCTACTATGGAAGAATACAAGAAAATTCGATACGAACCCCCGTCACCTAAAAATTCCGTGGGCTAACACATACGAAAAACTGGCAAAATAACCTAATTCCTATTGCGTTGCCAATAAAATGCTCCTAAACCCCTATAAAGTACCACCGAGGATACTGGAGTCATTCCCTAGGTCGTTACGAATGATACTATAGAAGAATACAAGAAAGTTCAACCTGAACCCCAGACACCTAAAAAATCTGTGGGCTAACACTCACGAAAATCTGGCAAAATCGCCTAATTCTTGTGTCGTCGCTAATAAAATGCTCATAAACCCTTCTAAAGCACCGATGGGGCTATCAGAGTCATTTTCCAGTTTATTACGAATGCTACTATTGAAGAATCCAAGAAAATTAGACTCAAAACCCCAGCACCCAAATTATCTGTGGGCTAACACACATAAACAATTGGAAAAATCACCTAATTTCTATTGCGTCGCCAATAAAATGCACCTAAACCCCTCTAAAGCGCCGCCGAGGCTACTAGAGTCGTTTCCTAGTTTATTACGGACGCTACTATGGAAGAATCCAAGAAAATTTGATCCGAAACCCCGGCATTTAAAAATTTTATGGGCTAACACACACGAAAAACTGCCTAAATTATCTAATTCCAATTGCGTCACCAATAAAATGCTACTAAACTGCTCTAAAGCATTGCCGTGGCTACTAGAGTCGTTTTCCAGATCATTACGGATGCTACTATGAAAGAATCTAAGAAAATTCAACCCAGACCTTCGGCACCCAAAAAACTGTGGGCTAATATACACGAAAAACTGGCAAAATCGTCTAATTCCTGTTACATCTTTAATAAAATTCTCCTAAACCTCTCTAAAGCACCTCCGCGGCTACTAGAGTCATTCCCAGGTCGTTATATATGCTACTATGGATGAATCTAAAAAAGTTTAACCCGAACCACCGGAACCTAAAAAATTCTTGGGATAACACACACAAAAAAGGCAAAATTGCCTAATTCCTGTTGTGTCGCCAATAAAATGCTTGTAAACCCCTCTAAAGCACTACCGGGGCTACTGGAGTTGTCCCAGGTCGTTAAGTACGCTACAATGGAAGAATCCAAGAAAATTTGACCCAGATCCCCGGCACCTAAAAAATCCATGGGCTAACACACACGAAAAACTGGCAAAATCGCCTAATTCCTATTGCGTCGCCAATAAAATACTCCCAAACTCCTCTAAAGTGCAGCCGGGCTACTAGAGTCATTCCTTAGGTCGTTACGGATGCTATTATGGATGAATTCAAAAAATTCGACACGGACCCTCGGCACGTAGAAAATTCTAAGGATAACACACATGAAAACCTGAAAAAATAGTCTAATTCCTGTTGTGTCGCCAATTAAATGCTCATATACCCATCTAAAGCACCGCCGGGGCTACTAGAGTCGTTTCCTAGGTCGTTACGGACGCTATTATGAAAGAATTTAAGAAAATTCAACCCGGACCTCCGTCATCTAAAAATTCTGTGGGATAACACACACGAAAAATTGGAAAAATCTCCTAGTTCTTATTGCATCGCCAATAAAATGCACCTAAACCCCTCTAAAGCGCTGCCGAGGCTACTAGAGTCATTCCTTAGGTCGTTACGGACGCTATTATGGAAGAATCCAAGAAAATTTAACCCGGACCCCCGGCACTTAAAAAATTCATGGGCTAACATAAATGAAAAACTGGCAAAATCTCCTAATTCCTTTGTAACGACCTAGGAAACGACTCTAGTAGCTCCGACGACGCTTTAGAGGGGTTTAGGAACATTTTAATGGCGATGCAATAGGATTTAGGCAATTCTGCCATTTTTTCGTATGTGTTAGCCCACCGAATTTTTAGGTGTCGTAAATTTGGGTTAATATTTTTTTAATTCTTCCGTAACGACCTAGGAAATTACTCCAGTAGCCCCGGTAGTAGGGAATTAGGCGATTTTGCCAGATTTTTATGTGTGTTAGACCACATATATTTTAGTATCGGCGGGTCCCGATCGAATTTTCTTGGATTCTTCTAGTAGCATCCGTAATGACCTGGGGAACGACTCCAGTAGCCCTAGCGATGCTTTAGAGAGGTTTAGGAGTATTTTATTAGCGACGCAACAATAATTACGCTATTTTGCCAGCTTTTCGTGTGTCTTACCCCCACAAAATTTTTAGATGTCGGGGGTTCGGATTTAATTTTCTTAGATTCTTCCATAGTAGCGTTCGTAATGACCTGGGTAACGACTCCAGTATCCCCGGCGATGTTTTAGAGGGGTTTAGGGGATTTTATTGGCGATGCTATAGGAATTAGATGATTTTGCTAATTTTTCGTGTATGTTAGCCCACAGATTTTTTAGGTGCCGAGGGTCCGGATTGAATTTTCTTGGATTTTACAATAGTAGCGTCCTTAACGACCTAGGAAACAACTCTATTATCCTCGACAACGCTTTAGAGGGATTTAGGAGCATTTTATTGGCGTTGCAACAGGAATTAGACGATTTTACCAGTTTTTCATGAGTGTTAGCCCACGGAATTATTGTATGTCGGGGGTTCGAGTCGTATTTTCTTGAAATCTTCCATTGTAGCATCCATAATGACCTAAGGAACGACTACAGTAGCTCCGGCGATACTTTAGCTGGGTTGAGAAGCATTTTATTAGCGACGCAAAGGGAATTAGGCGATTTTACTAATTTTTTGTGTGTGTTAGCCCATGGATTTTTTAGTGCCAGCGGTCCCGATCGAATTTTCTTGGATTCTTTTAGTAACGTCTGTAACGACCTGGGGAATGACTCCAGTAGCCCTGGCGGTGCTTTAGAAGGGTTTGCGAGCATTTTATTTGCGACGCAATAGAAATTAGGCTATTTTGCCAATTTTTCAACCTAGGGAACAACTCCAGTATCCCCGAGAGCGCTTTAGAGGGGTTTAGAAGTGTTTTATTGGCGTCGCAACAGGAATTAGGTGATTTTGCCAGCTTTTTATTTGTGTTTGCCCACTGATTTTTTAGGTGTCAAGGGTTCCGGTTGAATTTTCTTAGAATCTTCCATATTAGCAATCATAACGACCTGGGGAACGACTTCAGGATCCCCGATGGTGCTTTATAGGGGTTTAAGAGCAATTTATTAGTGGTGCGATAGGAATTAGGCAATTTTGCTAGTTTTTCGTGTGTGTTAGCCCACGGAATTTTTAAGTGCCGGGGCTTCGGATTGAATTTTCTTGGATTCTTCCATCGTAGCATCCGTAACGACCTGGAGAACCAATCCAGTATCCCCGGCGGCGCTTTCGAGGGGTTTAGGGGAATTTTATTGGCGGCGCAACAGAAATTAGGCGATTTTGCCACTTTTTCGTGTGTTTTAACCCACAAATTTTATAGGTGTCGGGGGTTCGGATCGAATTTTCTTGTATACTTCCATTGTAGTGTCTGTAACGACCTAGGAAACGATTTCAGTAGCCCCATCGGTGCTTTAGAGATGTTTCAGAGTATTTTATTAGCGATGAAACAAGAATTAGGCTATTTTGTCAGTTTTTCGTGTATGTTAGCACTTACAATTTTTAGGTGCCGAGTTTTGGGTTGAATTTTCTTGGATTCTTCCATCGTAGCATCCGTAACGACCTGGAGAACCAATCCAGTATCCCCGGCGGCGCTTTCGAGGGGTTTAGGGGAATTTTATTGGCGGCGCAACAGGAATTAGGCAATTTTGCCATTTTTTCATGTGTTTTAGCCCATGAATTTTATAGGTGTCAGGGGTTCGGATCAAATTTTCTTGGATACTTCCATTGTAGCGTCCGTAACGACCTAGGAAACGATTTCAATAGCCCCATCGGTGCTTTAGAGATGTTTCAGAGTATTTTATTAGCGATGAAACAAGAATTAGGCTATTTTGCCAGTTTTTCGTGTGTGTTAGCCCTTACAATTTTTAGGTGCCGGGTTTTGGGTTAAATTTTCTTGGATTCTTCTATAGTAGTGTCTTTAATGCTCTGGGTAACTACTCTGGTATCCCCGGTGGTTCTTTAGAGGGTTTAGGGAAATTTTATTGGCGACACAACAGGATTTAAGCGATTTTGCCAATTTTTTGTATGTGTTAGCCCTCAGATTTTTTAGGTGTTAGGGGTCTAGGTTGAATTTTATTGGATTCTTCCATAGTAGCGTTCTTAATGACCTGGGGAATGACTCCAGCATCTCCGGCAGCGCTTTAGAGAGGTTTAAGAAAATTTTATTGGCGGCGCAATAAGAATTAGGCAATTTTGCCAATTTTTCGTGTGTGGTAGCCCATGAATTTTTTAGGTGCCGGGGGTTTGAGTCGAATTTTCTTATATTCTTCTATAGTCCTATTTGTAATGACCTGGGAACGACTCCAATAGACCCGGTGGTGCTTTAGAGAGGTTTAGGAGTATTTTATTGGCGACAAAAAAAGAATTAGGCGATTTTGCCAGTCTTTCGTGTGTGTTAGCTCACAGAATTCTTAGGTGCCGGGGGTTTGAGTTTAATTTTCTTGAATTCTTCTATAGTAGCATATATAACAACTTGTGGAATGACTCCAGTATCCCCGGTGGCACTTTATAGGGATTTAGGGTTATTTTATTGGCGACGCAATAGAAATTAGGCGATTTTGCCAGTTTTTTGTGTGTGTTAGCCCACAGATTTATTAGGTGCCGAGGGTTCGGATTGAATTTTCTTGGATTCTTCCATAGTAGTGTTCTTTATGACCTGGGGAATAACTCTAGTATCCCCGATGGCACTTTAGAGGGGTTTAGGAGCAATTTACTGGCGGCGCAACAGAAAATAGGCAATTTTGCTAGTTTTTCGAGTTTAAGTGCAGGAGGTACTGGTCGAATATTTCTTAGATTCATCCATAATAGCATCTATAACGACCTTGGAATGACTCCAGTAGCCCCGGTGGTGCTTTATATGGGTGTAGGAGCCTTTCATTGGCAATGCAATAAGAATTAGACGATTTTGCCAGCTTTTCGTGTATGTTAGCCCATTAATTTTTAAGGTGTCGGGGGTCCCGATCGAATTTTCTTGAATTCTTCCATTGTAGCGTCTGTAATGACATGGGGAACGACTCAATTAGCCTCGGTGGTGCTTTAGAGAGGCTTAAGAGCATTTTATTAGTGACGAAACAGAAATTAGACGATTTTGTCAGTTTTTCGTGTGTGTTAGCCCTTATAATTTTTAGGTGCCGAAGGTCCGGGTTGAATTTTCTTGGATTGTTCCATAGTAGCATCCGTTACAACCTGGGGAACGACTCCAATAGACCCAGCGGCGCATTAGAAAGGTTTAAAAGCATTTTATTAAAGACGCAAGGGGAATTAAGCGATTTTGTGAGTTTTTCGTGTGTGTTAGCCTATAGATTTTTTAGGTGTCGGGGGTCCAGGTCAAATTTTCTTGGATTCTTCCATAGTAGCGACCGTAATGACCTAGGGAATGATTCAAGTAGCTGCGTCGGTGCTTTAGATAGGTTTAGAAGCATTTTATTAACGACGCAAAAGAAATTAGGCAATTTTGCTAGTTTTTCGTTTGTGTTAGCCCATAGAAATTTTAGATGCCGGGGGTTCGGGTTGAATTTTCTTGGATTTTTCTATAATAGCGTCTTTAACGAACTGGGTAATGAATCCAGTATACCCGAAGGTGCTTTAGAGGGGTTTAGGGGACTTTTATAGGCGACGCTACAGGAATTAGACGATTTTGCCAATTTTTCGTGTGTGTTAGCCTACATATTTTTTAGGTGCTGGGGGTCTGGGTTGAATTTTCTTGGATTCTTTCATAGTAGCATTCTTTACGACCTGGGTAACGACTCCAGTATCCCCGACAACTCTTTAGAGGGTTTTAGCAGCAATTTATTGGCAGCGCAACAGAAATTAAGCAATTTTGCTAGTTTTTCATGTCTGTTAGCACACAGAAGTTTTAGGTGCCGGGGGTCCGGGTCAAAATTTCTTGGATTGTTCCATTGTAGCATCCGTTACAACCTGTGGAATAACACCACTAGCCCTAGCAGCGCTTTAGAAGGGTTTAGAAGTATTTTATTAGCAATGCAACGGGAATAAGGCGATTTTGTGAGTTTTTCATGTATGCTAGCCGACAGATTTTTTAGGTAACGGGGTTCCCGGTTAAATTTTCGTAGATTCTTCCATAGTAGCGTCCGTAACGACCAAGGAAATGATTCCAGTAGCCGCGGCGGTGCTTTAGAGAGGCTTAGGAGCATATTATTAGCGACACAAAAGAAATTAGATAATTTTGCTAGTTTTTCATTTGTGTTAGCCTAAAGAATTTTTAGATATTAGGGGCTCGGGTAGAATTTTCTTGGATTCTTCCATAGTAGCATCTTTAACGACCTGGGTAATGAATTTAGTATACGCGGCGGCGCTTTAGAGGGGTTTAGGGGAATTTTATTGGCGATGCTACAAGAATTAGGTAATTTTGCCAGTTTTTCGTGTGTGTTAGCCCACAGATTTTTTAGGTGATGGGGTTCGGGTTGAATTTTCTTGGATTTTTTCATAGTAGCGTTCTTTACGACCTGGGGAACGACTCTAGTATCCTCGACAGCTCTTTACAAGGCTTTAGGAATAATTTATTGGCGGCGTCACAGGAATTAGGCAATTTTGCTATTTTTCGTGTGTGTTAGCCCACAGAAGTTTTTAGGTGCCGGGGGGTTCGGGTCAAAATTTCTTGGATTGTTCCATTGTAGCGTCTGTTACGACCTGGGGAATAACACCAGTAGCCCCATCAGCGCTTTATAAGGGTTTAGAAGTATTTTATTTGCAATGCAATGGGAATGAGGCGATTTTGTGAGTTTTTCGTGTATGTTAGCCCACAGATTTTTTAGGTGTCGGGGTTCTAGGTTAAATTTTCTTGGATTCTTCCATAGTAGCGTCCGTAACGACCTAGGGAACAATTCCAGTAGCCGCGGTGGTTCTTTATAGAGGCTTAGGAGCATATTATAAGCGACGCAAAAGAAATTAGGCAATTTTGCTAGTTTTTTGTTTGTGTTAGCCTAAAGAATTTTTAGATGTTGGGGATTCAGGTTAAATTTTCTTGGATTCTTCCATAGTAGCGTCTTTAAAGACCTGGGTAATGAATTCAATATACGCGGCGGCGCTTTAGAGGAGTTTAGGAGAATTTTATTGGTGACGCGCTACAGGAATTAGGCGATTTTGCCAGTTTTTCGTGTGTGTTAGCCAACAGATTTTTTAGGTGCTGAGGTCTGGGTTGAATTTTCTTGGATTATTTCATAGTATCATTCTTTATGACCTGGGGAACGACTTCAGTATCCCCGACAGCTCTTTAAAGGGCTTTAGGAGCAATTTATTGGCGGCGCAACAGGAATTAGGCAATTTTGCTAGTTTTTCGTGTGTGTTAGCCCACAGAAGTTTTTAGGTGCTGGGGTCCGGGTCAAAATTTCTTGGATTGTTCCATTGTAGCATCCGTTACGACCTGGGGAATAACACCAGTAGCCCAGCAGCGCTTTAAAAGGGTTTAAAAGCATTTTATTAGCAATGCAACGAGAATAAGGCAATTTTGTGAGTTTTTCGTGTATGTTAGCCCACAGATTTTTTAGGTGTCGGGGTTTCGGGTCAAATTTTCTTGGATTCCTCCATAGTAGCATCCGTAAAGACCTAGGAAACGATTCTAGTAGCCACGGTGGTGCTTTAGAAAGGCTTAGTAGAATATTATTAGCAACGCAAAAGAAATTAGGCAATTTTGCTAGTTTTTCGTTTGTGTTAGCCTAAAGAATTTTTAGATGTCAGGGGTTCGGGTTCAATTTTCTTGGATTCTTCTATAGTAGTGTCTTTAACGACCTGGGTAATAAATTCAGTATACGCGGCGACGTTTTAGAGGAGTTTAGGGGAATTTTATTGGTGACGCTACAGGAATTAGACGATTTTGCCAGTTTTTCGTGTGTGTTAGCCCACAGATTTTTTAGGTGCTGGGGTCCGGGTTGAATTTTCTTGCATTCTTTCATAGTAGCGTTCTTTATGACCTGGGGAACGACTCCAGTATCTCCGACAGCTCTTTAGAGGGCTTTAGGAGCAATTTATTGGCGGCGCAACAAGAATTAGGCAATTTGCTAGTTTTTCGTGTGTGTTAGCCCACAGAAGTTTTTAGGTGCAGGGGGGTTGGGTCAAAATTTCTTGGATTGTTCCATTGTAGCGTCTGTTACAACCTGGGGAATAACACCAGTATCCCCAGCAGCGCTTTAGAAGGGTTTAGAAGCATTTTATTAGCAATGCAACGGAAATGAGGCAATTTTATGAGTTTTTCGTATATGTTAGCCCACAGATTTTTTAGGTGCCAGGGTTCCGGGTCAACTTTTCTTGGATTCTTTCATAGTAGCATCTGTAATGACCTAGGGAACAATTCCAGTAGCCGCGGCGGTGCTTTAGAGAGGCTTAGGAGCATATTATTAGCAACGCAAAAGAAATTAGGCAATTTTACTAGTTTTTTGTTTGTGTTAGCCTAAAGAATTTTTAGATGTCGGGGGTTCGAGTTGAATTTTCTTGGATTCTTCCATAGTAACGTCTTTAACAACCTAGGTAATGAATTTAGTATACGCGGCGGCTCTTTAGAGGAGTTTAGTAGAATTTTATTGGCGACGCTACAAGAATTAGGCGATTTTGCTAGTTTTTCGTGTGTGTTAGCCCACAGATTTTTTAGGTGCTGGGGTTTGGGTTGAATTTTCTTGGATTGTTTCATAGTAGCGTTCTTTACGACCTGGGGAACGACTCCAGTATCCTCGACAGCTCTTTACAGGGCTTTAGCAACAATTTATTGGCGACGCCACAGGAATTAGGCAATTTTGCTATTTTTCGTGTGTGTTAGCCCACAGAAGTTTTTAGGTGCTAGAGGTCCGGGTCAAATTTTCTTGGATTGTTCTATTGTAGTGTCTGTTACGACCTGGGAATAACACCACTAGCCCCAGCAGCTCTTTATAAGGGTTTAGAAGCATTTTATTAGCAATGCAATGGGAATTAGGCGATTTTATGAGTTTTTCGTGTGTGTTAGCCCACAGATTTTTTAGGTGCCGGGGGTCTCAATCAAATTTTCTTAGATTCTTCAATAGTAGCGTCCGTAATGATCTAGAGAACGATTCCAGTAGCCGCGGCGGTGCTTTAGAGAGGTTTAGGAGCATATTATTAACGACATAAAAGGAATTGGGCAATTTTGCCAGTTTTTCTAGAGTGTTAGCCCACAGAATTTTTAGATGACGGGGGTTAGGGTTGAATTTTCTTGGATTCTTCCATAGTATAGTCTTTAACGACCAAGATAACGATTCCAGCATCTCCGACGGTGCTTTAGTGGGGTTTAGAGAAATTTTATCGGCAACGCAATAGGAATTAGGTGATTTTGCAAATTTTTTGTGTGAACACCCGCAGATTTTTTAGATGCAGAGGTACGGATCGAAGTTTCTTCGATTCTTCCATAGTAGCATCCGTAATAACCTATGGAATGACTACAGTATTAGCCCATAGATTTTTTAGGTGTCGGGTGTCCAAGTCGAATTTTCTAGGATTCTTCCATCGTAGCATTTGTAAAGACCTGGGAAATGACTCCAGTAGCCTCGGCGGTGCTTTAGAGAGGTTTAGGAGCATTTTATTAGCGACGCAATGGAAATTAGGCGATTTTGCTAGTTTTTCGTGTGTGTTAGCCCACAGAATTTTTAGATGCCTGGGGTTTGGGTTTAATTTTCTTGGATTTTTCTATAGTAGCATCCTTAACGACCTGGGTAACGACTTCAGTATCCCCGGTGGTGCTGTAGAGGGGTTTAAGGGAATTTTATTGGCGCCACAACATGAATTAGGTGATTTTGCCAGTTTTTCGTGTATGTTAGCCCACAGATTTTTTAGGTGCCGAGGTATGGGTTGAATTTTCTTGAATTCTTCCATAGTAGCGTCCTTAACGACTTGGGGAACGACTCCAGTATCTCCGACAGCTCTTTAGAGGGATTTAGGAGAATTTTATTGGCCACACAATAGGAATTAGGCGATTTTGTCAGATTTTCGTGTGTGTTAGCGCACAGAATTTTTAGGTGTCGGAATTCGGGTTGAATTTTCTTGGATTCTTCCATGAATCATCCTTAACGACTTGGGAACGACTCCAATATACCTGGAGGCACTTTAGAGGGGTTTAGGAGTATTATATTGGCGGCGCAACATGAATTAGGCAATTTTGCCAATTTTTCTTATATGTTAGCCCACGAATTTTTTAGGTGTCAGGGGTTTGGGTTGAATTTTCTTGGATTCTTCCATTGTAGCATCCGTAAAGACCTAGGAAACGACTACAGTAGCCTTGGCGGTGCTTTAGAGAGGTTTAGAAGCATTTTATTAGCGACGAAACATGAACTAGGCAATTTTGCTAGTTTTTCATGTGTGTTAGCCCTTAGAATTTTTAGGTGCCCGGGTTCGGGTTGAATTTTCTTGGATTCTTCCATATTAGCATCTATAACAACCTGGAAATGAATCCAGTATCCCCGGCGGCACTTTGGAGGGGTTTAGGAGAATTTTATTTGCAACGCAACAGGAATTAGACGATTTTGCCAATTTTTCGTGTGTGTTAGCCCACAGATTTTTTAGGTGCTGGGTGTACGGATTGAATTTTCTTAGATTCTTCCATAATAACCTCCGTAATAACCTAGGGAAAGACTCCAGTAGTACCGACGGTGCTTTAGAGGGGTTTAGGACCATTTTATTGGAGACGCAATGGAAATTTGGCGATTTTGCCAGCTTTTCGTGTGTGTTAGCCCACGGAATTTTTAGGTGCTGGGGTTCCGGAACCAATTTTCTTGGATTCTTCAATAGTAGCGTCCGTAAAAACCTAGGGAACGACTCCAGTAGCCCCAACGGCACTTTAGAGGGCTTTAGGAGAATTTTATTTGCGACGCAATAGAATTAGTCGATTTTGCAAGTTTTTCATGTGTGTTAACCCATAAAATTTTTAGGTGCCAGGGGTTCGGGTCAAATTTTCTTGGATTATTCCATAGTAGCGTCCGTAACGACTAGGGAAATGACTCCAGTAGCCCCGATTCCGCTTTTGACGGATTTAGAAGCATTTTATTAGCAACGCAACGGGAATTAGGATATTTTGCTAGTTTTTTGTGTGTGTTAGTTAGCCCACAGATTTTTAGGTGCCGGGTTTTCAGATCAAAATTTCTTGGATTCTTCCATAGTAGCATCCATAACGACCTGGGGAACGACTCTAGTATCCCCAGTGGGGTTTTAGAGGGTTTAGGGGAATTTTATTGGCGACACAATAGGAATTAGGCAATTTTGCCAGATTTTCGTGTGTGTTAGCCCACAGAAATTTTAGGTGTCGGGGGTCTGGGTTAAATTTTCTTAGATTCTTCCATGGTAGCGTCTTTAACGACTTGGGAAACGACTCCAATATCCCCAGCAGCGCTTTAGAGAGGTTTAGAAGTATTTTATTGGCGGCGCAACAGGAATTAAGCGATTTTGTCAGTTTTTTTGTGTGTTAGCCCACAGATTTTTTAGGTGTCGAGTGTACGTGTCAAATTTTCTTGGATTCTAGCATTGTAGCATCCGTAACGACTCCAATAGCCCCGGCGGTGCGTCATAGTGATTTAGGAGCATTTTATTAGCGACACAAAAGGAATTTGGCTATTTTGTCAGTTCTTCGTGTGTGATAGCCCACAGAATTTTTAGGTGTCGGGGGTCCGGGTTGAATTTTCTTGGATTCATCCATAGTAGCATCTGTAACGACTAGGAAAATGACTTTAGTATCCCCAGTGGTGCTTTTAGAGAGGTTTAGGGGATTTTATTGGCAATGCAACAGGAATTAGGCGACTTTGCCAGTTTTTCGTGTGTGTTAGCACATAAATTTTTTAATTGCCGGGGGTCCGGGTTGAATTCTCTTGGATTCTTCCATAGTAGCGTCCTTAACGACTTGGATAACGACTCTAGTATCCCTGGCGGCGCTTTAGAGGGATTTAGGGGAATTTTATTTGCGACGCAACATGAATTACGCTATTTTGCCAATCTTTCATGTGTGTTTGCCCAAATAATTTTTAGGTGTCGGGGGTTCAGGTTGAATTTTCTTGGATTCTTACATAGTAGCATCTGTAACGATCTGGGGAACGACTCTAGTATCCCCAGCGACGCTTTAGGGGAATTTTATTAGCTACACAATAGGAATTAAGCGATTTTGCTAGTTTTTCGTGTCTGTTAGCCCATAGATTTTTTAGGTGTTGGGGTATGGGTTGAGTTTTGCTGAATTCTTGCATAGTAGCGTCCTTAAAGACCTATGGAATGACTCAAGTATATCCGGCGACGCTTTAGAGGGTCTTAGGAGAATTTTATTGGCCACACAATAGGAATTAGGCGATTTTGCTAAATTTTCGTGTATGTTAGCCCACAGATTTTTTAGGTGCCGGGGTATGGGTTGAATTTTCTTAGATTCTTCCATAGTAGAGTCTTTAACGACATGGGGAACGACTCCAGTATCCCCGGTGGCGCTTTAAAGGGGCTTAGGAGAATTTTATTGGCCACACAATAAGAATTAGGCGATTTTGCCAGATTTTCATGTGTGTTAGCCCACAAACTTTTTAGGTGCCGGGTGTCTGGATCGAATTTTCTTGGATTCTTCCATTGTAGCATCCGTAACGACCTGGGAAACGACTTCAGTATCTCCGGTGGCGCTTTAGAGAGGTTTAGGAGCATTTTATAAGCGACGCAAAAGAAATTAGGTTATTTTGCCAGTTTTTCGTGTGTGATAGCCCACAGAATTTTTAGGTGCCGGGGGTCCGGGTTGAGTTTTCTTGGATTCTTTCATAGTAGCATCCGTAATGCCCTGTGAAACGACTTAAGTAACCCCGGAGGCGCTTTAGAGGGGTTTGAGGGAATTTTATTGGCAGCACAACAGGAATTAAGCGATTTTGCCAGTTTTTCGTGTGTATTAGCCCACATATTTTTTAGGTGCCGGGGGTTCGGGTCAAATTTTCTTGAATTTTTCCATAGTTACATCCGTAACGACCTGGGGAACGACTATATTATCCCCGACGGTGCTTTAGAGAGGTTTAGGGAAATTTTATGTGCGACGCAATAGGAATTAAGTGATTTTGCCAGTTTTTCGTGTGTTTTAGCCCACATATTTTTTAGTTGCCGGGGGTTCGAGTTAACTTTTCTTGGATTCTTTAATAGTAGCATCCGTAATGACCTTGATAACGACTCTAGAATCCGTGATGGTACTTTTGAGGGGTTTAGGAGAATTTTATTAGCGACGCAATAGAAATTATGTGATTTTGCTAATTTTTTGTGTGTGTTAGCCCACAGATTTTTTAGGTACCGGGGTCCGGATTAAATTTTTTTGGATTCTTCCATAATAGCGTCCGTAACGACCTGGGGAACGACTACAGTATCCCTGGCGGTGCTTTAGAGAGGTTTAGGGAAATTTTATGTGCGACGCAATAGGAATTAGGTGATTTTGCCAGTTTTTCGTGTGTGTTAGCCTACAAAATCTTTAGGTGACGGGGCTCCGAGTTGAATTTTCTTGGATTCTTCCATAGAAGCGTCCTTAACGACAAGGGAAATGACTCCAGTATCCACGGTGGTGATTTAGAGGGGTTTAGGAGCATTTTATTGGCGGCGCAACAAGAATTAGGCAATTTTGCCAGTTTTTCGTGTGTGTTAGCCCACGATTTTTTAGGTGTCGGGGGTCCAGATCGAATTTTCTTAGACTTTTTCATAGTAGTGTCCGTAATGACCTCGGGAATGACTCTTGTAGCACCAGCGGATTTTTAGAGAGGTTTAGAAGCATTTTATTAGCGATGCAACAGAAATTAGGCGATTTTGTCAGTTTTTCGTGTGTGTTAGCCCACATATTTCTTAGTTGCCGGGGGTTTGGGTTAACGTTTCTTGGATTCTTCCATAGTAGCGTCCGTAATTACTTGGGTAATGACTCTAGTATCCGCAATGGCACTTTTGAGGGGTTTAGGAGAATTTTATTGGCGACGCAATAGAAATTAGACGATTTTGCCAATTTATTGTGTGTGTTAGCCCACAGATTTTTTAGGTACCGGGGTCCGGATTGAATTTTCTTGGATTCTTCCATAATAGCGTCCGTAACGACCTGGGGAACGACTCTCGTATCCCCAATGGCGCTTTAGAGGGGTTTAGGAGTATTTTATTGGCGGCGCAACAGAAATTAGGCGATTTTGTCAATTTTTCGTGTGTGTTAGCCCAAAGATTTTTTAGGTGTCGGGGGTCCGAATCAAATTTTCTTGGATTCTTCTATAGTAGTGTCCATAACAACCTGGGGAACCACTCCAGTAGCCCCGATGGTGCTTCAGAGAGGTTTAGGAGCATTTTATTAGCGACGCAACAGAATTTAGGCGATTTAACTACTTTTTCGTATGTGAGCCCACAGAATTTTTAGGTGCCGGGGGTCCGAGTTGAATTTTCTTGGATTTTTCCATAGTAGCGTCTGTAATGACCTGGGGAATGACTCGAGTATCCTCTGTGTTGCTTTAGAGAGGTTTAGGGGAACTTTATTAGCAACGCAACAGGAATTGGGCGACTTTGCCAATTCTTCATGTGTGTTAGCCACAAATGTTTTAGGTGCCGGGGGTCCGGGTTGAATTTTCTTGGATTCTTCTATAGTAGCGTCCTTAACGACCTGGGGAACAACTCCAGTATTTCTGGCGGCGCTTTAGAGGGGTTTAGGAGTATTTTATTGGCGGCACAACAGGAATTATGTGATTTTGCTTATTTTTCGTTTGTGTTAGCCCACGGATTTTTTAGGTGCCAGGGGTCGGGTCGAATTTTCTTGAATTCTTTCATAGTAGCATCCTTAACGACCTGGGGAACGACTCCAGTATCTCCGGTGGCGCTTTAGAGGGGTTTAAGAGCATTTTATTATAAATATGATTATGTTGACGATGATGATGAAGATGAAGAAGATGATGAAGATGAAGATGAAGATGATGATGATGATGAAGATGAAGAAGATGTTGATGAAGATGAAGAAGAAAATGACAAAATGTTGTTTAAGAATAAATGCCGTCCGTTTAAGCATATAATGGGGCCGTTTAAGCGACAGATTAAAGAAGGTAAAAGTGGCTTTGGTCACTATAGGGTCATTCTTACAACGGGACATCATCATTTGATAAGGAGGAAGACAGATGATGCTGGCAGCAATATCTTGAAACGAACTCGTTCTATTTTCTTTAATAACAGTTATTGTAAAACTTTTTGTCTGAAATCGAAGCTTTATCATTTTAGTTTACTTAGAATCTTGGACTTGAGTCTCGTACTAGTTGAACGATTTCCTCTGCAGATACTATGCCTCGTTTGGTTGAGGTACCTAGAATTGTTAGAAGATTTTGACATACCAAGTGATATTTGTAGGTTATGGAATCTCCAAACATTCATTGTTGATGGTAGTCCAGGTGACTTTAGCATCTTTCCAAAAGAAATTTGGGAACTAACGCAATTAAGGCACCTCGAACTGAGTTCATTTATGTTGACAAATCCTCCAACTGTATCCGTTGCTGAACAGAGGTACTTGGGATTTCCAAATATACATACTATTTTGGGCTTGTCTCATGGTAGCTGCACAAAAGAGGAGATAATGATGACTATGTAAGTTTTCAAGAATCTACACTTTTCAACAATCTCGTCGATCTACATCAACTTGAAACATTGAGTGTTAGTATTTCAGCCTATCTTCAGGCTTATGAACCCGTGAACATTCTAAGTGCAAAAGCTTTTCCAGCAACACTTAAGAAGTTAAAGTTGTACGGAACTGGTCTAAGGTGGGACGACTTGAATATCATAGGTGAATTGCCTAACCTTGAAGTGTTGAAGCTGATATTTGATGCTGTAGGCGAAAAATGGTATCCAATTGCAGGAGGATTTACTCGCTTGAAGATTCTGCCGATTGAAAACAGTGATCTCAAGCACTGGAAAATCACAAATGACAATTTTCCTGTCCTCGAGCGTCTCATCATTATACATTGCACAAAGTTGGAAGAGATACCTATTGAGTTTTCAGAAACCAACTCACTGTAACTAATTGACATAAAGGACTGTGATCCCCAACTCGAGGATTCTGCCACACGCATTTAACAAGAACAAGAAGACCTCGGAAACAAGCCCATGGATGTTTGTATCTCATGTAAGTACATATTTCTTAAGGTGGTTACTAAAGTTTATTTCATTCCACCTCACACCTCTCCTCTTGTGGCTGATCTGACATGTTTTGTGGCTTCTTAAACTTAATTTATAATGGGCCGTTGATGCTTCTTTCCCATACGGCTAATGAAAAGGATAACTGAATTTGATCTGATTTTGTGTTGGTTTCTAATTGAGGCGTAATAGTTATTGTTGGTTTAGTTTAATATAGTGAGAAGCATTGAAAACACCCCTTAACTTGACGCAAATTATTAATTTTATCCCTAAATTATTGACAGACTTAAAAACACCCTCTTACTTGACTATGAGTTGTGATTAAATCCGCCTTTGGATGATGCTTGTGTGTTGTGACTGGTGTCAAACTACTACTGACCTTTCGTGTTTCTTTCCTACAGCCAAAGCGCAGGAGTGGATTTTGAATCAGACTGACATCATATTTTATTAAAAGTGGGAAGCTCTATCTTCAAAGTTGGAAGCTCTACCTTCAAAATCGATTCAACTTTGCCGATATCAAACTTATAGTTGACCCTTTGTGTTCTTGTTGCTACAGCTGAATGTGAACTAAGTGGAAGTGATTCTGATTCAAACTGATGTTAGCTAAGGATTGAAGACTTCAGACTTTTGATTCATTGATCGTTTGCCTATCTTATTCCATTATTGGAGTTTATCATTTTAGCAATCTCTAGCCTCAAGGACCTGGTTCCTTAACTTCTACGTAATACTCCAATTATTGAGTATAACCTTATATTCCAGAATAAACTTTCCATAATGTCACGTAGGACGTGTATTTATTTGGCCAATTTTATGCAAGTTTAAATATTTATTTGTGCACATCTAAAGCTGAAGGGCATAGATGCAACCTGAAGTCAATTTAAAAAACACATTTATGTATTATGTTTTTAAAATATGACACTTAGGCCCAACTCAAAAGTATACTACCAGTTCATTTCTCAACCAATGTGGGACTATAACCCACTCTAACATCCTTTCACGCTCAGACCCAACTGAAATGTGAACTGGGAGTCTAAAACAGGAATGGACTTGGCTCTGATACCATATGACCAAATTGAAGTTGTTATCTTTTTCCAATAAATAAGAAAGTTTAAATACAATACATTAAGGTGCTAACTAAGGTAAGAAATAAAAAGGATTCCTACAAATCTGCTACCTAATATGGTTAGGTACATAAACGATAACGAATCTATATACATTCTGTAACAATAAAGAAAAGACTCCAGGATATTTTATTTTTGTGAATTCATTCAGCTTATGATTATAACGATGATGAGGATGAGGATGATGAGGATGGTGGTGATGATGTGATATATATACTAGTTTTTGAGAATGTGCAACTTATCCCAAAACTTAATACTATAAATTTTGTATTGCAAATAATATGTTTTAAATGTAGAACATTTATTAGACTTTCTTTGTGTTATAAAATAAAAAATAAAAATACAAAAAAGAAAGTAACAATTTATAAGTTGAGGTTAGAAAATCTTTACAAACTTGCTGCTACTTTACTTACATATGTGTTCACCAAAAATATCGATAATTCAAAAATGCTTATAAACTACCCATCCGTTCCCATATTAGCTGACATATTTTTCTTTTCCACATTCCTAAAGAAATTATAAATAGAAAGTGCTTGTTTACTACTTTACCCTTATCTCTCTCCAATAAATTCCACTTTATTTAAGAACAAAACTAAACTAGCCTAATTCAAGAACATTTAATAACTATAAACTGGAACAAAAATAATTATAATTCATCTTGATTTTGTAAAATAACAAGTAAATTAAAATAAATATTTTTAATAATCGTGATTACTAATAATCGTGATAAATATTTTGTATTATTCTATTTTGGTTTTTCTTGATAGACACACTTCCCTAGGTGAAATTATTGGAGTTATCCATCTCTATAAAGTCCACTCTTTTTTTTTGTTTGGTAATTTTGATTGCAGACACCATTTCAACTTTTAATCATTAGAGGTATGTCATATCTCCAATCTCTTTTCTCAGAATAAGAAGTTTATTACCGTACAACAATTTAAGTTAATATACAACAATATTCAACTTGCTTGATAGGTAAATTTGTCTTGAGTCGAGCATCTCTCCAAAACAACATTTTGACCTCACTTGGTAAAGGTAAGGTCTTACACTCAATCCTCTCCGTAAATATTTGTAAATATTTCATCCAATATTGTTAATCTGTCAGTGAAAAGTTAGTAAAAAATTAGGAAGGGGAGTAACTAGTAAGTTGTTGTCATGCATATATATGACCAGAACGTCTACGGATTTAAGCCGTAGAAACAGCCTCTTGCAAAAGTATAAACAAATTATAAACTTATAGCACACATTTCTACAAGTAATTGATAGATATAGGTAGAGTATTATTTCAAATGGGATTTTGAGATTGGGATTTTATTTTTATTTATTTTGGAAATTGAAAGCAGTTACTGAAATTGCCTAATTTCTCTGTTTTTACCTCACACTTTTTGCTACTTTGTCTAGCGGAAACAGTCTCTCTACTTCCAAGGTAGGTAGGGAGGGTAAGATCTGTGTACACTGTAGCCTCTCGAGACCCTGTTTTGTAGGACTATACTGTGTATGTTGTTGTTGTTTTTGTTGTTCTTTTTGCAAGTTTGGGAATTGTGTTATTTTAACACTATTGGCCTCCTGCTACTTGCAGCTTTCAAGTCCTAATTGCATTTGGAAGCAGGGGAATAGATATGGCCTATGCAAGTATAGCATCTCTTATAAGAACAATGGAACTGTTGTTGACGTCCGATTCGCCAATGCTATCCCTTACTTTTGACCACAGAGAAGAAATCATAGCACTTCATACAAAAGTCAGTTCTATAGAAGTGTTTCTTAAGAATTCTGAGAAACAAATCAGTAATTATGAGGCAATGACAGATTTGCAAGCGCGGATAAAAGATTTTGCAAATGTTGCTGAAGACAAAATTGAATTTGGACTAAGAGAAGCAATGATAGCAGAAGATGAAATGCAGAGAGGAAAAGCACTTGAGAAACTTCGTGAGAGCTTGCAACAAGTATCGAAGGACATTGACCGTGTCCAAGAAGAATCGAGAAAGATTCAATATCATAAAGGTAGCCAAGCATCGACGTGGTCCTTGACACATGATACAAGTTCAGAAAAAGTACCTAATCTAGAAGTTTCAGACAATATGGTGGGACGTGACAAGGAAAAGAAAAGGATGCTTGAAGAACTCAGACGAGGCTCTTCCGATGAACTAAAGGTCATCCCAATTGTTGGGATGGGAGGCATTGGTAAGACAACATTAGCACAACAAGTTTTCAACCATCCTTCGATTCAGTCCCATTTTGACGTTCGTGCTTGGGCTACTATATCTAAAGAATACAATGTGAGAGAAATCCTGTTAAGTCTTCTTCAATCTATAACCAATATTGATGACAAAGTCTACAGCAGAGATGAGGCAGAGATAGCAGACCTACTACAGAAAAAATTGAAACGTAAGAGGTATCTTATTGTCATGGACGACATATGGAGCTATAAAGCATGGGATGACACGAGACAATGTTTTCCAATTGATAATAATGGGAGTCGAATACTGTTGACTACCCGTCATACTGAGGTAGCTATTTATGCTAGCTCAAGTAATCTTCTTTTAAAGATGAGTTTCATGAATTCAGATGAGAGTAGGAACCTTTTTATGAGCAAGATGTTTGCAAATGAAAGATTCCCGCACGAATTAGAGACTATAGGGGAGAAAATTGCAAACAAATGTCAAGGGTTACCACTAACGATTGTCGTGGTTGCTGGGCTTCTCTCCAAATCAAAGAGAACAAAAGAAGAATGGGAGAATGTTGCTGAGAATATCAAGTCATTTGTAACGAAAGATCCTGATGAACAATGTCTACGTGTGCTTGGATTGAGTTACAACTACTTGCCTAATGACTTGAAAGCATGCCTTCTGTATTTGGGAATATTTCCAGGAGACCGTGAAATTTCAGTGAAGAGATTGGTGAGATTATGGATTGCTGAGGGGTTCTTGAAGCTGGAGAGAGACTTAGAAGAAGAGGCTGAAAACTGTTTGCAGGATCTCGTGGATAGATGTCTAGTTTTAGTTAGCCAAAGAAGCGCGGATGGAAGAAAAATCAAGACATGTAGGATTCATGATCTGGTCCATGAGTTATGCTTGAGAGAAGCACAAAGCCAAAACTTTTTGTTTATCAGAAATGATAAAACAGAGTCCGTTCCTCATGTGGGCTTTCGGTGGATTAGCATACAGAAAAGGCGACAAACTGGTGTTGATATTCAGGATGAACATTGGTTTAGGTCCCTTACACATAAACATCGCTGGTTGATTAGGACGCCTACCAATGATGATAATAGTCTCTTGAGAAGAATTCGATCAATTTTCCTGTTTGCTGCACCTTCTCTCAGTAATAATTCCAATTTAGAGCTTGGTCATTTGAATTTAATCAGAGTCTTGGACTTGAGTTCAATGTACTTCTCAAGTTTTCCGCTGCAGATACTTTGTCTCTTTTTGTTGAGGTACCTATCCTTTTCGACTCATATATCTTTTGGCATACCTCGAGGAATTCGCAAATTATTGAATCTACAAACATTCATCGTTCGAGGACCAGTTAGCTCATTTATTAAGTTCCCGGAACTAATTTGGGAAACAAAGCAATTAAGGCACCTGAAACTCAGAAACTTTTATTTGCCAGATCCTCCGAGTTCATCCATTGATGGAGAGAGCAACTTGGTTTGGTCAAACATACAGTCTGTTTCGGGCTTGATTCCTTATTGCTGCACTAAGAAGGTCCTTTCAAGGTTTAAAAACATTAAGAAATTATGTATCCGGGGGCACGTCTATGACTATAGAGTACACGAAGAAGATATGGACTTCCGTGATCTTATTGATCTGCATCAGCTAGAAACATTGAGTATTAAAGTTGATCGTTATCAGGTAAGTCACTGGAGTTCAAGATTCCATAAATCGCCTGTTTATGTACCAAGTGCAATACATTTTCCAACAAAGCTGAAGAAGTTAAAACTGGTCGGAACTCGTCTACCATGGGAGGACTTGAACATCATAGGCCAATGGCCTAACCTTGAGGTGTTGAAGCTGAAACCAAATGCTTGTCGTGGCCTAGAATGGCGTCCAAATGAAGTAGGATTTCCGCGGTTAAAGTTTTTGCTTATTGAAGGTACAAATCTGAAATGTTGGAAAGCCACAAATGATCATTTCCCTGCTCTTGAGCATCTAGTGATCAGACATTGCTTTCATTTGGAGGATATCCCTATTGAGTTTGCAGATATTTACTCACTACAACTAATTGAGTTACAGAACTGTAACGCGAAACTCCTGGCTTCTGCTGGACGAATTCAAGAAGAGCAAGAATCCTTAGGAAGCAAAGCTGTGGACGTTCGCTCTTACAATGATCCAGGTTAGCACAATAATTTCCTTTGAAACTTATACAATTTTGAAGTTCAATTCAACCTTGTAGTTGATCCTTTGTGTTCTTTTTGCTACAGCTGAATGTGAACTAAGTGAAAGTGATTCTGATTCAGACTCATGTTAGCTAAGGATTGAAGACTTCAGACTTTTGAAGGGTTCCAAACCTATCTGACTAATAAGAAGAAAGAGGCGTTCAGCCACTTGACTGTAAGGAGAGGGGCGTTGATCATTTGCTTATCTTATTCAATTATTGGAGTTTTTCATTTATAGTTGAGTTAATGGTCAAAAACACAAATAATGTATCTTGATTATTCGATTATACATGAAATATCAGGTGTGTGAATTTCCTACCTGAACTATTTATCAAAATATGCCTCGACTATCTGTTATTCCATAAAATATTTGGCTAAGCTTTTAGGAAAAAACTGTGTTTTTTTGAATAGTAGTAGAAGCTAATAGAGTAGTTTTTCCGCAAAAGCACTTTTGGGACCTTAGTCAAGCACAAATTGTTGCTCTCAGGTTGGCAAAAATGTTTTCGAAATTGATTAGTCAAAACATAAACGGCTACTCTCCAAAAGTATTTTTCTTTTCAAAAAGTATTTATGACGAAAAGCACTTTTCAAAATGAGCAAATTTTGAAAGTTCGACCAAATAAACTATTCTCTCTCCGTTTAAATTTGTTTGTCTTGCTTGCCTTTTTAGTCTATTTTTAAAAAATATTTTTTCGGATAACTTTTAAATTTTAACTTTTTACCTGTCATGTTTTATACCACAAGATTAAAGAATATTTTAATGCATTCTACATATCTTTAATTTAAGATCATAAGATTCAAAACTCTTGTTTACTTTATTAAATTTCGTGTCAAAAAAACCAGACAGAGGGAGTATAAGTTTTCCAACAACCCTTTGATATATAGTTGAATCAAGAAGTGGTTTTTCATCAAATCGTCAGAAAGTCAACAGTTCAAATCATCAAATTAGAGACATTATTTGTAAACCAGCCAGGAGTCTATCAGAAACGGTCAAACCTTCACAAGTAGGGCTAAGATTTGTGCACACCACCCTCTTCAGAACCGCTTGTAGGATTACACCGTGTATGTTGTTTTCATCGTCTTGGGAACAAAGCATGACATGCTTTTGCATTAGGACAAAATGGTCTCAAACAATCTGAGCGGTTTGGGCAAAATAAATCCTATTTTTTTAGCTGACAATTCTCTGTTAATTTATGTTCTCATTTGTAAATGTGAAATTTCATCTCTCCAATGTAAGCTTAAAATCAATTTTGTACTTTCATATATCAATATTATGTCACTTGATCGTATAAGGAGGACTATATTTTTGAGAAAAAACGAGTCACTTCTTGGAGGACTATATTTTTGAGAAAAAACGAGTCACCAAGAAGGTACGAACTACAATCTGTCTGATGCTTCTTAGGCCAAATACGATATACAAGCACCTCATTTCAATAGAAGAAAGAAGAAAATATCGATTTTCTACTTTTTATACCTTCAATAAGTTTCTACAGGTTGGACAGCCCCATACTTGAGCAGCAGCAACATTGAGAGTTGAATAATGATGTAATACTTGACTTATAATCAAGTTCTTATACACCGTAAACAGAATTAAAGTGAAAAGAAACACGACTATTCACAGAAATTTGACCTTTCGACCATCCAATGTACAAGTTAAGAAGGAAACAAAGCGCAAAGTTGTGCATCAAGAGAATATCAAACGGAGAATGGCCCCGGAGAACTTGAATGACTTCTCAGTCTCTTCCAGACAATGATTCTTCTCCTCTCTAGTCCAGTTCTGAGCAAAAGAATCGATGAAAATGGATCATATTAACTCATTAACCATCAATGGAAACAAGTTAGGTGAAAGAATGATTATAGTTTTAAAAAGTTGGAAACTTGTAGAGAAGGGATGCTTAGAAATTTACTTCTGCAACTTTGTTCAGCTTATCCCTAACATTCTGCAGCAGCTGAGAAAGATCGCCGTCCCATTTGTAGAATTCCAGCTCTTTCTTGTCGAGTACCTTTTCAGCTACCTATAAAGCAAGAAGCAGCATGATTGTCAACAAGTAACCGCCTTTTTGCTTTTAACATTCGTAGCTCTAAGAAGGGAAAAAAACGATGTGATAGGGAGGCAAAACCCTCTCTATCTCAATACTAGCCTAACAGAGGAATTGTATCTGACAGTTTAGGATTACCTCCATTTACATTTCTTCTAATCTGAATTTATCATCTGCCGAGCATTTTAAACACTGATGAAAACTCAAATTTTCATCTTTACAACGTTGTTTAGTTTGTTTGTTACTGTAATCATAATTTCAACAGACTTAAGTTGATTTTGCCATTATGGGACTGCGATGATAAAGATAGGAACTTATAATATTTCAACTATCCATCAAATTTGAAGTATTGACGAGTGAATGAATGGAAGTATGGTAAATAGAGAAAAATTTACTTAAGAAAATTTTAAGGCCTATGAACTAAATTATTTGGGACCGAGGCGTAGTAGTCGTCGTTGTTGAATGACATCCATGTTGAAAGGCAACTCAAGTGGTGAACAGCAAACAGAATACCAGGAAGGGAAGAGGATATGAATCTATATACAAGGGTGTAATGACTGAGTTTATTGAGAACCAAAAATAATGTGTTCTCCACATGAGCTGCCTCGGATACCCTACAAAAAAAGAAAAAATTTTATGCGGTGGTGTCGGGTCCATCTTGCACACACCTCGGCTATTCCACCAGGTACCTGCGACCTCCCACCAGCAAAGGTACCGGGTAACTCTGCACAATAAAGCCTAAGCAAATGGAAAGAAATCTCTCTCCTAATGTTTTTTGTCTCCACTCTGTTGGAATTTGAACCTCATACCTCATGGTTCTCCTCCCACCTCATTGACCACTAAGCATCAAAGTCACACCCTTGGGTATTGTCGGAGGATACCCTTCAAATTATGACTTAGATCCATCTAAGCTTTGGTTCATTCCATATTTCTATGATGAAATTCTAGATTTATATACCACAATATTAGACGAACAATGCGGAATAATACTAAAAACTTAAAAGAAGATCACTGACCTTTCTCCCTATCATGCGACCTCCAGCTGAATGTGCAAAGTAGGTGTTGTAAAAATGGCAAATAAATGCTTGAGGATCCTTTTCTGATAGCTCCTCTAAGTAACGAGCATAACTGACACCAGGAGTTGACGGTTCCGGGATGGCATGACCTTGCTGCCTAAACCATTCCAAATCCTTTGCTAAGACCTCAGACCTTTCTAATCCTGTGTTCCTGAACTCAGCATCTGCAGTCAAATGAAAGAGCACTAAGATTCTGTTTTTCTACCAAGTCATTTATTTATGCATCTCTGTGGAGAATGTGTGCTTGGAAATTGAAAGGCACAGATCACTTGTCCTTGCCGTATGTGAAAACCAAGTATTTTGTACTATTCCTTACGTAAAACAAGTTAACAACTTCACGTTGTAAACTCCATTGGTAAAAAAGCAATACTAAACATAAAGCAAAACAACCAAAGCGAAAGAAAAAGGAAGCGTGGCAGACCAGCCCTGGGGTCAATAGTTAAAGCTGAAATGCAACCGATTGGTTCGAAAAAACATTGCCAAATTGAGTACTTCACTCATACCTAAGCTTCTCTATTATCCAGAAGAAAAATTCCACGATATCCCTTTACATTTCTTTGTTAGCATTAGCCAATTACTGAGTCGCAGCTTTTGGAAAGAATTTCAACATCTACGTGTTTGGGAACTAAAGATTACTTTTAAGACATACCAGAAATACCAAATAACGAGTCACAGCTGCTCAATATTAATTATTAATCGATCCCAAATCAGAGGATTGGTTATCCTTCTTGGGCCATCTAAGCATAATATACATTTCAGAAAAGAAAACTTCTTCCATGTAATTAAAAGGCACTCTAAATGCAATGTTTTCTTCATAGATTAACTTGATAGAAAAATTTCTCCTAAGAGAAAGATAAAGAAAAGAAAAGAAAAGGTAACACTCAGTCCTCTCATTGAATAAAATCGTCACATATCAACAATTCCCTTGCTCTAAAGAGCATAACACACTATCCCACAACAAGAGAAATCCATCAAGTTTTTCAATTGTCATTACCTTCAACCAAACAACATACAATATAGTTGAAATTCAAATGGATGCGAAAGAATCAATTACCAGAAAGTATCACAAATACCAATAGAAACTAAAAAAAAATCCACTCTGGGAAAGCAGTCTTTTCCACAATGTTTTCCAAAGTTTAAAGAGTACAAATTTATTTTGATCAAGTGAAAGTATTAGTATACTCATTCATAAACATGATCAAACTGGCCGTATACAAGTGATATACCAAAAAGTAAAGAATCTACAAAACATGATTTGCTACAAACTCCACTCAGTCATCTATACAACTGGGAGCTTTCTGTTTACACCCAAAGAAAATGAGGGATCGGAGACTACTCCTCAACTGATTACAACAGCAACAAGGAACCAAGTGAAACCTCACAAATGGGGTTTGGGGAGGATAGAGTGTACGTAGACCATACCCCTACCTCGTGGAGATAAAGAGATTGTTTCCGGAGGACCCTCAGCTCGAGTACAGCATATCAAAATAGGTATGAAAAAGGGAAAATGACAGTGGAGAAACAAAACAACTAATAAGGAAACAGTAACAGCCACATAATGATTAAAGAGTATAATGCATTCCCGCAAAAGGAGCAATCCATCAAGCTTTTTCAATTATTAATATCATGAACCAAACAAAACAATATATTAGAATCTTAATGGATGTCAAAGAATCAATTACCAGAAAGCAGCATAGGTACCAACAGAAACTGAAAAACTCATCTGGAAATCCCATAGTTTCCAAAGTTAAAGAGTATAACACACCACCCCCCACAGCATGACCAATTAATCAAGTTTTTCAATTGCCAATACCATGAAACAAACAAAACAACATATTAAAACTCTAACAGATGCACATAAGTCAAGAAAACTCACACTCAGGAAAAGGAGCCTTTTCCACAATTTTTTCCAAAGTATCATAAACCAATTTGCTATCCACCAAGAACTTCAAGTACCCTTCAACACTAGGTTCCCACTTAGCCAAAGGCTGACCTTCAGTCTCCTTTTCCCCTTCCTTAGCCTGGTCCTTAGTATGCAATTTCATAGCCACAAACCTCATTTCCTCCACAAACCCCTTAGCCTCACCAGGGTACCTCTTATTTGATTTCTCAGCAGCAGTGGTTGCTGAAACTACCACCATCCTTGATTTTTTCAAATAAAGATTTGAACTTTGAGTGAATCTTGAAAAGGGTATTGAACAAAACTGATTTTGAACCTTTTTCAGAACTGTAAATTGGGTTTTCTCCAAAAGGGGTTGAGATTGAGATAAGGGTGTTATAGAAGCCATTTTTAAAGGAAGAATCTTAATAATGGGTATTTGAAAAAAAAAAAAAGGAGTGAAAAGGACAGATTAACCTTCTTCTTGAATGGATTGGAACAAGAAAGAAGTGATGATAGCAAAAAAGATTGAATCTTTAGTTAATATTCTATGTCTATAGGGGTTTCTTAGAAGCAAAAGCTATAGATACAAAAATACAAGTGTATCTATATGCTCTGTCTTAGAAAAAAGAATATAAAAAGAACTTATCTTAATGGAATTTTTGAGAAGTTTGCATTTTTCTATTTTGTTTACAATGCAATGGCTAAAAGTTCTTGGAGTCCTCCATGGATAGGTTTCTATTACTGTTGCATCCGTCTATTTCTTTCTTGTCCAAAATACTAAAAATAAATAATAATTTTATTTGTTTAATTTAAAATTTTAAGATATAATTTATCATTTTATATTTTTTATATGACTTATAATTAGTAAAAGTGATATACAGTAAAATTACGATTTTATTTATTATTCTTTAATAAAAATGTAAGTCAAATATAAACAAGTAAAGACGGAGGAAAAAAGAATACTATTTGTTTTTTAATTTGGAAATGCTTTCGTAACAATAAAGTAATTGGGTGAATACGACGTCGTTTGAGTCCTTACGTTTTCTTGATTCTTATTGTGTGGCGCTATTAATAAGTTCCCTATAAGAAAATATTTAAAAAACAAATTGTGATATGCAAAAGCTGACATGAAATTAGGGGTGTTTAAAATAGAACCATAACCGATAAGTCAATCACAAAATTGGCTTATTTGCTTATTGGTATTGGGTTATCGAATAAACGGTTGGGAAACGGATTAAAATTTCATAATTAATGGCTTGGTGTGGGGGCGAATTATTTTATTTCCTTATCGGGTAAACCGTTAATCCGTTAAGAATTACCATACTTACACTTTTATTTTAGGTATATTAGCCATATTTAATATTTTATCATAATATATAAGAGTAATTATATATTTTTTCTTTATTAGTCCTAACTCCAAAAGGCTAAATCCATAAAGCCAGAAAAATTTATTTACTTTTCTATAATTATATATTTTGCCTTAAATAGAAAGCAAGTCACCAAACTCACAAAAATACTAAAGTTTAAAAGAAGTAAAGGTGTAAACAAGTTCCTGCCTCACGGCTTTAAAATTAGTGGAAAGAAGTCATATTTTTAGTGCGTTCATCAAAAAAAAGGTATCATAGAGATTAGAGGTTAATCGATACATCGCTCAATAACCATCCGATAATTGCTAATCCGTTATCAAACCAACCGATATCTTATAGGTATAGGTCAAATCATTAAGTTAAATTATCCGTCTGATAAGCAGCATTACATGGAACTCCTAGTGCCATTAATAAACTCCCTTAAGAAAAGAAAAACAAGATTATTTTGGTCATATGTTATTTATCAAAGAAAAAGAATTCATTGTATTTCGAAAATAATCTTTTGATTGTGTACATGTCATATTCTTCAAATTTCACTAATAAAATTATATTAGATATATCATTGGTGTGTATTTGTTAAAAAAATGACTAATAGCATATTTGATCAAATTTTTGAAAAATCGAAGAAAAAGAGTTGATTTAAATATTTAAAAAATTAATCCTTTTTAGAATCATTTTTAGAACCTTGTCAAGCACAGATTATTGTTATAATATTTGACTTTTCTAAATTAATAAGTTAAACTCTTCAAAAATATTTTTTCGAAAATCACTTTTAATAAAAAATATTTTTAAATAAATGAATTTTAATAACTTGATCAAACAAACTATAAGTATGAAAGGAATTATATGTGTGGAAATAATCAAATAGATCCTTAGTTGGTCTACAAAATAATTCTCTTTTTTATTACATTGTTATAACATAAAAATAAGGAATATAAAGTAAATCTATATTTTCTACCAGAAAAAATAACTTGTAATTTATTTTTTTTGTTAAAGTAATATACTTAACGTTGAGGTAAATCCAACTTTTAATATTCCAAGTTGACATAACTTTTGTAATATCTTATGTTCAAGTTTCATTACTTCATAAAATAATTCTTTAACATTTCCTTAGAGATGGCTGCTTGTAGGAGTACTCGTAAATATCAAATTTGAACTTTCAAAATTCTATTTAGTATGTTAATTAAATATCGATTCAGCAATTACGTATTATAGAAAAAATATTTGACAAGATAAATTCATAATTTGTCTAATATTTTACATATTAACTTTTAGAGAAATCATATTAAGAAGTTAAATCTTCACTTTTAAAACCTAACATTATGAATTTATCGATATAGATCAATCAAGACGAATATTTATTAATGTTACTCATATATATGATAAAGAATTCATTAGAAATGATGTTTAATATTTGATTTGATATTTTCAAAATTCAATCCAATATAATAATCAAATTTTGATACAATAAATCTCCACGATTCTATTTTCAATGATATATATACAATAAATTTGTGCATGTGATGGAGAATTACTCTTTTACAGAATGTCGAATAAATCGATGAATATAATATTAAGTATTATAGAAGTTATGATCCATTTTTCTTATTATTATTTTATAAAGAAGAACAATAATGTATAGTACCAATAATGGTGAGGATAAGAACGAGGTATGCTTATGGGCAGAATTAAAACAATTATTTTAATGACATTTTTCTTTTCCGATTTAATAGTTCGATATTCATACTATCCCACTAAAGTAATTTATATTTGCCTTGAGTAAATTAAGATCCGTAAAATGCTAAAATATTATTGTCACGATCTAAAATGGGTCATGAGTGGCACTCACACTTAACCTCCTAAGTAGGAGAATCAACGATACAAACTCCAACTTATAAAATATGACAATAACGCGAAAGCTCAATTTATGAGCGTAAAGAAGTAATTAAACCACTAAAGTTTATTAGATACGTTTTCCCAAAATCTGAAAGTCATCACTTCAAGGACATCTAATTCTAAAATACTACGTCTGAAAATATCAAACACCAGAATAAATAAATAACTTAATGTGTCCGAAAACTAAGACCACCATGCCATACCTGAGAGAATCCAACACGAGCTAGAAGGAATAGCTCACCCTGAAACCTGATGTGCTGGACACTGGCTAGAGCTGAGGTCGAGTCGAAGTCGATGGAACACTTGTTGCACTCCACAAAATAAAACAAAGAAAAATACAAGTAGGGGTCAGTACGGGATAACATGTACTGAGTAGGTATCATTGGCCGACTCAAAATAGAAATCAATATGCATAAAGTAATAGCGGAAAATCAACCATAGCACTTAACATGTGACAACCAACAAGATCAAGATCAAGTGACAACACAATGAACAATTACATAACCAATCAACAATATTAAGATCACACATGAGGACTCAGGCCTCCATATCACGCTCTTTTGGGAAATGAGTTATTGGAGATTGGGTAGCATTAAGTCGTTTTAATTTATTTTTCTTTAATATTATTGTGTTGAAACGTGACACCCGATCCAAATATACCGTGTCAAAACGTGACATCCGATCCAAATATACCTACCAAAACATGACACCAGATCCAAATAAATCGTACCGGAATGTGACACCCGATTCAAACATACCGTGTCGGCTCGTGACACCCGATCCAAATATAATTAATTTATCATTCTTTATTATTACATTCCACTTCATTAACAATATTTCATCAAGCCTTTTTTATTCAAGACACCATTTTTGATAAGGCAAGTTTAATATTATGGATTTCACGGTCTTGGAATTTCAGACTAATCACAAAAACATACCAACCATCCAAACCACAATAATTAAATGTATAGTAAACTTCACACATTACTCAATGACTATCAATCTCTATTAAGAGTTCATCTATGATATAGAATAAACCATAACTTACCTTAACCGAAAAATTGAAATCAAGCAAGCTAATTCACTAATGTTTTTTCTTTCTTCAATGCCTCACGTTTCCAATCTATCAAGTATACAATATTCGTAAGCAAACGAATTCGTAGACACCAATATTATATATATGTTTAATCTAGACCCAACAACTCAGCCAACTCTATAATCAACCCCTAAAACTCAAGTCTAAGGTCAAGCCTTAATTTCTTTAATATCATAACTCTAATGGTATTCATATATATAATACACCTAATATTTAATTACTTATCTCAATATATCAAAGCTTGAATTATAATGTGATAATAATGTACGAAATCTGCACACTAGAAGCTAGACACAAAAAACTTTACTGCCAAACTATCCAATAACCACAATTCATTAACCTTACACATATACTATCGTCATTACCACATGATTGGCTGTCAATAACTTGGCCGATTATTATGCCAATTCGTCACCAAAATTTGGTCTAAAAAAGACAAAACTTGCTAATTGCTATTCACATTTTAAATTTCATTCTGTTTCAAAGCCACAATATAATACTAATAAATTTTTCTTTCTTTCACAATCCAAACATTTCAATAATAATGATATGATTCTATCCATATTCATGATTAAAAAAGTAAGCCAAGTTAAAAATTCTTACCTGAAGCAATAGCACTCCCCTCGTCGGTGCCGCAGCTAAAGAGTTCTCATCGAACTCTCTTTTTTTTAATTTATTTATTTCCTCTTAAATTCTGATACAAAAGTGCTAACCCTACTAACATATTTTATTAAATATGGAATAAGTGGTATAATATATTAACTAACTTATCAATTTAGCCTACCAATTAAATTAATTATCTAAAGTTATCCCTCAAATAAATAACCGTAGTTATCAAATAGTCCAAAATACCCATTAAAAATTTACGAATTGAATCTTTTATGAAATAAAAAAGCTCTAGTTTTCAAAACGACCTAATGGGTCGTTACAATTATTCAATATCTTTAATCCAAGATCTCCTACTAAAATCAGTCAGACTCCAATCATTCGCAACTAGGAGTGTGCAAAGAAAATCGAAAAATCTAATTAAATCGAGAAAAAAATCAATTAGTGATTTAGGGTAACTTGATTTGATATTAAAAAAAATCATAATGGTTTGGCTTGATTTAACTAAGAAAAAAAGTCAAATTGAAATTAAATCGAGAAAAACTGGTTTATAAATTTAGAACACGATATAATTGATTTGGTTTGATAAATAAAAAATCGAACCAGACCGTACTCCTCTATACACAACACTCCTCCTCGATGGTATCGTAGTGAGGCATGGATAAAAGCCCCTTATTTTGTCTAGTGGAGAAAACGTACGTTGAGCAACATTTAAAAGATTATTATATTTAGTGGCGAATTTAGAGAGTTACCGCGAGATCACGAGAATCCAATATATTTCGAGCAAATCACTATATTTGTATAAAGAAATATCACTAAATACGTGACTGTAAATCCAGTTATTGATTTGAGATTGTTGTTGGAATTCATAAATTTCAAATCTTATTGTCAAATTCAAAAAGGTAATTAACGAGTTTGTTTATTCATGATTAAATTAGCTTTAAACAACAGTGTGATTGTTGCGCTAGTTCTTTTAACATTTCTTATCTATAATCTATTACTTACTTCTAGCTAGTTTGTTCTAAATTGAAAGACTAGACTTTTATGCTTTTCTTTTTTCGATCTTTACCCCACAACAATAAAGTAAGATTCTGTTTACACCGCACCTCCCAAACCCCACTTGTGGGAGTACTATCTTGGGTATTATGTTGCTGTTGTTTGCCTTCCTTCAATAGCAAAGTGTTGATCTTAAATGTTATATGGAGTACCAGTGTCTGGTCTAATTTGGTCCCTCTATAGCAGTATTGTTCTGCATTTTTTTACTTTAGCCTTCATAAATCTTCATCTTTCAGACATTTGCTTGTAGCAAACTTGCCTTATTTTTCAGGTTACGAATTCATTTTACGGACGATTACCTACATAGGTAGTAGCTGCTAGCTTTAGGTAATCTTACAGCTGAAAATTGTCTGTACATAGAAGTTAAACTCGTGCAAATGATAGTTTTATGATCATTGAATGTTGGGAAGAAGGTTGGGATTCTCTTGGACACCAACTAAACAGGGAGTTATTTCCTTATTATCTTTCTCAGTGTTCTGATAGAACCAACACTTACTAGCCAAGGGACATTATCAGGTAGATAGTTTTCTTGAGGCATAAAAGTCTCGAATGGCAATTAACAAAAGGTTTCCTCGAGTCAAGACGAATATTGACACTCTTGAGTACAAAAGAAGCTTGATTACAAGACCCACCAGTCGAGCAAGGATGAAAATCGGTCATAGTGACTTAATGATGCCAAGTGGGGGCGTGTGCAATAGGTTTCTTACTTTCAGTCGCTTCAATGCCTATGAAAAGCCCTCTCTCGAATTTGAAGATGTAACACAAATAATGACTCTCACGAAGTTAGGCAGCTCTAAGGATTTTTTATATTCAGTGGGAGGCAGGCTCTAAGCAGATGGTATTCAATAGTGTGCATAGCAAAGATTAAAGGCATTTATAGACAACAAGAAACATACTAACAGAATAACCAGTTTAAGAGATGAACCAAGAAGAATTCATCACACACTCTTTGAGATTAAAATTTGTGCATTTTACATATGTGTTAGCATCTAATACATGCAAAACGTGTGAATTATCAGACCCAAAAAAGGAAAAGAAAAAAAATACTACTTGGTGTATGATAATAGAACACATTCAAGGGGCCATCAAACAACTGTCCCTATATAGTTAAGACTACTTGGCTGCTTGTTCTAAGATTGGAATTTTATTCCAAGTATCTTCCAGTCCACTAATTTGCAATGGGGGCAATGAGAAAGCACTAACCGTTGAGCTCTTGCTGCGAATCTCTTTTAAAGCTCGTAAAGCAGATATGGTGCTCTTCATGTATAAGCTTTTGATATACTCTATTTCTGTCAGCTCCTTGGGGGCTCTAAGTAGACCCTCGTTATTGTTGTTGCTGCTAGTTGAAGTTTCATTTCCATCAGCTTCCGCGGTAATACACGAGGTGTTAATGATGGGGAATAGATGGTCGATCAAATTCTCACATTCCTTCACAAGCTTGTATAGCAAATCAGTGGTGAAGAAAGGCTGCTGCAACACCCTCTGAATGAAGGGCAAGCGAAGAAGAGCACCAGTCCTTTTGTCATATTTCTTGAGTATCTTCACGAGCCCTATAACAAAAAATAGAAATAGATCAGAATGGCTCATCATTTAATCTTGATACGTTTGATCTTTAAGGTTTTTAGCACAGAACTCCTTGTACTTCTAAAAGTATGCGTTCAGATCTAATATTTGTTGGGAGATTAGTTGGTTTTCCCATATATACTTCGGATGAACCCGTTGCCTAATAGCTACATCTGCCACTGCTCATTACTACCTATGAGATAATACAAGTGACTTATTTCCTATTTCAAGTTGTTCCTGCACCATTTCTAGCTTTGCAGAGACTGAAATCTCAGTGCACACCAACCAGCCAATGAGTGCAGATGCAACTATATAGAACAAGCCTGAGTATCAACTCTAGCACATTAACAAAAATTTCTCAGAGGTTGCCTTAAAATTGTAAGGTATAATCAAATTTCATTCATGAAAGAAAGAAATAGGATTTACCAGTATAGTTGAGGGCACTGTAATTTTCCAGCAAAACCATCTCCCCGTGGAAGTCTACTATCTCCCTGCGAATCTTTATAATCTCATCATTATGATCCTTCGCCTTCGCCACTCTGTCTTGCAACTCCTGTTACCAATTTACGAAACATGTCAAATACAGGATCAAAATTTACAAGACCTTGCATAATCATTTTTTTATTTTTTGAGAAGTAACTATTGTTTTTCTTCTTATTGGAAACAACTAGATGCATAACCAATAATTAGTGTGAACTATATCAGTGCCAGTGATTTCTTTGTATACCAGCACAACTATGGCATCAAGATTTTGCTTCTCATCAAATTATAGGATCTTAGGATCACAAAATGAAATAAGTTAGAATGCGATTGTACTTATTATGCAATATGGTATCACTACATTCAAATCATGTATGAAGATAAAAACTTTTGTTTCACACTGTTATTACAAATCCATACATGAAAGCGCAACCCTGAAAAATAACTAGCAAATGCCTAACAGAACAATTGAAGCTTGCATAAAGCATATACACACAATTCAGCGAGGACAGGGGACCTCTTCACTAAGAGAATATAGGAATGGCAATAAGGTGGGGCAGGTGAAGTCTTGCCCTACTACAAACTCAGCCCACCCTGCCCTGCCCAGTTAGGAGCTTGGCCCGCCCCGCCCTGTCCTGCCCCAATTGTCATCCCTAAAGAGAAAAGTTATATCTTCATTGAACTTCATGGAATCTTAATTCAATTATGTGAGTGTAAAAGTCATTGATACAAGCAGATAAGCACGCCGTGGCAGGTCTAAAGCATAATCTAGAGGTTCCTGAATATATCTTAAAAAAATTACTACATTTGACTGTGAACCCATTTATTATTGTATGTCAATCGTAGAAACTGTGAACTTCAAATTTCGGATCCAACCATGTAAGCACTAAGCACGCTGCTACATCAATCCAACAAAGCCAGCATCTTTTTACAGCTCTGCCTCTATTCACAAGTTGAATTACATAATTGATTTGTGGGATTCTTTTCTTTTATGTTTGTTCTTTAATCACGCAATTAGTATTATATGCTTTTCTACATCACTGTGTTTAATTCTAATTAGTACATTGTTAAAAGCAAATTATTCCATTACTTTATTCTCTCCTGCAGCATACAGCTGGAATAATACACTAGAAATCAATATTTGGCCATAGATTTTGATCTGATTTTGAAAATTTCTCGTCAACACATTTCAAGTTCCAAAAACTGGACTTTTACTCGCAAAAACTTTAAATTTTTGCAAAGTAAAAATGCATGTCCAAACAAACTTCAAGTTCCAAAACTCACAACATCAAAATCTAATATCAAACGGGAGCTTAGTGCCGGTTAAACGACAAAACATAAGAAAATACATATCAACAAGTTTCACAAATGAGCTGTATATCACCAAAATCGAAACAACAATGGTTTGATCAGAGCAAAATTAGTTTCCACACAGAAACAGATCCAGAATTTAAATTCAAATGCATCACTTAATTTATTTTTTTCTTATATCCTCCTCTGCTTCAAGGTAATTAGGCAAAAATAAATAAATCAGGAATGTTCATGCAATTATAACAAAACAATTTTGAATTTCTACAATTATTTACGACGAGAAATGTATTTTTCTAATTTTTTATAATAAAATTAAATAAATCACGAGGCATCAGAATTTATTTTCTTTTACCTTTAATCGAATGATATATTCTTCTTCTTTCTCAACGAAGAACGAATTGAATTTCTCGATTTCATCTTCCAACAAATTCACAAACTCAACTTCCGCATCGGTCATCGGTTCCTTCTCCAGCACCTTATCAAAATCTCCTGCGGTCAATTTCATCCTCTTAGAAGCCCTAACATCTCCTTCACCGGAATCCGTCGATCTCTTCGGCTCAATTAGCTTAAGCTTTTTCTTCAAATCCTTGTACGACAAAAACTTATCTCTCCATTCCGGCAACGTTCCTTCGATTTGATTACTCAGACTTTTTCCGAACTTCATAGCTCCGATTGATAGAAAAATTACACACACAAAACGTGTGATTTTTGAGAAAATGTTAGAATTTGAGAAGAAATGAGAGAAAATTGAAAGGAGGATTGAGAGGTTGATATAATGGTAAAATGAACTGTGTGGAGTGAAAGAAAAAGGAGAAAAGAATATAAAGTGAGAGCCATAGGGGTATAGTTGGGAATATTCTCTTCTTGTGCTCTTTTCACTATTTATAATTTTTAATTCGAATATATTATATCACTAAATTTCCAAACACCTTGAAATTTACATACGAGATTTAATTTTTGTGAGACTTACGTCTTAATCATTGGACTGTATATTTTAAATAGGTGCGTCTAATGTTCAACGCTCGAAGCTCGCTTAATATTAATTAAACCATAGAACATATTTTGAAACAATGGATACAAGTTATTTAAAAGAATATAACATTATACAAATGATAAGTAATAATCATAGAAACAAGCTATTAACATTTGTGATTTGTTTTATCTATATACATTTCGTTTAACTTATCCACTCATAAAAGTTCAATGTTATCTTTTATCTTTTTAAATATATTTTAAGCCATTTAAAAAAAAATCAAATATGACTCTTGCTATCTTTCACTAAAAGAATATTTTGGCCCTTTTAATATAAAGGTGAAATGTGTGGAGAGAAGAAATAGGAGAGAGAATATTATGAGTGAAAGTGGTGGATGGAATCAATATAGATTATCGAAGAATGATTAGAATTTTTTATTTTAATTAAAAAAAAATATTTGAATCTAAGTATAGAAAAAAATCCTCTTAGCAAAGCGCATTCCTTAGAAAATGAATCTTGAATTATATAAATTTAAATTAATCAAATTTTAAATCGAATAAAAGTTTTGTGTAAGGGGGTTAAGGGGTATAGTTGGGAATATTCTCTTCTTGTGCTCTTTTCACTATTTATAATTTTTAATTCGAATATATTATATCACTAAATTTCCAAACACCTTGAAATTTACATACGAGATTTAATTTTTGTGAGACTTGCGTCTTAATCATTGGACTGTATATTTTAAATAGGTGCGTCTAATGTTCAACGCTCGAAGCTCGCTTAATATTAATTAAACCATAGAACATATTTTGAAACAATAGATACAAGTTATTTAAAAGAATATAACATTATACAAATGATAAGTAATAATCATAGAAACAAGCTATTAACATTTGTGATTTGTTTTATCTATATACATTTCGTTTAACTTATCCACTCATAAAAGTTCAATGTTATCTTTTATCTTTTTAAATATATTTTGAGCAATTTTTAAAAAAAAACAATCAAATATGACTCTTGCTATCTTTCACTAAAAGAATATTTTGGCCCTTTTAATATAAAGGTGAAATGTGTGGAGAGAAGAAATAGGAGAGAGAATATTATGAGTGAAAGTGGTGGATGGAATCAATATAGATTATCGAAGAATGATTAGAATTTTTTATTTTAATTAAAAAAAAATATTTGAATCTAAGTATAGAAAAAAATCCTCTTAGCAAAGCGCATTCCTTAGAAAATGAATCTTGAATTATATAAATTTAAATTAATTAAATTTTAAATCGAATAAAAGTTTTGTGTAAGGGGGTTAAGGTGTATAGTTGGGAATATTCTTTTATGGTGCCATTTTTTAAAATATCTATAAGAGGATATCTTTGGGTTTATGCTTTTATTCCTTTTCTTTTTCAACAAAGTAGGTTGTTGGTGGGGCCTTTTGGATTGTGGGCCAGAGTGACGTGGCTGTTAATTAATAGTTGGAGCTGGTGAGCTATATAGCTTATCGTGTTATGTCTTATACACTCCTTTCCATTTCAATTTATAAAGATATTTAAAAAAAAATAAGAAAAATAATGGGCAAGTTAAACATACATAAAGTATCATATTATTCTGTTAATTAAGTTAAAGCGAGTTTTATTTCACATGTTCATTTGTTTAAATAGGCGAAGGCGAGTTAAAAATTTGTTGAAAATAATTTTTTTTATCTCTTATAAAATATGTGTGCACTCACATTTCTCAAATTCTACCTATGAAATCTCATCGGATAATATGTTGTTTTTATTTAATTAAAAATGGTCTAGTGTGAAGACGTTAAGGATGATATATGGGGAGTGATTATCTTTGAGTAGCATAAGAACTATTATTAAATAAAAAATGCCACTGTGGATTTTTCATCTAAATAATAAGAACCTAAAAAAAAAAACATGGCTCAAATTAAAAGCAGCTGCATAAGCCGAGCCGATTAACTATTCTCCACAAATTTATGTACTAGTAGTAATTAAGAAGAATGGTATAATTCCAAAGCTTAAGGAATATGCGTATATTATTTTTAAAAAAATGAAATTTCCACAAAAGGACAAATAAAAAATTCAACAATGGACCAACTTTTCTATTTTAAAGGGTAAAATTATAATTCTATCATTCTACGTGACAAAAACATTAATGATTTTTCTTTTTTCACTAATTTTTTTTTTCTTTCAATGTCTGTATCTGTATATTGATACTTCGATTAATTAAAATTCAAGCAACATAAAGCACATGTAAGATCAAAGTAGCCCCTAACAAGATTTTATTCGTATCTAATGCTCGAATTTAAAATTTTTAATTAAATATATTGAAATAATTTTGTTTATCTCATCATTATCGTGATGATGTTTTTTTCATTAGTTTATTAATTGATGATATTGCCTATTCTCCTTTGACAATTTGGCACTTCCCAAGAAAAGGATAGGATTCGAATCTATTTAGAGTATATGCTATAATAAAATTAAAAAAAAGCATAATATAATCCATTGTTTTGGTACTATTCTAAAATTCAACCTTTTTACATTAAAGATTTATTCTTTTTTAGAGGATATATATATATATATATATAAAGAATTCTTCCTTCTCCTTGATAGCTTATTCCCTTAAATCTCGAATGAATTATTATACATGGATTAATTACCTCAAAAGGGATATTTTTTTCCTACATTAGTTATATAGTTTTTTTTTATTGTCAAATTAAATACTCTCACCATTTCATATTAAGTGAATTTTTGAGGAATTTTTCATTATTCAAAATAATTAAATTGTTCAAAGTTCAAGATAAATGTTTAAAACTTTTTTCATATTTTTCCTTTCATTTATTGAAATTTTATATTTTCTAGAAGATAAATCACACTACTTGCAAAATTATATTTATGATTTTACAAAAGGCAACAGTGGAAAGTATGATTCAAATTATGTACTTTGAATATTTTTCTTAATATATACGTATTGCGTCATAATTTCACATGAAAAGAGTATTATTTTATGTGAAATTTTATGTTAAGATTAATTACTATAGTGACGCAAGGCCCACAACCAAATGACCCCTCAAATTCAATTATCAAATGATGCATTGTTTTTAGTATATGTTGACTCATGGTTGAGACACTTACTAAGGTCAAAATATCCTTTATTTGGCTTTTATGAATGTGATCTTGATTAAAGATTGTGGTGGAGTGGTATAATAATTCATTATAATTAAAAGTTTCGGCGTTGAGTCTCAAATATAAAATTGTCTTTTAGTAAAAAGTGTTTTATTTTTAAAGTGAAATTTCTTCATATATAAATTTAGATTAATCAAGCCTCAAAATGAATAACTATCACGGAGTGAAAACAAAAAAGAAGAAGACGCTTGTGAATGTGACTTAAAAAACATCACCAAATCATAAAACACATATTGAGTTCTCTCTTGACAAAAAGAGGTTGTTGCTTTATTAGTTGTAGACAGATACTAGTCATGGAACTAAATATATAAAAACTTGGCCTGTATTAATGCAGTATTTGTATGCTTCAACATCATCAAATTTTATTAGTTAAGACAACAAAAAACAAAAAGAATGGGTGGGTGGAGGGGGATAGACAAACATATTAGTCATCTATGTATTTGGCTTCATTGTTTATGTTAAAAGGGCATGATCTTGTAAATTGTAGTAATAATATTTAGTAGATTTTACTTAAATTTCATAGTGAAAAATCTCAATTACAACTTGTTGTGGAATATTGAATGGTTCTGCTTTCTACAAATATAATAATAACAATTATTTAAGAAAACGACTATTGAAATGAAAAATGAAGAATCTAATACATGACCATGAAATGTATCAAGAAGTACAGCTCATCATATATGTATCGGATACAAGAGTTATGTAGCATCAGATTGGTCATAAATTGGTAAAGATACATTACCTTTAGTATATCTCTAGCAACCTGCTTTCCATGAAATTCTGTAGCATTTGATACAATGTGGTGTTCTGATACATTATCCACTTCTTGTATCGTCTTGGATGGTTTTGCTTCCTGCAAATATAATAACAATTATTTATGAAAATGACTATTAAAATGGCAATTAATGATTTGATATATGAGCATGAAATGTATCAAGATCTATATATCATCACAAGTTTAACATATATAAGAGCTATATAGCATCAGATTAATCATAACTTTGGTTCTGATACATTACTTTTAATGTATCAGTAGAAACATGTTATTGAAGAGATTCTACAGCATCTGATACAAAATAATATTCTGATACATCATTCATTTCTTGCATCGTCATGGATGGTTCTGCATCCTACAATTATAATAACATATACTTATGAGAATGACAATTATAATAAAAATTAAAGATCTGATATATGAAAATGAATGTATCCAGTAGTTTAAAAGTATATCAAAATAGAAATATCAAGAACTACATGATGTATCTACCTTAGTATCTTCCTGGCCATGAGATGATCATTTGCTAGGGGGAATCGTATTTATTTGGATCATTGTGCTCCTCCAATACAATAGGTGCTTGTTGTTCTTCCACCATATAGAATGGTTGAACAAAATCATCTTTTTGAATTGGAGATGATGTGCCAGTCATGTGGTGCACTACGTTGTCAATGGCTTTCAAGAGATCGGTATGATTTGAATCAATTTTATTCTCTAGTCGCTTGAACTTTCGGTCAACCTTAATACAATAATATGAAAAATCAGAATGTATCAACTTATTAAAAGTATATTGTATGTCTTAAATCTTATAGTAATAACTTACATATTTCTTTAGAGACTTCTTTAATTCTTTGAATTTCATATGAACAATTTGGTCCAACTGACCGGAAGATTCACCGCCTACCACTGACTTTGCCGCTGGTTCTTTAGTAGTAGAAACAGGCTTTGTTATGGCTTTGGTGGTATGACATCCTTATGTATGTTAGTCGTTTCTACTGGAATAGATTTTTTATCAGGGGTAGTCTTTCTTCTTTGGGAAGGAGGTGGAGAAGATGTATCAGCAACATGATCGGATCTTCTTAACAATTTTGATGGTAGTTTAGCTGAAAATTCCTCAAATCCGGGGAGTTCTTGAGGTTCCATTAATTTGGACTTGGCAGCTGATATAGTAGCTTCAGTAGGATGTTCACTGTCAGAAATGTCAAGTGATTCCATTTTATCTTGAGTTGGCACAATATTGGAGGATGGATACTGAAAAAAAAATTGAGTGAAAAGCAGAAAAAATAAAAACAAGTATCATTATGTATCATGAGTTCATGACAGGAATCTTATATATCAGAACAAATACTATTGTATTAGATTCAAGACTATTGAATGTATCATAAATGTTATTTATGTTGAGTTAGTGCATAATTGAAAAATAAATAATCTTAAACTACATTTAATAAGCAGCAGATGGTATATACATTTGATATAAGTATGAAAATGATTTCAAGAAATATACCTCACTGAAAATGCTAGACATGAAGGTCTCAAATTTGGGCTTGACCGCAATAACACGCCAATTAAGAATTCTGAAAATTTGACTACCCACTTTTACAGCAATTTCAGAAAGGACATGAGATGCACATTCGTAAATCCATGCATTGAGAGCGTATGGCATGCCGCACAAACGATACATTTGTTTGGCAGTAGAAAACCCTTGCATTATGCCTTTCATCAATTTGGAAAATGTTATTTTACCCCATGGAAATTTCTCATATCTACCATCCTCTACCATCCTAAAATCATCAACAGAAATAGGTAAATCACCTAGTTGAGAAAAGAAAAAAGTGTGGATGAAGTAGAGAATGACCATCTGAACAGCGTCTTCATTGATTTCCCATCCTTCAATCAGAAAATGTTGAACGAAATATTCTTTGTTTACCCCAATTTTTGCACCAGGGAAATATCTAGATAATAATCTACTTGTGGGTGCATTCGGGTACCGAAATTCATTGATATTATCGGTACATCACAAATCGATAATAATAACAAATTCCTTGATTGAGAATTGGAGTACATTATCCTAGACGTGAAGAATGTGCAATTCCTCTTTGTTTTTTTGCTCCACCTCAAGAAGTAAAAGACATTTGATGATTTGACCTTGAAAATTACTCTGTGGCATATATAGGTAGTGACCAAAGATGGTTTGCCTAAATAACTGTATAACTTCTTCACCTATTGATGATTTGAAATCATCAATAAAATTAGTCGAATATGCAGTGCCGAATCTCAAAGAGTGGAAGGGGTCTTTTTGATGATGTACTTCAGTCCCTGCATTGACAGGGCAAATGAATAAATACAACTTAAACTTGATACATTGTATATCTGATATGATAAATTAGAATAGATGATAGAAAAGTGACCTTATGAATCAAGTGCATGACTAATTATTATACATATAGAGTTTATGTATATTGATATGAGACACTTTGTTTTGCCTTTAGATATCAAAACTAATAGAAAAAAATAGAAATTAATGTATCATAAATAATGCAAAATCAAAAACTCCTTATGTATCTCGATTAGTACTTGATGTATCAGAAAATTATAAAAAAATATTAGATCTTATGTATCAGAAAAATAATAACAAAAAACATATCGGAAGCTTAAGTATCAAAATACAAACATTAAGAAAGGTACATTGAAATGTATTAGAAAAATTGAGATTTAAAAATAAAAATAACAAAACACAGCTTAGATGAACTCATACCTTTGGGAGATTAGGGCAAGTTGTAACCCCTTCAATCTTTTTGTCTGCTTCTGTGGGTGCATGTTGAACTGGAGATTATGACTTCAATTTCGTACGTAACTTATCCATAACTACTGGATCTTTACGATGTTTGGATCTAACCTCGTGGTAACCTTTCCAAGATGAATCAGAACCCGATGAAACAAGAATTCTTTGATTTTGATTCAACTATGTGAGACCAACACTAAAAGATGGGGCGGATTCCATATGTATCAGTGAAAACAAGAGTAAAAACAATAAAAAATTATAGAAGAAATCAATGGAAATCGAAGGAGGTAAGATTGAAGTGAGATGACAGAGAAGTAATAACTTGAATTACCTTACTTAGAAGCTTGAAATTGAGTAATACTTGGACTGAAAATTTTAAAAAAAAAACTGCAGTAGTTATGGCTTGAAAATAGGCATGAATTTAGGATAATTGAGAGAAGTGGAATATGATGTATCTGTGAGATGGAGAGATATTTTAAATTTTTTTTTTTTGAGATTTTTACAAATGATAAGAAATAATAGTAAATATAATAATATAAGGTGAGTAAATAGATAATTTTTCCTAATATTTAACTAGTTAAGTGAGGATTGATTAACTCAACCCAAATGATAACTAATGCTAACTTAAAATCTTTTCAAAAATAAATCATCATCATGAATTCCAAAAGCTTATATGTACTTCCTCTTTTTTAATTTATGCGATGTCTTATCGTGAAGTTTATCGAAGGATATTGGAGTCGAGACAACTATATTAAATCACCTTATTAAAATTTTTATTTTATTAATTCTTGTTACTTCATATCCATGAAAAACAACTTGGGTTAGATTAATGAAAGTTTATGATTTATCCATTTGGCATGTTCTCTAAAGATCCTCATGTAACTTTCTTTAAAATAAAACGTGCACAAGTTTAATAGGATGAGATTTAATAGTGATGGAAAATAAAAGAAGCCACAAAGCATATTCTTTGATATAGTTTTAATTAATTCTCTTTGTTTCTGTTTTTTTGTTTGATAAAAGATTGTGAGCTTTACCCCACTAGAGAAAGCAAGAAATAAGCCACTTTAAAATTAGCATATTCTTTAAGATAGTGTCCTTTGGTTTTATTTATTATTTGGAGGGGAGTTTTGTGCTTTTAGTCCCTAAAATATATATACATTTTAATTTTGATTCTCATAATATTTGACGAAAAATATTATTTTTCAGTTAAATATGATGAATTGAACTCATAATTTATTATAAATTTTCTTATGTCAACTAAGTGTGGTAAGTAAATGTATTGTTGTCAATTGCTCGATCATTTTATTACGAGATCTAGTCATTCTTTGATAAATGATTTTTATGAGTCAGATTTCAAAGAATTTAATCAGTTACTATTTTTTTTTAATCATTAAGATGGAAAAGTGAACCAGTAATTCTCTTTCTCATAATCCATCTTCAATTAATTAAAATGTGCACTTTGATCTTGTTACCTATGAATCTTCACAAATTTAAAGAATTATTACTTGGTAATTCATTTAACTACTCATTTGCTAAATAGGCTTTGAATATTACTATTGGATATTTGAGTGCAATATAGTTCTAGCCTTCTAGGTATAATCATAGTTATATTAGTATATAAGGGACTAAGATGCACACTTAGCTTTAATTAAAATTTAGATTAAATATACTTACTGAAATATCTCAAGGACCAATATAACATTTTAGTAATAGTTTAGGGATCAAAAGATGCAATTATCCCTATTAGGATATAAGACCACAAAAGAAAGCAAGAATGGATCATATTGTTTTATTATTATTCTAAGTTATCAACTTGTCTAACATGTGGTATTTCATTTTTTCCTTCAATTCTCTTTTTGGTTGCAAATTGCAATCTTCAATAACGACTTTTCAACTACCAATTGATGATTATTTTGATATATAGTTCACGAGTTCGTATTGTGAAAGCAGTCAATAATGCTTATATTATAATAGGTTGTCTACAACACATTCCATATGGTGTGGCATGTGTCCTGACCCTTCTAACGTTAGATGTTTTATGCATCACACTATCCTAAGAATAAGGTGTGTGATAAAGATAGGTTACCCTAATACAAACATCAGTGACTGCTTTTATGATTCCGAGTTAGCAGGGTTCGAGAAAGACTGCACCCCAGATAACATCTTATCTCAATACAAACATTAGTGACTTTTCGACAACTCAAACTTGTGACCATAGGTCACGTATAGACAACTATATCAAATTTGATATAGTAACTTTGAAAATTAAGTGATAACTTGCTCTAACCAGTTAAATTACATTTGTATTCAACATATATTATTCAAACTTTAACTATTATACATGATCATTAAACTTGTCATGTTCTTACCAAAGATAAAAAAATTAAACTTCTTACTAAAAAATAAATAATTAAACTTATCATGTCTTTGTAACTAATTGTCTAGAAACAAAAAGTTAGTCTCCGGAAAAAAAAATGAAAAGGTAAACTCTCAATTGGGTCTCCAACAATATTTGGGCCCCCATTTTATGTATTGGGCTGGATTTTGGTAAATTAGGCTTTCTTGCATCTAAAAAAGTTGGATCAAACTACTCACAAAAATTGAAAAAATTACTTTGACTACTTTTTAATAAATAATTATTGGTTTTAGTGATACTTTTATTTATTATCATCTATAGCAATAAATAACAATACTATGATAAATCTGTTATGTATTAAAAGTGAAAATTATGCATGTAATGTAAATGTATTATAAGTGTTTTAAAACATATTATGCAAGAAATTGACATAATGTGTATAAGTGTATTAAAGTGTGTGGAAAATATATCATCGATGAATAATACTTGTATTATATATCTTTTATGAATTGTTCTCTATGATATGTATTAAAACTGTATTATAAGTGTCTAGTGAAAAAAATATTATTACTATAAATGATAAATATTTTTTTAATATAACATATCTATGTAAGTTCCCATTAAAATTCTCGTTACACTCAGAATATACATATGAACAAAATACTATTATGAAATATATTGGGCTTGTGCTATCTAATTTATTTTTGGGTTAGCTTTGACCCATTCACTAATGATCAGGCCTGATCTATTTGGGGATGTAGTTCTTTAGTTATGGATTCAATCGAATCTAATAATTTTTATGTGTAAAATTTCATAAATATAATAAGTTCCACACGGATTGTGATGAGTAGTAATTATATATATAAAAAAACATTTTTAACCAAAGTCCCAAGTTTAAAATACTGAATGTGATATCGTTTTTGCTAGAGAGCAATTTATCTCTAATGTAAAACTTTTTTAACGTAGATTTAAATTTTGGTCAAACTCCAATATAAATACCAAATGACAGTGGAAAACAAAAAGAAAAGGAGGTTTTCCAATTAGTGAAGATATAAATATAGGGGCCATAAAAATCATTATACTATGTAAATGGCAAAACTAAAATTGATATCCCCAAAATTAATTCTTTTATTATATCTTAATTACTCATAAATAAATTGGTCCTACTCTCCACTGTAAATAGTCCTGAATATTTAAGACAAAACATAATGCATGTATGTACCAAACGTGCCATATTCATGACGTGTTTAAATAGTATCGATCTATAGTCACAATTCGCTTTGTAAGTGATGGAGTTAGCTCTAAAATTATTAATAATGATTTGATTAAAGATTTGTTTTGTGGTCCAAGCCAATATATGCTTTTCGGAAACAACATATCTATCTCTATGAGGTAGTGGTAAGGTTTGCGTATACCCTATCCTTCCCAGACCCCACTTGTGGGATTCCATTGGGTATGTTGTTGTTGTTTATTTTCAAGCGATCTCTTCCTATTTATTGTATATTTTTAATAAAAATAACATTAACATATATTCAGTATAATTTCATAAGTGGTTTGGAGAGGATTGTGTGTACGCAATCTTACTCCTATCTTGTGAAGGTAGAGAAACTGTTTCCGACATATCTTCAGCTCAAATAAAGCATAATAAAATCAATTATGCATAACACTTTTAAGGTAATTATATATTTTTAAACATGTACATTAAAGTTTTTTATATGATTGATGACTTTTCATACAAAAATAGTACTTTTTGATGACTTTTCAATAAGATTGAGACTAAATATTGTCAATTCCCAGCACATATGAAGGCTCAATAATGAATTAGTAATGAATAATGATGGTGATATTTATAGCATAATTAGGTCTTTTTCAATAAATAAAATAAATGCACATTTTAGTCTTTGATAATCAAAGAGAAAATGTAGAGCATAAAACTAAAATATTAAACCTACCTAGTTCACTTTCAACTATAGTAGCTAGAGATTATATTGCACATAAACATAGGCAATTAATTATGTTCATCAAATTGGCTTTGAAAATAAAACATACAGTAGATATGATTAAATAAAACTACCTAGCTAGTTTACCTTCTTAATCAGTTTTTCTTGTTCTAGCAAACCCTAAGTCGCTTGATCAATAACGATAGTCGTGGAGTGATAAGTACATTTTCATCTTTGATTAAAAATGTCAATTTCAAGCCTTTGAATATAAAATTACATTTATCAGAAAGAGATTTACCCAGTATATAAAAGACTATATTTCTAATTATGTCAAATCAAATACTCTCTCCGTCTCATTTTAGTTGTCATGTTGTGTTTTTCGAAAGTCAATTTGACTACTTTTTAAAGTTAAATTATATTACTTTAACTCAATATTATAAAGCAAAAAATTAGATATTCAAAAACGATATGAAAAGTACTATAAGTTACATTTTTTTTATATCAATATGATAAAAAAATATATTGTAAAATGTTAGTCAAAATTCATATAGTTTGACTCTCAAAAAAAAACATGACAACTAAAATAAGACGGAGGGGGTAACAATTAATTGATCATTACAGAAATTGTTTGACAGATTTTGACAAAGGTACAATCAATATTCAAATAATGATTAAATAGTAATTATAAAAATGTCACATACATATCATATAATCCATATTAATGAGATTAACCAACCAATCTTTTCGGCCTAGTGGTCTAATTACTTTCTCCGTCCATCTTTATTTGTCTATGTATGTTTGATTTGATACATTTTTTAAGAAATAAATGGATAATTTTACTATATCACCCTTCTTAATTATAAGTCATCTAAATATTAAAAATGAATAGTAATATTTAATAGTGAGAATAAAATAGATACAAAATGATAAATTATTTCTTAAGTTTTCAAACTGGACGAGTAAAGTGGATGATGGTTGGGTGTAATTTTATCAAATGAAATTGAAATATCCAGGTGTGTGGTCATATTACAAATACTTGTATAGCTATTATTGGAGCTTTCTTGCTCCAAGTACCATAAAAGATAGTATAATTAAGTATATTGTATTGACATAAGGTTAGTCTTTTGTATGTTGATAGTGTATAATTCTATAAATTATAAGGTTAAGTTACTTGTATCGCACACATGTATTTGATTTTTTATTTTTTAAAAATGTTTTCACTTGTCTCAAGAGGTTCGTTTTGTCATTTCGATCAGCAAATCATAAAGATTTCTTTTTCAGTAGATCTTTTGCATTCACAATTATTGCTACGTAATTACACATATCAAATCTACTATAGTAACCTTAAAAAAATACTAGTAATTAAATAACTTGTTATAATAAATAAAATAGTATTTTTTATGTTGATTTATTTAAAAATCAACAAAGAGGAAATATTTGATTGAGGAGCATTACATGAATGCACAATACAAGCACCAATAAAATACAAAAGAAATAAAAAAAATGCAAGGTAAATGATAATCATGAATATATTTTATTTATCAAACTATATTTTTTTTTTTGAGAAGATGACAATATTGTTGATTTACTTTGTCTACACAAAGGATATACAACTTTAGTGACTTGTTTTTTCTTCTTCTTTCTATTAGTACTACTTACATAGGCATACTTCTAGCCCAAATTATTAGAAATCAAACTAATAACATAAAATCACATATTACATGATAAATAAACATTAGATAATGTAAATTGAACAAGTTGATCCACTATTAATAATAAAAATTAGCTGCCAAATTTGTCGTTAAATAGCCCCGCTACGTTTTTTTAGTAGTAGTAATTTCATCTTTGAAGCAATTCTTCAATCATTTGCAATGCAATTCTTTCTTCTTCATCCATTTCACTTCTAATTTTTATACCTTCAACAATTTCTCCACAATTCTTGGAATTATTTGAATTATTATTATTATTATTATTTAATTCTTCTTCAGCAGCAATATTTTTTGGATTATTTTTTTTCTGAAGTTCAACTGTCATTACCCATTTAGAATCAGAAGAAGGGCCAGCACGTTTTTGCCAAACTCCTATGTGTGAATTTTCAATATCCAATCTCAAACAAGTGAGAGATGGTGATGGTACCTATATGATAAAAAACAAAAATTAATTAATTTCACTAGAAATATTTGAATATCTCCTCACAATTTAGCTCATCGATAAGGAATTTTTGACGTAAATAAATTCGATGGGTACGTTACTGACGAGCCAAATTCGGTTAGTCATGATTTTTTTAATAGTGACTGTGATATTAGAAAGTAACCAAATATAGAAAATAATGACATTGTGTTTGAAACAGAAAGTAAGATATATAAATTGAAAAAGAAGCAGTATATAATAATAATTAAAAAAAACTCTTGAATTTGTGATTTTAAATGTTTTATCACATTTGTGTGACTGCAAAATCTCATCATTAAAGAATAAAAAAGGAGAATTAAAGTTAAAATTATTTTCAAATATAGATAGGTGATCATACTTTCTAAAATATGTTAACAAGAAAATATTATCACAGAAAATGGACTTACTACTAGAAACACATGTTTTTCCGACCGATATTTCCATCGGAATCCGAAAATATAGGATTTTCGACAAAAGATCTAAATGAAAATAGTTTCTGACAACAAAATTCTGTCGTAAAAATGCTTGTTTCTAGCCTACATACATTCCTATTAGAATGCCCTCTAAAATAAAATCCGATGGAAATATTTTCGAATTAGCATATTTCCAACGGAAGATAAAACGAGGTGAATCATAATTTTCACATGCAAAAAAGTAAGCAGGAGTTTCAACATCTACTAAATCTATATATACATAAACAATATTTTTGACCTGATATATATAATGTACCCCCTCTTGATACTCTAGCTTCGTCCCTAGAATGAAGTATAATATGTTTGGGGGGGGGGGGGGGCTCACCTTGCTACATTTTCTCAACTTGGCATGAAGTATTTCAGATAAAGTTTTTGGTGATGAAAATGATGATTCTTGATCTTTAGCCTTTAAATCTTTATTATTATTATCTAAATCTTGTGTCATTGGAAAATTAGTTTTTGCATTTCTTCCACTCATTAATATTGCTGCTTCATCATATGCTCTTGCTGCTTCTTCAGCTGTATCAAATGTCCCTAGCCATACCCTTCTTTTCCTGTGACACATACATCATAATTAAAAAAAAAAAACATAGTTTGCTTGGGTTAATTTCAAGTATGATGTATCGACGTTTATCCGCTATAACAGTAAAGTTAAAAAAGCTATTTTTCTATTATGCTAAAATAATTAGATAAAAAAAAACACAAATAATTGAAATGTCAAATTTCTGAGAAAGACTTATGACGACTCTGCAAATTAAATTTTAGGTTAGAATATGACTTTTGTCATATTCAGATAACTGTTATGAGTGAATATTTTGTCATATTTAGATACATTGTAAAATGACTTTTAGTCTAACATTGTAAAATTGAACTTTATGTTAGAATTTAGATAAGAAGAAGAAATTGAAAAAGAGATGTTATATATGAAAAATGTAGTGTATAATATAAGCAGCAAAGCGATCGTACTGTTACGATTCACTGAGATTCAAGCTTTATTATTTTAACTCGTTAGTAAGAAAATAATATTGAAAGAAATTAACTTACAACAAGGGGTGTCTAATTTCAGAAACCCAAGAACCCCAATGGCGTTGCCTGACACCTCTAAACTTCTTTGAATGTACCATTTTTTTATATTTTATTTTTGTGATTGAATTGATTGAAGAATTTTTAGTGAAGTAAAGAAGAAGAAGAGGATATATAAATAAAATAAAAAGTGTTGCTAATGAATTAATATGATATGATATGATTTTGTGCAAAACTACAAAGGCCATATATATATTGCCAATTGATTTAAACCATACACCTATGTATGTCGGTGAACTAATTTTGTACTACACCAATTAACAGCATCACCTAAAAATTATTATCATATGCGAGCACGGATTCGAGATTTGAAGTTTATGAATTTTTTATTATGTGTCTGATATGAAGAAAATATTTTCTATGAAAATAATAGGTTCTTACATATTTTTTCGTGTTCAGTATGCATGTAAGTAAAAAATATTATTTTAAAAATATTTATATATTAATCTAGATAAATATTATGAAAAGTGAGAGTTATGGATAGTGGGAGTGGGGTGATGGGGGTGGGGGTAAAGTTGAGGTCTGTTTGGAGGGTGAGGAGAACACAATCAATGTAAAATGTCATTTGTAAAATTTGTTTTCCATTTTTCATGAACTAAGAAAGTCATTTTCTTCATTTTTAAGGAACTTATTTCCTAGAAAAAATATTTTTCAAAAATTTTGACCAATCGAACATGAGAAATTTATTTTCTTCCATATCGACACACCCATAATAATAGCTGAATGCACAGTCATAATAATTAGTGATAGATAAATTATTTTGTGAATCTTATTTAATGATGGATTATCAAAAAGTCATGTTGGATACGAGCAATTTAGTGATGGATTAATTAAACAATGAAATTCACAGTTAATTTTAATTTCTTTTTAGTAAATTATAAGATTTCAACAAAAGCTATTGAATTCAAGTAAGTCGAGGTTCGAATGCTAGATCGGCCCCTCTATACATAAGCTTCCCATTGTTTTCTTGTGTTCTCAATTTATGAATATGTGTGTCGACTCTATCGCTAAAATGAGTTTGGTATGACAAAAATTAATTCTAGGAATAATAATAGGAGAAATTATCTAATTATAACATATATTTCTATCATATCTATAAATTATTTCTATAGTTTGAAATAATTATATTTTATATCATGTACTAATAATTTTGTATCAGATTTCAAGTCAAATACATTTTGATACATATTTTTTTCTATCAGATACACTGAAATAGAAAGAGAGGTGAGAGAAAATAGGAGGGAGGCGAGCGAAATTTATCTATGTATTTCATATACATGTGAATCACACTAAATACACGACAGATAGATGTATCTAGTATGATTCTCATATAATTTGGAATACTAGATATGCGAGGGAGAAGGGAGAGTGGCGAGCGAGATGGAAGTGAGGCAGTGAGGCGAGCAAGATTTGTCTATGTATCGAGATACATGCGAATCCACTTGGATACAGTATATCTAGAATAAATTACACCTAATTTTGACATGTATCATGTATCTCGAGAAACATGTATCTAGACGTATCTGGACATTTCTGAAAGCACCAAAATTTAATAAGATTCATAAAATTACAAATTAATGAATAGCGCGTATCTAAGTAATAACTCCTAAACTAGTGGAATTTCTATAAGTTACCTTATCATAATATCTTTTGTCCCTCTCTGTGATAAGTAACGAAGTATGTTTAATCTTTGATTAATTTAAATGTATATTTTTAATTTTTTTATGTAGAAAGTATATTATATTTAGATTGTTTTTAGAATCAAATTATTTAAACCTAAAGTAATAATACAAAATTAACATAACACATCTCTCATATTTTTAGGGATAAGTTTTATACTTTTAATTTACACCTTGTTTGGACGGTTGTTATCCGTTATATTGTATTGTGTTGTTAGTTTAAATAAAATATTTATTTTGATTGTTACTTAAATTCTATTATATCGTATAGTTTAAATTCATCGCTAGGTAACGACCAAAATACCCATTTTATGTAACGACCCATTTGGTGTGATCACGTCGTTACCTTAATATTTTCTTCTTATTTTGTCTTTATTTATTATTTAATAATTATATTTCATTTTTTACCCTATATTTTCATAGAAGCTCTACTACGTACCTTATTTTTCTTGTAAGTTTATCATTCAAATCTTGAATGTGTGACATTATGTAACGAAGGAGAACAATACAATCTATCCAAACATTGTATTCATTAAAATAATATAGTACAATACAACACAACACAATACAATACAATACGATACATTATGAAACAATGTGTATCAACCATTCAAATAAAGTGTTATGAAAGTATAAGTATGATGCTTTTTTCTTTCTTAGTGTATACCAATACAATTCAATTTTGAAATTTTGTTGACACAGAAAATAAATGCTAGTAATAATGATCATCATTTAAGTAAATTTTACAAATTAAAAGTAACCAAAAATATTCACTCTTTCGATATTTCTGACTCTTCTAATATAGCCCTTGAGTAGGCTTTGGCATATTCTAAATAATATTTCTAGTACAATGTTTTGTTCTTTGACTAGCAATTACTAGTTTGGAAAAAATATTGAATATAAATAAAGATAGATTTAAATTTAAAGTTTATGAATTTTTATAACAAATTCAACTCAAATATACAATAGTAACTGATCTTAGTGTCAAATATTTCTATATATTCAATAGATATTTTACGAGCATGTAAACTATAGCAAAAAAACTATTACGCTTTGCACTGTTTTCTAGGAATGTTCTAGAATATATTTACTTCCCTTTAAAATAGGAATGATTACTTAAATCCCCTAGTAAAAAAGCTCAATTACAATTTATCTCTATTTTTTTAATAATTATCCAAATTCACTGTTTTCTAGGAATGTTCTAGAATATATTTACTTCCCTTTAAAATAGGGATGATTACTTAAATCCCATAGTGAAAAAACCCAATTACAATTTATCTCTATTTTTTTATATAATTATCCAAATTCACTGTTTTCTAGGAATGTTCTAGAATATATTTACTTCCCTTTAAAATAGGAATGATTACTTAAATCCATAATGAAAAAGTCCAATTACAATTTATCTCTATTTTTTTTGGTAATTATTCAAATTCCTTTTTTTTTTCCAGATTTCTAATACATACGAATGACGTTGATACATCATGATTTGATACATAAGTCCTTTTTATGATACATCGCTAGTTGATACAAACTAAACATTGTAATATCAATAAAACTTATGAATCAGCTTATAACACCTAATATATCCTGAACACAACAAAAATAGCAGTAAAATTTATGTTTGACTGATACATTGTGTGTTTGGTTTGTATCAACTAGCGATGTATCATGAAAAAAACTTATGTATCAAATCGCGATGTATCAGCGTCATTCGTATGTATCAGAAGAGGAATTTTTGAAATTTTTAAAAATGGTAGAGAATAATTAAAAATATAGAAATATAAGGTGTGTAATTTGATAATTTTTCCTTTAAAATATCTAAGTTGTACATTAATGACTAAATATTTAATTTCCTTTTAGCTTAGTACCCCCTTTAAGAAAAATAACATATTCTTCTTATTTTATTTTAGTTACTTATAAATGGTAATTTACTCTTCTATTTTGAATCAATACAGAGACAAAAGAAATTGAAATTAGCTACGAACTTGATCATCACAAATAAAATTTTATAATAATCCATTAAATTACAAACGGATATTATTGTTTAGATACATAATTTATCCATCGCCAATTCTTAATTTTTAGTGGTGAGTTATTATTCATTCTCTCTTCAATTTCATAACAATATATATTTTCTATAGAAAATGACTTCCTAACTTCCAACAAGAAGTAAGTTTTTTTTTCTTTATTTAGTAAATGTACCTATGTACCAGTACAAAAATACAGTTCAGTTTTGAAAATATGATGACTATGAACATAAATGCTGATAATGATAGCTAATCATTTAATTAAAGTTATTTTTTTCTAATTTACAAATTAAAAATAACCAAAAACATCACTGTAAATCAGATCTTTCACTTCTCTAGTAATAGCCATTTGAGTAGGTTTTGACATACTCTAAAAATAATTACAATATTTCTAGTTCAATATTTTGTTTTTTTGATTAGCAATTAATGGTTAGAAAATGAGGCTCAAGAAAACAAATAATGCAACTACCCATGACTTTTATGTGTTTGCTTATTAATGGTTTGTGTTTTTTTAACCACTCTCTTCGTCCCAAATTATCTGTTGCTTTTTCCTTAGCAAGATTCAAATTATATAAAAGTTGATTGATAATTTAAAATATATATTTTTAATTAATTATATTAACGTAAGAAGAATTGTAACTTATATATAATATATTTTGTATAGTTTTTGAATGTCTAAATTTTGATTTTACTGATCCATCCAATTTAAGTTTCAAAGATTAATCAAAATTGACTCTTAAAAATAAAATAAACTAACCCACTTATTTTTGGACGGAAAAAGTACTCAATTCATTTCAATTATACGTGAACCTACTTCATAAATCACGGATTTAAAAAATAAAACTTAATTTTTCAACATACGATCTTATGAAAAATTATGATCTTAAACATATATGTTATACTATTTATATGACCGTAAAATTTTATCAATGTATAATGTCAAAATGAAAAGTTAAAATTCAATTATTTCTAAATATAAAATGTATCATTCTTAAGGGAATATTTTTTTAAAAAAAAAAGCGTATCACATAAAATATAACTGAGGAAATAGATGGTAAAAGAGAAAAGAAAGAAGTACACAAAAATGATTGGTTCAGAAAAAAAGTACATATAGATACTAAATTATCTAGCTAAAAGCGTAAATAAAAGGAGAATAACACTTGAGATAATAATTAATAATCTTAGAATTTGTACCAAAAGAAAAAGACAATATTGATTTATCAAAAATTTAAGACTTTTGGTACAACATTTATTTTCATCTATAAAGGTTCGTACTCATAGCATAGACTATATTATTAAGTTCATTTAGATAGAGTACATTGTTGTGATAAAGAAAAGAAAAGAAAAGAAAAAAGTTGTAATATACATTACATTACATTAATTAATCATCACATGATGAAACGGTAAGTATACTTTTCTATTTTAATTAGCTAAATATTTCAAATTCGAACTTAAGGTATAACATCGCCTTTAATAGGGGTCATTTTACAAAATGAAATTTTCTAACATTATTTTAAATTTGTCGAATCTCAAATCAGATACCAGAAACACTGAGCGGAAAGCCAAAAAAAAAGGTGTGATTTACATTTCATTGAGTCTTTCAAAGTCTAACTAGCTATAAAAAAAATTTAGCAAGTTTTTTGTTTTAGGTAGTAAATTAGTTGAAACATTTCAATCAAATTAAAATGCATTGTTAGAAAATTCAATTGGCTTTGGCACTTCATATATTAATGGAAGGGATAATTACACTTCTGGTCCCTCAATTATGGATTAATTCTAATTTGATCATCATAATATATAATTACGCACATTTAACCTTAGCTTCAATTAACTAAAAGGTGTGATTTTTGATCCCTATATGTAGGAAGTATGTGATATTTAAACTATTTTTAGAATTATATTATCCTTAAATATGGTGCAATAACATAAATTTATCGTAATTTTTAAGGTAATTATATTAATAATTGAATGATATATTAGCATTTCAGAATTCATTTTACTTCATTAAATTTGTGAAAATTCATACGCAGAGGGATTTAGAATGCATAATGAATATGTAATATGTTTAACCCAAAATCACAAGGACCAAAACCACCAGATTAAAATATATAAGAATGAAGGCATATTAGCACTTTTAGCCTATAAATATCGATAAACTTTAATTTCAGTCCTTGTGAATTCTAATTAAGCAAGGTTAACCTTTAATTAATTGATAGGTGCACTTTGGATCGCTCAAACTATATGAATCTTCGCTAATTCAACAAATTATTAAATATTAAAAATCATTCAATTATCTATGTAGTATGTTAAATTTGTATTGTTACTTTATATTTAATACTAATATAGTTCAAAAAGATAAGGCTGGAAACAACCTCTAGCAGAAATGCAAGATAAGGCTGTGTACAATAGATCCTTGTGGTCGGGCCCTTCTCCGAACCCTGCGCATAACAGAAGTTTTAGTGCACCGGGCTGCCCCTCTTTTTTTTTTTATAGTTCAAAAAGATGCTAAATATGACAATTTTCTTATACAAAGGGGTACAAAAACATGTGTTTTAGTTAAGTGAAGGTTAAATGAGCTCAGAAGAATATTACAAGGATCAAAACCAAATTTATTTATAAATTGTTATTATATTTAGAAATGAGAATTAATCATCTCCAAAGGACAAGGAGACAATAAATTAAAAAGTTTTGCTTTTTGAGTACTCTCCTAGAAGTAAATGTGTTTAATTTATTAATTACATCCCATGTGGTATCTTTAAATCCTATAATACTACAACATGCTTTTTAGTTTTTGTCCAATTTTTATTTAATTCTTCATTAATTGCATCACCAAAATGTAGCATCCTAGTATGTTGTTTCGTGGCTAAAATTTGACCTAAATAATGTTTCTACATTAAAAAAATAATAATGCAATTGATGCATACAACATCCTGTAATAATAAAATTTAGAAAAAAAAACTGCACACAAATATGACGTAGAAGAGAAACATATAATAACAATACTCTAAATTAGTCTTGCATGTCTTCTTGTCATTGATAAATGTGACTGATTGACCCACAGTGAAATTTAAAGGAAATGGAACATTTCTTTTTCCTATATTCCAAAATACATGCTTTTATCAATAATTTTTTTTAAAAAGATCAAATTTGATTTTTCATGTAGTTTGAAATATCTAAATTTTGATTTTAAATTAATCTAATTGAAATTATCTTTGAAAATGAGTCATACTGACTTTCGAGAAGCGAAACATGATAACTATTTTAAATGAAAAGAGTATTATATACACAAAAAGTTTAACAGAGAGCTTCAAATATATAATACAATAACATATATTCAATGTAATTTCACAAGTAAAGTTCGGAGGGAGCTTCAAATAGTACAAAGTCAAATTTGACCTTTCTTACTAGAATTGCCCCTCTACTTAGGTTAAGTAGTTGTAATCTAGTACAAATCTTTAAATCCTTATGCAAAGTTTTCATACTCATGAAAAATTAATCAAGAGGATATATACTTCTATGCCCTAATTTAAAAGGAAAAAAAGGGGTGGGGTGAGGTGGACATTACATATAACACGATAATCGAAGTGTAAAAGAAATCACAAGACAATAATCGAACTCAAAAAACAAACAACTATTCGAATAGTATCGTTAAAGTTATAAGTTTAAATTGCAAAATTCTAACTATCATTATAAATTAGAATAAAGAAAATATCGTATTTTTTTGGGTCATATTAAGAAAATAAATATATTTAGTATAAATCCACATCAAGTGCAGACATTGAGTGAGCTACATATCAAATCAATATTCAATAATTTGTGGAAAATTTATAATTAATTAAGTTTATTGTACGTGTAGTTTAGATGGTGAAGGGCAAATCAAAGGCCATACTTTACATGCATGCAATTATTCTTAAAGAGGAAAGAACTGGTTACAGTAATTTCTTTTGATGAATTTCAACTTTCAAGTATGTACATATAATTGGTCCCTTTAGCCGTGTCCAAACAGTTAAGTGGTTAAAAACACATTCGAATTATTATTTTTTCGTTCGTTTCATATTTGAATTATTAATTATTCATTTTGTCCTTGTATTAAAATACACCTTAAGGTCTTCAACTATATATTGATTATTCCCTTTACCTATCTGATCGATGGTGTATTTAGGTTGAAAAATGAAATCATTGATAGTTGATATGTGTGTTGTAATACGGGTGATGATTGATAGTTCATGTAAAAAAAAAAAACTGATAAATGTTGATTCTGGTTAAATTCTTATAGAAATAAACGTTTACCGTCTACTTTTTCGTTCTGATCTTTAAAACTTTTAAATTTAAAACACAATAACAAGAGTTGTTTTTAAGTACATAACTCCTAGTAGGGGTGTACATGGATCGGGTTGGTTCGAATTTTTTACAAACCAAACCAAACCATTTGTGTCGGGTTATTAAATCTATAAATCAAACCAAACCAATAAAAGTCGGGTTTTTCTATATCAATTTTTTTCGAGTTTTTCGGGTTTTTTTGGGTTTCTCGGGTTTTTCATAGTATCTAATAAAAAACACAGAGCAGTACTTCTTAAAAAGAGTTCTAGTACAAAATATCAACATATAAGATAGAGGCAGAACACTGTTTGAAGTTTTAACTTTATAATATAACTTTATAAGATGACTTTTTTTTGTATATTTTTTAGATGGGCTTTCAAGTCCAAATCTAAACGTAAGAAAGAAAACAAAAATTATGAAAAAATTTTTAAAAATATTTAGAAATTACATTTTAATAAATATTTTTATGTATAACATAATTTAAAAATAGTATATCTATAATCGGGTCGGTTTGGGTTCGGTTTGACTTTTTTTAGTTAAAACCAAACCAACCCTATAATGGTCGGGTTTTTTTCCAAACACCAAACCAAGTCAAACCAAACCACTAGTCGGGTTTTTTTTCCGGTTTGGTTCGATTTGTCGGTTTGGTGCGGTTTATCGGTTTGCCCTGTACAACCCTAACTCCTAGAACCGTCAATACGAGCTTGATCCATTGGGCCAACCCAAGTTTTTTGAGTCCATTTAAAATCGAGGCTTTTTAGCTTGACTCAAGCAAGCCCGTCGACCCTTGAGGAATTGGACTAGACTGGCTGTGGCAAAATGATTTTTTTAAATTTAATTTTAAAATATAGATATTGAAAGGAAGTAAGGTCTGACTTTCATGACATATTTTATTATGAGTTATGATTAATTAATTAATTAATAGGATTTGAAAAGTACTTGGTGGCCAAATTTCAAACGAAAAAAAAGGTTTAACAGCTTTTCTTTCTTCATTTTCGTTTTCCTTTTTGAAAAGTATGCCTTTTTATATGATTTTATTTTAATAATTTGTTGAAGATTAGGGAAAAAAAAATTAACAGTTGAAATGAGTTGGAAACTACAAAAAACTTAGCTTTTACGATCATTTCTTAACGAAGGGAGATGAATCCAGTCGTTATAAGCCCACTTCAAGTAGTATAGTTTTAACAATGAAATTTTATATAAATATTAGTTATTTGGTTTATTAATGGATGTGTCTACTTTCGTTATTATATTTAGTTAATTTCACATTACTGAAGTGAAGTGTGATCATTACAAATCTTTAACGACATGTTTCTCAAATAGTTAAATGGACATTGACGAAAGAAAAATGTGGTTGTTAAAAGTAACATACAATTAACGAAGGGATGTTTGGTTGCTAAAAGTTCTTTTAACAACCGAATTAGTTGGTGTTAGTAAGTTCTTTTAATGACCGGATTATAAATTAGCGAATGGAAAATTCTGTTGCTAAAAGAGATGTAAAACGACCGAAATTTATGCCAACGCTAAAAGATCTCTAATGGCAATTCGGTCGTTAACTTTTAACGACACTCAGATTTCTTTTTAAGAGATAAGTGTCAAAAACACACCTAAATTATTATTTTTTTTTTTGAATTTCATACCTAAACTATTGAGAGTGTGAGTTTCATACCTAAACTATCACTTATTAGTTTGAGAAATACATCTCTCTCTTTTATTCTACTCTCATCATGGTGGTGTGTACACTACACTCTCTTTTATTTAAAAAAAATTATCACATCACACTCTACATGAACAAAATATTTCACCTTGACAAAAATTAAATAAATTATTAGTATTAGTTAAAATAAAATATAAAATATTTTCTTATCTCACTTCAAAAAAAATATATTATAAAATAAAATATAAAATATTTTTTTATCCCACTCCATCACTTTCTCTCACCATACCCCCCCCCCCCCCCACACACACACACAATTTTTTTGTTTTAGTTTTAATTTTTAAATTTCTTTTATAAAAAAATTTAAAAAAAAATTCTTGCTTCACCCCCTCCCCCATCAAATAATAATTTATATATTATTTTATTTTTTTAAAAAAAAAATCTACCCCGCCCACCTAACCATCCGCTTCCAAAAAAACTTTCCATTTTGTGTTAGATATATACATATGATTTTAGGAAAATATTTTTTACTTGCCGCAAGATTTTTCTTAAAATATAATTTTATTCCTATTATATTTGGTACGCAAGTAGAAATAAATATTTTCCTAAAAATATTTGTAAATATCTAACTTCCAACGAGAAAAATGTTTAAAGAAATAAAAAGAAATTAGGAGCAGAGGACTAAATGGGACAAGTATAATTTTATTTTTTTAAAAAAAATAATATTTTTTAAAGAAGGAGTGGGGGAGGGGTTGAAGTATGAATTTTTTAAAAATATTTTATATAAGAAATTTTTAAAAATAAAAGGACGGGGATTGTTGTGGGGGGGGGGGGGAGGGCAGGTGGTGGAGTGGGTGAGAAAAATATTTTAAATTTTATTTTTTAAAATATAATTTCTTTTTTTTAAATGATTTCTTTTTTGGGATAAAAATATTTTAGTCTTTAACTTTTAATTAATATTAATAGTTTATTTTAATTTTTGTCAAAGTGGAATATTTTATCGATGTGGCAAGATTTTTATAAAAAATAGAGAGAGTAGAGAAAGTGTACTACACACACCTCTGAAGTGTGTTTCTCAAATTAATAAATGATAGTTTAGGTATGAAACTCACACTTTCAATAATTTAGGTATGAAACTCAAAAAAATGGATAGTTTAGGTATGTTTTTGACACTTATCTCTTATAACGACTGGTGACACTTAAATTTTTTATGATCGTTATTGACTTATAACGATCAAATTTGCACTTTTAAAGACTAGATTTACCCTCGTTAAAGGCCCATTTTCTCGTCGTGGAAGTAGAATAATTTGCTCCCCCCCCCCCGAAACAATAAAGGGAAACTTACATAAATATACAATATTAAGAAAATATTTACCATCTATAGCAATAAAAAATAATAATTCACTGAACACTTATAATACATTTATAATACAGTTTTAATACATATTGCAGAAAACTATTTATAAAACATATATAATACAAGTTTTATAGATTGATAGTACATTTATCACATACTTTAATAGACTTATTATACATTATGTCAGTTTCTTACTACACAAATATAATATATATTTTCAAACACTTATAATACATTTATATTGTATGCATAATTCACTTTTAATACAAATGTAGATTTATCATAATATTGCTATGTATTGCTATAAATGATAATAAATAAAAAATACTGCTAAAATCAGTAATTAATTTTTATTTCCAACAATAAATTACATCATGACCCAAATCATGATATTTGACGAGATGTTAATTTGCTCATCATATTATTAATATTGGAGAATAATATAATTAAGACAATGGAAGATGAGTTAAATTTGCTAATTTGAGTACTCTCGTAGATTGCATCACCAAAATGTGGCATCCTCGTATGTTGTTTCGTGGCTAAAATTTGTCCTAAATAATGTTTCAACATTAAAAAAAAAAAAAGGAACATTTCGATACATAAAATATCTCATATTAACAAAATTTTGAGAAAAATTGCACTCTAAAAAATGTGGCGTAGACAATCTATCCTTCTACACTAAAAAAGAGAGTAACATAAAATAATAATGGACCATACTCTATATCCTTGCATGTCTCCTTGCTATTGATAAATGTAATCCTTTTTTTCTTGTTTATAAGAAAGAGATACATAATGAAGTTAGTTATATCTACTAATTGATTCACTAGTGAAATTTAAAGTGAAAATGGGACATTTCTTTTTTACTATATTCCAAAAGACATGCTTTTATTAATTAAAAAAAATAAAAAAATGATCAAATTTGTCCTTATATTATTTGAAATTAATTAATTTTGCACCATAAAACTTTTAATCTAATATTATAGTGATTGTTATATTTAGAAGACATTTAAAGCTAAGATAATATTTTTTAATTTAATTATTTGATAATCTAATTAGTTTGAGCTTGAAATGTTTAGTAAAATATCTTAAAGAATTGAAGCTAATCTTATAAAATCAATATTAAAACATGGTTAATTTAAATTGAAATGAATTTGATAAATTAAGAAATAAAAAGCAACTGTAAATTTAATTATTTTTAATTTTTAATTATAATTATATCAACAAAAATTTGTTTAAAATATGTACATAATAATTAGTAAGAGATTAACAACAATCTATTAAGAAATTTTTAATTAATAGTAACATTATATACATAATTTTTTTATATTCTAGTTAGGATATTTTGTTTCTTCCAAGTGTGCTATTGGTTAATAGGTGCTTCTCACAATTAATAGGAAGTAACATTTTACATCGCCTTCATCAGATCTGGTATGTTATCTCCTTCATCTTTTGTCTGCTCAGTTCTTTTGGTTCTTCGTTTAATCGCTCGAATTTATTTCTTTTTTGTGCATCTTCGGTATGTTTTCGTATTTCAGCCAACTGAATTTGGGGCTTTTTTGGTTCTTTGGAGGCAGTTATTTCGTGGGGCCTTTAGTGGCTTTAGGGTTGAGCTCAAATAGGGCCAAATGCCAGAACTACTACATGGAAGCATGTATAACTTGCATAGAAGCTAAGTTAGAAGTAAAAATAGGAAAGCAACAAGAGCAGTTACCAGTAAAAGACTCGGTCACTAATTTAAGACTACTCACGTTAGAAACTAGATTAAATGAATTTGAACGAAGATTAGTCTATCTTGAAAGAGGAACAAGTGCTCATAGTGCTAGTCCTTTCCAACGGACTAGTGCAGCACCTAATGTGATACACTTGAGATGATGGAGAGGATTTACTTCGGTAAATTCAACTTAATTTCTTATCCGTAACCTATCTTTTAGAATACCGCCAGACTGTAATATACATAAAACACAAAAATGTTTAGTAGACAATCTATGGATATCATATAATAGGAATACAAACTAAAGGATATGAAGAAATGAATCATGGAAATAATTTATTAATGTGTATAGGGTTTATAGGTAAAATGAATTTAAGTAGTAATACCAAATTTAAACTTCATGTGAAAGATGTGGTGGAAGTAATGGGTAATAAAGGTATAAAACTGCCCAGGATGATTCTCAACCCAATCATTAGGTCACACTGTTCGGTATAGTTGTTTAAATTAATTTAGTTGGATAATAATCATGCAGTTCGAGGCAGTGGTCATATCTACGTACACTCTATAGTGGTAAGGTCTGGGTATACTCTATAGTGGTAACATCTGTGTACACTCTATAGTAGTAAGGTCTGGGTACACTCTATAGTGGTAACATCTGCGTACACTCTGTAGTGGTAAGGTCTGGGTCTGTTGTTGTTGTTATTAATAATCATGCCCTTTTATGTCAATGCTGGATCCTCACTTGAATAATAGCAGTTGTTGTTGTTGTTTGATATTGGCAGGGAAAAACTTTACTAAAACTAGTTGGTGAGTCCTCTAGGCATGGATAATTTGCGTGCAAACCTGCTGGAGGAAGCGGTTGGAATTAGCAAAGGTGGGCGAGTGGTGGTGGTTGAGGATTCTGTTGAGACGAGTGGTGCCTTTGTGCTCCACCATTTCCTTAAGCGCTCTCTCCATCCTGACTCTTCTGATGTTGTCATTTTCATTGCCTTTGTCCACCCTTTCTCTCACTATGAACGCATTCTTCGCAAGATGGTCAGCCCTCTCTCTGTCCATATTATTGTACTGTATTTTATATAGATTTATCCTGTTAAGTAATATGTACTCTTACCTCAATTTATCAATTAGGTATAGTGAGTTAACTGCATTGGGGGAGAGTTCGGGTAACTATTTTCCATATCTATCTATCAACAGTTGTGTGGAACTAAAATTAAAAATATAAGCAAAGTTTGAACTTCTAATTAAACTAGGATTGAAGTTCTTGACATCTAGCATCATCCTTTACTCAATAGGATAAATGTTCCTGAGTTTTCACAAGTTCCAATTTTCCTGTCTGTGTCGGTCATTTTAATGGAATATTTAGTTCTGCATACTTTTAAAGCCTCATAATCCCTATTTTCTTCTTTCTTAACAGGGTTGCAACTTAACTGTGCAGAGGAAGAATCGCAGATTCGTATTTCTTGACATGCTTACATTGGAGTGCCCAGGTGATAATGTCAAACAGAAATGATTAACTATAATGAAAGTTTTGTTAGCTATTTTCTTGTCATCTTGATTTACCAAGTTTTAGCGGAGTCTGTTTTTGTATTTTGTGAGAATTTCAACCCAACCCCCCCCCCCCCCCCCAAAAAAAAAAATCAACAAGGAGATTAAAACATCTAATGAGCAGTCTCTTTGTGTATTTTATGAGAATTCTAACACCATTAATTAGGAGATTAAAAGACATATTTACTTATGAAAAGTTTAAAGGACCTATACTATATCCAAGTGAAACTAGAATTTATAGCTTTTACAATGTTTAAGTGCTGCTCGTCCATTTTGAGAGCCGTATATTAGTTATCTTCTGTTTACAACTGTAGAAAACTCGATTCTTTGGAAATTTTGGGAACCCATGCATCTCTATCGAATAAAGAGGAAAAAAACGTTGCATGCATACTGCCCTGCCTTTTCGTGTTTAAGCAATACTCCCTCCGTTCCAATTTAAATGTCTTAGTTCGACTGAACACAAAGTTTAAGAAATAAAGTGAGACTTTTGAATCTTATGATCTTAAATTAAAGATGTGTGTAGTCCTTTAAATCTTGCGGTTTTAAACTTGCCATGTAAAAAAGTTGGAATTGGAAAAATTACTAAATATAGAAAAGAACTCTTTTTGGGACACACCAAAAAGTAAAGTAAGACACTTAAATTAGGACAAAGGGAGTATTTTATGAGAGTGATATTAATGCTACCCATCTGTCTTAAGCATTATTTGACCCTCTTAGTTGTTTGTGCTCAATTCATAATTAGACAGAAATGGAAAGGAAGCAAGAGAAGATGGATTGCTTGCATTGTATGGGGAAATTGAGAAAGCAGTAGAGATATATTCTTCACTTGAAGGCAGTAGAACCATTACTATTATGATTGATGACGTCTCCCTTATTGAAGTGGCAGCTAATGGTTCATCACATTATGTGTTGGATTTTCTACACTACTGCTACACTCTGAAAGCAAAATATGTGAGCAATTTTATCCACTATTACTCTGCATCTAATTCAAACAATAGTATGAGCTACGATCAATAGTTTGTTTTGGTGAGTAGAAAAAGAGTCAATAGCTTGGGCGATGATCTTAATAATGTTTTTATCAGGGCTGTTCCTTTGTTACTCTTAATCATGAGGATATCTATTCCAGTGCAAATACGCTGCCGTTAATCTTGCAACCGGAGTACCTCGCTGATGTGATAATCAAGGCAGAACCTTTGGCAACTGGTTTAGCAAGTGACGTGCATGGACAGGTACAGTTTTAGTACTACCTTTCATCCTTTCCCCTATATAAATTAGTCGTACTTATACTGTGCCACCTTCTCTCCTCGACTAAAGGAAGGAGATATCGAGAAGGCTATCTCCTTTGTCTTTCAGCCCCGAACCTATATTCATTTTTTGTCTTAACTTTTGTTCTGTCTCTCTTTTTCCCTTCTATAATCCACAAACTTCAATTTACCCAAAAAGAAAGAAAAAATAAAATAAAAATCCAGTTGGGATTTGTTTGTCCTAATGGTTGTTTTATGAACTTCAAATAGTTGAAGAACACTATAAATCCTCCAAAATGGGGGGTAAAAAAAAAAAAAAAAAAATGAAAAAAAAAAAAATAGTTGAAGAGCTAAAAGAAAGTCGGGAAATTGTAATTACCTTCTCTGTTTAACCTAGAATTAGTGCAGTATCTGTGGCGGCTTTTAGCTGAAAAGCATTATTCTCGTGATTACTTGCAATCAAATGACTCGTCGGGATAACACGCACTTGATGTTTCAGTCCATCTTGTTAATTCGTTTCTCTCCTTTTGTTTCTCTCTTTTCCCTTGCAGTTGACTGTTTTAAATAAAGGCAGTGTTTATGACTTGGGAGGCTCAAGTTCTAAGGTTCGCAATTTCCACTTTAGAGTCAAGGAAAATACCATAGACTACTTCTATCCAGGGACTCAGACTTGAACAGATTCCCTGTTCATTGAATTTGAACATTGGCCAGCATATCATAGACCGAAGGGCGCAGTGATTGATGTCCCAAAGCGTTGGCAGAAAATCGAGGATAACCAAAAGAGCGAGGAGCAAACTATATTTATCTTTGATCTCGGCCTCCTGACATGGTAATCTTTACTTGAAAAGCATAGAAACCAAATTTTACCTTCAGTTTGGTCATTGTTGGTTCTGTATGTTGAAGTCGCCAGAATTTCTCCGAGTTTTATTGTTATGGAAATTCAGTTGCTTTCTGTTACCTTGTAATGCCTCTTTTCATACTTGCGTTGTGTATCACCTAATATGCAGTGCAGCTTATCATGGTGTACAATCAACACGACTTTCAAATTTTATGAGATAATGGTCAGAGATAGACCTAATTTGTCCTTTTTTTTTTTGCAAGTTTCACGCCCTAACTATCAGTTGCTTTCCTTTTCCCAACAACTAGATAGAAGCTCTTTATCAACTGCTCTTTGCTCAAGATTAGTTGGAAAATATGTCCCGTCCTCTTCTTTGGACTCCAATGGTTGAGGAAAAATGCGATGGATCACCTGTTCCAAATTGCTTTGATAAAGGAGGACCGCACAAATCAAGGTTCCCGCCATATGAGTCATTTTCAAATGTGTTGAACTGTGAACCTTGAGGGAATGCGTCCAACAAGGAGATTTTTAGAGAGGTTTAAAAGTGCCAGAAAGTTCATTCTTGCATTCTTGTCAATTGTTGCGGAATCTTTCCAGTGAGCTGATTCCAAGAGAGATCTAACGCTTCAAGCATATTCAATCATCCTAGTTCCATTGGAATATCACTGAATCATCGTACATAACAAAAAATGAGTCAGATGTTTTCATATATTTGATCTCACCTTTGTCTCTGTCATCTGTTTTGATCAGCCCTTTGAAGTTTTGAAAAACTTCTGCAGGCAGTGAGTCACTGAATTCATTACGAGAGAGATCTAAAGTCCGCAACCTGGGAAACCCAAACTTCAGCCTAGTACTTATAGGTCCATGGAACTTGTTCGACTTTAATATAAGGACTTGTAGCTCTTAAAGAGTTCCTAGCCAAGCTGGAAATGTGTATTTATAGCGTTATTCTCGATATCAAGAACTTCTAAACCAACACAGTTGAGCAACGACATGAGGACATGTCCTTCCAATTGATTATCATTGAAGATAATGGTTGTCAATTGATTACCATCACCATTCAAGATAATGGTAGTCAATGAAGTGCTTTGAGTACATAACGGTGGAAGACTTCCATTGAAATTGTTACTTCTTAAGTCCAGCACAAGTGACCCAATCCCAAGTGCAACAATCCCAACTCTCATTCCAAGGCGTTGTTTTTGGGAGACAAGTACTATAACACCAATGTCCTAATTAAGTTTTATTTACTTTCTGCTCTAATACGATTCTAGGAACCAGGTTCGTAGAAATAACTATTGATGCGTAGTTTTCTTTCACTGTGTTACCATAATAATAATAAAATGGAGTTGTTACCATATCTGCTTCTAAACAACAGATACAATTGATTGCTTATCACTTGTGTTTTATTATTGCAAAGTAATTACCCGATATCAGAACATGTATGCTAGATAGATATTAAACAAAGGAACATTCTTGCAACAAAAGACCACAATTTGAACCATAATCCACGAATTTAATCTCAATGATCCTATATGGTCACTATGTGACCCAAAAACAGAAAAGGACGTTAACGGTGTGTTTGGTAATAACTTTTTTTTTCTTTCTGATTTTGGCTGCCACAACATATGTTTTAGAGAAAACATATAGTTCACCATAATGACCTGGTGAACGATACCCATAGCCATCCTATTGGGAGCACCACCCTCTAATGGGTCCTACAGTGTGCGATTCGAATTTAGTCGGAGCTCCAAGGGCTCCAGACACTGGGTGGGAAAGAAAAAAAAGAACGATACCCATAGCCTCTATAGGATTCGTGCCAAATTTTTTTTAGCGTTTAGGGGTCAAGAAACAAGAATTCAGGATTTTCTCAGTTTTTCATGTGCATTAGTCCATCCAGTTTTGGGAATATGACTAACCGGATATTTTTGCCCCAAATTTTTTGTTACCATCCATAATGACCTAGTAAATAATACTCATAGCCTCTACAAGATCCACATCAGTTTTTTTTAACGTTTAGGAGTCAAGAAATAAAAATTTGAGATTTTTCCAATTTTTTTTGTGTATTAATACACACATTTTTAGGAATATGATTAACTGGATTTTTTTGCCCCAATATTTTTGGGACCATCCGTAGTGACCTAATGAACGATATATAATCACTAGGTCATTACGGATCAATCTACAAGATCATCTGAAATATTATCTCAAATATGTTTTGAGTAACTTGATGAAGATCATTCCACCTGAATAGAAATAAATGTTATGAGAAATTTTCTAATTATTGATTAGTATTTAGTTGTCTCTTGAGGGGAACTCATTAAGTTAACGAGGGAAACTCCATCAATATTCCACCTAGTTGTAGTAGAAAATATCCTTTTTCCCTCACCACGCTATATATACTGCTCGTCCTTTTCTGCATTTTTAAATAATATATATTTCATGTGAAAGAGTAAAAAATGTCCAATCTAACAAGTAAATTATTACCCCTTCAATTCCGTGACATGAAAGAGTAAAAAATGACCAATCTAACAAGTAAATTATTACCCCTTCAATTCCGTTTGAATTTATGTAATGTAGTTTAATCAGATATAAAATTTAATAAATATGAAAAAACTTTCTAATATTTCAAAGGCGGAATGACTTCGGAGACCCTTGTATTTGGCTCCGTTTGTCACCTAGACCCTTCTACTCACGACTTGCCAAGTGAACACTTAAAGTTATTTAAACACATTATTTTAAACCCCTTTGATCATATATGTCTCTCAATCGTACTGATGTGGATCCACATCAGATATAAATTGACACATCTTTTTTTTATTACAAATAATATATTTTTTTAAAGAAATCTCAAATTCATCTCCAAAGCCCTTTTTTCTCGATTTCTTTTCAATTTTTCTTCTCTTCCTAAATCTTTCATCTATTTTGCTATTTAGATCTTATTTTATCTTCTTTATTTTTTTCTTCTCTTATAAATTTTTTGTGTTGAAGAGGAATTAGAGACAAGTAAAGTTTTGTTATGGTATTTTATTATAAATTTTGTTATTTAATGGTGGTGATAAAGTGACTAAAATGGAGGGTGAGAGAAAGAAAAGAAAGAAGATGGCTACTATAGAAAAATTCATCAAAAATGCTCTATATAAAATTGCGTTCAATTTTGAAAGCATCAAACATATATATTTCAAAAACCCATCTAAAATCCGGCTCTATTTCACAATCAAGAATCTCCCTTTTTTTGCCCTTTTTCTTTTACCCAAATCTAAATCAATATCCTTTTTCTCAATCATACTAGAACTCTTAGAATATGGCAAGAGAGAGAGAGAGGAAGAATTGTGTGTAAGAGTATGAGAAGAGATAGAAGAAGTGTGTGTTGGTGGTGGGGGTTGAGCGGAAATTATGAGGAAGAAGAAGAGTACAGTAGATTGGGGTGGGGAATTTTTTTTATTTTTTTAAATTGTTATATTTTTCCTTTTAACTTCAATATTTCTTTAAATTAAAATAATTGTCTTCACTTATTTTTTAACGCTTAACCACACTTTTTATCCGATTCAGCAAAAAAATATCACATGAGGCTGGTCAATAGTCAAAGGGGTTTAAAATAATGTGTTTTAAGAATTTTAAGTGTTCACTTGATAAAGTCGTGAGTTAGAAAGGTCTAGGTAACAAATGGGGCCAAGTACAAGGCCTCTGAGATCATTCCGCCTATTTCAAAATTACTCAACAACTTTGTAGACTTTTTGCCAAATAAATAGTATTCAACATAGTAAAACTTTAATAATGTCATTAAATATTTGCTAATTAAAGAAATGTGTGTTTTGAAATTGACTAAAAAAAAGTATATCATATTAAATTGAGACATACAGAATTCTTTAATTAGTGTGTATGTGTACATTACTCGGCTACCCTTCCAACTTTGGCTTCAACCTTCCATTTCTGATACACTTCGATTAATGACGAATTCAAAAATTTTATTTAAAGTATTTAAGAATTAAATTTATAGATGATAAAAATAATATTTAATTTATCTATATTATATAATATTTGAAGAAAGATATCAAATAATTAATCACCATGCACCCTGCCTCGTACCAACAGGTTATTTTTGAAATGATGTAATACAACTACGTTAGATAAATACAATGTTTTTTCCTTTTTGTTTTACTAATGAATTATGTTGTTCCGAATCTCCTAAAATATAATGATGTCACATTCGTGTTGGTTCCTTAAAAAATGTAATATTTTGAAGAATCCAACACATACCCGTTAATTTTTTTGAAAAGTATGAATAATGAGTGACTGTGTAGACTAACTTAACTTGAACCACCCATATAATTATGTTTATATAAAACATATACAAACAACAACCAGAAAATTTAAAAGGTAAAAACAGAACCAGAAAAGTTCACTAATTAGTCCACAAAATCCAACAAAGACAAGTTGGCCCTCTCAATCTTCCATTAAGTCCGTTGTCTCTGAGCTCTCTTCTTTGGCCTTCTTCTTTTGTGAGGCATGATGCCATCAAAAAATTCCACAAACCATTTTAGTTTACGATATTTAAATATGAGGCTCCACACAACAGTTCCAACAACGAGTCCGAAACTGTAGCCTATGACTACTGATTCCCACGTAAATCCACTAAAGAAATATGACTCATCTTCATCTTCTTCAGACTCCAATGGTTGAGGAACATGCGATGAATCACTTGTTCCACATTTCTTTGATAAAGGAGGACCACATAAATCAAGGTTGCCACCATATGAATCATTTTCAAATGTGTTAAATTGTGGACCTTGAGGAATCGGTCCGACGAGATGATTTTGGGAGAGGTTTAAGAAAGCCAGAAAGTTCATTCTTGTCAATTCCTGTGGAATCTTTCCTGTGAGCCGATTCCAAGAGAGATCTAACGCTTCAAGCTTATTCAACTGTCCCAGTTCCATTGGAATATCACCTGTGAGATTGTTGCGGGATAAATTGAGTAGCCAAAGTGAGCTGAGATCCGTTAGTGTTTTTGGAATGACACCTTCAAAATGGTTGCTTGAGAGATCTATGGTTGTCATGATTGTGCTAATTCTTTCTAGCTGAATATCCTGGCCTTTGATTACCAAACCCACTGAATCCTCATACGTTGTGTATAATGAATGCTCAGCTGATTGCATGTATATGATCTCTCCTGTGTCTTCACCATCTAATTTAATCATTGTCTTGAAGTTTCCAAAAACTCTTGCAGGAAGTGAGCCATTGAATTCATTACGAGAAAGATCAAAAATTCGCAACTTGGGAAAGCAAAACTTAGTCTGACAAGTACTTATAGGTCCATGGAACACATTGGACTTTAATACCAGGACCTGCAGTTCTTGAAGTTTTCCTAGCCAAGCTGGAAATGTGTCATTTATAGCGTTGTTCCCCACATCAAGAACTTCTAGACCATGACAGTTGAGCAAGGACAAAGGGAGAGCTCCTTCAAGTTGATTACCATTCAAGACAATGGTTCTCAATGAAGTTCTCTGCGCACATAATGGGGGAAGACTTCCTGTGAAATTGTTCCTTCTTAAGTCCAACACCGTTAGCTTAGTCATGCTTCCCAAGCAACTTGGAATCAAGTTACTGAAGTAGTTGCGTGATAAATCTAGAAATTCAAGCTTGTTCATGTTACAAAGAGATGAAGGTAGTGGACCGTGAAGGGAGTTAAATTTAAGATCAAGATACCTTAGATAATGGTAACGAAATTGTGGTAGGTGGCCTGTTAATGAATTATGCGAAAGGTTTAGGTACCACAAGTTGTCCCACCTCATGCTGCTAAACCAGTTTGGGATTTGGCCACGAATCTTATTGTTAGAAATGTCCAAGATCCCAAGTGTCTTTACATTTCTCAAGAAGTGTGGAAATTCCTTCAGTTCACAAGATGATAACAGCAAAGTTTCTAGGCTAGGAAAAGTGATTTGTATTCCTTCATCGACGGTGATGTTATTTGATGAAAGGTCAAGGCTATGAAGGTTTGTGACATTCACAAGTGATTGAGGAAAAGAACCACTTAACCGATTATGACTGAGGGACAACAAGGATAGCCAAGGTAGGCTAAACACCCAAGATGGTATGGTACCATTCAGTGAGTTGTAAGACAAATCCAGTTCTTTTAGGTTTTGAAGCATGCTCGCATTATTAGGAAGTGGTCCAGATAGGGAATTACTCGACAAGTATAAGCTTCTAAGATGAGTAAAGTTGAAAATTGTTGAAGGAATATGGCTGGTGAAATTATTATCACTAAAATCCAACTCCCTAATTTGTGTTAGGTTTCCAACGGAATCAGGAATGGAACCAGAGAATTGACATCCTGAGAGGTACAAGATATTCAAGGAACTCAAGGTGCCAATTGAATCAGGCAGCTCACCAGAGATGCCTGTGTCTGCAATATCCAACTCCATTAACACAGTGTTTCTCGGGTGGACGTTTGGAAAAACTCCTTTGAGAAGTTCATTCCCTCTCAATAAGAGAGTTTCCAAGTTTGGCAGAAGGAAAAAGCTCTGTGTCAGAACACCTTGCATATTAGTATATCTAAGATCCACGTACCTTAAGGAGGAAGACATATTTACAGGTATCGGAGATGAGATGTTGACACCAGAGAGAGAAAGTATCTCCAGATTTGTAAAGTTCTGAAGCATTGTTTCAAATGTTCTCTCATCAAGTTCATAGTCATCATAAGAAAGATCAAGTGAAACCAAATAAGAAAGGTATGAGATTTCTGTTGGGATTTTTCCATTAAAGTAAGCATTAGAAAGGTTGAGATGCCTTAAACTCCTCAATCGGCCAATGTTATGTGGGATGGGAGATGGATAAAAGTCATTATAAGCAAGGTTTAGTGTGTGAAGATGATGAAGTTGGAAGAGGCTGCTGTTGGGATGAATACTTCCCAGAAGCAGACTGCAACTAAGGTCTAACCCGATAACATGACCGGTTAACATGTCACAAGCGACTCCATTCCAAGTGCAGCAATCCATACTCTCATTCCAAGACTTTGTTTTTGGGAAATCAAGATATCTCATATCTTGCAAATTAGTATAGTCCCTACATATAGAGTAGTCAGAGATTTGAAAGGATTGTTTGAACTGAAGCAAAGTAAAAGCTTCAGTGGGAGGGCAAATATGATGCTCAAAGGAAGAAGAAAAGCATCGACTTATTAGCAACACAAAACACAGAAATGAATAAAAGAAAAAGAGAAGCCCCATCTTTCTTTCTTTTTTTTTTGTACTAAGCAAATAACAGGATGTTCTGGTCTTACAAATCAATCATCTTTATCCATATATATATATATACTAGTTTCTGAGTTGCACATGTGTTCCATTTAAATTTTTAATGATATTTGTGGTTGCAATAAAATTGTCCAAGTGTTAAGTCAATTTCCAGAAGGACTCTAACTCTTTTAAGTCTTGGTTGATGGAGAGAAAACAACACAACTTTGGCATCACTAACTATTGCTTGACTAAGCCAAGGGAGGAAAAAATGAAGACATGATTTAAGTCCTCCATTTCCTCCTACATCTACTTAAAGTAGGAGGAAACAATGATACCGTGTGGAATTTTGAAGTCATTGAACCAATTAGTGGTCCATCGTACATTCTACATATTTTAAATTTGAGAGCAGAAGATACAAAAGTTTGCTGTATTTTCTTAAACTTCATGTCAAATAGAAATCAGGCAGATAAATTGAAATGGAGGAAGTGATATTTTATTTAATTGCAGGAAATGATCTCAGTCGCTCAGATAAGCAAACACTTATTCTATACTTCAGATTTACCTTTAACACTGTTTTTCCATGATAATAATAAAATGCAGCTGTTATCATATATATTTGCTTCTAAACAACTGATGCTGTTAAATATTTTTTATGATGGACACAATTGGCTGCTTATAACTTGTATTTTATTATGGTAAAGTAAGTCCATAAAGGGACAGTCTTGCAACCAGAGACCAAAATTTGAACCATAATGCACAAATTTAATCTCAGTTTTCTCATTTTGGTTGCCAGAAAACATTTTCCACCAAAAAGGAGCAAACATTTTTTAGTGTTTCTTTTAGATAATATCTCAAATGGTCATTCAATTATGGGATATGATTAACCGGAATATTTTGTCTCAAAATTTTCTGGTACCATCCATAATGACCTAGTGAACATATTCATATCCTTTCCCGCCACATTTTTTTTAGTGAGGGTAACAAAATAGGAATTCAAGATTTTCTCAATTTTTCGTGTGTATTAGTCCATGATTTTTGTTAATACTCATAGCCTATACATGATTCATGCTACTTTTTTTAGTGTTTAGGGGTCAAGAAACAAGAATTCATGATTTTCTCAGTTTTTCTTTAGTCCATCAATTTTTGAGAATATGACTAATCGGATTTTCTTGCCCCAATTTTTTGGGGACCATCCGTAATGATCTAGTGAACGATAGTTAGTCACTAGGTCATTACGGATGGTCCTGTAGAGGTTATCAATCTATAAGACCATCTGAGATGTTATCTCAAATATGTTTTGAATAACTTGGTGAAGATCATTCCACCTGCATAGAAATTTTATGAGAAATTTTCTAGTTATTGATTAGTATTTAATAGTCTCTTGTATTGTTTTCAAACTTGTAATTAGGTACATTCTATAATTTTCCACAAAACTTTTCACATTAAGCTAATGAAGGAAACTCCATCAATATTCCACCTAAGTCTTTAAGCCAATTTCCACAAAGACTGCAGGGAAACAAAGAGGGCAAATATGATACAGTTGAAACATGAAGAGATGGAAAATAACCAAATGGTAGTAGACATTTTCAGTTTTTCTACATTATATAGATGAAACATCATGATATGTTTTATGTGTGATTCATCATTACGAGTGATTACGATAAATCGGGAATGATGAACAATTGAGACCGTTTGAATTGAATTATAAGTTGCTTATAAGTTGTTTTTAGTTTTTTTAGTGTTTGACTGACCAACTTAAAATCATTTTGTTCTTAAAATAAGCCCAAAAAATAAGTAAGAAAATCATTTGTTTCCCAAGAAAACATTCGTACAAAAGATTTCATACCAAACACACCCCGAAATTTATCTTGGTCCAAGGAACACTAATTTTAGTACAGCTGAAATTCACAAAAGCAAGTCCCAATCATAGAATAATTCAAACAGGAAATCAATATACATATATATATATATATATTCAAAATTGTTAATAATGGCAAACAAAAAACAATTGAAATTAACTTATAATTCTATTTGTTTATGTGGATCATTCTGCTAATTACTCAGTATCAGTTGGAAAGAAACTAAAACCGAGTAACTTAACTTGAAAAAACCATTAATGCTAAAATAACACATACAATTAGATTCCTATCAAAGATATACAAAAACAAAATTAAAGAGAGAAAAACAGAAAAGTTCACTCTTGCAATCTTCCATTAAGTCCGTCGTCTCTGAGCTCTCTTGTTTGGCCTTCTCATTTTCTTAGGAAAAATACCTTCAAAAAAGTCCACATACCATTTTGGCTTTAGATATTTAAACATGAGGCTCCACCCAACAGTTCCAACAACGAGTCCGAAACTGTAGCCTATGACTACTGATTCCCACGTAAATCCACTAAAGAAATATGACTCGTCTTCATCTTCTTCAGACTCCAATGGTTGAGGAACATGCGATGGATCACTTGTTCCACATTGCTTTGATAAAGGGAGACCACATAAATCAAGGTTGCCTCCATATGAGTCATTTCCAAATGTGTTGAATTGTGGACCTTGAGGAATTGGTCCGACGAGATGATTTTCAGAGAGGTTTAAGAACGCCAGAAAGTTCATTCTTGTCAATTCCTGTGGAATCTTTCCAGTGAGCCGGTTCCAAGAGAGATCTAAAGCTTCAAGCATATTCAATTGCCCCAACTCCATTGGAATATTACCTATGAGATTGTTATGGGATAAATTGAGTAGCCAAAGTGAGCTGAGATCCTTTAGTGTTTTCGGAATGACACCTTCAAAATGGTTGCTTGAGAGATCTATGGATGTCATAATTGTGTTGATTCTTTCTAGATCCCTAGGCTGGCCTTTGATCACCAACCTCACTGAATCCTCATATATTGAATTTCCATTCAAATATTCACTCATCTATTTGCTCTCACCTTTGTCTCCGTCATCTAATTTGATCATCGCTTTGAAGTTTGGAAAAACTTCTGCAGGCAGTGAGCCGCTGAACTCATTATGAGAGAGATCTAAAATCCGCAACCTGGGAAAATAAAACTTCTTCCTAGTACTTATAGGTCCATGGAACTTATTTGAATTTAATATAAGTACCTGCAACTCTTGAAGACTTCCTAGCCAAGCTGGAAATGTACCATTTATAACATTGTTTCCCACATCGAAGATTTCTAAGGAATCACAGTTGAGCAATGACATCGGGACAGGTCCTTCAAGTAGATTACCATTCAAGGAAATGGTTCTCAATGAAGTGATCTGCGCACATAATGGTGGAAGACTCCCTGTGAATTTATTCCTTCTTAAGTCCAGCACCGTTAGACTAGCCATGCTTCCCAAGCAAATTGGAATCGACTTACTGAAGTTGTTGCGTGATAAATCTAGAAATTCAATCTTTTTCATGTTACAAATGGATGAAGGTAGTGGACCCTGAAGGGAGTTAAATTTAAGATCAAGATACTCTAGATTATGGAGATGAAATTGTGGTAGGTGGCCTGTTAATGAATTATATGAAAGGTTCAGAAACTGCAACGAGTCCCACCTCATGCCGCTAAACCAGTTAGGGATTTGACCACGAATCGTATTTTTAGAAATATCCAAAACCGAAAGTGTCTTTACATTTCTCAAGAAATGTGGAAAATCCTTCAGTTCACAACATGATAACTGCAAAACTTGTAGGCGAGGAAAGGTTATATTTATTCCCGCATCACTGGTGATGTTATTTGTTGAAAGGTCAAGGGTAGAAAGGTTTGTGAGATTGGCAAGTGATTGAGGAAAAGAACCACTGAGTTGATTATTGCTTAAATATAGGTCTTCTAATGTTGGGTTTGTTTTGAGCTCATCGGGCAGTCCACTAAATTGATTATGTTTGAGCCACAACGAAGATACCAAAGGGAGGTTAAACACCCAAGACGGTATGGTACCATTCAGTGAGTTGTAAGGTAATTCCAGTCTGGTTAGGTTTCGAAGCATGCTTGCATTGCTAGGAAGTGGGCCAGATAGTGAATTATTCGACAAGCTTAAGTCTTGAAGATGTGTCAAGTTTAAAATTGATGAAGAAAACGAACCGATGAAGCTGTTGTCATAGAGATATAAATGACGTAGCTCTTGGAGGTTAGAGAAAATGTCGGGAATTTCACCTGAAAAGGAGTTGGATGCAAGATCTAAAATTGTGAGCTGCTTCAATTTAGAGATTGTGGAAGGAATGTGGCCAGTGAAATGATTATAATATAGATCCAACTCCCTAATTTGTGTTAGATTGCCAATGGAATCAGGAATGGAACCCGAGAATTGACATTCATGGAGGTTCAAGATATTCAAGAGACTCAAGGTGCCAATCGAATCAGGCAGCTCACCGGAGATGCCTGTGTATGAAATATCCAACTCCATTAACAGAGTGTTTCTCCAAGGGAACTTTGGTAAAACTCCTTTGAGAAGAAAGTTAACACTCAATTTGAGATTTTCCAAGTTTGGCAGAAGGAAAAGGCTCTCTGGGAGAACACCTCGCAGATTAGTGAATTGAAGATCCACATACCTTAAGGAGGAAGACATATTCATAGGTATCGGAGATGAGATGTTGACATAAGAGAGAGAAAGTACCTCCAGATTTGTCAAGTTCTGAAGCATTGTTTCAAATGTTCTCTCATCAAAATGTATTCCAGCCCCACTAGAATCAATAGAAAGATCAAGTGAAACCAAATTGGAAAGGTATGAAATTTCTGTTGGGATTTTAGAGTATAAGAAAGACTCAGAAAGGTTGAGATGCCTCAAATTCCTCAAACGGCCAATGCCATTTGGGATTGGAGATGGATAAATGTAATTGTAAGCAAGGTTTAGTGTGCGAAGATGATGAAGTTGGAAGAGGCTGCTGTTGGGATGAATACTGCCATCAAGCTGACTACAACTAAGTTCCAGACCGATAACATGACCGTTTAACATGTCACAAGTGACCCCATCCCAAGTGCAGCAATCCTTACTCTCATTCCAAGAGTTTGTTTTTGGGAAAGAAGATCTACCACACCTTAGACTATAGTAATCATCGGCGGATATAATTTCAAAGTGTTGCTTAAACTGAAGCAAAGCAGAAGCTTCAATGGGAGAGCAAAGATGATGTTCAAAGGAAGAAGAAGAAAAACATCGACTTATTAGCAACACAAAACAGAGAAATAAATAAAAGAAAAAGAGACACCCCATCTTTCTTTTTTTCTATTCACCAAATAACAAGATGTTCTCTTCTTACAAATCAATCATCAATATATACATATTATTGTTGAAGATTGCACCATCTGTAACACATGCTGCAGAAAAGCCAGTGTGTTCATAAACGAGATGTAACTTTGAACAAATTTTCGAGATAGTGATGGATTTACGCGTATCTTCTGTCATTTTCCATCAAATTTCTAAACACTAATCAATATTCTATGGTCCCGCGAGAAAATAGAAATGTGAACTTGACACAAATATCTCCTACATAAAATTTTCCTATCCGCATATGCAAAGAATCATCTTTTCTGACTTAAAGATTGAAGTTGACCCATGTGGTAACACATAACAAAAAATGGTACTATCTTATACTTGTTCACAACAACTCAATCATAATAACTCAGTTTCAAATTAAGTCAAAACTTCCATAACTTTACCTTTATTTTAGAGAAAACTAAGAAACCAATTTAAAGGTGTTTTGAAAACCTTTATTTAAAACCAGACTAGGATAAGAGTTCAAATAATTTTTTGAGGAAAAGATTAAGCACCTCAAAAAAATCCGCAAAAGTGGTTACTGGCGAATCAAAATATTTTGGTTAACAATGTAATTTAAAGGAGTCCGTATAAATTTAATATTATTGTGAAAAAATAGAACAAAATTGATTCTTCATTTATCTATTCTTTTTATTTCGATAGATAAAACAATTAGAATGCTTAAATGTCAAAAGAATTTTACTAAGAAGATACAGAAGAAATAATATTGACTTGGGCCTACCTGCAAATTTTCAGCCCAATCCCTTATTTTGGGGGATTAGGTTTGCTGGTCTTCAAGCCTAAACTTTGGCCCAAAAAACTCTCTCTCTATATAACGAAAGAAGAAATCTTTAATAGGGAAAATTAAGCTCATTCCCCATAAAAGTAAAATATTTACAGACAAATATTCCTTTACAATTCATATCCCCTAAAGCATGAGATTCGCGACCAAGATACCGTCGCAGTATCATATACTAACATGGTATCATTGAGGCTGCTTCATTCCTTAATGATATCATTACAGTATATCTATATACTGTTATGGTATCATTGATATCTACTTCAATCCTTCAGCTACATCTCCATGAAACCATATACTCAGATAGTATCATTAAGGACCATTTCATATAATCATTAAAGATCGTTTCATATAAATGTTGAATGATACCATCATAATATATATATATATATATATATATATATATATATATATATATATACTGTGATAGTATCAAAAAGATTTTTCTAAGTCATTCGATATTACATGAATGATACTACCACATTATATTCATATATTATCATGATATTGAAAATGCTTAATGAGACACTTTTAAAATCCTCAATGATACCATAAGAATATATTGATACCTTATCAAGATCATATAGGATTGAGCTCTTTTTTTTAAGAAACAAAAATAAAACAATTAAGAGAAAATTATTAAAAACTCAATCTTATTTATTAAACTAATTAGTAAATATATTCTTTGTGATACTCCGTCGGTATATTGATACCATATCGGTATCATATAAGACTGAGTTTAATCCTCTGTGATACTCCATCGGTATATGATACTCTGTCGGTATCATGTAAGGTGGGCGCTGACGTCAGCTCGTGAATTTAAAAATAATTAAAGGGGGTACAGGAGTAACTAATTTGGCCGAATGGGTACTGGAAGGAATTATTTTGGGGTGGGGGTATAGGGTGGTAAATAGTTTGTTTAAAAAGTCCATTTCAAAGAGAATTGTTTTTTATTGTAAAGATATGACACTGAAGTCTAACTCAATACAAAAACTAGCTCGTAAGGAAAGTATTGCTCAAGTCCATATAAGGAGACCACCGGTTTCGTTGAGTTGTTTAAGTTAATAATACCATGTGGAATTTTGAAATCACTGAACCAACTATGAAAGATTTTCTCATTTCACCAGAGAGACGACTGACTTAAAGAATGCATCATCCAACAACTAGAAGATTCTATAGAGATTATAATTCTTCATCCTAAGATTATATCCACTTTGAAGAATGACGTATTTGGCAAGCCTAACATTAGAGTCCGAGTGAAGAAGGGCAACTTCATTTTTGATCCTGGTTGACTGAAGTTTTAGCTTTTGTATAGCTCGAAGTTCTTTGTTTTAGAACTTCCTTTTTTGTAAGCTCAAACGATGAGGAGCAACCTCCGATTTCTCTTGTCTTCGCCTTAGAAGGAGTACATTGTGGTTTCTCGAATCATTGTCGGTGTTGTTAGAACAGCTTTCTCAATAGTATTACATTATTGGAAGCTTATTACCTGATCCAATAATATAAGCATTTTCGGCGAATGTGTAAGTCCACAGCTGTAGCCTATCACCACTGATTCCTAGGTAAATCCACTTAAAAAATATGACTCATCTTCTTCCAAGAGAGATCTAATGTTTTGAGCATATTCAGTTTCCCCAGTTCCGTTGGAATATCTCCTCTGAGATTGTTGCTGGATAAATGAGTAGCCAAAGTGAGCTAAGATCCCAACACTGTTTTTTCATGATAATCAATTGCAGTTGTTACTTTCCTGCTAAAACATTTGACATAAATGTATTTGTTTAGGTGGGTCATTCTGCTAATTACTCAGTATCACTTGGAAATAAACTCAAACAGAGAAAAAAACATTAATGCTGCATACACTTGTATTGCTATATATCAAGCATATACAAACAATAAAAGGAAATGCTTTCAATCTTCCATTATGTCCTTCGTCGTCTGTGCTTTATCTTCTTTGGCTTGTCATTTTCTTGGGAAAAATGCCTTCAATAAATTCCTCAAACCATTTTGGCTTACGATATTTAAACATGAGACTCCACATGACAGTTCCAACAACGAGTCCAAAACTATAGCCTATGACTACTGATTCCCACGTAAATCCACTAAAGAAATATGACTCGTCTTCATCTTCTTCTTCCTCCTCCAATGGTTGAGTAACATGAGATGGATTACTTGTTCCACATTGCTTTGATAAAGGAGGACCACATAAATCAAGGTTTCCACCATACGAGTCATTTTCAAATGTGTTGAATTGTGAACCTTGAGGAATGCGTCCAACAAGGAGATTTTGAGAGAGGTTTAAGAATGCCAGAAAGTTCATTCTTGTCAATTCCTGTGGAATCTTTCCAGTGAGCCGATTCCAAGAGAGATCTAACGCTTCAAGCATATTCAATTTCACCAGTTCCATTGGAATATCTCCTTTGAGATTGTTATGGGATAAATTGAGTAGCCAAAGTGAGTTGAGATCCTTTAGTGTTTTCGGAATGACACCTTCAAAATGGTTGCTTGAGAGATCTATCGTTGTCATAATTGTGGTGATTTTTTCTAGCTGAATTTCCTGGCCTTTGATCACCAACCTCACTGAAACCTCATACATTACGTTACTAAATCCATTGTAAGACTGTGGTTCCATATATTGGATTTGACCTTTGTCTCTGTCATCTATTTCGATCATTCCTTTGAAGTTTTCAAAAACTTCTGCAGGCAGTGAGCCACTGAACTCATTATGAGAGAGATCGAAAATCCGCAACCTGGGGAAGCCAAACTTCAGCCTACTACTTATAGGTCCATGGAACTTGTTCGACTTTAATATAAGGACCTGCAGCTCTTGAAGAGTTCCGAGCCAAGCTGGAAACGTGTCTTTTATAGCATTGTTCCCCACATCAAGGACTTCAAGACCATCACACTTGAGCAACGACGTCGGGACAGTTCCTTCAAAACGATTACCATTCAAAACAATGTTTCTCAATGAATTACTCTGCGCACAAAATGATGGAAGACTCCCAGTGAAATTATTTCTTCGTAAGTCTAGCACAGATAGCCCAACCATGCTGCCCAAGCACTGTTGAACAGAGCCACTGAAGTAGTTGTGGGATAAATCCAGAAGGCTAAGGTTGCTCATGTTACAAAAAAATGAAGGTAGTGGCCCCTCAAGGAAGTTAAATTTAAGATCAAGAGACTCTAGACTATAATAATGAAATTGTTGTAGGTGGCCTGTTAATGAGTTATGTGAAAGGTTTAGGTGCAACAAGGAGTCCCACCTCATGCCGCTAAACCAGTTAGGAATTTGACCACGAATCTTATTGTTAGAAATATCCAATACCGCAAGTGCCTTTAAATTTCTCAAAAAGTGTGGAAAATCCTTCAATTCACAAGATGATAACTGCAAAACTTCTAGGCTAGGCAAAGTGATTTGTATTCCCGCGTTGAGGGTGATGTTATTTGATGAAAGGTCAAGGGTAGTAAGGTTTGTGAGATTTACAGGTGATTGAGGAAAAGAACCAGTTAACCGATTATGATGGAGCGAAACTTTAGATAGCAAAGGGAGGCTAAACACCCAAGATGGTATGGTACCATTCAGTGAGTTGTAAGACAAATCCAGCTCGGTTAGCTTTTGAAGCATGCTTGCATTGCTAGGCAGTGGTCCAGATAGGGAATTACTCGACAAGTCTAAGCTTTCAAGTTGTGTCAAGCTTAATATTGGAGAAGGGAACGGACCGATGAAGCTACAATTAGAAAGACTTAAATAACGTAGTTCTCGGAGGTTAGATAAAACATTGGGAATTTCGCCTCCTCCAAGGGAGTTAGATGAAAGAGCTAAAACTGTGAGATGCTTCAAGTTAGAGATTGTGGAAGGAATATGGCCAGTGAAATGATTATTACCAAAATTCAAATACCTAATTTGTGTAAGATTGCCAATGGAATCAGGAATGCGACCAGAGAATTGACATCCATAGAGGTACAAGCGAGTCAAGGAACTCAAGTTGCCAATTGAATCGGGCAGCTCACCGGAGATTCCTGTGTAAGAAATATCGAACTCTAACAGAGTGTTGCTCGGGTGGATCTTTGGTAAAACTCCTTTGAGAAGATAGTTATTACTCAAATATAGCGTTTCCAAGTTTGGCAGAAGGAAAAAGCTCTCGGTAAGAACACCTTCCAAATTGGTTACCCTAAGATCCAGGTACCTTAAGGAGGAAGACAAATTCATAGGTATCGGAGATGAGATGTTGACACCAAAGAGCGAAACTACCTCCAGATTTGTCAAGTTCTGAAGTACTGTTTCAAATGTTCTCGGATCAAATTGTAATCCATACACATAAGAAGTAATAGAAAGATCAAGTGAAATCAAATTGGAAAGGTATGAGATTTCTGTTGGGATTTTTCCTTGAAAGTAAGCATCAGAAAGGTTGAGATGCCTCAAATTCGTCAACCGGCTAATGTCATTTGGGATTGTTGAAGGATAAAAGTAATTCTTAGCAAGGTTTAGTGTCTGAAGATGATGAAGTTGGATGAGGCTGCTGTTGGGATAAATAGTTCCATTTAGCAGACTACAACTAAGGTCCAACCCGATAACATGACCGGTTAACATGTCACAAGTAACTCCGTCCCAAGTACAGCAATCCTTACTCTCATTCCATGAGACTGTTTTTGGGAAAGAAGTATCACATGGGGAGAAATCCAATATATTAAAGGATTGCTTAAACTGAAGCAAAGCAGAAACTTCACTGGGAGAGCAAAGAGAAGAAAAACATGGACTTATTAGCAACACAAAACACAAGAGTGAATAAACGAAAAAGAGAGGAGGCCACATTTTTTAATAACATAATGTTCTGTTCTTACAAAATCCATGCATATTTATTTTTATTTGAACTTCTGTTGTAAGTCAAATTTGTACAACTCTCCATCAACATCTCTTCTTCTGTTTTCCCACAATGCTTTTCAATGAGAGAAATTATTGCATCAAAAAGTCAATTGAGAAAAAATAATAAATGAAAAATATTTAAAAGTTTTCAAACTACATCAAGAGTTTTCACATTAAGTTAATGAGGGAACTCCATCAATATTTCTGCCTAGTTGTAGTAGAAAAAACTTAGTGGGGCCAAAGTTGATATTTGGTCCCTATACTATTGACTTGATTGATGACAACTTGATGTTATTAGGACCACACATGTGACAACTTGATGATATTCTATTCCAATATTTAATAATCTGACATCAAATAGTTTTTTTAAAAAAATCATTTAATTGGAACGACTGGTTTGCGCCTTATTCTTTAGGTTTAATTTGTCACTGAAATACAATGTCTTTAGGAATTCAATTTACATCTTAACAAACGGTTTTTTGCAGGTGAAACAGAGTAATAACAGCAACAACAACAATATATCCAGTGTAATCACATAAGTGAAGTTTGGGGAGGGTGGTGTGTTTTCACCATGAAACACGTAGTAAATTTATTTTGTTTTTCATCTACCAATATGGAACGCTGTTTGCTCATTTAACAGAACAAAATGCAGAAAGAGGTGACTTCCTCCTAGAAACTAGACAGGAAGCAAATGTTTTTCCACATATTTTCTTCTAAACATTTGAGAATAGCCTCCATATCTCCAAGTCATTAACGGGTGGCTCATTATGCTTAAATAACACATATAAGTTGCTAGCAAAACATATACAAACAACAAACAGAAAATTAAGAAGAGAAAAACACAAACTTAAACAGAAAAGTTCAGTTGGACAGCAAACTAAAATACATGCTAAAGCATGATATTCAAGGGATAATTCCAACATTCTTGGCATAAATCATAGTACATAAACGTGTCTTTTTACTTATTATACAAAAACAAATGGCTCTTTCAATCTTCAATTAAATCCGCTGTCTCAGCCTTCTCTTCTTTGACCTTCTCATTTTCTATGGGAAAATGCCTTCAAAAATTCGACAAACCATTTTGGCTTACGATAATTAAAAATGAGGTTCCACACAACAGTTCCAACAACTAGTCCAAAACTGTAGCCTATGATCCCACGTAAATCCACTTCAAAAAATATGACTCATCTTCATCTTCTTCAGACTCTAATGGCGGAGGAGCATGTGATGGATCACTCGTTCCACATTGCTTTGATAAAGGAGGACCACATAAATCAAGGTTGCCGCCATACGAGTCATTTTCAAATGTGTTGAATTGTGGACAGTGCGGAATTGGTCCAACAAGATGATTCTAAGAGAGGTTTAAGAACGCCAGAAAGTTCATTCATGTCAATTCCTGTGGAATCTTTCCAGTGAGTCGATTCCAAGAGATATCTAAAGCTTCAAGCCTATTCAATTGCCCCAGTTCCATTGGAATATCACCTCTGAAATTATTACGGGATAAATTGAGTAGATTTTTTCTAGCTCAATATGGAAAATCAAGTTACCAAGACTTAATGAGCTTTTAGAAGCTGCAAAAAGAAGCCCAACCCACCTATGAGGCCTATGAAAATGGCCCAAAAATAATTGATGTGAAAAAACATAAGTACCCCTTTAGTCCTGAATTTGAGTCAGATTTTCAATTACACACCAGATCTTTGAAAGGGTCTTATTGTCCTTTGAACTTTTTCAAGTCGTAATAAGGTTAACTGTCATAATTAATAGCTAATTAATTAAGGTGTACATAAACATACTCGATATCATTACCTTTGCAAAAGTCTTATTATCCCCTAAACTTTTCAAAATGATAAACACGTATCAGTCAGAATAATTAAGATGCGTATAAACTCATTCGAATATCACTTTTTGGTAAAAGATAAATAAAAAATCTAAGTCATATAGACATTTAAAAGGAATCTAGTGCTCTCAAATATACAAGTTGCATGATGCCTTGTGATATTTTCTTCAATTGGGAAATCCAATAATTTTCTTAAGTCATTGACAACAAAATTTTAGTTGTTCACTCTTCAAATTGCGATATATTGTTGCAATTCATAAATTCATTTTATTTGACATTCTTACTTAGCATAAGAGTCTTAAGTCAGGCAAAATACAGAAGATATATATATAAGTAAGCAAATTTTATATCTTAGTAACGTGTTTTTAAGTCATGCGGGTGTAGGCTTAGAGCAGATAATATATCATTAGTGGGCTGGGTCGTTACATTTCCAATGCTAATTACATCTAGCATTTACTATATTTGATGTATCAAAACTACTTTGCAATTATTCACTTTTTGATGTGATACATAGTTAGCCTTAAAACTTATTAGCAAAATTCCATTTAGACGATACTCAAAACTATTATTTGTTTCCTTAATTGAGCACGTGAACACATGATAAAGTCATCCAATTAGATACTTTCGATTTAAATTTTGAAAAAATTTACGCATGTTCTCGAGAGGTTATTAGGTAATTAAGTTAACGACATAAAATATTTCGTCCCATTTAATTTTACACATCAACATTAATTAGAAAACGTTGGACTATTACAATTTATATTCCCATACCATAAAATCTTTATTTTTAAAAAAAATCACATTTTTATTACAAAAAAATGATGAAGATCAGTGAATCTGGTCTTGCAAATGTCCTAATTCAACTACCCCATCTGACCAGATCACATATGCCTGGTCTTTTTCCTATCTACATTTTGTTATACAAGAACCAAACGGAACGAAAGGACATTATATTATATTATTATTATCTTCAGAATATTTTAAATAAATGCTTGGTAATATTAAAATGAGCTTAATTATGAGTATTTTAATACTATATAATTAAATTAACTATTTGTATTAAACAAATGTAAAACCGTGTGGCTTTAATATCTGATTACTTAAGTCTTACTCTTTTATCACTAAAAAAACCATAATTTTATTAAGAATTTCTAAGCAAAAACTATAGCTGGAATTATTAATCTACATGGTAACGGAGAGATTTTCGAGGGTCAGTGGTACACGATTTAAAAGTTAGTGGACCATGGACGCTCTCCGTCCCTTAGTTCTTTTTCATTTAAATATCATATTTTTTATTTATCCGGCAAAGCTCGTGGAATACGTTTGGCCAGGAAATTATATTGTATATAATATATTAAAATTATTATTTTTAAGAAAAAATTATATAATTCACATACTTCACTATCATATTTACTATTATTACACATATATACTTTCAAAATACTATGTATCTTACTACTAATTAAGAGTTTCCTACCATATATTGAAGAAGATATACTTAAATACGTTTATTTTTTCTCCAGATAACTAAAATAGGGAGAGATGGGGTGGGAGGCAAGCGAGATTCATATGTATCCCAGATGCATATGAATAAAACTAGGTACACACTAAGTAAATGTATTTGTATGTATCTGACATGATTTGCATGAATTTGAGATATCAGATACATGCGAGAATGGCGAGCGAGATGAGAGAGAGGGGTGGGAGGTAAACGAGATTTGTTATGTATCCAGATACATGCTAAGTCACTTGGATACAATATATCTAGAATAAATTACATTTAATTTTGACTCCATGTATCTGGAGATATAGATATCGTAGCTAAATGTATCTGGGTGGATAAAAATATGGTAGACGAATTTCCATTTATTTTCCATTGCTTGGGAATTAATTAAAATGTCTCTTTAGCATATTATTATATAGTTAAAATACCATCCAACCCAGTTTTTGTCTTCTTCATTTAATTTTGAATTAATTAGTGTGTTAACTAGTTGATGCTGAACTGGCATTGTTTGGTTTTAAAAAGTATTAAAATCTCCAATTTGGCAAATCATTCTAATTACATGCAAATGACTTGGTATTCAATGCACTACTCCCACTACTTAGATTTTATTTTATTTTGTCATATATCTCCATAGATTTAGGGAATAATTTTTTTTTCTAATATAAAATACATGCACCTCTTTCTACTTTTTCCGTTCTCATTCCCTCTATAATCAAAAAAGATTCTGGAGAGCCAGCGGGCCCATAGTTTGAAATTCAATAAATAATAGGGTCGACCTTCTATCTTTTTAATATTATGTAATATTTTTTCGGAAAAATTACTTAAATACATAATTTATTTTATTATATTTTTAAAATTTTTTTATTATTTGAAAAAAATTACAACATCGCTACTCTCTCCTATTTTTGGATACATCACTCTTACACGATGTATCGAGACGCGATGCATCAGGACATGTGTGTCTTGTATCAACAAAGATAATGTATTAGAACACGATGTATCGGGACAGGTGTATCTTATATCAACAAAGGTAATGTATCGGGACACGATGTATCGGCCGTTGACTGATGTATCCAAAATCAAAACGCGATATATCGGGACATTAAGTAATATATTCAAAATCGGGACATTGAGTGATGAATCCGAAACCAGAACACGATGTATTAAAACTTTGAGTGATTTATCCGAAATTCTTAAATTTTAAGAAATTTTTGTAATTTGAAAAAGAATAGAGATAAAATGTAATTAGCTCTTAATATTATAGAATTTGTGTAAAACTATCTATTTTTTTCTTAATGTGTTTTATATTTCGCTAAGTTTACACGAAATACAAGAAATTATAAATTCTTAAAAGACAATCTTCCTTTAATGTGATTTTAAATCTCTCTATATACCTTAACACTTCAATTGATCTTTGATACTTTTCATGATTTCATAAATTATAGTATAAAGAAAATTTTATACTATCAGGTCACTTAGCCGTTTATACAATAATTGTTCATAATAAATAGAATTAATTACTTCAAAAGTAAGGTAGAGAATTATATTTGTCGCGTCAAATTAAATTACGCATAGCTTAAAAAATTGTGCACTCTATCAATGTATATAAATTAAGTATATGTAGTAAAAATTAAAACAAAAGAAATTAAAGTTGATGATGTAACAAGTTATATATATATATATATATATATATATATGTATATCACCAGTGGCGGATCCACCTTATGTCGAGGGGAGTTCGGATTTCGGCGGAAAATTATACTATTTATATATGGTTAAAATAATATTTTATGTATATAAAGTAGATGTCGAACCCCCTTCGACTAGCTCGTGTGTCTAGTTATTTAGATTTTAAACCCCCTTATTTAAAATTTTGAGTCCGCCAGTGTATATCACAATCAAAATTCATCAGGATAATAATCATTAGGTAAGCAGTCTCTATATGCATTAGGTTTCCCAATATTATACATATGCATGCACATAGACATAAAAAAAAATTAAAAAGTTTAATTACGTGAAGTACTAGCTAGTCTTGTAGTAACTAATTGGTAGCAATAGCATCATGCATGGTGGCCCACATATTTTGTACAAATTTGAACCCAACAAAAGTTTCTGCATATACTACTATTGTTTGGTTTAAATAAAGGAAATTTTATGCGAATTGACAATCATTATTAGTGAATTATTCAATATAGTTATAGTTTTACATATTTGTGAATTGACTGAAAATTGTTATTATATAAATTTAGGGACTCATATATAAGACAGCGGAGAGATCGACGAGGATGTCACACACCGTATTGGGGCAGGATGGATGAAATGGAGGCTTGCCTCCGGTGTGTTATGTGACAAGAAGGTGCCACCACAACTTAAGGGCAAGTTCTACAAAGTGGTCGTTAGACCAGCTATGTTATATGGGGCAGAGTGTTGGCCAGTTAAGGTCTCCCACATGCAAAAGATGAAGGTTGCCGAGATGAGAATGTTGAGATGGATGTGTGGGCATACCAGGAGTGACAGGATTAGAAATGAGGCTATTCGAGAAAAGGTAGGAGTGGCCTCGGTAGAAGACAAGATGCGGGAAACGCGACTGAGATGGTTTGGACATGTGAAGAGGAGAGTCCCAGAGGCACCAGTGCGGAGATGTGAGAGGCTGGCCATGGATGGTTTCAGAAGAGGTAGGGGTAGGCCGAAGAAATATTGGGGAGAGGTGATCAGACAGGACATGACGTATTTACGACTTACCGAGGACATGACCCTGGATAGGAGGGTGTGGAGGACACACATTAGGGTAGAGGGCTAGGACATATTGGTTTTATTCTCCCTTATTCGTAGGCGTATTAACGCACTATGATTTCTGGTACTCTGCTGTATGTTATTTATGGTATTTATGTTATTATCCAATAATAATATGTACTGTTTTTTGTGCTTTGATTATACTATTGTTTGGACGGTTTTCGTTATCTACTTATTTACTCTAATATTCTTGTCTGACCTTGTTCTATGTTTTTATTGAGCCGAGGGTCTTTCGGAAACAGCCGTCCTACATTGGTAGGAGTCAGGTCTGCGTACACTCTACCCTCCCCAGACCCCACGATGTGGGATTTCACTGGGTTGTTGTTGTTGTAGGGACTCATATATAAATTTGGAAGCGAATTTAGGGGGTTATATATAAATCTCTAAAGTAAATTTATATTTTTTTCTGTATTTGTATATTTCGGGGTTCATATACAAACCTCTAAAGATTTGTATTTGTATACAAAGCGAAGGGGCTTATATACAAATTCCTAAAGCAAATTTGTTTTTGTATATATAATCTATTTGAAAGTTCAATTTGTATAATGCAGCAAAATATACAAAAGAAAATCGGCATAGCAACTAGAACTATAGTTATAAAATGTAATTAAGCAAACTGTAGCTAAGAAGCCTAATTATATTTTCAGTATTTGCTATTTTTGAAATTTCGTCATAAATAAATGAGAACCATACATCTTTTTTAGAAATGTTGATTCAATTTGGTTAATGTCAGAGATGAACTTACTAATTTCATTTGATTTAGGCCATACACATATATTGAAAAATTCATTTGAATATATACGCTAGGAAAATTTGATTAACTTAGTAGTATAAGATCCTGTTTGGACACGATTGAAATCAGTAATTTGAAATCAGATTGATTTGAAATTGAAATTTTATTTAGATATGCAATAATTTGAATTTCTTAAGTTATGTTTTTTTTCTCATAACATGAAACACATTTTTAAAAAAAATTCCCACCCAACTTTAAGAGAATCGATGATATTTTCGCTTACCCTCTAACACCTTCTAAGATTACTCGAACCATAACTTCAACGAGCCTCACTTGTTAAGTCAAAATATTGCAATATTGACCAAGTCATTAAAAATAATTAAACAAAAATGTTATGATACGTACTCTTTTTTTTTTTTTGTCATTAATGTTATGATACGTACGATGTGGTTTTGACAAAATTGGGTTCTTTTGACTTATATATATTTCTAGCCATGCAGTGGATTTATCCAATAATTTTTTGTCGACACAATTAATAGCAAATTCATTGTACATTTTCTCTAGTTACGTACCCCTTTCCCAATTGTAGCAAAAAATGACTTTGATAAAGTATATTGCAAAAATAATATATGTCCACAAGAGCCCCACGTTAGCATTATTGAATTTTAAAAGTGTGAATGAAAAAATAAAGAATTGTGATATTTATGAAAAGTTGTGCCTTTTTTAAAGGGTTGTGACCACAACCTTCCTAAAAATTGTGACTTTTCTAAATGGTTGTGATCGTTCCGAAAGGTTGTGATTTTCCGAAAAATTGTGACTTTTTTGAAGAGCTGTGAGTTTTCTGAAAGGTTGTGACTTTTGTGAAGGGTTGTGACTTTTCTGATAAGCCATAATAAGCATCTTATCACACTACCCTTTGTTGTCTATAAATAAAGGATTTTTCTCTCATTTTTGTACATCGAATTTCTTCCTCTTCTGCATATATTTTCTTACAAACAAAGTTGAGTCTTTGTGTGATTTTGTTGCTGACTTTTGAGTTTGCTGAAATTATTGAAGTTTGAGGTACCGCTACTTTTTTAATAGTTTATTCGTTTTATCTTGGAAGAAAATAATCCATAACCTTGGGTATAGTGAGGGGATTAAATTCCTTAGGACACATAGTGAATTCTGTGGACTCGAATACTGTTTTTTATTTTCATCTTTATTGTTTCTGGTTTGCTAATTTTGACACAGGAATAACAAGCACAACAAATTAACTACGAAATTTTCTTAAATTTATTGTAATATTCATGAATCATGCATGACTTTGTTCTATAATTCAATCAAATCCTAATTGAAAATAGTCGATAAGTAGTAAGTGCTAAATGAAAATTTGAGTTGATTTCTTCGAGATGAAGATGGAACGATGAGGGAGTTAAGATTTCTATTTTGGGAAGAGTATTTTGAGAATAAAAAAAGATGTTATGGATCAAATAGTATGGAACAATAGCACTTTTGGTCCCTATGTTATTGGTAAATTCTGTTGCAAGAAAGTCAAAAACGGAGGTGCATATATTTTCTTACAAACAAAAAGAAAATGCATATTTTATGCGTTTCAAAAGTTGTTGTCTTCTTTAGTAATTTTTGACAAGAAAATGCGTATTTTACACGAAAACTCGTATTTTACGCATTTTTAGTTTTCTATAAATAAAGGGCCTCTTGCCTTCATTTAGATCATCCCACAAAAATACAATCCAAAAGAGTAAGAGTACAAAGAGAGTTATACACTAAGATAAATATTGTAGTTTTGAGTGTCCTCTTTAATGAGTTATTTCTTTTATAAGAAAGAAGTGTTTATTGTTGTTATCTCCTTCTATTTGAGAGCAGTGTACTCCCATATTATCATAGTAAAATCCTTCTACTCCGTGGTTTTTCCCTTCTATCTGTTTGAGAGATTTTCATGTAAAATTCTCGTGTCTAATTGATTTTCATTATTTATTATCATATCAAATTTTAGTTGTGGTGCTTCATTTCCTAACAGTGGTATCAGAGCCCTCAGTTATTCTGTTTGTTTTATGCAAAGGTACTATCTGTGAATAGTATTTTTTTTGTGAATAGTAAAATTTGATGAAAAGTACTATTCACGTAAATAGTAAATTTTGGTGACGGTATAGTTTGTCATGATTGTTCGCAAAAATATTTAGAAATAATCTAGAAGGGTGTGAAGCAAATAACAATGTCGAGTACAATAAATTTTGACGTTGAGAAATTCAATGGGACTAATTTATCATTATGGAAATTAAAAATAAGAGCGATATTGAGAAAAGGCAATTGCTTAGTTGCAATTGAAGGTAGACCCACAAACTTCACTAATGACAGCAAGTGGAACGACATAGACAGCAACACAGTTGCTGATGTATACTTGACACTAGCTGATTAAATATTGTCTAGTATGACTGAAAAATGGATGGCGAAGAAAATATGGGATACTCTTACGTGATTGTACGAGGCCAAGTCTTTGCATAATAAAATCTTCTAAAAAAAAGATTGTATACTCTTCGAATGACAGATTCCATGTCGGTTACTGAACACATCAATATTTCGAATACTCTATTTTCGCAACTTACTACAATGGGTGTAAAATAGAGGAGACTGAACGTGTGAAACTTCTATTTCAAAGTCTGCCTGACTCATATGATCAACTCATCGTCAACTTGACGAATAATACAGACAGTCTAGTTTTCGATGAAGTTGCAGCTACTATCTTAGATTAAGAAAATCGACGTAAAAATAAGAAAGACAGACAAGCATGTCGTAGCAAGCTGAAGCTTTGATGATGGAGAGAGGAAGACCAACGGAACATGGCCCCAGTGGGAGTCACAAATGTGGTATATCTAAATCAAGAAGTAAGAAGAATATCAAGTGTCACAACTATGGCAAGAAAGGGTACATCAAGAAAGATTGTTGGTTCAAGAAGAAGAGTGAACACCCTGAGTCATCAAATGCTCAAGGGAATATTGCAAGTACCTCAGATGATGGTAATATTTTATATAGTGAAGCAATATCAAAAAATGAAGGTAGAAAATGTTTCACTGGTGTCTGGATCTTGGACACAGGAGCAATATTGCACATGACTTCTCAGAGAGAATGGTTCCATCAATACAAACCTATCTCAAGAGGATCTGTGTTCATGGGAGACGATCATGCTTTGGATGTTATTGGTATTGGGTCCATCAAAATAAAGATGTATGATGGCACCATCCAGGAAGTACGGCATATAAAAGATTTGAAGAAGAATCTATTGTCTTTGGGACAATTAAATAATAATGAATGTTCATATAAGACTTATGGTGGAATCATGAAAATATCAAAAAGAGCGCTTGTAGTTATGAAACCGGAAAAACTTGCTGCAAATCTATATGTACTTAAAGGTGAAACACGCCAAGAAGGAGAAACATCAACTGCGCCAGCAAGTTCATTTGAAGAATCAACGATGATGTGGCATCGTAAACGTGATCATATTTCGGAATGAGGTTTGAAGATTCTTGCTGAGCAAAAGTTTCTTCCAGGGATCAAAAAGGTTTCACTACCCTTTTATGAGCATTGTGTTATCAGTAAGCAACATAAACTGAAGTTTAGCAGTTCCTTTGTTAAAAGAAAGGAAATATTAGATCTGGTCCACTCTAATATCTGGCAAGCACCGATGGAGTTCCTAGGAGAATCAAAATATTTTGTGTCATTTATCGATAATTACTCTAGGAGAAATTGGGTGTATCCAATCAAGAGAAAGTCAGATATTTTTTTTTATTTTCAAAGAGTTCAAAGCGCGGGTGGAACTTGAATTTGAGAAAAAGATCAAGTGTTTGAAGACAGATAATGGAGGAGAATACACTAGTGATGAATTTGATAACTTCTATAAACAAGAAGGTATTAAAAGGCAGTTCACAGTGGCATATACTCCACAACAAAATGGATTAGCAAAGCGGATGAACAGAACCTTGTTGGAATGGACAAGAGCTATGTTGACAACTGCAGGATTGAAAAAAACATTCTAGAAAGAAGCAGTCAAAATTGCCTAATATGTGATCAATCGGTCACCATCAACCGCAATTGATCTAAAAATTCCAATGGAGATGTGGACAGAAAAACTAACTGATTATTCTTGCTTACATATATTCAAAAATCCTACTTATGTTATGTACAACACCCTAAAAAAAATGAAGTTGAATCAAAAATCTAAGAAATGCATTTTCTTAAAGTATGTTGATGGAGTCAAGGGGTATCGCTTATGGGATCCCACTGCCCGCAAGATAGTAATCAGCAGGGATATGTATTTATTGAAAACAAGACATAAGCAAAAGAAGATAGCACTTCGAAATAAAAATCATATGGAGGAAAATGTTGCATACAGTCTATTAATAAAGGATGGAGGGCCTTCAACTTTTCAAGATGCTATGAAAGGCCAAGAATCATCTATGTGGATGGCAGCAATGCGAGAAGAAATTGATGCTCTTCATAAAAATAAAACATGGGATCTTGTTCAATTACCACAAAGAAGGAAGGTCATTGGAAACAAATAGGTCTACAAGATCAAACGCAATGATAATGATTAAGTGGAGAAGTATGGTGCAAGATTGGTGGTAAAAGGATTCACTCAGAAAGAAGGTGTAGACTTCAATGAGATATTTTCTCCGGTGGTTCGACTCACAATAATTCGAGTGGTCCTGGCAAAGTGTGCTACACTTGACTTGTACTTGGAGCAGTTAGATGTCAAAATTGCATTTTTTCATGAAGAGCTTGAAGAAGAAATTTACATGTTCCAACCAAAAGGTTTTGAAAAAAAGAGAAAAGAGAACTTGGTTGCAGGTTGAACAAATCTCTATACGGTCTCAAATAGACGCCGAGGTGTTGGTATAAGAGATTTGATTCCTTCATTATAAGCCTTGGATATATCAGACATAGTTTAGATCCTTGTGTTTATTACAAGAGATTTAGTGATGACGATTTTACTATTTTGCTATTGTATGTTGATGACATATTGGTAGCAGGCCCCAACAAAGATTGTCTCACAAATTTAAAGGCACAGTTGGATAGGAAGTTTGAAATGAACGACTTGGGACCAGTAAATAAGATTCTAGGAATGCAAATTCACCGAGATATAAATAGTAGAAAGATTTGGCTTTCTCAAAAGAACTACTTGAAGAAAATTTTGCGACGCTTACCTCAATTCGTATTAATTTTAAGTTATCCTCAAGTATGAGTCCTAGAAATGAAGCAGAGAGGATGAGATGTCTTGAGTATGTATCAGCAACAGGAAGTTTAATGTTCGTCATTGTATTTATAAGATCTGACATTGCACAAGCAGTAAGAGTGGTTAGTCAATACATGGCTAATCTTGGTAGAGAGCATTGGAATACTGTTAAGAGGATCTTGAGATATATCAAGGGTACCTCATATGTTGCAATGTGTTATGGAGGATCAGACTTTAATGTTAAAGGTTATGTTGATTCAGATTATGTAAGAGATCTTGATAAAAGCAAGTCCACCACAGGTTATGTGTTTACTCTTGCTGGAGGAGCTATAGGCTTGATTTCAAAATTGCAATCTATCGTGGCTACATCTACGACGGAAGCAGAATATGTAGCAGCTACACAAGCTAACAAAGAGGCAATATGAATGCAGATGTTATTGGAGGAGCTCAGGCACAAACAAGAGAAGGTTGCTCTGTTTTGTGACAGTCAGAGCGCTTTGCATCTTGCAAAGAATTCGGCATTTCATTCAAGGACAAAGCACATACGAGTTCAGTATCACTTTGTTCGTGAGAAGGTGGAAAAAAGTAGTGTGGATATTCAGAAAATTCACACTAATGACAACCTAGCAGATATGTTTACGAAATCAAACAACAGTAACAAGTTTATATGGTGTCGATCTTCTATTGGCCTAGCAGAAACGTAACATTGCAGTAATTGGGTAGAAAAGATGGTGTAAAGACTTAATTGATTCTAAATTAAATCTTCAAGTAGGAGAATGCAAGAAAGCCAAAACGGGAGGTGCATATGCACCGTCCAAGAAGAAAATGCGTATTTTACACGTTTCAAAAATTGTTGCCTCCTTTAGCAACTTTTGACAAGAAAACGCGTATTTTATGCGTTTCCAGTTTCCTATAAATAAATGGCCTATTGCCCTCGTTTAGATCATCTCACAAAAATACAATCCAAAAGAGTAAGAACACAAAGAGAATTATACACCAAGATAAATATTGTAGTCTTGAGTGTCCTATTTAGTGAGTTATTCCTTTTATAAGAGAGGAGTGTTTATTGTTGTTTTCTCCTTGTATTTAAGAGAAGTGTACTCCCATATTATCATAGTAAAAATCTTCTACCACGTGTTTTTTTTCTCTATCTGTTTGAAGGGTTTTCACGTAAAATTCTCGTGTCCAACTTATTTTCATTATTTATTATCATATCAAACTTTAGTTGTGGTGCTTCCTTCTCCTAACACTTTATAATATGACTCGGCCTATTTAATCTTCTATTAATTAACATGTATGTTCTGGTCCCTTCATATAGAAAATATGTTAGATTTGGGTATTAATAGAACAATATATATTACCGTCAAATATGAAAGTAATAAACTAACGATAACATGATGCATAAGTAAGTAAGTCGGTTAATAATATTATAGTAAATTATTTATGAATATTCACAAGCAAAAAAATTTTAAATGCACAATCCAATTAATTGAAGATTTAATTATATGCTTAATCAAACATCATATGGTAAAATACTTACTAAATTATGACTTCTTTTGATTTATAAACACTTAATTTATAATTAAGTGCTTAAAAAGCTATCTATAAGTTAATTTGATCTTAACTTATAAGCTAATTATCCAACCATCTTAAGCAAATAGTAACAACTACTTTCCTTTCATGATGGAGAATGAATAATAAAGATTCTTCTTTCTCGAGAATATAATTTAATTTGTATTTATCTTTTCTTTTTAATGAGTCCAGTAAAAGATCGATCAAGTAAATACTCTTTTATTTTTAATGACGAATTTTGAATTCGAGTCCTAATAAATATAAAATCACTTTATTGGGGAATATTTTATCCTTCAATATGAAATTCCGTAAATCTAATTTGATGAATTTCAATACATATATCAACCATCTATTAAAAAAATTAAGTCAAGTTGAGATAAATATTTTTTTTTTTGCCCCCCTACGTACAAGTCCAAAAGATGAAAGCTATTTAAAGGTATCCAGATGTCAAAGCAACAAATTCCCAGGAATTCAAACACACATTTTTAGAGTAGAGCAAAGTTCACCTATTAATTGTTGATACCTAATATTGAAGTTTAATTAATCTAAATTTATTTTGTATAAGACTTATTTAAAGGGGTGCTTCCTAATAATAAAAATTTCATATCCATAATTCAAATTTGAAATAAAATTTTAATTAAAAATAAAGAAATTTTATTCATTTCACCTCGCCTCGTGTTAGATTGTTACTATTTTTGTTTTGAACATTCAAACAAATTAAAGCAATTTCAAAAAGAGGTTCACTTAGTTGCGACGTATATAGCAATTGTACGTTCATTCATGCAAGTCATGATATTGCGCCCCCCCCCCCCCCCCCAAATAGAAATCCAAAGGGGGATTAATATCTTTAAGCTACTTTTCTTTTTTTTTTTAATAATAATTCAAGATAAGAAACATTATATTAATTAAAAAGTTGGTTCACTACTAAGAGTACATTATGTAGTGTGATGGATAAAATACTACCATCTTCAATTTAAAATTTGTGGTTCAAGTCCTAAAAATAAACTAAAAAAATTATAATCAAGAAATGCTTAAAGTTTGTTCACCACCAAGAGTTGTATATAATGTGGTAGATGCGATTTTTTCATCTTTAATCAAATTTCTTGATTTAAGCCTTTGAAAATGAAAATTTTTGTTATAAAAAACGGTCTTTCTTTGAGCACTACAATGCACGATGAATTAGTCGGATAGTAAACAATAAAAAAAGGTTAAATCAAAAAAAAGTTATCAAATTCGTTCATTAATACATATCTAGCATAAATTTAGTACTAGACGTGAGTGGCATTTCGTGATTAAAGTCTTAATTAACCCATGTTTTGTTAATTAAAAACGTATTTAAAAAGTAACCATTCACCAAGTTGAGTTATCTCTCTGTCCTTTCTTCCCCGCCCACCCCTTAAAATAATGAGGACAAGTTCATTGTACTGAAAAAATGCAAGCTGTTTTTTTCAGACTCCCTGGAAAACTGACAAAAGCATGTCACACTTCTTTTAAAAATAATAATTTTTAAAAAAATGTAACACTTCACCAGGAGTCAATTCACGTGGCAATTCTTTTTGAATGAGTTGTACTAATTCCAATTATTCTTGTTAACTTGTAAAGAATATTTACATTGTTGCTTGCTTGCGTATCGCTAAATTAATTTTTGAAGTTAGCTTTAGATTTAATCTGTGCAATAATACTAAAGTCGTAGATGAAGCTGTTTCTCTTTTAATTAGAGGCTTTGAATTTAAGTTTTAGGTATGAAACATCGAACCCTATTCTATGCGAATCTAAATTAATTAATCCAATATGAATATTAGACACAGATGAAAAATAAAAGATGAAATCAACACTTTTTTTCAAGGGAAAATGGAGAATCAAACCTTCATAGATATGGTAAAAGTTTAGTTAATCAATCAATCGAACTACTAAAATTTCTGTCATAAAATTGATTTGATATTTTAAAATTTACAAACTACACGAAAAAGAAGACCGGTGGAACCAGTAGCCTGTAACAGGACGGTGTTTTGCTGTTTCGAGGTACTCAGTACGAACACAAGTGGCTTAGCTATGAAGAATAACCGGAAATACCGGTTTTAGGGAATGATTCATTGAACTAACCAAATACATTTAATTTATAAAATAACCAAAAAAATAAATTATATTTATATATATACAATATACGCATAACTGTTCTTAAACCAAAAAAGAATCATTCTTTCTTTCTTCTCTCTCTAAAACCTTAATCTTTCTCTCTCTATTTTTGCCCTACTTTGTTGGGGTTCTTGAAATTTTTTTTGGATTTTTGGGGTTGTTGAAAAAATTGGATTTTTTCATCTGGAATGCAAATCTTGGTTAAAGATCAAATCTGGGTTGTGATTTTCTTGGTTCAAAATCTGATCTTTTTTGCTTTACAGTTTGAGGTTTCTTCTGAAGAACAGCCATGCCTACTCTTGTTAATTACAGTGGTGAGTTTCAAAAGCTTCATTTCTTGTTTTTTTAAGTTATGGGGTTGTTCATAGTTCTATGAATTTTAAGTTTAGTTCCAATTTTTTTTTTTTTTTCATCATGAATATAGTACTTTGTATAGATACATGATTGTTGAGGTGAATATGATCATTTAATTTACTAAACTGGAGATGGATTTTTTATGTTTAGATCCAAATAATATGCTTATTATGAATAAAGTGTATAACTTTGTATAGATTCATGATTGTTGAGGTGCGTATGAGCATTAATTTACTGAGATGGAGGTGGATTTTTTATGTGTAGATCGAAATAATTTGTTTAACATGAATAAAGTCTATAACTTTGTATAGATTCATGATTGTTGAGGTGAATATGAGCACTAATCTACTAAAATGGATTATAAAAGGGAAAAAAGTTATGAAAAGACTATATCTTTGGCTTAGAAAAGTTTAAATTTATCTAGACGACTTGTGTTTGGTAGATCTTTATTTGTCTATATTAAAGATTGGTAATTTATTGAAGAAACTGTGGATTATTCTTTTGGTTTATCTATCTGATCTGAAAATATATGTACACAATAGGTAAATCTACAGCTTCTATTTACATCTGATAGTTGTTAGTCTGTTATACTTGAAGTTGAAGTAAAAATTCATTTAAAAATAGGCATGGATGAATACTGGTGAATTCTTTCATTAGATAAAATTTAGTATGCTATATAGCATGTCGATTTGAGGGAAAATATAGCTGACAATAAATCTTGCTTCTTGGACTTCAGGTGATGATGAGTTCTATTCTGGTGGATCGTTTTGCTCTGCAGATTTGGGTCTCATGTTGTCTTTGGGTCATGCTGAAGTTTACTGTCCTCCTAGGAAGAGGGCACGGATTAGTGGCCCGTTTGTTGTCGAAGACAGGTCAAAGGTTCCATCTCTTGAAGTTCTTCCTGATGAATGCCTATTTGAGATCCTCAGACGATTGCCTGGAGGTCGAGAAAGGGGTGCAGCAGCTTGTGTGTCTAAGCGTTGGCTTATGTTGTTGAGTAGCATGCGAAACTCTGAAATTTGCAGGAGCAAGAGCTATAACAATCTAAATGACACAGTAATGATCTCTAAAGATGAAGATCTTGAAGTAGAATGTGATGGATACCTTACGAGGTGTGTGGAAGGGAAGAAAGCTACTGATGTTAGACTTGCTGCAATTGCAGTTGGGACTTCTACCCGGGGGGGATTAGGAAAGCTTTCTATCCGAGGGAGTAACTCAGCTCGTGGTATTACTAATGTTGGTCTATCTGCTATTGCACATGGGTGCCCTTCTCTGAGGGTCCTATCATTGTGGAATGTTCCTTCTATTGGGGATGAAGGTCTCTTGGAGGTTGCAAGGGAATGCCGTTCATTAGAAAAGCTAGATCTAAGCCACTGTCGTTCAATCTCCAACAAGGGTCTTGTCGCAATAGCTGAGAATTGCCCGGGCTTGACTTCGTTGACAATTGAATCCTGTCCAAAGATTGGAAACGAAGGCTTGCAAGCTATTGGAAAATGGTGCACCAAACTACAGTCTCTTACGATTAAGGACTGTCCACTTGTTGGAGATCAGGGAGTTACTAGTCTTCTGTCATCAGGTGCTTCTATGTTGACAAAAGTGAAACTACACGGTCTGAACATCACGGATTTCTCGCTTGCTGTCATTGGTCACTACGGCAAGCTGATTACCAATCTTAATCTTAGTTCACTTAGAAATGTGAGTCAGAAGGGATTTTGGGTCATGGGTAATGCTCAAGGTCTCCAGTCTCTGGTTTCTTTGACAATCACCTTATGCCAGGGAGCCACGGATGTTGGTGTTGAAGCAGTGGGAAAGGGTTGCCCAAATCTCAAACATATGTGCATTCGCAAGTGTTGCTTTGTTTCTGACGGTGGACTTGTTGCTTTCGCTATAGAGGCTGGATCTCTTGAGAGTTTAATCTTGGAGGAGTGCAACAGAATTACCCAAATAGGTATTCTTAATGCAGTTTCAAACTGCAGGAAGTTAAGGTCTCTTTCCCTAGTGAAGTGCATGGGAATCAAGGATCTAGCTCTACAAACTTCCATGTTGTCTCCATGTGAATCTCTTCGGTCCTTGTCTATCCGAAGCTGTCCAGGATTCGGGAGCACTAGCTTAGCTATGGTCGGTAAGCTCTGCCCCAAGCTGCATCAATTAGATCTCAGTGGGCTTTGTGGAATAACGGATGCTGGTCTTCTCCCACTCTTGGAGAACTGTGAAGGACTTGTTAAGGTGAATCTTAGCGACTGCTTGAACTTGACAGATCAAGTGGTGCTCTCATTGGCTACGCGACATGGAGAGACCCTTGAATTGTTGAATCTTGATGGATGCAGGAAGGTTACCGATGCAAGTTTAGTGGCAATTGCAGATAATTGCCCATTACTTAATGATCTTGATGTTTCTAAGTGTGTAATAACTGATTCTGGTGTAGCTGCTTTATCCCGTGGTGTGCAAGTGAATTTGCAGATCCTTTCTTTATCAGGTTGCTCCATGGTATCAAACAAGAGTGTCCCTTCTCTTAAAAAGTTGGGAGAGAATCTACTCGGCTTGAATCTCCAACATTGCTCCGTTAGTTGCAGCTCAGTCGAGCTTCTTGTGGAGGATTTGTGGAGATGTGATATTCTCTCCTAAACCAAAAGGACACGAGGAAATGCATCCAAAAGGGGTTCGAACAAAAAAGCAGAAAAGCTAATATTGGTTCATTCAGCCTGGCAATTAGAGAAAGCAAACATGAGTGTTCTTTTTTTAGCCCCTACGTTCGCGGCTATCTGATACTTCAGTGTCTCGGTTGTTTTCCAGGAGAGTATGGCATACACCTTTTTTCCACCAATTTTTTTGCAGGCTTCATAAAATCCAAGCCTGTTTCAGCCATTTTTGGAGACTTACCTCTACCATGCCATGGTTTCCTGAGAATACAGTCACCTAGTACTGATATTAAAATTTTCACTCCGTGTTGCTCCTCGAAAAATCAGGCTGTTTGAATCATTCAGCTAAAACATCGATAGACAATATTCGTCGTGCATTTGCCTCCTTAGTGCTTTGCTACATTGCAGAAATCAGACAATAGTTTTATAGTTTTTCATGTTCAAGAGTCTTTAGTGTTTCATTATAAGTATTCTATTATGTGTCTTTTAGACTTCAGTTGCTTTGAGCAATTTCTGTAGTTGTGGTGCCTGTTTTCCAGGGGCTTGGCCATTACAACCTTACCTAGGTTTGTTTTTTTTCCTTGCCAAGTCCTAGTTTTTGATAGGATTATCAATGTCCTATTTTTACCAGGTTCCACATATTCAGATTTGTACTCTTGCAACTATGTTTTATATTATAATGAAGTAGTAGTTTGTTTTGAATTGTGTTCATGTTTATTCCTATTTTCCTTAAGGCGGTATTCATCGACGATCCCTCAAAACTTAGGTGCTCGAATTAACGCATAATCGAGCGTTTGAAATCGTGATAAAATGTTCATATTAGATATCACCGTTATGTTTGAAATTCTGATATCAACTCGTAGTTTAGATACAGTTCTTGGCTTCCATATCCTTTCTTCTTTTGTCGTTTGGTATATGAGATTTGGTGAGATATCTCCGTTAGGATTTTTAATAAATTTATCATGTTAATAAAATATAATATAAACTTTATTTTAAGTTTAATTTTGAATTTTTGCCATCTTATTTTATTAAACTTAAAATTATTTTATTAAACCTACTAGATGGAATAAATTAATTCAAGAATCATACTCTCAAAATAATTTAGTTCGTGAAGCAAACAAATTTATGTGTATAGTGCAAGATTCAATGAATAGGGACTTAGATATGTTGTTAATGCAGATTCAATGGACTTAACATGTAGGTCCAGTACTGACCAAAGATTTTAGTGATATTCTTTATAAGTTATATTTTTGGTGAACTTTGTCTCTTTCTTCACCATTTTTTTTAAAGTCAAAAGTATTATAGGGGGTACTTATCATATCAATCTTTTCTAATAATTTGTGGAAAGATTGGCTGGTCTACAACAAAAAAATTAGTAACAATGGTCCTCTATACTAATATTTTATTCATAATGATCATATTGTTTGTGAAATCTATACTTAAAAATATATTTAAATTATTATTTTTTGTGAGTTTTACATATTTTTTTCCTAAATGAATTATCACCAACTGTTTCATTTTTCTACCTGAACTATCATTATTTATATATTAAAATATAATTAATTAAGTACACGGTGATAGTTCAAATAGAAAAAAAGAAACAATTGAGGTGTGAAACTCATGAAAAAGAGAAGTCCAAAAAAGCGATATCCGCATTCTAAAAATAATGAGTATCATTTAACAGATTTTCACCAATAAATTCACAAAATTTAAGCTCAAACACAATCGGTCATATACATTTTAAAAAAATTATAGGCATACACACAAAAAAAATGAGCTAATACTAACTTTCTGTTGACTAGAATAACATTTTGCTATAATTATCAAAAATATCAAAACAAATGATGTTACAGAGATTTGATTGTATCCCATTATTATAATTTATGTGTCTTACTTTTTATTTAGTATGTTTAAAAAATATGTCACTTTCTATGTTTCAAAAATATTGTAATTGCCAAATTAATTATTTGGAAAACCTTCATGCCTTACCCTTCACCAACCTAAAATCTACAACTCCAAATGGATGTGGCTTCAACCATTAATGCCTACCCAAATAGACTAAATTTGCTGTTATTTTTATACTCATCTAATTTTTCACAAGAACCAAAGGAGAAACCCATCCTCATCTTCTTTTCTTTTGTTAATGACAAAATTTTATAATTACATGAATGTTATGACATATTTAAAAGTAACTTTCAAAAATCTTTTTCTTCTTTCTTTTTTTTTTTTTCAAATTTTGTGTCCATAATAAACTATGCCATATAAATTAAAATTTTATAAGATCATTTGTAATGACCTAGCTAATGATATCCATAGTATCTATAGGATCCACACCACTTTTTTTAGTATTTAGGGATGTCACGAAATAGGAATTCATGATTTTTCTCATTTTTTCGTGTGTATTAGTCCATGAATTTTTGAAAATGTTAATAACCAGAACTTTTTGACCCAAAACCATAATGACCTAGTGAATGATATTCATAGTTTTTATAGGATCCACACCATTTTTTTAATCATTTAGGGATCACGAAATAGAAATTTGAGATTTTCTCAGTTGTTAATGTATATTAGACCATGAACTTTTGGAAATATAACTAATCAAAATTTTTTGATCCAAAATTTTTCTGTGAAACCTAGCGAACGGTAAACATAGCTTTTATTATTATAAATTAACTAACTTGACAATTTTATAAAGGAAGAAGAACAAGAGAATATGTATATAGAAAGTATTAATAGAGAGAGTAGTAATATAGAGAGAGTAATAGTAATTCTTTCTTTTATGGGTTTGTATGTTTTTACATTGAAGTTTAAGGCTATATTTATAGCCATATTTACAAGTGGAGGAAAATATTAATGGGCATTTTACCCACTTAAAAAGTAAATGGACTATCCACCATTTTAAGTGGACAACCATTTTACTTGGTTGATATTACTTGGTTGATAATACTCCCCCTTGGATGTCCACGAGAAATGTGCCTCGTTAAAACCTTATTAGGAAAAACCCAGTGGGAAAAAGCCTAATGAAGGAAAAAGAGTACACATATCTGATAATACGCCTTGAGTGCTGCCTCATTAAAAACCTTATCAGGAAAACCCAGTGGGACAAAACCTTGACTAAGGGAAAAAGAGTACAGCGCGTATTTTGCTCCCCCTGATGAAAATATCACTTAATATCTCGAAGACGACGCATTCCAATTTTGTATCTCATTTTCTCAAAGGTTGATGTTGGCAATGCTTTGGTGAACATATCCGCCAAATTGTCACTTGAACGAATTTGTTGGACATCTATTTCACCCTTCTTTTGAAGATCATGAGTGAAAAAGAATTTTGGTGAAATATGTTTTGTTCTGTCTCCTTTGATGTATCCTCCCTTCAGTTGAGCTATACATGCAGCATTGTCTTCATACAATATTGTTGGAGCGTCTTTTGTCAAAGAAAGACCACATGTTTCTTGAATGTGTTCAGTTATTGATCTTAACCAAACACATTCTCGACTTGCTTCATGAATGGCTATTATCTCTGCATGATTTGAGGAAGTGGCAACCATAGTTTGCTTTGTTGAACGCCATGATATAGCTGTACCACCACATGTAAATAAATAGCCTGTTTGCGATCGACCTTTATGGGGATCAGATAAATATCCCGCATCTGCATAACCAATCAATTGTGACGTGGAATCATTTGAGTAAAATAATCCCATATCAATGGTACCTCGAAGGTATCTGAATATATGCTTAATTCCATTCCAGTGTCTGCGTGTTGGTGAAGAACTAAATCTTGCTAACAAGTTTACTGAGAAAGCTATATCTGGTCTAGAATTGTTGGCAAGATACATTAATGCACCAATTGCACTAAGGTATGGTATTTCAGCACCAATAAGTTCTTCATCATTTTCATAAGGCCGAAATGGATCTGTATTAATATCAAGAGATCTCACAACCATTGGAGTACTCAATGGGTGTGCTTTATCCATATAAAATCTCTTTAAAATATTTTCAGTATATGTTGACTGATGGACAAATATCCCATTTGTAAAATGTTCAATTTGTAGACCAAGACAAAATTTTGTCTTTCCAAGATCTTTCATTTCAAACTCCTTTTTCAGGCATTTTACTGCCTTTGAAAGTTCTTCTGGAGTTCCAATAATATTTAAATCATCAACATATACTGCTATTATGACAAATTCAGATCCAGACCTTCTCATAAAGACACAAGGGCAAATTGGATCATTTTTATATCCTTCTTTTAGCAAATATTCGCTAAGACGATTGTACCACATTCGCCCTGATTGTTTCAACCCGTACAAGGATTTTTGAAGTTTTATTGAGCAATTTTCTCGAGAATCCTTGTATGCTTCAGGCACTTTGAACCCTTCGGGAATTTTCATAAAAATGTCGTGGTCCAATGAGCCATATAAATAGGCAGTGACCACGTCCATTAACTGCATTTCAAGCTTTTCATGAACTGCCAAATTCATTAGATACCTGAAAGTAATTGCATCCACCACAGGGGAATATGTTTCCATATAGTCAATGCCAGGTCTTTGCGAAAAACCTTGGGCTACAAGTCGTGCTTTATATCTTACGACTTCACCCTTTTCATTTCGTTTACGCACAAAAACCCATTTGTGCCCTACTGGCTTGACACCTTCAGGTGTTCGAACTATTGATCCGAAAACTTCACGTTTTTCAAGTGAAGTTAACTCTGCTTGAATTGCATCCTTCCATCTTGGCCAATCATTTCTCTGTCTGCATTCATCGACAGATTTTGGTTCAAGATCCTTATCTTGTTGCATTATTTCAATGGCAACATTATAAGCAAAAATATTATCGACCACAATATTATTTCGGTTCCACCGTTTTCCTGTCGAGACATAACTTATTGAGATTTCTTCATTCTCATTATTTTCAGGTACTTGGACCTCCTCGGTGGTATCACCATTTGTTGTATCTCTGGGCTCTTCTTGAGCACTCGCCTCCAAATTATGATCATCTTGATCATTCATTCCTTTCCTTTTTCGAGGATTTTTATCTTTGGAACCAAATGGTCTTCCACGTTTTAAGCGTGGTCTAGATTCATTTGCCTGAATAAGTTGTCCTACCGGGACATCAACTCGAACTTGAGCATTAGCAGCTAGGATATGCGATTTAGTAACCCGTGGAAGGTTAGTAAATGCATCCGGCAGTTGATTTGCAATATTCTGCAAATAAATCATCTTTTGAACTTCTTGCTCACATTGATTTGTTCGAGGATCTAAATGAGATAGTGACAATGAATTCCAATCTATCTCATTTTTCATCTGCTTATGTTCTCCCCCTAATGTTGGGTATACTGATTCATCAAAATGACAATCAGCAAATCTTGCCGTAAATAAATCTCCAGTCATAGGTTCCAGATATTTTATAATAGAAGGAGATTCATACCCAACATATATTCCCAACCTTCTTTGGGGACCCATCTTTGTGCGATGCGGTGGAGCAATTGGGACATATACCGCACACCCAAATATTCTAAGATGGGATATATTTGGCTCCTTTCCAAACGCCAACTGTAATGGGGAAAATTCATGATAATTTGTTGGCCTTACGCGCACAAGTGCTGCTGCATGCAAAATAGCATGCCCCCATACTGAAATAGGAAGTTTTGTCCTCATTAGCAATGGTCTAGCTATCCATTGGAGGCGTTTAATCAATGATTCTGCTAGACCATTTTGTGTATGTACATGAGCGACCGGATGCTCAACTTTTATTCCAATCGACATACAATAATCATTAAATGATTGAGATGTGAATTCACCAGCATTATCAAGACGAATTGTCTTTATTGCATAATCTGGAAATTGTGCTCTTAACCTTATAATTTGAGCTAACAATCTCGCAAAAGCCATGTTGCGAGTTGATAATAAGCACACATGTGACCATCTTGTAGATGCATCTATCAAGACCATATAATATTTGAATGGTCCACATGAAGGGTGAATTGGCCCACATATATCACCCTGTATACGTTCCAGAAAAGCAGGGGATTCAATCCCAACCTTAGTTGCTGATGGTTTGATAATCAGTTTTCCTTGGGAACAAGCAACACAAGAGAATTCCTTAGATTGAAGAATTTTCTGATTCTTCAAAGTGTGTCCATGTGAATTCTCAATAATTCTGCGCATCATATTATAACCGGGATGGCCCAACCGGTCATGCCAAATGATAAAATCATTAGAATCAGTAAACCTTTTATTTACAATGGCATGTGATTCAACAGTACCAATATTTGTATGGTACAACCCAGAAGAAAGTGCAGGTAATTTTTCGTGCACAATTTTCTTCTCCATATTTATTGTAGTAATATAAAGGTATTCAACCTTTCCTTCATTTGCAGTCTCAATATGATAGCCATTTTAACGAATAACCTTGAAACTTAACAAGTTTCTTTGAGACTTACTACAATATAATGCATTATCAATTATCAATATCGTTCCTCCAGGTAGTAATAAGGCTGCTTTTCCAGAGCCTTCAATTAATTTTGTACTACCAGATATTGTATTGACATAGGCCTTTTTCATAATCAAATGACAAAAATATTTCTTTTCTTTTAATATCGTATGAGTTGTGGCACTATCCAAAATGCACATATCTCCATTATTCATCTTGAATCCAATGAAGACTGATAAATTTATTTATCTTCATAAAATAAAAATGCATTGTAAGAAATAAAATAAGTAACAATTTTGCTAGAAAAACATAAGTCCTTTTTTTTTAAAAGTTAAATTATGGTAATTTATAATTAAAAAAAAATTATATGATTCAATTATGATGAATGTTACAATAATTTAGTTTATGGAATTGTATACTTATTAACCTTAAATAAATATTATACACAAGTATTAAAAACAAATATAAAATATTATAAAACATTAATATAATATTATTCATCATGTATAGATAATTTGTTTATTGACAAAAATAATACAATCATTATATATTATTAATGTCTAAAACATTAACAAGAATAAATAGTTATTATAATGACATTAAATAAGGCGAATATTATTTTTAGTAACAATATGATATTAAGATTAAATAATAGCACACTAATAGTAATTAATTACAACATTGTAAAATAGCACAATGTAATAAATAATATACAATTATCATAAAAATGTAACCTTGATTATTATTTTTTTTCTTCAAATACATAAACGTAAAAACACAATAATTCAAAGTACATGATAACATATTGAAAAACATGAAATTAAACATCAATTAAGATCCTTAAAAAAATCTTCAACCTCCAAATGAGTAATATCATTGAGGTCATTAAAATCATCATCCCTTAAGGCCATATTTGCTTCAATATTATCATTATTCAAAGGCCTTGCCTCAACATTATTTTCGAACGCCAAGTGTGACTCTATCCGAGCATTAGAAGAAGAGGCACCACCTCTATTTGCCTTTCTTTTAAAAGAATTTTGATAAATTCTTACAAAATGCTCAGGCGTCCGACATTCATTTTTCCAGTGGCCTTTCATGCCACAACGATGACAGTTACTTTTTGAAGGGCCATTTTGAGAACTGATATTGTTCTCCCTTTTATGTTGACCACCACCACGACGATTATTATATCGTCCTCTGCCATTGCCACGCCCACGCACATTATTATGACCTTGATATTTATTATGTCTTCTTTCAGACTGGCCATGTGCTTTTACCATATTTACCTCCGGTAACGGAGCAGTTCCAGTGGGACGGGCTTCATGATTTTTCATTAAAAGGGCATTATGTTGTTCAGCCACCAGAAGGCATGATATCAATTTAGAGTATTTTTTAAAACCCTTTTCACGGTATTGCTGCTGTAATATTACATTAGAGGCATGAAAAGTAGTTAGTGTCTTTTCTAACATGTCCTCATCATTTATATTTTCCCCACATAATTTTAATTGGGAAGTTATTCTAAATACAGCAGAATTATACTCAATTACGGTTTTAAAATCTTGAAACCGTAAGTGCATCCACTCATAACGAGCCCTTGGCAATACCGTTGCCCTGAGGTGGTCATACCTCCCTTTTAAGTCTTTCCACAATTCAAGTGGATCTTTCACTGTCAAGTATTCTATTTTTAGGCTTTCATCTAGATGATGACGAAGGAAAATCATAGCCTTTGCTTTATCCTGACTTGATGCTGTATTTCCTTCAATTATAGCATCACCAAGACCCTTAGCGGTAAGGTGAATTTCAGCATCAAGTACCCATGACAAATAATTTTTACCAGAAATATCAAGTGCCACAAATTCCAATTTTGACAAGTTTGACATGATGAAAATTAATTTGAAAGTAACAAAGATAACTTAAAAATTAAATTTCTTTAGTAGATATACCTGATATAGAAGTTAATTTTCTAAAAAATTAGAGCTTCGTGCTGATAACGTGTTATAAATTAACTAACTTGACAATTTTATAAAGGAAGAAGAACAAGAGAATATGTATATAGAAAGTATTAATAGAGAGAGTAGTAATATAGAGAGAGTAATAGTAATTCTTTCTTTTATGTGTTTGTATGTTTTTACATTGAAGTTTAAGGCTATATTTATAGCCATATTTACAAGTGGAGGAAAATATTAATGGGCATTTTACCCACTTAAAAAGTAAATGGACTATCCACCATTTTAAGTGGACAACCATTTTACTTGGTTGATATTACTTGGTTGATAATATTTATAGTATTCATGCCACTTTTTTAGCATTTAGGGATCACAAAACATGAATTTAGAATTGCACTCAGTTTTTCATGTGTATTAGCTTATGGATATTTTATAAATATGAAAGACCCGATCTTTTAGACCCAGAATTTTGTAGGGCCATCTATAATGGCCTAGTGAATGATATCCATAGTTTCTATAGAATACACACTATTTTTTTAGCATTTAGGGGGCACAAAATAGAAAATCAGGTTTTTTTCTCAGTCTTTTGTGTCTTAATCCATGAATTTTTCGAAATATGACTGATCGAAACTTTTTGACCTAAAATTTGGTAGGAACATCCTAATGACCTTGTGAATGATATTCATACTTTCAATAGTATGGCTTGCCATTCTTTTATCGTTTAAAGGTCACGAAACAAGAATTCAAGGTTTTTCTCTGTTTTTCATGTGTACTAGTCCATAATTTTTTGAGAATATGACTAAACATAACTTTTAGACCCAAACTTTTGTAGGACCATCCGTAATGACCTAGTGATTGATATACGTAGCTTCTATAGTATCCACGCCACCTTTTTTTTAGCATTTAGTGGTCATGAAATAAAAATTCAAGATTTTTCTTAATTTTTTGTGTATATTAGTCCATGAAATTTTAGAAATATGACTTACAGGAATTTTTGACCCAACATATTGTAGGACCATTCGTAATGACCCAACGAAAGATATACATAGCTTTTATATAATCCAGACAACATTTTTTAGCATTTAGGGGTCACGAAATAGAAATTCAGATTTCCACTCATTTTTTCATATGTATTAGTTTATGAATATTTTGTGAATATGACAGACCCGAAACTTGTAGACCCAAAAATTGTTGGATCATCTGTAATGACCTGGTGAATGATATTCATAGTTTCTATAGAATCCACAACACCTTTTTTAGCAATTAGGGGGTACGAAATCAAAATTCAGAATTTTTCTCAATTTTTCGCGTGTATTAGTCCATGAATTTTTGAAAATATAACGAACCAAAACTTTTAGATCCAAAATTTTGTAGGACCATACGCAATAACCTGGTGAATGATATACATGCTTCTATAGGATCCACACTACTTTTTTTAGCACCTAGGGGTCACGAAATAGAAATTCAGGTTTTTTCTCAATTTTTTAATGTTTATTAGTCCATGAATTTATAACTTTTTGGCCCAAAATTTTGTTGGACGATCCGTATTGACCTAGTTATGATATACATAGCTTCTATAGGTTTCACACCACTTTTGTTTAGCATTCGTACAATTTTTCGAATGTATCAGTCTATGGAAATTTTATAAATATGACAGACCAGAACATTTAGACAAAAAATTTGTAGGACCATCTCTAATGACCTAGTTAATAATATTCATACTTTCTATAGAATCCTTGCTAATTTTTTTAGCATATAAGGGGCACGAAATAGAAATTTGAGATTTTTCTCAATTTTCGATCAATTTTTTTGCAAAATATTTACAGAACCGTCCGTAATAAGAAAATCACCTAGTTCCGCTTAAGTGATCCTAAATGCTACAAATATACTGTGGATTGTGCAAAAGCTACACGTACTCACCTAGTTATGATATACACAACTTGAGATATGATTCTCTTTTACCGGTACTGACCAGTAGCATTCGTAACTGGTAGGCTACAATTTTTTTGCAAAACATTTACAGAATCGTCCGTAATAAGAAAATCACCTAGTTCCGTTTAAATGGTCCTAAATGCTACAAATATACTGTGGATTGTGCAAAGGCCACACGTACTGACCTAGTTATGATATACACAGCTTGAGATTTGATTCTCTTTTAGCATTTAGGATCACAAATAGAAATTCAAAATTTTTCTCAGTTTTTCGTGTTTATTAGTCCATAAATTTTAAAAATATGACTAACTACAACTTTTTGGCCCAAAATTTTGTAGGACCATCCGTAATGACCTAATTATGATATACACAGCTTATGTAGGATTCACACCACTTTTTTTAGCAGTTAGGGGTCACGAAGAAGGAATTTAGAATTTCACACAATTTTTCGTGTGTATTATCTTATGAATATTTTGTAAATATGACAAATCAAAACTTTTAGACCAAAAATTTGTAGGACCATCTCTAATGACCTAATGAATGATATCCATAGGTTCTATAGAATCCACACTAATTTTTTTAGCATTTAGGGGCACAAAATAGAAACTCAAAATTTTTCTCAATTTTTCATGTGTTACCATGAATTTTTGAAAATAGACTAACCAAAACTTTTTGACCCAAAATTTTATAGGACCATCAGTAATATGACGTAGTGAATAATATACATAGCTTCTATAGAATTCACACCACTTTTTTTAGCATTTAGGGATCACGAAGTAGGATTTCAAGATTTTTCTTAGTTTTTATGTGTATATTAGACCATGAATTTTTGAAAATATGACTAACTAAAACTTTTTGACCCAAAATTTGTAGGACCATCCGTAATGACCTAATGAATGATATGCAAGTATTCACGCCATTTTTTTAGCATTAGGAACACGAAATATGAATTCAAAATTTTTTACGAAATTTTTCGTGTGCTAGCATATGAATATTTAGTCAATATGACAAATCAAAACTTTTAGACCCAAAAATTTGTAGAACCATCCGTAATAACCTAGTAAATGATATCCATAATTTCTATAGGATTCACACCAATTTATTTTTTTTAAGCATTTAGGGGTACAAAACAAGAATTAAAACGGGAAAGTATTGATCATCCTGTATCAGAATATCTCCCTAGCTTGATCCAAATGTCCCTTAGTTGTTGGATTACATGCATGATTTTTTTTTAAAAAAAAATCAATTAGAGATTTTAATTACTTGAAAAGATGGTTGTGCTTATTTCAAGAAATTGAATTTGTTTATTATGTGGAGAAGGGAAACAAATGAAGATGGTTTTGAAATCAAGACCCCACTAGAGGCGGGTTGAAAACAACAAATTATGTTATGAGGAACAGGGCGGAACAGGCTGGGAATTTGGGCCCAGTGCTTCGTGCATATAAAAAGTAAGTCAACCGTATTAGCTCATCAACTATAGCTGCAAGGTTCGCGGACCTTGCATGGTTGCTCTCAAGAATACGCTGATAGAACAAAGAAGCTGGGAAATATAAGCCCATTTCAAGAATTCCAAATCATAAATCGCGACAAATGAGGCCTGCTCAGTACACAAGCTACCTCATTCTCCCCGACTGGTAGGTAGATGGTTCGAATCACATGAAGTAATAGGGAACAATATGTCAGTACATGGGAGGTAAAATAACACTCAATTCTACACAAACCTGCCAATGAGGTACCCTTCTCTTTGGCTGAAGATCAAGTGTTTGAAGTCTTGGTTGGAAAAGCAAACAAAATATGGATGGTACTATTTAGTAGTTGCATAGTTGACAACTCCATTGCTTTTGAGCCCATGGTATACAGATAGCATAGCACTTAAGATATGTAGTTAACACGTATTTCTATGCAATAAGACAGATTAAAAGTAAGACATGCAATTACACAGACAATGTACCTAACCCAAGGATGATGTAGCGTGCAAAACAGGGTGGATAGCAAAATTCAAACATCTTCTGACCACATAACACTGCTTAGTGATTCACTTCATTTCCAGAAATCCGGTTCAGTGAGTCATTGTCCTAAGCAGAACGGCATTTGACATGCCCTCCTTTGGTTTCCAAATGATGTCGTCAATTTTCGTGCAGAAGGTTTTGTAGAACTGCAAATGCACATAACAAGGTCCTGTTAAGTAGTTCCAAGTTTCATGGAATTCCTTAAAGAAGCTACAAATAAGTATTGTAATGCAAGCTATAGTGAAAAACATAGTAAAAGTTGAGTGTGGAAGCAACCTTGTGATATTCAAGAGTGTCCCCAGCAGCCTTTCTAACATCAACCATAAAAAGTGAGGGGGCTACTTGGAAAACCTTCACAAATTAAAGAAAGAGTGGTCAAATGAAAATAAGAAACACCAATCTTCTAATGAATTAGTTTATCATGTTCGAAAATTACCTCCAGCACAACAGCAATCTGACCAGCCCTATTTGCCGTAACCCCCTCAATTCTTGTCTGCAATGAGAATAGTGGTTGAACAAATCAATGCCCACTCAATAAAGAGAAACTTACCCAGGGTTGTGGTTTAAAAAACATGATCTTAGAACCACAAAAGCATAAAAAAATTATAATAAGTAAAGATATATATAAGAAGGTGAAGATGGAAGCAAAGTTGGCGGTCACCAGTGCTAAGACGGCAGCTTTTGAAAGCTTATATGTCGAGTTAGGGGAAAAAGGTGGGGATAAGAGAATGTATAGGCTCGCCAAAGCAAGAGAGAGAAAAGCCCGCGATCTGGATCTAGTAAAGTGCATCAAGGACGAGGAAGGTGAAGTGTTAGTGGATGAGACCTCTATCAAGCAAAGGTGGCAAGCTTACTTCTACAGACTCTTAAATGAAAAAGGAGACAGAGACATTGTACTGGCTGATTTGGCATACTCTCATAGTCTTCGAGACTTTCGGTACTTCACGTGTTTTAGGGTTGAGGAGGTTAGACGTGCTATTAGCAAGATGAGGAGGGGGAGAGCGACCAAGCCCGATGAGATTCCGGTGGACTTTTGGAAGAGTACTGACAAGGCAGGTTTGGAGTGGTTGACTAAGTTGTTTAATGTTATTTTGAAGACTGCTAAGATGCCCAATGAATGGAGGTGGAGTACTATGGTTCCATTGTACAAAAACAAGGGTGATATTCAAAATTGTATTAATTACAGGAGTATCAAATTGTTAAGCCACACTATGAAGATTTGGGAGAGAATGGTGGAGATGAGGGTGAGGAGAGGAGTGTCAATCTCAGAGAACTGGTATGAATTCATGTTGGGACGATCGACTACTGAAGCAATCCATCTTATGCGGAAACTAGTGGAGAAATTTAGAGAAAGAAAAAGAGATCTCCGTATGGTGTTCATTGACCTTGAAAATGCCTATGACAAAGTTCCAAGGGATGTTTTCTGGAGGCGTCTGGAGGGTAAAGGTGTCCCGATGGTGTATATTAGGGCGATAAAGAACATGTATGCTTGAGCCAAGACTCGAGTTAGGATGGTGGGAGGTGACTCAGAGCATTTTCCTGTTGAAATGGGACTACATCAGGGATTTGTGCTAAATCCTTTTCTTTTTGCCTTGGTGATGGATGAGCTGACATGGTCTATTCAGGAGGAGGTTCCATGGTGTATGTTATTTGCGGACGACATAGTTTTGATTGATGAGACTCGAAACAGAGTTAACGATAGGTTGGAGGTTTGGAGACAAACACTGGAGTCCAAAGGGTTCAAATTGAGAAGGACCAAAACAGAATACTTGAAGTGCAAATTTAGTGTTGCGATGGAGGAAGAGGGCATGGAAGTGAGGCTTGCCACTCAACCTTTCCCCAAGACAGAAAGCTTTAAATATCTTGGATCCATCATCCAGAGTAGTGGGGACATCGACGATGATGTCACGCACCGCATTGGGGCAGCATGGATGAAATGGAGGCTTGCCTCTGGAGTCCTGTGTGATAAGAAAGTACCACCTAAACTTAAAGGTAAGTTCTACAAAACGGTGGTTAGACCAGCGTTGTTATATGGAGTGAAGTGCTGGTCAGTAAAGAACTCTCATGTTCAAAAGATGCATGTGGCGAAGATGAGGATGTTGAGATGGATGTGTGGACACACTAGGAGTGATAAGATCAGGAATGAGGTTATTCGGGAGAAGGTGAGAGTGGCATCTGTGGAAGACAAGATGAGAGAAGCGAGACTGAGATAGTTTGGGCATGTGCAGAGGAGGGATGTCGACGTCCCAGTTAGGAGGTGCAAGCAGTTGGATTTGGGGGTTATACAGAGGGGTAGGGATAGACTAAAAAAATATTAGAGAGAGGTGATTAGACAAGATATGACACTATTCCATATCATCGAGGACATGACCTTAAATAAAAAGGAGTGGAGATAGCGGATTAGGGTAGAAGGCTAGTAGGGATAGAATGGTGTTTGGCCGTGTGTCGGTTTAGGGTGGTCATAGATCTAGGCGTGCCTTTATAATTGTGTTGTTATTGCCTTTGATTATCACTTTATCACATTATTTTGATATCATTATTGTTCTTGTTATTGTTCTTGTCCTGTAAAATTTGCATCGCTTTTCATTTTTTTGTGTCATTATGCTAGCTATATTGTTTTTCTCTTTTACTTAGGACTGTGGGTCTTTCGGAAACAACCTCTGTATCTCTATAAGGTAGTGGTAAGGTCTGCGTACATCTTACCCTCCTCAAACCCCACTTGTGGGATTTCACTAGGTATGTTGTTGTTGTTGTACCCACTGACAAAAAGTAGGGGTGGTACAGTAGTAATCCTTACTCTCCATTAAATTATAGATCTGCCCCTAGTTCCAAGTTGTTTGCATCTTAAGCAACAGTGACCGTTAAAACAAATAACTTGTCAACCATCATTCATTCAAGTTAAGCAAAATGCGACTAAATCTTATGTGGCATAGTTATGATTTTGCTCTTGATAAAGAGCAGGAAAAAAATGAAAGGGTGAATTCCTCCTGTATTCCATTTTCTTTGATGTCGGTTTCCCGAGGATTGGGGCAAATTCACTGTAGGGCTAGGAAAGGGAATTACTATTGATAGATAGTGGGAAAAGTGTGAAAAATTGCTCACAATCATAGTTGATCAGATGGAAAACTGACAATTCAATTACAACAATGCTTCATACAGATTTAATTGTTTGAATAAGAAAATCATCTGTCCCGGAATTATACGAAAATTTAGAAATATACCTTGTAATTGTGTGTGTTGACCTTAAGACCCAACGATTCTGCAGCTGCTTCAATAGTTTCAATGATGACATTAGCAGGTTGACGGGAAACAAATCGAGTTTGACGCTTGACATAATCCTGCAAGAATGAGAGAGGCAATTGTGAAACCTCTTTAGCAAACAGACGACCTATTATACATGTCAGCATTTTTAAGTTTGTAGAAACATTAATAATTCAATCATTAAAAATATAAGCTATTCAAAACATATCTGACACATTTTCTTCAAACCAAAAATAATTGGGACATATTTGATCTAAAATTGGATATAGAAAAGTTGGTATTATGTAGCATTGGCTTTGAGCGCCTGACTACAAGGAAAAAGGAGAAAAAAGATACCAAAAATAGTGGGAGAGAAATTAACGTGCTTCTATAATAAGAGCATGCTAACTAAAAAATTAAAGGAAGAAGCAATTTACATATCCCATCAGATTTCCTTCCTTATCCAAGAAACAAAAAGCTTATAGGAAGAATCGGAAGAAAGAGATTAAACAGATGAAGTTGAGATGAATTAAAATCTGGAAACTTCGGTATGGTTTATTTTTGGCATAACAAATAAATGTCCTTTAACTTAGCTTCAGCTGACATCTATGCCCTCCAACTTTGAGTGTGCATAAGTAGGCACTTAAACTTGTATAAAATTAAACAAGTAGACACACGTGTCCTACATGGCATAATACACGTTGGACATCACGTAGGACACAAAATTGCCATATAGGATGCCATATAGGACGAATGTGTCTATTTATTCCAGTTTAGGATAGTTTAAGTGTTTACTTATGCACTAGTAAAGTTAGAGGTCATAGTTGTTAGTTGAAGCCAAGTTAAGGGTCATATTTATGTATTATGCCTTGAGTTTTTGGTCCATGAACTAAATTAATCATTGTACCTGATGTCTGTCAAACAAGGCTGATAGATTCAATCCCTGAGATAGTGTTATCATCTCAAACGCATTCATTACCAAGGGGCCACTCTCACTATCTTCAGATTTTTCACTGACAAATGCATCCTGCACTATTGAAAATAGAACATATCAAACCTATAACGGAATAGATCAGCGAAGTATCAGGCAAATCACTTCAGTTGATCTAAATCCAGAGTAGATAATGTATCTTAAATTTGACCATTTCCTCATCGTCTCGATATACTAGTTAGAATACTAGAAGACGAATGAAAGGATTCAACCTCAATGTCGTCGAATACAGCACGGACATCATCAAGATTCACTACTTCATCTGCTTTAGCTCTAACAGCTCTGTAGTTTTTACAGAACCATGGGTCTCGTTTTATCCCTTCAATCTTGATCCTCTGCATGTACATGGTTCTGAGTAAATCACTATGAAAACACTAAAAGGACTTCGGAACAAAGTTATGCTGAAGTTTCACAAATTAACCAAGAAAAAGAAGATGAGAAAAGGAACAATTATACTGAACAAAAGCAAGGAACGACCAGAAGCCATGCACAAGGCATTTCTCACATTTAAAATGACCTTAAAGAGGATCTCTATAACCAATCTGGTAAATTTGGAAGGATTTTAATCTAGTGCAACTTTAATGTCATTAGCTTATAATAGATTGAAAATAATTAAGTGACAAATAGACGATGGGACATCATTGGTTTCAGAGTTAGAAATATCAGTGCACTTACAGTTTGAGGATTTGGATCGATAATTTTTCGTATCAATGATGTTGCACGAGGAGAAAACCAAAATGGACAGGAAAACTCAGCAGCCTTGATCTGCGTCAATATTAAAAGCAATAAGAAATTTGTGGAGAACAAACAATAACTTTTAACCAATAGTAAGCCGCACACAAGAACAAACAATAACTTTAACATATAGTAAGCCATGTACAAGAAATGTCAAGTTACTTTTAAAGCCCCAATTTTAATCTAATAAAAACAAGCACAGAAACAAATAATGAAAATAATAAAAAACACAAGGAGGAAACTAATGCAGATGAAGATAAAATTAGAAATACGGAACTACAGTTGTTTGATGTGAGCAGTGTGGTCGATGCCAAGTGAAAGAGATCTTATACTTCGCACTTCAAGCTGCCTTAGCACTTGGTGTTTAACAGAGGTCAGAGAACTGAATAAAATATATCAATCAACTAATCACACCTCAATCCTAAATAGAAATGAATAATATACATATGAGAAAAGAACCAATAATGTCCCTCATATGACCCATAATCATTAGCATTTGTCACTATATAAGAAGAAAAAGAGAATCACTTGACAGAATTATCCCTGCTTCCATTTAACACATTACAAATGCATGATTCTGCATCTAACCTTCGTATATAAGGTTGGAAGGTCTGTCTCATCAAATGGAAGATATCCTGCCATCAGAACATAAAGGATGATACCACATGACCACACATCCGCAGCAGCACCATCATAACCTCGGTTACTTAACACCTGAAGAATTAACTCAGAGTAATAAGCCAGCTACCACAGAAAGAGTCCAAACTCATTCTAATATAAGAAAACATCTTAAGCAAATTAACATATCTTCAGCCTTTGACATAGTTCAGACAAATTCAACTTGCTGCAAACCTCTTATATTAAACAATTCAGCACAAGGTTATGATGCTAACTGAAATAATTTGAAGGTACATTACTACAGGGCTCATGGAAGGGAAATAAATTCTGATTCTCTCTTGTGTGATGACTAATCAAAAGAGATCATGCTAGGTAAAAGGGTTGGCAATGAATTAAAATGAAGACAACCAACTCTCTGCTTAGATTCTTTTTGATTCAAGCTCCTTGCAGATAAAACGAATACAGATGGTACTTATTAATGTGGACATCATTGAATATATATATATATATATATATAAGGAATGGGAACATGGCTAAGAGGACCTAAGTTTCCAATCAATAAACCTGAAAGTCGGAGATAGCAACTTTAGGAACTTCATTTTCGTACAAGATGTTGGGAAATAATATGAACGGTTAGACAAGAACTCTTATGTTCAGAAAATGAGAGTGACATAGATGAGGAAGGTGGATGTGTGGGCATAGCAGGAGAGATAACATTAGGAATGAAGATATTTGTGGGAGTGGCCTCTGTGCGGGACAAGATGCGAGAAATGAGGCTGAGATGGTTTTGGCATGTGAAGAAGAGATGAGCAGTTGCCCCGTTAGGAGGTTTGAGAGGGTGGCCGTAGTGGGGTTGAGAAGGGGAAGGGGTAGGCCTAAGAAGTATTGGGTTGAGGTAATTAGGAAGGATATGACGCATCTTCAGCTCACCAAGGACATGACCCTTGATAGGAGGGGGGTGTAGAGGTCGAGGATTAGAATAGAAGGTTAGTAGAAAGTTGGGCGTAATTCTACATTCTCAAGAGTATTAGTATTCTTCTTCTTTTTTTTCCTTATCTTTAGATTTCCATTTCTACCTTTTGTTTATTTAGCCTTGATATCTTATTTTCTTGCTGTTGTTTCTGCTTGTTGCTGCTGCCTCTTTTTCATTGTTCGTTCAGCCGTCGAGGGTCTAACAAAAACAACCTCTCTACCTTCTCAAGATAGGGATAAGGTCTGCATACACTCTACCCTCTCCACACAGCACCTGTGGGATTACAATATTACACCGGTTTTATTGTTGTTGTTCATTCGACAAAGCAGAACCGATTCCAGAGCTGAGTTTTAGCATGGTTTTGGAAGTTCTCACATTGCAAAGAACCAAGTCTTGCTACTTCCAGAAATTCCTCAGAGCCGGCTCTCATATAAACCTTCCTTGTTTATTTCTTAAATATCTCACCACTGTAGCATTTAGGAAGAATAAAGTGCGATAAGGATTGCAGGTGAACATTAATGTCATGGAGGAGTTGTAACTGGTAAGTGGTAACAGACTCACAACCCTTCAGTAAAAGATCAAAGAGAATGTGGAACTGACAAGTACTAAAACTAACAAACTACTCAATATTTTTTCACTGGAGTCACCATTTGTAAACTTTAGCATAGTGTTGTCAAAGCCTCGCTTTGGTGGCTAAGATCTGGAGCTAGGTGCAATACCGTCTGAGCACTTCGCCTCACTCAGTCAGCATTCAGTACAGGCACCACGACGTGAAGGTGCACTCTCATCGCCCATATGACTTTATTTAGGCAGAATCAACAATATTATAGCTGGTACAAGCGACATATTAATGATAAGAAAATGTCATGAATGAATTTACTGCTAATTAAGAAAATAAGATTCCTTATAACAACTAATTACTAAACCAGGACTACAAACATAAAAGTACATCTTTGCCTCGTAGCTCGCAATTTGAAGTATAAATGAGAAAAGGATTTTTGAGGATAGAAGGTCAACCAAATGATGAATGACGGGTTGTATGTACAAAACAAGAAGAACGCACTCATGAGAACTATTAAGAAGTAACTGAATGATTTAAACTATGCATCATACCTCAGGTGCAACGTAATTTGGAGTCCCGCAAGTGGTATAGAGGAGCTCGACTCCCTGTTGGAAATTTGAGTAAATGCCGTTTTAGAAGCTCTAATTAACAAGGAAAGAGACAAAAATGGATATACCATCTAATGCAACTAACATTAGATGCTGCTTACTTGTTGAGGCAATGCACTAAGCCCAAAGTCAGAAACTTTTAAGTTCCCTTGGATATCCAGAAGCAAATTTTCAGGCTGGAGAACAAGGAACATCAATAGTTGAAAGATTAAGATAGATAATTTTCATAGCAGATTTCCAAATCAGCAATTGCGAACCTTCAGATCTCTGTGGTAAATACCCTTGCTGTGACAATGAGCAATTGCATCTATGAGTTGTTGGAAGTATCTCCTTGCTTCATCCTCGGAAAGCCTACCTAGATGAACCTATAAATTGAGCAAATATATAATTGAAGAGAAAGATGCATTACTAAATCTTGAACATGACACCTTGGTAATCCATTAAGGGAGAAGGGCAACGTAAGCCATAAAGGGTCAAAGCTCCATGAACTGAAGTAAATTGGTAAAGCCATAAGTGCCTAATTGGAAACTGGACTACTATTCAATGAACCAGTTTATACCTAAGTAACCCAACAATTTATATATTTGATGAAGATGAGATTTAGTTGGTCAGCTGGTCTCCTGTCTATTAGAAGAGTGGACTAAAATTCAGAACCAGGCTGGATCGTGCATTTCATACCAACTATTCAGGCATAATGAAAAAAATGTGCAAAGTTCGATAAGCAAAAATAATCCTTCTGGATAGAGTCCATCCCTGACCGAGAAAAACTGATTAAAAGCTATATTGTCACTGACAAATTAAGCATTTCCAATCACTATCTCGTGCTTAAATAAGAGTGGTAACACGTAGCTAGCGGAACTTCTTGATCAGATGGAATTTTCGACTGACTAGAAGGCAATTCAACACACTCTTAAACTACTTTCAGTGTAAAGAAATGGATCTCCAAGCTTTTCACATAAAAAGTGTGGACTGGAACTACTTCATCGAATACAGAAGTTCTTTTTCTTCTGATGTCACAGCATGCCTCCATTTTCCAGATAAAAAAGAGAGATATCTCAGTCATGCCTCTATTTCTCTTTAATACAGATTACTCCACACAGGTTATTGCTTTGTGAATATTGAATAGGATGCATCAAAGATGTCATTGATCGCTCCATTATCTACTTCCTCATTCTCCATAAGTATCTTGACCCAAACTACAACTTATCCTAATAAATGAAGATTATCAATTCATAGAAACTCGTCATAGCCACGCATCGTAGTTGCAATAATGTCTCAATATTGACTCTGTTCTCATTTACAGATTACCTCCCCAGTCATTATCAGATGGAGAGCTATCTATTATCACATACAAGGAACAGCAAGTCTGCAAGAGTTATTGATTAAAGAAGGAAAAATCTTATTGAAAATTCTAAAGGAATCTTACAATTTTATCAAAAAGCTCTCCTCCAGTGACAAACTCCTGAATGATATATATTTTTGTCTGGCTAGCTAAAACCTACAAGGAAATACACAAAATCAATAAACAACAGCAACAGAAAAAAGTAAGAAAATAGAACAACCACACTCACAGTAGTATTTGTAATATGCATACTTTGATTCTTTTTTTCTTTTTACCTCGTGAAGCCGAACTATGCAAGGATGCCTGACAATCTTCATTATAGATATCTCTCTTTTGATCTGGAAACCATCTCAAGGAACAGCATATTGATCAGCCAAAAATGCAAGAGATGGACAAGAACAACGACAGTAAAATAATCACACACAGACCCCAGAATGTGCTCTCTTAACACAAAAATCTATTTCAAGTGCAAACAGATAATAAAAATTCAATATGATTAAAGCTTTAATCATTTTACACAGCTAAACTGTTGCCAACCATCAGTTAAAAAGCTTAAAAATCCATCAACCTACTGAAATTTGGCTATAGATACTCAATAATAGATGAACATGCTGATGTTCACTTATGGAATTTAGCTCAGACACCAAGAACATTCACATAGTTCAAACTTGATAACAGATGTCATTGTTATGGCTACAATGTTTAGTGTGAGCTTAATAGTCCACCACGGAAACTGTCATGGTTACTCTTGATTCACATCAGATCAGAAAAGCCTACTGAAGTTTGACAGAAGAGATTTCTGACCTAGTTTCAAGAATAATCACTTTACAGATTGGAATAACTTTTCTAATTTATCAAGCTCCAACCATTAAATATAGGATATACAAATACCACCATTATCACAACAAAAAAAAAAAAAGCAGGACACATGAAGCATAAACTCGGAAGTTTTAAGAAAGGAAGTATATTTTAGTACCTGTTCAACCATTCTATGCTTAAGAATAGTGCTTTTGGCCAAGACTTTAATGGCAACATTCTCTCCATTCTCGGTGTTTCGTGCAAACTTAACTTTGGCAAATGTCCCTTCACCAATAGTTCTGCCAACTTCATACTTCCCAAGCTTTCTTTTCACTTTCTTCATCTCTAGATACTCATTTTCCACAGATTCACAAAAGTGATACAACCTTCAACTATAGCTCATCAAAAACCTGTCTATTGAATCACACTATAACTAATCAATAATCTAGCTCAAGTCAAGTTGATCATGTATTACAAGTTTAAATGCACAGATATACTAAATACTCCATCTGTTTCAATTTGTTTTTCCCTGTTGTAGTCTGTTTCAAAAAAAAATGTCTCTATCTGTTTTTGACAACTTTTTAATTTCAACTTTCCACGTGTCATGTTTAAGATTACAGGATTAAAGAGCATTTTGGTACATTCTTTATATTTTACTTTAAGACAACAAGATTAAAAAGTATTCCTTACTTTCTTAAAACTCTATGCCATGTCAAAAATCAGACAAACAAATTAAAACGAGCAATTTGCAATTTTCACAGGTAAAGAAAAACTCATGACCTATACATACCCATATGATTGAAGAAACAATACACATAGACCTAGAACAGAAAATATCTGCCATTACAACTCGAAAAAATTAGAATTTGAACTAATCAAAGCTTGCAAATTTACTACTACATCATAAACAAACTTGCGAATTTCAATTGTGTACACATCCAAATTCAGGAATAAAAAGGGATAATTACATGAACTAAAACAAAACATAAATTATGATTTTCGCAACTGTTTCCCCTGTAACTTAAATTTAACGCGATTGACGAGAGAAAAACAAAATTATGAAATTGAATTTTGAATAAATACTCAGTAAATTTAAGTATTACGTATTTCTGTATACGAAAAGGCAGACAAATCTGTGCGAATACATAGAAATAGAGAAGCTGAGTAGTAAAAGAAAGAAAAAATGGCGAGTTGCCGGCGGAAATGTTACCGGAAATGGAGAAATTCCGATGGAGAAGTCGCCGGAAAAAATGAGAAACCGATGAATCAGATCGATTTGGAGCTGAGGTAACTTATTGGAGAAATTTTTGAACTGTGGAGAATGAAGCGTTGGTTAATTTTAACCGCTCAAATCAATTTATTAGATTCTTTTTTAATATCATGAGTCATGACGAGAGGTCTTTGGGGTCGGAGAAAATCAATTTGAAAGCCTCATTTTTAAATAAGTTGTGCAATGTGTGATTTAAATTTAATCGGTATTTCAATGCAGATTTTAAACATCGAGTAAAAAAAAAGTAAATTATTTTTTAAATGAACTATTTTTTCACCCAATATTTAATAGCTGAATTAAAATATGACTAAATTTGAATTTGTACATTGTAGGTTAATTCATGAAGAGAATGCTCCTATTTGGATATTTTCATTTTGATGAGCTTGAATGAGATTTTTGATTAAGAGTGAAGGGATCATAAATCAATATCCCACTAAAACTGACAATCAAAATAATTTTAGAAAGCTCTTAATAAAAAAAATATTAATGTTATGTACTCACATTGATCATGACTAGATCCGAATTTGTGCATTGCAAAATTTATTCATGAGAACAACACTCTCAATAAAAAAAAATATTTTTATTTCAAAAAGCTTGAACAAGACATCTGATTAACTGTGAATAAAATCATCTCACCACACTTAACAATTAAAATAATTTATTAATACTAAAATAAATTTATTATTCCTTATCTCATCAACCAAACTATCACTATTGTTTTATTCAAGTAAGGCTATAATTAGATCCATCAAAAAGAAAGAAAGAAAAAAAGATGCATCTAATAATGGAGGGCATTGATTAGTGGGTTACAAGTCAAATCCTACAATGAAAAAAAAAACACATGTAAATTGTATTATATAATGATAGAAAACAAATTCATTCTTTTTTATTTTAATAGAAACAAACTGAAAAAGATATCTAGTGAAGAAGAAGAACAATGTAGAAAGAAACATATAGAATATTGTATTATACTAATCAACTATTGTTAGCAAACCTTACCAATTTTACAACTTTGTTAATTAATATTTGGCTTATTAGCCAATTATATTATTTTTAGTGGGCGTAAATGTGACTAACATCCAAATTTAAGAACGTCAAGACGTTTACAGATAAGGAAAATAAAATATTAAACAATTAATTTGTTTTAATTAATTTGTGGTGTGTGTTGAATTCAACATTTTTTAAATGAGCTCTCACAAAAGTCGATAAATTTTAATTTTGATAATATCTGTCTAAGTATATTTCTTTATAGTCTAAATGGTTAATTTGATCAAAACAATAATTTATTGATACTTGATTGATCAAAAGTGATATTATCCCAAAAGTCAATTCTACCAATCCTTTGAAAGCGTCATTATTAAGTACAAATTTATTAATTTAATTTGAACGAATTCGATAACTTTTATTTTTATTTTTATATATATATATATATATATATATATGGGGACATCTATATGGTTGTCCACTTCAACCTTAATCAGATGTCTCGAACAGTGGCGGATGCAGGATTTCAATTCAAGGGGTTCAACGTATACAGAAATAAATAAAGGAAAATCAAAGCAGACGCCAACTAAATTTTAACCCGCCTTATTTGTCCCTTTAACATTTCTTCCCATTTTTCTCTATACCGTTGAACCTTTTTTAAAAAATATCACATTTTTTTAATTTTTATTTTGTAGTGTCCTACTTTATTTTAAATTTTTTATTTTTTCTTTAAATTAATACCCCACAAAAAATAAGTTTCTTTAAAAAGTGTAAGTATTGAATTATTAATATCATAATATATATTTTTTGAAATTGATAAAGAAAATAAAAAATATTATGATATTAATAATTCAATATTTACACTTTTTTAAGAATAATATATTTTTAGTACTCAATAATAATAGTATTAATAATTAAGATGTTGAACAACATCAATATATTAATATGTAAAATGATAAATATATACTTGAAAAGTACGCACTATGTAACTCGATATATAATATATAAAACTTAACAAGACGATAGATGCATAGTGTGTTATTTCTTTTCTTTTAGTTGAAAAGTGTGTTAATATTGAAAATCAATTAAAAATTATAGAAATCTAGCTAGGGCTTTAAATTAGTATGCGAGCATGAAAAAGAGAGAATAGGAATATTTTTCATTCCAATTACATAAAAAAATATACAAAATATTTTAAATACAATATTTAAACTTGAGAAAAATAAAAACAATTAACTATTTAATAAATAACAAATATACACAAATGGGCTAACTAATTTTTGTCTACCTGCCCTAATTGCTCATTTCAAAGGAGAAAGGCCCAAGCCCAACAACATATCCACAGCCCAAATGCACATTAAATAGAAAAGGAGAGCGAGAAACTTTTTAAAAACGTTTAAAAAAAAGAGGCTTGAGTGAGAACCAAACCCGCGACATAAGCTGTGAATTGAACCCCTTGACTGCTGAGTCACTCTTTTTAATTGTTCTAAGGGGGTTCATTAAAGGGTATATATCCATAATATTCAAATTTAACTTTCTATATACAACGTAATTTTTTGATTGAGGGATTCAGGTGAACCCCCTCACTACCACGTAGCTCCGCCCCGGTCTCGAATTCGAGCCCAGAAAATAAAAAAAATATGTTGAGAGCGTCACCTCCAAATAGGCCCTGCAGTGCGTAATCCAAATTTAGTCGGTGCTTCGAACACCGAAAACTAAAAAAGATATATACGGTTGTCCATGCAATTTTAGTTTCTATCACATGTAGGTGATGTTCATTTGTGTTGGTAGGGTAAAGGTTGTTAAGAGTTAAGATACCTACAATATATGCTTGGACATAAAAGTTCTTTTTTACTAGATATGTTTAACTTTGTGCAAAAAGAAGAAAACAACTTTTGCAATCAATATCAATCCAATAAACTAGTAAAAGTAAAGTACTCAGGAAAGAACACATACATACACACACATACCACAAAAAGTCAGAAAGTGTTGTTTCAAATTATTTGTACAACATATATAGTACAAGTTGTTTTGCTTGAGTCAATCCAAAGTGGAAACAATTCTAGAATTCATAGTTCTATCTTTTAATTATTTTATTTTTTAAAAATTGTTGAAATATGGTACACCATGGTGTTGTAGCAGATCAATTGGGTATATTTTAATGCATAGATAATGATTGTTCAGGTAGGTAAAGAGAATAAGTGATAGTTAAAGTATGAAACTCGAGAAAAAATAATATTTTTTGTGCATTTTTTGACATTTATCTCATTTTCTTTTATTAAAATCAAAAAGAAATAAAGAGACCAAAAAATTAGCTCAAGAGGGTGTTAGAGAAATACACTTTTTTTTTATGACAAGGGAAATCCGAAACCAATATTCTTTGGGTGCGCACAAGGTAAAACCCCTGCTCTTATGCAATAGTTCGCAAACCACGTAGGAGAGGTAACCCGCACTAGGCAAGCCCGATGCAACGAGCTTGACTCAGAAGGCAAACCCCTTGCTTTCGCTGGCAAGAAATATCGAACTTGACACCTCCAATACAAAAATTCCAAGTCCAAATCATTGAGTCACCCCAAAAATCGTTAGAGAATACACTTATCCCTCATAGATTGTGTAAGAATTTATAATTTTTGGGACTACTCCACCAATTACCTTACCTTAAATAACAAAGAATAAGAAAGCAATCAAAAGATCTTGAAATTTTTTTCTCTCATTAATCATTAATATATAGGGAAAGATAAAATAAATTGAGGTAGACATACATTAAAGGAACTTCAAATAATTTCCAAATTATATTACACAATTTTTTATAAGTACTAACAAATAGAACAAATAAAGTCACACAATCTTCAATAATTCAACATACAACATAAAGAGAATTAATACTCTCAGAAGGTGAAGGTCTTTATTTCTGGCAATGCAGCTCTATGCATTATATGTTTTTCTTTGTTCTGCAAATAGAAAACAAATTAGATACAAAATTACAATAAGTTAATAAAAGGAAATATATAGGTATTATTATTATATGTTTTAATTTACTTGTCTTATTTTTTTCTAGTCTATTTAAAAAGGATAACAAAAAAGGAAAGTCTGGTGTACTAAGCATTTCAAGTTCACGCAAAGTTTCAAAAAGTCGGTGACTGATTTCACGACTCAATATTTAGTAAATTTGAAGAATTTTTTGATACATTAATTACACACCTCTTTAGTTTAAAAACAAATTACATATTCAATTTTTTCTTACCTTTGTTTTTTTTAAAAAAAACACATAAATTAAAACAGAATGAGGATACAAATTAAAACAGAATGAGTAGATTTTAATCATCCATATACATTTCATGTAATATTTTCCCTACACTTTTGGAAGTCTTCTTCCTTAATTACATTTGCAAGAGCACTTTTTTCATGTTATATGCTATTTTAATTTATTGTGCCTTTTTAACCATGAAGCTTCATAATTCAAAAGATACAAAGAGCCTTAAGAACCTCACATCTCAATTTATGTGATAAAGTTTAATTGAAGAAAGATTATTTTTTAAAAAAAATTATCGTCTAAAATAAATCATATATAGTTGTACTACAATAAATCATCGATTCTCATTAAAAATACATTTAAAGTTAAATTTTTAAACTTAATTTAAGGAATATAATTACCTCACTAGCACCAAGTTTAGCTTGATTGTCAGTCTCCAACATGAGCCCAAAGTGAATGTGAGGGAAGTGTGCCCACTAATTAAACCAAACATAACTAATTAATCAGTAATTACCAACCACAACAAAAACCACCACCACCAATAATAATAATAATAATAATAATAATAATAATAATAATAATAATAATAATAATAATAATAATAATAATAATAATAATAATAAAATATAAAAAAAATTAAGAGAGGAACTAAAACATTTCCTTTTAAAATTCATTTAAAAAGAATGATAAATTTCTAACTTAAAAATAATTTAATTTAAACTTTTCATCTTACCCTTAGTCACTACTAATAACACGAATTCCAAATTAACAATGCGTTAGAACATCGTTAAAAATATGAGATTTCTAATAGAAAAACCACCAAAGAGTTAACATTTTCGACATTCGAATCAATTCTCAACAAATTTCATACGTATAAAATTCATGTTTTTTAGTAGTGAATGAAAAGTTTTTATAATAGTCACACGTACAAATGTTATCGGATATTTAAAATCATAAGCTTCAAAGTTCTTATAACAATACAAATTAACATATATTTCTGAAACAAGTTTTCAATATATATATATATATATATATATATTTATTTATTTATTTTTAAAACATTTTGTCTATTCAAACTTACATTTTTAGCAGCAGTACTAAATGCTTCCCTATGAGGGATATCTGGATTATTAGCCTTGATCCTCTGAATCTCCTCTCTGCATAATTTTTTCAAATATATAGTTGTTAAATAAAATATAGCCAAATCACATCTCTAATAATTACATAAATTAACCGATGGGCTATATATGTTGCTTGGACTTTCTAAAATATTCATGTTAAATTTTTCAAAAATAGTCTACTTTTTGAAGGAATATCGACTTACACTTATTGATATCTTTTTAAAAAGTCCGAGCAACATAGCAGAGATAGAATTGCCTTACTTTATGAACCGGTTATATGCGGAAGGTCCTCGTTGCCTCTTTTCTGGAGCTGAAAAAAATACACCCACAAAAAAAAACTATTATAAATTAATTAAATTTAATTGAGTTTAAGTTCGATACATTGATACAATAAACATATACATAATATATCATTTGACGGCTTGTAAGATAATTACAAGTTTATATCTTTAGAGTTTAACATTTATACATCGAACATGATTACTTTTTCTTGAAAAAGATAAATTACCCGTGAGCGGAGCTATCTATATATTCCTGCAGTCTTACCTCCTTGGTCGAAAAATTAAATAGTATAATATATAAAGTTAAAATTAAATTTTTTTTGATAAATATTACGTACGTCGATTTACAATCCTCTCCTCACGAGTAGAATTGTCTGTGATGGATGATGAACCAAAATCTATCTTGTATTGATCATGAGGAGAATTAGTGTAGTTTGCTACCTGAAAATTAAAATTACTAACAAAAATTAGAAGAAATAATCAGAAAAAAAAAACAAATTAAAAGGTTAGAACAACCAAAATTTTAACCAAAAGAAAGATAGATGAGTCCTACAAATTGCATATACTACTCCAATTGTCTTAATTTAAGTGGCATTGTTCAGATTTTATCGAACAAGTTTTTTATTTCTAATAAATATTTTAAATTATTAATTATTATTTATTACTTACAATAATTTTAACAAAGTCAGAAAATTAAAGTTATGATAAAAAAATTTAACCCTTGAAATTTGAACAGTATCACATAAATCAAGATAGAAAATGTTGTGTATTTTTTTTTTTTTTTAACCAAAAGGATTGAAATGATGTTTTGTGAGAAAGACGAGAAGATAACAAAATAAAATTGAAGTGACTGAATAAGTTATTCTCGTGGTATTTTCCAGGAAAAATATCCCTTTCCAAAATCAAAATATACTAATTTTGGGATGTGTTTCTACATTATAGGACAAAAAAGGGAAAAAAACTCAGAATATTTCATGTCAATCAAATCAAACAATTCAAAAGCAAGCAACATTTTCATTGACGCAAATTTTATTCCTATCTTTGTAGAGGTAAGAAAATTATTTTCGATAAATTTGCGATTCAAATAAAAAAAAGTTTATCAAAACAAAATTGAATGAAAATATGACAACAAAATAGCAAGTTACTAATAATTATAAACTAAGTATAGATAAATTAAAACTCACTCAATAACCCTTAACTACAATCACACCCACTCTATAATATTGATCCATGTTTAATAATAACATTTCATAATAATAATCATTTTTTTTTTGTGAAATCTATTTGTCATGTTATGTTATATTATTATTACATATTTTATATAACAATATTTTATTATAGCAATATAAAATATCCAAACAAGAAAGAAAAGAGTATAATGTAAGTTCTGGTTGTGGTTGTTATTAAATAATTCGCTTGTCTCAATTTATTATAGTTATATAAATATCTAAAATTTATTTTAAGCCACAAGTTTTAAAAACCTTTTTTATTTTTAAATTTTGAGTTTAGTCAAATGATATTGATATCTTGTATTTCCTTAAAAGAAGTAAAACCTAGAAAACCCTAGATTTTAAAAAAGAAAAGGCTATAGAATAAAAAAAAAACATAACGCCCACAATTTCAGCTGCAAAAAAGAAAAGTTTTTTTTTTTTTGGAATTGACCTGATGAAGATATTGTTGATGATTTTGCCAAGAATTATTGGAGTGAAATGTAGTAGCCATATTAACAGACCACAAATTTGTGCAGTGTCCACATCGAACTGTCACTATATCAAGCAAGTTGCTGCATGGAACACTCACCTGCAATAATATTAATGATGAAAAACATCAAAACGTGCTGTTCAGGACAGATAAATATTCTTTCATTCTTAATTAATTATCAGAAGTCTCAAATTCGATCCCTGAATATGGAGTTTCCTCTGTTATGGGTGTTTTACCCTAGTATGAAACCTTTTTCTTGATACAAATCCGAATTAATTAAACCCTAACGTGAATACGAGTGAAAAATCAAATAATAATTAAAAAGAAGCAAATATTAGGAGTGTATGCTCAACCATTTCATACTTAATCTTGAAGATCTATAGTCACAAGTGAGGCTAGGACTTAAAAGATGCGCATCAAAATTTAGAGTCAGTATGTACATAAAAAAATAAATGAAATTCGCCATTTTAGTAGAAAATAATGAGCTTGGTTGAACTCTAAGAATGGGAGAATTTCATGTTCTTCAAATTCAACTATAAATCATATGGTGAGGATGAGATAAAAAGAAGCAAAAATTACCTTATTCGTGCTCATTCTACTCCTTCATGGATCAAGATGAGTAATATTGAGTACAATTTTGCAAATCTAGCTACATGATTTTTTTTTTTAAAAAAATAATGAGTTCGGTTGAACTCGCAAAACCCTCTACCTGGTGGTAGAGGGAATTAAGGTCTAAATTTTGAGACCACCTTTTCCCACAAATCCACCAAGAAGAAGAATGCTAGAAGTTCATGTCCTTCATATTCGACCATAAACCAAGTAGTGAAGATGAGACAAAGCATAACGAGTTGATCATGTGTTCAGTTGAACTCACAAAACTCTCTACATCTGCCTCGAGGGCTTAGGGAGAGCAAGAGAGGCCAAGCTAATAGGGTGGAAGGGGGAAGGTCATCTAAATATTGAGATCATCTTTTTCCACAATTGGACCAAGGAGAATGTGAGTACGAGATTTGACTATAAATCAGGTAGTAAAAATATGAGAAAAAGCATAATGAGTTGATCATATGTTCAGTTGAACTCACAAAAAACTCTACATCCACCTTGAGGGCTTAGTGAGAGGCCAAGTAGCTAGGGTGGAAGGGGGAAGGCCGTCGACTAAATCTTGAGATAATATTTTTTCATAATTGCACCAAGAAGAAGAGAAGAATGTGAGTAGTTCACACTCTCCAGATTCGACTATAAACCAGATAGTAAAGATGAGAAAAAGCATAAATTACCTTGTTCTTGCTTATTTGACTAGCTCCATTACGTTATGGAGATGAATAAATTTATAGATCTAAGATGTGAATAAAATTCAGAAAAAAGGAACTCTACCTATAACATCTATAGTCAAATACATTTCAAAGCTTAGTGAGATTTTGAAGAAACCCTAAAAGACAACTTAATTGCTTTTTTTACAATTAAATTAGTCAAAAAAATTGAGAACTTAATCATATGAATAAAACCCCATGAGCAAGGAAAAGTTTTCTTTTCTTTTTTTTGATAGCACACTGATCAAAATTACTTTAATTTTTGCAGCCTGTTAGTGCATTCTTTTCAGTAAAGAGAGAAAGGTACAACACAAAATAATAAAATTAAATCTAATTAATTAAATATTTGAAAGGACACTTCTTAACACGCTTGTTTTGGATTTTAGATAAATCATCAGAGATTTTATCACTTTTCTTTGACTGCAAAAGACATCAAAGAATTTTTAAAAAAAAAAAAGAGAAGAAGATATGGATGGAGACTTGACACTACTGAAAAAGAAAAAAAACATACAGAAAATCAAGAGATTATATATGTATATAATACCACCAAATTAAACTAACAAATCTCTGAATCACAAATCAACTTTATTCAACTTGTAGAAAGAAAAAAAAGTAACTTCTCACACACACACATGATATAGGGAAAAATGTATATATGTATGTATATTAATTAAAAATTAATTGAAAGATAGGATAGAAAGATATACCACAAGAACAATTTTGCAAAATTTGCAAGGGATATAGCAAAGTTGCTCAGAATTAGTAGAACCAATGTAGCTTGATGACATGTTTATTATATATGGAGGAAAGTGAAATATAACAAGAGGAAGAAGAAAGAAGATAATATATAGAGAGAGAGTTCAAAATATATAAGAGGACATGAGTCTTTCCAAAGGGAAAATGCTTTTATTCTCTCTCTAATATATTGCTCACAATTAAAGTTTTTATGTGCACAAAAGTAACTAAAATAAGTGTAAATAAAAGCACATAATCCCTTCCTAGTTGTAGTTCCTTTAATTTTTTTCTTATTCGCTTTTTTTAAGAAGATAAGGACTTACATACAAGGAATTGAAATGATTAATTGAGTTGACAATCTATCAGAAATAAACTTTTTTATGTTCAGAAGATAGGGATTAAATTTATGTATACAATATCCTCCTCATACTTCTTATACCGAATATGTTATTGTTTGTTGTATATAAGAATAGGATATATATAAAGAGCAGCCCGGTGCACTAAAGCTCTCGCTATGCGTGGGGTCCGGAAAAGGGCCGGACCACAAGGGTTTATTGTACGCAGCCTTACCTTGCATTTCTGCCAGAGGCTGTTTCCAAGGCTTGAACCCGTGACCTCCTGGTCACATGACAGCAACTTTACCAGTTATTCCAAGGCTCCCCTTCAAGGGGCAACACTTTTATTTACTTAATTATATCTTAAATTCGTCCTTATGTGTTGGATTGAAATTCTTTTCTTGAGCCAAATATGTGAATATTCTTTTAAGATGATGTTGACGAGACTCGAACTAATACCACATTGAAGTGTATCATCATCTCATAAAAAATTAAGCTAACGATCACATTGAAGTGTGTGACTATATATCTTATCGGACAATTTAAGCAATTAAAGGGAGCAACACTTCTAACTACTTAATTATATTTTCAATACATTCAGCTTATGTATAGAATTTTTTTTTCCTTGAGCCAAATATGTGAATATTCTTTTAGATAATGCTGATGAGACTCTAACTGATACCATATTGAAGTGTATCATTATCTCATCAAAATTAAACTAATAATCTATTAGAAAGCAACACACCTTTAATCAATTATGTCTTTAATTAACACATATTATAAATTGCAACAATAAAGCAAAGGAAGAATATTAAAAAATCGCTTTTGTTATTGTTGATGATTTGATTAATAATAATTGTAGGGGTATTCTACTTTATTTAAATTTAAATTTTTGTTAGATAGTTTAGGTTATTGAGATATTTTAGTTTTCTTGAATTTTAAATTATATAAATATGCGTTTTAAATTGACTATTCAAATCTCTCATATACTTAACAAAATGATTTGAAACATTCAATCCTTTTTATTGCATCATTTTTTTAAAAAAAATCAACAGTTTTTTCAGCATGCCGTGCATATTTGATTCTTTTCTTCATGAGCTAAACGTATGAATATTCTTTTTGATAATAAGTAATGTTGAGAGTACTCAAACCTTTGGATCTTTTATCTATCTAATATTATATTGAAAAATAATGATTCAATCATAAAAACTATATTATTTTCTATAATTTTCTTGTCCATAGAAAAAATTAAGCTAGCTCAATAGAGCCCACGGCAATAAGTGGTGAATGGGGAATGACAAAAAGTTACTGCAAAGAATACTGCTAGTTGTTATACAGAGGACTTTTGAATAAACCCATATATATATAATATCCGGTTCATAGAAAACCGGGTTTTTTCCAGAAAATGTCAGATATTGGCCACCAATTACCAAACAAGGGCTAGGGTTTTTGTTGGAAGAATGGGGAAGAGAGAATGTTTTGGCTTTATTATGCTAAGAGAATAAGTCGAAGGGAAAAAAAATGTTTTTTTTTATGTTTAAAGTTATTTTTCTAATATGAGATTATGCATCGATCTCACATTTTAAGGAGGTTTATATATAAATTTAGTAGGAAATAAGGATTTATCGTTTGTAAAAGGTACGTAATCTGAAAGCCCATTAGGATAAATATATATATGATTTTAGTAATTACTGTTGACCTTAGACGTTTCATCTATATACATATGCATATATAGTGTACGACTTAACGACACATGAGACGAAACTTTCATTATACGTATGATTTTTCTTTATTAGGATTTAGACTATGACTTGCTTTAATATGGCGTGATAATTGTCATTGACCATAATTTTAAGTGTGATTTAATCTTTTTTGTCTTGTAAATGATTATTTTTCTATGAAAAAAGGGGGCTTCAAGTTCTTAGGAAGAGTCTTACGAGACAATTCATGTATGATTCATGAGTCGAGCTCCTGAGTAAGAGCTTAGGTCAATACTTATATAATATCTAGTCATTAATTGGAAGTGAGTAATTAAGATGGTGGTGGTTAATTATGATTGGTCTAATTAAATCTTCAATTAGTGGTTGCAACTTGCCCAGAATGTCCATACAAACTAAGATCTTATTCACACAATGAGAAAAGACTGAATGAAAGATCGAGGACAGCCAGTTGGCTACTTCTTTACCATGCGCTTTAAAGAAAGAGACCAAATGAAAGCAAAAGGCAAAGACAAGCGATAGAAAGGATATTAGTCTCCAAATTTCTCTTCCGCTAAAGGAGATTCCTATAACTTCTCCATTTATGATTTTATGTGCTATCGATTTAATATACATTTTCATGTTAGTTCCTTCAAATATTACTTGGGTGATCTTACCTTATGATTTTTTTAAATTTACGGTATATAATATATAAATTATCAGTGTATATAATTATATTTTGTATTATTGAGTGTATATTTGCCTATTATAAAAAAATGACTCGCCTTCATTTTTTCCGTTATTAATTCTAATAATCGTGGGCTATAAATATGTGAATTATGTGTATAATTATTTTTTAGATGATCAGATAATATTAAAATCTTTGTACACTATAAGCATACTATTTTTTTAAAATAAAAATTTCTATATTTTTTTAATGGTGGGGATGAGGGCATGGGGTATAGGGGGCTTATAACATGTTTGTTTGTTTCTTGACATTATAATTGAATGTGTTGATGAAGAAGATAATGGTGAGGCTATGCCCTTTCCCTATCAATCTCTCTGCAATACCACAGCGGACTAGGGGGGCGAAATTTCATATTTTAAAAAAAAAATATTTTTTCTTTTCATATGACAAGTTTTTTTTTATACAAGAAAGATAAAACTTAACATTGATGGTACTGTCAAGATATGGTCTGAAGATGCCGTTTTGGGAGGAATCTTTAAAAATGATCATAGAAAATAGTTGTTGGGAGGTAAGGTGAAATCTACGATAAATCTCACTATAGAATTATGAAGCATAAAAAAGGGTTAATTGTAGCTAATTAAATTCATCGAATATCAAGATATAGAGGTGGAAACTTATTGTTTACTTATTATCAAATTGATTAAAGATGAGGAAATATAACACCATCCTTTTAGGAATATTATTGAAGACTAGAGATCATATTTGAAATATCAACAAATTAAAGTCTTTATCAAATACATATGGAGAGAGGCGAGTAAGTATGCGGACTTCTCGGCAAATGAAAGGCACAAACTTGATGAAGATCTAATAAGGGCACAAACATGATGAAGATTTAATTTTTTTGTCTTTTCTAACGTACCAAAAAAATATACAATACTATTTTGTAATTATAATATATATATTAGACTTGATAGGGAGAATACTTAGCTATATTATCATAAAAGAGATATTTAGTGGTAATAGAATTTATTTATTTTAATATTGTTGCAAAAATATTTAACGGTAATTGAATTAATTTTATTACAATCAAAGTTGCTAAAATACTTAGTGACGTTTATATAGCGTGATGATAATTATAAATATTCATATTTATCAATGTTGCTAAATATAAATATATATTATATAGCAACAATTATATTATTACCGCTAAATCTTTATCTCTTATATTGCTACTATTGTATGTCAATTTGACTTGATTGTCAAAAATCCCTTACATTTTAGTGCACCAACAATAACATTGATTGATGATGTAAAATATAAGATAAAAAAAATAAAATTGTAACATTAAATTGCAATAATATTCTAAATATTTCTATGTTAACAAGAGTATAAAGTGCTGCTATTATTTCAACCACAGAGTAGTAGTAATAATAATAGATTTTGGTGGTGCTTTATTCCTCGAGCATCTTTTCTTCACTTTTTTCCCTTTTTGGAGATACCTTTTTAATCTTAGCAAGTGTCATGATTAATGGCCACACATATACTGTGGAAAATACTATTCTATAATTTTACAATGATATTTAAATGTTATCATAGTAGCTAGGCTATTTTACTATATGTGTCATGTATTTATTAATTTTTTAATGTACATATCTAATATAAATATATTTATATGATATTTTTTTAGTTTTAATTATCATATTATTTATTGTTATTGTAGTTCTTTTCTCTATTGTTTTTAGTATTTCTCTAGTATATTATTATATTTTTCTTTATAATTTTATAATATGCTTTATTTGAGTCGAGTATCTATTCGGAATAGACGCTTTGTCTTCTCAAGATAGAAATAAGGTTCTATATACATTATTCTCTTCGAACATCATTTATAAAATTACACTACATATGTTATTGTTATTGTAATTTGGACTATTGTAAAGCACTATGTATTTGTAAATGTTTTAGTCAACTCATTCTAGGATATACACATTATAGATCAACTCATATTCAATTCAACTTGCTCATTAATAATACAATCTGTGTTTTAAGTACATTAATTAGGGACATGTTAGATTTCGATTTGTGTTTATGTAATTCGTCTATTTATCATCTTTACCGCCCTTATATTTGAGATTTCAAAATTTAATTCTAAAAATAAAAAAAATAAAAAAAAGAATGTTTTACCCATTCAATATAGGCTTATTTATTTGATATGAATTCAAATTAATCGAGATAGGGTTAAATTAAACGAAAAAAAAGAAGGAATGAAGAGGTCAAATATATACCGATAAGTAGATTGTAGAGTCATTTTCAATTCTAAAATGTAATAAATGGCCCTTCAAGTATGAGATATGACACATGACACACTCATGTTTCCATTTAATTTGATATATCTCTTTCACCAATTAATGTGCCCATTTGGCCAAAACTTGTATAGCTTTATAAATTGCCCCCCCACCCCACCCCAAACCAACACAGTAAAAAAACTCAATTATTTACTTGACTTTGAATACTTTCGTTTATTTTTATTTGTCCACTATATTATTTTGAAATGTTCAATAAATATTTATCCACTTTATAAAATCAATAAATATTTTATCATAAAGTGTCTATTTTACCATTGTTATTAAATATTATTCATTTTCAATATTTAGATGACTTGTATTTAATAAGGGTGATTTGGTAAAATTACCTCTATAGTTTACTACATTTTAATTTTTGTGTCAAGTCAATAGTGAACAATTATTGTGAATAGAAGGAGTAGTTTAAATATTTTGTCGTCTTCTAAAAGTTGTCAATAAATTTTATTTAAGCATTCAAAGTTTTGATTAAACAAACATATGATGAAGTGTTCTTATCAGGTACTTTTGACTCAAGCTTTTATGTGGTATTTTCAAGTGTTCATTGTATAGATAAGTTAACCACTTAAAATATATTATCTTCTTTAATTATACGCATTAGCCTCAGTAAGTCGTAAAAACCTTAAACTTGCAGTTCTAGTGTCTAAATAAAATTCACTGAAAATTTAAAGGGTTATCTATACATTCAACCTTCTTGTTATTTGAACATTACTACCTTTGATCCAAAATATCCGTCATTTAAGGTTCGTATTCACACCTTTACATGGGAGAAAATTTCATAGACAATCATTTTTCAATTTCTATAATTTAAAAGTAGCTATTGTATTAAAGTTTCAACTTCTACAAGTGAAATTCTAGATACTATATCAAAGATTTCATTGTAGAAATTAAAATTTCATGACAATGATTATTTTTTCAATAACAGGCTGAAAGATGGTTATTACACATTTTTACTTCTTATATAAGATCGTATTTAAAAATTAAACATTTTTACGGAGTTCTAAATTTAACAGGCAAAACTTCATGACAATGTCTCTAAGTTTCACATGTTAAATTTGAAACTCCACAATAGTAGTTCTTATTCAATTATGAGGTTTATAAAAAGTGATTATTTGTGAATTTTACCTTTCTTTTTTGGATAAAAATCACAAATAACCACCTAACAATTGAAAGAAAAACATTGTGATGTATTTCCACCCGTGAAATTTAAAACTTTAGTGACTATTTTTCAATTACAAATTGAAAAGTGGCTAATCCGTGCAATTACTCTTTCGTTATCTGATATAAAATCAATGGGCTTTTGTCATCAGCAACCAACTTGATATTTTAACAGCCCAATATTAACTGAGCCCATTATGCAGTTGGCCAAGCTGATCATAAAATGTGGTCCTTAAAAAAAAGGAAAAACTATCTAAATACATCTCTTATTTTATCATAATCTCTAAAATTTTCTACCATTTAAATTTTTTTCAAAAATTCCCTCTCGGATACATCAATCTTCTCTCTCTAATACATCCTCATCCCCCTCTCGTATACATTCCTCCCATCTCGGATATATTTCTCCCTCTCAGATACATCTCTCTCCTCTCGGATACATCCCTCCTCTATGTATCCGGATGTCCTATTCCATCTCTGATACATCTCTATCTCTTCTCTGATACATCCCTTCCCCATAAATCCGAATGTCTGCTGATGTATCTGAAAGTCCAGTGATGTATTCGAAATTCATAAATTTTAAAGAATTTTTATAATTTGGAAAAAAGTAGTGAAATAATGTAATTAGCTCTTAACATTATGTGATTTACGTAAATTACGCTAAAAAATATTCTTAAAAACTTCAAATTTTAGTTAAAAAGACGTATGGTATATGTATATACAATGCTGTAAAAGTTTCACTTTTCCTGCTATGAATATGCCTATTTAATCCACATTGAGATTATACTCACACTGTTTAAAACATACTATTTCTTTTCTATTTTTAGAAATAAAAACACAGTAAGAGTTTTATTCTATTTTTTTTCCTTTGCCTTAATTCATATCCTTATAAAAGGTGAAGAAAACCAGTTAACTGCCAGTTCTACATTGTTCTGCAAAATAATCAAATTGGGCAAGAAAAAGTGAAGATTAAAAAAAAAAGTGATGACAAAAATTAAAAATAATAAAAAGAAGAAATTTCCAAATAATGACACGTGTCATACAAGTTGATCCTAGCCCTTGAAATCTATTAAAAACAAATAACATCAACAGTAAAACATTAAACAACCTCAGCAATGTGTTTGTTTTTTGGTCAAATTTGCACTAAATTCCTTGCACTTCCAAACAAGATTTTGCCTACCCAAGAAAAAAGTAGAGTAAAAAAAAAAAAGATAAAAAAAGTATTTTTAGTTCCTATTTTATAGGAGAAATTGGGTAATACCCATTTTGCAGTTAGTTGGTTTTGCTCTTTTTTTTGGGGGAAATTTTGGTTAGGTGGGAAATGGCGAAATCAGTGGAGAAAAATGAAGTTGTGTCCATTGAGCTTCCGGCTCCTCCTAGTTGGAACAAGAAGGTATCTCTTTTTTTTTTTCTGAGTCGTTAAGCTTATGTTCAGTTCTTGAAGTTCTTCAAAAAAGTTCCAATTTTTTGTTGAGTTTATGTAAAGTTTGTTTCTTTAGCTTTGTTGTTTGCAATTTTTCAACAATGGGGTTTGTGGGTTTTGTTTAATTTTGCTTAATTTGTAGTTTTCAGGTTGAATTTGTGGTTTTGATGAAGTAAGAGTCCAGATAGGGTTTTAGCTTATGTTTAGTTCTTGAAGTTCTCCAGGAAAGTTCTAATTTTTTTGTTGGGTTTATGTAAATTTTGTTTCTTTAGCTTAGTTATATGCAATATTTCTACAATGGGTATTGTTTAATTTTGCTTATTTTTGAGGTTCTCAGGTTGAATTTTTGGTTTTGATGAGTAAGGGTCCTTTAGGACAATAGGGTTTTTATCTGGCTTTATCATGTTCAGTTCTTGAATGTCTCTAGAAAAGTTCCAATTTTTTGTTGAGTTTATGTGAAGTTTGTTTCTTTAGCTTTTGTATTTGCAAATTTCCTACAATGGGGTTTGTGGGTATTGTTTAATTTTGCTTATTTTTGTGGTTCTGAGGTTGAGTTTTTGGTTTTGATGAGTAAGGGTCGTTTAGGAGATGGGTTTTTCTCAGGCTTTATCATGTTCAGTTCTTGAAGTTCTTCAGATTTTCAGTTGGGTTCATGTAAAATTTGTTTCTTTGGCTTTGTTATTTGCAATTTTTCTACAATGGGTTTTGTGGGTGTTGTTTAATTTTGCTTATTTTATGGTTCTCAGGTTGAGTTTTTGGTTTTGACCCAGCCTCTAGTTTCTTAGAAAAGTTGCAATTTTTGTTGATTCCATGAAAAGTTCGATTCTTTAGCTTTGGTACTTGCAATTGTTTTAATGGGTTTTGTCTAATTTTCTGTAGTTTTGGGTTTTGTTAGTCTTAAGACACAGTTTTTTCTTGGATAAGGTATGATTGATGAACAAAAAGCACCAAAATACTGCTACGGAGGTTTAAGAGAGGGGTTTTCTCCGGCTTTTGGATATTCCCAAGTTAACTCTCTATGCTATCTTGAAAAGTTCCATTTTTTTGGTTATTTTGAGTAAAGTTCGTGTCTTAGCTCTGGTTTTTGCAGTTATTCAAAAACTGGTTTTATGGGTATGGTTTAATTTTTAGCTTTTTTGGTTCCAAGGTTGATTTTTTTGGGGTTTGAAGAGCTAAGTTGCTTGGACTAGGATGCGGGTGTCCAATATGGGTGCGGATCTAAATGCCGGATCCTTCATGATCTAAATGCCGGATCCTTCATGATCTAACTTTTAAGATTCAGGGTACATATTCAGGTATGTATCACGGCCCAAATCCACGTGACCTGCACTCGCAGCTCTACCCGACCCGAGGAAACCAACCTTAAAACCAAAGCATGGATTTAATCTTTAAACCAACCACCTTTCATTTAAAAGAAAATGCACAAGGAAAAGAGTTTCTTGAGACTGAACACTGATGGCTGCTCTAAGGATAATGCGAGGGCCTAGTGTGCTGGAGGGATTATTAGAAATAAGCATGGTCAAATAATCAGTGCCTTTGTGATGCCTCTAGAAATTATGTCTAACGACATGGCAGAAGCTATGGTCCTTAAATCTGGGATCGACTGGTGTGTTTCAAAAGGGATCAAAAACATTGTGATGGAGTGTGATTCTAAGTTGCCCACTGACTAGGTAATGAAGGTTATGAACCACCTTGGAACTTATGGGAGATCATTGATGAAATACAGAAGCAAACTTCTAAATTTGCTAGCTGGAGTATTTATCACTGTTATAGGGAAGGAAAGAAAGTGGTTGACATTTTGGCTAATCAGGGTCTCCGGTGTAAGGAAAAGGTTCAGTTTTTTTACTACAACAGGCTTCCTAAAGATGTTAGAGGTGAATTGCCAATGGACAAAGCTCAACTTCCCTCTTTTAGAAGGAAATTAGTAGGAATTTTCTCTCTTGAAAGAGTCATTTATAGAATTATTCACAATTTTGATGTCCCTTGACTGTTTTATCTGGCTAAATGAGGTTTTCTGTACCTCATAATGCCATCTTATTTTAGTAGCTGATTTGAAATCCTACTAGGAATGGAGGGTGTTCCATTCTTAGTAGATTTATTCTCCTCTGTTTTCTACATTTTGTTATATTGATATATGCTTCCACTCTCAAGTGATAGAGATGGATGAGATTTTTTGAAAAAAGGTGAAGAGTTTCATTCATGCATGCCACATGAGTAGCCAAAGAAATACCACCCAAAATAACAACCACAACTGTCTATGGAATCTTTACGATACATAATGAAATAATTAACCAAGACAAGCCCTGGTGACCCAAAAGTTAATAATGGATGTCCTCCACGAATACAAGTGTGGAGCCTCCCCAAAAGTATTGACACGGGATGTGGAACGATCCTATCTACGGGGCTTGGGTTGCATAGTCCCAGTCCTTGAAACTAGAAATGGAAATTTGGCCAACAAGCCTAAGCTCCACATGTCGTTTCCCCTAGAAGTGAGCCAAAAGCTAATAACATATGATACATGCATAACAATCGATATAAGTAGGAACATTTGTATCAATTAACGATTACAACAACAACAACAACGAACCCAGTGTGATCCCACCATGTGGGGTCTGGGGAGGGTAGAGTGTACGCAGACCTAACCCCCACCTTAAAAGGTAGGGCGGCTGTTTCCGAAAGACCCTCGGCTTAAGAGAGAAGAACAAGGGAGGAGAAACAAGGAAAAACAAGGAAAAACAAGACATAGGTCAGTAAAGCCAGACATATAACAGACAATATAAAGATATAAATAATGAGAGCGATAAAGCGATAAAGTCAGGGTAGGAAAGATCGGGGATAAAGAGGCATTAACTACTATAGATAAAATAGGATACCCAAAGTAGACTGGGCCAACTAATATAAGCAGTAATCCCATGCAAAATCCTATGTTAAGACAAATGAGCGCGACTACGACTACTATGGAGAACCGATCGGCCACCTAGCCCACTATCTTAGTCTGAGTCCTCCATAGCCTCCTATCTAAGGTCATGTCCTCGGAGAGCTGCAACTGTGCCATATCATGTCTAATGACCTCTTCCCAATATTTCTTCGGCCTCCCTTTGCCCCTCCTGAAACCGTCCATAGCCAACCTCTCGCACCTCCGCACTGGAGCATCTGTGTCTCTCCTCTTGACATGCCCAAACCATCTCAGTCTCGCTTCCCGCATCTTGTCCTCCACCGATGCCACTCCTACCTTGTCTCGGATATCTTCATTCCTAATTCTATCCATCCTAGTGTGCCCACACATCCACCGCAGCATTCGCATTTCCGCGACTCTCATCTTCTGGACATGAAGTTTCTTGATTGGCCAACACTCCACCCCGTACAATAGGGTCGGTCTAACCACCACTTTGTAGAACTTGCCTTTGAGTTTTGGTGGCACTTTCTTGTCACACAGCACTCCGGAGGCGAGCCTCCATTTCATCCACCCTGCACTGATGCGGTGTGAAACATCGTCGTCGATATCCCCATCTTCCTGTATAATAGACCCAAGGTATTTGAAGCTTCTTTTCTTTTGAATGGCCTGGGTACCAAGCCTCACTTCCCCGTCAGCCTCACGCGGCAGGCCACTGAAACTGCACTCCAAGTATTCTGTCTTGGTCCTACTCAATTTAAATCCTTTAGACTCCAACGTCTGTCTCCAGCCCTCCAGCTTGTCGTTAACTCCGTTGTGAGTCTCGTCAATCAGGACTATGTCATCTGCGAACAACATACACCAAGGCACCTCACCTTGTATTTGTCTAGTCAATTGATCCATCACCAGGGCGAATAGAAACGGGCTAAGAGTCGATCCCTGGTGCAACCCCATCGTAACAGGAAAGTGCTCCGAGTCCCCCCCTACCGTCCTTACCCTGGTCTTAGCTCCATCATACATGTCTTTAATCGCTCTAATGTATGCCACAGGTAAACATTTCGCCTCCAAGCATCTCCATAGGACCTCCCTTGGAACTTTGTCATAGGCCTTTTCTAGGTCAATAAATATCATGTGTAAGTCCCTTTTCCGCTCCCTATACTGCTCTACCAATCTCCTTAAGATATGAATGGCTTCTGTAGTCGAGCGCCCCGGCATAAATCCAAACTGGTTCTCTGAAATAGACGCACTACTCCTCACTCTCATTTCTATCACCCTTTCCCACACTTTCATAGTGTGACTTAGCAGCTTGATACCTCTATAGTTGTTGCAGCTTTGAATGTCTCCCTTGTTCTTGTACACGGGAATGATTGTACTCCACCTCCATTCTTCAGGCATCTTCGATGTCCTGAAAATGACATTAAACAGCGCAGTCAGCCACTCCAATCCTACCCTACCTGCATTCTTCCAAAATTCCCCAGGGATCTCGTCAGGTCCGGTCGCTTTTCCCCTGCTTATCCTACGAACAGCTCCCATAACCTCCTCAACCTTTATTCTCCTACAATACCCAAAGTCGCGACGCCTATCCAAGTGCTCCAAGTCTCCCAACACAAAGTCTCTGTCCCCTCCTTCGTTCAAGAGTTCGTGAAAGTATGACTGCCATCTCTGTCTAATGCGGGATTCCTGTACCAGTACTTGACCATCCTCGTCCTTGATGTACTTCACTTGATCCAAGTCGCGTGACTTCCTCTCTCTCGCCTTGGCAAGCTTAAATAGCTTCTTATCTCCGCCTTTTTCCTCTAGTTCTGCATAGAGGCGTTCAAAGGCTGCCGTTTTGGCCGTCGAAACTGCCATCTTCGCCTCCTTATTCGCTAACTTATACTTTTTCCTGTTCGTTCGCTTCTCTTCATCATCCTTGCTATACCAACTTTACATATGCCTGCTTCTTTGCTTCTACCTTTTCCTGGACTTCTCCATTCCACCACCAATCCCCTCGGTGTCCGCCATGGCGGCCTCGTGAGACCCCCAGCACCTCTCTAGCTGTTTCCCTAATGCAGCTGGCCGTCCTATCCCTCATACTGCTCGCCTCCCCTCTACTATCCCACGCCCCCATAGCCATCAGCTTCTCCCCCATCTCTAGGGCACTAGACGGAGTCAAACGACCCCACCTAATCCTCGGTCGGTCATCCACGACCCTCTTCTTCTTCTTCCTTCTTATCTCCAAGTCCATGACCAATAGTTTATGTTGGGTCGTAAGGTACTCACTTGGTATGACCTTGCAGTCCTTACAGAGGCTTTTATCCTCTTTTCTAAGTAGCCAGAAGTCTATTTGCGTCGCCGCCCTCGAGCTACGAAAGGTTACCAATTGTTCCTCCTTCTTTGGGAAACTCGAGTTGGCCACCCTTAAACCAAAAGCCTTTGCGAACTCCAAGAGTGAGGCTCCTCCACTATTCCTGCACCCGAAGCCAAATCCTCCATGCACCTCGTCATAGCCCGTCGAAACAGACCCAATGTGCCCATTGAAATCTCCTCCTATGAATAGCTTCTCAGTAGGCGGTATACTGACCACCACTTCGTCCAAGTCCTCCCAAAAGCGCCTTTTTGTCTCCTCGTCCAACCCCACTTGCGGCGCATAGGCACTAATAATGTTCAGGGTGATCCCTTCAACGACTAACTTAATCGTCATCATCCTATCATTTGTCCTCTTAACCTCTACCACCTGATCTCTAAGCTCGCTATCTACTAAGATCCCTACTCCATTCTTAAACCTCGACTTGCCCGAGAACCAAAGTTTGAACCCATCCACCTCCTTAGCTTTAGGTCCTACCCATTTAGTCTCTTGGACGCAAGCTATATTAATCTTCCTCTTCTTAAGAATCTTAACTAACTCTATGGACTTTCCCGATAAGGTCCCAATATTCCAAGACCCTACTCTCAATCTAGAAGCTCCCTCCGCCCCCTTAGCCCTCCCAACCCTGGCCCTTGATCCCAACCGAGGACATGACCCTATTCTACCATCGCACACTAAAGCCAGAAAAGCAGAAATACGCTACTGAAAGGTTACTCTCAGATAAACGGACGATCAATAGTATAGCACAAGTTAGCAATTGTTTAAAAACAGTGAGACAGGTACTTAATTTGGCAGTGCAATAAATATTTATAGGCTAAAATATCGGAAATGGACTATTGGAGGTACCAACTCCAAGTTAGTAAAACCTGGTCACTGTCGAAACACTGTTCACTGCCGGAAAGTACTGTTCACCGCCGGAAAGTACTGTTCACTCGCCGGAAAACTGGATACAAATATATGGTCAGCCTAGGAATGCAGAGGCGACCACCCTGGGAGAAAAAACGGAGCCGAAAAATGGCCGGAAACTGCCACACGCGCCGGAGCGTGTAGCGCGTGGCGGCGCAGATCTGGGGCTGCTGGCGGCGCGTGACGGCGCGTGGCTGAGCAGATCTCAGAGGAGCTACCTGGGGTTTGCTCACCTGAGTGTTCCGCTCCTCGTGGTGTTGTTGGTTTTGGCAGCAGACGCATAAAAATTGAGGAGAGAGAGAGAGAGTGTATGAAAACTTGACTGTTTTGATTGGGAGTTAATTGTGAAACATGTTCTCAATCATTCTTTAAACACCAAGCTTTATGTAATCTAGAAAAGTTTTTCATTTACAAGGAGTACCACACTATAATCGACACAACTAAAAATTCAATTAGGCTATGTACATAGTGGCAAGTATTATATGCCTTACTTGCTCAAGTCGTCTCATTGTAATGCCGCATGAATCGACTCTGTCAGGCTAACAAAGTAGCACCATAGTACTCTCTCATGGAGGGACTCTGTCGAAGTTCCAAGCCGTAAGGTTGGTTCAAGGCCTACACCAGCACAGGTAGTTTCATGTCCCAACAAGGAAAATATCCAAGGCCAATCTCGGTGAACTCAAGTAACTCCCAAAAGACTTTACATCTTACCATTTCGGCATTTATAGCCAATCCAACCATTTATGAAAGATTCAGTGAAAATAGGTTTACAATTCATGAAATTCATTTAATAAAAGTAGTTCAAATGTCACTTCTACATACATCGAATCTCTTTCCAAATCTTGCCCCAATGGATCCAACGATGCCAACAATTCACAATCTATATATCCGAGCTTACGTAAATCATTAACGTGTCAAAATAATACCAACTAAGTCAACCAAGTGACTAGCACTTAAATTTGACCTCATAAGTTTTAGCAAAAAATTTCATTTTCCACTTCGAAAGTCAACTCTTTGAGTACTCCAATCCATCCACTAAACGTGTTATGGAATCTAGTCGCTCCACTAGAAACCCGAACGACATTGTTTAAGCAAAACCCATCACAATTCATCATCTCTACCAACAAACATCCAATTTCAGGAAAAATAGAGGTGAACTATCCATTGTGCAATCCCTATGACGCTATCCCACTAAATAAGTATTTGAAATCGGTAATCATTTATCTAAAGACGTCCGGTCAACAATTTGCCGCCTCCTTGAATAGTCAGTTCTATAGAGTTCCTTCAATGTGAAATTGCTGATAACTATTTATGTGTACATTTTTTCTCGTAAGTGTGATCTTCTCCCCTTTTTTGTAGCTTTCTCTTCTCTTTTCCTCTTCTTGTTATGCCATTAGTTGTCATAGGGTGGAGTTGGAAGAAGGCCATCGAGACAAGCTTGGGTCTACTTTAGCATAAAGTTAATGGATTTGTGTGAAAACACGCAAGCGGGGGGCTGGGGGGGAGGGGCGGGAGGGGGTGAATAGTAGATCGTCAAAACTTAGTCGAGTTAAGCTGAATGTAGTTTCTGCTTAGATAGCAAAGAGATAGCCATGTATCACCTATAATTTAGAAAGAAAATGTGAATAAATTAAGGGCAAAAAATAAAATTACACTAAATGTTTTTATACTGGTTTGCGCACCAATGTGGTGCCTTTTATCTCTTTGCAAATGTTTTCAATGTAGACCCTTCGGGGTGGCGGCCCAGTGGTTTAGGCTTGGGACTTCCATGTTGGAGGTCTCAAGTTCGAAACCCCTGGCTAGCGAAAGCAAGGGGTTTGCCTTCTGGGTAGAGCTCGTCGCACCGGGCTTGCCTAGTGTGGGTTACCTCTCCTGTGTGGTTTGTGAGCTATTGCATAGGAGCGGGGTTTTTACCCTGTGCGCACCCAAAGGGTAGGGGCTGCGGGTTTCCCTTGTCATAAAAAAAAAGTTTTCAAGGTAGTACAGTCACTAGTGGTTATACGCAATCACCACATAATGTTTATCCACTAGCTTTTCTCGCTCACTAACTAACAATTACAAAATTTCTAGTGTGCTTGAAATCAAAGAGCTATCTCTGTCTTCAGATTTTACTTCAAATTTATAGGGAGCTTGAGTTGTTGCCGCTGAACCTTTTCTTGATACTTCTTGTGTCTTTGACTGTTGTTGATTATTACCAAGTAACTAATGGCTCCTTGCTTGAATTCAATAAGAGCTGCTTTTGTGTAATCCAAGGGACTCTTAAATGTCAGCCGGCCTTTTTGAAATAGAAACTTCTATTAATTGTTGATTTCTGGGCCATCTTCCTTTTGGGCTTCAGAATGTGATCTCTGAGCTACTTTTGGCTTTGTCTTATTTTGTCTTCATACAATCTTTGGGCTTCGGCGTTTTGTTCAACCATGGATTGAACCAAGCTTCTTCAGGGCAATCTTTTCGTGGGCTGTTTTTCTTCATCTTTATCAACTGTTCTGTCTTTTTCCCCTTCAATCAAGATATATCGGGGGGGGGGGGGGGTTACCTGCCTCACATTCTCCCTATTCTTTCTTAAGTTACTTGTTTTTAAGAAATGAAGGGTGTGTTCGTATGAAGGAAAATGTTTTCTAGGAAAATAAGTGGGTTTCTTACCTATTCTCTTGTTTTCGGTACTTAAGCAAAAAATATTATCCTAAAAGCATTTGTATATAATCTAGACAAATACTATGGGAGTTGGGGATGGAGGTAGGGGTGTGGGATGGTGGGGATAGGGACTACTGAGGTGGAGGTGACGATGAGGTATGTTGGAGGGTGGGCATGACACAATTAATATGAAATGCCACTTGTGGAATTTGTTTTCCCTATGTCTACTAGGAAGTCATTTTCTTCATTTTTAAGCAACTCGTTTTCCTAGAGAAAATGATTTCCAAAAAATTTGACCCACTGAACATGAGAAATTGGAAAATATTTTCCTCCATACCGAGCACAGCTGAAGTGTGTGTTCGCTTTCTTATACCTTTTACCCTCAGAGCCTGTAGAAATGAAGTGTGTATCAGATCTTTCTAGATATGAGATTCTCTTTCAATTGAGCGATGAGTATCATTGCACATGTCTATGTGACAGGGTAAGTTCCATTGTCCATCATTTCAGCACAGTAGCTTTGATAGAGTTTTGTCGTTAAGATCTTGCTTGGCGTCTTTGAGGAACACATCTTTTTCAGAGAAAAATTGTTGAAAAATATGCTCATCTCGTAAGAGAGTCGGACTATGTTGTAGATATGCTGGAAGCATTTTTCAGAGATGTTAAAAATGTTGTTGAAAAATATGCTCATCTCGTATGAGAGTCAGACTATGTTGTAGATAAGCTGGAAGCATTTTTCAGAGATGTTGTGCAACAGCATTACTTCGATATGCATGGATTGGATAGTTGGATGAGTAAACACAATTTCCAGTAGGGGAAGACAGTTGCTTGATTTGTTGCCTTTTAGTATAAAGCAACAGGGCTATTAGCATGTTACGGGTGCTTGATGTGCTAAGGGGTCGTTTGGTTCACGGTGTAGTTATGCAAGGATTTCAATGTAGGGATTGTTATGTGGTAAATAATAATGTAAGGATTGTTGTTAGTGATAATGCATGGTGTCATAAATATTCTTACTCGTAGGAACTGCTTTATATCTGATTTTGATTTTCTACTGAAACTGCTGTTTGAATGCATCTAACAAACTGTGTGCTAACATATTTGGATCTTCATGGATATAAGTTAAGCAGGAGATTTGAGCCTTTATTGCTCATCATCTTTATATAGTAACGGTTTTGTGTTTCGGAAAGACGTCCTAGATTACTTGCTACTCTTTTGAGCCTTCTTTATTTCTTTTCCACCTGAACCAAGAACTTTTTTTTTTTGATAAAGAAAACCAAGAACATTTTGAGGAACTCAAAAGAGAGATTGGAGAAGATTTTTCAGGAGAGGTAGAGGTAGACCGAAGAAGTATTGGAGAGACGTGATTAGAAATGACATGACGCAATTTCAAGTTTCAACTTACGAAGGACATAACCTTAGATAGGAGGGTGAGGAGGTCACGGTTTAGGGTAGAAGGAAAGTAGGTAGTAGTGGATTGTCTTGTTGTCCGTTCATATTAGCAGTAGTAGTATTGCTCCTATAGTTTCTTGTCTTTCGATTTCTATTACTATCTGATGATTCCGTGTACCTCGACTATCGTATTGTTTTGTTGTAGTTTCTGTTCTGTTCTGTTTTGTTTTGTTACTATATGCTGTTTTTGTTATTATTTGTTGTTTTCTTGAGCCCGAGGGTCTATTGGAAACAACCTATCTACCTTTGAGGTAGAGGTAAAGTATGTGTGCACTCTACCCTCCCCAGACCCCGCTTAGTAGACTACCCTGGGTATGTTGTTGTTGTTGTTTCGTATAAATTTGACTCTCTTTCTGTTCCTTTGCAGTTTCTGCCTAAAAAAGGAGGTACTCCAAAGAAGAACGACATCGTATTTACTGCACCAACAGGGGAGGAGATCACCACAAGAAAACAGTTGGAACAGTACCTGAAGTCACACCCTGGTGGTCCGCCAGTAGCGGACTTTGATTGGGGAACTGGTGAAATGCCAAGAAGATCCGCTAGGATCACTGAAAAGGTGAAGGCAACTCAATCTCCAGCAGAAAGTGAGCCTGCTAAGAAACGAGGCAGAAAGTCTTCGGCTTCGAAGAAGGATTCCAAAGACAAAGAAGTCCCTAAAGAAACTGAAGCAGCAAAGGATGATGACATGGAGGAAGCTGAAAAGCATGAGAAGGATACTGCAGCAATGGAAGCTGAGAAAGATGTTGAAAAAGAACAAGACGAGAACCAAAATGAACCTCAAGATGGAGAAAGTGAAGTGGAGAAGAAAGATGAAATCCAATCTTCTGAGAATGATGTTGTGAAGGAGAACTTAGATGAAGGTCAAATTGTCGACGACAAAGTAGAAGATGCTCAAGTTGAGAAAGATGTTGAGATGGCTGATAACGTTGGACATTCTAAAGATGTTGAAGAGGCTCCTGTTGATAAAACAGCTGATGGTCCTGACGCTACTAAAATTAACGAGGAAAAGGATGTACAGGTTCAAGAAGTAGAAAAGATACCTACTGAAGAAGCTCACGTTGAGAAGGACGTCAAAATGGCAGATAAAGATGTTGAAGAGGAGGCCCCTGCTGATAAAACAGCTGTTGGTCCTGAAGCTGCTAAAATTAACGAGGAGGGAAAGGATGTACAGATTCAAGAAGTAGAAATATTACCTACCGAGGAAGCTCAGGTTGAGCAAGATGTCAAAATGACTGATAACATTGGACATCCCGACGATGTTGAAGATGTCCCTGCAGATAAAGAAGCTGATGGTCCTGAAGCTACTAAAATAAATGAGGGAAAGGATGTACAGGTTCAAGAAGCAGAAAACAAACGGACTGAAGAAGCTCAGGTTGAGAAAGATGTCAACGATGTTGAAGAGGAAAAGGCTGTACTGGTTCAAGAAGTAGAAAACATTCCTACTGAAACAGAAAAATTCGATTGTAGCGCTGCTGAGGAAAAGAATCATCAAGCGGCAGGAGAACAGAAAACTAGTGCTGCAGCAAAGAGTACTGATGATCAAGATAATTTGATGAACATTGAAAAAAGTAAGGTGGAGGGTGAAGTAACTGAGAATGGCAGCAACGCTAACGAGGCCAAGCCTTGAGCAACGGTTCTCTCTAATTCTAACCTTTTGCTCTTCTTGCTTCATTTGGATGACTGTAGTGTTGTCAATTATAGATACTCTGACTGTTCATGAGAGACATGTGTATGCAAAATTCATAGATTTAGGTCCTAAATATTGCTCTATAAGGATTTATCGCCTGTACCATTACTACTATATGCCATAAATTTAGACTTTCAGCAGAGACACTAGTTGTGCTGAGGTAATTTGTAGCTGTCCAGATCTGCTAAACTTCTTGTTAGAACTTAGTAATGTAAGCTTATAAAAAGCCTTTGTGTCATCTTGACTAATGAGGGAGTTGGTGAGTCAAGAGTTGCTGCAGTTTGTTGTGATGTGATTGTGTTCTTACCTTTCATTAATCCATCCGTCAATCAACTATCTCAATCCAAAGCTAGTTTTGATCATTTCTCAGGCGGTCTTTGTTGAAGGACGTATAGAGTTAACTATCAAAAACATATCTAAAGTATCCTGGTTTATCGAGTTTCATACTTGTACAATGGCGATATTTAAGGTAAGAAATGGGAGCAATTCGTTGTTGAGGTATGTTTTGATAAATAGTTGGTGATAGTTCAAGTAGGAAACTCGCACACCTGATAGTTTGGGTGTGTTTTTGTCATTTCGTTCGCTTAGAAATGTTATAAAATATCCCTATTGTGCACTGCACGGGAGAAGCTACAATATTAGTTAGGGGTTCAGATGAATAAAGTATCTTTTGCTTAGGCCTTGTATATGTATTTAATTGCGAATTCAATAACTGAAACGAGTTACGTGTTTGATGGTAAGTTCAAAACACATAAACTTCACATCCTAACTCTGCCTCTGGTGCATTGGTAATCGTTTCAAGCCCAGTGCGCACAAAAGGAAAGGAAGTAAACCTGACAACATAAATGTCATTTTGCTCAGAGATTGTAGCTCTGCTACAACTGGAACTCAAATTACATTTTGTATTACTCTAATGATTCATTTGATAGGGGGGAAAAACAGTGCAAAAAATGTATTACTTTGTGGTTTAACAGTAAAAGAAAGTCAAAGATGAAATGCAATTTTTTTTCTTTTGCTTTAAAGCCCTTTTAGCTCTTCAATCAACCCTGTTAATGTTGACCATTTCTCAAATGCACTGGCTGATGCCACGAAAGCTATTTTTGATCCTTCAATGTCATTCTTAGTAACTGCATAAAACACATTAAACAGAAAAAAATAGTTAATTTTGCTGTGACAAACCGAGTTAAGTGAAGACTCACTACCTAATAATTTACAACCACCACTAAAAGTGCAACCCGCTGCACTAAGAACCCACTATGTGTAGGGTCCGTGGAATGGTCGCACCACAAGGGTTTATTGTAAGCAGCCTTATCCTGCATTTTTGCAAGAGACTGTTTTCACAGCTCGAATCCGTGACAATCTGGTCACATGGCTGCAACTTTACTAGTCACCACTCTATCTCACCCATGGAATTTGATATCCGTGCTTTTCTTCGGTCTTGTGTTTTAGTACATTGTATACTTACCTAATATGGAAAGTCTATGTTGCTCGAACTTTACAAAAATGTCAACAGTATTGCATTTTTGGAGGATACAATAAGGCTGCAGCAACATCTTTGCGGAGTCCGAGCAACATAGTTGAAAGTTGGGTTTCATTGTACATCAAATGACATACTTTTGGGCATATCTTGAACCTAGCCCGAAATTCTTGTTTAGTTATCTTTTAAATTTTCTAGTCTGTGAATCAAGGGAAGCCAAATATGAGATAGAATGCAGCCATAGTCATCATTGGAGTGTCAAGGAAAACATTACCTGATGAAACTAGAGAAGATAGCGAAGAATTGAAGGAATCGACTTCTGTCTTCTCCTCATCGCTACCACTAAACTGTAAAAACACGACGAAAATAATATTCAGTGCACATAGACAATGTGCTTGAAAGGGAATGATTAAAAAAAATCTACCTTGTTGAATGCTGAATTAACTTTCTGGACCCAATCTGCATCAGTATTTTGCCCAAGAACTGAACTTGCAGCAGATAGATCATTGTTCTCTATGGCTTGACCTACTTTACTGAGCTTGTATACCAAATCTTGCAAGTATCCTTCACATTGAATTTGATAATATGAAAGTTATTAAACATGATTGTGATCTATAAATCAAAACGAGTTTTAACTTCTATACAAAAGAAACAATCAAGTCTCCTATAAGGTAATTACATGTAACTAATTGTTCATAATAAGTGGAATAAGTAACCTGAAAAACAAAGACAAGTAACCTGCAACAACATGTGAAATTGTGGTGAATAGTGTAAATTGTTTTGACGCTATCAGTGTATAATAAGTTAAATCGAATCAAAAAGCGGAATTGACTAATAAGGGTGGTTTGTCATATTTGGTATCATGACACTAGAATTAAGAAAATGGATAGCTATTCAAGAATGGCGCGCTAATTATTTTGCCATATACAGTATTAGAAGGGGGGCGTGGACGTGGAGTATCAATAAAGTTGTCTCTGTATGACCTATAAGCCACGAGTTCGAACTGTGGAAGTAGTTACTAATGATTGCATTAGGATAGGTTGTCTACCCCTTCCCCTGACTCTACTAACGCCTTCATGCTTAAAATAATACAGACAAGTCAATTAACAATACAGTTCTTTTTAATTTGGTAATCAAATGTTCAACTATCAAAGCTTAGTAAGGTAAACTATCAAATATTGTATTAACGTTTCAAACAAAACCAGCCAACCCCTTATATTACCAACTGCAATGCAATGATTGAGAATTTGGAAATAACAGTACCCAGGGGGCGGAGCTAGAGGGTCAGAAGGGGTTCATCTAAACCTCCTTTTGCCGGAAAATCATACTATATATACAAGGTCAATTAGTTTTTTTAGGTAAATGATGAACCCTTAGTGAAAATCCTACCTCCAGCACTGACAGTATCTAATAATTATTCACTAAAATGGGTAGTATTTTCTAAGCATATTGCACAACTCCACATATAAAAACTTAACCACACAATAAGAGGTGCTTCACTCAATTTATCACATAATAATTCATGGAATCTTAGTCAAGAATAAGAATGAAATAAAGGCAACCCATAAACCAGTTAGTTTGTAGTGAGCGGTAAATACTTTTTCATCCTTAACCGGAGGGCTCGGTTCGAGTCATGTGTATGATAACCTTTTAGTGGTACTTTACATTGTGAACCCGAATTTTAGTGACGACCCTATGGGGACCTCTGTTAGGAAGCGCTTTAGCCCCAGTGCGGAACTTCTCGACGAAAATTTGAAGAAGGGGAGGAATAGTACGTGAATGGCGGTTCTCAGACGAGGGAATCATTCCTCTCAAAAAAAAAGAAGCTAGAATCTTTCTATTGATAGAGCTTTCACGTCTGCGCATAGAGACAAAACCGGAGAGAAGAAATCCTCGCCACCAGAAAGATGGGGAGGAAGGTTCTCTCTTTATTCTCTTGAGGGACAACTAGAGTCATCTCCCTTTCTCCTTTTAGCTTTAGTCGGTCGAGTAGCTTATTCGAATTGCTTGGAGCTTTCTCTATACCTTAATTGAACTGCCCCGCAATGTTCGAACGCGGAACCTTTCTTTCTCGGTTAAACACACACTGACACACATATAGTTGATTTTTTTGATTTCACCAGTAAGGAATTTATCAAGAAACAAGAAAAGTTTTTTTTTTTTACCTTTCTCCTTTGAGGAGGAACTGATAATGCCCTGTCTTTCAAGCCTTTTCTTTCTGTCTTGTTTCACTTTTTCCATCAACTCATCATCCTCATCAGCTTCTAAAATTGCAGCATTTGCATTAAAAAATCCATTTCCAGTTAAAGAAAGCAACAAACTTGATGCAAGGCTAATTGATAGCCTTCTCTTGCTAATAATTGAACTAAAATTAGATACATTATTCTCTGCTTTGCACACAATTATTTGTTTTCTAGTTGTAATTTTTGGGATAATTGAAGTGGAAAATGAAGAAGATGAAGATGGAAAAAAGGATATAGGATTTGAGAGGCAGACAGTTGCCATTTTCTTTTCCTTTCCTTTTTTCCCTTCTTTTTATTTTCCTCTTAAATCCCTCTTCTTCTTTTTTTCTGTTAATGGGGTGGCATTGTGACAAGTTGGACTATAGAGGATAAGATTACAAGATTTCCCTCATATCAGAACCATTCTCATGTGACATGTCACTAAAATGTTGAGGGTATTGAGGTCATTTCATTATCAGCAAAGATACAAAGAAACAAATTTGAAGTACATTTTATGTTCCACACACGCATTTACCAGAATTCTGTTACATTTTTTTCTTATTCAGCTTTTGGTCCAATACCCATATGGTATAGGTGATGCCTTGGGTTACGATACAACAACATACTTTCAGCTTTTGGTCCAATACCCATATGGTATAGGTGATGCCTTGGGTTACAATATATGGGTATAAGTGATGCCTTGGGTTACGATACAACAACATACTTTCAGCTTTTGGTCCAATACCCATATGGTATAGGTGATGCCTTGGGTTACAATACAACAACATACCATATGTGATGCCTTGGGTTACAATATATGGGTATAGGTGATGCCTTGGGTTACGATACAACAACATACTTTCAGCTTTTGGTCCAATACCCATATGGTATAGGTGATGCCTTGGGTTACAATACAACAACATACTCTGTGTAATCCACAAATAAAATCTAAAAAGAATAGGATGTACACAAACTTCACCCCAACCTCTATAGGGTAGAGAGGTTTCAGATAGACCTCTAGCTCAATAGAAATGTATCCGACGCAAGATTGTAAATAAGACGGAAAGTTTAAAGAATAAAAGCTGAAACATTACAAGACAAGTACCAGAAACATGGTCTCAAAAGTCAAAACTGACGTGACAGAGATTGCTGGTAAAAGAAAACTATTTCATTCTCTTTACATGAATTCAGTATATGCATATGAAAAAATATCACTGATTGTGAAGGTCATTTATCGAACTAGAAAACTTTACACCATAAGAAGCAATTATAGTACATCATCATCATCTTGTTGATAGTACATTGAAGCGTTGTCAACTGGTAATGAAGGTGGAGTTCCGGGAGGGATGCAAGATTCACCATTCTCACCAGCACATATACACAGAGCCTCTGCATCCCTGAGGATAGCATCTAGGTCAATATGACCACTCAGCTCATTGATAAATTTCAGTAGCGTGTCGAAATCCATCTGCTCTCCTATTATTTTGCTGCGATATCTTTTCAGAATTGCGACACAGACGTACAGGTGAAGGTGCTCACTCCCATAATGCGTCCATAATACCTCCCACAATCGCATGGTTTTTTCAAATTCAAACTCCCTACAAAAGACGAGATATCAATAAATAAACTACTAAACAAATAAGGAAAAATGAATTGAAGCAGCAAACTGGAATTGAAGCATATTTCTAGTGACAACCCAAGGCTGACGGTAAAGAAAGCGGTACAAGATTTGAGAAAAGAGAACTACACTAAAGACACCAAAAGAACCAAAATAGTAACTTAATGATAGTGTCTACCAGCACGAGTCACTATGGTTGGTAAGCAAATAAAAGAATTTAGATAAACTCATCCTTTCTCTCTCCCCATGGAGAAAGGTGCTGTTGGGGTAAAGGATGCACAGATCTTAACGCACACAGGGAAGAGAAAACCTTGTCCCCCACAGAAGTGCTGACATGGGTTGTAAAAAGTTTATTTGGTTTAATGCCTGTTTGTGAGTATCTTCGTTAATATCCACGATGGTGGCAGTTCTAGTTGAGAACACAGCTTGACTTTGTCAATTGTGAATATTTCATGTAAAGTACAAGATAGTAGAGTCTTCATAACCAACATACCTTTTTTCTAATGAAGGAACATGATAATATGTTCTCTTCATGCATTTAGCTTTATGAATGTGCAGTACTGATATAGTCAGATTAGTATGCAGGATGCAGACAAGAAACAAATAAGCTTCGGTGGCCTCTGGACACATAGAACATGGATGTGCAGGATTCAAGGTATCAGAAGTGCATTCAGGTGAACAAGAAAGAAAAATATTTTACTTCAGGTCCTAGAGCCAATTAACTGTCTATGGCTGAATCGATATACATGGTATGACAAAAGGGAACTACAGTAAGTGATGTTGCACGTTGAAAGAAAGAGGTAGGAAGAAATGGGACCAACAACTTGAAGGAGAAGCTAAAGTTCTTTCTGATTTCCACTTTATCAAATGGAACACTGAACTTTCCATCAATTTTTGTGCCGTTAGTAGGCCTAGTCTTTCTCACAATCTACAAAATTATAAGTTTCTTTTGAAAAAGGAACATTCCAAATATAAGATTGAAAATGGTAATTACAGATCCAAGCAAAAGGAAAATAAAATCATGAAAACAATGTGTCTGTAACTTGCCTTTTGAAATCTCAAAATGTCACAAGTTCATAGAAAATGGTTACGAGAAATATGCACAAAACTGGATCTAAGAAGACAGCAAATTTATAGCAAGTCTATGGAAATCTGGAATGGGCCTTTGAATCTAACTTTACACATCAGCATAATCTAAGAGATAATCAATGGTATGAGTTTGTCTTAAAGAAGAAACCAGAGCATACTCTTATATACCGAAGTAAATCATATACCAGATGGCTAATAGGATTAAAAAAAAATTAGGATGACTACTGCTTGCCTTTTGAATTGTATAAGAACCCATCGGAAGCAGAAGAAATAATTCAAGCAGTCCTTCTGTTTGAAGTAATTGTGCAGAGGGATGTCCAACAACTCCACCAACTGCAAAAACACAGCAAAAACATCATTTTTTGTAGGAAAGCAAACATTTATCAGCCCAAAATGTATAATATACTACATAGTACTCCCTTCATCCCCATTTATGTGGCACAATTCCCTTTTTGATTTGTCCAATAAAGAATGTCTACAATTCTCATTTTACCCTTAATGTGATGATTTTATAGCCACATAAATATCTTAGGTTTGCTTTAGACCACGAGTCTCAAACATCTTTCTTTTTTTCTTAAACTCCGTGTCAAGTCACACGGTGCCTCATAAATTGAGATGGAGAAAGTATATAATATAACTGGAATGCAGTGGAAGGAATGGGAACAAGAAAGAACTGGTGATGGCATGGGACTATTCACTCGCTGAACAATCATTTGCTACAAGATGCAGATAAACAGGGACACAGAGATATCATAAATACAATGAATGTGTACCAACAATGATTAGGCCTTCTTAGATAGCATGTAAAAACCAATCAAACTAATCCTCCATTTGACACCCAAAACTCACTAATTATTTATTTCAATAAAACAGAATTTTGAAAGGCACGTGCTATTTTACATCTAAGAACGGAGCATACTCAAAGTGGAGGGGTAATACCAAAGAGACTGTCAAATCCTATTACCTAGGAATTATCAGCAATTTATTTTACTCTACGGCCTTCTTAGACACCCTTGGGACATAAACACATGCCAACAACTCCTATATGGGTTTACTCTTCAAAACAAATTATTCCAGAGACAAGGAAAGAAGACAGAACAATACACATCACTCTCTGGTCCCCTTACAATAGATCTCTGGTCATGTGTTGTGTACAATCTGTCTGGGGTTCACTAGGGAGGTAAATGCTAATGCTAGAAACCTTTAGGAACTGGCAACAAGAGAGCGGAGAGGGGGAGAGAGAGAAGGGATGAGGGAGAGAACCTTTGATAATGCAAAAAGCTGAGAGTGCATTCCATTTTGGTCACGGTTGAAGTTTGGTCCAAGTCGTTCCATCAATGCCACAAAGCACCAAAATGTTTCTGATTCATCTCCCATAACAAACAATATTGGTGAAAGGAGATCACTCATACCCTGCAATTCAATTCGAGAGAATTGAATGTTTGTTTATCAATCAGCGAGAAACCATGAAAAAAGGTAGAGATATTAAGTTGCACAGAGAATATTTGAGCAACAAGGGCTTCCACAATAGGATAGAGAGTGGTACCATGATCAATATCACACCAATGAACTGTTTTTTTTTGGAAAGATGAGAAAATCAAATGACAATGAATAAGATAGGCTTGGTAATATCAGATTGGACACGTAACATAAATTAAAGAGAATCTGAACGACAGTGTCTTCCAACGATCAATAGAACAGTTGCAAAGAAGGTAAGTATCATGAAATTTGACAATGGTAAGTAATAGACTTGCAAAAGATGATATAACTCTTGTTGCTTCATTATGCCAAAAACTTATTATTTTTCAACTTAAAGCAATCTGAAGGAGAAACTTTAATTTGAAAATCTTCTGACAGTTAGAATAGAATAGAAAAAGAAATTAGAACTTTCTAGTTTAGTTTTTTTTTTCATTTTTTCACAAAGTTATTCTCCCAGAGATCTATTGATGATGTCTGGACAACATTAACATCAATCTTGGACTGGGTGCAACCTTCAAATAGTCAAATGTTCAAGCTCAAGTCATCCTATGTTGACCACAAACTGATCAAAGAGAAAAGGAAAAAGGAAAAAAAATGGGTAGCAACAGGCGAGAAGGATAAGAATGCCAGAAATTCAAAAACATGTATGTAGCAGAGATGTCACATATGATTAAATTGATTGTTAAACAGCGTGAACATATTGATCAGCAAAGAAGCACACATATTAAGATTAAAGGAAAAAGTTACCTGACAGTACCCCAAATCAAAGTTGTAGAATGAGTATGTCAGCAGTATATCACGCAAACATTTAATGTTTGGGCTGTCATCCTCATCGTAGAATGAAACTGACCGATCAGTCCTCACCTTACATATCAAATAAGAAAGAACAAGGGAAAAAGAAGAACAAAAATATCAGTTTTTTCCTTATAATAAAAATATTAGTAACTAATAGTAGAGTATCACTGGTTGTGAATTGCAAGGATGTAAACATGCATCTTGGTTCTCAAAGACTCAAACAAATCAATAATAGGCCAGCGAAATGGACAAATTTGACACATACCACATCTTTTTCAATGAGGCCTTTCCTCTCTCGGAATTTTGTAAATCTTTTTGCCTGCTCCTTAGAGATGCTCTGCAGAGAGACATCGGTAAACATTAGAATTAAAATTACATTTTTAACAAAAAATATCTCAGAGACATCTTCTTGTCATGGGAGCCTTCCGGACAATAGGAAAACATAGGGATATGCTTCCCAAATGAAACAAAATTACAAGAGCATCAAAACAGAAGTTGGAAAGAAAAGGATCTTATAGCACCTTAACTGATCTAAAATTAAATTACCGCCTACTTATTTGTTACAAGTGATAGCATTTTGCTAATTGAAGGAAAACACCTACAAAAATTGAGTATATAAGGAATCAGAAACATTTTACTTTTCAACCGACCCTGCCCCTGAGAATATGACAAACCTTCCACTGGTTTTTTATCGTTTCGTATTCCGACTTTTTGACAGACACAAGGTATTCCCTCTCTGCATAAGTTGAATCATATGAATGGTATCCCAACAGAAATCGCCACACCTGCCATAAGGAGACATAAGTATATTCATGCTCAGAGAGCTGGATGTGGGGCGGAGTGGATATTTACAAGGACAAACCTCTTTACGTAGATCTGGTTCGACTCCTCCGTAAAATATTCTCTTTCTTACTGCTTCTGAGTCTGTGACTCTCCCTTCAGAGTCCAGGAAAGTAGACCACTGCATAAGGAGCAAAATATGAGGAACTTAGTCGTGAATGCAATCACAAAAATAGTCTAAGATTAGAAAAACTACAATTTGTTAAAATCCATGCAAGAAAATTACAAATGTAGATGTCGTCGAAGACACACAAGATGTGCAGTAATTGACAAATGACAAGGTAAACCTTGCCTCTGGATTAACCATTGTTAGAACAATCATGCTAAGAAAATAATACACATTTAACATTACCAGTTTCAAAAAAAAAAATACACATTAAGATAAGAAATTAGAATTGTATTGGAAATATATCTTGTCCATTGAACACAAATTATGAGAAATTAGAAGTGTATTGGAAATATATCTGCTCCATTGAACACAAATTATGTGCATGGATCATATAGACTCGACTCTCTAATTTTGATAGACAATTGATCTCAGACAATAATTACACTCACTGAATGACGATTTATTAGACATCATAATTTTTTTTAACTTATAGATGCAACATTAACAGTTAGGCAAACTGTCTTTCTTGGAAAGATCTGTTTTGCAAATAATATACACACGCACATATACACATAAAATTATTGAAAGTTTTAAAAAAAACTAAACAATCTCAAAAGAAAATCACAAGAACCAATATATTTTTTGCATTTTGCATTTCGATGGATCATAAATTTTAAAAACACATAGGTTCTCCCAAAATATTTGAGAACATTCTGAATTGCATCAAAATTACTAATTAAAAGTGTTTGAGAAGACTAGCTTTGAACATGGACAACGTTACCTCCGCAAAATTTTATATAGATGCAATCTTGCAAGAGATCGTCTATCTCAAAACTAGTTCAATGTCCTAATATAGCATAGTTTAAACCAATGACACTAAACGTCATAAGAGTGTCACTAAATGATTAGCTTAGAGACACAACGCTCCCTTTTTTATAATTAGTGACAGTGGCCCAACACTGATCAGCTACTCATAAATATTGGTCTGATGTTTAAAGTTGTAACATTCTATTTCTGAAAAACATTCCCGTGAAGAAGCACCACTAATCAGTTTAGCTATATCACGCCTTCAATGAAGAATTCATAGGAATCCAAAAGACATATTTGACTTGAACTTCACAGAGAGAACTTCTTTTTTTAAGCAAAGAAGGTTTCTACATGATAAATAGAAAAAAATACAGAGATGAGGTGGTTTACTAATGCTACTTTTAGACATAATAGGAATCCCTTCTAAAACAATGGTTACAACATAAAGATATGCAAGTGGAAAAATTGATCACTCTGGGATCTGTCACGAATCTGGACATTTGCATACTCTAACAAGAAAAGTTGAGAATCTATGACACAGTTAGCACAATGTGAAACAGTCTGCTTAAAACTCAATGATTTTGGTTGCTTCATGGCAAGTGATCATGACAATTAAAACAAAATGAGATAGACATGAAATGAACGTTGAAAAAATTTCTTGAGCCTAGCAGCCTTTGTATTAGCATTTAATAAGTGCAAACTGAAAAGTAGACAAAAAGATAGTCCTCTACCTCTTCTGCTCCCAAGGGAGGCTGCCGTGGCTTTCCCCATACTAGTGACAGTTTGTCAAACTGCAGAAGAAAAACTGGCATAGATTAAAAAAAAACAGAAAGAGGACTAAATGCAATTATAGCTTGTTGAAATACTAAAAAAAGAAAATGAGAAAAGGAATCTTGAAATAACTCAAGCCAACCTTGCTAGAATTTTTTACAAACGGATGAAGAGGAGGGGAAATGGCAGAGGGGATTAATCTGGGGAGGGATTAATCTATGGGGAAACAAACCCCCACATACCTGATTACTTTGAATCACCACCCTTGCTAGATATATTCAAATTGTTGGTAGCTTAGGCAATAAACTGTTATTTTTATTTTTTGTAAGGATCTTAGGCAAGAAAATATAATTTGAAAAACAATCCTCAACACATAATGGACTAGTTGTTTATGACTAGGGCACGCTGCTGAAGGAAGCACATCTTACATATTTTTTGTCAGTAAAAAAACATATCAATCATTTCATCCTTCTCTATCTGACCTGGAGTTGGGCTAAACATGCATTCCAAAACATCAAGAAAGGAGATTGAATTCATCTCTGTGGTTCGGTTAGGAAAAAAATTGAAGTCAATTTTGAAGGAAGTCATATCACTCAAGGTAAACATGAAAGTCAACGGGTTGAAATTGAACTCTCTTTTTTCCTGATAAATAATGAGTGAAGTAGCATTATTTCATTATTAAAATGTTTCATCTTTCCCATACCACTGATGTCTAATTATTTCTGGACAGTACATTTAAAAGTCATGTCGACTCATAATATAAGGTAAACTGATTTTCCTATAATTAGATCATGAGTATCACTAGATTTTACCATTTTGAGAAAAGGATAGCCTTTTAGGAAAATCAACAAAAACACCAACACTATGACTGCACTAAGCCACATGCCAAACTAACTGGCCGACGACTATATGAATCCTCTTTGCCCGTAATGGTCCATATGACCCTGTTTCACTCCAATACAAACAGAATGAATTAATAGTAGGAGTTCTAAGGTTTAAGCCCCATAATTATCCCTACACTGACCTACACAGCTATAATAAATGTAAAAGGCTTCTGGAAAACCCCGGACTACCAATGTAAGTGTACAACATGACTAACCATCCGATTAAAAGTTAGTTATACATAAGTTTCTCACCTCCAAGGGATCCGCAGGCACTGGAACATCCTCAGGTAGCTTCTGAGCATCATTAGATTCAGCAATGCGAGGATAATCATGTGTTTTTTCGTCATGCTTCCTCCTGTCATTAGGGATAAAACCATCTCCCTGAGCTTCACGAAAAAGTTGTGATGTCGTTTCACGAGCAAATCTGGTCACAAGAGAAAATTTCTCTAGTACTTGAATTGACAAATCTCGAGCAGGATCATTATGTTTTTGTCTTTGCCTGGCATTTTGTTGAGCAAGTGCAGAATTTCTATCAAAAGTTTCCCCATCCGTCCAGCTAGATGGGGATTCACTAGCTGCAGCTGATGATGATGGACTGTTAGTTACAGAAACAGCCCTAGGAAGTTCCAAGGAGGAGAGAGTTCTCTGTAAGAAGCAAATCAACGCATGAGCAAAAGTGAGGATTCATGAATCATGATGAAGCTCCTCAGAAAAGCTGTTAAACTGGTTAAACAAGTGATAGATCAAACTGGTCACACCTGGAGTGGATCTTGAAAGTCATTGACAAGAAATACATTAGCATCATCGGCTGACCTGGAAAAACACAACACACCAGTAAGAACGGAATGACCTTCATCCCAAAATCAAGTTATCTCTCCACTACTAGTTCATTGCAACAAGAGATATTGGAACGATAACATATTGAGATCCCAAATTGCTAGTAGTATGATAATATATACGTTTTGACAGGCTAGCACCAGTTAAACTTGGAACGAATTGGGAGTTGGTATACCTGTAGTTCAGCTACTTTAAAAAACTGAAAAGAATTCATAGTTGGTGTCCTGCAATTCAGCTGGACTATCATTGAATGTCAACCTAGAGGTAACACCACACTCTAGCATTTGGAAATGACCTTACCCTTCCATCTACCGCATGGTTATATTTTTTTCGAAAGTCTCTCTCATCCATCAAAAGAAAGAAGCAACTTATTAGATCTTTCATACAACATGGCTTTTGATTTATTTACTGTTATCGGTATCATTAATTACCAGACTATCTAGTTTTACTTTCTACTCTCATTTTATGAACTCTGACCAAAAAAAGAAAAAGAAAGAGATAAATTTGGTTTGTTAGTAGAATTGCCTAGTCATGACAATGACGAAGACAATGCATAAAAGCACAAATAAGTCCACCTCACAAGATAAGCATGCTGCTTAATTGTTGCAAGAAACTCCCGGACACCACCATTGTAGAAATAAAGCGGAGGAAATGCTAGTCCTGCAAGTGATGGATGTAGAAAGTAAACTCAAGATGCAATAGCGGCATTCAACAAACTGACAATATGATGATAACAGAAAAATAAAAAATCCGCTAAAAAGCTAAGGGGGAAATATCATAAGGTAGGTAGCATACAAGAATCTATCCATCAAGAGAACATACATAAGCCTTATGAAATTCCAAGAAGAACTGAATTCAATCATCATATTTCCTGGGGGAAGGGGGGGGGGGAGATGTTGGGTAGTAGAATATGCCTAACTACACCAAATGAGACAGGACTCATGATGATATCATAGCATTTTTCTGAAACAAGAACCACCAATTAAGCTATTCTAAAACAATGATGATTAGAGAGGATCGTCAAAGAAAGTAAAATGTATTCAGAAACAACAGAGAATGGTTAAAAAGAAATAACTTAATTCAAATTGATATTTCATACATGCCAACCACTAAAATGAATTTGTTGTGTGATACACATTCCATAGAACAGCATTTCTAATTTACTATGATGAAACAGAATCACTAGTGAAATAGAGCCCCATAAAATACCTGATGACAAAACTACAATAACATATTGCCACCCCAGGGTGGGAGTGTGTCGTCGAATTGATCTAACATCCGAGAATGGAATTGCTCGTATAGTGTAAAGACTCTTATCTGCACCAAGATGTAAAAGGAACAACCATTACACAACAGCCAATGGAAAATTCGCAGCACAGAGTTGCTCTTTCCTCTGCTACATTACAGATAATTGACCCCAACCTTTTTCAGACAACCTTGCACTCGAGCTTTGCCCTTTATATGGAATCCAAGTCTGTCACACAAAAACCAATTTATTTCCAAAATCACAGGGTAGAGTCAAAGATTTAAAAAGTGTTGCAAATGTTAGTAATACTCCAAACCCCCTCCCCCACCTCCCCAATCCCCTCTCCTTCTCCTTGTTTTATGTGACAGCAAACAGCAAAGCTGGAAACCTTTTCTTAATTAGAAGTATACACATTTTGCTTTGTAATTCCATCAAATTTTTCTTATCAGGTAAATGTATTTTCATTCCATCCTTCACTTGTAGGGAAGGATCGACGCTCCCCCCCCCCCCACACACACCCAACCACCACCACAAAATAAGTACTTCCATTCATCAATATTTTAAAGAACCCATCTCTTTACATCCTTATACACAAAAGGCAAAACACAAGGAAACGTAATTTTATAACAATGGAAATTTGACCATCTAAGAACTGTCTCACATCCGTCTACATATTATTTAGGACTGAATATGCATCACCTCCATTCATTTTGTGGCACATTAACCATGACTTGAAAACATTCACATAACCTCCTAAGGTTATGCACCAAGAGTTAAAATTGGTTTCTCTTTCCAAACTATCAAGCATCAACCAGCACGTTCACCTAAAATGAGAGTTGAGCCAGTTGTGAACCTACTCTCCCTCCAAAAACACCACATCTTGGACCAAAAAAACCTTCGCCATTTAAAAATCTAACCAGGCAAGAGGAAAATAATTAAAACCAAAACAAAAGCAACAGAGAAAAGTCAGTGTTCTCCCCTTGCACCTCTCTGTTGTCATCCATTGGAAAAAGAAGAAGAAGAAGAATAAATAAGAATAAGAAGAATGAATGGCAATGAAAAGGAAAGGAAAGGAAATGGGGTATTTTGTCACTTTGTCGAAGCTTTTGATAATTTGGGAGTATAGTTTCACCTTAGTCAAGGTATAACACAAACCAACGTACTTGAGAAGATAATCCGTAATTAACACTAATATTTATTAATGTTCGTCTCTCTCTCTAGACCAAATTATTTTCAGAAACTTCAGAAAGCTTGAAACCTTTGCAATAGGAGAGCTTCAGATTGTGCATAGTAGAGAAAGGAAAATGATCATTGTCTGTAATCAAAGATTTGAGATTTTAATTCACAATACGAGCATAAACTAGATGTATACCATAAACAGAGAACCTCCTTGCTTGATCAGTTTTAGTCGACCACTGATCCTCTCTGAGGCATACTGAGTCGGATGAATTGCCACGTTATCTTTCACAAACACTATTTCAGCGCCTTCCTGATCACCTGATGAACTCTGCTTACTGCTATCGCTCCTATTCATGCTCGCCGAACCCTAATGCACATCCCCACAGATGAGAAACCAAATTCAATATGCCATTTCATATTAAAAGAAATTTTTGACAAGAATCATTTCATATTTATAATTAATATATCAAACAAAAAAACCTGCTTCCCCTCCACACATCATTAAGTGGTCATGCTAGACATAACATAGTTGTGCATGATCATATTATGAGATTCTGCCATATGAGCTGAGAGAATCTTGTTTGTTCTCCTTCATTTCTTAATTACAAAGTAAATGGAAAAAAATAAACAAGTACAAAAGTAAACATAACCACCAGTAGAGGCTGGTAAGATTCAATTCAACATTTAGCTTGTTCGGGTGTGATTGTTTAAGAGCTCTGTGATTCAAATTAACTTTACACTGGATGAATTGCGTAGTTGACATTGATCTTTAAAAAAGATTGTAGGTACAGTTCGCACGATATAACATGGGATAGATTCCATCGATAGTCATTAGGAACTCTCAGAACTCTATTAAATTGATAGTCTATTTAAGGATACATGGGCAGTTATTAATAGAATTCCTTGGTTATTTAGGCCAAGGCTTTTGAACACATGAAAACTAAACCAGTGCTGAAAATTAACCAAACTGAATTGATGAAGCTTGATTGGGTGCTGATAAATAGCTGAACAACAATCACTGACAAATAGATGAACCACAATCACTAACGAAGGCATAGTCTGCTTAATTGGTTTTGACATATAACCAAACCACAATGACTAAGGGACAGTAATTCTATAGATGATCTGCTTAATTGTCATAATAATTTTAGGCAAATTACAAAGCATATGCTCAAATTTGACTTCTCTGAATAAACAGTATAATCACCAGTTAAACACAGTTCACCTCAAGTAATAAGGAAGGTATCGCAATGCTAAAGACGCCTGCTTAATTGATGCTGACAAATAATCAAACCGCAATGACTAAGGGATCCTAATACTATAGGCAGTCTGCTAAATTGTCAAAATAAAATCCGGCAAATTACACAGCATATGCCCAAATTCAACTTCTCTGAATACACAGTAATAATCAGCAGTTAAACACAATTCACCTCATGTCCTCAAAAATCAATTTTGACCTCAAAATAACCACAAAAAAAATCGGCAATTAATCAAAAAAAAAATGCTCAACATAAAATCAATTAATCCACATAAACTTTAATAAGCATTATAGAGTATTATTTATGATTTGAAAGTAACGATGAGATAAACATACACAGTAATAATCAGCATTTGATCAAAGTTCACCTCAAAAATCAATTTTGACCTCAAAATAACCACAAAAAATTCGGCAATTAATCAAAAAATATGTTCAACACAAAATCACTCAATGCACACAAACGTAATAAACATTGAGAAGTACTAATTTACGATTTGAATATAACAATGAGATAAACAAACACAGTAATAATCAGCACTTACACACAGTTCACCTCAAATCCTCAACAATAAATTCGGCAATTAATCAAAAACAAAATAATCTAAACATAGAATCAATCAATGAACACAAACGTAATTAAACATTGAGAAATACTAATTAACGATTTGAATACAGCGATGAGATAAACATGATTTTGCTAATTGTGAAATGTGATTGCTTACTTGCTGAACAGACGCAGCGTAATCGGCATCGTCGGAGAGATCGTGAACGTCAATTTCATGCATCGCCGGTGAATTAACGGAGTCTTTTACCGGGGCGGTGTGTGTTGGGGCGGGGGGGGCGGGGGGGGGGGCGGGCGAAGTAGAAAGCTTCTCTTAGAGACGAAGGAAGATGTGAGAATGAACAGCTGACGGTTTTCGTGTGTGAAAGAAAAAAACAATTAGTTTTTTCTTATTCGTTATATATATTTTTCTTTTTCTAAAAAAAGAAAAGAAAAATTCAGATCAAAATGTATTTCACCTCTGTAGTCAATAAAAACAAATTTGAATTTTGACTTTTAACATTCTGATATATAAAATTATCGTATTAAAGATTAACTATTTCAATTTATGAGAAGAAATTTTGAAAAATATCCATCTTATTTTCCTCATCATAACAATATATATATATATATATATATATATATATAAATAACAACCCAGTAAAATCCCACAACGTGGGGTCTAGGGAGGGTAAAGTGTATGCAGACATTACTCCTAACAAGGTAGTACGGCTGTTTTCGAGAGATCCTCGACTCAAAAGAAGCATAAAAAGAGTTATATATATATATCATCAACTATATATATATTTTTAATCTGGATATTAATTATATTTCGTCTATTCTATATTAACTGAATTTCTAAGGTAATGCACATATTAAGAAAAATATTCAAGGATATAATGTAAACCATATTTTCTTTTATTATCTTTTTGTTTAATCAGTCTCATAAAAATGATTAAATGTGAAATCATAAATACAAATAGTCTCGGAGTATAACTTTGTAAATAGTGTAGTTTAATTCGTAGAAAATTACAAAATTTCATTAATGGAAAGGATAAACATGGAAAAAGATTCAAACATTTCTCTTGAACTTTGACCAATTCAACTATTTTAAATAATTAAAAAAAGCTCTAGAAATTCAGTTAATATAGAATAGAGGGAGTATTTATCGATGCACAAATTATCTTGTATTTACTATTAAATCTAGTAACTGAGAATTCAATTTTTTTTTCTAGTTTTTAAATTGTAATGGCGTCTAAAATAGTTGCATGATTAAGATAGGAGGCTTAATGATTAAGTTTATGCCTTTAATCATGTTTTAAATTTTGATGGTGAATTTAATTTGATCAAATAATGCTTAGAATGGATCAGTTTGGCAAGAATTTGTTGATATTCTTGATGGAAAACATTTCTAACATATTGGATATAAAATTTTAAGTTTATAAATTTAACAAAAATAGCTTTCTCTTGGAATACAAAATAACGTTATATATATAATATGTTAATTCGGTCCATGCATTTATTAGTTTTATAACACTTATGATATTTTAATGTCTTTACACCTACTATAAAAAGAGGTAGAATTGCCTAACGAATTTTACCAACGGCCCAAATTGATCAATTGGTAAATTACTAATACATTAGTAATCGATTTTTAATCCAGAATTTAGCAACTAATTGCTAACGGATTACAAATCAAATATTTTAGTTGCTACAATTGATGGTAAAAGAATGGCGCCTAATCTTGCAACAACTTAGCAATGGATTATCAACTAAAATATTACCGATTGATATTTTCAATTGGTAACATTATCAACTAAGTGCAATTCTGTTGGCATAGCAGAAAAAATAGAGAATAGTTCAGAGGCGAATTCAAAATTTAGACATAAGTGTTCACATTGTATAATAAAATTATGAGTTCATACCTATTATTTTATTGCATTTTCCTAGATTTTAAGAAAGTGTGAAGATCACTTATTGAAACCTCTCTAGAGTTGTGATCTTTTGTGCTATTCTAGGAGGTAAACAAGCCCACATTTCTGCAGCAACTCGAGTTTGTTGGGGGGGGGGGGAGATTGTCTTTTTTGTCTACACAAGTTGACAAGTGACTTTGGCCTAGTTTCCATTCAAGATTGAAACATACTCATCATCAACCACAAAATCATCAACATCAAAATTTTCCAACTAAACATACTCATCATCAACCACAAAATCATCAACATCAAAAATTTCCAACTATACTCCTTTGACCCCTTATTAATACAATGCTTTAAAAATTGTACCATTCTAGGAATTGAGAATATATGTTGATTTCCCATTTGGAGAATATTTGCTTTGTCTGTGTAGGTAAGATCATTAAGGTTTGTGGTGGAGTCAGAAATTTCAGTAAGGTAATTCAAAAAATAAAGAAGTATTTATACGAATAAGTGAAGTAATTAATTCAGCATCTACTATATACATAATAAATCATTTTAATCTTGTATATACAATATGATTATTTGAATCCTCTTACATCCTCTAGCTCTGTCACTGACTAAATCGTTAATATTTCTAAACAATTGACAATACAACAACATAAAAACTACGAGTCATGATGCACGTGCACAGATGAACACATGAATTAAATGCGTTAATATATTTTGTATTAAGATGATTCATTATAAATTGATTGATTTTATGATGGTTATCGATCAACTTACCATAATACCTCCCTCCTTTATTCAAATTCGAAATTCATGACAACATGGGCAAGCTTTGTTTGAGTTGTTAAATTATTGATGACGTTAAATCACTTATAATTATATACAAGTGTATGTGTCTTTCAGTCGAGTCTAGATAATTAATTTAAATTAGTAAATATTCTAAAGATGAATATACGACCATCTCAATATAAATAAATGGAAAAAGAAACTATGAATGCCACCCTTCCCTTTCAACCATAATTTTTTTGTCAACTCTTAATGTGACAAAATAGAAAAGGGTAATCAAAGATATCTTTCTCAGACCCCTAAAAAGAATACGTAGTTATTAAGAGTTGTAGCAAGAAAAAAGACAAAGCATGGGTTTGTATGGTCAATAAAAATTATTCTTTTGTAAAGTAATCAATTGATTGTTTGACTAAAGCTTTACAAGTTATTAGCAAAGTATGATTTGCTTTTGCTCCTATTTTAATGGACGAGGCCATCCCCACCATGCCAATATATATAAAAGAAATATATAGGAAAATATAAACATCTTCTTAAACAATAGTTTGCAAATTATACAGAAGATGCAAAAACACATGAAATAATTTCGTATGAGATATCACATATTACACCAATTTAGACAGTGAAGTATGAAATTAAGAAACCAAAAATTAAACATGGGTGACTGTTTTCCAACCTTTTTAATCAAGAATACCAAAGACACGTATTAGTACTTACGATAAGCAATATATAAATTAGTATTGAGAAAAAGCCCAAAATAGTTTCTTATCTTTGGGTTAAGACTCAAAGTCATTCTTGAGTTCTCAATAGTCCCTCATGTTTGCAATATTGATGCACTTTTGGTCCTCCCCCAAACTTTTGCCTATTTTTAACATTGATTTTGTCCACAATTTAATGTATGAAATGTTCAATTGTCTTTTTATATATTTAATAGAAATAATAATTTCATGTGAGCGAATGTGAGAAGAAAAATATCTTGTTCTGTTTAGTAGAAATATTATTGCAGCTATAATTCGAGAGGTTCATCACATCAATTTTACGTGCAATAGTACAAGATTTTCTTTTCTTGCAACGTCATATGTTAAGGTTTTCTTAGTTAAGCTACAATAATATTCCTTTTAAATAGGATAAGGTGCTCTTCTTCTCACCTTCTCTCACGTGGAGTTATTATTACTACTACATATATATAAAAAGATGATTGAACATTCCATACATAAAATTGTGGACAAAATTAATTTTAAAAAATAGGTCAAAGTTTGGGGGAGGACCAAAAGTGCACCAATATTGCAAACATGTGGGACTATTAATGCTTTATGTCTTGAGTCTTAACTCAAAGATAATAGACTATTTTGGGCCTTTTCTCAATTAGTATTTGTTGATATATTCTAATGAGTAAATAGTTTAAAAATCCTCTAAACTATCACCATTTTATAAGTTTCATATCTAAATTGTAAGTGTTCACATATGTACGTTCATGAACTCATATTAAAATACTCCTTAGAGAATTATGACAATGTTATGTGAACATTACGCTTCAAAAGTTTTTCCAAAGAGTTTCAAGTGGCAGTACATGTGAAAAACATTGGAATGTATAGGTTAAAAAAAGACCTAACTCATCACCATTTTGCGAGTTTCATACCTAAATTATTGATGTTCACAAAAACCTCGTGAATTATCATGAACTCATTATGCCAAGTGGACTTACTCACTTTTAAGATTTTCTTCATTTTTTACGCACCTCTCAGCAAGTTATATACACATTCAACTGGGTTTTTCCTTAATCTAATGTGAGTTATAATCTTAGGAAGATAACAAAAACACCTAATAATTTAGGTGTAAAACTCACATAATTAATAACAACAGTATAGAGATCCAGATTTTAACATATTCACTCTATCTTAATTTGTATTCTTTCTTATACAATGCATCTAAGGGCGTGAATAACGGTCAATAAAATACAAAAATGAGATGAAAATCACAAAAGAAATGGAATCCAAACTCTAGCAAAGGAAAAATGACTTAGTAATTTTTTTTCTATTTAAATTTTAATAAACAAAGTTATTCGATATTATAAGTTTGAAAGTATAAAACTATGAAAAAGGGCAAGCTTTTGAGTATTTTTTTCATTATTTATTTCCTCTTTTATATATATATAGTCTCTTTCCTAGGATCTGATGTTTAAAGTGAAAATTGAAAGTAATTAAATTGAGTTTTCAAGGCGTGGGGCTGTCTGTTTGGTTAGTGGCACGCCTACATAATCTCCCCAAATCATGAAAAATAAATTAAAGAAGTTGATATCTTCGAAACAAAAAAAAAAGAGGTGATGTGGGGTGGTTGGCTTTTAATTTGAGACTATCAAAAATCATTTTTAAAAAATGGAGAAGGGGACAAATCCACATTTGTTGGCATTAAAATATTGTAATTGTGAAAAGATAGAAAGATTTGATTTTAAAATGATAATAATTTTATAAATTAGTAGAGAATTGAGAATCTCCGTGTCACAAGTTCAAATCTGAATTGATAGAGTAGAGGACTGAAAATCTTCGTTCCCCTAATTCCAATTTGAATTGGCAGAGGAATGAAAGACAACAATCCTATATAAATCAGTGTAGTACTTATGATATAAATAAATAGCACAAGACATTATTTACTCTATCACTGCATGAAGTTAAACTCTATTACTCTATCACTGCATGAAGTTAAACTCTATTGGTAATGTACATATCAAGAAGTGTTGTGGTGGAGTAATGAGAATGTTTCATGATTCAATTATTTATAAAAGCTACGAGAATATTGTTTTAGAAGGAAAAAACTTTGGTAATCGGTTTCTTTCCTATGAGAAATTTATGATTTTCCTTCAAGATTTAATTATGAATTCACAATCTTGTTAATCGAAAGCTTAATCTTTCAAGATTTAATCTTTTAGCCAGAAATCTTTAATTTGAATTTTACTGAATACAAAATTATTTTTATTAACGTAAATTTTCCTTCACAAATTTAAATTTTATCGAATTTAAATATAAATATCGAGATACATGAGGGGAGCATAAAAGTGGTTAACAAAACCAAGAGGAGTGTCTCCTAATGAAGGCTCAAGGCAAGGCTCATTTGGCGCCGTTGTCTCCGCTCTGTGTGTTTGTGAAAAAAATTTAGTAGTTATAATTAGTGTGTTTTTCTTTGTGTGAAAAAAAAGAAGAAGATAATATTTACAAAAAAAAAAAAAAAACACTTTTTAGAAACTTCTTTTTCTAGACACTTTTACTGACATTCTGCACACATGTTTCCAAGATTTTTCTTAATTCCTCTTGCTTTTGTTTCCTTCTACATGGGGTTCTCAAATATTAACATTGAAATAATAAAAATGTTTAAGTTGTAGTATATATTAGTACAATTTAAATGATCATTTGAATAACATGGGGTTCTCAATAATATTTTATTTTTTTATATTATTAAATGGTTATTATTAATAAATATTTTCTAGTAAGTCTTCTTAATACGTGTGATTTGAAATCTAGAAAATAAATTATCTACTTATATAATAAATAAATGTGAGTGTCAACAATATAAGGATAGCCTCCTTAAATTATTGATTTGTAATGTTAAAAATTAGATATGTTGCTTGATATATAACAAGTAAAAGCTTGACCAATATAATATACCGATAATAATTTTAAAAATAAAACAAGATTATTACCAATTAATTCATTGACAGACGACAGTGCATAATATATATAACTTACAACTCTATACTAAAATATATAAGAGTTTAACTTATACAACAACGGTATAAAGAAAAGTATACACTATAAAGTTGAATGCCATATTAGTTTAGTATGATTAATCATGCATGAAATTAAATAACTACTGTTAATTAGTAGTTTCAAAGGTAATTAGATAAGCCAACATAACTATTTCATTCTCTCTGATCATATGATTAATGACATGCAAGCGTGATCTGAAAGTGTGATTATTAGAAGAATAACAGTCAGAAAGAAGAGGGTTTAATTTACCCTTTACAATAAAAAGGGGGTCTCTTTTGGATTTATTTAATTTGTTAAGAGAATATTTCAGGTGCATGCCAAAAAAGACTTCTTTTTTGTGTGTGTGTGTGAAAGCTTTGAGTTTAAGTTGTATAAATTATTAGCGTAAAGAATTTTTTATATTATGAATCGTTTAATTAAAGAAAATTTTACGGCTAAATTTTCAACTGGTATATAAAGGCAAAATCTATAGATAAACAGAAAAATTCTTTATTAATTTTATTTGGAGACAGATAATTAATTTTTTATTATTAACTATGAGTTTTTTAGAGATAGATTAGTGATAAAATTCATAGTTAATTTCTGTAATTTTTTGTAGTGTATATTATATGATACAAAAGGTAAAGATAATCTGATAGTGTAAAAAAATTCTTAAAATGACGAATTAATGGTGTATTATAACTTAAATTCGTGATTTTTTTCTTGGGTGTAGATTGTATTCCTTACTTTTAACTTATTTTTATCAAAGATATCAATATTTATGACTCTTTTTTATATTGGTACAAATTTTGATACATTTTACTTCTTTGAAAACAAAAAATCTGTTTTCGATCAAATATCATCATATAAATTGACACAATAAATATATTTTAATTAAATAGGATATAAATAAGCATGAAGAATCCTAAAGCAAGTTGCTACCTAATTTACATCATTTCCCTCACATTCTTTCTTCTCCTTAATTCTCATCCCAAGGCAACTATTAAAACCCTACACTTTATACATCCTTCTTCTTTTTGCCATCATTTCTTTCTCTTTTCCATCTTTATATATATGGACTTGAAGTTTTATTGGTAATTCATATTTTTAGAACTCAAATAGTTATGCATGTTATTGAGTTTCCTCTTGTATATCCTCTCTTCACTTCATGAATCTCAATTGAAAGTCCCTATATATTTTCATCACACATCCAATGAAGTAGGTGTTCTCTCTCTATGTAGCGATATTTCCATGGCTTACCTCGAGAGGTAAGCTATGAAAGTATTTTTTTACTTATTAAACAATAGTCTTCAAGAAAATCTTAATTTTGAACCCTTAGAGCCATATATAGTAGTATTAGGTTTGAGCTCTTAGTTCTAATTTCTCAAGCTTTTTGTAGAACCTCATGAGTTAATCTCTTGTTCATCCTTTTTTGTTTTTCTATCTTAATATTTATATTGAAGCTTCAATTAATCCGGTCAGATTCACATTACGTAAGGTTTATTAAAAAAATAATCTCTTTTGACTATAATTATTTTCATTTTCAAAACTCAAAAATCTAGCTAAATTTTTTAATTAATGATAGTAGTTGATAGTTAGAAGAACTCTATTCATTCTATCACAACCCTCGGTATATTAGCTCTTCTTCTTATGGCTTTTCACATATCCACTTAGGTCAAACATCAAATTAAAAAGAAGAAGTCTAAGGGGCTTGTAACCAATCCAAAATAAAAAGTAAAAATTACTTCACCATGTCAATGTGTCTTTTTTTGAAAATTTAAATAGCTAGTCAAAATATTTTGAAAAAACATTTAAGAAAATAAAATGTCTTTTTGTTGAGAATAGAAAGAAAATAAGTTTTATAAGTAATATTTTATGTTGAAAATAAGTCTAATTATTTGTTAACTTACTAAACATCAGAAAATAAATAAGAATATCATTATTTTAGAGAAAAGCATTTTTAATTTTCACTGGGTTATTGTTGTTGTATACCAAATGCATCCTAGATGTTTCTGAATTATCATATTGCTCTCTTGTGTGATAAATCTAAGTTTATTTACGATTAATCCAATTTGACCTCCAATTAGGAAGTTCTTAGTTTGTTTCTTGTTAATTGTAGTGTAATTGAAGTCCTTGGAGTAAAAGTGATCAGAACAGAAATCTGATGGGGTAAGAATGGAAGAAGCGATGTTGGTGAGGTTCAATCCGAAGACGAATTTACGATTTGTTTTCGTAAAGAACGATCTCAGATTGAGCCGCGCCAATATCACTTTTTGTTTTTGTTTTTATTTCCCCGTCTGTTATTCGATATTCACATTGAAGACCGACTATATCCGAATTTGCGGGTTACAATATCCATTTCTGAAGACAATCCAACAAGATATATTCAATTTCTTATGGCTCGAACACAATATCGCTTCCTATTAACATTTTATTCGTCCATTTTTCTTGTCCATGGTAAGTTTACATTTCTCTAAAGGCTTCTCTTTTTTGCTGTTTTTGTTCTAGATAATGAAAATCATAGTTCATCCATATTGCTAGGTTTAAATTGTTATATTTGATTAATTGGATTTAACATAGATACACAATTAATATCAAGAAAATTATATATTATTAGTGTAACTTAATATATCTAGCGTATAGCATGCTATATGCCTTAATATTTAGAGATAATTATTGTTACACCCCCAAAAGAAATTATTTATTATTGGATACCCATTACGTTAATTACCTTTTATTTTTAACTATTTCGCGCATTTGATACCATGAGAGTATATAATATACTCTCATGGTATCAAACAATTTCACTGAACCACTATCTCTTCTTTCTTGATACCATCAGAATATATTATATACTCTGATGGTATCAAAGAGGAACATGGGAAGGGGCACTGACATAAATACACGGTTGATACCATGAGAGTATATATATATACTCTAATAGTATCAACAAGAAGAGACAATGCTTCAGCAAAACTACTTGATACCATCAGAGTATATGTATCAAAGAGGAGTAGTGATGATGACGTCAGTATGACGTCATGCACAAAATTAAAAGGAAAAAAGTGGGATAAGATGATAAATATTTTAGGTCATGAATCTATTGAGGGTAAATAGTTTGGATTGAGTCTAATTTAAATAAATAGTTTCACAATTGTTCTATTAGGTGTAATTTTCCCTAATATTTATCACCACATATAATTCATTAACATATTATAAAGGAAAAAAAGGATGAAAGATTTGGATAAAGTGCAAAATTATTAGAGTTTGTTAAATATTTTGACAGAGATCAAATTTCTTATTTTTCGATAATTTGAAAAATGTGATTCACTTTATTATGACTATTCTTTTGAATTTTATTATTATATTATTACATGTTAGTTTTCTGTTTCAATTATCATATTATTTATTGACTTATTTCCTTTTCATATTCAATTTGATATATTTTCCTCTATAATATATTGAGTAAACTTCTATAAAGTGAGATTTGAAGAATATAAAGTGTATGCAGGCAAGGGCGGGCGTAGAGGTATTTCAGGGGTTCATCCGAACTTTCTCGGCAAAAAATTATATTATATATAAGGTATTTTTAAGAATTTTAATGTCTATATATTAATTTTGAACCTCTTGAATAAAAGATTTGAGTTTTGCTTAATAGTTGATGGGTTCAAAACTAACCTTGAAGTTTCAAGTTTAAATGTTAAACAATATATTTTTTTTCCAAACAACCTTAATAAAAATCCTGCCACCGTCAAAATTGCACTTTAATCCACTTTATTATCCTAAAATAATCACTTTGACACATTTCATTTCCTTATTAGTCCGTCTTTTAACACTCGTGAAACCCCGTCACTTTATCCTCCGTTTATACGAATGTTCAATCTCCATTTTTACAGAGTTGCAGATTCTGGGGCCTCTCTCTCTTCACGAGAGAGAATTAAAGAGAAAACTTAATTCTTTTTTTTATTTATTTACAAAATATTAGGTATAGATTAATAGTAAAATTAGAAATTCAACCATAATTATTTATTAATTATTTAATATATATTTTTTAATTTATAAATCTGCATGATCGGAACGAAAAAAGAGGAATTTTTGATCGGAGAAATCTGAAGGAGGATTTTTTTTCCGGCACAACATGTCTGCTATAGTGTGCGGGAAGAGATCGAATTTGTTTGAGGATTTTCAGTCGTCGTTATCATCGCCATCTCCGCCGTCGCCCGTTTCGAAGAGGATTCGCCGTACTTTTTCTCCGGCGAGGTCTAGTTCTGATCCCGATCGTGTTTTATCTGGTAATTCGATTGCATCGTCGGCACTCGATCATCTTCTCATGGTCTTCTCTGACATGGATAAGCAGGTTTACTTTTTTCTTTTTTTGATTGTTTCAATCAATTGTTTAGAGTTTCATATTGTTTATTAGGTTTTTAGTTGTAGTAATGATGGATTTGGTTGTTGCTATTAGCAATGTTGGGGGAAAAAGGTATTGGACAAGCTTGATTTTATATATTTTTTGGCTTTTGATATGGCAAGAGTAAAGCAGTTGAGAAGATTTGCCTAAACACCATGGCATTGTAAAAATCCTTCATTTCTGATTGTACTTGACAAGCAATGTTATCAAAAAGGTGTTGGACTTGTGAGTTATTCCATACTTGTGCTCATAATTGGAGGTAGCAGGTACCGGTGGAATAAGTCTAGGTGCGCGCAAGCTGATATTATATAAGAGACGAAGCAAGTATTGGACTTGTCTTTATAGGAAAATAAAAATTAGTATTGGAGAAGCTCCGTGGAAAAGAAATGCTTACTGCCTTCTTCATTTAGTTATTTTGGGATGTGGGAGAGTACGTTTTGAGTGATTTGGTTAGTTTATTAATGTATTTCTTATGATGTTGTAAGTGGAACTAGGGGAATGTGTTTTTAATTAATGACTTAGCTGATGCTAATTTCCGTGACACCTTTTGTTTAAACTGGATGAGGTGTGTAACTAGAGGAGTAACTTCATGTACTTCCTTGTTGAGGATTTTGGTGGTTTTGTAATTGAATTCGCTGGATGAAGATTTGCCTATTATTAACCATTTGAAGTTCTATTTTATGATTCTTTTTATACTTTTGGTGTTGAACTTCTTGCTAACTTCTCATGGCATACAACCAGCATAATTAATTTCAAGATTGTCTTCCGTCTGCTGCTTATAGTTTTAAGTTAGACTCATGGAGATCTATCACTTTACACTGTAGGAACTTAGTGCTTGCATAATTTATTCATTTGTGAGGCTAACATATTCTCCTAGACTTTGAACAAGGGCTGATAAGTTGATTGATTAAATGAGCTTTCTCCACAAGTCTCCTTCAATGGAGGAAGAGGGAAAGGGAGCAGAAGAGTTAGGTAGCTTTTAGTTAGATTTTCAGTTTATGAATTGAAGCCCTTTTGTTTGATATCATCTGTAATTTCAACATATTATATATGCCATTAAGTTCCTCTTCTGGCCTGTAACTTTGAGTATACAAATATAAGTGAGTTAATGAAAAAGGAATGACAGGCTCTGCAAATACTTAATAATTTTGAAGCAGTGAATTATATCGAGTCTCCTGTAATCAAGTAAAATAATTTTTTTAGATAAAAGTAGAAGATTGTTGCAGGAACAGACCAAACTAACACAATCTCTTAGACAAAGTAATAATTTACTGAAGAAGGGACAAAACAATGACCGTACACAAGTAGTATAACAAAAATTAGAAAACCTTACAAAAAGATTTGCGTCTCCGCAAACCACACCCAATCATATATACGTATGGGAAAGTGAAAGTGGCCTAAGCAATGCCACCATTTTTTTTGGTTCTTTTAACTTCATGTGATGTGTTAATACCTGGTGTGAAGTTCTTTTGAAGGAAATAAACATGTATTAATGTAGAGAAAACACACATGGAAAATCAGTTAACTTTGTTGGGTCTATATGTACCTTGTTACCAGGACATTATTCTGTGTTCATTTGGATGGAATTCCTAACATCCATCAAGGACTTAATTTTTGACAAGTGGTAGGTTCTAGAACCTTTTACTGAGAAAAAGCCCAAAATCGCCCCTAAGTTTGAACTCTGAATCAAAGTCATCCTTAATCTATTATATGGAGCACAAATAGTCCTTTAAGTATGCATAATTCGTACACTTTTAGAATGATGGCACAAAGCGGTAGGAAAGAAAGAGAGTGGTGTGAACAACACATGATTGAGATCTGTTAGGTTTTTAACGTCTTCATTAAGTTTAGACTAAAAGTGTACTAATTTGCATACTTGGAGGATCACTGTGCTCCATATGATGGGATAGTTATGATTTGAATTTGTTCTTTGTTTGAGATACTTAAAATTGATAACTAAAAAATATATTAGTTTTTAATTATGTGTGCTAACTTTTTTTTATCACATATGGTAATAAACCAACTGGAAGTTGGATAAAGTGATGTATTATAGTTTTTGTTGGAAAGAAAACATTATGTATATATTTTAGATTATACACCACATATCCATTTTTCAATACGATAGACCAGATATTGACGAAGCCACATCTGATAACTATAAAAGCAATCCAGTGATTATAATTTGCTCCCCGAATAAAATGACTCAAGTGTAAAAAGTTATATTCTTGAGAAACTTTAGTGCATGTCAAGGAGACATTCTCTTTACTTAATGTCTGCTCCTATTTTTTCTTAATTATTAAGGAAAATACTTTCATTAATCCATTCAATAGCTGATATTAAGCAAAGTTAGAGAAGATAAACTTCTTAAAAGGGGAGGGAATGAATGCAAAAATTGATTTGGATTACAACACAACTTTTGAACATCAGCAGTGGCTAAGTAGTTGTGTTCTTTATCTTTGTTACTATTATCATTGTTGTCATTATTTATTTATTTTTTCAATCAATCAACTATACCTTAATTTCAAATTAGTCAGGGTTGGTTATGTGAGTCTTGTATCCATTGAAATGATAAAAAAATCGTCGTTGAAGGTAACTTAGGGAGGTCTCTAGAGCTAGAGGTTCCTTAAGTCTCACACTTCTTATCCCATATAGATTTACAAGTCTATGACTAGGATAAGAAGAACCACGACACAACTTATCTGATTCGATTCGCTCAATTGCTAAAAGTGTTGCAAAATTAATGAATTTTTCCAAGAGTTGCTAATCCACCTACTTTAGGTGTGACTATAATAGAAGAATGATGGAAATTATATAAGGGTATTAAAATCAATAAAAGTTCATAGAGCTTAAAAATATTAGCGCTTCTTCAAAATGAACAAAGGTCATGTTTTGTCTTGTAACATAACAAGATTTTGAGTATCTGAAAACATTGAGGAACCTGTCAAGTTCCAAATTCATATTTCCTTTCACTTTAGAAGATCTGAAAAAGTGCATCCGTCTCAGGGTTACTGTTGATGCATATCATATATGATGTGTCGGTTGACTTTTTAGCTATAAAGCCTTCTGTTACGTTACAAAAGAGAAGGCAAATACCAAAAAGGGGAAAAACAAGGTTATTCTTTTGTTTCCTACTGGTGGAGTCAATTTTACTTCAGTTGATCCCTCGCCGTGCAATTTCGAAACTCCTCTCTTTATTTCTTTTGATAACATAAGTTGTAGATTTAGAATGTGCGCTCTGGTAGTCTAGGAGGATTCCTATCAATTCTGCGATCCAGAAATGGTATGCAATCTGCTTACTGTCATCGTGTGATATCACTGATGCATCTAACTCTTTGTTGTTGTTTTTTCATTTAAAAGAATTTCCATGTTTAAGTTGTCAATTTTGGGCATGAAAACTTTAACTTGCATTAGATATCTCGAGTTATATTTTCTTTATTTACCTTAAAAAGAGAAAAACTTAACCTAGAGATTTGATTTTTAGTTGGTTGAGAGAGCGCTTAGAGAATCCGGTGATGATCTAGATTCTGCTATCAAATGCCTAAATGAGCTCCGCTTGGGATCTGGTGATAATCTGAGGCCTGTGGCAGGAAGCTCTGGTGCTACACATGAGTCCAGCAGCCATTTTTTTACTCAAGGTGCACACTGATTTGTTTTGTTTGTTTTTAATTGATGGTTGATATTCCCCCCTTTTTGGTGGTGTTGCCTTGACTGAGATCATTTTTTCTTGTCAATTTTTTCCAGCTTTTTACCATTGTACTATGTCTTAGGGTTGATCTTTTTGTAATGCTCAGCGAATCCATATGTTAATTCTTTGGTGTAAGCAGCCACTAATGCATGCATAAGGGTACACTGTCTGCATTACACCCATTGGAGCGCGGTCCTTTCTTGCATCCTGCTAGCTTGTGATGCTTTGTGCACTGAATGCCTTTTTAACTTTGGTGTAAAAAGGAATGGTTAGAGGATAGAGAGTTCCCGTTAGAATTCATTGAATCTTTTGTATAGATAGCCAAGGCTCTTTTGTTTTTAAATTACTTTTTTGATGTAATCATGACATTTTTCATGACATTTCTTAGTGCTGGTTTTGACATCAATAATACTTGCCATTTTAACAACAAAAAAATCCACATTATGTCATAATTCATCTGTCTAAAACTTCTTAAGCCCAAGTACTGCACTTTATTGATTTTCCCATTTCCAAATGTTTGTCAGTGTCCTGTCAACTCACCTACTTCTTCTCTATAACATGTATCAATTTTGGAGATATATCAATTGTGAATGTTTAAGTAACTGCTTATCATTTTAATGCTTCATACTTTGTGGTTTCTGTTCTTCTTAAATTGAGAATGTGGTCACTTGTGGTCCATATTATCAACTCGTCATATTGCATTGTTTTGGCAATTTCATACTTGTAAAGTTGCTTGATATTTAGGGTGGAGGTTTATCTGCTCCTTTGCTCGTGCCAAAAAACCACCACTTTATGTATCTTAACCCAACTAACTATTGAAGTATCTAATAGCACGGTCGTTCTTGTGATAGCTTCACCTCTTTAACTTTCTACCTGTGATGCTTATTCTTTGTATTAGTTTATACAGACATTACTCAGTTACTTTTTTCCTGGTCGTGGTGAAGGGCCAATTATACTTGAGCCGAGGGTCTATCAGAAACAACCTCTCTACCTACAAAAGGTAGGGGTAAGGCTGCATACACACTACCCTCCCCAGACCCCACTTGTAGGATTACACTGTGTATTATGTTGGTGGTGGTGGTGAACGTCCAATTAGTATTGTGTCATTGAGTGGAAATATAAGAGAAAGAACTGGTAGTAATATAGGAAATTAAACAATGAAAGTGCCTTATTTATGGTTGTGATTCAACTAAAAAGTTTGACAAGTCAATAAGGGAATCAGAGTTTTGGTTCAAGACCGACACACTCTTTTCATGATACAGTTAAGTTTGGTCAGGGTAAGCTGGTTAGTTTATTGGAACAGAAATGTCTTGTTTCTTGAAAGCTATTGCTGCCAATCCCCTTACTTTTTGATCTCGTGATCAGACAATGAGAGTTAAATTACTCGTATAACTCTTCTCTGTGTGCTTCTTTTCATGCAAAGTGGGTCACACCAGATAACCCTTTTATGAAAAGATGGGAAGAGTTAAAAGAAATTGCTTCGCTACCATAAACTAAAACTGTTTCCAACCTTGCTTTGCTGAATGTATTTGAAAATTTTGTAATTTATGTCTCCCTCTTGATCCACATGCGACAAGTGATATTCACCATTATTGTTAAGCTGTAAACATTCATTGTTTTTTTTTAAAGCACTGGATGTAGATTCTTACATTGACATAGTTCCTTCACCTTGTTGCAGGTGCGGCTACAACTAACGGTGATACCACATCTGCAGAGGATTTATCTGCTGCCAAAGTGGTGCATTTGGGGGGTACAGAATGGGTAGATCTTTTTGTTGGAGAGATGATGAGTGCGTCAAATATAGATGATGCTAAAGCCCGTGCTTCACGAGCTCTTGAGGCGTTTGAGAAGGCCATATGTGCTCGTGCAACAGAGGCGGCCTGCGGTTTCCAGCAGGTGGGGCCCAAATTCTTTTAATTAGTTTTTTATTTTTCCTGCATTACAAACACCCTGTCATATTTCATTCTTATTTTCTTTTTCATGCCTGCACTTACTATGGGCATATAGTGCACAGTTGCTTTTGGGGGACCTCAATAAGAGATAGATGAAGGAATGCAACAAAGAACAAATTTCTTGAATAAGAGAAAAAAGAAAATAAGTACGATATAAAACTGGAAGGGGTGCTTTTACTGCAATGTCAACGTGAAGAAAACAGTTCTTTTGAAAGGGTGAGATGCTTATATGTTGAGCGATTGTGTCTCACTGGGGCATAAGCTAGTAATATTCGTTCTTTGTGACCTTCTTGTTTCCCCTTCCCCCCTCCTATTTTTTTTGAAAAACAATGTTCGTTAGTGTTGGGGTGTGTGCACTGGCATAGCTCCATAGGCCAAACTGATTATCTTGTTTATTCTGGTTTGTTACTTGTATATCTTACTCTGATGAAGTTTGTTAATAAAAAAGAAAAAGCTATCCATATCCATATGCTTAGTTTGGTTGTGATACAGGAGAATATGATGCTCAAGCAGCAGTTTGAAGCTCTTACACAAGAGAATGCTATTTTAAAGCGAGTTGTTGCCATCCAGCATGAACGTCAGAAGGAATTTGAGGATAAAGGGAACGAGTTGAATCAGCTGAAGCAGTCGGTGGCTCAGTACCAGGAGCAGCTTAGAACCCTTGAGGTCAAATTTCTCTTAGAAGTGATGATGTTTTTGTGGTTCATTTCTTTTGCTGGAAATTGCATATTACTTCTCATTTAGTCCATTCTCTCACTGTAACTGAATTATAATAAGATGTTTGTCTGGATTTGTGATTATAATTTTTGTCATTTTCTTTTCTTACTGTTCTGGAACCACTTCTTATTGATTATTTTGGCCTTTCTGTGTCATCAGGTCAACAACTATGCTCTCTCGATGCACCTAAAGCAGGCTCAACAAAGCAACAACTCTATTCCAGGGCGTTTCAACCCTGATGTCTTTTAGTATGTATCATGTCCCTATTGGCTGCGTACTTATATAGGATAGCAACAGTAATGTCCTGTTGTCACAGTAGTAGCAAGTGTTTACTAGAGATGAATGCTGATATTAAGCTAGAACTTCTGTCTTTTGATTTAATTGCCCTGCTGCAGTTATTAGCCAAAGGGTACTTTGTACTGTTCATACAAGTTTTTATTTGCTTTTCTGCTGTTGTTTCAATTAGAATATCGAAGTTCATACATTCTGTTCTTCTACTGTTAAGAAGATGTTCTACACATGATTGCTATGCTTTATTTCTTTCGTTTGATTTGATTTCTGCTCCATTTGATACCTTTAAATTCTAATGTGTATATGATATATCAAGCCATGATTTGATACTGGCTGTAAATCTCATGAAACTGGCGAGTTTCAAGATCTTGCTACTCTAAACAACAACATACCTAGAATCTAGGGAGGATAGAATGAACGCATACCTTATTCCTACCTTTGTTGGGTGGGGAGATTGTTTCCGAGAACATCGTCTCAAAAGAGATCTTGATACTCTAAATGGGTACAAAACGAAGTCTCATGGATGAATGCTCAGAACATTGGGGTATATGTAAATTAATTAGTAAACATAAAATTTTCAGTAGAACCATGAGCTTGTTTGCCCTTTAAGCCACACATTAGATTAATACTTGAATAGAATAGAGTGTCACGATAATTGTCATATCTGTACCCTTTCCCTACACATCCATTTGATCACCCCAGCCCCATGGGATGAAAAAAGAAAAAGAAAAAACTAGAGAAGCCCCTGCCCCCGGGGTCAGTTCAATTGGCAAAGGTTGGGAGACTTGTGTTTTAAGATACAAATTCTAGTTATGTGTCAAGCGAACTAAGTTTAGAAGAATGAGTTTATCTTCTTGGATTTCGTGCTTAGAGGATTGTCTTCAGATAGATTTCTTGGTCATAAAAAAAAAAGAAGCAAGGAGAGAGATTACAAAAGACATCTAGAAATTTGTATAGCTTAGTAACAAGGCTATTCTTCAATTTGTTTCTTGAAAAGCCTTGAAGAAAACATAAAAAAATATAATAAGTACTGATTAGCATGGTTGCTTAAGAAAATGATTTAAGAGTTCCACAAGCTTTCATCATCTTCTTGAACTCATCAAAATTCACCATCCCATCTCCATCCACATCAACTTTCTTTATCATCTCTTTACAATGATCCAATTTCTTGCCTTGTTTCATTCCTAAAGATGAAAGAATGCTACTCAATTCTTCTTCTGATATTAATCCATCTTTATCATGATCAAACACATCAAAAGCCTCCTTAAGATCTTTCTCTCTATTAGCCACTTCTTCTTGATTCACTTCACCTTCTTCCTCTCCCTCTATTCCCAAGAAAGTATGACAAAGTTCATAAAACTCATCAAGATCAATTAAACCATCTTTGTTTGAATCAACTTTCTCAACCATATCAACAATATCTTTGTCCTCCATGAAAATCCCAATATTCTTGAGAGATAGCTTCAATTCTTGCTTTGTTATGTAGCCATCGTTGTTCTTGTCAAAAGTTGCAAAAATACCCCTTAGTTCAACCTCCTTGTAATTGTTAGAACTTTTCACCTTCTTTTGATCAACCATGGCTATTGAGGGTGAGGGTGTTATTATGGTCTTCTCTTGGAGAGATGGAGATTTTAGTGAAATTGATTGAATCAAAGATTGGAACTTGTTAATTGGGAAATTGAAAAGGGTTGTAAGAAGGCCAATAATTAAGAGAATTGCTAAGAAAAGAATGGTTAATAGTGTCAACATCTTTATTTTGCTTTGTGGTTCTTGAAGTTCAATGAGGCATAGGAAGAAGAAGAGGAATATTAAAGGTGAAAAAGATGGAGGAATTGGGCTTCAATGAGAAGAAACGAAGTGTAAATAAGTTGTGACTTGTGACGAGCAAGGTACCTTTGTCAAAAGTAACTGGAAAACTACTGATTAAGGTTTGTGGTGGGGGTAGTTAGGAAAATGAAAGAAGAAATCCAAATTTGTTGGGGGAGTGTGATATAACACAACCGAATAACCGTTGGGGTTTTCGCAATAATAGATGAACTAATCTGATGGTTGCTCCAAACCAACTATGCACAAAAAAATGCAGATTAAAATTTGGGGTTTCCGCAATGATAGATGAACTAATCTGATGGGTTGCTCCAAACCAATTATGCACAAAAATTTTTAGATTAAAGTGAAAGATTACAAAATGTAACACAACAAAGGGATTGTTAGACTGTAGCTTACTAAGAACTTATAGCTAAGACATGGAGGAGAAGCGAAAGACTTTTTTATCAGAAGTCTTGAATTTGAAGTTTTGAAATAAAAAATTTCTTAGTAATTGCTTCTCTTTAATGAGCCTTTGATAAAAAAATGTAAAACAACTTTTGCTGGTGAATGATTATCAGGGACATTGTAGTGGTCCCCCATTTCTTGACCTCGTGTACTTTAATCATTATTTTCTTTCTTTTCTATTTTCCTCCTTAATGAATTTCCCTCTTTTCCTCCCTAATGAACTTCTCAAAGCATTCTGATTTACGAAACATCTCGTGATCATATAGAATATGGGAAAGATTCACCTTAAGAAAGTAAATGTAGATAGCATATTTTGATGTAAATATTAATAGTTGATTTTATGGCTCGAAATCGTAATCTACACACTATATGTATGCAAATAACTTTATCGTTATTTCAAGATTTCTCTTCAAATCGATAACATTATAAAGATTTAAATTGGAGACATTAATAATGTAAAAGTTTATTACTATTTATATAGTTTAACCTGTGATAGTAAGTTTTTTAAAACCATTTTTACGTAGTTACCGATTAATGCTTATTATATAAATTTACTTATGAATATTTTTATTTGGAAGACACAAGAAGATATTCTATAAGCTTACATCCTGTTAACCCAAAAAAGAGAGAGAATAAAATACAAAGTGGAATGCGTTTTATCTAGGCAAAGAATCTTTTCTAAATTTTCACGTTTAATTATTTGTAAAAATAAATATATTATAAAGTTGGAGCAGGCAAGAATATATATATATATATATATATATATATATATATATATATATATATATATATATATATATAAATGATCAAAGTGCTATTTGATCATTTATAAAATAAGTTCATTTATCAATCGTAGGAATTTTCAGTAATTATAAAATGTGTCACTTGGATTATATTGTGTTGAAATAATTATACTATATACTTAATTTTTACTGGCATTTAACAGATAAAATTTCCTGTCCAATTTTATCAAATAATAATGGGCAAATTACACCCAGTGGCCATTCGACCAAAATAATTACCAAAAAAATAGTCATTCGTTGTATAGGCATGTATAGTTAGTGTATATTTCATGTATAGTCAAGTTATATTCAGTTTTTGAGTGTATCATAATGTATATTTAGTGTATAGATCATGTATAAGTAATCTATATTGTATAGTCAGTATATAGTCACTGTATATTTCCTATGATTTTGGCTATTTTTTATGTAAATAACATATGACTATATTTATTGTAAACTAATTAATTTACTGTATATATTTGAAATTGTTCCAATAATATTTCCTTAGTGGCTTTATTACAGCATATATTCTTTGCTTCGTTTTCATGCATAGATCGATTTAATTTGGATTCTTTCACTCAACATCCTCACCCCCACCCCCACCCCACCCAACAACAACAACAATAAAAAAAAGGTAGAATATTTTTATAATTTCAAAATTATAATCCTCTACATTATTATATCAAATTATCCATTAGGATTTTGGGACCATAAGGATTAAGGAATTGTCTCTGAACTTTTTCCGGGTAAAATTCATAGATAGCCATTTTTAGCTTATATTACTAAAAAATAGTTATTATCGTGAAGTTTCAAATTTAATAGATAGAACTTCAGAACATTGTCACAATGTTTCACGTATGAAATTTGAAACTTCCAAATAGTTATTTTTCTAAATACAATGACCGGAAAATGACCAATAAGACACTTCCAAGCCCACCAACTATGAGGCTCAAAACCTCTTTGCTACACAACAATAATTAGCAAAGCCCAATATCTCTAGATGGTAGCCCAATAAGCTTTTCTTTTCATCAGCCCAGTAAGCTTGGATCGATAGTTACTCGATATCTGGATTGATGGGAGGTAGCAAATACCTCATTGAATCAGTCGAAATACGCGCATGTTAGCCCATATAGAAGAACTTATAAGCGTGAAAAATATTTTCACCAATCACTAATCAAAGATTTCAGATATTTGTTAACCGGGGAGAAAAATAGGGCAAAGTAATATAGAAAAAGTTGCAAGTGTGGAAAATGAAATTAAACATATTATTTATTAGTATTACTAAAGTATGATTATACAACAAGACAAAAGTTTAACAAGCACAACATATGGATTATGGGTGGCTATTTTGTTTGGTTTATTTCATAATTTAGTCCATACTCAATTCAAACAATTAATGGTATAGACACTTGTACAAATAGCCACTTTTAATGTCATGTACTTTAAACTTAGTTAAGTTTTGCAAACCTAGCCATATTTCAAAATTTCTTTTTGAGAATGTATCCACATATGCCATTAACATGGAAATCATGAAACATAACTAAAAAATCATAGACCAAATAATATTATTGACGTACTAATATCGGGGGCTGAGCTAGAGGGGCATAAAAGGGAATTTATTCAATCTTTCTTTGCCAAAAATATTATTTTATATATGTAAAATTAAAATTACTTTTATAAATACATAGCAGATGTTGAGTCAAGTTAGTTTTTTATCTGTAAAATCAAAAATGCAATTCTTAATGTTTGTGTTAGGATAGACAATATACATCATACCCTTGAGGTTCAACCCTTCTCCGAAGTCCAAACCCAATATCAATGTGGGATACTTTGTGCACCAAACTATCCCTCTAACTATATAAAAGAAACAGAGTCGTGAAACAATAGATTGTCTATATCATTACATTTAGAGATTCGATACGTCCCTTTTTCGAACCTTATATAAATACGAAATACTCTGTAGGACCGAACTATTTCTTGCATGACAAACAGAGGGGGTGGGGCTGTTAGTAGCTGGTTTTGCAGAGCACACGTGAATTTACTTACACAGAGGATTGCAGAGAAAAAACATATATGCATGCAGTCTTCCAGAAGAGCACTTCCTTATGTACTCTGCCTTTAGGGACTTTTGCAGTCCAACCACACGACCAAAACAACCTAATCTATTTCCGCGTCTCGGTCAGAATTTGAAGTATATGAATTTTATTTTAAAAATTTATCGATACATCATATATGTATTTGCATCTCGTATGATGTAACTTTTTGAGGTGCAACATCAGCTACATTTTTTCTGTTGTTAACGTCGTAAAAAAAAATTTTATGTAGAAATAACGGTCACTATTGATCATTTTTCAGCCTGTCTTTACAAAATAGTTATTGTCATGAAATTTCGAATTAACATGTGAAATTTAATATCGAAATCATGAAGTTTCACGGGAGGAATATGAAACTCCATTGTGGTGATTATATTTCAATTACAAAAGCTAAAAACTTGATATTTATGAATTTTACCAATTTTTTTATAGCGATTTCTAAGATTAATTTGACGGAATTTGGCAACGGATATAACTTTTTAAATATTTTACCGAGACCAAAAATAATTACTTTGAAAACTTAGAGGACTAATGTGCTATTTGCAAAGCATGTAAAAATTATATCCTACGAAAAAGAATTGCCAATATATAATATATGCTCATCTAGAAATTAAGATCGAAAATCTTAATGAATTATATTTACCTAAATAATTTATTGCAAAAAAAAATAGTAAATGAAATAAATATAAGAATAAATAAATAAATAACTAAATACTAAATTAAGCTTGTTGAAGGAGAGTTTTAAAGTAATGGTAAAGTTATTTTTCTGTAACTTATATGAAACAGTATCGAACATTGCATTAAGATAGACTATCTACCTGACATGACCCCTTGTCCCTTCTCTAGACCTTGCGTGAATGCAAGATGTAGATTGTCACATTACATTTCTCAAAAGATGATTTTTATTCAAATTTCAGGCAAACGCGAGATGCATTGTGTACGAGATTTTAGTTTTTAATTTTAAAAAATTAAGCTTCAACTTGCAACTAACAAAAACAAAAGAACAAGCTGTATAATAAATGTGGACCTAATGTTACCTGGCTAGTTGTGACCAAATACCAATAGTAGTAATGTTCTTATTCTACAAGGCGCTATATATTATAAATCCTCCATTTCACCTTCTTTTTTTTCCATTTATTTATTTATTTATTTCATAAAAGATATTAAAAACAAAATCTTATAGGCCAATCAGAAAAGATATTGGAGACCAATGCCCACCATGTTCAAATATATACAAGATTTAATTTTGATGATAAAAATAGTGCTCATTATTATAAAATTTTAACCTTTTATAATTAAAGCTTTTGTGATAATGTCTTAAAATTTACTTATATAACAATAATTGTTTTTCAATTACAAAAGCTGAAAAATGGCTATTCATTATTGAAACAATGTCGATTATAGACACTATGGACAATTCACTTATTTGACACTCCTAATAAACATCACATAATTGAACCAGTTAATTAAGCAACAAAAGCATAAGCCTTAATAATAGAGTTGGACTTACAATAAATGGCAGATCCACAATGTTATCAACCGATTCACAATAATTCAGTAATTTTCATAAAAACACATATGCACACAAATATATATGTAATAAATTCTGAATCAAACTTACGCTTTTCTTTTTTCTTTTTCTTCATGTTACTTTTCCTAGCTAGCTTTGTCCATCAATCCCTATCATCTGCAACAAACATGATGTGATATGATCATCATCTTACATTTTAACATTTGTATAATTTTGTAGTTACACTACTAGTGAATTCTAAGATAGGGAGTATTTAGTATCTCTTTTGTTAGATTACTAATTAAATTTTGTCAAAATATTTACTTATTTATTACCAAATAAAATGTTGCAACAGACGTATTAGCTATCAAAATCTGCTTATTTTATAGCCCGCGAGCAAAATATCAAGAGAAAATGTGAGAATAAGTCATCTATTATTTTCTCAAAAAAACGTCATACTTCTCTTATTGTTGTAAGATTATCTTTTATAATATTGACACGATTAATAACAATAAGGATTCCATTGTGATTCACTTATTCATACGTTAGTTGGATTTAGAATGTCAAAATTACATCCTTAACATGATTATTATATATTAAGATAACAAATAAATTATTTGTGGGACCATAAAAACTCCATACTTTTTGTTCCAAAATAAAATCTAAATAACATCATGCCCACATGATAACGTGTGATGAGGATGGGATACCCTTCTTTTCTTTCTTTTTCCTTATGATTATTTTGGTTTAATAATTTAAATAAGGTTTTTCAAAACTATATATTATATCATTTTTGTATTAAAAAAAATAATGATATAAAGATTTTTGTTTCTATTCAAGATTTACGACCCCATCTAAACATTGGCTCCTTTGCCCCACTACGCACTCATCCTATAGCTAAGTAGGCATTATGTGGGTAAAATGAAACCTACTACTTTCCCCCCCCCCCCCCTACCCCCTACCTCATACTTTAAATAATAATAATTTTCGAGTTAGTTTACGTGCAATTTGATTCTTTCATGAGATATATATTATTCAGTTTTCGCTATTTTTATAAATATCAAAATAATTTTGTCCACTAAAATTTTGATAGGTGAAGAGAAACCACATATTGATCATTCATTTTAGTTTATGCATTTTAATTTCATTGAACACAAATTTATTAACATTTTGAATCTTGTGATCTTACTATTAAAGAATATATAACATATTAAAATACCTTTTATAATTTATAGTTTTAAGCATATTATATTATTTCTACAAGAGAGTATTGGTTATTGGGTTTTTTGGGGGGGAAGGGTGTTGGACTTGAAAACCTACTAAATATTAGAAATGTCGACATTCATTTATCAACAGAAAATGGTCATATTTGCCCTTGTACTCTAAAAAAAAATCATCATACTTTTTTAATATGTTTGCCCTTACCATCCAATTTTGAGTTTACGTGTGTCCTTCGACGGCTAATTTTCATGTCTCCACCCTTATTATTCTACGTGAATATATATTTATCCTAATTAATTAAACTTCTCTTTCAATATAATTCTTTTACCCGACCCAATTAACCCATTAAACCCAATCATAATACCATTTACCTCATAACCACAAAAAATGAATTTAGTTTGAGACATTGTTTGAAAATTCAGTGTCAAAATGTTGTATTAATCTGTATTTTCAGCTAGCCAAGAATTGAAAAACTGCACTTTCACTTGTTAGAAATCTGCACCATAAAAAAGTATAAAAATCTGAACTCTTACTAGATAAAAAAATTGCACAAAATCTGCACAAAATTGCACAAAAAATTGTACTTTTAAAACAACATTCATCACATAGATTTCTCATATATAGGAATGTGATGAGGGAAATGATATTTGATGAAGTGAGCATATGTATTAATTAACCATAGTTAAGTGAAAACGTCTATATACAAACACGTGCTAAGTATATATTGGTTTGACCTTAACATCACGAGTAAACCTCTATATACAAACACGTGCTAAGTATATATTGGTTTGACGTTAACACCGTGAATAAACATCTATATACAAATACGTGCTAAGTATATATTGATTTGACGTTAACATCAATAGTAAATTTTTAACCTTTATTGACCAATATGCCCTCCTTCCCCTCTAGCTAGCTCTATAAAGTAATTGGTTCCACCATATAGATAATACATACTAGCTAGTCATGTGGTCCTTATTTAGAACTTGTTCATTTATTTGTATGGGCATTGCTTCTAACTTCACAAAATTTCTCTCTCTTTCTTCATTCCTCTTTTTTTCCCTTTTTCTTTTTCTCTTTTAATATTCCTTTTGAAGATTCATAAATGATGAAGATTTATATGAAGTCCTATCATGTTTTTCCACAGCTTTCTTGAACTTTCTTTCTTGCTGAATTTCCATCTTTGGTAATTTATTGGATTACTATCAGAAAATTGCTAATTTTTTACCAACGTCTAGACGGAATTTATCTTGTCGATAAGGTAATATTCATTGTAAATGCCACGGACGAGCCAAATTTTGATGAATTTTTTTAGAAATTAGCGATTTTCTGATAGTGAAAATGAGATGAGATTAAGCTATGAAAGTTCAAGAATGTTGTGGGAAAACATGGTGAATTTAGGACTTCTTTTGTGTGGCTTTCCATTTTATGGAGGATGTTGGATTCAACATTTTGCTATATATACATAGCCCATGGTAAATTCTTGAAATTGCCTTATAATTTTACCTTCTTTTCCCCCCTCTTTTAGATGCTGATAAATGAAACAACTTCTAATTATTTGGTTTAATCCAAGAGAATTATAGTTTTCTAATTCTTTGCCATTTTATTTTTCATTTTTATATTGACTTTTTCTACATATTTTTTTGTCAAGAAAGTAGATCCCATATCTGAATTTTTTTACTAATTTATTTCCTTTTTGGGTTAAGAGTTTTTCTTCATTAAAATGAAAGATTGATTACTTACCACATTATTTATGAATTTATGAGTTCTAGATTTTGAATTAGAGCAAGGTCCAATCATTTTTTTTTATTCGTCGATAGTATAAAAAAATATTTTAAATTGTTTTATTTTGATTAATCCATCTGTCATGACCATCACTCATAGTAGTGGGGGGTTGGCCTACACTATTAATGTAGTTTAATTTGTGATAGCTATGAATTATCAATTTTATCATGTTAATTAATATTGTTTTATTATAAATAAGTAACTATTTTGTAAGTGATTTGATCGTATAAATAAAACCGTGTTTTAAGTGGAAAAATAAAACTTTCTTGATTTGATTTTTATGAATCTCGAGTAAAATAAAATGATGAAAAATGAGATAATAATAAGTGGACAGTAAATTTCCTTTGCTTTTCCTCGAATATTCCGACGCACAAACACATTCGACATTCACACATGGTTCAGGAAATTAAGATCGCACTCAAAAAGCGTGAAAATGGCTTTTCCTTGAATATTCTGATGCACAAAACATTCAACATTCACACATGGTTCAGGGAATTAAGATCGCACCCAAGAGGCGTGAAAGATGTTGCTTTTCCTTAAATATTTCGATGCACAAAACATTCGACATTCACACATGGTTCGGAGAATTAAGATCGCACCCAAGAGGCGTGAAAAATGAGGTAGAAAGTGGCAGATTAGATTCTTTTGTCTTTCCTCGAATATTACAATGCACAAAGCATTCGACATTAACACATGATCCGATCGAGGAAAGATTGCACCCAAAAGGCGCGAAAAATGAGATAATAAGTGGCAAATAAGATTCCTCATCTTTCCTTGGATATATCGATGCACAAAGTATTCGACTTTCACATAGTCCAAGAAAAGAAAAGATCGCACTCGAAGGGCGTGAAAAATGAGATAATTAGTATCAGATAAGATTCCTTGCTTTTCCTCGAATATTTCGATGCACTAAGCATTCAACATTCACACATGGTCCAGAGAAAATGAACACTCTCGAGTCTCGAGGGAGCGTAAAAAATGAGAATAATATAAGTGACAAATAAAAATCTTTGTTTTTAGTCAAATATTTTGATGCACAAAGCATTCACCATTCACATAGTCTTAGGAAAGATCAAACTCAAAGGACATAAGAAATAAGATAATAAGTGACAAATAAGATTCCTTGTCTTTCCTTGAATATTCTGATGCACAAAATATTTACATTTACAGGGTCCAAAGAAAAATCGCACCCGAAGGCTTGAAAAATGAGATGATAAATGGCAGAGAAGATTCTCTTTTTTTCCTCTATTACCATCAATAATTGATATTGTTCATATTGTTTGCTCCTTTATTTTTTTGCTACTTTATGATATCATTTCTTTCCGTGTAAAAGGTTAAATTTTGTTACTATCTAACCCCCCCCCCCCCCAAAAAAAAAAAAAATCAATTTTATTTATCCCTTGTGAATCTGTACTCCTTATAAGATTTCTTTTTCGATTTCTCATTCAGTATACGATACTCGCTAATTAAAGAGGTCAGAATTGTATTCGGAAGTCACGCTTTGGGGTAAAGCGTTGTTTATAAAAATAATTTTATATTTAAAATTTAAACTTGAAATCTCTAATTAATAATAAAAAAGTATTTATGACTGTATCGAAATTCTAAGAAAATGTAAATACTAATTTTATGTGGTCTCACCCAATCAATTAAGTGCGTGGTCAAGACTTATCTTGGCTAGTGATTCTTTATTAATTTGTCACTAAAAAGGATTAACAATTAATAAGAAATAATTCAAATTTGTCTTCCTTCCACATATAACATAATTTTTCTACGTACGAAAGAATGTCAATCGACTCCGTTCGAAAAAAAAGGCTTTTTCTTTACTGATCACATGTTAGTACCAAAAATATTTTACTCTAATAAAGTGGTTGGTATGTTTAATACGTGAGGATTTTAGTATTTATTCCACATCAATGTCAGGGTTATTATTAGATAATTAATAGAGAAAATCATTAATAGCCAACTTGCAAGGGAAAATATTAGTGGCAAAAATGCTGGCAAATAATAATCAATTAATCATGGTAGTACTTCTTAGTTTATTAAATGTAGACACAATTATATGTGTAGTAATTTTGCATAATAAAAATCACAAAAGTAGCTGCAGCTTACTCACTGCACATGCTGAGCACTATTCAGTATTCGAAGTTTACTGACCGCAATATTATTTGTATTTGCGATGGATAGGGTTATTAAGAGAGTAAAATGTTCCCTATCAAGAGGTTCTCTGTTCATTAGGATTCTAAATCAAGATTTTTAATTAAGTGCGGAAAGATTTTAATCATCCGGATTTAAAGGAGGATTTTATTCAACAATTGATCAATTGAGGGAGACGCTCCATATTTCATATTTATTTGTTTATTTATTTTATAATGTCATAAAATGATATCACAATTTCTAACAAGTAGGCGCGGGAAATTTAAAAAAATATTACAATATCAAAAAATTAAGAGTCGAATGCATAACCTAAAATATTTTTAAACTCCCTTTATCACTATACTGGGAATATTTTGGAAATCGAATATATATAATTTTTTGATAAAGAGAATTCAGTTACAACAACTTTTGAATCGATGTAGCTCCGCCTCTGATTGACAAGTCGTGCTTTCTTATGAAAGTACTTCCAAAGACAAAATAACATTTGTCCATCAAAAGTATAAGTAGAAAATTTATAACATTATTGTACATCTAAGAGTGCTTTGGAATTCAAAGAAACAAATTTCATGCACAAAAAAATTAATTAAACAAACAGAAATAAACATGGTCAAATTTGTTCCCCATAAAAATCATATCCCAATAAACTTTCCAAAATATCAACATGAATATCCACTTTTTCTGCATTCAAAATAGCAAAAAATTCAGGCATTCATGCAGGAATATAGCATGAATATTTAATTCATGTTCTTCCTGAAAGTATGGGAAAAAATGAAAATAATTGTGTTGTCGACTGAACATGAGTTAATCAATATCTATACTGATGACAAGTAGCAAATATTTAATAAAATAGTGAAAGTAAGTAAGAAAAAAAGAAGTGGCTACTTCTAACACCAAATTTTACACATTCAATGTTGATATTTATTGTACGTTTACCATCAAGAATTGGATGAGATGGAGATATGATCTTGACATCTCGCCATTCTAAATAAGAGGTCTTGAGCTTTGGGAATCGACAAAATTATGATAGGGAGTGCTTCAGGTAAAAAAAAATAAAAAAATAGCCATTTTCCGGACTTGTAATTTAAACATAGCCAAATAATTCAAACATCATTGAATTAACCAATTTATGGAATTCATGACAATATGCTGAATTTTTCACTTGTGTAAGTTCAAATGATACTGTCATCATGTTTCCACATAAAAAAAATTGGCTATCTTTCAATGAATGTGCAAATACTGATTATTTTTTAAAACATCAGTCTGAAAAGTGGTTAACCAATACAATTTAACGAATTTTCAAATACATTGGCTATTTTCACAAAGCTGTATGAAGAGTGGCTAACCATATAATTTTTGTGAGTACTGTTTCTCCCTTTATAATGAGCTTAATGCCAGGTGAATTCGAGTTAGTTTAATCAGTAATTTTCGAATAGAAAATGATTACATCAACAAAAAATTATTGTACTTTTGATTGTGGCATCTTTTCATTGACAAAAGAAGTTCAAACAGCTCTAAGACAGCCAAATCAACACAAGATTATGTTTGATATCTTTTTTTTCTTATCTTTCACTGCTTTCTTCCAATATTTTCCAATTAAATAATCAAAAGAGAGATGAAAGGTGTCTAATCTTAAAACTTTTCAATTCAATCCTGTCCTTTTTTTTGGCCAAAAGTTAAATTTATTTTGCCTATCAGACAAATCAAATTATAACTTTTCTAGACTCTAGATCAAAGTTATTAGCAATTATTAGCTGACTCCAAATATAAAATTGCATGTTGATCCCATATGTTTAACTTTAAAACAACAGTGTCAGTGGAAAAGAAAAAAAAAACTTAGTCCTCTAAAGTAAAAGCAAATAAAACAATTTATATATTAAAACATTAACTTTATTAAGTATTAGTCAGCACTTGAACATAAGAATTGTGAAATTTAGAAAAACATAATACTTTATTTGTTTTCAAGTTAAAAATGGTACAATTTAATAAAATTGGAGTTGTGTTCAGATATAAAAAATTTCTGCAAGTAATTTAAAGTGAAAATTATGAAAAACAGTTTTTTGGAGGTCTTCAAATTCTGAAAATTATAACAATTATATGTCAGAAAGAAATTTCTCACTAGGGCAGCTTCTGTAAAACAGCTAATCTAATTAAAATGAAATAAACTCTTTATTTGAATGCCTGCATGCATGAACCTGCAAAGAACAATATTTAATTGGACTAATTATTTTTGGTGTACATTAGTGTATTAATTATCTTTTTTCCTGTACAAATTAGTCATGACTTGGCCAGATAATGAATCAAGCAATTATATGTAATTGAGTTTATGTTTTGTTATTTGTACACTGACAATGAATAGATTTTTAACATCGTCAGATTAAGTTGACCAATAATACAAAGTAATCTGCTATAATCGATTAAATAAAATTAGCAAAGTAAAGAACGAGGTGAAGATGGCTCATCTGAACCTTCTTTTTTTTATTACCAAAATCTTTTATTTATATGCTGAACTCCTCGATCAAAATCCTAATTCAGCTATTGAATTGTTAAGTGTATATGAAAATACCAAATGCTGATGGTGACGAAGTTTATTTACTTTCGGTGGATACAGAGCCAACGAATTCGATCGGACAGTATAACAAATCTAAAATTACAAAAGCCTTCATCAACTTTGAGTAAATATTTAATTAGAAAGTAATTCAGAATTGAAGTTTATGAATTCGTACAACGACCTCAATTAATAATGTGTCCTTGTTGCATGGTTGTCTTTGCTATAGTGTAGAGAAACATCCTTAATTATTTATTTTTTTATATAGAAATTTAATATTCTGCAATATTATAATTCGTGTTTTCTGCAATTTTTCTGTTGTAGTGGTTAAAATGGCTGGAAAATTAGCTATGATCTGACATATATGCATGCACATACTGATCAAATGCTTTACCTAATTATAAATAAATAGCTTTAAAATTTATGTAGACATATAATAGTTAGTTGGGAAGGTTCCATATGAGAATGAAATGACAATATTGTGGTCCATCCAAATATAAAAGGAAAAATTTCATACTAGTTACAAGCTATGCACTAAAATGGTACTAGACAAGATTCCGACTAATTTAAATTCATGTCAGATGAGATTCCTTACATGTGTATACTACTAAAATAGAAGGAATTCGTTTTCAATGAGATTCCCATTGGAATGGATTTTCATTGAAAAATCCGTCAGATACGATGTTAGGATCGTTTGTCCAAAACAAAGATCCATTTTTAATAGTGTTTAAGGAGAAACGCTCCCTAAAGAAGATTTTCTCCATTTCGGAGCTTGAAACTGAGGCCTTTATTTAATGATAGATTCTGAGTTAGGTAAAAAGTAAAAGCATGGCAAATGTAGGTTAATTATAAGATATGTGTTCGATAAAATTTAATAATTTTAATCCAAAATTTATATATATGTTAAAAATTAAATTCAGAAAAAGACAATTGCGAGCACCAGAGGTCATGACTATGCTATTATTCAGAACTCATAAAGTTCAAATTTTAAATCAGCTTCAATTCTGATCCGTTGTGCCTATTGGAACACTAATATATATAGAAATTGGTATTTAGAAATTATGCAACTCATTTTTTTTTAGCAGTAAATAAATTTTCTTTGATGTTATTTACTTGGATGAAATTAAGCTAGCTGCTTTCTCAAGTTGGGTGTGGGCCTAATACTAATACTAATTGGTATTTATGGCCACATTAAACTCATCATAGAATAAGATCTTAAATCCTAACAACTAATTTTTTGGTTTAAAATTGAAAACAAAAAGAGATTCAAAAAAAGGACAACATGTGATAATAGATCACTAAAAAACAAAACAAATAAAGTTTTCATCACAAATCACAAACTTGAGATATTTTATGACTTACCTTAAGAAATAGATCTAGCGATAGAGAACTTATCTGTCGAATTCACAATTTTTACTAATGAATTTAATAAAAAATAAAGTAAACATATGAAGAACATAGAAAGAATTCACATAAGTATATAGATTAAAATATTGGCATGTTTACACACTCTAATAGATCTAGTAAGAGAACTCTTAAGTAGTAATGACAGAGTCCTGAATTTCATTAACAAAATTCAAAATATAAAAAAATAAATACAGGAAAAGGTCAAAACAAGAAGAAGAAATCAACATAAAATATATATATATATATATATATATATATATATATATATATATATATATATTAAAAGAATTACCTATTTATACCACATAATTTTCTGACCAAGAGAGGTATTTCAACTCTCTTGGACAAGAATTGCTCCGCCATTGATCAATGAAATAATCATGAGCATAACATGATAAAAAATATAAATTTTCAACGGACGTTTCAATTAAAACGCGATAGAAAATATGCATTTTTTTATCGAAAAGTCCGTCAAAAACATTTCTGATAAGCTCATCAAAATTCAAGGTTTTGCAGGGGGGGGGGGGATTAACCATGCCATAATAAAATCAATTCAAGAATAATAATAATAATAATAATAATAATAAAAGGTTCTTGACTCTATGTGTATCTTCCCACAGCTTTATTGAACCGCAACAATTTAATTTTCTTCATCTCCAAAAAAGAAAAATTTAAATTTTGATATATGCAGTTCAAGAAAGCTGTGGAAAAGTACAAAAAGAGCCATTTTATACACACAAAAATAAACCTCTATTGATGAAATCTCATTAACCCTAAATAGGGTTTCTTGAGAAAATAAAAAAGAGAAAAAATAATATTATATTTTTTTTTGCTCTCATTGTGTGAGTGTGAGAAAAATGAAAGAAGTGGTGTTGAGAGAGGAGAAGAATGGGCAATATTTATAGTAGGGAAATTTGAGTTGGGGGTGGGGTGGGGTAGGGGTAGGGGTAGGGGGTGGGGGGTCAGTCTTTTTACTACTGATCCCAAGAAGAATATTGGATTGGGTCTACAACAGAACTCTGAACAAACCCACCTTTTTCTATACCTACTAAAAAAAGCCAAATTTAATTCATCTCATTAATTAATTTAAGAAAAAAATAATTTTTTTTTTATATATAGAGAATTTTTATTTCTTCTGTTTTGATTTAAGTGATATCGTTTGATCGAATATATAAAAAAAAATTGATTTTTAAAATTTGTTGTTTAAACAAGTCTTATATAAATATGTAGAGATAAATCATTTAATTAAGTGTAAAAAGAATTTTAAACTCATAGAGAGATTATAAGTGTAATTTTATAAGTGTAATCTAATGAAAATACGATGGAATAGAGAGATTATTTTTGATAGATCCTAAAAAATTATAATAGTTTCTAAGCAGACTAAAAAGAAAAAATATATCACATATATTAAATCAAAGAAAATACTATTAATATATTCTTACTTAAAATTATATTATAAGGATGAGAGTTTTAAGTTTAATGTTGTAAAAAAGAATATCTACACAATCGGGGTTACTATAAGAGGTAATTCATTATGCAAAATTTCCACAATGAATATTAAATATTAGCTTAACAAAAATAGTATAATAAAATTGCTATATAATAGGTAAAATTACACATATTATAGAAAAAAAAAATCTTACACTCACCATGTATATAACCCAAATCCTAATTTTTATTATATTTATATTTCCCTACTAGTTTTCGCCTTTTTTTTCCTTTATAATTTAAATTCACAATTTTAAAATTGGAGATTAAAATTGTTTACCATCCCAGCGATTTCTTTTGGTTAATGACACATTTTTCCAAGTCCGTTTAAGAAGAATAATTATCATTTATTTATATTTATGAACTTTCACATATTAACATTTTCTATGTGCTATTAGAGTAATTGACATATGATTTTGAAGATCACCACATTCCAATAATCTTTTTGGTATCGTATGTATATATACCTTTAATTTACGTGAAAAAATATCTGTTATTTTTTAAAATTTTATGTCCAATCAAACGTTATCTAATATTATTGATTCTTATAACAATCATAATAAGATACTCTTTATAATTTCACAAAATGAGAATCTGAAATACTAGAGAACATATAGTACAGCATAACATAAGAAAATAAAATTTTAAAACTAATTAAGCGATATCGTGAAATATTATTATAAAGCATGATTGTTATAGAGACTTTCTATAAAAAAAAATATTACTTAATTACACATTCATTATATTTTGTCACTTGTGTAACAAACAAATGAATTAAATAAAGTGATGTTTATTTGAGAGGTGAATATAAAACGTTACAGATCGATTGGTTGTGTTTTGGCTTAGTGGGCACACATTTATGGGTCCCTTTTATAGATCTGTCCATTTGTAATTTCCAGCCTATATGTTTTTATTATAATATGCCCATAACTTTTTAATTTGGCACCTATAAATTATAGATTAGGGGATGCCCTAAATAATGTATTTTTATTATATAGGATCATGTTACCATTTCTTTCTTTTTGGTTTTGAGGGTCATATATATATATATATATATATATATATATATATTGATTAGTTTGAAATTGAAAATATATAAAAGAATGGAAGACTTATAATATTTGAATATGTTAGGGATAAATCCTAAAGAATGAATATAAGGGCATATATTATTTTTATTTTCTAAGTTTTGAGGGTCCTATATACCTGATTTCTTTTATTTTAATTTATTTGATTTAGTTTGAATGGATCGAAAATCTATCATTGAAAAAAGGTGATGATATAAGATTTGAATCGTTTTTAGGTTCACTTTAGAAAATGTATTTGCTATAGGGTCATGTTTCCATTTCTTCTTTTTGGTTTAGAGGGTCCTATATATTCCCTTATTTTTCAATTTATTTAGTTTAATTTGCATTGATCAAAAATCCATATAATGAAAGACTTTTAAGATTGATGAATAGGCTAGGAGTACACCCTACAAAAATATATTTATTACAGACCATGTTTACATTTCTTCTTTTTGAATTTGAGGGTCTTATATTCTCCTTTCAATTTCAATTTATTTGATCTAGTTTAAATCCATTAAAAAACCTATAAACCGGCGGAAGACTTTTAAGATTTGAATATGTAAGTTAAAGGGTACACCCCAAAAGATGTATTTGTTATAGGATCATGTATGTAACTTATATTTGTGTTTTCCATTTCTTCGTTTTAGTGTGAAAGTCATCAATAATCTTCTCTAGTTTAAAAAGAGTATATAAAAGTCCGCATTATTCAAAAGTCTCATCCCCAAATATGAGTCTTGCAGCAAGTAAAACTATAAGAAATATACAAAATCCTATTGACGTAATTTATCTTTTTACATATTAAAATTCTAATAAATCTCATGATAACCATCACATGATTGTCTTACAAACTCCATGTCAATTTACTTTTTAATTTCATATTCAATCAAATAACTTTCTACTCTTTTTTTTTTAAAAAAAAAAATAATTATTAATCAAATAATAATCAGTGAACGCTATTTTTAGCAAAAGGGAAAGGGAAAAAAGAACATAAAGATTATCACATGAAGGCATGTGAGGGTGACCCACAATGAAAAAAAAATAGAGACATTTGCCCCCCGAATTTTCCGGACTAAGGTCTCTATGTCTCAGTTTTATACCACGACACTTTTATTCATATGATCACAATCCCCCACTAACTTCCTAAACGACAAATTTAACCCCTTTAATTTATTACTTTTGTTTTTTAAAACATATTTGTGAGTTTCTCTAACATCTATGCAGAACATGTACAAACTTATACACATACTACAAAAATAAGAATTAGTTAAAATTTGTTGATAATTTTTAATAATTCGTTGTTAAATAAGATTAGCGACAAAATTTTATTGTTTAGTGACAGAAGTTAATGAGTTACTAACAGTGGTGGAGTCACCTTGTAGTTAGAGGGTTCGGATGAACCCTTTTCGACTAGTTAGTGTGTCTACTTCTTCAGATTTTGAACACTCTTAGTCAAAATTTTGGCTCCGTCACTGATTACTAATTCGTATTTTTTTTTGTTATATATATAAAAAAAAATTAACAATTATAATATATGAATTAAGAATTCTAATTATATATAGATGTGGTGTTACTCTTTGTTCTCCTACAACTTTTTTTAGTTAGGATTCAAACTTATGTGTTTAAATTTTTAAAGTTTTTGTGCGGTAAATTTATTTTATTTTTGGATTTAAGATATATTTTTTTATTAAATTTTAGTATTTTTTTAATGTGTGTATGTATATATATTGGAGGATGCACAAAATATTTCGTCTTAGTATAATTTGAAAAAAAGATCGATATTGAATGAGTGCGATATAGACCGTTTATTAGTTTATCTTAATAAAGGAGAAAGGAAATAGGCATGATTAACGCGTATTATGGATGTATTAGATTTAGACTACAAGATCTATGAAAGTTAGTGGCTATTTTTGTAAAGTTAGCTAGCAATTACAGTATTATTAGTCTTCTTTTCCATACATAAAGATGTATATATATAAATATTATATATGCATCGTTGTTTTGTTTGGTTTGTTTAAACAAAGAATATTCCTCACACAAAACTTCTCTTTTTAAATCTATTTCATTATTAGTTATTAAATTAGTCCTGAGAAAATTATAGGATATTGCTGCTGTCTGCTGCATTTTTATGCGTAGACATCAAAATTTTATGGAATTTTATAGGACAAGTTCAACTTCAGTTAGACATTTTGTAGGCTATTTTGTTCTAAATTCTAGTTCATACCTATTTAAAAACTCATTTTGAAAATTTCATAGACTCATAAAATATTCACATAGAGATTAAAATGTGGCTGAACTTTTTTTTAACAATCAAATAAAGATCCACAAAATCCTTTCATGAAGATCAAATAAATTTCAAAGAGGTCCACATTATCTTAGTTCGAGAAATAGACCACTAATGACGATAAATAAATTTGTTACTTACAATCTTGATGAATAAAATCGCAATCTTTTTAATATTTTCTAATTACAGTATATTTTCTATTATTTGAGAAAAAAATATTGCAAACACCAGGTATAAACTGGCCATTTTGTGAACATTTAGCATAATTTATATTAATTAACATTTTAAGTTGGATGAACAAATCCATTTGATTGAATTGAGTGTTTAGTTGTTTAATTTTATAAGTGTTGGGTCGGGCCAGACCGAGCTGATCAAAATTCTAATAGAGTCGAGTTTAATCAGACGAGCTTTAAAGTTTATATCTACTATTTATACATAAATTTATGTTTCGCATTAAGAATATTGTGTTTAAATGAAATCGATATCACATTAAAAGTCGGAGTTAAAATCTAAAATTTATGAATATGATATTCTAGTCCTTTTAAGTTACTGATCTCTAAATTATTAATATTTATATATTTTAAATGAATTTATTAAAATAAATATAAAATTTAAATTAAATTTATTAAATTTGATAGAATCGTATCTCGAAGACTAAGCTCTGCCCCCCTGCATGTAACTGCTTGGAAACATATGCATGGGAATTAATGTGTACTCCTTTGTCACCTCATATGACTTTTGTTTCTATGGAAGTTCTCAACTATGTATCTTTCTTCTTCAAAAACCAAAGCATACATTAATCCAACATAATTAAAAAGGCAGTCTAGTCTATTTGATTTTACCTATGACTTTGTCTTTTACCTTTATAGAATTTTTTATGTTTTTAATTCAGTGTTTGATATTTATTTTGAGACTTAATTAATTTAGAGTCACACTAAAATTTATTTATTTTAAGGATAAAATACTATATAATAGATTTCGAATTCAAAACCTTTGAATCTTTTCTCTTTATATATTGTCTTTCAAATCGAGGTGGAATATTGGATCTTGAGTCGTGATTTAATGATGAGGTTGATGTGGTGGTATTATTCAAAAGTGCTAAAATGGTTTCATATAACAAAGTATAAAAAGATAAATTTTAGCAAATCATATTGAATTATCGATTATATTGTTAAAGAAAATTCAAAAATTGTTAACGTTCGAACCAATTGACTATCGCATAATAACACAAAACTATTTTTTAACAGTTAAACCAATAATTCAATACCAATTAATCAACAATTCAATACCAATTAATCAGTATAGTGTTGGGCTGGACTTTAACTAATTCATCATGATCAGATCTACCAACCATTGGTAAGGACTAGGTTGTAGCTAAGGACCTTTGGCATAACACTGTACAACCAATTAACCTAATCATAAGCCCACCATTATATTTCCAATAATTTTTTCTTTAATTGTTTTTAAAGGATGGAGAAATCATTTGGATATATATATATATATATATAAATCATATTATTCAATATATATTATAATTCTTTGACGAATAATGTTCAATTGACTATCTTTTTTTTCCATGATGACCTGTTTAATTCCACTAAAAGTAGCTAGTGATTGTAAGTATCTACCTCGTTCCCTAGCTACTAGCCTACTAATTATTGAGGAGTGAAGATACAAAATTACATCTAAGTATTAGAATTTTTTGAGTTTAATATTTGAACTATCATCAATTATTTATCAGAACACATCTTAAATATCAATTATTATTTTTTCTATCGAAAATATCATTATCATTCAGGTAAGAAAAAAGAACAATTGGATCATTTGAAGTGTGTTTTGATAAATAGTTGGCAATAATTCAGGAAGGAAACTCGCATACTATCAAATATGAAACTCAAAAAATCAAAATGTTTTAAGTGTGTTTTTCACCATTAACTCATTATTGAACTATCTTCTTTTTTTTTTTGGGGGGGGGGGGGGGGAGGGGAGGGGAGGACCAGTGGCATAGCTATATTGACACAAGGGTGGTCACTCAAACATCATTCGTTGAAAATTATATTATGCATATAGAAAATAATATTATGTATATATATGATAAAAACAACTTTTTAGAAATACATATATACTAAAATTTGAACACCCTTACAAAATTTCTAACTTTGCCATTGGGGTAATGGAGGAGGGGGTGTTCTATCTGTTTTTCGATATCCGTGATGAGGCCCGACTAAAATTCAAATTTATGTATTATAGGTTAATTTCTGAAAGCGTCGCTCCCAAAAAAATATATTATACTCTCAAGAGTTTAAACTCAAAATTTCTAATTAAAAATGGAGAGGTTTCAATCGTATCACTACTACTCATATTGATAAAATAATTAACCTATCGGGAACAGAATGTCAGAGATCAGTATAACTTAAGTCTAATTACATAATTGCTGCAAGTAATTTTAATACTATATCATAATAATGCAAAAGGACTTTAATTAATTGCAGTTGGTGCAAAATTGGAATAAGTAGCTCATTTTTCACAATCAGTACTACCAAATATATAATAAAATACAAAATATGATTATTAGATGATAAAATGAAGAAAGATCATTGAGTTTGAGCAGGATTCACCAAAGTCACTCTTTTGTATGTCCGTAATCTTTTGTATCTGTTAAGAAATTCACTTTTATAAATATATATAAATAAATAATTTATTCAGAATTCATTAAGTTGTTTCTTCTAGAATTCTAATTTTGGATTCGTCTTTAGCTTTCGAAGTAAGATTGTGTATCGCTTGGTTCTGTTTTTGAAGTTTATCGATTTGATTTAGCGATTATCGATTTATAGGTATTGGCTTATCGATTATGGATTTATCTGTTATTGATCGTTACATTATAGATTTAGCTATCGGTTTAACAGTTAAGATTTAACACAAAAAATAATAATCTTTGAAGCATTTAAAAACAAGGCGACAAACCAGATGAATCATGATCATGAGTTGAAAGATTGCATTTTGCTCAAAAGCAAATAGTGACACATTGTAGAATAACCGACAATTTGAAACAACCAAAAATAAAAGTAAAAAACTAAATCCTAAGTCAAAGACTGTATATATACCGAATGATATAAATATAATTCATTAATTTACTTTCGGGTTATTGATTAATACATTAAGAAAAAATTATCAAACTGTTATGAATCGATAATTCGATAATAAAAAAAGTCAAAATCATTATTGAAATCGCTAAATCAACAATTCATTATCAATAAATAAAGTACTTTTTTTATTCGATTTTGAACCGCCTATCCGAAGGACATAATATTTTTTGTAGGTAGTTGCTTTTTTGGATCAATTTTAACTTTATAGAGGTTGGAGTTGAATAAAATGTCGTCCCTTTTTGTTTCAAAAGTGAAAATATCAAAATTCTCATTAAAGAAAGAACCCCATTCCTCCAATTTCAATTTTAGCCACAATTGTAGACCCCATTATTATAAATAGAGTCCACACAAAAATTCCAATGGGCTACAATCCACCCACCTACCTCCACCCACCTAGCTCACTAAACCAACCAAAAATACCATAAAAAAGTGGGCTATGGTCCATGTAAGTCACCCATCAAACCAACTTGACCAAAAAGGAGTATATACTTGTATACAAATTTACCACCCCCCCCCAAAAAAAAAAAAAAAAAAACACACACACACACACAGTAACCCACCTTCAAATTTCACACATTGAAAAACAATAAATGGACCTTTAAAAAAAAAAAGTCCAAATCCAATTACAATTTAATGTTTTTGTGAATTGAACCTTATCACTAAAAATAACCAATCCCCAAAGACACCCCAAAATATTAGTATCATAACAAAAGTCCAGTTTGGTTTTTTTCGGGTTCAAAGCCCAATTCCCTTTCTCTCTATCTCTCTCCTCTTTCCCTCTCCTCCAGCTACGGTCGAAACCCTAGATCTGATTCACTACCGGAGCCTGAAAAACTCATCGGCTTCGAAATTCCCATCTGGGTTTTGCTCAGAATCGAATTTACGTATTTGGGTTTTCCTCAAAATTCAAAATTTTCTACAGGTATAGTAATCCCTTTTGTTCAATTCAGATTTGATTTTTTTTTCATTTTTTTCGATTATTAGTTATTGATTTATAGTGTTACTGTGAAGATTGTGCTCTTGAATCTCTGAAATGATTATATTTTAGTGTAAAATGTTTGCTAAATAAGCTTTTAAAGGTTTATGTTCTTAGATTTTTGTTTTTTTCAGTATCTCTTTTGAACTAGTTGAAGCTTCTCAGTCGTAATTCAAATTTCAGGTGATATGTTTTTGAAAAAAAGTTAGGATTTTATCTTTCAATTGATGTTCTGGGCTTGAAGTTTGCAGGTTTAATGAAATCCAAGGCCTTATATGAAATGATTCTTGATATTTTTGTTTGATTTTTTTCTCTGGGCAGTGTTATAGATCCAGCAATAACAACAACAACCAGTGAAATCCCACAACGTGTGTCTGGGGAGGACAGTGTTATAGATCCATTGTTAGTAAAAAAAAATGAGGATTTTTTATCTGGGCTCTGCTTAGATTTATCTATAAGCCCATGTTTGATCCATTTTCTGACTCAGATTTTAGTAAGTTGATGTTTCTATCCTGTCAGCCCATGTGTGTTAAAATGTCCATTTTAACCCTGGCTTTCTTTGAAAATAGAGTACTACTCTCTTTGTTGCCTTAGGAGGACTAGTATTATTTAAAATTGGGTCAGTTGTTGGTTCGGGCCAGCGCGGGCTGGGCCGGTGTTGGTGGAGGTCACACCGGGCCTTCCAAGATGCACCGAGGGCTGGATTGTTCAGCTATGAGGAACAAATTTGGTGTATTTTGTTGGCTAAAGCTTTGAATCTCACATTCTATTGGTCCAAAGATTGAATTTAAGGAGCCGTTTGTCCATGGATTTTGTTTTAAACAACAATGCAACATATCAAGTGTAGTCCCACACACTGGGGTCTGGGGGTTTAAGACCTTACCTCTACCTCAGAGGTGATGTAGTGATTTTGTTTCGAACATTTGAAATAATATATGGAGATTATTTCAAATAAGTATTTGCTTATCATACTGGCCCATTATTTCAACTTCAAACTTGACATGTGGAATTTGAAGTTCGGAAAACAGGGTTTTAGGAGTTTTTCAAGTTTAACTCACAAAACTTCGACTATGTTTTCATGCCTAAATACAACTTCCAGCTTCCAAATACTATTTTGTCAATTTAACGTCAGTTTTTTTCTTCCAAATATCAACCAATTCATGCCCAAATGCCTACTACAGGGTTTTAGGAGTTTTTTAAGTTTAACTCACAAAACATTGACTATGTTTTCATGTCTAAATACGTCAACTTCCAAAAGAGCTAAGGCGCAACATTTACATTTGTTGTGGACCTAAGCCTTACAAAGGATGCAAAACCCTTACAGAAATGGATGATGCAGTCTGCACCTCTGTAGCCATTTCTTTCTTTACAAGGAAAGATGTTGTACCGATAGTGAAGGAGGCTTTTCTCTTAAACAGACCGAGGAGTGAATGAGGTGTGTTTAGACTTATTGAAGGTATAATATGTCGAGTTGTTAGGGATGTCAAAACAGACACTAGTTTACAGAGGGATGAGGAAGAAAAAGAATTCATATTGATTTTTTTAACACAGAAGAATGTTACAAAAAATGCACACACACACACATGGTGGTGTTACTTTCGGGCATATGTTTTGTGTGTTCGCATTTCTTTTTCTTCAGTTCACTATATATATGATTTTCGTTTTCTTTCTCCTTTTTTATTGTTATATTAAAACAGATAATTGATAAGTGTTTTGCTTCCCTCAGCCTTGAGCTTCTGGACATTGATGGCGACCCCTGAAACCCCAGCTACTCCAGCAAACCCCACTGAGAATCATGAGATAGTGCCGGAAAATGAGATGATACATGGGCACGGTCATAAGACAGTGCCGCAAAAGGAGATGATACATGAGCACAGCCATGAGATTGTGCCGGAAAACGAGATGATACATGAGCACAGCCATGAGATTGTGCCAGAAAATGAGATGATACATGAGCACAGTCATGAGATTGTGCTGGAAAATGAGATGATACATGAGCAGAGTCATGAGATGGTTCCACAAAATGAGATGATACATGAGCATAGTCATGAGATGGTGCCGGAAAATGAGATGACACATGAGCACAGTCACGAGATGGTGCCGGAAAATGAGATGATACATGAGCATAGTCATGAGATGGTGCCGGAAAATGAGATGACACATGAGCAGAGTCACGAGATGGTGCCGGAAAATGAGATGACACATGAGCAGAGTCACGAGATGGTGCCGGAAAATGAGATGACGCATGAGCATAATCACGAGATGGTGCCAGAAAATGAGATGACGCATGAGCATAATCACGAGATGGTGCCGGAACATGAGATGATGCATGAACATAGTCATGAGATAGTGCCGGAAAATGAGATGATGAATGAACATCATATGGTGCTTGGGAATGAGATAGTCCCCAGCAATGAGATGGTCCCGGATGATGAAATGATCCCACTAAATGAGATGGTCCTTGCGGAGCCACAACCCAACTATATAGAAACACCTCCAAACAATCCAGAAACACAACCCAGCAAGCGTAGGAAGAAGAAGTCAATAGTTTGGGAACACTTCACCATTGAAAATGTTGGCGGTGGAACTAGAAGGGCACAATGTAAGCAGTGCAAGCAATCATTTGCATACAGTACAGGTTCAAAAGTAGCTGGCACTAGTCACCTGAAACGACATATTGCCAAAGGAACCTGTCCAGTAGTCCTACGTAACCAACAGAATAATCAATTGAGCCCGTATAATACACCTCCTAAGATGAGTGGATATGGTGGTGGTACTGATGCACCAAAACGACGTTATCGGACTGCTTCTGCTCCTTACCTTGCTTTTGATCCTGACCGGTGCCGTCAAGAGATCTCTAGGATGATCATCATGCACGACTATCCCCTTCACATGGTTGAGCATCCAGGCTTTCTTGCTTTTATCCAGAATCTTCAACCTCGTTTTGATATGGTGAGCTTCAACACTGTGCAAGGAGATTGTGTGGCAACTTATCTTAGAGAGAAACAAGCCATTCAGAAAGTGATTGAGGGAGTGCCTGGGCGTATCTGCTTAACACTAGATATGTGGTCCTCCTGCTACACTGTGGGCTATGTGTTCATAACCGGGCAGTATATTGACAGTGAGTGGAAAATTCACAGGAAAATACTCAATATCATCATGGAACCATATCCAGATTCTGACACGGCTTTCAGCCATGCTGTTGCCGCTTGCCTTTCTGACTGGAGTATGGAAGGTAAGTTATTTTCTGTCACTATTAATCAACCGTTGGGTGATGCTGCTGTTGATAATCTTAGAGCTTTACTATCTGTGAAGAACCCTCTTGTGCTCAATGGTCAGTTGTTGGTCGGAAGTTGTCTTGCTCGAACTTTAAGCAGCATTGCCCAAGGTGCATTTAAGTTTTTGCATGGAACTGTTAAGAAAGTAAGAGATAGCGTCAAGTACGTGAAAACATCAGAATCTCACGAGGAAAAGTTTATTGAGCTCAAACAGCAGCTTCAAGTGCCAAGCACAAAGACTTTGGCTCTTGATGACCAAACCCAGTGGAACACAACATATGAGATGTTATTAGCTGCATCAGAGTTAAAGGAAGTGTTTTCATGCTTGGATACATCTGATCCTGATTACAAGGATGCCCCATCAATGGAAGATTGGGAGCTAGTTGAGGTTCTTTGTACTTACTTGAAAATCATCTTTGACACCGCCAATCTTCTGACCGCATTAACAATTCCAACAACCAACACATTCTTCCATGAAGCATGGAAGATTCAATTGGAACTGGCTCGTGCTGCAGCAAGTGAAGATCCATCCATCAGCAGCCTTACCAAAACAATGCAAGAGGAGTTTGATAAATACTGGAAGAGTAGTTGTCTAATACTAGCTATTGCCGTAGTAATGGATCCACGCTTCAAAATGAAACTCGTCGAATTCAGTTTTACGAAAATATATGGTGAAGAAGCTGCCACCTATGTGAAGTTCGTTGAGGAGGGAATCCACGAGCTCTTCCTTGAATACGTGGCACTTCCTCTGCCTCTGACCCCAGCTTATGCTGAAGAGGTAAATGGTGGGGCTTTGAAGCAGGAGAATGGTGAGGCTGGACTTACAGATTTTGATGCCTATATTATGGAGACAACAAGCCAGCAGTCAAGGTCAGAGCTTGATCAATATTTGGATGAGTCCTTGTTACCTCGTGTTCACGAGTTTGACGTTGTGGGGTGGTGGAAACTGAACAGAATGAAGTACCCAACTCTGTCAAAAATGGCTCGTGACATCTTGTCCGTTCCAGTTTCTACTGTAACAGCCGACTCTGTATTTAGCACGGTAGGTAAAGAGATGGATCGCTACAGGTGTTCGTTGCGACCTGAGACCGTGGAGGCCCTCATCTGTGCCAAGGATTGGCTTCAAAATGCATCAGTAAATACTTTACATGCACCAATAAAAATGGAAGTCCCGATTTAGGTTTTTTCTGTGATGTTAAATACTAGTCTAGAATAGCCTTTGTAGCTGATTTCTGTTTTCTTTGAGACTGTTATAACATTTGTCTCCTCTGTGTCATCCGAGAATCAACTTTCTTGTATCATAATTTGGTATCACTAGAGACTTACTGGAGAGTTTAGTTGCGATTTTTGATGTCTTTTTTCTTTGATGTCTGAATGCATGAAAACAGTTTTAATCTGGTACATGATATGAATATATGTTTATACAGTTGTATTGCTTATTTATGAGCTATATGCAGAACCCAAATGCCTTTGTATTATGGAGTTAATTTTCTTGTTTATTTACCCGTTTGAAATGCTTTACTTGAGTCGAAGATATATCAGAAGCAGCCTCTCAATCTTCACAAGATAGGGTTTAGGTATATGTACACATTACCCTCCTCAAACCCCGCTAGTGAGATTACACTGTTTATGTTGTTATTTTTTTTAAAAATTATTTACACTTATCAATTGTAATTCTCCTTCACCTTTGAAATATTACTGTAATATGCAACAACCAAGGATAAATTTGCTGGACACTGAAACTACTACTTATATGGCTTCTCTGTTTTCTTTCATTTGTGATTATTTCTTTTTCCATTTATCTAATGTTGTTGCTTACTTTTTCAGCTTAAAGTTTTCTGAAAAAAATGGTTATATTAGCTGCTTTTTTGTGTTGCTGTAGCAAACAATTTATGAATGTCCATAATATCCTTTTTTATGTCTATAAAAGGCATTGTAATTTGATGGATATAAATACATAAAAATTTAGGAATACAAAGTTTCCTCTCATTTTTCTCTCTACTATTTCTCCTCTTTCTTGGTTTTTCTCTTGTGATACTAATTTGGTTTTAGTATTTAGTTTTTACTTTATAACATGTTATCAGCACGAGACTCTACCGGCTCAAAGTTTGAAGGATAAATTTGAAGGCTAAGGTATTATAATTTTCACTCTATTTATTATGGCTAATTTGACTAAACTTGAGTTCGTTGCCCTTCAAAGCTCGGGCAAGAACTATCTTTCATGAGTACTAGATGCTGAAATCCATTTGGATGCAATGGGTCTCGGACACCATTAAACTTGAAAATAAAGCATCAAAACAAGACTGTGCTAAAACAATGATATTCTTACGTAACCATATTGACGAAATTTTAAAAATTGAATATCTCACAGTCAAGGATATACTCATTTTATGGAATAACTTGAAAGAAAGATATGACCACTTGAAAATGGTCATACATCCAAAGACATGATATGATTGGATGCAATTAAGGCTACAAGACTTTAAGTCTATTCATGAATACAATTCTGCCATGTTTAGAATTACTTCTCAATTGAAACTATGTGGAGATACGGTTAGTGATATTGATATGATGGAAAAAACGTTTTCCACATTTCATGCCTCGAATGTGCTCCTACAGCAGCAATATCGAGAGAAAGGTTTCAAAAAATATTTTGAACTGATTTCTCATCTTCTCGTGGTTGAACAAAATAATGATTTGTTAGTGAAAAATCACGAGAATCGACCTACTGTATCTACACCACTTTCTGAAGTGAATGAGGCGTACTCCCACCACGCTAGACGTGGAAGAGGTCGTGGTCCTAGTCATGGACGTGGACGTGGATGTGGACGTGGCCATAATTATGACCAAGAACGAAGTTTTTTTCTTTGTGTTAATCATGCACCAAAGAAAAATCAATATAAAAAGGGAAAAAAATATGAGAAATATAAAGCAGTTAGACTAATCTGCTTTCGCTTTGGCAGAAAGAGTCACTATGAACATGATTGTCGTATTCCTAAACATTTGGTTGAACTTTATTAGGCATCACTAAGAAAGAAGGATAAAAATTCTGAAGCTAATTTTATGGCCGAAAATCATGATTCCTTCACACACTTGGGTGTGACAGATTTGTTTGCCCACCCTGAAGGAAAGATAGATCATTTGATTGGTGATGATTCTGTGAATATGAGAGAATTTAATGATCATGTTTAATATTTGTTAATGATAATATTATTAATATTTATTGTTTTGTACTGTTGAGAAATAAATTATATAAATATTTGTTCTTGTCCACATATATTAAAATTTACACATATATATTAAAGAAATATTTCTTCATGCATTACTACAAACTTACCTTTTAGTAATAGACATAAAATAATGGTAAAACAATCTACAAATTTCCACTAATAATAATGGAAATATTTTTTATGGTAATGAATTTTTTTGATGATAATGAAAATTTCTTTATGATAATGGAAATATTCTTTATGATGATGGAAATTTCTTTATGATAATGAAAATTTCTTTATAATAATGGAATTTTTTTTGATAAAATTTGTCCCCTCAACTTTATTAAAATCTTTTGATAAGATTTGTCCACTCATTTTATTTATCACTTTATTGATAAATTTTGTCTCCCCTCCACTTTATTTATTAATTTTTTGTTAAGATTTACTTCCCTCACTTTTCTTTATACATGATTTAGCAAGTGTGGTATTGATTTGTTACTACTAATTTGTCTATTATTTGATTTATTTGATTCTCTTTATTACAATAAAAGGGAGTAATGATTTTATATATACTATTACAATAAAAGTGAATAATGATTTATATATATATATATATATATTATATCCACATAAATAATTATCATTATTTTTATGTATTATTATATTATCTAGCTTTTAAGAAAATCGCATGATTCATGTTGAGTGACCCCTAAATGCTAAGAAAATTAGTGTGGATTATGGTGATGCTATATGTCTTGTTCCTCAGATCATTATAATGGGTCCTGTAAGTTTTTTTTTTTTTTTTTGTAAAAATAGTGCCCGAAAAATCATATCACCAAAAAATTTCATTGACTAACACACACAAAAAAAATGAGAAAATTGCCTAATTACTGTTGAGTTGCCCCTACATGCTAAAAATTGCCTATACGTACTGTTTTCCAGGTCATTATGAAGGGCCATGTACGGGTTTTTGAAAAAAGTGCTCAAAAATAATATCACAAAAAAATTTATTGACTAACATACGAAAAACTAAGAAAATCTATTAATTCTTGTTATGTGGCCTTTGGAGTCTAAAAATATGGCGTGCATCATGGTGAGACTATTCGTAGTGTTCCCCCATATCATTATAGAGGGTCATATAAAGGTTTTGGAAACAAAGTTTCTGAAAATCATATCACCAAAAAATTCATTGACTAACACGAAAATTTGATAAAATCGCATAATCTTGTTGAGTGGCTCATAAATGCTAAAAGAAATTGGCGTGGATTATGCTGAGGTTATACATATTGTTCCCCCAGTCATCACAGAGGGTCTCGTAAAGCTTTTGGAAAAAGTGCTGAGAAAACTTATCACCAAAAAAGTCGTTGACGAACACACGAAAAACTAAGAAAATCGTTTAATTCATAATAGTGACCCTAAATGCTAAAAAATGGCGTGGATCATCGTGAGGCTATACGTTTTGTCTTCCAGGTCATTATGAAGGATCGTGCCAATGGTTAGGAAAAAATGTGTCCGATAATCCTATCACCAAAAAATTCATTGACTAACACATACGAAAAACTGAGAAAACCGGATTATTTCTATTGGGTTTCCCCTAAAATATACTTAAAAAATGGTGTGTATCGTGGTGAAGCTATACGTATTATTTCCTCAAATCATTACGGATGATCCTGTAAAAAACTTGAGAAAAAAAATACCTGAAAACCATTACCCCTATTATGAAATTTTCTATCATAATTATAATTTTTTTCGGACCTCAATATAAATATCAGACCCTCAAGTTTGTACAGTTTTACCCTGTGATTCCATCTTTGAGGACTTCGAAATATGATGTACTATATTGTTTGGTTCAGTCAATAATCTCCAAAATGTAACGGTCCTTTGAATTACATAAAATTACAATTTTCAGATCATAGTGTTCATACTTTGAATATCTCATTTTTATTTTTTAAAATTTCATTTTAATAATACGTTTTTATTTAAATTTATTCCCAAAGAATATCGATACCTTTGTTTTTTTCCGAAAACTATTTTATCTAGCATTCATATTTTATTCTTAATATCATAATTTGTCGACAATCTAACTACGTAAAGTTAATTAATTTATTAAAAATAAATAAAAAGATACGTGAAACTTCATAACCAATTTTTAAGGAGCAAAATTTTGATATTTTACATTTATTTGACTTGCATATCAAAAATCTTCTTATACAAAAATATCCGATTAATTTTGAGTCATTAGGGATGACAACGAAACAAGACGGGACGACGTGTTTAGGCTTATGCGGATCGGTGCGGGGTGGCTATGGCTAACTCATCACATTTTCAAACAACTCTAAAAATAATAAGATTACCAAAACCAATTATCACAATAAACTTAAAATTAAATAAGACCAGTAAAACATTTTTAAAAAATTACGTGGTTTTTTCAATTCATTGAAACAAATGACATTCAAACGATACACTGAAATAATAATAATTCCATTAATAACAATTCAACAAAGCCAAAAGAAAACAATAGCAGAAATACACAAAATACAATTTTGAGGGGGTTGGGGGTGGGGTGGAGGAAAATTAAATAAATCAGAAATTCGACATCCTTTCATGTCGATTCATGCAATTCTTCAAATTTCAGACTGGAAACCTGCAATTTAATCATAGTTTAAACTAATGAGTTTAACTTCCTTCTTTTTCCATGAAAAATAAATAAAAATAATTAACGATGAATTTCAAAGTTGATTCCTTTTTTTTTTTTCCTGAGAGAGCAACTAAAATACAATGAAAGCCAGAAAATTTAAAGGTAATGTAATGTTAGGATTTAAGTTATACGCACAGACAATGCTGAGATACTTATATCTGTTAATATGTGACAACATGTAATTAGTTATATCATTTTTACTAGGTTATCAATTAATACTTATACATGAATTTACTAGTAACAACCAATAAAGATAATGGTGGAGTGGTAAGCATCCGTCTATTCTTAACTAGAGATCTCAAATTCGAGGCTTGAGAATAAGGTCGCTTTACTCCCAAAAGGACACTTTCCAACACTAAATCGAATTAGTCAAAATCATAAATTTTGCTAAGGATGTTTAAAAACGTAATATTTGACCTATATAAACGGTATATTTGTTTGACGAAGGGATAGTTTTTCGGTTGGGCCGAAAAGCGAGTAGCGGACACCGAATGGAAGATAAGGAAAAAGTTATTATACCTAGATGGAGCAAGTGTAGCCAGGTGGTGGATTCTTTCCACAAGTAACAAGGAGTTGAAGAGCAAGAGGTACATAGATTTTAAGGTTAAGTAGCTTGACTTTAAGTGTTGTGCAAAGGCAAGCAGCAGCTTCAAGTTCAGCAAGCCCATTAAGTATTGGACAACATTCATTAACAGCTGGGTCACCAAGCCCAATATGAACAAGCCCACCAAGAAGATCCACACATGCCCCAAGTTTCAATGTGTTTATTGGGCATGTTGCCTTTGTACTTGGTGGACATGGTTTTTTCCCTTTAGGTGATGGTGTAATTACTGGTGGAACTATGACTGGGGGAATTCCAATAGGTGGCAAATCAACTGGAGGTTTTACTGGTGGAACTGTGACTGGTGGAACTCCAATTGGTGGCAAATCAACTGGAGGTTTTACTGGTGGAACTGTGACTGGTGGAACTCCAATAGGTGGTAAATTGATGGGTGGTTTTACAATTGGTGGAACTCCAATAGGTGGTAAATTGATGGGTGGTTTTATAATTGGTGGAACTCCAATAGGTGGTAAATTGATGGGTGGTTTTACAATAGGAGAGGGAGTTTTGGGCTTTTTGGGCTTGGGAGAAGGTTTACCACAATAGCTACAACCAAGAATGGGTGTAAGGGAGGAAAGGAAAAGTATGGAAATCAAAAGAAGAGAAGATATCTTAGAGAACTCCATTTTTTAGGGGTAAATAATTTGGTACAAAGATTGTGGTGTTATATAGATAGGAGATTGAGTACTTGATGAGTGTGTGAATGAAAACAAAAAAGAAAACACCCTAAAACCAATGCACGTGAACAAGAGGGGCTATATGGCCATCTTTTTGTTAGTTGGCAACTCTATGTGATCTTGCATGTATGTACTGAATATCTGTTATTCCCGTCGTTTCAATTTGTTTGTAGTATTTTAATTTAATACAGAATTTAAGAAAGTAAAAAAGACTTTTGAATTTTATGATCTTAAACTAAAGATATATAGAATATACCAAGATGTTCTTTGATCTTGCGATTTCAAACATGCATTGTGGAAAGTTACAATCAAGGAGTTGACATAAAAAGAAAGAAACATTTTTTTTGAAACGGACAAAAAAAAAGAAAATAGTATAAACAAATTGAAATAGAGAAAATAGTATTTTTAATTAATCTCCGTTGTAAATTTGTAATGTATAATCATGAGTGTAATGTAGCTCGCCAACTTCACTTGCCTCTATGACAGGCTTGTTCTGGAACTACTAAAAAGAATTAATCATTTATGGAATATTAGTCGGAAATTGGTTTATCGGCAACATTTTTAGTGAATATTTACGTTAGACATATTTACGCTAACTTCACTTGTCTCTTCTAGAAGTCTCGTTCTGTCACTACTAAAAAAAAAATGAATTTATCAATGGAATTTGACGGAAATAGTTGGTTTATCGAAAATATATTCAATAAACATTTTTATTTTATTTTTTGGAAAGTTGATATTTCTGATAACGTTCTGATAGGAACGTATAAGAAATTCACATTTTTTGTAGTAGCAATGAAATTTGTCAAATTCCAATAAAACTCATCGTAAATTGGTTTGTTTTAAACATTTTTGATAGACGTTTTTGAATTTACGATTTTACAGTTATTAATTTGATTAATAATAGAACCTTAAATGTTTCTTTTGACATTGTCTATCAGTCAAATCTATCATAAATTATACATTTGACATGACACACTTAACAGAATTATTTTAATTTTCTTTTCACTAGAATTCACAAATTGAGGATTCCATTTTGTCATTTTTGACAGCTAATAAAACAATATTTTTAGATAAAAATTAAAAAAGCAGCCAATGAATGTTAATATTTGATCCAACTCAATTTTATACAATATCTCTCTAGAAAAATCAACATCCTGGTTAAAGCTATCCCATAACTTATGCTTCACACATTACACAAAAGAAAAAAGAAAAAAAACTTAAACTACCTTCCAATTTCATAGCTAATCTGTCGCTAACAAAATTATTTGACAATTTATCGATAAAATATAGACAACAAATTTTATTATTTAGGTACAAAATATGTCGGTCGCTTATTAGTAGTGTCAAAAAAAATTATGGAAAATCCTTTCACAATTCTTCCATTGGTACACAACAAAAATAAGAATTAATAAAATTGTACGAATTATGCATCTATATGAGCAAGTTGGTCTTTTTTGTTTTCTACTTTTAGGGGGAAAAAAATACAAAATTCCAAGTGTTACTAGCCAATTTGCAAGTCATCTCAATATATACATATATACCTTTTGTTTTTGGGTAAGGTATTACTTATTCGTATTCAATGTTTACATCAAATCAAGTAATTTGATCTTAAAAAAAATTCGGTGTGAATATATATAATCTAATCATGATTATGTGGTGAATGTGTATAGTATTATGTCTATTTTTTATGAATAGAATTATTTAGTATCTGTACTGATCACGGAGGTACTACAAAGTTATTTAGTATATTTACTTAGCTCCATGTGTATATATAATGTGGGGATTCATTTGTAGTAAAATTAAAAATTATTGAGTTTTGTGGAAAGTTTATAGGTTGATATGCCTGTCAATTTCTATGTGTAATCCTATACCTAGGCTGACCAAAAATTAAAAAAATATATAGTAATTTTAACCAAAGTCTAAAGTGATTGTCAGAAGCCTATTATAATATGAATGTAATATCAAACCTCAATTAGTTGTTAAAATAGAAAGTGGTAGGTATATATGCTTGAACTAAAAACAGAATGATTAATCTATATTAATGGAAATTCCTATATTAACAACTTAATTACTAATGACTAACTATACAAATTATGGAATCATCAAATTTTAATTTTTGGCAGGAAGTTATATAGGTGAAATCGGTTTTATAGTCGATTACAAATGTTATTTTTGTTATATGACCTTTTTATATATATAGGATCGATCGGTATATATATTATCTAAGTCCCTATTTTTGTGGCAATGTGTGATGAACTTAAAAAAAATAATTAAAAAGTTCAATTATTTTTAAATATAAACAGATGATAATCTTTTTGAAACACGGTAATAATAAAAGCCTACCATATAAATTGAAACAAATGAATAACCCAAGAGATTTGTAAATAAAACACATTGAATCTTTTACAATCATTTTTTTCTATTCAAATTATAACTGGTCCATATGAGAAAGTTTCCTCATACATTATTTTTCCAAAGCAATTTTAATTGTTCTTTTTCCTTTTTTTTTTTTAAAAGACAGAAAACACTTACATGTGCAAAATTCTGTTCAATCATACCTTGTTGTAGTTTGGTTGAGTCACAAGAAATATAAAACAACTAAGTGGAACACATAAAGATAAGAAAGAAAGTGAAAAAATATAAGTTGCTATATATGTCAAAGGTTTTGGGTAGGGTTGCTTTATGGATATATGTTTCTTCCCCCCCCCCCCCCCCCACTTTTTTGGTTAAATAAATTAAGTAACATCACTACATTGGAATTCATGCAAATCCATGCAATAGTATGATATATTTTTTATATAATCATTTGGTATTGGACATTCACGATTTCGATCAATTCAAATAATCTTCTTTTTTTGATTCCTGCAAAGACATGAATGAAAGGGGATGACACCACTCTAACGTGTTAAGTAGGATCTATTAAAAGGGAAAAGCTCTCCTTAATTATCAGGTGTGTTTGAACTTTGAACCCTATACAACCTCTGATTAAAAGTGAAGAGACATCATTCATCATACCACTTGGTAGATTCAGATTTTGAATTTTATAGGTTTAAAATTTCGCTGAATTCAGTAACTTTTTGAGTTACTGGATTCAAACTTTCATATTTGTATATTGATTAAAAAAAACTAATACATATACAAGATTTGAATTAAAGTTAGTGCGACCATAAATTCAATTGATTGAAAAGGATTTGGACCAAAAAGCATGAAAAAAGTTGGATGGGAAAAGGAAGGGAGTGGGACAAGCATATTGTGAAGTGTACACTGTGCCAAAAAAATACAGCAAAGAGTAACATGTGAGAAGTTGGATGAACAAGGAGAATAGGAGAGGACTACAGACTATAGGGCCATACAATCTCTAAATACTTTACTATATTTCAATTTATGTAACACATTTTTTCGTTCAGTTTATTTTAAAGATAAAGACAATTAAAGTGTATATATATATTTGTAAGTAGAAGAATTTATAATCATACAAACTTTATGACATGATTGATGCCATAAGTTTTTATCCACACAAAAATAATAAGATGTTTCAGATTACAAATTTTAAAAATCTTCATGAAGACTGAAAATTCTCTATTTTTCAATAGCTCATCATGTCTCAACGCCATTGAAAATCGTATTTCGACGAATTCGAAATTCGCTCTGCCGGAAAACCTTTTCTCGAAAACTTTTTCGACGGACACGTACCATCGAAAATTTCTAACGGATTTTTTGCGAGTAAAAATTAAACCCAACAAAAAATAACACATCTTTTTTAACGACTTCCATCGCAGGAATTTAGTTATGTTCCAGTAGTATAATATCTTTATTAAATTTAGTGCTAATTTAAATTATATCATATAAATTGAAACGAAAAAATTCACTCGCTAATTTGAACCCGTGAAGAGAGTGAGTGTGCATGTTATGATATCTTTTTTTAGGCTGGATTATTTTGTTACTTTGTGCATATGCTTTCCTCATCCTGATGTGATTGGTCGGCTACCCCACCTTACACCCAATTTTTTTTTTTTGGTCATATTAATGCAAGTGAGATTTACCCATTGTAATAGTAAAGTTATAAAATTATTTTACATATAATATAGTTATTTTATTTTGACAAAATAATTTAATAACTTTACTGTTATAGTATGTAAAAATTGGTTACTTAACTATGAGTAATTTTTTTACTGCTATAACATATTAAAATTTAGTGATCATACGTTAAATTAATCCATCTACCTCAATATTTTAATGTGAGACGGTTGGTTTATTTAGTAGACCGTGTTGTAATCACCTCAAGGGTAAGTGAAACTGCAGTTGATTCAATTTGGAGTGAGATTCAGATTCAAAATTTAAAATTTAACGATTCTTACAGATTCTGGACAAAATTTATTAAGTTCACATGAATCTGTAATCATGTTTTTAGACCCACCTTTATTTAGAGTAGGCCAAAAAAAATCATATTTCTTGCTAAAAAATATAAGTTGTTATAAATTAACTAACTTGACAATTTTATAAAGGAAGAAGAACAAGAGAATATGTATATAGAAAGTGTTAATAGAGAGAGTAGTAATATAGAGAGAGTAATAGCAATTCTTTCTCTTATGTGTTTTGTGTGTTTTTACATTGAAGTTTAAGGCTATATTTATAGCCATATTTACAAGTGGAGGAAAATATTAATGGGCATTTTACCCACTTAAAAAGTAAATGGACTATCCACCATTTTAAGTGGACAACCATTTTACTTGGTTGATATTACTTGGTTGATAATACTTGGTTGATAATACTCCCCCTTGGATGTCCACGAGAAATGTGCCTCGTTAAAACCTTATTAGGAAAAACCCAGTGGGAAAAAGCCTAATGAAGGAAAAAGAGTACACATATCTGATAATACGCCTTGAGTGCTGCCTCATTAAAAACCTTATCAGGAAAACCCAGTGGGACAAAACCTTGACTAAGGGAAAAAGAGTACAGCGCGTATTTTGCTCCCCCTGATGAAAATATCACTTAATATCTCGAAGACGATGCATTCCAATTTTGTATCTCATTTTCTCAAAGGTTGATGTTGGCAATGCTTTGGTGAACATATCCGCCAAATTGTCACTTGAACGAATTTGTTGGACATCTATTTCACCCTTCTTTTGAAGATCATGAGTGAAAAAGAATTTTGGTGAAATATGTTTTGTTCTGTCTCCTTTGATGTATCCTCCCTTCAGTTGAGCTATACATGCAGCATTGTCTTCATACAATATTGTTGGAGCGTCTTTTGTCAAAGAAAGACCACATGTTTCTTGAATGTGTTCAGTTATTGATCTTAACCAAACACATTCTCGACTTGCTTCATGAATGGCTATTATCTCTGCATGATTTGAGGAAGTGGCAACCATAGTTTGCTTTGTTGAACGCCATGATATAGCTGTACCCCCACATGTAAATAAATAGCCTGTTTGCGATCGACCTTTATGGGGATCAGATAAATATCCCGCATCTGCATAACCAATCAATTGTGACGTGGAATCATTTGAGTAAAACAATCCCATATCAATGGTACCTCGAAGGTATCTGAATATATGCTTAATTCCATTCCAGTGTCTGCGTGTTGGTGAAGAACTAAATCTTGCTAACAAGTTTACTGAGAAAGCTATATCTGGTCTAGAATTGTTGGCAAGATACATTAATGCACCAATTGCACTAAGGTATGGAATTTCAGCACCAATAAGTTCTTCATCATTTTCATAAGGCCGAAACAGATCTGTATTAATATCAAGAGATCTCACAACCATTGGAGTACTCAATGGGTGTGCTTTATCCATATAAAATCTCTTTAAAATATTTTCAGTATATGTTGACTGATGGACAAATATCCCATTTGTAAAATGTTCAATTTGTAGACCAAGACAAAATTTTGTCTTTCCAAGATCTTTCATTTCAAACTCCTTTTTCAGGCATTTTACTGCCTTTGAAAGTTCTTCTGGAGTTCCAATAATATTTAAATCATCAACATATACTGCTATTATGACAAATTCAGATCCAGACCTTCTCATAAAGACACAAGGGCAAATTGAATCATTTTTATATCCTTCTTTTAGCAAATATTCGCTAAGACGATTGTACCACATTCGCCCTGATTGTTTCAACCCGTACAAGGATTTTTGAAGTTTTATTGAGCAATTTTCTCGAGAATCCTTGTATGCTTCAGACACTTTGAACCCTTCGGGAATTTTCATAAAAATGTCGTGGTCCAATGAGCCATATAAATAGGCAGTGACCACGTCCATTAACTGCATTTCAAGCTTTTCATGAACTGCCAAATTCATTAGATACCTGAAAGTAATTGCATCCACCACAGGGGAATATGTTTCCATATAGTCAATGCCAGGTCTTTGCGAAAAACCTTGGGCTACAAGTCGTGCTTTATATCTTACGACTTCACCCTTTTCATTTCGTTTACGCATAAAAACCCATTTGTGCCCTACTGGCTTGACACCTTCAGGTGTTCGAACTATTGATCCGAAAACTTCACGTTTTTCAAGTGAAGTTAACTCTGCTTGAATTGCATCCTTCCATCTTGGCCAATCATTTCTCTGTCTGCATTCATCGATAGATTTTGGTTCAAGATCCTTATCTTGTTGCATTATTTCAATGGCAACATTATAAGCAAAAATATTATCGACCACAATATTATTTCGGTTCCACCGTTTTCCTGTCGAGACATAACTTATTGAGATTTCTTCATTCTCATTATTTTCAGGTACTTGGACCTCCTCGGTGGTATCACCATTTGTTGTGTCTCTGGGCTCTTCTTGAGCACTCGCCTCCAAATTATGATCATCTTGATCATTCATTCCTTTCCTTTTTCGAGGATTTTTATCTTTGGAACCAAATGGTCTTCCACGTTTTAAGCGTGGTCTAGATTCATTTGCCTGAATAAGTTATCCTACCGGGACATCAACTCGAACTTGAGCATTAGCAGCTGGGATATGCGATTTAGTAACCCGTGGAAGGTTAGTAAATGCATCCGGCAGTTGATTTGCAATATTCTGCAAATAAATCATCTTTTGAACTTCTTGCTCACATTGATTTGTTCGAGGATCTAAATGAGATAGTGACAATGAATTCCAATCTATCTCATTTTTCATCTGCTTATGTTCTCCCCCTAATGTTGGGTATACTGATTCATCAAAATGACAATCAGCAAATCTTGCCGTAAATAAATCTCCAGTCATAGGTTCCAGATATTTTATAATAGAAGGAGATTCATACCCAACATATATTCCCAACCTTCTTTGGGGACCCATCTTTGTGCGATGTGGTGGAGCAATTGGGACATATACCGCACACCCAAATATTCTAAGATGGGATATATTTGGCTCCCTTCCAAACGCCAACTGTAATGGGGAAAATTCATGATAATTTGTTGGCCTTACGCGCACAAGTGCTGCTGCATGCAAAATAGCATGCCCCCACACTGAAATAGGAAGTTTTGTCCTCATTAGCAATGGTCTAGCTATCCATTGGAGGCGTTTAATCAATGATTCCGCTAGACCATTTTGTGTATGTACATGAGCGACCGGATGCTCAACTTTTATTCCAATCGACATACAATAATCATTAAATGATTGAGATGTGAACTCACCAGCATTATCAAGACGAATTGTCTTTATTGCATAATCTGGAAATTGTGCTCTTAACCTTATAATTTGAGCTAACAATCTCGCAAAAGCCATGTTGCGAGTTGATAATAAGCACACATGTGACCATCTTGTAGATGCATCTATCAAGACCATATAATATTTAAATGGTCCACATGAAGGGTGAATTGGCCCACATATATCACCCTGTATACGTTCCAGAAACGCAGGGGATTCAATCCCAACCTTAGTTGCTGATGGTTTGATAATCAGTTTTCCTTGGGAACAAGCAACACAAGAGAATTCCTTAGATTGAAGAATTTTCTGATTCTTCAAAGTGTGCCCATGTGAATTCTCAATAATTCTGCGCATCATATTATAACCGGGATGGCCCAACCGGTCATGCCAAATGATAAAATCATCAGAATCAGTAAACCTTTTGTTTACAATGGCATGTGATTCAACAGTACCAATATTTGTATGGTACAACCCAGAAGAAAGTGCAAGTAATTTTTCGTGCACAATTTTCTTCTCCATATTTATTGTAGTAATATAAAGGTATTCAACCTTTCCTTCATTTGCAGTCTCAATATGATAGCCATTTTGGCGAATAACCTTGAAACTTAGCAAGTTTCTTTGAGACTTACTACAATATAATGCATTATCAATTACCAATATCGTTCCTCCAGGTAGTAATAAGGTTGTTTTTCCAGAGCCTTCAATTAATTTTGTACTACCAGATATTGTATTGACATAGTCCTTTTTCATAATCAAATGACAAAAATATTTCTTTTCTTTTAATATCGTATGAGTTGTGGCACTATCCAAAATGCACATATCTCCATTATTCATCTTGAATCCAATTGAAGACTGATAAATTTATTTATCTTCATAAAATAAAAATGCATTGTAAGAAATAAAATAAGTAACAATTTTGCTAGAAAAACATAAGTCCCTTTTTTTTAAAAGTTAAATTATGGTAATTTAGAATTTAAAAAATTATATGATTCAATTATGATGAATGTTACAATAATTTAGTTTATGGAATTATATACTTATTAACCTTAAATAAATATTATACACAAGTATTAAAAACAAATATAAAATATTATAAAACATTAATATAATATTATTCATCATGTATAGATAATTTGTTTATTGACAAAAATAATACAATCATTATATATTATTAATGTCTAAAACATTAACAAGAATAAATAGTTATTATAATGACATTAAATAAGGCGAATATTATTTTTAGTAATAATATGATATTAAGATTAAATAATAGCACACTAATAGTAATTAATTACAACATTGTAAAATAGCACAATGTAATAAATAATATACAATTATCATAAAAATGTAACCTTGATTATTATTATTTTTTTCTTCAAATACATAAACGTAAAAACACAATAATTCGAAGTACATGATAACATATTGAAAAACATGAAATTAAACATCAATTAAGATCCTTAAAAAAATCTTCAACCTCCAAATGAGTAATATCATTGAGGTCATTAAAATCATCATCCCTTAAGGCCAGATTTGTTTCAATATTATCATTATTCAAAGGCCTTGCCTCAACATTATTTTCGAACGCCAAGTGTGACTCTATCCGAGCATTAGAAGAAGAGGCACCACCTCTATTTGCCTTTCTTTTAAAAGAATTTTGATAAAGTCTTACAAAATGCTCAGGCGTCCGACATTCATTTTTCCAGTGGCCTTTCATGCCACAACGATGACAGTTACTTTTTGAAGGGCCATTTTGAGAACTGATATTGTTCTCCCTTTTATGTTGACCACCACCACGACGATTATTATATCGTCCTCTGCCATTGCCACGCCCACGCACATTATTGTGACCTTGATATTTATTATGTCTTCTTTCAGACTGGCCATGTGCTTTTACCATATTTGCCTCCGGTAACGGAGCAGTTCCAGTGGGACGGGCTTCATGATTTTTCATTAAAAGGGCATTATGTTGTTCAGCCACCAGAAGGCATGATATCAATTCAGAGTATTTTTTAAAACCCTTTTCACGGTATTGCTGCTGTAATATTACATTAGAGGCATGAAAAGTAGTTAGTGTCTTTTCTAACATGTCCTCATCATTTATATTTTCCCCACATAATTTTAATTGGGAAGTTATTCTAAATACAGCAGAATTATACTCAATTACGGTTTTAAAATCTTGAAACCGTAAGTGCATCCACTCATAACGAGCCCTTGGCAATACCGTTGCCCTGAGGTGGTCATACCTCCCTTTTAAGTCTTTCCACAATTCAAGTGGATCTTTCACTGTCAAGTATTCCATTTTTAGGCTTTCATCTAGATGATGACGAAGGAAAATCATAGCCTTTGCTTTATCCTGACTTGATGCTGTATTTCCTTCAATTATAGCATCACCAAGACCCTTAGCGGTAAGGTGAATTTCAGCATCAAGTACCCATGACAAATAATTTTTACCAGAAATATCAAGTGCAACAAATTCCAATTTTGACAAGTTTGACATGATGAAAATTAATTTGAAAGTAACAAAGATAACTTAAAAATTAAATTTCTTTAGTAGATATACCTGATATAGAAGTTAATTTTCTGAAAAATTAGAGATTCGTGCTGATAACGTGTTATAAATTAACTAACTTGACAATTTTATAAAGGAAGAAGAACAAGAGAATATGTATATAGAAAGTGTTAATAGAGAGAGTAGTAATATAGAGAGAGTAATAGCAATTCTTTCTCTTATGTGTTTTGTGTGTTTTTACATTGAAGTTTAAGGCTATATTTATAGCCATATTTACAAGTGGAGGAAAATATTAATGGGCATTTTACCCACTTAAAAAGTAAATGGACTATCCACCATTTTAAGTGGACAACCATTTTACTTGGTTGATATTACTTGGTTGATAATACTTGGTTGATAATATAAGTCACATTATTGTTTTACTACAATTTTGGAGTGTTAGCTATATTCTATTAATTGAATAGATTTCATCGTACCTATTAAACCCTAATTTAGCATACATACAAGTGAATATCTTTATTGTTAGTACTAGTAAAATTATGAAATGATAAAGAATGCAAATTAGGGTAGTCATATCACAATTGAAGTAACCCTTCAGTATTCCTACAGAGTCGGAGTTAAGTTTTATACACTGATAATTTAACTAATTATAATAATGTATTATTTTATTCTTCATGGTATAATACGACGCTCGATGTGGAAAATCACCTACTATTGTATACAACAACAATAACAATGCGGTATAATCTCATAAGATGGGATTTGAGAAGAATATAGTTGACACAAATTTTACTCCTATCTTGTAACAATCAGAAAGTTATTTTCAGTAGACCATCATAAGTTCACGGAGAAATAAATTAAAATGAAGTTGTATTAACAAGCATTAACAATGGTAAGACAATAAGATAAATGAAGTAAAAGAACTAGAGATCAAAAATAAGCAAATATAAAAATAATACTTATACTCTTGATAGTGTAAAGATTACCTACTTTTGTATGTGAATCATTATATAAGAAACACAAATTTCTAACAGAATTTCTCGAAAATTATCTTGTTGATAACATTTCTGATAGATGTTCTTCTATCGGAAATCCCATTATATGAGAATATCCATGGGAAGTTCACGTTTTTTAAGTAGTAAATTAACTTGTTAATTGCGTAAAAATTATTTACATTGATGATACACGGAACATAAAATGATAGGGTTTTCATTTGGACCACTAAATTTTCTTGAGTATATGACAAAAGATCACATTAAATAGAATTTGTCTTGTGTTATGTCCCCATATATATGGTAAGAAGTTTGTGGGGGCTTTTGTAGGTGCAGTAAAATACAGTGGCTCAGATTTCTTCTTTGTTAATGATTGGTTCTAATTGCATTTGATCTTTCACAATGATCCATATAGTAAAATCAAGAGGCTGTGATTCATCCAGGTACATAATAAAACTGTCAGATCAAAGTACATCCACAGGGTCTAGATTGAACAAAAGAATATAAGAATCTTTATTATTGTCCTATAAGGAACCTACAATGTCACATGACTACACAATCATGGAGAAATAAAAGAGATGTTAGGTGACCTAGAATTTAGACGTTGTGATTCTGAATTTAGACAGAAAATTTAGGAATATATATATTAACTTTAAATTTATTAATATTTTGCAACATTTTTCGCTCTTGTTTATAAGATTCAACGCTAAAGCAAGCGATAACGAAGGCGATCCATAATTTAGATGGTGTGATTTTGAATTGAGAGAATGAATTTTAATATACATAGTTAGCTCTAAATGTGTATATGCACTTGTATATAAGATGTAACATCGATATGGAAGGTGATCCATAATTTAGACATTGTAGTTTTTGTTGCTTGGATACTATAGAAATATTTTTGTAAGTGTGTGTTAGATCCTTTAAAAACAGTGTATTTTGAAGGATCTGACATGAATATGGCATAATTTTGGATAATTCGAGCAACATAGGTTGTGGTTCTGAGTCGAGAGATTAAGTTCTAAATATATATCTAAATTTGTCTAACTTGTTATGTTTTTCGCAGTTGTATATAAGATTCAACGCCAAAGCAGTGAATCACTGGGTTCTATCGAACTCCCAACACATGGTGAAGAGAAATGAATAGAAGAGGAATACATTCGTAACGACCTAGTGAACTCCCAAACTCACATTCTGAACGATACTCATTGCCTCTACAATATGTCAATATCGACGTCACAACTTTTTTGGAGTTTTGGAATCATAAAATAGAATTTCAGGATTATCTTAGATTTTTGTGTATATTAGTCTATAAATTTTTCAGAATATAACTCTGTTTGACCCCAAACTTTGTGGGTTCATTCAAAATGAACTAGTGAATGATACTCATTATTTTGACAAGATCAATTTTGAGAGTTTCAACCTTTCAGGGTCACAAAACAAGAATTCAGGATAATTTGAGTTTTTCATGTATATTAATCCATGAATTTGTCGAAATATAACTGACTGATTCTGTTTAGCCCCAATTTTGTGTGGGTCAATTAGTGATGACCTAGTGAACGATGCTCATTAGTACCTCTACAGGAACGACATCACTTTTTTAGAGTTTCTGGGTCATAATACAAGAATCTAGAATTATCTCCATTTTTTGTGTATTAGATCATAATTTTTTTGAAATATGACTAACCGACTTCATATGATCCCAAATTTTGTGGGTTCATTTGTGACGACCTAGTGAACGATATTTATTGCCTTTATAGGATTGACGTCACACTTTTTTGGAGTTTTAGGGTCACAAAATAGAAATTCAAGATTATCTCAGTTTTTCGTGTGTATTAGTCCATGATTTTTTCAAAATATGACTCCTACTCAGTTTGACCCCAAATTTCTTGGTTTCATTCGAAATGACCGAGTGAACTATACTTATTTTTTATAGGGTTAACATTGTTTTTTGGGAGTTTCAGGATCACGGAGCAAGAATGCATGATTATCTTAGTTAAAATCAAATTAAATCAATTATAATAAAGTTTCGTTTTTTCAATATTAAATCAAGTCAAATCAAATCATTAATTTTTTTTCCGATTTGACTCGAATTATCAATTTGATGTGGTTTATCAATTTTTCTCGTACAACCGTAGAGATGACACATTTTCCCTTCATGACCCAACATTTTATATATAGATAATAAATAGATATAGTATAGTAATTTCATGGTACTTAAGTCAGTTGAAATAAAAATCAAAATTAATGAATTATGATTTACTAATAAGAGTACATATAAAAAAGTGCAACACTAATAGGAATTTATAAAAAAAACAATATATCATTGGTTCAAATTGGATTGATTAAATAAACAATCCGGTAATAATGGAATTTCGAGATGTGATGTGGTTCTGAAGAATGAATCAAGGTTTGCGGCTTAGTTAAAAACATGGCACAATATCGCAAGTGGCAGCAACCTTTACTCAATTTGGTTCAGGCCTTGATGTCACGACGCATGTATTACTCAACATATAGAGCTGCAAGGCTAACATAAGCACCAAAGCAACCACAATACACAACATCAAATATTGACTAGTGAACACCTATGTTGCCTGGACCTTTTAAAAGTGTTGTCGCACTCGTACCGAATCTCCCTAAAAATGCACAAGTTTTGAATAAGCTGATCATATTTTTGAAATATTTAAGCAACAACGGTGGATACAATAATCAATTAGCAAGTCTAAAATTGAGTCTCCTTAGCCACACTGAATGAAGCACATTGTAAATTACATCAAATGGCTTAGAAGGCCTATTTACTTTAAAATGCCTTTGTAATTTCTTCACATTTTTTTGCAATTTCAAGTACTTACTCCAAGAAATCCCTTTCAAAATTGTCTTCAATTCTGGAATTTTCTCAATTGGAACATTGATTGAAAATTGACTCCAATCAAGAACATCACTAAATGGCAAGAAGTAATTATCAGAAATTATTACTGGAACACATCCAGCATAAATTGCTTCACTAATTCTTGGACTTGCAACTTCATATCCACTAGGTGCTAAGCAAAACTTGCTTTGACTCATTAATTTCGTGTAATTTTGACCCTCCTGGAGGTGCTCATACACATGAATTTCATCGTCTTTTTTATTTTTCCAGTGTTGGAACAATATTTCTCTTATGTAACCATGTGATCTACCAGCAAAAAATGCAAGAATCGATCGATTTTTCGGATTTAGGCCATGGTCTGGAGGTGTTACATCAATATTTGGTAATCCATAAATCTCAGGCAATGATACATCTCTTTTTGGTTGAAATCCTTCTGAAGTATTGGCATTGCATAACACTCTGATGAAATTCTTGAAGAGCTTTGGATTTGTACTGGAAATATCTGGTGCCTGAGAATTGAGTTATGAAGCAACAAAATATTTATACACTTACGTCAATTATTAAAATATGTAGCTAATAACATTTTATAATAGGTTAAACTATATTTGTAGACCATCGAATAAAAGTCAATAAGTTTTGAAGCAACAAAAGGTTGAAGTGGAATGGTAATTAGTATGCTTTCATGGTTAACTAGAGATCGAGGTCAGACTTTTAGGATGAAATTTCCCATCTACACATAAGACTTTTTTGGGTAAAAGGTCATGTTCAATTGATTCATTTTGAATAAGAGTAATTAACTTCGCCCCTATTAACCCTCAACTAATTAAAACAAAACTTTTGGATTTGGAAAAAGGGTAATAAATCAAATCTTATATATTTTTTGGAAATGCCAAATATTTTGCTTTGAAGGATATGACCTAACGGTCAATTAGATGATTGCACTCCAAACCTTAGAGATTTAGGGTTTTAAATCCCAATAGAGCTAGACAAAAAAAGTACTAAGTGACATTATTTTTTTTGTTCATGGGAATTTTCCCGGACACGACCATTTTTTTCGAGGTGGGAAGTTAGGCTTGATCCTAACCTATAGAGGAGGACATATACCTTGGCCTCCCAATCATGTTCAGACACCACCGTTATTAATAAAAAGAACGTCAAATATTTTGAAACAAATTCAGAGCGCCACAAGCCCACAACGATAATTATTTGAGACCAATAATAGTAGTAGAGTAGAGGAAAAATTAAAAGAAATTACCCAATCATGGCAAGAAACCAAGAAATGGTCAGCACCATTGCTTCTGTTCCAATAAGGATACTTGTTAGCAATAACATGAATATAATCTTCTACAATCCTTTGAATTCTTTCTCTAGAATATGTGGTAATTGGCAAGTAAACATATTGAACAATATATGCAACACTAATTGGTATAAAATAGACATGAGCTTCATCAGGATGTGAAGCTAAAAAATGTCTATTTTCACTCTCCATTTCACCAATGAAATGACCTTCAATTGCATATATATTTTTCATAGGTCCATTGTGTATCATTGGTAAATCTCCTTCTTTGTATGTCCACACCTTAAATCTCTTCAACATCTCTATATGACTCCTACAATAAATTAATGCAAGATTTGCTTATAAATAACCACTACTAAATAAAATAGAAAGTACCAACAGACTAATTTTGTAGTTAAACAACAATATCCGTTGCTAATTCTACTTAACAACGGAGTAGCGATAGATTATCAAAAAATTATGTTAGCTATAAGAGCTTATAGTGATTGATTAATATTGTAATTATATGTACTTAGTCATGAATATGTGCATATTTATTCCAATGAAGAAAATAAGTATAGTATTCTAGTAAGACATTAGCTAATTGTCTAATTTTTCGTGTAACTAATTTTACTTATATAGGAACGATTACTTAAAATTATCTTTTAGGTATTTTGATAATAACGTTAAAAAAAACTTACATTTATCGTTATATAGAAGTTAATAAACTCTAGTACGGAACAAATCCAAAACTTAACTGATGAAAGGCATATGAATTTCTGTAAATAGATCCATTTGGAATGAATTTCTCTTCTTTATTAGAATTATAATTTCTTGAATGAATAGCTTTCCAAATTGCTGATCTTGCTCTTGCTAAATCTTCTTCAATTTTTTGTAAACTGCTCTTCTGTTGAATTCATTCAAAAAATAGGGTTAAAAAAATATGTTGAAAATGGTTGATATATCACTACAAAAAAATTAATAGACTTAGCGACACATTTTTATTGTTTGGCAACTAAAGTTGTCTGTCATTAATTCTCATTTTTCTTCTAATATATTTCTCAAGCTATTGTGTCATAAGTTTTTCTTCACCATTATTTAAGATACTATGTGAATTAATATATTATCGAATTTAGAGAATTAAACATAAATTAAAGTAAAAAAAAAGGTTTTATAAATTATTCGTTTTAAAATTGAGAATGAATCCGATACAGTTCAACAGAATCTAAGAGATGGTCAAATTCTCATTTTTCTATTTTGATTCTATAAAAATTCTAGTGTCATTTTTAAGTGAAGTCAAACGATACAATTCTATATTCATAAAATAGTAAATTAAACCACATGATCATATATCAACAAGTCATATCAAGAACAATTATTAAAAAAAATAAAAATTAATACCTTAGCATGATGAGTGGTATGATTTTCTTCTATGGAGGATACTTGTTGATAATTATCATGTAATAAGAATTTATTTTTGTTCAAGTGAGGTGCTTTTGAGAAAGAGAAAAAAGTGATGAAATTAATATCATTTTGTTGATTTAATAATGAAGAGAAGTAGAAGAAGATAATAAGAAATGGAAAAAAGACACATAATGATGTTCTAAAGGTGGAATAATAAGAACACATTGCTAACTTCTTCACTATGCTTTGAGTGATGAATATGATGAAGCTTGAAGAAAATGATACTATTATTAATTAATAGGGGTGGCAAATAAGCGAGTCGAATCTAAAATGAGTTAAGTAAAGCAAATAAAATATCCGATTCGCATAAAAAATGAGTTAACTAATGGATAAACTAAATATCCATATTATTCATTGCTATTTAAATAACATGTGAGGCAGCTTCTTTTCTTCAAATTCAATCTACTTTTTTTGAGTTAATAGTCAAAATTATATTTAAATATTTTGGCTTTTTGAGTTTCATATTTAAACTATTAGGTGTGCAAGTTTTCTATCTAAACTATCACCAAGTATTTATCAGATTACACAGGTGAAGTGAAAGGTTCAAAACCGATCAGTAGCGTAGCATTTAAACTTTTTCTTTCCCACTCCCCTAATTTATTTATTTATTTTTTTGTTTTTAGAAAAAGATAAGTATGGTCAATCTAGGTAGTGTGTCAATAACAAAATGTGAAATTAGTAACCTGAAAGATATATTAGATTAATTTACCTACTACAACAAGTTAAAATTCATTAATAATTAAGTATAAATATAGTTATAAAAGAATGGCAGATAGCTTGTATATGATCTATATTGGAAGTTTTTATTTAATAAGTAAATGTAATTATCATGCATAAATGGAACAGAAAAAATAAATCTTAAGATATATAATTACTAATAAAAATTAGTTTGTGTCATTGTCTCAAATATGAATTAAGAAAACGCGTAAATATAATGATAAGAAATTGCCAATATTTAAAATATAATTACTGGCAGCTCACTCACTCTGGTAGTGATTTTTGGTTATAATAATAAGTATGCTAAGAGTATCAAATTAATTAGTGTTACCAATTTTAGGCAAAGATTAATATTATGACGTTGAGATTTGTACCTTTGAGTTGATAATAAATCACTCTAACTTCTTATAATACGGTCACCTCACCTTTTGTTATAAGGATCCAACACGATGACCAGTGGAATTAAGGATTTAATTTATGTACGAATACCCGACAATCTTATGTGATATAGTTTAAATTGACGTAATGCTTCAAAAAAAAATGAAGATTTTTAAAATTTATAGCCTTAATTATATTATAACATTTTTGTGGCTGTTAAACGTCTGAAACTTGTAATATTAAACATGTCATAACAGTTGTGCGGTTATAAAAACTCAAACAGTAAAATTTAAATGATCCACCAGGGGTTGTGGCAAGACAAAGTCGTCCATCAATCTGAACTTTTAGTAAATTGTCAAAACTTGTAAATAATTTGTTTAAAGTTACAACTTAATTTGTACAAAAATCCTGACGATCTGTTAGGACTTGTGGCAAGACAAGTCTTTACCCATCCATCAAAAGGTGATGCTCTAGAACTCACTACAACAAATAAAACATTTTGCAGCAATAGTATAATTTCAGTTATATTATATTTAGCAATAATTAATATAATATGAGTATTTATAATCAATAATCCATATAAATGTCGCTAAAAAATTTAACGATTCTAGATGATATGACATTAACTCAATTACTGCTAGCTTTTTTTTTTTGTAAACTTATTCAAATGTGGTCAAAATTTAAATAATGGTACCAAACAGCCTATTTGTGTAAATCACCAGAAATTAACGGGCCTGCTACTTTTATAGGGATCATATTTGGGCTAGACTTTGTTATCCCTAAAGATGGGCTTGAAGAATCTTTTATTTGGCCCAAATTTTACTCCTAAATCAAAGCCCAAAATATTCATACATACATGGAACAAAGTTATATACAAAGTTATTAAAATCTTGGTATATAACTTTTTCCTAAAACATCACTGGTAGAGATAGCTGGTGTCAAATGCTAATATAGTTTGAGTTGAAGGTAATGAGTTTAGTTAAACACAATACATTATATCTAAAATGTATCAAAATATAACACATTGTATCTAAAATGCACATCTTTTATCTATCTATTGTCAAATCCCAATAGAGTCCTTTAGTCCAAGAAAATTTTGGCCCCGCCACTGAATCTTATAAGCCTCTACTGAATCCTATACACCACTAACAATAAAAGAAAATAGCCCTTGTTATATAACAATGCCATGATAGATTCATATGCAAGTGTGACATTCCTCATAGGATCATTCCAATTCACCCCAAGTTCATGAATTGCATGAAATACCCTGGCCCCGTGAAGCGACTGATTATTGATTCAGAATGAGCATGATCTTATGATATGAATATGTTTTAGATTTTTGGGATATGAATACATGGTTTGGAGCCCAAAGTAATGAGTTTGGTTTGGCCACCATAGAACTTGCTCTAAATCCATCTCCGACTATACATAGTTCTTCGTACATTGCAAATTATTGATCCTACAAGTATCAAACATATAACACATCGAACATATCAAAATGCATCATTTCGTCTTTTATCTATTGTCACATCTGAATCGAGTTCTGTACTCCAAGAAAATCCTCGCCGCACCATAGTGTGCCAATGCACCAAAAATAACAAATGTATGAAATATTTGATGACTATGACCAACTAGATCAAACAATCCAGGCCTCCATTTCTCTGGTACGCGACTAACATAAAAAATAGCCCCTATTATGTAACACAACGCCATTGCGGATTCATATGCAAGTGTGACATTCCTCATAGGATCATTCCAATTCACCACAAGAGCATGGATTGCAGGAAACAGGCCAAAACAACCCATGGACATGAAGAGTCCCGTCCGAAAAGACCTATATTTCCCGGTCGAAAACACGGGGAAGAGCAGAGTTATGATAGTGCAAATTCCCAAGATTGTGATACCAATGAGGTAAACAATTTGCCAGTGTGGTGAACATTGAAAAATATAGTACATTGGTGGAAAAAAGGATGTGATGATCATAATTGTGATGCCAACATAGTCCATTTGGACCAAGAAAAGGTTCAATTTTTGTGAGTGACATGAGAAGAGATGGCAAATGCTGCTTGATAAAAGACAGAACATTGCACCAACTAAGAATACATAGAATGGCCAAGTTGCTTCATTTGTTGCACTGTCCATTTGTAAGTTTTGATCAATTAACCTAGTTTCTCCCTGTAAGACAAAGTGGGGTACACACTGATAATATAAAGAATTTTATCATTACTAGAAAAAAAAATAGAAATTTACGACAGACAACTTCTGTTGCTACGCAATAAAAATATATTGCCCATCTTACTTAATGATGGATTAGCTACGAATTATTAAAAAATATGTTAGCTATTGGACACTGGCTATTTAATGACATATCACTAGTAACAAAATCGAAATTAGCAAGGGACAAATTCCGTAAGCATTAGCAACAAATTATCAATAAACATGGTTAGCTACGGTTTACCAAGAAAGTTTGTAGCTAATACCAGTGCTTTTTTGTAATGATATTAGCGACGAGTTTCATAGATAATTCCTATAGTTTTTGTAATGTGGGATAACAATGCAATTTAACCGGTTATAGCATATCATTACTCTTTTTAATTTTACCATATCTAACTCTATCATTATGAAAAGTTAATTATATGATATTGTAGGTAAATTTAATTTGATAGTGTAAAAAAGAATCTATCCGTTCATAAAACTTAAACTTTTCTTGGAGATAACTTATCTACATTAGTAGTAGTTTTGCACGGTTAGTGTAGTTTAACATGTTGTAACAGATTACTTGCTTTATTTTCAAGTAACTAATTCCAGTTATTGAGGACGTTGACCTGTAAATTATCTTTTGAGCGACTGAATTATGTCCGTATATAAAAGTTAAATAATTTAGAAGTTCATGAATGTACTACTAACAATACTTAAAGTACCTTTGAATTGTGAGAGATATTCGGATCTCCACTTGGAAAATTCCTGTAAGAAAAAAAAATGAAAACAATTTATTTCTTAGACAATGAAAAACTAACAATTTTTAGAATTATGAAAATCAAATTTAAATTCAAGTTTTAAAGGAAGATCGATACTTTAATTTAAGTTAAGTGATTAGTTATCTCCAAATATTTTTAAAGACCGGAAGAACTTTGAAGCAATAGTAAAATTATCTCTGTATGATTTACTTGAGCAGTGAAAACAACTACTAAATCTTGCATTATAGGATAGTGCAATTCTTTTTCAAGCTCTACTAATGCGAGATATTTTGTAAATCGATAACCAAATTATTACATATGTATCATCTTAGAATATCACCAAGAAAATTCAACAGAATAAATGTGCACACATTTAAAGGAGGTAGTTGGGAGTTTGATAAAGTATACTCTTACACCTAACATTTTATCTATAAAATATTAATGGACCATGTCTATATGTCTCTATTGCATTGGTTTTAACAAAAGTGTAAGTGTTTACGTATTTAAGTTTGCCACATGAAAAGAAAATTTAAATTCATATGGTTCGAACATAGACATTTGAATATTAATTTGAGTGGCCGTAATTTCGACTAATTTAAATTTATGATCAAAGTTTCCATTATGGGATCGAGTACATAAAGCGCTCCTAATTATCAAAGGTGACTCAATTTTCGAGGCTTGAGATTGAGATCATTTTTGATAACTGTTTTAGCACTCGAATAATTTAGATTTGCGATAGAAAATTCTATATGAATAAAACACTTTCTATCAAAGAGGACTCAATTACCAAGCTCAAATTCGAGATCTTTAATTAAAATAATCATCTAATTAATAATTATTTAATTAATCAACAAAGAACAAGGTTCAAGATTATATATATATATATATATATATATATATATATATATATATATATATATATATAATTTTCGAACGAATGATATTAAATTGATTAGGCACATACCGGATAAACATAGTCATAAAATCAGCAATTTGAGATAAATGCTCTGCATTAGCTATGGTTAATACCATAAATAGAATAAATCCAATTAAATGCCTGAAAATAACACAAGCAAGTAATCCCATTTAGAAAAATAAATTAAAAAATCAAGCTAAATAGATTGCAAAAAAAGTAATTATTTCAACTATTAAAAAAAATCTAAATTAAGAAATTTTTTTTAAAGAATTTACCTTTAATTAACTATTATATAGCTTGACTGTGAAAATATTTTATATCCACTAGTATAAATAAAAGTCGCTAATTCTATTTAGTAATGAATTATAAATTCTTTTTTTTTTTAGTTAGCTACGAGCTATTCAATGATGAATTTCGTGGCTAATTTACAATATTGAAATAAAATAAAAATGAAATGAGATACTTACGTCCAAACATTAAGAGTTTCATTATGCCAACTGAAAATACTGAAAAATGCTTGTTTGAGAGGCCAATTAGCTCTATAATAATTCAAAATAAACTCATTATCCTTCATATATTCTGGCAATTCTTGATAAGAAATTAAAGGGTATTTTTCCCTTTTATTTCTTTCAATATTCTTCTTATTCTTCATCTTCTTGCTTTTCTTTGAATCAAGATTCTGATAATCTTTTTCTTGATTTGAATTAATATGAAATGAATCATAGAAAGAAAAAAGAAAAAAAAATAAGGAAGAGAATTTCTTTTTCTTTTCTTGATGATTTTTTTGCTAATTTTTGGAGTTTGATGTGTGTTTTTGTGGATCTTTTTTATATGTTTGTCCAAGTTTTAGGGTAGAGTAGAAAGTTAGGAAAGAAAGGGTATTTATAGAGATGAAACTGTAATATTAGGTTCGAGTACAGATGCTCGAAGAGGCAAAATCACATTTCAAATCTTATGAATTTGCAATTTTTCTAATATTTTAAAGTTGTTTAATTCTCAAATTAATAATTGATACATATACAATGATTTTTAAAATAAAAATACAAATTTATTGAATTAGATCGAATATGTAGTTGAAGTGTTAACTTCGCCACCTGTAATAAGAAGAATTCAATAGTTTTTGCTTAAGTCCTGTATTTTATATTTTAAAAAATTATTACGCATATATAAATTCTTAATTATGAATTCAATAACCAAATTAAGTTACGAGTTCAACAAAAAAAAATCAGATTTCATAACTTTAAATTTTGATTTCGTCCCTGACTTACATTTTTCTCTCAGTAATAGCTAGTCAGTACCCTTGTTGGTTGTTGGTAGGTCATCAATAACTTGTATTCTTGTGATTCCTTTTATGACCCTTTTTAATTTCTTTCTCGTGATTCTGTTGTCCTTTTGTAATTTTATCTTATTTTTTCTTCGACTAGACTCCATATTTTTATTAAGAAATAAATATCTAATTATGAATTTAGTAACTAAAATGAGTTGTGAGAGTTCAACGACAAATTCATAACTTATAGACATTAAATTTTTGCTCTAAATTTTAGAAAACGCATCTTAATGGGTTTTTGGTAAATTATTTGAAAACTTTAAATATTAATATAAGATTTGAGCCAAAATTATTGATCACTGTCGAATCCGAACCAAAATAAGCAATACTTTCTTGGGGATTTTAATTAAAAGAGACTTTTAAGTTATCTATTTGAGGATATAGGACACAAGTTTTAAAAATTGGGTAAAAGGGACTCTAATATAATTAGGTATTAATGGGTTATGCTAATTTAAAAAAAATATTTTTATACACCCCAAAGTTTTGCTATTTACAAACAGGCCCAACATATAAGAGGGTTGTTTAGCCAAAAGGGCAACAAACAATTTTCAGAAAATCTGCTCATCTTTTCAGCGGGAGCAGCAGCAGCTTCCCACATTCATCTTCGTCCTCTTCCATATCTTTTTTTTTCAATCTCAACACATTCCAGCCTTCCAAACATGTTTAAACATTTGTCTAAACAACTAACAAATGTTTTCATATCTCGATCTCCAAAATAATTAGCAAATATTTTCATATTTCTCCAAATAACTAGCTGATATTTAAAATATTCTCATTGTTTTAATTAAAGAATCATAAAAAACACCTAAACAACTTAGGTAGTTTAAAATATCTTCTGGTTGTTTGAACTAAACAACTTCTGTTGTTTGAACTAAACAACTTCTGTTGTTTGAACTAAACAACTTAGAATTGTTTAAATATCTTCTGGTTGTTTGAACTAAACAATTTTTGGTTGTTTAAACAACTTCTGTTATTTGAACTAAATAATTTAGGATTGTTTAAACAACATCTCTTGGTTGCTTGAACAAAACTTGTTTGTATAAACAACATATCCTCTCTTCTCTTCTCTTTTCATCATTTTTTTTTATAATTTTCACAATCAAATCGGAGTAAAGAAAAAAATGAGGATGACAACATCCGAAGAAGAAGAAGATGAAAACACAAAAAGTTTGGAAAGAAAGGGAAAAACGAAGAAGAAAAAAAGCAAAGAAGTTAAGGAAGAAGAAGATGAAAGGGAAAAGGAACAAGAGCGTTTAAAAAAATGGAGAAAAGAAAAGAGAAGAGAAGAGAGGAGGGAAAAGGAGAACAGAGAATTTAAAAAGATGAAGAGAATGAAGAAAATTTAGGGTTTTATTAAAAGTTTTGATATTTTAATTTTTTACCCTAAATTAATAAATATTTCAAATTAACCTCATTTCTTTATAATTAACCCTTAATTATATATTTATAACAAAAGAAAAAAAAATACAAATCCCCTATCCTTTATTCCACTCTCAAAGATCCTTTTTGGCTCATTTTCCCCTCGAGCATGGTAGGTACAACTGCCAACAACTAGAAACTTTTTTTATTCTTCTTAAATTCATTTTTAGTTTCCCTTAAGAAACATCAAATCCAACCAATTACATATATTGTTTTTCTTGAACATGTAATAACTTGTAAACTTAAGTTTTTCATAGATAAGCTAAGGTAAAAAATAAAAATAAAATTTCCTTCATGTCACATTTGTCTTTCTTTGTTTTTATATGGTTCTTGAGTACGGAAAATTTCATATATGACAAATCTTTTAAGCATAATAATTTCATATGAGTATAGTTTTTCTAATTACTTATAATGACTAACATAAATTTGTCATTATACAAATGCTGCAGCGAATTATACAAACGTTGTCCCCACGAATTATTTGTATACCGAAATATACAAACACTGCGAATTATATAGCGAATTATACAAACATTGTACACGAATTGTATAACGAATTATACAAACGCAGTACACGAATTGTATAGCGAAATATACAAACGAATTATAGCAAATATCAGTAAAATATACCCACGAATGGTAATAAAATAAAATTATACACATATGAAATAATAAACTAGTAATGTTTGCCATCTCGTATAATTTTGATATAATCTAGAGGAATTTTCTTGGGCCTCACAAATGGGCTAACTCCTTTAAACCTGGCCTGGGCTTCTCTTCTCTTTAATGGGCCTTATGCTATGCGAGTCTGTATTAGTTGGGTTCCTAAGCGAACACCTAAGGATTCAAAAATTATCTTTCCAAATGGCATTCAAGCCGGATGCCCTAATATATTTTACTGGCTTTCCTTAACTCCCTTCATATTTGAACAAATTAAACTTATATATATAATGACAGTGTAAAGTCCACTATCACTTTATAATACTTTGTAATTAATAGCTGACAAAGTTGTTTGCCTTGATTTCATATTATTAATTTGGCATAATACATAAATATGTCCTTTAATTTGAATTCATATGAAATATATGCCCTCCAACTTTGGTTGTGTACAAGTAGAGACTTAAACTTGTATAAAATTGAACAAGTAGACACATGTGGCATAATACACATAGAGAACACAAAATTGCCAGCTAAAACTAAGTTAAGGGTCATATTTATGTATTATGAGACAACAACTTGAGTAACTCGATTCCAAGTTGCTTGGGAAGCATGGCTAATCTAAGGGTGTTGGACTTAAGAAGGAACAATTTCACAGGGAGTCTTCCCCCATCATGTGCACAGATCGAGCACTTCATTGAGTACCATTATCGTAAATGGTAATCGATTTGAAGGACTTGTTGTGTCGTTTGCTCAAGTGTAATGGTTCCATGGACCTATAAGTATAAGTTTTGCTTTAATTCTCAAGTTGCAAATTTTTTATCTTTCTCGTAATGAATTCAGTGGCTCACTACCAGCAAGACCTTTTGAGAACTTCAGTGCAATGATTAAATTAGATGGTGAAGACATAGGAGAGATCAAGTCATAGGCTACAGTTTTGGACTTGTTATTGGAACTGTTGTGTGGAGACTCATTTTTAAATATAGTAAGCTAAAATAGTTTGTCGAATTTTTTGAAGGCATTTTCCCCAAGAAAATGAGAAGCTCAAAGAGTCAATTGTCTTTGTATGGTTTTTCCACAAACACCCTTTAGACTTAGCTGGAATATTGATGGAGTTTTCCTCGTCAACTTAATGTGAAATGTCTTTGTGGAAAATTATTATAGAATGTACCTAACGAAAACAGTAAAAGGGACAATTAATCAGAAATTTCTCATAAAATTTCTCACTTAACTTAGTCAAGCAATAGTTTCTGTCATTGAAAATTTGTTACAAGTTCTGCAGAAAAATTTGTCTATCATGTGTGTTACGTATCGTCAATGACATTGAAATGAACAACAACATCTAGAGAAAATTAGGACATAGGGAGTATTATTTTTGTTAAGTCTTCTCCGTCCTCTAAAAAGTCTAGTGGAACACTACAAAATAGGAGTAACAAGTTGTTACAAGTTACTAGTAGCCTATTTGGATGAACTTATTTTAAGTAGTTTATAAGTTGAAAACTGCTTATAAGTTTTAAAAAAATAGGTGCAGACCAACATATTTTTTTTGACTTATAAGCTGTTTTCAATTTATAAACTGCTTAAATAAGTTCATCCAAATAAATCCAACTATTTATTGGGGCTTATTTTAAGCACAAAATGACTTTAAGTTAATCGGCCAAACATTCAAAAAAGTTAAAAATAACCTATAAGTCAATCCAAACTGACTCTGGTACTCATCCATGGACCACAAGTTGTGTAGTTAGTGATGCCAAAGTTGTAATATTTTTTCTCCATTTATGCCAAAGTTGGACAAAACAAATATTGTATAATTGGTATTAGCAACCAAGACTGACTTGAGGCTCCCCATTTTATTTGTCTGGAATGTTTTATTTTTCTTTCTTTAATTTATACCTCACGTCACTCGTCAGTCCCATAGACAAGTCAACAACAAAAATACATATCCATTGACCATTGTAATTTCATAAATGGGATCTGCATAGAGTAGAGTGTACGTAGAGATTGTTTTCAATATATCCTCGGCTTAAAATAAATCATAGCTAAGCAGTTTAAAAAAGGAAATACAAAAATAAGACTATAATTGTTGAATTTTATTATTCATTACATGCATGTTTTCATAGTATTTTAATTGTTCTTGTGGATGTATAAAAATTTAAATGGGACACGTGTGCAACTCGAAACTAGTATATCATATCATATCATATTATACTAAAAGTGGAAAGAATGTTAGGCAAAAGTTAGATTGCGATTTTACCCCTACATTAAATTTAAATGTTATAAACTATTTAATAAATTAAATATTAAATAGAAAATCATCATACTAGTACATGAATCAACCACCATTAAGTCTCTTGAATATAATTTTTTTGTATTAATTTCAAGCTAAAGTAAATTCATGAATATTTTATTTTGTTCATCTTCCAATTGGAAATATGAATGGTTACGTTTGTTCGTCACAAAAAGAAAAAAACCATACAGATAACTCCTTAATCATTTATAACATAACACAATTCAGCTAATGTAATCTATTTTTTTTTATATCATTTCTTGAATTTACATTTATGTTCCATACATTAATGATGATGCAGTAATTTGGAAGGGATGTTCGTTGTATTGTGGTTTAAAATATTAGGAGTAGTATTGTTTAAATAGATATATATCATGAATATATTATGGTACTATTTATCATTTAATTAGATGTTTAATTATATTTAGATTTACTATTTGTATTAATGTGAAGCAAATTACATAAATTTTATTTTCACAAACTCTCCATTATGTAAATATATGTAACTCTCACTAATTATATTCATTATGATCTTTACTCTCACCTCTCATCCATGACCTCAAATGATTAATGTCACATTCACGACAACTCTTTGCGTTTCTCAATCCTATCCTATAAATAGTGACACTTGACACAATATTGTACAGACTTGAAAAAGTGTAAAAAAATATATGAGAAATCTCTATGCTCTATAAATAATTTGTTTTGTTTAATGTTTATGTTTCTTGTTTATTGTTATTGTACAACTTTCTACTGTTTTGTTATTATTATTGAGAATTTACATTGGTTTGTTGTTTTGTATACATTAGTGTAGCATGTAGTATTTTAGTATCCTCATTTGAATATTGTATTTGTACAATAGTTAGTTATTTTTACTTTATGCACTTTTAGTCAATTTTATAATTAAGAATGTATTCTTTTTATTAAAAAGATATATGTACTTTCTATTGTAAAAATGATGGATTTTTTTTATAGTAAATACAAATAAATTTGAACGGAATAAAATATGACATTTATAATACAAAATTTATATAAAGTATTTTGAGATAAACGTGGAACACACGTTTTCAAAGCTAGCTCCAATGCTACTGCTCAGCCCAGCTCTGATATTTCAAGAACAGTAATTGATTTAAGTATATATATATGGATGAAGATGATTGATTTGTAAGACCAGAACATCCTGTTATTTGGTGAATAGAAAAAAAGAAAGATGGAGTGTCTCTTTTTCGTTTATTTATTTCTGTGTTTTGTGTTGCTAATAAGTGGATGCTTTTCTTCTTCCTTTGAGCATCATCTTTGCTCTCCCACTGAAGCTTTTGCTTTGCTTCAGTTTAAGCAACACTTTGAAATTATACCCGACGACTACACTAGTCTAAGGTGTGGTAGAGCTTATTTCCCAAAATCAAAGTCTTGGAATGAGAGTAAGGATTGCTGCACTTGGGATGGGGTCACTTGTGACATGTTAAACGGTCATGTTATCGGCCTAGACCTTAGTTGCAGTCACCTTAATGGAAGTATTCATCCCAACAGCAGCCTCTTCCAACTTCATCATCTTCACACACTAAACCTTGCTTACAATAACTTTTATTATTCTCCACTCCCACATAACATTGGCCGATTGAGGAATTTGAGGCATCTCAACCTTTCTAATGCTTACTTTAATGGAAAAATCCCAACAGAAATCTCATACCTTTCTTATTTGGTTTCACTTGATCTTTCTACTTATGACTATGAACTTGATGAGAGAACATTTGAAACAATGCTTCAGAACTTTACAAATCTGGAGATACTTTCTCTCCTTGTGTCAACATCTCCTCTAATCTCTAACTATGCTGAGTTCAATCAAGCTAAGAACTAGTCGACCTCCTTACTTCTTTACCGCTCCATCTCCGATACCCGTAAATATGTCTTCCTCCTTAAGGTACGTGGATCTTCAATTCACTAATCTGCAAGGTGTTCTCCCAGAGAGCCTTTTCCTTCTGCCAAACTTGGAAAATCTCAAATTGGGTTGGAATTATCTTCTCAAAGGAGTCTTACCAAAGCTCCCTTGGAGAAACACTGTGTTAATGGAGTTGGATATTTCATTCACAGGCATCTTTGGTGAGCTGCCTGATTCAACTGTATATCTTGAATCTCCAACGAAGTCAATTATCTGGCTCCATACCTGATTCAATTGGCAACTTGAGTTCCTTGAATATCTTGAACCTCCAAAGATGTCAATTCTCGGGGCCCATTCCTGTTTCTATTGGCAACCTAACCCAAATTAGTCATTTAGATTTAACTAATAATCATTTCATTGGCCACATTCCTTCAACAATTTTAAACTTAACACATCTTCAATACTTAGACTTGTCGAGTAATTTCTTATCTGGCCCACTTCCTAATAATGCGAGTATTCTTCAAAAGCTAACCGTCCTGGATTTGTCTTATAACTCACTAAATGTCACCATACCATCTTGGGTGTTTAGCCTGCCTTCGCTATTTTATTTATCCCTCGGTCATAATCGATTAAGTGGCCTACACGATGAGATCAAAACAAACCCAGCATTAGAATACTGGGATTTAAGCCTAAAATATTTGTTGTTATCATCTTGTGAACTGAAGGATTTTCCACACTTCTTGAGAAATGTAAAGACACTTGAGTTCTTGGATATTTCTAACAATAAGATTCGTGGCCAAATCCCTAACTGGTTTAGCAACAAGAGGTGGGACTCGTTGCTGGTCCTAAACCTTTCGCATAATTCATTAACAGGCAACCTACCACAATTTCGTTACCATTATCTACTATATCTTGATCTTAAATTTAACTCCCTTCAGGGTCCACTACCTTCATCCATTTGTAACATGAAAAAGCTTGAAGTTCTAGATATATCACGCAACAACTTCAGTAACTTGATTCCAAGTTGCTTGGGAAGCATGGCTAAGCTAATGGTGTTGGACTTAAGAAGGAACAATTTCACAGGAAGTCTTCCCCCATTATGTGCGCAGAGAACTTCATTGAGAACCATTGTCTTGAATGGTAATCAACTTGAAGGAACTCTCCCTGTTTCCTTGCTCAACTGTCATGGTCTAGAAGTTCTTGATGTGGGGAACAACGCTATAAATGACACATTTCCAGCTTGGCTAGGAAAACTTCAAGAACTGCAGGTCCTGGTATTAAAGTCCAATGTGTTCCATGGACCTATAAGTACTTGTCAGACTAAGTTTTTCTTTCCCAAGTTGCGAATTTTTGATCTTTCTCGTAATGAATTCAATGGCTCACTTCCTGCAAGAGTTTTTGGAAACTTCACGGCAATGATTAAATTAGATGGTGAAGAAACAGGAGAGATCATATACATGCAATCAGCTGAGAATTCATTATACACAACGTATGAGGATTCAGTGGGTTTGGTAATCAAAGGCCAGGATATTCAGCTAGAAAGAATTAGCACAATCATGACAACCATAGATCTCTCAAGGAACCATTTTGAAGGTGTCATTCCAAAAACACTAACGGATCTCAGCTCACTTTGGCCACTCAATTTATCCCATAACAATCTCACAGGTGATATTCCAATGGAACTGGGGCAGTTGAATATGCTTGAAGCGTTAGATCTCTCTTGGAATCGACTCACTGGAAAGATTCCGCAGGAATTAACAAGGTCAACATTTCTGGAAAAGTTAAACCTTTCTCAGAATGTTCTCGTTGGACCAATTCCTCAAGGTCCACAATTTAACACATTTGAAAATGACTCGTATGGTGGCAACCTTGATTTATGTGGTCCTCCTTTATCAAAGAAATGTGGAACAAGTGATTCATCGCATGTTCCTCAACCATTGGAGTCTGAAGAAGATGAAGACGAGTCATATTTCTTTAGTGGATTTACGTGGGAATCAGTAGTCATAGGCTACAGTTTTGGACTCGTTGTTGGAACTGTTGTGTGGAGCCTCATGTTTAAATATCGTTCGCCAAAATGGTTTGTGGAATTTTTTGATGGCATCATGCCTCACAAAAGAAGAAGGCCAAAGAAGAGAGCTCAGACACGACGGACTTAATGGAAGATTGAGAGGGCCAACTTGTCTATGTTGGATTTTGTGGACTAATTACTCAACTTTTCTGGTTCTGTTTTTACCTTTTAAATTTTCTGTTTGTTGTTTGTATATCTTTTAAATAAACATAATTATATGTTTGGTATTTTAGTATCAATGGTTATTCAAGTTAAGTTAGCCTGTTTCTGTTACAAGTTGACAGAAGTAATCTACACAACTATTCATTATTCAGACTTCTCAAAAAAGTTAATGGGTACATGTTGGATTCTACAAAGTATTGCATTTTTCACAGTAGCGTCCTTAACGACTTGGGGAAAGACTCTAGTATCTCCGGCGACACTTTAGAGGGGTTTATGAGTATTTTATTGGCAGCGCAACAGGAATTAGATGATTTTGCAAGTTTTTCGTGTGTGTTAGCCCACGAATTTTTTAGGTGCCGGAGGTCCGGGTCGAATTTTCTTGGATTCTTCCATAATAGCATCCGTAACGACCTGGGGAATGACAACGGTAGCTCCGATGGTGCTTTAGAGAGGTTTAGGAGCATTTTGTTAGCGACGTAACAGGAGTTAGACGATTTTGCCAGTTTTTCGTGTGTGCTAGCCCACAAAATTTTTAGGTGGCGGGGGTTCGGACTGAATTTTCTTAGATTCTTCCATAGTAGCATCCGTAACGACCTGGGGAACGACTTCAGTATCCCCTGGTGGCGCTTTAGAGGGGTTTAGGAGCATTTTATTGGTGACGCAATAGAAATTAGGTGATTTTTCCTGTTCTTCGTGTATGTTAGCCTACGGATTTTTTAGGTGCCGAGGGTCCTGGCCAAATTTTATTGGATTCTTCCATAGTAGCATTCGTAATGATCTGGGGAACAACTCCAGTATCCCGACGACACTTTAGATGGGTTTAAGGGAATCTTATTGGCGATACAACATGAATTAGGCGATTTTGTCAGTTTTTCGTGTATTAGCCCATAGATTTTTTAGGTGCCGGAGGTTCGAGTAGAATTATCTTGGATTCTTCTATAGTAGCGTCCTTAAAGACCTGGGGAACGACTCTAGTATCCCAACGGTGATTTAGATGGGTTTAGGAGCATTTTATTGGCGGTGCAACACGAATTAGACGATTTTGCTAGTTTTTCGTGTGTGTTTGTCCATGGATTTTTTAGGTGTCGGGGGTCTGAGTCAAATTTTAATGGATTCGTCAATAGTAGCATCCATAACGACCTTGGAAACGACTCCAGTAGCTCCGATGGTGCTTTCGAGAAGTTTAGGAGCATTTTATTAGTGACGCAATAGGAATTAGGCGATTTTGCCAATTTTTCGTGTATGTTAGTCCACAGAATTTTTAGCTGCCGGAGGTTCGGGTTGAATTTTCTTGGATTCTTCCATACTAGCATCCGTAACGACCTGGGAACGACTCCAGTATCCACGGCTGCGCTTTAGAGGGCTTTAGGGGAATTTTATTGGTGATGCAATATGAATTAGACAATTTTGCGAGTTTTTTGTGTGTGTTAGCCCACAAATGTTTTAGGTGCCGGGGGTATGGGTTGAGTTTTTTTGGGTTCTACCATATTAGCGTCCTTGACGATCTGGAGACCAACTCCAGTTTCCTCGGCGGCGCTTTAGAGGAGTTTAGGAGTATTTTATTTGCGGCGCAATAGGAATTAGGCGATTCTATCAGTTTTTCATGTGTGTTAGCCCATGGAATTTTTAGGTGCCTGTGGTTCGGGTTGAATTTTCTTGGATTTTTCTATAGTAGTGTCCTTAACGATCTAGGGAACGACTCCAGTATCCCTGACGGCGCTTTAGGTTTAGAAGTATTTTATTAGCGATGCAATAGAAATTAGGTGATTTTGCCAGTTTTTCGTGTGTGTTAGCCTACAAATTTTTTAGGTGCCGGTGGTCCTAGTTGAATTTTTTTAAATTCTTCCATAGTAGCATCCTTAACGACCTGGGGAATGACTCCAGTATCCCCAGTGGCGCTTTAGAGAAGTTTAGGAGCATTTTATTAGCGGCGCAACAGGAATTACGCGATTTTTCCAGTTTTTCGTGTGTGTTAACCCATGGAATTTTTAGGTGCTGGTGATCCATGTCGAATTTTGTTGGATTCTTCTATAGTAGCATCCGTAAAGACTTAGAGAATGACTCCAGTAGCCTAGGCGGCGCTTTAGACGGGTTAAGAAACATTTTATTAGCGATGCAACGGGAATTAGGAGATTTTGCTAGTTTTTTGTGTGTGTTAGCCCATGGATTTTTTAGGTGCCGGGGGTCCCGATCGAATTTTCTTGGATTCTTCTATAGTGGCGTCCGTTACGACCTAGGGAAGGACTCCAGTAGCTCCGGCGGTGCTTTAGAGAGGTTTAGGAGCATTTTATTAGCGATGCAACAAGAATTAGACGATTTTTCTAGTTTTTCGTATGTGTTAGCCCCAGATTTTTAAGTGCCGGAGATCCAGGTTGAATTTTCTTAGATTCGTCCATAGTAGCTTACTTAACGACTTGGGAAAGACTCCATTATCCCTGACGGCGCTTTAGAGGGGTTAAGGAGCATTTTATTGGCGGTATAGAAGAAATTAGACAATTTTGCCAGTTTTTCGTGTGTGTTAGCCCACTGATTTTTTAGGTGCCGATCGAATTTTGTTGGATTCTTTCATAGTAGGATCCGTAACGATCTGGAGAACGACTCCAATAGCCCCGTCGGTGCTTTAGAGTGGTTTAGGAGCATTTTATTAGTGGCGCAACAGAAATTAAGCAATTTTGCTAGTTTTTCGTGTGTGTTATTCCATAGATTTTTTAGGTGTCGGGTGTTCGGGTTGAATTTTCTTGGATTTTTCCTTTTTAGCATCTTTAAGGACCTGTAAAACGACTCCAGTATCCCCGACAGCGCTTTAGAGGGGTTTAGTAGCATTTTATTGGTGGGACTGCAGGAAGTAAGCGATTTTACTTGTTTTTCGTATGTGTTAGCTTAAAGATTTTTTAGATGTCAGGGGTCCGGGTTGAATTTTCTTTGATTCTTCCATAGTAGCGTCCATAACGACCTGGGGAACAACTCCAATATCCTCGGCGGCGCTTTAGAGGGGTTTAAGAGCATTTTATTGCCGGCGCAACAGAGATTAGGCAATTTTGCTAGTTTTTTTTGTGTGTTTGCCTATAGGGTTTTTAGGTGCCGGGTCTTCGGGTAGAATTTTCTTGAATACTTTCATAGTAGCATCCGTAACGACCTGTGGAATGACTCCATTAGTCCCGACGGTTCTTTAGAGAGGTTTAGGAGCATTTTATTAGCAACGCAACAGGAATTAGGTGATTTTGCTTGTTTTTCGTATGTGTTAGTCCATTGATTTTTTAGGTGCCGCGGTTACGAGTTAATTTTTTTTTGGATTCTTCCATAGTAGCATCTTTAACGACCTTGGGAACGACTCTAGTTTTTCGTGTGTGTTAGCCACAAAGGTTTAAGTTACTAGTTGAATTTTCTGGATTCTTCCATAGTAGCGTCCATAACGACCTGGGGAACGACTCTAGTAGCCCCAGCGGTGATTTAGAGAAGTTTTGAAGTATTTTATTAGTGATGCAATAGGAATTAGGTGATTTTGCCTATTTTTCGTGTGTGTTAGCCCACATAATTTTTAAATGTCGGGGGTTCAGGTTGAATTTTCTTAGATTCTTCCATAGTAGCGTCCGTAACGATATGGGTAATGACTCTAGTATCTCCGACGGCGCTTTAAAGGGTTTAGGGAAATTTTATTGGCGACACAAAAGAAATTAGGTAATTTTGCCAGTTTTCGTGTGTGTTAGCCCACAGATTTATTAGGTGGGGTCCGAATCAAATTTTCTTGGATTCTTCCATAGTAGCGTCCATAAAGACCTGGGGAACAACTCCAGTATCTCCGACGACACTTTAGATGGGTTTAGGGGAATTTTATTGGCGGCGCAACAGGAATTATGTGATTTTTTTTAGTTTTTCATATTTGTTAGCCCATGGAATTTTTAGGTGCTGGGGTCCATGTCGAATTTTCTTGGATTCTTCCATAGTAGCATCTGTAACGACCTAGGGAACGACTCCAGTAGCCCAGGTGACACTTTAGACGGGTTAAGAAATATTTTATTAGCGACGCAACGAGAATTAGGCAATTTTGCCAGTTTTTTGTGTGTGTTAGCCCACGGATTTTTTAGGTGTCGGGGGTCCGGGTCGAATTTTCTTGGATTCTTCCATAGTACATCCGTAACGACCTAGGGATTGACTCCAATAGCCCTGGCGGCACTTTAGAGGGGTTTAGGAGTATTTTATTGGCGATGCAATAGGAATTAGGATATTTTGCCAGTTTTTCATGTGTGTTAGCCCACAGATTTTTTAGGTGCCGGGGGTCCGGGTCGAATTGCCTCGTATTCTTACATAGTATCATCCGTAACGACCTAGGGAACGATTCCAGTAGCCATGGCAGCACTTTAGAAGGGATTAAGAGCATTTTATTGGCAACGCAATAGGAATTAGACGATTTTACCAATTTTTCGTGTGTGTTAGCCCACGGATTTTTAATGTGCCAATGGTCCAGGTTGAATTTTCTTGGATTATTCCATAGTAGCGTCCGTAACGACCTGGGTAATGACTTTAGTTGCCCCGGAGGCGCTTTAGAGGGTTTAGGAGCATTTTATTGGCAACGCAATAGGAATTAGGCGATTTTGCCAGTTTTTCGTGTGTGTTAACCCAGGGATTTTTAGGTGCCGGGGGTCTGGGTCGAATTTTCTTGGATTCTTCCATAGTACATCCGTAACGACCTAGGGATTGACTCCAATAGCTCCAGTGACGCTTTAGAGGGGTTTAGGAGTATTTTATTGGCGATGCAATAGAAATTAGGCAATTTTGCCAGTTTTTCATTTGTGTTAGCTCACGGATTTTTTAGGTGCTGGGGGTCCGGGTCGAATTTTTGTGTATTCTTCCACAGTAGCATCCGTAACGATCTAGGGAACGACTCCAGTAGCCCCGGCAGCACTTTAGAAGGGTTTAGAAATAATTTATTGGCGACATACTAGAAATTAAGCGATTTTTTCCAGTTTTTCGTGTATGTTAACCCGCAGATTTTTAATGTGCTGGGTTCCGGCTCAAAATGTTCTTGGATTCTTCAATAGTAGAGTCCATATCGACTTGGAGAACAAATATAGTAGCCCAAAGGCGCTTTTGAGGGGTTTAGGAGCATTTTATTGGCAATAAAATAGGAATAAGGCAATTTTGCCAGTTTTTCGTGTGTTAGCCCACAGATTTTCTAGGTGATGGGGGTTCGGGTTTAATTTTTTCTTGGATTCTTCCATAGTAGCATCCGTAACGACCTAGGAAATGACTCTAGTAGCCCGACGGCGCTTTAGAGGTGTTTAGTAGCATTTTATTGGCAACGCAATAGGAATTAGGCGATTTTACCAATTTTTTGTGTGTGTTAACCCACAGATTTTTTAGGTGTCGGGGGTCGGAGTCGAGTTTTTGGATTCTTCCATAGTAACGTCCGTAACAACCTAGGGAATGATGTAATTTACATGTTGTGGACGAAAGTCAGAAAACAGACATAAAATAGTCTGTGTAGAACCACCAAATAATAAAGTATCTTACAAACCCGAATGTCGTCTGAGTTGTTTATAAATGCCGAATTTGGTATGAAAGCAAACGGGAGCTGTCGGAAGTAAGAACCTTTAATAGTTCTGGTAAGGAAATATACTCGAATAGTTCTGGTATGGAAATATATTGTAAAGGAATTTGCGGGAGTAACAACCTTGACAACTTATGGGAATTGAAAAAAATGCAACCTTGAGAGTTTAAAAGACTTAACAGGGTATGTGTTGTGTAGAAGCTGATGTTTGATGTTGTTTTCAGATTTAAAATTTAATATACAAGTAAACGGGTGCTTTCAAAAGGAAATACGTTAGAAGTTCAGGAAAGGTAAACATAGTGTATAGCCTTGACGTGTCATCCGCTTGGAATAACCCATGAAAGATATCGATCAAGGCAAGTTGGTACTCTCCATTAGGTTGATAACACTACTCCTAGTATGGAAACATTGTGGTTTAAATGTTATGTTGTTTTCAGTTTTTAAATCTTATATATGTAAGTAAACGGGTGCTGGGGGTTCGGGTTTAATTTTTTCTTGGATTCTTCCATAGTAGCATCCGTAACGACCTAGGGAATGACTCTAGTAGCTCCGGCGGTGCTTTAGAGGTGTTTAGGAGCATTTTATTGGCAATGCAATAGTAATTAGACTATTTTACCAGTTTTTCGTGTGTGTTAACTTACAGATTTTTAGGTGCTGGGGTCCAGGTCGAATTTTCTTGGATTCTTCCATAATAACATATGTAACGACCTAGGGAACGACTTCAGTAGCCCCGGCGACGCTTTAGAGGGATTTTGTGTGTGTTAACCCACAGATTTTTTAGGTGCCGGGGGTCCGGGTCAAATTTTCTTGGATTCTTCTATAGTAGCATCCGTAACAATCTAGGGAACGACTCCAGTAGCCCCAGCGGCGCTTTAGAAGGGATTAGGAGCATTTTATTGGCAACACAATAGGAATTAGGTGATACTGTTAGTTTTTCGTGTATGTTAGCCCACAGACTTTTTAGGTGCCGGGGTACGGGTTGAACTTTCTTGGATTCTTCCATAGTATCATCCGTAATGACCTGGGGAATGACTCTAGTTGACCCGGAGGCGCTTTAGAGGGGTTTAGGAGCATTTTATTGGCAACGAAATAGGAATTAAGCGATTTTGCCAGTTTTTCGTGTGTGTTAACCGACAGATTTTTTAGGTGCCGGGGGTCCAGGTTGAATTTTCTTAGATTTTTCCATAGTAACATCCATAACAACCTAGGGATTGAGACCAATAGCCCCAGCGACGCTTTAGAGGGGTTTAGGAGCATTTTATTGGCGAGTCAATAGGAAATAAGCAATTTTGCCAATTTTTTGTGTGTGTTAGCCCACAAAATTTTTAGGTGCCAGGGTTCCGGGTCGAATTTTCTGGGATTCTTCCATAGTAGCATCTGTAACGACCTAAGGAACGACTCCAATATCCCCGACGACACTTCAGAAGGGTTTAAGAGCATTTTATTAGCGACGCAATAGGAATTAGGAGATTTTGCCAGTTTTTCGTGTGTGTTAGCCCACAGAATTTTTAGATGCCGGAGGTCCGAGTTGAAATTTCTTGAATTCTTCCATAGTAGCATCGTAACGACCTAGGAAATGACTACAGTAGCCCCGACAGCGCTTTAGAGGGGTTTACGAGTATTTTATTGGCAACGCAATAGAAATTAGGCGAGTTTGTCAATTTTTCGTGTGTGTTAACCCACGGAGTTTTTAGGTGCCAGGGGTCCAGGTCGAATTTTCTTGAATTATTTCATAGTAACGTCCGTAATGAACTAGGGAACGACTTCCGTAGCCTCGGCGACACTTTAGAAGGGATTAAGAGCATTTTATTAGCGACGCAATAGGAATTAGGCGATTTTGTAAGTTTTTCGTGTGTGCTAGCCCAGTGATTTTTTAGGTGCCGGGGGTCCGATTCAAAATTTCTTGGATTCTTCCATAGTAGCATCCGTAACGACTTGGTGAATGACTCGAGTAGCCCCATCAGCGCTTTATAAGGGTTTAGGAGCATTTTATTTACGACGCAATACGAATTAGGCTATTTTGCCAATTTTTTGTCTGTGTTAGCCCACAGATTTTTTAGATGCCGAGGTCTCGATCGGATGTTCTTTGATTCTTCTATAGTAGCGTCTGTAACGACCTAGGGAACGACTCTAGTAGCCCCATCGGCGCTTTATAAGGGTTTAGGAGCATTTTATTAACGACGTAATAGGAATTATGCGATTTTGCCAATTTTTCATGTGTGTTAGCCCACAAATTTTTTAGGTGCCGGGGATCTGGGTCAATGTTTCTTGGATTTATCTATAGTAGCGTCCGTAACAACGTAGGGAACGACTCTAGTAGCCCCGGCAGCGCTTTAGAAGGGATTAAGAGTATTTTATTGGCGACGCAATAGGAATTAGGCAATTTTACTAGTTTTTCATATGTGTTAGCCCACAGAATTTTTAGGTGCCGGGGGTCCAGGTCGAATTTTCTTTGATTCTTCCATAGTATAGTGCGTAACGACCTAGGGATTGACTCTAATAGCCCCGGAGGTGCTTTAGAGGTGTTTAGGAGTATTTTATTGGCGACGCAATAGGAATTAGGCAATTTTATCAGTTTTTCATGTGTGTTAGCCCACGTATTTAATAGGTGCCGGGGGTCCGTGTCGAATTTTCTTGGATTTTTCCATAGTATCATCCGTAACGACCTAGGAAACGACTCTAGTAGCCCCGGCAACACTTTAGAGGGGTGTAGGAGCATTTTATTGGCGACATAATAGGAAATACGCAATTTTTCCAGTTTTTCGAGTGTGTTAGCCCACAAATTTTTGATGTGCCGGGGGTACGGATCGAATTTTCTTAGATTCTTCCATAATAACGTCTATAGCGACCTAGGGAATGATTTCAGTAGCCCCGACGACCCTTTAGAGGGTTTAAGAGTATTTTATTAGCGACGCAATAGGAATTAAGCAATTTTGCTAGTTTTTTGTGTGTGTTAGCCCATAGAATTTTTAGATGCCGGGGGTTTGGGTTGACACTTCTTGGATTCTTCCATAGTAGCATCCGTAACGACCTAGGGAATGACTCCAGTAGCCCCGACGGGGCTTTAGAGGGGTTTTGGAGCATTTTATTGGCAACACAATAGGAATTAGGCGATTTTGCCAGTTTTTCATATGTGTTAACCCACAGAATTTTTAGGTGCCGGGGTTCTGGGTCGAATTTTCTTGGATTCTTCCGTAGTAACGTCCGTAATGACTTAGGGAACGACTTCAGTAGCCCCGGCGGCACTTTAAAGGGGTTTGGAAGCATTTTATTGGCGACGCAATAGGAATTAGGCGATTTTACCAGTTATTCATGTGTGTTAGCACACAAATTTTTAGGTGTCGGGGGTTCGGGTCTAATTTTCTTGAAATCTTCCATAGTAGTGTCTGTAACGACCTAGGGAATGACTTCAGTAGCCCCGATGGTGCTTTAGAGGGGTCAAGAAGCATTTTCTTGGCAATGAAATAGGAAATAGGCGATTTTGCTAATATTTTTTGTGTGTTAGCCCATGGATGTTTTAGGTGCCAGGGGGCCGGGTCGAATTTTCTTGGATTCTTCCATAGTAGCGTCCGTAATGACCTGAAAAACGAATCTAGTAGCCTAGAAGCGCTTTTGAGGGATTTAGGTGTATTTTATTGGCAATAAAATAGGAATTAGGCAATTTTTCCAGTTTTTCATGTTTTAGCCCATAGATTTTTTAGATGGCGGGGGTCCGAGTCAAAATTTTCTTGGATTCTTCCATTATAACATCCGTAACGACCTAGAGAACGACTTCAGTAGCCCCAACGGCGCTTTAGAGGGGTTTAAGAGCATTTTATTGGCGATGCAATTGGAATTAGATAATTTTGCCAGTTTTTCGTGTGTGTTAGCCCACAGATTTTTTAGGTGCCGGGGGTCCGGGCCAAATTTTCTTGAATTCTTCTATAATAGCGTCTGTAATGACCTGGAGAATGAATCTAGTAGGCCCAGAGGCGCTTTAGAGGGTTTAGGAGCATTTTATTGGCGATATAATAGGAATTAGGCAATTTTACCAGTTTTTTATGTGTGTTAGCCCACTAGTTTTTTAGGTGCCGGGGGTCTGGGTCAAATTTTCTTTGAATCTTCCATAGTAGACTTTGTAACGACCTAGGGAACGACTCCAGTAGCCCCGATAGCGCTTTAGAAGGGTTTAGAAATATTTTATTGGCGATGCAATAGGAATTAGGCGATTTTGCCAGTTTTTCGTATGTATTAGCGCACAGTGTTTTTAGGTGCCAAAGGTCCGGGCTGAATTTTTTTTGGATTATTCTATAATAGCGTTTGTAACAACCTAGAGAAGGATTCTAGTAGTGCCGGAGGTGCTTTAGAGGGGTTTAGGAGCATTTTATTTGCAATAAAAGAAGAATCAGGCGATTTTGCCAGTTTTTCGTGTGTTTGCCCACAAATTTTTTAGGTGCTAGGGGTCCGGGTCAAATATTCTTGGATTCTTCTATAGTAGCATCCGTAACGACCTAGGAAATAACTCCTGTAGCCTCGATGGCACTTTAGAAGGTTTTAGGAGCATTTTATTAGCGACGCAATAGGAATTAGGTGATTTTGCCAGTTTTTCGTGTGTGTTAGCCAACAAATTTTTTAGGTTCTAGGGGTCTAGGTTGAAATTTCTTGGATTCTTCAATAGTAGCATCCGTAACGACTTAGGAAATGACTCCAGTAGCCCCGACGGCGCTTTAGAGGGGTTTAGGAGTATTTTATTTGCAATGCAATAGTAATTAGGCGATTTTTCCAGTTTTTTGTGTATGTTAACCCACAGATTTTTTAGGTGCCGGGGGTCCAGGTCGAATTTTCTTGGATTATTTCATAGTAACGTCCATAATGACCCAAGGAACGACTTCAGTAGCCCCGGCGGTAATTTAGAGGGGTTTAGAAGCATTTTATTGGCGGCGCAATAGGAATTAGACAATTTTGCCTGTTTTTTGTGTGTCTTAGCACATAGATTTTTTAAGTGATGAGGGTCTAGGTAAAATTTTCTTGGATTTTTCTATAGTAGCATCCGTAATGATCTAGGGAACGACTCCAGTAGCCCTGGCGGCGCCTTAGAAGGGATTATGAGCATTTTATTAGCGATGCAATAGGAATTAGGCGATTTTGTAAGTTTTTCGTGTATGTTAGCCCACAGATTTTTTAGGTGCCAGGGTACGGGATGATGTTTCTTGGATTCTTCCATAGTAGTATCCGTAATGACCTGGGGAATAACTCTAGTCGACCCGGAGGCACTTTAGAGGGGTTTAGGAGCATTTTATTGGCAATAGAATAAGAATTAGGCGATTTTGCCAGTTTTTCGTGTGTGTTAACCCAATGATTTTTTAGGTGCCGGGGGTCCGCATCGAACTTTCTTGGATTCTTCTATAGTAACATCCGTAACAACTTATGGATTGACTCCAATAGCCCCAGCGGCTCTTTAGAGGGGTTTAGAAGCATTTTATTGGCGACGCAATAAGAAATAGGCAATTTTGCCAATTTTTTGTGTGTGTTAACCCACAAATTTTTTAGGTGCCGGGGTACGGGTTTAATTTTCTTGGATTCTTTTATAGTAGCATCTGTAATGACCTAGGGAACGAATCCAGTAGCCCTGGCGGCGCCTTAGAAGGGATTAGGAGCATTTTATTGGCAAGAGAATAGGAATTAGGCGATTTTGCCAGTTTTTCATGTGTGTTAACCTACAGATTTTTTATGTGCTGGGGGTCCGGGTCAAATTTTCTTAGATTCTTCCATAGTAACATCCATAACAACCTAGGGATTGACTCCAATAGCCCCAGCGGCGCTTTAGAAGGGTTTAGGAGCATTTTATTGGCGACGCAATAGGAAATAGGCAGTTTTGCCAATTTTTCGTGTATGTTAGCCCATGGATTTTTAGGTGCCGGGGGTCCGGGTCGAAATTTCTAGGATTCTTCCATAGTATCATCCGTAACGACCTAGGGAACGACTCCAATATCCCTGACGGCGCTTCAGAAGTGTTTAAGAGCATTTTATTAGCGACGCAATAGGAATCAGGCGATTTTGCCAGGTTTTCATGTGTTAGCCCATGGATATTTTAGGTGCCGGAGGTCCGGGTCAAATTTTCTTGGATTATTCTATAGTAGCATCCGTAACGACCTGGGAAACGACTCCAGTAGCCTCGGCGGTGCTTTAGAAGGTTTTAGGATCATTTTATTAGCGACGCAATAGGAATTAGGCAATTTTGCCAGTGTTTTGTGTGTGTTAGCTCATAGAATTTTTAGGTGCCAGGGGTCCAGGTCGAATTTTCTTGGATTATTTCATAGTAATGTCCGTAATGACCCAGGGAACGACTTCAGTTGCCCTAGCAGCACTTTAGAGGGGTTTAGAAACATTTTATTGGCAACGCAATAGGAATTAGGATATTTTGCCAGTTTTTCGTGTGTGTTAGCCCACAAATTTTTTAGGTGCCGGTGGTCCGGGTAAAATTTTCTTGGATTCTTCTATAGTAGCATCCCTAACGACCTAGGGAACGACTCCAATAGCCCTGGTGGCACTTTAGAAGGGATTAGGAGCAATTTATTGGCGACGCAATAGCAATTAGGCGATTTTGCAAGTTTTTCGTGTATGTTAGCCCACAGATTTTTTAGGTGCCGGGGGTCCGATACAAAATTTCTTGGATTCTTCCATAGTAGCGTCCGTAACGACCTGGGGAACGGCTCCAGTAGCCCCGACAGTGCTTTAGAAGGGTTTAGAAACATTTTATTGGTGATGCAGTAGGAATTAGGTAATTTTAATAGTTTTTCGTGTGTGTTAGCCCACGGATTTTTTAGGTGCCGGGGGTTCGGGCCAAATTTTCTTGGTTTCTTCTATAATAGCGTCTGTAACAACTTGGAGAATGAATCTAGTAGCTCTGAAGGCGCTTTAGAGGGTTTAAGAGCATTTTATTAGCGATGCAATAGGAATTAGGCAATTTTGTCAGTTTTTTGTGTGTGCTAGCCTAAGGGTTTTTTAGGTGCCGGGGGTCCGTGTCAAATTTTCTTAGAATCTTCCATAGTAGCATTTGTAATGACCTAGGGAACGACTCCAGTAGCCCCGATAGCACTTTAGAAGGGTTTAGAAATATTTTATTGGCGATGCAATAGGAATTAGGCAATTTTGCCAGTTTTTCGTGTGTATTAGCGCACAGACTTTTTAGGTGCCGGGGGTTCGGGCTGAATTTTCTTAGATTCTTCTATAATAGCGTCTGTAACGCCCTGGAGAACTATTCTAGTAGCCCTGGAGGCGCTTTAGAGGGGTTTAGGAGCATTTTATTGGCAATAAAATAGGAATCAAGCGATTTTGCCAGTTTTTCATGTTAAGTTAGCCCATGGTTTTTTAGGTGCCGGAGGTCCGGGTCAAATTTTCTTGGATTCTTCCATAGTAGCATCCATAACGACCTAGGAAATGACTCCAGTAGCCCCGACGGCGCTTTAGAAGGGTTTAGGAGCATTTTATTAGCGACATAATAGGAATTAGGCAATTTTTCCAATTTTTCGTGTGTGTTAACTCACAGATTTTATAGGTACCGGAGGTCCGGGTTGAATTTTCTTGGATTCTTCCAGTGTAGCATCCGTAACGACCTAGGTAATGACTTCAGTAGCTCCGGCGGCACTTTAGAAGGGATTTAGGAGTATTTTATTGGCAACGCAATAGGAACTAGGCGATTTTGCCAGTTATTCGTGTGTGTTAACCCATGGATTTTTTAGGTGCCAAGGGTCCGAGTCGAATTTTCTTGGATTCTTCCATAGTAGCGTCCGTAAACACCCAGGCAACGACTTCAGTAGCCCCGGCGACGCTTTAGAGGGGTTTAGGAGAATTAGGCGATTTTGCCAGTTTTTCGTGTGTTTTAACCCATTTATTTTTTAGGTGCCGGGGGTCCGGGTTGAAATTTCTTAGATTCTTATATAGTAACATCCGTAACGACCTGAAAAACGACTCTAGTAGCCCTGGAGGCGCTTTAGAGGGGTCTAAGAGCATTTTATTGGCAATGAAATATGAATTAGGAGATTTGTCCAATTTTTTGTGTGTGTTAGCCTACAGATTTTTTAGGTGCCAGGGGTCCGGGTCTAATTTTCTTGGATTCTTCCATAGTAGCAACAATAATGACCTAGAGAATGACTTCCGTAGCCCCGACGATGCTTTAGAGGGGTTTAGGAGCATTTTATTGGCGAAGCAATAAGAATTAGGCAATTTTGCCATTTTTTCATGTGTGTTAGCCAAAGATTTTTTAGGTGGTGGGGATCCGGGTCGAATTTTCTTGGATTTTTCCATAGTAGCGTACAAAACGACCTAGGGAATGACTCTAGTAGCCCCGAAGGCGCTTTAGAGGGGTCTAGGAGCTTTTTATTGGCAACGAAATAGGAATTAGGCGATTTTGCCAGTTTTTCGTGTATGTTAGCCCACAGATTTTTTAGGTACCGGGGGTCCGGGTCGAAATTTCTTAGATTCTTCAATTGTAACGTCTGTAATGACCTAGGGAATGACTCCAATAGCCCTGACAGCGCTTTAGAAGGGTTTAGAAGCATTTTATTGGCGACGCAAAAAAAATTAGGCAGTTTTGCCAATTTTTCGTATGTGTTAGTCCACAGATTTTTTAGGTGTCGGGGGCCCAGTTTGAGTTTTCTTGGATTCTTCTATATTAGCATCCGTAATGACCTAGGGAATGACTCTAGTAGTGCCGGCGACGCTTTAGAGGGGTTTAAGAGCATTTTATTGGCGATGCAATAGAAATTAGGCGATTTTGCCAGTTTTTCGTATGTGTTAACCCATGGATTTTTTAGATGCCGGGGGTCCGGGTCGAAATTTCTTAGATTCTTCTATAGTAGCATCCTTAACGACCTGGGGAACGATTTTTTTAGCCCCGGAGGCGCTTTAGATGTGTCTAAGAACATTTTATTGGCAATGAAATATGAATTAGGAGATTCTGCTAGTTTTTCGTGTGTGTTAGTCCACAGATTTTTTAGAAGCCGGGGGTCTGGGTCAAATTTTGTTGAATTCTTCCATAGTACCATCCATAACGACCTAGGGAATGTCTCCAGTAGCCCCGACGACGCTTTAGAGGGGTTTAGGAGCATTTTATTGGCAACGCAATAGGAATTAGGTGATTTTGCCAGTTTTTTGTGTGTTAGCCCACGAATTTTTTAGATGCCGAGGGTCTGGGTTGAATTTTCTTAGATTATTTCATAATAGCGTCTGTAACAACCTATGAAACAACTCTAGTAGCCCCAGCAGCGCTTTGGAAGGGTTTAGGAGGATTTTATTAATAAAGCAGTAGGAATTAGGCGATTTTGCCAGTTTTTCATGTGTGTTAGCCCACAGATTTTTTAGGTGCCGGGGGTTCGGGTTAAAGTTTCTTGGATTATTACATAGTAGCATCTGTAATGACCTAGGGAATGACTTCAGTAGCCTTGGCGGTGCTTTAGAGGGGCTTAGAAGCATTTTATTGGCAACACAATAGGAATTAGGCAATTTTGCAAGTTGTTTTTGTGTATTAACCCACAGATTTTTTAGGTGTCGGGGGTCCAGGTCGAATTTACTTGGATTCTTCCATAATAAAGTCCATAACGACCTAAGGAATGACTTCAGTAGCCCCGACGATGCTTTAGAGGGGTTTAAGAGCATTTTATTGGCGACGCAATAGAAATTAGGCAATTTTTCTAGTTTTTCGTGTGTATTAGCCCATGGATTTTTTATGTGCCGGGGGTCCGGGTCGAATTTTCCAGGATTCTTCCATAGTAGCATTCGTAACGACCTAGGGAACGACTCAAGTAGCCCCGGCGGCGCTTTAGAAGGGTTTAAGAGCATTTTATTGACGATGCAATAGAAATTAGGCTATTTTGCCAGTTTTTCATGTGTGTAACCCACAGAGTTTTTAGTTGCCGGGGGTTTGGGTCGATATTTTCTTTGATTTTTCTATAGTAGCGTCCGTAACGACCTAGGGAATGACTTCAGTAGCTCCGACGATGCTTTATAGGGGTTTAAGAGCATTTTATTGGCGACGTAATAGAAATTAGGATATTTTGCCAGTTTTTCGTGTCTGTTATCCCACAATTTTTTTAGGTGCCGGGAGTCCGGGTCGAATTTTCTTAGATTCTTCTATAATTACATCCATAACGACCTAGGGAATGACTCCAGTAGCCCCAACAACTCTTTAGAAGGAATTAGGAGCATTTTATTAGCGATGCAATAGGAATTAGGCGATTTTGCTAGTTTTTCGTGTGTTTAGCCCATAAATTTTTTAGGTTGCTGGGGTTCGGGTTGAATTTTCTTGGATTCTTCCATTGTAGCATCCGTAATGACTTAGGGAACTTCAGCGGTACTTTAGAGCGGTTGAGGAGCATTTTATTGGCGACGCAATAGGAATTAGGCAATTTTGTCTGTTTTTCATGTGTGAACACCCATGGATTTTTTAGGTGCCGGGGGTCTGGGTCAGATTTTCTTGGATTCTTCCATAGGAGAACCCGTAATGACCTAGGGACCGAATCTAGTAGCCCCGACAGTGCTTTAGAAGGGATTAGGAGCATTTTATTAGCGACGCAATAGAAATTAGTCGATTTTGCCAGTTTTTCGTGTATGTTAGCCCACAGGTTTTTTAGCTGCCGGGGGTCCGGTCGAATTTTCTTGGATTCTTCCATAATAGTGTACGTAACAACCTGGAGAACGACTTTAGTAGCCCTGGAGGTGCTTTAGAGGGGTCTAGGAGCATTTTATGAGCAATGAAATAGGAATTAGGCGATTTTGCCTGTTTTTCTTGTGTGTTAGTCCTTTGATTTTTTAGGTGCCGGGGGTCCGGGTTGAATTTTCTTTGATTCTTCCATAGTAGCATCCATAATGACCTAGGGAACGACTTCAGTATACCTGGCGGCGCTTTAGAAGGGTTTAAGAGCATTTTATTGGCAACGCAATAGGAATTAGGCAAATTTTCCAGTTTTTCGTGTGTGTTAGCCCACAGATTTTTTAGGTGACTGGGGCCCGGGTCGAATTTTCTTGTATTTTTTTATTGTAACCTCCGTAATAAACTAGGGAACGATTTCAGTAGCCCAGCGGCACTTTAGAGGGGTTTAGGAGCATTTTATTGACGACGCAATAGAAATTAGGTGATTTTTTTCAGTTTTTCGAATGTGTTAGCACACGGATTTTTTAGGTGCCGGGGGTCCGAGTTAAATTTTCTTTGATTCTTCCACAGTAGCATCCTTAACAATCTAGGGAATGACTTCAGTATTTCCGAAGGTGATTTATAGGGGTTTAAGAGCATTTTATTGGCGACGCAATAGAAATTAGGCAATTTTGCCAGTTTTTCGTGTGTGTTATCTCATTGATTTTTTAGGTGCCGAGGGTCTCGATCGAATTTTCTTGAATTCTTCCATAATAGAATCCGTAACGACCTAGGAAACAATATCAGTAGCCCCACCAGCGCTTTAGAAGGGATTAGGAGCATTTTATTAGCGACGCAATAGGAATTAGGCAATTTTGCTAGTTTTTCGTGTGTTTAGCCCACATATATTTTAGGTGGCTGGGGTCCGGGTTGAATTTTCTTGGATTATTCCATTGTAGCATCCATAACGACCTAGGGAACCCCAACAACGCTTTAGAGCGGTTTAGGAGCATTTTATTGGCGACGCAATAGGAATTAGGCAATTTTGTCAGTTTTTCGTGTGTGAACACCCATGGATTTTTTAGGTGTCGGGGGTCCGGGTCAGATTTTCTTGGATTCTTCCAAAGGAGAACCCGTAATGACCTAGGGACCGACTCCAGTAGCCCCAACGATGCTTTAGAAGGGATTAGGAGCATTTTATTAGCGACGCAAAAGGAATTAGTCGATTTTGCCAGTTTTTCGTGTATGTTAGCCTACATATTTTTTAGCTGCCGGGGGTCCGGGTTGAATTTTCTTGGATTCTTCCATAATAGTGTACGTAACGACCTGGAGAACGACTTTAGTAGTCCCGGAGGTGCTTTAGAGGGGTCTAGGAGCATTTTATTGGCAATGAAATAGGAATTAGGTGATTTTGCCTATTTTTTGTGTGTGTTAGCCCTTTGATTTTTTAGGTGCCGGGGGTCCGGGTCGAATTTTCTTGGATTCTTCCACAGTAGCATCCGTAACGACCTAGGGAATGACTTCAGTATTCCCGACGGTGCTTTATAGGGGTTTAAGAGCATTTTATTGGCAACGCAATAGAAATTAGGCAATTTTGCCAGTTTTTCGTGTGTGTTATCTCATTGATTTTTTAGGTGCCGGGGGTCCCGGTCGAATTTTCTTGAATTCTTCCATAATAGCATCCGTAACGACCTAGGGAACAACATCAGTAGCCCCAGCAGCGCTTTAGAAGGGATTAGGAGCATTTTATTAGCGACGCAATAGGAATTAGGCAATTTTGCTAGTTTTTCATGTGTTTAGCCCACATATATTTTAGGTGGCTGGGGTCCGGGTTGAATTTTCTTGGATTCTTCCATTGTAGCATCCGTTATGACCTAGGGAACCCCAACAACGCTTTAGAGCGGTTTAGGAGCATTTTATTGGTGACGCAATTGAATTTAGGCAATTTTGTGAGTTTTTCGTGTGTGTTAACCCATGGATTTTTTAGGTGCCGGGGTTTGGGTCAAATTTTCTTGGATTCTTCAATAGGAGAACCCGTAAAGACCTAAGGAACGACTCCAGTAGCCCCGACGATTCTTTAGAAGGGATTAGGAGCATTTTATTAGCGACGCAATAGGATTTAGTCTATTTTGCCAGTTTTTCGTGTGTGTTGCCCACAAATTTTTTAGGTGCTGGGGTCCGGGTGGAATTTTCTGGGATTCTTCCATAATAGCATCCGTAACGACCTGGAGAACGACTTTAGTAGCCCCGGAGGCGCTTTAGAGGGGTTTAGGAGCATTTTATTGGCAATAAAATAGGAATTAGGCGATTTTTCCAGTTTTTCGTATGTGTTAGCCACTGATTTTTTAGGTGCCGGGGTTCCTGGTTGAATTTTCTTGGATTCTTCCATATTAGCATCCGTAACGACCTAGGGAATGACTTCAGTATCCCTGGTGGCGCTTTAGAGGGGTTTAAGAGCATTTTATTGGCAACGCAATAGAAATTAGGCAATTTTTCCAGTTTTTCGTGTGTGTTAGCCCACAGATTTTTTAGATGGCTGGGGTCCGGGTTGAATTTTCTTGGATTTTTCCTTTGTAACGTCCGTAACGACATAGGGAACGATTTCAGTAGCCCAGTGGCGCTTTAGAAGGGTTTAGGAGTATTTTATTGGCGACGCAATAGAAATTAGATGATTTTGCTAGTTTTTCGTGTATGTTAACCCACGGAATTTTTAGGTGCCGGGGGTCTGGGTCGAATATTTTTGGAATCTTCCATAGTAGCATCTGTAACGACCTGGGGAACGACTCTAGTATCCCCGGCGGCGCTTTAGAAGGGTTTAGGAATATTTTATTGGTGACGCAATAGGAATTAGGCGATTTTGCCAGTTTTTCATGTGTGTTAACCCACGGATTTTTAATGTGCCGAGGGTCCGGGTGGAAAGTTTTTTGGATTTTTCAATAGTAGCGTCCGTAACGACCTAGGGAACAAATTCAGTAGCGCCGGTGGCACTTTAGAGGGGTGTAGGAGCATTTTATTAGCGACGCAATAGGAATCAGGCAATTTTGCCAGTTTTTCGTGTGTATTAGCCTACCGATTTTTTAGGTGCTGGGGTTCGGGTAAAATTTTCTTGGATTCTTCTATAGTAGCATCTGTAACGACCTAGAGAACGACTCTATTAGCCCCGGCGGCATTTTAGAAGGGTTTAGGAGCATTTTATTGCCGACGCAATAGGAATTAGGCGATTTTCTAATTTTTCGTGTGTGTTAGCCCATAGAATTTTTAGGTGTCGGAGGTTCGGGTCGAATTTTCTTGGTTTCTTCTATAGTAGCATTCGTAACGACTTGGAAACAAATCTAGTAGCCCCAGAGGCACTTTTGAGGGGTTTAGGAGCATTTTATTGACAATAAAATAGGAATTAGGCAATTTTGCCATTTTTTCGTGTGTGTTAGCCCACAGATTGTTTTGGTGTCGGGGGTCCGGATTGAACGTTTCTTGGATTCTTCCATAGTAGCGTCTATAACGACCAAGGAAACCACTCCAGTAGACGCGACGGCGCTTTAGAAGGGTTTAAGAGCATTTTATTAGCGACTCAATAGAAATTAGGCGATATTGCTAGTTTTCGTGTGTGTTAGCTCACAGATTTTTTAGGTGCCGGGGGTCCGGGTTGAATTTTCTTTGATTCTTCCATAGTACCATACATAACGACCTAGAGAGCAACTCCAGTAGCCCCGGCGGTGCTTTAGAGAGGTTTAGAAGCATTTTATTGGCAACGCAATAGGAATTAGGCGATTTTGCCAGTTTTTTGTGTGTGTTAACCCACAGATTTTTTTAGGTGCCGGGGGTCTAGGCTGAATTTTCTTAGATTTTTCCATAATAGCGTCTGTAATGACCTGTAGAACGAATCTAGTAGCCCCGGAGGCGCTTTAGAGGGGTTTAGGAGCATTTTATTGGCAATAAAATAGGAATTAGGCGATTTTGCCAGTTTTTTGTATGTATTAGCGCACAGAAGTTTTAGGTGCCGGGGTTCTGGGTCGAATTTTCTTGGATTCTTCCATAATAGCATCCGTAAAAACCTAGGAAATGACTGTAGTAGCCTCGACGGCGCTTTAGAAGGGTTTATGAGCATTTGATTAGCGACGCAATAGGACTTAGGTAATTTTGCCAGTTTTTCATATGTGTTAGCTCACAAAATTTTTAGGTTGCAAGGGTCCGGGTTGAACTTTCTTGGATTATTCTATAGTAGCATACGTAACGAGCTTGTGAACGACTACAGTAGCCCCGACAGCGCTTTCAAAGGGATTATAAGCATTTTATTAGCGACGCAATAAAAATTAGATGATTTTGCTAGTTTTTCGTGTGTGTTAGCCTACAGATTTTTTAGGTGCCGGGGGTACGGGTTGAATTTTCTTGGATTCTTCCATACTAGCATCCGTAACGACCTGGAGAATGACTCTAGTAGTCCCTGAGGCGCTTTGGAAGGGTCTAGGAGCATTTTATTGGCAATAAAATAGGAATTAGGCTATTTTTTGCTTATTTTACGTCAGTGTTAGCCCATAGATTTTTTAGGTGCCGGAGGTTCGGGTCAACTTTTCTTGGATTCTTCAATAGTAGCATCTGTAATGACCTAGAAAATGACTCCAGTAGCCTCAGCGACACTTTAGAAGGGTTTAGAAGCACTTTATTAGCGACATAATAGAAATTAGGCGATTTTGCAAATTTTTCATGTGTGTTAGCACACAGATTTTTTAGGTGCCGGGGGTCCGGGTTGAATTTTCTTGGATTCTTCCATAGTAGCATCCATAACAACCTAGGGAATGATCTCAGTAGCCCTGGCTATACTTTAGAGGGGTTAGGAGTATTTTATTGGCGATACAATAGGAATTATGCAAATTTGCCTATTTTTCGTGTGTGTTAGCCCACAGATTGTTTGGGTACCGGGGGTCTGGATCGAATTTTCTTGGATTCTTCTATAGTAACGTCCGTAACGACCTAGGGAATGACTCTAGTAGCCCGACGGTACTTTAGAGGGGTTTAAGAGCACTTTATTGGTGACACAATAGGAATTAGGCAATTTTGCTAGTTTTTCGTGTGTGTTAGCCCATAGAGTTTTTAGGTACTGGGGGTTAGGGTTGAATGTTTTTGGATTCTTCCATAGTAGCATCCGTAACGACCTAGGGAATAACTCCAGTAGTCCCGACAGTGCTTTAGAGGGGTTTAGGAGCATTTTATAAGTGACGCAATAGAAATTAGGCAATTTTTCCTATTTTTCGTGTGTGTTAGCTCACATATTTTTTAGGTAGCGGGGGTCCGGGTTGAATTTTCTTGGATTCTTCCATCGTAACATTCGTAATGACTTGGAGAACGACTCTAGTAGCACCGTAGTCACTTTAGAGGGATTTACAAGCATTTTAATTGCAATGAAATTGGAATTAGGCTATTTTGCCAGTTTTTCGTATGTGTTAGCCCATGGATTTTTTAGGTACCGGGGGTCCGAGATGAATTTTCTTGGATTATTCAATAATAGCATTCGTAACTACCTAGGGAACGACTTTAGTAGCCCCGACGGCGCTTTAGAAGGGTTTAAAAGCATTTTTATTAGAGACGCAATAGGAATTAGGCGATTTTATCAGTTTTTTGTATGTGTTAGCCCACAATTTTTTTAGGTGCTGGGGTTCGGGTTGAATTTTCTTGGATTCTTCCATAGTAGCATTTGTAATGACCTGGAGAACGACTCTATTAGCCCCGGAGGCGCTTTAGAGGGGTTTAGGACCATTTTATTGGCAATGAAATAGGAATTAGGCAATTTTGCTATTTTTTTGTGTGTGTTAGCCCACAGATTTTTTAGGTGCCGGGGATCCGGGTCGAATTTTCTTAGATTCTTCCATAGTAACATCCGTAACGACCTAGGGATCGACTCTAGTAGCCCAACGGTACTCTAGAGGGGTTTAGGAGCACTTTATTGGGGACACAATAGGAATTAGAAGATTTTGCCAGTTTTTCGTGTGTGTTAGCCCATGGATCTTTTGGGTGCTGTGGGTCCGGGTCAAAATTTTCTTGGATTCTTCCATTATAACGTCCGTAATGACCTAGGGAACGACTCCAGTAGCCCTGACGGTGCTTTAGAGGGGTTTATGAGCACTTTATTAGCGACACAATAGGAATTAGGCGATTTTGCAGTTTTTCGTATGTGTGTTAGCCCACGGATTTTTTGGGTGCCGGGGGTCCGGGTCGAATTTTCTTGGATTCTTCTATAGTAATGTCCGTAACGACCTAGGGAATGACTCTAGTAGCCCGACGGTACCTTAGAGGGGTTTAGGAGCACTTTATTGGGGACACAATAGGAATTAGGCAATTTTGCTAGTTTTTCGTGTGTGTTAGCCCATAGAGTTTTTAGGTACTGGGGGTCAGGGTTGAATGTTTTTGGATTCTTCCATAGTAGCATCCGTAACGACCTAGGAAATGACTCCGGTAGTTCTGACAGCTCTTAGAGGGGTTTAAGAGCATTTTGTTGGCAATGAAATAGGAATTAGGCGATTTTGCCAATTTTTTCTTGTGTGTTAGCCACGGATTTTTTAGGTGTCGGGGTTCCTGGTTGAATTTTCTTGGATTCTTCAATAGTAGCATCCGTAACGACCTAGGGAACGACTCCAATTACCCCGACGGCGCTTTAGAATGGATTAGGAGTATTTTATTGGCGACGCAATAGGAATTAGGCAATTTTGCCATTTTTTTATGTTTGTTAGCCTACGAATGTTTTAGGCGCCGGGGGTCTGGGTCGAATTTTCTTGGATTCTTCCATAGGAGCATCCGTAATGACCTAGGGAATGACTTTAGTAGCCCCGGTGGCACTTTAGAGGGGTTTAGGAGTATTTTATTGGCGATGTATTAGGAATTAAACAATTTTGCTAGTTTTCGTGTGTGTTAGCCCACGGATTTTTTAGGTGCCGGGGGTCCGGGTCTAATTTTCTTGAAATTTTCCATAGTAGCATCCATAACGACCTTGGAAACGACTCCAGTAGCCCCGGCAGCACTTTAGAAGGGCTTAGGATCATTTTATTGGCGACGTAATAGGAATTAAGCGATCTTGCCAGTTTTTCGTGTGTGTTAGCCCATAAATTTTTTAGGTGTCGGGGGTCCGGGTTGAAATTTCTTGGAATATTCCATAATAACATCCGTAACGACCTGGGGAACAAATCTAGTAGCCCCGGAGGGGCTTTAGAGGGGTCTAGGAGCATTTTTTTGGCAATAAAATAGGAATTAGGCGATTTTGCCAGTTTTTCGTATGTGTTAGCCCATGGATTTTTTAGGTGCCGGGGGTCCGGATCAAATTTTCTTGGATTCTTCCATAGTAGCATCTGTAACGACTTAGGGAACGACCTCCGTAGCCCCGACGATGCCTAAGAAGGGTTTATGAGCATTTTATAGGCGACACAATAGGAATTAGGCGATTTTGCCAATTTTTCGTGTGTGTTAGCCCACGGATTTTTTAGGTGCCGGGGGTCCGTATCGAATATTCTTAGATTCTTCCATAGTAGCATGTGTAACGACCTGGGGAACGACTCTAGTAGCCCCAGCTGCGCTATAGAAGGGTTTAGGAGCATTTTATAGGCGATGCAATAGGAATTATGCGATTTTGCCAATTTTTCGTACATGTTAGCCCATGGATTTTTTGGGTGCCGAGGGTCCGGGTCGAAATTTCTTGGGTTCTACCAGAGTAGCATCCCTAAAGACCCGGAGAACTAATCTAATAGCCCCGGAGGTGCTTTAGAGGGGTTTAGGAGCCGGGGTTCCGAGTTGAAGTTTTTTGGATTCTTCCATAGTAGCATCCGTAACGACCTAGGAAATAACTTTAGTAGCCTAGGCTGCACTTTAGAGGGGTCCGAGTAGAATTTTCTTGGATTTTTCCATAGTAGCATCCGTAACGACCTAGGAAATGACTATAGTAGCCCTAGCGGTTATTTTGAGGGGTTTAGGAGCATTTTATTGGCGATGCAATAGGAATTAGGTAATTTTGCCAGATTTTTGTGTGTGTTAGCCCACAGATTGTTTAGGTGCCGGGGGTCTGGGTTGAATTTTTCTTTGATTCTTCCATAATAACGTCTGTAACGACCTAGGAAATGACTCTAGCAGCCCCGGTGGTGCTTTAGAAGGGATTAGGAAAATTTTATTGGCGACGCAAAGGAATTAGGCGATTTTGCCAGTTTTTGGTGTGTGTTAGCCCACAGATTTTTTGGGTGTCGGGGGTGCGGGTCGAATTTACTTGGATTTTTCCATAAGAGCGTCCGTAACGACCTAGGGATCGAATCTAGTAGCCCGATGATACTTTAAAGGGTTTAGGAGGATTTTATTGGCTAGGTAATAGGAATTAGGCGATTTTGCTAGTTTTTTGTGTGTGTTAGCCCATAGAGTTTTTAGGTACTGGGGGTCCGAGTTGAATTTTCTTGGATTTTTCATTAGTAGCATCCGTAACGACCTAGGGAACGACTCCAGTAGTTCCGCCAGTGCTTTAGAGGGGTTTAGGAGTATTTTATTGGCGACGCAACAGAAATTAGACGATTTTGCCAGTTTTTCGTGTGATTTAGCTCACATATTTTTTAGGTGGTGGGGGTACAGGTCGAAATTTCTTGGATTCTTCCATAGTAACGTAGGTAACGACTTGGGAATGACTCTAGTAGCCCCGGAGTCACTTTAGAGGGGTTTAGAAGCATTTTATTGGTAATGAAATAGGAATTAGGTGATTTTTCCAGTTTTTCGTGTGTGTTAGCCCACAAATATTTTAGGTACCGGGGGTCCGAAATGAATTTTCTTGGATTCTTCAATAATAGAATCCGTAATGACCTAGTGAACGACTTCAGTAGCCCAGCGGCACTTTAGAAGGGTTTAAGAGCATTTTATTAGCGACACAATAGCAATTATGCAATTTTGCCAGTTTTTCGTGTGTGTTAGCGCACGGATTTTTTAGATGTTTGGGGTCCATGTTGAATTTTCTTAGATTCTTCGACAGTAGCATCCGTAACAACCTAGGGAATGACTACAGTAGCCGCGGCGGCAATTTAGAGGGGTTTAGGGGCATTTTATTGGCAACGTAATATGAATTAGGCGATTTTTCTAGTTTTTCATGTGTGTTAGCCCACAGATTTTTTAGGTGGCGGGGGTCTGGGTCGAATTTTCTTGGATTCTTCCATAACAACATTCGTAACGACCTAGGAAACGACTTCCGTAGCCCCTGCGGCGCTTTAGAGGGGTATTGGAGCATTTTATTGGCAATAAAATAGGAATTAGGCGATTTTGCTTATTTTTCGTATATGTTAACTCATAGATTTGTTAGGTGCTGCGGGTCCGGGTCGAATCTTCTTAGATTCTTCAATAGTAGCATTCGTAACGACCTAGGAAACAACTCTAGTAGTCTTAGCGGAGCTTTAGAAGGGTTTAAGAGCACTTTATTAGCGACGCAATATGAATTGGGTGATTTTACTAGTTTTTCGTGTGATTTAACCCATGGATTTTTTAGGTGCCGGGGGTCCGGGTTGAATTTTCTTAGATTCTTCAATGGTAGCATCCATAACGACCTAGGGAACGACTTCAGTAACCCCGGCGATGCTTTAGAGGGGCTTAGGAGTATTTTATTGGCGACGCAATAGGAATTGGGCAATTTTGTCAGTTTTTCGTGTGTGTTAGCCTACGGATTTTTTAGGTGCCGGGGGTCCGGGTTGAATCTACTTGGATTCTTCCATAGTATCATTGATAACAACCTAAGGAACGACCTCAGTAGACCCAGCGGCACTTTAGAAGGGTTTAGGAGCATTTTATTGGTGACGTAATAGGAATTATGCGATTTTGCTAGTTTTTCATGTGTGTTAGCCCACGGATATTTTGGGTGCCAGGGGTACGATTCGAAATTTTCTTGGAATCTTCCATAGTAACGGCTGCAACGACCTAGGGAATGAGTCCAGTTGCCCCGACGGTGCTTTAGAGGGATTTAGGAGCATTTTATTGGCAATAAATAGGAATTAGGCGATTTTGCCAGTTTTTCGTGTGTGTTAGCCCACAGATTTTTTAGGTGCCTAGGGTTCGGGTTGAATTTTCTTATATTCTTTCATAGTAGAATCCGTAACGACCTAGGGAACGACCTCCGTAGCCCCGACGATGCTTTAGAAGGTTTTAGGAGCATTTTATTGGCGATACAATAGAAAGTAGGCGATTTTGCCAATTTTTCGTGTGTGTTAGCCCACAGATATTTTAGGTGCCGAGGGTCCGGGTTGAATATTCTTGGATTCTTCTATAGTAGCATCTGTAACGACCTGGGGAACGACTATAGTAGCCTCGGTGGCGCTTTAGAAGGGTTTAGGAGCATTTTATTGGCGACGCAATAGGAATTATGCGATTTTGGCAATTTTTCGTACATGTTAGCCCACAAATTTTTTGGGTGCCGAGGGTGCGGGTTGAATTTTCTTAGATTTTTCCATAGTAGCATTCGTAAAGACCTGGAGAACTAATTTAATAGCCCCGGAGGCGCTTTAGAGTGGTTTAGGAGTATTTTATTGGCAATAAAATAGGAATTAGGCGATTTTGCCAGTTTTTCGTGTGTGTTAGCCCACAAAATTTTTAGATGCCGGGGTTCCGAGTTGAAGTTTTTTGGATTCTTCCATAGTAGCATCCATAACGACCTAGGAAATAACTTTAGTAGCCTAGGCTGCACTTTAGAGGGGTCTGGGTAGAATTTTCTTGAAGTTTTCGATAGTAGCATCCGTAACGACCTAGGGAACGACTCCAGTCGCCCCAACAGTTCTTTAGAGGGGTTTAAGAGTATTTTATTGGCAACACAATAGGAATTAGGTGATTTTGCTAGTTTTTTGTGTGTGTTAGCCCACAATGTTTTTAGGTACCGAGGGTCCGGGTTGAATTTTCTTGGATTCTTCCATAACAACATTCATAACGACCTAGGAAATGACTTATGTAGCCCCTGCGGCGCTTTAGAGGGGTTTAGTAGCATTTTATTGGCGACGTAATAGGAATTAGGCAATTTTGCTAGTTTTTCGTGTGTTAGCCCACCGATTTTTTAGGTTCTAGGGTTACGGGTCGAATTTTCTTTGATTCTTCCATAGTAGCATCCGTAACGACCTAGGGAATGACCTCTGTAGCCCCGGCGATGCTTTAGAAGGGTTTAGGAGCATTTTATTGGCGACATAATAGGAATTAGGCGATTTTGCCAATTTTTCGTGTGTGTTAGTCCACGAATTTTTTAGGTGCCGGGGGTATGGGTTGAATATTCTTAGATTCTTCCATAGTAGCATCTGTAACGACCTGGGGAACGACTCTAGAAGCCCCGACGGCACTTTAGAAGGGTTTAGGAGCATTTTATTAGCGACGCAATAGGAATTATGCACTTTTGCCAGTTTTTCGTACATGTTAGCCCAGAGATTTTTTGGGTGCCAAGGGTCTGGGTCGAATTTTCTTAGATTCTTCCATAGTAGCATCCGTAAAGACCTGGAGAACTAATCTAATAGCCCCGGAGGCGCTTTAGAGGGGTTTAGGAGCATTTTATTAGCAATAAAATAGCAATTAGGCAATTTTGCCAGTTTTTCGTGTGTGTTAGTCCACAAAATTTTAGATGCCAGGGTTTCGGGTCGAATGTTTTTGGATTCTTCCATAGTAGCATCAGTAACGACCTAGGGAACGACTTCAGTAGCCCCGACGGTGCTTTAGAGGGGTTTAAGAGCATTTTATTAGCGACGCAATAGAAATTAGACAATTTTGCTAGTTTTTAATGTGTGTTAGCCTACAGATGTTTTAGGTGCCGTGGATCCGGGTCGAATTTTCTTGGGTTTTTCCATAGTATCATCCATAACGACCTAGGGAACGACTCCAGTAGCCCCAGAAGTGCTCTAGAAGGGATTAGGAGCATTTTATTGGCAATGCAATAGAAATTAGGCGATTTTGCCAGTTTTACGTGTGTGTTAGCCCACAGATTGTTTAGATGCCGGGGGTCCGGGTTGAACTTTCTTGGATACTTTCATTGTAGCATCCGTAACAACCTAGGAAATGACTCCAGTAGCCCCGGCGGCACTTTAGAGCGGTTTAGGAGCATTTTATTGGCGATACAATAGGAATTAGGAGATTTTGCCAGTTTTTCGTGTGTGTTAACCCACGTATTTTTAGGTGTAGGGGGTCCGGATCAAAGTTTCTTGGATTCCTCCATAGTAGCATCTGTAACGATCTGGGGATTGACTTTAGTAGCTCCAGAGGTGCTTTAGAGGGGTTTAGGAGCATTTTATTGGCAATGAATCAGAAATTAGGCAATTTTGCTAATTTTTCGTGTGTGTTAGCCCATAGATTTTTTAGGTGTCGGGGTTCCGGGTTGACTTTTCTTATATTATTCAATAGTAGCATCCGTAACGACCTAGGAAACAACTCCAGTAGCCTCAGCGGTGCTTTAAAAGGGTTTAGGAGCACTTTTTAGCGACACAATATGAATTAGGTAATTTTGCCATTTTTTCGTGTGGGTTAACCCATTGATTTTTTAGGTGCCGGGGGTACGGGTTGAATTTTCATGGATTCTTCAATGGTAGCATCCATAACGACCTAGGTAACGACCTCAGTAGCCCCGGCGATGCTTTAGAGGGGTTTAGTAGCATTTTATTGGCGATGCAATAGGAACTAGGCAATTTTGTCAGTTTTTCGTGTGTGTTAGCCCATAAATATTTTAGGTGCCGGGGATCCGGGTCGAATTTACTTGGATTATTCCATAGTATCATCGGTAAAAACCTAAGGAACAACCTTAGTAGACCCAGTGACACTTTAGAAGGGTTTAGGAGCATTTTATTGGTGACGCAATAGGAATTATGCGATTTTGCTAGGTTTTCATGTGTGTTAGCCCATGGATTTTTTGGTTTCGGGGGTCCGGTTCGAATTTTTCTTGGATTTTTCTATAGTAACATCTGTAATGACCTAGGGAACGATCCAGTTGCCCCGATGATGCTTTAGAGGGGTTTAGGAGCAGTTTATTGGCGACACAAAAGGAATTAGGCAATTTTGTCAGTTTTTCGTGTGTGTTAGCCCACGGATTTTTTGGGTACCGGGGGTCCGAGTCGAATTTTCTTGTATTCTTCCATAGTAACGTCTATAACGACCTAGGTAATGACTCTAGTAGCCCGGAGGTGCTTTAAAGGGGTTTAGGAGCACTTTATTGGTGACGCAATAGGAATTAGACGATTTTGCTAGTTTTTCGTGTGTGTTAGCCCACAGAGTTTTTAGGTACCGGGGGTCCGAGTTGAATTTTTTTGGATTCTTCTATAGTAGTATCCATAACGACCTACGGAATGACTCCAATAGCCCCGACAGCTGTTTAGAGGGGTTTAGGAGCATTTTATTGGCGACACAATAGAAATTAGGCAATTTTTCCTATTTTTCGTGTGTGTGAGCTCACAGAATTTTTAGGTGGCGGAGGTTCGGGTCAAATTTTCTTGAATTCTTCTAATGTAACATTCGTAACGACTTGGGGAACGACTCTAGCAGCCCCGGAGTCACTTTAGAGGGGTTTAGAAATATTTTATTGGCAATCAAATAGGTATTAGGCTATTTTGCTAGTTTTTGGTGTGTGTTAGCCCACAAATGTTTTAGGTACCAGAAGTCTGAGATGAATTTTCTTGGATTATTCAATAATAGCATCTGTAACGATATAGGGAACAACTCTAGTAGCCCCGGCGGTGCTTTAGAAGCGATTAGCAGCATTTTATTAGCGATGCAATAGGAATTTAGTGATTTTGCTTGTTTTTCGTGTGTGTTAGCCCACAAATTTTAAGGTACTGGGGGTCCAAGTTGAATTTTCTTGAAATCTTCCATAGTAGTATCCGTAACGACCTGGGGAATGACTCTAGTAGCTCTGGAGGCACTTTAGAGGGGTTTAGGAGCATGTTATTGGCGACGTAATAGGAATTAGACTATTTTGCTAGTTTTTCATGTGTTTTAGCCCACAGATTTTTTAGGTGTTGGGGTCCGGGTCGAATTTTTTTGTATTCTTCCATATTAGCATCCGTAACAACCTAGGAAATGACCTTAGTAGCACCGGCGGTGCTTTAGAAGGGTTTAAGAGCATTTTATTGGCGACGCAATAGGAATTAGGCAATTTTGCCAAGTTTTTTGTGTGTATTAACCCACAGATTCTTTAGGTGCCGGGGGTCAGGGTCGAATTTTCTTGGATTTTTCCATAGTAACGTCTGTACTGACTTAGGGAATGATTTCAGTATCCCCGGAGGTGCTTTAGAGGTGCTTAGGAGCATTTTATTGGTGACTCAATAGAAATTAGGTAATTTTTCCAGTTTTTCGTGTGTGTTATCCTTTGGATGTTTTAGGGTGCTGGGTGTACGGTTCAAATTTTCTTGGATTATTCAATAGTAACATTCGTAATAATCTAGGTAACGACTCTAGTAGCCTCGACGACACTTTAGAGGGGTTTAGGAGCATTTTATTTGCGATGCAATAGGAATTAGGCAATTTTGCCAGTTTTTCGTGTGTGTTAGCCCACAGATTTTTTAGGTGTCAGGGGTCCGGGTTGAATTTTATTTGATTATTCCATAGTAGCATCCATACAAACCTAGGGAACGACTCCAGTAGCCCTAACAACGCTTTAGAGGGGTTTAGGAGCATTTTATTGGCGACGCAATAGGGATTATGCGATTTTCTCAGTTTTTCATGTGTGTTAGCCCACAGATTTTTTAGGTACTGGGGTTCGGGTCAAATTTTCTTAGATTCTTACATAGTAACATCCGTAATGACTTAGGGAACGACTCTAGTAGGCCCAATGGTGCTTTAGAGGGGTTTAGGAGCACTTTATTGGCGACGCAATAGGAATTAGGCAATTTTTCCAGTTTTTTGTGTGTGTTAACCCAGGGATTTTTTAGGTGACGGGGGTCTGGGTCAAAATTTTCTTGGAATCTTCCATAGTAGCATCCGTAATGAACTAGGGAACCACTTCAGTAACCTCGACGATGCTTTCGCGGGGTTTAAGAGCATTTTATTAGCGACGCAATAAGAATTAGACATTTTTTCCAGTTTTTCATGTGTTTTAGCCCGCAGATTTTTTAGGTGGCGAAGTCCGGGTTGAATTTTCTTGGAGTCTTCCATATTTACATCTTTAACGACCTGGAAATGACTCCAGTAGCCCCGACGGCATTTTAGCGGGGTTTAGGAGCATTTTATTTGCGACGCAATAGGAATTAGGCAATTTTGCCAGTTTTTCGTGTGTGTTACCCCACCGATTTTTTAGGTGTTGGGGATCTGGGTTGAAGTTTCTTTGATTCTTCCATAGTAGCATCCATAACAACCTAGGAAACGACTCCAGTAGCCCTGACAACGCTTTAGAGGGGTTTAGGAGTATTTTTTTGGCGACGCAATAGGAATTAGGTGATTTTGCTAGTTTTTCGTGTATATTAACCCATAGTTTTTTTAGGTGTCGGGGTCCAGGTCGAATTTCCTTGGCTTCTTACATAGGAGAATCCGTAACGACCTAGGGAACGACTCCAGTAGCCTCGGCGGCGCTTTAGAAGGGATTAAGAGAATTTTATTGGCGACGCAATAGAAATTAGGAAATTTTTTCCATTTTTTTGTGTTTGTTAGCCCACAAATGTTTTAGATGCCGGGGGTACGGGTCAAAATTTCTTGGATTCTTCCATAGGAGCATCCGTAATGACCTAGGAAACAACTCCTGTAACCCCGACGACACTTTATAAGGGATTAGGAGAATTTTATTGGCGACGCAATAGGAATTAGGCGATTTTGTCAGTTTTTTGTGTGTGTTAGCCCACAGATATTTTAGGTGCCGGGGGTTCGGGTCAAATTTTCTTGGATTCTACCATAGTAGCATCCGTAACGACCTAGACAATGACTCCAGTAGACCCGGCGGCGCTTTACAGGGGTTCTGGAGTAATGTATTGGTGACAAAATAGAAATTAAGCGATTTTGCCAGTTTTTCTTGTCTGTTAGCCCACGGATTTTTTAGGTGCTGGGGTCCAGATCTAATTTTCTTGGATTCTTCCGTAATATCGTACGTAACGACCTAGGGAACGACTCCAATAGCCCTGACGGCGCTTTAGAGATGTTTAGGAGCATTTTATTGGCGATGCAATAGGTATTAGGCCACTTTTTCTATTTTTTGTTTGTGTTAGCCCACGGATTTTTTAGGTGCAGAGGCTCCGGGTCAAATTTTCTTAGATTTTTCCATAGTAGCATTCGTAACGACCTAGGGATTGACTGCAGTAGCCCCGGCGGTGCTTTAGAAGGGTTTTGGAGCATTTTACTGGCAATGAAATAGGAATTAAGAAATTTTGGCAGTTTTTTGTGTGTGTTAGCCCACGGATTTTCTTAAGTGCCTGGGGTCCGGGTCGAATTTTCTTGTATTCTTCCGTAGTAGCATCATAACGACCTGGGGAATGACTCTAGGAGCCCCGGAGTCACTTTAGAGGGGTTTAGAAGCATTTTATTGGCAATGAAATAGGAATTAGGCAATTTTGCCAGTTTTTCGTGTGTGTTAGCCCACAGATTTTTTAGGTGCCTGGGGTCCGGGTTGAATTTTCTTGTATTCTTCTGTAGTAGCATCGTAACGACCTAAGGAATGACCTCTGTAGCCCCAGCGATGATTTAGAAGGGTTTAGGAGCATTTTATTGGCAACGCAATAGGAATTAGGCAATTTTGCCAGTTTTTTATGTGTGTTAGCCCACAAATTTTTTAAGTGCCGGAGGTCTGGGTAGATTTTTCTTAGATTCTTCTATAGTAGCATCCATAACGACCTAGGAAATGACTCCAGTAGCCCCGACAACACTTTAGAAGGGTTTAGAAACATTTTATTGGTGACGTAATAGAAATTAGTCGATTTTGCCAGTTTGTTTTGTATGTTAACCCGCGGATTTTTTAATGTGTCGCGGGTTCGGGTCGAAAATTTCTTGGATTCTTCCATAGTAGCATCTGTAACGACCTAGGGAACAAGTCCAATAGCCCCGACGGTGCTTTAGAAGGGAATATGAGCATTTTATTGGCGACGCAATAGAAATAGGCGATTTTGCCAGTTTTTCGTGTGTGTTAGCCTACAGATATTTTAGGTGCCAGGGTTCAGGGTTGAATTTTCTTGGATTCTTTCATAGTAGCATCCATAACGACCTAGGTAAAGAATCTAGTAGCCCCAGAGGTGATTTAGAAGGGTTTAAGAGCATTTTATTGGCAATGCAATAGGAATTAGGCGATTTTGTCAGTTTTTCGTGTGTGTTAAGCCACTGATTTTTTAGGTACTGGAGTTCCGGGTTGAATTTTCTTAGATTCTTCCATAGTAACGTCCGCAACGACCAAGGGATTGACTCCAGTAGCCCCAGAGTTGCTTTAGAGGGGTTTAAGATCATTTTATTGGCAATTCAATAGGAATTAGGCAATTTTGCTAGTTTTTCGTGTGTGTTAGCCCACGGATTTTTTAGGTGCTAGGGGTCCGGGTTGAATTTTCTTGGATTCTTTAATAGTAGCATCCGTAACGACCTAGGGAACGACTCCAGTATCCCCGATGGAGCTTTAGAGGGATTAGGAGCATTTTATTCGCAATGAAATAGGAATTAGGCAATTTTGTCAGTTGTTCGTGTGTGCTAGCCCACAGATTTTTTAGGTGTCGGGGGTCTAGGTCGAATTTTCTTGCATTCTTACATAGTAGTATCCGTAACGATCTAAGAAATGACTCCAGTAGCCTCAACGGCGCTTTATAAGGATTTAGGAGCCTTTTATTATCGACGCAATAGAAATTACGCGATTTTACTAGTTTTTTTGTGTGTGTTAACCCACGAATTTTTAATATGCCGGGGGTTTGGTTTAAAATTTTCTTGGATTCTTACATAGTAGCATCCTTAACGACCTAGGGAATGACTTCAATAGCCCGAGCGATGCTTTAGAGGGGTTAAGAGGATTATATTGGCGACGCAATAGGAATTAGGCAATTTTTCCAATTTTTCGTGTGTGTTGGCCCACAAATATTTTAGGTGGCGGGGGTTCGGGCCGAATTTTCTTGGATTCTTTCATTGTAACATCTGTAACGACCTAAGGAACGACTTAAGTAGCCCCTGCGGTGCTTTAGAGGGGTTTAGGAGCATTTTATTGGCTACGCAATAGAAATTAGGCAATTTTGCCAGTTTTTTGTATGTGTTAGCCCACAAATTTTTAGGTGTCGGGGGTCCAGGTTGAATTTTCTTGGATTCTTCCATTGTATCATCCGTAACGACTTAGGGATCGACTCCAGTTACCCTGGCGGCGCTTTAGAAGGGTTTAGGAGCATTTTATTGGCGACGCAATAGGAATTAGGCGATTTTGCCAATTTTTCGTGTGTGTTAGCACATAGAATTTTTAGGTGTCGGAGGTCCGGGTTAAACTTTCTTGGATTTTTCCATTTTAGCATCCATAAGGACCTAGGAAACGACTCCAGTAGCCCCGGTGGTGCTTTAGAGTAGTTTAGGAGCATTTTATTGGCAACTTCATAGGAATTAGGCGATTTTGCCAGTTTTTCGTGTGTGTTAACCCATAAATAATTTAGATGCCGAGGGTTCGGGTCAAATTTTTTTGGATTATTCCATAGTAGCTTGCGTAACAACCTAGAGAACGACTCCAGTAGCCCCGACGACGCTTTAGATGGGATTAAAAGCATTTTATTGGAAATGAAATAGGAATTAGTCTATTTTGCTAGTTGTTCGTGTGTGCTAGACAACTGATGTTTTAGGTGCCGGGGGTTCGGGTCGAATTTTCTTGGATTCTTCCATAGTAGCGTCCGTAATGACCTAGGAAACGACTCCAGTAGCCTCGGTGGCACTTTAGAAAGGTTTAGGAGCATTTTATTAGCGACGCAATAGGAATTAGCCGATTTTGCCAGTTTTTTGTGTGTTAACCCACAGATTTTTAATATGCTGGGGGTTCGGGTCAAAATTTTCTTGGATTATTCAATAGTAGCGTCAGTAATGACCTAGGGAACGACTTCAGTAGTCGGAGGTGCTTTAGAGGGGTTAAGAGCATTTTATTGGCGACGCTATAGGAATTAGAAATTTTTTCCAGTTTTTCGTGAGTGTTAGCCCACAGACTTTTTAGCTAGCGGGGGTCTGGGTCGAATTTTCTTGGATTCTTCTATATTTACGTCCGTAACGACCTAGGGATCGACTCCAGTTGCCCCTGCGGCGCTTTACACGGGTTTAGGAGCATTTTATTGGCGACGCAATAGGAATTAGGTGATTTTTCCAATATTTCGTTTGTTAGCACATAGATTTTTTAGGTGCCAGAGGTACGGGTTAAAATTTCTTGGATTTTTCCATTTTAGCATCCTTAAGGAACTAGGGAACGACTCCAGTTGCCCCGGTGGTGTTTTAGAGTAGTTTAGGAGCATTTTATTGGCGACGCCATAGGAATTAGGCGATTTTGCTAGTTTTTCGTGTGTCTTAAACCACAAATAATTTAGGTGCCGAGGGTTCGGGTCAAATGTTCTTGGATTCTTCCATAGTAGCTTCCGTAACGACCTAGGGAATGACTCTAGTAGCCCCAGCAGCGCTTTAGAAGGGACTAGGAGCATTTTATTGGCGACGCAATAGGAATTAGGCGATTTTGCCAGTTTTTCGTGTTTGTTAGCCCACAGATATTTTAGGTGCTAGGGGTCCGGATTGAATTTTCTTGGATTCTTCCATTGTAGCATTCGTAATGACCTAGGGAATGATTTCAGTTTCCCCAGCGGCCCTTTAGAGAGGTTTTAGTGCATTTTATTGTCAACGCAGTAGGAATTAGGCAATTTTTCCAAATTTTTGTGTGTTAGCCCACAGATTTTTTAGGTGCCGGGAGTATTGGTCTAATTTTCTTGTATTCTTCTATAGTAGCGTCTGTAACGACATGGGAATTGGATCTAGTAGCCCCGGAGGTGCTTTAGAGGGATTTAGAAGCATTTTATTGGCAATGAAATAAGAATTAGACAATTTTGTCAGTTTTTCGTGTGTGTTAGGCCACAAATTTTTTAGATGCCGGGGGTCCGGGTCGAAATTTCTTGAATTCTTCAATAGTAGCATCCATAACGACCAAGGGAACGACTTTAGTAGCCCCGGTGGCGATTTAGAGGGTTTAAGAGCATTTTATTGGGCACGCAATAGGAATTAGGCAATTTTGTCAGTTTTCATGTGTGTTAGTCCACAGATTTTTTAGGTGTCGGGGGTCTGGGTCAAATTTTTTTAGAATCTTGCATAGTAGCACCTGTAACGACCAAGGTAATGACTCTAGTAGCCCCGATAGCGCTTTAGAAGGGTTTAAGAACATTTTATTGGTGACGCAATAGGAATTAGTCGATTTTGCCAGTTTTTCGTGTGTGTTAGCACACAAATTTTTTAGGTGCCAGAGGTCTGGGTTGAATTTTTTCTTAGATTTTTCCATAGTAACATCTGTAATGACCTAGGGAACGACTCTAGTAGCTCCAGCGGTGCTTTAGAGGGGTTTATGAGCATTTTATTGGCGACGCAATAGAAATTAGGCGATTTTGCCAATTTTTTGTGTGTGTTAACCCACGAATATTTTAATGTGCCGGGGTTCCGGGTCGAAATTTTCTTGGATTCTTTAATAGTAGCGTCCGTAACGACCTAGGGAACAACTTCAGTAGCTTATGCGATGCTTTAGAGGGGTTTAAGAGCATTTAATTGGCGACGCAATAGGAATTAGGAAATTGTTTCAGTTTTTCGTGTGTGTTAGCCCACAGATTTTTTAGGTGTCGGGGGTTCGGGTTGAATTTTCTTGAATTCTTCCATAGTAACATCTATAACGACCTAGGGAACGACTTCAATAGCCCGTAAGGCGCTTTAGAAGGGTTTAGGAGTATTTTATTGGCGATGCAATAGGAATTAGGCAATTTTGTCAGTTTTTTGTGTGTGTTAGCCTAGGAATTTTTTAGGTGCCGGATGTCCGGGTCGAATTTTTTTAATATCTTCCATAGTAGCATCCGTAACGACCTAGGGAATGACTCTTGTAGCCCCGAAAGTGCTCTAGAAGGGTTTATGAGCATTTTATTAGCGACGCAATTGGAATTAGGCGATTTTGCCAATTTCTTGTGTATGTTCACCCACAGATTTTTAATATGCCGAGGGTTCGTGTCGAAATTTTCTTGGATTATTCAATAGTAGCATCTGTAATGACCTAGGGAACGACTTCAGTAGCCTAGTGATGCTTTAGAGGGGTTAAGAACATTTTATTGGTGACGCAATAGGAATTAGGCAATTTTTCCAGTTTTTTATAACTGTTAGCCCACAGATTTTTTAGGTGGCGGGGGTCTGGGTCGCATTTTCTTGGATTATTCCATATTAACGTCCGTAACGACTTAGGGAATGACTTCAGTAGCCCCTGCGATGCTTTAGAGGGGTTTAGTAGCATTTTATTGGCGACGCAATAGAAATTAGGCAATTTTGCTAGTTTTTCGTGTGTGAGCCCACAGATTTTTTAGGTGCCGGGGGTTCGAGTTGAAATATCTTAGAATCTTCCATATTATCATCCGTAATGACCTAGGGAACGACTTCAGTAGCCCTGGCAGTACTTTAGAAGGGTTTAGGAATATTTTATTGGTGATGCAATAGGAATTAGGCGATTCTGCCAGTTTTTTGTGTGTGTTAGCCTACGGATTTTTTAGGTGTCGAGGGTCTAGGTCAAGTTTTCTTGGATTCTTTCATAGTAGCATCCATAATGACATAGGGAATGACCTCAGTAATCCTAGAGGCACTTTAGAAGGGTTTAGGAGCATTTTATTGGCGACGCAATAGGAATTAGACGATCTTGCCAGTTTTTCGTGTGTGTTAACCCACAGATTTTTTAGGTGTTGGGGGTTCGGGTTGATACTTCTTGGATTCTTCTATAGTAGCATTTGTAACGACCTGGGGAACGACTCTAGTAGCCCCGAAGGTGTTTTAAAGGTGTCTAGGAGCATGGTTTTGTAATAAAATAGGAATTAGGCGATTTTGCCAGTTTATCATGTGTGTTAGCCCCACAGATTTTTTAGGTGCCGGGGGTCTGGGTTAAATTTTCTTAGATTCTTACATAGTAGCATCCGTAACGACCTAGGGAACGACCTCAGTAGCCCCGCGGCGCTTTAGAGGGGTTTAGGAGCATTTTATTGGCGACGCAATAGAAATTAGGCGATTTTGAGCATTTTTTGTGTGTTAGCCCACAGAGTTTTTAGGTGGTGGGGGTTCAGGTCGAATTTTCTTGTATTCTTCTATAGTAGCATCCGTAACAACCTACGGAATAACTCCAATAACCCCGGCGGCGCTTTAGAAGGGATTAAGAGCATTTTATTGGTGATGCAATAGGAATTATTTGATTTTGCTAGTTTTTTGTGTGTGTTAGCCCACAGATGTTTTAGGTGCCAGGGGTATGCGTCGAATCTTTTTGGATTCTTCTATAGTAGCATCCGTAACGACCTGAGGAATGACTCTAGTAGCCCCGGAAATGCTTTAGAGGGGTTTAGAAGCATTTTATTGGCAATGAAATAGGAATTAGGCAATTTTGCTAGTTTTTCGTGTGTGTTAGCCCACAGATTTTTTAGGTGTCGAGGGTCTGGGTAGAATTTTTTTGGATTCTTCCTTAATAGCGTCAATAACGACCTATGGAAAGACTCCAGTAGCCTCAGTGGCTCTTTAGAAGGGTTTAGAAGTATTTTATTAGCGACGCAATAGGAATTAGGCGATTTTGCCAGTTTTTTGTGTGTGCTAGCACATAGATTTTTTAGGTACCGGGGGTCCGAGTCGAATTTTCTTGCATTCTTATATAGTAGTGTCCGTAACGATTTACGAAATGACTCCAGTAGCCTCGGCGGCACTTTAGAAGGGTTTAGGAGCATTTTATTATCGACGCAATAGAAATTAGGCGATTTTGCTAGTTTTTTGTGTGTATTAACAACCTAGGGAACGACTTCAATAGCCCCAGCGGCACTTTAGAGGGGTTAAGAGCATTTTATTGGCGACGCAATAGGAATTAGGCAATTTTTCCAGTTTTTCGTGTGTGTTAGCCCACAGATATTTTAGGTGGCCGGGGTCTGGGTCGAATATTCTTGGATTCTTTCATTGTAACATCCGTAACGACCTAAGGAACGACTTCAGTAGCCTCGGCGGTGCTTTAGAGGGGTTTAAGAGCATTTTATTGGCTACGCAATAGAAATTAGGCAATTTTGCATGTTTTTCGTGTGTGTTAGCCTACAGATTTTTTAGGTGCCAGGAGTCTGGGTCGAATTTTCTTGGAATCTTCAATAGTAGCATCCGTAACAACTAGGTAACGAGTCGAGTAGCCCCGACGGCGCTTTAGAAGGGATTAAGATCATTTTATTAGAAATGAAATAGTAATTAGTCTATTTTGCCAGTTGTTCGTGTGTGCTAGCCCACAGATGTTTTAGGTCCCGGGGGTCCGGGTCGAATTTTCTTAAATTCTTCCATAGTAGTGTCCGTAACGACCTAGGAAATGACTCCAGTAGCCTCGGTGGCGCTTTAGAAGGGTTTAGGAGCATTTTATTAGCGACGCAATAGGAATTAGCCGATTTTGCCAATTTTTTGTGTGTAATAACCCACAGATTTTTAATATGCCGGGGGTTCGAGTCGAACTTTTCTTGGATTCTTCAATAGTAGCGTCTGTAATGACCTAGGGAACGACTTCAGTAGCCCAGCGGTGCTTTAGAGGGGTTAAGAGCATTTTATTGGCGACGCAATAGAAATTAGGCGATTTTGCCAATTTTCCGTGTGTGTTAGCACATAGATTTTTTAGGTTCCGGAGGTCCGGGTTAAACTTTCTTGGATTCTTCCATAGTAGCGTCCTTAACGACCTGGGGAATGACTCTAGTAGCCCCGAAGGTTGTTTAGAGGGGTTTAGGAGTATTTTATTGGCAACGCAATAGGAATTAGGCGATTTTGTCAGTTTTTCGTGTGTGTTAAGCTACTGATTTTTTAGGTACTGGAGGTCCGGGTTGAATTTTCTTAGATTATTCCATAGTAACGTCCGCAACGACCAAAGTATTGACTCCAGTAGCCCCAGCGGCGCTTTAGAGGGGTTTAAGAGCATTTTATTGGCGATGCAATAGGAATTAGGCAATTTTACCAGTTTTTCATGTGTGCTAGCCCACAGATTTTTTAGGTGTCGGGGGTCCTGGTCGAATTATCTTGTATTCTTACATAGTAGTGTCCGTAACGACCTAAAAAATGACTCTAGTAGCCTCGGTGGCTCTTTAGAAGGGTTAAGGAGCATTTTATTATTGACGCAATAGAAATTAGGCGATTTTGCTAGTTTTTTGTGTGTGTTAACCCACAAATTTTTAATATGCCGGGGGTTCGGTTTGAAATTTTCTTGGAATCTTCCATAGTAGCACCCGTAATGACCTAGGGAATAACTCCAGTAGCCCCGGCGGCACTTTAGAGGGGTTTAGTAGCATTTTATTGGAGACGCAATAGAAATTAGGCGATTTTGCTAGTTTTCCGTGTGTGTTAGCCCCACAGATTTTTTAGGTCCTGGGGATCCGGGTTGAATTTTTTTGGATTCTTCCATAGTAGCGTCCGTAAAGTCTAGGTAATGACTCCAGTAGCCCCGACGGCACTTTAGAAGGGTTTAGGAGCATTTTATTAACGATGCAATAAGAATTAGGCGATTTTGCTAGTTGTTCGTGTGTATTAGACCACAAATTTTTTAGGTGCTAGGGGGTTCGGCTTCAATTTTCTTCGATTCATCCATAGTAGCATTCATAAAGACCTAGGGAACGACTTCAGTAGCAACGGTGGTTCTTTAGAAGGGTTTAGGAGCATTTTATTGGGGACGCAATAGGAATTAGGTGATTTTGAGCATTTTTCGTGTGTGTTAGCCCACAGATTTTTTAGGTGGCAGGGGTCCAGGTCAAATTTTCTTAGATTCTTCTATAGTAGCGTCCGTAACGACCTGAGAATGACTCTAGTAGCCTCGGAGGTGCTTTAGAGGGGTCTAGATGCATTTTATTTGCACTGAAATAGGAATTAGGCGATTTTGCTAGTTTTTCGTGTGTGTTAGCCCATAGATATTTTAGGTGCTAGGGGTTCGGGTTGAATAATCTTGTATTATTCCATCGTAGCATCTTTAAAGACCTAGGGAATGACTCTAGTAGCCCCGGCAGCGCTTTAGAGCGGTTTAGGAGCATTTTATTGGAGACGCAATATGAATTAGGCGATTTTGCCATTTTTTCGTGTGTGTTAACCAATGGATTTTTTGGGTGCCGGGGGTCCGGGTCAAATTTTCTTGGATTCTTCTAGAGTAGCGTCCGTAATGACCTATGGAACGACTTCAGTTTCCCCGGCGGCGCTTTAGAGGGGTTTAAGTGCATTTTATTGTCAACGCAGTAGGAATTAGAATTTTTTTTTAGTTTTTCATGTTAGCCCACAGATTGTTTAGGTGCCGGGGGTCCGGGTTGAATATTTCTGGATTCTTCCATTGTAGCATCTGTAATGACCTAGGGAATCCAGTAGCCCCGGCGGTGCTTTAGAGGTGTTTAAAAGCATTTTATTGGCAACGCAATAGGAATTAGGTGATTTTACTAGTTTTTCGTATATGTTAACCCATGGATTTTTTAGGTTCCAAGGGTCCGGGTCGAATTTTCTTGATTTTTTCTATAGTAACTTCCGTAACGACTTAGGGAACAACTTCAATAGCCCCGACGGTGCTTTATAGGGGTTTAAGAGCATTTTATTGGCGACACAATAGGAATTAGACAATTTTGCCAGTTTTTCGTGTGTGTTAGCCCACAGATATTTTAGGTGCTGGGGGTCCGGGTCGAATTTTCTTGGATTCTTCCATAGTAGCATCTGTAACGACCTAGGGAACAACCTCACAAGCCCCAGTGGTGCTTTAGAAGGGTTTAAGAGCATTTTATTACCGACGAAATAGGAATTAGGTGATTTTGCTAGTTTTTTCGTGTGTCTTAGCCCACGGATTTTTTAGGTGCCGGGGGTCTGGGTTGAATTTTCTTGGATTCTTCTATAGTAGCTTCCGTAATGACTTGAGAATGAATCTAGTAGCCCCGAAGGCGCTTTAGAGGGGTCTAGGAGCATTTTATTGGCACTGAAATAGGAATTAGGTGATTTTGCTAGTTTTTCATGTGTGCTAGCCCACAAATTTTTAGGTGTTGGGGGTCCGTGTCAAATTTTCTTGGATTCTTCCATAGTAGCATCCGTAACGACCTATGGATTGACTCTAGTAGCCCTGACGATGCTTTAGAATGGTTTAGGGGCATTTTATTAGTGATGCAATAAGAATTAGGCGATTTTGCCTGTTTTTCATGTGTTAGCCCACAGATTTTTTAGGTGTCGGGGGTCCGGGTCGAATTTTCTTGAATTCTTCTATAATATCATCCGTAATGACTTGGGAATGACGTTAGTAGCCCCGGAGGCGCTTTAGAGGGTTTAGGAGCATTTTATTTGCGATGCAATAGGAATTAGGCAATTTTGCCAGTTTTCATGTGTGTTAGCCCAAAGAATTTTTAGGTGCCGGGGGTCCGGGTTGAATTTTCTTTAAATCTTCCATAGTAGCACCTTAAACGATCTAGGGAATGACTCTAGTAGCCCCAACAACGCTTTAGAAGGGTTTAGGAACATTTTATTGGTGACACAATAGGAATTAGTCGATTTTGCCTGTTTTTCGTGTGTGTTAGCACACAGATTTTTTAGGTGCCGGCGGTCTGGGTTGAATTTTCTTGGATTCTTCCGTAGTAGCATTTATAATGACCTAGGGAACGACTCCAGTAGCCTCGGCGGAGCTTTAGAAAGGTTTAGGAGCATTTTATTATCGACGCAATAGGAATTAGCCGATTTTTCTAGTTTTTTGTGTGTGTTAACCTACGAATTTTTAATATGCCGGGGGTTCGGTTTGAAATTTTCTTGGATTCTTACATAGTAGCATCCTTAACGACCTAGGGAACGACTTCAGTAGCCCCAGCGGCGCTTTAGAGGGGTTTAAGAGCATTTAAGTAGCGACGCAATAGGAATTAGGAAATATTTCCAGTTTTTCGTGTGTGTTAGCCCACAGATTTTTTAGGTGGGCGGTCCGGGTCGAATTTTCTTGGATTCTTCCATAGTAACATCTGTAACGACCTAGGGAACGACTTCAATATCCCCTGCGGAGCTTTAGAAGGGTTTTGGAGTATTTTATTGGCGACGCAATAGGAATTAGGTAATTTTGTCAGTTCTTCATGTGTGTTAGCCCACGAATTTTTTAGGTGCTGGAGATCTGGGTCGAATTTTTTTAGGATCTTCCATAGTAATATCCATAACGACCTAGGGAATGACTCATGTAGCCCGGACAATGCTTTCAAAGGGTTTAGGAATATTTTATTGGCAACACAATAGGAATTAGTCGATTTTACCAAATTTTCGTGTGTGTTAGCACATAGATTTTGTAGGTGACGGAGGTCTGGGTTGAATTTTCTTGGATTCTTCCATAGTAGCATCTGTAATGACCTAGGGAACGACTCTCGTAGCCCCGACGGTGCTTTAGAGGAATTAGGAGCATTTTATTCGCAATGAAATAGGAATTAGGCAATTTTGCGAGTTGTTCGTGTGTGCTAGCCCACAGATTTTTTAGGTGCCGGGGGTCTGGGTAAAATTTTCTTGCATTCTTACATAGTAGTGTCCGTAACGACCTAAGAAATGACTCCAGTAGCCTCAGCGGCGCTTTATAAAGGTTTAGGAGCATTTTATTATCGACGTAATAAGAATTAGGCGATTTTGCTAGTTTTTTGTGTGTGTTAACTCATGAATTTTTAATATGCCGGGGATTCGGTTTGAAATTTTCTTGGATTCTTCCATAGTAACATCCGTAATGACTTAGGGAACGAATTCAGTAGACCCAGCGGCGCTTTAGAGGGGTAAGAGCATTTTATTGGCGACGCAATAGGAATTAGGAATTTTTTCCAGTTTTTCGTGTGTGTTAGCCCACAGATTTTTTAGGTGGCGGGGTCCGGGTTGAATTTTCTTTGATTCTTGTATAGTAACATCTGTAACGACCTAGGGAACGACTTCAATATCCCTTGCGGCGCTTTAGAAGGGTTTAGGAGTATTTTATTGGCGACGCAATACGAATTAGGCAATATTGTCAGTTCTTCGTGTGTGTTAGCCCACGGATTTTTTAGGTGCCGTAGATCCGGGTCGAATGTTTTTAGTATCTTCCATAGTAGTATCCGTAACAACTTAGGGAATGACTTCTGTAGCTCCGACGATGCTTTAGAAGGGATTAAGAGCATTTTATAGGAAATAAAATAGGAATTAGGCTTATTTGCCAGTTTTTCGGGTGTGTTAATCCATGGATTTTTAATGTGCCAGGGGTCCGGGTCGAAATTTTCTTGGATTCTTCCATAAAAGCGTCCGTAATGACCTAGGGAACGACTTCTGTAGCCCCGACGGTGCTTTAGAGGGGTTTAAGGGCATTTTATTGGCGACGCAATAGAATTAGGCGATTTTATCAGTTTTTCGTGTGTGTTAGCCCACAGATTTTTTAGGTGGCGGGGGTTCGGGTTGAATTTTCTTGGATTCTTTCATAGTAACATCTATAACGATCTAGGGAACGATTTTATTGGCGACGCAATAGGAATTAGGCAATTTTGTCAGTTCTTCGTGTGTGTTAGCCCACGGATTTTTTAGGTGCCGGAGATCTGGGTCGAATATTTTTAGTATCTTCCATAGTAGTCTCCGTAACGACTTAGGTAATGACTCCTGTAGCTCGGACAGCGCTTTAAAAAGGTTTAGGAACATTTTATTAGCAACACAATAGGAATTAGTCGATTTTACTAGTTTTTCGTGTGTGTTAGCACATAGATTTTGTAGGTGCCGGAGGTCTGGGTTGAATTTTCTTGGATTCTTCTATAGTAGCATCTATAATGACCTAGGGAATGACTCCAATAGCCCCGACGGTGCTTTAGAGAGGTTTAGAAGCATTTTATTGGCGACGCAATAAAAATTAAGTGATTTTCTTTGTTTTTTGTATGTGTTAACCCACGGATTTTTAAGGTGCCGAGGTTCCGGGTCGAAATTTTCTTGGATTCTTCCATAGTAGCATCTGTAATGACCTGAGGAATGACTCTAGTAGCCACGGAGGTGGTTTAGACGGGTTTAGGGGCATTTTATTGGTAACGTAATAGGAATTAGGTGATTTTTTCAGTTTTTCGTGTGTGTTAAGCCACTGATTTTTTAGGTACTGGAGTTCCGGGTTGAATTTTCTTACATTCTTTCGTAGTAACGTCCGCAACGACCAAGGGATTGACTCCAGTTGCCCCGGCGGCGCTTTAGAGGGGTTTAAGAATATTTTATTGGCGATGCAATAGGAATTCGTCAATTTTGCCAGTTTTTTGTGTGTGTTAGCCCACGGATTTTTTAGGTGCCATGGGTCCGAGTCGAATTTTCTTGGATTCTTCAATAGTAGCATCCGTAACGACCTAGGGAATGACTCCAGTAGCCCCGATGGCGCTTTAGAGGGATTAGGAGCATTTTATTCGCAATGAAATAGGAATTAGGCAATTTTGCTAGTTGTTCGTGTGTGTTAGCCCATAGATATTTTAGGTGCCGGGGGTCCGGGTCGAATTTTCTTATATTCTTACATAGTAGTTTCTGTAACGACCTAGGAAATGACTCCAGTAGCCTCGGCGGCGCTTTAGAAGGGTTTAGGAGCATTTTATTATCGACGCAATAGAAATTAGGCGATTTTGCTAGTTTTTTGTGTGTGTTAACCCACGAATTTTTAATATGCCGGGGGTTCGGTTAGAAATCTTCTTGGATTCTTACATAGTATCATCCGTAACAACCTAGGGAACGACTTCAGTATCCCCAGTGGCGCTTTAGAGGGGTTAAGAGCATTTTATTAGCGACGCAATAGGAATTAGGCAATATTTCCTATTTTTGTATTTGTTAGCCCACAGATTTTTTAGGTGGCGGGGGTCCGGGTCAAATTTTCTTGGATTCTTTCATTGTAACATTCGTAACGACCTAAGGAACGACTTTAGTAGCCCCGACGGCGCTTTAGAGGGGTTTAGGAGCATTTTATTGGCTACGCAATAGAAATTAGGCAATTTTGCCAGTTTTTCATGTGTGTTAGCCTACAGATTTTTTAGGTGTCAGGGGTCCGGGTCAAATTTTCTTGGAATCTTCAATATTAGCATCCGTAACGACCTAGGGAACGACTCCAGTAGCCCCGACGGCGCTTTAGAAGGGATTAAGAGCATTTTATTGGAAATGAAATAGGAATTAGGCTATTTTGTCAGTTGTTAGTGTGTGCTAGCCCACGGATGTTTTAGGTGCTGGAGGTCCAGGTCGAATTTTCTTAGATTCTTCCATAGTAGCATCCGTAACGACTAAGGAAATGACTCCAGTAGCCTCGGTGGCGCTTTAAAAGGTTTTAGGAGCATTTTATTAGCGACGTAATAGGAATTAGCCGATTTTGCCAGTTTTTTGTGTGTGTTAACCTACAGATTTTTAATATGTCGGGGGTTCGAGTCGAAATTTTCTTGGATTCTTCTATAATAACATCTGTAATGACCTAAGGAACGACTTCAATAGCCCCTGCGGCGCTTTAGAAGGGTTTAGGAGTATTTTATTGGCGACGCAATAGGAATTAGGAAATTTTGTAAGTTTTTTGTGCGTATTAGCCCACGAATTTTTTAGATGCCGGAGATTTGGGACGAAATTTTTTAGTATCTTCGATACTAGTATCCGTAACGACCTAGGGAATGACTCATGTAGCCCCGAAAGCGCTTTAAAATGGTGTAGGAACATTTTATTGGTAACACAATAGGAATTAGTCGATTTTACCAGTTTTTCGTGTGTGTTAGCACACAGATTTTGTAGGTGTCGGAGGTCAGGGTTGAATTTTCTTGGATTCCTCTATAGTAGCATCTATAATGACCTAGGGAACAACTCCAGTAGCCCCGACGGTGCTTTAGAGAGGTTTAGGAGCATTTTATTGGCGACGCAATAAAAATTAGGCTATTTTGCCAATTTTTTTATGTGTGTTAACCCATGGATTTTTAATGTGTCGGGGGTCTGGGTCGAAATTTTCTTGGATTCTTCCATAGTAGCGTCCGTAATGACCTGGGGAATGACTCTAGTAGCCTTGAAGGTGGTTTAGAGGGGTTTAGGAGCATTTTATTGGCAACACAATAGGAATTAGGCAATTTTGTCAGTCTTTCGTGTGTGTTAAGCCACTGATTTTTTAGGTACTGGAGGTCCGGGTTGAATTTTCTTAGATTCTTCGATTGTAACATCTGCAACGACTAAGGGATTGACTCTAGTAGCCCCGACATCACTTTAGAGGGGTCTAGGTACATTTTATTTGCACTAAAATAGGAATTAGGAGATTTTGCTAGTTTTTCGTATGTGTTAGCCCACAGATATTTTAGGTGCTAGGGGTCCGAGTTGAATAATCTTGGATTATTCCATCGTAGCATCCGTAAAGACCTAGGAAATGACTCTAGTAGCCCCGGCAGTGCTTTAGAGCAGTTTAGGAGCATTTTATTGGAGACGCAATAGGAATTAGGCAATTTTGCCAGTTTTTCGTGTGTGTTAACCAACGGATTTTTTGGGTGCCGGGGGTTCGGGTCAAATTTTCTTGGATTCTTCTAGAGTAGCATCTGTAACGACCTAAGAAACGACTTCAGTTTCCCCGGCGGCGCTTTAGAGGGGCTTAAGTGCATTTTATTGTTAACGTAGTAGGAATTAGGAAAATTTTTCAGTTTTTCATGTGTTAGCCCATAGATTTTTTAGGTGCCGGGGGTGTGGGTTGAATTCCTGGATTTTTCCATTGTAGCATATGTAACGACCTAGGGAATCCAGTAGCCCCGACGTCGCTTTAGAGGTGTTTAAGAGCATTTTATTGGCAACGCAATAGAAATTAGGCGATTTTATTAGTTTTTCGTGTATGTTAGCCCACAGATTTTTTATATGTCGGGGGTCCGGGTTGAATTTTTTTGTATTCTTCTATAGTAGCATCAATAACGATCTAGAGAACGACTCTCGTAGCCCCGGCGGTGCTTTAGAGGGCTTTAGGAGCATTTTATTGGTGATATAATAGAAATTAGGAGATTTTGCCAGTTTTTTGTGTTTGTTAACACAGAATTTTTAGGTACCGAGGGTGTGGGTCAAAAGTTTCTTGGATTCTTCTATAGTAAATTCCATAACGACCTAGAAAATAACTTCAGTAGCCCGGCGGTGCTTTTGAGGGGTTTAGGAGCATTTTATTGGCAATAAAATAGGAATAAAGAAATTTTGCCAGTTTTTGTGTGTGTTAGCCCACGGATTTTTTAGATACCGAGGGTTCGGGTGAAGTTTCTTGGAATCTTCCATATTAGCATCCATAATGAACTAGGGAACGATTCTAGTAGCCCCGGCATATCTTTAGAAGAGATTAGGAGATTTTTTTGGCGACGTAATAGAAATTAGGCTATTTTGCTAGTTTTTTGTATGTGTTAACCCACGGATTTTTAATGTGCCGGTGGTCTGGGTCGAAATTTTCTTGGATTCTTCGATAGTAGCATCCGTAAAGACCTAGGGAACGACTTCAGTAGATCCGGCGGTGCTTTAGAAGGGTTATAAGAGCATTTTATTGGCAACGCAATAGTAATTAGGCAATTTTTCCAATTTTTCGTATGTGTTAACCCATATATATTTTAGATAACGAGGGTCCGGGTCGAATTTTCTTAGATTCTTCCATAGTAGCGTCCGTAACAACCTAGGAAATGACTCTAGTAGCCCCGGCGGTGCTTTAGAAGGGTTAAGAGGCATTTTATTAACGATGCAATAGGAATTAGGCGATTTTGCCAGTTTTTCATGTGTGTTAGCTAACAGATTTTTTAGGTGCCGGGGGTCCTGGTCGAATTTTCTTGGATTCTTCCATAGTAGCATCTGTAATGACCTAGGAACGACTTCAGTAGCCCCAGTGGAGCTTTAGAGGGGTTTAGGAGCATTTTATTGGCGACGCAATAGGAATTAGTCAATTTTGCTAGTTTTTCGTGTGTGTTAGCCCACAGATTTTTTAGGTGCCGAGGGTTCGGGTCGAATTTTCTTGGAATCTTCCATAGTAGCATCCGTAACGATCTAGGGAATGACTCTAGTAGCCCAGGCAATGCATTAGAAGGGTTTAGGAATATTTTATTAGCGACGCAATATAAATTAGGTGATTTTGGCAGATTTTCATGTGTGTTAGCCCACAGATTTTTTAGATGCCGGGGGTCCGGGTCAAATTTTCTTGGATTCTTGCATAGTAGCATCCGTAATGACCTAGGGAACGACTCCAGTAGGCTTGGCGGCGCTTTAAAAGGGTTTAGGAGCATTTTATTGGCGACGCAATAGAAATTAATCAATTTTGCCAGTTTTTTGTGTGTGGTAGCTCATAGATTTTTTAGATGCTGGGGGTTCGAGTTAAAATTTCTTGGATTCTTCAATATTAGCATCCGTAACGACCTAGGGATTGAATCCAATAGCCCTGGCGGCGCTTTAGAGGGGTTTAGGAGCATTTTATTAACGACGCAATAGGAATTAGGCAATTTTGCCAGTTTTCGTGTATGTTAGCCCACGAATTTTTTAGGTGCCGGGGGTCTGGGTCGAATTTTCTGAAATTCTTCCATAGTAGCATTCGTAATGACCTAGGAACAACTTCAGTAGCCCCGATGGCGCTTTAGAGGGGTTTAGGAGCATTTTATTGGCGACGCAATAGAAATTAGGCCATTTTTGCCAGTTTTAAGTGTGTGTTAGCTCACGGATTTTTTAGATGCCGGGGGTACGGCTTGAATTTTCTTGAAATCTTCCATAATAGCATCTGTAACGAACTAGGGAATGACTCCAGTATCCCCGGCAGCGCTTAGAAGGGTTTAGGAATATTTTATTGGCGACGCAATAGAAATTAGACGATTTTGGCAGTTTTTCGTGTGTTAGCCAACATATTTTTTAGGTGTCGGGGGTCCGGGTCAATTCTTTTTGGATTCTTCTATAGTAGCATCTGTAACAACCTAGAGAACGACTCTAGTATCCCTAAAAGCTCTTTAGAAGGGATTTAGAGCATTTTATTGGCGACGCAATAGGATTTAGGCAATTTTGCTAATTTTTCGTGTATGTTATCCCATAGATTTTTTAGGTGCCGAGGGTCCGGGTTGAATTTTCTTCGATTCTTCTATATTAGCATCCGTAACGACCTGGGGAATGACTCTAGTCGACCCAGAGGTACTTTAGAGGGGCTTAGGAGCATTTTATTGGCAACATAATAGGAATTAGACGATTTTGCCAGTTTTTTATGTGTGTTAACCCACGGATATTTAATGTGTCGGGGGTTCGAGTCGAAATTTTCTTTGATTCTTCTATAATAGCGTCCGTAACGACCTAGAGAACGACTTCAGTAGCCCCAACGGTGCTTTAGAGGGGTTTAAGAGCATTTTATTGGTGACGCAATAGGAATTAGCGAATTTTACTAGTTTTTCATGTGTGTTATTCCACAGATTGTTAATGTGTCGGGGGTCCGGGTTGAAAATTTCTTGGATTCTTCAATAGTAACGTCTGTAACGACCTAGGGAACGACTCCAATAGACCCAGCAGTGCTTTAGAAGGGATTAGGAGCATTTTATTAGCTATGGAATACAAATTAGGCGATTTTGCCAGTTTTTCGTATGTGTTAACCCACGGATATTTAATGTGACGGGGGTTCGAGTCGAAATTTTCTTGGATTCATCCATAGTAGCGTACGTAACGACCTAGGGAACGACTTCAGTTGCTCCGGCAGTGCTTTAGCGGGGTTTAAGAGCATTTTATTGGTGACGCAATCGGAATTAGGGAATTTTTCCAGTTTTTTATGTGTGTTAGCCCACAGATATTTTAGGTGCCGGGGGTTTGAGTCGAATTTTGTTGTATTCTTCCATAGTAATGTCCGTAACGACCTAAGGAACGACTTCAGTAGCCCCGACGGAGCTTTAAAGGGGTCAAGGAGCATTTTATTGGCAATGAATTAGGAATTAAGTGATTTTGCAAGTTTTTCGTGTGTGTTAGCCCACAGATTTTTTAGGTGCCGGGTGTTTGGGTTGAATTTTCTTAGATTCTCCCATAGTAGCATCCGTAACAACTTAGGAAACGACTGCAGTAGCCCCGACGGTGCTTTAGAAGGGTTTAGAATCATTTTATTAACGACGCAATAGGAATTAGGCGATTTTGCCACTTTTTCGTATGTGTTAGCTAACAGATTTTTTAGGTGCCGCGGGTCCGAATTGAAATTTCTTGAATTCTTCCATACTAGAATCTGTAATGACCTAGGAACGACTTTAGTAGCCCCGGCGGCGCTTTAGAGGGGTTTAGGAGCATTTTTTTTTGCGATGCAATAGGAATTAGGCAATTTTGACAGTTTTTCGTATTTGTTAGCCCATAGATTTTTTAGGTGCTGGGGGTTCGGGTCAAATTTTCTTGGAATACTCCATAGTAGCATCCGTAACGACCTAGGGAATGACTCCAGTAGCCCGGCAGCACTTTAAAAGGGTTAAGGAATATTTTATTGGCGATGTAATAGAAATTAGGTGATTTTGGAAGTTTTTCATGTGTATTAACCTACAGATTTTTTAGGTGTCGGGGGGTCCGGGTCAAATTTTCTTGGATTCTTCTATTGTAGCATCCGTAACGACCTAGGGAACAACTCCAGTAGCCTCGTCGGCGCTTTAGAAGGGATTAGGAGAATTTTATTGGCGATGTAATAGGAATTAGGCGATTTTTCTAGTTTTTCGTTTGTGTTAGCCCACAGATTTTTTTGGTACTGGGGTACGGGATGAATTTTTTTGAATTCTTCCATAGTAGCGTCCGAACAACCTGGGGAATGACTCTAGTTGACCCAAAAGTGCTTTAAAGGGGTTTAAGAGCATTTTATTGGCAACGCAATAGTAATTAGGCGATTTTGCCAGTTTTTCGTGTGTGTTAACCCACAGCTTTTTTAGGTGTCGAGGGTATGCGTCATATTTTCTTGGATTCTTCCATAGTAACGTCTGTAATGACCTAGGGATTGACTCCAATAGCCCCGGCGGCACTTTAGAGGGGTTTAGGAGCATTTTATTGGCGACGCAATAGGAATTAGGCAATTTTGCCAGTTTTTCGTATGTGTTAGCCCACGAATTTTTTGGGTGTCGGAGGTATGGGTCGAATTTTCTTGGATTCTTCCATAGTAGCATCCGTAATGACCTAGGGAACGACTCCAGTAGCCTCGGTGGTGCTATAGAAGGTATTAAGAGCATTTTATTGGCGACGCAATAGTAATTAGGCGATTTTACCTGTTTTTCGTTTGTGTTAACCCACGGAATTTTAATGTGCCGGGGGTTTGGATCGAAATTTTCTTGGATTCTTCCATAGTAGGATTCGTAACGAACTAAGGAACGACTTCAGTAGCCTCGGCGGTGCTTTAAAGGGGTTTAAGAGCATTTTATTGATGACGCAATAGGAATTAGGCAATTTTCCCAGTTTTTCATTTGTGTTAACCCACGGATATTTAATGTGCCGGGGGGGCGAGTCGAAAATTTCTTGGATTCTTGCATAGTTGCGTCCGTAACGACCTAGGGAACGACTTCAGTAGCCTCGGTGGCTCTTTAGAGGGGTTTAAAAGCATTTTGTCAGCGACGCAATAGAAATTAGGCAATTTTGCCAGTTTTTCATGTGTGTTAGCCCACGGAATTTTTAGTTGCCGGGGGTCCGGGTCACATTTTCTTGGATTCTTCTATAGTATCATCTGTAATTATCAAGGAAATGACTCTAGTAGCCCCGGTGGTGCTTTAGAAAGGGTTTAAGAACATTTTATTAGCGACGCAATAGGAATTAGGCAATTTTGCCAGTTTTTCGTGTGTTAGCCCACAGATTTTTAGATGCCTGGGGTGCGGGTCAAATTTTCTTGGATTCTTCTATAGTATCGTCTGTAATTATCAAGGAAACGACTCTAGTAGCCCCGGTGGTGCTTTAGAAGGGTTTAAGAGCATTTTATTAGCGATGCAATAGGAATTAGGCTTTTTTGGCCAGTTTTTCGTATGTGTTAGCCCACAGATTTTTAGATTCCGGCGGTCCGTGTTGAAATTTCTTGGATTCTTCCATAGTAGCATTTTTAACGACCTAGGGAATGACTCTAGTAGCCCAGGCGGCGCTTTAGAGGGGTTTAGGAGCATTTTATTTGCAAAGCAATAGAAATTAGATAATTTTGCCAGTTTTTCGTGTGTGTTAACCCGCGGATTTTTTAGGTGCCGGAGGTTCGAGTTGAACTTTTTTAGAATCTTTCATAGTAACATCCGTAATGACCTAGGGAACGACTTCAGTAGCCCCGGCAGAGCTTTAGAGGGGTTTAGGAGCATTTTATTGGCGACGCAATAGGAATTAGGGAATTTTGCCAGTTTTTCATTTGTGGTATCCCATAGATTTATTAGGTGTCGGGGGTTTGGGTCGAATGTTCTTGTATTTTTCTATAGTAGCGTCCGTAATGACCTAGAGAATGAATCTAGTAGCCCCGGAGGCACTTTAGAGGGGTTTAGGAGCATTTATTGGTAATAAAATAGGAATTAGGCAATTTTGCTAGTTTTTCGTGTGTGTGAGCCCACAGATTTTTTAGGTGTTGGGGGTTCGGTTCGAATTTTCTTGGATTCTTCCATAGTAGAGTCCTTAACGACCTAGGAAACGACTCTAGTAGCCTCGGTGGCACTTTAGAAGGGTTTAGGAGTATTTTATTAGGGATGCAATAGGAATTAGGCAATTTTGCCAGTTTTTCATGTGTGTTAGCCCACAAATTTTTTAGCTGTCGGGGGTCTAGGCCGAATTTATTTGCAATCAACCATAGTAGCATCCGTAACGACCTAGGGAACGACTTCAATAGCCTTGGCGGCGCTTTAGAGGGGTTTAGGAGCATTTGATTGATGACGCAATAGGAATTAGGCAATTTTGCCAGTTTTTTATGTGTGTTAGCCCATGGATGTTTTAGGTTTCGGAGGTCTGGGTCAAATTTTCTTGTATTCTTTTATATTAGAATTCGTACCGACCTAGAGAACAACTTTAGTAGCGCCGGTGGCACTTTAGAGGGTTTAGGAGAATTTTATTGGCGACGCAATAGGAATTAGGCAATTTTGCCTATTTTTCGTGTGTGTTAGCCTACGGATTTTTTAGGTGCCAGAGGTCTGGGTTGAATTTTCTTGGATTCTACCATAGTAGCATCCGTAATGACCTATGGAACGACTCCAGTAGCCCCAGCAGCGCTTTAGAAGGAATTAGGAGCATTTTATTGGCGACGTAATAGGAATTAGGCGATTTTTCCTGTTTTTAGTGTTTGTTAACCCACATATTTTTTAGGTGCCGGGGTCTGGGTCAACTTTTCTTTGATTCTTCCATAGTAGCATCTGTAACGACCTGGAGAACGACTCTAGTAGCTCTGGAGGTGCTTTAGAGGGGTTTAGGAGCATTTTATCGACAATGAAATAGGAATTAGGCAATTTTGTCAGTTTTATCCTATGTGTTAATCAATGGATTTTTTAGGTGCCGGGGGTTCGGGTTGAATTTTCTTGGATTCTTCCATAGTAGCGTCCGTAACGACCTAGAGATTGACTCCAATAGCTCCAGCGGCGCTTTAGATGGGTTTAGAAGCTTTTTATTGGCGACGCAATAGAAATTAGGCAATTTTGCCAATTTTTCGTGTGTGTTAGCCCAAGGATTTTTTAGCTGCCGAGGTTCTAGATCGAATTTTCTTGGATTCTTTAATAATAGCATCCGTAATTACCTAGAGAACAATTCCCGTAGCCCCAGCGGCGCTTTAGAAGGGTTTAAGAGCATTTTATTGGCGACGCAATAGGAATTAGGCAATTTTGCCAGTTTTTCGTATGTGTTAGCCCACAGATTTTTTAGGTGCCGGAGGTCCGGGTCGAATTTTCTTGGATTCTTCAATAGTAGCATCCATAATGACTTAGGGAACATCTCCAGTATCCCCGGCGGGGCTTTAGAAGGGATTAGGAGCATTTTATTGGCGACGCAATAGAAATTAGGCAATTTTGCCAGTTTTTCATGTGTTAACACCCACAGATTTTTAATGTGCTGGGGTTCGGGTCGAAATTTTGTTGGATTCTTACATAGTAGCAATTGTAACGACCTAAGGAACGACTTTAGAAAGATTTAAACGCATTTTATTGGCGACGTAATAGGAATTGGGCAATTTTACCAGTTTTTCGTGTGTTTTAGCCCAAAGATTTTTTAGGTGTTGGGGGTCCGGGTCGAATTTTCTTGGATTCTTCCATAATAGCATCCGTAATGACCTGGAAACGACTCCAATAGCCCCAGCGGAGCTTTAGAGGGTTTAAGAGCATTTTATTGGCAACGCAATAGGAATTAGGAAATTTTGCCAGTTTTTCGTGTGTGTTAGCCCATGGATTTTTTAGGTGCCGAGGGTCCGGGTCAACTTTTCTTGGATTCTTCCATAGTAGTATCCGTAACGACCTAGGGAACGACTGTAGTAGCCCAGGCGGCGCTTTAGAAGGGATTAGGAGCATTTTATTGGCGACGCAATAGAAATTAGGCGATTTTGCCAGTTTTTTGTGTGTGTTAACCCACAGATATTTTAATGTGTTGGGCGTCCGGGTCGAAATTTTTCTTGGATTCTTCGATAATAACGTTTGTAACGACCTAGGAAACGATTCCAATAGCCCTGGTGGCGCTTTAGAAGGGTTTAGGAGCATTTTATTAACGACGCAATAGAATTAGGCAATTTTGCCAGTTTTTCGTGTGTGTTAGCCTATGGATTTTTTAGGTGCTGGTGGTCCAGGTCAAATTTTATTTGATTCTTCAATAGTAGAATCCATAACGACATAGGGAACGACTTCAATAGCCTCGGCTGCGCTTTAGAGGGGTTTAGGAGCATTTTATTGGCGATGTAATAGGAATTAGGCAATTTTGCCAGTTTTTCGTGTGTGTTAGCCCAAGGATGTTTTAGCTGCCGGGGTCTGGGTCGAATTTTCTTGGAATCTTCCATAGTAGCATCCGTAATGACCTAGGGAACAACTCCAGTAGCCCCGGCAACGCTTTAGAAGGGTTTAGGAACATTTTATTGGCGATGCAATAGGAATTAGAAGTTTTTTCCAGTTTTCCGTGTGTGTTAGCACACAAATTTTTTAGATGCTGGGGGTCCGAGCCAAATTTTCTTGGATTCTTTCATAGTAGCGTCTGTAATGACCTAGAGAACGAATTTAGTAGCCCAAAGGCGCTTTTGATGGGTTTAGGAGCATTTTATTGGCAATAAAATAGGAATTAGGCAATTTTGCCAGTTTTTCGTATGTGTTAGCCCACAGATTTTTCAGGTGCCAGGGGTCCGGGTCAAATTTTCTTGGATTCTTCCATATTAGCGTCTGTAACGACCTAGTAAACAACTCCAATAGCTCTGGCGGTGCTTTAGAAGGGTTTAAGAGTATTTTATTAGCGATGCAATCGGAATTAGGCGATTTTGCCAATGTTTCGTGTATATTAGCCTACAGATTTTTTAGGTGCCGAGAGTCCGGGTCAAATTTTCTTGGATTCTTCCAGAATAACGTCTATAACGACCTAGGGAACGACTTTAGTAGTCCCTACGACGCTTTAGAGGGGGTTAGGAGCATTTTATTGGCGACTCAATAGCAATTAGGCAATTTTGCTAGTTTTTTGTGTGTGTTAGCCCGCAGAGTTTTTAGGTGCTGGGGGTCCGGATCAAATTTTCTTGGATGCTACCATAGTAGCATCCTTAAGTACCTAGAGAACTACTTCATTAGCCCCGGTGGTACTTTAGTGGGGTTTAAAAGCATTTTATTGGCGACGCAATAGAAATTAGGCAATTTTGATAATTTTTCATGTGTGTTAGCCAACAGATTTTTTAGGTGCCGGGGGTTCGGGTCGAATCTTCTTGGATTCGTCAATAGTAGCATACGTAACGACTTAGAGAACGACTTCAGTAGCCCCGGCGATGCTTTAGAGGGGTTTAGAAGCATTTTATTGACGACGCAATAGGAATTAGGCGATTTTGCTAGTTTTTCATGTGTGTTAACCCACAGATTTTATAGGTGCCTGGGGTACGGGTCGAATTTTCTTGTATTCTTCTATAGTAACGTCTGTAACGACCTAGGGATTGACTCCAATAGCCCTGGTGGTGCTTTAGAAGGGTTTAGGAGCATTTTATTGACGACGCAATAGAAATTAGGCAATTTTGATAGTTTTTCGTGTGTGTTAACCCATGGATTTTTTAGGTGCTGGGGTACGGGTCGAATTTTCTTGGATTCTTCCATAGTAGCGTTTGTAACGACCTAAGGAATGACTTCAGTAGCTCCGGCGGCACTTTAAAGGGGTTTAAGAGCATTTTATTGGCGACGCAATAGCAATTAGGCAATTTTTCTAATTTTTCGTGTGTGTTAACCCACGAATTTTTAATGTGCTAGGGGTCCGAGTCAAAAATTACTAGGATTCTTCAATAGTAGCATCCGTAAGGACCTAGAGAACTATTTCATTAGCTCCGGTGGTGCTTTAGTGGGGTTTAAAAGCATTTTATTGGCGACGCAATAGAAATTAGGCGATTTTGACAATTTTTCATGTGTGTTAGCCCACGGAATTTTTTGGTGTCGGGGGTCCGGGTCGAATCTTCTAGGATTCTTCCATAGTAGCATACGTAATGACTTAGGGAACGACTTCAGTAGCCCCGGAGACGCTTTAGAGGGGTTTAAAAGCATTTTATTGGCGACGTAATTGGAATTAGACGATTTTGCTAGTTTTTCGTGTGTGTTAGCTCACAGATTTTTTAGGTGCCGGGGGTCCGGGTCGAATTTTCTTGGATTCTTCCATAGTAGCATCTGTAATGACCTAGGAAATGACTTCAGTAGCCCCGACAACGCTTTAGAAGGGTTTAAGAGCATTTTATTAGCGATACAATAGGAATTAGGCGATTTTGCCAGTTTTTCGTGTGTGTTAGCACACATATTTTTAGATGCTGAGGGTCCGGGTCAAATTTTCTTGGATTATTCCATAATAGCGTCCGTAACGACCTAGTTAATGACAGTAGACCCGGCAGCGCTTTAGAAGGGTTTAGGAGCATTTAATTAACGACGCAATAGAAATTAGGCAATTTTGCCAGTTTTTTGTGTGTCTTAGCCCACAGATTTTTTAGGTGCCGGGGGTCCGAGTCGAATTTTCTTGGATTCTTTCATAGTAACGTCCGTAACGACCTAGGGATTGACTCCAATAGCCCCGGCGGTGCTTTAGAGGGATTTAGGAGCATTTTATTGGCAACGCAATAGAAATTAGGCGATTTTGCCAGTTTTTCGTGTGTGTTAACCCACGGATTTTTTAGGTGCCGGTGTTAGGGCTGAATTTTTTTAGATACTTCCATAGTAGCGTCCGTAACAACCTGATGAAATGAATCTTGTTGCTCTGGAGGCGCTTTAGAGGGGTTTAAGAGCATTTTAATGGCGACGCAATAGGAATTTGGCGATTTTGCTAATTTTTCATGTGTGTTAACCCGCAGAGTTTCTAGGTGCTGGGGGTACGGGTCAAATTTTCTTGGATTCTACCATAGTAGCATCCGTAACGACCTAGGTAATGACTTCAGTTTCCCCGGCTGCACTTTAGAAGGGTTTAAGAGCATTTTATTGTCAACGCAATAGAAATTCGGCAATTTTTCGAGTTTTTCGTGTGTGTTAGCCTACAAATGTTTTAGGTGGCGGAAGTCTGAGTCGAATTTTCTTAGATTCTTTCATTGTAACGTCCGTAATGACCTAGAGAACGACTTCAGTAGCCCCGGCGGCGCTTTAGAGGGTTTAGGAGCATTTTATTGGCTACGCAATAGGAATTAGGCAATTTTGCCAATTTTTCATGTGTGTTAGCCCAAGGATTTTTTAGGTGCCGGGGGTATAGGTCGTATTTTTTGGATTCTTCCATAGTAGCATCCGTAAAGACCTAAGGAATAACTTCATTAGCCGTGGCGGCGCTTTAGAAGGGTTTAGGAGCATTTTATTGGCGACGCAATAGGAATTAGGGAATTTTTCAGTTTTTCATGTGTGTTAGCCTATAGATTTTTAGGTGACGGAGGTTCGGGTCGAATTTTCTTAGATTTTTCAATTGTAGCTTATGTAACGACCTAGGAAACGACTCCAGTAGCCCCGGAGGTGCTTTAGAAGGGTTTAGGAGCATTTTAATGGCAATTAAATAGGAATTAGGCGATTTTGCCAGTTTTTCGTGTGTGCTAGCGCACGAATTTTTAAGGTGCCGGGGGTCCGGGTCAAATTTTCTTGGATTCTTACATTGTAGCATCCGTAATGACCTTGGGAATAACACCAGTAGCCCTGGTGGCGCTTTAGAGCGGTTAAGGAGCATTTTATTGGAGACGCAATAGGAATTACGCGATTTTGCCAGTTTTTCATGTGTGTGAACCCACGGATTTTTTAGGTGTCGGGGGTCTGGGTCAAATTTTCTTGGATTCTTTCATTGTAGCTTCCGTAACGACCTAGGGAATGACACCAGTAGCCCCGGTGGCGCTTTAGAGCGGTTTAGGAGCATTTTATTAAAGACGCAATAGGAATTAGGAGATTTTGCCAGTTTTTCGTGTGTGTTAACCCACATATTTTTTAGGTGCCGCGGGTCCGGGTTAAATTTTCTTGGAGTCTTCCATAGTAGTGTCCGTAACGACCTAGGTAACGACTTCAGTTTCCCCAGTGGGGCTTTAGAGGGATTTAAGAGCATTTTATTGTCAACACTATAGGAATTTAGCAATTTTTCCAGTTTTTCGTGTGTGTTAGCCCACAGATTATTTAGGTGGCGAGGGTCCCCGGTCGAATTTTCTTGGATTCTTTCATAGTAACGTCCGTAACGACCTAGAGAATTACGCAATTTTGCCAGTTTTTCGTGTGTGTGAACCCACGGATTTTTTAGGTGTCGGGGATCTGGGTTAAATTTTCTTGGATTCTTCCATTGTAGCTTCCGTAACGACCTAGGGAATGACACCAGTAGCCCCGGCGGCGCTTTAGAGCGGTTTAGGAGCATTTTATTGGCTACGCAATAGGAATTAGGCAATTTTGCTAGTTTTTCGTGTGTGTTAACCCATGGATTTTTTAGGTACTGGGGTACGGGTCGAAATTTCTTAGATTCTTCCATAGTAGCATCCGTAACGACCTAAGGAACGACTTCAGTAGCCCCGGTGGCACTTTAAAGGGGTTTAAGAGCATTTTATTGGCGACGCAATAGAAATTAGGCAATTTTTCTAATTTTTCGTGTTTGTTAACCCATTGATTTTTAATGTGCTGGGGGTCCGGGTCTAAAATTACTTGGATTCTTCAATAGTAGCATCTGTAACGACTTAGGGAACTACGTTATTAGCCCCGGCGGTGCTTTAGTGGAGTTTAAAAGCATTTTATTGGCGAAGCAATAGGAATTAGGCGATTTTGACAATTTTTTGTGTGTGTTAGCCGACGGATTTTTTAGGTGCCGGGGGTCTGGGTCGAATTTTCTTGGATTCTTCCATAGTAGCGTCTGTAATGACCTAGGAAATGACTCCAGTAGCCCCGGCGGCGCTTTAGAAGGGTTTAAGAGCATTTTATTAACGACACAATAGGAATTTTGCAATTTTGCCAGTTTTCCTTGTTTGTTAGCCCACAGATTTTTTAGGTGCCGGGGGTTCGGGTCGAATTTTCTTGTATTCTTCAATTGTAGCTTCTGTAATGACCTAGAGATTGACTCCAAAAGCCCCAGCTGCGCTTTAGAGGGGTTTAGGAGCATTTTATTGGCAACACAATAGGAATTAGACAATTTTGCCAGTTTTTCGTGTTTGTTAACCCACGGATTTTTTAGGTGCCGGGGGTGAGGGAAGAATTTTCTTAGATTCTTTCATAGTAGCATCTATAACGACCTGGAGAAACGAATCCAGTAGTCCTGGAGGCACTTTAGAGGGGTTTAAGAGCATTTTATTGGCAATAAAATAGGAATTAGGCAATTTTGTTAGTTTTTCGTGTGTGTTAGCCGACAGAATTTTTAGGTGCGGGGGGTCCGGGTCGAAATTTCTTGGATTCTTCCATAGTAGAGTCCGTAACGACCTAGGAAACGACTCCAGTAGCCTCGGCGGCACTTTAAAAGGGTTTAGGAGCATTTTATTAGGGATGCAATAGGAATTAGGCAATTTTGCCAGTTTTTCGTATGTGTTAGCCCACAGATTTTTTAGGTGCCGGGGTTTAGGTTTAATTTTCTTGGATTCTTCCATTGTAATGTCCGTAACGACCTAGGAATGAATCTAGTAGCCCTAAAGGCGCTTTAGAGGGGTCTAGGAGCATTTTATTGGCAATGAAATAGGAATTAGGCAATTTTGCCAGTTTTCGTGTGCGTTAGCCCACAGAATTTTTAGGTGCCGGGAGTTCGGGTCGAATTTTCTTATATTCTTCAATTGTAGCCTCCGTAACGACCTAGGGAACGACTCCAGTAGCCCCGGAGGTGCTTTAGAAGGGTTTAGGAGCATTTTATTGGCAATGAAATAGGAATTAGGCGATTTTGCCATTTTTTCATGTGTGTTAGCCCACAGATTTCTTAGGTGCCGGGGGTCCGGGTTGACTTTTATTGGATTCTTCCATAGTAGAGTCTGTAACGACCTAGGGAACGACTCCAGTAGCCCCGGCGGTGCTTTAGAGGGGTTTAGGAGCATTTTATTGGCGACGTAATAGAATTAGGCGATTTTGCCTGTTTTTCGTGTGTGTTAACACACAGATTTTTTAGGTGCTGGGGGTCCGGACCGAATTTTCTTAGATTCTTCCATAGTAGCATCCGTAACGACCTGGAGAACGAATCTAGTAGCCCCATAAGCGCTTTAGAGAGGTTTAGGAGCCTTTTATTTGCAATAAAATAGGAATTAGGCGATTTTGCCAGTTTTTCGTGTGCGTTAGCCCACAAAATTTTTAGGTGCCGAAGGTCCTGGTCGAATTTTCTTAGATTCTTCCACAGTATCGTCCTTAACGACCTAGGAAATGACTCCAGTAGCCTCGGCGGTGCTTTAGAAGAGTTTAGGAGCATTTTATTAGCAACGCTATAAGAATTAGGCGATTTTACCAGTTTTTCATGTGTGTTAGCCCACAGATTTCTTAGGTGCCGGGGTTCCGGGTCGACTTTTATTGAATTCTTCCATAGTAGAGTTCATAACGACCTAGGGAACGACTCCAGTAGCCTCGGCGGTGCTTTAGAGGGGTTTAGGAGCATTTTATTGGCAACACAATAGGAATTATGTGATTTTGCCAGTTTTCGTGTGTGTTAGCCCACAGAATTTTTAGGTGCCGGGGGTTTGAGTTGAATTTTCTTGGATTTTTCCATAGTAGCATCCGTAACGACCTGGAGAACAAATCTAGTAGCCCCCGAAGCGCTTTAGAGGGGTTTAGGAGCATTTTATTTGCAATAAAATAGGAATTAGGCGATTTTGCCAGTTTTTCGTGTGCGTTAGCCCACAGAATTTTTAGTTGTCGGAGGTCCTGGTCGAATTTTCTTAGATTCTTCCACAGAATCGTCCTTAACAACCTAGGAAATGACTCTGGTAGCCTCGGCGGCGCTTTAGAAAGGGTTAGGAGTATTTTATTAGCGATGCAATAGAAATTAGTCGATTTTGCCAGTTTTTCATGTGTGTTAGCCCACAGATTTCTTAGGTGCTGGGGTCCGGGTTGACTTTTATTAGAATCTTCCATAGTAGAGTCCGTAACTACCTAGGGAATAACTTTAGTAGCCCTAGCGGCGCTTTAGAAGGGTTTAAGAGCATTTTATTGGCGACGCAATAGGAATTAGGCAATTTTGCCAGTTTTTCGTGTGTGTTAGCCCACAGATTTTTTAGGTGCCGGGGGTCCGGGTCGAATTTTCTTGGATTCTTCCATAGTAACAACTGTAATGACCTAGGGATTGACTCCAATATCCCCGGCGGCACTTTAGAGAGGTTTAGGAGCATTTTATTGGCGATGCAATAGGAATTAGGCAATTTTTCAGTTTTTCGTATGTGTTAGCCCACAGATTTTTTAGGTGCCGGAGGTCCAGATCGAATTTTCTTGGATTCTTCCATAGTAGCATCCGTAACGACCTGGGAATAACTCTAGTAGCCCCGGAGGCGCTTTAGAGGGGTCTAGGAGCATTTTATTGGCAATGAAATAGGAATTAGGCAATTTTGCCAGTTTTTCGTGTGTGTTAGCACACAGATTTTTTAGGTGCCGGGGGTCTGGGCTGAATTTTCTTGCAATCATCCATACTAGCATCCATAATGACCTAGAAAACGACTTCAATAGCCGCGGCGGCGCTTTAGAAGGGTTTAGAAGCATTTGATTGGCGACGCAATAGGAATTAAGCAATTTTGCCATTTGTTTGTGTGTGTTAGCCCATGGATGTTTTAGGTGTCGGGGTCCGGGTCGATTTTTTTTAGAATCTTCTATAGTAGCATCCATAACGACCTAGGGAACGACTCCAGTAGCCTCGGCAGCACTTTTGAAAGGTTTAGGATTATTTTATTGGCGACGCAATAGAAATTAGGCGTTTTTGCTAGTTTTTCGTATGTGTTAGCCCATAGATTTTTTAGGTGCCGGGGGTCGAGGCCGAATTTTCTTGGTTTCTTCCATAATAGCGTCCTTAATGACCTGGAGAACGAATCTAGTAGCCCCGGTGGCACTTTAGAGTGGTTTAGAAGGATTTTATTAGCGACGTAATAGGAATTAGGCAATTTTACCAGTTTTTCGTTTGTATTAGCCCACAGATTTTTTGGGTGCCGGAGGTTCGGGTTGAATTTTCTCGCAATCTTCTATAGTAGCATCCATAACGACCTAGAGAATGACTCCAGCAGCCCGGCAGCGCTTTAGTAGGGTTTAGGAACTTTTTATTGGCGATGCAATAAAAATTATGCGATTTTGCCACTTTTTTGTGTATTAGCCCACAGATTTTTTAGGTGCTGGGGTTTCAGGCCGAATATTCTTGGATTCTTTCATAGTAGCATTCGTAATGACTTGGACAACGAATCTTATAGCCCGGGAGGCGCTTTAGAGGGTTTAGGAGCATTTTATTGGCAATAAAATAGGAATTAGGCAATTTTGCCAGTTTTTTGTGTGCGTTAGCCCACAGATTTTTTAGGTGCCGGAGGTTTGAGTCGAATTTTCTTGGATTCTTCCATAGTAGAGTCTGTAACAACCTAGGAAATGACTCCAGTAGACCTGGCGGCGCTTTAGAGCGATTTAGGAGCATTTTATTGAACACACAATAGGAATTAGGCGATTTTGCCAATTTTTCGTGTGTGTTAACCCACAGATTTTTTAGGTGTCGAGGGTCCAGGTCAAATTTTCTTAGATTATTCCATAGTAGCGTCCGTAACAACCTAGGTAACGACTTCAGTTTCCCCGGCGGCGCTTTAGAAGGGTTTAACAGCATTTTATTGTCAACGCAATAGAAATTAGGCAATTTTTCTAGTTTTTCGTGTTAGCCCACAGATTTTTTAGGTGCCGGAGGTTCGGGTTGAATTTTTTTGAATTCTTCCATTGTAGCATCCGTAATGACCTGGGAATAACTTTAGTAGTCTCAGAGGCAATTTAGAGGGGTCTAGAAGCATTTTATTGGCAATGAAATAGAAATTAAGCAATTTTGCCAGTTTTTCGTGTGTGTTAGCCCACGGATTTTTTAGGTGCCGGAGGTCCAAGTTGAATTTTCTTGGATTCTTCAATAGTAGCATCTGTAACGACCTACGGAATGACTCCAATAGCCCCGACGGTGCTTTAGAAGGGTTTAGGAGCATTTTATTAGTGACGCAATAGGAATTAGGCGATTTTGCTAGTTTTTCGTATATGTTAGCCCACAGATCTTTTAGGTGTCGGGGGTACGGGTTGAATTTTCTTGGATTCTTTTATAGTCGCATCTGTTACGACCTAGGGAATGACCTTATTAGCTCCGGCATCGCTTTAGAAGGGTTTAGGAGCATTTTATTTGCGACACAATAGGAATTAGGCAATTTTTCAGTTTTTCGTGTGTGTAAGCCCACAGATTTTTTAGGTGCCGTTGGTTTGGGTCAAATTTTCTTGGATTCTTCAATAGTAGCTTCCGTAACGACCTGGGAATGACTCTAGTAGCCCAGAGGCGCTTTAGAGGGGTCTAGGAGCATTTTATTAGCAATGAAATAGGAATTAGGCGATTTTGCCAGTTTTTCGTGTGTGTTAGCCCACAGATTTTTTAGGTGCCGGGGGTCCAGGTCGAATTTTCTTGGATTCCTATATAGTAACGTCCGTAACGACCAGGGGATTGACTCCAGTAGCCCTAACGGTGCTTTAGAATGGTTTAGGAGCATTTTATTAGCAACGCAATAAGAATTTTCTTGGATTCTTCCATAGTAGAATCTGTAATGAGCTAGGGAACGACTCCAGTAGCCCCGATTGTGCTTTAGAGGGGTTTAGGAGCATTTTATTTGCGATGCAATAGAAATAAGGCAATTTTATCAATTTTTCGTGTGTCTTAACCCATGGATTTTTAATGTGTCGGGGGTCCGGGTCGAAATTTTCTTGGATTCTTCCATAGTAGAGTCCGTAACGACCTAGGGAACAACTGTATTAGCCTAGGCGGCTCTTTAGAGGGGTTTAAGAGTAGTTTATTAGAGACGCAATAGGAATTAGGGAATGTTTCTAGTTTTTCGTGTGAGTTAGCCCACAGATATTTTAGGTGGTGGGGGTCCGGGTCGAAATTTCTTGGATTCTTCCATGTTAACGTCTGTAACGACCTAGGGATTGACTTCAGTAGCCCCTCCGGCGCTTTAGAGGGGTTTAGGAGCATTTTATTGGCGACGCAATAGGAATTAGGCAATTTTTGGCAGTTTTCCTGTGTGTTAGCCCACGGATTTTTTAAGTGTCGGGGGTCCGGGTCGATTTTTCTTGGAATCTTCCATAGTAGCATCCATAACGACCTAGGGAACGACTCCAGTAGCCACGGCAACACTTTAGAAGGGTTTAGGAACATTTTATTACCGACGCAATAGGAATTAGGCATTTTTGTCAGTTTTTCGTGTGTGTTAGCCCACAGATGTTTTAGGTGCCGGGGGTCTAAGCTGAATTTTCTTGGATTCTTCTATAGTAGCGTCAATAACGACCTGGAGAACGAATCTAGTAACTCCAGAGGCGCTTTTGAGAGGTTTAGGAGCATTTTATTGATAATAATATAAGAATAAGGCAATTTTGCCAGTTTTTTATGTGTATTAGCCCACGGATTTTTTAAGTGCCGGGTTCCGGTCGAATTTTCTTAGATTCTTCCATAGTAGCGTCTGTAATGACCTAGAAAACGACTCCAGTAGCCCCGGCATCACTTTAGAAGGGTTTAAGAGCATTTTATTAGCGATAAAATAGGAATTAGGCGATTTTGACAGTTTTTCGTGTGTGTTAGCCACAGATTGTTTAGGTGCCGGGGGTTCGGTTGAATTTTTTTGGATTCTTCCATAGTAGCATCCGTAACGACCTGGAAAATGACTCTAGTAGCCCCAGAGGCACTTTAGATCGGTTTATGAGCATTTTATTGGCAACGCAATAGGAATTAGGCGATTTTGCCAGTTTTTCATGTGTGTTAACCCACGGATATTTTTAGGTGTCGGGGGTTCGGGTCGAATTTTTTTGGATTCTTTCATAGTAACGTCCGTAACGACCAAGAAAACGACTCTAGTAGCCCTGGCGGCACTTTAGAAGGGTTTACGAGCATTTTATTGGCGACGCACTAGGAATTAGGCAATTTTGCCAGTTTTTCGTGTGTGTTAGCCCACAGATTTTTTAGGTGTCGGGGGTACGTGTTGAATTTTCTCAGATTCTTCCATAGTAGCATCCGTAATGACCTAGGGAACAACTCCAGTAGCCTCAGTTGTACTTTAGAAGGAATTAGGAGCATTTTATTGGCGATGCAATAGAAATTAGGCGATTTCGCCAGTTGTTCGTGTGTGGTAGCCCACAGAATTTTTTGGTGCCGGGGGTCCGGGCCGATTTTTCCTAGAATATTCCATAGTAGCATCTGTAACGACCTAGAGAATGACTCCAGTAGCTCCGAAAGTGCTTTAGAAGGGTTTAGGAATATTTTATTAGCGACGCAATAGAAATTAGGCAATTTTGGCATTTTTTCGTGTGTGTTAGCCCACAGATTTTTTAGGCGCCGGGGGTCCTGGTCAAATTTTCTTGGATTCTTCTATATTAGCATCTATAACGACCTAGGAAACGATTCCAGTAGCCCCAGCGGCGCTTTAGAAGGGATTAGGAGCATTTTATTGGTGCCGCAATAGGAATTAGGCATTTTTGCCAGTTTTTCGTGTGTGGTAGCCCACAGATTTTTTAGGTTCCGAGGGTCTGAGCCGAAGTTTCTTGGATTCTTCCATATTAGCATCCATAATTACCTGGAGAACGAATCTAGTAGCCCAGAGGCGCTTTTGAAGGGTTTAAGAGCATTTTATTAGCAATAAAATAGGATTTAAGCAATTTTGCCAGTTTTTCGCGTGTGTTAGCCCACGGATTTTTTAGGTGCCGGGGGTCCAGGTTAAATTTTCTTGGATTCTTCTATAGTAGCATTTGTAATGACCTAGAGAACGACTCCAATAGCCCCGGTGGTGCTTTAGAAGGGATTAGAAGCATTTTATTGGCGATGCAATAGGAATTAGGCGATTTTGCTAGTTTTTCGTGTGTATTAGTCTACAGATTTTTCAGGTGCGGGGGTCCAGGTTGAATTTTCTTGGATTCTTCCATAGTAGCATCCGTAACGACCCAGAGAATGACTCTAGTTGACCCGGAGGCGCTTTAGAAGGTTTAGGAGCATTTTATAGGCAACGCAATAGGAATTAGGTAATTTTGTCAGTTTTTCATGTGTGTTAACTCACAGATTGTTTAGGTGCCGTGGGTCCAGGTCAAATTTCTTGGATTCTTTCATGGTAACGTCCGTAACAAACTAGGGAATGACTCTAGTAGCCCCGACGGCGCTTTAGAAGGGTTTAGGAGTATTTTATTGGCGACGCAATAGGAATTAGACGATTTTGCTAGTTTTTCGTGTGTGTTAGCCCACAGATTTTTTAGGTACCGGGGGTTCGGGTCGAATTTTCTTAGATTCTTCCATAGTAGCATCCGTAACAACCTAGGGAACGACTCCAGTAGCCTCGGTGGTGCTTTAGAAGGGATTAGGAGCATTTTATTGGCGACGCAATAGAAATTAGGCGATTTTGCCAGTTTTTCGTGTGTGGTAGCCCACAGATTTTTTAGGTGTCGGGGGTCTGGGCCAAATTTTCTTGGAATCTTCCATAGTAACGTCTATAACGACCTGGAGAACGAATCTAGTAACCCAGAGGCGCTTTTGAAGAGTTTAGGAATATTTTATTGGCAATAAAATAAGAATTAAGCAATTTTGCTAGTTTTTCGTGTGTGTTAGCCCACAGATTTTTTAGGTATCGGGGGTCCGGCTCAAATTTTTGTGGATTCTTCCATAGTAGCTTTTGTAACAACTTAGGAAATGACTCTACTAGCCCCGGCGGCGCTTTAGAGAAGTTTAGGAGTATTTTATTAGCGACGCAATAGGAATTAAGCGATTTTGCTAGTTTTTCGTGTGTGTTGGCCCATAGACTTTTTAGATGTCGGGGATCCGGATTGAATTTTCTTGGATTCTTCTATAGTAGCGTCCTTAAAGACCTGGAAAATGACTTTAGTAGCCCTAGAGGCGCATTAGAGGGGTTTAGGAGCATTTTATTGGCAACGCAATAGAAATTAGGCAATTTTGGCAGTTTTTCATGTGTGTTAACCCACGGATTTTTTAGGTGCCGGGGGTCCGGGTCGAATTTTCTTGGATTCTTCCATAGTAACATCCGTAATGACCTAGGGATTGACTCCAATAGCCCTAGCGGCGGTTTAGAGGGGTTTAAAAGTATTTTATTGGCGATGCAATAAGAATTAGGCAATTTTGCCAGTTTTTCGTTTCTGTTAGCCCACGAATTTTTTAGATGCCGGGCTCCGGGTCGAATTTTCTTGGATTCTTCCACAGTAGCGTCCGTAACGACCTAGGAAACGACTCCAGTAGCCACGAAAGCACTTTAGAAGGGTTTAGGAACATTTTATTGGTGACGCAATAGGAATTAGACGTTTTTGCCAATTTTTCGTGTGTGTTAGCCCACAGATCTTTTAGGTGTCGGGGGTCCGGGTTGAATTTTTTTGAATTCTTCTATAGTAGCATCTGTAACGTCCTTGCAAATGACTCTAGTAGCCCCGGAGGCGCTTTATAGGGGTTTAAGAGCATTTTATTGGCAACGCAATAGGAATTAGGCGATTTTGCCAGATTTTCGTGTGTGTTAACCCACAGATTGTTTTAGGTGCCGGGGGTCCGGGTCGAATTTTCTTGGATTCTTTAATGGTAACGTCCGTAACGAACTAGGAAACGACTCTAGTAGCCCCAACGGCGCTTTAGAAGGGTTTAGAAGTATTTTATTGGCGACGCAATAGGAATTAGACGATTTTGCTAGTTTTTCGTGTGTGTTAGCCCACGGATTTTTTAGATGTCGGGGGTCCGAGTTGAATTTTCTTAGATTCTTTCATAGTAGCATCTGTAACGACCTAGGGAATGACTCAAGTATCCTCGGTGGTGCTTTAGAAGGAATTAGGAGCATTTTATTGGCGACGCAATAGAAATTAGACGATTATGCCAATTTTTCGTGTGTGGTAGCCCAGAGATTTTTTTGGTGCCGGATGTCCGTGCTGATTTTTCTTGGAATATTCTATAGTAGCATCCGTAACGACCTAGGTAATGACTCCAGTAGCCCCGGCAACTCTTTAGATGGGTTTAGGAATATTTTATTGGCAATAAAATAGGAATTAAGCAATTTTGCCAGTTTTTCGTGTGTGTTAGCCCACAGATTTTTTAGGTGCCGGGGTTCGGGTCGTATTTTCTTGGATTCTTTCATAGTAGCGTCCGTAACGACCTAGGGAACGACTTCAGTAACCCCGGCGACGCTTTAGAGGGGTTTAAGAGCATTTTATTGGCGAAACAATAGGAATTAGGTAATTTTTCTAGTTTTTCGTATGTATTAGCCTACAAATATTTTAGGTGTCGGGGGTCTGGGTCAAAGTTTCTTGGATTTTTCTATAGTAACGTCCGTAACGACCTAGGAAATAACTTCATTAGCATCGACGGTGCTTTATAGGGGTTAAGGAGCATTTTATTGGCAATGAATTAGAAATTAGGCGATTTTGCCAGTTTTTCGTGTGTGTTAGCCCACGGATTTTTTAGGTGTCAAGGGTCCGAATCAAAATTTCATAGATTCTTCCATAGTAGCATCCGTAACGACCTGGGGAACGACTCCAGTAGCCCCGGCAGTGCTTTAGAAAGGTTTAGGAGCATTTTATTAATGACACAATAGGAATTAGGCAATTTTGCCAGTTTTTCGGGTGTGTTAGCTAACAGATTTTTTCGGTGCCGGGGGTCCGGGTCAAATTTTCTTAGATTCTTCAATAGTAGCGTTCATAACGACCTAAGAAACGACTCTAGTAGCCTCAGCGGCGCTTTAGAAGGGTTTAGGAGCATTTTATTGGCGACACAATAGAAATTAGGCAATTTTGCCAGTTTTTCGTGTGTGTTAGCCCACGGATTTTTTAGGTGCCAGGGTTTCGGGTCGAATTTTCTTGGATTTTTCAATAGTATCATCCGTAACGACCTAGGAAATGACTTCAGTAGCCCCGACAGCGCTTTAGAAGGGTTTAGGAATATTTTATTGGCGACGCAATAGAATTAGGTGTTTTTGCCAGTTTTTTGTGTGTGTTAGCCCATGAAATTTTTAGGTGCTGAGGTCCGGGTTGAATTTTCTTGCATTCATCCATAGTAGCATCCATAACAAACTAGAGAACGACTCCAGTAGCACCAGCGGCACTTTGAAGGGGTTTAAGAGCATTTTATTTGAGACGCAATAGGTATTAAGCGATTTTGTCAGTTTTTCGTGTATTTTAGCCTATGAAATTTTTAGGTGCCGCGATGCAGGTCAATTTTTTTGGATTCTTCAATAGTAGCGTAATGAATTTGGTAATGACTCCAGTAGCCCCGATGGTACTTTAGAGGGGTTTAGGAGCATTTTATTGGCGACGCAACAGGAGTTAGTAGATTTTTCTAGTTTTTCATGTGTGTTAGCCTGCAGATTTATTAGATGACGGGGGTTCAGGTTGAATTTTCTTGGATTCCTCCCTAGTAGCGTCCGTAACGACCTGGGGAATGACTCTAGTATCCCTAACGACACTTTAGAGGGGTTTAGGAACCTTTTATTGGCGACGCAACAAAAATTAGGCGATTTTGTCAGTTTTTAGTGTGTGTTAGCCCACACATATTATGGGTGCCGGGGGTACGGGTCGAATTTTCTTAGATTCTTCAATAGTAGCATCCATAATGACTTGAGAACGACTCTAGTAGCCCCAGCGATGCTTTAGAGGGGTTTAGGAGCATTTATTGGCGTTACAATAGAAATTATGCGATTTTGCCAATTTTTCATGTGTGTTAGCCCACAAAATTTCTATGTGCTGGGGTCTAGGTTGAATTTTGTTGAATTCTTCCATAGTATCATCCATAACGACTTAGAAAACGACTTTAGTATCTCTAACAGCGCTTTAGAGGGGATTAGGAGCATTTTATTGGAGACGCAACAGGAATTAGGCAATTTTTGCCAGTTTTTTTGTGTGTGTTAGCCCACAGATTTTTTGGGTGCCGGGGGTACGGGTTAAATTTTCTTGGATTTTTCAATATTATCATCCATAAATACCTGTGAAATGAATACAGTAGCCCCGGCGGTGCCTTAGAGAGGTTTAAGAGCATTTTATTGGCAATGCAATAGGAATTAGGCGATTTTGCTAGTTTTTCTTGTGTGTTAGCTCGTGAAATTTTTAGGTGCCAAGGTCCGAGTCGAAGTTTCTTGGATTTTTCCACAATAGCATTCGTAACAAACTTGGAAACGACTCTAGTGGTACCGAAGGTACTTTAGAGGGGTTTAGGAGCATTTTATTGGCGATGCAAAAATAATTAGTAGATTTTTTCGGTTTTTTTGTGTGTGTTATCCCACAGATTTTTTAGGTGTCGGGGTTTTAGGTCATATTTTCTTGGATTCCTAAATAATAGCATCCATAACAACCTGGGAAACGACTCTAGTATCTCCGACGGTGCTTTAGAGGGGTTTAGGTTCATTTTATTAGCGACGCAACAGAAATTAGGTGATTTTGCCAGTTTTTCGTGTATGTTAGCCCACAGATATTTTGGGTGCTGGAGTTTGAGTTGAATTTTCTTGGATTGTTCTATAGTAGCGTACATAACGACCGGGGAAATGACTCCACTAGCCCCAGAAATGCTTCAGAAGGGTTTAGGAGCATTTTATTAGCGACACAATAGGAATTAGGTGATTTTGCCAAATTTTTGTGTGTGTTAGCCTACAGAATTTTTAGGTGCTGGGGTTTGGAATGAATTTCTTTAGATTCTTCTATAGTAGCATCCGTACCGACCTAAGGAATAACTCCAGTAGCCCCGGTGGCGTATTAGAGAGGTTTACGACCATTTTATTGGAGATGCAACAGGAATTAGGCGATTTTTCTAACTTTTCATGTGTGTTAGCCCACAGATATTTTAGATACCGAGGGTCTAGATCGAATTTTCTTTGATTCTTCCATAGTAGCATCTGTAACTCTCTAGTGAACGACTCTAGCAGCCCCGTGTTTAGGAGCTTTTTATTGGCTACACAATATGAATTAGGCTATTTTGCTAGTTTTACGTATGTGTTAGCCCACAGATTTTTTGGTGCCGGGGGTCCGGGTTGAATTTTCTTGGATTCTTCCATAGTAGCATACATAACTACCTGGTAATGACTCCAGTAGCCCCGGCGGCACTTTAGAGGGGTTTAGGAGCATTTTATTTGCGACGCAATAGGAATTAGGTTAATTTGATAATTTTTCGTGTGTTCTAGCCCACAGAATCTTTAGGTGCTGGGGGGTCCAGATTGAATTTTGTTGGATTCTTCAATAGTAGAATCCATAACGACCTAAGGAACGACTCCAGTAGCCCCGATGGCACTTTAGAGGGGTTTAGGAGTATTTTATTTGCGACGCAATAGCAATTAGTCGATTTTGCCAATTTTTTGTATTTGTTAGCCCATAGAATTTTTAGATGTTGGGGGTCCTGATCGAATTTTCTTAAATTGTTCAATTGTAGCTTCTGTAACGACCTAAGGAATGACTCCATTAGCCCTGCCGGTGCTTTAGATGGTTTAGGAGCATTTTATTTGTGACGCAATAGGAATTAGTCGATTTTGCCGGTTTTTCATGTGTGTTAGCCCATAAAATTTTAGGTGCCGAAGTTTGGTCGAATATTTTTGAATTATTCCATAGTAGCATCCGTAATGAACTAGGAAAAGACTCCAGAAGCCCCGACGACACTTTAGAGGGGATTAGGAGGATTTTATTGGCAACTCAACAGGAATTAGTAGATTTTTCCAGTTTGTCATGTTTGTTAGCCCATAGATTTTTTAGGTGTCGGGGGTCAAGGTCGAATTTTCTTGGATTCCTTCATAGTTGCATCCTTAACGACCTGAGGAACGACTCCAGTATCCCTGTCAGCGCTTTAAAGGGGTTTAGGATTATTTTATTGGCGATGCAACAACAATTAAGCGATTTTGCCAATTTTTTTGTGTGTGTTGGCCCACACATATTTTGGGTGCTGGGGTCCGGTTGAATTATGATAGATTCTTCCATAGTAGCATCCGTAATGACCTGGGGAACGACTTCAGTAGCCCCAGCAGTACTTTAGAGGGGTTTAGGAGCATTTTATTAGCGACGCAATAGAAGTTAGGTGATTTTGCTATTTTTTCGTGTGTGTTAGCGCATAAAATTTTTAGGTGCTGGGGTACGGGTCGAATTTCATTGGATTCTTTCATAGTAGCTTCCGTAACGACTTAAAGAATGATTCTAGTAGCCCCGGCGGCACTTTAGAGGGTTTAGGACCATTTTATTGGAGACGCAACATGAATTAGGCAATTTTGCCAGCTTTTCGTGTGTGCTAGCCCACAGATTTTTAAGGTGCTGAGGGTCCGAGTCGAATTTTTTTTATTCTTCCATACTAGCATCCGTAACTATCTAGGAAACGACTCCAGTAGCCCCGGTGGCGCTTTACAGGGGTTTAGGAGAATTTTATTCACGATGCAATAGGAATTAGTCAATTTTGCCAGTTTTTTGTATGTGTTAGCCCACAGAATTTTTAGGTGCTGGGGGTCCTGATCGAATTTTCTTGAATTGTTCAATTTTAGCTTCTGTAACGACCTAAGGAATGACTCCATTAGCCCTGGCGGTGCTTTAGATGGTTTAGGAGCATTTTATTTGCGACGCAATAGGAATTAGTCGATTTTGCCAGTTTTTTGTGTGTGTTAGCCCATAAAATTTTAGGTGCCGAAGTCCGGTCGATTATTTTTGAATTATTCCATAGTAGCATCCGTAATGAACTAGAAAAAGACTCCAGAAGCCTCGACGTCACTTTAGAGGGGATTAGGAGAATTTTATTGGCGACGCAGCAGCAATTAGTAGATTTTTCCAGTTTGTCATGTTTGTTAGCCCATAGATTTTTTAGGTGTCGGGGGTCAAAGTCGAATTTTCTTAGATTCCTCCATAGTTGCGTCCTTAACGGTCTGAGGAACGACTCCAGTATCCCTGGCAGCGCTTTAAAGGGGTTTAGAATTATTTTATTGGCGATGCAACAGGAATTAGGTAATTTTGCCAATTTTTTGTGTGTGTTAGCCCACACATATTTTGGGTGCTGGGGGTCCGATTGAATTTTATTAGATTCTTCTATAGTAGTATCCGTAACGACTTGGGCAACGACTATAGAAGCCCTGGCGGTGCTTTAAAGAGGTTTAGGAGTATTTTATTAGCGATGCAATAGAAGTTAGGTGATTTTGCCAATTTTTCGTGTGTGTTAGCCCATGGATTTTTTAGGTGTCGGGGGTCAAGGTAGAATTTCGTTTAATTCTTTAATAGTAGCTTCCGTAACGACCTAAGGAATGACCCTAGTAGCCCCGATGGCACTTTAGAGAGTTTAGGAGCATTTTATTAGAGACGCAACATGAATTAAGCGATTTTGCCAGCTTTTCATGTGTGTTAGCCACGCATTTTAAAGGTGCCGAGGGTGCGGGTCGAATTTTCTTTGATTCTTCCATAGTAGAATTCGTAACTATCTAGGAAAAGACTCTAGTTGCCCCGACAGTGCTTTTGAGGGATTTAAGAGCATTTTATTTGTGACGCAACAGAAATTAGGCGATTTTGCTAGTTTTACACATGTGTTAGCCTACGAATTTTTTGGGTGTCTGGGGTCCGAGTCGAATTTTTGTGGATTCTTTCATAGTAGCGTCCATAACAACCTGGGAACGACTCTTGTATCCCCGGTGGCGCTTTAGAGGGGTTTAGAAGTATTTTATTGGCGACGCAATAGGAATTAGGTGATTTTTGGCATTTTTTCGTGTGTATTAGCCCACATATTTTTTAGGTGCTGGGGGTCTGATTCAAATTTTCTTGGATTTTTTCATAATAGCGTCCGTAACGACTTACAAAACGACTCCAATAGACCTTGCGATGCTTTAGAGGGGTTTAAGAGCATTTTATTGGAGACGTAATAGGAATTAGGTGATTTTGGCAATTTTTCGTGTGTGTTAGCCGACAGAATTTTTAGGTGTCGGGGTTCTGGATTGAATTTTGTTGGATTCTTCCATAGTAGCTTCCGTAACGACTTAGGAAACGACTCTAGTAGCCCCGTAAACGCTTTAGAGGGTTTAGGAAAATTTTATTTGCGACGCAATAAGAATTAGTCGATTTTGCCAGATTTTCGTGTGTGTTAGCCCATGAATTTTTTAGATGCCGAGGGTTCGGGTCGAATGTTCTTAGATTCTTCCATAGTAGCATCCATAACGACCTGGAAAACGACTCCAGTATCCCTGATGGCACTTTAGAGGGGTTTAGGAGAATTTTATTGGCAAAGCAACAGGAATTAGGCGATTTTGCTAGTTTTTTGTGTGTAACACTCACAGATTTTTTAGGTGCCGAGGGTCCGGGTTGAATTTTCTTAGATTCTTCCATAGTAGCATCCTTAACGACCTGAGAACAACTCCAGTATCTCCGACGGCACTTTAGAGGGGTTTAGGAGCATTTTTATTAGCGCCGCAACAAGAATTAGTCAATTTTGCTAGTTTTTCGTATGTGTTAGCCCACAGATTTTTTAGGTGCCGGAGGTCCAGGTCAAATTTTCTTGGATTCTTGCATAATAGTTTTTGTAATGACCTAAGGAACGACTTCAGTAGCCCCGACGGTGCTTTAGAGAGGTTTAGGAGTACTTTAGTAGCGACGCAATAGGAGTTTGACGATTTTGCTAGATTTTCGTGTGTGTTAGCCCATAGAATTTTTAAGTGTCGAGGGTTTGGGTTGAATTTTCTTGAATTCTTTCACAGTAGCGTCCGTAACGAGTTGGGGAACGACTCTAGTATCCCCGGTTGCACTTTAGAGGGGTTTAGGGGAATTTTATTAGCGACGCAACAGGATTTAGGCGATTTTGCCAGTTTTTTATGTGTCTTAGCCCACAGATTTTTTTGGTGCCGGGGTCCGAGTTGAATTTTCTTGGATTTTTCCATAGTAGAGTCCTTAACGACCTGGGAAATGACTCTAGTATCTTCGATGGCGCTTTAGAGGGGATTAGGAGCATTTTATTGGCAGCGCAACAGGAATTAGGCTATTTTGCAAGTTTTTCGTGTGTGTTAGCCCATTGAATTTTTAGGTGTCGGGATTCCGGGTTGAATTTTCTTAGATTCTTCTATAGTAGCGTCCATAATGACCTGGAAAATGACTCTAGTAGCCCCGGCGGTGCTTCTGACGGATTTAGAAGCATTTTATTAGCGACGCAATGGAAATTAGGTGATTTTGCAGTTTTTCGTGTGTGTTATCCCACGGATTTTTTACGTGTCGGGGGTCCCGATCGAATTTTCTTAGATTCTTCCATATTAACGTCTGTAATGACCTGGAGAACGACTCTAGTAGGCCAGACGATGATTTAGAGAACTTTAGGAGCATTTTATTAGCGACGCAATAGGAATTAGGCGATTTTGCCAGTTTTTCGTGTGTGTTAGCCCATGGATTTTTTAGGTGCCGGGGGTTCAGGTTGAATTTTCTTGGATTCTTCAATAGTAGCGTCCATAACGACCTGGGGAATGACTCTAGTATCTCCGGCGGCGCTTTAGAGGGGTTTAGTACCATTTTATTGGCGGTGCAACTGGAATTAGGCGATTTTGCTAGTTTTTTTGTGTGTGTTAGCCCATGGAATTTTTACGTGTTGGGGGTCCGGGTCAAAGTTTCTTGGATTCTTCCATAGTAGTATCCCTAACGACCTGGAGAACGACTCCAGTAGCCCCGGCGGCGCTTTATACGGGTTTAGAAGTATTTTATTAGCGACGCAATGGTAATTAGGTAATTTTGCCAGTTTTTCGTATGTGTTAGCCTACGGGATTTTTAGTTGCTGGGGTACCGATCGAATTGTTTTGGGTTATTTCATAGTAGCATCTGTAACGACCTGGGAAGGACTCCAGTATCTCCAACGGTGCTTTAGAGAAGTTTAGGAGTATTTTATTAGCGACGCAATTGGAATTAGGTGATTTTGCTAGTTTTTTGTGTGTTAGCCCATAGATTTTTTAGGTGCCGGGGGTTCGAGTTGAATTTTCTTTGATTCCTCCATAATAGCGTCCATAACGACCTCGGTAATGACTCCAGTATCGCCGGTGATGCTTTAGAGGGGTTTCTGAGAATTTTATTGGCGACACAACCGAAATTAGGCGATTTTGCCAATTTTTCGTGTGTTAGCCCATAAAATTTTTAGGTATCGAGGGTTTGGATTGAATTTTCTTAGATTCTTCTATAATAGCGTCAATAACTACATGGGGAACGACTCCAGTAGCCCCAGCAGTGCTTTCCAGAAGTTTAGGAGCATTTTATTAGCGACATAACAGGAATTAGAAGATTTTGCTAGTTTTTCATGTGTGTTAGTCCACAGAATTTTTAGATGCCGAGAGTTCGTATTGAATTTTTTTGGATTCTTCTATAGTAGTGTCCGTAACGACCTGTGTAACGACTCCAGTATCCCCGGCGGTGCTTTAGAGGGGTTTAAGGATATTTTATTGGCGATGCAACAGGAATTAGGCGATTTTGCCAGTTTTTCGTTTGTGTTAGCCCACAAATCTTTTAGGTGTCGGGAGTCCGGATCGAATTTTCTTTGATTCTTCCATAGTAGCATCCCTAACGACTTGGGGAACGACTCTAGTTGCCCCAGCGATGCTTTAGACGGGTTTAGAAGTATTTTACTAGCGACGCAATGGGATTTAGGCAATTTTGCTAGTTTTTCATTTGTGTTAGCCCACGGATTTTTTAAGTGCCGCGGGTCTGGGTCGAATTTTCTTAGATTCTTCCATAGTAGCGTCTGTAACGACCTGGGTAAAGACTCCAGTAGCCTCGGCGGTGCTTTAGATAAGTTTAGGAGCATTTTATTAGCGACGCAACAGAAATTAGGCGATTTTGTCAGTTTTCGTGTGTGTTAGCCCACAGATTTTTTAGGTGCCGGGGTACGGGTTGAATTTTCTTCAATTCTTCCATAGTAGCATCCTTAACGACCTGGGAAACGACTCCAGTATCCCTGGTGGCGCTTTAGAGGGGTTTAGGAATATTTTATTGGCGGTGCAACAGGAATTAGGCGATTTTGCCAATTTTTCGTGTGTGTTAGCCCATAAAATTTTTAGGTGCCGAGGGTCTGGGATGAGTTTTTTTGGATTCTTCCATAGTAGCGTCTGTAACGACCTGGATAAAGACTCCAGTAGCCCCGGCGGTGCTTTAGATAAGTTTAGGAGCATTTTATTAGCGACGCAACAGAAATTAGGCGATTTTGTCAGTTTTCGTGTGTGTTAGCCCACAGATTTTTTAGGTACCGGGGTACGGGTTGAATTTTCTTGAATTCTTCCATAGTAGCATCCTTAACGACCTGGGGAACGACTCCAGTATCCCCGGCGGTGCTTTAGAGGAATTTATGGGAATTTTATTAGCGACACAACAGGAATTAGGTGATTTTGCCAGTTTTTCGTGTGTGTTAGCCCACAGATTTTTTAGGTACTGGGGGTCCGGATTGAATTTTCTTGGATTCTTCCATAGTAGCGTGTTTAACGACCTGTGGAACGACTCCAATATCCCCGGCGGTGCTTTAGAGGGGCTTAGGAGCATTTTATTGGCGGCGCAATAGGAATTATGTGATTTTGCCAGTTTTCGTGTGTGTTAGCCCACAGAATTTTTAGGTGCCGGGGGTTTGAGTTGAATTTTCTTGAATTCTTCCATAGTAGCATCCGTAACGACCTGGAGAATGACTCCAGTATCCCCGGCGGTGCTTTAGAGGGATTTATGGGAATTTTATTAGCGACGCAATAGGAATTAGGTGATTTTGCCAGTTTTTCATGTGTGTTAGCCCACAGATTTTTTAGGTACCGGGGGTCCGGATTGAATTTTCTTGGATTCTTCCATAGTAGCGTCCTTAACGACCTGTGGAATGACTCCAGTATCCCCGGCGGTGCTTTAGAGGGGCTTAGGAGCATTTTATTGGCGGCGCAATAGGAATTATGTGATTTTGTCAGTTTTCGTGTGTGTGTTAGCCCACAGAATTTTTAGGTTTGAGTTGAATTTTCTTGGATTTTTCCATAGTAGCATCCGTAACGACCTAGGTAACGACTCCAGTATCTCCAGCGGCGCTTTAGACGAGTTTAGGGAAATTTTATTAGCGACGCAACAGAAATTAGGCGATTTTTTCCAGTTTTTCGTGTGTGTTAGCCCACAGATTTTTTAGGTGTCGGGGATCCGAATCGAATTTTCTTGGATTCTTCCATAGTAGCATTCGTAACGACCTGGGGAACGACTCCCGTATCCCCGACGGCAGTTTAGAGGGGTTTAGGGGAATTTTATTGGCGACGCAACAGGAATTAAGCGATTTTGCCAGTTTTTCGTGAGTGTTAGCCCAAAGGTTGGAAATCCGGTTATCCTACTTAGAAATCTAAACCAAACTGAAGGCCTCTGCAATGGAATAAGATTAATTATCTCGCATCTTGATATTTGGTCTATTAGTGCTAACATCATCAGGTAAGAACATCGGCACAAGAGTCACAATACCCAGAATTATCATGTCTCCAAACGATTCAAAGTGGCCATTCAAGCTTAACAGATGCCAACTTCCTTTAGCACCCTGTTACGCTATTCCTTAACCATTTACCATTCAGTTTAGTTATTACAAAGTACCATTAAGTGGAAAAAATATATTAATAAATTTTCATAATAAAGGACCTGCAGATAGCTAGCCATACAAATGACGACACATGATGGAGATGGAATGTCAATGCCTACAAACATAACCATAGAGCAGGTTCTACACGGCCTAGCCAATGCAACAACTGCTGAATCTGTTACAAATACATAAATTAGAGGTAAGTACCTTATATATTAACATACAACACATACTAAACACTGATGTAACAAATGAACATAGAAAAATTGAACAAGGATGGTATGCAAAACACATGCACATGAATCGGAGATTAGCTAAGGACACTTGCATAGTGGCTATCACTGTACTATTTGGACTTTGTGTTACAGGGTATTTGACCGTGGAAATATCATTACTTGGTGCAGGTCAGACTCTTCATGCGGAATACTGAGCGTGTAGAGCAAAGAATGGGATAAGGTAGAGGAATGAAAGATGTAGGGTGAATGGGAAATACTTCCTACATGCCAAGCCTAAAAAACAGGAATGTATTTCACAATTTTACAGAATGTTGACAATTAATTGCCCAAATCACGGCACAAACCTATCTTCCCCATATCTTCCGTTACAAAACGTCCAAGGAAAACCTCAGGCACTTCCCCTTACATCCATATGATCTCCTTCTTAATCTCTATTGTTCACGTCTTCAATGTTCATAATTGCCCTCCATCTCTTCCTCTTATTTCACCCAAACATTATTACCTTTTCGTCTTCCAAAACTATTATTGTTAAAGATAGAACGAAGCAACTTTTTGTGACCGGATCCTTAGTTTAGTTCTCTGACTTTGTCGGAATTGAATTCATCATCTTCCTCAAACCATCTTTACGGATTATTACTGGATGTCGAATGCAGTCACCATCTCTTCCACTGATCTCCACAACAACCTTCAAACAAATATGGTACCTACATCACAAAGACTGCATATTTAGCAATACAGGGAAAAAGTGTAGTTTTATTTGCCTTTCAAAGCTTGGTTATTAGAAACTCTGTTAATGTTATTAACTATCGTCTGGTACACATCTTTCCAACTCTACCATATGTTACATTTTTTAGTAGCTGCACCTGATTTTTATAAAATTATCAAGACCTATATGTCATCGCGGTAAAAGGTTTTATTATGTAAGAATCAATATATCTGGAACTCCTTCAGTAATGAATAACTGATGCAAATTTTGCCCTACTAATTACTGTTATGCATTATAAGCATGGGTGTGAAATGATTCGTCATGCTCAAAAAGGTCACCCACCATTCAAACATCCACTTGCTTAATATCTAATTACCTTAATTTCTAATGGTTGTACGTGGTTTCCATCTATAAATGTTAATCTCATTCTATCGTGCAGAATGTTATTTGCAGAGATCTCCTGAATGGTCAAAAAATTTGATTTACTATTGTGGTCAATATGAAAATTTAACTGTGAGAGGGATTATACAAATCTCTTCATGAACTCATGCTCTTCAAGAGTATTCCACAAGAACAAAACGTTGAATTCAGGAATCAAGAGCCTCCAATCTCAATGATAATTTAATTGAAAGAAGCCATTAGAGTTAAAGAGTGCAAAAACCTTATAGATTGTAGCACATCAAACTTATATAAGAGCTATCATTGTTTATTTATGTATTATGACATCTCCTTTCACCATTTCATAAACATTATTCTTCTAATTAATTATGAAAACGATTGAAGCTATGTCTACTTTGTGGTGTGTTTGGAATGACGATCAAAGAAACAATAGCTTGCACGGATCATTTTTTCCAGTGTTGATTGTATCTTCTCATGTCTGAGGTATGGATAGAGCACCCATTGTTTCCTTCTATTTGAATAAGTACGTTTTTATATTTCGTGAAAACATTTAGAGGAGAGATTGCCTGTGATAATAGATACTTACAGTGATAGGACCATTGAAATAGAAAGAAGCAAAACTTTTAAGGAATAAAAAAAAATGGGGAACAGATATTTTATAAGAAAGAATATGAAAGTTAATTTGTATCTATGACCATGAATAACTCAATATCATACCAAAAATACTATGGAAACAGCTGCTTCATGTGCATAGTTGAAGCCCGCCAACTCTATGCAGAGAAACCATGTACCATCATACAATACCTAACATGGCTGCCTACAAACTGCATCAATGAGGGCCCTTTTACATAGAGTCGTATGATCTATAGCTTGGTATACAAATAGTGGAGCGTAATTAAGATTGGTGCAACTCGCAAAATACTCAAGTGTAGAAATCAATTAGATGCTACTGTTCACCATGCTACTGTTGGATCGAAAAAATGATATGCAACGAAGTGGAATCCTACAAAGAAATGGACGGAAAAATACAATTTATTAGGATGTCCAGATAATTTTATAACGAATGAAATTTAAATTAACTCGACTTACTCAGACTCAACCATTTAAAGCCTAATCGGCTAAATTCACAGGCGTGTACCGAGAAAAAAAATGATAATGCATTAACACTAAATTTGCATTAAAACAGCAAAATCAATAAGACGTAACTAACACCGGCGCGAAGTGCGAACAATTTACCTGCCAAATTAAAACTTCACATAATTTGACACATGGCAAAATATAATTGGCTATAATTTTTGACCCACTAATAGTCGACTCACCTATCAGAAAATGACATTCCTCCTCTTTTTTTTTCCTAATTTTTACTTTGGACACTTGGAAAACAATAAAAGTATCTTTGTCTGGTTATGGCCGTTTTTAGCTTTGATTATAACAAGAAAGAAAATTGAAAAAAATAATAATTTAACTTTTATCTCTATAAATATATTTTTTGCCGTTTTAATTTGCTTGTTTCGTTATTTTTTAATTATTTTAAAAATATTTTTTTCATTTTAATTTATATGTTTTACTTTATTTTTTAGTTTGTTTTAAAAAAAAAAAATTTGATAGCTTTTTAATTTTAATCTTTCACTAATATATTTAAAATCACAAAATTAAAGATATTTTGATATATATTTTTATATAAATTAAATTTAAAATCATAAGACTGAAAATTCTTCTTTACTTGTATTGCTTTTTTATTTCGATAAGTTTTTAATTTTAATATTTTTCGTGACTTGTTTAAAAGATATTTTAAGAGTATAAAATTTAAAGTTTTTTTTTTCTTTTTAAATTTGTATCAAATAAAATTAGACAAACAAATTGAAAATGAAGAATATATGTTTTTTTTCAAGAATTCAACTCTAAAAAAAACCACAAAAAGAAAAAACCAGAAAAAAATTCAAAGTCTTACCTTTCAATACATTTTTCACCTTTCATTGAGTCACAAGATATATATTTTTTTTTTCAAGAATTCACCTGTTGGAAGAACCCCACCAGAAGAGAACTCCAAAAAACAGATTAAAAATCCCACCTTTGAGTACTTCTCCCAATAATTTTAAGTTTCAGTGAATCTCAAGATGTAATTTTTTTTCAAGAATTCATCTGTTAGGAAAACCCCACAAGAAGAAAACTGCAAAAACAGATTCAAAATCTCACCTTTTTAGATCTTTTCAACATTTTTTCACTTTATTATCTCACAAAAATATTGAACAAGGAAGAGGGGATTCAAAAAAAATGTCATTTGTTTTAGGGGTTGTGTTTGGAATAGCATTTGGACTTGCTATAATAGTTGCTTTTGTGAAATCTGAAAATGCTAGATCCAAAAAACGTACTGATCTGGTTAGTCAACTAAAGTCTTTACCTTTTTTTACTTCAATTTTTTTGGAACTTTAGTTTTTTCCATTTCTGGTGTTTTTTGTATTTATGTTGTTTTTTTTTGGTTGAATTGTAAAGGCTAGTGGAATTGCTGCATTTGCTAGAATGACAGTGGATGATTCAAGAAAAATCTTCACTCCAGAACAACACCCTTCTTGGGTTGTTTTCTCAAATCAGCAAAAGGTGAAGTCTTTAACTTTTCTTTAGTATGTGTTTGGTATGACGTGGAGGTGGAGTTGGAATTTTTAGTTTATGGGTTCTAGACGACATTTCCTTTTGCTTTGTTGGGCTTCAGAAAAGACTATTTATACATATCAAATGAATATTTTAGCACAAATATAGGGTTTAAGCTAAATGTACTGGGTTCTGGCGTACCCATAGCTAACGTAGTGGCTCTGCCTCTAGTAGGACGGAAGTCAATTTTCAGAAATGTGTAAAATGACTCATTTTTTGGAAAATGTTTTTTCGTGTTTGATTGGTGAATGGAATATCTTTTTGGAAAAAGACATTATTGAAGATTGGGTTAGCAAATTGGATAGTGCAATCCAAGGGTGTGACCTAGTGGTCAATGAAATGGATCGACAAAAAAACACTTGGTGATTTTTTCCTATGTGTCCTAGTCTTGGTGGATAAAGTTACCTGGTGCCTGTTGCTAGTAGGATGTGGTAGTTATTCCGTGGAATTAGTCGAGGTGCGGGAAAGTTGGCCCGGATACAACACTTATCAAAGAATTTTTTTTTGGATAGTACTTTTGATGAAATATAGATGAGTATTAAAGACGGATAATAATGGCATGGCTATATTTGAGATAATCGTTTGCTCCTTTCTGGTGGAAATGTTTTCCCTAGAACATATTTTCTGGCAACCAAAATCATTAAATAAGTATTTTGTTTTTTGGAAATGGAATTTCGGAAAATATTTCCTGTTATACCCAACACAACATTAGTGTCCTTTTTTGTTTTGGGGGCACATATTGACCATATATGATCATTGAGATTCAATAAGCGCATTATGGTTCAAATTGTGGTCTTTGGTTACAAGATTTTCCCTTTATGGACTTTGTTTAATGTCTATCTAGCATACATGTTGAGATTTGGTTTGTTGAGAGCAAAGGAAATGACCTTTTAAAGTTTTCAATTTTATTCTTACAGTTGACGTGGCTTAATTCTCATCTTGAAAAGATCTGGCCATATGTGGATGAGGTTAGGTTCAATGTCTATACATTGTTTAGTTTTCCACTCTATTGCAATTCTGCAATTTTCCATTTTTTTCCCTTTTTCTTTTCTAAATTCTGATTGTTGGAACTTCTTTGTTACTGATTTTATCGGTATGGGTATATGGTAATTCAGGCAGCATCAGAACTAGTAAAATCAAATGTGGAGCCAGTTTTGGAACAATATAGGCCTGTGATTTTGGCGTCGTTGAAATTTTCAAAGTTCACTCTTGGTACAGTTGCTCCACAATTCACAGGTTAGATGAGGTCTGGCATAACATGCCTCATGTGTCGCAATACGTTCCAGTGTTTTAGCTTTATTTGTTTGTATGTGTATATATATTCACGGTCAAGTAATCACTTATTGTTATTTGTTAAAGAAATGTACCTCAGGCCTAATTCAACCCCAAAGTTAGCTCAAGAGTTGAGAATTGCCCGATACCATATAAGGAGGCCAAAGGACTACATGCCCACCGATGTGGCATATCCAACACCCTCCTCCCTCTTTGATCGTGTCTTAGTTTCTTTGCCCGAGACCATATAAGTTTTTATCTGTCAAAAAACTTTGATCGTGTCTTAGTTTCTTTAGCTATTCAAGGCTCTTCTATATTGTACTACCTAAAAGTTTTAGGAGTCACTTATACATATGAAAGAACTTATTCCTCTAGTTCTTTTGGCATGCTTATATTTGGAGTAGCATAACATTTCCCTGCACGGACACCACCACCGGAAAAAAAAAAGTCGCATAACATTTCCCTGCCATTTATAGCCTCTTGAGAAGTCAAAATGTAACAAATAATTTGAAACAGATGGTATAAAAGATATCCAAACCTAAAAGAGCTATTCTATTGTCTCATGTCAATTAGTCCTTAATAAAAGAAACTTCTTGTGAGGATGAATCACATGATATTTAACAAAGGTTTGATTTCATACATATGTCATTGCAGGGATTTCTATTATTGAAGATGGAAGTGAGGGTATTACTATGGAATTAGAGATGCAATGGGATGGGAATCCAAGCATAATACTCGATATCAAGACTTATGTTGGTGTAGCATTACCAGTACAGGTAATTAGTTTCACCATATGTTGCTTGGACTCTCCAAAAATGTTGCCGCACCCGTGTTGGATTCTCCAAAATTGCACTACTTTTGGAGTATGTGACACGCACCCGTTGACATTTTGAAGAGTTTGAACAACATACTTTCACCTCAGAGTTGTGCCACATACTTTAACTGCTTCACATGATATGGTCCTAATTTATGCTGAGATGCGAATTTTGCTTTTATCTCTGTGAATACTCAAATTGAAAGACACAATGGTTTTACTTGATGTCCTCAAGCCTGCATTTATTGTTTCTGAAAGAGCTTGGACTTATCGAATTATGTTTTCTATAAGAGCTTGTTGAAAAGGGGAACAAACAACTGTTTCAGCTTAACTAGTCTGTATTTGTGTCTTACACTTGCAAGTTATCCCATATGATTTGCATGGACATGCTCGTGCTTATGTATTTTTCTTGGACTGAGCACAAAATGAAAAGTTAATGTCATTATATTCCCTGCAATACGCCCTTAATAGTAATCTAAAAGAGTTGCTCGCTGTAAGAGTGAAGAAATGAAGACGCTAGTACTAGTAATTTATCCACACAAATTTCTATTTTAGTTCCTAAAATACTTGCATCTTGCTATGTTCCAACTCTTATGAATCTGATTATAACTTTGTGATTATTGTTCTCCTTTCGCTTAGGTGAAAAACATCGGGTTTACTGGTATTTTCAGGCTCATCTTCAGGCCACTTGTTGATGAGTTTCCTTGCTTCGGAGCTGTATGTTATTCTCTAAGGCAGAAGGTGTTGTATAAACCTCAATTTTTCTTTTATCTTTCATTTGCCTGTGTATCACTTTATGCACATACATGCACAGAAATCAATTTAAGCATGTTATTGATACTTACCCTTAAACAATTTAAGCATCGTGTTGATACTTGAAATAAAAAAGGAAATTAAGCATACTAATTACACAATCCATGAATGAAATTTAAGCTATTTCTTTTGTTTTGAATTAAAATAAGTCAGTGGGTGCTGATCACTACACCCACAACTCATTGTTGCAACAGGTGTGGACTTAATATAAATGTACATTTATATATATATATAAAAAAATCTCGACTACTTATATACTTCAAGCAAGACCAGAGGGAGAAGGTGCACCTACTGTCATAGTTCTACATTTCCCGTGTGTGTGCAGATGGCACTTACTCTCATGTGGACAAGGGCACAAGGCTACCCGCGTGCATATCTCACACCTAAACTCTATAGGAAAATTGACAAATAATTTCTTTGTTTGCAGAAAAAGCTGGATTTTACTCTTAAAGTAATTGGTGGTGACATGACAGCAATTCCTGGCCTTTCTGATGCAATTGAGGTTTGGGCGAACTTTACCACTTATCTATTTCTCTGTTGTGCTATTCTTCCACAACAACCAATGCAGTTTGATGTGGATGTAATTGTTATTGATAAAGTTGGTTAGATGTAGCGAAGGCCTACAGATGCCGTGGATATTTGGCTGGCGTAGCCAAGCCTTATTTTGTTTTCCCTTATTCTTTCTCAAAAGAGAACGGAAGGAACAGAAAGAATTGAAATTTTTAAGTAGTGGCTTAGTGTTATAACTACAAGAATAGGGTGTTTTTGTAGTGGTTATTTTCATCCTTGTTTAGGAAATTCGGGAGCTTGATTCACGACCTGTAAACAAGATAAAACTATTTCTCATGTTTCTTTGGTAAACATTCTATGTTGTCTTGAACTTGCCTAAATCTTCTATATTTCAATATGGATAACGGCATTTACTTGAAGTGACAAATACATTTATGAGAATGAAGGAGTGTTGAGTGAAAACTTTCGAACAACAATTCTTTTGTTTCTTGGTGCATTCTCTAAGACTATTCTCATTCGAGAAAAGAGAGGAACAACGGATTTGCTGCTTTGAGTTGTTTGCATGAACTTGAATTTTTTTATGCAGTCATAAAATGGAACACTTAACGCATGTTAGTTATGATTTACTACATTCTAGGTGTACTAAAATGAATTTATTTCTCCAGGGAACCATCCGGGACGCTGTTGAAGATTCAATCACCTGGCCAGTTCGAAAAGTTATTCCCATTTTACCTGGGGATTATAGGTATTGATATTAGCAATTGATTCTTTGAACCATCTTGGTTTCACTGACCCAGTTCATCTTTGGGCTGCCCCAATGTTGGTCCAATCGAACACATTTAACTTCTCGTTGAACCTCCGAAGGACCCTCAAATATAAGATTTCCAAAAGCAGAATTGGGATTAAGTTTTGGAGATTAATCCCCTCAACTTGTGTCGGACTTCCATTCATTTTGCATTGAGCTAGGGAAGTCAAAATGTTATCTCACGCAATTTTGTAATTATCTCATGTTTTGATTGGATCTGTAAAAGCAAGTTCTAGTAGATGCCTCTGCGTTCTGTGTTTTAACTGAAAAGACAAGTTAAACATCTAGATTTTGATTGGCAACTGCTTAATTTCAACATTCTATTTTCTTGTTTACCAGTGACCTTGAAATGAAGCCTACCGGAGTATTGGAGGTGAAACTTGTTCAAGCAAAGGAGTTAACAAACAAAGACATTATTGGAAAATCGGATCCTTTCGCTGTATTATACGTACGCCCTTTACGAGATAGAATGAAGAAGAGCAAAATAATTGTAAGTTATTCATTTGTTTCCTTGGAAAAGTTTCTTTAATTTATTTGATCAAGTTAAGATTAAAGTAATCAATGTTCTTTTTCAGAACAATGATTTGAATCCAATATGGAATGAGCATTTTGAGTTCGTAGTCGAAGATCCATTGACACAACACTTGGTGGTAAAAATCTATGACGATGAAGGGCTTCAGTCAGCTGAACTAATTGGATGTGCCCATATCCGTTTGAATGAGCTTGAGCCTGGTAAAGTGAAGGATATCTGGTTGAAGTTGGTGAAAGATTTGGAGATTCAGAGAGACCAGAAAAATAGGGGCCAGGTGATGACTCCAATTCCTGTTTACTTTCCATGGCCTTGTTTAAATCCATACTGTAGTAGCTAGAAATATACCGTACATAGTATTAGTAAATTTGATGGATAATATATGCACAGAATCATAATGTTCGAAATCTAATGATTTTTCAGCAATAATTAAATCAAACAACATTTTACTGTTCAAAATGAGTGGCACCCAGCAGCGGAGCCGGAGGATCCGAACCCCTTCGCTAGTAAATTACACTGTGTTACAAAGTCAATTTTACTTTTCATGTATATGCAATAGATGTTGAATCCCCTTGGCTTCTTGGTGTGTTTATCTCTTTATATTTTGCATCCCTTCACTGAAAATCCTGGCTCCGGCACTGGTGGCACCAATTGTCCTGTGAATAGTACGAGTTTGTTCCTACTCATTATATTCTTAATGCCATGATCTTGATCCACCGAGTGCATTAGACAGGAAGACCACGGGGGGAGGGGTTACATATCCTGCAGAACGTAGATCATATAGTGCATTATAGCAGTCTCGGTTGCCATCTTTTAGTCCTACTTTGTGAACTTACTGGCAGTGATTTCCTTTCCCTTGTAGCTCCAGAGCACGGCTAATCTCTATTATTTATTTGTCTCTTGAAACTGTGTATTTTGTTGTCGTTATTTTCCTTTCTATCATGATTTCTCTACACTTCTTTTGAGCTGAGGGTGTACCGGAAATAACCTCTCTACCCCGCAAAGGTTGGGGTAAGGTCTACGTACATCCTACCTTCTCCAGACCTCACTTGTGGGATTACACTCGATTTGTTGTTATTGTTGTAAATTGTGAGCAGAACACATAGAATAGTCTCTGTGCTTGATGTGTTAACTGTTCTCATTTCTTTGGTTAGGTGCACTTGGAACTATTGTACTGCCCGAATGGCATGAACAATGGGCTAAGTAACCCTTTTGCCCAGAATGAGTCAATGACTTCATTAGAGAGAGTTTTTAAAAACTCGGCAGAAGGAAAAGAAGCTAGTCCAAACGGAAGTGAAATCAACAATAGAAGAGAGGTAATAGTACGAGGGGTACTTTCTATTACCGTGATATCAGCTGATGACCTGCCCCCAGTTGATATAGGGGGGAAGGCTGATCCCTACGTCGTGCTGATCATGAAGAAGGCTCAACTCAAGAACAAGACCAGGGTACCCTTTCTTCGTATTATATAATTGTTGACTTCTTGATAAATGCAGTAAATAATTTCTTTCCTTCTTCGTATGCCATGATCCTCTTTTTTGCATATGATTTCTATGTAGCTTTGGCTCAGATTCTGTATTATACACTCGATAAGTACAAATAATTGATTTCAACCCCAGTAAATCAAATGAATTGATGTAGAATCCTGAACTCGAACAGCTTATCCGGAAAAAAAAACCGAACTTGAGCCCATAAGGTTCAAATCTTGATTTCACCTCTACTAATATTGAGCCTATGGGAACCACAAAGTTTGTATCATTCTTGTTCACAGTAATTTACCTCGAGTATCAACATTCATTACTAGATATATTGCTGAATGTTACTAACAATGACTACACCTCAAACTAAAGGAAGCTAGGGCCGTCTATATGATTTTTCAGTGTCCATACCGTAACATCTTTAGCTCATTTTATTTTATATGATGCTGATTATCACTTACCAAAAAAATATATAACGCTTATTATCTGTTTTCCTTTAGGTCGTAAATGAAAGTCTAAATCCAGTATGGAATCAGACTTTTGACTTTGTTGTTGAGGACGGATTACATGATATGCTAATGCTGGAAGTCTGGGACCATGACACATTTGGAAAGGTAAGAGTATCTGCCCCTTAAATAAGTTCCATATGATTATCCCGTGACTATTTTTGGTCCTCACGCAATATATCATTAAGCACTTGTTTAACATCTTAAGTATCTTTCCATACACCAACATTTGTCGATGTGATGTTTCCTTTAGCTGAAGTAACTCATTACGTGAGCGCTTTTCTAAAATTTTGAATTGGTTACATTCACCCTTTCCTTGTTTTTTCCATTCTAAAAAGGATTATATTTCTGTATTTGGAAATAATTTGACTTAAAACTTTCCATTTTACTATTTGTCAGAAGCTTTTATAGATGCACAAATTTCTAGAGTCTCTTTTTTTCTTAAACTCCGTATTGAGTCAAATTGCGTCATATAAGTTGGAACGGAGGGAGTACTAGATGTGGAACTGCGTAAGTTGTGTTTGACTTTTTAAAAGTATAAGGTTATGGAATGTATAAGTTGTGTTGGGCTATGATCCATTGTTTAGCTCATCTTGATCGTGCCCATCTCAGCCAAGTGATTTTTGAGCGGGCAACACATTTTGACCCACCTAAATTTAGCCTAACTCGCTCATCTAACACCCCCTATGTGCGAGTATATATAAATTCTGGAGAGTACCCTTGTCATATCTTATTTCCTGATTATAGAATTCATTCATTTCGAATTCTTCCAACTTTTTTCACAGGATTTCATGGGAAAATGCATTCTGACTTTAACGAGGGTTATTATGGAAGGTGAATACAAAGACACGTATGAATTAGCGGAGGCTAAATCAGGGAAACTGAACTTGCATCTCAAATGGAATCCACAGCCAATATACAGGGACTACCAATGATGAACATCAAACTTGAGTTTTATTATCTTGTTAGTTTTGTACAGGGAAGTAAAGTTTCTTTGATTCCCTAATTGACTGGGAACGGCAGCACGTATAATCGAATATTTTCTGTACATGATTTATTAAAAGCAGAAGATACTGTAAAGCTGTGAAACTTTTGAAGAGAAGCTGGACAAGAATAAAAATGGGGGTAATTTTTCAAGTTTAAGCTATTATGTACTATTAGCAACTCACTAATATCCTTGGCTATATGGCCATTTTTCATTTGTTGAAGTGTGTGACTATCTGAGCACACTTTTATTTGTGTGTGAGCAGAAACTCGTTTTTAATGGGCTAAGCATGTGAATCTTCTTTGTTTTGATAATGATTGGCATATAAACTCGAACTAGGAACCTCCGCCACCTATATACCATGTTGAAGTGTGATGGATCATGTTATCTAAAAGGCAAACTCTTTTTTGGGTTTCCCACCGGTACTTGCTTTAGGGCTTGACTAATTTGTATTCACATTGGGAAGTCCCACTTTAGGAGGGGTAAAATGCTCCTCAAAGGAGACTTCATATTCATGGTTCAAATTCGAGACTTTTTGTTAAGGGTGGATGAGTATTTAATGCTCCACCACAACCTTTGATAGTGAGTAAAATTTTTCTAAAAAAAAAACAAACTACAAATCCATGAGAGCTTATTAACTTATCATTAATCAAGTCTTTAAGTATTCTGATGGTACATTCATCTTCCAAAACAAGAACAAAATAAATGAAGTGAGTGCATTGTGAATATTCAAATAAAATTATTCTTCAGAAACTGAAATGATGAAATAAACAGCACAATCTTTTATTTGAATGATCATTATTTGGTGGAAATTTAGCCAAATAGTCCAACAACATACTCAGTGTAATTCCACGATTGAGTCTGGGGAAGGTAGTGTGCACACAGACAATTTCTGATAAACCCTCGACTCAAGTAATTATCCAAATAGTCAAAGAAAGCAAATAGATTTTCAAGCTAATTAGTTACCAATGGGATAATGATCTATGGCCATAAAACTGCAACTAAGTTGAGAGTAAGTTGCAGAAATATGTTTTCACAGTTGTGCAGTTGAAGCCCTGTTTAAAATGATTGAACGGAGACGATTTTTGTTCAACTTTATCCGGTGATGATTCCTTCCCCTGCATGACCATAAATCGCGTGAGTTTAACCTTTATATACTGACAATGTAAAAGAATTCGCCTAAATGATAGCTACTGATATTCGTCCATAGTAAGCGAGATTAGCTCTTGGAAAATAAGACAGTACTACAGTATGTTAAAAAGACTATAAGACTTATGTGTATACATGTTGCATTACTTAGATTCAAGACGAAATAGAATAGGCTGATTGTTCTAGTAGAATGACGACGTATACACAAAGTGGGTTAAAATAAGACAGTTTATCTGTTATAACAAGTTAATATATAGTATCGTCTGTGAATATATGTTAATGCACGTTGTGTTATTTAATTAAGGCGAACTAGAATAGGCTGACTCAACAGCAAACAAGTCTTATCAATCTGCTATTGCTTGGTAAAAGGAAAATTCAATACAAATTTTCCAGATGAAATTTTTTTCTGCAAAGGTAGGAAGATCATACTTACCAGTACAGATTGTGTAACACGAACGAGTCGATTTTAACTTTCTTTCCATCGTCATTTCTGTTCCAATGGTAGAATGCATGTGTTCTGTTCTTAATCTCTAGCGTAGAATGGCCATAGCTCGATTCGCGGAAAGCAGAGTAATCTGGTTGAGGATCTCTAAATCTGCAAAAAAATAAACAAATGAAAATCTATAGTTCTAGAGCGATTTAAGAAGTTATAAGGTAGTTGAAGCACATAATACGACAAGAGTAGAAAAAGGGCAGTACGTTGCACTAAACATCACACATTTATGCAGGATCCAGGGAAGGGCTGCACCACTAGGGAGTGTATGATGTAGGCAGTATGCACTAATGCAAGAGTCAGTTACTGAGTTCACGGCTCGAAAATCATGACCTATAGGTTACATGGGGACAACTTGAGCGTTGCTCCAAGTATCCCCTTCATAATTTCATTAAATTTCCTAATAAATGGATCGAGTAAATTCATGTACTCGAGATGAACCTAGTTTATTAATCTAGTGAGCGCATTGTAATGTCATTCACTAGCGATGTTTTGCAATAACATGTAACTTACCTTGAAGCAAGACCTTCTTTATTTCCTCCATCACCAACAGTTATGTAAACTGGAGCTGTTTTATCAGGTACGGGATAAGGATCACCACTCGAGATGTTATAGCGTATATTTGATATGCGATACTGGAAAAGAAAAAGAACTTTTTTTAGCAGATGTCACCTTTAGAAGAAGGAAATGTTCATACTTCAGATATATACTTCCTCTGTTTCAATTTGTTTGTCTTTCTTTCCTTTTTAATACATTTCAAAACGAATGTCTACTCCCTGTTTTGGCAACTCATAATTCCTCTTTAATTCTAACTTTCCACATGACATGTTTAAGACTACTAGATTAGAGGACATTTTTGTACATTTTACGTATCTTTAGCTTAAGATCACAAGATTCAAAAGTACTCGTTACTTTCTAAAACTCTGCGTCAAGTCAGAATCAGACAAACAAATTGAACAGAGGGAGTATCACATATTTTTTCTCCTTTATTTCTTTGTTCTCGGACGAGTAGAAAAGCCAGTACAATGAAATGAAGTGACTTACTGATCGTTCATAGGCGTGGACATGACCAGCAAAGATCACATCAACTTTGTGTTCGACAAACCATGCTTCGAAGACAGATCTCATACTTTCTCCCTCCATGAAATGAGCTACATTACTATTGTAGATAGGAACATGCATAAGGACTATAAGCCAAGGAGTTTTCTCTCTGTCCACATTTTTAAATTCCTCTCTCAGCCACTTCCATTGAGGTGTGTACTTTACTGCATTAGAAAAGACATTGTGAGTTTGTTGGTTGTGTCGCATTTAAGAAAATCAAGAAAGACTACTTTATTTACTTGATTCTATTCTCAACACGCTCTCACTTGCAGGCCTAATTCTTTCTTCCCTCGTGGGCCAAGTATGTGGAAATTTTTTCTAATAATGAGTGGTGTGGTCTGATACCATGTTGAAGTGTGTGTCTTATAGAGAACACGTTTTTGTTTACTTTATTATGTTCTCAACTAGTACCTCACATGGACAAGGTCAAAATAGCCTACGATGGAAGCAACAAGAATCATGAAACAAGAACGGATAAATTACCGAAAGGAGAATAGGTTGACAGCACAATTATGTGAGCAGACGACCTCCTGATGGAATACCAAAGAGGGCTAGTACTGTTTGAAGCTTGATATGGCGTTGGATATCTGTACAGATACGACTTGAACGGAGTTACTTCTCCCTGTGTAAAATAAGAAAAACAGTCAAAAATATTTAAAACATTGCTGTTTTTCTGCATATAGCAGGAAACTAACACTATGTTAAACATATGAACTTTAGCTGTGTTGCAGGACTTCACCATATATGGCATATATTCTATCTCATGATTCCCGGTATTCCAAATCCACGGTTGATATGCTGTACTTGGTTCAACAAAACGTCCCCATGAATCCCAACGGACTCCAACATCATGATACTTATATCTGTCCGCGTAAGATAGATCTCCCACAAATAAGACACTCTTAGCTCCACTATTCATGTAATGCTGAAGAGTTGAAAGAGAATTATATGTTTGTCCGAGATCACCTGGAAAGAACAACACACAAACTCTAATAATGATACATCCCGATAAGAGTTCAGATGTGCACAAACGTCATTATGTGGTAAAGTATAATTCAGAAAAATGGGAAATGAAATATATAAACTACTCACCTATGATGCCAAATGTGTATGAAGCATCTGGATCAACCTTTGGAGGAGTTTCAAACCAAAAGTTTCGAGCAGAGTCACCATTTCCGATTTCATAGTAATACTTCGTGTCATACTAAAATCAGAGGTAAAATTTTTGTCAAACTAGATAGAAAATTGAGGATAGCATTTAAAACATCACGGAACAATTCTGTGATGTCCATATATGTTATAAGTGGCGGAGGCAGGATTTTCAACAAGGAATTTATCATCTACCTTGTATGTACAGTTTAATTTAACGGTGAATTGAACTATATGCTTTATGCAAATACAATAGCATGATGTATATGACATTTAGACGAAGAGATGACATGGCGATTCTTTCCTTGTCCAAAACTAGAAAACGAAGATTTTTCATTACCTGAAGTCCATTAAGAAAGCACTTGTGTATATATCCAGACTTGTAGTCGTAGAATGTGTAGTTTGTGAATGATCCCTTAGCTGTAAAATCATATTTTCCCTCAGATAATCCGTAACGTACTTGACTAGACCCCGGTTTATCAGGTGTGACCCATGAGACTATTACAGCCTTTCCTTCATAGTCACCCTGTGTTATATGCACCTATAGTAGAATGAAGTTATTAGCATTTAAGATGACACGCAAACACATTGTTTTCTCGAAAAAACTTGTAGCATAAGAAACTGCATTTTATCCACAGTTGACAAAACGTTGCACTCGAAGATTATGAGTACAGTTGTCGATATTACAATGTATTTCATCATCACCTACATAGTTGTAACAGCCCACGAACCACTGGAGGTTGAACTCGAAAGGTTTTTTTTTGCCAAATGCCCCGATGACTAGGCTTGGCCAAACCTCATTAAATTTGTGTTATATTTTCTTCACTATTTTGTTTTGATTGTGTGCTAATTATCCCATGATCTTCCGCAACACTTGCCTTAGGCAAATCCCATACCAAAAAGGAACGGGAAAGTTAGTAGGCTTAGTGGTCATATAAAGACAAGTTCAGGATTCAACAGTTGAGACGTTGTTTGGTTAAATTCCCAAGGGAACAAAACCTTTAGGCCCCAAATCCTAGAGGTGGGGATCAGGCCAAAGCAGACAATACCTTAACAGTTGGACCTAGGCCAGGACAACAATTGTCATACACAAATTCAAGTTGACACTGAGCTATTAAATCGTGCTACTCGAATTGAATATATTATATCAAGTTCACAAAGACATTACACGAAAGCACACTTCCTCATAGATATATTGTTGTGTGGAAGATCAAACAAAACAAAGGTAAAGTAACTTACTTGCTGTGGAGCATTGTAACCTTTAGGAACTGCAAATACTTCATTTTCAAGAGGGATATCGATAGCTGGAAACTCGTTACGAATAAATGAACTAGTTACACCAGCATTCCCGTTGTCTATCAATGTCAAAAAGACGGACAACGAGAAGAAGAGATGAAGCAACATTGACTCCTCTCAAGTAAAAATATTTCAATGACACCAGTTAATGATTCACTGCATCCAGAAAGAACCAATGTAGTAATTAAAAGCGGAAATTTGAAAGGCAAACCTTACGCTAAACAAGAAGAAAAAATCAAAGTATATGCTTAGGTGAACATAGATCTATGTCTGTTGACAAATGATCAAATTCGTGCACGTTCCTATGATGAGGAAACACTCATGATACTAGAACTCATGCCTTATCAAGCATATTAACGGAATCTGACACATAAATCAGTTGATCAACTAATAGAAAAGCGTTTACTCTATCACTTAAGTTATACAGGAATAATTCATGAGATGAATATATAATCACTTGATTCCTCAAACTACTCAGTACTCATCACCTGAATTATCCTTCCTATGGCCTATATATGTTGCTCGGACTCTCCAAAATGTTGTTGCATCGGTGTCAGATCTTCCAAAAATGACTATTTTTAGAGTATTTGACATGCATATATTTTTGAAGAGTCTGAGCAACATAAGCTCTGGCTATTGGAACAACTAACAAAAGAGGATAAAACGAAAAAGGTGAAATGACATACATGAAGTGCGAAAGTCATTTTCCTTATGACTATCTGAACTTGTAACCAAACACCAGAAAATGATTTTCCATGGAAAAAGAATTACGTCATTACCAAACACGCGATATTTTATTGATTTTTACCTTTCTTTCCAAGCACCTCGTATGACGAACTCAAAAACAATGCAACAATATTCTTTAGTAACAGTACATTAACAATCACCCAACCAAACAAAGTCCAAGCTAACTGAATGCAGATTCTAATTACTTTCAATATCACAATTCTTTAAACTTGAAAGTCATTCAGATAGCACCGTACTTTTTAGTCTGTCCTAAAAAAATTATATCTTTCTATTTTTAGAAATGTTTTAAATTTAAACTTTCTCATCTTATCCTTTCCATACAAGTACATACGGCTTATTTTAGACCACAAATTTCAAAAATCTTTAATTCTTTCATTCTCATCAAACTCTCTGCCAATCAAAATAACAATGGCATATACAGTGTAATTCCACAGGTCTGGGGGACTGTGACATGTACGCAGACTTTACCTCTACCTTGTGAATGTAGAGAGGTTATTTCCGAAACGGAAGGAGTAGTAGCTAATCTACGCTTATTAAACTACTAAGAAAATCTCTATTAACAGTGATGGAGCCAAGATTTTCAAACAAGGGAATAAAAACTTTGTATATATGCAACAACAAAAAAAAATCACTTTTACCCAATTTACATAGTACTTCCTCCATTTCAATTTGTTTGTTTTACTTTCATTTGTAATCCGTTCAAAAAGAATGTTTCTTTTCTTTTTTGACAACTCTTTAATTCTGACTTTCCACGTGACATATTTAAGACTACAAAATAATACCTTCAATATATTTTCAGTTTAAGAAACCGAATTTAAAAATCATTTTTTACTTTCTTAAACTCTATGTCAAGTCAAACCAGACAAATAAATTAAAACAGACGAAGTATTATTTTTCAACCCTCTACTTCCACCCTTTATCTATATTGTCAGCGTATATAACTTAAAATTCATGAATTTGCATTAGAACAACATGAAAGTGATAAAGAAAAGTACCTTGAAAAGTTGAAATTAATCACCAGATAGCTAGGGAATTGAAGTGAAAATATTGGCAGGCTGTTTATTTTGGTATTGTTATTCAAATAGCATTGCTTATTTGATGAGTAAACTTTGAGTATAAGTAGTAATAAGAATGATGAGTAAAGATAGCAGTATGATATGGCGCAAGATTGGATCAAAATGTGTCGTCTCAGTCAATTATTGGATGGAATGTCACTTTCTTTGTTTTTTTTTCTCATTCAATGTTCTATATTTGTATTAAAATCTGATTAAATTCAAGTTTGTGTCGAAAAGTCTACATGGCGAGTTAAAAGGACTCCCTCACGCAAAAAGAATATCATATATTTAATTGTATGATTTACCCTTTTAAATAGATTGATCTTTAATTTTTGTCTTTTAAAATCAACTTATGTCTAGTGAGACATAAGTACATAAATTATTTAAAAGCGTGATGCATAACTTGTTGGATCAATTTGTGTTGTCTCAATCAATTATTGGATAAATGTGTACTCTTTCTTCTTCTTTTTTCCGACCCGATGTTATATGTATATGTATTAATGTTCGATTAAATTTAAATTTGTGACGAAAAGTCTTACATCTCATGAATCACAAAGGGGGTTTCATACATTTAATTACACGAGTTGCTCTGGCTGGTTTTTAATTTTATCCTTTAAAATCAATTTATGCCTAAAAATCTTAATTTTTGTGGTCTTTATGTATACAATCCTTTAAATTTTGTAATCTTAAATTTATCATGTAAAATGTTAGAATTGAAAAACTTACTAAACATAAAAAGAAACGCCCTTTATCGTACAGACCCCAAAAAAGAAGTAGTAAAACACTCAAATTGAAACGAGTGAAATATAATTTGATTTTTTTTTTAATAACGATGATGTCCGAACCAGATCGCAACAAGTACAAATCAACCAACTTAAAGATCCAGTTTTTTTTTTTTTTTTTTGTGCTGAAATTTAAATTTATTTTAATATACCAGTGGGATGGGAAGTTGTTTAAAGTGACTTCCTCTGTGAAGTATTCTGACAATAGATTGGTTTCTTTTAAAAGAAACTGTTTGTTTTTATTGTAGATATAATAATTATTAATTTTTTGCCCATCGTGAAGTTAAAATAATTGTTTAAATTTTTGTCTTCATATAATAAATGGAAGTAGATATTATTATTTTTTACTATATTCTTTGTTATATTCTCTGAAAAAGAAAGAATTATATGAGGCATGAGCTTGCCCATACATAATGTAGCTCACATGAAGTGTACAAGCTAAGTAAAATAATTCTGCACTAATGTTTACACGAAATTATATTAATTTATTATAATCAAGTTATAAATTAAGGTGACACATTAATTAACTATAATTTAGTGATAAGAATATTTATAAAGATAACAATGATAGAAAAATTATTTTCAATAGCCCTCGAAAATATTTCTTAAGACATTTATCATACTTTTAGTGGATTAATCTTTGTTCTATTATCTTTTTGGCATAATACATATACAACACTCAAATTTACTCTCAGCTAGCAAGTAAGCACTCCAATTTTGAGAGTACGCATCCAAAAACATCAATTTCGTCTAAATTGATAAGTAAACACTCCAACTTGATCTCGTGGAAGCCCGGGCTGCTGATAAAAATGCATATAATTAACCATTGCTAAGTGTAAATCATAAAATCATATGTTAAAAGCACATACTTTGGTGCATGCATGTACCATATTATAAGAGTTCCACAGACACATAAAATATCATTAGAAACAAATATAACAGAATATTTGAGGATAAAGATTATGCTCTATAAAATCACATACAATTGAACTTCACTTCATGTCAACTACAGAACAATAAGTTTCATCAGTCCTCTGGGAAACCTAAATATCTATAAATAAGTTCAGCAACTGGTTTCGCGTCACCTGGTTGATATGGGACAAGAGAGCCCGGATCCATATCCGAGATAGTCTTGTATAATGTTTGTGGACAAGCACAATACAAATGTTTTCTCTCAGCCAGTTCTTCTGCGAGCTCACTTTGATGGTTGTCCATTAGATCCTCATTGACTACCACTATTAACGGTTTGCCCAGTCGTAATGTCTCAAATATGCTCCCTGAACCTGCAGTACCCCAATGTATGATTACATAGCCTTAGCATTGCAAGTTTTGAAGTCCTATAATGACAAGAAATATCGGTTATTTTCCCTATTCGCAACAAGTTCTACAATTCATTTATTATTTACAAATTATTAATTTTGAACATCATAACTCAAAAGGACAAAAATCTTGATCCCATAAGCTTCAATTCCTGGTTCCGCCTCTGCTCAGAAACAAAGTGCATGAACTTTTCAGCCAATCATATGTCTTATGAGGCCACTAGCAGTAGCAGCTGAAAACATTTGCAAGCAGTGGTTGACGTTAAATCACATCAACAGATAGACGTGTTAAAGAAAACAGAGACTTTTCAACATACTCGGAAACCCGACCCCCCCCCCCCCCAATGATTCTATGTTAGTTATCGAGACCATTGGATCAGTATGAAAATGTTTGAAGTATCTCAATGAGAGAGCTCACTTTGGACTTTGGCATCATACAACTAGTATCTAGATCTATGGGTTAATTTTCCTAGTCAGAGCAAATATCTACGCATTTTAATGAAACAATGATATCCGAAAAGCTACTTGCTCTGATCCGAGTAGAATGGAGAATAGAGGAAGAAAAAGTCAAGGAGACCGTAAAAACAATGACGACAGAAAGTACCAACGTGATATAGTAAGTGGTGTTTTGTTGTTGTGGTTAGGAAGGGAGTGATTCATGTACTAAAATAAGCATAGCTAATACCATGTCCTGTAGCATTTTAGTTGTTTTGTATAAAATTCAGCACACCAAGTACGGAGTTTGTTTATTATTTTACAACCCCGCATAAATAAAACATGTACAAGTTATGAAAATGAAATAACTAAACCCTCCATAACTAATTCCTACATTTCTATACATGCATAACTCTAACCAGAAACCAAACGAACCCTTAAATGTATAAAGTTAAGGTCACTGTCAACCATGAATTACCTGCGTGGCTGATAACAAGTGATGCTGAGTTCAAATAGTCAGCTATGCTTGATGAGAATGTGAAGTAGTCCAGAGCTGGGGAACCATTTTCAGCAGTCGACTGGAAAGATTCAGCAAGATATAAAAGACCAGAAATAAATGAATTATTACCGGGCAAAGAAGAATTGTCGAGGGAGCCGAGTAAATTTTGCAAAGTTAGTTATGTGTAAGTGAGTGAGTACACGTGTTCCATTTCTATAGAAGGCTTAAAAGAGATTCCATATCAAATTGCAACAAAGCCTAACATAAAAAGCATAAAACTAATACAGTCCGCAAGTTTAATGAGATGCGAGCACCCAAAAGAACCTAAATGTAATGCCACATCACACTTTCCAAATCACTCGTTTTTATTGTCCTTCAAAGACAAAGTTGAGATTTGGTAACCACATATAGGATCTCAGCTAATTAAATAATTCAGCACGCTAAGGTCTAGTCATTACTAGGATTAAAGCTTCCACATGCAAACTTAAATTCTTCAAAACTTTCAATTGTCTTTGTTAAGCAGACTTACTTACACGTGGTAAGAAAGCAACATGTGATGTGTGGGTTAGGCGAACATCGCTGGTTCAAACCTTCCTACAGCAGCCTGGTATTTAAGAGGAAAAATGTAGAAGGATGGGCCAATCATCCACCGAGTTTCGAATGGTGATATATACGAAGAAAAGGGTAGAGGGATGGGTCCATTATCCGAGTGTTGAACTGTGTATCACTGGCCCTTAGAGATTTTTCAGTTATATAACCAAAGAAAAGAACCCTATACTTTCTTCACAGCAAGAAAACCAAAAAAACAGCATTTTTCCCCAAAATCCTTAATTCTGCATCATTTCTCAAAATTTCACTAACTCATAGTTCTTTCACTTAATTAGGCAACTCAACTTGGTTTGCCATTCTATTTTATTTTTGTTGTTGGTTTCCTCCCGGTGTTCGGTACCCATTCTGGGGCTCGACTAATCCATATTCCCACCGCTTAAGTCTCACTAAAAGGGGAACTAGGATTTTTTTTCATTCTCAAGGCTCAAACTCAAGACCTCATATAAAGGGAGGAGTGATCCTATCCATCCCACAACTACCCTAATTCTTCTATTTTTGGATCCACAATCATAGTAAAAACTGAAAAGCTGAAATTTTTACCACAAATGTGCTTACAGGAAAAATCAAATATCAAGAGAAACGTCGAATTACCCTTGTGGGGATGTACGATCCTCGCCCAATTTGAATCAAAATATCAGTGTAACCTTTCTTGAACAATTCATTCTTAACTTGTGGAGTATCCACTGCTGTTACAAGAGCATCAAAAGAAGTTGTCCCCACGGTCAAAAAAACTACTCTCTTCTCCTTCGCAATATCAGCTATATCGCCCATTAACAATTTCCAAATTACCTTCAACAATTCAAATCTGCAATTAACATTATTATTTTTTGATAAATTTTTTTGAATTTTTAGTTCAAATGCAATTTGGGGTATCTTCAAAAAATTCTTCGAGATAACACTAATTAGTAAAAAATCACAATGAATTAAACTCACATTTTGATTTGGTAGAGAAATTGAACGGTGAAGAGCTCCGGTGATCTCCAGCGGCCGGCAATTAAGAGACTGAAAACAGGTTTGATTTCGGGTCCATTTGAAGTTTATTTAGGCCTGCTAAGAGGAGTTTTTGGGCCATGGGCTTTCTAGTTAAATGGGCTCTAAATTATATTCGAAGAATTGACCTAAATAGCCGCTCACCTAAACTCTTTAAATTAAAATGGCCATCGAATGCATAATATTATAATTTATAATTCCATTTTCTCTGTTTTAATTTATTGTTGTTACTTTTCTTTTTATTCCGTTTCAAAAATATATATCTTTACTTTTTTGTCAACTCTTTAATTTCAATTTTTCACATGACATTATTTGCATGTAAAGAAGAGTTTAATAGAAGTATCTCTTTGACACTGACAGTTCTATCTATCTATACTTACGGCTGACCGCCAACTGCAAGAGAAGAGAAGAGAGAAAGAAAACTGAAAACTTCTAACATCACTACCGCACAGAACGCCTTCCTCTAATTCCTGGAATTAAGAGTGAGCTTGTTTCTTCAATGTTGTAGTCTTAGTCTAGAAATGCGCTAGTAATCTGTAGCGAGATCACCGGAAATGAGAGAGTTATGAGTGTCCATCATTCTGTCAACGTGCAAGATTAAAGGACATTTTCACATGAGCTACGTTGTGTCAATTGAACACTCCAACTTACAAAAAAAATCATTTAGACACCTCCAAAATTTGTGTCAATTAGGTGGCCATGAGACACAGTAATGACGAGTTGCAGTGTTTAGCTGACAACTGAAACCAAATTGAGGTGTCTGGATGTGCACTCTCAAAGATGGAGTACTTACTTGTCAACCAAGGTCAAGTTTGAATGGTTGTTTATGTAATCAACAACAACAACATAGTTTAATCCTACAAGTGGTCTCGGAAAAAAAAAAAACTAAGCAATATATTCAATACAAATCAAATTTGCTGTACAAGTGAAATTTCTTCAATTTTGAAGCAACCTCATACAGGTTCTCCAAGACAAGTAATCTTAATACTAAAGAAGAATGGTTTCAACACTCCAAAACATAAGAAACTTCTCCCAATATCTGCATTTTTATCACAGCTCCATCGTTCTCGTTCTCATTCTCATTCTCGTTTTAAATTTCTCCCGACTAACCAAGAATCGGAATTTGTCTAGAAAATCTAAAGATTACAATGAGTGCGCCAAGCGTTTATGGCCAAAGAATTAGATCATTGAACCTAACTGACATAATATCCTACTAGAACAAATCTTAGACCTTGTAGTAAAAAAGAAAAAAAACAGAATCTATGTATCTGGTTTAAATTAAGCTTGAAAATGAAGACGTGAATGCGTAAGGAATGTTGGCAAGAGGACCCCTCTGGCATGCGAGCTCGTGGATGTCCTTCACGATGTCAAAAACTGCATCGGGTTGTGCAAGTTTTAGTGCATTCTCAGATATAGTTTTGCGTTCATCTGCCTTTGTGCTAAACCACTCTGCAACAATTCGAGCTGTTTCTTTGGGGCTTCGTGTGAAAACACCAGCTCCATTGTCCACCACGTATGGAACATTTCCTTTTTCCTGCAAATACACAATGAAAAAGTAAATCAGTAAACACAGTCATAACAGCAGCTATACTACGATAGCTGTCAATCGAATAATCAACATTTTGATTTCACTAACTTGTCCGGGAATGTAGTCATTGAGAATAATTGGCAGCCCTCTGATTAGTGCTTCTGCAATTGTACCTGGTCCAGCCTACAGGTGAAAATAACTGAATCTTTACTCCCACATTGTGAACAATGCACAAAAAACAATACACGGCAGCAAATACAGAGCCAAAATTTGAAGCTTATGGGTCCGGAATTCTAGTCCCTTCCAAGTTATTGGGTTCAAAATCAATAATTGTATATTCAATGGATTTTTAGTACAAATACAGAGTTTGGACCAAAACTATCGAGTTCGGCTAAAGCCGTAGTAATTGAAGCATTAGCTCCGCCCCTGCAGCGCGGCAATGCTAAAATAGGAGTGCATTGACATATATACCTTTGTGATAATGCAGTCGCAAACGCCCATCCACTTCTCCATCTGTTTCTGAAATCCTTTAATCTAGATAGTGAGAAGAAAAAATATTCAAAAAAAAAGATTGTCAGTAAAGTTGAGGTGTATTAAGGTAATTCTGTAAATCGAGTTCATACTCCAAGCATCTGGTTCTGTTTTACCTTGACCGGGATGTTCCATTCAAGTGATTGTAATGTGGACACTAGCTCTTCATTACGTCCACATATGACAACCATTTGACCGATAGGTTTCTCCATTTCTTTATCGAAAAGAGCTTCTCCAAGAGCCTTTGCAGTTTTTTTCACCGGTCCCATCCCTTCACCCCCACCCATCAGCAACACTGCAGGCAACGTGGGATCCATCTCTAGCTCTACTCTGAGGTCATCCTATAGCAAGTATTGAGAAAACAATAAGAAAAAAAAATGAAACATGGATTCGAACGAGTGTAATTCTTTTGTAAATTGACGGAATATTCACCTTGGTAAAAATTGCTCTACAAAAAGATGGACGAATAGGCAACCCGAAAACGCGTGTTTGAGATGCATCCAATCCATCAAATAAAGCCCTCTTTGCTACCTCCTCAGCGGGGCAGTACAATCGATTGACCCCAGGATGAAACCTATCGTTCAAAAGAGGATACCGGTTAAACTGACATATTTGACATGAAAGCTATATTGTCCGGACTCTCCAAAAATGTCGTCGTACCCATGTCAGATCCTCCAAAAATGCACTACTTTTGGATGATCCAACATGCACCTGACAGCATTTTTGAAGAGTCCGAGCAGCATAGCATTAAAGTACTAGATATATTCAAATTCCAAAGTTAGCACTTGGTAACTTACCATGTACGGTGGCAAGTACTGAGGTCCGTAATAACCGTGACAAATATTACTTTCTTTTGTAGACCTTGCCATTTTAGAACCCACAAAGGAATGTGTTGCATAAGAGGATGAACACTAATAATTATGTCTGGCTTGTACTCCATCAGGCCAGCTTCCACCTCCCTTCATTTTCACAAATCGATACTTGGAAATTTAAAATAAATTTAAGACGATTCATTCAATTTTTTACGAATACTATATTGATCCCATATCTTTGATAACATTAAGAAAGTCCACTTTCGTGTAAAACTTAAGCAACCAGGTCAGAAATCTTTTTTAATATATGTGTAAAAAACAAACGAGACAAGTCGCTATTGACAAAATGATAAGATATGAAGCATTAAAGAAATGATTAAAGACTGTTAAATGCATTCAAAACACAGTACTATAATTGAAAATGCTGAATTTATGGTGCGCTAACCTAGCTGGCATATCAAGGAGTATCAAAGGAAAATCACTTAGAAAATAACATAAGTCAGGTTATTACGCTAAAGTATACTCCCTCCATTTCAATTTATTTGTCTCGAGTCTATTTCAGAAAGAACATCTGGCAACTCTTTAATTCTGATTTTTCACGTGGCATGTTTAAGATCACAAGATTAAAGGACATTTTGGTACATTCTACATATCTTTTGTTTGAAACTACAAGCTTCTTTACTTTCTTAAACTTTGTGTCAAGTCAAAACCAGACAAACAAATTGGAACGGAGGGAATGTCATTGACCATAGGAAGTATCAAACATCCATAGCTTTAAAAACAAAGAAGGAACTATACTTGGCGTAGAAGGCGGCAATGGCAGCAAGATAGGCTGAATGTATCCAACGAGGGGACGTGCCATGAAATGCAACCCTCCAAAGCTGCACATGTTTAACCATGAACTTGTATTGCTGTTCCATGGTGTTCAATGGCCATCCAGTGTATTCCTTCCAAACATCTTTTACGAAAATCTACAACAATTGAACACATCTGACATTACCAAATTGACATATGAATATGTGGTACATCCAATAAAGACTTCATTAGGCATATTATATCATGGGGAGAAAAACCAGTAACTAAATTGTTAAACTTAACAAGTAAAAAATTATATCCGGAGAAGTATTTAACCAGATGGGATCTCCATAAACATGAGAATTATGTAGATCAACGCACAGAAACACAATTTTTAGGTAGATCTGACAACACTAATCAACATTGAATCTCTAAGCAAGGGTAATTCAGGGATTCACAATTCCAAAAAACAAAAGCAATAAAAAGAGAAATTCAGATCAAATAGCTAGAAAACCAAAAAGATAAACCTATATTACATATTATAATATCCTTAAACTTTCAAGAAGGCAAGAACCAATCAAAACTTCAAAGAGAAAAACTTGGGATTTATGATTGGAAATTCAATACCTCAATATGACAAATGACTCAATAATGCACATAGGACAACACGAATCGACATGGAATTTCGAAGCAAGGGGATAAATGGGATTCACAATTCCAAACTAAAACAATGCAACAAAAAGAGCAATTCAGATCAAATAGCTAGAAAACCAGAAAGATAACAACTTTACATTGTAATATCCTTAAATTTCAAGAACTAATCAAAACTTCAAAAGAAAAGAACTTGGCCTTTATCATTGGAAATTCAATACCTCAATATGACATATGACTCAACAACACATAGGACAACACAAATCGACATGGAATTTCTAAGCAAGGGGATTCATGGGATTCACAATTCCAAAGGTAAGAAATGTAACAAAAAGTACAATTCAGATCAATTAGCTAGAAAACCAGAAATATAATAACTTTACATTATACTTAACATTGAAATATCCTTAACTTTCAAGAACTAATCAAAACTTCAATGAAAAGAACTTGGCATTTATCATTGGAAATTCAATTCCTCAATATGACAAATGAATCAACAATGCACATAGGACAACATGAATCGACATAGAATATCTAAGCAAGGGGATTCACAATTCCAAAACAAAATGCAGCAATCAATTCATATTCAAATATCTAGAAAACCAGAAAGATTAAATCTTTACATTATACTCATCCCCAAATTCCAAATGGAAAGCATCGCGAATCGCCTCAGCTGAAGCCCTATGTCCACCCCCTGTATCACTCATCAAAATAAGCACATTTTTGGTTCTTTCAGCACCAAGTTGCACCATTTCCATTGTATCATTTTCATCTTGAAATTCAATATTACACCTCTTTGTGGTACTGCTGTTCCGTACAAACCCATAAACTCCAACTCTCTCTAACACAGTGCTTATCGGATTCCTCACCGGAATCACCTCAGTCACCATTTCCCCTTTTCTCTAATGTTCCAATTCTTGAAATCTCTATATTTGGTAAAAAGTTCAAATCTTTTTCCACTTTTTGGAAAATGTATATCAAATTTAAACACCCACCCACATAAAGATTTCAAATTCTCAAGAAAATAATGAATCCACCACTCCCTTTGACCTGCCAGAAAATGGGGTTTTTTTTCCGACAAGATCAAAGAGTTGGGGATTAAGAAAAGAGAAAATGGCTATAAAAACACAAAGGGTTTACAAAATTTCAAGAAAATGGAAGAATGGGACACCCTTTAAAAGATTTTCAGAGAGTTGCAAGTATGGAGAAATGGGGTTAGTTTTATTTTTTTTGGCTTTCTATTAATAAGAGAAGATGAAAGGACAGAGAAGAGAGAGATATGTTGAGAATGGTGCTATTTTTAGATGTACTATATTTGGTGGCAGTGTGTCGAGGAATTTGTTGACATATAATACGTAAAAAAAACTCTCAAATTTGGCATCTGCTAATACGTGAACACTTTAATTTTGAATATACATCTTTAGATATTTTAATTTATTAAATGATTATCTATACATTTTTAATATTGATATGTATTTACGAAACACAACAAAAATAAAATAAAGTATTTTATTATTAGTTGAAATCAAATTAAGGTATCTAAATGTTGAGTTGTTTAGCCCATGCAAGTTGGTGGTCCTTCCATTTGTCATTGACAGATGTGTGCAGACATTTTTCAATGAAATAATTATTTTTTTCTTATATGACATTAGTATATAGTTTTCATGGGCCATTGCCAAGTTTAGTGAGTTGTATTTTAGTCCTAAATAAGAAAGGTACCTTTTTGAATTTCAAAAATTAAAAATTAACGTTAAACTTTAAAGATTACCTTATTTAGAAAGAAGTTAAAATAGTAGAAAATAACAGAATGTCACAAATGTGTTACGCAGGGTGTTGTCTGTTGCCACAAATTTATATCTTATTATATTTAGGAGTCATTTGATTCGCAAATAAAGCTATTTTAGGAAGGTGAAATAAAATAATTTCAAGTTGAAAGAGATAAAATGAAATATCAAAGATGAATGTTGCGATTAAATTTATACTCTATTTGGTTGAAGGTATAAATTACAAAATATAATTTTAATCTCAAACTTAATTTTGAAATATCTCACTTTATCTTGTGTACCAAACGACTCGTTTAGTAAAGGAACAAGTTATTCCGGAAATAGTAATGTGGGATTAAAAATAGAACTAGAATCTCGAAATAAGTTATCCCGTGATTTTATTTCAACCAAACATAAGATAAATTCATCCTAAAATCAAATCTCAAATTAGTTATCCCTTATCCCTCATACCAAACAAGAGTTTAAGATGGTATAATCCATCAATTTGTCATACACTAATGTCTTATTTAAAGTCTGAACTAGAGCTAGAATAATACTTTACAAAGAAAACACTGAAAAGTTTATACAGAAAGCTAACTGATTCTTGATGCCTCTTGTAAGCTACATTTCCCTCTCAATACATCTGGTATCCAAACGATTAAACGCGCGGCAGACGCGCATCCACTGCCTTTGACTCGAACTATATATAAACATAACATATAGTTACATTATATCGAGATTTTAAGACATGTATACATGTCTACACAACTCGGAGCTTTTCAAATCCAGAATCCGCACCTGAGATTATCTACATTCAGGTACAAAAGCAAACCTACTCAATTGATGCCACGACAGATCGGGCAGGGTGGATCAGTTACATATTCATGATGTGTTCTTTCCTCCAAACAATCAGCATGGTAAAGATGACCACAAACTAAAACTGCCACAACAGAGGGCTCGCTGGAAGATATGTTGCTATCAAGTATATAACGTTTCTTTCTCAAAGGCTTCTGACATAATCCGCAAAACAGCTTCGTGACATTGGAAGATGTTGCATTTGTTGCCAGTAAACTGGGTTCGGTGCCAACACTTTCTGGTTTGTGAAGTTCACTCTGCTTACTCTCTGAAATAAAATGCAAAGGAAGTCAAGTGAGAAGGCTGAAAATAATATCAAAGATGCCCTTTAAGTGCAGTGTTATCAAAAGCAAAAAGAGTAATCCGTTGGGGCTTTAATCGCAAAGAGGAAATAAAGTGTGAGTTTTAATGAAAGAAGGCGCAAAGGGTGAAAAAATACAAATATATATGGTTAGTCCAAGACTAATAATTTTAAGCATCAATGACAAATACATAAACAAAGAAATTGAATTTTTTTTACAATAAAGTGAAATATCAGTTGTTTAACGTCACCTCTTCAGAAGAGGCTCGTTGGCAAAGAAAAGTATGTCTTAGAAGATTGATGATGACACTGAAGCGCACATTAAGTGAGGCGAACCGCTCAACACATTTTGAGCCTCGCTTTAGGACTTGAGGGAGCCTTTGACAACACTATTTAAAATGGATTGGCTTAATACATGAACGACCACTTGAACTTGTTCAAACATTTTTTCGTTTTTTCATTTAGACAACTAATCTAGAGGCCCTAGGTGACACCTTATGTTGTCGAGAATGTGCCTATTGAACATGCCTTGATGACAAGGCAGGTCACGTGTCTCCCGCCCAAATTGAGTGTGTTTTGCAGAAAAATTGGATCTTTCACAGGAGAAACTGATTTCTGGCCATTTTTTCCAACTCCTCTTCTTCGTCCTCCTCCCCGTAAAAAAATGGAGTTGCCAGAAAATGGAGCTTTACCGGAATTCTTCATTTCAACCCCTCTCTCTGTCTCTCTTCATGTCATGAATATTTTTTCTTTTGCTCATTGGTTTTATTTGTCACACCAAGAACGAGTAACATTCATGCACCTTAGTTTGTTTAGAATTGTAAGATAAGTGATCAATAGAAACATTTTTTATAACATAAACCATTCAATAGGTTGGGACCCTAATGGGTGTCTAAATGAATTGTTTTGCCCGGTTCAGCCGTTTAGGGGGTCGTCTATGTATTCAACCAAGTAGATTCAAAAGAAAGAGAAGAGAATCACTAAAGACTGATACAAAAAGAACGAGAAATTTGATTTACAAGGCCACGTTTAATTTCTATTTGAACTATCTTACATTTGATGGCAAAACAAGAACGTGGCCTCCAAAAGAGACCAAGATCCTTGTGCAACTACTAAGGATTTGCACGAGATGTATGTGGAAAAAGATAAGGAAATAAGTTGCACCTGTGTCATGTCCAGAATCTGCGTTGCATTTACTAGCTGGCTTTACAGACATCTTCTCATCATAAAAAGGAGTCGCCCCACCACGGGAAGTTGATGCCTCAGCATTAGCAGACCTCCGCCGAGTATAATGGAGCCCATAGTAGTGATGAGGATGCTTTGAACACATTGCCGGGTCAATATTTCGACGGTGAACAATAGATGATTGTTGGCATTGTGTTACCTTTGAAGAATCATCTATGATATCCATAATCGATGAGAAAGACTTTGTTGCACAGAAATCAACTTGATGAGAGGTCTGCTCAATTAATACAAGAAAAGATCTAAGAAGGATAAGCAAGAACATCGTAATTCCAAATCAGTTAGTGCTTGAAACCCTTTCCCCTCCCGATTTTGTACATGAAGACCACCTCCTATTATAACTTTAAGGTGGAAATCTCACAGCATTAATACAACAACATTTGGGGAGGGTAGAGTGTATGCAGACCTTACCCCTACCTCATGGAGGTAGAGAGGCTGTTTCCGAAGGACCCTCAACTCAAGTGCAGCAAATCAAAGTAGTAATGAAAAGGAAAAATGACAATGAAGAAAACATAGCAACTAATAAGAAAAGCAGCAGTAAAAACAACAAAATAGTGTGATTACAGAGACACAATAAACAATAGATGATGGTAGATATCAACTCACAATGTTAATAGCTATGTCAATTAATCCTAGTTCATCAATATTTGTAGAGAATACAGCATCAGCTATGAATTGAGCTAATATATATTTAGCTCCACCATTTTAGATAATACCCAAAAATGCAACAGGTGCAGATGCGTTATGTGTAAGCAGAGTAACTTTGAAGATTGAACCACAAAGTAAAACTAGCGGAAATATTTAACTACCACTGCACGACAGGAAAGAAAGCTAACCTGTCTCGACAATGCATCCATCCCAGGTGAAGGCAGCTGGTCTGCAGCGACATGAATAAAGCTTCGAATTACGATTCAAGTATTCGACTGTCATTTCTCAAGGAAACTAACTATGCAAGCACAGTGAATATCTATCACAAACATTTTTTCATTTTGTATGTATGTGTTGGTGTTGATTGGGAGTAGGGGGATTGTGAGTTGAACTCGAACCAATACTGAATGAACAAAAACCATCCTAGAATTTGTATGTCATGCTTCTAAGAATTTCTCACACGAAAAGAACTGCCATTGTAACGATGGCGAGCTTCTTCTAGAAAGCATTCTATTCAAATAGAAGAAATTAACTTAGCACAGCTACACTTAAATATATGGCAAAATAATCAGAGTTTTGTGGTGTGTGAAAGCAGCAATACCTTGGGTAGATGGTACAGGAAAATGGCATGGGATAATATCAAACGAAAGTTCAAGGTTCCATCAGACCATCTTCCGTATACGTACAAAAGAAGGCGATGTACATGGCATGTGTTAAAAATCATAGTTGGGAACCAAGTTAATACGAAGCAGAAGGAAAAGAAGCCTCGAGAAAATTGTTAGGAGTATGGAGAAGTGATCCCTTGACAGTTGAAGGTCATACACAGACAGTGCTAAGTTCGCTGTGAGGTCATGTTCAGCTGTGCTTAGATATCCTATATCATATACTAAAAGTAAGGAAATCCAATCAATGGAGAACATATTATTTTCTGATTCCAAAAGAGTGAAGTGAATTTCTCATAACTAATCAACTACAAGCAATTTAAAAGACATATGCTGTTGGATAAAATGAATTGCTCGCCACCAAGAAGAAAAAGAAGAAGCAATCTTTACTTGACAGAAACAGGCTCTCTACATCCACGAGGAAGTGGTAAGGTCTGCATACATTCTACCATCCCTAAACTTCACTTGTGGAATTTCACTGGATATATTGTTACTTGTCAGCAAGCTGTCAACTAAAGAAAACGTCCCAATACCTTCTTTTTTATATATATAACTATGGTATCCGGGCTAGCTTGTATGCCCCTCAATTAATTCCACGAAAAACCTGCTACCTCCCACCAACACACAGGTACCGAATAATTCTATCCACCTAACCTTGGCCAAATAGGTAGAAATCACCTACTGTTTTGCCTCCGCTGGGATTTGACCACTAGAAAACATCTTACACTTCCCAGCACATTAAATTAATGAAACTCTAGTTTTAGACATTAATAACTATTCTATTAAACTAGCAATTTCTCAATTAAGAAGCTATAATTTCTTCCTCCCCTCGCCACCCCTCCCCTCCCCTCCCCATCCCCCACTCTAAACACCTTTTTGGAGCAACATAATCAGGGGCAGAGCCAGGTAGGGCCAACGGGTTCATCTGAACCCCCTTCGACACAAAATTAAACTATATATAAGACAACGGGTTCATCTGAACCCCCTTCGACACAAAATTAAACTATATATAAGACAACAGAGTAGATGTTAAACCCCTTTGGTTTCTTCATTTCTTCGTGTGTTTACTTTTCATATCTTGAACAACACCCTTACTGAAAATAGTGACTCCGCCACTCGTATCATTGCATCATTACAACAAGCAAAAGAATCAACAAAATAAAACAACAGAGTGAACATTTTAAGCAAGAAAATAAAAACACAAAAAGGAAGAAACATTTTTAAGCAAGAACCAATTTTTACCAGTAGGAGAATGAGTCTTATTGAGATCACCTCTTCTCTTTCTCTTCCCCATATGTTTTACACACACACCCACAAAGCCAATTTCATGTAAAATGTACAAGATTAAAAATTTACACAAAATCAATGGCTATTAAGCCAATAAATTTCTAGGGGTTTTGGGTAGTTAAAAAGCTTGATTTGGGAAAAATGGGTTCTTTGGAAAAAAAAAATGGCGTGGGCGTGGGGGTAAAGGAGGGGCCGTAGAGCAAGGACACGATGGTACGACATATATAAATTCACAAAAAAGACATAGGAAGAGAAAGAGGATAGACGTGTCGCTGCGCTCGATTGGTTATACATTTTGAAGTTAAAAAATTTTCTTGCTTTTAAATATGTATTTTACTTGAAAAAAAATCTAACGTTTTTGTTTGGGGAAGTTCAATTTTGATTCAATTTTCATACTATTTAATTGATTTTAATTCAATTTTCATATTCAAATTTGCAACAATGGTGTCAAAAAGTTCAATTATTAAGGATGTGATTTTCTTAATAAGGTGATTGTGCATTAAATGACACCATGCATATAGTCTAGAATAATAGCAACAACATAATCAGTATAATTCATAAATAGGGTATGAAAAGAACAAGATGTATGCGAATTTTATATTATTTTTATAAATAGAAAAACTATTTTCAATAAATTCTCGACTCAAAAAAACTGTGCATATAGGATATGAGGTGAAAAGGATTAGTGATATGGATCGGCCCATTAGCAGGAGAAGAACTTCAGCTTGGGCCTATTTGGTTTGTATTTTCTCTAATTATTCGGCGTGGGAATCTACTAGCAAGATTAATACAGATTCTACCCTAAAAAGCTCATTATGAAAGGCTTTAACACTTCTTATCCAAGAGGACTTAATTCCCTAAAGCTCAAACATGAGACTCCTCGTAAGCGTAAATAAATGGACAAATTACATCCAGTGGCCATTCGATCAAAATAATTATCAAAAAAATAGTCATTTGCTGTATAGGCATGTATAGTCAGTGTATATTTCATGTATAGTCAAGCTATATTTAATTTTTGAGTGTATTATAATGTATATTCGTTGTATATGATGTATAGTCAGTGTATAATCACTGTATATGTTTTATGTAAATAAAATATAGATATATTTGTTGTAAACTAATTAGTTTTTTTTTTATATAGTTGAAATTGTCCCTAAATAAATTTGTACCATTTCATTAGGCCTTGTGGAATGAATTTTACTAATATATGTGGAACTATTCCATAATTGGAAAGACACGTGTCCTTATGAAAATAATTTTACGTCAAAAGATCATAATCTGAATCAAAATAACTAATCAAAGTCACGAGAATGCTCATATTTCCTACTTTTATATTAGTAATGTTTTCGGAATTGTGATATTAAATTTCAGATCCTAAAACTAATTTATAGAGCCTTCTCCTAAAAATAATTCATAATCACAATAATAGTAGATAATTAAATTCACATGATAAATTTTATTTATCTTGTTTCATAGAACATAAAGGATTGGACTTGTGTAGAATTTGTGCTTCATCAAGAAGACCAAAACAATTTCCAATCCCATATAAAAAATGCACATAAACAATCAAATTTGATAAACAGAAATGGTTGGGTGTGGGTATATGGGCAAAGCTTATTATTGAACCTTCAAATATGGTAAACAAATAGCACGATGAGCTCGATCGAGAAAACATGTAGTATATTGAATGAGTGACTCTTTATTTAGTACGCACGGTAAATTCGATTGAAAAAACATGCTCATTTAAGAGAGATCATCTGTTCAACCAACTCAATTATCCTTATAGATCTCTTTGTTCATATTATTAAATAAATTAGAATTATACATACCTAAAAGATACAAGTCTAACACGTGGCATTATTGAATCTTTGCATAAATTTTCACTTCTTGTCTTTCTCTTTTCTTTTTTTCATTTTTGCGATGCAGAAAATTTTGACATGGAAAATTTCTTCTAGATCATTTGAGGTATGTTTTTTTTTTTGAAAAACTAAAAAAAATGTATTTTTAGGTATAATTATATTATATCTTTTAGATATATAAATTATCATCTCCTTTGTGAATCTTATTATAGACAGGATGTTGGCGTTATCTAACATATGACCTTGACTTTAATATTATTTGTCATGATCATATCAAAAATTATAGTTGATAATACGAATGTAACTTTATTTCTTAACTAATTAGGTCCACCAAACAAGTATTACATACGATCATAATTTCGATCCAGACCACCCCGCCCAACCCCCTTGTAGGCCTCGTCATAGAGAAGATATTGACATGTATTACCAACACCCACAATATAATGACTAGTGATCAGCCATTGATAGCATATTCCCAACCTTATTAATTCGCCCAACTAGTTCATTGTCTCTTTTACATAATTAATATGACAACAAAACCATATCCTATCTTTTATATATATATATATATATAAACCTTAGCCATAAAATTTATTCAATATTTATATCAAATCATAAATACAAATAATATATTGAAGTCAAAGATTTTTTTGGAAGGGGAAATTCAAAAAGTAATAATATACTGTCACAATTGAAATCAATTTCTATTAAAACGTTGTATATAATATTTATATTTATTGTTGGAAAGAAAAAAAAAACTACAAAGAAATTAAGAATGAAGAATATGTTGATTCCCAAATGATTTTTCACTTGTTGATGTTGACTACAACATTTATACTTTAGTGCCTATATTTTGTTTCACTCGTAATATCACTTTGAATTTTTCATTTTATATATCACTTTTATTTTTGATTTTTTTCCAGAAATTTTTAATTTTGTTCTAGCGATGTTGTATTTATATCTAACAGGTAAGATTTCTGCTTTTATATTTTTCGTCATCCTATTTCAATATCTTAGATCATATTTTTCATAAGAGGACTATAATTGAAGTATAAAGAATTTCATTTAATGAACGCTGCTGCAAAATTTCTTATGCCTTTATCTCTTTGTTAATTACTTTGCACATGCATGTACTCATCCAAAAATGGTATTAAGAAGTATACAATGAATAGAGAAAGGTTTTGCGAAAAGAGAATTTAAAGCTCAGTAATGCATTTCTGTCATGTCAATTTACTGGTTGCCCTTCAACTTCCTCATGATCTTGAGCAGTTGAGGTGAGTAAGATCTAGAGTGGATCATTCGACGCCATTGATGAAAGTCTAAAATTTTATGTTCGTCAGGAAAGAGAACGTGTAATGGGATTTAATCGAAAGAAGTTTCTTTTGAGCATTTTATTTGTGTATTGGTGATAGCTGGGTTATGTTTTGATTGTTTGTTTAAATTCTAATCTACTTTGATTTTAACTCAGTTGTTTCTACGTTTTTTGGGCTGTTAAAATCTTGGTCTTTCCTATATGATAGAAAATTTGATGGAGGATTTTCCATTGCACCATTCATCAACAATCACATACTGCAATTTGTTCTTTTGTCAAAACCCTAGATAAAACATACAACTTCAAGAAGATTGAGAACATGAATAGCACTCTCGTCACATTGTGAAAGAGAAGTTTCTCTTCTCTATTGGGTATTATATAGTAAGGGTCCAAGGTGGGGGTTAGGTGTTCGTACACTCTACTTTCGTCACATTGTTCCTTTTTCGCTCTTCTTGCCAGAATGACACTATCAATGAAACATGCTCTAATATGGGATAATGTGGTTTATATTAAGTCTCTTGTTGAGGTGGATGCTCTCATTGGAAGCTTGTGTTTACTCCTATTTTGGAATGGTGGATGCTCTCACTTGATTTTGTTGGACAAGAATTGGGTATTTTAGCTCTATGAAAAAAATATTTGTTGTGTCGTAGGTGTTTGATAAGTTTCTTCAAATAAGTGGAATTTTCTTTGGACTTCTAGATGCTGCATTTTTGACACTTGAGTTTTTAAATTTGATTTCATTGATGTAATATATCTCGAGAAAATGCTAGCTGAGGAAATATATATGAGAAAAGACCCATTTTAAGACTGGTTCGTCCGAAAAAGTTAGTCCACCTCTTATTGTGGTTGCGGTGACACAAAATGACCACTTTAAGAGTGGCCGATTCAAAATTCAGACCTCTTTCGTACCTCAGCCAAGATGAAGCCCTTTTCTAATACCATGTAATCAATCGAATGGGAGATCTTAGATGAGAAATGCATAAATACAAAACTTTATGTTCTACAATTAGGAGGGATTCCTATAAATCTGCTACCTATATAGTTATGTACATTACTAAGATTAAGTTTATATACATTAACAGCGGCCACTTACTATAAGTTGAGTGACTATTCAGGCATTCAACTCTGCTCTAGCTCTATAAGGGATTCAAAACACAAGAAGAAATTAAAAGGATTCAACATCTAATATATATATACATAAAAAATAATTCTAATCATGTATAAATAATATAATATTTTGCCAAAAGGGTTCAGATGAATCCCTCGACACTACCTGGCTCCACCCCTGGAGCTAAGCATGTCATATTCAAGTGGGTAGCTGTGTTTTCCTGTATTTGTTTCACTCTGGTGAACATGTTCATTTGGAAAGTTTGTGTTAAGTGTAAATCTAATTGCTTAAAGGATTCAACTATCTTCAATCTGCAACTATTCCTATAGTATATTTTTGGGCTTCTTGATATTTTGTCTGTTAAACCGTACTTTCTCTACTTCACTGGAAGAAATTTTAAGTTTACTTGACAGAATTAAAGACATAGTTAAATCCTGCAAATAGAGAAATAATTTAATGAATAAGTATCATTATAGATAGGACATATTCATGAACTAGGTGGAAATCACTCTCTTCTGTACAATCTAACCTTTGGAGAGAATTAGTTTTGGAACTGCAATCCTCAGCATCAGTGTAATCAGTAATGCAGCTTTTGGAAGCTAGCTTTCTGCAGTTGGCTCTTAAAATAGGGTGCAAAGTCCCACATGAGGCTCCAGTTACTTACCACATGCTTTGTTGAATTTATTTTGTAGCAATAGAGCTTGCACTTGATTCGTTGATAATTGGCAATATGTTAATCGAGAAGAAGACCAACAATCGTAAGTTCCAGGAAGTCATTCAGAGAACTGTCAATATGATGAAACAAAACAATATGCATATCACACACATCTTTAGAGAGGAAAATCAGGATGCGGACTGCTTGGCGAAATGGGCGTCGCAGTTTGGTACTTTAAACAATTGCAGATGTTGGTTTCATGTTTCATGTTTTTGTTCTTGGAGTTCAAGTAGATCCAGCAGTGCTGAGAAGAGCGGGGAGAAACGCGGTGCTAATAGGTGTTTCCTCTTTTGCTATGCCTTTTGCACTTGGAGGATTAGCCAGTTACGCATTAACTTATTTGACAGTCATAGATGATGCGACAACGCATTTCTGCCTTTGTTAGCCGTAATTGACTCTGCTTCATTCTTTCCTGTGATCACTAGCCTTCTTGGTGACCTTAAGATTTTAAATTCGGAAATTGATCGAATAGCTACATTGGCCTCCTTGATTAACGACAATTGTATATATGCTGCTTCCATGCTTTTTAACAGCAATAGATGCATCATCAAGTTATTCCAAGTGGAATGGAGTATTGTCCATTGCATGGATAGGCATATTTCTGATAGTAGTCGCGTTTGCTGTAAAGCCATTTTATGAAACATGTTGCTAGGACTATACTGGAAAGAGGGGCTATGAAGGAAAGCCAATTTCTAATAATAGCCGTGCTAGCTCTGATGTGTGGATTTGTCGCCCAGTCTATTGGACAGCCTGCTGCTGTTGGTACTTTTATTTTGGGCATAGTTGTACTAGAGGATCGCCTTTGGGATCATCGATGGTCTACAAGATCGATATTTTATGTGCTGGATTGCTGCTTCCTGCTAAGTTTGCTATCAGTGGTTTGTCAATGGACATATTCTCCCTAGGAAGAGGAAAGGGTTTTTTAGGCGTCGAAGCAGTGATCCTATTAGGTTATTTAGGTAAGTTTGCTGTCACTCTTGTTTCAGCAGTTTACTTCGGGGTTTCCTTCAAAGATGCAGTCCCTCTTGCTCTCATCATGTGTTGCAAAGGAATTATCGAGGCATCATTTTATATCGGTTTAAAGGATACTGGAGTACACAACTTATCTCCCTCTCTTTTCTATGGTTATATATATACTGAAAGGACAATGCAAACAATTTTTATATTAACGGTGATTTTTTTATCTGTTACCGATTTGTAGTCCATCTGTTATATTGTCAGTGTATAGAAGTTAAACTCAATCGCTATTCACTAATAGTATACAAGTTATTTACATGTCTCTTATTTGATTATCTACAGGTAATATCAAGTGAAGCATATGCGCTTTTGTTAATCACAATGTTGCATAACAGGAATTGTGAGACCTTTAATTTGGTACCTCTATGATCCATCAAGAAGGTACTCAGGCTACAGAACAAATAGCATACAACACTTGGATCCAACCAGTGAGCTTCCGGTACAAGTTTGTATTCACAACGAAGATAATGTCCCGAGAATAGTCAATCTTCTTGATGCGTCCAATCCATCCAGAAGAAGACCTATTGCAGTGTTCGTTCTAAATTTAATGGAGCTCAAAGGCAGCGCAGCCGCTTTACTGGTGCCAACTCATAATAATAGAAAACGCAAAGCAACATATATCCAATGCATTTAACATTCTCGTGCATAGAAATCAAGGTTCTGTGGTCGTGCAACACTTCACCTCCATTGTTCCGTATGCACCTATGCATGATGACATATGTACAATCGCGGTGGACAGAGGTGTTAATATTGTGATCATCCCGTTCCACAATCAATGGGCTATTGATGGAACAGTAGGAGCCAATTTCCCTGCAATAAGAATGGTGAACCAACAGGTACTCCATAAAGCGCCTTGCTATGACAAATGCCAAGTCTTACGACTAGGTATGATAAAGCCAATTTTTTTGTAAGTTTTTGTTCTGAGACAACTCCTGATGTTCAAGGTGATAGAATTACCTTTGTTTTGTAATAGAGGTATGGTCTTGCCATCCTCTTGTTTTGCTCAAATAATACAACACAACCCTGGCCTCACCGGGTAATTGAAGAAAAAAAGAGCTTGCACTTTCTTTGGAGAAGTTAACAAATGTAACGATAAATTACAAAAATTATGTGAATTTTTCTTAAAAGGCCAAATATCTTTATATCATTGATTTTTGTGACTTTTGGAAGTGTATCTCTGCTAAAGATACAATAGATACATAGGACTTAAAATACGTAAGACACATAACAAAAATTACTTCAGATACATAAAGATTAAAATTATAGATACATGCATAGTCCTAGATACACAATCTCATATACACATTCCCATATACAGTCATAGAGATAGTAATTATTTTAAAATTATATGGTAACTCTTGTATATGCCCTATCCATCTATATATATCCTCTTCTTTTTTCCTCATTTTTGACAGTCAAACCCCAACAATTGTTACTATTGCAACTATGCAGCTACTTTTTGCCAAATCGTGCCAAGAAGCTAAAAAAAGAGACAAGATTGTGGAACAAAAATTGCACCATCATTTTCAATACGTAAATAGTATAGCTAGGGTTGTACAGGAGAAATCGATAAACCGCACCAAACCGACAAACCGAATCAAACCGAAAAAAAATCCGACTAGTGGTTTGATTTGACTTGGTTTGGTGTTTGAAAAAAAAAACCCGACCATTATAGGGTTGGTTTGGTTTTAACTAAAAAAAGTCAAACCGAACTCAAACCAACCCGATTATAAATATACTACTTTTAAATTTTGTTATATATAAAAATATTTATTAAAATATAATTTATAAATATTTTTTAAAATTTTTTCATAATTTTTGTTTTCTTTCTTACATTTAGATTTGGACTTGAGTAGCTCATCTAAATAATATACAAAAAAAAACTTATTTTATAAAGTTATATTATAAAGTTAAAACTTCAAACAGTGTTGTGCCTCCATCTTATATGTTGATATTTTGTACTAGAACTCTTTTTAAGAAGCATTGCTCTGTGCTTTTTATTAGATACTATGAGAAACCCAAAAAAATCCGAAAAAACCCAAAAAACCCGAGAAACCCGAAAAACCCGAGAAAAATTGATATCGAAAAATCCGACTTTTATTGGTTTGGTTTGGTTTATAGATTTAATAACCCGACACAAATGGTTTGATTTAATTTGTAAAAAATCCGAACCAACCCGGTCCATGTACACCCCTAAGTATAGCTTGTAAATATGATGCAAATAATGCAGTCATGGATATAAACAATGTAACACTTAGCAACCATGCAATATTTGTGTGTAAATGTATAATAATATATGTCGTTTAGCTAAGAAAACTGTTTCAACATTGGCAAGGGCCACCACTACCTAGTCATTAAAAATAAAAGACTGCATCTCTATTTATAAAGAGCTAAAAAAAAGATTTAAGAAATATATTGTTTTTCTTATAGATACTAAACTAAAAGGAAACTAAATATTATATAATTAATGTAGATTCCTAATAAGAAAAAATGAATATTCTAGAATATTTCTAAATTTAAAAGAAAGTAATATTATACCATTAATGTAAATCATAAATTAGAAGGAAAGTAAATTTTAACACTTTGCCGGACTTAGCTTTCGTCCCTTCGCTCTTATAGACAACGTCTTGACTTTACTATCGCTCATGATTTTCCTGTTTCAAATTATTTATCGTGATTTTTAAAAATAGTTATTTTAATTTATTTTTTATTTTAGAAGTTTAAGATAAATTTTTTTAATTTTATTCTTAATATTAGTTATTTTTGAAAATACAAATACTTCAATATATAGACTAAATATTTAATGAAGAGAGAATTATATTTTAATACGTTAATGAGGATAAATAGTCAAAATTCCTACCATAATATCCTATTTAATGATATTGCCTTCTAACTACTAATTATTTCTAAAAGCCATATTTACGTGCACAAATTAATTAACCTTTTATGTTTTATGTAGTGTATTACGGGTGTAACGTTCCATCCCACAATATGATGTGATAAATTATTAAATAGTAGTACTAACTAACAAAAAAAAGGAAAATGACAATAATTAATGGGAGGTGATGTATAAATTTAGGGGCGAGTCTTCATACGAATCTTCTCCGTATATATAAGATATTTTTAAAAAATTTAGTGGATATATAAATAATGTATAACAACGAAATTCATATTTAGCAATATAATTTTTGTATTTTTGGTTTATTGATATTATTGGAAGCAATTTTTGATGTTGTAGTTAGTTTCTGAAAAAACATAATATAAACAAGCATTTAAACTTAGCGTCAGATATCAACTAACAAGTAAATACTCAAATTTTGAAAGTTACATCTTAACCAACAACTAAACAATCCAACTGATTTTCATAATGCTAACGTTGCACATGAATTATAGAAGTGACTTAGATGATCATTTCGTAAGTTATATCATTCACCTAATTTAAGTATAGACAAGTTGAGGTGTCTAGATTGATGTGCATATGCAAAATTATAGTGCTTAATTACTAGTTGAAATCAACTAAACTTGGTTCCAGACTCAGCCGACACAGCTAAACACTTAAATTTGCATAAAATTAAAACAATTAGATATACGCATTCTACATGACATAATATAAATCAGTTTGAATATATCACAAACGAATTACCACGTAGAACCCATGTATTTATTTATTCAATTTATACAAATTTAAATATATATTTATATATACACCCAAAATTAAAAGAAATAAATGTTCGTTAAAACTAAATTAAAGAACACATTTACCCATTACGTTTTATTAAATTTAACCCGACTTTTATGATGTTTCTAGTTAATTCTTTTTTTTTTATATAGTTCCCATCAAATCTAACCGAGTAGAGTTTGTTAAAATACCGGCCAAACAAGGGTGAACCACAGACCCACCGCACAAATCTGCCATATTTTCATATTCCTCTCTTATTTATTTTTCCCCCCATTCACTTTTTTTTCTCCATCCTTCACTTTCTCTCTCTAGATTTGTCGGTGATGGGAGCAACAATTCTGCCAGATCTCGGAACGGAGATTCTGATTCCGGTATGTGCACTCATCGGAATTGGATTCGCGTTAGTACAATGGGTGATTGTTTCTAAAGTTACGGTTTCGACGGATGGTAAATCGTCATCTTCCTGTGCCGGCACCGATGGTAAGAATGGATATGCTGAATCGCTTATTGAAGAAGAAGAAGGAATAAATGACCATAGCGTTGTGCACAAATGTGCTGAAATTCAAAATGCCATTGCTGAAGGTACGCGAAGATTAGCATTTTGTTTTGAATTTTTTGGTTTTGAATTTTTTAGCTGCATTGAAATTGCTTTATATGTTCTTCATGTAACGATTGCGTATGTACGCTAAAAATCTACTACTGATAAGAATACACGTGTATATATGTGTGTAGTTTTTTGTATAACTAGAGTCTAAGCCAGCTTTCGTGCACCTGTATCCTAGCTAGCTTTTGCGCACCATGGCAGATTCACATATATATGTACATATAACTCTGTTTACCAAGGCTATAACAAATTAGAAATCATCTAGTGTTTTTTTTTTGTTCTGTTGGGATTTGAACCTCGGCATGATTCTCTCAATCCACCTTATTGATCAATACACCACACAGGATGTGTATATATGTGTGTATAATATATTGTATATGTATTTATGTATGCATATATGTCTCTGTGTATTTTCTTTGTATGATGGTTGTGCTTGGTCCAGCTTAGGTACATTCACTATACCAGCACACATTGGCGGATGCATTATTTGAATTTTATGTGCTCTACGATGAGGTCAAGTTAATATTAAAATAATAAGTGGGTTTCTTAGTGGATAGCTTAATATATATTTACAAGATCAACCCATTAGATCCACCCCTTGGTTGGCAGAGGTAAAGAAATCGCCTAGTATTTTTGGCACTGCTAGGATTTGAACATGAGACTTCATGTTTCTAAACCCACTTAATTGTCTATGTGTGTACAGAGTTCAAGTTGAAGGCAGTAGGTGGATGTGTACTCTGTTAAAAGGCTATACAATTGTTTGTCTGTATGGTTTGCAATTAGATCTTTTCTTGGAGTTGAATTTTTGCCGTTGTGTTCGGTTGATACATTTTTTTTTGATACATATAGCCTTTAGTCTTAATTTTAGGTGTTTCGAAATTCTCAGTTGCCTACATTTTTATGTTATTGAAAATTTCAAGTACTTGTATATAGTGGCGAAGCCAGGATTCTGAATAAAAGAGTTTAAAATCTGAATAAGTAGTCACACGGTCTAGTTGAAGGTGGTTCGATATCTACTTTATATACATAAAAAATTATTTTAACCATATATAAATGGTATAATTTTCTGCCGAAGAGGGTTCAGATGAACCCCCTTGGCACAAGGTGGCTCCGCCACTGCTTGTATAATACTAGTAAATTGAATGAGCTTGTTCTATTGTTTATATGTATACGTATGTGTGAGTAAAGGTAGCAGCTTTGATGCTTTGATACATTGTCTCTGTACTTTTACGTGGTTTGTTGGTATACTTTCTTCTGATTTACTTGGTGCGTTTAGCATTTAACTATTAAGTTTTGTCTAAATAGTAATTCTTGCACAATACATGTTATGTTGTGATGCAACTTTGTTTGTTCATCATAAAGATCTGAGGTTTTCCTGCTTTGCATGTTGCTTACTACTTAAATAATGATTATTTAACAGATGTTACAAATTATTAGTTTAATCTTTAAGATCTGAACTTTTCGTGCTTTGCAGGTTGCTTGATGATTATTTAACAGATGTTATAGACTTAGACTTTAGTCTTCCTCTTTAATTACTGTTACAATTTGTTAGCTTGCTATGATTATGATGGGCATGCCACTTTGTTATTTTATATTAACTAATTGCAGTTAAGTACTCCCTAAGCAACCCTTGATTCACTATTAAATAATTTCAGGCTGCTGCCCAGCACTATCCTAGTGGTATACTTCTAAGAAGATAGACTAGAGAAACCGTGTTAACTTGATATTTTGCTATAGTCACATGTCTCTAATCTAGAAGCCAACTTAGTGCAAGGCTGCTGAATTGAATAATAACATGTTACATCTATTTAGAGATTTAAATTTTCATTCTTGTCATCAAGTGATTAAAATAAGATATGTGAATTTAACAGCTTCATTGGGTTGTTGTTGTTGTTGTTGTTGAATTTAACAGCTTCATTGCACAAAGTAAATATTGAGCAACTAGGGGGATCGAAATTTTCTGATGAATGTGAGGTTACTTTGGCAGTTTCCTTAGAGCATCCATAGTGGACATCCTTGGAACATAGAATTTAAAAAGAAAAATAAGAAAGAAAAAAACAAGAGGAATTCTGAGATTCTATGGATGATTAAAAATACTATAAATAGTGTAGTTTTGGCAATTGGCATTTCAAATCTGGAGCATATTACAGGCTTCAGTTGAATTTCGAATCGTCAAAAGAGAGCTTCCTTTTGCTCTTACGAATATTGTATTGCTGGATTTGTTCCAGTTTACCGCTCTAGAGTCTAGTGTGTTGTGTTAATGTTTATTTTAGCGTAAGAGTTCTTCATTTTTCATTGTTTGGACCATATTTGACTTGAAAAATGAAGGATTTAACTGATCTATGAATGTGCCTACACAGTAAAATATTTCCTGATAATAGCTTTCCTAACTGCGGAATCTATCTATGCCACAGGTGCAACCTCATTCTTGTTTACGGAATACCAGTATGTTGGTGTTTTCATGGTTGCTTTTGCAATTCTGATCTTCCTATTCCTTGGTTCTGTTGAGGGTTTCAGCACAAAGAACCAGGCGTGTACGTATGACAGCTCCAAAATGTGCAAGCCTGCTCTTGCAACTGCTGTCTTCAGCACCATATCCTTCTTGCTTGGTGCTGTAACTTCTGTGATATCCGGGTTTCTTGGAATGAAAATTGCAACATATGCAAATGCACGGACTACCTTGGAGGCTAGAAAGGGTGTTGGTAAGGCTTTCATTGTTGCATTCCGTTCTGGTGCTGTGATGGGCTTCCTTCTTGCTGCAAATGGCCTTCTTGTTTTGTACATCGCCATCAACCTATTCCAGTTATACTACGGTGATGACTGGGAAGGACTTTTTGAGGCTATAACTGGTTATGGGCTTGGTGGGTCATCAATGGCCCTTTTTGGTAGAGTTGGTGGAGGTATATACACTAAAGCTGCAGATGTTGGAGCTGATCTAGTGGGCAAGGTGGAGAGAAACATCCCTGAAGATGATCCTAGAAATCCAGCAGTAAGCTTATTGTGTCATTTAAATGGAAAGATGCGTTTATATTTTTTTTCTGGTTAGTTTTAATGCTAAATATGTTCTTAGGTTATTGCTGACAATGTCGGTGACAATGTTGGAGATATTGCTGGGATGGGGTCGGATCTATTTGGATCTTATGCAGAGTCATCGTGTGCTGCCCTTGTTGTTGCGTCTATCTCCTCTTTCGGGGTCAACCATGAGTTCACTGCCATGCTATATCCTCTTCTTATCAGTTCTGTCGGCATCCTTGTGTGTTTGCTTACCACCTTATTTGCAACTGATTTCTTTGAAGTCAAGGCTGTAAAAGAAATTGAGACAGCATTGAAGAAGCAACTTGTAATCTCAACTGTTCTCATGACAATTGGAATTGCTCTTGTTTCTTGGATTGCCCTTCCATCTACCTTCACAATATTCAATTTTGGAATTCAGAAAGAAGTTCAGAGCTGGTAAATCTAAACCTGTGCTTCTATAATTTGAAATAATTACATTAAATATATGTTGTTCCATAATATTTCTCGGATTGTCTTTGAAAATTGTAAGCATGAAATCAATATGTAGGTAAAGCAACTCCAGTAAAATTTGGTCCAAATATTTATCAAAGGCTAACTGGCACACAAAACTGATTTAAACTTGCAGGCAATTGTTCTTATGCGTTGGAGTTGGTCTGTGGGCTGGACTTATCATTGGATTTGTTACCGAGTACTATACCAGCAACGCTTACAGGTAGACTTGGGTCTCTAGCTGTTCTGTTTGGTGCTTATTTGACTCTTGCCAATCAGAAATGTAAGTTTTGTTTCATTTGTTTCCAGCCCTGTGCAAGATGTTGCTGATTCTTGCCGAACTGGTGCTGCCACAAACATTATATTTGGCCTTGCCTTGGGCTACAAATCAGTTATCATTCCAATTTTTGCCATAGCAATCAGCATTTTTGTTAGCTTCAGTTTTGCTGCAATGTACGGCATTGCAGTCGCTGCTCTTGGAATGCTGAGCACCATAGCTACTGGTTTGGCAATTGACGCCTATGGTCCCATCAGTGACAATGCAGGAGGCATTGCTGAGATGGCTGGGATGAGCCACAGAATCAGAGAAAGAACCGATGCCCTTGATGCTGCAGGAAACACCACTGCTGCTATTGGAAAGGTAAGTCAGATACTCTAGTACTTCATTGAATGTTGTTAGGTCTAGTTAGAAAAGAAAGGTTCACTCCATTGCCTCTTTGTTAATGAACTTTCTATTATGGCAACAGGGATTTGCCATTGGATCTGCTGCTCTTGTGTCTCTGGCCCTCTTTGGTGCATTTGTGAGTCGTGCAGGAATTTCCACTGTAGATGTCTTGACACCGAAAGTATTCATTGGCTTGCTTATCGGTGCAATGCTTCCTTACTGGTTCTCTGCCATGACAATGAAGAGCGTCGGAAGTGCTGCCCTTAAGATGGTTGAGGAAGTGCGCAGGCAATTCAACACCATCCCTGGACTCATGGAAGGAACCGCAAAGCCTGATTATGCCAACTGCGTCAAGATCTCCACTGATGCATCAATCAAAGAAATGATCCCACCTGGTGCCCTTGTCATGCTCACTCCTTTGATTGTAGGGATATTATTCGGTGTGGAAACCTTGTCCGGTGTGCTTGCAGGATCTTTAGTGTCTGGCGTACAGGTAATGATTCTGATGACAGGTTTAAAAACCTTCAAACGATCTCTCTCTCTCTCTCTCTCTCTCTCTCTCTCTCTCTCTCTCTTATCCTGGATGATCTTTGGTTTGTAGATTGCCATATCTGCATCAAACACTGGTGGTGCTTGGGACAACGCCAAGAAGTACATCGAGGTATAATAATTAGTTGGACCTTATTACATTCACATTAAGTTCCTGGAGTATCTTGAGAAACATCGTTTATTTCTCTCATTTTTGGGATATTAGGCTGGAGCTTCAGAACACGCGAAAACTCTTGGTCCCAAGGGATCCGATCCACACAAGGCTGCTGTCATTGGTGACACTGTTGGTGACCCCCTCAAGGACACATCTGGACCATCACTGAACATCCTCATCAAGCTGATGGCTGTGGAGTCACTTGTTTTTGCTCCCTTTTTCGCCACTCACGGTGGTCTGCTCTTCAAGATCCTTTAAGACAAAAGCAACTCAACTGGATCAAATTTTCGTCTGGTGATGTTTTTACTCCTCCTTTTGCCTACTTTTTTTTTAGTTTTCTCTTCGTGTTCATCGTTGATAGAATGTACGTCTTTGGAGGAGAACTGGTGATGATGGCGAAATGTTTATGAAGAGTTTAGAAAAATCCAACATTCTTTTCTTAAGAGTAAAATGTATCCTATGTATCTATAGTATATATACACACACAAAGAAGTTGAAAATTATGTAAGCTTTTATTCGTTGTTATTTTGTTGGTCTTTACATTGCATATTCTTTTAACTTGTCATGAGTTATCTTGATATTCTTACACGCACAAATAATGCATGAACAAAAATATGAGTTTAGCTTCTATACATAGCTCGTGAAAAACGAACTCAAGTAATAACTTTCACGTTATAACTTGAGGTACGTGCAAGTTGACCTATACATCACAGTTATCAAAAAGTTTTCACATAGATTGAAGTATAGAGGATGAGAGATTCATAGAGAAAACAAGAAGATAACAAACAATTTTATTGAACCATAACTAGAATTTTTTTTAATTAAAATACATGAACAAAAGCTATTCTTTGCCAAATTAGAAAATATTGCTAAACATAGAAGTACTTTCTAATTTATCATACCAAACATATTAAAGAAAATAAAATCATTCCATTCCTTTTGACTAATTGAAAAAATCACAACTTTTTATTTATTTTGTTAATTTTACATTATGAAAAAGGAAAAAATACCAAACATCCACATCCACTTGGATCTAACTTACCTACACTAATTGTATAAGAAACATTTACACCATCAATGTATCTTAGCCTGTTATAACAAGCAATACGTCTTATTTTCTCATGTTATTTGTGACAACGTAAAAAATATTCTTTTACACGATCAGTGGAGGGGTAATTATTTGAGCCTCACTGGAACAAAAACTCTTAATAGCTTGTGGAAAAAATGGATTAAATGGGAAAAAAATTGGCCAACATCCATCATCAATATCTAATGCAGCTTTACAACATTGAGGACCAAGTAAATGGGGTTGAATACTTAAAAAGGGTGTAATTATTTCTTCAACACAATTAGGAACATCATTAACTGATGTTAAACATTTTGTGATAGAATCAGGGCCTAATCCTCCAAAATTAGGAAATAATCCACCAAAATTTGGCAATAATCCACCAAAAATTTGAGCATTGACAAGTGATATGGATAATAAAGAAATTAGGATAGTTGAATATAAGGCTTTAGGTTCGTCATTCGAGAAAAAAAATTACTCACACTCGATATTTTTATTTAGTACTGATAGTATTTGTTGTAAGGACTTTGGATTGTAAGTATGATTTTTATTTTTTTAGAGTTTGTGTTATTTATATGTAAAGTTTATGAGCCAAATTAATAAGAAATAGTGACATTAATTTTCTATCAGTTTAATTGTTGTTTTGTTTAATGTTTAGTCATATATATTTAAATTAAAAAGATGTTATTAATATTAGTATTTATTGCTTCATTCTTCTTTTCTTTTTGTAGTAAGGGGGTTACTTTTTTGTTGTAACTATAGTAATTACATTAAATTGGTTAATGAATGAATATTAATTTCAGTCCTTGACCATTCATGTAATTCGATATTATATTGTCAAAAATAGAAAAAAATGAGATTCAAAAATGACTAAAACAATGCATTTCATAATAAATATTTATAAATAAATAATCTTTATGACACCAAAATCTCCCTATAAATACCTTTACTTCTCCACAAAAATCCAACCAAACATCATCCAAAAAAAATAAAAATCAGAGCAAATTCAAGAAGTCATGGCAATAAAAAATTTAAAGTTTTTTGGATTTTTCATTATATTATGCATGGGAAATTCAGTAGTAGCTATGGCTAGAGTTGATCAAATTTTGGCACCAAGTCCTAATGATGATGAAGTAGTTGAATGTTGGTCATCACTTCAAAGGTTAAATAGATGTGTAAAAGGAATTTATGAAGTATTTATTGGTATTGGATGGCTTGATTCTCCTTGTTGTGAAGTAATTAATGGGATTGAAAGTAAATGTTGGCCAAAATTTTTCCCATTTGATCCAAGTTTTGGTGATCTATTGGTGTATTATTGTAGCATTTCTGCTCCTGCACCATCTCCATTTGCTGCAATTTGAAGATGAAAGTGAGAGTATTTGGTTAAATAATGGGGTTGGTGGAGGGGAGGGGGAGTGTGTGTGTGTTTTTTATAAAAACTTTCTTATGATGCAAAAAATGCAATTGAAGGTTCTTGTTAGGTGTTTGGCTGATTGAATAAACTTTTGTTTCTATGATATTGATAGAGAGTTAGGTGCACTGACCATATAAAGAACTTTTATATTAACGGAGTTTCAAATGTCATTGAGGACAAAAAGTGCAATGGGTGGAGGTTTTTGTTAGGTGTTTCTTTTGGTCAATTGAATAAACTTTTGCTTGTCTTTTATGTTTTGTATACTGACAATATAAAAGGAGTTTTACACTATCAGAGTGTCCAATAAGCATTAATGATGAGATTCAGAATACGGAAGTTAGAATGTATCATTTGTAGTATAAAGATCTTTTGTATTATCGAGTGTCAAATGTCATTGAGGATAAAAAGTGCAATTGGTGGAGGTTCTTGTTAGGTGTTTTTTTTTTGTCGATTGAATAATCTTTTGCTCATCTTTTATGTTTTGTATACTGACAATATAAAAGGTTTTTACACTATCATAGTGTCGAATAAGCATTAATGATGAGAATCAAAATACGGAAGTCAAAACATGTAATTTTTAGTATAAAGAACTTTGGTATTATTAGTGTCAAATGTCGCTTGTGGACGAAAATGCAATTGGAAGTTCTTGTTAGGTGTATACACTATCAAAGTGTCGAATAAGCATCAATGATGAAATTCAGAATACGAAAGTCAAAACATCTAAGTTTGGATTACCCTTCCATGGAACATTGATATATTATCGCAGCATTGCTGCTCCTGCACCAACTCCATTTACTTCACAGCTTGAAGATGAAAATGATAGTATTTGGGGTGAGGGGTGGGATTTGGTTACTTAAAAATGAGAGAGAATGTCGGCGACCACGTCGCTAAGAATGGCATAGTTTAGCTATCTACATAAGCATATAATGTTTTAAGTATATAATGTTTTAAGTGTGAATATAAATCAGGAACTTTGTAAACATCACCTTTATTTTAGAAAAAAAACTATATGGTAAATTGGTAATTGAAATTTTTTCAGGTTAAGTTGAATACTTCCCCTTTCTCAACCACTTCTTGTTATAACATGCATCATAGCCTGTTTGACCACCAAAATTTACTTATTCTGAAAAGTGCTTTGCAAAAAAATTGTTTCTAGGAAGAAGTTACTTCTTTCAACTTCGAAAAAATAACTTCTATTTTACTACTAAAACCACTTATTTTGTTTCCTACAAGCTTGGCTAACACCTCAACATTATAAAACAAGCACTACTCACTTCCCAGAAGCTTTGGTCAAAAAGACTATCACTGTCAAATGCCATTGAAGATGGTCGGGAGATGAAGGAATGATGAAAGTTAAAGAGTACAAGAACATACCCAATGAAATACCACAATTTTGGGAGGGTAGAGTGTACGCAAACCTTAAACCTACCTCGCAGAGGTAGAGAGGTAAGGAAGTTGAGAGTACACCATTGTCAAATAGACTATCACTGTCAAATGCCATTGAAGATGGTCGGGAGATGAAGGAATGATGAAAGTTGAGTACAACAACATACCCAATGTAATACCACAAGTGGAGAAGGATAGAGTATACTCAAACCTTAAATCTATCTTGCAGAAGTAGAGAGGTACGGAAGTTGAGAGTACACAATTAATAAGGATCCAAAATATTCATAGGATTGAATGGAATATATATCAGAACAAGAAGTCAAATAGCATGACAAAAGGAGTTCATTTGTTCTGCAAAAGGATGATTAATTCCTACAGAAGAGCTAAGACTCTCCTCTTCCTACTACTACTACATAATCCAACAAGCATGGAAGAAAAGCAGAATAACATACAAGGAAATGGTTTACTTTTTCTTCTTGGCAGGTGGTTGATCCTCCTCTTCCTCCTCTTCTTCGTCATCTTCCTCTTCATCATCATCATCCCCATCCTCATCATCTTCATCATCATCATCGTCGTCATCGCTGCCTTCGTTGCCGTTAGCTGCTGGATTCTCTTCGGGATCTCCTTCATCGTCATCGTCATCATCTCCTCCTTCGCCTGAAAAGTCTTCATCATCAGCATCATCATCATCCTGATCATCAGCATCTCCGTCATCATCTTCATCATCGTCCTCTGTGTCGCTCCCATCTTTGTTCTCAGGCCCAGCTTTGTCCGTTTTATGAAGTTCCTCGAATGGAAACCTGAAAACAAGATCAAAATTGGTGTTCGCCACATGAAATTTTCCAGTTCTGAAGGCTATGACTTATGAGTATTGCGAAGATGACAAATATTACCTTTTATCAGTGCCTATCAACTCTGGCAATGCATCAGCATCCTTGAGCATAATTCCTGCCTGAAGCATAACTGACTTTGATAAGGGAAATATTACGAGAGAACTTGAGGAACAAGAAGTTTCTAGGTCGTAATTGTAAAGTTCTATCAAAGGCACAACGAAAAGTTGGGCAACTAAACTGAATAAGCATAACCAACTTTTGCATCAAGTGCTATCTAACAATTTCACTTATGCTTATAAGGAAGCAAAAAGTGAATTAGATTTTTGAATTTTAAGGTTCCTGCATGCATATATGGACAATTAAGGTTTTGCCAAAGGTGACAAAAATTGGCAGTACTCGCGCAAACAAGAACCTTATACACACGTTTTCAAGTTGCATCAGTAACATATCAGACAAGAAGAGCACTAATCAAATTTACCACTATATGTTCTTTTCATTTATCTTACTACCGTTTGTCTCCCTCTTTAGCGAACGCTATTACACCCATATATTTCATATATCCAAAATAGTTCGTTTCACTTTCTATGCCGCACTAGTGTCAGATTTTCCAATATAAACTACTTTTGGAGAATTGTACATGCACCCGTTGACATTTTTGAAGAGTCCGAGCAATATAGAAATTGGACATTTGTTCCACATCCACAAAGAAATTCCGAGATTTAACTACGCATAAGCAAGAAGCAATAAAATTTGACACGAGCTGTTCAAACAACATCAGAAGTAGAAAACAGAGAAAGATATCCAAAATCCACCGTTAAAAATCACAACATTCGAGAAAATAAAGAGTGGAAGTTGGAAGGTTTTGTTATACCACTATGAGCAACGAAGCAAAAGAAGAAAAAGAAATAGCATAGCTCTTGACCCCACAATTACTTCAAAAGAACATAACTTATTAACATACAATACCAAAGTTAGCAGCTTGGAGAACAATTACCAACATTCAAACAAGAAACCTAATGCAGCACAGAAAAATTTACGACCTTTAACTACCCCATTAGCAAGAAGCAATGAAATTTTACGCAAGAGCTGTCCAAATAGCTGAAAAAGCAAAACATAACAAGAAATCCAAAACCCATCATTAAAAAAATAACTTATAAACATAAAATACCTAACATTAGAAGCTTGGAGAACAATTACTTACAGTTAAAACTTAAAATAAGAAACCTAATGCAGAACAGAAAATTTCCAAGTTTTAACTGCCCCATAAAAGAATCAATGAAATTCCACAACAGAATTGTTCAAACAACTACAGAGGCTGAAAACATAGCAAGAAGTGCAAAACCCACCATAAAAAATCACAACTTTTTCAAGAAAATAATAAGAGTTGTAAGTTGGAAAAATGTGTAATACCACAATGAGCAAGAGAGCAAAAGAAAAAAGGAAATAAATAGATCTCTTCACTCTACAACTTCTTCAAAAGGAAGACAACTTATTAACATACAATACCTAAAGTTAGCAGCTTGGGGAACAAACACTAACATACATAAACAACATACTCACTGTAATTCCAGTAGTGTGTACACAAACCTTACCCCTAAAGTAGAGAGTTTGTTTCCTATAGACAGTAAACCTAATGCAGCACAGTAAATTTCCCAGCTTTAACTACACTATAAGCTAGAATCAATGAAATTTGACACAAGAACTGTTCAAACAACTACAGAAGCAGAAAACAGAGCAAGAAATTCAAACCCCACAATTAAAAATCACAACTTTTTCAAGAAAATATAAAAGTGTCAAGTTAAAAGATAGTGTATTATACCACAATGAACAAGGAAGCAACAGATCTCTGAGCAGCCAAAAGGGTCTCAGCAACTACAGCTTCAAGAACAGACCCCACCACCATTCTCCCAAGAACAGCTACATCAGACCTCAAACTACTCACCTCCATTTTTACTCCCCTAAAATAAAACAACCCAAAAAAAAAAAAGCAAAGAAACAGAGAGTTCAAGAATACCCAAAATCCCAAAATCAAAACTTTCTGGAAAGAGAAGTAAAAATGGGGTTTTAGGGTAGGGTAGGGTAGGGTTTGACTGTCCAAAAGGGGATTGAAGATAAACTTTGGGGGGGGGGAAAGGGAAGGGAAATTAGGGTTTTGAGCAATGTGTTTAGGGTTTTGGGGTGTAAATTTGATATTAGTCGTTTTGTTGGGGGTAAAGTGTAAAAAAAGAAAGTATGTGAACTGACCTCGACAGTATGGGATCTAATGTTGAAAGTACAAAATGAGAATTAGTAGGATGGAGGTTGTTTCAAAAGATACCAACATGAATTGTGGAATTGTGGTGCAGTGGTGGAACAGATTTACTTATAATTAGATGTCTCGAATTCAAGTCATGGATATAAAAAAAAATTGTTGGGAGTGTCACTCTCGAATGGGACCTGCAGTGCACGATTCAAATTTAGTCGGGACTTCATGGGCTCCGAATACAAGATGGGAAACCAAAAAAAAAATTATTTCAAAAGATTGATAATTTTTTTAAAGATATAATACATAAATATACTATTTAACTTAATATTAATTGATATTTAATTTTGAGTGTGCATAAGTATACATTTAAGTTAGTATGAAGTTGAATAAGTAGACGGACGTGGCAATATATGCATCCTAAGCCATGGCAATACACGCGTCCAATGATGTGAACATACATGTGTCCTATTTGGCATAATACAAACCAGTTCAAGAATATTTCACGTGAATTATCATTTAAAATGTGTGATTCTACTTATTCAACTCTATATGAATTTAATAATTAACTTTTTATAAAAAAATATATATATATAAAATATTCATTCACTTCTTAAAAATTGAGACATAATTATTATTGTGCCAGAAGTTAAACCTTTATTTCTTTTTAAGTTCATAAATGTCTTAATAAAGATTATTTCAATGGTAATAGTATTATCAAAAAGTAAAAAATTATTTCAATGCACATCAAAACACAAGATAAAATTATACCGTCACATCATCCAAATGATAAGATATCGACAAATAACTTTGATTGATATATATTGTAACGTTTTTACACTGTTAAAGTAAATTTATCAAAACTTAAACAATGTTTTATTTTCTTAATAATTATTGCAGATCACTAAAAATTACAGTAGGATAGTTAAAATCTCTCCATCTTTACTCAAATTTTCAAATTTGAATTCTTACTATAGAAAAAAATCCTCATAGAAATGATTTTTTTAAATTTTATGTCGTACGAATTCAGAAATTAATTTATACTCTAATATAAATATCAAAATTCAGAAATTAATTTGTACTCTAATATAGATATTGGATACTCTATTTGAAGTGTATCCTCCAGATAATATCCTTATCCTCTAGGCATCATGATTTGCAGTGTTTTGATGATTAGTCTGATACAACATATTACACTTTAAAAAAAAATCAAATTTAATATTCCCTCAGTCTTAAATTAGATGTGATATATATTAAAAATAGTTATTCCAAAATAATTGTCAATTTAAATAATGAAAAGAGAATTAATTATATTTTTTCAATTTTATACTTAGTATTAATTATTCTAGTATTAAAAGACACATAAATAGATAAAAATTAGAGAATTAATAAAAGGGTATATTAATCAAATAATGCTCCTAATTAATATTTTTTTTTTAAAGATTGTGAAATTTTTTATCACGACAACTAAAATAGGACGGAAGAAGTACTAGGTATTGAATCCAACACCAAAATTAACACGTGACTCGGCAAAAAATCCACTCTTACAAACAAAGATTTGGACACGTGGCAGACACCCACAAGCTTTCTTGATTTTGTGCATCTCTATTTAAGCTCTAATGTAGAGGGAAAAAACAAGAAATATTAATTTTGTGCTCTTATATCCATTGAAATCAAAATAAGAAAGGCTTTCATTTAAAGCACTCCATCTATTTAAGGTTTTTGTTGTTTTCTCTCTTTTTTCATTTGGTGACATTTTTAAATTTTATGATGCAAGCTCTTTTGTTCTTGTTCTTGTGTAGTTAAGAATTATATTTTAAGAAAGAGTACTCTTTGTCTCTTAATTCCATAATTAAACATCTATATGAGTTAATTATATTGGTAGAATTATATCAAATGTTGTGTTCTAGTTTTTTTGTGGGGATTATAGTATTGTGCAGAATAACTTTCTATGTTTGAGAATTTTTTGACTTCTAATTAAATTTTAAAATTTTCTTTTAATAATGACATGTTGTTGTTGTAGGAAATTATCGTGACACGTTTAAGACCACGAGTTCTGTGTAAATTCTATCCTTCATGATATGAAGTGAAAATTCTGGAGGTTAACCATGCAGATTCTTATTTGTGTAGTATAATAGAATGATACCTTTCTGTGTTTTTGAAAAAAAATAAAAATAATCCAACTTTAAATTTTTTATTCTACTCTTACTAATGACATTTTGTAGCGTAGAAATGTCATGACACGTTTAAGACCACAAGTTTTGTATAAGTGAAAAAAATTGGAGGTCAACCATGCAGTGATGCAGATGCTTGTTTGTGTAATATAATAGAATGATACCTTTCTATGTTTGAAAGTTTTTTCCGATGCATGTTGTTGTAGCATAGAAATATCATGTTTAAGACCACGAGTTATGTGCATCGTGATATGAATTAAGTGGAGAATTTGGAGGTACTATGCAGATGTGTGTTCATACATAAAGTTTCACTAGTATTAGTGGAAAAACTGAAAGTGAAAATTATGATTCTTGATTTTTGTACAAACAAGATGAAAATAGATGAGAGAAAAACAGCAAGAATCAAATACTCCCTGAGTTTCAATTTGTTTGTCTGATTTTAATTTGACACGAAATTTAAAAAAGTAAATAAAGATTTTTGAATCTTGTAATCTTAAATTAAAGATACGTAGAATGTATCAAAATGCTCTTTAATTTTGTGGTCTTAAGCATGTCACGTGGAAAATTAGAATTAAAGAGTTTTCAGCAAGGAAAAGACATTACTTTATAAACGGATTAAAGAAAAAACAATTACAGTGAAACTTAACCAATTATAACAGTAAGTAAGTTACGATATCAGACTTGTTATGAAGAATTGCATGATGTTGTATGTTGACTTTACTTAGATAGTGCAAAAGTTTACGTATTGTTAGTGTGTAGAACTTAAACTCATATAAGAAATTTGACGTTATACATATATTGTTGATCTTTCTTCAGGCTTCAAGTGCCTATCAAAATCTACAACATTCATGGGGGTGCTCGTTTCTTGAATCGCCGGTTGTGTTGCTGTCTATTAGTGCTCGTCATGGCGTAGATAAGGCTTTATTGGTGTATTCCTAGTCAAATGGGGGGTGCTTGTTCATTAAAGAGAGATGCACATGATGATAATAACATCATTAGAAGAGGTTTGTCAAGTAGACACTTCAAAGTTGAGAGATCGAGTTGTTTAGAGTCGTCCCTTCTTGGGCGTGGCGTGGATTGTCCTATGGGAAGAAACAATTGTCCGTCCCTCATGGAATTATGCGTTCATAGAATACATAAGGTGATTGATCTTCTCTTAAAATGTTTCATCAAGTAGAGGTGGATTCAGAATTTAAACTTGATAAGTTCAACCTTTAATGTTCTTAGTACCGAACACATTGTACAAAGTTTAAAGATTACTATCTGTTGTATTTCTAGTGGATTTTCACATATATATATTCATGTTACCTGTCGAAAATATTGGTTTTTGTTGGACTCGTTTTTTTGTATAGGCTGTATCTACTTCTGTCGTTAAGGTTATTGAGTTCTTTTGGTCTAATGTTGCTCAGAGTACTCTCGAGAAATGGTTGTCGGATCCTCCAATAATGCACTACTTTCGAAGGATCTGACAACATTTTTGAAGAGTCCGAGCAACATAGCTTGTGGTTAAAGAGAATAGAGATCTTATGTTCTCTTCTATTAACAGGACATTGACAAATATCATTCATTCTCAATGTTGCCAAGGGATATAAGCCAGTTGATATTCAACAAACTGGTCTATTCAAATCGCCTTTCAGATTACAGTATCAAAGCTTTTAGAGATTGTGCAGTGCACGTAAAATCCCTTCTCACATTGATATCGTATCAAAATTTGAAAACCAAGTGATTATTCTAGTACACCATTTGTTTTGATTTTTTTTGTTAATAGGATATGTGGACGGGACAATATAAAGGTGTTAAAGATAATTGGATGGATGTGTTTTCTTCACAAGGATCATCTTTACTATCTGTATATATTTTTGGTTCTGAGGTCACGGATTACGGATTCAGTCTCTTGCAAAATTGCCCGAACATCCAAGCTTTATCTTTCGATTGTTGTGACTGTATTTCCGAACAGGGGATAAAGCAAGTCAGTGGTAGTTATTGCTGTGCTCTCTTATGATAATTTCTTATTTCACTTGTCAATCTGTATAATTAGTTTCTCGCGAATTGGTTTTCTTAAAGAAAGAAAGTGCTATATGAAAATAAGAAAATGTTTTTCTCTCTGTTTAATGCTGTTTTCTTTTCTATATTGTTCGGACTCTCCAAAAATGTTGTCAGTCGGATCCTCTAAAACTACACTAATGCACCTGTCAACATCTTTGAAGAGTGCAAGCAACATAGTTTCTTTTCATCATTTTGTTGTTTTATTGAGCATATTTCTTTAAAAGAGTGCGTGAAATATACATTACAAAATCTATTATGTGGCTAACTATTTTCTTTGCGTGTTTGCTTTATCTTACTCTTTTACTAGTCGAATTAGGAAGGTTAATTTGTGATTTGATATTTTGTTTGGTGATGAGGATCATTGCATGTGTGCGTCAGGTTTCTCGAATTTGACATATTTGAGTTTTAGAAGATGTGTTTCGGTTACAGCCGAAGCGATGGAAGCTTTATCCAGCTTAGATAAATTGGTTAAGTTGGATTTCGAGAGGTGTCAACAAATTCATGGAGGATTTGTTCATCTTCAAGGTTGGTTATTGTCCAATTGTTTGTTACGCGTCTCTATACAGACCTAGAGTTGGCAATGATCAAGCATCCGGGGGCCAAAGCGGATTTAGATGTATGCTTACGCATTCATGTGAATCCAATATCTTTTGCAAAGACCCTTTATATGTATGTAGTAAGAAATCTAAAAATATATATAAACATTTGACGGTCGAGGTTCCTATGGGAACCGTATGTGGGTCCAGGATTTGAAGTTTACACTTGCTTTCGATGACATTGTATGCTTTTAATTTTATTCCGTCTTAAGATAAAGAAATATTTTTTGTTTCAGGTTTATCAAAACTTGAATCTCTCAGTATAAGATGTTGTCAATGCATTATGGATTCAGACATGCAGCCTCTGGCAGGTACCGGTGGTGAACATGCTTAAAAAACATCACACCTGTCACCTTGACATGATCGATCCTTTTGTGCAATTTTCTCATTTTCTTGTGGCGTACTTCAGGGCTCACGAGTTTGAAGGAGCTTCAGATAGTGTGTGTCTACATAACAGATTACGGAGTATCTTATCTGAGAGGTACTAATTAGTTATTCTGTTATACTCAACTTTTGCAATGTCTTATTATGGTGATGATAGGTCTGTGGTTTCCATCTATGTTACTTGACTCTACAAAATTACCGCGGCACACATGTCATCCTTCAAAAAAAAAATGCACTACTTTTCGAGGATCCAACACACACCTGGGGTCATTTTTTAAGAGTCCGAGCAACATGGGTTTCAATACTAGGGATCACATGCCCTGCATTATATATTGGAGTTATATCCACTTTTTGTTTATGTTAAGTATCTAATTTTGTCGTCTTTGTAGACTCGTTTATACTTATATTGAAATTTTCTTTTCTTTTTGATTTTTTTAAGGTTTGAACAAACTTGTTGTACTAAATATGGAAGGATCCCATGTTACTACTTCATGTTTGGATACTATCTCAGGTTTGCGCGCACTTTTCTAGTAGTACAGTAGTTTTAGTAAGTTAAGATGTAAGTGCATTTTCAATCCTATGGTTGATAAATACTATTCTACAGTGCTCCCTAAGCTGCAATCGCTGAATCTCAATAGATGTTGTCTGAGAGATGATGGATGTGAAAAGTTTTCAGGTAATTGGAAGATATTGTTATTTCCAATATGAGCTGATTATAGCGAAATAACGTTACATCTATAGCCAACTGTTGTACAACGTCCAGCGCTCAGCAATTTGAAGGTGTTGAATTTGGGATTTAACCACATTACAGATGAATGTTTGGGCCATTTGAAAGGTCCGTCTTTATCTTCTCTGATTACGTTAATTGAGTATTGTGTTTTGCATAACAGCTCTGATTCGCCTTTTTTCTTTAAATCACATATCCAATATCCTGTTCGTAGATGTATCGGAATGCGAGGAGATATTTCTTTGCAATGGAAAACATTCGTTCTAAGTTGTATCACTTCACACCTGTATGCCTACACTTAACTGTGTACATGCTACATTTCAATGAGGGGCGGAGCTAGAGTGTAGAAAACCGGTTCCAAAGAATAAAGTAGTTTTAGTTCAAACTCTCTAATTTTCTTAAGAAATTCGTTTAATATGTACAAATTATTAATTTAGAACCCTGTAAGGCACAGCAGGATCAAAATCCCGAACCCCTAAACTTCAAATCATGATTCCTCTGATTTCGTCATCTGTTTTTCTTGTTTACTAATTTTCCATATCGAAACGTGCTATTTCTGTACTGAAGTGGTTAACACCTGTTGTATCTTCTCTCTCTCATGGTTTTTTGTTATTCATTTCATTGGATCTAAATTGCAGGTCTGACAAAATTGGAAGGCTTGAACTTTGACTCATGTAGGATTACGGATGACGGATTGGCTCATTTATCAGGTATAGAACATCAGCCTGCTAAACATAACTTTGCATTAATCGAGGACACTGATTTTATGTCCTTGTTAACATTGAGAATACGGTCCTGAACTTGAATCAATTCCTGATTTTATTCAGTTGTCCGAATAGAATTTGGTCAAGTCACTTAAGTTCTGTTTATATCTTTGAGGTAATTTCTGAGGTTAATAAGTCGTCCACAACTCCACATTAGATGAAAGTTGCAGTATGTTAATCTATGTACGCTCAAACTTCCGAAAAATGTTGCAGCAACCGTGTCCGATCCTCGAAAAATGCACCACTTTTGGTAGATCCTACATGCAGCCATGAACATTTGAAAAGTTTGAGCAACATAGATGTTAATTATGAAAGAAGGATGTCATCGGTATATCTGCACTTCACGGGACACTAAAATCTGTCCTGTCATAACAGTTTCTTCAACTTTCTTCAAATCAATGAAGCCTTTAATTATATGTTGTTTGATGAGACCGACTTCTTGTTTTGCGCATTTTATGAACAGATTTGTGTGATTCGTTTGTTTTAGGTTTGTCAAAATTGGAGGAACTCAACCTCAAGTTCACGTTAGTGACCGACGATGGTTTGAAAATGTTATCCGGATTGACATGTCTCAAGTCGCTTAACCTGGACGTTCGCCAAATTACAGACTCAGGGCTTGCAGTTCTCACAGGTCAGCCATAGAAAAACATGAGACGAAGTGTTAATGCTTAGTATTTACTGGATGCAAAATGTACTTTCTGTTTTGAGATGTGGCTTATCGTGTATCAATTCCTCTGCAGTATGTTGAGTCGAATTGTATAATTTCTTTTCTAGTGTTTGCAGCTAGAAATTTAATCATGTACTTAATTCTTTTGGCTTTATGGAATATAGGTTTAACTGGTTTGACTCACCTGGATCTCTTTGGAGCTGACATAACGGATTCTGGGACAAAGTATCTCACATGTACGTTAAACCTAAAGGCATTCGTTCTTCTCTTACTATATCTTACATTGCCCTTGTACATTTATATAGGCCCCCGTCACACCTGCTTTCTGGGTGCTGACCCTAACATCTAGTATTCTGTATTGCGAGAATTCATAATGAATTTACTAAGGTCGAATTGAGGCTTAGTAGTATTAGTATATGATGTGCCTTATGCTTCCTTTAATTTCATCAACGAGTATTGACCAAGATAAGTCTCTATGGGACAACACTCAATCTAATAGTTTTATTATTTTTTTATCAACCACGTATACTTGCTTGTGCATTTGGGAGCAACACTCGTACTTCACGTGATACTCGGGTTACATATTCAAATTCTAAATGTGTATGATGATTGTCTCATCAGATTTCAGAAATCTGCAATCACTAGACCTTTGTGGTGGCACGTTAACAGATGCTGGAGTCGAAAATATAAAGGATCTTTCTTCCTTGATGTTTTTGAACCTGTCACAGAACCGGAATTTGACCGATAAGACCTTGGAGCTTCTATCAGGTACATTTATTTATCCATTCAATAGGTTACATGTACATGTTGAATTGAAAATTTAAGCTCGTAGTGTTGAATGCGTGTGCGTTTTGAAATTTGAAACAACTATGCATATATGTGTTTAGGAGTTTTAACTTATTGTTTAGCTCATTTTGATCAAACACATTTCAGCTCAGGTAAACTTTGGGCGGATTAGTGACTTGTCCATTTGTAACCTACCCCACTTAGCTTTAACCTGTTTAAGTTTAGATCCGCGTACTTGACATCTTAGTCTAAAGGTGGATTGAAAAGCACGTCTAGGTGATCCAATCATACCAACTACTTCCAGCTCCAATCACGTATACATATGCACAAAAAAGAAGTTTAATTTTAACATGTAAATACATTATATATATTATGTTTATCCTGAATTGTTTGATTCAAAATTCTAGGTTCATCTTTGTATTTATCTTTGTTCATATGTGGCCTAATTTTCACTTTTTTTTTTCCTTCTAAATAATGCAGGACTGAAATTGTTGGTATGTTTAAATGTGTCAAATTCTTGCATCACCAATGATGGATTGAAATATTTGAAGCCTCTGAAGAATTTACACTCATTGGATTTAGAATATTGCAATGTGACACCATCTGAGATTAAGAAACTTCAAGACAATGTCCTTTTAAATCTTGTGAGATATAGACCTAATTAAGTGCTCGAGGGTTCATTTGGTTTGCTGATTAAGTTATTTCGAAATTATAGTTCTGAGATTATAATTCTTGATCTCATCTCATATACCAAATGACCCCTAATGTTCATGTAACATACAGCAAATAGTCCATAGACAAGTTCTTTCTTTTAGTAAACCAAAGTCATCGTTTAATAGCTATTTTGCTTCACTTTCTTCTTTACAAATAAAAACTTGAAGATTTAGTTACGATTAGAAATTAACTTTCTATCTTCATCCATGGATCCTTTATTCATACTTATTTTATCGGTCGAATTAGACATATCTTCTTCTAGGATTAGTTAGTGTGTTACTATCATTTATTGCTCGTTGCGTGATTATTATTTTTTTTTTGCAAGATTACATGTGGATGCTTGTAATTTTTGTATCGTGCAACACATAAGATATGTAAGACCGCTAAATTTGCAAAGGTAATCGGATACATGAGATTTGGGATAAGAAACATTCTGAAGGTACTGAATTATCATGCCATAATAGTGACTCGAGACAACTTAGTTTTCAATTGGATGAAATTTTTGAACACAATTTATACATATGAGAGGTGTAAGGATCACGAGGTGAAGTTATTAATTTTGTATATTAGCATACTAGAGAGTTTGCAACTATGACACCATCAAAAAATAATTATATAGGAGTATATAATATACATATGTAATATGGGACCTTATAATAAAGTTTGAGAAAATGATTATATCCTTATCCCTTTGCATAAAAGAACAACTAGTCCTCAATATATCCACATCTATCTTATGTGGTTTGTGTGTGTATCTACATCATCATCACATGGCTTGTCAACTTCTCCATTGCAATATGGAAATTTCTGTGGGTCCTTTCAACTGCTCAACACATATATGTATATTTCACTGGATTTGGATTATTGAAATCAGCGGTAGAATCTGAATTTTCATTAAAAAGATCTAATATATAACATAGTACTCAATAGAATATATAATTAATGATTATACAAAAATTAAAAATATATATTAAATAAATACTTATTATATATAATAATAATGTGTGTATTATTTTTTTAATACATTCTATCAAACGAATCGCTTTTAGTGTCTCTCTATGTAGCTTGTCCCAAGCAAAAATAATGTGTGTATTATTTTTTTAATACATTCTACCAAACGAATCGCTTTTCTATGTAGTCATGATTTCTATTACAAAAATGACACTACTCTTTTTTGCTTTTGGTTTTATAGCTTTTTCTTTTTGTCGTTTTTTTTATTAGTGTTCGATATTATAATGGAGTTGAATAATATAACGTATTGCAAAATTTATATTTTGAAATGATGTTTTTAATTGAATTTCGACTCGATCGAAATTTCTAATTGAAGGCGAAAGGAATTTCAATCATTTCTAGTTTCCATAATATCAGTTTGCACCTATATTCAAAACAAAAAGAGAAGAACTTAATGCCATTTGTGTACATAGCAAATTAAATTAAATATTCCTTACACTTTGGATAAAAGTAAGACTGCAATTTACACAATCATATCAACTAAAAAAAACATACAGTAGCTACAAATAAACTCTAATTAATTTTATTTAGTGATAAATTAGTGTTGCATTATTTTAAAAAAAAATATTAGTTACGAACAATTTAGCAATTGATAAAATCGATAGCTAATTTTTAAATTTTTTCATCTTCATAACCTTATCTAGAATTAAAGTGACAAAAGCTTGGAAGATGACAATATCATGGTCAAATACAGATCCAATTATTATCAATATACATCATCTATATATTTGTTGATATATATCCCACAATTTTTGGATTTATCTAAGCAATATATATGTAACTTTCCTAACCAACTATGAACTATCTAATAGCTGGATACCAAGTTACCAACCATATATACATTGATAGCAGCTGCCAAATGTTTTTATTTTTATTTTTATGTTGTGATTTATTTTTTCCCTTTTATTGTCTTTTTGGAAGAATCATGATAAGAAAAAGGGAGAAAAAACATTGTTTGGTGAGAATTTAATTAATTTCACAACTAAAGAAAACAAAATAGCAAACTTTATTAATGAACTACTAATATTGTACTTTTGATACAAATTGGTTGAAAAGATAATTTAAGTTAGTAGAGACAAGGGTTTTTCATAGTAGTTGATTACTAGAGGTGATAAAATCAAAAACTTTCTATCATAGTTCGTTTGATCTGTTTAAATTTTAATAATTTATGTTATTTTTTTGTTAATTGATTCAATGAATTAAACTTGAAATGACGTATCAAACTATTGTACTAAAACATGTCAAAATATAACTAAAACCTAAAAATAAAAACTACATTTCAAATTTGGAACATACGTAAATCTTAAAAATTTAAACTAGTAATTTGTGCGGGGAAAAAATTAAACTTATTCGTTTTACAAAAATAAAAAAGGAGAGTAAAGAACCTTATTATATCCCAATGGCTACTATCTAATAAGGTTTATGACTCACTTCCAAGAAATTAAGTTAAATGGCTATTTTAATAAGAAGCTTAAGCCTAATTAAGACCAAAATTGAAAGCAATTAAAGGAAGGGATAAGCATGTCCCCTCCCTCCTCCCCCCCCCCAACCAACCCACCCAAATCTTTCAAGATGAAAATATGGTTTAGCTTTTTCTTTTTTTATATAAAGCTATTTTGTCGAGTGTGCAATCATAACATGACTCGAAGAAGAAAAAGTTCCTATTAACTTCGTGCGACACTCACAGTAAAATTTTCATCGAAATATCTGATCACAGTCATATTTGGCAAAATTGACGAAATATAACTTGTTATATAACTCAATTATTTTTGCCAAAGTTCGAAGAACAAATAAAATCGTCAACTATGTATCGACTTAGACATAGTTTATCAGCCCAATTTTGACCAACTTTCCCATTTAATTTGCACATCTAGCATTCACATTTGTTAGTGCATTATAATTAAATTTTGAGTGTGTATAACTACTTTTTGGTTATTAGTCAATTTGTAGTTTTTCACAACAAAAGATTGTTGAAAAAGCCTAATCTATAAACTAAAAGCACAGAAGGAATTCAATTTGTATAAGTAAAGTTCATTAACGAGTAAAACACTTGTGTTCCAATCGGGGGCATATCCAATCAACAAGTTCATCTGAATTCTTTTTGATTTATGTAAATATACATATATATTATTAAATATTTTTATGCCTTAATTTATATGATATCATTCGAATTTAAAAAGTCAAGTAATTTAATTTTGATCATAAATTTAGATATGAAAATCTTTATTTTAAAAATTTATATATTTAAAAATTACGTAAAAAATATAATAAGTTATAATGATTAATAATTTGAAATCTCTTAAAAAAATATAAAAAGCTTATGATAATTTATTTTTGTTTAAATCTTAATCTACTACTAAGTAGCACTTCTGCTATTCAATCATAGAATCGATTCCGATTTAAAAAGTATCACGTAAATTGAGAGCGGATAAATTGTTCATTTTCGAGCAATGAACCAATTGTTGACATCCATTATAAATTTAGGCAACTCTTTAAATCTTACCAAGCGATTAACTCAGTAAGAAGTGAACATGTTTGAGTTATGATTGGTATTTTAGTTCTTGTCGATTTTAATATATTTCAATTTAAGTAATTTTTAAATAAATTATTAATTCATTAAATAATAAAAATATTCATTAATTTAGATCTTAATTATGTATTCTTGCATCAGTTTTTGAATATTATGCTCCATATTATTTTTTTATTAGGTATATGTATCTGGCATATTTAGATACATGAAGTTAAATTTAGTGTAATTTATTTCAACTACATCTCTCGCTCGTTTTTCTCTCCATATATCTATATTTTAGAATGTATCTCGAATATATCTGAGTGTATCTGATATCTCAGATATATATATCTAATGTGATTCACATATATGTGAAATACACTAACTCTTTTTTTTGTCACTCTTCCCATATCTATATATATATATTTCAAAATGTATGTAATGACAAAGACACATATATTTAGAAATATCTAACTTAAAATCTGAAATAAAACTATTAATCAATAAAATAATATATAATTATTTCAAATTATATAGAGAATTAATACTATAGTAGAAATGGTCGTGTAATTAGATAATTTCCTCTTCATTTTTAACTGTTTGTGTAATTAGATAATTCCATCTTCATTTATTAACTCAAATTTGTTTGATCAATTCAAATTTAATTTAACCCACTCATTTAACACCAGTCCATTTCTCAGGAGGTCGGATTTGTGTGATGATATCTCAATTAAATTGCTTTCAATTTGGTTCTTAGTTTTAATTTCTATATTAGTAATTAGTTTAAGGAAAGTATTAGAATTAGAAGTTCATGATTCATTGCATTCAAAATTGGAAAAATTGGATGATTTTATAATTTTCTTCATTGTATTAAGACTATACACTTATGGATCTTAAGGCTTTGGTCACCGGAGTACACAAAAAAACCCGTTCCATTCCGACCACCACCGTGTGAACCATTTGCCGTCACGCTTTGCCGCCGCCTTGCTGCAGCTGACGTCACTTCACGGCAGGACATCGTTTGCTGAGGTCAGCAGTCAACAGAAAGCAAATTTCTAAGAACTCTAATAACGTCTTATAAATCACCGGCACCGTAAATAACGGAAATCCGGCTAGATCGGCGCCGGAAATCGGCACGGCGGCTCTGTTGAATGCTGACGTCAGCATTCAATAACAGTCTTATGAATCACCGGAACTGGAAATAACGGAAAGCCGGCTAGGTCGGCGTTGGAAATCGGAACGGCGGCGTTGTTGATGAGAAGAAGGACGAATTAAAGCTGCCAAAGCTCTTTTTACAAGCTCACCTTCAACAGTACCAATTCGCACCAGCGAATTCGTCATCGCCGATCGCCTCGTATGCAATCGGATCGAATTCGAAGCCGTTTGATTACTACGTCGAACATCCATTTTCTTATGCATACTACACCGAAACGAACCTGGATGATTCGTCGGTGAACACATACACGTCTTCTTCTGAGAAGAAGCCATTGTTTTCTGCCGGTTCATTACGGAAATAGACCGGCTCGGGGAAGTCTCACGGTCCAGTGTGAACCGGATCGATGAAGCAGAAAACGATGAAGTTCTAGAGGTCGACGAGTAAAATCTTCCGGCGGGGGAAAGTGAACGGAGCACCGGTCCGGTTGATCGCCGAGCAGAAGCTGCCATTTTATTTGCTGTTTTACAGTTGAGAGAGAAGGAGAAGGAAGATGGAGAGTATATCTTTGTGCCGTGTTTGGCTGTTTGATTTGGCAAACCTTAGTTTCACTCGAGGTATGTATTTATAGCAATCACGCAATTATTTCTTTTTCGTTTATAATTATTTCTTAGCTTTAATTGCATAGCTGACCCTATAGGTTCTTTAGAATTCTATTTTGGTCTACATGCGTGTTTCTTCTGTGTTTTGTGTTAAACACGTATACTTGATGGTTAAGAAGTCTCTAATTAAGTTTTAAAAAGTGTTATGGAGTGATAAATATTTATTTATTTGAAATCATATCATCTAAAAATTTGTTTTTTGAATTATTTTATAATATTATTTTTATTTGAATCGAGAATTTATTAATAGTAATATCTATATTTACTAAAATAAGGATAAAAATTGTGTATATATATTACCATTTCACGTTTCACTTGTGAAATTTTAAAAATAAATAATTTAAAACAGTTTGAAAAACGACATATCGACTATAGAAAAATATGACAAAATATTCGATCATAAGAAAATAAGAGAAGAAATAAATAATAATATATAAGGATCGAAGAAAAAGAAACTACGACAGTAATAAACAATGGGCTGGCGGGAGGATAGTAAAGTTGAAAAAGACAAGGGAAATTGCTGTTTGAGTAACGACCAGTGGTATATAACAGAAAGCTGCCACGTTTCTGTTCATGTATGGTGACTCACTCCATATAGATCCCACGTATAATTAGTGTCCTATTTGTTTATATTTAATTTACTCATACCAGGTTCGATTCAAATTAAAAAAATAATTTAAACAAGATACGATGAATATTTTGAAAAAAAAACTAAGGTTAGAAAAATCGTAAAGTAAGGCGGTGCACATGTGGGAGTTAGTAATATAGAGAATAAAATAATACAAAATATATATTACTCATAAGATTAAAATTAGATGGTTAAAATATAGAAGTATTTTATAAAATAGATTATGCTATATAATAATTAATATTGAGCTACTAAAGTTAAATATATTGAGTATTGTGAAGACGCGATATCGATTTATGATAAGCAGCAATAATAACAACACGTTAGTGAAATCACATAAGTGAGGTCTGAAAAGAATAGAATATACTTAGACTTTATTACTGTCATGTGAAAGTAGAGAGACTGTTTTCAAAAGATTCTCGGTGCAAGAATAAAACAAACTTTAAATTACATTTTAAAAAATACATCTTAAAAGATCTGTAATTACTTGATATCAATTTTAATTAATCGTAGACTATAATTCTGAATGATATATAAAAAATTACGAATTGTAATGATATATATTACACCGTATTAATGCATGAAGGATATGCGTGATTTATACACAAGTCTATCACTCAATTATAATTAAATAATATATATTTTAATTTTATAATTTTTATAAAATTAAAATGATTGATAGAATATGATAAATATTTACTTAAATGAATTCCTTGTCAATTCCCATCTTTACTTTCTTTTTCTTCTTTTGGTTGGGTTATGTGTTAAATTGATGATTTAGGGGACATAATTATTGGTACCTTTATGTTAACCTCAATTATAAGTACCTTACTAATATATGTTTAATCAGTTATGCAATGTTGCTAGGGCACAAGTAGAAGAATAAAAAATCGTGCAATGGATTTGTTTTTCCTAGCACGTCCACCTAGGTAGGCTTTAAAATAGTTAAATCAATCGTATTATTACTTCATTTATTTCCGTTTATGTATGTATGTAGTCAGACTAAATTTGAATTATAAGTATCAAGTTTTTTAATTAATAACTTTGATATTATAGTTAGATTAAATCTCTGCAATTTAAATAAGCACTCTATCTCATATATCATTTCAATTGTAGCATAAACACAACTTAAACTTTTTTGATGCTCTAGATCGATCATAATAGTATTATATAAAGTGGAATTAATATATATTTTTTTTGTGAAAAGCTAATCCAATATTTAAAATGTTTTTCTTTACATAAAAAAAGATGCTGAGGTGTCTGATGGAAAAGGCCAAAAACCATAATTTTAGTTAAATAAAAGTTTTTGTGATCGAATAAACTATAAAAGAGATTCTGATTAGGTCACATGAAAGTCTGCTAATCTTACACCGAAAGCACTAGACTTTTTCTTTTTTTCTAAACTTTTTTCGTATTAATCTAATTAAACCAAATCCACTTTAGTTTAGAATAATATTCAAGTGTCAATTAATTTCAATGGGTATCTAGAACATATATTCAACAACTACACTATATCCGGAGTAATATCTACAAAGTCGGATCTGAGAAAAATAAAGTACGTACAGACCTTATTGTGTCTTTACCTAAGAGGTAAAGAGGATGTATCTTATAAATTCTCGGCTCAAGAAAAATTACCTAGAAAAAAAAATAGAAATACAAAAAATAACAAATAGTAATAAAATAATAACTACAACAAAATATATAGTAGAATAATTAAAGTACTAGAAACAATGAATAAATACAAAAATCGAAGGACAAGAAACTACAAAAGCAATACTATGACTACTAGTATGGATGGGTAGCATGACAACGAACTGCTACGCCTACTAACAAGCTTTTAGTGTAATTCATATCTTCCATAACCTCCTTTATAAGATCATGCCCTCGACAAGCTGAAACTGTATCATGACCTGTATAATCACTCTCCCCAATACATTTTTGGTCTACCTCAATCTCTCATAAAATCATCCATAGCCAAACCTTTCATATCACCGCACTGTGGCATTCGTGCATCTCCTCTTCACATGTCTGAAGCATCTCAACTATCTTGCTTTCGGTATCTTGTCCTCCATCAAAGTCACTCCCACCTTGTTTTGAATATCCTCATTTCTAATCATATCTCTCCTAGTATGCCCCTACATATATATATATATATATTAATTTGAGTAATTTAAATTCGCATTTAATAGACTCATTATGAAGAACAAAAATGCTCCCTATCAAGAAGTTAAATTCCAGCTAAGGTGATGCCTTAATTTTTTTTTTTGTTATGGCAAAAAAAGAAGGGGGGGGGGGGGGTTAAAAACATGTTAAACCTTCAAGGATAGTAAACTAACTATTTTTTTTTAAAAAATTGTGAGAGATCTTTGAATTTTCCATATATGCCTTGTTTGAATTGAGAGACTTTGACTTTGACTTTTCCATATAAGCTCTCTCAAATTTGAACAACAAACCTAAACTTCATTACTTTAGAATTAATACCAAGACAATATAATGAGTCCGTTTGGATAGGCTTAAAAAAAGTAATTTTTATGTATAAAGTGCTTTTAGAACTTTGAAGTGCTGAAAGTTATTTTTATAAATAAACAGTTGAGTGTTTGGATAAAAGTGCTTATGATGTGAATTTTAGGGTTCAAAGAATAAAAAAAGGTAGTTTGAGAATTTAGCTAAAATATAAAGGATATAAAAGTAATTTCCATGGTCAAAGAAAATGACTTTAAGCACTTTGGGAAAAAAAGTTAGAAATCCTAACTTTTCATTTCTGACTGACTTTAAGAACTTTATGGCTTAAAGTCAGCATTAGGCAAACACGTCCAAAAGCTAAAAAGGGGCTTTAAGTTGGTTTTGACCAACTTAAAGTCAATCCAAACGGGCTCAATGTCAATTTGAAATTGGCAATTAATTAATTTCTTTTGTAGAAAAACAAATACTATATATATATATATATATATATATATATATATATATATTCATGAAATTAATTTTCTTTGGCAACTTTCTGAATTTAGCAAAGTGTTAATATATATATTAATATGTAAATAAAAATATTATTTTAAAAATATTTATATATAATCTACGTACATTCAATCGGGTTGAATTATTGTCTGTTGAATTTCTTTGTACTGTGCCTTTCTGACTTTACTAAAGTGTTGACATAGTTTCCTTATTTGACCAAATAATTAATGTATTAACATTCAGTTGCCACAACACTTGGCAAGGCATTTAATCAAACTTGGTCAAATGTGTTTATAATTAATCATTGAGAGATCATAATCGATAATTTCTTTACTTCGATTATCGTACGTGTTATTTGTTAGTATAATTGGTGTTCTCTAATGTATTATTGTTTTTTTCCTGTTTTGATATGTTTTACTTGAGTCTAGGAGTAAAACTCTATCGAAAACAACATCTCTACTATCATAGAATAGGGATAAGACTACTTACACTATCGTTCCCAAACTCCACTTGTAAAAATTTTCTGAGTATATGTTGTCGTTGTTGTGCTACAATGCATTTAATTTAGGCATAACACATAAAGAAACACTTAACAAGTAAACACTCATCAAACTTTGATAGTACGCATCTAGACATCATAACTTGCTCTTAATTGACCACTAAACACTTCAACTCGTCCTCATTGTATCTCTTGAACAATCGATGCTGATATAATACATAAATTTTTGAGGTATATAGATAATTATTTTGTAAGTTAGAGTATTCAACTGATATATTAAAGACGAATTTGAGTTGTCTAAATGTGTACTTTCAAATCAAATTAAATTTAATTAGACCTCTCTCAATCTTCAACCTCAACTTGTCAAAAGTAGTCTTTAGTGCAAATGTGAATATTGGGACCGAAGCTTATATATGCATGACAAATTGCAAATTATTCTCAAATGACAAAGATTATAATACCGATCTTGTTTTAATAATGGCTTAATTATTTGTTTAAAACCTATGCTTTTAAAAATTAACACTTTCATATTTTAAATAAATAAAAAGTGTATATGCTAGTATTTTATTAAGACCCACTGAATAGGATCCACTTGTTTTTGTGGTCCTATGGGTTTGATGAGGCTGAAAGTAGAAAAATAAAATACAACAAAATGTTTGAAAAGTATGTATATATTATATTAATAATTATTTCCACATGGTGGGAACCCATAGTTGTGGAATTTCAATTGGCCCCATGCAATTATTAAATAATTTTTTCGTCACGTAACCGAAATGTGCAACTAGTGATATATATCACCTAAGCAGGTCTCTTATTTGATTGGTAACATCGTCAAAGCGTATCATGAGATTTGACTACGAAGAAAGGAACTTGAAGTAAAAGAGCAGCGTCTTATGCAAGACAATGATAGTTGGGCTTCTATAATTTTTTATCTGATAGACTTGATAAAAAGTCCACGTCTTATTTCTAGGTCTATCTAGTATCTACACACCAAAAATTCACTCTTAATGAATGGAGCAGAAAGTGAGTTTATCTATAATATCTGGTAATGCCTTCATGGACATGTTCCTCTTTGAGGTGGTCTAATCTAATCGAAGTTTCCGCAAATTCAAATTTAACCGGAATATAGCCACTAAAATTCTCCCAAAAGGTGTTTTTGGATATGTGCCACTAAAATTAAAAGAACACAACTATATATGAGTTGGCAGAAAATAGTAAAATTAATTATTGTTAATAGACAACTTTATTGGAATGACAATGGTAATATGACATAAACAATGTTCAAACATTGCAAAAATGTTCAAAAAAATAACGTGTACTTTGGCATTTTCCCCCAAAAATTGTTGAAATCATTTAATCCAAAATTCTCAACTTTTTTTTTCCCAATCATAACCGACTTCAACTTATTTGAAATTAAAGTGGAGTAATTATATTATTATTGTTGTTGTTGTTGTTGTTTTTATTTATACACTGTCATATAAAACAATATTAACTATAATATATTCAGTGTAATTCTACAGACGAAATTTGAACTATAATGAACTTATTATATATGAAGTCAATCTTTTCTAACTATTTTCTTATAATGATGTGCTAAGACGATTTATGAATTCAGTAGTAATTCAGAATTCATAAACTTGAAATTTTATGACAATATTGGGCTTCAAGTTGACATAAATCTTGGCGTGTATACTCTTAAGCCCAATCCAATTAGCATTCAGTAGAGCTTGCTTCCAAGTCCAGCCCAGAACCCAATTTGGGCCATATTTAAAAGGAAAAATTACTAGAAAAATCACTTTTTAATAAATAATTACTGATTTTAGCGATACTTTTTATTTATTATCATTTATAGCAATATATAACAATATTATGATATATCTCCTATGTATTAAAAGTGAATTATGCATGCAATATAAATGTATTATAAGTGTTTTAAAATATATTATACTTGTTTGGTAAGAAATTGACACAATGTATTATAAGTGTATTAAAGTATATGATAAATTAAGTATCCATGAATAAAACTTGTATTATATAAGTTTTATAAATTATTCTCGTTAATATGTATTATAATTGTATTATAAGTGTTCAGTGAAAAAAAAATATTATTGCTATAAATAGTAAATATTTTTTTAATATGGTACATTTATGTAAATTCCCCTATTTAAAACATGACATTCCTACTCAAATTTCATCACTAAGGTTCTCTTATACTTGCAAAATATTTCAATTTGTTATGGAAAATCAATGCTCCATGCCAAATCGAGCTTATTGTACCTAGCTTTTTTCAACGAACTTTATGGTAAACTTATGCTAGGTAGTAGGTACAATTGTTCTGAAAGGGAAGTAATCAATAGAAACATGGTTATATTACTGTGTTCGAGCTGGATTAGTGGCACTCATAATGAGAATATATATTTAAATATTCAGTTACGATCAACGCTATCTGTAATAATCATTTGTGACAATGCTTCACTATAATAATCAAGTTGTGCAATTGATTTTTAATGTTACATTATGTTATATGTTCTATTTAACAACATTTTGTTACAACATCCAAAGAAATTCGGCTAAATGATGTTAGTATGGAATATGTTATATTATCGAGCATTTTTCCTTTAAATTTATTTTAGAGAAAAAACTCAAATTTTCCATCGAACTTTGAGAGAAAGCTCATTTATGTCATCCGTTAAAAATTTTACTCATTTATGTCATTATCGTTTGAGAAAAGGCTCATCTATGCTATTATTTTTTAACTCTGATTTTGCAAAATCACCCAAACAACTTTTACCTTTTTTTTAAAAAATAAATTGAATCAAATATACTCTTTTTACTTCTTCTTCAAGAATATAAAAAACTCCAAATTTCCAACTTCTTCAATTTTTCATAAAATTATCTCAAATTTCAACAGTATCATCTCTCTGAGCTAGATATCAAAAACTCAATATTGTTTAAGCTCGAATTCAACCTAACCCAACAAGACACAATTGAAAAAATTTCAAAACTTTAACCTCCTCTTTAATGATAGAATTTTCTCCACTACTCCAAATCATTTGAAATTTTGAACATAGACATAGTGAACTTTAACATAGTGTTTTTTGAGTCTATTCAAAATTTTAAGTAATTTAGAGTAGTGGAGAAAATTCTACATTAAAGAGGAAGTTAAAGTTTTGAAATTTTGAAAAAAATTTAAGTGTGTCTTGTAGAGTTAGGTTGAATTCGAGCTTTAAATATATTGAGTTTTGATATCTAGCTCGAAGGGATGATACCATTGAAATTTGAGGTGATTTCATGAAAAATTAAAGAAGTTGGAAATTTGGAGTTCTTCATGTATTCTTGATGTTCTTGAAGAAGAAGAAGCAAAAAAAATACATTTGATTCAAAATTTTAATAAAAAAACGTTAAAAGTTGTTTGGTGGTTTTGCAAAATTGGAGTTAAAAAATAATGGTATAGATGATCCTTTTCTCAATCGGTAATGGCAAAAATGAGCCAAACTTTTAACGGATGTCATAAATGAACATTTTTTCAAAGTTCGATGGCAAATTAGAGCCTTTTTCCTTATTTTATAAGAGTGAAAAACACACCTAAAATATCTGATTTTTCGAATTTTATGTCTGAACTATTAGGTGTACGAGCTTCTTATATGGATTATCGCCAACATTATCAAAACACATATCAACTATTAATTGTTCTCTTTTCCTACCCGAATAGTGACAATTCAACGAAATAATTGATAATTGAAGTGTGTTTTGATAAATAGTTGATGAAAATTTAAGTATGAAATTCGAAAAATCAGAATATTTAAGTGTGCTACTTATTATATAAAAGAAAAAATTGAATTAATGGTGCTTTAATAGTTGTGTTCAGGATTTTGAGATGATGAGTGCACGGTTAATAAATTTAGGTTGTTATCAATCTAAATTGTTAATAGGTCCAAAATTAATTCTCGAGCCGGGTTCACGGGAACCAACCCCCACTTGCTTACGCCCCTGGCTTCAAAGGCTTAAATAGTGGTTCCAAATAAGAAGGGAAAAAAGAGAAGGGCCAAAATTACTTGAAGAGTTTTACTTATGGGACTATTTTTCAAGTCTATTAATCACTTGTTTGCTCAAAGGTTGATCTACCATTTGTCCTTTCAGATTTCAACTACACCAATCTGTGTTTACCTCTGTCATCGACACCTCCATACGGTATATTTAATTTTTTGTTTATTACATCTCTGAAAATCAGTTAATTTGACTAAATTATTGTATTGGGTCCTTAGATTTTTGGATGAGAATGTGAAATGCCGATTCTTGATTTTAAAGGTTGAGTCTTTTCTATTTCTTTTTTGTTTTTTCAGATGAAAGGAACAAGAAATGCTAATTATCGTGTGTTATAGAGATAAATGTTGAGACTTGAACTTTGGATTTTTTTTTTCTTTTTGTTGATGCTGTTGAGAGGATTGTGAAATGCCTATTATGGGTTTGAATGAATTGTTTAATTGGGTTTTCTGGGTCAATTAGTGAGTTTGAATTGTGCTGATTGTTGAGAAATGAGGTGAAATCTGAATCTAAGGAAACAAGATTTTGAGGTCAACTTTTGATCTTCCAATTTCTAATTCTTGGTTTTAAAGGTTGAGTCTTGAAATCATCTGTTGATTATGAGAAATGCTAATGTTGGGTTTCAATGAATGTGTTATAGAGATAAAAGGTTGAGTCTTGAAGTTTGATAAAAAAAATAATTTAAAAATGGTTGAGTCTTTCTTTGTTGTTTATGGGAAGAATGGTAAATACCAATTCTGGGTTTAAGGTTGGGTTGGAAAAGATAAACTTGCTGCACGAGTAAAATGCTTGAATCACCAGTAGTCGCGTTGCTTTTCTGGGTCAATTATTAAATGATAGTCTGTTTGAATGAGTGAGTTTGAATTATGCTGATTGTTGAGAAATGGGGTGAAATCTGATTCTTAGGAAACACGTTTTTGAAGTGTTTTGATATGCTTACTTCTCGTTGAGTTATGTATCCCATTGCCTCGAATTTAGTGTTTGGCCTTTGATTTTTGGATGAAAGGTATATAAAATGATAATTCTTGGTTTTAAAGGTTGAGTCTTGAATTTCGTAAAAGAAAAGTTTGAGTCTTTTCTTTTTCTTCTTTGTTTTTTTCAGATGAGAGGAATGAAAAATGCTAATTCTAGGAGTCTTGAAGTTTGATAAAAAGAAAAGGTTGAGTCTTTCTTTGTTGTGGATGAGAGGAATGGTAAATGCCAATTCTGGCTTTCAATGAATGTAAGGTTTGGTTGAAAAAAATGAACTTGATAGAATTTGGGCGTATTGCTTCACGAGTAAAATGCTTTGCTTTTGTGGATCAATAATTAAATTATTATCTGTTTGAATTAGTGGGCTTAAATTGTGCTGATCGTTGAGAAATGGAGTGAAATCCAAATCTAAGGCAACAAGATTTTGAGGTCAACTTTTGATCCTCCAACTACTCATTGCTTATGTTTTCCATTTTATATGCCTATTGATTCTCTGATAGGCATTTGCTTGTGACACCATTCTTATATTTATATAATTTTTCGGTAACATCTGGTTGTTTTGTTTCTTTGTCTTGTTTTTTAAGATGAGCCAAAAAATATGGAGAAATTGACATAAATAGTCGCCCATTAAAATAATAGCCAACAAATGTATATTTTTTGTATATTAATGTATCTTCTATATCTATGGGATCTATACAGGTTAAAGGAAACAACAGATTCTGAATTATCTTGTTTCATTAGAGGATAAGAGATTTTCTGATCTGAAGAATATAATCACAATGACAATTGAGAATGCTGAGCTCACCACCGAGCAGGTAATTTCTTGCATGAATAAGCATCATCATGAATCTACAGTTATGCACTAATAGTAGATTTCTACCATCATCATAATGAACATCTAGGTCTGTGGCTGTTAGTTGCTTTCTTTTTCATCCATTGACCTTCTTTTTCTTCAAAGGCTATATAATAGCTTGTCTGTGTAAATTAAAGAAACTGGAAACAATAAATGGACGACTAGAACACGAGGTTTGTGGCTTGTGTTAAAGTTTAATTACTAATTGCCTTGGTAGTAGAGCATTTTTTGACATAGAAATGTTCTCTATTCTCGAGATTGAAAATCGTATTTACTCTTTCTATTTCTAACCATCAGGGAGATTTATCCTAGATTATTCCAGCAAATAGCAGAATCGTGGCTAGGGAACTATACGAGTGATTTACCCAATTTATTATAGAAATTTTCGCGTTCAATGATTAGACCATGCAAACTGGAAATGTTTTTTCTTGGCTAAAGAAAGAGATTACTTGATCTATGTCTGTATCGCTCATGATATATCAACACTTGGACATCCATTGCAAGTGCATATCTCACTTTTGCATAGTAGGGCGTGTTCCATGACGAAACAAGTGAATGAAAGGCCGCTTTACGTTTTATGCTCTTTATCTTTCATCTTGGTGAAAGTAACAACAGGACATCCTTCATTATAATGTGAATCCTTCTTATCTTCTTTCCCGAGAGGGAAAAAGAAAGAGTATCTTATGGAGGGAGGGGTGGGGGTGGGGTTGGTGGGTGGGGTGAATAAGGAAACTGCTAATAGTAGTGATCAACTGTGTCTCTTACTGCACAGCTCAAATTGTGTGCTTTGCTCTTTAAAGGTTTTGAGGAGGGATATTCCATGGGAGACTTACATGACCACAAAGCTGATCAGTGGAACAGATCTTCAGCTGTTGAGGCGTTATGATAAAATGGCTGAAAGCTACAAATCTCAGTTGCTGGATGATGTAATGTTTTCTGTCTCTGTCTTTTTATTTAGCTATGATTTACATGTTAATTGCTCCCCAATTCCGATTCATGCATCTTACTTCCATGTTCACTGAAACTTTTCTGCCTAATCTTTCTTGTAATTAGTTGGATTTTTCTTCTAAATTCTATCTGGAGAAGGTCTCATATGTGGTAATGTTGCGTTTGCTTTTTATGTCACCAGAAAAATGAGTCAGAAGTCACTGGGAGAAAAATTAAATATTCCCTTCAATGGAAATTGTTGATGTAGTACAATCACTAATCTTATCTGTACTAATTCGTGGTGGCACACACCGACTTCCTTCCTATTTTTGTTTTGGCTCTGATTGAGTGTCCTTTTTATGTGTGGTTTGGGTGTTAATCTATTAAAAGTTATTCATTACTCCCCCTGTGTTTCAATTTGTTTGTCTGTTTTTGATTTGACACGGAGTTTAAGAAAGTAAATAAGACTTTTGTATCTTGTGGTCCTAAACTAAAGATACGTAGAATGTACCAAAATGTCCTTTAATTTTTGTGGTCTTAAACCTGTGGAAAGTTGAAATTAAAAAGTTGCTGAAAAAGAAGAAAGACATTCTTTTTTTAACGGATAAAAAGGAAAGTAAGACAAACAAATTGAAATGGAGGGAGTAATAAAAAGGGGTTATTTATGTAATTTTAGTAATGATGATGTGTCATTTAAAACATTTTTAAGTTTTCTGTAAGCTACATGCACTATGATTATGGGGTACGTACGCAATGGTGTTTTTAACATATGTTATCAAGAAATGCCTATTGCTACTTCAGTTTTGGTTTCTTTCTCAATCTTCTATAGCTCTTGATGTTCCATAATGGTCTTTAGTTTTACGACATTGATAAACTGGAAACATTTTTTGCAGGACGGTCCAGCTTATATCCATGTTTTTGTTACTACTTTACGAGACATCTTCAAACAAGAAACTGTGGAATATGTTTTAGCTTTAATTGATGAAATGCTTACAGGTAACTGAGGGGTGTATCTTTCTCTGCAAAAATAAAAAGTACTAGCGACGGACAACTTAAGTCACTAAATAACAAACAATTGTTGCTAATCCTAATTAACGACGGATTAGTGGTGGATTATCAAAATATCGTGTTAGCTATGGGCTAGTTAGCGACATATTAGCCATGCTGATTCATTTTTTATTATAGTGTTTTAGATTTCTTTTGATAGATCGACGAATCTATACTCTCTTTCTTGCAGCAAACCCAAGAAGAGCGAGATTATTCCATGACAACTCTTTTTCCAATGAAGACACTTATGAACCTTTCCTCAGGTACTTTTATTATAACTTTTAGTCTGCAATTGTCAGATATGATGGTGCCTGTTGTATTATACTTGAGCTTGTCTCCCAGATTTATTTTTCTTTCTTTCTCTCCCTCTATAGCATGCTTGATGCAATACTCCCTCTTTATCCTATGTCCTCATGTATTAACATGTGTGTGTTTGATAACCTTGATGTCCGTGCCGGTTTGCATGCACCTCGACTAATTCTACGGGATACTTGCCACCTCCCACCGGCAATAGGTGTCAAGTTGGCTAAAACAGATGGGAAGAAATCACCTAGAGTTTTGTCTCTGCTGGGATTTGAACCTGAGACATCGTGTATTCACATGTGTTGATATATGGATTTTCCTATATCTATACATTTATACGGCTTCACACTTATCATCTCAATGCCCAGCTTACAAGATCACTGAAGAGTTACTGGTCCTCACGTTTGAGATGCAGTTAGCAGTAATTCATTTAATTATATTTTATTTAATTTCTTGATGATTCAGCAGCAAATTATGTGTTTGAATTAGCAGATATATTTTGAAGGCGAAGCTCTTTTCTCTTTCTTTTGTGCTTCTTATCTAAAATTCACTAGAACTACTTTCCTTTTTTTAAAAAATAAAATAAAATCCGGTCCAACACTCGATCTTTTGTATTTTTAAGTTCTCGTTATGGAGAAACTGTCCTATAGTCCTTTAGGATTTTAATATCTGCACTTATTTAAGTGGAAAGGTTCATAATCAAGAATTTCTTAAGTATGCCAAATATTAAGAGGTAACATTGGAGTCAAAAACAAAGTCAGCAACCTTACAGTGTTTCGATTAATTATATATGCATATGTATTCCAGATCGGTTTTACTCCTGAAACTAAACAGTGTGTTCATATGTCATTTGGCTCTAACGGAGAATCCAAAATCCAAAAGCACATGTAGATAGCTCAACAGGAAAATGAGAGTTGTATGTTCTTTTGAAATTCACTGTTCTGCCAATATGTAGTCTCTTCTTTGCGATAATCTTGCATCATCACATTCTTTCTCTTTCTGAATGATGAGTTTATTTCTTTCAGATTGCTTTGGAAAGGTAATTGGTTCATACAAGAGAAGAGCTGTAAGATTCTCTCTTTGATAGTGAGGTAGTAACGTCACTATTCCTATGATGTCAATCAGCTTGAGAGACTTAAGATTAGGACGATTTACTGATAACTTTCTTATGGATCTTCTGTTCTTTTTGGTAATTCCAGTGCCAGGCCAAATGTTCAGAATGTTGTTGATGCAAATGGAGATGCCTCGAATTCAAAGAGGACACTCACCACTATGGAAGATGTTCTGAATGGCCTAGTGGAGTGGCTATGCACGCAGGTTCATCTGCATTCCTAAATTTTGTACTTCTACTTTGTACCTCCACTCACGGTCCCCCAACCCCCCACCCCAAAAAAGAAAAAATAAACTACCGATTCATGAGGTTTTTTTCTAGACATTTCAAGGGGATTTTCAATGGTTTATTGAGGCATTGAGTTTCTGCAGTAGTACTTGCCAATCTCTTTGCTCTTTCAAATTGTGCCTTCTATCATTTTTGGCAAATACATAAACAGACACTCAAACTTGGCCGCAGTTGGCAACTAAGAACTTCAACAGTGAGTATGCACATCTAGACACCTCAACTCATTTCCACTGTGTCAATTGAACACTCCAGCTTATAAAATGATCATCTAGACACCTCTAAAATTAATGTGCCACATCAGTATCGGGTGCCCACGAGACACAATGGGGACTAGTTAGAGTGTCTAGTTGCTAGTTGAGACCAAGTTGATGTGTCTAGATGTGCACACTGACAGTTGAAGTGCTTACTTGCCAGCTGAGGCCAAATTTCTGTTTATTTATTATTCGCTCTCTTTTTGCTTGTTATGGTATTCTTTCTTAACTAAAGTTAAGTCACTAAAGTGGTGGGAGAAAAGGAGGGGCAGATGGGCGATGTTCTGGGTTTATTTTCAGTTGTTGCTAGAAGCATAAAATTATATGACAATAACTTGTTACTGTTGTCTGTCCTGATTCCTCTGTATCATTTCAGCTGAGAAAGCCTTCTCATCCTAGTTGTAGCATTCCCTCTGCAATCAATTGTCTTGCAACTCTGTTGAAGGAGCCTGTTGTTCGACGTTCATTTGTTCAAACTGATGGAGTGAAGCTGCTTGTTCCTTTAATTTCACCAGCATCTACTCAGCAGTCCATTCAGGTCCGTCTTTACACAAGTGTTGCCACCTGTTAGACCAACTTCATAAATTCTGTAGTCGTGCTGGGAAATGACTGTTAAGATGGTTGTCATTTTACTCCATGTATCATGCAGCTCATAATTGTTGACAAAAAGTTCCATGCTTCCACCTTTGACCCGCCCTCCATATATGGGCCAAATTACAACAACATACTCAGTGTAATCCCACAAGTGGGGTCTGGGAGGGTGGGGAGGGTAGAGTGTACGTAGACCATACCCCTACCTTGGGAGGTAGAGAGGTTGACCCTCGGCTCAAGGAAAAGCATACCAAAGTAGATCGAAAGAGAAATGATGAAGTGAAGAAATCATGGAAAAATACTACAGAGAGCATGACAAAGCATTCTGGAAAAAAGGAACAGTAACTACAACATAATAGTGCGATAATCGAAGTACAAGAGACAGTAGCTAATAGCAGAAATAGAAGGACAAGAAACTACATATAGGCCAAATTACAACCTCTTTTAGTAAAGCGGTTTCTCCCAATTCCAACTATGATATATCTGATTAACTATTCTTTGAAACAGCTTCTCTACGAGACATGTCTATGCGTTTGGCTTCTGTCTTACTATGAACCTGCAATTGAGTACTTGGCTACTTCTAGGGCCCTACCTCGATTGATTGAAGTTGTTAAAGGTTCAACAAAAGAGAAGGTGAGCTATTTTTGCTTCTGTTTGTTCTAATATCTTTTCTACTTGCTATCCCTATGTCTTAAACTTAATGTGGCGGTTCTCCTTTGGATGCCAAGAAAGAACTCGGTAATATTATCTTTTCTACTTGCTATCCCCTAGTTATGTAGTCGTGATTGATTTCCTTCATTCGCGTTCATCCTTCACTTCTCTTGAGTTAGTTTTCAGTCATTTGCTTTCTAGGCAGCACATTACTTAAGCTGTTGCATTTTCTATTTATTCATCTATGAAGTATCTTTGGCTCATCATTGTTCATGGCATTTTTATGTACAATGACTACAGGTAGTCAGAGTTGTCATCTTGACTCTTAGGAATTTGCTTGTCAAAGGGTCATTTGGTGCTCAAATGGTAGACCTGGATGTTCTGCAAATTGTACAGAGCTTGAAAGCTCAGTCTTGGAGTGATGAGGTGAATAGAAAGGTTTTGTGTTTTTTAATTTGATACAGTATGTCACTTTATTTTCTTTATATCAGAAGCAAATTAAAAGAAATTCCCACAAAGTTGAAATAATAGACTATATTGACAGTGCTTAATCATGCTACTATGTCTATGGAATAATCGTGAACCTTTTAAGACAACTTCTTGTTTCCGAGGGCGAATTGACTTTTCCTGCACCTAAAAATAATCTTAATGTAGGCGGATTTGGTCAGGGAGATGCAGACATAGTACTTTAGGATCCATTACGTGTCCAAGGACTTCTGTTCTTCTTGGCATCTGTTATTTTGGTCTTTATAAAGAAATAGTTCAAGAAGGTTCAGTAGGTCAAAATGAATTTCTAGTTCGCAGATTTATCGACATCACCCTAATTTGTCGTGTAATCTTTTTTAGGACCTTTTGGACGCTCTGAATCAACTTGAAGGAGGATTGAAGGACAACATCAAAAAATTGAGTTCATATGATAAGTACAAGCAGGAAGTCCTACTTGGCAGTCTTGATTGGTCCCCCATGCATAAAGATCCTCTATTCTGGAAGGAAAATATAAATTGTTTCGAGGAGAACAGATTTCAGGTAATGCCTCTGGCATTTCTCATTCTTTTGTATAAGCTTAAACACCACAAGTTTCTGTTACTGTTGTGCCTTTCTGTGAGAAAAACAACAATCTTGCAGGTCGCGTAACAGCTCAACAATCTTGCTGGCCTTGACTTAGTATATATGCTAACTCAAATAAAAAACTTCACACATTTATAAGTAGCCATAGATATCAGTCGTAACAGTCAGTAGAGTGGTGCAGTATTTTTAAAGCAAAAAGCACAAAAACGACAAGGTCCATAGGGATTGAAGCATACACTCCTGTGAATAAAAATGTACTATTTATGGTAAATTAAAAACTATCAAACATCTATGATTTGGTACAGTAAAAATAAATTGGGACTAAAATAACTCATTTCAACATCCAATGTACAATAATGTTGATATTAATCTAACTACTAATTTGAGTTTCAGAGAAATGATTGATTCTCGTCGTATGTACTTAAGCACCATCTTTTAAGTGATAACTTCATGCTTCACATGAATCATGCTTTAAGCCCCAAAGCAATGACTCTTAATAACGCTGGTGGTGGTGGTGATCTTTGTAGGTTTATCGTTTTCATCCCCTGTTACTGTATGAAGTGTATCAAAAACACTCTTGAACTATCATTTTTTCGCGAGTTTCACACCCCAACTATTAATTGTTCCATTTTCCTAATGTATTAAAACACACCTAGTTGAGTAGATGGTGATTGTTCAGGTAGGAAAAAGGAATAATTGATAGCTGGCCTAAGCATGTTTTAGTACATAGATGGTGATAGTTCGGGTAGGGAAAGAGAACGACTTTCGGGTAGGGAAAGAGAACAACTAATAGTTGGGCTGTGTTACTCGCGAAAAAGTGATAGTTCAGGCATGTTTTTGACCATTTACTCATAAATCAATCCATTGACTATTGTATTGAGTGTTGTATAGATTGATCGTTGTCGTGTTGTGTTGCAGATCTTGAGAGTGCTGATGACGATTTTGGATACATCAAATGATGCAAGGACACTTGCTGTAGCTTGCTATGACTTGTCACAGTTCATTCAGTGCCATCCTGCCGGGAGAATCATAGTGGCTGACCTCAAAGCTAAGGAACGGGTAATGAAACTATTGAACCACGAAACTGCAGAGGTCACGAAAAACGCCCTGCTTTGCATCCAGAGGCTTTTCTTAGGTGCCAAATATGCCAGCCTTTTGCAGGCTTAAATTATCTTTGGCTTCAGTCTTTAGACAAACTATACACATTTGTTATTTCAAATGGCTCAAGTTTGAGAGTGGTCATGTTCTATCTAGTCATTTTATCTTATTATCGTTTGATGAGATTGGAAGGACACGGATAGTGAGGAATCATGTAGCCGACTTCAGCTTGTTTGACTAGATCCTCACTCTTACGAATGCCTGTATGAGTTAATTTTGTTTCTCCTCTCTTGTTCTTCTCTCTTAAGCCGAGGGTCTTTCGGAAACAGCCTTCCTACCTGTCAAGGTGGGGGTTAGGTCTGCGTACACTTTACCCTCCCCTGACCCCACATGGTTGGACTATACTGGGCTTCTTGTTGTTGTAAATGAAGTTTTTGCACAACATCTATGAGTTAATTTTTCCTACATTGATGTTATTTATACTAGTAAATTACGTAGAGTTGCATATTTTCTCACTTACAAGACGACTCTATTTTATTGGGAAGACGCAGTACTCATTAAGCATCTGATGACTAACGTAATGACTATACTAAAAGATTTTAGTTCATATTTTGCACATCGTTATGGGGATCGTTGAGCCCCATGAAGACGACTCTACTTTACATGAAACACACATTATCCATTCTACTTTACATGAAACACACATTATCCATTAACGTTCAACAAAGAACTTCTGGCCATCCAATTTATACCCTGGAAAAAGGATAGTCCGATGCACTAAATTCTTGCTATGCTCGAGGTCTGAGGAAGGATTGGATCATATTAAATTTCTTATATGCAACTCTATCTAATATTTATATGAGAATCTGTTTCTATAACTTAAACTCGTGACTTGTTAATCATACGACGATAACTCTTACCGTCCCCCTCCTCAGTACTCCACACCATCAGTCCATCACCCCATATACACATGCCTTTAATGCCATGATTATACCAAAAATCTCTTTTCACAATCCCAACAGATACATCTAAACCTACCTGAAACAGCCAGTTGAGGTAACTGATGTAAAAAGAGCAAGTGGCATTCTATGAACCACTTCTAGTCAATGTTTCGATAGAAACAACATCATATCTCTAAGTTATATTTTGTTTCCCTACATATACATGGGAGAAAGTGGGGCTCCAAAAAAATTGAGGCCCCAAGCGATTGCTTTAGTGGTCTTATAGTCTAGACGGTCTTGGCTACGATATTAGGTTGTGTTCAGACAAATCTAATAATGTTGACTTAAAACACTATATTTGTATTCAATATAACAACAACAACATGCCCAGTATTGTTCCATAAATGGAGTCTAGGAAGGATAAGATGTACGTAGATCTTATCCCTGTCTTTGTGGGGGTGGGGGGGGGGGGAGACAGACTGTTTTCGACAGATGCTCAATACTAAAAAGTCACTATTTTTCCATTGAAAAATATTTAGTGACTATTTCAATATTTCAATGAGAATCTGTTTTTCACCATGATTTTTCCAGTGAGTGCGTTCGATGGAAATAGAGTGGAAAATCATGTTTTATAACTTAAATTTCTCATTGATTCGTAGTGAAAAAATCTTTGTTTCTAATAATAACTCGGCTCATATATATAAATATTTAATTGTGAATCTTGTAACTAAAACAATTTATGAATTCGAATTCATACCTAATACTATAGCTTCGCCTAATTATTAATTGTGGTTAAATCTAGAAGTAGAGGGAAATATCTCTATCTAGACAATTAATACCAAAAGCAAACGCCGGCACTAACTTCTAAAAATGATTTAAGCCATTTGATTAAGACAACTAAATCAATTTAAGCCTTAGCATGCATAGTTTCATAAACTAATCTAGATTCAAGGGGCAGAGTTAGAAATTCTAATAAGACAATTAAAAAAATGCAATAAGCCCATGGTAGTTCCAAGGGGGCTGGGGAAAGGGGGGGGGGGGGGTCTGTGAATTTCCAATAGTTTAGGTATGAAACATGTAAATTGGTGATAGTTTAAGGGGTGTTGTAACCTATTCAGTCAATTTTTTTTCACGTCATGTACTGCCACTTGGAACTCGTTATAGAAGCTTTTGGAATGTGATGTTCACGTAACATGTCATATACCTCCTATATAAGTTCCACACCATGTGTATTTCTTAGGTCATTAACAACCAGTTTCTCTTCAAACACCACTTTCACTTACCATCTTTAATTCAACATTTTTTTCTATCGATGTCTCACTTAATTAACACTCCACTAAAAATGTCGAATGCTCGTATAGAAAGGTTTGTTAGTGAAGCAGCACCACCACAATTTGTAAATATCATCAATTTCTCCAAGTAACTCATCATCTACAATGAAGTCCAAGTATTATGTCAAAAAAGTTCAAATGTCTTTTCCTTTATTTGGAACTAAATCCTCTTCTTAGAAGAGAGGTTAGTCCATATAAATATATATATTGGTTAAGTTTGTATGCTAGTTAATTTCTTAAGTAGTGTTTATTATATTATTCATCCAAGTGAGTTTGTATTTAAGCAAGATACTCTCTTTGTTCGGGTTTTGGGAATGGAGTTGCTTCTGGTAAAGAGTGTTTCACTCCAAAGTGAGATGTTTTTGACCACTATTAATCGGTCTCCAAAACGAATACCAGACAGCAAAATGGAACCAAGAACAAAAGATACTCTATTTGTTTTAGTTTCTGTGGCAACGTTTCCTTTTTAGTATGTTATGAAAAGAATGACAATTTTCTAAATTGGGAGACATAGTCCTCTTATTTACGTTTTCTTCCGTATTAATACAATTTTCTTTTCTTATTGGAAAACAAAAATAAATATTTTCCTTCCATATTTATTTTCTTTAAATTTCCTTCTATATCCAACAGGTTCAAGCTATGTTGCTTAGACTCTTCAAAATTTTGATTGCATCAGTGTCGCACTATTTTTGAAGTATCTGACACGTCAATATTTTTAAAATCCCAAACAACATAGGGTTCAAGACTTCAAGGTACTGACATATTTCCCCGAATCTATTAAGGTGTGGATTTGGAAAGAAAAAGAAACTTATTCACGTTTAGTATTTGAATTACTTAATTTGATGTAAACACTAAATGCGGGTTCCCAAAGGATTTGTTTACTTCCCATTTTGTAAAAGACAAATTAAATCAAAAACAAACTGTCATAAAACTTTTGATCTGAAAAAAAAAAACTAAAAAAAAAACTAAAAAAACTTTTGATCTGAAAAATCTCCTAGAGGAAAGAAAATCAATTTTGTTTTATCTTTGCCTATCTGATTATCTTCCTCTAGTGGAGGTTTTTCTATTTTCATTGATCCTTCATCAACAATCACATATCTTTTTATACTTAATAACTTTTTCTTATTAATTCTTTGATTCCTTGAAAGAAATTTAAATATTTGAGGTGAATTTGATGTAAATATAAATATTTAGATAATTTCTTGTTGGATGTGCACTAGGTTGAACAAAATCCAAACATGGATTAATTATGATCAATGATAAAAATTGAATCTTTGGAGCTTTAAGTGCAACAAGATCCAATTTTTAGGACATTCATATAGTACTAGTATCAATTAGCCCGAAATCAGAAATTTCGTTGAAGGTGTTATTTTGACCTGTATACGGAGAATAATTTTCCGGCAAAGGGCATTCAACTAATTTTCATTAAGATTGTTTTTTTTCTTCTTATGTTTTGTTATGTTTGATGGCTGAAATTGGCAAGGCAATGTCCCGATTCGACGTTGAATCATTACAAGAAACACTTTGTGTTCAAGAACAACTTATAGAGAACCTGTACAGTGAGTTAGATGAAGAAAGTGAAGCCTCAGCTAGTGCAGCAACTGAAGCATTGTCGATGATTTTACATCTACAAGGTGAAAAGGCTGCAGAAGAAATGGAAGCAGAACAGTACAAGAGATTTGTAGAAGAAAAAATGAGTCATGCTGAAGAATCTTTATCCATTTTACAAGAACTTATTGATCAAAAACAGATGGAGATAGATGAATTGGATTATCACGCACAAGCTTATCGATGTAAGCTTGTGAGTATGGGCTATGATGATGATGATGATCTTGATGCTAGTGCTGTCGAATTTCTCGAGAATTCAGAAGGAAAGATGATTGTTCAGTCTATTGGGAGATGTAAATCCACTCCGAACATCCCATTGAAATATGCTAATATGAAAAAGGGTGTTGTTAAAGACGAAAAAATCAGTCCAAAATGCGATTTGAATGATGTTTCAAAGGCTGGGAGTATAAATTTGTACTGTGAGCAAATCGAAAAGTTGGAAGAAAGAGTGGAACAGATTGCTGGTGCTAACTACGCGAAATTGTCTAGTTTACCAGCTTCTAAAAGAAACTCTTGTAACAATTTCTTGGAGCAATTTAAAGAAACGTACCTCGTTCAGCATCGAGGGGATAAATCCAATAACGAAGCTGCTGCTAGTCGTTCTGCTTCTCCTCCGAATGTTCTTGATGTCTTTAAAGTCCCTCTAGCCATTAAAGACGAACATTTTGTTGTCCCAAAGGAGGCTGAAAAACAACTCGTTAAAGATGAAACTGATTGGCATAAGAAATATTTAGTACCTATGCAGCATTTGGAAATTTGTCCTACAACTAATGCTTCAAAAACAGCAGAGATTCGTCGTGTCAATAGGACAATGTTTGAGATTGCTGAAGTTGAGAGACAAGGTACGAGGCAAGAACACGAGAGACACGAAGAGCTAATGTCGTTACGTGACATAAAGGAGCAGCCAAATTTAGTACCTATGCAGCATTTGGAAATTTGTCCAGCAACTAGTGCTTCAGAAACAGAAGAGATTTATCGTGTCAATAGGACCACGTTTAAGATAGCTGAAATCGAGAGAGAAGGTACGAGGCCAGAACCTGACAGACACGAAGAGCTAATGTTGTTACATGACATTAAGGAGCAACTAAATTTAGCACCTATAAAGCATTCGAAAATTTGTCCAATGACTAGTGCTTCAGAAACAGCAGAGATTCGTCGCATCAATAGGACTACGTTTAAGAAAGCTGAAGTCGAGAGAGAAGGTACGAGGCCAGAACCTGACAGACACGAAGAGCTAATGTTGTTACATGACATTAAGGAGCAACTAAATTTAGCACCTATAAAGCATTCGAAAATTTGTCCAATGACTAGTGCTTCAGAAACAGCAGAGATTCGTCGCATCAATAGGACTACGTTTAAGAAAGCTGAAGTCGAGAGACAAAGGAAAGAGGCAAGAACCCGACAGACACGAAGAGCTAATGTTGTTACATGGCATTAAGGAGCAACTAAATTTAGCACCTATAAAGCATTTGAAAATTTGTCCAATGACTAGTGCTTCAGGAACAGCAGAGATTCGTTGTGTCAATAAGACGTTTGAGATAGCTGAAGTCGAGAGACAAGATACGAGGCAAGAGACGAAGAGACATGAAGAGATAATGTTGTTACATGACATTAAGGAGCAACTTTATTTAGTACCTATGCAGAATGAGAACAAGTTACATAGAGTAGGTGACACTACTTCTCCTACAACTAGTCCTTCAGAAACAGCAGAGATTTGTTGTGTCAATAGGACGACGTTTGAGATAGCTGAAGTTGAGAGACAACATACGAGGCAAGAATCCAACAGATACGAAGAGCTAACGTTGTTGCATGAGATTAAGGAGGAACTAAATTTGATGCAATCTGACATTAAAACTTGGAAAAATATCAAGTCCACTCCAAAAGATGAGCCATCTGTAGTTTCTCTAACAGAGGTACTCTCTTTAACTGCTGTGCATGTATGTGTGGGGTTATAAAAAAAATTATTGTGCTCACACAAAGCTATGTTGCTCAAACTCTCCAAAATGTTGTGGCACCCCTGATCAGTATCATCCAGGAATGCACTACTTTTGGAGGATCTGACACACACCCCTATTCAATATCCTCGAAATGCACTACTTTTGGAGGATCCGACATGCACTTGTCGATAATTTTTACGAGTCCGAGCAACATAGGCAATAAGTATATATAAAAGTGAAAATCTTGACAGTGCATTGCTTTGGTGGACAGGTGATGGTTTGCCTTTGGCTTTGATTCCGCTATCAAAAAGCTTGCAAATTCAAGATGTTGAAATTTTTGCTTATTATGGCTTTTGAGTTGAGACAGTCAGTGTTCGAGCCAAGATTTTCACTAAGGGAATTCAAAATAATAAAGTAGTAAACACACCAAGAAGCCAAGGGAATTCAACATATACGGTATATACATAAAATATAATTTTGTTCTTGTATATACCATGTAACTTTCTGACAAACGGGATTCGGATGAACCCCTTACGGCCCCCTAGTCTGCCCCTGAGTTGAGTAGTAGTACTTTTGGCCTTTTTACGAGAATGGTCGCTTAGTACGATTCGATTATAAAATTGGTTATTAGTGTCTTGTAAAGTTTGTATTTCAAGAATCTGCAACAGTTGACCACATCAACCAAGAAGAGATCTTCTATCTTGTTACCAGGTTTCAAGTTTTGTATAATTGAAATTTTTAATCAACAATGACTGTACAGAAGTATATTTTTGATACTAATGGTTTATTTGTCTTCTATTTCTTATGTCATTCATGATGGATTCCTTGATTCTACACTCAAAATAGTTGCTGTTTCGATCCTTCAAAAATCCTGTCAGGTGTGTATGCCATATCCTTCACAAGGCGGCATTTTTTCAGAATCGAGCAACATAGCTCAACTATGTATTTAACTTTGAGGCAAATTTGTTTGTCTGGAGTTGGTTCTTTTCATTGCTGAGCACATTTTAGTAGTGAAAATAATAAATGGTACTAACAACTGTCATGAAGTTTTCTTGTGTCTAGCAAGTTGCTTTTTTTTTGCCAATAGGTTTGGGGAGACTTGAATTACAACACATTTTATCACCTTTATAAGTCGTTGAATTGTGTGTCGACTATAATATAGGTCATTGAATTGTGTGCTCAACTCCTTTATAAGTCTTTGAATTGTGTGCCCAACTCCTTTATAGGTCGTTGAATTGTGTGCCCAACATCTTTATAAGTCGTTTAATTGTATGCCCAACTCCTTTATAGGTCCTTGAATTGTGTGTCGACTATAATATAGGTCATTGAATTGTGTGCTCAACTCCTTTATAAGTCGTTCAATTGTGTGCCCAACTCCTTTATAGGTCGTTGAATTGTGTGCCCAACTCCTTTATGGGTAGTTGAATTGTGTTCTCAACTCCTTTATAGGTCTTTGAATTGTGTGCCCATCTCCTTTATAAGTCGTTGAATTGTGTGCCCAACTCCTTTATAGGTCGTTGAATTGTGAATTGTGTGTCCAACTCCTTTATAGGTCGTTGAATTGTGTGTCCACTCATTTATAAGTTGTTGGTGCCCAACTCAATGGAAAAGTTTAAATTAATATAATATAGTCTTTTGACTTTTTTTTGTGTGTATTTAAGAACCTAAACTCATTGCACGTTATTCACTTCTCAGTTCTTCTCTTTTTTTGTTACAATGTCTACATACTCATCAGACAATGTTGTTCACCTTGATGAAGTGATTGTAGCCATGGTGCCATTTCCTGATTTTAGCCATCTCAATCAGCTCTTCGTTCTTGCTCGCTTCATTGCCTCCCATAATATACCAGAACACTTCCTCTGCTTTGCTGATCGGAACCAAGATTTGAAACTTCACGTCCAAGATGGTCTATGGGCCTCAAACATCCATTTTCATGACCTTTTGGTACCTTCTTCTCTTGCAGAAACAGAAGATGCTGGCGATGGTCTGCCTTTGATTGTTATATTCATGAAAAAACTCGTTGAGCCCATTAGAAGAACGTGTATTGATATCTCAACCAATGCAAAGAGATTGGTCATAATTCATGATTCCATAATGATGGATCATTTAAGGGATGTTCATTCATTGATCCCGAACATGGAGTCTTATAAGTTCCACTACATTTCAGCTTTTGCAAGATACTCTATGCTACGACAAAGTATTGATGACATAGTTGTTGATGATGATCATGAGAAACTGATCAAGCAAATGCACGGTGAGTTTCCATTGTTGGAGAGTTGTAGTGGACCATATGCAGCAACGATCGTTAGAAAGGAACATGAATGGAAGCTTAACTCTGGAGAAATCATGAACTCGTGCAGAGAAGTCGAAATTAAGTACCTGGATTTACTTGCACATACAAAAGACAAGCAGTGGTGGGCTGTGGTCCACTTCATATGTTGCTAGAATCACACGACTCAAGCAACATGACGAAGCATGAATGCCTAGAATTTCTAGCTAAGCAAGACGCTAACTCAGTAATATTCGTCTCGTTTGGAACAACCACTACATTCTCACAAGAGCAAGTCAATGAGCTCGTGCTTGGTTTAGAACAGAGCAACCATAAATTCATTTGGGTACTAAGAAAAGCAGATAGAAAGATGGAAACTGAGATCCTTGAAGAGAAAGATGAGAAGATTGAATTGCCAAAAGGGTTTGAAGAAAGAGTAGAAGGAAGAGGAATAGTGGTGAGAAGTTGGGCACCCCAATTGGAAATCTTGGGACATTCATCAACAGGCGGGTTTTTGAGTCACTGTGGATGGTATTCTTGTATCGCGTATCCTGTCATGAGTGCACTTCAATCTTGTGGTATCCTCTCACTGAAATATTGTTCTCTTTGAAAGCCGAAGTTATGGAGTTTTTCCTTAGGCCAAAGTTACCTAGTACCCATATTGGTATTATATAGCTAGTGCCTAATAAATTAGTTGAAGTGCACTCAGACTAGTGAGCACACAACTGTTGTTAAGAAGAAAGAGAGGTAAAATTGGTTGTAACTAACTTTTGAACAACTCACGCGCTAGCCATGTGCCTCAACTAATTCTTAACAGACTTAACAACAAGAACAGCTGGAAGCCAGTTTACCAAAATATTCATGGGCTAACACACACTAAAAGAATGAGAAAATCGTCTAATTCCGCTTGTGCGGCCCCTAAATGATATTAATGCATCGTGGATCATGCCAGGGCCACACGTCCAGATCCCCCGGGTGCCTACAGAGGGTTCCATAACTATTTTTGAATAAAATCGATAGGAAGCCAATTCACCAAAATATTCATGGGCTAACACACACGAAAAAAATGCAAAAATCGCCTAATTCCGCTTATGCGGCCCCTAAATGCTATGAATGTGCCGTGGTTCATGCCGGGGTCGCACGTAATGATCCTCCAGGCACCTACGGAGGGTCTCATAATGGTTTTGAAATAAAATAGATCGGAAGCCAGTTCACCAAAATATTCATGGGCTAAAACACACGAAAAAAATGAGAAAATCGCTTAATTCCACTTTTGCGGCCCCTAAATGCTATGAATCTCCGTGGATTGTGGAGGAACCTTACGTGCTAATCCCTCGGGTACCTACGGAAGGTCCCTTTACTGTTTCGGAATAAAATCAATTCGAAGTCAGTTCATCAAAATGTTCATGGACTAACACACAAAAAAATGAGAAAATTGCCTAATCCCGCTTGTGCGGCCCCTAAATGTTACAAATGCATCGTGGATCGTACCAAGGATGCATGTACTGATCATGAGGGTACCTACGGAGGTTCCCATAATGGTTTCAGAATAAAATTGATCGAAATTCAGTTCACCAAAATATTCATAGTCTAACACACACGATAAAAATGAGAAAATCACATAATTTCGCTTGTGCGGCCACTAAATCCTATGAATGCACTGTGGATCGTGTCAGGGACACACGTAATGATTCCCTGGATACCTATAGTGGTACCATGATGGTTTTTGAATAAAATCGTCCGGAATCCAGTTCATTAAAATATTCATGGGCTAACACACACGAAAAAAAAAGAGAAAATCACCTAATTCCACTTGTGCGGGGCCCCTAAATGTTATGAATACCCCGTGGATCATGTCGGGACCTTACGTACTGATCCCCTGAGTACCCAAAAAGGGTCCCATAACAGTTTCAAAATAAAATTGTCTAGAAGGAAGTTCATCAAAATATTCATGGGCTAACACACGAAAAAAAATGAGAAATTCGCCTAATTCCTCTAGTCTGCCCCTAAATACTATGGATGCACATTGGATCATGCTGAAGCCGCACATACTGATCCTTCAGGTACCTACGGAGGGTACTATAATGGTTTCGAAATAAAACCGTCAGGAAGTCAGTTCACCAAAATATTCATAGTCTAACACACACGATAAAATGAGAAAATCGCCTAATTCCACCTGCGTAGCCACTAAATTCTATGAATGCACCGTAGATCATGCAGGGCCACGCGTATAGATCCCCTAGGTACCTACATAGGGTCCCATAATGGTTTTGGAATAAAATCGATCGGAATCCAGTTCACCAAAATATTCATGGGCTATTATACACGAAAAAAATAAGAAAATTGCATAATTCCGCTTGTGCGGCCCCTAAATGCTATGAATGCGCCGCGATTTGTGCCAGGGCAACACATATTGATCCCTAGGGTACCTACAGATGGACCCATAATAGTTTTGGAATAAAATCGATCAGAAGTCAGTTCACCAAAATATTAATGGGCTAACATACACAAAAAATGAGAAAATCGTCTAATTCCGCTTGTGCGACAACTAAATGCTATGAATGCATCGTGGATCGTGCCGATGGAACACGTACTGATCCCCCGGGTGCCTACGGAGGGTCCCATAACAATTTCGTAATAAAATCGATCGGAAGTCACTTCACCAAAATATTCATGGCTAACACTCACGAAAAAAAGGAGAAAATAACTTAAAGACGTATATTTGGAATTTAAATTTGATCGATTCAAAATTGACCTGGTTGAGTTGAAAATGTTGAACCAACGACAAATCCATAGGTTCAATTAAGTCTCCTTCGTCGAAAAAAATTATATTGTGCAAGGAGCAAGGGCGAAGCTAGAGTATAATCTATGGATTTAGTAAAGCTAATAGTTTTGGTTATAACTTTATATTTATTTTAGGGATAATGCATATTGATCGAAATCCCTGCGACACACCTTAACTATACTAGAGTCCTATTACCCCCACTAAACTATTTTAAAATAGAATAAATACATCCTAAAAGCTGACGTGACACAAATAGTGTCCACACTCTCTTGAAGGCAAGTGATGGGTGAAATAATTGGATATATGCCATTTTTTAATTGGTAACTTTATAATTAGTTAGTACAGATAATTATTGATATTAAAACTTACATGTATATATATTTAATTATTATCATTTCTTACTATGTAAAATATTTATTTAATTTCTTCCTCACTTTAAATTTTCTATTTTTTTGTTCATTAATTTCTTATCTTTTCACTTTTAATTATTTTAAAAAAATTACGTGGATTCTTTAAAAAAATAATTAAAAAGTGTTTTTTATTTTAACGTTTTAATTTTTTATGTTTTATTTGATTTTTTCCAATTATTTTGATATCCATTCGAAATTAAATAAGCTTAAATACAAGAATTTGGAATTAAATTTGAAATCAGATCAAAAAGGAATGTTAAAGGAAATAAAAAGAGTAAATAAAATCAATAAAAAAAATAAAAGAGAAAATATAATGAATGAAGGATTTTTTTTTCAAAGTTTAAATACAAGATTTTTTTAAAAAATAAAAAATACGTGTATTAACTTAATTTAAATACAAGATAAATAAAATAAAAAAAATTAAAAAGAATTAAAAACTTGTAAAAAAATATTTATTTTTGAAAAAAGAATTACTGACGTGGCGGCAAGTGTATACAAACACAACCAACTTACTTGGGTGAAGGTACATTAACACAAAAGTTGCACGAAAATGCAAAGAAAAAAAAGTTCGGGGGGGGGGGGGGGGAGTAATAGGACCCTAGTTGAGTTAAGGTGTGTCGCTGAGATTTCGGTCATAGTTCAGAGTGGTACTTATGCATTATTCCTTTATTTTAAGAAATTTATTTAATATGTACATAATAGTAATTTGAAACCCAACAATAACATAAAGTCTCATAAGTGGGGTCCCCTTTATTTTAAGAAATTTATTTAATACGTACATAATAGTAATTTGAAACCCAACAATAACATAAAGTCTCATAAATGGGGTCTACGATAGACGGTATGTACGCAACTTTATTCCTACCTTCTGAAGAGAGAGATATTGTTTATGATAAACCCCCGTTTCAAGTAAAACATATCAAAATTAGTAAGAAAAGGAAAAACAATGGTGAATAAATTATACATATAGAAAATAGTGGAGAAAGGGGGAGTAGCAACAACAAATAGGAATGAAGTAGAGGAAACAACATGCATGTAATAATAAAATTGAAGAATAAAGTAGTAAGAGAGTACTTATAATTATACAATAAGGGAAATTTTACTGCACCTCGACAAAGTACAGACGTTTTATGTCTTGTTTAATCACACTTCTCTCTAATACTTTTTCGGTCTACCTCATGTCCCTCGATTATCTAATTCACCACAGAGGTCGCTCTTGTCTTATCTCGAACTTAAAAAGGTTAAACTTTTGATATCACTAAACTTTAAATTCTGACTTTGTATTTGACGTGTACATAGATATATATAGTTGTGAAATACCATTAAAACAAAGTTATCTTATAATTAATGTAGTAGAAAAAGAGGTTGATTCAAAATTTAAATTTGATGAATTTTTAGAATTTATAATTTTACCTACCTTTTATACAAAAAAAAAAGAGTAAAATTTTTCAAGAATTGCTTTAAATCACCGGTTTCAAATCCCGAATCATTATTATTAGAATTTCTGACTCAACTATGATCGTATTGAAACCATACTCCATATATATTTTGTGTGGGCATAGAAGAAAAAACCCAAAAGGGGACGTTTAATTTTTTGACATTGGACATAAATGTCATGTCGCAAAGATTGCCTATGGCCGCTAAGATATGAAGCAACCAATAAGAAAACAACCTCAATTATGAAAAACAATAAATGATCTATCCTGTCTCTTCCACCCCTACAGCCTGTGATTCATAAACCTCTTACGTAGCATATTTTTTCATCATAAAAAAATCCATTTTATTCTCTTATGATTCTTCAAAAAAAAAATGAAAAGTGTTCTTGAATTTTAACGTTTAATTTTTTTTATGTTTTATTTGATTTTTTTCCCGTTATTTTGATATTCATTCGAAATTAAATAATTTAAAATACAAGTATTTGAAATTAAATTTGAAGTCAGATCAAAAAGAAAAGACAGAGAAAATAAAAGGAGTAAATAAAATCAATAGAAAAATAAAAGAGAAAATATAATGAATGAAGGTAAAAAAAATTAAAAAGTTTAAAGACAAGATTTTAAAAAAAATAAAAAGTACATGTATTAACTTAATTTAAATACAAGATAAAGAAAATAAAAAGATTTAAAAAGAATTAAAAAATTTATAAAAAAGATATACTTTTAAATCATTTTATTTGTATGATAAATATACAAACTTAATAGATTTTATTTCTCTATGAGGTAGAAAAGTTATTTTCGAAAGAACAGTGCGTTCAAGAATTTCTCTCTCACCATCAAACACCCTCAACTCAAGAAAATCATTTTTCACAAATATGAAAAGAAATGAAGAGTAATAGTTATAAGTTTGACAGAACCTACTACTTAGAGGTATGTATTGGTCGATTCGATTTATATTATTGATTGTTTACCGATAAAGGCTTACCTATTGATAGTGAATACCCACATGTTTGGTGTGCTTTTTGGTACAGCCCCCCCGCCTCCAACGGCTACAAAGTGACATTTATGGTGGCAAGAACGGTGCACATGTTATCTTTTAATTTATTATAAAAACGTATTATAAAAAGAGAGTGATGGTGTATGTCAGTAACTCAGTTTTTTGTAAAAGTTGTTCTCCAAAACTCATTTTTTGTCAAAGTTGTTGTCTCTCCTTTTGTTGCAATGGCTGCTACCAATGAAGTGATTGTGGCAATGGTGCCATTTCCTGATTACAGCCATATAAATAACCTCTTTGATCTTGCTCGTTACATGGCGTCCCATAATATACCAGTACACTTCCTCTGTTTTGCTGATGTGAACAAAGACTTGAAACTACGCTTTCAAGGTGGCTTCAACATCCATTTCAATGACCTCTTGAGACCTTCTTCTCCGATAGAAAAAGAAGATCGCTATGGAGTGCCTCCGATTCTAATGTATCTGGAAAAACTCAAGGAGCCTATTTACGAAATATGCGTTGAACTCTCCACCAAAGCAAAGAGATTAGTCATAATTCATGACCTTATAATGAGTGAACCAATATTAGATGTCCATACATTGTTGAATGTCAAGTCTTATATCTTCCAAACTGGGTCGACTTTTAACAGATACTCTGCCCTCAAACAAACTATTCCGGACATAATTGATGATGACTATGATCATGAAAAACTCGTCAAGCAAATGCAGGATGAGTTTCCATTGTTGGAGCCACATGAGAAATTTCGCTTTAAAATGGAGCTTGAATTGAAGCACCAATCCGGAGAAATCATAAACTCGTGTAAAGAAGTGGAAGGTAGGTACCCAGAGTTACTTGCCAATGCAAAAGAAAAGCCAATATGGGCTTTTGGTCCATTTCATATGTTGCTAGATTCTTCGTCTAGCAACAACATGACTCGTAGTCTAGAATTATTTCTCGACAAGCAAGATGATAACTCAGTAATATTCGTTTCATTTGGATCGACTACTACATTATCACAAGAGCAAGTGAATGAGCTCGCTCGGGGTTTAGAACAAAGCAATCATAGATTTATATGGGTACTAAGAAAAGGAGATAATGTGGAGAAACTTAAAGAGAAATTAGACGGAAAGATTGAATTACCAGAAGGGTTTGAAGAGAGAGTGGAAGGAAGAGGAATGGTGGTAAATTGGGCACCACAGTTGGAAATCTTGGGGCATTCATCTACGGGTGGGTTTTTGAGTCATTGTGGATGGAATTCTTGTATTGAGAGCATTAGTATGGGAGTGCCTCTAGCAACTTGGCCAATTAGTTACGATCATCCATTTAACTCTATATTAGTAACCAATTTGTTGAAGATTGGAATATCTGTCAAGAGTTGGTCTCACCGGGATGAATTGGTAACAGCATCAACCATTGAGAAAGCTGTCAAGACATTGATGGGTACGATACAAGGGGATGAGATGAGGCAAAGGGCGGTGGAATTGAGCGAAAAGATCAAAAGCTCTGCTAGCCGTGGAGGACTTGCACGTAAGGAAATGGAATCTTTCATATCACATATTATTAAATAACCTCACAAGGAGTATCTTTGCTAAGAAGAAAGCCACCATTTTTATGGTTCTGCTCTACTTTTTCTATCTTATCTTTGTTGTTAAATAAAAGATTAGTCATCTTGCAACCTTGAGGTGTATGGATGGACAAGTAATGTGATTTAAATGGACGGGTCAATATGTTTTTGATATTAAATGTTAATTTGTTTTCTATTTATTATGTCATTCATGATGGATTCCTTGATTCTACTCTCAGAATAATTGTTGTTTGGATCCTTCAAAAATCCCGCCGGGTGTGTATGTCGTATCCTTCAAAAGGCGGCATTTTTTCAGAATCCGAGGAACATAGCTCAATTATGTATTTAACTTTGAGGCAAATTTATTTGTCTGGAGTTGGTTCTTTCCATTACTGAGCACATTTTAGGAGTGAAATTAATAAATGGTACTAACAACTGTCATGAAGTTTTCTTGTGTCTGGCAAGTTAATTTTTTTTGTCAATAGGTTTGGGGAGACTTGAATACAACACCTTTTATCGCCTTTGTAAGTCATTGAATTGTGTGTCGACTCTAACATAGGTCATTGAATTGTGTGCCCAACTCCTTTATAAGTCATTGAATTGTGTGCCCAGCTCCTTTATAAGTCGTTGAATTGGGTGTCCACTCCGTTATAAGTCGTTGAATTGCGTGTCCAACTCCTTTATAAGTCGTTGAGTTGAGTGCCCACTCCTTTATAGGTCGTTGAATTGTGTGCCCAACTCAATGGAAAAGTTTAAATTAATATAATATAGTCTTTTAGTTGACTTTTTTTTGTGTGTATTTAAGCACCTAAACTCATTGTAAGTTATTCATTTCTCAGTTCTTCTCTATTTTTTTACAATGTCTACAAACTCATTAGACAATGTTGTTCACCTTGATGAAGTGATTGTAGCCATGGTTGCATTTCCTGATTTTAGCAATCTCAATCAGCTCTTCGTTCTTGCTCGCTTCATCACCTCCCATAATATACCAGTACACTTCCTCTGCCTTGCTGATCGGAACCAAGATTTGAAACTTCGCATCCAAGGTGGTCTATGGGTCTCAAACATCCATTTCCATGACCTTTTGGTACCTTGTTCTTTTGCAGAAACAGAAGATGCTGACGATGGTCTGCCTTTGATTGTTATATTCATGAAAAAACTCGTTGAGCCCATTAGAAGAACGTGTATTGATATCTCTACCAATGCGAAGAGATTGGCTATAATTCATGATTCCATAATGATGAATCATATAAGGGATGTTCATTCATTGATCCCGAATTATTGATGACATAGTTGATGATGATGATAGTGAGAAAATGATCAAACAAATGCACGATGAGTTTCCGTTGTTGGAGAGTTGTAGTGGACCATATGCAGCAACGATTGTTAGAAAGGAACATGAACGGAAGCTTAACTCTGGAGAAATCATGAACTCGTGCAGAGAAGTCGAAAGTAAGTACCTTGATTTACTTGCACATACAAAAGACAAGCAGTGGTGGGCTGTTGGTCCACTTCATATGTTGCTAGAATCACATGATCCTAGCAACGTGACTTGTCATGAATGCCTACAATTTCTAGCTAAGCAAGACGCTAACTCAGTAATATTCGTCTCGTTTGGAACAACCACTACATTCTCACAATAGCAAGTCAATGAGCTCGCGCTTGGTTTAGAACAGAGCAACCATAAATTCATTTGGGTACTAAGAAAAGCAGATAGAAAGATGGAAACTGAGATACTTGAAGAGAAACATGAGAAGATTGAATTGCCAAAAGGGTTTGAAGAAAGAGTGGAAGGAAGAGGAAGAGTGGTGAGAAGTTGGGCACCCCAATTGGAAATCTTGGGGCATTCATCAACAGGCGGGTTTTTGAGTCACTGTGGATGAAATTCTTGTATCGAGAGCATTAGCATGGGAGTACCTCTAGCAGTTTGGCCAATCAATCACGATCAGCCATTTAACGCTGTTTTTGTAACCAACTTGCTGAAGATTGGAACATCTGTTAGGAGTTGGGCACGTCGAGAGGAATTGGTGACAGCATCAACCATTGAGAATCGCGACAGAAGGGAAAGAGATGAGGCAAAGGGCGGTGGAGTTGAGCATTAAGATCAAGAACTCTGTTAGCCGCGGAGGACCTGCACGCAAGGAAATGGAATCTTTCATATCGCGTATTATCAAATAACTTCATAGGGGGTGTCATTTAGACAAACAACTAACTCTACGACAAAAAATAGTTTTTAGCAGCAATAAACATGCACACTAATAAAGAATGTTTAAAGCATTTACCGACATTAGTTAATTGTCATTGAATCTAATGTCGCTATAGGCTTTAGGGACAATCTTCGTCACTCTCTAATTTCAACTTTCTACATGACATGTTTAGGACCACAAGATTCAAAGATACTTTGTACATTCTACATATCTTTATTTTAAAACAATTCCAAAGTCTTCTTTCCTTTCTTAAACTCCGTGTCAAGTAAAAAACTAAACAAATAAACTGAAACGGTGGGAGTAGTTACTTTTTCTGTTTAATGAACAAAATCTATCAATGCTGAAACTTCAGTTTACCCATTTATCTTTCTTTGATAGCCTCATCTGGTACTAACAATTGCGTGCAACTCGACTAATTCCATGGGATACCTGTCACCTCCATCAACAACAGGTACCAGGCAATTTTGTCCATCAAGACGAGGACACACTTCTACTTATTAAAATAGTCAACTTCCCGTAAAGCATATCACATGATGTCTTCATCACTTATTAAAATAGCTAGTTTCCCGGATCTGCAAATCACATGATATCTTTATTTTAAATGTTTATCAAAGGAGTGGCACGCATTCCATAGTTAAAGCACTAAACTCATTTTTTCTCAATTTTTCTGCTCTTGATCCAATGTGTTAGGATCCAGAACTCGGTAGTACGGAATTTAGCCAATAGAGTGTTGCAATATTTTTGGACAGTCCAAGCAACACAGCGTATTGGTTCTTACAAAAAAAAGTGAAACATACTTTTCATTGTTCCTAGTCAAGAAGATTTGTGAGGCATACCAGGAAACACCAGCTGAAACTTGAGTCACTGATTTATCCTTATTTGGCAGATTCTGAACTGTCTGTACAATGGAATTCATTTGGTACAAGCATTATGAAGAAGTTAATGGTCGAGTGACACTACGTAAGGTGGGGCGGTCAACTTGATGTGGGAGAGGCATGAATGCAGTTCAATCTTGTGGTATCCTGTCACTAAAATATTGTTCTCTTTGAAAGACGAAGTTATCGAGTTTGTCTTTAGGCCAAAGTTACCTAGTACCCATATTGGTATTATATAGCTAGTGCCTAATAAATTAGTTGAAGTGCACTCAGACTAGGTTGAGCACAACTGTTGTTAAGAAGAAAGAGAGAGGTAAAATTGGTTGTAACTAACTTTTGAACAACTCACGCTCCAGCCATGTGCCTCAACTAACTCTTAACATACTTAACAACTAAGCACAACTAGAAGCCAGTTCACCAAAATATTCATTGGCTAACACACAAAAAAAAAATGAGAAAATCGCCTAATTTCGCTTGTGCGGCCACTAAATACTATGAATGCACCGTGGATCGTGCCGGAGCCGCATGTATAGATCCCCCGGGTACCTACAGAGGATCCCATAACGATTTTTGAATAAAATCGATCGAAAGTCAATTCACCAAAATATTCATTAGCTAACACATACGAAAAAATTTAGAAAATTGTCTAATTTCACTTGTGCGGCCCCTAAATGCTATGAATGCACCGTAGTTCATGTCAAGGTTGCACGTACTAATCCTACGGTCACCTATGAAGGGTCCCATTATACTTTCGGAGTAAAATAGACCGGACGTCGGTTCACCAAAATATTAATGGGCTAACACATGAAAAAAATTAAAAAAATTGCCTAATTCTGCTTATGTGGCCCCTAAATGCTATGAATGCGCCGTGGATTGTGTCGGAACCTTACGTATTGATACCTCGGGTACCTACGGAGGGTCCCATAATGGTTTTGGCATAAAATTGATCGGAAGCCAGTTTACCAAAATATTCATGCTCTAACACACAAAAATAATTAAAACAATTGCCTAATTCTGCTTGTGCGGCCCTAAATGTTATGAATGCATCGTGGATCGTGCTGGAACCTCATGTACTGATCCCAGGGTACCTACGAAGGGTACCATAGTGGTTTTGAAATAAAATCGATCGGAAGTTAGTTAAACAAAATATTAATGGGCTAACAAATGATAAAAATGAGAAAATCACATAATTTCGCTTGTGCAACCACTAAATCCTACGAATGCACCGTGGATCATGCCGGGGCCGCACGTAATGATTCCCGGATACCTATAGTGGGTTCCATACTGGTTTTGGAATAAATTCGACCGGAAGCCAGTTCACAAAATATTCATGGGCTAACACACACGAAAAAAATGAGAAAATCGTCTAGCGTCTCCTAAATGCTATGAATGCGCTATGGATCATGTCGGTTACTTACGTACTGATCCCCCGAGTACCCAAAAGAGGGTCCCATAATAATTTCAGAATAAAATTGGCTGGAAGACAGTTTACCAAAATATTAATGAGCTAATACACGAAAAATGAGAAATTCGCCTAATTACTTTTGTGCAGCCCCTAAATACTATGAATGCACCTTGGATCATGCTGAGACCGCACATACTGATCCCTCGGATACCTACGAAGGGTCCTATAATGGTTTCGGAATAAAACCGTCTGGAAGCCAGTTCACCAAAATATTCATGAGCTAACACACATGATAAAAATGAGAAAATCATCTAATTCCACTTGTGTGGCCACTAAATTCTATGAATGCACCATAGATCGTACCCGGGCTACATGTAAAGATCCCCCGGGTACCTAAAGAGGGTCTCATAATGGTTTTTGAATAAAATCGATCGGAAGCCAGTTCACCAAAATATTCATAGGTTATTATACACGAATAAATGGAAAAATTGTCTAATTCTACTTGTGCGGCTCTTAAATGATATTAATGCACTTCGGTTCATACCGGGGCAACATGTACTGATCCCCCGGGCACCTACAGAGGGTCCCATAACCATTTTGGAATAAAATTGACCGAAAGCCAGTTCACTAAAATATTCATGGCTAACATACACAAAAAAAATGAGAAAATCATTTAATTTCGCTTGTGCGACAATGAAATGCTATGAATGCATCGTGGATCGTGTCGAGGCAACACGTACTGATCCCTCGGGTGCCTATGGAGGTTCCCATATCGATTTTGAAATAAAATCGATCGAAAACCAGTTCATCAAAATATTCATGGCTAACACTCACGAAAAATTGACATATATTTCGAATTTAAATTTGATCGATTCAAAATTGGCCTAGTTGAGTTGAAAATGTTGAACCAATGACGAATCCATAGGTTCAATTAAGTCTCCTTCGTTGAAAAAAATTATATTGTGCAAGGAGCATAGGCGAAGCTAGAGTATAATCTATGGATTTAGTAAAGCTAATAGTTTTGGTTATAACTTTATATTTATTTTAGGGATAATTCATATATGATCAAAATCAATGAGACACACCTTAACTTTACTAGGGTCCTATTACCCTCTTAAACTATTTTAAAATAAATAAATACATCTTAAAAGTTGACATGGCACAAAGAGTGTGTGCACACTCTCCTGAATGCAAGTGATGGGTGAAAAAATTGGACACATTTCCTTTTTTAATTGATAACTTTATAATTAGTTAGTACACATAATTGTTGACATTGAAACTTACATATATATTTAATTATTATCATTTCTTAGTATGTAAAATATTTATTTAATTTCTTCCTCATTTTAATTTTTAATTTTTTTCGTTCATTAATTTCTTATCTTTTCACTTTTAATTATTTTTTAAAAAATTAAGTGGATTCTTTAAAAAAATAATTAAAAAGTGTTCTTTAATTTTAACATTTTAATTTTTTTATGTTTTATTTGATTTTTTTCAATTATTTTGATATCCATTCGAAATTAAATAATTTTAAATACAAGCATTTGGAATTAAATTTGAAATCAGATCAATAAAGGAAAGATAAAGGAAATAAAAAGAATAAATAAAATCAATAAAAAATAAAAAAGAAAATATAATGAATGAATGTAAAAAAAATTAAAAAAAGTTTAAATACAAGATTTTTTTAAAAAAAATAAAAAGTACGTGTATTAACTTAATTTAAATACAAGATAAATAAAATAAAAAGATTTAAAAAGAATTAAAAACTTTTAAAAAATTATTTTATTTTTTTTAAAAAAAATTACTGACGTGGCGGTGAGTGTATACAAACACAACCAACTTACTTGGTTGAAGGTACATTAACACAAAAGGTGCACGAAAATGCAAAAAAAAAAAGTTCGGGGGGATAATAAGACCCTAGTTAAGTTAAGGTGTGTCGCTGAGATTTCGGTCATAGTTTAGAGTGGTACTTATGCATTATCCCTTTATTTTAAGAAATTTATTTAGTATGTACATAATAGTAATTTGAAACCCAACAATAACATAAAGTCTCATAAGTGGGATCTAGGATAGATGGTATGTACGCAACCTTATTGCTACCTTCTGAAGGGAGAGATATTGTTTATGATAAACCCTCGTTTCAAGTAAAGCATATCAAAATTAGTAAGAAAAGAAAAAACAATGGTGAATAAATTATGCATATAGAAAATAATAGAGAAAGGATGAGTAGCAACAACAAATAGGAATGAAGTAGAGGAAACAACATGTATGTAATAATAAAATTGAAGAATAAAGTAGCAAGAGAGTACTTATAATTATAAAATAAGGGAAATTCGACTACTCCTCGGTAAATTACAAACGTTTTATGTCTTGTTTAATCACACCTTTCTCTAATATTTTTTCGATCTACCTCTACCTCTGCTAAGACCCACCATAATCAACTCCTTGCACCCTTCTCATTGGGACATCTATGCATCTCCTCTACATATCAAAGCCATCTCAACCTCGTGTCCCTCGATCATCTAATTCACTACGGAGGTCGCTCTTGTCTTATCTCGAACTTAAAAAGGTTAAACTCTTGATACCCCTAAACTTTAAATTCTGACTTTGTATTTGACGTGTACATAGATATATATAGTTGTGAAATCCCATTAAAACAAAGTTATCTTATAATTAATGTAGTAAAGAAAGAGGTTGATTCAAAATTTTAATTTGATGAATTTTTAGAATTTATAATTTTACCTACCTTTTATACAAAAAAAAAAAAGAAGTAAAATTTCTGATCAATTAATGTCCACGACACCACTTTTCCTCAATACATTAGCCACTTCCGCTCTTGGATATATTCAAGAATTGCTTTAAATCACCAATTTCAAATCCCAAATTATTGTTATTAGAATTTCTGATTCAGCATTTTATCGATACTCCATATATATTTTGTGTGGGGATACAAGAAAAGAACTAAAAGGGAACCTTTTAGTCTTTTGACATTGGACATAAATGTCGTGTAGCAAAAATTGCCTATGGCCCTTGAGATTTGAAGCAACCAATAATAAAACAACCTCATTTTGGACATACATTATATTATGACAAACAATATATGATCTATATCTGTCTCCTCCATCCTACGGCTTGTGATTAATAAACCTCTTAAGTAGCATTTTTTAATTCTCTTATGATTCTTTAAAAAATAATTTTAAAAAAATGTTCTTGAATTTTAACGTTTTATTTAATAAATAAATAAATACTTTTAAATCATTTTATTTGTATGATAAATATACAAACTGAAAAGATTTTATTTCTATCTTTATAAAGTAAAAAAATTATTTTCGAAAGACCCTCCATTCAATAAAATCATTTTCACAAAAGTTTAAAAAAAAATGAAGAATAATAGTTATGAGTTTAGCAGAGCTTTCACTCAGGTTATAGGTTATGTATGGTCAATTCTATTTGATTTATCAATTGTGTATCGGGTAAGGGCCCATCTATTGATTGTGAATTCCCACATGTTCGGTGTGCTTTTTGGTACAGCCACCCGCATCCGACGGCGACAAAGAATGGAGCACACGTTATAAAAAGAGTATGTCCAAAACTCATTTTTTTGTCAAAGTTGTTCTCTCTCCTTTTGTTGCAATGGCTGCTACCAATGAAGTGATTGTGGCAATGGTGCCATTTCCTGATTACAGCCATCTAAATAGCCTCTTTGATCTTGCTCGTTACATGGCGTTCCATAATATACCAGTACACTTCCTCTGTTTTGCTGATGTGAACAAAGACTTGAAACTACGCTTTCAAGGTGGCTTCAACATCCATTTCAATGACCTCTTGAGACCTTCTTCTCCGATAGAAAAAGAAGATCGCTATGGAGTGCCTCCGATTCTAATGTATCTGGAAAAACTCAAGGAGCCTATTTACGAAATATGCGTTGAACTCTCCACCAAAGCAAAGAGATTAGTCATAATTCATGACCTTATAATGAGTGAACCAATATTAGATGTCCATACATTGTTGAATGTCAAATCTTATATCTTCCAAACTGGGTCGACTTTTAACAGATACTCTGCCTTCAAACAAACTATTCCGGACATAATTGAGGATGACGATGATCATGAAAAACTCGTCAAGCAAATGCAGGATGAGTTTCCATTGTTGGAGCCACATGAGAAATTTCTCTTTGAAATGGAGCTTGAATTGAAGCACCAATCCGGAGAAATCATAAACTCGTGTAAAGAAGTGGAAGGTAGGTACCCAGAGTTACTTGCCAATGCAAAAGAAAAGCCAATATGGGCTTTTGGTCCATTTCATATGTTGCTAGATTCTTCGTCTAGCAACAACATGACTCGTAGTCTAGAATTATTTCTCGACAAGCAAGATGATAACTCAGTAATATTCGTGTCATTTGGATCAACTACTACATTATCACAAGAGCAAGTGAATGAGCTCGCTCGGGGTTTAGAACAAAGCAACCATAGATTTATATGGGTACTAAGAAAAGGAGATAATGTGGAGAAACTTAAAGAGAAATTAGACGGAAAGATTGAATTACCAGAAGGGTTTGAAGAGAGAGTGGAAGGAAGAGGAATGGTGGTAAATTGGGCACCACAGTTGGAAATCTTGGGGCATTCATCTACGGGTGGGTTTTTGAGTCATTGTGGATGGAATTCTTGTATTGAGAGCATTAGTATGGGAGTGCCTCTAGCAACTTGGCCAATTAGTTACGATCATCCATTTAACTCTATATTAGTAACCAATTTGTTGAAGATTGGAATATCTGTCAAGAGTTGGTCTCACCGGGATGAATTGGTAACAGCATCAACCATTGAGAAAGCTGTCAAGACATTGATGGGTACGATACAAGGGGATGAGATGAGGCAAAGGGCGGTGGAATTGAGCGAAAAGATCAAAAGCTCTGCTAGCCGTGGAGGACTTGCACGTAAGGAAATGGAATCTTTCATATCACATATTATTAAATAACCTCACAAGGAGTATCTTTGCTAAGAAGAAAGCCACCATTTTTATGGTTCTGCTCTACTTTTTCTATCTTATCTTTGTTGTTAAATAAAAGATTAGTCATCTTGCAACCTTGAGGTGTATGGATGGACAAGTAATGTGATTTAAATGGACGGGTCAATATGTTTTTGATATTAAATGTTAATTTGTTTTCTATTTATTATGTCATTCATGATGGATTCTGATAGAATATATGCGTCTACCACACGAGTCAGGGGACCAGGTCCCTTGACACAATCAATTAACAGAATGCTCAAGAAACGGACAACTAATGCAAGTAATGAACAAGACAAGAGTTTTACGTGGAAAAACTCCTTGTTCAAGGGAGAAACAACCACAACTTGTCCAACAGGATTTCCAACCAATCTTCACTAGATGTAAGAGCAAAGTGATCTATTACAACCTATGTAACTAGATACAAATCCTCTTCACCCCTATGTTTGCAACATCCTATCACAAGATTTCGAGCCTAAGCAATATGACTATTGCCCACTACCCCAACTCACTCTACTTGACGTAAACTTCAACACTCCGATCAAGGCTAGCTCTAGCAATGACTCGGAAACTAAGCAATAAGACTATTGCCCACTACACAACCACCCCTAGGTTAATGTAGATTTTTCTAACTACTTCAATTCTAACTCTAGCAAAGAAGTTACAATAACACAATACAAAGAGAAGTAATCAATATTCCTTTATATGATAGGAACTGATTTTACAATGTTTAGCATACTAGTCCCAACATTACAGCAAAGCAACAACCTAAAACTATTCTTCAATAGTAGCTCGATCAGGTCCCTGCTGCCTTGAGGAAGTGTTCTTTCTTTTGAGCACACACACCACTTTTCTTTTGCCTTGTAAAAATGATGTATGAAAACTAACTTGTTTCATGTCTCAAAGATAGTATTTAGCATATAGGCGAAACCACCTGGTACCTTCTGATTTGCTGGACGTCTCTATCGTCCAACTGTTGCCCACCAACCACAGCAAATGTACAAATACATATGTATAACAATTATATATATATAATTTTTTGACAAATATACATATACAATTCGACAGATATACATATATAATTCGCCTCTCGCTCGTCTCTCTCCTCCTCTCTCACGGTCTTGCTTGCCAGATATACAAATACATATGTATGCCAGTGTTTGTATATTTCGGTATACAAATAATTTGTGGGTATAGCAATTGTATAATTTGCTACAACTTTTGTATAATTCGCTACAGCATTTGTATAATGGCAAAATTTATGTTTGGCATTATAAGTAATTAGGGAAACTATACCCATATGGAGTAATTATGCTTAAAAAGTTTGTCATATCTGAAAATTTCCCTTGTTTAATAGCCTCATTTGGTACCAATAATTGCGTGCAACTCGATTAATTTCACGGGATATCTGTCACCTCCACCAACAACAGGTACAAGATAATTCTATTCATTAAGACTTGGACATACTTTTACTTATCACGTGATGTCTTCATCACTAATTAAAATAGTCAACTTCCCAGATCTGTAAAGCATATCACATGATGTCTTCATCACTTATTAAAATAGCTAGTTTCCCGGATCTGCAAATCACACGATATCTTTATTTTAAATGTTTATCAAAGGAGTGGCACGCATTCCATAGTTAAAGCACAACTCACTTTTTTCTCAATTTTTCTGCTCTTGATCCAATGTGTTAGTATCAAAAACTCGATACTGTGGAATTTAGCCAAATAATTTTACAACGATAATAGCAAAGACAATAATAGGATGAGAATAACGAAAGTAAAGCAAATAAAGAATGCACAAATTTAACGTGATTTGGCCCGTGTGACCTAGTCAACAGACGGAGAGGAGCAAATTCACTATATCAATGAGAGTATGAAAGAGAGTACAAAATTAGAGTAAACACTCTAATTAATCCCAAATACCACAAGAAAATAACCTCACAAGATCACTCCAAAAAAAGGGTTCACACAAATATTTCACATCACTCACTCTCTAACAAAATAAATCTTAATGGAAAAACAAGGAAAAAAAGCAAGAAAATGTTTTCATAGGTTTCAAAGTGTGTTTCAACTAATGATCAATTTTCCTAGGGATAAAATGGGTTGCTTGATATCATAGGTGATATCATTGGAAGATAAATATGAATATATCAAGTATGCGGTGCCAAATCTTTGACATTTATGGCTGCCAAATGTGAACCTTATGGCTGCCAAATCTTTAAAAATATGGCTGCCAAATTTTTGACAAAAGAAAGAAAACTTAAGCCAAAATAACAAGGCCACATTATAAATCTCCACATTGGCTTGAGTTTGACGAATATAGTAAATTTGCTTCATCCTCTCTACAAAAGCCCATATGGGCTAAATTATTCTTCATAAATGCCAATCAAGTTCAAGCTCTGGAAGAGACTTCGTATCTATGGTCATGTCGTCAGTAATGTGAAGATGTATCATGTTCGGTCTAATCAACTCCCCCTATATTTCATCAGCTTACTTCTACCTCTCCTGAAACATGCTATAGACACCTTCTTACACCTCCTAAGTGGTGCATCTATACATTTCTTATTCTCATATTTAAATCATCTCAGTCTCGCTTCCTTCATCAACAGAAGTATATTTTGCACCAAAAGGTGATCTCAGTTGAAAAAAGGAATGCATCATGGTGATGATATATGTACAGTTCTCTAGGACATTACGGAGGGTCTTGTAAAGGTTTTAAAAAAAAAGTATCTGAAAACTATATCACTAGAAAATTCATTGACTAAGACAAATGAAAAATTGAGAAAATCGCTTAATTCCTATTGAAGTGACCTCTAAATACTAAAAAATTATGTGGATCATGATGAGGCTATAACACAGTGTTCCCCCAAATCATTATGGAGGGTTCTGTCCCAAAAAATATATCACCAAAAATTTCATTAACTAACACATGAAAAAATAAAAAAATCGTCTAATTCATTTTGAGTGACCCCTGAATGCTTAAAAAAATGGCGTGGATCATGGTTAAACTGTAATGTACTGTTCCCACAGGTTATTGCGGAGGATTTTGTAAAGGTTTTGAAAAAAGTGCCGGAAAATTATATCACTAAAAAATTTATTGACTAACACACGTGAAAAAGTGAGAAACTCCTAATTCCAGTGGCCCTTAAATATTTACAAAATCTTTTGGTTCTAATGGTTACCAACTCATCATACAATGGTGTTCACCTTAGTGAAGTCATTGTGGTCATGGTGCCATTTCCTGAGTATAACCATCTCAATCAACTCTTTGTTCTTGCTCGCTTCAACGCCTCCCATAATACACCAGTACACTTACTCTGCCTTGATGATCAAAGCAAAAAATTTAAGCAGCACGTCGTAGATGGTCTTGAAGACTCCAACATTCATGTTGATGACCTTACGTTGCCTTTGAATCAGATGAGCTTCCTATGATGGAGAGTTGTTTTGGACCGTATTGGAATTGTTTGTTATAATGGAATACGAATGGAAACTCAAGTCCAGATAACTCATCAATTCCTGCAGAGAAGTGGATAGTACGTACGTAGATTTACTTGAAATAAAAGTACACACAAGAAACCATTGTAGGTTATTGGTCCAATTCATATGTTGCTGCTAGAATCACGCGAATCTAGCAGCAGCATGATTGCCTAACATTCCTTGACGAGCAACACATTAACGCGGTAATATTCGTTTCATTTGGGACAAAACTAAGTGCACACAAGAGCAAGTCAATGAGCTTGCGCTAGGTTTAGAACAAAGCAACCATAAATTCATTTGGGTAATAAGAGAATCTGATAAAAAGACGGACAGTGAAAAATTCAAAGAGAGATTGGAGCTTTAAATTGCCAGAAGGGTTTCAAGAAAGAGTTGAAGGAAGAGAAATGGTGCCCCAATTGGAAATCTTGGGAGATAACTTGCTATGTTGTTCGTACTCTCCAAAAATGTCATTGAACTTGTGTCGGATCTTGCAATATTGCATTACTTTTGAAAGGTCTGACACACACTAGATGACATTTTTTGAGAGTTGAACAACATGATATTTTTTTAGAGTTGAACAACATGATGAGGTTAGGTTGATTACCGTATCTCACCTTTGTTTCTTATCTTTTTCATTTAATAATAAAACACTAGACACCTTGATATTTATGGATTGTTGTTCATATTACTAGTTTCATGACAGAGATTTGGTTTTCTAATCCTTTTTAATTTTGACCCTTTTCCCTTCATAATAAAACACTAGCCACCTTTGTCTCTTATCTTTAAATGTTCATTGACAACTAACATGACAAAAGTTTGGTATGCATTAAATTTAAAGGAAACATAGCACTTGAAAAGAAGTCATACATGACATACTTGATACAAAATGTTGATGTCATTGAGTGAAATTTATTTGGTAATACAAGTAATGAAAGATTCCCTTTCCTTGTGTGCAAGTCCTCCATGGCTAACAGAGTTCTTGATCTTATTGCTCAACTCCATTGCCCTCTGTCGAATTTCAACTCCTTCCGGTGTACCCATCAAAGTCCTAACAGCTTTCTCAATAGTTGTTGCTGTTACCAATTCTTCCCTACGAGCCCAACTTCTAACCGGGATTCCAATCTTCAGCACGTTGGTTACAAAAACAGCGTTATACGGTTGGTCCACTTGAATTGGCCAAGTTGCTATAGGAACTCCCATGCTAATGCTCTCCATACAAGAATTCCATCCACAATGACTCAAGAAACCGCCAGTAGATTTATGTCCCAAGATTTCCATTTGGGGCACCCAATTCCTCACCACCATTCCTCTTCCTTCCACTCTTTCTTCAAACCCTTCTGGCAATTCAAAGTTCCAATCTTTCCCTCCACATTTATCCGTCTCCATCTTTTTATCTGCTTCTCTTATCACCCAAATGAACTTATGGTTGCTCTTTTCTAAACCAAGCGCGAGCTCATTCATTTGCTCTCGCGACAATGTAGTAGTCGTTCCAAACGAAACGAACATTACTGAATTAACATCTTGCTCGTCAAGAAACTCAACACACTCATGGCGACTCCTATTTCCCGATGACTCGGGTAATTCTTGCAACATATGAAATGGACCAAGACCAAACAATGGCTTCTTCCTAAACTTGACAAGTAAATCCAAATACTCCCCTTCTAATTCCCTACAAGAATTCATAAACTCTCCACAATTAAGATTACATTCCCTTTCCTTTTTAACAAACTCGAAAATATCCGGTCCAAAACAATCCTCCACTTCAGGCATTTCATCGAACACTTGGCGTGCAACTCCGTCTTTAACTTCACCAACAATCTGTTGAAAGGTAGAATACATACAAAAAGCTGAAATCACATGAAAAGAGTAACATTCAACATTTGATATCGAATACACTTCCTTAATCACATTCGTCATCAAAGAATCAAAAATAACCACCAATTTCTTCGCCTTTTTCGAGATTTCAACACAAATTTCGTAAATGGGTTCCCCCAATTTATCCAAAAACTCCAAAAATGCAAACTCATCAGCAAAATCCTTTCTGGGTTCTGAAATTTGTGTCAAAGGGGGTGCTAAAAGGTCATTAAAATGGATTTTTGAGGTATTTTGGGCGCGATTTTTCAGATCTTGGTTTCGATCAATAAGAGAGATGAAGTGTAAAGGGATATTGTGAGAAGAAATGAAGTTAGCAATATGGAAGAGTGGATTGATATGACCATATTCTGGCCATGGAATTACAGCTACAATTACTTCATTGAGCTGAAGAATAGTGGTTGATGAATTGGTAGCCATTGGAGCAAAAAAAAATGGTTTGAACAGAGAAATGTGATAAAAGGGAGTATAATGCTTTGAATCACAGCTACCATATTAATATAAGTATTAGTTTCTCCGAAAAAATTTAATAGCTTTGTGGATTGATATGCTTTTTTCATGTTTTCTTTTCGAATTCCAATTAAATTTTTTTAGAGGCTATGGTTTAAATTTTGGATATGAAGTTAATTTTATGAAAAAATTATCAAATTACACTCATTATATTTTTATATTTTCAATTATTTTTTACTATTTATAAAAATTTCAAAAAAAATTATTTTGATATATAGAAATAATACTGATACATCGTGATTTGATACATAATTTTTTTTCATTAAATAGGAGGCATTTTAACTTTAACGTAAAATTTCTCAATATAAATCTAAATTTTCATTGTAAAATTTTTTGACGAAAATCTCAATTTAATTGATTTGAATGCATGTATTGAATATCGAACATAAAAAAAGAATATTAGGTGTGAAAGATTGAAATATGTGCCCTTGTTTTTTCTTTTCTTAGACTTTGGTAATTATTTGTATCTTTAATACAGAACTTTCCAACGATAAATTTGAATTTTCTATATGAGTATTTCCGATGAGAATTTGTTTTGATATGTGTATTGAATATGAATAAGTAAGAAAAAAATTATTAAGTGTGAAAGATTAGAATATATACTCTTGTTTTTTCTCCTTAGATATTAAAAATTATTTTAAAATTTAATTAATTTAAATTCGAATAGAAAAGACTCACTTTTAAGGCACAGTATAATCTATCAAAAAATTTATTTTTAAAACTTAAATTCCAAACAAAAAAATACTTTAATATTAAACAAAAATATGTGGTGGTGAATATATCGTACTCACATGGTGACAAAGACAACATTTAAAAGATGGCATAATAAAGAAATTATTCATTATCATGTCTAAATTATTAGGGGATTTTGAAAACAAAATTAAATAATTTTAATTTCTTAAATATTAAAAGTCATTCATAAGCCATTAGTTCCAAGCTTTATTAATAATAAAATACATTGATCATTGTTCATGTGTGATTATTGAAAAGGACAGTAGAACTGATTTTCTTTTTTTCTTGCCGACAAATTTCATTTCTAAATTGATTGTACTCGTATATTATGGAGGTAGAAAAATTATTTTTGAAAAAATCTTGATTTAGATAATGAAAATCTAAAATCATACCGCAAGAAAGAAAGAAATTTTTTTGAGAATAATAAAACTTTTTGACTTGAATACGAATTAATCAAATTCTAAAGCGAATTTAGATACGAAATACAAAACCAATTAATAACCAGACACATAAATCACTGTCCCTAGATTCCCAATACAAATATTTCAATTTTCAGCCATTTGTCTATATAGCTAGTCAAATAATGTCGTGTTATCAACCAAATTAATGATTGTTCACTTTGTATTAGTGGATAGTCCTCTATTTTCTTTAGTGGGCAACTTACCACTAATATTTTTTCTTCACTTACATATGGCTATAAATAGCCTTCTTCTTCAATGTAAAGATGATATAGATACTGCAATACACAGCAAACGTTTTCTCCTTTGTTCTCCTTTCTTATCTTTTACTCTAGCCTCCTTATTTTGTTGTATTTCATAACACGTTTTCTTTGTTCTCCTTTCTTATCTTTTACTCTAGCCTCCTCATTTTGTTGTATTTCATAACACGTTATCAGTACGAAGCTCTAATTTTTAGAAAATTAACTTCTATATCAGGTATATCTACTGAATAAAATTTAATTTTCAGTTGTCTTTGTTATTTTAAAAATTAATTTTCATCATGTCAATATTGGAGTTTGTGGCACTTGATATTTCTGGCAAAAATTATTTGTCATGGGTACTTGATGCTGAAATTCACCTTACCGCTAAGGGTCTTGATGATGCTATAATTGAAGGAAATACAACATCAAGTCAGGATAAAGCAAAGGCTATGATTTTCCTTCGTCATCATCTGGATGAAAGCCTAAAAGTTGAATACTTGACAGTGAAAGATCCACTTGAATTGTGAAAAAACATAAAAGGGAGGTATGACCACCTCAGGGCAACGGTATTGCCAAGGGCTCGTTATGAGTGGATGTACTTACGGTTTCAAAACTTTAAAACTGTAATTGAATATAATTCTGTTGTATTTAGAATAAATTCTCAATTAAAATTATGTGGAGAAACTATAAATGATGAGGACATGTTAGAAAAGACACTAACAATTTTTCATGTCTCTAATGTGATATTACAGTAGTAATACCGTGAAAAGGATTTTCAAAAATACTCTGAATTGATCTCATGCCTTCTGGTGGCTGAGCAACATAATGCCCTTTTAATGAAAAATCATGAAGCTCGTCCCACTGAAACTTCTCTGTTACCGAAAGCAAATATGGTAGAAGCACATGGCTAGTCTGAAAGAAGACAGAATAAAAATCATGGCCACAATAATGTGCGTTGACGTGTCAATGGCAGAAGATGATATAATAATCGTCGTGGTGATGGTCAACATAAAAGGGAGAACAATATCAGTTCTCAAAATGACTCTTCAAGAAGTAACTGTCATCATTGTGGCATGAAAGGTCACTGAAAAAATGAATGTCGAACGCCTGAGCATTTTGTAAGGCTTTATCAAAATTCATTCAAAAAAAGACAAATAGAGGTGGTGCCTTCTTCTTCTAATGCTCGGATAGAGTCACACTTGACGTTTGAAAATAATATTGAGGCAGGACCTTCACATAATAATAATATTAAAGCAAATCTAGCTCTAAAGAATGATATTTTTAATGACCTCAATGATATTACTCATTTAGAGGTTGAAGACTTCTTTAAGGATTATAATTGATGTTAATTTCATTGTATGATTTTCAATATATTGTCATTTTTATGTACCTTGAATTATGGTGTTTTCACATTTCTATGTAGAAGGGACTTATGATTATTTTTAAAATATACACTTTCTGTTATTTCATCCCCATAGGTTTTTATAGCACATTTCCTACATTATTCTAATTCTTTTACAACCTTATACATCAATTGCACACCATATTATTATATATTTCTATTTATGCTGAACCAATCATATACCATCGTATTTTTTATCTATTTCTATATAATCATTACATTTATCATTACTACATTAATTCGTGATTCATTCATTATTACGTTACCACATGTTAATACATCATACCTTTTAACTTAACATACGTGCATATTGCTTTTATTACTTATTTCTTATAATGTATTTTTATTTTATGAAAATAAATAAATTCTTCAATCTTCAATTGGATTCAAGATGAATAATGGAGATATGTGCCTTTTGGATAGTGTCACAACTCATACAATATTAAAAGAAAAAAAATATTTCTGTCATTTAATTATGAAAAAGGCCTATGTCAATACAATATCTGGTAGTACAAAATTAATTGAAGGTTCTGAAAAAATGGCCTTATTACTACCCGGAGTAACGATATTAGTAATTGATAATGCATTATATTGTAGTAACTCTCAAAGAAACTTGTTAAGTTTCAAGATTATTCGCCAAAATGGCTATCATATTGAGACTGCAAATGAAGGAAAGGTTGAATACCTTTATATTATTACAATAAATATGGAGAAGAAAATTGTGCACGAAAAATTATCTTCACTTTCTTTTGGATTGTACCATACAAATATTGGTACTGTTGAATCACATGCCATACTAAACAAAAGGTTTACTGATTCTAATGATTTAATCATTTGGCATGACCGGTTGGGTCATCCCGGTTATAATATGATGCGCAAAATTATTGAGAATTCACATGGGCACACTTTGAAGAATCAGAAATTTTTTCAATCTAAGGAATTATCTTGTGTTGCTTGTTCCCAAGGAAAACTGATTATTAAACCATCAACAACTAAGGTTGGGATTGAATTTTTTGCGTTTCTGCAACGTATACAGGGTGATATATGTGGGTCAATTCACCCTTCATGTGGACCATTTAAATATTATATGGTCTTGATAGATGCATCTACAAGATGGTCACATGTGTGCTTATTATCAACTCGCAACATGGCTTTTGCGAGATTGTTAGCTCAAATTATAAGGTTAAGAGCACAATTTTCAGATTATGCAATAAAGACAATTTGTCTTGATAATGCTGGTGAATTTACATCTCAATCATTTAATGATTATTGTATGTCGGTTGGAATAAAAGTTGAGCATCCGATCGCTCATTTTCATACTCAAAATGATCTAGCAGAATCATTGATTAAACGCTTTCAATTGATAGCTAGACCATTGCTAATGAGGACAAAACTTCCTATTTAAGTATGGGGGCATGCTATTTTGCATGCAGCAGCACTTGTGCGCATAAGACCAACAAATTATCATGAATTTTCTCCATTACAGTTGGCGTTTAGAAAGGAGCCAAATATATCCCATCTCAGAATATTTGGGTGTGCGGTATATGTCCCAATTGGTCCACCGCACCGCACAAAGATGGGTCCCCAAAGAAGGTTGAGAATATATGTTGGGTATGAATCTCCTTTTATTATAAAATATTTGGAATCTATGACTGGAGATTTATTTACGACAAGATTCGCTGATTGTCATTTTGATGAATCAGTGTACCCAACATTAGGAGGAGAACATAAGCAGTTGAAAAATAAAATAGATTGGAATTCATTGTCACTATCTCATTTAGATCCTCGAACAAATCAATGTGAGCAAGAAGTTCAAAAGATGATTTATTTGCAGAATATTGCAAATCAATTGCCGGATGCATTTACTAACCTTCCACGGATTACTAAATCGCATATCCCAGCTGCTAATGCTCAAGTTCGAGTTGATGTCCCGATAAGACAACTTGTTCAGGTAAATGAGTCTAGGTCACGCTTAAAACATGGAAGACCAATTGGTTCCAAGGATAAAAATCCTCGAAAAAGGAAAGGAATAAATAATCAAGATGATCATAATTTGGAGGCAAGTTCTCAAGAATAGCCCAGATACACAACAAATGGTGATACCACCAAGGAGGTTCAAGTACCTGAAAATAATGAGAATGAAAAAATTTCAATAAGTTATGTCTCGACAGGAAAACGGTGGAACCGAAATGATATTGTGGTCGATAATATTTTTGCTTATAATGTTGCCATTGAAATAATGCAACAAGATAAGGATCTTGAACCAAAATCTATCGATGAATGCAGACAGAGAAATGATTGGCTAAAATGGAAGGATGCAATTCAAGCAGAGTTAACTTCACTTGAAAAACATGAAGTTTTCGGATCAATAATCCTAACACCTGAAGGTGTCAAGCCAGTAGGGTACAAATGAGTTTTTATGCATAGACGAAATGAAAAGGGTGAAGTCGTAAGATATAAAGCACGGCTTGTAGCCCAAAGTTTTTCGCAAAGACCTGACATTGACTATATGAAAACATATTTCCCTGTGGTGGATGTAATTACCTTCAGGTATCTAATGAATTTGGAAGTTCATGAAAAGCTTGAAATGCACTTAATGGACATGGTCACTACCTATTTATATGGCTCATTGGACCACGATATTTTTATGAAAATTTTTGAAGGGTTCAAAGTGCCTGAAGCATACAAGGATTCTCGAGAAAATTACTCAATAAAGCTTCAGAAATCCTTGTACGGGTTGAAACAATCAGGGCGAATGTGGTACAATCGTCTTAACGAATATTTGCTAAAAGAAGAATATAAAAATGATCCAATTTGCTCTTGTATCTTTATTAGAAGGTCTGGATCTGAATTTGTCATAATAGCAGTATATGTTGATGATTTGAATGTTATTGGAACTCCGGAAGAACTTTCAAAGGCAGTAAAATATCTAAAAAAGGAGTTTAAAATGAAAGACCTTGGAAAGACAAAATTTTGTCTTGGTCTACAAATTGAACATTTTACAAATGGGACATTTGTCCATCAGTCAACATATACTAAAAATATTTTAAAGAGGTTTTATATGTATAAAGCACATCCATTGTTTACCCCAATGGTTGTGAGATCTCTTGATATTAATACAGATCCACTTCGACTTCATGAAAATGATGAAGAGCTTGTTGGTGCTGAAATACCATACCTTAGTGCAATTGGTGCATTAATGTATCTTGCCAACAATTCTAGACTGGATATAGCTTTTTCAGTAAACTTGTTAGCAAGATTTAGTTCTTCTCCAACGCGCAGACACTGGAATGGAATTAAGCATATTTTCAGATACATCCGAGGGACCATTGATATGAGATTATTTTACTCAAATGAATTCACATCACCATTGATTGGTTACACAGACGTTGGATATTTGTCTGATCCCCATAAAGGTCGATCGTAAATAGGCTATTTATTTATGTGTGATGGTACAACTATACCATGACGTTCACCAAAGCAAACTATGGTTGTCACTTCTATAAATCATGCAGAGATAATAGTCATCCATGAAGTAAGTCGAGAATGTGTTTGGTTAAGATCAATAACTCAACACATTCAAGAAACATGCGGCCTTTCTTTGAAAAGAGACGTACCAACAATATTGTATGAAGACAATGCTGCATGTATACCTCAATTGAAGGGAGGATACATCAAAGGAGACAGAATAAAACATATTTCACCAAAATTCTTTTTTACTCATGATCTTCAAAAGAAGGGTGAAATAGATGTCCAACAAGTTTGTTCAAGTAACAATTTAACAGATATGTTTACCAAGGCATTGCCAACTTCAACCTTTGAGAAAATGAGATACAAAATTGGAATGTGTCGTCTTTGAGATATTAAGTGATGTTTTTCATCAGGAGGAGCAAAATACGCCCTGTACTCTTTTTCCCTTAGTCAAGATTTTATCCCACTGAGTTTTCTTGATAAGGTTTTTAATGAGGCAGCCTCAAGACGTATTACCAGATGTGTATACTCTTTTTCCTTCACTAGTTTTTTTCCCAATGAGTTTTTTCTAGTAAGGTTTTAACGAGGCACAACATCTATGGATGTTCAGAATAACTATGTATATTGTTTCTTGTAAAAATTTTAATGAGACACATTTTACGTGGACACCCAAGGGGGAGGGTTATCAACCAAATTAATGATTGTCCACTTTGCATTAGTGGATAGTCCTCTATTTTCTTTAGTGGGCAACTTACCCACTAATGTTTTTCCTCCACTTACATATGGCTATAAATAGCATTCTTCTTCAATGTAAAGATGATATAGATACTGCAATACACAACAAACGTTTTCTCCTTTGTTCTCCTTTCTTATCTTTTACTCTAGCCTCCTTATTTTGTTGCATTTCATAACATGTCGAATATTATGCATAACTTAAATTCCATGGATTTTATCATTGTCTATTAATGTCTTGTCTCTATTGAAAATGTGCTGTCCATTTGTACTCTAAGCTAAGTAGTACTACTATAAAATAAGAATATTATTTTAAATGATTTATCATTTTAAAAGTTAAAAATAAAATTAATTACTTTTTTTCAATTTATTCTCAATAATTGTTATTTTTAAAGACTATAAACACCATAATCATAAGGTGATGTTATAATTGTTGAGATCATAATGAAGGGTAAATAGATTATTTTTTTAAAAAAAGTATAAAAGAAAATCACAACAGATAATTTGTAATAATATGAGTAGTTGCTATAATAGAAATGAAATTCTCATCGTTCCAAAATCAAGCCCCACCCCACCCCCACCCCCTCAATATTATTGGAATCCTTAAAAAAACTTATGATATCATGATATGGATGTTTGTCTTTGTTTTAACCTTACACGCAATGCGAATCTTCATAAGTTAAATTAGTGAATTTCGATTATTGAAATATTTTTAAAAATGAATAAATAATTAATTTCATGACAAGCATTAATTGTTAATACGATAAACGTGGTAAGTTATGATCATAAATGAAATAATATTGATATTTGTATGGTCGGCATATATAATTTAAACTACAACTCTCAAATCACAAAAAGTGAAGGAGATTGATGAAATAACAGTAAAGTTATCTTCGTGTAACCTATAAGATACGGTTTCGAGTCGTTGAAAGAAGTACTAATACTAGCATTAGAATCGACTGTCTACTCCACATTTCTCTTGTTTGGTATCCTTCCCCAAATTCCTGCATGAACACGTGATACTTTGTCCACCCGCTTAAATAAGGAAAATTAACATGCTACATCAGTGGCGGATCCAGGAATTTTATGAAGGGGGTTCAAAAAAAATTAAACATGCTAATTATATTCATAAAAAACGGGTCGGGTCAAATATACCTGTTTTGCAAGAAGTATGGGGTCTTTCTACAAGTTGTTCAGTTTCTTTTGAATTCTCTTTAGCTCCTGAAAGTGCAAATGAAGAGCAAACATAAACTTTTACATTTAAAAAGACTTAAAATAAACACCAACTCAAAGTAAAAGCACTCTTCCTCCGGAAAAATAATTTGACATAAAATGGCTTCAAAACAATACAAAAACATCCTGAACAATAGAGTTATAGGCATTTTCTATTGAATTAGAAAGCATGTAATAATAAGCCTATCAAAACATTGTTTTACAATTGAAATTCAACTACATACACTACTACAAATCTACAATTGTACTCTACGAGGTTTCATATCTTGAAATGTCTTAATAATAGCATCATTAGAAATACTATCAAATACATCTTTTTCTAAATAAGGCACCAAACAACCACTAAAAAAATCATCACTCATTTTGCTCCGCAAGTCATTCTTGATATACTTCATTGCCGAAAAAGCTCTTTCAACGGAGGCAGTGGCAACTGGTAGAAGTAGAGCAAGTTTCACTAAGCGGAATACCAAAGGATAAGTAGAATGTTTCTTTGTCTGAATTAATATTTTGGAAAGATCACAAAGCCCATTTAGATCGGAGAACCTTTCATCAACATCACGAACATCTACAACATAACTTGCAAGTTGATTCTCAAGAGCACTCATATTAGATTCATCAAAGTCATCCGGATATAATTTTGCCATTCTCATTACTTTTTTAATGTCAAAACTTGAAAATGAGTTAATTGGATTTAAGCAAGCAATTCCATGGAGCAAATCGGTAGTCACCTCATCAAAACGACCATTAAGTTCTTGAAGTTGCCAATCAATAATATTGCAAAAAACTTCAACACGATAATGATGTAAGATTGTATAGTTAGCAAGATTTCGTCGTGATCTTAAAGAGCTAACATATGGCTCCTCAAAGTTAGGTATCAAAACATCATGTTTGATACAAAATGTAGATACCTTAGCAATAAGAGAGTCCCATTCATCATCCCTTAAAACTTGCAACCTTCTCTTTGCTACTTCAACAAGTAGCATGGCATTTGCAATATCTTGCTCCTTTTTTTGTAAGCATTTATTAAGCTCATTTGTAATTGCTAAGACATCTCTCATCAAATGCAACATGAACGCAACCTCATATGTTCGGCAAGCTTCGAGATGTCCCATTGCCTTAGCTCTTTCATCCATATTTCGTGCATCAAGAGCAAGTGATTCAAGAACATCAAGAATAGAGCCAAACATAATAATAAAATTATTAAAGGATTTATAATGAGATCCCCAACGAGTGTCACAAGCTCTTGAAAGACCAAGTTGTTGATTCAAGCCCCTACCGGTTGTAAGTTCACCCATATCTAATGCCTCTTTAATCGTTTCTTTTTGAGAATCACGTAATTCATCCATACGTTTGAAAGAAGATCCCAATACATTTAAAATATTTGAGACCAATACTACAAGTTTTCCCACTTCAACACACTTTTTAGAGACCCCAACAAGAGTTAGTTGAAGTTGATGAGCAAAACAATGGATGGAATGAGCCGATCTACTTTCTTGCCTAATCAACATTTTAAGGCCATTGATCTCACCTTGCATATTGCTTGCACCATCATAACATTGTCCACGCACACTTGATGGACTCAAAGAATGTTTAGCAAGTAAATTAACAATTGCCTCCTTTAGAGATGAAGCACTAGTATCTTGAACATGAACAATGTCAATAAGTCGTTCCATCACAAATCCCTTTCTATCAATATATCGAAATACAATAGCCATTTGCTCTTTGCGTGACACATCAAAGGATTCATCAACTAGCAAGGCAAAGTAATCACCATTTAATTCCTCAAGAATAGCTTTAACGGTCTCTATTTTACATGCACTCACAATATCTTTTTGAATTATTGGAGAAATCATTTGATCATTTTTAGGAGCATGTTCTAGTACATAATCACATATTTTATCACATTTTTTTGCATACCATGAGAGAATTTCAAGAAAGTTACCCCTACTAAGTGATGATTTAGATTCATCATGACCTCGAAATGCAAATCCCTGAGTTATGAGAAGTCTTACTACATCAACCGAAGCACTTAAGCGAATCCAATATCCATACTTGAGTTGATTAGATTGCCTCTCAAATGCAAATTGAATAGACTGCCGTTGTCGTAATAAATCTTGACATTTCTTTTTTGATTGATTATGAATGCTATTTGGTAGACCAATATGTTTGTCAAGACTACTCTTTTTATTCCAACTCTTAAACCCAACACTTGAAAATACTTCACCTCCTCCTTGATGAATGTTATGGTCTTTAAATAGATAACAATACAAACAATAGACTGCATCTTTGCTAACACTATACTCCAACCAATCATGATATACATCATCAAACCATTCATGATTAAAACGACGTATTGATCCAGAAATATTTGTTTGAGGATACTCATGCACCGCTAGACGAGGTTGGCAAGGACCATTCAAAAGGTATGTTCTTCTAATAACATCACGATGATTTGGATGATAGTTCAATATTGAGATTCTTTCACCAGGATCAAACTTTAAAGAATCCAAATCAAATTCTTGAGAAGAGTGTAATGATATTTCCGAATGATTAGCATTTTCTTCTTGGTTAGATTGACTATGACTATGAGAGGCTAAACTTGATTTCGAAACTTTGGTGAAATACTTCTTCATTGAAGCTTGATAGTTGAGACTAAACAGTAAAGAGCACATAAATAAGACAATAAATACCATTATACCAAAGCCAAAGGCATATATAAAATCTGAAAATTTTTAGAACACACAAAAAAGGAAGAAGAGCTAAGAACTTACAGCAAGTCAGCAATGAGCAGGCGCAGCGGCAACGGACAGCAACTGGCAGCAACTGGCAGTGACGAATGGACAGCAGCAGCAAAGACTAAAGAGCAGCTAGGAGAAGAGAAGAGTTGAGGAGAAAAAGAAGGCTTTTTTATCCCTAGAAATCCCTAGAAATTAGAAGAAGAGGGCTTTTTTATTTGTTAAGTTTTCAATTAAAGATTTAAAATTTAAAAAATTAAAATGTTAAGAAGTCATTTTTTAATTTAAAAAACGCCAAAAAAATAAATCTAAAAACGCACCTAAAAGCAGAAATAAAAAAAAGTGTGGCTATTTTTGGATTCGAACCCGCGACGCAAGGGCATGCAAGCGAAATATTGAACCCTCTTTGCCACTGAGCTAGTCCTTTGGCTTATGCTCAGGGTGTTCAACATTAAATATATACACATAAATTAAAATTTTTTTTTTATATATACAGTATAATTTTTTAACGAAGAGGGTTCGGATGAACCCCCTGGACTCAACGTAGATCCGCCCATGTGCTACATATGGTGCGCGCCGGCTACCTTAAATATGCACTTGTATTGGCTGCTATTTTTGCCGGCTCATGCAAAGTATATTCTCATAATAATAAACTTAAACAAAATATACAAAAATGAGAAAGTGATATATAGTTGAACACTTCAAACTTTAACTCAAAAGCATCTTGATTTTTTCTCTATATAAATGGTTTAATACTTAGTTCTTTTGAAATATAGTTGCTTTAGTTCAAAAACATTACACAAACAAAAACAAATGAAGATAGTGACATTATTATTGGTGTTTTTGTGTTATTTTTTTCAAGATTTTGTATCAGCTCAACTTAGAATTGGTTTCTACAATTCAAGTTGTCCAAATGCTGAATTTATTGTGAAATGTATAGTGCAAAAGAAGTTCAAAAATAATCCTTCAATTACAGCAGCTTTGCTTCGTTTGCATTTTCATGACTGTGGTGTCAGAGTAAGTACCGATATAAGTTATATATACTGACAGTTTAAACATTTTTCTTTTATATGATTTGTGTAGATAGTTTAACTTATCATAACATGTTAGAGCATGGTATACCCCTTAACAGTATTAGGGGTATATGTAGGCCACTTTTGTGTAACACTAAGGATATATATGTGAATCATTTATGTAACGAGGAGTATATCATTTATAAATCACAAAGTTGAGGAGTATATTAGGTCCTTTTCCTTTTATTTTAGTCGGGTTATCAGTTAATTAAAGTATATTACATACATAAATATTTTGATTCTATGAAATTTTTACTTATATACAGTATACATCGACAAAAAAAAGAAATTTGTACATGTTCGTATCACTTAAAAAATATGTCTACATGACAGATTTATTGTAATCTTGAAAATATGACAAGTTGTCTGCTATAACAAGTACATGTGATATACCCCTTAACAGTATTAGGGGTATATGTGAGCCACTTTTGGGTAACAGTATGAGTATATATGCGTCACTTTTGTCAGTTTGTGTAATAGTAAAGATATATATATATATATATATATATATGTGAGTCATTTCTATAACGAGGAGTATATTATTTCTAAATCACAAAGTTGAGGAGTATATCAGGTCTTTTTACCCCTTTTTAATCGGGTTATCAGTTAATTAAAGTATATTACAGAGATTTACATATAAATATTGTGATTCTGTGAATTTTTTACTTATATACAGTATACTCCGACAAAATAAAGAAATTTTTACATGATCATATCACTTTTAAAATATGTCTACATGTCAGATTTATTGTAATCTTGAAAATATGGCAAGTTGTCTATTATAACAAATACATGTGATATGATAGTGAAAAAAAAATCAGTTTATGATTTTCACACAATCCAATCAATTTTATTTATTATAACATGTCTTATTTGTAAACTACTATATAGCTTCAATTATCTTTATTAATTAAAAATAATTATATATGGTCATTTATTGATTGTTTTCTTTTGTAACTATTATGTCAGGGTTGTGATGCATCAATATTGATAGATTCAGATTCATCAAAAAACCAAACATCAGAAAAAGATGCTGGTCCTAATTTCACAGTACGAGGTTATGAATTAATTGATGAAATTAAGGAAAAATTAGAATCTATTTGTCCTTCAATTGTTTCATGTTCAGACATTGTGACACTAGCTACTAGAGATGCAGTTGCTTTAGCCAAAGGACCTAAATACGCCGTCCCGACGGGCCGGCGCGATGGGCTCGTGTCGGACCCCTCAAAAGTGGACTTGCCCGGTCCAGCCCTTTCTGTTTCAGAAATTTTACAATTCTTCAGAACTATAGGTTTGAATAAAAATGATATGGTAACGTTACTAGGAGCTCATACAGTTGGAGTCGCACATTGCTCATTTTTCAGATCTAGGATTTCGGACTTTCGAGGTACAGGGAAACCTGACCCCACGATGGATCCTGAATTGGTAACGAAACTATTCAAACTTTGTAACACGTCGAGTTCGCCGACTACATTGGACGATGTTCCAACAACATTCTTGGATCAAAATACATCTTTTATAGTTGATAATCAATTCTATAATCAAATCTTGAACAAGAAAGGGATTTTGAAGATTGATCAAGAACTTGCTTTGGATAAATTGAGTGCACCAATTGTTTCAAGATTTGCAACCAATGGAAATGCATTTAGAAAGAGTTTTGCTAAGTCCATGGTCAAGATGGGAAATATTAATGTACTAGTTGGTAATGATGGAGAAATTAGAAAGAATTGTAGGGTTTTTAATAATCCTAATTAATTAAAAAGTTATAATTAATTATTAATTTACTCAAAGAGTCAAGACTATGATGTATTATTATGTATTGTCCAATATTTATCAAATGCATGTTTGTATTAGTTTTTTATTTGTTTGTTTGTTTCATTGAGAGATTTGGAAGGAAGGAAAATAGGATTAATTTTAACACTTTTGGTCCCTTATTTATTGTTAAATTTTGATTTTAGTCAGTGTAATATCTGGCTACGCATGTTTAATTCATTTGCTTGTGAGTGTTTGCAAATTAACTATATGTATTAATCGTTGAACCTCTTAATTATTTGTATTTTTTTTAAGCTTGTGTCGTTACTTTATATTTTGATCGTAAACTAATTTTAAAAATAGTCCAAATATAACATATTTCCGATATAAATGAATCAAAATTGTTGTTTTATAACTCATCGAATATAAGACGTCATGCATGTTGAGTAACAAAGACAAAAATCTTCAAGTTAAGAATGATTTTAACGATTTTATTGTCGTTTATTGACTTATTGAATATATATAAAACACAATACTTTTGATGATCGTACGAATACAATTAACTCATAATAAGAGTTTTGTAAATTTATAGTAATATAAAAAACATAAATGATATAAGCATTTTGCTCTTTTCACATGTTTTTTTTGTATGAGTTGTAAAATATATTATAATTTGGTTAATATAACATATATATTAACTTAAATATATGTTTGATTAATTATATTTCAATTCCAAATAAGTTTACATGAACATATAAGTTTTTTTTTTGTGAGGTTAAATATGATTTATAAATGACTTCAAGACCTTATGCAAACATGCATTTTTAATAAATGTTGGATAATACATAGTAATTAAATAATAATTGGAGATATCATTTGATGATAACACCAAGATTCACACATTTCTAAGAGCTATAGTCTTGAAATAAATGTCTTCTTTTCGTAATTTTCCTTTTCAATTTGGGGCTAAAAGTAATACTCTATCAAAATCTTCATTGACTTGAAACAAAGTTCAAGGGCAAAAGAGTCAACCATGGCAAAACATTACATAACTAAATTTCCTCAAAAGCATCTCTATATTTTTTCCCAAGTCAAGGTGCATATGATAATTTTATTTTCATCAAAGTGTCATTTATACCTAACTTATTGATACTTTTTCAATTAATCTTATATTAATAAATAATAATTGTGGGGTTAATAAATTTTAATTTTAATTCATGTTCTTTAGCTATTCGAAATATGCACTTTAGATCCTTCGCTTATGGATATTTATAAAAAAAAATTAAAATTATTAATCGTTCTACTATTTAATATTTATGTGTCATATTACACTTATATTTTACTGTATATTTAGAGATAATATATTATTAAAAAATAGTCCATAAATGTATTGCATCATAAATAACAAGGACCAATATCAAAATTTATAACTAAACGTCTCAAATCGAACTTTGAGAATGGAATTCTTATCGCTAGACAACACTTTATTCATAAATAAGATTTATCAATATGAATCTTAATTATTCGAATCCTAAGAAAGCGTCGGATAATAAATAAGAAACTAAAAAGGAGATCTATTTAATGCAATTATTGTAAATATCTCTTACCGTGTACAACAATAACATAATATACACAGTGTAATATCATAAAAATAGAATTCGATGAGTATTGAATGTACACAAACATTATCTCTGTTTTGGAGAGATAGATAAGTTATTTCTGATAGATCCTCGATTTGGAGTGGATTCTAGGGTAAGGGCAGAGCCTCACCTTGCAGTAGGAGGGTGTTCATTGTTGGAACAAGTTCAAACTGGATTGAAGAGAGAAAGAAAAAAAAGATCCTCTCTTCTTGATTCTATCGAATCAAACATTGAATACCTGGGGATGTCTAGGGCTTTCAAATCAAAGCAACAACTCTTCCATACCAACTTAGCTGCTCGGTGCTGCTATTGACATAACAACCGGTACACCATAGGTTAGCCCAATCCAATACTCTCGTACTAGAATTGGCTCCTCACAGTTCTCCCGTTAACACCATGATAGATAAAAATCGAACTGTCTCACGACGTTCCAAACTCAGCTCACGTACCACTTGAAGAAGAGTAACAAACATAAAAGGCCTAATATAAATTATACTACCAAAAGTACCCATACATAAATTTTGTAATACCGAAACTACCCTCAAAGGGTTTTTTTTCCCTCACCCTCTTCACAATCGCCTCTCTTTCCCTTCACCATTTCCTCTGCCCCCACAGTGGAGAAGAGAGGAAAAGCACTCTCTCTCTTTCTCTCTCTAAAAATCTAATCTTTATATCTCTATACACATATAGATACACGTTTCATCTGTATCTATTTTGGTTTATTGCTTGCTTTAGATTTGCCCTTTTTGTGTGTTCGAATTGATCGGACGGTGGAGAATTGAGGTATGCAGGCTGATCAGACGGTGATAAGTTTGAGACCAGGTGGTGGTAACAGAGGTGGTGGAAGCAGAGTATTTAGCTCTCGCTTTGATTCCTCATCTACCAATTCTGATCTCTCACTTTTTCGTCCTCATGGTGGCTCTTCATCTTTTCCATCTTTCAAGGTTGAATCTTTTTTTATTTTCTAAGTTTTTTTCAGATCTATGGATCTTTTTGCCTTGTGGGTATGCTTTTTCTTGATGTTTTGATTCATCTATTGTTGATGTTTTGTTGTTTTTCATGTGAAGAATCTAATCTTTTTTTACTATCTAGCTTGTGATTCTGCATTAGAGAACCCCTATATTGTTTTAGAAGACAAATTATTAAGCATTGGAATAGTGGTGGAGTCAGGAGTTTCGTTAGGGGATTCAAAATGTAAAGAACTAAACACACGGAAAATACATAAAATAAGGCGTTTGATCATGAAAATTGTGAGTATCGAAAAAAAAAAGTTCTTGTTTTCAAAGTGAAAAATGATATTTGAAAATGGGCGTTTGGCCATGGTGGTTATTGCAAAATACTATCTTTGGTTTGTACTTGTTATCTTTCTGATTATTTTGCTTAATGATATTGGTGATATCTGTTGTTATGTGCCTGCTGAATGCTTCCGTTTCGCTCAGGTTTGGGGTAGAGAATATCAAGCCTCATGTTGGATATATCTCTGATGCATTATACAACTGTGCCTATAGTCTACAGAAAATTGTTTCTTCTTTTCGTAAAAGACAAAATAGTTTGTATCTGTCTTCCTGTTGTAGAACATGTGTTTTTTAGTTTTTACTTTATGCATGAATGCAACAACTAGATACTATGGAGATGTTTGGAGGCTAAAGGTGTACCTGTAGCGTACATAAGGGTGATCAAGGACATGTACGAGGGTGCCAAAATTAGGGTAAGGACAGTAGGAGGGGACTCAGAACACTTCCCAGTTATGATGGGGTTGCACCAAGGATCAGCTCTTAGCCCGTTCCTATTTGCCTTGGTGATGGATGGATTGACGCGACAAATTCAAGGTGAGGTGTCATGGTGTATGCTTTTTGCGGACGACATAGTCCTCATCGATGAGACTCGTAGCGGAGTTAACGCTAAGCTGGAAGACTGGAGACGCACCTTGGAGTCTAAGGGGTTTAAGCTGAGTAGGACCAAGACAGAGTACCTAGAGTGCAAGTTCAGTGAGACACCTCAAGAGGTTGGCGCGGAAGTTAGGCTCGGGGACCAAGCCATCCAAAAGAGAAGTAGTTTTAAGTACCTTGGTTCTATCATGCAAGACAGCGGAGAGATCGACGAGGATGTCACACACCGTATTGGGGCAGGATGGATGAAATGGAGGCTAGCCTCAGGTGTGTTATGTGACAAGAAGGTGCCACCACAACTTAAGGGCAAGTTCTACAAAGTGGTCGTTAGACTAGCTATGTTGTATGGGGCGGAGTGTTGGCCAGTTAAGGTCTCCCACGTGCAAAAGATGAAGGTTGCCGAGATGAGAATGTTGAGATGGATGTGTGGGCATACCAGGAGTGACAAGATTAGAAATGAGGTTATTCGAGAAAAGGTAGGAGTGGCCTCGGTGGAAGACAAGATGCGGAAAACGAGACTGAGATGGTTTGGACATGTGAAGAGGAGAGTCCCAGATGCACCAGTGCGGAGATGTGAGAGGCTGGCCATGGATGGTTTCAAAAGAGGTAGGGGTAGGCCGAAGAAATATTGGGGAGAGGTGATCAGACAGGACATGGCGCATTTACGACTTACCGAGGACATGACCCTAGATAGGAGGGTGTGGAGGACACACATTAGGGTAGAAGGCTAGTACATAGTGGTTTTATTCTCCCTTATTCGTTGGCGTATTAACGCACTATGATTTTTTGTACTCTGATGTATGTTATTTATGGTATTTATGTTATTATCCAATAATAATATCTACTGTTTTCTGTGCTTTGATTATACTATTGTTTGGACCGTTTTCGTCATCTACTTATTTACTCTAATATTCTTGTCTGACCTTTTTCTATGCTTTTATTGAGCCGAGGGTCTTTCGGAAACAGCCGTCCTACATTGGTAGGAGTCAGGTTCGCGTACACTCTACCCTCCCCAGATCCCACGATGTGGGATTTCACTGGGTTGTTGTTGTTGTTGTTGCATGAATGCAACAACTACATAACTATTGTGATTTCACAAGTGGGGTCCGGGGAGGGTGGAGCAGTGTTATGAAAGGCGATCGCCTCACCAATGGCGAGAGGCAAGCCAAGACGACCCTTCATCGCCTATTAGCTTTGTGGCAAGATGATAATCAAAAGGCGACGCCATGGCGACAAAGACAAAGGCAAGAAAGGTGTCGCCTTTTGTATTTTCTTAAAAATAGGCGACCGTTTTAGGGTTTTAAAAGTTAAAAGGTAATTTTAGGGTTTTCTTTCCAAATTTGCACAGTTGCACTCTTAGACTACGACTGAAACTCCAACCAGTCGACTCGACTTCTCCGACGACCAGCCAGACTTTTTCGGTGACTCCAAAGTCCAACCAATACGTCTTTCTTCTTTTCTTATAATTCCTTCTTCAAATCTTCCTCTGTTTCTCTTTTCTTCTTCTTCTTCAGACTTCAAAGTTACTTCTACCTATCTTTTTTTCCTCATTGTTTTGACTTTTGTTCTGTTTTTTTGTCATTCAAGTTCTAAACTTTTAGTATGACTATCTATTTCACTTCTTGAATTGAAATATTTGCTAATATATTATTTCTATTGAGATTATGATTATTTGTATATGCAATTAAACATTTTAATATGTTGGTGTTAATTGGCACCGCACTTCAAAAAGGCGAGCGCCTCACCTTGGACGAGGCAGACCCTTGTTGCCTTTTGCCGTCCAAAACACTGGGGTGGAGCGTACTTAGACCTTACCTCCACCTTGTATGAAATAGAGAGGTTGTTTTCGATAGATTCTCTACTCAGGAATAATGTTTCCAAAAAACAGCTTTGAGGTTAATACAAGGGTAAAAAGCTATGGGGAAAATACGTTAACAGTACAAATAATATAGATCTAAGTAAAAGAAACAACAGTAGTAGTTAGGGGTGCTTATCGGGCGGATCGGACGGATTATTATCCTTAACGGTTTGACTTAACGGTTATCGGTTTTTAAAAGTACTAATCCGCTATCCAACCTATAAGATATCGGTTGGTTCGGTATCGGATTAACAATTATCGGACGGTTATCGGGCGGTGTATCGGTGGTTTGATAACATGTAAAATTTTCGCCACTTATTTCAATTCGGCTTCTCAACAGGCATACACAATGTAAGTTAGGTAAGTAAATAATCAATATGTCATATGTGAACAGATTAACAACAAACCGCCGCTTAAACTTCACACTTTCACAATATATTCATATATAGCTACAAATAATAATATAATTAATAAAATATCATACTCTAGTCAGGTAAATTTGTGCAGCCCAACAATTCAAAGGGTATAACGAGGGGCAGAAAAATAGTACTAGTACATTACATATACAGTGGTTTGTGAATTGTGATCTCTCATTTGGGAGATTTCTGTACCAGGTGTGGACATCAATATTGGTTGAGAAGGGGAAGGGAAAGAGAAACATTTAAATATTGCCAATATGAAAAAATAAAATAAAAACACTAGTGTTTCAAATTAGCAGTAGCTTGTTTTCCTCCTTTTGAGGACATGATCAGACTCCTCCCTTGTGCTTGTAACTCTGAATTTTGGAATTGGTTGATTGCTTGCTGAAACATCGTCAACCTATCAGAATTTAGTGAAAGTTAATTACTTGAGGCTCCAACCCATTTGAATCCCCCAGTGAATTGATGAAAAAGGAAATAGGGGTTGGCTAGTTTTTGAATTGAATATGATGAGACTGAAATTATAAACCTTTTCTCAAAAATAGATGTTATTTGCAACTATAGAATATAAAAGACAAAAGCAAACATTGTGATAATAAGCAAATTTTGTGGATGTACTGCATGAAAGGAACTTCTGAAAACTAAGAAGCTCATCACTTACATACTTCTACATAGCGATGAAGTATTTTCTCGACTGCACTTTGATGCAAAGGCGGCAAGTCGGCAACTGCAAGTAGTAGGGCTGCTGCCTGCTTCTCTTATTTAGGTTTAGATAAAAATTAGGGATTTAGGATATATAGACATAGTTGGTGACTTGTAGTTGTTGGGCCTGGGCTTGTACTCTAAATGGCCAAATGGGTTTGGCCTATTTTAACTAAATGGGCTTAGTACAAATTATAATTATCAATATCATACATATTTTATATGTTTATGGATAAAAATATATTAAAATATAATAAATTCTTAACGGATTAACGGTTTATCCAATAACAAAATTGAGTAATCCGTCCCCCACACCGATAAGCCGTTAATTATAAAATTTAAATCCATTCTCCACCCGCTAATCCGATAACCCAATACCAATAAGCCAATAAGCCAATTTTGCGGTTGGGTTATCGGTAGCGGCCGGTTTTGAACAGCCCTAGTAGTAGTACAATTGACGAATAAGATAATAATAAAGATATTGATACTTTATGCATGAATCTATATGATTATTAAGTCTATAAGCAAAGCTGTCAGTGTTCGTATTGGTAGACGTGATTGGTGAATTGGCTGGTTTTCTGATGAAGTGTCTGGATTGTGTGATTAAAATCTGTAAACAAAAGTGCAAATGCATCTAATGGTACACATGCTGTTGTATGGGTGGTCGACTGATCAAGTAGGTGGACTGGACTGAAATTAGATTTCCTTGACTCGTGGTAGCTTCGTGCTTGATGCAGACTGTCTTGTCAGTGGTGTGCATAGTGGTTTTCTGTACCTTTTTGTGTCTTCTTTTGGCTTAACATGATACTGCACTATCGGAACTTGGATAGAACATGCTTAGAAATATGGAAGTGTCACTGCATGCTGAAATGAAAACATGGGCAGCCTCAGTAACTACATCACCTTTTGCAAACTGTTGAAATGAGAATTGTACAGGAATACATGTAGTATGAACGAGAATGATGATTATATAGTTAGTACAGTATAAGTGTCTCTGTGCATGATATTTGAATTACGTTCCTGTTAACGTCCTAATTCTTGGCAGCTCACTTTAGTTGTGCATCTGCTGTAAATATGGATGGAGAATCATTAGTAGGCTTTAAGTGGGTACTTAAGAATTATCAGGCCGCCCATAAAGAATCTACTAAATACTGGAAGTCTTAGTAGCTATTAGCCATGCAGAAGCTAGTCACCTTATAGAATGCTGTTCTTTGGACAGTAAGTTCATTTAATGGTAGATGTGCAGCTTGATTTTTGCATTGTTAGTTTGGAGTATATGGTAGGAAGTTACAAACGTTAAGATAACTGAAGTGAATTGAAGAGTAAGCAGCAAAGAATGACCTTTTATCTGGTGAATGGTGTTGCGCTGTTGGCTATCTGGCATTTAGGAATGTGAGCATTAATATATCTTCGTGCTTGTGCATAGATCAAATATGAACGAGAAAGATAACTATATAGTTATTGGTATAATAGAAGTCTATGTGTGCATAATATTAGAATACATTCTTGTCAACGTCCTAATTCTTGGCAGCTCACTTTAGTTGTGTATCTGCAGTAAATATGGACGGATAATCACTGGTAGGCTTTAGGTGGGCACTTAAGAATTATCAGGCTGCCCATAACGAACTCTACTAACACTGGAAGTCTTATGGCCATGCAAAAGCTAGTCATACTGTTCATACTGCTATGTGGGAACTTGAGCATTGGCATATCTTCATGCTTGTATATCATGAAGGTTAAAAAGAAAACATATCATGCAACTAAAATTTGAGGGAGATCCTTCGATGAAGCCTGTTGGATGATGTTTTTCCCCGGAATTGTGATAAGTACTGGATATCTGATTCCTGATTTACAAAAAAAAAGTACTGGCTATCGACTCCTTTTGTTGCAAACTATTCTTAAACCCTCATTGGCTAATATCTTACCAGTATGAAGACTGGTTTGCTCGTTAGTCAGTCAGGCTGGACATCCCTGTTGTGTCTTTAGCTGATAACCTATGAACTTCATAAAGCATGTAGACATATTTTGAATTCTTACAATTAATTCAACCATATTTCATTCCATGTTCCCATTATTTTCACAATGAGCTATCAATTTTGATCAGTGCTTCTTGCTGGATTTGCATTTTTATGGTACTTTCCGTGTTTTATGCTAGCTCAAGATGCTTATCGTTTTTCTTGAAATTCATTTTAAGAACTTGTTGTTCTTACGGTTCTGTTTGTCCTAACTCACCTTTATCATTGTAGACTGGAGATTCTCGTTTTGATAGCCATGAACGTGTTCGCTATACTCGAGATCAGCTCCTGCAACTGAGGGCGGTAATATCCATTTTAAAAAATGTTTAGTGATTGTGTTTATTGGGTATTAGTTTTCTGTACATAGATATGGGAGAAACAAATCTGGACATTTTTTTTTCTTATTGTTACCATTTCAAAAAAAAAAAACTGCCCATTTTTACTACTAGGTATCGATTGTGATGTAATTTCTATTATTAAGAATTCAGTCCTCTTCTTCCATCTTTTAGATCTCTCTCAATTTCAGCTACCAAAAAAAATGATATCAGGGTGGATTATCATGATTTATTTGCTTGTCCTTGATTCTGGTTATTGATGTCTTCTAGGCGGTTGTCCTACAGTTACCCGAGGTTATTCTGCAAATCAAACAAGAAGTCGAAGCTGAGCTGTTTGGTGAAGATGCCTCTCGGGGTCATGTGGATAGCAATGTGAGTTTCTGTCTGACTTGAAATAAAAAGTTGTATTTCTTCTCATCAGACTATTTTGTTGGCATTTCTCTCCACCCTACTGCATAGGAAAAAAAAAGGATATTTGATGTTTTTGGTAATGTTGCGAGCTAAAGAACAGTTTTAATTCATTATTCTTTGTTAATTCTTGTCTATCTTCTATTTCACTTTCTTGCAGTGTTCACTTTCTGTTGCCTGATTTTCCAGTGTAATTTGTCTTTCTATAGGTGCAGCAGTCTCAGGGTCGTTATTCTGAACCAGACAACCGTGACTGGCGTAATCGGTCAGCACAATTTTCTGCCCCCATAGAGGAGAGGTCATGGGAAGCACTTCGAGAAAACAGGGAATTTAGTGGCCAGTATACTCGGCAAGAGCAACTTAGCTCACAGTTTGCAAGAGCTCAAGTATCTGCCAATCAAGGGGTAATTCATTTCCTCTTGCGCATTTTGGAGAATGTTCATTATTGATTTGAAGAACTTCTGTTAATTATTTTCTGCTTTTGTACTCCCAAGGGCAAGTTCAGTTTTCCATGCTTTCTGAAAGCCGTCAGCACTTACAGAAAAGATATCCTATTGAAGAAGTATAATATACTTGATTATCACATCACTTGCTCATGGTAGACAGGGAAATTCCTTTATCCAGTATTGTGGTTGTTTTGCACTTTGTCATATGTATTAAAATTAGGTATACAAATACATAGTTGTATTGTCTTATTGACATAATTTGGAACAGCAATTAGATTAATTTAAGAGAGATCACTTTTTTTCTACATAATGTCTCTCTTCGTTGTTTTAGCTGCTAAGCTTATCCTTGCACCAGCGATGGTTTCTTTTTTTTTTCTGCTCAAATTTCAAACTACATGATTTTGCCTGATGGTGAACTATTCACTACATCTGATCTCTGAAACCCTTCAATTGTTTGTGCACCAGGGAGGTCCTGCTCCTTCACTGATCAAAGCTGAGGTGCCATGGTCAGTCCGAAGGGGCACTCTTTCTGACAAAGATCGTGTCGTGAAAACAGTCAAGGGGTAATCTTTCTGAAAATTCTCACTAATTCGAAGCTATTTTTTAACCACATCTTGACAGTAGGGAACTGCATTTTGCTCTTCTTTACTACCTTTACTCATATTCATGGATATGATAAGCCGTCATTAGCCCGTGGAACTACTTACTGTAAATAAGAAAATAAGGTTTCAATATGGTCTTGGTTTCAGATGTAGTTTGCTAATTCTGTGATGGTAAATTTTAGGATATAATTATTGTGTACATGATTGATGTAAGTATTATCGATCTTGCAGAATACTCAACAAGTTGACCCCAGAGAAATTTGATCTTCTCAAAGGTCAATTAATAGATTCAGGGATAACAAGTGCAGACATTCTAAAGGTCCTCCTATCTCTCAGATACCAATATTTCTCTAATGTCTTGTTCCCCCCCCCCCCCCCCCCCGTATATCTTGGTTAACTGATGTATTCTCTTCTCTATATTCCAGGGTGTGATCTCCTTGATATTTGACAAGGCCATATTGGAACCTACCTTTTGCCCGATGTATGCCCAGTTGTGTTCTGATCTCAATGAGAAGCTTCCTCCATTTCCATCTGATGAACCTGGTGGGAAAGAAATCACGTTTAAACGAGTTCTTCTTAATAATTGCCAAGAGGCATTTGAAGGTGCTGCCAAATTGAGGGAAGAGGCGAGACAAATGACTGCTCCGGAGCAGGAGTCAAAACGCAAGGACAAAGAAAGGTTGATCAAATTGCGTACTCTTGGAAACATACGTCTTATCGGGGAGCTTTTGAAGCAAAATATGGTTCCTGAAAGGATTGTTCATCACATTGTTCAGGTTGTTGATTGTTTTCTATTAGCTTAATTTTCTTGATCCTTTCTCTCTTAAATGTCTTCAATGTATCAATTTTGCGGGAAATTGTCTTCCTGATCTTGTTAACAGGAACTATTAGGACAAGATCCCAAAAGCTGTCCTGAAGAAGAGAACGTTGAGGCTATATGTCAGTTCTTTAACACCATCGGTAAGAAGCTTGACAAAAAGCAAATGTCAAGGCACATCAATGATACATATTTCAACCGATTGAAAGAACTATCAACAAACCCTCAGCTGGTAGCACGACTAAGGTTTTTGGTGCGTGATGTGCTGGATTTACGCGCCAATAACTGGGTCCCTAGGCGGGAAGAGGTGATACATAATTTGCTTATGTAGTAGTTGTGACTAGCAAGTCCTACACCTCTTTCTCATGATGTATTAACTTCTTTTACAGGTGAAAGCCAAAACCATTAATGAGATCCACTCGGAAGCAGAGAAGACCTTGGGGTTGCGACCTGGTGCTACATTAAGCCTTAGAAATGCTCGTGCTCCTCCAGTTGTTCAAGGTAATTTGGGTCCTGGTGGCTATTCCATTAATCGACCTGGCACTGGTGGTATGATGCCAGGGATGCCAGGAGCAAGGAAGATGCCTGGGATGCCAGGAATGGATAATGACAACTGGGAGGTTCCTAGGTCACGGACAATGCCTAGAGGTGCTCAGCCACCATTGATTGGCAAGTCACCGTCCTTGAACACAAGACTCTTGCCTCAGGGTAGCAGTGGCAACATGAGTGGCAGGAGTAGCGCCCTCTTACAAGGTAGTGGTGGACCTCCTGTCCGATCATCAGGCTATGTCTCTGGTATGGAGCCTGTATCACAAGTTCCAGCACCAGCTAAGACATCTCCAACCAGTTCTGTTTTGCCTGTTGCTGAGAAACCTCAGGCTCCAACTGCAAGGTCAAATCCCGAAGAGCTGAAGAGAAAAACAGTTTCTCTTTTGGAGGAATATTTTAGTGTTCGGATTTTGGATGAAGCTTTGCAGTGCATTGAGGAACTCAAATCCCCTGCCTTCTATCCTGAGGTTGTCGAAAAAGCCATATCACTTGGACTGGACAAAAGCCCACCACGTGTTGAACCAGTTGCACAACTTCTTGAGCACTTGTTTGCTAAGAAGGTTTTTACTGCTACGGACTTGGCCACTGGATGCTTGAACTTTGCTTCTCAGTTGGAAGATCTTGCAATGGATTTACCAAAAGCACCAGCAAATTTCGGGGAGATAATTGCAAGGCTAGTTTTGACAGGAGCAATGGACTTCAAGTTGGTGAATGAGATCCTGAAGAAGGTAACCGATGACTTATACCAGAAGGACTTATTTGCAGCTATCATGAAAGCGATTAGCTCTAGCCCTATGGGTCAAGGAGTATTAGATTCACAAGCACCTGTTATCGAAGCCTGCAAAAATCTGTTAACGTATAAAGCTTAATCCTTGCTTGGAGGAGTGATGTAACCTCGACGATGGTATAATGCTCAAACACACTTTTCCTCGCAATGGCCTTTCCGTTTGTGCCAAGTGAACCAGAAGCAGTTTTTCATAATCGGAACAGTAAAAGAACAGGTGATTTTATTTGAGTTGTATACTTTCCCAACTTGTGTTCATTAGACGAAGAAAGACAGTTTTGCAACATGGTAAATTATACGCCATATTTGCTCGAGGCAACGGGCTGCTTTATGGAGTCCAGCCGTTTTGTATTCCATTAGTTTTTCATTTATTATTCCCCGTTGACTTGTTATATTAAGTTTTGTCGAATTTGTGAGTTCATAAAATGCAACTGTTCCAATCTCTACACTATTTTAGAGCTTGAACTTGATGACATAAGTTTGTCTTCAGATTATCTTCTTTGATAGGTTTTTAGCTTTTGCTGGGTATTTGCATCTGCAGTTTTATTTCTATTAGCTTGCTTTTGTACTTGATAGTAATAATGCAATATGTTGTACAATCAAAATCCTTGATGCTTTAGTTATCGTGTAGTTTTTTATTCTTTGATGTGTACTACTATTTGTTGATGCATTTATCTTGTTATTTTTCTTTTCTTACAATTCTGTGCTTAATACTTTCTTTTGAGTGGAGGGTTTATCGGTAACAACATCTTTATCTCACAAAGGTAAGGATAAGGTCTGCATATATTCTATTCTTTTCAAACTACAAGTGGAATTATATTGGGTATGTTATTATTGTTATTGTAATCTAAATCTTCGATGCCAATTGTTCCACTATGAGCAAAATGTGTGACGTCTGACTTTAAGTGCACATGTTGATTTCGAACCTTGCAGGGACTTAAAAGCTTGTTATTTAAGTGGTAAGGGCGGACGAGTTGATTTATTATTTGCTGAGTTTCTAGTTCCACACCTATTTCTGTTTGTGGGATTTATTTTTTTCGGTGGAGTGAAGTATATAAGAATCTTATTCAATTTATAAACAAGTGCAATTCCATCTTCAACTGAGATCACCCTATGATAGAACATAAATTTTAGTTAGACGGGGCGGTCTTATTTAACTTTCATTTGTTATTTTAGCTAATTATCTATTAAATAACTTAATTGTATAAATATTTTTCATATTAATCGATCAATTTATATAACTTAAACTCTTTCTATGTTTGTACTTTCCCACCAAAAAGAGTTGATGCCACATTCATTTGATGAAAATGATGTGCTATTCTTATCCTCATTTTGAGCTACTATTATCCAACCCCATGAATGCTCAAGTATATCCTTTTTTGGGTTTAATCATTCATATTTGAAACTTATTGGTTTGATTATTTAAAATTTGTGTCGTAGAATGAATGGGGAAAGTACTCCACTAGAGATATCTTCATTTTCGAATTTGAATTCAAAACCTTTAACTAAAAATTGATGAGGAATTTTATCCATGGAATCACATCCTTAATTGGTCTATGATATCACATCAGAGCTATTCACAATAAATTCACCTTAAAGGAAATAAAAATTACCAATAAATAACTTATGTCACTAAGTAATAAAATTCATCATTAATCTTACTTAATGATAGATTATAAAAAAGATCTTGTTAGCTACAAATTATTTAGCGACAAATTTGTAATAAACTTAATAGCTAATTCTTATCTTATTTGTTTTGTAGTAATCAGTTGAAACTCTTCAACTTACTAGTTCAAATTTTCTTGTTTGAATTTTTATTGAGCGAGCTTTCTTTATTATTTGGCATGGCTTCTTTACTTTTGTATTATTTTTTAAATTTGCTATAAAATATTTTTCTTGAGTCGAAACACTATTAAAAAAAATAAAAATTAGCAACAAACAAATTTTGCTGCTAAAAGAGCAAAATCCACATCACTAATCTTATTTAGTGATGGATATTTTTCAAAAAATTGTTAGCTACAAACAATTGGTGTCGAAGTTCATAATTAAGTCTAGTTTCTTTTATTTGTAGTGAGAATTAAGAGCCTGTTAAAAATAACTTTTTTATTCTTATACGATAAAGATAATAACTACGTATTTATTATCTTCTTCGAATCTTCATAAAATTACATTGAATATATTATTGTTATTGTCGTGGATACTGTGGAGTGTGGAGTGAGTAGGTGATCTCATAATAGTTAGGTGGTGATTCATGTTCATGTGGTTCTAACTTCTCCAACGTTGTCCCTCTATGGAGCACATCTTATGTAGTAATAGTTGTAGATCATCAAACTAGAGGAATGAAATTTATTTATTCTAATTTATGTGATATATTTTTATTATTATTTTGTTCTGGAAAAATGATATATTTTTATATTTAGAAATAATTTAACTTTATAATTTTTATTTTAATCTAAATAAGATGAATTTATGACTATATAAATGTCTAGGATTTATTAAATAGGACATGATGCACCTACAAGTTATCGAAAATGTGATACTAGATAAGAAGATATGGAAATTAGGGATCAGTATAGAAGGTTAATAGGTAGTTAAGCGTTGTCTAGTTCCTTATCGACATTGTTTTACCTTTTCACTTTCTCAAGGTAAGGTAAGACTACATATACACCATCCTTTTCAGACTACTTATAAAATTACATTTGATATATTATTATTGAATGATTATCTAAGATATTTGTTAAACAATAATTTTCAAATATCTCTATTTACAAAAAAAAAGAATCGTATTAATCAAACACCTTCAATGAAATTGAAAAGGAGTAGTAGACATAATTAATATAGTGTAATTCAGGCTATAAATGTTCCTCCTCCAAGACCCAAAGATTCATCTTATTCCCTCTTATTCTTATATTTATCTTTTTTTTTTGGAAAATGAAGAAGATGAAGATCAACATTATAGAATCAATAATGGTGAAACCATCAAAGCCAACTCCTTCAAAGATTCTATGGAATTCAAATCTTGATTTAATAGTTGGAAGAATCCATCTTTTGACTGTTTATTTCTACAAGCCTAATAATGGATTAATATCCCAAAATAATACTAATTTCTTTGATTCAAAAATTATGAAAGAGGCTTTAAGCAATGTTTTAGTTTCATTTTATCCAATGGCTGGAAGATTAATATTGGCTAAGGATAATAATGAAGACGGAAAAATAATTGAAATAAATTGTAATGGAGAAGGGGTATTATTTGTTGAAGCTCAAAGTGATGATACTTTTATTGATGATTTTGGTGATTTTGTTCCAAATTTGGAGATGAAGAAACTTATTCCTAGTGTTGATACTTGTGGTGACATCTCTTCTTTTCCACTTGTCATCTTTCAGGTACTCCATTTCCATTATTATTTTTGTTACTTTTCTCTTCTACGTTACTGTATTTTCCTTTGGATATATATGTGATTTTATTATGTTTTACTTGAGCCGAGAGTCTATCAAAAACAGTTTATTTACCTTCACAAGATAGGAGTATAGGTTGCATGCATTAAGCATGTTGTTTTTGTTATTGTTTTTGTATTGGTAGAGTCGCATTCAATCTCTGTTATTTTATTCTTTGGCTGGTAACCACATCAGTCACAAGGTGGTCTATCACATCGATTAAGGAAAAATGCTTTTTAATTAACCACATTCAGATGAAAATTTTGTGAGAAATACGCTTGTTTCTAGTAAGGTAATTTAATAATTTTCCGACTATACCCTTAGGTCGTAATATAATTGAACAAATTTATGTTCACAATGTATGTTTCGTGTTGTAACTTTCTAGTCACTATGTTGTCCCCTTTGGGACCATAGTTATAATTAATTTTGTTATTAATGTGATTTTTTTATTAGGTTACTCATTTTAAGTGTGGCGGAGTGTCCTTAGGTTGTGGAGTTTTCCACACATTATCTGATGGTGTTTCGTCCATTCATTTCATCAACACGTGGTCAAAAATCACACGTGGACTCTCCGTTGCGGTCCCACCGTTCATCGACCGGTCCCTCCTCCGTGCACGGGACCCACTGACCCCGGCCTTTAAACATGTCGAGTATCACCCTCCACCAACCCTAAATAACGTCCACGATCAAGTTAATGGTCCAAAGTCCAGTACCACGGCCATGTTTAAGATCACAAGCGACCAACTAACCCTGCTCAGGACTAGGTCCGAGCACAAGGGTAGCACTTATGAAGTCCTCGCGGCCCATATTTGGCGTTGCACGTGCAAAGCACGTGCCCTAGACGACGACCAATTGACAAAGTTACATGTTGCTACAGATGGAAGGACAAGACTTTTTCCTCCCTTACCACAAGGCTATTTAGGAAATGTTGTCTTCACAGCTACACCAATGGCCAAATCTAGTGAAATTCTATCAGAACCATTGACGAAAACTGCACGAAGAATTCATGATACGTTGGCAAGAATGAACGATGAATACTTAAGATCCGCGATAGATTACCTCGAATTAATCACAGATTTATCTAAATTAATCCGAGGGCCAACGTATTTTGCTAGTCCTAATCTTAATATCAACAGTTGGACTAAGTTGCCTGTTCATGATTCAGATTTCGGATGGGGAAAGCCAATTCATATGGGACCTGCTTGTATATTGTATGAAGGGACAGTGTATATATTGCCAAGTCCAAGTGATGACAAGAATTTGAGTTTGGCTGTGTGTTTAGATGTTGATCATATGCCACTTTTTGAGAAGTATTTGTATGAATTTTGATAAGTTTGGTCTTTGTATTGTTCCAATTTTATCAAACAAGGCAGGATTGCCTCTGTATCGTTCCAATTTTATCAAATGTTTCCGAAGGGACGGGGTATGATTATCTCTAGATTTGTTTTAAGTGTTCATTATTGTTTTTTTTGTTGGGGTGAAGGTTGGGGGGGGGGGGGTTAAGTTGTTTGTTTATCCAAATTCTTTCTGTTGAATTGATCATGTAGTTGCTAATGTCTTAAGGTTACTCAACTTGTCCTGGTAATAATTCAGCATGTTCTTCAATTACTTTTTTTTGGTATAGAGGAGGAAAAAGAAATGGAATAGTGTACTTTGACGGATTTAACTTATATATATTGACAAGTATACAAGAACATACCCAAATTTCACGAGTGAGGTCTGAGGAGGATAGTGTGTACGCAACCCTACCCCTACTTATGAGGATAAAGAGGTTATTTCCGATAGTCCCCCAACTCAAATATATTAACAGTATGAAGAAAATAATTACACATATATACAAGGTTAGCTAAGTGAATGCTACAACTCTCAACAGAACATAAAAGAAGACCACTGGCTTGCGTAAATACCGCAACGAACTCATGTTACACTAAGTTGCTTGTAGATGTATGCATGCAGCATAGGGTAACACTTTTGGGGTGAACACCCATCGAACAAGTAGGATCAATAGTTCAACAATTAGGCCGTAACATTTAGCAAAAAGCAAAAGTGAGTTGTCTGAAGCCGTAAAGGAACGAAACACACGCTCAAGAAGGTTCATTTGAGAGCAGGACCAATACCAGATTAGTCTGTCCAGTGGACTTCAGATAGCATAACAGAATGGAACGACTGTATCCATTGGTCTTTTCTCTAAGAAACTTAAATCCATCAAACTCAGTTGAAGCCACCAACAATGCAAGGTGGTATCAGAACTACTCTCAAGCAACATGCTTGGAAAACTCGTCTCGATGGATGAGAATCTCCAAAAAACAATCAAACCATCAATGTGGAATTCAACAAACAGAACACAAAATTCACTGCTTGACCAGAAAACTGCTGAAGATATATGATATTTAATGTAGAGGATGAATTACACGGACCACATCTCATTGCTAACAATGAACATATAGTGTGCATGTATTGCATGTATAAGAAGTTTCTTTACACAAAAAGGATAATGTAAGCCTACATGTCAACAGAAGTTTGACAATGCTCAGCATTAACACAAAATTTTCTGACCACATTTAACTGAAGGGTGAAAGACGAATCAAACCCTCAAAGCAACAGGGTCTTGCCATGATAATTTTCGCTTTCCCACCCGAGAAGTGCCTTCTCCAACATTTCTACAAACCAGTAGCTTCGCATCATCATTGAGGTTTCGGACAAGATTTCTCTTTTGCTCCTCGAGCTGCACCTGCTCAAAATTTACTTCTGTTTCCTCTTCTCCTATCTGTAAAAATTAGAGAGTCTAGAGGTAAATGATGTAAAAAGTATATAACTCACAAAATAAATGGAAAGAGTAATTGATGCTTAATTTGATACTTACCGAAATCTCATTCAAATCAAAGACTGGAGCACGAGTGGGCAATGCAGCTCCTTTGCCACTATGACCAGTGCCCTGATTTAAATCAAAAGTAGGCGAGCTGCTCTGTGAGATAGCATTGTTCGCAATGTATAATCTCTCGTTCTGATTCAAATTATAGGCTGGAGCTCCTCTTCGGGATGAAACTTCCTTTCCACTATATACTCTTGATCTACGGTTCAACTCTAAATCTGCATTGTGAAAAACAGCATCTTTTCTACCATCTAATCTGTGCTTTTGGTTCACATGAGTATTGGCTATCTTTTTCGATGCAGCTACCTTTGCAACCTGTATCCTTCCGTTCTGTTTTGGGCCAGGAAGAGGGGGCAGTTTGTTTAGCTTGGCTTCCTTTTTTCTCATAACTTGATACCTTGACCTACTTTTGGGGTAAGTTTCAACATTTGGTACTGATACTAGCTCTTTCCCTTTTGGAGGACTTAAGGACTTTGATTGCAATAGATGCTTGTGCCTCTGGCGTAAGAAACTGCACAATCATGCAAAAAGATTGCACTTAGATTTAAATAGAAAAGAAACTTCACCAGAAACAACACCACACCAGTGTAAACTCCACAAACATTTCAAGAAAATGCATATGCACAGAAGTGCAGTTCTTTTCTCTTAGTCCTATTACACAAGCTATATTATTTTTAAGTCTATGGCTAAAATATTGAATTCAAGAACTCCTAAAGAAAATAAAACTATATCAAGTCAATATGAAAACCTTTATATAAGTTGAACAAAAACTTACCGAACTTCAGCTAGTAATCTTAGTTTCCTCAGCTTTGAATCCTCCAATTTGTGCTTTATGCCATCAGTTTCCTGAAAATTACAACTTACATGTAAGCAAAACCGATTGATCACAAATACACATTATTAATTTACTCTAATCCAAAAAACAAAACAGCCTTCAATCATCTTGCAGTTTGAAGTATATTGACTATAATGGACACAATCTATGAACCATTACCCCAACGCTTTGGTCTAGTAATAAAAGAGCAATGCGTGATCTGTGGGTTAGGCACACGTCACGGATTGAACTCTCAGACAAACAAAGTCTAGTATTTTTTCCATGACAAGGAAACTTGCAAACGCTACCCTTTGGGTGCGCGCGCAAGGTAAACCCAACTCCTGTGCAATAGCTCGCAAACTACACAAGAGAGATAAACTGCACTAGGAAAGCCCCGTGCCACGAGCTTGACCCAGAAGGCCAAGCCCCTGCTATTGCAGGCAAGAGGTTTCAAACTTGAGACCTCCATTATGGAAGTACCCAGCCAAACTATCTGAGCCACCACAAAGGGTAACAAAGCCTAGTATTTAAATGGGGAAGGAGAGACCATGCATCACTGGCACTCAGGAATTTCTCGAGTACAAAGAAAAGAACAATGCTAAGAGCTATTTAGAGAGAATTCCTAAAACTCTTAGGAAAAAACACAAATAAATTCAACAAAGGATACAATAAATTCAACCAAGGGATACAATCTCAGGGGGAACCTCTATAGTGGAATGATGAAAAGGGTAACTTCAGATAGAAATTGAACAAAGAGACAACAAATAACAACTCTGAAGGTTCAAATCCCAGCGGTGACAAAAACTCTAGGTGATTTCTTCTCATTTGTTCTGACCTGGGTGAGCAGAGTTACCTAACCTATTGCTTGTGGGAGAGGGCACATAACCGGTGAATTATTCGAGATGCATGCAAGCTGGCCCGAACATCACATTTATCAAAAAATTAACAACTACATAAATCATTGATAGAAAACAGATCCAATTCAAAGGAGGTTCCTACACCAAAAGGCACCATATTTCTAACAAGCAAAAAAAGATACTCCAAAAGAGAGAAATTAAAAAAAAACTATTAAACACACTAAAAAACCACTAATCAACAAAATTACTTTTCTTCATAACAAATGATCAAAAAAAAAGACAAGATTTTTATACCTTCTGGAGCTCTTTATAGTCCTGCAAAAGTGTTTGATGCTTCAACCTAGCCTTTGTGTCTTCAAAAACACCATAAGATGATGATTCCAAAGCAACCCTTTTCATCTTCTTAGACATATCAGATCACAGATGAATCAAACTAATCCCTTCACATAAAAAAGATCAGATCTTTGGAGAAATAAAGAGACAAAAAAGTTGGAAAAAAACCAAGAAAAGGGGAAAAGGAAGGCAGAGAAGAGAGAAAAAAAAAGAAAAGGAAAGAGAGGAGAAACAATAATAACAACACAACAAGAAGGCCAAACAAAAAAAGGAGTAATAGAGAAAAAAAGAGAGGTGGTAAGAAGGTTCTCTTGACCAAGACAAACCCCAAAAAGCCCACATAAATGGAGAACCCAAACAAAAAATATATATACTATTATACATTGCTGTTGTTTTTGTATTAAGAGAGACAGTGAAGGAGTGATGAAGATTGGAAATTTTTTTGGGATGTTGCAGAAAGGGTATTTGTGGCATAAAGATACAATCTTTATGGTCATATGTTATATGTATGAGGTGGATTTAGACAATATGATGAATGAAGACACCTCTTCTTTCCTTTTAAATTTCTTGACTTTTTTTTTTGGGGGGGGGGGGGGTTTTCTTCTTCTACATAAATTTTGCCCCACCTACCATTAGAAACAAAGAAAGTAGCTTTGTGGGCTGATTCTTGATGAGGATAGTAACAGTGGAAAGGATAAATATAAATTTAATACAAAAAAAAAAAAAAAAAGCCAAGTGTGATGACTGTGATATATGATATGGGATTTTCAGAAAAGCATGGAGAGAGAAATCTGGAGTTGTTGGTAAGTTGCCTTGTTTTTAGGCTTTGTTGGGGGTTGCTCTTGTTTTGATGGTGATGGGCTATTTACATTATCCTTATGTGAAAGTACTATTTTACCCTTTATCATTTGTTTTTAAAGGTTTCCACATTCATCAAAATATTATGACACCAGCCATTGGAAAAAGTTTGGAAACTATGGATTTCTCACTTGCATTATTATGACACCAGCCATTAGATTTTGTAGTGTTATGTGGTGATCTAGCCAACAGTCCTTTATTATTGATTGACCTAAAGAATATAGAGTTAAATGGTAAAAACACATAAACTATTATTTTTTGATTTTCATATTTTAATTATTTATTATTATATTTAGGTATAATCATACGTGATTTGTTATATAGGATGCATATATTTTAGGGAAAAGGCATAAATTCTCTTCTGAAGTTGTACCGAAAAATCGGTTACATACTTAAACTATCATAACGATTTATTACACACCTAACTATCTAAAAGTGAAACTATTACCCCCTATAATTGACGTGGAAAAAAACGCGTCGGATTATCTGTAAAGTAAAAAAAAATATTAAAAAACACAAAATCACTCCACGTCCTTTCTTCTTCACACCCACCTACCATCTTCTTCTTCACACTCATCTCCATTTACTCTCATTTTGAATCTTGATTTTTTTCTTTCAAAACCCATTAAAGTAAAAAAAAATTAAGTGTGTAACTGACTTTTTGATATAACTTCAGGAGGAAATTTATGTTTTTTCCCTATATTTTATGCGATTACATGCAAAATGCATGTGTTTAATTAAAAGTTAAAATTATCTAAATATTGGCCATCAAAGAAGTATGGTAAAAATAGTAAACCTTCATTCAATATTATAATCTGAGTTTCGAATCCAAACATTAAGAACAAAATTCACTTGATAATAACATTTTGAAACGTAAATTTAAATTAATCACATCAACAATATTGAATGATTTTGGGGAAAAAAACAATTTGCTAGGGGAAGAGTCCATTCTATACGTAAGTCCTAACTTATGTGTTTACATATGTCACTCTTTCCAGCCCCAACCTATCTTAGCTATCAGAATCAATGCTATGCCAAGAGCTGGCAATTATCTTTGAATGCACAAAAGTTAAAATTTTGATTTCAAATATATTTCAAAAGTGGGGTATAAGTTTCTTGAAGTTTTGTTATATTACCTTTTTCAATAATTTAAGGAAGGTGATACATTAAATTACATTAATAATTTTATTTTACGATATAAGTAAAAGTTAATGATTTATCGAAAATAATTTTTCTATTTTCTTAAAGTCGGAATATGACTTTCTCAAATTTCATCGGTGAGATTTCATTGATTTTGTTATTAACAGTATAAGTAAAATCTTATCTATTATAACTAAAATTTATCTTATTCTCCAAGTTACTACTCTCACATGTTATAGATAGTTACTTGTAAGTAACATGATAGCAAATGCAGATCCACCATATTAGTTGCAAGTTCGACCACAAAAATTTTAGTCTAGATATTATATTTATGTCAGAAAATTCACTTAATATGTATAAAATATTTATTTCGAAGCCAATAAACAAAAAAGATCATTTAATTTGAATCGTAAATTCAATTCTGTTCTATATAAAAGCTAAACTCTTATTTAGAATACATAAATTACTGAGCTGACAAGTAAGCATTTTAATTTTGAGAGTTTATATTTGGATACAATAAATTGGTCTCAACTGATAAAAACACTCTAACTCATTTCTACCATGGACATGACATAGACATGGCATGGGACTATTTAACTGACAATGAAAATGAGTTGAGGTGTTTAAATGTCCACTCTCAAAGTTGAAATACTTACTTGTCAGCTAAGCTCAAGTTTGAGTATATGTTAATACATTTTGCCTATTTAAAAGAATGCAAGTACAAACTTTTAGAAGTATTAGAGGTCATCTTGATATTTTCAAAACCTGAGAGGGCAAAAACGCTTATCCAGAAGTACTACAACAGCGGACTTGGATAAAGATATTTTCTTTATATCTTCTTCTTTTAAAAAAACTCATTTTTCTGCAAAAAAAAAAGGTTTTGTGGTGAAAAAAATGGCGTCTACAAGTGCTTTCACAGCTGGAATTTCAAATCTTCATAGCTTCAGTAAGCTCTTTTCTCTCTCTCTCTCTCTATATATATATATATATATATTGGGGGAATTTTTAGTTTAGAGAACTAAAAAAATTATTTTGTATTGGAATGAATATCTAGTATTTATATAGTCAATAATACTAATTTAGGGTTGTGGTGTTGTTGATTGTTAATTTTTTAGCACTAATTATTTTCAGAACAAATTGGCAATATAGTTAGTACGTCTAATTTATCTTGCTTGGTTCAGATATTCAGAAAATGATATGAAACAAGCTTAAAGGAAGAAATGGGATTCATATAATCGACCCAAACTTGTTTGGGGCTAAGGCGTTGTTCGTCGTTGTTGTTATGGCCTTATGTTGGTATACAGTTCTTAATTGCTAATGGGGTTGTGGTGATAGTTTACAAAATGCCCTAAAAAAGGAAGAGAGCCATTCGGTCGAAGCTATTAGCTTTCTTGCTTTAAAGCTAACAACTTTCTTTCTTGAAAAAGTCTAAATTTGATGGTAATCACAAAATTTTCCAACTCTTGGAAGTTCTATCCAACTTGTTTGTGTCTAAGGCGTTGTTGTTATTATGCCTTAGGTGTAGAGTCCTTAATTGCTAATGGGGTTGTGTTGATAGTATACAAAATGCACCCAAAAAAATGATATAGCCATTATGTCGAAGCTTTTAGCTTTCTTGATATAAAGTTTGCAATGTCTAATTTTGATGGTAATCACAAAGTTTTCCTACCCTTGGACTTGGAAGTTCTATCCAACTTGTTTTGGTGGAATACCTACCACCTCCCACCAACAATTGGTACTAGGTAACTCTGTCCACTAAGACTAGGATAAATTAGAAGAATCACCTAGTATTTTTTGTCTCCGCTGGGATTTGAACTTGGGACCTCATGACTCTCAACCACTTCATTGACCACTAGGCCACACCCTTGGGTGCCTAAGAGGGGATTGTTCTATCCAAACATCCTTCCAAAATTTGGTTTTACTGCCACTTCCAACGTTGATATATAAGTTTTCCTCCATTTGTGCCCACAAGCTTCTAATTGATCTCCACACTCCCACACCATAAGGTTCAACTATGTTCTCTGTACACTAAGGGCTTAGCTCACCATACTTAGCTGTATTCACCTCTTTCCAGAGGGCATTTCCCTCCTCAGTAGTCTCAAGTTTTTAATTCCCAGCCCCCATCCGTCTTTGCTAAGGAGTACAGTCTTCCAGTTTACTAAGTTGTAGCCTTTTCCTTCCCTTTTACCTTACCATAGGAATTTTCTCCTTAACTTGTCTAGTTTTTTCACTACTTTAGCTAGGATTGGGAATAAAGACATCACATAAGTGGGCAATGAGTCAAGAACGGAGTTTATGAGGATCAACCTTCCACCTAGAGAAAGATATTGAGCCTTCCATGTAGATAGCTTCTTTTAAGTTTTCTCCAGAATATCATCCCATATTTCCAAAGCTTGTGTTTGCTACCCAATGGCATGCCCAGATAGGTGGTGGGCAGTTTCTCCTCCCTACACCCCAGTATACTTGCCAATTTCTGAATCTGAGGTACCTTATTCACAGGAAAGATACTTTTTCCCCAGTTCACTTTCAATCCAGAGTCTGCTTCAAACAATACCAATATCACCCTAATATAGCCGATCTGTTCTGCTATAGGTTCACAAAAGGTGACGGTGTCATCTGCATAGAGCATATGCCCAATTTCTCTTACTTCCCCCCTCCCCCCTATACATTCCACTTCAAAGCCTCTGATCCACCTATTTTGTGCTGCAATCCTCATCATACCATCAAAACCCTCCATTGCCAAAATGAAGGGGAAAGAGGATCTCCTTGTTTCAGTCTAAGGCGTTGTTGTTGTTAGCTTAAGTTGGTGTCGAGTTCTTAATTGCTAATGGGGTTCTTTTAATAGTATACAAAATGCCCCAAAAAGGAAGAGAGCCATTCGGTTGAATCTATTAACTTTCTTGATATAAAACTAGCAACTTTCTTTGTTGAAAAAGTCTTAACTTTGATGGTAATCACAAAATTTTCCAACTCTTGGAAGTTCTATCCAACTTGTTTGGGGCTAAGGCGGCGTTCTTGTTATGGCTTATGTTGTTTTACCGTTCTTAATTGCTAATGGGGTTGTGTTGATAGTACACAAATGCCCTAAAAAAATGAAAACAGCCATTCAGTCGAAGCTATTAATTTTTTTGATATAAAGCTAGCAACTTTCTTTATTGAAAAAGTCTAATTTTGATGGTAATCACAAAAGTTTCCAACCCTTGGAAGCTCTATCAAATTTGTTTGGGACTAAGGCGTTGTTGTTATGGCTTATGTTGGTGCACAATTCTTAATTGCTAATGGGGTTTTGTTGATAGTATACAAAATGCCCTTAAAAAATGAAGAGAGTCATTCGGTCGAAGCTATTAGCTATCTTGGTATAAAGCTAGGAATTTTCTTTGTTGAAAAAGTCTAATTTTGATGGTAATCACAAAATTTTCTAATCCTTGGAAGTTCTATCCAATTTGTTTGGGGCTAAGGTGTTGTTGTTATGGATTGTGTTGGTGTACAGTTCTTAATTGCGAATGGGGTTGTATTGATAGTTTTACAAAATACCCTAAAAAAATGAAGAGTCATTCGGTCAAATCTATTAGCTTTCTTGATATAAAGCTAACAACTTTCTTTGTTGTAAAAGTCTAATTTGATGGTAATCACAAAATTTTCCAACCCTTGGAAGTTCTATATACACATACACACACAAATATATATTTATGTTAAGTTTGCACCCTTTGCCATGAAGGAGTAGCAGGGATGTAGCAAAGAGTTAATGAATCTAAACTCAGTATTTTCGACATGAAGTATAGACGTACGTGTGAAGAATCGCTATAATTTCAAGAAATGTAATTCTGAAGGCATTTCAAATGGTTATTCACACTACAAATAATAAATTTAACCAAGCTTCAAACTTACTTAACTCGTCTTCGTGAAACACGCCGCACAACTATTGATTAGGTCACTTTGTCTTGGGATGTATATTTTCTGATGCCCTTTTGTTTTCTTATCCTCCATTAACATAAAGTTTATTCATTAATTGTTTTCGAGAAGTGATACTTATAAAAAGAAAAATGTTGTGGTTATTTATACGCATCAAGAATTTCTTTTATGGTAGATAATTTAATTCCTAGCCTAATGTTGTAATTGGAAGTAATATTGCCTTTATGATGAAAATTATAGTAGCAAAATGAAATGACGATACTTGGGGACCTGTTTGGCCGAAAATATTTAGGGAAAAACTTGGCAAATACTGTTTGGCCATACAATTTGCCATTATTTGGCAAATGTTTTTGGCAAACAATCCAAATTCCCAAATACTAGAAAAGAAAACTAGTAGTTGGGTTAAATTCTATTATTTGGGAACTTTTAAAAATTACCCCAAACTTTTATATTTTATAAAAACTCCCATCATTTATAGTTTTGGACTGGAGTTCAGTCCTAATTCAACAACAACAACAACAACAATAACCCAGTGAAATCCCACAACATGGGGTCTGGGGAGGGTAGAATGTACGCAGACCTTACTCCTACCAAGGTAGGAAACAACCGTCCTACCTTGGTAGGATTTCAGTCCTAATTCGTTGTACAAAATTTATACAGTTATATACATATTTTATATAGTTTTTATCCGAGCTTGATCTCCGAAGTGACTTCCAATTACAAGTAGTAATAGTAGTTTTCGTATACAAAATCAATGGTATTTCCCTTTTGTTTTCTTCCTCTTTTTTGAGATTCATATTAGTTGTGTTCATTGTCATGACTTTTCACTGAGCATGTTCATTGTAAAATAATAATAATACAAACTTATGAGTATTTTAAATAGTTTTTAGAACTTATGGATATAAATCATATTTCTCCCAAAAACTATGGCCAAATGCATGATGAAACTTCACCCAAAACTTAACCCAAAAATGACTTGTCAAAACTATTTGGGAATCTATGGCCAAACACTAGCTCAATACATGATTTGTAGATGAGTAACAACAAGATCTGAATTTTAAAGTTAAGATAAGGTAAATATTTTAATTACTTGGCGAACTTTACTAAGTTATGATTAGTAAGTGCAAATAATTTGAAGAAATATTAGTTACATACCAAAATCTTCCATTTTTTTCTTAAAAGAACCAAACTATAATAAATCTAAATTTGTAACTTGAAAAGGAAAAAATGTTAATGTGCTTATTGAAATTCATTGAGTCTTAGTTTTAAAACAAAACCAAGAAACTTCATTGAGATTTGAACTTTGAGGTAAATAGGTAAATGTTGTAATACACTTGATGAATTTTCCTAAGCTATGATTGGTAAGTGAATGTAAATTGAAGAAACATTAGCTATGTACCAAATATTTTCAACTTCCTTGGTACAACTAAATAAAATTCTCCACTTACATTAACTAAAATAAATCTCAAATTTAACTCGAAAAAGAAAATGTATTTATGTGCTTATTGAAATTTAGCTCGCAAGATTAGGAATGAGGATATCCGGGACAAGGTAGGATTGGCCGCGATAGAGGACAAGATGCAGGAATCAAGACTGAGTATGTGTAGAGAAGATGCACGGATGCCCCAATGCGGAGGTATGAGAGATTGGCTATAAATGGTTTCAAGAGAGGTAGACTGGTAGAGGTAGCCCGAAGAAGTATTGGGGAGAGGTGATTAGACATGACATGACGCAGCTTCAGCTTACCGAGGGCATGAACTTAGATAGACAGTTATGGATGACACATTTTCCTCATAAAATATTAGGGTTGGAGGTTAGTTAGTTAGTTGAGTGTTATCTCGCTTATTCCTCTTAACTATTAGTCATACTATTAGTTGTATTACTCTTGTAGTTTCTTTGTCCTTTGAGTTTACTTATTATTTGTGTTTTTTTACACTTTGATTATCATTGTATCTTGCTATGACTATTGTTTAGGATCATTTGTCAGATTGTCTGTAGTAGTTTGCCATGACTATCTTCATTTCCGTTATTTCTTTCTCTATGCTACGTTGGACTGTTTTTTCTTGTGGTGAGGGTCTAAAAAGAACAACCTCTCTACATCTAAGGTAGTGGTAAGGTTTTCAGACCCTATTGTGGGATTACACTGGGTATTTTGTTGTTGTGTATAGTTTTAAATAGGCTTAATGCATAGTTTTCTCCCCGAGTTTGTAGTCAAGTCCTTTTTACACTCCCTCCTTCATGGGGAACCTTTTACACACCGCATATTTTTCCGAATGTATTTAAAACACACCACTTTTGTGCTTAATGAGTTCCTCAAAACATGTGCATGTCACGAACCAATAGGATGGGGACACATGTTATTAACTTAATACAACAACAACAACCCAGTGAAGTCCCACAACATGGGATGTTATTAACTTAATGAAACACTTAAAATAACAAATATACCTCCATCTTCTTCCCAGTAATGAATAAGTTTGAGTGGGAGTACTTTTCTAAGTTGTTGAATATGTTGACCTTCGTATTACTTGTACCAATGTGCTTCTACCATTAAGAGAAAAGGTTCTTGCTTAACCATCAGGCTGTGTTCTAGAAGTTTGTTTGAAAAATCTTCTGGATTTAGAGAAAAGGGAATTGTATATTTTTTTTAAATAAAGGCAGCCTAATGCACTAAGATCGCTCTATGTGCGGGTTTCAGGGATGGGTCTGACCACAAAGATCTATTGTATGCATCTTTACTCTGCATTTCTGCAAGAGGTTGTTTCCATAGTTCGAACTCGTGACCTCCAGGTCACATGACAGCAACGTCACCAGTTACGGCGTAGCTCCCCTTTCATTTACGCCAAATGGCTTATCTTCGAGTGTCAATATTTAGTCAGAATTTCCTTCCATTTAAACATGTATGTGTTGTTCAAGTATTACCTTCTTGGAGTTCTTTATTCAGCATTCAGTTTACTCTTACAAATGCTAGCTATTAAGTCTTCTTTCAGTTATACCTCCCTGGAAAAATTAAGCACATAATGAAAAATATAGTTTTTCCCAATTTTGGTCTTTGCAGACAAACCGTGTCCTAGTGCAAATCAAGTTGGTATGTGGACTTTATCAAGATCCGGCTATCGAAAGGGTTTAGATAATCCCAGACCTCTGCAAATATGTTCTCTGTTTGGAGGAAAAAAGGACAATAATGAGCAGAACAATGATGCTCCTTCAAAGGTATCTGAGTATATCCCTTTCGTTGTATAGTATTTTATTGTTTACATTGACATTGGACTATCTTATTTGATGACTTGTCAGTGATCATTTTAAGATATATATACATGCACAGAAAGACCATATTGCAAAATCTTCTTCTAGTAGCTTGCTAGTTTTATTGTTCAAATGTTTTTTTAGCTTGCTAGTATTATCTCTGCAAATAAAAGATTGTGTTGTTTGGTAATAACATTGACTGTAAACTGGAGCTCTTGTTAACGTCATTATTACCCTTAATTATGAGTAGTAGATCACATGATACAAAGGTGAATGGAGAGCCTTGAATTCACTTCTCTCTGTTCAAATTATCGTGATTTGAAGTGGCCTCAAGGTTTGGCATTCATAGATCCTTCCATGAACTAGTAACCTGTTTGGCTTTGGCCAAGCTTCTGGAAAGCCAAAAGTGCCGTTTTTTTTCCAGAAAATTGAGGTGTTTGGCCAAACTTTTGAAATAAAATAGTGTTTTTGAGTAGTACTACAAGTTGGTTTTCAAAGGCTAAACAAGTTAGCTTTTCTCCTGAAACACTTTTGGAACATTGGTCAAGCACAAATACTACTCTAATATTGACAAAATGTTTTTCAAATTAATTAGCCAAACACAAACTGCTACTTTTCTAAAAGCATTTTTCAGATAAATAGATATTGGAAGTTTGGGCAAACAAGCTATAACTGTGGGTAGTACAAGTGTTTAACCTTGAACTGGATGAGGAGTCTTGGTTGAGGACTCTTTATCAAATACTGAGATATGTTGCACATATTTGGTGTTCTGACATCTAGGGCGGTTCACAGTTTTGGTTAAAACCAAAATCAAACCGAAAATTTAACCAAACCGAATAAAAAAACGACATTCAGTTTGGTTTGGTTTGGTTTTAAATTTGAATAACCGATAATATTTGGTTTGGTTATGGTTATAGAAAAAAATAACCGAATAAATAACCGAACCGAACCAAACTGATAATTATATACTTAAAATTTATAATTATTTATATGTATAATATTAGTTCTTCATAAATAATTAAAGATATTTTATACCTTTTAATTATTAATTTAATATTAATATACTTATTTTTAAGGCCCAACAATTCAAACCCAACTCTCAAGACCAATTAGAAATTCTAATAAACACTAAACAGCGGTCCAAGTCCAACAATCCAAGCCCATTAGCCCAACTCTCAAGCCCAATTCTAAATCCTAAATTTCTAATAAGCACTAAGCACTTGAGCAGCAGGCAGCAACATAAAGTAAACGTTAAAACTTTAAAACCCTAGTATCTGTTTTCCTTTTACATTTTTGTTCCTCTCACGTTGGTTTCTCACAAAGTCACAGACTCACAGTCATAGACTAACAGTGAAGGCTCAAGAGCAACCTCAACTCCTCAACCCCAAGTATAAGATTGTCAAATTTTGAGAAGGTTTGTAGGGAGTTTTTCAAATTTTAAATTGATTTTAAGTTGTTTTCTTTTTTTTTCGAATGTTTAAGTTGTTTCCTTTTCTGTTTTGAACCTCTGTGGGTCGTGAGGAAAAAAGAGGTTCATAAGAATTTGAAGAATGTAGAGAGAGAATATTTGAATTATCTCGGCTAGTAATAAACCGAATAACCGAATCAAACCGAACCAAACCGACAATAACCAAACCCGTGGTTATTATTTTTCTTGGTTTGGTTATGGTTTTAGTCATTTAATAACCGATTAAATTGGTTTGGTTATGGTTTTAATCAATAACCGACCCAAACCGAACCATGAACACCCCTACTGACATCCAAGACCATATCTTTCATTGATGCATAAAATTTTCTTTCAAGTTTGTCCAGGACTTGAATAGAATTGTTGTGTATTCATTCATCAATACCCCAACATATTCGTAAGAGTGAACATGATACCACCCCCGCCCCCTCCTAAATTATCACCATTTTGCGAGTTCCGTATCTAAACTATTGGGTGTTCATGTTAACCCCTGGACTCTAAGTCCCTTTAGATTTAAAGTCCCCTGGTTGAATACGTGGCAAAATGTTTGGGATAACTTGCTGAGAGGCACGTGGGAGATAAAAAAAAACCTTAGATTGAGTCCACCTAGCACAGTGAGTTCATGGTAGTTCGGTTGGGGGGAGGTTGTGAACACTCAATAGTGTAGGTATGAAACTCAATTCAATGATAGTTTAAGGGGAGTTATAGAAAAATTTCCACATGTACTGCCACATGGTATTCTTTGGAGTAGCTTTAGGAGCATGATGTTCGCGTAGTATGTCATAGTGAATACCTTCCTCTGTAATCTCTTCTCTGGTCTCTCTTTTTGAGAGAAGACTTTCTACCTCGCATGCCTATGAAGAACTTCAAGTCTATCGGAAAAGGATGTGTGGTAACCCTATTCCTCTAGGAGGTATTTTTATATGAGTTCATTGTAGTTCAGGGGGCTTCTGCAAATAACCAATTGTTTAGGTATGTAACTTGCAAACAATGATAATTTACGTTTTTTTCCTATTCACTCTATTCGTAAGGCTTGTCATTTTTCCCATTTTAGCAAAATTTCTTCCCATGTAAGCACTCAATTGGAAAGTGGGTCTTTTTCATCTCCCATGAAAGCAATCATCGTTGTCATATTCACACGTCAAAAACCTAATCAGTTGTTGTCGTTGATGTTGTTGTTTTGGCACCTGGACTTCTAGACTGACAAAAGAGCTGCCATTCTCATAAAGTTGATTCACAGACTAAAACACGACATGTCTTCATCACAAGGAGAATTTTAAACCAATTCATCTAAACCGTCTGTTGGAAAATCTTGTGTTCAACTTTAAAGCTTGATATCCTCAACCAGAAAAACAGATGATAAAGGGAGCAGGTTAGAGGGATGGATCCATTATCAACCAAGTTTCGAACCATGTGCAACTAAGCCTCGGTGATTTCTCATTTTTTTTTTTAAAAAAGAAGCTAGTGAAGATCATTTTTTACACTTAATTTAGGTTAAGTATTGGGGCACATTTGTTTGGATCACTTTGCAATAAAAGGCAATAATTGGTATTAGGATGAAATGAGTCCTAATGGAAGTGGAACGAAATGAATATTGAGGAGTCAATTATAATGGACCCAACTTGTATGAGTTTGGGCTTATATGTTGTTGTTTACTTTCACTGTGCACTTTGAAGATGGTGTTCGACCAAGCTTGTAGGAGAAGAAAAAGTGTTTTTGAGTAGAAGCAGAAGCTATTTTTGAGAAGTTGAAAAAAATAGGTTCTCCACGAAAGTACTTTTCTGAAAAACACTTCTGAGAAAATACTTTAAAAGCTTGACCAAATACTAATTGCTACTCAAAAGTGTTTTTAAAATTGATTAGCCGAACACAAATTGCTTTTCACCAAAAGTACTTTTTTTAAAAGCACTTGAAAAAATAAGCCGGTTTTAGAAGTTTGGCCAAACAAGCTATTAGCATACTTATTATTCTATATTCAACTTTCCCATGCGTAACCTATTGGTTCACTCATCAAAACTGCTGTGCTATTTCATTGTAACCAACCTCAAGTTTTTTATATTGATCGTAGGCAGGTCTTTTTGGCAACATGCAAAACTTATACGAGACGGTGAAGAAGGCACAAAATGTGGTTCAAGTTGAGGCAGTGCGAGTACAAAAAGAGCTTGCTTTGTATGTTTTTAATAGTGCCCTTTGTAATATGTTTTAACCTTTCTGTGAACTAATCTTTATCGTTTTCTACTTATTCTTTTTTGGTGGTTTGTATTTTCAGAGCAGAGTTTGATGGATACTGTGAAGGTGAACTAATCAAGGTATGTTCTTTTCTTGTTTAATTTTGGTGTCATCTGACTGACCAGATCACTTCTAATTGATCGAACGGAAATACTAATTTGACTATTCCGGAAGTTAGAGAAAATGACAAAAATGATCCCTTACGTTTGAGGGTAGGTTCAATATAGTCCCTTAATTATGCACTGAACAGTTTTGGTCTTTTAAGTTTTCCAAAATTTAACACTTTTAGTCCCTGTCAAATATTTGCGGAACTTTGTCCGTTATATTTGACTCTATGAAAGAAAAGGAAATTAGCAGGAACTCACATTTAAAGACAATTTCTTAGTTTCTGCTATTTGATTTATTTCTAGAGTCTGGTGCAACTGTTGATGTGTAATTTTTGCTTCTTTTTTTGCATCTTTTAAGTGTCTAGTGCAATTCTTTGTGTTGCATGGATTTAATTGGACTTTCTTGATGTTTTTGGTTTAAAAGAAGAGTTTCACTGTTTCCGTCAAATCTAACGAACATACATATTAAGTGTTAACTTTTGGCAAATTTAAATGGCCATAACTGTCCAGTGCATACTTAACTGACTATTTGTAATCTACCCTCAAACATAACGGCCCATTTCTGTTATTTCTCGCCAATCTTACTTGGCGACTTACGCGTTGGGACTGTCAAACAAGTGAACAACCTTCGTTTTAGACATAGAATGCTCATGCTTGGCCTACTAGTTCTTGTAGCATTTCATGCCAAAACCTTCATTTTAACTTGTTTGGGACTGAAGCATAGTTGTTGTTGTAGACAGATCTTATAAACATTAGAGAAATTCCAATTGAGATACAACTTCATGAGAACTTATAAATATTTGCATCATTTGCAGGTAACGCTATCTGGGAATCAGCAACCGATACGTACCGAAATTACTGAGGCTGCCATGGCATTAGGCCCAGAAGTGAGTATATATTGCATGATCATCTGAGTCATGTACTTCTATCTTATTTGAGCTATCAAAATCTGTTACATACTAGCGGCTTACAGATGGATTCTCAATTATTAATCGTATTTTGCTCTATGCATCAAACAACCATTTTGTCAAGGAGCTAACTCTTATTTTTCCCATTGAGATCCTTGTGCTCTTAATTTTATTCATGCTTGGCCTTTGACATGCTATTTCTTTGAACCATTCTTTCCTGAGAAATCGAGATGCTTTTACTTTCTCTTGAAGTGAGTCCACTATGCATACGGCATTTGTTGTGTACTCCCTCATTCTGTCAGAGCAAATGAGATTATCATGAATGCATCTTTCCATCCTTTTTTTTTCTTAAGATGAAGTAAGATGTTATATTGCTGGCATCAAGAAGATCTATGGCCTTGAGTACAAGAATGAGGTGTTAGCTGCATTACAACCTGTTTTATACTATAAGCACAGGGAGCTAACCAAAAAGGGAATGCATACGGTCAAACCTCTCTATAACAATCATCCTCTATAATAAAATTTCACTATAACAGCCATTTTTTTGTGGAACCGATCTTTAATGTTATGTTATATTATAGGCATAATACATACAGACGCTCAAACGTGGCCTCAGTTGGCAAGTAAACACTACAATTATGTAAATAAACAGCTAGACACTCCAACTCGTTCCCAGTATGTCAGTCCAACATTCCAACTTACAAAATGATCATCTATACACCTCCATAATTTATGTGTCATGTCAGCACTAGGATGAGTTGGGGTGTTTAGTTGCCAATTAATTCCAAGTTGAGTGTCTAGATGTGCACTCTCAAAGTTGGAGTGCTTACTTGCCAGTTGAGGCCAAGTTTGAGTGTCTGTTTATGTATTATTATATGTTCTCTGTAACAATATTTTGCTATAGCAGACAAAAAATATAGGAACAAACGATGTTGTTATGAGAGGCTTGACTATATTTCCATCCTCACTCAAAAATGCTTACCATACACCCTCAAAAACAACATGTTAGCATGAAGGACGTTTTACCTTCTCTCGTCCCTATTTTCTTTGGTCTGTCCCCTATTTTTAGTTTGTGCAGTAATCTATCCAAGTCATTTCTTATTCTTCTCTCGTGGAAGGTGTTTGTAATTGGTAAGAAAATCCCGCATTTCAAGAAGAAATTCCTGGGCATGGATTTGTGTCGTGTCGTTTAATTGGTCTATGCATTGTGGCTTTCGGCTTCTAGGGAGCCCTGTGAAGTATTGCAGTTTACAATCTATGAACCCCTGTGATTTGTGAAACTTCAGTTGCCAAATGTTTAAAAGAGTATTCAATATTTTTCTTGTGCAGAAACTCTCACTCCTGATTACAGAGGCATACAAGGATGCACATCAGAAAAGTGTACTGGTAAGAACCTCAATACTTCTTCCTTTTACTCCCTCTGTTCCGTTTTATGTGACATTCTTTCCTTTTTAGTCTGTTTTATATTTAGAAACAATATAACTTAACCTTCAATTTTACCCTGCATGACATGATTTTAATACCACAAAAATGTTATGACATGTTCAAGACCACAAATTTTAAAAGTTTCTTTTTTTCTTTAACATCGTCTTCTAAACGTCGTTCTATGTCAAACGCTTTCACATAAAGTGTAAGGGAAGGAGTATTTTTTTCTTAACAATCCATCCAAAGGAGGTTAACAATGGCTCCCTATCTTCCAAGCTTTGATTGACAGAGTTTACCTAGTACCTATATTGCATGGACTCTTCAATAATGCTGACACTTTGTTGGACCCTTCAAAGTAGTGCATTTTTGGAGGATCCGACATGGGTGCAACAACCTTTAGGAGATTTCAATCAACATAGCCAGGTACTTTTGTTGGTGGGAGGTAGCAGGTACCTATGGAATTAGTTGAGGTGTGCGCAAGTTGGCTCGAGCACCATGATTATATGAAAAAAACAATGATTTTTCTATGTACACACCAATGTGACACAAGTCTCTGGTCTAGCAGTTGGATGTTGGGACGCTTTACCAACTGAGCAATACTCACTCGTCGTCAACTCAAACTTATATCTAATTCTACCCTTAGATTTTCTTATCTTCTAATATGACCCCTATGTTTTCATTCTATTTGGTAGTATTTCATGTAGGATCTTATTCTCCGATCTTTACTAGTACATGTTTCTATAATTGTTGTATACTTCTTGTTACTTTGTTGTCGTTATTTTTCAGGCAATGAAGGAAAGAATGAGTGATCTTGCTCAGAGCTTGGGAATGCCAGCAGGCCTTGGTGAAGGATTCAAGCAGTAACATCGCTCCACTTAGTTTCAAATTTGTACACTACCAGACACAAGTTTTTTTACATTAAAATTATGAATACAATTTTTATCATATTGTAGTTTATTGTAAGATTATGTACTCAAAGCTTTTGGATTGAAAGTTTAAATTCTTTTATAGTGAAATAGAATTATCAAAGAGTTGAATCATCACTTCAAAAACTCCTCAAAACAAGAAAAAATAACATAATACATAAACATGTCTTTTAACGTGGTGTCAGACGTTTATGTTCTTCAACTTTGATTGTGTATGAGTAGGTATTTAAACTTGTATAAAGTTGAACAAGTGGACAGACGATTCGTTTGAGATACACTCGATTTGATTTATATTATACCCATTTGATTTAATGAAAATGTCCGATTGATCATTGCAACTTCTTTCGTCAGATCTGAATTTTTTAACTAAACAGGAAAATACTTTAATACATTAATGAACCTTACAAGCCATAATTTGTAAGTTTGAATTAATTTGAAAGGAACTTTACTTTTATACCAAAAATGTAAATCAAATTCTCCATTTGCATTAAATTTAATTTAGATAAATCCAAAGTTTTTAATTTAACAAGGAAAATATATCAATGCCCTTATTGATATTCATTGACTCTAGTTTTTAAGTAGATAAATTAAAAGGTCTTCTTTCTTTTGTTACTACCATTTGGTATTTGAATTTATTGGTCCCACTAAGCCTAATACGAGCCATATAAAATTCATTTTGTAAAAAAAAAGAAAAAAAAACTTTACCGCAATATTTTAAAAAATTTATATGGCTCGAATTCAATCAATTTTTTTCTCATTCAGAGTGTCCAATATTAATAATTTACACTTTTATCACTATTTTGTGTTTAGTTTTAGGTTTTTATAGCATAATATTTCACAAGTCATGTCCTGCACATCGCGATCTAAATGAATTTATATCCTATTAGAGGTAAGTTCAATTGTTAAAGAGCAAAAATTAAAAGATCAGCTCATATTTGATAAAATAATACAATATACGTATTAAGGGTTGACTAAATTCAATTTGAGTTAAAAAATTCATATTGGGAATCAAGACGACTTTATATTCCTATCCGAAATCTCTAACTATGAATTAATCGCGATAAAAAAATCTTTTTTAAAAAAAAATATTCTAGAATAACATTCAGTCGTTACAACCTCTGTCACAACCTCTATCCTTCAAATGAGCATTTTGCGAGTACGGATAAATTTCTCACTATAAAATAATTTGTAAACTTTACAAAAAATATAAAAAGTACTAGGTAAATTTTTTACGATAAATTCAATTAAAAAAATATTAAAAAATCGATCCTGAATCATCCGGTAGAGATCAACGGACTCTCGACAAAAAATTCTTATTTCACCTTTTTTCACATGGAATTCGGTTATCAATAATCGGAAAGTCACATATTTGACACAAAGTCAAAGCTGGTGTCTTCTCATATAAATATTCAAAGCATTCTCTTTTTCTCCTTCAATTTTTCGTTTTTCTTTTTCCCTTTCAATTCAATCGATTTGCCCTTTTTTTTTTATTCCTTTTTCATCAGAGTTCCTCAAGAAATTTTGATAGGTATGAATAATTAATACCCTTTTTCTTCTATTTGAACTTACATATATTGTTTATTTATTTGTAATTCTTGCCCTCTTGTGGTTGCTCGTTTCCTGGGTTTGCTGGATTTGTTATGCTGTTATCGATCTGGTTTTTTTTTTTGCTTAAAAAATTGCTTAAAGGGGAGCTTGGATTTGGGTTTTTGAGGTTCGATCTATATTGGGTATTCTTTATTTTTGCTTAATTGAGGAAATAAATTTGAAAAAAAAGCATTTTTTTGGGTCGATTATATTTTGATTGCTTGAATTGTGAAAAACGAATACTGGATTTTTAAAAATTGTTTAAAGGGGTGCTTTGGATTTGGGGTTTTGAGGTTCGATCTATATTGGATTTTCTTTCTTTTTGCTTAATTGAGGAAATATATTTGAAAAAAGAAGTTTTTATTGATTGATTGTAGTTTGATTGCTTGAATTGTGCAAACGAGTAGTGGGTTTTTTATTTGTTGCTTTGAGGATTTGTATGGTTGTATCAAATTTGATTATTTTTATCACCAATGGATGTGGTACCGTGGACATCCCAAATGGGCCCTAATCGCATGAATCAGGATTAGTCGGGCTCCAACACAGGTACCGAACATAAATGGGAAACAAAAAAAAGATTTTTTTTCTCTCTTTTAAGTCAAACTTTAGATTTCCAACTTGTTTTATTGATGATATAATGTGTATGCTCAATGTGGTGAATTCAATTTCTATCTATGCTCTTTTTCTCAATCTTTGAACTTTTAGTTTAGGAAAACACTTAATGAAATGGGTCTGAATAGAATGAAATGAATATAGATGATTCATGTAATGTACCCAACTAGGTTGAGATTGTGGTATAGTTGATTGATTCTATTTTTGAGGTTTGTTTAGCCCTCCTCCCAATCCAAAATATGTAAAGCTTTCAAATTCTAGAAAAAAAATTGAAAACTTTTTTATTGCATAGTTGTGTTCTTTTTTGTGTGGGTGGGGGGGTGGGGGGTAGGGGTGGATAAGCTTTTTTCTGTTCTTGATTGCTTCACTTTCCGCATTTATGTAAGAAAGTACCATTTGTTGAATCTGTTACGGAACCTTGAGTTTGATAGGAGATAAGCTTTTTTCCATTCTTGATTGCTTCACTTTCCTCATTTATGTAAGAAAATACCATTTGTTGATTCTGTTACGTAACCGTGAGTTTGATAATTTTTGAAGCTAACCTTCCGCAATACTGCAAGTTTTATTTTCAGGGGTTTAGTTTGCTGGCTGATCTGTGAGTATTTTCTTAACCTTCATTTTTTGTTTGCAGGGGTATATATTTAGAACCAGAGATGTTAGAGCAGTTACTGATATTCACTAGAGGGGGCTTGATCCTCTGGACGTGTAAGGAGCTTGGAAATGCTCTCAGAGGTTCTCCAATTGACACATTGATTCGTTCATGTCTTTTGGAGGAACGTTCAGGTGCTGCTTCATTTAACTATGATGTACCAGGAGCTGCATACACTCTTAAATGGACGTTTCACAATGATCTGGGGCTTGTGTTTGTTGCTGTGTATCAGAAAATTCTTCATCTTTTGTATGTGGATGAATTGCTTTCTATGGTTAAGCGAGAATTCTCAGAGATTTATGATCCGAAAAGGACTGTTTACAATGAATTTGACGATGTATTTCAGCAGCTTAGGAAGGAGGCCGAGGCACGTGCTGAGGAAATGAAGAAATCGAAGCAGGTGAACAAGCCTGTGAACCATAATCTTGGTAAGAAGCAAGGACAAGTGCAGAAGGGCATTATGGATGGAGGTAATCAAAAAAAGGGTGGTGCTGAACCAGGAAATGACGGTGGAGATGGTGATAAAGTAAATAGTCGTGCCATGGAAAATGGCAATGGACGTTCTAAAGGTAGTAATGGAAATGGAGTAGTGCAGGCTAATGGTAAAGAGAACAGAAGTTCTGGTTCTGGGGCTTTTGATGTAAATAAGCTACAGAAGCTTAGGGCTAAAGGTGGAAAGAAAACCGATACCGTTGCAAAGGATTCCAAGGCAGAGCCTACAAAAAAGACAAAGAAGAACAGAGTCTGGGACGATTCACCTAAGGAGTCGAAGTTGGATTTCACGGATCCTATGTGTGAGAATGCGAATGAGAATATAGCAGTTGTGGAAGCAGTTCAAGGTGAGAGTATGATGGACAAAGAGGAGATTGTGAGTAGTGATAGTGAGACTGAGGAGGATGAGGAGCCAGGGAAAGACAGCAAGGTCGAGGCAAAGAAGAAAGGGTGGTTCTCATCCATGTTCCAGAGGTAATTCTCCTTGTTCGGGAAAAGAAATGAGTTCATTTTTATGAAAATTAGTTAATGTAATGGTTGATATATCTATCATATAGTCCTCACAAAATGGATCAATGGGTATATATAGATCAGAAAGATTTTCACCCACTTCCGTTATTAATCACCATGAAATTGGCCTAATTTGATTATCAGACACTAAAGTATAATTTGTTTTGGGGTTTTATATGAAAATCTGATAAATATTCAATAAAAATGGGGAAAAAAAATTACTTTCAAGATAATGGATCGCGGTTTCTGACTGTCAAATGCTGGGCATAACTTGGGTTGCTGTTGTGTCTCCAGTATCGCAGGAAAGGCAAATTTGGACAAAGCTGACTTAGAGCCAGCTTTAAAAGCTCTTAAGGACAGGCTGATGACCAAGAATGTGGTAAGTTTACAGTTGTTACCTTCCCGCGTTCGTTCTCCTTAACCTTCCCCAATTGATGACCATATTTCTATCAGTTGTTTTCATTCTATAATTGGTTGATGAGTGTTACGCATGTCTTACAGGCCGAGGAAATTGCTGAAAAGCTTTGTGAATCAGTGGCAGCAAGTTTGGAGGGTAAAAAGCTTGGCTCATTTACAAGAATTTCTTCAACAGTTCAGGTAAGAGAGTTGGAAGTTGGAACCTTCATTCATTTACAGAGTAGAGCATTAACTAGCTTTAAAGTACTTGAACTTGGAGGAACAATGCCATTTAAGAAGTGTTCAAGTCCAAGGTCTTTGAAATCATACCCCTGAACATCTTCTAGCTTTTAAGGAAAAAAGGAAGAGTTAAGATGGAAAGGTGTTTCCAAAGTCAAGTTATTGCATGCCAAAACTTGAAAAATCTCTTCATCTATTTTTTTACTTTTGGTATAGTCTGACCATTTCTTGAGTCGAGGGTCTACCAGAAACAACCTCTCTACCTGCCAAGTAGGGGTAAGGTCTGTGCACGCTCTACCCTCCCCAAACCCCACTTTTGGGACTATACTAGGTACGTTGTTGTTGGTGGTGGTATAGTCTGAGCATACTAATATGGGGTATTGAATTGATCAAACCAGACAGCAATGGAGGAGGCCCTTGTTCGCATCTTAACTCCAAAACGTTCCATTGATATCTTGAGGGATGTTCATGCCGCAAAGGAACAAGGGAAACCATATGTTGTGGTTTTTGTAGGAGTTAATGGGGTTGGAAAGTCAACCAATCTTGCTAAGGTAAACTAAGAGCTCTTTTTTTTTCTTTAACTTCAAGGGCCCTTGTATATCTTCTGATGTGGTTCTTTATATGTAATTTTGCTGCAGGTTGCTTATTGGCTTCAGCAGCACAAGGTCAATGTTATGATGGCGGCTTGCGACACATTTCGATCCGGAGCTGTAGAGCAGTTGCGCACTCATGCTCGGAGACTTCAGGTATGCCATGATTGGAAATTTTATACTTGTTGAAATTATTGGTCTTTGCTGGGGGAGAGATTGCACGAGTTAGTTTCTGACATTGGATTGCCTTATCAGGTCCCCATATTTGAGAAGGGCTATGAGAAGGATCCTGCTATTGTTGCCAAGGAAGCAATCCAGGAGGCTAATCGAAATGGTTCAGATGTCGTTCTTGTTGATACAGCCGGTCGAATGCAGGTATGATTGAATTTCTTACCAGTTTTAGGAAGTCCCTGTAGGAGTACTATGCATAGAACAATAGTAGAATATTTTCTTGGATACTAATAGGGGTTTCTACTGTTAGTTTCAACATCCACCCTTGCAGCTGAGCTACTTTGTTTCTTGTTTTCATCTTTCACTTCCTTAATATTTATGCACAACTGTCATATTCCACAGGATAATGAACCACTGATGCGAGCACTTTCGAAGCTTATATATGTGAACAGTCCAGATCTGATCCTTTTTGTTGGTGAGGCACTTGTTGGAAATGATGCTGTTGATCAGTTATCAAAGTTCAACCAGGTTTGCCTATAATGGTGATGATGCTTTCCCATAATTTTAACGTTTGTCCCATCATTTGACATGTTCTCTTATTTCTGCAGAAACTAGGTGACCTTTCACCCTCACCAAATCCAAGATTGATCGATGGAATTCTCCTTACCAAGTTTGACACCATTGATGATAAGGTACACAGTCATAGTCTTTTCCCATTAACCAGTTTGATGCCTGCCTATGTTACTTTACCGAGTTTATGATGCTAATATTCTTCTTACTTATTTGATTATCATTCTGATATTCAACATTTAAATGTCAAAATATATTTCAGTCACATTAGTATATTTAATTTAGGTCCTATGATTTCGAGTCATATCAGATATATACCGATAGAAAATAGAGAGAATTTCTACTATTTTTGAATGATATTGGCTTGAGACAAGCTTAAATGGAGTGACAAGATTTATATAGCCGATTCCCACTTGAGTTTGAGATTAAGGCATAGTAGTAGTCGTTGTATTCTTACATTCAACGTTTGACACAGGTGGGAGCAGCATTGTCCATGGTTTACATATCCGGAGCCCCGGTCATGTTTGTGGGATGTGGTCAGTCCTACACAGACTTGAAGAAGCTGAATGTCAAGTCCATAGTGAAGACACTCCTCAAATGAGAAACACAAATCTGTCTCTACGTTTTAGCTTGGCTTTTAATATGTTTGTTTAAGAAGTGTGAACACTTTGGATGTTGCTGCTGCAGTTCTGTTCTGTTCTGTTTGTAACTTGTATACTCCCATCTGCGATCTCTCACTATTTTGACTTTTAAGGTGAATTATTGGACTTAATGGAGTGTGCTAACTACTGATCCCCCCCTCCCCTCCCACACACACAAAATCCTCTCACCATTCCATCACATCGTTTGGTGGTGAGCTCGTATGTACTACGTATATTTCGTACCAGTGTACATTATCCAAGATCTCTGGTTAAAAGATGGATGAGTATGTACCGCTCCATCATACCCTTTGGGGGTGAAGCTTGGGAGGCAATATGTCTACACCTCTTGATGTACTATCTATCTTTCGTACTCGTGTACGCTTATCATGAAAAACCTACATAAAGGAAAGAAAAAGATCACAATTGGGTAGTTTGATTGAATTTGAACCCTTTTAATGTCCCCCCCCCCTGCTATATCTATTAACAGAGTAAATATTATTGGATTGGGTAAAACATCCAAGCTAGTTCATATATATGGTGATTGGTGATTATGGCTACGAATATCTAATTGTTGATTATGAGTATGAATATGTACTGAGTAATTTATATTTGTGTCCTATACAACATACTAAAGGAAAAAACACTCCCTGCTAATGTTTTTTTTGTTCCTAAGAGTCAAACTTGACACCTCAAATTAACATTTCGAGGAATCTTATTGCCACACTAATCCTTGATTGTTTGAATATCATACCGTAAAATAAATTAACAAAAATAAGTGAACATTAATGTATAACATGATAATAACTAATGTTTATTGATTTGATGTAAGTATCGAGAAGGAGTAAATTTATACTATAGAAGCCTAGGCATTCAGGGGTGTACAAGACGAGAAAATCAATAACAACATGCAAATCAAAATCTTTTTTGTTGTTAGAGATGGTAAACATTTGTTTTGAAGTTCGACTAGTCTGAATTCGTGTGGGGATAAAGTGGGATATTTTTAATTATATTTTTTGAAATTTTGCTCAGATTCATGAAATGAAACGTCTCATTATGCTATTTATTATGGAAAATAAATGACAAATAAAATCTATTTAATAAATAATCATAATTCAAAATTCCCAAACCTGTTTTTTGGTTTATCATGATCCCCACGTGTCAGCACCACACAGCTTCAATCACTCCGAACCTCATCCCGAACCTAGACTCCTCAACAAAGCCAAAAACTTATATATATATATATATATTATAGTTAGAAAAAATTGAAAAATCCCCTACGTTTCTCTCATCAACTTATATATATATTTCCTTCTTTGCTATTTTGTATTCATCACTTTTATAACTAAAAAAAAGTTTCATTTTTTCTTGAGGGGAAAAAATGAAAAATTATGATTATCCTCTTTTGGCATATTTTGTGATTATTACTTTTTCCACAAGATGTTTTTGTGAAGCAAGAGAGTTTGTTGTGGATGGAAAAGAAAATTCTTGGAAAATTCCTTCTTCACCTAATGAACTTAATAAGTGGGCTGAGAAAAATCGTTTTCAGATTGGAGATTATATTGGTAACAATTTATTTATGTTAATATATCGTTAAATAGTTCGTAATCTTGTATGATTAGTCGGATGGATTTTTTATTGTTTAGCAAGTTCGTGCTAACATTTTCTGAATAACTAGTGGCTAATGTGATTTTTTGATAATCCCTCGTTATATATGTTCATTTCATGCTAGCAAGTTTATGTTTTATTTCTTTTTTCTCAATAGTGTTATATATATATATATATATATACATACAAGGTTTTGGGGCGGAACATACTTGAAGTAAGTGTAGCATAGATAACCTGTCCCGAATGAAAGATTTTATAGGATTCTTAAGAAATTCTTCTCCGTTGATAGCCGGAACACTAAGTAATATTCAAAAAGACATTTAGAGAATCGACATGATTCTATCTCTTTTCGTTCCATTTAGGAAAAAAAAGGAGGATTGGTTTTTCTTTTCCTTGTTAAATTCAATGAATCTCTCTTTGATGGAGCAACATGTGATATTCTGTTCATTTGTTAATTCAACAAATCTCTCTTTGATTAAGCAATGTGATATTCCGAATTTACTTACAGCTCGAATTCAATATGACTTAATTGATCACATCAAGAGACAACTTTACCATTTCACCTGATATAAGAAGTTAAACTTCCCTCTTTATCCTTCTAATTATAATCTTCTTGTGTTATTTTCATATTTTTTTCAGTTTTGAACTATGATCCAAAGTCAGACTCAGTACTAGAAGTGAATGAAGAAGATTACAACAATTGCAACAAGGCCCAGCCCATTAAAACATATAAAGATGGAGAAACCAAGATTTTGCTTGACAAATCAGGCCCATTTTTCTTCATAAGTGGAGCAAATGGACATTGTGAAAATGGCCAAAAACTTCAACTTAAAGTCTTGTCACCTCAACATAGTTCATCAAATGATCATTTTACGGCATCGGCTCCGGTGAAATTTATCACTCCGGCACCGTCTCCGGTGAGTGGAAGTAGTGGCATGAAAATTGGGATCATTGGAGGGTTTATGGTTATGTTAGCAAGTTTTATTGTTCTTGCCTAGTCTTGAGTTTTAAATTTTAGTGTTTTTTTTTGTTAGCCATGATGTAGTGCATGGTTTATTTATGAAAATTTTGTTGGTTTTTGTTTATCACTTTATTCATTAGTAGTAGTATTTCTTTTGTGGTTTTTGGTTATCTTTGACATGTTATTGGAGATATTTGTGCAACCTTGCTTCCACCCTAGTCCTACGTGACTGTTACAAATCAATTCAGATGTATCTCACGCAATTTGCTACATAAAAAGTAATTTTACTGTAGTTTTTTTTATCGTGTGAATCTAGCCACCCAAACTCCAAGACTACTTATACACGTCTTCTCAACTTGATACTCGGAGTTAAAATGCTTTTGATTTTTTTTTCTTTCTTTTGTTTATTTGGTCCATTGTCGTAAGAATTAGAAAGATATATTTTTATTTATCGTATCCTCCACCATCTTCTTTTTATGTTTATACATAGTTTATCATCATTTTGCCCACTTTCAATTGATGACAAAGTATTATATAAGTGTTAACTTAAGTCCATCTACACGGGCTCGACTCCCAAACATTTTCTTTTGATTTCTCATTGATGTTCAATATCCATAACCCCGATTAAATTAAGATTTACATTAATATTATTAGATTTTATTGCATTTATTTCTTTTCATATTTATTAAAATAAAAATTAAAGTTGAATAATTTCATTATTATATCTTTAATTTTTTAAAATGATAAATATTTTTGAATTAATTGTTAATAGTAACCATGGCAACTAAACGAAAAAAAAAAAACTTGATGGAAAATGGGGTCTTTTTGGTTGGGGTGGGTGGGAACTGCATTCATCTCTCAAGTTGGTCTATTTTATTACTAACTTCTGCTACTCTGTTCCTCACTTTTGACTTCTGATTTTAGTGCCATCCATTTGTTATTTATATGCTCAGAATTTTTTTTGACTTTATCTTTGCTTTCACACCCATCCTCCTCCTCCCCCCTCAACCCCCAGCTTCAACTTTCTTTTTCCCCTATTCTCTGTTCTTTTTTTGTACCATAGTTCACGGGTTAACCTCCAAGACTTCAATTGTAAGTCCCTTTTCTTGATCCATTCTTCTTTTTATCTTTACTTTTGTAAAGATTTTGATTAAATTAGCAATATAATTAAGTTTTCTGTTACTTTTTTTCCCCTTTAATTTGAGTATTGATTAGTGTGCTTGTTATGCTATTATCTGTTTTTGTTGTCTAAAAGTGCTTATATACAAATTTATAGCTGAAGGGGTTAATAAAGATTCAATCTTTATTGGTTAGAAGCTATGGGGTTTGTCTCTTTTTTGCTTATATACAGATTTAGAGATTATTGCTGTTTTTTTTCCCCATCTTTTTTGACTAGTTACATGAGTCTTGATTGGCTATCATCTGTTTTTGTTGTCTGAATGCTCATAGAAAAATTTACAGCTGAAGGGGTCTATAAAGAGTCGATCTTTATTGGTTAAAATCTATGGGGTTTGTCTTTTTTTGTTTATATACAAATTTACAGAGATTATTGTTGTCTGAATTGCTTATATACAAATTTACAGATGATGGGGTCAATAAAGAGTCAATCTTTGTTGGTTAAAATATGTGGGGTTTGTCTCTTTTTGGTTTATATACAAATTTACAGAGATAATTGCTTCGCTTTTCTGTTTTTTTCTATCTTTTTTGACTAGTTGAATGAGTCTTGGTTAATTTGCTGGTTATGCTATTATCTGTTTTTGTTGTATGAATTGCTTGTGTGAATTTATATATACAAGTTTATGGCTGAAGTGTTCAATAAAGATTCAATCTTTATTTGGTTAAATTTTGTGGGGTTTGTGTCTTCTGGGGAAGAAATGAAGAAAAGCTCAAGTCTTTTAAAGGTAGGATGATTTGGGAACCTAACTACTATGTACTGAAGGTTTTTTTCTGATTATTAGTTCACTTACATATCAATATTTTGCAGAAGCCACTAAAAATATATCATCCATAAAAAGGAAACTGGGATTTTGAAAGTTTTCAATTTGGAGCATTTCTAGATAAAAGAGAAAGAAGGAGAGGGAGAGGGAGAGGGAGAGGGGGAGGGAGAAGGAGAGGTGGTTAAGTTGTGTGTGTTTTTGGGGGGTGGCTTAGCGGTTTAATCATGAAACGTCCTATTGCCAGGTCAAATGGAAACATTTTTATTTGAAAAAGATGTCCTAGAACATGTTATTGGATTAGTGAGGGGTTCCTCTTTTCTTATCCCGGAAATTGGATACTAACCTTACTGTATTGAGAAAGTAGGTTTTCTATCTAATGTCTGAAGCTTTGGATGTTGGAGTTGCAATGGAATGGATGTGACCTCTTTGCACTTTGGTTGAAAAGTTGTGAACTTCTCGAGTCAGCTAACGTCGGTGGTTGTAACAATAATCTAATGCTTAGGAGCTTGACTGCAACTAAGAAGTCGTGGATTTAGTGGTTTTAGGTGAGTGGAAAATTTTGTCCGGTACAAGACAAGTTTCCCTTGAGGTTTTTGTTTCAGCTTGCGGCTCAAGCTTAGAATATATCCATTTTCTGAAATTCAATGATGTGATAAGAAAACTGTCATAGCTACATTATTATCTGATTATGTGATAGGAGACAATGAGTCACACACAATAGGGAAGATCAAAGCACCTAGTTTTGGGTGAAGACGAAAAAAAGTTCCGTTCGATAAATTCAATAATATTTTTGCATCAGATTAATGTATTTGTACATGTTAGAAATGAGTACCATTTGTTTTAATGATGCTTTGACTATGTAGAATTCAGGTTCACATAATTGCTAAAACTAGCCAAGGCTAAATCCTCGAGGGCAGAAAGCTTAGCCGTATTGGACTTGTGCAAATTCTAGGCTAAAAACGTTTAGCTCACAATTTCCAAACTATCCTCTATTAGTTTAAGGGATTGGTCTCACGTAGCTTCTGCTTCAACTGCAGAAACATACCAAGTAAGATATCTTGGGAAGATTCGGGTATAGCATCTTCTAGATTTCCCTCCTGGCTCTAACTCGGCCACAAGAGAGGATGGGCCAGGGAAATGAGACAGTAAGTGAAGAGATTTAGCAATCACTGTGCTTCTTTCCTACCCCTGTCCCTTGCTTTTCCCCAGTTAAAAAATGGGAAGAAAGATTGGGTTGAGCACCATGAGGTCTCAAGTTCAAATTCCAACACGAGACAAAAACACTAAGTGATTTCTTCCCATTTGATCTCGTTTTGGTGGACAAAGTTACCTGATACCTGTGGCTAGTAGGAGGTGGCAGGTATCCCGTGGAATTAGTCGAGGTGCGCGCAAGCTGGCCCGGACACCACGGTTATCAAAAAAAAAGGGAAGAAAGACAGGAGAAGGAAGGATGGATTTGCTAGGTAGATACGTCGCAGCAAAGCTTTACAGAAAGGTCTTCCATTTTGTAACTTGAGCATTGGTTATTACAGATCTTGTGAATGAGTGACTAATTAGAATCTTTTTAGCATCTGTGTCATTTTTGAAAACACTTGACTTGCTTGAACAAGCAGGATCTGCAAAATTTAAAATTCAATTTATTCCAGTTGTCGTCTTCATTTTTCTGAACTTATTTTTTCCTTTTTCTTTCATATGAGAAATTGTTGTTGAAGTAGCTCAATAAATGATTATCTTTTCGGGGTTCCATTTTGGAAAATAAAGCTGCTGGCATGGACTCCTGATGGCTTTAATGCAAGTAGAGAATGATGTAAAATGGCAAGGCTCTTGCTCTATGCAGGCAGAATTGATGTCAATGTTTTAGTCTTTCTTGTCCAAAAGTTTAATAAAATTATAGATTGGACTTAAATCCTGAAGTTAGAATCTTTTGCTTTATTGCAGTTACTATATTTGTGTTTGACTGTACAAAATGTTTGATTATGGTTCCAAGTCCCAAGATCTGGATGGGCAGCAAAAAAAAGTTTGTAAGGTACTAAAAATTCTTTTGTTAAGGTTATTAAGCTTTTATTTCAGTCCACTTCTTTCCGCATATATTTTGAGGGTTATATGTTCTTAATGTGAAAACTGGCAGTCAGAGATGTGGGCTAAATACAGTGTGTTGCACAGTGAACTGTTGAAAATTTTGTTGTAAATCACTGCATTCTAGGTTTTTTGCAGATTACATCTTACCCTCACTATCTTTGAAGAATTTTTTTGACACTCTTTTGGTTGGAATATACATTTTTCTATTAATTAAAGATAACACATAAGATGTGACTGTTTAGCATTTAAGCAATTTATGGTTGATGGACAAGGCGGCTTGACATGAACAATGTATTTATGGCCATTTGTTGAGTCATTGATGATTTCTCCTTGAGTATCCCTACCTTCCTTTTGGCAGCTAATAATGCTTCTTCACATTTTTTTAGGTTGGATGACTTGGATTGCGGACTAACCTCAGCGTTAACACTGTAGAAGCAAATAAATGTGGCTTCATTATGGAAGCTTTAAGACATTCTGGCCATGCAACTAGCAGCCCATCAAGGTCTTTTAAGAGAGGAATGAGAAAAGGATCTGAAGGACTAAAGTCGATTGGTCGATCACTCGGATTTGGTGTCTCTAAGGCAGTATTTCCTGAAGATCTGAAAGTTTCGGAGAAGAAGATTTTTGATCCTCAAGATAAACTCCTTCTCTTGTGGAATAAGCTATTTGTTATATCATGCATTCTGGCCGTGTCTGTGGATCCACTGTTTTTCTACCTTCCAGTTTTTGATGACAAGTCAAATTGCCTTCAGATTGATCGAAAGCTAGCTGTGATAGCCACAACGCTTCGTACCGTTGTTGATGCTTTCTATCTTATTCACATTGCACTTCAGTTTCGTACAGCTTATATTGCACCATCATCTCGAGTTTTTGGAAGGGGTGAACTTGTGATAGATCCTGGAGAAATTGCTAAAAGATACTTGCGATCCTATTTTATCATTGATCTTCTTGCTGTGGTTCCCTTGCCTCAGGTTTAAAGAAATGCTTTATATTTTTTTGGTGTCTCTTTAAGTCGAAACCTTATTTCCTTTAGTAAACTAACATGGCTCTTATGGTAACTGACCTTATTCTCCCTCTGTCCCAATTTATGTGGAACCGTTTGACTTGACACAAAGTTTAAGAAAGAAAGGTAGACTTTTGAAATTTGTGGTCTAAAACAAACCTTAGCCATTTGTGTGGCTATAATTTACTATAAATTATTTCATTAAGGGTAAAAAGGGAAATTTTAAAGTTAAATTCTTTCTAATTATAGAAAGGGTGACATTCTTCCTGGGACGGACTAAAAAGGAAAATTTGTCAGGTAAATTGGGACAGAGGGAGTATGTACTTGTAAAATGATTGTTTCCTTCTTGTTATATCATGCTTTCTCTTTTCAAGGTTCTTCCTTCTTACTGTTCTGAATGCGATTGAGTGGGATTTTCATCCTGTCTCTTCCTTTCTGTGTGTTAGGATATTGTCGATGAATGTTTTGATAGGTTTTGTCTTTTTATTAAATTTTTTCTTTATGAATCAGCCCATAGAGCTGCTTTTGATGAATGTCCTATTGTCATTCACTTTGCTTTTTCCTTTTATGGATCTATGCAGATTGTAGCTGGGAGATTCTTGCAGAGATCGACAGGTTCTGATGTACTGGCTACCAAACAAGCTTTGCTTTATATCATTTTGCTTCAGTATATCCCCAGATTTGTCCGAGTTATACCCTTAACGTCAGAATTGAAAAGAACTACTGGTGTCTTCGCTGAAACTGCGTGGGCTGGTGCTGCATCCTATTTGCTGTTGTACATACTTGCTAGTCATGTAAGCTTCTTATTAAGTTGAGGAAATGTTTGCTATCAGTTCTTCTGTTAAGTTAACCTATTCATTGGCGTTGTTTCAAAATATTACTTCCCCTGTTTCAATTTGTTTGTGTGGTTTTGACTTGGAATGGAGTTTAAGAAAGTAAAAAAGACTTTTGAATCTTATGGCCTTAAATTAAAGATATGTAGAATGTACCAAAATTTCCTTTAATCTTATGCTCTTTAACATGCCAAGTGGAAAATTGAAATTAAAGAGGTGCCAAAAAAGGAAAGAGGCATTCTTTTTTTAAACTGACTAATAAGCAAAGTAAGACAAACAAATTGAAACGGATGGAGTACTTGTTTTGCGTTTTTGTCAGTTTTTCTTCTCTGGGGAGGTGGAAGTTCTGGTTTCCTGCTGTATTCTGTCATTTTGCTGATCATTATGAGGGAAAATCTCTGTGTATATGTTATCTGTGTAAATAGCGTCTTCCTTGTCTTAGATGGAGCTAAAACCACATCCGTATAGTAAAATTAATTTGTAACTGGATCGATTAATTAAAAATAGGTGGAAAACTTTGTAACTATCATATCTTTTGTATTGAATTAAAAAAAATGCAGTGTGCTATCTGTTTTCTGGTTCAATTGCGGGTCTACAGTGTTTGCTGTTTCATTTTCTAACTAGAAAAGATTGTTTACTTATTTTGCAAAGCATATGCAAATTATTTGGGTTTTCTTTGGAATTTCGGATTGTTCATCTTTACAAGACCATCACAAAGGTTATCTTGAGGTGGAATTTTAAACTCGAGCCAAATGAGCACTTGCTTGTTAATTGTAGGAAATTAATTGGTTGTCATCCATTTAACTTATTCATCCTTTTTACCTTTCACATATTTCTTAAAGACATAACTAAACAAATAAAGTGTGCTCTCTCTAACATGTTAAGCTTTTAAATGAGATGTCACACACTTCAACATGGTATCAGAGCAGGTGCTCAGCCCATGAAAAAGGAATCAGATCCGCACATGAAGGATGTGTATAATTGAACAACTAAAAGTGTGCTCTATCTAATAGTTAATGCTTTTAGATGAGATAGTCACACACTTCACCATTGTATCAGAGCAGGTTCTTGTGAAAAGAATCATGCCCACATGTGAAGAGCTTGACAAAGACACAATTAAACAAATAAAGGTTGCTCTCTCTATCATCTTAAGCTTTTAGATGAGATGTGATACACTTCAACATGATAACTGAGCAAATGCTTGGCCCATGAAAAAGAATAAGAGCCACACGTGAAGGACGTGTTAAAGACATAATTAAACAACTAAAAGTGTGCTCTCTCTTAACAGTTTAAGCTTTTATATGAAATGGCCATACACTTCAACAATATTTATTTCTATTATTTCTCAATACATTGTTGGGCTTCTCTTGTAGGTCTTAGGTTCACATGTATTTCAATGCTCTTCTTTTTCCTTAAGAAAACAAACTTCCTTACTTCCATTCTTGTTGGTTCTCTTCAGATAGTTGGCTCCTTTTGGTATTTGCTTTCCGTGGAACGCTATGATACATGCTGGGAAAGAGCTTGTAAACATAATGCACCATGCCAAACTGATTTCTTGTACTGCGGCAATCAAGATATGATAGGGTATAATGCTTGGAGCAATATCAGTGAATCGGTTTTAAATGGAGCATGCCCTCGGAGTGGTGACAATCCACCATTTGATTTTGGAATTTTTGAGCAGGCTTTGTCATCAGGCATAGTTTTCTCGATGAAGTTTGTGACAAAATATTGCTACTGTTTGTGGTGGGGACTCCAGAATTTAAGGTGACTTTACTCTTATGCTCAGCTAACATTCTTTGATCTCATTTGCTTTAGTTTCTCGTATCTTTCAGGGATAATGCCTAAGAAATGAAAAACAAAGCATAAACATGTAGTTAAATTTCCATCACATTACTACTAAATCCTTTTGTTGTTTGAAGTGTACATTTATGCCTAATTACTTCATTGTAGTTTACCATTTGCTAAACTATATGTTGATTAAACATTACTTGAAAGTTGTATGAAACTTCTCCATGCACTCGGTTTTGCATACTATGACTATTTCCTTTTGGCGCTGTCATGATTTCTATAGTATTTTGCCATGGCTTCTCCACTTCCGCCTTTTTTTTATGACAAGGGAAACCTGCAGCCTCTATCCTCTGGGTCTGCTTTTTCTTTTTCGAACTGCGTTGAATTGCTTTTCCTTGGGCCGAGGGTCTAGCAGAAACAACCTCTCTACCTCACAAGGTAGAGGTAATTAAGGTTTGCGTACACTCTACCCTCCCCTGATCCCAATATGTTGTTGTTGCTGCTTGTTGCTTAGGTTGTCTATCCCTACCTGATAGGGTGTAATTCAAAGTGAACAAGACTTTTTTGTGTTAAGGTAACAAGATTATAAGGTGGTTATAAAAAACAAGATTATAGGGTTTTGCGGGAGTTATAGGGGAGATATAAGACAAGTACCCTTAGGACTTTGGTCTAGTGGTAACTGGTAAGAGCGCAACTTGTGATGTGTGTTAGGTGCATGTTACAAGTCCGAGTCCTACTGCAAACAGAAGTCTGGTATTTAAGTAGAGAAGGGTGGAGGGACGAACCCATTATCCACCCAGTTTTGAACTAGGCACCAATGACCTTCAGTGATTTATCGGTTATTAAAAATTGCCAAGTTCCTAATTCAATTTTTCCAGAGTTCCAATGTGACATACCTTTTTTGGTTGAAGACGTGGAGAACAGGGATTTCCTGCTATTCATGTGCGATATCGTATTTAAATGATTATTATTGGACGGCCTTTTCGGTTCATGTTGTCTATCAACTAATTGGCTTGACGGAGGGGTAGTGTTTCCCTGTTACTGAATCATGACAGCGTATAATTAAATGTGAACACCAATTGAATATATTCCAGTATTATATGCTTCTTTTGGTTCATATTATGTATTCACTATTTGGTTAGACCAATATTATCGGTAAGATTTTCTTTTCTTTTTATGTTCTCTACCCAGAGGACTGAAGAGGAAAAAAAGAAGTGACTAAGCTGGAGTTCAGAAAACTAATTAAATGAATATTTAAATTATTTTGCTTTTAATATTCTATTGTACATTAATTGGTAATAAGCCTTTGGTAAACTTGTGCTAATGCCATTTCTTTGTTTTTGTGTTTTGCTTGTTCAGTACCCTTGGACAGGGACTTAAAACTAGCACATTTCCCGGGGAGTCTTTATTCTCTATTGCACTGGCAATACTCGGCCTCATTCTCTTTGCACTGTTGATTGGTAACATGCAGGTAATGACCGAATGTTAGTAATGTAGCTTCCGGACTTACATATCTTATAGAGATTTCTTGTCATTTTGTTACTAACAGAACATTGTGTGAAAACTTCAGAAGGATCAATTGCACGTAGGAGCTTACTGTTATGATACTCGCGCTTGATAAAAACTGAGTTCTTTAAGACATTTTACAATTAAGATAATGCACTTACTGCAACCATTTCAGAAGAAAAAAAAGGATAGTTCACTTAATGCATCTCTTTCTGAAGAATTAGATTATGCTTTTCTCTCGGCAACAGTTAAGAGTTTGCATTAGTCATGAGACAAACAAAGACAACTGTTTCTGATAGTGGCATTTGTATCCACGGGAACTTTGTACTAAACATTTTTGTATTTTGCTAGCACAGACATACCTTCAATCTCTTACTATTCGACTTGAGGAGATGAGAGTTAGAAGACGCGACTCAGAACAGTGGATGCATCACCGATTGCTTCCACAAGATCTTCGAGAACGGGTTAGGGGCTATGATCAGTACAAGTGGCAAGAAACACGTGGAGTGGATGAAGAAAATATAGTTCAGAATTTGCCCAAGGATCTCAGGAGGGATATTAAACGTCATCTTTGTCTGGCTCTAGTGAAGAGGGTAACTAAATTATATATTCCTGCTTCTTCGATAATATTTGTTTCTCCCACCTTGAATCAACTTGTCTCATACTATGTTACCTGGACCCTCCAAAAATGTTGTTGCACCTTTGTCAGGTCCTCCAAAAATGCATAGCTTTTGGAGGACCCAACACACATCCGGCGATATTTCTGAAGAGTCCAAACAACATAGGTCTCATAGTAGTCATGGATCTGCGGTTCTTCAATAATAGAGAGGCTGCATCATGATGATAAAATACATCCTTTCTTTGGAAATAGCACGTGCCTCAGCTCTGCTCTTATAGAACATTGATTATACGACAACATACCCAGTGAAATCCCATAAGTAGGGTGTGGGGAGGGTAGAGTGTACACAGACCTTACCCCTACCTCGTGGAGGTAGAGCGGTTGTTCCTGAAGGACCCTCGTGTTAAGTGCAGCAGATCAAAGTATTTATGAGAAAGAAAATGGCAGTGTAGAAAACATAGCAACTAATAATCTGGTCTTAGTAGTGTGATTTCTTTTATTTCATGTTTTCCTAGTTTCTTGCTAGATTCCTATGGTATAATGGAGGTAATGAAAATTTTTGCTCCACAATCCAAAGCATGCTTCTAGAGTGAGTAACCTAGCATTCATTTTATGACTAGGGCAATTGATTTTATGGCTGCTTGTTAAGAGCTTTACGTTATTGGCTTTTGCTAGTTTTGTTTTACTAATATTCCATTGTTGATTTTCAGGTGCCTCTATTTGCAAATATGGAGGAGAGATTGCTCGATGCAATTTGTGAGCATCTAAAACCCTGTTTGTACATCGAGCACACTTACCTTGTTCGAGAAGGAGATCCAGTGGATGAAATGCTCTTTGTCATACGAGGTCGCCTTGAGAGTGTGACAACTGATGGTGGGAGAAGCGGTTTCTTCAACCGCAGTTTGTTAAAAGAATCCGACTTCTGTGGAGAAGAACTTCTTACTTGGGCATTAGACCCAAAATCAGGTTCTAACCTCCCTTCTTCTACTCGTACCGTGAAAGCTCTAACAGAGGTAGAGGCTTTTGCATTAAAGGCAGATGAGTTGAAATTCGTCGCCAGTCAGTTCAGAAAGCTCCACAGTAGACAGGTCCAGCACACGTTCCGTTTCTACTCCCAGCACTGGAGAACTTGGGCTGCTTGCTTTATCCAAGCAGCATGGAGGCGTTTCACTAAAAGGAAACTTATGGAACTTCAAAGAAAAGAAGACGAAGAAGCAGAAGCGTTGGCCGGGGCCAGTAGCAACTCGGGTGGAGCTTCTTTTAGTATTGGGGCGACATTCTTGGCATCGAGATTTGCAGCTAATGCTCTCCGAGGCGTTCACAAGAATCGAAATCTCAAGTCTGCTAGGGAGCTTATGAAGCTGCAAAAACCTCCAGAGCCTGATTTCAGTGAAGATACTGAGTGAATTTTTTATGCTTTTTTGCCTGACTTGTTGATCTTTTGAGCTTTGCAAAGGGCTTGATGTATCATTCATGTTTGTTAGTCTTATTGCTACATATTTATGTAAGAGTTTTAACTCTATATACTAATTGTGTAAATAAATTTTTACATTTATCATGTCGCTTAAAAGGTAATTATGGGTAGCTGTCCGTCATAAGTAGATTACAGGGCATATAATTGACTATTTCTTTCATTTCAATTTGTTTTTTCAATTTGTTTGTCTGATTTTGATTTAACACGAAGTTCAAAAAAGCAAAGAAGTCTTTTAAATCTCGTGATTTTAAATTAAAGATGTGCAAAATGTATCAAAATATTTTTTAATCTTGTGGTATTAAACATGTTACGTGGAAAGATGAAATTAAAAATTAGCCAAAAAAAGAAAGAGACATTCTTTCATAAAAACTTTTACAGAACCCTCTGTAATGAGTTGGAGAATAGTATTTTTCGTGTGTTATAGTCCATAAATCTTTTTTGTGAACAAAATTTTGGTCAATTTTTTACAAAACTTTACAGGATCCTCTATAACGACCTGGTGGAACAGTATGTGTAGCCTCGTCACAATCTGCACCATTTTTGTAGCATTTAGGAGCCACTCAACAAGAATTATTCAATTTTCTCAGTTTTTCGTGTGTTAACTCATGATTTTTTTGTCAATATGATTTCAGTCAATTTTCTTGAAAAATCTTTACAGGACCCTCTGTAATGACCCGATGAAATATTACGCATAGCCTCGGCATGATTAGCACTATTTTTATAGCATTTAGGGGTCACTCAACAAGATTAGGTGATTTTTTTAGTTTTTCGTATGTGTTAGCCCAGGAATTTTATAGTGCGCATGCTTTCGGTTAATTTTTTTGAAATATCTTTAAAAAACCTTCCGTAACGACCTGGAAAAATAGTACTTTTAGCCTCGACGTAATTCGCGCTACTTTCATAGCATTTAAGGGTCACTCAACAAAAATAAACGATTTTTTCAGTTTTTCGTGTGTGTTAGCCCATGATTTTTTGGTGAATAGACTTTCGATCAATTTTTTTACAAAAACCTTTACAAGACCCTTCTTAATAACCAGGGGGAACAATACGTTTAACCTCCGCATGATCCCTCCCATTTTTATAGAATTTAAGGGTCATTCAATAGAAATTATGCGATTTTCTCAGTTTTTCCTCTGTAATGCCCATGAATTTTTTGGTGAATAGAATTTCGGTAAAATTTTATGCAAAATCTTTACAATACCCTTTATAACGACCAACAAGAACAGTACGCGTAGCCTCGGCATGATCCGTGCCATTTTCATAGTATTTAGGGGTCACTCAACATGAATTAAATGATTTTCTCAGTTTTTCATATGTGTTAGCCCATGAATTTTTTGGTGAACAGGATTTCGGTCAATTTTTTTGTGGACCTTTACAGGACCCTTTGAAATAACTCAGGGAATTGTACGTGTAGCCTCGGCATAAGCCACAAGGCATTCATAGAATTTAGGGGCCGCACAAGCGGAAGTAGGAGATTTTCTTTGTTTTTCATATGTTAGCTCATGAATATTTCAGTGAACTGACATCCGATCAATTTTGTTCCAAAACCATTATGAGATCCTCTGTAAGTACACGGGGGATCAGTACATGTAGTATCAGCGTAATTCACTGCGCATTTATAGCATTTAGGGGCCCCATAAGAGGAACTAGGTGGTTTTCTCATTTTTCGTGTGTGTTAACTCATTAATATTTTGGTGAACTCTCTTTAGGTCAATTTTTTTCGAAACCATTATGGGACCCTATGTAAGTACATGGGGATCAGTATGTGTAGTCTTGGCATGATCCACTGCGCATTAATAAAATTTAGGGGCCCACAAGCGGAACTAGGCGATTTTCTCATTTTTCATGTGTGTTAGCTCATGAATATTTTGGTAAATTCTCTTTAGGTCAATTTTTTCGAAACCATTATGGAACCCTCCAAAAGTACCTGGGGGATCAGTACGTGTAGCCTCAGCACAATCCACTATGCATTAATAGCATTGAGGGTCCACACAAGCAGAATTAAATGATTTTCTCATTTTTCGTGTGTGTTAGCCCATGAATTTTTTTGTGAACAGGATTTCGGTCAACTTTCTTGAAAAATCTTTACAAGACCCTCCATAACGATCTGATGGAATATTACGCATAGCCTAGGCATGATTAGAACCATTTTTATTGCATTTAGAGGCTACTCAACAAGATCAGGCGATTTTCTCAATTTTTCGTATGTGTTAGCCTAGGAATTTTGTGGTGCACATGTTTTCGATTAATTTTTTTTGAAATATCTTTAAAAGAACCTCTATAACGATCTGGGAAAATAATACTTTTAACCTCGATATAATTCGCGGTACTTTCATAGCATTTAGAGGCCACTCAACAGGAATTAAGTGATTTTCTCAGTTTTTCGTGTGTGTTAGCCCATATTTTTTTTGGTGAATAGATTTTCGGTTAATTTTTTTATAAAACCTTTACAAGAGCCTTCGTAATGACCAAGGGGAACAGTACGTTTAGCCTCATCATGATCCCCGCTATTTTTATAGAATTTAGGGGCAACTCAACAGACATTAGGCGATTTTCTCTATTTTTCCTTTGTAATGCCCATGATTTTTTGGTAAATAGGATTTGGTCATTTTTTTACAAAATTTTTACAAGACCCTTTATAACAATCAAGGGGAACAATATGGGTAGCCTTGGCATGATCCGTGCCATTTTGATAATATTAAGGAGTCACTCAATATGAATTAAACGATTTTTCTCAGTTTTTCATATGTGTTAGCCTATGAATTTTTTGGTGAACAGGCTTTCGGTCAATTTTTTAGTGAAACTTTACAGGATGCTCTGAAACTACCCGGGGAATAGTACATGTAGCCTCGGCATGATCCACAGGAAATTCATAGCATTTAGGGGCTGCACAAACGGAAATAAGTGATTTTTTCTATTTTCATGTGTGTTAGTTTCATGAATATTTTAGTGAACTAACTTTCAATTTTTTCTCAAAACCATTATGAGACCCTCTGTGAGTATCCGGGGGATTAGTACATGTAGCTTCGACACGATCCACATGACATTCGTAGCATTTAGGGGCCGCACAAGTGGAACAAAGCGATTTTCTCATTTTTCGTGTATGTTAGCTCATGAATATTTTAGTGAATTCACTTTCGGTCAATTTTTTTTCCAAATCATTATGGGACCCTCTTTAAGTATCCAGGGGATCAGTACGTGTAGCCTCATCATGATCCACTGCGCATTAATAGCCTTGAGGGTCCGCACAAGCAGAATTAGATAATTTTCTCATTTTTTGTTTGTGTTAGCCATTGAATATTCTGGTGAACTGGAATCCGGTTAATTTTTTTTCTGAAATCATTATGGGAACCTCCCTAGGGATACTCATGGAGTATTCCTGGGATCAGTACGTGTAGCCTCGGCATGATCCACGGCATATTCATGGCATATAGGGGTCATACAAGCAAAATTAGTCAATTTTTCTCATTTTCCGTGTGTGTTAGCTCATAAATATTTTGGTTAACTCACTTTCATTTAATTTTTTCCCAAAACTATTATGGGACTCTCTATAAGTAACCGAGGGATCAATATGTGTAGCCTCTGCACGATCCACAGTGCATTCATATTATTTTGGGCCCGCACAAGCAAAATTAAGTGATTTTCTCATTTTTCATATGTGTTAGCCCATGAATATTTTGGTGAACTGGCTTTTGGTCAATTTTTTCTCCAAAATTATTATTTGACCTTTCGTAAGTAGTTAATGGATCAGTACATGTAGCCTCGACACGATCCATGATGCATTCATAGCATTTAGGGGCAACACAAATGGAATTTAATTATTGTCTCATTTTTCGTGTGTGTTAGTTAATGAATATTTTGGTGAATTGACTTCTGATAAAAAAAATTGCCAAACCATTATGGTACCCTTTGTAAATACCGGGGGATCAGTACGTGAAACCTCAGCACAATCCATGGTTCATTCATATATTTAGGGCCGAACAAGCGGAATTAGATAATTTTCTAATTTTTCGTGTGTCTTAGCTCATGAATATTTTAGTGAACTGACTTTTGGTCAATTATTTTTTGGATATATTATGGGACCCTTCGTAAGTATTAGGAGGATCAGTATGTGTAGGCTTGGCATGATCCACACCTCATTTATAGCATTTAGGAGTCGCACAAGTGGAATTAGGCGATTTTCTCATTTTTCATATGTGTTAGCCCATTAATATTTTGGTGAACTGAGTTCTGATTAATAGTTTTCCAAAACCTTTTATGCGACCCTCCATAAGTATCTAGGGGATCACTGCGTGTAGCCTCCACAAGATCTACGGTACATTCATAACATTTAGGGGTCGCATAAGCGAAATTAGATAATTTTCTCATTTTTCGTGTGTGTTAGCCAATGAATATTTTGGTGAACTGCTTTCTGGTTAAATTTTTTCGAAACCATTATAGGACCCTCCATAAGTACTCAAGGTATCATTACGTATAGCCTCGACATGACCTATGATGCATTTATAGCATTTAGGGGTCGCGCAAGCGGAGTTAGCAATTTTTTTATTTTTTCATGTGTGTTAGACAATGAATTTTTTGGGGAAACTGTCTTCTGGTTAATTTTTTTAAAACCATTATGAGACCCTCTATAAGTGCCAGAGGGATTAGTACATGTAGCCTCGGCACAATCCATGGCACATTCATAGCATTTAGATGTCGCACAAACGAAATTAGGTAATTTTTTTTATTTTTTGTGTGTGTTAGCCCAAGAATATTTTGGTGAATTGGCTTCCGGTTAATTTTTTTCTAAAACCATTATGGGACCCTCCATAAGTACTTGGGAGGTCATTATATGTGCCCGCATCAAATCAACTGCGCATTCATTGCATTTAAGGGTTGCACAAGCAGAATTAGTCAATTTTCTCATTTTCCATGTGTGTTAGCCCATGAATATTTTGGTCAAATGACTTCTACTCAAAAAAATTCTGAAATCATTATGGGACCCTCCGTAAGTACCCGATGAATTAGTGCATGTCGCTTCGGCATAATCCATGACACATTCATACCATTTAGTGGCCGCACAAATGGAACGCAACAGGAATTTGGCAATTTTGTAAGTTTTTTGTGTATGTTAGCCAACAAATTTATTAAGTGTCGGGGGTTCGGGTCGAATTTTTTTAGATTCTTCTTTAGTAGCGTCCATAACGACCTGAGGAATGACTCCAGTAGCCCCAGCGGTACTTTTACATTAGTTAGGAGCATTTTAGGGGCGCCACAACTGGAATTAGGTGATTTTGCCAGTTTTTTGTGTGTTGGCCCACAGAATTTTTAAGTGTCGAGGGGCCGGGTCAAATTTTCTTGGTTTCTTCTTTAATAGCCTCCGTAACAGCTTGGGGAACGACTACAGTAGCCGTAGAGGGTATTCTACGGAGTTTAGGAGCATTTTAGGGACGACACAACTGAATTAGGCAATTTTATCCAGTTTTTTGTGTGTTAGCCCATAGTTTTTTGTATGCCGAGGGTTCGAGTGAAAGTTTCTTGGATTCTTCTTTAGTAGCGTCCGTAAAGATATGGGAATGACTCCAGTAGCCCCACGGCGTTTAAGAGCATTTTAGGGGCAACACAACAAGAATTAGGTAATTTTGCCAATTTTTTGTGTGTGTTAGCCAGCTGAATTTTTGAGTGACGGGGGTCGGGTTAAATATTTCTTGGATTCTTCTTTAGTAGTGTCGCCAACGACCTGAGGAACGACTCTAGTAGCTCGGTGGGACTTCTACCGCGTTTAGGAGCATTTTAGGGGCGATGCAATAGGATTTAGGCGATTTTGCCAGTTTTTTGTGTGTTAGCCCACGAAATTTTCAAGTGCCGGGGGTCCGAATTGAATTCTCTTGAATTGTCTCTTTAGTAGAGTCTGTAATGATCTGGGGAACGACTCTAGTAGCCCCAGTTAGGCTTCTACGACGTTTAAGAGCATTTTAGGGGCGATAGAAGGGGTATTAGGTGATTTTTCTAGTTTTTCGTGTGTTAGCCTACGAAATTTTTGGTGCCGGGTGTCCTGGTTGAATTTTCTTGGATTCTTATTTAATAGCCTTCGTAACAACCTGAGAAACGATTCTGTTAGCCTCAACAGGGCTTCTACGGCGTTTAGGAGTATTTTAGGGGCGATGCAACATGAATTAGGCAATTTTGCCAGTTTTTCATGTGTATTAGCCCATAGATTTTTTAATTGTCAGAGGTGCGGGTAGAATTTTCATGGATTCTTCTTTAGTAGCATTCGTAAAGACCTGAGGAAATGACTCCAGTAGCCCCGATGGGGGCTTTTATGGTGTTTAAGAGTATTTTAGGGGCAACACAATAGGAATTAAGTGATTTTGCCAGTTTTTTAGGTGTGTTAGCCCACAGATTTTTTATGTGCCGGGGGTCCAAGTCAATTTTTTTGGATTATTCTTTAGTAGCATCCGTAAAGATTAGGGGAATGACTCCAGTAGAGCCGGCGAGACTTCGAAGGCGTTTAGGAGAATTTTAGTGGCGACACAATAGGTATGAGATAATTTTTCCAGTTTTTTGTGTGTGTTAGCCTATGAATATTTTAGGTGCCGGGTGTCCTGGTCGAATTTTCTTGGATTCTTCTTTAATAACGTCCGTAACAACCTGGGGAACGACTCCAATAGCCTCAGCGAGGCTTCTACGGCGTTAAGAGAATTTAGGGGCGACGCAACAGAAATTAAGCGATTTTGAGTGTTTTTCGTGTGCGTTAGCACATGGATTGTTTGGGTGCTGGGGGTCTAGGTAGAATTTTCTTGGATTCATCTTTAGAAGCGTTCTTAATGACCTAGGGAGCGACTCCAACAACCCCGACGGAGATTCTACGGTGTTTAAGAAAATTTTAGAGGCGACATAATAGAAATTAAGTGATTTTGCTAGTTTTTCGTTTGTGTTAGCCTACTAATTTTTTGGGTGATGGGGGTCTGGGTCGAATTTTCTTGAATTCTTCTTTAGTAGCGTTTGCAAAAACCTGCGGAATGACTCCAGTAGCTCGCGGGGATTCTATCGCATTCAGGAGCATTTTAGGGGCAACACAACAAGAATTATATGATTTTGCTAGTTTTCGTGTGTGTTAGCTCACATAATTTTTAGGTGTCGGAGGTACGGGTCGAATTTTCTTGGATTTTTCTTTAGTAGCATTTGTAACAGCCTAGGGAACGACTCCAGTAGCTCTTGTGGGTATTCTACGACGCTTAAGAGCATTTTAGGGGCGACACAACAGAAATTAGGCAATTTTGCCATTTTTTCGGATGTGTTAGCCTACAGAAGTTTTAGGTGTTGGGGATCCTAGTCAAATTATTTTGGATTATTCTATAGTAGGTTCGTAAAGATCAGGGGAACGATTCCAGTAGCCCCTACGAGACTTGTACGACGTTTAAGAGAATTTTAGTGGTGACACAACATGTATTAGGCGATTTTTTTAGTTTTTTGTGTGTGTTAGACAATGGATATTTTAGGTGTCGGGATTCCTGGTTGAATTTTCTTATATTTTTCTTTAGTAGCATTTGTAATGACCTGGGGAACGACTCCAGTAGCCCCGGAGAGGCTTCTACGACGTTTAGGAGCATTTTAGGGATGATACAATAGAAATTAGAATATTTTGATAGTTTTTCATGTGTGTTAGCCCATAGATTATTTGGGTGCTGGAGGCCAGGAAGAATTTTCTTGGATTTATCTTTAGAAGCATCCGTAATGACCTGGGGAATGACTCCTACAGCTCCGATGGGGTTTCTACGACGTTTAAGAGAATTTTAGAGGCAACACAATAGAAAATAGGTGATTTTGCTAGTTTTTTATATGTGTTAGTCCACAGATTTTTTAGATTTTGAGAGTGCGGGTCGAATTTTCTTTGATTCTTCTTTAATAGCGTTAATAACGACCTAAGGAACGACTCTAGTATTTCCAGCGGGAATTCTACGGTGTTTAATAGTATTTTAGGGGAGACGCAATAAGAATTCGGCAATTTGCCAGTTTCTCATGTGTGTTAGTCTACGGATTTTTTTGGGTGCTAGGGGTTCGAGTCAAATTTTCTTGGATACTTTTTAGTAGCATTCGTAACAGCCTAGGTAACGATTCTAGTATCCCCGGTGGGTATTTTACGGCGTTTAGGAGTATTTTAGGGCCAACGCAACAGGAATTAGGCGATTTTGTTAGTTTTTCGGGCGTGTTAGCCAATGGATTTTTTAGGTGCCGGGGATATAAGTCAATTTTTTTGGATTCTTCTTTAGTAGAGTCTATATAAACCAAGGGAACAACTCCAATAGCCCCAGCGAGGTTTCTATGGCGTTGAGGAGAATTTTAGAGGCGACATAACAGGTATTAGGTGATTTTTCCAATTTTCGTGTGTGTTAATGCACAGATTTTTTAGCTGCCCGGTGTCCTAGTCAAAGTTTTTTGGATTCTACTTTAGTAGCGTCCGTAAAGACCTTGGGAACAACTACAGTAGCCCCGACGAGGCTTCTACGGCGTTTAGAAGCATTTTAGGAGCAATGAAACATGAATTAGACAATTTTGCCAATTTTTCGTATGTGTTAGCCCAATGATTTATTGGATGCCGGGGTTTCGGATAGAATTTTCTTTGATTCTTCTTTAGTAATGCGTAAAGACCTAGAAAATGACTCTAGTAGCTCCGACGGGCTTCTACGTAGTTTAGGAGCATTTTAGGGCGACGCAATATAATTTAGGTGATTTTGCCAGTTTTTCGTTTGTTAGCCTACGGATTTTTTAAGTGTCGGGGGTTCGAATTGAATTTTCTTGAATTCTTCTTTAATAGAGTCCGTAACGATCTTGGGGAATTACTCCAGTAGCCCTAACGGGTATTCTACGACATTTAGGAGCATTTTAGGGGCGACACAATAGGAATTAAGCGATTCTGCTAGTTTTTCGTTTGTGTTAGACCGTAAATTTTTTGGGTGCCGGGGTTTCAGATAAAATTTTCTTGGATTCTTATTTAGTAGCGTCCGTATAGACCTGGAAAATGACTCTAGTAGCCCCGACGGGCTTCTACGGAGTTTAGGAGCATTTTAGGGCGACGCAATAGAATTTAGGTGATTTTGCTAGTTTTTCGTGTGTGTTAGCCTACAGATTTTTTAGGTGTTGGGGTTTGAATTGAATTTTCTTGAATTCTTCTTTAGTAGCGTTCGTAACGGTCTTGGAGAATGACTCCAGTAGCCCCGGCGAGTATTCTACGGTTTTTAGGAGCATTTTAGGGGCGATGCAATAGGAATTAGGAGATATTGCCATTTTTTCGTGTGTGTTAGCCCACAGATTGTTTGGGTGCCGGGGGTCCAGGTAGAACTTTCTTTGATTCATCTGTAGCAGAGTCCATAATGACCTGGAAAACGTATCCAGTAGCCTCGATAGGGCTTCTATGGCATTTAAGAGTATTTTAGGGGCGACATAATAGAAATTAGCTGATTTTGTTAGTTTTTTGTATTTGTTAGCCCACGAATTTTTTAGGTGTCGGGGGGCCGAGTTGAATTTTCTTGGATTATTCTTTAGTTGCGTCCGTAACGACCTGGGGGAACGACTCTAGTAGACCAGGCCGGGTTTCTACAGCATTTAAGAGGCCTTTAGGGGCGACGCAACATGAATTAAGCGATTTTAACAGTTTTTCATGTGTGTTAGCCCACTGATTATTTAGATTTTGGGGGTTTGGATTGACTTTTCTTAGATTCTTGTTTATAAGGGTCCGTAATGACCTTGAAACGACTCCAAGAGCCCCGACGGGACTTCTACGGCGTATGGAAGCATTTTAAGGGTCGACGCAACAAAAATTAGATGATTTTGCCATTTTTTCGTGTGTGTTAGCCCACAGTTTTTTTAGGTGCTGGGGGTCCATGTCGAATTTTCTTAGATTCTTCTTTAGTAGCATCTGTAATGAATTAGGAACTCCATTAGCCAAGGCGGGTATTCTACAGCGTTTGGAAGCATTTTAGAGGCCACGCAATAGGAATTAGGCAATTTTTCCAGTTTTTTGTATGTGTTAGCCCACAAACTTTTTAGGTGCTAGTAATCTGGGTAGAATTTTTTGGATTCATATTTAGTAGAGTCTGTAATGACCTAGGGAACTCCAGCATCACCGACGGGGCTTCTAAAACAACTAAGAGCATTTTAGGAGCGACGCAATAGAAATTAAGTGATTTTGGCAGTTTTTTGTGTGTTAGCCTATGGATTTTTTTAGTGTCGGGGGTATGGATCGAATTTTCTTGGATTCTATTTTAGTAGCATCCGTAATGACCCGAGGAAAGAGTCTAATTGCCTAGGCGGAGCTTTTACGATATTTAGGAGCATTTTAGGGGTGATGCAACAGGAATTAAGTAATTTTGCCACTTTTTCGTATGTGTTAGCCCACGAATTTTTTAGGTGCCGAGGATTCGAGTTGAATTTGCTTGGATTTTTCTTTAGTAGCATCCGTAAGAACCTGAGAAATGACTCCATTAGCCCCGTAAGGGCTTCTATGGCGTTTAGGATCATTTTAGGGGCGACAGAACATTAATTAGATGATTTTGTCAGTTTTTCATGTGTGTTAGCACACTGATTTTTTGGGTGACAAGGGTTAGGGTCGAATTTTTTTAGTTTTTTATTTAGTAGCGTCCATAACGACCTGCAGAATGACTCCAGTACCTCGATCGGGCTTCTACGGCTTAGGAGCATTTTTGGGGCAATAAAACAGAAATTAGGCAATTTTGCTAGTTTTTCGTGTATCTTAGCCACTGATTTTTTAGGTGCCAACGGTCAGGGTCTTATTTTTCTTGGATTCTTCTTTATTAGCGTCCATAATGACTTGGAAGTAACTTCAGTAGCCTCGACTGGTCTTCTACGACATTTAGGAGCATTATAGGGGCGATGCAACAAGAATTAGGCAATTTTGGCAGTTTTTCGTGTGTGTTAGCCCTTAGATTTTTTAGGTCCGGGTCAATTTTTTTAGATTCTTCTTTAGTAGCATTTGTAACGACCTGCGTAATGACTCCAAAAGCCTCAGTGGGACTTCTACAGAGTTTCGGAGCATTATAGGGGCGACACAAAAAGAATTTGGCAGTTTTGTCACTTTTTCGTGTGTGTTAGCTGATAGATTTTTTAGATGTCGGGGGTCTGGGCCGTCTTGGGCCGAATTTTCTTGGATTTCTCTTTAGTAGTACCCGTAACGACCTGGAGGACAACTCCTGTATCCCCGGCGGGGCTTCTACGACATTGAGAAGCTTTTAAAGGGCGACGCAACCCAAATTAAGCGAATTTGTCAGTTTTTTGTGTGTTAGCCCACGTAATTTTTAGGTTCCAGGGGTTTGGGTCAAATTTTATCCGATTCTTCTTTAGTAGCATCCGTAATGACCTAGGAAACTACTCCACTAGCTCTGATGGGGGCTTGTACGGCGTTTTGGAGTATTTTAGGGGTGAGGCATCAAGAATTAGGCGATTTTTTGCCAGTTTTTCATTTGTGTTAGTTCACGAATATTTTAGGTGCCAGAGCCAGGTTGAATTTTCTTGGATTTTTCTGCAGAAGCATCTGTAACGACCTGGGGAACGACTCCAGTAGCCCCGACGGGTCTTCTACGACATTTAGGAGTATTTTAGGGTGATACAACAGAAATTAGACGATTTTGCTAGTATTTCGTGTGTGTTAGCCATGAATTTTTTAGGTGTCGCAGGTTCAGATCTAATTTTCTTTGATTCTTTTTAGTAGCGTCTGTAACGAGCCGGGAAACCACTCCAGTATCCTCGGCAGATATTCTATGGCATTTAGGAGCATTTTAGGTGCGACGCAAGAAGAATTAGGCGATTTTTCTAGTTTTTTTGTGTGTTAGCCCATAATTTTTTTGGGTTAGAATTTTCTTGAATTCATCTTTTGTAGTATTCGTAATGACCTGTGGAACGACTCTAGTAGCCCCGACGGGGCTTCTACGACGTTATAGGAGCATTTTAGGGGCGGCACAACAGGAATTAGGCGAGTTTTCCAGTATTTCATATGTTAACCCACTGATTGTTTAGGTGTCGGGGTCCGGATTAAATTTTTTAACGACTTGGGGAACAACTCTAGTAACCCCGGTGAGTATTCTATGGCGTGTAGGAGCATTTTAGGTGCGACGTAACAGGTATTAGTAGCATCAGAAACAACATGGAAAACAACGCCAGCATCCCCGATAGGTCTTCTACGGCGTTTCACAGCATTTTGGAGTGACGCAATAGGAATTCAGCGATTTTGCTAGTTTTTCATATGTGTTAGCCCACAGAATTTTTAGGTGTCAAGGGTCTGTATCGAATTTTTTTGGATTATTCTTTAATATATTCCATAATGACCTGCTGAACGGCTGCAGTAGCACCGGCGGGGCTTCTACGGATCTTAGGCTCATTTTAGGGGCGACGCAATAGAAAATAAGCGATTTTGCCAGTATTTCGTGTATGTGCCCACAGATCTTTTAGGTGCCGGGGGTCTTGGTTGAAGTTTCTTGGATTCTTATTTAGTAGCATCCGTAACGACCCGGTGTACAATTCCAGTAGCCTCAGCGGGGCTTCTACGATGTTTAGGAGCATTTAATGGGCAACATAATAGGAATTAGGTGATTTTGCTAATTTTTCGTGTGTTTGGCCCACAGATTTTTTAGGTGTCGGGGGTTCGGATCAAATTTCTTGGATTCTTCTTTAGTACCATTCGTAACAACCTAGGAACGACTTCAGTAGCAACGACAGGGATTATACAATATTTATTAGTATTTTTGAGGAGACGCAATAGCAATTAGGAGATTTTGTCAGTTTTTTGTGTGTGTTAGACCATAGATATTTTAGATGTCGGGGATCCGGATCGAATTTTCTTGAATTTTTCTTTAGTAGCATCCGTAATGACTTGGTGAACAACTCCAGTAGCTCTGACGGGGCTTCTACGACATTGAGAAGCTTTTTAAAGGCGACGCAACCAAAATTAGCGAATTTGCCAATTTTTTATGTGTGTTAGACCATGGATTTTTTAGGTTCCAGGAGTATTGGGTGAATTTTCTTGGATTCTTCTTTAATAGCGTTTGTAATGACCTAGGGAATTACTCCAGTAGTGTAATGACCTTGAGGGTAATTTTCGTAAATTTGTACAAAACACGCGTGAACAGTAACACGCGTGAACAGTAACACGCGTGAACAGTAACTTTTTGGGCAGAAAATGCCCCTTTCTTCTCATTTCAATATTTTTCACATTTGTTTGAGTTCTTGAACTCCTTGAGGTGATTTGAGAAGAGATTTTCGAGGCAAAGTGTTGGGTAAGTGATTTTTGACCTAAAACCTTCCTTTTTCATTAAGTTTTTGACGATTTTAACTCTTAAATTTTAGTTTCAAACCCCAAAAATCCTTATTTCTTCCCTAATCCGAATTTAAGGAAAATTGTGATTTCCAACTCGTTTTGAGCTCTATTTTTATGGGTTTTTCAACCATGAGTTCCTTATTACCAATAGAATGGGATTGTTCAATAAATTTACAGATTTGACCCTTTTCGAAAATAGTTAATTTTTGGACCATTTTACCCCCGGTTCCGAAACCTATCAATATGGGTGTCATTGGACTCCTTGTGACGTGTATGTTTCATTATTGATAGTGGGTTGTCATTCCGAGCGCTGAATTCGAGAGTTACTTGTCCGGTGGAGGTATTCGAGTGCAGTTTCGGCAATTGAGGTAGGTTTGGCTATCTTTCTTTGAGATTGAGATGGGGTAATTAATCATTCATATGTTATAGACTTTGGGATGGGGTTGTAGTATGAGTTAAGAATGTTATATATATTATGATGTCCGTGTGGAGGCTTATTTATTAATGTGTTGCCGTGACGGGGTTTATTTGTATTACATAGCCCGTGTGGGGGCCTTATTTGTTATCTTATTTGCTTTGAGAGCATGTGAATTATGATTTGCCTAAGAGAGAGGCTTGAGTATATTATTTGACTTGTGATGCCGCCTGAGAGATTGAGTTGGGGGTTTTGAGCATACTTGAGTATTGAAATATTGTTGAGAAAGGGGTGAATATTTAAATGAAAGTGTGTTCTTCCCGTTACTATTTATTGAGGGTGAATATCATGTGTAGGTTAAGTTTTGAGAACTTTGAACATTATACCACATGTGAGTTGATTATTACTTCCATGCATATGTGTTTTGATGCATTCATCCTCATTCATCACATCATGAAACATGGGAAGTTGAGAAATATGGAAATTCTTTTTGAGAAAGAAAATGAAACACCTTTAAACCTTTGTATCTTGAGTCCCTGACCGAGGCAGTTTTCCGGTAGGATAGTGGATGCATTGTGATCCCAACCTTTGTATCTTGAGTCCCTGACCGAGGTAGTTTTCCGGCAGGGTAGTGGATGCATTGTGATCCCTTGACCACGAGGAGGTGGCAAGGATAATGAGATATTGTGATTGAGGTATATGGTCTGCGAGACCCCCATGGGTCCTGCTTGGTAGCACAGCTCGGCAGGTGTATACGACAGGCTGTGCGACAGTCTTGATTCCACCGTACCACCACATCATTGCATCATCATATTGCATTGCATTGCATTGACATTTGTGCTGCTTGAATTATTTGATTAATTGTGATTATGAGTTGTTATTATACTTTATTCGTGCCACTATATATATAAACTGGCGGCACCGATGCCGAAGTGGGACTTTTCTATATGCAGGTGGAAGCGTTCCTTAGTTTATTTCATAGGTTTGATTAATTCCTTATACTCAGTCAGCTAAAACCTATTGAGTACATGTGAATTGTACTCACCCCTACTTCTGTGTCCCTTTTTGATGCAGATACTAGTCGGGGTACCCCACGTGGCAGTTAATATTCTAGCGGATTGTGTAATTCTCAGATTAGTGGTGAGGTCCCAGAATTCGGATCGTCACTAGTCTATCTTTATTTTTCAGTCTTTTGTATCATTCAGAGACTTATGTTGTATCTTCAGATTCGAACCTTGTATTAGATGCTCTTTATACTTATGACACCAGGTTTTGGGCTAATTTCTTCATTGTTTTTTTTTTCTTTTTATTTAAATCGTGGAATCACTTTCCCCTTTGGGAGTCTTGTATGAATTTTATTTTTAGGATTACACATCAGATTGGGTTTTGAGATGTGTGCCATCTAATGCATTTAGGAGCATTTTAGAAGCGACACAACAGGAATTAGGCGATTTTGCCAGTTTTTCGTTTGTGTTAGCCCATTGATTTTTTAGGTGCCAAGGGTCCGAGTCAAATTTTCTTGGATTCTTCTTTAGTAGCATCCAAAATGACCTAGGAATGGCCAGTAGCCTCAGCGGGGCTTCTACGATGTTTTGAAGTATTTTAGGGCGATGCAATAGCAATTAGGCGATTTTGCCAATTTTTCATATGTGTTAGCCCATAAATTTTTAAGGTGCCGAAGGTCCGAATCGAATTTTCTTAGATTATTCTCTAGTAGCTTACGTAATGACCAGGGAAATGACTCCAAAAGCCTCGACGGGGCTTCTACGACGTTTAGGAGCATTTTAGCGGCGACGTAATAGGAATTAAGATATTTTGCCAGTTTTTTGAGTGTGTTAGCCCACTGATTTTTTTGGATGACGGGTGTTTGGGTCGAATTTTTTAGATTCTTCTTTAATAGCGTCAGTAAGGACCAGTGGAATGACTCCAGTAGCTCGGCGGGGATTCTACAGTGTTTAGGAGAATTTTAAGAGCGACACAACAGGAATTAAGCAATTTTACCAATTATTCGTATGAGTTAGTCCACAGATTTTTTAGATACCGGTTGTCTAGGTCAAATTTTCTTGATTTCCTTTTTAGAAGCATCTATAACGATCTGAGGAACGACTCCAGTAATCTCGATGGAGCTTCTACGATGTTTAGGAGCATTTAGGAGCGACGCAACAGGAATTAGACGATATTTAGGAGCGATGCAATAGGAATTAGACGCAACAATAATCCCGATGGAGCTTCTAGGAGGATCAGTACTTGTAGCCTCGATACAATCCACGACGCATTCATAGTATTTAGGGACCGCACAAGCGAAATTAGGCTATTTTCTCATTTTTAATGTGTGTTAGCTCTTGAATATTTTGGTGAATTGGCTTTCGGTCAAATTTTTTTTTGAAACAATTATGGAACCCTTTGTAAGTAACTACGAGATCAGTTCGTGTAAGCTCGGCAAGATCCACGGTGCATTCATAGCATTTAGGGGCCGCACAAGCGGAATTAGACAATTTTTCTTATTTTTTGTATGTGTTAGCCCATGATTATTTTGGTAAACTGGCTTTAAGTAGATTTTTTTGAAGCTCTTGTGGAACACTCTGTAAATACCCGGGGGATCAGTACTTATACCTTCGACACGATCCGCGATTGATTCATAACATTTAGGGCCGCACAAGCGAAATTAGTTCGTGTGTGTTAGCCAATGAATATTTTGGAGAACTTGATTTCAGACAATTTTTTCTGAGACTCTTGTAGGACCCTCCGTAAATACCCAGGGGATTAGTACGTGTAACCTCGAAAAGATCCATAGCGCATTTATAGAATTTAGGAGCCGCACAAGCGAAATTAAGCGATTTTCTCATTCTTTTGTGTGTGTTAGCCCATGAATTTTTTGGTGAACTGACTTTAGATTAATTTTTCAGAAACCATTATGGGACCCTTTGTAAGTACCCGGGGGATAAGTACGTGTAGCCTCAACATGATCCACGACGCATTCATAGCATTTAAGGACCGCACAAGCAGAATTAGACGATTTTCTCATTTTTCGTGGGAGGTTAGCAAATATTTTGGTGATCTGGTCTTTGGTAAATTTTTTACCAAAACCATTATGGGACCCTATGTAAGTACCCGGAAGATCAGTACGTGTAGCCTCGCACGATACATGATACATTCATAGCTTTTAGGGGCCACATAAGCGGAATTAGATGATTTTCTCATTTTTATGTGTGTTAGCCGATGAATATTTTTCTGCACTGACTTATGGTTAACTTTTTTTCCATAACAATCTGGAAGTACAGTACGTGCTGCCTCACCATGATTTGTGCCATTGTCAAAGCATTTATGGGTCATTCAACAGAAATTAGGCAATTTTTTTAGTTTTTCGTGTGTTAACCCATGAATTTTTTGGTGGATAGGTTTTCGGCCAATATTTTTGCAAAACATTTACAAGACCCTCCGTATTGACCTAAGGAAAATTTGCATGATCCCCGCTATTTTCATAGAATTTAGGGGCCACTCAACAGAAATTAGGTAATGTTCTTAGTTTTTCGTGTGTGTTCGCCCATGAATTTTTTGGTGAACAGGATTTCGATTAATATTTTTACAAAACATTTATAGGACCCTTCGTAATGACTAGGGTGTATAGTATGTGTAGCCTTGGCATGATTCATGCTATTTTCATGTAACACCCCTAAAATTCTTCCCTAAGATTCGGACCCTTTTTCGTATACGTGTAGGATTAAAATCAAATATCGTAAAGCGTATGCATGAGTTAGGATGAGTTCCTAAGTAATTAAAGAGTGTTAGAGGTGATGTGGGGTCATAAGGGATCCTTAGAACCAAGCTAAGTCTAAAAGAATTCGTCTTGGCTAAGTTGTTGAATGAGTCTGTATAAGGGTCAACTTCTAACGACCATGTCGTTTGAAATATGACGATCTGGGTGGCCCACGATGTATTAAATTAAAGGTCTTCGAGTCTTCTTTCCAACGCCGTCAAAAATGTAATTTTTGGAGTTCGAAGTCAAAAGATATGACTATCCTAAGACGACTGGTACTGCAGGAATTTCAGGCCTGGGTTATAACTGCAGGAAACCTGGGCTTGGCGCCGCAGTGGCGCGATGCGCCACTATCGTACCAGGAACAAGCCTCAGTAGTTTGGTCTCTGGCGCGACGCGCCACTATTAGGCTTGCAGGGTTTTCAAGCCTATTTCCTAGAACCCAGAAAATTAGGCTTGGCGCTGTAAGGGCGCGATGCACCATGAAATAGCCTCAGTAGTTTGATCCCTAGCACAACGCGCCACTATTCGGTTGCGGGTTTTTAAGCCTATTCGACTTGGCACTGCAGTGATGCGATGCGCCACTATTGCGCCAGGAGTGTTTTAGCCCCTTTTTCCAGATTTTCGAAGAAAGGGCAAATTGGGCATTTCCCAAATTATATATACACACTAGCCTTGAATGTTTTTGGACCATTTTTCAGCTCCACTCTCTCTCTCTCTAAAAGCCCTAAAAATTCCCTCTCTTCTCTTTCAAAATCCATCTCCAACAAGGATTGCCTTCAAGAGCTTCAAGAATTCAAGCCTCCCATTGAAGACCTAACATCAAGGTTTCTTCAAAGTCATCACCAAGGTATGTAAGGCTACTCAAAGCATGGGTTGAGTCCACCCATGTGCCCTACATCTTCTTTGAGATTGATTGTTCACAAGAATGAAGTTTATTGATAGAGTTAGGTCCAAATAGGTCCTTTTCATCTATTACCCTAATTTCTATTATGTTGATGTTGTGGAGTCAAGAAAGTGATGTGCTACATGTTTGTATGAGTTGATTGAGATGAGAGGTTGAACATATATTGTTAATTTCTTAACTATGTTGATTATGATAGAGAATGTTAATTTTCTTAAATATGTTGCTTATCTTGAATTGTTGATTTAAAACCTTGGAGTTGTGATGAGTCCCAAAAGATTTGTTAAATGAATATACACACGATTGGATAGGTTTGTATGTTGTTATAAATGCATATTTAATCTACTCTTGAAAGATATGATTGGGATTGATCGGATAGTATGATTGGGAGAGGTTGATTGTGATAGAGTTGATGAGTTGACAAGGTTGTAAATGAGACTTGTCGATAGGATTTGATTGAGTTGATTGGATGGAGTTTTATGAGCTTTGAGTCTTGGGAGGAGTATCGAGCACTGAATTGGATAAGAGTAAGTAATAACTCGAATCCAATAACTACGTCGCCAAACGTAGAAGGGGATTGAACCGTTAAAGTCGGATGTTTCCCCAAAATTATTGTCCTGACATTATAGGACTTGGTTGGATTGGATCCATGATTGGTTGATTCGTTCATACCCTGGCAAAGTATGAACGGACGCGGCAACAACGTCGGTTTGTTGTACTATCACTGGCTCATAAGTGATGGTTTTCGGATAAGAGAAACTCCCATATAGGTCTTGATAGTACTCTGAGTCGGATTGGGTTGAATTGTAAGTGAATGGTACCGTCTAAACCATATTCCTGTTTAGACTTAGGACACTTGATTGAGTAGTTCTTCTTTCTGAGTTGAGATTCCGAGTTGGTTTGATTCTTTCTGATGTTGTTTCATTCGGCCATTTTACATACTCGTACATTCCATGTACTGACGCCATTTGGCCTGCATCATTTTATGATGCAGAGATAGGTACTCGAGATCATCAACCGGCGCATCGTTGAAGATCCCCTTACTTCCAGTCAGATGGTGAGTCCTCCTAGTTTCCAGAGGATACCGAGATTATCTTTGTAGCTTTGTTTTGTTCCTTTGTTTTGATTGTTGGTAGCTATGGACTTGTCATGGGCACCTCCTAGATTGTTGATATCATAGGCTAGAGTGTGGGAATGATGATTCGTTCGTTTCGACTAGTTTTATTCTAACTGATTATTGATTTGATAGTTGTTTGGCCTTAGGCCCTATATTATGAATAGTATTTTCATGATAGAGTCTTCCGCCGATAGAATGCGAATGAATGAAAGTGTGACTAGACCAAGTGGTTCGCTTGAAGGCCAGAATTGGCTTTCGAGTGCCACCCACGTCTAGGGTACCCTCCCAGGGTGTGACATTTCATAGCCTTTGAGGGCCACTCAGTAGGAATTCAATGACTTTTTAAGTTTTTCGTGTATGTTAGCCCATGAATTTTTTGGTGAATAGGATTTCGATCAATTTTTTTGCAAAGCTTTTACAGTATCCTCTAAACGACCAAAGGGAACAGTACGGGTTACCTCGGCATGATCCGCGCCATTTTCATTGTATTTAGAGGCCACTTAACAAAAATTAGATGATTTTTCTCAGTTTTTTTGTGTATATTAGCCTATGAATTTTTTGCTGAACAAACTTTCGGTCAATTATTTTGCAAAATCATTACAGGACCCTCTGTGATGATCTGGGGAAACAGTACGCCTAGTCTCACATGATCCGCACCATTTTCATAGCATTTAGGGATCACTTAACAGGAATTAAGTGATTTTATCAGTTTTTCATTTGTGTTAACCCATGAATTTTTGGATTAACAGGATTTTGATCATTTGGTTTTTGCAAAACCGTTACAAGACCTTCGTAACGACCTGGGGAATAGTACATGTAGACTCGGCATGATCCGCGCCATTTTCATAGCATTTAGGGGCCACTCAACATAAATTGGACAATTTTCTCAGTTTTTTTGTGTGTGTTAACCTATGAATTTTTTATTGAAAAGGCTTTCAGTCAAAAATAAAATCAAAACCTTTACAGGACCCTCCGTATTGACCTAAGGGAATAGTACGTGTAGCCTCGACATATTTCACGGTATTTTCATAGAATTTAAGGCCCATTCAATAGGAATTAGGCGATTTTCTCAGTTTTCATGTGTGTTATCCCATTAAATTTTTTGGTGAACAGACTTTCGGTTAATATCTTTGCAAAACCTTTACAGGACCCTTCGTAATGACATGAGGGAATAGTACATGTATTCTCAGCATGATTCGTGCCATTTTTATAGCATTTAGGGGTCACTCAACAGGAATTAGATATTTTTCTCAGTTTTTCATGTGTGTTAACCCAATAAATTTTTTGGTGAGTAGGATTTCGGTTAATTTTTTTGCAAAACCTTTATAGGACCATCCGTAACGACCTGGGGAACAGTACGCATAGCCTCGACATGATCAACGTCATTTTCATAACATTTAGGAGTCACTCAATAGAAATTAGGTGGTTTTCTCAGTTTTTCGTATGTGTTAGCATATTAATTTTTTGGTGAATATTCTTTCGTTTAATCTTTTTGAAAGCAAGAAAAACAAAATAAAATGGAAGTACAAGTTAACTAATGTAGTTTCTGTTATTGATGAACAAATAATCTTTATCTGGCGACCTAATTGATTTTGGAATTAAACCTGCTATTAATGTGAGTATCTATGTTTCTAGATGAGGTCTGCAGCTTAGAACTAGCACAATTCGTAGAATTTACACCTATAGTGTAAAAATTCTCCCCTCTTTTTTTTTTCACTCAGTGGCTTAATATTGATTAACACCAGAAAATCCCACATTGGGCAAAGAGTTCTGTGTCAAGGGTGTCATTTCTAAAATTAAATAGCACTAGATTATTGAATTAAATGTCCTAAAGCCATGGTAAATGCTAGTCATCATCGTCTATAAGGCCGCGGAGCTAGTATTTTCATTAAGGAGTCCAAAATATAAATAAGTAAAACACATGATAATCAAGAAAATTTAACATCTATCATCTGTACATGAAAAAAGTGACATTTTAGATATGGTAAAAATAAAAATATTTTTTGATTGCTAAGAGATGACGTGATACAACGATTACACTTGCTAAACTATAATTTTCATCGGCTTGAAAAATGACTTTCATTGAACCAAACTCACAAACACTGATCATATCCTCGGTTGCATGGATTTACTATGCAATGCTTTATCTTTATTCTTATGTTGATCGAACTCTATAAAAATATCAATAGCCTCCAAAGAAGTGTATTTTTCTTTTAGAATTCAACACAAGTACGCAACAATTTTGAAGAATCTAAACGACACTTCTTTAGAATGCCTTTTATTTTCAGGACAAAAGGACATGTTCACTGATTGAAAGTTCTAATATGAAATCTAAGTCCGACACATGCCAAACATGAATGCCTCCTAAAGCCACGGGTAGAACACCTAGTAAAATAAATATCACGACTTCGATCTTGTTCAACAAAATCATCACGCAGTAAAACAAGAAATGTCACTTTCACCTTCAAATTTACCTACTATGGTACCAAAGTGAATATTATCTCCGCCAGACATAGCTAAATAAGACATAAATAATAAATTTCATTCCAGAAGGTAAAGAGGCAATTTTATTTAGGCATTTTATTAATCAACAAGACAAGAAAGCCTATACTATTGCCTTTATTCATGAAAACTTGATGCATTTCTTTTCTCAAACATCAATAGTCCCTCATATGTTTAGCTATCAAATGATGCAACAATTTGACTGGCTCTAATTTTAAAAAGAGTTCTTCAGCACCCATTCCACCAAAGTTGAAACACCATAACCTGTGCCGTTTTTCTTTTTATCGCTCCAGGCGGTACTAGCTATGTCGATATGCAACCATTGGACCTTCTCGTCAACAAACTGCAAAACAAAAACCAATTGTCATGTTTCTCATCTCAAACTAAAGATACGTAGAATGTGCCAAAATGTCTTTTAATTTGTGTGGTCAGATGAGTACCTGCTTGAGGAAGAGAGCAGCAGTTATGGCACCACCATCACCAGGTCCCGTGTTAATCATATCAGCAACTCCTGATTTCATACTTTCCCAGTAACTCTCCTCCATCGGCATCCTCCATAGCTTTTCACCACTTACCTCAGCAGCTGCAAGCACCTCGTTTGCTAGGTCATCGCTAGGTGTAAAAGCACCTGTATTTGTATACAAGACATCCAATGAAGTTCAAGCAGACTATACGTACATGTGTACCAAAAAAAGAAAAGAGGCACAAACAAATATACCAGCAACTGAAGGTCCAAGAGCAACCTTAACAGCACCAGTTAATGTTGCCAGATCAATTATCTGCATTCAATCAAACATGGAGAAGTGAGGGAAACATATTAAATGGTAAACGTAAAGTGATGTACGATGCATAATAACAATGTTACCTTTTCTACACCTTGGTTACAGGCATATATCAAAGCATCAGCAAGTGTGAGCCTACCCTCAGCATCAGTGTTGTTAACCTCAATTGTCTTCCCATTTGAAGCTGTGACAATGTCTCCAGGCCTCATGCCTTCTCCACTGATCATATTTTCACAAGCTGCAACAATGATATGCACCTGCAACGTACATGGTAATTAATTATAATTTGGAGATACAATAATAATTGAATAAATAAGTCTGGACTCACCTCTACTCCAATAGGCCTTATTTCACCAAGAGCTTTTGCTGCACCTAAAACAGCTGCAGCTCCTGCCATGTCATACTTCATAAGCTCAATCAAAGAACGAGCTCCGGTCTTGATGTTGTAGCCACCACTGGGGAATATGAAAACAACTGTTCAACAAATCATAACATAATAATAATAGAACATTTTCAACTTATAGAAGATAGAATTACCTGTCAAAAGTTAATCCCTTTCCAACCAAGGCTATCTTTGTTTTTCTTTCTTTAGAAGGAGTTTTAACACATAAATGGATGAAATAAGGAGGATTTTCAGTAGCTGCTGCAGCAACAGATAAATAAGCTCCCATTTTCAGTTCTTTGCACTGCTCAGCATCCAAGATGTTTACAGAAATAACATCGCTATAAGTGGACGCAATCTTTTTAGCCTCTTCAGCAAGTACCGCTGCATTAAGCACAAAGTCGACATGTCAATAGCCCGGTTATGTATTAAAAGGGAAATGCACTGAGAGACGATCACTAACCAGGCGTAAGTACATTGGCGGGTGCATTGACGAGCTCTCTGCCGAGTATAATACCTGCAGATACATGTTCTGCATACTTGATTTTATTCTCTATCTCAGGTCCAGTTCCCAATCCAAGAATATCCAAGGATTCCAACGTTGGTTTCTTCGACTCAGACCTAAACCTATTATCTTCAAATATCCCCAGTAAAACTCCTATAACATTCAAGAAAATCAACCAAGTTTAGTTTCTCAGTATGGTTCAATGAATTAAGCGACGAAAAATGGATATACATATACCAGTTGCTATGGCAGAGGCAGAGCTAAGTTTCGATTCTACAGAGAGCTCATCCGTAGAAGCAAGTGCAACGGCAATATTACTTGCCTGAGCAGACTTGGCAGCTGCAGCAGCAGCCTCCCCTAAACTGTGATAAACAGAAGGTGCTGATGATGTTGATGAACCAAGACCAACTAGAGCAATTCGTTTCGAGCGAAGACCACCAGGAAGCCTCAAAATTACGGATTGTCCAGACTTTCCACTAAAATCCTCCTCAGATGAAGCTTCAGACAATAAACCATTCAATTCGGAATCGAGCTTTTGCAATAGTGGATTCTTGAACTTAGAATTCTCGTCTCTAATCGAGTCCTTCTCCGTCGCCCCTATTGCAAGTATGTCTCCTTTCCATTCCACCAAATTAATCTCTTTAGCACCAATTGAAATCTTTCATGTTCCAAAAACACACAAAAAAGATTTAGTCCATACAGGAATCAACGAATACCTCTTTCCTTTTTCGGCAACTTCATAATACTAACTTTCAGTGTGACATGTTTAAGACCGCCACAAAATGAAAAGGATATTTTGATACATTCAATATTTCTTTAGTTTAAGACACCAGAGTCTTGTTTGACTTTCTCAAATTTTTTATACCTACTTCTTCAACTCTATATAAATTTAAATATCTACTTGTTCACATTTAGAATTGAATGATTAGATGTCAGATAAAGTCAAATTAAAAAAACACGTGTATATAGTATATTAAAAAAAATCCATTCTTTGCACTTGAATCAAAGAAGAAATTATAAACACAAACAAAAATTAGAAATCAATTCAATACAAGAGAACTAAAAAAAACAAAAAAAAATCAAATCTTTTTTGCAAAAACGTAAAACTATATTCACCTTAGGGACATCACTTTCATTAGGCTGAGTGAGACCAAGAGTATCACGAGCAATACAATGAGCAATTCTTTTACTTCTTCTTGAACACAAGGGTGCAACTGCAATTGAAAAACCCCAGCTGGGACTAGATCGACATTTAGTAAAAACTGAAGGGTAATGAGGAAAAGATGATGAAGAAGAAGCCAATGCTGAAGAAACTCTCAGTGTTGCCATTTGTAAAAGGAATTTGTTGTGTGTTCTTCTCTTTTTCACTATTCACTTATATAGAGGTGGCAAAGAAGAGTTGTCCACCTCGCTTATCATTATATCAAAAGTTATAACTGATAGTAAAGGGTGAAGCTTTATTTCTCAATTAAATCCACCATGCAAGCGTTATGTTTGATCATAACTCCAATTCCAACCACCCTAGCACCACTGGCGGAACTAGAATTTCGACCAAGTAGTGTCAAAATATAAAGTAGCTAAATGGTGTAAAAGTCAAGTAGTGTCAATATAATATATATATATATATATATATATATATACACATAAAAAATATTTTTATATAGATACACAATATTATTTTTCGACGAAGAAGTATCGATCGACACCCCATAGCCTAGCACTCTCGTGGGCTTTGCCATAAACAGAATATTGGTGTTACCCAATAGGCCAGAAGCATGCAACTGTTGGTCGACATGTCTACTTTTAGTCGATGACATTTATGGAATTTTTGTATTTTTTCCGTTTAAATTTGTCTGTTTTTTTAATTGTTTATATATATAAGCAACTTAAAATATTTAAAAACATAAAAGTTTCTGTTGATTCTCAAAAAAATTACATGTGTCATATAAATGGTGATATATTATTTGAAATAATGTAAAAGGTACTCTAAATTATAATACTAACAACTTAAATATTTAAATGATATACATTTAAATGATTCTCGAAATGCTAGCAGTACCATGTAAATTGGGACATAAAGAGTAATTTATATTATTTGAAATTTAGGTTAAAAGAATATAAACCACCATAATTAACAACTTTAATATCTTAAAATCATATTAAAAGATTGATATTCTATCTATATCACTGTGACAAAAAAATCTTGGGATAAATAAATTTCACTCATGCGTCATTTTTAAATTGCAGCTTCGTTTTTTTTTTTTTGTTTCACTTGTTCACTGCCATGTGAATGAAAATGACTAATAAAAGACAATTGGACCATTTATAGCATTTCTAAAAACTTTCAACCATTGAAATTTTGAACATATTTAAAATGAATTTATTATTAAATATTTAAAATATGAAGTCTATAGTAAAACGTCGTTCACTATTTTACCTTCTTAAAATAGAATTTTTGTTTGACAAAATAGTTATTTAATTGTTTTTTAATATTCAGAGTTATGTTGTTTCTCTATAAAAGTAAAGTTTGCTATCTAAATTATTATCAATTATTTGTCTGAACACACCTTAATTATTTACCTGACATATACACCTTTTTGTTGGTTAATTAATAAAAGAAAATTGGACCACTTATAGCAAATCAAAAGAATTTCAACCAGTGAAATTTTGAACACGTTTTCTAAATTTTAAAATAAAGCGTCGTTATCTTTTTCTCTTTTTATTCTGAGGAGCCAAAAAGATTGGTGGTGCATGAAAAGCAAGAGAAGAACAGAAATATCTACTATGTTAATTCTTCAATTTTGTATTTACTCATATTGTTCTTATCCATATCCACTCAAAGGTAGGAGGGACCAGGGAGGTCGTTTTTAAGGTAGGTCTTCAAAGTATAATAAAGCATTTTAAACGGTAATTATAATAAAGTAATATGATAAATTTAAGTATAAGAAATAATAGGTAATAATAGAAATCGAAGAACAAAAAATTAAAGAAGCAATAATACGACACAAAGGCGAACTCTGAATTTGAATACAACAAAGGCAAATGCACGTTAGTCGAAGTGATGTCACATAACACCGTCTCGTTTGAAAATTTTATTAAACACCTATAGAATGATGTCCTAACGCATAAAGGTAGATGCATGTTAGTTGAATTGATGTCATGCAACCCTGCCTTCGTTTGAAAAAAATATTAAATACCTATAGAATGATGTCCTTACACATAAATATAAATTAAATGGCAGTAGGATGAAGCGGGCCTGTGGTTTGGACACCACTTTGCATATGTTAGATTGCGTATTTGAACCACATCACTGTCATGCTCCGAGCATACATCCTGGACGTGGTCGGCACTCAAAAACCATTGTTGGTCTCAAGTAAACTCTTGACCTGGCTAATTCACTCCACAGAAGACTCAATTCATGAAAATAGAAGTTCAAGTGGACATTTATAAAACATCTTCATCAGTCTTTATATAATGAAATTATACTCAAATTTAAAATATAACTCAACATCATAACTCAAATAATAAAATAATAATTTTAAACAAACTCTAAAAGACTCATAATGACTCCACTCCAGTAAGTGTATGGAGCCTCTACTAACTACTAAGAAGGCGTCGAGGCAAGCCCACGGATACCTCAAAGAACTAATATGAATGAAGGATACTTATAATGAAGGAGCTCCTCTGAATGCAAAGAGGCATCCTTTGAAGAAAGCGTAATAGCTCACTGGTCTAGCTCCATGGCACCGAAAAAGTCCTTAAGAACGAGAAAGCCGACTAAAAGGCTATTCCATAACCGACTCTTGTTGCCGAGTCGAGGGGGCGTTCAGCGTCTCACCAAAAGCTCGAGAAGACAGATCCTCAACAATGCGCATGTTGATGATCTCTAACAACTGTGTCTGCATCATAAAATGATGCAGATCGAATGACGTCAGCACATGGAATGTACAGTATGTAAAATGGCTGAAAGAAAACTTACTCAACTCTGAAAATAGCTCAACTCAATAAAGCATGCAATATAATAAAGGACAATGCTTTAAAAGACATGAAATAATAAATTTAACCTAGTATATAAAAAAAAATATGATACTTTACTTCTTGGGGAGTTTCTCTAGCCGATAACCATCACTTATGAGATCGTGATGATACAACGAAGCATTGTCGTTGCCACAACCGCCCAATACCTTTCCAGAGCAAAGGACATCACATCTCTGGAACCATATAAAATTCCCCTTTTGGGACTAGAGGAGTCACACGAATGGACGGCACGATCCTATCCTACGTTGGCTACTAGTTTATGGGGATTGAGTTATATAAACTCTTGCCCAATTCGGTGTCCAATACTACTCCCAAAAAAACTTATTATGTTCATATACATCAAGTGAATAAAATGCTCAAAATACATCTCATCTAGTCTCATTGGACTTTTACATCATTTCATCTTAACTCGTCTCTTCTCTTAAGGATAGGTAATATCTCATCCCAATAATGCATTTTAAAACATACATTAACTTCTCAACTCAATTCTAAATTAAACAATGACAATAATCATTTGTTCAACATCAAAAATAAATGCGCAAAATATTTAATGTAAAACTCGACTAAGGTTCATGTGAATGCAAACATGAACAACGTCTCAAGAATTCAACTCATGAAGATCATCAACGTATATTCAAATATATACAATAACTCAATAGAATTTATATAGATAACTCAAGAATTCACTTTATTGGAATTGGAAACTCGAACTCATAACTCAACTTGACTTTATGAACATGTAGGGCATGACGACGAACTTACTCCAACACTATGATAGCCTTACATACCTAGAATGAAGATTATCTAGTCAAAATTCGAAGACCTCGCTAGAAAACCTTGGACCCAAGCCCTTCTTCTTCTCTCCAATCCTTGCTCTCAAAAGTTTCTAAGTGTTAATGAGAGACAAACCCCGTTGGATACTGATTAAGGACTAAATTTCATCCCAAAAAGGATTGGGTTAAGTTTGAAAAATGTGGGGAAAAGACCAAAATATCCCTCATTAAAACGGACTAGGCCGTCTACGGATGCTTTCCTACGGACCGTAGGGTCCTCCTTGTAGGAACCTTGGTCCAAAAGTTGGACTTTCTGGTAATCGGGTAGGTGGGTCTACGACTAAGCTCCTACGACCGTAGAGCTATTAACGGGTCGTCCTGCTAACTCATAGTAAAGGTCTTGAGGACCTTTCAGAGGGTGGGATCTAAGAACCTTTCCTACGGCTCGTCTAAGGTCTTCTGGGTCGTAGAACCCAATCATAGGACTCAGACGCAATTCCCTAAGCTACTGGAATTTTTCATTGGGTCTACGAGCCCCTTCTACATGTCGTAGACCCTTTAACATTTCGTCCTGGCAATTCGTCATGCACACCAAAAGTTCTATGTTGCTGAACTTTACCTACGAGCCTTGTCTACAGTCCGTAGGAACTCCTATGGGCCGTAGAATCCACTCATAGGATGGGTTGAAGAAACCTAGATTTTCTCTAAGTGTTGGAAGGACCTATGGGGCCTCCTACGACTCGTAGGTCTTGCTACTGGTCGTAGAACCCCACTCGTAGTCGCTAGGCAGTGACTCCTTTAAAACTTCCTCTTGATTCTAGATCTTGATCTAGGCTGGAATAGTACGGGGTGTTACAGTCACCTATATATTGTGTACATTTTTTAAATAGCAGCTAGGGTTTAAACTCAAATCGTACAATGACACTATGGGCTTGTAAGTTGTACGCTGACCAAGTGACTTGACCCAATAAATATGTGTGAGAATTTTTTTAAAATATGTTATAGTTCTTCAAGGTATATATACACATATAAAGAGAGTGTTTTGTCGAAATTAATGGATGCGTGTGCACCCCCAATCCACCAATGGGGTCCACCTTTACTATGACTACTAGTACGGATGGATAGCAAGACAACATACTATTATTTAATGACCTTTTATACTAATTTGTATTTTATGCGAATTCATGTCTATTGCTCCTGGAGTTTATCACCATTCATGGTATAGTGGTTGTCAATGTGAATATCTTTATGTCTAGAATGGGGTCTGCATCTTAGAACTAGCACAATTCACGGAATTTACACCTATAGTGTAAAAGTTCTTTCAACTTTTATTTTTTCACTTATTGATCTGACTAATCTAGATTTATGTCGGGAAATTTATATTGGGGTAAAAAGCTCTCTATGAAAGTGTCCATTCTAAAATTAAATATCACTAGATTGTTGAATTAAATGTCCTAAAGCCATGGTAAATGTTATTTATCATTGTCTATAAGGCAGCGAAATTAGTATTTTCATTAACTTGATCCAAATATAATAATCAAGAAAATACAACATTCATTATTTATTCATGAAGAAAAAAGTGACGTTTTATATATGGTAAGAATTGGAATGATGCCATACAACGATTACACTTAGCAGGCGATCCAAAATATAATAATTAAGAAAATTCAATATCTATTATTTATACATGAGCTCAGTAACACCAGAACTGTACACAGGAATTGTGCATGCAACTAGTGTGAGAACAGTGTGGGAAGATCTGTGTGAGCGTTTTGACAAGGTAAATGCATCACAAATTCATCAGTTACATAAGGATATAGCTAGTGCAGTGCAAGGAAATGATAGTATCCCCATCTATTTCTCGAAACTGAGAAATTTATGGGATGAATTTGCTAGTATAGTGTCATCACCATGTGATTGTCCTAGATCTAAAGAATTCTGTGCTCATATGCATCGCCAAAAGCTGATGCAATTTCTAATGGGATTAATTGAAACCTATGACCAGTCGAGAAGGCAGATTTTGATGACTGAACCAACACCAAGTCTCAACCAAGTATATGCTATGCTTGTTGAAAGGGAGAGGCAAAGAACAATAGCCAGCTCTTCCATGAGTGGAGAGGGAACAGACGTAGCAGCACTTATGGCAAGAAAAGGAGAAAAATGTCAGCATAACAAAGGATCAAACTATTATCAGAAAGAGGAGAAAAACTGGGAACAACAATGTGACTTTTGCAAGCTGCAAGGGCACATAAAGAGGGACTGCTATAGACTAAATCGATAGCCCCCACCCACCAGACTGGAAATTCAAGAAGAAAGAGAACATGAACACTGCCTATAATGTACACACTGAGAATGCACATCCACACATGCCACCAGGAACCAGAGACAAAAGGGAAATGATAGACAAGATGGCTGCAGGAGAACTTCCAAGGGCACTACTGATGACAAATGAACAACATGAGAACATTCTGCAAATGCTGGACAAGGATACTTCACAACATGGTATGATGGCTAACATGGCAGGTATGGCAGGTATTGTCCAAACTCCTTTTAACCAAAGTAGAAGACTTCAAGTGGATAGTAAATAGCGGGGCAACTAACCATATGGCTTCAAGCCTGAGTGTATTAACTGAAGTGAAATTGGTGAAATTAGATCATAATAGGAGAGTTCGTTTACCAAATGGTGGTGTGACTTTAGTCACACATACCGGGAATTGTAGGATAACAAAAACAGAAGAATTACACAATGTGTTATTTGTCCCAGATTTTCAGTATAATATGTTGTCAGTATCAAAGTTGACCAGGGAACTCAATTGCTTTGTATCTTTCTATCCTGGATTCTGTTTATTCCATGACCTCTCTAATAGGAAGTTGAAGGGGATTGATAAGGAACATGATGGTCTGTACTTGTTGGTTCCACAAGGATCAAATAAGACTGGGAATACAAGGCTTGAAGACGCTAAGGTGTTCACGGCTCATAGTGATAAGGAGGCCATCATGATGTGGCATAGAAGATTAGCTCATGCACCAATAGGATCCATAAAGAATATTTTTGGATACACTATGGATGCTTGTAAATCTGTTTTAGATGGTTGTGAAATTTGTCCATTGTCTAGACATACTAGACTTTCTTTTGCTAACAGTGAGATTAGAGTGTTTGCTTTGTTGCATTTGGATGTATGGGGTCCTTATAATACACAAACTTTTGATGGGAACAGGTCCTTTCTCACAATTGTTGATGACTTTTCCAGAATCACTTGGATTTTTTTATTAAAATTCAAGTCTGGTGTATTGATAGTTCTTAAACAATTTTTCAGAATGGTTCTTACTCAATTCAACATTTCAGTTCAAGGTGTTAAAACTGATAATGGTGGAGAATTTATAAGTGATCAAATGCAACTTTTACTTAAAGACCTGGGCATTACTCACTAGTGGACATGTGTTCATACCCCTCAACAGAATGGTGTAGCTTAGAGAAAACACAGGCACTTATTAGAAGTAGCAAGAGCACTCAGATTTCAAGGTGCTATTCCTATTAAGTTTTGGGGACACTGCATTCTTACAGCTGCTTACATCATCAACAGGTTACCATCTCAAGTACTTGATGATAAATCACCATATGAAGTCTTCTTTCAGAAGAAACCGTCTCAAACATTTGAGAACATTGGTTTGTTGTGCTTTGCCAGTACATTGCCAAGAGTTGATAAATTTGCCCCTAGAGCATTACGAGCACTGTTTATGGGATACTCTAATGTGACAAAAGGCTACATATTATTTGATCTGGCTCAACAAAAGTTTTTTTGTGAACAGAGATGTAGTCTTTCATGAAACTCATTTTCCATTCCACACCTCTTCTGGAACTAGTAGCCCTTCTATTCCTGATGTTTTTTATTATCCTGAAGAAACTATTATTTCAGATGCTCCAACTGCTACCACTGAGAACATTTCCCCTATTCCAGATGTGATTCCTGATCCTACACCTCCTGATCTTGATCTAACTACCCAGCAACCCCTCCATTTTTCACCTGTTCCTCCTCAGGTCCTCCCTCAGGAAATCTGCTAGAATCTCTAAACAACCTCTTTGGTTATCAGACTTTGTCACGAAACCATCAGCTAGCTCAGCTTTGTATCATCTCCCCAATTATGTCTCTTATACCAATTTATCATCCTCTCATCCGAAATATTTAGGTGCCTTCTCAGCTATTCAAGAACCTGGTTCATACCAAGAGGCCATTACAGACAGCAGATAGATTGAAGCCATGCAGTCTGAAATACAAGCTCTTCAGGAAAATCATACTTGGGACTTAGTGACTTTGCCACCAGGGAAGATTCCCATTGGTTTTAGATGGGTCTATAAGGTCAAACTGAAGTCCATTGATTTTCATGAAACCTTTTCTCCTGTGGTGAAGATGGCCACTGTGAGAACTGTTCTTTCTTTGGTTGCTCAGTCTAACTGGCCTATTCATCAACTAGATGTCTATAATGCTTTTTTGCAGGGTGATCTGCATGATAAAGTTTATATGCAGTTGCCTGAGATATTTCCCAGTCAGGGCGAGTCGAGTGGTCTTGTGTGTAGACTTGTGAAATCCCTCTATGGGCTTAAGCAAGCAATAAGACGATGGAATTTGAAGTTGTGTGAAGCATCACTTCAGTCTGGTTTCCTTCAAAGTAGTTTGGATCATTCATTGTTTATCAAGAGACAAGGATCAGATATAGTGGTGATATTGGTTTATGTAGATGATATGTTGGTTACAGGAAGTAACACGGCTCTCATAGAAGGCACTAAGGCCTCTTTACATAAGACTTTTAAGATCAAAGATATTGGTGAATTAAAGTTTTTTCTTGGCATGGAATTTAGCAGATCTGGAAGAGGGATTCTAGTCAATCAGAGAAAGTATGCACTAGAAATCATCTCACACTTGGGATTGGGTAGTGCTAAACCAGCTTGGACACCACTTGAAGCAAACATGAAGTTGACAACACAGGAGTTAGATGGCTTAACAGGGAAATCAGATGATGAGTCTTTTGAGAACAGTTAACAATATCAGAGTTTGATAGGGAAAATGTTATATCTGACATTGACAAGGCCAGATATAGCTTTTTCAATTCAAACACTTAGCCAGTTTTTGCATCAACCCAAGAAGTCACATTGGGAGGCAGCACTCAGGATGATGAGATATGTTAAAAGAGAACCAGGACTTGGGATTTTTTTTAGCAGCAACAAAACAAGTAAGTTGAGTGTGTTCCGTCATGCAGATTGGGCATCTTGTCCTAATACTAGGAGGTCAGTCTTAAGTTTTTTGGTCAATCATGGTGATTCCTTGATATCATGGAAATCTAAGAAGCAAAGTGTGGTTTCCAGATGTTCAGCAGGCATAATATAGGAGTATGGCAAATGCAGTGTCAGAGGTGGTATGGCTTACTGCTCTGTTAAAAGAATTAGGAAGTGTGAGTACTGATCCAGTTGTGATATTTAGTGACAGTAAAGCAGTATTGTAGATAGCAGTCAATCTTGTGTTTCATGAGAGAACAAACACATAGAGATTGACTTCCACTTCATTAGGCAGATGATTCAGGAAGGCATAGTGAAGACAGCACATGTGAACTCTAAGGATCAACTTGGAGACATATTAACAAAGGGACTGCCCAGATTACAACAAGAATATTTGGTTGGCAAGTTAGGTGTGCTGAATGTCTTTGCACCCGCTAGCTTGAGGGGGAGTAATGAAATAGGAATAGGCTAATGATAAAATGTGTAGAGGGGCCTATGAGTAATTAGCAGTAAAAGTTAGTTAACCAATTAGTTAGTTAGGTTCAGAACTGCAACTAATGGTTGTTAGGAATAACAGTGTATATTTATGCACCAGGTTCATTGTAACTAGTCAGTTTTTGATACACAGAAATAAGATCAAACTCTCTCTTCTCTTCTCAGCTTCAATGGATTATCTATGAAATTCATCATAGATCACCTGGTAAATAAATAACGCGACTTCGATCTTGTTCAACAAAATCATCACGCAGTAAAACAAAAAATGTCTCTTTCACCCTTAAAGTTTACCTACTACGATATAAAAGTGAACATAATATCCACCAGACATACGGAAATAAGACATAAATAATAAATAAAGTGGCAATTTTATTTAGGCGTTTTATTAATCAACAAGACAAGAAAACCTATGCTATTGCCTTAATTCATAAAACTTGATGCATTTATTTTCTCAAACATCAATAGCAACTCATATGTTTAGCCATCAAATGATGCAACATCTTGACTGGCTCTAATTTTAAAAAGAGTTCTTCAGCACCCATTCCACCAAAGTTGAAACACCATAACCCGTGCCGTTTTTCTTATTATTGCTCCAGGCGGTACCAGCTATGTCGATATGCAACCATTGGACCTTCTCGTCAACAAACTGCAAAACAAAAACCAAATGTCATGTTTCTCATCTCAAACTAAAGATACGTAGAATGTGCCAAAATGTCTTTTAATCTTGTGGTCCGATGATTACCTGCTTGAGGAAGAGAGCACCAGTTATGGAACCACCATCACCAGGTGCAAAGTTCATCATATCAGCAACTCCTGATTTCATACTTTCCCAGTAACTCTCCTCCATAGGCATCCTCCATAGCTTTTCACCACTTACCTCAGCAGCTGCAAGCACCTCGTTTGCTAGGTCATCACTAGGTGTAAAAGCACCTGTATTTGTATACAAGATATCCATTGAAGTTCAATCAGACTACATGTACACATGTACCAAAAAATAGAATAGAGACAAACAAATATACCAGCAACTGAAGGTCCAAGAGCAACCTTAATAGCACCAGTTAATGTTGCCAGATCAATTATCTGCATTCAATCAAACATGGAGAAGTGAGGGAAATATATTAAACGGTAAACGTACAGTGTAAAGTGATGTACGATGCATAATAACAATGTTACCTTTTCTACACCTTGGTTACAGGCATAAATCAAAGCATCAGCAAGTGTGAGCCTACCCTCAGCATCAGTGTTGTTAACCTCAATTGTCTTCCCATTTGAAGCTGTGACAATGTCTCCAGGCCTCATGCCTGCTGCACTGATCATATTTTCACAAGCTGCAATAATGATATGCACCTGCAACGTACATGGTAATTAATTATAATTTGTAGAGACGAGAATAGTTGAATACATGCACTTCGAGTAAATAAGTCTGGACTCACCTCTACTCCAATAGGCCTTATTTCACCAAGAGCTTTTGCTGCACCTAAAACAGCTGCAGCTCCTGCCATGTCATACTTCATAAGCTCAATCAAAGAACCAGCTCCGGTCTTGATGTTGTAGCCACCACTGGGGAATATGAAAACAATTGTTCAACAAATCATAACATAATAATAATAGAACATTGTCAACTTATAGAAGATAGAATTACCTGTCAAAAGTTAATCCCTTTCCAACCAAGGCTATCTTTGTTTTTCTTTCTTTAGAAGGAGTTTTAACACATAAATGGATGAAATAAGGAGGATTTTCAGTAGCTGCTGCAGCAACAGATAAATAAGCTCCCATTTTCAATTCTTTGCACTGCTCAGCATCCAAGATGTTTAAAGAAATAACATCGCTATAAGTGGACGCAATCTTTTTAGCCTCTTCAGCAAGTACCGCTGCATTCAGCACAAAGTCGACATGTCAATAGCCCTGTTATATATTTAAAGGGAAATGCACTGAGAGACGATCACTAACCAGGTGTAAGTACATTGGCGGGTGCATTGACGATCTCTCTGCCGAGTATAACACCTGCACATACATCTTCTGCATACTTGATTTTCTTCTCTATCTCAGGTCCGGTTCCCAATCCAAGAATATCCAAAGATTCCAACGTTGGTTTCTTCGACTCAGACCTAAACCTATTATCTTCAAATATCCCCAGTAAAACTCCTATAACATTCAAGAAAATCAACCAAGTTTAGTTTCTCAATACGGTTCAATGAATTAAGCGACGAAAATGGATATATATACCAGTTGCTATGGCAGAGGCAGAGCTAAGTTTCGATTCTGCAGAGAGCTCATCCGGAGAAGCAAGTGCAACGGCAATATTACTAGCCTGAGCAGACTTGGCAGCCGCAGCAGCAGCCTCCCCTAAACTGTGATAAACAGCAGGTGCTGATGATGTTGATGAACCAAGACCAACTAGAGCAATTCGTTTCGAGCCAAGACCACCAGGAAGCCTCAGAATTACGGATTGTCCAGACTTTCCACTAAAATCCTCCTCAGATGAAGCTTTAGACAATAAACCATTCAGTACGGAATCGATCTGTTGCAATAGTGGATTCTTGAACTTAGTATTCTCGTCTCTAGCCAAGTCATTCTCCGTCGCACCTACTGCAAGTATGTCTCCTTTCCACTCCACCACATCAATCCCTTTAGCACCAATTGAAATCTTTCATGTTCCAAAACACACAAAAAGGATTTAGTCCATACACAAGAGACAAAATAGAGAGCACAGGAATCCACGAAAGCCTCTTTCCTTTTTCAGCAACTTCTTAATTCTAACTTCCGTGACATATTTAAGACCACCACAAGATGAAAAGAATATTTTGATACATTCAATATATCTTTAGTTTTAGTTTAAGACAACAAAGTTTTGTTTGACTATCTTAAACTTCGTGTCAAATAAAAAAACCAAGACAAAAATATTGAAACAGAGCAAGTAAGAAAAATGAGTTCTTTATGCACTCAATTTACAAAGATGAATTTCAGAGTTAATGGTATCACAAATCAGACACAAAACACCTCCAAAACAAGAGAAGATTAATAAGTAATATCCTTTCTTTGATTTCACAAACATAAAGATGAAAGTATACAATATCACAAATTACAGTCCAAACCCACAAAAACAGAGAAGAATAATATAAAAACTCACCCCAGTATAGCTACATTATCATATGTGCGAGTTTCCTACCTAAAACCTCAACTATCACTTGTTCACTTGCAGATGTGTTTCGATAAATATTTGGCGATAATTCAGCTAAGAAAAGTAAACATATGATAGTTAAGGTTTGTTTCGAAAAATATTTGGTCATAGTTCAGCTAAGAAAAGTAAACAAATGATAGTTTAGTACGAAACTCAAACAATTTAGATGTGTTTTTACCTTTCACTCGATTTAAAAAAAATCCTTTCTTTGCAAAAACGTAAAACTATATTCACCTTAGGGACATCACTTTCTTTAGGCCTAGTGAGACCAAGAGTATCACGAGCAATACAATGAGCAATTCTTTTACTTCTTCTTGAACACAAGGGTATAACTGCAATTGAAAAACCCCAGCTGGGACTAGATCGACATTTAGTAAAAACTGAAGGGCAATGAGGAAAAGATGATGAAGAAGAAGCCAATGCTGAAGAAACTCTCAGTGTTGCCATTTGTAAAAGGAATTTGTTGTGTGTTCTTCTCTTTTTCACTATTCACTTATATAGAGGTGGCAAAGAAGAGTTAGCTTCGGGTCAACATGTCTGCTTATGTATCGTAGTTGATAGTAAAAGGTATAACTTTATTTCTCAATTAAATTCATCAATCAAGCGTTACTTTTTATTATGACTTCGATTCGAATCACTTCAGTCCCTTTGTTAGTTTTGACATAGGCAGAATGTTGGTGTTATCGAATAGGTTAAAAGTAGTGTTATCGAATAGGTTAATAGTAGGTAGCTATTAGTCGACATGTCTCCTTTTAGCCGATACCATTTATTGAATTTTTGTATTTTTTCTATTTTAATTTATCTGTTTTTTTAGTCTATTATATATATTAGCAACTTAAAATATTTAAAAGACGTAAAAGTTTCTATTGATTCTCAATATTTTATCAGTGTCATATAAATTAAGATATATTATTTGAAATGATGAAAAAAAAATATCACCATAATTAACAACTTAATTTTTTAAAAAACATAAAAGTTTAAATGATTCTTGTAATTTCAATGTCACATAAATTAATATAAATAGAGTATCATATATTATTAAAAATTACACGAGCTTTTGTATCTAATATTTAACATATGTTGGGGCATTTTCGAAATTCGCATGTGAACCAAATTTGTGGCCAACTAAATTTCACTCATGCGTCACGTGTAAATTGCAACTTTTTTTTTGGCTGCCCCGTAAGGCTATCTAGTCTTCATATATAATTATCTTTAAAAAAAAATTGATTTACATTTAATTATCAATTCCAAACCCCACATTATGGGATTATATTGGGTTTGTTGTTGTTATTATTGTACTTTTAATTATCATAAATTTAATTGGAGATTTTTTCATTTGTTTGCAGAATTTTAATTAAGGCGAAACCCATCGGTGGCCCCCCTAAAGTTGGCATCAACTTTCACTTAGACACCTAAATCAGGAGATAAATGAACATCTCCTGATTTAGGTGTCTAAGTGAAAGTTGATGTCAACTTTAGGGGTCATCGATGGGCTTCGCCTTTAATTAAAGTTCTCCATTTTATTGCATGGACCATATATAAAAAAAATAAGATATTTCATTTATTTATTTGTTTTTCAAATCAAGAAAATTTGTTACTTTTTTCATATTATTCTTAGTGTTAAATAATTATATAAAATGTTGTTGTCAATTCAAAAATTCAAAACATCATTAATAAAGTTAATCTAGTAAAATACACTTCTAATTAAAATATTTTTAAATAATATATCGGGTTAACAAGGATCAAGTCTTATGAAACCAAGAAAGTTATAAAAAAAATCAATATTATTTATATCAGAATAGGAAACCACATAATTATATGATTGGACTGACTTAATGGGTGTTGGACTTAAAAAACATGAAATTTGAAAAAAGCAATGTATTTCAATAAATCGAAATTTGAGATTTTAATAGATACGACAAATTAGATTATCGATCGATTTTGACTAGACGTGAAGTTTAATAAAGAATAATCATCAAAGAAAACAACAAGGCATATTACTGTCTAATAAATGAGAATAGCCTTAAAATGAAAAGTTTCAAACTAAATTATTCTTAAATATTTAAAGTATGAAGTCTATAGCAAAATTTCGTTCACTTTTTTACCTCTTTAAAATAGAGTTTACGATTGCCAAAATAGTTATTTAATAATTTTGTAATATATAAAATTATGTTATTTCTCTTTAAAAAAATGAATTTTAATTTACTATTTAAATTATCATTAATTATTTGTCAAAACACACCTTAATTATTCAAGTGACATAGACACCCTTTTGGTTATTCTGACAATTGGACCATTTATAGCACCTCAAAAAAATATCTTTTTTTCTTTTTTGGTTCAACATCTCAGAAAAATATCAACCATGGAATTTTGAACACATTTAAAATGAAAAGTTTTAAATTAAGTTATTATTAAATATTTAAAGTATGAAGTCTATAGAAAAATACATTCACTTTTTTATCTTTTTGAAATAGAGTATACGCTTTAATTATTTTTTATATTTAAAATTATGTTATTTCTCTTCTAAAAAAAGTAAAATTTATTATCTAAACTAACATTAATTATTATCAAAATACACCTCAATTATTCACGTAGCATATAGACCCTTTTGTTGGTTATGGTTCAATGATAAATAAAAGACAATTGGACCACTTATATAGCTCCTTTCAAGAATTTCCACCATTGGAAATTTTGAACACGTTTAATTTTAACTATTATAATTTTATATAATTATTTAATACTAAATATAACGTGTGAATTTGTTGTGTATATATAGAGAGAGATAACTAAAGGGTGAGTCCCTTCTTGTTGAGTGATAAATTTGATAAGATGCAACAACCCATTATAATTTTAGAATCCTAATTGCAATACTCAAACTACTGAATTACAATAAGAAATATTGAAATAACAAGTAATTAAAAATAAAGAAAGAATGAAAATGAAAAACTTTATTCAAAGAAAAGGGATGAGAGTACTAGATATTTTTCTCAGTAATCTACATAATTCTTGAATTACATATCACACCCATGACTCGACCTAAATTCCAAATTAACCTGGTCCTGTTACTTGTTCTCGACTCAATAACTTTTGCCAGCCTAATAACTACTTGTGTGAGTTTGATATCTGTATTAGATTGACTAGGTTCATAACATAAGATGTATGAATTGATGTGTCTTTCTGGGATTCTCCAATTTTGTATTTACCCATATTGTTCTTATCCTTATCCACTCAAAGGTAGGGGACCAGAAATGTTGTTTTTTCTATAGTTCTTTGGCTGAACGAAAAATAATTTTAAAAAAAAAAGATATAAAAATATGATAAAGTATTTTAAATAATAATTATAATAGGTGAATCCAAAATTCGAATATGCACATTAATTAAAGTGATGTCATGCAACAGTCTTAAAATACCAATAAGGTCCAAACTCGAGTCGTGCAGCAACGCTAACAGGCTTAAGTTGCATGCTAACCATATGACCTGACCCAATAGATATGTGTGAGAATTTTTCTAACATATACACATATATAAAGAGGGATTCTCGAACTTAATGAATGCACGTGCACCCATAACCAACCACATGGGTTGGCTTCTACTATGGACAAATAGCAAAATTTAATAACCTTCTACCTTAATTGATTCATGTCTATTACTTCACTGATTGAGAGTTCTAATATGAAATATGAGTCGGCATAAGCCAAATGTGAGTACCTCCCTAAAGCTACGGGTAGAACACTTAGTAAAGAGATTTAATCTTTGAGTGAATTAAATACCGCGACTTTGATCTTGTTCAACAAAATCATCGGGCATTTTATAAATCAAGAAAACAAGAAAGCCTTTACTATTGCCTTTTCTTTTCCACCAAATTTATTCATAAAACTTGACGTATTTCTTTTTCTCAAACATCAATAGTCCCTTGAGATTACAACTCCCTCATGTTTTTTTTTTTAAAAAAAAAAACAAACTGGTAACATAACTGCCTCATATGTTTAGCCATCAAATGATGCAACATCTTGACTGGCTCTAATTTGTAGAGTTCTTCAGCACCCATTCCACCAAAGTTGAAACACCAAAACCCGTGGCGTTCTTCTTTTTATCGCTCCAGACGGGACCAGCTAAGTCGATATGCATCCATTGGACCTTCTCGTCAACAAACTGCAAAACGAAAACCAAATGTCATGTTTCTCGTCTCAAAGATTTATCCTTTTTTTAAACCTCCGAGTGACAGCAAATTGAAATGAAGTAGGAACAACATGAGAGGACCAGAGGGAAAGCTCTTATACAGAAGGATTATCACAAAGTTCCTAGTAACGTATAATCGGTAGCTGTAAAAGAATGCCATTATCCTTTCTATAATGTCTTAGGTTCCCGTCCTTGTCACTTTTCTTTTGTTTATGAAGAAGAAACTTTTGGCTCTACTTAACATAAGCTTCAATTGCTGCTAGAACAGAAACTCCAGATCATTTTTATTCCTCCAAAAGTAGTACTCCCTCAGTTTCGATTGGTTTGTGTTACTTTCCTTTTTGGTATGTTTCAAAAAGAATGTCTTTTTTTTTTTTGAAAATTCTTTAATTCAAACTTTCCACATGACATATTTAAGACACAAAATTCAAAAACCTTCTTTACTTTCTTAAATTCCGTGCCAAGTCAAAATCATACAAACAAATTGAAACAAATATTTTTCGGAGGATCCGACTGGGTGTAGCAGCATATTTGGAGAGACTGAGCAACACCCGTAAGAAGGCCTCAAGCCAGAATTTTCTTGGGATGACATAGTAAATTCCGTAAGTATATGACTAGAATAAATTACATGGCACTATTAGAGTGATCAGATGACTACCTGCTTCAGGAAGAGGGCAGCAGTTATCGCACCACCTTGACGACCTCCTGTGTTCACCATATCAGCCACTCCTGATTTCATAGAGTCCCAGTAACTATCCTCCATAGGCATCCTCCATAGTTTTTCACCGCTTACCTCAGAAGCTGCAACCACCTCCTTTGCTAGGTCATCGCTAGGTGTAAAAATACCTGTATTTTGTATACAAGATAGCCAATAAAATTCCAGTATATTACAAATTCAGAGCTTATATATCAGTCAAAGATTCACCGTAGCATCTTCTTTATCCAGCAAGTGCATTTGGTGTCACAGTTTTTTTAGTGCAATCAAAGTAATACATGTATAAACAGGAACATTAAATGGTAAACTGACCATAACAACAACAATATACCCAATGCAATCCCACAAAAGTGGGGTCTGGAGAGGGTATAATGTACGCAGACCTTACCCCTACCTTTGCGGGGCAGAGAGGTCGTTTCCGATAGACCCTCAGCTAAATGTTGAACATTATTCAACCATCACGTATACCAAAAAAGAAAAGAAAAAAGAGAGGCACAAGCAAAGATACCAGCAATTGAAGGTCCAAGAGCAACCACACAAGCACCAGTTAATGTTGCCAGATCAACTATCTGCATAACAAAGTAACAATCAAACAAGTCATTTAACACATGCCAAGGTTCAAGGTACTGAGTAAACCTCCGACCTCTGTACAACCTTTCTTAGAAAGAGCAAAGCTTTGGAGATCGAAGCAGAGGATCTCATTACATTTTTTACTACATATTAGGTTGGAAATCTGAAAACTTCTTTTTGATAGCTACAACATCTAATTTTGGTAGGTATTAGTTATTTAGGAAATAAAATTATAGCTGAAAGATAATCGTGTTTCCAATTAGCGTCTTATTGCTCTAACTTTCATAGCATCCCTGGTTTCATGGTCATATCTATTTTAAGCATTTAGCAGACCAATTGATAGCTGCAGAACATTGACCAATGAAAGTTCATAGGTTTCCGATATGTATTCAAGGGAAACCTTTTCACTTTTGGGTTGCAAAGTGGCAGGGGAAGGCAAAGGAAACATATTAGATGGTAACAGTGTTAAGTGATCTCCGAAAGCGACAGATGCATTATAACAATGTTCAAGTAATACCTTTTCTACACCTTGGTTACAGGCATATACCAACGCATCAGCAAGTGTGAGCCTACCCTCAGCATCAGTGTTGTTAACCTACCATAAATATGAAGGCACCAACAGAAACCACGAAACAGTCAAATAAAGTAAAATTAAAAATAAGCACCAGACTTTCATCATATTGGTCCTAAACTAATAGGTCAACAATCAAATAAAAGAAAATCCTATCAAATATAAACTATCTAACCAAGTGCAAAGTATCTACAGATGAAATGTCAAGATGGAAGTCTGAACCAGCCACCTTTTGAAGGTTTTATTTCCAATGCTTTTATGGTCCAGGGAATAAGATGCATTCCTGAAGCTAATGCACTTTCACATATGCCATGTGTCTGGCCACTGAGAAGCATGATTGATACATGACAACTATACAGAGTAATATTCATCTATAAGCTTATAAAATGCATCGACAGATGGGGGAGACTTTTCACTCACTCTAAAAGTTAAAATATCACAATTATGCAGAAAATGAACAATCTTTTGACCAAAAACAAATAAGGAAACAACTTGAGCTATAAAAAAACTAGAAAACTTATGAAACGGGTGTTTCGGTATATCCAAACACCCCCAACCAATCACTAATACCACAAAAGCAAAATGGATCCAATAGGAAATTGGTTCTTCAAATGGAGCTTGTTGGGTTAAGGGAGTGAAGGAGAGACCCAATTAAATCAACCCCTAAAAGCCCCAAAAATGAGCTTACCTCAATTGTCTTCCCATTTGAAGCAGTGATAATGTCTCCAGGCCTCATGCCTGTCCCACTGATCATATTCTCACAAGCTGCCACAATGAAATGCACCTGCAACATGGTAATTAGTTTGGAGAAATGAGAATAATTGAATACAAGCACCTCGAGTAAAGACATTTTTTTCTTGAATGATGATAAAGGACTCACTTCTACTCCAGCAGGCTTTATTTGACCAAGAGCTTTTGCTGCGCCTAAAACAGCTGCAGCCCCTCCCATGTCAAACTTCATTAGCTCAATCGAACAACCAGGTCCAGTCTTGATGTTGTAGCCACCACTGGTAACACAAAAAGAATTGTTTAAGAAATCATACCACAAGAATAAAAAAAAGTAGCAATAATAAAAGAAACAATATCACTGCAGCAAGGTCAGAAATCGATTTTCTATTTTTCCAACTTATAGAAGATAGAATTACCTGTCAAAAGTTAATCCCTTTCCAACCAAGGCTATCTTCTTTTTGATTTCTCCACTACTAGGCTTATAAGACAAATGGATGAAATGAGCAGGATTTGCAGAAGCTGCAGCAACAGCTAAATAGGATCCCATTTTCAATTCTTTGCACTGCTCAACATCCAAGATGTTTGCAGAAAAGACATCGCTATAAGTGGACGCAATCTTTTTGGCCTCTTCAGCAAGTACCGCTGCAGCGAAAAGTGGGCATGTTAATAGCTGGTGATAGTCATGCTATTGAAAGGGACAACAAGGGAAAGACCACTAACCAGGCGTAAGTACATTGGCCGGTGCATTGACGAGCTCTCTGCCGAGTATAACACCTGCACAGACATCTGCTGCATACTTGATTTTCTTCTCTATTTCAGGTCCAGCTCCCAGTCCAAGAATATCCAAAGATTTCAACATTGGCTTCTTTGACTCAGACTTGAATCTATTATCTTCAAATATCCCCAGCACAGCTCCTATAACATTCAAGAAAATCAACCAAGATTAGTTTCTCAATATGGTTCAACAAATTAAGCGAAGATCATGAAAATGGATACCAGTTGCTATGGCAGAGGCAGAGCTAAGCTTCGATTCTGCAGAGAGCCCATCAGTAGAAGCAAGTGCAATAGCAATATTACTAGCCTGAACAGACTTGGCAGCTGCAGCAGCAGCCTCCCCTAAACTGCGATAAGCAGCAATTGATGATGTTGATGAGCCAAGCCCAACTAGAGCAATCCTCTTCGAACCAAGACCAGGAAGCCTGAGAATTGTGGATTGTCCAGATTTTCCACTAAAATCCTCCTCGGATGAAGCTTCAGACAATAAACCACTCAATTTGGAATCTAGCTTTTGCAATAGTGGATTCTGGAACTTAGAATTCCCGTCTCTAGCCAAGTCCTTCTCCGTGGCACCTACTGCAAGTATGTCTCCTTTCCATTCCACCAGATCAATCTCCTTAGCAGCAAATGAAATCTTTCATGTTCCAAAGACAGAAAAAGGATTTAGTCCGGAAATTATTGAACTTCCATACGTTTAAACAGAAGAATCACAGGAATCAACGATTGGCTGCATGCTAAGGATGGAGCATTGAAAACTACATAGACTCTAAGAGATTGGATATGTTAGGACTATAGTCGCAACCCAAAAAAGAGTCCCAATCATAGCATTACTACTCAATCCCAAACTAGTTGTCACTTGAAAGCAATCTGAACCTTTATATCCATTCCTTTCTACAAAAGCACGTTCTACTCCAAAAGGTTAATTCAAATATAACATAATGGCATATTTATAACACAATTGGGAGATCAGAAGTTCTTTTTTTATTCATGAGATGAAGAATTTACACCAAATTTCGCATAAAACAATCATTAGCTACTCTAATATCGAACAGCATTACAAAGATAAACCTGAGTGTATAGGGTATCACACTCAGAAGTCAGAATACGGACTCACCAAAAACAAGGGAAGAAAGAATAACAAAGATCACTGTTTCAAAACGTTAAGCTCACAAAGATAAACATGAGAGCAAAGGGTATCACACTCATTTTTTATAGGCATATACAATTGATAATAAGCACTCCAACTTTGAGAGTACATATCCTAGACACCTCAACTTGGTCTTGACAACTAAACATTCCAACATGTCCCCACTGTCTCATGGACACATGACGCTAACGTGACACATAAATTTTAGAGGTGTCTAGATAATCATTTCCTAAGTTGGAGTATTCAACTAACATAGTGGAGATGAGTTGAGGTGTCTAGATATGCACTTTCAAAATTGGAGTGCTTACTTGCCAGTTGATACAAAGATTGAGTGTTTTTATGTGTTCTTAATAACCGGTAAAGGGTATCACACTCATGAAAAATCCCAACAAAAAGAGAATCAAGAATCAAAAGTCAGTTCTTTTATGCACTGAATTTTCAACGATAACCATGACAGTAAAGGGTTTCACATATCAGTTGCTAATTCACAATAAAGGATAAATAATAAGATCAGTTCTTAATTCACAAAAATGAATTGCAGAGTTAATGGTATTACCAATCAGACACAAGAATTCTCAAAAACAAGAGAGTAATAATAAGATATATCCTTTCTTTGCACTGGATTCGTAAACATAAAGATGAAAGTATACAATATCACAGATCAGAATCCAAACCCACAAAAAACAAGAGAAATAGAACAAGAAAAATCAATTCTATGCACTGAATTGACAACAACAAAAAAATTCATTCTTTGCACTGAATTATCAAAGACAGAGATGAAAGTATACCGTATCACAAATCAGAATCCAAACCCACAAAAACAAGAGAAAAATAACATAAAAAAGAGTGAAGGGTCAAAAACACACCCAAAGTATCCTGGTTTTTTTGGTTTAAGTTCAGGTGTGGGAGTTTCCTAACCTAAATCCTCAACTATCAGTTCCTTTTCCACTGATAGTTTGAGGTGTGTTTTGCCAAACTAGGTCATAGTTCAGATAGGAAAACCAAAAAAATCCATCATACTTTAGGTGTGTTTTCGACCCCTCACTCAATAAAAAATCATTCTTTGCACTGAATCACAAACATGAAAATATACAGTATCACAAATCAGAATCCAAACCACAACAACAGGAGAAAAAAAGCAAGAAAAATCAGTTCTAAGCACTGAATTTACCAAATAAACAAAAAAAAATCCATTCTTTGCACTGAATCCAAAAAGATAAAGATGAAATCATACAATATCACAGATCAAGAATTGAAACCCCACACAAAAAAATATAAATCAATTCAATACAAAAGAACAAAAATCCAATAAAAATCAAATCTTTTTGCAAAAATAAAACAAGGATCACCTTAGGGACATCACTTTCATTAGGCTGAGTAAGACCAAGAGTATCACGAGCAATAGAATGAGCCATTCTTTTAGCTCTTCTTGAACACAAGGGTGTGACTGAAATTGAAAAAGACCAGATGGGACTAGATTGAAATTTAGTAAAGACTGAATGGTAAGAATGAAAAGAAGAAGAAGATGAACAGGCCAATGCTGAAGAAACTCTCAGTGCGGCCATTGTTTAAGGAATTTTGTGTGTATTTATATAGAGAGAGATACCTAAAGGGTCAGTGACTTCTTGTTGAGCGAGAAATTGAGAAGATAATGATGTATGCATTGACGTGTCTTTTGGGTTTTCGCAATTGGACTCGAAATTCCAAAGGTATCACGTAAATTAAAATATTTATTAAAATACATTTTAACTATAGTTATTCTCTTTTTCTACTTAAAATACCATTATCATTGTTCAGGTGGATAAAGTGAACAATTAATAATTATGAAGTATTTCGATAAATATTTGATGATAATTTATATAGAAACTCACACATTTGATAGTTCATATAAGAAATTCAAAAAATTAAAATGCTTTGAGCGTATTTTTTTTAACTTCTACTCAAAAATAAATAAAGGAAACGAAAATATAACAAAGCATTTGGCATTTTGAACAGTAAATAATATGTTAATCTAAGTATAAAAAACAACCTATAGTAATAAAAATTAAAGAATAAGAAGCTAAAAGAGAAATATTATGACTACTAATATAAATAAATATCGAAACAAAATATTATTTTCTATAATTTTCTATTCTAATTTATATTCTCCGCAACTTCATATCTTTTGTTTCTGTAGTTTAAAAATTCAATGTCTCTGCTGAGATTTGTCCCCTTATTATACTAAGGATTTGTCAGATACTAATATCATATTTATTATAGTCTAAGCTCATAGCACATATTATTAGCGTTGGTCTAATAAATTTTGTAAATTTTTTACTTTAACTCAATTATAAAATAGCTTAAAAAATAAATATTTGTCATAAATTTGGACTATTATAATTATGCATTTCTTGTGTTAGTGCTAGTTGTGAGTCACTAATGATTTGTAATTTATTTATAATTGTTACTATAATTATGTTATTGGGTTCATTTTATTTTATTTTAATATAATTATGCAATTGATCTGATTTATGCCTTACTCTATAACCTCCAAAATAAGAGAGTTTTCTTCTTAAATTTTCTAATGAGTCTTATGCGGCATAAATTTAAATTAATCAAATTTTTATTATAAATATCAAGGTGGGATTTTTTTTTTTTTTTGAGGAAACTCGAAATGTTTGAATAATAATAATTCGTTTACTCTGTAATGGAGAAAAATATAACTATACGTTTTGAATTATTGTGTGCCGATGTGGATTATTGAAGAACCACTCTGGATTAATCTAATTAATGATCATTATTAAACAAGATAAAATGTTTGTTGAGTTATATAATATATTTTACAAGATAGGTTAAGACATATGAGATCATAATATAGAATCAATACTTTAAATACAGGATGGTTAAATAAAAAAGATTATGAACATAATAAGTATAATTATATACAATATCATGATGTTTATTCTTCCTTCTTTTCCCTTTTAACTTTTTCTTTAAAAATTCTCCGTCTAGTCATTTCAAATTTGGTACATTTAATTTTAGTTCCGCTAAAAAATTAGATACCTATAAAAAACTTTTAGTTTTATATAGTTTTTATATGCTATCAGTTCAAGATAAACTTAAAAAAATAATATGATCAGTGAAGATTTATAAAATATATCATACAATGTATATAATCGATCCAACTTACTTAAGATTATTATATCTTAAAAATACTCCATACTAAAAAGTGAAAAAAGGGAAGCTTGTCAAGTAATTTAGGGCCTCGGGACCATGCACATCCTTGATAGGGAAAAATTATCGGAGATGACAAACATTACTAGTTTATTACTTTATATGTGTATAGTTTTATTTTATTACTATTTGCGGGTATATTTTTGTTGAGATATGCTATAATCTGCGTTTGTATAATTCGCAGTTTTTGTATAGCGTTTGTATAATTCGCTATACAATTCACAATTTTTGTATAGCATTTATATATTTCACTATACAATTTGTGTACAACGTTTGTATAATTCGCTATATAATTCGCGGTGTTTGTATATTTTGGTATACAAATAATTCAGGATATAGCGTTTGTATAATTCACTACAGTTTTTGTATAATTCGCTATAGCGTTTGTACAATTACAAATTTATATTTGTCATTATAAGTAATTAGAAAAACTATACTCATATGAAGTAATTATGCTTAAAAGATTTGGCATCTATCAAATTTTCCCTTCTTATATAGAGCATAAAAGCTCTAATAATATCATGTACTAGGATATATAGTAAGGGTTGAATAACTCCAAAAATATGTCATCTTTGCACAAATGGCTGATCAGATTTATAACTTATTTAGTTTAGTAGGAGTAAGGTCTGCGTACAATTTATCCTCTCAGACCCCACGTTGTGGGATTCTACTGGGTTGTTGTTTTTAGTTTAGTTGGTATTTATTGATTGTTTAAATCGATTTTTTTGAAAATAGTCTCTTTACCTTTATAAGATAAGGCTAAAATTTGCGTACACACCATTCTTTTCAGTCATCACTTGTGAATTACATTGATTTCATTATTGTCAGTATATGCTGATTATATATTATTATACATTGACTATAATATAAATTATACATATATTATATATTCACAAAATTTAAAATTAAGCGATTAAATGGCCGGCTATTATTTGGATTACTTCTTAAAAAAAAATGTTAGGTATTTTCTTGTACCTAGCTAGCAGTGGCACTTGTCTATATGTACATATATCATGGACTAAACATTTACATTCAATTTATAGCTAGTGTTGAGTAGGTATATTATATTTTGAGTTTAAGTTATTTAATATATGGTTGGTGTAAGAAATTTCTACGTTAAAAAGTTATTTATAGATAAGCCCTCTTTAAATATAGGATTTACAATGAAAATGAGGATATCTATAAGTAAGTCGGACCTTTTAAATATGAGATTTGTAACATTGAAAATTAAATAAGATAAAATTATTTAATTATAACAAATAAAAGTGACATGATGATATAAAATATTATTTTCATTAACGATATATATAACTTAAACTCTATTATTTGTTGCTTTCTCTCCTCATTAATTTGTGTCTTAACAAAGGCTAAGAATATAGTTCTATATGTCATAAAGACAGATTGAATATTTAAATTTCATGAGTTTTGAAGTTTACACTTGATTAGTGCTAATAAGAGATTCTAAATTTCTAGTAAATCTCATGACATAAATACAATATTTAGGACAAATTTACTAAATTTGACTGAATTCATATGTAACCTTCTAACTCGCCCCTAATCTTGATTCCTATGTACATGGATAACCCTAATGCTACACATAAAAATAAAAATATTTTTTTAAAAAAAGTTACTATATTTCATTAAAAAGTACAATAAAATATATATATGCCATAGTTTAGCTTTGCTATATATAGTAGAAAATGTCTTTCAAAAAAGAATAACCAAAAAAAAAAGAATCTTTTAATGGCAGAATGAAAGTTGTATTGTGCAAATAGGGTAATTTTAATGAAGTATTTAAATTAAGAATTTCAAGTTCGAATCATAGAAATTGAGGAGTTGAGCGACTTATTTGGTGAATCTGAATTGATTAATTAGTAAATTGTATTTATCAGACGATTAAAAAAAAATTCAAATAATAAGATTATATATTAATCGAGTTGATTAATGAAAACTTTGGATTCGAGTTTGGAGAAGAGAATCATTTTTATTGGAGAGTGTATTACTTTCTAGTAGAAGATTTTTCAATGAGAAATTCAAGCAAATATACATCAAGTGAGAAAAAGGACATTATTATATTGCCCAAGTTGGTTTCTTCTCTCTTGTTCAAAATGACAGAATTTAATGAAATTGATTAAAAAAAAAAAAGAAGCAATATTATTGGTTGTGTTATGACAATATGGTCAATGCACCAATATGGTTTAGGCATTTAACTCTCCTTGCATTATTATGCTTCATATTATTGTAGATATATAAATTAATTTCAAAGCACCTTTTACTTTAATCTTTCACCTTTTATTCTACACTTCTATATTTCTCTGTGTGAAAAAAGAAAAAAAGTAACAATCAATTTAAGTTGCTCACCAACTCAACCATCTATTTCCGTTTCAAAGTAATTCTTGATCTTTTCAGAATTTCGAAGTATATCGCTCTTTCATCTTGTGTCTGACACTCCTAAAGTCTTTTATACGAAAAAAATAACAATAAATTTGAACTGATCGCCAACTTAACTTTTTGTTTCAAAGCGATTCTTGATCTTTTCATAATTTTAAAGAATATCGATCTTTCACCTAGCGTCCGACATTTTTATCTCCTTTGTATGAAAAAAAAAAGAGAAAAAAAATAACTAGTCTAAACTGATCACCAACTCAACTTCTTGTTTCAAATCAATTTTTAATCTTTCACCTAGTGTCCAACATTTCTATAATCCTACGTACGAAAAAAAAATCAATCTAAATTGATCATCAATTCAACTTTTCGTTTCCATTTTAAAGCAATTCTTAATCTTTTCAAAAATTTGAAGGATATCTAGCTATCGCTTTGCGCCCGACACTCCAATGTAGTGAGAAAAAAAAACCTCAACCGGCCCAAGCTACCGGTTCTCAGACCTTCATCAATTCTTCTCCAAAATCATTTTTTTTCTCTCTCACTCACTGTAATTCACTCTCTCTCTCTCTCTCTCCAAACCTCACAGGGAAAAAGAAAAAAAACTCTTTTTGTTTCCAGATCAAGAACCCCTTCACATTTCCTACATTTACTTTTCTCTCTCTAAATTCCCTCAAAAATATAATCTTTTTTTAAAAAAAAATCAAGAAAAGGAGAGAGAGGGGGAAAAAAGAAAGAAAAAAGCATCATTAGTATCACTGAGAAACAGCTTTTGTTTCCTTCACAGAATAATGAAGCTCTGAAAAGACAAAGTCTCAGTTTCATCCTTTCTAAAAGATAGAAAAATGCTCAATGGAATCTGTATCTTTCAAGGTTCATTCTTAATTTCAATAATACTTACAGCTGTCTCTACATTTTTTTATATTTGCAAGTAGTAAAGTAAATTTTTTATTTATTGAAAATGTGTGTCTTGGAAGCTTATGTTTAGTCAAAGACAGATAAGAATTTTTAATGCATTTTGCAGTTCCTAGATGTGTTGATGTTTTTTTTTTTTGAGAGATTTAACTTTGATGGGGTGTTGGAAGATTTTTTAGGGGAAATTGGGTTTTGAGTGGTTCATTGAAAAGGTTGAATCTTTATGCTGAGATTTGCATTTCATTTCAAGTATGAGGATGTTTTTGAGAGCTTTAACTTAAATTTGTCTTAAAGATTGAATTTTGAGGGGAAATAAATTGTGGGTTTTGAGTGTTTGTATGAAAAGGTTGAATCTTTATTGAGATTTTTGCAATTTGAGAGTCAAGATTGAATGAATACATGTCATGTCATAGTATCTAAGTTAAAGGGTTTGTTGTTTTTTCTTGGATTTGTGAAGGATGATTATCTAATGCAAGTTTTGTGCTTCTGGGGTTGAAAGGTTATACACTATACAGAGTGATATTGAGGTTTAGATAGTTTATTTGTTCCAAAATGGGGAAATGGGGGTGGGGATTACAAGGTGGGGAGTCGGACTCTCGCTAACAAGGTGGAAATTCAGGTAGCCAAGCTAACCAACTGAGCTACTAAGATCCGTAGTTTTAGTTTTAGATAGGATTCATAAGCACTGTTAGGTATGACTTGTTGAGTTTTTGCAGGGTTCTAGCAATGTGTGGTTTTGTAAGATCTTGAGATGCTCTTCAGATTTGTAATTTTGAAATTTGGGTCGCTGCAGGAGGCAGTATACGTATGGAATTTTGAGGAATTTTAGGCCTAAAGTTGAATTAGGTGACAGAAGCAGAGGGGAGTTTTCGTTCAATGTCAGGAGCTTCAAGGGTAAGGTCAATGAATGTAGCTGATTCAGAAGCAAGGCCAGTTCTTGGACTCTCTGGGAATAAGGCACAAAGATCACCTGGTTCAAGAAAATCAGTTTCAAAACCTACGAGAAAGATAGTGAAGTCAAAAGAGGAGGTTGAGATGGAAGATAAAAATGGTCACCAACCATCCCCTTCATTGCTTTCTTTTGATGTTCCTTCAATACTTAGGCGACAGGAGTCATTGTATTCCAACTTTTCACTTAGTGCTTCCTGTTCTTCTGATGCCTCGACGGATTCATTTCACAGTAGTGCTTCAACTGGTAGGATATATAGAATGAATAGTACCTCAAGTAGAAGGAAGCAGTTGGCGTCGAAGTCCAAAAGGATAGTTTCAGATGATATATCAAACTCTTCAATTGACGGTTCGCAATCCAAGAAAAGATGTGCCTGGGTGACACCTAATACAGGTGTGTTCTTGCTATAGAACACCTTATTATCTTCTACTTCCAGTAATGTTGGCTATACGACATGTCGGATTGAATTTGAAAAGCTGCAGAAAAACTTTAAATATCTTTGGGAGCATATAATTGAGGATTAAAACCCATGTTAAGCTATATATATATATATATAGTATGACCTATACGACTTTGAGCTTGTAGTTTCTTATATTGTCTCTCCTTTTAACCAGATCCATCTTATGCTAATTTCCATGATGAAGAATGGGGAGTTCCAGTCCATGATGACAAGTAAGTTGCCAGATTCTTGTCCAGAGAATTCTTACACAAAATATAGATTCTAATTCTTATTGAATCTTGCAGGAAGCTATTTGAGCTCCTTGTCCTTTGCGGAGCATTGGCTGAACTCACATGGCCTTCCATTCTCTGCAAGAGGCACATATTCAGGTACTCTTTGGGATCAGTTTTTTGAGGTGATAGAGGAAAGTGTTATTTCTTCACTGGGAAGCAGTTAAAATTTTTGGCATAATACATAAACATTCAAACTTGGCCCCAACCAGCAAGTAAGCACTCAAACTTTGAGAGTGGACATTGAGACACCTCAACTTGGTCTCAACTGACAACTAAACACTCCAACTCATCCTCATTGTGTCTCGTGGACACCTGATGCAGACGTGACACATAACATTTGGAGGTATCTAGATGATCATTTCGTAAGGTGGAGTGTTCGACTAACATGTGGAGACGAGTTGAGGTGTCTAGATGTGCATGCTCAAAGTGTTTACTTGTCAACTGAGGCCAAGTTTGAGTGTTTGTTCATGTAACTATCCCTAAATTTTTCCTTAAAGATTTGCTTTCAATTATTCATGTTAATCGTCTGGAAAAGGGCTTTAACACATTAAAGTTCTCCTCTGTTCTGGGCTAGATGGTCTGCTATATTTTGTCTTCTGGGTTCTTTTTTGCATTGCCTTGCTATCTCTCTACCATAACTTTATCTAATAAAAAAATTCGCGATGCAGAGAAGTATTCACGGATTTTGATCCCATAGTAGTGGCCAAGTTGAATGAAAAGAAGACTTTGGCTCCTGGAAGTACAGCATGCTCACTATTATCAGAACTTAAACTACGAGGCATCATTGAAAATGCTCGTCAAATGTTGAAGGTATACTTACTCTTTTATCCAGCTAGAAATAGTGGACACCTCCAACTCGATTTAATTTGTTTGCATTTACTAATTTGTATAGGGTGGTCCTATGGTTAACTTTGTTTGCATTTACTAATTTGTATAGGGTGGCCTTATGACTAACATCAACTATTTAGGATAAACACACATACAAAATCATTTATAATTATGATTTTATCGAGAGTCTCTTACTTCCGTGGACCACTCTCTATTCTTTTTACTTCTGTTAAAAGTAGGGATACTCAATCATTTATTGAATTGTTGGATTAGGTAGAGAAGTAAGTTAATGGCGGTCCTGGTGATAAGTCTGTTTCAATCTGTACCGACATCTGGCAAGTTCACTTGAGGCAGTCTTACCTTAATATTTCAAACTAGAAAGTAATGCAGCTGGTGATACCTAGTACTCACTCTGTTTCAATTTGTTTGTCTAGTTTGACTTGTCATGGTTTAAGAAAGTGAAGAAGACTTTTGAATCATGGGGTCTTAAACTAAAGATATATTGAATGTGCCAAAATATCCTTTAATATTGTGCTCTTAAACATGCCATGTGAAAAGTTTAAATTAAAGAGTACCCAAAAATGGAAAGATGCATTCTATTTGAAACGGACTAAAAAGGAAAGTAAGACAAACAAATTGAAACGGAGGGAGTAGTTCCTCTTCTTAATGCCAATGTGCTATTTTGCTTGGACTCTTCAAAAATAGCACCGTGTGTGTGTCAGATCTTCCAAAAGCTATTCATTGTTGAAGGATCAGACACGGCCTCGACAACATTTTTGGAGGGTCTGAGTAACATAGCCAGTGTGTAGCTTAGTGACAAGGTTTGTGAACACAAGCTTAAATAGCAATTAAATTGAATTTCATGTTGTTGTTGCTTAATGTCAGGTTATAGATGAATTTGGATCATTTGACAAGTATATCTGGAGTTTTGTGAACCACAAGCCTATAGTAAGCGGATTTCGATATCCTCGTCAAGTTCCAGTGAAGACAGCAAAAGCGGATCTGATTAGCAAAGACCTAATCAGGAGAGGTTTTCGGGGCGTTGGACCTACTGTGGTGTACTCTTTCATGCAGGTTGCTGGTATTACAAATGACCATCTTATTAGTTGCTTTAGATTTCATGACTGTGTTGAATCTGCTGAAGGTAAAGAGAAGGATTCGAACAACGATGAAATTGAAGCAACACAAGCCAACAAAGCAAATGAAACGGAGATATGTAGATCGATTGATGACTTGAGTTTCTCCTCGGAGTGATTTTCATCTGTCTTATTAAGGAGAAGTGATTTTCATCTTTGTCTTATTCAGGTGATATAAAGACTTGTAACAACTGGTTAAATTCACATAGTTTAGCTGCAAAACTGGTTGTGTACAGAGAAATGAGTCGATCAAGATTAACTAGGGGTAACTTCTGTTCATGTCTATAAATGAATGACGTTTTTTGCTAGTCAAAAGTTATGCATGTTGTTAAATAGCAGCTACCCTCTCCCAAGCTAGTGGTAAGAGCGAAGTGTATGACGTGTGGTTAAGCACTATGTTGCTGAGACTCTTCAAAAATATCGACAGGTTTGTGTTGGATATTTCAAAAATAGTGCATTTTTGGAGGATCCAACATATGTACAACAGCATTTTTGAAGAGCCCGAGCTTGAGCCCTACTGCATACGAAAGACTAGTATTTAGTGGAGGAGTGTGGAGGGGCGGACTCATTGTCCATCAGCTTGTGCACCATGTGCCAACTGACCCTCTAGGATTTCTCGGTTATCAAAGAGGAAGTTAAACAAGCAACCAGCATAACCTGTTCAGTAAAGCAGCTAACAGACATCTATTAGCTATGTTCAACATTTTTAGAAAGTCCGAACGACATAATCTATTAGTTATTGTACCTGGAATTAGGTCATACATCTACATGTAGGGTCCTTATGTTATCTGTTAATGTCTCAAAAACTGTGCTGGACAGCTCAAAAATAGATTGACAACTGAGAACTATCTTTAATAACAAATGGGGATGGATTGTGAAATATGTTTCCAATTTTCAAGGCAAGTTTACCTACTGCTAAGGGCCCTATTTTTAAATATTGTCCAACTTTGTCTCAGAGTTTTTTTGAATCTCATTGATATTTCTTATTATAATCATTTTTCTCCTTATCTATTCAGCAAGACTGAATAGAGTTAACTGAAATTTGGACTAGTGAGAGGTAGAAGGTATTCGTGGAATTAGTCTAGATGTGTGTAAACTGATCTGAACACCACGGCTGTCGGGAAAAAAATCATTAACAGTTCTTCTTCACCAACTGTTTGTAGGTCCTCAATTCTTGAAATGGTAGATGGGGAACAAATGATTCTAAGAAATGGTTTCACAGTTTTCTTTTATGTTATCACCAATATAATTTGCTTCCTTTACCAGCAAATGAGTTACTTTGTCTCTTAGCGAATATTTGCAAGTTCCTGCACCTAGAAATTTTAAGCATTTATTTTATGCTATGTTTTTTTTCATTCTTTTTGACAGCTGAGAAATTTTGGGGCCAATGGTGCACGGTTCAAAATTTGATGGACAATAAATCTGTCCTTCCATTCTTCTATACTTAAGTGGTGCACCGTCCTAAACTTGGTGGATAATATGTCTATTGCTCTATTTTTTTTCACTTAAATATCAGATTGTGTATATAAGGAACTTGAATTGTGACGTACATCTAACCCACATATCATGCATTGAGCTCTTACCACTAGATTAAATAATACTAGGCTTTCGTCTATGGAGCACTTCAAACCGGTGATGTGCGCCTAACCCACACATCATGTGTTGTGCTCTTACCATTAGATCAACTACTAGGCTATTGTTTGTGGTGGACTTCAAATTGGGGACATGTGTCTAATTTATATATCATGTGTTGTGTTGTTGCCACTAGATTAAGTATTAGGCTTTTGTCCATGGGAGTCAATCCATGCACTTATCGAGCCTCCATTTATAGAATAGAGTGGTAGAGTAATCTCACCTTCGAATCAGTGATGTGCGCTTGACACATACATCATGTGTTGCACTCTTACCACTGGATTAAATAACGGGCTGTCTAGGGGAGATTTCGAACCAGTGACGTACGTCTAACTCACACATCATGCATTATGCTCTTACCAATAGGGTAAATGCAATGGTTTTGTCTACTAAGGACTTTGAATCGATGACATGTGTGACATACACATCATGCTTTGCATTTTTACCATTAGATTAAATACTATATATTTGTCTGAAACCGCAGGCTTTCCCGTTCAGAAATCTGAATCCTATTTTCCCTCTAAGCCAGTGAGTCAATGGAGGGACCGGGGCGCTTGGCACAGAACTCTTATTTCGAGTGAAAGAGAGAGCAGTGACCAATCTTTATTTCCAACTAAAGGTTAGGGGTGTACATGGATCGGATTGGTTCAGATTTTTTACAAACCAAACCAAACCATTTGTGTCGGGTTATTAAATCTATAAACCAAACCAAACCAATAAAGTCGGGTTTTTCGAATTTTTTCGGGTTTTTTCGAGTTTCTCGAGTTTTTTTATAGTATCTAATAAAAAGCACAGAGCAGTGCTTCTTAAAAAGAGTTCTAGTACAAAATATCAACATATAAGATAGAAGCAGAACACTGTTTGAAGTTTTAACTTTATAATATAACTTTATAAGATGGGGCTTTTTTGTATATTATTTAGATGAGCTTCTCAAGTCCAAATCTAAATGTAAGAAGGAAAACAAAAATTATGAAAAATTTTAAAAACATATTTATAAATTACATTTTAATAAATATTTTTATGTATAACATAATTTAAAAGTAGTATATCTATAATCGGGTCGGTTTGGATTCGGTTTGACTTTTTTTAGTTAAAACCAAACCAATCCTATAATGGTCGGGTTTTTTTTCCAAACACCAAACCAAGTCAAATCAAACCACTAGTCGGATTTTTTTTCCGATTTGATTCGGTTTGTCGGTTTGGTACGATTTATCGATTTGACCTGAACAGCCCTACTAAAGATAAAGACGCTTTTTACTTTACCGAAATCCTAATTTCGATAGGCATCCCACCCTCACCTCAGGATGAGAGGGATAGGCATGATCGAAAGAGGGGCCTTGCCATTAGATTAAATAGTGGCTTTTTTCTGCAAGTCCCAATGCACCTAATATTTTAAGCATTTATTGTCAAGGCCATCTATTGTAATAAAAGAACAAACATAAACCAGTACCTAATATTTGTCCAGTTTTGTTCAAGTGGTTATTAATTCAACTGTCTTATCTACTTAATGAAATTGAATATTCTTTATCTAGGACTATTATCTACCTAATCATAAATCATGTAATATAAAATATGCCTAATTTAAGAGTTTTTAGTTAGCAATATATGTTCATAATTTTGAGAAATCTTACGGCGCTCTGACTCATGGTACGGTATTGAAAAATTTAATACAGTAAATTAAGTTATCAATTTTTAAAAATACTATATTATTATTATATCAATTAATTCAATATTTTAAAACCTATTTCGATAAAATACGCTACAATAAATTAGTAATCATAATTTGTTCAACCTCGACTTACACAAAATAGAGAATTGTGACTTGGACATTTTGAAAAACGTATCACTTATATCTTATTATAGAAAAAAACAAGAAGAATCTAAAATCCAATAAAAATAAAAATTCCGTTGCCGGGACTTGAACCCGGGTCTCTCGGGTGAGAGCCGAGTATCCTAACCAACTAGACTACAACGGATGCTGCTGATTGATTGCAGCCAAAATTATCGAATACTATAGATTTGTTTTGGAATTCAATGGTCCGACTATACAAATCCACATCAAGTAGGGTCTGAAAAGGGAAAGCAAGCCCTCCCTATTAAGTATTAAGAGTTTTTTTATTTCATAGCTTACACTCAAGATTTAGAAAATCTCATTCATCACACAACACATTTTGGAGGTAGTAACTACAGTCAAGGTAATATTTCCTGTCATTCAATTTTGGGTATCGAATAAACAAGTTGGTTGCGGTAAATACTTGTGCATACCTTTGGTATTTATTAATCTAATGCAAACATTCGATACAGATAAATTTTTACCATTGTGATGCCTGTAAGTTACTATACGATTGTATTGTACTAATATAAGATGAGTTGAACAATGAATTTTATAGTTTCTTATTTCAAGAGTAAAGTATAGTTGTAGTTGTTTAAAAGCTGGTACAGAGCTAACATGTTTTTAAGTTGATAATAGAAGTGCTATGCTCTTATAAGAATATGGTCCAACTTAGCTCGGATCAATTTTATCCTTCATTATACTTAACACATTCATTCATATCCTTGTTAGCAAATCATCTCGTTTCTACTTTTGACTATAATTTAAAATTACCTTTTCATTGGAGCGCCATTGAGGGTCAAGGGCAAAAAACAGGATTTTTTTCTAATAGCAAAGGTTCATCCACAGTATAACAGTTGGTAACAACAATATACCCAATGAAATCTCATAATAGGGTCAGGAGAGGATGGTGTATACACAACAACCTTAATCCTACCTTATGAGGGTATAGAGACTATTTTCGATAGATCCTCAACTCAAAAAAGTATAACAGCTGACAAAATTGCTCTATCTCAAAACATAGTACAGAGGCAAACTTGACCATTTTACCTTACTTTATTGAATCACCACATCTGGATTTCTTTCAAACAGTATTTGTTTTCTGGTGCTGTTTAGCATCTTTCATAATGATATTCCATTATGTGAATACACCATTAAGCACAATATAGGCCAATAATGAATGAAACAAGTAAAAAAAAAAGTGACACTCATGTAGATTACTTCTGCTATCAAATCTCAGTTCATTGCCTTACCAGACAAAACTATAGAGTCAACTATTCAAGCCATGCCAATAGAAATAAGGTGAGTTCACGATAAAACAGATTTCAAAGTACCACAATAAGATATAAAATGACTCTGGCTAAAAGCAATTATTTATGCTGCAGAATGCTCGCAACTAGTTCTTGTTACCACCAATGTCCTTCACAGCACAAATCTGTTCTTCACCCATTGCAGACATCACGGACAGCACGAGATCCTTTCCTTCCTCAAATCCACCTTTAACCTACAAAAAGTCGAGAGTTTGCTCAGATACACAAAAAACTGGAAAATAAGGTTCTTAGCGTTTATTTTGATCAAAAAGTATACCTGGTTCAGCAGGGTGTCATCGGTGGGAAGCCTGAGGTCATCTTTGGTGTTTCCATTTTCAGTAAGAAGAGACACCTGGCCAAAAGAATGAACAAATTATAACACTCAAAACAGGTATAACACAAGAATTAGCAAAAGGAACTCCAGTTTCAAGACAATACTTGGGATGAACAATTATCAACTTCCAAGTCTTTGGTTTTTAATAAATGTTGAACATAAGAAGATTGTTTCACCCCTTAGGTGGAAATTTAAAAACAGTCCTCATAGTTGCACCATTTTAAGTATAGTCTCTCTCAAAACTGAACCTCATACTTAAAAATGAGAGATTTCAAGCTCTACATATCAATGCCTGTGAAACCACTGGGCCACTCATCTTCCTGTAAGGGGAAAAGAAAGAGAAAAAGCAAAGCGAACGTAATTTTCTAGTTTAAAGTTGTATGCTCGGTTGTGTCATAAAACATCAAGGAATATGTCAGAGGGAATTGATCGTCAAGGGCACCTTAGGAGTTAAGATAGAGGCAAGAATCTCTATAGGAATTTTCTCATAAAAGAAGGGTAAAACACAACTTTCATCAATAATCACATCTCAACTTCATTTAGAAACTACCACAGATATCACACATGATGCAAAAAAGTCATCAATCAAAACTATGTAGCATTATCTTCTTCAAGTTTTTGCCCCAATAAAAGTATGACTGATACTCTTCATACAGTAGGTAATAGAAAACTTACAAAACCATCTTCAGCTATGTCAATCAGCTGATAGTCTGTACGGTTGACATGCGGCACCTGCAGAAAACATTTAAAAGTCGGACAAAATCAAACTTCGGTGGTTGAGAAACTAAACATACACCAGTAGAAATTAAAAAAACGGAAGAAACACTGCATTACATCACAATTGTGGGATGAAGGAACAATATCTTCAAGCTTCTTCCCATTGAAAATGTCGATTGCCACAAAGTGACATTTTGCATGTCCGTGCTTGCCAGTTTTGGAAGTGGAGACCTCAACAACCTGTTCAAGATTACCATCGTATAAAGAACAATTGCATACATGGACAAAAGTTTTAAAAAAAAACCTCTTTAAAGAGCCAGAAGGGAAGACAGTAAACCAAAAATATTGGATATACCTATTTGCAATGAGAAGGTAGAAGACTATATAGTGACTCAATATTTTGAGCTGATACAATAATTCTATTGAATCAAGAGACTGTTTTCTTAACAAAAACCCTTCAACAAGAAGAATCATCTGTTTCCTTTCATTTCATCAGATTAAAGAGTACAAAGTGATTTACTCGACAATCAATGGCGTCTATGCATCAAAAGTCATTGATTGAGAAAAGTTTCCATTAGTTGATTTAACCCCTCTTTCTTATTTCTCTATCTAACATCAAGTTTATCAAGAGAATCTTAGGGCATATTTATCATGAATATTTATAAACTAAAAGCAGTATGTGCATACAGCCATACACAACCAACAATTGTCAGAGTGCAAACAACAATGATACCCAAAAGGCAGAATGGATAATAGAAGGTTATAAAACCACTTCAATACCAAAGAAAACAAGACCACGAGTTGGATGAAGGGAGAAGCTACCAACTAAAGGAGTTCATAGAGGTTGAAATCAAATCAAACAAAGAACACTTCAGGGCTCAGAATAGGGAAAACACTGAGTTGAGCTAAGCATTTAATCACCAAACTGATCCTATTCACTAAAATTTTGTCAAGACATCCTATAAAGCTATTGGGATAATGTAAGTACCCTGTTTCCTCAAAAAGACTTCAAAAAGGTTCAACCTTTTCACTAGTATCAGCTATAGCTAATGCGAGAAAAATACAAAAACAGTACTACAACAACAACAACATATCCAGTGAAATCCCACAAGAAAAATACAAGAAAAATACAAGAACAGTAATATTCAAAATTTTATTATTTGGTGTAGAGGTCATCAAAAAAAAAATAGTAAACAAATTAAATCCCGTAGTAGAAGCTTACTCTCTAAGCTACATATGTCTACATACAAACAAATCAGGGGTTAAAAGTCACAGCTCAAACACACCCTTTCCTTCTTTTGATGTAAAGACAATCATTCAGGTAGTTTGGTAGTTGAATGTCGTTAAGCTAACTACACATTAGGTTCTTTTTTATTTCTTTTACCAACTTGGTGTGATATGAACGAAATTTATTTGACTCAACAACAGACCCAGTATAATCCCACATGACTGGGGCCACTAAGGCAAGAAATCACTAATATTTTTACCTCAGCAGACTGCCGCTATTTGAACATAAAACCTCATGATTCTCAACCTAGTTCATTTGACCATATTCTTGCCTATGCTTTTATGATTCTCAACCCACTTCATTAACCATACTTTTACATCCGCTCGTATTGAAACCTAAGACATCATGATTCTCAACCTACTTCATTGACAGCCAAACCACACCTTTATCTCTCCAACCACAACTACATAACACTTAAAAGATCCACGAAAACAAACAGCACAAGGAAACAAACTCAACCAACAACAAGGATTTACAAAGCAAAAAAGGCATTTAAGGGTAAGAATCCATCAAGATCTGATTTTTATACAAGATTCATTCAAATAAAGCAAAAATAGCAAAACCCCATGAAACAAAACATGGATTAAATACAAAATCTAAACTTCCCAAAGCAGATTTAATTGAAAAAAACAAAAGGGTATTAAAAAAAAACCTTGCAAGGTCTTCCTTTGATAACTATGTAACCATTCTTGCGAATAGTACCAGCTTGTTGAGGGTAAGTTTTTGAGGCACCAGCATCAGCTTTGGACTCAAAATGGTGTTCTTCATCAGACATAGCTTATGAGTTATGGCTAAATCTCTCTTCTTCTTCTTCTTCTTCTTCTTTGCTGTGGAGAACAAAGGGGGGGATAGGCAAAGAGGAAGAAAAATAAAAGGGAGTATATATAATATATAAATACCAAAATAATAATGGTGGATAGGGAAAGGGGAATTATAGAAAAATATATCCACACGTTTGTTGATGATTGGGCCAACAAATTTCACACCTAATAGGAAAAAAATAATTGTATTTTTCTTTTCTAATTTAAACAAAACTCTAAATATAGTGTTTTAAGGACTCATTTGATCCTAAAAATTAATAATTTTTTTTATAATTATACTAATATCTAAGTCATCTTATGCGCTTTGAATAATTAATTTGACGAAATATCTATTTGAAAAAAAAAGAGCAGCTCGATGTATGAAGTATTTTGGGTTAGCAGAATTTGGAGAAGAGATGTACCCGAATGGAAGTGATGTCCAATAAACTACATATCTATCAATACAAATTTATTGAATAAATAATTATGTTAATATTTAATTTCATATTATAAACATGTTATTATAATATTGATGTAACTTGTTCACTAACCAAATGACTCCATATTATTTGGTTATTGAGATTAAGATACTAATTTTGATATAAATTTTGAAATTAAATTTATCTTGTATTAGTTAGTAAGTAACTAAAAATGATATGAATTTTATATTAATATTTGGGCATTATCTATCTTTTATATATATATAGATAGATAGATAGATATTTTATCTCGAACCATATAATTGATTTAAGTAGTAAGAGTATGTTATCGGAGATATATAATGAAGAATAAGAATAAATATATTAGAAATCTAAAAATAAAATTAACTCTTTTTTGATGTTTAAATAAATTCATATGCATCTCGATTAATTTTACGATTCTCAAAAAAAGAACCATCTTTTTTATTTTTTAAACAAGAATCTTGACTAATTAAAATATTTTTACATTTTAAAACTATTGGAGAAGGAATGAGATTCCCAAGAAGAAGGGACATAAATAATCCACATAATGATGCTAATTCAAGGAATAATTCCTAATTCTTGTTCCATATCCTTGTTGATAGATATCTACCCTCTCTTCTCTATACTATTTCTATCAACTTTCAGACAGTGGAATGGATAAAATTTCAATATTTTCGATCAAAATTTTTAAATTTAAATTCTATGAATAAAAGTTTTTTTAAAAAATAATTTTTAAATGGGATTATAAGATGTAAATTTGATTTAATCAAGAATTAGAGTATCAAATAACAAATAAAAAAAAAAGTTTAAAAGAAGTCCGCACCATCCCATCGCTATCTTTGTTAGTATATCATATATGGATAATGTCACATTGACTTTGGCTATTCTCTATTATTCTATGGTCCATTTTTAGTTAATGAGTTATATCCTATCCTCAAATATGGCAAAATTTAACAATTAGATAAAATGAATTTCAATAGTTATATGTTTCATTATTTGAATCATATATCTTTTAAAAATTATCAGTTTATATATATATTAATTAGTTTTTACGGGATATTTGTTATTTTTTTTTGTATCATTATAGATATCAAACGTTTCTATTCATCAAGGCTTGGACAGATGAGAAAAAATCACTTAATAATTTTTCTTGAAGTTTCATGTTTCTCAATATATTTTATTGATCATTAGGCCATAATTAAAAGCATATCTAAAATTTGAAATTTATGAGTTTTTACGTGAACATCAAATTATATAAAATAGATACTAAATTTCTGTAAACCAGTCGTCACTAAATTCGTCATTGACCACACCTTGGGCTCTTTATATGATCCATTCTAGATGAAACACTTAATATTATAATTAATATTAACCAAAATTTCAAAGTTTCTGATTTTCCAAATTTACTATATTTGGAGAGTTCAATAAATTAAAAGTTCTTACTTTTTTTAGATAATGTGAAATGATTAAAGATTTAGAGGTTTACAATATTCCTAGAACATAATGATTATTATCCTTCCTCATATTTCCACCAATTGCTTCCACAATAAATCAATAATTAGTTCACAGTATTGAAACTTCATTTTCATGTTTATAGTTGACTGTCATTATTGGGTTGGGGGTGTAAATGAAGTAATGAACATGATTCATAATATGAAAATTAATTGTTGAGTAACAAAAAAAGATAAATATATAAGCAATCCTTTTAATTTGTTCGATATTTTACTATACGTTTAAATTAAAATCAGTGCTATTTACTATAAATTTTGTAACTAAACAACTGAATTTGTTGATTATCCTATTTAGCGACTGATCATCAAATAATTATATTAGCTACAAGTTATTTAGCATGGATTAGCCAAATTGAAAATGTTATTAATCAATCCAACAAACATCGTTCACCTTATTGTGGTCAATATTGTATTATAGGGTGTTCTTCAAGCTCAATGTAAGGAATGTAAAACGTTGTGATTTAAATTTGAGATTGGAGAACTTGATTATTACTCGCTTTGATTTATTTTATTTGTCATATTTTTTTATTGCGATTTTCTTAAGAAAAATAGTATTAACTGAAAGGCTAAATTGACCAAATTATCGTTATCTATTCTAGATTTGAATTTAATACTACTCTCTTCACCACGTTAATCTCTCTCCATATTCAATGAGTCAGAGTAAAGATGCAAAACTAATATAGTACTAAATAAGTTTATCAAGATTTTCTGAAATGACAGTATATTGATTTGCTAATTATTTATAACAAACTCCACAACTAATTATTTCTTATGTGTAGATAACCGTTTGTATTTCTAGTTTAATGATGGGTTAAACTAGAAATACTAAACTTGTGTCATTAAAAATTCAAGGTTATGTCCCAAGACCAGACGATAAAGTTTCTTTTATGATATTTCATCGTTAGAAAAATTTAGAGCCGCTTACATCTTGATTTGAAAGACCTATAATTGCAAGATGAAAATAACTACGATACTCATGACTCATGGATTCAGATAAGCTTATGCTTCTAGGCTCTACCATTACTTTCTTGATGATTTGACATGATATTTCTTGAGAAAAAACAACGGTTTTCGTCTCTTAAATTTGATCCTAAAATATATTTTTCATGAATGAAACTAGGAAGTAGCATATATGTTCTAGTATTAAACAAGAACACTTTATTGCTTATATATCATGTAGGCATGAAACATAGTACATTAGTCTATAATTTGATAATTACCACTAGTCCACCACTTTGTTAATTTATTCTCACATAAATACACACACTTAATAACTTAATATAATTTCACAAAGTTTTCTTAAGCTGAAGGAGGAGGAGCAGCTAATGGGCTAATTGCACATTGATTTTTAATCATGGCATATTCATAAAACTTGTTGCATTCCTCATGACCAAATTCAGCAACAACCTCACAACAATCATAGGAGAAAAAACATCTACGACGAACACAAATTATACATTTTTCAACGATTGAGGCAGACGATTTCTTTTTCAACACATTCTGACTTATGTCATCAGAACTTTTTTCAATACTTGGGGAATAAGGTGGCAAAAACCGCGGCCATGGAAATATTGATCTTGTGAATGGAAATTTAGGAAAATGACCAGTTGATGAAGTTGGTGGTGGTGCTTGTGGAACAAATGGCCAAATATGTAACCATTTTGCAGCATTATTATCATCAGAATTATGATAAGTGGCTAAGGTATTAATGAAGTTTAAAGCAATGATGAGAAAGAAAATAAGAAAGTATAATGAGTTTTTTTTGGCCATGGCTATAATTTAAATGAAACTTGAACACTTCCTATTGTCTTTTTTTTTTTTTTTGGGGGGGGGGGGGGGAATATAAGAGTGATTGTTTAGTGAGGTTTTTATAGTATTTAATTAGTTGACTAAGTTTGGTATAGTGATAATTTTTTTTCAAGGTTATAGATACGTATATCCAAGTTTTTCAAGATTTGAAGATTGAGTAGAATTAATTCTTTGAATTTTGGTGTGTGATATTTGATAGTTATTGACTAAAACTCTTTAACTAGAGTTTTACTCATGTGATTTGTTCTTTGACTTAAGATATGATATACTTCACAAATTATAGACCCTTGTGGAACACAAATGCAGAGTGAGACTGCGTACAATAGATTTTTATAGTCTGAGTTTTTCACGAATTCTGTGCATATACATATATAGCAAAAGTTTAGTGCATCTGGCTGTCCTTTATATACTTCACAAATTAAATAAGAACTATTAGATTTTTTAAAATTTGTGTGGCATTGTTTGACTAGACAATAGGATGCTTAAAAATTAAATAATTAAGGACTTTAGGACTAGTAGTTTAAACTTGCCCCGAGATATAGGCCGTAGTTATAAAAGTATGTCACTAAGGATAAAATAAAATAAAATTTAACTTAAAGTTGAATTGTCTGAAAAAGTGATGCTATTTTTGCAATACAATCAAGAAAATAGTGTGACATAAGATGAAATGATAATAAAATACTAAATAAAAAGGACAAATAAAGTTACTTCCATCGATTTTAGGGTTTTCATTCAAAACTTATTAACTTTTCTACTTCCGACCTTCCAACACCGACAAGTGTCAAGACTCTATGCGTCATGTTATCACTTAGCAGAGTCTTTCTCAAACACGCCAGATAGGGATGCAAAAATAGTTTCTGATTTGATTTCGCTTGAAATGGATCCCTCGCTTTGATAAGAAATATATGAGTAACTAACTTTTGAGCTGATATAATATTTAATTTAGCGGATTATCTTTGTGTTTTTCATGATAAGGAGGAGAACTACTAGCAATTTTTTACTAGAATATACGTGTGATAGTATATTAGTTATCATTTTATTCGGTTATTAATAGTAATATTCATCATAGAAATCTAAGTATCATTAATTTACTTATAAACAACAGACAATTATTAGTAGCTCCAATACTTATAAACCAACTCGGAATAGTATTGGAGCTAGGATTTAAAAATTGTTTGATCGTTCAAAATTCTTTTTAACTTAGGTCTACATTATCATGATAGTATTGTATGAAAATTCAGCCATTGACGGAGCAACATACTGACAAAGTTAGAAGCAAGAAATAAGTACGACGGAATGAAGAATCATAATCTACTTGAAAGAATTAAAAGAAATTATCTCCCAATTATTATTCTTTTTACGAATTTTAATTGGAATAGTTAAAATAAATTATTTCTCCATTTTAAGGAACCCTAATTGAAATAGTTAAAATAAAGGGAAAATTATGTTGTGTGGCAAATCTTTCTACTATATTACGAGATATGAGTATATTTTAAAATAATTACAGCTCGCATTAAACATATATACTCGGTATGGCAAATCTCGCTGCCAGATATACAATATATATGTATATAAGTTACCATTATATAATTTTTCTGACAAATACATATACAATTCGATAGATATACATATACAATTCACCTCTCTCCTCCCTTTCTCGATCTCGCTCGCCTCTCTCCTCCCTCTCTCGATCTCGCTCGCCTCTCTCCTCCTCTCTCTCAATCTCGCTTGCCAGATATACAAATACATTTGTATACCAATTACATATATATAATTTTTTGACAAATATACATATACAATTCGACAGCTATACATATACAGTTCGCCTCTCGCTCGCCTCTCTCCTCCATTTCTCGATATCACTCGCCTCTCTCCTCTCTCTCTCTCTCTCAATCTCGCTTGCTAGATATACAATATGTATATCAGTGTTTGTATATTTCGGTATATAAATAATTTGTGGGTATAGCGATTGTATAATTCGCTACAACTTTTGTATAACGCGCTACAACATTTGTATAATGGCAAAATTTATGTTTGCCAATTAATTAGGGAAACTACACTCATATGAAGTAATTATGCTTAAAAGGTTTGTCATATCTGAAAATTCTCCTAAAATAAATTAATTTTAGAAACACAGAAAATCACATATATAAAAACACCTCATGGACCAATTTTTTGTATAATCACAAGTTAACTCGTCTCCACATTGCCACTCCTGTTTGAATTCTTCTAAGTCCGGTAAAAAAATAATTCTTGAACTTTCTTTTTGAATGATTTTTTTAAAAAAAAAAGTTTTGGATATGAATCTATATAACCATTGTAATTTTATATGCCTAAGCTCTCTTATTTTTGTTAAATTTTCAAGCTGATAAATGTTCCAACATCAGAAAACTAGGAATAGTTAGGGATTGGAGATGCATGATATATGTATATTGGTTAGGGATTGTACATATTTAGCATGTTTTAGGAGAGGTAGAGGTAGACCTGAAAAAACGGGGATGTGTTAGATAGGACATGACACATTTTTAGTTTAAAGAGGACATGACCCTAGAGATGAAGGTTTAGAGGTCGAGAATAAGAATAGAAAGATAAAAGGTAGCCAATTGTGTTGGAGTACTTTTACGAGAAAGAGTCAAGGATTAGGGGAAAAGGGCAATATGTGGCCTGGTGTACTTTTACAAGAAAGACTTGAGAATTAGGGGGAAAAGGCACTAGGTAGCCCGGTGTTGGAGTACTTTTACGAAAAAGAGTCAAGGTTTAGGGTAGATGGCTAGTTGGTAGCCTTGTGTTGGAGTACTTTTAATATGAAGGAGTCAAGGATTAGGAGAAAAGAGTAGTAGGTAGCCTGGTGTTGGAGTACTTTTACGAGAAATATCCAAGGATAGGAGTAGAAGTGCAAAGGGTGGTCTGGTGTTGGAGTACTTTTACGAGAAAGAGTCAAGGATTATGAGAGAAGGACAGTAGGTAGCATGGTGTTGGAGTACTTTTACGAGAAAAAGTCAAGGATTAGGGGAGAAGGGCAGTAGGTAGCCTAGTGTTGGAGTACTTTTATGAGAAAGAGTTGAGGATTGGGGGAGAAGGGAAGTAGGTCGCTTGGTGATGGAGTGCTTTTACGAGAAAGAGTCAGGGATTAGTTTAGAAGGAGAGTAGGTAGCATGGTGTTGGGAGTACTTTTACAAGAAAGAGTCAAGGATTAGAGGAGAAGGGAAGTAGGTAGCTTAGTGTTGGAGTACTTTTCTGAGAAAGATTTGAGGATTGGGGAAGAAGGAAAGTAGGTAGCTTGGTGTTGGGGTACTTTTACGAGAAAGAGGCAAGGAGATGGTCTCCTCTTCCCATTATTTAGGCGTAGACTTACCTAGTTTTCACATAGTATCCTAGCCTTCAATTTTACTACTACATGTTACTTCGTCTGTGTTGCTTATCTTTCTATTCTGTTGCCATTATTTTCTTGTCTATCCCACATTGGTTGGTCTTCTTTGAGTTGGGCTCAATCGAAATAACCGCTTTGCTTCACAAAGGTAAGTGTAAGGTCTGTGTATATCTTACTCTTTTCAAATCAACTTGTGTGATTAGACTGTATATATTCTTCTTGTTGTATCTCTTACATTAGTACTGGTTTTGAATTTCAAGGTTCAACGACATTTTTGAAGAATGGAAAGCCAGAAAGACAGAGTGAAACTCAATGTTGGTGGAAAAAAGTTTGAAACAGGTGCTGGCAGGAATTCATTCTTCGGAAGCACATTTGATGAGAATTGGAACTTGCATTCCAATCAGAAAATTACCGAACACTTCATTAATAGAGACCCTGATTATTTCAGTGTCCTTTTGGACTTACTTAGAACAAGAGAGCTTTATATTACTCCGAAGATCGATAAAAAGATGCTATACAAAGATGCTCTGTATTATGGCATTCAAGATCATGTCAGGTAAGCTAAATGGGGCACGTTTGATGGCAATAGGCTCCGGTTGGCTGAATCCCTAACGGGCACAACAACAGGGGAGGCTGCTGTTATTCGGGCTATCCCGAATAGCTGGTGCTGTGTTGTACATGGTAATATGGTTAAAGTGTACAATTGAATGCTAGAAGAGCAATCTATAATAAGTGTTGTTATCCGAAACTGGCATTTCACGAGGGAAAATTGTTCTCATCATATGGAGACACCATTTCAGTGTATTGTGGTTCTCATTGGGTTCCAACATCACAGCTTCAACAGATTCATGGTGGTCCGATTTGAGATTTTTCAATTGGTGGTGATCGTCTTTTTGCTCTTCATACTGACAGAGATATTTTTGATGTATGGGAGACCCCTCGTCCATAGTTTAGGCAATTGGGTGAACGACTATTTAAGTTATCTTTTCTTCATTAGTACTCCGATTTTCTCTTTAATTTGTTTTGATTATCAGGGCCGGCTCTATTTTGTAAATAATATTGGGGGCTTCAAAGTTTTACCGAGAATACATTATATGTCAATTTTTTATAGAAAAAATAATTATTTATGATAAAAAATATATTCTTTAAAAAAATTATATTATTTTATCTTTAGCTCAGTTCAAATAAAAGGAATCAAGAAAATATGATTTTGTCTTCTTACCTTCTTTCCGCAAACATTCACATTATTTTATTCTTTTTTAACTGCTTTGGTACTCTCCCTCTTCACTATTTTGATAAGTTAGAATATTATTCTATCAATAATATGAATCAATAATCGAAAATTGTTGAATATAGTGGAGACCAAGTTATCAACTTCTTGAATCGGATTCTATGGTTCTAACTCTTATCTTTATTTATAATTTATCAACTTATTACTTATAGAATTATGTTAACAATTCATACAATGATTGTCTTAGTGAAATGTTGTTTTTCAACGTTGAATAGATAAAATCTACCTAAAATTAATAATTTGAAAAATAAAATAAATTCAAAGAAATCATTTATAAAATTATTAAGTAATAATTTGCATCTAAAGAGTGCAAGAAAATATTTTTTTAATAAATACATATAAAGTTTGTTTAAATTTTAGGGTTCTAATTGAAATTTCGCTTTAGGCCTCTACTTGTGTTGAGCCGCCCCCGTTGATTATGCTACAAACTATGACTGATTGCGAATTACTGAAAACTTGTATTAGTTTAACAACTCATCCCTTAAGTTGTTTTCTTTTTGTTGATGATATAAGAGTAATTGTTTAGTGAGGTTTTTTTTTTGAAAAAAGGGCAGCCTAATGACTAAAGCTCCCGCTATGCGCAGAGTCTGGGGAAGATACATGTGTATCCATGACTTTCACGATTGAGTAGAATTAATCCTTTGAATTTTTATGTGTGATATTTGATAGTTATTGACTAAAACTCTTTAACTATAGGGCGTTACTCATGTGATTTATTCTTGACTTAAAAGATATGATATACTTCACAAATTATAAACCCGCGTGGAAACATCCTCTTGCATAATTCATTATAAGACTGCATATAATAGATTCTTGTGATTTGCCCTTCTTCGAACTTTATGCATAGCAAGAGTTTAGTTAATCAAATTGTCCTTTTTATACTTGACAAATTAAATAAGGACTCCATAAATTTTTTTAACTTACGTGGAATAGTTCGACTAGATAATAAGGTGTCTAAAAAAAGAAAAAATAAGGACTTTGGGACTAGTAGTTTAAACATGCCCCGAGAAATCCGTAGTTATAAAAGTATGTCACTAAGGATAAAGAAAGAAATTTAATTTAAATTTAAATTGTTTGAAAAGTGACTTATTTTTTGCAACATACTTAAGAAAAATAGTGGGACATAAGATGGAATGATAATGTAATATTAAATAAAAAGGACAGTTAGAGTTGCTCTCGCCCTTTAATTTACTTGGGCTTCCATTTAAAGCTTATAACACTTCTTCTTTTGAGTCCGACATTCCAACACTGGACAACTATCAGACTCCATATGTCGTGCTACCAATCAGTAGAGTCTTTCTCAAACCACGGGATAGGGGTGTGGAAATAGCAATGATTAATAATAGAGCGAAAATAGCTTCTGATTTGATTTCTCTTGAAACGAATCCCTCACTTTGATAAGAAATATTTGAGTAAATAACTTTTGAGCTGAGATAATATTCAATTTCGAGGGTTATCTTGGCGTTTGTAAGGATAAGGAGGAGACCTAGTAGGGATATTTATACTAGAATATACGACATCAACAACAACATACTCAATAAAATCTTACAAAGTGGGGTCTGAGGAGGATAGAGTGAACGTAGGTCTTACCACTACCTCTCCAAGGTAGAGAGACAGTTTCCGAAAGAACATCGGCTAAAGAAAATCAAAGCTATAATCAAAGGGAAAACATGACAATTAATATCAAAGCAGTGCTGAGCAGATAATAGTAAACTGTAACAACAATAAGAAGTTATGATCACCTAAACACAGTAAACCACAAATAAAATCAGATACCAAAAGCCGACGACTACATAAGTACACTAATACTACGACCAGATATGGAGCTCTATACTCCCACCCAGCCAAAGACACAAATAGACTAGTAATAAGACAACTCTCAACTACCTATTAACCTTCTACCTCGATACCCTCTTATTTAAGGTTATATCCTCGATAAGCTAAAGATGAACAATATCCTGCCTAATCAGATCTCCCTAATACTTCTTTGGCCAACCTTTGGCTTTCCTCAACCTCTTTATATCCAAACTCTCACACCTCCTTACCGAGGCATTCACACCTTTTTTCTTCTCCTGTCCAAACCATATCAATCTCTCTTCCTCATCTCGTCCACCACATATATCACTCCCACTTTGTTCCGGATATCCGCATTTTAAATTCCTATCACTCCTAGTATATCTGCACATCCATCTCAATATTTTCTTTTCTGCCTCTTGTATCTTCTGAACCTGGAGTTCTTGACTGGCCAACACTCCGCCCGATACAACAAAGTCGATCTAACCACCACTCTATAAAATTACCTTTAAGTTTTGGTGGTACGACAAGACGCCGAATGCAAGCCTTTACTTCATCCATGCCTCACAAATGTGATGAGTGAAATCATCATAGATTCTCCTACTTTCTTAGATCAGAGACCCCAAATACTTAAATCTGTCTCTCTTGGGATAACTTAAGTATCAAGTCTCACTTCTACACTTGCCTCATACGTCACATCACTAAATTTACACTTCAAATACTCTATCTTGGTCCTACTCACTTTTGGACTCAAGATTTTACCTCCACACCTCCAATCTACCGTTAACTCTACCGCGAGACTCCTCAATCAAAGCAAAGTCATTTGCGATTAACAAACACCAAGGCACCTCGCCCTGAATATGACATGTCAATTTATCCATTACTGAAAATACAAACGGGCTCAACACAAATCCCTGGTGCAACCCCATCTCAACTGGAAAGTACTCCGAGTTTCCTCCCATTGTATTAACTCAAGTCTTGGCTCCATCATACATATCCTTTATCTCCCTAATATAAGCCATCGGTACACCTTTAGACTCCAAACATCACCAACGGACTTCTCCCGAGACTTTGTCGTAGGCCTTTTTAAGGTCAATGAACACCATATGCAAATCTCTTATCCTCTTCTGATATATCTCCATCAATCTCCTCACAAGATGAATGACTGTAGTAGTTGAACGCCCTGGCATGAATCCAAACTAATTTTCGAAAATGGACACCTCCTTCCTCACCCTTATCTCCACTACCCTCTCCCAAACTTTCAATGTAGAATACATTTGTGGTTAAAATATTCTTTATAGTATTAATGTAGTTTAACATGTGATAGTAAATTAATTATCATTTTATCGGGTTATTAATAATAATACTTATCAATAGAAATTTAAGTATAGTTACCTTATAAACAATAAACAATTATTAGTAGCTCCCATACTTTTAAGCCAACTAGGAGTAGTATTGGACCTAAAAGCCTTAAATTACAGAAATGACATCCCCATTTCTTTTTTAAACCTAGGTCTACGTTGTCGTGATATTATTCTATGAAAATTCAGTCATGGCGGAGCAACATACAGAAGAAAGAAGAAGCAAGAAATAGGTACGACGGACTGAAGAATCCTATCTTACTTGGAAGAGTTAAAAGAAATTCTCTCTCAATTATTTTTCTTTTTCACGAATCTTAATTGGAATAGTTAAACTAAATTATTTCCTAAATTATTTCTCTTTTTTACGAACCCTAATTGAAATAGTTAAAATAAATCATTTTTAAAAACACAGAAAATCACAAATATAAAAACACCTCATGGTCTCCAGATTGCTACTTCTTGTTTGATTTCTTCTTAGTTCGGAAAAAAAAATATTTCTTCAACTTGTTGATTTGAATGATTTTTTCCTTTTTAATAAAAGTTGTGCATATGAACCTATATATCCATTATAATATGTCTTACTTTTTCTGATTTTGTAAATACCTAAACTCTCTTATTTTTGTTACATTTTCAACCTTATGAATGTTCCAACTTCCGAGAACTAGAAAAATTAACTTAAATAGCCGTCCATCCATACTTCGGCCACAACCTTAACGAGTGCTGGAAGGAATTCATTCTTTGGAGCCATGTTTGAAGAGAATTGGAACCTGCATTCTGATGGGGCGATCACTAAACATTTCATCGATAGAAATCCTGATTATTTTGGTGTCCTTTTGGACTTACTCAGAACAGGGGAGCTTTATATTCCTCCCAAGATTGATAAAAAGCACCTATACAGAGAGGCTTTGTATTACGGCATTGAAGATCATGTCAGGTCAGCTAAATGGGGCCCTTTTGATGGCAATAGGCTCCGGTTGGCCGAGTCTATAACGGGCCTAACAACAGGGGAGGCTGCTATTATTCGGGCTAGCCCGAATAGCTGGTGCTGTGTCGTGCGTGGTAATATGGTTAAAATGTACAATTGGATGCTAGAAGAGCAATCTGCGATAACCAATCGTGATTATCGTACGGTCAACCATGTTTGTTGGGTTGATTCAGATACCATTGTGGTCAGTAGTTCTTACAAGTACCTAGCTAGTGGAGGCATTGGGTTGTTCTGTGCATCCACAGGGGAATTGAAATATAATTTTCAAGTTAATGATGATGATCAATTGAAGGATTACACAGCAGGTGTACTCGGTGTTAGCTCGGATTACAAGTTGTTCTCCTATTGTACTGAGAAGACTAACAAAAAGAACGGGATCGGTGTTTGGGACACTGGTAAGAAGACAGATTTCTTGCAGTGCTGGCCTTCTGGTAAGGCTAGCAAGTTTCAATGGTTACATGGTACCAATTGTTTGATGGTTGCTAGTTGTCATTCACGATCTAGAAAGTGTCCCATCAACTTATTTGATTTTAGGGAAAACACGGTGGTTTTGTCGTGGTCTGATGCTAGGGATCAAAAGATATATAGAGACGTGATAGCACAGATTGAGGCATATCTTTTGGAGATGGTCACGTCAGCGGTGGCAAATAGAGGAGAGTAATTCCATTTGTGTAGTAGATGCAATCGAGCGATTGGGTTTCATGGATTTGAGGAGTACTAGAAGTAGTGTAAAATGGAGATGTCCTACGAGGCACTACACGGATAATTCGTGTAATTGGGTGGGGAATGGGTTTTGTTATCCGAAACTGGCATTTCACCAAGGACAATTGTTCTCTTCATTTTACGATACCATTTCAGTTTATCGTGGTCCTAATTGGGTTCCAACATCACAGCTTCAACAGAGTCATGGTGGTCCGCTTAAGGATTTTTCAATGGGTGGCGATCTTCTTTTTGCTCTTCATGTGAGCAAAGATATTTTTGATGTATGGGAGACTCCTCGTCCATAGGTTATGCAATTGGGTGAACAATTATTTTAGTTATTTCTTTTTCATTAGTACTTTGATTTTCTATGTAACTTGATTTGATTATGCAACAAACTTTGACTGATTGTGAATTATTCAAAACTTGTATTACTTATGGATGATGGAGCTTCCCCCCCTCCCCCCCCCTTTATTGTCCTATGACTAATTTCGTAGTTTAAAGTCTGTTAGAGTGGATAAAAGTCCCACATTGATCGGGTATGGTCTACTTATATGGACTTGGGCAATCCTTCCCTATGAGCTAGCTTTTAGGATTGAGTTAGGCCTAAGTGACGTATCTTAACAAAGTTACTACTATCAAATATTGCACAAGAAGAGTACAATTTTATCAGAAAGAGTCGATCTCAATTCCAGCGGCGGTTTCATTAGATATATTACAACTAGAATCCATCTTTTTTCATGCCTGATAAACAAGTATTTAAGTAGGAGAGAATGTAAACAACGTGAATCCTATAGTCCAAATCTATAATTAGATTTCTATTTTGTGTTCATATCAACCAAACTTATAGTCTAATTGTAATTAGTTTACAATTGTTGCTTTTTGGCTTTGAAAAACACTCTTAATAAAAACATTTTTCAAAATAAGTAAATTTTAAAAGCTTGATCAAATAATTTGTAGTTTTTAGCTTTATAATATATATATATATATATATATATATATATATATATATATATATATATATATATATATATATATATATTCCCGCAGAAGAATCCTACTATGCTAAACTATTTCTCTTTTTTTACGGATCATAATAGGAATAGTCAAAATTAATTATTTTTAAATACGTAGAAAATCACAAATATAAAAACACCTCATGGACTAATATATTCAATAATCACAAGTGAATTCGTCTCCAGAATGCTACTCGTTGTTTGATTTCTTCTAAGTTTGGTAAAAAATAATTTTTCATGAACTTTTTTTTTTTGAATATTTTTTTATTTTTTTAATAAAGAAAGTTGTGCATTTGAAGCTTGCAATCTTATTTTTTGTTAAGTTTTCAAGCTTATGAATGTTCCAACATTCGAAAACTAGGAAAATTAACTTTAATAGCCACCCATCCAAAAGAACAATCCGGAGATGTATAATATATATATATATATATATATATATATATTTGAACGAGCAACCAAATGTGTAAATCTCCCTTTTGTTGTTGTGGTAGAATTTTTTTCTAATACAGAGGGAGGTGATTAGACAAGATATGGTGCATCTTGAGCTTATTGGGGACATGACCTTAGATAAGAAGGTTTGGAGGTCGTAGATTAGAGTAGAAGGTTATTTGGTAGTTAAACGTTCTTTCACTTTCCTGCGGGGTAGGATAGGTGGCGGTATCGATACCTAATCTCTTATGAGTAGCATTAGCACTATTCTCGTAGTTCTTGTTCATCGAGTGTTGTTGTCATTGTGTTTCCTGTGTTCGGGTTATCTCACTAGTTCGTTGTTGGCTTGTTGCTATTGTTCTTTCTATGTATGCTATGTACTGTTTTCCATAGTGCTATAATTCATTGTTGTTACTACTTCCATTTCTGTATTCTCTTTTTCAAACAACTTTGAGATGCTTTACTTGAACCTAGGGTCTATCGGAAATAACCTCCCTATCTTTATGAGGTAGGGGTAAGGTCTGCGTACACTCAACTATCTCCAGACCTCACTTGTGAGAATACATTGGATAAGTTGTTGTAGAAATCTTTTTCTAAGCGGATTTCTTAAATTAGTAGAGGCAGCCACTAATGCTTGCATTTAGGTTAGACTGTCTACATTACATCTCTTGGGGTGCGACAGGCTAAAGAGGGATGCTTTGTGCATCGGCCTGTCCTTTTTTATCTCTTACATTAGAACTGGTTTTGAATTTCAGAGTACTACGACATTTTTGAAGAATGGAAAGCCAGAAAGACAAGAGTGAAACTCAATGTTGATGGAAAAAAGTTTGAAACTACGGCCACAACCTTAGCGGGTGCTGGAAGGAATTATTTCTTTGGAGCCGTGTTTGATAAGAATTGGAACCTGCATTCCGATGGGGTGATCACTGAGCATTTCATCCATAGAAATCCTGATTATTTTGGTGTCCTTTTGGACTTACTTAGAACAGGAGAGCTTTATATTCCTCCGAAGATAGATAAAAAGCTCCTATACAAAGAGGCCGATTATTATGGCATTCTAGATCATGTCAGGTCAGCTAAATGGGGTCCGTTTGATGGACATAGGGCCCCGGTTGGCACAGTCCATAACGGGCTGTTCAGCAAGAGATGGAGAGGTTGCAGAGACTATTCGAGCTAGCCCGAGTGGATGGTGCTGTGTGGCTCAGGGCAGGGTTGTTCGGGTGTAAGACTGGATGCTTGAAGAACATCCTATAATACATATTAAGAACAATAAGGTGAATGATGTTTGTTGGATTGATTTTAAAAATATTGTGGTTAGTTCTGATGAAAAGCTAGCTAGTGGAGGCATGAGGTATAAATTTCAAGTTACAGATAAATTGAGCGGTTTCTATCAATTTGCAACAGCAAGTACACTAGAGTTCGGCTCAGATTACAAGTTGTTCTCGAGTTGTAAAAACGCTGATGATGCCATGGGATTGGTAGTTGGGATCTAGTCACAGGTCAGCTGATAGATTTCCAATGTATTCCACCTCATCCCTCATTTAGAAAGGCTACCAGGCTGCAATGGTTACCTGGTACCAACTGTTTGGTGGCCCTTTATTTGTATCCAAAGGTTGATATCGTCTTGTTTGACTTTAGAGAAAACGCTATGGTTCAGTTATTGATTGAAGAGTCAGAACAAACATTACTCTAGTACTATTAGAGATGCAATAGCGATAGAGGAGAGTAGTTCAATTTGTGTAGTAGATTGGTATGACCGTTTAGGTTTCATGAATTTGAGTTCTGATGCGAGTGCAAATTGGAGATATACAAACGGTTTTTCTTCTGATCCGTGTTAACCCAAACTGGCATTTCACGAGGGGCAATTGTTTTCATCAATCAAACTGCATATTTCATTCATGTTGGTCGGACTCTCTTAAAATGCAGGTGCACCCATGTCGGATCCTCCAAAAATGCACTATTTTGGAAGGATCCGCATTGGAACTTTTGCAGAGTCTGAGCAACATATAATATATGTTAATCTTCTCAGCACTCTTCAAATAAAGTGAATTGGAAGTTCTGTTTAAATTAAATACTCAATCAGCTATGTTTCTTTAGATGCATGATGTGTCAAAGGTAAATTCTTCTATAAACAACTAAGATGATCAGCACATTTTGGCTATATTTTTCCTAATTACTAGGTTATCTCAATTTTTGTAATTGTGAAACATGAGAGTGTTAGCAATACGCCCACTCCATAAATAATATTTGTGTTAATAAAAGCAGCACACATGATACACATAAATGTGTAGCCTTTAGCCCTTATTTTGATACACATGATTTGAACAGCCTCCAAGACTTGGAGAAAAAAATTTAAGAGTCTCAATCAACAACAACCTTTTACATTCCTTACATTTGAAACATGGGAAAAATAAACCATGGAGAAACTAAACAGCTACCATAAAAACTCTTTTTATGCTCTCTTTGGGAATTGGTAAGACTGGCCATTTTGCAGGCCTTTATATACCATACATTTTCAGCACAATTTCAAGTTCATTTTAGTATTGCATTTATATTGAAAATGGGAACTCCAAAAGCTAAGGTGAAACTCAATGTTGGTTGCAGAATCTTCGAAACTGCGGCTACAACCTTAGCAATTGCTGGCCAAAATTCACTGTTTCGAGCCATGTCTGATTAGAATTGGAACCTACATTCTGATTCACCAATCACTGAATAGTTCATCGATAGAGATCCTGATTATTTTGCCATCCTTCTTAACCTGATCAGAACAGGAGAGCTTTATATTCATCCGAAGATAGATAAAAAGCTCCTATACAAAGAGGCTGAATATTATGGAATTTGGATCATGTCAGGTCAGCTGAGTGCGATACATTTGATGGAAATAGGCTTTGGTTGGAACGGTCCATAACAGGCTGGTCAGTAAGGGATGGTCGGATCTCTCGGGCCATCCAAGCTAGCCCGAGTGGCTGGTGTTGCGTGGCTCATGGTAGTATGGTGCATGTGTACGACTGGATGCTAGATGAATGTCCTACAATCAATCTTGATTACCATAAGGTAAACAATCTTTGTTGGATTGATTATGACAATATTGTGGTTAGCTCTGATGAGAAGCTAGATAGTGGAGGCATGAAGTTATTCAATGCTTCCACAGGGGAATTGAGGTATAAATTTCAAGTTACAGATGTATTAAAAGGTTACACAGCAGGTGCACTCGGTGTTAGCTCAGATGAAAAGTTGTTCTCCAGTTGTAGTAAGAGCACCAGCAATAGCACCAGCAATAAGCATGGGATCGGTATTTGGGACCAAGTCACAGGTAAGCAGATAGATTTCCTCAATTGGGCACCATACGAGTATCAACAAAATGCTAGCAGGCTGCAATGGTTACATGGTACCAAATGTTTGATGATTGCTAGTTTCCATCCAAGGAATGATATCAGCTTGTATGATGTTAGGAATGGCGAGGTGGTTTGGTCTTGGGATGGTGTCTACACGAGCCACGGTTATGACATTGCTGGTGAGAAAATTTTTAGAGATGTGATAGCGATAGAGGAGAGTAGTTCAATTTGTGCAGTAGATTGGAACCAATGTCTCGGTTTCATGGATTTCAGGAGTACTAATGCAAGTGTAAATTGGAGAAAGTCCATAAAGGGTATTAAGCCTTTGTTTTCCTGTGAGGAAGCTATAAATAGCCGGGAATATTGTTATCCCAAGCTGGCATTTCACGAGGGACAATTGTTCTCATCATTGAACGATACCATTTCGGTTTATTCTGGTTCTAATTGGGTTCCAACATCACAGTTTCAACAGAGTCATGGTGGTCCAATTTGGGATTTTTCAATTGGTGGTGATCACCTTTTTGCTCTTCATAGAAACGAAGATGTTCTTGATGTATGGGATACCCCTCGTTTACCAATTATATGAATCTATATCCTAGTTTGGTTTTGGTTTTGTTCTTTTATCCCTATTTTCAATACGTTGGTGGATCAAAGAAAGTACTATGTCCTTGAATGGTGAATATCATAGAGTTGCCAAAGTGAAGTTCTATATAAATTGATTTGAGTAACAAACACTTGCAATTTAGTACATTCATTAGTCTAAAAATCAACCTGTTCCAGATAAGTATAAACATCCTAAACCACATATTTTCATATTTGTTAATCTTGGTAAAGCTTGTCGTAAACACCGTGTATGGGTAAGTTTTTATCGTTAATCTTCTCAGGATCCTTCAAATAAAGTAAATTGTAAGTTTCTCTTAAACAGATAGATTAGCTGTTTTAGATCCCTGGTGCATCAAAAGTTAATTCTTTATGTAGCAGTTCCATTTTACCAAGTGAAATCGAGAGAAACTCAAAACATCAGAGCTTCGACAGAGTCATGGTGGTTCAATTAGAGATTTTGCAATTGGTGGTGAGTCGTTTTGCTAAAACATCAGAGCTTCGACAGAGTCTATTTTGAAATTTTTTTGATAATTTTTTTATTAAGTCTATTTTAGTACGAAAAAGATTCTTTGTAGGAATTTGAACATAATTACAAAACCTTCTCTATTAAATAATTAATATCATTAAAATAATGATATAATAATTGAAGAAAAATAGTGAAAAGATGATTTTGTCTAAAACGGTGTATTTTAATGAAGGGTAAAAAGTTCAATAAGGGTCATCGTGCTTTTAATATAACTAGTGTCTATGAATGTGCTTTGCACGTTACTCCCTATTAATTATCATACAAAAAAGAACCCCGATGACTAATCCAAAGTTCAATCCCGACATCCGACTCGAAATTCGACCCCGACATCCAACACCTGAATCGGGACTCAACTTCCGAACTAAGACTCGATCCCAACTCCCAATCCTGGACCCAAACCGGGATCCGATACAACACTCATCCCAGGACTCGACCCAAGACCTGACTTTTGACCTGAGATCCGAACCTACATTCGATTCTGGACCCGACTCGAAATTCGACCTCGACATCCGATCTTGAAACTTAAGACTCGATACTGATTTCGGACCCGACATCCGACAGAAACTCCAGACCTATGACCCGACTCGAATCCTGGATCGGGACCCTACTTCTGATTAATGATTCGACCCTGCACTTGACTTTCGATCGAGATCTGACCCCACCCGACTCTGACATCCTACACGAGACCCGACCCCGAGTTCCAACACCTGATCCGCCCGAGACCTGACCCCAACATCAAACTTTGGACTTGACTTGCAAATCGATATCTGACCCCGACACTTGATCCCAACTCCCCACCTAGGATCCATTCCCGACTTCTAACCTAGGACCCAACTTCAACTCTTGATTCAGGACCCGACTTTCGAATCATGAGTCGACCACGAGATCCAACTTTCAAATCGGGATCCGATCCCGAAACTCGACCCTGATGATCGATTAAGAACCCACTCCGTCCTCGAATCTCAATCTGAAACTCGACGCCAACCCGAAATGAAACTCTACTCTGACACCTAACTCAGGATCCAACTTGACAACCCACTTGGAATCTTACCTTGATTTTTGATTCAGGATTCAACACTCAAATTGAGAACAGACCCCAATGCAATCTGGGATCTAAGAGTTGGGTCTCGAATCATCTTGAATTTAAGAAAAAGGTTAATGACGAGAGGTTGTATCTAATTGAATTGTTGATTAAACATTTTGCCCTTTATTGAAAGACTCTATAATAGATAAAATTATCATTGACTATTTTTCTACAATAGACAAAATTGTAATTTACTATTTTCTTTAAATAATTGATATTTAATTATTATACAAATATGTAGGACTTTAAAATTAATTAAAGTTATAACTATTAAATATTTACTCATTAAGGATATAAAAGTTATTTGGTCCACCAATATTATAAACGTGCAGAAATTCCCTACTCATAGTTTACTTCATTACTGTTAAACTCCTAGTATTAATAAGATAATATGTATCTTGCAAGTTACAATAAACTTAGTCCTAATAAAGATATAGATAGATAGATATAGATTATATATAACTTAAACTCAAAAAGAATATCATAGTTTGCAGGTGACATTCCGAAAACAGTAAAGAATCTCAGCTCACTTTGGCTACTCAATTTATCCCATAACAATGGAATTAGGGCAATTGAATGCGCTTGAAGCTTTAGATCTCTCCTGGAATCGGCTCATTGGAAAAAAGATTCCACAGGAATTGACAAGAATGAACTTTTTGCCGTTTTAAACCTCTCTCAAAATCATCTCGTCGAACCAATTTCTCACAGTCCACAATTCAACACATTTGTTGTCTAACTGGACTTTTCTGTTTCTGTTTGTGTTTTTCTCTTTTTAATTTTCTGTTTGTTGTTTGTATATGTTTCGACAGCAAGTTATGTGTTATTTTAGCAGAATGAGCCATTCGTTGTGACTTAGATATATGGAGGCGATTCTAAAATATTTAGAAGCAAATATGGAGACTTAATCGTTAACTTCCTAAATAGCGCCCACGAAGTTTGATCACTACACCTTTATCTTGAGTCAAGTCGCTATGGAAACGCCTCTCTACCTTCTCAAGGTACAGATTTCATTTGTGGAATTACACTGGGTATGTTGTTGTTGTTAATACTATGAATCACTTGCAAAACACTTTTGTTAAGATGTATATTGAATGCCTAAAGACATCGCATCGTTCAGTGACAAATTAAACCTAAAGAATAAGGCGCAAACCAGTCGTTCCACCCTTGTCTTTGTGGAAATTGGCTTAAAGACTTTAACCCTGCAACATAGAAGGAATAGGAAAAGACCCTATAGAAATATTTTAAATTTAAAACGAATCAGTCGACCTGGTCTACGAATTTATTCTAATTATCAACGAATTCCAAGAATTTTAGGTGGAATGGGGATTGTAATTCTTAGCTGGAATACTGATGGAGTTCCCCTCATCAACTTAATGTGAAAAGTCTTTGTGGAAAATTACTATAGAATATACCTAACAAGTTTGAAAACCGCAAAAGAAACAACTAATCAGAAATTTCTCATAAAATTTCTCACTTGACTTAGTAAAGCAATAGTTTCTGTCATTGGAAATTTGTTACAAGTTCTGCAGAAAAATTTCTCTACAGTATGTGTTATGTAACACACCATTTCACATCGTCCATGACATTGAAATGAACAACAACAATCTAGAGAAAATTAGGACATAGGGAGTATGATATATTTTGTTAAGTCTACTCCGTCCTCTAAAAAGTCTCGTGGAACACTACAAAATAGGAGTAACAAGTTGTTACAAGTGACTAGTACTCATCCATGGAACACAAGTTGTGTAGTTACTGATGCCAAAGTTGTAATATTTATGCTAAAGTTGGACAAAACAAATGTTGTATAATTAATAAATAGATATAGTATACTAATTTCATGGTTAAGTCATAGTTGAAATAAAAATAAAAATTAATTAATTATGATTTACTAATAAGAGTACATATAAAAATATGCAATATAAAAAAGTGCAACACTAATAGGAATTTATAAAAAAAAAAATATATTGTTGGTTCAAATTAGATTGATTAAATAAACAATATGGTAATAATGGAATTTTGAGATGTGATGTGGTTCTGAAGGATGAATCAAGGTTTGCGGCTTAGTTGAAAACATGGCACAATATCGCAAGTGGCAGCAACCTTTACTCAATTTGGTTCAGACCTTGATGTCACGACGCATGTATTACTCAACATATAGAGCTGCAAGGCTAACATAAGCACCAAAGCAACCACAATATACAACACCAAATATTGACAGTTTCAATAAGATATCATTCTCGAACGAAAATCCATTTTTTTGTAGTAATAAATTTTGTTATTCAAACTACATTAAAATATTGAAGTGCATGTGTAAAGACTAGTGAACACCAATATGTTGTCTGGGCCTTTTAAAAATATTGTCGCTGTCGTACCGAATCTCCCTAAAAATGCACAAGTTTTGAATGATCTGATCATATTTTTGAGAAGTTCAAGCAACAAAGATGGATACAATGATCAATTAGCAAGTCTAAAATTGAGTCTCCTTAGCCACACTGAATGAAGCACATTGTAAATTACATCAAATGGCTTAGAAGGCCTATTTACTTTAAAATGCCTTTGTAATTTCTTCACATTTTTTTGCAATTTCAAGTACTTACTCCAAGAAATCCCTTTCAAAATTGTCTTCAATTCTGGAATATTCTCAATTGGAACATTGATTGAAAATTGACTCCAATCAAGAACATCACTACGGAATGGAGCTGCTGGTTCGCAGAAAATGGCTCTAGTTTGCAGACCTTTTAAGGTTGAAAATGGTGGTTGCTCGCAGGTGGAGCTTTGGAGGTTGTTTTGGTTGTTGTGTTCTGCTACTTTGTGTGAGTCTGGTATGGTTGTTTCTGGTGATGTGCTAGCTGTTGCAAAAATGAAAGTAAGGAAGAGAGGAGAAGGGTCGTTTGGTTTCTTTGGTGTGAGGTGGTAACAATGAGAGAGAGGGAGTTGTTGTAATGGTGATGGTTGGTGGTGGCTGTTTTGTTGGAGGACATTTTTTAAAGGTTTTAGCTAAGGGATTTTTTTCACCACCCTCCTCAAAATTATTCCACCACCCCCTCTTATAAAAAAAAAGACAAAACTATGGACTCAAAATCATGGGTCCAAAATTATGAACTAATTAAATATCTGAGTAATTTAATATTTATCTATGTTTCAACATATTTTTAAATTGAGATAAAATACTAAAATAAATATAAAACAAATGTAATCAATGACACATATAAAAAATACAATTTAATGAAAAATAATAATTTAACAAAATAAGACGATATCAAAAACAATTCAACACACTGCGATAAAAATATTAAAAATTAAAATTAACTAAAATTCAAAAAATAAATTAATTAAAAATCTTAATATTTTTAAAACTAAGAATAATAATGGATAAATTATCCTTAAATTGAAGAAAATGTATTTTAAAACTATTTAAAAAATAAAAGACTTAAAATTATTAATTTACAAAAAAAATCAGTTCAAAATTGGGTGTCAATAGTAATGAATAAATTATATTATGTACGTTTGTTGTTGACTGTAAAAATAGTGTGACTATTAAAATTTTACAATGACAATAAATGGATAAGAATCTTATTAGTTACGAAACCGCAAGTGTTTATCCATAAATTATTAAAAGGGAAAAGACGAGAATAAATTCATGAAAATCCTAAAATAAGGATAATTATTAATATTTTTTTTAAAAAAACTGGAAAAAAATATGTAAAAAATTATATTTGTATTCTTTATCGATCAAGAAATCTGAAGATGTTAATTTTGAGCATAGAGAGTTAAAATTGGGTGTCAACATATAGTACAATTGATGCAAGTGTAGAATGGAAAGAAACTAAGAGGTACAACACGAATTCATCTTTATATCGATATTTTCAATAGGTCGTAAGAGTTAATTGGTTGGATCAATAACTGTGGCTGATGATTTGACGATAGAACTAAGTAGAAAACATCATGTACTATGTTCTTGAATGGTGCATATAAATTGATTAAGAAGATAATCTGTCTTATTTTCGAGATTAAGCATGTTTGTATGTAGATATCATTTGAGTGACCTCATAGTGTAAATTTTTTTCTTACAGCGAAGGTGCTTATAACTTAAACTCTTACAAGCTACCCTGTAGGTGTTTAGCAGTAAGAAAATAGTGTTTAGTTCATCACACAAATCTCTAGCTATCTATCTATACTCAATTAAAAACATGAAAATATTTAGAAATGTTGATTGCGCTTTTTGACATTCATTAGAAAGACACTATAATAGACATAACTGTTCGTTACTATTTTTTCATTATTTTGGTTATTAGGTCTATTCTTATTCGCACTATTTTTTCATTATTTTGGGAGTTTACTACTATTGACCAAAGTTCAAATTTACAGTTAGTTGCTTAAAATGAATTACTTTTAAACATTAAAATACGCCCTTGGGTGTTTATCGTCTCACTTTAAAATATTCCAGTAGGAATTGAACCTACGAATTCGCCAATTATGAGTTGGGCGCTTTAACCATTCAGCCATGGTTATGTATAATTGTTGCATTTTATTACTCATTACACATGTTTTTATATAATATTAATCATTCTAGCAAATCTTTAAAAACTATATGGGATACGCTTGTAACACACGTGCCCAAAAGCTAGTTAATAATAATATTCATCATAGAAAATCTAGAAATTATATTTATCTTATAAACATTAATAAACAATTATTAGTAGCTCCAATACTTATAAACCAACTAGGAATATCACATAAATGACATCACAATTTTTTAAACTTAGGTCTATGTTGTTCGGTCACTGGCGGAGCAACATACCGAAGAAAGAAGAAGCACGAAATAGATACGACAGAATGAAGAATCCAATCCTACTTGAAAGAGTTAAAATAAATTCTCTCCCAATTACTTTTTCTTATTACGAATCTTAATTGGAATCCTATCCTACAATCAATCTTGATTACCTAAGGTGAACGATGTTCGTTTGGTTCATTGGGAGTTTGCTATTACTGACGAAAGTTCAAATTTACAGTTGGTTGCTTAAAATGAATTACTTTTAAACATTAAACTACGCCCTTGGGTGTTTCTCATCACACTTTTAAAGATTTATTTATAATTATTGTATTTTATTACTCATTACACACATATTTTTATAGAATTTTAATTATTCTAACAGAACTTAAAAAATTACATGGGATACGCATGTAACACACGTGTCCAAAAACTAGTTAATAGTAATATTCATCATAGAAAATCTAGAAATTATAACTACCTTATAAACAATAAACAATTATTAATTAGTAGCTCCAATACTTATAAACCAACTAGGAATATCACAAAAATGATATCACAATTTTTTTAAACTTAGGTCTATGTTGTCACAATATTATTCTATGACAATTCAGTCACTGGCGGAGCAACATGCCGAAGAAAGAAGAAGCAAGACATAGGTATGACGGAATGAAGAATCCTATCCTACGGAAGAGTTAAGATAAATTCTCTCCCAATTATTTTTTATTATTAGCAATCTTAATTGGAATACTATCTTACAATCAATCTTAATTACCATAAGGTAAACGATGTTTGTTGGGTTCGTGGGAGTTTGCTACTATTGACCAAAGTTCAAATTTACAGTTGGTTGCTTAAAATGAATTACTTTTAAATATTAAAATACACCCTTGGGTGTTTCTCATCACACTTTTAAAGATTTATTTATAATTATTGCATTTTATTACTCATTACACACATGTTTTTATAGAATTTTAGTCATTCTAACAAATCTTAAAAAATAACATAGGATACGCATGTAACACACATGTCCCAAAAATAGTTAATAGTAATATTCATCCTAAAAATTCTAGAAATTATAATTACCTTATAAACAATAAACAATTATTATCAGCTCCAATACTTATAAACCAACTACGAATATCACAGAAATGACATCATAATTTTTTTAAAACTTAGGTCTATGTTGTCATGATATTATTCTATGAAAATTCAGTCACAGGCGGAGCAACATACCGAAGAAAGAAGAAGCAAGAAATAGGTACGAAGGAATGAAGAATCCTATCCTACTTGGAAGAGTTAAAATAAATTCTCTCCCAACTATTTTTTTTTGTTACCAATCTTAATTGGAATCCTATCCTACAATCAATCTTGATTACCATAAGGTGAACAATGTTGGTTGGGTTCATTGGGAGTTTGCTACTAGTGACCAAAGTTCAAATTTACAGTTGGTTGCTTAAAATGAATTACTTTTAAATATTAAAAGACACCCTTGGGTGTTTCTCGTCAGACTTTTAAAGATTTATTTATAATTATTGTATTTTATAACTCATTACATCCATGTTTTTATAGAATTTTAGTCATTCTAACAAATCTTAAAAAATAACATGGGATACGCGTGTAACACACATGTCCCAAAAATAGTTAATAGTAATATTCATCATACAAATTCTAGAAATTATAATTACCTTATAAATTATTAGCTCCAATACTTATAAACCAACTAGGAATATCACATAAATGACATCACAATTTTTTAAAACTTAGGTCTATGTTGTCACGATATTATTCTATGAAAATTCAGTCACAGACAGAGCAACATACCGAAGAAAGAAGAAGCAAGAAATAGGTACGAAGGAATGAAGAATCCTATCCTACTTGGAAGAGTTGAAATAAATTCTCTCCCAACTATTTTTTTTTGTTACCAATCTTAATTGGAATCCTATCCTACAATCAATCTTGATTACCATAAGGTGAACAATGTTCGTTGGGTTCATTGGGAGTTTGCTACTATTGACCAAAGTTCAAACTTGCATTTGGTTGCTTAAAATGAATTACTTTTAAACATTAAAGTACGCCTTTGGGTGTTTCTCGACACATTTTTAAAGATTTATTTATAATTGTTGTATTTTATTATTCATTACACATATGTTTTTATAGAATTTTAATCGTTGTAATAAATCTTAAAAAATTATATGGGATACGTGTGTAACACCCGTTCCCAAAACTAGTTCATAGTAATATTCATCTTACAAATTCTAGAAATTATAATTACCTTATAAACAATAAACAATTATTATTAGCTCCAATATTTATAAACAAACTAGGAATATCAAACTTTGGTCTATGTTGTCACAATATTATTCTATGAAAATTCAATCACTGGCGAAGCAACATATCGAAGAAGAAAGAAGCAAGAAATAGGTACGACGGAATGAAGAATCCTATCCTACTTGGAAGAGTTAAAATAAATTATTTTCCAATTATTTTTTCTTGTTACGAATCTTAATTGGAATCCTATCCTGCAATCAATCTTGATTACGATAAGGTGAATGATGTTCATTGGGAGTTTGCTACTATTGATCAAAGTTCACATTTTCTTGCTTAAAATGAATTACTTTAAACATTAAAATACGTCCTTGGGTGTTTCTTGTCACACTTTTAAAGATTTCTTTATAATTATTGGATTTTATTACTCATTATACACATGTTTTTATAGAATTTTAATCATTCTAACGAATCTTTAAGAAATTATATGTGATATGCGTGTACTACACGTGCTCAAAAACAAGTTAATAGTAATATTCATCATAGAAATTCTAGAAATTATAATTACCTTATAAACAATAAACAATTAATAGTAGCTCCAATACTTATAAACCAACTAGGAATATTACATAAATGATATCAATATTTTTTAAACTTAGGTCTATATAGTCACGATATTATTCTATGATAATTCAGTCACTGGCGGAGCAACATACCGAAGAACGAAGAAGCAAGAAATAGGTACGACAGAATGAAGAATCCTATCTTACTTGGAAGAGATAAAATAAATTCTCTCCCAATTATTTTTTCTTATTACGAATCTTCATTGGAATAGTTAAAATAAATTATTTCCTAAATTATTTTTCTTTTTTATGAACCCTAATTGAAATAGTTAATAAATTGTTTTTAAAAACACTGATAAAGCACCTCATGGACCAATTTTTTCAATAATCACAATTGAATTCATAACCAGATTGCTACTCCTTGTTTGAATCTTAAACTTTTTCTTTGAATGATTTTTTTTTTAAAGTTGTGCATATGAATCTATATATCCATTTAAATATGTTTTTCTTTTTCTGATTTTGTATATGCCTAAACTCTCATTTTTGTTAAATTTCCAAGGTTATGAATCTTTCCAACATCCGAAAACGAGGAAAGTTAACTTAAATAACCACCCATTCAAAAAAATGGAGATGCATAATATATGTATATTGGCTAGGGATTGTGTATATAGGGAATGTATATATTTAGCAGTTTTTAGGAGAGGTAGTGTTAGAATATATAAAAATATATTCTGACAGATTGTAACAGATTGTATATATTTAGTTCCTAATATATAAATATTTAGTTTCCTTAATTATAGCCTAATTATACTCTTGTATTTTGTGTATATAAACTGATGAGGTTAATGAAATAAATCAAGGGATTAATCTCTTTCATGGTATCAGCTATCTAGGGCACGATCAGACCTTCTTCATTCTTTTCGGATTCCCGCTGCCGCTGCCCCTCTCTTCTCCCTCTTCCTCTCTTCTCAATCACCATGTCTAACTCCAAATCTTCCTTTCATCCTGCTCTTGTTGTATCCAACATCAAGAACCATGTTCCCATCACTCTTGAGATGGAGAACGTATAATATTTCACATGGGTGGAACTCTTTAAGATTCATGCAAGATCCCATCGGGTAATTGATCATATTATTCCTCCGGCAGCGAGCACGGAGAAACGGCCTCAACAAGAGGAGGACAAAGAGTTGTGGTCCACCCTTGACACACCGTTCTCAAATGTCTCTACGCTACTATCTCTCATGATCTTTTGCATACAATTCTTGAACCCGACACCACGACGATGGAGGCTTGGAATCGCTTGCGTGACATATTCCAGGATAACAAACACTCTCGTGTTATTACCCTTGAGTACGACTTCACTCACGTAGATATGGTAGATTTTTCGAATGTATCTGCCTATTGTCAATATTTTAAATCTCTGGCGGATCAACTCAAGAATGTCAGCTCTCCGGTCGCTAACGATCGACTAGTTCTTCAACTGGTGTCTTGCCTTACCGAGACCTACCAAGGTGTGGCCACTCTTATTCGCCAACGTGACCCTTTGCCTCAATTTTATCAAGTCCATTCGATGCTCACTCTTAAGGAGGTTGGTCATGCTAAGAAAGCGGCCCAAAGCTCCTCCGCTGCCTTAATTGCTCGCTGGTCCGAGGGTCCTCTTGATAATTCCTCTTCCAACCGCAATACTAATGGTGGGAAGAGGAACCACAACCAGAGCAATAATGGTGGAAAGTATCGTGGCAATAATAGTGGTCGTGGAGGCGGTAAAGGAGCTGCCAGCATCGGCGATAATGCAGGCCATGGTGGTCAGCTGAGAGGTGGCAACAGCCGCGGCACTGGGTAGCAGTCAGCGGGGCAGAACCCTCTACCCTATTCTCCATAGGTTGGCGGGCAACAGTGGCCGTGGATGGCATCATGGAGTCCTTGGGCTATACCACCGTGTCCATATCTTTCAACTTCTTGGTCCCGACCCAATTATGGACAGTAGTAGCCATCACGAGCGGGTGTTCTTGGCCCCCGACCTCAGCAGGCCTGCACGGTAGCCCCTACTCCTACGGATATTGAAGCCGCCATGCATACTCTTGGGATCACTCCTTTGAATGCAAATTGGTACATGGACACCGGTGCCACTTCTCATATGACATCCACACAAGGTAACCTCACATCTTATTTTAATAAGAGAAATAAACGTGGTATAATTATTGTAATGGTCAATCAATTCCAATTCATGGTTGTGGTCACACAAATTTGTCTTCCCCGTGCCCTCCCTTGCACTTAAACAATGTTCTTCATGCCCTTCACCTAGTTAAAAATTTGGTGTCCGTCAGTAAATTTACCACTAATAACTCTGTCTCTGTTAATTTTGATCCCTGTGGATTTTCTGTGAAGGATTTTCAGACGGGAAGGCTGGTAATGAGGTGTAACAGTCAGGGAGAGTTTTATCTAATCACCAATCCAGTAACTTCATCATCTACTTTTGCTTCTTTGGCACCATCTCTTTGGCATGTTCGTTTGGGTCACCCGGGAGCACCTGTGTTGAATTTCCTTAGGAAGAATAAATTGATTGATTGTAATCAAAGTAGAGATGTTCGTATTTGTCATTCTTTTCCTCTTGGAAAACATGTTAAGTTTCCATTTTATGCTTCGGATTCTAACACTCTTATGCCATTTGATATTATACATAGTGATCTTTGGACATCACCTATTTTGAGTTCCTCAGGTCACCAATATTATGTCTTGTTTATGGATGATTATTCTAAATTCTTGTGTACGTTTCCTTTATCGCAAAAATCACAAACATTTTCCACATTTTAAACTTTCAAGACATTTATTCGAACTCACTTTGAGCTGGACATCAAGAATATTCAATGTGGTAATGACACAAAATTTTATAATGGCCCCTTTTGGGACTTCTGTAAAGCCAATGGTCTGTCATTTCGATTGTCACGTCCTCACACATCTCCTCAAAATGGAAAAGCCAAAAGACAAATCCGTACAATTAATAACATTGTTTGTACCTTATTGGCCCATGCTTCCCTTCCTCCTTACTTTTGGCATCATGCTTTGCAAATGACAACTTACCTTCTCAACATCCTTCCGCATAAACTGGTAAATTATCAATCCCCTCTTCGCATTCTTTATCAGAAGGATCCCTCTTATTCCTATTTTCGTGTATTTGGGTATTTAGTTATCCTCTCATTCTCTTCACACTCATAAACAAACTTCAACCCTGATCAACCCCGTGTATTTTTTTGAGATATCCGTCACATCATCGTGGGTATAAATGCTTTAATTTGTCATCTCAAAAAATCATCATTAGCCGTCATATAATATTTGGTGAGATGCAATTTCCTTTTGCCAAATTACAAAATCACACATACCAATTTTTTGACGATAGACCCTCTCCTTATGTGGTTCTTCATCTCACTATCTCCACAAACCCACTGGATCGCCACATTCCTCCCACACCACTACCCATCCCACCGTGTCCAACCAATGGATTTGCCCCCTCACCTGGGTAGATCACTCATTTGTTGCCTGCTGGACCGACCCCAACATCTTCTTCCGCTCTCCCACTTAGCTCTCCTTTTCCACCCACTCCCGTCTCTCCCTCCAGTCTATCCACCAATCCTGTTACTAGAAGTCAGCATGGGATCTATAAGCCTAAGAAGTCCTTCAACCTTCTTACATCCGTCTTGAAGTCCCCTCTACCCCGTAACCCTATGTCTGCTCTTCATGACCCGAATTAGAAAATGGCTATGGATGATGAATATAATGCTCTTATTCAAAATAAGATGTGGGAGTTGGTGCCATGTCCTCCAAATGTTAATGTTATTCGGTATATGTGGATTTTTTCTCATAAAGAAAATCTGATGGTTCGTTTAAGCGACATAAAACTTGTCTTATAGGTAATGGTTAAACCCAACAGGTTGGCATGGATTGTGGTGAGACATTTAGTCCAGTTTTCAAACCAGCGACTATTCGTACGGTTCTTAGTTTAGCTCTCTCCAAGGCGTGGCTGATTCATGAACTTGACATCAAAAATGCTTTCTTACATGGCGAACTCAAGGAGACTGTTTACATGTATCAACTTTTGGGCTATCAGGATCCTGATAGATCCAATCATATATGTTTGCTGAAGAAATCTCTTTATGGGCTGAAACAAGCTCCGCGGGCTTGGTATAAGCAATTTGCTGATTATTTCCATACCCTTAGGTTTTCTCACAATAAGACTGATCATTCCTTGTTTTTTTATCATCAAGGTATTTCTATGGCTTATCTTTTATTATATGTCAACGATATTATTTTAACTTCTTCATCTGTTGCACTCCACCCGTCTATCATATCGCTTCTTAGCTCCAAATTTGCTATGAAGGATTTGGACTAGTTGAGCTATTTCTTGGGCATTGATGTCACTGGTCATATAGGCAGTTTATTTTTATCTCAAAAAAAGTATGCGGCCGAGATCATTGATCAAGCTGGCATGTCATCGTATAAGCCATCTCCTACTCTGGCTGCTCCAAAACCGAAGCTCAAGGATACTAAGAGCATACCGTTTGAGGACCCATCTCTTTAATGGAGTCTTGCAGGGGCACTGCAATACCTCACGTTCACAAGACCGAATATTACTTATGCTGTGCAACAGGTATGCTTATTCATGCATGACCCATGAGATGAGCACAACACGCTCTTAAGCACACCGTGCGCTACCTACAAGGTACTTTGGATTATGGTCTTCACCTTTATCCCTCTTCCGAAACCACTCTTGTCTCGTATACTGATGTTGATTAGGGTGGTGCCCTGATACATGACATTCGACGTCGGGTTATTATGTCTTTATGGGTGATAACTTGATCTTATGGTCCACCAAAAGTCAAGCTACTTTGTCCCGTTCAAGTGCAGAGGCAGAATACCGAAGGGTTGCCAATGTGGTTTCTGAGTCATGTTGGTTGCGAAACTTGCTTTTGGAACTCTATTTTCCTATTCCACGGGCTACTTTGGTTTACTGTGATAGTGTTAGTGCCATATATCTGGCTGATAATCCTATTCAGCGTCAACGCACTAAGCACATTGAGATGGATATACATTTTGTATGGGAAAAGGTGGCTCGTGGTCAAGTTTGAGTGTTACATGTCCCCTCTCGTTATCAGATTGCATAAATCTTCACCAAAGGCCTTCTATTAGTGTTAGTTGAGGAATTTCAGGGATAGTCTTAGCATTCGGCGACCTCCTGCTTCGACTGTGGAGAGTATAATTAAGTTATAATTAAGGAAACTAAATATCTATATATTAGGAACTAAATATATACAATAGGAAAATTTGGAGGTCGAGGATTAGGGTAAAATGGTAGTAGTATATAGCATTGTGTTGGAGTAGTTTTATAAGAAAGAGTCAATAATTATGGGATAAGGGCAGTAGGTAGTCTAGTGTTGGAGTACTTTTACAAAAAAGTCAAAGGTTAGAGTAGAAGGCAGTAGGTAGTCTGGTGTTGGAGTACTTTTACAAGAAAGAGTCGATGATTAAGGTACAAGGGTAGTAGGTCGCCTGTTGTTGGAGTACTTTTACAAGAAAGAGTCAAGGATTAAGGTAGAAGGGTAGTAGGTCGCATGTTGTTGGAGTACTTTTATGAGAAAGAGTCAAGGATTAGGATAGAAGGAAAGTAGCTAGAGTGGTATTGGAATACTTTTACGAAATAGAGTCAAGGATTATGGTAGAAGGACAATAGGTAGTCTAGCGTTGGAGTACTTCTACGAGAAAGAGTAAGAATTAGGGGAGAAGCGCAATAGGTAGCCTGATGTTGGAGTATTTTATGAGAAAGCGGCAATGAGTTGGTCTCCTCTTCTCCTTATTTAGTAGACTTACCTAGTTTTCACATAGTATCCTACACTTCAATTTTACTACTATCTGTTACTTCATTTACTTTGCTTATCTTGCTATTCTACTGCCATTATTTTCTTGTCTATCCTTCTTTGGTTATTCTTCTTTGAAAGGGGTCTCTCAGAAACAACCTATGTACCTACAAAGGTAAGTACAAGGTCTGTGTATATAAAAATCACAAGTGAATTCCTCTCAAGATTGCTACTCGTTGTTTGATTTTTTCGAAGCCCGGTAAAAAAAATATTTCTTGAACTTTTTTCTTCAAATGATTTTTATTATTATTTTTTATTTATTTTTATAAAAAAGTTGTGCTTATGAATCTAGATATCCATTGTAATATGTTGTTATTTTTCTGATTTTGTATATGCCTAAACTCTCTTATTTTTGTTAAGTTTTCAAGTTTATAAATGTTCCAGCATTCGAAAACTAGGAAAACTAACTTTAATAGCTGCCCGTCCAAAAGAACAGGAGATGTATAACATATGATTATTTGCTAGGGATTATATATTTTTGGACAAGCAACCAAATGTGTAACTCTCCCGTTTATTGTTGAGCTAGAATTTTTTTTTCTAATACTGAGGGACATGGTTAGACAAGACATGGTTCATCTTGAGCTTACGAGTACATGACCTTAGATAGAAGAGTTTTGAGGTTGCGGATTAGAGTAGAATGTTATTTAGTAGTTGAACGTTCTCTCGCTTTCCTGCGGGGTAGGATAGGTGGCGGTATCGATACCTACTCTCTTAACAGTAGTATTAGCACTATTCTTGTAGTTTCTTGTTTGTCGATTGTTGTTATCATCTGTGTTTTCGGTTATCACACTAGTTCGTTGTTGTTGTTGTTCATTTTTGTATGCTATGTACTGCTTTCCATAGCGCTATATTTCGTCTATTGTTACTGCTTTCATTTCTATATTCTCTTTTTCAAACTGCTTTGAGATGTTTTACTTGAGCCGAGGATTCAATCGGAAACAACCTCCCTATCTTTACAAGGTATGGATACATTTTGCATACATTTTACCTTTCTCAGACCTCACTTGTGAAATTATACTAGGTATGTTGTTGTCGGAATTTTTTTTCTAAGCGGATCCCTTATCTTAGTATAAGCAGCAACTAATGCTTGCATTAAGTTAGGTTGTCTACATTAAGCAGGATGCTTTGTGCATCGGACTGCCCTTTTTTTATCTCTTACATGGGTACTGGTTTTGAATTTCAGGGTACAAAGAGATTTTGAAGAATGGAAAGCCACAAAAACAGAGTTAAACTCAATGTTGGTGGAAAAAAGTTTGAAACTACGGCCACAACCTTATTGGGTGCTGGAAGGAATTCATTCTTTGGAGCCATGTTTGATGAGAATTGGAACCTGCATTCCGATGGGCCGATCACTGAACACTTCATCGATAGAAATCCTGATTATTTTGGTGTCCTTTTGGACTTACTCAGAACAGGGGAGCTTTATATTCCTCAAAATATCGATAAGAAGATCCTATACAGAGAGGCCGCGTATTATGGCATTTTGGATAACGTTAGGTCAGCTGAGTGTGATACATTTGATGGAAATAGACTCCGGCTGGTAAAGTCCATAACGGTCTTTCCATCAGGGGGTGGTAAGGTCACACCAGCCATTCGGGCCAGTCTGGATGGCTGGTGCTGTGTGGCTCAGGGTAGTATGGTTCATGTGTATGACTGGATGCTTGAAGAACACCCTACAATCAGTCTTGATTACCATAAGGTGAACGATGTTTGTTGGGTTAACTCCGAAAGTATTGTTGTTAGCTTTGATGAAGATCTAGCTAATGGAGGCATGGGGTTATTCAGTGCATCCAATGGGGAATTGAAGTACAAATTTCAGGTTACTGATTATATGAAAGGTTTAGGTCCAAGTAATTACATAAATAGTGCAATAGATTTTAGCTCGGATTACAAGCTGTTCTCGAGTTGGGAAAGCACTACTAGTTATGGCCATAGAATTGGCGTTTGGGATATAGTCACGGGTAAGCTGATGGATTTCCTATGTTGTCCACCTGATTGCTCGCGTAAAAATGCTACCAGGCTGCAATGGTTACATGATACCAACTGTGTGATGGCTGTTTATTCCCATCCAAAGAATGATATCTGCTTGTTTGACATTAGACAAAGAAATATGGTTTGGACATTGGATAGGGATCGCAAGAAGCAGTACCTTGCTGATATTGAAGATGCAATCGCGATAGAGGAGAGTAGTTCGATTTGTGTAGTAGATTGGAATGAGTGTTTGAGTTTCATGGATTTGAGGAGTACTGATCGGAGTGTAAATTGGAGAAAATCTACCAAGGGTGTTGCCCCTTCCCATTTTCGTGTGAATATAAAAACTTGTTATCCCAAATTGGCATATCACAAGGGGCAACTGTTTTCATCAATGGAAGATAGAATTTCAGTTTATTGTGGTTCTAATTGGATCGTAACATCAGAGTTTCGACAGAGTCATGGTGGTTCAATTTGTGATTTTTCAATTGGTGGTGACCGTCTTTTTGCTCTCCGTAAAGAAGAAAATGTTATCCATCTATGGGAGACCCCTCGTCCACCAATTATATGAATCTAGATTGTTAGAATTGGTTAATCAAGAACTCTATAGCTGATGATTTCAGGACAGTACTAAGTTGCAAACATCATGTTCTATGTTTTCGAATAACGATTTTTGTAATTGTGAAACATGACCGTTCGCCACATAAATAATATTTGCCTTAATATCATAATAGAGTGATCAAAGTGAAGTAATATTCTGGTATAATTTTTCATAATAACAAGTACTTCATTGTATTTAAGTTTTTTAACTATGAAACATATATGGGGGCATATCCTCTTTTCTTTCCCTTCCCATTATAATAGGGTCTTCTTTAGCCTTTTATCGACGAGTTTAAGTTATTTACATCGGCAATTTTAAGTATTTTTTACATTATGAAGTTATTTTTACATATTATTGCAGGTAACTTATTTTTTTTTGAGATTATATAAATCTCACGTTATAAATTATGCATGTATCCTATATAAAATAACATATAGATTTTCTCATAATTTATACATGTATTAGTTATATGTATTTCTAAATTATCAACCAAGTATCCTTTAAATTCTTGTAGATATTGAACTTAAATAGGCCAAGACCTCTAAAGATATTGTCGGTTATTATTTATTGTTAATTTGTCAAACAAAAAGGAAAATTCTTTTGACCATTTTCCCGGTAAAAGTTGTTAACAAGTAGATGATCTTTCAGCTTCTCCTTTTCTTGTGTAGGAAGAAACTAATATATACTAAAAAAATCAATAAATAGGAACCAAATTTCCTCTTCACATCCACAGAGAAACTTGAATAAATTGATGGGATAAAGCATAAAGTTGTGTTAATCAAAAAGGAGTAACGAAGCTCTGTTTTCTTAAGTAACCATTAACAATGGCGTTGTTTCGGAAATTGTTCTATCGGAAACCGCCGGACGGACTGATTGAGATCGGCGGCGACAGAGTTTACGGTCCGCTTTCCCCCTATTTTGCTGTTTGTTTGTTGCGATCGAACTGGATAATTACTACTACGATGGATAAATTTGATTAATTTGGAGATATAAGTTGTTAATTTTGCTTAATTTGTTTGGATTTTAACTTGAATGTCTAAATTAAATGGAAACTGTAAACGTGATCATTGAACTGGATGCGTACTTCTCCGATTCCTAAGTTTGATTTATTTCTTCGTATTTCGATTTGTTGTGTGGCGATAAATTTTGCTTTATTTGTTTGGATTTTAAGTTGAATGTCTAATTTTATTGTGGAAAATGGGAACTGTAGAAGTGAGATTATCTGTTAGGTACTTTTCTTTCTCTCTAAGTTGACTTATTGATCAATGAACTCTGTAGAAAACTCTATTAACTGTTTTGCTTGTTGAATGTTGAGATCGAACTGGGTGGATACTACTCCGATCGGTGAATTTGATTTATTTGTTCGTTTTTTGATTTATTGTGTGGAGACAAATAATTGCTAATTTTGCTTTATTTGTTCATATTTTAACTTGAATGTCTAATTCTACTGTGGAAACGGAACTTGATTGTCTGTTAGGTCCTTTTTTTTGTTGCGCTCGAATGGTGGGATATGAGGAACTCATTCTCATCATGTTCACTTTTTTTTTCCTGTTATAAAGTTGTGAATGGAAGAACTTGCAGTGTATGAAAGAAAATTGGGGAGTTGTCGAAAGCTCCAGATTTCAAATAATTGACCTTTTACCTTGATTAGAAAACATACTAGCTATAAGTTGCTGTATTAGCTCATATTTTAACTTGAATGTCTAATTCACTGGGTGGAAACGCGGAAACTGTAAAAGTGATCATCTGTTAGGTCCTTTTTTTGTGCGCTCAAATGGTAGGATATGAGGGAACTCATTCGGATATGAAATGAAGTAGATAATTATAAAATATTTGCCTGATGCATAGTAGTTTAGCTAATAATCGCATCTCTTCTTATTTGCAGTATTTGATAGGTGTTTGACTACTGATGTTTGGGAAGAGAAAAATTATAAAGGCTATGTAGCAGGCGTAATTAGCCAGCTTCGGGATCATCACCCTGACGTGTCAATTTTGGCTTTCAATTTTAGAGAGGGTGAGTCACAAAGCCTGATTGCAAATGATCTGTCTGAGCATGATGTGACCATAATGGATTACCCTCAACACTATGAAGGATGCCCTTTGCTCTCTATGGAGATGATAAACCATTTTCTTAGATCCAGTGAAAGTTGGCTCTCCCTCGGACAGCAAAATGTGCTCCTAATGCACTGTGAATGGGGTGGTTGGCCAGTTTTGGCATTTATGTTGGCTGCATTATTGATAAATAGCCAGCATTTCACCGGGGAACAGAAGACCTTAGACATGATTTATAAGCAGGCTCCTCGCGAGCTTTTGCACTTAATGCTACCTCTGAATTCGATTCCTTCTCAGCTAAGATATTTACAGTATGTAGCAAGAAGGAATTTGAACACACAAGGGCCTCCCTTGGATAGAGCCCTCACTCTAGATTGCATTATTATTAGGATGATACCTAACTTCGATGGTGAGGGTGGTTGTCGGCCCATATTTCGTATTTATGGACAGGATCCATTGATAGTTTCTGATCCGTCTCCGAAGAAATTGTTCTCAACACCAACGAAAAGTAATGTTGTCCGTTACTACAAGCAGGTTAGATATTTTTTTTCCTTCAGAAACACAATTAATCTTTGCAATTTCAGGAATGCTGCTATCCTTGAGAAAGAAGGGAATCTTTTTAAGTTCTCTGGACGAGACATGCTTTGTCCAGAATTGACACATAAACGGATCAAATTATCCAAACACTTCAGACTAACCAAAAGACTAGTTTTATTTACCTCAAACTTCACTTTGAAAAATCATGCTTGATGGACTTGTCAAACTCTTTAGATAAAATGCATATAAAGTGAGCATGTAGAATGTGTTATCCTTGGTAGGATGACGAGGGGTATTACATAAGATTTGAAGTGGATCGATGATCGACTATCTGACAATTTGATTTACTGAAGTTTCTGACATCTTCCTTTGACTAGTAATTGATTACATGTTTTGCCTTGAGCGATGTGTGGCTGTAGCTTATCATGGCAATATGTCGAGAGTGTTCATTTAATGTAACAAAAATGTTTGATTTAGAGTTAATTGGATCATTTCAGTATCTAATTGGCTGATCTGACATCTTAGTTTTCCAGACAATTCCTTCTATCGGGGTTTGAGTGAAAATTGGTTTTATTTGGTCCTGTTATATGCGACATGCTTGAGCATGCATATTACAGAATCCATATGGACTTCAGTTCCTACTCTTTTCCTTCTTTTATGGTGTATGACCTCTAATTTGGAGTCCCACTAACTATTGACAAGGCATTTATCATGTTCTTGCAGGCAGAATGTGAATTGGTCAAGATTGATATCAATTGTCATATACAAGGTGATGTTGTCTTGGAATGTATTAGCTTGAATGATGACCGGGAAGAAATAATGTTTCGAACCATGTTTAACACGTCTTTCATTAAGTCAAACATTCTGATGCTTAGCCGTGATGAAATTGATACATTGTGGAATGCTAAGGATCAATTTCCAAAAGACTTCAGAGCAGAGGTATTATTATCCTCCTTAGATGCACTTTTCTGTTATCATTGTTTTCTCTCAATCAAGAAGTGTAACAGTTTATGATTATGCATGGGACGAAGGTTCTTTTTTCAGAGATGGATGCTGCTGCTGCTGTAGTCCCTGTTGAATCGTCTTGTTTTAAGAAGGATGGCCTTCCAGTGGAGGCATTTGCTAAGGTTTGGGAAATCATTAACAGTGCCGATTGGCTAAATCAAAAGGATGATGCTGCTAGCAGTATACTCCAACAAATAACTGGATCAAATTTAATCCTGGAAAAGTTGGAATCTCCGCCCGAGAAAATAACCACTAGCAAGATCATTGATCAAGCTTCTTTGGAGAAGCCTCAAGAGAGGCAGGAACCTGCAGCATTAGAAAATAATGCTAAGGGCTTGACACAGCCTACTTTGGAGCAGCAGGTTGGGTCATCCTCCAAAGCATACCATAGCAACAAACAAGAAGCTGTGTTTCAGCTTGTTGAAACCAAAGGTGAGATGAAAATGTCAGACTTGCAACTATTAATCGCTCTTTCAAAAGCTTCCCCTATTGGCTCTAGTGTAAAATCTACTGCTTAATTTCAGATTGTTGAAAAGAAAAGGCATAATACATAAACACACTCAAACTTGGCCTCAGCTGTCAAGTAAGCACTGCAACTTTGAGAGTGCACATCTAGACACCTCAACTTGGCCTCAATTGACAACTAAACACTCCAACTCATCCTCATTGTGTCTTGTGGACATCCAATGTTAACGTGAAACATAAATTTTGGAGGTGTCTTGTTAGATGGAGTGTTTAATTGACATAGTGGGGATGAGTTGAGGTGTCTAGATGTGCATACTCAAAGTTTTAGTGTTAACTTGCCAATTGAGGCCAAGTTTGAGTGTATGTTTATGTATTATGTCAAAAAAACGAGATGAAAATATCAAAGTTGCAGCCATCAATCTCTTTTTCAATGCTTACTTCTACTGGTTTTAGTGTAGAATCTAGTGCTTCTGTTACATCATCGCCAGTGTCAACTCATGAACACAAAACAGTGGAACATCCTTCACTTCATGGACAAGAATGTGGTCAGCTCAAAGAAGTTTCTTCTCTACCTGAAATCAAGGACCGACCACTCATGACAAATGTTCTCACGTCGCCGTCTCCTCCACCTTTACTGACAAAGGATCAAGGTATTGCCACTGGAAATCCTCTATCTCCTGCTCCAGTGACACTAGCACTACTCACTCCACTCAAGGATAAATTGGATGTACCTTCTCCACCGCAGCCTACTCCGCCCAGAGACCAAAGTTCTAATACTATATATTTGAAAGATGATACAACTACAGTATCTCAACCTGACACATCTCTGCTTCCTTTTGAGATGCCTTCAAGTCCACGTGAGAATGAAATAATTGCCAAAAAGGAACCGGATCTGCCTACTTCCCCTTCTGGAATTTCTTCTCCATTAGACCCCACATCCAATATCACACATTTAGAAGAAAAGTTCGTTAGTAAGAGTGGGATGTCGCCATCATCACCATCACTGCCACCACCACTTCCTCCGCCAGCACCTACTTCTTCCCCATGCCTGTTACTTACAACCCCTAGGATGAACAAGATTTGTTCCTCAATAAGTGGACCACCTCAACCTCCACCTCCACCTACCCCGCCTTTGAAGGAAAGACTAGTTTCCAAAGGTGGAATGCTACCGCCTCCACCTCCATCTCCACCTCTTCCGCCTTTGAAGGAAAGACTAGTTTCCAAAGGTGGAATACTACCACCTCCACCTCCACCTACCCCACCTTTGAAGGAAAGACTAGTTTCCAAAGGTGGATTGCTACCGCCTCCACCTCCACCTCTTCCTGAGCAGCTTATGAAGGAGAATTCTTCTTTAACCGGAGCACCCTGTCCACCTCCACTGCCTCCTTTGCCTTCTTCACAGGCTTCTAACCCTACAGATTTACATGCAATACCACTAGCACCACCTCCTCCTTCCTTGGTTTCATCTCTCAAGGATAATAACAATCTCCCAAAGAGTATTCCTCCTCCTCCGGTTCTTTTTCCAAAGATGAATAATCTGCCTGCTTCTCCATCTCCAACCCCTCCTATTGCTCCCCCACCCAGCAAAAATAACCGACAACTGTTGTCTAGCACTATGAATTCAAGAAGCAATTCAACAAAGAAGCTGAAGCCATTGCATTGGTTAAAGATAAGTAGAGCAGTCCATGGAAGTTTTTGGGCTGAAATTGAAAAATGTAGCTATGCCTCCAAGTAGGTTTTGGACATATTGTTAATGCAGCCATGTGGTCAACTCCTTTTTCCAGAGTACAATGTCTGATTTACTTCTGTGTGTTTCTGTTTTATAGGTCATCCGTGGTTGATATGCCAGAACTTGTATATTTCTTCTCTGTTCAAAATTTAGACCAAGTCGGTTCAGGAAGGAACGGGAATTCAAGGACCAAATTTGGACAGAAGCTTCAGAAAGTGCAGCTGGTGACTCTTCTATCTGAATTTGTTATTTATATTCACTCAATGTTTTCCTGAAATTTATTACAAGTCCCTTTGCACCATTCCATTGTTTGACATAAACATTAAAAGCTTAATTTTTTTCTAAGCTAAAAGCTTGAAGTTCTTAACTAATCTAATTATGCACTTTCTGAACAAAATCACTTAAGCTCTTATACTTGATTATCTTCCTAATGCATCTCGTGCGTCCATCCCGCCTCTTAACTAATCTAATTATGCACTTTCTGAGCAATACTGTACAATGTCATGGTTGCAGTGCCATATCTTTCTATTGAGCCAGCACCTTGAAAGATTAATTTTTTACCAGTTACAGTTATTGTATTAACTTGAAACCTTTCCCATGCTCCATGCCAAGCACAAGTATTAAAAGCCACAGTAAATCCTGGTAGGATTTTCAAGGATGGCAAGTTCTTGCATTCACATGATGGTTTCTGTGATGATTGTGCTGTTGTTTACTTAAACCATTCTTAAATTTACTGAATATAACAAAATACTAAGCATATCAATAAATGCAGTTTCATTTTATAGGATACCAATTTTTTAAGGCACTTAGACAGTAAACATAATCAGTTTCTTGAGAAAAGGAACGGACTGACTTATCATATTTGTATAGAGGTACCCTGATTATTAGTATATGGTAATGTTTTCTGTGTTGCATGCTAGTATCTAATCGCTGATTTTATCTCTAGTTGATATATATCCCTCTTATGTTAGTAGATAAGCACATTCTCATTCACAAAAGTTAATGCAGGATATCCCTCTTATTCTGACCAACAGTTTATTGATCCTCTAAATTACTAAGCTGGACCGATAAATTTAATTTCTTGGTTTTTGGGGTTAGATGTTTTCTTTTAATGACATGTCGCTGGTTAGATAAATTATATTTCAGAATTTTGCTTCCTAATGTTTTGAAACAACTGATCTAAATGCAATCTTGTTAAACAATTTTTAACATTGCATAAATCCCTCTTACCTGATACTTGTATGATATTGTCGGAAGCTAGTGGAGTTCTCTCCTGAGAATAGCTGGAAAGAGAAGACGAACTGTGATACTATCTCTAACACAACATTGTAAGAAGATAATTTACCTTAATCCTTTTGTACTTTTCTGTAGGTTGATCATAGACGAGCTTATAATTGTGAAATTATGCTTTCGAAGGTGAAGATACCGCTACACGACATGCTGGTAAGCAAAATTCATCTGCATATATTGGATATATTTTTGGCATAACTTGATTGGTGTAGAAAAATTTGTCTGAGTAAAGCTTCATGAACCATATGTTCGTATTATCTGTGCATATTTGAATGAATAATTTTTCCTTCTCCATGGATTCAATAAGGTTGGTGATGTTTGTCCAATAATTCTTTTACCATTTTAAGGTCTCAAGCAACTTGGAGTCTGCTTCTGTATTGTTTTATAGTTGAATGCATTTAATTTAGAGAAAATGGTCAAAAACACACCTGAAGTATCACGTATTTGCTAGTTTCTTACCTGAACTATCAGGTGTTCACTTTTTCTACCTGAAGTCTTGAACTATCAACAACTATTTATCACAACATCTGAACTATCAGTTGTTCCCTTTTCCTACCTAAACAATGGTGATAGTTCAGGTAGGAAAAGAGAACAACTGATGGTTCAGGTGTGTTTTGATAAATAGTTGGTGATAGTTCAAGTAGAAAGAGTGAACACCTAATAATATAGGTAGGAAATTCGCAAAAATGTGATACTTCAGGTGTGTTTTTGACCATTAACTCTTTAATTTATTTTCACTTTTGATGCTCCGGCTTAGTGATGATAGTCTTCTTTTCATCATTGTTCCTAGTTTATTAACCTATGCAGCTTCTCATTGATTTCTGTTTAATCCTTCAATATGTCGAACTAACCTTCAATATGTAACCTGTTGAAAATTGAATGATGGCTCTGTTGGCTTATTCCACTTTGATATTTCCGATAGACTTCAGTGCTTGCTTTGGAAGATTCAGCATTAGATATTGATCAGGTGGAGAACCTGATTAAGTTTTGCCCAACAAAAGAGGAAATTGAAGTGCTCAAGGTAAGAAATGATTCCACAAGCATATCGGAATGTTGTCGGCGAACTTTTTTATCCAATGCTTCTGTTGCAGGGTTATAAAGGAGAAAAAGAGAAGTTGGGTAGATGTGAACAGGTTTGTCGATGCCATTCTGAATAACCTTATCTTGGTATCAGTTTTCTCTTCCGGGGACTTTCTTGTATACTTCAAATAAAATTTTCTATGGTTATTCTCTCTAACAGTTTATGTTAGAACTGATGCAAGTCCCACGAATAGAGTCCAAGCTATGGGTTTTCTCATTTACGATTCAGTTTCAATCCCAGGTGAGAGGACAGTGCATCTGCTGCCTGCTTTTATAAGTGTGGGGTTTCGTCTTGCTGAAGGTGTTTTTTCTTTTCAACATTTTCAGATTTCTGAGCTAAGGAATAATCTGAATATAGTGAATTCAGCAACTGATCAGGCAAATATTTTACTTCTGTTTCGTTGTCTTCCTTACTGATTAATCTTTTATCACACTCAAATGTTTTCTTAACATTCCTGTCTATCCCGTGTCATTTCAATGTCCTAAGCAGATCAGAGGTTCATCGAAATTGAAAGGAATTCTGCAGACAATCCTGTATTTGGGAAATGCTCTCAACCAGGGAACTGCAAGAGGTGGGTTAATATTTGTTTCTTAGAGGCATATTTTGCTCACCATATTTTCCTTAGATCTTATTGCCCTCTTCTTCTGATTGATTTATAAGTGACGAAGGATGGGAAACAGAGGGGCAGTAGAATTGATAAAATTGTACTCCTTCTATTCACTTTTACTTGTCCACTTTAGCATATCAAGAGAAAGATAAAAAAAAATCATGTTTTACCCTTAACAATAACTACTCATGCCAAATCATTGCTCAAGTCCGTGAAGACTATATATCAATTAATATGGGTATCATGGTAAAGGATGCACTTCATTTATTATTTTTTAAGAGGTGTGCAAAGTACATTGTGGACAAGTAAAAGTGAACGGAGGGAGTACTGTTTTGGTGATGGAGTACTGTTTTGGTCCTTGTTAGATTAAGCATTCACCCTTTCTGTTTTGATTCATGGAATGCTATTTTTATCCATTTGGTGTTATCTTTGAACAGTTATTGTTGTCTTGATGCTACTGGTATAGGGTCTGCTGCTGGCTTCAAGTTGGATAGCCTCCTTAAACTAACGGACACACGTTCATGGAGCAATAAGATGACTCTCATGCATTATCTTTGCAAGGTAAGGATCTTCACTCGGAAAATAGCTTGACGAGATCAGAATAACGGGGTTACAAATTTTTTTCCATGTTTTCTGTAGTGTGTGGATGCGATGTTCAATGCCAGATTTTTCATGTTGATTTTTCTTTTTCCACTTGATCTTAGCAAGCACAATTCTATTTAACAATTAAGGTTTCTTTAAGGTAGCATTCAGCATGATAATTTAACGTCTTATCTACCTATCATAGGAAGAAAAAAAGAAGAGGAAAACACTAAAGGTTTTATCTTGGCAAATGCATGTGAAGTAACTTTTCCTTGTGCAAATGACAATCTTACAGAATGGTTTATGATTATTTTTTTCCCGCCAGATACTTGCGGACAAATTGCCTGAACTACTTGATTTTTCTAAAGATCTTTCCAGCTTGGAACCCGCATTGAAGGTATCTTTACTTAAACCGTCTGATGGCGTTGTTAATCATTAGAGACATGGATGGAAATACTGAGTTAATACCAATTTTGTTCAGATACAACTGAAATATTTGGCAGAGGAAATGCAAGCTATTAGCAAAGGAATGGAGAAAGTTGTACACGAGCTGTCCATGTCAGAAAATGATGGAGTTATGTCTGAGAATTTCTGTAAGGTAATCTATCTGCTTAATTAATCCACAAACATACTGATTCTGTTACATTTCAGGCCATTTATGATCGTCTTAGTTATCTAATCACTTGCTTGTTCCAACACGCTGACAAACTCTAGTATTTTCTTCTTGGAACCCTACCACTGAGAGGAGACCAGTATTTAAGATTGTACTATAACATTCTTTTTATAACCGTGGTGTTCGGTTCAGCATTGTACAATAGCAATTGAAAAGTTCTCCTTATTAGCTACACATATTTTGTCGGGATAACTAACAAAGAATAATTGGATAACACCGGTGTTCTCATTAATTTTTGTATCTTCTACTTGCCAGGCTCTAAAGGAGTTTCTTAGCTGTGCTGAAGGTGAAGTCAGTTCCTTGGCTCAACTTTTTTCTGGTGTGGTATGTCTGTCCTTTTATGACACAAGTATTTTTGGCCTTATAGTGCTTAGACGATATTGACATATTCCTTGTCTGGTGCCTTTTCTGCCGCATGTGACAGGGAAAAAATGTGGATTCGTTGATTATTTATTTTGGAGAAGACCCTGCTCGTTGTCCATTTGAACAAGGTAATATTTAATCAAGGCAACCAAGAGTTTACTACTAAAACAGTCACTGAACAATTGAAAATAGGTGATGAAGTCACTTTTCTTTCTTTTGTATTGAAAATTGACTTATCTTTGCTATTTCACTCAAAAGGTCATTTTCCTCTTCTTCCTTGATACTTTTTGTTCTGTGCACTCACTTCAGATGTTTAACAACATTAATACGTCTATCTGATGCCTTTCCAGAGTTTTTTTTTATTGTTGATATCAATATTTACAATTCCTGCGATTTTTCAGTCGTGTCAGTACAAAAGCTGTTAGGAATTTCATATGGCTATATCTTGATTCATACTAATATAGTAATATACTCTAAGTTGTAATTATTAAAACAATTCTTCTTTCGAATAAGATGATCTTCTTACGTCAAATGTACTTTTTCCCTTAGTTGTCTCGACGCTAATGAGCTTCCAAAGACTGTTCAATCAAGCTTTAGAGGAAAATCGCAAGCAGCTGGAGTTTGAGAGAAAGAAAGCAGAGAAGGAAGCTAAGGAGAAGCAGAGGACAAGTGCTTCAGATCATAAGAAGACTTGAAACTTTGAGCATTTAGTGTAGTGTGAAATAATGTAGTCATATATATTCAGCCCCGGGCTTTGGTTCAAGCGTAATGGTAGTACAACTAGATGTGTGGTAGGCATACATCACGTGTTCGAGACATTTTGGGAAGCCAAATCTAGTATTAAAGTTGAGAAGGATAGAAGGGCGGGCCAGTACTCCACCAAGTTTCGGAGCTGGAGACAGCAGATTTCTGAAAGAAAAAATGTAGTCATATAGGGCTTTGGTTCAAAAGTAAAGGTAGTACAACGCGAGATGTGGGGCAGGCGTATGTACATCGCGAGTTTGAGTCTTGCTGGGGAGCCAAAGTCTAGAATTTGAGTTGAGAAGGATAGATGGGCGGGACAGTAATCCACCAAGTCTCCCGGAGCTGAAGAAAGTGGATTTTCATTATTAGAAAGAACAAATGTAGTCATATATCAATCAGCATGTGCTCCGTCAGAACAACATCACTGACATGTCTGCAGACGTGACAAAGCTTTCAATAGACTGAAGCAAGCTCTCTGAGCTTTTTCACTAGTTCCAGAACTATATTGGAAGTTGTTGTATATCGTAGCAAAGCTTCCCAAGATTGAAGATTTGGGGAGTGAGAAATCAGTTCTTGATGGTGAACAGGCGATGATGTACTTCTCTGTTAGATTTTCCGGCATTGGTTGAGGGAGTGAACCGTTGTCTGTCTATGCTCACTTCATCAGCTAACTTTTTGAGGTTGAGCTAGGCCCGAGATTCATTTTCTTAACAATTTCAGTGAAGTATTGGAAATTCTCCAAATATTACACGTTGCATGGCTTCCCTTTTGATCTTGAGAGTGAAGGCAGATCTAAATGTTGATATGGGAAAGTGGACATTGTTTTGTGTGGAAAAGTTGGCAATGCAGAGTGTACAGTTCTCTTACAGGTAAGCTTTCAAACTTCATATCTAGTTCTGGTGATGCTCCTTTTTATTTGTTTTAAATGACCTTTTTAACACCTGTTTTGTTGTGCAGAATGTATAGGAAGCTGGTTAGTGGGCCGGATAACTTTCCAGCAGCGGTGGAGATAGGATTTTTCACTAAGAGGGTCATCATCATACAAATTTCGAAAATTATATTCAGATGAGCCCCTTGTGCCCCTCTAGCTTGGCCTCCGAACTCCGATACCAAGGTGTGTTAAAGTAAATATTCCTAGAGATGACATGTTCTTTTTGTTTTTAAAACATTTTTCTGCTATATTAGTTTTGTTTTGTACTAGTGTTTTGTGTTCCCTACTCTCGATTCAATTGATTTATTAATTTTTTTTTGCCCCCATCCCTTTGTAAATATGATATAGCAATCCATATTTTTCGTACGTGGGACATTATTGGTACATGTATCATTGGCATACTATACGAACAGATGTTTACGGCACATATCTAGACATTTCAACTTTATCCAAACTCCAGATCATACAGTAAAACATTCCTAGGTACATTCACATTTACTCTAAGCATAACCAAACAACAGTACAAAATACAAAGATAGAATCAGTAGATACTATAGGTATTTTTATTAAATAGTTGGTGATAGTTTAAGTATGAGACTCGCAAAAAAAGTGATGTATCTTGTCCCAGTATTGCTTTCTCAATTTGGAAGAGAACTGAGGAGCCTTTATATATATATATATATATATAAAAGAATACAATAGACGTTTCTATGACCAATAATGTCTATTAAAACATTTCACTATAACGGTCAAATTCTTTTTTAAACATATTTTTCATCGTAACTATAATATTTAACAAAAAGAATATCAAACAAATAGCGATATTTCATAAATATCTTAGTGTAATAAAAAGATATACTTTTTTCTTTTACATAAATAAGAAGGGAAAATAAAGAAATTTTCAAATATGGGCGTCGGATATAAAATACTCCATATATATAGAGAGAGAGACGTTTCTATGATCAATCATGTCTATTAAAATATTTCACTATAACGGTCAATTTTTTTTTTAAACCGATTTTTCACCGTAATAATAATATTTAACAAAAAGAATATCAAACAAATAGCGATATTACAGAAATGTCTTAGTGTAATAAAAAGATATATTTTTTTTTATACACAAATAAGAAGGGAAAATAAAGAAATTTTGAGACATGGACGTCGGATATAAAATACTCCCATTATTGACAATTAAAAACAAATATAATGGAAAATGAAATATTGTATTTTTTTAAAGAAAAGATGATCTTAGTGCGTGGGCGTCGGGAGATAAAATTTGTGGAGAAAAAAATATTAAAAATAGGTGAAGGGTTGTGTTTGGTATTTGCAAAAGCACGTACTTTGACGTTCAAACGACCAGAAATACACATTAATATAAAATATATCTTTTGTAGGGAAAAAAAAATACTATAATATATGAAAGATTTAGATGTAAATAGAAACTTTATCATTTTATATTCTTATAAAAAAAATAATTATAAATAGCAAGTGTCGGTGGTAGGGAAGAAGACAACTTTTGTAGAAATCCAAGGGAAGAAATTTTTTGTTGGATTCACATGGCAGAAAAAGGTAAAAGGACAAAAAATAGTACTGTTAATAAGGAAGGACACTTCATCGTGTAAAAACTTAATGCATTTGAATTATTTTTTACTTCTGTTTGATTGAATATAATGTTTGCTTGATGAATTTAATTATAAAATAGAATCATATTTTTATTATTAATTATAATTTTTGAAGTATAAAATATCTTCGACAAGTGATATTAAATCAGGATTTTAAGATCAACTTAATGTGTGTGGCATGAATTGGGGGAGGGAAAGATTATCGGATGAGATCAATATAATGTGTCGAAAATGATCCGAAACGAAGTCATGATCGAATATAATATTTATTTAATATAAAATTTTAATTAAAAAATAAAATTATACCTCCATTTAATTTGTCTCTGCACCCTTATCTTTTTGGAAGAGATGAAAAATATTGGTACATATTATATTGTCGGAAAGGTCGGCATATATAGGACAATAAAATTGGATTCTGTAGCTATTTCGTCTTTTTATTGCATAGTATCCTCAATATTTTTAGGCATTCCACATTTGATGGATTAATTTAAATTTATGGTGAATAAATTATCATCAAAAAGTAAAATATTCTATATTAAAAAATTCTTCATTTTTAGAATTTGATTTGGATTTGAAAATATTGAATCATTCATTTTATATCCTCCATAATTGTAAATTTTCCAATATAAGATCAAATATAGCTCATTAAAGTTTTCCATTTTGAGTAAAAATTGCTTGTGAATTGTATGCATAAATACATGTACTAAGTGGAAGGATGTGTTCATTAAATCAAACTTTCTGATGAAATTTATATTATATAGATAAGCTTTATTTTTTTATTTTTATATAAAAATTCTCTTTATTCTTTTTTTTTATAAATTTATAAGCCTTTCATGTTTAATAATAACATATTCTTTCGTGAAGTAAATTTAAAATATATATAAAAAAAAAACTTTCACGTAAGAGATGATGGACAAAGTGAAAGCAAAAATACCACCTCGAATAACATTAACAAAGATTGATGAGAATTCAATGCCACTATAATCAAAATTGGAATCTCTAATTAATAATAAAGCTATTGATCTATATTAATTAGTACTATATCATTTCTTCATGTCTTTTTGGACGGTGCAAAAGAATAAGAAATAAAAAGAGGAAAAGAAACTTAAATAACCCAATTATTTTATTTTTTTATTTTCAAAGAAGAACAATTTCTTAAAGCAAGCAGGGGGGAAAGAGCAAACTTTAATATGATATTAGGGATTTCATAGTTTTCACAAACTTTCTTTTTCTCACCAAACATCATTTCTTTAGCTTAAAGCTCTTTATGTTTACTTCAATAAATAGTGAAACCACACAAACCCAAAATACTCATTACAATCTTGAATCACTAGACTGATAATATGGAAGTGGGCAATAGAAGGAGGAGCACATCATCAAGAAATAATGGTGTAGTGGCTACAGGTTCTGTTTGGGAGAACAGAATGAAACTTGATGAAGTAAAAGGTGGATTTAAAGTGTTTAGTAATAGTAGTGCTGAAGAAACCCCAGATGAAAATGATGATATAGATTGTGTCTTTATTAGTGGAAGCAATAATCAAGTGGATAAAAAGCTGGATATGGGACCAAAAAAATGTAATCTTGATGTTGGGTTAGTGAGTGGAAAGAGAAAAACTTGGAAAACTGAGAGTTTTGAAGGAAACCCAATTCAGATTGCTAGTAAAAAAACTGATTTGAGCAAAAATTTGGATGGAAAATGTAAAGATTTGAGTGTTTCTGCTGATGGGGTTGTTGGGATTACAAAGAAAACTTGGAAAAATGAGTGTTTTGAGGGAAACCCAATTCAGATTGCTAGTAAAAGATCTGATTTGAGCAAAAACTTGGATGAGAAGTATAAAGATTTGAGCAAAAATTGGGATGAAATGTGTAAAGATTTGAGTGTTTCTGCTGAAGGGGTTGTTGGGATTAGGAAGAAAACTTGGAAAACTGAGAGTTTTGAGGGTAACCCAATTCAGATTGCTAGTAAAAGATCTGATTTGAGCAAAAGTTTGGAAGAAAAAAGTAATAATTTGAGTGTTTCTGCTGATGGGGTTGTTGGTATTACAATGAAAAAGACCCCAATACAGATTGCTGGTAAAAAATCTGATTTGAGAAAAAAATTGGATGAGAAGTGTAAAGATTTGAGTGTTTCTGTTGATGAGGTTTGTAAAAAAATACCAATTCAGAGAAAGAAAAGTTTTGAGTTGAGAAAGCTGAAATCTGATCAGTCTGTTAATGGGAATGTGATAAAATCCAATCTTGATGTAAGAAACTTGAAAAAATCCAATCTTGAGGAGTCAAGTGTGAATCCTGAAGGGTCAATTTTGATTATGAAGACAAAATCTGAGGAGTTTGGTATGTGTGAAGAGAAATTCATCACAAGCAATGTAGTATCTGAGGCCAAATCTGCAAATAAATTAGAAGAGAATCTTGAAAATGGAGATGATAATGAAGATGATGAAGAATGGGATGATGTATTGGAGGAAGAAATCGATGAGGGAATTGAAAAGAAAAGTGTTGATGTTAAAGAAATTAGAGTACAAGAACAGAATAAGCCTAAAAAGATTGTGATTGAAAACAAGAAATTTCAGTACAATAATAAAATACAAATACCAATTTCTTCAATTAACAAGAAACAGCTCCCTCCTACTTCAGTCCATGCTAATGTTCATCCAAGTCCAACAAGAACCAAATCAGGTAAATGCATTTCCTTTTATGTTTTGTTTCATTCAATGTTGCTGGGATTCTCCAAAAATGTTGTTGTACATGTGTCACATCCTCCCAAAATGCACTACTTTTGGAAGGTCCGACAAGCAGCAACATACGTTTCATTGACTCTCTGTTTTCGAAGCTTGATTCTGAAATCCTTTTAATTTTATTGCCTTTCCAGTTCCAGTTTCAGATGAATTCCTGTCTAGACAACATAGCAAATTACAAAGCTTGGGTAAGTTCAATCTCTTAATATCTTCTTAGAACTCAATGCGATACTGCATCAATGATAAAATTTATTTGTCCTCAATATTTATACTAATTAATGAATGCACGACATGTGTCTTTCATACGCACATTTCTCACTTAAATTTCAAGCTACTTGCGCCTATTATTTATTGGGCCAATGACCTCACCGCTTACTGCCCCTGCCTCTATATTAATATGTTGGGCAAGTGGTGGGGAATTACCGGTATTCAGTACGAGCAGAGTGGAAACTGCTCATACCTTTCGTTCTTTGGCATTTGCCTATTACCCGTATCCTGAAAAGACTGACCTCAATAATGTTCGCAATCATAAACTTAGTTCAGGATTAACATACAGGTATGCAGGAGGAGCTATTGCCTTCCTGCTAATCGTTTCAAAGAGAAAAGGAAACGAAACAATGAAGATTCACTTTAATTAGTATTTCCTCCTACACATATATTGGAGCGAGCGCGGGCATTAACTTCTGATCAGGATTGACCGACTCACTACTTGAACTGACCTAGAATAGTTTGGAGGGGAAGTGTAATATGTATCTCACGTTAATTCGTAATTGCTTGTGTTAAATTGGTTAGTTTAGTATAAACATCATGTGCGTCGGGGTAAGTAACTGCCCTGCAACTATTAGCTCTGACTCTCTATTAAAACATTTTCTGCAGTTGATTTAGTGATGTGGCGAAATGTATCAAAATCAGCATTAGTCTTTGGACTTGGAACCTTTGTTATCATTTCGACTTCATATACTCAAGATCTCAATATCAGGTAAATTAGGGCCTTTAACTCAAAAAAAACTGATTTCTGTTTCTTAATTCTTGAATCATTTTTAACAAAAGATATTGAAGTGAACTAATTCTTAATAATGGCGCCTTACAGCTTTATTTCTGGGCTCTCCTACTTGGGTCTGATCTATCTTGCTGCGATCTTTCTCCTTAGATCCCTCATTCACAGGTATTATATGTCATTTAATTTATATGCATTGGCAGTGTAAAATTTGTTCATACTATCAATGCAATTTAACCGGTTATAGCAAGTTATTATCATCGTATTTTTGTGGCTGCATATCATATTTGCTATAAAGAGTTACCTATTGTTATAAGCTATGTTGTTCGGTCTCTCTAAAAATGTTGTGACACTCGTGTATGATCGTTAAAAATGTACTACTTTTGGAGGATTCAACATGCGCCCATTGACTTTTTTGAAGAATCTGAGCAACGTAGGTTAATCTTATAACCTTTGTCTATCATTTAATTTGATTTTTATATTATCTCTTTTTTTTGTGTGTAAATAGGAGAGCCATTGATATTGGTGAATCAAGTGAATATGTATTAGTGGAAGAAGAAGCACTATGGATACTGAAATTGATACTTCCTTTAATAAATGAGTTTCTTTTGAAAATCAGAGCCCTTTTTTCTGGGGATCCTTCAACTACAATGAAGGTAAAGAAAATTTCATACATTTCCATTTGATTTCAATTTCCTTTATAGCTTTTCCATTATCCGCACTTGATTTTTACACCAAATCGTATCAGTTACTATAATTAAGTGATTCGATGAGGCTTGCTTGTGCGCACCTCAACTAAGTACACTGGGTACCTACTACCTTTCACTAGCATATGTACTGAGTAATTCAACCGAAAGGAAGAAATCACCTGGGTTTTTTTTTTACCTCCATAGGGATTTTAACTTGAGATTTGGTAGTTCTCAACCATTTATATTTCTTTTAACATAAATTAATCATGGTTAAGTAATAGAAGTTATGTTGCCCGGACTCTTCAAAATGCACCGAATGTGTAATAGATCCTCCAAAACTGGTGTAATTCTGGAGGGATCCGATACGGGTACAACAACATATTTGGAAAATTCGAACAACATAGGATAGAAGTCTATGTGCTAACATATAATATCATGTGTCTATTCGTCAGAATAAATATCAAGTGCGGATAAGTTATACTGTTTTTCCATGTGACTTCAATTAGTTTCCTTCTCTTGTGAACTTGTGGGAATTTAACAAATTTTTAATATTGGCAGATGGCAGTTCTGCTGTTTGTTTTGGCTAAGTTTGGCAGCTATATAACTATTTGGAAACTGTCTAAATTGGGTGAGTTTTTTCTCTAAATGTTATATCTACAAAAAGTTCAAATAAAAATGACTTCTTCTAGTTTTTCTTTTTGATTTTTCAGCAGACAATAAATAAGAAAAAATTATGCAATATGATATGAAACTTATTGAAGTTTTCAACTGAATCATCCATGCGCTCTCTCTCTCTATATATATATTTTTATTAAATTTTTTTTTATATTTTTTACCATTTTCAATTTTCACTTATTAACCATATTTCCCTGCCCACCCCCCATTTTGCAGGCTTTTTTGGAGTTTTCGTCATACCAAAAGTTTGCTCTTCTTATTCCACACAGTTAACCTCTCATGGTAAGAAAGAAAAAAAAAATGATCATTTCATTTTGTTTAGCCTCTTAAACGTTTACCACTGCAACAACAACATATCCAGTGTAATCCCAAATACGTCCTTACCCCAAATAATCTTAAAAGTATATTCAGAAAACTTACAACCCTGATTTGATAGTGAATGTCTATTATTTTTTGAAAAGTTCATGAATGTGTGGAAATAATACCGTTGGTGTGGGGCTAATTTGCCATAATTAAAAGTTTTGTCACAAATATGCAGAGGCAGTACACAACAGGTGGGGCTTTTATCATAACCAAATTTTGGAACATCTAATAAAGTTGTAGTACACAATGGTGGAACATAATATGTTGTTCTGTTATGTTAAGCCAAAGCCGAAGGTCTATCGGAAACATCCTCTTTATCCCACAAAGGTAGGGGGAAGGCCTACGTACATCCTATCCTCCTCAGATCCCACTTGTGCGACTACACTGAATATGTTGTTGTTATTATATTATATAGACCCATCAAATAGACCAATTAATAATATACATTGTGTGGATTATGATTAGCTCTAGGAATTTGGAACTAATTGTGATTTATAATTTTTATGTGAAGGTACATTTTTTATAAGATACATTAGAGATGCTTGGGAATCATGTACTCACAAAAAAGCAATTGGATTTGTAATCTTCACATTAGTATGGAATTTCTCTTCAATCATTGCCAGAATATGGGCAGGTAAAAATAGTACCTATAACTTTTACATCATACTCCCTCAATCTGAATATTTGACATTTTTGTTGTTCGAACTTTTCAAAAATATTGTCTGGTGCGTGTCAGATCCTCCAAAAATGCTACATTTCGAGGATCCGACATGGGTGAAATAACTTTTTTATAGAGTTTGAGCAACATAGTTTGACTTTGCACGAAGTAATTTGTGTTATTATTAAACACATCATAATATTTGTCCAACTATAAAAGTTGAAATTTGTGGAGTTACGGTATTACACATATCATAACCTTTTTTTAGCTATAAAAGCTTCTTGTTAAGGCTAAAATACAAAGTTTAAAGTTAGTAATTATTACCAAATATAGAAATGTGTCGCTTTTTTAAACATAGAAATAGTGTCTACACAACAACATATCCAGTGTAATCCCACAAGTTGAGTCTGCGGAAGGTAGTGTGTGCGCACCCTTACCCCTATCTTGTGAAGGTAGAGATAATTATTTCCGATAGTCCATGAGGGAGTAATTGACTGATTTTTTTCAAATATTTTGTAAAACAATGACAACATTATTATACTGACAATTTTTACAATTTACTTGTGCAGTGTTCATGTTGTATGTGGGTTTTAGGTACTATCAACAAACCTTGATGAGAGAAGACACAACTAATATTAAAGATGATGATTTAATATTAGTTGGGAAAAAGCCCAATTTAATGGATACAAGAAAGCAAAAGAAAGCATTTTAAGTTAATAAATAGATTAATATTATAAACAATAATAATTTTTTTTATTACTAGGTGATAGATAATTTACATGTATTCTACATTTCTAGTTGCCCAATTTCCCAACCATTATCATTTGATATTTATTTTTTTGTTCTTACTGTACATAATCAACTTGGGCTAGTAATTCTTTTGGCAATAAAAATGAAATATTATTTTTTTGATTTTTTCTTACTTGGTTTTGAAATGTTGATAGCCTAAGTTCTAATACAAATTAATCAATGGTATGTTTTTTTTGTTTTTTGCTCATGATGTACTAAACAACTGAAGGGGTAAGTGTTATTCATTTTTAATCAGAAATTTCGGATTCAGTCTTGTATTGTGTTTTACCTCTTAATGTAAGGCGTTTCGGTGTAAATTTGTATTTAGTCCGATCTAATGTGGATACTTTGCATCGAGTAGAAAACTAAAAAAAACTGTCCATCATATATTTTTATGTTTTCTTCATTTCACAAAAATTCCTCTATGGCCCAATTAGTTATATTTTTGTGCTTTGATTTCTGTGCCCAAGCCCAAGTGCACGAAGTGCCTAAAGTCACAAGAGCTCTAATATATACACTAAGTAGGGATGTACATGGACTGGGTTAGTTCAGATTTTTTACAAATCAAATCAAACCATTTGTGTCGGGTTATTAAATCTATAAATCAAATCAAACCAATAAAAGTCAGGTTTTTCGATATCAATTTTTCACGGATTTTTCAGATTTTTTCGGGTTTTCTCGAGTTTCTCGGGTTTTTCATAGTATCTAATAAAAAGCACAGAGCAGTGCTTCTTAAAAAGAGTTCTAGTACAAAATATCAACATATAAGATGGAGGCAGAACATTGTTTGAAGTTTTAACTTTATAATATAACTTTATAAGATGGACTTTTTTTTGTATATTATTTAGATGGGCTTCTCAAGTCCAAATCTAAATGTAAGAAAGAAAACAAAAATTATGAAAATTTTTTTTAAAATATTTATAAATTACATTTTAATAAATATTTTTATGTATAACATAATTTAAAAGTAGTATATCTATAATCGGATCGGTTTGGGTTCGGTTTGACTTTTTTTAGTTAAAACCAAACCAACCCTATAATGATCGGGGTTTTTTTCCAAACACCAAACCAAGTCAAACCAAACCACTAGTCGGGTTTTTTTCGGTTTGATTCGATTTGTCGATTTGGTGCGGTTTATCGATTTGCCATATACAGCCCTAACACTAACAATCTTCTTATTATGCGCAAAACTTATTTGCTATCATGTGTTTATTTTGAAAATTCACAAATTTACTGTAGTTAAGTGATTTATAACATGAGAATAAATATTATATACTAATTAACCTTAGTTATGTGAGGGAAGTTTACATAAAAACTCATGCATCTATAAGTTTACAAATGCACGTAAATAATACATATATATATATATATATATATATATATATATAATCAATGAATAAACATCACTCTCACACTAGATCAGGCACAATAATAGCATATACATAAGAAAGTGATGCACCCTAGTGATTTAAATTCATTAGGTAAGAATTAGTGATAAAGAGCGAGACAGTTCAATTAAAATATATATAAAAAAAAAAGCTCTAAACATTACTATTGATCAAGACGAGGTATATAGATTTAGAATGCCCTAATAATTGACCCCTTTAGTACATAATAATCATGGATTCAAATTTAAATATGTTTTTACATATGTATTTATAATTCATTATCAAAAATTATGAATTCAATTAAACTTGCGGTCGCTACATATGCCCTCGACCACAAATCAACTTTATAATAGGAGGATTTGTCAAATTCTTGTCTTTATTTTTATTTTTTTAATTCAGTCCAAGTACTGTAATTGTCATATTCATTTTATCACGACAACAAATATATGGTCCATGTACCATAACAACTTAACACGTACCCACCTTGAATATAGCCTTTTGACTACGATAAAATCATAATTTTAACATTATAATAGATTTAATACTAAAAAAATTAAATTCATAAATTTTGAATGGGCCTCAATTAGGTTTTACACACACCACTAATCAATCTTAGATTGACATGCATGGACTAAAAAACATAAGCTATGTTTTGTCTTTCAAGTTTGAATTTTCATACTTGAGAATTATTATGTATTATTAAGTGGTTATTAATCAAAGTACAAATATTGTTTAGTCATTGTAATACGATAGTAGTCGTGATTTGCTATTGTTTTCTTCATTATTGTTTTTAGTATGATTGTTTTAATTCTTACATTTATTTTACTTAATTATTTTTTAATATGTTTTATTTGAGTCATGTGGATCTATTAGGAACAACCTTTTTCTATCTTTTCAAGATTGGAGCAAGGTTACATTCACTGTACATACTATATATCCACTTTATATCTACTTATAAAATTACACTAAATATGTTATTCGTCGTTATTGAGTTGTACTTACACCTATTTCACATGGCACAAATTAAATACACGTAACATGCAAATCCACATGTAAGAGTGACAATTTCAGTCCATTTAAGTAAAACGAATCCATTTAATCCATATTTATTTAAATGGACCACTCATATTTTTTAAATGGGTAAATATGAATTGACCTATTTCAAAAGCTTATATATATATGGATAAAATAGGTAAAATATGGGTATCCATATAGACCCTTAGATCACCCAAAATATTTAATTGCACTAAAAGTATTTTTTTTATTTTTTTAAAAAAAAATTGGGTGGGGGGCAATTTTTTTTAAAAAAATATTTGGGGGAGGGGGTGGGTAGGGGTTCCAAGTGGGGGTGGGTGGGAGGGGGCCAATTTTTTTTAAAAAAAATTGGATGGGGGGGGTTGGGGTAGGGTGATGTTGGGGGTGCAAAAAATTTAATTTTTTAAAATTTATTTAATTTTAAAAAAAAATTATGGGATGGGTGGAGGTAGGGAGTTCGATAAGGGGATGGGATAGATGGAGAGAGGGTCAAAAGATTATTATTTTTTTAGAAATCATTTTAATTATTTTTATAAAAAAAATTGTGGTGGCGTGGGGTAGGTCGTTCGAGTGGGCGGGGAGGGGAGGTTGGGGTGGGCAAAATTTCTTTTGATTTTTTTTTAAAAAAAATAAGGGGTGATGGAGATAGGGGTTGGGCAAAAAATTTCGTTGGTGCATGGGTTACGAGGGTAGAAGAAAAAATAAATTTCATTTTTGTATGAAAAATTAATTGTTTAAAAATAATAATTTAGGGATGGATTGGTGGTTGTAGGGGTTAGAACATTAGTAATTTTGTTTTAATTTAATATTTTTTGACGTTATAAGATTAAAGTGATTAGAACCATGTTACCCAAATCATATTTGACCAAATTCATATTTACCCATATTTTATATAGGTGGATTGTAATCCAATCCATTTTGGTTCAATCCATATTCAATCCATTCAAATCCGATCTGATCCAATCCAACCATTTGCCACCCCTACCCACATGCATGCGTGTCTATTTTTGCTTTCTCTTAACCCCATACATTATACTGAAAATTGACCACTTAACCAAATCAAGCACTATCTGAGTAACAAACGGATTTAGAGTCGATAAATTCAGAATAAAAAAAAATAAAAAAAAACTTTTAGCATAGGGTGTGTTTCTTCTTTTAATTGGTGGCCACATGTATAAAATGCAAATCCTAATTTGTCAAAAGAGTGAATTATGAATATAAGGTGGATATCACCATCACTTATTTGTTGTTATTAAGGAAATTTGTCAAAGAAAAAACTACTCGAATAAACAGTCTCGATCAAACTAAAAGTATTAAGCATAATAATATTATTTTTATTCTTGAAAATTAATAATTACATTTAGGGAACAATTGCGTGCAAGTAAAAAATATTTATCGGTTTATTCACTACATTTTCATAGTCACGTTACATCACGACATACTATATCCTTTAAAATGATGTGTCTCTTGGTGTGTGGCATTAATATACGACTGAGTCAGAATTAAAAAATTATGAATTTTGTATTTGTCATCAATTCATACTTCATAGTTCGTTTTAGTTATATTTGAGTTCAAAATTTTATATATATATATATATATATATATTCACTACAAACAATTATGAATTATGATTTATGATACATAACTTTTATCGCTAAACAACAAAATATATGTTGCTAATCCTATATTTAATGTATGTAGATGGAAAACAAAGAGTTATCTATAACCAAAAAATGTTAGCAACGTTTACTATGAAATATATGGTGGACTCATTCATTAGGAATTAGAAAGAAGATATTTCTTTCTAAAAAAGGAAGATGAAAGATGGGAAAATCTTGACAAATTAGCGACGAATTTCATAGATAAATCTTTCTCTTTCTTTTTCTTTTTTTTTGGTAGTGATTAATGAATTTTCTAATATAAAAATAGATCTTAATAAAAGTTATTGATTTCTTTGTAAAATATTAAGATTAAGATATAATTATTCTCTTTGAATGGTTGTTAGATTAAAGAAATGACATAATTAGGTAAAAGTTGTGACCTGTCGCAAAATGTTACGACCATTAACTACCTAAAATTAAATAGATGTTTTTATATTATTAATTAAGACTTCGCAAAATTTTCCAAATAACTTGATACTAATAAAAATAATTTAATATGTACATATAAAAACTAAGTTCTTATATATATATATATATATACTTCATATTTCTCTATATATAATATAATTTTTTGACTAAAGATGCTTGACGAGCTATCTGTTATTACATGTGGCTACACCACCATCATATAACACAAGAAATTGATTTATTTATTTTTTTAATAAAAGAACTTAGCCATTATAGTTATTGTTGTTATAAATAATATTTGTTATAAAAAAGTGTGATTTATAATCTTAAAAAAATAAGACTAGCTAGCTACTAATATAATTACAATTATATGTATACTTGACCTAATTTTCCTTTTCAACTTGATGACACCTTCAAGATTCAACCAACATGAGTTGCGGTGCAATAGTGAAACTAATTCATCTTTAATTAGAAATTTTGAATTTAAGCCCTAGGTATAAAAATAATCTTGTTGGGAGCGTCATCCCAAACTCTGCTGTACACGATTCAAATTTAGTCGTGACTCGAATTCGAATTCCAAACACTGGTTGAAAAAAAAAGAAGACACCTCCAAGATTCAATGATAGAAGCAAGAATATTTCTACATCAATTTTATTAGCCTGTCGAAACAGATAAAATAGGTGGTATGTTTCTGTTTGTTTGGTTCAACAAAAAGACAAAAACTCAATAATGCTAGTAATAATATACTCTATCAAATTCATATGATCTCTTTTTCTTTCTTTTTTTAAATTTGTTTCAAAATAATTTTATAAAATTTACAAATATTTACTTCATTTTTAAAAATTTATTCATAATGATGATAAATTATAATTTTTATAATCACACAAATATTTTTAAGATTTCGTATTCGATTAAATAAGTTCACGTAAAATAAATTAAGCATATAATAATCTTGAAAGAATTGAAATACAAAGCATGGACTAGAGAAGAAATATGGGAAGGAAAAGTGGAAACAAATAGTTGATTTGTTAGTTATAATGTCTTCAATAGCTCACATCACATGGTTTTCAATTTTTAAAAAGTATATCCCTAAAAGATTCCATAATAATTCATGAGGGAAATAGTTTCTTTAGATAAGGTTAGGTCATATGTATATATTTTTCGAGTGTAACTAATTATATAAATTGATAGTATAAAATTGTTCTACATCAAGACTGGGAGTTATAATATTAGATTTGGGTTCACCCGAATTCAATAATTTTTATTTATTATTGTATTTGTATTAAAATGGTTATTAATATTCAATTATGAATCTAATAATTAAAACAAGCTATAATCTGATGTTAAGTTCAAAAATATTAATTATGAACTTCAAATTCTGATTCTATTTCTGTTTTACACTATAAGGTCATCTTTATCGGAGGTGAATCCAACATGGTGTGTGTGTGTTTGAGGAACCTATATAGCTTTTACTTAAAATCTATATACGTAGTAAAACATTCTTGAAATATCTACAATTATTTGATTATAAACTCTAATATTATTATATATTAATTGGAAGTTATTATAAAAACTCATAAATTTCAAATATTAGATTCGCTTTGATCTTCACCTTACGTAGTACTACTAGATAACTAGTTTTATTTTAAAGTAATAAATTCACTTTTAATGGATAACTATCTCTAAATATTTTTTGAGCAATCTAATATAAAAAAATACTACATTATCAATGCATTTTTAGTAAATATTGATTTTGTAATCAAGAGGTTGGTTGTCCATTATATTACTTCATCAATTATGGGGAATTTATTTCAAGGAAACATTTATTACAAACTTAAAAGTGTAGAAAATGTCAGTATTAATTAATCAATTCTACAGTGTAGACAGTAATGCAGAGCACATGGTATTCTTGTGGTGGCAAAATAGTACAAACAAATTAAATAATTCCTTTTAATTTCGTCCACAGTTTTATAAACCTCTAGGGTCGGATGGATATCTCTGTTTTTTTAAAGTAGAAATTAGCAAAAAAAATATTTTTTTATAGTTAAACAATAAAATTTATCGCTTAATAATTGACTGATAATAAAAATAGAACTCTAACTATCAAACACATGCATTCCGTCTCAATTTCAAGTTAGTTAAAATCAATTATATATGAATTACTGATGATTATCAATATCATTTTATCATTTAAATTGATCTCAGACTAATATTAAAAACAAAAAACAAGTATTATAATCATTATAATTCTAGTGATATATTATAAATCATTTCATTATAATATAAAGATGCATTGTATGTAGAAAAAAAAAGATGCATTTTATTTCAGTTGAAAAATTATGGAAAACCTCCATGTGAAGCTTTTATTTTACTTCCAATATTCCATTTCAAGAGAGACCTAGAGAAATCCATAGCCAAGATATAGAAAATAAAACAACAGAAAAATACAAATTCAAGAGACTCCAAATTTTTTTTAAAAAACTAAGAATTTAAAGTGGTCAAAACTAGTGAAGGTTGGATCCTAAGGTTTGTAAAAATAAAAATAAAAATGGGGGTAGGAAAGGGGACACGTGGAAATAAAATTATAAGATAGAAAATTAAATTCTTATCGATAAAATTAAAATTCAGGTAATCAACTTGAATCACTAAAAATATACTATTCTTAAAAAGGTATTGTATATTCCACTTTTAGTGGTTACCAAAGAGTTTCCTATACATGGTAGAGATCACTCCTCATTTGAGAGATCATATAATTTAGAAGGGGACGTTAAAATACTGATAAAATTATTTTTGTACGATCTATAAGTTATGAATTTGAATCGTAAAAACAATCATTAATAATACTTATTAGGATAAGTTATTTACATCACACTCTTTCAAGGTACTTTGTGTATCAAACCAGAAATAAATAAAAGAAATTCTTAAAATTTAATGAGTGGACTAAAAGAAATACTTTTGATTAGTAGTTGGGACTATTAGGTCATAGGTGAAAGTTCATATATTTGAAATTCTCCCCTTCGCTCATTTTTACTGATTAAATTTTGACTTGACACATCTTATAAAAAAATAATTATTGGTATAATGAGTTTACCATTTTATCTTTATTAATTGATAGAGTTTTAAATATATTTATTCACTACATTTTTTAAAGACATTAACTCAATATTAATAAATTTAGGTATAATAGAAAAGAAAAAATTATCCTTTCTTGATTTGTCAAAATTGACAAGTAAAAAAGAAAAATCAAATATGAAAATATTTGACAAGTAAATAGGAACGGAGGGAGCATGTGCTAAAATGATACTCCCTCCGTCCCAGATTAGATGAGCATCTTACTAAAAATATTTGTCTCATATTATTTGATCACTTACTAAATCAAGGGAGAATTAATTAAATTTTTCTATTTTACCCCTACAATTAATATGGCCTTTTGAATGTAAACAATTCTCAATACTAGCTATTTTTATATTATATGTATATTACATTGATATAAACAAAGGGCAAAATGATAAAGACTTTTAATGTATTAATAATTTTTTAATTACCGTGTAAATTAGAAGTGTCAATCTAATATGAGATTGAGAGTGTGTACAATTTTTCCCCTTTTTGCCTGTTATTTTTTTATTAATAAAATCAAGTGTGCAATAATCTAGTTGATGTTTATCTAAAGTGAAATTTCAAAGTTGTTTCTTAACCACATGGAAAATATGATTATTTCAGGTTTTCTTTCTATTAGTGATGATTAATTAAGATAAGTATTGACCCTACAATATTAAAAGGATTAGAAAAAGAAAATAAATCCTTGTTTACTATGTCTAACAAGTGCAATTTACCTATTTAGGAAGGCAGCGGGGAGATTAACGATGATGTTATACATCGTATTGAGGTAGGGTGGATGAAATGGAGGCTCGCTTCCGGTGTGTTATGTGACAAGAAGGTGCCACCACAACTTAAGGGCAAGTTTTACAAAGTGGTGGTTAGACTGGCTATGTTATATGGGGCGGAGTATTAGACAGTTAAGGTCTCTCACGTTCAAAAGATGAAAGTGGCCGAGATGAGAATGTTGAAATGGATGTGTGGGCATACAAGGAGCGACAAGATTAGAAATGAGGCTATTCGGGACAAGGTAGAAGTGACCTCGATGGAAGACAAGATGCAGAAAATGCGAATGAGATGGTTTGGGCATGTGAAGAGGAGAGACACAGATGCCCCAGTGCGGAGGTGTGAGAGGTTGGCCATGGATGGTTTCAGAAGAGGTAGGGGTAGGTCGAAGAAATAATTGGGAGAGGTGATTAGACAGGACATGACGCAGTTACAGCTTACCTAGAACATGATCTTAGATAGGAGGGTGTAGAGGACCAATATTAGGGTAGAAGGTTAGTACATAGTCTCGTTATTCTTCCGTATTAGTAGGCGCATTAGCGCACTATAATTTCTTGTACTCTGACTTCTGTTATTATCCTTCTATTACTTTCTGTACTTTGATTACTCTATTTTATCTGTGTCGTTTTCGTTATTTGTGTTATTCGTTATTTGCTTTCCCATATCGCTTTGAACTTCTTAGCCGTATCTGACCTCTTTTTATGCTTCTTTTGAGCCAAGAGTCTCTCGGAAACAGCCGTCCTACCTTGGTAGGAGTAAGGTCTGCATACACTTTACCCTTCTCAGATCCCACGCTGTGGAATTTCATTGGGTTGTTGTTGTTGTCATTGTTTTATTATTTTATGAAGAATATACCATAAAATAAAAAATTTCATATACGATATACGGTTTGTCTATCTTTAAGTATTATCCGTCATATACCAATTGTTATTTACTATATAACAATACTTGTATTTCATTGACGATCTAAGCTTAAAGTACGGACTTCATGTGAATTGAATCCACTCTTTTGTCCTGGTCTCTATTTGTTATAGACATCAAAAATATTTAACACAAGCTATGTAGTATCACATAACATCTAATTCGATGAGTAAGTATTTTTCGACTCGAAAAACGCACAGGGGCAAAATAGTCATTAAAATTCTAAAGAGGCGGTTACTGACTCATTCACTTCAATGATACACCCAGCAAACCTGATTCCAAGCTACTTAATCCACGTGTCCTATTTTGATTGCTTAATTTATCAAGGAAATTTTCATGCAACCCGTAAAAATAGGACACGTTTCAAACAACCAAACAACTCATGTTGGCTGATGAAAAGACAGTATTACCCTTAAACCGACTATAAATTCACCTTCAGTGCCACCATTTTCCAGAAATTGCAGAAACCTAAACAAAGCCGTCTGAGAGTTTTACAAACCCTAGAGAGAGAATTTCTTTTTTTCCAGTTTTTCGTTCCGATTTTGGGAATGCAGAGAGATGAGAGGCAAATCCCTTCTTTCTAATTTCGTTTTAGGAGGCTTTAAGCCCCAAATTTCAGTAGCCGGAGGAGGCCGGAATTGCCATCGGAATTGTCACCGGAAACACGTAGAAGACGGGTGAACTCAAACCCACTCAACCCTCGTTTTCATCTCCGATATAAACCCATTTCTTTTTTCTTAACAAAAACCATATACCCTTTTAGAATTTCCTTCGCCGGCTGCCGGAATTTCCACCGGAAACACGTCGGAGACGAGTGAACCCACCCACCTACCACCATTTCACCTCTTATATAGACCCATCAGTCGTTTTTTTTTCTAAAATCGAACACCCTTTTCGATCTTGCTTCAGAAAAGTTGCTCAAAATCACGATTTGAGTGTTTTCTAATGGCGCCAGAAGAAAAATGTGCTGTTTTGTATGGTAAATATGAGCTCGGACGAATGTTGGGTCAAGGTACTTTTGCTAAAGTTTATCATGCTCGTAACGTGGTAACAGAGGAGAATATAGCAATGAAAGTTGTTGGAAAAGAGAAGGTGATAAAGGTAGGAATGATGGAGCAAATCAAACGAGAAATCTCCGTCATGAAAATGGTGAAACACCCAAACATTGTCGAGCTACATGAAGTTATGGCAAGCAAAACGAAGATTTACTTCGCTATGGAGTTCGTTAAAGGTGGTGAATTGTTCGAAAAAGTAGCTAAAGGGAAGCTTAGAGAAGATAATGCACGCGGCTATTTCCAGCAATTGATTTCTGCAATTGATTTTTGTCATAGCCGTGGTGTTTATCACCGGGATTTAAAGCCTGAGAATTTGTTGTTAGATGAAGAAGGTAATCTTAAGGTAACTGATTTTGGGCTTAGCGCGTTTTCGGATCATTTAAGGCAAGATGGTTTGTTGCATACAACTTGTGGCACCCCTGCATATGTTGCCCCTGAAGTAATTGGTAATCATGGATATGATGGTGCAACATCAGATATTTGGTCATGTGGGGTAATTCTTTATGTGCTTTTAGCTGGTTTTTTACCATTTCAAGATGATAATATTATGGTTATGTATAAGAAAATTCACAAGGGTGATTTTAAGTGTCCACCTTGGATTTCATCTGATGCAAGAAAGTTGATAACAAAGATGTTGGATCCGAATCCGAGTACAAGGATTACTGCTTCAAAGATTATGGAGTCTAATTGGTTCAAAAAGTCTGTGCCAAAGACTTTGAGGACTAAGGAGGAGGAACAATTTGCTTTAGGGGATGAAAATTGTGTAGGAAAGGCGAAAAAGATTGAGTCTTTAAATGCTTTTCATATCATTTCTTTATCAGAGGGGTTCGATTTGTCTCCGTTGTTTGAGGAAAAGAAGAAGAAGGAGAAAGAGCAGTTGAGATTTGCAACAACAAAGCCAGCAAGCAGTGTGATTTCGAAGCTTGAGGAAGTGGCGAGAACGTCGAAATTCAGCGTAAAGAGGAGTGATTCTAGTGTTAGATTGCAGGGACAAGAAAGTGGGAGGAAAGGGAAATTAGGAATTTCTGCTGATATATTTGCTGTGACTCCTTCATTTCTGGTTGTGGAGGTGAAAAAAGCTAGTGGTGACACATTGGAATATAATCAATTCTGCAGCAAAGAGCTTAGGCCAGCACTCAAGGACATTGTTTGGAAATCAGCACCTGAGAATCCAACACTTGCGTGAGTTATAATAAAATCTACTATATTATATTCATGTGTTAGAGAGATTGAATTTGCTTGATTTTGTTCTTGTTCTTGGTGTTTAGATGTGTTCTTGAAATTGAGACTGAATCTGTGAAGTATGTTTCTTGAATTCATGTGTTAGAGTGATTGAATTGTTTAGTTTTGTTCCTGTTCTTGTTCTTAGATGTATTCTTGAAATTGAGACTGAATCTGAGGTATGTCTCTTGAATTCATGTGTTAAAGAGGATTGAGTTTGTTTAGTTTTATTCTTGTTGTAGAAAGCTGAGCAGGAGTGCCAAATCACTATAGTATCTTCATCCTTGCACCCCCATATGCTATTGTATATTGACTTGGGGCCTATTTATGCTTTTATTATACACATGGGAGGGTAGTACCTTTTCTTATCAATTCACCTTCATTACAAAAAATAGTCAAATTTGGTGACAACTATTTTGGTGCTTACCTTCGGTGGGGCCTTCGACTGTAGTGAAGGCGTAACAAGATAGCCGTATGTAAACTTGTGGCTGGATTGAATCCTTCGCAATGAAAAGGTATTCTTCCCCCAACTTTCTATGTATTCTTGAGATTGGGACTGAATCTCTAAAGTATGTCTCTAGAACTCATGTGTTAAGAGGATTGAATTTGTTTAGTTTTGTTCTTGTTCTTGTTAGATGTCTCTTGAATTGAACCAATCTTCTATTTTTAGATGAATTTATATGAAAAGGTACACTTGAATACAACAACAATAAAAACACGGCCGGCTCAGTCAATCTGAATCCACAGATATATCTCCATTAAAGGAAAATGTTATTTGCCTGTCATTTTGCGCTGGTAAAGATTCTTTTCGGGGAACAGACAAGAAGTAATTTACCCTTTACACAAATCCACGTCACTTTTATGGCATTTTGAGGTCACGAAAATGGAATTTCGTGAACATTTTGTGAATATTTTGTAAATATGCCTATCTAAAACTTTTTGATTCCAAAAGTCCGTTCACCAAAATATTCATGGGTGAGTTGCTCTAAATGCTAAAAAATGGTTTAGATCATGGCGAAGCTACACGTTCTGCTAACCAAGTCATTACGGAGGATCCTATAAATTTTTGCAAAAGAAAGCTTGAAAATTGATTGATCAAAAAATTTATGGGCTAACACACAAGAAAAATTAAGAAAATCGGTGATCCTAAATGCTAAAAAAATGTTGTGTCATGGTGAGGCTACACATACTATTATCATAGGTCATTACGAAGGGTCATGTAAATTTTATGCAAAAAAATGTTCAAACACCAGTTTACCAAAAAATTCATTAACTAATGAAAAATTGAGAAAATCGTCCAATTCCTATTGAGTGGCTCATACATACTAAAAAATAGTGTGGATCATGATGAGGCTGCACAAACTGTTGCCCCAAGTCATTATAGAGGTTCTTGTAACGTTTTTGAAAAAAAAAATGCATCAAATCTAGTCCATCAAAAAATTCATGGGCTAACATACATGAAAAACTGAGAAAATTGCATAATTCCTTTAAAGTGACCCTAAATGCTAAAAAATAGCGTGGATAATGATGATGCTACACATACTACTACCATATATCATCACGGATGGTCCGGTAATGTTTTTGCAAACAAAATGCTTGAAATTTATTTCACAAAAAAATTCATGGGCTAACACACATCAAAAACTAAGAAAATTGTCTAATTCATGTTGAATGACCCTTAAAATGCTAAAAACAATAGCGTGGATCATGCTGATGCTACACGTACTGCTAACCCAGATCATTAGGGAAAGTCTTGTAAAGTTTTTGCAAAAAAATACTTGAAAGACAGTTCACCAAAAAATTTATGAGCTAACACACACAAAATGAGAAAATCCATTAATTCAGCTTGTATGCCCGTAAATGCAGTGAATAAGCCATGGATCGTGTCGATGCTACATGTACTGCTCCCCCGGATACTATTGGAAGTTTCCATAAAGAGTTCCAAATTTTTTTGATCGAAAGTAATATCACCAAAATATTTATACGCTAACACATATAAAAAATGAAAAAATCGCCTAATTTCGCTTGTGCCCCCCTAAATGCTATGAACAAGCCGTAGATCGAGCCGACGCTATACGAACTGCTCCCACGGGTACTTGCGGAGTGTCTTATAAATGTTTCAAAAAAAATTAATCGAAAGTCATATCACCAAAATATTAATGAGCTAACACACACGAAAAATTAGAAAATTACTTAATTCCGCTACATGTACATGTCGGGGCTAACATGTACTACTCCCTCAGACACTAACGGAGGGTCCAATAAAGGTTTCAGAAAAAAAATTAATCGAAAGTCATATCACCAAATTATTCATTTGGTAACACACACGAAAAATAAGAAATCGCTTAATTCCACTTGTGCGACTCCTAAATGCTATGAATATGTCATGGATCGTGACAAGACTACATATATTTTCTTGAATACTTACGAAAGGTCCCATAAAGGTTTCAGGAAAAAATTGACTAAAAGTCATATCACAAAAATATTCATGGCTATCACACAAGGAAAATGAGAAAAATCACTTAATTCTGCTTGTGTAGTCCTTAAATGCTATGAATGTGCTGTGGATCATGCCGATGCTACACATACTACTCTATTGGGTTTGAAAAAAATTATCCGAAAGCTATATCACCAAAATATAAATAGGCTAACACAACAAAAAATTAAAAATATGCCTAATTTCGTTTGTGTTGCCCCAAAATGCTATGAAGGTACAGTAAATCATGCCGAAGCTATACATTGATCCCCCGAATACTTACGGCAGGTCTCATAAAGTTTTGAAAAAAATTATTGACCAAAATTCAATTCACCAAAATATTAATTGGCTAACACACACGAAAAATGAGAAAATTGCCTTATTTTGCTTGTGCGGTCCCTAAATATCGTGGATCGTGCCGATGTTACACGTACTGATCCCCCAGATACTTATAGAGGGTCCCATAAAAGTTTTGGAGAAAAATTAATCGAAAGCTAGTTCACCAAAATTTTAATTAGATAACACACACAAAAAAATCCGTGGGCTAATATACATGAAAAAGTGGCAAAATTGTCTTATTTCTATTGCGTCGCTTCTAAAATGCTCATAAACATCGTAGAAGCGCATCTGGGGCTACAAGAGTCGTTTCTCAGATCGTTATGGACGCTACTAAAGAATAATCCAAGAAAATTTGACCTGGACCCTGCCACCTAAAAATCTGTTGGCTAACACGCACGAAAAACTGATAAAATTGCCTAATTCATTTTGCATCGCCCTATAAATGCTCCTAAACGCCGTAGAAGGGCCGTTGGGGCTACAGTAGTTGTTATACAGGTCATTACGGATGCTACTAAACAAGAATACAAGAAAATTTGATCCGAACCTTAGCACCTAAAAAGTGCGCGGGCTAACACACGAAAAACTGACAAAATCATCTTATTCCTATTGCATCGCCCCTAAAATGCTTCTAAACACTGTAGAACTATCGCAGGGGCTACTAAAGTCAATCTCCAGGTAATTACCGATTCTACTAATGAAGAATTCAAGAAAATTCGATCCGTACCCTCGACACCAAAAAAATTTGTGGGCTACACACATAAAAAACTGGCAAAATCGCCGAATTCATGTTGTGTCGCCCCGTAAATGCTCCTAAACACCGTAGAAGCATCGTTTAGAGTCGTTCCCCAAGTCGTTATGGACACTACTGAAGAAGAATACAAGAAAATTTGACCAAAACCTCAGCACCCAAAAAATCTGTAGGCTAACACACACGAAAAACCGATAAAATATCTTTATTCCTATTGTGTCGCCCCTAAAATGTTTCTAAACGCCATAGAACTTCTGCCAGGGCTACTGGAGTAATTTTTCAAGTCGTTATATACGCTACTAAAGAAGACTTCAGGAAAATTTGACCCGAACTTCGGCACCTAAAAAATTCATAAGCTAACACACACGAAAAAATGACAAAATTGCCTAATTCCTGTTGCGTCTCCTCGTAAATGCTCCTACAAACCGTAGAAGCGCCATCGGGACTACTAGAGTTGTTTTCCATGTCGTTACTGATGTTACTAAAGAAGAAATCAAGAAAATTTGACCCGGACCCCCGGCACCTAAAAAATCAATGGGCTAACATAGACGAAAAACTAGCAAAATCGCCTAATTCATGTTGTCTCGCTCTAAAATGCTCCTAAACGCCATATAAGCACCATCGGGGCTACTGAAGTCGTTCCCAGGTCGTTACGCACGCTACTGAAGAAGAATTCAAGAAAATTTGACCCAGACCCCCGACACCCAAAACATCCGTAGACTAACATATACAAAAAATTGACAAAATCGCCTAATTCCTATTATGTCACCCCTAAAATGTTCCTAAACATCGTAGAAGCCTCGGGGTTAGTGGAGTTGTTCTCTAAGTCGTTACGGACGCTATTAAAGTAAAATCCAAGAAAATTCAATTCGTACCTCTAGAACCTAGAAATCCGTAGGCTAACATACACGAAAACTGGAAAAATCGTTAATTCCTGTTGCATCACACCATAAATGCTCCTAAACACCGTAGAAGCGCTGTCGGAGCTATTAGAATCGTTCCCCATGTCGTTACGGATTCTACTAAAGAAGAATCTAAGAAAATTTGACCCGGACCCCCTACACCTAAAATATTTGTGGGCTAACACGCAAGAAAAGCAGGCAAAATCGCCCAATTCCTCTTGCGACGCACCTAAAATGCTCCTAAATATAGAAGTGTCGCTGAGGCTACTGAAGACGTTCCCATGTCATTACAATGCTACAAAAGAAGAAACTATGAAAAATAGACCCAGACCCCCGGCACCTAAAAAATACACAGGCTAACGTACACGAAAAACTGGCAAAGTCATCTAATTCCTATTGAGACACACCTAACATGCTCCTAATTGTTGTAGAAGCACCGTCAGGGCTACAAGAGTCGTTCCTCGGGTCGTTACGGACCCTTCTAAAGAAGAATCCAAAAAAATTTGAACCGGACTCCCGGCCCTTAAAAAATTTATGGCCAACATACGAAAAATTGGCAAAATCGCCTAATTCCTATTGAGTCGCCTCTAAAATGCTCCTAAACAACGTAGAAGCACTGCTGGGGCTACTGGAAACATTTCTTTGGTCGTTATGGACGATATTAAAGTAGAATCCAAGAAAATATGGCCCGAACCCCCGACGCCGAAAAAATTCGTGTGCTAACACAAATGAAAAGCTAGAAAAATTATCTAATTCGTGTTGATCGCCCCTAAAATGCTTTTAAAAATCGTAGAAGTGCCACCGGCTCTACTGGAATTGTTCACAGGTTGTTTTGAACCCTACTAAAAAAAGAATTCAAAAAAATTTCGACCATGACCCCCTGCAACTAAACAATCTGTGGGTTAAAACAAACGAAAAACTTGTAAAATCACCTAATTCCTGTTGCGTCGCCCTTAAATGTTCCTAAAAGCCGTAGAATTGTCGTCGGGGCTACAAGAGTCGTTCCGCAGGTCGTTACAAACACTACTAAAGGAAAATCCAAGAAAAGTTCGACCCCAACCCCGTGCACCTAAAAATTCATTGCTAACATACGTGAAAAACTGATAATATTACCTAATTTCTGTTGCGTCGCCGAAAAATTCTCCTAAAAACCATAGAAGCGCCGCCAGGGCTACTAGAGTCATTTTCCATGTCGTTACGGACGTTAATAAAGAAAAATCCAAGAAAACTCGATCCAGACCCTCGACACATAAAAAATTCATAGGCTAACACAGACAAAAAATTAAAAAATCTTTTAATTCTTATTGCGCTGCCCTAAAATACTACTAAACGTCGTAGAAGCGTCGTCGAGGCTACTGGAGTCGTTCCCCAGGTCATTACGGACACTACTAAAGAAGAATTCAAGAAAATTTTGACCCGAACCCCCGACATGTAAAAAATCGATAGTCTAACACATGAAAAACTAGCAAAATAGCCTTATTCCTGTTACGTCGTCCCTAAAATATTCCTAAACGTCGTAGAACTACCTCCAAGGCTACATAAGTCATTCCCCAAGTCATTGCAGACAGTACTAAAGATGAATCCAATAAAATTCGAATCGGACACCTGACACCTAAAACATCTATTGGCTAACACACATGGAAAACTAACAAAATCGCCTAATTCCTATTGCGTCACCCCTAAAATGCTCATAAACACCATAGAAGCATCTCCGGGACTGCTGGAGTAGTTACCTAGGTCGTTACGGATACTACTAAAAAAGAATCCATGAAAATCCAATCTGGACCCTCGGCACCTAAAACATCTGTTGGCTAACACACACGGAAAACTAACAAAATCGCCTAATTCCTATTGCGTCGCCCCTAAAATGCTCATAAACATTGTAGAATCACCGTCGGGGCTGTTGGAGTCGTTATCCAGATCGTTATGGACGCTATTAAAGAAGAATCCATGAAAATTCGATATGGACCCCCACACTTAAATAATCCATTGGCTAACACACACGAAAAAACTAGAAAAATCGCCTAATTTCTATTTCGTCGCTTCTAAAATGCATCAAATGTCGTAGAAGTGCTATCGGGGCTACTGGAGTCGTTCACCAGGTCGTTAAAAACACAACTAGAGACGAATCTGAGAAAATTCAACTCGGACACCCGGCACCTAAAATATCCGTAGGCTAACACATATGAAAAACTAAGAAAAATTGTTTAATTCTTGTTGCGTCACCGCTAAAATGCTCATAAACGCCGTAAAAGCACCGTGGGGGCTGCTGCAATCGTTACTCAAGTCGTTAAGGACGCTACTAAATAAGAATCCATGAAATTTTGACCCGAACCCCTGACACCTAAAATATCCATGAATTAATACACACAAAAATCTGAAAAAATTGCCTAATTCCATTTTCGTCGCCCCTAAAATGCTCTTAAACATCGTAGAATCGCCACCGGGGCTACTGGAGTCATTTTTCAAGTGGTTATGAACACTAATAAAGATGCATTTAATAGAATTTGACTCGGACATCCGGCATTTAAAATATCCATGGGCTAACACATACGAAAAATTAGGAAAATCACATAATTTCTGTTGTGTCGCCGCTAAAATGCTCATAAACACCGTAGGAGCACCGCCTCGGCTACTAGAGTCGTTAATCAAGTCGTTACAGATGCTACTAAAGAAAAATCCAATAAAATTCAATCCGGACCTCGACACATAAGAAATTCGTGGGTTGACACACGAAAAACTAACAAAATCGCCTTATTCCACTTGCATCACACCTAAAATGCTCCTAATGCCGTAGAAGCGTCGCCGAGTTGTTGAAGTCGTTCCCAGGTCATTACAGACGCTATTAAAGAAGAATCCAAGAATATTCAACCCAGACCCCCTTCACCTAAAAATTTTGTGGGCTAACACACACGAAAAACTGAAAAATCGCCTAATTCCTGTTGCGTCGCCCTTAAAATGCTCCTAAACGCCGTATAGGCGCCACCGGAGCTACTGGAGTCGTTATCCAGGTCGTTACAGACTATACTAAAGAAGAATCCAAGAAAATTCGGCTCGAACACCAGACAGCTAAACAATCTGTGAACTAACACAAACGAAAAACCGGTAAAATCGACTAATTTCTATTGCGTCGCCCCTAAAATGTTCCTAAACACTGTAGAAGCGTCGCCGGGGCAGCAAGAGTGGTCCCCAGGTCGTTACGGACGCTACTAAAGAAGAATTAAAAAAAATTAGACCCAGACCCTAGGCACCTAAACAATCTAGGGGCTAACACATACGAAAAATTGACGAAATTGTCTAATTATTGTTGCGTCGCCCCTAAAATGCTCCTAAACATCATAGAAGCACCGCCAGGACTACATGAGTGGTTCCCCAGGTCGTTACAAACGCTACTAAAGAAGAATTCAAGAAAATTCGATCCAGACCCCCGACACCTAATAAATGTATGCGCTAACTCACACGAAAAATTTGAAAAAATGCCTAATTCCTGTTTTGCCCCCTTAAAATGCTTTTAAATGCCGTAGAAGCCCCGCCGAGGCTACTGGAGTCGTTCCCCAAGTCGTTACGCATTCTACGAATGCATAATCCAAAAAATTTGACCAGAACACCCTGCACCAAAAAAATTCATGAGTTAACACACACGAAAACTGGCAAAATCGCCTAATTCTTGTTGCATCGACCTTAAAATGATCCTAAACGCCGTAGAAACGCCACCAGTGTTGCTGGAGTCCTTCCCCAGGTTGTTACAGACATTATTAAAAGAGAATCTAAAAAATTAATAAAATAGCCTAATTCTAGTTGCGTCGCCCCTAAAATGCTCCTAAACATCGTAGAAACGCCGTCGGGGATACTAGAGTCGTTCCCAATGTCGTTATAGACGCTACTAAATAATAGTCCAATTAAATTCGACCCGTACACCCGGCACCTAAAAAATTCATAGGTTGACACACATGAAAAATTGGCAAAAATCGCCTAATTCCTGTTGCATCGGCCCTAAAATACTCCTACGCACTATAGAAGCGCCTCTGAGGTTACTGGAGTCTTTTTCCAGGTCGTTACGGACTCTACTAAAGAAGAATCCAAAAAAATTTGACCCGAACCCCGAGCACTTAAAAAATCTGTGGGCTAACACATGAAAAACTAGCAAAATCACCTAATTCTTGTTGCGTCGCTGTAAAAGCGCCACTGGGGCTACTGGAGTTGTTATCCAGGTCGTTACGGATGCTACTAAAAAATAATCTAATAAAATTCTACCCAGACCACCGGCACCTATAAAATCTACAGGCCAACACACACGAAAAAGTAGTAAAATCGCCTAATTCCTATTGCGTCGCCCCTAAAATGCTTCTAAACGTTGTAGAAGCGTCATCGGGGCTACTAGACTTTTTCAGTTCGTTACGGATGCTACTAAAGAAGAATCAATGAGAATTCGATACGGACACTCGACATTTAAAAAATATGTGGGCTAACACACACAAAAAACTAGAAAAATCGCCTAGTTCATGTTGTGTCGCCCCTAAAATAATCCTAAACACCGTGGAAGCGCCACCAGAGCTGTTGGAGTCGTTACCCAGGTCGTTATGGATGCTACTAAATAAAAATCCAAGAAAATTCGATCTGAACCCCTTTCACCTAAAAATTTTGGTCCTAACACATACGAAAAATCAACAAAATTGCTTAATTCCTGTTTTGTCACCCTAAAATTCTCCTAAATGCCCTAGACGTGCCGGGGCTACTAGAGTCGTTTCTTAGGTCGTTATGAATTCTACTAAAGAAGAACCCAAATTTTTTTTACCCGAACCCCATCTCCTAAAACATCCGTGGGGGCTAATTCACGGAAAACTAGCAAAATCAAGTAATTTCTATTGTGTGGCACCTAAAATGCTTCTAAACACCGTAGAAGCATCGCCGGGGCTGCTAGAGTCATTACCAAGGTTGTTACGAACGCTATTAAAAAAGAATCCAAGAAAATTCGACCTCGACTCTCGACATCTAAAAAATCTATCGGCTAACTTATACGAAATACTGGCAAAATCACTTAATTTCTATTGCGTCTCTCCTAAAATGATCCTAAACGCCGTAGAAGTGCCATTAGGGCTGCTGGAGTTCTTTCCATGGTCGTTACAGACGCTACTAAAGAATAATCCAAAAATTGAATCTGAACACTTGGCATCTAAAAAATCTGTGGGTTAACCCACACAAAAAACTTACAAAATCGCCTAATTCCTATTGCGTTGCCCCTAAAATGCTCTTAAACACCTTAGAAGTGATGTCGGGGCCGCTGGAGTCTTTTCCAAGTCGTTACAGATGCTACTAAAGAAAATTCGACCCAGACCTTCGGCACCTAAAAAATTCGTAGGCTAACACACACGAAAAATTAGCAAAATTGTCTAATCCCTGTTGTGTCGCCCCTAAAATGCTCTTGAACGTCGTAGAAGTGCCACCAGGGCTACTGGAGTCGTTCCATCGATCGTTACGAACATTTATAAAATCGAATCCAAGAAAATTCGATTCGAATCTCTGGCACAATCTGCGACGCAATTATAACATTTACGGGCTGCACAAGGGTAATTAGGAAATTTCATCATTTCTTCGTGTATTACCCTAGTTCAATACGAAGGGTCCCATAATATTTTTGCATAAATAATTTTTGAAAATCAAATCACCAAAAAATTAATGGGCTAGCACATGGAAAATTATGAATGCTAAAAAAATAGCGTGAATAATGAATAGGCTACACATACTGTTACCCCAAGTCTTATAGAGAGTCCTATAAATTTTTTGCAAAAAAAATATCCGAAAGCTTATTAGCAAAAAATTTATAGACTAACACACGAAAAATTGAGAAAATCACCTAATTCTTAATGAGTGACCCCTAAATGCTAAAACAATGGCGTGGATCACGCCGAGGCTACACGTACTGCTACCCAGTTCATTACGAAGTGTTCTGTAAAACCAAATAAAAAAATGCACAAAAGCCAGTTCAACAAAAAATAATGGGTTAATACATACGAAAAACTTAAACAGTCGCTTTATTCCTTTTGAGTGGTCCATAGATATGGATCATAGCGAGACTACACGTTCTATTACCCTAGGATAGTACGGAGGATTTTGTAAAAATTTTGTAAAAGAAATGCCCGAAAGCCAGTTTATCAAAAATTAATGGGGCAAACACACAAAAAAACTGAGAAAATCACTTATTTTCTATTCAGTGGCCTTTAATTCGTTGTTCATGCTTACAATCACATGAACCCTAGTTGAGTATTTATAAGCTTTACTATGAATAGTATTGAGTTGAAGAAGGATTTAAATTTCAGATCTTAAGCGAGAAAGGAGTTTTGAGCATGATATATTACTTGAGTTGGAAAGTCTTTCTTACACTGATTTTGAAGATGATCCTTATAAAGTTTAATGAGTTAGATTATTACGCTTTTATTTATCTTGAGATTGAGCAATCAAAAGCTATATTTTGATACATTTACTGAGTTTGAGAAATATAACTATTTTAAAGAGAATGTAGTGAGTTTGAGAAGAGTTGAGTTAAATTGAGTAAAGTCCAACGAGACTAAATGAGTTATATCTTCAATATTTTTCACTCACATGAGTATATGAGCATAATATATGATTTAAGGAGTAATATTGAGCACCGATTTGGGTAAGAGTTTAGATAAATCAAACCTTATAAACTACGTAGCCAGCGTAGTATAGGATCTGTTATTGGTTCAGACAATTCCTCGCTTCAGTCCCTAATACAGACATTTATTGAATCAATAAGATGACTTTACGTCCCTTACCCCCAGAGGTATTGAAAGGCTCTGGCAGGGAGAGCAGTTCATTGTATCATCATGATGCTCATAGTGATGGTTGTCCATTAGAGACACTCCCCAAAGAGTAAACATTATTGTAAAACTGAGTTACATTCAATTACTTATATTTTGTATAGCATTAACTTGATTTATTTGCATGCTTTATTTCTAGTTGAGATATTTCAATATTCATTCCCTTGAGTATTGTTTGAGTACATTTCTTTTTAGCTATTTTATATATTGTACATTTCATGTACTGACGTCTTTTGACGTTGCATCAATTTATGATGCAGATACATGTGTTAGAAATCCTCAACATGCGCATCATCGAAGATCATCTTTCATCCAACTTTTGGTGAGGCCTCCTTACTTTTGAAGGGACTCTTTTTAGTTTCATTATTTTCGGTCTTTGTTATTAGTTCTTGAGGTAGCCGTGAGCCTATCCCGGTACTCATGTATAGTTTTAGAGGCTTGATAGACAGAGTCGAGAATTAGTCCAATATTACATTTCTTATATTTTAAACAGTGAGTTATCATATTTAAAGACTTATTTTCAGAGGTGCTTGATTTTACTTTAATTTACTTTAAATGCTCACTCATTTTGATTTTCTTCTATTGAGTTAAGTCTTTCGTTGAGAAATTAGTCAGGCCAAGAAATCGCTAGGAAACCAACAATGGTTTGTGAGTGTCAGCCGTGCCTAGAGTGTAAACTCAGGGCGTGACAGTGGATTTCAATAAAAGCTATAAATATCCTTTACTAGGTAATTACAGATGGTCACACCAAATTTGAAGAAAAAAGTTTCGAACAGGCACATTTACAAATATGCATAGGCTAATGCTTACAAAAAACTAAGAAATATACCAAATTCCAGTTTCATGATTCCTTAACACCAAAAAGTAGCATGAATTTCTATAAAAGCTATAAATATCATTCCTTAGGTACATACGGATGATCCTACCACATTTGAAGAAAAAAAGTTCCAAACAAGCATATTTACAGAATATTCATAGGCTAATCCTCACGAAAAACTGTGAAAAAACATCAAGTTCCTATTTTGTAACCTCTAAACACCAAAAAAGGGCATGAATTTCTATAATAGCTAAAAATATCATTCACTAGGTAATTACGGATATGTCCTACCAAATTTGGAGGACAAAGTTTCGGACTGGCATATTTACAGAATAGTCACAGGCTGATGCTTACAAAAAATTGAGAAAAACACTAAATTCCCATATCATGATCCCTAAACACTAAAAATGTAGTATGGATTTATACAAAAGCTATAAATATCATTTACTAGGTAATTACGGATGGTCCTACAAAATATTCATAGGTAATTGTCACGAAAAACTGAGAAATATACCAAATTCTTATTTCGTGGCCCCTAAACACTAAAATACTGAGAAATATACCAAAGTTTCGAACAGAAATACTTACAAAATATTCATATTGTATTGTTCGCGATAAATTGAGAAAAACACTAAATTCTTTTTTCGTGACCCATAAAAGATATAAATATCATTCACTAGGTAATTACGGATGATCCTACCATATTTTGGAAAAAAAAATTTAGACAGAAATATTTACAGAATATTCATAAGCTAATCATGAAAAATAGAGAAAAAAACCAAATTTCTGTTTCGTGACAACTAAACACTAAAAAGTGGTATGAATTTCTATAAAAGCTATAAATATCATTTACTAGGTAATTACGTATGATCTTACCAAATTTGGAGCAAAAAAATTTGGGACGGGAATATTTACAATTCATAAGCTAATGCTCAGAAAAAATTAAGAAAAGCACCAAATTTCTGTTTTGTGACCCCTACATACTAAAAAAGTGGCGTGAATTTCTATAAAAGCTATAAATATTATTTACTAGGTAATTACAGATGGTTGCTACAAAATTTGGAGCAAAAACATTCCAGACATGCGTATTTACAGAATAATCATATTAGCTCACAAAAAATTAAGGAAAACACCAAATTCATGTTTCGTGACCCCTAAACACTAAAAAAGTGGCGTGAACTTTTACAAAAGCTATAAGTATCATTCACTAGGTAATTACGCATAGTCCAGCCAAATTTGGAGCAAAAAAGTATATTTACAGAATATTAATAGGCTAATGATCACGAAAAACTGAAAAAATATACCAAATTCCTGTTTCGTGTCCCGTGTCATCTGATAATTTTTCGAGTCTTGATCAACCTCATAGAGCAAGTATTCTTAAGACACTTGAATCTAAAAATTGACTTGTACCAAATTTGTGCAGCCTTCAAGAACCAACCTTTCAAGATACTTGAATCTAAAAATTGACTTGAACCATATTTGTGCATCCTTCAAGAACCAACCTTTCAAGATTAGAGGTACCTGAAAAAATCCAGGGTCCTTACTAGCTTCTGTGATTGGCTAAGGTTGATGTTATTTCAATTTTCCTAGAACCTGTCATAATGAAACAAATTAAAGAGCAAGAAAACAAAAAGGAACATTTGTAGTCTGGATACTGAGACACCTTAGTCTGCTCATTTGTGTGAAAGCTGCACTGCTGACATTAACTTCTTGTGTAAAATCCAAGTTCTTGAATCAATTGATGCACTAAAATCTGACCTTGTGAAACCATAATCAGAGATTTCTCCATGAGAACCTTTATGCCAATGACAGGGCTAAAGTTAAAACTCTCTAATATTCTTGTCACTGATATTCTTTCTTCTTCCCTATAAAGAAACACACAATATCTAGTTATATGGTTTTTGTTCCTATGGTTTGCTTTTCTTGGGCAGCACAAATTGATTAATGGTTCATTAAATGGATGTTAAGTCATATTTTTCTAAAAACTAACTTGACGAAGACGATGTTTATACTCAACAACATGTGTGATACATAACCAAAGGGCATAAAGACTAAGTTTTGAAATTGAAAGATGCCTTATAGGGATTAAAGCATATTCAAGACCATGGATTTCAAATTTTACCATTTATACACATAAGAACACTTTTTGATGAAGAAAATGGAAATAGAGGTATTTCTATCATTTAATAATAATTGATGAGGGAGTGAATTCTTTTCTGAAAGATTTAACAGTTTCCCGTCCTGTCTCCTACGGAGATAGATTGATTTGGGTTGTCCATGTCTTGTAACCTACTTACTTCTACTCAACTGTTCAACGAGCGCTATAATGATCCAAAGGAATCTCTTGGCTCAACACTAGTCAACATTGTGTGGTGTCACATACGGTGTAGACAACAACCACAACCATCAATAGTTTAAATATGTTCAAATGAATTTCACCCAAGGGTGTGCCTAATAGTGGTCAATTAAGTGGGAGGAGAACTATAAAATCTCAGGTTCAAACCTCAGTGGAGGCAAAAAAACATTAGGTGTTTTGTTCCCATTTGTTAAGCTTTGAAAGACAGAGTTACCTGATACGCCGGTATATATGCTGTAGAGGTATCAGTACCCGATGAAATGATCGAGGTGTGCGTAATTAAAAAATATTTAGTGAATTCAAACAAGTGATGGCATGAATATTTGAGATGACTAACAGTGATCACATATCTTATAATATCTTAGCAGTGGAGTGAAGCAATATGTTGATGCATTCATCTCAAGAAGCTTATGCAAGCTAGATACAAGATAACTTTAATGCAGAATAGCAAGTCAATGAATGACCCCATTGATTATGGGTCAAAAATTATCGTAAGAAAGTGGCCTCAGTACTCTATAGAAGTATCTTCGGGAAGCTTGAGATTTTTAACATGCACAAGGCCTGATATGCTTCGTGGAGCCAGAGTTTATATATTGCATTGCAGCAGTTTGTTTTAAACCATTTTATTCGACCTTCATGATGAATGCTGGTATTTTATATCTTCTGCTTGATTGCACTTGCTTAAGAGTAAAACACATCACATATATAGCTTTTGTTGGGCCACCAAGGTCCACATCACATACGAAGATGGAAAAAATCAACTTTAGCACATCTAAGATACAAAAAGTAACACTGGCTTCTATTTTCATGGAAGACATAAAAACAGTATATCATCAATACAATATTCTATGTAATCTGGAGGCATCAAGAAGAAAGAAGTAGAACTCACTTGTATCAAGACTATGATCGCTTCACTGACATATTTACTAAGGCATGGAAGTATGAGGACTTTGCCAGATTATGCAAGATAAAACAAGTTTAAGGTAAGTGTTGGATAATAAAGTAGATTAATTTAATTACTATGCAGGTTTGTTAGTTGGTTCATATATTTTTTTTGGATCTTGGTTGCCCTTCTCCATTTACCACTATTAACCGTTAACACCATCCATTAAACATCCAAAGCTGACTTCAATAATCAAAACAAACAATCTAAATCCACCAAGACAAAAATGAAAGTTTCAACTTCTTAATGCTATATTTGTTCAATCAAAACTAAATCCCCAACTATTGGGTAGTCAATTAGATCTAATTTGGACAAAGGGACCATTAAGAGATGCATGTGAATAGCAAATGACAAAACCGAAAAAGCAGTGCAAACCAAACCAAGTAAGTCACATATTTTTTATGGCCACATTAAGGTATGAAGACTTTGCAAGATTTCCTCTTTTGATGGAGTCCCAAGTTAAGATGGAAGTTAAACATTTGATGGAGTCCCAAGTTAAGATGGAAGTTAAACAAATAAAGCTGATTAATTTAATTAGAACACATGCTTATTAGAAGGTTCATGTACTTCATATTCATGGTTCATTTGAGAAAACCAAGCAAGAAGAGGAAATATCAATTCTATATCAGTGTTCTTCCTCTAGCCTTCTCCTTTTTACCATTTCCCCTTCACCATATTTTATGGAAAACACTATGGAGTTGGACTTCATATATGCCGAGGCACATTCAGGATCCATTAAGCTTAAATCCTGAATGTGCCTCAACATCTACTCCAAAAAAAAGGGCAACCTGATGCACTTAAGCTCCCGCTATGCGCAGGGTCCGGGGAAGGGCCCGACCACAAGGGTCTATTGTACGCAGCCTTACTTTGCATTTCTGCCAGAGGCTGTTTCCAAGGCTTGAACCCGTGACCTCCTGGTTACATCTACTCCAACAATTTCTTTTTTATGCAAAATGCAACTAGGTCCTCGCGAAGTCCCACTATACAACAAATCCCTCGATTTATTAGTAAAGATAAACATCTTTACTGCCTCAAGTTACAATAACATGTCTCTATGGTATAACTAATTCCACCAAAAACAAAAATAGTCAAAATCTATGTTGCTCGGACTCTTCACAAATGTCAACGGGTGTGTGTCGGATTCTTTCAAAGTAGTATATTTTTGGAGAATCCGACGCGGGTACGTCATCGAAAGTGAAGAGTCCGTGCAACTTAGGTCGAAACTAAATCCCCAAATCTTGACTAGTCAAATAGATCTGTTTGAACAAAGTTATCACTTCAGTAAGACCATAATCCGCTTAATTTTTTTTTGGAAATCTATGTACATCATCTCTACTCTTTTTTCAAACAGAATAGTTCAAAGCCAATAACCCAATTTTAAAAGATACAAACTTGAAATTATCAATGGAGAACATGCACAATAAATTAGAATGTTGTAGCCACACTAATAACAAAAAGGATTATATGTTAAAGTTAGCAGCTTTCTATACGCCCAAAACCTATATGCTGGAACTCTTCAAAAATGTCAAAGAGTGCGTGTGACACTACTTTTAGAGGATTCGACATAAGTGCAATAACATTTTTAGAAACTCCGAGCTACGTAGCCCAAAACACAACTTAACCATTAGAATTAAACCCTAAACCACATTCTAAACATCATATGACATGGTCCTAATGGGGAACTGCATTTTTATTGAGAAAAAATAACAACTTCAAAGTTTATCAAATATAAAAGCTCCCAATTTGAAGAAACTCCTAACCTGTAAGTGGAACTTTTTCAACTTCCATTGATAGAAATATTCAAAGTTCCATTCTTTACTAATTTTCTTCCTTGCCCTCTGCAAAAGAACCAAAAAGTATCTATAATTACTTCATAATATTGAAGAGAAATTAGCTCATCAAAAACCTACATAAAATATAACATGAACCCACATATAGAAATAAACAAATCCCTAGCATTTTCAATAAATAAATCAACTTAAAACACAGATTTTATCATCCTGTACAGAAAAAAAAGACAGCTTTTTTGTTAAAATTTCCAAAAGGGTTCTTATACAACAAGTTGATATTCATCTTGAAAATGAAGATAATATTTTTAAAATAGAAAAAAGTAAGAACCCCCAAATAACAAAAACAAAAACGAAAAAGAAGAAAGAACGAGAAACTAATGAGTTTTAGAGAAGAAGAAAAATAGCACTACCAATTTTAGAACAACAAATACTCAGTTTCACTAAAAGATTCAAAATATGAAAATTAAGCATACAAACAAGTCAAAAGAGTTCAACCTGTATAAAAAATACAATTTTTTATTGAAGGAGATTAGGATGAATCCTTCACTTACCTGGCTCCACTCTTGCTCAGGTTAATTTTACGGGTGGGGCTTTAAAATTGGTAAAATGTAGGCAAATTTCACCCGTAAAGCAATATAGATTGTTTCCGATATATTCTCCGCTAATAGTATCAATTTTTTTTATTCTGAAAAAAAGAAAGAATATTTGTAGCTTTTTTCTGTTAAAATGAGAACAGTAAACAGGATTACCTTCCAAATCCATGTCCGTCCTCTCCATCAGAGATAATATACTTATTACTGCATCAAAAGTCACGCTTATTAACAATAAAATACTACTAGTATTTAATTGTGTGTTTCATTATAAGACAAATAAAAAGGAACATCTCCAAAACCTCTCAAAACTGGAAACTTTACATTTCTTGATCTGCTGCTGTTGTGTATTTTCCAATAAAGAAAAAACCCCATCAAGAATAATTAAAGACTTAAACTTTAGAAAAGAAACAAGATATTAATATCAAAAAATTGGGTCAATAGTCAATGTGAGTTTTTTTTCTGGCCAGTGTCATGGCTATGTCTAGCTGCTAAAAAAGAGAGAATTCCTCAAAAGTTACAACCTTTTTGCCTATCTAAATTCATTGTATCCATTTTTATTTTATTTTTTATTTTTCTAGACTAGTTTGCGAGTTCAATTAAAATAAAAAAAGATCAAATGATATATATATGATCACACATTATGAAATCACTAACTTCTATGGAGAGTCATAGAGGCAATAATCAATGCGCTTTTGACATCGTTTTGAAAAATGCAAAAGCAGAATTTTCATTAAGAAATTTGATAATTAATATCAAATAAATTGCTTTTGCTACGTAGCTCCACCCACTAATTCCCAAATTCAAAACCAGAACTTGTAAGTCTACCTGGTATACGCCATAGGTTAGATCAATCCAGTCCTCTCATATTAGGGTTTAACTCATCGCAGTTCTCCCCTTTTAACACCAACAGCACATAAGAATCAAACAATTTCATAATGTTCTACATCTAACTCACGCACATTTGAATCAACGAATAATTAACCAAATCCTTTTTGGAGATAGAAGCAACAAAAAGGGAAAAGGCAAGAGAGGAATGAATGAGGATATGGATTGACAGAAAGAAAAGTGAGCACACCCAAAATTATATAACTATCACTAAAAAATAAAAATATTTATACAAATACTTGTGTATGCTCACTCTCTTCTGTCAGTCCCTCTCTCTCATTGCTGCTATACATCTCCCATAAAAAAAGAACTTTTTACTTATAAAGTAGAAGAAAAAACCAATGGCCACTGAATTCAGATATCTCAAAGAGGAAAAAAGTAGGTCTAGCAGTAGAAAGAAACCCTTTTGTGCACTCTCCTTGTTCTTTTAGCTCGAATTCACAATTTTAAGGCGGAGGATGGGTTTTTTTTTTTTCAATGTTAACTGAATTTGAATTCAACTTGAGCATTCGATATAATATTTTGTGGACTAAATTATTAATGAAAGATGTTTTTATTTAATTTTATATTATTTAAGGATATTTTTATTTTATTTTTTGAATATTTTAGGATGATGATGAACACTAACCCTACACATTTAATGGTGGTTAAAATGTCACGTGACCAGTAGAAATGCATTTTTTCACCACTTTGTTTGATTTTTGGTACAGAAAATCCAATGACAAAGTACAAAACAAGTTCATTTAGCTGACGTTTTTGGAAATTGGTAAGTGGGGCCCGTTGTGCCCATTTTTCAAAATGGGATTGGTGAGTGGGGCCTGTTGTGTTCATTTATTTTAGATTTTAGAAATTTCTTAACAAATAATAATTAATATGAGTATATTTATTATATCACAATATCCATATATTATACTATCCATGCATAGCTCACCACTAAATCAGATACCAAATGACTCCTAAATATCTGTCTATATCGAGCATTTTATGCACCATTTCTTTAATGTTTGATATTCATATCAAGATTCGATAAAATTTAAATTTGTGTTAAAAATTTGCCATAAATAAAGTATTCTTTTTATTTCATATTAACTGAATTTATCAGGCAATGCACATATATTAAGAAAAATATTCAAAAATATAATTTGAACTATATTTTCTACTATTACTCTTTGTAAAATCATAAATATAACTTTACAAGTTGTGTGTGCGTTTATTTTTTCTAAGTATAGTGACTATAAAAATGATTTACACTTTAACCAATGTGCTTTAGTTAATCACTTTATCCAAAACAGTGATTGGACAAGCTTAAGTTAATCACTTTATCCAAAACAGTGATTAGACTTAGCAAAACATACTAATACACACAAAACCATAATCAAGAATTCATGATCCCAAACAACATATACTAATACACACGAAACCATAATCATGAATTCATGATCCTAAAACATCTAAAATGACGTTTTTTCATGACAAGGATTGATCACCAGATCATTTTTGATAAATCAATTAAATTTCAAGTCAATCGAAATTCATTAATCAAATCCACAAATATCAGCCAGCATGTAATAATACACACCATAAGCATCTATAGATATTCATGAATTCTTTTTCATGATTCCAAAAAAAAAAAAATAGAAAAGGGATTAAAATATCTTTGAATTATTAAAAATGGTATAAAAATATCCTTCATTCATCTATTGGGCTTAAAATATCCTTGACATCAACCTTTAGGTCTAAAAATGACATTATCTTAAACGAAAAAGGGCATGCGGGGTATTTTTGTACCATTTTCAATAGTCGAGGGCATTTTAGACCCTTTTTTGTAATTAAAATTGTGTTAAATAAATTTTGATTTATAATTTAATTATTTAATTATAAATCAAATTTTATATAATAAAATTTTAATTAAATAATTTGAATAATTTTTTTAAACACGTGGTAGTCATTTATTGGTTACAATTTAATTATTTAAAATTAATTATAAATCAAAATTTATTTAACATAATTTTAATTACGGAAAATGGTCTAAAATGTGCTCGAACTATTGAAAATGATATAAAAATGCCCCTCATAGCCTTTTTCGTTAAAGAAAATATCATTTTTGGACTTAAAGATGGATGTCAAGGCATTTTAGGCCAATAGATGGATGAGAGGTATTTTTGAACCATTTCCAATAGTTCAAAGACATTTTAGGCCCTTTTTCCGAAAAAATAATGTTTGTCATGTCAAGTATTGATCACCAAACAATTTTCAATGGATGAATCAAATTTCAAGTCAATCAGAGTCTATCAATTAAATTCACGAAAATCAGTATGTATTTAAAAAATATCCATAATCATGAATTCGTATTCATGATCCCAAAACGCTAAAAAACAACGTTTGTCATAGAAAGTATTGGTCATTTTCAATGGACCGATCAAATTTCACCTAAGGGGCTGAAATTGAAAAATATAGAATCTGAAGCTGGGCTTGCAAAAAATTTCAAATAGCCCATTTGTCTAGTCTCTTTGGCCCATAATATTTGGGCTAGTAAAAATCCTATCGACCCAAACTAAAGCTTTCTTTCATTTCTATCACTGTATTTGCTTTCTTCCCTTAGCTTCCTCTTTTGGCTGTCACTTGTCAATGGCGTTGGAAGCCTATTCATCACAAAATACTGATAAAATCCATACAGATGTTCTCTCACAAGCTCGAATTTCTTGCTACAAGGTACAATTTTTCTCCATTTTTTGCTCATTTTTTGTTATTTATGGTCCAAAAATGTACATTTTGATCAATCTTGCTTAGGGGCGGAGTTAATATTTTGAGTTTATGGGTTGTTGATAATGTTTGTTTGAGACTAAGCTAATGAGTCGGCGAAGTGATACCCCTTGACTCCCGTTATTGTTTAGGTGTGTGTATTTATTTTTTATATTTTAACACCCCTTTTGTAAAATTTCTGGCTTCGCCCCTGATCTTGATAGAGCTAATTGAAGTTATTTTAAAGGCAAGAGATGCATTTTATTCATGCCTGGAGAAAGAATCCAGCAAGAAACCTACAGAAATCGCGACAGTTGGGCTTTTATACCCTGTTGAATGCAAGAAAACCAGGGAGGAATATGTGAAACAATGTCGACCTACTTGGGTAAGGTCATTAAAACTAAAAAGTTTGGGTTCTTTTTTCATTTTTTTTCCTTATGGATTGTGGGATTTTAGCTTTTTTCTTGATGTATTGGTGTTTATTTGTGTCTGTTTTGGTCTGCATAGGTTAAGCATTTTGATAGGCAGTATTGTGGTAAGAAGAGGGTTCAGAGACTTTTGGATGATACTGAGTCAAGGAGAGGTGTGTTGTTACTTCCTCAACTTTATATTTTTGTACCCTTTTGGTCATGTTGATAGCTGCATATGACTATTGTTGTGTTTGATATAGGCTGTCGAATTTTCTAGATATTGCGTTCAAATTGGTAAAGTTTGCATTTTTATAGTGAATGAGCAACTCTTATTTCACTTCTAAAATTTGCATAAGTTAGTATAAATCAGTATTGTCAAAGGAAATCATGTTGAGCGCTTCACCACGCTTAGCAGGCACCTTAGTGTCGTCGTCAAGTCTCTAAAACATATCCTTCCTTGCCAATGGGCATAATCTTGAAGAAGTGAGACTAAACGATTGATATTTCACTTTATCGTAATTTTCTTAAATTTATTACACTGGGTATGTTCTTGTTGTTGTATTTGTTATTCATGCTGATAATTATTAGTCTTGGACTATACATACATAATTGTATTTTTTTTTCCCTCCATTTGGGCCTTTCATCATTTAAGCCCACACTTTGTGCTTTAAGCCCCATCAAGCCTTGGAGCTTTTTTGCGCTTTTCGCTTTTGATAACACTGGTATAAATGAGCTCAAGAGAGACATGGCCTGGTGCAAAGGGTCCTCCACCTCCAACAACAAGGTTTGGGATCTGAGTTATATAAGGAGCAAAGCATAAAAGTAACTGCTAGACTCCAAGGAATGTGTTTGTTGGAGGGGGGTGGAGGGGTCGATCAAGTTCATATCAAAAAAGAAAAATAGTATAAAGGAGATATGTGTGTGTGCAAGCACCATATTAATTGTGCATTTGTAGTTCTGAAATCTAGTTACTTTTACATGGCTGCTATCCTAATTGGTGTTTTGAGTTTGCCTGTAAAATTTGCATGTGAGTGATTGATAGCAAGTCTTGATTAGTGAGAATTAATTGCTTATTGGTCTCTCCTTTTCTCAATTTGTTTGATGAGTGCGTGAAGAGTGTTTTGATGGGTTTATGGCTTGGTTGAATTATCTTGCAGGGGTTTAAATCTTGGCTTTTCAGGAAGAGACTAGTGCATAACTCATTGTCGTGGTAAAATTGTTGGCTGATTATTTCTTTGAATGTTCATAATTTCCATATAAGAATAGGAGTACTAAACATGCTGAATTCCTAAGGATCAACCATTTGAGTAGTCTGCTTCTTTTCATATTGGTGGCCTTTTCTACACGAGCTTAGAAGATCCTGAGACTATATTTTACTTGCAGAGTGAAAATAAATGTAGCTTGGAGTCTCTGCCTTGCCTTCGGAACAGGAGTTTAACTTTGATAGTTATACAGTTTCTTGAGTGAAGTATTTTTCTGCTATTCTTTTCAGTTTAGTATACAGAATGGTATTTATTTGGATTAGGATCTTTGTTGTTTTGCTTCTGTGCTTATATGGTCAAATCTGTGGGTCATTTAACACAACCAGTATCAGCAGATCGTTATAGTTACTGGGTAGACTGCTTTGTCATACTTTCTATAGTATTTTGCCATGACTTCTTCATTTCTATTGTTTCCTTGTATGAACTTCTTTTATCTGTGTTTCACTGAGCCGAGCGTCTATCGGAGAAAATCTCTCTACCTCCAGGGTAGGGTAAGGTCTGCGTACACCTACCCTCCCTAAACTCCATTTTGTGGGATTACATTCGGTATGTTGTTGTAGTATCAACAGATCAAAGTTGAACATGTTTACATGCTGTCAAAATGCTACTATGATGGTAGTTGATTGATTTATAACAGGTGAAACCATTTTGATTTTGTGCGATTGAATCAGAAACTAAAGGAAGCTTTTCTGTATTCATAATGAAAAACAAGGGAAACAATTTTTGTTATTGTGACTCCTCTCTCTATGAAATGTTAGCAGAAGTGGATGAATATATCACTTTTACTGAACTGTTTTTACTTCGCCTGCTAACTCCTACAACAACAACATACCCTGTGTAATCCCACTAGTAGGGTTTGGGGAGGTTGGGGTGTAAGCCGACCTAACCCCTACCTTGTAAAATAGAGAGGCTGTTTCCAATAGACTTTGTCTGCTAACTACTGTAATGAACAAATGCTATGTAGAAAAGTACCTAAGGTTAGTGTTGGCATAATGAAGAAAGGCACAATACTTATCCCCAATAAAACACGTGAATGGTGGATGTGAATTTTAAGAGAGTTACTTGACTGTTATTTTGAGCGATGGAAACAAATTAATAGAAACTCCAATGGCTACTTAGAGGTAGATTAACATTAGAAACTAAGGAGAAGGATTTGGTAGCCCTGACTAGGTTGCTCGGATCCTTCAAAAATGTCATCGAGTGTGTCAGATCCTTGAAAGATATTTATTTTTGAGGATCCAATAAAGGTGCGGCGACATCAGTATTTTCAGAGAATTTGAGCAACATAGCTTTTAGGTGCTCGTGCGTAAAATATAGAATGCATTAAGCCAATACTTACTAAATTGCCTTGAGTTAAGTCATTATTGTGTAGTTTAGAGTTGCATATCACTGTGAACCACGTTATTCTATCAGCATATGAATGATCAAGAGCTTTCTCAAAGGTACTATTTTCCTTCCATTGTATTTAGGAAACTCTAGTGTAAATCCCTGCTACACTTGAGTCAGGGGTCCTTCGGAAACAATCTCTCTACCTCCATGAGGTAGGGGTCAAGTCTGCATACAGTCAACTCTCCACAGACACCACTTGTGGGATTTTACTGGGTATGTTGTTCTAATGTGAGCATTCTTTGTTTTTTATGAATAGCTCTTTATAGTGTACTTAGACCAAATGTTAAAGAAGGAAACCATAGGCAACAAGCAAACTTTAGCTTCCTCCTGCATTCTTGGGACTTTGTTCTAATCTATATTGCTCAGATTCTCCAAAAATTTTGTGACCCTCGTGTCGGTTCCTCCAAAAAATGAATTACTCTTGGAGGATCCGATGCACACCTAGCGGCAACATAGGTTTTAATAATGAAACTAGTTGTTCTAATAAAATAGGTTTTAATGATGAAACTAGTTGTTCTAACAAGACATCTAAAGATGCAGATTTTGCTAGGAGATTTCTTCTCTCCCTCTGTGTTTCTGCTGATATGATAACACACTATTTGTCAATGTTACTAGCATTTGACCTGTGAATTGTGTGATTTTATCAGTGATGCTTCTTGACAATTGGTAAACTGCTTCTGCTGAAAATTTTAGGTGATATCATGATCAATTATTTTTCTAAGCTCCTAGCTACATGAAAGAATTATCGCGTATGAAGTCCAGAAATGACTATAGTGAACAAATTAATGTCTTGGAATGTGCACCCCAACTCTATAGTTTACATTTTTGTATAGGAAGTAACACACATTTGCTAGCTGCATGTTATTGTGACCTCCAGAGACTCTTGATTTTGTGCTTCAGAAACAATTGGAATTTGTCTTTACAAGTAGTCCTGTGTTCTCATTAGCTATCTCACTCTGTTGAGCATTCAACGCTATAGTCTAGCGATTAATGAAGTGAGTGAAAATCATGAGTAAGTACTAACCAAGGTTTCAAACTCCGATGCAGTCAAAGATACACTAGCTGATTTATTCCTATTGCCCAAGTCTCTGTGATGTGAGTTACTAGGTAATCATGCTGGTAGGTACCCCCATCAAATAGTAGAGGTGAAAACTACGTGGACAGAATTACCTATTTACCCCAAAATAAGAACACCAAAAATTCAATCGTGCTACTTGTAATTCGAATGAACCGCTTGCGGCCTCAGTTGATGAATACGATTTATTTATATGTTTGTTAGTATTAGCCGCTTGTAAGTCGTATTCTACTTATGATTTGCACATTTATAAAATTCTCACACAAAAAATAACATATCAATGGAATCTTTTGGCAAAAAAATCCTGCATATTTATCCTATCTTCCTTTTTCTTCTTTTATCAAGAAATCAACAAAGAAGAAAAGTTCTTTGGCTTCATATTCTCCCCAAATGAAAAAACAAATGTCAACAAGATCTGTTTTCCAGGTGTCTCTTCAGAAAGCAAAAGGAAACCTCTTTCATTAGAACTAGTTAGTTCTTTTTCAAAAGTCAAAGGAATCATTATTTTATTTTATAACCATTATTAGGCTTAATCATTAAATAAGATATTATAAAGTATAGGAATAAAATTTCCTAATGTACTATACACAAACTAATTATTTTTTTATTACTAATAAGTGCTCCCTCACTTTTCCAGATCCTGGATTTCTGGATAACTGTTAAATACTAATATTGTTTTAATCACTCGTTTAATCATATCCCTTCATAATAGCTTACATATTAAAAATTCCTCAATATCCCCTCAATACTATTCGTTCAGCAGTAGTTTAATGTCTGTTCAAATTAGGAATTACTAAAATTATACTGATATAATTTTTTTTAATAAGTCCGTATTCCAAGATTCGCTATCTTGTTTTGCTCCCAATATGAGGATATTTGAGACAAGGTGGGAGTTGTATTCATAGTGGACAAGATAGGAAGCGAGATTGAGATAGTTTAGCCATGTGATGAGCAGAGACCCCAATGAGGAGGTGCGAGAGGTTGGATATAGTAGGTACGAGGAGAGGTATAGGTAGGCCGAAGATGTATTAGGGAAATGTAATTACATAGATATGACAGCTCTAGTTTACCGAGGATATGACACTAAACAGGAGGGTGTGGATGTTACAGATTAGAATTGAAGGATAGAGGGTAGTGGAGTATTGTTTGTCATAGTAATTAATAGCCTTATTCTTGTAGTGTATCGCTTTTGATTTCCTTTATCATATGTGTTTATTGTGCCTTAGTTATCGCATTCTTTTCATTGTCGGTTTCTCTCCTTCCATATCTATATTTTGATTTGTTGTACTCGAGTCAAAGGTCTTACGGAAATCTCCTCTCCACGAGGTAAAGGTAAGGATATGTGTACATTCTACCTTCCTTAGATCTCATTGGTGAAATTTCATTGAAAATATTATTATTGTTTTGTTTTATGTGATGCATATATTTTGATTGAAGACAACATTTAAGGGGAAAAAGAACTTTTGAAACTTATATTCTAAAACAAGTCATTAAATATTTATACGACTATAAATTATTTCAAAAATCCTAGAATGAGAAATATAAAATGGATGTTTTCTTCTAAATAAAAACAGTGGGTTGCACTGGGATAGAAGGACTAACTCAAGTCCCGCCATTGCCCATTGTGGCTGATTGGACAGTGGAAGCCGATAAGGTAGGAGAAGACGGCCCACCGCCGCCGTTGATGGCGGAGCCTCCGCCCAGTAGTAGTGGGTTGTTGTTGGGTTTCATGGAGTGACACGTGGAAGTGGAGATAGCTGTGGCTAAGGAAATTGGCATAAGGCATAAGCCTTTACCTTGAAGATACTGCATGGCTGATCCCATATCTTCTTCCATCAGCTTTGCTACCTGATGCTCCGTCATCGTCATGCTGCTGTCGTTGTTTGCAGACGACGTCGTTCCGTTACTGCCGCCCCGACCTCCATTTCCTTGTACACAACCACCTCCTCCCTGCAAACCAAATTAGGAGTAATTATTAATTGTTCAGAAATGTTAAAGAGTCTTAAATATGTCAAGACATTTTTTCAGCAATAAGAACATGGATTGTTATTAAGGTTACTCCTGAGGACGTGGTGAGATTTGGGGCGAATCCATAGTTTCGGTTACGAGTTTATGTGAATTCGGTAGTTTTAGTTTAGATCACTTTGAATATATGTTTAAATATTTCCTAAATATTTGACTATAAACTCAGTTATTATTGTATGTAATGATAACCTGAAGTAGTTGTGGGAATTCATAAGCTCAAACAGGGCCTCTAAGTGAGATGATTGGATATAAAAGTGGATTCATGACTTGAAGTTTAGAAATTCTCGCAAAGATCTCAAGTTAATAATGTAATAATAAGTTTATAGTTAAATATCTAGTGCATTTGCTAATATGTATATGAGATATGAACAGCAACTGTTAAATTCACGTCCACTGTAGATCTGACCTAATTGGACACCATCACCTTTTGAGTTTGAGCCCTACAAATTAGGAGCTACTTGACAGAAACTATAGCACGGACCCAAATTAATCAAAATGGCGAGTAAGATACCGTGTGATTATATCAAAAAATCTTATTGCTTCCTAAATGAAAAGTTTAAGAATAAAAAAATACAAAATATGTCATTCTTTGAAATAAATAAAAATAAAAGGAGAAAGCTTTTAGCTTGGAGGTGAAAAGTAGGGTGCGGTGAGGAAAAACGATGTGCACGCGTGAAGCTTTACGTGGTTTGTCACATTCTGCTGACAGAGAATTTGAGGACGACAGATTTAGAGTTATTTTTGTCTGTTCAAGAATTGTTCCCATGCTTTCTCTACTGATCAAAGTACTATGCCATTTTCATCCCCTGTTGATTTTTCTTTAAATGGAAAGCCTAATAGGTATAATCCTCTAGCATAGGGCACTGGACCATTGAGATTCTATTTTCTTTTCCCTTTATTGTACTCCATTAATAACCAATTAAAACTACAGCAAGTGATCACCTTTGATAGGGAATTTGCCCATTAAGACCGTATACTAGTTCAAATTTAGGACTCAAACTCAGACACATCTGAACTCTAACTAAGGTGGAGAAATCTTATCAATTCCATTATAGGAGACATGCGAAATGACTGAAATTTTAACTAAGGTATGATGTAGTACCTCAGATGACCTATCAGCAACTAAGGGAGCAACAGCTGCAGCACCGCCCAATCTGCTCATACTCAGAACCTAAACACAGAGGAGAAGAGAAAAATGAAAAACAGAGAAGCAGAAACACCATGGAGTTATAATCTTATAGAAATGGCCAATAGGACTTCTATTACACTCTTCTCTATCCATGAGCGGACGCACGTTTGGAGGGCATGCAATGGATGTCACTCGATACTGCTTGTCAAAAAACTTTTTTTTTACTTTTTTGTATAACAGATAACCTGCACATCAAAATATTTGTCTAATATAATAGAAGTGATGACACCACTTGACATCAAGAGCTCCGTCGGCTCGCTGGTTAAGGACATCTATTTCACCATTTAGGTCAGGAGCTCGAATTTGACTTAAGTTGGCTTCCCTAAAATGGAGTAGTCTAATAAGAGTATCTAAAATGTTAGAAAGTTTTCTCCGCGATGACGTTGATTAAGACCAACTTACGGAATTGAATGGTGTTGAATATTTTTAAATTCCTTTTAACATATTTGTGTGTTTGCTATCTTTATATTTTGAATCTTCTTTATAAATTTTGACTCCACCAATCTTCTTTATACACATTCACAAACAAAGTTGGAAACAACTACAACAACATTTTCCATCCCAATTTGTCAACTGGGAAGCATTGATCTGTTTCCAATTTTTAAATCCAAGAACAATAAACGTGAAGAGAGAGAGAGAGTGTGTACTTTGACTTGGAGCTGGAGGAACCTGACATAGTCGATGATCTCATCTAACATTGAAGCCTTGTCTGTCTGTCATTCCATAAATCACAATCACGTTAGTTCCTAATATTATATCGTTCATTTTGCAATAATTATAACAGTTAGCTAATAAAATAATTTATCACAATGTCCTAAGGCATAATTATTAGTGTGTAATAGAAATACTCTCTGTGAACTCAGAGAGTTCGGTTTTATGACCATTGCTAATATATTATCTAGAAATACTCTCTGTGAACTCAGAGAGTTCGGTTTTATGACCATTGCTAATATATTGAGTTGGAATCATATATACACTCCACACACATTTGACATATTACTTGATCAGTCATCAGATCGGGCTCCAATTTAATATTTTTGACACATGACAAAAATTTATATGTGAAAATTCATTAAACTACAATAAATAATAGAATTGTATTCATGATCTTAAAAAATATAGTGTAATAAACTCTAGACTGAGAACCATAAATATTGAACTTATAATATGGTTTACACAAATTAATCATCACTACAAAATCGTAGCTATAGCAATATACTACTGCTTCTAATTTAAATTATTGTATCTATCTCTATTGGACTCACCATTTAACTTTCATTTAGTCAAGAATATAATCTACAAATATTAAAAGACGAGATCGAAAGAAAGATAAAAATACTTATACGAAGAATTGATCCTTTTGGTAACATGCATATATAGATTAAATAGATATATAGATGTTGAATTAAGCCTCACAAGTGATTTAATTAACTATAGCAGCGGATTACGATCGCAGCATCTCATTTCCAGATTGATTCCAAGTAATAATATAATCGATATTCATTCCTGACACGTTTCCCAATCTGATTTCCATTTTAATAAATTAAAAAGAACATCATATCCACCTCAATAGTGATTATAAATTACTGTCATTAAGATAAAATGTTAATTTTAAAGTTAAAATATGTCCTAACATTTCTGTACTACAAATCATATTTCCTTTATTTAAATTGAAGTGACCTAATTTTCTTTTTAGTACATTTAAAAAAAATTACTTGCATCCTATGTTTATACTAATTCAATGCATAATATGTATTTATACATCGATTTTAATGTTTAATCCTGAATAATTAACATACATTCTCGCCTTATCAAATCAGTTAATTATAGTAAGTTTACATGATTTAGTGTAAATATTAGCGCAGTTAAATTTTTACCTATGAAAAACTGATTCTTTGAATATTTGTTAACTCTTTATTTCAACATTTTACATAACTTATTTAAGATCATACAAGACTCAAAAGATATTTTGATACATTGCCTATCTTTAATTTAAGATCACAATTCAAAAGTCATTCTTATTTTCTTAAACTCTATTTTTACTCAAATTAAGATACTTTTGGTTATAGAGGTTCATTAAGGTGAAACAAAACTGTTTGAAAATAGTTATTTTCAAAAATAAAAAAGTATATTAGTGTTTTTGGAGCAAAGTAAAATAAAGAATGTCACGTAGAATAAAATGGAGTCCAACTTATGAAACTAATTGTAGAGTATTAAACTTTTTAGAATCAAACTATGTATTTACTCCGTATTTGAAAGCATATCATATTACACAAAGTTATTGACTTTATGATATAGTTCCTCCATTTTCTAGTTTGATTTGACACGAAATTTAAAAAAATAAAAAGAATTTTTTTAATTTTTTAATCCTAAAAATTAAAGTTATGTCAAATGTATCAAAATATCTTTTAATTTTGTAGTCATAAACATATATCATATTATACAAAGCTATTGACTTTATGATATACTCCCTCCGTTTAAAAAAATCGTGTAGTTTGATTTGACACGAAGTTTAAAAAAATAAAATAAAAATTCAATCTTGTGATCCTAAATTAAAGTTATGTCAAATGTACTAAAATATACTTGCATCTTATGAAACATGGTACGTAAAACAACTGAAATTAAGTGTTATCAAAAAAAGAAATAGGCCATTATGTTTTAAACAGATTAAAAAAATAAGTCATTTTAAAAACAACGGAAGGAATATTATTTAACGCAATATTTATTTTCAAAATTTTAAAGAAATCAAGATGGAATATTAGAAACAAAAAGAATAATTTTAATTTATATTATTAGGAGTGAGAAATTTTACCTTATTGGCATTAGGTACCAGTTCCTGCAAAGACTTCATTCTCTCTGCAATTCTCTCTCTCCGTAACTGCTCACATCCAAAATTTCGGAGCCACAACAAAACAAATCAGAAACAAACACACAAAATTCGCCATCAAATTCTAACTCACTCATCACAACGCAACAAAAATTGAATTAAAATAACTGCAACACTGATGAGACGAGTGCGAGTACATACTCTTTCAGCAATGCTGTGAGGATCAGTTGCTTGTCCTCTTCGAGCCCTAACTTTCTGTTGCTTTGGCTGCGCTCCACCAGCTGAACCACTCGCCGCCGGCGTTTGATTCATCGTCAACGCCGCCGCCTGTGCTCCGAAACTCTGTGCCTATATTTTCACACACCGTTAACTTATAAACTTCGTCAATGAAATGCATTGAACAAAAAATTATATACAAAGGAAAGTTGATTTCTACTATAATTGACCTCTGTAATTGATTGAAATATATCAGTTTGTGCTTGTATCTAAATGTGTATCTATGAGTAGAATTTATTACAATACAACAAATCGAGTGTAATTTCACATATAGAGTCTGAAAGAATAGAGTGCAAGCAGATCTTTTACTCGGACAGAGAGGCTATATATTTCTTCGATAAATTAACGAAAAAATTAATACTGTAATTGATTGATAATATGAATTAGTGCGTCTATTATGATACATATGCAGACCTGAGAATGGTGAAAATGCTGGGATTGATTAGAGGTTTGACCAAGAGATCCAGCGAATCCATTGTAAAGAGCTTGAACTGAAATCTCATTTCCCTGTATACAATTAATTCGTCATTAATCTACTATAATTCAGATAATTATAACCATAAACATGATTAAACTGTCACTCAATTGAATTTTTGGTAATTAATTTGTCATTAATATACTATAATTCAGCCAATTAATTAATCACTCAACTGAACTGAAATTTTCGGTAAATGAAACTCACCGGATTCAAACCGTCGTCGTTTTGATCGCCGTTCATCCCAGCACCGCCATTACTGGCGATTCCTCTAGAAAGCAAAAGCTGCTGCTGAAGCATCAATGCTTTAGCAGCTGCGGCGGCGGAGCTACCTCCGTTGATCTGATGCTGTCGGAGCTTGGAAGCCAAGAGAGTTGACTGATGGTCGTCGAAATTGTACGGGTTACCGTCGCCGGAGATTTCAGGCCAGGGAGAAGAAGATGGAACGGAAGAGAGAATCTGTTGGAGAAAGTCGTCGTGAGACGACGAAGGATCGAAATGAGCGTGACTCATTTGTTCGCCGGACGAAGCACCATTTTCTCCGGTGCTTTGAAATGAGTTCATAGCTTGCATTGTTTTTTTCTATTTTTTCTCCTCATAAGTTTGGTGGTGGAATGTTGTTTATATAGGTTGCAACCCACCCCCTACCCCAAAACCCTACCATTAATAACAGATTGGCATATTTTTAGAAGAAAAAATTTAAAAAGTTTTATCCATTTTATAATAATTGTTGTTCGAGTCAGTTTGGTTATACCTCGACTAATTAATAACTATTTTTTCTTACCAGCACAAGTAACGATGTATTCAATAACTCTATATATCTCCAATGCTTAGATAGATGAAAAGTTATCATCTAATCTTTTGGCTCATATTTGAACATAATAATTCATAATTATCAACCTATTTCATTGATTATTAAATCATATTATTCAACACAAATCTTTTTATCTATTTATTGCATAAAAATACATATTTAAATTAAGAAAGGGTGTGGCGTAATGGTTAATGAAGCAGAAAGAGAATCAAGAGGTTGCTCAAATTTGAATGGATATAGAAAAATATTAGGTGATTTCTTTTCATCTGTCTAAGCTTTGGTGGATAAAATTACTTAATACTTAGTGAGAAATAACAAATATCTCTTACTGCGAAGTTTTCACCTAGGTGGTTTAAATCATTTTTGATTTTTTTAAAAAAATAAATAAATCCGAATTCTAGTATTGAAATGTGGTGCTCTATAATCTATATGTTTATGCAAGTTTGATCAAAAGACTACTATTAGTGTTATTTAGAAGACAATACTTATTAAAATACTTTATATCTCAAACATCATCTAGATGATAATATTTGTGTATTTAAATTAAGAGATCATAATTAAAATCATAATATTATGATTTATGAGTTAGAGTACTAATTAATAACTTCTTGATCATCATTGTCGAATGATTTTTCCATTTTATAATCTTGGAAATGTGAGAAAAAGAAATTAAAGTTGGTAAACTATATTTAGAACTTCCAATATAGTTGAACGAAATTGAATCTATGATTTAGGGTGTGTTCGGTATAGAGAAAAATATTTTTCATTTTTCTATTTTTTTCATGTTCAACTGATAAAAAAAAATTATAAAATTAATTTTTCAAGGTGAAAATGGGATAAATTAGTTCAAGAATTTTTTTAAAAAAAAAATGGGGAAAAAGGTAAAGACAACAAAGTTGTTTTCCGATCCCACAATAAATAATAAAATATTTTAGTCAACTCTTAGAACTTATAAAAACTTATTTTATTTTCTAGACATATAAAATAAGAAATTTAGAGTATATATATGCCGAATATCCACCATAAGAGAATAATAAAGATTTTGAGGAAGTTTGACTTGCTATAAGAGAAACTTACATAAATATATAATATTAAAAAAATATTTATCATTTATAGCAATAAAAAAAAATTCACTGAACACTTATAATACATTTATAATACAGTTTTAATACATATTGCAGAGAACTATTTATAAAATATATATAATACAAGTTTTATAGACGGATAATAAATTTATCACATACTTTAATAGACTTATAATACATTATGTCAGTTTCTTATTACACAAACATAATATATATTTTAAAACACTTATAATACATTTATATTGTATGCTTACTTCACTTTTAATACAAGTGCAGATTTATCATAATATTGCTATGTATTGCTATAAATGGTAATAAATAAAAAAATATCGCTAAAATCAATAATTAATTTTTAAAAAGCACTCAATCAAATAATTTTTTCTTATTATAATTCATGAATTTCCTTTTTTTTATTTTCCCGCTATCCGCTTTGAACCTCAAATTTAGCCTTTTATTCTTATTTTCGATATTTATTTTCATTCTGATTAATTTAAATTCATGTCGTGTAAGGTTAAAACTTAAAATCAAAATGTTGGGTTAACAGTAAAGAATCCTATTCATATCCATTCCATCATAATTCTGGATGGTCATGAATTTTAATTAAAGTAGGTTCATAACATAGTGTTTGATAGCTGTATGACAAATAACTATCTAATTTGTTTTTTCATAATGTATTTTAATTTGGTACGAAGCATTAGCCAAACATAGAAGTAGGTAGTTGGAGATAAACCTTTCATTTATTGATTGATTTTTCTTTCTTTTTTCGGTGATCAATAATATATAAATCACCCGTAATGATGGTTGAGTTAGTGCAACATGTGGTATTTGTCAACATCTTCCAGTAGAACTCATCACATCGTACTTGCTTAATACAGTTTATATTTGTTTGTGAGCCATTACACAATAACGGATTTATCTAGTACGTGCCCGAAGAGTGTGGGGTGGATGGGTAGGGGGGGGGGGGGGTCCTGAGTTTCTAAAAAAGAAAATCCTTACATATGAAAAAGATACATGAGATTTGGTTTGTGCCTAAAAGTAGATAAACGTACTGATTGGCCAAACATGTTTGGAATAAGTGCACTCCATGTCTATTTTATAATTCTGACTTTTTTAAAAAAAAAACACATTGTTATCACCAATTCAACTGAATTAATTAGTTCTCGTACCCCGCATAGCGGAAGCTTTAGTGGATCAGACTGCCCTTAACAAAAAGTAGGTTTCTTTGTATAATGGAATATAGTTCTATAGCCACCATCATCGAATCCAAAACAGGCATACCAAATTGACTTGTTTACATCTAGATAAGTTCTTTAGCTCCTATCCCATTTCGATTTTAATATGATATTCATCTAAGATGTCATGTACACCCCTTCTTCAGAAGCTAATCAATCCTTCTCTTTGACCTACACTGATCGGCCCACCCTACGTCATGGGCTTACAATGGTATACTCTAGTCTCTTGGTATGCAGTGGTGATGTCAAAAGATAAAAGGAAAATGCAAGACATGTTGTCATATCACTTCTTTGTTTAGGATTAGAGCAATAAAGGTAGCATCAAACAACAACAACAAACCCAATATAATCCCACAAATAGAGTCTGAAAAAGATAAGATGTACGCAGACCTTACCCCTATCTTTGTGAGGCGGAAAAGGTTGGGTCCGGTAGACCCTTGACTCAATACCTTCCTTCCTGGTGAAATTGATATCTCAAGACCAACATTGTCTAAAGAATTTCAAATTAAATCCATAACAAGTAGGAGTTACAAGTATTGACAAGTTTTTAAATTACCTTTGCTAAGTTACAACAAAAAGAACATATTTTTGCATCGGTTTATTGAGGCAAAACCATAATTTTGTACAGTGAGTAAAGAGAGTTGTCTAGTTTCGAGATTCTGCTTCTTCCTTCCTCTCTATCAATTTGACAAAATTGTGAACTATTGTCTTGCCTTCACTTGTGATGATGCTTTCCGGATGGAATTGTACCCCCTGAATTAACCAAGCAAGAAGCAAACAATTGATCAAGTTCAAGTCGAGTAAGTGCACAGATACCCAATTTTGGGGGCAATATTTATGCACAGATACCCAATTTTGGGGGCAATATTTATGTTATGCCTTAGGATACCCTTGTGGTCGGGCCTTTCTGCGGACCCTGCGCATAGCAAGAGCTTAGTGCACCGGGCTGCCCCTTTGCCTTAGGTTTATAAATTTTTGCATGTCCACCTACTTTTGAACAACTTTAGAAATTGCGGTGTCTCAAGTGAGTCTTGACAAATCCTAGCTTCAGACAAAATGTTTGAAGTTTCATATGGCTAAGTTTAGGCATTTCTACATGAAGTTCAAGGACTTCTGCATGTGGACGAAGGCAAAAAGTTTAGGCATTTCTACATGAAGTTCAAGGACTTCTGCATGTGGACGAAGGATTTGCCTGAAGTTCATGCACATATAACTAAGTTCAACCTTTTTTTGCTTGAACTTAACTTCAGACATTTTGTTTAAAATACTGCATTTCAGAAGTTGGTCCTAAGTGAATAGATGTGCAAAAATTCTAAAAACTGGGTATAGATTAAATAGAAGTGTCCAAATAAGGTACCCCGTGAAATTTTTACAGTTCAAGTATACAATTTTCTTTCCAAAAAAAATAAGGTTGCAAATCCAGAGCAAAGTCTGAACAAACTTATTGATAACTTTCTTCCTTTATTAGTTTGCAAATCCAAAGTAAAGTCTGAACAAACTTATCGATACCTTTCTTCCTTTATTAGTTCACATCAGCAATACAAAATTTTCTAAATTATAAATCTCTCCACCAGGTCAAATAGATAGCTCAGAGCAATGAGTCCATAGCGGAATGATAACAAGACTAACTTTGTTTATAAAGGATGGGAATTTTTACCTGTATGTGTCTATAAACTTTGTGACGAGCAGCCATTACAAGACCATCTTCTGTCCATGCAGTTATCTCAAGGGCGTCTTTGGGGAAAGTTTCCTTGTCTATTACCAGGCTGTGATATCTACCAGCTATGAACGGGCTGAAACGAAAAAGGTAATATCAAAATGTCAACATAAATCAGACTAAGTATTTGGAATATTACATAGATTAAACAAGTCTTCTATGTGCCAACTTGAGAATTCCGACTTCCATAACATATTATTTGTCTTATCATGATAATTATAGGGCGATGAAGAGTTCTACCTATATTAAGATAGTAGTAGTGGCACCAATATTTAATAGACTTAACATATTCAAGGTAAAAGCAAAATTCAACTAGAGTAATTAAGTGGGTGGATGAGAAGTTGATGAGATAGAGAAATATCACAAGCACATATGTGAGAGAAGATCCCAGCAAATTGAAACTGTGCACGACGCTTGCATGATCAATGTGCTTTCACATGTCCCACCACCTAAGGTCTTTCATTCTTGTACTATGTCAACATCAACTTTCTATTAAATGGACATGATTCTTTTGCCAAACATAGGCAGAGTTATAGTTTTAGAGCCCGTTTGGATGGGCTTAAAAAAAGTAGCTTTTATGTATGAAGTGCTTTTAGAACTTTGAAGTGCTGAAAGTTATTTTTATAAATAAGCAGTTGAGTGTTTGGATAAAAGTGCTTATGATGTGAATTTTAGGGTTAAAAGAATAAAAAAAGGTAGTTTGAGAATTTAGTTAAAATATAAGGGATATAAAAGTAATTTCCATGGTCAAAGAAAATGACTTTAAGCACTTTGGAAAAAAAAGTTAGGAATCCTAACTTTTCATTTTTGACTGACTTTAAGAACTTTATGGCTTAAAGTCAGCATTAGGCAAACACGTCCAAAAGCTAAAAAGGGGCTTTAAGTTGGTTTTGACCAACTTAAAGCCAATCCAAACGGGCTCTTAGCTACGGGTTCGGCAGAAGCTACTAGGTTCTGTATTTGTGTTAAGAAATCCCCTCGAGTAGGGATAAAATATGCGTACACTCTATCCTCCCTAGACCCTGCTTATGGGACTACATTGGTGTTTGTTGTTGTACTAAGAAATCCATTCAATATCCATAAATAATTTATCAAGAACGCAATAAGCTATCCTTTTCTAAAATCTAGATAAAAAATTCAAAATATTGGTCTACCTAAGTTGCCACATATGTCAAAGATTTTTAGTCAATATTGCTCAAGACAAACACTAAATAGTAAACATAGGAAAAACTTACACTTATGTGAGACCATAAAACTAAGGTGGCGTTTAGCCAACAACTCTTTTTTTCCAGAGTTCAAACATGTTTGGCCATAAAATTCCGGAATTCAATCCAAGTTGAATTTCGAAATTTTCAGAAATTTGAGAAACACCAAAAGTTGTTTTCGGTACATATTACTCACAAAAATTGCAAAACCGCTCCAACTTTCAAATTTCATTTTTCACTTTGAAAACAAAAAACTACTTTTTTCCATTTTTACAATGAAACATGGCCAAACGACTACAAAGAGAGCAGGCAGAGATGCACTGCTTAATTGAATGAATGAGCCTACACTGTAACTTACAGAAATTGCATCTCTGACTTACAAGGAGTGTCAGCATCATTTAACTATGATAGGCCGTTTTCAAATTTTTGACTTAGAACTAAAAAAGAAAGGAGGTGAATCAGGATAGAAATGACCCTAAGAGGCAATTTGGTCAAAAAGGAAAGAAGCTTTGGAAAATGCTCACCAAAATTCACATAGTAAAGTTCAATCTCAAATCTGGAAGTATCTTCAAAATATTCTCTTAGTAACGAATAAAAACTATATCCAAGAAAGAAATTATTTCTCAAAAGGAATGAAATTTCCAGCACTTGTCAAAGCCGTCCTCCAAGGCCTCAAATCTTGGATCTAAAATCAGCTCCCTAAGTTCAGCTTCTCATTGCTCTGAAAGAATAGCTATTTCTTTCTTAGTTATGCCTCTGAATCAGGCAATGATCAATAAAACAAATCTAGTGTTGATTCTTCCACAAACCACAATTACCTCTCCCACTAGGGCCTAAGTATCTTGCTACCAGCCAAATAGGCGTGTGGGATCTTTCTTCATCATGAAAGCTTGAGAAGATATCACAATGATGGTGTAAGATCCAATCAAAGAAGTTCTCTTGATTCATAGGAAACTAACGATAATCAAGGGTCATTGCAGCAAGCTCAAGACTCCTCAAATCAAAGCTGACACTACAATTTTCGCAGGATTACACCAATAAGCCTCCAACGGTGCAGTTTATCTCCAGTAGCCTAAGTAATGTTGTATTATCTTTGTCTCCCCACTCTTCACGTATTTCTAGTCCGTAGAAAAGGTAAAACTTTCAATTTTAAGCATAGGCTGTTTATTCAGTTTATCTTGGGATATTTCTAGAAAGTGGTGTTAAGACTAGTAGGGAGTAATATCAATTCAGAGACTTGTTAAAATTAGCTATCATGAGTATTGTCTCGCACCGCATGCGCTGAGAAGGAAGCTAGTTTCCTAGTCTTTCTGATATCCCACACAAGCCACACATTCTGTATCGCCCTCTTTTTCTTTTCTAATCGTCGAAATCAGTCTCCATTTTGAAATTCCTTGTAGTGCGCGCTCTCCCTCTGTATTATCCTATCCTTCCCTTCACCACCAATAGGCCTCTCATATATCCTGTGAAGAAATTCCTCAATCTTCTATTATTCCTAATCCTTTATTGCTGGGGGTCTATCAGAAACAACCTCTATCCCACAAATGTAGGGGTAAGTTTGTGTACATCCTACCTTTCTCAAACCCCACTTGTGGTATTACACTAGGAATGTTGTTGTTGTTGAAGTGTATATGTGGAACGGCCAGAGTATTCTCAGTTTTCTGGAGTTGAGTCGGAGAGAGTCTAATTATGAACTTACGGCAGTCAAGTTTGTTGAAGATATTGTGGGGTTCTTCAAGGCGGAAACTGTCGAACTGGAAGGGTTCGAGTACATATATTGATATTGAAAGGACAGCGCAGAGATTGATGTTACCCAGAGTGTACATGGTGATGAAGAGGAGAAAACCATATCAAAAGCTGCTGGTGAAGTTGCTAATTCCAATGAAGTGGATAAAGAAGAAGTTGAAGGTCCTGACTCCTGATGACCAGCTGAGAGGGGTCAAGAGTTTTGATATGAAGGATACTAGTCCAGAGAACCAGAGACCATCCAACCTTGAAGCATTGTGGTTGGTGAGATTTCACATATTTCTGCAAATGAGCTGTGTGCTCATTCAAGCAACAAATTTGAGCAAACAGAAGCTCACTACGAGGTTGAGCAGGTTGAGAAAATCTCACAGGAAATCAATGGAGAAGATGAATTATTGAAGACACAATTAAAAGGACCAGAAGACATTAACTGAAGGTTGGAGGATCGTGACACAGAATTTGAAACCCGCAGTTTTGGCATTGAAATAGAGTCAGAGAATGAAGTCCAGGAAATTGGACAAAATAACAAAATTATCACTGGAGTTTCTGCCGATTTAGTGCTTTTGGCATCTCTGGTTGTCATCTATGTTTCAAGGAAAGCAAGAACTTTAATTGAATCCCCTCCAGCGGAGATACTCAACCCAGTTATTGCTAGTGTTGAACTAGAACTCATAAAGGGGCAAACTGAAACTTCCAAGGTGAGGATTTATCTTTGTACAAACCATCGGATGGTCGCTCAAAAAGTTAAGCAAATCTATACTACTGAAAAATGTTCAAGTAGGACACCTTGAGAGAAACTCACCATTAGATCCATTATAAAAGGTTGACTTTTGCTGGTCCAAACTCCAAAGAAATAAGCATCAGAAGAGATTAGCCACATAAGCGTGCTGAAGATTGAACTGATTGGGGGGTCGGTGGTTGGTGAAATCAACAGCATTCTTAGAAGCTGTGATAGGAAAAGCAGCACGATTGAAGCAGCAGGGAGAAGCACTATTTTATCTAAAGGCAAAACATCACAGTCTTTCCTGTTTAACCACCTACTCAGCCATCGATTTCTGAAGTTGGGTAGAGAAAGATGGTCATGAAGTCAATAAGGTGGTGTTGACAACCCCAGTGAAGCAATCAAGTTGAATGTGAGATTGCGCAGCCATGTCCTTGAGTATCTATTATACAAGTTTTCGTTGGCCTAACGGAAACAGCTGCTTTGTTGTTTCATAGTCTTTGAACTTCACCAAATCAAACTGTAGGGGGATTGTAGCTTGGATCAAGTGCAAAGGCAACTAACTTGCAATTCCTAGGAATGATGACCTTAATTTTCAATGGATAAATGCACGTATGTTGATACAAAAATAATCTGAAAGACCAAATCATAATTTGTTCAGACCAGTTTCTAATCAATTATCAGATAGAGGAGAGCTTACTTTGATAGCCCCGCAAACAAGCCATCCTCCCCACCTTCGTTATAATATACGGGGGAGCTTTTCCCATGCATCACCCCATATGGAGAACGCACAATTTTTCCTGGAATGGAATGAATTTACATTAAGGAGGATTAAGTGATGAATACACAATTGAATAGTTGAATGACAAAAAAGAAGAAAAGTAGAGCTTTTTGACTGCCAACTTAAAAATACCCAAAACTTTGAATAACTTTTCAACTATTCTTTTGCACAACGCACTAGTTCTCCTCAAAGCATTATGATTTTTTACTAGTATACTATGTTTCTCTGCTCTAGCCAGACAGCAACAGAAAAATAATGCTCTGCACAGTCCTCATTCAAGACACTAGAGGACTAATTTCAGTCTTAAAAGTGAGCTTCCAGTAAATGAAGGTCAATATTGTGTTCGGTTCCTTTTCCATTTTCGGCAGGGGCATAAATATGTTGCCGAGAGACGTCCTATTAGGAGTACAACGCAGAAGTTTATAGAGTTTAATTTTTTTACTACAAATAATCGCTAACAAGAATTTAGCTCTTTTTACAAACTTGATGTCAAGAAACACATCTAGAAATTCATTTTGTCAGATTGAACCGTTAAAACCCGTAAATAATTCATTGTTCCCTCCTGTCGCTAGCCATTACCATACATGGATAATCTGAAAAAGAAATCAATCAAACACCTTCTATTTGTTCCCTCTTAAATCACAGAATCTTTAAAAAGCTTTGTAACAGTCGTATCTTAATGCTTATATTTTAAAATTAAGAAGCCGTTGTATCCGGACGTGGATCTAGGATTTTGAATCTTTGGGTGCCACGCTGCTTTGAATAGTAACATATGGAAAAAACTCTACCGTAGAGCAAGATAATACTTAATATTTATTAGCAAATTTGCATACAACATTTAGACTTGTTCTATCGGTTTAATTAAAATTTTACTTACAAGAGGTCTAGGGTTCTAATCTCCTTATTCACAATTCTTTTTACAATAAATTCGCTACCGAGGTCTTGCATGATTAAAAAAAGTTATAAGAAAATATACACCCCATAGCAGGATTCGAACTTGCATCCCTACGGTGGTAAACCTGAAATTTAACCACTGACACCATAAGGCTTATTATTTCTAAGGGTACCACATTTAATATTTATACTATAGTGGAAGCCATACCCAATCGAAAAAGGATTTCTTTATAAATATATATACAAATATACATGTATATACAGATTTTCAACCGAGACCACGGGGTGGCGTGGCACCTCCTCCGAGCTATGTAAATCCGCTCCTAGTTGTATCTTACACTAGGTGATATATATCCATATAAACCTTCCATGATAAGTGTATCTTATAACCACGCCATCAAGAAGTCATTTGGTACGCATAGAACTTATGCAAGAATTATAAATTTATAATATAGTGATTGTATTGTGACGATTAAACACTAAATTATTTGGAGCAAATGCATATCTTGTTGGATGTATGGTAGATTGTATTAAAAATTGCATATACCGCTACAATCTAAAACAAGCATTTGGTTTTCTATGCCTCAATCTCAAGCTAGTTGAGGCCGGCTATATAATTGTTCATTGTCTAAGTCTCTCCATTAGAAATGTACTTTGTACTGTGAGCTCATAAAAAATTAACTAGTCACTAGTTTTACACTAGTTATTATCCTATCGCAACACTCTTCACTTATATGGGCTTGGGAATGGCAATATGGGCAAACTCACATACCCGATGTTGTGTTTTGCTTTGACATGGATAAAACTTTGTTATAAGTATACCTTTAGCCAATTCCGTTGTTGATTGAGAAGAAAAACAAATAAGTTATTTGCTACATCGAGCTAGGTTTGCTACTCCATATCTATGTTATTCGTCTCTTTTTTTTTTGGATAAGTAAAGGTAAGGTTAGTATTCTAAAACTGGCACCAAGACAGTGCATCAGGGTGAGCAATAATAGCTACTCATATAAATTATTCTGGGGTAAATAGTTCTATAACTACTATTTTATATCATTATTATTTTGAATAATTTGTAAGGCAATTTTTTTTTTGAGGAACTTGTAAGGCAGTTATTATTCTTGTCTCTTTATTTATATAATCAACTAGTTTGGGTGTAAAACAAGAAAGCATGAAAAAAATTCAATTAGAATATCCTCCTTTCTACAAGTCACACTATTTTACACTCATCGAAAAAGAAAAGGACAAAACCACATTTAACAATGTGTGTTCTATTTATAGTGCCATTAAACTCTTTTAATATAGGTTTGATTATTTAGATTTACCGAGAAATAGTATAAACGAACAAACACCTAAAACCAAACAAAGATGCGTTAAGAGACATAACCTTATCTATTAGTGTCATAACCTTGGATTTGGGGGCTATGCGGAGAGCTAGGGTTAGACCAAAAAAGTATTGGGGAGAGGTGATTAGACAAAATATGGCACTACTCCATATTACTGAGGACATGACCTTAGATAGAAAAGAGTGGAGGTCGCGAATTAGGGTAGAAGGCTAGTAGAGGTAGAATGGTATCTTGCCATTTGTCGATTTAGGATGGTCGTAGGTCTAGGCATGCCATTAGAGTTGCAGTGTTTTGTTTTGATTACCATATTACATTTTTATCGTTATTGTCCTTGTCTTGTAAAACTTGCATCGTTTTTTTATCAATATGCTCTCTCTATCTCTCCGTATATATATATATATTGGGGAGAGGTGATTAGACAGGATATGGCGCAGTTACAGCTTACGGAGGACATGACCTTAGATAGGAGGGTGTGGAGGACCCACATTAGGGTAGAAGGCTAGTTCATAGTCTCGTTATTCTTCTCTATTCATAGGCGTAGTAGTGCATTACGATCTCTTGCGCTTTGACTTCTGATTTCTGTTATTTCTGTTATTATTTATTACTCTCTATGCTTTGATTACTCAATTTTACCTGTGACGCTTTCATTATTTATTTAATCGTTATTTGTTATTTGTATTTATTTGTTATCTATCCGTTATTTGTTTGTTGTTTTTCTCATAAAGCTTTTAATTTTCTATTCTTATCTAACATTTTTTTATGCATTTATGCTTTTACTGAGCCGAGGGTCTCCAGGAAACAGCCGTCCTACCTTAGTAGGAGTAAGGTCTGCGTACATTCTACCCTCCCCAGACCCCATGTTGTGGGATTTCACTGGGTTGTTGTTGTTGTATGTATTTATTTTTACTTATACCTGGGAATGTGTCTTTTGAGCCAAGAGTCTTTCGAAAACAACCTCACTATCTCTATGACGTAATGGTAAGGTCTGCGTACACCCTACCCTCCCCAGACCCCACTTGTGGTATCCCACTGGGTATGTAACATCAAGGTTACTTTTGTCTTTTAGGTGCTTTCTAGTATAAAATATTACCAACATTACTATATAAATTAAACATATAAGAAATGGAAATAGCAACCAAATGTCCAAACATAAAACAAACAATACCAATTTTTATGTTGTAATTACTTTACCTAATACCTCAAAACTGAAGATACTTAAGTGTGTGAATATGGTACATATCTGAAGATTTACACAAGTATCTACCATTCTTCACAATGTATATTTTTTTTAATAACCACCATTCTTCACAATGTATATTTTTTCTTGATAACCACCATTCTTCACAATGTATATATATATATTTTTTACAACCACCATTCTTCACAATGTATATATATAATTCGTGTGGCAATGAACTTTTCTTGGATCAAATGTTGGTGACGTTGGTGAGATTGATAATGCAGAGGGACAATGAACTTTTTATTTATAAAAAAAGTGTCCGGGCCCGTTGGCGCACACCTAAACTATTCCACTAAGTACCAACTATCTCCCACTGGCACAGGGACCGGTAACTGTATCCAACCAGCCTTAGAAAGATAAAAAGAAATCACCCAATTTTTAAAGCACTTTAAAAAGCTAATTATTTTTTCTTTTTTAAAAAAATATAATAGAAGGAAACTATTCATAAGAGATGCCAAACTAATTGAAACAAAAGCATCATAAATAGTTGATTCAAAAACAAACCTCCAAAAGCCTCTCCCATGCATTGCAAACCCATACAAACACCAAATAACGGAATTGTTGGTCCAAGTTCCAATACAGTTTGCAATGATATACCTGAATCTTGAGGCGTACCTATTCCCAGATAAAATAAGATTGTACGTACCGATCTTTCCATAAGTTCCAGATGAGAGAATATAGTAACTTGATATATTTGGATGACTCTTCTTACCTGGTCCGGGTGATATTAGTATTCCCCTTGGATTTTTCCTACAAAATATTTTTTGAAAAAACGACATAGTATTAACTTAATCAGGTCTACAGAGTATAAAAAGAACACTCATTATTTGACAGATATAAAGAAAAGCACAAAATACCCTAAAATTTTCAAAAAAGACCTCATATTCTCTTTGCAATTAATTTACTTTATAGTCTTTTTCTCATTATGATTTACTAATATCAAATAAGCATTTTATTCCCAAACTACTTCCCCTTTAAATCATGTGAAACAGACCCGAACAGAAAAAAAAAAAGGAACTTTTGACTTAGAAATGGACCTAGTATGTGCACATGCATCTCATTTATGAAAAACTTAGAAATTCATTTGTCCTTTTTTCTTTTCTTATCTATAATGTTAATTAAAAGAGAGGAGGTGGCTGGTGTTATTCAAATAGGGGAACCTTCTTATTACCACTCTAACTAACGAGAAAGAAAACTGGGTTAATATAATCACTTATTTACTGAGTGCTCTTTTTCCTTTCTAATTGCACTCTCAAACCATTGCATTATATTATTATTCTTCATTATCTTATGTTAGATTTTACCAAAATAAGATTATGCACACACAAGTATGCACCCAAAAAATCATAGCTCATTGAATTGATAATTATGCAGTTATCATCCAGACCTACAATTTTTAACACGCTCAATGTGCAACCTCAAATTTTCAGTTTCGCGGCACTCTCCATCTCTGCCAGTACATTTATTCAATTTGAATGTGATCACGGCAGAAAATTCAGAACAGACAAAAGACCAATCAAAATTAGACAATGCGTATGCAACCAAAGGTCTCAAAATATAAATTTTATGGATTCGAGTCTAACATAAAGGTGGATGATCCCCATACAAGTATGTGCAGGCTAGTTTTTACTTGGTGAAGGTGAATTTTGTAACCATACAAATTACTACATCAGCTAGACCAAAAAAATTACTCCTATAAAACAAAAAGTAAGTTTGTTACTTACTTCTTCAGTTCATCCACAGTAAGTTCATCGTTCCTATAAACCTCGAAATTGCATCCAAGCTCTCCCATATACTTCGGGGAAAAAGAAAGAGTAAGCTAAGAAACACCTAAATAACAATTGTCTACATTTCTCAATATCAAGCTCCAACTTCAATATACTTCAAAACTACTAAAAAAAGGCAAAGAGCAAAAGAGAATATTTTTTTCTTAACTACAATAATTGTATACATTTGTGGATGTTCTAAACTCAGTTCAATTCTCAAACTTCGAAATAACAACAACAAAGCAAAAATAATAAGAAAAACTCAGCTATGTTCTAAACTCAGTTCAATTCTCAAACTTCGAAATAACAACAACAAAGCAAAAATAATAAGAAAAACTCAGCTAACAATTCTATAGATTTCTCAATGTAGAGAAATCAATTACATTCTCAAGATTCACTATACATCAAAATTACTAAAACAACAATCTCCACATTTCTCTATAATCAAAAATCAATTCTTTGATTCAAACTTGGAAAAATTGAGTATACCTGACAGAGATTATAAGTGAAGCTATCGTAATTATCAATAACAATAATCGGACTCTTAATCCGTTTAGCATTATCCGACAACTCAACACAAGTAGCTGAATTGTTCTGCGATACAGCAAGCGGCGTCGTTTGGAGCCGCTTTGTGCTTATCATTCGGAGAAATGAACTGTCGGAGCCGGAGAGAATTGGCAAAGGGAGGGTTTTTCGGGGCGACAGAGATGTGTTTTTGCCGCTGATGTGAATGACGGCAGATTGTGAAGAGGTAGGAGGAGTAATAATGCCGGCCATGAGAGATTGTGGAGAGAATGAAACGTCGTCGTTTGACGCTATGATCGGACGCCGGAGATCTACAGCAGCGGTGGCGGTGAAGAGAGGTGGAAGTGTTTTCGGAAGACAGCGGCAGATAGTTTTTATCAATGGCAACCAAAATAAGAAAATCTCATTATTTTAATTTTGGTAGTGTGTTGGTATTTGGTAAAATATTGATATATAACTTTTACACCTCCTTTGTTTGGATGGTTGTTACCCGTCTAAATATCATGATTATTTTAATTGTTTATTATATTTTATTATTTTATATTGTTTAAATTCTTGATTTGATAACGATAGAAATTTTTTATATAATACAATATAGTATGATATATTATAAAATAATACATAATAATCAATCAAATAGAGTGTTAAAAAATTTCAATGTTTGATATGATATAGTATAAATATAATTTTGAATACATATATATGTTGTTGTTGCTTTTAAGTTTTTTTTTTCTTTTTACTTTCGGACTCGATTTGTTGGGTAGATTCTTCTTCTTATTATTATTATTATTATTCCGATTTGTTAATAATTCATCAAATTAACAAAAAATTATAATCAATTATTGGTGCACTTTCTTTGTTTATGTATAAGTAATAGGTTATATTTAAATGATTTTTAAAAGGGTATTACTTTTATATATGAAGTAAAAGTACATACATATTATAATACATAAATAATTATACAATGTAACAGTTAATTTAGATTATTGATTAGCATTTCAACCAAATATATAAGGCCGGCTCTATGCTTTGATAATTAAGACATATGTTTTAGGCCCCAATTTTATGGCTCAAATTTTTATCAAAAATAAATTACATATTAATTTTTTTCATAGAAAAAATTGATTATTTATGATAAAAATATTTTTTTATTAAAATAATTTATATTATTTTATTCTTTTTAACATCATTCTGTTCTAATTCCTATTTTTATTTAAAATTTGTCAACTTATTACTTATAGAATTATGTTAACAATTTATATAATAATTGGCTCGGTGAAAAAATGTTTTTTAATGTTGAATTGAGAAAATCTTATCTAAAACTAATAATTAAAAAAAATCAAAAAAATCATTTATAACAAATAGTAAGTAATAATTTGCATTTAAAAAGTGTAAAAATAATTTAAATAAATACATATAGTTTATTTAAATTTTAGGTCTTTAATTGAATTTCGCTTTAAGCTATGTTGAGCCGCTAAATAATTAACAAAAAAAGCAATAGGTAATGAAAAGGTCATGTCACAAAGTTATGTTTTAATATGGTTGAGAAAAGGTCCTCTTTAAGTTAGTTGAGATAAATTCATGACCAAGGATTTTAGAAGTGCACCACAAAGACAAATGACTTATAATATTTACATTGAAATAGTCATTTTAATAGTGGACATAGTCGTGTGTAGGGTGATCATCTAATTATGATTTACCATTAAGAAACCACAATTATGTTAGTATTATTTTTCTTTATTTGTATTTTATTTTTCTCATATTTGATTTTCACAAGATAAATTACGTGTCATTCTTTCTACACTTGATAAATTTTTAGACTCACTTATAAAATTTTGGCATTCTTATTTGAAACGAAAATCATTCTCAAACTCTCACATAGTAGAATTTCACTGAATTTGTGGTGTGTTGAAGGGGGAGGGGCGGCTCCAAAGAGTATATAAATTCTATTTGAAGAAAGCTGAAATACTTCTCCCTCCTGAATTTCATTCCTTTCTTTGAACTCACGAACATGGCACCACATCTTTCTACGTTTTCATCGCTTTCTTTTCTTTAAAAAATCCAATTTTTAAATGATTAAATGCATTCATAGATCCCTTTGACCCCAAAAAATGACAAATCAAACAAGCATGAAAAAACCCTCACTTAAGTTTTTTCTTCTTCACTTTCTATCAAAAGACTCAATTTTTCCCCTTATAATCTGAATCTTTTTGCATATCCAGTTTGGTGATCCAATACCCTTTTGGCTTTTATGTGTTTTTTTTTTCAATTTTTTCTTGTTCACTTTGTATCAAAGACTCAATTATTTTTTTTGCTCACTTTGTATCAATACTCGTTTTTTATCCTTATAATATGAATCTTTCTGCATATCTAGTTTGGTGATCCAATACCCTTTTGGCTTTTTGTTTTTTCAATTTTTTTTCTTGTTCACTTTGTATTAAGAGTTCAAGACTCATTTTTTTTCCTTATTAGACGAATATTTTTTGCATATCTTGTTTGGTGATTTAATACGATTTTGGCTTATGTTTCAAATTTTTCTTGTTCACTTTGTATCAAGACTCAGTTTTTATCCTTATAATTTGAGTTTATTTGCATATCTTGTTTAATTATCCGGTACCCTTCTGTCTTGTGGTTTATATTTATGCTTTCATGAGGCTGTTTCACCCTTACTCCATTTTTATTTTTTTATTTAACTTTCTATCAAGACTCATTTTTTATCCTACTGATCTGAATCTGTTTTTGCATAATCTTGTCTAATGTTTCAATAGCCGTTTGGCTTTTGTTTCATCGTTATGCTTTGATGAGGCTATTTCGACGATGTACGAGGATTTCTATCCTCTCTTTGCTTGCTATTTCAGTATTCACTCCTGTCTTCTTGCTTTCATTTAGGCTCAAAAACCTCAACTCTGATGGTATATTTTTTACTTGTTATTGTTGCTTTTGGATTTTTGGGGGTCTTAATTTAATCTGACTAGTGTTTGTATTCAATTTGTTGCAGCATCTAGAGACTTTGTTGAAGACTTATCCGTTCTTGTAAGTTTTAGTCTTGTTTAATTCGATATGTTTTATATTGTTGCTACTTGTGATTTGTTGACTAATGTTGTTGTTCCTGTTCATTCAAGAAACTTATAAAGAAAAAAAGAAAGAAAGAACATGATCTTTTGTACAGTTTAAGTTTATTATGCATCTTTGGCACCATATCATTGAAAGAAAGAAAAAAAAAAGGCTTTTGTATAGTTAAGTTTAGTTATTTATCTTTGGTACAATATAGTGGAAACATCAAGATGAAATAATTAGTTTTTGTTTTCCTATGTTGCTCGGACTCTTCTAAAACGCACCAGGTGCATGTAGAATCTTCCAAAAGTAGTGCATTTTTGAAGAATCTAACATGTGCGGCAACAATTTTGGAGAGTCTGAACACGTTTCCCCTATTTTCCTTCTCCTGTGACAAGAACAACAAAGGAGGGGATCTCTATTTCTTCAATTATTCCTAGCCCAAACACTGTTTTTTTCTTCTTCTTTTTTCATAATTGTCTTATTAGTGTTATCATACTAAACAAAGAGAAACAAGTATCTGACTGTCATTTTTATGTTTGGGGGTTTCGGATTCTTGTCTTCAGAAGCATAGAATAGATGATCAAGCGAATAGTGCAGTTCAACAGGTGATATAAAATTTTGGATAAGCCTGCTTACTTTGTGAAAAGCCATACGTGATTGTTACCTATGTTTGTTAATCTTACTATGTTGTTTCTTTAGGAAGAAGTTGAAGGCCTAAAAGGACCACACCTGGTTGTCTATAGAGATGGAGATCATGGCTCTTTAGTCAGCTTGGATGAGAATGATAGGCTACACAAAGCAGAGAACGTTAACTTATTGCAAAACAATGGTACCATACTGCTTTATGTAGGCATTTGGTTGAAACCCGAAAAAAGAGTCTTTGAAGTTGAAGTTGAAAACTGATATTTGGAAACTGAAGATAGGTTTGAACATGTATTTCACTTGAAAAAGAAGTTGAAGTTTTGTGATTGGAAAAAAGAATCACTGAGAAGAGGTCAAAACCAGTTTTCATACTTGAAAACTCATCTTCAAAAAATTACCAGAAAAACTTACCAATGTATAACCAAACAATGTTTAAAGATATTTTTGTAAAAAAAAAGAAAAGAAGAAAAAGATCTCTTTGTCCAAATGGCTCCTAAATGCTCTTTACCTTCCTTCTCTGCTGTCAAGTTGTAATATGAGTGCAGCATTTAATTCTACTCTCAATTATAGGGACCACATATGGCGAACAAGAAAAAAACCAACGAAATCTATCCGAGCAAAAAGTGTCCCCATCTAGAGAAAAGGTATTAATCTGTATAGTGTGTCATAGCTGAAGATAGAGGAGGTTATAATTTCTAATCTTGTGAGATTGTTTAACTTTGATCGCTTAGTACTATACAAGAGAGGCATTCATGTTGGTTGTCTCAAGAATTTGTGACTGATGGACTTACTGTAACTTCTGTTTGGATGCATAAATAGGATGAAATTCAAATTTAGTAGCATGCACTGTTGGCAAAATTTGGAGTTAGTTAGGCATAGAGTATTTTCCGTTTCTTTCTATTTATATTGTCAAGTTGTTTCTTTGAATTGGTGATCCTCCTGTTGATGCATGGTGACAAAAATAAGGAAAGCATATTTGCCTTTTCTCGGTCTAGAATGAGTTTTCCAACTTCAGTTCTAGTAGCAACTCAACATTTGAATGTGCAGTAGTAGTAAATAAAAAATATGTCAATCTAGGGGCTTCAACGAAAGTTCATGAGAAGAATATCGAGGATGCCATGTCCACTTTTCACTTTTTCAACATGGTTGTCTGTAGCAATTTGCAAAAAGTTAAAATGTTAGATTTGATACCAAATCTAAAGTACTTGTTTGATCCTTTCTTTCCTTATCAATATCTTCATCTGTGTGCATTTCACTTTGTATCTTGCAACTAGAATGTCATTTTCCTTATATTGTTCATAGCAAGTACAGGCTTATTGTGAGTTTGCAGTCTGCTGATTTCGGTTAGGGTTGTGGCAGGAAAAGTCCAGACCAAAAGGGGTTCAGCTCAGTCGGAGCATACAGTCACATCCGCGGAGGCCATTAGATGAGAAGGTAAAAGAGATGAAAGATAAGGTGATAAGGGCCAAAGCATACTTGAGTTTTGCACCACCAGATAGCAACTCTCATTTTGTGAAAGAGATAAAGCTACGAATTAAAGAGCTAGAACGAGCTATGGGTGACGTTACTAAAGATTCTGGTTTGTCAAGGAGGTGAGTCATTCAACCCCCCCCCCCCCCCCCGGACAATACACCAACAGGCTATAACATACTGCTTCATTTGTTAAATATAGAGCTTAATTGATGCAATTTACAGAACCTGGCTTATCAGATGTGTTTATTGCTACTCAGCAGTATAAAATCTGTTTCGGCTGAGTAGTGGATTCGTCGTGTTATGGTCTGTTCTCTATGTTGCTCGCACTCTTCAAAAATGTCGAAAGGTGTGTCGGATCCTCCAAAAGCAGTGCATTTTTGGAGGATAAGACATGGGCGCAGCAACATTTTAGGAGAGTCCGAGAAACACGCTGTACTTACTAAGATTGCTCTCCTCTGACACAAATGATATTTATTTGGAGTAGAACTAGAATATAAGTCTGTTGTGCTACCGTCTTTGAAGAGACAAGAATATGTACTCAATATTGAATTGCAGTTTGTCTTACTGATAATTGTTTAAAATAGGCTATTAAATGCTGCTTTGAATAGTTAATATGTTGTATGTATAATCTAAGAGCAGCTAGCTCTCCAGGGCTTCACAAAAGATGAAAGCCATGGATGGGACCCTGCTGAAAGCAAGCAGAATATACCCTGATTGTTCAGCTATGGTGAATACACTACGTGCCATGACGTATAATGCTGAAGAACAGCTTCGATCACAAAGGGACCAAACTTCCTTCCTCGTACAGCTCGCTGCAAGAACCACACCAAAAGGCCTTCATTGCCTTTCCATGCAGTTGACCACTGAATATTTGGCGCTGCAGCCTGAAGAGTGGAAGCTTTCTAACCAACATAAACTGCAGGATCCTGATCTCTATCACTTTGCTGTTTTCTCAGACAATGTTTTGGCATGTTCTGTGGTTGTCGATTCAACTGTTTCAACCTCTAAGGTATGCTGCTCCGTGTGTTTTCTCATTTTGGCTTCACCTTTCTTTCTTAATCTGTATTCCTCCATGTGCTTTACGTCCGTAACTATGTTCATACACCAATGGTTCCAAGAAGCAATTAAATTTAGGTGATTCTGAAGAAGATACTTATCAAATCGCTTCTTAACTGAGAGATCTGTTCTGATTTCTGCTATCTTCAAACTTGATATACAGCAGAATGTTGAAAACTAAGCATACTGAATATTTGGTTTTATGATATAGCCAACATTACTTGTAGGAAAAAATGGATGACTTCTAGAGGAAAAACTCATTTTTCTGGACTAGTTGACAATATTTGTTAGTCATTTTTTATTGGAGCTGTAGGAAAGAATCTTTAGCCCGATGTTGAAAGTGACAAATTCTTGTTCATGCACGTATACTTCTAAGTTACTATTTGGACATAAATGATATTACTCTGGTGTCTTCAAATTTGCAAATTTGAAAGTTTGGCTAGTTTTCTGGTACATGTATAGCAAATAGTAACTGCTAATCTGAATTTTTTGATTTGGAAACTAAGTCAGCACAAATGTCTTAATTTTAAGGTAAATGTTTATGTACTTGGCAGGATCCAGAGAAAATTGTCTTTCATATAGTGACTGATTCTCTTAACCTGCCAGCCATGTCAATGTGGTTCTTGATGAATCCTCCTGGCAAAGCTACCGTTCAAATCCAGAGCATAGACAGTTTTGAATGGTTATCAACCAAATACAACGAGGATCAGCAGAAGCAAAAGGGCCTTGATCCAAGATTCACTTCTCCGCTGAATCACTTACGCTTTTATCTGCCTGATATGTTTCCCTCTGTGAACAAAATTGTGTTCCTCGACCATGACGTGGTTGTGCAAAAGGATCTAACCAGACTTTGGCACATCAACATTAACGGAAAAGTGAACGGTGCAGTGGAGACTTGTGTGGAAGGTGAGCCTTCATTCCGCCGAATGGATATGTTCATCAATTTCACAGACCCTTCGGTGGCAACAAGGTTGGATGCAAACACATGCACTTGGGCATTCGGGATGAATGTATTTGATCTGCAGGAGTGGAGGAAGCAAAATTTAACTACGCTCTATCACAAGTACTTGGAGCTGGTATAAGTCATATTCTGTTGTTTGCAAATATTGTTTGTTTTGAGTTGTTCTTTGAGTTTGGTAGACACTAGGTGATATTGTTCTTCCCTTCTGCCCGAATCTTTGTAAGCAGAGTTATCGGTACCTGTGATGGTGAGAGGTAGTAGGTACCTGGTGAAAGTAGTCGAGGTGCGCACAAGTTGAGCCAGTCACCACTATCCTAAAAAAAAAGAGTTTGATCCTATATTATTAAATAGAATAGCCAACCATTACATGGGGTTAATCCATTAGACACTGTTAGTTGTTTTATTATACACTTTTCCTTTTGTCTTTCACTGAGTGTGTGCCATTTTTGTTGATGCAGGGAAGTAAGAGACCATTACTGAAAGCTGGTAGTTTACCAATTGGTTGGATGACATTTCACAAACACACACATGGTCTGGAGAGGACATGGCATCTGCTCGGGTTGGGGTATGACTCAGGTGTCACACGAGCCCAAATCGAGCAGGCAGCCGTGATTCATTATGATGGAGTTATGAAACCATGGTTAGACATTGGGATCCAAAAGTACAAGTCATATTGGAACAAACATGTTAGCTATGAACATCCATATTTGCAACAATGCAATTTACATGAGTAGCAATTTGATCCAGGAGGTGTAGGGACCACTTATGTTCACAAGTTTCCCTCCGTGTGATCAGGAATTCATAGGTTCATACTATGAAAAAACAATCTCTTGTACAAATGCAAGGTCGGACCGCATTACATAGGTCTAGGCCTTTTCAGGATACACACATAGCAAAAGCTTAGTACATCGAGCTTCCCTTTTTGGTGTAGGAACCACTTACGTTGTCACTTGATTCTTTCCGTATTGATCCACTATATATATATATATATATATATATATATATATATATATGTTCATTGTAAAGTTCAAATTCTTGGGATGCCATTGTTACAAATTAATGAATGAGCTAAAGACCTACGGTTGTAAACTATTAGTAATTGTTATGCATCTTCCACACTTTGAGGATTATTATTTTTCTAAAAATTGTAACTTACTAATTTAGTTGAATAAAATGCCAATTTTTTATGACATCAAAGAGAAAAGAAGAAAGTAAGAACTTGTAATGACCTTGAAGGTCATTTTCGATATTTTCGATAAAATTATCGTTTTATCCTTCCCGTCAATTGCCTCGAATCATTTTAGATTGGGTTTGAAAGTTGGTTTTTGGAAATCTTGTGAAAAGTTGAGGTTTTGCTATAGAAATGAGTTTTAATGGCGAAAGTTGTCAAATTTTGAGTTTCGGAGTCATTTGGAGTTTTCGGTCTCGAAATGAAATTTCGTCGATTCCATCAGTTCCAGAATGTGGAAATTGGTCTAGAAGAGTTGTCGGAATCAGATTTGGAGTTGAAATGTGGAATTTAGGTCCAAAGTTGGAAATTGAGTTAAAGTTTGATCCAAGTTTGACTTTGGTCAACATTTGGGGTTAGGGTACTTAGATTGGATTTTTGATGGTTCCAATGGTTTCGGGAGGTGATTCTAACGCTATAAACGGCTTCGTTGTAATTTTTGGAAGTCCCGAGCTTGTTTTGGTATTTTGGAAGCCTACGTTAGTTTAGTTGCGACTTTTCGAATCTTGGATCAAGGAGACCTTGAATTCGAATTCCGTCGGTTCCATTGAGTCTGAATATCATTTCCAATCTAGTAGCATATATGGTTTGTGTTCGAAAAGTTCCGTATGTATCATGTTGCGGAAATGAGGATGCTGAGATGGATGTGTGCATACACTAGGAGTGATAAGATTAGGAATGAGGTCATTTGCGAGAAGGTGGGAGTGGCCTTTGTGGCAAACAATATGAGAGAAGCGAGACTGAGATGGTTTGGACGTGTGCAGAGGAGGGGTATCGATGCCCCAGTTAGGAAGTACGAGCGATTAGATTTGGGGGCTATGCGAAGAGGTAGGGGTAGACCAAAAAAATATTGGGGAGAGGTGATTAGATAAGATATGGCACTACTCCATATCACCGAGGACATGACCTTAGATAAAAAAGAGCGGAAGTCGTGAATTAGGGTAGAAGGCTAGTAGAGGTAGAATGGTATCTTGCCATTTGTCAATTTAGGGTGGTCGTAGGTCTAGGCATGCCATTAGAGTTGCGGTGCTTTTTTTTGTTTTGTTTTGATTACCATATTACATTTTTATCGTTATTGTCCTTGTCTTGTAAAACTTGCATCGTTTTTTTTATCAATATACACTCTCTATCTCTCCCTATATATATATATATATATATATATATATATATATTATTTTACTTATGTATTTATTTACTTATTTATTTTTACTTATACCTAGGAATGTGTCTTTTCAGCCGAGGGTCTTTCGAAAATAGTCTATCTATCTCTATGAGGTAGTGGTAAGGTCTGCGTACACCTTACCCTATCCTACCCAGACCCCACTTGTGGGATCCCACTGGGTATGTTGTTGTTTTTCGAAAAGTTCCGAATGAGTTTTGGGTGATTTTTTAAGCTTCTTAGGTGCTTTGGCGCTGTTTCAGCAAATTGTAGCAACTAAAAGGTTTATTATTTGTTTTAAAGATTAAAAAATTATTTTGGAACTTCTAAAATTTCGAACATGAATTATAGGACTTATCAGCAAAGTTTGGTGCATTTTCGCTAAGACGAGATTAGACTTTTATCGCAAAATAAGAAATAATTGTTTACTGAACATAAATGTTCTTTGACTGAGCAAATGAGTTCAAAATTGAGTTTCGATTGAAGGGACAGGTCCATATCATTATTTAAGACATTTAGAAAAAAGAATCGAGTCATTTTGCTACAAATTCGTATGGGGGATTTACGGCTCTTTTAGTGAAAATATAAGTTGTAGATTTTCTGGTGCAAATAGAGCTGTACAAGTATATAATTTATATCAGACTGTGTTAATTTGATATTGAGCATATCAGGAGTTCTAGAGCTCGGAATGGAGTGATTCTTGGGATTTCTTCTCGATATAATATGGGGGTGAGTATACAATCCTCAATTCGACATTTTCTCACGATTTCTTCATTTGGTTTTCTTTCCTTATTCGTAAATTTCTTGAAAAAAATTGGGGTTTTATCTATTTGGACTTCGTTTTTAATGAAAAAGGTATATTTAGGAACCTTGTGTTATGGGTAAACTAATTTTGGCATAAACTAGTTATTTCATCAATTATTTTCATCATATTAACTGCTTATAATTTAGATTTTCCCGATAAAGTTAAAGTTTGCGAAAATGAGGATTTCAAGGTCGATTTTAACTCTATTTTTGATGAAATTTCATACTTTAACTTTTCTAAACATGAATAAGATATTTTTCAAGAAATATTTCAGATTTGAGTCGGAGTTTCAAATCAGAATATTGGGGGTTTTCTCAAGAACATGTATTTTAGTAAAATTAGCGTTTGAGGGCTGATTTCAACTCCAAATTCAAATTGGTTTTCAACTTTAGTTTCTAAATACCTCAAGGATCGTTTTCATGTAAAAAAATTAGATTTTCTATTTGTTTACGAAAGTGGGTGTTTCGATTCAGATTTAGCCTGGTTTTCAAAAATATTGATTTGGGTATTGTTAGGCTCGTGTTCTTATTGGGATTGCATATTTGAATATATTATTTTGATTCGGAGCTCCAACGTAAAGTCAAGGCTCAAGTTTTGGACTAGTGGGATCAGATTCGAAGCAAGTGAATTTCTAAACCTATTTTTAAGCTTGTAGGATCATGTATTCATGTCCTATGTGTTGATGATTGATAGAAAGTGATTTTAAGAACTATTGATATTCAAATGAACTTGATGATAAAGAGTGGGGTAATAAATAGAAAATTGAGATGAGATAACATGTTGTGTTCGATGTGATAGAAAATTGGGCTTGTTGTGGATATTTGGATACAGTTATATGTTGTTATTATGATATTGACTAATTGGGTGATTGAGGACTATATGGCACTATATGTGAATATTTATTTTGTATTCACTCATTACTTGTGCATAGACTTATCTATGATGGCTGAGAAAGCGATATGAGTGAGATACTAGATATTAGGATCGAGGTTTCTATCAATTGAGGTGATTTGCTGAGGTCTTTTTCGGCGGCCAAGGTCTTTCCGGTGGATGTTATAGCCGAGTTCTCTTCCGGCAGATACATCATCCATGTGAGGGCCCCATGAGTTTCGGTCTGAGGTAATCAGCGGATATGTATCATTAGGGCAGACATCCATCATGATATATGACATTGCATTGCATTTCGTTGCATCATACATCTTTGGCCATTATGGAATGTTTTACCCCTGATATTTCCTTGATCTGTATAATTGATTGTGCTAATTTACTTACAAATTGAATTGTACTGTTGTTGAGGTATATGAATACTCTGCTGCTAGAACTGACAGACTAGGCTGATTTCTATGCACATTGTAGTTTGGGGGTTGGATGGTGTGGCAGGAATACGTGTATTTTACTAGCTTTGCTTAGTCTCAGTTGTTTACTTGTTGGGTACCGCGTTGTTGGTACTCACTCCTTGCTAACTACACTTGTGTAGGTTCTGAGCCCGGACAATGACCCAACTTTTCTTATTTTCATCTAAGGCTTTCTGAGGTGATTCGAGAGGTAGCTGTTGACGCCGACCATCTTTCCTACTCCTCTTTACTTATTACTTTGTTCTATTCGAGAGACAAAGATTGAGACCTGTATTTATTTCATATGTTGTAATTACAAGGCTTATGCATGTGACAACCAGTCCGTGGAAAATTTTATAGTTGACTAAGTTACCGTTTTATCTATATTTATTTATTTGAACTGTCTTCCGCTTTTACCTTATGCATTTATTGGATTGAGGTTGACTTGTCCAGTGAGAAATGACAAGTGCCATCAAGCCCGGTTTTCGGATCATGACAGAATTTTCCTTACAAGTTACAATATATTGAATCAAATATTGAAAAATTGAAATATGAGAAAGGTAAATTTCCTCTTAATTTGGACACGCTTTGAGGAAATATAAAGCTCTCCTGTTCTGAGTTAAGTCCCAAAAGGACACCAAAACAATCGGGATTTCTATCAAAGAAGTGTTCAATGATTGCTGAATCAGAGTGTAGGTTCCAATTCTTATCAAACATGGCTCTAAAGAGAGAATTTTGGCCAGCAATGTCTAATGTTGTGGCCATAGTTTCGAAAATTCTGCCACCAACATTGAGTTTCACCGTCTTTTGGAGTTCCCGTTAGGATTTTAATACAAATACTGAAACGAAGTTTAAATTGTGCAGAAAATGTATGGTAGACCTTCAAAAAATGCAGTCATATACCTTTGGCAAACGTGATAAGGTTCTGATTATTTTCCAGTCAATCGTAATTGCATTGATAATGACAACACCTTTTAACCTAAGACACAAAAAACTCAGTACATGCAATCATAGATTGTCGATCATAAATTTCTTAATCTCATCAACACTGGGTTGAGCCCCTCTCAACTGGAATATGCTGTCGATAACATACAACTCTGTTGTTGTAGTATCTGAGCCACAAAATGCTGCCCAGTCATTGACAGTCATTCCAGCTGCAGCTATCACTTCACTACCGCAGTTCACCGTTTCTAGTGTCAGAGAAATGTCAAGGAGTTCTGCAAGCTCATCCATCTCTTCAATAGATGCATGGGGATGTACCTGAGTCCAACAAGGAGCAACAAAACAACATCTATGTAACGCCCACACCCATAACACGTGAAAGTCATTAACAGGGTCAAACTTAAACTTACCATATATATTTAGCATGGCTAAGTGACAAATTGAGATCAAAACCCATATTTATTAACATTAACATTTATTTATTCAAAACATGTTAATTAACATATGTATACGTCACCGGTGGACACTATGTGAGCAAGTATTATCTTCAATCACATTTACCATTCTCCTATATTTTTATTAAGAGTGCATACTTACCAAGCCTCCCAAGTTTGAGAAAGTAAAATAGCTTCCAACAAGAATATTATATGTTATTGTATGCCGGGAGCCTTGGAGTGACTAGTAAAGTTACTGTCACGTGACCAGGAGGTCACGGGTTCAAGCCTTGGAAACAGCCTCTGGCAGAAATGTAAGGTAAGACTGCGTGCAATAGACCTTGTGGTCGGGCCCTTCCCCGGACCCCGCGCATAGCAAAAGTTTTAGTGCACCGGACTGTCCTTTTATTGTATGCCAGTGAAATTCCACACCAAGAACATCAGCAATCATCTCTTCAGTTTTTTGATAAAACTAACATCTTTCAATCTTAGGTAATGGTATTCATCTTGTTTAGATGAGTAGACTCACAAGTCAAGATCCATGACAACAATAACGCGAGTCTACTTTCAACGTAAAACAATCGACATAGAAAGGGAAATGTAAAAGTACGTATCCTAGGAGAAGTGAAAAACAACAACAAAGTACTATTTTCTTGAACAAAGTTTAGCATAATCTATAGCAACTTTAAAGAAAAACATAACATATAGCAGACACAAAATCCTATCGATAGAATTCTACAATAATAGTATTCCTACAACTTGTAAAGATCCTCCTTTTAATAGCCGTGTTACCCTTGAGCGTCAGTGGCGCATGGTTTGAAACTTGATGGAAAAGGGGATGCCCTCTACCCTTCAAGATTTGAATAACAAGTTTTTGTCTGCGACGGGGTTCAACTCGGACCCTATTGCGCGCCTAATCGACACACCCTGTGCGGCAATCTTTCTTTAGACCAAATCCACCAGTGAGGTAAACATCCTTCATCCTATTGGACATTTCTGGACGTTGAAACAAAACACTAATGCTATCATACATGACATGGATTTTACTTAAACTCATAGAATGATTGTGTTCTCTATAGAAAACAAACCGCAGACAAGATGCCAATGCATAGATAATTATGTGTACCTAGAATATACAATGGTTGTCATATGCCTATCACTAGTAAATAGAAGTGAATAAACTCCAGAGATCTACACAAAATGCCATTTCAATTTGTAGCGAAAAATAGCCAACAGATAAATTACCTTGTCAAGATCTATATGTGCAAGAGAAACATAATCATTGCATGCTATGCAGTTTCCAAGGGCAGATAACCGCTCTTCAATGCGGTGAACCACAACTCTATCTGGCAGACTGTTCCTCACGTGCCAAAGTTCTTCTAGCACAAACAGAAAAAAACAAAACTAAAGTCAAAGATGTGGGCAAGTAGAAGTCGGATCAACCTTTTTTTGGAGATGAAGTGTACTCCAATGATAAATCCAAACAAAACAAATAAGCCAAGAAAGATAATATTACACATTAAAATATGGATTTTTATATATGAATACTTGTCCCGTTACAGATAGCTAACCTGAAAGACACAAAGGTAAACCTTACTCAAGCATACAGTTAATCACATTATCGTAAATATGGAAGGAATATCTACAGTATGGTGAATTATATTATTACCTTAATCTGTAGTAGTGTGAGGCAAAAGAAGCCCATTTTTGTTTCCTGCACAAAATCAGAGAAGTGAAGACTTGGTAACCACAATAAGTATCAGTGGGCAACAAGACCTTAAAAGTTTCAGTAGCTAGAGTGATTGTCAAGTACCAGCACAGAGTCTTCCGACTATCTTCGTTCCTCCAATGAAAGTTTTGATCACTGGAATTTTTTCAGGTAACGCATCCTCAAACACGCTGAAAAAAATACAGATCATGTAATGTTCACATTTAAGAAATATTGTGAGCTCAACTCCAGGATTTTGTTTCCAAATTTGTAGTTTTAGTTTAAATAATTTCTCTGATATTAAGAGATAAATGATTTGAACAATAGCAAAAAAACAAATCTGTTGAAATTTTCAGAACCCCCAATCGCAACCAAACAGTATGCATTGGTCAGCTTTGAAAAAACTCCAACTTCACATGAATTCTCATATTGAAGCCCTGCGATAACGCACAAGTTAAACAACAATAACAACATATGCAGTGTAATCCGACAAGTAGAATCTGGAGAGTAAGATGTAGGTAAACGTTACTCTCCAGCCAAAAAGGCAATAACGTAAAAGTCATTAGAGAAATACCCTGAAAAATAAGTATCCAATTTGACAATGAACATTTAATTACTCACTAATAGCCATTGCTAGCTGAAAGAAACAGAACTGCCAGGAGCTTGGACGCTGTCAATAGCCAAAATGATTCACACATGTTAACAAAGGATAACTACAGACAATTCTACAATAAATTATGGTCTTCAATTGATCGACTACGCCTCAATTCTAAACTAATTGTGTTTAGCTCTATAAATCCTATGATTAGATATTTCCATCTTGTTTTAATAATCAAACAATTCCCAAGCAGCACATACGGTACAAAATTCAATGAATAATGGGCGCGTTTATCTATTCTTCCCCACTTAAATATTTGGCAGCTTTTGTTTATGGCAGGTTCAGAAGCTACGTACAAGTTGCGCTCTTGCCACCATAGTGAAGGCCCAAGCATAAAGTTATAATCTTTCATTTGATAGAAAATAATGCATGTATTAACTTTCTGTATTACTAATATATTATTTACTATATTTTTTTTAACCTATAAACTCTATTTGTTATTATGTTATGCATAATTAATACATGAAAAAAAATCATTGTATTAGCAATGCAATACATGGTTAAAAACACAATTGCTCTTCAAAACCTTCTCCGCTCGAGGATATTTTTGTGAACAAATAATTTCGTTTTAACATATACAATGCATGTTATTTTTAATATATCAAATAAAACAAATAATAATTTTGACATAACTAGTACAAACATAACTAATACCAATATTATTAAGTCATTAATACAACATATTTGACATTATTCTTACACACGATTCCTTGATCCTTGCTTTGTTTTTTCTCTTTTTTTGTTCTGAAAATAACCACTAATACTAATTACCATACAACAAAATCATAAGAAAGGAAAAAGCTACATGTTTAAAAATCATAATTCAAGTATAATATTTTCTCATCATTTGAAAGGCGTACAAAAATCATCTTTAATCAATAAAATAAGAAACGCAATATGTGATCATAAGAAAGAAAATTCAACTATTAGCCAAAAAGTTTTGCAAGCACGGGTGAAACAAAAGTTTAATTTGACTATTAGTCAATCAACTATTAAATATATATAAATTCTTAATATATTATAGTAATTATTACTTTACATTTTTTCTGGGCCTTTAATACTTTATTTTTAATTATTATCTAATGCATTTAGCGAAAATATTATTTTAATATAAATGGCATCGAAATCAAAGAAAAATATTCATTTAGCAAGATTATTACTTTATCAAAGTTTTACCGCATATAGAAGTGAGAACATTAAATTGGATTTGGATTAATATCAGCTTTTAAGGTAATTATTTAATTAATAACCGCTTCATAATTATTTAATTTAATTAATGTCCACTTTGGGCAAAAGGTCAGACACTGGTCTCGTATCTGAAGTTTGATAATAAAGATCGGACACTTTTGATGGACGTACATGTAAGAATTGGTCAAACTTTTAATCATGGTTGTCTGAATTTTCATGTACGGCATCTCAATTATACATGACCAAAAATATGTATAAACGAATTGAAATTTCAATTCTTGAAAATTATAAAATTTTATGATCAAATATATTTTTTGGAATTCAACTCCTAAAAAAAGCGATTACAACTTTAAATTTATAACTAACAATACTCAAACTACTAAATTAAAATAAAAATATTGAAATAGCAAAGTAACTAAAATAGAGATAAGAATGGATGAAAAGATTAGACAAGGACAGACATACATTTTTTTTCTTCTATATGCATAACCCTTCTTTCCAACTCATTCTGTCTTTTAACCAAATGTTAATAGGGTATGAATCCCAAATAAAATACTTCAATATTTTACTTGGTTCAATATCATTCACGACTTCTAACCCATAGGCCCATTCACAACATGCTAGCAAAAAAATAATAATTTCCAAACTTCTCACAGATTAAGATAAGGAGATGCTATATCTCTATCTTTTTGTCCCGACTTTTGAACTACTTTCTAAGACGTAGAACAATTGAAATTTTGTATCTTATTAAATTAAAATTAGGAGAAAAAAATTGCATTACTCATCTTATTTATGAAAATGATACTATTTTTACTTTCTTTTGAGCAAGTAAAAAGGCAGCCCGGTGCACTAAAGCTCCCGCTATGCGCGGGGTCCGGGGAAGGGCCTGACCACAAGGGTCTATTGTACGCAGCCTTGCCTTGCATTTCTGCCAGAGGCTGTTTCCAAGGCTTGAACCCGTGACCTCCTGGTCACATGGCAGCAACTTTACCAGTTACTCCAAGTGAATTCAGAATTTAAAAAAGGCGATAATACTAATATTATTATTTTTCTCATGGCACTAATAAAGAAAAGAACATTCTTTTGTATTTTCATTTCATTTTATTTGATCTAAATTTTATGATATCTTAAAAAAGAGACTCATTTTAGAGATTTAATATCTATTTAATACAGAATGATAATTATGCTACTTTTAACTATTTTAAATTCAAGCTCAGCTGTATATTCATTTGATTGTTTATCAACAACTATTAGCTTTCAACATTTTTTTATTTAAAAACAATCGAACAACAAAGCAAAGTTAATCAATTTATTAGAAAAGACACACAACATCATAATCAAACTAATTAAAGTTCACATTTTATTATAAAAAAAAATGTTTCTGCTAAAAGAAAAAAACAAGTGCAAGGATTTTAAGGCATTCATTAGGAGAGGCCTAAGTATACAGTGCTAAGGTGAATAGATAAACTTAAGCCCATTGAGGGAAATTTGATTTAGGCCAATGTGCAAATTTCCTAATAAAATTGAATGTTTAGAGAACTTTGGCCTTGTCCGGCCTATGTTTTTTTTAATAAAGTAAGGTATTTCATTAAAAAGCATCAACCAGATGCAAAATAACAGAATAGGCAAAAGGGCTCACAGACAAAAGTTGTTAGCTTCTTTACAATCTTCAAACTAGTACTAGAGAGCTAGCAAAGTCTAGAAATTGTTCAGTGCTAAATACAAGGATTAAATTGACCTAACTGAACAAAATAAGTAAAGCTTTAAGAGAGTGGTTTGGAGTTGAGATCCCATCAAAACATCTACGCTTCCTTTCAGTCCATAAACACCAAAAAATAACTCCAAGGATCATCACCCGTACTTTCTTGATGGACTTATCAACTCTCCATGTATGCCACCTTGCGTAGGCTTCTTTCACGTTATGTGGCATGACCCATTGTAAGCCAAAAATGCAGCAGAACATTTCCATAGGACCTTGGCCACTGCACAGTGAAGGAGCATGTGATTGATTGTTTTTGTGCTATTCTGACACATATAACATTTATTATCCAAATCGAGTCCTCTTTTGTTGAGATTATCTTGTGTTGAACATGCTTGCTGGAGAGAAATCCAGTAAAAACAAATGATCTTGGTAGGCATTTTGGTCTTCCAAAAAAGTTTTCAATACCAAAGTTCAGTGATCTGGTTCTGACAACATATTTGATGATAACAAACTTTCGCAGTGAAGGTGTTGTTTCTTCCCCATACCAATCTGTCAGCACAATTCTCATTCATATTATATTTTTCCACATTAGCAAGTAGTTCAAGCAGGCTTCCCATCTCCCAATCCTGCACATTTCTTTTGAGCATTACATTCCAGTTGTTGCCACATCTATTATGTGCAATTGTGAATTTTTGGTCTTGAGCAATTTGGTACAGGTTTGAGTACCAATCCGGCCTTAGTTATGTATAAATTAAATTATTTGGCATAAGTTGTATAGTATCTAATTGGCATAAATTTAGAAGTTTTGTCTCGCTCTGCATAAATTTTATATGAATGAGTTATGACTCTTATGACGTAGCTTGTAGGTTCTAAAACTGGACTCTTGCTTCGCTTGACGCCAGAGGCGGAGCCACCTTGTGGTTAGGGGGTTTCATCCGAACCTCCTTTGGCAGAAAATTATACTATTTATACATGATTAAAATAATTTTTATGTATATATAGTAGATGTTGAACTCTCTTCGACTAGTTCGTGTGTTTACTTCTTCAAAATTTCAACCCCCTAACAAAATTCTGGCTCCGCCATTGCTTAACGTAAATTTTGTAGGAACTATGTTATTTTTTTTACAATATAACTTGTGAGTTTGAACTATATAAATATCATTCATTAGGTAACTGATAGTCTTATCAAATTTGGAGCAAAAAAGTTTCGAATAAAAATATTTACAAAATATTCATAGTCTAATGCTCACGAAAAACTGAGAAAAAGGTTATATTCCTGTTTCTTGACACCTAAGCACTAAAAAATGGCATGGATTTCTATGAAAGCTATTAATATCATTCACTAGGTAATTATGGATGCTCCTACCAATTTTTTATAAAATTCCACACTTTTTAGTATTTAGGAAACATAAAATATATTAAAATTAAAATTAATTTAATGTATAAAATTAAAAGTCATATTTATCGACAAGGATCCAACTTTTATATTCTTGAGCAGTTTTGTTTCTTTAAGTTTGTTAAAAGTGAATATTTTTTATTTTCGTCAAATATTAAATAAATTGTTTGTTAGATTCGTTGAAAATAATGATAATAAAATAAAATAATTTAGCAAAATCAATAATAATAATAATAAAAAGATTTAACGGCAGCTCATATTCAGAAGTGTAATATACAGTTTTGATCAATTTACTAGATTCTGGTGCAACCTTTTGAAGTGAAACTTCTATTATTTCTCCTGAGACATTCTTTTCTTTATAGTCCATTCCATTTTATATGACATACTTTTTTTTAGTCTGTTTTAAAAAAATATCACCTTGTTATAATTAGAAGCAATTTAACATTAAAATTCTCCTTTTACCTTTAATGAAATTATTTATAGCCACATAAATATCTAGGAATTATTTTAAACTAGAAATTACAAAATCTTGCTTTTTTTTTTCTTAAATACTATGCAAGTCAAAGACTGCCATATAAAATGGGATGGAAGGAATATATATATATGATGTCAACTACAATTTTGTGTTAGGTTTCTATTATTTTTTTTTCCGATTAGAGTTTCTAAAATTTGGAGAGGGGAAAATATGTCACTTTGGTTTCAATTCAATAACCAAATTAGTGTAAAAAACGACAGCTTGGTGCACTAAGTTTTTGCTATGCGCAAAATTTAGAGAAAAATTAGACTACAAAGGACTATTGTATGCAACTTTATCTTGCATTTCTACAAGAGAGTGTTTCCACAGCTCGTCCCGTGCAATAGCCAAACTAATATATATATATAATTAAAAAAGAAAAAGACAACTTGATGCACCCACTATGTGAGAGGTCTGAGGAAGGGCCAAACCACAAAGATCTATTGTAAATAGCCTTATCCTGCATTTCTACAAGAGAGTTTCCACCGCTCGAACTCATGACAATAGCCAAACTAATATAAACAGAGACAATCTAGTCTACTAAGCTTCCATGATGTGAGGAGTCCGAGAAAGGACCGAACCACAAGAATCTATTATACGTAACCTTATTCTACATTTCTGCGGGGGTGTTTCTACATCTCAAATTAAACCCGTGACAATAGCCAAACTAATGTACCACAAAGGATTAGTTTAAGACATTAACTTTATTGAACGTAAGATAACTTTGTCTCGATCGTATAAGTTCTACAGAAATTATTCGACATAGCTAGTTATGCATTTTAACTTTTAAGGCATAACTTGTGTTATATTATAATATAAACTATGTCGAACAAAAATTATTTGTTATTTCAATGTTAGAGATATTTTCGACCACTTATTATTTTACTTAAAGTGTTTAAGAACAAACATTAAAAATCATTAAATTGGTAAAGACTAGGGCTGTTCAAAATCAAATCGAATTTTTTTTTATTGGTCATGGATATTAGTTTAGCAATTTCGGTAACAATTTTTTTTTTGTATCGAGTTATCGATTCTTAACAATTTGAGATTTTTCTTAAATGGTTAACTAATAACTTGATAGTAAATGAATTATATTTATATCACGAGAGTTTGAGACAACTAGAAATGATAGTAAATGAATTATATTTATGTCATTCGGTATAAAAAGTCAAGGTTTAGTTTCATACTATCATTTTTAGTTGTCTCAAACTCTCGATTATTCTACAACGTGTTGGTGTTTGCTTTTGAGCAAGATGCAATTTGTCAACTCATGTGCATGATTCATTTGATTTGTCGCCTTATTTTTAAGTGATTTTTTATATGTGTAAAATTTTAACGGTTAAATCGATAATCGAACGAATAATCAAAAACCAATAACTAACAAATCAATAGCTTAATAATTTTATAATGATTTAATAAATCTACAAATCGACGGATAAGCTTCAAATTCAAATTGAATCGAACCAACCTATAATCAGCCCCTGAACCATGAAATTCATAACTGGGCTCGGCCCATAAAATAATCTATTTTTTTTATAAGCCCAACATCTCAACCCAGAGCAAGTCGGCCGTAGTCTTCTCCGACGACCAGCAGTAGCTCGACGGACGGCGGAAAGCAGAACGGGCGGTGGTGACTCCATTTGCGGTAGAAAATCACAAAGTTCGTCTTTTGTCATCTCCATTTCCATATTTGTTTTTCTATTTATTTTGGGAATTTCGGCTGTGATCATAACTTGTTTGATGAAATGTCTATGATGTGAGTATTAGAGGACTTCCATTTTTTTACCTTGTTTTTTGTGATACTGTATCTGTTAGATTGAATTGGAAAACTTGAAAATTGGAAGGACGATGTTTTTTTGGTACTAGATGTGTAATTAAGGATTGTATGCTGAATGATTGTTATTGAATTGCCTGCCTAAGCTTCATAGGTATTGCTTGCTTTTAGGTTAAGGTCTATGTACACTTTTCCCTCTCCGGACGCCATTTTGTTGTTGTTAATCCCTATGTTTCAATTTATGTGAGGTGTTTGTGTGGGCACAAAGTTTATTTAAGAGAGAATTTTTTTCTTTGAAAACTTGTGGGAAAGACTAAAAAGGAAAAAAAAAAACGTGACATAAATTGGGATATAGGGACAATTCGTATCCTTTGAGTCCATTCCACTCAATGCTGTAGATTTTACCGAGAGTTTTGAATCATTTGGAATGTTGAGGGAAAAGCAAAACTCTTTATTTCACTTTTGTCGGTCTAATTTCCATGTGATTGCTTTGTTCATCAAGATAAATTAGTTTTCCTGTTATGGTAGAAAGTTCTTGCATTCAGTTACCATGTTTTTAGCTAATGCAGAAGGTAAGTCTTACCCGTTTCTTATTATTCATGAATTAATGTCGCTATACACACTTTTTACCTCCAAAAAAAGATGAATGGAATTGAAGTTAAAGTAATCCCAGGTATTGTATGCAAAAAGAACTTTCATATGCCATAAATTCAGACTACAATTTTATCTTCCCAAATGTCATTCAGTTGGCTAGCGTGTTAGCTTGATTTTTCAGGAAATATGTTTTGATTTCTAAGAGAAGTATTAAAGGAGCATTTGGACCAAGAATGGAACACAAAACAAGCTCTCTAAACTGCTACTATTTAATTCATTCATGTTTTCTTTGAAGTACAGTCTGTCAATCTGACATTTTCTTTCACTTTATGTAACAAAAATTATATGTTAGCCTCAATTGAAGAGGACATGACTAAGTCTAATTCTGCTAAGAGAGGGCCTCTATATTCTCATAAAGTTCTGAATTTTTCTGATGTTACTTTAGATGCCAAGAATTTGTATCCTAGTCTCAGTAGTTTAAAAAAAGGAAAGAATTTGTAGCTTAGTCTCAGTAGAGGAGGAGGAGTATGATTTCTCAGTTTCTCCTTTTCTTTTCTTTTTAAATCTTTCAAATTTAATGCTTCGAAGAATGATTCTTGTGGAACTAAATTTTCTTGTAAAAGTTGTTGTTCATTCAACTTATAGCTTTTCTTCCGATTCCATGTTACAGTGTAACTGTTGTCTAGCTTCAAGTCAGTTAATGTTGTCTTACTTTGCACGGGATCTGCACTCTGCAGGACACCTTCATCGCTTGTAATCTGGTGAGAAAAATATGATTAGAGGCCTCCTTTTCTTTACTTTGTTTTTGGTAATACACATGAGCTACATGTAAGAAAATATAGCAATTCTCGATGGTCCTTCTGGTTTAAGTGGAAAACTAGAAATTAGAATGATGTGGATTTCCCTTGCCAATGAAATATTTTTATATGATTTTGGTTGTTCGGAGGGATGGAGGAGTTATGAGGAGGATGTGGAGCAAAGCTTTTTCGGTTGTGTTAAATATGCTTCTATGACAAGAAATTCCATATACGAGGAAAATTCGGTGACTTAGTAGCATTCTAGAGTGTTGCAAATAGCAAACGAATGAGAAATATCATGGATGCCTTTCCTCTTTCCTCTTCTTCTTTTTTCCTTTTCTGTTTTGGTTCTTCATAGTTTGTATAAAACATGAAGGGAAGCCTTGGAGTAACTAGTAAAGTTGCTACCATGTGAATAGGAGGTCACGGGTTAAGCCTTGGAAACAACCTGTGGCAGAAATGCAAGGTAAGGCTGCGTACAATAGACCCTTGTGGTCGGGTCTTTCTCCGGACCCTGCGCATAGCGGGAGCTTAGTGCACCGGGCTGCCCCTTTTTTCGTAGTTTGTATAAAACATATGAGCAGACTTGATTGTACTGCTTTCATGCCTGATTCGAAGTTCCAAATATGTTATTTACATGTTTAACCAATTGCTCATAATGCTTTTGTATCAACAAGTAACTTTGATTTGGCACAATTTGTTTCTATTGTGAACTGACTGGATACATTTTCAGTTCCTGAAACTTGTGAATTTTTCTACTTTTGCTTTTAATTTTCAGATTACTTAATATCTCTTGCAATTTCTTCTCAGTTCCAAGCAAGATTTGAAAGAGCATCAGCTGCCTTTTTTTTTCCGTTGCTCAATCAAGGAAGTGTTATATCTACTACTAATCTTGGTCCTTCATTCACTTGAAATGTCTTTGCGTAGACCACCACTTCCCCGACTTCTGCTGAACAATGTCTCGTGTATGAGAAATGCTCAACAAATTTTGCGCCATGTAAATGTTTCCCTCCATGATGGTGGTGCACTTGTACTAACAGGCACCAATGGTTCTGGTAAATCCACATTCTTGCGCATGTTGGCTGGTTTCTCAAAACCATCAGCTGGTGAGATACTTTGGAATGGTCATGACATAACTGATTCAGGAGTTTTTCAACAGTACAAACTTCAACTCAATTGGCTGTCTCTAAAGGACGCCATCAAAGAGAAGTTCACGGTCCTTGACAATGTTCAATGGTTTGAAGTTCTTGAAGGCAAGCAAGGAAGGTCTCTGCCAGCTTTGGAGCTTATGGGGCTTGGAAGATTAGTAAATGATAAAGCACGGATGCTTTCTATGGGTCAAAGGAAAAGGGTACAACTCGCCAGATTGTTAGCAATTGATCGGCCTATTTGGTTGCTCGATGAACCTTCAGTAGCACTGGACGACGATGGTGTGAAGTTGCTCGAGTATATCATTGCAGAGCACAGGAAAAAAGGTGGCATCGTCATTGTCGCCACCCATCTGCCTATTCAGATTGAGGATGCAATGTTTTTAAGGTTGCCACCAAGGTTCCCCAGAAGGATGACTTTAGTAGACATGCTCGATAGAGGCGGCCTCGACTGATCTTTAAGAAGATAAGAGTCCTATATAAAGAAAGGTTTCCAATGAATCAAAAGGGAGCACATAATGTTAAAGAACCAGCAAAAGTGTGATGTGCCAAGTTTTCTTGTAGTGGAATCAAAGTTTCCACTTTTCTTTCATTCTTGATGATTGCAAGAATTTCTCTATCTTTACTTTGTTAGTTCCTCCTCATTTTGCACTTCAATTTGCCGCTAAAATGTGCTGAGAACACATGCCCCCCACTTTGGTCTAATGATAAGAGCCGCAACATTGGATGTGTGAGTTTGAATTTGTTGCAGACAAAAGCTTGGTATTTAAGTGGCGAAGGATAGAGGGTAAGTCCATTATCCATCAAGTTTCGACCCGTGTCGGCTGGCACTCGGATTTCTTTTTTGCAAAAGAAATGTGTAGATAGACCTTGCATTATCAGATGTAGTGTTTCTCTTATACAACATGCCAAATAGCTTAGTTGTTTGTATGCTAGTTTGAAGCAGAGAACTTGACACATTCAGTACTGATTTGGTTTTTGCAACAGTTTGGACATTTACCAGATAAAGATAAGTTTCATGTTTGTTTCGTCAGCAGCTGGGTAAAGATTGGATCAGAACATTTTTTTTCCGTATTCGATATCCGTATTGGAGTACCATTAATCCATTTTGCCGGAAAATTTCATAAAAATACAAGTACATATTAGTTACATGAATTTAATACACTAAAATGATATAATTAACCGTCATTATGGTTAACAAACATTCAAAAAATAAGCTCATATTATAAATTAATATACATTATATAAATGTATATATTATTTTTTGAAATTTTAGTAGCTCGGTTGGTTGGTTGACTTGTTATCTGAATTTTCACTTTATTAGCGAGTGTTTGATTCCCAACAGATAATTCCTTCTCCCATTTCCCCTTCAACTACCTCTATTTTTTTTAAAAAATAAGTATAGTACTGCTATTTTTTAATATATAAAATTTAAAATATTTATTCTTGATGCAATTATAGAACAAATGTGGTAGCGAACTACATAGTATAATTCGTGATTGCAACAGTGCAATTATAAATCAAGAAATTCGTAATTGCAACAGTGCAATTATAAAACAAGAATTAAGATTAATTGTTTTTTCTAAAATTCAAAACTCACGAATATTACGAAGAGAATGAAAGAAATTCGTATTGAAAACTAATAACCAAGAACTCATGTTTATTTATATGTATAATTTGGATATAGATTAAGTAATTTAATTTACATCCGATTAAAACATGGATCAATAATATACTGTTTGTTCTGTGACTTTTTATAAAGATCTAATTAGTCGATCATTAGTTCTATTAGCATTATTTAGCCCGAAAATAACATTTTTGGTTCAAATAGATAGAAATGAGTGTATTATTTATTAGCCAAGTTCAATAGATTCACAGTACTTTTTATGTTAAAAAAATAAGGTTAAAAACATTTTTTGATTATTTTCCATTTTTTTATTAAAACTCTTACTTTGGCATTTGGAGATAACCATGTGCTCTCTGACAAGCAACAAGCTAATAACACTAATTCCACAAGATCTCTGAGGTTCAAAATTTTATTACAAAATACTACCAAATTTTCTGGGATTTAGTCCTAGAAAAAAAAAAAAAAAAAAAAAAAGCTGAATCTTGGAGTTCATTGATAATGATGAAGAAATCATGGGTTTGTACTTTTGTAACTCAATTTTCTCTATGTTTATCTCTTTTTTTTGTTCTCAACTTGTGTCAAAATCAGAAGCCAATGACAAGGAATAGAAATGTGAACAACCTTCCTATGGATATATATTTCATTAGTGTTACAGGGGGTATTAGGACCCTTGAAGAACAGACCCTTCTTCTCAAACAGGTCAGTTTATCAATCAATCTTGAAAAAAAAAAACAATCTTTGGTTTATTTGTGTAAAGGAATGATTTTTATTTGAATGTTCCTTGTTGGGGCATGGAATCTTGAACTGAATTTTGGTTTGGTGAAGATTGGAAGTGTTAGTTCAATCTGTAGTAAAAAAAAGTTTTAGCAACTCTGTTTTGTATTCTTTTTGCACTTCTTCTCAAACAGGTCAGTTTCTCCATCAATCTTGAAAAAAAAAGAAGAAATCTTTTGTTGTTTGTGTAAAGGAATATTTTTTATTTGAATGTTCCTTGTTGGGATATGTGTTTTGAGCTGAATTTTGGTTTGGTGAAGATTGTAAGTTAGTTCAGTCTTTAATAGAAGGATTTAGCAAATTTGAATTTCTATTCTATTGGCATTAGTTGGTTGGATTTTCTACACTTGATCCGAGGGTCTTTCGGAAACAACCTCTCTACCTCCGTCCGTGAGTAGTGGTAAGGTTGTATATACTCTACCTTCTCCAAACCCCACTTGGGGGTTCCATCGGGTATGTTGTTGTTGCTAGCATTAGTTGGTTGTGGAAAAGTAATCAGTTTCAGTATATAATTTGGAGGTGTACTCATGCAAGATTGGATAAGATTTAAAATGATCAGACCATTTGGTAAAAGGTGCAAGTAGCACATGCTGATGATAAAACGAGAGAAGGTCTCTTGAAATGTTTTAGCCATGTTATGCATCCATCTCCAATGTGTGGGTCAGTAGGTGTGAAGTTATGGCGAGTGAAGGTGTTAAAAAGGGACGAGTTAGACATAAAGTCACTTGGAAGAAAGTAGTACAGAAAGACCTACAATCTCTTGGCATCCATGTAGTCTTAGAAAAAATATGAGAAAATGGAAGAAAAAGATCTATATAGCGATACCAATTAACTGGAAATATGTTTTGGCCATGTTAGTACTTTTACTTTAGGTCCAATGTTTTTAGGAGTCTTTCCAAATCTTTTATTGTTCTGGTAATTGATTTTGTAACAAATTGAAATTTAATAAATTGATGTTCTTTTTACAAAGACGTTCTTCATTCTTTTGTTGTGATGTTAAAACGAAATTGTTATGCGTGATGAGAGTCATCTCCTTTGTATCATGTCATTTTTGGCTGATTTATTTTCGGTGGAATTTATATTGAATGAAGGTGGAGAAGGTAGCGAAAAAGTTCAATTCAAGATTCATTATCAACATAAGCGAACTTGGGGAAGATGATCCACTTATGCAAAATGTAAGGCCTCCAATGACACTTTTATAAGTGCATAATTCAGTCGTTATATGAATTTGAGTGCAATGATGCTAGTGTAGGATGTAACACGTAGCTACTTAATGGATTGTGTTCAAATTAGATAATTTACTAAGTTTTCGTGGTCACCTACTTAGCGACCAATGTTTGGTTTTGATTCATATGTTCAACATGCCAATGGTGCTAAAGACATCTCATTTTTTGTGTCTTACTGATTGCATCTCGTTGCAAAAATAGGGAACTGATTGTATCACTCCGGCTTCATGCGAGTAGTTTAACCATGCAATTTAGACATTATGTAGCACATTGACTTGTCTACTTCTATTCTTGTGCAAAAGATGTTTGGCTTGTGAACTTGCTACTCCTTCATGTGGCAAGCTCTCGGTAGTATTTACTACAAATCACAACTTTGCCTGACAAAAAGGAATCCATATTAAATTTCCAATGAGGATTCGACGAAATGATAATCTTACATCTCCACCTGTCCGTTCCTTGGCAGGCTACTTGGCATTTTCCTTCCATGAAGATTCCATGGTATGCTACTCTATGAATAAGCAGTTTGTTCTCTTGGACTAACTTTTTTACTTTTACATCTGTATTTCATCATTTGAAATGAATTGTCTTTCCAGTTTCCCTTCAGCCATCCTCAACTTGTAGGTACTCGACTCAAGCTCTCAGAGGACGTGGGGTGAATCACTACCTTAAACAATTCAAATTTGCCCATGGAAGCTTAGATATTATAGTTGTGGATACAGGATTATATGAGGTAAATGCTTGTTTCTTTTATCTGATTAAATTGGCCTTTTATGCACCCTTACCAAGATGGCGTCACTTCAGCTTTCTGCTCACTTGATTGTATCCTAATGTCTTTGTAAGATAACTGTTGTATTTTTCTATATAATGTTTTAGCGAACCCGCTTCTGGTAAGTATGTAGCTTATGTTTGTTGGCTTTATCTCTGGAAGTTCAGAAAATTTATTCCAAAGACCTTTAGTTACGTCAAATATGATTGCGTGTCATCTGAAAGATAGTTACTTTTAGTTTCTTTGCCTCTAATCTATCTTCTACCTTTTACAGCACTTGGGAAGTTCAACACCAGAAGATCTGATAACTAGTCAAATTTTAGTTTGTGTTAGATTGACAGTCTTTTAAATAATTTGGGATGAAAACAGGAGTTGTCTTCCTATGCCTATTATGGTAGTTGGCGAGGTTCTTTAAGCACTTTCAACTGTCATCTTGACGTTAGTCTTTTGTATTTGCACATGGCATAATACATACAGCCAAGAACACCTTCATGTTTAATATTTCTCAGAAGAACGCAGACATTTATAAACAGCTATAATTGAATGAGTGGGCGATGGCATATGATCTATTATATCTTAGCTGTATCATTGATAGGATTCTGTTTGCAGACTTTCCACCGGCTGATTACATATAGTGCTTTGTTTCTTTCTTTTGATATTGGAAGTTGGTTTTATGGGGAAAAAAATGGCTCTTCAATAAAACAGTTCTTATCATTCTGCCTATATTTGACAAAGACTTGGATAGTTATATAAATGAGTTTCGACTATAGATTTAATTCTCCCATCTCACCCTTAATCTCAAGTGGTCCTAGAGAAGTAGTCCTCTTCTTTTTCCTTCTTCCCAGATAGGGATATTATTCTTATTTACAAATTTCAAAATTTACTTTTTGCTTTGCTGTAGATTACTTTCGACGTTTAACTTTGTTCTTCTTGTTAGGTTGCTTCAAATGGTGCTGGAGATAGACAATCTCAATGGCTGATAGACACACTTGAAAATAGTGAAAGCAAATGGTACCTTGAGACTGCACTATTTTACTCCAAAGAGAAATATGAGACTAAAGTGATCTTGTGTAAATGCAGGTGCATTGCTGTCGGATTTCATCCATTAGTAGCTTGCGAAGAAGATACTTCTCAAACAAAATTAAAACATGAACTCCAGTCTTTACATGGCTTATTTCTGAAATACGGGGTGGTAAGTCAAAATTTTAATGCTAAATCTCCATTTCTTCAGGAACTTTTGAGAGCAAGGGACCTGAGGAATACCTTAATACCGGATACCATTTTATCTGCAAAACCAGCTATCTATGTAAAATTTGATAACGTATAGCCTCCAAGGCTTTGGTGTAATGGTAAGAGCGCAACACATGATGTGTGGATTAATCACACGTCACGGGTTCAAATGCTGTTGCAGACAAAATGCTTGACATAGAAGTGGAAAAGGATAGACGGACGGGCCCATTGTCTGCCAAGTTTCTAACCGTGTGCTGTTGGTCCTAGAGAATTTCTCAGGTATGAATATGAAGATTTTTTTACTGACATAAGTTGTTCTTGTTTTGCTTTTTCCTGTTTAGGATGCATTTATAAGTGGGCAGGATTGTGTTGGCAATGTTGAGGAAAGCCCTATTGCAAAATCCAAAACTGGAACTGCCATATATCAAGGACCATTGCTGACTAAAGTGAATCAGAAGTTGCCTTACTCTATGTGAGTGTCTTTCTTAGTGTTCAGTAGACTATTGAGACTCCAGTGATGTTGCTCGGAACCTCCAAAGATGCCACCCCACCCGTGTTGGATCCTCCAAAAATGTATTACTGTTAGAGGATCCAACGCACACCAACAACATTTTTGAAGGATTCGAACAAACATAGGACTCAAGTGTACACTTTCGAACTATCATTTTTCGTTTTTTTTCTAGGGAAAAAGTAAATGGATTCCTACTTCACAAAGTCAGCGCTCTAGAGATTGTGAGTATTTTGAATCTGGTATGATATTATATACACAAGCACCTTATATTAGGTTCATGATGTTTTAACAATTATTATTTCTAATAGGTATCCTACTTAGTCACCTTGGAAGGTGATGTTGTGCAGAAATTTTTTCTCCATCAAAGAGGCAGAGATATTATGTAGAGCTCCCTCCAAACACCATTTAGGGGGAGCCAATTTCTTCCAATAGCCCTTTTTTTTCGTTCTAGTTATCGTCGTGGAAAGTAATGAAGAAGATCAAAGATCCAATCAAATATTGGTGAAGAATCGTTGTTTTCGTCTTTTTTTCTTTTCCGAGTAAAGAAAGAAAGAGGAGGAATTACAAAAAGAAGTAGATTCAGCATTCATGCTCAAGTTCAAATTAACGGAATATTCTCCATTTCGAGTCCCCATTTCTGGTGATTGCCTTGAGGTGTTCCATCTTTAAGGTGTTCTGAGCATGTTGATGTTTAAATTGAATGTACTAGATCCTTTCCAAGTTCTCTTGAGAAGTTAATGCAACCCTATTTTTTATGTGATTATAAGTTTTATGTGTTGACAATATAAAAAAGATTTATATCATTAGGTCATTGTGCAAATATTACTTGGTAACCTTTAAGAAAGGGATGCTAAAATAAACATGGCCAACTTGTTATAGAGAGCAAGGCTTGTAGTTAGCTGTTAACCAATTGATCTTATTCAAATCACATTCCTTGTTACTATAGGTCCTGAAACACAAGCATTTTTTACTACTGTGACTCAATTTCCATCACTTTATCACAATAGAAGTAATAATAGAGCTAATGTGTCATGAAATATAAGTATTTTTTTAATGCGAGATTCAATTTTGGTCACTTTCTCAAAAAAAGAGTAATAATAGAGTGTATGTGTCACAGATTACCACAATAAAATCTATCAAACACGAGCTCATTGAATTTACAATCTTCCATCCAAAATTTAACAACTATGTGTTATCCTATATTATCGTTGATTTAGTCGTATCCTGCTTAAATTCTTCGTAGAGATATAGATTTACGCAAAAAAAATTAAAACCATATCATTGTTAGCTATTTTTTGTTATAGAAATAATAAGAATTGAAACAATTTGTTTTCTACCACGTTTTCAAAGTATATTCAACTACAGTGAATTGTGATTTTAGAAAGAAAAAAAAATAGATTTTTAATATTAAAAGTTTAAGAAGCTGATGTTCTTATTTTTCACTAAAATATAGTAAATCAAATTTTATCATTCTACTTCTTTAGACCAAATTAACCTTCCATTTCGACACATACGAGGCTAAACAATCGCAATAACAAGCCGTAAATAAGTATTCACAAGAGGGCAAAATTAGAAACATTCATGCTTTTAAGATACTGATGACTTCCATTGATGAACAACAAAGCTCAGAAGGAACAGAAGAGGATTGCAGAGAGGAGAAATTTTTCTAAGGGTGGTTGCTCTTCTCTGCAACTCCAATGATTTCTCATATGAATAAAATGAAAAAAAATCAAACAACTCTTGAGAATTTATGACTAAAATGGTCCTTTATGTTATGCAGTTGAGCTAAATTCATCTTCTCAAAGAAGAGAGTTCATAGAGAGAATTTTGAGTCTGTAATTGATAATTGGCAAGAGAAATTAAGAGACCCGTATCTTGGCGGGGCGACCCGGAACGCAACCGGAGGTTAGCAGCCATGGCGATGTCTTTATTTCTCTTGTTTTTTTATCAACAGATCTGAGCTTCAATTTTACTATTGTAGCTTGTATTGTGTTGTTATTCTAAAAGGCATGTTTGGTATGAAGAAAAATGTAATCTTTTTGTGATCAATTTTGTCAGTGTTTGGTTACTAGTGTAGCCATCTGAGAAGAAGAAAGTTGGGGATTTTTTTTTTTTGGTGAAAACTAAGGGCCTGTTTGGATATGCAATATGGAATAATGAGGTTAATAGAGAGAAGGGATTTTTTTTTTGTTAAGGGTGGTTGCCAGAGAAGATCGAACAAAAGGTGCCTTTTTAAGTGTTGTTTTTGTTTTTGCCACTCTCTATTGTGCCCATGATTTTCTTTATAACAACTAAAGCAACAGCCCTTGTTAATGAAATACTCAGACAAACCACAGCTCTCTCTGTGTGTGTGTGTGTGTTGCCTTCCCCCCTTTGTGTCATTGTGCAAAAGAGGCTGTGGTGATGACAATGTTTTACCTTCTGGGCTAACAAAATTGGGCATTGAGGATAGTCTGACTGCATAGTCTGACCGCGTATCTTGGCTTGGCAAATCCCAGGATGGCCTGCAACTGAGGCTCACTCTTTTGCATGCAACTGGCGATTTTGCAGCTCAGTGTGTGTGTTGCTTTTTCCTCCCTTGGGTGAAATTGTGCAAAACAGGCTGTGATGATGACACTGGGCTAACACAATGGGGCATTGAGGATAGTCCGACCCGTATCTTGGCTTGGCAAATCCCAGGATGGCCTGCAACTGAGGCTGTCTTTTGCATGCAACTGGTGATTTTGCAGCCATGGCGGGGTTGCCTTTTCTTTGTTTGAGCAAAAATACAGTATCTGAGCCTCAAATTTTTGAATATCGAATTGGGGAACTCTTGTGCTTACATTAAAGTTTGATCCAATTAGAATGATGTACATTATCACAAAAAGATGGGTACTTTATCTGCTTCATAGATATAAACATATGATATCAGAGAGAATTTAACAGAAGTGACTCAGTAAGCCTGCGTTTAAACCAAAAGCACTTTGCTTGATAGATAGATATATAGATAGAGAATATGAGGCTGTGATGATATTTTCTTTCTTTCTTTTGAGGAACTCAATAGGGCAAGAAAATAAAGGGACTGTATCTTGGCGGGGCAAGCCGGATTGCTAGTGATTTTGTGTCATGCCAACGGTGTTTGCAGCCATGGTGTCACCTTCACTTTCTTGTCTTATCAACAGATCTGATCCTCAACTTTACTCTTACGGCGTCTTTGGTATGATGGAAAACATTTTTCACGATGAAATCAGCACCTGTTTACCATTGTATCCCTACGAGGAGAAAAAGTTGTGAAATTTTCAGTTGCCAGCCAAGAATTCCTAAAAGAAGTAGAAAATGAAATGAGGTTAATAGGGAGAAGGGATTTCTTCTAAGGGTGGTTGCCCCTCTCTGTTGTGCCAATGATTTTCTGTGGCTACTAAACCAATAGCCCTTGTTCATGCATTATTCAGAAGCAGAATATGATCCATATATCTCAGTGAGCGTGTATTCTTGGGGAATTTACACTAATGACCTTTTTGAGGTAGTGATGATAATAATAGCACTTTTTGGGTTAACAAAATGGGGTATTAAAGACAATTCGACCTGTATCTTGGCCTGACAAATCCCAGGATAGCCAGCAACTGAGGCTCTTTCTTTTGCATGCAACCGGTGATTTTGCGGCCATGGCGTGGTGACATTCTCTTTAAGGGGTCGTTTGGTTGCTGCTTAGGAAAGGAGCTGTTCATGTTAGGAGGTTTTTTTTTTGAAGGTTGGTTGCCCCTATCTGCAACTCCAGTTATTTCTCATATGAAAAGAAAATGAAAAAAAAATCAAACAACCCTTTAAATGTCAGGGAATAATTATCCACACCCTGTTGAGATTTTTGAATCAAATGGTCGTTTATGTTACGGAGTTGAACTAAATTCATCTAACAAAGTAGAGAAAGAGATAGAGATAGATTCCGAGGCTTCAGTGATGCTTGACAAGAGAAATTAGGAGACCGTGTCTTGGCAGGGCGACCTGGAATGCAACCCTAGGTTTGCAGCCATGGCGATGTTTTCATTCTCTTGTTTTATCAACAGATCTGAGCTTCAATTTTACTCTCATAGCTTGTTTGGATGGTTACCTATTGCGTTGTATTGTTATTCTAACAGCGTGTGTTTGGTACAAAGGAAAACATTTTTTTATGAAGAATTCCATCAGTGATTGGTTTCCAATGTAGCCCTCTGAAAAGAAGAAAGTTGGGAAAGTTCTGGAGAAAACTAAGAATTTTCCTAAAGAAAGTTAGCCCAGGAAGAAAAAATGAGGTTAATAGAGAGAAGGGATTTTTGTTAAAGGTGGTTGCCCCTCTCCGTTGTGCCAATGATTTTCTTTTTAACAACTACAGCAACAACCCTTGTTAATGAAATACTCAGACAAACAACAGCATAGCCGTAGATCTCAGTGTGTATGTCTTGCCTTTCCCCCTTTGAAGTAATTGTGCAAAAGAGGCTGTGATGATGACAATGTTTTACTTTCTGGGCTAACTCAATCGGGCATTGAGGATAGTCCTGCTAGTGTCTTGGCTTGGCAAATCCCAGGATGGCCTGCAACTGAGGCTCACTCTTTTGCATGCAACTGGTGATTTTGCAGCCATGGCGTGGTTGCCTTCTCTTTGTCCGAGCAAAACTGCAGTATCTGAGCCTCAAATTTCTGAAAATCGAACTGTGGACCTCTTGTGCTTACATTTAAGTTTGCTCCAATTAGAATGATGTACAGTTGTACACTGGGTCATTTGCACTTTTCCCTTATTTTGTGCTGGTCTTTAATTTATGCGTCTTGTATCCAAAAAAAAATTTGGCAGGCCAAGTTTATATTTTCTTGTCATTATATCCCACAAGTTTTGCTAATATGACTTCAGTTTAAAAGAACTTATGCCCCACTAGGCATAAGTTCAGTTGCTAAAGGGCAAAACATGCAACTTTATGTTGCACACTATCAGAAAAAGATGGGTACTTTATTAGCTTCTCAGATATAAGCCCAAGATATCAGGGAGAATTTAAAACCCAGAAAGTCTGCGTTTATTTCTGTGAATGTTGATCGTTGGTTAGGGAGTAGTTATTCATGTTAGGAGGGAGGGAGTAGTTATTCATGTTAGGAGGGAGGGAGTAGTTATTCATGTTAGGAGGGTTTTTTCGAAGGGTGGTTGCCCCTCTCTGCAACTCTAGTGATCTCTCATATGAAAAGAAAATGAAAAAAAATCAAACCCCTTAAATCTCAGGGAAAAATTACCTACAACCTGTTGAGATTTTTGAATCAAATGGTCCTTTATGTTATGGAGTTGAACTAAATTTTCTCACAAAGAAGAGAGAGAGAGAAAGAGAATTATGAGGCTTCAATGATAATTGACAAGAGAAATTAAGAGACCTGTATCTTGGCGGGGCGACCCGGAACGCAGCCCGAGGTTTGCAGCCAGGGCGGTGTCTTCATTCTCTTGTTTTATCAATTGATCTCAGCTTCAGTGCTCTTGTTTGGATGGTTGTTACCAAAGTATTGTATTGTTATTAAGGGTGTCTTTGGTATGAAGGAAAATGTTTGTTTTATGAAGAATTTCATCAGTGTTTGGTTACTAATGTAGCCCTCTAAGAAGAGGAAAGTTGGGAAATTTTCTGGTGAAAACTAAGATTTTTCCTAAAGTGTTAACTCAGAAAGAGAAATAAGGTTATAGAGAGATGGGATTTTTTCTTTAAGGGTGGTTGCCCTTCTCTGTTGTGCCAATGATTTTACGTTTAGCAACTAATCAATCAATCAACAACTATGATTATTGAAACATATGCATGGAGTTTCTTGAATCTACAACTTAAGGCGTAGATCTCAGTGTGTGTGTGTGCGCGCATTTCTTTTTCCTCCTTTTTGAGTATTTGTGCAATAGAGGCTGTGATGATGACAATGTTTTACTCTCTGGGCTACCAAAATCGGGCATTGAGGACAGTGCGACCCGTATCTTGGCTTGGCAAATTCCACGTTGGCCTGAAACTGAGGCTCTCTCTCTCTCTCTTCCATGCAACTGATGAATTTGCAGCCATCACGTTGGTGCTTCTCTTTGTCCAAATGCATTATCTAAGCCTCAAGTTTCTCGGAATCGAACTGGAGACCTCTTGTGCTTTGAAATACATTAAAGTTTGCTCCAACTACAGATCAAAAGAATGATGTACCACAGTAATATAGGTACTTTATCTTCTTCTTAGATATATATCCATTATTTTATAGACAATTTAACCAAAGAGAGAAGGCTTGCAGAGAGGAGGAGTTTTTGAAGGGTGGTTGCCCCTCTCTGTAACTTCTGTGATTTCTCATATGAAAAAGAAAAATCAAACAGCCCTTTATATCTCAGGGAAATATTGTTCACACCCTGTTGAGAATTTTCGACTCAAATGATCCTTTATCTTATGCAGTTGAACTTTTTTCTTCTCATGAAGAAGAGAGAGAGAGAGAGAGAATTCCAAGGCTGTGATGATACTTTCTTCTTTGGGGCAAGACAAATTAAGAGATCTATCTTGGTGTGGCAACCTGGATGGCGACCCATTCTGTGTCATGCAACCATTGGTTGCAGCCACAGCGATGTCTTCATTTTCTTGTCTCATCAACCGATCTGAGCCTCAATTTTTCTCTTATTCGCTTGTTTGGATGGTTGTTACCTATTGTATTGTATTGTTATTCTAAAATGGTGTTTTTGGTATGAAGGAAAATGTTTTTCATGTTGAAATCAGTGTTGGTTACTAAGGTGGCCCTCTGAGAAGAAGAAAGTTGGGAAATTTTCCAGGGAGTTCAAAAAGAGAAATGAGGTTAATTGAGAGAAGGGATTTTATGTTAAGGGTGGTTGCCCCTCTCTTTTGTGCCAATGATTTTCCTTTTCGCAACTAAACCAACAGCCCTTGTTCATGAAATACTGAAACAAACATCAGTCAGCAGCTATGCCAATTGAAACATATGCATGGATTTTCTTCAATCTACAGCTTCAGCCATAGATCTCAGTGTGGGTGTGTTTCTGATTTCTACTTTTGGAGAAACCGTGCAAAAGAGGCTGTGATGATGACAATGTTTTACTGAACAAAATCGGGCATTGAGGACAGTCTGACCTGTATCTTGGCCTGGCAAATCCCAGGATGGCCTGCAACTGAGGCTCTCTCTTTTGCATGCAACTGGTGATTTTGCAGCCATGGCGTGGTTGCCTTCTCTTTGTCCGAGCAAAAATGCAGTATCTGAGCCTCAAATATATGAGCTGGGGACCTCTTGTGCTTTGAAATACATTTAAGTTTGCTCAGACCTCTCTATAACATCCATCCTTTGTAATAACATTTCACTATAAGAGTAAGTTTTCTTTAGAACCGATTTTCATGTTATTATATATTACTCGCTCCATTTCAATTGAGTCAAGTTTTCTTTAGAACCGATTTTCATGTTATTACATATTTACTCGCTCCGTTTCAATTTGTTTGTCTTACTTTTCTTTTAGTCTGTTCCAAAAAGAACGTTTCTTTCCTTTATTGGCAACTCTTTAGTTCTAACTTTCCATATGACATGCTTAAGACTACAAGATTAAATGACGGTTTGGTACATTCTACACATCTTTAGTTTAAGACCACAAGATTCAAAAGTTTTCTTTACTAGCTTAAACTTTGTGCCAAGTCAACACCAGACAAACAAATTGAAATGGAGGGAATATATGTTCTCTATAACAACATTTCGCTAAAGCAGCCAAAAAATATCTAGACAAACATTGCCATTACAGAGAAGTCGACCATATTACAAAAAGATGGGTACCTTATCCGCTTGTTAGATATAAGCCCATGATATCAGAGAAAATTTAACCGAAGAGACCAATAATTCTGCATTTAAACTGAAGGCACTTTGCTTTTCAGTGAATGTTGTTGATAGATAGATATATAAGTAGAGAATATGAGGCTATGATGATGATTTCTTCCTTTTTTTGTTTTGAGCAACTCAATAGGGCAAGAAAATAAACAGACCGTATCTTGGCAGCGCAATCCGAATGGCTAGTGATTTTGTGTCATGCCAAGGGTGTTTGCAGCCATTGCGATGTCTTCATTCTCTTGTCTTTATCAACAGATCTGAGCCTTAATTTTATTCTTATGGTGTCTTTGGTATGAATGGAAAATATTCAGTATGATGAAATTAGTATTTGGTTTGTCATGTATCTCTAATAAGAGGAAAGTTGGAATATTTTCAGTGAGAACAATTTTCCTGATATAAAAAAGTCAGCCTAGAAAGAGAAACGAGCTAATACAGAAGGGATTTGCTGTTAAGGGTTGTTGCCCCTCTCTGTTGTGCCAATGATTTTCTTTAGCAACTAAACCAACAAGTCTTGTTCATGAAATACACCGAAATAGACACTCCGATCATGGAAAAACATGCACTAAGCTTCATCTGTTTTCAATCTACAGCTTCAGCTCACTCTCTGCTATGTCCATGATTTCTTCTTCATTCATATAAACCAACATCCCTTTCAGAAAAAAATAACAAGAAAATGAAAAACGAGACTATATGCTCTTCCTTTTTCTGCTTCTGCTGAACTAGAGTTGATATTCACATACAGCCACTTTATGTCCCTGTAAATGCAAGGTAGAGATGACACAATAAGGTAGTTGCTTTTTTTAATGGGTGATTTACAAGACTGTCAAAATAGGTGTAATTTCTAAGCTTTTAGCGGTGCTGAGGGCACAGGACAACTGATGTTGATTGATCTGAAAAATGGGCTGTGATGATGATTTGTTCTTTCTGGGCTATAATCTACTTCACTGCGTTGAGAAACCGACCTGTATCTTGGAGGGGCGATCCGGTAGGGCATCCATCTGCAAACCGGTGTCTGCAGCCATGGCGTGTGTTGCTTTCTCTTTGCATGTTGATATACAGCAAAATCTGAGCCCTAAAAGTTTAACGAATCTTGACTCTTGCGTGGAACTGGAAAACCCAATTGTTATTTCTGTTTTTCTTGGAACATCCGATTTCAGATGTAGTTCTTAATCAATTTTTAGCTAAAAAATGAGGTAATTTGAGGAAAAAAAGGGGATTTTTCAGGGTGATTGACCATCTCCGATATGTCTATGATTTTTTCTTAGCTCTAATAAACAGTCCTCTTAGCATATGTATAATCTCTCTCTGTGTGTGTATATATATATATTGTATGTTTCTTTCTGTCTCTCTATCTTTGACTTCTTTGCTCCTGCGCTTTTCAGGCAAAGCAGCAGCAAAAACGTAGAAAAATGGAGGTTCTGCCCCGTATGAAGAATGAGGCCAACAGAGAGAAAGGGAATTCTTGGAAGGTGGTTGCCCTCTCTGTTTGGCCTATGATTTCTTCTTCAACAAAATAGTAAACACACTTGGATCTTATCTATACAACAACATACCCAATGTGATCAACAAGTGGGGTTGGGGAGGGTGGGGTGTACACAGACCTTACTCCTACCTTTGCAGGGAGAGAGGTTGTTTCCAATAGACTCTCGGCTCAAGAAAAAACATACTTATGTTTGTCAAAAATTGCTCGAAATTGTCCAAATGTCTACTTGTGGGAAAGTTCCCCGTCTTTCATAACAGGCTGTGATGATATGGTTAATCTGGGCTGATGTTCGGGGAGACAATCTGACCCATATCTTGGCATGGCAAACCCGGATGGTTTGTGATTGAGTCATCTCTTTCACATGCTACCGGTTCCTTTTCAGCCATGGCGTTGTCACATTCTCTTTGTTCCATTTACTGCAGATCTGAGCCTCACTTTGCAATAGTCCTTCTGGACAGTCCAGGATACGAACCCGGGACCTGTGGTTTGGTGAACATCATTTGGGTTGTTCAGTTTTTCTTGAACACCTGATGGTGTTCTCCGTCAAATTTTTAGCTAAAAGAATAAGGCAGTTGGAGAAAAAATGGGAAGTTTTCTGTATTTTCTAGGTGGTTGACCATCTCCATCATGCCTATGATTTCTATTTATCTTTTAGCTCCTAGTAATATTAAGGACCATGTTTGATCATTTTCTCCCTGTTTTCTGTTATGTCGTACTCTGTTCCTCAGAGGCTGTGTTTTCCTGGCAAAGCAACAGCAAAGGCCTACAACAATGAATTGAAAAGGAAAATAACGGGGCTGTGATGATAATTTTACTGAGCAAATGGAATCAGGTATTGTTGATCTAGGCCTGTGTCTTGGCAGGGCGACCCCTATTATAGGGTTTGCAGTCAAGGCGGTTTCTAATGACTTAATGCCTCAGATAAATTAAAGATCTGAGCCACAGAAGGAAGAATAAGGCCTACCAATAACCTTTTTTTTATCATAGGTATATTTAGGGGTGTTCATAGTTCGGTTTTATTTTGACCAAAAAGAAGGCATTTCTATTGCCATTGATGTGATGCTGATGTCAATCGTACTCCCTCTGTATCATTTTATTTCATGTGTAACTGTCCAAATTGCTATGAAAAAATTTCCATCATTCCAAAGAGGCTGAGATGATGTTGCTAATCTGGGTTGTTATTTGGGCATAGAGAAAACTCGTATCCTGGTGGGGCAAACCCGGATCATGCAACCGTTTCATTTGCAGCCATGGTGTTGTCATCTTCTCTTTGCCCCATTTTTACACAGATTTGAGCTTCAACTTGCAATGAGTCACTGTGGGTTCTCTAGGATCCAAGCCCAGAACCTCATTTGATGGAAACCCAATTCATTTTATTTGCTCAAAAGGATGAGGCTTTTCCCTCCGATATGTCAATGGTTTCTTCTCTGCTCTAGCCAACAACACTTTTAGTATTTGTATGTGGACGAAGTGCACAAATAGCCTATTTAAGACCATTTCCAAGGTCATTGGTGTAATTCCCTGGATTTTAGGGACTTACAACTTTACAGATTATAGAGTAATGGAAGCTCAGCCCAGTATGAAGAATGAGGCCAACAGAGAGAAAAAGGGAATTTCTTTGGAGGTTGGTTGCCCCCTCTGGTTGGCCAGTGATTTCTCCTTTAACCATACCAAAAACCCTCTGCAAAAGTTGAAACAAGAAACAATATTTGTTGCCAGCACCTTCAATGGTGGCTATTTGATGTTGAAGGCAGTAGTACTATTCAATTTTCTGATCATTCTGAGCTAAGGTCTCAGTTGTTTTATTAATTTTTCTTGTTGAAGTTGTTCAAACGGGCTCTTCTGGAAAAGTTTCCCTTTTTTTTTGAAAGGGGCAGTGATTATATTGCTAATACGGGCTGATGTTAGGGGCGTGGAGACAATCTGACCTGTATCTTGGCATGGTAAATCCGGATGGCTTGTGATTGAGTCTTCTCCTTTCACATGCAACTGGGTTTTTTTGCAGCCATTGCGCTGTCACTTTCTCTTTGCCCCCTTTTTTGCAGATCTGAGCCTCAATTTCCGACTAGTTCAACTGGACGTCCTACGGCTTGCAGAGTTCTGAACCTAAAGGCATAATACATAAATATACCCTTTTACTTGGCTTCAGCTGCCCTCGTTTTCCTCCAATTTTGGGTGTGCACAAGTAGGCACTTAAACCTGTATAAAATTGAACAAGCAGACACAAACATCCTACGTGGCATAATACACGTAGGACACCACTTAGGACACAAAATTGCCATGTAGGATGCCACTAGGACGAATGTGTCTATTTGTTCAATTTTGTACAAGTTTAAGTGCCTACTTGTGCACACCTAAAGTTAGAGGGCATAGATGTAAGTTGAGACCAAGTTAAAGGGTATATTTATGTATTATGTCGAACCTAAATGATGAAAAACCCTCTATATGCACACACAAACACACATACCATGAGAAAATGTACAAGATGGTCCCTTATGGAGGCAGTGATGATCTTTCAATCTATCCTCTTGAGCTAGTAATTGAGCACTGATAGTACCCAACTGGTCTCTTGGCGGGGCAATGACCCGGATGCCTGTGATTTTGTTGCATGCAACTTGGGGATCTTTGCAGCCATGGTGTGGCAGGACTTTCTTTGCTTGAGCATAAATAGTGATCTGAGCCTCAATTGTCACTTATATCTTACTCTGTGTATTTGGTATGGAGGAAAATATTTGAGTGAAGCAGCCGTAGATCTCAGTGTCTGTATTTCTGTTTCCTCTTGGAGAAATTGTGCAAAAGAGGCTGTGATGATGACAATGTTTTACTTTCTGGGCTAACAAATTGGGCATTGAGGTCCGACCCGTATCTTGGCTTGGTGAATTCCAGGATGGCCTGCAACTGAGGTTCTTTCTTTTGCATGCAACTGGTGATTTTGTAGCCATGGCAAGGTTGCCTTTTCTTTGTTCGACCAAAAATGCGGTATCTAAGCCTCAAATTTCTGAACTGGGGACCTGTTGTGCTTTGAGTTTGAAATGCATTAAAATTTTGCTCAGACCTCGTTATAACATATGTCCTATGTGATAACATTTCAGTTTTCACTATAAGAGCCAAATTTTCTTTGGAACTGATTTTCATATTATTGCATATTATACATTCTTTATAATGTCGAGGCTCTATTAGAAACAACCTCTCTACCTACACAAGGCAGGGGTAAGGTCTGCGTACACTCCACCCTTTCAGACCACACTTGTGGGATTACACTGTGGGTATGTTGTTTGTTTGTTTGTTCTTGTTTCATTTTTTATTCTTGTTTATTTTGTCTTTAGGAAAGTGCAAGACTGAACAAGATGTTAGATTAGATACAGTGCCTGAGCTGCTTTAACTTCACTTTGGCTTCTTGTTTAACCTGATCTCCCTTGCCATAAGAAAAATAAAGATTGCTTTAACTGGTTTTTTAATAAGAAATTTGTTTCGTTACATTGCATTAGCATAAAAGGCAGAGAAAGGTATGCTTGTGAAATGGAGGTCCTTATTGTAAGATGTAAAATGGAAGGTGAAATTGAGACCAAAGTAATATGTGTTCATTGTATGTCATTGTTGCCGTCTTCTGCTGCTGCTTAGTTGCTAACTTCACTTCCACCTGTCAACATGGACGCTCTGATGAGAAATATTTAAGTTAAACTATGGATCTAATAAAACTGTATCTTGGCTTGGCAATCCAAATGTTACTGAAAAATTGCAGTCATGGAAGTGACTTCCTTATTTCTCTGAGCATATGGATCGAAAAGAAAACAAATACTCGTGTATCTTGGCTGGGCAACCCGTTGGCAAGTGAGTTTTGTGTCATGCAACCGGTGTTTGCAGCCATGACAATGTCTTCATTCTCTCTTCTTATTTTCCTCAACAGATCTGAGCCTCAAATTCTCTCTGAGATCGTCTATGGTATACAACAAGTGAGCCTTAATCCCCAGTGAGTAGGGGTCGGCTATATTAATACTCACTGTCCATGTAATTTGAACTGAACGTCCACTGAACACACAACACAACCTTCTGATCTGGAGTCGGACGCGCTACCATTATTCCATGGATCCTTACAGTGTCTTTGTATGATTCAAAACATATTTTCTTCTGGATGAAATCAGTATTTAGTTAGCAATGAGGATAACAAGTGAAGGGATCACAGATCACCTGAATATAGGCTGTGATGTTGATTGCTTCTTTCTGGGATAGCTACTTTACCGCGTGGAGGAAATCTTACCCGTATCTTGGCAGGGCAACCTGGTATAGCATCATCTGCATACCATGTCTGCCGCCCTGGCGTGATCGCTTTCGCTTTGATGTTCATAGAAAAGCAAAATCTGAGCCCTAACAGTTTACAACAACCATCTGCAAACCAAAACAGAATGCACCAGCTGGAATTGAACCCGGGTCTGTACTGCAGCAGGGTACTATTCTACCACTACACCACTAGTACCGAGAATTGATCATTTTCCTCTGTTTCATATTGCCAAGGCAACAGCAGAACCATATAACCAAGAAAAGGAAAATAAAATGATGGGGCTGTGATGATTGATTGCTATTGAGAATATGGAACCTGGCACTGTAGTTTAAGCCTGTATCATAGCGGGGCAACCCGAATTATAGGGGTTGCAGCCATGGCAGTGTCAAAGAACTCATTGCCTGAGATAATTACTTATCTGAGCCTCAAGTCTTTTGAAATGGCTGAATACGGTGGCACCTCAAACTTGCTGAAAGTTTTCACTTAGACACCTGACTAAAGGTGGTTCTATTGAACACATGAACTTGAACCACACTGTGTCTACTAGACACACGTTTCTGAAGTTGTCCAAACGGGCTCTTATGGAAAAGTTCTCATTTTCCAGAAGAGGCAGTGATGATATTGCTAATCTTGGTCTGACCTGTATTTAGGCATGGAAAACTGGGATGGTTTGTGATTGGGGCTTCTCTTTTCCGTTTGTGTTCAAAGGATGTGGTTTTTTTATGGAACTCGAGAAAGGTGAGATATTTAAAGGGTAGTTAGCTTTAGCCAATGAATTTTCTTGTACTTTTGTTACATAGAGAAAGTTTAACAACCTTTGAAGAGAAAATACATATCCCCCCCCCCCCCCAACTCCCGACCACCAAAAAAAAAAATTGTACGAGTAAACCCAATTCCTAAACCCTAGGCTTTGTGAGTGAGTCTATGATGATATTCTCCAGGAAGGATGCTTGCAAGTCAGATGTTTGAGCTGATTCATATCTTGGCTACGCAAAGACAAGGAATTTGTGAGGTGGGTTCTATGTGCTCTCACACAAAGGCCTCTGCTTTTTGCAGCCATGGTGGATTAGACTCTTTCTGATAGATCAGATGTGAGCCTCTTTTCTGTGTTTAAGTTCAGTTCTACAATGTTTGGTCTGTTTCTTTCGTTCTTTACTTCTTTTTATCGTCATGTTGTATAAAATTGGTTTGGGACGATTCTAAACAAAATTTGATCCCAGCTTGTTTGGGTCCAAGACTTTGTGTTCCTTTATATATTCATGTTCTTTTTTCTACTTTTGCGTAATATCTAAGAATCCCACTTTCATAAGAGAACTGTTGTGTAACTACACATTTTCCAGGAGTGAAATTATTAGGTACTGATATGAAACAAGTTCGAAGGATATGGAAGTGCATGTTGATACTGAAGCTAGTTGATGAATTTATCTACACAAGTCTCTAAGCTTTCTTGCCTTAATTTCAATCTTGAAATCCCAAGTTTCAGAGGCTGCGAAGATTATACATAATGAAAAGGAAAAGTGAAAAATATTAGAGTTGATTCATGTCCTGGCTTGGTGAGTCTAATCGGAAGGTCTTTGTTGTAAGGCAACCGATGATTGCAGACATAGCATGTTAACTCTGCTATTTCCTTTGATTAAATAGTCGAAAATCTGGGCCTCATCCTCAACTTAGTTTATTTGCATTTTCTTTTTTTTGGCAAGTCTTTCTGTAAATAACTTTAAACTAGAAATAATGTGTGATTCTTTGGTCTGTTATTTTGAATTTTAGGTTCTCCTTTATTTTGAGTAGCCACTGGTTTGTTAAGGATTGGAGAGAGTTATGGTACTCCAATTTCCCAGGATCATCTGTCTTTGTGCAGAGCCAAATTCTAACATTCTTCTGTGTTCTTTTGTCTAATTTCATTTTCTTTTGGTAATTTTTATCCCAGTTAAAGCAGTAGTTTCTTGGAACCTTGCTTTAACTTTCAAGACTGTTCAACTCGTGGAACTTCAGATGGTTTCGATACAAGTTTTAAGTTGGTTCTTCTTACACTCTTCGACGAGTACATGCAGCAGTTAAAGAGAGGCCTGTTTGCTCCAACACCTGCAGGTAAATGATGAAATCTGGTCAGTATAAGAATTAGACATATCCAGCAGCTGATTGACCTGTTCAAATTTGAATTTTGGCATCATAGAGAGAATATCAAGCAGTTATATGATGTTTAGGAACTAAGATTTTGTTGGTGATCTCTCATGTTAGTTGAAACTGAGATTTAAATTCAGCATAGAGTTGAGCTTTCTAAGATTCTTGGAATAGTTTGTGATACAGTATGAGCATAGGATGGATGTTCTTTAGAATTCTTAAAAGATCAAGAATTGTGTGCTTTAAGATCCCGTTTTACTCGATTGTGAATCAAGACAAAAGGTCGAATGTACTTGTTCGATGCGATCACACAAAATGAGACTTTTCGTCGTTACGTAACGATGAAGCGATATGATTCAATGAAATTTAAATAACAATTAAAACAAACATTGAATTTAAACTAATAACACAATACATAAATAACAACCATCCAAACAAGCTGTTATGATAAAAAAAAGTTTCCAATATATGAGAACTTCATGACCATCTTTGCGTACTGAAACAGTAATGTCCTAATATGTTCCCTTGATGATTCAAACCCACAATATTTTCCTGTGGTGTAGTATATTTCTTGAGATTTTCATGAAAGATAAATAAAGAACTACTTTTTAATTCCCCAGTATGATCTTGGTCGGCCATAGCGAACTTGGGGATTGGGCTATATATTCTAGTGTTTAGCTGAAACCTTTAACCATTGTTTAGCCAAGAAAGGAAGAATGAGACATCAGAAGGAAAAAGTGGAATTTTCTATTAAGGGTAGTTGCCCCCTCTCTCTGCTATGTCAATGATTTCTTTCTTCTCCATTCATTATAAAAACCAACAGCCCTTTGATTAAAAATAAATCAAGAATTATCTAGACATTTGGCCATAGAATTCTAAATATTTTTATACATATGACCCAACAAAGATAGCTGCTCTTTCAAGACTTCGGAACCTAAAAAATGGGCGGTGATGAAGATTTGCTTCTTTCTGGCTAACAATCTACTTCATCGTGTTGAGAAGATCCGACCCCTATCTTGGCAGGGCGACCCAGTAAGGCATCCATATGCTAACCGGTGTATCTGCAGCCATGGCCATGTCGATTTCTCTTTGCATGTTTGTAGAACAGCAAAATCTGAGCCCTAAAGTGTACGGCAACCATTTGATAGTTGTTCTCGGGAGTTGAGATACCCAATTGGTTTTTTCAGTTTTTCTTGAAAACACCATTTCAATGCAGTGCTCTATCAAATTTTTAGCTCAAAAATTAGGTAATCGGAGTAAAAAAGGATTTTTCAGGGTGGTTGACCATCTCCGGGATGCCAGTGATTTTATCTTAGCTCTAATCAACAGCCTTTTTAGCATATGTATGAGGTCTAGACACCTCTACTGTGTCAGTTGAACACTCCAACTTTGTTCAACTTACAAAATGATCATCTAGATACCTCTAAGATTTATATGCTGCCTGTGTTGACGAGACACAATGGGGATGAGTTGGAGTGTTTAGTTCCATTTGAGACCAAGTTGAGGTGTCTAGATGTGCACTCTCAAAGTTGGAGTGCTTACTTGTCAGCCAAAACCAAGTTTGAGTGTGTTTATGTATTATGCCATATATGTGTGTATTGTATGTCTGTTTCTGTCTCTCTATCAGTGACTTCATTTTCAGATAAAGCAGCAGCAAAAGCATAGAAAAGGGACAGTTAAGCAGACTTGCAGGGTTTCTGGTTAAATTATCTCTTATAAATCAGTGTTCTACAGAAAAGTGAAGGTTCAGCCTCACTATTAAGAATGAGGCCAACAGAGAGAAAAGGGAATTCTTGGAGGTTGGTTGCCCCATCTGTTTGGCCTGTGATTACCCATAAACAAAATCAACAACCCTCTTTTGGAAGTACTAGTATTGGTTTCTTGTTTTCTCTAAGTTCAGACCAAACATACCTCTAATTTTAGCTTATGTTTGTGGGATTTCACTGGGTAGGTTGTTGTTTGTTAAAAGTTGCTCGAAATTGTCCAAACGCCTACATGCGGGGAAGTTTCCTTCTTTCAAATGAAGCTGTGATGATAATGCTTATGGCAGGATCCTCACTATAGTTTAGCACAGAAAGGAAGAATGAGACAGCAGAGAGATGGAATTTCCTGTAAAGGGTGGCTGCCCCTCTCTGTCATGTCTCCATGATTTCTTCTCCATTCATATAAGCCAACAGCCCTTTGAGAAAAAGAAAGGATCAAGAACTATGTAGACGTTTGGCCATAGAATTCCAAATATTTTTAGATACTTCTTCCTTTCTCTGCTTATGCTTTTGCAAGGTAGAAGTGACCCAACAAGGTAGCTGTTTTTTCATGAGTCTAGAACTTAAATGATGTTGATTGATCTGAAAAATGGGCTGTGATGATGCTTTGCTTCTCTCTGGGCTAATAATCTACTAAACTGCGTTGACAAGATCTGACCTGTATCTTGGCGGGGCAACCTGGTAAGACATCCATTTGCAAACCGGTGTATCTGCAGCCATGGTGATGTTGCTTTCTCTTTTGTGTATTTGTAGATCAGCAAAATCTAAGCCCTAAAAGTTTTATTATAACACCCGATTGGTCTTCAGTTTTTGTTGAACACTTTTTAGCTCAAAGTTGAGGTAATCAGAGAAAAAAAGAGGATTTTTCAGGGTGGTTGACCATCTCCAATATGCCTATGATTTCTATTGTGCTCTAATCAACAGCCCTTTAGCTCAAAAATGAAAAAGGGACTATATATGCTCTTCCTGTTTCTGCTTCTTTATATACTACAGCTGATTTTTGCAAATATTCACTTTTATGTCCCTGTAAATAAAAAGCTAGCTGTTTTTGTAAGAGCACTAAACCTAAATGAGGTGTTCTATTTATGTTGGTTGATCTGAAAAAGTTAAAGACGATCCTGAATTAGGAGCAATCTGTGCAAAAACTTGAAAAAATGGGCTGTGATGATGGGTAGCTTCTTTTTGGGCTATAATCTACTTTATTGTGTTGAGAAAATCCGAGCTGTATCTTGGCAGGGCGACATGGTATGGCATCCATATGCAAAGCTGTGTCTTGCAGCCATGGCGTGTGTTGCTTTCACTTTGCATATTCATATACAGCAAAATCTGAGCCCTAAATGTTTTGGCTAAAAATGAGGCAATCGGAGAAACAATGAGATTTTTCAGGGTGGTTGTCCATCTCCAGGATCCCAATGAATTTTCCTTTGCTCTGATCAACAACCCTTTTTTCCATCTGTGACTACTTTGCTCTTGCGTGCTGGCTTTTTGATGCAAAGCAGCAGCAAAAGCATAGAAAAATGGAGGTTCAACCAGTATGAAGAATGGAAAAGGGCCACATATACCCCTCTACCATGAAGAATGAGGCCAACAGAAAGAGAAGGGAATTCGTGGAGGGTGGTTGCCCCCTCTGATTGGCCTATGATTTCTCCTTTACCCAAATCAATAACCCTCTTTAGATGTACTAGTACTGTTTTCTTGTTTCTCCGAGGTTAGCAAACATACTCTAATCTTATCTTTTATGTTTGTTACAAACTACTTGAAATTGTCCAAACGCCTACTTGTGGGGAAGTTCCCATCTTTCAAAAGTGGCTGTGATGATAATGCTTATGGAAAATCCTCACCATAGTTTAGCCCAGAAAGGAAGAATGAGACATCAGAGTGATGGGATTTTCTGTAAAGGGTGGTTGCCCCCTCTCTGCCACGTCCATAATTTCTTCTCCATTCATAAAAAAACAACCGCCCTTTCAGAAGAAAAAAGAACAAGAATGTTGATATATATATATATATATATATATATGCTTCTTCCAATTTCTGCTTCAGCTACTACTACAGTTGATCTTTGCAAATAGTTACTTTTATGTCCCTGTAAAATACAAGGTAGAAATGACACAACAGGTAACCACTTTTAATGGGTGATGTACAAGAATGTTGATTGATCTGGAAAAATGGGCTGTGATGATGATTTGCTTCTTTCTGGGCTATATCTACTTCACTGCATTGAGAAGATCCGACCCGTATCTTGGCAGGGCGACCCTGTATGGCATCATCTGCAAACCGGTATCTGCAGCCATGGCGATGTCGCTCTCTCTTTGCATGTTTGTAGAACAGCAAAATCTGAGCCCTAAAGTGTACGGCAACCATTTGATAGTTGTTTGCGGTAACTGAGATACCCAATTGGTGGCTTCAGTTTTTCTTGAACAACCCATTTCAGATGCAGTGCTTTATCAAAATTTTAGCTCCAAAGTGAGGTAATCGGAGTAAAAAAGGGATTTTTCAGAGTGGTTGACCAACCATCTCCGTTATGCTAGTGATCTTATCTTAGCTCTAATGAACACTTTTTAGCATATGTATGAGGTATGTATGTATATATGTGTGTGAGAGAGAAAGAGAGAGAATGTGTCTGCATTTTTCAGATTAAGCAGCAGCAAAAGCATAGAAAAGGGACAGTTAAGCAGACTTACAGGTTCTCTGGTTAAATTATCTCTTATAAAGTAGAGTGTTCTAGGGGAATCTTAGTAGCTCAGTTGGTTGGTTAGCAAATGGCTACCTGAATTCACCTTGTAATCCCCTCACCCATTCCCCTTCTCCTACCCCCAGTTCTTCAAAAAAAAATCAGTGTGTTCTATAAAAAAATGGAGGTTCAGCCACGTTTTAGATTGAGGCCAATAGAGAGAAACGGGAATTCTTGGAGGGTGGTTGCCCCCTCTGTTTGGCCTATGATTTCCCCATAAACAAAATCAACAACCCTCTTCATAAGTACTTGTACTGTTTCTTGTTTTCTCTAAACTTAGACCAAACATCCCTCTAATTTTACCTTATGTTTGTGGGATTTCATTGGGTAGGTTGTTTGTAAAAAGTTGCTCGAAATTGTCCAAACGCCTACTTGTAGGGAAGTTTCCATCTTTCAAATGAGACTGTGATGACAATGCTTATGGGAGAACCTCACATAGCTTATCCCAGAAAGGAGAATGAGACATTAGAGAGAGAGGATTTTTTGTAAAGGGTGGTTGGCCCCTCTGCCATGTCCATGATTTCTTCTCCATTCATAAAAATCAACAGCCCTTCGAGAAAAACAGAACAAGAAAATGATAAAAGGGACTATATATGCTGCTTCTTTTTTTTTGAAACTGAATTGATAATGCTTCTTCCCTTTTCTGCTTCTGCTGCTACTACAGCTGATTTTTGCAAATAGCAATTTTATGTTCGTGTCAGCTAAGTTGTTCGGACTCATGTGTGGCTTTCCATTATGGATGCAGATCTAGAGGTCGGATCCTCTGTGATCTAAATTTTAAGATTCGGGGATACAGATCCATGTATGGATACGGATGTGGGGATTCAACTAAAAATAATTCAAATATCTAAAAATAGAATTATTAAACCTAAATTACGAGATATTATGTGGAAAACTTGAGGAGAATATTGATCAAGAGGAGCATCCTGGAAGGAGATAAAAGGAAAGGGAGTGACAATAGAAATTTATATATACAAGGTATTCCTTTTTATTCAATTTCACTTTAGTTTTGTTTTGATTTCAGAAACCATTGAATCTTTCCAGAATTTCTTCCTCAAATTTGGTCAAAGTACCCAAAACCGGTTGACCAGATCGGGTATGGATCCACACCTACACCCACGCCGTGTAGGCACGGGGTGCGGCACCGAAAGTGAAGAGTCCGAGCAACTTAGCTTGTATGTATAAACAACAACAACATACCCAGTGAATTCCCACTTAGGGTCTTAAGGAGGATAGGATATACGCAGACCTTACCCTACCATTGTTGTGGAGTGGAGAGGATGTTTCTGATAGAGCCGAAGCAGTATTGCAAGAAAAATATAACAACCAAATAGTAAAATGGGTGATTTTATGCCCCTGTGTATGTACAAGGTAGAAATGACACAATAATGTCGGTGAGTGTAATTGTCACGCTTTTAATGGCACAAGACAACTGATGTTGCTTGATCTGAAAAATGGGCAGTAATGATGAATTGCTTCTTTATGGGCTGTACTATACTGCATTGATGAAATCCGACCTGTACCTTGGTGGGGTGACTCGGTATGGCATCCATTTGCAAACCGGTGTCTTGCAGCCATGGCATGTGTTACTTTCTCTTTGCATGTTTGTAGAACAGCAAAATCTGGGCCCTTAAAGTTTTACGGAAAGAATTGAATGGACGCTCATTTCTCTAGAACTGGAAAATTCAATTGGGTTCTCTAGTTTTTCTTTCAGATGCAGTTCTCTATCAAAATGTTCAGCTAAAACTGAGGCAATCTGAGAAAAAAGGAGATTTTTCAGGGTGGTTGACCATATCCAGCATGCCTATGATTTTGTTTTTGCTCTGATGAACAACCCACTCTATGAGACTCTCTCTCTCTCTCTGTGTGTGTGTGTGTGTCTATATATATGTGTGTGTGTGTGTATATATATAAACTTATGCTTCTGCTGCTGCAACAGCTGATTTTTGGAAATAGCCACTTTTATGCCCCTCTAAATACAAGATAGCTGTTTTTAATGGTGCTAAGGGCACAAGACAACTGATGTTGATTGATAAAAATGGGATGTGATGATGATTTGCTTCTTTCTGGGCTATAATCTACTTTTGAGAAGATCCAACTTGCATCTTGGTGGAGCGACCCAGTATGGCATCAGTTTAGCTGAAACCTCCCCATTGTTTGGCCCAGAAAGGAAGAATGAGACATTAGAGAGAAATGGGATTTTCTGTAAAGGGTGGTTGCCCTCTCTCTGTTATGTCCATGATTTCTTCTCCTTTCATAAAACACCAACAGCCCTTTGAGAAAAAGAAAAGATCAACAATTATGTAGGCGTTTGGACATACAACAACAACAACATACCCAGTGAAATCTCACTAAGTGGGATCTGGGGAGGCGTTTGGACATAGATTCCATATATATATATATATATATGCTTTTTCTCTCTTCTGCTTGTGCTTTTGCAAGGTAGAAATGATACAACAAGTTAGCTGTTTTATTGATGTTGATTGATCTGAAAATGGGCTGTGATGATATTTGCTTCTTTCTGGGCTAATAATTTACTTCACTGCATTGAGAAGATCTGACCCGTATCTTGGCGGGGCGACCCGGTACGACATCATCTGCAAACCGGTGTCTTGCAGCCATGGCATGTGTTGGTTTCTCTTTGCATTTTCATATATAGCAAATTCTGAGCCCTAAAGTGTATGGCAAGCATGTGAAGGTCTTAAATGGATGGTCGTTCTCGGAAACTGAGATACCCACTTGGGTTTTTCAGTTTTTTTTTAAACCCCATTTTTCAGATGCAATTCTCCATCAAATTTTTTCTTTAAAATGAGGTAATCGGAGTAAAAATGTGATTTTTCAGGGTGGTTGACTATCTCCGGTATGCCAGTGATTTTATCTTAGCTCTAATCAACAGCCCTTTTATCATATCTATATTATATTAAAAGCATGAAGGTCTTTAGCGAAATGTTGTTAGCTGTTTTTACCCATTAAAACTAGATTTCACACTAGATAAAGTTGTCATTTTACTATTTTCCTAATATTTTGGACTTTAAAATCAACTAAAATTTATGTAATAAATCCTTCCTAATATTTAGGACTTCAAATCAACCAAATATCTGTTTGTGTTCAAGGAATGAGGCTTTTCTATGGAACTCGAGAAAGGTTGAGATTTTCTAAGGGTGGTTATTCCCTTTCTCTGAAGTTCAATTTAGCCGATGAAGTTTCCAGTACTTCTGCTACAAAGAGAGAGATTAACAACCCTTTCATCAACTACTGCCAATAATGATCTTGCTGATGATGATGATTCGCCATGGCTTTGGTCACAAATATCTAATTAGATTTTCGGAAAACAGAAGGAAAAAAAAAGAACTATTTTTTCCTTCACTGATCTCTTGGTCAGCCATGGCAAGATAAAAAGAACTTGGGAATTGGGTATTGTGCTATATATATGTACAACATAGTATGTTTTGCAGTACCCTCATCATAGTTTAGCCCATAAATGAAGAATGAGACATAGAGGTGGGATTTTCTGTAAAGGGTGGTTGCCCTTTCTCTACTATTTATGTCCATAATTTCTTTCTCCATTCAGGAAAACCAACAGCCCTTTGCGAAAAAGAAAAGATCAAGAAACTGAAAGCGAGACCATGATATATATATATATATATATATATATATATATATATGTTGTACATATATATAGCACAACAAGCTAGCTTCTTTTTTAAGAGTTCGGAACCTAAATGAGGTGTTTTATTGATTTTGATTGATCTGATAAAATGGGCTGTGATGATGATTTGCTTCTTTCTGGACTATAGTCTGCTTCACTACGTTGAGAAAATCCGACTCGTATCTTGGTGGCGACCTGGTAAGGCATTTTGCTAACTGGTGTATCTGCAGTCATGCGACGTCGCTTTCTCTTTGCATGCTCATATACAGCAAAATCTGAGCCCTTATGGCAAGCATGTGATGATCTTAAATTGATGGTCGTTCTCAGGAACTGAGATACATACTTTGGTTTTTCAGTTTTTGTTGAACCCCATTTTTCAGATGCAGTTCTCCATCAAAATTTTATCTCAATAATGAGGTAATCGGAGTAAAAAGGATTTTTCAGGGTGGTTGACCATCTCCGGTTTACCAGTGATTTTATCTTGGCTCTAATCAATAGCCCTTTTATCATATATATAAATAATAATAATTGGATTTCTCTTTCTGTCTCTCAGTCTGTGACTGCTTTTTCAGGCAAAGCAGTTGCAAAAGCATAGAAAAATGTAGGTTCAGCCCAGTATGAAGAATGAGGCCAACAGAGAGAAAAGGGAATTCCTTGAGGGTGGTTGTTCCCTCTGCTTGGCCTATGATTTCCCCATAAACAAAATTAACAACCCTCTTCAGAAGTACTAGTACTGTTTATTGGTTTCTCTAAATTCTTTGAGAGTGGTTACCCTCTCTGATTGGCCTATGATTTCCCTGATCAGCCAAACCAACAATCCTCCGTTGGTATATGTTTCTTTTGATGTAATGTTGATAGCAAGAGTAGTAATGCTCCCTATGTTCCTATTTACTTGTAACTGTTCAGTACTGATATGGAAAAGAATCCATCTTTCGAAAGAGGCAGTGATAATATTGCTAATTCTGGGCAAGGAGAAAATCCGACTCGTATCTTGGTGGGGCAAACCCTGACTATGTAACCGTCTCATTTTGCAGCCATGGCCTTATCATCTTCTCTTTGCCCCATTTTACACAGATCTGAGCCTCAACTTCCATTGCGTCCCAGGATCCAAACCCCGAAGCTCATTTGATGGAAACCTAGACCTAGTTCATTTTAGCTTGAAAGGACGAGGCAATAAGAGGAAAATGGGGATTTTTACAGGGTGGTCGACCACCTCCGGTATGTCAATGATTTCTTTTCTCTAATCAACAATTCTTTTAGCTTTTGTATGTGGACGAAGTGCACAAATAACTGCTTTTGGACCATTTCCATGGTCATTGGGTGTTGTATTTCCTGTATTTTAGGACCCTGTTTAGAGAATAGCTGAAGTTTACAAAGTCGCAGGGACTTACAGTTTACAGAGTAATAGAAGCTTAGCCCAGTATGAAGAATGAGGCCAACAGGGAGAACAAGGGGAAATTTTTGGAGGGTGGTTACCCTCTCTGGTTGACCTATGATTTCTCCTTCAACCTAATCAACAACCCTCCATTGGTATATTTGTGAAATTTCCCAAAAATAAATAAATAAATCTGTTGCCGTTGATGTAATGTTGATAGTAGTAGTAGTAATGCCATACTCTCTCGTTTCAATTTACTAGTCTGGAAAACTGTCCACAAATTACTATAGAAAAGGTTCCATCTTTCTCAAATAGGCAGTGATGATATTGCTAATTCCGGGCTGAAAATCAGGGCATGGAGAAAACCCGACTCGTATCTTGGCAGGGCAAACCCGAATCATGCAACCCATTCATTTTGCAGCCATGGCGTTGTCGTCTTCTCTTTGCCCCCATTTTGCACAGATCTGAGCCTCAACCTCCAATGAGTCACTCTGGATACTCCGGGATCGAAACCCAGAAGCTTGTTTGATGGAAACCCTGTTCATTTTAGCTTGAAAAAATGAGGCAGTCAACAGCCCTTTTAGCTTTGTTTGTGGACGAAGTGCACAAATTGCTGTTTTAGACCAGTTCCAAGTTCATTGGGTGTAATTTCCTGGATTTACACTGCAATGGAAGCTCAGCCCGGTGTTAAGAATGAGGCCAACAGTGAGAAAAAGGGAATTTCTTTGGAGGGTAGTTGCCCCCTCTGATTGGCCTATGATTTCTCCTTTAACCAACCCAACAACCCTCTGGAAAAGTAGAAACAACAAACAATATCTGTTGCCATTGCCTTCAATGGTGGCGATATGATGCTGATGTAAGTAATACTATTCAATTTTCTGATCATTCTGATCTAGCTCAGACCAAATGCTTTTGGTATGAAAGACTCACAGATCTGAAGGTCTCATTTGTTTCATTATTTTTTCTTGTTAAAGTTATTCAAACAGGCTCTTATGGAAAAGTCTCCATTTTTTCTGAAAGAGGCAGTGATGATATTGCTAATCTGGGCTGATGTTTGGGGCATGGAGACTATTCGACCCGTATCTTGGCATGGCAAACCTGGATGGCTTGTGATTGAGTCTTCTCTTTCACATGCAACTGGTTCTTTTGCATCCATGGCACTGTCGCCTTCTCTTTGCCCTGTTTTTTGCAGATCTGAGTCTCAATTTAGTCCAACTGAATGTCGCAGGACTCGAAGAGTTCTGAACCTAAATGATGAAAAAACCTCTGGATGCACACAAATAAACAAACATATCGTGAGAAAATGTCCAAAATGGTCCCTTGTAGAGGCAGTGATGATCTTTCAATCAATCCTCTCAAGCTAGTAATTGAGCATTGAGAGTACCCGACTGCATCTTGGCGCGGCAATGATCCAGATGCCTGTGATTTTACTGCATGCAACTTGGGGATATTTGCAGCCATGACGTGGCAGGGCTTTCTTTGCCTGAGCATAAATAGAAGAATTGAGCCTCAATTGTCACATTCATCTTACTCTGGGTGTATTTGGTATGGAGGAAAATATTTTAATGAAGCAGCCCCAGTGGCTACCTGGTGTCATTTCTACAAAGAAAACCTTCGACTCGAGGCCCGTAATGAGGCTGTGATGATTTTCATTCTTTACTCATCAGATGGTTGAGCCTCACTATATCTTGGCGTGGCAGTTTTGTTGGGATCTTGTGAGATAGTGGAGCTATTTTTGTTTCTGGGTCTCACAAAGCATCCTTTAGCTTGCAGCCATGGCGGGGTTTAGCATATGAGAAAAGGCGTATCTGAGCCTCCCAAATCTCTGTTTGTGTTGAAAGAATGAGGCTTTTTATGGAACTTGAGGAAGATTGAGATTTTCTAAGGGTTTTTGCTCCCTTCCTCTGAAGTTCAATTTAGCCAATGAATTTCCCTATTCCTTTGTTACATAGGAAATTACACCCAAGCCTTCAAAGTCAGAAGTCAGAAGTGAAAAGTTTTGGGCATGGAGTAAGTGGGTCAAAAGTTCAAGACCACGCACATCTACAGGCCATTCTTGTAAATCACCCTACTTTACTGCATTGAGAAAATCTGACCTGTATCTTGGCAGGGCGACCCGGTATGGCATCATTTGCAAACTGGTGTCTGCAGCCATGGTGTTGTCCCTTTCTCTTTGCATGTTCATATACAACAAAATATGAGTCCTAAAGTCTCTGGTTAATTTTTCAAATGGTCACTCAACTGATGGGGATTGGCGTAGCAGCTTTAAGAGACTCTGAGATATGGGAACTATATTGGTTTTTGTCTCACTGGACTATTGATGCTTGCAGCGATGTGCCCATATCCATTGTTTAGCTTTTTGAATGAGAAAAGGCAAATCTGAGCCTCCAAGTATCTGTTTGTGTTCAGCAAATGAGGCTTTTTATTGAACTCGAGAAAGTAGTGATTTTTTGAGGGTGGTTATCCTCTTTTCTCTTAAGTTCAATTTAGCCAATAAATTTTCCTATGCTTTTGTTAGACAGATAAAGTTTAACAGCCCTTTCATCAGCAAAATGCTCTTGATGATGATGATGATTGCCATGGTTATGATAATAATAATAATAATAATAATAATAAGGGAAAATACATATCCCCCCCCCCCCCCAACTTGTCTAGAAAACCCCGAATCCTCAACCCTAAACTTTGTGAATGAGGCTGTGATGATATTCTCCAGGAAGTTTGAAAATCAAATTTTTGAGCTGATTCGTATCTTGGCTAGGCAAAGGCAGGGGAATTTGTGAGGTTGGTTCTTACGGGCTCTGTCACAAAGGTATCTGCTTTTTGCAGCCACGGTGAATTAGCCCTTTTTCTGATTGATTTTCACTCAAAATCTGAGCCTCTCTTCTGTTTAAAGTTTGGTTCTACAATATGTAGTCTGCTTTGTCATCCTTCATACGGTTAGTACATATAGGAAGAGTCCCCTTTGAGAAAGGAACTTCTAATGTATCCATCTGTACAATTTCCACAAATTGTTAGGTATTGATATGAAACGAGTCCAAAGGGAATGGAAGTGGATATTTAGGATCCATATGCTGTCTTTAACCAGTTTGATATTGAAGCTGGTTGTTGCTGCATTTATCTACTTTATTCAAACTTTCATGCATTTTTCGATCCTGAATGCACCAAGTTTCTGATGCAGTGAAGACTATTCTTCATGAAAATGAAAAGTGAATAAGATGAGAGTTGATTCATGGCCTGGCTTGGCTAAGTCCATTTTTTTATTTTATTTTTTATTTTTTATGGGAACAGACCCTACACGAGGCTCCCACCTCTCGTGCACAGTCAGGGGTTGAGCAACACCCCCAAGCCTTAACATAAATAATCAAAATAAAATACAAGGAGGAGGACATAAACCTTACCTCCGATCCTATGGTGGTTCATAAGTCGGCTAACCTATTAAGGTCGGCTAACTCATCCCCGATACAAAAAAGAGACTAACTATAACTAGAAAGCATTAAACCTTCCAGAGAATTCCGTGTTCTATCACGACAAAACCTCTTATTTTATTGATCTTCAAAATAAAAAATTCGAGAGGACTCCTCTCGGTACAAATCAACTAAGAAAGCATAAATGAGGGAGACTTTCCCCTTCCATGAGAATACAAGAAAGTAGCCTACACTAGTCCTATTCAATTATGCTACGACTCAGGCATAGCTACATTGAGAAAGAACAAGTATACGAACCTTCTATCTCGCATGGGTTGGGGAAATTCTTTTCATCTTTGCTCTTTTTAGACATGTCGTACCAAGTGGGTCCAAGGAAAGTTGCAGCAACAACAATCGTAGCTAAGGGGGATGAAATGATAGGAAGTAAATGTAGACATAGCAGCCAGCTTGCTTGGGATTGTAGTTAAGGAAGCTGAGGGACAGAATAGGTGTAATATGCATTTTGTATGTGGTGCAGCCCTGACTTGAACAGCTGGTTGGATGGTTCCAGTGTTGTCTACTGATCCGGGGGGTACCTGCATATCCACAAATAAGCCAAGCAAGAGTTCTAATGCAGCCTTGGCTTAGATGTTTGACTGAAGGTGCCTTGGACTTTGGAAGGGGCCATTGTTGCTGTTCAATGTGCCTGCACAGCAGCAAGTAAACAAACAGAGAGTTGTGTTTGTTGGAGCTCCATCTTCTTGTCTTCTCATCAATGAGAGCAGTCAAGGAGTCCCAAAGGCTAAGTCCAATTGGAAGGTCTTGTAAGGCAATTGTTGCTTGCAACCACAGCAATGTTAACTCTGCTCTTCCTTTTCTCTTCTGTTTTTTTTTTTGTGGGGATTAAATAGGCGAAAATCTGAGCTTCATTCTTAGCGTAGTTCATTTTCTTTTTTTCACTAGTCTTTTGTGGAAAGAGATTTAGATTACCATCATTGTGGAACCACTGAAATCAACAGCTCTGGCTGCTACCGCCAAAAGCCTAAAGAAAAAAATGTTTTCTTGGTCGAGTATATGCATTTGTTATCTGACAAAGGTGAATCCACACCTAAACATGAGTATGTCAGCTAATGGTCTGTTCTACAGTTCATGTCGCTTCCCTCTTATTGTTGATTAAAGGAGCTATTTCATCCCTTCGAGCCTCTTGCAGTGACAAAGGCAGGCCTAAGGGTTGCAAGCCCATCTCGATTTGCACATGGATACTCTGCTGTATTACCCTAAAGAGTCATACTCATATCCAGGGCATTTTGTCCTTGAAAGAGCGTCATCAGTCTAGCTCGTCATGACACTTTCTTTTCAGGTGAACAATGTTGCATTTCATCTTTGCTGGGTGGTGAACCGGTGTCATTTCAATTATTGGTGATACTGATGGCATCTTGATTGGGTTGAACGACGAAAATTGGATCTACCCACATGAAAAGGTAATACAGTTACCTTCAATTTGCTTGTGTTTACTTAAGGTCAATTTGCCCAGAACTTTGAGCATCATCTCGGAATATCATCTAACTTTTCAAGAATGATATCCCACTACTACTTTATGACTAATACGTCTATGTTGCGCTTAAATCTTGACTTACATCTTCTATAATTAAACTGCAGCTACTATCCCAAAGCATGTTACTAAGTAAATTTGTGCGGCTATCAATTTTGTTAATGCAGTATTCTTAATTGCCAGCTAATCTATAGTAAAGCTAGATGTAGAGGAGGTGATGTGGCATGCCTCTAAAGCCAAGAGTGACATTTATCTTTTTTTCTCAATTTTTGACATTTTTCTTCATTTTTTCTTATATAATATATTAGAATTTTTTTAAAAACATTCTTAATTACATCCTTTTAATTATTCATCTCATAAATTCATAAATAATTACACTTAAATGTCCTTTATAACTGAAATGTATTAATCCTTCAAAACCAATAAATCCTCTATTAAGAATTATGCCTTCTCCTCTTCCTCTTTTTTCTTAAAACATTCCAATTTGCTTCTAAATGATTAATGTTCTTCATTCTTTCTTTTCTTGTTTTATTTATTCTGGGTAGATTTTGTATTTTTATATGCATTTGAGATCTTTACTAACATATTCTTTTATATGTATTTGAAGTCTTTTCAACTAGAAATGCTTAGAATATTTAAGATTTGTTGTTGTTAGTCGGTTGGCTGGTGTGTTGAATTTAAGTTATTGTATTTTAAGTATTTGAAGATATTGTTAAATTGTATATCAATATTTTGTAGTGATATTGTGCCAATCGTTTATGTAGAGGATTATTTACAACAGAGATGAAGTCGTTTTTTCAAGTTTTTTGGCTATCCATCCCTATGAAGACGGAAGACTGTCTTCCATCCCTATGAAAACGAAAGAGAAAGATAAAGCTTCATTTCTCGGCATTGCAAAGATTGTGTTTAAAAACAAAAAGCTTCATTGGTTAAGGTGCTTTTTATTTTTAGATCTTTATCATTTTCCTTCCTTGAAACAAAGAAAACAATTAAATTTTCCATAGGATCCGAAAAAATGAAAATTTGAAATTTTCACAATATCAAATAATTTTTATTGATTTATTCAACAGATTATACAATATTGGTTAGATGATTATACAATATTGGTTAGATGGAGTAACTGGTAAAGTTGCTGCCATGTGACCAGGAGGTCACGGGTTCAAGCCTTGGAAACAGCCTCTGGCAGAAATGCAAGGTAAGGCTGCGTACAATAGACCCTTGTGGTCGGGCCCTTCTCCGGACCCTGCGCATAGCGGGAGCTTAAGTGCACCGGGCTGCCCTTTGCCCTTAACTATGAATATATCTCTTTTGGAGTTAAATTCAAAAAATCATATTGGTAAAATTTTAAAAAATTCTGAAATTTGCAAAAATCAAAAAATTAATTTTAATATTTTTCACTCTAAATCAAAATTCACAAAAAACCATTGTATACATGATCAAACATAACTTCAATTATCAAATATATCATTTTTCCAATTTGAAAACAAAATAAAATACTTTTTATAAATTTCACAATTTTCATAAGGGAGACTGTGATTCTCCCCCTTTATGTGTTCTATATCAAAGTCAAAAGAGGGTCTTGACATCTTTCTTTAAGGATTATTTTCAATGCCTTACAATTTGTTCTCATCGGGAACCTCTGGTGTTGGATGTAGATTTGGAACTGAGCTTCGCTTCTGGCAAAACATCGGGAGGGAGTGCTACTGTTTCCTTAATTTATCAATTCTCATCTATGAAAGGGATTCAATTCGATATCTTGCGTACGAATTCATGTTGTCAACGAGGATCAAATCCTTAAAATTAAAAAATTCAGAGAATTGTTGGACTCAAATTTTCTTCTTTTACAAGTGTTCTAACTTGCTATACCTTTGGAATGTTTTGTTCTATATTATCTCATTTTGTCTTTTCATATTTGATTGATTTTATTAAGTTCACGTGTGACTATTATGTAATAATTATTTTTCGAGTTTAGAAAAACTGAAAAGATAAGGTGACAAAAAAGAGATGAAAGTTAAAAGTGTCTGTTTTGTATTATCAATGACTTAAGTTAATGTCATTTAATTATTCAAATTTCCGCCTCATATTTTATATAAATATATATTCAATTTTCTTTATAGGAATTAATGTAATTTTATTTTTCTTATTTTTAAATTATTAAGAAGTTGTACTTTTACAATGAATCTTTGAAATGCTATCTAAAAAAATTTGTAATATCAAGCATACTAGATCACACGAGTTCTAAATTCATATGTATTGCATTTTTAGCAATTTCCATTGTATGTGCTAATTTAAGATTATGAATTTAAAATTTGTATTTTTATTGATTAAATTACTTCGTCAAGAGAAAAAAAGTGTTATAGGTCACTATATCCTGTAATAGAAACTTTTAATAATATTTTAATTTCCATTTTCTTTTTAACCGCGCAAAGCGCGGACATATTCACTAATTCAATTTAATTGAAATGGAGTGGCAGTTTATATGCATCCACAAAGACAAGAAGGAAAACAGCTTGAACCTCTGGAAGAATATCGGTGAAGGAAGAGAATTTAGCTTCAAGAATTTGCCTCCGCTTGACTACTAATTTGTATGAGACCTCAAAGAGGCATTTCTCTGGTTCTTGGCTACTGAAGTTCAGAGCTATTGCTTTGTTTGCTATCAAATGCACCATGGTTGTTTTTTTCTCACCCAAGAATATCCATTAATATGGACAATATATCTGTTGACAAATTTTGTGTTTTCTTTGAGGTAAAATTGTCGGGTTTTTTTTTTTTTCAGCATCTATTGGAAGGTAAAGTGTACGTACACTTGGATTCGAACTTGATACAAGTTAATACATTGATTATATATTTGTGAAATTTAACTTATATAAATTGTATTTATAATTATCTTATGAGTGATGTAATTGTGTAAATATTTCTTACAAATCCAAAAGAAAAATAAAGGTTCAGCTACACAAATAAATTGTTGATAAATAGATATCATGATACCAAAGTGTGTAATACATGCCAAGAAATTCAAACATTATTTAAGATATATGTGTCACTCGGTCCAGTTAAACCAATCGTCATTCCTAGTGCCTTTGCTACTGATTTGACCGCGTCTCATCATTAATCTGGATTCATCTCAGCCCTCGCCCAAGAGCTCTTATGAAGACTCTGGTGGTGCATGTGTATGATAGAGCCCCCCATAATTACCAAAGATCGGTGATGTTGTCATGATAAGTGTGGAAAGTTGATAGTGTACTTGATGATTGAAGGACTTATCGACTTGCATTAACTTCCCGTGGCTAGTAGGGGGGACTTTAATGTAATTGTAGAGCCATTAGAAAAAACTTGGGGGTCGACCTCCTGACTTCAATGCCTTTATTGAAGTGATGAGCTTTGAAGATATGATTTTCTCGTTTGGATTATTTGATTGGGCTTTCAATGAAGCAAATTGACTTGGAGCAATAATCAAACCGATCAGATTGTATTTGGGCCATTATTCAAGTTTTTGACGCCTAAAACATACCTTTGAGATAGGAATCAATATATAATACTAAAGAATAAACCTCAAAAATGAAAGAGTGGAAAGTGAAAAAGAAAGAAATCTAAAAATAGAAATTACTTCTGAAATGAAAGGAATTAAATATGAACAATATTTAATAGAGTTGAATTTATCTCCTCTCATGCGAACGAACTTGAATACGTAATATATATTCCAAAGTTGAAATTGTTTAATTGTTAAAAGAAAGTTCCCAAAAAATTTACTATGAAAATGTAAGGGCCTTAAATGTCCACGTCCATCCCATAACATGAATTTCTCTTGTATATATATATATGCACATTCACACACAATAAACAAACCAAATTCCTATAAGCAGAGAAAATTGTCTCGTAGAAAGATTCCAAATCCCCATTTTCTCCAAAACCTCCAAAAATCTTGAAAACCCCATTTGTTAAATCGTCAACAAAATGGCTACAAAAGTAATGGAAGTGGTAAAGAATCTTGATTTAAAGAGGTACATGGGTAGATGGTATGAACTCGCTTCATTCCCATCAAGATTTCAGCCCAGAGATGGAGTGAACACAAGGGCTACTTATACTTTGAACACAGATGGCACTGTACATGTGCTGAATGAGACATGGAGTAATGGCAAAAGAGGATTTATTGAAGGAACTGCTTATAAGGCTGATCCTAAAAGTGATGAGGCAAAATTGAAAGTCAAGTTTTATGTACCACCATTCTTACCTATTTTTCCTGTTACTGGGGATTATTGGGTTTTGTATATCGATGAGGATTATCAGTATGCTTTGATTGGTCAGCCTAGTAGGAGGTATTTATGGGTAAGTTTCTTGTTTCTAACTTTTGACATTCAAAGTTGTTGTCTTTGTCATTTGTTATTAAAAAAAAAATGGATGAGTTTTTCTATACATATCAGGGGCGTCTACTCGGCAAAATATTACACTATATATATGAGATTTTTTATGTACATAGATAGATATCAGCCTATCTACGGGTAAGTTTCTTTGTTATCCTTTAAAGTTATTGTCTTTGCCAGTTTATATGAAAATTGGATGAGTTTTTAAGATGTAGACAGAGGTGGAGTTAGGATTTTTAGTGTACAAGTTCTGAAGTACTTTTGATTATTTATACACTTCCTCTGTGCCAATTTAAAGTTTCTTAGTTTGACTAGGAATGAAGTTTAAGGAACAAAGGGAGGTTTTTAATTCTTGTGGAATATAGAAAGAAACATTTTTTATGGGGACAGACCTAAAAGGAGAGTAAGACACGTAAACTGGGATGGACGGAATATATCAGATGACCTGTAGCTTTGAGGCTGGCTTAGCCGAAATCATGTTTAAAGAGGGCAAGGTAGACTTAAGTTCATGTGGAAGAAAACTATCTCAAAAGTTCCACAATCTCTTGGAGCCTATGCAGACCTAACCTAAAAATAGGATATTATTGAAGGAAAAGAATCTATGTAGACAATAGCAAGTCCTAGTTGGGGTTAAGTTCTAGTCATGCTAATATGTTACTATAGGTCCAATGTTTTCAAGGATTTTTAAGTCCCAGATTATGGTATGAAATTCAAAGTTGTTTTCTTTGTCATTTGATATGAAAATTAGATGAGTCTTTAATAAGTAGATGTAACCTTGCTGAGTGGAAACGTCAAAAGAAGACTAGGTAGGCTTTAAAGTATTGTCGAAAGTATGGTTATTTGTGTGTTTCATGCAACTATTGATTGCATAGTGGGATGAACAAATAGGTACAAAAAGTAGTGCTCTAGGCTCCTTGGGCTTTGGTCTAGTGGTAAGAGATACTAGTTCGAGCCATTTATTTAAGTGGATCATCCACCAAATTTCGAACCATGCACCATTGACTCTCGGAGATTTCTCAGTTATTAAAAAAGTTATTAAAAAAGTAGTGATATAAGTGTCTAACTTGAAGAAGTGCTTAGCAGTATTTTATTAGTTATTTGATGATAATTGTATCCAGCATCCGGTGACTCAGTCTATCAACATGCTAGTTTTTCTGTCATAGTTATGTTGATCTGCTCTCACTTGTAACTTTTTTGAAGAGTTACATCAAGTCTATGATACTTTTAGTTCTTTCAAGCCAGTGATACCGTATTTGCATGAAACAGTTACTAATTTGTGGTATCTCAGTTTGCAGTTTATGTTAAATTTCGTGAATGATCCTCGCATTCAGCATGTTCATCCTATTAGATATCATTTGAAGTTTTTGCTTTCCTAAGATCTTTCATGTGTCATCTTCGACATTATAGACTCTGCTGATCATTAGATTTTGTGGAAAACCATATTTGCCTAACTTTCTCTTCCTCTTTGTATTGAAACGAATATCGTTTACTAATAGAACATTAGGCATTATTCTTCCATACCCAATTCCGAAACTTTTGTTCCATGTAAACTAAAAAAGTCAGTAGTATATTTAGTTACACAGATTCCACATTTTATCAAGCCTTCTGTTTGTTAGACTATGAAACGTGCATATCTGTTTTTCTTTAACAAGTGTGGTGTCCCGCCAAGCTTGTGCACGCCTTGATTAGTTCCACGGGGTACCTGTTATTCCCACCAGCACAGGTACCGGGCAAATCTGTCCACCAAGGCTTGGATAAGTCGAAAGAAATCACCTAGTGTTTTTGCATATTTTGTCCAAAGGATTCTTGTTTTCTGGCTTAACAAAACGTATTTTGTTGGCAGATATTATGTAGGCAAACATGTCTTGATGATGAGATTTACAACCAGCTCGTTGAGAAGGCTAAAGAAGAAGGCTATGATATAAGTAAGCTCCACAAGACACCACAATCTGACTCCCCACCCGAGAGTGAAGATGGCCCCAAGGACACCAAAGGAATTTGGTGGATCAAATCAATCCTTGGAAAATAGGCAAAGACAGTACAATGGAAGGAAAAAAACAAGAAAACTATCCAAAGACCAATGAAATGAGGTGTTTATAAAACTGCTTTTAGTGTGTTAAATCCAATATGTTTAAAGCTTTTATGTTTTTACAAGTCTTTTTCCTCTGAAACTATGTAAAGTTGATAGTATTGAATGTGTGTGGTTTGTGTTTGAATCCTGTGTGAAATGTTGAACAAGTTTATAGTTCCCCTTTTTTATGTCCCCATCTGGCGACATGGAGGCGAAAAAAGGAAAGGAAAAGGATGGGGTTTCTCGCGCTTTTGGCATATTGGGCCCTGTTATTAACTACATTTTCTTTGACGCAAAGGTTCTTGGATACAAACAAACTGGGATTTCACATCAATTGTTGGTATTTTGATAACTTTATGTTGAAGCATTAAAGCATAGGGGACCATATGTTTGTTGGATAAGACATTTGGTGTAGAGAACTTAGGATATTTATTACTTGGATCGTTCTCGCAATATAATCCTTGTGTTGAGATTGAGAAATTTACTAAAAATGTATATATAATAAGCTATGAACCAATCATCATAAATGGGTTATGAGTTTGGTGGTTAGCGAGGTGTTCCAAGTCTTTCGCCTTAAGGCGGTTGTGGGTTCGAGGACAGTTTAGTTAAGGGTGTGCATAAATTATCGAAAATCACTTTACTAAATCAAAATTTATCGTATCGATAGTTATAGTTTGTTTTCTTTTTGTGATAATAATAATCATGTCAAATGTTTACTTCATGTGAGAATAATACTAGTAATACTTCATGTGAGAATAATACTAGTAATAGGTTTTATTATTATCCTAAGCCTCAGTATTCACTAAGCATATCATAACTAATTGATCTAATAAAATTCATCAAGAACCCAATTTGAGGACTTTGACTATTTATTTACTTTTAACCTTGTGGGTATGAATTGTTTACTATATATATTGGTAACATTAACGAGTGTTGAAATGTCCTATGTCGCCAATTCATAATGTTGGAATTTGAGAGAAGAGATCTAATTAGTGTACATGTGATTTCTCTAAAACCTAACATGTCAAATGTTGGAGAAATAATGAACATATTTTGTCAAAATATCTTTCCTTTTCATAATAAATTACCCAAATACCGTATCAAAATTTACCGGACATAAATTTGATTTATCGGACCAAACTATTATTGGATATCTACTTTCAATTATCGATTGAAAATATCAAATTGCCAAACCTAAGTCTAGTTAGACCCATGAATTGAACTAAAACCTAAGGGTTGTTCAATATGAAGTATGAGCAGTTTGATATTTTGTTATAAAAAGATACATTATTAGGTTATTCATCTAATAACTTACGTAAAATTCAACTAAGTTATTCATCTAATAATCTACGTAAAATTTAACATTGCTTATCCCCTGTTTGATTATATACGTAGGATCGTATAATTTACTTTTTAAGATGTAAGAGATAAAATAAAAATACAAACATTAATAATCCATGGATTAAAATGCTAAAATGATCAAACTAACTCTTATAATAGTTTTTAAATTTGTTTAAGAAGTAAACAAAGCATGATTCAAAGAAGTCAGTTCTAACACAAAATTCAAAATAACATATTCAAACATACAAAGAAAACCTATTAGCATGTCAAATGAAGAACAGAGTACTGGTTACTGCAAGGGCAAGGCAAAAACCTCTTCAATGAGAACTTGATAATAGCCGCATTGAAAGCGATTCGGGATATTTGTCTGTAAGATTTTTTAAAAAACAAAAAAAGTTAGTAAAATGTTTGCAATTACATACTATTATTGAACTAGATTAGTGTTTGTGTCTTATTGAGAGGTATACCTTGTAAGAATGAGATAGATCTCCAGCATAATACTTTGACAAGTATACATATCTCATGAAAATAAACATAGGCATGTTTTGCTGCAACATATAACAAGAATTATTGAAGCAACTAAACGTCATAACTCATATACAATATAAAAATTAACGGAAGTTTTAAGTTATACATTACCAAACATTAACGTGCTATCAAGTATAAAAAATGATGCAATTCTTTAATCCTTGATAAAATCCCACTATACCTACTAGAATTAACTTCCATTAACAACAGTGTCACAGTATTTGAGTCTCACATGTCTACATTTGTTGAGAGAATGAGTTGTTTACTTCTTATATGGTCATTTGTGAGTTAACGTTTGGGATTGAATTAGGCCAAAAATTTATTTTCTTAGCAGATATACTTACTGAAGATGGTATTGAATAATTAAACAAATAACCTAGTTCAAAATGTTGAGTCCTGATAAGTTCTTCTAGGTTAACTGTTTTGGTAAAGTTCTTTCACCTTAGTTGTATGTTTGACCTTTCCAGCTTCATGCTTTTAAGTTTGCTTCTTTTTTTTAATTGTAGAAAGGATTCTAAAGAAGACTCTTCCACTTTGTCAGACTATCAAATATAATTTTACAGAATTTAACAAAATTGAACTTATTGATATTACCTCTTCCTCTTCATCTGTTGGTGCCGAATCCAATGCAGTCTGAATTTGATTCTCCAGAGCACCATCTGCTTGTAGTTGTTCCATCTCCTGGACAACTATGTCTACAACCTGATTAAATATACAATAATTCATTACATACTTTTGAACAATGTTCAAGATGATGTAATTTAACCAAAAACAAAAAGAAATAAAGGATTATTCTCACCGTCTGGGCTGCAGTCCTATCCCTAAGATGTATTATGAAGTAAAGCATTCCAGGACTCATAGTGTTACTGGATGACCAATCGTCATTCGGATTGAATGTGCACACTTCAGCAGAATACACCTGAAGATAAACTAATTAGAATATATTACCAAACAAATAAAGGAGATTTAGCTCTAAAGAATATATGACGTACCATTCTTTTTTTGTGACGAAGTATATTCATCACTTTAATTCTCATGAGTCCCCTCAAAATCTCCAAGAAATAGCGATCTTCATCCTGTCATAAGTAACACAATATATATCCTTTAGATTAAAATATTGATTTGTTAAATAATTTATGAAGTTTATATTCTTGTATTTAACCATACCAATGTCTCACTCTCCAGATAAAGGGGAAACCTTACACAATTATAAACTCCATTGCCACTGTCCATAGCCATAGGCACTTCCTCCCTGTCAAGGTTGGACTTTGTTTAGATATTGTTCATTTGAATTTTGTGTTTAAAACCTAACAGTTTACATGCATGTAATAATACATAAACTCATCTACTTATAAGAACCCACCCAAACAAGGTGTGATTATACCCAAAAAAATGAGCTGACAACTCCCCAGATTTGGCCACATCAACAACAGTAAGCATGATCAAGAAAGAATAAGTGCAAGACGAAAGTAATGTCATTTCAGAACACGACAGGAGTTTTTACTTATTAACTTTTTTACTTGATTTAATCATTTTTGGTAATTGTAAACTGTAATTCTGTTTGGTTATTATGTGTTAATTTAGCCATAGACTACTCTCACAAAAGTAATTAATTTTAATAATGATTATAGTCAGTTTAGACAATGAATACCAACTAGTGCTTAAGTAATGCGGCCATTGCGCAAACCATAAATTTTGAACCAGTTCTCTTTGAAATATCTCTCTCCAGATCTTCTCCTTCCGTTCTTTCATCCACCTGCCACCATCCTGCCCAAGACACCATCCACCAAACAACCAGCAATAAAGTAACCGACATGAATCCATCTCAACCAACAACTAGGTTTGACGAGTGAAGGAAAAAGAACTGAAAAAAGAAGAAGATTGAGCCCATGGAGAGTGGGGAGAACTCGAGAAATAGGGAAACAGAAAGGATGATGGACAGTCCCTTTGGGATGGTTCTAGAAGTGTGGCCAGCAGTCTTTCCTAATATTTATTCTCTTTGTCCAAACTTAGAGTTCTAAACTTTTTCTGGAAGTATCGCATAACTACTTCAAATAGATTACATGGTACTTCTGCATACAGAAGTTGCTCACAATTTGGTAGATGGAGACCCAAATTATCTAATTCCAAATGGCACAGACTAGGACCAAATCTAAATGACAAGTCGCGGAGACTAAATTAATGCAAATGTTCAACATGAAATTTTGGCTTAAGAATGACAAGTTACCACTAGTAGCAACAAATCAAAAAGTATAAGTACTTCAAACGAGTATCTTTCAGATTTAGATAAAATGATATGCAAATGCAATGCTCACATTGTCACAGCCGGAGGGAAATGGAAAGGTGCTGGTGTGAGCTTCCCACGTTGAAATTCCATTATAGGCATAGAAGGCCTTGGTATTCCACCCTAAGAAAAGAATTTTCTCAAAAAACATAATATACAAATATGACATCACAAGAATGAAAATTCCAAAAAGAAACTTATGCCTCAAACAAAAAGATAAAAACCAACCAAATAACGGGACAGAAGAGAATCAACAGAAGCAGAATCGAACTTCCCAATTATAATAACTCGAAAGCTTGATGGATCTCTAAAGCAATTTTTGAAGTATTGCCATGCCTTTGATGTATTAACTTGTGAAAGATCCTCAGCTTTGGGTGGCTGCATAAGAGAGGTTTATTAGCAAGAAAGCACACAAATAATCTAGATTCAAACCTAGCCACGTGCCATGATAACAAATCTGAATTAAGCATTTTCCTCGTACAAAATGTCAGTCTTTTTGTTCCTCAAAAAGTTTAACTGAACTTATATGTCAAGTATTTATACTTAACATGAAGGTACTAAGTACAAGGCACACACCAAAAGACAATCACCAAAGGTGTTCACCAACTCCCTATTCAGCCACCGGGGTAAATTCATAATCCTCTAACCCCATATATACCATACTATAAATATTGCACAATATTTTGCAACTTAACATAATATCTTGTAACTTAAGTAAATTTTGAACACCAATGTAAAAGTTGTTTGATGCTCAGATACTAAAAACGGCAACTTATGATGTATGAAGGTTTTCCTTGTTAAAGAAATTGCACACAATTGTGAAATGGTACAAAAACAGTAGAATGATATAAAAAGAGAAGTAGGATATGAAATTGAGAAAAGGCTAGCAGAAAGCACGGTTCCTAAATCTTAAAATAACTCAGCAAGACATGTGATGCAATGCAGCCATTTTATCATAGTGGAATGGGGAGGAGTGAAACTAAGATAGTTATAGGAAATAAATCAAAACTATCTTTCATCATAATTCCAGATTTAGCAACTTATTGAAGACTAAATATATTATTCATCAATCTTGAAAAGAATTGAAAAATCATTTGGTAATACAGACCTTGTAAAATTAAAGATCTACCGCTATTGATATCCTTAGCAGTATTCACTAGGATATCCTGCAGTTGTTGATGTCCGGGAGACAGACGATCTCTTAGGTCATCAGCTACAGCTTGCAAATCTTCTTCTTCAGGTTCTAGGTTCTAGGTCACTTGTGAATAGTAAATATACAATCTGTAGGCATCCAACAGAACCATGACTAAACAATAAACCCAACTAAAGCATTGAATCAAAATAAGCATGTTAATTTTATTAAACCAAGTGAAACTGGAAAACTTTGTGAAGTAGAGATCCCCTACCACAAAGTTTTCATGAAGACGACCCCCTCCCAAAACAGTAAACAAGGAAAACAGCACAAAAGTAAAGCACCTGCTAGAATAAAAAATAAATTGGAACATGAAATGTGGATTTTGGGTAACATAAAAGGCAAAGGCAGGCCTAATTCTGGCTCAAACTTCTGCGCACCAACTTTTTTGTGGAAAACACTGGCTGAACTTAATAAGCAGGAATCTTGGAAGTTGAATACAAATAACTGATCTACCAAGCATGAATCTTGGAAGTTGAATACAAATAAGTGAAATAACTGATCTACCAACAAACCTGAAGTGCAAGTTTGATATACGATGAGTCAACAAAGCTGGAACTGAAAGCTCTTTTATACTCTTCCACCGCAACATGGAAATTGACTGTATCAAATGCACTACGAAATCTCTTGGAGCTCTTAGCCAAGATATTTTTGCGTTAGATATGAAAATGAGCAACTAAGGAGATCTGCTTCTGCCAGTTCTGAGACACCTCCATATGAGAATTCACTCAAGAAGACCTGTAACATGGAAATATATGAAAGAAAAAAAGAAAAAGAAAATAGAACAAGCAAGACTAGGTGGAGCATGATTTTCTAAACCAATCGATGCAATATTTCCCACATCATCACCTAAGACAATAATAGAATAGATATTTCAACTATGTACCAAATAAATCCGATCTACACAGCTATCAGTACTTTGTAAAATTCAACACCAAAACATTTAGATTAAATGATGTTTCCCGTTTCAAAATCCGCATGTGTGTGTGCTTTTGAAACTAGATTGAAAAGGTCAATAATTATACTCTTACATGGATGAAAATTTACATATCCTCTCAGCACACTATCTTTCTGTATTTTGACATGAAAACAAGTGAAAAAGAAGATGAGAGATCTCAAGAAAAAGAAACAGGGAAGAACATATGGAAGTATAAAATCAAGACTATATTAATTTATTTTAACTCTTTTGAGAAGGGGGTTTATCATTTGCTCCTGCTGAATTTTGCTTGATGTTTTCATTTCGACATGCATACAATGCTTTGATGTATATGGAAGGATGGGAACATAACATGCAACATTTTTAAAATTAAGGTAAAAGGCGTTCCAATACTCTGGACAATGCAGGGGATTTTCAAATAACTGAAAAATGAATTAGGGAGATCGGAAAAGAGATTTTATCAGAACTCGCATCTCCCCATAAGCACTAGAGTAACAATTGCATTTTCTGCATCTCTCATCACCACAAGTACTAGAAAAGTTACAAGACAAAAAATAGATACAAGCATAGATGCTGAAAAAAGCTCTACAATTTATAGAAGAAAATGGTTGCTAGGCATATTCTACAAGTGATGCTTGTCAATGTGTCTAGAGCATTGGTCACCAATAGATACAACTGATACTGCATTGGCCTTTATCATAATTTCAAATATTTAAAGGTGGTTTCTACGTAAAATGCATAAAGAATTAGAGGAAAATCTATGTATAAGTATTAGACTTATGCAGTCAAAACATTAATTAATTTTCACCCCTTTGAGATGGAGTTCGGTCATTCGCTTGATTTTGCTGGGTGTTTTCATTTCTACATGCATGCAATGCTTTCAATTTTATAGGCATCTATGGAAGGATGAAATCAGTATATTATTAAGGTAAAAGGAGTCTCAATACTCTGGAATGATGCAGAGGACTTCTAATACTTGTAAAATGAATTCGGGAGACTGGGAAACAGATAATATCAGAACATACATCCTCTTTTTATTTATCTCCCATCAGTACTAGAGTAACGTAATTTTGTTTTTCTTTATCTAGCATCACCATAAGTACTAGAAAAGATGCAAGTCGAACATGGTATTCCGTATTCAAATACAAACTCCTAAAATTTCACAGAAACAGCCATTTGTCTAACAGACCGCCCAACTAAATGTAACCAACGGGGACGAATGGAAGGCTTATCACTGTTCTTTTTGTCATAGAATATACAATAAAGAATTATTCTGAAACTTCAACTAGATTTAACAAAAACCAGATATTCAGCAAAAGAATTCTAAATGTAACCAACGGGGACGAATGGAAGACTTATCACGTGACCTCTGAGTCACATGGCAGCAACTTTACCAATTATTCCAAGACTCTCCTTCAGCAAAAGAATTAAATGTATTTAACAAAAATAGGGTATGTCAGATCATACCTGACTATCATCCTACGTACACTGGTAAGTGACTTGCATCCCATTGGATAAAATGAGCTCTACATCTCAATATCAGAAAGTTCCACTCGCTCAACAATTTCCCTGAAAATTGTGTTCATGGAAGCAAAAGTTAAAAAAGATAAACATGACTACTACATAAGTACAATACTCATGTGTTTTGGATCAGGCCAGTCAAATGCAAGTGCAGAGAGGTGTACCAACTGAAATATCTTATAATTATATAATTAGGATTACAATTTCCACTTTCTTAAACTTTACAGCTTTAAATACGACCTAATTCGTTTACCAATATATACACGCACACAAACCCGGCGCTAATGCCTAACTGAGCACAAGATCTAACTAAATTAGGGAAACGAGTTTGGTTCATTTGTAAAATAAGTGGATAGGATCTGAGAGTTCCCATGTTTTGTAGTTGAAGCCAGTATGTATGCAGCTCTTGATTACAAGATGTAAGGTTGAATGCTGCATTCATTAAAAGTTACTTCAAGACAGCAAGATATATTTAGTAAAAGGATATTCACCCTGATTCAGTCTCCATCTCTTGTATCAGATTGTTTGAACCCTCCACCTCTTCATCTGACCAATGAGCAAGGAATCCCCCGTTTTCCAAATCAGTAATCTTCTGCAATGACCCCTTCATATCCTCTTGCATCACGAAAGTCTTGCTTTGAAGTATGATAACTGATAAATTAGATGCTTCACACTGCAACTCACAGAAGCTTGCCATCTGTTCCACATTGATACCTGAAAATTGGAAACTAGTTACATCATGCAGCTGTTAAACAAATCTGTCAAATAAATGATGAAGTAAACTACAAAAAATTACTTTTTATAAGAGCTATCATAAGCCGTGCCTGCAGCTTAGGAGACACATCACATTCACTATAAGTGAAGTTCTGTAAGGGAAAAGAGAGAATGAGTTCTTGCCACTAATTTAAGAAATAGGCAAGTACAAGCCATTTGAGACATACTCTGGTGTAGTTCCTTTGAAGTTCCTCTGAAGAAATATTATGACGTTTCAGGTATTGGATCTCAGTGATTCTCAGCCATAAGTCACGTCCCTGACTTAGTTCTTTTTCTTCAATCCCCTGGACTCTCAATCGTGCAATCTGAATAATATGTGCAAAACAATATTTATTGTGCAGTGCAGAATAACTTTAATCAATTTATTGATCAAGAACACTGCTGCTCTAAAAGCTAAAAAGAATAAAGGAAACACTGGTGAATTACCTCAGCAAGGAACGTCTCCAACATCTTAATTGTATCACATCCTTCACACTCCACCCAAACCACAAAACTACTATACATCTGTGACTCATCTCTAAAGTACTGAACTTCTTTTGGGTTGCTCATACTTAAAAGAATTTTCTTCAACCTTCCAACAATGACTTTCTGAAGAAGCATTTGTTGAAAGTGTATGAACATCTCATTCACACATTTACCCCCTTGTCTCTCAAACATTAAGGCGACATATATCTCAGACATTCCCCACTTCACAAACCAAAGAAGAAGACATACATGCATTAGCGAGAATTTTCCAGAAATTTGACAATAAGAAGATACCTCATGAAGGAGTTCAACATTGCTAAAACTTAAGACTCTACAATGAGCATGCAGTAAAGAGACACAGTAGGTCTTAAATGATTAGCTTCACAATTTCACTATTGACATGTGTGGTCAATCTAGGCTCACGACTCCAAATGTTGTAGCATGTCCCTTGATTGCCTTTCAAAGTAGGTTTTGATCAAATCAATTATACTCTACAAAAGGAAATTGAAAGGAAAACAAAGAAGATGAGTAATTTGTTAAAATTGACAAGATTCTAGATAAATTAATGTAGCAACTTGGTAGGTGAAAGTTTGGTAAACTTTGATATCTTGACATCAAAAGTAAAAATTTATTCCTATAAATAGGTAGCTCTTGATTAATTTGAAACACAACTCTCATAACATTTCTCACTTTTCTATTCTAAGGTATTTGTAAAATACATTAGAAGAGTAGAGAATTGATAGAGCAATTCTCTTTCCTCTTTCTTTGTCAATATAAACGCAGTGTTCTCTGGTGGATGTAGGATCATTTTGATCCAAACCACGTTAAATATTATTGTTTTTTCTTGTTCTTTATATTTTCACGTTTCTGCTAACAATTGGTATCAGAGCAAAGTTCTGTCTGAATATGCTCTGTGGTTGCAACAAAGTCTGAACTTCCACATCAGAAAAGAATTATTTTGGTTTCCTGTATTTCCAAATACTTTGTAGTAGAAGAGGAAGAACAAGTAAACATGAGTTGCATGAAGTTTGAAATTGATAGGTTTAGAGGGCGCAACAACTTCAATACCTGGAAAATCCAGTGCGGAGGGAAGGTTCAATCCATGCTATTGACGGAAAGTAGCCCGATAACACATCGGTTTCTGATAAGGAAAAGATTGGAGACGGCCAAATAGTTATGGGATAGGCTGGAAAGGCTTTATCAGGACCGGTCGGTTACAACAAGGATGTTGTTACAACGACTTCTTCACACATTTAAGATGGAGTCAGGTACTTTGTTGCAAGACCATCTAGAAGCATTCAATAAACTTGTGATGGACTTACAGATTGCCGGAATTAAGAAGGTTGAGGAGACGTTTGCATGTGCTTTGCTATTTTCATTGACTTCAAAATATCGTGATATTGAGAATTCAATGATGTATAGCAAGTCACCTATTACTCTTGAGCAAGTGTGGCAAGCACTTAACTCTTGTGATGTGCGGAAGCATTTTGAAGGAGACAAAGATGATGAAGCTAGTGGGCTCTTTGTGAGAGTCCGTACTAGCCAACAGGGAAGGAACAAATCAAAACACAGATCATGTGCAATAACATACATGTTGCACACTCCACCTTCATGTACTTTAAGAAGATGTAAAGTAATCATAAACTGTCTCAAATTCCACATTTCGAGTCAACGTTATACCCTAATTAACAGTCTAAACAGTACATTTAGGGATTGTACATGTAAATAGAGATTCACACAACCTTTGTTCCTTGAAATAGGTGAGCAGTAAGAGTGCGATTATGTTCTTTCTCAACACTCTGAGAATCATACCAAAGCTCATCTGTTGCGATTCTTCTCTTTCTCAAGCTTATCGGACGTGACAACAAGCTGCTTTTACATAAGGAGAATAAACAAAACACAAAAAAAACGACAAGGACGATGAGAAGTAAGAACCTCTCGAGAGATTGCAGCAATCAATGCAAGTGCTTTCCTCAAATCCTCCGTGTTGGTCACTGCAAAGTTATAACTTGTATATTCCCTAAATGTTTTTGCCTGTTGATGAGCACCACACTGATCTTTGAAAGCTTGTAAATATTCAATCGCATCCCGGTTGGTATATCCATACCTTTCCAGAAGTAGATGCTCAATAATGATCTTTGAAGAAAATGAACGTGGTGTTGCGCACATTATTGAGCATCTACTTCTGGAGGGGTATGGATATACCAACCGGGATGCGATTGAATATTTACAAGCTTTCAAAGATCAGTGTGGTGCTCATCAACAGGCAAAAACATTTAGGGAATATACAAGTTATAACTTTGCAGTGACCAACACGGAGGATTTGAGGAAAGCACTTGCATTGATTGCTGCAATCTCTCGAGAGGTTCTTACTTCTCATCGTCCTTGTCGTTTTTTTTGTGTTTTGTTTATTCTCCTTATGTAAAAGCAGCTTGTTGTCACGTCCGATAAGCTTGAGAAAGAGAAGAATCGCAACAGATGAGCTTTGGTATGATTCTCAGAGTGTTGAGAAAGAACATAATCGCACTCTTACTGCTCACCTATTTCAAGGAACAAAGGTTGTGTGAATCTCTATTTACATGTACAATCCCTAAATGTACTGTTTAGACTGTTAATTAGGGTATAACGTTGACTCGAAATGTGGAATTTGAGACAGTTTATGATTACTTTACATCTTCTTAAAGTACATGAAGGTGGAGTGTGCAACATGTATGTTATTGCACATGACCTGTGTTTTGATTTGTTCCTTCCCTGTTGGCTAGTACGGACTCTCACAAAGAGCCCACTAGCTTCATCATCTTTGTCTCCTTCAAAATGCTTCCGCACATCACAAGAGTTAAGTGCTTGCCACACTTGCTCAAGAGTAATAGGTGACTTGCTATACATCATTGAATTCTCAATATCACGATATTTTGAAGTCAATGAAAATAGCAAAGCACATGCAAACGTCTCCTCAACCTTCTTAATTCCGGCAATCTGTAAGTCCATCACAAGTTTATTGAATGCTTCTAGATGGTCTTGCAACAAAGTACCTGACTCCATCTTAAATGTGTGAAGAAGTCGTTGTAACAACATCCTTGTTGTAACCGACCGGTCCTGATAAAGCCTTTCCAGCCTATCCCATAACTATTTGGCCGTCTCCAATCTTTTCCTTATCAGAAACCGATGTGTTATCGGGCTACTTTCCGTCAATAGCATGGATTGAACCTTCCCTCCGCACTGGATTTTCCAGGTATTGAAGTTGTTGCGCCCTCTAAACCTATCAATTTCAAACTTCATGCAACTCATGTTTACTTGTTCTTCCTCTTCTACTACAAAGTATTTGGAAATACAGGAAACCAAAATAATTCTTTTCTAATGTGGAAGTTCAGACTTTGTTGCAACTACAGAGCATATTCAGACAGAACTTTGCTCTGATACCAATTGTTAGCAGAAACGTGAAAATATAAAGAACAAGAAAAAACAACAATATTTAACGTGGTTTGGATCAAAATGATCCTACATCCACCAGAGAACACTGCCTTTATATTAACAAAGAAAGAGGAAAGAGAATTGCTCTATCAATTCTCTACTCTTCTAATCTATTTTACAAATACCTTAGAATAGAAAAGTGAGAAATGTCATGAGAGTTGTGTTTCAAATTAATCAAGAGCTACCTATTTATAGGAATAAATTTTTACTTTTGATGTCAAGATATCAAAGTTTACCAAACTTTCACCTACCAAGTTGCTACATTAATTTATTTAGAATCTTGTCAATTTTAACAAATTACTCATCTTCTTTGTTTTCCTTTCAATTTCCTTTTGTAGAGTATAATTGATTTGATCAAAACCTACTTTGAAAGGCAATCAGGGACATGCTACAACATTTGGAGTCGTGAGCCTAGATTGACCACACATGTCAATAGTGAAATTGTGAAGCTAATCATTTAAGACATACTGTGTCTCTTTAGTGCATGCTCATTGTAGAGTCTTGAGTTTTAGCAATGTTGAACTCTTTCATTAGGTATCTTCTTATTGTCAAATTTCAGGAAAATATATATAGGGCATGTATATTCCCTGTACTTCTCTTCTCAAGTTCAAATCTCTGATTTGTGCAGAACCGTTAGCCTTACCTAAGACACAACCTCCCAATCCACATCCGACCTACATGTAGATCTACAGATTTAGCACCATGGCTGGTGCACCATCCTCCTCTACCGAAGAAAACCTCCCAATCCACATCCAGTGTACATGTAGATCCAAACCAACGAGCCTGCGCGCTGCCTCAACTTCACAGGTCACCCTCAAACTATTTTGTGACCCATAGGCCCATTGTAAGAAAACAAAATCATAGTATCGCACAGCACTTGATAAAGCAAAAACAAAAAATTACAGGAAGCTCGAAAATAATGCTATATTTATAAATACACTACACAAATGCTAGTTATCTGAGAATGAAAGCTTCAAAAAATTATCACAAATGACTCCTATAAATCGAAATACTGAAAGGAACGAGATTACATACCCTGCTTTTACGATCAAGGTCACATGTATTATATTTTTAGGATTCTTATTTGCCTTGACATAGTAGCTTAACCCATTGTCTAGGACTTCATATTTTATTTCGAGTGGAGCAGTGGAAAACTCTTCCTGATAATCCAGCCCCTCTATGGGCTCTAAAAGTTCAAACTCATTCAGCTCATCATCATCATACTCAGATTCCCATTCTTCGTCTTCTTCTTCCTTATGCTCCGAAGGTTCCGGCGATGGTACCATATTCACCGATTCAAAGCAAAAAGTAACTTAGCTCAATGATTTTTTTGTGATGTTCTTCTTCTTCTTCTTCACTCTCTCTCCATCTCTGCTCACACACAAAGCACCTCTACTCTTATATATAACATTTTAATTTTGTGTAGAAAAGATTTTCGTAAATATAAATTTAATATATTCAAATGGATAGTACAACAGCTATTTCTTTGCTGCTTTTGCCACTGAGGAGGCCTGCACTCTAGTCTGTACTGGAGGCTGGTCTGCTTGTTGCACAAGAAAATCATATACTGTCACATTTATTATTATTCCACGTAACCACTTGGATTAAGTGTTCGTTTGGACTCGTCGAGATTTTGGGTATGGATATAAAGAGGCTATTCGAAAGATGCAAAGGGAGAGGGTGATTAGGCCTGATGAGATTTTAGTGGAAATCCCAAAAGTGCGTTTAGCAATGCAGGTATGGAGTGATGACTAGGTTGTTTAATGTCATTTCTAGAATGCTTGAAGAATGGAGGTCCTATTCTACAAGAGCAAAGGGGATAATCAAAATTGTAACAATTATAGGGGTATAAAGTTGTTAAGTTGCACTATAAAATTTGGAAGAGGGTAGTGGAAATGAGGATGTGGAGGGGTGTGTTTATTATCAAGAATCAATTTAGATTCATTTCAAGATGTTCAACTGCACAAGTCATTCATCTCGTAGAGAAATTAGTGGAGCAATACAGAAAGAGGAAGTGTTATTTAGCTACGGTGTTCATTGATCAAGAATAGGCATATGAGGGGTTCTTTAGAGATGTTGGAGACTAAAGGACTACCCGAGCTTACATTCAAATGTCATTTTTCAATTTTAAATTCAAACACTTTTTTTCAAGCCTACTAATTATGAATTTATGACTTGCTTCTAGCATTAATGGGTTACTTTAGCTGATTAAATAAGTTGCTTTATGTGTTGAAAGTGTCATCTTTTTGAAATTATCAAGGACTCTTTTATGTCTTTTTGGTCTAGTACATTACAATTGGCCTACTTCATCAACTTATAAGGAAGTTGACTCATTACAAGATGTTATTAATGTTAGGTCAAATTTCTCAATGAATATTTGTTTTTATATATAAAAAGTTGGAAATAAAAAATATATTTATTTGCATAGCCATTTCTTTTTATTCAAATTTAAATGACCGCGTACGTTGTATTTTTCTTCTTTCAAAACAAAGACTTGGATCAAATTAAGCATGAAGTACTTGAAAACCCAGTAATCTTTTTTTTTTTATTTTCAATATTTTTATCCTTTATCCTACATTAATCAAAAGGCCCCTTTACGTTTTGCATGCATGGTGCTCTTTCTTGGACGTAGGAATTTGAATATTGCGTTAAATTAAGTAGGCCATACTTGTTTAACCACAAAGCTGATTAAAAAAATAAATAAGAGTAGGACATACTTATGTTGGAAATATTTAACAATTAATTCAGATTCACTTTGTTGTTGCGGTCCCAGAACCAATAGAATATAATTCTGCATTGCGCAATTTATTAATTTGAAGTGCTCTCGTGTCACCACGGTTTCAACATATATTATTCTCTTTATGGAGATGGAGAAGGAGAAGGAGAAGGAGAAGGAGAAGGAGAAGGAGATGGAGATGGAGATGGAGATGGAGATTGAGAAGAAGAAAGAAGAACATCACATTGATAAGAAGCAGAAGCAGAAGACGGAGAATCAAAAGATTTTCTACTTTTCGATTACATCTGTGATGTAGAGTTTTTCTTCTATTTTAATCTGAATTATTTTTTCCTTTTTTTGAAACTTAGGATGAGGTTGTTAAAGCTCTTCGGCCTCTGAAACTATCTCGCAACAATAATTTGGATCCCGAAAAGGTGATTATACTCCATTTTGTTTTGTTTTTAATCACAATCAGTAATTTCTGTAACTGATTTTCTATTCAATTTTTTTTGTGTGCGTGTTTCAGGGCCTCCGTTACCACTTCAGTTTTGGATGCAGAGAAATGTAACTCTCTTTTCGGGTTTTTTTTTTCCGGATGATTGTTAGTGTTATGCTCCTTTGGATTTTATTATATCGTATCCTTGAATCCATTATTATGTGCCCATACAAATTAATCATGGGCCATAAACTAGATTTGAACTGGTTACACTAGGATTTTCAGTCCTCTAAATTGGAACCACTAACATGAGGATTTTTAGTCGTTATTACCTTATTTTACCCTGTTACAATCTATTTAAACTTTGTATTCATTTAACAATACAAAATATTCATTATGTAACAATATATAACAACCATTCACAAGGTTTAAAGTCTATTGTGATTTTGGATTTTGATGATTTTTTGTTCTGTCTTCGTAGGGATATCGTGACTGACCCTCCAGCTTGCTATCGCTCCCCACCTTATGCAACCATGTATGGCTATGAAGAAGCTAAAATCATGCATCAGATTCACTGCAGAAAACTAAGAGACATGACCGGCCGCTACAGCTATAAGTGGTGACTTGGTGCAGTACTGGTAGCCCTCTTCTATCTCGTGATCTAACTATCTATTAGTTTTGAAGCTTTTGTTCAACAATATGTACGTAAAGATCAGATTGTTTATTTCCATGTATTAAGTACCTAATTGGGATCTATATGCTATGGTTATCTCCTTTTCTCTAACTATGGTTCAGTATTATTTATCTCCATTTGTTTTGTTATCTTCATCTCTATGGCTTATTCGTTTAACATGGTTGTTATATATTTGTTTCATGGTTAGTATTGGTTAACAATTTTTGTGGATCAACTTATTTTCTTCCTCCCAAGTGTATGTGCTTTGTTGCATTTTCTATAACTTTACTTCAACATTATTTATCTCCTTTCGTTTGTTATATTTAGTCCATTGATTTTGCTAATTGGTTGTGTAAATTGTCTGTTCGATCCTACGTTTTGCTTGGTATAACCAAAAATCTCTCTAAAATTGGGTTATTTGCTTAACGTTGTCGTTATTATATCTTTGCTTCATGATCTTGGTTAAAAAGTTCTTCTCCCCCTTGTGTAACACATCCTTCCAATTTTCATAATGGTCCAAAGCAAAATGTTTTATCTTGTTATTGATTGCGAGGAAATTTTTTTAATCAAATATAGACATTCTTGCAGTCTTTTTGTGTAATAAAGATCAATGCGAAGGGGTTTGCTATTGTAACCTTTTTTCCGTGTATGTCATAGAGAGTGACGGAACTTACTTTTATTTGGTGTTGCCAAAAAAATGCTAACTTTCTGAATTAAAGCTAAAAAAAAATGTCTAAAAGTTAAAACATCGAAAAATAAGTTAATTCAAACCCCTGCTAAATCTTGTGGAAAGTCAACTAAAGTCTCTCTCACTTGGAATAGAGCGCAACAGATGCAACAAAATTCTAATGAATGAAAAAGAAACAGAAAATGAAGAAAGTATTAGCTGGTTCATTCCATGCTGGTTTACAAGAAACAGAAATATTTTCGTATATGTTAAGTTACTTTTTTTAATTTTGAATCCCGTAAATTCTGGACCAATTTTGACTATTTGCATAACCAATTCCATCAAATATAATATTCTTAGTTAAATAGTATTCACAAATAATGCTGAAGTCTTGTCTAGCTTATTTTCCCACTTTCTCAAGTATTGCAATAATAATATATTCAACGTAATTCATGAACAGGGTGTGAGGAGGGTAAAAGTGTACTAAAATTTTATTTTTATCTCGTGAAGATAGAGATAATATTTTCGAAAGACTCTCAATTTGAATAACGCACATCAAAACAATTAAAAGAAAAATACGTAAATAAAGAGGAGTAGAGGACATAGCAAATAAAAGGCATAACACAACATTCAGAAAATAAGGAGCAATAACAATGATCAAATAATGCAATAATTGTATCTCAAAAAATAACGAGTAATTAAAAAACATAAGTCAGACAACTACGAGAAAAATGTTATACCATTAATTAGAAAAGGGAAGTCAAAAAGTTAACATCCCCTGCAAAGCTGGGTAAAATATGGATTAAACTTGCATATCTAGTGTGTAAAAAAATGCATGTATACACGTATCAGTAATTATTTTTTTGGCATAATACATAAAATAGACATTTTTAACTTGATTTCAACTAACAACTAACATCAAGACACCTCAACTCATTCCATTGTATTCGTTGAAATGTCTAAATATGCTTATGCATTCTGAATGTTGAAGGGTTTACTTATCAATTGAAGCTAAGTTAACACGTCTGCCTTATGCCTTCTTTTTTTTGTTTTATGATTTTTCCTCTTTGTATAAAGCTAGGCTTTAGCCTGTGGCCTTTTGGATAAGATCAAGTGTAGTATCTATACTTATCAGTTTAATATTTGATAGGTGGGTCATCAAATCATATGAAATTAACTCACTAGTTGCACTATATGTGTACTTCTCGAAGGAATTTGCATATGTATACAGAGTTGGAGACGAATGTAAAGGATTCAATTAAACTCACAGAACTGGCTCTTAAAAAGCAACAAGTAATTAGAATTTAAGAGTTTCCTACGATCGATAACTACGTTCCCGGACTGGAAAGGAACAATGAAAAAGACGGCATAGTATGCATATATTGTTAGAGACTCCTAGTGGGCAAATAAAAATTTTCTATGTCCCTAGATCCCCTCTTCCTAACTTGCTACTTGCAAAAACCTCATAAACCTCAACCAAGAGAATAAGCATCAAATCCAAATTCTCCCCCTTCTAACATGGCTCCATCTTGCTCCTGCATTTTTTTTCAAATAAAATATTTCAGTACGTTAACACGCCAAAGCAATACCATTATGTTATGTAGTATTAGACAACTATATTGCTCAGACTCTTTGAAAATGTTAATGGGTGCCTATCGGATATTCTAAAAGTCCGATATGGCTTCCACAACATTTTTTGAGAGTTTGAGCAGCATAGTTAGACCGCAACAAACGAGTTGATTTCTCAGACTATTAGTTGATTGAGTGACCATCTAGAAATCAACCCGCAACAAATTGCTGTAATAATGACTGTTAATCTTGGGATCTTTGAGAAGAAATAACAGAGAGTACCCAAAATCTGAGCTTGTAAAAGCAAAAGGGGACTAACCAACTATTAAGTTGAACCTAATATAGAATTATTCAACTGAAAAGAGATACATAAAACAATGAGCTTAAAAGTTGAAGGCATCAATACATGCATTAGGTGCAGATATTGATCGATTTGTACAAACTAAATCCCCATTTGATGTCAATATTTAAGGGAATACTAGATTACGAGAAACTTTTTGCATTAAGAAGCATTAGGTCAGATCTTTCTTTTACGCATTTTCGTCTTCTTTGGTTAGTATAAGCATATTTCATCAGTAGACCATATAAAATATTTCTCAGACAGGCACAGTGAAGGTTGAAAACATAATTCTGATGAGTGAAAAAACTTCCGTCTTCCCTCATGAAAGCAGAAATTGCCTCTAGAGCACACCCTAGAAGGCATAGTTTGAACTGCTAGTAGCTCGTTAAGTTACTTTTCATTATTAAAGGTCTATTTTACGGAGAATTCCTATAAGTTGACACATAATATGTGAAGACAATAAAGATCACTAGTTTGCATCCATGACATAAAATTCCTCGAGTGATTAACTAACCCTGGCAATAAAAGGTGCTCCAAGTCCAAGTTGCCACAGTAAAAGACAACCGGCAATGCCATTGAATTGTTTTTTTTACTCCTCTTTTGTGGTGATGGTAAAGAGTGTGCAGGGTGATTTGTAACCCTCTAGTGATCTCTTTCGCCGTTGGTTACAAGGTAATACAGGTATAACTTAAAATCACTCTCAATTTCATATAAACAGATATTTATCTAGACTAATAAGGGCCACCAATTTAAGTGTCCTTTCCTCAAGAAAGCTTATCTGATCTATCACCACACCTGAGAACGCGGACTCAGGTCGTGTACTAAATTCATCATTTTATTCAAAATAGTAGTATGCCCAGCTAACATTCGTATGTGGTGCTCGAGATTACCATTCAGGTCTCAAAAACTCTTCTTTTTTTGAAAAAAAAAAAGAAGTTGTGATGTCAAGGCCAGCTTGCACACACCTCGTTTGAATCTGACTAAACTTCAGAATAAAAATTTGAAAGCTTCAAAAATAAGAAAGACAGAGACCAAAAGAGATTCGTTTACCCGTTTAATTGCACTCATTAGATCATCAAGGGATCCATAGCCCTGAGGAAGAAAACCAACTTGTTGCTTTGTTGTCTGGAAGAGGTAGTCTTCATTTGTACTTGTCCTCGAGTTCTGAGTTAATTTTTCACTCTCACTATGGTGTATGTGCATTGAAGAACCTCCATTTGATCTGCCAGTCAAAGACGTCTCCACCCTTCTGCAGAACAAATCATTGTTTTGGTCCATAGGATGGGTTAAAGAGGTCATTCCACCATTGCTAGAAACTTGAGAGCTCACATTGCCAAACATATTGTTTGAGTTGTGGGAATAATGTTGGTTCTGATCTGGCCACCGTTGGCAGGTTGCTTGGTTCATAATCTGAACAGCTCCCCCGAAATTTTCATGGCATTGTGTTTCTCCTCTTGAAGCCTCGAAAGGTAGGGAAACTATGGTGGAGGTTGAAAAATCAACAGGGTTGTTCTGCAAATGAGAGCCAGTTGAAGTATCACTGTCTCGTACTCTGTCGTGAGGCAAATGGCTGTAGTTGAAAGGTTCAGTCAACGGAAAGGAGCTTGACTGGAACTTCAGAGGCTGGATAGAAGTTTGCCAATTCTCATTATATCTATCATGGTCCAGAAAATTGGAAGAACCGCTTACACCAGCATTAAAGGCCTCGGAGCTAAAAGAGGCTATGTTGAGAGAAGTCTGATTTCCAAATCCCGCCCCCATCAGTGGTTGCTGGGAGTTCACTTGAAGCAAAATAGGATTATTTGAGACATTGGGCATAGAGCTGTTTGCGCTACCAACCAACCTAGAGTTCGTGAATGTACTGGCTGCTGTGTGCAGTCCTGACTCATCCAAAGGATTCAATTCAACCATGCGTGTGGCACACTTACTCTGCTGCAATTGATCAAGCTCCAACGATGCAGGAATCCCTTGGAACAAATTAGCATTCTGGCTTGCAGGTGGAACATTTGGATTCAATTTCATCAAGGCATTGATGGAGTTGTTGCTCAAATTTTGACCACGATTAGGTTGGAGCATAGGTGATGATGCTAGATTGCGAAGACTTACACCAGCAGGACTATTTAGTCTGCCAAGCATGCCTCCTGATGCATATGATGATGATAAGCTAGCCTGACCGAACCTTCCTGATCCAGCCAACGTTCGAAAACCACCAAGCCCGTCGAGTGAACCCATTCGCATGTATGCAGAATCTTTACCCCCTAATGCAGCGGCAACCATGTTGGCTTGCTGGGCATCTGCCGTGTTGATCCTTTTCAAGAAGAGCCTATACTTCTGTGGCACAGAACAAAAGGAAAGGAAAATTAAAACTTTAAAAACTTTATACCTTTGTGTTTCTACCAAAAAATACAGGACACGAAGCACAGAAACTCTTGAAACACCTTTGTAACAACAACAAAAAAAAACAGTGTAATCCCACAGGTGGAGTCTGGGGAAGAGTGTAAGCAGACCTTACCCCAACCTTGGGATGTAGAGGGGTTGTTCCCGATAGACCCTCGGCTCAAGGAAAAAGCATATCAAAACAAATCTGGAACACCTTTGTAATCTTTAAGAAAATATTGGAGGAAATAATCTAGCTTAAGATCTGTATTGGTTCCCTTTATTATATTTCCACATGCATATTAAAACATAATTGTTTGAATGAGCTAAATAACATTTGTGAAACATAGCAAGAATTTTTTTTCCCTAAGATATAGCAAGGGTATATGACTCTTCCTATTCTTGGTACATGCTTTTAACATTCACCTCATTTATTTTCACATCTAAAAAAAGGTCTAGCCAGAAACCCCTTATTCTGTAAAATATAAAGAATCGGGACTCAAATGCAAACATAGGGAATTATAACGAAACAAAGAGAGAATAATGCCTGGAGATGGCTAGCCACATTCTCTCTTGTAAGTCCTTCAACATTCATCAGATCAAGAATCCTCTTAGGGACAGCTTCTGCATCAGAAACGTGATTGAGAAATAAGTCCATTAATATGGGAACATGCTTAATAAAAATAGATGAAGAATCTAAGATTACCACAGTAATGCTAAAAAACTCACTTTCAAGGCCTAACTGATGAACTGCTGTAACAAACTTCTTGTGAAGCTCTATGGACCAAACAACACGAGGTTTCTTCTGAGTTGCTGGGTCTTCATCATCATTTCCATTTTCATCGCTTTCATATTCTTCATCCTTCCTTTTCTTGTTAACCTTCCCATTTTGATCTGCATTACCTGAAAGTTGCGATCCTCTTTCACCTTCTCCGCCTCCCTGGTGAGCCTTGTCTTGATCATCAGACTTCTTGTGGTTCTTAGGCTCAACTTTCTTTCTCCTTATTACGTGTTGCCATATATTCTTCAGCTCCTCAAGGCGGACAGGTTTCACCAAATAGTCACAAGCACCGTGATGTATTCCCTTCATTACAAGGTTGCTATCACTGTTTGCTGACAACACTGGACAAGAAAAGGTTAATGGTCAAGAAACGAAACGAACTTTAATGGATTGATTTGATATCAGTAAATTAAAAGATATTCACTTCTTGATGCAATAATATCTTATCCAACGGCAGCCTTGGGAAAAGAACATCAAGGACAGATATACAATTAAGATAAATGAAGGTTTTTATACTTATGACTGGAAGATCCATCTCGAGACCAACAAGCTCCAGAAGTTTAAAGCCATCCATATCAGGCATGTGGACATCACTGATCACCAAGTCAAATCTATCTTTGTTTTCCCTCAACATCGTCAACGCCGTTCTTGCCTGACTCGTCGTAGTTACTGTGAAACAGCAGACCATATTCAGAAAATGCAATTTAAATTTTGATTGGGGAAACAAAAACATTCAGTCAGATTGAAAGAACCGAAAAAATAAACGAAGGAAATCAAGTTAGGAAGTTTCAAATCTCCCCATAAATTTACAATGGTACACATAGTTGAACTCCAAAGCTGTCATGAATAACGACAACTACTACGCCTCAGTCCCAAACAAGTTGAGATCGGCTGTATGAATCTCACTTATTCATTTAAGTTCGGATCATATAATCATCATACTGAATCTAATAAAACTGAAAAATAAGTTTTACAGACACGCACAGACACATCAAAGCTATCATGAACATCTCAGAGAAAATTAGGCTTCAAACGAGACTATTCAAAATGAGAATATAAAATGGAGTATTTGGACTTGATTATTACTCCATAGTTAAGTTGTACACAACAACAACTGAGCCTCAATCCCAAACAAGTTGGAGACGGCGATCCATTTAAGCTCAACTACACAGTCAAGTTGAAAAAGCCAAAATCAAATCATAAGAGCTTCTAGATTCCTTTTTTTATTTATGACTTCCATTGTTGTAAAGAACCCAGGGTCTTTCTGAAACAGTGTTTCTACCTCCGCATGAGGTAGGAGTAAGGTCGGTATGATTAATGTCCGTGTACGCTCTACCCTCTCAGACCACACAAGTGGTTACACAGCATATGTTGCTGTTGTTGTTGTTGACTTTCATTGTTGAAGATTAACAATCCAATTTAAAGGAAACGTGAACCATGCATGAAGAGAAAAGCAAAATTAACAGCAACTGAGAAACATGAAAAAACTAGGAACTATGAAAAAACAAATAAAAACTTCTTCTGTGAGTTGAAATCTAAACTTCTCCTTTTGGAAACAACTTCCCAAACAGCAGAAATTGCAAATAGCATCAAACTGAATCAATTCAAAAAACTTACCAACTACTCCAAATTGATAATCAAAAAAATGTAATCTTTCAGCAAAAACATAGAAAAACAGAAATACCGTGATACTGGCATTTCCTAAGCAGTCCATCCAACAACTTCAAACAAATTGGGTCATCATCAACAGCAAGAACCCTCATACCAACTGGAAAATTATCATAGTTTTCCCTTTCACCACCCATATTTCCTCTAATTTCCTCCACAGTCATTTCAAGAACCACAAATTAAACAGCCCCACAAGAGAAAAAAGACCACCCAAACAGAATAAGAAGAAAAAGATTACAACTTTAGCACAAAACCACAAAAGGGTCACTTTTCAAGAATCTTTCTGAGAACCCCAGAAAAGAGAACACTCTGAATAAATCAAGCAACTGATGAAGAAGAAGAAGAAGAAAAAGAAGAGATCTTTAGAAGGAGAGAGAGAAAAAGAGACAAGATTGGAACTTGGAGTTATAGTAAGTAATGATGGTGATTGGCCAGAACAAAGTGAAATGGTTTTCAACTCAACAATACACCAAAATAAGAAGTTATTTTTTTAGTCACCACAGCACAACCCCCACCCCCCACCCCTCGGGTAAACTCTGCTTCAGTCTTCACCATCAAGACCTCAACTTTTTCTCTGTGATCTGTCTTTTGCTTTTTTTCTACCCACACCCCTATACTCTCCTCTTATCACAAAAAGACATTGGTAATAATACAAAAATGATTTTTTTTTCCATTTGGGCTATTGTTATATATGGACATAAAGCTATAATGTTTTATGCAGTTGCCAGTTGAGTGAATATATATTATAGTCTTATGTGAAGCTTTTTTTCCAACTTTACTCTCTTTTAACTCATATATGGGAACCAGAAGCATGCTTATTTGGAACTGAGCTTTTTGTAGACTTTTTAGAAATTATCACATGCGGCTCATCTCCATGTACATTATTCACATTTCAAGAAATCTTGACCTTCCATTTTGGATATTCATTGTTTAACCTAGTGTTGCATATAGGTCGGTTATGTTTGATTTTAAATTATCGGTTATCGCTTTATGAATTTGTAGATATGTTAAATCGTTACATAATTATTAAGATATCGATTTATTGACTATTAATTTATCGGTTACTGATCATTATCTATTCGATTATCGGTTTAACCGTTAAGATTTGACACATAAAAAATATATTGAAAATCACTTTAAGCAAGGTGACAAACTAAATGAACCGTGCACATAAGTTGACAGATTACATCTTGCTCAAAAGCAAATACTAACACCTTGTCGAATAATCGAGAGTTTGAGATAACAAAAATAGAAGTATGAAACTAAACCTGAGTTAAGGACTTCATATACCAAATGGTATAAATATAATTTATTAATTTACTATCTGGTTATAGATTAATCCGTTCAAAAAAATCTCAAAATGTTAAAAACCGATAATTTAATATATAAAAAAATCAAATCATTACCGAAATTGCTAAACTAATATATATTTTTTTCGATTTGATTATGCACATCCCTAGTTCAAACTAATCTTAACAACTTTACTGTTTAATAATGGATTTCTTGATGTGAATTAAAATTTAATTGGACCTCGAATATTTTGTTAGAGATTGCTTTACTTGCAATATAAGATTTTCTTAAGCAAACACAAATCTAATTATCTAACTAATTATATGCTTAAGTTTTTTTTGGATCTTACTTGGATTTATCTAATCTAGAAACATTGCCAAGCAAAAACATGTACAATTAAACAACAATAGAAAGGGTTATGGTTGACTTGATAATTCATGATTTATACAATAAGGTAGTAATTTTTTAGGACTGTTGTTTATCTAAAAAGGTACTAAAACTTTAATAGATTGGGAAAAATTCATGAAGAAATCTTTTCTAATTACTAATGATTTTGTACTTGAATGCTAATGATATTTTCCTTTTGTAGTTGTGTTTTACAACTCTCATTTCAGCCATTACTTTCTTTGATTTGCGTGATTTAAGGTTTTATTTTTTCAACTTTTTTAAGGAATTGACTTCACATTAATTAATTAATTATATTAGTCACCCCATTAATAAGTACAACATGTTATTTCATTAAAAACATGGGTCTACAAACGAAAATAAATGATTGGCTATTTTTCCTCTAGGTAAAAGAATACCCACCAAGAGTTAAAAAGTTTTCAAGTTCAAACCCAAAAATCAAATTATTAATGTTTTATTTTAAGAAAAGATTTTTCAATATAAATTTAAATTAATCAGATTAAAATTGAGTGAAAATACTCCAATCTTTTTTCCACACATTGTTAGCACAATGATCACATTCTCTTAGAATGAACAAAGGGAAGATTTTTATTGATAACAAATTGACTCTTTATTCATTCTATTTAATAAACTCATCTCTCTATATATAATATAAATATAATAGTAGTAAATATTTTATAACTGAAATTAGATTTTATTGATCGTGTATTTATTTATTTTATAATCGATAAATTCCTATAAAGTTTATTTTTCATAGCCTTTGAAATTCAAGAATGGTGGGTTTGCCCCTTAACACTTTCCTACTTAAATAGTAAATTTAGTTGTGCCCTAGAACTTTTTGAAAAATGACAATTAAATTAAGCACAAACTACTAACACAACAATTTTTCAATGATTTAGCAAAATATGAATTATTACTCTTCCAAGACACGTTTGACAATAATTTTACAAATAAAAATAAAATTATGAACTATTGTAGAAGTGAACGATTTGATCTCAAATTATCATTTATTTTTGTTCAACTGATCGATTCAAATTAATTAGGTTTCGTTCTGAGTAGAAGTGAATTACTTGATCACAAATTTAATGATTGTGTTCTCTAAATTTTAAAATATGTTTTTTCTTTCAATTAGATCTATAAAACTTCTAATTGTTATTTTTTGGTTATAAAAAATAATAAATCATTTAAAAGATGACGATAAGTCTTTTGTGGAATCATCTCAGTGATTTGTTTCTATATATTTCAAGGCATAAAATCATTCACTTATTAAGAAAAAAAATTCTATGTTACATACATATTAGATGCATTAAAACAATCTAAATCAACTATTGTTTTGTTTTTCTTTATTGTCAAGAAAAAACAAAAAAAATAAAATGACGTTATGAAATTATTGTTAACATATTGTTAAATATCTCACAGCTAATCCTTTATAATTCATTATTTTTTTTAGATTGAATAATTTATCATTAAATAAAATTAGTGACATACTTTTTATTGTTTCGTGCCCACCAGAGATTGTTAGTGACAATGAAAATATGAAATTAATTAGAGAAAATATTTCTCTAAAAATGTTTCTAAAGTAAAAGTTACATAAAAGGTTAAGCACTAAAAACGTACCAAAAATAAACTAGACATGGTAACTTTTTTAATAAAAAATAAAATATATGGTACCATAAACTTTTAATTAAATAATTTAATAGTATCACATTGGTCAACCATGTGCCACCAATTAATTTGAGAATCATATTCATTATATTAACATTAACTTAACCAATCCTCGTCATGTCATTATTATGAAAAGATTCAAATCAACAATAGTGACATTATTGTGTATTGTTGTGAATGACAGTGTGAAAAGCAATTGTTAAAATTATTATTTAACCAATTTAGAATGAACATGAATCTATAATATTCATACATGAAATTTCATAAATTTCATGAGAATTTAAAAATTATGCAAAACACATGTGTGAAATGCAAACATGCATTCTAATTTAACTCAAATTACAAATCGTCTGAAAGATGATGTTATTTAAATAATATTTTAGAAATTAAATTTATAAATGCGTCTTATAAGTGTATTTCAAGTAAGCACTTATAAATTGCACTCTCGAAATACATTGAGATACCATGTTTTGGATATAAATTTACAAATCGTGTTTTAGAAATGTAATTAAACAGATCATTTTTTTTTAAAAAAAATAGTATGTAATTAATGAAGCATCATACAAGGTTTTGTTTACAGAATTTAGTGGATGTCCATGTGGAAAAAAAGTATAAACTCCTTGTTAGAATAAATTGTTTAATATTTATTCAAATCTAATACTAGCTGTAACAGACTAGTTCTAATTTTTTTTTATATACAATAATATGACAGTTGAAATGATCTTGTCTGATCCTTCAACAAGTACCTTTTATTTTTTTATTTTATTATTGACATGTACATACAGTTGATAGATTTAAACAAATCCCATTGAATCTGGAAACTCAAAAAATTCTTCAGGTGTAAATGTTGGAACTTCTTATTATCAATATAGCTTTGTATGTCACAACGATTGACCCGAACCCTCGGTACCTAAAAAATCCGTGGGTTAACACACACGAAAAACTGGCAAAATCGTCTAATTCCTTTTGCGTCGCCAATAAAATGCTCCTAAATCCCTCTATAGCGCCACCGAGGCTACTGGAGTCGTTCCCCAAGTCGTTACGGACGCTACTATGAAAGAAATCAAGAAAATTCGACCCACACCCCCGGCACCTAAAAAATCTGTGGGTTAACACACACGAAAAACTGGAAAAATCGCCTAATTCCTATTGCGTCGCCAATAAAATGCTCTTAAACCCCCTAAAGCGCCGCCGGGGCTACTGGAGTCGTTCCCCAGGTCGTTACGGACGCTACTATGGAAGAATCCAAGAAAGTTCGACCCGGACCCCCGGTACCTAAAATATCTGTGGGCTAACACACACGAAAAAGTGGAAAAATTGCCTAATTCCTATTGCGCCACCAATAAAATGCTCCTCAACCCCTCTATAGAGCCGTCGGGGCTACTGGAGTCGTTCCCCAGGTCGTTACGGATGCTACAATGGAAGAATCCAAGAAATTTAGACACGTTCCCCCGGAAAGTAAAAATCCTTGGGCTAACACACACGAAAAACTTGCAAAATTGCCTAATTTCTATTGCGTCGCCAATAAAATGCTCCTAAACCCCTCTATAGAGTCGTCGGGGCTACTGGAGTCGTTCCCCAGGTCGTTACGGACGCTACTATGGAAGAATCTAAGAAAATTAGACCCGGATCCACCGGCACCTAAAAATTCTGTGGGCTAACACACATGAAAAACTAGCAAAATCGCCTAATTCCTATTGCGTCTCCAATAAAATGCTCCTATACCCCTCTAAAGCTCCACCGAAGCTACTGGATTCGTTCCCCAGGTCGTTACGGACGCTACAATGGAAGAATCCAAGAAAATTTGACCCGAACCCCCGGCACCTAAAAAATCTGTGGGTTAACACACACGAAAAACTCGCAAAATCACCTAATTCCTATTGCGTCGCCAATAAAATGCTCCTAAATCCCTCTATAGCGTCGCCGGGCTACTGGAGTCGTTCCCAGGTCGTTACGGACGCTACTATGGAAGAATCCAAGAAAATGCGACTTGGAACCCAGCACCTAAAAAATCCGTGGGCTAACACACACGAAAAACTCGCAAAATTGCCTAATTTCTACTGTGTCGCCAATAAAATGCTCCTAAGCCCCTCTAAAGCACCGCCGGGGCTACTGGAGTCGTTCCCCAGGTCGTTACGGATGCTACTATGGAAGAAATCAATAAATTCGACCCGCACCCCCGGCACCGAAAATATCTGTGGGCTAACACACACGAAAGAGTGACAAAATTACTTAATTCCTATTGCGTCGCCAATAAAATGCTCCTAAACCGCTCTAAAGCGCCGTCGGGGCTATTGGATTCGTTCCCCAAGTCGTTACGGATGCTACTATGGAAGAATGCAAGAAATTTTGACCCAAACCCCCGGCACCTAAAAAATCTGTTGGTTAACACACATGAAAAAAATGGCAAAATCGCCTAATTCCTATTGTGTCGCCAATAAAATGCTCCTAAACCCCTCTATAGCGCCGCCGGGGCTACTGGAGTCGTTCCCCAGGTCGTTACGGAAGCTACTATGGAAGAATCCAAGAAAATTCGACCCCAACCTTCGGCACCTAAAAAATCCGTGGGCTAACACACACAAAAAACTGGCAAAATCACCTAGTTCCTATTACGTCGCCAATAAAATGCTCCTAAATCCCTCTAAAGCGCCATCGGGGCTACTGTAGTCGTTCTCCAGGTTGTTACGGACGCTACAATGGAAGAATCCAAGAAAATTTGACTCGGACACCCAACACCAAAAAAATCTGTGGGCTAACACACACGAAAAACTGGCAAAATCGCCTAATTCCTATTGCGTTTCTAATAAAATGCTCCTATACCCCTCTAAAGCGCTGCCGGGGCTACTGGAGTCGTTCCCCAGGTCGTTACGGACGCTACTATGGAAGAATCCAAGAAAAGTTGACCTGGACCCCCGGCACCTAAAAAATCCGTGGGTTAACACACACGAAAAACTCGCAAAATCGCCTAATTCCTATTGTGTTGCCAATAAAATGCTCCTAAATCCCTCTATAGCGCCGTCGGGGCTAATGGGGTCGTTCCTCAGGTCGTTACGAACTCTACTATGGAAGAATCCAAGAAAATTCGACCCGGACCCCCGGCACCTAAAAAATCCGTGGGCTAACACACACGAAAAACTGGCAAAATCGCCTAATTCCTATTGCGTCTCCAATAAAATGCTCATATACCCCTCTAAAGCGCCGCTGGGGCTATTGGATTTATTCCCCAGGTCGTTACGAACGCTACTATGGAAGAATCCAAGAAAATTTGAGCTGGACCCGCGGCACCTAAAAAATCTGTGGGCTAACAAACACAAAAACCTAGCAAAATTGCCTAATTCCAATTGCGTCGCCAATAAAATGCTCCTAAACCCCTCTAAAGCACCGTCGGGGCTACTAGAGTCGTTATCCAGGTCGTTACGGACGCTACTATGGAAAAAATCAAGAAAATTCGACTCGCACCCCCGGCACCTAAATATTTCGTGGGCTAACACACACGAAAAACTAGCAAAATCACTTAATTCCTATTGCGTCGCCAATAAAATTCTCTTAAACACCCTAAAGTGCCGCCGGGGCTACTGGAGTCGATCCCCAGGTCGTTACGGACGCTACTATGGAATAATCTAAGAAAATTCGACCCGGACCCCCGGTACCTAATATATCCGTGGGCTAACACAGACGAAAAATTGGCAAAATTGCCTAATTCCTATTGCGCCATCAATAAAATGCTCCTTAACCCCTCTATAGAGCCGTCGGGGCAACTAGAGTCGTTCCCCAGGTCGTTACGGATGCTACAATGGAAGAAACCAAGAAATTTAGACACGGCCCCCAGGAAAGTAAAAAATCCGTGGGCTAACACACACGAAAAACTTGCAAAATTGCCTAATTCCTATTGCGTCGCCAATAAAATGCTCCTAAACCCCTCTAAATCGCCGCCGGGGCTACTGGAGTCGTTTTCCAGGTCGTTACGGATGCTACTGTTGAAAAATCCAAGAAAGGTTTATCCGGAACCCCGGCACCTAAAATATCCGTGGGCTAACACACACGAAAAACTAGTAAAATCGCTTAATACCTATTGCATCTCAAATAAAATGCTCCTAAACCCCTCTAAAGTGCCGCCGGGGTTACTGAAGTCGTTCCCAGGTCGTTACGGACGCTACTATGGAAGAAATCAAAAACATTTGACTCGGACCCCCGGCACCTAAAAAATCTGTGGATTAACACACACGAAAAATTGGCAAAATCGCCTAATTCCTATTGCATCGCCAATAAAATGCTCCTAAACCCCTCTATAGCACCTCCGGGGCTACTAGAGTCATTCTCTAGGTCGTTACGGACGCTACTATGGAAGAATCCAAGAAAATTTGACCCGGACCCCCGGCACCTAAAATATTCGTGGGCTAACGCACACGAAAAAGTGGCAAAATTGCTTAATTTCTATTGCGCCACCAATAAAATATTCCTAAACCCCTCTAAAGCGCCGCCGGCGCTACTAGAGTCGTTCCCAGGTCGTTACGGATGCAACTATGGAAAAATTCAAGAAAATTTGACCCGGACCCCCTTTACCTAAAAAATCTGTGGGCTAACACACAAGAAACACTGGCAAAATCGCCTAATTACTATTGCGTCTCCAATAAAATACTCCTAAACCCCTCTAAAGCGTCATCGGGGCTACTGGAGTCGTTTCCCAGGTCGTTACGGATGCTACTATGGAAGAATCCAAGAAAATTTGACCCGGACCCCCAGAATCTAAAAAATCTGTGTGCTAACACACAGTAAAAACTGGCAAAATCGCCTAATTCCTATTGCGTCGCCAATAAAATACTCCTAAACCCCTCTATAGAGCCGTCGGGGCTAGTGGAGTTGTTCCACAGGTCGTTACAGACGCTATTATAGAAGAATCCAAGAAAATTCAACCCGGACCCGTGACACCTAAAAATTCCGTGGGTTAACACACACGAAAAATTGGCAAAATCGCCTAATTTCTATTGCGTCGCCAATAAAATGCTCCTAAACCCCTCTATAGCGCCGTCGGAGCTACTGGAGTCGTTCCCCAGGTCGTTACGGACGCTACTATGAAAGAATCTAAGAAAATTCGACCCGACACCCCGGCACCTAAAAAATCTGTGGGTTAACACACACGAAAAACTGGCAAAATTGCCTAATACCTATTGCGTCGCCAATAAAATGCTCCTGAACCACTCTAAAGCGCCGCCGGGGCTACTAGAGTCGTTCCCTAGGTCGTTACGGATACTACTATGGAAGAATCCAAGAATATTCAACCTGAACCCCGACACCTAAAAATCTGTGGGCTAACACATATGAAAAACTGGCAAAATCGCCTAATTCCTATTGCGTCGCCAATAAAATGCTCCTAAAACCCCTCTAAAGCGCCGCCGGGGCTACTGGAGTCGTTCTCTAGGTCGTTACGGATGCTACTGTTGAAAAATCCAAGAAAATTTTATCCGGACCCACGGCACCTAAAATATCCGTGAGCTAACGCACACGAAAAACTGGTAAAATCGCCTAATACCTATTGCATCTCAAATAAAATGCTCCTAAACCCCTCTAAAGTGCCGTCGGGGTTACTGAAGTCGTTCCCCAGGTCGTTATGGATGCTACTATGGAAGAAATCAAGAACATTCGACCCGCACCCCCGGCACCTAAAAAATCCGTGGGCTAACACATACGAAAAACTTGCAAAATCACCTAATTCCTCTTGCGTCGCAAATAAAATGCTTCATAACCCCTTTAAAGCGCCGCCGAGGCTACATGAGTGGTTTCCTAGGTCGTTACGGACGCTACTATGTAACAATCCAAGAAAATTTGACCCAAACCCCCGGCACCTAAAAAATCTGTGGACGACCCGGACCCCCGGCACCTAAAAAATCCATGGGCTAACACACACGAAAAACTGGCAAAATTGCCTAATTTCTACTGCGCCGCTAATAAAATGCTCCTAAGCCCCTCTAAAGCGCCACCGGGGCTACTAGAGTCGTTCCCTAGGTCGTTACGGATGCTACTGTGGAAGAAATTAAGAAAATTCGCCCCGCACCCCCGACACCTAAAAAATCCGTGGGCTAACACACACGAAAAACAGGCAAAATCGCCTAATTCCTATCGCGTCGCCAATAAAATGCTCCTAAATCCCTTTTTAGTGCTGCCGGGGTCGTTACGGACGTTACGGACGCTACTATGGAAGAATCCAAGAAAATTCGACCTAGACCCCCGGCACCTAAAAATTTTGTGGGCTAACACACACGAAAAACTTGCAAAACCACCTAATTCCTTATTGCGTCTCCAATAAAATACTCCTATACCCCTCTAAAGCGCCGCCAGGGCTAGTGGAGTCATTCCCTAGGTCGTGACGGACGCTACTATGGAAGAATCCAAGAAAATTTTACCTGGACCCCGGCACCTAAAAAATCTGTGGGCTAACACACACGAAAAACTGGCAAAATCTCCTAATTCCTATTGCGTCGCCAATAAAATCCTCCTAAACCCCTCTATAGAACCGTCGGGGCTACTGGAGTCATTACCCAGGTTGTTACGGACGCTACTGTTCAAGAATCCAAGAAATTTTGACCCGGGCCCCCGGCGCCCAAAATATCCGTGGGCTAACACACACGAAAAACTGGTAAAATCGCCTAATACCTAGTGCATCTCAAATAAAATGCTCCTAAACCCCTCTAAAGTGCCGTCGGGGTTACTGGAGTCGTTCCCTAGGTCGTTACAGATGCTACTATGGAAGAAATCAAGAAAATTCGACCCGCACCCCCGGCACCTAAAAAATCCGTGGGCTAATACACACGAAAAACTTGCAAAATCACCTAATTCCTATTGCGTCGCAAATAAAATGCTTCATAACCTCTCTAAAGCGTCGCCGAGGCTACTGGAGTCGTTCCCTAGGTCGTTACGGACGCTACTATGTAACAATCCAAGAACATTTGACCCAAACCCCTAGCACCTAAAAAATCTGTGGTTTAACACACATGAAAAACTGGCAAAATCGCCTAATTCCTATTGTGTCGCCAATAAAATGCTCCTAAACCCCTCTATAGCGCCGCCGGGGCTACTAGAGTTGTTACCCAGGTCGTTACGGAAGCTACTATAGAATAATCCAAGAAAATTCGACCCCGACCTTCGGTACCTAAAAAATCTGTGGGCTAACACACATGAAAAACTGGCAAAATCGCCTAATTTCTATTACGTCGCCAATAAAATGCTCCTAAACCCCTCTATAGTATCGTCGAGGCTATTGGAGTCATTCCCCTGGTCGTTATGGACGCTATTATAGAAGAATCCAAGAAAATTTGACCTGGACCTCCAGCACCTAAAATATCCGTGGGCTAACACACACAAAAAAACTTGCAAAATCGCCTAATTCCTATTGCGTCGCCGATAAAATGCTCCTGAACCACTCTAAAGCGCCGCCGGGGCTACTTGAGTCGTTCTCTAGGTTGTTACGGACGCTACTATGGAAGAATCCAAGAAAATTTGACCCGAACCCCCGGCACCTAAAAAATCCGTGGGTTAACACACACGAAAAAATGGCAAAATCGCCTAATTTCTCTTGCGTCGCCAATAAAATGCTTTTAAACCCCTCTATAGCGCCGTCGGAGCTACTGGAGTCGTTCCCCAGGTCGTTACAGACGCTATTATAGATGAATCCAAGAAAATTCAACCCGTACCCCCGAAACCTAAAAAATCCTTACGCTAATACACAGGAAAAACTGGCAAAATTGCCTAATTCCTATTTCATCGCCAATAAAATACTCCTAAACCCCTCTAAAGCGCCGCCAGGGCTACTGAAGTCGTTCCCCGGGTCTTTACGAACGCTACTATGGAAAATTCCAAGAAATTTTAACCCGGACCCCCGGCACCTAAAAAGTCGTTCCCCGGGTCTTTACGGACGCTACTATGGAAAATTCCAAGAAATTTTAACCCGGACCCCCGACACCTAAAAACTCCATGGGCTAACACACACGAATAACTGGCAAAATCGCCTAATTCCTATTGCGTCTCTAATAAAATGCTCCTAAGCCCTCTAAAGCGCCGTAGGGGCTAGTGGAGTCATTCCCCAGGTCATTACGGACGCTACTATGGAAGAATCCAAGAAAATTTGACCCGCCCCCCCTTCACCTAAAAAATATGTGGGATAACACACAAGAAATACTGGCAAAATCGCCTAATTCCTATTGCATCGCCAATAAAATGCTCCTAAACCCCTCTGTAGCACCGTCGGGGCTACTGGAGTCATTCTCTAGGTCGTTACGGACGCTACTATGGAAGAAATCAAGAAAATTCGACCCACACCCCCAGTACCTAAAATATTCGTGGGCTAACACACACAAAAACAGGCAAAATCACCTAATTCCTATTGCGTCGCTAATAAAATGCTCTTAAACCCCCTAAAGCGCCATCTGGACTACTGGAGTCATTCCCTAGGTCATTATGGACGCTACTATGGAAGAATCCAAGAAAATTCGACGCGGACCCCCGGTACCAAAAATATCCATGGGCTAACACACACAAAAAAAGTGGCAAAATAACCTAATTTCCTATTGCACCACCAATAAAATGCTCCAAAACCCCTCTATAGAGCCGTCGGGGCTATTGGAGTCATTCCCAAGGTCATTACGGATGCTACAATGGAAGAATCCAAGAAATTTAGACACGACCCCCCGTAAAGTAAAAAATCCGTTGGCTAACACACTAAAAACTTGAAAAATCGCCTAATTCCAATTGCGTCACCAATAAAATGCTCCTGAACCCCTCTAAAGCGCCGCCAGGGCTACTAGAGTCGTTCCCTAGGTCATTACGGATGCTACTATGGAAGAATCCAAGAAAATTTGACCCGAACCCCCGGCACCTAAAAAATCTATGGGTTAACAATCACGAATATCTCGCAAAATTGCCTAATTCCTATTGCGTCTCCAATAAAATGCTGCTAAATCCCTTTATAGCGCCGCCGGGGCTACTGGAGTCGTTCCTCAGGTCGTTACGTATGCTACTATGGAAGAATACAAGAAAATTCGACCCGGACCCCCAGCACCTAAAAAATCCGTGGGCTAACACACACGAACAACTGGCAAAATTGCCTAATTTCTACTGCGTCGCCAATAAAATGCTCCTAAGCCTTCTAAAGTGCCGCCGGGGCTACTGTAGTCGTTCTCCAGGTCGTTACGGATGCTACTATAGACAAATCCAAGAAAATTTAACCCGGATTCCCGGCATCTAAAAAATCTGTGGGCTAACACACACGAAAAACTGGCAAAATCCCCTAATTCCTATTGCGTCGCCAATAAAATGCTCCTAAACCCCTCTATAGCACCTCCGGGGCTACTAGAGTCATTCCCCAGGTCGTTGAGGATGCTACTATGGAAGAATCCAAGAAAGTTTGACACGGACCCCCGGCACCTAAAGTATTCGTGGGCTAACACACACGAGAAAGTGGCAAAATTGCTTAATTCCTATTGGGCTACCAATAAAATGCTTCTAAACTCCTCTAAAGCGCCGCTGGGGCTGCCCCGACGATTCTACTGTGGAATAATCCAAGAAAATTTGACCCGGACCCCCGGCACCTAAAAAATCTGTGGGCTAACACACACGAAAAACTGGCAAAATCGCCTAATTCCTATTGCATCGCCAATAAAATGCTCCTAAACCCCTCTATAGCATCCTCGGGTCTATTGGAGTCAATCCCCAAGTCGTTACGGACTCTACTATGGAAGAATCCAAGAAAATTTGACCCGTACCCCCGGCACCTAAAAAATCCGTGGGCTAACACACACGAAAAACTTGCAAAATTGCCTAATTCCTATTGCGTCGCCAATAAAATGCTCCTAAACCCCTCTATAGCTCCGTCGGGGCTACTAGAGTCATTCCCCAGGTCGTTACGGATGCTATTATAGAAGAATCCAAGAAAATTCAACCCGGACCTCCGGCACCTAAAAATTCTGTGGGTTAACACACACGAAAAATGCAAAATCGCCTAATTTCTATTACGTCAACAATAAAATGCTCCTAAACCCCTCTATAGCGCCGTCGAGGCTATTGGAGTCATTCCCCTGGTCGTTACGGACGCTATTATAGAAGAATCCAAGAAAATTTGACTTGGACCCCCGGCACCTAAAAAATCCGTGGGCTAACACACACGAAAAAACTTGCAAAATTGTCTAATTCCTATTGCGTCGCCGATAAAATGCTCCTGAACCACTCTAAAGTGCCACCGGGGCTACCTTAGTCGTTCTCCAGGTCGTTACGGACGCTACTATGGAAGAATCCAAGAAAATTTGACACGAACCCCCGGCACCTAAAAAATCCGTGGGTTAACACACACGAAAAACTGGCAAAATCGCCTAATTTCTCTTGCGTCACCAATAAAATGCTCCTAAACCCCTCTATAGCGCCGTCGGAGCTACTGGAGTCATTACCCAGGTCATTACAGACGCTATTATAGAAGAATCCAAGAAAATTCAACCCGTACCCCCGGCACCTAAAAAATCCTTACGCTAATACACACGAAAAACTAGCAAAATTGCGTAATACCTATTTCGTTGCCAATAAAATGCTCCTGAATCACTCTAAAGCACCGCCGGGGCTACTGGAGTCGTTCCCCAGGTCGTTGCGGATGCTAATATGGAAGAATCCAAAAAATTTGACCCGAACCCCAAGCACCAAAAAAATTTGTGGGTTTTCACATACGAAAAACTGGCAAAATCGCCTAATTCCTATTGTGTCTCCAATAAAATGCTCTTAAACCCGTCTAAAGCACCACCAGGGCTATTGGAGTCGTTACGGATGCAACTATGGAAAAATTCAAGAAAATTTGATTCGGACCCCCTTTACCTAAAAAATCCGTGGGCTAACACACAAGAAATACTGGCAAAATCGCCTAATTTCTATTGCGTCTCCAATAAAATACTCCTAAACCCCTCTAAAGCGTCGCTGGGGCTACTGGAGTCATTCCCCAGGTCGTTAAGGAAGCTACTATAGAAGAATCCAAGTATATTTGACCCGGACCCCCGGCACCTAAAAAATCTGTGGTCTAACACACACGAAAAACTGGCGAAATCGCCTAATTCCTATTGCGTCGCCAATAAAATGCTCCTAAACCCCTCTATAGAGTCGTCGGGGCTAGTGGAGTCGTTCCGAAGGTCGTTACGGATGCTATTATAGAAGAATCCAAGAAAATTCAACCCGGAACCTCGGCACCTAAAAAATCCGTTGGTTAACACACATAAAAAATTGGCAAAATCGCCTAATTTCTATTGCGTCGCCAATAATATGCTCCTAAACCCCTCTATAGCGCCGTCGGATCTACTGGAGTCATTCCCAGGTCGTTACGGACGCTACTATGGAAGAATCCAAGAAATTTTGACCCGAACCCCCGGCACCTAAAAAATTCGTGGGTTAACACACACGAAAAACTAGCAAAATCGCCTAATTTCTATTGCGTCGCCAATAAAATGCTCCTAAACCCCTCTATAGCGCCGTCGGAGCTACTGGAGTCGTTCCCCAGGTCATTACGGACGCTATTATAGTAGAATCCAAGAAACTTCGACCCGAACCCCCGGCACCTAAAAAATCTTTACGCTAATACACATGAAAAACTGGCAAAATTGCCTAATTCCTATTGCGTCGCCAATAAAATGCTCCTGAACCACTCTAAAGCACCACCGGGGCTACTGGAGTCGTTCCCCAGGTCGTTGCGGATGCTAATATGGAAGAATCCAAGAAAAGTTGACCCGAACCCCAAGCACCAAAAATATTCGTGGGTTTTCACATACGAAAAACTGGCAAAATCGCCTAATTCCTATTGCGTCTCCAATAAAATGCTCCTAAACCCCTCTAAAGCGCCACTGGGGCTACTGGAGTCGTTCCCCAGGTCGTTACGACGCTACTATTGAAGAATCAAAGAAAATTTGACCCGGACCCCCTGCACCAAAAAACATTCGTGGGTTAACATACATGAAAAAGTGGTAAAATTGCCTAATTCCTATTGCGTCGCCAATAAAATGCTCCTAAACCCCTCTATAGCGCCGCTGGGTCTATTGGAGTCGTTCCCCAAGACGTTACGGAAGCTACTATTGAAGAATCCAAGAAAATTCAACCGGGACCCTCTGCACCTAAAAAATCCATGGGCTAACACACATGAAAAACTGGCAAAATCACCTAATTCCTATTGCGTCGTTAATAAAATTCTCCTTAACCCCTCTAAAGCGCCACCGGGGCTACTGTACTCATTCTACAGGTTGTTACAGATGCTACAATTGAAGAATCCAAGAAAAATTTGACCCGGACCCTGGCACCAAAAAAATCCGTGGGCTAACACACACGAAAAACTAGCAAAATCGCCTAATTTCTATTGCGTCGCCAATAAAATGCTCCTAATCCCCTCTAAAGCGCCGTCGGGGCTACTGGAGTCGTTCCCCACGTCGTTACGGATGCTACTATGGAAAAATGCAAGAAACGCTGACCCGGACCCCCTTCACCAATAAAATTTGTGGTCTAACACACAAGAAATAATGGCAAAATCGCGTAATTCCTATTGCGTTGCCAATAAAATACTCCTAAACCCCTCTATAGCGCCGCTGGAGCTACTGGAGTCATTCCCCAGGTCATTACGGACGCTACTATGGAAGAATATAAGAAAATTCGACTCGGACCCCTGGCACCAAAAAAATCTGTGGGCTAACAAACACGAAAAACTGGCAAAATCACCTAATTCCTAATACGTCGCCAATAAAATGCTCCTAAATCCCCCTATAGCGCCGTCGAGGCTACTGGAGTCGTTCCCTAGTTCGTTACGGACCCTACTCTCGAAGAAATCAATAAAATTCGACCCAGACCCCCGAAATCTAAAAATTCAGTGGGCTAACACACATGAAAAACTAGAAAAATCGTCTAATTCCCATTGCGTCGCTAATATAATGCTCCTAAACCCCTCTATAGCACCACCGGGGCTACTGGAGTCTTTCCCCATGTCGTTATGGATGCTACTATGAAGAATCCAAGAAAATTTAACCTGAACCCCCGGCACCTAAAAAATTCGTAGGCTAACACACACGAAAAACTGGCAAAATTACCTAATTCATATTACGTCGCCAATAAAATGCTCCTAAATCCCTCTATAGCACCGTCGGGGCTACTGGAGTCGTTCCCCAGGTCGTTACGGACGCTACTATGGAAGAATCCAAGAAAATTTGACCCAGACCCCCGACACCTAAAATATCAATGGGCCAACACACACAAAAAACTGGCAAAATCGCCTAATTCCTATTGCGTCTCCAATAAAATGCTCCTATACCCCTCTAAAGCGCCGCTGGGGCTATTGGATTCGTTCCCTAGGTAGTTACGGACGTTAATATGGAAGAAATCAAGAAAATTTGACCTGGTCCCCCGGCAACTAAAAAATATGTGGGCTAACACACACGAAAAACCGGCAAAATCTCCTAATTACTATTGCATCGCCAATAAAATGCTCATAAACCCCTCTATAGCACCGTCGGGGCTACTGGAGTCGTTCTCCAGGTCATTACGAACGCTACTATGGAAGAAATCAAGAAAATTCGACCCGCACCCCCGGCACCTAAAAAATTCGTAGGCTAACACACACGAAAAACTGGCAAAATCACCTAATTCCTATTGCGTCGCCAATAAAATTCTCTTAAACCCCCTAAAGCGCCGCCGGGGCTACTGGAGTCGATCCCCAGGTCGTTACGTATGCTACTATGGAATAATCCAAGAAAATTCGACTCGGACCCCCAACACCTCAAATATCCGTGGGCGTTACGCACAAAAACCTGGCAAAATCGCCTAATTCCTATTGCGTCGCCAATAAAATGCTCCTAAACCCCTCTATAGCATCCTCGGGGCTATTAGAGTCATTCCCCAAGTCGTTACGGACTCTACTATAGAAGAATCCAAGAAAATTTGACCCGTACCCCCGGCACCTAAAAAATCCGTGGGCTAACATACACGAAAAACTTGCAAAATTGCCTAATTCCTATTGCGTCGCCAATAAAATGCTCCTAAACCCCTCTATAGCTCTGTCGAGGCTACTGGAGTCATTCCCCAGGTCGTTACGGATGATATTATAGAAGAATCCAAGAAAATTCAACCCGGACCTCCGGCACCTAAAAATTCTGTGGGTTAACACACACGAAAAATGCAAAATCACTTAATTTCTATTACATCGCCAATAAAATGCTCCTAAACCCCTCTATAGCGCCGTCGAGGCTATTGAAGTCATTCCCCTGGTCGTTACGGATGCTATTATAGAAGAATCCAAGAAAATTTGACCTGGACCCCCGGCACCTAAAAAATCCGTGGGCTAACACACACGAAAAAACTTGCAAAATCGACTAATTCCTATTGCGTCGCCGATAAAATGCTTCTGAACCACTCTAAAGTGCCGCCGGGGCTACCTGAGTCGTTCTCCAGGTCGTTACGGACGCTACTATAGAAGAATCCAAGAAAATTTGACACGAACCCTGGCACCAAAAAAATCCGTGGGCTAACACACACGAAAAACTAGCAAAATCGCCTAATTTCTATTGCGTCGCCAATAAAATGCTCCTAATCCCCTCTAAAGCGCCGTCGGGGCTACTTGAGTCGTTCCCCACGTCGTTACGGATTCTACTATGGAAGAATGCAAGAAACGTTGACCCGGACCCCCTTTACCAATAAAATCTGTGGTCTAACACACAAGAAATAATGGCAAAATCGCCTAATTCCTATTGTGTTGCCAATAAAATACTCCTAAACCCCTTTATAGCGCCGCTGGAGCTACTGGAGTCATTCCCCAGGTCATTACGGACGCTACTATGGAAGAATATAAGAAAATTCGACTTGGACCCCTGGCACCAAAAAAATCTGTGGGCTAACAAACACGAAAAACTGGCAAAATCACCTAATTCCTATTACGTCGCCAATAAAATGCTCCTAAATCCCTCTATAGCGCCGTCGAGGCTACTGGAGTCGTTCTCCAGGTCATTACGAACGCTACTATGGAAGAAATCAAGAAAATTCGACCCGCACCCCCGGCACCTAAAAAATATCAATGGGCCAACACACACAAAAAACTGGCAAAATCGCCTAATTCCTATTGCGTCTCCAATAAAATGCTCCTATACCCCTCTAAAGCGCCGCTGGGGCTATTGGATTCGTTCCCTAGGTAGTTACGGACGTTAATATTGAAGAAATCAAGAAAATTTGACCTGGTCCCCCGGCAACTAAAAAATATTTAGGCTAACACACACGAAAAACCGGCAAAATCTCCTAATTACTATTGCATCGCCAATAAAATGCTCCTAAACCCCTCTATAGCACCGTCGGGGCTTCTCCAGGTCATTACGAATGCTACTATGGAAGAAATCAAGAAAATTCGACCCGCACCCCCGGCACCTAAAAAATTCGTAGGCTAACACACACGAAAAACTGGCAAAATCACCTAATTCCTATTGCATCGCCAATAAAATTCTCTTAAACCCCCTAAAGCGCCGCCGGGGCTACTGGAGTCGATCCCCAGGTCGTTACGTATGCTACTATGGAATAATCCAAGAAAATTCGACCCGGACCCCCAACACCTCAAATATCCGTGGGCGTTACGCACAAAAACCTGGCAAAATCGCCTAATTCCTATTGCGTCGCCAATAAAATGCTCCTAAACCCCTCTATAGCATCCTCGGGGCTATTAGAGTCATTCACCAAGTCGTTACGGACTCTACTATGGAAGAATCCAAGAAAATTTGACCCGTACCCCCGGCACCTAAAAAATCCGTGGGCTAACATACACGAAAAACTTGCAAAATTGCCTAATTCCTATTGCGTCGCCAATAAAATGCTCCTAAACCCCTCTATAGCTCCGTCGGGGCTAATGGAGTCATTCCCCAAGTCGTTACGGATGATATTATAGAAGAATCCAAGAAAATTCAACCCGGACCTCCGGCACCTAAAAATTCTGTGGGTTAACACACACGAAAAATGCAAAATCACTTAATTTCTATTACATCAAGAAATAAAATGCTCCTAAACCCCTCTATAGCGCCGTCGAGGCTATTGGAGTCATTCCCCTGGTCGTTACGGACGCTATTATAGAAGAATCCAAGAAAATTTGACCTGGACCCCCGGCACCTAAAAAATCCGTGGGCTAACACACACGAAAAAACTTGCAAAATCGACTAATTCCTATTGCGTCGCCGATAAAATGCTCCTGAACCACTCTAAAGTGCCGCCGGGGCTACCTGAGTCGTTCTCCAGGTCGTTACGGACGCTACTATGGAAGAATCCAAGAAAATTTGACACGAACCCCCGGCACCTAAAAAATCCGTGGGTTAACACACACGAAAAACTGGCAAAATCGCCTAATTTCTCTTGCGTCGCCAATAAAATGCTCCTAAATCCCTCTATAGCGTCGTCGGAGCTACTGGAGTCGTTCCCCAGGTCGTTACAGACGCTATTATAGAAGAATCCAAGAAATTTCAACCCGTACCCCCAGCACCTAAAAAATCCTTACGCTAATACACACGAAAAACTGGTAAAATTGCGTAATTCCTATTTCGTTGCCAATAAAATGCTCCTGAATCACTCTAAAGCACCGCCGGGGCTATTGGAGTCGTTCCCCAGGTCGTTGCGGATGCTAATATGGAAGAATCCAAAAAATTTGACCCTAACCCCAAGCACCAAAAAAATTTGTGGGTTAACACATACGAAAAACTAGCAAAATCGCCTAATTCCTATTGCATCTCCAATAAAATGCTCCTAAACCCCTCTAAAGCACCACTAGGGCTATTGGAGTCGTTACGGGTGCAACTATGGAAAAATTAAAGAAAATTTGATCCGGACCCCCTTTACCTAAAAAATCTGTGGGCTAACATACAAGAAATACTGGCAAAATCGCCTAATTTCTATTGCGTCTCCAATAAAATACTCCTAAACCCCTCTAAAGCGTCACCGGGGCTACTGGAGTCATTCCCCAAGTCGTTACGGATGCTACTATGGAAGAATCCAAGTATATTTGACCCGGACCCCCGGCACCTAAAAAATCTGTGGGCTAACACACACGAAAAACTGGCAAAATCGCCTAATTTCTATTGCGTCGCCAATAAAATTCTCTTAACCCCCTAAAGCACCACCGGGGCTACTGGAGTCGATCCCCAGGTCGTTACGTATGCTACTATGGAATAATCCAAGAAAATTCAACCCGGACCCCCAACACCTAAAATATCCGTGGGCTAACACGCACGAAAACCTGGCAAAATCGCCTAATTCCTATTGCGTCGCCAATAAAATGCTCCTAAACCCCTCTATAGCATCCTCGGGGCTATTGGAGTCATTCCCCAAGTCGTTACGGATTTACTATGGAAGAATCCAAGAAAATTTGACCCGTACCCCCAACATCTAAAAAATCTGTAGGCTAACACACACGAAAAACTTGTAAAATTGCCTAATTCCTATTGCGTCGCCAATAAAATGCTCCTAAACCCCTCTATAGCTCCGTCGGGGCTACTGGAGTCATTCCCCAGGTCGTTACGGATGCTATTATAGAAGAATCCAAGAAAATTCAACCCGAACCTCCGGCACCTAAAAATTCTGTGGGTTAACACACACGAAAAATGCAAAATCGCTTAATTTCTATTACATCAAGAAATAAAATGCTCCTAAACCCCTCTATAGCGCCGTCGAGGCTATTGGAGTCATTCCCCTGGTCGTTACGGACGCTATTATAGAAGAATCCAAGAAAATTTGACCTGGACCCCCGGCACCTAAAAAATCCGTGGGCTAACACACACGAAAAAACTTGCAAAATCGACTAATTCCTATTGCGTCGCCGATAAAATGCTCCTGAACCACTCTAAAGTGCCGCCGGGGCTACCTGAGTCGTTCTCCAGGTCGTTACGGACGCTACTATGGAAGAATCCAAGAAAATTTGACACGAACCCCCGGCACCTAAAAAATCCGTGGGTTAACACACACGAAAAACTGGCAAAATCGCCTAATTTCTCTTGCGTCGCCAATAAAATGCTCCTAAATCCCTCTATAGCGTCGTCGGAGCTACTGGAGTCGTTCCCCAGGTCGTTACAGACGCTATTATAGAAGAATCCAAGAAATTTCAACCCGTACCCCCAGCACCTAAAAAATCCTTACGCTAATACACACGAAAAACTGGTAAAATTGCGTAATTCCTATTTCGTTGCCAATAAAATGCTCTTGAACTACTCTAAAGCACCGCCGGGGCTACTGGAGTCGTTCCCCAGGTCGTTGCGGATGCTAATATGGAAGAATCCAAAAAATTTGACCCTAACCCCAAGCACCAAAAAAATTTGTGGGTTAACACATACGAAAAACTAGCAAAATCGCCTAATTCCTATTGCATCTCCAATAAAATGCTCCTAAACCCCTCTAAAGCACCACTAGGGCTATTGGAGTCGTTACGGGTGCAACTATGGAAAAATTCAAGAAAATTTGATCCGGACCCCCTTTACCTAAAAAATCTGTGGGCTAACACACAAGAAATACTGGCAAAATCGCCTAATTTCTATTGCGTCTCCAATAAAATACTCCTAAACCCCTCTAAAGCGTCACCGGGGCTACTGGAGTCATTCCCCAAGTCGTTACGGATGCTACTATGGAAGAATCCAAGTATATTTGACCCGGACCCCCGGCACCTAAAAAATCTGTGGGCTAACACACACGAAAAACTGGCAAAATCGCCTAATTTCTATTGCGTCGCCAATAAAATTCTCTTAACCCCCTAAAGCACCACCGGGGCTACTGGAGTCGATCCCCAGGTCGTTACGTATGCTACTATGGAATAATCCAAGAAAATTCAACCCGGACCCCCAACACCTAAAATATCCGTGGGCTAACACGCACGAAAACCTGGCAAAATCGCCTAATTCCTATTGCGTCGCCAATAAAATGCTCCTAAACCCCTCTATAGCATCCTCGGGGCTATTGGAGTCATTCCCCAAGTCGTTACGGATTTACTATGGAAGAATCCAAGAAAATTTGACCCGTACCCCCGACATCTAAAAAATCTGTAGGCTAACACACACGAAAAACTTGTAAAATTGCCTAATTCCTATTGCGTCGCCAATAAAATGCTCCTAAACCCCTCTATAGCTCCGTCGGGGCTACTGGAGTCATTCCCCAGGTCGTTACGGATGATATTATAGAAGAATCCAAGAAAATTCAACCCGAACCTCCGGCACCTAAAAATTCTGTGGGTTAACACACACGAAAAATGCAAAATCGCTTAATTTCTATTACATCAAGAAATAAAATGCTCCTAAACCCCTCTATAGCGCCGTCGAGGCTATTGGAGTCATTCCCCTGGTCGTTACGGACGCTATTATAGAAGAATCCAAGAAAATTTGACCTGGACCCCCGGCACCTAAAAAATCCGTGGGCTAACACACACGAAAAAACTTGCAAAATCGACTAATTCCTATTGCATCGCCGATAAAATACTCCTGAACCACTCTAAAGCGCCGCCGGGGCTACCTGAGTCGTTCTCCAGGTCGTTACGGACGCTACTATAGAAGAATCCAAGAAAATTTGACCCGAACCCCCGGCACCTAAAAAATCCGTGGGTTAACACACACGAAAAACTGGCAAAATCGCCTAATTTCTCTTGCGTCGCCAATAAAATGCTCCTAAACCCCTCTATAACGCCGTCGGAGCTACTGGAGTCGTTCCCCAGGTCGTTACAGACGCTATTATAGAAGAATCCAAGAAAATTCAACCCGTACCCCCGGCACCTAAAAAATCCTTACGCTAATACACACGAAAAACTGGCAAAATTGCCTAATTCCTATTTCGTTGCCAATAAAATGCTCCTGAACCATTCTAAAGCACCGCCGGGGCTACTGGAGTCGTTCCCCAGGTCGTTGCGGATGCTAATATGGAAGAATCCAAAACATTTGACCCGAACTCCAAGCACCAAAAAAATTTGTGGGTTAACACATACGAAAAACTGGCAAAATTGCCTAATTTCTATTGCGTCTCCATTAAAATGCTCCTAAACCCCTCTAAAGCACCACCGGGGCTATTGGAGTCGTTACGGATGCAACTATGGAAAAATTCAAGAAAATTTGATCCGGACCCCCTTTACCTAAAAAATCTGTGGGCTAACATACAAGAAATACTGGCAAAATCGCCTAATTTCTATTGCGTCTCCAATAAAATACTCCTAAACCCCTCTAAAGCGTCGCCGGGGCTACTGGAGTCATTCCCCAGGTCGTTACGGATGCTACTGTGGAAGAATCCAAGTATATTTGACCCGGACCCCCGGCACCTAAAAAATCTGTGGGCTAACACACACGAAAAACTAGCAAAATCGCCTAATTCCTATTGCGTCGCCAATAAGATGTTCCTAAACCCCTCTATAGAGCCGTCGGGGCTAGTGGAGTCGTTCCGAAGGTCGTTTCGGATGCTATTATAGAAGAATCCAAGAAAATTCAACCCGGACCCTCGGCATATAAAAAATCCGTGGGTTAACACACACAAAAAACTGGCAAAATCGCCTAATTTCTATTGTGTCGCCAATAAGATGCTCCTAAACCCCTCTATAGCACCGTCGGAGCTTCTAGAGTCGTTCCCCAGGTCGTTACGGACGCTACTATGGAAAAATCAAAGAAAATTTGACCCGAACCCCCGGCACCTAAAAAATTCGTGGGTTAACACACACGAAAAATTGGCAAAATTGCCTAATTTCTATTGCGTCGCCAATAAAATGCTCCTAAACGCCTCTATAGCGCCGTCGGAGCTACTGGAGTCGTTCCCTAGGTCGTTACGGATGCTATTATAGAAGAATCCAAGAAAATTCAACCCGAACCCCCGACACCTAAAAAATCCTTACGCTAATACACACGAAAAACTGGCAAAATTGCCTAATTCCTATTGCATCGCCAATAAAATGCTCCTGAACCACTCTAAAGCACCTCCGGGGCTACTGGAGTCGTTCCCCAGGTCGTTGCGGATGCTAATATGGAAGAATCCAAGAAAAGATGACCCGAACCCCAAGCACCAAAAATATTCGTGGGTTAACACACACGAAAAACTAGCAAAATCGCCTAATTCCTATTGCGTCTCCAATAAAATGCTCCTAAACCCCTCTAAAGCGCCACCGGGGCTACTGGAGTCGTTCCCCAGGTCGTTAGGATGCTACTATTGAAGAATCAAAGAAAATTTGACCCAGACCCCCGGCACCAAAAAACATTCGTGGGTTAACATACATGAAAAACTGGTAAATTTGCCTAATTCCTATTGCGTCGCCAATAAAATGCTCCTAAACCCCTCTATAGCGCCGCTGGGGCTACTGGAGTCGTTCCCCAAGTCGTTACGGAAGCTACTATGGAAGAATACAATAAAATTCAACCGGGACCCTCTGCACCTAAAAAATCCATGGGCTAACACACATGAAAAAGTGGCAAAATCACCTAATTCCAATTGCGTCGCTAATAAAATTCTCCTTAACCCCTCTAAAGCGCCACCGGGGCTACTGTAGTCATTCTCCAGGTTGTTACAGATGCTACAATGGAAGAATCCAAGAAAAGTTTGACCCGTACTCCGGCATAAAAAAAATCTGTGGGCTAACACACACAAAAAACTGGCAAAATCGCCTAATTTCTATTGCGTCACCAATAAAATGCTCCTAAACCCCTCTATAGCGCCGTCGGAGCTACTGGAGTCGTTCCCCAGGTCGTTACGGATGCTACTATGGAAGAATGCAAGAAAATTTAACCCGAACCCCTGGCACCTAAAAAATTCGTGGGTTAACACACACGAAAAATTGGCAAAATCGCCTAATTTCTATTGCGTCGCCAATAAGATGCTCCTAAACCCCTCTATAGCGCCGTCGGAGCTACTAGAGTCGTTCCCCAGGTCGTTACGGACGCTACTATGGAAAAATCCAAGAAAAGTTGACCCGAACCCCCGACACCTAAAAAATTCGTGGGTTAACACACACGAAAAATTGGCAAAATTGCCTAATTTCTATTGCGTCGCCAATAAAATGCTCCTAAACGCCTCTATAGCACCGTCGGAGCTACTGGAGTCATTCCCTAGGTCGTTACGGATGCTATTATAGAAGAATCCAAGAAAATTCGACCCGAACCCCCGGCACCTAAAAAATCCTTACGCTAATACACACGAAAAACTGGCAAAATTGCCTAATTCCTATTGCATCGCCAATAAAATGCTCCTGAACCACTCTAAAGCACCACCGGGGCTACTGGAGTCGTTCCCCAGGTCGTTGCGGATGCTAATATGGAAGAATCCAAGAAAAGATGACCCGAACCCCAAGCACCAAAAATATTCGTGGGTTAACACACACGAAAAACTAGCAAAATCGCCTAATTCCTATTGCGTCTCCAATAAAATGCTCCTAAACCCCTCTAAAGCGCCACCGGGGCTACTGGAGTCGTTCCCCAGGTCGTTAGGACGCTACTATTGAAGAATCAAAGAAAATTTGACCTAGACCCCCGGCACCAAAAAACATTCGTGGGTTAACATACATGAAAAACTGGTAAATTTGCCTAATTCCTATTGCGTCGCCAATAAAATGCTCCTAAACCCCTCTATAGCACCGCTGGGGCTACTGGAGTCGTTCCTCAAGTCGTTACGAAAGCTACTATGGAAGAACGGAAGAAAATTTAACCCGCACCCCCGGCACCTAAAAAATCCGCAGGCTAACACACACGAAAAACTGCCAAAATCGCCTAATTTCTATTGCATTGCTAATAAAATGCTCCTAAACACCTCTATAGTGCCGCCTGGGCTACTGGAGTTGTTCCAGGTCGTTACGGATGCCACTATGGAAGAATCCAAGAAATTTCGACACGGACCTCCGGCACCTAAAAAATTTGTGGGTTAACACATACGAAAAACTTGCAAAATTGCCTAATTCCTATTGCGTCGCTAATAAAATGCTCCTAAACCCCTCTAAAGTGCCGCCGGGGCTACTGGAGTCGTTCCCCATGTCATTACGGATACTACTATGGAAGAATCCAAGAAAATTTAATCCGAACTCCCGGCACCTAAAAAATCCGTGGGCTAACACACACGAAAAACTGGCAAAATTGCTTAATTCCTATTGCGCTGCCAATAAAATGCTCCTAAACCCCTCTAAAGCGCCGCCAGGGCTACTGGAGTGGTTCCCAAGTCGTTACGGATGCTACTATGGAAAAATCCAAGAACTTTTGACCCGGACCCCCGACACCTAAAAAATCTGTGGGCTAACACACACGAAAAACTAGCAAAATCCCTTAATTCCTATTGCATCACCAATAAATGCTCATATACCCCTCTAAAGCACCGCCGGGGCTATTGGAGTCATTCTCCAGGTTGTTACGGACGCTAATATGGAAGAATCCAAGAAAATTTGACCTGGACCCCCGGCACCTAAAAAATCCGTGGGCTAACACACACGAAAAACTGACAAAATCTCATAATTCCTATTGCGTCGCCAATAAAATGCTTCTAAACCCATCAATAGTACCGTCGGGGCTACTAGAGTCGTTATTCAGGTCGTTACGGATGCTATTATGGAAGAAATCAAGAAAATTCGACCCGCACCCCCGGAACCTAAAAAATCCGTGGGCTAACACCCACGAAAAACTGGCAAAATCGCCTAATTCCTATTGCGTTGCCAATAATGTGCTCCTAAACCCCTCTATAGCGCCGCCGGGGCTACGGTAGTCATTACCCAGGTCATTACGGAAGCTAATATGGAAGAATACAAGAAAATTCGACTCGGACCCCCGGCACCAAAAAAATCCGTGGGCTAACACACACGAAAAACAGGCAAAATTGCCTAATTTCTATTGCGTCGCCAATAAAATGCTCCTAAACCCCTCTAAAGCGTCGTTGGGGCTACTAGAGTCGTTTCCCAGGTCGTTACGGACGCTACTATGGAAGAATCCAAGTAATTTCGACCCGAACCTCCAGCACCTAAAAAATTCGTGGGCTAACACACACGAAAAACAGGCAAAATAGCCTAAATCCTATTGCATCGCCAATAAAATGCTCCTAAACCCCTCATAAATGCCGCCGGGGCTACTGGAGTCGTTCCCTAGGTCGATACCAATGCTATTATAGAAGAATCCAAGAAAATTCGACCCGAACCACCGGCACCTAAAAATCTGTGGCCTAACACACATGATAAACTAGCAAAATCTCCTAATCCAATTGCGTCGCCAATAAAATGCTTCTAAACCCCTCTAAAGTGCCGCCGGGGTTACTGGAGTTGTTCCCCAGGTCGTTACGGACGTTACTATGGAAGAAATCAAGAAAATTCGACCCGCACCCCCGGCACATCAAAAATTCGCGGGCTAACACACACGAAAAACTTGCAAAATTGCCTAATTTCTATTGCGTCGCAAATAAAATACTTCATAACCCCTCTAAAGCATCGTCGGGGCTACTGGAGTCGTTCCCTAGGTCTTTACGGACGCTACTATGTAACAATCCCAGAATATTTGACCCAAACCCCCATAACCTAAAAAATCTGTGTGTTAACACACACGAAAAACTTGCAAAATCGCCTAATTCCTATTGCGTCGCCAATAAAATGCTCCTAAACCCCTATATAGCGCCGCCGGAGGTACTGGAGTCGTTTCCTACGTCATTACGGAAGCTACTATAGAAGAATCCAAGAAAATTCGACCCGGACCTTCGGCACCTAAAAAATCTGTGGGCTAACAGATATTGAAAACTGGCAAAATCGCCTAATTCCTATTGCATCGCTAATAAAATCCTCCTAAACCCCTCTAAAGTGCCATCGGGGCTACTATAGTCATTCTCTAGGTTGTTACGGATGCTACAATGGAAGAATCAAAGAAAATTTGACCCGATCCCCCGGCACCAAAAATATCTGTGGGCTAACACACACGAAAAACTGGCAAAATCGCCTAATTCCTATTGCGTCTCCAATAAAGTGCTCCTATACCCCTCTAAAGTGCCACCGGGGCTACTGGAGTCGTCCCCAAGTTGTTACGGACGCTACTATGGAAGAATCCTAGAAAATTTGACCTAGACCCCCGACATCTAAAAAATCTGTGGGCTAACACAAACAAAAAACTAGCAAAATCTCCTAATTTCTATTACGTCGCCAATAAAATGCTCCTAAACCCCTATATAGCACCATCGGGGCTACTGGAATTGTTGTTCAGGTCGTTATGCATGCTACTATGGAAGAAACCAAGAAAATTCGACCTAGAACCCCGGCACCGAAAACATCTGTGGCCTAACACACACGAAAAACAGGCAAAATCGCCTAATTCGTATTGCGTCTCCAATAAAATGCTCCTATACCCCTCTAAAGCACCGTCGGGTCTATTTGAGTCGTTACCAAGGTCGTTACGGACGCTACTATGGAAGAATCCAAGAAAATTTGACCTGTACCCCCTATAGCGCCGTCGGGGCTACTAGACTCATTCCCTAGGTCGTTACGGACGCTATTATAGAAGAATCCAAGAAAATTCGACTCGGACCCCCAGCACCTAAAAAATCTGTGGGTTAACATACACGAAAAACTAGCTAAATTGCCTAATTTCTATTGCATCGCCAATAAACTACTCCTAAACCCCTCTATAGCGCCGTCGGGGCTACTGGAGTCGTTCCCTAGGTCGTTACGAACGCTATTATAGAAGAATCCAAGAAAATTCGACCCGTACCCCCGGCACCTAAAAAATCCTTACGCTAATACACACGAAAAACTGGCAAAATTGCCTAATTCCTATTGCATCGCCAATAAAATGCTCCTAAACCCCTCTAAAGCGCCGTCGGGGCTACTAGAGTCGTTCCCCAGGTCGTTACGAATGCTATTATAGAATAATCCAAGAATATTCGACCCGGACCCTGGCACGTAAAAAATCCTTACGCTAATACACACGAAAAACTAGCAAAATTGCCTAATTCCTATTGCATCTCCAATAAAATGCTCCTGAACCACTCTAAAGCACCGCCGGAGCTGCTGGAGTCATTCCCCAGGTCGTTACGGATGCTACTGTGGAAGAATCCAAGAAAATTTGACCCGAACCCCCGGCACCTAAAAAATCTGTGGGCTAACACACACGAAAAACTGGCAAAATCGCCTAATTCCTATTGCGTCGCCAATAAAATGCTCCTAAACCACTCTATAGCATCGCTGGGGCTATTGGAGTTGTTCCCCAGGTCGTTACGGACGCTACTATGGACGAATCCAAGAAAATTTGACCCGTACCCTCGACACCTAAAAAATCCGTGGGCTAACACACACGAAAAACTTACAAAATTGCCTAATTCGTATTGTGTCGCCAATAAAATGCTCCTAAACCCCTCTATAGCACCGTCGGGGCAACTGGACTCGTTCCCCAGGTCGTTACAGACGCTATTATAGAAGAATCCAAGAAAATTCGACCCGGACCTCCGGCATCTAAAAATTCTGTGGGTTAACACACACAAAAAACTGGCTAAATTGCCTAATTTCTATTGCATCGCCAATAAAATGCTCCTAAACCCCTCTATAGCGTCGTCGGGGCTACTGGAGTCGTTCCCCAGGTCGTTACGGATGCTATTATAAAAGAATCCAAGAAAATTCGACCCGTACCCCCGGCACCTAAAAAATCCTTACGCTAATACACACAAAAAACTGGCAAAATTGCCTAATTCCAATTGCATCGCCAATATAAAATGCTCCTGAACCACTCTAAATCGCCGTCGGGGCTACTGGAGTCGTTCCCCAAGTCATTACGGATGCTTCAATGGAAGAATCCAAGAAATTTTGACCCGAACCCCCGGCATCAAAAATATTTGTGGGTTAACACACACGAAAAACTTGCAAAATCGCCTAATTCCTATTGCGTCGCCGATAAAATGCTTCTGAACCACTCTAAAGCGCCTTTGGGGCTGCTGGAGTCGTTCCCTAGGTCGTTACGGATGCTACTATGGAAAAATCCATGAAAATTAGACCCGAACCCCCGGCACCAAAAAAATTCGTAGGTTAACACACACGAATAACTGGCAAATTCGCCTAATTTCTATTGCGTCGCCAATAAAATGCTCTTAAACCCCCTAAAGCGCCGCTGGGGCTACTGGAGTCGTTCCCAGGTCGTTACGGATGCTACAAAGGAAGAATCCAAGAAAATTCGACCCGGACCCCCAGTACCAAAAATATCCGTGGGCTAACAAACACGAAAAAGTGGCAAAATTGCCTAATTCCTATTGCACCACCAATAAAATACTCCTAAACCCCTCTATAGAGACGCAGGGGCTACTGGAGTCGTTCCTCAGGTCGTTACGGATGCTACAATGGAAGGATCTAAGAAATTTAGACACGACTCCTCGGAAAGTAAAAAATCTGTGGGCTAACACACACGAAAAACTTACAAAATCGCCTAATTCCTATTACGTCGCCAATAAAATGCTCCTAAACCCCTCCAAAGCGCTGTCGGGCTACTGGAGTCGTTCCCTAGGTCGTTACGGATGCAACTATGGAAGAATCCAAGAAATTTAGACATGACCCCCCGGAAAGTAAAAAATCCGTGGGCTAACACACACTAAAAACTTGCAAAATAGCCTAATTCCTGTTGCGTCGCCATTAAAATTCTCCTGAACCCCTCCAAAGCGCTGCTGGGGCTACTGGAGTCGTTCCCTAGGTCGTAACGGATGCTACTATGGAAGAATCCAAAAACTTTTGACCCGAACCCCCAACACCTAAAAATTCTGTGGGCTAACACACACGAAAAACTGGCAAAATAGCCTAATTCCTATTGCATATCAAATCAAATGCTCCTAAACCCCTCTAAAGTGCCGCCAGGGTTACTGAAGTCGTTCCCTAGGTCGTTACGGATGCTACTATGGAGATATCAAGAAAATTCGACCCACAACCCCGGAACCTAAAAATTCTGTGGGCTAACACACACGAAAAACTTGCAAAATCGCCTAATTCCAATTGCGTCGCAAATAAAATGCTTCATAACCCCTCTAAAGCACTGCAGGGGCTAATGGAGTCGTTCCCCAGGTCGTTACGGACACTACTATGTAACAATCCAAGAAAAATTGACCCAAACCCTCGGCACCTAAAAACTTT